>NC_050069.1:41046283-46003783 GCF_009764565.3 Dermochelys coriacea | reverse complement strand
CGCAGTGGGAAGTTAGTAGCTTCTTGCAGTTTGGAATGAAATTCTTCAATTGTCAAAGTAGAATTCTGTAGAAGGAAAAAAAATTCTGTCTTGGTAACATAAAAAATGAAAACACTTAGCAAGAGAAACAATAGCCAAAATATTCTGTACAAAAATTTTGCTTAATACCATGTTCTTCCTAATGCAATATCAGAAAATTATGCATGTTACACAGTAAGTAAATATACTCATCTAAAAATATAGATGTAACTACATATGAACACAGTTTCACTGCAGTGGGAGTGAATCATTTTACAAACAATCCATTTATTAAGTATATAAAGAGCAGCACTGAACTCTCAGACATTCATTGTTCATGGCTTGAAGCAAGGGCTTGAGCATCCAGAGTGCCAAGCACTTCTTATATGGTGATAAACACCCTCACCGCCCCTGGATTTCAAAGAGTTAAGGGTGCTTGCTTTTCAAACAGAATTTGCCTATCCACATAGAATAGGAGGCACCATGGCAGTACAAACCCAATTGTTAAATTTAAAATGGTGCCCACTATATTTTAATTCTTGATAGAGGATTGGGAAGTAACAGGAGCATATTAACATATGTATTATAGATGTATATAATTCACTTTTTAAAGATACTTATTCCTCATCCGTTGGCAAATATATCTCAAAATTACTAAATCACATCCAGGACTATATCATACACTACACAACCATACTCAGCAGACTTTTTTATTACTTACATTCACTTGTACCTGTGCAAACCTATGCAAGGCAGTTCAGAGTGCAGGGAAATCACAAAGTTGTCACTGAAGGCATAATTTGAGGACAATGGGCTGCACAGGTCTAACTGAATAAGCAGGACCTCCGTTATAGGCGGTGAGGTTTAAGACAGAAAAGGTCCCAGCTAGATTTCCAGAGCCCAGATGGCATTTGGCAAATTAGAAAACAGTGCTACTTATAAACAGAGGAGCACATCTGATAAGAAAAGGAGTACTTGTGGCACCTTAGAGACTAACAAATTTATTTGAGCATAAGCTTTCGTGAACTACAGTTCTCTTCATCAGATGCATTCGGTGGCTCACGAAAGCTTATGCTCAAATAAATTTGTTAGTCTCTAAGGTACCACAAGTACTCCTTTTCTTTTTGCGAATACAGACTAACACAGCTGCTACTCTGACATCTGATAAGGAAATCACTGAGAAACAATAACATGGAATCCCACAAAGCCACCCTAAGGGTTCCATTTTTTCAAAGCAGAATCACGTAAGTAAGCCTAAAATTGAAGCTGTAGTTACTAAGCATGGAGAACTGTCACCTTCAAGCACACATTCCCATGAAGCTCATTACATTTTACAGACTTTGACTCCACTGTTTTTGCCAGTTACCTTAGCCCATGCAAGACAATTTCCCTCGCACACAGCTAATCCTACATTTCCACTGAAGTCAATGGGAGTTTGGGGTATGTAACCAAATGCACAGTAGGGCTCCTTGCAAGTCATGGAAGCATAACAACATTTAAGTTACAACATCTAAGGTGCACTTTTAGTTCATAGTTGTTGTTGGTTTGTTTATTTATCAAGGTACTGACCAGATTTATTTAGTATTGTACAAAAACATACAGAAGTGTGACATCTGTGGCCTGATATTCAGCACTGGTAGTACTTGAAGCTCAGTGGCAACTGAAGTGGTAACATCTGGAAATCAGACCACGAATTTTTATTTTCTAGTATATCCAAGCCCTGCAGAATGAGCTATATAGATTTACATGGGAGGCAACATTGTCAGTGGTAATAAGAAGAAACCTGAGTTCAATTTCTAGTGCTGTCAAAGGATGGCAAGTGATTATGGGCAAGTCATTTGACCTTTCCACATGTTAGTTTCTTGGGAAACTGGGAAAGTTACTCGAGATGTACAGAGAAACAGCATTGTAAAAAGTATTCAGAGTAGCAGCCATGTTAGTCTGTATTTGCAAAAAGAAAAGGAGTACCAGTGGCACCTTAGAGTCTAGCAAATTTATTTGAGCATCTAATGAAGTGAGCTGAAGCTCACGAAAGTTTATGCTCAAATAAATTTGTTAGTCTCTAATGTGCCACAAGTACTCCTTTTCTTTTTGTAAAAAGTATTATTTCTACATACCAGGAATTCCATACACCTACCATTATAAATAACATGATATACAACTGCAATACACTGGCTTAGCACGTTAAATCCCTCTTGCAGCTGGCCTAAGTGACTATGGACAGGTCTACACTAGAAAAGGTTATAACGATACCGGCAAATCCTCCTAGTGTATATTAAGCTTATATTTGCAAAAATGGTTTTGCTAGTACAGTAGAACCCCTATTTTACAAACCAGTTGGAGATTGAGGAGCTCATAAAAATAAAAAAAATTATAAAATTAAGCATCTCAAAATTACTGTAGGCATTGTGCATAGGTTGCAGTATGGTGTAATGCACTGCCTTTTTCTCTTCTTCTTGTCTTTCAAACTATGGCAAAGCAATTTCCAATACACTAAACACATGCTGACTTTTTCCTTAATCAACATCACTTTTGTTATGCAATTTTTTCATCACTAGGAAAAATGGTTTGTATAACTGGCCATTCGTAAGATTGCTGTTCATAAAATCCAGGTTCTATTACAGGACTTCTCAAACTTCATTGCACTGCGACCCCCTCCTGACAACAAAAATTACTACATGACCACAGGGGGAACTGAAGCCTGAGCCCCACCACCCCGGTGGGGGAGGGGGCAAAGCTGAAGCCAGAAGGCTTCAGCCCCAGGCAGAAGGCCTGTAACCTGAGCCCCATTGCCCAGGGCTTGGGCTTGGGCTTTGGTCCCAGGTGGAGTGGCTCAAGCTTTGGCTTTAGCCCCGGGCCCAGCAAGTCTAAGCCAGCCCTGGCGACCCCATTAAAATGGGGTCCCTACCCACAGTTTGAGAATTCCTGTTCTATTATATAGCTTATACAGATTTCCATGCAAAATAAGCTATACTGTACTATAAAAGCATTTTTATACCGGTATAACTGCTCTACATAACGTTTTCTGCCAGTTTAGACATGTTTTTATTTACTCATTTATTTTAAATCACACCCCTAACTGAAATTACTATACTGGCAAAAGTTTCTAATGGAGACCTGGGCTGAAACAGCCTACTACTTACTGACAGCTAGTAGATACTTCTATTATCTCTAATGGCAGGGTGCAGGAAGGCAGGTTCTCATGGTCCCAAGTTCCATACTCCCAGAATAACCACAGTGCATGCATGCTTCAACTGTTCATTACACAACTACTAAAAAATCTTCCAATTTTTAAAGTTAAAATCTATTATGAACAAAAAAAGATAATAGTCACTGTTATTTGCTTACCACAAGTCCTAGCACAAGGGTACGAACTCTCTCCCCAATCTCTGGTGAAATGTCATTGCCAAACTGCTGTAAGGTTGTAAGAAATCTCTTCAGTTTGCTGAGTTGCCTTGCTCCACAAGCTGGTGGTAACTGCTGATTAGCCAGAGAGGATGAAGAGGAAGATGATGGCCCATTGCTAAAGCCATTAGGTGGAGATGGAGCTCCATTTAATGCTGTTGGTGAATGGCTAGTGCCATTGGTTACTGGTTAGAAAAAAATGGAAAGAAAGAACATTTATAAGGTTAAAGTTTTCTGTGTTTCACCTCAAAATTGATTGTGTAACTCTGAAAATATGAGGTAGCTGATATTTTGATTCCATTGGTATAATTAAAGATAATTAGTCTTTTGATAGAATGACTCTCCACAGTTCATGTATCTTGCACAGAAGCTGGTAATAAATGTTGTATGGATCTGGATAGCACTAGCTCTCATATGCACACATGCCAGACACCTGAAATGTTTCCAGACCAGAACAAACATCATTTGGAGGTCAGTCTTTTGTCATGGGCTTATATTAGTGTAAATTTTTTTTAAATAAACTGCTCTGGAAAGAGTGCACATATATTTAGTGGAGGCTAAATTTATCTCTGAACATTTTAAATCATGTTTTGTACACATACCGGACAGCTGTGTTTATAAAAACAGGACTTTCAAGTTTTAACCTTATGCCACCCAATTAAAAGACTATTTTCTTTCACACATATTTTGTAGCCACTAACATACAAAAAGATGGATTTGTATAAAAAGATGCAACTTGTGCAATGTTCACTGTGAATTTATTGTTAAGATTGAAGGCTTGTAGCCAAGTCTCTGGACTGGGCCTTGGGCACAGATATGGATTTTCTTTCCTGGCTCTACCTCAGACTTCCCACATGGCCTTAGACTTAGCCTCTTCATGTCTCAGTTCTCTTTCTATAAAACAGGTCTGACACAATGCTGCACAATGCTGTTGTGTGGAACCTATTAAATGATTGTGAAGTGTTTTGATTTTGTGGTAATGGGAACCATGTAAGTACCTTAGACAAATATTATCATCATCATATTATTAATGATCAAATAAGAGGCTATAACTCACACATATTTAAGAGAGAAGGGGGATTTGCTTTAGTGTTGCTATGCTAGCCTGTCTAGTTTTTAAATTCTTGTTCTCATTCTCCAGAAATGTACCAAATTAAGGCCATCTTTTTCCCCATACAGACCTACCCAGAAACAGTCATCCAAGCAGAGTGTAACTGCTGTGGGTTTGCTACTTTAATAGCCAGAGCAGCAGAGGATGAGTTTTGGGGCAAGGGATGGTCCACACATTTTAGGGCAGGAGGGCCCCAACTGGGATACCCTACCTTCTTGTGCAGATTACACTAGCATTCAAGCAACAGCCCTTAACAAAAGTTAGTGCAGAACAGCTGTGCCCTGGAGGGGCACAAGAGACTGTACCTCTGGTGACGCTGTTCCTCACACACAGGAGTGAACAATATATTCCATCTAGTGCGGTGGAACCAGGGCCATCCTTAGGCATATGCAACTGCATAGGGCACCCGAAAATTTGGGGCACCTCTGGATCTTAGTGTCCCCCCTCGCACCTCTTCCTATCCCTGTTCTGACCTTTCCTGCAGGCTCCCACCACAGCTGGCTGCTGCAGCCTGGTGAGTCTTCCTCTGGAGGGGATCTAATACTTAAAAGTGAAAAAGCCTTCCAGCCTGCCAGACCTATTAGCACAACATTGAAACTGTTAAAGAGCCATTCAAGTGGTAATGACAGGTTTCAGAGTAGCAGCCCTGTTAGTCTGTATTCGCAAAAAGAAAAGGAGTACTTGTGGCACCTTAGAGACTATGCTCAAATAAATTTGTTAGTCTCTAAGGTGCCACAAGTACTCCTTTTCAAGTGGTAATGAAGCCATTTAACAGGCATTTGCCAACCCGCAGGTATATACTGTCAGTTTCTGAAAAACAGTTCTACATTACTATAATAGTTACTCAGAACATGTTAGTCTACAGGATCTTAGTTTAAAATTTGCTTTAAAAATATTTCATTAGTGTGCTGCTGAAGATTATAAAATCACATCTCTAAAAAATCCTTGCATAGCTTTTAGATGCACAAGCTGAGTATTCATCTTTAGTCTTAAGTGCTTGGATCTCCAGACATATAGTTTTTTAGATAAATCCTTCAAAAGACCATCCCTATCTAAAATACACATGCGAGCCCAGGCTGCCGTCAGGCATGGGGCACAAGTTTAATAATACTGAATAGGGCCCTATAAAACCTAAGGACAGCCCTGGGTGGAACAGACAATGTGCCAGACATGCTCTATGGACCAATGTAGTGGCAGAACAGGGCCATTTGTTGATTCTTCTGCTGGGCAGGGGCCACTCATATTCCAGCCTTTAACAACGACCTTGCTTTTGCAGAATCAATGCATCCTCATAGCCACCCAAAAAATGAATGAGCCCCAAATCTGGCCCATGAGATACCATAAAACATTCTTCCACAAATAATAAATGGAGAATCACCTACATGGGAGAATATCAAATAACAAAATGACAGATGGATGCTCACTGAAAACACTTAACAGACAGACTGGTGATACACTGAGCTTACTACTCTTTACATCACAAACATTATTTTAACATTTTCTTAGTCACTGGTCTCTCTCAGACAATGCCTATGTTACTTAGGCTATGTCTACACTTACAGGTAGATTGGCACTGCTGTGATTGCTGCAGTGGTGTCGATTTAGCAGGTCTGGTGAAGTCAATGGCAGAGTGCTCTCCCATCGACTCTGGTATTCTAGGTACCTGAGAAGAGTAAGGTAAGTCGACCTAAGTTACATTGATTTCAGTTACGTTATTTACATAACTGAAGTAGCGTAACTTAGGTCGACTTACCATGGTAGTGACCAGCCCTTAGTAACAGGGAGTTATCTCTCGCATAGCCATCCCTATTTGTTGATCACAACTCTTCTTTCACCCATTTTGAGTGCGGCCAACTCTCACTAAATTTCAGCAAATTTACTACAATTCTGAGGCATTTTCAAAGTGATTTCTGCCCAAGCAGTAGATATGGCAGCAGTTCCATTTTGAGGACACTAGATTCACAGATTCCAAGGCCATTGTTACCATAGATTGACTACCTGTATAACACAGGCCATAGTATTTTCCCCAAAATAATTCCTAGCCTTTAGAAAAACATCCAATCTTGATTTAAAAATTGTCAGTGATGGAAAATCCACCATGACCCTTGGTAAATTGTTCCAATGGTTAATTACTCTCACCGTTAAAAATGTATGCCTTATTTCCAATCTAAATTTGTCTAACACCAGCTTCCAGACATTGGATTGTGTTTACCTTTTTCTGCTAGACTGAAGAGCCCATTATGAAAGATTTGTTCCCCAGGTAGATATTTATAGACTGCAATCAAGTCACCCCTTATTCTTTTTGATAAGCTAAATAGATCAAGCTCTTTGAGTCTATCACTATAAGATATGTTTTCTAATCCTTGAATCATTCTTGTGGCTCTTCTCTGAGCCTCTCCAATTTATCAATATCCTTCTTGAACTGTGGACACCAGAACCAGACACAATATTCCAGCAGCAGTCTCACCAGGGTCAAATGAAGAAGTAAGATAACCTCTCTATTCCTTCTCAAAATTCCCCCGTTTATGCACCCCAAGATCGCATTAGTTCTTTTAGCCACAGCATCACACAGGGAGCTCACATTCAGATGACTATCCACTACAATCCCCAAATCTTTTTCAGTCACTGCTTCTCTGGATAGTGTCCCCCATCCTGCAAGTATGGCCTATACTCTTTGTTCCTAGATGTATACATTTACATTCACTCATATTAAAATGAATAGTTGGCTTGTGCCCACTTTACCAACTGATCCAGATTGCTCTGTAAAAGTGACCTGTACTCTTCATTTTTTACCACTCCCCCAATTTCTGTGTCATCTGTAAACTTTATTAGTGATGATTTTATGATTTCTTCCAGGTCCTTGATAAAAATGTTAAATAGTGTAGGATCAAGAACCAATCCCAGTGGGAATTCACTGGAAACACACCAGCTCCATAGAATCATAGAATATCAGGGTTGGAAGGGAAGTCAGGAGGTCATCTAGTCCAACCCCCTGCTCAAAGCAAGACCAATCCCCAACTAAATCAATCCATGACAATGCCCTGTTTACAATTATTTTTCAAGACTAATCTGTTAGCCAGTTTTTAATCCATGCAATGTGTGTCATGTACACTTTATGTGGTTCTAGTTTTTTAGTCAAAATTTAATGTGGCAACAAGTTACTAGAGAACACAGTTCCTAGGTTGGGTGGCTCTGCAGAGCTTCAGCATAAGAACGGCCATACTGGGTCAGATCAAAGGTCCATCTAGCCCAGCATCCAGTCTTCCGACAGTGGTCAATGCCAGATTCCCCAGAGGGAATGAAGTGAACAGGTAATCATCAAGTGATCCATCACCGCTCGCCCACTCCCCATTTCTGGCAAACAGAGGTTAGGGACACCATCCCTGCCCATCCTGGCTAACAGCCATTGATGGCTATTAGCCAGGATGACTCAACTCTAGTGTGTGTGCAGAGTAGGGGAAGCAGTATCCAAACCCGGCAAAAGCAGAGAGGAACTGCCTTAGGGAAGCCCTAGACAGTAGCCACAGCAGCTCCAAGCCATGCTTCTCTTAATGCTGCATTGGGGTGGGTATCTGAATTAATATAGTATATTAAATACAGTAAAGATTGTGAGGCACTTAGATACTATGGTGATGGGAGCCATATAAGTACCTAAGATAATGTAAGTGAGGATTTGGAAAGGATGGGAGTGTGTCACACTATCCAGCAGGACACAGGTTCATATGTCCTCTGCCTCCTCACTCACTGCTCTGGGCTCTCTATTCAGTCCAGACAGGAGGGGACAAGGAGCAGTGGACCACGGAGAATGACTTAGAAGGCCCAGCAAAGAAGGGAGCACAGAACCTGGGGAAGGGGCAGGAGAAGCGGGCAAATACTGTGTTCAGAGGAGGCAGTAGATAGGGATTGTTTGGGAAGCCTGAGAAAGTGTCTACAGAGAACAGGAAGCAGTAGAAGAGGCCCTTCCTTTGTGAGTACATTTTCCATCTGGAAACACACACACACACACACACACATATACATACATGGTAGAGACTAAGGATGGCACTTTTTGAAACTAATTAAACAACAAAAAAGGAAGGAATATACAATAAATAAATAACATAAATAAAAACAACTTTTGTTTTAAATTTTATCTCAGTCCCATGATGGTCAAATTTGCAGGTTGGCAAAAGTCTGTGTTGTTGACAAAACAGAATTTAATATTTGCAATTTTCAACAAAACAGTGAACAAGTTAGTGATTCTTCTTCTGTAAACACCAATGGGCCCAGAAACTGATACACTCGGGCTGTGGACATTCACATATTATTGGGAAACAGACACTAGAACAGTACTCGCAAAAAAGAAAAGGAGGACTTGTGGCACCTTAGAGACTAACAAATTTATTTGAGCATAAGCTTTCGTGAGCTACAGCTCACTTCATCGGATGCATTTGGTGGAAAATACAGTTAAAATCTCCCCACTGTATTTTCCACTGAATGCATCCGATGAAGTGAGCTGTAGCTCACGAAAGCTTATGCTCAAATAAATTTGTTAGTCTCTAAGGTGTCACAAGTACTCCTTTTCTTTTTTGCGAATACAGACTAACATGGCTGCTACTCTAGAACAGTACTGTTTGTACTGTAACTTGGCACTGTTGTAGGCACATGCCAGATCGCCTGAAGATTAAAAAGCTTTAAACTTAGAGGTAGGCTTGATTATAAACAGCATGAGGAAAACAAAGGAATCCCCTAAAATGCATTGGTTCACATAGATTCTAGACTTATCCAACAAACTCAAATTCTGCAAAGCCTACAGATACTGATTAAAGGAAAGCTATGTCCTCTTCTTTTCGTTATTGATAATAAAGAGTTTTATAGAATCCATAATTGTGCTTGGCATTTCACACAAGATACAAGTCATAGCTCTGATGAACTTACAATTTACTATTGCAGTCCTACAACAATTTAAAGAACATGCAAATCTTTAAATACATGAGTAAATCCCTGAGCCTACTCATATGCTTAAAGTTAAACAGGTTTATAAGTCTTTGCAGGATCAGTGCCTACGAATGAAATGTATGCCTGTGCAGAGGGCTAGTACAAATATTATTCACCATTTAAGTCGCATGTAAATCCTCCAAATAGGGCTCCCCTGGGATTTAAAAGGTGCAGAGACCTCGCACTGGCCTTCTGCACAGGAGTAAATTGCATGTGCTAAATGGTGTACCTGACAGACAAGGAGGGAGCAAAGGACAAGGGTTGCAGAAATAACATGGTGCCATTACTGTGTGTACGCATACATATGCCTACATGGTTCACAAGTATTTACATTAAAAAATGTCAACACACTCTTATTTTTGTATTATAACAATGCAGTGTCAGAGACAAAAATATTTATTTTTAGAAATGGGGGAAAGACAATAGAGTGTTTCGTGAATAGTGACCCAGGTATTGGACCAGATTCTGATCTCAGTTACATCGATATAAATGCAGAGTAACTCCACTGATGTCAATGCAGATTTTTTTGCATTTATATCAGGTTAACAGAGACTGGAATCTGGTCCACAGTGACTGAGGTAAGTCAAATAGTCACAGGCTAGGGATTTGCAGATTCAATGTGACTCGTTTGAGATAAAAAAGATATTTCAGCATCTTTAGAAAACATAGTTCTAGAATGACAGTTAATGTAATTCCTGGTTAATGTTTATTAATTTATTCTTTCCCCCTCAAAAACAGTAAAGCAGAGAAGAAAGTCTCCATACTTCTTTTATCAGGAATGATATAATTGGAGCAAGAGTGCAGGGGAAGTTAGCACTGACTATTCTTTCACTGTGCACCCAACCCACCAATAAATTAGGACACTTCTGAACTGACTGGTTTCACAGATTAAAATGTACTAATCTACAGTGTTCTTAGTTTTGCTTAATGACTTTATTGCAGTATAATGGATTGCTGCTCTAGTCATGTCATATAGGGCTCTCTTCACATAATTTGATTTCTGACATACAGGAAAAATCAAAATCTCACATGCAAAAGAATATGGAACAAAGGAAGAAAATAAGTCTAATTACACGTTGTGGGTGTGAATGAACTGGTTCTTGGAGCTCCTTGGGTAGTGGGAGGAGGTGGCATTGTTGGAGGCGTCAGCCTGGATTGCGTCTTCACATCCACAGGTGAGTCTGGCATTGTGGAATGCTTCTCAGTGCGATCTGTAAATGAACACACTACTTTATTTCTCCAAATACATCAGTTCTGAATAAAAAGGTTAACCATGAACTAAGCAGCTTTAGCAGCTTCTGCGGAAGATAAACACACTTATCTACTCCAGCTTGTTTTTTCAAGATGACATCGTTGAACTGCACTTAAGAAGGTGTAACACAGATAGGGCCTCATTTATAAACAGGATCGTATTATCTTGTGTTTTTATTTCTAGCATGTGCAAATGCTACCCCAAAAAACAGTATTGGAGCTGCAATAATGTTATCTCACTTGACGGCTTTAACATTAGCCAAAAGGAGAAATTAGATGAATAGTCAGGAAGGTAATAAATCCCCTTATGACAACTCTGGAAGAACAAAAACCTGAAAAGCTTTTGTACAGGTGAGATATTGGCCATAACCAGCGCTCTTCATGACTGGTTTTCCCTGTAGCACCTGCTGCCTTCTTCATCTTTTGTCTTTTTAAGTATAACAGATACCAGGGTTAATAGTGCCTGTATCCTGCCCAGGTTTACTAGTCCACCTCCTGGTTCTTTTTTAAATCAACAAGAAATAAATACCATATGCCATATAATACAAGGTATCTTTGGCAGACACAGGACTCGTGCATTTATACTAGACTATTATTAATATAAAAACACTGTAACTGTTTCAACTTATACCTTTAACATCAAGGACAATTGCAGGCATCCTCCAATTTTGGGAAATTTAAAGAAACAAGAGGAAAAAGGACTTGACAGTTCTCTTGATGCAAGATATTTGCCACTGAAACTACAAGATTTAACTCTGTTTTTACACCTAAATTCAAGAGGTACATCTGAAAAAAAAATCTTAAAATTTGTATATCAAGAATGGGAAAAATAAAGCAACACACCATTTACCTATTTAAGGCCATATTATGATTGCCTTACTCACATCAGCAGTTCATTGACACTCCTGGAGTAAGTAAGATGATCATATTTAGCCTTTAATGGTCATTAGCTACTAATGTAACTTTTCCAAAGTCCTTCCCCATGAAAAACAATTGCAAAAAATATTTGTTCTTGAAAAGATGAGACCTTCAAACTGTCGATAAAAATGGATACAAGATACACACAAATACATACATAAAATTAAATATACACACACATTATATTATACATAACATGCACATACGTGTATTAAAGAGAGATTCCAGTAATATATTTTTCAATAGAAATATTTTTAAAGGACCCTTAGAAATAATACCAGTTCATTTAATGTATAAAGAGCAAGTAATACCAAAGAATGTTGTGGTCCCAGTCCCTTATTGTTAAGAAACTACAGAAATATGACACAGCCACATATTCTGCAAAGTTTTGCAGTTGCAGAAGCTATATTCAACATTTTCTTTCTCTTTTTGAAAAAGACCAGTTTCTATAAAGAGAGTTAAGTTAGTTTTTTTCAGACTTTGGAAATAAAAAACCCTAAGAATGAGAAGCTAGAATCATATGAGCGGAAGGGAATATACTTAGTAATCATAGAGGTAAAGAATCTGCAGTGTTGATCTAAGGTCAATCATCTCAGAAGTGTAGTAAACAGTGTCCAAAAAGACTGGCTGAAATTCTAAGGCATCTACACAGCCAGGTGAAGTGTGGTAACTCAAATAATGGGAGCAATTACGTTTTCTATACATATCTCTCTCTGTATTGCTTTGCTGAAACATTTAAACCAACAACTGCAACAAATCATTTATTTAAAATACAGAACTTTGGAAATTAGCCTCAAAATGTTAATTACTTCCTTAAT
Source organism: Dermochelys coriacea (assembly GCF_009764565.3). Classification (NCBI taxonomy): domain Eukaryota; kingdom Metazoa; phylum Chordata; order Testudines; family Dermochelyidae; genus Dermochelys; species Dermochelys coriacea. The sequence continues at coordinate 45,991,285 of NC_050069.1, read as the reverse complement.
AGTTGAATTCATCTCACACTCACCTCAACCAACCTCAGCAACAAGGGAATAAATAGCTTTCAACTCATGTTGCAGATGAGGGAAAGAGGCACAGCAGTGAGTAGAGGCCCTCCTAAATAAAGGCAAATATTTCTGCCATGCCAAGAAAGGAGAAAGAAAGGGAGACTTGCCAGAGCTGGCTGGGAGATAACAGTGGGAACTGCTGGTCCATCTGGTTTTCATTCGGCTAACACTCACATTGAACTGTTAGAGAAGGCAGTCCAGGTACACAGATTTGAAGCATGTGGGAGCACGGACACAGCCAGGGAGAAGATGGAGGAAAGAGAGAGAGAAGTCAAACTCCACTAGCTGTCTGCTGTTCACACTGAGCAGGCACAATCTATATCCTCCCGTACAACTGCTGATAACTAAAAGCAATTCTGCTATCATGAACAATCACAACTTCTCCCTCCCTCCCTGCAAGTCCACTTAGTTTTCGATCTGGCCTGAATTTTGGAACACTCCCTACTCAGAGGAAAAATGAGCACATTTAAGAAGCAGACTAGAATGTTTTATATTTTGTTATTTAAATGGACCATGTAGTTGCACTACTGTACTGTTTTTGTGCTCCAGTTTCAGATTTTCAATATATTATAACCTGATCATGTAATGATCCAGGATTTCTTTTTAAATTATTTTTATTCACTATTTTATTATGTCCGTAAGCACCTAGGCTTATCTTTAATTACAGTATTAAGTATAACCTATTGTTACCCAGAAATGCATTAGCACCACCTCCTGTTAGGGTGACCAGCTTTTCAAAAGGCAAAAGGGGGACACATGCAGGAGCCCCGCTCCCCTCTGTGGCCCCACCTCTGCTCCCTCCTCCCCTGAGCCCCCACCCCTGCTCCTCCTCACCCCCCCTGGCCAGGTCACCCAGGGCAGGTGGAGGGTCCAGGATTCCCTACAGCAGGGCCTTGGAGGGGAGAGGAGGAGCAGGGGGCAGAGCCTTGTGACGAGGGGAGCTAAGGCCCACCTCAGCCCCCAACCCCACACCATGAAAAGGCTGGTGCCATCCCTGAGCCTCAGGAAGACTTGGAGTGCACTGCAGGGAATCTGGGTCAAATGCTGCCCCAGAGACATTGGGGTGTGGGACTTGAACTCTGCATTTTGGGACTGTCCCACCCAATTCTAACAATGCTACACCTGGCAGACTTGAGGCTGTATGCTCTCCTGAAATGGGTCAGGTTTGCAGTGCCAGAAAGAAAACAGACTGCAAAGCTTGCGCTTCTGCCTGGAAGGTACAGAACAACCACACAGATATTGAGCCATCCCAGGAGGATGGCCTTCTTCTCTGTACTTGTGTCAGGGACCTGGAAGACAGGATACTGGGCTAAATGGACCTTTGGTCTGACCCAATTTATGTATCTTATGTTCTCATGTTCCTCCTCTGGCACAAAAGCTTCTCTTGCTGCTGCCACCATCAACTCCCCACCCTTTCCCTGAGCTGTAGACATGTGAGGAAGATGTTGGGTCTTAAAAATTCAGCGTACCGCAGGTGCTCCCCATTTCTACTTACCTACTCACGAACTTGCAGAGCCCTGACTACTCTGATTTCAAACACAGGGACTCCTCAAAGAAGATAAAGGAGTAGAGGGGTGGAGAAAAATGCTGAAGTGTCACTGCTTATACACACTATTACAAATTCTTGTAATTCTAATTGTGAGCCTTGCAATATTTGTTGTTTTTTCAAAGCCCCAGGTTCTGGAGTCATGTGATTATTACATGAGAATCTTTTCTTTTCTTTTTTAAAATGAAAACTGAAAGTGTTCACCCTCATAGTTGCAAAGAAAAACCTAAAAATGTGAACCCTAAAAGTCTCAAAAATCTAAAGACAAATAAAAAGGAGCCAACATTTATTCTTGTTAAAATCTCATGTTTTGGGGGCTCATGGTTTTTGGATGCTTGGGTTTTATAATACTGACCATACAGTCTTCACACAAGTCCCATGTGGATTTTTTCCTCTCTGTACATATCAAAGGGAAGGAGAGGATCCACTCCAAAGCCTAAAGAGGAAGTAGGGCTGTCAGGCGTCTGGTTTTGGAAGTTGCCAATATGTCCTGCTGCTAGGCGAGGGAGCCATGGGACTCTGAGCACTGCCCCCACCCCGAGCACCGGCTCCGCACTCCCAATGGCTGGGAACCACGGCTAATGGGAGCTGGGAGGGGGGCAGTGCGTGTGGGCGAGAGCAGCGCACACAGGCTTCTGCTCCTCCTCTCCTCCGCCTAGGAGCTGGACTTGGTAGCCGTTTCCAGGGTGCAGCATGGAGCCAGGACAGGCAGGGAGCCTGCCTTACCCCTGCTGCGCCACTGACCGGGAGCTGCCTGAGGTAAGCCTGCATCCCAACCCCCTGCCCCAGTCCTGAGCCCCTCCCTAACCCAGAGCCCATCCTGCACCTGTAACCTCCCATCCCCAGCCCCACCCCAGAGCCTGCACCCCCAGACCAGAGCCCATACCCCCTCCTATACTCCAACCTCTGCCTCAACCTGCAGCCCCTTACCACACTCTGAACCCCTCAGCCCCATCCGCTCAGTCTGGAGTCCCCTACTGCACCACAAACCCCTCATCCTCAGCCCCACCCCAGAGCCCGCATCCCCAGCTGGAGCCTTCACTTCCTCCTGCACCCCAACTCCTTGCCTCAGTCCAGTGAAAGTGAGTGAGGGTGGGGGAGAGTGAGCCACTGAGGGAGGAGGAATGTAGTGAGTGGGGGCGGGATCTTGGGGCAGGGCGGGGCAGGATCTTGGGGAAGGGGTGGAGCTAGGGTGTTCAGTTTTGTGCAATTAGAAATTTGGCAACCCTAAGAGGAAGACATATTCACTATATGTTGGTTTACAGGGATTCATGTGCATTTGCTCCATTTTCATTACATATGGGCTCATATGCCTTGAGTTTCACTTGGAATTCAAAAGAACTAAAAAAAACCCCAACAAAACCCTAGTCAAAACTGGAATTCCATGCGTTTCATATGGTTTTGATGCAAAAGAATAAAACTAAACCCATGTCTGCAAACCTTAATTCACATAAGGATAGGGTGAAATTTGAATTTGTAATTAAACCAGGTGAGTTTTGAACAGCTTCAGGTCCATGATGAAAGCTTCACACAGCTCATATGTTCACCATCTCTCAAAACCTCACACATAATTTAAGAGTACAGTTCGAATGGGTAGTGAGAACAGCCTATTTCAGGTTTAAGCGTTTCTACTTCAGAATACTAAAAAGCAGCCAAAACTCTGGAATGGTTACCGTAGCCCTAACCAAATGGGCCTTAAGCCCAGAGGTCTTCCAAACTACAGGAAAAAGAAGACCATCTGCAATTCATTCTGTACTGTTCATTGAAATCAATTCAGGATGGAGATAGATGGTGAAATAATGGGCCAGTCCTAATCCATACACACAAGCCTCTGGAGCAATGACAGATTTAGGATAAATTCAGAAAGTATGTTTCAAGTATGCAGGGATCTATTTCATTTGTTTTGGATTATATTTAAAAAAACATTTTGAAATATACATTCTTGAATTTATTTTACAGCAAAGAGCTAAGAGCTGTGATTTAACCACAGAAACTTTTTGCTCCATTTAAAATTAAAGACTGCTGTAAAACCAACTTTAAATTATGATGTTTCTTTGGTGGATTTTTTTTATTCAAGTAACTATACTATTCTTGTCATACATTCAATTTTTGCAATGGGAACTATTTTTACCACTGTTTTTAGTTGTTAAATGCATGTTGATATTTACTATAAGTGTAACTAGCCTTATAAAATAAATATGGGGAAAAAACACAAAGAAAAATCCCCCCAAAACCTAAAACATGTGCATGAGAGAGGAAGGGGGAAAGAGATGTGCATGTTTTCAAATAGATTTACTTCACTTCCTGTATCCTAAATGATTTAGTCCATTTTTAAAACAAGGCGGTCTTTCATATATGGCAAAATTTCAGCGTAAATGGCAGGCTTCCAAGTCTAATGCATCAAGGAAGGCTGATCTATGGAACAAAATATGGAATATATAAATATTTTCCTGATACCATTTCAATAGCCAATTCAATGTCAAGCATTTCTAGAAGTGGTATGTTTTCAATTTCCCTTTTTAAATGAAAAAACGTATGGTCTAATACGCTGTGGCATTTATTTTACTTTTAGTTAGAGCAAACAGTTCCAGATGTATATTCAGGCATGAAAGATTCTTAAAAGACGCTCTATATTGATTTTACCTAGTATTCCTGTGCCAACCCACAGAAAAATTGGTGTTAAAAGTTGCTGAATTAAACCAGTTTAAATTTCTACTGTCTAGTTTCCTTTACAACTTACCCTATAAACCAGCAAAAAGGAATGTTCAAAGCCCCATGCATGTAACAGAATAGAAAAATAAGTTGATCCAGATATATAAATTGAGCTCAAATCCATCTAAAGGATTTTGTACTGGTGATCATCACCATAGCATCCATTCTAATATTACTGTCAAATACACTATTGTGATGGTTTTGAGATTGGATAGCACATTAATGACATACAAAACAAGGGAGTGGGTCATAACAATGATGAACTGAAAGAGGAAAGCCCAATTAAGTCCAGTAAAAAGTAATAATTATTTAGCAATTACATAGCACTTTTCACTCATATAGCTAACACTCTACAAAGGTGGGTAAGACTCATTCTCCTCATATTAATTACAGACAGGTAAACTAAGAAACACAGAAGACAGTTTGACTTGTCTAAGATCACACATAGGAAGCGTTGTTACTACTGAGAAGAGAACCCAGGACTCCTAACGACCAGACCCATCCTTTATCAACTATACTACAGTGAAAGGAAGAAGAGGAAAGAATGTTTTAAATCAGTCCCTAGGAATTATATGAAGATAGGTGTTCTAGTCAGAGAGAGATTTGCTTGAGTGTTAAAGGAAACAAGTAAGCAATGCAAGAAAGCCATTCCTTCCCCACACTCACTATTTTTGGGAACTACTGGAAATCTCTCTGTGCAGCCACAGAACATGATGCACAGTCAGGAGCATTGCAGCTTCTCCCTCCATAAAGTACTGCCAACATGCCTCAAACTTGTTTGAGAGAGACAGCAAGTGCAGTCCAGTCTTCATTCTCATTCATTTCTTGGCCTCTCTACTGAGGCTGCCAAAAGGGATTCTGATGTTTTTCTGATGATTCAGAGGTTTTTGTGCTGTGAACAAATGTCCTGCAACCCACACCTTACTCACTCAGTTTACAGCACTAATCAGACATCCATAATTTTCTGAATCAGTCTTGACTAGATTCAAAAAACTGACCTAGAGGTGAAGGAATCTGAATCCCATTACGAATTCTGTGGCCAGAAGAAACCCTTCAACAAGGATCTCAAAGTAGTAGTATTAAAGGTAAATCAAACTTTCAGGTACTATCCTTCTTCTGAAGAATATAAGCAGTCCTAACAGATATATATCTGAGGAATAGGTGTGCACACAAGACAACAGAGATGGAAGATATCAACTGAGCTTACAAGATGACATAATAATTGATGGCATCATCAGTATGATGTACATGAAGCTCTTAAACACCAACAAATATAGCTGGTTTTCCATAGTGCAATACAACAGCTTTGTGACAACCTTATCTCATTCTTTTCCAACTCAAATAGTTGAGCCCTTAATCATCTTCTTCACATCATCAGCTATTCTTGGAAATAAATGGAAGTGCATCCATTCTATCCATTTCTGCCCAGTTCTTTCATCTTCTGCATAGAAACTCTGCTTCTGAGATTGTCCTGAAATTATCACAGACACCAAGTTATCAGACTATTTCTTTAGCACATCTAAAACAAAGCAATGAAAATAATGTATCCAACACTCTGTCACATGAATTAAGAAGGGTGTTTGTGATATTATCCCCTAACTCAAATCTAAAGGGGTTGTGGATTATATGTGCCAGGCGAATGCCAGCACAGGCTTTGGAAAACTAGACTGTCACTCAGTACCGTGACAACCAACGATGCAGGTATGAAGCACACCTTTTAGTTTGGATTCTGGGACTAGCGTCTGCTGCAAATGAGCATGGGTTGAATATTCTTAAGGAATTGAGAGGTATCACTGCCCCAACCCAAATGAAGAGAAGAGAAGGGTGTCCAAGGTTATGGGTGGCATCTAAGGTAAAATGATCCAGTTGTTCTAAATACAGAGTTGAGATGCCTTTGCTCTGACAGATTATTTGAATGCAAACTCCCAAAAGAAACATGTGACGAAGTGGGCATGTTCTTAATGTTTTCTCTGAATACTGTGTGGGTGCCTCAGTTCCCCTATGCAGTTCTTAAGTATCCAGGTGGTGGGATAAGGGTGTGTGATTGTGGCAGAGCCCTCGGAGACCAATGTGATGGGGTCTGCACAAACAATGGCCGACACCCTGTCTTCTGGCAACTGATGGCCTGGGCCCCTCCTCTGCAAAGGTGCCAACTGAAGGTGTTGGAGAACAAAGAGATCAGGTGGCCTCCTGGCCTGGGAAAGAGACAAAGGAGAAGAGGGGCTGGAGAGTTTCAATTTTGGAGCTGGCTGGGGAAATGGAGGGAGGCTCAGATGGGGCTCTGGCCTCCCTGCCACCCAAAACGGATCTGACTGAGGAGTCCTGTTCTCTGTACCTACAAGCTCTGTTTTAGACCATGTTCCTGTCGTCTAATAAACCTTGTGTTTTACTGGCTGGCTGAGAGTCATGTCTGACTGCAGAATTGCGGTGCAGGATCCACTGGCTTCCCCAGGAGCCCCACCTGTGCACACTCGCTGTGGAAAGCGCACGGTGTGAAGGGGAATGTTGAATGCTCCGAGGTCAGCCTCAGGAAGGTCAAAGTTGTATAAGCTTCTTGTCCTGGGGAGAGGAGGCTTCCCCAGAGTCCTGTCTGGCTTCGTATGGAGTAGTTCCAGAGCATCGCCCAGTGATTCCATGACAAAACACTCTTAGCATATGATTTTATTTAGAGAAGTGTTTGTTTTATATTTTATTTATTTTAAGTGTCGTTTTGCTAAAGTATTTAACTTTGAAAACTCAGTTCATTTTTAGTCACTTTTGAACTGCAAATACTGAACCCACAATCTGATATATCTTCTCTTCCTTTGCTTTGTGGTTTCTGTTGTTAAAGTCCAAAACAATAACTGGGTTGGGGAGGGTGTAGTCTAAATCTAGATTAACCATCAACAAAACATTCTACTAAATATTGCAGTGGGAACTTAAGGAGATAACCTTTCGCCCTAGGAGAGGTCTACAAGAAAAATAAAGGTCAAAATGAGGCAGCAGCTTTAGTTCTTATTAAACCTTCTAAATATAAAATCCACAAATTCCCTTGTCAGGGCTGACTGCATAGCAGTTGGACTGTATTGGAAGCGATGACAATACATATTCATTTTAAATACCCAGTGATCTTGACAGTTAAGCATTATAAAAATTGCTATAAATATATGAGTATGCAACTAAGGCAATTAATAAGCAAAATGCTCTCCCAAATCTGTACTCTAAATGCTATTAGCCTAATCCTCCACTATGTTTCCTGAGTCTTCCTCTACTTTTTTTTTTTTTTTTTTTGCTGAGAAGGCAACACACCAGAACTGTATGGAGTAAAGAGACTCATGGGAGCAGAGGAATGGAAACTTCAACCCTAACGCCACCCTGCAACAGCTAACACAGAGGTGCTCGCTCCCCAGCCACTTTTTCAAATTATGGAGAGGGGAAGCACATATGACAATTCCTTCAGATTGGTGAACAATCCCGACTAGCTCTTTACTCCTGTGAAGAGAGCCATTGGAGCATTTAGGTTTGTGGCTTTGAAAGGGCTCTCCACTTCGCAGTATTTCACTTGCTTTTTGGTCCTTGGTCCACCTGCTAGTGGTAGTAATGGTGGAGGATCTGTCCTCAGAGGGTTCACTAATAGCAGCGGTTCTCAACCGGGGGTCCGCGGTCCCCCAATCCTTTCAGGGGGGCTGTGACATCCTGCAGCTGAAACCCAGAGCCCAAGCCCTGGCACCTCCTGCCACAGGGCTGAAATCCTAAGCCCCGGAGTCCCTCATTGCGGGGCTAAAATTCCGAGTCCCAGCGCCCCCCGCCGTGGAGCTGAAACCCCTGAGCCCCGGCCCCTCCCACCACAGGGCTGAAACCCCTGAACCCTGGCGCCCCCCGTCATGGAGCTTAAACCTCGAGCCCTGGTGCCCGCCATTGTGTGCCTGAAACCCTGAGTCCCAGTGTCTGCTGTCGTGGGCCTGAAACCCTAAGCCCTGGTGCCCACCATCGTGGGCCTGAAACCCAGAGCCCCAGTGTCTGCTGTCATGGTCCTGAAACCCCAAGCCCTGGCACCTGCCATTGTGGGCCTGAAACCCCTAAGCCCTGGCGCCCACCGTCACAGGGCTGAAACCCCAAGCACTGGTTGTCCTCCCCCCACCTCCACTTCAGTGCCAGATTGGTGCAGTACCAGGGGCAGCTCCACACACCCCCTTGCTCCTCTCCCTGCCCTCGAAGCCCCAACCCCTGGCCAGGTCGAAGGCAGGAAGCCAGAGCTGGGCAGTGTGGGAAGCTGCTGCTCTGACTGGTGTCATGGAGCAGGCAGCCGCGGCATTCCCCCGTCTGCTGCTGGTGACCGGGTTTGCAGCTGCTCCTCAGCTCACACAGCTGGTAACAGCCACACAAGGAGGGGGACCCGGCTCTATGGCTGGCAGAACCCTTGGGGGGGCAGCGACCACAGGTGAACCCTCCTGGCACACAGCCCCTAGCTATCCCTCCCGGCATCCTGAGCTACCCCCTGCCCACACACAGCCCCTAGCTACCCTCCCTGCATCCTGAGCTACCCCCTGCCCACACACAGCCTCTAGTTACCCCTCCTTGTACCCTGAGTAGTTTAACTTTTTGAGTTGAACCCTCACCACACACAACCCAGATAGGCTGGATGAGTTAGGAGATGCAGGTGGGGCTGCCTTCCTGGACCCTGCAGTGCAGAGCTGGCCCTGCCCCCACAAAATAGAGGTCAAACTACAGTACGCCTATGCCCGAGAGCCGATCCCCGGCCTAGAACCCTGAGTCCTCCTCCCACCCTCCCCTTCTGGGCCCTGAAGTTTTTATAGCATGTTGAGGGGGGCCTCAGAAAGAAAAACGTTGAGAATTCCTGACGTGTAGTACTTGGAAGCTATAGAAGAAACTAGATACCGTACATATCTAAAAATTCCAATCTCACTAAAAACAAATAAATGCAGTTTGTACACACCCACACCCACACACCATATATTATATAGTGTGAGTATGATGACTGGAGGCGGTTGGAAAATTATGAAAGATGTTCAAAAATTCTTTTCCTTTCTTCCCTGCCCCCAACAAAATTTCCTGACTAGATCTGCTAAAGGCATCTTTGGGGGAAAAAAAACAAAAAAACCAGGGTTTTTTTAATCCACAGAATTAAATTTACAAGACTCAATATTAATAATAAATAATGAGTAAGCCTGTGATACACAGTGGACTGTTTAAAGTGAAATAGAAACAGTACATCTATTTTATGTTAAAAATAAAACATAATACACAACTGCTCAGTTTAGAAGAGTTAACACAGAACCAATAGCAATATTATTTTCCAAAATTAACTAGAACTGCAGTCTCATATGTATAAACAATTCCAGATTAGAAAATCCTCATATTATTTTATTTTATGTACACGCAAAGCAAAATTAGCCATAAAATTAACCTGACAGTATAAATTAAATTACTATCAATTCAGAAGGAATCATTTATACAGTATTACAGAGGTCTTCTTGGCTTATTAATGAGTATAATAGGAAAAAAACATGCTGAAGGAGAACGGAGAGAAAGACATATGGAGTAGTGTAAAGATGATCATTATGTATACCACAGCTGTGTATACGGAAACATTTTCCATAAGTCTTACTGAAAGTCTCTCTTAATTTATATGCACATAGAACATGATCCTGTGAAGATAATGTATGGCCTGAAGTCTCATTGCACTCAGTAGGATTTTAAAATGCTCAGAACCTTCCAGGATTAGGCTCCAATTCTCCATTGTGCCCAATTTTTCAGTTTTCACCCATTAAAACATAATTTTCAGAACAAATAACCCTGGAGATTGAAATCCACTCTGTTGTGTTCACAGAAATGGTATTCTCTACTCAGAATGCCAACAAGGGTGCCAACATTGCTAGATCACATGTCCATGAGAAGCAATTGTTTTATCTCAGATAGGCTAATGAACTGCTATTGTTACCATCTCACTAACCAGTCTGAGATGCATCTGAACCGAGGACATGAAGATGAACAAGTTAGTACCCTATTGCCATGCCATACATTTTAATTAAATCATATGCTTCTCCCTCCTCCTTTACAATATTATACTGATAATCAATATAAATGAAATGTAACACATTCGTAGAGAAACATGTTGAGCCATTATATGAAATAAGTTTAAGCAAACCTGGTAATGCTGATTAACATACCTTGAAAGAATATTATTGAAAGTCGCCAGATGGCATCATTAAAGAAAAGAGAACTTGTATGACTAATTGATCATACAGACAGAGTTTAAAGAAAATGCTCATTGTTAGTTATGAGTCAATGCTTTCTAGATGCTACAAGTCACGTGTAAAATTTGTTCACACTGTTAGGGCATGATCCAATGCCCATTAAAATCAAAGGAAAAATCTTTCTATCAGTGAGCTTTGGACAAGGCTTAGACTCTCCAACTGAATTGTTTCTTAGGTGCAGAGCTACTGCCTACAGATAATACACTCACAAGCAAAATACATTATGCATTGTCAAAACATACATACACACACACACACATATGTATATACACACATGCTTGGACGAATTAGATTTTTATCAGTAAATGTTGGTAACGCCTATTTCACCGAATACACAAACTGACAAAAAACATATTGCACCATTAATAATTGAAATTTACAATTCGGCAAAGTAAGTAAAATGCTGCTTGAAAAATTATTAGTTTGACTTAAGAATATTGACTGTGTATATTTTGATATGTCATGTTGACAATTTGTATTTTAATGGTTATAAAACTTTAACTTTTTCAATCACCTCTACTTTTCATAAATAATTATTGTCTGACTCCTGCTCATAATTTCCTGCAACTGTGAAAATCTAAATCAATCAAATTAAAAAATGCTTTAAAAGAAACATTGATATTATTCACAGATATGTAAAAAAATGAAAATCAAATTCTGCCAAGCCTACTGATGGGATAGAATTGTTCCGTCTTGTATGTTTCTCATGTTACAAGTTTCCATTTATGAAATATATTTAAACAACTCTTTACTGAAACAAAACATATATGCTAATAACCCCAAGGATGACATTTTCAAGACTACAGGCCAAATATATGCAAATGATGTTTGAATTTCCACACTAAAAGAACATTAAATCTGTTTTCCATAAGCGTGGCATGTACATAAAATCTTACCATATTACCAAGGGTTAAGTGCATTCACATTAAACATTCAAAGTTCAAATACACCAGATTGGTTTCTCTCTGGTAGCTGAGTTTTAGCCCTGCAGTTTCCAGCAGCATCATTTAACCCTTTTCCATCAATGCAGCATCATTTTGCAGCATCATTTAACACTCTTCCATCAATGCAATTGTAAATAGAACCTTATAACTTTTGTAAAGCAACTTTTTTTAAAACAACTCTAAAATGTTTCTTATGCACAAAATCAAATTAGTAAAAAAGTTCAGATACTGTATATAAAGCTATAAAAGGTTTAGCAATTTGCTCACGAAAGCTTGTGCTCTAATAAATTTGTTAGTCTCTAAGGTGCCACAAGTACTGCTTTTCAATTTAATACTGACAGTTATGGATTGATATATTGCAATAGCAGTTTAGCTAGTCTCCTGATTTTCAGAATATCTGCTCTATTTTTCTGCAGATCTTTGATATTGTTAATTGTTTTTAATTGGTTTAAATTTGAATCTATTTTCCATGTTATAAGCATGCTCTGTGTACACTGCTAGCATTTGCTAATCATTGCCATGCAATGGTATATGAGATTACCACATTTTTGCCTAGACTTCACTTAGACTAAAAGATCTCTTTGGTGACTGTTGTTGAATACTGACTTCTTAATGACTTCAGCTATGTGATCTGATATATGTTAACATCATATCTAGGCTTGGCAGAATTAAATATTTATCTTTTTATAATTTTTACAGATACCCATGTCAAAATATACAAAGTAAATATCTTTGAATCAAACACAAGAAGCATTTTTCTTACTTTGCCAATCTGTAAATTTTGACCATCATCTGTGGAAATATTTTTTCATTGATTTATGTGTGTGTATGGAGAATTGATGTTTACCAACATTTACTGATAAAAAAGTAATCCTGCCAAATGTAACTATCAGGGAGATGGCTTAGGTTAAATAATAAATATTTTCCACCAATAAACTATTGGTCTAGGCTAATTCTAAAGATAATTTAACATTTTTGACATTTAATTAATAAATTTAAATTAAATTATAAAATATAAGGACAGACACTATTTCCACAAGGCTAAAGAAAACTTTGGCTAATAGCCATAGGAATGTAAATGAAATTATTTTTGGCCACCAGAGGGAACCTCTATTTTTTTTTTGAATGCACTGGAAAACCCCTCTTACAATACTGAGAAGTACAAGGAATGAAGTAAAATCCTGACAATAAAGGGAAGAGACTTCAGACAAAGTTCTTTCCCAAGATATATGATGATTTGAAAATTAATTCACAAGTATGTAATAAGAAAAAAATTATGACAGTATGTCTGTGTATATATATGTACCTACATACACTGTATTTGACTTCAGTAGTATCAAAAATATAAGTGTTTTTCTGGCTAAGAAAAATTCTTCATAAAAAACACACCTTAAAAAAAACCCTGCTCCTAACGTACAATTTTATTCATTACTGTCTGCACCAACAGTTACAGTGCTTGATACACAAAGACAACAGTGGACGTCATGGCTAAGTGCTTTAAAAAAGTGCATGAACACACACTTGGCTTAGAGGCCTTTCCTCATATGAAACTTTCAAAAAGTAAACAGTTTCATATCTTACAAAAATAGTACACAATAAACTTCTATATGACTAGGGCCAGAAAAACCATGTTCAGATGAAAACAAAAGCAGAGTACACAGGTCCTATATGCAAAGTGAATCATATGAATATGATAAAGTGACAGTGACAGAAAATTACAAAATAGTATCACCTACATTGACTAATGCTATTTTCTGCAGCATCACACACACAAGCAAATAAAAATGGACAAAAATTGTAATAGCCACTACCAGTAAAAGATGATCAGCTAGTGAACTAATCTCACAAGAACCTGGCAAGAGAAGAGAAGATGGGGCAACTTAGATGATCTTCCTGGAGATCCTTCTGGTACCAAACACAAGCTAAAAAAGGGAAAGTCCAATACTGGAGCACATTCAGTGATGTAGTAGTTCTCAACTTTTCCAGACTACTGTACCCCTTTCAGGAGTCTGATTTGTCTTGCATACCCCAAGTTTCACCTCACTTTAAAACCACTTGTACAAAATCAGACATAAAAATGCAAAAAAGTGTCAGAGCACACTGTTACTGAAAAATTTATACTTTCTTATTTTGTCTGTATGAAATTTTAGTTTGTACTGACTTCACTAGTACTTTTTATGTAGCCTGTTGTAAAATTAGGAAAATATCTAGATGAGCTGATGTACCCCCTGCAAGACCTCTGTGTACCCCCTAGGCGTATGTGTACCCTTGCTTGAGAACCACTGATGTTTGAAAAAAAGAAGAAAAATTTTAATTCTCTAAATTTTGGATGAACTACGATGAGATCCTTTGGATGGTTTCCACGAACTGACCTGCTGGACTGAAGACTCTAAGTACTTGTCTGAGGGGCTTTGAACTAGATAGGAAACAGGGAGAAGTGGACCTTTTGCTTAACTCAAGCAGTCATGCAGGATAAATCCAAAATTATGAAACAAAAAAATGAAGATTAAGAGTATCTAGACCAAAAACACAAATAGTTGTGCACACATGAATTCATATGCATTATCTGCATGTGTAATTACTGAAACTGAGGAGACCACTGGAGTAATTGTGCATACAAATTACATGTTAGAAACTTAACAGGTAATTTCTAAAGGTAGTTACCAGATCCAGCTTATGTAGGATATACAATTTTGCACAATGGTACCAATCTATCCACTAATGTACTTAAATGGTCTTTAGTGAAAAACACATAAGAATAATAGGAAACAAACTTGAACTAGAAGTGCTACTTAAAAATAGATATTATGACCTGTGAACATAACTGAATCTGGTGGGATGATTCTCAAAACTGGAACGTTAACACAGAATCAAACAATGTTAGGGCTAGGAGGAGGAGAGGTGAGAGATGAGGTGGTGTTTTACATTCTAGTCTTTATGACACCAGAAGCTAAAGTTAGACCAGTGGTTCTCAACACACTGGCCACTTGCGGTCCAATCAACACACAACTGTGGCCCATGTGACATCCTCAGGGCCATAACTAGGGCAGGGTAGGAGGTGCACCAGCCCTAGACACAGAGCCAGTGAGAGGGGTACAAAATTGGGACAGCACAGGATCAGGCCCAGTGTCAGCGCCCTGGCAGGATCGGACCCAGCATCCAGCAGCATCGGGCCAGCAGCTTGAGCCCAACTCCCGGCAAGATCAGACCCAGCAGCATCAGCAGAAGGCCAGGTTGCTTAGTGCCCTACCCCCACACTGCAAGATTGCGGGTCCAGTGACCCCTGGCTGGACAGGCTCCATGGTACTAGGACTGCAGCAGCAGGTGGGCAGGACAGGCTGCACAGCTGAGCTATGTGCAGCCGAGGTAGGAGACTAGCAGGTGCAGGGTGCACAGAGCTGGTGCACAGGGAGGGGGAAGGTTGGGGGGCTGGTAGCAATCCCTGGATGGGGGCACTAGATACTGGGGCACAGTCCCTGGATGGTGGGGTTGAGTGCTGGGGGACAGTCCTGGGGGGGGCAGCCCCTGGGTGGGGGACTGGATGCTGGAGGGGGCAGTTCCTGTGTGGGGCATTCTGCCTTGGCCAGGACACCCTGTCTTTGCAGGGCAGGCACATGTGCCAGCCCAATGTTGGGAAGGTCTGGATCCTCGGGGGACAATCCCAGTGGGGTTGGGTGATGGCGGGCATTCCCTAGCTGGGGGGCAGTCTGGGGAGGGGCTGGGGCAGTCCCTGGATGGGGAAGCTGGGTGCATGAGGGACAGTCCCTCGCTGGGGTCTGAGTGCATTGGGGTCTAGGTGCATGAGGGCAGTCCCTGGCTTGGGAGGCACTTCACACCGGGCAGTGTTCCACATCTTCGCAGGCAGGCTCCCCAGCTGCAGTCTCTGGGCGCTTGGCCCAGATGCACCACCATCAGCAGTGCGCAAGTGAGAGTGGCAATACACCATACCACTCTTACAGTAAATGTATTTTAGCAGTTAATGTTTTGACTTATTTGGCTAATTTAAAATGCTCTTGGTAGACATTTGAAATGAAAGGTACTATATCTATTTGAATCATATTGCTGTCATATAACAAATAATAAACCTTTTTTTTGGTAGCTGTACAGGTAGTATATATATTGTGTGGATGTGACCCACATAACACACAAAGAGATGCTTATGTGGCCTACAATTGTAAAGAGGTTGAGTACCACTGAGTTAGAGAATGATGAGTGTGGTTAGGAAATTTTAGGGGTTAGGATGCAAGGAATGAAAAATGTAGTAGGGAATGACCATCTGCTATAGACCACAGCAGTTGGGATAGAAGGACGGGGAGAGAGAGCGTATACCTGGACCAAATCATGGGGTGCTCAGAATCACAAGATAATCATCACCATGGAATTTCTAACTACCAAGATACCTGTTCATTAACAAATATTGCCAGACATACATCAAAGGTTCATAAATTACATATTAGAAAGTTTTATTAATAAAAAAGTAGAAACTTCAACTACAGAATCCATCATAAACCTGATTCTAAATAATTGACAGGAATTGACAGAGTATGAAAATGAAAGAGACACTTGAACCAGTGACTGTGAGCAACTCTCATTCAGCATAGAGTAGATTAACAGATCACAGCAAAGGTAGTACATTTCACTAAAGGACATTTTTAGGATTGAAAAATATCTAATGACCGAGATCTAATGGGAGGAAGTATTATAATACACTACCCTAAAAGGCAGTTAGTGAATGCTAAAGGAATCCAACATACAAAAGACTATATTTACTGTGGAAAAGAAGCAAGGAATAAGACACAGGCAATATAGTTTCCGAAAGGATTGCCTGAACAGAGGAAATTTAAGGGTTTTATAAAAGAGAAAGACCATCACTCTGACTGTATCTGGCTTGGGGGGAAGGAGAGAACCAAATAAGACAACACATTCATTTTAAACTCGTAAGGAAAAGGTAAGAGCAGAACTACTTAATGCTAACCAGAGAGGCCAAGGGATATACAAAACACTTTTATAAATATATGTGAAAGAAATGATGGTCTGAAGAAAAAAACAGAACAAACAGACTATCCATCATTAAAAGAATGGAATGAAATTCATAGTGACTCATGACTCAAAAATAGCTGCTATATTAAAACAGGTTTTTTTTTAAGTTTGTCTTCAACAACAGAAATAAATGGGGGGGTGGGAACATGTGGACAAATAGGAAGTTCAAAAAGCTGATAGGTGAAAAACATATGTAGTACCAGTCTTAAAGAAGGGAGAGGCAGGGAAGAAGAGTGATTCTATTAATTGCTTTTCAGTATTTCTAACATTTATTCCTAGTAAATTAACAGAACAACTATGGAATAAAAAAAACTCAACTGAACATCATATAGTAGGAATAAAAACCAACTGAACATCACATAATAGGGTGTGGGCTGGGATTCCACCAGAACCCTGACTCACCATTCCTTTTTCCCACACCTACCCCTAAGAAAGGGCTCAAGAGAACTGGCAATGTCATGGCTCCAGCAGAGCTGCTGAGATTTCCCCATTTTGTCCCCCTTCACATGCTTTTGCAAAGGTCAACGTTCGTTCATTTCTTCACAATTTCCAGGTGCACACATATCTCAAATGTGACTCCATACACATGCTCTGCATCATGTTATATATGTAATTCTTGAACTACCCAGTAAAACAGTGTTTAGTTGGTGGTTATTTATCTAATGGCTTTGTTTGTTTTCTTTTTGATTTATGTATTTTGCACGGCTGCATCTGCCATTAGTTACTCCAAAGGCTTCAACTAGTCTCTTCAAAAAAATGCAGCTGTAGGAAGAGTCCAAATGGAGTTTACTCTCAGTCCGTAACTAGAGCAAAATGATAATTTTTTGTAATTGAAAGTCAGCTGCTTCATTTTTAACTCTGATTTTTTTTCTTCCTTTTACATTCTAGCTAGAGTACAGCTGTAATAAATGTGACTCTTCTCACAAGATGTGCAGATGTTAACAGTTCTGTAGGACATCAAGAAACATTTCAAGCATCTCATAAGTGCTGACTAAACTTGCTGGAATTACCCACACTACCTCCTCCACATTCCTATTCAGTAACATTACCCTTCCTGAATAGTACGAGAAAAAAATAATGAAAGCTTAAACCAACACACTAGTATCTTGGTTTGAACGTGTTATCAATAAACAGGGACTGTACTTAAGTGACTAGAGAATAATCTGTACTTAAGTCATAGACAACAGTCAAATTTTGAATCAAAAGGAGCCAATTTACTTCTTGCCAACGTGCCTAATGCATCCATCATTTCTTATTTGAGAATAGCTAAAAGATTGCCTGAGAATAATTTTTTTAAAAAGCCAAGACTGGGTATATTTGAAAGAAAGGACCAGGAACAAAAAGAGAATTGCAACCGTTTCCTTTCCAGCAATCAAATGGATTAATTAGTAACTAGAGCCAATAACTCCAGAATGAATACTATGTAGCCCATTGTTCCTTAAGTTATATAAGCATGAATAGTATTGAAATTATATACTTTAAAAATTCACCAATACCTCAAATGCAACTGGCTCTGCATGGCAGCAGGAGTTCAGCTGTGCAGGACCGATTAGATGAGTCGGACCGTTAAGCAGGATTGCTTTGTCTAGTTTGTTTTAGCAAAGATTTTTCAATATTTGGCATTCTCCCTGATCAAGTTCCCACCAATATATAGTAAGCTTGGTTTTCTAATTTGAGGTGAGGTTTCAAAAGAATCTAGAGTGATTTAGGAGCACAAGTTCCTATGAAAGTCAATGACACCTGTGCTTGTAAGTCATTTATTAGTATACTTTTGAAAATCCCACTCTCAAAAATCCAACCCTGCTAGGCTGCTTAGCACCATCAAATCACATTGAGATGAGAATGCATAGCATGTCTTAAGCTATTAAAAAAATATCCAAATGATGACTCAAGGACATTTATTTGGAGTTATTGGAAGGTGCACTTTTTAATGGGAGGTGCACTTGAAGGCCCCAAACTTGCAAACACAGGTATGTTTATGTTCAATGGAACTACTTACATGAATGAAGCTTAATGCATGAGAGTTTGTAAGATCATGGACTTAATTTTGACATGTTCAAAAAACTGTGTATAAACAATTTCTAAAGTGTAATTTTTAGAGGCTCTTCAATCTTAAGCAGAGTAAGCGTCAGCCTTTGCACAGAGTTTAAATCTTTAAGAAGAAGAGAGGGAAGAAAGAAAAGATGAGTTTATCCTTATATTTCCTGCAGAACTTAAATACAACAGGCTCAATCCTGCAAAGACTTATGCACCTGCTTCACCTTATACATATAACTTTAATAAGACGAAGATGCAAAATTAAGCAGATGCGTAAGTCTTTGCAGAATCAGGACCTAAATGATTTCATAAGAAATTAACATTGTAGTGTAGTGTTAATTTGAAAAACAGAATTTAGAGGTTTTTTGTTTGTTTTTTTATTTGTTTGTTTAAAGTTAATGCAGAAGGGCCAGCATTTAAAATAAAATGGCAACATGCTCTTTCAAAATGCTTCATGAAACACTGCAGAATAATTAATCTAACTCCTCAGTGACCTGATTTGACAAAAATATAAAAATAGCTTTAAAAATATAAATTAAAAAAGGAGACCATAGCCTAAAGAAAAATAGTTTGTTGCTGAGAAGCTGCGTTATTCGCTAGTTTGTACACTCAACCTGCTTTTAAACCTCCTCAACAACAATAAAAAGTCCTTTACTGCTGTTATTCCTCTTAGATCAGACATGCTCAGTTCAGTCATGCCTTAGAAGGCATAAACATCATTAAAATTCAAAGGCAGCTCTGAGAAAGAGGATGCCTCAATTGGTATTCAAGTGGTGCTTTCTCGCCCTGAATACATTATGAACTTACAACATGCTAATATGCCACACTATCATAAGCACCAGATGGAACAGTAGGCAGTATACGTCCCATCAAACCTCAGGAAGATGTATTAATGTTCCTGCTCTTTTTTCTTTTCTTTTTTTTCTCTCTCTTTTTTTAAACTGCAATCCTTCAGCTGTGTCCCTAGACTTGTACATTTCTTAGCAGCAGTCACCTGCTCCTAAAGCACAGTTCTCCAGGGTTGCCTCATCTTCACCAGGTGGTGCCAAACATCCTTTCAATCTATTTTATCATATAAGGTAAAGGTCACAAGACACGTCAGGCTGTGCTTACTGAAGGGGACCAAGTACAACAGGTAACATCATGAGGTAAATGATAGATGAAGAAAAAAGATTTTGGGTTTAAACCTAGCACAACTACTTTAAATTATGCATAAATAATGCAGCATCTCCTTCTCCATTCCCAAATCAGTATTATTTGTGAATGAAGTAATGGGAGGAGAGGGGGAAGAGTACTTTTCTTCATAACTAAGTAAAACAGATGGGCTTGAACCAAAACCATGGAGCGGAATACTTACTTTCTACTATCCTCCAAAACCCTTTGGGAAAAGGCCTATAGAATTTAATAGAAAAGGATATCTGTACAATAGTTGGATTTTTTCAACCATCCTATAGTATTTAATAGATATCTCTGCTATGTAATTTACAGGATGGGTAAAAAATACTATAGGAAGGATATTCTCTATTATGTTCTATAGTTTTGAGTTCTGAATATGTGACTTGGACCTTTACCTACTTTAAAAAAGCAGCAAGAGATACAAACGACTTTTGGCCACTTTGCAGCATTCATGAATTCAGTCCCAAACCGGTTTTAATCCACAAAGACAAATATAATTTAATGTTCTCTATGTAAATACATACACACACAAAGAAGGAGTGGGGAGAATAGGAAGATTTCCAAATTCATATTGCTTGAATTTCCCCCACTCTGTTATAAACTTGAAATATACTCTCTCTCCTACTGAAATATGGCATTTTTGAAAAAAAATATATATTTCATTGTTTTTTTCTCCTACTGGGCCCTGCAAAGGATAAAATGAGGTTCTTAAGGCTGAAAAACTGTAAGAAATTGAGCATTAAATAAAAAGGTTTGAACTGGTTGAAAAAAATCAGATCTCCTAATCTGAAGGTTTAATTCTACTTCAGTGATATTTTTCCCTACTTCTCCACTTTTCAAAAAGGAGTCCTTTTTCAGTGAACATTTTTTCCCAGTTCCTCTGACATTTTAGTAACTGCCAGATGATGTTCAGGATCTATCAAACTTGTCTACTATCTGTATTGCTATGTGGGTCTGAAACCTGGATCCTCTTCCTACAGGCAGACTTGGTGCAACTAGAGACATTCCATACATGCTTTCAGAACCAGACCCTGGGCTTAAACTGCTTTGACCTCGTGCAAAAATCATATTCTCACAGAGATCTGGCCTTCTTTCAACCACTCATTATATTCAAAAGTGACATTGCATGCTTTTCGTCCATGTCACCAGGATGGACTAAAACAACACAGTACACCGTGCTCTCAAACTCTCCAGTGATGCACAAGGCAGTGAATGCTCTGACCCTACCTGTTGCCACTTGTGGAGCCACCCCAGAGATTCATAGATCTGCAGGACTGAACAAAATCTGGGAACTACACTATATGAGGCTTGGTATGATGATATCAACTATGGTCATTCTGGCTGACACAACTGTCCTCAGTAAGTTAGGTATGTTTGATGATGATGATGTATAAGAAGTTCTCTATGTATACAAATCTATTATTTTCCTAACAATATTAGCTTACTAACAAAAGTAGTCCAATCCTCTGAGATGATGAGCCTCTTCAGAAAGAGTTGAGGGTGCTCCTCACATTTCAGGAAGAGATCTAGTAATCCATGATTGTTGCACGACATCTTCACACCTAGTGACTCAGCAACACAATTGATTTAGCTTTAAAAAAAAATCAAACATCTGTCTTCAACAGTAATATTTTAAGCCAAGCAATTTTCATCCACATTCATGAGTAATAGGCACCATACTCCAGTTGCTAGAAATCCAGATTAACTCTAATCTCGGAATGAGTTAAGGATTGGGTCATTTTTCTCCCCTTCCTCTACTTACTATATTTATTCAAAGGTATAGCCTTATAAAGGATAATTAACCTAATTATGATTTGATTTTTGCAAATAAGCCTATTTATGTCTGCTATCTGATATTATAAAATAATTTGTGACACCTAAACAATATTCAATTTAATTACAAGGCACTGAAATAGATGGGCTGACTCACAGACAACACCATTTGGATCAGAATTATCTGATGAAAGGCCTAATTGATGATCACATTTCATGACCATGTTTACCATTGATTGTATATATTTAAATAATAGTACTTGTGGCATTTGCATATTTAACACCATTGTACGGCAACGAATAGCAGTTACATGAAACATTTGTGCATATCAGATTTGTAAACAAGACAGATATCTAAAATCCAATAGCTTATTGTAATGACAAAAAAGCTACTTGGATTTTAATTTAGTAAGCATCATTTTCTGAAGAACAATCTCCATTGGGTCATTCATCAGGGCATGTACTCTATATCTAGTGTGGCAAGACAGCAAAAACATTTACTGCCTAAAAAAGAAAAACACTTATGACAAAACTATTAAGCATTACTGATGCTTCAGTAAGTGACACTCTTCCCACTGAGTCAGTCCTGAACTAATGCCCCAACAAAACAAGCCTGGTGTAAACAGTGGCAAAATTTGCTAGTTTTTAGAATGAAATCAAAGAGTTATGTTACTCCTCCTACATCTCCTCTGGAGAACAGGTCAGTCTTTGCAATTCTCCTCCCAGCGGCCTAGAAAGGCGGGGATTGGGGACAAGGAGGATAGTAGCCAATCTTTTCTGGATCTCTGTGATTAGATAGCTATCTCATTCCCACTATCCTATATATCTGAGAGGAAGCCATCCCACAATGCCCCACACTGACAGTTAAATAAGTGCAAGTGGTCCTAGTAAAGACATGCACTGCCAACACAAGGAGCCTAGCGTGGACATCCAAAAGCAGTTTAGTTACTGCGGAGGCTGTAAGTTAACATAACTTAGGTTGATTTAATTTTGTAGTGTGGGCTTGCCCTTAGTCTGGGGTTCTGCAGCAAGACAAAAGCAGAATGCAAGTGGCATTAAAAGCATTTCTGTCCTATTCCTGCCATATATGGGGACCATTGCCCTCCCTCCTAATGATGCAAGAGATTGAGTAATGTGCCATTCCATTAGCCCTGGATATTAGAGGAGGGCGTTTGGCCAGGTAGCTATTCTGAAACATATTTGGAAAAAACAGACTGAATGCAAAGCACAAGACCCCCCTGAAGATAGTGCTAAGCAAGGAAGTTTGTAAGGCATAAAGGAAGGTCTGCTTTTGGCTAAATCTCTAAGGGTTCTGCTTCTGTGTTCGATTTCATTATGAGAATTTCTCACATTGCTTTTTATAAGATTAAGTTACTTTGGTTATAGAATAAATATAGAAAACATAAAATAGAGAAGATAGAATTAAATGAGATGTAGATCTAAAATGGAATCAAAGACTTCCCTTCCACAACAAAGAAGACTAGTTGTTGTCAAGATAGATGCAGATTTGATTTCACAGAGACAAGCCAGCCAAGAAGGAAAAAAAAGAGACATAAAAACAACATACAAGAAGTACATAAAAAGTTAAGGGAAAAATACTTTTTTTTAAAAAAGTCCTGTAGTACCTTTTCCTCATAACCTGATCTTTTTAGTAAGAAAAAGTTGGTTACAATTTATAATAGGAACAAAATTAGATAAAGCAAAAAATTGTTCATGTATCCATTATTTAATGGATCTCAACAGAGCTTTGTATGAGTTTGGCAAGCTGCAGTTCAGTCCAATAGTGATTTCAGTGTAAATTAAGGTTAAAATAATCAGATGCTGATCTTTTTAATAAAGATCTAACAGTAATGAGAAATACAGAAACAGCTATGTCTATTGTTTCACCTGCAACATTACCAACATTTTGGCAGCACTTGATAACATAGGAAGTGTTCTCCCAATGAAGCTCTCCAAAATATGTAAACACTATACGCTGGGAGGGTCTTGTTTCATTCAGCCAAGCTTCTGACATCAGAACAAAATCTAGTTTACATGGACTAGAAATACCTGGGGTCCATTAGACTGTCCAGATTAAAGCCACAGGGAAATTATTACTAATGTATGTACACAGGACAAGTTGACACCCATGCTTCAGGTGTTATTTTTTGACAATGTCCAGAGCTACGGAGGAAGAGATTCCTCAATAAACATTTGGATTATGTTCAACAGTTTAACAGGAGAGGAGGGCTAGAACTCAATGCAAAGGCATATGACTTTGTAGGAAAACTAAAATCTGAATAGAAGCTGTAGACTAGTCCAACAGTTTCTCTATTGTTCATATTTAAGTCTATATGGCTTTGGAGAACTTATTCAACAGTTATCAGAGAAAAGAGACCAAAACAATAAAACAATAATTTATCAGAAGTGAACAGTCCGACAGCTTTTACTTGGATTTGACTGTCTTAATCAGGATGAGCTTCCTGTCTCTAGAGTTCAGTAGATGGCCCCCTTTTGTAAGGCCTGATCATTCAAGGAAGATCCCCAGTCCACTTAATGGTGGAAGGAGGAAGGTCCAACTAAATAAAAGTAGTCCCCCTTAATTCTGGCAGCTGAATTGCATCGCTGCTCCGTGTCTCCCACTGATTCAAAGGTTAAGAAAGGGTGTATTGTGGGAAAGGAAAATAAATCAAAGGACATGAAGTTCAGAGACAATATAATCAAACAGTTTTCTACAGCATTTTCTGAGAAGTGCAGAAATATAGTGCAAGATTTTCAAACCTATTCACATATCTTCAGCAGTCTTACCAGCCTGGATATTTAAGTTATACCCTTTTATTTGTATAGGTTTCAGAGTAGCAGCCGTGTTAGTCTGTATCCGCAAAAAGAAAAGGAGTACTTGTGGCACCTTAGAAACTAACAAATTTATTTGAGCATAAGCTTTCATGAGCTACAGCATCTGATGAAGTGAGCTGTAGCTCACGAAAGCTTATGCTCAAATAAATTTGTTAGTCTCTAAGGTGCCACAAGTACTCCTTTTCTTTTTATTTGTATAGTCACTTGCCCACGACTATCATAAGGTGAGGAGCTCTTAGATTTTCTAGACCATGACCCCAAGTCTCCATGCTTATTCTGTTTTTGAGTCCAAATACCTATTTTTAGATCATGGTTCATTTAGGGAGTCTCTGAGAATGTACCTTCAAAACTGACCCTGTCTTTGGTATCTTATTATTCAAACAGATACCTAAAAGTTATAGCTTGCCAGATACAAACAGTGAATAAAAAAGAGCATTCATAACTACATACATAGTAATATTTCTAGCCTAGGGTGTTAAATAAATTGCATCTTGACAGTGCCAAGCAAGCTGTTGGCATATAAAAATATTATTAAAAAATAAGTAGCATTAATCTCTGCACACAATGGCACCTTCTGAACTTCAACTAATAAAGTTTTTTCCTTTTTAAAAAAGATAGCTGTAAGGTAGACAGGTATAAAGTTTTATGGCAAACTACTGTTTAATTAAACAGATTGGGCAAAGAAAAGCAACAGGCATTACGTAGTATTTGTTTAGCACATATGATGTGTCTGGTAATCTATAAGACAAAGTCCTTGGGCCAATGTGCTTAATTTAAGAATGATAAAATAATATACACTTGTGTACAACCCTGAATTGTAAGAGCAGTCATAATGCATTCTGTATACACAGTTTTTAAATTAGGATGATATTTTTGTGTCAGTACATGTATCTTATTTTTGGACAAATCTCCTAATCCCATATTTTCCCCGGCAAAATACTATGGTGGAAAGATCATTTGATTGATGCGTGTTAAGTGTTTGTGGCCTCCGGGAAGGGATGGATTTGAATTTTTGGAGGGATCATTATGAAGACAGGGGATATGATTCACTGGATTTGGAAGACCATTCCACTAATAGAGTGTGGTGTAGAAGAAGGCATAAAGACAGGAATGAGAAAAGGATGTGAAGGAGGCAAGGAGGCTGGAATCATTGATGGAATGGAATGAAATGTAGAAAAGATGGACTATGAGAATCAGGATCTGAGTAGTTATGCAGAGCATTGAATACTGGAAGTTAGTTTTATGTAATATAATAAGTACACAAGAAAGATTCTGGGAAGGGATTAGAAGCTGCAAGTGACATGGATGGACCATGAGGTAGAAAGATAATTTTAGTAGCTGCATTTTGTATAGACCAGAGAGGAGAAACAAAAGGCGCAAGTGAGGCCATAAGAGGAGGAGGTTACAGCAGTGAAGGCAGGAGATGGTCAGGACTTGGACATGCACTTTAGCCACTGAAACAGAAAGGAAGCATCAATAACCCAGGAAAAGCAATTAGCCATCAATAGCATTTTAGCTTTAAAAAGCAAAACAATTTCTCCTTCTTAGGAGATGGCACTTCAAACCTGCTTTGCAAAGCAGATGAGAATGGATAAGTCCCTATCTCAGAAACCTGATTATTTAACCAGAACATTTTCTTGATCAAAGGGGATTCACTAGTAATGACATAAGCCTTCACAGAATTTTCACCAGTTTACACTCTATCTGAATTTGACCCAAATACATTTCTCTTTCTCTCTCCTTCCCCAGCCTGTCTTTCAGATCAGAAAGATAGATGCAATCAATTTAGATTCCTGGTCCTATTCTTTTCCCTTTTGAACAATTCTTTCAGTCCAAATGTTGCCTGTTCAGTTTTACTTGTCAATATATAAAATGGTATAGAGGTTATTATATGCAGCTACTGAATGTATTTCCATAATGAATGGGAACCATATGAACTGTACTCTTAGTAACTGTACTACTGCTTACAACATTTCCTTTAGAACTTCAAAAAGGCTTCCTGCCACCTTTGACTTAAACTTTGTATCCACTTAAAAGCACAGTTAAATTGCAGCTGTTGTCTCAGAATATACATTCACATTAATGTTAAGCCAACTGGCTGGATAATTTAGGTTAATTTAGATGGGGGGGGCCTTGCTATGCCATTGAGTGGTTTTTCTTTCTGAAGACATTTTAAATGGATGCCGAGATTTCTAAAACAGGGGAGTGAGGTTATTTTATTTTAAAAAGTAGAAATAAATACATAAATGAGAAAATGAGTTAATGAAAACATCTTCCTATGAAATCTAGACATAAACTCAGCTCCCAAGTCAAGTTTTAATGGCAACTCTCTGAAACCTTTAGGACTGAAGTCTAAACAACTTTGCTATTACAGTTTGTCTGCAATTAGCACATATGGTGAATTTGCTTCTACCAATGTGATATATGCCATCATGTGCCAGCAATGCCCCTCTGCCATGTACATTGACCAAACGGGACAGTCTCTACTTAAAAGAATAAATGGACATAAATCAGACGTCAGGAATTATAACATTCAAAAAACAGTCAGAGAACACTTCAATCTCTCTGGTCACTCGACTACAGACCTAAAAGTAGCAATATTACAACAAAAAGACCCTTCAAAAACAGACTCCAATAAGAGACTGTTGAATTGGACATCATTAACTTAGGCTTGAATAAAGACTGGGAGTGGATGGGTCATTACACAAAGTAAAACTATTTCCCCATGCTTATTTCCCCCCCACACACACACACACACTGTTACTTTCACCTTCTTGTCAACTGTTGGAAATGGGCCATCCTGATTATCGCTACAAAAGGTTTTTTTCTCCTGCTGATAATAGCTCACCTTAATTGATCACTCTCATTATAGTGTGTATGGCAACACCCATTTTTTCACGTTCTCTGTGTGTATCTATCTATCTATCTATCTATCTTCCTACTGTATTTTCCACTGCATGCATCCAATGAAGTGGGTTTTAGCCCACGAAAGCTTATGCTCAAATAAATGTATTAGTCTCTAAGGTGCCACAAGTACTCCTCATTCTTTTTGCTTCTAGACAATAATTCTTAAAAATTTGCCACTATTTTAATTATTTTAGAAAAATAATGGGAATAAATGTCAAATTATCAAGATTTGAAGCAAGAAAACAAACTCATGGCCAAATTCAGCTCTTGAATATGCATGCACAATTCCTACTGATTACAATGAGAATAGGACCTGTTTATATCATGGATAAGTAGTACATAATTCTATATCTGAACCATAGATCAACGTTTCAAAAGTAAGAGTCATATTGAAAGTTGCAGGTCTTCAAAAGCATTAAAGGCTTAGTCTATGTGGTCCATCTTATGGATGAGTTATCCAGTCTCATAAGTACATTTACCTGAGTCTTCCTTGGTATATACATGCCAAAAGAGTAGGATATATCAGGAAAGGAAACAGAAAGGGGTAAAAGGAAGTAAATATCTCACTTTCCGCCCGCCCAGGCACAAAGATTAACTTACACCTTCAAGTTCATCTATGTTCAAATTACACCAATATTGCATGTAAAAAAATCTAAATTTCTTTACTCCAATATTGGGGTCCCATCAGTTGTATATACACAACACCAACTGACCTCTGTGTTAGAGCAACTTATACATTATTATATGTATTACAGTAGTGCCCAGAGGCCAACTAAGCTCAGGGCCCTATTTAGACCTGGTCAGAAGATTTTCAACAAAACAATTGTCAGAAAATGCCAGTTCATTGAAACCAAAACTTTTCAAGGGGAAAGGTTCAGCTTCAATGAAACTTTAGTAAGATCCAGGGTGGAATTTCTGGTCAATATGTGCCAATGAAAGAAAAAGAGAGATAAACCCCAGCATGTACCAGTGGTTGGGGCACTTGCATGGGATGTGAGGGGACCAAAGTTCATGTCTCCACTCTGTCTAGTTTAGAACATAGACCTCAATCTGGGTCTCACATATCCCCAGTGAATGCTATAACCATAGGGCTACTAGCTATCCTGGGATGGATTCTCTTTCTCCCTCATTTTTCCTCAACAAATTTCAAAAGCATTTGTTTTTTTCCTGATATGGAAGAGAAAAATTTAAATCTCAAAAAAATTCTCTGGACAGGAAAATCATCTTCCACCCAGCTGTCACCTCATTGTACTAAGCAGCGCACACACAGAGTGAGAGACAGTTCCTGCCCCAAAGAGCTTACATTCTCAAAAAAATATCATTCTCAATTTGGCCCTTTAGCTTGAAAGTACTAGCATCTTAATTGCAAAGTAGTTTGGGGTCCTTGTTAGTAAAGAGGCTTATTATTAGCTATTATTGGGGTTATGGTATCACTTACAATATGCTTGGGGAGGAACTAGCACATAGCAAGATACAGTTCATGCCCAAAATGGTTCAAAATACGAGAAATAATTTTATGGAGACTTCGGAATTCATTACTACTATGAAAGGAGAGGGACACACATCAATGCTTCAGTATGAAAGCCAACACATTTCTCAAAAATCGTCTGAGCCTGAAGAAATGAAATGCCCAACAAATTCCCCTGGAGTCTCATTGGTAGTACAACCAAAAGTGGCTAACAGTTCTTTTTAAAGAATAAAATTCTTCCTTCCTGTCACACCGAAGTATAAGATAAAGACATTATGTATGATGACTGGAACAGTGATAAAAGCTTAACAATCAGACTTAAATCTATTTCCAGACATACTTTCTAGAGTTGGCTGAAAACTTGTTTTGTAATACACAGAACTGTCCTCACGTAACAGCATAGCAACTGCAAGTTAAAACAGAACAAGTCAGTTAACAGGCAGTTAGGATTTAAAAAACAACGTGGATTTAAAAAATAGGTGGATTATCCAAATGCTCAGCTACTAGGACACTAACAGTTATGTCCATGCAATTTTGTTTCTGTTCTTTAAAAAAATCATCACTTGCAAGCACTAATGTTAAAACCAGAAAGGAAGTCTAGTACACAGTGGCTATAAATGCCAAATCAATTTTCGGCAGATAATAAAGTCCATGTTTTACAATCAGCAATGCACTGTTTTACTATCCAAAATGTAAGCTAATAATATATAGCTCCGCTAAATGGAAAATGCAGATATGCTGTTAAGAAACGGGCTGGCTGTGAGATGATGGATCATTTCTGCTGGGACCTTCTTAAAGCTATGTGCAAATGTTTTGAAAATATCACATGATGTGGCCATGTGTTAAAAATTACAGCCAGTTAAGTTCTCTGCTAAGAAAAATATGTGGGCAATTTATGAAATGCACTCCAGGATGGAGATGTCTTAAGTAAAACCAGATTCTGAAAACAAACCCATTTTTTTGAAACATGAACTTAAAAAAAAAGTTGCAGCCACATCTGGAGAGCAGAAGTAAAGAAGGGGTGGTCTGACCTAATACCAGGCCATCTTCTGAAAGAACAGCATTATTTCTGGGCTACAATGACTGTGATCACTGATTGTTCTTTTAAGGAAACCGTCCTGAATATTGCCATGGGCAATAATAAAAAGCATTTTGTAGGCCAACATCTGTACTATAAAATGACTGATAGAATTGTAAAGTTTAATACATAATGTTTGGAATAAAAACAGTTCTAAAAAACACACAATAATCAATCCACTTCGTATATGGCATTTGATCTAAGCACTGTGCATCTCTACATCAATGATTTAAAGATATATACTTTCTAGAGTCCAAATAAAATGACAAAATAGTTAACAAAGTTAGTGCAAATCTCATATTTGCAGGATTATCTTTTTAAAAATATGTTTCCTAAGAGTTGTATTAGAGCCTCCAAGATCTATGAATTAATTTTATAATGAGACCCTCAATAACAACCTCTCTGATGTAGTTTTTCAGACATACTAACATGAGAAGGCTAGTAGTCAATTACATTTTTAAGAATGTGATCTGTTTGTCTTTGAAGAGAACATTTAATTTGTGTACAAGTGTTATCACTATACAGAAACCAGAACAGATATTTGATCCGTCTTATATTTTAGAAAAAAAGAAGAAAGAACTTTGGGTGTCAGAACTATTAAAAGGATGCTTCTGAAATCAAAACTATATTACACACACACAAACACACACACATACACAAAGGCAATGACATAATATCAGATTACACAAAAATACACATCTTTTTAATCTTCTGCAGATAATATGGTTACTTCTAAAACACAAAATCTGCCCCAGATGGCTAATAATGCCCATTGGAGGAGAGAAGGGGGAAACACCACAATATTAAAGGGCTAAAATATGCTGTGAACAGATTGAGAGGTAGTTCATCATAGAGGAGAGTAAAAAAGTGCAGATGGGCGTCAAAAATAGCCAAGTGTCGGATCTGCTCAAGTATCTCCATTCTGGCACATGCTCCCAGTCACAGCTGTTAGTGTATTCTCTGTATCCAAATGCAAGGTTTTCTAACACTCAGAGCTGACATTAAATACACACTTCTTCCTTGTTACCACTTTAACAGAATGCTGGAAGTTAAAGATTTATTTAATGTTAAAGCTTAAAGAGTATTGATAAGTATACATATTTTCAGGTGTAGCTCAAGCCACTTTGATTAAAGATGCATGAAATTTTAACCAGCAGGTAGATTAATTAATTTAAGCGCCATAGGCTTACTATGCAATAGGTTGTTCAAAAATCTCTACTTCAGTCATTACAATAGCATCTTTGTTAGTGTCTCAAAAGAAAATATAGAAGGCTCAAAATTAATCATGCTGTACATTTAAATATTATAAATATCAGATAGTGAACCATATGATACTATAATTTCATACAAATATATGCAAAATATCAGTTGTATTTTATTTAAATCACATGCACTTTTTCAAATTAATGAATTGTCATGATATTTCTAATGAAGACCACATCCCAAAGAATATAATGCATGCAAAACAAATTTAAACTCTAAAGGGTTAAATTGACCTTTCATAGTCCTCAGTTATTATCTATGCAAATTAATTTGTCCATATTTCAACCACACAAATCCTCCTAGCCTCGCACTTTGAGCAAACAGAGTTCCACTTTTTTGTTACAATCTCAATCTTAGGATCAACAAACATAACATTGGAAGAATATGACCATGCATTAACATCCTAAAAGAAAAACATTCTTTAAACAACTGGCAATACCTACATACAACTGTGGTTACAGCAAACTGACAGATACTGTTTCAAAATACCATCTGCGAGGTGTACAAATTCTGTGATCAAGTGCAGCTTCCTCTGCCTGTCCTACCCAAATTATCCACAAGAACCAGCCAGCTGTAGGATCTCTCTGTGTCCCTGTCTTTTTTATCCAGAGATATAGGCTGTTTTAAATTGGCACATGGCTCCGTTCAGTCTTTACAAAAACAGCAAATATATTCTGCCATGG
This sequence comes from Dermochelys coriacea, assembly GCF_009764565.3. Lineage (NCBI taxonomy): Eukaryota > Metazoa > Chordata > Testudines > Dermochelyidae > Dermochelys > Dermochelys coriacea. Next base: position 45,959,503 of record NC_050069.1, on the reverse strand, counting down.
TCAGGCTTCTCACAAATAAACTCAAACAATTCACCTTGTATAGAAGCAATATTTTCACTGGCAACAACACTTATCAATTAGACAAGTAGTCTAAAGATCCAACGATAATATTTTTGTGAGGAAATTGACATATTAAGATTTCCAGTTCCACGACGGTTTCACTAATTCAGCAGAATCTGTAAGATTGTTTAATTATTAATTATTATTATTATTATTATTAATAATAACGTATTTCAATTTTGGCTGGTGACAGCTAAGAACTGTGATTTATGGCAAGACTGAGATCATTTGTTTTCTAAATCTTCTTTACCTCTCTAGCATAAACAGCTTTGCAAAGAGATTATTCCTAGTGTACACCCATAATCTAAAATTATATCTACACATAAAATGTTTGCAGATTACAAAATACAGCTGACAGTCATGAAAACCAGACTGAAGCTGTATTTCTTCTCACTAAAATTATACCCCCCATACACTCCTGCACCCACAAATAGGGTGACTTTCTACTATTCCTATCCCCATTCAATGTAGCATCCAATATTACTGTACATAGTATCTTTGATAGTTTCCACACACAAATTCCCCTCCCCCAACATACACACACCACAATTAGTATCTACAATCTCTCTATATAAGCTTGTACAAATCACCGTGTAGAAATTATTTTTATATACAATCAAAATATAATTAGTGTTTTTCCATTTAAATAAAAAGAGCTGTAATAATTTTAACTCACCAGGCATCCTTGAATAAAATATACACTGTAAATGGCTCTCTCCTAAAAGCAAGCTTATTTAGGGCTCAGTGCCTCCTGTTCTGGAATGAGCACAGAAAAGCGAGGAGGGCCATCAGAACTGGCTGTGGCAGCATAGCTGGAGGCAGGATGCTAGGCGCGTGCGTTTGCCAGGCAAAGACAGATGGAGAGCTGACACTCTGTATTGCACTTGGAGCAGAAATGTGAATGATGACAGGAGCACATGTGGCCTTGAACCCAGCCCTGTCTCTTCAGGCAGAACAATGACAGGGATGTGTGTGCAAATTATCACAACCCCAGCTCCCCTCAGCTGACTCCTCTTACTCTACCTTTCACAGCAAGTTCCAGAGGACCAAAGAATAGAAAGTAAAATGCAGAGTGATAAGATGAACACTGAATTATTCATTTTTTTCTTTAAAAGTTAACCCTTTCTTTAACTGCAAGCAATTAAAGCAGAGCATCTATTACAACCAGTTCTCCTCAAAAAGTGGAAAACATGTTCTCATTTATTATTTTAACAGCCATACTTTTGAACTCCATAAGACCATGGTTGTTTATTTAGTTGGAAATTCAAAATATGTAAGAAGATATATTTAAAGATTTTTTCTTTTTTCCTTTTTTCCTTCATCTAATTGTGCCATTTTATCACAGTGAACAGAGTATCAAAATCATTCCCTTTGTCAGCTTCTCAGTAGTATGTATAAAATAGAACACACTTAGAAGCAGACCACTTTTATTTTACTATGGTGCTTTTAACCCCCTGGGATTCCTGCATTGATATGCTCCAAACATTTGCAGCTACTCTCCTTTACCTTGCATGGTGATCCATGGGGGATGAAAACAAAATCTTCCCTGTAAAGCTTTTTCAAAAGCTAAACAATCATGTCCTCCTGATTTCTGAACACCCCTTAAATGTTTATCCTTCACATGAATAACATATGCCTAGCTAGGTTCAATGCACTCTTCCCTATTAAGCTTTAATGGACACCATGATACATAAAACTACAAGTCTTTGTTATAGTGCTTTATCTAAAGCTGGCTATTTTCCTCTCAGCAGTCCCTCTTTAGTCCTTTGTAAAACATCCTTGCCTCATAGGAGAAACATACGCCTGACACATGCCTTCTGTAGCACATTTAGGCTTATATAAGATTCCAAGCACGAGGGAAATCTGTTTTTTCAAAAACTCTCCTCCAATTTAATACTTGCAAAATCTTCACTGTTTTACTAACAAAAACATTTATAGCAAATCATTAAACACATGCTTTCCTTTGCCTTTTCAATGTATATTCAAATTCCATATAGATATAAAAAAATAAAAGATTCCATTCAGAATCTTCAGAAACCGTATTATTTTAATATGAAAGATTCATAAAGACAAGAGTTTTTATATGTTTAATGTATGCAGTCTCTTGATTTCCCTTCATATCTGCTGCCTCTACAATGCAGAAACAATCGTGCTTCCAGGCCTTCCTTTTCCTTCCTTAAGCTGCCACAAAGTGCTGATAAAATCTATTTTGGAACATAGAAAAATCCTAACAGCCTTTCCATCTCTGATTCCCTCTGCCCATGAATATTTACTACTAAAAAATAAAAAGTGTCATCTTTGAGAAAAACGTCAGAAAAATAGAACTTTTAATGGCACTTAAAGCAGCACCCATAAGCTTTTCTTCTTCAACTAGTGAAGCCCCAAATTCAAAATGTTTAATAAAAAAATTCATCGTGATTACTCTGTTCTGTCACTAATATCATAATGCATCTTATTTAGGAGACCAATCTTTTTGTTCATCTTACTCAGACGACAGTTGTAATGAGGTTCTGTATAATGGATGTCAATGTATTTGAGAGCCAAGCATAAACACTTTTATGAGAGATGGCTTTCTGGGGGAAGGGAAGAAGGGGCAGGGGAGAGTAATAATCAATTAAGTCTATGCCAGAGAGGACTTTAAAGAACTTGGCATTATTTTTGTTTTATTTAGTGCCCTGTTTAAAAACCAATCAGTCTGAATCTGTTGGTTTTAAAAATTATGTATTCTACATGAAGGAGAAAACATTTTCACAGTTGGAAATACAACCTTTCATCAACACAGGTGCAGACAGAATCAACTTTAAAATAGAAAGTAATGTGTCAAAGGTGCAATGCATTTTAATAAAACTGAATGATATTCCATTTTAAAAGTCAGTCTTAATATCAAGTACACTGTAAATCTCCAAACCATGGCTCACAAAATTGAACTTCCATATGCAGTGTGATTATGCATCTTTTCTATGTGTAAAAAGGCTTTTTAAGCTGTTATCTGACTACAGTAATTGCCATTTAAATTGATCCACGTCAACAAAACCCGGATCCCTGGAGATTCTCACCTAGAAGTCTGTTCGTGGAAGGGGCTAGCAGAATGCCTGTGCATCTGAGACTACTTCAGCATTTTCTCAAGCAGCCAGCTGCATGGATAGTTTTTCTCCCTCATTATTTAACACACTGAGGCAGGCTGCAACCCATTTGACAGTCCTCCCTAATAAATATTCCTGGATATGTTTTTTCTTTTTCTTTTCTTTTTTTTTAATGCAGACATATAAAGATTGCTATAACAATTTTTGCACACTTCTAAAAATTTAATAGGGCCAAAACGTGTAACAAAGATGAACAGTCAATGCCAACATAATTCTGTAAAATGCTTTTCAGTCCCTGCTTGTTTCATGCAGAAGAGAAAAAGCGTGTAGGGTAATTTTTGCATATGAACAATTCTGTTGCATCTTAGAATCTGGACAATGCATAATACCAAAATGAAAGGATACAGAGAAATAGTGAGAATTAGAATTTAGAAGGAGATTAATTTCAGTCAGTTTCTTTACCTTATGATACAGCTTCTTAGCTGATACAGTGAAAACTAATGCTTTACTCTGCAATCATTCAACAGTTTACAAAATAATTTTGAATGATCTGATACCCATCTGCAAAATTAACAATTGTAAGTGCTGCAAAGGTAGTCTCCAAACCCAGATATTTGCAAAAACAGATTTACACTGAACTGCAGAAAGTTCTCACTGTATTGTTTTACTCAAATGAAAAACATACTCCTTTCTAAGACATTACAGTTGTAAAGTAGAGATTATCTTTTGCTTAAACCTGGTTTACCAACAAGGACTAGAAGTCCACTGAAATGCATCTGTAGTTAATGAAAACTCTTTATTAACAGTGAAGGAAGAATCTGACTCAAAGCTTTTCTGCAGGACTTCTCAACTTCCCTCTCTACTTATAGCAGACTGTTGTGACACATTGTGACTTCACACAGTGGGTATTAAGTGAGTTAATTCAAAGGAGCTGAAACCTCATTGATCCTAATTGAAAGCAATACACCCAACCAAATAGTTTTCTACCCCATCTGCTCTGGCCTGCCACCAGCTATTCAATACAAGAGAATTAATAGTTTCAGATATTCTAACTGACCCAATAAAGGCACTCATTTAAGCAGGACTGCATTAACAAAGTGAAAAACTAAGGGCAAAATGGGTTCAAATGGAGCATTTTACTCCTAGTTGGCTTTAACAAAGCTGAATAATGCTTATTCTGACTTTTTATGTGCAAGACTTGATAAACTGAATAAGAAGGCACTCAATGATCAGTCAACGAGCATTGATGAATGGTCATTAGGACCCCCCCTAATCTCAGGGAAGGCCATTCCATAAAGTGGCACACCAGCTTGAAAGGGCGGACTCACTAATGTCCAGATTTCTCCACTTGCTTGTTCCACTTTCACTTTCAGACCACTGGCCACCAAATGAGGCTGACATATTAGAAAATAATCTTTTATGGATCAGTGGTAAATAAAAATGGAAGCATTAACTGAGCTTTAAAATTCAAATCTGCTAGTTCTGTCAGACCCCCCCGAAGGTTTTGATTTTCCACCCAGCTGGAAGCTATTAGTGTTTTCTTAAGGCAACCCACTGACAGGACAAACCCACCTAATGTGTGAGCTGTAGGGCTGGGGGGAAACTCTTTCTATATGCTTTCCCAATTTTACTGTAAAGAAGTTTGACAGCAACTGAATAAACACACCTTGAAATAAAGACGTTAATTTCTTGCTGCAAGTGAATGTTCTCTAATATTTCATACAACCACAAACCCTGTACTATGTTGTACTAACTTCATGGTGTGAGTTTTTTGTATAATAGAAATCTGTATCTTCCATCACCCTAAGTATTCCAAAAACACACAGAGGTCCCAAAGTATCAACCCTCCCCAAATTTTATCTTGATAAGAATGTCATCTCCCTCTACGCCTAAGCCCATGAAAAAGTTACTTTTCTTGCAAACATTATTAAAATATTGCAGTATGGTATATGATTATCTGTAACAGCAGCTCTGAATACAAGTGTCACAAACCACTTGCCAGATAACGCCAAGACATTTCCCTAAACATTTCCTGATTGGCAAAGCTTTGTGAGCTTCTTAAAATAGTTCAGTGGAATATTTAAAATATGTATAGCTTGGTGAAATGACAACCAAAGGGGGATTTGATAACCATCTACACAAACAGTTGAAGGATGCACATAACAGGCTGAGAGAGAAGTTGTTTAGGTTGTCTAAAAGGGAGTAGGAATAATGTGATGAAACTAATTAAAGCAACATTTGAGAGAGAGAGAGAGAGAGAGAGAGAGAGTGTACACGTGTGCGCACACATGAAGAATCTTAACAGTAAGGTGTTTTAGACCCAAGGAAATTGGAAGCCGCATAATTTCAGTGTTCTAATAAGAAAGTAGACCTATTAATAGCATTTCAGATCATCTGATAGGGAAGGGCAACCTTGGCTGTGGTATGGATTTGACCAGTGGTTTTCAACCTTTTTTAAATTTGTGGACCCTAAAAAATTTCAAATCAAGGTGCAGATCCCTTTGGAAATCTTGAAAACACTGGACTAGACAATCTATGTCTTTTCCACCTCTATTGTTTTATTGTTCTTCAATCAAAATAGACACTGGTTATAGAGTAAGAACCAAATTCAGCAATAGTGTATGGGAGCACAACTCCCACTGGCTTTCAAGCTGAATCTGATGTTAAGTTTTAAAACAGTGAAAGTAAATTCAAATCAAATCTAGAAGAGCAATACTACAGAAAAAGATAACAGACCTAAGTTTCATTGCCAAACATAGGCCCCAATTCTTCAAATACTTCTGAATATGTGTGACTTTACTCACCCATGGAGCCCCTTAACTTTAATGAGAGTACTCAAGAGAACGGCCACATGCACATGTACGTTTTTGCAGAATTGTGGCCATTACCAAACGTCATGTGAACATTTTATGAAACAAAACATTTGCTGTGAAATATGTAACACAAATCAGGATTGAGACTAATTTTTTAATTGTCATCATGCATGTTAAGAAAAAAATACTGTAGTTTCTGAATAAATTTCTCTTTTGGCTCTATTCAGTTATTTCTGAAAGGATGCAACAAAATACCATGATTGTATTTCATATATAAAGAAACAGAGAAAAATAATATCTTCCTTCCACCTAACCAATGCAGTGTGCATGACAATAACTAGTGCTTCTGCATTGGGATCATATTTTGTGACCTCAATATAAGCTTTCAAGCTATTCACGGCTTTCTGATTTGAAGCTCAAAATGGTTTGACTTTGGTGGTGAAACTCCTCCTCCTGCAGTGTATTAACTCTCATTTTGACCTCTAATCAATGTCTTTTCATGTATAAGGTTTTCATGATAAAGAAAATGTGAGAGAATATTTGTGTATGAAAAGAGTGTATTTAACCACTGGCTAGAAATTCAATTCTTACTTTTTTCTTTGTAACATAGCTCAGTATTTGTGACACTAACTAAACATATTTTATTCATTTGACAAGGACTGTAACATTATATTAAAAACTTTTGTTTCAAAGTCACCACCTCCCCATTTTGACTGATGGAGAGTTAGTTTTGTTAAAACGCAAGGGTGATAGCATATGCTCCAATGAACTTTCCCTCCTCTCAGCACCAGAGACAAAAACCTGCAGCTCTGCTCTGCACTGGCAGCCATCTGGACAGCTTTCTCTCAATGCCTGCCCCACATCACACTGCAGGCAAAATTTCAGGGCTCTAGAGCTCTGTGGAGCTATTCATGACATACCAATTTCACATTTTCTGCTTGTTTGCTTGCAACAGTAAATGCTAATGAGGACTATGAATGACATTTTTAAAGACAATAAAAAGGTCTCCAAATCCCTTGCATATGGAGACACTGTTTTCTAAACTTCAACTTCTGTTAGGGAGCTATTACACTCTAAAGGAAAAAAATAACCTAAGGAGAACAATGAGATGATCAAAGCATAACGGAGTCCTTAAGAATTCCAAAGAAAACAATGTTTGTAAGCTAGGTTAATGAAAGCCAGATTTTATGCCAATGTACAGTAATAACACTTAAGTGCAGTAACCATCCCTTTCAATAGCTCTGCTACTTCTTATCACAAGGGCTCATTAATAATTGTCTCTTTGCAGGAAAAAAAACAACTTTCAGATATCCTGCAAAATCTCAAAAGCCAGACATTTGGATTTTTTTTAATTGCTAATCAGTAGATGACTCTGAGAGTAAACTGTTATCATTAATTGGGTAGAAATGCTATGCTTTCATGGAGATTAATGTAATGACTAAGCATGGTCAAGATAAATATCTGGTTCTAATGTTTTCTTTCCCAGATCTGCCTTTTACAGTGTTGTTATTAATACACATTAAAAAGTTTTCTTACTTTGTGTAATCTGTTTTACATTTAATTGAAGACTGTCTCCTTATCATTAACAAGGATCAAAACACTTTCAAGAAAATCCACCAGGTGGAGCAAATACACAGCAATACAAAACCCTTAAAATTATTTATGACCATATTGCCACTTCCAAGAAGAAAAAAATGTTTTATGAAAATCCCCACCACCACCTTTCTCACCTCTCCTTTGTAGATATATTGATTAATTTGCACTAATTTTCTATGTTAACAAACACGTGGAAGCTCTGCTCAGAAGGCCTTAGTACAAAACTATGCATTACAATGTAGTTGTAGCTGTGCTGGTTCCAGGATATTACAGAGACAAGGTGGATGAGGTAATATATTTTATTGGACCAACTTCTGTTTATGACAGAGACAAGCTTTTGAACCACACAGAGCTCTTCTTCAGCCCTGTGTAAGCTCAAAAGCTTGTCTCTCTCACCAACAGAAGCTGGTCCAATAAGGTATTACCTCACCCACTTTGACTCTTCTATTGTGTTACAGGTCACTTTCAGCAAGAATTTGCAAACCACCATATATACACCCCCGGCAGAACATAAGCACACACACACTGTGTATTTTCACTGCAGAACCCAAGTGTTATATGACTGTATACAAAAGATACTACATTAGAATAGTGTTAAGATTGTAACAAATTGATCAATATAAAGAAATTCAAAGTAAGTTACCTCATGGCCTCAAAACTATTCCATTGTGCATAGATTGTGGCGGTTCTTAGACCAGTCAGACTAGCATGTCATGTTACGTACTAGATGTATGGTAATTCCAGGAAAAGATTTTGTAGAGTGTGTCAGTGTTCACCGAGTATTGCCTTTTCTCTGTGTGTCATATCAATTAGATTATCTAGAGTAGGGGCTCCCAAACTTTTTCATATGGTGGACCAAGTCTTAGCAGAGGAGTTGTCATGATCTGCCTTTCCCATTTATAATCAGTGTCCCACTGGTAACTACCATGATTTCTTACATGAAAAAGTAATATAAGCAAACCAATATATTTTTAGCTTCTTCTAAATGCAGTTTAGCAGCTGGGAGCAAGGAGAGTAACCAGTAACTGTGACCAACCAGACCACCAATGATGCATGGACCACAATTTGGAGAGCTCTGATCTGGGCAATGCTTCCTTTCAGTGACTCATAGGAAAGCATGTTTTTAGTGGGACAAGTTTCCTTTTACTTTTCTTATATCTTCCGTCTCTCTGGTCCAAAGACTAAGTATGTGAAACAGTCCTTGGGAGAGAGAGAGACAGAGAATGGAAATAATTCTAGAATCCAGTGATTAGGGCTCCCACCTGGGAGGCAGGGGACCCAAATCTAATCCCCCTGGACCAATCAGTCTTTCATTATTTATCCACAGTGGAACAGCTTCAACATGTCAGAATATCCCACAGCTCAGAGGTTAGAGAACACTCCTCGGAGGTAGGAGACCCTTATTCAAATCCTTTCTCCCCCTCTGGCAGAGGAATCAAACCTGGATCTCCCACATCCCAGGAAAGTGTTCTAACCTCTGAGCTAAGAGTTATAAGGTGAGTGGCTCCACCTCTGGCTGGATTTTGAATTGGATCCAGTCCGGTAGATGCCCTCTGAGCACACCTGCTGGATTGGGCCATGCACGCAAGTGAGGTGGCAAATTAGGTCCCCTGGTTTGTGAGTCACTCCAGGACTTAGACAGCAGATAGGAATCTAGACACTTAGAAGGGGGCAGCAGGGCACATACCCAGAGGCAGATATATAGGCACCTAGGGAACGTTTACTTTGAAAAATTTAGGCTCAAGTGAGTTTATGGGCCTACAGGGTTCGGCAGGAATTTTGTGATCGCAGTGGAGCCAAAACTGGGTTTAGGTGCCTCAATACTTTTGTGGATCCTATCCTTTTCCTCTCTTTGACAAACACTTCTAGGGTCTAATGTTATATGTGCTATGAGCAAAGGTAAACTTGTATTAAACACTAGAAGTACTATAAGATCTAACAACTGGGCTAACATCTTGGGCCAAATACTGTGCCAACTTAACTTCTACAGACGTGCACAATAAAGAGAGTTGGCACAGAATTTGGCCTCTGGTAAGTAGCGCTATTAGTGATATCTGATGGGACAGTACAACACACTCTCTCCTGGGGATGTAAAGGACTTTGGTCTCTGCGTATGTTGCAGCCTAAGATGACTCCTATCTTAGTCTTTTGTGTTAATTTCCTTAATTTTTGTTTCTTTGATATAGGGGTAGGAGAGACAGTGATTCAAATATTACATCTAGATAAAATCAGATGACTGTGATGTGCTCTACATGGGGCTATATTGTGGCCATTGAGAAACAAAAGCAAGATCTAAATCTAGAGGTGATTATTAAGTGGAGTTCCATACAATTTACACCAATTTACACCAATTAATACCATGAGGTCATCTGAACTGATTGTCAGTAAGTGTCTGAGTACAATTCAAGATGCTTATTTTAACATATAAAGCCCTAAATGGTTTGGGACTTGCTATCTAAGAGACCTTTCTCTATGTAATACTGCCACAGCTAAGATCAGCAGAGGCACTCAAGCAGGAGTCCCTGGATTTAAAATATAGAAAGCCGTTTTAAGGACATTCTCTCTGAGATGGTCTTTGAATATGGGCAGTGACTAAGGCCTACTTTTTCCTCCCCAATCTTTCAGATGTAGTGGGGAAGGGGTTATGATTATTTTCATTATGCCTTTGATGCAGGAGTTTTATTGTATTACTTGATATGCTGGTGTGCATTTATTTGTTGTAATGGATGAGCAGATGATTGTGCTATTATACTGTGAACTTTAAACTAGAAAGGTGTTTGTTTAGGTTTTATAAATAGATAGAAATAAAATTTACATATCCATATAAACGCACGTACTTTCAAATATACCACAGGAACATCATAGTTACAATAGAGTACAACAGCTCCATTTTTAATCACGTAGATGCATACAACCCAATTCTTATTTACACTTAGGCTCCTTTACAACACCCTGACAGAGTAAAGAGGCCTTCAACTGGCTGTAAGTGTAACTCACATCAACTTTAAAGCCCATTACACTGCCATAGCAATGTAAGTGGACCTTAGTGTAAATAAGAATTATGGACCTGATTCTCAAAGTGAGGGATTATGTACATATTTTAGAGCTCTTTAGAACATGATTATCGATCTGATATACTGTAACAGCTCTTTTGTTACAGTCTCTCCTGCAAATCCTTCTTAGATGGAGGATTAGTGACACAATAGATCATAATGACTCTTTTGGTCCTATTATACTATCATCTACTTGCAGCTGTGTATGCGCACTGAAGGCTACGTTTTCCTCTCGATGAATCACGTAAATCCCCTTCATGCTAATGGGAGTTTATGCATGTGCATCAAGAACACAGTATGCCTTTAAATTTGCATAAAGAAGTCCTAATGAAATACTTGGAAAAAATAAATTACTGCACAGGCAATTTCCACCCCACTCACCAAAATATCCAAATGTCACTAGCCCACGAAAGAGCTGAATCCTGCTATCCCTGTGCAGGAAAACTCCCATTGATGGAAGGTGTGCAAAGAGTAGACCAAAAATCCTGGAAAATGTCAGTGTAATAAAATGAAGGCATGGTGAAGTTATGGGAGTAGAGAAAAGACATCTGAAACCACAAAGATTTCTTTGGACTTAGTGCTGCTCACACCCATATAAATCCATGGAAATCACTAGTTAAACCAGAGCAAATAAGAGCAGATTCATGCCCTCTGTATTTCTTTCCACTTCTGTCTTAAACAGTAGTTTATATATCTATTTATATTTATATTTTAAGCCTGCTCGACTGCAAGTATGTATGCTACACGTATTGCTCTGGCAAGTTTTCATAACCATGGGCCAACACCTTAATCATGCAATAATCCTATTAAAGGGCTTGACCCTGACATCCTTATTCATATTGAATAGGGCTTTAGGCCCTGATCTGGCAGATGCTTAAGTTTAAGCATGTTCCTAGATATTTGCAGGATCAGGACTTACTCCAAGGGTAGCTATACTGAAATCAATGGGACAACTCACAGAGTAAAGCTACTACTAAGTACGGATAAGGACAGTAGGAACTAGCCCAAAGTTATTGTATTGTATTGTAAATAGAATACTAAGTTAGAACTCCTAGAAAAATTATGAATTTTAAAAATGGAAGTGCTGACAGCCTCTCACCATTGCTCTGACATGCACCATTAAATATCCTGCTTTATTTTATTTCTCACATGGAATAAAACTAATGCAGCAAAGTACTTGGGAGATGAAAAGCTCAATGTGTTAAATATTCTTATTGAATTAATAAGATGGCTAGTGCAAAGATTTTTTTAACATTCTCAATGTTTTTTTTATTTATTTTATGGCACAATCCCCATTCAAATTATTGTGCTGCTCTTCCAAGGATTTCAGTTCAAAAACATAATTTTTTAAAGAAGTTAAGAAAAGGAAAAAAAATCTAGGCAAAAAGGAAAATAATGAAAACCCAGACATGAATGAGTTAACATTTTGTTGTTATTGTAGTAGTCAGCATTACACCAATGCCAGAATTTTAAGGGAAAGACTGAAAAGAGCCAATTTTTTTACATCTTTTTTTTTTTAAAATCAGGCCTATCTGTCAGAGGGTTGTCCAGGCTGGGAGAACAGCACCGGCAGGAACCTCAAATTCCTGACCAAACCCTCTTCCATACAATGCCTCCTGAATGAAAGGAACCCAGGCCTGGCAGAGATAGCCTGCTGTCAGGAACCAGCCCTGACGTTTGTGGACAGACAGGGCTGGCCTTGCAGGATGTCAGAGCAACAAACTGCTGTTCAAGATACTGGATTTTCACACACTCTCAGCCTGGATGTTTTGCTCTTCAGGTAATTAAACAAGGAAGCAGGGCCGATGTGTACAAGTCTGACCCCGGTGCTGTGGCTCCATGGTTCTGCATATCAACTTCCGCAAGAACTGCCTGGAGCATCAACAGAATCTTCTACTCTCTCTCTCTCTTTCCCACCCCCACCCTGCAGTGCCAAGCTCTACAACGAGTCCTCTCTGGTAATGTGTGCTGCTGTCTTCTTTTTTTTCTAATTAAGGAAGACTAAATTACTTGTACAGTCCCACCAGCCTTGCTGCCGCCTTTAAAAAAAAAAGGTAAAGAAATGGTTACTTTCCGATAGATATCCCTATGCCTTTTATACATAATTGTAACAGCAGCAGAAGGTAGATAATATGCTAAATTATGTACCCGAAGGGGGAGGGAAGGAACCCTATAGGTATACGCTTTTCTTGGGCTCATCATCTTAATTAAAATTACTTTGGAAAAGTGAGTGTTTGTGATTTGCCCAACCATTGTTCAATATTTTAAAAATGAAGTTATTGTAATTTAATCATCATTGCTGGGGATGTTTTAGTTTGAGAACATGTGATAAATCATATAGAGCTGTAAACTAGAAAAATGGCTCCATATTTTCACTCTTTCCTCCCCAAAGAATTTAAAATCTGGAGTTATGGCTAATAATTTCTAAATTGCTTGCTGTAATAAACACAGAGATTGCTTTGTGACTGAACTCATTTCTATGATTTTAAAATAATGTTGACACAAAATGATTTTAAAAGATGCATAACATATTCCTGCTTCTTTTGAAAATCCATAGACTAGAATATTGGCTGAAAGACAGAGACCAAAAGAAAGGAATACAAAAACATGCCTGCTTGTCTGTGTTGAACACAAAGAACATTAAATGAAAACAACTGGCATGCTGCCAAATTCCTATAGAGGCAAAGAGATTCAAATAAATTGATTTCACGCATCACACTGACCTGGGATCAGTGAGCAGTGGTACCATACACTCAGAGCTCCATGTGGGGCAAGCCCATTAATGTTATCAGAGCCCTAGTATATTACCAGGAGAGAAAGAAAAACAAAACAAAACAAAATCCCTCTGCAAACTCAGAAAATCTTTTTGAAAAAAGAACTTGAAATCACTTTGTTTCAATTATTAATAAAGCAAACAGTCTGCACCTTAGAGATTACTGAAAATATATTTCTTTCAAATTAGAATTTCTATGAAAAGCCAATTTTATATTACACATACTAACATATACAGTAAATGCACTCAGACATACATGCTGAGCTTATGTTATATATATTTTTACATACACACATTCTCTACCCTTCCTACTTTTAACCATCATTGCCCTCAAAATTAAATTCTTCTCTTTGAGTTTCCTCTTTTCCCCTCCTCCCTACAATGTTTTATATAGATTATTGGCTATTTTCTTTGTACTTCAAAAGCTGGATTCCTGCCCAGTACTTTCTTATTGGCTCAGAAAGTAAGCTGAACAGAATGGTCACCATTTACAACTGTTCTATCAACTTGACCTATAGAAAAAATGTATCTTTGGAAGAAGTCATGAGCAGTGATTTTCTGTAAACACACACACACACACACACACTCAAAAATGACCCATTAGCAATCTGACTTTCTTATGATGAGTGAAATAATCCATGTGTGCTTTTGTCATCCATCTTTGTTTTTCATTAAGATCTCCTACATTGCAATCAAGAATAATGCCAACAAGCCACAGGTGTGCACCACATGAACAGATGAAAATCTGATTGTAAGGGGTGTTATGATGGTTCTCTATCTATAATACATTCATCCCAAGGTACTCTTGTACATCTGTTATATGTTAAAGGCTTTTTATTTAAATTGTAGTCTTAGAGAGATTTATGCAGGCAAGCAACTACTACTTTAAAGGGCAAAATAAATAAATACATAAATAAAAGACAGTGAAGTAGCAAAACCAAGGGTGAGGATGCATGCTTATCACAAATGAAAAGAGTTTAGTGTAATAAGAAAAATATAAAAGGAATGGAAGCCATTTAGGAGGTTAAGTTGACTCCACCATCTTTTTATTTTGTCTTTATTAGATATTGGTACCAACCAATAAGTGAAATATTTTGCTTTATAATGTTGACATTATTACCAAGGTTATTGCAGACAGACCAGCAGGGATTGATCCTTGGCCCATCTCTATTTTTCATGAGCAACCTGATGAAGTCTATACCCTTCAACATTCCATCTGAAAAGGCAATATCTTCCAACCTTAATGGGTATTAAATACATTTGTGAAACTGGGATGAAGGTGGCTAGACACATTGCCATTTTGGGGCAAAGTTATCTAGAGAAAGATGATATAAGGTCATTATTAGATTTCAGAAGACATATGATTCCATTCTTGGCCAACTTCTTAACTTGTTCAGCAAAATTTAAAGCCAGAATTTACTGGAAGTTTAAGGTCACTGGCCAAAATTTTCAAATTAAGGTGCCTACAGTTAGGCACATACATGTGTATTTAGCAACCTTGCTTTCAGCAGTTGATGAGCATCCCAGCTCTTACAGAGATCTAATAATGCTAACCACCAATCAATGTGCCTCTTATCTAAGTAGCTACAGAGCAGCTTATCCATGAAAGACTTTAGTATTCACACATTAAGACCTTGTCTATATTAGAAAGTTGTATAGTTAAAGCAGTACAACACCCCCTAGAGTAGATGCAGTTATATCCAGTTGCATATGTATAGAGATACTGTATACCAGGTTAACTATACTGTATGGAAAGGGGAATAAGCTACACTGGTATAAAATGACTTTATATTGACATAAATGCATACACACTAGAAGTTGTACTGGCAGCTTGACTTGACCCGTGGCTAAGGAGGTTAATTTCACATCCTCCCCATCCAATCAGAACACTTCATTGGCATAAAGCAAGATCATTCAGGCTTTATGAGGATGAAGTAAATTTCAGCCACACCACTATGTAGCAACAACAGGAATGAAGCACATTAGAAGACATGCATTCTGCCTTGCAGTACATTTCCATTTCTCCTACCCATGCCGTATTAGCAAAAAACCAAAATAAGCTACCCATTAGAATGCTACTGTGGTATACTTCAGGCATTTAACTCCTTAATTTTACAGAAAATTTGTTTTTAAAAATATTTTATAAAAACAATATTGGAGGAAGGTGTATGCAAAGTACTGTTCCACTATGAAAAACAGTCCATAACAGAAAGATAAGAGAGCAAATAGTGGGGAAAACCTTTTCACTACTAATTTAGCAGTAAAAACATATACTATATATGGGAGGAGAAACCCTGGTAGAGGGGAATTAATTCTTCCTCCAAAGTCAGCTATGGGAATCAGGAGTACAGAGAAGCAGCTTGCTTGCTTAGAACTGACCTAGGAATTAGAATTTAGTTTAGAATTCCAATTCTGTTTTTTAAATTATTTTAAAGGGTGCATTTACCCCAGTGCACAAAGCCCACACCAACTCTCCACCCTATCTAGGGCTTTAAAATGGTGATGATGGCCTTCTGTTGGCCCTCTGAACGAGGAGGAATTTCACAAAGGATTATAGCTGTGGTAATGGGGTAGAGGAGAGCGGAGATGCAAAGTGACATAATAGGATTTAGCTGCATTTAAAACTAAAGCATCTAAGACTTGAAACCAATGAGCGTTGACCCTATGGACTGCAGGATTTAGGCCTATGCTTGTTGTATACTATACTTTTACACCATCTGCTTGAACAAAGAAAGGCTCCCATTCTGAAAAGCTTACCTGTTTACCCAGAATTATTTAAATTCCATTTAATAAATATTTTGTTATTCTGCTCTCTAGACAACTGCTTCAGAAAACACCATTTCTTACTTACAATAAACACTGGAATTGTGATATAGCTTTCACACTTTAACTCCAAGTTTTGTTTTACACATATCAGATTTTTTAAGTACACCAAGAAGCACTCCATGACAGAAACAGAAAACTATCCAGACTCAATATCTTTTTATTCAAATCTATCACGGATTCCCTCTGTGATGTATTTGCATAATACCCTGTCTACACCATAAATACATCCATGTCTGCAAACCTGGTTACAGTTGCCACTTCCCCGGTTTTTAAACATTGTTCCAATTCGTAATGTTGATGGGACCTTAACCATGCTTCACAACCTGGCTAAAGCCATGTAGGTGACCAGATTAAGGGATACCCATATTGTATAACTGTTTTCCAGAGGAGTCTGAATTTGTAGAATGGACAGGGCCTTAGGAAAGTGCAATGCTGACTTATTTTTCCATTTGTCCTGGATTCTTCTCTGATGATATTAAAACAAACTCACGAATATGAAACATAAAATTTGATTAAGGCTTTTTGGAGGCTCATATGGGGCTGTAAGGGGAAATTTCTTTTTTTAATTACAGTTTACAAGGCAAGGTACGGTAATTAAAAATAGGTATGTAAATTATAAAAATCAAATATGTATCTTTTCCTTACCTTGACAAAATTCAAAGTTCCCTTTTTTCCGGCAGTCACCTATCACTAAACTCAGTGCTCTCCAAGTGTTTCTTTTGACAGATATCATTCTCCACCAATCGCTCTGCTAATTTCCTCTCTCCTTTTCTGACTGGGACAGATATTATGTTCACCAGCCCAGAGATCAATCTTTTCTATTGACAACAACAAATGAAAAAAAAGAAGCACATATCACAGCCAGTTTGAAGCACCACACCCCTTTATTTGCATAACAGCAAGATTTTTTTTTTAAAGGAACAGAAATAAATGCTGTCATTCTAAAGCAATCATTACCCACATTTTCTCAGATAAATAAGGAAGTACTTTTAAATTTTATTAATTATTTATAGAAAAGCTGTTTTATAAGTTAACACTTTACAACAGTCCATGCCATAGATAGTAATCAAACAAAGGACAAATGCAGTCTACATGTCAGCATCTCATCCCTAACTCATTTCTCAAAAAGGTGTTTCTACTATATTTCATATAAAATAATAATATATACTTTACCTGGTCCAATAGATGCACTACAGAATCACCTTTAAACTAATGTGCTATGTGTTATGACCTTTACATTACACACAACACTGTTAGGTTTCAGAGTAGCAGCCGTGTTAGTCTGTATTCGCAAAAAGAAAAGGAGTACTTGTGGCACCTTAGAGACTAACAAATTTATTTGAGCATAAGCTTTCGTGAGCTACAGCTCAATTCATCGGATGCAACACAACACTGTTGTCTCTTCTTATGAGTAAACAAATTCCAAATAATGGGAGATCAAAAGTCATGCTCCTCCCACCTCTGAAAAACCACCCTAACTTCCTCAAAACTGGGCTACTAAAATACTTCATCATTAATATTCATCTATATTATAACAGGAAGATCTAGCATTGCTATAGTTAAGATTGTCACCTTTTTCAAGACAGTGCTATGTTTTACAGGCCTTTCTAATTATGGTAGGACAGAAAGATTTTCAGAGTTAGGCACACACAATTACATGCATGCTTCAATCTGCATCTACAGATCAGGTATCTGAAGACATAAATTAGGCATGCATACAGGTCTGGGCACACCTACATGCAAGCAATTGAAAATCTGGCCCAGCATTTCTTCTGGCCTAGGCCCATTTTCAAATGATCAATTCATATTTACATCGGAAATCATAACCACTTATATATTTTTTTAAAAAAATCCTTACATTTTAAAGTTAAGACTTGCAGAATGAAAAAGTTTACTATTTAAAGTACTTTCTTGAGTTTACACTCAATTTTGGTCTCAGTCCTCCAGCCAAACTTCTATTGATTTCACTTAAAATTACAGTGAATGTCAGGACAGCATGACTTAGGGTGACCAGATGTCCCGATTTTATAGTCTTTTTCTTATATAGGTTCCTATTATCACCCACCCCCTGTCCCGATTTTTCACACTTGCTGTCTAGTCACCCTAGCAGTACCGGACCCAAATTTTGTCAACTGTTAAGCTTTAGATGTAGCATTTTGACATTGGCTTTTGAAAATGACCACTGAAGTATTGCTAGGGTTTTCAGTTTGCATGCAGTAATTACTTCTACATAAAGATGTTTATTGCTATTTACCGAACTCTGCACTTGTTACCATATTTACCTAAGAGGCAATAAAAGTTCCCTTTTTATCTGTCCTCTAACATTAATTGTATGCTTTTTTCAAATGATCCTTAATATAAAACACCTTGCATTTCCATGAGTGTATACAATATTATACATGAGGTTTTTTTAAATGAACACTTAGGGCCTGATTCTGATGACACTCTTGTTCATACTCAGAAGTATTTTACTGAGCAAGAAGTCCTATTGATTTCACTGAGATTGTTCAAGATGTAAGGTTCTACTCAGCATAAGGATAGAAAAATCTAGGCTGTGGTTAGGGATACATATAAAAACTTACTCTGAATAATATTATTGCCTAATAGAACTCCAAGATAACAGCTTGAAGTGTTATCTTTAATCCAAGTTATAGTGCTAGTGTCTAGGTATTTCAGTAAATATAGTATGGAAGATCATACACATTTTAGAGAGAGACTTTTGTAATTACATAGGCAGACTACAACTGTTTAGGAAGGTATTTCTGCATCCATTACCTAAATTTGGATTTATGGCAGACTTGAAGCATTAATCTCATATTTTATATTCAACAATATTTACAATTAATCTTTTACCATCTTTCTACTAATCTTGCCCCAATAAACATGTTCAAATATGTTCATTTAGGCAATATATATAATTTTATTTGAATCTACTGAATATAGTGTATTCCTTTTAGTCAAGGAGGGGGGAAAAATTTAAAAAAAAATTCTTGCTGCATAAGACAATGTATTTTGAGTTTCTTCCTTTTAAAAATCATATGCTCTCATCCTATCTTTTTAAAATATTTTATCTTCCTACTAGTTCTCTGTTCCATCCCCTTGCACACCCTTTGTATGTGCTACACTTTCCAAAGTGATAATAGTATTCTGATAAATCTATGGTATGGTTATATATGTTGTCACTTTTTGCCTCCTGCTTTATAAACTCTTGTTGCTAGAATGTACATGCAAAGTGTTCTGAAAGCTAAATTCCACTTAAAGCAGAATGCCTCAAACAATTTGTAGTCCTACAAGACTGTTATTAAAAAGACTCAACATGTTGTATTACCATGGAAATTGTGGAAAACATACATTCCCAAACAAATATTACTTTTTCTCAATGGTATGAAGTAATGAAAACCACATGTGTAAATCTGCGATCCGTGCAGTAGTTCAAGCTGCAGCTAATACAAAATACAGAGAGTGAACTCTGCCATATAAAGGATTCTTGTTACAGAAATATAATGTGAAAACCAGATGCAGACAGAAAACCTTAATCACAGATGGGAATGTAATCACTGGCATACAGAATACTTTTTTGATCAATGTTAACCATATGCGAAATGTATTTATTTTCTAAGGAATGCAATAACTTGAGAGAGCCTTCTATATGAATTCGGTTAACCTCATATTCACAATGCTTTTATCTTACTCCCTTCTCCCCTCAATATATAAGCTGAGCCAAAGTTTTAAGAGGAAGAGTCATTGGCCCTGGCAAATCATTCTTGTATCAGTTTATCTTTCAAAAATTTAATAGGATGTAAAGACTACACGTATCAGAATCAACCTCAAAAGAAATCAAATGCAGTTACCCATTACTGTATTTCTCAGTTATTGCCAGAAATCCCTTCATCACCTAAGCACACTTCTCCAGAGGATTATATCACCATTTGGTTAAATTTTTCCTTGAGCATAATTTGTAGTTCTTCAGCAATGCAGCAATAAAACCCTTTTTTAAAATCAGCTTGGTTTTCAAATCAAAGCTGAACTCCCTATTCTGATTAATCTCCTTCCCTCTTTATAAAAAGTAAACAGTTGCCAAAAAAAAGCTGTGGTGTCATCAGATTAAAACGTAAGTTTCCGCTTGAAGCACGTGGCCTTTAATCTAACTATAGGAAAGCATGATATAATGGTGAGGTGCTGAGCATCCCCAACTCTCACTGACCTCAGTGGAGTCCGTGGGAGTTAAAAGACACTCCGCATTTGGCCAGAACTGCCTATATACTGCTAAAATTGTTAATTTACATCGTGTCCATTATGTGGCCTAAGACTCAGATGATATCCTATCCTGTAACTGCTGGATGAGGGTAAAGCTGCCAACCTGTTGGTTTTTATTGCTAGTGAACTCAAAAAGCAATTTCTGTTCAACTATCAAAGAAGATGCAAATACTACAATTTTGTGCATTTTTCATTCAAAAATATGTAAATATATTTTAAATTAGGTTCACCCCTCAGTCTCTTAACATGTTGCCAGTACAACCTAGTGTTACAAAGGTTTAGCACTTGTGAGCTATATCATGAAATGTCAATCCTATATAGAGTTTGTCATCTGGTGCAGGTTAGTTTCATTTTCCTAGATAGTAAATAAAATTGGTCATTACATTGGACTGCAAACTAAAGACCAATATAAGAATGGACTGCAAGTTTTAAAATATTTTAGAAATGCCTTCAAGAAAATAAAAAAAGAAATAAAAGGTCAATGAGTTCTAGCACCTTTGTCTTAGTGCTAACTCCCATTAGCCTTAGCCTAGGTTAGATATGTACACCAAGGGGAGGACAGACACTTAAGGTATTCTGTCACAGGACTCATGGATTCTATCATGGTTTAACCTAAGGTGCCCCACAAAACATTTCCACTCAAGTTCTTCAAAGACATTTTATGTAATGTTCATACCCCCTATGTGAAGCTTAAAATAAGCTGTTTTCTATGTTCATATGTAACTGGCTTTTTTTTATTAGAATACTGTACTTTCTATCGATTGTATGTATTCTTCAGGTAAAAGCTGCACTTAAAAAAATCTTGCCTATTTTGACATTTTGTTTTGGAGGAAATGCTAGTCAAAACTTTTTTTCCCGACTGTGCAGCATTCTACTTCCAAAGCAAAAATGATATATATTTGAACGTGGCATACTTGACTTACTTCAGAACAATTATGCTTAAATTATTAACAGTCCCTCTCAGACTTTGACCAGATATATATTTTAATTTGCACAATTTATATAGTAAAGGATGCAGGATATATTTAAATAGGAAAATACAGCCTCCCAGCTGTAAAACAGTTCCATGTAATAAAATACGGAGAGAACACCATGAAAGCTCTTGTTTTGTGTAATTTGTGTGTGTGTGTGTCGGTCTGTGTCTTTTTTCCTCATCTAATTTCATCTGCGAGAGACTGTCCCTAGAGAACAAGAGAAGAGAGAACCAATTATATCCAGAGGCTGATTTCTCCAAAATGAAGGCATCTGTTCCATGCCAATGACTTCCACATGGAAGAAAAACAGAACTTTGAAGGCATCTGTGTTCCTGGTTGACAGTCACAGATCTTAGGGTTTACAGTAATTGCCCAGCTGCAAACATGATTTGGTTGCTGCTGTTGTCAGCTGATCTCATCATACACAAAAAAGAAGAAAGCGTAAGACTTCTTTTAAAAAAAAAAATAAAAATCAGTTCCTCTATAGTACCCTGACACTTCTTTCCCTTTTGATAAAGGTGCCTTTAATGGTGAATGTGATTTTCTTGGTAGAAATTAGTTGTAATGAGTGTCTTAATAAAGACAGGATATTATTTTATTGTGCAAGTTTTCTGCCTAGAGATATTATTTTTAGGTAAAATTGTTAGTATAAGGTTTTCATTACTTACTAGCAATTCAGTGTGGTATTTTATAGGCATTATTCAGAGACTAACATGGTTCACCAACTGCTTAATCCTGAATCTGACCTTTTTCAGATAAACAGTCCCATTGAAAACAATGGGACTGCTCTCCTAAGTAAGGACCCTGGGATTGCACATGGAATTCATATGGCAGAAATAACTAATGTGATCTTCATAATTCAAATCACATCACTTTCAATGAGAGTGGACACTTTATAAAAGAAAAATATATAACACAATGTACTGGTGGTTCAGAACCATGCTATACTGAAATGGGCCTTTATGTATACGACATTATGACACCTTCTGATATTTTCAGTTATATATCTGAACTCATATACACACAATTCCTGCTACTCTTCACTGTTAAAAACTGAAGA
This sequence comes from Dermochelys coriacea, assembly GCF_009764565.3. Lineage (NCBI taxonomy): Eukaryota > Metazoa > Chordata > Testudines > Dermochelyidae > Dermochelys > Dermochelys coriacea. Next base: position 45,937,008 of record NC_050069.1, on the reverse strand, counting down.
AATAGCTAACAAAAGCTTTATCAAGGGCAGCTAGCTTCAGGCAGACATGTCCATTTTGAAATATCAAGACCTTTACCAGTTCTCCAAAGGCAGACAGCACAGCACTGAACCCTACTTTAGGATCTAAGGACACTAATATTGAGATGCAATGAAAATAGTCAAAACTTGAATATCAGAAGTATAAAATATATTTACATACCGTAAACTACACTTACCATATAATAAGGATCATGGCTCCAAGAAATGTTTAAAGCACCAGGGAAGAAATGTTCCTTCCTTTCCTTCAAGATGTTCTTACAGTCCTGGAACGAAAAATTCCACCTGTCCTGTATGATGGAAGCGCCTTGCTTTGCCTTTCTTCCTTTCTTTCACTAGAATCTCTGTGTTAGCCAATGGAATCCACTCTCCAGGACAGATGGAATTTTAAGGCCTGATCTTGACCCTTTGAACTCAATAGCAAAAGCTCCCATGGACATCCATGAGAATGGGATTGGGCCCTTAAGTCTCAAAGATTTTAATAGATATTAATTGATTCTCTCTAAAAACTGTTGTAGTTGTGTTTACTGTAGCTGTTCAAACACTATTCTGCAATCCGTTAGACCATGTCTTACTCAAAAGTACATTTATCAGGGGTAGCCGTGTTAGTCTGTATCCACAAAAACAAGGAGTTTGGTGGCACCTTAAAGACCAACAGATTTATTTGGGCATAAGCTTTTGGGGGTAAAAAACCCACTTCTTCAGATGCATGGAGTGAAAATTACAGATACAGGCATTATTATATTGACACATGAAGAGAAGGGAGTTACCTCACAAGTGGACTTTAATGTAATGGTTGAAACCCTGGCCCCACTGAAGTCAATGGGAGTCACCCGAAATGTATCAGCACACATTACTATATGAACATACATTCTCTATCACTCATATATAATTCCTCAATACTACATGCAGTGCAGCATGAACAATTCAGTAGGGATGGATCGTTTATTTTCCATTAAGACCTGAACTAATGACTTATCCCCACCTAACCAAAGAAAGATGAGAATTCATGGTACAAATTTGTTTCTCATCTGGTGACAAATCTGGATCCAGTCTCAAAATGAATCCAGCAGTATATGAGCACAGGGCTGAGGTGGGAGGAAGGAGACAATGGAGACAACCTCCAAAGCAAAGAAAGAGCATTTAGGCATTTTCTGGAAGAACTCATTTTGATAGGAGAAAAAATCCGAAGTGATAAACATTGCAACTTTGGCACCAATATATTCTGTTTCAACTTTGTTTATTTCCAGCGGTGTTTGCTCATCACTGTGCACATAAAGCATGTATAAAATTCAAAAATAAAGCTACAGTGTGTAGTCACTGATAGGATATTATCTTTGCTCACCTTCACTTTGCTTTGACATTGGGTTCAGAATGAGTGTCCAACATTAAATGGTTTGCTGATGGTCTTTTCAAATAATAAATAGCATGGTCTTGAAACAGTCCTGGTTCAAAGTTTCCTAAGAGTCTGTGATTTTGCTAATTAAACTCCTTTCTACAACGTTCCTCTTAAATACTTTTAACAATGCCACCATTAAAAAAAACAACAACATCCTGGCACCACTATTCTTTGATAGCACACCCCCCAGGTGCCATTATCCATAAACTTGTTGGCAGCACTCTCAGGTTTCTGGAACCCATATGCCTTAATCTCTTTGGCAGCAAACTCCACCTGGATGTCATTGGAACTGCTCTCCCTTAATCTCTGTTGGAGCACTTTTCCCAAATATCCTTTGCCATAGTATCATTCCATCTCTTTTGAAGCATTCTAATTATCTCATTTTCTGGCAACAGTTGCCTTCTATCTCGCTGGCAATGCTCAAACTGGTCTATGGCACCTCTCTTTGTGAAGTTGTCCAGTCTAAGTGTTCAAAAATCTTATTCTAACATTTAATAAGAGAATTTTTATGACAATATCTTAGCCACTCAAACTGGGTATAAACATGTCCCATGGTTTTAAATTTTATTTTATTTTATCCAACTGATATGACTGAGCCAGTGGGAAGAAAAATATGATGGCAAAGCCTTAACCACTTTGATTCTCAACAACACAACACTGTAAGCCTTGGAGTTACTAGAAGCTACAGACAAGTTTCCTCAATATTCCAGCTTGTCATGAGGAAACGTTGAAACAGCAGTCTGATCCCGCTGCTCCCAGGCAAATGAGGGAATGATACACAGAAAACAGAGTATTCAGGCAGAGAATCCATTGTGGAAAGTCTTTTGACCTAGCGAATCGAAACATGACATTTGAACCACCACCTAGGGAGGCAACTGTGTGGTCATCATCAGTCAGGCAAGAAATGTAGTCTATAGCTCTTCAAATAAAATGAATCACAAAGGGAACCTGCTTGGTGGTAATGACTAGTCCTTATGCAATTTGCATATCAACACCCGGCTAGGCAGACATATTAAAGCCTTCTGCAGCTACTGAACTAACTATGGGTCTTGTACAACACATTTTGCTCATGCAGCCACCTCTCTAGGTCGTGGTCAAACTTTCTGGTTTCTACTCTCTGGCTCAGAATGGCTCTTTCATAAATGAACAAATATTTTTTATTTTGTCACTGGAAGTAAAAAATGTTACATGCCACTGTTTGTGTATTAATTCCGCTCCACTAGGTGGAATCATATCTTTTTCTAGATAAATAATAGCAGCTTAATTAACAAAAGTAGCTATTATCACTACCACGTTTTCTTTGTGGTGGTTCATTTTATCTTACAAACCACAGTCTTACCTAACTAAAGAAGTGCTGTTAGATCAGCCGCCTTCTTGACATAAAAGAAGAAATCGTGAAACACCTCATGATGTGAAGAGTGTACTGAAAGACTGCAGTAATATTGCTGTTAAAACAGTACTGTATTTTTCTATTTGTAGGGGCCTTGTATCGCAGCATACCCTTTAATGATGATGAATTTTCAAGACAGAAGATAGAAAAATGGAAACAGAAAACTATAATTTTAATAAATCAGTAAAATAAATATCATACACCACTTGGACAATTATAAAAACAGACAGTTAGTGAATTTCATTAACATTCTTGATAAGAGCATATAATATCTTGCATATCTATGATGCCTTTTATCCTGAAGTATCACAAACTGCCTTACAAAAACTGAAATATGCACAACATAAAAGGACTATTTCACCTACCATTGGTAGAGTGAAAGGTGGCAACTGTTTAACATTGAACAGCAACACTACACTACATTTTAGGGCAGAAAGTGAAGGAAAACATTGTGTTGAAATTGTTGTGGAAATGTTGATATCCTAGCCAATTCATCTAATGGTGTTAACACCTCCTTACTGGTGTGAAAAGTACAATGTAATTTTATGTCTAGAGGCAGTGAGCACCTTGGTTCTAAATCTTTTCTGAAAGACAGCACTTCCAGAAGCATACTGTCCTGTGGCATTAGTTTAGTAATATCTCCAAGGGGAAGGTTCATCAACTCAGTCAGCACTGCCATTTCACTGTTACTTGGTCTTCCATCTAAATACTAACCAAGCCAGGCTTATGAAATACTAAATACTAACCAAGCTTAATTAGCTTATGAACTCTGACGGTATCAGATCACAAGGCTGTAAAGCCAGCAGACCTTTTGTCTTGAGCTACCATTCTCAACTTCTTGTCCTATGTATATAAATCCAACAGAAGATGAAGTTTGATGAGGATTAGATCTGTTGCAGGTAGAGGAAGGGAAGCGAGTTTTGTATTTAGCAGAATGTTTGTTTGTGTCAGGTAGAAAGGTGTAAATGGCTCTTTAATTTAATTTTTGTTTTTGTAATGTGGGTCAGCGGTACCTAGAGCTTTTGGTAAGTGCCCCTTTTTATATTTGTAGAAATCTATAAATAAATAAATATCAATCTCTTTCAGTCAAGATAAGTGAGTGTGGGTACCTGTGCACTCACATGAGTACAAGTTATAAAGAAAACATGCAGCTGACGTTCACTCAGACTCACATAAACACTAACCTCACACAAAATTTTGTCAGTGTATCTCATTCTCTTTAATCTGGCTTTTTGTTTAACTGTGAGTGTTCTCAAGCAACTTTTAATTTTTTTGCATCTGAAATATAATCAGAGTCTTCTGAATCATTATTATTTCTTTAACTGTATTTTTTCATGTGGTATTTGGTGTGTTTACCTATAAAACACAAAATAAGGGACCAGAACCTAGGGCAGCACTGGGTTTTAATTTTTGCAGATTTTTGAAGATCACTTTGTGACCCTGGAAGATTCACTTCAATCTCACAGTCAAATATTGCTGTAAAACCAAACTGGAGCAAAAACAAGACCCTTCCTCCCATGTATCCATGATGCCCAGGAACTGAGCTCCTGGCTAAAAGATCAGAATTCAGCAACTAAAACCCATTTTAAGATTAAAACCATGAGGAGGCATGTATCCTTCTCTGTGACAGATAATTTGTTGTGTTGTGCTTACTATGAAATAAAGAAGTAAATGAAAATCTCTCATTCAGTACTGTATATATTTGCATATAGTATTTGTACATATACCCAAATAAGTGTAGTACAAAAGAGAGTTTTTGTAGGTATCAAAGTGAATTACCACTTCTTTATTAAGACTCATAATTAAAACAAAAAACTAACAAAATCTCCTCACCACTTTATTAGCTCAAAAAAAGGGAATACTTTCCCCTAGAAACATATCTGGCAAAATGCCCACCCCTTCCCACCTTTCCCCCTACCAACCCCCCCCCCCCCCCCCGCACCACCAATGTGGTGCTTTCCATGTTCTTAAAACTCACTTGATTAGCAGCACTACAGAAGCAAACATTTTTGTATGTAAGCACTCAAGCATATTTAATCATTTTATTTAAGCATGGAAAAAGTTGCACTGAAAGCCCCATTAACTAAAACATCCTTGATTAGCTTAAACTTAGATTTGCAGGTATAAGAAGAGTGAAATAAGCCAAAGAATGCTCTCTGGTCTCTGGAATATCCTTAACTTTACATCAGGCATCTTGACAATAAGTGAAAGCTATATTTTTGGAACAGACAAACAATTAATAATTATGTCTTATAAGGTAATTTTGTTTGTTTGTTTTTAATACAATTTATTCCCCAAGTTAAATCTTTTTAACACTGTACTGATATTTGGCTACCAATACCATTTTTATAGTCCAACAAGATAAAGTCCTAATTGCATAATACCATTTTATCTGCACATGGTAAAATTTCCAATAAACAAAAATGCACATTAGGCAGGAGAATTTTCAGAATAGATTTTTTTTTTAAATAACCCACTTGCATTAACAAAAGATTGCAGTGGCTTCCAAATTATAGGGTGTTATTTTTAGTGGAAGTAGTTCAATATTCATATTGGAGCAGATGTAGCAGTTTAACAAAACAGCTCTTCAAATCCAGCACAAATTGAAAACAGGAAAACTGATTGCATTTTCTCTTATCACTTTCCTTTTCTGAATTGACACTTTTGGCCTTCTAAAAATTTACACATGGCTTTCATCTCAACAGCACCTGCTGATCAAACAGAAACCTAACATTTTCATGAAAATGGTATAAAGGACTCGTTTTCTCCTTACCATCTTTAAGGGCATCTGCAGGCCACTCAATGGCAAATTGTTGTGTTGATGGCACACTCAGAATACATTTTCATTAAAATTTACTTTTTAAAATGAGTTAAATCACTAGTGGCTCTTTCATATTAGCTCTCTGTTGGCTTTAAATTAATTTCTGTCTCAATGTCTCCCTGACACTGATAGATTTCATTCTTCAGGCAGATTTGGCAGAAAATCTAAAAGATTTTGAAACAATAAGGAATAGCATATATTTTGTGGTCAATTACAAATACTTAGATATCTCTATATACATGTACTGATGTATGCAACATATAAATATGCACATAGAGGAGTATTATTTACAATGGATGAAAAAGAAGAAATACTTAATACCATAATATTCTTTCTGTACATAACCCCCTCTGCTTTACCCTAAGGCAATAATGGGGAAGGGGAGAGAGACACAAACTGAACTCATTTTAAAGTTGTCTTTTGTTTTCTTACACAATCTACATATCAGGTGTAGGTCTGGCAGGTGCTTTGGAGCTACCAAGGCTGTGGTAAACAGATATCATCATAGACAAATATGGTAAATTACCCAATTAGCCATTCAGTTCAAATATACTTGTGTGCTTGATGCAAAAGTTTGAAATATCTGGACTTGTATATAAAATATGAAACAAAGTAAGTTGTTATCCTTTCTGCTTCTGATACAGTAAACTCTCAAGTGTAGCAGCAGGTAGCAAGGACCTTCTTCCCTTCTGCATAATTCTTCATGTAATTAAAGATCCTTCTTAGACCTGCTAGGTGTCAGTTTTTTAACGGATAGAGCCCTAACCCTTCTGAAGTACTCTGCTACCATCCATTACCATTCTGCTTCAGTGATAAGGTAACCTGACGGCAGAGATGACATACAATAATATATGTGCCACTCTGGCCAGTTGGTTTGTGAATTTCAGTGTCTCATCATGCTCACTGAGGCAATTGCAAACCTGAAATGTCAATACGTTCAGTCAATGGAAATAAAATAATGGGACGCTATTGTCTTACCCCATCGATCTGCTGCTGTCAACAAGGATACATGCTCCCCTGGCTTTAAACAAATTTTAATTAGGCTTTTAGTTACTGGATCATATCTATCTATGCAAACATTTCACAATGTGATGCAGCAACAGAAAGATTTTAAACTTTTATATACATTTTCAATGACCAATTGTTGATTTTTGTTTCAAAAATAACTCCTTCTAAGGAGATTTTAAAAAGACCACACACACACAGAGAGAGAGAGAGAGTTTGCATTCATGCCTACATCAGGTAATTTTAAACTGATGGAGAAGTCTCTTAAGTAAACCAAAACTATCAAACTTCTGAATATATGAAATTTCTCTAAGGGGAATGGCATTCATCTTTAGCACGCTCCAAGAGGAGACGTCTCCAATAAAACTATTTGGACGGTTGAAAAAAATATTACAAAATTAGTGTTTCCTACTAAAAATGCGGATGGTAACAATGATCTATCCCTCTTCCTCCCAAGAAAGCCACTCTTGAAGTACAAACAAAAATCTCAGAGGTCTGATTTAACATCCCCCACCCCCAGCCCAGCCCCCCTCCTTGGGATGTTATTTGTTGTTTTGGTGAAGTGGACGCGCCCCCCTCCCCAAAAAAAAAATCAGTGTGCACTTACAGAAACTCTGCTCTCCTTTCCAGCATACCAAGGGCGCGGAGGGGGGGGGGTGAGTAAGTGGGAGATAAAACACGGCCGCAGTCCCTCGAAATCAATCCAAAGCCTCAGCAGCTCTCTCCCTAAAGAGCCTATTTTAATTTCTACCCATTCTCACCCTAATAAAATAGCGAATCCAGTCGTTAGGCTGCTGCTTATTTGCCGCCCCCATCTAATGGTTTCGAAGTCTAGGCGAGACACGGTCCATTGTTCACCCGCAGCCCGGCCAGCCGGGGCCAAGGGAAACCCACGGGGCGCGACGGGGGGCTCGTCTCACCTTCGCGAGGCCGACGAGCGGAGGCGCTGGGCGAGAGCGCCCGGGCCAGGACCGCCGCCTCCTAACCCCGCACGACAAAAGGCAAGATCCCTTCCCTCGCCGGGTAAATTCTCCGCCAGCGACGGGGAGAAGATACGAGGTTACAGCTCCACTTCGCCGGGCTCCTATCGACTTCGGCATCGTTTAGAGAGGGGGGGGGGCTGCCCCCCCCTCCTCCTCCTCCTCCCCAGCGCCTCCTCCCCCCCCCCGCAGATTACCTTCTGGCGGGGGAGGGCACCGGCCAGGGCTTTGTATCCATTAAACACGCATCGCCGCTTATCGGAGGTAAAAGGCTTGTCGCGGGGGGGGGGGCACGATGGTGTGTGCGAGCGAGAGCCAGGCAGCGTGCGGCCGGGTGATTACGGTATCAGCGCGGCCCAGCTGGAGGCAGGGAAAGCCGCCGCCGGGGCTGGGGAGCGACACCCCCAGGGCAGCGGCTCCTACTGGGGGGGGGTCCCCCACGCCCAGCGCCCCGCACAGGAGCGGCTCCGCCCCACCCCAGCCAGCATCAGAGTGGGCCACAGGCCTGCTGGCTGGCTACGCAAGAGCCGTCACCTGAAGGCCCAGCCCAGGCCCCCTCCCTGGCGGGAGAGAGCTCAGGCCTCACTTTTCTTCTGGGTGGGGGTCGATTCCCCCCTCTCCCAAGTTTCATTCGCCCTCGTTTGGAGAGGGAAGGCGGGTGGCCCTGGGATAAGGGGCTCCCTCATTTTGAGGGCGGCGGGGGGGGGGGCAGGTTCAAAGCCTCTCCCTCTGTCTGACAGCCCTACTTCAGCCCGGCCTGAGGATCTCCTGCCTCGGCTACTGAACCCCCCCCCCTCCCCGGGGTTCAAACTGCCCCAGCCTGAGGCAGCCCAGAACCTGCCCAGCAGACCAAAGTGCTTTCCCTACGCAGGTCTATACAGGAGCTCGCTCATCTAACTAACCCAAAGTGGGAGCTCTCCACCAAAGAAAGCAGCTTGCCCTGTGATTTCTCAGAGTTCATTTGTAACTGCTGGAAGTTCTCCTTCTCTCTGGTCCTACCATGCAAGTACGAGAAAAGCTAAGGCACCTGTGTGGCCCTTGAATGCTTTTATTTCTTTGTTTTTAGGGTTCCCGGTTTGTTTGCGGAGTATCTAATATAAACTGTTCACTCTGCTCAGTGCAGAGAGTGCCCACACCAGACAGAGCAGCTACGCGCTGATAGGTGGCTACAACTCAGCACAGGAATATGGTGAACTAGACCACGTCCTACAGCAAACGGATTGGTTTCTTTAAAGATACATCCACAGCTCATTTTAATTTTTAAAAAGCTGATTGGATGAATCCAACAGGCTATGGTTAGGTATTGGCAGGGAAGGCTGTAGGAGCTACAAATGGAAGGGGCCAGCAGAATCAGTGTACCAAGAGCAGGTTGTTGGGGTGTTCTTCTCACTGAAATCTAAAAGTAAAACAGTTCTCTCTCTGGTAACATTAATTTATTTTTAAGGAAGTTTGCTTCTCTTGAATGTCTGTGGAGCAGCAAAGTGAAGGTTGAGATCAGGACAATGGCAGCACACACAGTGGAGAGAAGCAGGCATTGGTTAGTGACGCACCCCTTCCAAAATCACCAGGCCAACATAGAGTTTTTCCACAAGAAAATAAATAAAGGGAATTTGACACGTAATACAAAGTGAAAGCAGACCTTAGATGGTGGGGAAGGATGTATGTGTGAAAATTGTGTCATTGCAATGAATGTCAGATAAAAAGGGGTCTGTCACAAATCCTCCACTAATCCAATAATGTGAAAACCTCTTGATATCACTGAGACATAGCACAAGGTAATTTTTTTTTATTCTTCATAAACTGCTGCAACTATATAGTTAGTCCTAGAAAGACAGTGATTTGGCAAATTTTCCTAATACAAAGGGCATTTGACTCTTAAAATAATCTGTGAATTTTACATATCTAATTTAACACCTGATTCTTTAGACAGTGTTTTCTAGTCTCAAAAAGAACCATCTTTCTGCATCTTCTATAGTTGTCAGTTATGTGTTAGAAGTAATCAAACAAGTCATATTAAAAGAAAAGTTAGTCAATACATTTGAAGCATGGCTTTTTTTGCAGTTAATGATATATTCTGTGCCATTTAAGTGGAAGTTAATTTAATTAACTCACCATGAAAGGTATCACTGCACTTTCTTCCCACTGATGTTCTCCCAAAATATTATCTAAAAACAGGAGATGCTCTATTAATTCTAGAAATGTTAGGGGTGGGGAGGTTCCCTGCAATACTATGCTATGAACTAAATTAAGATCTGTCAAACCCTTATTTTCCTAATTTTTAAGATCTGTCAAACCCTTATTTTCCAAAGTTACTATATATGCTTCAGATATACACTGACATTTCTGGCAAAGAGTTTTACTATAAGAGAGGCACAATTCTCTAGTGATAAAAATCCCGGATCCTTTCTAAAGCAAATAATTTGCTGTGAAAACACTCTCAGTTAAAAATAAAAAAAATATGGAAATATGATCAGAGTACAAATGTATAACAGAAGCAGCGTTCCATAATCACAGCTGTCTCAAAGTCCAAGCTGCAGACTAAAAATCTTAATTTCAACTGACTGTTTCTTAATAATGGGTTACGTTCCCATAAAGCATAAAGTCCATCTGCCCCCAGCAGATAAGTTTTGAAGCATTAAAATAGATAAAAATTTAACATTTTCTTTTTTTCATTGAATATGTGAATTCTAGCATGTTATAATGTGAGAATTCCAACATATGACCATTATGGCATAATATCTCATTGCTTAGCTTGTCATTACTTCACTTGTAATTCTTATGTTAATTATGTTCATAATTACTATAAACAGATGTTGTAGAAATTCATGTGACCTTTTACTGCAGAATGCATTTCTCACTCCTTTCACTTTATTTTAGCACATATATGAAACCAAATTAAAGAAAAAGCAATTTTGACATGCTATGTATGTACCTATTTAAAATTAAACATAAATATTTCTCAAGTTCTTCAGTCAGAGGATGTTCTCTATGCCAATACAATGAAATGAGAATTAAATGTAAAGTCTGTCCTGATATATATATCAGGCTTTATATATATATTCTATCATATATATATATATATATATATGCTCAAACCCTGTGATTAAAATGAATATTTTTACTAAATTGAGCTAAACCCGTAACTGAAGCCTAGAATATAAATGGAGTGTTGCATCTTTATTCAGCACCTTTGTTAATACAGCAGTATTCTGCTTCACAACTACAAGTACATTACAGACATATAGCAATTTATTTTACTCACAACCCAACCATCACTCTCTGTACATAAACCACATTTACAATAAAATCACTATGGATTTCATTAGCAGAAAGCCTACTCCAATTTCATTTCTTTGCCCCTAATCTATAATTAGTGTGGACAGACAGGTGCAAACCCTTCTCTTATACAGATGGCTACTGGAAATGGTGCAAAGTAGCTCCTTCTGTTTAAACAACACACAGATAACCTGCTCTGCTCTTATCACTTACAATTACCTCCATTATACTGAACTAATAACATGTCCACTGTTCTCTAAACACTATTTGGAAACTTTTATATCAATGACAGAAAAAAATGAAGATGTAAGTCAATGTCTTTTAGATTAAAAGTAATCTTTTTGTTTTTAAATCAAATTCCTCTTTTTAAGGATAACTCTTATTTAATTTTTCATTTGGTTTTACACCTGCTGGTCATTTGGTTTAACATGCAAAATCATGAGAGCTTTTTTTCTGAGGGCTTTACGTTTCCATATAGTAAGCTAGACTAAGCCAGTATCAAGTAAACGAGCAGAATAGTTAGTTTAAAACATGTCTTTAAACTGTAACATTTAATGTAACCAGTGCAAGAAGGATTATGTTAAAGTTTAGTTTTGAAATTTATATAGTGTTGGTTGAACATTTAATCTCCCTAAACCTTTCATTTTATCAGATTTGTGCATATGAAAGAAGATTAAGAAATTTCAAAGGCTGTTCTTTTAAAAATTAGTTTACACTTTTTAATACTGATACTGTTTTCAGTGCTAGTGCTTGTTTAAACTCTTACAAATAGCTTTAGCTAGTTACTAATTAAAGGCTATGTGAAACATACAGGACATTGCTAACTATACATCTACAAGTTTTTGAATGAGCCAGATTTAAAAGGAATTCCCTCTACATGCCTTTAACCAAACCATGAGAACAATCTTTACACAACAGCAAGTACATGTGTTATTTCAGTTGATAAATTGTATGCAGAGATCAAGAAGCCTTAAGTTCCTACAAAACAAAGAAAAAGCTTTTAAAAAATAAAATAAAATCGTGATGCTCCCCAATCGCAAAAGCAACCTACTAATATCTTTTTTCAGTTAGCTAAAGATTTAACAGTAATGGACTGTAGCCAGTGGATTTGAAAGGTGAAAATGACAATTGTAATTGCCTCCCCCCTCATCCCAATTACAGATACTGCAGATGCCTGTTTTTCCAAAGTGCCTGGCTATGAGGAGCTGTGCAGTCTACATAGAACCTCAGCGAAGCAGGCTTTGCATTCAATGCCTGTCAGCTGAAGTTCAGTTCAGAGAAGTGAGAAACAGGATTTGACAGGGAAGAATGTGTGGAGCTGACTAGCCATTGACTGACCAGCACTCCAGGTGGAGCTTCCCCCCCCCCATAAACAATACTTTTAGCATCAAACTCCATGTACGCACAGGCATACACAGAGCTAAGTATATACAGATGAGACACAGTGTGATGACTTTGGCAAAAATTTGAGTCAACATTAAAGTGGTCAAAAATGGCAGAAAGCAATGTTTTACTTTAAAAAGATGTTGGAAAGTATTTAAAAGCTTGAAGCCTTTGAAGAAAAACAACATGTGCAGCAGTTGCCAGCACACAGTGACCGAACACTGCTGTCTGCATTCCATTACAAACAGAATGTTTCTTGTCTATTAGACCATTCTAAGAGTTTAGAAACAAAGTAGTTTTAGGTATTATTGCAAGCATTAAAGCTAAGCTCCATAAGGAGCACTGCTTTTTTAAATACTCCTTGTCTGGTTTCAGCTTGCCAGATATTGAAATTTTTTTTACTTGTCCATTGTATAATTGAACTTTATATTGTGATGAGGAAAAAAACCTGATGCATGAACCAGAGTCACAATGATTACATTACAGGCTCAAACCTGATAAGCTGATCAGAAAAGTTCTCAATAATCAAATAAGATAGCTGCCTAATTAAAAGGCTTAATAGTGAGACTGCAAGATAGGTCATATAAATAATGTAGCTATTATACAATAGGATGTTTATACTGTAAGCCATTTTCAGATAATTTTTCATAGTATTTTTTTAAGTGGGAACCCCAGAAATACCTGGTGCTAAAAACAGAACATTCAAGCTCAAGGAAATTCCCCGATCATATTGCATTTCCTAAGGAAATCAGCCCGGAACAGACTGAATGAGTTTTCAGACTTCCACTGAAAAGGTCAAGCATCAGCTTTAACAACCATTAGAAACCAGTTTCAACATTCCTCTGTTATCCAGATTCAATAGAACTGTTAATGCCAAGCCAGTTCAGAAGATCGGGATAATAGAATTAAAAGCTACAAAAGTCTAAAAATGTCTCTCAGCTAGGTTAGGATAAACCTCTTGTCTCAAGCTGTTTTTATTAATTATAACAAAACCACTTATTTAAACTTTCCACTGCATTCTGTCAGGATGTGGACCTGGAAGAGAAGCGGGTACATCCTGCATACAGAAGTATTCAGAAAACGACATTAACCTCAAACTCTAACATATTTTTTTAGAAATACAATAATAATATTTCTAGTTATATATCAAAAGAAAAGATTTTTTTTAAATTCCTTCAAAATTTGTGTAGGTGTTAAAATAAGTTTGAAAAAAGTCAAAACAGATTGAAGTTAGTCCAAAAATGGAAAAAAATATATCCTGCTTTGGCCAGCAGCTCAGACCACCATCAGTGGATAAATCAATTTGCAGCAGCTGTGGACAGCCATTTAAGTCTGGGGCCTGAACAGATTAATTAGGGGAAGCGATGTTAAAAGTTAAAGGGGGCAGAGTTACATTAAGTACATGAATTTTTGCTGGAGCAAACCCTTGTACTACATTCCAAGACTCATCCTCTTGGTTAGTCAAGGGTATGCCTGTAGCCTAATATTTCGCAAGCCAACTTCATTTTAAATATTTTTGCAGAAGATACAGTTTTTTCAGGTAGGTTACTTTTAGGAGTATATACCTAGCTTCACTCAAATATGTAGATCATGCCAAACCAGTAGTGATTTTTTGCATCACATTGTGTCTTTACTCTTAAGATATTAATAGGAGATTGAGTAATATGCAGAGATATACCACTGTGTATTATGTACACATATTATTAAATATTTGCCATAACTTTAAAGTCTGTATACAACCAGAACAAATACAGTGTTTTCAATTTTGTTATTTTTACAATAGGAAATTTGGCTAGTTTCTTATGGAAGATTTGTTACTTTGTACTGTTTGACCAGAATTCCACATTTAAATGACTTATGTACACAATCTGCATCCTACATGAGAAGGATGAACTGGATAGAATAATAGGTCTTTTCCATATCTACATTTTATGATTCTATACAATTCAGACAGCAGATGTAAATGGACAGTCTCTGAGATTTTAGCATACCCTTCATCAGCCAAGAAGATGGTATGATGCTGATCCTTGACAGGGTTGCTAAACACTAGTAATAGCCCTTCGTGTTCTTAATACGATTCTAAAGCACTGAACTTTGATACTTCTTCGCCATTTAATCTGGCTATGTTCACCGCTGCAAATCGATTCATCCAGCGATAAGGACTGGGACTCCGGACTAAAAATATCTAGAGAGGAACTTTTTGGTGGTGGTGGTGGGGAAGGGCGGTCTGAGGATGTTTTAATCTATCTTTACCTTCTCCCTCCCTTGTTGACACTTCTAAGTTTAGAAGTAACATAATCCTCTTTTTTGATGGAAAACATTTCAGTATATATCACTGTATCCCCCTTTGTTTCTTTATAAAATTCGGAATGACAGGAAGGTACAGTGTGTATGCTTTCACTGTCAATTACCGTATAATAATAGAGTCGCCTCATTGGGGATGCCACAGTTAAGGTTACAAGGCCCTTTCCAGACTAAACCATGTTTTGGACCCCTTAAAAGTTTGTCACTAGCGAAGGGACTCGAACGCACCAAAAGTCAAAGGCTCATCTAACAGATTGGGGTCTGAGTTCTGCATTCTTTGATCTCCCCGCTGGAAAGCTAAATAATGAATTGCTGGAATCAAACCTTTTGACTCAGCTTCAAGATTATCAGAGTAAAACTGTGTTGCAACTTTAGAAATGCAACACAAAATACTGCCGCATCGTTTTAGGAAGCGGATATATTTTCAAGCTTGCAAGGCAGTTCAGCGTGCGCTGCCTGAAATATTTCTTGCAAAACAGCCAGTAGTGATATTGCCAACACTACATAATCATACTATTGTAACGGGCGGGGGGGGGGGGGGGAGGGAAAAGAAATGACCCGAAATATTTCAGGCATTCCAGATCACCCTGGCTAGCGCTGTGATCTTGCAAGAAAAAAGCAGATTCTAAAACGAGACAAACACCATGGCACGGAAAATGACAATGAAACTTGCTTGAAATGGTAATTTCCCTGCAAAACTGGGTGTTTTTTGCCTGCACTCTGAAGAGTTATTAGTACAGAATTGTGCGCGGGGCTGTTGGTTTGTATGTGCATGCAATTCTAGCCCTGCAGCGTCGCTCCGAGTGGGCTAGTTACAGCCGAGAGCCCCTTAGTTAGACCGATCCTAAGACCAGTCCTACACAGGAGAGGAAAAGAACGGGGAGCCCCACTCCCTACCCCCACCCCGTGATCCGGACCCGGGGCTGCACGCCCCTTCTCGGTACTTACACTGAAAAGGACCGGAGAGTCCCACCATTCGCCACAGGCTGTGAGCTGAAAATAAAAGTTCCCGTCCTCCTTGGGGGAGAGCCGCCAGCCCAGGCTGCTGGAGGGCAGAGGGGGTGGGAGAGGGGAATGCAGTGCAGTGCAATGCAGCTTCCCTTCCAGTCCAGCTGATCCACGTCCACAAAAAGTCAAAACGAGCCGAAAGGGAGCTCCAGCCGCTTTTCAAAGGGGGAGCAGTGCGAGAGAGACGACTGGGTCCAGGGGAAAGGAGCAAGAACCACAAATAAAACAAAGTAGATAATTAACGCCCAGGTCCCTTTCTGTTGCTGCTGCAGACAAATATGATCTGGAGTATAGGGAACTGCTACTGTCAGTGGTGGTGTCTCTGTCTGTCTCTCTCTAAGAAGGCGATGCATAGATTTGCAGGACTGCCTTGTGTCTGCCTTGGAAGAGAAGCTCCATGCAACGTCTGTGCAGATCCGCCCGCAGAAAGACTCCGCTGTGTCTGTGTCTCTCCCTCTGCTACCAGCCACCTCTAAAGTCAAGCAGCATACTGCAAGCAGCCGGCCTGGCTCAGCTACCCAGGTGCAGGGGGGGAGGGCTTAAAGCAGTGGGAGGTGATAGAGGTAGGAGACATCTGTGTCGTGAGGAGGTTAGTGAGGGTCAAGTATATGTTAACAATAGGCAAACACAGTCCCTCTTGGGCAGTCTGCCTACTCTTTCTTTCTTTCTCTCTCTTTTACTGGGTGGACATGTAACTTGCTCCCTAATGATGCCTTCCCAAGGCTGCCTGCTTTAAGAGTCCAGACTGCCCTGCAGTAACCCAAGACAAACACTTTCCCTAGCCATCTGGAGAGCTCCTGGCTTCTCTGTCTGTATCTCATCACTGTCTGAAGAGACAGCACTGCCAGAAATCAAGCCACTCTCAGATCTATTCTCTAATCCCCTTCTGTTAGCTGATTTTCAGTCAGACTATTTGCTTTCACATTAGTTAATAGCCTTAGAGAAAACAATTATCATTTTCTTTTTTCCTTTGTTTTTCACTCCAGAAAGAGTACAGTATTGAGGAAGGCCTCTTTCTCTTTTTAAAAAATATATGGTCTTTCATGTCTTGCAAAACCTATGTGCAATTTCACACAGGGATTCTAGATTCTTCCAAGGGTTAAACCATAATCATAACCAACTCAGCAGTGAAAATGAATCAATATTCTACAATTAAGCAATATTAGAATATTAAAAAAAACATGAAGGTCAAATGTTGGATAAACAGTTAAAAGAGCATGTATGAATTTGATGATGAATAAAATACTCTTTTTTTAATTTTCTGGGAAACAATGTTACAGTATGACTCAAACTACAAAATACTTATTTTTATATCAATTAGACATTATTTGATGTACAGTATTATTCCTACTGCATCTACACCTGTGGCCTGAATCAATACAACAAAGAAATGTCCGTGAAGCACACATCTTCTTAAGTAAAAAAATCCATGCAATTACTAGATAGGCTGATTTCAGGTTTCAGAGTAGCAGCCGTGTTAGTCTGTATTCGCAAAAAGAAAAGGAGTACTTGTGGCACCTTAGAGACTAACAAATTTATTTGAGCATAAGCTTTTGTGAGCTACCGCTCACTTCATCTGATGCATTCAGTGGAAAATACAGTGGGGAGATTTATATACATAGAGAACATGAAACAATGGGTGCTACCATACACACTGTAACCAGCGGAGGGGGAGGGGACCTTTTGTAATGATAATCAAGGTGGGCCATTTCCAGCAGTTGACAAGAAAGTCTGAGGAGCAGGTAGGGGTGGGGGGTGGAATAAACATGGGGAAATAGTTTTACTCTGTATAATGACCTATCCACTCCCAGTCTCTATTCAAGCCTAAATTAATTGTATCCAGTTTGCAAATTAATTCCAATTCAGCAGTCTCTCATTGGAGTCTGTTTTTGAAGTTTTTTTGTTGAAGAATTGCAACTTTTAAGTCAGTAATCGAGTGACCAAAGAGATTGAAGTGTTCTCCAACTGGTTTTTGAATGTTATAATTCTTGACATCTGATTTGTGTCCATTTATTCTTTTACATAGAGACTGTCCAGTTTGACCAATGTACATGGCAGAGGGGCATTGCTGGCACATGATGGCATCTATCACATTGGTAGATGTGCAGGTGAACGAGCCTCATAGTGTGGCTGAGACTGTTTTGCAATGTGTTTAAATTAAAATTGTTAAATTAAATTAGACTATTTGGAAGTTTTATTTAACATCTCCAAAATCTCCAATGGTAGGTAAATGTGTTATAACATCTGACAGAACACCTTGCCAATATGCAATATTTATTCCCATGTGCAGGGAATACTTACACACATGCTTAACTTTAAGCATATAAGTAGACCCATTGAAGTAAATTGAACTATTCACATGCTTAAAATTAAGCATGTGCATGTCTCCAGGATTGAAGACTATGATTTTTATTAGTTTGCTTCTGTGATTAGCTTTTAACATTCCATAAGTTTATAAAATACGTTTATGTTTATAGTCTAGAAAAATCTGCCCTCTCTACTGATATAAAGAGGCCATGGAACTTAATGGGCAGCTTGGTATTTGCTAATATGGGTTCAAATTCTAAATTGTTTACACCCTGTTGTCGTCAGTTGAGTTTCATGGAGCATAAATCAGGGTAGATCTTTCTCATTGTGATTTCAGTTTTCAAAAACCTGAATTGTAAAAATCTAGCATTGTTTTCTAAGTTAAAATGATAATTTTATTACAAACATCCCCTTCAAGTCAAAGATATTTGTAAACTTTTCCAACAATAGTCTTTACATTTTAAATACAATCTAAAAGTAGAAAAATATTACACAGAATATATTAACATTATCTGGCGAAAACAATACTTTTTCTCCTATCTCTACCAGCGACACAGTTAGCAATCTTGGTGCAAATGACTTAACATTTCCAGACCTCGTGTTCCCATTTGTAAACAGTGGAGAATATTTACACATATTACCACCATTTAAAAAGTCACCACTAACCATTATTGAATATTAGAGAGACAAGGCGATGAGGTAATATCTTTTATTGGACCAATTTCTGTTGGTGAAAGAGACAAGCTTTTGAGCTTACACAGACCTGAAGAAGATGAGCTCCATGTAAGCACAAAAGCTTGTCTTTCACCAACAGCAGTTGGTCCAATAAAAGATATTACCTTACCCACCTTAACTGACACAGCTACAACAACACAGCAAACAAGTTATTGCATAGTATTTCTCAGTACTTAGATAGGGGGAAAGCCTGCTCACATACCAGAGTGTGAGAAATGGTAACTTCTTAACAATCACCTCTATACTTTTCTCAGAGTTGTGTTGTGAGAGTTAATCAATGTGCTTCTCAGATAAGAGTCTGCAAGTGTAAAGTATTATTATAATACTACAAAGCTAATGAGTAAAGTATGGTCTCTTCGCTACTATTATTGTCAAAACTTTTTCTTTTTATACACACTGTAGAAAGAAGGTGCATTTTGTGATACTGGAAGGATAAACATTTTATTTGAAAATTATTTAAGATTTCAAAAATATTGGATCTTTTTTCATAGTAAGCCCTGACTCTGCAAACACTTAAACAGGTGAATAACTTTACAAACAGGAGATTTTTGCTACATGTTACAGTGCAAATGGCATGATTCAGCTATGTGTATTACCATGTGATATTACATGAGAGAAAAGTATAGTTGCACATGGAAATCAAACTGTGAAATACCTCACTAGGCCTTAGGAGTATGACCAATTTTTGGCCATATATAAAATGATCATATGCTTACAGTTGAAATATGGTGCACTTTTTTAAAAAAAGTATAGTTATCTTGCATGCAGTCTACAGCAGCACTGAAATGCTCAGTGTCAATGATATATCAATACACATTTCACCTGTCGATGCAGCTATCTATTGCTATCTAAAAATATAGATATTTTCCTTCTCATAATTGTCACCTCCCTCCAAATCTATTTAATATTTAGTTAACTTCTATTTACTATCCAAGTATTTAACAATTATTTTTGCCAAATACAGTTAATTTAAAAACCAAAATGTTAAGACAGTTATGTGCTATAACATGTATTTTCTACCATACATAAATTAAGTTAAAATAGGCATACATTTTTGGTGAATTTGTTTCTTCATTGCAGTACACTCTACTTCAAAAGGGGCTCAGTTTAGCTGCCACTTAAGTGCACTGGAATTTTGACATTCATTTCAATGTCAGTAGGACTGGGCTCAGAGTGTATGTATCATGGGTTACTCGAGTTGGTATGACAAGTACTCATTTTGATTGAGTATCATAGTAAATGTTCTAGTCAGAACATTAAGCTAGACTTGATAGCTTTAACTTATGAACCTTTCCCTTCGTCACATTTTTCAAATTTTCCTCTAATTTACAAGTGTATTTTATATGTTAGGGTAGGCCACACTTCATTTTCATTTCATTCAGTTCTAGCACCTTTTGTAGATCAGCTATTACAGAGAAAGGAAGACAGCTATATTATTTTCAATAACATTTATATATACTTCCTTTGGAAAATCCTATACAACCTCTCTAGAATATGAACCAAGTCCTGCCCTAGTTATTGCATGGAAATGAGACCAACATTGTCTGGTACATCCTGTGCTACACAGATCTTGCCAGCCAGGCCAGGATTCCACCAAGAGAGCTGAGGCAAAAATATGCACCAACTGGCTAAGCGGCAGTTCTACAGAAAAGGATCTGGGGATTACAGTGGACAAGAAACTGGATCTGAGTCATATTGGCCTGCAATAGTAGGAGCATTGCCAGCAGATTGAGGGAAGTGAATATTTTCCTCTATTTGGCACTGGTGAGGCCACATCTGGAATATTGTGTCCAGTTTTGGGCCCCCCCACTACAGAAAAGATGTGGACAAATTGGAGACAGTCCAGCGGAGGGCAACAAAAATGATTAGAGGGATGGGGCACATGATTTATGAGGAGAGGCTGAGGGAACTGGTCTTATTTAGTCTGCAGAAGAGAAGAGTGAGGGGGGATTTGATAGCAGGCTTCAACTATCTGAAGTGGGGTTCCAAAGAGGATGGAGCTTGGTTTGGCCAGTGGTGGCAGATGACAGAACAAGGCACAATGGTGTCAAGTTGCAGTGGGAGAAGTCTAGGTTGGATATTAGGAAACACTATTTCACTAGGAGGGTGGTGATACACTGGAATGGGTTCCCTAGGGAGGTGGTGGAATTTCCATCCTTAGAGGTTTTTAAGGTCAGGCTTAACAAAGCCCTGGCTGGGATGATTTAGTTGGGGTTGGTCCTTGAGCAGGGGGTTGGACTAGATGACTTCCTGATGAGGAGAGACCTTAGGGTCTCTTCCAACCCTAATCTTCTATGAACTACTGAATGCACTGCTTTTACACTGAGCAGGGATAAAATGCCCTCTAACCAGTGCTTACCGATAATAGCAGAAGATGTGCACTGTCTGGATCAACACCCTCCCCCCCCCAATTTGCAAAGCATGCCCACTTGTACATGCTGCAAAGGCTGATGTTACCTGGACATCTCTCTATTCAGATATTTACTATTTTCTTCTGAGGGTGCCTGAAACATGTTAGGCAAATTCCAAAAAGAAAGAAGACACAATACCTACATTCAGAAGTTTATAAATTCCACTGACATATATTTTTATACCTTTCTTCTTGCTCAGCAGATTTTTAGCCATATGTGTATGTTTGTAGTGAATTCCATTTTTTACTCAGTTACTAACTAGAATATGTATATTGGACCATTTGTATATCTTTGTTAGCCTCTTAGCAATATTAATAAATTTAAGAACATAAGAATGGCTACAGTGGGTCAGACCAATGGTTCATCTAGCCCAGTATCTGGTCTTCAGATAGTGACAGTGCCAGATGCTTCAGAGAGAATGAACCGAACTGGGCAATTTTGAATGATCCATCCCCTGTCACCCAGTCCCAGTTTCTAGCAGTTAGAGATTTAGGGACACGAGGAGCATGGGACTGTGTCCCTGACCTTCTTGGCTAACAGCTTTCTTTTATATAGAGCATTTCATGATGAAGGTCTCTAAAGCACTTTTTAGACTATATATTCACAGCAACAAAGAAATGCAGCCACCTCTGGATTGACAACTAGCACACAACACAACAGTGTCGGGTGGGTATATGTTAGCTAAGATCACAAAGGCAAATCTTAGGTGTTGTCGGTCATGCTTTGTGCATGATGGTTTTGTGACATTGTTAACTTGTTTTCTGTAAAATATGGCTGAGCTAACAAACCTATTTTATTTAAAAAATTTTAATGAGGGAACAGGCTACTGATTAAAGACACAATATTAGAGAGAAAAAATGATATGAAAACTTGCTGTTCACACAAATGAAAAAATATCCTTTTTATTTTAATCCATTTTATATGTTTTATTTATATCCATTTTATTTATATACATTCATTTTTGGTAGAAAGATTTTCCTACTTTATTAGAAAGAAAACCCAAAGAAGATCATAATATAAAGCTGGAATTCAACTTCTCCTCAAACAAATGTGAAAACAACAAAATTGAAATAATAAATTTTGTTTCCATCAATGACAAAGAGCAGGAAACATTTTGCTGTTGAGGTTCCTAGAAGCAATAAGTGCTATATTAACTGCCACATAACACACATACACTTTCACACAGGATACCTTGTGTAATGGGAAAACCGTTGCCCTGACACACACATGCATATAGTTCCTTAACTTCCCCACCTGCTGAGCAGCCACCTGCAATAAACAATAGTGGCTTATTATGAGACAGTAATAAAATAAGCAGTCACAAAGCTGTTTACCTAAATGAGACTAGAAGCCCCTCAAATGCTGAGCTGTAGGGAAGGGAATTATTGCCTAGTTGGCAAAGGAGTGAGCTTTCTTGTGACAACCTGTGAAGGCCAACAATAACACCTCTAGAGCATTTGTATTCTAAATATGCCTACTGTTTAAGTATACACACCAGCCATCTGTAATATATGTAGCTGAGTACAGCTACTGTAAAGTAATGAATCCAAGGTGTGCAATCTGTTCCAGGTTTTCCTTTGTATATACGCAACCTCCCAGTACTAGATATACTAGAAAGCATAGCGACATTTTGTGTATGCAAAGGTAACAGCATAACCCTCTTATCTATTGCAATGACATGTTGACAGTACATTATTACAGTTACACATAAGTTTACAATGAGAATATAACTCTGTACTTCGCCACTGGCTGTTACCGACCAAAACCCTGTCCATACTTGCTTGTAGAAAATCTGGCTCATTTAGATATTATAAGTGATGTCCATTTTTGGTATATCAAAATTCCCCTTTTCCAGCTATAAATAAAAACAAATTGGCCTAGCTGGGAACTCTATTAATAACATGAATTTGGTGTGATGTAATTGAAACCATACTTTCCATCCTCCCAAAGCTACTGATTCTTTTAGCTTTACGCTAAATAAATAAATATTTAATTGCATTTCTCTATATAACATCTTTTAAAATAGAATATTTCTTAATGATAGTTTTCATTCAAGTGATTACTTTGCCACATTCAGAGACATATGTATTTCCAACTCTTTCAATCTATTTCCATAAATATTCCAGCAACTCCCTGGAGCTTGTTGGTATTCCAGTTTCCTTAAAATTGTTCCTATAACTTCAGATTAATTTGCTTGTTATAACTATTTATAAACAATCAGGATTAGATATTTCCTTGCACAGGTATAGTACTTGCAAGTGTTTTAGAAAAACACTTTAAAGAAATTCATGTTTTTTTTTAAAAAAGGTCATATAATAGGACCAACTGTGCACATCTTAACCTGGGGAACATATGTTTAACATAAACTCAGTTATTTTATTTAAAAAATACAGTTAAGTATTGTAGTACTTATGTACAGATGTTTTAACATTTCAGACCACAGAGTAGAAAACTCAGCTAGATAATGGAGTCTGATACCACTCCCTTTATTGGACTTATGTTTTAAAGTGTGGTTTATTTTTAGAATGAAACTTGTGGAATCCAGTTTGCCCAGGAATAGTAATTTGAAGATCAATAGCAACTTAAAATGTTCTCCCATATGTACATCATTACTGGGAGGATGCTTGTGTACATTAGTCACTTATTACTTCTGGTCTCAGACAAACAGAAAAGTAGAAGTAATAAAGAATGAATGTCCTATGGAAGACAGAATGATTTTTTCCGTTACTGTCTGTGATTGTAGGCCCTGTTTGGTTACTGGGAGAAAAGCTATCAATTAAAAACAATTCTAATGAGAGTTCAGAAGATAGGTGATATAAGTAAAGCACAATACAGAAATATCTGGAAGAGCACATCACAGTTTGATAGACACCATTTATGAAATGAAAATAAAATAAACACTCGCTTTAATGTTGTTCAATTTACTAAAATCTTTAAATTTTAAGAGTAGGGTGACAAAATGAACTTGTCTTAGACAAGGTAATTTAACAGGGCTCATGCATTCTATGGGTTACAAATAGAAATAAATTCTGCCACTCCTTACTAAAATTGAGTAGCAAATTTCTCTGAGTATTTCTGTTGTAGGCAGTTGGAACTACTCTCAGAGTAAGGTACTACTGAATGTGAGAAAGGGTGTTAAAATCTGCTCCAACCCAAAAAAAGAATCCATTGTTCGTCTACAAGGAGGCCCTGATCCCATTGAAATCAGTGTTATGGGATTTTGGCCATTGATTTCAGTGGAGCAAGATCACACCTAGAAAATCCACAGGCTTTCTTGCTAAAATATTCACTATTTCCACATAATGTCTTAGTTTATTGCTCTTTTCATTCTGTACAATCACTTACCTTTTAGTCATGAGTAAAATAATAAGAGTAATACATTTTGCATTTATGTCCTGCAAGTCATAAATAAGAGAAGTCAAATAAATGAGGCATTTTCAAAGGGTTCAGAAGTGGAAACTATATTTTGTCTTCATGAGATGAAATACATCAAAACATAGAAAAGGTTAGCTGCCTACCAAGACTTCATGCTTGCTCTCTTGTCACTTATTAAATTAGTATTAACTGTGTCACTAAGTTATTCCAGGGTGTCAGTAGAAGATGAGTACTGAGCTGTCCTGACCACTCAGTAGGAAGCACACTGAGTTGCGGTGTGAAAGATCCAGGTGTATAGCAGACACTGATACTCTCACTTTTCAAGCTTCTTAAAAGGGCATTTTGCACTGAGACTACTGCATATGCAAGGGACCCTTCTTATCCTTTTTATCTGTCTGGATGCTTCCAGGGCTTCCATCGCTCTTGTGCATCTCGTATCTGTTATTGTGAGGCCTGTGTGAAGAAGGAACTTATTGTTATCCCCATTTTACAAAACTAAGGCATAGAGTTCCTAAAAGCCTGCTGCTCCTGCTCCCATTGATTTCAATAGTGGAAGATCAGGCCTTAAGTGACTTGTCTGAGGTCACAAACAAAGTTTGTAAGGCTAAATCCAATGCAAGTTAGGAGCGTACGAAACTGAGCCTCAGAGCCTAGAATTGAGCATGTCTCCTGAGTCCCAGGCCACAAGACCATCTTTCCTCCACACCACAGATCTGCTCCCTGTGTGTATTCAGAAGAATCAGATCTGGTTACTTCACTGGCAAAAATGAGTGTGAAATGCTTTTCACTTCTGGAAGCACAATAGCTCCTGAATTGCGGAGAGAAAGCAGTCTCTGGACTAGAGTTACATAAGAACATAAGAAAGGCCATACTGGATCAGACCAAAGGTCCATCTAGCCCAGTATCCTGTCTTCTGACAGTGGCTAATGCCAGGTGCCCCAGAGGGAATGAACAGAACAGGAAATCATCAAGTGATCCATCCTCTGTCGCCCATTCCCAGTTTCTGGCAAACAGAGGCTAGGGACACCATCCCTGTCCAGCGACCAATGGGGTACAAAAAACCAGGACATTAAGGTTGTTCCTAAGCCCATAAAATAGGACAGCAGTGTACTGAGCACCCTTACAGACTCCTTAGGACAGCTACCTCAAAAAGGGATGATCCTGGGAAAACCTGGACAGGTCACAACCCTACAGTGGTCCCACCATTTCACAGAATACAGCAAACATGCCCTTGTGTATTGCCACCTCAGCAAATTGGTGTGGAGGTTGCAATGTTAGAGAAGGGAGGAAGGAGAGCCATAGCCCTACCCATTTTGGGAGTGAAGCTAGATTTGTGGAGTCTTTGCTCCAAAACTGCTGTTGTGCATGCACAGGGGCTCTAGGCTGGGAAAGCTGACGATTCCTTGCATGTGCTCATACTATCCTGTTCAGGACTGTACCCATCTAATCTAGCCCATACTGTATGGGGTACAGCACAATCCTACAGTGGAAGGGGTTGGACTAGATAATGAATGATAAAGATCTTTTCTATTTCTGTGAAAAGAAAATCTGGATAACCCTTATAATGCAGAAAAGGAAGATCATTATGGAAGTTTAGGAGGCAATCTCAAATCAGTGCACAGATGTGGCCAAAACCCTGCATCACTGGAAGAAATCAAACCTCTTGACATGTATTCTTGGTGAAGATCAGGCAAAGCTGTGAAGTAATTTCTACAGTGATCGTAGAAAGCAGCATGCTTTTTATGCAGTTTTAATGGGCTGAAAGGGCAGTATTCAATTCTGGATCCAGATAGAATGAATCAGCCCTATAAATTGTTTCAGATTGGTTAGCAATGAAGGCTGACAACATTGTCACCAAAAATGGTGGATATTTCATTGACAGCTGATTTTGAGGATTTTCTGCCATTTCATGGCCATTGGCGGCTGTGATTGCAGAGCCCTTGGCCATTATCTTTGAAAACTCGTGGCGAACGGGGGAAGTCCCGGATGACTGGAAAAAGGCTAATGTAGTGCCCATCTTTAAAAAAGGGAAGAAGGAGGATCCTGGGAACTACAGGCCGGTCAGCCTCACCTCAGTCCCTGGAAAAATCATGGAGCAGGTCCTCAAAGAATCAATCCTGAAGCACTTAGAGGAGAGGAAAGTGATCAGGAACAGTCAGCATGGATTCACCAAGGGAAGGTCATGCCTGACTAATCTAATCGCCTTTTATGATGAGATTACTGGTTCTGTGGATGAAGGGAAAGCAGTGGATGTATTGTTTCTTGACTTTAGCAAAGCTTTTGACACGGTCTCCCACAGCATTCTTGTCAGCAAGTTAAGGAAGTATGGGCTGGATGAATGCACTATAAGGTGGGTAGAAAGCTGGCTAGATTGTCGGGCTCAACGGGTAGTGATCAATGGCTCCATGTCTAGTTGGCAGCCGGTGTCAAGTGGAGTGCCCCAGGGGTCGGTCCTGGGGCCCGTTTTGTTCAATATCTTCATAAATGATCTGGAGGATGGTGTGGATTGCACTCTCAGCAAATTTGCGGATGATACTAAACTGGGAGGAGTGGTAGATACGCTGGAGGGGAGGGATAGGATACAGAAGGACCTAGACAAATTGGAGGATTGGGCCAAAAGAAATCTAATGAGGTTCAATAAGGATAAATGCAGGGTCCTGCACTTAGGATGGAAGAATCCAATGCACCGCTACAGACTAGGGACCGAATGGCTCGGCAGCAGTTCTGCGGAAAAGGACCTAGGGGTGACAGTGGACGAGAAGCTGGATATGAGTCAGCAGTGTGCCCTTGTTGCCAAGAAGGCCAATGGCATTTTGGGTTGTATAAGTAGGGGCATAGCGAGCAGATCGAGGGACGTGATCGTTCCCCTCTATTCGACACTGGTGAGGCCTCATCTGGAGTACTGTGTCCAGTTTTGGGCCCCACACTACAGGAAGGATGTGGATAAATTGGAAAGAGTACAACGAAGGGCAACAAAAATGATTAGGGGTCTAGAGCACATGACTTATGAGGAGAGGCTGAGGGAGCTGGGATTGTTTAGTCTGCAGAAGAGAAGAATGAGGGGGGATTTGATAGCTGCTTTCAACTACCTGAAAGGGGGTTTCAAAGAGGATGGCTCTAGACTGTTCTCAATGGTAGCAGATGACAGAACGAGGAGTAATGGTCTCAAGTTGCAATGGGGGAGGTTTAGATTGGATATTAGGAAAAACTTTTTCACTAAGAGGGTGGTGAAACACTGGAATGCGTTACCTAGGGAGGTGGTAGAATCTCCTTCCTTAGAGGTTTTTAAGGTCAGGCTTGACAAAGCCCTGGCTGGGATGATTTAACTGGGACTTGGTCCTGCTTTGAGCAGGGGGTTGGACTAGATGACCTTCTGGGGTCCCTTCCAACCCTGATATTCTATGATTCTATGATTCTATGATTCATGCTGAAATTCCTATTCTCATTAAATTTCTTCTAGCTTAGGATCTG
The DNA here is from genome assembly GCF_009764565.3 of Dermochelys coriacea. Classification (NCBI taxonomy): domain Eukaryota; kingdom Metazoa; phylum Chordata; order Testudines; family Dermochelyidae; genus Dermochelys; species Dermochelys coriacea. The sequence continues at coordinate 45,909,107 of NC_050069.1, read as the reverse complement.
AGTTGGAACCAAAAATTTAGAATGAATTCAAATGCAATTCAGATTTGAAGTCTGGGGGCATTGGTTGGTTTGTTTTTGTGTGTCCATTTAGCAATCAAATGTTTTGTCTTCCTCATAATGTTTTTGCTTTTCTCTTTTTATATTTCATTGTTTTACATGAAAAGAAGAACAGTTTTAGTTTACATTGGCCACATGACAGTGGTAAAAAAAGCACAGAAGGAGTCACTCTTCTCATACTGAAGAAGGAACGTTGTTAAAGTAAGGAAATAAATATTATACATAAAGTTACTCTGCTCTCTGTCTCTCTCCAAAGTTCCTGTCTAGAATCTGCCCAGTTTCACTTGCACGGCTTCTTCTGACAGTTTTGAAGAAACGCCACAGATCCACTCACAACCTCCATTTCTCTGTTTGGTGTATAAACAATTTTTAACAAGAATTGATATTTAATAACAAATTGTAAGTCTGGCTGAGTCCCAGGTGTGTAGAGGGTTTTATTTCAAAGGTGAAGACTCCCGTTCAGCACGTTTAGGATTCTTCAACAAGAGTAGCTCTGTACGTGGATCCATGTCAGTTACCTAGGCTCTCAGGGTGCAGTTATGGGCAATGAAAACAGCAGGTATTGTCTGATATTTCTTCCTCATCCAGCTTTATCAGGACTGAATCTCCTATTTTAAGCTTGAGTAAGCTTTGGGATATATGCCAACAATTAAAGGAGAAAGCCTGAGATTTCTTAGATTTAGCATCTCTCAGCTCCCATCCTTTAAGCAGAGCCACTTAGAATGGAGATTTACCTCTAAGGCTGGCAGAGTTGTTCTGATCTGTTGACCCATAAGCAGTTGAGCTGGGCTTACTTCAGTGACTGAATTGGGAGTTGCCTTATAGGTCAGTCAAGCTAATGTGATTGTTTTGCTGCTATTATAGAAATCTCTTAGCAGTATGTCCTGCTCTGTACACTTCCCTTGTGGGTGATGAGGACTGGAAGTAATGTGTAAATAAAGGAAATTGTACCATATCCCAAGCTAGAAAACTGGCTTGCCAGCAGTGAATTTCCTATGGCATATCAAATTGAGAAAAGATGTGTTAACTTTTCTATGACTCACTGAGTTGTGGATCAAGCCAAAAGTAAGATTTCTATATATTTGGAGGAAAAAAGCAATAGCTATCAGCTAGATATGTCTATTTTCTTCAGATAGGACTGGTGTGTTTTTTAACCCAGGTCTACTGGATAATCCTGTGTGTATCAGAGGTTCTTTGAATTGTGTCTTTCTGGTCATTACAGGAGACACCACCTTGTGGTTTTGGACCTGTCCTATGTGAGGCCACCACACTGATATTCAGGGTCATTCCCTGTATTTAGTAAGGTCCTGCTGCTTCCTATATTTTTCTTAATATGTAATCTTGGAAGGACTATGGGACTATGATACAATTACCAAAGGCAATTAGGTCTTCAGTTTTAGAGAACTCCCCTATAGCATCTGCAATGCATAGAAGTAATGTGTGCTAGATGTGGGTCCCATGATAGTGACTGGGCCAACAATGTTTTATAAACTCACATTGAATTTGCAGTTGTATATCAATTCTAATTTATATGGTGAGACTGGCATGCCACTCAAAATGGCACACACATGTGCTTCTATCTTGATCATGTGAGTTGATCTCAATGGTGAGTAGGGAGGACTCCTCAAAAAGATATCACCCAACACTAAGAACTTCCCTGGTATATACTGCAGCAGGTTTATAGCTCTTGGTTTATATCTCTGCTGTTTGAGGGTTATCCTGACTAGGTCTTTACTGTTTAACAACAACACAAGTGACTTGTGGACTGTCATGAGTTTGAAATTATCAAGACAGAAAATACCTTGTCAATTTTTCATGTACCCATATGGTCGCTCAATATTCTCTCTCTATTGGATTATACTTGGTTTTGGCATCTGAAAGCTATCTGCAACAATATTCTACAGGTGCTCAATTATGTCCAGGAATTGAAATAGCACCCTACTAAGACAATAGCTGTTGGCATCTGCTGAAACATCTGTAGACTTAGAATAATCATAAAATGCCAGAACCTGGGATGTACTCAATAGATTCTTTAAATCTTCAAAAGCACACTCCTGTGCTTTATCCCATTTCTTCACAATGTCTGTTTTAAATAGTTAATAAAAAGCTCGGCCTTTTTAATGACAGGTTAAGTATGAATTTGCTCCAAATTTTATCATGCACATGAACCACATAAGTTCTAATACATTTTTATGTGGTGGTATTTCAAATATAGCTTTGATTTTTTTTCTGGATCTGTTCTTACTCTCTTTATCAGTTGCAAGCCCTGACTACCATAGCCTATACTTTTCTCTATTTAGTTTTAATTCTTGTGATGATTCTTGGGGTATCCAGGACTGTGTGTAACTTCGTTACCCTATACCTGCAGCATGAGGGAGTTTTGCTTGTGCTTAGCTGGTGTCAGCTCTCTAACATCACTAGCATTTTAGCCACTGTACATACATTTCACAGCAATATTAAGGACCAGTGTGAACACTAGCTTTCATTTGAGACCTCATGTGACACTCTTTAGTGAATTAGAAAGTACACACCAGACTCGTGAGATTTCTGTAACCCCTCGCCAGTTGGCATTAAGAGGTCTGGGTCAGAGTCCTGGAGCTCCAATTACCTTCAGAACTGTTTTAACTCTTCCTCTTTTAGTGTTCCTCAGGCTCCCCATAAACCAAAATTTTAAGACATATAAACCTTCACTCCCTTCAGATTTTGTAGAATCTCATTTATTTTCCATCCAAAACTTTTTGAGATATATCTGGTGCCAAATGGGAGATGATAAAAGTGTTATCCTCTGAATGGTGTTATAAAAATTGTCATATCCGCACTGTCAAGGTGGAGTGGAACTTGCTAGAGTCCATTAGCTGCATCTAATGAGGAGAATATTGCTGTACCAAATAATTTAGAGATTATATATTCCCTAGTAAGAAGAATATACCTTTCTTTCCTTAATGTTTCATTGAGCCTTGTTAGATCTATGTCTGCTGATATATTTCTTATTGATTCAGTTCTGAAGTGTATAACACCATTCTTTTCCATGCTTTTGAGTTCTTCCTTCACTTTTGAAAACAGAGGGTTTGGCATAATTGAGGATGAGATGAGTACACAGGGTCTGACTCCTCTTTCAGTAGGATTCATACTGGTTTTCCTTTAATCAGTCCAGTTCCACCAAACTGTCCCAACTTCCTCTACGCATTGTGTGAGTTATATCTAAAAGGTTGCTTGTAGCAAACTCTTATAGTGGGCACTCTCTCACTATAACATTGCCTCTTCAGGGGTCTGGGTTATTTAACCAAAGACCAAATGTGATACGCAAACTCCAGCATCTTAGCATCTTCACTCCAGCATCTTAGATGGGGTAGGTGGAAGTTAATCTGAACTGTCTACCCCTCTTGAATCCCTCCATCTCCTCCATCCAGGCGCCTTACAAGTAAGATCTTCTCGAGCAGGTGACCCCTCTGGAGTCAGGCCTCTTGCCATCACCTGGGGAAGTGTTGTCCCTCTGGACTCAGGGACCCCATAGAGGTCAAATCACTGCAGCTCTTGTCTGGTGCACTGGGTAGAGCCTGTAACATCTGAGCCACCCGCCACTGTCTGGTAAAGTTTCACTGGGACCAGTTCTCTCTGGGAGCTGGGATTTATAGCACTTTCCTTTCGGGAGCTCTGCCCTCCAGGAGAATTTTTCCCAGAGTCCCTTCCTGGTAAGTTCCCTAACCAACTCCCCTGAGAAGTCCCTCTTCTCACGAGCTTCCTCTGTTTGCTGCCCTTCCTTGACTAGGCCATTATAACCCTTTATTAGGCCCAGCTGTTCCTTAGCTAATTAACTGCCACCCAGCCACCTAGGCACTTAACTAATCACAGGTGGATCTGAGTTGACTCATTCTCCTTAGTGGAACCTATCACAGATAGGCTAGATGCCTGACCCCCTATAAGGGTCAGCTATCCTTTGGCATGACCCTATTAGAAAAAATGTGACAATCACATATTCCTTGTCTTTGTAGCTAGTGCCGGCTTTGAATTGACCCAGGAAATGTAGCTGCCCACATGATCTATTGAACACTTCCCTGGGCTTTTTCTACTTAGAACTAAGGGCTGAACTTAAAAATCACAAGTCACCTCTGCCCCTGAATCAATTTTTAATTTAACAATGGAATTACAAATCTTGATATTAATGTCCCAAGCCGGTTCTGAGTGATATCTTTGGATAGAGCTCCAGTGAAATAGCTTCCACTCACCTTTGTTTGGGTACCACCTTGTGATAGATTAAGGCCATCTCTATACTATAAGCTTTTGCCAACACAAGCTATGTCGGCATAAAGCTTTCACAGTTAGCGTATCACTCATGCGAGTGCATACTTGGCTCCTTGTGTTGGCGCTGCATGGACTCACAAGGATTGCTTGTGCACTATGAGTAGGTATCCCAGTGTGCAACTTGCCACTGTCATGGGTAGCGGGTGAATCCCCAATTTGGGGAGGCTAGCCTGATGACCCTGCCCCTTCCAACCAAGGCCCCTCCCCCCTGCACACTGGAACCCTGAAAAGCCCCATAACAGGAGGATCCCTGAGCCCGCCCCCCCATGACCAGAGGAGCCCCGACTCGCCTACTCTGGGTCAGCTCCCCTAGCCCAGCGCCAGGCCAAGTGCCGTGCCAGGCTGCTCTCCCCAGGCCGGGCCGGGCCAGCCCCAGTGCTGGGCTGAGTCAAGCCGACCCCCCTCTCAGAGTGCTGCCCTGGGCAAGCCCCAGCACTGGGCCAAGCTGCTCCCACACAATTGCCAGGGCGAGCCGCTCCCCCCCCGTGTCTGAGCACTGAGCCGCACCACTCCTCCCTGCCTGAGCACTGGGCCAAGCTACCCCACGCTCAAGTGCCGGGCAGAGCCGATGCCCCCTCCCAAGCCAGCAGTTCCAGTGCCTGGCCAAGCCACCTCACTCCCCCGCCAGACCCCCGTGCCCACCGCTTGCTCGCAGTGTCTCTCCTCACTCCCCCACCCCCGAGGAGAAGTGACGCAGCGAGTAGCGTGGACATGGGGGGAGTGCGAGGAGGAGTGCAGGTAGGCAGGCGGCGGCAACAGCAGCAGCAGGGGGTGGGTGAGGGGGCATCAGGGAAGAGGTGGGGCCACCATGGCCCAGGTGTCCTTCAGGGGTAGCTGCGCCAGGGAAGGCTTAGCCTTCCCTGGCCTATTATACCCGCCACCCATGTTCATTGGGAAGTTTTGCCAGTACACAGTGGGGCAGAAACAAGTTGTGCAGGGGTGATTGGGAGCAAGGGATCAATTTTCCAGCATGCAAGTGTCTTCATCCCAAAATGTCATCCAGAGTGCATAACTTTCATGCCTTTTTAAAAATCCCACAAACCCCTGTGGCCTTCCTTACTGTTTGCCATCTCTGACAGAAGCACGGAATGTACAGTGCTCTGCACTATTGCAGTGAGTGTTGCAAGCACAAGATGCATGACCTCTGGTATTTGCAAGCTGCAACAAGAACTGCATCATTGGGGAACATGATTATTTCATGGAGGACAGATTGCTGTAGGACATAGCACGGACCCAGTTCAAGGTTGTTGGTGGCATCAAAGAGGACTGCAGACAGTGGAGCACTGCTTCTGGACCCAAGAAACAAGCATTGACTGGTGGGATCACATCATAATGCAGGCTTGGGATGATAAGCAGTGGCTGCAGAACTTCCGGATCTGTGAGGCCAAATTCCTGGATCTGTATGCGGAGCTACCCCCAGACCTCCAGTGCAGGGACATCAGAATGAGAGCTTCACTGACAGTGAAGAAGTGAGTGGTGATTGCACTCTGGTAGATTGCAATGCTGGATTGCTGCCAGTCAGCAGGAAATCATTTTGGAGATGGAAACTCCACTGTGCGGTGTGTTGTCATGCAAGTGTGCAGGGCCATTAACCGTCTCCTGCTACACAGGACTGTGACTCTTAGCAATGTGTAGGACATAGTGGATGGATTTGCAACAGTGTGGTTCCCAAACTGTGGTGGAGCAATATATGGCATGCGTATCCCTATTTTGGCACCCAGAGTATATCAATGGAAAGGAATACTTTTCTATGACTATGCAAGCCTACGTGGATCACCAGGGACACTTCACCAACCTCAATGTTGACTGATCAGGGAAGGTGCATGATGCTCACATCTTTAAGAACACAGGACTGTTCAGAAAGCAACAAGCAGGGACTGACTTTCCTGACCAGCGGATTACCATTGGCAATATTGAAATGCCAATAGTGATCCTGGGGGACCCAGCTGCGATGGTTCATGGAGCCATACAGCAGCCATCTCAAGAGCACCAAGGAAAAATTCAACTACAGCTCAGTAAGTGCAGAATAACAATTGAATATTCTTTTGGCTGACTAATGGGATGATTGCATTGTTTACTCACAAGATTGGATCTCTATGACAAAAATATCCCAGTGGTTATTGCTGCCTGTTGTGTCCTGAATAATATCTGCGAAGCAAAGTGGGAAAAGTTGCAACAGGGGTGGAGGGCAGAGGTGGAGCAACTGCCTGCTGAGTTTGAACAGCCAGATACAAGGGTTGTTAGTAGAGCTCAGCATGGAACTCTATGGCTGAGGGAGGCCATGAAAGAGCACTTTAACTCTTTAAAAGCTCTTTAACTCTTTAAAAGTGAGCCAGAGTAATGTGTTGTGGTGGACTGTGCTCTACCTGGACCTAAATTTTGGGGCCTGTTCGGAATTGTGTGGTTCTTGGTGTACATCTGTGAATATAACACTGTCAATGCACCTAGTCATTTTGTGATGCTTGTTGTACATTTATGATTTTTACACTGTGTTTGTCACTGATCCTATGAATTGTGTCACTTTACAATAACAAATGGGTGTTTTCAGTACAGCTAGACATTTTGCAGCATACTTTGTGAACTAATAAAGATTATTTTCCAAAAATAAATTTTATTCAGTAACAAAACCAGCACAAAGAAAAAATCTGTTAAATTTAAAAGCACATATATTAAAAATTGAATAAATGAATAGAACAGAACTTTACAAGGGCAAATAACATTTGTGTCCATTTTACCTACACATACAGTAACCGTGGCTCTCACAGGTCAAGTATGTGAAACTGTGTTGTGCTTACTGTTCCCCAGGTGTGGAGTGGTAGGGGTAGGGATGCAGCCCCCTGATACCACAAGGAATATTGAGGGGGATGTAGGGAGATGCTAAAATGGATTTCTGCATGGCCTGCAAAGGGATTGTTGAATGTGTAGGTCCACAAGAGTCTGCAGCATCAGCGTTTGCTGCTGGAGAAGCCCCATTATATCCTGGTGCATCTTCTTCTTCTTTTCTGCTGGGACTCCTGGGCCATTCTCTTGTCCACTCTTTCTTTCTTCATACAGTCTTTCTTCACCCTCCAGATCCTCCATTCATGTTCTAATGCAGCATTGGCTTGTAGGATCTTGCTGAACATGCCATCCCAAAGTCCTTGTCTTTCTCCTCTTTATCTGGCTCAGTCTTTCAATGTGTGTGGAGGGGGAACCCCTGAAGGCCACAATGGCAGCAGCTATAGACAAAACACGCGGTGGTACTATTGTCTGTATAATCACAGTGGAAAGCAAAAGCTAAGGTCCAGAACTCCCTCCCCCTGCTCCCCTAAAGTTTGCGCTGGGTTCCAGGGTGCATGGAAGGGGCCGGGCCTCAGGTGGAAGGGGCGGGGCTGGGGGCTAGCCTCCCCCAGACAGCGGTTCACGCGCCGCCCACGCCCAGGAGATCCAATATCTCTTGTGTACTCCAGGCTGGAACATGTCTGGACCATGGAACCAGCATGGTTGGCTGGGATGTTGTACACAACAATGGAGAGCTGCTAGGTGTGCTCATCAAGCTGGGCAATCAGGAAAAGACATTTTAATGTGGGATTTTTAAAGGTGGTGGTGGGGTGTCTAATCTCCATGATCCCTGGGCAGTTTGACTGGTGCCCGCCCCCCATAATGGGGGGCACAAGCTAAAGGGAAGGACACGTGACCTCCCCACGTGACTCCTCCACGCCCCACCCCCAGCCTGGGGCTCCCGCGCTCTCCCCATCCCCTCCCCACCCCACATTACCTGGGGAGGGCTCTGTCCTCCTGCTGCGCTGGCTCCCCCCAGCATGTCCAGCTGCTCTTCCTAGCAGCCAGGCAGCTCAGAGTCAGCTCCTATCCCCAGAAGCTGAGCCTGGGCAGGGAGCGGCACCAGCCAGGCACTCTGCCAGTCAGCCGCTGCACTGCACTGGGCAGCATCCCAGGCATTGTGGCTGGAAGAGGCTTTGGCCCTGCCCCTTTCTCTCCCCGCCTGGACTGGCTCAAGCTGGAGAGGCACTTGACCCTGCTGGAGGAGGGGCACTTGGCCCCTCATGACCCTCCCACAAGTCACCTCTCAGTCAGGGCTGGGCATTGTGAGACCGCTGCTGGAGGACTGTTAGGGTTGACATAGGTAACATAGTGTCGCCATTCTCACTGTGTTGACCTCATCACGTCAACTGAGACTCAATGCCATTCAGGGCGCTGGTGTTACTGCATCATCATAATGGGGTGCGCGCTGCTCCAGCCCCTTCCCTGGCTCTTCCCCAGGGCCCCCACCCTGCCCCTTCCCTGCTCCAGCCCCGCCTCTTCCCGCCCCTTCTCCACCCCAGTCCCGCCCCCACTCCCCTGAGCTCTGCAGCAGAGCCAGGCCTGCACTCACTGCACTTTCTGCTGCCGGTGAGTGCTGTGGGGTGCTTCCCCCCGTCCCCCAAGCCAGCCCCTGCGGAGGCCTGGGGCCAGCCCCCCCACTCCCCCTGGCAGGAGCCTGGGCTCCCCCCCACTGCAGGGACGGGGGGAGCTGCATAGGGCCCCAGAATTGCTAGGGACAGCCCTGGACCTGCCCTTACTCTGGACTAAGATGCAATATAATCACCTGGTGAATTACATTTCCTAGTCTCTTTTGCTCTCCTGATTCTGAGATCCAAGGGCCAGCCTGTTCCTCCGACTAAGAGAGCCCTCTCTTTGAACAGAGGCCTGGGACAAGAAAGCCAGGGTTAGCAGCATGATCTTCTTTATGAATTCTAAACTGTTTCCCTAAAACCAATTCGTTCTCTTTGGTGGCTGCAATTCCTGATCCAAAGGTAGTATCACAAGACAACCTGAAATGAGGTAATAGTAGCCCATAAGCCCTCTTTTAAACCTTAAAGGGTAAGTACATCTGGTTATGCTCCCCTCTTCTTTTGCTTTGCGAGACACTCTCCCAAGTGTCTTTCCCCCCCTTACATTTCCATTCTTTGGGCATACCTCATCTGTCCTGAATTCTCCATTACCCAAGGAATCCTTAAGAAGCATTTTCATGGCACTTTTCATTTTCTTATTGGAGTGTTTTTTTTGCCACCAGTACTTTTTGCATCATCCTTCCACTGCTTTTTTTCTGAGTGATTTGCATTTTCACAAGATGTGCCAGTTGTGCCACCTTTTCCAAACTCAGTTCAAAACATTAACTGTAAGATTTCTGTAAATTCCATGTTTAAAATCCCAAATCATCTCTTCCAAGGTCATCCTTACTGATATAGAAGCCACAAAGGTGAAAATGATATTGCATTTCTATTTGGAATAAAATGCTCATCAAACATTTTAAGGACAATGTCACAGTTATCTTCTCCTTCCTCAGCAAAGACAAACGATTTATAAGTATTTTTAACCTCAGTTCCCATTGCATAAATTAGTGTACTGACATTAATGTATGCTGACGTGTACTTCACTGCTGTCTGTGTTTAGCTTCATTGCCATTCGCAATTTGGTGAACTACTCCTTCCACTCTTGCCATTTGAACTGACTGGAAATCTGGTTGGTTGAAATTCCCACATATTTATACTGGTTTAATTTGAACTAATTTCTGACACTACATCAGGTAACAATATAAAGAACCACAGAAAAAGGGTTTTTTTGTTTAATACATGTAACCCTTGTGCCGGGAACCTGTGGCAGCACCCAGGGCAGGGTTCAATGTGTTGCGGGGTCATTCTTGAAAAATAAATAAAACTATGGCTCAAGCTCTCATCCGGAGATGTAATCTTATTTCCGGCTCTGTTGAATAAAAATAAAACTTCCCTGGTCACCTTTGCACGTTTCCCATCCTTCCCGCCCTGACTCATAAGCTCTGAGGAGCCTTTTGAGACCAAGGAGCACAGAAATCTCTTTATTTGTGGAAAGAGGGGTACACAGTTAACAGAAACGTGCACAATCTGTGTTATTTTCATCATCATACTGATATAAGAAATTGCACATCCCCAATTAATACATCAAGAGTTTGTTCAACGTCCCAGTCCCAGATTATATACATCAAGTTTATGGAGGTCCAAAACCCTGTCTCACCAGAGACCCCACCCAATGAAAACTCCATTCATAAATTGAGTCAGTCCCAGTGGTAGCTAAGAGGCAGCCAGGAGTGGATTCTTTGCCAGTCTGCTCCAATGTTCAGTTCAATGATTTCACCCAGGGTATATCCTGCACAATTTCTTCACCTCATCATGAGTACACTATTGATGATAACGTATTATCATAATCATGCATCAAAACAAACAAATTCCAATGAAAACAACAAAACTTAGTACATGGAATTATGGGTATACCACATTATAATTAATGAAAATGAAGCTGATCAGAACTGACTTTTCCATTTCTCCTCAACAGAGGATTCAAAGAGCTCCATTCCTCTAGGTCTGCTAGCCATGGGGCTTACATATAGAACAAGGGACTTCACGAGGAAAAGGAAAACTATTATCCCCATCCCTAGATCTAAAGTGTGTCTTTCAAGTAACAGCTATTTACCTATACCTTAAAAAATACAGATCAGCCAGGCTTGTTTGTAGTATTAAGGTAATACTATCCAAAGGATAGAAATCAAAATAATTCCTGTGTACATTAGCTTTCTGTATATAACTGATATTCTGTATATCCTGACTTGGCATGGTTTTGACAAGCTAATTTCTTTGTTCTCAAATTTTTATGCAACAATATAGTTTTGGTGTCTAACAACAATTACCAAAGAGCATTTCAGAGGCCCCTCCCAGTATCCAAAATACGGTTCTTAATTGTGTACTTTTTAAAGCTAGTCAGGTGGATTGGGCGGCATCGTCCCTTAAAAAGAAACAAGAATAGATCCCTTTTTGTGGCAACTGTGGTTCTTGGTTAGGAAGAGAAAAGGGGGGAATGGTTCATAGACTGTCAGATAAAAGTACAAAGTGCTTTTAATGTTACCATCTGATAAAGTACAGGGGCACAGCAATAAAACTATGAATGAACAAACATTTTCTCATCAAAACACTACTACTACTAATAGCTAGCTCTTATGTAGCACTTTTCATCAGTAGACCTCAAAGCGCTTTACAAAGAAGGTAAGTATCAGTATCTTCATTTTAAATATGGGAAAACAGAAGCACAGGGAGGTGATGTGACCTTGCCCGATTTCACCCAGCAGGCCACTGGTGGAGCTGGGAACAGTCCCAGTCCAATGCTCTATTCACATGGTCACACTTAGAGTAACTCTAATTGCTTAATAGCAAGAGCTAAGGCAGGCGAGATATTTCAATTTGGGTGCACTAGATTTTGTGATTAAAAACAAGATGAAATTATTTAGTGTTTTTTCTTTTTACCATCCTCCCTTTGAAAGCCTTGTACAAGATTTCAGGAAGAGGGACACAAGTATCCGAAACACAGTCATCTCTGGATGTATTGTATGTGTGCATCTTTCACATTATCAGTCAGAAATTGGAACTGGGATCCTTTTGGTTTATAGGCTGTAACTCAACTAGCTAAGGTAAACGGTAGCAAAAATGTTGGTCTCCCTCTGATCAAGTAAATATGCATTGTCCTAAGATGTAGATGAGATTCTTCATCACAAAATGGGTGGCTTCTTGCCACAGCTGTGTGTCTCATTCCTGTGACTCTAGACAAACTTTCTCGTTCTGCACTCTCTCATATTTTCAATGCCATTCAAGCACACGACCAATCCCTGTGATGTTCTAGGCCTCACCTCACAGAATATCATGTCAGTGAAGTCTTCCCAGATCCTTCAGGACTAACGGCTACCATGGCTTTTTACCAGGCATAGGCTGGCCTTGTAACATTAAAGACCTCACTTTCAGTATCTTTTCATACCAAATGTTGTGTCTTTTGCACAATGCACAACAAAAATAATATGAAGAAACCACATGGGCACAGTTTGGTCCCAAATAACCATTTTTACTAAATACACATCACATACAAGATCTAGCTATATAAATGCTGCTGCTCTGGTTGTTTTTGACAACTTCTAAAACGTAGTACACAGTAAGCAAAATTCAAACTATTTAAAACTATTCCTATTCGCTACAGCAAGATTCCTAGTCTAATTGTACCAGGTGCTTTTAATTTACTTCCCTTCTGGATTTAATTTACCCCATACTGGATTCAGTTCCTTATTTTATTGAGATAGCTCCTAGAGTAGCTCTCTACATTAACTGTGGTAGTATGTAACTTACCATTTGATCATAGTTTTGTGGGCACCAAATTATATATGATTTTTAATCTGGGTTCCTCTGCATTTTTCCCCTTGGCTATCTCTGGCTTCCTGATCATTCATCTCCTTTCTTAATGAGTTTTGTAGATTCATAGATTCCAAAGTCAGAAGGCACCACTGTGATCATCTAGTCTAACCTCCCGTGTTGCATAGGTCATAGAACTTTCCCAAAATAATTCCTAGAACATACCTTTTTGAAAAACATTCAATCTTGATTTAAAATTTGCCAGTGATGGAGAGTACACCCTGACCCTTGATAAACTGTTCCTTGGTTAATTACTCTCACTGTTAAAAATGTATGCCTTATTTCCAGGTTGAATTGTCTAGTTTCAACTTCCAGCCATTGGATCCAGCCATGGAAGAGCCCATTTTCAAATATTATTCCCCATGTAGGTACTTAAAACTGTGATCAAGTCACCCCTTAATCTTCTCGTTGTTAAGTGGAATAAATTGATCTCTTTGAATCTATCACTATAAAGAATGTTTTCTAATCCTTTAATCATTTTGTGGCTCTTCTCTAATCCGCTTCAATTTTTCAACATCCTCCCTGGATTGTGGATAAACAGGTGCCACTCCTTTCTTGACAGGTTTTCTTTTCCACAGTTCTATTTCATGGCATGGCTGTGAAACCGATGCTTGGCTATTTCCGCAGTCAATCCTGCCAACTTAATTATTCTTTCTTACTACTTTTCACTGTAACCCTCAATATAGTTAGGCCTAATTGTATGAGATAATGTGGGGGGCAAAAAGACCAACTAGAAAGTAGATAAGATGTAGTACAAGAATCTTAGAGATGCATAATTTTCTTTAACAGAAATATTTTTCTATAACTTCATTTTTCATTGTTCATAATTTCTGATTCTTTATGTTAATTAAAAGATATTAATAATGTATATTAATATCTACAGAAGTTCTAAGGAGGGAAAAATTGTCTAACAGAGAAGGCACTGGAAAGCAAGCTAAAAAAATCTGGGTTCTGTCCTTGATATGGCACTGACTCAGGCCAAAATTTTCAACATGGGTTTCTAGGGTCAGGTGCCGACATCCATGTTTAGGTACCTACATACTGATTTTCAGAGGTGATTTAATAACTTCAGTGGGAATGATGTGTGCTCAGAACCTACTTATTCAGGTGCCTTAATATGAATTTTGCTGCCTACTAAGCATAGGAGGAAAAGTTTTCGCAAAAGTCATCTTAGTGCGCCTACAACAGCTGCTGAATCGTGTCTACCCTGAATCACAGTGTGGATTCAGGGCGGGAAGATGAACTATAGACTGATATTTTCTCTGCGTCAATTCCAAGAAAAGTGCAGAGAGCAAAACTGACCATTGTACATTGCCTTTATGGACTAACCAAAGCATTTGACACAGTCAGCAGAGCAGGTCTATTTGCAATACTAGAAAAGATAGGATGTCCACCAACCCTGTTAAGTCTTATATGTTCATTCCAGAACAACATGAGAGCAACTGTCCAGTTTGATGGGTTCACTTAGGACAGCTTGAGATGAAAAGAGGAGTGAAGCAAGGATGTGTTCTTGCCCCTACACTGTTTGGAATCTTCTTCTCAGTACTCTTGAACTGTGCATTTAAGGACATGTAAGTTGGAGTGTATCTCCACACAAGATCAGATGGGAAACTCTTCAACTTGTCACAACTTAAGTCAAAGACCACAGTCAAAAAGCTGCTAATCAGGGAACTTCTATTCACTGATGATGATGCCCTCATAGCCCACACTGAAGATCTATTGCAAGAACTCATGGCCTGCCTTTCAGTTACCTGTCAGGCATTTGCTCTCACCATCAGCAACAAGAAAACGGTTGTATTAGGACAGGGAGTTCCACAAGAGCCTTCAATTAGCTTAAATGCAAACGATCTAGAAGTAGTCCAACAGTTCAGCTATTTAGGTTCTATAGTGACCACCATCCTCTCACTGGATGAAGAACTAAATGTTCGCATTGGAAAAGCTGCCACCACCTTTAGCAGACTAACTAAAAGAGCATGGAACAACGCAAAGCTTAACATTAAGACCAAAATGCTAGTGTACCAAGCTTGCCTCCTCAGCATTCTCATGTATGGTGGGGAAACATGGACAACTTATGCTTCTCAGGAGAAAAGGTTGAACAGTTTCCACCTACGTTGTTTATGCCGCATACTCAACACCAAATGACAGGATAAAGTCACCAATGCAGAGGCTCTTCAAAAGGGCAAATTTACCAAGTGTCAAGCCCTGCTTAAGCAAAGCCGACTGTGCTATCTGGGCCATCTGAGTAGGTTGGAAGACGGACACATACCCAAGGACATGCTATTCAGGTAGCTATCAGAGGGAACAAGAACAACAGGACCTCCCAAGCTTCGCTATAAAGACACATGCAAGCGAGATATGACGGAATTTGGAATTGGTCCTGACCAATAGGAAATCTTGTCAAGTGATCGTAACAAGTGGTACCATCATCTCCATCAGAGTATCAAAGTCTATGACAGGAGCTGGCTCCTACAGCTTGAGGAGAAAAGAGCCGGTAGGAAGCAAGCAGCTCCCAATCAAGATACATAAATTTGCAATAACTGTCAAAGATCATGCAAATCTTGGATTGGCCTATTCAGTCATATGAGACATTGCAAACCATTTACATCATAGGCCGCAATTTCCACTGTCTCTTGCAGACAAAAGGATGTCAATAAATGGTGTCTAACCTTAGGCATCCAAGTTTGAAAGTGAAAACCTTAACTTTTCCTTGCCTTAGTTTCCCCTTCTGTTAAATGGAGACAATTGTATTTACCACATGTGAATCTTCTTGAATGTTCATGAAATGTTTTGAGATCCTTGGATGGAAGGTACACAGTGTTATTAGGTTTTTATAATTTATTATTACAAGGGGGCAGCACATTTGGTTGTAAACTGAAAGATGGTTTTCTAAAGGAAGGGAAATGCATTAGTACACTTTTAGCAAAAAATGTTCTCTTCGTATTTGCTCTCTCCACAAATTGCCTCCTGATTGAAAAGCAGAGAGTATCATCTCTCTAGACATCATTCTGCCAGCATTCACAGAAAAGGAAACTGATGCTGCTATGCTATTGAACTATTGTACTGCACTATTAGTACTGTACACAGGATTTTATAGCTCATAATGTTGGAGACTGCATTACATATAAGATGACCACTATGCATTAAGCATCTATTTAATGTAGAGAAACTATTTTTAACCTTGACAATTAGAGATGACATTAGGGAAACCATGAGATAAAGATAAAACTATGTACTAATTACTCTGAATCTGTTCCTCATGGTAATATTTACAACTAATACTGCAAGAGTTGAAGAAAGAAATCCACTTTAAATTTCATAGTAGGAACTTCAAAGTCTAAGGCAGGAAGAAGACAGGATGTGGTTCTATTTCTTTTAAACTGTTTAAGTGTTTTGGTCCAAAGGGTGATCAGAATGCAGAGGGGAATGTTTTCCTGCAGAAAACCAGACTTTTTTGATGGTTGGGCTAATAAAACTAAACTCCACAGAGTATCCACGTTCTAATATTATTCCAAAATTGTTATACAAAAATGAGCTTTTCAGATTATTCTTTCTAGCACTAGAACTCACATACAATGTAAATGCTAGGCATGTGAGACTTCTGATGCAAATTTAAAATGAGGGTTCACCAACTAGGGTTAAGTTTCCAAGAAGCCTGGAGAAACTTAAGGTTTTAGATGCTTAGATACCAAGATACCATGGTGATAAGCATGCTATAACAACCATAGCTAGCTAGATAGATAAAGTGACTTAGGAAGGTTTTGATCTCAAATCCACAAAGTTTGTTGATTTTGGCTGAGCTTTGCTTTGAGTTTGGGGTTTCATTTAAACTTGAAACTCAAAGCAAAACTCAAGGGTCTTTCTTGGTGCTCTCTTGAGCCTGGGACAGCTGTGTTCCAGTCTGATTCCCTGGCATAAGTTAGAGCAGCCTGTAATCTTCTTTGAGTTAAATCACCTGCCACTGGTCCCAAGGGTCTGCTAGAGTAGCTGCAGAAGACCAGTGCACAGGGAAGATTCAGGCATGCCCCCCTACATCAGCTGAAGGAAGGCAAAGTGGCATAAGAACTACCAGCAGATCTCCCTACACTTGGGTGATACATCTTGGTTGTGCTATCTTTAGGGCTGATTTGTGCCAGTGGCATGTCATAAGGCAGCCCAGACAAATGCGAGAATGGGGGCTAAGGAATGCAAGCCGCATGTACTATGACCAAAAGAAGAGCTCACACAAACCTCCGCAAACTAAAACTGCTGAGTTTTCCACAGCTCTGCTATAAAACCAGGTAATTCCTGTGTGGGAACAGACCCGCTAGCCAGTTTATGGGTATAAATGCCATAGAACACATGGATGATTTGCACTGGGGGAAAAAAAAAAGTTGTTTGCATCTCAAATGAATAGGGCAACCTTTGGTCTACAAACCGGCCAGAAAATCAGCAAGCAGGACTGAATGATGATGAATGATTTACTATAAATGGGTCACAGTTTGTCATATTATTCATTGCGAGTCACTGAAATTTTAAATGGATTATATTTTACTCTGATATCTTAAACAATAGGTTCAGTTATATATTCTCAGAATCAAAGAGTAAATGACCTTTTATACCCACATACACACTATTTTGATATAGGCTGTAAATGCATGCATCATGAAATATGAAGGGAACGGAAAAATAAATGTCACACAAAACTGTATTTTGCACTCATGCTGAATTTTCAGCATTGTACAGAACACCTACAGTCAAACACATAAAGTTTTAAGGGTTAAGGAAGCCTGTTTGGCATCAGATATTTGTATAATAAGCTTTTACCGAAGTAATTAAAATTTGTTTATAATTAATACAGATGAATTGGTTTCTGCACAATAATAGTTAGGAGATTAACAAAGGCCACACTTTGGCAACAGGAGTACATTCTTTTCCAAGTGCTGTGGGACTTTATCCAATGAATGTCTGTCCAATCCGGCTGATTTTTCAGAGATGCCATATGGCACTGCTATGCATTACAATTTTTTTTCTAAAAGGCAGCCATATGACATAACTGATCTTCAAAACATTGTCAGAAGGCATTACCTGGGTAGTCTGTGAGCTGCCTTCCAAGAACTTAGCAAGCACAGGGGCTATTAATTATGAGCAAAAGAAATGTGCACACACACGCTGGAAACTTGGCATTCTTTCCTCTCTAGTCACAGCTGAGCATCTCTAAAACTGCTCAAGCTAGAAAAAGTGAAGAGGGCTTTCTTTTTTCTTTTTTTTTTTAACTTAACACGTCTTCTTATAAAACATTAATGCAGCAATTTCTCAATCAAGTTATCTCAGAAGTGTCAGTACATCTGACCCCTCAAGTGCCCATGAATATCTTATTTTACCAGCGCTTGTGTTCTTATACCAACTCAACTGCTTTCACTAGCACATTTTATTAAATCAATAAATTACAGCCTCTCATCCTCACGTGTGATTTGAAATCAAAACCATTTCAGACACTTTTAAAATCATCTACATGGTCATACCAGGCATAGAAGGAAAAGGGGACACAAGGTAACAGACGCCGGATTAGTATTGTGAATAATCTTATGACAGCGACCTCGACATCTGGGTTTTTTCCCTGGCTCTACCACAAAGTGTATTGTGCTATCATGAGCAGGCCATTCAACCCTACTGTGTTTCCCCATCAGTAAAATGGGTACAACAATACTTCAGCCTGCCAAGTAACACAAATAATGAACTGAGTGAATCCTACTAACCAGGGAAGTCACTGTTGTGATATCAAATTAGAATCCTTCTTTCCCCCTCATCTACCCACAATGACTCTAATAGTGGGAAAAGAGGTGCAGGTGGAGCTTCTGAAGAAGAATTCTCTTCCTGGGGGGGGGGAAACGATTTCAAATGAAAGATGAAAATGAGACATCATATTCCTGAATGAGAATCATTGTGGAGACTTCCACATTTCAAGTGCAAGAGCTCTTTGTGATGCTGGCAGCCCAGATGCCAGCTCAAGCCAAAGCCCCTAGGCCTCAACTGAGCACTGACAAATGCATAGCTGGAAATCAGTCCGGCTCACCAGTGTGTTAGCATTGTTAAAATAGGTATTAGATTTATAAAAATGTGTTTAGTGTTTAGACTGTGACAAAGCTCTCCCCTTGCCTCTGTGGGTTCCGCGTTTGCTGGCGGATTTCGCTAGCCTCAGAGGCTCACTGTGACCCTCCACATAACCCTTCTTCCTCTAGAGACAAGGGTCCTTTGATCAAAGGAATCTGCCAGTACCCTTTTGTCAGATCCAGTGTAGTAACATTTTCTTTACTTCGGCCTTGATTCCTCTCTTTTGGCTGCTGGGATTCGGTAGGGTCTCAATGTTACCTTGGCTCCAGGGATCGTGCTGATATGGTGATAGGTCTCAGTCGTCTGCCCTGGTTTTGTAGAGAACACATCTCTGTTGCGATTAATCATGTCAGCTGCCTTTTGGATCGGCGTCAAGTCGGATGATATCCTCACTTGCTCATGTAAGTTATCCTCCTGGGGAAGGGTCTCCTGCATGCCTAAGCATGCATCTTGATCGTGCCAAGGATTTAGAAGATTGATGTGGTAAATTTACTCCGATTTTCGGCGGCCTGGCTGCCGCACCTTATAGTTCACCTCTCCCACGGCTTCGATTATTTTGTAGAGTCCCTGCCACTGGGCCAACAGTTTACTTTCTGCTGTGGGCACCAGTACCATCACCCGATCCCCTGGTTGGAACCGTCAAAGCTTCGCTTGGTGGTTATAATGGGTTCATTGGGTCTCCTGTGCTCTCTCCAAGTGTTCTCGTACAATGGGCGTAACTCGGGCTATCCGATCTCTCATCTGCAGTACATGCTCAACTATGTTCCTTCCAGGATTTGGCTCCTCTTCCCAAGCTTCTCTAGCTATATCCAATATGCCCCAAGGGTGGCACCCATATAGTAGTTTGAATGGAGAGAAACCCGTGGAGGCTTGTGGAACCTCCCGGATGGCGAACATGAGGTAAGGCAATAGGGTATCCCAATCTTTCCCATCCCAGCTCACCACTTTCCTTGAAGGTCCTATTGAATCTTTCCACAAGGCCATCTGTTTGCGGGTGGTATACAGAGGTCCATAGCGCTTGTACATGGAGCAGTGAACAGAGATCTTTCATCAATTTGGACATGAAAGGTGTCCCTTGATCAGTCAATATCTCCTTGGGTAGCTCAGCCCGGGCAAAGATCTGTACTAGCTCCTTAGCTATTGTCTTGGAAGCTGTGTTGTGCAGGGAAATAGGTACTGGGTTGCATAGTCCAGTACAACAAGCACATGTTGGTGGCCCCGAGCTGTCTTCTCTAGGGGCCCTACCAGATCCATGGCTATCCATTCGAAAGGAACCTCTATTATTGGAAGAGGTATCAAAGGAGCCCACAAGTGTGGGCAGGGCCTATGTAACTGACACTCTGGACAAGAGGTGCAGTATCGCCGGACATCTTCATGTACTCCTGGCCAGAAGAACCTCTGCAGGATCCGTGCCTGGGTTTTCTCTACTCCAGGTGTCCTCCAAACAGGTGACTGTGGGTGAGACTCAAAATGGCTTTTTGATGTTTTCGTGGCACCAGAAGTTGTTGTATCTCTTGCTCCTGCATTAGCACCACGCGGTACAGGAGATCTTTCTTCACTATAAAGTAAGGTCCGGGACCCCGGACCTTCCCATCCATGGGTATCCCATCGATCTTGGCCACCTCTTTCCTGGCGTTATCATATCTGGGGTCCTTCGCCTGGTCCCACCCAAAAGTCTCTCTCCTGGGACTAACCTGCCCAAGCTCCCAGGAGCCAGCTTCTGCTTATTCCAATGGCTCGCTGCCATCATGGCTGGGGGCAGCTTCTGGTTCACCTTCTGTGGTGGAAATTTCTCTGTTGGCTGCTCTACTAGGGAGGTCTTCTGGCCCTGGGTCAGGATTTGGGTTCCCAAGGCCTTCGCGGCCTTCCTCTCTTTTTTTGTCTTCCGGGTCTTTTTGGGGGCTGAGAACAGATCCTGAGAAATCTCAGCGAAAACCTCAGGGTTTTCGTCTCGTCGGATCCCTGGGCCTGCATGGTGAGGATCTTCAGCTGGTCCACCACCTCTCTCAAGAGGGCACGATCTTGGGTCGCCTGGCTCATCAATAACTGATTGGTTTCCTGCTGTAGCCACATAGACTCCTGTTGTGCCATTGCCTGAACGTGGGTGGCCTCCTGCTGGGCTGCCGTGGCTTGTATCAGAGCTCTTACTACCTCCTCCATTGTGGTATAAAGCAAACAAACAAAAACCAAAACAAAAAAAAATCCAAAACCCCAGTGCCCCTATTTTTTTTAAACCTCTTTCTTCTGCCACACTGTGAACAAAATCCCACTCCTAACACCAGTTGTGACAAAGCTCTGCCCTTGCCTCCGTGGGTCCCGCATTTCCTGGCGGATTTTGCTAGCCTCAGAGGCTCACTGTGACCCTCCATATAACCCTTCTCTCTCTAGAGACAAGGGTCACAGTCCACTGAGCCATTTTGATCATAAGCCAGCGAGGGAGGTGAGGAGAAATTATCCTTCCTTGCACAGTCTCTGTTGTCTCCCAGTCTCAGTGATTAAACGGGGGCAAAGCTGAGGGGGAGGGGAGCCCGGGCCCACCCTCTACTCCGGGCTCCAGCCCAGGGACCCTAATAGTATCTTGGTAGCTGACCTTTTAGAAACATGAGATGTACAATTCCCTGGGCTACTTCCTCCACAGCAGCCCTCACTTCCTCAAGCTCCACTTCACCCTTACCTCAGGGCCTCCTTCCTTGTGCCTGATATGGTATGTACTACTCATTCTCTCCAACAGCACAACTTCTTCCCACAGCTCCTGACATTCACACCCACCTGACTGACTGGGAGGCTTTTAACTAGTTTCAGCCAGCCCCTGATTGGCTTCAGGTGTCCCAATCAACCTAGCATTCTCCCTGCCTTCTGGAAAGTTCTTAATTGGCCCCAGGTGTCTTAATTGACCTGGAGTAGCTGCCATTTCACTTAACCTGGTACCAGGGATTTGTTTAGCCTGGAGCTAATATATCTATCTCCCACTACTTTTCTATAGCCATCTGGCCTTGACCCATCACAAGACTTTATGAAATATTTGTAAGTTGCTGCATGCACTAATCTCACTTATACTATCTGTAGCCTATGCTATAAGGTAGTACTTAAGTGTCTGCTCTGAAACTGCATACCCCCACAGTCAGGAGAGAAGCATTAACAGATGTGAAATACTAGTTTTCCACAAGAGATGTCATTTCCTCTCCAACAAAAGAAGGCCCATAGAAACCAGACAAGCCATTATGGTTCCATAATGAGCAGAGGACATAAGACTTTGTTGATTGCTTCACCCACACCCATGAAGAGGAGACATTCAGGTGGATTTGTCCCATCACGTTGAACTCCAGGGGAAGGGAATAAAAATCCCCGAGAAGAAAAAATGGGTGTCTATGCTGCTTGGACTTTAAGAGGGCAATATATCTAAGCATAAGCAAGGGCTCCCCAGCTGCCTAGCTTGGCTTAGCCCTAGAGAACATATAGAACTTGCATACCATAGCAGCCTCTGTCACCTTCTGAAACCTAAGACTGTGACTCATTTTCATGTGTATGTTTACCAGCTGTAACCTTGTAAATAACTCTCTTATTTCTTTTTCTTAGTTAAATATTTAGTTAATTTATTATAGGATTGGCTATAAGCACCGTCATTGGTATAGGATCTGAGTTGCAATTCACCTAGGGTAAGTGACCAGCCTTTGGGATTGGAAGTAATGTGAATATTGTTGTGGTTTTTTGATGTAACGAACCATCTACCACAAAGACAAGCTTGCCTGGATGGCAAGCTAGACCATAGTATCCATGGGAACTGTCTGTGACTCCATGTTAAGGCTATCCCTGAGAAGTTGGTAGTTGGTTAGTGAAATCTAAGTATAAAACTCACAACCAGTTTGGGGTTTGTGCCCTGCTTCTTCACAGTCTGCCCTGAGACTGGTACTCCTGAGCCACTCTAGACAGCCTGACACTCTTATCTCACCTTTCTTCAATCATAGGATATATCATGACCTATTACACAGGGACTTGTTATAACACAAAATAATTAACCCTAGTAGACTTTAACAGCTGCTTCCGAAGTGTTAACATTTTACCACAAAAGCACATATTAAGGCAATTTTATACATGTGTTATTTTTAACATCTCTTTGGGATAAAAACATATCTAGAATATGTGCTGATGGAAAGTAGTTATTTGACATGTGCAAGACACACTCTCCAATGCCGCAGAAGTTGTTAGATTCCATAATACGAAGAACAATTAGAATATGTAGGGACTAATCTTGTGTCAAACTGTATTCTTGAGTTGAGACAACTTTTGAGTTATAGAAACTTTAGAAGTACCTTGAAATGATCAACATGTCCCCTCTTTTAGAACTGAACTAAATTAGAAATGACCAAGCCATACGGTTATATTGTTTTAAACTTTCTAAAAATATAGATTTTGGTGCCAAACTTTATCCTGAATGAACTTTTATAGCCCATTTAAAACACCATTAAAAAGAGGTTTTATAATGGAAATCTCTCCCCTAACTATAACAGTGTTAGTGGGTGCCAGCCTATAACAAAAGTCTATACTCTACCATGATGTACTGAAAGCAATAAAAATATAATGCCATTATTTGAAGTGAGGTGAAATGAAATTCAATTCATCTACTTTAATAGAATAGTTTTATACGTAAGAGATAATGTCAGTAGAATAGAATATTGTCACAGGAAAATGAACTGCTGCTGGTACATAAGTGCTGAGGCAAAACTGAGGTAGTTAAGGAAAATAAATTTTGAGGCTAGGCTGGTATTTATTTTTTAAAGCAGGAGACCCTGATCCTTTGACTATGTTCTGTTACAATGACTTCCTGTTATACCAACTGATGGATGTAAATGTAATCTTTTCAACTTGTAGTTGTGACTGTGGTAGCGACAAACTCTAAAGTTGCTGACCTCCTGCTTTCTGATTGTCTATAAGAGCCTACGTATTGTATGTCTGTCAAATAACATTTGAGCCATAAAATTCCAATTTCTTAAAAGTCAGAGACTAAGTATATCAGGAGGGTGTATCCACGTTGCTCCCATTAGTACTAATGAGAGAGCCAGATGCTAAAACCCTTTACCAATATTTTTAAATAAAGTGCTCAGTTCTGCCTTCTGATATTCATGCAAAATCCTATTGATGTCAGTGGGATTTTGGGGTGCATAAGGGATGCCTTTTTGGTCCCAATTTTGGTCCCTATCAGATACAGCTGCACAATTCCTACTGAGGACAGAGAGAAGTGCTGCAGAGCACTATGTGGAGAGGGGTCACAGATTTTCTATGCATGGTCACTTTGCACATTACCTTCTACTCCATCCTACACAATGGAAATGCCATAATTCTGCTGTGTTCTGGATCTTGCATATGTCCTGAAAGAGTAGACAGAAGTTTCACCTTTAGATTTGTATATCTTTAATGCACTATTTGTAAAGCATTAAGTTCTTTCAAAATAATACATTTTGTCATGATATTTTAAAAACACCTTTGTAGTATGTGATATAGGGCTTGATTTCCCCCTTACTCAAATAGTGCCTTGTACCGGTTTTTGCAAGTCATCCCACTTAAATTAATGGGAATAGTTGCTCAGTGAGCTACTACTCAACATGTGTAAGAATGGCATAATTAGACCCATAATGATTAGCTGATCAACAACCTGAGTGAAGTCAATTTGGTAGCATAGATTTAATAGATTTTAATCCCAGACGGGACCATCATGCTAATCTAGTCTGTTCTCTTGCATTACACAAGCCATAGAATTTCACACAGTGATTTCTACATCTAGTTCAACAACTTGTGGTTAACCCAGAGCATATTTTTTTTTAGAAAGACACCAAATTTTGATGTAAAGACTTCATGTGATGGAGAATTACCATGTTCCTTTGTAATATCTTCCATTGATTAATTATCATTTCTTAGAATTATCATGTGTAATACAAATTATATTACTAACTGCTAAAGCCTTTTCCTTTCCTAACCCTGGCAATTATATTATATTTATATATATAAAAACTTTGAACATAGATATCAGGTTTTACAGGAAATCTTCTTTATTATCCTGAGGTAATTAAGATATCACGATATAAATATCATGTTTTCCTCTGTCACACGGCTTAAAGCTATGTTTATTCTTAGCTACCAATGATCAAGAGGTTTGGGTCTTGATCACTGCAATAATTTACAAAACTCTGCAAATACTGCTTGATATTGTGTTATTTTTCATGATTCCTGACATTGCTCACACACGTGTCCTCTTCAGGTGGCACAAACAACAATAGAAATAATGCTGTTTGATGCAGCATTTATTCCTGAATCCCTTCTAGCTTCTACTCAGCAGCTGTAGTGGGGCTCAGCCAAAGGCATCAAGGCTTCCTTCTGGATCTTTTTTGCCGAGAAGGAAGGGGCAGACAGGGCAGCATGTATCTTTTGCTTCTGTAGATCTACAGGAGTCCCTTTCTTCTGGATTGCTGGTTTGGAAAGCTGTGCCCCTGTCTAATCTCCAGACCCCCTCAAGCTCCTGTCACTAGAGGATTTCTAGAAAACTGAGCAAAGTGAATTGCTGTTTTCTGCGCCTTCCCATGTACTCCACAGGAGCAGCCAATCTGGCTTTTACTGACAATTTTCTGCTAAGAGACTCTTACAGTTAAACATTAGCAAGGATACTAAAGCAATAGTCCTGATTCACCAGTCCCTTACATAAATGTAAACTGGGAATGATTCCATTGATTCCATTGAACTCAGTTCAGTTACACTGGTGTACACTGGTGTAAAAGCAAGAGTGACTGAGAGGAGAATTTTGCCTATAATTTTAAAGTGGGAAACATTAATAATATTAAAATAATGTACAGTGAAGACGAGACTATAATATTTAGATTGCTTTAGCCTGGGCGTCTCACCAAGAAGTCAGAGATACTAATAGTTCGTGATTCACTGGCAACATATGTGACAAAGGACCGCTGAGTGATGCCACTTGGGATAATAGTCCCTGACAAGTTCAGTCTCTGTGGGAAAATAAATCATTTCATGTCCTTGCCAGTCTGCACTAGTCAAGTGTGGCAACATTCCAGCCAAGCCCTCCGGGGCAATGGACATAAAGAGGCCTCTCACAGCAGTGATCTGAGAATAGCTGATATGGTACTGTTTGGTCCTGGATATGGGTCCTGGATATGGCAGATTTAACTAGATTTAACAAATCAAAGCTGTAAAGAATATTAAAGAGGTAGAATTTAATCAAAGCTACCAGGTTAGGTTGCATACAGCTCACTTAATCAGTGATGCAGTGGTTGTTTCTGTCTCTTTCAAATGCACACAGAAAAGTGATAAAAGACAAAAACACCACATCACTAATGGGCAAAGCCTTTCAACAAAACGATATCCCCATATCTGACCTCTTCCTCGACCTCAAAGGAACCCTGCACAACAGTTTCAAAAGATGAGCTTGGGAGCTTAAATTCTTAACTTTGTTAGACACTAAAAATCAGGGACTCGATACCCGATTTATGGTTCATTACAACAATATATAACCCACTAGCCCCCTTTTGTCCTACCACTGTGGAGGTGTTGCCTACCCACTTCACTTTGAATTGTCTCTTACAACATGTTTCAGAGTAGCAACTGTGTTAGTCTGTATCTGCAAAAAGAAAAGGAGTACTTGTGGCACCTTAGAGACTAACAAATTTATTTGAGCATAAGCGTTTGTGGGCTACAGCTCACTTCATCGGATGCATTCAGTGGAAAATACAGTGGGGAGATTTTATATACACAGAGAACATGAAACAATGGGTGTTACCATACACACTGTAAAGAGAGTGATCAGGTAAGGTGAGCTATTACCAGCAGGAGAGAAAAAAACCTTTTGTAGTGATAATCAAGGTGGGCCATTTCCAGCAGTTGACAAGAATGTCTGAGGAACAGGTAGGGGTGGAATAAACATGGGGAAATAGTTTTATTTTGTGTAATGACACATCCACTCCCAGTCTTTATTCAAGCCTAATTTAATTGTGTCTAGTTTGCAAATTAATTCCAATTCAGCAGTCTCTCGTTGGAGCCTGTTTTTGAAGTTTTTTTGTTGAAGAATTGCCACTTTTAGGTCTGTAATCGAGTGACCAGGGAGATTGAAGTGTTCTCCAACTGGTTTTTGAATGTTACAATTCTTGACATCTGATTTGTGTCCATTTATTCTTTTACGTAGAGACTGTCCAGTTTAGCCAATGTACATGGCAAAGGGGCATTGCTGGCACATGATGGCATATATCACATTGGTAGATGTGCAGGTGAACGAGCCTCTGATAGTGTGGCTGATGTGATTAGGCCCTATGATGGTGTCCGCTGAATAGATATGTGGACACAATTGGCAACGGGCTTTGTTGCAAGGATAAGTTCCTGGATTAGTGTTTTTGTTGTGTGCTGTGTGGTTGCTAGTGAGTATTTGCTTCACGTTGCGGGGTTTTCTGTAAGCAAGGACTGGCCTGTCTCCCAAGATCTGTGAGAGTGATGGGTCGTCCTTCAGGATAGGTTGTAGATCCTTGGTGATGCGTTGGAGAGGTTTTAGTTGGGGGCTGAAGGTGATGGTTAATGGCGTTGTTATTTTCTTTGTTGGGCCTGTCTTTATGCTAAAGAATCTTTTCCACCTTGTATTTAGCTGTGAGACTGAGTACCTTTCCCAGACCTGGAGAAGAGTTCTAGCTTGTCTCTTTCACCAACAGAAATTGGTCCAATAAATGATATTACCTCACCCACCTTGTCTCTGATAAATATTTTGATACATGTAAAACAATTGGTGATTATTCAGTTATCAAGGACTTTAAGCTATGTATAGTTGATATCTTCCTTTATCTAAAAATCCACAGAGATATGTGAATCACAGACAGGCAATTGCTAGTCTACAGGACAAGAACAGTTACAAAGTTAATTACCTGTGATTATCTTACAAAGGGAGGTGATTATGAAGCTGAATGACAAAAGAAGAGTGTTCTGTGAAGACAAAAACACACAGTACAATAAACTGATAAAAACAGGGCCACCCATTGGTAAATTAGAAATAGCCCACTTTAGTTTATGTTTTTACAGTAACATTACAACAATACATTCCCTGCTCTCTTAATACTCTTAAGGAAATACTAACCTCATTAAACCACTACTATTCCCTCCCCCACAACCAAACAATCTCTTTTTCTCTGTTAAATTTTGAAGTTAATTTTTGTGGCTATTAAAGTGACAGCTCGCATAGTATTCAGTCAGGCATAGTGCAGTTAGATGCCAGTCTTCTTCACCCTGATATGCAAGTTTACCTTAATCCTCCTGACCTTAGTACACATTCTTCTTTCATCTTCCGTTCTTCAGCCTACAAAAATAATGAATTAAGTGAAGACTATAGACCAGAGAATTAATTGTTTCAGCATCAAGTTGTTTCAGCATTGTTTCATCATCCCTTCCTCCCCCCATCCCTGCCCACAAATGCTGGGAACAGAGGTGCAGACAGAAGAATCCTTTTCCTGAAAAATACATTTTAAACAAAAGATTCATATTCAAGGCATCAGATTCCAGATTCCACATTTCAAATGCAAGAGCCCTCTCCCACCCTTTTTCCAGTCCTTATTGTCAAATATATAAGCCTTTACTCAGGCAAAAGTCCCTTTGAAGTCACCAAAATACTTTGACTTCAGTGGGAATGTTGCCCTAATTAAGAAGTTAGGATTCAACATTTTGTAGATGCAATTTAATTTGTTGGAGGCTAGGGCTGGGTGCATAGTGGGGGGAAAATGCTTCATGAACATTTAGGTGAATTAGAATGCAAATGTTCATTCACCATGCTTGCACACCTTTTCTAATTGCTGTTTATAAACAATTCATTAATGAAGTTTGCTCATACAAACATTCATGGAAAATGAACTTCAGATCCATAGCATGATGATACCCTCTTTCCTCAAGATTTCTCAGAAACACACCCTACCTAGGACTAAGCACATATATCATGTGATAATCAGTAACTTACTTAAAGAACAGCACAGCACTGCGCCATGGAAGCTGTATTTCCCAAGCCTCAGTTCAGAACGCTGGCATTGAGAACATCAAGTGTATGTGACTACAACTTTTGCAGTTAAGACCACACAAAATCCATAGCCAGAGTTCTGGCACACAAAAAGGGAAATAGACAGGCAAAATCTGGCCATATTCTTCATGATGGGACACATGTGTGGACACATGCCTAATGCAGTCACTTTGCGTGCATGTGATGAGAAAAGTAATTTTAAAACTGACACCAGCTGTAACATAGCACTAAGTCACTGCTATAATCTTCCCTAGAAATGCAACCTCCGAGGGAAACCACCCAAGCAAGTAACTTATGCCAGCGTAGGAAATTAAAGAATCCTTCCCTCCTTCGAACAGATCACTCATACAGCTTTTTTGTAGGCATAGTACAGCTCAAGAGCAAAAACATCATTGTACCAGCCGCTCACAACTTCCTTCTCTGCCAGGTTTGTGTGTCATGACCTACTTCATATCATTGGTCTGTGGCACAAAGGCATGCAGTCTCTCCACACTGCCTTTTTGTGGTCTTCAATGGGAAAAGAATTCATGCATTCAAAGGCAGAAGTTTTCCCAGTGTTAACTAGAGTTACCACAAGTACTCCTTTTCTTTTTAGAGTTACAATCACATTCTAGTGGGGGAACAGGACTCTAAATTATAGATTATCGTTGACCATCTTTTAGTTTAATTTAAAGGAGAAATACCCCAATCCAGGAAAGCATCTCTAAACAGAACAGCATTTATTCACATGCTTAACTTTTAGCAAGTGCTTAAGTCCCATTGAAATTAATGGAGTATAAGCACTTGCTTACAATTATGTGCTTAAGTGCTATCCCAAAGAAGGATGGATTTAATCATATGCTTAAACACTTTCCTGAATTAGGACCTACATGAATATTTTATTAAATAAAGTGGTAACCAGCACAGTTCTTGAAATCAAAAGCTCTCTAATTTTCTATAAGAAATATTCATTGAATATAAAGGCAGACGTCAAATCTCACACACAGGGTATAGACATATTAAAAGAAAGTACTACTGAAACAATCAGTCTTTTAAAAGATTAAAGCTAGGAAGACTTCTAATGAAAAAAGATGGAATTTGATGCCAGTATGCCTCACAGGGGTCTATCCTGCAGCTCTTGTTTATCTGTATAGTGCCACTGATGGTCCCTTATAAGTGTACTAACAGAAAACTAAGGGTAACCTAAATCTTTTAATCAGTAGATTCTCTATGATAACTTTTTAAGTTCTCTTAATATAAAACAAATAATCTCAGGGCAAAGATCTGTTTGAAAAAGATATGATTGATGACCTATCATCCTTAATTCACTGTTTATACTCGTAGTGAGCCTGTTGGGAAAATACCTCATTCATCAGGGTATTAGTGAATTCAACCAACGTATGGCACCTTCATTTTAACAAACTAAAGGAGAAAAGCTAAATGGGGGGAAATTGACAACCATCTCTGATTCTATGATAATGCAATTAGGCTGCTCCTCTCCAGAGCTTTTGTTAATTCACAAAACAGCTTCAGTAGGCAGGTCATAAATATACGATCATTTTTCACACTTTGAAAAGTAATGATGCCTTGACATGAATCAATATATCTTGGTAAAATCATTTTACTTTTACATTATGCATGCGAGTCAGTTTTAAACCTAGTATATGTTAAACCTGACTTTTTATCTGGTCTGTGCTTATATAAAGTAATTTTACTGAGGCCTCTGTGTTACCTGTGCACCCAAACCCTTATTAAAATAAGTGGAAATTTTGAATGCTCACAAGATGCTGCATCAGACACCTAGAGGTTATATTGTCTCCTTTGTACACTCTGTACATTCAAATCCCCTTCAGGAAGGAGATGGTTTAGGCCAGGCAGGGCTAATGGGATAATTGCAGTGTAGGTCCTGAGGAAGTTGTGATGCCATGGGGGGAGAAGAGGGATGGCATCCCCAAGAAATAGTACAGAGGGTCTCCACCTCTGTGTGAAGACTCTGGGGTCCTCTGGATTTTCCTGGAGGTCTTGGGACATCCACATGTCAAGAGGACCACTGCCCGTGTTTGTTCATCAGGTGTCCCCTCCTGACTGCATAGAGTAGCAGAAATTCTACATACTCAAGATCTTTCTGTTGAACTTTGCTCCTTCTACAGGATTTTGGGATATGGGCATGATGTGTTTTTAATGTAAGAAATTAAAAAAGCAATTC
Organism: Dermochelys coriacea; assembly: GCF_009764565.3. NCBI lineage: Eukaryota > Metazoa > Chordata > Testudines > Dermochelyidae > Dermochelys > Dermochelys coriacea. The sequence continues at coordinate 45,878,188 of NC_050069.1, read as the reverse complement.
CTTTCATCTGAACACCACAATGACCAGATGCACAGATTTCATTTAACTTATTGTGTCGTATGTCATACACGTGAAATAACTAAGTAAATGACATATCTATGCCCTATATCATATGCATAATAGATAGCAAATTTATCCGAGGGGGATATAGTCAAGGATAACCAATAAAAGTAAAAGGCTAGACACTGTGTCAGAGACAAAAATATTCTGGACATCTTTTCAAAACAGAAACACACATATTAGCACAAAATTATGCTAATGATCATAGCGTTATTCTACAGTAAACTTAAAGATGGACATGCTGATAAATAAAGTAGGTAGGTGCTGATGTTTGCTTAAGTCTGAATTATTAAAACATCTAAACATTGCCAATTTATAGAATTTATATTGTATGGTATATGGCATTTTATTTTTTATTGCTGAAATGCATGTCAATTTTGCAGCATGCAAAGTGAAATGACACTAAAATCACAAGTGTGTCTGCTGTGCTGTCATTCTCATTAGACAATCTCTTTTGTTTAGTTTGTTCAATGCTTGTGGTTCTTTAAAATAAAAAGTGCTTTATAATGGAAGTGGACAAAACAACACATGTATCATGGGACTGAAGAGAAAATGTATTAAAAAAAAAAGCCCCTGGATTGTTCGTGAGTCCTCAAAGTCATTTTGAATGGCTGATTAAAATAAATATTGCATAGAAAATTGTTTTTGTAGCCTCTGTTTATTCTACCCTGTCTCCATTATTTGATCTTCACTATGATAAGTAAGCAGGTTGCGATATACTGTACATTTAAAACCAAATGTGCATGGCATATTGTTAAAAATGTAACAATTGCTACAGAATGCATTAGAGTGAAAGACCACAGGTTTATCTACTTTCACAGTCCAGGGTAATAAAGCAAAAATGTTTGTAGACAAAAATGTATTTAGGAAAATAGGATTTTTAAGCAAATAAAGATAAAACTCAGTAGTATATAATGGTACGTTCATGTTAGATTTAAACAGAAGGCCCGATAAAATGTATACATATAAATGGTGTATTCCTTAATATTTTCAAAAACAATTCTAAAGGGTTGCATTCTCAGCTGATGTTACTCAGTGTAGTCAGTGGGACTTAAGCATATGCTTAAAGTTAAGCACCTGCTTAAGTGATTTCCTCAATCAGTGCCCAGGTTAGGGGCTGGCTCCCGATATCTATCCCTCTTCTTTCATATGTTAATCCCATAATGTTTAAATTTCAAAGGAGAAGCTAAAATCACCAGAATAATTGTGCCATTGGCTTGCTCACCAAAACTGGTTTATTACAGAAATACTAATCATACGGAATTGCGTTATGTTCTGTCAACATAACCCTGTTTTGAGTTCTGTTGAAGATGTGGCACTTGTTTTATGAAGGTTCTTACAAGGAAAATGTTTGGATTAATGATATAATTTAGTGGCAATGTAGTGACAGTAGGTCTAATCCCTGAAGAGTGAGAATAGGATTGAAAAAGTAAACCAGTGGGATATACTTGATTGTGGCTGTTGGGCCGGCAGCACAGGGGCTGTAGGGGTCACGCTGATTGGCATTGTCACTTTCCCCATTCATCAAGCCAGGCCAGACTTCCCGAATCATTTACCAGATGGGGCAGCTTGTCAGTTTAAACACCTGATATGAAGCCATCCGTCATCTGATAACATGATCATTCGGCTGCAGCTGGCTCAGTGCTCTGCAGCCTGAGTGCACATGTGATGGACTAAAGCCAGAGAAGCAGGTTTAGCAGTGCTGCACTCCCCTGATAGGATTTGCAGTCCTCCACTGGACCATGGAACAGGTGGAGGCTGAGAGAGAATGAAAAAATTACCATGTGTTGCAGGGATTAGAGAGCACACTCTCACCACTCCACTTGAATACCAATTGAAGGACAACCTTGAGCCAGACAAATTAAAGGCCATCCATGATGTAACATGTAGAATATAGATGCCTCAACATACTAAGTCCTCATTTTCCTATAGAATTTAGAACTAGTGCTCTTAAGATTGTAAATTGTCATGTCTTTTCGGTCCACTACAAGAACAAAATTTAAATATTTGGAAACATACCTTTTTTCCTTTTATTTTTTAAACAAAAACATCTTAAAATGAGCTGTCTCTTCCAAAAACACATCTCCCATGACTGATCATAGACGCTGTTATTCTGTCCTCACCAAGAAGAAAACCTAATGCAACAAAGAGATTTACACAGAGACCAGTTACACATGGTTACAATGAAAGCATTTATTATTATGTGAAATATAAATAATCTGTTTGAAACTGGTGGTGGATAAGCAAGTCTGGGAGTTTAGTGGATAAAATACTGACCTTTCACACTAGGGCCACACCTCAAGTGTACAGGAAGGCCAAGTCTGCACTACCACTTACTTTGGTATAATTTACGTCGCTCAGTGGTGTGAATAAGCCACCCCCGCAGCGACATAAGTTACACCCATCTAAGTGCCGGAGCTACTGCCTCTCGTGGAGTGGATTTATTATGCCAATGTGCTACAGCAGCGTAGCTACATCAGTGCAGCTGCGCCGATGTAGCACTTCTAGTGTAGACTAGCCCTTAGTCAGCATATGCAATGAGTTTGATGATCTCAAATCAGTTGCTAGTGGGAAACAATCCTGAGTGAGCTTCTGTGCTGCATCCCTAGGAGGTGCAGGCCAGAATTCACAGTCCTGGGAGAGGGGAAAGCTAAAATGGCTTTTATCCACGTTTGTGCTCTCTCGATTCTGGGCTGTTCTGCAGCATAATTTAGGCAGCTCTAGGAGCCTGTACAGCAACCTGCCTGGGCTGTCCCATGGGCCTCAGTGCTGCCTGGAATCTGCAGCACTATGTGCTGACATACATCCTGCCCCTGATACACATCCTGATCCTGCCTCACCCCTTAGCCCCAGCACTCCCTCATAGCAGATCTTTCTCAGTGCCTATGCTGGGAGAATCCTTCCCAAACCAGACCCAGACTTGCAGGGTACTTTTACACAGTGTAGGAGAGACTTGATGGAGGGGTGGGGGGCACTGAGAATCTCATTCTGTGTATTTTAGTAAAAAATGAAATTCTTTGCAGAAATGATACCACAAGTCTGATTCTCCTCTCACACTGGATTTGTACAACTGTAGCTCAACTGACATCAATGGAATTATTCCTGATTTACACCAGTGAAAGTAAGAAAGTAAATTTCCATCAGGGAATCAGAGCTACTGACGAAGTATAGTCCTGTTACCAATAAAGAAAAATGATCCAAAAAGTTCTGAATGCACATTGTAGATCCATGGATGTCAGTGAGTTGCACCTATCTCCAGTGGGAATTAATTTGGCTGATGAGGTTTGGAATTTTTCAGTGAAATGAGAACATTCTGCAGTGTGTTCCCTTATAAATACTCTCTTTAGCTTGGCAGAAGGTATTGGAAATGATGACCATACAGTTTCTTTTCCCTTTTCTTCCTAAGCAGAAGTGCTGATTGGTTGTGTCAAGAGGTATATTGTGGTGAAGTATATTGTCAAGAGGTATGCTGTGGCTACAGCATAGTAATACAGACAGTAATACAGCAGGCCAGTGGCAAAACTGTTAAGTAATGGAGAGCTATAGGAAGCACAGAAAAGGGAGAGAAAGAGACAGAAGAGGAGAAGCTGAGAGAAATGTAGGCTTGAGTTCAGAAAGAAACAGAGAGGACATTGAAAGAAGAGAGTTGAGCCAGTGTAAAAGAGCATCGTTAAAATATCCAAACATACAGCAGTCTCTCAAGTCGCACTTTAATTTTTCTGCCCTTCCCTCTTTGTTCATAGCAGTGGTTCTCAACCCGCGGGCTGCTTGCGGCCCAATCAGCACACTGTTGCGGGTTGTGTGACATCCTCAGGGCCAGACAGGTAGTATATATATTGTGTGAATGTGGCCCACATAACATGTAGAGAGCTGCAAATGCAGCCCATAATGGTAAATAGATTGAGAAACACTGAGAGTAACACTTTGTTGAGCACTGTATAAGAATTAACTATGACAAAGTTTTTTTTCCATCTTTCATCTTTTCAAAATCATTGAGAATGAAATTTTAAGGCCCGCAGAGGGATTTGAATATCTAGTTCCTATTAAAGTTAATGACCAAATCCACTGGGTGGCTTTGAAAACCCTTCTTTCAGAGGCAGCCCGTCCATTGACTTTGGTGGGAGTAGGATCGCTGGACCCATAGACTTATGTTTAAACACACATTTAAAAAGCTCTACAATCATTTTCAGTTGCAAACTTCTTCAGATTCTATCATCCTTCAAGTGTGGTTCTTCTAGCCACCAGAACTACTGAAACTTGAGCTCTCTGCCCCCTCTTGCTTCTTCCTGGACTCCTCTTACAACATCCCCAGAGCAACAGCCACCAAGCCTGCCTCCAGGCACTGTTCTTTTTTAAGGTGTTTCCAAAAAAGCTTGTCTGTCTTCCATGGGTGTCACATGAACCCCCGCTTCGGGGAGGCTAGCCCCCGGCCCTGCCCCTTCTGCCCAAGGTCCCGCTCTACCCCTCCCTTTCTGCCTCCTTCACCCGTCTAAGCCCCGAGTCCTGGGCTGCCAGCAGGCTTAACCCCTGGGCCAGCCCAAGCTGCCCCAGCCACTGACTGGCCCAAGCCACCCCTGGCTGCTGGTTGATCCGAGCTTACCCTGGCCACTGGTTGGCCTGAGCAGCCAGCCGTCTGAGCCCCAAGCTCCAGACTGCTGGCCCAAACTGAGCCCCTGCTGGCTTCAGAGGAGAGGGGGAGAAAGCGCGGGGCCTTAGGGTGGAGTATGGATTGGGCCATGGCCTGGGTTAGGGGAGGCTTACACTCCCCATGGCCTATGATACCCGCTGCCCATGCTGTCTGCTCAGCCTTAACTCCAATTTAGTGAAGCCATTTGCTTGGGAATTACTCCTTTATCACCACACAGGGATAAAGTTAATTCACAGCCACTCCTAAGAGAGACAGTATCTTACACGAGAAGCATACGGCCGAACCTGCAGACTTTTAGGAGAAGCAGAAGTTTCCATTTTCATGTTTTGCATTTGCATTTGCAATTAATAGGGTAAAATCATAGAATCATAGAAGATTAGGGTTGGAAGAGACCTTAGGAGATCATCTAGTCCAACTCCCTGCTCAAAGCAGGACCAACACCAGCTAAATCATCCCAGCCAGGGCTTTGTCAAGATGGGCCTTAAAAACCTCTAAGGTTGGAGATTCCACCACCTCTGTAGGTAAATCATTCCAGTGCTTTATCACCCTCCTAGTGAAATAGTGTTTCCTAATATCCAACCTAGACCTCCCCCACTGCAACTTCAGACCGTTGCTCCTTGTTCTGTCATCTGCCACCACTGAGACCAGCCGAGCTCCATCCTCTTTGGAACTCCCCTTCAGTTAGAGTTTGAAGACTGCTATCAAATTCCCCCCTCACTCTTCTCTTCTGCAGACTAAACAAGCCCAGTCATAGATTCATAGATACTAAGGTCAGAAGGGACCATTCTGATCATCTAATCCGACCTCCTGCACAGCACAGGCCACAGAATCTCACCCACCCACTCCCACAAAAACCTCACCTATGTCTGAGCTATCGAAGTCCTTAAATCATGGTTTAAAGACTTCAAGGAGCAGAGAAGCCTCCCTCAAGTCACCCATGCCCCATGCTACAGAGGAAGGCAAAAAACCTCCAGGGTCTCTCCAATCTGCTCTGGAGGAAAATTCCTTCCCGACCCCAAATATGGCGATCAGCTAAACCCTGAGCATATGGGCAAGATTCACCAGCCAGATACTACAGAAAATTCTTTCCTGGGTAACTCAGATCCCATCCATCTAATATCCCATCTCAGGGGATTAGTCCTATTTACCCTGAATATTTAAAGATCAATTATTTACCAAAATCCCATTATCCCATCATACCATCTCCTCCATAAACTTATCGAGTAGAATCTTAAAACCAGATAGATCTTTTGCCCCCACTGCTTCCCTTGGAAGGCTATTCCAAAACTTCACTCCTCTGATGGTTAGAAACCTTCGTCTAATTTCAAGTCTAAACTTCCTGGTGGCCAGTTTATACCCATTTGTTCTTGTGTCCACATTGGTGCTGAGCTGAAATAATTCCTCTCCCTCTCCTGTATTTATCCCTCTGATATATTTATAGAGAGCAATCATATCTCCCCTCAACCTTCTTTTAATTAGGCTAAACAAGACAAGATCCTTAAGTCTCCTTTCATAAGACAAGTTTTCCATTCCTCGGATCATCCTAGTAGCCCTTCTCTGTACCTGCTCCAGTTTGAATTCATCCTTTTTAAACATGGGAGACCAGAACTGCACACAGTATTCTAGGTGAGGTCTCACCAGTGCCTTGTATAATGGTACTAAAACCTCCTTATCCCTACTGGAAATGCCTCTCCTGATGCATCCCAAAACTGCATTAGTTTTTTTCACAGTCATATCACATTGGCAGCTCATAGTCATCCTATGATCAACCAATACTCCAAGGTCCTTCTCCTCTTCCGTTACTTCTAATTGATGCGTCCCCAACTTATAACTATAATTCTTGTTATTAATCCCTAAATGCATAACCTTACACTTCTCACTATTAAATTTCATCCTATTACTATTACTCCAGTTTACAAGGTCATCCAGAACCTCCTGTATAATATCCCGATCCTTCTCTGAATTGGCAATACCTCCCAGCTTTGTATCATCTGCAAACTTTATTAGCACACTCCCACTTTTTCTGCCAAGGTCAGTAATAAAAAGATTAAATAAGATTGGTCCCAAAACCGATCCCTGAGGAACTCCACTGGTAACCTCCCTCCAACCTGACAGTTCTCCTTTCAGTAGGACCCGTTGCAGTTCCCCTTTAACCAATTCCTTATCCACCTTTTGATGATCATATTGATCCCCATCTTTTCCAACTTAACTAATAATTCCCCATGTGGCACGGTATCAAATGCCTTACTGAAATCTATGTAAATTAGATCCACTGCATTTCCTTTATCTAAAAAATCTGTTACTTTTTCAAAAAAGGAAATTAGGTTGGTTTGGCACGATCTACCTTTTGTAAAACCATGTTGTATTTTGCCCCATTTACCTTTGACTTCAATGTCCTTAACTAATTTCTCCTTTATAATTTTTTCCAGGACCTTACATACTACAGATGTCAAACTAACTGGCCTGTAGTTACCCGGATCACTTTTTTTTCCTTTCTTAAAAATTGGAACTATATTAGCAATTCTCCAATCATTTGGTACTACTCCTGAGTTTACAGATTCATTAAAAATTCTTGCTAATGGGCTTGCAATTTCAGGTGCCAATTCCTTTAATATTCTTGGATGAAGATTATCTGGGCCCCCCGATTTAGTCCCATTAAGCTGTTTCAGTTTTGCTTCTACCTCAGATATGGTAATATCTCCCTCCATATCCTCATTCCCATTTGTCATACTACCATTATCCCTAAGATCCTCTTTAGCCTTATTAAAGACTGAGGCAAAGTATTTGTTTAGATATTGGGCCATGCCTAGATTATCTTTAATCTCCACTCCATCCTCAGTGTTAAGCGGCCCCACTTCTTCTTTCTTAGTTTTCTTCTTATTTATATGGCTATAGAACCTTTTACTATTGGTTTTAATTCCTTTTGCAAGGTCCAACTCTACTCGACTTTTAGCCTGTCTCACTTTATCCCTACATGTTCTGACCTCAATTAGGTAGCTTTCCTTGCTGATCCCTCCCATCTTCCAATCCCTGTATGCTTTCTGCTTCTTCTTAATCACCTCTCTAAGATGCTTGCTCATCCAGCTTGGTCTACAACTCCTTCCTATGAATTTTTTCCTCTTTCTTGGGATACAGGCTTCCGATAGCTTCTGCAGCTTTGATTTAAAGTAATCCCAGGCCTCCTCTACCTTTAGATCCATAAGTTCTTCAGTCCAACCCACTTCCCTAACTAATTTCCTTAATTTTTGAAAGTCAGCCCTTTTGAAATCAAGAACTCTAGTTGCAGATTTATTTTTGTTAATCCTTCCATTTAGTTTGAACTGAATTAGCTCATGATCACTTGAGCCAAGATTGTCCCCTACAACCATTTCTTCTATGAGGTCCTCGCTACTCACCAAAATTAAAACGAAAATGGCATCCCCTCTAGTCGGTTCAGCAACTACTTGATGAAGGAATCCATCAGCTATCACATCTAGGAAAATCTGAGCCCTATTATTATTACTAGCACTGGTCCTCCAGTCTATATCTGGGAAGTTAAAATCTCCAATGATCACACAGTTTCCATTAGTATTTACTTTATTAAAAACATTTAAAAGGGCTCTATCCATATCCAAATGAGATCCCGGAGGTCTATAGCACACCCCAAGCACTATCGTAGGAGAGGCTTTACTAATTTTCTTCCCCAATGTAATTTTTGCCCAGACGGACTCTGTCTTATCCATTGCATCGCTTCTTATTTCTTTACATTCTACCTCATCATTGATATACAATGCTACTCCACCACCTTTACCTTTGTTTCTGTCTTTCCTAAACAGCACATACCCTTCAATACCTTAGTCCAGTCATGACTATTATTCCACCATGTTTCTGTTATCCCTATAATATCTGGTTTCACTTCCTGCACCAGTAGCTCTACTTCCTCCATTTTGTTACCTAGGCTCCTCGCATTGGTGTACAAACATCTTAATTTTTGCTGTTTAGCCTCGCTCACATTTTGTACCCTATTAGGCACAGTCATTCTACAGCCAGTGTAACCTATTAGACTAGTATCACACCGCCCTCGCTCCTTATATACATTCTCCTACCCACGGCTGTGTCCTTTCTTACTTCGTCTTCTTCCCTCTCAATGCTAAAATCTGGCGTGGAGATTACCTGGACATCTCCCAACCATCTCCCCCTAATTCCTAGTTTAACGCTCTCTTTATCAGTTGTGCCAGCCTTGATCCTACACGTCTATTTCCTTCCCTACTCAGATGAAGTCCATCCCGAGAGAATTGTCCTCTGTCTGTGAATGCCTCCCAGTGGCCATACATCCCAAAGCCCTCCTTATAGCACCACTACCTAAACCATCTGTTGACAGTCATAATCTTGTCACACCTTTGTTGCCCTTCTCTAGGAACAGGAAGGATCCCACTAAAGATCACCTGAGCCTCAATTTCCTTAAGCGTCTTCCCCAGCCTAGCATAGTCTCCCTTAATACTTTCCAGCGAGAATCTAGCCGTATCATTTGTTCCCATAGCATCTCCTCGTAAATCATATGCCCCACCCCGATCATTTCCATTGCCCTTTGCTGGACTCTATCCAATTTGTCCACATCCTGGTGTCCCTCAGGGGTCTGTTCTGGGACCAGCCCTATTCAACATATTCATAGAAAAAGGGGTAAACAGTGAGGTGGCAAAATCTGCAGATGATACAAAATTCCTAAAAATAGTTAAGACCAAGGCAGACTGTGAAGAGCTACAAAAGGATCTTTCAAAACTGGGTGACTGGGTAATAAAATAGCAGATGAAATTTAATGTTGATAAATGCAAAGTAATGCACATTGGAAAGCATAATCCCAACTATACATATAATATGATGGGTTCTAAATTAGCTTTACCACTCAAGAAAGAGATCTTGGAGTCATTGTGGATAGTTCTCTGAATACATCCACTCAATGTGCAGTGGCAGTCAAAAAAGCAAACAGAATACTGGGAATAATTAAGAAAGGGATAGATAGTAGGACAGAAAATATCATGTTGCCTCTATATAAATCCATGGTACGCCCACATCTTGAATACTGTGTGCAGATGTGGTCGTCCCATCTCAAAAAAGATATATTGGAATTGGAAAAGGTTCAGAAAAGGGCAAAAAATATTATTAGGGGTATGGAACGGCTTCTGTATGAGGAGAGATTAATAAGACTGGGAGTTTTCAGCTTGGAAAAGATATGGCTAAGGGAAGATATGATTGAGGTCTATAAAATCATGACTGGTGTAGAGAAAGTAGATAAGGACGTGTTGTTTACTACTTCTCATAACACAAGAATTAGAGGTCACCAAATGAAATGAATAGGCAGCAGGTTTAAAACAAATAAAAGGAAATATTTTTTCACACAACGCACAGTCAACCTGTGGAATTCCTTGCCAGAAGAAGTTGTGAAGGCCAAGATCATAACAGGGTTCAAAAAAGAACTGGATAAATTCATGGAGGATAGGTCCATCAATGGCTATTAGCCAGGATGGGCAAGAATGGTGTCCCTAGCCTCTGTTTGCCAAAAGCTGGGAATGAGCGTCAGCGGATGGATCACTTGATGATTACCTGTTTTGTTCCTTCCCTCTGGGGCACCTGGCATGAGACACTATTGGAAGACAGGATACTGGGCTAGATGGACCTTTGATCTGACCCAGTAGGGCCATTCTTATGTTTTTATGTTCTTATGTTTCTGTAGCGGGGGGACCAAAACTGGATGCAATACTCCAGATGTGGCCTCACCAGTGTTGAATAGAGGGGAATAATCACTTCCCTCGGTCTGCTGGTAATGCTCCTACTAATGCAGCCCAATATGCCATTAGTCTTCTTGGCAACAAGGGCACACTGCTGACTTATATCTAGCTTCTCATCAACTGTAATCCCCAAGTCCTTTTCTGCAGAACTGCTGCTTAGCCAGTTGGTTCCCAGCCTGTACCGGTGCACTTACAAAATTGTAAGTAAATCATCAGAGAACAGGTTTACATTGTCTGGACTTCATTCACTGCATGCCCAGCTTTTGTGTTTTTAACTATTACTTTTGCTAATGATTTTTTTCCCTGCTTTTTTCAGTAAGGCCTACCTGGTCCCTATCTGACCCAATTTTGCTTTTATTCCTTTTGTAATAAATACCCTCTGTGAGAGTAGAAGAAGGTGGCTATTTTAGGGCAAAGGAAAGAGGTATAAAGATATGCAAAACTCATACTTGGAAATAGGTATTGAAACAAAATGGAAAACCTCATATGCTGTACAAAAAAAAGGGGCCAAATGCAGACAGATGATAAGATATCTTACAGATATATGCAGAGCTTCCTCTTTCCTTCAGAAGCAAGTCCTGAGAATCAATTACTAGCTAAAATAAAATAATGTAGCTCATTAACAAAAATGGCACGCAGTATTTTAGAATTAGGGCACCAGGCTTTATACTGTTGCTATACCTTTAAATCTGCTTCACTCTGCATCTGCTTCTATCTGTCTAAAGAATAATAATTAGCACCTTTGAACAGTAACCTTGATAGCTTCATGAGGTAAGGAGCAAGGTATTATTTATTCCCACCTTGCAAGTAGGGAAACGGAGACAGAAAGGTTTTGTCTACACCAATGCATGGATTAGATCTCAACAGTTCCCAACTCTAAGCCTCACCACACAATACCATGATGGGTGCACTAGGAAAATGCAGATAGATGCTAAAAATACTAACAACTAAATATTTACATGTCCTTTTTATACCAGTAGCACGGAAACAAGATTAATGTCCTATCAATAACCTTGATGCCAAATTGACTCCCATTATCTCTTTATTCTTTTTTCTTTTGCAGATGCAAAAACAAACCCTACAATCCTCATATGCAAATTCCTTGAGCTTTTCTGTTCTCCTCAGGTGTGCATGCCAAGTTTTCATTATGAAGGCTTCCTGCTGTGAAAAAAAAAGGTACATTTTCACTTTCATGTGTCTTTTTCTTTGTGGTAGAAAGGATTGAAGCATTAATGAGTAAACTAAACTAAAACTGTACAGGCATTCCTGTAGGAAATTGGGTAAATTTCAAATACTGAGGGGAAGAAAATCAATTAGGTCAATAAAAATTGTGTAATTTTGACACAATGAAGTCAGTTGTCACTAAGGAGTTACATGCACAATTTCTATTCGTGTTAATGCCATTTTTATACCTTATTCCCTGGGGTGCTGATGTGAACATTTATCTCAATGCACCACAAGAATCATGAAAAAACAAATGGGAAAAAAGAACAACTTTCTTTTAGGTTCAAACCATCTACCTTTGAAGAAAGTTATCCAAAAGACAGCTAACGTTCTTAAAAAAAAAAAAGAAAAAAAGAAAGAAAAAGAAAAAATTCCAACCATCATTTAGATTTTCTATTGGAAGAAGCAGGCAAACCTTCAGAGAAAACCATACTGACACTGAACTAGCAACTTCTCATAGACCACATAGTCATGCCAAAAGCATTTCATGTTACCCCACAGTATTATGCATTTATTCTCAAAACAAACCATTTGGGGCCCAATTTCTTCACTTAGAACCATGGAAGGCTTCTGCCTAGAATTAACACACTTGCATCTGAAGGCTGAACTTGCCCCTTAAAGTTTAACAAAAATGTGCTTCGAATGCTGTCCTCAGTCAACAGGTGGAATGAAATGGCAGTGATGCATTTCTCCATCACCCTTCAAAGCCTGTAATGAGGCACCGTAAGAATATTCCATAAAGGGGAGGTTGGACAACCTTCCAAGCAAGTGCAAAGCTTTCCTACTCTGAGCAAGTCCTTTCTTCCTTTCCTATGGCTAGTGCCTCATACTGGAGGATTTTTCAGAATGGGAGCAAACTGAGCAAGGACAAGGATTTTAATGTTGATACTGTATTTTATGCTTCTATAGTATTATATGATAGCATATATTACATGATATAGGGGACCTCAAAGCGCTTTACAAATGTTTATGAATTAAGCTTCGCTTGATCACTGTGAGGTGGATAAGTTTTATTTTCCACATTTTACAGATGGAGAAAATGGGGCCCAGAGGTGTTAAGTGACTTCTTTAGAAAGCAAGCATGTCACAGAGCTGGGAATAGAGGCTATCACTCAGCAAAGCACTTATGCGCATGTTAACTTTATGTATTCCCAGTGAAGTAAAACATTATAACTGAACTGCAAAATACAGTATAGAAAATTCTAAAGCCAGCCTTTTGGCTAGTGACCCCACATAGAATACCAGCTTCAACAACAAGCACTACCAGTATGGAAATCATAGAAGCATAGAATCATAGGACTGGAAGGGACCCTGAGAGGTCATCTAGTGTAGTCCCCTGCATGCATGGCAGGACTAAGTATTATCTAGACCATTCCTGACAGGTGTTTGTCTAACCTGCTCTGAAAAATCTCCAATGATGGAAATTCTGCGGCCTCCCAGGACAATTTATTCCAGTGCTTAACCACCTTCACAGTTAGGAAGTTTTTTCTAATGTCCAGTCTAAACCGCCCATTGCTTCTTACCCTATCCTCAGAGGTTAAGGAGAACAATTTCTCTCCCTCCTCCTTGTAACAACCTTTTATGTACTTGAATCTGTTATCCTGTCCCCTCTCAGTCTTCTCTTCTCCAGAATAAACAAACCCAGTTTTTTCAATCTTCCCTCATAGGTCATGTTCTCTAGACCTTTAATCATTTTTGTTGTTCCTCTCTCAAGGCCTCTCAATCAACAGGACAGCAGTGATGTACTCTCTACTTTCTATTTAATATTCCAAAAATAGCATTGAGACAAGCTCTGGGGCAATTATTGGGCCCAATGAAGTAAGGTAAAGAGAAGAAAATTATGACCCTTAGCATGGAGGTGTGTTGATTTCTTAAGATTCCATCTGGACCAACTTTTAGTCAAGGGAGAAATTCACCCATAGGTACCTGCTCTGGGAGCACTTCCCAATGAGAAATTCCCTTTTCAAAGTTATGTTTATGCATAAATCTCATTAGTGTCAATGGGAGTTCTGTACAGGGAAGTGGGATGAAAGAACCTACTTGTATCTAGGAAGTGAAACACATATGTACTGTGTTTGTTGGACACATTTGGCCATTTCCTATGTATTTTACTTTATGTATTTACTTTTGGCTTACAATTGCACACTCTGGTATGGCTTTATGAGGCAGGGAACATCATTTGTCTAATGTCACTCCAGCATACTTAGGTTCAATACATACAATATGAGGCATGATAATAAGCAATTACCATTTTCTGTATTATAGTAACCCCAATTCAGGATCAAATTCTATGGTGCTAGGTACTATGCAAACACATAGGAAGACACAGTCCATACCCCCAAGAGCTTAAAATCTACCTTAAGACAACGTCAACTAGTGAGTGTGACAAACAATAGAAGGAAGATGGCTGTAACAGCGGTAAATACTACAACTCAATGGTTCTGAATCTAGGAAAAGTGATTTAAAATTAAAACAAAAAAACAACCCTTACCTCCACCATCACTGAATGTTCCTAAAATCTACCACAGAAAACAACACTGAGAAGTCAAAATGTCATTGAACTTTACACTGACAAGGCTTAAAAAAAATAAAGGATTAACATTTTCTTAAAATGAAATAAAGTTGGGTTTGGGCTACAATCCAAAAATCTTGCCTCCCAGTCAGTTTTAGCTCTAGGCACTTTAAAATTAATAGGCTAGCCTGCACCAAGAGCATATCAGCGCTTTTGAGTTCAGCTCTTCAAGTAACATGTATTTTTTCCTAAAACCTCAATATATAATGAAGAAATGCCAGATTTTTTTTGATATAATCTTTGGAACTAACCAGAATTAACACAGAAAATAACATATTCCAACTTTACATCAATTAATGCATGTGATAGTTTGTCAGAACAGATCATAAAATTAATACTTAGTACAACTGAGGTCTTTGTTTGTTGGGAGGAAATTTGTACAGAACAAATGAATAATACCTTTCAAATCTCAAAGGTAAGAAAGATTATCACAGAAAAGCATTGTATCTCTTTGTTCCACTTTTATAATAATGTTACTCTATTACAAAGGAAATCCCATCCCAGATACTTAAAGTTACTGCCTTGATTCCCCTCAAATGATGTACTCGTGAGTTTGAGTGAAAGAGCATATAGAAGATCACACTTTATTCGTTCAGCCTACTTAGCCATATTCCTCTCTCTTGCGCTGCTGGCTGAAAAGTGAGTCTAATTTGCTGATGAATACATTTAAGAGCTAGTGATCCATTACATTAACTTTAATGAGCTGCAGCAGGTCACTTGGTTATGGATGGCACCCTGCAAAGGCTACAGTTCAGTGATACTAAATCTCTTGACAGTCAGCCTCAGAACTTTTATGCAGTACTTATAACAAAGTCATGGTTATCAACTCCCGGTCACCGGAATGACTACATTTCATAGCTCCTTGCTATCTGCTGTAGGTTTCATCCTACAGTTTAAGAGCATAAGTAATTCATAATTAGATCATATATAACTGGCAGCCACAAGAAAGAACATTAATTTAGAGGTCTTGTAGGGAGGGTGGATTTTTTACGTCTACCATATTTCCACTGATTTGGTTCAAAGGGCACATTCAAACTTTTGAATTTACCATCTGAACTCCTAAAAAAACAATTAATGAGTAACAAAGCCTGCAGTTGAGTGTAGTATAGCTTATCTTCACTGTAAAAAGGAGAAGATTCACAGAGGGAAATCTCCATTGCGGAATACTTTTTAACGATAAAAGGTAAACATCTGAATGACTAAAATTGTCTGTACCGTATTACAGTTGCTTGTACACGTGACGAGGTGGGCAGAGAGGTGAGGTGGGAGGGTGAGTAGGGTGAGGAGGTGAATGGGGAGGCGAGTGGCATGCGAGCGGGAGGGCGGGGCGAGGAGGAGACCCCCTACCAGAATCTCCCCCCTTCCCCCAGTGCTTCCTGCCCACTGGCAGGCCCCACAAATGAGCCTCTCCCCTTCCCTCTCAGCGCCTACTGCCTGTCACGGGTCAGATGTTTCGTGGAGTCAGGAAGTGCTCGGGGGGGCGGGAGGGGAGAGGAGCAAGGCTGTAGTGCACTCAGGGGACAGGTGAAACTGATCTGGGAAGAGGCAGGGAGGGAGGAGGTGGGGAAGGGAAGAGGTGTGGTGAGTGGGAAGAAGCAGGACGGGGGTGGGGCCTTGGGGAAGGGGTGGAGTATGGGCGGGGCCAGAGCAGAGCCAGGGGGAGCACCCCCCAGCAGATCAGAAACTTGGCACCTATGTCCCAGGCCCCGCATCCCTCTAGGGACAGCCCTGCTAAGTGAATTTGGGTGTCCAACTTGGTACGCAATTAGGGAGGCCTGGTTTTCAGAGGGTGGATTTTCAGCACTTTTTGAATATCAAACCTTTTTAAAGGAGTTTCAAATGGGCACTCAAAATCATTCAGTTGACTCTGAAAACCTATCATAGTTTTGGAACTTCTGACATGGGGTTTAGATTTGCTAGTTATTATTAATGCATGTAGATATTTATAGCTAGATATTTAACAAACAGTTGAATTATTATCTTTGAGTAACATTTGTTTGAATTTTGTCCTTTTCTTTGTGAATTGTCCAGACTTGACCTTATTTTGGCAAAGATGTACATGTAACTATCCTATGGACTGATGATTAACAATTTGCAGTCTATGGCTCACTGATGATCTGTTTATTCTGACTGTTGGCTACATATTTTTGGTCTGTATTTGGTCACCTAGGGGGGATTTGATAGCTGCTTTCAACTACCTGAAAGGGGGTTCCAAAGAGGATGGATCTAAACTGTTCTCAGTGGTAGCAGATGACAGAACGAGGAGTAATGGTCTCAAGTTGCAGTGGGGGAGGTTTAGGTTGGATATTAGAAAAAACTTTTTCACTAGGAGGGTGGTGAAACACTGGAATGCGTTACTTAGGGAGGTGGTGGAATCTCCTTCCTTAGAAGTTTTTAAGGTCAGGCTTGACAAAGCCCTGGCTGGGATGATTTAGTTGGGGATTGGTCCTGCTTTGAGCAGGGGGTTGGACTAGATGACCTCCTGAGGTCCCTTCCAACCCTGATATTCTATGATTCTATGATTTGTTTCTTTATCCTGACTGGATGACAAACATTTTTAAACAGGGTAATAACGAAGAAAGAAATGCAAATAATCAATGGCAAATACGAATACTCTTGTTCACACACAAATACCCTTGTTTGCACATGAATATAGGTTTTAATATGAAAAAGAACCATTCTCTAAACGTTCATGTGAATAGAAACTCATTCACGTGCATGTTTGTGAACAGCAAATAGCAAGAATAAATTAAGAAGGCTGAATAAAACAACACTTCAGACTTTGAACGAATGTTCACAAGCACTGTTTTGCATCATTCACCCAGCCCTGTGAGCAGCCATCTGTTCAATAACTGATAACAGACATGGAAGTTGAGTTGTATGGCTGATCAAAGAGACACTAGGTATCTATTTATAGAATTTATATTAAGTTCAAGGTGGGTGTAGAGAGTATGCTTTTCGACCTTTGGGTTTTTTTTTAAATTTTACACACCAAAGATGAGATTTTGTTTAATAAATTATTTAAATACATTGTTGGTTGATATAACTTCTTAATCACGTGTATGCTATGCAGCCTGTTACACACATGCTTAAAATTAAGAAGATGAGTAGTATCCCCAAGTACCTACAGTTAAACACATGCTTCAGTGCCTTACTGGATTAGACCAGAATGCTAGCACTTTGCAGGTTTGAGTCCCATCTGCTTATGCAAAAAAAAAAAAAAAAGCTGTACAAAACAATTAGTAAGTAAATATTTTCTAAGCATTTTTTTGAAAATTTTTTCAGGTTTTTGAAAAAAATTTGGTGTTCAGTTCTTGAACAGTGAAAAATTTTCAGTTTTTAGTTCCTGAAAACTAAAAACACTTTGGCTTTTGTTTTCTCAACAAAATACATTTTTTTGGACAAAATCAGGTCTTTTCTTGTGAAAATTTCCATTTAATCCAAAAGCCTATTTTTTGCTGAAAAATAGGTTCAACAAAAAAAAGTATTCCATCGAGCTCTACCTTTAACCAATGCTCTAGCTTCCTCCATTTGTGCTCAAAGCTTCCAGTGGAAGAATTAGTAGTCTATGTATGCTGCTTTGCAAGCTACAGAGATATCAAGTAGTATGAGCAAGGGACTCTGGTCTTTATCTATTGCTATGAAGATTGCCTTTTAGTGCTACTAAGGTCTTGTTGTGTGTTGTGCCTTGGTCTTAAACCTGGTTGCAAAACATCTAGGATGTTGTTTGCAGTGTTGTGGCTGTGTTGGTCCAAGGATATTAAAGAGACAAGGTGAGTGAGGTAATATCTTTTACTGGACCAACTTTTATAGGATGTTGGCAGATGTTGCATGTCATTTGAACTTGGTTGTCACTACTGTTTCAATGACTTTTCTTAGATGTGGGAGGTTAGAGATGGGCCAACAGTGGAAAGGGATTTTTGGATCCAGTGTAGGCTTTTGGAAGATGGTGACTATTGTATGTTTCAGAGAAGCAGGCAGGTTCACTTCTGTGAAGGAAGCATTGATACTTTCCATTAGTAGTGGACCCAGTTCTTTCCTGTGTTTCACCAGCCAGGAGAAGCAAGCTCTGTTTTGCAAGTTGGTGGCTTGAATATTCCTAAAGGCTTCACAATATTTATGCAACTAAAAAGTGAATCAACTTTGCAAAAACATCTTTCATCCAAGGTTAAAAAAACCCCCCAAAAAAACACACATACACACCTAAAGAAAGGCTTTGTGCAGTTAAACTTCTAACAAAGTCTTTAAAATAAAATAAAAGGAAGGGGCTTTGTGTCCTTTTTTCCATAGGGTGAGTCTGGCTCCTAAGATTAGGTCATACAGCCAAATCACAGTCCTTTTATAGCCCCTTTTGAACTCAGTTCCTCACCCTAGTTGAGCACAGCCACATTTCACTACTGGCTGGCACTGTTCCCTGTAAGCTGTGCGCATGTGCGCGCACACACAGATCCTAAACCTCGTGCACACGGTGAAACACCATGCACACAAACATTTGCACAGAAGCATAACAATTTGCACAGAAGAAATTTTTTGCACACATGGCCTGCCAAAAATTCGAGGGAACATTGCTGGCTGGGTGCCCTGGCAATCTTTGTTTAGTTAAGTGGCTGTTGTGGAGTTTCCTTTGCCCAGGGAGACAATGTTAACTCTCTCCAGCAACCACAGGATTAGGTTCTAAACACCATGCAAAAGGATTTTTATTGTTCTCTCCGCTGTCAATTCAGTTTACTTCTAGCATCAATTAATTGTTTCACCAACTTTTTGAAGTCTGTCTGTGTTTTTGTTCAGTATCCTGACTCCTTCCTGTAATATTTCTCTGGCCTTTTTAAGACCTGATGCTGGGCTAATAATATTGCCTTTGATTATAGCCTTGGCTGTATTCCAGATCATACCTTTGAGTACATTATAGGGCTGTCTGAACCCTGTAGAGTTCAGTTCACAAAGGGGCTTGTGAATTGAACTATACTGCTTAGTCTGTAGGGACTGTTAGTGAATCTGCAAGAGCAAGCCTCCCTCTGCTATATATCCAGTCCCTCTCTACTCCTGCCAATCATGCCCTCTCTCCTCACAACTCTCATGGCTTCTTTCTAACTTTAGATGCCTTAATGGGGATCCTTGGGCTGTTATGGGGTAGGGAATGAATGCCAGTTGCGTGGGGACAGAAATTTCCATTTATGTGTGGGTACGTTCACTGAACTTTCAGAAGGTTGAGGTATGGGCTGAGACTTACAAAGGTATCAAAAGTTTTGTGCTCCACAGCCGTTTCCAATTTGATATCAATATTTCACACAGCTGTAATACATTTTATTACTGGTATTTACTAAAGAAGTTGCTTCGAATTAACTTGTATACATAGGCTAAGAGGATGTGAATGTTTAACAACAGATTGTTTCAAGTGCAAACTATATGGTCATATTGTTGCAGACCAACTGTTTACCACTAATTTTACTGGGACCACACACACACACTGCTTTTCCCTGATGAGGAGTATAGATTATGCCAATTGTCCAGTCTTGTCACTTATGGATTCTTTTAGCTAACAAATGTCTGTCACCTATATCTTTTATTTAGGCTTTAAAAGAAAATGCATTTTAAAGAAAGTCCCTAATTTTGCACCTGTAGATGTGAAGTAAACTGGATAAATGCATGCTCGCTTTAACTTAGTTTAGGGCTTATCCAAAGTCCACTGAAGTCAATAGAAGTCTTTTCACTGACTTTCATAGGTGCTGGATCAAGCCCTTAATGTCCTCTCCACAGACTGTTTGTTTGAGGAGACACTAAGTCAAAATCTGTTCATGAAGATGCAAGGGTGTAATTGAAGCTAGAATCTCAGCCAGCATGTTGGACTGGATTTACCCAACTCTGCAAGGAAATAAGACATCTCTTTTTTTTCAGTGGATTTTTTTCATTAAGTAGCCACAAGACACATTGACTTGAAGCAAGAACATCCACAAAATGACTGCATCAAAGCAGATATTTTATGTGACTGATCTTTATGCTATATTAATACATTTAGAAGTTTGTAGAAGACATAGGCTAGAGAAGACAACTATGAAATCTTGAATCAGATTTCAAATGTCAGGATTCAAATGTCAGAGGTTGGATCTGAATTAACTCCTTTGCTTTTTGCTCCTGGGTCCAGGGCCGGCTTCAGGCACCAGCTTTCCAAGCAGATACTTGGGGCGGCATTCAGAATGGGGCGGCAGTCCATGTCTTGCAGTGGCAAGTGAGTGGCTGTTGCGGCGGTGGCAATTCGGCAGCGACTGCTTGGGGAGGTAAAATTGGTAGAGCCACCCCTTCCTGGGTCAGACCCAAAACTAGAAAGGACCTAGTTTTCTAGGTCTGATTTGATGGAGTCAACATTTTGAGAGATTTTTGGCATAATCTAATCTAAATGCAGTCCTTTGTCAAATCTTGAATCTGCCTCAAACTCTGTCATGAAACTAATCTGGATTTGCTGACTCAGTCTACTGTTGGTTTTTAGGAAATTTTTAAAAAGCTGCTGGAGGAATATGATTTAATTTTAACACATAAGCTGGGTTAGGGTGCCATCTAGGTGATTGGATGTCTGGATACAGACATCTTCCTGTGCTGGTCTGACTAGATGAAGGCAAATGCATTCTGTAGAACTCTAGTATCATTCTACAAAGTTCCAACGGTATTTCCCTGATGTATTATGATTACCAACTGCAAGTGACTAGACCCTGAGCAACCCAAACCTTTTAACATATTTGTAAATGAATGACAATTTCTGCTCCATAACCCCTTACTCACTTTCCCCTTCTTATGGTCTTTCAAATATAAAATGTGTTTTACTTAAATATTGGTAAAACTACCTGAAATAAAATACCTGTATGTACAACAGATGCAGAAAGGTATCTTGAAATAAATGTAGAAAGGACAGTTTCCAAACCTCTTATATTTATATTTTCCCCTGCTTAAGGTCTCTTGACAACATATTTGGCTGTAGGGAGGCACACTATCCATTGCAGAATTAGTCTGATAAAATCTGATTCATCCATTTAGACAAAAGTATTCTATTAAACAGTGAGATAAATATAAAGTAGTACAGACCATGCACTAAAATTCAGATTGACAGACTTTGTAATGAAAACCTTTAGTAGATTATGACTACATGCATTAGACTGTACTCCTGTGCACTTACAATATGCTATAAATGCAGCATAGGATTGACTCTGAGAACCAGCAACCACTGAGTTGGTCCAAACACAGTTTACCTTAATAGGAGAGATTTCTTTTTTAAGCAACAGTCTTGCTATCTTTGAGTTCAGAAGCATCAGTTTTAGTTAATAAATTAAACATTTTTCAAAATACAGTTCATCATTAATTCCCTTCAGTAAATGCTTCTAAGCATTCAAAACTTTCAGACTAATGGGCTCAGTGAAAATGTGTGCTCCATTAAGAGGAAACAGCACTAAAGCTGACTTGCTTGTGCAGCTTTCAGTTTCATGGCAGACATTCACGAGTTTTGGATATTTGTGGGATGTAAGTATTGATACTCCAGCAGCCATCAGAACAAAGTGATGTATTTGTCTTCTTAGGGAGAAAGTGTCTTGGGCTCTTCTTTCAACACTGGAATCCTGCATAAAATAGTTTTGTACACAAAGGAGCCAATCAGGAGCACTGATTGAAGAGTAACATAAACCCTTACTCATCATCGACCAGTGTCCAAGGAATGTAGGGTAAACATTTTCTAAAACACCTAATTGAATTAGGAGCCTAAATACCATTTTCAAAAGTTATTTAGGCTCCTAAGTCCATTAGACATTTGCACATTTCCTCCCACGGTCTCTTACTAGTAGGTATACAATTGTCTTACAAGTTTCAGAGTAGCAGCCGTATTAGTCTGTATTCGCAAAAAGAAAAGGAGTACTTGTGGCACCTTAGAGACTAACAAATTTATTTGAGCATAAGCTTTCGTGAAGTGAGCTGTAGCTCACGAAAGCTTATGCTCAAATAAATTTGTTAGTCTCTAAGGTGCCACAAGTACTCCTTTTCTTTTTGCGAATTGTCTTACAGGTTAGCTAGGATTACTGTATGATGAAAATAAAGCTAACAACAGAAAACTAGTTTATAATGTGAGCGTACTAATATTTAGGGCCTAATCCAAAGCTGACTGAAGTCAATGGAAAGGCTCCCATTTATTAATTGGGCTTTGAATCAATCCTATAGGTGGCAGCGTGTGGGCAATCATGCCTAATGGCTCAAGTCAGGAGCCTGGAACTGGAACCAGAGTCAGAGTCAGGTGCCAAGCCAAAGGTCACAGCTGGAGACCGAATCAGGTGGCAAGCCAAGAGTCACAGCCAGAGTCAGAGCCAAGGGTAGGACAAAGGAACAGGAGTGAGATAGGAAAGCAGGAACCAGGAACAGATGGAGATCTGGGATAAGGATAGGAACAGGCTGGAAGGCAGGAACCAGGAGCAGGTGGGAAGGCAGGGCTCAGCATTCACGCAAGAAGATTGGGTGCTAGAATTCCTCTAGTTGCTCAGACAACTTCCTGTGCCTTCTTCCCTGCCTATCAGTGGATCTGGATGTCTCCCCCAATCAGGAGCTTCAGGGTGCGGCCTTTTGCATGGTAGAGTTTTACTGGCCCCTTCTGCACTCATTCAGATCAGTTGGCCATTGTGATTTGAGTATTGCCTGGGGACCTGTGGGCCCAGGTTTAAAACCTGCAGTCCCTCATAATCGGGACTTTAAAACCCAATCCTGGCCCAGCTATGTCAATGACCAACTTGCTAGAATTCTTTGAGGGGGTCAAAAAAGCATGTGGGGCATGGATGATACAGTGGATATAGTGTACTTAGATTTTCAGAAAGCCTTGGACAAGGTCCCTCACCAAAGGCTTGTAAGCAAAGTAAGTTGTCATGGGATAAGAGGGAAGGTCCTCTTATGGATTAGTAACTGGTTAAAAGATAGGAAACAGAGGATAGGAATAAATGGTCAGTTTTCAAAATGGAGAGAGGTAAAGAGTGGTGTCCCCTAGGGATCTGTGCCGGGATGCATGCTATTCAACATATTCATAAATGATCTGGAAAAGGGGATAAACAGTGAGGTGGCAAAATTTGCAGATGATACAAAACTACTCAAGATAGTTACATCCAAAGCAGACTGTGAAGAGCTATAAAGGGACCTGACAAAACTAGGTGACTGGGCAACAAAAGGGCAGATGAAATTCAATGTTGATAAAAGCAAAGTAATGCACACTGGAAAACACAATCCCAATTATACAAAAAAAATGATGGGGTCTAAATTAGCTGTTACCACTCAAGAAAGAGATCTTGGAGTCATTGTGGATAGTTCTCTGAAAACATCCACTCAATGTGCAGCGGCAGTCAAAAAAGTGAACAGAATGTTGGGCATCATTAAGAAAGGCATAGGATAATATCATATTGCCTCTATATAAATCCATGATACGGCCACATCTTGAATACTGCATGCAGATGTAGTTGCTCCATCTCAAAAAAGATATATTGGAATTGGAAAAGGTTCAGAAAAGGGCAACAAAAATTATTAGGGGCATGGAACAGATTCCATATGAGGAGAGATTAATAAGACTGGGACTTTTCAGCTTGGAAGAGAGATGACTAACGGGGGATATGATTGAGGTCTATAAAATCATGACTGGTGTGGAGAAAGTAAATAGGGAAGTGTTGTTTACTAACATAATACAAGAATTAGGGGTCACCAAATGAAATGAATAGGCAGCAGGTTTAAAACAAATAAAAGGAAATATTTTTTTCACACAACGCACAGTCAACCTGTGGAACTCTTTGCCAGAGGATGTTGTGAAGGTCAAGACTATAATAGGGTTCAAAAAAGAACTAGATAAGTTCCTGGTGGATAGGTTTATCAGTGTCTTTTAGCCAGGATGGGCAGGGACGGTGTCCCTAGCCTTTGTTTGCCAGAAGCTGGGAATGGGCAACAGCGGATGGCTCACTTGATGACTACTGTTTTGTTCATTCCCTCTGAAGCACCTGCATTGGCCACTGTTGGAAGATCCTGGGCTAGATGGACCTTTGGTCTGATCTGGTATGGCCATTCTATGCTCTTTTGTAATGACAAAATTACTCAGACGTTAAGGTTAGAAGGGACCATTGTGATCATCTAGTCTGACCTCCTGCACATTGCAGGCCTCAGAACCTCACCCACCTACTCTGGTAATAGACCCCTAACCTCTGGCTGAGTAACTGAAGTCCTCAAATCATGATTTAAAGACTTCAATTTACAGAGAATCCACCATTTACACTAGTTTAAACCTGTAAGTGACCCGAATCCAGTGCTGCAGAAGAAGGTGAAAATTCCCAGGGTCTCTGCCAATCTGATCCCGAGGGAAATTCCTTCCCAACTCCAAATATGGTGATCAGTTAAACCCTGAGTATGTGGGCAAGACCCACCAGGCAGATACCTGGGAAAGAATTCTCTGTAGTAACTCAGAGCCCATCTAGTGTCCCATCTCCAGACATTTGGGAGTTTTGCTACTAGCAGTCACCAATGGGCCTCATGCCATTGTAGGCAGTCCCACCATCCCCTCCATAACTTATCAAGCTCAGTCTTAAAGCCAGTTAGATTTTTTGCCCACACTGCTCCCCTTGGAAGGCTGTTCCAGAACTTTACTCTTCTGATGGTTAGAAACCATCATCAAATTTCAAGCCTAAACTTGTTGATGACCAGTTTATCTCCATTTACTTTTGTTTCCACAATGGTACTTAACTTAAATAACCCTCTCCCTCCCTGGTATTTATCACTCTTCCGTATTTATAGAGAGCAATCATATCTCCCCTCAGCCTTCTTTTGGTCAGGCTAAACAAGACAAGCTTTTTTGAGTCTTCTCTCACACTTAAGTGGGAACTGAATAAATGAAAAAAAATGCTTTA
Organism: Dermochelys coriacea; assembly: GCF_009764565.3. Classification (NCBI taxonomy): domain Eukaryota; kingdom Metazoa; phylum Chordata; order Testudines; family Dermochelyidae; genus Dermochelys; species Dermochelys coriacea. Next base: position 45,853,024 of record NC_050069.1, on the reverse strand, counting down.
TGATTTTCTTATTTTTTTCAAAAAATATTTATTTTTATATACTTTCAAGCTTGGAAAGGCCATTTTTCAATTAAAAGCCATTACATAATTTTGACGAACTATAGTAACATTTTTACCATATTTCATATCACCTGCAGATTTGACACTGACTGTAACAGAACTACAAGAACTTGTTTGTCATATATAATAGGAACTGTCATAAATATAAAGGGAAGGGTAAATACCTTTAAATCCCTCCGGGCCAGAGGAAAAACCCTTTCACCTGTAAAGGGTTAAAAATCTAAGATAACCTCGCTGGCACGTGACCAAAATGACCAGTGAGGAGCCAAGATACTTTCAAAGCTGGGGACAGTGGGGAACAAAGGGTCTGTGTGTGTGATGCTTTTGCCGGGACCAGAGCAGGAATTCAGGTCAGAACTCCTGTAAAGAGTTAGTAAGCAATCTAGTTAGATATGCATTAGATTTTGTTTTGTTTAAATGGCTGATAAAATAAGTTGTGGGGAATGGAATGTATATTCCTGTTTTTGTGTCTTTTTGTAACTTAAGGTTTAGCCTAGAGGGATTCTCTATGTTTTGAATCTGATTACCTTGTAAGGTATTTACCATCCTGATTTTACAGAGGTAATTCTTTTACTTTTTCTTTAATTAAAATTCTTCTATTAAGAACCTGATTGCTTTTTCATTGTTCTATAAGTGGGGGAATAGTCCCGCTATTATGGGGAACTTTCCTGGCTTCTGCACTACCTCGGTGAAGTGGGCTAGCGAAAGGATCTGAGTCCTCGCTCCCACTTCCTTTACCCAGTGGCCTCCTTGCCCTTGAGGACTCCCCTTCCACTCTCCTGTCTGGCAGAGTTCTCGTAACCCCAACCTCTGGGGGGCTCAACCCCCAACTCTGCTGTGGTCACCTATGACAGGGGCTAGGGTGTCCCCACTCCGGGGTACTCTCTCTGCACTGGGCACTTCTCTGACCCACTGAACATTGCATACAAGTTAAAGTTATTTAATCAACAATTAATTTAAAAAAAAAAAGGAAAAATGGGAAAAGTTAAAGGAAACACATCAACCCGCTCTGTGGCAGGGAACATCACAAACAGCATCTCTGGAATGTCAGGGCAGTTCACAGTCTGTTCCTTGTAAGTCCCAGGCCACCTTCTCAGGCCCTGGCTGTGCTGCAGGGATGCTGTGGGTTGGACACTTGCTCTGGTGGTGGCCACACGCTCTCAGGCTCTAAGTGGTAGGACCCTTCTGCCCAGTGTCGCCCGCGCCCTGTTGGGGTTACGATCCAAGCCTGGCCTGCTGAGCCTCTTGGCTGAGGCGTCTCCCTGTGCTGGGCCCGCTGCCCAGGGTCCCCCTCGCTCTCCCCAGCTGCTCACCACACCCAGCTCCGGACTGCTCCAGCCCCAGCTGCACCACTCTGTCTCTGCACTGCTACTGCTGCTGCCTCCAGCTCCTTGGGCTGCTTCTTTGGCCCCTCTGCATTTGGTTGCTACAGCTCTGCTCCCAGGACAGGTCTGCTCTGCAGGCTGCTTCTATGACTCTGCTCCCAGCACTGACCTGCTTCCTGGACTGCTTTTCTGGCCCCTCTGGCTCTGGTTGCTGCAGCTCTCCTCTCAGAGCAAGTCTGCTCTCTCTGGGCTGTGTCTCTAGCTTTGGGGCTGCAGCTCTGCTCCCAGGACAGGGTCTGCTCTCTCTGGGCTACTTTTCTGGTCCCTCTGGATCTGGCACAGCTCCGCTCCCCAGCTTAGCTTGGGTCCCTGCTTTCTCCTTAGCTCAGCCCCACTCTGTCTGACCCAGGCAAATCCAGCTCACATGGAGGATGGAACCTCCCTGGCCTCGTGACTCCCTGATTAGCCTGCTCACCCTGTCATTCTGGCTGAGCTGGAGCATTGGCCTCTCCTCATTGTTCCTGGGGACTGTCAGTCTCAGGGTCCTGGCTTCCCATCGACCCTTCCCCCTTTTTAGTACTGGGAGTTAGCAACCAAAACACCTCCACTGAATGTTAGTAAGGGGGCAACAGTCCCCTTACAGTTCTTAAGATCCAAGGGTTTGGGTCTTTGTTCACCTATGCAAATTGGTGAGGATTTTTATCAAGCTTTCTCCAGGAAAGGGGGTGTAGGGCTTGGGGGGATTTTGGGAGGAAAGACGTTTCCAAGTGGGCTCTTTCCCTGTTCTTTGTGTAACACTTTGGTGGTGGCAGCTTTTAACCTAAGAATAAGCTAATGGGTCTTTCATGCAGGTCCCCACATCTGTACCCTAGAGTTCAGAGTGGGGAAGGAACCTTGACAGGAACAAAAACCGTGTTTGTGGATTTTTATTATATTATAAAATGTTATGGATAACAGTCAAAGTGCTTGATCTTCCACTGTTTCACAGGCCTAGTGGAAAGTGGAATATGCAAGAAAACTGCTAATGAGCAAGATCTCAGATGGAATCGTGGCCCCATTGATGTCAACAGAAGTTTGTCATTGACTTCTGTGGGGCAGGATTTCACCCTTTCTGCCTGCTATCTGAATTCTTGTACATAACTGGGGTACAAGAGAATATGAAGAATGATTGCAGAGCCATGAAAGACCAGTAGCACCATATAGCTCCAACTCCTGGGAGAATATTTAAGATTTCTGAAGCACTGTATGATAATCTAAAGAATCAATGATTCAACAAATAGCACATTTATAGTTATGCTTCCAGCTGAAATTTGGCTTGATGTTGAGTTGTATATTCGTCTGTGGCTATAAATAAAATTATTGCCTTATTGAAAGAGATTCTGGAATATTTTTAGTAATTAATCAACGAGCTAACTGTTCAATAAAAATGTTGCTTTCATTTGTATAAGCCGTTATCTAAAGATGCCAAAGCAGTTTATAAATAATGAATTACATTATAAAACTCCATTGTGAGTTGGAGTACCTATTATTGTACCCACGTAACAGATGGATAAAAACTGAGCCACAGCAAGATTAGGTAACTTTACCAGTCTAGCAATGAATCAGTAGTAGAGCCAGCAATAGAAGCCATATGTGCAATTCTGGCTCCACTGAAGTAAATGAAAAAGCTCCCAATAACTTTAATGGGGCCAGGATCTCACCCCAGTAGTCCTGACTCTTCTTCCCTTGTGGTTAACAATTAACATTCTCTGATACAGCACAGACAGCAACCTAATCAGTCTTAATTATGTATAACAAAATGAATGCACTTGCTGAGACCCAAACATCACAGTTATGGAGGGAAATAAAGTGCAGAATAGCTGACAGAATTACACGAAATATTAACTTGTTTTCTTGAGGTTTCCTTGTTTCAGAACTGGAACTGTTGTAGTAGTTGTCTAAGAACATTTGACCCAGCCTATGGCTGTATTAATATTGAACATCTAATAATAAAGTTCTTCTATCCTCTCCTGTAATAATGAACTCATATCTTCTGTTCTTCTTGCCTTCTATAACTGACACAATGGTCTGGCCTGCCTCATACACACATGAGCACACATTATGGATTACAGACCAACATCAATGACACACATTGCCTCATGACATCCTGACACATGCGGTTAACATTTCTATTAGAAAAATGAGTTCCCAATTTTCACCATCTCAGCATCAAGAGAAGCACTCCTGCTCTTCATAGGAGCAGATCTAGCAGAGATAAGAGATGTTGATAATAGACCTGAAACTGAGTACTTGTGGCACCTTAGAGACTAACAAATTTATTACAGCATAAGTTTTCGTGAGCTACAGCTCACTTCATCGGATGCATTTGGTGGAAAAAACAGAGGAGAGATTTATATACACACACACAGAGAACATGAAACAATGGGTTTATCATACACACTGTAAGGAGAGTGATCACTTAAGATAAGCCATCACCAGCAGCAGGGGGGGAAAGGAGGAAAACCTTTCATGGTGACAAGCAAGGTAGGCTAATTCCAGCAGTTAACAAGAATATCAGAGGAACAGTGGGGGGTGGGGTGGGAGGGAGAAATACCATGGGGAAATAAGCTTTCGTGAGCTACAGCTCACTTCATCGGATGCATTTGGTGGATCCGATGAAGTGAGCTGTAGCTCACGAAAGCTTATGCTCTAATAAATTTGTTAGTCTCTAAGGTGCCACAAGTACTCCTTTTCTTTTTGCGAATACAGACTAACACGGCTGCTTCTCTGAAACATGGGGAAATAGTTTTACTTTGTGTAATGACTCATCCATTCCCAGTCTCTATTCAAGCCTAAGTTAATTGTATCCAGTTTGCAAATTAATTCCAATTCAGCAGTCTCTCGTTGGAGTCTGTTTTTGAAGCTTTTTTGTTGAAGTATAGCCACTCTTAGGTCTGTGATTGAGTGACCAGAGAGATTGAAGTGTTCTCCAACTGGTTTTTGAATGTTATAATTCTTGACGTCTGATTTGTGTCCATTCATTCTTTTACGTAGAGACTGTCCAGTTTGGCCAATGTACATGGCAGAGGGGCATTGCTGGCACATGATGGCATATATCACATTGGTAGATGCGCAGGTGAACGAGCCTCTGATAGTGTGGCTGATGTGATTAGGCCCTATGATGGTATCCCCTGAATAGATATGTGGACAGAGTTGGCAACGGGCTTTGTTGCAAGGATAGGTTCCTGGGTTAGTGGTTCTGTTGTGTGGTGTGTGGTTGCTGGTGAGTATTTGCTTCAGATTGGGGGGCTGTCTGTAAGCAAGGACTGGTCTGTCTCCCAAGATCTGTGAGAGTGATGGGTCGTCCTTCAGGATAGGTTGTAGATCCTTGATGATGCGTTGGAGAGGTTTTAGTTGGGGGCTGAAGGTGATGGCTAGTGGCGTTCTGTTGTTTTCTTTGTTGGGCCTGTCCTGTAGTAGGTGACTTCTGGGTACTCTTCTGGCTCTGTCAATCTGTCACCTACTACAGGACAGGCCCAACAAATTTGCAAACTGGATACAATTAACTTAGGCTTGAATAGAGACTGGGAATGGATGAGTCATTACACAAAGTAAAACTATTTCCCCATGGTATTTCTCCCTCCCACCCCACCCCCCACTGTTCCTCTGATATTCTTGTTAACTGCTGGAATTAGCCTACCTTGCTTGTCACCATGAAAGGTTTTCCTCCTTTCCCCCCCCTGCTGCTGGTGATGGCTTATCTTAAGTGATCACTCTCCTTACAGTGTGTATGATAAACCCATTGTTTCATGTTCTCTGTGTGTGTGTATATAAATCTCTCCTCTGTTTTTTCCACCAAATGCATCCGATGAAGTGAGCTGTAGCTCACGAAAACTTATGCTCTAATAAATTTGTTAGTCTCTAAGGTGCCACAAGTACTCAGTTTCAGGTCTATTATCAACATCTCTTATCTCTGCTAGATCTGCTCCTATGAAGAGCAGGAGTGCTTCTCTTGATGCTGAGATGGTGAAAATTGGGAACTCATTTTTCTAATAGAAATGTTAACCGCATGTGTCAGGATGTCATGAGGCAATGTGTGTCATTGATGTTGGTCTGTAATCCATAATGTGTGCTGATGTTTGTATGAGGCAGGCCAGACCATTGTGTCAGTTGTAGAAGGCAAGAAGAACAGAAGATATAAGTTCATTATTACAGGAGAGGATAGAAGAACTTTATTATTAGATGTTCAATATTAATACAGCCATAGGCTGGGTCAAATGTTCTTAGACAACTACTACAACAGTTCCAGTTCTGAAACAAGGAAACCCCAAGACAACAAGTTAATATTTCGTGTAATTCTGTCAGCTATTCTGCACTTTATTTCCCTCCATAACTGTGATGTTTGGGTCTCAGCAAGTGCATTCATTTTGTTATACATAATTAAGACTGATTAGGTTGCTGTCTGTGCTGTATCAGAGAATGTTAATTGGTAACCACAAGGGAAGAAGAGTCAGGACTACTGGGGTGAGATCCTGGCCCCATTAAAGTTATTGGGAGCTTTTTCATTTACTTCAGTGGAGCCAGAATTGCACATATGGCTTCTATTGCTGGCTCTACTACTGATTCATTGCTAGACTGGTAAAGTTACCTAATCTTGCTGTGGCTCAGTTTTTATCCATCTGTTACATGGGTACAATAATAGGTACTCCAACTCACAACGGAGTTTTATAATGTAATTCATTATTTATAAACTGCTTTGGCATCTTTAGATAACGGCTTATACAAATGAAAGCAACATTTTTATTGAACAGTTAGCTCGTTGATTAATTACTAAAAATATTCCAGAATCTCTTTCAATAAGGCAATAATTTTATTTATAGCCACAGACGAATATACAACTCAACATCAAGCCAAATTTCAGCTGGAAGCATAACTATAAATGTGCTATTTGTTGAATCATTGATTCTTTAGATTATCATACAGTGCTTCAGAAATCTTAAATATTCTCCCAGGAGTTGGAGCTATATGGTGCTACTGGTCTTTCATGGCTCTGCAATCATTCTTCATATTCTCTTGTACCCCAGTTATGTACAAGAATTCAGATAGCAGGCAGAAAGGGTGAAATCCTGGCCCCACAGAAGTCAATGACAAACTTCTGTTGACATCAATGGGGCCACGATTCCATCTGAGATCTTGCTCATTAGCAGTTTTCTTGCATATTCCACTTTCCACTAGGCCTGTGAAACAGTGGAAGATCAAGCACTTTGACTGTTATCCATAACATTTTATAATATAATAAAAATCCACAAACACGGTTTTTGTTCCTGTCAAGGTTCCTTCCCCACTCTGAACTCTAGGGTACAGATGTGGGGACCTGCATGAAAGACCCATTAGCTTATTCTTAGGTTAAAAGCTGCCACCACCAAAGTGTTACACAAAGAACAGGGAAAGAGCCCACTTGGAAACGTCTTTCCTCCCAAAATCCCCCCAAGCCCTACACCCCCTTTCCTGGAGAAAGCTTGATAAAAATCCTCACCAATTTGCATAGGTGAACAAAGACCCAAACCCTTGGATCTTAAGAACTGTAAGGGGACTGTTGCCCCCTTACTAACATTCAGTGGAGGTGTTTTGGTTGCTAACTCCCAGTACTAAAAAGGGGGAAGGGTCGATGGGAAGCCAGGACCCTGAGACTGACAGTCCCCAGGAACAATGAGGAGAGGCCAATGCTCCAGCTCAGCCAGAATGACAGGGTGAGCAGGCTAATCAGGGAGTCACGAGGCCAGGGAGGTTCCATCCTCCATGTGAGCTGGATTTGCCTGGGTCAGACAGAGTGGGGCTGAGCTAAGGAGAAAGCAGGGACCCAAGCTAAGCTGGGGAGCGGAGCTGTGCCAGATCCAGAGGGACCAGAAAAGTAGCCCAGAGAGAGCAGACCCTGTCCTGGGAGCAGAGCTGCAGCCCCAAAGCTAGAGACACAGCCCAGAGAGAGCAGACTTGCTCTGAGAGGAGAGCTGCAGCAACCAGAGCCAGAGGGGCCAGAAAAGCAGTCCAGAAAGCAGGTCAGTGCTGGGAGCAGAGTCATAGAAGCAGCCTGCAGAGCAGACCTGTCCTGGGAACAGAGCTGTAGCAACCAAATGCAGAGGGGCCAAAGAAGCAGCCCAAGGAGCTGGAACTGGACAGTCTCTACGTAAAAGAATGAATGGACACAAATCAGACGTCAAGAATTATAGCATTCAAAAACCAGTTGGAGAACACTTCAATCTCTCTGGTCACTCAATCACAGACCTAAGAGTGGCTATACTTCAACAAAAAAGCTTCAAAAACAGACTCCAACGAGAGACTGCTGAATTGGAATTAATTTGCAAACTGGATACAATTAACTTAGGCTTGAATAGAGACTGGGAATGGATGAGTCATTACACAAAGTAAAACTATTTCCCCATGGTATTTCTCCCACCCCACCCCCCCACTGTTCCTCTGATATTCTTGTTAACTGCTGGAATTAGCCTACCTTGCTTGTCACCATGAAAGGTTTTCCTCCTTTCCCCCCCCTGCTGCTGGTGATGGCTTATCTTAAGTGATCACTCTCCTTACAGTGTGTATGATAAACCCATTGTTTCATGTTCTCCGTGTGTGTATATAAATCTCTCCTCTGTTTTTTCCACCAAATGCATCCGATGAAGTGAGCTGTAGCTCACGAAAGCTTATGCTCTATTAAATTTGTTAGTCTCTAAGGTGCCACAAGTACTCCTTTTCTTTTTGCGAATACAGACTAACATGGCTGCTACTCTGAGACCTGAAACTGGAACCCCACAGCTATATGCTAAGATATAGGGTAAGTCCTATAATTAGTGCTATTTTTTGGCCTTGGATGCACAGTGGAAGACAATTTTGCCAACTGGACACATGCATCTGGCTCTATTTCTGCTAAGCATATTGTCAGGCATGTATATGATGGTGAAATCTGAGCCTATAGCTCTTTATCCCTACTATCACCCATTCTGCTAACACAATGTTCTAGCTAAAGATCTTTGGGTTTACTCAGCAGAAGGACCTGCTTCTTGACCTTATACAATAATATGGGTACTTTTTTCAAATTTAATTTTCTTCTTCAGCCTTAATTTAATCTCTCATTTGGCTTTTATTTAAATGGCTGTATCACCTTCTGAACATGATTGATACAGATAATACTGACATAGTTTTCTTTTTACAGTCCCAATTATCCACAACCAATAGAAAAACAATGTATGAAAAGGTTGCATTGCTCATTTCCTGAGCACAGCACCCATTCCATACAGAACAAAGACACCATATACACTGCATACAGTGACATCCAGGAGATGTTGCACTGCATTAAGAGACAGGTCAATACAGCACTGGCATGGTAAATGCACAATTAAATCACCTGGGAGATGTTGGGTCATATCTTCAGTAGGTATAAACTGGCACAACTTCAGGATCTGGCCAATTATGATGGATTGGGAGAGTCTATATATATTCACACAAATCCTATTAGTAGAATCTAGGAAATGGTAAAACAAGGGAATTAACAAAAACTAAATATGAGAACATGCTATGCCACTGCCCAGGAGGTATTTTGTACATTACTCTGGTATGAGGGTGATCAAAATTAATGTATAGGTACTGTCACCCAGAAATGGTTTATACTGAGAATGAAAAAGTACTAGTATAATAAACAAAATAGGAAACTATCTATCCAAGAAAAGTTAGTCACTATTTTCAAGAATGACTAGGAGATTTTGGGAGCTCAGCTTGACAGCAGCCTGATTTTTAGAAAGTGCTGAGCACCCACATATGGAGGCATCCAAAATCTCTAGACACTCTTTTAAAGATCTTGGCATTTTGTGTAATAACTTCATGTTATTACCAGAGATGATTGCAAAAGGACGCAAAAATAAGTTAGTGTTTAATGGAACGTTTTTTATCATATTTTATTTCAACAGCTTGTTACTATTCTAGGCTGTAATTAAAAGAAGTAATACTGTGACTCAAAACCTTCCAAAAGCTTCCTTCTTGCATTGTCAGTTCTTTCCTGTTTATCCATTTCCTTGTATCTGCTTTACATATTAAAAAGAAGATTTTGAAAGGAGATAGAAAGGGCATTTTCAGAGACAACTGCCAACCTAAGAATCTTAAAAAAAATAACCCAATACATTGCTAATATGTTCTCTAGGCAGACACTGCAAAAGCAGGTGAAAATATTATTTATTTTTTGTATTACCAAATAAGAGCATAGTCATGGATCAAGAAAGGTTTGAAGTTTGAGATTGGGCAAATTCTGAAAAACATAAGAATGAACAAAAAAGATCTCCAAACCCCAATAATCCATGAGTAGTCAATTGAATTTAAAAATTAATTTGCTTTTGCCACACTCAGACCTCCATGAGTGGTCATCAAAATTTAATGGGGCAAATGTTTAAGGACAGTGATTTCAAAGCTTGCACATGCAAACATTTCTAGTGAAAATCATGGAGTAGGAGAGGGACACTGCTTAACATACCAGATGACAACATTCCCCACACCACTTGCCAGAGCCCTGGCACAGAAAAAATGAATCAGGTCAAAGAAAGATTTGAATACATACTTTTGCAACTTTACGGATGCAAGCACATATAATTACGTTGTCTCAGGGTACATCTGTACAGCAAAAAAAGACCTGCAGCAGCACGTCTCAGAGCGCGGGTTACCTGACTTAGGCTCACGGGACTTGCTCTGCAAGGCTAAAAGATAACAGTGTAAATGTTCAGGGTTGGGTTGAAGCTCAGATTCTGAAACCTGGAGAGGTGGGAGGGTCTCCGATCCCTGGCTGCAGCCTGAGCCAGACTGTCTACACTGCTATTTTTAGACCTGCAGCACAGCTGACCCAGGAGGCTCTGAGGCTGGCTGCTGCAGGTCCTTTTTTAAATTTTTTTCTGTGTACATGGACAATCAATGACTGTGATATTGAAAACAAAAAATTACGGATCAGGAAATACACTTGGCATATTTTATAGGCTACTGAGAGAGAAAGCTTTTCAAAATTCCTTGCCAGTACAGAGGTGATGAAAGTGAGCCAGAGAAAGACCAGGTTAGAAGTCTTCTATTGCTCTGTGTGAAATGCTGAAGAAAAAATAAATTTAAATTCTGCACACATCCAATCTTACAGTACCACATTTTATCCAGAAGTGATGTGTTGGGAAAAGCCTGTGTAGCTCAGAAAAGAAAAAGGTTTACAATTTTCTAAAAAATTCCTAATCCCATTTATCTGCTACATTTTACTATACATTCTCTCCCAAAGAGATTCATGACCCCAGTGATTTCTTCAAACCCGCACACGTGCCAGTGATCTAATCAGGAAAATAAAAACTGACCAATCACAATCAACACAATCACAACCAAATTTAGAATATAGAATAATAAGCTAGTAAACAGGGGACTGCAAACAGAGCAGTTTGAGAAGTAGATCCCCTGCTGAATGAACAAGGTGCGAGTACTAACCTTGGGGTGAATGAGTTTGTTTTGCTGTTTGTGTTTTTCTTTCTCTTTCAGGTTTTTTCAGTTATTTTCAGTTATTTCAGTTACTGGGTCGGTTAGGATTGTGTGTCTCGGAAACTGTTTGAGCCTTTGTTCCCTTGATCATCTTTGATCAGCCTCAATCAGCCTTGTGATCACGCTCCCCCTGTGTGATTATCGAGGAGGTAGGTCTGACCTAAGAGAGAAGGCCTTAAAAGCCAGGGGATAAGCAACCAAGGGGAGCTAGGGAACAGGGGACTGAACAGGGGAGCTTGAGAGGGAGTTTGAAAGAAGGAGTTGTAATATAGTCGCTATGGTTAGGAAGGGCCGCATTGCCAGTCCCAGTGCTACTACTGTCTCCTCCACCTGCGCCTGTATCCAGACAGACAACCTAACCATGGATGCCTCTACCCAGATCCCAGTGTGGATTTGCAGAGACTGTGGCCTGCATTTCCCACTCTCAGAAAGCCAGGCTGGGTGGACCATCCAGTGTGAAAGGTGCCTGCTGGTGAAATCTCTCAGGAGGCAGGTGTGAGAGCTACAGGAGAAGGTGGCTAGGTTGAGGAGTATCCGTGCTCATGAGAAGTTCTTTGAGAGTATTCAAATGGAGACATCCAAGGCTGAGGAAGCTATCCAGCTACAGAGGACTGCTGTCACACCACCTGCGGAGGAGGATATGGCTCTGCCACAGGGAGGACACTGACAGCTGGTTACTTCTGGCAGCAGGCAGTGCTCCACCCCGACTCCCAACCCACCCACCATGATGATGGAAAACTGATATGCTGCCCTGGCAATGAGTGATGAGGAATCACCCCCAAAGGTTGACAAGGAGAAGCCATGTACCCCCAAGGCTGTGATGATAACAGACACCACTCCCAGGAGGAAACGTAGGGTAGTAATAGTTGGTGACTCTCTTCTGAGGGAGACGGAGGCACCATCTGTCACCCTGACATGGCATCCCAGAAGGTATGCTGCCTGCCAGGGGCCCGTATCCGAGACACTAGGGAGGGATTGTTGAGGATCATCCAGTGCTCTGACTACTACTCCATGCTGGCACTAATTATACTGTGAGGTATGACCCTCAGCAGATCAGAAGTGACTACAGGGCTCTGGGAGTAAGGGTGAAGGAGTTCGGAGTATAGGTGGTATTCTCTTTGATCCTTCCAATCAAGGGTAGGGTCCCAGGAAGAGACAGATGCATCCTGGAAGTGAATGCCTGGCGGTGAGGATGGTGTCATGAGGAGGACTTCAGGTTCCTTGACCATGGGATGTTGTCCCAGGAAGAAGGACTGCTAAGCAGAGTTGGGGTCCACCTATCGAGGAAAGGGAAGAGCATATTTGGATACAGACTGGCTAACTTAGTGAGGAGGGCTTTAAACTTGGTTCAAAGGGGGCAGGTGACCAAAGCCCACAGGTACATCAAGAACATGGAGACCTGGGAGAAGGTTTGGAATCTGGGGGGGGAGCATGGGCTGTTATAGCAAGGATAAAGGAGAGACAAGACAGAACTGCGGAGGGGAAAATCAAATCAGTATTGTAGATGTCTGTATTCTAATGTGAGAAGTATGGGAAATAAGCAGGAAGAACTTGAAATGCTAGTAAATAAACATAACTATGACATAGTTATCACAGAGACCTGGTGAGATAATACACGACTGGAATATTGGTATAGAAAGATACAGCTTGCTCAGGACTGGCAGGGAAAAAAGGGAGGAGGTGTTGCCTTATATATTAAAAATGTATACACTTGGACTGAGGTTCAGATGGAAATAGGAGACAGACTTGTTGAAAGTCTCTGGGTAAGGATAAAAGGGATAAAAAACAAGGGTGATGTAATGGGGTCTACTACAGACCACTTAACCAGGAAGAAGAGGTGGATGAGGCTTTTTTTAAACAGCTAACAAAATCATCCAAAGCACAGGACTTGGTGGTGACAGGGGAATTGTCCTACCAAGACATCTGTTGGGAAAATAACACAGGAGGGCACAGATTATCCAATACATTCTTGGAATGTATTGGAGACATTTTTTTATTTCAGAAGGTGGAGATAGCTACTGGGGAGAGGCTGTTCTAGATTTCATTTTGACAAATAGGGAGGAACTGTTTGAGAATTTGAAAGTGGAAGGCAACTTGGATGAAAGTGATCATGAAATCACAGAGTTCATGATTCTAAGGAATGGTAGGAGGGAGACCAACAAAATAAAGACAATGGATTTCAAGAAGGCAGACTTTAGCAAACTCAGGGAACTGGTAGGTAAGATCCCATGGGAAGCAAGTCTAATGGGAAAAACAATGGAAGACAGTTCACAGTTTTTCAAAGAAACATTATCAAGGGCACAAGAGCAAAGTATCCCACGGCGTAGGAAAGATAAGAATTATGGCAAGAGACCACGATGGCTTAACAGGAGATCTTCAGTTATCTAAAAATCAAAAGAGAGTCCTACAAAAAAGTAGAAACTAGTTCAAATTACAAAGGATGAATATAAACAAGTAACACAAGTATGTAGGGACAAAATTAGAAAGACCATGGCACAAAACGAGATCAAACTAGCGAGAAGTAACAAGAAAATATTCTACAAATACATTAGAAGCAAGAGGACGACCAAGGATAGGGTAGGCCTGTTACTCAATGAGGGGAGAAAAATAACAGAAAATGTGGAAATGGTAGAGGTGCTTAATGACTTCTTTGTTTCGGTTTTCAACAAGAAGGTTGGTAGTGATTGGACGTCTAACGTAGTGAAAGCCAGGGAAAATGAGGTAGGATCAGAACTGGCTAAAATAGGGAAAGAACAAGTTAAAAATTACTTGGATAAATTAGATGTCTTCAATTCACCAGGGACCAATGAAATGCATCCTAGAATAATCAAGGAGCTGACTGAGGAGATATCTGAGCCATTAGCGATTATCTTTGAAAACTCATGGAAGATTGGAGAGATTCCAGAAGACTGGAAAAGGGCAAATATAGTGACAATCTATAAAAAGGGAAATAAGGACAACCCAGAGACTTACAGACTAGTCAGTTTAACTTCTGTAACCGGAAGATAATGGATCAAATAATTAAGCAATCAATTTGCAAACATCTAGAAGATAAAAAGGTGATAAGTAACAGTTAACATGGATTTGTCAAGAACAAATTGTGTCAAACCAACTTGATAGTTTTCTTTGACAGGGTAACAAGCCTTGTATTTAGGGAAGAAGCAGTAGACATGGTATATCTTGACTTCACTAAAGCTTTTGATCCTGTCTCACATGACCTTCTCATTAACAAACTAGGGAAATGCAACCTAGATGGAGCTACTATAAAGTGGGTGAAAAACTGATTGGAAAACCATTCCTAGAGAGTAGTTATCAGTGGTTCACAGTCATGCTGGAAGGGCTTAACAAGTGGGGTCCCACAGGGATCAGTTCTGGGTCTGGTTCTGTTCAATATCTTCCTCAATAATTTAGATAATGGCATACAGAGTACACTTATAAAGTTTGCAGACGATACCAAGATAGGAAGATTTGGAAGTGCTTTGGAGGATAGGATTAAAATTCAAAATGATTTGGACAAACTGGAAATGGTGTGAAGCAAATACGATGAAATTCAATATGGACAAATGCAAAGTACTCCATTTAGGAAGTAACAATCAGTTGCACACATACAAAATAGGAAATGACTATCTAGGAAGGAGTACTGCAGAAAGGGATCTGGGGGTCACAGTGGACCACAAGCTAAGTATGAATCAACAGTGTGTGATGGGGCAAGGTCAGATGGCTATGGAAGAGTAGTGGGAGATAGATATATTAGCTCCAGCCTAAACAAATCCCTGGTACCAGGATAAGTGAAATGGCAGCTGCTCCAGGTCAATTAAGACACCTGCGGCCAATTAAGAACTTTCCTTCTGGGATCTGGGAAGTGGGCGGGCAAAGCCCGTCCACTGCTAAAGGATCCCCCCAGCCTAGAAGGGGGATCCACAGGACGTAGATTCCAAATAATTCCGGGGGACAACTAATGAAATAACAGGGACAGGAGTGTGGTCAAAGGGTCAAATGAAGGGAACCGGACGGGGACACCAAGCAGAGAACCCCGGACAGCGCCCACTGCTCCTCAAAGGCGTCAAGGGAGTCAGAGGACGTCGCCCAGAGGAACTCTGCCTGGATACGTGAACGGACCGAGGATCAGAAATAGGTCTTACAGTCACAGGAGACTCCATTGGCCAACCTCCTCACTCTGGTTTTATAGATGGAAGAACTTTCCAGAAGGCAGGGAGAATGCTAGGTTGATTGGGACACCTGAAGCCAATCAGGGGCTGGCTGAAACTAGTTAAAAGCCTCCGTCAGTCAGTCAGGTGGGTGTGCATGTCAGGAGCTGTGGGAAGAAGTTGTGCTGTTGGAGAGGCTGAGTAGTACACACCATATCAGGCACAAGGAAGGAGGCTCTAAGGTAAGGGTGAAGTGGAGCTTGAGGAAGTGAGGGCTGCTGTGGGGGAAGTAGCCCAGGGAATTGTACATGTTATGTTTCTAAAAGGTCAGCTACCATAGCTGATACTATTAGGGTCCCTGGGCTGGAGCCTGGAGTAGAGGGTGGGCCTGGCCTCCCCCCACCTTTGCTCCTGTTTAATCACTGAGACTGGGAGACAACAGAGACTGTGCAAGGAAGGATAACTTCTCCTCACCTCCCTTGATGGCTTATGATGAAAATGGCTCAGTAGACTGTCTCTAGAGAAAGAAGGGTTATATGGAGGGTCACAGTGAGCCTCTGAGGCTAGCAAAATCCGCCAGGAAATGCGGGACCCACGGAGGCAAGGACAGAGCTTTGTCACAACTGGTGTCAGGAGTGGGATTTCGTTCACAGTGTGGCGGAAGAAAGAGGTTTAAAAAAAGTGCACTGGGGGTTTGGATTTTTTTTTGTTTTTGTTTTTGTTTGTTTGCTTTGTACCACAATGGAGGAGGTGGTAAGAGCTCTGGTACAAGCCACGGCAGCCCAGCAGGAGGCCAAACACAAAAGGAATCTATGCAGCTATAACAGGAAACCAATCAATTATTGATGAACCAGGTGACCCAAGATCGTGCTCTCTTGAGAGAGGTGGTGGACCAGCTGTAGATCCTCACCACCCAGGCCTAGGGGTCCGACGGGACGAAAACCCTGAGGGCCACTGGTTGTCTGCCAAAGATGATATCAAAAGATGACGTAGAGGCATATCTCTTCTCATTCGAAAGGACTGCTCAGCATGAGGCGTGGCCCCTGGAGCAGTGGACCAGCATCCTTGCCCCTTTTTTGAGAGGCCCAGAAGGCCTACTTTGACTTGCCTGCCACAGATGCCACTGACTATACCTGTCTGAAGGCAGAGATCCTAGCACGAGCGGGGTAACGGCATTAGTAAGGGCCCAGAGGTTCCGTGAGTGGAAATACCAGGAGAACAAACCCATGAGATCCCAGCTATTTGATCTCATACACCTCGCTTGGAAGTGGTTACAGCCCGAGGTGTGCTGGCTAGAGGAGATTTTGGAAACCCTGGTCATAGACCATTACATGCGGGGACTGCTGCCAGATATCCGCAAATGGGTAGGCCAAAATGATCCTTCCACATACGACGAGACGATAACACTGGTAGAAATACGGATTACAGACAGGGGACTGAACCAACTACCCAAGGAAGGCTCCTTTTGAAGCAAGCACCCGACCCCAACTCTGGAAGGTTGGGCAGCCAAACCCCTGGGGAGTCCTAGGTGAAAGAAGGGGGGCCGAAAACCAGTGGGGATCCCAGAAGGAAGGGATTGGCCTGATAGGGGGAACCCTGGGACTAAACCCCCTAACCCCCGGGATAGGGGAGTGATTAAAAGCAATTATAGATGTTATGCATGTGGGGAGTGGGGACACATAGCAGCACAGTGTCCCAGCACCGAGGAGCCTATGCGATTTAACTTGCGGGATTGGGAGATCCCATGCTCCCTTATCCACATCGCAGGGATCACACTGGC
This sequence comes from Dermochelys coriacea, assembly GCF_009764565.3. Classification (NCBI taxonomy): domain Eukaryota; kingdom Metazoa; phylum Chordata; order Testudines; family Dermochelyidae; genus Dermochelys; species Dermochelys coriacea. The sequence continues at coordinate 45,836,186 of NC_050069.1, read as the reverse complement.
CCCACATAATTACACCAGGCCAGTGAAGATAAATGGAGCAGAGACTATGGCGCTTGTGGACTCTGGGAGTGCTATCACCCTCATATTGAGTAAGCTGGTAAAAAATAGTCAGCTGCTACAAGCCAAATGCATAGCAGTGACGTGCGTGCATGGGGCCGTGAGCTATTACCCCACCATCCCAGAGGAGACAGAGGTTCAGGGAAACCCATTGAGGTGACCGTGGTTGTAGTTCCTAAACTCCCATATCCTGTAGTCATTGGGAGGGACTATCCAGGGTTTGATAATTTACTCCCCCCGGAGAGGCTGGAGGGAGGTGGGGACCCTGAGGACAGCAACTCGTCACCGGGGGAATGTCAACCCTCGATGTTCGCTGAGATTTCTCAGGATCTGTTCTCAGCCCCCTGAAAGACCTGGTAGACAAAAAAGGAGAGGAAGGCCATGAAGGCCTTGGGAACCCGGATCCTGACCCAGGGCCAGAAGACCTCCCTAGTAGGCAGATGCACGCGAGCAGCCAACAGAGAAACTTCCACCACAGAAGGCGAGCCAGAAGCTGCCCCCAGCCATGACAGCGGTGAGCCGTTGGAAGAAGCAGAAGCCGGCCCCTGGGAGCTTGGGCAGGTTAGTCCTGGGAGAGAGACTTTTGGGCGGGACCAGGTGAAGGACCCCTGATATGATAATGCCAGGAAAGAGTTGGCCGAGATTGATGGGATACCTGTGGATGGGAAGGTCCGGGGTCCCGGACCTTACTTTATAGTGAAGAAAGATCTCCTGTACTGCGTGGTGCAAATGCAGGATCAAGAGATACAACAAATTCTGGTGCCACAAAAAAAATCAAAAAACCATACTGAGTCTCTCCCAGAGTCACCTGTTTGGAGGACACCTAGGGGTAGAGAAAACCCAGGCACGGATCCTGTGGAGGTTCTTCTGGCCAGGAGTACATGAAGATGTCCGGCAATACTGCAACTCTTGTCCGGAGTGTCAGTTACATAACCCTCACCCGCACTTACGGGCTCCTTTGATACCTCTTCCAATAATAGAGGTTCCTTTTGAACGGATAGCCATGGATCTGGTAGGGCCCCTAGAGAAGACAGCTTGGGGCCACCAGCATGTGCTTGTTGTACTGGACTATGCAACCCGGTACCCGGAAGCTGTTCCCCTGCGCAACACAGCTTCCAAGACAATAGCTAAGGAGCTAGTAAAGATCTTTGCCTGGGTTGGGCTACCCAAGGAGATATTGACTGATCAAGGGACACCTTTCATGTCCAAGTTGATGAAAGATCTCTGTTCATTGCTCCATGTACAAGCCCTATGGACCTCTGTATACCACCTGCAAACAGATGGCCTTCTGGAAAGGTTCAATAGGACCCTCAAGGCCATGATCAGGAAAGTGGTGAGCTGGGATAGGAAAGATTGGGATACCCTATTGCCTTACCTCATGTTCGCCATCCGGGAGGTTCCGCAAGCCACCACGGGTTTTTCTCCATTCGAACTACTATATGGGCACCACCCTCAGGGCATATTGGATATAGCCAGAGAAGCCTGGGAAGAGGAGCCAAATCCCAGAAGGAACATAGTTGAGCATGTACTGCAGATGAGAGATTGGATAGCCCGAGTTACGCCCATTGAACGGGAACACTTGGAGAGAGCACAGGAGACCCAACGAACCATTATAAACACCGAGTGAAGCTCTGACGGTTCCAACCAGGGGATCGGGTGATGGTACTGGTGCCCACAGAAGAAAGTAAACTGTTGGCCCAGTGGCAGGGACCCTACAAAATAATCGAAGCCATGGGAGAGGTGAACTATAAGGTGCGGAAGCCAGGCCGCCGGAAATCGGAGCAAATTTACCACATCAATCTTCTAAAACCTTGGCACGATCGAGAGGCATGTTTAGTCATGCAGGAGACCCTTCCCCAGGAGGATAACTTACATGAGCAAGTGAGGATATCATCCGACTTGACTCCGATCCAAAAGATCAAGGCAGCTGGCATGATTAATCGCAACAGAGATGTGTTCTCTACAAAACCAGGGCGGACGACTGAGACCTATCACCATATCCACATGATCCCCGGAGCCAAGGTAACATTGAGACCCTACCGAATCCCAGCAGTCAAAAGAGAGGAAATCAAGACCGAAGTAAAGAAAATGTTAGAATTGGGGTTATTGAAGAATCTTACAGTCAGTGGTCCAGTCCATTTGTTCTAGTGCCTAAACCTGACGGTACCATGAGATTCTGTAATGACTTTCGCCAACTGAATGAAATATCCCAGTTTGATGCATACCCCATACCACACATCGACGAACTGGTTGACCGACTGGGTAGTGCCCGATTCTTGACTACACTGGATCTGACAAAAGGGTACTGGCAGATTCCTCTGACCAAAGGAGCTAAAAAAAAGACAGCATTCCGGATGGGCTATTCCAGTACACAGTTCTCTCTTTTGGGCTACATGGGGCCCCAGTCACATTCCAGCGCCTCATGGATAAGCTGCTGCGCCCCCAGTTATGCAGCTGCATACCTAGATGATGTCATCATCCATATGCCAGACTGGGGAACCCACTTGGAGAAAGTTGAGGCAGTACTGTGCACCTTAAGGCGGGCTGGCCTCACTGCTAATCCCGCTAAATGCGCCATAGGGCTAGCAGAGGCTAGGTACCTGGGATATATTGTGGGAAGGGGCATAGTGAAACTCCAAATGAATAAGCTCGAGGCAATTCAAAACTGGCCCTGGCTGACCCAAAAGAAGCAGGTCTGTGCGTTCCTAGGCATGGTAGGCTACTACCGACTGTTTATTCCCCACTTCACCACTAGGGCAAGTCCCCTAACAGACCTGGTGAAGGCCCGAGGTCCAGACATGGTAAAGTGGACCGACGCAGCAGAGGGATCATTTACAGACCTTCGGATGGCCCTCTGTAATGACCCTGTACTCATAGCCCCAGACTTTAACAGGGAATTTGTTTTACAAACAGACGCTTCCGAGGTGGGGTTGGGAGCAGTTCTGTCACAAATGGTGAGAGAAGAGAAACACCCAATCCTCTACCTAAGCAGAAAGCTTTTCTCAAGAGAACAGAAATATGCAGAAGTCGAGAGAGAATGCCTTGCTGTCAAATGGGCTATGGAGACACTGCATTATTACCTCTTAAGCCGGAGATTTACTCTTGTGACGGACCATGCACCCCTCCAGTGGATGCAGCGGAATAAGGAAAAGAATGCAAGGGTCACCAGGTGGTTCTTAACCCTCCAACCTTCCAGTTCCGCATACGGCCCAGGGCTGGATGCCGCCATGGCAACGCTGATGGTCTGTCACGAGCATACTGCCTGGCATCCCAAGTTGCCCAACTCTATAGTGTTGAGCGGGGGGGAGGGGTGGGATATGTGATGGGGCAAGGCCAGATGGTGATGGAAGAGTAGTGGAAGATAGATATATTAGCTCCAGGCTAAACAAATCCCTGGTACCAGGATAAGTGAAATGGCAGCTGCTCCAGGTCAATTAAGACACCTGGGGCCAATTAAGAACTTTCCAGAAGGCAGGGAGAATGCTAGGTTGATTGGGACACCTGAAGCCAATCAGGGGCTGGCTGAAACTAGTTAAAAGCCTCCCAGTCAGTCAGGTGGGTGTTCATGTCAGGAGCTGTGGGAGGAAGTTGTGCTGTTGGAGAGGCTGAGTAGTACACACCATATCAGGTACAAGGAAGGAGGCCCTGAGGTAAGAGTGAAGTGGACCTTGAGGAAGTGAGGGCTGCTGTGGGAGAAGTAGCCTAGGGAATTGTACATGTCATGTTTCTAAAAGGTCAGCTACCATAGCTGATACTATTAGGGTCCCTGGGCTGGAGCCTGGAGTAAAGGGTGGGCCCGGCCTCCCCCCACCTTTGCTCCTGTTTAATCACTGAGACTGGGAGACAGAGACTGTGCAAGGAAGGATAACTTCTCCTCACCTCCCTTGATGGCTTATGATGAAAATGGCTCAGTAGACTGTCTCTAGAGGAAGAAGGGTTATGTGGAGGGTCACAGTGAGCCTCTGAAGCTAGCGAAATCCGCCAGGAAACGCGGGACCCACGGAGGCAAGGACAGAGTTTTGTCACAAGTGTAACACTGTTGCAAAAAAAGCAAACATCATTCTGGGATGTTTTAGCAGGAGTGTTGTAAGCAAGACACAAGAAGTAATTCTTCCGCTCTACTCTGCGCTGATTAGTCCTCAACTGGAGTATTGTGTCCAGTTCTGGGTGCCACATTTTAGGAAATATGTGGACAAATTGGAGAGAGTCCAGAAAAGGGCGACAAAAATGATTAGAGGTCTAGAAAACATTACCTCTGAGGGAAGATTGAAAAAATTGGGTTTGTTTTGTCTGGAAAAGAGAAGACTGGGGTGAGAGTGGGGGGGCATAACAGTTTTCAAGTATGTAAAAGGTTGTTATAAGGAGGAGAGAGAAAAATTGTTTTTATTAACCTCTGAGGATAGGACAAGAAGCAATGGACTTAAATTGCAGCAAGGGAGGTTTAGGTTGGACATTAGAAAAAACTTCCTAACTGTCAGGATGGTTAAGCACTGGAATAAATTTCCTAGGGAGATTGTGGAGTCTCCATCATTGGAGATTTTTAAGAGCAGGTTAGACAAACCTGTCAGGGATGGTCTGGATAATACTTAGTCCTGCCAAGAGTGAAGGGGACTGGACTAGATGACCTCCTGAGGTCCTTTCCAGTTCTATGATTCTATGAATGTTTGTAATACACTGTTTGCAATAAATTCAAATAATAATAATAATAAAATTAAATTCCAAGAAAATGTAAATCTCCTCATAAATTTTCCATGATCACAAAAGAAGGTCAAATTCGTTGTATAAAATATTGGCTCTGTATTATTTTCTCAGGTCTATAGCATGGCTTCAAGTGTATAATGTCTAATCCCATAATTCACTTGTGCTTTTGTTACATACTTGAGTATTTTTATTTGCAGTGATAGACACAAGAAAATAAGTAACTTTTCCCTTGAAAGACCATAAAAAGGGAAAAGTTAATATGGGTCCAAAGGACTGAGAGGTAGTAAAGTGTAGTGAAAGCATATCATCAAAAAGGATGAGCATGGCAGGAGATATGTAATTAGGTTGGGAGCCTATTTAGAAAGCAACAAGGTTCTTTCTTTCACACAATTTTTATTTCAATGGGACTTTTTGTGGGGATTGTTTTGCTTATTAAACATCCAATGCCACACTCTTTTAATCTGTTTGATTACCTGACAGTTAAGCTTATTGCTTAATTTGTTCACATTGCCTCCTGGATTACATTGGAAATATGGATACAGGAGCCTCATCTCCAATTTTAATACTTTTTCTTTCTGGTCTAAAACTTTGGTCTGCTGTTAAGTTTAGCATCCTGCTGTTTTTGTATTTCTGTCATTCTAAAGTGATCCAAACCTCTATTCTGTGGTCATGTTTTATATTTATTCATATATCTCTGCTACAGATTTATCCCAAAGGCTATTTTTATGTTAAAGACTATGTTAATGCATATACTCAAGAAATGTTTTTAAGCAATGAAATCAAGCAATCGGTCATAATCTTCAGCCCCTTTTCCTTTTACCCATTTTCTTATTAGTTCACACATCCTATAAATATATTCACAATGACTCCTTTCAAGAGTTCTAAATTTCACCCTATACACGTCAGAAGTAATTTGAAGTCTTTGTAAAACAGCTTTCTTAAATTCAGAATATATCACAGCTTCCTGAATTGGCATTTCATTAAATACATTCAAAGCTTTACTAGACAGTTTTGCTTAGTTTGGGGACTTTCTTGGCCTCAGGAATATTATGAACGTCACATAGTTTTTCAAAAGCAGTCAAGTATTCCTCAATGCAGTCTCTTTGTATGCAGGATGCAGCTGGTCCCAGCTGAGGGTTCTTCGAGTGGTGGGAGATGTTGGTGCCTCTGGGATTTTCCCATATTTTTCTCTGTTTCAGATCATATTTTCTCTCCTTCTCCTCGCGTCTCTGTCTTTCAGCTCCATGACTCTCTTATGGGCTTCAGCTTCTTGTTGTTTCAGCTCCATGGCTTTCCTATGGGCAGCTTCTTCAGCTTCCAGTGCAGTGGCTGTTTCTTTCAGTCTCATTTCTGCCTGCCACTTCTGGTATTGGTGTTCTCTCTCTCTCTCTTTCTTCTGCCTCCAGTATGGCCAGTTCTAACTTCCAGGTTCACTGGTGCTCATTTTTATGCTCTACTGTTTCTATTTCCCTTGCCCAAAATAAGCAAACAGGAAACAACACACTGTAACCCCTTTGACTGTTTCCAGACACCACACTTGAGACTCACTTAAGATCGCTATACCAGTGCTTAAAGTGTAAACTTCACTTAAAATAACAAGCTGTGCATATACCCTGCTGGCTGTGCCACTGTGACATTACCGAGGGCACAGTCTGGACTGCTGAACAGCTGTGTCCCTTCAGTTCTCCAAGCTGGGGTGCCTTTTACCTTTGTTTTGCTGTGAGAGTCACACATAGCCTCCAGCATGTAAGTTACTCCCAGTTATAGTATGTGAGTGCTAATAGCCACTCTTGAATTATACTGCAGAGCAACACCAGCAAATTCCCAGTCCTGACTTTCCCCAGAAATGTACATCTTGTATTGTCCAGGAGATAGCTGGACAGTACAAGCTCATATAAAGTCTGCCATTTTATTAATAGAAAATGATATGCAGAAATCCTGTTATCCCAAATGGAATTTCCCAAACACTTCAATCCAAATACACTGGTTTAGATAAATCGGTAAAACCAGTTCATTAACTACAAAGAGATAGATTTTAAGTGATTCCCAGTAATGAGGCATAAAAGTTGGTTACAAGAAAATAAAAGTAAAACTCAACTAATATCTAACTTAACAGCTAAGTGAATTCAAAGCAAAGGTCTCTCTCACCATATGGTACAGCAGTCATACTGGTTGAGTTTCTTTCAGTCAGGATCCCGCCCCCAGTCCAATGCTGCTTCCTTGTTCTATATGTATTGGCAATGCAATGGGGAGAGATCATTTGGGGTGTTTGCCCTACTTCCTTATAGTTCTTTCTCTTCTTTGAGAATCATTTCCAGCTGAGGTTCAGGAGTCAGAAAGTCTGTGTGGATGGGAACCACGAACCGTTTCTTTGTCAAGATGTAGATTTTTGCTCACTTCTTCTTTTCTCCCAAAGAATGGCCACTTAACCAGGTGGTGGTCCATTTGATTTTGTTGACACCTGACTGAGGAGTTGGCTAGCCTTTTGTCTCTGGGGAACTGATTTGTGTCTGCTCTCCAGACTTGGAACATGTCTTAGTTCTACCATATATAGGAATCTTATAACTTTACATGCAATGTTGCAACACATATTTTACCAGGAAAATAATGATCAGCAAATTATCATTTTTCAAATGATACCTCACAAGGCATACTTTGTACAAAAATTACTATAGTCTTATAAAAGGGGTGAATACAAAATGTCACATGCTCATTGATAGTTCTCCTGTGAAGACGACACATTCAAAATTCATCTGCTTTTCCTCTCAATATCCCCTCACTTTGAGGCCATGCCAATGAAGCACTACTACCACTCACTTACAAAATTCCTTCCTGCAAAGCTATATAAAACTTGCCTTAGAAGGATTAGAATTTATCGGTAAATGTTGGTAAATGTCGATTTTACAAAACACACAAACTGACAAAAAATAATTGATGATGATCTAAATTTACAAACAGGCAAAGTAAGACAAATGCTGTTTGAGAACTTATTAGAAGTTGATTTAAGGATATTTAATGCTTTGTATATTTTGACATGTGATGTTGACAATTTGTTTAATGGTTATAAAGCTTTAACTATTTGAACCTCAATGTCTACTGTCATGAAATAAGAAAAGGAGTACTTGTGGCACCTTAGAGACTAACAAATTTATTAGAGCATAAGCTTTCGTGAGCTACAGCTCACTTCATCGGAGGCATCCGATGAAGTGAGCTGTAGCTCACGAAAGCTTATGCTCTAATAAATTTGTTAGTCTCTAAGGTGCCACAAGTACTCCTTTTCTTTTTGCGAATACAGACTAACACGGCTGCTACTCTGAAACCTGTCATGAAATAATTATAGAGACCCTCTCAAAATTTCCCACAACTGTGAAATTTTAAACAAACAAAAATAGAAAAAAATGCTTAAAATAAAATTGATGTTATCCATCATAATTATATTTAGAAAAAACCTCAGTTCTAACAAACCTATATATAACACCACTATAAAGATACATGTACTCAGAAGCAGTGACCCTGAAAAAAAGATTGCAGAGTCCTGGTGGATAATCAGCTGAACATGAGCTCCCACTGTGACATTGTGGCCAAAAGAACTAATGTGATCCTGAGATGCATAAACAGGGGAATCTTGAGTAGGAGTAGTGAAATTATTTTACCTCTATATTTTGCACTGGTATTACTGCTCCTGAAATACTGTATCCAGTTCTGGTACCCACTATTCAAGATGTACATTGATAAAATGGAGAGGGTTCTGAGAAGAGTCATGAGAATGATTAAAGGATTAGAGAACATGCCTGAAAGTGATAGACTCAAACAGCTCAATCTATTTAGTTTAAAAAAACAAACAAATAAAAAAGGTTAAGGATTAACTTGATTACAGCCTAAAAGTTTCTACATTTGGAACAAATATTTAATCTAGCAGATATAAAATATCACACGATCCAGGGGTTGAAACTGAAATTGGACAAATGCAGCCTGGATATAAGGTGTGAATTTTTGATGGTGAAAGTAATGAACCATTGGGATAATTTACCAATCTGTGGTAGATTCTCTGTCACTGACAATTTTTAAATCAAGATTGGATGTTTTCCTAAAAAGATAAGCTCTAGGAATTATTTGGTGGAAGTGCAATAGCCTGTGTAATACAGGAAGATAGACTAGATGATCACAAATGATCTCTTCTGGCATTGGAATTTATGAAAACAATGGTAAAAAGCCAAGTAGAAAGAACTGAGGTGGGGTTTTTTTATTATTCTACTAAAGATCCTTGTTCAGTGTTTGAAGATGACACTTTTTGCAGTTCTCCATTATTATCATGTAACACAATATCAGAAGTTGACTCATTTAACCAGAATAAATAAAAGGAAAAGAAAACTTTTCTAACTGATCTAACTGTGAGTTAATTAGCCCACAGAATGGCCTGAATGAAAGGACTGTTTCACCACATTACAAACCACAACGAAGATTGAGAGAGAATAGCGAGGTGCAGGTTTGCTAATTAATTTATGCAATGGGATGTGAAGCTGAAAATATTCATAATGCATCTTACTGAAGGAGCTAGGAATAACTGTAATATTGTTAACTATTGTTAAGGAGGTTGATGAGATTTTCATTACCAAAAGGAATGTAATCCATGAATGGGTGTGCTTTGGTCAAGAAAGGGGCAAAGGACAAAGAAAAATATCAAAGTCTTTGTAAAGATCTTATATGAACAAGCAGACAGTGTGATTTTGGGAAGAAAGAAGGTTTAAGAGATTGTCTAGAAATTGGGATTGTAAACAAGGAATTTATATAAAAATGACAGTGAATGTCTGAGATAAATCTGGAATGGCTGTGCAACTGACACAGCAGTCTGAGCTACTGCAAATACAAATCACCTGCAAGAATGTAGCAGAAGCAGCAAAGGTTTCAGAGTAGCAGCCGTGTTAGTCTGTATTCGCAAAAAGAAAAGGAGTACTTGTGGCACCTTAGAGACTAACAAATTTATTAGAGCATAAGCTTTCGTGAGCTACAGCTCACTTCATCGGATGCATCTAATAAATTTGTTAGTCTCTAAGGTGCCACAAGAAGCAGCAAAGGAACACTTCCATGGGTACAAGAGAAGCATCAAACAAATATGTAGTATTGTCCACCCTAAGTGTTCAAAAATCATGAGTCAGCCCCTTCCCCCCCCCAAACGATGAGATTCACTTAAAAATTAGACATTAAAAATAATGGATTTGAGGATTTTATTTACCTTCAGGCTTTTCAGCCTTTAGGATGCACTTGGATCACAGTTTCAACTATTTCTCTGCAATCATAAGGGCCAGAAACTTGCTATGTTTAAAACACAAAAGCTGAGATTTTCATGCAAACTGATCCTAGTAGCTGGAGCTTTCAGCAAGACATCATATATTGTGAGACTTCCCATTTTGGCACTGTCAATGGATGGAATTGGGAAATGCCATCACTTATTTATTTCCTACCCCAATCAAAAAAACCCAACAAGCCTAATGAGAGCATCTGAGCCTCAATGTGGGCAAACCAAGTCTGAGTACCCTAGCTGAATCAACGGGTGTCTCTCTATGCCTGTTGAGGGATGTGCCAAGACTGAGGAGCCCAGTGAATATGCGCAATTGTATTTTGAACATCTACAGAATCTCCTGAGATTGGCATCTCATTTTGGTATCTCAAGTGGGTGGAGCTTATTTAGTAAGTGGGGCTTGGCAGACTACCACTATGTTACCAGCTTTGCCCATTAATTTGGGGTATGCTCATTTATTTGGGTTACTGTATTGGGTTTGGGGGTTTCTGTACTTCTGTCAATGTACTGCTTGTGTTACTTGTGTTCTCATACGGAGCTGTACTTCTCCCTTCTGCAAGTTCCCTTCCAATGGCGCTATCCTGCAGGACCTAGGTTCCCCTGAGCTGGGTTCTTCCAGCCCCAGAATCAGATAAACACACACACACACACACACACACACACACACACACACACACACACTAACAGAGCACATCTGAGAGGACCGGGTTAATCAGCACTCCCAAGCTGTCACCCTCATATGCCACATGCACTGCACCAGAATAGAGTAGGCCTGAGTAGGCTGGGTCAAGCAGCACTTCCAAACTGCCACCCTCATATGTCCAGGTTAAGCACATCTCTTTCCCCACTTTCAAGTTACAATTGTTCTGGTAATAACCCACTTGATGAGCAAACTCCACAGGATTTTTGGGTGTTGCAGGGATCTTTTATCTTAGGTACGAGGAGCGTTGCTGCCGAGCAAATGCGGAAACCAAAAAACACCCATGGGGGAGGGGGACAGAGAGAGAGAAGCAACCAGCTTAATCATGAAAGTTATTTATTGCCAGGTAATAACTATACAAGGGGAGCCAAACAAACAAAACAGTTATAATATTAAATGTAACTTAAACTTGATTATAAAAGTCAGATTTAGAAGTTTAGTCAAAATTGGCATTTTCTGACAGAAAAACATTGCATTCAAAAATTTCTGACCAGCCATGCAGGGCCATCTAGGATGAATATTTACCTCTAAAATTGGCAGCGTCATTGTGATCTCTTGTAACCAGCGAGCACAACAGCATTGTATGAGGTTTAAAGATACAGCCATTTCAGCAAATACTAGGCACACAGGAGGAATTGTGGGAAGGCACTGGAGGACTAGCAGTGCTGGAGTGGAGCTAGTGAGCATCTAAACTACAGAGTGGTTGTATTTAGTTGTACTAAATTCAAGCTTTAGTCTATGCCCCCCGACTGGTATTGGTTAATAGCCCCACACAAATGAGTTAAGGGTTCTTATGTGTTCATGACCCTTGAGGGAGGGGCAACTCAAGTTACAACTCGAGTTAACTTTGTAATGAAGACAAGTCTTCAGGTGCTGGCTGATCAAGGAGCCCCCAGTGTTGCTCCAGAGGAGAGACTGGAGAGACATAGAAAAACATACAACTGGCCTACCACTCTCACTACAGAAATCAGAACTGAAACAGCCACAACTGTATCAAGTTTTCATGAAAGGGTTAGCTCAGTTGCTTATGCTGCCCATGATTTCCGTGTTCTTCCGATACCTATGGCATTTGTATTTTAGTCCCATAGTCCTTGCTGATGACATATTGGAAAGGATACATATGGGACACTAGGGCTTCTGAAAATGTGAGGAGTGAGCCTGAATGTACAGCAGTACAGATTGCAAATGGAAGTGTGCAAGAAAGAAACCACCCATTAGCTCTGCTAAACAAGAGGGCAACCACAGTGGCAGACACTGCAGGATGTCTTGCTCGCTGATTATGAGAGATCACAATGATGCTGCCAACTTCAGAGGTAAATATTCATCCTAGACGGCCCTGCATGGCTGGTCAGAAATTTTCGGATGCAATGTTTTTCTGTCAAAAAATGCCAATTTTGACTAAACTTCTGATGGAACTCAGGCAGCCCTATAGCAATCCTTCCAATTTACACACACAGCTCCGCCACCATTGAAATGATTTTCGCACAAGATCAGTGAGCCAACATTTTGTAAATCAAGAGACAGAGAGAAATGAGACTAAAAATCTTAAACTGGGAATCTGCCTGGTGTCCTGCTTGATCACCCATTTGCCAAACCAGCTACTCCTCAGCAGGACACTGGGAAGTCCAGGTTCTCCGGTTCCCTGGCAGCCCAGTTGAGGGCTTGGTTGGTCTTCTGAGTTCTTCATCTTGATTCAGGACAAAACCTCAACATTTTTCACAGAAGTGAAATGCAGTTTCTTGGCCAGATCTATTTAAGAGTCTCCAGCTTCTTTTAAGTGCTTCTGCTGTGTGACTAACACCACTGCCTTAGTGGTGATAAAGTAATCCCGTTGGCAGCATTCTTCAGCCTACTGAACATGTGTCTACTTTTGGATTTTGATATCCCATTAAGTGGACAAAACCCTCATCAAGGGCAGGTGATGACCAGATCTGGAAAAATGGTAAAGCTGGCACCTCCTTTAGAGCTATATTTTGTTGTATCGTGTGTGTGTGTGTTCAGGGCACTGCAATTAGAGGTGGTGGTGGTAAAGTTATGAAGATGTGTGGTATTGTCTCTTTAAAACTGTGGTAGAAAGACAGAGGAGAGGCTGGGAGGCAGGGCTGGGAAGGTTCTAAGCTGAAGTTCTACAGTGAGGAAAAAAGAGCCAGAGTAGTTTTAAGGATCATACTGTCTGCTTTATTCCAGTAAAGTTCCTTGTTCAGTTTTAGAAGAGAGGGAGTCTTTCATCATTGTCACATGATAAACACCAGTGTGGGAGCTGGGGTGAAAGAACAGTGCAGACACTTTCAGGATAGCTGGTGAGCAGCATAAAGATAAAGATGTGGATGGAGATGTCCTGGCAGACGTACAAATATCTGCCAATCAGCGTGAGCCAGGACTACGAAGAGTCCTTCTTAAGAAGAGTGAAATCTTTGTGATTTATCATTCCCATTTATGCTGCACTGACAAACAATAAATAACAATTTACGTATGACAGAGGAGTTCAGATTAACAACATGCTATACTTCAGAGACTTCCACTGGGAAGAAAAATGATTGTCATTCTAGAGATAGGAACACTTCCACCCCCTCGATAGGTAGCATAATAAGTAAAAAGAGAGGCCTCTTTTAACGAGCAACACTATTTAAAGACAGATTATATGAAAAGAGGGAATGTAACTTGCTGTCTTTTCAGATGAGCCCATATTTAAAACATTAATTTCTGTTCAGTCTAAAACAGAGAACCCACAAATGCACTTTCCCAGACAGACTATTGATTTCTGACCTACAAATTACTATCCATCAAGGAGGTTTGGTGCAGAGCACAGACTGTGGGGGGAAGAAGGCTGCAGTAGACTGGGTACTTCTCAGCTGCAATCTGCATAATGTTTAGTATTCAGTGAGTTAAAGCATGCAATGAAAGGGAACTGTCAGCGCAATCTAGAAGATATAAAGAAATGAAGGGGTGAAAAAAAAGCCGTATGCTAATAATCCACTCAGTAATTAAGTGAAGATCGCTGCCAAGCGCCACTGCCACTTTCAAAGGGTAATTTGTACAGGAAATCATAGAGTCATTGTCAAATCATTTCAGGATAAAAGGAAAGTCATCAACTAAGATAAGATAAATGCTGGGTGTCTGGCAGCATGTGCCCTAGGAAATGCCTTTGCTTTTTTTTTTTTATTTAAAAATTTTTTCCAAAAGTGGGGCTAGGAAAACTTGACAGGTTGAAATGCACATTTACTATTAATAATAGGGGTGATATATGCATAGATACATTATTAAATAGGTAACTGGAACAAAAACAATAAAATAAACCAGTTAAGAGTGACTTAAGGTTGCAACAATCATAAGTGATTTTTCAGTCAAACCCTCAATAAATTAGAGCATATTTCTTCCCTACCCAAATCCTCTATTTTAACTAATCTGTTTTAATATTATTTTCTCACATTTAGGTCATTACCTGTGGAGAGAAAATGTTTCCCTCAGTAGAAAATTATTTACAAAATAGAATGATTTAATAGATTTATAACCACTGGACTTTTAAAGATCCTCTTAAGTGGCTAACTATTGCCCTATTGTTATGTTTTAAAGCCAACTCAAGTGCTGAGTCTGCAGCCACTAGGGTTGTGGTGTGATTATATTTGCTATGGTAATGGGTATTCCATGATGCTTTAGGGCTATCAATTGTTTATTCAAAAACAGGGATTATTGAACAATTACATTAAGTTTTTCTGTGTTGTCGGTGCCACTAAGCTTTCAAATGTGTGTTTTTACCCACCAATCTGTCCTGATAAAGGCCCTGATTTAGTAACGTACTTCAGCATGTGCTTAATAGAAACACATAAGTGTAGTCCCACTGGAATCAATTTGACTAATCAGTGTTTAAAAGGTAAACCTGTACTTCAGTCGACTGGGGCCATGCATGACACCCTGGATCCACTGAACTTCCATTAATCACTGGAGTCAGGATTTCACCCAACTACATGCCAAATATGTCCAAGCTTGAAGACTGTCTAAAAAGAGTAGGAGTACTTGTGGCACCTTAGAGACTAACAAATTTATTAGAGCATAAGCTTTCGTGAGCTACAGCTCACTTCATCGGATGCTGTAGCTCACGAAAGCTTATGCGCTAATAAATTTGTTAGTCTCTAAGGTGCCACAAGTACTCCTTTTCTTTTTGCGAATACAGACTAACACGGCTGCTACTCTGAAATCTAAAAAGAGTGTGATCAGATAAAAAACAGAAGGTTTTACAATATTAGCCCTTCTAACCAGTTTTTCATTATGGTTTTTAAAAATCAATCAAACATATGGGACATATCTTATATGTAATTCTATTTATGTCACCTGATATTTAAATGATACACAGTTTCACTTAGGCTTGTGAGCTACTGCCTAAGCAATTTCCATTCTGTTGTTCTCCTTCACAGGGTCTTGAAACCATGTGATAAAATTAAACTTATTTCTAATTAATATGATTTTCAACATTTATTCTGGGATTATTTCTTAAGTGCATTTTCTGTCCTCTATTGTACCTGTCATAGGTGAAAATAATACACATATGGATGTCTGAATGAGTGAAATACATTCATTATTTTCAGGAAACAGTGAGCATCAGAAGTGGAAAAATATTATATTGCATATACTTTATATTTTCCAAATATACTAGCTGGAATTAACAATAAATGCAAGCATGAGTCTCTTCAGATGTGGTTTTGAATTTGCATATTATTTTATAGCTAAGTCAGAAATCCAAATGCAGAACCCAGCACTAAGAAACAGCATGAGGATTTGTGACATTTTGTGGAGAACTCCTATTCCAATGAATGAATTTCAGCCATCTAGCTTTTATTCACCCATGACTGATACAATATAGATCAAATGATTCACATAATAAATAATTCAAGTGTAATTTAATAAAAGTTAATGACTTATATTAGAAATAGCCTTTATTTTATTTAACTGTTTCACAACATCACATCTGAGAGAACACAACAGAACAGAAATGGCTTAAACAATGGTATGCAAGCTTCTGTGGATTTACTTTAATATACCCATCTTTCACACAGAAGGTATGTCAGAGTCCTTTACAAAGTAATGTGTTAAAACTTCTACCAGCATGGCTGGGTTGGCAAAAGGATCAGCATTATGTGCTCAACAATTACTCACACAGAAACAACCATTCTTCAGATGTACTTTACTGTATTTACTTTTCCTACATACATTTGATTTGGTGACATGATTAGCTTAAACTTTTATTCCAAGCAGCTTTCCTCTTATCTAATATGGAATTAAAATATTTTCTTGAATATATTTCCTCTTAAAAAAGATTGTTTTCACTTTGTGGCAAATGGGCTTTTGAGTTCACTTCGATCATCTAATTTATATTCTATTTTGTAGTAAGGCTTAATTAAAAAACAAAAGATCTTCAATTGACTGTTACATAAGTAAGTTGAGTGAGCTGAGCTTTGGCCCTATAATACATTTCTTTGCAGTGTACAAACAAACATGAATACCTTTTCTCTTTCTGTGTTAGGGCTACAGTTATTTTGACTCAAGCAGAAACAGGGACAGGACCCTGACTGTGTTTAACATACACACAAAAAAAGCACGGGTTTAGGTATTTTAGACAGTTAATAAACTCCTCTGTATGGTTCTGTTTTTTTTACAAATACAGTCTAAATACATAATTTTGTTATGATAACATACGTAGCCTCTGAAAAATGAGCGTTGCGTCAAACTAGTTTTGCAAAACAAAACAAAAAAAAGATGTGGAAGATTCATCTGTGCTAAATTACTTTTTGATACAGTTATGTCTAGATATTAAGGTTCACATTTTCAAAAGTAACCATTCCCAATTTTGTTTAGGCAAAACCTTACACTTTCCACACCAAAAAGTGCCCAGCTACCCTATTTAGGTGGACAAATGCTGCTTCCATGGGAGAATTTAAGATGCATAGAAATATGTGCACACAAAATTGCTGGTGCAATTTTTTGGGGGTAGGTCCAGACCCAGTTGAAAATTTGGTTCAAAGGAACCAGAATTTTACCAAGAGTGACAGTTTGGCTAAAAGTTGAACCAACCCCAAAGCTTGTGAGATGAAATGCTGCATTCTGTAGAAATAATTATGAGTATTACAAAGACTAATTGCAATTGCATAGAGCATCTTAAAAAACGTGGCTCTAAATCCATGTAGTTGTAGCAATATTTATTTTTCTTTCTTTTCAGATGCTGTTGATATTTTCTAAATTAAGTCAAGGGAAAAAATGACAGCATTTTAAAACATAATGTAATCTGTAAAATTAAAAGCTTTTGCTTCCTCCTTCCCCCTCAATATATACCATATGCCAAGGCTATTCCTTAACTATAACCGACTGTTGTTACTGTAGTAATCAGTCTATGTCAGAGCAATTACTTAAAATCATCCGTCCTGGTTGTTTTTCACAATCTGCATCACACTGTGCAGAACAATGCAGCTGACAATCCAAATGGCACAGATGGAATTATCATACCTCACACACTGTCTGACTGACAGTTACCTGCGGGAAAAAGGAAGGACCCTATCATCTAAATGTTTGCTGCCAACCAGACTTCTCTGGGAATAGCTTAAAGGAGACTGTGATGGGATTGCTTTGCTGTGCCTTTGTCATTTCAGAAACACTGAAAAACATGTACAAGGCATGAAAAACAGCAATAGTGCCATTGGGGGAAGAGGTAGATATGGGCATTATATAGTTTAGCAAAATGTATTTGATAAATCACATACTAGGGGGTTTTAAACACTTACAATTATTTCAGCTTGTGACCACATGGGTTAAAACAAGAAAAAGGGCCCCCAAACCACTGAAAGCTTCCAAATCTGGATGGCAGGTAGTGGTGGGGAAAGTGGGGATCAAAAAGTGAATCCAAATGCAGCCCTGAATACCCTGAAACTTTGTGATGTTCGATATCAAATTTTACATCTCAGGGCCATCTCTAGTTGAAATGCATTAGCTCTTATCACTGTTCCTTATGTCAACATGAGCAGTGATTGGCAGAAAAATGACATTTGAAACCTCTATCATTTTCTCCACAAATTCTGGAAACTATTTATTTTAGACTTGATTTATTATACCCACATGTTCATTATCAAATTATGAACATTTCATTTTATTAAGAAATAAACTCTGTTAGAAGAGAAAGTCATGAAATATCTATTGGCATTTGAAATATGTACATATTGATTCATACATCAATACTGTACTATATTAATACTGAATAAGATACCGTTTGAGGCTAGTATGTTATCTTGTTACACTTTATAATTACGATAAATGATAAGTAACAACAAAGAGAAACACATTATGACTTTTTAGAACCATATAGCGGCACTCACAAAATTAAAAGGCGAAAAAGCCATTACACCGAAGTAAAAAAAAAAAACACCAACAAAACTTCAGTTTGTTGTTGAAATTTCAAAATCTTCAGAAGTTTGCAGTGGTTGACAAAGAAAACAAAAATCAAACCCCACAACATTGTCCTGTATTGTGAGCTCTGGGATTTGGGGTTCTCTGTTAATTATTTGTACAATAGTTGGTGTAATGGGCCGAGATCCCTGACTGGGGTCCTTTGGTGCTACTGCCACAGAAATAATAATTTTTGGATGTTTCTTGCAAGTCCTGTTTCTCTCTGAGCAATTCTGGCGTGAAGCAGTCTGACTCCTGCCTCTATCTTCAGCACAGCTCAGGCCAAAACATCTGTTTTCATGCAAGTCAGGGGAGTCTTTCGTTCCCCCCTTAATCCCAAAAGCCTGAACTGTATTCATAGTCATTTAAAAATCAGTGTAGTACAGAGGAATTAGAGAAGTAAAATAGCTACAGCCAGTTATTGGGTTTATTTTTCCAAATCTTTTCATGGCAGGATTCTAAACAGTAATAGAAAGAAAATATATTTTTCTCAGCAACAGAAGCACCATTAAAAAAAGCCAATTAGAAGAGATGAATTTTTATTGCAGGCTGATGATTAAATCTACATTAATCACAAACATCCACGGGCCACCAACAGGGCTTGTTTAATCATTTTCAACCATTTGTCTCTCTCTCTCTGGGTACTTTTCTGTTAGATTTTTCAAAAGTGATTCCATATTTGGTGTTGGAATGTTAGAAAGGAGGAGGATACTCCTGGGTAATCAGAATTTCATGCAATATGACTCAGAAAAAAAATACACAAAAGAGCTTCTCTTAAAGATGTTTCATTATTTGCTGGTCATGCAGTTACCTTGTGTTGTATATGAGGCTCTTGTGGCGTATGACACTGATAGTATGAAATTAACTGAGGTTATATCAATCATTAAATAGCAGTTGATAATATAGAATTGGGGTGGGAGATAATTTTGACAGTGAAGTATGTAAAAGGTATACTGCTTAATAAAAAGATACTGAAAAGTCTAGCTACAGCAATCTGATGGGGATAATTTTAAATGAGGGCCTTAAAGATCGTAAATACAATTTGTATTGATCAGAAACCTATAAAGAAAGGCCATGGAACTGTGTCTCATTGCTAAAAGTAAGTAAATAACCTTACAGAAGAGTCCATATCTAATTGGGAGTTGGAATAATTATAGAAGATAAGCCAGTCACCAGAGAAATGCAATATTCAAGATGTGTGGTAACAAACACATTAATTAACATAAGTCAGGACAGCAAAGAACACATCTGAGAAATACAGTATATAATTTATGAGCATGGAAATAATTGCATATCAACAATAGATATGCAAATATTCATAAAAATATAAAGCATGCAGAATTTCCCCCCCTTTTTTCATGAAGATGTTGTAAAAATGTTCTATTTAGTGGACAATATTCTATATAACCATGAACTTTGTTGAAGGTGAATGTAGATCACCCCCCCCCACACACACACACACTCTCGGTATGCCCTCAGAAGTTTACAGCAGCTTTTTGTGGGGTATCAATAAGTTCTGAGCTAGGCTAAAGCCAAATGCAGCATGTTTTAAGGTACATAGTACTGATCTTGTACCCCTATCGACTGAACTCCTCCTAAAAGGCCAAGAAGGTAGCAATGTGGCAGTTAAGATGCTCTCCAAGAAAAAAAAATACAACTTTCTTCCTCTGTTAGTCCACATATTATTTCACATTTCTTCACCACATTATTATAACTCATAGATTTTAAAACCAGAAGGGACCATTATAATCATCTAGTCTGAACCAATGATCTACTGTGTCCTCAGAGTGATCATCTGAGATTTTGTTCTGTTGTGCCTGGGCACAAGTGTGGTGATCACACCTCTGTCTGTCACATTAATATGTAATATACTCCTTTCAGATATGTGTTAACATGTGCCAATTGCTGCTGCATGCTCAGAGCTGCCCAGGACAAACCATGACAGGGGATGTGGTAGCAGCTAGTTGCATAACTGATCCCACAATATTCTCACGCAGTGTTGCCAACCGCAAGTATTCAAAAATCATGCATGCCAAAATCATGAGACTAGCTTAAAAAAAATCGAGATTTAAAAAAAATAACAAATCTTGGATTTATTGGATTGATCTTCTTTTAGAGCATCTATAGAGCACTTGAATCATGCTTTCAAGATTTTCCTTGGAAGGCTAGAAAACTTTCTTTAAATCTAAAATAAGATTCTCACATAATCCCATGAGCTGAAGAGCTGGAGCTTTAAGAAAGTAACTAAATATCACAAGACTCATAATAAAATCATAAGCATTGTCAACACTGCAATGATCCTCTTGCTCATCCATCTCACAGCAAACAAAAAACAGCACAGCCAATTGTTTGAGCACTCCCCAAAATCCTGCCTGTCCCTTTCTCCCAAAATCAGTCCCCTCAGCTGCTTCCCCTTTGAACTAGAAGAGCACCTGACCAACAGGCAAATGGAGAGCAGCATGGGGAACTTCTTTACCTGCATCTGGTAATTAGAACCCACCAAACCTGTGCCTAACTACTGTGTATCTAAATCGGCCTCAGCACGTCTGCACAATTCTGAAAATAGGATATGTGGGTGTATCCCAACTGCCATACCCACTGCCACATCCTGCACTCTGAACAAACACCGCCACCTGTGCATGCACATCTTCTGCTTGTGCTCCTGGATGTGCAATCAGGAAGAAATTGGTACCTATGCAAATTTTGAGAAGATTAGCCCTTCACTTTTTACAAATGCAAATTTAAATTCTGCTGTATCTGACGGGACCACTACAGAAAGATTGGGTGCACTATGCTATGGTGTGCTGGCTTAATTCAAACTATTTCTAATGTAGCCCATCATGACAGATTTTGTGTATTGTTTCTGGAAAACACTAAGATTTAGCTTTCTTCTCCACAGCACTGGTAGAACATTGCTTCTTTCAGTGCAAGATAAAACATGCGGATCAGGACAGCCATCCCCATCACAGGATGACGTGATCCTGCACAAATGACAAGGGGGCTGCACAGACTTCTGGTTACTCCTGCCTAACTGCAGGAGTAAGACCAACGCTGGCAAATGTATAGCTAAACTTCTCACTTGAATGCTAAGGACTGCACATAAATTCATATCTCCTCAGGTGCTCCCTATCTCTAATCACACCAGACATCCTTCAGACCCTGCAGACTTGAAGGCATACAGGGACTGGTGATTTACCTCCATTCACTAAGAAGGACTATGCATAGTCCTGCTTGTATCCACACAACCTCCATTCAAATCTTCCCGGAGCGAACCAACCCTAAGCTCTATGAGATATACTGTATGAGTAGTTGTGAGATCAAAGCCATCATGTGTTTCTGTCCTGGCAGAGGATATTTCTCAAGTCCTGGTTTCCCAATGTAGTTATTCTTTTTCATGGAGCAGATCCTCAGCTACTGTGTAGCTCCACTGAAGGCAATGGAACCATGTGGATTCGCAATCGCTCCTGAGACAGTGGCTGCCAGTTCATGGATTAGTCTTTCTTGGGATACTGTGGAAGCCCTATTGCTTATGTTATTTTAAATAGAAGTGGGTCAAAAACCTAAGACTATATAGTAAGGAATGAGCATGAATTGACAAAGAGATGGAGTTGATGATTTTATAGGTCCCATCTCAGAGTTGTATCAATATCTGATATCAGTAGCAAACATAATGGCAGAACTCAGAATATCAGATCTAGTGCAGAGGACTCACTACGGAACCAACACACCAGGCAGGAGACTGCATAAGGAACAGTAATTAAACAAATCTGAGATAGGTACAAAATGGCAACTTCAGACACCGGGCAGTGAATTCAACATCATTCATGCAGTGTAAAGCACAACAGTGTTTAGTAGGGTAGAAGTTTCTTCATATTCTGCGGGGGGAACAAAATCACAGAAGAATGGAGCAATGTGTGAAAATAAAAAACAGAAGGAGCAGAAGGAAGACAATATGGTAACACATGGTTCCAAGACTCGAGAATATATTTCTTGTACTATATCCCTTTATGTTAAAATGCATTCTGTTTTTTCTGGCTCAGTGGCTCAGCTGGTACTATCTGTAACACCCTACCACATGGCAGACCTAAGTTCACAAACAATCTTGGGCTAATAAAGCATGGGGTTGTCACGAGGTGATGCTGTTACTCTCAGTGTTGGCTAGTGCTGTGCTGGGAATATTTCAGAGGAGCTATAGATGGGTGTTGGGCAGCAAATGGCAAGAAGGGAGGAAAATAGTAAGTAAAGTGGGGGGAAACAGTGTTTCAGAGAGAAGAGGCAGATGAAAATACAAAGCTCTCATAGGCTTACGATTTTAGGAAGATGAGAACTCTTTGCTTGTGATCTTCTCTAGGACAGTGAGGCCCCTTGCTCAGGGTCTAGGAATCCTTTACTTAAACAATGACTTATTAAAAAAGTACATGATATTTTATCTGCATTATATGTTTTCTGAACATTTAATACTACTGTATACATAGGAAAGTGAGTTTAGATGCATAATAAGATTGGTAAATTTAGGACTAAATTCTGGCATTGGGTTCATGCATGATAAAATACTATATTGGCTGCTATGTACAAATCTGATGGAACTGATCTTTGGAAAGCTGATCTTTGGAACCTTTTCATAATCTAAATAGGATTCCCCACACCGCGGTGTGTTTAGTGGAGCTAATTGATCTTCAAAAGATCACAAGGTGATAGAAAAAGGTTAGCACAAAACACAACCCAGTTGGTTCCTGACATCTTGAGACTAGTTTACAGGAAGATCAGTCGACAGCACAACTGGCTTATACCAGACTCATCACACATGGAGTCACAAAGACCTGATTGCGCAAAAGGAGTTAGGAGCCTAAGTTCTTATTTTAGGCACTCATGTCCCAGGTTTGGCTAATCCCCAGTGTGATTTACAAAGCAGTAGAAGAAGGTGTTTGGTCTCCTAAGTCATGTGAGGGCCTGATCCAGTAGGTGTCCTTAGGTTTCAGAGTAGCAGCCGTGTTAGTCTGTATTCGCAAAAAAGAAAAGGAGTACTTGTGAGACTAACCTTAGAGACTAACAAATTTATTTGAGCATAAGCTTTCGTGAGCTACAGCATCCGAAGAAGTGAGCTGTAGCTCACGAAAGTTTATGCTCAAATAAATTTATTAGTCTCTAAGGTGCCACAAGTACTCCTTTTCTTTTTTAGGTGTCCTCAGAGTCCACTTACCAGATTGGGTCCTATTCAAAACCTGGAGGAGGAGTTGGTTCCAACCTTATAACTTTTAGCCTAGTGGCTAGAGTACTTGCCTGAGATGTGGGAGATTCAGGTTCAATTCCTCCCTCTCAGGCAAAGGGGGAACAGCAGTAGCTGACACCTCTCAGGAAAGTACCTACACCACTGAGCTATGGGATATTCTGATGTGAGGCTCCCTCCATTTCTCCTGTTGAAGCCATTCCGCTGTGGATAATTACTCAAAGAGTGATTGCAACAGGGAGACTGGATACAGGCTCTCCAACTTCCCAGGTGGGTACCCTAACCGCTGGGATGCTGAGTCACCTCTCTCTCTCTGGCTTAATGACCATTTAAGTATTTATCCACAGCAAAGCAGTCACTAGACCAGTGAGTGAGAGAGAGAATATGACTCTGTAGTCCAGTTATTAGAGCCCCCACCTGGTAGGTGGGAGACCCCAGGTCCAGTCCCTCTGTTCTAATCACTCTTTCATTATTGAGCCACAGTGGAACAGCTTCAACAGGAGAGACTGAGGGTGCACCTCACATCAGACTATCCTATAGGCCAGTGGGCAAGACACTTAGCTGAGAGGTGGGAGGCCCCTGTTCAATTCCAGTTCCCTCTTAGGCAGAAGGGAGAGAAAGAACATGGCTCTTGCCACTGGGCTAAAAGTTATGATGTGGGCATCGCCATTACCACCTTCTCTGCCCGGCTACCAAACACACAAGTACCAAACTCCTGGCTGTGAATCGCTAAGAAGAGCTAGGTGATTTTCAGCAGCCTGGATTTAGGGAGGGGGTGGTGCTTAGCACACACCTCTCTGCTCAGCATCTTCCATTGGCTAGCTTTGGTGGGGAGCTGCCTAGCATGCTGGCTTTTGTGAACGACAGACTAAGGCACCTTTCTCTCCCTGTTTGTCTGTCCCAGTGGTTCTCAAACTTTTGTACTGGTGACCCTTTCACATACCAAGCCTCTGAGTGCGACCCCCTTATAAATTAAAAATACTGTGTGTTAAAAACAAATGGTATTTAACACCAGTATAAATGCTGGAGGCAAGTGGGGTTTGGGGTGGAGGCTGACAGCTCGTGACCCCCCCATGTAATAACCACACAACCCCCTTAGGGGTCCTGACCCCCAGTTTGAGAACCCTTGTCTGTCTCTCCCCATTCATGTATAGAAAGCCTAGGTGTCCAACTTTATGAAATGCAGTGTTGTTCCTGTGATTTTCTAGGTGCCTAAAAGTTAGGGATTGTGTTACTGTTACACCACCAAACGCCTTTCGTGCAGTACATCTACACAGCAATTAAAGAGCCGTGCTGGGCCAGGTCAGCTGACTCAGGCTCATGGGATACGGGGTTGTACAGTTGTAGTGTAGATGTGTGGGCTTGGGTTGGAGCCTGAGCTCTGAGATCCTGCAACTGGGGAGGGTTCCAGAGTCTGGGCTCTAGCCTGAGCCAAATGTCTACACCCCAATTTTACAGCCCTGCTTGCCCAAGTCAGCTGACACAATCCAGCCACAGGTGTTTAATTCCCGTGTAGACATACACTAATAGTACAAATATTAGCGTGTACTTAAGTTTGACCATGTTTTGAGTAGTGTGGATCTAGAAACACCACCTACACCCAGGTCCTTCAATGAGACCACACTGTGGGCAGGGGAGAAATCAAATTAATTCCTGCTGTCCTTCTTGATTGCAGAGATCCATTGACAATTGAGAAATCAATATACAGCTCTTCGCTCAGTAAAATGTATCCCTTATTTACTTTGGCTGTACAATATTTTGGTGAGTAAATTTGATGCAAATACTGTATAAATGATGCATGAACAGTACAGCTGTAAATAGTAAGATTTTCCTGTACAATCAGCTCAGATGTCTCACATTAGCCAATAGCCCATCTATTAGTTTTTGGCTGCATGTTTGGCAATGTATTCATACATATACATTATTCCAAAAATATTACCGGACATTTTTTGTCAAAAATCTCTCACAAAAGTAATCACTTTTGTAAGAACAAAATCTTCAGAACCAGGATATATCTATTTCAAAGACAACTTTCCCACCCCCTCTGCATAAAAAGGCCACTTACTTATTTTGTGAGCTACCACTCATAATAAAGCATATTTTTTCAAAAAAATAGAGGGCCTATGTCACAGTGGGTAAATTAGATACCAAGTTACAATTAAGAGGAATTTAAATTCTACATACAGTTATGATTGATCATGGTAGGAAAACAAGCACTGTTTATAGTCTGAGGAGGACCAGTGTATTTGCTTTGCCAGAACTGGGACAGTGCCTCTTGTAGTTACTGTTCCATTTCCTTTAAGTGCTGCTGCAAAAACAAAGGGAGAAGCCCTCTAACGCAAATGTAACTTTTGATTGTTGTGATTTATTTTTAATTATCCTTTTCTCCTTTTGTCTTAATTGGATAGAGCCAGTCAAAACTTGTTCTGTGCAATTAAGAGCAATTACATGCATAGAAAATGGAGACCTATTTTAAGTTTCATATGGACTGACTTCAGTGTGTTCCATGAAAATTAGAACAAGAAAAATATTTTAAAAAACTAATGAGTTTTAGTAAAAATATCCTCCACCAAATGATGTGTGGGAAATTTTACACATTCACTTAAAATTGTATTGAGATTTTTGCAGAGCAGACAATAGATTAGAAAAGAATGTTTTGTACTTAACAGGTTTTCAAGCTATCATAAGGGATAGCTAGTAGCATGTTATCAAATCCTCTTAAAAATCCATTCTGAAGTTTGAACTATTTATTTCCAAGGCAACTAAACAAATATTTTCCAAATAACTCATACATTCAGCTCAGATAGGGGCTAATTCTGTACTTGTTAATTTCATACCTCTTGCAAATACAACTGGCACTTAGCATAGGTAACAATACACTTTCCAATAGTTTATGAAACAAAAATGCTGTACTGTGAAGTCTCTGCTAAAGTACCTGCACAATGCCCATTAGTGTTAATAGGGGCTTGGGAGAACATGTCCAATGCCTCCATAAAAGGCTACATGCAGCTTAGAATAAATGAGTAAAACAATGTGTAAAACAATAAATTAGTAAACCAGTTTGAGAATAATAGTTTGAAATGAACCCAAATCCACATATTGGGAGTTTTGGTGGTTTCCTATTACACGATGGGCTTATTTTTCTTATGCCCTTGCTTGGGCACGCAGGGGTGGGGGAAAATGAGTGAGAATCCCTCTGCCCCCTTGCATGGCAGCACAAGCAAGGAGCAGCCCTGGGGAGATTTTGCCTGCTTCAAAAACAGTCTCTCCTGCTTTTACACATCCTGCTTTTAAAAGCCACAGTCTAGCCCTTTGTGTTGGCAAAAATCATTTAAGGCAATGCACATTTTTGTAGGGATGAGTCACATTGTTTGGGATAAAGTAAGAGTCCCGAAGCACAAACCTTTGCTCAAAACTCAAATGGATCCCCTTCTGATACTTGAGAAATTCTAGTTAGATTTTTTTCAAATTGTTTTTCATTTCTGTGCAGCTTTGACTCCTCTAGGCTCCAATTAGGACTAGAAATAGGAACAAGCAGCAAATAATTCTGTCCCAGCCCTCCTCCACTTAAAAGGTAGTTCACAAAAAAATCATTTTAAACAACCAGAAGTCGGTTTCTGCACTTGTTTTAAACACTATGCCTTTTCTGAAATCCTGTTTGTCCTAATGGGTTCGTCTTTTTGCAAACGTCCTGTGCTGAGGTCCAGTTTATAGAAAGGCCTTGTTCAGAATGTGTGAATTTCCATCAAGTCAGCCAAAATGTGAACTTGAACATTGGCTCCTCTCCAGTCCTAAATAAAGCTGTGTGAGAGCTGTGTGAAACCTGCCAAGCAGTCAGTCTCGCTCTTTTTAAAAGCTGCAATAGTTACACCTTTCACCTTGCTCATATTAATTTCTTGCCATCCCAGAGCTTCGAGGATCTCTTTCCTTTAGCAAATAGATTTTTGTCCCACCAGCCGTGTATCATTCTTCCGCTCTTATTCTTTCTGGCTGCTCCTTAAGTCCCAGTGGAACTTTCACAAAAGTTTTCCTACACCTGATTTTGTTTTACTTTTAAGATGACTTTTTTGTGCCGTTTTTCCTAGTTCTCACTTGGTCTGTCCTCTACCCTTTCTTTAGAACACCTACAATAAAGATGGTGCACCTTAAAAATGCCTTTTGATAACTCTTATTGTAATAGAGGCTTACTGTATTTTTATGGTCTACCTTTAAGTTGGGAATTTTGAGTTTGGGCAAAAATCTAAGTACAGCTCTACTTTTAATTCATGAGAGAATTGAGTCATATTCAAGTGTAAATAGTAATTGGCTCCTTTGGACAGATTAATAAAAAAGACTATCTTATTTTTCCTTACAAGGGCCTTGAAATGCATCTCATGAATAGCTTTCACCATGACAAGATTTTCAGACAGAGCAGCAGGGCATGTGTTTCTTGGGATTGATGATGGATTATAGGAGAATGAGTAAATTAGAGCAATAACAGTATATGGCTCTTGTAGATGCATACCTACTGTTACATGTTGCAGAGGAGACATAAGGCTCTCCCAGGACACTAACCTGTGTACGTCTCACAGCCAAAAGTGCAAGAAAAGATAAGAAAGGAAAGAAGAGGGAAGGAAAACAAAGCGATGGATGAACAGAAGACTAGATTTGTCTTTTCCTGGTTCTTTTCATGCATCAGAAATCATCAGTATCCTATTTACGAGAATTAAGCCTTCCATATTGCTGAAGAGAAGAAAGCACTTCGCTGTGTACATTTCCCAAAGGAAACACTTCCTACCAGGGACTCAGACAAAGTGAAATCTGTGTTTTCAAACTTACCATCTTCCCTATAAAGAAAAGGAGTACTTGTGGCACCTTAGAGACTAACAAATTTATTAGAGCATAAGCTTTCGTGAGCTACAGCTCACTTCATCGGATGCATTTGGTGGAAAAAACAGAGGAGAGATTTATATACACACACACAGAGAACATGAAACAATGGGTTTATCATACACACTGTAAGGAGAGTGATCACTTAAGATAAGCCATCACCAGCAGCGGGGGGGGGGGGGGGGGGGGGGGGGGGGAAGGGAAAACCTTTCAAGGTGACAAGCAAGGTAGGCTAATTCCAGCAGTTAACAAGAATATCAGAGGAACAGTGGGGGGTGGGGTGGGAGGGAGAAATACCATGGGGAAATAGTTTTACTTTGTGTAATGACTCATCCATTCCCAGTCTCTATTCAAGCCTAAGTTAATTGTATCCAGTTTGCAAATTAATTCCAATTCAGCAGTCTCTCGTTGGAGTCTGTTTTTGAAGCTTTTTTGTTGAAGTATAGCCACTCTTAGGTCTGTGATCGAGTGACCAGAGAGATTGAAGTGTTCTCCAACTGGTTTTTGAATGTTATAATTCTTGACGTCTGATTTGTGTCCATTCATTCTTTTACGTAGAGACTGTCCAGTTTGGCCAATGTACATGGCAGAGGGGCATTGCTGGCACATGATGGCATATATCACATTGGTAGATGCGCAGGTGAACGAGCCTCTGATAGTGTGGCTGATGGGATTAGGCCCTACGATGGTATCCCCTAAATAGATATGTGGACAGAGTTGGCAACGGGCTTTGTTGCAAGGATAGGTTCCTGGGTTAGTGGTTCTGTTGTGTGGTGTGTGGTTGCTGGTGAGTATTTGCTTCAGATTGGGGGGCTGTCTGTAAGCAAGGACTGGCCTGTCTCCCAAGATCTGTGAGATTGATGGGTCGTCCTTCAGGATAGGTTGTAGATCCTTGATGATGCGTTGGAGAGGTTTTAGTTGGGGGCTGAAGGTGATGGCTAGTGGCGTTCTGTTGTTTTCTTTGTTGGGCCTGTCCTGTAGTAGGTGACTTCTGGGTACTCTTCTGGCTCTGTCAATCTGTTTCTTCACTTCAGCAGGTGGGTATTGTAGTTGTAGGAATGCATGATAGAGATCTTGTAGGTGTTTGTCTCTGTCTGAGGGGTTGGAGCAAATGCGGTTATATCGTAGAGCTTGGCTGTAGACAATGGATCGAGTGGTATGATCTGGATGAAAGCTAGAGGCATGTAGGTAGGAATAGCGGTCAGTAGGTTTCCGATATAGGGTGGTGTTTATGTGACCATCGCTTATTAGCACCGTAGTGGCCAGGAAGTGGATCTCTTGTGTGGACTGGTCCAGGCTGAGGTTGATGGTGGGATGGAAATTGTTGAAATCATGGTGGAATTCCTCAAGAGCTTCTTTTCCATGGGTCCAGATGATGAAGATGTCATCAATGTAGCGCAAGTAGAGTAGGGGCATTAGGGGACGAGAGCTGAGGAAGCGTTGTTCTAAGTCAGCCATAAAAATGTTGGCATACTGTGGGGCCATGCGGGTACCCATCGCAGTGCCGCTGATTTGAAGGTATACATTGTCACCAAATGTGAAATAGTTATGGGTGAGGACAAAGTCACCAAGTTCAGCCACCAGGTTAGCCATGACAGTATCGGGGATACTGTTCCTGACGGCTTGTAGTCCATCTTTGTGTGGAATGTTGGTGTAGAGGGCTTCTACATCCATAGTGGCTAGGATGGTGTTTTTAGGAAGATCACCAATGGACTGTAGTTTCCTCAGGAAGTCAGTGGTGTCTCGAAGATAGCTGGGAGTGCTGGTAATGAAGGGCCTGAGGAGGGAGTCTACATAGCCAGACAATCCTGCTGTCAGGGTGCCAATGTCTGAGATGATGGGGCGTCCAGGATTTCCAGGTTTATGGATCTTGGGTAGCAGATAGAATACCACAGGTCGGGGCTCCAGGGGTGTGTCTGTGCGGATTTGTTCTTGTGCTTTTTCAGGGAGTTTCTTGAGCAAATGCTGTAGTTTCTTTTGGTAACTCTCAGTGGGATCAGAGGGTAATGGCTTGTAGAAAGTGATGTTGGAGAGCTGCCTAGTAGCCTCTTGTTCATACTTTATCCTAATCATGATGACGACAGCACCTCCTTTGTCAGCCTTTTTGATTATGATGTCAGAGTTGTTTCTGAGGCTGTGGATGGCATGGCTGAGGTTATGGGGTAAGCGATGCTGCTTTTCCACAATTTCAGCTCGTGCACGTCGGCGGAAGCACTCTATGTAGAAATCCAGGCTGCTGTTTCGACCTTCAGGAGGAGTCCACCCAGAATCCTTCTTTTTGTAGTGTTGGCAGGAAGGTCTCTGTGGGTTAATATGTTGGTCAGAGGTGTGTTGGAAATATTCCTTGAGTCTGAGACGTCGAAAATAGGATTCTAGGTCACCACAGAACTGTATCATGTTCGTGGGGGTGGAGGGGCAAAAGGAGAGGCCCCGAGATAGGACAGATTCTTCTGCTGGGCTAAGAATATAGTTGGATAGATTAACAATATTGCTGGGTGGGTTACGGGAACCATTGTTGTGGCCCCTTGTGGCATATAGTAGTTTATATAGCTTAGTGTCCTTTTTCTTTTGTAGAGAAGCAAAGTGTGTTTTGTAAATGGCTTGTCTAGTTTTTGTAAAGTCCAGCCACGAGGAAGTTTGTGTGGAAGGTTGGTTCTTTATGAGAGTATCCAGTTTTGAGAGCTCATTCTTAATCTTTTCCTGTTTGCTGTAGAGGATGTTGATCAGGTGGTTCCGCAGTTTCTTTGAGAGTATGTGGCACAAGCTGTCAGCATAGTCTGTGTGGTATGTAGATTGTAATGGATTTTTTACCTTCAGTCCTTTCGGTATGATGTCCATCTGTTTGCATTTGGAGAGGAAGATGATGTCTGTCTGTATCTGTGCGAGTTTTTTCATGAAGTTGACAGATTTCCACTCTATACGGCTAAATTCAGTGCCTTGCATAATGACAGGTTTCAGAGTAGCAGCCGTGTTAGTCTGTATTCGCAAAAAGAAAAGGAGTACTTGTGGCACCTTAGAGACGAACAAATTTATTAGAGCATAAGCTTTCGTGAGCTACAGCTCACTTCATCGGATGCATTTGGTGGAAAAAACAGAGGAGAGATTTATATACACACACACAGAGAACATGAAACAATGGGTTTATCATACACACTATAAGGAGAGTGATCACTTAAGATAAGCCATCACCAGCAGCGGGGGGGGGTGGGGGGGGAAGGAGTGGATGAGTCATTACACAAAGTAAAACTATTTCCCCATGGTATTTCTCCCTCCTACCCCACCCCCCACTGTTCCTCTGATATTCTTGTTAACTGCTGGAATTAGCCTACCTTGCTTGTCACCTTGAAAGGTTTTCCCCTCCCCCCCCCCTGTAGCTCACGAAAGCTTATGCTCTAATAAATTTGTTAGTCTCTAAGATGCCACAAGTACTCCTTTTCTTTTTGCGAATACAGACTAACACGGCTGCTACTCTGAAACCCATCTTCCCTATGAATGCATCTAAATCCTAGCCTTCAACAGTCACCATGTTCTGGTCCTAGAGCTATCTTTAAGTCAACAAATAACATGAGGGTAAAATCTCCAAACACATTTTCACTTGTGATCTAATCCAGGACTTGAACGCAGATCTCTGGCTGTCAAAGGTTAGTGAGCTAACTCATTTTGGGCCCGCTCCTGGCCCCTCTTATAGTCAATGCCAACCCTTCTCTTGCAAGCCCCAGTGAATTGAAATGGTCTTAATTTTTTTAAGGCTAGTCTACATTACAGCCAGGATTAATGCTCTGAGATCGATCTACCGGTGGTCGATTTAGTGGGTCTAGTGAAGACCCACCAAATAGACAGCAGATCGCTTTCCGGTCAACCCCTATACTCTACCCCCAACGAGAAGAGTAAGGTAAGTCAATGGGAGAGTTTCTCCCATCAACTCCTGGCAGTGTAGACCCTGCGGTAACTCAACCTAAGGTAAATCGACTCCAGCTATGTTATTCACGTAGCCGGAGTTGCGTAGCATAGGTCAACTTACCACAGTAGTGTAGACAAACTCTAAATCTCTCTCTCTTTTAGGCAGGCACACCATTTTCTTCTACTTACAGACTGATTTAGAATATCTCTACTATGATAACTAGACTAAAAAGGAAATTACAGATGAGCCTGAGCCAGTCACACAGGTTCTAAACACCCCTACATTTTGGACAGCTAAGGAACTGAACTAAGATCTAAATAGCACATTTGACTTCTCTCTCTTAAAACTTGACAACAGTTAGGCAAGCTGGTGCACTGTAACTGCTATTGAATAGTATTATCTCACTGTGCTGCTCCCATCTCTTTGATGCAACTAGATTTTAGCTCTCATCTTCTACACAGACTGTAAGCTCTTCAGGGCAGGGACCACTCTTTGTTATGAGTTTGTACAATGCCTAGCACAGTAGACTCTGGTCCATTACTAGGATTTCTAGGCATTCCTGCTGTACAAATAAATAATCTCTGTAATGCACCAGAACAAAATCCTGGATCTAAAAATCCTGAAGGTGTTAGATTAGTTTCAGATCTGAATTTTTTGCCTTGATCCATCTGTAAATAGAATGTTTCAAGCACTCTCCAACTAATTCTAAATTAAACTATACATTTAATTCAAACATTATTTATAAAATAGGAGCTGATTCAGAAAAGTACTAAAGCACTTGGTTAACTTTAAGTATGTGCTTAAATGCTTTCTTGAAAAGAGATGCTCTACCTGAATTGAGGCCTAAGTTAATGCTATGGCTGATTGAAAAAAATGAAAAATTTCACAACATTCAATATTGTGAAATTGTTTTCAACAGAAGGGTTAGAGATGGAATCATTCTTATATTTTTGAACATTTCAACGATTTTTAAAAATACATATTTTTAAAATTATCAAGTGTCATCAAAATGCTTTGAAATATTTTTTGTTTACCCAACACTGGAGTTTTGGTTGCATTTTTATATATATAAATTTTTTTAAATAGAAAAATGTATTTTTTTTGTGAAACATGAAACATTTCAACAATGTTGACAATATTCTGTGAATTTTTTTTAAGGCCATTATTTCTGCTGAAAAATTTTTTTGCTCAAAAATCTTCAACCAACCCCTAGTTATAGCTTAACTGACAGTTAGGTAAATTGTATTAGTATGGGAGCATGAGCAAGGCTGACAGGCAAAATAAATACAAAGGAGTGTAAGGTGTACCCAACTCGTGGAACTCATTGTATACTTTAATCCTATATTAACTACATAACTGGGTTAAACAAAGAATTACATAAGTTTATAAAGGATAGGTCCATCAATGACTATTAGCCAAGATGGTCAGAGATGCAAACCCATGCTCTCGGTGTCCCTAAGCCACTGACTACCAGAAGCTGGGACTGGATGACAGGGGATGGATCACTCAGAATTGTCCTATCTGTTCATCAGTCTGACCCAATGGCTGTTCTTATGTTCATTTAAAAATGTTCACTAATTTTGGATGCCTTACATGTGATGCTTATGAACTGGTTTTTGTGGGTGCTCAGCACTTGCAACTGTTATTGATTTCAACCATGTAATATGTGCTCAGTACTTCTGAAAGTCAAGTGTCTCAAGTTTGGGTACCCACACTGCGTGAAAAGGGTTGAAAATGTAGGTCTCTCCTCTAAATACATGGTCATGTGCCAAATTGTTGTCTCTGAATGCATGCTGTGATGTTGGAGTGGCAACTGTTTGACTATGGCTCCTATTTCTTGTTTATAGGCAACTTCCAGAAAAAATTAGAGATTAAAATTGGTTCTCTTTATACTGGGCGTGTTCCCAACATACGTCAGGTCAAAGAGATAAGACATCTGCTCCATTTCAAGTATATTTGGCCAGAGTCAACAGGGAAAATAGCAATGAAAATAATAAATAATTCTATGGCACCCAGACCTGCTTTTCTGCCTAAACCAGTGACCATGCCATGGCAAGAGGCATTTCAACCTTACTTAATAGCAAAGAATACTTAAATGTGAGACAAAAAGCTATTTTACTTCATTGCTTAGAGGCAGAAGGACAAAGAATTTACTGTGCACTCATCCCAGCTGTCGTTACAGAGGCTCCTACAGAATATACAATTGCACTGAAAACACTACAGCAGCATTTCCAACCAATTGTTAATGTTTTGGCGAATGTTACAAATTTAATATGTAGAGCACAGGGTATAGATGAGCCTATTCACAGTTATTTGGCTGCTCTGAGAGGATGTGAATTTGGTACCATGCCCGACAAAATGTGAAGAGCTCAACGAGGGGAGAAATCTCCTGTTCTGTGTATTTGGGAACAATTACTGCTAAAAACCCAATGCTCGACCCACATACATCAGTGGATATTGCCTGCAGCACTGAGCCTGCAATAAGAGATGCAAAGGTTACAGGACAGCAGGATTTTCTCAGCATGCTACACAGGTACATATTGTTTTACATAAACTCCAGTCCACCGAAGAACAATACTATTCAGTACTTTTGTTTTCAGAGTGGGTGACAGGAACATATTTGCAATTTACAGCAGGTGCCCAGCCAAGTCAACAAAGCGCAAACTATTAAATAAAAAACAATATATATATTCAGATCTGTAAGGTATTGAAACTTACTGGAGCAGCATACCCTGGCAAAGTGACCTATCTATCTATCTATCTATCTATCTATCTAAAGGTCACTTTGCCAGGTATGCCGCTCCAGTAAGTTTCAACACCTTACAGATCTGAATCACCTACACATACAGAATGACTCCAGTCATTGGATTCAGGTGCTCACCACATCATTATTAAAAGAAGCCCTGCATTTCCTCCTGGATATTAATGGACAAGTTTATTAAATGCTTGTTGACACTGGTCCAATAATTGTTATTACACTTGTATCGTTGTACAGGAAAAATATCATCATACTCACTCATTACCTCCAGATATACACCTGTGTTTGCACTAAAAGCCACTTCTCCTAGCAAGCTTTTTTGCATCAGCATTACAGTTTGACAGTCATTTTGTTGAAGGGTCCCAAGATACCCGCTCACTTGGCTCCCTGTGGGTCAAATGTTCACCTGGCTCCTCAAAAGGATGTACTGCTGAATCCTGGACCTCTTTTCCTGTGAGGATGTGGGGAGGGAAGAGGGAGAGGGGAAAATCACCCTATGATGAATTGATAGGAGAATATGTACATGAAACCCATTACTGTAAAACATGCATACCTCTGGGGACCTGAAGAGCCTGTTCATCACGACAAAAGGACACAAAGCATGTCATTTCCCTTATGTTTTCATGCAGTGTTAAGGCTTGTTTACATGGGAAAGTTAGTGCAGAGTAAGCTAGACTATGAATTTTAGGGCTAGTCTACACTGAAGCATTACAGCAGCACAGCTGCACTGATGCAGCTACACCACTGTTGCATGTCTCATGAAGATGCTGTATGCTGATGGGAGAGAGTTCTCCCGTCGGCATAATAAAACCACTTCTGCGAGCGGCGGTAGCTATGTTGGTGAGAGAAGCTCTCCTGCTGACATAGCGCTGTCCACACCGGTGCTTAGGTGGGTGTAACTTATGTCACTTGGAGTGTGTGTCTTATTCACACCTCTAAGCGACATAAACTATACTGACATAACCTATAGTATAGACAAGCCATAAAGCACACTAGTTACCCCACACTAACTCTGCAAGTGAACACTGTGCACTAAAAGTGTCTTTCTGTGGTTTACTTTAGTACCTGAAATATACAAAGGCACTTTTAGTGCACAGTAAGAGTGCCCACATGGGGAGTTAGCAGAACATAGCTAGTGAGCTGTAAAATCATGCTCTAGCTTACTCTGAACTTCCCATGTAGATAAGCCCATAACGACACCTAGAAGGAGGAGGACTTCTAGCTTCCAGACATGAGAATCTTAGCCCTGGGCAATGTCAATGCTGGAGATTTTAGCCATCAGTGGCCAGCAACTCACGTAGCTGTACTGGTGTAAACCCTTAGTACAGCTACTGTATACCAGTGGAGCTTTGCCCTGCTTGAAATTGGAGTACACTGGATCAGTGCAAACAATGGCTTTGCCTGCCTACACTACAGGTTTTGCTCCTGCCTGGCAATGATTGTAACTGGACCAAATCCTCAGCAGAGAGAAAGCATTACTTTGTTTAGCAAGTTTCCTTCATATGATACAACACATTAATATTCATATTAATATTCTATATTCTTCTGTAATCTTAGCAAAAACAATACAAGGTGGTCAATACTGCTCAACACTATGATAGTTTCTTTTTGGCACAACCCCCACCCCACAAACCTGATAGATCATTTTGGTTCCTTTTTTGAGGTCACTTTCTTCCCAGCAACAGAAGAAAGAGGGTGCCACTGGGCAGAAAAAAATTTGACCAGAAATTGCTCGTGCTACCTTAAGGCTATTGCCCATCCAATGCAAAAGATAAAGAGGAAGTTAATCTGTTAAGCACTTTGAGAATAACCCACCTGAAGAATCTATAGGAAAAAATGATGTGTTGCTAGAGAGATCAAACTGAGGGTTCACTGTGCCCTTTTCTCTGTATATCCAATAACTACTAAACCAAAATAATAGCTGAAGAGGTGACAATTTTAATTGCTGTTCCCATAGGATGAGCCAGGGCAAGTGAATGGAAAAACTTTAAAACTATGGTAAGCAAGAAGGACCTTGAACTAAAAGATTAGCAGAGCAAGAAAGAAATATCTATTTAAAACAATGCAGTGGTTGTACTGCAGGACAAATGAATGATGGATAGAGGTGGGAAAATGGGATTCTTATGTATGGAGCAATGTGATGTGCAAGATAATGAGGAGAACCCTAATACTTAGATGGGAAAGTAGGTCAAATCCACTTTTGCTGGTACATGGAGTCTGTTCCATATCAGAGAATGGGGCAGCTGTAAGATATAGTCAGGACTGCACTGGCACTATGACAATAGAGACCCTGGTCATGCACTCTACCTACCCAGCACAGCCCACATTTCAGTCTGCACTGGCTCCCTTACAGTGCCTTGGGCCATTTTATATCAGTGTGTCCTGCCACTACTAAATGCCTTCTCCTGGGTTTCTCTGAAGTACATCTTTCCAGCACGCCATGAAGGTCAACCAGTTTCTTGGACCAGCAGGGGGATGGAGCTTCAGAATTGTGGACCCTTCACGGAATATGTCCTTCCTGCCACTCCTAGATATTTATCAGAAAACTATCAGCTTTATCACCTCAG
This sequence comes from Dermochelys coriacea, assembly GCF_009764565.3. Classification (NCBI taxonomy): domain Eukaryota; kingdom Metazoa; phylum Chordata; order Testudines; family Dermochelyidae; genus Dermochelys; species Dermochelys coriacea. The sequence goes on along the minus strand of NC_050069.1, from coordinate 45,798,679 downwards.
CTGATATCAATAGTGAGTACAGAACAGGACAACAGAGATAATCTATCAAGACAAGCATCTAATAATAGAGACAGTTTGGTAAGGCATAATTTTTCAAATTAAGATTTTTTTCATAGGTTAAACTGTCTGTCTGCTGGAAGTACAATAGAGAGGGGAGGAGAAAAAAACAGACATTTATTTCTCATCAATAAGCCACTTGTGACTTGAATCTGTAGACTATTGTATCTTAATATATTTTGATGGTTCTTAAAACCATACACAATTTCTGTAACTAATTAAGTATGTTCACAGGTTTCAGAGTAGCAGCCGTGTTAGTCTGTATTCGCAAAAAGAAAAGGAGTACTTGTGGCACCTTAGAGACTAACAAATTTATTAGAGCATAAGCTTTCGTGAGCTACAGCTCACTTCATCGGATGCAAGTATGTTCAGTTATTCAATATACTGTATTTCTGTAGTGAGGATGGGGAAGTACAAGAATGATGAGGTCATCTTATCTCTTCATCTTGGGTAAAAGTGGGAATCTTTCAAAAGCCGCCACTGTACATTATGACTGGTTTCAAAGTAGCAGCCGTGTTAGTCTGTATTCGCAAAAAGAAAAGGAGTACTTATGGCACCTTAGAGACTACATTATGTTTCAGTACCATTCCTCTGGGCTTGATGGTGCAAGTCCTGAAGGCCTTCTCTGAAGACTGTCGAAAGTAATCAGAGTCTTCTCACTGACTTCAGTGAGCTTTGGATTGGGCTCTTAGGGGCAAATTTTCAAAGGTATTTAGGCATCTAAAGATAAACACCTAATGAGATTTTTCAGAAGCACCTAAACGGTTTAGCTATTGAACTCCCACTGACTTACCACTTGCTTAGGAGAGGAGCCCCTCCAGGCACCAATCTACATCTATAGGCACCTAAATACTTTTGAAAATCTGGCCCTTAGTGACTAAGGTAAAGCTCCCATTCGAATCAATGTGAACTTTACCTGAGTATGCGCTGCAGGATCACATCAAGAAGTCAATGACTCTTAAGAGCCTATATCACTTTTGAAAATGAGATTCAGGCTCCTAAATCAGTAAACCGCTGCAACACTGAGTGCCACAAGGCCTAAAATACCTTTAAAAATCTGAACCAAGGGCTAAATCCAATCCCAAACCAAACAGTCTCATTCTATGAGATTATTCACTTAATGTCAGATTTTCAAAAGAGCTCACCACTTAAATGGAAGTTGAGCACTTGAAAATCTGGCCCTAAATTTGGCTCTTTAACTATCTCTCACTTTATTCCAAGCCCCAATGGCACTTTGTGAAAGCATTTTTGAACATGACCAAAAAGATGTCACACCTAAAGTGCTCTTCCTCAACCAAGCATCCTACATCTAGCTACTTGAATCTATTTGGGGCCTGATTCAAAGCCCACTGAAGTTGATGGAAATACTGCCAGAACTGCCTCAGTCTAAAATAGAAAGACAAAAATAATCTCTGAGCCTTCCTGAGTCCCCAGCCTCCTTCACTACACTCCTTCCAAATTTGCTAAAAATGAGGCAGGGGTCCTACAGACAACATCCTCTTTCACTAGATAAGTCTGATTCATCTCCAGAGTCCCATCCATTCTGGCCACTGAATGATGCAGGGGTTCTGAGGAAAAAAATAGCATGTGATCATGTAATTAAAGATTGTCATAATACATATGCACAGAGTGGCTGAATTAAGGTTGCATAGGCATTTCCTAACTTTTGAGTGCTTGACTTTGCAACCTTAATAACATTCTTTTTATATAGTTTTTGTGGTGAGAAATATGTAGATAAAATAGTTCAGACAGAGAGAGAGAGAGTAAAAGGAAAAGGATACTCCAGGCTGTTTCTAGTCAAAGAACAGGATGCTTTCTTGTTTCACTTCAAGTGCAAAGATGTTTAAGTTGAGAATAAGACTTATGCTCTGAAGGGAAGGAAGGATGCCTTTGACTTTCCTAAAGAAAACAGAGTGACTTAATTTGTGGAGATTGATTTTTCCTTTCTGAATATTAATAGTGCATTGTATGTCTCTGGTTGCCTTTTGGCCTTTTCCATCCTAGAAGTGCATGTTGAATTGAGAAAGCCAAGAATCAAAAGATTTGCTGCTGAACTTGCAGATGTGTGTTTAACAAAAAATGTAAACATTTCTAATTTTGATGCTTAGCTAATAAGTTTATTGTATGCATATCTCATTTCCTTCACAGAAATGGTACCCAAAAGGTAGGACCCGATTCTGCATCTGACTTACATCAGGTAGTGTGAACTCATGAAGACAATGGACTGCTCATGTAAGAGTTGCTCAGACTGTAGAACTAGACCCTTAATAAGCATCTCTCCATCTAGTTGTGGATTCTACTAAAATTTTTTAAAGCACATGAAAAGAAGTATAGGCTAAGAAGGAGAAAGAAAAATGAGTTTATAGAAAAAGAGCATGTTCGATTACCTTGGGTCTCTCGTGTACTTCCACTCAATCAATGTCTGAAGGAGAGAGAATATTCTCGGGCAGTAGTAATTATTTTTTTTAACACTTTAATTATTTGTGGCAATTCCTGACTGCTTCTTGTTCACCCAGTAACATTCACACATTAGAGCAATGGTTCAGTGAAAGGAAGAAACAGTGCTTCTACAACATGGTGCTGTCATGCTATACATCAGCAATTTTTAAGCTTCCTATTTATTTTTCCAAATAAAAGTTATAGAAGCTGCCTTTTCTGGCCATTTCCCACTAATTTTTGGACAGTGCTTCTTTGCCTTTCATGGTAGTGATAATCAAACATATAATGGTGCAGAACATATAAGAAACTGAGGCACAGAAATGTGATGTGACTTTCATACTGTGACCCAATAAGCCAGCAAGGAATAGAATCCAAGTCTCCTAAGTCCCAGTGCAGAGCTCCATCCACCAGGACATACTGCTTCTTTTAAAGACTTCCTCTTGGGAAAGTCCTAAGTCCTGTCTATCAGAAAGGGTCTCTCAAAGATGTGAGTGACTGTCTCTCTTCCAGAACTGAACCAAAATAGGAAGCCTTACCTAAAAGTGAAGAAAAATGGAGGGAAAGGTAAAGTTTCTCCTTAGAAATTTAAGCAAGACATTAGGTTATACGTGATTCTGAAAAATAACTTCCCGTAGTTTGATATGATAAATTCAAGGCTTAAATTTGCTATGCCAAATTATTTAAATATACTTTATGTATACTACAGTTCCAGGAAGTGTCCCACAGATAGATAGTGGTACTTGGAAAAAATCAATATTTATTATAAATGTAACTGGAAAAATTGAAAATATTGTCTATAAAGCACAAGTGGCTTCTGACATTTCACATGTTTGTGAGATACCCTCAAGGGTGTTATTAATATAGTGCATCAAGAGAATGTTGTTTATGTAATTATAGAAATGTAGCCAAATCTTTTCTCTCTCCTCTAAAATGGCAGCAACAGTTAGCCACAGATGATGGATCATTTTCAAACCACTGCAGTGAAGAATATAAATTTTCGGAAGTAATATACTAATTGGTAATGCAGACCATCTCCCAGCTGTGCTCCAATGCTGAGTGCTGGGAAATCCAAACTCCTAGGTCTGGAAAGGGTAATGCAATAAAAACCTGTTATCATGTAGTAATTGAGGTCCAAGGTTTACAGCCATGTCATAAACATAATGCATCCTAATGCAAAAGGTTAAAGTAACTCAGGCTCTACACTGTGGCAGGAGTATTGAAAGTTTATTAGTACTCTCTGGCCTAGTGAACTCATTCACTCAATGCACATTGAATTTATAAAGAGCTGAATATAGCTTTTAAATAACTAAAGTTGAACAATTTATTTTCCTTCAGGAACGAACCTTGTTGTCACCAGTGTTGTGACTTACTTAATTTAGCTGGTAACATGTTTTCAGTTAAATACAGCAAGTTTTCCTCCATGACCTCTGTAAGCTGTCTCTTTCCCACTTGGAAGACAAGAACTAAAAATGCAGCAAGCATAATTAATTACTGTTCACATATGCCCTTCCAGTCAAGTTTTCCATATCTCCTTCTAAAGCAATAGAGGTCCAGATTCTGACCTCAGTTATATTGCTGCAGCTCTACTGACTGTGATGGAATTGCTCCTGATTATCTTGGGGTAGCTATTAACAGAATCTGGCCTGGTTTCTCCATCTTTAATATTTGGGACTGACATTACTATATATGCAAATTCACACTGCAATGAAGCATATTAAAAATGGTGTTTCACTATCTCTCGAAGACTTTTCAGAGACTCATGGAACTAAAAAACTGCTCTGAATTACATTGGCATAAATCCAAAATTACTGCAGATTTACACTAGGCTAAAAGAACAGTGTTTGGTCAATACACTCAAACACATGGACTTGTAAGAAGTATACTGACAGAATTCACCATATAACAGGGAAAACTTGTGATGAAAAACAGAAGTATTGACCTGACATCTCATGGTGCTCCAAAATAGAACAGAACAATTATAGAGCAGAGATTTTTCAAATCTTTTTGAGACCCAAAATAAACAAGACTCACTATTCTCCATTTAACACAGTTAATTCTGCAGATTTATAACCAATACTAGATTTATGACAAGAGCCCAAAGCTGGCTTTAATTATTTCTGTTACAGTAGATATGCTTCTTTCTTATTCTTGCATATTTAAGGAGTCCGCTACTCTAATCACTGAATAAATTAGCATGGCCAGATTCTGATCTCACACAGATGTAGACCAAGAGTAATTCCATTGTCTTTAGGGGATTACCCACGATTTACTTTGGTATAAAAAAAAAGAATCTGATCCTCTTTGATTAGCTTTCCAGTGTTTTGTTCTGGCATAGAGAAAGTAGGTTTCTGGATCTTTTTAAAGTGTTTGGTTAATGAACTGTATGTAATAAAGACACATACAATACAAAAAAGATTGCCTGTTGATTGGTGCATAGGGTGCTGTTTACAGAAACAGAATGGAGCTAAGTTAAAAGTACATTTTAGGGCCATATATCGAGACAGATTAAGGGAGAGACATACATTGCAAGTCATTCTGGGACATGGAAGACACAGCTTTCCATAACTGTGGGATTACCTGCCTCAGTTTAAATGTCATAAATGCATCCAATTTATTTAATCTGGATGGTGTAGGCAGCATGGTGGAGAGTTGCAGCAACAGCAAAAAGGAGAGCAGGTTTCTCAAAGAGATCTTCCAGTGGGGACCTCTTGAAAATGGCAAAGCTGGCAGCAATTTATGAGACAACTCAAGAGTTTGCACAGACACAAGAATAGAAATCAAGGAGTGTGAACCCCAAGGTCTTGGCTATTCTAGTCAAAGGGCCTAATTCAATAGAACAAAAAGAACCATATTTAATTTAAGGAAGTAGATTGCTTGTTCAGCCTTTAAACTCCCTTTTTTCCCTCCCATTGGGATTTGGCTACTTTTTCTGACCCAAATCCCTTTTAAATGATTTTTCACTCTTGTATAATGTCCTTACTTTTCGTTAAAGCAAAGGTACCACTGGGAAATTTGTAGCCTTCCTCTAAAGGTTTCATAACAGATGATAAATATCTACTACTTTGATAGGCAGCCTGGAACTTAAAACCCAGGAATGAAAGTTTGCTGCTAGTTGGTTGCTCTGCTCTGAAACCAGTAGCCAAGACCAGTTGAAAGAATACCTATCTTCAGCATTCTTGTAGATTGCAGAGTTATTTAGACCCAGATTTTTAAAGGTATTTAGGAGTTGCTGATTGACAGCCAATGGGATTTAGGCTTCTAAGTGCTTAAATCCCTTTTGAAAATCAGACAAGCTCCTAAATCAGTTAAGTGTTGCAACACTGTGTGCTGCGATATCAGGTTTCAGAGTAGCAGCCGTGTTAGTCTGTATTCGCAAAAAGAAAAGGAGTACTTGTGGCACCTTAGAGACTAATTTATTTGAGCATAAGCTTTCGTGGGCTACAGCTCATTTCATCGGAACTCTCGATTTTTAAAGGTATTTAGGCCTTTGTAAGGGGTAGTCAAAAAACTTACCTGCTTAAGAGGAGTGGCAGTAAAAGTAACAAGGCTGAAATCTCACAGATGTGGAAGGAAGAGAACATGAAAATGTCATTTCCTGGTCCTCTTCCTCCAAACCATTCAGGATCCCTACCCCTAACTCACTCCCTCTAATCCCCAGCATTTGATTCCTCCCTGTGTCATCATCCTGCATAAGGTGAGTGGAAGCTTCAGCGTACAGTCCAACATCAAAGCCAAAAACTGGAGTTGAATCTGAAGAGCTATGTTTGCTTCCTATTTAATCCAAGCAACATCCTCATCTGAAATCAGATTTGCCTTGTTCCTCTTGTTTCTTAAGGGCAAGTTTGTATGCTGCATACTTTATAAAATATAAAATGCCCCAGTTCGAGCTCAAAAGAGGATGAAAGGAATAAGAAAAAAAATAGAGAGGCAGCTGAGTCTAAAATATATGGAGAGAATTTCTTCCCCAGGTGTTCAAAGGGAATTTACTCTTTTATTAATGGTGTGATTTACATTCTTTGAAAATAGAGTGTATTATCCATAAAACTTTGGTTATTTTCCAGAAATTTGGTATCAGCTATTTAGTTCATATCCTTGCCACAATACAGCATTGTTCGCATTTTGACTGCTGTTTTGACTTAAACAGAATCATTCCCTATTTAATAGCCAACAAATGTTGAATTTGGAGATAGAATTACATACATTGGGTAAAACACAGTATACAAATAAATACAGTATGCTGCTGTTTAAGTGCTGCTGGTGCAATCTGTTGCCAAGTCTTGAAAACATTAAATTCTATGACTACTCTGTTAAATAATAACATAGGCACAAGGTATGAAAGAGAAAGGGGGGTGATGTAGCAATTGAAATCAACAGAAATCAAGCATCTAATCACCAATCTGGGCTGGAAGCTTGCCAAGACAGATTTTAGTTTTTCTCAACTACTGTTAAAATTGGCAGATCTTTTTTTAAAAAGGAACCTAATACTGGAGACAACAATGAACTCCAGCCAGCAAGTTTTATATTCCAGTTTCCACCCTAATAATCAGTCCGAGGGCACTTCTTGGAATACTGCATTGTCACTTGTATCAATGGACTATTCACTTTAGGGCACAGATAGCTTTTAGACCTATAAGACCTATTTCTATCTAAACCCTCATGTACTGTACACATTCAAGATGGGCAGAATAAACAGAAGGTAGGACCAAGGGATCGCCACTAGAAAGATGACTTTTGCCGACAAAGACCTTTATAATAAAGTTATACTCAGAAGAGAAAACAACAGTGGAAACTATTGCTACAGCCCCACAACAAATATGCATGTAATTGCAGCACGGGTCAGCCTACCTTTGCTAGCTTTAATCTAACTGGCACAGGAAACAATAGCAGTGAAGTTGCTCTGGCAAGGACCTTTGTGCAGGCCAGCAACCTGAATACGCATAGACAGATTTGCCACTGGGCTTGTACTGGGCTGACGACCTGGTACTGAGGCATATGCGTCCACACCTTCACTATTATTGTTACCTACAGCTACTGTAGGTAACAAAGCTAGCAGGGGTATGACTACCTGTGCTACAATTACATGTCAATTTGTGATGTGGGTGGACCCTGTGTGGTAGCTGTTGGCATATGCTGGCATTTCGATGGCAACCACTCTATCATGATGGACTGTCTAGTTATGAATGGATATGGAAAGGGAATGAGGAGGGATACGGGGAAGAATATTTTATTTAACAAGGTCTTGATCCTGTGAGATGCTAAGCACCCTCAACTTGCATTACTTTCAATTGGAATTGAGAGATTGCTGTGCTGTGTATGAAAGACCCTTATAGAAAAACAGCCTTTGAGCAGTTAGCAGCACCTTGTTTGGTTTTTTCCCCCCTATGCAAGATGTGTGTGATGCAGGATGCAGTTTTCCTGTAATATGCTGGGGTTTGATATTAGAGCGGTGTTTTATGAAAACTGGGCTGTATCCAGCAAGAAGAAATGTCTGTCATTTTGTTTTTATTTATTTTTTCAATTTTGTTGGAATTGCTGGTATTTTAAAAACCTCTTTCATTCTAACCTCTGCTCTCAGAGCCTTCTGTAATGCTAATAACTGTTTATGGAAAACCACCACCACCATCCATACGGTATAGTGCGTTGTTGAGATCACAACATCACTGAGTGTGTAGCAGAGTCTGTATCTGGACCCTGGCTCTCTTGCAACAACCACATACCTTAGTATATATTATTTCATATATAAAATTGAGATAACTGTGGACTGAACTTTCCAAAGGGACTAGTGATCTGAGGTTCATCAGTTTTCAGATACCAAATTCAGGAGACCTTAAAGGACCAGAAATTTAGTACTTTTTTAAGGTCTTTCAAGATAGCCCCTAAAACTAAGGCATCCAAAAGGACTAGTCATTTTTAACAAGGTGAGCCTTGAATTTTCAAAAACAATACAAGTAAGAACAGTGTGGGTTGTGTGTGTGTGCGTGCGTGCATAAGTGAATATATTGGAAATATTTTTTCAATGCACTGTTTTTTTCTGAAGTGCTATTTTGGTCTGTGCTAAATCATCTTCAAAGGCTTCACAGTGCAAATCTTTGGCCTTAGGATTGCCAGTGCTTTTTTATTAGATTTAAGTGAACTAAAATGTAGAAGAGGATTATCGTTTCTATTCTTTAGCTAACAATTTACAGCCTGTGGAATTGCTTTAGGGACTAGTTTGAAAAACAGAAATCTCTTACCACAAACCTTCCCTCAAGTCTAGAACTGACTTGGGAAAAGTCTAGTTTTAAATTTCCAAAGCATGCAGTTTTCAGTGCAAGACAAGACCATGACAGGAGAAGGTACACAGCCATGCATTGAAAGTGGAGTAGGAGGCCAAACTTCAATTTCTGTGTTATTACTTTTTCTTCCAACGAGATAAATTCTCATTTCTTGTTCCTGTCACAGGGTACTCACCACCGTAGGTGGTGCCTTCTCCTACCTGCTGTGCAGGATAGCTCTCTTCCAGGTCCAAGACCTCCCCTTGTGGTCTCTCAACCCATTGTCCTCTCTCTCTCACTCTACAGCCCCTCTTTCATTCCACCAGTTGCAGCTTCATCTTCATGACTCAGCCCTCCAGTGATTTTCCCCTTCTGGGGTATAGAATCTCACTAGACCTGCTGCCCAGGCAATGCTACTCTGTCAGTGGCTGATAAGGGAACTTGGGCCCACTCACCAGCCAGGGACCCTACAACACAGAGCCAAGGTCTATTCAGTCCATAGCCTTGGTGCTTTCTCCAGGGGCTGATTACCTGCTTCCCACAGGTGTTCTTCTCTATCCTTCCCTCAGGGCCAGGCTCCCAGAGATTTTACTTTTCCTGGGTTTCCTCTTCCCTTCTCCCATACACAGAGGGTGGCTTCAAACTTCCTCACTGCAGCCACTTCTGTTACCAGCTTCTTGGCTTTATATTAGCCCAGGCAACACCTGCTCAGCTGAGCTTCATCTTTCAATCAGGGGTTGCCTCACCAGCCTAAGCCCCTCATGTGTGGCTGATCACACTAATTGGCCCTGTCTCATTAACCCTTTCAGGGTTGGTGTCATGTGGGATGAACACCCCATCACAGTCCCCAAAATTGTTCCTGCTTAGCAAAGGTGTAACATAGCACTTTATAAAAAAATAGCAAGATGCTGTGAACCAATAATGATCATTATTAGGTAATAAAAGAACCTAAACCAAATCACTAAGAGAAGCACACACCTGTTCAGCAGCCACCTCATCCACTTTGCTACTTCCATTAGTTACAACATGTCTAAAATTGGATTGTAAGCTCTTCAGGGCAGGGACGATGTCTGCCTCTGTCCAACAGGCTTTGCTCATACTTGGGCTCTATGAAAATAATTAACAAAAATAACAACAATTATTTAATAACAAGGATCTTGTTCAAGAGAGCTTTTGAATAGGACACATACAACACTGAAAAATAAAGATCAGTTGTAAGCACAGGAGTAGACTGTACTGATTGGAAAGTTAAACAATAGAAAGCTGAATGAAAGTGACTGGTTTGAAGGAGGTAAGGAAAGTAATTTAGGACTCCATTCTGCAAAGACTGAGCATTCTGGCCCTGATCCAGCAAAGCACATAAGTGTGTTCTCCCATTGGGACTGTTTGTGTGCTTAATGTTAAGCATGTGCTTAAATGCTCTGCTGAGTCAGATCCAGAGTGTTTAGTATTTTGAAGGTTCAAGATTTTGGTGCACAGGAAAAAGGAGGCTGTCCCAAGCACAGGGATGGTCTATACTTAGTCTTACCTTGAGTGCGGGGGACTGGTCTAGATGACCTCTCGAGATCCCTTCCAATCCTACGATTCTATGACTCTATGAAAAGGTGAGAAATTAAGAATGTGGGAAGTGAGCAAAAGGAGCTCTGTGAAGAAAGGTTTATGTCTGAAGAGTGGCTATCCTTCAACAAAAAAGCTTCAAAAACAGACTCCAACGAGAGACTGCTGAATTGGAATTAATTTGCAAACTGGATACAATTAACTTAGGCTTGAATAGAGACTGGGAATGGATGAGTCATTACACAAAGTAAAACTATATGCATCCGATAAAGTGAGCTGTAGCTCACGAAAGCTTATGCTCTAATAAATTTGTTAGTCTCTAAGGTGCCACAAGTATTCCTTTTCTTTTTGCGAATACAGACTAACACGGCTGCTACTCTGAAACCTCTCCTTACAGTGTGTATGATAAACCCATTGTTTCATGTTCTCTGTGTGTGTGTATATAAATCTCTCCTCTGTTTTTTCCACCAAATGCATCCGATGAAGTGAGCTGTAGCTCACGAAAGCTTATGCTCTAATAAATTTGTTAGTCTCTAAGGTGCCACAAGTACTCCTTTTCTTTTTGCGAATACAGACTAACACGGCTGCTACTCTGAAACCTGGATACACTTTGGAATTCTTATCTAAATGAAGCGTGAATTCCAAACTTTATGCGGTTCACCCATTACTTTTAGTCCCTAATCTCACAGGTTGGACGCTTCATTAAACAAGCAGCCCATTTTTGTAAACATTACCATTGCAACTCACAACAAGCAGTTGCAATATTCCAAGAAAGCTTCCAACCTGCAAGAAAGAAAGAATTTGTACATGTGTTTTTGAGGGTTTCTTAGGGTTAGTACTTGTCTACTCAGCTGGTCAAACATTTTCTGTCAAAACTTTTTTCAATAGATAACTGGGTTTTTGATTAAATGAAAATTATTTGTTGAAAGTGAGTACTGTCTTCATAAATTTCAGTTGTCTGATAAAAAGTGCAAAATTTCCTCTGAAAAAAAACCCTCAATTTTTTGACCAGCTCCTCTGTCTAGAGAAATGTGCACTTCGCTGATTAATTTTAAGTGGTACAAATCCCTAATGTATCCATGCCGTGTTGATGTAAAGTAGATTTTACAATAGGGTGACTTAATCCAGTAAATTGCTGAAGTAAACTGCCCTGGATTCACCCCACTGAGGTTTGTGCCAGTGAAAGTACATCACTATAGTGCAGATTTCTCTATTGTAGATAGGTCCTTAATCTGTATGGCAGAAAAGTGTACCTAAGAAGGAAATTGCTCTCACCTCAGAGTTCATTCTAAGGAACTCTATTTACCATTCCTGTGGCAGACACACATGAAAGAACACACAGTCAATGATGCTTACAGTCTATTCCTCACATGCATACGATGAAGTGAGCTGTAACTCACAAAAGCTTATGCTCAAATAAATTTGTTAGTCTTTAAGGTGCCACAAGTACTCCTTTTCTTTTCACAAACATCAAACATCTCTATGACTATGGCACTAGGATGATAGTGGAGTACTCATTAAAAAATAGAAAATCAACACATCATTGTGTTAGCCCAAGACAGATTACAGAGTCTTCGGTAGTTTAGTTATCTGTAGGTGCTAATCAACCACAGCCTCTTTCATTCTTTGTAGTGGACATTTTGTAGAAATGTGTCTGCATATAGCTACAGGGCTTTGGACTGCAACATGAACAGCAACCTTTTATGGGTCTGTTGTTAAAACTCTTTAAATTATGAGATTCATCAAACTGAGTAACAATGCTAATCCTGTAAGAGTCTCTTACTCAATGAATGATTTATAACAAAAGAGTAGTCTACTTTATTAAAAGGTTCTCATGCTCTAGAGGCTCTCATGCTCAAACAGATAAGAGCTGCCACTGTTGCATTAGAAGAAATATGTTTTTCAATGGTACAAAAGGAACTAAGCAAAGCGCATCAATCATTTGTTTTCTCCCATTTTCTTTCTTTTTTTTTTCTCCAGAGACTGCTTTGGGCACAACTATGTGCAAACTTTTTAAAGCAAGAAGTTAGATAATTGCTCTGCTAATCAACCTGATTCATTATTAACTTTTTCTATTGTGTTAATATTCAAGCAGTTATAGAAAAGATAAACATTTAACTAGAAAATACAATGGGACAAATTTTCAAAACTGCCTCACAGCCTGCTCTTTAAATTTTGGCCCCAAATTGAATGCACCTCAATATTTGCAAGTAGATTTCTCCTATCATGTGTGAAAACTCAGATATTTATGAAAGCAAACTGTCTCTAGACTGTTCAGTGCAAAATGCAATTTGTATGCACACAGACATATTTTTGCATGAGCAAAAATGTAGGCATTAAATAATCAAACATGCAAATATTCAGCACAGAAAATCTGCAGGTAAAATTCTAGGGGTAACTTTTAAAAACATACCAATATTTAAAGGAGAAATATTTTTGAGGGAAATTTAAGTTTCCTTTCAGCGTATACTCTTTTATCATTTGAGTTTTACCTAGGATTAGCTAGATTTCCTACCCAAAATTATAAATGTACGAAAGGGAATTCTCCTTAGCAGGTTCTCCCAAAATCTCAGGAAAGACCACCAAATTGCTTGTGCAGAGGGTCTGTCACTTGCTAACAGCTAACTACTTAATGCTGTCTTCCTGTGCCGCAGCACAACCAACTGCTAAATATGGTCTTGCTCCAGCAAAGCACTTAAGCATGTGCTTAACTTTGAGCCACTGAAGTGAATGGGACTGGACATATGCTCAAAGTTAAGCACATGCATAAGTGGTTTGCTGGACAGGGGCCTATGTTGCACAAAATATGTACATGCCATCTTATATACACATAGCTATTGGCTATCAAGTATCTTGTACCTAATGGCAAACAGTGGCAAATAGCTCCTATATAACAATGGGCTGACACAGGGAGGCAAGCTCTCTGATTCCTGTTACCAAATGAGGGCGGTTCTGTGCATACCTCTTGCTGATCATTTTTTAAAACGTAGTGATGTTGCCCTTCAGTTATGATAATTTCAGTGTGCAATCATGACATGGCCTCACATGATAGTTTATTTTCAAAGATGAATGGGTACCTCAGCTATCTTCCACATGCCCCAGTAAGAATATAAATGGATTTGTTTTATACATTAATATGTAATGACATATACATAGTAAGTAATTACTGCAATGCATTACTTTGGATCTAATTCCAAAATATTTCCTGCATGTGATTGCAATGAACAGAGTGTTGCAGGAAAAGACACTTTAATAGTGATCAGATGTTCAGTCTGGGAAACATGTGGGTATAAGCAATTTTGATGGAATTTGTATTGTTTGCATAACATCCTCCCTGCTGTTTCTCCTGTGGGCTTCTCATTAAGTGTAGAAGTACCACAGCATATTTTGGGAAACTTCAGCTTCATCCATTTTTGTCCATTTTAAGTGAATGTCATAGCCACAAAAGACGTCAGATTAAAAATTAGGGAGAATGCAACCCTCTGCTTATTCACAGAACAGAACAGAGAACAGGACCTACTGCCTTCCCCATGCTGCACCTCAGCACCTACTGAGGGGACCACTTTAGACAGGGGTATGCAGGGTAGCGTGGTTCATCTCCATTCTCACTCTATCTTTGGCTTCTCTGCTGAGACTGCCAGTAAAGAGTGTTTTATTCATTTCTCATTACATTCTATCGTACCTGTCAAGCGGCTGTCATGGAAATCCATGAGACATTTTCAAGTTGAGTCTTCCCTCCCTCCTGCAGGGCGGAAAGAGAAAGGGGGAGTGAGGTCTGGAAAATAGATGGTTTTAATGTAGAATGAGGGAGAAAGGAACTAAGGAGCAGGAAGACTTTCCTTGGAGTCAAGTGACAGCCCAAGGAACTAGAGAGAGAAAGAGAGAAAGCAAGTCTGCACTTGCCCTGGAACCAAAAGGGAAAAAAATCTAACATTGTCCCATATGTTTTATTTATATGCAGTTTCACTCCTGTTCATTTAGTACAGCTCATTCTTAAAACTACATGTGAACTAGTCCAGCCTTTGTTTTGAAAATGTCACCATCATGACAATTAAGCAGAACATATAGGTACATGAGCGAAACAAGATGTGCACTTGCCAAATGACTGACACACATTACCTACATCCAATTTACAGGAAGAATTTTTGTGGAACATTACTGTAAGTGAGTAAAACTCTCCGAACACTTATTGTTAATGCTTTAGGGCCATTCCATCAGTGCATGTGAACCTAGGTTTTATGTATTTTACTTCTCCTCTATATGCTTTCATCCCAGGTCTATGTGTGAGTTCACAGTGCATACAAATGTAATTCCAAAATAACATCTCTTGATGAGCAAATTTTCTTTACAACTGACAGTACAATTGAAGATCATTTGCTGCACAAAAGGAAAGTGTGTAGGGATCTTTCCAGCTATGCAGCATTATTATTATGATGTGTAGTCCTGTTTGTATGCAAGATCCTGAGCACCAAAATGCACAGAGACATATTTGAAGGGCTGGTCCTCAGAATCTACGGTAATCATATTTTGTTAAAGTCACATTATGAGGAGTCATCTGAACAAGTCACCAGTGCATCTGTCTCACATTACTGTATACAGTTTGAAGTATCCCTCCTTTTTTTTTTTGTAAAACTAACATCAGTGTTTACCTATAAACAGACACAAAAGTCATTGCTGACTATACTCTGCTTTGTATACAATGCTATTATATAAAGAGCTCAAGCAGCACGTCTGTCTGCCTACATGTGTGCGTTGTCTTACTCCAGCTGCCAATAACCTAAATTATTCAGAAAGCTCTGATCATGCCAAGTTTTTAGTCAACAATGGAGATCCTGCCAAAGAGCTAATAATGTTAAAAAAAAGCAATGTTTGTGACAATTAACAGAGCCTGCAGCCTGCAAAGAGAGTTGGACTCATTTGTAAAGGAAAATTTAAATGATATGCTTCATTATAAATGGTCCCATGCAACACATTGCTAATCAACCAAAGCAGCCTCTTTTTTTCCCTCCCTTCCTATCAGATAAACCAAACAGCAGTATGAGCCAAAGTTTTTGGCCACTGCTTGCTACAGCTATAAATGTGGTGTGGTTATCTATCAGTATCATAATCAGCTTAGATCAAACTGAATAATTAGCACTAAAGTGGATGAATAGAGTCCCAGCCTCTTATCTTGTCTATTAATAATAAGTATAACTTCACAGCCAAATCAAGAGGTATGTTATTGTACCCCTGAGAGCCTGTTTGGGTAAAACCCCATGTGACCTCACCAATATAAATAGTGCAGATGGGACAGTGTGTGCCTATAATGATGAGCTGACAGCTGCCAAGCCCCCTATCCCTCCTCCCACCTCCGCATCTCTGATAGAGAGAGGGAGAGAGGATAAACAAGCAGATCAGGAACATGAGAGGCATTTGTAAGGAAAGTAAGCCCCCCCGATCCCTCCCTATACTCATTATCCCATTAATAATAGTTGGTTTAAGTGTGACAGAGCTGTGCAGTCTAGAAACTAAGAACATGTCTGCTGTTTTTAGCTTAAGCTCGCTATGAAATTTAAGTCATTTTAAATACTAGAACTGTAAATTGCAAAAATCTCACATATAGCATTCACACATACTCTTGTAATTTAAACACATACTAATCATTGTGCAATATCCCATGCAATAATTATGGCTATACTTTGCACTGTGTTACAATAGAACTTTCCATTTTAGCATCTTAAAAAGTTCTGAACCATGTTTAACTAAGGTCAATTACATTTTGCTTATTTTCATAATTAATGAAACAATGTAATTGAGAAGAAGGGTCTCAAGTTTTGCAATAGATTTAATTGCTTTCCCTCACTGTTTAGGAAATGCCTACAATTCAGCCAGTTTGTGTACGCATTCACTTTAATTCCTATATAACTGTATTCATGTGAATACAGTTGCAGTTACTTGATCACAAAGATGTGCTTTGGAGGATCAGGCCCAATAATGTTGTGCTTTTAATAGTCAGAAGTAGCTATAAACCTTCTTGAAATAGCCTTGCTGATCCTAACATGATCATTAGTTTCTAAATTGAGATGGACCTGAGCCAGTCAAATTCTGATCAGATTTACTTTTGCTTTTACCAAAGATATGAGATATGGCTACTCTTGTGATCTTTTCCCTTATTTCATGTGATTCCAGTTCTGAAAACAGCATGAATCAACACAGGAACAGACTATTTGGATAGATTCTGAGGCATCGTGGCTAGAAATGTCAGGGGTGGGTGAGTAGGAAAGGGATAATTGTCTCACTTCTCTCCTCAAGAAAGCTGAAAATGGGCCCAAGGCTGCTGATTGGAGGAAAGACAGAAGGAGGCTTCTTATTCTCTGGGATGCTAGAAATTTCTAAAGTGACAGCTACAAGCTGGGTCCAGGGCAAAAGAATGGAAGAAAGAAGGCACAATGCTACGTGAAAGCACCAGTATTAGTCTGCTACTCAGGATGCGGCGATTAAATTATTTTTGTTTGTTTTTAACTAAATACTGCATTCTGAAAGCAGTTTATTTTAAAAAATAATTTAATATTTGAGAAAAGTGTCAGACTGACAGTACTGGAAACAAACATCTTTTATTTAGCCATAAAACACATGCAGCCTGGTTCTTGAGGGACCACTGCTAGGGATAAAGGATGTTTTTAGTTTAATCTCCAGTCTCATTCAACCTTCCCCCCCCGCTATGGCCCATGGTGAGAGTTTTCTCTTTTGATCTGGACAGAGGCCCCCATTTTATTTTAATTTGGCTACCAAATAGCTGTCAGATGGGAATTACTTTAGGTTATTATTAATCTAGGACCAGTGAGTGGGAGAAGGACAGTTTCTCATAATCACTCCCTGAGACATTAGACTATAGTTCTAGAGTGCACTGATGACCACTAAGTGCAAGACAGCGTAGCTATGCATGAACTAAGAGAGGCATGGACAATGGTCATACATTAGTACTGCTGTCTTCTTGTTTTTTAACTCTTGATTTTTTGGTATTTGATTACTTTAAGTTTTAGAATTTTTCTTGATTTTTCCTCTTATTTAATTCCATCTCTTTTTTGGTGACAAGCTTGTATTGGATTTTAGCTAAGTATACAATTATACTATCAAGTCAAGATACAGAAGTGGGAAAAGAAAGGGCAGAAGTTAAGGAGCAGTAATCCATGCAGTGTTCAGTGAATGAAGCATATATTGGGCCAAATCCATGGCTGGTGTAAATTTGGCATAGCTCAATTGAAATCTATGGAGCGACATTAGTTTACATCAGCAGAGGAAACAGCCCATAAAGTGAAGTATGATATAGATGGTCACAGTATATAACAATGAATCATGATCATCATATCAAGGAATAAAGACAATGGGTGAAATGGGACTTGTTTTGCCATTGATTTCAATGGGGCCAACATTTCATCCCAGGGGTTGTCAAATTGCTAGAGTCTGATAAGTCTCTTGTATACCAATCTTTCCTAGATAACCTTTGCATGAGTGTGCAAAAGGTAGAGAAGAAGAAAAAGTCTTTAAAGGAAATGGATTATGATGACTCAGGGCCTAATCTAATCCCTACTGAATTCAGTGGAAAACTTCTTTTGACTTCAAAGGGAGTTGGATCAGACTGAGTTCATTACTAATGAGGAATGCTAATAACATTTTTGTTTCAACACTGCCCTACTTCAAAACTATCCTCTGTATGAACATTTATCACCTTCTATATATGTAGTTAGGAACTTGGAAGTGTTCTAATTTTTGAATGGGAAGGGACCAACTCCCCAACTCCACCCATGGGATTATCTTGCAAAGTGTTTTTAATTAGGTCATTTAAAAGGCTCTAGCTTCAAAACCATTTGCTTTAAATTCTTTTTTTTTAAATCTAGTCATCCTTATCAGTAATCACAAAAGATTTCAAATAAAAATCTTCTTCAGTCTAAAAGGTAGAAGCGTAAGGAGCAGGGTGACCAGATGCAAAATCCAAAATATCGGGACCAGCGCAGGGGGAGCGCCTTTTGAATTGTTACACTCACCCGGCACGTTTGGCGGCGGGAAATAAATCTTGCCGATGAAGAAAGAAGTGCCCGCTGCTGAAGTGCCGCCGAAGACCTAGACATGCCAGGTGACTGTAACAATTGAAAAGGCATTCCCCCTGCCTGTCACTGCCACCTAAGCAAAAAAAAAAAAAAAAAAACTCGCCCAAAACAAAATATCAGGACAAATGGCGACTATACTTCGGTTGGGACGCAGGACAGTCAATGCCCAATATTGGGACAGTCTTGATTTTATTGGGACGTCTGGTCACCCTAGTAAGGAGTGAAAATATGTCATATAATTGAAACCTTAACTATGGAGTTACAAACAGCATCTCCACGCAACAATAAGAAAAGCTGTAATTAATCCTCTCCTGTTGCTGATGTTCTGTACATTATCTTTCTTTTATTATTGACATTCCAATAAAATTAAATCAAATCAGGAGTTTTCATTCAGGAAAGCACAGGCCAGCAAATTACATTAGGGAACTGGATGTCCAGCTCCTTATACACCTATCCGTGACATGCAGGGGAAAAAACAGTGTGATCATAGGGGACTTCAATTTGAGCGACATATGCTGGGGATCTCATGCTGCCAGTACTAAAACTGGCATTTCTAAATAATCTCATAATAATCTAATCAATGACAATTTCCTAACTCAAAAGGTATTGCAACAAACAGGGGAATTCTATATTGTAGAATTGGTTGAATTATCAATAATAATGCGTAAATGGTAGAAGTATTCTGTTCTGTATGTGGGGAAAAACAGATGATGAAGTCATGTTATATGATGATGATAACACTCTTTCAATTCCACTGGTATCTCAGGAGGATGTTAAACAGCAGCTACTGAAATTAGGGAGACAAAGTGGGAGAGGTAATATCTTTTATAAGACCAACTTCTGTTGGTGAGAGACCTGAAGAAAAGATATTACCTGACCCACCTTTTCTCTCTAATATCCTGATGCCAACATGGTTACAACAATACTGCCATTATAGTTAGATATTTTTAAATCAGCAGGTCCAGATAAATTGCATCCAAGAGTTTTAATAGAGCTGGCTGAGGAGCTCACTGAAACATTATTGTTGATTTTCAATAAGTCTTGGAACACTGGGTAAATAACAGAAGACTGGAAGAAACATAATGTTGTGCCAGTATTTAAAAAGGTAAATGAGTTGACCCTGGTAATTATAGAGCTGTCAGTCTGACATCAATCATGGGCAAGATAATGGAGCGGCTGACACAGGACTCCAATAATACAGAATTAAAGGAGGGTAATATAATTAATGCCAATCAACATGGGTTTATGGTCAATAGATCCTGTCAAACCAATTTGATATCTTTTTATGATGAGATTACAAGTCTGGTTGATAGTGTTGATGTGATGATATACCAGACTTCTGTAAGGTGTTTGACTTGGTACTGCATGACATTTTGATTAGAAAAACTAGTATAAAATTAACATGACACACATTGAATGGATTAAAAGCTCTCTAATTGATAAGGTATCAAAATGAGCTAATTGTAAATGGGGAATCATGATCAATCGGGTGGCTGTCTAGTGTAGTTTTTCAGGGATCTGTTCTTGGCCATATGCTATTTAAGATTTTTATCAATGACCTGGAAGAAAACATTAAATCATCACTAATGAAATCTGCAGATGACACAAAAATTAGAGGAGTGTTAAATAATGAAGAGGACTGGCCACTAATACAGAGCAATCTAGATGTCTTGGTAAACTGTGCAGAAGAAAACAATATGCATTTTAATATGGATAAATATAAATGTATACATCTAGGAACCAAGGCAGTAGGCCAGACTTACAGGATGGGGGACTCTATCCTGGGGAGCAGTGACTCGGAAAAGATTCAGAGGGTTGATTAGGGGTTTGGAACGGGTCCCATATGAGGAGAGATTAAAGAGACTAGGACTTTTCAGCCTGAAAAAGAGGAGACTAAGGGGGGATATCATAGAGGTATATAAAATCATGAGTGGTGTAGAGAAAGTGAATAAGGAAAAGTTATTGAGTAGTTCCCATAATATAAGATCTAGGGGCCACCAAATGAAATTAATGGGCAGCAGGTTTAAAACAAATAAAAGGAAGTTCTTCTTCACACAGCGCACAGTCAACCTTGCCTGCCTGAGGAGGTTGTGAAGGTTAGGACTATAACTGAATTTAAAAGAGAACTAGATAAATTCATGGAGGTTAAGTCCATTAATGGCTATTAACCAGGATGGGTAAGGAATGGTGTCCCTAGCTTCTGTTTGTCAAAGGGTGGAGATGGATGGCAGGAGAGAGATCACTTGATCATTACCTGTTAGGTTAACTCCCTCTGGGGCACCTGGTATTGGCCACTGTCGGCAGATAGGATACTGGGCTGGATGGACCTTTGGTCTCACCCAGTATGGCCATTCTTATGTTCTTATCTGGGGTAGCAGGGAGGGGGGGTGTCATGGTGGATAATCAGCTGAATATGAGCTCCTGGCGTGATGCTGTGGCCAAAAATGCTAATGTGGTCCCTGGCTGCATAACAGGGGAATCTTGAGTAACAGTAGAGAGGTTATTTTACTTCTGTGTTTGGCACTCATGAGACCGCTACTGGAACATTGTGTCTAGTTCTGGTGTCTACAGTTCAAGAAGGATGTTGAAAAATTGGAGAGGGTTCAGAGAAGAGCCACAAGAATGATAAAAGGATTAGAAAACATATTTCTCGTGATAGACTGAAAGAACTCAATCAATTTAGTTTAATAAAGAGAAGGGTAAGGGGTGACAATTACAGTTATATAGAGTCTATAAATACCTACAGATATTTAATAATGGGCTCTGCAATCTGGCAGAGAGAGATTATACCATCCAATGGCTGGAAGCTGAAGCTAAACAGACTGGAAAAAAAGCATAACTTTTTAACAGTAAAAATAATTAGCCATTGGGAAAATTTAACAAGGGTCATGGTCGATTCTCCGTCACTGACCATTTTACAATCAAGAGTAGATGTTTTTCTAAAAGATAAGAGTTATTTTGGGGAAATTCTATGGCCTTTGTTATACAGAAAATCAGACTAGATGATCACAATGGTCCTTTCTAGACTTGCAATCTATGAATTTATGTCAGTTGAAAATCTCTTTCACAGCAATCTTACCTTAGCATCTGCACAGCATTAAACCTTGATCAAATCTCATTCCATTTATACAGATAGGACCTCTATTGTACTCTATTCTGTCATCTACAGTTTTGAGGACTAATGCTCCAAATGGATCTAACTAATGGACTTGAACCTAAAAGTCACATGTCAATATACTTTCCTACTCTTTTCAACATATTGTAGTTCCCCCCAAAAAAACTCATCAAGATTCTCCCAACTTTTCTTTGTATGTTCAAATATATTTCCTCCTTTTCTATGTCCATGTAAAATTGTCTTGGACACTTGATTACTTAGGAAATTCAGTGAAAATAAAAAGGAAGATAATATCTTTGAATTCTAATGGAGATTTTAAGATACGTCCGTCCATTCCATTAAAACACCAATAAGTGCTCTGAGATGGAGATGGAGTTGTATTTGCATTTCCAAACCTGTTAAAAAAACAATGGAAAGAGGTACAGAAAGTAACATTTTCTTCTTTTTGTGGATTTTATATAGAGAACAACTTGGCAAAAAACTCACATTTACATTTTACCTCTACGGAGCTAGTTAGTTAAAAAACAAAAACAACAACACTTGGGCAGTCAGTAGCACCAATTCACCATTACAAAAACACAAGAAGGGAAACATAATCAATTTTTTATGGACTATTACCTACAAGTGCAGACATGAGTTTGGTAATCATGCTTTTGTTTCAAACAGACTGTAAAATATTTATGGAAACAATGTGATTTGGGTCAAGGCATTAAATAAAGTAAAAGTTGCTTTATTCAATATGTGATGAACAGTATCCATATTAAAAACCAGAGGGAAAAGTGTTGACATGAAAAAATATGCTTAAAACAAATTAATCTGCTCAATGTTCATAAATGTTTTAGGAAATGTAGACAAACAATTCTTGAAATCCATATTTACTACATGCAACTGAAAAACGAATAGTATTTATTTAATCCAGAGGGACAAGTGACTGAAAACTTAGCACTTAATGATCAACAAAAACTATTTGTCCTTGGAAATTACCATACTCTTTGTTATCAAGCAAGTTACAATAGGGTTACAGCTCTTCTCCAGGTAAATTAATAAAGCTGTTAGGTCAACATTGATCTTGAAAGAAAATATTTCCTCTCAAGTCTGAGCAAATTTTTAAAGTTTTGATACTAAGGTATTTCTATATTAAAAATATGTGGAGAATGCAAAGTAAAATTGTTTGGTTAATAAAATCGTTTTTATTGAATAATATGATTATAGAAAGCTACTCTGTAAGGTCCTGATCCTGTAAAGACTTAAGCACATTCTTGACTTTATTCATGCGCTAAATCAATGGAACCATTCTTGATCTTAAAGTTAAGCACTTGTATAAGTCCTTGCAGGATTGGAGCTGAAATACTCAGAGATATTAAACACTGCAGTCTAGCGAGGCCTGTTCTGCACAGGGTGTCACTCATGTACATATCCTGTATGCACAGTTGTTGACTAATTTAGACAGAAATACAGCCTGACTTTCTTACCTAATTTGTATAATGTAATCCATCCCTCTTTTTTGCACATCCCTCTTTTTTGCACTTGGCCAGTAATGATGGGAGAAGGTCGCAAGTTCATAAAAAGTTGGGAAGTGAGAGAAAATGTATAAAAGGAGCTAACAGGAATAGCTTAAAAATGCAAAATTTTGAAGAGTCGGGTGTGCAGAGTAAACCATTCAAAATGTGGCCACTGAGATCATCTTTTCTTGCCCAGATATCTGATTGCATCATCTCCCTTTGAGTCCCTTCCCCGACTCACCATTTCACTGCATCCAATGGAAGCTTCCTTTCTACCTCTTCAGGACCCTTCACAACTCTGCTACCTACTTAGACCCTCTCGTCTTTCACTATATTGTCCTTTACCTTATCTATTCTCCTTACAAGGCCAGTTTTGTCTGCCTGTTTGTTGGCTTCTCAGAGCTACATCTCTGAGCTTTATTCCCCACTGTCCTATTTTGTTTCCACGAACTGGGCCAGAGCGATACGATACACTGTTCCTTTTTATCCCTTCCCCAAATCCCCACTGCTGCAACACTTGGAAGAAATCAGCTAGTTAATAATGGCTCAGATGGGCAGATTAATTTAAAATGTTTACAATTTTATTATTGCAAATAAAGTTAAGTTGTGTATATATATAATTGTATATATGTGACTGTACCCCTTTCCCTTTGTATGTCACCTGACTTCTTAGAATGTAAGGTCTTTCAGAAGGGACCATATTTTAATGTGTTTGTAGAGCAAAACAGGGCCTAAATCTCAACTGGGACTTACCAAAGGATAAATATTAAAAAAGTAATCATCATAGAATCATAGAATCATAGAATATCAGGGTTGGAAGGGACCCCAGAAGGTCATCTAGTCCAACCCCCTGCTCAAAGCAGGACCAAGTCCCAGTTAAATCATCTAGCCAGGGCTTTGTCAAGCCTGACCTTAAAAACCTCTAAGGAAGGAGATTCTACCACCTCCCTAGGTAACGCATTCCAGTGTTTCACCACCCTCTTAGTGAAAAAGTTTTTCCTAATATCCAATCTAAACCTCCCCCATTGCAACTTGAGACCATTACTCCTCGTTCTGTCATCTGCTACCATTGAGAACAGTCTAGAGCCATCCTCTTTGAAACCCCCTTTCAGGTAGTTGAAAGCAGCTATCAAATCCCCCCTCATTCTTCTCTTCTGCAGACTAAACAATCCCAGCTCCCTCAGCCTCTCCTCATAAGTCATGTGCTCTAGACCCCTAATCATTTTTGTTGCCCTTCGCTGTACTCTTTCCAATTTATCCACATCCTTCTTGTAGTGTGGGGCCCAAAACTGGACACAGTACTCCAGATGAGGCCTCACCAGTGTCGAATAGAGGGGAACGATCATGTCCCTCGATCTGCTCGCTATGCCCCTACTTATACATCCCAAAATGCCATTGGCCTTCTTGGCAACAAGGGCACACTGCTGACTCATATCCAGCTTCTCGTCCACTGTCACCCCTAGGTCCTTTTCCGCAGAACTGCTGCCGAGCCATTCGGTCCCTAGTCTGTAGCGGTGCATTGGATTCTTCCATCCTAAGTGCAGGACCCTGCACTTATCCTTATTGAACCTCATTAGATTTCTTTTGGCCCAATCCTCCAATTTGTCTAGGTCCTTCTGTATCCTATCCCTCCCCTCCAGCGTATCTACCACTCCTCCCAGTTTAGTATCATCCGCAAATTTGCTGAGAGTGCAATCCACACCATCCTCCAGATCATTTATGAAGATATTGAACAAAACGGGCTCCAGGACCGACCCCTGGGGCACTCCACTTGACACCGGCTGCCAACTAGACATGGAGCCATTGATCACTACCCGTTGAGCCCGACAATCTAGCCAGCTTTCTACCCACCTTATAGTGCATTCATCCGGCCCATACTTCCTTAACTTTCTGACAAGAATGCTGTGGGAGACCGTGTCAAAAGCTTTGCTAAAGTCAAGAAACAATACATCCACTGCTTTCCCTTCATCCACAGAACCAGTAATCTCATCATAAAAGGCGATTAGATTAGTCAGGCATGACCTTCCCTTGGTGAATCCATGCTGACTGTTCCTGATCACTTTCCTCTCCTCTAAGTGCTTCAGGATTGATTCTTTGAGGACCTGCTCCATGATTTTTCCAGGGACTGAGGTGAGGCTGACTGGCCTGTAGTTCCCAGGATCCTCCTTCTTCCCTTTTTTAAAGATGGGCACTACATTAGCCTTTTTCCAGTCATCCGGGACTTCCCCCGTTCGCCACGAGTTTTCAAAGATAATGGCCAAGGGCTCTGCAATCACAGCCGCCAATTCCTTCAGCACTCTCGGATGCAATTCGTCCGGCCCCATGGACTTGTGCACGTCCAGCTTTTCTAAATAGTCCCTAACCACCTCTATCTCTACAGAGGGCTGGCCATCTCTTCCCCATTTTGTGATGCCCAGCACAGCAGTCTGGGAGCTGACCTTGTTAGTGAAAACAGAGGCAAAAAAAGCATTGAGTACATTAGCTTTTTCCACATCCTCTGTCACTAGCTTGCCTCCCTCATTCAGTAAGGGGCCCACACTTTCCTTGGCTTTCTTCTTGTTGCCAACATACCTGAAGAAACCCTTCTTGTTACTCTTGACATCTCTTGCTAGCTGCAGCTCCAGGTGCGATTTGGCCCTCCTGATATCTTTCCTACATGCCCGAGCAATATTTTTATACTCTTCCCTGGTCATATGTCCAACCTTCCACTTCTTGTAAGCTTCTTTTTTATGTTTAAGATCCGCTAGGATTTCACCATTAAGCCAAGCTGGTCGCCTGCCATATTTACTATTCTTTCGACTCATTGGGATGGTTTGTCCCTGTAACCTCAACAGGGATTCCTTGAAATACAGCCAGCTTTCCTGGACTCCCTTCCCTTTCATGTTAGTCCCCCAGGGGATCCTGGCCATCTGTTCCCTGAGGGAGTCAAAGTCTGCTTTCCTGAAGTCCAGGGTCCGTATCCTGCTGCTTACCTTTCTTCCCTGCGTCAGGATCCTGAACTCAACCAACTCATGGTCACTGCCTCCCAGATTCCCATCCACTTTTGCTTCCCCCACTAATTCTACCCGGTTTGTGAGCAGCAGGTCAAGAAAAGCGCTCCCCCTAGTTGGCTCCCCTAGCACTTGCACCAGGAAATTGTCCCCTACGCTTTCCAAAAACTTCCTGGATTGTCTATGCACCGCTGTATTGCTCTCCCAGCAGATATCAGGAAAATTAAAGTCACCCATGAGAATCAGGGCATGCGATCTAGTAGCTTCCGTGAGTTGCCGGAAGAAAGCCTCATCCACCTCATCCCCCTGGTCCGGTGGTCTATAGCAGACTCCCACCATGACATCACTCTTGTTGCACACACTTCTAAACTTAATCCAGAGACACTCAGGTTTTTCCACAGTTTCGTACCGGAGCTCTGAGCAGTCATACTGCTCCCTTACATACAGTGCTACTCCCCCACCTTTTCTGCCCTGCCTGTCCTTCCTGAACAGTTTATAACCATCCATGACTGTACTCCAGTCATGTGAGTTATCCCACCAAGTCTCTGTTATTCCAATCACGTCATAATTCCTTGACATCACCAGGACCTCCAGTTCTCCCTGCTTGTTTCCAAGGCTTTGTGCATTTGTATATAAGCACTTGAGATAACCTGTTGATCGCCCCTCATTCCCGGTATGAGGCAGGAGCCCTCCCCTCACAGACATTCCTGCCTGTGCTTCCTCCCGGTATCCCGCTTTCCCACTTACCTCAGGGCTTTGGTCTCCTTCCCCCGGTGAACCTAGTTTAAAGCCCTCCTCACTAGGTTAGCCAGCCTGCTGGCAAAGATGTTCTTCCCTCTCTTCGTAAGATGGAGCCCGTCTCTGCCCAGCACTCCTCCTTCATGGAACACCATCCCATGGTCAAAGAATCCAAAGCCTTCTCTCCGACACCACCTGCGTAGCCATTCGTTGACCTCCACGATTCGACGGTCCCTACCCAGGCCTTTTCCTTCCACGGGGAGGATGGACGAGAACACCACTTGCGCCTCCAACTCCTTTATCCTTCTTCCCAGAGCCACGTAGTCCGCAGTGATCCGCTCAAGGTCATTCTTGGCAGTATCATTGGTGCCCACGTGGAGAAGCAGGAAGGGGTAGCGATCCGAGGGCTTGATGAGTCTCGGCAGTCTCTCCGTCACATCACGAATCTTAGCCCCTGGCAAGCAGCAGACTTCTCGGTTTTCCCGGTCAGGGCGGCAGATAGATGACTCAGTCCCCCGGAGGAGAGAGTCCCCGACCACCACCACCCGCCTTCTCCTCTTGGGAGTGGTGGTCGTGGAACCCCCAACCTCAGGACATCGCATCTCATGCCTCCCAACCAGCGGAATCTCCTTCTGCTTTCTCCCCCCAGACATATCATCTGGTCCACTCTCCGCAATGGTACCTGTGGAGAGAACATGAAAGCGGTTAGTTACCTGTGTCTGTGTTACTGGAACCCGGACATTCCGCTTACCTCTTCTGGAGGTCACATGTTGCCAAGCTTCTTCACTGGCCTCTTGGCCCCTCTGTGCAACCTGCTCTATATCTTTGGAGCTTTGTGCCCCTAGAAGCCTATCCTGAGTTTGGTCCAGAAAATCCTCAGTCTCTTGTATACAACGCAGGGTCGTTACCTGTTGCTCCAGACCTTCAATCTTCTCTTCCAATATGGAGACCAGCTTGCACTTTGTACAGACAAAGTCGCTTCTGTCCTGTGGAAGAAAGACAAACATGGCACATCCAGTGCAGGTCACAACAGCTGAACCCCCCCCTTCCATATCACCTACCTACTATGAGCTTCCTCAGAGACGTTGGCAAGATGTAAGCCTCACTGGGCTCACTCCAGGCGAACTCCCAGGCAAACTCCTGCTGTGAGCTGCTCTGCTGTCCCCGCTGCTCAGCTGGTTCGCGAGGCTCTGGCTATTTTTAAACAGCCAGGCTTCCCTGACGCAAACACACAGACACCCTAATGCCCGCCCCCTGCAGGCTAGCAGCCAATCAGACACTCAATCATCACCACCAACACACGGGCAACTTTTAACCGATCCCAGGTTCATTTATGCTTCAGGTGAATTTGTTTGGTATCTGTCTCACTGTCTTTCTCTCCATTCCATTTTAATGCTTCCAATAGTGTAGGCTCCAGATGCAAATAAAAAGAGAGCTTAACCTCTACAGCAGGCCTATGAAGTAGGTAAAAGTATTTTACAGAGAAGGAAAGTGTGACAGCGCAACATCTTCCCACAGCTCCTGACATGCACACCCACCTGACTAACTGGGAGGCTTTTAACTAGTCTCAGCCAGCCCCTGATTGGCTTCAGGTGTCCCAATCAACCTAGCCTTCTCCCTGCCTTCTAGAAAGTTCTTAATTGGCCCCAGGTGTCTTAATTGACCTGGAGCAGCTGCCATTTCACTTATCCTGGTACCAGGGATTTGTTTAGCCTGGAGCTAATATATCTATCTCCCACTACTCTTCCATCACCATCTGGCCTTGCCCCGTCACAATATATATATATTTTTTTCAGAGTCATAGAATATATTCTATTCTATGACTTTGGCATCATTACAAGGAGAATCTCTATGGGTGAAATTCACCCCAGTGTAGAGGGGTCATGCAAACCCTATTCACCTATTAAGCCTTCAAGACTGTGTTTAAGTTTCATGTACGCCACCTGAAATGGGATGATTTCATCTTATATAAAGATGAGATGTTCTTTAAAAAACACTTATTCTACATGGAAACCGAAAAAAGCAATATTTGATTTAGACACAATGTTAATAATTTGAGATATATTTTCTTTATTTCTCTTATCACAGTTTTTAATTAGAAAGGATATTGGCATGGAAACCATATCTTAACTGTAAATTCCTGCTGCTTAATTCCCACTTAACTTCATATTCCTCCATTTATTTCCACAACAGCTAACGGTTATGTCACAGAGAGGCTATTGTTAAAAAAAAAGAAGAAAGATTATGACTTCAAATGGGGAATAAACTACAAGAGCAGATAAAGCCTTAAACAAAGAATAAATTTCTGTGCAAAATATCTTCAGAAACTTATCATGGATAAGACATACAGAAAATAAATGATACCTAATCAGAGATACTTCTAAACATTCCATGGATGCATAGGCTACTCTTTAAGCATGGCATAAAGAAATTGCATGAGTAATTGTTAAAGCTTCCAGGCAGAGAAAGAAATTTGTTTCTTCTCCTCTCTGTCTTGTCTCAAAATGGCCCACTGAATTGCAAAGTGAGACCTATGGCTGTCATCATCTGTAACACAGGGTGATAGGTTTCAGAGTAGCAGCTGTGTTAGTCTGTATTCGCAAAAAGAAAAGGAGTACTTGTGGCACCTTAGAGACTATCAAATTTATTTGAGCATAAGCTTTCGTGAGCTACAGCTCACCCGATGAAGTGAGCTGTAGTTCACGAAAGCTTATGTTCAAATAAATTTGTTAGTCTCTAAGGTGCCACAAGTACTCCTTTTCTTTTTGTAACACAGGGTGTGGCCCATTAATTCACTTTTTTTGGATCATGATGGAGCACTGCATTCTGGGATTTCTTCTCTGGGCCACATCTCCAAATTGAATATAACTAACTGCAATTTACTCCATTTTATGCAAATGAGGTATAATTTTGGGGCTCCCAGAAAGTTGGCAAAATTACTCTTGGGTCCTTTCTGTTCTAGGGTACACAATTTCTACAAAACTGAGTTGACTCCTGGTTTCTTATGCTACTAAGATACCCTCATTGATTCCCATTTTACTTCTTCATCTTTTCAAATGTACTCCTGTACAGGGCACCACAAAATGTTTAGATGCTATGGTGAACTTGGTTTAAGAACCTTAATTAGAATAGAACAGTGTACTGTATCACTACTAATAGTTTGAAGTTGTCCAGGTGCAAGAGAAATTCTAGTCAGCATTCCAGCAACACTGAAATGTCCTTGGCTCAGGTCATAGAATCATAGAATATCAGGGTTGGAAGGGACCTCAGGAGGTCATCTAGTCCAACCCCCTGCTCAAAGCAGGACCAATCCCCAACTAAATCATCCCAGCCATGGCTTTGTCAAGCCTGACCTTAAAAACTTCTAAGGAAGGAGATTTCACCACCTCCTAAGTAACGCATTCCAGTGTTTCACCACCCTCCTAATGAAAAAGTTGTTCCTAATATCCAACCTAAACCTCCCCCACTGCAATTTGAGACCATTACTCCTCGTTCTGTCACCTGCTACCACTGAGAACAGTCTAGATCCATTCTCTTTGGAACCCCCTTTCAGGTATTTGAAAGCAGCTATCAAATCCCCCCTCATTCTTCTCTTCTGCAGACTAAACAATCCCAGTTCCCTCAGCCTCTCCTCATAAGACATGTGTTCCAGTCTCCTAATCATTTTTGTTGCCCTCCGCTGGACTCTTTCCAGTTTTTCCACATCCTTCTGGTAGTGTGGGGCCCAAAACTGGACACAGTACTCCAGATGAGACCTCACCAATGTCAAATAGAAGGGAACAATCACGTCCCTCAATCTGCTGGCAATGCCTCTACTTATACATCCCAAAATGCCATTGGCCTTCTTGGTAACAACAGCACACTGTTGACTCATATCCAGCTTCTCGTCCACTGTAACCCCTAGGTCGTTTTCTGCAGAATTGCTGCCTAGCGATTCGGTCCCTAGTCTGTAGCCGTGCATGGGATTCTTCTATCCTAAGTGCAGGACTCTGCACTTGTCCTTGTTGAACCTCATCAGATTTCTTTTGGCCCAATCCTCTAATTTGTCTAGGGTCCTCTGTATCCTATCCTTACCCTCCAGCATATCTACCTCTCCTCCCAGTTTAGTGTCATCTGCAAACTTGCTGAGGGTGCAATCCACGCCATCCTCCAGATCTTTTATGAAGATATTGAACAAAACTAGCCCGAGGACTGACCCTTGGGCACTCCACTTGATACCGGCTGCCAACTAGACATGGAGCCATTGATCACTACCCGATGAGCCTGACAATCTAGCCAGTTTTCTATCCACCTTATCCTCCATTCATCCAGCCCATACGTCTTTAACTTGCTGGCAAGAATACTGTGGGAGACCATATGAAAAGCTTTGCTAAAGTCAAGGAACAACACGTCCACTGCTTTCCCCTCATCCACAGAGCCAGTTATCTCATCGTAGAAGGCAATTAGATTAGTCAGGCATGACTTGCCCTTGGTGAATCCATGCTGACTGTTCCTGATCACTTTCCTCTCGTCTAAGTGCTTCAGAATTGATTCCTTGAGGACCTGCTCCATGATTTTTCCAGAGACTGAGGTGAGGCTGACTGGCCTATAGTTCCCAGGATCCTCCTTCTTCCCTTTTTTAAAGATGGGCACTACATTAGCCTTTTTCCAGTCGTCGAGGACTTCCCCCAATCACCATAAGTTTTCAAAGATAATGGCCAATGGCTCTGCAATCACATCTGCCAACTTCTTTAGCACTCTCAGCTGCAACGCATCCAGCCTCATGGACTTCTGCTCATTCAGATTTTCTAAATAGTCCTGAACCACTTCTTTTTCCACAGAGGGCTGGTCACCTCCTCCCCATACTGTGCTGCCCAGTGCAGTAGACTGGGAGCTGACCTTGTTTGTGAAGACAGAGGCAAAAAAAACATTCAGTACATTAGCTTTTTCCACATCCTCTGTCACTAGGTTGCCTCCCTCATTCAGTAAGGGGCCCACACTTTCCTTGAATTTCTTCTTGTTGCTAGCATACCTGAAGAAACCCTTCTTCATAAATACATAAATGACATTCTTTCAGCTGTGGGGCAGGTGTTCCTTCACTATTAATCTTAGAACATAGGAACATAAGAATGGCCATACTGGTTCAGACCGACCAGTCCAATGGTCCATCTAGCCCAGTATCCTGTCTTCCGACAGTGGCCAATGCCATGTGCTTCAGAGGGAATGAACAGAACAGGTAATCATCAAGTGATCCATCCCCTGTAGCCCATTCCCAGCTTCTGACAAACAGAGGCTAGGGACACTTCAGAGCATGGTTTTGTATCCCTGCCCATCCTGGCTAATAGCTATTCATGGACCTATCCTCCAGGAACTTATCTGGGTCTTTTTTGAACCCTATTGCAGTCTTTGCCTTCACAACATCCTCTGGTAAGGAGTTCCACAGGTTGACTGTGCATTGTGTGAAGAAATATTTCCTTTTGTTTGTTTTTAATCTGCTGCCTATTAATTTCATTTGATGACCTCTACTTCTTGTATTATGAGAAGGAGTAAATAACACTTACTTATTTACTTTCTCCACACCAGTCATGTTTGTATAGATCTCTATCATATCCCCCCTTAGTCATCTTTTCTAAGCTGAAAAGTCCCAATCTTATTAATCTCTCCTCATATGGAAGCTATTCCATACTCCTAATCATTTTTGTTGCCCTTTTATGTACCTTTTCCAATTCCAATATGTCTTTTTTGAGATGGGGTGACTGGATCTGCAAGCAGTATTCAAGATGTGAGTGTACCATGGATTTATATGGAGGCAATATGATATTTTCTGTCTTATTATCTATCCCTTTCCTAATGATTTCAACATTCTGTTAGCTTTATTGGCTACCGCTGCACACTGAGTTGATGTTTTCAGAGAACTATCCACAATGACATCAAGATCTCTCTCTTGAGTGGTAAGAGCTAATTGAGACCCCATCATTTTGTATGTATAGTTGGGATTATGTTTTCCTATATGCATTACTTTGCATTTATCAACATTGAATTTCATATACCATTTTATTGCCCAGTCACCCAGTTTTGTGAGATTCCTCATAGTCTCCTTTGGGCTTAATTATCTTGAGTAGTTTTATATCATCTGCAGATTTTTCCACCTCACTGTTTACCCCTTTTTCCAGATCATTTATGAATATGTGGAGCAGTATAGGTCCCAGTACAGATCTGGTTGGTAACCATGGCAATTTGACACTGTTCATCATGAAATACTATTGGGTAAGGTGGTAGCAACCTCACGTTTCCAGATGGTATTTGAAGGTGCATACCATCAGTAAGGTTAGTGGGTAGCAGCAAACAGCTGCCAATCAGTGTTCTATAGAGCCATTTTGGGGTGTAGTGGGAGATCTTTGCTTGTCTGATACTGTTTCTGATCTGGATGCTGCTGGTGGTAGCTGTGATTTGTAGACTTCCTGTTGGTTTTCACACGAGCGACAATGGTGTACGCAAGTGCACTGTATTTCTCAGTTAAATTTATACTACTGGCCCCTTAGTAATACTGGTGCTATCTGAGACTGTCAGTTCTAAAATGTAGGAAGACTAATGACTTCCTGCAGTTCACTGGAAAGACAGAGGCTATTCTAATTGGGCTTCCTGTCAGCTAAAACAACTGTCTCTTACTCATTTTATATTGGAGAGGTGTCATCTTGAGCTCACTCATAGTGTGAAGTGCCCTGTCAGGTTTATTGATTCAGAACTGAGTTTTGATCCTCATACGGGCTCAGCTTCTAGGATAGCATATAATGTTTCCACCTTTGACATATCACCCAGTCACGTTGCTACAGCTGCAGACACCAATATACATTTTTCCTTTATTTCTTCAAGGATTATTGAAATTTTGTCCTCTGTAGCCTTCTTAAAAAAAATCTCAGGCTTTAGTTACAGCTCCTTATGTATTCCACAGACATTTAATACTTCTTTTTCACATACAGAAAAGAGAATCCTTTAGATTAACCCTTAGATACCCCTCAGGGAAGTTTTAACTAGTTAGGTGACCAAACATCTCCAACACAAAGCAAATCCTAGTGGAGATAAGGCACTGTAGTTTTTATCTTGATGTAATTAGTTGAAGTCAACCACTTATCTCTCACCTGATGGACACCTTGACTAGCTGAAGGTGAAAAAAAAACCGGTTACTCACCTTCTCATAACTGTTGTTCTTCAAAATGTGTTGCTCACATCTATTCCAGTTAGGTTTGTGTGCACCAAGTGCACAGTTCGCTGGAAGGTTTTTCCCCTAGCAGCACCCATTGGGTTGGCTCTGGAGCTCTCTGGAATTGCACATAGCGCCGCATATAGGGCCCTGCCGACCTGCCGCCTCTCCAGTTCCTTCTTGATGGCTACTCTGACAGAAGGGAAGGTGGGTGGGTTTGGAATGGACATAAGCAACACATCTTGAAGAGCAACAGTTACGAGAAGGTGAGTAACTGTTTTTTCTTCTTCAAGTGCTTGGTCATATTGATTCCAATTAGGTGACTCCCAAGCCTTACCTAGGAGATGGGATCAGAGTTTATGGAATCGCTGATTGAAACACAGCCCTTCCAAACACTGCATCATCCCTGGCATGCTGGGTGATGGCATAATGAGAAATGAAGGTGTGAACCGCAGACCATGTAGCCTCTCTGCATATCTCCTGGATTGGTACCTGGGCCAGGAAGGCTGCCGAAGATGCCTGAGCTCTGGTGGAGTGTACAGTCAGAGATAGGGCAGGGACCTTAGTGAGGTCATAACAAACCCAGATACAGGATGTGATACATGATGATAACCTTTTCATGGACATTGGGATGCCTTTCATCCTGTCCACCACAGCAACAAACAGCTGGTTCAACTTACGGAACGGCTTAGTTCATTCAATATAAAAAGCCAGTGCATGCTGCACATCCAGGGAATGGAGCCTCTGCTCGTGGCTATTCGGATGGGGTTTTGAAAAAAAGACTGGAAGGAATATGTCTTCATTGGTGTGGAAACTCGAGACCACCTTTGGGAGCAATGCCAGGTGGGGTTGCAGTTGTACCTTATCTTTGTAAGAAATAGTATATGGGGGGTTGGATGTGAGAGCCTTGAGCTCGGACACCCTTCTGGCTGATGTTATTGCAATCAAAAAGGCCACCTTGAAAAGTAGAGGAGTAAGCACATAGCTAAGGGATCAAACGGGGGCCCCATCAGCGTTGAGAATACCAAGTTAAGGTCCCAAGCAGGGGTGAGCCAGCGAATATGAGGATATAATCTGTCTAACCCCTTGAGGTAGTGCTGCACCATTTTGTTAATGAAGATGATGCTTCCATGCTTTTCTGGGTGAAAAGATGAGATGGCAGCCAGGTGAACCTTTATCAAGGAGTGAGACAAGCCCTGCTGTTCCAGCTTTAGGAGGTAGTCCAAGATAAAGGGGACCAATGATTGTGCTGGAGGGTTATGACTCCATGAGCACCAAATCGCAAATCTCTTCCACTTGGCTAGGTAAATCGCTCTGGTTGAAGGCTTTCTGCTAGCCAGAAGAACCTCCCTAACAGGGTTTGAGCATGTAAGCTCTAGTGGGTTCAACCACTCAGCTTCCAACCTGTGAGGTGGAGAGACTTCAGTGATGTTGAGTGACGAGGTCCGGAACTAGCGGTAGAGTGATTGGAGTGTCCACCGATAGCTCTAGTAGTATGGTGTACCAATGCTGACATGGCCAGGCCAGTGCTACCAGGATCATGGAGGTTCCGTTGCTCTGGATTTTGAGGAGGACCTTGTGAATCGGTAGTTTGGGAGGGAATTCGTAGAACAGGCAATCCTTCCATGGAAGAAGAAATGCGTCTGCCACGCATCTGGGCTGTGGTTTAGGAAGGAGCAGAATTGTAAGCACTTCCTGTTGGCCCTTGTGGCGAACAGATCAATCTAGGGAACCCTCCATCACTGGAAGATATTGTTTATCACATCTGGGAGGATAGACTACTCATGGTTGTGGAAAGACCTGCTCCACGCTCTGCTAGTTTGTTCTGTGACCCTGGAAGATAGGACGCTTCCAAAAATATGGAGTGTGCTATGCAGAACTCCCAGAGCTTGAGGGCTTCTTGACACAGGGGAGAGGAGCATGCTGTCAGGACTAATATTGTCTGTCAGTACCAATATGAACTTGCCCTCTAGGAGAGGCCGAAAAGCCTGACATGCCATCCAGACCACCCTGGGCTCCTTTAGGTTGATGTGAAGCATCAGTTCCTCCTGAGCCAGAGGCCCTGAGTTCTGTGCTCCCCAAGGTACGCCCCCCACCCCATGGCTGAGGCGTTAGTAATCAGACATAGGGATGGACGGGGTTTGGAAAATGCATCCCCTGCACACACCAAGTGTGGGTTGAGCCACCAGTGAAGAGACTTGAGAACATCTGGAGGAAGGGTCACCACCAGGACTAGACTGTGCCTGCTTGTCGATACACCAATGCCAGCCAAGCTTGGAGAGGTCTGAGTCTGAGCCTCACATGTTGCATTACATACATGCAAGATGCCATGTGACCTAGGAGTTTTAAGCAACTCCTTTCTGTGGTTACAGAAAATTGTTTGAGGTCGTGAATGGCTTGGAAGCAGGACTGGGGCAGGAACTGATTCTAACACTGCCCCTATGAACTCTATTCTCTGAGTAGGGGTGAGTGTTGACTTTTGAGTGTTTAAGAGGAGGCCCAGTGCATTAAAGGTGGATCTTATGAGGGAGACATGTTGATCCACTTGTGTTCTAGACCCGTCCTTGACTATCCAGTCGTCTAGGTTAGGAAATACCTGAACCTGCCTTTTCCACAGAAAAACGGCCATGACTGACATACATTTGGTAAACACCTGAGATGCAGATGATAGGCCGAACGGTAGTACTGTGAATTGGTAGTGGGAACTCCCGATTGTAAACCTTAAGAAGTTCCTATGGGGCGGGATTGTGGAAATGTGGAAGTATGCGTCCTTCAAGTCGAGTGTGGCATACCAATCTCCAGGATACAGGGACAGGATGATAGTGGCCAAAGAGACCATTCGAAACTTTAGTTTCTTCATGAACCTGTTAAGATTGTGCAGTTCCAAGACGGTTCTGAGGCCCCCTTTTGCTTTCGGTATTAGGAAATGCCGAGAGTAAAACCCCTTTCCCCTGAGCTCCAGAGGAAACTCTTCTACAGCTCCCACCGACAGGAAAGTTTGTAGCTCCTGGATGAGAAGTTGCTCATGAGAGTGTTCCCTGAAGAGAGATAGGGAAGGGAGTGGGAAGGGGGGGTGAGGAAAATGGGAGAGAATATCCCATCTCTATCTCGTGGAGGACCCAACGGTCTGAGGAGATTTGGGACCATGCTCGGTATAAATGGGATAGACGTTCCAAAAATGGGAAAGGAGGATCCAGTTGAGAGGTTGGTATATGCCCTTGGGTGCATCCTCAAAATGTCTGCCATGGGCTTGGAGGCTGCCTGGACAACCCAGACCTCCTGTTATTCGGGGGTTGGGGTTGATGACAGCAGTTCTGGTTTCTGGGATGCCTACGGTTCTGGTCCTACCTAAACTGCCCCTAGTATGGTCAAGTTGTGGGTTGAGGCCTTAATTGTCTACACTGAGTGGCCGGGGTGTGAAGACCCAGTGATCTTAAAGTGGCTCAGAAGTCTTTCAGACTGTGGAGTCTCAAGTCTGATTTCTCCAAAAATAATGTGGCCCCTTGGAATGGTAGGTCCAGAATTGTCTGTTAGCAGGGGCAGCAGGTTTGTATAATTTTTGGAGGTGCCCAGAATGGGTCTAAATCCCACCCCCCAACCTGTCTAAGGCTCTGGGAGGGAGTTTGGGTACGGAAGGGGCTTTGGGGTTCAGGCTCTGGGATGGAGTTTGGGTGCTGGATGCAGGCTCTGGGCTGGGGCAGGGCATTGGGGTGCAGGAGGGGGTGTGGGGTGCAGGCTCTGGGAGGGAGTTTGAGTGCAGGACGGGTGCGGACTCTGGGAAGGGGGGGTTGGGTGCTGGGTGTGGGCTCTGGGCTGGGACAGAGGATTGGGGTGCAGGAGTTGTTGTGTGGCATGGAGCTGGGCTGGGAATGAGGAGTTTGGGGTACAGCAGGCAGGCTGCCCTAAGTGTAGCCACAGTGCCGGGTACGAGGCCAGGTATGGTGCTGGGTATGGCACCAGGTCTGTTATCAGTGCCGGGTGTGGTACCAATCATGGCACTGGTGGTGGTAGCGGTGGCTGATGCCCAGGAGAAATCTCTGGCCCAGACACAGTCCTTCTTTTGGATGCAACAGAAAAGGAGCATACCGTGGAGGATGCCTGGGACTGGTGGTAAGCCCACAGGGTCCAGAAGGGCCACTGCGTCAGCATCTGAGCCAGTACCTGCCATTGTGGGGACCGGGGGAAAGGTTTGGGTCATCCCTGCTGACTGGGAGTGCCGGCTGCTGTGGTGTTGGCTTCTCTGGGACACATACGAGTCAGTGTCCGATGCGGACTTCGATGAGTCCGCGCACGGAGAACATGGAAGCGCCGTGCCCATAGGTGCTGGGGCAACATAGATCGTTGCCGAATCATAGCCAGCTTGCCCCTGGACTTCACCGGTGACCTCTGAGTCGTTTGGGGACTTGGGACTGGTGCCGTGACACCGTGGTTGAGGGAGTGCGGGCCTGTCAATGTTATCAGGTCCCGCGCCGCCTCATAAGTCTTGAGTATGGAAGGCAGGTCCAAGTCCTCCACCTGGGTCTCCTCCGGTGGCACTGGACTCAACAGTCCGTCCCATGGGCCCGGAGTCAACGGTGCCGGCTGTTGAGCTAGAGGGGAGGTTCGGTCTTGCACCTGTCTCTCTCCCCTGGGTTCATGTTCCCATGCACGGAAAGGGGAATGCTCTCTATCAGTCTTCCTGTGCTTCTTCCTGTGCTTCTTCAGGACAGGAGACTGTGAGAGGTACTGAGATTGATCCCATGCCATGCTCGGTGCTGGGGAATGCTGGTGCCGAGGGTCTTTGACCAGAGTCCTTCCTCAGCACCTCACAGACCAAAGTTGGCGCACTGCGCAGCGACACTGAGGAGCCCGGTGCTGCGTCCATGGGGCTCAACTCAGACTGAGGGCGGAGAGCTGCTTCCATTAGCAGCAACTTTAGTCTGTGATCTGTCTCCTTCTTCATGCAGGGGCAAAAGCTTGTACAGAACTTGCACCTTTCTGCTTGATGGGACTCCCCCAGGCACTTTAGACAAGACAAGTGTGGGTCGCCCTTTGAAATAGGCTTCTGGCAAACCCCGCACAGCTTAAACCCCAGGGTCCGAGGCATGTCCTGGGCCTGGGAGAGGGACGGGAAAGCAGGGGAGGGAAACACCCTCCCAGTACCCCAAGTCCAGATGTCTAACTAACTAACTACAACAATTTTTAAACTATCTTTAACTATTTACAGAAAATACACTAGAGGGTCACTTGTTGAAGATGAGAGACAAAACGTTCCGATGACTGCCACCGAATGTAAGAAGGAACTGGACACAGGGCTCTATATGCAGCGCCATGAAGGCGCAACTCCAGGGGGCTCCAGAGCCAACCCTATGGGTGCTGTTAGGGGAAAATCCTTCCGTGAACTGTGCACGCAGCGTGCACACACCTAATTGCACTGAGAACTGGCCATCTTGATATAAAAACATCCTTTTATTGTTTTAGTGTTACTGTTATGACAGGGCTTTGCTTTTCATCTCATAACCCTTCCTGCAATTCTAGCTATCTGTTTAGACTGCAAGCTCTTGTAGTCAATATGCCTAAGTAGAATATGTGTAAAATACTACTAAATTCAGAATGGTAGTGGTATATACTCATTGTGTATGCAAGTAAATGACTATACAAGGTGTAGGGCAATGGAGAATCAGGCCCCATGCCATTATTGCTATCTGTAGAACTGATGAATAATTCATTGTGACTTTGGGAATTTTTTGGATCAGGTAATTGTTTGTGAATTATTTTGCCATTTTGACCATTTTCCCCACATTATTAGACCTGTTTTACTTGTCTGTAAACTACCTAATGCATACATTTAAAAAAAATTAAAGGACATTTGCATTATTTTAATGCAAAACTACAAATACATTAACATATAATAACAAAGCAGCAGGAATTGAACAAATTAGGACTGTAATATTGCATATACTATCACATAAATAGAACACACAGGCTTGCTATTGCACAGAGAACTGAGTTGAATATTTAAATCATCAACTTTAAAAGTCTGATAGTGTTTGCCTTCTGAGGACCACCTCTTTCAGCTTATGTACCTAGTTTTGTTTTATATTCTGTAGATGCCAACCTTCTCTCTAATTCTGCTCATTGATGTTCAGCCCTGCGGATAGGATTATTTAGTTGTTTTGCATCTAGGTTTTGGAATGCTGTCCTAAAGTACAGAAGTATTGCTAGGTTTCAGAGTAGCAGCCGTGTTAGTCTGTATTCGCAAAAAGAAAAGGAGTACTTGTGGCACCTTAGAGACTAACAAATTTATTAGAGCATAAGCTTTCGTGAGTTACAGCTCACTTCATCAGATGCATCCGATGAAGTGAGAAGTATTGCTGAAATCTTGGCCACATATGAGCTTGATTTAACGGCTTCAGCGTTACCTAAAGATTTGCCCATGCTAGATCTTTTTATCTCAAACTGATTGCCAATTAACTTGAGGCAGTTATCACCTTTGTCAAGGCTAGTGTGGACAAGCATTTGTTCCAGGCTACAAATGTTTGTTACTAGAATAAAGACCTTGTTTAATAAACGTGTAGGCCTTACAAACATGTTAACTACCTCGAGTTAATCAGCAACTGGATAACTCAATGTTAAAAAGTCTAGTTTAGACAAACTCTAACATACAGGTGACGGGAAAACCACAACTCCACAATCCTACTCTCTACCTCAAGTCTGTCATAATTATAACGCTATAATCCAATAATTTGTCTATGCTCTCTAAAGGAGGCTGTGGTGTTTTCCTACCATAGTGCAGTGGAGCTAGCAGTGAAGGAGTTCAAGATTCTCCAAGTGACAAAATCTTCTCTGAAGTTATGTCTTCACTGCAGAATTAATTTGGGTGATCAGCACTGGGGTCAGAGCACCTGGCTTAGTCTAAGCAGCTACACTGCAAAGCTATACCCGAGTTACAGATGCTGCACTCACCTGGGTGTGTTGCTTTGACTTCTAGGGCATATCCCATGGCTCTTTGTGCCACAGTGAGCTGAGCCACTCCATGATTCTTTATCAGTGAATTGTAGTAGAAATTCTCTGTCCTTTTGGGCACATGGTGGGAATTGTGGGAAGGCATTGGAGGACTATCAGACCTCGAGTGATTTAGCCTGCATCCTAACTGCAAAACAGGTAGGTGACCAGCCTGACTCTACAGCCCCAGATGAGCCAGCTACCTTGGTTGAAAGCATATCTGAAGAGGCCCGCTGGCTAATAAAGCCTATTGTGAGTTATTTTTGTCTTTAGGTCCTGACTACACACTGTCTATCCCATTTTGTCTCAGAGAATGGTTTAATTTTTTTTTAAAAAAGCCAGACCAAGAGCTGTTCTATAGCCAATAGGAAATGAAGTGGCACCGCTTGTGCTTTTCTAATTCTAGACTAAACAAGCTGACACCCAATTGTGGAGTCTGTTAGTGACAGAGTCAGGAGAGAAAAAGGGAAATAGAGTCTTTGGCTCTATTGGCATTGAAATCTGTTATAGAGGAGGATTATCATCTTGCTTTTGGAGCCAAGGGACATGGGCATCTCTCACTTTAAAATATTGATGGGCAGTTCCCCCCTCTTACTAAAAATCTGCTAGTGTAACAGATACCAGCTGAAGTAGTGGGTGCCAGATATGTGGGCCAGATACAAAAAATGTGCTTCATTCCACCCTATAGCAAGCAGCTGTACTTGTGCAACTGCAGTGCTGAGCCATCTGCAGAACATAGCACACGGCAGTTGCTTGACTTAGCAAGGGGATCAGAGGGAAAGCTCTTAGCAGGACCTTAGCACTGTTAAGAAGCCTTTCTTCTTGCTGCTGTCTTTGGACCAGATTCTGTCTTGCTCTCCCTCAGGCATGCTGAAATGGGTGTGGAGGCATCATGTTGCAGCCAGATACCCAGGAAGAATCTTTCTGAGTCAGACAGAATTCCTTCTGCAGGCTCCTGGGGCATGCATGCTGGAGTTGTTAGAGAAAACAGTAGCCAACTTTGGAGATGTTATGAGCCAGATGGACACAAGTGGCATTGACCCTACCCACCTGGCCTTTCAGACATCGAGCACCCACAGCAGTGACAGGGCACAGGGACTGTGCTTGCCAACAGGATTTTGGCCAGCCCCGTGCCTCAGTACAAGGAGGGCAAGAAACATCCCCTCTAAATAGCTGACTGGAATCTGTCTGGAAAAGCAGCATCGCTTACCCCATAACCTCAGCCATGCAGAACACAGTGCCATCCACAGCCTCAGAAACAACTCTGACATCATAATCAAAAAGGCTGACAAAGGAGGTGCTGTCGTCATCATGAATAGGTCGGAGTATGAACAAGAGGCTACTAGGCAGCTCTCCAACACCACTTTCTACAAGCCATTACCCTCTGATCCCACTGAGAGTTACCAAAAGAAACTACAGCATTTGCTCAAGAAACTCCCTGAAAAAGCACAAGAACAAATCCGCACAGACACACCCCTGGAGCCAGGACCTGGGGTATTCTATCTGCTACCCAAGATCCATAAACCTGGAAATCCTGGACGCCCCATCATCTCAGGCATTGGCACCCTGACAGCAGGATTGTCTGGCTATGTAGACTCCCTCCTCAGGCCCTTCGTTACCAGCACTCCCAGCTATCTTCGAGACACCACCGATTTCCTGAGGAAACTACAGTCCATTGGTGATCTTCCTAAAAACACCATCCTAGCCACTATGGATGTAGAAGCCCTCTACACCAACATTCCACACAAAGATGGACTACAAGCCGTCAGGAACAGTATCCCCGATACTGTCACGGCTAACCTGGTGGCAGAACTTTGTGACTTTGTCCTGACCCATAACTATTTCACATTTGGTGACAATGTATACCTTCAAATCAGCGGCACTGCGATGGGTACCCGCATGGCCCCACAGTATGCCAACATTTTTATGGCTGACTTAGAACAACGCTTCCTCAGCTCTTGTCCCCTAATGCCCCTACTCTACTTGCGCTACATTGATGACATCTTCATCATCTGGACCCATGGAAAAGAAGCTCTTGAGGAATTCCACCATGATTTCAACAATTTTCATCCCACCATCAACCTCAGCCTGGACCAGTCCACACAAGAGATCCACTTCCTGGACACTACGGTGCTAATAAGCGATGGTCACATAAACACCACCCTATATCGGAAACCTACTGACCGCTATTCCTACCTACATGCCTCTAGCTTTCATCCAGATCATACCACTCGATCCATTGTCTACAGCCAAGCGCTACGATATAACCGCATTTGCTCCAACCCCTCAGACAGAGACAAACACCTACAAGATCTCTATCATGCATTCCTACAACTACAATACCCACCTGCTGAAGTGAAGAAACAGATTGACAGAGCCAGAAGAGTACCCAGAAGTCACCTACTACAGGACAGGCCCAACAAAGAAAACAACAGAACGCCACTAGCCATCACCTTCAGCCCCCAACTAAAACCTCTCCAACGCATCATCAAGGATCTACAACCTATCCTGAAGGACGACCCATCGCTCTCTCAGATCTTGGGAGACAGACCAGTCCTTGCTTACAGACAGCCCCCCAATCTGAAGCAAATACTTACCAGCAACCACACACCACACAACAGAACCACTAACCCAGGAACCTATCCTTGCAACAAAGCCCGTTGCCAACTCTGTCCACATATCTATTCAGGGGATACCATCATAGGGCCTAATCACATCAGCCACACTATCAGAGGCTCGTTCACCTGCACATCTACCAATGTGATATATGCCATCATGTGCCAGCAATGCCCCTCTGCCATGTACATTGGCCAAACTGGACAGTCTCTACGTAAAAGAATGAATGGACACAAATCAGACGTCAAGAATTATAACATTCAAAAACCAGTTGGAGAACACTTCAATCTCTCTGGTCACTCGATCACAGACCTAAGAGTGGCTATCCTTCAACAAAAAAGCTTCAAAAACAGACTCCAACGAGAGACTGCTGAATTGGAATTAATTTGCAAACTGGATACAATTAACTTAGGCTTGAATAGAGACTGGGAATGGATGAGTCATTACACAAAGTAAAACTATTTCCCCATGGTATTTCTCCCCCCCACCCCACCCCCCACTGTTCCTCTGATATTCTTGTTAACTGCTGGAATTAGCCTACCTGCTTGTCACCATGGAAGTTTTTCCTCCTCCCCCCCCCCCGCTGTGGGTGATGGCTTATCTTAAGTGATCACTCTCCTTACAGTGTGTATGATAAACCCATTGTTTCATGTTCTCTGTGTGTGTGTATATAAATCTCTCCTCTGTTTTTTCCACCAAATGCATCCGATGAAGTGAGCTGTAGCTCACGAAAGCTTATGCTCTAATAAATTTGTTAGTCTCTAAGGTGCCACAAGTACTCCTTTTCTTTTCCCTTTGTATGTGTTTGTGGATTTTTTTTCTCTTCCTCTCAAATAGCAGTGGAATGGAATAATAACAGGACAAATCCATGTTGTGATTACTGGGTAATAGTTTTGGTTTAGCTTTAGCTATATTATGCCTTGTGTGATAAATAACCAAACATTCTGATCTCACTTTCACTTGCTTTACAGTGGCACAACTATTGCCTTCTGGGGAGTTACTCCTGATTTACACTGCAGAGGGAGAACTAAGTCAGGACTATCCTGGCTTTAACACCCTCCCTGTCTGAATGTAGGAAGCTCCAGTTCAACTACTTACTGGGGTTGTGAAAAATTGACAAAAATATATATGTTTTAAGTGGTGTGAAAGAGGACTAATGAAATTATACCAGACCAGGAATTGGCCCCATTTTTATCCGGACTCTGAAGACCACC
Organism: Dermochelys coriacea; assembly: GCF_009764565.3. Lineage (NCBI taxonomy): Eukaryota > Metazoa > Chordata > Testudines > Dermochelyidae > Dermochelys > Dermochelys coriacea. The sequence goes on along the minus strand of NC_050069.1, from coordinate 45,753,946 downwards.
CAGTTAAGTGGTGGGGAGGGATGTAATTTGGAGCCAGAGATTTATTTTGGCTCATTATAAAGACACGGGCCATTTGTAAAAATGGAAACTGTTCATTTTTTGAACACCTTAAACACTCAGGGATTTTTTGTTTAGGGTCAACTCTCATTAACATATAGATGTGAAGTGGTGTTCACCAGTAAAAGGAGAAAGTCCAAAACATTTTATATTTTGGATTTTTCAAATAGTACCAGTGGCTTTGAGATGCATAAGTTAAACCTCATTCAAAAGGTTGCATGTAACTCCTCTGTAAACAGGCACAGAGGCAGTCTACCATTTTCAATCATTTGACAGTGGAAAAAATGCTCTCCTGATTTGATCAAGCTGCTTTGAAGGAAGCTGGCAACATATTTGTTAGCTACATGGAAGAGGTAAATCAATAAAGTATATTCCAAACTGCACCTGAGACCCTTTCTTCCAGCTGGTATTTTTTGTCTTTACTGTAAAAGGTTGGTGGGATTAGCAGCAAAATAAGTCATTTTGCTGGGGCTAGTTAAAGAAATTTACAATTAGATTTTGATACAAAAATAAAATCCATGGTGGATCATTACATCCTTGGATCATTACAGGTTTCATCAGAAAACCCATCATATATAGTAATATTTTACATTTTTTTCAGTTAGTTAAGTCAAACAGAGTAATTACAAGTAGTGCCAACATCCTATTTGCAGGGAAATATTGAGTATTTATTGGCTTCATATTGGGTCGTATTAAAACAACTGCTATTTTGTTTTTCAGATGTTCCAAAAGCGCGCGTGCACACACACACACACAATTTCAACCTGTTCTGTGGCCATATGTTTTTTGTATGTAGGCCACTGAAGCAGGACCAGTGGCAGATTCCTGCACAGGCCAATTTGGGGGCCCCACAGGAGCAGCCTGAACTCTGACCCCGCCCCCTGCTCCTACTCTCCCCCCACCCTCTTCCCCCTGAGGCTCCGCCTCCAGCCCAGCTGGAAGTCTATGGGAGGGTGAGCAGTGCATATTCCCCCTGTCCCCAGGCAGAGCTGCTCACCCAAGCCCCACACTGAGCTGGCCCAAGCCTGCCTCCCTCCCCGGCATGGGGCTGGACTGAGCTCTCCTCCCTTCCCCCCATGCCCCACAGCACGGATCTTGTTCGCCCAAGGCCCTCTCCCCCTCCCCACACGTGGAGCTGGCTTGCTTGAGTCTCTCTCCCTCTCCCCTGCTGCATGGCATGGAGCTCACCAGAGTCCTTCTCTCTTTCCCCCTCCCTGCTGCCAAGCTCACCCGAGACCCTCCCCCTGGCACTGGCCTGAGCCCCTCTCCTCTCCCCTCTCTGCGCCTGGAGCTGACCTGCTCCCCTCCCCCATGCAGGGTTTGCCTGAGCCACTTGCCAATGCCCCTGCCCCCACTACCTCCATGCAGAGTTGGCCTGAGCCCCACTGCTCACTCCCCTCAGCTCCTTTTTGGTGAAATGGGCATTTGTCCCATTCGCTCCTGCCAACTGATCAGTTTTGACAAAAAATCAGGACATCTGGGGCAAAAATGGGACGTATGGTCACCTTAAGCCAGGAGTCTCCAAACTGTTCCCCCAAACATGCCCTCTGTTACTTGGTCCGTCCCCCACCTCCCCAGGAGCAGGGCCAGGAGTGGGGCCAGGGCCCACAGTCGGGGGCTGTGAGTGGGGGTTGGGGAGGGGGGCGAGAGCCACAACTGGGGCTAGCGGCAAAAATGGGGGTGGGGCTAGAGTGGAGTTGGGGGCTGTGGTGGGCCTCACCAAGCCTCCCCCCCGAATGTTCCTGTGTGCTCCCTTATGGGGGAATGCCCCACAGCTTGGGAACCATTGCCCTCTGCTATGGTAAGAGCCTCCCAGGGAGCCCGGGAAGTCGTGGGGAGCCCTGGACCATGCACATGCTTTGGGCAGGGGGCCAGAGTGCCCAAGAGCAGCCTCTGGCCCATGTCCCTGCCCCCCAGGCATGCCACCCAGGGCAGGTAGAAGGTCCTTGGCTCTCTACAATGCCCGGCTCCCTGGGCAGGTCTTACCATAGCCTGGCTTCTGCAGGAGAGGGGAGGAGCAAGGGTGTGGCCTCATGGCAAGGGGGAAATATGGGGGCCCAAATGTTCTTTGTGCCCAGGGCCCCATATATCTTAATCTGCGTCTGAGCAGGACAGTGGCTATAATGTAAACAATATTTTAATCACTTTAAGAGCAGCAACAACAAAGATCTCTTAGTAGTTGTGGCAACTTGAGATGTGTTTGGACGAATACTGGGATTTTGAAATTAGGAACTTGCCTTAAACAAACCCAAAAGGGCGGTAATGGTGAGGAGGGAGATATTTTAGGCACCAGAAGTGGAGACAAAAGGAGGACATAGTTACTCTGCTAATAAGGAAAACAGAAGATTTGTGACTGAAATTATGGAGATAATTAAAAATGGTTGGGTCTCACTTAACACTCTTATCTAAGGATCTCAAAGCACTTTACTAAATATTCAAACTCCCTATGAAGTAGGCTTTATTATCTATATTACAGTAATGCCCAGGAGTCCCATTCAAGGAGCAATGCCCCATTGTGATGCTAGTAATAAGTAACAAGAAGGCAGTCCATGCTCCAGAGAGTGTGTATGTAGGTTTATGACAAGTCACAACAGTTGGATGAAACAAATATACAGTGTGTGAGAGAGAAGATAAGGTAATAGCAGAAACAAGCACATCATTTTGTAGAGAAGGCAGTAGTCTCCGCTCACCACATACCTAGTATTACTAGCTGTGTGTGTTTTGTAGGCAGCATGATAAAGGTAAGAATTAAGGTGGGATTTGAAGGATTAAAAGGTGGTGTCTTTATAGGCTTTGACAAAGATTTTCCTGGGCATGGAAGAAAGCAATGAAGGTGATGGGGAAGAAGCAAGAATATCAGATGATCAAGGAAGACCTGAAGCAGAATGAAGGTCAGGGTCAATGGGCAGGGTGGGGCTAAATCATGAAGAGTCTTAGAGATGAAGACAAGAACTCAGTGCATGATTATTACAGCCATTTTACTAAAGTTATCACATTGATCATAATGATTTCTAAACAACTTTCAAAACAGAAAAAAATCTGTGAAGGCTAAATTCCCATTTTGTAATCTAGGGAATTCACTAAAAGGTATAATTTAATAAAATAATACAGTCAATAATAATAAAAATGGGGACCAGATCTCTGACTGGAGAACATGTCCCATGATGAATCCTGGTCATGTGACTCCTATGATGTACCACAATGGTTCAGCCAAAGTGGAGAAAGGGGACGATGCATCATGGGAAATGTAATTCAGCCAGGAAGCCAGCCCATTAAGGTGAATAGCGACATAAGGAACTTGAACTACAACTCAGATAAGGCACCATGGCAGCTTTGGTAGACACAGATTATTGTTGATCTGACCCAAAGTGAAATATTTTGATTTACTGTGACAGAGATATTTCTATTCAGATTGATATGACCTGAAATGAAATATTTTGCTTTGAGTTTCTGAACCAAAAATTTCAACAAAATCAAAATTTTTCTACAGATAAATTGATTTTGCGATAAGTACACTTTTCATCAAAAATATTTTGACAAAAAATTCATGACCAACTCTACCAACTATCCTGCTGAGTGGCTTTTATTTATATTTTATTTTCAAATGCTCATCACTGCCGGGTAAATTACCAGGGCAAAATGAACAGGTTCTTTGCTTTTCTATAATATTTAAAGATACCCTAAGTTGGTACCAAAAATTGTCCAGTATGTTGCATTTCATATTCTATTATGTATGGAAATGAATGTATATCCTGAACTCTCTCCTCTCAGCTCTCTTCTAGAGGCATCTGATAAGGCTTTTATCAGCCTTATCAGGTGCCATCATTATGCCATCCTTATAAAGTATAAGGGCTACAGCAAACAGATTGATCTTGAGAGCAGAGTTAGAAGATTAGAAAAGCCAGTAACAGATTTAGGCGTGCCCCCCTCTTTGCTTTGAGTTGCCCCTTGTGCAGCCTGTTGAAACTCACTCATAACCCATAAAGCATAGATATCCATTACTTTTACTAGCTAGTGCCCATACCAGTGGGGGTATAAGATGGGAAGATTACTTGTTTGACTGCCAAGGTCTGCCAATAAGCCTACAGCCATAACAGCAGTTAAAAGACCTCTGTGGGCTAAAACATTCACACCCACACACCCATGAGACCTTATTAAGCTTAATAGTTCAGAAATGCTATGGGCAGTTATATAGAAAATTAGAACAAGGCATCATGAACAGGCATTTCTCTATACTCTCAAGTTGTCTCAGTTATCTGAATGGAGGAGGGGGATTTTTTGATTCTCCCTGCAGTCAGAAAAAAGAATGAACTAATTAAAAATCTTCCCCAAAGGGAACCTTTTGGTCCTGGTGGGTTTAAAGTAGATTTCTATAAAACCTTTTGCTAGGCCTTCTTTGTTCATTTACTTGACATGCTGTATCCCTGGAGAGACTCAGACGGATTCATTTCTGCCACTCCTGGTGAATACACTTAATTGCACAGATTACAGAAAAAAAGGTATCTCAAGTAAACTCATGTTACTGATTCCGGAGTATATCAAAATCCTACAAAAGTTAGCCCTGACAATTTTGCAACTAAAAGTTATGAGGAAATTGGTACACCTGATTAATGTGTTTGTTATAGTAGCTTTGGCATGCATTGCCTTCTTAGTTTGCAAGATAAATGTAACATACAGTTTTGCACACAGCTTTTCAGCAGCTCAAATCCATTTCTTTCTGTAGAAAAATTGCAGTTTGAGGCATTATCTCCTCAATACTGACATGGGGTCTTGGTCCATATGATCAGAAAAATGTAGGAGCGGAAGGGACCTTGAGACACCATCAAGTCCAGCCCACTGTGCTGAGGCATGACTCAGTAAACCTAGACTATCCCTGACAGCTGTTTGTTCAAACTGGTCTTAAAAATGTTCACTGATGGAGATTCCACTACTTCCCCCATCACCCAGAATTTAACTGCCCTTATAGTTAGAAAGATTTTCCTAATATCTAACCTAAATCTCTCTTGCTGCAGATTAAGTCCATTACATTCATTACATACATACATTACATTACTTCTTGTCCTACATTCAGTGGACACGGAGAAAAATTGATCACAAACCTCTTTATAACAACCCTTAACATACCTGAAGATTGTTATCAGGTCCCTTCTCAGTCTTCTATTCTCGTGACTAAATGCAGTTTTTTAACCTTTCCTCAGAGGTCCAATTTTCTAAACTTTTATCATTTTTGTTGCGCTCCTCTAGACTCTCTCCAGTTTATCCACATCTTTCCTAAAGTGTAGTGCCCAAAACTGTTCACAGTACTCAAGCTGAGGCCTCACCAGTGCTGAGTAGAGTGGGACAATTACCTCCCGTGCCTTACATATGACACTCCTGTTAATACACCCCAGAATTATAGTAGCTGTTTTCACAATTGCATGACATTGTTGACTCATATTCAATTTGTGATCCACTATAACCCCCAGATCCTATTCAGCAGTACTACAGCCTACCCCGTTATTTTGCAGTTGTACATTTGATTTTTCCTTCCTAAGTGAAGTATCTTGCACTTGTCTTTATTGAATTTCATCTTGTTAATTTCAGACCAGTTCTCCAATTTGTGAACATTATTTAGAATTTTAATTCTGTCCTCAGAAGTGCCTGAAACCCCTCCTTACCTTGTGTCATTTTCAAATGTATAAGCATACTCTCCATTCCATTATCCAAGTAATTAACGAAAATATTTAATAGTACTGGACCCAGTACTGACCTCTGTGGGACCCACAAGATACGTCCTCCCAGTCTGACAGTGAACCATTGCTAACTACCCTTGAAATATGATCTTTCAAGCAGTTGTGCACCAACATTATAGAAATTTCATCTAGACCACTTTTCCCTAGTTTGCTTATGAGAATGTCATGTGGGAACATGTCAATAGCATATTACTTGATATGGGCTTGCATTATTTGTCCACAAGACAAGTAATAAATAATAATATCAACAACAACTCTGAATTTCCTGGGCTTGGTTTTGGCATAATTATAACATATCTGTAATGTAATTTTATCCTTAAGTAAAAGTATGTACTCTCAATCTTAATTCCAGTTTAACCTGGTATTTGTCTGGGAATAGGTTTCATACCTATGGACAAGCATCACCTTAGTTTGCCCCTAAAGTCTGGAATCACTACAAAGTTAGGTCGACGTAAGCAGCCTTGTGTTGACCTCGTTGTGCATGTGTCTAAATTTGTCTCCCACATATGTAAGCGCCGCATTACAGAGATGCAGTAACACCACCTCACCGAGCGGCATTAAGCCATGATTGATGTACTGAGGTCGATGCAGCACAAGTATAGACACTGAGTTACTTATGTTGACCCTACATGTCCTCTAGCAGCTGTCCCACAATGCCAAATACTGACAACTTTGGACACAATTGTGAACTCCACTGGCCAGGTGTCACGAAGACCAGAAAGCCTCCCTTCCCTGTAAAGCTCCTCGAATTCTTGAAACTCCTGTTTCTGATTGTCTAGCTTAGCGAGCACACCTAGCATGTGCAAATGCCCAGATGACCATGCCAGCTACATGCTCCAGATATGCTTCTGCTTGGAGTAGACAGGAGATATTAGGTCTGCTGGGCCGGTGAGACGAGGCTGTACACACACAGCTATGGACAAGATGTAGAAATGTGGATATCTACGAACAGATTGCACGGGGTTGTAAGAGAAGGGGAACAGGGACCAGCAGCAGTACTGCATTAAAATGAAGGAACTGCATCAGGAATATCAGAAGGCTAGGGAGGCGAATAGTCAATACAGTGCTGAGCCCGCTGACAATGGGGAGCAAAGGGGGCAATTGCCCAGGGGCCTGAGCGATTTAAAAAGGCCTGGGGCCCCTGGTTGCCATTGCTGGCATGGTAGCGGTGGCTGGGAACCTCAGCCGGGCCCTTTTAAATTGTCCAGGTGGGCTTCAGGATTCCTAGGCAGGCTCCTCCCTCCCCCCAGCACCTCCTGCCAGCAGCGGGCCCCATTGATCAGCTCGTCCTCATCCCCCACCCAGTGCTTCCCGCCTGCCACTGTCAGCTGTTTGGTAGCATGCTGGAGGTGCTGAGGGGAGTGGGAAGAGGTGGGGCGGGGTAATGCATGGCCCAGACGCTGGGAGTGGAAGGGGTGGGACCAGCCCTGTCCAGCCGCTGCGACACTGCTCTGTAGCCCTGTGTGGTGGCTACCTGAGACAGCCTGGCTTGGGAGGTGACTTCCGCTGCCTGCCCAGGCTTGGGTGCCAGGATCCTCCCCAGCCAGGCTCTCTCAGGCAGCTGCTGGGCAGGGCTGCAGAGCAGTGATCGGGATGGACTGGCGTTAAAAGCGGCTCCAACCTGCTCCCCGCCTGGGCTCCTGCCCAACAGGGAGAGTGGCGGAACATGCTGGGGGGGATGGGCAGGTGCTGCGGGAGGACAAAGTGCCCCCCTTGCAAGTAACATAGGGTAGGGAGACTGTGGTGGCCCTGGGCTGGGCTGGATGGGGGACATGTGACCTGCCCTTTAGATCGTGCCCCTCCCCACTATGGGGAGGCACCAGTTGTATATGGGGCGCTCTTGGGGGAAGGGAGTGGAAGAGGTGCGGTGGGGCATTGAGGGAAGGAGCCTAGGATGGAGCGGGGGGGTTGAACACCCCCCGGTACATCTGGAAGTCGGTGTCTATGCTCCTAGGCGCACACGGGGTGATACTGACGGCAGAGAAGGCAGCCGGGAGGGAATGGGGCAGCCCTGGCCATGCCGGAGAAGCGTGCCCAGCAGTGCAGCCGGCAGCTCGCTGGGCACCAGTGGGCATCCATTGACTGTTCTGCCCTGGGGTCCCAAATTGCTGTCGGCGGGCCTTCTGGCTACTTTTACACAGAGCTGCATGACATGCTTGGTGGAGACCCCATTATCACTTACAGACCATCATGGATATATCCAATGAGCCCAAGTCACAGGCCTGGGCAAGAGCAGCAAGGAGGAGGCAGAAGAGGAAGATAAGGAGGATGGAGCACATGTGACTGGGGAGGGAGGTCCAGCTATGCCGTGAGCCAGGACCTGTTTGAGACTCCACTGCAGTCCAGTCAGTCCCGGCTATGGAGCATGGGCGAGTCTGATGCAGGGGAACGAATCCCGGGTAAGTGTGTAATTGTATGTCCCATTACAATCGTGTACTGACTGCGCCCCCAAACACAGCAATCAACTTTGCATTAATTTACTCAGACTAGAAGAGATAGCGGGACAACAAAGAGAGCTAGCATTGTCTGCTTTTCATTCCCTTGTAGATTGAGGGTGGGCCACGGGGAGAAGTTTATTATGTACACAGGGATGTCCCTGGAATCCTCCTGAGAGCCCTCAATGAAACTTCCGTGGAGGTATACTGCATCTTCTCCTGAAGGTTTCTAGTGATGGCAGCCTTATTTCTTTTTCTGCAGTAGGACACTTTCCCATACCAGTGGGATAACTTTGGGAGGCACAATTGCAGTACACAGGCTAGCAGCATACAGGCTCAGACGGCTCTGGGATGTCAGCAGCAGCTGTGCTCACTGTGCCTGTGTTACCTTCAGGAGTGAGATATCAGTTAAAATCACACTGTCTACGGAAACCGGTGCCAGCATTCAGTGCCACTGTCCTATATTCATAGTTTCATATAACCAAGCAATTCCCTCCTCATTTCCCTCACCCATGATGGGCCACACTCACCATGGCTGGTGCTGTGAGTGGCACCGCACACAAAAACTATGAAGCAGAAATGTCAAGAAACATTTCCTGTTTAAAACTTTAGGGGAGCAAGAAAAGGGAGTTCTGAATCTTAATTTTCATTTTCAGTTGTGACTATACTGACACTGTGTGTTTTGTCTGCAGCTGCTGCCACTGCAGCCTTGAGGGGTTCCCTCCACCACATCTGAAGAATTCCTGAATCCAGATAAGGAAAAAGAAAAGGACTTGGGATGACATGATCAATGAGATCCTGCAAGCCCGTGCTGCATCAGACCCTGAGTAAAGGGCATGTAGGGAGAAGGAAAGAGCAGACAGGCAAAAAGGCCCAGGAACCCCAGCAGGAAAAGGAGAGGGAAAAGCTCCACCGCATAATGGGGCTTCTCCAGCAGCAAGCACAGATGCTGCAGACTCTTGTGGACCTACAGAATCAACAGTCACAGACTTAGAATTATAGAATCATGGAAGATTAAGGTTAGAAGAGACCTCAGGAGGTCATCTAGTCCAACCCCCTGCTCAAAGCAGGACCAATCCCCAACTAAATCATCCCAGCCATGGCTTTGTCAAGCCTGACCTTAAAAACCTCAAAGGACGGAGATTCCACCACCTCCCTAGGTAACCCATTCGAGTGCTTCACCACTCTCCTAGTGAAATAGTGTTTCCTAATATCCAACCTAGACCTCCCACACTGCAATTTGAGACCATTGCTCCTTGTTTTGTCATCTGCCACCACTGAGAACAGCCTCTTTGGAACAGCCTCCATCCTCTTTGGAACCCCCCTTCAGGTTGGGAAAAAAGTCCCTACTTGTAGCTTTCTGAACAGTCCTTTGTTTTCAAAGATGCAAGGGCCATGCATCTTCCCTGACCAGACAAACACTGATGTCAGTGGAGTATCCCTGTGCTCTGTGGCAACATGGTGTAGTACCAAAATACGAATGTGTGTGCCATCTATTGCTCCATCTCAGTTCAGAAACCCCATTACTGCAAATCTGTTCACTATGTCCTGCCATTGCCAAGAGTCAGAGTCCTGTGTAGCAGGAGACTAATGGCCCTGCACACTTGCATGGCAACTGCCCCTACGATGGATTTTCCAACTCCGAAATGATTTCCTACTGACCAGTAGCAATTTAGTGCTGCAAGCTTCCAGAGTATCATCACTCACTTCTCCACTGTCGGTGCATGACAAAGTGGGAATGTTCTTAATGTTTTGTTTTTATACAGTGTATGTGCCTCAGTTTCCCGTATGTGTTACTCAATTATCTAGGAGGTGGGACAAGGGTATGTGATTATTGCAAAGACCCCTAATGGGCAGGTGTGACTGCCATTTGCCTGCCTGAGCACAGACAATGTCCAACATTCTGTAACCTAGCAACTGATGGCCAAGGCCCATCCTATGCAAGAGCCAGCGGAAGGTTTTGGAGAACAAAGCAAGAGGCGGAGGCCAGGTGACCTGTTTGCCTGGGAAAGAGACTAAAGGATGGAGGAGAGGCAACTGGGCATGAAGAAAGTCAATCTCCTTTTGGGACTAAGGGGGGACAGCCCAGGGTTCTGCAGTCTCTGGATCCCACAAGATGGACTTTGCTGAATGTTCCTGCTTTCTGTGCGAACAAGATCTGTTCTACACTGGGTTCCAGTTGACTAATACACCCTTCTCTTTTACCTCGCTGGCTGAGACTCACTGCTGACAGTGTAAGGCTTCCCCAGGTGTCCTATCAGGTGGACTCACTGTGAAGCGCTCACGCTTTGAACAGGGGTGCTGAACACTCCGAGGTCAGATCCTGTCTGAACTTTATCCAGAGTGGTTCCAGAGCACTGAGCCAGTGCTCCCGTGACACAGTGCAGCTGTCCCCCTGCACGGGAGGGCTGGGGCGAGCTCGGCACACAGATCCAGGAATAGGGGCTTGTGCAGCCGGACATTCTGGAGCCACGGCTTGTGATCACAAGCCTGTATTATGATGAGATCCCAACTGTCAGTGCTTGTTTTTTTGGGCCCAGAAGTGGTGCTCCACCATCTGTAGCTGCTCCGTGAACACCACTAACAGTGCTGAATTTGTTCTTGCTATATCCCACAGCAAACTGGACTCCAAAAAATCATGTTCCCCACTGATTCAGTTTTTTTTACATCTCTGAAAATACTGGAGGATCATGTGTCCTGTGCTTGCAACACTCATGACAATAGTACAGAGCTGTAGAGGCTCCATGCTTCCAGCAGAGACAGTGGTCAGTGAGGAGGGCGATGTGCGTTTGTGAGATTTTTAAAAAAAGCACAAACATTTGAGATATAGTTGACATTATGTGATGGAAAAGGCTGATCACTGGGAAGTTGCCCCCTTGCTCCCAGTCACTCCTGCGTGAGTTGTTTCTACCTCACCAGGCATTGCCAACACTTCCCCAAAAGACAGCACACTGGACAATGGCAGGTTGCACACTGGGATACTTACCGATGGTGCACCACACTCTGCATTGACACAAGCACTCCTGGCGAGTACATGCAGTGCTGATGCAAGAAGCCAAGTAGGCACATGCACAAGTGATATGCTAGCTGCAGCGGCTCTATGCTGAGATAACTTGTGCCGACCAAAGTTTATAGTGTAGCTGCCTGAATACTTGATGGGCTCCTTTTGTTCTTGTAGTGAGCAGAGCTGAGAAAATGGTTGATTTTTCAGTTTGGTGGATGAAAAATTGGTTCATTTCAAACTCAAATTGAATATTTTAATTTTTTCTAGCTGAAACAACAAAAACCAAAAATGTTTGTTCAAGCTGAACTTGTTTCAAAACATTTAGAAATTTAATGATTTATTTTGAAACAAAATCTCAAAATGGTTTGTTTTGAAAATGTTGAACTGAACCGTTTCCTTTTTTGAATTTTTTCCCCATATTTTATTTCACTGAAACTATTCACCAAATTCAGCCCCAATTTGAAAATAGTTTTGGGTACTCCCAAAGTGTATTTTTTGGGTCAATTTACTATTCAACTGAAAATTTTTAACCATGCATGCTCTGGTTTAATTCACAGCACCCCACAATCCTCAGAAAACTTTGCTTAAGCATGCGGTTTAATGTGTCAAGTACATAAATGGAAATTGGTCAATGTACCAATGCTACAATGACAGTAATTTAATAAATAAAACACAGTATTTGAATCCAATTATAATGTAATTTAATAAAGAAGCAATTCTATAGTTGTGTTCCCATAATAACTTTACAGTTACATTAGTTCTGTTAGTTTATTGTATTAATTATGTTTACTACATAATGAATTTTCAATCAAAATATAGGGATCATGTTATTGGAGTGTTTCCATTTGCATTTATTCTATATTTGTGGTGTTTGATTATATAAGGACAGAGTCTGTGTAAGTATGCAGGTGAATACTGTCATAACTGTTTAAAAAAGGGGAAATCTCTCTCTTTGCAGGAGTGTGTTAAAGCAAAAGGTTATTGTGTAATCTTCTATCAGTGTCATTGGCACTCTAACAATGTTTTAAGGATGATTTCCTTCTTTGCCCTAGATATTATTTTTCTGTATTGCAATCCAGCAACACAGAATGACTGAAGAGCATAAGATGTTAACGATTGTATTGCATATCACATGAGTTTCATATTGGTTTATGGCCTGATTTTAAAGAAAACAACACCACCACCACTATTCGACATGCCAGATGGTTAACTCCCAGGGGTTAATGAGTATACCCAAATTCTACATGATTTAAAATATCCTGCGGATATTTCCTTAGGTACAGGGACTGCTGGCTGTTAATTTTCATGCATACTGTATTTTTGTCTCTATTGTCTCCAGAGAATTGAGATTTTTTTTGTCCATAAAATGCTAATATATCATATTTAATGCCCTCCTCTTTGCTGCTCTGAGCATAAAAAAATGTTTTCAGATTTCAAGGGTTTTGTCTAAGAGATCAAATCAGTTCCTGTCAAAGGGATAAGAACTCGAGATTCTATAGTACTTTTTCAGAGTGTGTGTACTATGTACCATTTTCATGGTGGTCATTGGAATGGTATTTGAGTAGTTCAACAAATCTGGTATTTGTCTCAAGCATCAAATAAAATGTATACATTAGTTCAGAACAACCTTATGCCTTATCTTTTGTTAAATTAATAGCTTACTAAGGGCAAAATTCTGCCTTTGTGATAGAGAGCTGCTAGAGTGAGATACAGAGAAGTTGCCATGTAGCAGAACCCATATGAAGAATTCTGGTTGAATCACAATAATTTCCTGAGCTCCCACTGGTGTAGTGTGGCTCTTCACTACACATGGCTGTGCCTAAATAATTTTATCTACTCTCATCATGTCCCTTCTTATGCATCTCTGCTCCAAACTAAACAGTCCCAATCTTTTCAATCTCTCCTCATATAGAAATCTTTCCATACCAGTAATCATATGCATTGCCCACCACTGGACCCTTTCTGCTTCCACTATATCTTTTTTAGATGAGATAACTATAACCTAACACACTATTTAATGTAAGGACAAACCATTATAACTGTGACATAATATTTCAATTATCCCACTCCTCATGCATTTAAACGTGTTGCTTGCTTTTTTGACCATGGCTGTACATTGAGTGGAGGTTTTCCTTGAGCTGTCCACATAAACACTTAGACATTTTCCCTGAGTGATTACAGTTAATTTCAAAACCAGCAGTGTGCATGAGTATTTCAAATTATTTCTTTGAATGTGCATTAATCTGCAAGAGTTCTGTTTCCCCAAGGCAAAAAGAGGAGGTAGCTTTGTTGCATCCAGGTGGAAATATGTTCCTACAGAACAGGGACCGAACTCACAAGGTTCACTGAAGAGGAGAAATGCAACTGAATCTTCTCTCTTGTAGTCTGAAATGATCTCAAAACAAATTTCAGTCCTTTATCTGGGTAGCCACTCCAACCCCCTTAAAATATATCCATCACAAGTTAAGTATTCTGGCTTTATTTTGAACAGAGATTGTGTGCATAGTACCTTACGGGTGCCTAGCAGTCTGACCTCCTTAAAGAAGGGGTTGACACTACCCATTAGCAAAGGATCCAGCACTTTCCAAATAATCTTCACCAGCCAGGAAGGACATGGATCCAATGCACAAGTTAAGAACATAAGAACGGCCATACTGGGTCAGACCAAAGGTCCATCCAGCCCAGTATCCTGTCTACCAACAGTGGCCAAAGCTAGGTGTCCCAGAGGGAGTGAACCTAACAGGTAATGATCAAGTGATCTCTCTCCTGCCATCCATCTCCATCCTCTGACAAACAGAGGCTAGGGACACCATTCCTTACCCATCCTGGCTAATAGCCATTAATGGACTTAACCTCCATGAATTTATCCCGTTCTCTTTTAAACCCTGTTATAGTCCTAATCTTCACAACCTCCTTAGGCAAGGAGTTCCACAGGTTGACTGTGCGCTGTATGAAGAAGAGCTTTCTTTTATTTGTTTTAAATCTGCTGCCCATTAATTTCATTTGGTGACCCCTAGTTCTTATATTATGGGAACAAATTCCTTCCAACACATCCATAATCTTGATGAGCAACATTGCTCTAAACTCAAGCAGAAAAACTTGAATTTCCATCCCCTTATGATCCTGCTCTACTGTTATGAAGGTAAGCAGCTCAGTCCAAATTTACTGCACTATTTTACTGCAAAATAACAAAATAAAATAATAACAAATAATAATGATTCTCACAATGGATGCCAGAAAGGTAGGGCTCCCAAGAAAAGAAAATCTGTGTTAATCCAGTTTTCTACCTGATGGACTAAATCTGTTTAAGATTTTAAAGGCACTGATGATGATGCTACTCCCCTTGATTTCTGGGACAATGTTGACAACCCTAGTTTGTACTAATGGGTCATTGCGTGACGCCATACTAATTTGGGAAGAACAAAGTTTATTGTACAAGCACATTAGCCTTTAGCCATTAGCCTAGTTGTGTTGATTGAGCTGTATGTTGTTTCAATACCTGGCACTGTGCTTCCAGCTGCTCAATGTGATTCATCTTAAAACTCATAGTTACCCATCCTTTAGGAATAGCACCATGCAACACAATCAATCACCAATTGCTCAAAGATAGAGTCAGAAATGTTGAAGCATTTCATTTGCCCTTGACACTTATGACTGCCAGATTGTAATTTGGAATATGACTTCTTTTGATAGATGGGGTCTCAGGCATACAAATTACACGGCCAGTCCATATCAACAGGGCGCAGATCAAATAAGCCTCAACACTAACTGAACCAGCTTTCACCAGGATTTCCATGTTGGATACCCAGTCCTGCTATTTGATATCCAGCAATCATCATAGGTGTTGCAAATGGAAACTGTCAAGCTTTTCAATGTGCTGTTATAATAGGTCCATGTTTTGAACACAGTGCAGTGTCATGAGGGCAACAGCATTACAGACTTTGATTATTGTCCATGGACAGATTCCATGTTGCTTCCAGACATTTTTCCCTGTAATTGTTGAATGATGAAAATCATGTCAACAGTGCTCCACTAAGCATGAAAGTCACCCTGTGAATCAGACAGAACACTGTCAATGATTTGAGTCAGGAGTCTGTTCAGAAAGTTCTATGCAAGAATCTTGCCCGCCATGAAGAGCAAAGAGATGCTGTGGTAGTTACCTCACTTGCTCTTTGAGAATTTATGCTTATAGATAGTGACAATGTTGGCATTCTTCAGTTGTGCAGTGCAATTTCTTGAAGATAGACATATAAAAAAAACTAAAAGAGCCTGTTAATGAGAAGATTTCCTTCATGTTTGAAAACTTCACCTGGAATGACAGGGACCAGGAGAAATGTAGTTTTCCATTACTTGAACAGCCGTCAACACCTCAGCTCATCTGGGTGGACTGGCAAGCACATTAGATGTGGGCAATTTGTGGACATCATCAGAAACAGTAGATAAATGATTAAGTAGCTCACTAAAATGTTCACACCACTATTAGTGGATGGCAGTGTGATCTGTGATGTCTGCTCTTCTATTACGGATGTAGGCAGCTAAGTCCAAATCTACTCTACTTTGTTCAATGAAACGAAACTAAACTAAACTAACTATAATAATAAGTAATTCTCACAATGGAGGCCACAAAAGTAGGGCTCACAAGAGAAGAAAACCTGTATTAATCCGACAATCCATCTGATAGACTAAATCTATTTAAAATTTTGCGGGTGCTATGATGGAGGAAAAGAATCTTTTCTTTGTCTGTTGTAGCAACTATAGTATACAATCTTTAAAAAATATTTATTTCAAAATCTTCAGTCTAAGACTTGGTCCACCAGGGCTCCAGCAGACTGCCCCCACACTTCATCTGCCCAGGTTCATCAGTAAGAAGCAGCCAAGGATACCCAGAAGACACACACCCTCTCAAAGGTGGAGAACAAAAGAGTATTATAAAGTTTTACCCAGCTCTTAATAGAGCAGTGTCAGAAAAATAATGTTAACCTCGCAAAGTCCAAACACCTCAGTTTAATCAGTCTCCTAAGGTGGACAATCAAAATAGATTCTTTGCCCCAAGCTGAAAACGCAGGAGGCAGTGACCAGCTCACACCATGTGTACAATATCCATTCCATCACACTTTAATTCCAGCCCAAATATCAGAAGCAAAGTATGTCTATCTACTCTGAGTTTTGAGCTTACAATGACCTGAGGCAGTCTCATGGTTATCCTGAGTTGATGCATCATCTATATGGATGTTGAAGTCACCATATGCTATGATTAGGGGCAACTCCAGTGATGTAGTAATGAGGACTTAAATCAGCTTACACAGGGACTTTGCTTGCAATTGGGAAATCCATCCACGAGTATTACCCTTTCTTACATCTATCCCTGAATGGATACATGATATTAGATTAGATATTAGATCTAGTTCTGCATCTCCCATATTTTAGGTTTGATGTAGATGTCTTGGCCATAACTAAGAAACCTGTCCTAGGATGGGCAGAATGAGGCAAATGGCAAACTAGTGTAGAGTACATGAGCCAGTATATGGAAAGAGCTATTAACTGAACACAACTATGGACATGTAATCAGACAGGTCTGAACACAGCCCTGCCACCCAAACAAAACATTGCACGATTCCAACTGCACCTTCTTTTTTCTATGTATTCTTATTTTCTAATAAAGTGCAGAATCGAGCCCTCAGTGAGTGGCTTCAACTGACATTCCCAAATAAACAGCATTGTGAGAGGTGTTTTAACCCTGTAAATTATTTTAGCTAATCAGAATAATTGTTCAGTGATAATGATCTTTTAGTAATTGACCACTGACTCAGAATGCTCACACTGCTTTTCAATTAAAATGTAGAGTAGTCACAGATGACTCAATAATATGTATTAGCAGCAACAGGACCCACTAAAAGAGTATATTACCAGCAGGGAAATCAACCACATAAGAATGTAAGTTAACTTCTTGATGTAGTTGGTTATTTCTGCTCATGTCTATTTCCAATGGGGTTTCCTAACTGGAACTGGGATTTAGTCAAAAACAAAATGATGACCCAGATTCTGCCCCTTCTCTGAATGTGAGGAGAAAAGAAGCATGTGTGGTGGAGTATCTGCTGCTGTCTACCAGTCCTTCTCTCCATACACAAATGGGGTGATGCGAGGCCTGCAGAGTCTACTCGATCTCTTTGGCTGTAGGACCAGCAGTGTTCCTAAGCCATAGTCTGCAAGGGAAAGATTCCTGCACCTGTTCTCCTGCTGGGGAGCCCCAGGGCCCAGCCAAGTTATTTATAGGAAGCAATAAATGAAATCTTCTAATGGCTTGAAAATGTATTTGATCATATTCCATTAACAAGCAGTACAGTATTAGGGGTTCTGAGGCTTCGCCACATCACAGAGAGACAGCAGAGATATTTAACTACATTCAGCCATGACTATGGTGTGGCATCTGATACGTGAATGAATTTGGATGATGTTATAAACAGAGTTATTTTGTGTAGACTTGCTATAGTATTAATGATACAATAATGATTAGCTAGATAGCAATGAGTTAATCTCCACACAGGAAACAGAAGCACGTAGTTAAATACTACATCACAAATTACCATTTTTATGTCACCACCCCACCATGACTTTAGCACTAACCCATCTCCATCTTCACACTCTCATTAGGATATAATACATATTCATGGTCCTGATTATATAGCCACTTTCTTGACTTGTTTTAATTGTGCATAAAGACACTGACAGGAGACCTGACCTTTTCAAGATCGTTTTCTTTCCATTACTTTTCACAAAGCTATTAACTTGTCGCCTTCCATAAGATTGCAATAATTTATTTCCCATTAATAAAAAAATCCTGATGCCACGCAAATTAAAATTTATTCAGCAAATAGAATTCTTTGGATTATTTTTAATGGCTTTATGTACTTCCATCTTGGGAAGAAAAATAATATTATTGGGTACAGGCTGAGTGGATAATTGCATACATAGGAGAAAATGAATATACAACTGATGCTGTAGCTTGCAGCACATCGATTACCCAAAGAAGCTTCTACTTCCTTTTTTCAAAAATATATTAAATAATTTATTTAAGGGGATATCAGTATAATCTTGAAATTATCCCCATTGTATGAAAAGCTCAGCAACCTGATGCACAAACAACAAATGTTAATATTAGAAAGCCACACTAAATAAAACTACTTGTCGACAGGAATGAAATTATTTAAGGGGTCACAAAAATAAAGTTCTCACAGTATTGCAACATATTTAGAACCCAGTCAGGAGGCACTGCTACAAATTCAGTTTCTGTGTTAGCAATACTTTTCCTATAGCAATAAAATACATTGGAATTGAACCAAACTTACAAGGTTGCTGGGTTTTTAATTTTAATTTTTGATCATGTAGTAAAAATCCTTTGTGTACAACATGATAAAGAACATGATAGAATATAATCCCCTTATATTGTTTTATCAATTACACATTAAGGTATAATATGCATTTGGCCTTACTAAAATTATTCCAAGCTGGAAAAATGGTTTGTGTACTGTGTTTGAGACTTTAAATATGAATGACATATAGTAATTACTGTCCAACTAGACATTTCATATGAAAAAATCTCAATGTTTTTGGATGACATTAAAACTTAAAGTCATCATAATTGTAGCTGATCATTTAATTGCAGTGGAGATGTGGAGATGATAAAACCCAGTTGTGCATCATGGGTATGACATTTTCCAACAGAAACAGAACTCTTGATTTTTTTTCTTCAGGGTCATAAAATTGGAGATGGAAAAGACCCATTGACTATCTATTCCATTGCCCTGCCAATGCTGGACTGTTTTCATAGTATATTCTTAAGTACTTTTTCTAGTCAAGTTTTAAATGAGATGTTATTAAATGCTGTTAATCTGTGTCTTTTGCACTGAGTGTAGAAAAGAGAAGTGAATGACTTTCCATTCATCAGCACACCTGAAACCAAATGTGTCAGAACTATGTGTCAAGAAGTCATCTAGCTAAGTGTGATAAAATTTTGGGTACAGGAAGAATACTGTGACAATGGGTATTATTATTATAATGGGTATTGGTCTAACTTGACAGATAGACCAATATGAAAAGATGTGTGAGTATGGGGGTGGCAGAATGCATTAGGGTATGGAGGAGAGAGAGGAATGAAGAGGATAAAAGATTATTATAGCCAGGGTCAAAGAAGAGACATGCCTCAATCTAAAAAACAGAAGAGCTAGGGGCCTATACATGATGAAAATACCCACAGTCTGGAACAAGAAAAAAGAATTATAAAAAAGCTCTGTTCATTAAGAGAAGAATAAGTGTTAAGATACCTAGAAGAAAACAAAAAGAGAAATGTTGTGGTTTGCAACAAAAAGGGGTGTATGCATGTCTATGTGGGGGGACAGGAGGGGGAGGTGGGTGGCCTAAAGCAATGAGGGAGACCTGGAGCTAGAGGTGAGATGGAAGAGGCTTTTACAGGACACAGTCAGGACCTTAGAGAAAGAAAGGGAAAAAAGTACAGTATGAAAAATGAGAGAAGTCTGAAAAGAGAGAGCAATGTATAAACAACATCAGCAATGGATCCAATCCTAGTAGATTCATCCTGTCAAGTGGACTGTAACCTGGAAGTCTGAGATCCTTTATTACTCTATGGTTATGCTACTAGATTGTTCTATCAATTGTTCTGTTTAGCGGATTAGTGTATTTGACACCGTTCTGACTAATTTTAACTGAATGTGGTTTTACACACAAGTTCTGAAAAGTTCATGAACGCAAGACTGCAGTGCAATTCCTGCACTTGGAAAACAAAATTTATTGCCAAACACAATACGTTTTATTCATGCACATTTTAAACAGAGGTAGATTTAACTGATTATGTTTGAAGTAATGGGCTGTAGCTCAAGAATACTTTTTTAAACTAATAAAGCAGAGAACTGAATCTCATTTAATTGGTGAATGAATCTGTGATTGATGCAAACTCCCTATACTATATAAACAATAAATAGTTTTGCTAATATGCCTTTTGAGTTCTTTAAGGATTTTTCTGTTGAATAATGGTCTTAGTTACTTATGAAGAAGTAACTTCAGGTTAACTCAGGCTTTCCTCTGGTACTTTGTTAATATGCCCTCAACACAAGTTGAGTGACAATGGAGAAAAATGGAATGTGAAAAGCCAAAATGATACCATTGTTTGAAAGGAAAAAAACCCTATAAAAATTGACATTCAACTTATTAAGAACAAATTTGGTCACTAAAGTTAAATGTAGTTGGTTAAAGCATAAAAGTTTGATATTCTTCATGAGCAGAGACAAACAAGGAACAGCAGCCCCATTTCTCCTTTGGGATTGGCATGGCAGATATGGAAAAAACAGTCCAAGGAACAGGTGACTAAGTCACTATGTTGCAGTGACTTAGCCCAGGCATCTACTTAGCAGAGTCCTTTATATAGTAGCTTTGTGGCATGGATTGTTACTAGCGAGATTGACGTTATAGGATATATATCATGATAATCAGAAGGTCAGACTTCTAAGCAGACTTCAAAGCTGAAGATGAAAAGCTGTGCTATGCAATGCATGTACTCCTTTAACTAAGCATAAGTGAAATCAATGGTTAAATGAAACTCTTTAAATACTGTTTAAAAAATAAACAGCAATTTACTAGCCAACTCCGAGGTAGTAATTTATCTCACATACAAGGAAGGCTCAGGTAACTGGATATTTTGCAGTTGACTTACTCTAGTTTTAGTTCCGCTTTTACTTTTGCTGGGAATACTCTTAGCATGTTTTGACAAACCTAAATAATGAGTTCATTACACCTGTGAAACAATTATAGTGTAACCCATTGCCACCCATGGTGAATCCAATAGGACAAATGTTCCAGTATGCTTTAATTTATAACAAGACCGAACCCAACCTTTTTGAATATTTATAAACCTCATCTGAAATCTTATATAATAATATGTATAGCACCTTCAGTTGTTAATATAAGATATAAAGCAATCTCACTGTATATTTATGCAATCCATCCAAACAAATACAAATTATGAAAAAATACACTGGGTAGAATGTTCAGAATTGCTTAAGTGACTTCAGCAGTTCAAGTACTATTGAAAGTCAGAGGGACTTAGATTCCTACATTACTTTAACATTTTTTACCCGCTATCTTTATTTTCAAAATCAAGGTAAAAGGGTCAATCAGACAATAAGGTTAAATTGGTTTCTCATCACAGTTAAAAACAAGAGAAGAAGAAATGCCAATTAAACAACTAAACTATGCTAATCTTATTCATTGACAGCAGAGTAAACGTAACAAAAGTCAATTTCCTTTTCCAGCTAGAAAGATAGTATTCCAGTAAACTAAGTAAAAAGAAAAGGAGTACTTGTGGCACCTTAGAGACTAACAAATTTATTAGAGCATAAGCTTTCGTGAGCTACAGCTCACTTCAACGGATGCATCCGATGAAGTGAGCTGTAGCTCACGAAAGCTTATGCTCTAATAAATTTGTTAGTCTCTAAGGTGCCACAAGTACTCCTTTTCTTTTTGCGAATACAGACTAACACGGCTGCTACTCTGAAACCAGTAAACTAAGTAGTTGTACAAAATTTTACAAAATGAGAATCAATGGACAATTTACCTAAAACTAACATGCCATATTTTAAATACTATATTCCCCTACTTGCTCAATGCCATAGTGATGGGCTTGTAGATGCAGAAACTTATTTACAATATGCAGGATTTTTATTGTGCTGTCTTTAAAACAAGCATATTTTATATTACATCACCTAGCTTTTATGATTACCATAACTCAAACTTTTCTATAATATGAATTATCTATGCCTACATTCAGCAATACAGAAAGTACAGTATTGTTACTGTTACTCCACCATTCATATATATTATATTCATAGATTCATAGATACTAAGGTCAGAAGGGACCATTCTGATCATCTAGTCCAAACTCCTGCACAGCGCAGGCCACAGAATCTCACCCACCCACTCCTATGAAAAACCTCACCTATGTCTGAGCTATTGAAGTCCTTAGATCATGGTTCAAAGACTTCAAGGAGCAGAGAAGCCTCCCTCAAGTCAACCATGCCCCATGCTACAGAGGAAGGAGAAAAACCTCCAGGGTCTCTCCAATCTGCCCTGGAGGAAAATTCCTTCCCGACCCCAAATATGGCAATCAGCTAAACCCTGAGCATATGGGCAAGATTCACCAGCCAGATACTACAGAAAATTATTTCCTGGGTAACTCAGATCCCATCCATCTAATATCCCATCTCAGGGGATTAGTCCTATTTACCCTGAATATTTAAAGATCAATTACTTACCAAAATCCCATTATCCCATCATACCATCTCCTCCATAAACTTATCAAGTAGAATCTTAAAACCAGATAGATCTTTTGCCCCCACTGCTTCCCTTGGAAGGCTATTCCAAAACTTCGCTCCTCTGATGGTTAAAAACCTTCGTCTGATTTCAAGTCTAAACTTCCTGGTGGCCAGTTTATACCCATTTGTTCTTGGGTCCACATTGGTGCTGAGCTGAAGTAATTCCTCTCCCTCTCCTGTATTTATCCCTCTGATATATTTATAGAGAGCAATCATATCTCCCCTCAACCTTCTTTTAGTTAGGCTAAACAAGCCAAGCTCCTTAAGTCTCCTTTCATAAGACAAGTTTTCCATTCCTCGGATCATCCTAGTAGCCCTTCTCTGTACCTGCTCCAGTTTGAATTCATCCTTTTTAAATATGGGAGACCAGAACTGCACACAGTATTCTAGGTGAGGTCTCACCTGTGCCTTGTATAATGGTACTAAAACCTCCTTATCCCTACTGGAAATGCCTCTCCTGATGCATCCCAAAACCGCATTAGCTTTTTTCACAGCCATATCACATTGGCAGCTCATAGTCATCCTATGATCAACCAATACTCCAAGGTCCTTCTCCTCTTCCGTTACTTCTAATTGATGCATCCCCAACTTATAGCTAAAATTCTTGTTATTAATCCCTAAATGCATAACCTTACACTTCTCACTATTAAATTTCATCCTATTACTATTACTCCAGTTTAAAAGGTCATCCAGATCTTCCTGTATAATATCCCGATCCTTCTCTGAATAGGCAATACCTCCCAGCTTTGTATCATCTGCAAACTTTATTAGCACACTCCCACTTTTTGTGCCAAGGTCAGTAACAAAAAGATTAAATAAGATTGGTCCCAAAACCGATCCCTGAGGAACTCCACTGGTAACCTCCCTCCAACCTGACAGTTCGCCTTTCAGTAAGACCTGTTGCAGTCTCCCCTTTAACCAATTCCTTATCCACCTTTTGATGTTCATATTGATCCCCATCTTCTCCAATTTAACTAATAATTCCCCATGTGGCACGGTATCAAATGCCTTACTGAAATCTAGGTAAATTAGATCCACTGCATTTCCTTTATCTAAAAAATCTGTTACTTTTTCAAAAAAGGAGATTAGGTTGGTTTGGCATAATCTACCTTTTGTAAAACCATGTTGTATTTTGTCCCATTTACCATTGACTTCAATGTCCTTAACTAATTTCTCCTTCAAAATTTTTTCCAGGACCTTGCATACTACAGATGTCAAACTAACTGGCCTGTAGTTACCCGGATCACTTTTTTTTCCTTTCTTAAAAATAGGAACTATATTAGCAATTCTCCAATCATTCGGTACTACTCCTGAGTTTACAGATTCATTAAAAATTCTTGCTAATGGGCTTGCAATTTCAGGTGCCAATTCCTTTAATATTCTTGGATGAAGATTATCTGGGCCCCCCAATTTAGTCCCATTAAGCTGTTTCAGTTTCGCTTCTACCTCAGATATGGTAATATCTCCCTCCATATCCTCATTCCCATTTGTCATACTACCATTATCCCTAAGATCCTCTTTAGCCTTATTAAAGACTGAGGCAAAGTATTTGTTTAGATATTGGGCCATGCCTAGATTATCTTTAATCTCCACTCCATCCTCAGTGTTAAGCGGCCCCACTTCTTCTTTCTTAGTTTTCTTCTTATTTATATGGCTATAGAACCTTTTACTATTGGTTTTAATTCTCTTTGCAAGGTCCAACTCTACTCGACTTTTAGCCCATCTCACTTTATCCCTACATGTTCTGACCTCAATTAGGTAGCTTTCCTTGCTGATCCCTCCCATCTTCCACTCCCTGTATGCTTTCTGCTTCTTCTTAATCACCTCTCTAAGATGCTTGCTCATCCAGCTTGGTCTACAACTCCTTCCTATGAATTTTTTCCCCTTTCTTGGGATACAGGCTTCCGATAGCTTCTGCAGCTTTGATTTAAAGTAATCCCAGGCCTCCTCTACCTTTAGATCCATAAGTTCTTCAGTCCAATCCACTTCCCTAACTAATTTCCTTAATTTTTGAAAGTCAGCCCTTTTGAAATCAAAAACCCTAGTTGCAGATTTATTTTTGTTAATCCTTCCATTTAGTTTGAACTGAATTAGCTCATGATCACTTGAGCCAAGATTGTCCCCTACAGCCATTTCTTCTATGAGGTCCTCGCTACTCACCAAAATTAAATCTAAAATGGCATCCCCTCTAGTCGGTTCAGCAACTACTTGATGAAGGAATCCATCAGCTATCGCATCTAGGAAAATCTGAGCCCTATTATTATTACTAGCACTGGTCCTCCAGTCTATATCTGGGTAGTTAAAGTCTCCCATGATCACGCAGTTTCCATTAGTATTTACTTTATTAAAGACATTAAAAAGGGCTCTATCCATATCCAAATGAGATCCCGGAGGTCTATAGCACACCCCAAGCACTATCGTAGGAGAGGCTTTACTAGTTTTCTTCCCCAATGTAATTTTTGCTCACACGGACTCTGTCTTATCCATTGCATCGCTTCTTATTTCTTTACATTCTACCTCATCATTGATATACAATGCTACTCCACCACCTTTACCTTTGTTTCTGTTTTTCCTAAACAGCACATACCCTTCAATACCTGTAGTCCAGTCATGACTACTATTCCACCATGTTTCTGTTATTCCTATAATATCTGGTTTCACTTCCTGCACCAGTAGTTCTACTTCCTCCATTTTGTTACCTAGGCTCCTTGCATTGGTGTACAAACATCTTAATTTTTGCTGTTTGGCCTCGCTCACATTTTGTACCCTATTAGGCACAGTCATTCTACAGCCAGTATAACCTATTAGACTAGTATCCACACCGCCCTCGCTCCTTATATACATTCTCCTACCCACGGCTGTATCCTTTCTTACTTCGTCTTCTTCCCTCTCAATGCTAAAATCTGGCATGGAGATTACCTGGACATCTCCCAACCATCTCCCCCTAATTCTTAGTTTAAAGCTCTCTTTATCAGTTGTGCCAGCCTTGATCCTAGAAGTCTATTTCTTTCCCTACTCAGATGAAGTCCATCCCGAGAGAACTGTCCTCTGTCTGTGAATGCCTCCCAGTGGCCTTACATCCCAAAGAGCTCCTTATAGCACCACTGCCTAAGCCATCTGTTGACAGTCATAATCTTGTCACACCTTTGTTGCCGTTCTCTAGGAACAGGAAGGATCCCACTAAAGATCACCTGAGCCTCAATTTCCTTAAGCGTCTTTCCCAGCCTAGCATAGTCTCCCTTAATACTTTCCAGAGAGAATCTAGCCGTATCATTTGTTCCCACATGAAGGATAATTAGGGGATTCTTTCCCGCTCCCTTTAGGGTCCTTTTCAACCTCAGGTCTACATCCTGTATCTTAGCACCCGGAAGACAGCACACCCTTCTATTCTCAGGATCAGCTCTAGTTACAGGCCTGTCTATTCTTCTCAATAAAGAGTCCCCGATCACATAGACCTGCCTTTTCCTGGTGACAGTGCTATTCTCCAGTCTCTCCCCTCTTCCCTCTGGCTGCAAGTTCTTTCCATTCCTATTTTCCCTTACAATTCTCTTCAACCCATCCTGTATCCTCCTGGGGCTCATATTTGGTGTAGTCTCCCTTGACTCTTCCCCTTTTTCTATAGGGCTAGCCTCTCTTCTCTTCTTCCTTACCCTTCCACCTTCAGCGACTACCTGCTGAGCCCCTTCTTCATTTTCCAACTCTGCAAACCTGTTCCTAAGCTCTATTTCTCCTGCACTAGCCTGTCTTTTTCTCTGCCTGGTTCTTTGAGTCACATGTTTCCACTGACCACTTTCCTCATCCAGTCTCCCCTCAAAGTTCCCCAGCCCTGCTTCCATCTGCGAGTCTGAGCTTTTCCCTTCAGATACCTCATATCTTTGCTCCATCATCTGCTCAAACCCCTTCCTAAACTCAACCAGACTTTCCACCTGCATCTCCAAACCTCGGATCTTTTCCTCCATCAGCTCTATCAGACGGCATTTCATGCAGACAAAACTCTTACCGGTTCCCCCCTCCAGGATCATGTACATACCACAGCTTCCACATCCTGTCATCCTCAATGTGTCTTTCACTGCAGGAGTCACTCCCACAGCTTCCTCTGTATCTGTCATCTCCTTCCCACCTAAATCCTGTTAATCTGGGAAACACAAGCCACACCAAAAAGACCACCTCCCCAGCAAAAGCAAACCCCACACAAGCACTACAATACAAACTCTCCTTGCAAACTCCCACTCAAACTCCCCTGTTTACAGCTCTGTTTGCTAGCTCCTGTGCCGCTGCAGCTGTCTGTGCCGCTGCCTACATATTCATGTCTATTACAATTAACATTTACCAATAGTAATCACATAAATGTGAAGGTGTGATAGAGATACATTTGGCTTCTTTCTTTCATAGAATTGCAACTTTGGGAAGTTAGTTTTGACAGCAGGGGTTAGAGATTCCCATCAATGGGGTTAGATTCCCATTTATGAGGTTAGAATAATTTAGGCATTGAAGTTGGCCCAAGTAGTTTGGGTGACTGGTATAATGCCTTTTTTGTGTGAATTAGATATCAGACCACCTTTTGTGTGTTGGTTTTGCATGATACTCAAAATCTCATGTAAAGTTCTAGGGATTTCTTGTGCAGTAACCTGCATAAGGCTACAGGCCTTGGCTATGCCCTATAATCGAATAGCTCCATTAGGGAGCTGAGTGAGAGCAGGCTGGTTAGGGTGAAACCAATTACCAACTCAGGCTTTATTTTAAGTAGCCTGAGAGAGGTGAGAATGAGAACTGATCAGGAAAATATTTTTTTCTTGCAAAAATATTAAGTGAAAATGAATTTTGCTTTATTTTCTCTTAAATGAAAAATGAAAAAAAACATTTTTCGTTTTGATGAAACATTCTGTTAAAAGATTATTTTGGCAAAAAAATATTTTTTGGTGAAAAAGCCAGTTTTCAATTAGCTCTAATGAAAGGTTTTTTTTAATCACACTATCAATCCACTAACCCATTCCATCCCTTTCTCGGTTAGAGTAGACAAAACGTAATGTGTCAAGTTCATGCTTGCTACAACTTCACTGAAGTATAGAAATCAGTGGAAACATACCAGGGATTAGTTAGGCCTGGCTTGATTATCATCAGCCTGATGGTTTAGTTTTTCCAATGGTCATCAGTCTCATGTGTTCATTACAAGAACACACTTCTGACTAGTTATTGTCATAAATCTGTTTCCCCCACTGTATTTTCTAACCCAGTATGTAATAAGAGTGTGATACACAGGAGTGTTTGTAAGACAGTGGTTTGGCCCCAGTCACATTACATGAGTCAGTGTTACAGAAGGCTGTAGCTCTATCACAAAGCAGATGTTAGTATCCACTGACTCCCATGGCTACTGCTATACTCAGCATCTCATATAGGAAAAACATGGCTCTTCCCCCCCCCTTTACTTTTGCAGATGCATGTATCCTGAGTGCCCACCCTGTCTCCAGCTGAATGCATAATGTGGGCGTTTTACATAATGGATAATGTGGGCACTTTATTTTCACCAAGACTGCAGTGTTTCTGGGAAAATTTCTGAATCACCATGGCTAGCCTTTTGATGGATGGTGTCCTGCGTAAATAATAGATATTTCATCCTATCACATTAACCCAACTTAGGCATGAGTTTCATTGGAATCAAAGTGATGATATTCTATATGGGTATCAGATTTAAGAAACAAGAGTGAGATCCTGGCCCTACTGCTGTCAATGAGAGTTTTGCCACCGTCTTCAACAGAGACAGGATTTCACTGTACACTTCTATTTTACAGGAAGAAAAATATATAGAAAACTAACTATTTCTTTTCTTGTAGGAAAAATATTTTCACTTCCTACAAATGGTTATATGCTATATTTCTCATGTAAAGTTGTTTAAAGCAAAACATGAGCATGAGTCTCTTCATGATCTATGTTTGTGCTTATTGTGTTCTCCCAAATAGAGCATATATATTTAGTTCCAACACACAAAATGATCGCTAATAGCGTTCTGATGTTGCACTATCAAAGGTTTGTCATTAAAAACAAGCATACTATCAAGTGGGAAAGCAGACTTCTATTGCAATTACTTTCCTATTAGCTGCTGCCCATTGCTCCTGACAGGTATAAATTAGATCTTGCTAGGTTGCCTACAGATTAATGAGTTCCAAAATTGGCATTTAATTGTTTGGGAGTAAGAGGCAGAAAAGGGAGGGATATGCAAAAAATCTTCATACACCTGTGATTAGAAGATATTTTTCCTTCTTTCCTTTTTTTCTTCCCCCTCACCCCCTTGGCATCGCTTGGGTGATAACTGACACTTCTATCAGAGGATTCCTTTCGACGCAGCAGAAACTTGCAGCTGAGGCAAGGCCAGAATTAATAATCTGCGTGAGCAAACACACAGCTGCTGTTTGTGGAGAGAGATTCTATTAACGAACAGTGAATTCTCATAATTAGCTGAGCGGTTTCTGCAGCTGCCCGCCTGACCCCAGACTACACAAATTGTGGGTGGTGTTCGGCCTCTAAATCAATCTTACCTAATTACTATAAGCATGTTCCTCCAGTCCTAATGACTGGGGGTTGGGGGGAAGACATTTTCCTACCCATTCAAATGTTCTTCTTATTAGATTCTCCTTTGTGCCTAAATTCATATTTTTCTATTAGCATTTCTAAGGGTATACAGGTGTGGTTACAAATCAGGAGCACAGAAGTATAATTCATGTCCTACAACAATGTGCCAGCATGTGTCTGCTTTGCAAACAGTAGCAAAATGTGCACTTGTTGGAAGCATCTGCCTTGCTTCAGTTCACAAAACATAATTTAAAGCCTACATGTCTGTCTGGGCTCATTCAAAGCTCTCCTTCTCCTTCCACCATCCCTCCCAAAATAATTTGAAGAAAGAGAAAAACATGATTTGAAACTTCATATAGTCCAAACCACAATTTCAGCTATGTTATCATCTGGCACTCTGACATCACATGACACAAGTGCAACAGTCATTCAAATAGAGAATTGTTATTGATATTCATTTGCTTGGCAGAGGACTTGATCTAAATTATATATGAACTGAAGTGGAGTTAGCAGCCAAAGGGTTCACCTTGAATTGAAGTTCGTAAATCTCAATGCATCTCTACCTGTGGTACCCCATCAGGAAACCTGGCAAATATTCTAATTTGCCTATGGGTCACAGAGTTGTAGAAAGGAATACAGGTGTATGACAGGCAGACATATGATAGTGTCCTTTTGCATTATAAGTTTTTAGTTAGAGGGTATATTAACAGAACATTTCCCCTGAGGAAATAAGACATATAATTCATGTTATTTTAACTGGGAATCACATCATGAATGTTTTAAATGGAATCTTATTAAGTATTATTCTATTCATCTTCAGTAGATGTTATTGTTTACAGCAGCTACTCTTAAATGACCAGAAAGGTTGGGGGCTGATTTTTTTTAATTTTTGTAAGTCTCTCTTTCGGGACTAGTCATCCACAAAAATCTAGTTTATGACCCTTTTTCTGATATTGTCCTCTCATGAGTGCCTGCTGCACCCAAAAGGTCTATATGCATGTATAGGCACTAACATTCATTGGACTGACAATTTGGCCTTGGGCAAATCACTGTTCAGTACTCAAAGTCCTGCAGTAGCTGTAAAATAGGGATAATACCCTGTAATTGTGAGGATAAATTAATGTAGGTTTTTAAGGTGATCAGACAGAAAGTTAATGGGGGTCTTGTATGTACCCAGATAGATCAACTTTCAAGAGTATTGTTCAGTCGTGTCAGTCCTCTGAGTACATGATTATAGACTTTCTGGTCCAGACTTTCAAGAGGTGACATAACCCTGTCTTATAATTTAAGCTTTTAATATCTGCATGTACAAATATAAGGAGTTGGATGGTTAGCTACCTGATCTGCATGTGCAAATCAGTTAGTTCCAGCAATGATTCTTACAACAGTTTTATACTTGTATAGGATTAAGTATGATAAGAGCAAACAAAAATGGAGGGGGGAAGAGAGGGCAATGGACTGTGAGATACTTATTTGATCTGAGTAACCATTACAGTTGAGCAAATAATTCATAACAAACAATGTATTAGCTAAATGTTGCTTCCCTTAATGAACATGAAATGTTTGTAAGCAACTTGCAAAATTCTCAAATGCGTTCATTATTTAACATTATTCATGAATTCATTTATGAATTTTTCTTCTATATCAATAGTTTAAACTGTTCATTGAGAACATTCAGTATAAGAACTTTCATATTTGTGATTTATACATTGGATGACTTGTGTAACTATCCAACATCCTGAATTTCAAATACTGGCTATTACAATCCAGTATACAATTTGTAATTAATTCTTGATGAACTCTTAGAATTTGCATTTATAATTCACGTTAACTAGCAGTAGTTCGACTGCTTGAATGTTTATGCAAAGTGGAAGTGAAGAGTTCACAAAGACAGTCAAATTGAATTTCCTGGAAACATTTTCTAATAATGATTCATCTCCTTAAATTAAAACAAAACAAAAAACCAAAACCCTCTGGTTTTTCTGTGGAACATAATTTATGGAGTCAAATTGTAATGCAGTATCTAGGATTTCTGTTCTCCAAATCAAGAGCATAAGCTTAAATCATACACATTTCATCTTCCTCCAATCAGTGCAAAAGAACAAAAGAGTCACTATTTCATTTACGTTAGTCCTAGTGCAGCCTAATCCTCCTCCTGCCATCTTCTTCATGATAGCAGGCATTTTAATATCATTGGTCTCTTCACAAGTTAGTTCTGATGATGCTAACTGCAGCTAGTACAATTATTATTATTATATCAAGAAATTAAAATCAAACATTCCCTAAGCCTCAGTTAATGGACTAACAATTAAACATAAAGAGAAATGAAATCACCTCTTTGCAACATATACATCTTACAGGCCAAATCCAGCTTGTCTCACTGACACAAGTAGCACGATTGATGTCTATGGGGTTAATCCCGTGAGCAAGATTATGACCTGGCATTTGTAAGATTAATTTTAAATTTGATTTTTAAATGTATTGAATAATTATGAAATGGTTTCAGTAGACTTTTTAGTGGCTGTCAGTATATATTGTCCCCTTCTTGTTAGTAATACCCAATATATATCAGTTCTATATTTCAATCTACATTAGAAATAAAACACTGCCTGAGACATAATCCAAACATGCACATCTGTTGCACCTTATTTCTTATGTAGTATGCAGCCCCCACAATAAATCTCTTCAATACAACTTGAAATATATGTACATTGGTCAACATGATAAAAACATCGGGTTCTTAGATCTCCTGTTTTATAATAATAATAAAAAGGCGTAACATATTCTTTAAAAAACCCAGATGCAACAACTATTTGATTTTGCAAAAGATACTACAAGATACTGCCATCTTCAAGCATAGTAATTTGAGGCCTGTTTCATCCCTTATACTCCAGGCAACTGAGAAGCTCCGATGTACAAACAAACAGAGGAACAGAGATAGAATATAATATGCATGGGATCAGGGAACACAGCACTGACTACAAACAACTGCCAAATCCCTCCACCTGAAAAAAACTGCAATTTTAACCAGAGTAAATTGAGGCAACTTTTCCCCTAAGTCACACTGGGGTAATGCTTTTACCCAGATATACACCAGCATAACAGAACAGAATTTGGTCCTAGGTATGCCAATATAGCGGCTCTTATACTACTCACAAAGTCTGATCCAAAAGCCATTCAAATCAATGGAAGTCTTTCCATTTGCTTCTATGGTCTTAGGATCAGGCCTGTACAGCCATGGCTATAAAAAAAATAATTGAGGGGAAGGGATGGAAGTGAAGGATGAGTGGACACAAAAGTAACCCCCAACCGTTTTCAAAAACTCCCATTGGGTCTTTACGCTGGCAGCCACCAGACCGGGGCAGAGGAGACACTGGTTTAATACCTCATTCCCAGGCATAAGTGTGGCACCTTTAGAAATGCCTGGTGAATAAGCTCTTGTCCAGGTGTGGCAATTGAATTCACAGCCTTTTACCACTAGGATTATATTGATTCATTAATTCCTACTGTACTGTTCCAATTTACATACCGGGAGACTTAAATTTCCATCTGTTCTGCCACAAAAGAGTAGCTTCTTTATACAAACTCAGTGTATGCAATAGAATTCACCCCCATAGGGCTAAATCCCCTTGCAGGACAAGTGGAATTTTAAGGCTTCAGAACTAGATGTAGATTCTTATTCTCTCCCAAGAGAGTCACTTCTATAGCCTCAAAAATCTTTCTGAACCTTTTGTTCTATATTCTGCTCTGTATTCCTATTCAGATTTGCTGAATTTGTTTCATCACCTCATGAAATTGGGGATGACCACATGAATCCTGGTAGTTCCCTCTGCGGACAAGTAAAGGTGCAGGTATCAACAGACTTGCGTTTAGAGATATCCAAATATTCCCAAGGGAACCAACCAGCAACATCTCTATTGGAGTGATTGTTTTTTTGTTTTACTGAACACGTTTCAGAATGAAGCCAAATGCACTAATGATAATATTCATTTTGTCTAAAAAGCTGCTTTATGCACATTGGGTTATGCCAGAGGTTCTCAAATTTATTTGATCGGTCCCCCTTCTTTGTGTCTGTAGTCATTTACACCCCCCCCCCAAGTACATATGCAGCCACCCAGCTCTGAAGACAGAGGGAGAGCAGCGACTGCTGAGCGGGTGCTCAGCTCTGAAGGCAGTGCCGTGCCAGCAGCAGCACAGAAGTAAGGGCAGCAATGTGAAAAGTGATATTTGTCAATATTGCTTTTCACAGCAGACTTCACGCCCCATTGCCACTCTTACTTCTGCACTGCTGCAGACAGCTTGGGGCTGACAGCCAGAGCCCCACCACCTCCAGGATTAGGGTGTGGGGGGAAGGACAGACAAAGTGGTGGGGCTCCACCTGTGCCCTTTATCCCCGCCTCCTGGGTGTGCATGGCCCTTCTGCACAAGCCCCAATTACCTTGGACTGACAGTCGGAGCTCTTAAAAAATAGAACAGAGTTTGTACTTCCCTTGACACATTCCCGCACCTCCTTGGGAGGCCCGTCCTATTGTTTGAGAACCACTGTTTTGGGCTGAGGAATAGTAACAGCAATGTGCTAATACAGTTGGAAAAAAAAGAGTTATTTTTCCTATGCTAGCATCACTGTTACATTTTGTTCGTCAAGCTATTCTACAGAGTTCTCCAGTCATATTTCTTCCAACATGTAAATCGAAGTGGTACACGAGCTAGATTTTATCTCATTTTCTGACCTATGAATGCCTCATTACAAATACTTCCCACTTAAAGTGTTCAATTATAGAAGTTTCAACCAAAAGCAAGTTATAAATATTCAATCACACTTGTTCTGTACTTTCAGTCCTAATGCGCTGGATAAGGCTTAAAATTGCCAAGTGCTGTCTGAACAAATAGTAAATAGAGAAACAATTTAAAATGCCTTGAATACTCCCAACAGCAGATCTTGATTACCTATCCCTGTGGACTAACCTTAGGAAGGGGGCCAGAGAAAAGGAAAATTCTATGAGGCTCTCACCACAGTTTCCTCCAAAGACTTCCATAAAGAAGGATGAGGAAGAGGGGAATGTCTGACTCGAAGCCCCCCATCAAACTCAGGGCCCCCTGCTACTATCCCCAATGCTGTGGCAGCATAATTTCATTTCCCAGCAAGAGACTGCTCCCAGGTCCACCCTTATAGTAAGTAATGACCATCTTCTGGGTTGTAGCCAGGAATTGAGGTCCAAACCTCTAGAACTAAGACCATGATGCTCTACAGCCAGATTTGTAAAGGTATTTAGGCACCTAAAGACAGGCACTTATGTGCTTTGTAAAATCCCACTAGGCACCTCTCCACATCTTCAGGTACCTAACTACCTTTAAAAATCTGGCCCCAAATTCCCAATCCAACAAAGTATTTAAACCCAATTAACTTCAACCATGTAAGCAATTCCTTTAAAGTCAATGGGGCTACTCGCATGGTTAAGTGCCTTGCTGGATTCAGACCCGAAGTCTTGATGCTTCGCCCTGGCCCAATCTAACCAAGATTGTAAACACATGTTTAACTTTAAGCATACAAGAAGCCCCAACATCATCAATGGGATTATTCATACCCTTGAAGTTAAGCATGTGCTTAAGTGCTTTGTTGGACCAGGACCAGAGGGTTCAGCACTTTTCAGGATTAAATACCCTAAATTGGCAAAGGACGGGGGAATATAGGGATCCCCAAAAAGACTCGGATCCTCTGTCTATCATGTACCGAGAAGGACACATAACACACGCCAAATGACGGTTACACTGTGCTACAGGAAAAGCAAGGCTGCATGCAGATCCAGGAGGAATGATTGGCCCCTTTATATTTAAAGGAAATTAATGTCCACACAAAATACTTATCTTATTTACTGTTACAGAATTATTGCAAATGTAGAAAAGAAATTAAGATCTCCTAATGACTGCATCCTCCCTTTTGGTCTACATGCTACAGGGATGTTACAGGACCCTCTTTTAAAAATGCACTTGAGTAAATGTATAATAAACTATAAGAGCAAAATAAGAGCAATTTTGAGCAGCAGAGGGTTTTGGAACTTTGCTTATTAATAACAAGTAAAAGGATCTTGGTTTTTAAAGGGCTTTTGACCTGTTTGTGGGAAGTCCTTAGATTTCTGGACCACTTAACTCAAGACTCATATCTTCAGCAAGGGTATCAGAATACAAGTGTAAATTTTAATAATTACTGCAGAGATTACTTTTAGTTCTTGGCAGTTCATTACTGACTGCACAATTCCAGAGGCTCTCGTTAAATGGTCCATGGAATGAGTCAGGCATGGAATTAACCTATTTTGAGTTCCCTGAAGCTTATGTCCCATGAAGGAGTATTCACATCTCTCTTGGGGCCAGTGCTGAAAACTCTTCCTCCTGTGAGTAATCCTTACTCAAATCAGTAAATCATTAACTTCAGTGGCATTCCTCATGCTAGTAAATATTGTATACACAAGTCATCATTTGCAGGATCAGGCACACGGTTTCCAAGTTCCTTTTGGCAAAAAGAAATTATGTACAGGGTTCAGCCCTAAGTCAGCAAGAAAATGACACCCAATTACTTAACAAAGAAACAGAGTTTATGTTATGCTCCCAGTTCCTTTTTAATTGCAACCAAATTTGCACTCAATTCTAATCAAGGTGAGTTTTGCAATCCCCCTCAGTGCCAGCAGGACTGGGCCCAATAGTTGTGTATCAGTTGTCTATCAGTATTAACTGTGAAGTATGGTTTGGATGCCATCTATAAGAATCTTGGTCTGGCCAAACCTTGGAACTATCTTCTAGGATTCTCTGTGGAAGGGGTCCCTGGAAAGTGGCATGCTTAATAACCACTACAAATATATTATAAAAATACTGCTTTAACATTTTTTTAAATTCTTAAAATGTTTTAATTTAAAAAGTCAAGGTGCAGCATCTCTACCTGCACAATGTTTCTGCCACAAAATTCTAGATGCAGTGTCTTAAAGAAATAGGCTGCAGTTCTGCTCTGTTCCATCTGCTATTCCTGTTGATGTCAATGGCAAAAGTCACATTGTCATCAATGGGAACCGATTTAGGGGAGTGCTGGTAGAAGTGGCAACAAAATTTGGCCCACAGTGCACAGTCTGCTTCCGGGGCTCTCATGCACTGCAATGAATTTTATTTATGTATTTTTTTTACCTTGAAAATTCCTTTTAAGTTGGAAATTTTAGATCAGTCTCAAAGGTTGTGGGTTAAACAGACTGTACAGTAATACCATCTCCATGTAGAATGGAGCTGGTATTTTAAAGACAGGCTGCTGGGTTCATTTTCTCTTCTATGTCTGTTCTGGTCAGCATCCGATTAGAACTCTGTGGAGCTCATGTGAATATTATCGTTTTTAGCTCTACTCTATTTCTGTCAAAGAGCTTTATTCATCACCTTGTTCATTGAAGTCAGTAGGAGTTTTGGCTCATTAAAGAGAGTAGAAAAGGATGCAACTAAAGCATTTTCTACATTTATTGGTGACTGCAACATTGTTAAAAATTACTTATTAATAAAAATCTGCTAGACAATGGGATTCCTTCTTTTTTCTTTAAAAGTTATGGGGAAATGAAGAACTTAACTGTAAACCAGATATCAGGCTGGCTGGTGTTGTCCAAGATGTGACACACAATTCTGCCACTGTACCTCACTCTTGATATTCCTAACATATCCAAAGGCAAGCCATTAATTGTGCCAGGTACTGCAGTGAGTTTTCTGACCTGGAGATTAGGATGAGATTGCCCAGTTAATTTTCATAATTTAAATTTAGATCACCAAAGCAAACGATTAGGACACTATCTTGCAAATTCTTACTCACATTGCAAAGTCCATCCTTATGAAAACCATCCCACTGATGTTGAGTAGGCCTTATTAAAAATGAGTAGTTCAATTTCTTTAGTATGATTCCTCGTATGCTAACCTGGTGAAGCCTCTGTCTACTCCATTCCCTTCACTTATGGGATTGAAAATTCAATTATCTGATAATATTGAAGTTAGTGATGACAACTAACCAGCAGAAAACACAGTAGGGAAACTACCCTAGTTCTTTCCATACTGAACCTTTTATCATAAATCTGTAAAAGATAAACCTATTAGGAGCATTTAAAATTTCTTGTGAAGCTTATAAAAAGGACTTTCCCACCATGTCAAATATGGTGTGAGAAAAAGTGATGTCATGGCAGCAAACTATCAGGGATAATATAAGAGCCACCTGCATAGTTTGGACAACCCTTGCTCTCATATATAGCATGTACATCCCCCTTTCTCCATTTTCATGAGTGTAGTGTTCACTTGGGTAAATTACTTGGGCAAACACAGACAAAAAAATCAATATGGGGAGAGTTAAGATATAAAATGTGGGACCATATTTTAATGATCCCATGTAGGGCAGTAAAGGGACTTAGCACTAAACAAGGACAAGGCAACTAGAAACTTAGTTCTTCCGGAAAGCAAATAGCTCAAAACCACCAATACTGGAATGAAAGCAAGAATCTGAAATTGATTAAGATTCATATAGACAGAGTGGGAGATCCATCAAGCCCAGTCATGCACGTCCCGAATCCAATAAACAATCTCTAAGTATAATTTTTGTTGGAGTGCATCTGCCAGCTGCTCTGAGCCTACAGCGACCCCACTGAGATCCTTTGCTGCTGACCTCTGATGCTTTAATTCCTCTGCATGCATATTTTAACATTATTACAAAAGGTTTCATTTACAATTCACAGGCTGAGCAGCAACGAATACATTTCATAGAGGTCAGCCTCAACCATTCCTGCAAGTGATGGAATTATAGTTTAAACAGCTGGAGCACAAGCCCACGAGGGACACCAGGCTATGGTTCCTTTACAGGAGAATAAATCCATCAAGCATATTTCATGTGTCCGATAACATTAATAGATATCAGGGTCCTTTAATATTTAATGAATTCACTTGGAGATTGTTTACTAGGAAAAGAGCAATCAGAAAGGATGATCACATCCTTTTGCTATATAATGACAACAACCCAAATCTCAGCCGATCAGTCCAGTCTCTCTTTTTCTCCTCTCTACCCCCCGCCCCTCACCTTTTCTGAACTCCATCAGAGAAGCCTGGCTAGTACATGACCCGTTTCATTTTCAGAATGTACAAGAGAATGTTTTTAGTTTAGTGGTTCAAAAGTTAATCATTTCCATGTTTCCCACAATTTAATGGAGATGCCAGAAATCATTGAATAGCTTGCAGTTTAGTGATGGAGAAAACATGAGGAAAGACAACTGGAGACACACAAAGCTAGCAGTGCACCACTGTGCAGGAGCCAGTATGAGCCTAAGTGTGCTAATGAATGTTTTGTCCATTAGCAGACAGGTATCAAACAGAATGTAAGCTTTGGCAGTGGCTATCTTTACTAATGGCCTTTCGTAGTAGTATTGCCATTATATGCCTCCTTTTTAATCGGGCCATAAAATTCAGTTAATAAATTCATTAAATGCATAAAATTTTGGAATATGGCATGAAAGTTCTCAGCCTAATAGCAATTTTCCTTTCTTTCTTCCCATTTTAAATGTGTCTGAAATTGGTTTGGCTGTGTTTTTTATTTAAATAGGGCATGTTAAAAGTGTGTTGAGACCTTCCTTTTTAGTCTGTGCCTATTTTGTCATAGTAGGATTTTGCAGGTCCTTTGAATGAATGTCAATTCACTGTCATAAAGCAAGAGTAAAATGTATGGGGTGGAGGCATACAGGTGAAATTCATCCCCACAGCTACGTGTGCAAATTCCTTCAACTGTTTGCATGGAGCTCTGTAATATACAGCACTAATACAATATATCATGCTCTGCTGTGGCCAGGTGTTGCAGTGTGGATGGGACCACACGGAATTTAGGCTCTGATCCTGCAAGGTGTCACACATGGGCAGCCCCCCTGTACCAGTGTGAAGCCCCACTGAAATCAACAGGACTGTGCGGGCACAGGTGATCTGCCTATGCAGAGTTTATTGCAGGATCAGGAACTAAGGCTACCCTGGTACACAGTAACAAAAGGTCAGATTGTACAAGCACTTACATGTGTGCTTCACTTCATACCTGTGAATAGCTCCATTGAAGTCAACAGACTTTCCACACACATACATTTAAGCACGGACGTGAGTGTTTGCAACATTGTGCAATGCGCTATGCATGCATAAGTCTGATTAATAGTTATGCCTGAGTAATGAGCAACACAGCCCAGAATGACAGACTTCATTCACAGTTTCCTTGCCCTGAATTTTTCATTTTAATTCAGAAACTTCACATTATGCTGGAAAAAGATGGAAAACTACTAGCAGATTCCCCTTGGTTACCAGGATGGCAGTGTGACTTACACTGAAAACTGGCGAATTGTGTGGAGAAACACATTGCATGTGAAAGCCATTAGAATTGTTCATGTGTGTTTGCTCTCATTACTGTTTGATTTTAGATTTGCTCTTTCTTAAAAGTGGAGAAGCAAGCAGATGGTGGATTTCCTGAGAGCACAGCGCTGCTCTGCTGATGAAGTGCTGTCACTCTCCAGATAAAATCTCCACCAGCCTTCACCCTTTAAAGCAAACCATTTTCAGGTAAAACATATTTAAAATAATTTAAATCAAAACATTGAATCAGAAGCAGCTGTTCAGAACTTATTTAGGAATATTCACTGCTTTGGCAACCAACATACATAGCTTGTTTTAAACATATATGCTGGATATATCTCCATCAGCGTCTCTTCTTTTTTCTGACTATTTGTAAATGACAAAGTGTTAAACAGGCTGTTCAGCTGCCACCTCAACAAAACAACTGCCTGATACCAAGAGAAAGCAGGTAAAAATACAAACCAAGTAAGGGAGGAGTTTAGCTCCGTATCAGGTGCTGATATTTAATGTGTACCTAAAAAGATTTTTCCCTGGAAAAAGCCATTGTACAGAAAATGAATGGAGAAGGGAAGAGAAAGCCTTTCCCTTAGAATTAAATATATATAATTATATATAATATATATGTATTTATGTATATGAATGTAGTATCTCTCTCTGTGTGTATATATATAAATTGTCAAACCTCTTTAATGAACACATTCTGGAAATACAGAAAATCCCGGAGGACACAGCACTAGAGACCTCCCTTTGGAACTTGAATCTGCTTCGGACAAAATTCGAAAGCAACAAAAGCTGAAACTAATTTCCAGATGGAATAAATTGGTTCCAGGGTTTCTGAGATTTTGGCCAGTATATTGAACAGCTGAAGTACAGAGTCTCTTGGAAATTTTACCAAGGGAAAACGCCTCTGCAGGGATATGCTACCCTGGAGAGTGCTACCCTGTGGGTTGCTAGTGTGGTTCTATTTAGCCTCAGCTATCTATTTTGTTCTCAAAGAGCAGGATATATATCTCCTCTGAGACTGTCACAGATACCCAAATTCCCCATGTGGATTACTATCTGGCAAGGCATATCCTTCTTGCATCACTTCAGTGTCACATGAGCTTTCCATGAATCCTGTCAGCTTCCAAGCCTACAAGTCAAGAAAAAACCATCCAATGCAAGATAGGGATTTTCGTAATAACTCTGAAAAGGTGCCATATTGACATTGCTGCAAATTAAAGTCCTCATTATGGGACAAACACTGCCACCGCTAAACAAAACTCACTCCAGTAGGAATTTCGCCTGAGAAAGGACTGCAGCATTTGGCCATAGTATTTATCCACAGAACCTCCCCCATCCTGATATACAGAAAACCATTGTAGGCCTGAGAGATGAGACTGTTCTCTATGTCCAAACTGTTGCTACTCTGCTGAGACTACCACCAATGATTGTCTTTTTTGATGTGGACACCTGTCCACTAAGACCATCAGATCATTTCATAAAGACCAAACAGCCAACAGTTGGCAGTAACTGACCTGATCTGCATTTGAACCTATGACCTAGAGAGGAAAGGTTCTCCACCCCATTACCAATCTCTTTAGCTCTCCAGGCTGCACATTTTCAAATATAAAAACTCTGGCTAAATTCAAGCAATATTTTTGCACCATGAAATTACAGATCTCATTCTTTCCAAGAAAAAAGAAGAGGAAAAAAGGCTTTCTTAAAGCTTTTTGAAAACAATAAAAACTGTTTGTTTAATAAGTGCTCTTTTGCATGCTTGCCAAGAGCATAAACCATATTACCCAGAACAGTCATCTGTTTAGGGTTTCCAACATTAAATAAAACCCCAAACAAGCAAAAAATTGAGAAGGGGCTGAAAATACTCCTCTTACTGGGAGCTCCTTCCCAAGAGGGCAGGGCTTTGGACAGGGACAATGTTTTATATATTTCAAAGAAAAGCTTTTTTTAAAACACCAGTAGCACTCAGCTTTTACTTATATAGATGAGCTATAATTTGTCAAACTAAATACTGGAAATCAGAAAACAAAATACCACAAACTGGAAAACCTACATATATTTATTACTAGTTGCCATGTTCCAGACTCTGGGTCCTGGTGACTGACCCACAGAGGAGTGTTAAGGAAGAACCCTATTTAGACAAACGACAATACAGCACCTTAGGCCTAGAATGGCATAGACGGCTTGTGGACTGAGCATAGGACTGACCTATTCTGAAGAAAAGTTGAGGCTGTCTGCAAGGACCAAAACAATACTGGGGAGCAGAGGATGTGTTGCAACTCTAGGAAAGTCAAGGAAATCCCTGACCACCTGAGCAGACTTATTCCTGGAGCCTCCCTCTGCTCTCCAATGCTTCCCCTCCTGGGAGTTGGTTGTTACAAGTAACTAGTTACAGAAACGGAGTACTTGTGGCACCTTAGAGACTAACAAATTTATTTGAGCATAAGCTTTCATGAGCTACAGCTCACTTCATCGGATGCATTCAGTGGAAAATACAGTGGGAAGATTTATATACACATACTGAGAACATGAAACCATTGTATATAAATCTCCCCACTGTATGTTACACTGAATGCATCCAATGAAGTGAGCTGTAGCTCACGAAAGCTTATGCTCAAATAAATTTGTTAGTCTCTAAGGTGCCACAAGTACTCCTTTTCTTTTTGCAAATACAGACTAACACGGCTGCTACTCTGAAACCTAGTTACAGAAACGCCACTGCAAGGTTCCAATGGGAGCCAGATGGATATCTGGCTGGATTTAAAGAAAATAAACAAACAAAACCAATCTAATCTGAATGTGTAGGGGAGGAGAAATCCAGATCTCTTAGATTCTATGTCCTTGTGCTACATCTTTAAAGACCCTGGCCATGCAGCACCCCTTTCTGTAGTATGGCAAGCCATAGTTGGGACTGAACATGCATCTACAAAGCTGCTCAAAGAGTTTCTTATTTAGAACCCCTCATGGACTGTTGATAGTTATATATTTGCAACCCAAATTGTGACTGCATTTGTGCTGCCTTTTCTACAACTGACCTGCCAACCTCAGTTTCACACAGTCCCTAAATGGTGGACCACTGCTGATCCAGGCCTCTACCAATATTGCCACTGTGGAGAGAGTAGACCTCCCAAGTTGTGGGTCTATCTCCACATCCCTGACTGGCCCCTTTCATGGCGATCACTTATTTGGGTTGGGGATAGGGTGACCAGATGTCCCAATTTTATAGGACATTCCCGATTTTTGGGTCTTTTTCTTATATAGGCTCCTATAACCCCCCCACCCTGTCCCGATTTTTCACATTTGCTGTCTGGTCACCCTAGTTGGGGAAGTCGTCAGTCCAAAAGGCTCCACTGTCCCCATTAATTCTGTATGGTAACACTCTTTTCCCAGAGCTGTTTGCAGGCATATCAATCAGTTGGAGATAAAAAATACATTCTGCCTCTCTACTAGCTTGTCAAGGGAGGCACTGAGCTAGGAGGGGCTATTCATGTGACAGTAGCTGAAAATTCTGATACTTATCTATTGTTTAAAAAACATACAAATTAAATTATTAGAACCTTTGTGAGACACCACTGGTCATTTATACTAGAATCTACCCAACACTTTCTATGCACTTCACTGTAGAAGATGAATCAAAATGTTCTGGAATGCTTTGCATCGTCATCAGATCAGATTTCACACCACTATAAGATCAGTAGTAAAGACTGTTTTTTGTTCCTCCGAGAATGAGGTTTTTCAAGAATACTTACAACAGCCTTTGCCCCAGTGTTTGCATTTCTGTCTTCAGATGTGCATATGCAACTAGCTAGTGGGAAGTGTGTATAGCTATCAGAGTGCAGAATTTGTTCAAATATGTGGAAGTGGCTTGTATTTGAACGATCCCCCAAATGTGTAAGAATTTTTTTCCTACTCTTTCCCATCACCCAAATAATGAATTAATTTTCATATCTGTGAGGGGCTGTAGGTGAGTGCATTGAGCTCTAGTTTTCTCTGAAACGTATTATCCATATTTTATCAACACTGTAAATTATTTACACAAATTCGCACACAGAATGCATGTGCATACCCATGCATACATGCAATACATATGGCAAAACAATTCACCCATATATAATTTCTGGATTTTTGCAATAATCAGACTGTAATTAAGCCTATGAAGATGCAGGCAAATACATGAGATGAATGTTGAATTAAAAACAAAAATGATGGTTTCAGTATCAATTTGTGCTCTCTTCAATTATCAACAAGATTTGTAAAGCAACTTTACCTTTCAGTACCTTTTTATTAAAAAAATAATCACCAAGCCCATGCACACTAAATTCACATTTCCATTTGGCACGGTTGCTTTTACATGCAGCAGAAATGTTGAGGTATTAAAGGAAATCCATGAAAAACAAAATGCTTGCATAA
The DNA here is from genome assembly GCF_009764565.3 of Dermochelys coriacea. Lineage (NCBI taxonomy): Eukaryota > Metazoa > Chordata > Testudines > Dermochelyidae > Dermochelys > Dermochelys coriacea. The sequence continues at coordinate 45,709,983 of NC_050069.1, read as the reverse complement.
ATTCATGGAAGAAGAAGAAGTAAAAAAAAGCTGTCAGAACGCAGCAGCCTGAGTCAATGTATAGCTTGCATATGGAAACAATGACATGATTGTTTACTCACTGGTATAATGATATTCACTTTCTCCTAATGGCAATGTGGAAAATGTGAATGCCAGATGTTGAGCCTGCAGCGCAGAAGCAATGAACACTAGAAGGTCTATAGAAAGGAATTTATCCTGACATCAAAATATAGTGTAACTCTTCAGTTTATTAATGCTATGTTTTTTAAAAAAATATAGTTTCATGACTGCAGTTTAAATTTCCATATTTTATAACAGTTCAGCAACAAATTTACATATTTCCTGGAATCTGCAGATATAAAAGCGGTAAAACACTTCAGGCATTATTAGATAGTAGATTATAACCCATTACTATTGTTTCAATTAGCAATGTAAAAGTGACCTGCAGTGTTCAGATGACCCACTAATGGATTTAAATGCTTTCAAATATTAATGCAGGTTTTCTAAAGATGAATCCCAAACTCATTATTCCTGGAATAACTATGAGCTGAAAAGCTGGCAATGATTGTGCATTATGTGGAAAGGCTCATGGTTAATTAAATGAATACCTAGCATTACACTATTCACTTTAGTGCTACAAAATTATTTCTCATTGATTTTTACATTCCGAGTCCGTGATTCAATTTACTTCTGCAATTTGTGTTGTCATGTCAATAAAAGAGAACTGGCTTGAAGATGGAAGCATTAGAGAGGGATAAAATACATTAAGCCCCAATGAAAACTGTAGTTTTCCTATTTTTTTTTCTATTGAAATATCATTTGTAGGCAGCACTTTGTTATGTATTATTAATACAATTTTTCTTTGCCTCCATCTGCTCTTTCTTCCTTTCTATATTCAGGAACTGGAATGTTAGTGATTGCTTAAGGGTGAGTAGGTAATTTTTCAGTAAGAAGTTCTCTCACTATCAAGAACAAAAGCACCATCAACACAAATCTTTTATTTCATGTTAAATGAACTAGAAGGGGTAGATTCTTCAAAAGAATAGTGTTGGAGAGTCAGGGTGTTTTTAATTTAACAAGTAAATGAAGTTCAATTAAAAAAAATCAAAATGTTATTAAAATAAATAATTTTACAATGATAATCAGCCCAATGTGCTCTTTAGGAAATGCTAGTTTTCTTCCACATACACTGCTGGAGTGAAATCCTGTACTTAGATACACATATGTTTATCACTCAAAAGTGAGCGAGTAAACTCTCTTGTGGTCTGAACATCAAATTGATGTTCTTCATGATTCTTCCACAGTCCCAAAAATATGTTTATGGATCAGTTCTGCATGTATTCTATTTCAGATGGTGAAGCTCCCAAAGGGAGCATGGGTTTGGCCATAAGTGGGGGTCTGCAGAACAAGATAGAAGATTTTGTGCCATCTGAAAATCACCTAACTGAAACCTATTTTCCCCACACAAGTTATTCCATACCCAAGATGGAGTAACACTTTCCTAAAGTTTCTCTGGGCTTATCCTGTGAGGCTTTGAGCATCTTTATCTACCAGGAAAGTCAATAGGAATAAGAGCCTTCCACATCACAAAGGATGGTCTCAGCCATTGGTAGTCTCAGGCCCCTGATGTGGAGTCAATCAGGAATCAGCTTCTAATATGTACTTGTACAAATGCAATTGCTGATTTTAAAATCTCAAAAGAAATGAGTATATATTTGAACTTCTTACGGATTTTGAATTGTAACTGAAGGAGTCTGAGCCCATTATTGTTATTATTTTTAAAGGCGAGCCTTTTCTAAAAGGAGCCTGATTCTCCATTTCCTTACACTGGGGTAAATCAAGAGTTACTCTGTTGAAGTTAGTTACATTGTAAAACTGGCATGAGAAAAAAAATCTAGTCAGTATGGTTCATTGTAAGGGTGCTGTCCTACAAATTCTTACTTGCACGAGTAGTCCTGTCTTCAGGAAGTTTATTGACTTCACTGGGCAACTGCATGAGTAAGGACCACTCATATGTCAGTGTTGGCAGGATCAAGCCCCTAGTTCTGCATTCATGTGTTGTATGCATTTAAAAGGAAAACTTTCCTTAAACCAGCACTGTGAAATACATAAGTGACATGGACTATTGTATAATCATTCGTCAAAAAACCAAACAAAAAATAAAATAATTGAAAACATAGAAAATGTAAATGAGATTTATTTGAAGATTTTGAAATTGAGAAACTGCTTTTCAGCAGAAACCAAAATAGATAGCACACAATACTGTTCAAAATTAGGATCACTGTAATATCTAATAATTAAATGGCTAAGAAGCTGTTTTGAATTTGTAAAACAATACATACTGAACTAAAAACTTGCTTATGTAGCCCCAGATATGGGGTTAGCTACTAGCTGAAACTTGACCACATGCATCTGATGTGACATCAACCACTGTTACCTCTAGATTTGCTAACTGAGAATATACATTTGTGATATGGATTAAGGACTCAATCCTGCTCCCAAAGACAGCAATAGGAGTTTTGTAACTGACCTCATTGGAGCAGGATCTGGTCCTCATTTGTTAAAAGGTAAGCAGCCCTGATAATGATTGAAGATCTGCTACAAATCAGGATCATTGTTTCAGGATCTATATGATGGAAACATTGCATACTAGGTAATTATCTGCAGATAAATACTACTTATGTACATTTTAATTTTAATGAATGGGAATGTCATTTATTCATTAAATTTTTGAAAAAAGCAAACATCTACTGTATCTCTTTGATGAAGTCATTCTCTTCATCATTAACTGCTGCCTTTTCTTTCATACTTAACAGAAAAGCTATAAATACTACTTACAATTATTTTACCCCTTGTTACATTTTCTGTTGCAGTATAGCATAGTGAAAATTTTTTTGTTTGTTTTTTGTTTCTTGACTATGATTTCCTGTGTCCTCTAGGAGCTTGCAGACAAAACTCCCATTAAAGTCAGTGGAAGTTTTCCCTGAGTAAGTACTGCAGGGTTGAACCCAATGAAAGGCTACCAGGGTTGAATGGCATGGCCTCAACCAATGATGATACTCAGAGCCTAAATATAAGACTACAGTCAAAATCACTGCATCCTATTTCTAGCTGGAAGGAGGAGCCTTAAGTGCAAAGCAGAGTTGAAGACATAAGACATTAAGCATATAGCTCTCAGATAACAGGATGCTTCCAAGGTTTCTATGGCATTGTTGTTAATAGAGGTGGACATGAACATCAAAGTCCCAATCTGGATTAATCTCTCTCATTATTTGGAGATGTTGGGAGGCTTTGATTTTGCCCATGAAAGGAGAAACAGCCACAAAATTCTGATATAGATCCAGGCGTAATCCTGATCTTCCCTAAAGTTTAGGAGTTCCAGGAATTTATTTTGGGACCATCTCTAGCATTTGTGCTTTAGAAATGTTATTTCTAATGCTTTTTTATACAATTTGGGATTCAACCCTACAATTTTTACCATTGTCTTAAATTGGAATTTGCCTAGATAAAGACAGAACTCAGCCCTTGGTATGAATGTGTGTGTTTCAAGTAAAAAATTTTAGGATTAAATTACACCAACCAAAAAATATATATCCTGATGTGGTATTCTTTAAAAGCTACAAAGTCTAATTAGAAAGACAGAAACAGAAATTATTATCATAATAAGTAATTAGAACACGATAAAGAATATAGATTTGAGAAATTTATTGTACTATATCAACACAGTTTGTGGATTATACAGATGACAGGAAGTCATTTGGAGAAATATTTACTTATAAATATAGTAGGATAGCTGTGGAAGACTATTAAAATCTCCATTAAAATGATATATTCTTATTAAAAAAGAAGAAAATTATTTGGAAACTGGACCTATGACATATATATAAATTAAGAAAGCCAGCTAACAATTGTGTGTATGATGTTGGTTATGAACAAAGCTTTAAAAGAAACTCAACTGAATGTGGGAGAAATTCTCCAAAAGAGAAGAAAAAGCTTTTTACGCTAAAGATCAAAAATCTGAAACTGCATTCTGTGCAAAGCTTGAAGTTAATTCAGATCCTTTGTTATGGTTCACATATTTCCAGCTTCCATGTTTAATCATAACAGCCTCATTGTGGTTTAATTACGATCAGAGTTCTGAAGACGATACAACTACTTGCACTGAAAATTTGACTTGCATTGATGAGAATTCCCCACCCCCAAGTCTTGATTAACCATTTAATTGACAAATGTTCCCTTCATAAGAATTCCCCTTATCTTTTGATAAACATGTACAAACTTCTGAACCACATACTAGGAAAAAATATAAAAAGGCTGCAGAACAACCTTTTGGACTGTAAATAGGATTATAAATTAATATGAAGTTCATCTCTTTCCCTCTCAAGCGTAATAAGTGGGCTTTATGAAAGGCATTAAACAGGGTTTGGGAATAAGTAACAGATGCCCCCTAACCTAAAGGCAGGGCACATATCTACAGAGCAGGTCCTTGCTATAGTGGCCATGGCCATATAAACTCTGCCTGGGATTTTCAAATGAACTCATTGACGTAATTCCCACTGACTTCAGTAGGGGCAGAGTTAGGCCAGTGCTGAGTGCTTGTGAGAATCCCACCCCCTCAGTGCAAAGGTTCTTGACTATTAGATCTGTATAAGTGCAGATCCCCTAGCTCCTTTCTTGGCCTGCTCTGCTGTGCCCTCAATGGTCCTCTGACCTCCAGCGGAGATGGAGTGAATCTTTGCGCGGTAGCGAATTTAACACTAAATCTTCAGGGTCATAGTCTGAGATCATTAACACCTTTTCAATCTCAGTCACTAATTTCTGTGGGTTGCATGGGAGTAAGTGAGGGGAGAAGTTAGCCAACACTGTCTCACCTGAAGAGTGAAGAGCAAAACTCATTACACTGGTGTAAATAATTCCATCCAGAGCAACTGAAGTGAGAGCAGAATTTAGTCTTGAGAACACCCCTTCCTCTGTAGTAGTGGAAGAAACCCGGTCAAGCAGTTTAACTTAAAACTCTATTGACTACAGCAGCCACACAACTCTTCCAGTTTAAAATTAATTTTTCATCCACTCTCTAGAATTCTAATCCCAATGGACATTATTGAATAATAAGTACACATGCGCACTCAATAAAAAGCAGTAAGTGAAATCAAGTTATTTAAATAAATACTGGGTGACTGTGTATTTGCTTTTCATGTTTAAATTCAACTTTAGCTTAAGTTGAATTTTAGACTAATCTAAAAATTGAGCTGTACAGCAGTATGTACTTCAACATTTTGCGCTTATTTTTATGCTCACAGAAGTGAGCTTTTAATAATGAATCTCACCTCTGACTGTCCCTAAAGCTCAGCAATATTGGAAAGAAATTTCATTGTACACTGAGCTTCTGTTCTGTGTTGACTCATAAGTACTGCAATTTGATAATGCCATTAGAAATTGTCCAACACCCAGAGACTAAGACCCAGTCTCATCCTCAACATAAACTTCTGGAGATGATTCTGAATTTCCATTATTCCTGAGAATCTAGATGTGTTAACTTATAGTAACTGACTAGAGAACAGGTCTAAAAAAATAAATAAATCATACATCTCTTTGAAATAAAGATGAAAAATACACACAAAGGAAGGATATGTAAAATATGACAACATTTCTACCAAATAAGTTGTTTAAAATTTAAAACTGAAATAAAAGACTGGCAAAAATTTGCATGGAAATTAGTGTGCAGCAACCTTGTTTGAGATAAGATTAAACAGCTGCAATGCTGAAATTTATTGTTGATAAGGAAGCTTAAAAGTATTACACTGTGCTGTATTTTGGCTCCCTTTCACTCAGAAAGTGTATTCATTATAATAAATTCACACTTTACTATGTAAAATTCATTCATATAGCCAGAAGCTTATAAAAAGAATATAGACTAAAAAGCAAGTTGCATAATGAGATCTAATCTATGTAAAATAAGTCCCAGAAGAAATGTCCTTTACTTTGATCATATCCCTTGAAACAAGATCCCCTGCTGGAAACTAAATAAAACGAGAGCTTGGGAAAACTCGCCTGGCAAGCAAGTTTGGTTTTTAAAAAACAAAAGCCCACCAAGCCCACCGACCTCATGATTCTAGGGAAGGCTTAATTAAGGTCAATAAAATCTCTCAGACTTCCTGAGACTTAATGGGAAAATAAAGATTTTGGGAGGTATGCTCTAGTGCTTGCCCCTCTGTCTCAGTAGAGCTGAAGCCTCAGCTTGTATCCTTGTACAGAAAAAGATCCAAAGTCCATTCAGAGTGAGATAATGACACAGTGATCGTCTCACTCTGAAGATTACCATGAGTCTCAGCAGTGCTGCTAGCTCCTGTGTTTGGAGTATTGAACAACCAGCTGGGATCCGATTCAGAGGGACAATTTCAGACTCACTCTTCACTGCGAGCTTGATGGGTGAATCACAACCACTGGGGGATAGTGACGCCAAATTAATATTTTTAAAGTGCTTTGAGGCTCTGGGATGAAAGGTGTTCTGCATATACGGAAATCTCATTATTATTATAAACTCCAAAGTCAGAAGGACAAATTGTAATGGCCACCAGAGTTTAAATCACTGGCAAATAGCAGCCTGTGTCTCAAAATAAAACCAAAAGTACACCCATTTGTTAGAAGACATTATTTCCTAGCTATTATACTGTAGTCCATAATGTCATTAGACACTGAAAGAGTCATGAAACAAGATATATAAATAGTAGCTTATCAGAGAAATACTGACACCATAATAAAGAAATCAAATAATTAATATAGAATATATTGTTTTCTTCTTGACAGGGCATGCAGTTTGAGAGCATTATTATACATACACACTTCTATAGCACCCATCAATGCAACACCCACCAAGATAATCACATATCTTGGGTGCTCAGAGAGACAAGAGACTGAAAGCTAGGTGCCTCCACACCCGAGAAGTGCAGTTATTTAAAACAAGGCAGTCGCTTTATTGTGCTATTGCGCACAGCAAATAGTAAAACTACTTTTTTCCAAGGAAAAAGCAAGCGTAAACAGTCAGGAGTCCTGTGACTGTTGTCCCATACACACACGAGATAGAGCATTAATCAGTCAGCCAGACTGCTCCCTCATTCCTGCCTCTTTTGGGCTATTTTATTAGTTTTCTATAGTGCTTATCATAGTATCTAAGCACGGCACAGGTAAATTGGATCTCCAAATAAGGTGCATAGAGATTCTCCCCTTTTTCTCTTTTCCTTTTCCTGATAACAGGAAGCTGTGCATGGGAAGAAGGCCCTTTTCCTCACCATGCCACCTGTCTGTAGCATGCAATTCAGGCTCTGCAATTCATATGGGGATCTGTGCTGGTGCAGCAATCTGCCCATGCACCATCAATTGCAAGATGAGGGCCTTACCTAGGAGTCCAGAAGAACACTGTGGCTTTGAACTATTGTAACGGAAAAGGGTTGGAGGGCCAGGGATGGAATAAATGCCTTTTACGTAAGGTGAGGGGACTGTCTTAGCTAGTTCTTAGAAGCATTTCTGACCAGTATCACTTTATGCTTAGGTATAATTTGAGCCAGTTGGTCTCCATCCAGGTGCTGTGCTCCTTTTAGGTACTGGATGTGTTTGTGGAAAATGAGACACACACCTTGGTCTCACCAGCATACTGTTGGCCCTGGGGCCCATCTCTTTTCACCAGTGAAACTATGTTTTAAAGGTACAACCCAGGTTTTGGTGAGGGATGCTGTAGAGGGAATCACATTGCCCTGAGACATAGGATTCTCCACTGGAATTCCTTCTAAGAACTCCCACAAAGCCCTACCAGCCTTAAAATGGGTGCAGTAAGTGCTCCTCCCTGCACCCAGACAGGGCCCCATTCTCACATTATTCCTTTCCATTCCTTTGGGGGGGCTAGGGGAGAGAAGTAGCTCTGCTGTTTAGATACTGCATGACTGGCCCCTGCACAAGGTTGCAAGAGGATGGAAGAAGGAAGGCTCCTTGCACTCTCTCCTACCACGTGCACACATAAGCAGGAGTAGCACAAGCTAGCCATTTATGGAGAAATGAAGAAAACTAATGATTGCTTCAGTATTTCTCCAATAGCTTTTTCCCTGTTTGGTTTATTTCACATATACATAAACCTGTTTTCAACAACTTATCAAGATTGTGCTACCAAACGCTTACCTAATATATGGTTTGCTTTTAAGATTTGTAGATGAACGATTTCTGCATAATAAAACCTCAGGAATACACAAGTGATCTTAACAAATACAGTAAGACTGCTGTGTGGTTTCCCACTGCCTTTGTAGTTTCTAAGACACTATAACATTATTTAATTAGCTAAAATTTCCTCTCTCTTGAGAAACGGAAACTCAATGAAATGTCAACAATGCTGTCAGTCTGCTTCAGGCTAAACTCATTACACAAAAACTCAAGATAAAAATAGTCCAAGACTGACTATTTTGTCACAATTCATAGGTCCACAAACATTATGCCTCAGAAATGCGAATCCATGCAAACCCTGCATTTTGGGGGGTTAGTAATACCATTATATTGCATCAGTTGATTATGGTTTTTATGCTCTTTTGCAGAGTTCTATATAGACCAAGCAAACAGAATATAAAGTCCTGCCAGTGACTGCTGGCTCATTGTGGGCTGTTTACTGAGAGATGTTTCTTGATCATCTATCATTTTGCTCAAAAAATTAATCTCCCCCCCCCGGAGTGAGAGCTGATATTGTATTTTAAGCAAAACAGTGAAAAGCTGAAGAAAAAAATCATTTCACTTTATCTGAATTATAACTGATATATCAGAATACATGTGCTCATTACTAAGCATAATAAAATTTGGCATTTTCTATTGTCTGGGGTTTATAAAGGCTAAATTTCTTGATTTATTTAAATAGACAGATAGGAAAGAGCAAACTACAAAAACAAGTGCTATATACTGAAGGCATGTGAATTACCTCCTTTCCAAGGATAATGCAAATTAGAAGTATGTAAAGCTTTGTCTGCACCTGGGATCTTTAATGAGGATAAAGAAAAATCAGACAGAGATTCTCCTGGGAAAAGAGAGGATCGTTATTTGAATAACCTGCAGTGAATTCTAATCAATGCAACGTGACTTTGAAAATGAATGTGGTCTTTCAACCCTCTGTACTCAAGCCATAATATTAATCATAACTTCATGGTACAGTAAAGCCTTTGACAAATGGTTATTCAGTGAACTAACGAAAAGACCAGTTGTAGGATGGGGAAGGAAGGGGCCATATAAATTCAATTGTTTTTTGTTTGCAAATGCTTCTTTCTTCTTTTTATGTCTGATTTGGAATGTCTATATAAAATGTGATTGTTTTCTTTCAGGAGTGACATATACAAGCAGTGCCTCATGTCATTATGCTTCTAAGAATATTGTTTAGCATTACATTTTACCAGAAAACCTGTGCTCATTTTTGAGACAGGATTTCTCAGGATGTATTAGTCATTCATCCCCCAGTGCTTAAAACCTCCACTGTGCCTCTAAAATGCTGAAGGTAATTTGTGTCTTCTATCCATTACTAGGTTCTATTCAAACCTCCTGTAGTTAGAGGAGAAGTTTAACATAAGGCTTGATTCACTGGCTGCAATGTAGAAAATCGATGCTGACTTAAGTACTTAAAAAAGACCCCTATTATTAACTGTTCCCCATCTTAAGACTTAAAATAATTATTTTTTTTTTGGCATTCTCACTACTACTATGTTTGCTCCAAGGAAATGCAATGTATTGAAAATTGGACTTTCAAGAACCACAAACAAAGGGAACCAAATAAACTTAATAAATATATATTAAAAATCAAATGAATATTTTTATCAGCAGATGATTATATGGAATACAAGAAAAATAATATATCTTATTATTTGCTGTAATCTAGGGGGTGTTTGTATATGAACAGTAAAACAGAACTGGGTTCATGTTACACTGGTAAAATGCAGTTATGCTCCCCGGGAGAACCATAAGGATATTTTTTTCCTATGAATTTTTCTGTTTTAAAAATATTGAGCATGCTTAAGCCCTGATCTTTTAAAAAACCACAACAGGTGGAACATTGTGCCCACCTGCAGACACTATGAAGTCAGGGGGTTACCCTGCATGGGGCTTGCTATAAGATCAGTGCCTTAGATAATACAATATTATTATAACATTGTTAATAGACTCACATATGTTTAAAGCACAACTCTTACCCTCAGCACACCTCAAGCAAAATCCTGAGAAGAGTGAAGGGCTCTCCAAGGGGCCTGGAAGGTTAAACTCAAGCTCTGTTGGACCAATGAGAGAAGTGAGTTGAAGAATTAAAGGCATCTACTTACAACATCCTGCCACCAGTCCCTAGGCATTCAAATTCAGGGATTGTGAGCAAGAACCTATCACATAACCTTAAATACTACGTGATCCAAGGTGAGAGGGGTTGTCTTTCAGATAGTTGGTAACCAGCAGCATAAAACAGCAACCTGATATGATTTAGAAAAGGAAATAGGGGTCATGGTGGATAACTAGATGAACATGAGTTTTCAGTGCAATGTGGTGGCTAACAGAGCAAGTATGATCCTTGGTTGTATAAGCAGGGGATTATTGAGTAGAAGTAGAGAGGTAGTATAACCATTGCATACAGCATTAGTGAGACTATTACTGAAATACTGTGTCCAGTTCTCATGTCTACCCTTCCAAAAGGATGTTGACAAACTAGAAAAGGTTCAGAGAGGAGCCACAAGAAGGACTTAAGACCTAGAAAACCTGTTTTACAGTGAGAGACTATAGAAGCTCAATTTAATCATCTTATCAAAGAAAAGGTTAAGTGATTTGAGCATGGTGTATAAGCATATACATGGGCAGAGATTTCCTACAACGGTGGCCTCTTTAATCTAGCCGACAAAGAAATAACAAGAACCAATGACTAGAAACAAATGTTTAATACTGAGGGTAATTAACCATTGGAACAACTAACCTAGGCATGTGAAGTCTTCAAATCAGGAATGGATGTCTTTCTAAAAGATATGTTGTAGTTCAACAAGATATTTTGGGGTTGATACAGGAATCGTTTGGTAAAATTCTCTGGCCTGTCTTATTCCAGAGATCAAATGAGATGGTCATAATGGTTCTTTCTGGCTTTGAAATCTCTTAATCATTCCTAAGGTTACATATAAGTTAGTTGTGTTAGATAACTAACAAAAGGTTTAGATAACTAACAAAATCCAGCATCTGGGGAAATGGTTGCAAATCACACACATACACCTGTGTTGTTATTACCTTTATTATTGTGATCAGGGTTTGGGGCTCATTGTGCTAGGTACTTTACAAAAACATAATAAGAAGATGGTCCCTGGCCTAAGGAAACTACAATTTAAGTAGTACTAGTGAGAGAAAAACACTTTTGCCCACTGAAACCTACCAATTGCAACAGATCTTGAAGATCTCTGATAAAAGGTGGGGTAAACACATTCAGTAGTTGCGGGGAGGCACCTTCACCAAACTCCAGATAATTCTCCCAACCAACCAGACAGCAGCACCTTCTGCTTAATCTGGATTGAACATACACTATTTCATGCTTGTCCAAATACCTGTTGTAACCAGAAACTGCAAAGACAACATAAAGTCTGGACCTGATAAGAAGGAGAGACAGCTTCATGTCAACATATTGATGGCCCCGCAGCTCAAATCACCTCTTTGCTTAACTACTCCGGCTGCTCAAATGCACATTGAACTAGAGAGGTAAGAGAAAAGAAACCTGCAGAATCTCCCGGGGAGACACCTATGAGTGGATGAATGAGCTCCAAGTGGAAAGAATGGAACCACTTAAGTGTGATTCTTGTTCATTCCTGCTATGGTCCACGGATGAGCCAGCAAAATGTAATGGCTAATGGTATCAGTGGCTTCTGATAATGCTAAAAGAATCAGACTAGACACCTGAGCATTGCCCATCATTAGAAGATTAACCAATAAGAACAATGCAATCTCTATATTGCACCTTGGCCTGAAAACTAATTATTAGGGATCCAGCAAACGTGACGATTCTAGCTCCTTCCTGACAGGTTTCAGAGTAGCAGCCGTGTTAGTCTGTATTCGCAAAAAGTAAAGGAGTACTTGTGGCACCTTAGAGACTAACAAATTTATTAGAGCATAAGCTTTCGTGAGCTACAGCTCACTCCGATGAAGTGAGCTGTAGCTCACGAAAGCTTATGCTCTAATAAATTTGTTAGTCTCTAAGGTGCCACAAGCTCTTTCCTGAGTTTCTTTGCCACCACCTTCTTAGAACCTTTTCCAAAGGAGCAAAGCACAGAAAAGGAACTTGATTTCGCTCTCATACCAACAGTACAATAGCATAACTCTATTGACTTCAGTGGAGTCACTCCTGATTTGTATCAGCATGAGTGAGAGATTAAGACCACATCTTGCTTTGCCTTTCATCAATGGGATTGAAGATCCTTAAGTGATTCTCCTGATCTTCCACTATGGTTTATGGAAAACAGATCCTGTCAAAGTAACTTGATATCTTTTTTTGGTGAGATTACAGATCCGGTTAATAAAGGTATAGAATTGATGTAATATACTTAGACTGCTGGTAAGGTGTTTGACTTACAGCAGAAGATTTTGATTAAAAAATCTAGAATGATATAAAATGAACATGGCACACATTAAATGGATTAAAAGCTGGCTAACTGATGGGTCTCAAAATGTAATTGCAAATGGAGAATCATCATCAAGAAGATGTGTTTCAACTGAGGTTCTACAGGGATCGGTTCCTGGCACAATACTATTTCACATTTTTATCGATGTATTTTATCAAAAAATAAAAGAAAACATAAAATTACTGATAAAGTTTGCAGATGACATAAAAGAATAATGAAGAGGACAGGTCACTAATACAGAGTGATCTAGATTGCTTGGTAAACTGGGTGCAAGCAAACACTCTGTGTTTTAATATAACTAAATGTAAATATATACATCTAGGAACAAAAAATGTGTGCCCTAGTTATAGGATGGGGGATTCTATCCTGGGAAGCAGTGACTCTGAAAAAGATTTGGGAGGTTGAAAGGGATAATCAGCTGATTCTGAGTTCCCAGTGTGATACTCTGGCAAAAAGGGCTAATGCAACCCTTGAATACATAAATAGGGAATCTCAATTAGGAGTAGAGAGGTTATTTTACCTCTGTATCTGGCACTGGTGCAACTGCTGTTGGAAAACGGTGTCCAGTTCTGGAGTCCACAATTCAAGAAGGATGTGGAAAAATTGGAGAGGGTTCACAGAAAAGCCAGAAGAATTATTAAAGGACTAGAAAACCTGCCTTATAGTGATAGACTCTAGAACCTCAATCTATGTAGCTTAACAAAAAGAAGGTTAAGGTGTGACTTGATCACTGGCTATAAGTACCTACATAGGGAACAAAGATTTGGCTCATCACTCTAGCAGAGAAAGAGACAACATTATCCAGTGACTATAAGTTGAAGCTAGACAAATTCAGACAGGAAATAAGGTGTACATTTTTAACAACGAGAATAAATAACCATTGGAACAACTTACTAATGATCGTGGTGGATTCTCGAACATTAACAATTTTTACATCAAGATATGATTTTTTCTAAAAGAGATGCTCTAGGAATTTGGGGAAGTTCTAGGGTCTGTTATTCAGAATGTCAGACTAGATAATCACAGTGGTCCCTTCTGGCCTGGTACTCTATGAATCTATAAATGGTTGGTGACCCATTTTCCTCAGCCACCTTACAATGGCTATCAAAAAGGGCATAGTAGCTGAAGCTGAGTTCCCAGGTGATACCCTCCAGAACACAGTGCAAAGACCACCTGCAGCAAGAAATGGAATGCTCTCCACACAGGTGATCCTCACTAGCTCCCAGGTCACCCCATCGTGCCTTGTGCCTAGTTAAACAAGAAGAACTACATAAAGCCACCCTTATTCTTTGAAGCAGTATTTAGCTTCCATGTTCCTCCTACAGTGGTGTGGAGTAGTTTCTACAGAATGAAGTTAAATGATCTGCCTGCCATGAATACAGGCACACGTAAGGAATATTGGCACCTCCACACAAAGGTTTTGCCACTGAGATTCTGAACTAGTTATCAATTGCTCAGGGCTGTGACCTGAACTGGTCTTTGCAACTTGGTTGTTCAAGTACTCGTCTGGTGCCTGCACACAATCACTTAAATCTTTGTAAAGAAATGGAAGCTTTAACCATTGATTTAAAAAATATCTGTTTACCTCAACTTTTTGGATGATGTTTCAAAACCCACAAAGAAATAAGATTGTATCAAATTTACGGGTATGTATTAAGACTGCCTGGAGAAGCAGTTGAAGTGCCTCTCTGCCAGTTTTGCAGGGTGCTGGGTCACTCACTCAATTTATGTAAATGTGGATCAGCAGCCCTTTCCTGGCCTGTCCCAATGTAGTTTTCCATGTCAGCCTAAACATTTTTTAGGTTAATAAATTAAGACCTAGGGCTTGACTTCATTGGGACAATAATCTGACCCAGCAAGATCTCAGAATAATCTATCTATTTTTCTTTATTCTTCTCAACACTGGGAACATTGGAATTGCCCTACTAGATCAGACCAATCATCCATCTAATTCAGTATCCTGTCTCCAGCAGTAGCTGGAACCAGCTGCTGCAGAGGAAGGACCAAGAAGCCCTGCAGTAGGTTTTTAGGGAATAACCTACCCACAGGGTCAGTTTCTTCCCAATCCTATTAACTGGAAGGTATGCCCTGAAGAATGATGGTTTATGATCCTTTCCAAAACTATTTCTTTAAAATTTGTTCTATAACAAATCTGGATATACATTTTATCCATATACCAGTCTGATCTTTTTGTGTAGAGGAAATACATGTCTTCAAGTCCTTAAGGTCCAATTTTGTAACCTTTACCCATGGTTAATATTACTCACACCATCAAATAATCCTATGTAATTTAATAGAGAATTCTATCTGATGGTTCAATTAAATGATAGAAAAATTTTAATTCCATGATAAGTTCTACAGGTTATTAGAATAATTGCTATTGTATTCCACTGGTTTCATCCCTAATACATTCTATAGGAGTTTTCCATAAGGATTTTCTTTTGAAAGTCTTTATAGGGACTGTACAATACATTGGCCTAGGGATTATCCCAGCTGGTGCTCTATTCCTACAGCAGCTCCAGGTGAAGGAATACAGAACATTGAGGTATATTTTGGGGACTTTTTATGATCTATTTCAGAGTAGCAGCCATGTTAGTCTGTATTCGCAAAAAGAAAAGGAGTACTTGTGGCACCTTAGAGACCAACAAATTTATTAGAGCGTAAGTTACATGAGCTACAGCTCACTTCATCGGATGCATTTGGATGCATTCATTCAAATGCATCCGATGAAGTGAGCTGTAGCTCACGAAAGCTTATGCTCTAATATATTTGTTGGTCTCCAAGGTGCCACAAGTACTCCTTTTCTTTTTATGATCTATGTTATACATGAGGTCAGGCTAGATTATCACAATGGTCCCTTCTGGTCTTGAAATTTATGAATTTCTTTCTTTGAGTCTGTCCTAAATAGGGTGAAGTCATAGAGTGAAGTCCTGGCACTACTGAAGTCAGTGGGAATTTTGCCATTGATGTCAATAAGGCCAGGATTTCACCAATAGTTTCCAGTTTGGCTCCCACATCATATAACTCCATACTAGTTGACAGAGTTCAGTAGCACAAGTAGGAGCAGAATCAAGCCTATAGAACCATAAGGTTAGAGATGAAAGACACTGCAGGTTATCTGCTATGCCCATCTACTAGTGAGATATATATTTTCTGCTGCTTTTTCCATATTTCTTATGCTTTATAGAATCACTCTGCACTGTCTTAGATCCACTGGCATTTACTTTGTGATTCAGAAGAAAAATAATCCCTAATATCCCAGATATTCATGGACATTCTTTGAGTATGCAGATTTTCCTTGTTCCCATGAAGCTCCAAAAATATGTTTTAAAAGGTTGAAGAAATCTGTGGTAGTTATTTCTTTCTCATTTCCCCACCGATGACTACTGTCAATTTAATCACACAATTAGTTATTATATAAACAAAAATAAAATTCATTATTTTAGGATGGAATCTGGAGAGTAAGAGAACATTTTAAATCATCATGGTTAAGTTACTGCAACTATCTCTGCCTCCGTTTCTCTTTCTACAAAACAAGATAATGATGCTTACCTCACAAGAACGAAAACAACTAGAAATCACAACAATGTTAAAAGCATTACAGTATATTAAGCATTTATAATAGTATGTTCACTTATATAGTGCTTTACGTTTTCAATTCACTAATCCTGCCCCCACTGAAGCCAATGGCAAATCTACCAGTATCTGACCATAAAGCAACAGTAATACAAAGAAAAAGATTCAGATCTCACCTACATGGGTGTAAATCTGAAATCATTGGAATGACTTCACTGGAATCACTCCTGATTTACACAAAGGAATTAAAAACAGAATTTGGCTCATTGTTTGAGGGTTAAAAATTGGGGTTGGGGGAAATGATTACTGTGGTATTACTGGCCTTCCTTATACATAACGGGAATACCTGTAATAAATAATGTAGTTTTCTGATTATTTCCTAGAGGCAAATGTGACATTTTTAAGGGTGATCAGTAACTATCATCTATAACCCAATCAACAAAGCATGGGATTGGAGGTAAAATCTTGCTTTCCTTTGTCTGGCCTGTAGTCCTTTATTTTAATGAAACTAATTGCTTGACAAAAGCAAGCACGATTCGGTCCTAGCTTTGCAAATCTAAACCTCTGAAGCCCAAGAATTCCCTTTCAGTCCTATGTCAGTCACCATTTACACCGGTGTAAGTAGATCAAATTAAGTCCCCTAAGATTCAGGACCAGGCATATTGCTCTGGGGGATGATTCTGTTCCCGTTTAAATCAATAACAAAACTCCCACTGAGTTCAATGTTGAGCAGGGTTGGGCCCTGGACTTCCTAGAACTCAGGATTACATCACAGTAGGATTTTGTATTGGTGCCCATCACTGTAGCATCTGAGCATCTTGTTTGTAAAATAGAGGGCTAATAGGGAAGTCCCTAGTCGACTTCTTGAAGTCTCTCACTCTCTCGTTTTGTTTTAATTTAATCAAGGATTTTTTTTTAAAAAGGGGATAATTAGATTTTTACAACTTTATACAGAGGAAACATTTTAAACCGATTTGTACATTGAAGAAATGTGGATGTTCCAAGATTTTCTTTCAAGTAACATAATCATAATAATATTCTCATATTGCAGAGATTTAACATTTCAGATTCTTTCCTCTGCACCTTTTATTGTTCCTGTTTACAGTGCACCTGAAACACATTGTATAATTGGCAGGCAGCCCAGATTTTCCATTTAGGAACAGTTTGATGATTTCACTTTTTCTTCTTTTTTTAAACAGCAGGTGCTCTACATTGTAAACAATGCCAGTCACCATAATATTATTAGCTTTTGCATTTTTATTACATTTTTGCCTCCCTACATATTTTAAACTTCATTGCAAGGCATTTTTGGCACCGGCTTAGAAAGCTTCTGATTTCATAAGGAAGATGGATATCAGCGAACACAGTGCTTTGTTGTCATATATAATTAGAAAGCGTAAGATTTACTTAATCATAAAACCACCCAATATTTGCAGGTTTGTTTCTCATTTTCTCTGCAATACATCCACATCTGTCCCATGCAATATGTTAATTCCCTTTTCTGCTATATGGATTTTTCAAACATTTAACCCTTTTTTTTCATGGCATCTAAACCATCTTTTTAAACATTGTTCTTCCCACCCTATAACCCTTCCCCAAGATCTTACAGATTAAATTTCAAATGCTTCACAGTTTGATGGATAAATAGCCAGGACAAACATGGCCTAGTGGTTCTGCAATCTCTATTATTGTTTAGCAGGGTATATATTTCATTGGTTATTATAAATTTGTGCAAACAAATGGAGTTCAGAAACAGTGAATCAGAAATTAATTGAAGAAGAAATCTTGAAGGAAATTAATAGAAGCAGCAGCAGATGAAGTCTACAGCAATCCAGATAACACAAGGCAATAAATACTTTATATGCAGATTTTTAAAAATGTATCTAGATTTAAATTATTTTGAAACAAAGACACTATTTGAAAAAAAATAATTTAGATAAATGTTGAATAAATAATATTTATTGTTAGAGTTATCTGCAGGTTTCTATTAAATCTTCATTAGCAAACAAAGACAAAAATCAAGCTATTTTCATGTTTCTATAGCGAGGATCTCTTTTGCTAAACTGCATTTTGAGTTACATTTTTTTTTCCAGATCAGCTCAATAAGTGAAAGCCCAACAGAGAACAGACGCACTATAAGAGCAATAAAGGGAAGTAAAAAAAATTAAAAATCCTTTGTTCTCCCTGCAGTATATCCGTAAATCTATTAGCGTTATTTTCCTTTCTTCTCTTTTTTGCATCCCAAGCCAGATCTCAAGTTCTCTGAAGCAATCCTTAATCCAGCTCCCTAAAGGCCTAGGCCTGCATGCGGCAATTTCTTCCCTGCTCTCAGCACAGATGTTTCGAGCACATTCCATTACACCTACATGCCATTACAGCTAATGGCTTATTCTGATGAAGAAAGCTGCTTTCTGCTCAGTGCAGCAAAGGGGAAAATAGCCTCCTGTACAGTTCGTACACTGCAACAATGAAATGTGGGGGCAGGTGGTACAACAGAACTCTCTAATGTTAATTACATACTGTATTACCCCCAAATTTGGCTGGTCATTAATTATGCTAATTTACCTTCCTGAAAATTAGCACCATCAATGTGAACATTTGAGCAGCTTATAGCAAAATGAACTATGTCACTATGTAAACCTAAACCTTTTGACCCATCCAGATATAAGATTGCAATGGTTATACCTTTTTGTGTGGGACAAAGGATAGTCTTTTGGATAGGGCATATGACTAGGAATGCTGAGATCAGAGATCTATTTCCAACTCTACCACTCACATTCTTAGACAAGTCACTTAACCCCTCCGTGCCTCAGTTTCCCATCTGTGAAAAGTTCTACTTATCTCACTGTGGCATTCTGATTCTTCATTTACTAATGTGTGAAAATTGGTTTTTTTGATGCTTAGGAGAAAGGTACTATATGTATATATATATAAACCTAAAGCATTATTATTATGGCATAACTTCCAAAGTGATGGACTTCTTGGGAAATCTATAATCTGGAGGAAGATACACTCACGTTCCTGGAAGGTATTAGAAAAATGAATCAGAATGTTTTGGTCATGACAAACAAATAGGTTGTATATATTTTTATTAATACTCAATTTAAAATAAAATTTTGGATTAAAAAAAGCTAACTCAAGGACCTCAAAAATACTGTAATTTTGTAAAGAACAAAAACTATACCCTATATATTGCTAGAAAGAATTTTACTGAAAATTCAAAGTTGGACAGAAAACATCTGATCATGTAAATGTATCCAGCCAGGGAATATAGTGATTTTTCTGTATGTATTTAGTTTATATTAAGTCTCAATAAAGACTGAGTCAGTAACTTGAATGTGCCTACATTTATAGATTGATTTTTTATTTATTTCTTCATTAAAACAATATCCTTCTTCTTTCAACGAAACCTAAGGTTTTACCATATTGAGAACAGGCCTAAGAAATAGGGCATCAGATTCAGATTCAATTTGTTTTCCTATAAATTAAATAAATTAAATCTCATTTTACTTATGTCGAAATTGATCGAGTTTCAGAGGTAAACAAAATATCTTCCCTCAGTCTCCATTTCTTCTTCAAGGCTGCTGTTTCCTTCTATCCATCTCCAAGAAGCCATCATCATATTAACATAGATGACAATCTGGCAAGGAGGTGCTGATCAAAGATAAATTTCACACTCGCACTTCGCATTTTCTAATTACACCATCTGTGTCAGACTCTTTCGTGGCAGTTCTGCCCAATCTGTCAAATGCTGCATGCCTATGGGAATGCAGAGGAGCTGAGAAAATCGCCTCCATTTCCCCTACCAGCCGATCCATCACCCCAATAGGAGCTGGGTGGATATATTAGTCTAATTGGTACTGGAATGAAGGTTCCAGACTGCATATAAGATGAGGTGTTTGGGGGATGCAAGACATGAGATTTACAATTTGAATCATATTACAAGGCTTGCCCCAGCTTGCTTCATAGCAAGCCAAGAACAAGCCATGCATGCAATATCAGTATGTGGTGGGTAGGAGGGAGGAAATGTGGAACATTTTTAAAAAGAATAATGAATGAAAAAGTGTTTCCTTTCATTTCTCTCTGTTTCCTTCAGACACATTAACTATAAATGATTATGAATAGGTACTGATTAAAAGAGCTCATCCTTTTATTAAAATGTTATAAAAAGTAAGTACAGGGAGTTAAATACCCTGACCCAGCAGAGATGGCCAAATCTAGTCTAATCAAGTCCTGATCAACTAAATCCAGCAGCTGTACAGAAACAACACAAATTAGTCCTTTCACACTAAAAGTACATCACCTCCTATACAAGATATATCAGATTAAAACCCAGATGGTGAAAGGCTGCAAATTTTAATAATTTTCCACCAAATGCATCCGATGAAGTGAGCTGTAGCTTACGAAAGCTTATGCTCTAATAAATTTGTTAGTCTCTAAGGTGCCACAAGTACTCCTTTTCTTTTTGTGAATACAGACTAACACGGCTGCTACTCTGAAACCTCTAATAAGAATGACATTTAATATTATTATTCAACTTTAAGGATCAAATTTTTAAAGAGGCTTCATCTTCATCTCGGCCATGTATTTCTGAGCAATTTTGCACCTCCATTATGTTTATATACAAACTTTCTGCACCCAGATGGTAACATTTACAAGCACAAAGTACTTTACACTTGTTTTGTATGTACAAATAGGTGTGTGTGTCTATCCTATTATCTGCATGCTCAAGTATTTGTTTGCAAAAACTGTGTAGGTAAGAGACTGCATGAGCAAAACTGGATAGGCACAAATGGAGGCCACATTCAGAAAATGTCGCCCCATCCATCTCGATTCTTTTATGACCTTATTCATTTTAATATCTGACCACCTTACAAACATTAATGAATTTTTTCTCCCATGCCCCTTCTGTTATTATCCCCATGTTTACAGATGGAGAACAGAGAGATTGAGTGATTTGCCCAAGTTCATACAGGAAGCCTGGGACAGAGCCAGAGGTTTACCCCAGATCTCCTGAGTTCTCAGCAAGTGCCTTAACCACAAAACCATCTGACTTTAAGGGTCTCTTTTACCTTAGTTATATTTTAATGGAACAGGAAAAAATTATTGATAGGTTACAATATTTTTGCCATCAGATGCAACTTCGGACTCTTTTATACATTCTACTAAGGTGGCATAATTTTTGCTGGGTGTTGACTTGCAATTAATACAAGATTCAAGCAAATGCAGCACACTCTGTTCCAAACTTTGGTCATTTTCAATACTCACTCCAAATTCATCCCTAATACAATGCCAATGCTGTTGGTCTACAGTGTCCACCAAGTAATACTGCATGAGTTTTGTGCTTTTAAACACTCTGCTCTGCTTCCAGAATGATCGGGGAAAGAGCTATTCAAATATTCATAAGGGACTGAAGACAAATACTTGGCTACTTCCAACATTTCAATGTTAAATCATTTAGTAAACACAGGGTAACAGCATTAAGACAAGATCAGACAAAATTGCCAAGCATCACTCAGGGCTAGGTCAGCTAAGAGTAACCTTAAAGCTGTAAATCAAGCTTTTACTGCCACATATTTGATTGAACTTGTGTCTTTACTTGAACTTTTGAATTTTCCCTTTCAAAGAAGTGTACAAGACAGCCTCAAGGTGGAATATGCCCGAATGACTCCATTTCAGAGGCACAATCAATGAGCAGCAATTATCTCAGATATATTTTAGCCTTTTATAGACAAAGACCTTTGTCTGGATGGATGCTGCATAACAGAATGCAGCTGACATGCTTATATATGCTGCTTCTTTTCCCTGTAAGTTTTAATTCTACTGGAAAATTTTCTCCAAAGAGCAACAAATAGAATTTTAAATAGGTTTATTTGTGATTATTGAAATTTGAATCCCAACTGCACGAACCTTAGTTAGATGAGCTTTGGGAACTACACGAGGGTTCCAGGGAGGGAGGAAGCGGAATCCACATCTTGCCACACAGGCAGGCTTTGAAAACCACTGTGGCCCCTGCACTGGAAGAGAAGCTACAACCCTGGATTCCCATTTTGCAAGGACTTGTTGCCAAGTGATCTGTATAATCTGGTGATCAAACAATGCCTTGCCCCCCAAAACCTCCCTCCACTCCATTCTCTCTGGGACTGGAACAGAACCTCTTTCCACCATGCAGAAGTACAGAGTTCCCTCATGTACCCATCCCAGAGCTCCGCACTCCCTGTGCAGTGGCATGGAGGAGTAAGGATACCAAAGGACAGACCAATAAAGGATTCACAGTGGTCTCAAAAGAAACTCTGGATCCATTATTGCCTGCTGAGAGAATGTTATTAGTTTGTTATATCATCAAAACTGGGAGAGATTCCTTCAAAAAGTTTCTAATTCTTTTGCTTTCTTTGATAGAACAACAAATTGTTTTTAATAGCAGAAGCTAAGTGAATACTCCAAGGGGAAATGGTTGAATTTGTCAGTGAGAGAGGCACTATATGTCTGAATCCACTCACTTAGATCCCAGTACTGCGGTGAGCTCTGAACAAAAAAGAACAAATAGGTATATGATCTAGACATTTTCTCACAGAACTACAGGAGAATACTGGCAATGGGAGGTTATATATGGGATAGCTCTATATTGCAATGTGGGAAGAGGAAGTGAACCAATCAATGTATCCAAAGAATTGGAAGAACATAATCATTATGCATAGGACCCATATGCACAGGCTCTGCAGAGGAGCTATGTGATGCCAGATCACCTCTGGGAGAGGGTAAAACTGTTCCTCTCCTCCCCAACCTTCTTCCACAACTGTGTGCCTGGCTTGCTTTGTAAAGGGGTGAGAGGGCCATGATGACTATGTGAACCTTGGGCATATGGAGGGAGCAATTGTCAATAATACTCATACAGGGTGTGAAAAGGTGATAAAGTTCCCTGATCTTCCCCCTTTTTCCCTGCAAGGAGGCCAGTCATAATCAGTCTACAAGGAGAATGTTGATGCGAGCAGAAAACTGTAACAAGTAGATTTGCATGCCAGTTTTACAGAACAAAACAGACGCAAAGGTGGACATTTGCCTAATTGCTATTTGGTCCCTTGAAAAACTCAACCCAGAATTCATTTTTTTAAAACATGGAGGAAATGTCATGGTTTAGGAAGCCATTTTCATTGCCTGTGGGGATGTTCCAAAGTGAGAGGGTATAGTCCTGAGGTTTGAAGATTGGCACAAGAGATATTTCATAGGTATAATTCCCCAAATCTCATTAATATGGCATTTAGGAAAAATCCCGAATTACTGAAATTAAAACGATGTTCTACTCTGACTACTGAAAAATAGATTTGTGAATTCAGAACAGATTCTGATGACTTTAGGGACAAAACACAGTGTTACTGTTTTCTACTCCGATTGGCCCTGCAGAACCAATCTAGCTAAGAAGAAGGGGGCTGGATTCTATTCCACCTTGTCTGTTATCTACCAGATTATTTACTAAATTCCAGTCACACCTGGGGAAGCCTGATGAAGTCAATGGGCCTGCAGAGGTGCCAATGACGGTATTTTATGGTGACACTGAGATTGCACAGGTGTAAATGCTGAGTTAATTTGTCCTATGGATTCACCTTTATGCCATGTAAGAAGGAACAAAGGCTCACATTTAGAAAAATACCTCTACATCTGTAAACTGAGAATGTCTGATATGGAAATCATTGAGACACAATAAACATGGACATTATGTGCTTCTTACAGAATCACTTTTCAGAGTAGGACTGCACTTTAAAGAAAGATAGATGCTTGTGTAGAGTACACATGACCACAGCCAATAAGTGTATTTCATCACTATGACTGCATAAACAAATACCTCCTATAGGAAGGTGGCTCAAAAGAGTAATGCTCATATTAAATTAACAACTGAATTATTAATGGAAAAATGGAGGTGGTTGGAATCATGTGATGAAAATCAATGGCTTATACAACTTGCAGAATAATGACTTGTATATATACTGTAACCCCCCTAAGAGTGTGTATACTCAGGGTTTGTCTACACTGCAATCAAAGAGCCACAGCACAGCTGTGGCTGGCCAGGGTCAATTGATTGAGCTTCCAGTAGGTTTTGGCTCCGGAGCTAAAAATTGTTAGCCTTGACCTATGTTGATGGAAATGTAGAGCCATGTTACCCCAGAGGGGAGGCAGGGAAGGAACAGGACCCAGTTGGGCCAGTCAGGCATTAACCTGTGATGGTGACTCTATGGAGCCATAGCCCACACTTCCTCAGAAGAAACAACCCTTCCCCCATCTCCTTGGCATTTCTGTCGGACTGTGTCTTTCCTTAGGACACTGTACAGTGCTCTGAGCAATGGGATTCATTTTGTCTCATGCTACATGCTGGTTTCGTACATCTGAAAGAACTTTAGATTACATCAGAATTCAGTTAAAAGAGATTTCTTGATTCACAACACTACTGTTCAGTTCAAGAGAAGCTTCATATACGCTCTCTGTTTAGTCTCACTCAACACAAACTGCTCCAATACAATCAGTGAATTAAAGATTCAACTGAGATTTAAAAAACAACAAAATATCCCCTCTCAACGATGGCGGGTATGGCAGGCCATGGGAGGCTGAGCCTCCTTAAACCGCCAGGCATGGCCCTGCCCATGCTCCACCCTGAGCCCCCTCCTGCTTCCCGCCACTTCCACCTGGCCCGAGCCCAGATAGGCTGCTCCTCTTCTCCAAGGATAGGCCAGCCTGCAGCTCGGGACTTGGGGCAGCTGGGGCTGCTCAGAGCCATAGGCGCAGGAAGTAGGAGTGTTTGTGGGGGTGCTGCAGCACCTCCAGGTTTTACGTGGGGCTCTGCTCCCAGCCCCATATGCGGGGTCCTGGCTGCCAGCCCCATGCCTGGGCTCTGCTCCCAATCCAGGTCCCAGGGCTCCACTTCCGCCCCCCACCCCCCTGGGGATCCCATCTGCTGGCTCTGCTCCCAGTCCCAGATGCGTGCTATCAGCCACACGCCCACCTCCAGCTGTGGCCCCAGCCTCAGACGCCTTACTCCTGTCCGGGTCAGCCCCACTCGAAAAAGATGACCCTGCTCCTGGCCCCGGGGGGGGGGATGACAAACAGGGGCAAGATGGATGGTTTTCAGCACCCCCACTAGTAAAAGTGTTCAGCACCACTGCCCAGCCCCTGGTGGCCCAGGGCTGTGGGGCTTGTGACTGTGGTGAGGGACTCAGGGCTCTGTGGGGGGGGAGGGAGATGGAGGGGGTGGAGAAGGGGCAGGGTCTTGGGCAGAAGGGGCAGGGCCAGAGGCTAGTATTCCCGAACGGGTGGCTCACGTGCCACCCATCATCCTGCTCTACACCAACACACCCTAGTTGCCTAACAATTAACATTCTATCTTCCTTGATTTTTTAAAAAAATTCTGTGTCTTGTTACTATTCAGCACTGAAACCTAAAAATAAAGTAATTATGTCATAAGCATGCAACCAAATCCAAATAATCATGCATTCTTATTTGAGTAATGCTTCTTAGGTATAAATATTTCAAGAGTAAAGATAATGTTTGAACTCTGTGATGTCCTGATACTCTAAGTATAATATTTACAGTTACAAAAGTAACATTTTGGACAAGAATGCAGTGAGTCATCCCTCTTTAGATAAAGAGTTCTCAACAAAAGAATATTGTAGCTTTATCTCCATCTTTCTGGGAGATAAATAGATAGTAGCTTTTCTGACATTCTTTCTTGTCTTGTTTACACTCCAGTCCAAGACACCTAAACTAAACTTCACACCCCATTTACAGTAGTAATGGGCAAACCTGAAGAAGTTCAGAGTTTCAGTTTGGTTTGGATAGACATCAAAAAAGTATGGATGGAAAGCTTATCCAAACTCTCTGAGCCTCAAGATTTGATTTTTAACTCACATTACTTTCACATGGTGTAAGTCTATTCACTTCAGCAGAGTTATTCCTGATTTAGACCAGTATAAGTGAGATCAGAATCATGCCCTGAATCTACAACATTGGATGAGAACAGGCTCTATGGAGACTTCCAGTTCTTCATGATTCTGCTTGAGCCAGAGATAACAAAAGGAGCTGCAAGCCTTACTGTATTTTGGAAATTCTGCTTCTGATCTCAACCAGAAATTGTGACAAAATTTGGTATTAATTAGGCAGAAGTTTAAGGAAAAAAGATGGGTCTGTTCTTACTCTGGGTTTCATCTTGCAGTCACTAAGTAGGCAAACATCAAGCAGCAGTCAAATACCATGGCCTTTTTCTGAACCAGTTTACCCATTTGGAATTCTTCATGTGCACCCAGATGCTGTGCTTTCATTTAAGTAAATGTCAAAAGTCCTGTGTGTTTTGAAATCCAGACTGAACATGAATTTCATGATTAAGATACAACTGTATCTTATAACAGAATCCTAGAAATGTAGGGCTCGAAGGGCTCTCAAAAAGTCATGAAGTCCAGCCCCCTATGTTGAGGCGGGACCAAGTATACCTAGACTATCTCTGACAGGTGTTTGTACAACATGTTCTTAAAAACCTCCAATGATGGGGATTCCACAACCTCCCTTGGAAGCATAGTCCAGAGTTTAACTACCCTTACAGTTCAGAAGTTTTTCTTAATATCTAACCTAAATCTCCCTGGAGGCAGATTAAGCCTGTTACAACTTCTCATACTTTCTGTGGACATGGAAAACAATTGATCACTGTCCTCTTTATAACAGCCCTTAATATACTTGAAGATTATTATCAGATCTCCCCTGAGTTTTCTTTTCTCAAGACTAAAAACGACCAATTTTTTAAATCTTTCCTCAGAAGTCAGGTTTTCTAAACCTTTTATCATGTTTGTTGCTCTCCTCTGGACTCTTTCCAATTTGTCCACATCTTTCCTAAAGTGTGACATCCAGAACTGATCACAGTACTCCAGCTGAGGCCTCGCCAGTGCTGAGTAGAATGGGACAACTATCTACCATGTCTTACATACAACAATCTGTTAATACACCCCAGAATGATACTTAGCCTTTTTCTCAACTGCATCACATTGTTGATTCAAATTCAATTTGTGATTCACTATAACCCCAAGATCCTTTTCACCAGTACTACCATCTAGCCAGTTATTCTCCATTTTGTAGCTGTGCATTTCATTTTTCCTTCCTAAGTGAAGTATTTTGCACTTGTCTTTACTGAATCTTGTTGACTTCTAATCAATTCTCCAATTTGTCAAGGTTATTTTGAATTCTAATCCTATCCTCCAAAGTGCTTGCAACCCCTTCCAGTTGGGTGTCATCTGCAAAGTTTATAAACATATTCTCCATTCCATTATCCAAACCATTAATGAAAATATTGATTAGAACTGGACCTTGTACTGACCTTTGCAGGACCCCACTAAATGCATCCTCCCTGTTAGACGGTGAACCACTGATAACTACTCTTTGAGTATAGTCTCTCAACCAGTTGTGCACCCACCTTATAGATCTAGATCACATTTCCCTAGGTTGCTTATGAGAATGTCATGTGGCACTGTGCCCAAAGCCTAACTAAAATCAAGATATACCATGTCTATTGCTTCTCCACATCCACTAGGCCAGTAACCCTGTCAAAGAAGGAATTTGGCAGGATTTGTTCTCGACAAATTCATGCTGGCTATTCCTTATAACCGTATTATCCTCGAGGTACTTACAAATTGATTGTTTAATAGTGTATTATTTTCAAGTATCATAGTTAGTCTGACTGGTCTTTAATTCCCTGGGTCCTCTGTGTTCCCTTATTAAAAGATTGGTACTATTTTGCCATTCTCCAGTCCTCTGGGGCCTTACCCGTCATCCATGAGTTCTTAAAGACAATTGCTAACAGTTCTGAGATTGCTAATTCCTTAAGTAACCTAGGATAATTTTTATCAGGCCATATCAGCTTGAGTACATCTAACTTATCTAAATATTCTCTAACCTGTTCTGTATTACTTTAAGGCTTTCATAAGTAGTATCTATGGCCTGGATCCACAAAGGGATGGGCACTGCAATGCCTAACTTTTGGGCACCTAGAAAATCATAGCAGCAAACATGATCCACAAAGCCATAGTTAGGCTCTCTGTGCAATGAATGCGGATAGCTAGGTGTCTTAGAATATGATCCACAACAGCCAGCACACTAGGCCAGAAGCTGCCTAAACCAGCTCATGGGAGATGCTGACAAGCCCCGCCCTTTTCAGAGAGTAAGCTGTCTAAGTCTGGGTTGTAGGGAGGTGCCTATCTCTGATAGTTTCACAACTGGGAACCCCTCTCCTGGAGTTAGGTGTCCACTTTGTTTCTTGTGAGACTGAGTAAAGCACGTGCCACACTCCACACAACACAGCTAGAGGAAGAGACGGTAGTGCCCACCTTGTCAGTTTTAACCCAGTGATTAGAACATTCACCTGGGATATAAGAGACCCAGGTTCAATTCTCCCCTATGCCAGAGTAGGAGAAAGGATTTGAACAAGGGTCTCCCACCTCTGAAGAGAGTGCTCTAACCACTGAGCTATGGGATAGTCTGGTGGGAGTCTTCCTCAGTCTCGCCTGTTGAAGCTGTTGCACTTTGAATAAATAATTAAAGAGTCATTGGGCAAGAGTGAAAGTAAGAAGGATTTGGGTCTTGTCTAGATGGTACATTAGTCCACACCAGCTGGGCTGTAAATTCTAATGTGTATCAGTATAATGTGCACTGACTGGCCCATGTGGATGCTGCTGGCAAGCACTAAAAGTTCCCTAGTGCATATTCCCATTTCAAACAGTACAACATTAATGTCCACTAGGGAATTGTAATGCAAGCCAGCAGGGTCCACATGGGCCAGTTAGTGCACAACGCACTGGTATGCATTAGGATTTACACACCAGCAGTTGTGAACTAAGGGCACCATGTAGAAAAGGTCTCTATAACCTGGAGGTTAGGACACCCACCTGGGAAGTGGGAGACCCAGGGTCCATTCCCCCTGCTTCAGTGACTCTCTTACTAGTTACACACACAGAGGAGCAGCTTCAACATGAGAGACTGAGGGGACCCCCCCATCCAAATATCCATAGCTCAGTAGTTTGAGTGTGCTCTCTTGAGAGGTGGGAGACACTGTTCAAATCCTTTCCTCTCCCTCAGGTCTCCCACATCCCAAGTGAGTTCTCTAACCACGGGGGTAAAAGTTCTGAGGGCGGCACCACTTCACGCTCCTTTCCACCCCCCAAGAGACCAGATTTCTGACTGGGATCCAATCTGGGGGACAGCCCCTCAGCATGCCCATCAAATTGGGCCCCATAGGTGAGATGGGGGAGATAGGTGCGCCTCTGCCTATGTTCAAGGAATGTAATAGGGATTAGGTGGGACATAGGCATTGCAACATCTTGACTGAGACCACAATGCGCATGCCCAGAGGCAGAAAACTGGATGCGTCCAGGGAACGTTGACTGGAAAATTTAGGTGTTGAGTGCATTTAAGAGCCTACAGGGATGGGTGGCTGCCAAGAAAGGTTTTATGGATCACAGTTCAGCCTAAAAGTGAGATTTAGGTACCTAATTCTAGGATTTAGGTGCCCCAAAACCTTGTGGATCTGCGTCCATCAGTGACAGCTACTTGGTACAACTGGTAGAAATGTTTCAAAAAGACCTTTTCTCAAAACTGATTTTTGTGTATGAAAAATTTTCATTTTTCAACAAAATGGAAAATGAAACATTTAGACTGGATCAGTTTTTATTTATTGTGTTTTAGTTTTTCAGTTTTCAGGTTTCACCCCCCGCCCCACCCACGACTTCTTCTTTTTCTCTTCCCCGCTCCCCGCCCCCACCCTTTCTCAGTACCAAAATAGGAAAAAGCAGGGAAACCAAACAACAGAAATATTTCAACCCCCAAAATTTGATAAAAAAAATTTCACAGCAATTTTTGAACAAAGGAAAACTTCATTTTTTAAAATCTATGGAATAAAAATTACTATTTTTATATGTGATTCCTCCCTCTCCCCCATTTTTTTTACCAGCTCTAGTCCTCATATTCCCCTTGACCATCTCATGCTGTTTTTTAAATTAATTATTTTATGGTTACTTATTGTGCTATTAAGGGGGAAAAAATAAAGAAATGCTTTCAACAGTAACCACAGTACACATATCTTAATTTCCTGGAAAGAAAAGATAAACAGCCAGATGTTTAGTGTGTACATCTGTATACTTTTTACAACATTTTAAAGTAAGGCAACTGTTGTGGGTTTGGAAAGATAAATTGCATCCTTTCCCTGTGTCTGAAACAAAGAATATTTGCAGTTTTACTGCTTCTTTTGATTGTTTGCTAGTAACATTTTCTAAGATGGCTCCTTTTACTCAGGGCAGATAATGTTTTTGGCATATCCTGAATTGTCAAGCAAAAGACAAAAACAAACAAAAAATACCACCACCAATAAAATAGATTTTCCCCGCCCAGGATTTTCCCTGATTACTCCAATCACTCACCTTTAAGGCTGGTCCTTCAGGCCCTGCCTTTTTCATAGTTGGATAAAATTTTCCATACTAAGAACTCTAAATGCTTCAGACTTTATGCAGGTAAATGTTCCATAGAAGGTAAAATGGCAATATTCTTCATAAATGAAAGAAAATAGAAGAAATTATTATATAATATTTGAACCATCTTTATTCTGCAAATACTCAAGCATGTGAATACAGTGGAACTCGGAACATAAGCTAAATTACCCACATGCGTAAGTGTTTTGTGGGATTGGGCCCTAGAAATGTAAACAGTTTCCATTGTTACTGCATTAAAAGTCTGCAGGAATAATAAAATATCCAACAGTGATGTCAATACAATGCCAATAACATTGGTAGAGTGAGAAGCGTTACCCATGTTATTCTCATTATTTTTCACAGTGACAGATTTTATGAAGGCTATTTATTGTTAACACATGGGTCCATGGGTTATTAATATTGCATATAGGTATATGTGATTCTTGTGTTATTGCCCAACATAACTGGGATTTCAGTGGAAAAGACAGACTAGGAATTTTAAGTATTGTATTCCAGATGTCTTCTCAGTAGACCTTTACTACACAAAGATGCATTATGCATTTACAATTTACTATCTGGAAAGAAAAGAATTAATATAGAGGCTGCACATGTCCAGCTTCTATGTCAAGCTTAACTGAGGAAATCAGTTCATACCACAGCTGGTCCAAAATCTATCACACTTTTACATTTTTGGCAGGATGTCACCTTAGGCATTGTAAATGGTGTATGTGTGCTATATAATTATATTGTCCATGGATTTATGCACCTGTGTTGCGTATTTCATTACATTTTCTTGGCCTCCTTATTATGACTACATTTTACATGTCTGATAATACAATTCAAATTCTACCAAATCCAAAATACTAACTTTCAAGCAGAACCAAATGATGCCTAAGTAACTTAACATGATATAATGGAAGGCAAAAGAATTACTTTAATCATAACGAGGTCAGGAGATTTCTCTTTGCTACTCTTCCATTGACATCTTTTTTTTCATGTAAAGCTATTTTAGGCTTTTGCGTACAATTTTAATACACATATTAATTCTCATTGTAATAAAAAGAGCTGTTTGTTGGAGAGAAAGAGTTAATATGTTTATAGGAAATCAAGACAAGCTTGGCATCTTTTATAGAATCAAACCAGAGTTCATAATACAAGTATTTTGTTGTTTCTAAAAATCAACTGGCCCTAAAAATGTGCAATGGAAAATTTTTAAAAAATGATTACAGTTACAAAGAGTGAATGCCAGAAGCTCTGTGGTTGGCTTTTTATCTCATTCCCTTAGTGAAAACAGCTAAGTAGGCACTGGTGAGATATTCTGTAACTGCACAACAAAAAGCTGGCACAACTGCCAAGTGTGGCATGCCAGATGTGTGAATACATTCTGGAGAGCAGTATCAGCAGCTCCAACAGAAAGCCATAGCCATTAATCTAGGGACCTCTGGGAGTTCAGGATAGTGCTGTAAAACCTAGACCCTGCCAAGACTGCATCAGATAAAGCCATCAATGCATTGTAAAAAAGACACAAAACCTATTTCATGGGCTGCACTGATCAAGCAATTACAATCATTGACTACATTAAGCAAAGAAACAGCGGGGTGCCCTATAAAATTGACTGCCAACTTGAATAATCAATAGGCTCCATGTAGAGTAAATTAAATAACTGAAAAACTATTTGGAAAAACTGAAGTTAAAAAGCCAGTCAGTAATCCCTCATCCATGGAAAAACAACACTGCACCCAAAAGATTCTTTAGTTTGCTTTAATTCTTGTCACTAGGAAATACAGTAACAATAAGCTGAGAAAGACATTATTTAACGATCTCAATCACCAATTCAAAATTGTTCACTTAATCCGTACATTCATACTCGATCCACACATTTCTATTATACCTCCCAACCTGCCAAAGTTTAAACATGGGTTTCAATTGTAAGACTAATACTTAAAATGAGAGAACCTACAATAATGATACATACTGCAGGAGGCTTTAAATGAGGCAGATTACTTTCCCTAATATATAAAACATTTAATTTAACCTGACTTTCATTTCCATTGCAAATGGTTGGCGGCAATAGGCTGTGATCCCACAATTGACAGGATGTAACTGGACTACTGCACCCACGTTGGGCACTTTGCAATGATTTGGCCACCCACACACAGGTTGTCAACTGCAGGATTAAGGCCGTGTTGCCTTAAATTGTTGGAAGTCAGTGGGGCTCCATGGAGGTACCGCAGTTTTCCCATACACCAGCAACTGTAGCATGAGCGCTATAAAACACCATGAACTGCAGGAATAGGGCTATTTGAAAGGGTATGTCTGCACTGCAGTATTAGCCTGGGTTATCAGCACCTGGGTCTGAGCAGCCACACTGCAAAACTCTGCCCAATGTCTGTCCTTACTGGTGCTACATGCCTCTGTGTGGGTGTTTCTCTAGGATTCCTGGGGCATACCCCATAGTGCTTTGTGATGCAGTTAGCTCAGCCGACTTACGATTCTTTCCCAGTGAATTGGAGAAGAACTTGTCTGTCCTTCTGGGAACACTGTTTGTGGTGGGAGGGAATTATGGGAAGGAACTAGAGGACTACTATAATGTAAATTATTGAGCTTGCATCTTCACTATAAAGTGGGCAGATTACCATCCCACGTGGAAGTGGAACCTGGGCTTTGCACTCCCACCTAGCCAGGTTAAAAGCACTACCTAACTTGGGTGAGAGGTTTTTGTTTCTGTTTTGGAAGGGAGTTAGTGATAACACCCAAGCAAGAGCCTGGTCTAATTCTGTAGTGAAGATTTTCCCAGACAGAGCAGAGCAGACCAGACCCCTAGAGTTTCAGTGTACATTTTTTGCAAGCAAAATAGGAGAGTTTTGAGGGGGTGGATTTGTAAGAATTTGGTGAATAGCAAATGTTTTCACTACACACTAGTGAACAAAGGATTTGTTTTTCTTTGCTTGCAGTGAAAAAAATTGAAAACACTACCCTGGGACAAATCATGCCTTTGCCCAGACGAGGTTTTCTCCATTTTTGTTCCTCATTTTTAAAAATAAAAGTCCCGTCTTTGCAGAAAAAATTTCTTCCTTGAAAAAAAATCTTCTGTGTTTTGTGTTATTAAAGTGGGAAAAAAATCTGAGGCAGAACTGCAACATATTTTACTTTTTACAGAACCAGAAAAAAAAAAGATGTATCAGTTTCTGCAGTGGTGCAAATAGGTTTTTAACTCCTAAGTTAAGATCTTTTAAAAATAAACAAGCTTTGTCAATATGAACTAGGGTAACAGAATCTGGACCTCTTGGAATAGTGTTAAGACTGTTTCTCACTGATTGAGATATCATGATAATTTTCAAACAGAACCATAATGTGGAATTTTGGCTTCACCCCCTGCAGTCTGATTTTAAGGTAAATCAGATTAAGAATCAAAATTAACTCCTAACAGTAAAACACCAATATTTTAGGTGTTTTATATGAGTACTTGCACTGGCATGTAATAAATTAGTTGTCAATAAACAGCCTGGGATAAAAATATTCTGTTTCTTACTCCCTGTTAAAAATAAAAGGGGACAAAACCTCTGAAAAAGTGTACTTTATGAGAAAACTCATCGCAACTGCATATGAAAGGAGAAATATGATGAACTAAAAATGATTATGTCACAATAAAATTTTCCTACTTGTCTGCTGATTAGATGATAATGTTGCCCATAAAAGCAAGAGGAGGAAAAGCACTGCAGAGAACTTGATAAAATGTCTTACTAAAATCTATTGTATTTACCACTTATTAGATTCTGAACTCAAATAGATCTTGATTGCTGAGAGCTTTGGTATTTAAAAGCTTTAAGATCATCAATTACATTACTCATAATTTCCACATCTGCCTTTTCCCCAGCAATTCAGGCAGAGAGAACACTGTTATAACACTTTTTCTGCAACATGATTATTATAAGACTCTGTTACAATGTACACTTGAAATGCCTCTAAGAAATTTGAACTTAACTGCAATTTGCAGTTTTATGAAACTACCACATGGGTGGCTTTTGGTGGTAGTGGAAATCAAATGAGTGGAGAAGTACCAAGTTAGCTGGGGTAAAGCAGATCCTTACCGACCCTTGCAAGGGGCCCTTGCAAGTAAGCAGGTAGCATAGCTATTTTCTAAGACACCCTTCTTTCCTGCCTATAAAATATTGGCTTTTGGGGAGTGAATCTGCATTTCAGAATAAACAAAACCGTAATTAGAACTGTTATTATGTAATTGAATGAAACTGTGGCTAGGTTTGCACAGGGATGTGCAGCCTGGAGGGAACTGGATCCCAAAGAATCTGTGCTGTGAATTGCTAAAGCAGAACGATTTTTCCCCAGAAATCTTTTTTTTAAACCACCAATGGAACCTGATCCAACTCCTGTTATTAAAATCAATGGTGAGATTCCCATTCATCAGTGGACCATGCCAATACAGTGTATTGATCTCATTCACAAACATCTATATTCACCCTGTATTAATAGAATACGAAGAATTCACACAATTAGACTGACTTGACTCAAACAACAGTAATACATTCTTCAATAATTATATTAATTTACTCTAAATCAGAGAGCCAGATTCTGATACCCTTCCTCACAATGAGTAGCACCTTCCTCTGGGTTTGATCCTGTCCAGAACCGAGTTCTCCCAACTCCCTCTGAGATCAATGAGCGTGGCGGGCACTCAGCACATTGCAAACTGATCCTTCTGTGAATAGCCCCACTGAAATCAATGGGAATACTGGTGGAATAAGGGATGAATTTTAAGTGAGAGGCTTTAATTTTATTAAAATTTAACATTGGAGAGGCACTATTTGCCCATCTCCTCACGCCAATGACTCCAGTGTGGGGTTTATAGGACATCTATCCCATAGTCCAGCAGTTCTCACACTTTAGTAACCCAAGAACTCCATTTTGATTTAAAATTTTCCCACAAACCCCCAAACCCCCCCAATCAGCCCCAGGACCCACCCTCATGATGCCCCTTCCCCCACGGCCCTGCCCCACTTCTTCCTGCCCCCCACTCCACCCCTGCCCCTCCTCTTCCCCACCTCTTTTCACCCCCTCCCCTAAGCATCCCCATCCCCCCTCCCCTTACCTCCCAGTGCCTCCTGCACACCGGGGAACAGCTATTCCCTGGTATGCAGGAGGTGCTGGGAGGAGGGGGAGGAGTTGATCACTGGGGCCAGTGGCCCTGGACATGATTCTGCCCCTTCCCCTGAGTGTGTCCCATTCCTGCTCTTCCCCCTCCATCCCAGTGCCTCCTGCACACCAAGGAACAGCTGTTCTGCAGTGTGCAGGAGGCACTGGGAGGGAGGAGGATGAGGCAGACTCCAGTTTGAGAAACACTGCCATTGTCCATAATTCAAGATAGACTCTCCACAGCCTTAACCACGGATTCAACTAGCTTTGCTGAATCCTCTCTACCTTCAGGGAACAGAAGTTACCGAAGACAGATCCCAGTCTGCAAGGATTTCAGGTTCCCCTTTTTCACATGGCCCTGGGCTCCACTAGACGAACCTCATATCTCTTATTTTCTGGTGGCTGGCCCTTTGGCCTTTTATTTGTATTGGAGACTGACTGCAAGTTGCGATGAACTCAGATTCATATAATTCCTAACAATAAATTCCTCAATCGCCTTCCGCATAGAGTCCTGGAGACATAGCTAGGTTAAATATGGCCATACCAAATTAACCTGTGTCTCCAGGGTGCTATGAGGTAGGTGAAATAAAAACTACTGGGCCCCTGCCAATTTGACTCTGATGGGAAAAATTCCTTCCTGACCGCCTGAACAGGAGACCTCTCAAGCCCACAGCAAACTGAAAACAGTTTCCCTGCTATATAACAGTAAGGAGAGATCATGGGTTCAGTCAAAAATGGAACAAGATGCCTGAGAAACCCCAGACCAGGGTTTAAATAAATGATTGTGAAGAACAAAAGCCAATCAGTTTGCAACTCTCTGGCTGACGAAAGGGCAGCGGGGCACTTGGAGGAAGAGGGGCCTCTCCTTTTATACCCATCCCCCACCCTTATAATAAAACTGTCCGGCACCTTATGGATCCAGTCAATTTTCCCATCTGTTAAAGTGCTGGATGGCATGGTCACAGCTTTACTGAGACAGCTTGTCTACACTTGAACTATGACAGCAGCACAGAGAAAACCTTAAATAATAATAATAAAGCATGTGCAGAAATTACACTTCTTATGGACAAATGGAGTGTGTGCAATTTCTCCCATTGCTTGTACTTCAGTGTAACGTTTCCTAGACCACTATCACCAGTCTGAGGTAGAGAGCTTTGAAGTCCAGGACAGAGAAGCTTCTTCTTTTAATTGACTCTACCCCGCCCTTTCTGCTCCTTTATTTTTCTTATTTTTTTTAAAAAAGCAGGAAATTCCATATAAAAGACTATGTCAAGAAAACATTAGCAATGTTCAGTACCAAAAATCTGAAAGTGTGAAGTGAACTTCCAGGGGAAAGGGAATGAGAAAGAGGCATTGGGTTTCCCAGGGAAGAGGCTGAAGTGGAGGAAGACTAGCCATTGCAAAAAGGCGATGTTAAAAGGAAAGGATGAGATCATAGGAGGAAGGAGAATGAAGGCAGGCATAAGATCACAGGGGAAGGGTGTGAAAGTGATAGAAGGGGCAAGCCATTGGGAACTGTGGATGTGGAGGAAGATCAAGAGGAAGGTACACAGCATAAGAAGGATGTCCAGGGTGGTAGAGAAAGATGCAGCCACCAAAGGACGGGGGTTTGTAGGAACAGCAGCCACCATCCTAGGATTGGAGAGGGATGCAAGAATGGGGGGAGAAAAAGAAAAGCAGCCATCAGGGAAGCTCTGTAATGGTCCTCACTTTACATTTCTGCTTGATGCCCTATCTACATGTGGTAGAGTCCTATAAACCACTACTACAGCAAATATGTTTAAAGCATTGAAAAGGTAATTCTTCACAGACCTTGGAACTGATTCTCCACTGACACCACATCAGTGGAGTTACTCCTGATTTACACTAATGAATGTGAAAGGAGAATCAACTCCCCCACCCCATTCTGGAGAAATAGGAGTTAAAATAGAGTATTATTGCTCATAGTGTTCTTGAGCTGGAAAAGACTAACACTAGCAGCACTATCTTTGTGAAAGATTTCCTTGGAAACTCACAGCAGTATTTGTCAGCAGGGTATGAGTAGCTCCAATTGGCTTTTAACAACATTTAAGAAAGATTCAGGTCCCAGGTTTTAAGTATGGGGTGGGAAGAGAAGCTGCTGTCTGTCACTTTGTGTTCAGCTGTATTTAGAACATTCCAACTCCTTTCCCTATTACCCTACATGGCCCTGGTGTGTGACCCCACTCTTAGATGGTTGTACATCTACCTTTCTCTCTCTCCTCTTCTGGTGGATGCCTCCATGAAAGATATAGATATTTTTGGAATAACTCAGCTTTTCTGCTCTCTGTGGGACAATTGGGGCAATAGATTTTCAAACCAAAAGACGTTCTAAAATAATTACAAGAATAAAATTTGTGCATGTGCTCCTTCCACTCAGCCATGTGTAATTAGAAACCAAACACAAGAACAGCAACAAAGCGAATTAGCAGCTGGTACTTTAGATGTTCTGAGGTGCCCAACAAAAACAGAAAAATTTTAATAGTGATTATTTTTTTAAGTGACATTGAAATAAACTGTAATGAACAAGTGAGCAACGATAAAAATACCGGCACAACATGCCCCTGAGTGCCTCAGGCAACATACAGCTAATGAATAAAATGATAGACAAATCCCTTTCATTTCAATTCTAAACTATGTCTACCATGTCAACAGTATCCACATCACAATCATTGCTACAGCCTTTTCTAATAGCTGCTTACAGTATCCCATGTCTCTGCTTTGCCTATAGAGGAATTCATCTTTGTTTGCCCAGTTTACGTGAATAACAGCTGACCACCAGCCTGCCCCTTCCACCTTAGGGCCCGTCTCTTCTGGGGGTGCTCTGGGCCCCCTTACCGGTAAGAGTTTTAAGTTACTTTCACCCCTGTGTATGACCTTACATTTGGTTGTGCTGGAATGCATATTGTGTACTTCTTCAGTGATCTAGATCACTGTCCATCAGTCACTTGTCCTCTTTATTACTCACAACTTCCCCATATTCTGTGTCATCTGAAAACTTTATCGGTGAGGATTTTAGGTTTTCTTCCAGGCTGTTAATGAAAATGTTAACTAGTGTAGGGACAAGAACTGATCCCTGAGGGACCTCATTAGGAACACACCCACTCAATGATGATTTCTTGTTTATAGTTATATTTTGAGACATCTCTGTTAGCTGGTTTTTAATCATTTAATGTGTGCCATATTGATATTATATTCTAGTTTTTTAATCAAAATATCATTCTGTACCAAGTAAAATGCCTTACAGCAGTCTAGGTATATTACAGCTGTATATTAGTATATTACAATTCCACCATGAAGCCTCACATACCTCCAGTCTATCAGTCTGGAAGACAGCCAGTTTCTCCTGCCAAAATGTCTGTCACTCCAAGGGTTGTGGTAGATTCTCCATCACTGACCATTTTTAAATTATGTTTTACTAAAAGCAATGCTCTAAGAATTATTTTGGGGTGGTTCTATGGCCTGTGTTATACAGGAGGTCAGACTAGGTGATCACAATGGTCTCTTCTGGCCTTGGAATCTATGAATAAGGCTTTTCCATCACAGGAATATATTATGCTTTTGGGGCTCAATGAAACTGGAAATTTGCTAGCCCCTGCAAATGGGCTCTAAGGTAGGAGGACTTATAACCCTGCATAGGTTGGCTATGAGGTTACTAAAAAAGAAATGAAGAAGGCCTATGGATACAAGAGTCCAAATCTACACTTGGAGTTACGGCGCAATACCCAGTTTGCATAGATATACTTGTGCCAGCTCTTATTGAACTAGTGTTCTAAAAATAGTAGTGTGGCAACAGTCGCATGGGCAGTACAGGCTAGCTGCCCTGAGTATCTACCTGCAGAGTCCAGGCAGGTTTGTACTTGGGGTGGCTAGCCCACACAGCCATCTGTCACTGCTTGTGCTACTGTGGCTACACTACTATTTTTAGCACTCTAGCTCAATGACAGCTAGTAAAAGAATATCTATATGGGCTGGGAATCACACCCCTAGCTCCAACTGCAAGTTAGTGACAGAGAGATTCTTTTAAAAAAAATTAAGACATAGGTCATAGATCAATATACTCTTGAACCCAGACTAGAATCAAAGTTTGGAATGATGTTGGAAGTCACAGGAAGGGAGGGCATGGACATCACAGGTATGTGCTGGCTTCACTGGCATTGATGTAAGAAATTGGGAAGTTATATTACGAACTGTGTTTGGATAAGAAAGTTATTCGTCATGCTCCTTTATTAGGGAGACTTAGGCTTGGTTTACGCATAACTACTAAGGCCATTGCAGAGGAGCTAAATGATTTTTTTACATCAGTGTTCACTTCAGAGGATATGGGAGAGATCTCCACATCTGAACCATTTTTTAGGTAACAAATCTGAGGAATACTATATGTGAAGTTATAAACATAAGCTGAGATCATGACTAATGACATAGTTACACTTGCGCTTATGTCGGCAAAAATTGTGTCACTCAGGTGTGTGAAAAAACACTCCCCCTCAGTGGCATAAAAGTTTTGATGATGACATAGCTACCACCACTCATTGAGTTGGTTTTCTTATGGTCGATGGGAGAGCTCTCTCCCATTGGCATAATGTGGATACATGAGCGATCTTACAATGGCACTGCTGTATTGGTACAGCTGTGCCACTGTAAACTTGTAAGTGTAAGTATGGCCTAAAAATATGTTTTCCAGAGAAGTCTGGGGAGTGGTCAAAGCAGTTCCTCAGAGGCAAAGAGCAAGGTGACACCTCAGCCAGGTGTAAACAAGGCTGATAGACCTTCTAAGTGGCCATTCTTTGGCAGGAAAGGGGATGGGGTGGGGAAATCTACATTTTAGCAAAGAAACAGCACTGAGTTCCCTTCCACACAAACTGCCTGTCGCCTTGCTTCAAGCTTCTTAATGCTTCTCAAAAAGGGGACAAGACTATAAAAACAAGGGGCAGACAACCCAAAGCACCTATCCTCTCTCTACCCATTGATTCATTTCACCAGAAGGGACAAAGAAAAGCAGCCACTGTCCTAACCTAAGAAGATTGGTCAGTAAGGGTAGTAAAAGCATGCGGTGAGAAAACCTTGTTTTGAATTTAACATAGTTTGTTAAATTAGGCACCAGTTGCGTTTTATTTTTATTTCTCTTGTAATCATTTCTGACTTTTATGCCTCATTACTTGTACTCACTTAAAATGTCTCTCTTTGTAGTTAATAAACACATTTTATTGTTTTATTTAATCCAGTCTGTTTGAATTGAAGTGTCTGGGAAACTCCATCTGGGGTGGCAAATTGTGTGCATATTATTTCTATTAAAGCAACAACAGACTTTATCTAATTTGTATTGTCTAGGAGAGGACTGGACAATACAGGACATACATTTCTGTGGGGAAATCTAGGACTGGGAGGTCTGTTTGGGTCACCCTGAAATATAACCAAGGCTGGTAAGAGACACAGACACAGACAGCTGCAGCGGCACAGGAGCTAGCAAACAGAGCTCTAAACAGGGGAGTTTGAGTGGGAGTTTGCAAGGGGAGTTTGTATTGTGGTGCTTGTGTGGGGTTTGCTTTTGCTGGGGGGGTGGTCTTTTTGGTGTGGCTTGTGTTTCCCAGATTAACAGGATTTAGGTGGGAAGGAGATGACAGATACAGAGGAAGCTGTGGGAGTGACTCCTGCAGTGAAAGACACATTGAGGATGACAGGATGTGGAAGCTGTGGTATGTACATGATCCTGGAGGGGGGAACCGGTAAGAGTTTTGTCTGCATGAAATGCCATCTGATAGAGCTGATGGAGGAAAAGATCCGAGGTTTGGAGATGCAGGTGGAAAGTCTGGTTGAGTTTAGGAAGGGGTTTGAGCAGATGATGGAGCAAAGATATGAGGTATCTGAAGGGAAAAGCTCAGACTTGCAGATGGAAGCAGGGCTGGGGAACTTTGAGGGGAGACTGGATGAGGAAAGTGGTCAGTGGAAACATGTGACTCAAAGAACCAGGCAGAGAAAAAGACAGGCTAGTGCAGGAGAAATAGAGCTTAGGAACAGGTTTGCAGAGTTGGAAAATGAAGAAGGGGCTCAGCAGGTAGTCGCTGAAGGTGGAAGGGTAAGGAAGAAGAGAAGAGAGGCTAGCCCTATAGAAAAAGGGGAAGAGTCAAGGGAGACTACACCAAATATGAGCCCCAGGAGGATACAGGATGGGTTGAAGAGAATTGTAAGGGAAAATAGGAATGGAAAGAACTTGCTGCCAGAGGGAACAGGGGAGAGACTGGAGAATAGCACTGTCACCAGGAAAAGGCAGGTCTATGTGATTGGGGACTCTTTATTGAGAAGAATAGACAGGCCTGTAACTAGAGCTGATCCAGAGAATAGAAGGGTGTGCTGTCTTCCGGGTGCTAAGATACGGGATGTAGACCTGAGGTTGAAAAGGACCCTAAAGGGAGCGGGAAAGAATCCCCTAATTATCCTTCATGTGGGAACAAATGATACAGCCAGATTCTCGCTGGAAAGTATCAAGGGAGACTATGCTAGGCTGGGGAAGACGCTTAAGGAAATTGAGGCTCAGGTGATCTTTAGCGGGATCCTTCCTGTTCCTAGAGAAGGGCAACAAAGGTCTGACAAGATTATGACTGTCAACAGATGGCTTAGGCAGTGGTGCTATAAGGAGGGCTTTGGGATGTATGGCCACTGGGAGGCATTCACGGACAGAGGTCAGTTCTCTCGGGATGGACTTCATCTGAGTAGGGAAGGAAATAGACTTCTAGGATCGAGGCTGGCACAACTGATAAAGAGAGCTTTAAACTAGGAACTGGGGGGAGATGGATGGGAGATGTCCAGAAAATCTCCACGCCAGATTTTAGCATTGAGAGGGAAGAAGATGAAGTAAGAAAGGATACAGCCATGGGTAGGAGAATGTATATAAG
This sequence comes from Dermochelys coriacea, assembly GCF_009764565.3. NCBI lineage: Eukaryota > Metazoa > Chordata > Testudines > Dermochelyidae > Dermochelys > Dermochelys coriacea. Next base: position 45,667,212 of record NC_050069.1, on the reverse strand, counting down.
GAGTGAGGGCAGTGTGGATACTAGTCTAATAAGTTATACTGGCTGTAGAATGACTGTGCCTAATAGGGTACAAAATGTGAGCGAGGCCAAACAGCAAAAATTAAGATGTTTGTACACCAATGCGAGGAGTCTAGGTAACAAAATGGAGGAACTAGAGCTACTGGTGCAGGAAGTGAAACCAGATATTATAGGGATAACAGAAACATGGTGGAATAGTAGTCATGACTGGACTACAGGTATTGAAGGGTATGTGCTCTTTAGGAAAGACAGAAACAAAGGTAAAGGGGGTGGAGTAGCATTGTATATCAACGATGAGTTAGAATGTAAAGAAATAAGAAGCGATGCAATGGATAAGACAGAGTCTGTCTGGGCAAAAATTACATTGGGGAAGAAAACTAGTAAAGCCTCTCCTACGATAGTGCTTGGGGTGTGCTATAGACCTCCGGGATCTAATTTGGATATGGATAGAGCCCTTTTTAATGTTTTTAATAAAGTAAATACTAATGGAAACTGCGTGATCATGGGAGACTTTAACTTCCCAGATATAGACTGGAGGACCAGTGCTAGTAATAATAATAGGGCTCAGATTTTCCTAGATGCGATAGCTGATGGATTCCTTCATCAAGTAGTTGCTGAACCAACTAGAGGGGATGCCATTTTAGATTTAATTTTGGTGAGTAGCAAGGACCTCATAGAAGAAATGGTTGTAGGGGACAATCTTGGCTCAAGTGATCATGAGCTAATTCAGTTCAAACTAAATGGAAGGATTAACAAAAATAAATCTGCAACTAGGGTTTTTGATTTCAAAAGGGCTGACTTTCAAAAATTAAGGCAATTAGTTAGGGAAGTGGATTGGACTGAAGAATTTATGGATCTAAAGGTAGTTGAGGCCTGGGATTACTTTAAATCAAAACTGCAGAAGCTATCGGAAGCCTGTATCCCAAGAAAGGGGAAAAAATTCATAGGAAGGAGTTGTAGACCAAGCATCTTAGAGAGGTGATTATGAAGAAGCAGAAAGCATACAGGGAGTGGAAGATGGGAGGGATCAGCAAGGAAAGCTACCTAATTGAGGTCAGAAGATGTAGGGATAAAGTCAGAGAGGCTAAAAGTCGAGTAGAGTTGGACCTTGCAAAGGGAATTAAAACCAATAGTAAAAGGTTCTATAGCCATATAAATAAGAAGAAAACTAAGAAGGAAGAAGTGGGGCCGCTTAACACTGAGGATGGAGCGGAGGTTAAAGATAATCTAGGCATGGCCCAATATCTAAACAGTCTTTAATAAGGCTAAAGAGGATCTTGGGGATAATGGTAGCATGACAAATGGGAAGGAGGATATAGAGGTAGATATTACCATATCAGAGGTAGAAGCGAAACTGAAACAGCTTAATGGGACTAAATCGGGGGGCCCAGATAATCTTCATCCAAGAATATTAAAGAAATTGGCACCTGAAATTGCAAGCCCATTAGCAAGAATTTTTAATGAATCTGTAAACTCAGGAATAGTACTGAATGATTGGAGAATTGCTAATATAGTTCCTATTTTTAAGAAAGGAAAAAAAGTGATCCGGGTAACTATAGGCCAGTTAGTTTGACATCTGTAGTATGCAAGGTCCTGGAAAAAATTCTGAAGGAGAAATTAGTTAAGGACATTGAAGTCAATGGTAAATGGGACAAAATACAACATGGTTTTACAAAAGGTAGATCGTGCCAAACCAACCTAATCTCCTTTTTTGAAAAAGTAACAGATTTTTTAGATAAAGGAAATGCAGTGGATCTAATTTACCTAGATTTCAGTAAGGCATTTGATACCGTGCCACATGGGGAATTATTAGTTAAATTGGAGAAGACGGGGATCAATATGAACATCAGAAGGTGGATAAGGAATTGGTTAAAGGGGAGACTGCAACGGGTCCTACTGAAAGGCGAACTGTCAGGTTGGAGGGAGGTTACCAGTGGAGTTCCTCAGGGATCGGTTTTGGGACCAATCTTATTTAATCTTTTTGTTACTGACCTTGGCACAAAAAGTGGGAGTGTGCTAATAAAGTTTGCAGATGATACAAAGCTGGGAGGTATTGCCAATTCGGAGAAGGATCGGGATATTATACAGGAGGATCTGGATGACCTTGTAAACTGGAGTAATAGTAATAGGATGAAATTTAATAGTGAGAAGTGTAAGGTTATGCATTTAGGGATTAATAACAAGAATTTTAGTTATAAGTTGGGGATGCATCAATTAGAAGTAACGGAAGAGGAGAAGGACCTTGGAGTATTGGTTGATCATAGGATGACTATGAGCTGCCAATGTGATATGGCTGTGAAAAAAGCTAATGCGGTTTTGGGATGCATCAGGAGAGGCATTTCCAGTAGGGATAAGGAGGTTTTAGTACCGTTATACAAGGCACTGGTGAGACCTCACCTAGAATACTGTGTGCAGTTCTGGTCTCCCATGTTTAAAAAGGATGAATTCAAACTGGAGCAGGTACAGAGAAGGGCTACTAGGATGATCCGAGGAATGGAAAACTTGTCTTATGAAAGGAGACTTAAGGAGCTTGGCTTGTTTAGCCTAACTAAAAGAAGGTTGAGGGGAGATATGATTGCTCTCTATAAATATATCAGAGGGATAAATATAGGAGAGGGAGAGGAATTATTTAAGCTCAGCATCAATGTGGACACAAGAACAAATGGGTATAAACTGGCCACCAGGAAGTTTAGACTTGAAATCAGACGAAGGTTTTTAACCATCAGAGGAGTGAAGTTTTGGAATAACCTTCCAAGGGAAGCAGTGGGGGCAAAAGATCTATCTGGTTTTAAGATTCTACTCGATAAGTTTATGGAGGAGATGGTATGATGGGATAATGGGATTTTGGTAAGTAATTGATCTTTAAATATTCAGGGTAAATAGGCCAAATCCCCTGAGATGGGATATTAGATGGATGGGATCTGATTTACTATAGAAAACTCTTTCCTGGGTATCTGGCTGGTGAATCTTGCCCATGTGCTCAGGGTTTGGCTGATTGCCATGTTTGGGGTCGGGAGGGAGTTTTCCTCCAGGGCAGATTGGAGAGGCCCTGGAGGTTTTTTTTTGCCTTCCTCTGTAGCATGGGGCATGGTTGACTGGAGAGAGGCTTCTCTGCTCCTTGAAGTTTTGAACCATGATTTGAGGACTTCAATAGCTCAGACATGGGTGAGGTTTTTCATAGGAGTGGTGGGTGACATTCTGTGGCCTGCGCTGTGCAGGAGGTCGGACTAGATGATCAGAGTGGTCCCTTCTGACCTTAGTATCTATGAATCTAAATATAACCAAGGCTGGTAAGAGCCAAAGTATGGCTGGCTGAAACCCACACAGAGACATATCTGGGAATGACTTGCATGCTGGAGGCTATTTATGAGCAGTCCATATGGGACGCTACACCAATAAAACAGTATAAAGGGCATCCCAGGTTAGAGGGCTGGGGTAACACAGCTACTCAGTCTGGATTGTACCCTGAGTATGTCACAAATGCACCTTGGAAAACATAAGCCCACCTATACATACAAATTGATGGGGTCTAATTAGTTGTTACCACTCACAAAAGAGAGCTTGGAGTCATTGTGGATAGTTCTCTGAAAACATTTGCTCAATCTGCAACAGTAGTCCAAAAACTTAACACAATGTTAGGACCCAAGATAATAAGACATAAAATATCACAAATGCCACTATATAAATCCATGGTATGTCCACATCTTGAATACTGTGTGCAGTTCTGGTTACCTCATGTCAAAAAAGATATATTAGATTTGAAAAGGATACGGGGGCAGGGGGGAGAAGACTGGGGTATGGAACAGCTTCCATACACGGAGAGATTAAAAAGTCAGGGGTTGTTCAGTTTAGAAAAGAGATGACTAAGTGGGGATATGACAGAAGCCTATAAAATCAGGAATGGTATGGAGAGAGTGAATAGAGAAGTGTTATTCATCCCTTTATGTAACACAAGAATTAGGGGTCACCTGATTATATTAATAGGCAGCAGGTTTAAAACAATCAAAACAAAGTATTCTTCACACAACAAACAGTCAACCCATTGCCATGGGATGTTGTGAAGGACCAAAGTATAAATGGGTTAAAAAAAGAATTAGATACATTCACAGAGGATAGGTCCATCAATGATTATTAGCAAAGATGGTCAGGGATGCAACCCCATGCTTTGGGTGTTCCTAAACCTCCAACTGCAAGAAGCTGGGACTGGATGCAAGAGGATAGATCACTTGAAATTGCCCTGTTCTGTTAGCATCTGGCACTGGCCTCTATCAGGATATTGCGCTAGATGGACTATTAGTCTGACCCACTATGGCCATTCTTCTTATATCAGTAAGAACTGTGTTTTTTTACCGATTTAATTAATGCTGGTTAAAGCCTTAGTAGAGATACAGTTATACTGACACAGCTTAGCAAGTCTATACAGCATGTTTCAACATGTAATGTTCTTATACTTTTTAGAACAAATGATTTCCCATGTTTTGAGCCCACAGGTTAATACTGCAGTATTAGGCTGGTGACCCTGTTCAATATATGGATTACATCTGGCTCTTCACACTGGTTGTGGTAGCACCACAAGTATTAGCATTCTTTAACAGAGAAATTGTTATTCCATTTTGTGAATGGAAAAAGATGCCTGCGAATGAAGGACAAGCTACGGTATCGTGAAAGCAGCACAGTAGGGTCTCTCAAAAGTTTTCAGCTAAAAGTTTGTCAAAAATGAAATATTTCATTTTTGGTTTAAAAAAAAAAAACACGTGAAATGAAACATTAAAAAAAATCAAAATTTCAGAAGTCCCCTTCTCTCTTGGCTGTTTCACTCCCTCCCCAACCCCTTATTTTACTCAATTAAAAAAAAATGAAAAAGCAAGAGAAAAGGAAAAAGACTCCAAATTTGAAAAAAATATACCAAAAATGAAACAAGAGAAAATTTCATATCAAATGTAAATTTTCTAAATTTTTCACATGTACCCTTCTCCCCATTTTTGACCAACTGTACAACACCATCATTATCAAATTCCATGTATGATCAAAAGGGTACATTTGAGTTCATGATTATGTGAGTCAAACAAGTAACATTTTGGTCAATATCTCAGATCACATTTTCAGTTTTTGTGGAAAGAAACAGTGGGTGAGAATCCTGAGAGATACTGAGCATCTGGAAACTGTACTGAAAAAAATGGGAGCTGCAGTCATTCAGTACCTCTCAGGATCTGGCTCATTGTCTTTTATGTGCGTGGATTCAAGCCACCGTTTCCACATTCATTTAAATCATCTCCATTATTGCAAGTGAAGCACATCCTACAAAAGGAGTCTGGCTTTAAGTTAGAATGCTAGATATCTTGCTATTTATGTAATTCCACTGGCTCATGAGTATCATGATGTTTATAAGGTGGATATTCGTGTATTAGGCACAATAGGTTGTTTAAATATTATTCTTAGTTGCCCATTGACTACCCACTACAATTTGCATTTTTATGTGGAATAATTGTCCTAAAATCTACATTCTATTCTAATTACATTAGGCATGAATTCGATATTGGGAACAAAACTTGCAGAATATACATATCCACCTGCATTCAGGGATTGGGTATCCCAGCAAATAACCTTTTCATTAGAACAACCCTTATATGTTATGCTAACATAGTTTGAAGCAGTGGCAGCAGATAATACCATTTCATCAGCAACATAATAGCTAACAATTCCAAAACTATTCCTACTGTCCAAAAAATGCATTTTACAAGTAATGTAGATTTTCAGAAAGGCATATTACGCAACTACTAAAATAAACAGTATCTGTATCCTTTTTATAAAGTCAGCAATGGTACATGACCATATGTTGTCCTTATCTCGGGGCTTATGGATCACTGTGCTATTAGACCTAAACTACAGCCTTGAATTAAACTGATTGAAAACATTCTTTCATGACACCTCCTACAGTTTATGCTCTGGCCAAGTGTCCAGCTTTAGTTTTTATCAGTGTATTAGGGATCAAAATATTAATTAAAAGCACAAGGGCATCACTGAAAAAGCCACAGAAAATTATGTAGAGGACTAGATAGTTATATGCCAACATTAAGAATCATAACAATATAAAGAAACATAGAAAGGAATTTTTAATTGATAGGAACATTATTGCAGTTCTCTGAAGGAAATCAGTGCAACCCAGCATGAAACATATGAGTTTTACAAACATCATTTCATTTTTTTTATTACCTAGAGCATTAGGATATACTTCCTTGACTCTGTAATAATTGTTTGCAGTTAATTACAAATGAAACAGAAGTGCTGGTAATATTAGACTTGCACCCTGCATAAAGCTAGAAATTACTGCTATTACTCTTATTTGCTGAGAATATTGGGTCATAGATGCTAATTAGCAGTTCACAGCCCTCTACAGGAAAAAAATCATTATTATGAAAATCTGTCTTGATAGCCAAAGACACCATTCATGTCACTGTGAACATTTCTGTCAGAGAAATAAAAAGGTATGACAAAACTTAAGATTTATTTTTATGTGAAGAAAAGGATGAAGGTTAAAAATATAACATGCTAATCTCAAAATTAATTGCCAATCCAGGAAAGAGATACTAGTCTGTTTCATTTTGCTAAAAGCTTACAGGATATGGGCTAGCAAATATTTATTAACTGAATACATTATCAGCCTTTCTTTTAAAAATACAGAAAATGCAAGAAAAACCTTTAAATAGCCCAGTACAAATAAATTAAAGACAAAAGAGACATCATTTGGAAAGGGAAATGAATGCTACAAGTCTGTGCACCCTGAGCAGAGACTACACTTTATTATTAATCCACGTTTTCTTTGCATATGTTTTTGTTTTAATGTAGGATCCGATTCAGACAAAAAGGTAGCAATGGTGTTTACACAAGTTTTCTGCAGAGTTTATTCCAAAGATATGATGCACAGAGCAAGTGATAGTGTGATTTATTAAACCCGTTTCTTCATAGCACATGCAACCAACCACCTCTGCATGCTTAGGGGAATGAAAAGAGTGAACAGAAGAGCAGAGTATTGTAATGTCAGTTTGAATTCTGCATCTTCACTAAAAAAGAAAAGTAACCAAAAATGTAAATGATACATCTGGTTTCTAAATACATGCTGCTCAAGAATGATTCTAAGTCACTTGCTTTCTGTCTATTGGGTCTATTCAACTATTTGTTGTTATATTCAATGAAACAAAATGCCACAGGAAAAGCAGGGATTTGTGACCATGCTGAGACTGAGACAGAAGACGCACACATGCTCAGCATCACAGGATATGAATTTTGCTATTCTTGGTTTAAGAATATAGTAGTTACTCAGAAACAGGTATTTTAGACATGCAGAGTCAAATTCTGCTCTCCTCTACACTAGTGTAGACCATGAGTGACACCATTGACTTTGATAGAGTCACTTGGATTTACACCTATGTAAATAACAGCAGAATTTGGCTGCAAGATTTTAAATTACTAATTATGTTTGGCTAATAAAAATAGCTTTCACTCATCATAAAGGATGAGAGTAGCAAAAACTACACAACACAACATTAAATTATTTGGAGCTCCACTCTCCCAGAATAAAAGAAAAGAAAAATATCTGCCCTACCAATTTGAGAATGAAACTGGTTGAGAAGCACTTTGTTAGAGAAATCTTACAACGAGTGCCCCTTTGCCACCTGCCCCAGCACACTCCTAATCTCTCTGAAATTCTGGCACAAGGCCTGGAAGAGTATATAAAACCAAAACACTTATAGTTTAGTAGTTCATAACTGACTTTTACTGAAAGTTTTAAATGGAAGTTATGTTTGAGCAGATGTAGCAAATGTGCTAGGAGAGTCTATAGAGGTGTCTAGGAAAGAACATGACTCCTTGTAGAAAGAGTTTTTTTTGTATTTTTCCACAGGGATATTTTTCTAATGTCATTTCCATACGATAAGGCTCCTTCCCTGACCCCCAAAGTATCTCTGCTGCGTTGGTATAACCCTGTTGTACATCCTATTCTAGCTACTAGCTTCAATCCAGGCAATCCAGGCTATTGCTTAGATTAGGAAATTGAGGCTATTGCTTAGATAATGCAGCAGCGCAATGAATTAACAAGATGAATTGCAAGGTGTAGTATAGCAGGGCTCTGGGAAACAATCAAACTCTGGAGACAAGAATGAATTTTTATATTCCTATATTTTAGAGGTCTGAATCCTGTAAGTCTTTACTTACATGACTAGCCTGCATTTAGATGAGTGGGCATGTGCAATATCAGGCCCTACATTACTACAAACAGCATTTTCCCCCCAGCTAGCCAAGGTCAACTACTAATCCAATCCAGCCAATGAAAAACTAAGTTATGGCTAGTTTAGTCATAGCCCTCAGTGAATGACAGTGTATAAAATGCACCACCCCAGAAGGCCCTGCAGGCACTATGTGATACAGACACCACTCTGAAGCATAGTTCTTCCAGGGCTCCCCGGTTGCACATGGGAGGCTGGTAGTAATCCACTGTAGCCTTTGACTGATCGCAGTGTACTCTCCACCAACCTTATATTCAGACAGCTCTGTGGACTGGCTCTTAAAGGGCATATGTGTGCTGGGGGAGAGGAGAGGAGTTGGGACCCTCACTCTATCCTTCCTAGCCCACTTGCTCACACAGGAGAGCATCAGGGATGTAGACCCTGGTCTTCTCTCAGCACCCTGGGCATGGTGAAGGCAACTCTTATGTGTATGCAGGTGGGTTGGGGCCCTACTTCTTCCGGCTCCCCTATGTTGTGGTGTAAGTCCCAACAACAGTCTATCCCTTAATGAAGGGTAGAATCAAATGGAAGCTTTTTTTGCTGATATGAGAAAGGTCTGAAGGACACTGCAACCCCTTGTTTCAGGTAACTGTTAGTTCAGGAAAAAGAAAAGGAGTACTTGTGGCACCTTAGAGACTAACAAATTTATTAGAGCATAAGCTTTCAATTTGTTAGTCTCTAAGGTGCCACAAGTACTCCTTTTCTTTTTGCGAATACAGACTAACACGGCTGCTACTCTGAAACCTGTTAGTTCAGGGAGTGAGCTATTCAGCTGTCATTCACTTAGGTTCTCTGAACTGGCACATACTAAAGTATACTTTTCAAGAAAGGCACTTTCCGGGAGAGGAGTCTGATTGACAGTCATCAGAACTTCACATGAATGTGCTCCCCCCCGACAGGTTGGACTACACTAAGAACATTTCTTTTTCTCTAATGCTGTTGCCAAGGATGTCAATTTTCAGAGTAGCAGCCGTGTTAGTCTGTATCCACAAAAAGATACAGATGCGGCACCTTGGAGACTAACAAATTTATTTGAGCATAAGCTTTCAGGAGCTACAGCTTACTTCATTGGATGCATTCAGTGGAAAATACAGTGGGGAGATTTATATACACAGAGAACATGAAACAATGGGTGTTACCATACACAGTGTACTGAGAGTGATCACTTAAGGTGAGCTATTACCTGCAGGAGAGAAAAAAAAAAACATTTGTAGCGATAATCAAGGTGGGCCATTTCCAGCAGTTGACAAGAATGTCTGAGGAACCATGGGGGGGGGAGATAAACATGGGGAAATAGTTGTACTTTGTGTAATGACCCATCCACTCCGTCTTTAGTCAAGCCTAAGTTAATTGTATCCAGTTTGCAAATTAATTCCAATTCAGCAGTCTCTCATTGGAGTCTTGTTTCTGACTTTTTTTGATGAAGAATTTCCACTTTTAGGTCTGTAATAGAGTGACCAAAGAGATTGAAGTGTTCTCCGACTGGTTTTGGTGACATCTTCATCATTTGGACCCATGGAAAAGAATCCCTTGAGGAACTCCACCATGCTTTCAACATCCGGTTCTCCGGGGGTGGGGAAACTCAGATGGCCCGGGGGGCTGGCAGCCAGGGTGGGGTTGCTCTGGGCTCCGGTGGGGGGGGAGTTGAGGAGCAGAAGGGGAGGGGCCTGGGGCTAGCCTCTCACAATGGCCAGTTGACCCATTGCCCATGTTTCAGAGGAAGCACACACACACACACACACACACACACACACACACACAATCTAACGTTACAATTTAGCACTACTGCAGGAGGGTGGGGATAATCTTAATTTTTCCCAGTATAGATGTACCCCAAAAGTATTACTGTGCATATACTATTGTTAAATATTGTTACTATTTATTCACTTAGTATCAGACATAGGGATTCCACTCAAGCCCCTTGACTTGGCAGTCGATGTCAAATCCACTACATACCTGTGTTGATCAGGCAAGGTCCTTATTCTTGCTGGGACTCTGTTCTTCCATCAGTAAAATACAGCTAATAAAAACATCTTGAATTTTCACCTGCACATCTCTTTACAAAATTATAATGGCATTACTAATGTCATTTCACAGATCATATAACTAAACCCAGATTACAATCCATGTGTCTGAAAGCCTCTCTAGTCTACAGGCAAAAATATGGATCTAACACATCAGAGATTAGAATTGTGTTCATATCCCTGCCCCTAATTTCCTATGGGTCTATCAACTCTGGTGTCCTTAACTTGAGTTAATTGATTGCCATGTCACTCAAAGTACCTAACACTTTTGTACATGCTGGTCTGGACCACCCCAGCACAAAAACATCTGTGGAGTGTCCATAGTAGTGTGTATAAATGTGCTAGCTACTTCAAATTAATTAATCGATCAACTAGAGTTAAAAAAAACCCCAATGTAGACAGACCCTATGAGAACTTGGGCAAGTCACTTTACAAAACCATTTTACATTGTACAAATGCACAGTTAAGGTCACCCAAACAACCCTTCACCTCCCCTGCCCCACTTTTTTCCATCCACAATGCTACCGCTCTGAAGACAAGCATGAACTCTGAGAAACTTTGTTATGCAACAGGTTTCTTTCATTAGCTACTACAAAAATGTTATCATTTTAATCTTAATGAACCTGTGTGATGGATGAGTATAGTTGTCTCAGTGCTTCTGTTTGTTCTAAGGAGGAATTATGGGTCAAATATAATGTTGTTTGGGTTTTTGGAAATATAATACTTTAAAAGTGACCGAAGAGGGGAAATTGGGTCTTGAACTCCTTTTTCAAAAAAAGAGGGTTTTCTGCTGGTCTTTTTTTTTTGGTACATTAAAAATTCAGATAATCTACCCTGAAAGATTAGACATCACCTGGACAACTGGCGAAATCATCATGTCAATGAGAAATCTGAACAACCGAGAGAACAGAATGTGTAGTTATACTGTTTCAGACTTCCGTGAGCTACAGCTCACTTCATCGGATGCATTTGGTGGATGAAGTGAGCTGTAGCTCACGAAAGCTTATGCTCTAATAAATTTGTTAGACTCTAAGGTGCCACAAGTCCTCTTTTTCTTTTTGCGAATACAGACTAACATGGCTGCTACTCTGAAACCTGTTTGAAACTTGTTTTTGTTAGCACTTATTTAACTTCAATACCAAATAAACGCTGATGAGAAAGGATGTCTTAATTAAAGACTCACCCTTTTGAGGACTCCAAATAAACATCTGAAATTCCCCAAGGAAGTTCTTCCATAAGCAAAAGGTTAATTACATTTCAGTGGGTACCTCTGGTTAGAAGGCTATTTTTTTCTGCTGCTCAGTTACAATAAGAGTAAATTAAAGGTTTTCAGGATTTTAGGGTTTTGACTGATGTATCCATTTATTCAACTTTTCAAACTAAGGTGGAATAAGGTTTTAAATATTTTATTAATCATTTGTGTTTTTCTTGAAGTTCTCCTTTATTATTTTGTTTGACTGAATTGGGAGTTTGTGAATGGTCCTGATTGTTGTGGAGTCCTGGCACCCATAGCACTCTCTGCTAGCCAACGATAGCACTGCTGGACTCATTTTCCCTCCTCAGGGTGGATCTGCTCAGCTTTCCAGATACCCCATCTGTTCTGGAGATGTAGCTTTGCTCTGTGGCCAAGTCACAAACAACTTAACCCCTTCAGTGTTAGCAAAAAGTCCACCTAAAAATTCCCAACTTTTCCGAGCCCTGATCCGGACTACCTGTAAGACTCTTTCTCTGCTCTGGTATAGAGTACTGGGCCCGCAGGCTGATTCTCCCAGAACACCCACACTCCTGAGCGATATAGTTATACCATTCTAACTCCTAGTGCAGACAGCACTATGTCAATGGGAGGACTTCTCCCGTTGGCATAGCTACCACTTCTCAGGGAGGTGGAATACCTATGCTGACAGGAGAAGCTCTCCCATTGGTGGTGTAGTATCTTCACTAAGCAGATCTCCTTTTGATGATATATAGAAGGAAGCCCTAAGTTTTGATTTCTTTTCTTTTAAAATAAGAAATTTCTTTTTATATTCTAATCATGTACATTACAAATGTCACCTTTTACTGCAAAGCATTATGAACTTTATGTTTATTATTTAACAACTGAAAATTTAACCCATCTAAGCCTATCTCAGTGAAGTTATATTGAAATGAAGATCTGTTACTGCCTGCAACCAGCTCAAACCCACACGCTGACTTTCCTCGGAATCATGGGGAAAAAAGAAAGGCACCAGCATAAAATACTTTATCAGACACCAACCTTTTGGCAGAAAGTCAGAACTATCTTGTGGGAAAATGCATAACTCTTAGCTCTCACTCTCTCTTTTCCTGACACTGTACATCACCCTGTTCTACCTCCCTGATACTGCTAAGCTTCTATTTCATACACTTGCACAGGATAACAGACGTGCATTACATTATTTCCCTTATGTTCTTTTTTGAAACCCAAGTCTATTAATTTGTTCTCCTTATGTCAGCCCCAGCTCAGTCTGCTGAAATCATTAAATAGGTCTATCTGCTAAGCGAAGCCATGTTTAGGCAAAAATTCTTCTTGAAGCAAAAATAAAGTACTTATGGCTGAATGATGTTTCCAACCATTAAAAAAACAAGATAAAACAATTGCAAAAGGAAGATGATGTTAACCCACCTGAACAACCTAAAAGGAAACAAATCCTGGATTCTATTTTAACCTGAAGTATCATTTTTCTCCTCAATGTGTGGAAGACGGGTCAGAGACTCAAGTTAGATTTACAGGTTTCACACAACTGCATAAGCAAGTACCAGTAAAGCAGCCTCTGTCTAGGTCAGGACAGCAGTTACATTGCAACTGTGGAGGAATGGGAGTTTAGTACAAAGTCATTATCAGACACCTATTACAAATTCAATATATGTGCTGCCCATAACATATGTAGGATTTCTCCTTCCTGTATATCATATCCCAAAATACAATACATTTCTGAGGCAGGGATGAATTTAAAAGGAAATATTTTATTGTTTTCCCGATATAGGTAAATGGCACGTAAGGTAGAAAACATTTTACAACTACCCATAAAAGCACACTTTAAAATGTTCTTAGGATTCAGATTTCATGCCAAGGAAATGAGATAGAATAGAATATCCCAAGCAGGAAGGTTGTCTGGTAGACACTATTCATCACTAGAATTTTAAAAAATGTTTTCTTTTTCTGCCATATGAAAAAGTTAAACACTTCCATCATCAAATCTGTAATACTACATATTGCTTGTGAAATAATCAGTTAAGATAAATTTACCAATGCATTATTTTCTGTCTTTCATAGCATGGTGAGGTATTATTGCAGCTAAATGTCTGACATTTCACATCATCTTTTTTACAAAATGTCATAAAGTTCCCCCCCAAGATATTTACACTAAGGGCCAGGTTCTGTCTCCCCATGTGTGTAAATTAGTAATACATAGAATAATTAATAGCAGTAGCCTTTTACTAAGTGTACTATTAGTAGATGGGTTGCGTAGATTACTATAGACACAGAGTGGGTACACTTAAATAGCTTCTTCTGCACTTAGAAGCATTGCCATTGCTACCAGTATTCCCCATTATAAGTGCTAGGAATCGGTCTCAGACCTGCAGAATTTTTCAAAATAGAAGAAACTTTTTATTTTTGACCACTGTATTTAGTTTGGATCTGCTGATGCATAGGTTAACCCCGGAATCAATCCAGTACATTTTAAATGACAAAATGTACATGCTCTCATTACTTGATTTCCCACTCTCCTAAAGATCCAACTATCTTGAAGTGTTCAAGGATATGTTCACTTGGCCACGTATGTCTTTGCTACTTAGCAGCGGCCATCACAAGGTACTTGGATACTGGTAGCAAAACCCTCCATATCACCAGTGTAAAAGTTAACAACTCATTACTGCATGCAAACATTAACAACTGGCGAGTCTTATTCTGGAAATCTTGACAGATTGCACTTGTTCACTGCCTTGCAGGAATAATCCAAATTGTCAATACAACTGCTATTAGCATAACAATATAAAAAACAACATAAGAAATACCATGGACAAGCAGCGTGCTAAGAGCATGCTCCTTGGTTGTGCAAATCCCACAAGGAGCAATGATCCTATTATTTTATCATAAAGATTAGAACAAGTAGTTCAAACAGGATAAGAGACAAAATATGAGTACACCTCTCCACTTACGAGTTGTCTCACCCCTCTCCTCCCGAAACCTATATAAGGCAAGAAATGGATTTATTCTCATACATAATGTCAGATAAATGGCTTTCTGTGCAGATCCACCTTAAATCCTTTCATTTTTTATTCCCTTAAACCTTCACATCCCAGCTGGCATGCTCCAATCCTATAAATGTCTCAACATAATACACCATCATTGTTTGATGTATGGGCTTCCATTTAGAGCACCATGTCCAAAGAATATTTCTTCATGCTCGAACGACTCATCTATGAGGAGATTAATCTCTCTGGGGGAGAAATCTGGGTCTCTCCTATGGAAGCAAGTTGCTATGTGCACATTAACAGCAGCAGATCTCTCTGGAGTTCTTAATATTCAGGGAACTGCTCCAATCTGCCATAAACATCCTTTTGTCCTTCCCTCACTTAGTGTCATTCTCCATTATCATTTTCAGCATGGATATAAAAATGTAAAGCTACCCTTTAAAATAATATGATGAAGTAGCACCCACTGAGGGCACTAATTTTTAACTAGTAAGCCTGTCTGACATTCTTTTTAAGGGTCTGTTTAAGCAGCCTTACCTATTATTTTTAGTGTACAGCCCCTACCAAGTGGATGCAGTCAGCTGACTCACTAATGAGGTCATGGCTTTTTATTTAGCTCATCTTTCCCCTTGAAAGGGCTGAGGGTGGGGAGGATTAAATCCAGTACCTATGCTGATTGCCATCACCCTTAGCTCCTCCAACAAGGTACAAATTTAGGGGCTACCTCTGTTTTTACAGAGAAATCAAGGCAAAACATGCAGACATCCCTGGACTTGCAGGAGTTTCACTTTCTTGTTAGCCAGAAAGAGAATCCCAAGTTGAGAATGTATTTCAAAAAAAAAAAGAGCTTAAGTTCTCTTGCTCCTTTCTGTCAAGTAGTTTTAGAACCCTGCTTTTATATTCACTCTGTGCAAGAATGAGTAGCAATGAGGACAACAGAATTATAAATAGTTACTGATTAATTAACTCATCCTACAAGCAGCTATTGAAAGGACCAGACACAGCATTCTTCCAAAAAGCAGAACAGCTCTAAGCACTTATGCTCAAAGTCACAAACAAATTTGTGGCTATTGTCCTCTTTTGAAACTTATCAGAAAACCAAGTCTTTATCAGCCAGCTCTATCAAGGAATCTAAAGCTATTAATTAATGCACCAATGTTTTTGCTACAACATTTAATTTGCTCTCTAAATGGTGGTTATGGTTTTAGCCCTTTGCTCCTTTTATTTTTGTCTGTGTGATATACATTACACTTGAGAGAATCCTCTGTCCATATGTCCACAAGTTACAGTGGACATATGGCAGCACACAGAAAAACAGTCTTTTGTATTTTGCATACAGAAGTCTTCTTGACTGTTATAAAGGAGACATTACAGAGTCCCTGTATTTCTATTACCGTTCAGTCCAGTTTGGATCTTACCTCTGATCTTTATCAACTGGCTTGATTTATTTTAATTGTAGGGCCACCCTATCAGGCTATAAGTAATTTGCAAATTGTTAAAGGTATCCTATTACTATTGCCTGTAACAGGTATAAATTTAATTAGCTGATGATCAAGGAATGTCAGTCATTGTTACAGGAAAGGAGTATATGCTATTTTCTTTTTAGATAATGTATTAACGCTAATTTTCCACTAGTTCTCAGTATATAATCAATAGGATTGCAGGAAATATTAACAATCTTTAAAAATCTGTTAATGAAAAGTTTTCAAATTTCATTCTGAATTCACAAAAATGGTCTAATTTCACAAAAAAACCTGTACAATTTGAAGTTTTTGAACGGAATCAGTTCATTTATTAATCAAGATAGGTCAGTTTTTCATTTAAAATAGTCCTATTTTTAACAAACATTTGAAATTTTGAGTTTTGAAATTTCAGACAGGTAAGGAACAGTTTTAGGACAGAAACCTGCCAAGACATGTGCTTTCCTGCAGTGAGTGCAGGAGACTGGACTAGATGACCTCTTGAAGTCCTTTCCGGTCCTATGATTCTATATTGTGATACAGCATGGCTAGAAGGCAGCAGGAGAGTGATATAGGAGAGATATGCAAGTCCCAGGATAAGGAGAAGTCTTATTACCTGTAAAGGGAAGAAAGGTTTCTATAGATTAATTAAAAGCACCTGAAGCCAATTAGAGCACCTGAAGCTAGTCACCTGATAAAAACCCACCTGCTTCAGTCAGTCAGAAGAAGGAGTTGGAGCAGAGCCGTGGCTGGCTAGAAGACCAAGACCCTAGGTAAAGAGACACCTAGCTTGTGCAGAGAGTGAGAGAGGGCAGGAAGCCCCACAAACTGAAGAGCAGGAGAGGGAAGTAGCCCCTGGGAAGGAAGCACTAGTTCAAGTGGTTTACCACTGGGACCTGGAGTAGAGGGCAGGCCTGGGTCCCTCCCTCTCCCTTACCCTTCACTGGGTTACTACTGGGACATAGATACCCTAAGTTCAGGGGCAGAAAACTGTGCCCTGAACCCCCCGACCCCCACAAAGAGGAAGAGTGAGACCCAACATAATCGTACCGGCAATTTGCCACAATATGTTCTGATACAACACCAGTCATTTCTCAAAATTCTCATGAAAAGTGATATTTCTGGGTTTAAGAACAGGCTAGAACAGATTTTTTTTTCTTGAAAGTGTTCCATGTGGTTTTGCATACCAGTGATAAATCACCGATGAGCAAAGATCAAAAGTGTTGAAGTGTTATTCAGATGCGTACTTGGATGACTGGATGCATATCCAAATGGGCATGCCTTTTTGGGAGCTTCTTTTTTCCTTAATGTTAAGAGTAACGTTTTCCATGCCATGCTTTTAAGTGAGTTTGTTCTCAATCTCCTGAGGAGTAGTGGGTGATAACCAGTCACCGATTCTTTTCTCAGATACACTCTTAGTAAAAAGAGTCACTCCACATGAACACAAATGTATGAGAGGGGAAAATTTGGTCCCATGTTCACAATTGCACAAAGAGTTCTTTTATTTGTGTTTTTAAGAGATTATGGGCCAGATTATCTATTATATCCAACTTCCATTAGGGACCAGCCCGAGGCGCAGGTTAGAGCAGCCGTATGCTGCTCTAACACGTGCTAGCCATCAATAAGTCCCAAGAGATCACTAGCCAGCTGGGAATTGCTGGAGTGCATCATGCTCCTGCCCAACACACCCCTGTCTGCCCCAATACACAGCCTGCATGGGGAGGGAGATGCAGGAGACAGCTCTGCGGGAGGATCCCACACACCAGATGAGACCCCAGCAGGGAATTTGCAGTTAATCTGCACTCCATTGGCGTTTCCTAAATGGCACAAAACAAGCAGAACATCTCCTGTGAGCCTACACTGTCTTCCAAGGAAATCAATGATGAAACTCTTACTGACTTCATTTGGAGGTAATATTGTCAAGTGCAAAAAATATATTTATGATAAAACCAAAAGGAAAGCAGTACTACTGGGCACTTAAGAGGGTCATTTTTCTATGAAGGCTTATATATAAATTCAGACAGGAAAAGAAGAAATGGAATAGACTTCTAATTCTGGAGCTGTGAACAAGACGCAGTAAAGGGCCTAATTCTGCTCCAATTTATGCTGTGTGAATCAGGAGTAACCCCATGGACAATAATGAGTTACACCGTGTAAAGATGGTGTGAGGGAGAAGATTCAGTCACACAAGTGGTTCCAGAGGCAGGCAGACAGCTGTACATGTGCCGCACTGTTGTTAATCTACTTGTAGAACATTTACTAACTCAGTTTCCTCAGAACATTTCTGAAGGTAAAGTAATAAATAAAACAAACACAAAAACTAAACAGAAGTATTCCCTAAATTGTTCAATAAAACATCCCAGGAAAGTGCAGCACTAATGGGTCTGAAAAACTAAGCAGCAACATCTTCTCAAGTGAACGTGACATTGACTGGTTTAAAATTTTATGCGGTTACACACCACACATTTCAGATCAGAATAGTAACATGTCCTTCAGTTCTGTGCTTCCTTACACACAGCAGCTACAGGGTACTGCTCCATTCCCTGTATTTATTAACACACCATTTCTACCTTAATGCTTTCCAAGCAGATATCAAGGGATGGTTGCCAGGTAAAGTAAGCAAGGATTAAAGCTACATTTCATGTGCCCAGTAACAATAGTTACCTGGCAACAAGTATTCATTTTTTCCTAAAACAGGTTATATAACCAAACTGTACACACTGAATTCATTTCCAAATTTAAATGTAAAAATATATAAACTCTCACTTCAGAACTGGAGTCCAAATGGTTTTACCACAATGGTCTGGTATGGGGAGATCTATTTTATAGCCTGTAATCACACAGTTACAAAGGCATTGGGGTGGGCTTTTGGGACAACACAGGAGTGCTTCTCCTGTAAAGGGAGAAAGCAGCTCTGTTTTCACCCACACCTACCTTGGGACAACATGACACACACCTTGGGGCCTGTGATCAAATCGTGTGCCAGCAAGTAGAGCTGCATGGAATATTGGTGAGTTTTTATGTTGTTGAGCTTTGCCTTGTTTGAAATTTCTTTTGCAGCGAACAAAATGTCTTTATATGGAAGAACCAAGGGGGAGGGCAGAAGAAACTATGGAGAGACCCTGCCCTCTCCAAGTCCTACCTCAGCAACCCTAAGATCCTCATTATATACCTTGGGAAAGAAGGTCGGGGTAGGACTAGCAGAAAAGAACAATTCCACTTTGTGAAAAATTGAGATTTCAAAAGTTGTTTCCATTCCAATGCTGGATGAAAAAGACCTTCCTTTAGATTCTTTTTTTGTGTGGAATATCATCAGACACAGAGGGGCAGCAACACTGTAGGCACAGGAACACGTTGCCTTCCCAAACAACCTGACTTCCCCCCACCCATGCTCCACCCCCGAACCCCATCCTATCTGCTGTTCCCTAGGGGAGGCAGGCTGGGGGCTGTGGTGCACCTCTGGGGCCGTGGCGCACCATGACACCAGTTCTTCCAGCCCTGGGTCCCGGGCCGCTCCAGCCGAGCCACCTGCCCAGGGCTGGGGCCGCTTCAGCCGAGCTGCCTGCCTGCCCACCCAGTGCTGGGGCTGGCAGCTTGGCCAGGAGGTGCCTTCACGGACATGCTGGCTAGGGTCGGTCCCAGCGGTGTGGCCCAGGGCCGCGCTGCCCAGCGCTCCAGGGCCACTAGCCTGGGGCAGGGGCCAGCAGCCACAGTGAGGAGGACTGGGGGTGCTGGGCAGGGGCCAGCATCTACAGTGGGGATGGGGTGGGGCCTCAGGCGGAAGTGGGGGGCTGGGGACTAGCCTCCCCCAAGCCAGGGGTTCACCCCACTGCCCATGCACAAAGGACTCAAAGTGGGCAGGAGAGGTCTGGCTCATCCCGAGCCTAGGTTCAGAGCTGGAGCTCTTCCTCTGACCGCTGGGATTTAAAAAAAAAAAAAAAAAATCCAAACTACCTGGCTGGCATTTTTACAATTTCTCTCAGTGCTAGGGCCATAGTAGGGGAGGGGGCAGTTGGGAAGCAGTGGGACATGCAATGGTAACAGAGCTGGGGTCATATCACTAGAATGATAACTGAAAAGAGTTAAAATTGAAAAAAAAAAAAAAAGAATTGTAAATGACCCAGCAGTCAGTTTGGGATTGCTTATTACCTTGGTCCTACGAGCAACCAATGATGAAGCCTGCATTTTTACATGCATGTGTTTAAAAACATGCCTCCCCCTTTCATAGAAGTATAGTAAAGAGATTAGTTCATTATAGGGCCTGCACTAAGGCAGCTGTCTATGGAATATTTCAGTTGCCTGCATCCTATCACCCAGGGTGCAGCCAGACCATGTGTTCAGCGCAGCATATTAGATAAGTTCATGGAGGATAGGTCCATCAATGGTGTGACGAAGTGGGACTGTTCTTAATGTTTCCTCTGAATACTGTAGGGGTGCCTCAGTTTCTCCTGTGCATTTCTTAAGTCTCTAGGTGGTGGGATAAGGGTGTATAATAGTTGTAGAGCAAAGGGCCAGTGCACATAAATGGCTGACACTCTGTCTCCTGGCAACTGATGGCCTGGGCCCTTCCCCCCTGCTAGGTGATAGCTAGAGGTGTTGGAGAACAAAGGAATTAGGTAACCTCCTGGCTCCGGACAGGGACAAAGCCCAGAGGAGGAGGGGGTGGAGAGTTAATCAGTTGGGGGCTGGCTGGGGCCATGGAGTTAAGGACGTAGTGGTCTGGCTCACTGCCCCCCATAATGGACATGGCTTAGGGGTCCTGTTCTCTCTACCTACAAGCTCTGTTTTAGACCGTATTCCTGTCATCTAATAAACCTCTGTTTTACTGGCTGGCTAAGAGTCATGTCTGACTGTGGAGTTAGGGTTCAGGACCCTGCCTGGGCAGACTCGCTGTGGGAAGCACATAGAGGGGCAGAGGATGCTGAATGCTCCAAGATCAGACCCAGGAAGGTGGAAGCTGTGTGAGCTTCTTGCCCTGAAGATAGAGAGAAAACTTCACCAGAGTCCTGACTGGCTTCGTAGGGAGCAGTTCCAGAGCATCGCCCAGGGACTCTGTGACAAATGACTATTAGCCAGATGGGCAGGGATGGTGTCCCTAGCCTCTGTTTGCCAGAAGCTGGGAATGAGTGACAGAGAATGGATCACTTGATGATTACATGTTCTGTTCATTCCTTCTGGAGCACCTGGCATTGGCCACTGTTGGAAAACAGGATACTGGGCTATATGGACCTTTGGTCTGATGCAGTATGGCCATTCTTATGTTCTTATAACTAAGTGTGCAGGTCAGATTCAGAATCATTTTTACCACATTACAGAAATAAGAAGGGATACTGGTTGAGGACAAAGCTGGAAGATCTGTCCAACTCTGCTGTGGCCAACATTTATGATGATCAGTTAATGAAACAATAACACACCAGTGTTTAGATACTGGCAGGTGGGAGGAAATGATCTAAAAAAATAGTCTCATCTGCTGACATCATAAAAAGGAGTGTGTGTGTGTGTGTGTGTGTGTGTGTGTGTGCGCGCGCGCACGCGCACACATGCTAACTGCAACAAACACTCTCCCCTCAGGCCCAAACTCTCCTCTCTTTTTTCCACATATCCACTTTAAGTCACACACAACCTAAACTGGCTCTCTGTTCTGTTTCTGGACCATCTCCCTCATCTATATAAGGGGAGATGAGGACTCAGTGGTATGCCCAGTAGTAGGCAAACCATTTACATCCCCTCCCAGTTGGATGGTTTCTAGATAAATCTGCACCTGCTAGCTCCTCACCCTGGTGGGTAGATGCTTTCCTTATCTTGGCTTCCATTCTTCCTTTCATCATTTTCTAGGAATTTTGTGGAGGTTTCCAACTTGCACTCATCTCTGCATTCGCTGATGCTTGATCCAATGCTAGGGTAGCCATTCCTCTTCTGTCCTCCCTAAAACAGAGAAGTAAAATTTCTGGTGTGATGTTTTCTCTATTTTTTTTATCTTCTCATTGCCGTTATGCTTCTGTTCCCCTCACGGTATATTCATTGATCCAGGTACATGTCTTCTTTTTGCCTCTTGCCTGTTCTCTCTCTTCTCTATTGCCCTCACTCCCCTATTCGTTTTTTTTCCTCTTCCAGTTTCTCCACATTCTGTCTCCCATCTCCCTCTTGCTACATCCCTCACCTCCATGTGTCTTTTTTTTTGTCTTTTTTGTCTACCCACCCTCCTCAGCTGATTTCCGCTCTCTGCTCTAAATATTATTATATACAGTTTACAGATGGGTGGAGAGGCATAGCAAGTTTATGTAACTACCCATCCCACAGACTGAAATGAGACTCAGAGTCCTACCTCAGCCTCTCCTGCTCTAACTACTAGACAACACTCCCTATTTGGGAATTTCAAGGTCTGGAAATCCCTAGTATAATGGATATAGCAAAATGTTCATCTCCATCCATCCGGGAGAAAAATCCCAATGCATAGCTACAATAGAAATCACAGGGCAGTGACCTCACAGCTGTGAGCTGCAGCCTTTTAAAAAGTGTGTAAAGCAGTCTTTATGGTAGTAATTGTTTTTTTACAATATTTTCACTTTGAGAAAAACCCAGAGCAATTTTTACAACAGCTTAACTAAGAAACTCAACCGGTGAGGAGTGACCTGTGCTGTCCCAGTCCACCTCCTAACCCTTTACCTTCAATATGTTGATATCAAAGAAGTTTTAAAATGTACCTTCAAAGTTTCCCTTCCTCCCACTTCAATTTTTGTTTGTTGCTTTAAGATACCAACTTTTACAGAAAAATAAACACACAGAAGGGCTCAGGGCAAAGGTACATGTTGTCTACAGCTTTCATGAAAACATGTTTTTTTCTTCTTAACACCTTGTTATATCCTAAAATCACAATTAAGAAAAAAAGTGTGAATGAGGCTATATGCATAGACATCAAAGCTTTCTAATGAAATTCACAAAACAGCACAGCTTTCCCCATATGGTTTCCACTGGTATGTCATCAGAACTTCTTAATGCCTATCAACTTAACTGAAAGTTACCTGCGTAGTCTCCTTTCTCATCATGATCTGTGCAGACAGCTGGAGCTGACACAGTAGCAAACTATTCCCAACTGGCTGGAAAAAAAATGAACAAAAGTGAGATATAATTGTTGAAGCCACAGGCTGAGAGAATTGTTTTCCACAAGAGATAACTTTTGCAATCCAACAGGTTCAGTTCTTCAGGCAAGTCAATACCACCAGACTTCATGGGTTTATTAAACTATTTAAACGTAATGAGTCTATATAGAATCTGGCATTTTTTTTTGAGGGAGGTTGTTTTAGAAAATATATCACCTTATGATTAATATATTGGCATACTAACACAATGACATTTTTATGAGCATTTTTCATGTGTCTGCTCAGGAGTGGGCCTGGCACATTCCGTACAGGTTGTGCTATCTTTTGGTATAGAAGTCTCCTCATCACTCCCACCTAATTTACTTCCCACAGAATTGTCTTTTTAATTCCTCATTGACCCATATCAGCAGGAGCCATTGGTTGCAGAATCAAGACAGGATCCACACCACAGCTACCATGGAGCTCCAGAGGAAATGCCATTCCTACAAAACTGTTCTCTGGTGACAGCCCAAAGCTGCATGTTGCTGTAGGGCTCTGAGCCATTACTGTAGAATACTGCATTGCTTTTTAGGAAGTATTGTCAGCCCTGCAAAGGATCCTGGGATGCTTCTGAAACATGACGGCAGCTGTGGCTCTTTGATGGTTAATGAAATCCTCTTTCCCATGAGAAGACAGGTAATGAGGGCAGAAGGGCACTAGAAATTGTCAGGGTTTTAATTTTTTGTTTTGTTTGGCGAGAGGGAGAAAGGAAGCAGTTTGATTAGATATCCAATTCTCAAGAGGATCAGAGAAGAATCCACATTTTGTGGTGCTTTGTAAACCAAACCTAATATGAACTGGGAGATGTGAATTCTCAATTACACTAAGCAACACAGAGAGTCCCTAAAGCAGGATTTAGACCCACTTTAAGGAACCTTAACATTGCTAGAGCTGCAGAAAGATGCTTTAGCGTAACTGAGAATCGGGCCCTGAACCTTTAGAGAATTATGATTAGATGGTGCTGAACTAGAACACTGGATTAAAATCCCTCAAAGCTTAGAACAGTTCAGATCTGAATCTGTAATAATAATAATAATAATAAATTCATAAACACAACACTGGATATACAACTCCCTCAAACTTTGGAGAAGTTCAGCTACGAATCTGAACTTCCCGCCATGAGCCCAACACTACCTTGTTTCTGTACAATAGCCACTGCCCCCTGGAATGTCTACTTGTGATTGGTAAGGACAAAAGAAAGATGCTGGTGTTTTTCTATTGAATTAAATGTATGCCTTCTTCGATAGCATCTGGGGTTATTATAGCCATGTACTGGGAGTCTCACGTTTGAATGGGTATAATGTCATCGCCTGCTAGGGCTAATGCTTTCTTTATTTCAGACGTGTTGGCATTATTTTTAGCACAGCAGGTGTGGAAAAGGTTGATTTTGAAAGAAAGAAAGAAAGAAAGAAAGAAAGAAAGAAAACAAAAATAATGAATTATTTATGTGATTTAAATCAAAATGTGCTCAATATAAATGTTTAATCAGGTTTTCAGCAACTCCTCTCCATATGCTCTGTCCTGCTTGCTGACAGATTTCTAATGGAATCACTAAATATATCTTAATAGCTCAGTATATAGTATGATGCAACTATTTCTGCCCATAGAGTTTCTCCAATTTTGCATTAGACAGGTTAGAACAATGTAAACAAGAGGTAGCTCAAAGATGGTTTACAAGATCAATAAAAAGCACCCATGAAATTTCAGCAAGCTTACAACACAGCATATACCCTTCGGTCCTATTCAAGTTTTTATTGGGGGACACGTGTAAATACACCAACAGATATGAAAACAGACGTACAACATTTGAATAAGGCCAACATGGTATTTTCTGGGTAGCAAACTTACAAGCTGGACTTATCTGAAAGCTTCCTGAATCAGCAATGATAGAGTCTTTACTAATCTTTTTTTAAACCCTTTTTCAAAGAGTTCATATTAGGTTTCTGATTGTTCTTATTTCTTTGCCCCTCTCCAGTTTAACCTATAATGATCTTTTCTAATTATGCCCAAAAATGAACATCCAGTGTGGGCTGTCACTTACAGTGAGAGCAATTCATAGAACAAAACAAAATACCTACAAAGTTCTTCCTTTTCCAGGGTAGCAAGAGGCTAAATGTAAGGACTCCCCTTTTCAAGAGAAGTTCAGTACACTCTTCCTTTTTATACATAACAGCTGTGCCCTGCAGTTTAACAGAGCCCAGCTGCATCTGGTCTCCAGCCACTTAACCCTTTCTGGTCTGGTTCCTCGCTGCTGCAGTCCTGGTAGAAAAAAAACTGGGTTTTGAACTTTCTGGGAGCCTCCTGGAACATGTGTGAATAGTACACCTCCTACCAGTAAAAGAAGTGTAGGATTGAAATTGGGGAAGAAAAACATGTCAGTCTGAAAGGATTTTTCATCAGTGTAGTGAGTCTAACCTTACAGAGCAGAGGTCTTTAGAATTTAATAGGGATGGAACTAATAATGTTCTATAGAAGGGTAATAGAGATTTATAGAAATTACTCTATAACCCTACACAATTTAATAGAGAATAATCTCCCTTTTATAACTGTTTTTAACTATCCTACAGAACTCTCTGTAGCAGGGATGCATTTCTCTGTGAAATTCTACACGGTGGTTCAAATAGCTTGTAAAAAGGTTATCCTACTGTATGAACTTCTATGGACTTTTCTTTAAGAAATAATAGGCTGTATTCATTAATGTCTCTCTTGTGGTCTGTGAAATGTAAATAAGCAGTGAATATTTATAGACATCTGTGACATTACTACAGCATTTAATACCTTTTATACCAAATTATAGATTCATACAAAGGTTAGACATTAACAGCTTTGCTGAAAATGTCTAAATATTTATGAAGTTAGCTACACTTACAGTAGGAATAAATTTGCAAATTTTACTTTTTAAATATTTGAGTACATATGAATTTCTGAACGATGTATCAAAATTAGTACCCAAGGCATATATTCCCTTTGTGACTCAATTTACCTTTTCCATCCACCTTCACTCATTCATTTCATTTCTCTTCTCTCAAAAGGAACTTTTCTTTTACCTTTTAATATTTTCCTCTTCATTATTCCCCATCCCCTCCCCTCCTCTCTGTTCTTCTCTTCACCTTCTTTCTTCACTCTTTCTTCCTACCACCCCAAACCCTCTGCCCTCACCTCCCTCCAAACCTTCACGCAGTCCATATTCCCTCCTGGACTTGTGTTTTTTCTGCTTAGAGTAAAATCTTTCACTGTCTATCTTTAACCACCATCTATCATGCTCTTAAGTGGTATAGTTTTGCAAGTCATGTGATCCTGAGTAACTATGTGATTGTTACTAACCAACCTTAAATGCATTATAAAATGGAAGAAATATATAACCAAACATAAGAGTAGGTCTGACATCCCATCCAGCAGAGGCAATGGCACACATGCTACATGTCAAGTCTCTTGATTATAGTAATCCATTTAATACCAATTGCCTCATCTCCTACTCTGTCAAACCAGTACCAGCAAAGGTAGTAGAGGTCATGTAAATGTGACTGGTGCTACTCTCCAGTTCCCCTTATAGCTATTTACACAAGCCTCTGCTGTACCCAGTCTGTCACTTCAGACAGCACATTGCTCAGACATCATCATGATGAAAACATTTCTCACTATTCCTGTTGCTCTTTTCTTCAGCCATACTGTGGAACGTATGCACTAAGGCAGGGTGGAACAGTCCAGAAGAATGAAGAACCACCAGCCCAAAGCTTGGTCCTGACACCATGCCTCTCTTATAGCTCAGATCAGTGCAGAAAAATAACCAACCTCCCAATCCCGTCTAAGGTTTCTTCTGTCCGCAACAGATCTTTCGACCTTTGCCTAGCAAATCTTTTTGTGAGGCCTCAGCAGGTCAGGCAGTCTCTTCTGGCTGGATACTTTCTTCAAATCTCTTACACCCTAATGCTTCCTCCACATGAGAGACACACAATTCATTGCTTCATGATGTGTTTCTGACCCAGGGAAGCCCTAGAGCCAGGAGAGTTGAAGACAGCTGCTAGTCTGGCAGAAACTGCCAGGTTTGCCGAGACCCTGCAATGGAGCCAGAACATCAACAAAAGGAAAGGGCCCTGGGGGAAGAACAGACCTCAGATCAGGTTAGAGTGAAAGGGAGGGAAAAGAGAAGCATCAGGGAGGGAAATGGATAACTTGAATTTCTGATTCCAGGCCAGAGAGATCAGCTGGAGAGCTGCTCGTTCTCAGAGAGTGGAAGCTAGCTGGATTAGGGGTTACATTGCAGAAGATGGGGAGAGAGGGATGTACGGAAGGGTCTGATTGGGTTGGGAAGGGAAAGGATTGGGAGTAGGCAAAGCACAGGTTTTAAAAGATTCAGATAATTTCCTTTAAACTCATCCATTATTTAGTACAAAAACATACACAATTCTTAATTCTTTATCCACGGTGCATCATATACACTTTAGCGCTTCTATCTTTTAGCCACTATCCATTTTGTTTCTACTTGTTTTTCATCTCTCTCTCTCCAATGTGGTCTCCTGTAAAAATTCACCAATCACCTTACAATACAACCTAATGTAACCCAAGTATTTATCAGTCCCCTAGATGTGTTTGACCATAAATATATCAAATACAATGGAAATACTGAAGAAAAATGAGTTATTATCTAGAATAAAACTGGCAAGATAAGGGCATTCATTTCACTCCTCTCTCTCTACCTGTACAGTTTATCTATCCCTGCTCTCTGTCTTACTGTTAACTACTATCGTCTGCATTCCCCTCTTTACAAAGCCTTCCTGGGGTTTCATGACGAAACCACAGCTGCTTACATTTCCCTCCCACTTTCTGCACATGATGTATATAAAAAATCACACACTGACACAGCATCCCTCCTCACTATATTTTGTGATATCATAACAGTACTACAGAATCTCTTTTTTTCCTCTTCCATCCTGATCCTTCCTCCTTTCCCTCAATCAGAATTGTGCGCATTTTAGTGAATGAACGTCAGCACAGATTTTTTGTTTCCCATCTGATTTCACTTACCTTTAGAAGAAACCTACATTGCCATTTTGTAAAATAAATAAATAAATGTTTTGCAAATATCAAAGTGAATACAACTTGAGTCACCTTTTTGTCTCCTGAACTCCTTTTCAGTAGCTTCTATATTCCAAGAAAACAAAGACAGTGATCTTGAAACAGCTTAGTATTTGCGGTCATTTTAACTCCTCTTCATACTGTAGCACTATTAATGGCACTAAAAGATTATGGCCTGATTCTGTACTAATAATGCTTTCTGCATTAAGTAAAATGAGCTGGAATCATGTTAGTTAATTTAAAAAAAGAACTGAGTTGAATCCACCTCAGCAAAGTTTAGTCTGAGCAGCGCATTTTTTATTTTCAGAAAGAATCTGGAGAGCGGAGGCAGTTTGTTTGGTCACCTGTGCTATATGAAGCAGTGGATGCAAACAAGAGATCTGCTAAAATTGGAATATCCTGTGGCTGCTGAGAGCACCTGTCACTCACTGTAAAACTTTTTATTTTTTAACTAAAACTGCCCTCCATTTCCTACAACAGCTAATCACCGTGTAGTCTTTATTGATTTTTCATCGTGTAATATTCACATCAAAGCATTCTTGCCATTCTGATCCTTTTCAGAGTATAACTTAGTAAGGTTAATAGTTGAAGGTCAGCCCTCATCTCTCACCACCTTGTCTGCTGCCATACTTGGTAATAGTAAATGTTCCAGCTGGTGTGGGGGAAGTAGCCTAGCATACACTATTTGTGTGCCTAGCAGATGTAAAAAGCCTGGTGTAGTGATCTGGGTGCACCTGTTGGTTTGTCACCATCTGCTAGCCAAAATGTTAAAAAGCCACACCCTTAGACAGCCAGCTGAAGAGAACTTAATCTCTTCCCTACAGGCTTCAAAACACAGACCACTGAACATGTCTTACAATAGAGGAAAGGCGAACACAAAGGCACAAACTGTCTGAACTAGGCCTCAGGGGGAACCTAATCTGCAATCATTGTAGGGTTTTGTTTCTTGTGCTAACAAGAAAGAGCTCTTTAAATAAATCTAGATAGTTATTACCTGATAAGAAAGCATGTTATAAATTGCCAATTTTTTTTTTAAAAAAGAAAGGTATTAGGTTAACATGGATACTAATATTAAGTAAATTAAGCTGCAGTGGTATTTTTGAAGACTATTTAGTGATGTGGAACTATTGCAAGGAAGCCTGTGTTAGCACTAGCAGCTAATGGGGATGACTTGTAAGCTGAATATCACAATACTTGCTTTGGAAACTGGAGACTGTGTTTAGCGCATGCCATGACTTTTTCCTATAAACAATTACCTAACTTCCTTGGGTTGCTCAGAGCAACAGAAGCATCAACACCCTCCAAAAATGTACATTATGTGAAGCCTGTCATTGAAAAAACATAAAAATGCGTTTACTACTGAACAAATTCTATGCCAGCACAAGAAATATACCAAGAACATGAGAAATCCTCACTTATTTAAAAATATTCCAATATTTCAGAAGTTTCCCATGCAACTACCTTAATTACCCAGAATAAAATGTTGTATGCTGAGAAAATCAGGAAAAGGGACATGGAAAAGCTCTGCATGTTTGGATATAATTTTAGAGAAGGTGTGCTGCTCGCTTTTAGTTTAGTGTCCAGTAATTATTTACAGAGTAATGAGGAAGGAATAGGATAGAATTAAGAAATGGAAAGAATAGGCTGAAAATTCCTGATACTGAACCCAATTTTGAGTACCTCCTCTGTATGGTGTATTAGAAACTGGTTAAAAAAGACAAGCAATAACTTAAGAGTGTTCCTGATCCTGCTTGCAGGCTAGGGGGTTCTGAGGGAATCCATGTGATCTCGGTAGACTGAGTCAGTCAGCAGACAGCCAGTCTGGAAAGAGCCTGCTTAAAGCAAGGTAGGGTGAGTTGTCCTCCTCTGCCCGCAGCCTGTTTTCTCTTTGTGTTTTGGGTTTCTTGTATGTTATCATGCTGAAGTCTAAGAAATAAAGCAGAGTTACATTGCAACTTTCCAGCAAGAGTATTTATGTTTTTATCTAACTTGTCTGTGTATGTGGGCTCTGAACATAACACTGTGAAGTACAGAGCATCCTCAATTTCCACAGACTTAAATAACAGCTGCCTCACTCCCTGGCTTGTCTGCTTCTTCATCAGGCATTTCTGAGCTTTATCCCATGTTGCTCCCCACCAAAATTTATAAAGCCATCACTGTATCCTCTCTTAAATGCCTCCTTAAAATCCATTTCTGCCAAGTTGCTGCCATCTGGCATTGGTTAGGCTATGAGGTATATTTTTCTGCTATACTCTGTTACCTTGTCTTCTTGCTTCATTTGTCTGTTTTGTCTCCCTGTTGAATCCTGCTGAGACCTAGATTGTAAGCTATCTGGAAAAGGGACTTGTCTTCTATGTTATTTGTCAGCATGGCACAATGGAGCTCTGATTTTTGACTGGCTTTTCTCAGAGCTATCTTGATACAATTATAATACATACAATAATAATGTTGCAAGAGCTGCTTATCACCTATGAGATATATTAGCCATATGGAATATTCTTCAAGAGGAAATAATGAAAGCCTCATCACCTGAGATATTTAGAACTAGAGGGGACAAAATACTGGAACATATGCAATGGGGAATGATTTTTTATTGGTGGGGATTAGATCTTTTCCATCTCTAAATTCTCTGAAGCCACCTAAAGGCAAACACTGGGTGGAAATTTATTAAATTACTGTGAAGCAATTTAACAAATAAATATTAAAATATATAAATTACAACTTCTCTCTTTAAAATATGTACAAGATAATTCAAAAAAAAAACATTCGAATGAATCCTTCTGTTAAATTAGTAGTAATATCCAGTGGCTACTTTTCCATTTATACTAATGCTGAGAAACATGAAAAGCTCACTTCGTAATTACAGTGTTTCTTTCAAGAGGTTCTAAGGACACTTAAGGTAGTGTGTCTGTGTCTAATCATCTGGCTTCTTTTTCCCCCATTTCATATCAAAATACAGTTACCAAACCTAAGCTTCCAGCCCTTTCATTTTGACTTCACACTACAATATAGTTCAATTTTAAAGAATGATGAAGTATCACAGATCTGCATTAACACCTTTAAACTAACCATAGTGCATTCTCTTAATTTAATGGTTTCACTTCTGCCCTTAAGCAATATGTATGTGGTTTGTAAACTTGAGACATGCTACCTTTAGGCAATAGGCAATCTCTTTACAAACATTAAAGTAGGCAGCATATGGTGGCACTTTATGCAATATGGAAATGTTCTAAAGGTACACGTTTCCAGCCTCAGTTGTACAAGCCCAGTTTTAAATAAAACATAATGTCATATGGTTTATGCTTAAACACTGCAGTAGAAAATACTGGCTATATGGTCATCTTCTAAACAACAAAAGGAACAGTTTACACATGTGCAGTTGGAAATCCACTATATATATATCCATATACGTACACACACAAGAGTCACCAACTCCCTTTCAACACATTAAATAATGAATAAGGTGGCAGACTCCATTTAAGCTATCTTTGTCACCATTGATACTCTGAATACATTCCATTCTGGATTCAACTCTTTCTTTGTCAGGGTTATGAAAGATCATGGGCATTAATGGGACTCTTGCTTTTTTTAGAATGGGGTCACCTAGCCCATGTGGTCATGCTGAACCTTTCAGCAGCTTGTGATGTTGTTGACCAGGGTTGTTGCTTTGGTGACTAAGAGATGTTGCTGGTATTTTATAACAGCCTTTTAGTGGTTCTAGTTATATCTAGAAGTTAAGTCAGCTGGTAATAATAGACCATTGTATAATCACTGAAGGCTTTTTGACGTGGCATCCTTCAGGGATCTTTCCTGTCTCCTATTTTATTTAGCATTTGTAAAAGGACTTTGGCTGAGATTCATTAATACTGCCAGAGTATTATCTGTGCATTGATGATACACAAGTATACATTCCTTGCCCTGTATACCCTGCAAATTAATTCCATAGTATTCTTCCTCATCTTGCACTTCTTCCTCTTCTTGAGCCTGTGTAGAGGCACTCAACAATAGGTAACTCTTTTGTGTCCCCATTTGTTGAGGAAATTCAGTAAGAGAATCCTAGTTTTTGTTGTTGCCGCTTTTGATCACATGATATTCATGAAAAGCCATGGATCAGATATAATTTTTATTGTTATTCGTACAATCTATACAGCCTGTGCTGTTATACATTTTGCAATGACCTCAAAATAGGAACACATGACCTTGTATTCTCATGTCACACTTATTACAATTACCTCTTTTCAAGCCTTACATGAGGTTAGCTTTGATGCACTCAACTTGTCCAGAATACAGCACCACTTTAGATAATTAGCTGGCACAATTGTGATGACATTATATCCTGTGCTCTCTGTGTGTGACCTGACCATAAAATAAGATTGATTGTAATTTGGCCTTCTCTGTTTTAGACTGTCTATATTTAAGATTTCTGAAGCCAATCCTGATGGGTATCCAAGCTCTGTCCCCTTTTGGACATTGCATAGTCAAATCTCAGCTTTGGAGACATATGAGCACAAGAGCTGCCTTACTGGGTCAGACCATGATACATCTTGTCCACTATCCTTTCTCCAACAGCGACCAATACCAGAGCTTTACAGGGCACTGTACAGAAGAGGGCAATTCTGATGTGATATACCCATCTTCCACTGCCAGCATCTGGTAGTCAGAGGATTAGGGTTGCTCAGAGCATGGGGTTGTGTCCCTGACTACCTTGGCTAATAAGCACTGTTCACCCACATTTTCAGATCATAAATGAATATGTGGAATAGCACATATCAAAGCCTGTCTTTGATCTAATGGGCCCTAGTTGTGAACATCTCTCCCCATTTTGAAAAACCACTCCAGTGTTATTTGTGTATTTTTTATTAAGAACATTGATAGCCTTAGGTGTATTATTATCCAGTGCTCCCTATTCCTTTCTTTTATTTATTTTTGTATTTGACTCCTTGTTTATTTTTACCTGGGGCTTTTAATAGGGTTATTGTAAGCATGGACCAGATCCTTAGCTTGTGTACATAGGTACAGCTCAATTAAATTCAAGTGGGATGTGCCCATTTATATCTGCTATGGCCCTTGGCCCAGTTTTCTTTATTACTGTAATGTATAGCACCCTGAGTGCTCTAGAGGCAAAGACAGAGTGGGGTTACCTCATAAAACAGAAGAACTGGACCATCTTCTGACCTGGATTGAAGTCAAACTAATTAGATCAAGAAAGGTCATTATTAATAACAATGGAAGTTATGGAATACCACTGACTTCACTCAGAGCAGATTGTTCTTAGCACCGCCAAGGAGGCAATCACCACCTTTCAGAATTAGGGCCCAAGAATGAATTAGACCTTTAAGCATACAGATATGCTAGAAAAGTAGTATGTTGTCTGCAGTTTTCAGAGTAGCAGCCGTGTTAGTCTGTATTTGCAAAAAGAAAAGGAGGACTTGTGGCACCTTAGAGACTAACAAATTTATTAGAGCATAAGCTTTCGTGAGCAACAGCTCACTTCATCGAATGCATTTGGTGGAAAAAACAGAGGGGAGATTGATATACACACACAGAGAACATGAAACAATGGGTTTATCATACACACTGTAAGGAGAGAGTGATAACTTAAGATAAGCCATCACCAGCAGCGGGGGGGGGGGGGCGGGGAAAGGAGGAAAACCTTTCATGGTGACAAGCAAGGTAGGCTATTTCCAGCAGTTAACAAGAATATCTGAGGAAGAGTGGGGGGTGTGGTGGGGGGGGAGAAATACCATGGGGAAATAGTTTTACTTTGTGTAATGAGTCATCCATTCCCAGTCTCTATTCAAGCCTAAGTTAATTGTATCCAGTTTGTACCCAGAAGTCACCTACTACAGGACAGGTCCAACAAAGAAAATAACAGAACGCCACTAGCCATCACCTTCAGCCCCCAACTAAAACCTCTCCAACGCATCATCAAGGATCTACAACCTATCCTGAAGGACGAACCATCACTCTCACAGATCTTGGGAGACAGGCCAGTCCTTGCTTACAGACAGCCCCCCAATCTGAAGCAAATACACACCAGCAACCACACACCACACAACAGAACCACTATCCTTGCAACAAAGCCCGTTGCCAACTCTGTCCACATATCTATTCAGGAGACACCATCATAGGGCCTAATCACATCAGCCACACTATCAGAGGTTCGTTCACCTGCGCATCTACCAATGTGATATATGCCATCATGTGCCAGCAATGCCCCTCTGCCATGTACATTGGTCAAACTGGACAGTCTCTACGTAAAAGAATGAATGGACACAAATCAGACGTCAAGAATTATAACATTCAAAAACCAGTTGGAGAACACTTCACTCTCTCTGTCACTTGATTACAGACCTAAGAGTGGCTATCCTTCAACAAAAAAGCTTCAAAAACAGACTCCAACGAGAGACTGCTGAATTGGAATTAATTTGCAAACTGGATACAATTAACAGGCTTGAATAGAGACTGGGAATGGATGAGTCATTACACAAAGTAAAACTATTTCCCCATGGTATTTCTCCCCCCCTACCACACCCCCCACTCTTCCTCAGATATTCTTGTTAACTGCTGGAAATAGCCTACCTTGCTTGTCACCATGAAAGGTTTTTCCTCCTTTCCCCCCGCTGCTGCTGGTGATGGCTTATCTTAAGTGATCACTCTCCTTACAGTGTGTATGATAAACCCATTGTTTCATGTTCTCTGTGTGTGTATATCAATTTCCCCTCTGTTTTTTCCACCAAATGCATCCGATGAAGTGAGCTGTAGCTCACGAAAGCTTATGCTCTAAGAAATTTGTTAGTCTCTAAGGTGCCACAAGTACTCCTTTTCTTTTTGTTGTCTGCAGTGTTGGTGTAGCCGTGTTGGTCCCAGGATACATGAGAGACAAGGTGAGTGAAGTAATATCTTTTATGGGATCAACTTTTTGAAGACCTCTGTGTAGCTTGAAAGCTTGTCTCTTTCACCCACAGAAGTTGGTCCAATGAGAGATATTATCTCATCCGCCTTGTCTCAGAAAAGTAATATGGCTATTTCCTCTATCTGTGGACAGTGATATGCCTTATGTTTTCCTGGTGAAAGCTTTTCTGCTCTACACCATGAGGGCATCACTTTTCACAATATTATGTAACAGAAATATGCTTCAATACATGGATTATATTGAAAACTCAGTCATGTGAAAAATGGGTAAATTACAGAATAATTAAGAGGCTCTATCATCCTTACTAATGGTCTGTCGTATCTTATTCCACATGTGGTTTCACTGAAGTCAGTTACTATGATTCTTATTTACATTAAGGTCCTTTTAAACTGCTCTGACAGTGTAAAAAGAGCTTAGGATAAATGGGAAGGGGGTGGGTGGGTGGAAATCAAGGTCATTGAGAGTAAGGCTGGAAGAATAAAATAATTGGAAATTCAATTACAACATTTTTCTGCAATTTAAAAGAAAAAACAATAGGTGCTGATGAAACTTCCCTTTGTTGATGTAACAAAACTTAAATTACACTGTTGACTTATCTAGCCTTTTGGTAAACTGTCCAAAATCCAAAAATTGAGAAGTTTTGCTACTGTGTAAAGCTGTCTGCTCAGCTCTAACTAGAAGTGATTGTTTCAACATAGGCACAATTCACACTAGCGCGCCAAATTATAATTACATTGGGCTACATTTTTGGGAAAGTGCCTGATTGCATGCACAATTGTGGTGAATAGGTGTGGAGATGACCAGCTGGATGTGTAACTGGTCATGTGTATGCAATTACTGTGAATGTGAATACAAAATATGGTAATTAGGTATGACAAATATAACTATACATGAAAATTAGACACAAACACATACACCTTTTTAGTCACATTTTAGTCAACCAAAAATCTGAGTTGGCTAAAGTTTTGGGAAAGTCAGAAACGACACAAAACTTGCTTGCTTTCAGATTTTGCTAGAAACTCCAACCAGGTTAAGCAAGACATTTGTTTAGGTTCTCAAAACTTTAGAGAGTGTTTGGCTTGGATTTAAGTTTTCATCACTGAATCATGTTGGTTTCATGGCCTCAGCCAGGAATCAGGTGAAACAACAGTTCTGAATGAGTTTTGATTCAAGGCTGAGGGAATCAAACATGAAACTCAAATACAGCTCAGAGTATGTAATCTCATGTAATACAGTAAAAAAGACCACTATATTTGGAATGCTGTGTAGCAGTAGTTTTAATTCCAGTACTTTTTAGTACAGAAAATTTATTCTTGAATGAACTACCCAAGATCTCTAACAGAAAGATGGGCATGTTTATGTTTGGAGGGTGAAAAGAAAGGATGGATGGCAGCACCTCAACGTTTCTCTCATTTGCTAATAATAAACGAAATCCCATGTGTGCTGTATTCCAGATCTATCAAATAGGAACACCTGCAAAGAGAAATCATCAAATTTCACCTCTAAGTTGTTAAACAATATCATATGCCGCTGGTACCATGATCATATTTCTTTTTGCAAATGTCCTAGTGCTATCTGGCTTTCATAAATAAGATCCAAAAACCATGGACATTAGAGACAGAAGAGACCGATTATGCTATATGGTCCAGCACAGTTTCACTGAAGTATATTTTCTACTGTTTTGTCAACTGGCCCAAGTGATGGAGGTTTCTGCAACTTCCTTGGGAGTTTACTGCCTATCTTATTACGCTACATTATCTGGGAATTTTTGCCTGATATTCAACCTGAATTTTCCCTTCCTTAATTTTACCCCATCACTGCTTATAAAACGTCATCTCCTCCTTGCACCAACCATAAATAATTAATCTCTCCCCTTGGATATTACATCTTTAATGATTTTAGCAAGAATCAAAAAGAAACTGGGCTTTTCTATGAATAAGAATACCCAGAGTTGTTATAGAGAAGAATAATAAAATATTGGAGGGAGATAAAACCTCAAGCGTATGGCTTAGGCTAGTCTCTTACTATTAGGAAGAGACTTTCACTGTAGCAGCTTGTCCCATAGCTGACTACTGCAGAATTTCTTGTACCTTCCTCTGAAGCATCTGCTCTTCTCCACTCTCAGAGGCATATATTAGATTAAATGGACCTAGATAGCAAGTCCCATGTTCCTATTAAATAGATTTGTGAGTTTCACAAGTACCACAATTTTAAAGATACAAGTAATTTTTAAAATGTTTTAAATGTGATTGACAGGGCTGAGTATTCAGAGAGGAAAAGAAAGGGGAAAAAAAGCTTGGTACACATACAGACTTTTTGTGTGTACATTTTCCCCTCTTAGACACACAAATGCTTGCTACCTACTGTACCTGTTCTGCATATTCTAAATAAACAATTTAACTTTGATTTACTGTTGATAGAAGTCTGGAGCTGCACATCAGCTTGCCCCACTGTTCTCAGCACTAAAAAAATCCATAGTGTCTTACTACACTTGAAATTCTTCCTCACTCTCTGTAGTCCCTAATAATATCCTGGACATGTACCTTCATCTATATTCATGAGAGTGCAGATGCAGCCAAATTAGTGGCAGCAAATTTTCTACATTTTACACTGTAGAAAATACAATCTGGCTTTTCTGATTTTTTTTTTTGGTATGATAAAAGTTTTATTTGAAAAAAAATCAGACAGTAAGATTTAAATTCAGCACCACCCGTCATAAGAGTCTGTTTAAAAATGCACAGCTGGCTTGATGATGAGTGACAAATCAAAAGTCAGAGTGAAACTTCCCGATCATCTGAGCCCTTGCCACCCGATTAGCAGAAGAAAAACAGGGCAGATGGAGGGAGATGCAGCAGTTCGGAGGGAACAGATGGCCACTACGAACTTGATATATGAAATTAATAACACTTTCTCAAATACAATTAGTAGCAGGAATACATTACCTGTATTTTCATAACTGTGAGAAAGCTGACATTAAAATGAGGTTTTTCAGATTAACAGTTGATATGGCATTGATATTTGGAGGGAAATAAAAATATATGGAAAATAATGACCTTTCTGCTTTTTTGTGTTGCAATGGATTATAGATGCCCAACCATCTGAAGCCCACATTAATATGCTGCGGGGTTGTATAGTTTGAAATTCCCCAGATATGCAATGCTTTTATTAAGATTTTTTTAAATCTATTTAGTGCCATACACAGAAGCCATGAGGTTTCATATAGCATCTGTTGTGTCAAATGAACCTGTAATACAACATGAACTTATACTGTCTTTCTGGCTCAGGGCTTGTCAGTCCATGGTTTCTCTGAAGTTGACTGGTAGTTTGGATGCTCAAACCCTCTTAAAGGGTCTCAGTTTTTAGAGGATGGGTATTCAGCACTTTCTGAAAATCAGATCCATACAAAGTTGGTCACCCAAAAATCGCTAGCCAATTCTGGTCCTCTGCCCCACTTTTCTGGATATTCTATACATATATCCATAGAGCACAGAAGCAGTAAATTCCAAGGGGGGCAGGACAAAAAACCCCCACATTTTTGAAATCATGCTTATGCTTTGGGCAGGAACAGCTTTAGAAAGCCTCGTTAGCCAGCCCAGTAGATTATATGGATATACAAGAAAGCCAGGCTTGAAATACTCCTCTTGGCACTCTCACCACTTGGGTTGGTGAATCCCAGGTGTCTTGCATGACTGCCTACAAACTTTGGAACCTAGAGGAGGATGATTTAGTAGATGTTTCTTTAATCACATCTACCGCCTGCTTATTTACAAAACAGTGGTGGCAGAATTACAGGAGATGTCCTTCTCCCAGCCCAGAGGAAAGTGTTAAAAAGAAAAATTAATAAAACCAATACTGACACTCTGTTGCCCTCAGAGAAGTAAAAATCATTGTCCCCAAGTGAAAATTGTCCCTTTCAGAATGTAAGAGTAAAGGCATGTATATACATACATGCACCGTTGAAAGAATTATCCCCTACCCCATGAGCAATATTTTACTGCAAAGTCAATATCTGAATAGATACTTGGGGCTAAATTTTATTGTAATTTACATCACTTTAACTGAGACCAGAATCTGGCTGCATAGGAGGGGATTTCAGGGAATAAACAAAAGTGGAAGCATATGACCTAATTAAGAATTCATCCCTAGGATGGTCTGAAATAATGCCATTCTAAACAAAGTGTGTTTAATTGGTTGTTCTGTGCAGAATGTTCTTGAAAGGTTTGGTGATCCCTTACTCCCGATTCCTGCGATAGGGAGGTAATGAAGCTGTGTTTCTTGGTCCCCCCCACTACAGAAGGGATGTGGACAAATTGGAGAGAGTCCAGTGGAGGGTAACAAATTATTAGGGAGCTGGGGCGCATGACCTACGAGGAGAGGCTGAGGGAACTGGGGTTATTTAGTCTGTAGAGAAGAAGACTGAGGGGTGATTTGATAGCAGCCTTCAAATTACGTGAAGGGGGGTTCCAAAGAGGATGGAGCTAGGCTGTTCTCAGTGGTGGCAGATGACAGAACAAGGAGCAATGGTCTCAAGTTCCAGTGCGGTTGGTCTAGGTTGGATATTAGGAAACAATATTACACTAGGGGGGTGGTGAAGCACTGGAATGGGTTACATAGGGAGGTGGTGGAATCTCCATCCTCAGAGGTTTTTAAGGTCAGGCTTGACAAAGCCCTGGCTGGGATGATTTAGTTGGTGCTGGTCCTGCTTTGAACAGGGGATTGGACTAGATGACCTCCTGAGGTCTCTTCCAACCCTAATATTCTATGATTCTTCCTAGAGTGACATACAATTATTTCTCTCTCCCCTTTTCATGTTTTGTTATTTTCTTCATTGTCACTTTCCTAGACATAGTTGACAGATGCAAATGTAATCTGTTTATGAATCACAGCATATATTTATGTGAATATACCATATGAATATGCTTGCAATGTGATTAGAGCTGGGGCGAATACTGCAAAAAATTATCTGCAAACATTAGTGTAATAAAGGGCCTGATCGAAAGCATACTGAAATCAATGGAAAGACTCCCACTGGCTTCCAGGGGCGTTGGCTCCAGCACAAAATCAGTACATTCTATTCAGTACTCATGATGCCCTTTTATTTGCTGTTCATGAATATTTGGGCAAGCAAGGTTTTGTTCATACAAGTGCTGTGAAGGGGCTGGTGCTTGGGCTAACATGTATTTGTGTGGCAGTATCCATACTGCCACATGACTATATGTGTTCACATGAGAACATGTGTTAAATAGACACACAATACAATAATCATTATTATTTAAATTGCAATAGTGCCTAGAGTTCTCAAGAATTAGGGCATACTATGTGAGGTGCTGTACAAGTGAATAAAACAAAGACAGTCCCTGCCCTAAGGAATGCTCACAATCTGAAATAGGGAGAAAACGCAACAGGTGACTAAACAGACAGAGTTTGATCCTGCATTCACTGAAGTCAATGACAAAAAAAAATCCCTTTGATCTCATTGGTGCAGGAGGAGATTTCTAGTTAGCAGGAAATCTGCAGTAAAATTCTGAAAGTGAAATTGGTGTTTCCAGGTGCCAAGCTATCTTCAACTACCTTTAATTTCAATAGATTGAGAGTTTTAGGCAGCTCACAGGACATGCTCAGTATCTTAAGGGATTCGCCTTAACAAGGGGCAA
This sequence comes from Dermochelys coriacea, assembly GCF_009764565.3. Taxonomy (NCBI): domain Eukaryota; kingdom Metazoa; phylum Chordata; order Testudines; family Dermochelyidae; genus Dermochelys; species Dermochelys coriacea. The sequence continues at coordinate 45,626,428 of NC_050069.1, read as the reverse complement.
AAAACAATCTCTTAGTCATTCCTTATTCCTGGGAAAACTCCCATTCTCTTGTTTAATTTAAGCAGGATTTGGACATAAATAAGGCTTCTCAAATCTGCTGCATAGAGGTGTGAATGCCATCGAGTTCTAATGAAGAGCAATGAGAGATTTTTCTAACAGTATACTGAAAATGCCCATTGTGGCACATGTCAAAGGCATCTCTGACAGACAATATGCACTGCCAACATTTAAGGTGCAAAACTCTGTCACATTTTATTCAACAGTAGGAACTATTCTCAGCTGCCTTCAGTCTTCCCTTTTTCACTTGCATGCTAGAAAATATCTTTAGACGCCGGTATACTCACACTAAATACAATCTTTTCTATGTATTTAAACTTTCAGTGCTCGCTTGACTCAGTGACCCAGCTATATAGTGTCCGGAATTGCATTAACCAGTTCCAGGCAGCAAAGACAGAAATTCCTTTCATTCATCAATAGATAAGGGGTTTTGACAACCCTCCCTTGGGATCAAGGGGGGGAGCAAGATGAGATTACACTGTAATAATGCAATACAGTAAAGGAGCCAAAGAAAGACTGAGGGAGGCTTTAGGGCCGCCCGGGCTGACTGGGAGACTGCTATCAGAATTAAACAAGAGAGAATCCAGATCCCCCTTCTACTTCTCTACCTGTTTCTTCTCAATGTCACTATCAGCTCGCACACTGATATAAAACAGGTCCAACAAGTATTCCAGTAACTCTTCAAGACCACCAGGGCAAAACCAAAAACATTCAGGGCTTGACACTTAACCAAGGCAACATGCCAAGCTTATCACATGTGAAAAAGGCTTCTAGAGGAAAATAATCATCTTCATGTTCACAGGGCCAGGGTGTTAACTCTCCAAGGAGTCCCATGCATTTTCCTTCCTTTTAACCAAAGGAGCCAAGAGGCTCTTTGCATGGAAATTCAGATATCTCACCAACTTTCTAGCAACTGCAGAGGGGAAAGAGCCTATTAATTCTTTTTTTGAATTATATCACTGACCACAGAGGAAGGCTTGCAAGTTAATTCTCAAGACTGGGAGATGGGGAGACTGAGCTTTATTTCTAGGTCAAATTACTAATAGAGCAGATCGGAGAGTGATAATTCTATTTCGTGGAAAGCACAGAGGTTTCAAAATGTGTTTTTATTCCACACTGAACCTTTTTGCAAAAATGGAGTTGTGTCAAAGAGTCTGTTTTTGGAGCAGGGTCATGGTTAGAGCATTTGCCTGTGCAGCCTAATTCACAGCAGAGTTCTTCAGCCCAGATCACTCCAATTCCAGGGACTTGCACCTTCGCCTCCCACATCCCAGGCCAGTGCCCTACCCTCTTGGCCAGGCACAGACAGTCTGAGTGACTCTCAAAAAACTTTCATGATAAAAAGTGCAATCAAAATCAGTGCATCTTCATGAAATGTTTTGTCTTTCTGAAACAGCATGCTTTGGCAAAAAATTATTTCTTTGACAGTGTTCCAACCAGGTCTAATCACTAACACCAACATTTGATCCTGGCGTTTGTCACACAGTCTTGAAGGTGTAGATAACTGTGGGTTCAATTAACGTCTACAGTTTTTTTTTTGGCGTCTGCAGCGTTGGTCAGTTAGGTGTGAAAACCCCAAATCCTGGGAGATGCCGACAACCTGAGCACCTGAAGTCTCCCAGGTACTAGGTATTGATCAATATTACATGCAACACTAGCTGTGCTGACATGACCAGTTAAAATATGACCACCACATTTTAACTGGATGCTTTTAAATAAAACAAATTCATGTAAGCTTCTGTCTCCACCTATGTTTGTTCCTAACATTAAGTCATTTCCTTTTCAATAGATCCCTGCCCTTGGTGCCTTAGGCGCCAATGCAATAAAAGCTCAAAGTGCCTCTTTATGCATCTTTTTGTTTGAAGAATAAGGGCTTGATCCTGCAAGGTGCCGAGTGCCTAAATTCCCACCAAAGTCAACAGAAGCTGAAAGAGCTCAGCATCTCACTGGATCAGAACTTCAGTTGTTGTAGTTGCCAAAAAGGAAAGTCACCTAGGAACTAAATACACTAGAACATGGTGTTTTTCAGATACCTCAGTTCTACACCTTTATTTACACATTTTAGACATGCAAGCAACGAGGCACACTTTGCCTTTTCTTGGAGAAGAAAAAAAAAATTGTGAAATCCCTCTCTGGAGAAAAAAAAGTCAGTTGCATACAGTATTCCTACTAGAGGCAGGAGGAACTTTTGAAGTATTCATGTAATCAGTGTCTTATCAGCAGATTTCAATGCATAAACTTTCATTTCTCATTGGAAGTGAACTGCATGACACTGACAGCTACAAATGAAAGTGATATAGTTTCACAAACTGCACCAGCTGAAAACCATGACTGGTTGAAGATCATTCCTGCTTTGTTGGTGTTTTACTATACATAGCACACCAACACACTTTCCAAACAGTGGCAGGATGTCTATGGGTAATGGGGATTTTGGTAGATATCTCATTCATGATTTCTGACTATACAGAATAGGAAGATAAGATAAATATAGAGTTATTTTTGAGGAAATGAACAACAGGTATCACAACTATTCCTCCATTAAAGTAGCAATGAAAGGTCTGAAGAACTGGACTTATCCTTTCCCTCATATAGATAATACAGGTGAAGACAGCATTAGTCACATGTCATTAGATTGGTTTTAATTCTTATTTAATATTATATTAGAGTGGTTCCACATGTTTAGGCCCCTATTGTGGTACACTTTGGACAAACAGACTTGGCCCCTGTCCCAAAGAGTTTATAACCTAAGAGTATGTTGATCTATACTTCAGTTGGCGGGGGGGGGGGGAGTGATTGCAGACATATTCAATCTGGCTAGCTCAGATACTGGAGCAGGGACGCCACAACATTGTGGGCTGTACAAATCCACTCAGTAATTACCTGGTATCAGGTATCTAGCCCATGCTGCCAGTACCCAAAATAAACAGATTAAAACCTACCCAAGCTGATCACATCCCATGATAGGGAGAAGGGTAGACAATCAACTGTTCACGTTTTCTGTGGTGCAGGTGCTTTGCCAGTCCAACCCATCTTTCTTTTCCCAGTCTCCTGTCCATACAAACATACCAGGTAAACAGTTCCTCCTTACTGAGGTCTGTCTGCAGTTGCACAAGCCAAACCTAAAACCTCAGCCTCTCCAGCTATTCCTCCAGTTCTTTTCCCTTTAGAGCCATGGAGTTTCCCAGGACCGTTGTCCCTCTGAACTTGCAGGCTGTTCTTTGAAGACTTACCCAACTGCTTCACCCAGGAGCTCAGTCCCAGCTCTTCAGGTGGCACTGGATGTCTCCAACAGCACACACTAGATCCTCTGTGACTCAGTTCTCATCTTTGTTTGTATAGTCCTTCTAACTCCTTCCACACAGCTGTGTCAGTCGTTAGAATTAAATCTCCGTAACACCTTCAGATGCAGCCACTAATTACTGGGTTACCAGGTCACAGGCAAGGCAGAACCAAGCTTGCTTGAAGGGCTAGCCAGCCTATGACACTGTCTTACTGTGAAATTGTTACATACAGGACCTTTCTACTCACCAGGCTTTGCTAGGGCAAAGCTGGCTCTGCTACCAAAAGTTCCTTTTCTTGACTCTGGCTTTGTTTATTCATAGTTTATTTGTGTGTCCTTGGTGTAAGGGGGCTTCCCAGCTATAGAGCTATTCATTAAATCTTTCACTTACAGATGAATCCCTCTTCTGGACACATGGCTTTCTTTCCTCCTCTCTCTGAACTACTTGCTTTCCTGTGTTCCAACTTCCTGGACCATATGCTCCCTTCCCACACATGGCACAGAGGGCAGCAGATGGGCAATAATCATGCGGAAAAAGGCAATTGGCGGCCACGCAGAGGGGAAAAGCAGCTCAGTGGCATCATGCCCTGGAATACAAAGCCACCACCAGCCGTCCACAGCACTCACACTTCTAAGTCGCTTGGTGATAAAAAGGTCTACTAGAGAAGAAAAGAGGTGGGGATACTACATGGCATGCTGCCATTGGCAAACATTATAACTTATGATCCAGGGCACATCAGGAGTTACCAATGGAATGAGCAGCAGTAAATCCCCCTCTGCACCAATGACACACTCCCCACAAGGCACAGATCGTACTTCTTTGTGTCTTCTTCAGTTCTGTGTGCATAGTGATTAGCAGATGATAATCACTGCCCACTGGAGGGGACACATTCATGGAGCCACTGAGGGAAGCTAATGACAGCATGTTATGGGAAACAATTGTACTTCCAATGATGGGTGAGACCTGACATGCATTAGGGGCATGCCAGTGTCTACAGATATCTTTGGCTCTTTGACCTGGAATTTCCAATAGGTATTTGGTCTCTTGTTTTTAAGGTGGCCATGCCCTATCCCTGTATCAGCAGCTCAACAAAAGCTGTACTATATGTGAAGTGAACATTCCCATTAAAATGACTGCAATGTCCAGCCTCTCCGAGTGCTGTATGCAAAATGCACTTCCCTTAGTGACTGAGTAACTTTCCCAGAATGATGGCAACTAACACAATTAATCACTCTGACAAATCATGAACCGCATCAACAGCATTAATCTTTTGCTAAAGTTTAGGGTTTTTACATTTGCCAATGGTGTTAGACCAACCCCTATACAAACTAATACAAACTAAGCTAGCTCTTGCTAGTGCCTGAAACTATTCCTCATAGCGCTTCTTTCCCCTTAGAAAACAGATTTTCCAGACGGCCATCCAATGAATAGCATATACATACAATCAGTATACTATATTATCTATAGACAAGATACATATGCTATATTACACACATATTATATCTGCTGCTATCTTTCTGGATATGAAAATACACTTATACAAACGCACACACGTTAAATTTATCTCAGTGTAAACAAGCACAACTTCAAGTGATGGGAGTTACACCAACATATACTAGAATTTGTTATATATACATATATGGGGGGAAGGGAAGAGTAGTGTGGCTCAAAACTATTATATAATCTATTAGCAACTTGAACACAGGGCAACAGCACACCTCTTTTGGCAGTGGTCAAATGTCTAACACTGGGACATGAGGCATGGACATTTTCAAGTTATTAGGTTGGGAAAAACTGCCGTAGAGATGAAGAGCACTCCTGGATTTGAACCCTAGAGTAATGTCTTTAGGATGCCATCCACCTATACTGTATGAGCCCCAGTCTCTGAATGCTGACTTCAGTGGAAGGCAGCGCAAGCATGAAAGGTGCTTCTGTCTTCCCTCCAACAATCCAGAACCCAGTTCAGTAGGGAACAACCACATTGTCTCTACTGAGGTCTTGGTGTGGCTGGCCCATTCTGTCGCTGAATGCCTCTTCTATGCAGCTTTTGGAGCAGCCCTTCCCTGAGGATTTTCATGGGAAGGTGAGAGAGAAAGATTGGAGTCGTGGGTGAGAAAGAGAAAATGCAAAGGGAGTTGGCCTTTCTGGAGGGAAAGAGAAAGAATGGTACAGGAGATGGGGAGAGAATATGTGGAATACTGGGGGGACAATAAAGCAAGGAATGGAAGACCAGGGGGCAAAGAAAGAGCTGCTTCACCCATCCCAAAGATCATCCCAGCCAAACAAAAAGAGGAGCTCCGGGCCTTCCTGCAGGAACGGAACTGGAAGATAAATAAAGTATTGATGGTCTGTTTAGGCAATATCATTTTTTAAATGGGTACCAAGCAAATGATAATACATTTAATAGTACATACTGTCCTCACAATCTCAGGAAATATATTTGCTCTTGGACAATATTTTACTTTTCTTACCCTTGGAACAAGTAAATATTTCTACAGTACACACACACACACACACACACACACACGAGTTAAATATTCACCTTTTTTTCCCTTTACATCCATCTCTTATATTTGCCCCATGCCAGGTTACCAATCTTTAATGCCATGACTTCAGTAATAAGGCAGTCTCCAGGCTGTCATTTTGAGGGGTTTTCTGCAACATCTCATGTAATGTTCTCTGAAGCCATAGGCCAAGGGTCTAGGGCTATATAAGAAATGTCACAGCTCCCAGCTATGTACTGCCTGGAGTATGATGTCCTGCACTTGAGTTATGGAATGGAAAATATATAAAAAAGCTAAAGGAAAGAAGGCCATATTCAGGAACTTAATGGAGATTGGTGACATAGCTTGTTATGATACAATTACCAGCCAATCAGAAAGCTCCATTTATGTCCTTAAGTCCATTTTATAAAAACTCATAATGATAAGATGTTATTGCTGCCATATACAGCCTTCATGCGGAGAGCAATGATACGAATTCAGAGTACATTTGGTGGCTTGACAGGGTAGGACCAATTTTATTTTAGCTATCTCCACTATTTAGTTTTCCCTGCCAGGAATTTCAGTTCAAGAAGTAAAACCTTCACATTCAAAACTGTTTTCCAAGACTAACAGCTTCAGATGTTTAGGTTGGCTAGAGTCAGGTTAGTAATTCTGCTCACCTGTAAGAAGAAAAAAAACAAAAAACAAAAAAAAACACAAGACATTCCTTCAGTTGGGAGTTCTGAGCTAAAATGCAGAGTTCTAAAAAAGGAAAACTTTGGGGGTACAATATTACGTAGTAAACCCAAGACAAGATACCAATGTCTAAGAATCCCTCATGACCCTTTGAGTGCCACATAGACGTATGGACAAAAAAGTCCACAAAACATTTGTACAACCACTTCTAAGACGCTTCATAGATTGAGTCATGCAATAGTGTGCAAAACATTCCAGAATATTCTAACAGGAAGAATCTTGCACTAGTGAAGAAATGGATAAGATGCTTTGTATGATCCTGCTGATGGCTGTCATGTAAAATCTGCTAACTAGAAAAATATATAAAGTAGATTTCACATACAAAATGCTCTTTCGCCGCATGAATTGTGGTATGCCAAGGCAGCTTAAGAGAACCCTACAGCACAGCAGAATATTAGAGGAAAAGGCTGCCATGTAGTAAATATTTGTATTTCATTCATTTACAGTTACATAACATGACTGGTCTCTGACTTTGCTAATCTGATGGCAATCTCAGAGTTAATGAATGAAAAAAAATAAATCTGTGCAAACCTAATTCTAATTATAATGAGAAAGAGCAGCACAGATTCACAGCACACAGATAACAGAGAAATATCAGGCATTGTGGAGGCCATTGAGAAAAAGACAAATACTGGGGTAAAATGAGGAGCACGTTCTATTTAATTGTAAAATGGCTTATAAAAAGTGAGCAGTGCCATATTATCACCATTACAAAACTGCATACAATAAGCAAAGAAATGCAAACTAGGCCCATGGACACGTGGGGAGTGAGACAAATACAGAAGAGAAAGGTGAAAAAATAAATCTGAAATGTTATCTATAACCAGTGTGACAGGAGAGCCAGGCCTGAGGCCTGGTATCTTATCCTAACATCTTGCTCTGGAAAAGATCATGTTGGAAATCTTGCAAGGTCAAGCTCTCTCATGCAATTTCCAGTACTTCCTGCTTTCAGCCAGGCTGGAAATACCATGCCAAGGAGTATTTCATTTATATTTTCCCACCCGAGTGTTTCCTGCCTTCTGCTTCCACCAGCAAATACAGGTGCTGGTTTTTGTTTTATACCTAATCATACTTTTTAAGCCTCTGAAAAATTCAGGTCTGGTTCAATTCCAAGTCAGTTCTTATTTTGTTTGCATCATTTTGCCTATTCCTAGTCTATTTGCACTTGTGTGTGTCATTTACTTGTAGGTGGCCACTCATTTCACTGGATCAGATTCTCAAGTACACCAAGTCAAGAATCTTTCTCGGGTAAGCACATCAAAGTAGGAGGGTGCAAAGGAGCCATTTGTGGCTCCTCAATCCTGGGGCCAGTACTGTGCTGGTCTGTACCCCAGGATAGTTTAGCGTGTTCCTGAGACCACAGTCCCCATGGGGCATTCTGGTCGCTGATGCTCATCAGAGTTCATGGGCACTCTGGGCATGCCCACTTTCTCCCACTATAGCACTCACTATAGTGGGGGCCAGAAGGTGGGTGGTGTATTGGCTTTATACTATCAGATCTATCACTCCTTTGTGTATGTAGACTGACACAAATGAGATGTATTCTGGTGTAGAATCTGCTCCAGATAAGTGTCTTTAAACCTTACTTATACAAAGTACTGGAAGTTTGTAATATAGAAACCCTCTTGTGCTCCATTGCTTTGAGTAGGGATATAATTCTGCATTTTCAGGGGGATTCACTAGATGATCTAATAGGTCATTTCCATCTCTAATTTCCATGATTCTATAGTGCAATTGAGGTTGATTAAAAAGGCTCAGCAAAACAATGCTCTTCCTGAGGCAATAAAAAAGGCAGCCTGACTGCTAATGGCAAAACTAGTGAGAAAACAGAGCAGGTGTGTGCTTAGAAAAGCAAAAAGAAATCCTACAAGAAGCAAAACAAATTAAAAATAAATAAATTCTTAGATAAAAGACAGCACACCTCTCTTCTGAGACACTTAGCTGATAATACAACCCTCTCAGCATTATTAATGCTCACTGGGCTGAATCAAGATATTTTCTATTCTTTTTCCTTTCCTTTCCTTCCCCTCCCCCACCCCCAATACAGAACTCCAATAACCATTAGCCCTAACTTCCAGAAAAAAGTTTATTACAGTGTAGGAAAATGACTGTTTTGTTTGCAAATTCAGTTAATCAGTTCTGTGTCCTGGCAAAATGTATAGTAATGAATTTACAGTCAGACACATTTTAGTGCAGTTAATCCATTCTAGTAATATTGATTTCTTCTCAAATAAAAGGAAAAGTTAGATAATTGCAATGTTTTCCTTTGTACTATTCTATTTTATTAGCAATTTTATTGGGGCCCAGTTTTTAGATAATTTAGATGTACAGTGTCAATGGTGTACTGGGTTAGACAGGGAAATTGGGTAGCTGTCCATGAAGCTAGATTTGCACGGGCAATTACCCAATTTGCATGCATGCTCATAGGAACGTGTATACATTTTTGCATGCATAAGCTCTCTGAAAACCCATTCCATGGTGGCTAAAACCTGCCTAAAAGAAATTCTACATGTAACATTAGGAATCAGCCACAGTAACTTCATAGGATGCTTCCCTGTATTCTTTGGGAAACAGTTTAGACCAGGGAGTTGGACTGATGGTAGGTAAAACTGTTCGAAGGGTCAGATGGAAATTGATGTTTGCTTCCAACTTGATTAGGTTTTGTTGTCCACTTGAGGATAGCCGAATTAAAGATGTGAAATGATGGCCTGCGTTTCCATTATTTACTCTACATCCCTTTGGGGAATGCCTGCTTTAAAGGCCTGAGGATTGAATAATTGCTGGAAGGTTCCATTTATGAAAGGCAGAGGTATCTCTGTACAAAAGGGTGAGCTTCTATCTCCTTTAATTAACAGTCAAGTAAATTTTTGTGTATTTTTTTTTATATCATATCACGTTGATTTCCATTTTTCTTGTATATCTGAATCCAACTCCTTTGTTATTGTGTTTAAATACTGGTAGAAACACATCTATCTCTAGTTTTATCTTAGCGAGGTGTAGCATTGCAAATAAAAAGAGTAGAAAAACACAAGATCATACATTTGCAGACATTACTTTATAGAAGGGCTAAAAACCAGAACCTTGAAAGTGAACCCTTTGAATTTGGATTCACAGTTCAGGAGCTGAACTTGTTTCTATGATTCTGTGTCAAATCCTAAATTAGAAGAGTTCTATTTTCCAAATCCATTTTAGATGTGACTGAACTCTCACCCATTCATAGATTTTAAGGCTAGAAAGGACTATTATGATCATCTAATCTGCCCATAACTCACAAGACTTGGAGCTGTTGAATCATAATTATTATTCAGCCTTGACGACAAACACTGAACCCAACATAAACCTAATCTGGATCTGATCACAGGCTCCTTCAGCTCTGTTACATTAAAATACTGGCATAGAAGGGATATCAGGAACGTCTTTCTGTCCAGAAAAATTATAACAGAGTGGCAGGGGAAGCATATGTGAAATAATGAAACCTTCTAAAACACACTTGTCATAAGTAGATCCAGTTCTTGCAAGATAATTTTCTAGTGTGTTCTACAAGAACCACTCAGGTATATTCTCATCATAATACACAGTGATTTGTGTGTGTAGCACCCATTTGTGCCAACGTTAACAGCATGCATAACCTCCCCTACATATAAACAAATCAAAGAGAGTATACCCCAAAAACTCCTTTCTTGATATCAGGGTGGTAAAATTAATCTGGATGCGCAAGGGAAAGGTTTGTAATCAGCAATTCAGATTTCATTGCTGCTTTTCATAATATCTGCAAAACTCCAGCTGACACAGTAAAATGTACTTCAGGATTTTTTTTTTTGTTTCCTTTTAGTCCTTTGCCCTTTGAAACTAATAGAATAAAAGTCATCATCACAGGAGACTTATGCCTGTGTAATTCTTTTCAGTGCATTGATAATGATTGTATTTCACGTGGTCTTTTAATTACGTAGTAGCAGCTTTCACTGAGAAAGTACTTTAATATCTGCAGTGTTGCTCCTGTACATTGGCATCTGAAGATAGGCTAAAAAAAGGGGGCATTCAGCGCTTGCATTCACATCCCTTCTAACTGACTGCAATGCCAATGAGCTGCACTGACTCTTTAAACAGACCTCCCACATTCTTGATAGGATGTTTTCTAGCAGAGTGATCCCCAAATATTATCATTCAATGACAATACAGTTTCATCAAGGTACGTCTCAATCCACAGGATACAAGTCCCACACAACAGACGGAAAATCTGGCGCAGTGATGCACACACTGCGTGTGTTACTTACTGGTTATTGCGGTGGTCATACCGAGTCCCGTATGGCATTGTATTAACGAATGGCATGCAAGCACCTTCTGTTGAAACATCTGCGACAGGAAATTTCAGGCATTTTTCCAGATATTTTTTGTGCTCTGGACCAAATTTTCATTAGGAGTATAAAACCTGGCAGGCAGCATTGTTGTGTATGATTTCTTAATAAACTGGGACATGCCTTTGTTAGAAGAGTGAGGAAAAGGGCTCTTAAGAGATTTCTTTCTATTACAAAAAGTTCAGAAAACATACGACAGCTCACAAAATAGCATCTCCTAACTTTTTTTTCTTCTCCAGGAGTAAGATTTCCTGATTCTTTAGATGTATATAAAGATTTAGAGTTTTTGAAATGTAAACAAAAATGTAGATTTTTTCATCTCTCAGATGAAATGATTCCAAAAGTGGCATTACTTGAGAATGTGTTCAAAGCGAGTGTATGCAGCTAACATAGACTTTTAGCATCTTTATGATGCCTGCTGCCAAGAATCTCACAAAGGATTTTCACTTACTTAACTCACAAGGTCTCTTGGGAAAAAAAAAAAAAGAAGAAGAAAGGGTAACAAATGGGCATGTGTTGATTTGATCTTGTATACAACGTGAACCTAACTCATAGTGTTACTCTTTTCTGTTTTAAACACCAAATCAAACATTATCCATTCTTCACTTCCCTGTAAAACAACAGCCACCAGACACAACCTGAAGTTTCCATTTTGTAATTCTCCCTGCGATCCTATGAACACTAATGCAGAACAAACACGCTTGGCAGTAAATATGTACATTATCATTATGTAAATAGGTACGTTATCATTATAGCAAAATGATGATGTTCTTTGTTAAGCCTATATTCCCGTCCCAAAACATTATGCAGTTTGAAGTACAATTCCCATTATACCACTGGGGCTGGAAAAACACTTCAGTTCAACAGTTATTAGTATGCTGTATGTAACAAAATGTTTTCCATATATAAAGATGGTGTGCAATTCTAAATCTTTCCAGACAAACTAATGCTGTTTCACATGGTACAATTCAGCCTTAGCAATGAACAGAAGCATTTTGAGATTCATATCCATTTCCATGTTCAAACTGAGCATTATATTATGACATTTTATATTGACAACACTGCAAGCTGAGATGATAGCATTTTAAACTGAATGAGGTGAATGATTTACTACTAATAGAAATTACACTGCATTTCTGAACCTTATATGAACTAGGAATGACTGCATGTCACAGTCTGTTTGGAAATATTACAGTGTTTACATAAAATCTATTGCCTATGCATAAGCAAGTATATCAGCACAGGAGAACTGAAATCTTTAGGCATGGAGTAATTCTTAAAGTTCTTGTGGCAAAAAAACAAAAACAAAACAAAAAAAGCAGCATACTAAATGCATAAGTTGTGCTCTGTGCAATAAACAACAAATCCCATGCAAGTCGGTAGATATACTATACATCTACCTATGGTATATATTACATGAGTACAGAAGTGCCAGTTTCCAGTGCTTAATTTGTAATGAAAGAGGTGCCAGTGCTCAAGCAATTAAATTTAGGGGCTCGAGCAATTTTTTTTTACTTTCATAACCGATGCAGCAAGTCTAGAGGTGCCGGGGCTATGAACTACCAAGCCCAGAGGTGCCAGGGCTCAGCCTTGTTAAGCCTGGCAAAAATTAAGCACTGCCAGTTTCCTATAACTATCTAAAGAAGGGAGCACAGAAGGAAAACCAGGGATAAAATAATGTTGGATGAAAATATTTATAACAGTTTTAGGTAAGTAAATGTGAATGCGTCTTATTCTTTCTGAAAAAGTGGGCTAATCCTTTAGAATCACTGAATCATGGAAGTATGTAAATGGGTTCAAAATGTCTCAAGTTTCTGCTTTCCTTTTCCTTTGAATGCTACTTTGAACTGAAAAAAAAATCAATCTTCAGAAAAAGAAGATATGCCAATTAGCATGGAAAAATGAGACAAATTGAAGTCACTAACTATGAAAGATGAGGGAGGGTCTGATTCTTACAGGTTTGCTGCCCATTTATACCAAAATATCATGTACCATATTCCAGCTCAGAAAATGTTAGCGTTTTAAACAAACTATGCAGATGAATCACATCAGTTGTTTTAACGCCTCAGCTCCCTTCATTTCTTCCCTTAAACCAAGAAGAGGTAGCATAGCCTATTAGTACACTCAGAGCTAATGTGCATGGTCAGTTCCTCTTTCCAATGACACTGTGATTATTAAAGATGTATATTGCGGTAGTGTCTAGTGGCCAACCAGGCCCCATTGTGGTAGGTGCTGAACAGAGTAAATGACAGTCTATCTATTTTAGGTACTTACTATAATATCTGAACACCTCACACATTTAAATGTATTTATCTGCACCACATCCTTGTGAAGTAGGATAGTTGTATTATCCCTATTTTATAGATGGGGAACTGAGGCACTAGGTGACTTGCCCAAGGTTGCACAAGAAGTCTGTAGTGGAGCAGGGAATTGAACCCAGGTCCCAGACTAGCACCCTAACCACTTTATCTCCCTGACCTAAAGAGTTTACATTCTAAAACACAAGGCATAACAAGTGAACTGGGGTAAAGGGGGGGGGGGAAGAGAGAGAGAGTAGGGTGACAAAAATATTAGGATGCATGCTATTATTAGCCAAACAGGAATACTAATCACATAGTTTTACCTGATAATCCATGCAGTGTTATCAACACGTATGCTGTTTTTGAAGCTACAGAACAGCTTGTTAAACCAGCAGAATTCCATAAGGGACCATGCTCTAACAATTAGCCCCTGGGAGTATGGGCTCTGTTCTGCCATTAACTCCTATAGAAGTTTTTCAGAAATAAGCTTATATTTAAAAGCTACCTGTGATTTTCTAGAAATTTTTTTCAAATTAAACAAATTAGTCTATTGTGTGTAACATGAAACAATTTAAAATATTAAACTTAGAATCAGCGTAAGCAATTTAATACATTAACTTATAACCAGATTGGTTGACTGGATCTGCCAGAACTGGGTTCCTTGGAAGGAAATAAAGGAAATAACCCACATGGCCACATATATCCCTGCTGAAGTCAACATATGACGTTAGTCACTATGTTCAAGTGGGATCCCAATTGCCCAAAATGCACTGCAACTGCCCTTAAATTTAAAAGCAAGAGTAAAACAATAATTAGAGACCACTTAAACAAAAATATCCTTTCAAATGCTCAGACACTTAGCCCCACAACCAATTTTAAGCTCTAGGTCTCACATCCAGAGCCACCTTAATCATTTACATTATTAAGCTCTTCAGTCCATTGTTGTTTACTCTGCTCAGAACTGCCTTAACATATGTGGTTGTTTGGAGATTCCAAGGTGACATGGTCAGTTTGATGAAGTATACATACGCTTTTGGCACTGCATATCTGCAATATCACGGACGGTCAAAGAGGCGCCTGTTATAAAAATACACAGTGAAACACAAATGGAGGACTGCTCTTTCTCAAAGGCTAACGTAATGCATTCCTTCTGTTTAGGCTCATTTTCCAGCCTTTCACATTCTTTGTGAACAAGAGTTATAAAACAAGCCTGATGCTGGCCAATTATTTTTACTTTGAAGGCCATTAATCAAGATTGACTAAGAAAATGAAGACAGCTAAGCAAAATTTCATATGTGACTAGAGTGAGATTAAAATAAAACCAGATGGGGATGGACAGAGACGCTAACCATTTTTTTTAACTCATGTAATAAATGTCTTTTACAAATTACAGCACTCTTATTTTCTTACAGTAAATCAAATTGGGTCATAATGTACAAGTGGACTCATTGCTGAAATGTCAAAAATAGAACCTGCCTTGTTCTCCCAGAGTAATTCCTCAAATCTAAACCAGCAGTGTGGCCTGACAGCCTATAAACCATCTACCTGGATGCAGATCAGTTTTAAGGTAACTGTCTGTAGCTGATAGATGTATTTCTCAAGCCCACAAAGTAAGCCATACTTTGAAATCCATAGAATCCACTATTCTTAAGGGTCTGAATTTTTAGTTCATCTTTATTTGTTTATCGCTGTTCCTGGTATCTCTTCCCTTTCTACCATGTTTTCTCATTGAATTCTCTCTTTTTGCCCCTTTTCCAGTCTCTTAAATGAAATGGTTGCCCCACAATGTGCAAGTGGGGATCACCCTTTTGAACCCAGGATGTTTGAATGGGTTTGAAATGAAGGAAATGGAAAGTTCATCCAATTCCTGTTCTTCTGGTCCAATCTCTTTACAAACATTGGGTCACCCAACAGAAGTCTAAAAACTCAGTACATTCTGCTTAGTTCTGTTCTCAGAGCAAATGAGGTTGGGTTGCAAGCTTTCTAGGGAAGCTGCTCAGCAGGGAAATTTAATAGCCACCTTCCTAGATTTTTGGACATTTCATGAGACTGCCCTCTCCTTCATTTAGTTCCACCCAGTCTCCATCTTCTCAATGGCTCTCCCAAAATCTATCCTTCCAAAAATTATGCCTTCTCAGTCTCCACGACCAATTCCATACTGGGAGAGGAATAAAATTGCAAAGGCAGTTATTGCTGTTCGTAGCTTTTGATCAGATTTCCACCTGAAAATGCTCAGGCAAGCCAGAGAAACATGTAGCAAAGCAGGCCTGCTTTGATCCTCCAAAAAGCACAGAATACCCTATGAATTTCAAAGGATGGAGCTTTGGTGGTATCTGAAATCTACCAACACTTTTATATGGCCTGCATCACTGTAGTATCTGAGCAGTTGGGAGTATGAAGCTGAGCTACTGGTCTAACATTTCCACATGTCTGAGGGGTTCTGATGAATATTCCTCTCCTTTGCAGTGTGTAGCAGAAAGGAATATGTGGCCCAATTTCTAATTAATTCTTAGAACCTAACTGTCAGGCAGGAAAAATAAGGTCTATTATACCCATTTTACAACTGGGAAAACTGAGGTGAAGAGGTTGAGACTTTACCGAAGCCACAGCTGTGGTAGAAATCCAAGCCCTTATTAGAGTACAGAACCTGTAGGCTTTGAGTCCTCTACTCAGATTATACCTCTCCAAGTAGGCAGAGGACACAAACTCCTAAAATGCAACAGTTGCTCACCAACCTATGAGCCTCTTCTCATCTCCTCCAAAATCTTTCCGTGAGACCCTCTCTCGTGTTGTCAGCTATGTACCACATTTACTCATGGCTGTTCTAATATATTAAGCATTTCATACAATAATCTCTCTACGTCTTTTTGTAAGCCATGGTTGTGTAGAGCTGGCTGAAAATTTCAACAAAATTATTTGTGAAGAACTGTCACCATTTTTCAAATGGCTCTATTGTCTGCTTTTTCGAACTAACATCATACATGTGCTGCGTAAGTCTTTAATGGCACATACTCAGAATATATACTTTAAATAATCCACAGAACACTCCTTGATGATTTCAGTGCTGTCTCTATTCACTGACAAATTTTATATCTTGCAGTTTAATTAAATGAATATATATAGTCTACTCATTCCTATTCCAGGACCACATCATGATCTCCTCAGCACTAACAAGCTCAGCTATTCACAGTAATACATGACAGCCATTTTAGTGTTTCTAATCTGCCTTACTTTTTCTTTTTACAGGTACTACTGCATAAGAGTCAGGAAAAGACAAACTTTTGAACATCTTATTCAGCCTTGATCCTGATCCTGCAAGGTGCTGAGCAACCTCCACTTCCATTACCTCTATTAGGACGCATGAGACCTCAGCACTTCCCAGGAGACCATCAGGACCTCAGAATCTGGTCCCAAATGCAGTAGTAAAATTAATTATCTATTTTCTTATGCTTAGCATGTGGAGTCTTCATAGGGCTGTAGTATCTCACCATTGCTGCTGAGCTTAAATCCAATATTATCAAACCATTGTATAGAAGGTGTGTGATCAATTCCTACTAAGCTCTTTGGTGGTTTTAGGTTTCCCAGGTGCTTGCCAGAGCACAAGCTGCTCTGTAGACAGTAACACCTGACTGTGAACTGCGAACTCCTCTGCTTTTCTGCTCAGGTGTTTCTTTTGTCACACAAACCAGTAATTGTCTGCAGGTGTGCTGAACTGTTGACCGGTATATAGCTCCAATGCATGCTTCAGTAAAACAGGAAAGACTTAATCCAGAGAGATTTAGCCTGCAGTGTTATACAGGTTTCCCATTTAAAGTCATCATTGCCTGACATACAGAATAAAATCCTTTCAACCTGTGATGAAGGACCATGCTATTTTAACAGATGACTGTAAGTGTTAGCAGCCGACAGATCAGGTATGTTCATTAAACATGTTTACTGATAATTCATATCAATCAAATTGCCCAAAGGCGGCCAGTCCCCATCTTGCATGGCTGTGGTAAGGAGGATTCATCATCACTAAACTAGATTTATTTTTCAATATAAACAATAGCTTCTGACTGTGTAGCCAATAGAGATGTTTTGTCTTACTTTAATCAAGTGGAATCAATTGCAGAGGCTGATAGCAGCATAACAAGGCAAGTAATAGAATCACAGAAATTACAGTTTATGATCTATGCCCTTTCCCCAAAGAGAGGGGGAAATCTAATGGGTAAAGCACAGAACTGGGAGCCAAAAGACATGAGTCTGATTTTAAGTGCTGCCTCTGATTTCCTGTATGACATTGAGCAAGCCACTTAAGTTATCTGTGCCTCCATTTCTCTCTGTGAACTGTAGAATGGAGATATTACACTTCTTACAGACATCTTGGTGATAGGAAAGGAAGTGGTGACAGTTAGTCCATTAGATTGACTAGTACTGAATATTAATTTTAGACCTGAAAGGCAGTACCAATTAAAAAAATGAATAGGGAAATAGCCTCTGCTAGATGATAGGGAATTTGATCACTCTGTTTGGGGCATTTGGGAAGCAAAGGGAATTTTCAAGGGTGCTGCTTACATTTTGAAAATATGGTCTCTATTCTGGGCACTAAGTTGGAGCTGTACAGACACTAAGGTTGGAATTTTCAAGAGATAGGAGTCAGTGCTCAGAGTCAGAGGCCACATGCCAGTGCTAAGGGTCAGAACTGAATTGAGAGATCAGGAATTGGAGCTGAGTACCAGAACCAGGTTACCTGGAGTGAGGAAACAGTAGGGCCACAGAAAAGACAGGTATTATCACAGGGAGAGATGAATGCTTTGATCAGTCACTAAATTAGTAGTACTGGTGATGCTGAGCTTAAAAGCTGGTCTGCTGACCCTTCCAACCAATCAGGTGGTGCAGTCAATCATGCAGCCAACCAGGCCAGCTGTGCTTATTATGTTGCCTGGAGATTCTGAGAGAATGAACTACATATGGATGTATCAAATGAACAATGGGGAAAGAGCTGGAAAATATCAAATTCACCCCTCCTTAGATTCTTCCAAAACCAGTTTTTAAACAATTTATTGGACACCTGAGAAATACCTATGTCAGATTTTTCACCTGTTGGAAAATGCTGGAGATGCATGTTGCAGAGCAGACATCAAATCTATCACACCTACTAATTTTCTTGTTCTAAAGTCAAGTATGGATTGATGTTTCTAGAAGCCCCCCACCCCGTTCTCTAGAAGCCTCATCCTATTCCCAGTTTTGTGTGTCTAAATTTTCATCTTTATTCATTTCCTCTGAGATAGGGTTAACAATAGCTAAGGCCTGTACATGGGACCACACCTTCAGACCAGCTGGATAATGAAGTCACAGTGAATCATTAACTTGTGTTTGACAATGAGAGCACATTCTGTGGGTGCTCTGTAACCTGTTTCATCTGCCTCTTAGTTTCCAGGTGGAGTCTGAGTTTTGCGGGGGAGGGGTATGTGTTAACTTCTGTATAAAGATCTGAATGGCTTTGGATTTCCCTATGTGAAAAACTACCTTTTCCTCCGCATATAATACTGTCACTTTTGGGATCAGCTGAAATGACTGAGCTGCCAGGAAGTGCATCTTTTGTGATCAGCCCTTGAATCTAGAACTTACACCACATGCTGGTCTGAAGTAGCCACAAACCTTTCCATTAGGCATGCTGTGAGGCCCTTATATTTGCTCAGTGAG
This sequence comes from Dermochelys coriacea, assembly GCF_009764565.3. Classification (NCBI taxonomy): domain Eukaryota; kingdom Metazoa; phylum Chordata; order Testudines; family Dermochelyidae; genus Dermochelys; species Dermochelys coriacea. Next base: position 45,607,508 of record NC_050069.1, on the reverse strand, counting down.
GAGGGAGAGGGCAAGAAAGCAAGCTGGGGAATAGGATTGGATCTGGGCTTCAGGTGGATCTGAGCTTCATATTCTAGATAGGCTAGTCATTCTGCTCATTGGGTTTTACAAGTAATTGTAAAAATGCATAGATCCACAGTTTATGATCTAGGGGCTTTTTAATGTGTTTAAAATATTAAACAACATCACTATATTTAAAATAAGCGTGCTCGGCCCAACCAACTGACTAATGCTGCCTTAACGGAGAAGTTTTCATTTAATGGGATAAATAAAGAAAAAAAATAGCACCGGGGCCAGATCATGCCTCCCTGCCCTGAGTGTACCAGGAGATTAGCTGGGGGCAATTTCTGCACCAACATAAATTGGGGAGCCTGGAGATCGCTCCAAGTTATGCCAGCCAAAGATTGCGGGAGGGCAGCATGTTCGAGCCTTGCCTCAGCCTGCCTTAAACAGACTCCTGTGCGGGGCTGAGGGTGGCACAGAGCTCTCCACCATCCACATTGGAAATGAACAAATTTATTTGGGCATAAGCTTTTGTGGGCTAAAACCCACTTCATCGGATGCATGCAGTGGAAAATACAGTAGGTAGATACACACACACACACACACACACACACACAGAGAACCCATGAAAAAATGAGTGCTGCCATACCAACTGTAATAAGATTAATCAATTAAGATGGGCTATTATGAGCAGGAAGAAAAAAAACGTTTGTAGTGATGATCAGGATGGCCTGTTTCAAACAGTTGACAAGAAGGTGTGAGTAACAGTAGGGGAAAATTTAGCATGGGGAAAATAGTTCTTACTTTGTGTAATGACAAAGCTTATTGCCAACTCTGCCCACCTATCTATTCAAGGGACACCATCATAGGACCTAATAACATCAGCCACACCATAAGAGGCTCGTTCACCTGCACATCTACCAATGTGATATATGCCATCATGTGCCAGCAATGCCCCTCTGCCATGCAAAACTGGACAATCTCTATGCAAAAGAATAAATGGACACAAATCAGACATCAAGAATTATAACATTCAAAAACCAGTCGGAGAACACTTCAACTTCCCTGGTCACTCAATTTCAGACCTAAAAGTTGCAATTCTCCAACAGAAAAGCTTCAAAAACAGACTCCAACGACAGGTTTCAGAGTAGCAGCCGTGTTAGTCTGTATCTGCAAAAAGAAAAGGAGGCACCTTAGAGACTAACAAATTTATTTGAGCATAAGCTTTCATGAGCTACAGCTCACTTCATCAGATGCATTCAGTGGAAAATACAGTAGGGAGATTTTATATACATAGAGAACATGAAACAATGTGTTACCATACACACTGTAACAAGAGTGATCAGGTAAAGTGAGCTATTACCAGCAGGAGAGGAAAAAAAACCTTTTGTAGTGATAATCATGATGGGCCATTTCCAGCAGTTGGCAAGAACATGTGAGGAACAGTGGGGCGGGGGGGGAGGGAATAAACATGGCTAAATAGTTTTTTTGTAATGACCCATCCACTCCCAGTCTTTATTCAAGCCTAATTTAATGGTGTCTAGTTTGCAAATTAATTCCAATTCAGCAGTCTCTCATTGGAGTCTATTTTTGAAGGGTTTTTTTGTTGTAATATTGCGACTTTTAGGTCTGTAGTCGAGTCATCAGAGAGATTGAAGTGTTCTCCGACTGGTTTTTGAATGTTATAATTCTTGACATCTGATTTGTGTCCATTTATTCTGTCCAGTTTGGCCAATGTACATTGGTGGATGTGCAGGTGAACGAGCCTCTGATAGTGTGGTGATGTGGACCCTCTGATGGGATTAGGCCCTATGATGGTGTCCCCTGAATAGATATGTGGACACAGCTGGCAACAGGCTTTGTTGCAAGGATAGGTTCCTAGGTTAGTGTTTTTGTTGTGTGGTTGCTGGTGAGTATTTACTTCAGGAATTAATTTGCAAACTGGACACCATTAAATTAGGCTTGAATAAAGACTGGGAGTGGATGGGTCATTACACAAAGTAAAAACTATTAACCCATGAAAGTTTATGCCCAAATAAATTTGTTAGTCTCTAAGGTGCCACAAGTACTCCTGGTTTTTTTGCTGATACAGACTAACACGGCTACCACTCTGAAATCTGTCACCAGCCACATTGACTCTCCAGCTGCCTGCATTCTGGGAGACTCCTGAGCTGTCTCTTTAGAGCAGCTGTAAGTATTCTTGACACCACTTGAGGAACTTGGCATGAGCCAGGACCTAGCCCATTGAGAGTAACTTCACTCACTTGCAGGTGAGCCCAGTGTTTTGATTTTATAATTTGGCTTTGACACTGCACTAGAGTGTGAAGCTGGATTTAAAGAGGGAAATTCAAATGTGTTCAGCGTTGGTCTAACTGTTCTCCCGTTGAACCTAGTGGGAATGTTCAACTGACTTAATCAGGGCAGAATTAGGCCAAGGCTGGGCGCTTTTGAAAATCCCACCCAACTGTCTCAGCTGAGAATGATTCTTCGTGTTACTAATTGTAGAAACTATTCCTTTTACCAATGTAAGGTTACATGGGTCAAATTCTTACCTTCTTTGCAGTTCTGCAACCATGCCAATTACAATGCCATCCAGTAGCTGTAATAGAATTTAGCCTGAATGTCAACTCCTCCTGACTTCACTTATCTTAAAATTGCTTTGAGGTGTCTCAAAAGTACATATAACTTCAATTTAAAATATGAAAATTGGCCAGGGATTAGTCCATAAGTCTATTTTTGGTACTGTGAATTTAAAAAAAATATATAAAAACTTTGTATCTGCACAAGTAAAATGCATTTTTTCCTTACACATTTCTATAATGTTTTTTTTCTGGCTAACACATGTTCTAACTACAGATTGGCACAACAGACCCAAGCAGTTCCAAAGGCTGTTGTATGGGGAGGAATATATGTCTTAAGCATATTCAATGATAGACAGGAATCTTCTGGTCTAACAGCTACATAATATGCATTTCAATAAATTACCAAAGTATATATTTTATCTAGTTGATCAAAACAGCACAAGAAGTGCCTTTCTGATCTATGCAATGGGGGCCCTAATTCTGCAATGGGAACTGCTAGCACTGACCCTGTGTCCATCTCTTCTGTACTAGTGGTTTCCGCTCTGCAACAGCGGATTGTAGTGAAGTCCCCAATTTTTGTCATGGAGGTTGTGAAAGTCATAGAAGCCGTGTCTTCCAGAGACCTCTGTGACTTCAGCCTTGGCAGCTGGGAACTACAGGGTACCTCTGGTGACGGGGCCTCCTGAGCTCACAGCCTTCGGTAACAGGGGTTACCCTGCGCTCCGGGCCTCTGCGGGAGGCAGTTTTTGTTATTAAAATTGCAGTACCACACCCCATCACAGGGAAATTTGTGCCTTTAAAGCACTAACCTGCAGTGGGTTATTGTAGAGCTTCAGCAATCTGTAGGAGAAACTCAGAGGGCAGTTGAGGTAGATTATCCATCAGGGAGGCACAATCCCACCCCAAGTAGCTGATTTCTAGAGAGGTATGTGGGCTGCCTATCTTTTACAATACTACAGCCTGCTTCTGCTGGCATGCTCACTTCATAACTGCCTAGCCTTGTATGGAAGTGTCTCAAATTGAAGCAATGTGGAACAGAAGGTGGAATTTCAGAAGTAACTTTGAATTACAAAGCTTTTTACAATACAAACACCAATACAGAACACAAATTTTGCTTTCTGTTTGCCCATTTCTGACACCCTGTGATGGGGGTGTACTCCCCACACTGGCCCTGCAAGAGTTCAGGTGGGCCCAACCAGCTAATTAGATTGCAAACAGGGAAGCTTTAGGCTGGAAGCAGCTAATTAGAGAGAAGCTCACCTGTGAGGGACAAGCAGGGCCTCAACAAAAGAGAGGAAATGGGAAGCAGTAGGTCAGCAGGGAGAAGCTTGCAGTCACTCCCTAGGAGAGGGGAGGTGTTTTGGGGGTGGGGCTCCAGAGACGAGTTGTCTCAAATTCCTCCCTGTGAGAAGGGAGTGAAGAGACTGGCAAACCTAGAGAAGTGGGGAGGGCCAGGAGGTATGGAGATGGCTCAGGGAAAGGCAGGAAGGTGCAGGGAATAGACCTTAGCTGCTGTGTAGAGTGTCCCTGAGCTGGAACTCAGAGTCAAGGGTGGGTCCCAGTTCCTCTGCCACCCACGCGGGGAGTGGCACTGTGTGGCAGTGAAAGGAAGACTGCCTGAGACTGCTGGAGAGCAGGAACTTTAATTACACCTCCCTCCCCTCTTCACCCCCAGAAGGGGAAACCATAGTAGTGATCTGGCTGGAGGGCTGAGTCAATTGGCGAAAGCTGTGATTCCTAGAGTAAGAGAGGAGCTACAGCGGGTATAACCCCTGGAGGGAACATTGGCCTGATTGAGCTAATCCCCAGAACTGCCAGGAGGTGGTGCGTGGAGTAGTGAGTAGAGCAACCCATCATGCTCTAGTATTTTACTCCATTTACTGAGTAATTTACTTCAATGGGAGCAGGATAGAGCCTTTACATTAATTTTAAACAGGTGTTGCTTGTAGAAAGTTTGCCCCGTGTGCCAGCAAAATTGTTTTCTCAAAGCAGTTTTGAATGTTTTTCAACTTAGCCAATATCTCTCCCTGCCCATTGTTATATTTATGAAAACTCTTAACATCAAAACAAGACCTACGTGCATCAGAGTCCTGTTCCCTAATGTGGAAATAGCAGCTTGCACTTCTGAATTAGAAAGGAGATTGTTTAAACACCTTAAAACTGTGTAAGATTCTGAAACTTATAAAGACAATTTTCACCAAAATGCAATTTTTAGACCAAAAAAGGGGTGTGTGTGTGGGGGGGGGGGGGGGGTTCAGAATGCCCTCAGCTCACATGAATTAGTTCCAGAACATCCTACCCAGTTATGTCACTCAATTTTAGTCAGCCTGTAAAGAGACATAACATTTCATAACAATGACATGTCTGCTTGGGAAATGGCAAGGGGTGGGAAGCAGTTCTGAAAATCATCTCATTCATCTATATAGAAAAGCTTACCTTCAACTGAACCAGGTTACATTTAAAAATATTTTAAAACAAATTGAAAAATTAAAGGGCTTGTTACCTGGGAAAGGATTCAGGTTTCACAAGTAGGAGTGGGAAAAATTGCCTGATTTCTCTGCTACTTGTGGGTATTTTGATTGAATTTAGCACATCTCAAGCTGCCAAATGCCAATGCTACTCATATGAAGCTGCACTGCTTCTCCAATTAAAAAGTGGAAGCGCAGCTGCTTCCAGGCAAGTGGAAAGGAAAGTTGGCTTGAGTGGCAGCAAAGGGAGAGGGTCAGTGGAAAGTAAATAGAAGTGCTAATTTCTTTATAAGAAGTTGGAGGGGGGAGGGAGAAGTTATGGGCTGGCATTGTCAGAAGAGCCCATCAGATCAGAGAATGATTTTGTTACCTAGCACTACCTAGCTTTCCTCTTGCTAACACAGCTTCTTTATTATTCTCTCATCTTTAACATCTCTACCACCTTGCAGTATTTCTCTCATTTCCCCACTTTCCCTGCCTTTCCAAGAGGGGAACAGGGAGAATTCTAGATAAGGGAGCTTTTGAGTTTCTACTCAAGAAAAGAGAGACTAATGGGAATCCCCAGCATGAGCTCCCCAAAGAATAAATTAGGTATATGACATACTTTTTTGGGGGGTGGGGGTGGAAAAATGATCAAATATGAATACCTGAAAAGAGCAGAATCTAATACAAATAGAATACTGGCATTTTCTTATCCCTGTTATCAAAGCTCTTCACAGTCCAGACCTGCTTCTGGCTGATCTGTTAATGGTATGCTGCAATCTGTATGCAACAAGAGTTGTGAAAAGCAATAAAAACATATCTAACATATGATGTCTCTCAGACACGCATAATATCCAGAAGCAACCACATGCAAATTTTATGGTGCCTACATTAATTATCTTTCCAATAAAGCATCAAGGGAAGTAACCAGCTATCCCAGATCTGGTTCATGCTTATTAAAAATGTGGGGATTTATGTGTGACAAATTAAGAAAAGCAGCTGTCTAGAAAACATTCAAACAATTAAAGCTCAAATATTCTCAAATTCTGAGATGTGTTTGAAATCAGAACTCAGAAATAGATCTGAATTTTTCATCTAGTTCATATATTTCTAATGGACCAAACTCCAGAGCCAAACAAACCCAGACTCCAGAGTGTCTAGAATGCAGTTGTAAACTTACATTTCACAGTTTCCGACTGTCCTATTAAACCAACATACGAATAAAGAGGGAAGATTTACATCAAGTAGTTTGCCTTGGTGGACAGTGGGCCAAATAGGGGAAATCAATCAATGAGTGCTAGGAGCTTAGGCACTTCTGAAAATCCTGCTAGACCTCTAACTGCATCTTTAGGTGCCTAAATACCTTTAAAAGTCTGTCCCTTAGGTGCTTAAGAATCTAAGGCCATTTCTACACTACTACTTATATCGGTGAAAAAACACACCCCGAGTGACTTAAGTTTTGATAGCATGCACAGTGGTATGGTGGCAGGAGAGCTTCTCCAGCCGACATAGCTACCGCCACTCGTTGACCTGGTTTTAATATGTTGAAGGGAGAACTCTCCCATATAGCTATTCTCTGCCAATGGGAGAGAGCTTGCACGGATGCAGCTGCGCCACTGTAACTGTGCCGCTGTGAGGTCTCTAATGTCGACATAGGCTCGCATCACTTTTTTAAAAAAAGAGATTTAGGCTTTCTCCCTCCTCCACGTCCCCATGACTAGAGGATTGTGGATGAGGCTTTCTTCCGGCAACTCACGGAAGCTACTAGATCGCATGCCCTGATTCTCATGGGTGACTTTAATTTTCCTGATATCTGCTGGGAGAGCAATACAGCGGTGCATAGACAATCCAGGAAGTTTTTGGAAAGCGTAGGGGACAATTTCCTGGTGCAAGTGCTAGGGGAGCCAACTAGGAATTGTGGATGAGGCTTTCTTCCGGCAACTCACGGAAGCTACTAGATCACATGCCCTGATTCTCATGGGTGACTTTAATTTTCCTGATATCTGCTGGGAGAGCAATACAGCGGTGCATAGACAATCCAGGAAGTTTTTGGAAAGCGTAGGGGACAATTTCCTGGTGCAAGTGCTAGGGGAGCCAACTAGGGGGAGCGCTTTTCTTGACCTGCTGCTCACAAACCGGGTAGAATTAGTGGGGGAAGCAAAAGTGGATGGGAATCTGGGAGGCAGTGACCATGAGTTGGTTGAGTTCAGGATCCTGACGCAGGGAAGAAAGGTAAGCAGCAGGATACGGACCCTGGACTTCAGGAAAGCAGACTTTGACTCCCTCAGGGAACAGATGGCCAGGATCCCCTGGGGGACTAACATGAAAGGGAAGGGAGTCCAGGAGAGCTGGCTGTATTTCAAGGAATCCCTGTTGAGGTTACAGGGACAAACCATCCCAATGAGTCGAAAGAATAGTAAATATGGCAGGCGACCAGCTTGGCTTAATGGTGAAATCCTAGCGGATCTTAAACATAAAAAAGAAGCTTACAAGAAGTGGAAGGTTGGACATATGACCAGGGAAGAGTATAAAAATATTGCTCGGGCATGTAGGAAAGATATCAGGAGGGCCAAATCGCACCTGGAGCTGCAGCTAGCAAGAGATGTCAAGAGTAACAAGAAGGGTTTCTTCAGGTATGTTGGCAACAAGAAGAAAGCCAAGGAAAGTGTGGGCCCCTTACTGAATGAGGGAGGCAAGCTAGTGACAGAGGATGTGGAAAAAGCTAATGTACTCAATGCTTTTTTTGCCTCTGTTTTCACTAACAAGGTCAGCTCCCAGACTGCTGTGCTGGGCAACACAAAATGGGGAAGAGATGGCCAGCCCTCTGTAGAGATAGAGGTGGTTAGGGACTATTTAGAAAAGCTGGACGTGCACAAGTCCATGGGGCCGGACGAATTGCATCCGAGAGTGCTGAAGGAATTGGCGGCTGTGATTGCAGAGCCCTTGGCCATTATCTTTGAAAACTCGTGGCGAACGGGGGAAGTCCCGGATGACTGGAAAAAGGCTAATGTAGTGCCCATCTTTAAAAAAGGGAAGAAGGAGGATCCTGGGAACTACAGGCCGGTCAGCCTCACCTCAGTCCCTGGAAAAATCATGGAGCAGGTCCTCAAAGAATCAATCCTGAAGCACTTAGAGGAGAGGAAAGTGATCAGGAACAGTCAGCATGGATTCACCAAGGGAAGGTCATGCCTGACTAATCTAATCGCCTTTTATGATGAGATTACTGGTTCTGTGGATGAAGGGAAAGCAGTGGATGTATTGTTTCTTGACTTTAGCAAAGCTTTTGACACGGTCTCCCACAGCATTCTTGTCAGCAAGTTAAGGAAGTATGGGCCGGATGAATGCACTATAAGGTGGGTAGAAAGCTGGCTAGATTGTCGGGCTCAACGGGTAGTGATCAATGGCTCCATGTCTAGTTGGCAGCCGGTGTCAAGTGGAGTGCCCCAGGGGTCGGTCCTGGGGCCCGTTTTGTTCAATATCTTCATAAATGATCTGGAGGATGGTGTGGATTGCACTCTCAGCAAATTTGCGGATGATACTAAACTGGGAGGAGTGGTAGATACGCTGGAGGGGAGGGATAGGATACAGAAGGACCTAGACAAATTGGAGGATTGGGCCAAAAGAAATCTAATGAGGTTCAATAAGGATAAGTGCAGGGTCCTGCACTTAGGATGGAAGAATCCAATGCACCGCTACAGACTAGGGACCGAATGGCTCGGCAGCAGTTCTGCGGAAAAGGACCTAGGGGTGACAGTGGACGAGAAGCTGGATATGAGTCAGCAGTGTGCCCTTGTTGCCAAGAAGGCCAATGGCATTTTGGGATGTATAAGTAGGGGCATAGCGAGCAGATCGAGGGACGTGATCGTTCCCCTCTATTCGACACTGGTGAGGCCTCATCTGGAGTACTGTGTCCAGTTTTGGGCCCCACACTACAGGAAGGATGTGGATAAATTGGAAAGAGTACAACGAAGGGCAACGAAAATGATTAGGGGTCTAGAGCACATGACTTATGAGGAGAGGCTGAGGGAGCTGGGATTGTTTAGTCTGCAGAAGAGAAGAATGAGGGGGGATTTGATAGCTGCTTTCAACTACCTGAAAGGGGGTTTCAAAGAGGATGGCTCTAGACTGTTCTCAATGGTAGCAGATGACAGAACGAGGAGTAATGGTCTCAAGTTGCAATGGGGGAGGTTTAGATTGGATATTAGGAAAAACTTTTTCACTAAGAGGGTGGTGAAACACTGGAATGCGTTACCTAGGGAGGTGGTAGAATCTCCTTCCTTAGAGGTTTTTAAGGTCAGGCTTGACAAAGCCCTGGCTGGGATGATTTAACTGGGACTTGGTCCTGCTTTGAGCAGGGGGTTGGACTAGATGACCTTCTGGGGTCCCTTCCAACCCTGATATTCTATGATTCTATGATTGTTAATGGGCCACTTTACCTTGAATGGTCCCTTGAAATATGTGTTAACTCTCTGTGCTAAACTACCTGTTCCATCTTGCATTTAGCTGTGACCCTCTGTGTATGTTTCCCAGACCTGAAGAAGAGCTGTGTGTAACTTGACAGCTTGTCTCTCTCACCAACAGCACTTGGTCCAATAAGAAAAATTACTTCATCCACCTTTCAGAGTAGCAGCCGTGTTAGTCTGTATTCACAAAAAGAAAAGGAGGACTTGTGGCACCTTAGAGACTAACAAATTTATTAGAGCATAAGCTTTCGTGAGCTACAGCTCACTTCATCGGATGCATTTGGTGGAAAAAACAGAAGGGAGATTGATATACACACACACACAGAGAGAACATGAAACAATGGGTTTATCATACACACTGTAAGGAGAGTGATCACTTAAGATAAGCCATCACCAGCAGCAGCGGGGGGAAAGGAGGAAAAACCTTCCATGGTGACAAGCAAGGTAGGCTAATTCCAGCAGTTAACAAGAATATCAGAGGAACAGTGGGGGGTGGGGTGGGGGGGAGAAATACCATGGGGAAATAGTTTTTACTTTGTGTAATGACTCATCCATTCCCAGTCTCTATTCAAGCCTAAGTTAATTGTATCCAGTTTGCAAATTAATTCCAATTCAGCAGTCTCTCGTTGGAGTCTGTTTTTGAAGCTTTTTTGTTGAAGGATAGCCACTCTTAGGTCTGTGATTGAGTGACCAGAGAGATTGAAGTGTTCTCCAACTGGTTTTTGAATGTTATAATTCTTGACGTCTGATTTGTGTCCATTCATTCTTTTACGTAGAGACTGTCCAGTTTGGCCAATGTACATGGCAGAGGGGCATTGCTGGCACATGATGGCATATATCACATTGGTAGATGCGCAGGTGAACAAGCCTCTGATAGTGTGGCTGATGTGATTAGGCCCTATGATGGTATCCCCTGAATAGATATGTGGACAGAGTTGGCAATGGGCTTTGTTGCAAGGATAGGTTCCTGGGTTAGTGGTTCTGTTGTGTGGTGTGTGGTTGCTGGTGAGTATTTGCTTCAGATTGGGGGGCTGTCTGTAAGCAAGGACTGGTCTGTCTCCCAAGATCTGTGAGAGTGATGGGTCGTCCTTCAGGATAGGTTGTAGATCCTTGATGATGCGTTGGAGAGGTTTTAGTTGGGGGCTGAAGGTGATGGCTAGTGGCGTTCTGTTATTTTCTTTGTTGGACCTGTCCTGTAGTAGGTGACTTCTGGGTACAAACTGGATACAATTAACTTAGGCTTGAATAGAGACTGGGAATGGATAAGAGTCATTACACAAAGTAAAACTATTTCCCCATGGTATTTCTCCCCCCCACCCCACCCCCCACTGTTCCTCTGATATTCTTGTTAACTGCTGGAATTAGCCTACCTTGCTTGTCACCATGAAAGGTTTTCCTCCCCCTCCCCCCGCTGCTGGTGATGGCTTATCTTAAGTGATCACTCTCCTAACAGTGTGTATGATAAACCCATTGTTTCATGTTCTCTGTGTGTATATAAATCTCTCCTCTGTTTTTTCCACCAAATGCATCCGATGAAGTGAGCTGTAGCTCACGAAAGCTTATGCTCTAATAAATTTGTTAGTCTCTAAGGTGCCACAAGTACTCCTTTTCTTCATCCACCTTGTCTCTCTCATATTTCCCTAATGTCTAATGATGGAGTTTGACTATGGGTAAGTTAATATTGAAATCAAACAACATGCTGTCATTAACTTTGGACCTGAATTCCCTGGGCTGGGGCTAACCGGCTCAGTCCTCAGGCTGGTTAACAAGCCCAGCTAGGCTGAAGCAGAATCATCTGATTGACCAGCCTGTTCAGTTGGCTGCAAAGAGACAGCAAGTCAGCATTTAAGTTCAGTGGCAGGTCGCTGGCTGCTCAGTCCATATACCTGCAGCTGAGATCACGCCTGTGCCTGCCTTATTCCCAGCTTTGTTCCAGCATTGTTTCTGTCCTGCTCTAGTCCATTCCAGCTCTGCTACCCTGCTTGCTCATGTTGATACTCCCCCCTTCACCGATCCACTCCCAGTCTTTATTCAGGCCTAATTTAATTGGTGTCCAGTTTGCAAATTAATTCCAGTTCTGCAGTTTCTCTTTTAAGTCTGAGTGTCCAGGGAGAATGAAGTGCTCTCCTACTGGTTTTTCAGTATTACAATTCTTGATGTCTGATTTGTGTCCATTTATTCTTTTGCATAGAGATTCTCCATTTTGGCCAATGTACATGGCAGAGGGTCATTGCTGGCTCATGATGGCATATATCACATTGGTAGATGTGCAGGTGAATGAGCACCTAATGGTGTGGCTGATGTGGTTAGGTCCTATGATGGTGTCCCTTGAATAGATATGCAGACAGAGTTGGCAACGGGGTTTGTTGCAAGGATTGGTTCCTGGGTTAGTGTTTTTGTTTGGTGAGTATTTGCTTCAGATTGGGGGGGCTGTCCATAAGCAAGGACTGGCCTGTCTCCCAAGGTCTGTGAGTGAGGGATTGTCCTTCAGGATAGGTTACAGATCCTTGATGATGCGCTGGAGAGATTTAAGTTGAGGGCTGAAGGTTACGGCTAGTGGCGTTCTGTTATTTTCTTTGGGCCAGTCCTGTAGTAGGTGACTTCTGGCTCTGTCAGTCTTTCTTCACTTCACCAGGTGGGTATTGTAGTTTTTAGAACGCTTGATAGAGACCCTGTAGGGGTTTTTCTTTGTCTGAGGGATTGGAGCAAATACGGTTGTATCTTAGAGCTCGGCTGTAGACAATGGATCGTGTGGTGTGGTCTGGATGAAAGCTAGAGGCATGTAGGTAAGTATAGCAGTCAGTAGGTTTCTGGTATAGAGTGGTGTTTAGGTGACAATCTCTTATTTCCACTATAGTGTCCAAGAAGTGGATCTCTTGTGTGGACTGGCCCAGGCTGAGGTTGATGCTGGGGTGGAAATCGTTGAAATCATGGTGGAATTACTCTAGGGCCTCCTTCCCATGGGTCCAGATGATGGGGGGGTGGCCTGAATAGAGACTGGGAGTGGATGGGTCATTACACAAAATAAAACTATTTCCCCATGTTTATCCCCTCCCCCCAACCTCCACTGTTCCTCAGACATTCTTATCAACTGCTGGAAATGGTCCACCTTGATTATCACTACAAAAGGTTCCCCCCCCCCCCCCCCCGCTCTCCTGCTGGTAATAGCTCACCTTAAGTGATCACTCTGGTTACAGTGTGTATGGTAACACCCATTGTTTCATGTTCTCTATGTATATAAATCTCCCCACTGTATTTTCCACTGAATGCATCCGATGAAGTGAGCTGTAGCTCACAAAAGCTTATGCTCAAATAAATTTGTTAGTCTCTAAGGTGCCACAAGTCCTCCTTTTTCTTTACACAAAACTGGGTGACTGCAACAAAATGGCAGATGAAATTCAGTGTTGATAACTGCAAAGTAATGTACATTGGAAAAAACAATCCCAACTCTATATACACGATGATGGATTCTAAATTAGCTGTTACCACTTGAGTGATCATGGACGGTATTCTGAAAACATCAACTCAATGTGCAGCGGCACTCCAAAAAGGCTGATAGAATGTGAGGAACCATCAGGAAAAGGATAGATAATTTAGAAAATACCATAAAGATGCCATATAAATCCATAGTACACCCATATCTTGAATAGTATGTGTAGTCCTGGTCACTCTGTCTTGAACAAATATATATATTAAAAATGGCAACAAAAATGATTAGGGATATGGAACAGGCTTTGAATAAGATTACCATTCAAAATAGATATCCCTTGCTACTTATTAATGAACACTTCAAGAACCTGCACTCTGAAAATCTTCATCAAGCTGGACCTCCATGGGGCTTATAATTCAGTCTGTATCCAGGAAGAGGATGTGTGGAAGACTGCCTTCCAAACTTGATATGAGTACTTTGAATGCTTTGTAATGCCTTTAGGCTGAGCAACACTCATGTGACATTTTACCAATGACACCATCACATTGGATGAGTTCATCATTATACCTCAATTATATTCTTATTTTTCAGATAATCAAGCCTTTTGTGACCAACATATACTCCAAGTTTTGGAATGATTTGCCAGAATCATATCTGTTACATTGGAGAAATTTATGATCACATTCCTCTGGTACATTATATCCCCAAAAGACTAATTATGGCATGATATCCACAATCTCCAAACGGTTAGCTCCAAGAGACACAAGAGATTTGGGGGGGGGGGTTAGCAAAACCAAGGAACTATTTTATAGATTCATAGATACTAAGGTCAGAAGGGACCACTCTGATCATCTAGTCCGACCTCCTGCACAGCGCAGGCCACAGAATGTCACCCACCCACTCGTATGAAAAACCTCACCCATGTCTGAGCTATTGAAGTCCTCAAATCATGGTTCAAAACTTCAAGGAGCAGAGATGCCTCCCTCCAGTCAACCATGCCCCATGCTACAGAGGAAGGCAAAAAAAACCTCCAGGGCCTCTCCAATCTGCCCTGGAGGAAAACTCCCTCCCGACCCCAAACATGGCAATCAGCCAAACCCTGAGCACATGGGCAAGATTCACCAGCCAGATACCCAGGAAAGAGTTTTCTATAGTAAATCAGATCCCATCCATCTAATATCCCATCTCAGGGGATTTGGCCTATTTACCCTGAATATTTAAAGATCAATTACTTACCAAAATCCCATTATCCCATCATACCATCTCCTCCATAAACTTATCGAGTAGAATCTTAAAACCAGATAGATCTTTTGCCCCCACTGCTTCCCTTGGAAGGTTATTCCAAAACTTCACTCCTCTGATGGTTAGAAACCTTCATCTGATTTCAAGTCTAAACTTCCTGGTGGCCAGTTTATACCCATTTGTTCTTGTGTCCACATTGGTGCTGAGCTTAAATAATTCCTCTCCCTCTCCTATATTTATCCCTCTGATATATTTATAGAGAGCAATCATATCTCCCCTCAACCTTCTTTTAGTTAGGCTAAACAAGACAAGCTCCTTAAGTCTCCTTTCATAAGACAAGTTTTCCATTCCTCGGATCATCCTAGTAGCCCTTCTCTGTACCTGCTCCAGTTTGAATTCATCCTTTTTAAACATGGGAGACCAGAACTGCACACAGTATTCTAGGTGAGGTCTCACCAGTGCCTTGTATAACGGTACTAAAACCTCCTTATCCCTACTGGAAATGCCTCTCCTGATGCATCCCAAAACCGCATTAGCTTTTTTCACAGCCATATCACATTGGCAGCTCATAGTCATCCTATGATCAACCAATACTCCAAGGTCCTTCTCCTCTTCCGTTACTTCTAATTGATGCGTCCCCAATTTATAACTAAAATTCTTGTTATTAATCCCTAAATGCATAACCTTACACTTCTCACTATTAAATTTCATCCTATTACTATTACTCCAGTTTACAAGGTCATCCAGATCCTCCTGTATAATATCCCGATCCTTCTCCGAATTGGCAATACCTCCCAGCTTTGTATCATCTGCAAACTTTATTAGCACACTCCCACTTTTTGTGCCAAGGTCAGTAACAAAAAGATTAAATAAGATTGGTCCCAAAACCGATCCCTGAGGAACTCCACTGGTAACCTCCCTCCAACCTGACAGTTTGCCTTTCAGTAGGACCTGTTGCAGTCTCCCCTTTAACCAATTCCTTATCCACCTTCTGATGTTCATATTGATCCCCATCTTCTCCAATTTAACTAATAATTCCCCATGTGGCACGGTATCAAATGCCTTACTGAAATCTATGTAAATTAGATCCACTGCATTTCCTTTATCTAAAAAATCTGTTACTTTTTCAAAAAAGGAGATTAGGTTGGTTTGGCACGATCTACCTTTTGTAAAACCATGTTGTATTTTGTCCCATTTACCATTGACTTCAATGTCCTTAACTAATTTCTCCTTCAGAATTTTTTCCAGGACCTTGCATACTACAGATGTCAAACTAACTGGCCTATAGTTACCCGGATCACTTTTTTTCCTTTCTTAAAAATAGGAACTATATTAGCAATTCTCCAATCATTCGGTACTATTCCTGAGTTTACAGATTCATTAAAAATTCTTGCTAATGGGCTTGCAATTTCAGGTGCCAATTCCTTTAATATTCTTGGATGAAGATTATCTGGGCCCCCCGATTTAGTCCCATTAAGCTGTTTCAGTTTCGCTTCTACCTCTGATATGGTAATATCTACCTCTATATCCTCCTTCCCATTTGTCATGCTACCATTATCCCCAAGATCCTCTTTAGCCTTATTAAAGACTGTTTAGATATTGGGCCATGCCTAGATTATCTTTAACCTCCACTCCATCCTCAGTGTTAAGTGGCCCCACTTCTTCCTTCTTAGTTTTCTTCTTATTTATATGGCTATAGAACCTTTTACTATTGGTTTTAATTCCCTTTGCAAGGTCCAACTCTACTCAACTTTTAGCCTCTCTCACTTTCTCCCTACATCTTCTGACCTCAATTAGGTAGCTTTCCTTGCTGATCCCTCCCATCTTCCACTCCCTGTATGCTTTCTGCTTCTTCTTAATCACCTCTCTAAGATGCTTGCTCATCCAGCTTGGTCTACAACTCCTTCCTATGAATTTTTTCCCCTTTCTTGGGATACAGGCTTCCGATAGCTTCTGCAGTTTTGATTTAAAGTAATCCCAGGCCTCAACTACCTTTAGATCCATAAATTCTTCAGTCCAATCCACTTCCCTAACTAATTTCCTTAATTTTTGAAAGTCAGCCCTTTTGAAATCAAAAACCCTAGTTGCAGATTTATTTTTATTTTTTATTATTAATCCTTCCATTTAGTTTGAACTGAATTAGCTCATGATCACTTGAGCCAAGATTGTCCCCTACAACCATTTCTTCTATGAGGTCCTCGCTACTCACCAAAATTAAATCTAAAATGGCATCCCCTCTAGTCGGTTCAGCAACTACTTGATGAAGGAATCCATCAGCTATCGCATATAGGAAAATCTGAGCCCTATTGTTGTTACTAGCACTGGTCCTCCAGTCTATATCTGGGTAGTTAAAGTCTCCCATGATCACGCAGTTTCCATTAGTATTTACTTTATTAAAAACATTAAAAAGGGCTCTATCCATATCCAAATTAGAACCCGGAGGTCTATAGCACACCCCAAGCACTATCGTAGGAGAGGCTTTACTAGTTTTCTTCCCCAATGTAATTTTTCCCAGACGGACTCTGTCTTATCCATTGCATCGCTTCTTATTTCTTTACCTTCTAACTCCTCATTGATATACAATGCTACTCCACTCTCTTTACCTTTGTTTCTGTCTTTCCTAAACAGCACATACCCTTCAATACCTGTAGTCCAGTCATGACTACTATTCCACCATGTTTCTGTTATCCCTATAATATCTGGTTTCACTTCCTGCACCAGTAGCTCTAGTTCCTCCATTTTGTTACCTAGACTCCTCGCATTGGTGTACAAACATCTTAATTTTTGCTTTTTGGCCTCGCTCACATTTTGTACCCTATTAGGCACAGTCATTCTACAGCCAGTATAACTTATTAGACTAGTATCCACACTGCCCTCACTCCTTATATACATTCTCCTACCCATGGCTGTATCCTTTCTTACTTCATCTTCTTCCCTCTCAATGCTAAAATCTGGCGTGGAGATTTTCTGGACATCTCCCATCCATCTCCCCCCAGTTCCTAGTTTAAAGCTCTCTTTATCAGTTGTGCCAGCCTCGATCCTAGAAGTCTATTTCCTTCCCTACTCAGATGAAGTCCATCCCGAGAGAACTGACCTCTGTCCGTGAATGCCTCCCAGTGGCCATACATCCCAAAGCCCTCCTTATAGCACCACTGCCTAAGCCATCTGTTGACAGTCATAATCTTGTCACACCTTTGTTGCCCTTCTCTAGGAACAGGAAGGATCCCGCTAAAGATCACCTGAGCCTCAATTTCCTTAAGCGTCTTCCCCAGCCTAGTGTAGTCTCCCTTGATACTTTCCAGCGAGAATCTGGCTGTATCATTTGTTCCCACATGAAGGATAATTAGGGGATTCTTTCCTGCTCCCTTGAGGATCCTTTTCAACCTCAGGTCTACATCCCGTATCTTAGCACCCGGAAGACAGCACACCCTTCTATTCTCTGGATCAGCTCTAGTTACAGGCCTGTCTATTCTTCTCAATAAAGAGTCCCCGATCACATAGACCTGCCTTTTCCTGGTGACAGTGCTATTCTCCAGTCTCTCCCCTGTTCCCTCTGGCAGCAAGTTCTTTCCATTCCTATTTTCCCTTACAATCCTCTTCAACCCATCCTGTATGCTCCTGGGGCTCATATTTGTTGTAGTCTCCCTTGACTCTTTCCCTTTTCCTATAGGACTAGCTTCTCTTCTCTTCTTCCTTACCCTTCCACCTTCAACAAGTACCTGCTGAGCCCCTTCTTCATTTTCCAACTCTGCAAATCTGTTCCTAAGCTCTATTTCTCCTTCACTAGCCTGTCTTTTCCTCTGCCTGGTTCTTTTAGTCACATGCTTCCACTGACCACTTTCCTCACCCAGTCTCCCCTCAAAATTCCCCAGCCCTGCTTCCATCCGTGAGTCTGAGCTTTTCCCTTCAGATACCTCCATATCTTTGCTCCATCATCTGCTCAAACCCCTTCCTAAACTCAACGAGACTTTCCACCTGCATCTCCAAACCTCGGATCTTTTCCTCCATCAGCTCTATCAGACGGCATTTCATGCAGAAAAAACTTTCTGGTTCCCCCCTCCAGGATCATGTACATACCACAGCTTCCACATCCAGTCATCCTCAATGTGTCTTCCACTACAGGAGTCACTCCCACAGCTGCCTCCATATCTGTCATCGCCTTCCCACCTAAATCCTGTTAATCTGGGAAACACAAGCCACACCAAAAAGACCACCTCCCCAGCAAAAGCAAACCCCACACAAGCACCACAATACAAACTCCCCTTGCAAACTCCCTCTCAAACTCCCCTGTTTACAGCTCTGTTTGCTAGCTCCTGTGCCGCTTTAACTTTAACTTTTAGCAGCATTTCATCAAAGGGTTTTCTTGTCTGATCGCTCCCATGCAGTATCCCTTTGGAAGGGAGTCCAGTTTATCTGGTCACCTGAGGCACAGTCCACCTTCAACCAGCTGAAGAAGGCATACACCATGGCTCCTGTCCTCGTACATCTGGATTCCCATCAAGACAGTCATCAAACTTTTTACCATAGGAGCTCTTTTAATTCAGCAAATGGGTTCCTATAACCAACTCCATCCACACACCTTTTATTTCCAAAAATTAATCCCACTGGAACTATTAGCAATTAAGGCAGCTTTTGAAGAGTGGCAACACCTCATAGAAAGGGCCCAGTTCAAGTTCTTATGGACCACATTAACTTAAAGTATCTCTGCACAGTCAGAAAAATAAATCACTTTTCTTATCCCGATTTGAGTTGATCATGACGTATTGCTCACATGCAAGTAATGGAAAAGGAAATGCTGTATCCTGCAAAGATTAATATATCATCTCGTGCACAGAACCATTTAACACTTTTGAAGTCATCTAACTTTGTCAATGGAACCATGGACAGGAGCCTAATGACTGACTGCCCTCAATCCCTTTGCCACCCAGATTTTCCAGAGCTTGGTCAGTGAAGAAGCCCAACCTGCCTTGTTTCTGACTACAGAATGGGCTCCTGTATCACAGCAAATGTATTACGTCTCAGATGGCTCACCTGGGCTCCAAGTTCTGAAATTATGTCACGATTCACCACTTGCTGGTCACTTTGGTTGAATTACAACAAAAAACTTAGTTGTCTGGGTATATACTTATAAGTTGCTTGGTCCCCTCAACCTGTTTCCCACCTCATCTCTGCCCTTGTCTGTAGTGTAACTGAACTTCATTGTAGAATTTTCCACACTCCCACAGTTGTACAGTAGTGCTAATCACATTTGACCTCTTAACTAAAATGGCATACCCTATCCCTTCTCACCCAATCCCTACCACACCAGAAACAGCTCCCCTCTTTCTAGAGCTCATCTTCCAGCTCCATGAACTGCTGACTGGTATTGTGTTGGATCAACACCCACAATTTGTCTCCCATTTCTGGTGTAAGTGGGGTGTGTGTGGGTTTTTTTTTTTTTTTTCTTTTAAGCTCCTTGGTGAAGAAATTTTATGTCATCAGCATACCACCAATGGACAGATTCAACTGGTAAACCAGATCTTAGAGCAGTACCTCCAGTACTTCCTAAATTATAACCAGGGTAACTGGGTGTCCTTGCTGCCATATACCAAGTTCACTTACAACAATTCAACTATGCTTCCACCCAACAGAACACATTCTTTGCCAATTACGGCTTCCATCCCTGCTTTCACTCAGCATTGTCCACAGGCTCTACAAGCCCTGCAGTAGCAGACCTGGTCACCCATCTGCATCATGTACAACAAAAACTTATAGAACATCTGGATGCCACCAAAACTTTAGCATCAGGGACAAAATCTGGTTACAACTTTGGAATCTCAAATCAACTCAACCATGGGCTAGGATCATTCAGGATTCTCGATGAGATCAACCTGATGACACTCAACCTTCAGTTATCAGAGTCAATGAAGACTCATCCTGTGTTTCATGTCTCCTTCTTTAAACCCTTACCTAGAGAATCCCTTCCCTGGCGATCCAACCTGCCACCACTGGCCATAATACTTTCCAGAAAAGACTAATTTCTTGTCCAAAGTTTCTAGAAAAGAATAATATCTTGTCCAACAGATTCTTGACTCCAAGCAAGTTTGGGCCAAAATTCATTACTTGGTGGACTGGGGAGAGTATGGTCCTGATGACTGGCCATGGGAACTGGCAGAGAACATTCATGCACAATGGTTAGTACAGGGCATTCACTGGATCCATCCTGAGAAGCCCAGGCCAAAGGCCCCTAGAAGGCACCCTTGAAAGGAGTGTGGGGTGTTGTCAGGAGCTACATGCCTTAGTTCCCTCAGATGAACCCTAGGCTAGCTGGTTCAGACCTCAGACTAGTTAATGTGTCTGTCTGTGCTGCAGCAGAATTATTTGATTGACCAGCTCACCCAACTTGCAGCAAGGAGCTGACCGATCTGCATGTAGGCTCAGCAGCAGCAGGTCAAGAGCTGCTCAGCACACATGCCCACAGCTGTAATCACTCCTGTTCCCAGCCTTATTCCAGTCTGCTGCAGCCCAGCCTCCCTGCTTGTGCTCTGACCCTCGGCCCTGACCACCCATGCTCTCATCCTAGACCATAGCTGCCTCTGTCTGAGTGCCAGTTCATTTCGCCAGTTATTTTATTTTTTTGCTTTAAGAAAAGCAAGAAAAAATAGGATTTCTGAGGAAGGCTTTATACTGTCTGAAATAATGTAAATGTGGTTGTATTTGTTCTCTTTTTGCTAATTAGATTCATATTGCAATGAAACAACATTTAGTAATCTCTTTCAATTTAAAAAATTAAAACATTAACAATATTTCTGTTTTTGCTGCTTTGAAATCTATTTCTGTCCTGAAAAATTCAGGAAAAACAAAAGCAAATGAAAACACTTTCATATGGAAAACATGCTATGGTCTAGATCATGATTTCCCAAACTTGGGACGCTGCTTGTTCAGGAAAAGCCCCTGGCTGGCCAGGCCGGTTTGTTTACCTGCCGCACCCACAGGTTTGGCTGATCGCGGCTCCCGCTGGCTGCGGTTTGCTGTGCCCAGCCAATGGGGGCTGCGGGAAGCGGCGCAGGCCAACGGACATACTGGCTGCCGCTTCCCACAGCCCCCATTGGCTGGGCACAGTGAACCGCGGCCAGCGGGAGTCGCGATCAGCCAAACCTGTGGGTGCGGAAGGTAGACAAACCGGCCCGGCCAGCCAGGGGCTTTCCCTGAACAAGCAGCCTCCCAAATTTGGGAAACACTGCTCTAGATTTAAGGTGAACATCTGATATCCTCATTTTCCCAGGATAGTTTGAGAACTAGGAACAACGTTCTCTAGAGATGTGAAGGCCTGCTCCTACAAAATTACATAAAAATGTCATGTTGCTTTTGTTTAATCTGAAGCTAGGTGCTTTTGAAAAAATTACCTTTATGGGGATTAGAGTCCCATTTCAAAAGCGACTAAAGCACTATTAAGCACAATTTCTGGGGAAAGTTGATCTGAATCCAGAACAAAATCATTACTACTTTGGTCTATTTCTGCTTTCTTGATCCAAACATACAGGATAAGTTATTCTTTACATAAATCTAAAAATAAAAAGCATTAGGGATGGATGTATATTTCAGAAAGAACAGTCAGAGGGAAAGGAAAGGAAAGGAAGACAACCTTTTTTAAAAAAAAATCAATCCAGTCCATATAGACCAACCTGTATCCTCATCTCTTTTATATTTATGGGGGGGAAATTCTGAGGTACCCTTTGTCATGTGGTAAGGCACCAAATTGTGTAAATATATTCTGCAAAACAGCTAGGTACTGTAGCTACTATGTTCTTCCTACCACAAACCATCAGCCCTACAGGAATTCTGTGGCTTTTGATGTGTATGGGAGAAAAAATGCATACAGTCACTAGATCTGGTTTAAAAAAAAAAAAATCTGTTTTTATTTTATTTTTTGCCAGAAATGCACTTTTCCCCAAAATAGAGAATTTTCCTATGGGGGGGGAAAAAAGATTTTTGTCAAATTTTTCCAAAATTGAAACAGATTTAATTTTCGGTGAGGCTAATCCCACTCAAAACATGTCAGCTTGATATCAGTCTGTCCACCTGCATTTCCATTGTGTCTCACAGGAGCTGAATGGGGCTGTGAGGCACTTAAACCTCTCTTCTCTGGACCAGGCTCCCCAGCCAGACGATATCTCCCATGATGCACCATGGTTTCACTCAGATTGAACAAACATAGTGAATCATGGGCGATGCAGCTGACTATGGAATTTGCCCAATGGAAGAAAATGGAGGCACAAGGCACCTGGCCTATAACTCCCATGAGGCACTACAATAGCTCAGGGGAGCACAGATTAATGTACAACTAGTCTGAAAAAAGCTTTGACACTTCTAAAAAATGATGTATTTGGGGAGGAATGGGAGTTGTAAAACTTATTCAATTTCATTATGAAAGGCCAAGTTCACTGGTTTGTATGAGGCTAGCTTAGTTTCAGATGAAACCAATATTCTGAGCAAACCTCATGGGTTGTGAGCCTGTGTTAGGCAAAGCTGCAGGTTTTAGTTCTCTAAAGTTATGGAAGCCAAATGTAGTGGGTTTCATACAACTTCTTTAGGACAGAATTCTGATCTGATCTTGCTTACAAATTTGACAGCAGACTCCAGCCATAACCATTCATCATTACAAACAAGGTGTTATCTGATTTAAATAGGTATCCACAAAGGAAAAGAGGATCAGTACATCAAAGCACTATCTGTAGTTTATTTAATGTGCCATGGCCAAATGGCAGGCCTTTTTCATGTTTGAGCTTTAAAAATGTAAGCAGTTACATCTGTGCAATTGTAACTGATACAGCCAAGTCTGTATACTTACCAAGAACTCTTTTATCCTGTTTACTTTACATAACATATTACCCATAGGAGGACTCATGGCTTTAACTGATTTCTAGTGTTTATGGACTAATATTTTGTCCCTAGGAATAAAACGACATACAAAAAATTAATACTTGATCTCATCGACATATTGGTCTGCTTCCATGTGGAATCTGCTGCTTTAGCATTAATGTAATCCAAAGAATCTCTTTCCAGTTAAAAAAAATAAAACAAACCCAAAGTGCTTATGTTAAACCTGAGCAATAAAGCAGCACACAAACTACACTGTTCCACAGTCATTCTGAGCCACATCTCTCCTCCCCACAGTGAAACTCCAGGAGGGGACTATGGGGTTCTCCTTTTCCCCCACCTGCATTTCTGTTTCCAAACCTTATGAATCTCAAGGAATATGCAGAAAGACAATTTTCTCTGGCAGAGGCTCTGTGCATTCATTCAACCTAGTTCTGGTGGCCCTGGAGTCTCCTTCATTTTCCTGGCTGCCTGGAATACCGTTTTATTACCTTTCCCTGGTAAACTTCTTGGGGACCATAGATGAAACTGCATCTATCCCAAAACCAAGCCCAGCCTGCCTCATCCAATGCAGCTCCTTCCTCCCACTGCTCAGTCCCCTCCCACATCCCTACAGAGAACCTAACCCCACAGAAGGGGAAGGAAATGCTTTCTCCACAGGACTGCATGAGAAGTACTGTTGGAAATCTTGGTTTATAATAGGAGCTGTCGAACTATACACTGGGAAAGGACATTTGAGGGGTACCATTGCATAAGTCACATATAAAGTGAGCAACTGAACCAGTCACTCAATTGCCTTTAACCACCTTTGAAATGCAACAGCTGCCCCCAAAACTGTACTTTCTGGAGTGCCTCACTGTTATCAAATGTGAAATGTTAAAAATAAGAGACAAAGGATAAAAATAGTGACCTGAAGAAGAGCTCTGTCTAACTCAAAAGCTTCTCTTTCCCCAATAGAATTTGTTCCAATAAAAGTTATTGCCTCACACAGCTTCTCTCTCATTTATTTCTAATGACCTGGGAAAGACCTCACGAACAGGTAACTGCACAGCTCTGTGTCCAGTATCCCAAAGCTGTTGCCTAATTTGTTTGATGGCAGAGAAAATCATTTGGTCACAGGATAAATTAATATGAATGGGCAGTGCTGTCCAATACTTTTAGAATTCTCCTGTTGCTGTGTTGCAGTTGCATATTGATTCATCCCATTACCCACCATGCCATTTTCTGATATTGTCACTGGGGAACATTATAAGTTCATAGATTCTAGGTCAGAAGGGACCATTGTGATCATCTAGTCTGACCTCCTGTGTAGTATAGGCTGTAGAACTTCCCCAAAATAATTCCTAAAGCAGATATTTTAGAAAAACTTCCAATCTTGATTTAAAAATTGTCAATGTTTGAGAATCCACCACGACCCTTGGCAAATTGTTCCAATGGTTAATTACTCTCACTATTCAAATGTTACACCTTATTTCCAGTCTGCATTTGTCTAACTTCAGCTTCCATCCATTGGATCATGTTATACCTTTCCCTGCTAGACTGAAGAGACCATAATTCAATATTTGTTCCCCATGTAGGTACCTAGACCTGTAATCAAGTCACCCCTTAACCTTCTCTTTGCTAAATTAAGTAGATTGAGCTCCTTAAATCTGTCCTACAAGGCATGTTTTCTAATCCTTTAATCAATCTTGTGGCCCTTCTCTGGACCCTCTTCAATTTATCAATAAATTGCAGGCACGAGAACTGGACACAGAGGTGGTTGTACCAGTGCCAAACGCACAGGTAAAATAACCTCTATCTCTACTCAAGATTTCCCTGTTTATGCATCCCAAGATCACATTATCTGTTTTGGTCCCAGCATCACACTGGGAACTCATGTTCAGTGGATAATTTGTCCCCAAATCTTTTTCAGAGTCACTGCTTCCCAGGATAGAGTCCTCCTTCCTATAAGCATGCCCCGCCCCACACATATTTAGCCATATTAAAATGCATATTGTTTGCTTGTGCCCAGTTTTCTAAGTGATCTAGATCACACTGAATCAGTGACCTGAACTTGTTATTACTTACCACTCCCTGGCAAAGAGAGGACATTTTGAGTGCCTCTGCTTTTGGGAGCCCAACTTGAGACCTCAAGTTTTTACACTGATGAAACTACAATGACTTTAATATAGTTACAACAGATCCCGCTGAATGATAAGTCTGCTTCCCCCGGCCCCTGCTCTGGCCATGTAACGCTATCCTATAGTCAATTTAGCTAGCCACTTAATGATTTCTACTCACCCATGTCTAGGAGACTCCTTTGTATTGTGTAGAATTACAATAGCAGTGCAGATGTCACCCCTGCATCCAGCCACTGGTTTAGGACACCAGGCCAGACCTAGCTGAATCATGGAGGACTGCCAGGGAACCAGTGCAAATTGAAGTTGCTTGAAGGCTGCCCTAATTTGCATGGTGCGGTGATCGGTGTTCAGGCGCCTCGGAGTTGGGGGATCAAACTTTACTAAAAGCCGCCTTTGCCACATTTTTCTTCTACTGAGCACTATTCAGCTGCAGCTGTGGATCTGGCCACTTGTACAGTCATTTGCACTGTTCAACATCAGTACTGGATGTAAAATGCTATCAGAAAAGAATAGCAGCATTTTAAACACATTTTGCATTCACTTTCCACCAGTGTAGATGACTATGTACCGTGCAATGCACTGGAGAATTTTGAATTGAATATTGAAAATACGGATAAGTAGCTGATCTCTTTCTAAGCATAATACAAGCTATAGTGCAAGTCAGCTAGTCTTCTAAGATGCAAATAAATGCAGTGTTTATTACTGCTTGAGTTTTGTTCTTTTGAGCAGATGTCCGATCCAGAGTCTCTGCTCATGGGGAATTGAATGTCTATGATACTGGGAGCAGAGGAGCTGAAATATCATAGATTCAGTTATGTATCTCTGTCCTCTTCACCTGAAAAGGAGCTTCTTTTAAAAACATTGACATCCAGCTTTCCTGACCTTATTCTTTTGCTTCTCTTGTTAGCAAAACACTGCAAAGCCTTCTTTAACTAGCATCACTGGGACTTGTAGCTGCAAGCCTCATTAGATATGTTAAGTATTTAAGATCCGAGTGCAGTGCTCATCACTGTACGGTTTCAGCTTTCACACAAGCAAGCTGAAATAAACACGAACATTGAATAAGATTGTAGCTGGATAAATCAGGAGTATCTGAAGAATGCAGAAGAGGGTGGAGGATTTGAGTATCCACAGCCAAGGGAATTCACAGAATGAAAATCCTAGGCTAATCACTACAGGAATCTTTGGTTGATTTCATTAGGATGTACATTTTAAGTGATCAGACATGTCTATTTAAAAATAGCAGCTAGTGGAATATACTTTTCAAACAGATAACATTTTAAACTGTCAATCTTTGAACAGAACATTCATATGAAATAAGATATAGGATTTTCTCCACTTTCCTGGCCACATTGCAACCTGCTCTATTCAGTGCAGTGTGTGAGGAGGACAACACAAGGGAAGGCACAAGGGTGTAAACTACACCATCTTGAAAAATGGTACAGGCTGCTTGGGATGAGATTGTACTTCCTTTGAGCACCCTCACTTCTGCCTAAATATATAGAACTGCACTACCCCCAATGTAAGCCAGTGCCTCTATGGCACAATTTAAACTTCTTGTCTTTCTAGACAGGCAAGCTTTATTATCTAATGCCATTGCAGACTTACTGAGGAACACATTCCTCTCTGTTACATCATATTGAAGCTGGGATGAGCGCCAACAATTTCAATTGAGTCCTTCCACATTTACAATGGTGTAACCAAGAGTAGAATTTAATCCATCCTGTTTAGTCTCTGAGATTATTTTATGATGTTCCATGTGGGAGTTAGGAGTGACAGACGAGGCAGAAATTTTCAATGACAAAGCAAAGATCTAGGATTTTACTTTGGGATGTTTAATGCCATTAACCTGCAGTCACTGAAGGTCTGGATCTCTGCTTTCATGTGACTAAAACATTCGGTACTTAAGCCATGGCAATAGGCAATACGGGCTTCCAGTTCTTTGTGTAATGGAGTAAAATTGACTTTGCTGGAGACAAATAAAATTAGAACACACTGGCATCCACAGCACATTTTAGACAGCCTGGGCAAAATTCTGATCTCTTCAGCACTTTCAAGTAGCATAGTTGCACAGGTAATAAAGCAGAAGTTGGTTGGTATTTTTTTTTATTGTTTCAATAGATCATATTTAAAGACACAACAAAGTTTAATCAAAGTCAGTGGAGAGTTTTAGAAAAGGGGATCTCAAATAAAGGCAGGATGAGACAATCAGTAATTTTTTTTTAAAAGGGAGAAGCTCTGCGCAAGCCATGTTGACCTAATGCAAACTCATTGTTAATTTTTGGACTTTGGATGTACAAAGGATTGCATAAGTGTATCCAGACAAAGAGACAGAGGCAGGAGGGGTTGTTCTTGCAGCACAGAATCTGGACTATTTCTTTCCTCCTTTGATGGAAAAAAATCATGGTTCCAGAAGGGAAATACGGAGGTTCTGATATCTGAAGAAAGATCTTATGAATATTTTAATATCCCATACTAATGGTTAGTCCTATGAGCAGGAAATATCTCATGGGAAGTTGAAATCATCATCACGGCAAATCCCATAGGGAAATGGCCTCCTTGCAAGTCAAGCACCAGCCAGACAAGTGCTGAAGGTGGTCTGATTGCCAGTGATGGACATAAACTGAAAAAACAACCTTGCCATGCCACCAAAGCTTTTGGTGCCCACATGACCATCGGCTATGCAGTAGCATTTTTTTTGGTGCATACGCTTTGGAATTGATATAATATGGCCATACCAAGAAAGCCACTGAAACTGAACCAGTGTTGATGGAGGCACTTGCTAGCTTTGAATAGCCTCACTTCTTATATTGTCCTGTCACATAACATGGAGCATCTGGTGGAGACAATATCAATCTGGTGTTCTTCAGCCTCCCTCAGAGCCCACATTTCACTTGCGTACAACAGAGTTGGTACAACTATGATTCTGTGGATCCACAGCATCATCAAGTAGAAAGCTTGAAGTTATGACTTCCCCACAGAGGCTTCTGAAGGATCCAAAATATGGTAGCAGCTGGTGCTATAAGAGCACTTCAATCATCCTCCATCATTGTCTATGACAGTACAAATATTTGAGAGCTGCTACCTGCTTGATGTTCTGTCCAGGTAAGTTAATACTGAGCTGATTGAAACCTGGAGCTGGAAGTTGTTTGATGATAATGGCCAGGGATCTAATTTTATCCAAATTAATAACCAGACCAGGCCTCTGATAAGGCATCTCAGCATCCTTAGAAAGATAGTGTCATTGATAGAAGAGCTCTATAATGGAACAGAAAGCTATGTTCAAATCAATGGCTGATACTCAGCATGGTTTCCTATCTCCATGAGAGTTTGATGAGGCTGTGTTCTGTGACCATCGTTGTTCAATATTGGCACTGAATGGTTGATGGATGAGCTTGAGGAGGCAGCTGTTGGTTCTGCTTCAAGTTCTTAAATATGCCAATGACATTGTCTTGTTGGCTCAGTTTGGTGAATCATTGCAGCTGATGGCTAATCCGGTTGGGCAAGAAGCAACACACATTAGTCTGTTATTAAGGAGGATAAAACAAAGTTCCTGCCCATTACCACCAAACAGCCTCTCATGGGAAGTGGAATGAGGCAACTTATGGACCCCATCATCATTACATTTCAAACAGTAACCGCTAATGAGATTCTTAAGTTACTAAGAAATGTTGTTCCTGGATAGCTGTGTTTTAAGCACTGTTCTGGCTTCTGTGGTTTGAACAATGAATTTCACAAGGCTTTGGGGAGCCAGGCACACACAACTCACTATCAAAAAATGAACATAATCTGAGCTTGTGCTGGATAACTGGTTTTATATTACTGGCAGTTTCAAAGTTGCCACTTTATTAAAAGTGGCAAGGAGACCTGTCCACTTCCTTTAAATGATTTACTGTCATTTAAAGAAGCTTTCTCCATATAGCGGAGAGGTACTGCTTTGTGAATGGACTCCTGGGTTTTGGTGATAAATGACTTGAAACTTCTCATAGAGGAGCGGTTACTAGAAAAAGAAACTATAAGAGGAAGCTGGTTAATTATATGTACTCTTCTATATACTGTACTGAGACATTGCACTCATGGTCATCTAGCATATATTTTCAGAAAATTTATTTATTAACTTTGACAATTTCTACTAAACCTTTGAAAATCTTACTAGGTGAAATGAGACTGTTCTTTCAAATTGATGATTCTTCTGTTATTACTAGATGTGCTACAGAAAAGAGCCAGCACTTGACACAGAAGAAATGCAAAGATCCCCTTCAAAACCTGCCTTAAGGTTTTCAATATGGTCATTTTAAGATTGATGAGGGAAGGTATTCTTTGGCTGAAGCACATTTGGCTTCTATTGGTCTCCTGATATTACTGATTTAAAAGACTACAAAATCAGGTACAAGTCTTCGAGAAATCTTCACTGGCTGCCCTGAATCATTCTTTTTCTTCCTTTCAGGCTTTAGAAGGAGAGAGGGAGAGGGAGAAATTCCATGGCATTCATTCTCAGCTATAAGAGCAGTACTCTCACTTCTTTACTTTTGATCAAGCAAAGCTGAATTACTAACATTAGAAAGGACAGATAGCCCAATGAGTCAATGCATTAATTTCCCTTTGCCTACAGAAACATCTACCTTTATGGAAACCCAGAGATGATTAGGTCACAAGTGAAAGTGAATTTGGTGGTTTTGTCTTTAGTCCCATGTAGACGTTATTTATTACAAAGCTAATTTGACATGAGTTGTGTTCTGGAGACACCCATGATTCAATTTATCTGGCCTCCACTACCATGGTATCTGAGTGCCTCATGATCTTTAGTATATTTATCTGCACAATACCCCTGTAAGATCAGGAGGCATGGTTAACCCCATTTTACAGATTGGGAGCTGAGGCACAGAGTGACTAAGGGACTTGTGCAAAGTCACACAAGAAGTAGATGACCCGGGAACTTGAACCCATGTCTCCCAACTCCTATGCTAGTTGCCCCTAATGATTGAACCATCCCTTCCTCTCTGATTAGAGTACTAGATCTATTGCAGATCACAACTGGGGTGCTTTGACAGAGAAGCTCTCTGGAGAAGTTTATAGAATGCCTGCCTGCACTATGCTTCAATGCTATTTTAAAAACCTGATCTGCAGACCTGTTCTAAAACCTGATCTGAAACTTGCTCTTGCTGACCCCCTAAATAAATAAATATCTCTGCTAGAAAGTGAGAACATTGAGTGAAATCTAAGTTGATTTCTAAGTCTATTGTGATGTAGAACATGTGGCCAGTTGACATGTAGCAGACCGTACCCAGAGGTCAAATTCTCCTGGCAGTTTTGGTTTTGGTTTCAGTTTTTGTTTAAAAAAAAAAAAGAAAAAAAAAGTGTTGCTACAGTTGCTCAAGTCCTTGTTCCTTCTCAGCACCCCAGTGATGATGGTGCCAGTGCTGCTTCCACTAAAAGAAGGAAGGATGGTCCAGTGCTTAGGGCACCAGTCTAGGACTTAGGACAATTGAGCTACCAAAGTCTTCCTGTATTAAAGATGGTAAGGTGCTCAGATACTATGATGATGGGGGGGGGGGCACATAAGTACCTCAGATGGATAAAAAGTATGTGGTAGAGCGATAACAATAGTACTGGGAAGTATCAAAGCTTTTGACTAAAATGCATACAAGCTCCAGGTACATATTAGATGGTGCAATTTAGCGCTCCGTCTCAGTATAATGTAGATAATACCTTTATTCTACCGGTGCTTTTCATGTTCATTATCTAATAATATTTATTATGTATTATATTGTAGTAATAGCTATTATAAGTATTTATACAGTGACATGCACTGACACTTTGAAAACAAAGACACATTCCTTGTCATGTGTAACTTGCTGTCTGCTTAAGACAAGACAAGCACAGGGCATCAATTCAGCACAAAGACAGCAAAGAGTGATTCATGATGGAACTGCTTGAAGGGCAGACAGATGGTTGGAAGAGGTGGGATTTAAAGGACAATAATGGTATATTAAATCGGAAAGTTTTAAAATCTTATGTACTTTTCACCCATAATGGTTTTACATATTTTCTATACTTCATTCTGATTGGACCATGAAAGTTGAATTTAGTTTCTAATCACTTTCACATTCTGGCAGAGCCTGAGCCACAAAACCAGATTTTGAATCTTCCCATAGAGTAGAGTTGTTTGGAACAAAGGTCATAGGAGCCATCTGGGAAATTCAAATCTGGATTCTTGTAGCAGAGGTGGATTAAGATTCATTGGGGCCCTGCGCATAAAGAACATTTGGGCCCCCCACACTGTATTTAAAACACAAATATATCAAAATTTATTAATACAAAGATGCCATTCAGTGTTTACACACTGCATTAATAATACAGCAAATCATATCCCAATTCATTATGCCTAAATTAACTGCTTGATTTTTCCACATAGGAAATGACTATGGCTAGATATTCAACATACCATTACACCATGGTGTTCACTGCTAATCAGGACATCACTAATGTTACAAGAATCAGTCATTCACAGATCAACCAATGGTTCTTTCATCTCCCCCAAATTCCTTAAACCTAACCATTTATACATTTCCCCCCCCACACACACACACAAACACCTTTTGATCCTATTACAGTCCAGTTTTTCTACTGTGGAAGTAAAGATATCTGAAAGACAACAGTCACTATTCCAGAAAGTAACAATTAAAAGAAATAATCCTACCCTGAGGTAAAATTACTTCTATTATTAAGAACTTTAAGTTTCAGGTAAGGACGAGAACTGGTTTAAAGCCAAGTTTGCAATTGATCACATAAGCTATGAAAAAATGTTGAAAGAATGTGATGTGTGCCAAAGTGACTCTTCTGGGCTTTCTGCCAAAGGCAATTCATGCCAAACCATGAGAAAGTTGACATTTTACCAATTAAGTTTTAGGACTAACTATTTCAGCTAATCAGAAACTAGCTTGTACATATACATTAAAACACATTTTTAAGAATAGGCCAGGTTCTGATTACCCAGAACACACCACAGGAAGTTCGCTTATTATTAAGCAATTGAAAATATAGATTTTTCCAGTAACACTGCAGAGAGAGAACATTTATCGCTAACATTACAGCAATGTCTCATCATAATGGAGGGAAAAAAGTCACTGGGAACTGAAGATCCTCACAAGATAAATTTCTTCCACTTTTATAACTATTTGGGTTTGTTCTTTATGTTTTATCCCCTAACCAGGCTTGGCTTTGGCATTCACAGAGGAACAGATGACCATTAGGCCGTGACAACAGTTCATTCCCCTGACCATCTGTGTTAAGTAAATTTGGGCAGGTGAAATTAATTTGTGAAATTCATAGTTCAGTGATTTGGGTCTGGAAGCAGTGTACCGGTGTAAACAGTGCCACATCAGTCCGTGCTGGGGTGAGGGGGAAATGCATACAAAGATCGTAACAGTACGGTCTGGGGTAAATAGTATGTTAGTCTTTCATCAAATGCTAAGGTGGGAGAACCATACTATGGAAGGCCTCATATCAGCTGAGCAGGTGGGTAAATAATGGCATATCTCAATGTATATGGCAAGAATCCACACTAAGATCCCGAGGCTCTGAACCACATGCATGGGGAGGTGAAATCCACAAAGGTCTCAAGGGTGTAGGTGGGGTAAATAGGGCTACATGACATATTAGAATGGTCATAGTAAATAATGCTGCATTGTGAGATATAGGGATGGGGCATCCAAAGGCCTTGAAACTGTGGATGGAGGCATAACCCCCGCACCCCAAAAAGAGCCCCTCTCTCACCATATATTTAGCGATCACCAAAAGATATAGGGGGAAAAAAACTGGAAGAGGAGGGGAGAGAAGTGATTGAACATTGAAAGGAAAGGAAGAGACAATGAGGGCTCCCACAGTGTGTGTGGGAGGGGGGAGGGTTTGGGGTTTCCACGTTTCCCACCTTGATCAGAACAGCAGAGAGTCTCCCGTGTGCATGTGGGGGTTGCATTTGCCTGGCGGCTGCCCCTATGGGTTGAGGTAGTGGGGATTTCCCCAGCTCCTCTGGCTGCAGGAGTTCCCCATCCCAGCACCCCCTACCCCTCTTACCATCTATGTTCTCCCAGTCCCTGATGTGATGCAGCTTGCAGCCCATGTCCTCGGGGCTCAGCTCAGGCTCAGGGTGGTAGGACTCAGCCGGGAGTGGGCAGTCCAGCCCACCTTGGGCCTGGAGGAGACACAGCAGGAAGTGGTGTTCTCCATCTTCCTTTTCACCTAGCCCCAGCTGCCCACTCAGGTCCGGGAGGGTATGGGAGGATGCAGGCGGAGCCCGTCACCAGCGACGGCGAGAAGCCATGAGCGGCAGCAAAGAAAACATCAAGCAGGAACGGAAGAGGCTGCTGCTGTTCCTCTCTCCGGCTACACTCACTGGTGGATCCCCTCACTGGTTCATCCATGAAGCCTTGCCTCAGGCAGCTCCAGCACGGCCAGCAGGCACAGCAGCTCAATCATGCTGCCTTAGCATCATGAGATTTTTTTTTTCCAGCGCTCCCCAAATTGGCCAGAGCCCCGGGGCACAGGCCTTGAGAGTCCACGTGTTAATCTGCCACTGCCTTGTAGATCCAGAAGAAAAAGTCGCCCCCAGAATTCAAGGGTGTTTGGTATGGGGACGGATATAAATGTGATTTTGTTGTTTAGTTTCTAGCATGCTCATCACCCTTGTATCTGACACCATCTCTCTATTTTTTTGATTCTCCTGCACTGGCAAAATGCTGTGATATTCCAAACATCAACACTGGGTAAAATATTCAACCCCCAAATTAAATTTGCTTTCTTTTTAAAAAGATATTCCCTAAAAATCATATTAAATTTTGAAGATTGAAAACCCCCCCATTAATATCATTTAATCTTTCTGACATTGTCCCTTTAGCTATTTCAAAAGAGTGTCTGTGGAAGCTCACAACTGAATAGGATTCTAGCTTGAGGGGCATGTAGTATGCCTCTTGGAAAATTGAAATGCCACCTAGAAAGACTTCAGTAAAAGGAGACATGCAAGTTGCAATGCAAAAGACCAACAAAACCAGCTAGTGATATGCTACAAAATAGCACAACTCATGTTGGAATTCATAAGGATCAGGCATTATTAGACCACTGTCTGTTATTATGAATCAGTGTCATTGGGCCAAATATGATTTCGCCAGTCACAAACAGGTTATCAGCAATAGAGTGCTAAGGTACGACAGTGATGGGTGCTATAGAAAACCCTAAAGCACAGGTTGTATTTCTGCTGCCTAAACTGGATGAAACCTACAATTTTATTTTAAGTTGTCATTGGTCACTTCCTCCTGAAAGACCAAAAGCAAGTTACACTATAGTTACAGAATACATGTTCAAAACAGGATATGCAGGTCCCCAAAGAAATTAATATGACCCAGTCATCTACTTAATCTTTAAAAGAAAAAGGCAGCTACTTAAATTCCATGTTTTTTTGATGAGGTCTCCCTTAGCTCTCACGCTGACCATGAGAAACATTTTCTGGGAGTACTAAAGCCAAGACAGCAACTATTTCAAAAACACTAATCATCCTGGTAATGAATTTTAAAATGAAATTTTGACAAGATAAGATAGTTGTTTTGAGCCTATCAAATGCCCAACTTCTCCTTTTTCACAGCACAAATCAAAATCTTTCTTTTAAAGTGGCATGGAAGTAAACATAAGCTGCAAATTCATCTGGACATAAATTATACATTTTATTTGTTAACGAGGTTATTTTGGGGGGGTTCAATTTTGGCAGAGCTAAAACATTTGAACAATTCCACTGATGTAGAAAAGGCAAATTCTTTTGAAACATTTAAATTATTATTTGTACATTGTTCCCCAGGTGGTTGTTTGGACAGAGGTTTAGATTTTGCTTTTGAACTGTTGTAAAAAGTTAATTTAAATGAACCGCTATGTCCTGAACAAAGAGACTCTTTATACTCAGTGATGTGAGTCATTAATTGGACATCTCATTCATCATAGACCCTTACTAGGAAAAACACAGAACCAGGACTATAACAGTACTCTGGTTTTCTTAAAAAAGGTTTAAAGAATCTGCATTTAATCAAAACATGCAAAACAATCTCCAGATACTGTCTGGCAACAAATTTAGGATTTGCAGAGCTGAAATGTTCATTTGCTTGGCTATAAATATTATGCTGATGAAAGACAGTCCTAACTCTGTCTTCCACCACTTCATTTCTGATAGGGAAGTTAAGATTTTATGTGTTTGCTTAGAAACCCATTAGATCTAGCCTTTCTAGGAGAATTACAAACAGGAATGATAAATTGCTGTGTATCAGTT
Organism: Dermochelys coriacea; assembly: GCF_009764565.3. Classification (NCBI taxonomy): domain Eukaryota; kingdom Metazoa; phylum Chordata; order Testudines; family Dermochelyidae; genus Dermochelys; species Dermochelys coriacea. Next base: position 45,572,050 of record NC_050069.1, on the reverse strand, counting down.
TGTGGGGGGAGGTGTTTACTGAGGTGCTGCAGGGGTCAGTGTTCAATTTAGTCTTATTTATCATCATCATTACTGATTTCAAAGAGGTTGTACATGAATGAAAATCAAATATGATACTAAACTGGGAGGAATTGCTAATGCTAGTGAGGACAGAAAAATATTAAAAGTGACATCAAATATTTAGAAAGCCTAACAGAAAATAACAAAATGAGATTACCTTGCATTTTCAAAGTCTATCATACCTGAGAGAAAATACTCTGAAGAGGCAGAATTCAATGGAAGAGAGAAAGCAGTTACCTAATAAAACTTATGTCTGATAGTGGTAAAATCAGGTACATGCAACGAGATAATACAGCAGAAGAGGCCAAATCTGTGATGAATATTCAGAGACATCTCACAGAGAATGCAATTAACAACCTCTTTATATATGGCTCTGAAATGACTAGGCCTAGAATGTAGTATTAAATTGTGGCCACCATATTATTAGAAATAAGGACAAATTTTATGAGTTCAGAGAAGAACAAAAATAATCAGGGGACTAGAGAAACTGATTTATGATGAGGAAAAGATTTAATGGCCACATTTTCAGACACTGGCCTACATTTTTGTAGACATAAATTATACATACAGGCACAATTTTGCACCCCTTAGATGTACAAGTCCATGATTTGCAGGTATAATCCTGAACTAGAGTCAAGGTTTGGTAAAATGGGTGCCTAAATATAGGCTCCAAGATCCATATGTAGGCACGTAAATAAGGGATCTGATTTTCAACTTTGAGGACCCTAGAACATCCATTAAAGTACTTGTTGCTCAGTACTTTCAAAAGTCAGGCCACTTATTTAGGTGCCTAAATATGGATTTAGTGGCCTGTCTTTAGGCCACCATTTTGGAAATTATTAGTCTAGGTATCTACATGACTGACACTGAAGTTGCAAGTAATTGCTGGCACAAAATTGTGTGCAATATTATTTGTTTGTGCCAAAAATGGAGAACCTGTGAAATGCAAAATGGGACAAAAGCTACATAGGGTGGATTGATTGAAGTCCATGGAACTAGATTAATTGACACTAGCGGATAGCACTATGCTAATTAAAGACAGGATTTTTTACAGGAAATTTTTGTTATGGCTCTCTCAATAGTATACAAGTTGTAACCAGGCACTTTATGAAAGGAATCTACTGGTGAATGCTCCCTGATGACTGTTTGAATGCTGATGAACACGTTGCAGGGTTTTAGCCTCTCCCCATAGCAGAAGAATCTTGAGAAGCAAAATCACTGAGGAAAATGTATGATTGCTTTTAATCTCTGAGGAACAAAATTTCTGTACCTTCTATAGGGGCACTCAAGGCCTCAAAGGCAACTGGAAGAGCCCTCACTGTTTTGTCTGGGAGCAGACTACAGAAAGGCTATGCTGAGAAATGCCTCACATCTTGTTCCCTGGCAGCAATCTGCTGCATCATGGATGGGGTGTTGGGACAGTGTGGAGAGAAGGCCAGAGGATCTACAATGTACGTGGCTAAACACGGCATAGGCAGAGATCACCCAGTAGGTCCATGCCTGGACTCCAGTTATGCAGGGAGGGATTCCACCTTTGAGACTGAATTTGAGAATTTGAGACTGAATCTGTACAAGTTTCCTTTTTAAAAGTCATCCTCTATACTACAGGAGGAGATGCCTGAAAAGTTGCACAATCAACATCTAGGAGCAGAAGAGGCTGAAATTAATTTTAGAACTGCAGAGGGATAAAAATCAAGCCATGATAAGTTGCAAATAGAGTTTTCTTTGCTTTGTTGACATGCAAGGCGCATCTGTAGTTATGTTGCTATTCACCATTGTTGGGCCCACACAAAAACCTTGGATCTGAACAACCCCAAACTTCAGTTTTCAAACACCTGGATTTGAATATTGTGGTTTGGAGCCATCTCTTGTGATTATATGGAATAATACCATACCACTTAATTTCTTATAGCATCTTATATACCAGCTATAACCCTTTCTGAAATAAACATTACAAGACAGCAGAGAAAAAGTGGTAGAACATTCCAGAGAAAAGGGAAGGAAGATACAGTAAAACCCATTTAACTAATGATACCAAAACCTATAGTCCTGGCCACTGGGAACTCTTGGATTAAATCAGTGCATTTAAAAAGCAAAACAGTAGTAGTAGAATTCCCAGAATATTTCCTCCCTTTACCATCAATGACCTGCTGCTAAGAAAATGGGGTGGAAGAGAGGGAAGAATCATTTTTCTTTACTCAGATAAACTTTCACACTTAGTCTAAACCTGTCCATAAGACTTCTGGTGATGTTTTACACTGTGCTACATATTTAAAAATGGGCACCATCAGCCTGGGGGAATAACGCTAGTTTATAAGGAACTAAGCTGAGCACTGGAAGATTATCATGAAACATAAAAATACTGCTGTTTGTAAGAGACCACAAAGAACAGCATGTTATGCCCTGTAAAACAGCCAGGGCAGTTTTATTAAGGTCAGATGGCATTTGAAGACAGAATCATGAAGAAACATATTGAAAGGCTTTTATAGAATATTCAAGTTGTGAAAACACCTTAGGGATTTACACACACATAAATGTTTCCTATTTTCATTTCCATGACTTCATGTACATTTGCTCAGTTTAACTATCAAAAATTTTCTTTTTGTGTCATTGCTGTTCTAAGCCTTTGCCATGTTCAATTCTTCCAGGTATATGTTCCATACTATTTGAGAATGAATCAATCTTATCAGCTTCTCAGAACATAGAAAAAAAACAACAACATAGCCAGATAAAAGAACAAAGATACACCACGTAGAACTGGTTTTTTAAATGATGAGGAAAATACTGACGCCAAATGCACCCTTGCTGTAATGTCATTGATTTCCATAGAGTTACACCAAGAATGAATTTGAGCCAGTGTCTGGTGGATCAGTGCCTGGTAGTCGCTGAAAGAACTTGAATCCAATATATGGTGCCTGTAAGGATCTAAGAGAACAAAATCAGAAACCTTGCCTTAAGTAGTAAACAAGACTGGCAAGTCGGAGGAAGTGCATATCCGTGCAATATTAAGGGCCTGCTCTTGACTCCTTGCTCAAGGAAAGCTACTTTTGATTTCAGAGTCAATGACAGAGTTTCTTGCTTATAGCTCAGTTCTTGATATCTTGTGTCAGGTCTTAACTCCTATTTTGTACTTTGATAAACTTCTAAAACAGGTTTAATACCATGCACATTTGGTAAAAAAAGTAGCAATAGAGGCAAACTTGATAGAAAGTGAATTTCAGTGAGACTCATTTTCACACTTGAAAGCAATATTTTTCACTTAGTCAATATCATACTGGCATAGTTAACATGTCAAGTAATAGCCATAATCACACAGCTTTTCTTTCTTTCGTATTTCAAAACATTTATTTAAATACATTTCTTATCACTAATTTGAAATAGATATTCCAATAGTATGTTTATTATACTATTTACATATTCAATCTGTACTTTGAGAATAGAACTACTACATGAAAAATTGAATTTAGTAAAGATGTAAAACAAATGCAGATGCTGCCTGTAGTGGGAATGAGATGGGGTATTCGCATCCTATCAAACTCTTGTGTCATGTTCTTATGTGCTGTCAAGTAATTGCCACCATTCTGGAAGCAGCTATATTTCAATGGTGGCAAAGCTTGTATGCTTTCTCTAGTTTGTGAAATGCTTTGGGATCTTTCAGGATTCATAGATCATAAATGTTAAGGCCAGAGGGACCTTTGTGATCATCTAGTCTGAACTCCTGCACAACACAGGCCAAAGTACCTCACCCAGTAGTTTCTGCATCAAGCCATAACTGTTTGAGCTACATCATATGTTTTAGAAAGACATCCAGTCTTGCTTTAAAGAAATTAAGAGCCAATGGAAGAATTCTTCTTTACTTCAGTGGGCATTGCACAGGAACTGGTTTTAGTTGCCAACCAAGTTTATAAAATGTCTGCTCAAACAGGAGACTCCAATACTTTTACTAGGTTCATGAAAAATACACAAAGTTTAGCTATTCCATCCTGTCTTAGCTAAAATAAGGTTTGATAGGCAAATATCCACACCCCCTTTCCTAATCTGCCAATACAATGGTGTTATGATTTATTTACTAAGTGCCACAAAGTACCACACAATTTCATGTTATGTCTGCATAGTGACTGTTTGATAACTTCACAAGAAGTGATAGTAACTACAGGGAAACTTACACAGATGCAATTGTGCTATCCCATCATAGGTGCTGGAACTGGGGGAGAGGGAGTGCTGCTGCACCCCCTGGCTTGAAGTAGTAATAATAACCCAACATAGTTTCTGCCTTCAGCACCCCCACTATAAAAATTATTCCAGCCACAGTATCCCATTAGATTAAATAATGATAAATACTTTAAAAAAAGAACAGGAGTACTTGTGGCACCTTAGAGACTAACAAATTTATTAGAGCATAAGCTTTTGTGGGCTACAGTCCACTTCATCGGATGCATAGAATGGAACATATAGTAAGAAGATATATATAGATAGATAGATAGATATACATACAGAGAACATGAAAAGGTAGAAGTAGCCATACCAACTGTAAGAGGCTAATTAATTAAGATGAGCTATTATCAGCAGGAGGAAAAAACTTTTGTAGTGATAATTAAGATGGCCCATTTAGACAGTTGACAAGAAGGTGTGAGGATACTTAACATAGGGAAATAGATTCAATATGTGTAATGACCAGCCACTCCCAGTCTCTATTCAAACCCAAGTTAATGGTATCTAGTTTGCATTAATTCAAGCTCAGCAGTTTCTCATTGGAGTCTGTTTTTGAAGCTTTTCTGTTGAAAAATTGCCACCCTTAAATCTTTTACTGAGTGGCCAGAGAGGTTGAAGTGTTCTCCTACCAGTTTTTGAATGTAATGATTCCTGATGTCAGATTTGTGTATATTTATTCTTTTGCATAGAGAATGTCTGGTTTGGCCAATGTACATGGGGGGCATTGCTGGCACATGATGGCATATATCACATTGGTAGATGTGCCGGTGAGCGAGCCCCTGATGGCATGGCTAAAGTGATTACGTCCTATGATGGTGTCACTTGAATAAATATGTGGACAGAGTTGGCATCGGGCTTTGTTGCAAGGATAGGTTCCTGGGTTAGTGTTTTTGTTGTGTGGTTGCTGGAGAGTATTTGCTTCAGGTTGGGGGTCTGTCTGTAAGCGAGGACTGGTCTGTCTCCCAGGATCTGTGAGAGTGAGGGAACATTTTTCAGGATTGTAGATCTTTGATGATGCGCTGGAGAGGTTCTAGCTGGGGGCTGAAGGTGACAACTAGTGGCGTTCTGTTATTTTCTTTGTTGGGCTTGTCCTGTAGCAGGTGACTTCTGGGTACTCTTCTGGCTCTGACAATCTGTTTTTTCACTTCAGCAGGTGGGTATTGTAGTTTTAAGAATGCTTGATAGAGATCTTGTAGGTGTTTGTCTCTGTCTGAGGGATTGGAGCAAATGCAGTTGTATCTTAATACTTTGTCATACACTTATTAAAAAAATAAGTTACTAAATAGCAGACAAAAATTATGAGCAGGTTAACTTTAAACAAGACTGTTATAGAAGTATGAATAAATGAAATTCCTCTAACGTACCAAGCATCTTTTTGAAAAATGTCATGTAAGTATTGTTTCCTCTGGGATAGCAGTAAAAATCTGACTTTATAAATGTAAAGACAGTTACCCTTCTTAGCAATATCAGGATGGTAAACCCTTAAAATAGAACTGCTTGAGTTACCTAGTTAACACAGAAGCCTACCCAATAAGAAAAAAAAAAAGACTAAGACTAAGGACCGGATCCAAAACCTATTGAAATCAAGGGAATCTTCCCCCAGGCTTTGGATCAGGTTCTTAGCAGAACCGCGTTCATTACTACCACCATGCTCCCTGTTCATTCATCCCTTAACATCACTTCTCACATCTTCACAGAGTTTAATCAAAGAATCCATATAGTTGGTGCTTTCATTGAAATCACACAGTGAAAAATTCACCTTGGTGCATAATCCTATGCACTGCTTAGGTTCCACTTTAGTCCCACTTGAATGCTCAAAGCAGGGCTTAAGTTGTGCATAGACCTTATGTGGACTTTTCTCCAAAGGGACAAAATACTGATATTAAAGGCAAGACTCCTTGACTTCCGTGTGCAGCTACATTGAATCATGGAATCATAGAATATCAGGGTTGGAAGGGACCTCAGGAGGTCATCTAGTCCAACCCCCTGCTCAAAGCGGGACCAATCCCCAACTAAATCATCCCAGCCAGGACTTTGTCAAGCCTGACCTTAAAAACCTCTAAGGAAGGAGATTCCACCACTTCCCTAGGTAACCCATTCCAGTACTTCACCACCTTCCTAGTGAAAAAGTTTTTCCTAATATGCAACCTAAACCTCCCCCACTGCAACTTGAGACCATTGCTTCTTGTTCTGTCCTCTGCTACCACTGAAAACTGCCTAGATCCATCCTCTTTGGAACCCCCTTTCAGGTAGTTGAAAGCAGTTATCAAATCCCTCCTCATTCTTCTCTTCTGCAGACTAAATAATCCCTCTTCCCTCAGCCTCTCCTCATAATTCATGTGCTCCAGCCAACTCATCATTTTTGTTGCTCTCCACTGGACTCTTTCCAATTTTTCCACATCCTTCTTGTAGTGTGGGGCCCAAAACTGGACACAGTACTCCAGGTGAGGCCTTACCAATGCTGAATAGAGGGGAACGATCACGTCCCTCAATCTGCTGGCAAGGCTCCTACGTATACAGCCCAAAATGCCATTAGCCTTCTTGGCAACAAGGGCACACTGTTGACTCATATCCAGCTTCTCATCCACTATAACCCCTAGGTCCTTTTCTGCAGAACTGCTGCCTAGCTACTCGGTCCCTAATCTGTAGCAGTGCATGGGATTCTTCCATCCTAAGTGCAGGACTCTGCACTTGTCCTTGTTGAACCTCATCAGATTTCTTTTGGCCCAATCATCTAATTTGTCTAGGTCCCTCTGTATCCTATCCCTACCCTCCAGTGTATCTACCACTCCTCCCAGTTTAGTGTCATCTGCAAACTTGCTCAAGGTGCAATCCATGCTATCCTCCAGATCATTAATGAAGATATTGAACAAAACCAGCCCAAGGACTGACCGTTGGGGCACTCCGCTTGATACTGGCTGCCAGCTAGACACGGAGCCATTGATCACTACCCACTGAGCCCAACGATCTAGCCAGCTTTCTATCCACCTTATCGTCCATTCATCCAGCCCATACTTCTTTAACTTGCTGGCAAGAATACTGTGGGAGACTATATCAAAAGCTTTGCTAAAGTCAAGAAATAACATGTTTACTGCTTTCCCCTCATCCACAGAGCCAGTTATCTCATCATAGAAGGCAATTAGATTAGTCAGGCATGTCTTGCCCTTGGTGAATCCATGCTGACTGTTCCTGATCACTTTCCTCTCCTCTAAGTGCTTCAAAATTCATTCCTTGAGGACCTGCTCCATGATTTTTCCAGGGACTGAGGTGAAGCTGACTGGTCTGTAGTTCCCCAGATCCTCCTCCTTCCCTTTTTTAAAGATGGGCACTACACTAGCCTTTTTCCAGTCATCCAGGACCTCCACCGATCACCATGAGTTTTCAAAGATAATGGCCAAGACAGTGTTGCAATCTAGCCTTTCAGTAGTTCCCTGTTAAGAACCCATAGAGTAGAGCTGGTCATGAATTTTCTAACTAAACATGTTTAATCAGAAATGTTAATTAATTGAAACTGAAAAGTTGCATTTGCAACAAAACTTTAGCTGGAAAAGGTTTCTCAGATCCAGGATGGAATTTCTGGTAAAAACTAGAGAAAAGAGAAAGTATGAGTAAGATCTTACAATAGCCCAGTGGGTAGGTGATGCAGGTTTGACTCCCTGCTCTATCTGTATCAGAGCAGGCTATTCAGGGCTGGGTGGGTGCCTCTCACGCTGGTTTTTCACAAACACTCTTCAAAGGGTCTTAATTTCATCCCTATGTAAAATGGGAAAAATCTCAAAAAGATTTTGGAACAGGAAATCCACTTCTTGCCAAGCTCTAAATAAGAGTACCTTTGAAACGGTCTCATGTGAGCTGAGCTGCTGCCATTGTTTAGAACCTTTCCATAACTCCTTACTACAGAATTGCAACATCTGTTTGTTTTTATTAACAATACTTAGCATTTATATAGAATTTTTCATATTCATATCCATTTTTTTCCAGAATTGCTTAAGCTATAGGCCTAGTTTAGAATTGTATTTACATTTGTCTTAAAGAGAAACCTGTCCTTTATAATAAATCACTGTATCCAGTAGAGGTTCTTTTTTGTTGTGGTTTTTTTGCACGTACCATCAAGTGATAGGTTAGCATAACCTATATACCTATAACCCCTATAGCATATGGGATGATATAGCTTCCAGGTCTAGACTTCAATTAAAGCACTGTGCCAATGACAGCTACATCCAGAATAGTAATCATAGTTCAGAATGTATTTCCTTAAACACAGTGCTCATGCTTTGTGTGAAGCAAAAATAATTGTGCATTGGATCTCAGTCTTGGCTCATGATAAAAATCTATACCCACAAACAAATGGAGCTTTATTTGCTTCTCAAAAAACTCACATTTCACAATTTTGGCAGAAGAAAACTGAAAGCTACTGTGCATCAGCTGAACTTTTGGGGAATATGCTGTGTTACTGTATATTTGAGGCTTTACACAATACTATCAGCTTGATCCTTAGCTGGTATAAATCAGCATAACTCCACTGAATCTGACCCTTATCCTTCTGTTATCAAGACAGACCCTTTTACCTTTCATAAGATTGAGTAGGAGTAGATGTTTTGCCCCAGAGTATATTCAACGATTCCCCTGTGTTTTGTTAACACCTGTTTATATAGCTGGAAGTTTTATTTGTGCCAATCACATCTTTCATCTGCTCCCCAAAGTCTATCTGCCTCTTTGCCTGTTTCACAAAGTTTTCCTTGTCCGCCTTTCAAATCAAGCACAATCAGAATCAGAAAAAAAGTGCTATTCTATAGTGAAAATAAAACATGCCATTGGCCTCTTTCATTAGTGCATATAAAGTTTTTGAGTAGCATTTTTAATTGTAGCATTTGAGCCTCACTGTAGTCATACCTAAGCCTTCCACAATGCCATCTAGGCTCCAACAGACTCTTTTTATGATTGTCTAGGATAGCTTGACATTCATGCTTCTTTAGATTTGAGAACAGACTTGAATGCAGGTTACCTCTGGTTCCTCCTCTGTCAGTTAGCTGATTGCCTTCATGACAGCAGAGTTTGGTCAGAGAGAGACAGTTTGGACACACTCCGTAATCTCAATTAAATACTCTGGGTATGTCTACACTGGCAGAGTTACATTGCCAGCAGTTATAGCACCACTCAGAGAGCGCTGAAGGGAAACCACTGTTGTGTGTTCACACTGTCAGCTGCCTGCGCAATAGTGTATTCACACTTGCGGTACTTGCATCGGTATTAAGAGCGATGCACTCTGGGCAGCTATCCCAAAAAGCATCTCTTCCTTTTCTGCTGCTAAGAATTGTGGGAAGGTGGAGGGGGTCACGTGGCATCCTGGATCCTGTCCCAATGCCCCATGATGCATTGCTTCACATCCCAGCAATCCCTGTGCTTTCGTCCGCATTTGGTGCCATCTTTCAATGGTTTGTGTACTGCACATCCTGCCTCTTTGGTCTGCAGGAAAGGATCCTGCACTGTTGACCAATATGCTGCTCGCTCTCACTAACACATCATGAGTGGCAGTGGAGTTATTCCTTAAACTACAAAGGCAAGAGGAGTGCGACATTGATCTTGCCACGCGTATTAGCTATGACACGAGATTGCTTGTGGCATTCACGAAGGTGTTGACCACAGTGGAATGCCGTTTTGGGCTCGGGAAACAAGCACTGAGTGGTGGAATCACATCATCATGTACATCTGGGATGATGAACAGTGGCTGCAGAACTTTTGGATGGGGAAAGCCACATTCATGGGACTGTGTGATGAGCTCACCCCAGCGCTGCGGCGCAAGGACACGAGAATGAGAGCTGCCCTGTCACTGGAGAAGCGCATGGCGATTGCACTCTGGAAGCTGGATACTCCAGACTGCTCTTGATCAGTTTGGAGTGGGAAAGTCGACCGTTGGAATATGTTGAAGGAAATGTGCAGGGCCATTAATCACATCCTGCTCTGAAAGACTGTGGCTCTGGGCAACGTGCGTGACATGGTTGCTGGCTTTGCACAAATGGGCTTCCCTAACTGCAGTGGGGCAATAGATGGCACATATATTCCAATTCTAGCACCAGACCACCTACCCACCGAGTACATTACTTGGAAGGGGACAGTTATTTCTCTATTGTCCTCCAGGTGCTCCAGGTAGGTGGATCACTATGGGCATTTCACAGACATTAACCAGGCTGGTCTAGAAAGGTGCATGCTGCATGCATCTTTCGGAACACTGGGCTGTTCAGGAAGCTGCAAGCAGGGACTTTCTTTCCGGACCAGAAGATCACCATAGGGGAAGTCAAAATGCCCATTGTGATCCTGGGAGACGTTCCCTACCCCTTAATGCCATGGCTTATGAAGGAGAACCTTGACAGCAGCAAGGAGCGGTTCAACAACAGGTTGAGCAAGTGCAGAATGACTGTTGAGTGTGTTTTTGGCTATTTAAAGTCCCGCTGGTGCTACCTATATGGGGGGCTGGACCTGGCCGATGACAATATTCCTGTGCTTATAGCCGTATGCTGTACGCGCCATAATATTTGTGAAGGGAAGGGTGAAAGCTTCACTCAGGGCTGGACCGCTGAGGCTCAGCACCTGGAGGCTGAATTTGAACAGCCAGAGACAAGGGCTAATAGAGGGGCATAGCATGGGGCCATAAGAATCAGGGATGCCTTGAGGCAGCAATTTGAAGCTGAAAGCCACTAATATTTGTTGCTATGCCCGGGAGTGCAGTGCTTGTAATGCTAGGAGGTGATTGTGATTGGTGCAGACAATGCACTTTGAAGGTGTAAGAAAATTGCCTGTTGCTTTGCAGGGCTCTCTTTGCTTTCAATTAATGGAATAAAGATTCCTTTCAAACCAAAACAATTCCTTTATTAAAAAACAACAACCAGAGGAGAGAGACAAACAAACAAAAATCAGTACTGTGGGAGGGTGGGGGAAAGGAAGGTCCTGGTGGAGGAGGGGTCCCGGGATGATTAAAGATTTGTGTATGTCCAGGTATCATGTGCAACATTGTCCTTTGGAGTACAGTGCAGCAGGCACTGTACTTCAGCAGGACTAAACTGCAGAGGGACAGGTGATGAGTGCAGTATTGGGAGTCCGCAGGGCTGGATTGTGACAGGGCAGGAGTGGAATGCAGTGGGTACAGACTGAAGCCAGAAGTTGATAAAAATGTGTTGCTGGTGTCTAGGGGGGGCGGCGCATGGGAAAGAGTTTTCCAACAGCGACTGCAGGGGAGGGTGGGCAAGGAGCTGCTTGGTTTTCAGTGCTAGTAGTGCCTGGAGCGTGTCCGCTTGGCGCTCCGTAACGTTTAAGATCCGCTCCGTGGCTTTGTTCTGGCATGCCGCATTCTCCTTTCGGTCCCTCTTCTCACTGTCCTGCCACTCCTTCAATTCTTGTTTTTTGACTGTGGAGTGCATCATGACCTCACGCAGAAAGTCCTCTTTAGTTCTTCATGGCTGCTTTCTAATTCTGCACAGCCGTTCAGCTGGTGATAACAAAGAAGGAGCCTGGGTTCCCAAGATCATATCTGTGAAGCCAAAATGCAACATTTTACAGAAGCAGAATTGTTTGCAACACAGAGACCACTGGTTTAAAACATACTATTCACATACATGTCACTAACTGGCTGACCCCAGACAGGCACACATGAACCACAAGACCCCCAAAATGATGAGTAACTGCAGGGGCAGGGGAAATTAGTGTTCCAGGACCATACTGTACTATGGGCCCGTGGCTCTTGGGAAGAGCCAGCACTGATCTGTAGCTCACGAAAGCTTATGCTCAAATAAATTTGTTAGTCTCTAAGGTGCCACAAGTACTCCTTTTCTTTTCAATGTAGTGCAGGGTCTTATAATCATTACTGTCCCCACATTTTCCACAAGCTGTGTTCATTATGGAAGATATCTCGCTGCTGAGGGTGAGCAGGGAATCAAGGGAGGGTCTTCTCCAAGACTGCGGCTTCCACCCTAGCCCTTATGCAGCTCGCCTGTGTGCAGCAATGGTTCCCCCTCAGAGACAGCAGAGTCATGCAGGAAAGTTACCTTTAATAGGGCAAGAAACAAAGCAGCTCTGCCAAAGAACCTGCGGCAATGGATTGCCCAGTATCTCCACAAGAGTTTCCTGGAGATCTCTGAGGCAGATTCCCGTGAAGTGAAGGAGTCAATCAACATCCTGTTCCACCACTCAGACTAGTGCATCATACAGACACAAGCCTGCTTTCTGCAACCCTCCTGCCCCCAATAACTCTCTTCAGTGATTCCCAAAATCAAAGCCATTTACCAGGGGCCTCCTCTCCTGTTTATACTTCACCAAGCTCTGACAGCTGTGACTGGCTATCCTCCTCCAGGGTAGAGAACAGCTTCTGACTGCATGCATCTCTGACCTCTGAGTCATCCTATGCCTCTGGGTCCCCCTCCCACTCCACATCCTCGTCCAAGATTTCCTCTTCCTGACTTGGTCCACTCTCAACTGGCACACGAGCCACCGAAATATCCACAGTGGTCTTCGCAGTGGAGGTGGGGTCACCATCAAGTATCACTCCAGGTCTTTGTAGAACTGGCAGCTCATGGGCGCAGCACCAGAGTGGCAGTTTGCCTCCTGCGGCTTGTGGTAGGTGTTCCACACTCATTCACTTTGACCCTGCACTGCAGTGTGTCCTGATCATGGCCCCTTTCTGTCATGCATCATTAAATCTGTCCATAGGTACCATAATCCCTATGGCTGGAGCACAGCTGGGACTGAGCAGCCTCCTCTACCCAAATGCTGATGATGTCCAGCAGCTCGGCATTACTCCAAGCAGGGGATTGCCTCGTGTGTGGAGCAGGCATGGCAACCTGGAAAGTGCAATGAGACCACTGCACGCATCACCGAACAAACAGGAAGGGGACTTCCAAAATTCTCAAGGAATTTAGGGGGCAGGACTCCCAGTTGGTCAACTGAGGGCAGGGCATTAGAGTTCAAACCGATGACAGGAGAGGCAAGAACAGGCATTGTGAACACACTGCCAAGCCACTTAGTGTGCAGAAACTGCGCAGTTGCAGAGCTGTAAAAAACCCACCCCGATGAGAGGCGTACAGCTTCTGGGACTACAGTGTGGCTTGGCAGTGTGTACACCTCAGGAATTACACCGCAGAAAGCTGCTTTACTGTATAGAAACTTTGCAGTGTAGCCAAGGCCTCTATCAAGCATACTCCATTGGAAGCATTCCAAAGAGGGCAAATAACCTCACTAGGAAATGACAGTACTGTGTGTATGCCAATGAGTTCTTCCTTCTTACTCCCTTCCCTGCTGATTTACTGAGACTTTCCAAAGGCCAGAGAGGACTCTTATTCAGTGAAGGTTCTGCACACTCATCCACAGTTCCGCCTTTTCTCCTAAGTCAGAGGTTCTCAACTCTGGTCCACCGCTTGTTCAGGGAAAGTCTCTGGCACGCCGGGCCGGTTTGTTTACCTGCCGCATCTGCAGGTTTGCCAATTGTGGCTCGCACTGGCCATGGTTCACTGCTCCAGGCCAAAGGGGGCTGCAGGAAGGTCGGCCAGCACGTCCCTTGGCCCATGCTACTTTCTGCAGCCCCCATTGGCCTGAAGCCATGAACCGCGGCCAGTGGGAGCCACAATCAGCCGAACCTGTGAACGCAACAGGTAAACAAACCGGCCTGGCACGCCAGGGGCTTTCCCTGAACAAGCGGTAGACCAGAGTTGAGAACCACTGTCCTAAGTGGTCATGTTTCCGTGATCAGTTTTCTAGATATCTCGCTTACTCCTGTACTGCTGGTTCTACAGTAGATGAATAGTTCAATCTAATCAATATTTTCTCGACTGTGCTATAAATAGGAGTGGAAACTTTTTACTTCCTTCCCATGAATTACAGGAGTTCCATCACTGGTGGATCTCCAATGTTATTTCATGTGGCATACTGCAAGAAGAAATACTGAATTCAAGGACAGTATGACTGGCAGTGCAATGAATGGTCGATCCCAGGCCTGTATTGCAGCAGGAAGCGAAGAATTCCCAGCATAATGGCCAAGGGAACTCAATGGCAAAGTGCTAACAATAAATGAAGAAAATGTGATGCCCACATCATATCATTATCTTGTTGTGGGTTGGTAACAATTCTGAGATTTCATGAATTCATAACAACAAAGCAAAAGTGCCCATGGCTAGAAAAAATGGAAGTGTTTCTGGAAAGTCCTAAACTGTCCAGATTCTTACAGAGCAATATCTGGTGGTCCAAAAGGAATCTAATCCAACCCTGTCATGGCAACTGCAGCATAAAAGTTCATAATGTAATATTTACATTAAAGCAAGGAAGCACAAGAAACACTGATATAGAATTTAGGTGTAAGGCAAATTGTTGCACTGCTGTATTCAATATCTCACAGACAAACAAAAGACTTTAACTTCAGCTTTGATCCTCTTATCTTCCACTAACACCAAAAATCTGTGTCTAAGTAACTCTTCCAGGGTTGCCCTCATTTCAGGAGATTTCATTTCCCCCTTTCATTCTGTCATAATTAACTTTGTTCCGCCAGGAGCTGAGGGTTTGAAAACAGTCATTGTTATTTTCAAAGGTGTATTAATGTTAGTGGGAATTGGGTATTCAAATCCCCTAGATACCTTTGAGTTTACTATCTAGAAGTGGGACCAACTGTACCATACAGGGCACTGCAAAAAACAAAAACAAGAACAAAAATGTGATTACGCTTACTGACATGTTTATTCCTAGTGTGTGCATACATACATGCATACATAATGCCCTAAGCCACTGAAAAGGACACAGGGCAGTACCATATTTAAAGTGTTTGTTAGAATGCCTTAAACATACCAAAGATTAATGTATAGAATGGCTACATATATATATTTACATACAGGTTTATTCCCAGATCAGGAATACAATGGTTCTTATACGACCAGTGGGCACTGAAAAAAGAGCACTATTTAGAAACCAAGTCCAAATGTAGCAGAGACTTTTATATAATCTCAGAGTATAGACAAATAGGGGGGAAAAATGATTTCCCAGTTGCCAGATGATTCCCCCATTTGTAAAATAATTAGCCATTTTCAGCTATGCTTCTGCTTTTTAGCTCTCAGCACAAGAATGCATCTTTGTTGATAACATTTTTAAAGTATCAGAGGGGTAGCCGTGTTAGTCTGGATCTGTAAAAGTGGCGAAGAGTCCTGTGGCACCTTATAGACTAACAGATGTATTGAAGCATAAGCTTTTGTGGGTGAATACTACATGCATCCGACAAAATGGGTATTCACCCACGAAAGCTTATACTTCAATACGTCTGTTAGTCTATAAGGTGCCACAGGACTCTTTGCTACATTTTTAAACAATGTATGAAGGTGAAATTGTAACCACCATCTAGGAATACACCTAAGGTTACCTACATACTATGGAGGAGGGGGAGAAAAATGCAACCCTGAATAATTAATGTAATTAATTAAAGAAATGGTACAGATTCATCCCTGTAAACTCATAATCACTCGAGCAATGACAACCTGACTTGGGCTTCGCTGCCTAGGCAGATTGTGCCTAGAGACTCCCCAGCATCTTTTGCTGTCTGCCAGCTGAAGTGTGTCAGGTTACATGCAGTGCAAAATAAAAATTAATTTCAAGGCCTCGTGTTTTTGACAATTTACAAAGGGAGGCTCTCCAACAGCTGAACAATATTAGGATGTCAGTACTGCATGTCATAATCATAATATTTCACATGTCCACATGCTAGGTGCCCCACAGAACAAATAGCAGACATAATCCCTGCCCCAAAGATCTTACAATCTAGACAGAGACAATCAGACAAAGGATGTAGCAAGCAGATACAACATTCAAGCCTTTTTGCCATTTCTTTCCAATTACAGTATCCCACTGGAAGGTTAAATGCTGGTATATCATGAGATAATTAAAATGCTGGTGTAAAATAGTGAAAGGACTGAAACTGCTAGCCTTCTACCAATCCTATACCACCTGAGGAAATAAATCCTCATGAAGCGAGGTGTGCTGCTGACACAGCTGTGTTGTATTATCATGATGACATGACATGTCCTCATTTATACTCTAACAGACTGTAGAAGAGTACTTCTAGGGGAGAGGTAGACAGTGTGATCCATTATTAGATAGAGCACTAGGCAAGAAGTCAAGAGACCAAAAGTTTTGTTCCCTCCTCTACCTTTGGACTTCACCACTCTGTGCTTCTGATTTGCTTCCCAGCCTTTGTCGTCTCGATTTAGAGAGAAAGCTTATTAGGGCAGGGACTATCTCACTGTGAGTGAAATCCTGACCCCATTGAAATTAATGACAAAACTCCAATGGCCAGGATTTCACCCTATATATTTGTACAATGCCTGAACAATGGGGTTCCACACATAGTTGGGTGCTACTGTAACAAAAACAATAGTGCCAAATTCATAGACTCCAAATTGCTTGGAACCTTTAAAAACAGTAGAGAACAATCCTGCTTTGGTGAGAACATGGAATGCATGATCTTCTTCTCTCTAACCCAAGGGTAGGCAAACCTTTTGGCCCAAGGGCCACATTGGAATTGCAAAAAAGTATGGAGGGCCGGGTAGGGAAGGCTGTGCCTCCCCAAACAGCCTGGCTCCCACCCCCTATCTGCCCCCTCCCACTTCCCGCCCCCTAACTGCTCCTCTCAGAACCCCCAACCCATCCAACCCCACCTGCTCCTTGTCCCCTGACCGCCCCCACCCAGAACCCCCTGCCTCTAACTGCCCCCCCAAGACCCCACATCTTATCCAACCCCCCCTGCTCCCCAACTGCCCCCCTGACCTTATCCACACCCCTTCCCCCTGACAGCTCCCCCAGGACCCCTCCCCCCATCCAACCTCCCTGTTCCCCATCTTCTGATTTCCCCCCCTCAGAACCTCCGCCACATCCAACCACTGCCTTCTCCCTGTCCCCTGACTGCCCCCTGGTACCCCCTGACCTTTAATCCAACCCCCTCCCCCTGCTCCCCGCCCCTTTTACCATGCCACTCAGAGCGGCAGGACTTGCAGCCCCACTGCCTGACTGGAGCCCGCCATGCTCTCTGGCGGGAGCTTGCAGCCCCGCTGCCCAGAGTGCTGGCGGCATGGTGACCTGAGGCTGTGGGGCAGGGGGGACAACAGGGGAGGCGCCGGGGCTGGCCTCCCCAGCCAGAAGCTCAAGGTCCAGGTAGGATGGTCGGCTGTTTGCCCACTTCCACTCTAACCTCTGATTCCATATCTTTGTAAAGCACTTTGTGATCTACAGATAAAGTGTGCTATAAACTGCTCAATATTTTTATTATTCCATTAACATTGTTTAAGAGTTAACAACCTTCTCTTCATTTTACAAAACAAAATAAAAAATGATGTATACAATCTTTTAGATTAAGAGATAAGACTTCTCAGCCTTTGCAAAAAAACATTTAGTCAGTTAGTCTAGCATTAACAATTATTTAGGAGAAGCAGTATGACAGCCATGAAACAAAACCTTATAAGTATTACATAGTTCTTATGTAATTGAATTTTGGATACAATATGTTGCAGCTGGTCAGAATTTTAAAAACAGTTACACACAATTAATTGCTTACATTTCCTCTTGCTTACTCTTTAATTGAAAGTAGGAGAAGTTAAAAATACATTCAGTCCCCTAGTAATTTTACTATTGCCATTCAGCGATTAGGTTGGTAGCATCCATAAGGGGTTAATGTTGCATCTACTCAGTGTTCAAAAGGAGCTATATGGATTCTCTTAGATAGAGACTGGAAAAGAAAACTTCCCCTCCATTTGTGCAGAGTATAAGAAAAATCTGGGAAAGAGCTGTCATGGTAAAGTTAAAACAACGAATCATTGAATAAGGTAGAGAGGAAAAACAAGTACTTGGTTACCTGCATCCAGTTCTCCAATCCAAACTGCAATGAGCAGGACCAGGACCAGAGCTGAGGGAAGAACCGCAGGTGACTAGATGCTCCGTCTCAACTATTAAGCCCCCTCTGAGATCCTCACACTCACTACTGTGCTGCCTGTGGGGTGGGGTGACACACGGGCAGAAAAGCAAACTGGCCACCAGGTCACCCCATTGTACACTATGCGTTGACCTGGTGGCCCATCGACTAGGCACACAGGTCACCAGGTCAACCTGGAGCCCCAAGGAAGGAGAGGAAAGGGGGTGGCCAGACCCTCCTTTGCTGAGGGTCACTCTGCCCACCATCCTCCCCTGGACACCTTCCGGGGGACAACTATTAAGCCTCCCCCTGGACCTGCTCCATCTTGACTATTAAGCCCCGTCTGTGATCCTCATGATCACTACTGCGCTGCCCTTGGAGTGGGGTGACATGCAGGCCTGAAAGCAAACCGGCTACCTGGTCAACCCATAGGTGTGTTATCTTACTGTTTGGTATTGTGGAAAAATGTTGGCTTTAATGATCATCACTAATACATCTGTGGTGAAAACCTGACTCCATTTAAATTAATGGGATCTTGGCCATTGATTTCAAATGGCCCCAGGATATTATCCTTAGAGAAAAATTAGCTGAGACAGAAATAAGCTATAGGTAGTGTGATAGACCCAGGCCAGTTGGGTACAGCAGAGTAGCAAAAGGCAGATATACTGGCCACTGAATTAACAGTTTTCTGTTCTCTGACTGACCAGAGCAGGGGCTGTTCTAGGCTAATGAGAGCACCTGACTCCAATTAACCTGCAAAGAGTCAGGTGAGGCCATTTAGCTAATGTGACCACCTGACTCTAATTAAGGCCCCTCTGATAATATAAAAGGGCTCACTCCAATCAGGCAGAGAGGAGCCAGGGAAGAGGAAGTGTGGCTGAAGGGCTGGTTAATGAAGATACCCTCAAGTCATTAGTGTTAGAGAGCTTATTCCTTCACTCTCCCACTTCCCTCGTCCTTCTCGCATGAACAGAGAGTAACAATACCCAAAGTTCGAAGGTGCAAACAATTAGATGTTTATTGGGGTGAACTTCCAGCAAGCTTAAATCCAAGTTCCTTTTTCCTTATTTTCGAATCCCAACTTACTTCCTGTTTTCCCCTAATTTATATAGTAATATTCTTAGCTATACCTTGACCAATTATTCTTCTGAAATTTACCTAACCAATCCTAACATATTGTAACATGATTAGCTAACCAATTATATCCCACCACCTTAATTAGTTTACACTCAGCAAAATTAATTATACAGCTGAGAGAAACAATCACAGAACCAGACAGAGACCATGCAAATAAACAATAGCAAAGTGGGAACTATAATGACAAAACAATACAGAAGTGAGGATTTCACAACTACATCTATAAAGACGTAAGGGTTTCCCAGCTGTGTCTATTGATAAATGAGTTCTTACCAGACAGAAAACTATCAACCTAAATTTCCTTTTACATCTTCTAGGCTCTTCCCTTTCTCTGGAGGTGATAGATCAGATCACCTTCCTAACGGCCCCATATTGACTAGTTTAGAATGTGAGGATGTGACCGTTTGCTTCCCAGCTTATTGCTGCCTCTGCTGCTTAGCCAAAAGCATTGGCCTAAGAACAGGGCCTCAAACTGTCACAGTGAGAGAAGGCTCTTACACAGATTCTTTCTTGTATACCTGTATTACTAGCTAAATGATAAACATACACCTACATTCTTAAAGTATAGGCCTTTACAGGCAGGCCTGACTATCTATATCCTAACAATTAGTAAGGGATCCCTAAGGTAAGGGTGAAGAAGAGAGAAGCAGGAGAGCTGTGGGGAAGTGGCCCAGGGAAATGTAGCAACTCTGGCAGTAAAAGGTTGGCTGCCAACAGCTGCTACCATTAGGGTCCCTGGGCTGGAACCCGGAGTAGAGGGCGGGCCTGGGTTCCCCCCAACCCACCACTACAGAAACACCTCCTGGGAGGGGAAAATAGGCCCCTGTCAGGACAGAAGGCTAAACTGTTTTGGCATGAGGCCATAGGAGCAACAGAGACTGTGGGAATTCTCTCACCATCCTCCATTGCTGGCTTATGATGAAAAGGGCTCAGTAAACTGTATCCCTGGCCCTAGAGAGAGAAGGGCTATGTGGAGGGTTGCAGTGAGCCTCTGAAGCTAGCATAAACCTCCTGGAAGCGCAGGACCCATGGGGACAAGGTCAGAGCTCTGCCACAGTAGTAGTAACCTAGTGAAAACGGATGCTGAAAGAAATGTGGAGGAAGATAATGCACAGCAAACTTGAGAATAAGGTTGCATTTAGTATGGTAGCAAAATAATTGCTGTTTTCAATTCTCATTGTCTTCATCAGCTGCTCCCTATCAGGTGGCAGGACAAGATCAGAAATGAGGACATTCAAAGCCAACTCCAGCAACCACATTCATCAGCAACCACCTTCATCAGTTTGATTTTTGGCTGCTTTCCTGATACAGATGGAATACCAATTACTTATACAGCAATGCATACCAATGACTTACATAGCAATGAATGCCACTTCTTGGCCAGTGATCAAGTGGATGCCAAAAGTTTGAAAGTGAGATAAGATCAACAATGGTGGACATAAACTGAATATCCAGCCAAACCAGATTCAACACTTAGGTAGAAGTCAATCCAGGTGCTGCTCATTCTACAAGGAGGCTACATTCCTGTAGATTTGCCATCATGATGATGATGATGATTGATGACAATGATGGCAACAAAAATGGCCACTCAAAGATTGAATGCACCTCACTGAGAAGAGATATGATAGTCTCTATCTTTGTGACTCTGGTAATACATACCTGAAATATTCAGTTCCAGGGACTTTCTTACCAGAAATGTGTACTTATTAGAGGGGTGTTAAGAGATGCAAACCAGCAGGACAGATTTGTTTATGAGAGAAGACTTAGTGACCTAATATAGCTTGGCTAAGTTTGATGGGGTGTACAAACCCCACAGTGGTGAAGTAAGCTCAGTTTAGCTCAGTCTGGGCAGACAGAGGAGGAGAGCAGTTACGTGGTGCAGGTTCCTGATGAGAAGCTGCCTAAGTCCCAAGCGTTAGGGCCCAGCCCCCACTGCCAAGCCACCACAGGCCTCTCAATCACAGATAGCAGCAATGATGAGCTACAACTGAGAGAGGAAGAGCACAAACAGAGAGAACTCCAGATGGGATTCAGAGTGAATCAGTGACACCAACAGAGGAACAGGAAGCCAGGGTAGGATGTGGTCCAAGGAGCAGGCACAGGGGTGCCTGCCCCCAAGACTGCACATTTTTGAATTACTGCTTCATTGGGCTCTGGGTTGGAACCAGGGGGAGCAGGGAGTGTCCAAGTCTCCCTACCCCCAGACATTGACTCTCACCATTGGTCGACATAACCCAGAGCATTGCTGCCAGGCAGTGCTGCTGGAACCAGACCTGAACACCACCCCACCCTACCCAGACATATGGTGGAGAAAGCGGGAATTGCCAGAGTCCTGTTAAAAAGACCACACTGGACTGCTGACAGAACAACCCTATAGAGGATATGGATACAGAAAAGCTGCTGAAATGAATGCTGGAGAACCAGCAACATCAGACGATCCAACTACAGCAGGGGAGATACTTCAACAGATAGTGGCCCAGCATCAACAGCAAGTAGCCCAAAAGCAACAGCGGCTTATTCAGGAGCGGGTGCCCCACCACATCGGACAACAAGAACACCTGATCCAGCACTATTACAACTCCAGGAGGCATCCAACATCACAGTGCCCGGACCTATAGGATATGCCCTCCCCACTGGGCTGCCTATCTGGCTCACGAAAATGGGCCCCAGAGATGACCCTGTAGCCTTCCTGGTCACCTTCAAACAGATGGCCTCTGTGGTACGTTAGCCACCAGAACTCTGGGCCACCCTGATAGCTCCATACCTGACCAGCCCTGCATAAGCAGCCTACCGGAGTTTGCACCCCACGGAAGTATTAGACCAGTGGTTCTCAAACTGGGGGTCGGGACCCTTGAGGGGATTGTGCAGTTATTACATGGGGGGAGTTGCAAGCTATCATCCTGCACCCTGAACCCGGCTTGCCTCCAGCATTTATAATGGTGTTTTTAAATATATTAAAAAGTGTGTTTGATTTATACCGGGGGTTGCACTCAGAGGCTTGCTATGTGAAAGGGGTCACCAGTACAAAAGTTTGAGAACCTCTGTACTAGACTATGCCAAAGTAAAAGGAGCCATGCTCAACTGTCTAAGTATCAATCCTGAGACATTCTGCTAGAGGTTTCACAAATGTTGATTTTATTTTTTCTCCATTCTTGGGAGGGAGGAGGCAAGCAGGAAGAAGACCCACCTCTGTGTTCTAGACTGAGTGGGAGGGTTTGTGATGGGGTGTTCAAACCCCAGACTGGTGAAGGAAGGATTAAGGAGCATCTTTGGGCCCTGAAAGCCCTGCCCAGCTGCATCTGCTGGCCATGCTCAAAGTGGAGGCAGAGCTCAAAAGGGAGCAGTTTAGCTCAGACTAGAAAGACAGAGGAGGAGAGCAGTTGCATGCTGCAGGCTCCTAATGAAAAGACATTGAGACTCCACGTGGCTGGGCCCAGCCTTCAATGCCAAGCCACCACAAGCCTTTCAATTGTAGAGAGCAGCAACAAAGAGCCATGACTGCGAGAGGAAGACCCTTGGACTACAGACAGAGAGAACTCCAGAAGGGACTGCTTCATTGGGCCCTGCGTTGAAACCCGTTGGAGCAGGGAGGGCCCAGTTTCCCTACTCCTGACCATTGATTCTTGCCACTAAGCAACATAACCCGGAATGCAACTGCTAGGTGGTGCTGCCAGGACCAGACCAGAACCCCTCCCCTCCCTGGAACAAAGCAAAAGCTGGGAGGTTTAGATAACTGTACAGAAATGACTCTTTGGATAAACCACTAACTCAAAATTAATGGTGTAGTTACCTAAATGAATATGTGATTTCATAGGCACTTATGATAACATATAGTTCAGGCAAAATGAAATTAAAAAGGAAAATTGAGGAAGATTGTCACATAAGGAAAATTTTGTTAAGTACAATAGGCTGAGAAGATTTCAGATGCCCATGGTTTTTTGGGGAAAAAAATGAGAATAATGGAAGTAAAATTTAGGAAGAGGTGTCTTGTCTTTAAGAGTGCGCTCTGAAAATCACCATAATTATTAGAGTAATCAGATACTGTACTATTCCCTTTCACTGAAAGTTGGTAAGAAAAATTATTTTAATTTAGCAACTGTTTGTTTTCAATTCTCTAATGAGCATTTTAAAATATCTTGGCCAGAAATGTCCTTTGCTTTGCACACATCATTCTAACACTGATTTTAGCAAGTTCAGTTTCAATCCTTAACAGAACTTGACTAATTTAGATTTGAAGGATTCACAAACATTCTGAAGAATGAAGCCTTCCTATTCAACTTAAGTGTTCCTCCCTCCTATCCCCTTTCCCCCATCCATCCCATGCAAAGGGTCAGCCTAAGTCGTATGCACAAGGTCAACCAACTTTCTGTCAGAACTTTTGTTTAGTTGACAACCCATGGAAAGTATCTGCTTTCCTCAACATATTTTGATTTTTTTGTCATAAAATCAAAAACATTTCAACTTTAAGGTCTTTTTACCCATTTAAAAATTTCATTTTCTGACCAGCTCTAACATATACCACTTGCATTCCACAGAAAGTCTCCAAATAGGTCCTAATTAGAACTTTATTGCATAGGCTTCAGTGAAATACTCCCTTGGCCCTCTGCATATGGAGGAATTTCACCTTCCCAGCTGGTATTCCAAATCCCTTTTTAAAAATTTGCTTATTTATGAATAGCCTTGTTTTCAAGAATATTTCTGGAGACACTGTGAAAACTAGTGCAAATATATACTTGTGAGAATATTCACACCAGAGTTGCTCTTGCAGCATTTTGGAAGAGCTGTTTTTATTATCCACAAAATAGATTCAAGCAAGTATACAGATATGTGGATAATTTGCAAACAAAAGAAAAAGTATCCTTCCTGTTCATAAAACTCAATCTGGGACAGAAACAACAGCATGTGACCAAATATATAATGTGAATAACAAATAATGGCAAGCAAATAGTCATAGGATGATATCCCCTCCTGCCTAGAGGATGAGTGTATTCACCTTTCTGAGAGTGGAGTGCAGAACAGCAGAGAAAGTTATCTTCAGCCAACCCAGGCTGACGGTCTGGGGCCACTGTGCAGTTCTCTTGTGGCTATTATTCAGCCCCATGGCCTGGAATAGCAGCTACAGTGTCTCTGAGCCTGTTATGTGGAGTGCTGGGGCCACAGCTATTGTGGTCTTCCACATGGACTTAATCAAGGGCTGCACAGAGACTGTTTCCACAGTACACAGTGTTGGAAGTGTAAGGTGGGAAACTGAGCCACAAATCCATCCAATTGAACTTAATCAATTTTTGCCTTTGTTTATAAATTTTCAGATAGAATTATTGTCACTTATCCTTTCTGGACTTACAGTTATGGCAGACAACAAACTGATAGAACAGAACAGGGAAGGGCCCAAGTTACCAAGTTCCAGCATACCAGGAAACAACTGGTATAGTTGTCACAGCCTCTGATCCCTGGCCTAGTGCTTTAGTCTCGTTTCTTCACTTTCTTGTCCTGTATCTCTTTGATTAGGAACTTGTTCACTTAGCTTCTTATATATTATCAAATTCAGATTCATTAGCTATCTTCCAATCTGTGTTAAGCATAGTCTTACATAACCCATACAATATGCATGCGCAAGCTTCAATTTTTACATTTGCTGTTGATGCTACTTTCAGGTCATCTTGCTGTTGGTTTTTCCCAACATTAGCATTAGTCTTGCATATTTATTATACTAATTAACTTCTAAATCTTCCAACACACTAACAGGATGTCACCTTTGTCCTGTCAGTGTAAGCATTACTAAGCAAGTCTGTGTAAGAGGAAAAACTGGCAAGACAACATGACTCATGCCAGGCACAACTTAAGCCAAGCACAAGAGTTACCTCATTCAAAGTCATTCACTATCCATAATTATAAACTATGAATGTAACAAACCCCTTATTTTTACCATTTAGCAACTCTTCATCTTTATATTTTATTATCATAATTCAGTGTTTATGTATCATCATCATCTTTAATGTTTATTTGAATGAGGAAGTTATGGATTTTCAGGGGACTTTCTACTCAAAGTCCAGGATCATGTTTGTAAATCATTTGAAAACCCTTGTTAGAAATCTTACCTGTTGCATTTCTGAGGTGTATTTTATTTTAATTTAGTTCATGATATTTAATTGTATTCAGTTGTTCTCCAATTGTGCAGACACCCTTGTGTGGCCACTCTGCCAGTGAAACTCTGTTCAGCCACTATGCTGTGTTTAAATGGTGCAGGAGACCTTGCCTGATCATCCTCTGTATCAGAAAGCAATTTCAGCCACAGCGGCCAGCTTGCAAATCCAGAGGCTAAATTTGTTTGCACAAAGTTTTCATAAAAAATAGCAAATTCATAAAAACCATTGCCTGCTGACGGATAATTCAGGAACAGAAAACAGTGCTATATTTATTGGGAATAACATTTCCCTAAATTATTTGACCAGATCTATGCTATTAATCCATGGAATGTTTTTTCCATATACCTCAATATGACAAACTTCCATTGTCTGAACCTATTCCAGTGACGTGGACATTGCATAGAGTTTATATTGATCTTATGTTTCTCACATTCATATTAATATGAAAAATGTTGCAGTAATTACGTGTTGATCCCCAAGAATTTTCCATTATATTCTAGTATAGATAGTAATTTTATACTTACAAATTGCTATCTTCTTTTAACTGCTTTGTTTGTTTCCTTGCTTCATTGTAAATGCTACAAAAAGACCACAAAACATCAAGCAGTAAACCAATCTTGTTCATTCACTCTATTTACAGCATTTAATAAATTGTCTCTGAAAATATAATGCAGCTTATTTCATTTTGCTAATGCTACAGGTAGTCTAAGACCACTTTCAGCCTAGTAGAATGTAAACACACACACACACACACACACACCCTCCTGGAAAGCTATCCTTTTACAGAAATGGTATCATGTCAAACCCAACATTTCACACAAAAGATGCTGTCAGCCCATAAGCAAACACCAAGCATTGGATCTAACCATATCATAATGGCCTTTATTTTTTCTAGTTGAAGATCTGCAGCAAATTTTTAGACTCCAGTCTTAAAGCCTGGCATAAGGCTTCCTGCACTAGTACACACTGCTGTTTTGTAATGTTTCAGGCAGAAGAAGAAACCCAAAACAACAAGCTAGACTGCCACAGAACTATCACGCTAGCAGACTATCTCACTACGGTGAGATATGCAAAGCTGAGGCAGACTCACCAAATTCAGTGACCATGAACGTGAGGTGGAAAAAAGAGGCACAATGCACAATTCAAACCCAGAGAAGAGTGCAATTCACATGACAAAGGATAGGTGAAGACAGAGAGAGACACTTTTTCCTGAAATGTACAAAATACAAGAGGTATTTGCATAGCATCACACTATGTAAAAACCCACCACCAGTTTGGTAACTGCCTAAAATGACAAATAGACCCAAGCAGAGGCATAACTAGGTGGAGCGAACAGGGGCAGCGGACATAAAAAATGTTGCCACCTGCTTGTACTCACCGGGAGGCGCTCCGGGTCCTCGGCGGCACTGAAGGCCCCTGGGGCCGAAATGCTGCCGAGGACCCAGAGCGCGTGAAGGCCCCCACCGCCAAAGACCTGGAGCCCCACCGGGTGAGTAAAAATTTTAAAAGGCACCTATAAATTAAAAAGGCACCACTTGTGCTCAGAGGGGGAGCGGCCACTCCCCCCCGCTGTCCCCCTGGCTACACTACTGGACCCAAGGTATCAAGCCCCAAACACAATCAATATGTAACTTTACCCTATAAGATGCTGATAAAAATCTACCCGAGTTTTGTCTACACTGTAGCTGGGTCAGAACTCCCAGCACGGGTAGACAAACACATTAGTTCCGCTCACCTTAGCATGCTAAAAATAGCAGTATTGATGTTGCAACCCAGACTGGAGTTCAAGCTCTCAAGCTCACCCAGCGTCTTAGGCCTGAGAGCCCAAACTGCAGCCTGAGATACGACGTCTACGATACACTTTTAGCATGCTAGTTCAAGCTCCCATAGTGCAAGTCTGTCTACCTGGGCTGGCAGACTTGTTCCCAGCCGTGGTGTAGACATATTCACAGAGGCCTGAGAGACCGGTCTTTTTAAACATGACAGTTTTAAAGCTTGTCATGCCCATAAAATCTCATTGAACTATTGATGTTGAACTACTGACGTGGATTGATTTGGTTGATTTGAAATATAAATCATAATCATTCCTTAGCATATGAAGTCCTGAAATCATCTCCAAAGTTAAACATGACTAAGAAAGCATTACGTACTTCATAGCTACAAATTAAACATAATAGGTCAGATCCTCCACTAGTATAAATTGGTAGAGAACCACTGAAGCAGCATAAATTTCATGGAGCTCCGTTGAATTACATCGATCTGAGGATCTGGCCGAATGGTTTTATTTATTATGCTATTTTCTAGGTTTGTATAAGTTTAAGATCCTATATTATTATTATTATTTTTAATTTAAATGTATTTTGGCACAATGGTAACCTTAATTTATGATTTTGGCAAAAGTCCCTCAGGGACCTTATGCTATTATAGGAATGGGTGTAGCAGAGCTTAGCTGCATTATATCCCCATCCCTCCCTGCTTTGCCAATGCCTCTCCCACAGAAGGCCCCTTCCTTCCACCTGTGGTGATGCGGGAGGATCAGCAGACACAAGAGATGCAGAGCCACCTGTCAGTGAAGAGTTCTCTTGAATGGGGCATTCTCCACTGGCCATCTTCAGATTCTTAGGTGGCACAAAGGAGCTTTAGCCGAGTGGAGATTCTCAGCCAAAATCTTTATTAGATTAGAAAATAATAAGCAATAGCAACGTAAGAATCCTCCACTAATACCTATGATGTGACATCTCTAAACTCTAAGAAATGAATTCAAATTAAGTAAATTTTCTTTTAAAAAAACCAAGAAAGCAAGCAATGCCGCCTACAAGTCTAACTGATCAACATTCTGCATTCAAAATTTGCCATTAAGTTTTATTAATTAAGCTTATCTATACTCACCCTCTTGAATTAATAAAATGTGACTGATATTCATTGCAATATTACAGGCCGTGGCTGTTATGAAAATATGGTTGCTAGGATACCTTCATTATTTCATCTTCATGTTACACTAGTCTATCAATTAAAGAAGAAACACTAGCTAATTCTTGGCATATCTATACACATTCCCGTATCTTCATGTGACATTTCTCTGAGCATGCACCTTCTAATCTATAAAATATTAAACAATGAAGTGATCATATCAGTTTGCATAACTCTTATACTTAAAATTTCTGTCTCCATCTTTGTTTAAATTAGGACAGTGAAATATCCATGTCTACACCCATTCATTTTCCATTAACTGGATTCAAACACCTAAAAGATGACCAGATGCAAGTCTACACCTCTGCACTGCTCAGCCTGTTTAAAAGCAAGGAGATTCTGGGATTGGAGTGACACATGAAAGAGGTTATCTACAGATTCAAACTATCCACAGTCCCTAGCAGCCTTTTCCTTGGACAGCCACAGCAGTATGATTCATGTCCAAGATATAGGGCACTTGCAAATTGCATTTCGTAATGCATATTATTAACAAAGCACATCAGGTATTCTGATGAAAGATGGGCTCAAACGAAAAATGCATCCAAAACTGGGGGAATATTCAGCACCAGATATGCACTTTGGGGTCTCAGTTTACCAGATGGCATCAGAATTACAAACAGACAAAGTGTGGAACACTACCTTGGAAAAGAACATTGAGTAAAATTCATCCTGATGCAAAGAGAGATCACAAAATCTAGACAACACTTAAGTGAAACTTAAACACACTCAGGTCTCTTAGGTCATTTCCAGAGTTTGGACTCCAACAATGATATGAAAGATCTGTTAACTGCAAGAATATTCTGGACAATGGCATATAAATAAGAACACAGAGGAAAAACAAAAATGTATGTTCTTTCCTATTTAATGTTCAATAATGTTGAGGTTTTGAACAAATATTGTGTGATGGTCAAATTAACCAATAAATAAGCAATATGTATAACAGCTACTGACATTTTCAGACAGATCAACACATTTAAATAAGTGATCTATAAATAGGCTGCTTATAATATTACAGCACTTGCTGACCACACATATGTGAGCTGTCAAAGCAAGTACCAGAGACTGTACACAGCTGTTTTCACTTGGTTTAAGCCTGTGTGGTCCTCTTTCCAGGAAAAAGAAATATATATATATATATATTTTATTTTTTTAATTAACAATCCTATTTATGGCTTAGGGGATCTCATATAGTCTATAGATGGCTTATGTCCTGGATTGGATCCACAGCTCAAAAAGCAATGCAAAGCTTTCAGTGACATGAGTAAAGTAGATTGCATGAGACATTTAATTTTTTCCCAAAGAGTTCAAGAAGTGTCATGAAATATTAATAGTGCTGTTATTGTACATTATTTGTTGAGCATGAAGAGGATGTTTAAAGAGAAAAAAGAAAACACTATGTTTGCCCTCAAAAAAATCTACATTCAAAGAGACTTATTTTACTGTGTGCTCCATATCTGTTGTGAAGTGCTGAATGCCTTCATCTCCCACTGAAGACAATGGGAATTGAGGATGCTCAGCAACTTGAAGGAGACACTCAGCAACTTATAGGATCAGGAACAAAGCTTGAGATGTTCACTTGCTGATGATCTAATAGAAAGGGCATCCTTTGCAACATGCAATCAATACAGAGTTCTCTCCTGCCTTCTATGCCCCTGCTCCTGCTGGGTGATGAGGCAGAAAGCCTGGTGCAAATGGACTTCCCTACTCCTTAACCTCTGCTTTCTCCTTCCTTCTGCTTTCTGGTAGAGAAATAGGTCCTTTCATTGATGAGGCAGCAGTCCTGGTGCAAAGGGCCTCCCCTTTGTTATTATATGCTAGTCAAAAAATAGTTAGCCCCCAAGGCCTATCAACCTAAACACAATCTTCAGAATTTTTTGTAGCTACGGAGATGGTTTTATATTTTGCTGCATGCAAAAATATTCCATATGTCCATATAACAGTCTCAGGGTGAGAGACTAAAGTGATGGTGTGATGTGAGATGGATGTTTAGGTTGGACTTTCAGTTTTATTGGCATTACTGTATAACACATGAGCAAGATATGCAGGCCATCCCCAACAAGTGCTGTTTAAAGCTCTATATAATGTCTCTCCATCATATAAGCTTTGTATGCCATATATGTGGCTTGTATTCTCTAAACTCCAAGATGTCCATCTCCTCTGCTTCCAGAGACCTACCTGTCTGTCTCTCTTGTCCTATTTTCATTTTGTAGATCATTTTTCATTGTCACCTACACTATCTCCTTTCACCTTTTTTATACTGGAAAGCCCTCTTCCTCTCTCTGTTGTGAGGCCTAAATCACAGTCTATTTATAGTCTAATCTATGGTTCCTTCCCTTTGGCTGCTCACAGAATCTGATTACTGTCTTCTCTCTCTCTCTCTCACACAGACACAGACACAGACACAGACACACACACACACCTTTTCCTCATCCTACCTCAATTTCTGTAGAGTTGTCACCTTTTCAAAGTGTAAAGCAAGACAATTAGTTAGTGTAACAAGTTTTCTCAAGGCCAGGAGGTCACATTACAACTCCTTAAATTTCAGGGTTTCAGATGCTTTCGAGATGTAATGTGAAAAATGTCTTTGATCTTTTTACTGCCTTGGCAAATTCTTTATGGGGCAATCCATTTACCCAGTCCCTTAGAAAGCGCCATAAAGCATACTTAGCACAAAATATTGCATTTCTACTAACTACATATGTCTCTACACTCAGCATAATTTATACTTACGTTCAAAGATCTGAAAACCTTTTATGAACATGAATGAATTTAACCACCACAACTGAGACAGATGAATGTTTTTATCCCATTTTCCCAGATAAAAACATTGAGGAACAAAGAGATAAGAGGCATGACTTTCAAAGTTAGACTCTTATGCATGAAAATAAGAGTGGTTTTGCACTTAATTTGTATGCAGTGGCTATGATTGTGCATACAAGTTGTCTATTTGTACATGAAAATGACCAGTTACAAGGTCCATCTAATGCACCATTCCTCGGTTTGTGTGCACAACTACATTAATGATATAAAATTAGGTATGCATTAGTGTCTACAATTTGCACATGCGTGTTATTGAAAAGTCAGGCTTCAATAATTAACGCAAAGTCACAAAGGAAGTCTATGTAAGAGCCAGGGATGGAACTGGTATCTCCAATTGGAAGTCAAAACCACAAGATTATCTCCCCTCTTCATGAATGTATTGACATAGTATAAACATCATTGAGCTGATTTCTCCCTCCCTCACATCCCAAATTCTCTATTTTTGTGTCCTAAAAAGGAAGCTTAACTTGTAGGTTAGTGGTTACAAAATTAGGGACCTTCTGAAATACATCGGAAGATGTCCCTCTCTAACTAGATCATCAGCCACTTTCTGACCTGTTTGTGCCCCTCAACTGACAAGACAGAGCCACAAAGCCACCTTACCTACTCAGGAGAGAGAATTCTCCTAGTGTGGGAATTACCCTCTCACAGCCCTTTATCAGAGCAGGGGGTGTGGACAGAGGGTCAGCACACCACAGAAATCCTCAGCTGTATTGGGGACATTGGCAGCCAAGAGCAAGTTAGAACAGCTCTCAACTGACCCTAGACTCAGAAGACAGTAAAGATAGTATGTCACAGGCTGGCTAGCCCTTTAAGGCTAGGCAAACTCAGTCTTGCCTGTGACCTACCAGACAGCCCCCAGCTGCTGGAGTTATGGCAACTTAAAGATAATTAATAATCTCAGTTATAAAAGGGCTAGGAAAAGACTACACAGAGCTGGGAATTCAATCTAGAGGGAGGGACTACAGAGACAACATGACTCTTTGGCAGGTACAAGAACCCACAGGGAGCAGGGTCAGGCTCCTGTGAGGGATGCCCTGAGGTAGGATCAGTAAAAGCACTTTAATGAAGCCAAAGAGGGGTGGAAGATTTATTAGTTCAGCAGAGAAGGGAGTAGCCATAGGCCCACGAACAAAAATGTCAACACTACATTACAACATCTGTGGTTGGCCCAGGTCAATTGACTTGGGCTCACGAGGCTCGGGCTCAGGGCTATAAAATTGCAGTGTAGGCATTCCAGCTCCAGCTAGAGTCCAGGCTCTGGGACCACCCTCAACCCCTCACAGGATCTCAGAGCCCAGACTCCAGCCTGAGCTTGAGTGTCTACACTGCAATTTTGTAGCCCTGCAGCCCAAGCCCTCTGAGCCCAAGTTAGCTGACCCAGGCCAGTTATGGGTGTTTTATTGCAGTATAGTATAGATAGGTCCCTACCAATTTCACAGCTGTGAAAAATGTGTCAGGGACCATGAAATAAGCCCTTCTCCATGAAATCTGATCTCCCTCTTGCTGTTGGGAGCGCCCTCGACTGGGGCTCTTATCTTCAAGTCTCGGCTAGGCTGGGGAGGGAGAGGACTTGTCCTTCCCTGGCATGGCTGCTCTTGCTTTCAGGGGGAGATCAGACCCACCTCGGAGTGCCTCCTGCTGCTGCAGGAAGCTCCAGCCCTGGAGATTACTGCAGCTGGTGGAGACTTGTGAAGGTGGGACTGATATCCCCCTGCTCCTGGGAGTGCCCCAGCTAGGGGGCTTCTAGCTGCGAGTCCCTGCTGGGCCGGGGAGAAACAGGACTTGTCCTTCCCTGGCATGGCAGCTCTGGGCAGGAGAGGGGGAGACCAGACCCACTTCCAGGTAGTTTTTGGTGAAATGTAAATAGCTGAAAATGTAAAATTGACCAATGCTAAAACCCTCTGGCCATGAAATTGATCAAACTGGACCATGGATTTTGTAGGGCTCTAAGTATAGATATGCCCAAAGGGAGGCCATGTTAAGCACAGGCTGTGGGAAAGCAACACGAGGGGGCTTAGAGATAGGAAGCAGCCCAAGGAAACAGCAGCATACTTGAAGAAGGAGCCCTAGCTGGTAATAGAGGGTGGGCCTGAGCTCCTGTGGAAGGGGCAGGCCGGAGTAGATTAGGCTCCTGTGGGGGAGACCCTGAGGAAGGCTAGTAAGAACACTTCTGTGGAACCCGAAAGGGGTGCAAGAATTATTATTTGGATGTTTAGGTTGGACTTTCAGTTGGACCTTTTGTTACCCCAGAAAGGGACTGAACTTTGTGACTTGGCTAGAGGGCTGAGTCTTGCAAGACCAGGCAACAGGCAGATGGCCCGTATGAGGTGCTGGAGATGAAAACCCCTTGCAGCATCAATCCCTGACACAAGGGGGTGAGATGGCCAGAGAGTACATCACCTTACAAGGTATAAAACCTGCTTTACTCCCCCAGGGTCTGCAGCAAGCCTCCTTCACCCATACCCAAAAGCCCCTTGCTTTTCTATATCCCAGCCACTAAGTCAGTAATTCAGTCAAATTCTTTTCGCTTCCCGCCCCCTTCCCTTCCATGCCATCAACTCACTCACTCTGCCGCCCTCTGATGTGAAGCCCCCTCCTTACGACAGATCTCTTTCCCTGCCTGGTCCCAGACTCCTCCTCACTGCTGCTTTTTTTTCTGGCAAGTACCAAGTATTCTTCACCTTAGCTGGGGGGCCCTTCATCTCCTCCCCTCCCCTTCTCCCTTTCTTTGGTCATTGTCCTCCGGAATACTGAGCACCCTCCATTCTGCTCAATAGGAGCTGAGAGCTCTCAGCACTAGGCAGGAAGCGTTCAGCATGTTATGGGCCTGATTCATTAGTGCTTTTTACCTAGCCTTAGTCTCATGTTCATCACCCCCCGCCCCGTTACCATAGCCTTTTTCCACCTCAAAATTTCTCTTTTTCCACTTCCAGGCTCATCATTCTCCAGCAAACCACCATTTTCCTTTGTAGGGGGCAGGGAAGGTGTGTGCAGATGTGTTTGTGCGCTCACACTCACAGATGATCGCATTTCCATCTCTTTCTGTGTTATGCTGCTGTCAGCCACTTCATTTGATCCATATTGTGCAGTGGTGTTACTGTAATTATATTACTTTCTCTTGCTGCCAATCCCCTGTTGGAAAAAAAAAAACTTAGTCGGGGGAGAGAATGTACTGCAATTTGATCTCTATCACCTGAGCTAATTTAAAGGGACAGCATTATTATAAGAAGTGTGATACCTCAGAAGGTTCTGAAAATATACCAAGCCTGTGATGTATATGAACTTGGGACTTGCAGTACCAGTGCTGTCAAAATCTTAACCTTTTTACAAGTACAAATTTACTCAGCAAACAAAGGGAAATAACATCAAACTAAAAAAAAATTACCCCCATTAAGCAATATAATTTAACAAGTAGAGCAGTATCAGTGACCTCGCTCTGCTATTTAAACAATGAAGATGCTGTGGTCCTGGAGTAATTGAACAATTCCTTGTCTACGATGAACAGCAGCATGAGTCCATTAATTTAAAGCCTTGCTGTGGTCCTGTAGAACACATTGTAATCCCTCTCTGCATCATGTAAAGTTATTTTTATAAAGTCAGCAAAGGATTTCAAAAGCCTAGAACCATAGGATATAAATCTAAAACTGCAGGGTGAAATTCTGCAATACTTCATATACTGTATAAATAGAATTTTCAGACATTTTCAAACCCACTATCTACATTGCACTAAATGATACAGAAGCAGATGAACATGTTGATTTCAGGGTTTAAATGCACGTGGTTTGAGGATGGGCAATAAAAATCAGTTCAAATCTAGGGGGTCTCAATTTTTTATTAATGTTGATCACATCATAAAGGATGTTTCCTAGACCAACCTCCACTTCCAGTCCTATTTACTGACTGGATAACATCTGCACACAGGGAGAACTTCAGCTATTGTAAGTAGCACAATTAGACTGAGTGAAAAGAACTTTCTCATGCAGCAAATGAAGTTTTATAATCAGACCTATACTACTTCTGTGTTTGGTCCCACAGCTCACAGGAAGTGACAGACAATAGTACATACATATCTTCAGCTGTATTTTCCAATGTAAGTATCACCAATGTAAATATCAGAACACAAGAAGACCATTTAGATTTGAAACAATCAGGGGAGGTTGCTACAGAGAATTCTTTCCTAGGTGTCTGGCATTTGAGTCTTGCTGAAATGCTCAGGGCACAACTTACTGCCATATTTGGGGTCAAGGAGGAATTTTCCCTCATGTTAGATTGGGGTAAAATGGCAGAACTTCCACTGAAGTCAGTGGGGCAGGATTTCATCTATGGTCCCTACCCTGGAGACAATATAGAAGGCAAAGGGTATGGGAGAAGAGGACAACATGCAAATAAAATGATCAAGGTGGTAGTTGGTCAAAGATCTGGTTTCTCCTCCCCCAGCCTTCCTCGCTGGCTCACAGTCCATGGTGCACAATTCTGTCCCAGCCGAGGCTTTCTTCCAGTCAGCTTGCTCTCTGCACTGCATCCTTCCTAGCTGGTACTGGCTCTCCACACTTTGCAGGCCCTGTGCCTAGGAGATAACAAGAGCCTCTGCATGTAGCTATTAACATGGTCCTTCAACTCCTTTGAGTCTCTCTCTGAACTCAGACTGTCCTTTATATATCCCAGAAGGCCTGGTTCTGAGCCATTTGCTCCCATCATGTGACCTCTTGGTTATTCCCCTCGTCTAGGGAGGCATGCCACAGCTGGCATAAGTGAGGCTGAGCTGCAACATTCTTAAGAGGCCAGCTTGCCTTGTGATGTGGTATGTTCTCTGTTTGCTGATCCAATAATCATAGTGAGTCACATTCCCATTCTGTGTGTCTTTAATGGAGACCTCATTACTCTGGGTCCTTTGCCTCCTTATAATGAGATCCTACCTAGAATTTAATAACTAAAATAAATCTGCTCAAGTCAGGCCAAGAGCTAAGTTCGAATTCTTTCTGAGTACCATTTTAACTATGCAATGGAGAGATGACACTCTGCAGCAGCCAACATATGATAACCTATCTTTAATTTCTCCGCTGCTCCGGCACTATTATCTCTCCTCTGCCACAGCTGCATACTGCTATTGTCAGTGGTAAAGACGAGACATCTCTAATTAGAGGGCAGGATAAATTGCTTTTATCTACTTTTAACATGCTTTTACATGGCACCTGGTACACATGTCTTAGCTAGGCAACCATAATTTGAAAAGCAAATGATTGCTTGGAGAAATATGATACATTTTAAAAAGAAAATTAAATGTATAGAATGGCAAAATCAACATATTGGAGATTGCTGAGCTTTAAAACTGTCAGAAGTCTTGTATGCTTATGTTTTATACTGAGTTAAAATAAGCTTTCATAGCACACCCCACCCCCCGCCACACACACACACACACACACACACACACACACACACACATACACTATCTGGATGTTCTAAGGAGCAAACTGTGAAGTTGAGAATCAATGTAAGGTATCCAAGACAACCTTGCTATATACGGACTCTATCTTATCCATTGATAAGTCCAAGTGGAAATACTTAAAAAGGAAAATTAGGAAAACAGTCCATGGGATCAGCACGGATTCAAACCTACTTATCCCTCAACGAAAGTTAGCCAGTAATAGTTCTTACTGCTGGCTTTATAGTACTCTAAAAAAATAAAAGTCTGATCTTGAGCGTCTATTTCCAGCATATGAAAATTACTAATAAATGACTGACCTGTTCTACTGATCCAGCAAGCCGCTTATTTATTATAAAAAAGAACAAATTAACTGCTACACGTCTAAAATGACTGGGCTTTGGCTAATAGCAGCAGCAGAGCAACGTCGTTCAATAAAATCTCCGCCATCTATTACCTTTCTGAATACAGTTCATGCAGGTAGGAGTGCATGACTAATACACAAAAACCAGGCTGTTCAATCCCTTTGCTCATCATCAGCAAGTATTAAGTGCTTCTCCATGAAAGGCATTGCTATAGAGACATACTTTATCCACAACGCACTGTCAGTCTGCTTCATCTTCACTAGGAGAATCAGACACTACTCAAACTGCTAAAACATCTTCATTCTTTTGATTATACTTCCAAGTATTCTGTGCAGCTGGTCTGATTATTAGTTATCTGAGATGTAAGACTTACCAGATCCAAATTATGGATTGGACCTCATTGTTTTATTTACTATAGCTTTGCACACTGAAAAATATATAAAAGCACATCTGTGATGTATGCAAGAGTGATTGCATACTGAGAAAAGCTCATTAGAGCTGTCCCTTCTTGCTCAATGAAGAGGAAATCTCTTTGCCTCTGTACCAAGAGAGTTCTGGCTCAAGTCTTCTCTGCGGTGGTGTGCACATCACTACATTTGCTCAAAGGATTATAGTCTACAGAGCATTCCCACTGATGTCAATGAGAGTTGTACACACAGAACTAAAGTAGATCATGGCCTTAAAAACATTCCAATCTTGAACACAAATTAGATCACCCATGACAAGTTTTAATGCGGCTAGCCTGTAAATTCCCTCTAATAACCAAGCTAGGGAAAATTCTGTTGTCAATAGAAGAATGTTTTGGAGCCAAAGACCTTTGTTCTCATCCCCATTCAGCATATCTGCAGATTTTATTCAATCCTGAATTAGGCCAAAAAGAAAAACTAGCCTGATGGTCTGAAACTTATCTCTGTTGTGAGTTATTGTTCCCATTTACAAAACCACCATAAATTACAAAAAGATGGTGCAGGAGAAGGAGACACTGCCTTGAGGAGCAAGAATGTTGCAGGTCATCAGGACTGAGGCACAATGAGACATTTTCATAGTCTCTTATTCTGTGCCTGGCTCCAGACTGTGTTAGTACTTGCAAAAGTGATAACATTTACTGTTATGATAATATAATTGCGTAGGCTCAGTATTTAAAATGAATTGTATAGATAGTTTATGTGTCCACAGATAATACTCAGTGCTATTAAATCCAGTTATACAACTGTAAGGTAGCATTCAACCCTGTACACAGGACCAGTATAATGCATATGCACCACTCAAGCCGCCAGTCAGGTACTGAACAAATAATCCTCAAGAAAACAACATTAAATGATTCTTACAGACCTCAATAGAGCTGCACAGGCGAAGCTGCAGATTAAA
Source organism: Dermochelys coriacea (assembly GCF_009764565.3). Taxonomy (NCBI): domain Eukaryota; kingdom Metazoa; phylum Chordata; order Testudines; family Dermochelyidae; genus Dermochelys; species Dermochelys coriacea. Next base: position 45,533,623 of record NC_050069.1, on the reverse strand, counting down.
TTTCCCTCATTGATATATTTATATGAACATCAAAATGCTATTTGAAATAACATAATTAATATGCCAAAGTCAAGTACTCAAAAATTAGGAAGTACCAGAATTAAGGTTGCCAGTGCAACCTCAAGTTGATGGGTTTTTGTGTATGCATTATGATATAGCTGTAACTGAAGTCAATGGGAGCTGTACTTTGAACATAGGAAGTGCTATATAATGCAAAATACTCTGAACAATTAGGCCTGAAGTGTTTCAGATTGGACACCCAAAATTCATGGATACTTTTGACTGTGATCCCTCTGTGCCTCAGCTCTCCAATTGTAAAATGGAATAATAATCATAGAATCGTAGGGCTGGAAGGGACCTTGAGAGGACATCTAGCCCAGTCCCCTGCACTTCTGGCAGGACCAAGTTTTATCTAGACTATCCCTGACAGGTGTTTGTCTAACCTGCTCTTTAAAATCTCCAATTACAGAGATTCCACAACCTCCCTGGGCAATTTATTCCAGTGCTTAACCACCCTGACATTTAAGAAAATTTTCCTAATATCCAACCTAGACCTCCCTTGTTTAAATTTCAGCCCATTGTTTCTTGTCCTAGCCTCAGAAGTTAATGAGAACAATGTTTCTCCCTCCTCCTTGTAACAACCTTTTATGTACTTGAAAACTGTTATCGTATCCCTCCTGAGTTTTCTCCAGACTAAACAAACCCATTTTTTTTCAATCTTTCTTCATAAGTCACATTTTCTAGAGATTGGGACATTAATCAATTAATCATTTTTGTTGCTCTCCTCTGGACTTTCTCCAATTTGTCCACATCTTTCCTGAAATGTGGCACCCAGAACCGGACACAATACTCCAGTTGAGGCTATATTACAGCAGAAGAATTACTTCTCGCGTCTTGCTTACAACACTCCTGCTAATACATCCCAGAATGATGTTTGCCTTTTTTTCAACATGTAACAATGTTGACTCATATTTAACTTGTGATCCACTATGACCCCCAGATCCTTCCCTGCAGTACTCCTTCCTAGGCAGTCATTTCCCATTTTGTATGTGTGCAGGTGATTGCCCCTTCCTAAGTGGAGTACATTGCATTTGTCCTTAATGAATTTCATCCTCTTTACTTCAGACTATATCTCCATTTCACTCCCTCAGCTCAGAGGGGTGTTGTGAAGATAAATTAATGTTTGTGAAGCACTCACCATAGAAAACCCCATGAGCAAATTAATATTTCCATCTTCAAAACAGGGTTTGGAAAGTGTGTAGTAAGAAAAGCATGGCGCCTGTCAAGGTTCCTTCCCCACTCTGAACTCTGGGGTACAGATGTGGGGACCCACATGAAAGACCCCCTAAACTTATTTCTATCAGCTTAGGTTAAAAACTTCCCCAAAATTTTTGCCCTTGGACTAGGGTATGCTGCCACCACTAAGCGCTTTAACAAAGAACCTGGGAAAAGGACCACTTGGAGTTTCTCTTCCCCCACCTATCCCCCCAAGCCCTTACACCCCCTTTCCTGGGGAGGCTTGAGAATAAACAAGTTGAGCACAGACCAGCTTGGGGTTCTTAGGACCCTACAAACCCAATCAGATTCTTAAAAAAAACAGAAGTTTATTAGAAGAACAAAACAAAGATAAAAGAAACACTCTGTAAAATTAGAATGGAAGATAATCTCACAGGCAGTCAGTCAGATTCAAAACATAAAGAATCCCTCTAGGCAAAACCTTAAGTTAGAAAAAGACACAAAAACAGAAATACATATTTTCTCCAGCACAGCGAATTTACAAGCCAAAACAAAGAAAACTTAACACATTTTCTAGCTAGATTACTTACTAACTTTACAGGAATTCTTGATCTGTTCCCGGCAAAGGTATCACACAGACAAACAAAAGCCTTCCTCCCCCCCTCCAGATTTGAAAGTATCTTGTCCCCTCATTGGTCATTTTGGGTCAGCTGCCAGCAAGGTTACCTTAGCTTCTTAACCCTTTACAGGTGAAAGGATTTTGCCTCCGGCCAGGAGGGATTTTATAGTACAGTATACAGAAAGATGGTTACACCTCCCTTTATATTTATGACAAGGCCACACCTTGAACAGTGAGAATAAGATAAAATATTGAATAGCTGCTCATGAAGTGAGCACAGTCCATCTTCTACATTGAACGAGGCAGGGGTCATGAGGAAAAAGACTGAATCATAATGAATACACATGGGGAGCCAAATTAAGGTTGTAAAATTCCTAACTTGCAACCTTAATAATGTTCCTTTCATGTAGTTTATGTGAAATTTCCTAGGTTTTCTAAAAAAAACCCCTAAAATAACAAATTATACCATTTGGAAACATATATGAAATCAATGGGTGTCAGCAGCTTAGAACTTTTAGAGACACTATGCAGACCTCTGCCACCTGAGTTTATGGAGAAGCTGCTATCACTAGTAGGTTGTCATCTTCTATATGGACTAACTAGAGTGGGATGGGACACTTTGCTGGTGAGTTTCACAGGTTTTTGTTCACAGCAGGGGAATGGTGAGTCTTGGGAAGCTTGGCTTCATTACAGGCTCTGGACTGGAGGGGAGTGTAGTCACAGACCCTTCTGCCCATTCTCCCTTCAAGCTTGACTCCTTCTGCTCCATCCCCTCCAATGCATCCCTGTCCTGTCTCTTCCCCACCCTCTGACTCCTCACCCAGCCAGTCTCAGTCTCCATTCCTCAGGAGTCTCAACCCATTCCCAGGTTCCTTGCTGAACAAGTCCTAGTCTCACCCTTCCAGACTCCCTGTCCCAGTCTCTTCCTCCCATTCCCAGCATTCTTGCTCAACCATTGCCAGTTCCCTTCACCCCCTGTCTTCTTGTACCAGTCTCTTGGCTTAACCAACCTCATTTCTCTCCCTGCACTCGAACACATCATATCTGTTTCCCTTCGCCCTCTCATCTCCTTCCATCTGTCCCACTGGTTCCCAGTACCAGTCTCATTGCTCAACCAGCACCAATCTTCCTACTAGAAAAGGAGTACTTGTGGCACCTTAAAGACTAACAAATTTATTAAAGCATAAGCTTTCGTGAGCTACAGCTCACTTCATCGGATGCATTTGGTGGAAAAAACAGAGGAGAGATTTATATACACACACACAGAGAACATGAAACAATGGGTTTATCATACACACTGTAAGGAGAGTGATCACTTAAGATAAGCCATCACCAGCAGCAGGGGGGAGGGAAAAGGAGGAAAACCTTTCATGGTGACAAGCAAGGTAGGCTAATTCCAGCAGTTAACAAGAATATCAGAGGAACAGTGGGGGGTGGGGTGGGAGGGAGAAATACCATGGGGAAATAGTTTTACTTTGTGTAATGACTCATCCATTCCCAGTCTCTATTCAAGCCTAAGTTAATTGTATCCAGTTTGCAAATTAATTCCAATTCAGCAGTCGCTCGTTGGAGTCTGTTTCTGAAGCTTTTTTATTGAAGTATAGCCACTCTTAGGTCTGTGATTGAGTGACCAGAGAGATTGAAGTGTTCTCCAACTGGTTTTTGAATGTTATAATTCTTGACGTCTGATTTGTGTCCATTCATTCTTTTACGTAGAGACTGTCCAGTTTGGCCAATGTACATGGCAGAGGGGCATTGCTGGCACATGATGGCATATATCACATTGGTAGATGCGCAGGTGAACGAGCCTCTGATAGTGTGGCTGATGTGATTAGGCCCTATGATGGTATCCCCTGAATAGATATGTGGACAGAGTTGGCAACGGGCTTTGTTGCAAGGATAGGTTCCTGGGTTAGTGGTTCTGTTGTGTGGTGTGTGGTTGCTGGTGAGTATTTGCTTCCGATTGGGGGGCTGTCTGTAAGCAAGGACTGGTCTGTCTCCCAACATCTGTGAGAGTGATGGCTCGTCCTTCAGGATAGGTTGTAGATCCTTGATGATGCGTTGGAGAGGTTTTAGTTGGGGGCTGAAGGTGATGGCTAGTGGCGTTCTGTTGTTTTCTTTGTTGGGCCTGTCCTGTAGTAGACATTGGCACCCTGACAGCAGGATTGTCTGGCTATGTAGACTCCCTCCTCAGGCCCTTCGTTACCAGCACTCCCAGCTATCTTCGAGACACCACCGATTTCCTGAGGAAACTACAGTCCATTGGTGATCTTCCTAAAAACACCATCCTAGCCACTATGGATGTAGAAGCCCTCTACACCAACATTCCACACAAAGATGGACTACAAGCCGTCAGGAACAGTATCCCCGATACTGTCACGGCTAACCTGGTGGCTGAACTTTGTGACTTTGTCCTGACCCATAACTATTTCACATTTGGGGACAATGTATACCTTCAAATCAGCGGCACTGCGATGGGTACCCGCATGGCCCCACAGTATGCCAACATTTTTATGGCTGACTTAGAACAACGCTTCCTCAGCTCTCGTCCCCTAATGCCCCTACTCTACTTGCGCTACATTGATGACATCTTCATCATCTGGACCCATGGAAAAGAAGCTCTTGAGGAATTCCACCATGATTTCAACAATTTCCATCCCACCATCAACCTCAGCCTGGACCAGTCCACACAAGAGATCCACTTCCTGGACACTACGGTGCTAATAAGCGATGGTCACATAAACACCACCCTGTATCGGAAACCTCCTGACCGCTATTCCTACCTACATGCCTCTAGCTTTCATACAGATCATACCACTCGATCTATTGTCTACAGCCAAGCGCTACGATATAACCGCATTTGCTCCAACCTCTCAGACAGAGACAAACACCTACAAGATCTCTATCATGCATTCCTACAACTACAATACCCACCTGCTGAAGTGAAGAAACAGATTGACAGAGCCAGAAGAGTACCAGAAGTCACCTACTACAGGACAGGCCCAACAAAGAAAACAACAGAACGCCACTAGCCATCACCTTCAGCTCCCAACTAAAACCTCTCCAACGCATCATCAAGGATCTACAACCTATCCTGAAGGACGAGCCATCACTCTCACAGATCTTGGGAGACAGACCAGTCCTTGCTTACAGACAGCCCCCCAATCAGAAGCAAATACTCACCAGCAACCACACACCACACAACAGAACCACTAACCCAGGAACCTATCCTTGCAACAAAGCCCGTTGCCAACTCTGTCCACATATCTATTCAGGGGATACCATCATAGGGCCTAATCACATCAGCCACACTATCAGAGGCTCGTTCACCTGCGCATCTACCAATGTGATATATGCCATCATGTGCCAGCATGCCCCTCTGCCATGTACATTGGCCAAACTGGACAGTCTCTACGTAAAAGAATGAATGGACACAAATCAGATGTCAAGAATTATAACATTCAAAAACCAGTTGGAGAACACTTCAATCTCTCTGGTCACTCGATCACAGACCTAAGAGTGGCTATCCTTCAACAAAAAAGCTTCAAAAACAGACTCCAACGAGAGACTGCTGAATTGGAATTAATTTGCAAACTGGATACAATTAACTTAGGCTTGAATAGAGACTGGGAATGGATGAGTCATTACACAAAGTAAAACTATTTCCCCATGGTATTTCTCCCTCCCACCCCACCCCCCACTGTTCCTCTGATATTCTTGTTAACTGCTGGAATTAGCCTACCTTGCTTGTCACCATGAAAGGTTTTCCTCCTTCCCCCCCCCCCCGCTGCTGGTGATGGCTTATCTTAAGTGATCACTCTCCTTACAGTGTGTATGATAAACCCATTGTTTCATGTTCTCTGTGTGTGTGTATATAAATCTCTCCTCTGTTTTTTCCACCAAATGCATCCGATGAAGTGAGCTGTAGCTCACGAAAGCTTATGCTCTAATAAATTTGTTAGTCTCTAAGGTGCCACAAGTACTCCTTTTCTTTTTGCGAATACAGACTAACACGGCTGCTACTCTGAAATCTTCCTACTGGCTCTCAGTCTCTGCCCCTTTAGCTCCCAATCCCCTGGCACAGGCAGCCCCAGTCTTCCCACTCCAACTCCTTCTCTTAGTCCTCCCCCCATTGATCTTTATCCAATCTACTCCCCACATCACTCCCAGGTCTAGATCTTGACCCCTATGCATTAGAATCAGGCAGCTTCCTCCACCACGTTGCTTTGGCCCTATAGAAGGAAGGAGGCATTGAGAGCACAGGAGAGATCTCAGGTAATGGACCCAGATCTTGCAGCAGCCCAGAGTTCAATTTGCAGGTAAATCCCTGCTCAGCCTCAGGCTGGAGCATGCTCAGTGCAAATGGAATTTTTGGAGATTTTAGATGCTAAAAATAAGTCAAGGTGTCCTACATGGCCAAATTTGGGAAGGCTTTCACAGGGATGGCAAAAGGCACCAAAGTATGGAAGCACTGGAGAATCTCAAAGAAAAGGCTGCCAGATTTTTTTAACATGGGCAAAATAATGTATTCTTGGAACTGGCCAAACATTTTTGGCTGAAATTTTCCAAAAAACTTCAACCCAAGGCAGAGACCTGACATTGGCAATTTCAGCCCAAATAGTTGCAAAGTTACAAGAAAACAGGGTTTTATAATGAGGAGTGTGGTACAACTTTAATAGGAGGGGGTACTACCAGCCTCTCCTATAATATAAGGAAAAAATCCATTTATTGGGACAAACAAGATCTACAATTTCTATGGAAAAAAAAGCTACTTACCTGTGATTTCCCTCTCCCTGCTTTCCCTCTCACCACCAGACTACTCCTTCTTTCTGGGATTTCTTCCTAGAAGAGGACTCTAATATCCTCTCAACCTGAAAAAAAGAACTTTGAAAATCCAGGGCCTGATGGCCCATGTTCTGAGGGCCAAGGCAAGACTAAGAGGGGCATCTTAATGGGGGAAGGAGGAGATAGATGGGGTATATTGTTTTATCTTCATTTTCCACTGGAATACTGTGGGTTTTAATATTCCCACAGAATAGGAAGGGGTGTATATTTGTGACAGGGGAGAGATTAGTAACTAAAGAAGAAACAGACAGGTAGGAAACTATACTGAATACTGGATCAGGAAGCCCTACAGGCTGTTTCTCTTCTTGCCATTTGGCTTGTATTGGAGGAGATGACATTATAGGATATGATTACAGGACTTTGCCTCACCCAACACACATTTATTAGGCCAGTGAAGCTCTTTGAACTGCCCTGTTGTATGGTACAGATATATACATTCAGGACAACTACAAAGGAGCAATAATTCGTACTCTGAATGGATCAGGGAAACAAGAACTTATACTTGATGTATTCTGTTTGCAAGTGGGAAAGAATAGTTCCCTACCGAGGAACTTAGTTGCATTTTCCAACCCTCTGCAAAGATTTGCAGGGTCTGAGTGAACAAAACATGTAAATGCATAAATCTAATGTAGTTGCAATCACTTCCCCGCCCCCCCACATCATCACCACCCATCCCCAATTTTGCTTTGCCATTATAATTTACTCTTCAGACATCTTGCAAGCAAAACCTCTGAAGCCAACTTCAGGCCAGATCAGATTCTTCTGCAATCAATGAAGTTACAACAAGCGTAATATGACCACTAATATCTAGAAGGAAGAAGTTCTGACTCCTTGACATAATACTAATATATTACAACAAACCCTCTAGACACAGGTATTTGTATCACACCCATTTCAAACATTTTATTTTACATAAGATGAGACAAGTGGTATTGCTACTAAGGCTAATAAGTATTTATTCACAAGAGGCCCCATATAGGAAAGACTCTAGATGCCTGGTACAATATTATAAACAAACAGACATTAATTACATGGTCTGGCAGAGGCACTGTTCCTGCATGCCTCCTCGTGACGTGACACAGCGCTATAGCAGCCCTGACTCAGTTTCCCCAATAGACTCTTCAGCACACTTCAGTTATGGATGAAGTTTAGCCCTCCAGCCCAGTCATGGAGAGAGTTCAACCCCTTCTGGACCAGTGGAGTCCCCCAAGTCAAAGTCCTATAAAAACATAAACCAAAAGAACCATCAATCTTGCTACTAATGATTAGCACAAGTTACACTTGTCCTGGGACAGCTTTAAATTATAATGCTTTCCATTGCAATGTTCCCAGTTTCTTTTGCCTCTAATGCATTAGATTTGCTTTTTGGAATAAAGCCCATCTCCTTTTCTGCTGACTCTGCCCTCTTTTCACATTATTTGAATGTATAACTAAACAAAGAGAGGACAACTTGAAAGGCATGAGAAAAGAGGTTCAGCAAAAAGGCCCCAACACACACCTTGGACCACTTAGAATAAGTAAGTAGGTTCTATGTTTTTTCCAAGTAAGGAATCAAAAAACTAGTGTAAATAACATGAAATGCCTTTATGGATTGAGCACTATAAATAGAAAATATTCTACTTCAACGTCTCCTAGTAGAAACCCTGAGAGACTCTCCTTTACTCTGGAAAAAAAAAAGTGTTCATCAAAGAATTTTAAGAGAATCTGCCTTGCCCATTTTACATATTTTCTATTCAGAATGAGTAAAATTGGCAAACCATTCCAAAACCAGAAGCAGATACTTATTCAAATAGGATTACATTTATAAGTATTGCTGAAGGCTTTTATTTTTTGCCTCCACATTTGTCCTGTTTCCATATATTGTTTTCAGTACCATCAGTACCAGATGTACAGTAAAGGCATTCATACACACACACACTCAGCATTTCTGCTTGAAAATAGCTAGCATACAGCCTGGTAACATACATAAGTAACTCATTGGTGTCTATGTAGAAACCTAAATAGACTTGTCTTCCTTATTAGACTTAATTAGATCTAGGCCACAACTGCCAATTAACCTGTCACTTTAATAAAGAACCAAAGCGTATGGATCAAATGAACAACCTTCATTACAATTAGTCTGTCCTAGCTCCATTTTTCCTAAATGTTATGCTACATATTAAAGGCAATATTTACTTTTAGTTTTATCTTGAAAAGATTGATTGCAAAAGGTAAAATATAAACCGCAAGAAAAAAATCAAGGTATATTTGAAAAAATTCTAATGGAGTGTGGTACATTGTATTTATAAATGACCAGTATTTAGTAGACAAAAGGGAAAGCTTGTGCTAACAAAAGAGAATACATAGCTCAAATATCTTGAGCTTTGGGATGCAGAGAGTCTGTTTGGTTGGTTGAAATGTACATATAAAGCAGTATAGTTGTAAGAAACTCTGCTTAATTCAGGATGCAGAAGCCTGCAGAAAATCTTAAAATAGAAAAAGCTAAATTTTAAAAGCAAAAAATTAAACGTATTAAACCTAATCTCTTGTCTGAGCATGACCTAACTGACTGGAGCTTTCTAATATAAACTTTCACATAATTGAAACTCTGATCTAAATGGCACTTTCTTTGGCATGATGAACATCTTCAGGAAGTAATAAAATGTCAACTTTAAAAAAAATTCACAATTCCATTCATCTGAATGGTTTCAGAGTAGCAGCCGTGTTAGTCTATATCCACAAAAAGAAAAGGAGGACTTCTGGCACCTTAGAGACTAACAAATTTATTTGAGCAAAAGCTTTCGTGAGCTACAGTTCACTTCATCGGATGCATTCGGTGGAAAATACAGTTAAAATCTCCCCACTGTATTTTCCACTGAATGCATCCGATGAAGTGAGCTGTAGCTCACAAAAGCTTATGCTCAAATAAATTTGCTAGTCTCTTAGATGCCACAAGTCCTCCTATTCATCTGAATGTTGTTCAAATATTTCCGCATGTGCTTTCAGCTGTGGTGTCCGAACTTCATTTGACTTTGTTAGTGGAAGTTTACTCAGCAGAATGGTTTGGCAAAAAAACAGATGCATGCGATTGCCTTAGGGTATGTCTACACTGCCATCAGAGGGGTAATTGTAGCTTGTGAGAGTATAGCCAAGCTAGTGTCATCTAGTTAGTTTGGGTACCACTAGCAGTGGAGCTATGGCAGCATGAGCTTCAACACAGACTGTATGAGCCTGCCAGAGACCCTGGATACATATCCATGCTGCCACCTACACTGCTGCAGCTTCACTGCTATTGGTACATGTGCTTTAATCACACCTCCACCTGCAAAGTAGACATACCTTAAAGGTGTAGGAAGCTTGCATCTACATTCATCTTGACTAACTCTTTTACTTTCTAAAGAGTTGAAAAGCAAAGATTTGAGGCAAAACCTATGGGCCTGGGGCCCTGTCCAACTACTGCTAAAGTCATTGGCCAATGATTTTCATGAGAGCTAATACTATCAACTGTTAGGAAAGTTTTGTAAAATCTCCCAGCATAGCTCATACAAGTTCAGCTTCTGTGACAGAAAGCAGACACCAGTTGCCATAGCATTTTAAGCACCGAGTTGATTAGACCCTCTCTGCGCACTAGGAAGCTCAACATTGCTGCTACTGAAGGAGCTACTGATCCAGTGACAGCAACAAGGGGAATTTTTGCAAAATTTCCCTGGTGTAGACCAGGCTATACTTACCAGCCTTCTCAAAAGCTCACTCCATGGAGAAAAGAAAGCTTGGGTCACTAGGTAAACGAGCACATTTTGATGTGTGTGGCAGGAATAGGGAAATTTCTCTAAATGTCTTTACATTCCACTAGTCCCGGGAGAAATCTGCAGTTTCAGGGAGTTAAGGGTTTTCCAAGTGATTTCCTAAAGTGGATACACATGACATCCAGGGAAAATAATGTAAGTGGCAAATAAACAGAAAATGTCGAACTCTGGAGAAGTTCTCCTGACTCACCAATAATGTCTCACTTGTAACTTAGTCTAGGCACCTGCACAAATGAGGGAGCATGTAAAAAAACAGTGAAAAGCAGATGAACTGAATAAAGAACGGTTGCAAAGTATTGTGACAAACTGCTACACAGACCTGAAAGTAATAAACATTCTCCCTGCCCATTTTTTTCAGAAATGTGACAGTGCTACAATTTTCCTCCTAAAAATTGGGTTGCGAGTGTAATAAAAGCAACATTACAGAAGATGATTTTACAATAATCTACTCCCTGTTTTCAGGCTAAAGTTTTACTCACTGGTATTTTACCTCTCCTTTTGGCAGGTTTTATGGAAACTACGATTGTGAATCTAAACATTTGTCTGGGCCTTCCAGCCTGAGGCTGCCTCCCTGAGAAGGCTGGAGACCTCAGACATGTCGTAGGAAAACCTAACCTATCCCTTCCACTCTTAAGTGAAACTTTCCCCTTTTTCCCACTAGATGGTCTAGTGCCCAGCTGCCTTCCGAATTGATATCAATGATACTTGAAACATTGGGCAGGTGAATCAATGATTGCCCTCCCTGAAGCAGAATATGTCATCCAGATCCCTATTGCAGAGTGAAAGAATGTCTGCATTTCTAGACTGGGGGAACTCGAATCCTTTAATAACTTTCCCAGCACCAGACACCAGCATCAGTTTTTCCTTGTTAGCTTTCCTTAAGAATAGCAGAAACAGGCAAGATTTTTGTAAAAATATATGTACATAGTAAAAATTATGATGAGAACCCTTTCCAAAATAAACAATCCATGGGCTTGTTACCTCAGAGAATTCAGGTATGTAGCATCATACCTAGGTAAATCTGATTTGCAGATCTGAATGAGTCACTAATTAATGACTTTAACTGTTGCTGTTTTAACAAAATGACAGATTTTTACTGAAAGAATTCAATTTGTTTCCTTAATTTAAAAAAAAATCACAGAAATAAACATTGCTGACCCTGTCTCGCAGGAGAATGTTTTCTTTCCTCAAAATGAATATTTAGACAATTTATTTATTTTTTAAAAGCCTTTCTTTTTTTGGGGTGAACTTGAACACCACTTACTTACAAGTCTGCCTTACAAAGCTGCCAGCTAAAAATAACACCCAAAGAAAGAAGTCATGTGGAACAAGTCAGGGCAGGACAGAAGCATTAGGGAATAAAATTCTCTGCAATATTCTGCACACAGAAAGGAAAAAGTAAAGTTCATGGTCACAATTAAAAACCTGTTCACAGTCCAATACAATATTTTAACTATTGGTATAAGTTCATAGCTCTCTTGCAGCAGCTCAAAAAAGGAATGTTCTTTTCAGAGCTCTGTACCAGTACTACAGTGTGGATAAAGCCTAAAAAGAGATTAAGTGGCTATTTTCCTAAGCCTGTTCTTTTATATTTAGGTTCTAAAGCTGTGCCCCTCCCTGAGATATCTGGGTGCCTGTTTTAATGGTTAGAACAAGAGGCTGTGAGTTAGAGCTATAGTGGTGGAAAACAATTACAATGGACCAACCCACCCAAAATTAGTCTGAGACAGCTTGAAAGCCAGCCCAGTTTGTGAAAGGTTCATAATATAATTGGGTGGTTTAGACCAGTAGTTCTCAACCTTTCCACACTACGGTACCCCTTTCAGGAGGCGGATTTGTCTTGCAGACTCCAAGTTTCAACTCATTAAAAACTGCTTACAAAATCAGACATAAGAATACAAAAGTGTCACTGCACACTATTACTAACAAATTGCTTACTTTTTCATCTTTAACATATAATTATAAAATAAATCATAACCCCCAGGTTGAGAAACACTGATATAGCATATAGAGCCTGGACACCCGCTCGGGCCCAGAGGGGTTTAAAACAGTCCTGAGAGAGGGCTGTTGCAGAAGAAAGGCAGCGGGTTATTGATTGGGGAAGCAGCCTCAGTTGGGGGCCATGCCCCAATCAGGGCCAAGCTAAGGAGGTCTCTTAGGTATGGGGGTTACAGGGGCAGCTACAGGTAGGCAGAAGCAGCAGATCCAAACCCAATCTTGCTGGTGATGAGTGGCTCATAATGCAGTTTGCCCCAGGGTGTGGGGGCTAGCTGGTGACTGGCAGGAGCCTACAAATGAGGTGACGTAGGGATAGTGGGTGGGGGGGTTCCCCTGGGAGGCAGCACCCAGTGAAAGGGGCACCAGGGTCCTGGGAAGGACATGGGAGCCAGCAGCAAGGCAAGCCACTGGCATGAAGAGAGTGCTCTGGAGGCTGGAATGCTAATTCCCTGAGACGACCAGCAGGAGGTGCCACTGTGAGTCTGCACATGGTTACAGAGCCATATAAACAAGGCATTGTCTGTATGAAATTTTAGTTTGTACTGACTTTGCTAGTGCTTTTCATGTAGCCTGTTGTAAAACTAGGCAAATATCTAGATGAGCTGACATAGCCCCCTGGAAGATCTCTGCATACTCCCAGGGATCCATGTACCCCCAGTTGAGAACCACTAGTTTAGACCTATGTCGTTGATGCAGCTTGCCTTCCTCTGACCCTGTAAAATAAGTATGATGATAATTGCTTGTTTAAAGGGGAGTGAAGTGGCTTCATTCATTGTTTGCAAAGTCCTCTGAGATCTTTTAGCTGAAAGGTGCTGTTTAAGAGACTAATAATAAACAACAACTAGCTTTCACATCTTCCACACTATTCAGATACCAACTTCAACGTAAAGGACCAGACTTTCAAAACTGCACTCCCAAAATTATGTGCACTGGTGTATGCATGAACTATAATGTGACCAATAGCTGATTTGTGAGTGGATATGGGTATATACATTGACACCATCAGGAGTTCTCTGCAGTTTGCATAAACACAAGTCACGGGCACACAAAAAGTATGCTGTTGCACATCTCAATCTGTCTCATAAGATCTAAACCATATGGCTTCAGAGACATGAAATGGGCATGTCTACTTGCATTTCCTTCTTTATTATGACTACTGTTATCAAATCATTACCCCCAGCACCCTCATCCTTTTCTTGGATACAGGTTGTTCAGCACCTCCAGTTGATCTCCCATTGCAGTGCTACCTCTGTGAGTTTTCTGCTGGCAGCAAAGCTTTTATTCAGCAGCATCACAATGTCCATCTCAAATCCCTTCAGCTGGCCTGCCAATATCATGAAACTCACCTCCTTGTACTGTGAGTATTTCTGACCTGAGCTAATGAATTCTTGACCTGTCTAAGAGTGTCTCAAATCAAACTGCTGACTCTTGGGAGAAGCAGGGTTAGCAAAAATAATCTCAAGCTCACTGAATCACCATGGCAGCAGAAAGAGATACAGATTACAGATGAATAAAAAGATCTGCAGATTGGATACAAGAACACAGAAGATTCCCTCGTCCCCAGGCATAAAAGAAAACAGGCATAAAGTAACCTGGGAGTGAAACTATATAATTTCCTGTGGGGTAAGTGAGAGTGGTGGAACAAAGGAGTCAGGCTTAAAAGAAGCCCAGCTGAGTTTAATCAGTATCTGCAGTATGATTAAAAGAGGACAGAGGACTAGCTCGCTTAGGTTCTTAGCTCTGTCCTTACCTCAGGTACATTAAAGGGTGACTAAAATAACAGTCATAAAGTAACAGTTTTACTGATACTAATAGAGGAAAAGATTCTGGCATCTTTACTCACACTGAGTAGTACCTTAGTTTGAGGGTAACCCCAGGTGCAATCAATTAGGTTGCATGCATAGTTAGATTCAAAGCACTTGTGAGCAAGGGTGCCCGAATCTGGCCCTTATCAACTTTCACAGTTACACAATAAAAACAATAAGTAGTAGAAATATTAGTCAGAAAGGCTTGAAAACAGACTCACTGTTCTATTAATGGAAAGTTAAGGTCATGAATGTAAATACGCAAAAGTCAGGAAACAAAGAATTGAAGGGTCCAAGAATGACTTTTATTAACCCAGATTGCACATCTGTGTATTTTGTTGTACGTTTAATATAATTAACATACTGATGTGATGGGTTTGGTCACAGAGACCCCCTTGGGACTGTCATCTGATGTGCTGGAATTATCTCTAAGCCCATTTTCCCTGTCAGCTTGGGACTCCATAACCCTGCTGCAACACAGACCCAGGATCTGGGTCATGCCTCCAAAGCTGCAGACTTTAACCAAAAACTTCTCAGCAGGTCACCTATCTCCAACACCCAGACACCCAGTTCCCAATGGGACCCAAAACCCAAATAATTCTGTTTTACTCTGTATAAATCTTATACAAGGTAAACTCATAAATTGTCTGCCCTTTATAACCTTGATAGCTAGATATGCACAGCTGTTTGCTCCCCCAGGTATTAATCACTTACTTTGGGTTAATAAACACAAGTGATTTTATTAAGTCCAAAAAGTAGGATTTAAGTGCTTTCAAGTAATAACAGACAGCACAAAGTAAGTCACCAAGCAAAATAAAGCAAAAACATGTAAGTCTAAGCCTAATGCATTAAGAAACTGATTACAGGTAAAATCCCACCCTCAGAGATCTTCCAATAAGCTTCTTTCACAGACTAGACTTCTTCCTAGTCTGGGCCCAATTCTTTCCCCTGGTATAGTCCTTGTTAGTTTCAGCAGACATCTTAGGTGGAAAGCACAGATGTTCTCATGACTGGCAGATTCCTTTGTTCTGTTCTACCCACTTTTATAGCTTTGGCACAAGGAGGGAATCTTTTGTCTCTGTGTCCCTACCCCTCCTTCTAAATAGAAAAGCACCAGGTTTAAGATGGATTCCAGTATCAGGTGACATGCACACATGTCCTGTGAGACCCCAGCCTCCATTCTTCCAGGGCTGGCCCGCAGGTACCCAGAAAGGTTGGCAGGTAAATAAACCATCTACAACCAATTGTTCTAGTCAATGGGAGCCATCAAGATTCCAAACCACCATTAATGGCCCAGACTTTGCATAATTACAATAGGACCTCAGAGTTATACTTCATATTTCTAGCTTCAGATACAAGAATGATACAGCCATACAAATAGGAGGAATGTATTCAATAGGTTGTAACCTTTGTAATGATACCTTATAAGAGTTTTTGCATAAAGCATATTAAGTTACATCATATTCATACTCAGAAGCATATTTCCATAACACATATAGAGTGCAACATCACAATTCAGATCCACATTTAAAAATCAACTCTAGACTAGGAAGTAATATAAAATGGGCCAGACTGTGCCTGGACCCTGAAGAGGTACACAAAAGAGAGGAGAGGAACTCAAAGAGCTAGTTCAACTTCCCCAGGTACAAAGAGGGGCCAATCACAGTTGCAGTCCCTGTACTCTCCCAAGTGCAGGGACTGTTGCTTGCTAGGAGCACCAGCTGTCCCAAAGGTAGAAAGAGGAGATAGGGCATAGCTGGCAAAGGGAAGAGCTCGTTTCTTTCTTGTGCATCAAGCATGTTCTCTCTGACTGCTGGGGAAAATGTGATGCCTTACCACCTACAACTCAGACCTGTGACTTAATGGCACAGTCTGTCCCTAGATGTGAAACATGGCTTGCTTTTTTACATTACAATGAGCACCTTAACAGTTTCATTGCCTGTTTTTGAGTATTTACATTTGGAACCTTCACATTGCATTAAGTACATTTTTGTATTTTAATTTCCTTATTCCTCTCGACCCCACCCCCCAAAAAAAAAACAAACAACCAAACACTAAAAATACACAAGTACTAGAGGCCTGTGGGGCTTTTAATCTCTGCTAGTGAACATTGCAAGCTCTTGGGCTTGCAGAGCTGATAAATTCTCCTGGCTTCACCAGAAAAGTTTGGAAGCTCCAAATTTTTGCCTTGAACATTTTCTGAGTACATATTAGTTATGACACTGCAATTAGTACCATAGCTCAGCTCACAATGTCAGCAGGTGTTACTGCTGCATGTGAAACCAAGCATTTAAACAAGTGTAACCCATTTTTATTTGTTTGTAGATAACGTAATAGATGAGCCAACCTGGACATAATAAATTATAAAAATCAGTAGTTTGAGCTACAGTGATATTTTCAAATGAATTTTAAAATGGCTGAAGCCAGGAGACACTTAGTACCTCACTAGATCAGTCCCTAGATTTATATAGCACTGAGGGATATTTCAGGTGAAAAGTTATTGTTAACGTTAATTGGTCAGCTGAATCAGTACAATTTGGTTTTAAGTCACTCTTCATCTAAGACTTTACACATCAAGTTTTCTCTTAGAGCCGTGCTTCTCAACCTTTTCTATATTGTGTTACAACAGAAAAAATGTTAAATGAGTCAAAAAGAAAGGAATTACAATCCCCCTGGACCTCTTTGTTACCCTCTTGAGGGCCTGACATCTGGATGAAGTACACATCTCAGAGCAAATTGTCACATCCAAATTACAAAGCTCTAGAAATATGGCTTATAGGATGGACACAAGTGTAGTGCTGCTAATGGTACAGGTATGATCCTCACAGTAAAGAGATATTACCGATCTCATTACTAAGTCATGACAAAGTTTACTTAATATTTACCGTATAAACACATGGTTAAAAAAAAACCACCTATTCTCCTGGTGTGGACATACCCTAAATGTGATCTTTTTCAAGCAGTCATAGCTGTTCAAGCCAGTATGCCTCCTGTAGCTCGGGTGGAGCATTGGATCTTGGAAACCTAGGGTTGCAAAATCAAACTTTGCTGGGGCTATGGCAAAGTGGCTCCTTCTTGGAATCATCCTCTTTAAATCTAGTCTTGGCTGCATAGACTAGGTGAGCACTTCAAAAAAAGCTTCACTTATTTTTATACACCTGTTAGGGATGCTTTAGGTTTACTTGGTCCTGCTTCAGAGCAAGTGGACAGGTGGATGATTTGATCTCTCGAGCCCTACATTTCTAGGATTCTGTAATGAAAATGCCTGGCTATTGCATTTCTCTCTGGTGCTGGAATTCAGACTGATCTTAGGGCTTCCCCTTCTGGGAATGATTTTTAGCTGATCTTACTTTGTTTAAACTGTTTTGGTGCATGATTTGATGGAATGCGTGAGCAGAAGGGAACTTGGGATTGAATGCCAAATGGCTGCTTCCCTCCGAAGCCTTACAATGCTATTAAATATTACCAACTGTTACTCGAGATCTTTTTGCTGCAGCAACGAAAAAATAATTTGGATATCAGGGGTTTTTTTTGTTTTTTTGCTTACTGTTGTGTTGTGATTCTTGTCTGTTTTCACAAGTATGAATATCAGGTAATGGGCACCATTCATTTCTGTAGTTAGTAGTTTTCCTGGGATGCCAGTGACAGGAGAAATGTATGCATTAAAACAAGCATGATGAAAAGCAGCTCTCTTTATAATTTCAGCCCAGCTGCTGTATTGATGGATACAATCTCTGCCACATGCTCCAGGTGGCTTCTAATGCCTGACTCCCTGCAGAAACCTCTTTGCACATCTTAAACCACTTATTGGATTTGAACGGGATTTTTCAGCCTGAGTGCAGTAACTGTGTTCACTTATGTAATATTTGTAAATCCTGGCTTTACATTTCACTCACCAACTATCTTCAGAGGTATTCAACAGGGCCTTTTTGTGTCTCGGATTCTTGCCTTTTACTTAAAGCCTGTCAACTCTGTATGGCTACAAAATATATTGATAAATGTATTTTCCATCATTGTCAGGGTTTACAATGAAGTGCAAGTCAGTTAATCAGACTCTATTGAACAGTGCTTTTCTTTGTTGCAAGATTTCATATGAAATTCTTCTGAATGCTTTGTATTCAAAGTTCACAAAGATTAACCTTTATTCAGGGCTTGCATCTCCAAAGGCTCTAATCAACTTGTCTTCTGTATAAAACTTCACTTACTACTGTACCAGTTGCTTTGAATTATTGTATTTGAGACCTTTATTCTGTGCCAGAATGACTGAATTGACATACTGTAGGCTGCACAATAGACGGCTTTTATTATTATGGATGGGCAGAGAAGATACTAAAGTATACACATTCCTTCCTGTTGTATATATTGTAACTGTCCAGCATTTACACATTTTGTAGGTTTCCAATACATTTTCAAGTGTTCTCATTCCTCCAGCAATTTTGCATGCAGCCCAGATCTCATATAAACATTTGAGACTTAATAATAAATTAGTACACTAATTAGTGGAGACAACAGGCAACACCCATGATTTATAGCAAATGCCCAACAGATGATTATGCTGCTGAACCATAAGTAAATCTTTTTAGCAATGAGTTAATTGCACCTCAATATATTTATCATTTGCTCCTTTATATTTATATATATATACACACACACACACACACACACACACACACACACACATATGTTGGCTTTGAAAGGTGGCCCTTCTGGTGGCTGCAGGTGTTTTTGTTGATAGATGCAATTGGTAGGCAGAAGCATTGAATAAACTCCTACACATATACTACTTTGTTTAGTATGAAATATTATTCTCCACTTGAGTGATGTTTGCATTCCTCCCCAACGCAGTTGATTTGATTTGTGACCTGAATACAATGACACACAAAACATGGACTAACATATTTGGGATTCTTGAGAGAGGAGGTCACTGGGATAGCAATCTGACCACATCATTTCATAGAGTTTCTGGATATACTGCACATCCACATTTTGTTTTTTACAATGAAGTCCCATAAGGCTATTAAGCACATTAATTTAATATGAATGCATGGTAGCTGGATTGACACAATAGACCTAAGGAGATATTACTGCCTTTTGGGTCAATAATCTGAGTGCTAAGAAAGCTTTATGCTAGACTGTAACCGTTCCTTCCGAGCCTTTACAGTCTGCTGGGTCCAAAATCGACTTTCTGAAAAGTGCTAGAGCTCAGTCTTCCAAGTAAAAAATGTGTATTCTCAAAATTAGTATGCGCTCCAAAATATGTGCTAAGTGCATAAACTACAGACACTCCAAACGAGCTATCAGTTGCGTAATACACAACAAAATACAGCTTTAGGCAAATAAATGCTATACTTTTTAAAAAAGCATAAAATGCTAAATACTCCAACACACAAACATACTAAACATGTTTAGTTGAGAGAAAAGTCTTAGTAAATGAGCTGTAGCTCACGAAAGCTTATGCTCTAATAAATTTGTTAGTCTCTAAGGTGCCACAAGTACTCCTTTTCTTTTTGCGAATACAGACTAACACGGCTGCTACTCTGAAACCAGATAATAGTCTATAAGTCACAATAAAATTTGATGTGGTGGTGGTTTTCATTTTTTAAAAAATTCTAATTTTTAAATGAAAAACAAGAAATAGAATGTACAGTCCCAAACCATGATGATAATGACAGTTAAATCTAGTGCTGCAGCCTCAGCTGACATCATTTTCTCTTTTTTGTTCATTCCTTGTCTTAAAAATCAGCATCAGGGCTAAATAAAGGCATACCAACCCAGAGGAGCTCCTGAATGCTGGAGCCAGTTGACGTTCGCTAGCTGAACCTGTCCTCTACAACCATTGCGCTTTAAATAATAAACTATGGGAAACATTTTTCCAATATTTTGGATGAGAAAATGAAAATCAAAATACCATATTTATCACTTTTTGCTGGTCAGTCTCACTTACCCAATTTTTTTCAGTGGCAAAAGGAAAAAGCTGAGAGAAAGTGGAGGGAAGAGAACTCCCAAAAGCTGAAAAATGTCTGGTTTAGGGTGAGTTTGGTTTATCCATCAGAACACTAATTTTTTAAAACAGTTCATGAAAAATCTGAAGAAAACAAACATTTTAAATTTTTTCTCCAAAATGTACTATTTTTTGTCTACTGTAATTTGTAATCTTGCAAAAGACTTGCTTTATGGCTTTGGGCAAATCATTTAATCTCTATCAATCCCCCCTCCCCTCCCGTGATATAAAAAAATCATTCTTCCTTTATTCTAAAATTAATACTGTTTCATTATTTGCTGAGCATCGACAGTGTGTCTGAGAGTGTTTTGTGAGGACTAATTACAAAGGACTAGAGGACCTATATGTTGGCTATTCTCTTGTAGGGGCCTGGGAATCCTGCATGTTCACACTTAGCTTTTTCTCATCAACAGGAGAATGGGTCTGGAGAAAAGAATGCATGGATCTTGGGGATCTCCCAAAGCTCAGGGCCAGCTAGGCGGAGACCTGGAGTCTCTATGCAGCTTTTGCTGAGAGTTCCATATGTTTTTACCTTTAGTCACTTCCCCAAGAATGTCCCTCCCACTAGGGGATTCACGTGACAGAGGATTAATGTTGCCAGACAGTTCAGCCTGTCCTTGACTGGCTGAACCCTGATGGCAGCTGGAATTCTGTGTATAGGCGAGTGCTATATTATGACTACCAGGATGCCCTTTGCCAAAAGGTGACCCTCTTCAGGTATCAGTTATGCTGTATCCAGAATGAACTCCATGCAATGCACTGCTGGATTGGCTTCACATAAGGTACTGATTGAAAGCTCAGTGAAGTCACAGTGGATTGAGCCCATACCCACATTATAACTGTTCAAGCCAAACTCCACTTAATACAATATGTGATGATTCAGTCACTTTGCATATTACAGTCCATTGCTGTTATAACCTAGTCACATCCCCTACTGCATAACAGTTACTTTAGAGTACAAAGCAATCCCATCACACTTGTTTTGTATTGGCATTTGTGCAATTCCACTGTCACATCATAGATATTTCCTTGTCATAACTTAAATACGTTGCAGTTACATGATAGATACTATGTTTAGAGCACATTGATTTGTCTATGTGGCAGATTCAATGTGCCATTCCAGTAATAGCACTCACTGCTTAGTGATCAGCATTTACCTTTACTGGTGAGAAAAACCATTTGCAATGGTGGCACATGAAAGGTTTTTTTAGTCATCTATCATACAAAATCCTTAATCTTTGCTCAGCAACCCTTTGTTTCTCTTTAATATTTACTATTAAAGTTTCATTATTCTGACAGCTATGTGGGTGTTTGGTGTTTGGGTTTTTTTGGCTCCCCTCCATCTTTTTCGCTGGGGCAGGCAGGGTGCAACTTTGGATCAAACTGACTAGTGCCATTGGAATAATTTATGGGGATTTTTAAAATGTAACTAACTAGACCTGCATCTCACACATTTTGCTTGTATTATGTCTAATCTGTCTTGTCTGGCTTAACTGTAAACTCTTCAGGACAGTGACAGACTTTTTATTCTGTTTGTACAGCTTCTAGCACAATGGCACCTTGGATCCTGATTAGAGTATCTGGGTGCTACTGGAATATAAATAATGCAGTATACATGCAAAATAACTATTACAACAACAGTTTGTTTTGCTTCTTACATGCAGATCCTTTGTTAGGAAATCAGAACATGGCACCATAAATGGCACTCTATTAAGGGAATGTGTCTCTTCATTGACACTTTAGGCCCTGCTTTTTCAATTGATCTGCATGGGCAGATATGATTGAAGGCCAGGGCTCTCAGAATGGGCTGTAGTTTAGCACATCATGCTGCATGTGCTTAATCTTTCAACCAATCAGGATGATTTAAGGAGACTTCTTTAGTCAATTACTGAGGGTATGAAACTGGCAGAATGCACTGCTTTTCATTTCCTGCCAGTAATAAACAAATAGGAGCTAAAGGTTGTTTTCTCTCTTGAGTGGCCCTGCTCAAACATTTCCAGTTTTCGGCACCTAGTTAAATACTGACCATTCAAACCCCTGATATTAGTCTCCTTTTCAATTGTAATCTCTGCATTCCTATTGGGTCTTTCCCCTTATCTTACTTTATTGACTTATAAATATATGAAGCCTGATTCCCATTGACACTAAGCCCATTTTACACCATTCTGCAAATACAAAGGGGCCTTGAAATAGGACTTAATTATATGTACACAATCAGGTCCACATTGTGCATACACATCTTTCTCATTCAAACACTGTCTTCTGGAGGCTGGAAGAGGAGCAAGTCCACAGCCTTGGAGTGAACAGAAAGGACATGGCTCATCCTTATTAAAGCTGTGTAAAGAATTCATAACGGTTGAATAGAAAAAATATTGCCTCTTTCTGTTTACAAATTGTCCATTCAAATATATTTTTCTCTACATCATTCTTTTTAACTCCTTCACAAGCAGCACATTGGAAGTATCCACTTATCAACAACTGAGTTATTTTGACTAGGCACATAGAAACATACCATGTGACCTGTTTCATGACTAGAGGACCAGAACTCTTAAAACTAGGGCAGAGATCCTCAGATGGTGCAAACTGACATAGTCCCATTGACTTCAATGAGCTATGAAAATTTGCAGCTGCTGAGGATCTGCCCCCAGGTTTCTGGTACAAATATTTTCAACTATGATTGAAATTAATTTACTGTGAATATTCTCAAATATCCATTTAAAATGTGCCTTTTTGCAGAACATTCCTTCCAGTAAATTAATTCATTGGAATATTTGCAGAAAGTGACAACACCAAAGGGACATAAACATGATCTAAGTGAATTAATTTAAAAACTCAAATAAATATCAATAGACTTTTTTTTTGCAGTATTCATTCAACCCTACTTACTACAAGAAACTTTGTCTCCAAATTACACACCAAGGGTGAAATCCTGTCCTTAGTGAAGACAATAGCAAAACTCCCATTCTTCAATGGAGTCAGGATTTTATAACCTGCTGGACTCTATTCTCTTTTTTATATGAACCTGAATTTTCCCAGTACCAGACTAAGAAATATTTTTTTAACAGTAGAGGACTTCCTGAAATGTCCACACAGCAACACTTAGACTCTTTTATTTTCCCCCGGACTGGTCCATCTCCCAGAGTTCCACTTGTACCATTGGACTTCACGAGTGATACTTGGTATTTTAGGAATTGATTCTTTTCTGTGATTTACTGGTTTAACTCTGTGAACTTGGATATCTACATGAATACTTTTAACACTCATCTTCATATTATCTGAGAACCTAACGCTTATACAATCCAAATTATGGAGCCCAGCACATGTTCTAATGCTCTCACTTCTTCCGCTGAATTACTATATTTGGGAAAGAAATAAATTCACTTTCTTCTTTTCTTCCAAGTTGTTGTGGAAATCTGTGTTGCGGAAGAGTTATATTTACTCTTGAAAGCTGTGAGATTCCTGAAATGGATGTCTTCCCTTATAGATCTTTTTCTGGCTAGTTCCTTACTAGTTAATATTAAAGCTAGTATTTTTTTTAAAAATGATTTTTTTTTAATGTCAGTGTTTCACCACCTCTATTTACAATTGGGGCTTTTTTCTTTTTCTTTATTGCTTTTAGTTATTTCAAAGATACAGTGCTAAGCAATAAGGATTCTGTATGTCTCAAGAACGAAATAACTGCAGGAGCTCTGGCATCATGGTGTGGCAACTCATGGGAGACTATCAAATTTTCAGTGCTGACCAATTTATAAAAATATGGGAGTGATGGAGAGAATTATTTGTTATGCTATCCTTTGTCCAATTAAGTTGGTTCGAGGCTGCCATTTAGGTCTTTCTCCCAGTGTGTCCCCCTCTTTTACTGAAATGTTCATGTCTTCTAAATAAAATACACACATTCTTCTATACATGGAGTCATCACAATGAACAGTAAACACACAGGAGTCATTGGCCAACAATCTTCCTCCACATTTTGCAGTGTTTAAACAGCCTTGAGAAGTGTGCCATACCGCATCCTGTCCAGTCAACCACATCTATATTAGCTGTAGGCACCTCCTGTCCCAGCACCAATCTCTGCACCACTTGCTGCAGCAATCTTCCTCCACTCATCTGACTCACATGTACCAGAAAGTCAAGTTTTCTTTGTCTGGTCATCTTGATTATCAAGACAAATTAATAAAATAGTAACTGCAAATTGCATTACTAGTGTAATATAATTTAAGGGAAAAGTATGCCAAGAACTACACCAGTGCAACCACAGTGAAGTCAGTGGGATTTTGTGGGCATCACCTAAAGGCAGAACTTGGCCTTCATGACCAAATTTTCAAAATATGATCTTTTTGCCAATGGTCACTTGCATGGGGCATTCTCCCTTGTACAAAAATGATACTATTTACAAGCGCAAAAATCCCATTGTCACATGCTAATCTAATGCAATTGAAGGGGGGTTGTATCTCTGAATTCTGTATTTTGTGAGTACAAATGATAGCACCTAAAAACAACATTTGCAAGTGATTTGCCAGTACAAAGTTGCATGCAGGCAAGTAGAAGCCTGGGTAAGCCCTGGTCTACACTAGGCGTTGAGGTCGAATTGAGCAGCATTAAATCGATTTAACCTTGCACCCATCCACATGACAAAGCCCTTTTTTCGACTTAAAGGGCTCTTAAAATTGATGTCCTTACTCGACCCCTGACAAGGGGATTAGCGCTGAAATAGGTTTTGCTGGGTCGAATTTGGGGTACTGTGGACATAATTAGATGGTATTGGCCTCCGGGAGCTATCCCAGAGTGCTCCATTTTGACCTCTCTGGACAGCACTCTCAACTCAGATACACTGACCAGGTAGACAGGAAAAGGCCCACGAACTTTTGAATTTCAATTTCCTGTTTGGCCAGTGCGGCAAGCTGCAGGTGACCATGCAGAGCTCATGAGCAGAGGTGACCATGCAGAGCTCATGAGCAGAGGTGACCATGATGGAGTCCCAGAATCGCAAAAGAGCTCCAGCATGGACCAAACGGGAGGTACAGGATCTGATCGCTGTATGGGGAGAGGAATCCGTGCTATCAGAACTACGTTCCAGTTTTCAAAATGCCAAAACATTTGTGAAAATCTCCCAGGGCATGAAGGACTGAGGCCATAACAGGGACCCGAAGCCGTACCGCGTGAAACTTAAGGAGCTGAGGCAAGCCTACCAGAAAACCAGAGAGGCGAATGGCCGCTCCGGGTCAGAGCCCCAAACATGCCGCTTCTATGATGAGCTGCATGCCATTTTAGGGGGTTCAGTCACCACTATCCCAGTTGTGTTGTTTGACTCCTTCAATGGAGATGGAGGCAACACGGAAGCAGGTTTTGGGGATGAGGAAGACGATGATGATGAGCTTGTAGATAGTTCATAGCAAACAAGCAGAGAAACCGGTTTTCCCGACAGCCAGGAACTGTTTCTCACCATGGACCTGGAGCCAGTGCCCCCCAAACCCACCCAAGGCTGCCTCCCGGACCCACCAGGCAGAGAAGGGACGTCTGGTGAGTGTACCTTTTAAAATACTATACAAGGTTTAAAAGCCAGCATGTTTAATGACTAATTTGCCCTGGCATTCGTGGCTCTCCTGGATATACTCCCAAAGCCTTTGCAAAAGGTTTCCGGGAAGGGCAGCCTTATTCCATCCACCATGGTAGAACACTTTACCACTCCAGGCCAGTAGCACGTACTCGGGAATCATTGTAGAACAAAGCATTGCAGTGTATGTTTGCTGGAGTTCAAATAATATCCGTTCTTTATCTCTCTGTGTTATCCTCAGGAGAGTGACATCATTCATGGTCACCTGGTTGAAATAGGGTGCTTTTCTTAAGGGGACATTCAGAGGTGCTGGGCTGTTTGCCTATGGCTGAACAGAAATATTCCCCGCTGTTAGCCACGCGGGGCGGGGGGAGGCAAAATGCAACCTTGTAACAAAAGCACATGTGCTATGTGTTAAGGAGCTGAGGCAAGCCTACCAGAAAACCAGAGAGGTAAATGGCTGCTTCGGGTCAGAGCCCCAAACATGCCGCTTCTATGATGAGCTGCATGCTCATTAACAGCAAGGTTTACCATGAAAGAGTGTACCCATTGTTCTATAAAATGTGTCTTTTTAAATACCACTGTCCCTTTTCTTTTTCTTCCACCAGCTGCATGTGTTTCAAGGATCACAGGATCTTCTCCTTCCCAGAGGCTAGTGAAGATTAGAAGGCGAAAAAAATGCACTTGCAATGAAATGTTCTCTGAACTCATGCTGTCCTCCCACACTGACAGAGCACAGACGAATGCATGGAGGCAGACAATGTCAGAGTGCAGGAAAGCACAAAATGACAGGGAGGAGAGGTGGCGGGCTGAAGAGAGGAAGTGGCAGGCTGAAGAGAGGCTGAAGCTGAAAGGTGACAGCAGAGTGTTGAGAGGAGGCAGGATTCAATGCTGAGGCTGCTGGAGGATCAAACTAATATGCTCCAGCATATGGTTAAACTGAAGGAAAGGCAGCAGAAGCACAGACCGCCGCTACAGCCCCTGTGTAACCAACCACCCTCCTCCCCAAGTTCCATAGTCTCCTCACCCAGATGCCCAAGAACGCGGTGGTGGGGGCCTCTGGCCACTCCACCCCAGAGGATTGCCCAAGTAACAGAAGGCTGGCATTCAATAAGTTTTAAACTTTTAAACTTTTAAAGTGCTATGTGCCCTTGTCCTTCCCTCCTCCACCACCCCTCCTGGGCTACCTTGGTAATTATCCCCCTATTTGTGTGATGAATTAATAAAGAATTCATGAATGTGAAGCAACAATGACTTTATTGCCTCTGCAAGCAGTAATCGAAGGGAGGTGGGGAGGGTGGTTAGCTTACAGGGAAGTAGAGTGAACCAAGGGGCAGGGGGTTTCATCAAGAAGAAACAAACAGAACTTTCACACCATAGCCTGGCCAGTCATGAAACTGGTTTTCAAAGCTTCTCGGATGCGCACCGCGCCCTCCTGTGCTCTTCTAACCGCCCTGGTGTCTGGCTGTGCGTAACCAGCAGCCAGGCGATTTGCCTCAACCTCCCACCCCACCATAAACGTCTCCCCCTTACTCTCACAGATATTGTGGAGCGCACAGCAAGCAGTAATAACAGTGGGAATATTGGTTTTGCTGAGGTTAACCGAGTCAATAAACTGCGCCAGCACGCTTTTAAACGTCCAAATGCACATTCTACCACCATTCTGCACTTGCTCAGCCTGTAGTTCAACAGCTCCTGATTACTCTCCAGGCTGCCTATGTATGGCTTCATCAGCCATGGCATTAAGGGGTAGGGTCCCCAAGGATAACTATAGGCATTTCAACATCCGCAATGGTTATTTTCTGGTCTGGGAAGAAAGTCCCTTCCTGCAGCTTTTGAAACAGACCAGAGTTCCTGAAGATGTGAGTGTCATGTAACTTTTCCGGCCATCCCACGTTGATGCTGGTGAAACGTCCCTTGTGATCCACCAGTGCTTGCAGCGCTTTTGAAAAGTACCACTTGCGGTTTATGTACTCGCTGGATTGGTGCTCTGCTGCCAAGATAGGGATATGGGTTCCGTCTATGGCCCCACCACAGTTAGGGAATCCCATTGCAGCAAAGCCATCCACTTTGTACAAAATGCACATTTTCCCGGGTCACTACCCTTGGTATCAGCAGATCTTTGATTGTGTTGGCTACTTACATCACAGCAGCCCCCACAGTAGATTTGCCCACTCCAAATTGATTCCCGACTGACCAGTAGCTTTCTGGCATTGCAAATTCCACAGGGCTACTGCCACTCGCTTCTCAACTGTGAGGGCTGCTCTCATCTTGGTATTCTTGCGCCTCAGGGCAGGGGAAAGCAAGTCACAAAGTTCCATGAAAGTGCCCTTACGCATGTGAAAGTTTCACAGCCACTGGGAATCGTCCCAGACCTGCAACACTATGCGGTCCCACCAGTCTGTGCTTGTTTCCCGGGCCCAGAATTGGCATTCCATTGCATGAGCCTGCCCCATTAGCACCATGATGCCCACATTCCCAGGGCCCATACTTTGAGAGAAGTCTGCGTCCATGTCCTCATCACTCTCGTAACCGCACTGACGTCGCCTACTCACCCGGTTTCGCTTTGCCAAGTTCTGGTGCTACATATACTGCTGGATAATGTGTGTGGCATTTAATGTGCTCCTAATTGCCAAAGTGATCTGAGCGGGCTCATGCTTGCCATGGTATGGCGTCTGCACAGAAAAAAGGCGCGGAACAATTGTCTGCTGTTGCTCTGACGGAGGGAGGGGCGACTGACGACATGGCTTACAGGGTTGGCTTACAGGGAATTAAAATCAACAAAGGGGGTGGCTTTGCGAGAAACTGAATGGCTGCCTCAAGTATAGAACTCAAAACCTCAAGGATAGAACTCAAAACTGGGTTTAGCAGGCCGTTGATTTCACAGAGGAAGGGAGGGAGGAGAAAATGAATACAACACAAATCTGGTCTATTTCTTGTTTTGAGCCACTTCATCTATCTTTATAAAACTTGCTGGCAGCAGACTGTGCAGTACGACTGCTAGCCATCGTCACCTCCTGGGTGCTCGGCAGAAGACGGTGCAGTATGACTATTGGCCATAGTCTTCTGCTAGCTGCAGATTAAAAGACAGTGCACTGCCAGTAGGACTCAATCGCCATGAGACAAAACAAGGGAAATGAGCTTGCTGAGTCACTCCCATGTTTGTCCGGTTAAAAGAGCACCCAGAACTATTTTAATGACGGCTACCAGTCATACTGCACTGTCTGCTGCCAAAATGCAATAAACTGCTGCTGTGTAGCAATGTAGTACCACATCTGCCAGCACCCAAAAGACATACGGTGATGGTTAGCTGAGCAAGCTCCATGCTTGCCGTGGTATGGTGTCTGCACAGGTAACTCAAGAAACTGTGGACACACTCCACCGACTACATGCACTTAGAGCATTTGTGTGGGGACACACACACTCGACTGTATAAAAATGCTTTCTACAAAACCGACTTCTATAAATTCGACCTAATTTCGTAGTGTAGGCATACCCTAAGTGTCCTTTGGTAATCTGGCATTTAACATTTACACTAGTTTTTACCAGTTCCCTTACTGGAGCAGCCTGAAATAATATCTGAGTGTGAGGTGGAATGACAGATAAAGTGATACAATTGAATTTAAAAGAGGGGAAAAATTAGATACAAAATTATCTAAAACCATAACAGAGATTGAGATGATCCAAACATAACTTAATAAAATGGGAAGTAGAAGAGGATTCGAACAATTTGATTTCAATGGAAATTTTGTTGAGTAAGAACTTCCCGATTTATCGCATTGACAGCAAGTGGGAGCTTGCATGCATGCCTAGGATTATTTAAATCCAACATTTTTCAGATAAGCAGTTGCTGCTTTTCTCTTTTTCATTCAAATGTATCTGAAGACAATTAAATGCAAAAATCAAAATTAAAACTTAGTGTTACATGGCTTTAAAAAAGTCACAAAAGGGTCAAGAAGTGCAAGCCATGTGAGTCAGCCCATCCTTCTCCCTTTCCAATCCCCCCTGGAGAGAGCGTGTTGGAGCTACCGAGGTTACTGCATCCAGATGGCTGAAATAGTGTTCATGGAGCAACTTTGCAGCTACTTCATGGCCTCTGAGTCCAAGAGTCCTTCCAGAGCTCACTTTGGAGCAGATTAATGCACAGTCTGGTACCCGACTACAACGCAGTCTTAGACTTCAAGCAAAATCTCCATTAATGTCAAGAATTTGGTCCTGAGACAGCAGATTGTAATGTTGCCTATGCCAATCCACTGAAAGATATTTACACCATACAGCATCATTAGAAGTCTTCAAATAGTCAACCCCTTCACAAAATTTTACACTGTGCTTAAAAAATGGGATGTATTTGTCTCAGTTTGGAGAAACGTGGTTGGAAAGAATCTAATCTTGTTTGTCACTTACAGTTTTTTTTTTTATTTTAGAGAGCAAAACCAGAAATATATGGTAAAACTAATATGGGCCCTGGTACCTTTACACTTCTGTGTGCTCTCTCTAACTGTAGTCATAAAACTTTCAAAAACAAATGATCCTTTTTATGTTTACTTTTATTTGTCTACCATTCCGATTGTAAAGAAAGTCTATAAAAGAGTAGCAGTCTGTAACTTGGGATATTAAATCCAACCCACCAAAACATTGAAGGAACAGCTTTCTTTTAAAAACACATCCAGCTGTAACCTTCATTAAAGGAGTTAAATGCATTCCATCATTCTGGCACACTCCAGGATAAACAATTTATTATCTGGAATTATTTTCTGGATAATAAAAATTGAAGTACAATGCTTACTGTCATGCATTGATTAAGGTAATAGAAGTGTAGGATGCTACCAAATTAATATATATATATTTTTATTCTTGAACAGTGACTGTGATTAATTTCAAGCAATTATTTTCAACCCACTCTTTTGCTGTTTTATGTTTTAAAAGCATTCATTTCATTCAATCTTTAAACAGCAGTCAAAATATAGAAATGTAAAATATTCTGGATCAATAATTATCATTATTAAAGTGTCATGGCTTAGTAGTTTTCCTTTATATATAGAAAATGCTAAATATAGGAGTGCTAATGATCAGTATTTTACTTATGTCTGCCTTTATGCAATATTGCATGGCTTGTCTATAGAGTGTATTCTCTGTATGTTTACCAAGGAGAAAATGAAATATGCATGCAGTATGTTAGATATAGATATTATGTCCATATACAGGCAAATTCCAGTGAAGGCTGTGAATATATGGAGTTTTAAGAACTACAATGACTCTGTATATGGTTACTTTACCTTTAAGGATCAGAACATCCTGTGTAGCAGGGATCAAAAGACAGCAGCAACTGCAGCTGCTAGAGCCCTAATGGGGCTGGATGTCGCTTATAAATTAGTAGCCAGCCATTGTGCATACTGGATTCATTTTTACTATCTTTGGTTTTTATTCTCAGACATTTAAAAGCATTGATAAATAAAAGGCATTATTAGTTTATTCAACTGGAGACCTAACAGAAGTCACTTGGGGCAGATTTTAAAAGGTATTTAGGTGCCTAAAGTATCAGAGGGGTAGCCATGTTAGTCTGGATCTGTAAAAGTGTCAAAGAGTCCTGTGGCACCTTATAGACTAACAGACGTATTGGAGCATGAGCTTTCGTGGGTGAATACCCACTTCATATTCACCCACAAAAGCTCATGATCCAATATGTCTGTCTATAAGGTGCCACAGGACTCTCTGCCACTTTTAGGTGCCTAAAGATGCTGATAGGCATACCAGGATTTTCAAAAGCACCTAAGCAAAACCTGTAGGAGATAGAAGCTTTTGAAAATCACACTGGACATATATCTGCATCTTTAGCAACCTACATACCTTTGAAAATCTAGTCCTGGAAGTTTTGTCTGCAGATGAACTACAAGACTGGGATCTGAAAGGTCAAAGCTGTGTACAGCTTTATACATACAGGTTCCTAGGCATACAGCCTGAATAAACAGGACTTGCACAAAGTAATGTATGTAGCCGATGAGTGGATAAAATTTTCCATCTTAACTTGTTTCAGAGTAGCAGCCGTGTTAGTCTGTATTCGCAAAAAGAAAAGGAGTACTTGTGGCACCTTAGAGACTAACAAATTTATTAGAGCATAAGCTTTCGTGAGCTACAGCTCACTTCATCGGATGCATTTGGATGAAATGCATCCGATGAAGTGAGCTGTAGCTCTCGAAAGCTTATGCTCTAATAAATTTGTTAGTGGTGCCACAAGTACTCCTTTTCTTTTTTCATCTTAACTTGGTGGCAGGGCACAGAACTTCTCTGTTACAAATCTGTGGCTACTGCTGTTGCCCATGATCTGCTGTACAGCTATGGTCCTCACATGCTCCTTGCTTCAGAATTTTAGGCCAATGGATCCTAAGTCCATGGATCCTCTCCCAGCCCATCCCCAACTTCCTTCCACAGGGCTGTGAACAAAAGTGAAATGGAGCTGGTGTACACTAGGTTAAGAATTGCCCTGAGCAGCCTCTCCACAGCTTGGTTCCACTGTACAAGAAACCCATTTAACTTCCACTCTATTTAGTGTATTGATCAACTTTTGAGAGAGGGGAGCGGCTTTGGTCCACTATGATAAACATAAGCTAGTTTGTCATGAAGACTTACATGAAAATGCCCTTAGTTTAAATCAAATACACATTCCCTCTTCCCCCCCCCCCCCACCATAGACACCCACTCACCAACAAACTCTCCTGGTGTCATTTTAACATAGATCTTTCATGCAGTAGAAATGTGCTGTAACTTACATCCCATCACTTTAGATAAGAGACATAATTAGTACCAGATATTCCTGTGTTACTAGAGAATCTGATATTTTTGCAAAGTCAGACTGGATTAATGCACCCCTTGATGTCCTATAAAATAAATACAGGTACGATGGTCTCCTAGAAATGTGCAGAAATATACATCCACATTTCAACAATTTACATGAGATTGTAACATTTTGGGATGATTCTGTAAGGTAGGTAAGTTCTCTGCAAACCATAGAATAAATGATGCACAGCTTAAGTTAATAATTATGACTCATGGAAATCTTCTGCAGAAGAAAAACTTGAGTTGAGTCATCCATATTAATAGCAATAATAGGGAGAGCACAAGGTTACACAGTATGGATGAAACTTCGGAACTCACTGGAAGCTGTAATAAAAATGCCTATAGTTACCAGAGGTGTAATAGGTGGGTGTTGAGGACTGGGACACAGGCAGTTATACCAGTGATCAGAGCATGGCATCAGCACCAGAGCCAGGAGCTAGAGCTTGGGGATGGAAGTGAAAGTCAAGAGTCAAGCCAAGGCCAGAGCCTGAGTCTGTAGCCCAGGGTCAGGAGTAAAAGCAGGAACCTGGAACAAAGCAGGAAGACAGGAACAGGACAGGTTTCAGAGTAGCAGCCGTGTTAGTCTGTATTCGCAAAAAGAAAAGGAGTACTTGTGGCACCTTAGAGACTAACAAATTTATTTGAGCATAAGCTTTTGTGAGCTGATGAAGTGAGCTGTAGCTCACAAAAGCTTATGCTCAAATAAATTTGTTAGTCTCTAAGGAACAGGACAGAAAGGCAGAGCCCATGTAGCAGCCAGCCAAGCATTAACTTAGCATTAACTTCCGACAATGTCCTTTGCTGCCTTTTGGCTTAAATAGTAAGCTTAAACCAATCAGAGAGGCTGGAAACCTCCCACAATCCAGATCTTCATGGGAAGTGCCCCTGCTGAGCTAGGGTCCACCAACCAACACTGCCTACTGGTACCAGCGAGCTGCCAGGTGGTCGCTGTGGTCTGAGGCTGGCCTGCAGATCCAGGTGTGCAATCCCGCACCATGGGGATGTGTCTGAAAATTCCATGATAAAGTTTTGGGCTGGAGTTCTAAAAACTGACCTCCAATCTCTGTAGCATACTGTGATACCTATCTACATGCTTAATAAAGTTAATTGCTTCTAAATACCTCAGAAATCTAATACAAAATGAATGGAATCAGTTCCGACAACCATAACTGTTGTTGTTCTGATTACTCATTTGTATTGTGGTAGTACTAGGGTGACCAGATAGCAAGTGTGAAAAATAGGGACGAGGGGTGGGGGATAATAGGCGCCAAGATAAGAAAAAGCCCTGAATATAGGGACTGTCCCTGTAAAAATCAGGATATCTGGTCATCCTAGGTAGTACTCAACCATAATCAAAGCTCCATTGTGCCAGGCACATACAAAATACACTGTAAGAGATTGGCCCTTACAGTCTACTTTGAGACAAGAGGCAACTAAGTGTTTTCAACAAAACAAAATGGGGAAAGAAAGATGAGAGTAATGAAATCAGATCGTTACATAATTCAGGTATTGCACAATTTGGTGGTTCTTGATGGTTCCAGATAATCTCACATTTTTTGTGTTACGGCTATTTTAATAAATCAGCTAACTTTGACTGATGCACAGCCAAAACGTCAATGGCTGGCTGGTTTTCTTGTAGGCATCAAGGCAGTAGTTGGTCTTAAGGAGAGATTTGAAGAAGAGGGTAGTGCCTTCATGGATTAATTCAGTACAGCGTTCCATGCATAAGGAAGGAAGCCTAGAGGTGTTGTGGGAGAGGCTGACAAATGGAGAGATGAAGCTAGCATTGATGCTGGATACAGGAGGCAGAGGGGACACATAATAGATGAGCAGATGAGTAGAGCAGGGCAGAACTGTGAAGGGCCTTAAACAGGAGGACAAGATGCTTCAGGTTGATGTGGTGAAATGAGGGGACTCAATTGTGAGGTTCAAAGATGTGGGGAGTTTTTGAATGGAACCAAGTTCTGACTGCAGCTAAATCTAAACTGCAGTTTCTGGATAAAAGAGAAGTTAATAGTTGGGGTACACAGCAGATGTCTGATATTCGTTGCTTTGAAGCCAAACTACTCAAATAAATGCTAAGGTAGTAATTTGGTATCTGGGCAAAATCAGAATCCTAACAATGCCTAATAGTATGTTTACTAAGACTGTGCAAATTCTAGTAAAATATTTCTGACTAAGATGTGGACTCTGACAGAGCAGTATTTAATGAGGAAAGCTAGGGTGCTATTGAAATCAAATTCTAGCCCAAAGCATTTACCAAAGATTTTCACACATAAAGGAATGACTTATAAACAAGGAAAACTTTTCAGCTGCTTTTGTTACTGGGCCAGATTATAAATCCTGCGCGCACACTCTGATGTCAATAGGGCTATTTGGGAGAGTACCTGCTCACCATTGTGAGTAAAGGACTCCCAATCTCGCCCACTGTGTTTATTTCAATTTAACCATACAACAATAAAGCAAGGTGCACTTAGTCCAAAGATCTTGCACATGTTTAAAACAAATGAGTAAAGCAAAAATAAATAAATAAATAAATAAATCAGCAGTTGCTCTTAACTTCCCTCCCCAAAACCAGAGAGGAATCAAAGTCCTGCTCTTGTACACATCCCTTACGGTAAGAATGAGGCAATAGATGAGATTTGCAGGATGTCCAGGCTATTGCTGCTATGTCACCATCTAACTCAGGGGTGGGCAATAAGTCTCACAGAGGGGCCACTCCACTAATTTTGGTAAGTTGTCATGGTCCACACATTATTATATTAATGGAGGCGGTGCAGGGTCTGGGAGGGAGTTTGGGTGTAGGAGTGAGCTCTGGGCTGGTGCAGAGTGTTGGGGTGCAGGAGCGGGTGAGGGGTGTAGGCTCTGGGAGGGAGTTTGGTGCAGGAGTGAGCTCCTGACTGGGCTAGGGAATTGGGGTGTAGGAGGGAGTGCAGGGTCTGCGAGGGAGTTTGGGTGCAGAAGGCAGTTCTGTCCTGGGGCAGGGTTGGGGTGCAGGAGGGGGTGCAAGGTGCAGGCTCTGTCTGGGAGGCGTTTACCACAGGTAGCTACCAGCCGGCAGCACAGCAGGGCTCAGGCAGGCTGCCTGCATGCCGTGGCCCCACGGCGCTCCCAGAAGAGGCTGCAGTCAGTTGCTGCTGGCATGTCTCTTTTTGCCCTTTGGGGGGAGGGGGACAGTGGGTCTCTATGCTGCCCGCCCCCACAAGCGCCACCTCTGCAGCTCCCATTGACCAGTTACTGGCCAATAGGATCTGTGAGGATGGTGCTGGGGGTGGGGTCAATGTGCAGAGCCACCTCCCTCCCTGCCAGGGGTGCACAGAGACATGCTAGCAGTAGCCAGCTACTTCCGGGAGCGGCGTGGGGCCACGGCAGGCAGGCAGCCTGCCTAAGTGCCCCGCTATACTGTGGGACTTTTAGCGGTCTGGAGATCATGAGGGGGCAACCAAAAAGTCTGGCAGGCCAGACAGAAATGTTAGATGGGCCGGATCTGGCCCACAAGCCGTATTTTACCCACCTCTGGTCTAACTACAGCTGGGAATTAATCACACCCCCAAACTGAGAAGAGGGGATTCATAAAGAGGCCATTATGAGCCTTGGTATATCTTCCAGTTACTGTCCCCAACCTACCAGCATCTCTTCTGTCTTTGCTGAGAACTGAGAACTTAGTGAACTTATGTGATGCTTCCCAACTCCTTTTTTGATATGTTATAATTATGTATTAAGGGGCTGACAGAAAAAGCTGTTGAAATCAGTGGAAGTCTTTCCATTCATTTTAATGGGTTTGGATCAGGCCGTAAGTGAAAGACTTACAAGCACTTAAGAATAATATTAAAATCTAGATATTCCTCTTAATTTTGAAACCCAATTGCTTGCTTAAATTATCCGGGCTCAGTCCTGCGAAGTGCAGAATGCTCTTTTGCTGGAAGCAGTCTAATGACCTTAAGTTGGGAAACGTGCTCACTTCACTGGCTTTGCAGTACACTTCTCTCGTGCTATGCATAGCGTTCTTAATTAATGATAACAAATATCAAATATGAAGAGGAATTCTTCCTTACCAGCTAGTTGTTTGTATCCTTAAACATGGCTAAACAGAAGCCAACAAAATTCAAGACCAAAATTCCAAAGCCAGTCATTTTCTCTCACATAATGAAAAACTTTTTATCCTCACAGAAGGGTTTAAAATATATATCTATTGCTTATAAGCAGATAAAACTCCCCAACTATCCCCCAGCAGAGCTTTAGAAATCACACAAAGATAGTCACTGTTTCTAAGATATTTATTAAGGGTTCAATGATTTTCTGACAATTCCCAAAAAATTATTCAGGCAGCCTGAGTCCTGTCTTTAAAAATCAAAAACAATGCTGTATGGATTCAATTTTGATTCAATAAATTGTTGATTAATCTGGCCCATGCTGTGTATAAATTTAAGATTAGTTCTAATGGTAATCATCTCTAGAGTGCAATACAGAAGTGTGCTTTCATTTCACACCAAGGGAGCAAGGATTTAAATCCCTAATGGGGAGAAGACATATAAACAGTTTTAGTCTCTGCTCTCCGCAACCAGCACAATCCCCCTGGTAGCATATTTGTGTATACCACATATGAATGTGTGGAGAGGAAGGGAGATTGGTTTACAAAAATGATCATAGCAAAGTGAAAAGAACAACATGTAAGACAATAAAAACTTATAAGGGGAAAACCTCATAGGAGCCGAGCAACAACTTTAGTGGTCTGCATTTCTGTTTGTTAGGGATCTAAACCAGATACAATTAGGGTGCTTAGCATAAAATACCTATCACTCTCTAAATGATAGCATATGTATCGTGACATTATGAAACAGTTAGCTGTAGCTGTTGTTTGCACACTGCTAATAGTCATAAACTCCTAAAAGCTCTATGCATTCATTAGCATTGCGATTTTATTCAATACCTTATTTTGTACTGTATTATCTTCCCAGGGCTGCACCAAAATTATGGATATAGCTATGTTAAAAATGATGTGTTCGTAGGCCTTCTTTTTCTTTGGGAATGTTAATCCCATTTACTGGTAACTAGTTTTTAAAATGACATTTTTTCTTGCTGCATTTAGCTTAGTCCAAAAAATATTTAAAAAATTAAAGATGCCAGATGTCATGAGGCCAATAAGCAGGTGGGCCGAAGCTTCTGTACCAATTCAAACTGGCACTGCATCAAACCTGGTGGGTATAACCTTTAATTCAGTGCTTCCCTGGCACCAGATCTAGTGCCATCTGCTTAACTTTGCTAAGCTGGGCTTGTTTCTGTGCAGGGACTCTGCCAACAATGCAAACTGTCTCCTACATGTGCAAGGAATCATCAGTGCAACTAGTTTTTCAAGACCCATATGGTGGCATCTGCAAATGTACACTGTCAGCATTGCTACTCATACCACCCTTCGTGTTTAAGAATGGAAGGAGAGAGCACTGCTTTGTAATTCGTATAAAGCTTGAAGGAATAGTCTTTCTTCTGAACTCTGTTCTTAAGTGTATCTCAAGGGGAAAGGGAACACATGGCTTTTAAAGACATATCCCCTTTAGAAGTCAGGCAAGGGAACCAGGGGAATGTGTCTTGGTGATGGCTGTGAAATAGACACACTGTGGCTCAGGGGATTCCACTCTAGGTCACTGCTTCAAAGCCAGACTGGTGTAGTTGTAACTGAAAGTTATTGCCCTCTGTTGGCTCCTGGGAGACTCTATGAAGTGGGAGACAGTAGTCTCAGTTTATTTCCTAATTGCCATTTGTAAGATGTAGGGGTGCTGAAACAATGTGTATAGTGCGGGTGCTTAGAGCCATTGAACCAGCTGTAAACCCTGTATATGATGGAAACCTCTTCAAGCCACGGAGTGCGGCAGCACCCCTAGCTCCAGCACCTATGGTAAGATGTGGACACTTTTCTATCTCAGCAAAGAGGTTGGGAATGGAATGGCCATAGAGACTGGATTATCCTCTCACCCTTCAGTGAAAAAGGTGGAGGCATATTGACACAGTAGGTAGCAGGAAGCGTGCAGCACAGCTGTCTGAGGTAGGGTGACAATATTTCCCAAAGGGAAAACAGGACACCGTGCAGGGCTGGTCCGAACTCTGCCCTCACCCCCTGGCCCCAGCAGCTCATTCAAACTCTGCCAACCCCCTGCATCAGGCTGTCACTGGTCACTTGAACCCTGCCTTCCCCACCCAGTGCTGCCTCCACCTGCATGGGGCTGGCATCTCACTAGCCCCCCACATGTTCCTCTGACCACACACCACTTTTTTGACAAAAGTCGGCATTTGTCCCTTTTGCTGTTGCCAACTGATCAAGTCAGCAAGAGCAAATGGGACAAATATCCACTTTTGCCTAAAATGTCAGGATGATAGGGACAGGGCTTAAAAATGAGTTTGTCCTGACCAAAACAGGATGTATGGTCATGCTAGTCTGTTTATTTTGTGGATGAAAAAGAGATACTCCTGACACATAGAACCACAGAACTCAGAAGTAGGATTCCTGGAATACAATACGAAACCTATACCTTGGATTCCATTTCAGATTCCTTAATGTAATTCCTTCTTCACTAAACAGCAGCAATTATGCACAATCCCACTCCCGGGTGGAGGTGAGGGGACACAGGGCCATGGTCTCCTACTCTCCCAACCAATCTCTTCTGTCATGTTCCCTTTGCCGTGATATGAGCAATCCCAGAGAGAGCAGTCCAGCTGTAACGTGCTCTGGTGAGGTGTGTGTATGTGCGGGGGTGCGCACCCTTCTACCTCTGCGCATTGGCCAGTTACAATCTGTCCCTTAATATTTATGTCACTTAGACATTGCCTTGGGCCATGTACTTGACCTTCTATCACCAACCTCAACGGACAAGACCCTGACACATAGTTTTACTGTTCTTTACCAGAACATCCCTGTGCAATCAGGAAAAGTAGTTCTTGACCACACACACAAAACACGCATTTTCACTGCTACAAAATGACTAATCTCTCTCTCAAAGGGCCAGAAACATGTACTCAAAAGAGCTTGAACAAAGCGGTTCTATTTGGCTTGAAGACACTTAAGTAGAATGGTTAAATACAAACAAAAGTTTTTTTCACTGGATTTCCCCCCACCCATGTTTATTTTCAGGGAAATGCTGTTGGTCTTAGGTTCGATGTCACTATTTTATTGGGAGACATCTAGCTTCTTAAGCCCTCACCCTCCAGCTACTCCACTTTTCCCTCCCACTCCATCCAATCATGTAGCCATAGTATATGAACTTCTCTCTGCATGACTTTTCTCATCTATAAAATAAAATAGTTCCCTAGCTCACAGCTATGTTAAGAGACTTAATCAAGGTGTGTAAAATAGCTTTAAGGGGTGTGTATATGAAGTGTAATGAACTATTAAAGTGCTACTTTGTAACACTTTTGTCTCTGTGGGAGCTGTTGGCTTTTCTTCTTATTTAATCTAAAATGTTTAAGCAGGACCCTTCTGACTGCAGCTACAAATCATGTCACAATAATGAATGGAGGACTTCCTCTCCCTTCGCCCTCCCTCCCAGCCCGAAAACATCCAGATGTCTTTCAAACACTGCTTTTAAACCCTAGTCCAAAACTGCCTTGGCCCATTTTGATATTCTACATATTATTTCTACATATGTGCCAGTTTCCATGGGTATATAATTGCAGAATTCTTATATAAAAAAAAGAGGTTCTATGTGGTAAAAATAAAAACTTCCTTTACTTAATTCCCAGCTCTCCAGGGCAGAAATATACAAAACTAGGGGAAAGATTTCTCTCTTCCTCTGATGCAGTAACAAAGAGTCTGTCACACACTGAGTTCACTCTGAATGCTACACTACAGTTTGTTGCTGTAGCATACAGTAGATTGTCATGTTTGCTGTTCAGTCTCAGGAGCAGCTGCATGATACTGTGGAGGGACTCCTAATCATATGCCCTTCCAAGGAACACCAGGGCAAGAATGAACACTGGCTCATTTAATGCCAGAACAAGAAAGAATACTACTGCAATTAACACTTGTTGCAGCCTGGTCACTGCTGGTACATTACAGCAATCTGTTAATTGCCTAAATACATTGCTTATACTATTAAATCAGCATTTTTGGTTTTACAAGGAATGCTTACTTGCAAATTCTCCCTCTTGTGATCAAAGCTAAAAACCAGCGAAATCTTCCTGCTGGTACAAATCTTTCTGATTGACATTGTTCCAGAGTTACAAATAGTCCACATACAGTAGTTCTAAGCCAATCCATCCTTTGTTCTCAAAAAGATGACGGTAGCCTTTCAGAGACGTTAAAAGGCTCATTCATCTCCTGATGAGGTATTGTATACGTTGGACTTTATATTTTGTTTCATTACTCATGTGAAGAGGACACCTGTGAAAGGACTGTTGACTTGTTTCACTGGCTTGTTTAAACTGGCTTCTGGGTCCTCAAGGAAACAAAGCAGTCATAAAAAAAGAAATGAAGGCTCCTCTTTTTCCCCCTTTTAACTTCAATTCATGAGTCAAACTTGGACTTAAACACAGAATGCCCTGCTCGAGCCAATCCCTTCAACCTCACCTTAGACTTACTGACTACAGGGAAACGAAATTGGCTTCTAGGTATTATGTAGCATAGTGATATGGTAGCCGTTTTACACCTTTTGCAGCATTTCAATCAATCACTGGAACAACTAAGAAATAAGAGCAAAAAAGAAGCAGCACAATATACAGTAGAGTGGGTGCAGCTACCCTTTCTACAAGGTAGCTAAGCAGTTATTTGGTCTAGCAGAATTCTCCATAATAAGTACAAGGAATTGATGCTCAAAGTGGTAAAGAGTTGTGGTGCTGGAGGGAAAAGATCCTCTTCTAACTGGACCGTGCCCAGCCACCCGTCTGCCAAATGCCAGGACCTTTCAAAAAACTCTATAACTGAGTAATAACCATTTCCCTATTGAAGAAGAGCTGCCATTAGTCAGCAGGCTTTGCAGGATGGATGCAGTTTGATCTTCTGCTCCACAATCTAGTGAGAGTTAGTGGCTCCTTCTCCACAAATTAATGGGAATGGAAAAAAATTCTCTCCTGATTTACACACCTGGTAGCCTTATAAGCCAGGACAATATTTGGGCCATTGTGTCTAAGGTGAGTTATGATCCAGACCACAAAGCTGAGAAGGTAAAAAGGCAGAACAAGATTTTGCAGGAATTTTTCAAAGATTTTTGAAATTCTGAATACTATCAAAATTTTATCAAAAGTTGTCACGTCTCAAAAAATGTCAACCTGATTGAAAAACTAAAATGTCACTTAATGTTTATTTTTCATCCAACCATTGATCACACAGTTTGTGTGTCTACATAGGGTAGAAGACTTAATGATGACCGACTGGTATCTAGAGTGACCATTTAAAATGTCAGTTGCTGTTTGGTTTGCTACCCCACTAGACATGTTCCAAACATTTTCTCTGGTCTTAATCATAGCTGAAGAGGGGGCAGCTGGTCAAGAAACAAGGACAGAACAGAGTACAGCTTACTGGTTCAATCAAGAGATACTTACCCAGCTAATACAATGTATTGTCAAAATAATTGAGGAAATCAGAGATGAGAATAATGACCAAATCCTGGGTTTATTTTATGCTGCATTAAGGATGGTGGTAGTCCTGCCCAGTCATGTAACCAGGCTGAGCATTGGGATAATTGATCTTGCAGATGGTTGAAGAGGGGACAGAGGGATTTGCAACCATTCCACTGGCAGATATCAGAAGCTGCTCAAGGAATGGGGAACACATAAAATTAATCTCTCTTCCTCCTCGTAGCACTGTGATAATGCTGGGTCTGAACATCTCCCTGACCTCCACCATTGGACCATGGAAGTTACTGCAGCCTGGGGATACTATGTGGGGGGAGGCTCTGCCAGAACAACCAGG
This sequence comes from Dermochelys coriacea, assembly GCF_009764565.3. Lineage (NCBI taxonomy): Eukaryota > Metazoa > Chordata > Testudines > Dermochelyidae > Dermochelys > Dermochelys coriacea. The sequence goes on along the minus strand of NC_050069.1, from coordinate 45,491,048 downwards.
GCAACATCCTAGCAATGAGCGAATAGCACATAAAGTCAGCACCCCTTCCCACGGTTGCACTGTCTCTCCACCTCTCTCTGGAGCTGCAGCACCTCTCTCACTCTACAAGATGCTGCTGCCTCTTCATGACTCAGCTCCTCAGCCAGGTCACTCTACATGTGTTCCCCATCCAGGGTACCAAAGTCTCTCTCCAGACCCGTAGTCCTTGGTAGTCTTCCCAGTGTGATCAGTTAGAAGAATCCAGGCTTAGTGCCTTTATGCAGCTCATTTGAGACAGTATGTAATGATGGAAAACATTAAAGCATCATTCTTCAATTGCCATTCCAGAAACCAGCATGTGAACTGCCATGGTATCATTGCACAATGGGTATTGTAGAGTCAAGACCCAACAGGGTTATACCATCAGTTAGCATCTGTGGTCTCTTCTTGATGAATCACAAATCCCAGCTTACATTCGGCGACCCAGATACAGCAAAGATTTATGCTCATGCTTAACTTTGGTCTTGTCTACACCAGAGGTTATGTTAGTATAATTTATGTCACTCTGGGATGTGAATAAGCCACTCCTCTGAGTGATGTAAGTTACACTGACCTACGCACCAGTGTGGACAGTGTTATGATGATGGGAGTGCAGCTGTAGCTTCTACCATAGACTAGCCTTGAAAGTAGCTCCAATACAGGATTGCAGCCTAAATCATCACACTGAATGGTCACTATTATTTGCTGTACATTTCTCCAAATGGTTGTTTTCTTCCTAACATTTTTATTCATTGCTGCAGGTTAAGTTTGCTTTCTCCCACCTGCCCCTCTTTTATCTTTGATTTTCAATCAATAGTTGTATCTTCTTTAAAGGCCATGTCTCCTTTGAGTTTTACTGCTACTGCTCTCAAACTTTCTCCTTGATTCTCTTAAAATTACTGCTGAAGTATCATAGTCAATAACAGGCTCTCTTACACTATCTTGATCATAGACCTCTACTCCACTTGAACATAGATTGATCTCCGAATCTGAAAAGAAACCTTTTAGGTTGGCCAGTTTGCTTTCACAGTCACCTTGGTTCAGCCTTAGAATACCACATTTCTGGAATAAAAAGTGGTCGATATCATATACCCCAGACATTTTTGTTCATATCACCTGACTAAGTCACAATGTTCATATCAAATTACTTATTTTTTCTCTGTCAAGCAACAGCTTAACCTTGGATTGACTTCTCGTTTTATAAACCATAGAGATCTATTATGGAACCAAGAAAAGCTAAAACTAAGGAGAATAGGACAGACAAACAAAGGCCACCTGGCTGAAGCCGAGCTAGAGAACCAGAATGACATTTCACAGCATATATTGATCAGGGTAAAACCCTTTAGTGTTTTTCACACTCCACTGGACACTACTGTAGTGCATTTTCTTCAGAGGAATTATAAAGCAAATACAAGAAACAGTCTCTGAATTTTGCAAGTTTTGAAGATCTTCTGGTTTGCTTACTTCAAAGAAAGCTGACCTTTTCACAGCATTTATTCCTCTGTACCAGTCATTGAGTAATGCAAGTTTGAGATGGACAAAAATGAATTACACTTACAGAGCAATATGCAAATTCTTATTCAGGACATTATTGGCCCATATTTTAACCCTTTCCTTAGGGAAGTTATAGACATACAGCAGATGTGTCAGTGGATTTGGCTTGTCCTCACTAAACCGTAAATAACTTCGTCCCTACAAAGTGAACTATATCTTTAGCAATGTCTGGAATGGTCCCACATCTGTTTAATTTATTTCAGAAATGCTGACAGTGTCACAGAACATGTTCTTGTATGCAGGTTTCCCCATGTTCTCAAACACTGATAAATGATTCTACTTATTAATCAATGCCATTCATTTCTGAACTTTTAAAGCCAATTAAATCCAATGAACAACAACAGAAACAAGAAAAGAAGCTTAATCCCCAGTGCCATGATGTTTCCGTTTAAACAGATGTTTCCTTTTCTTGTTTTATAGACTGGAAGAAGTAAATTAGTTGCAGAGTTTGACAACAACATATTTTTAAGCAGCTTATGAACTATTTAAAATCACTAAGCAGCAGTATTAGGATGACGTTCACTTCAGGCCTACGATGGGGGTGATATAGACTTCCAGCAACTCCCCCAGTCCGTGAAAGATACACACACACTTTATGTGTACAAACATTCTCTATACCCTCTTTCATGTTACATGTTGTATATCTGTGTGAGAAAAACAGATGCTGGTGTGAGAGGGTCTAAATATTACTCTTTATTATTTGTAAGTGGTAACACGTAGAAGCCCAATCATGGATCAGACCAAACACATAATAGACAGGCCTTGTCCCCAAACAGTTTAAATCTCAGGGTAAGAGAAGAGGTAACAGGTGGATATAGACAGACGGGAAGCACAAGGAAGCAATGAGATAATTCTGGTCTCCATGAAAGGCAATGGTCTCAGCACACCAGCTGTGTAATCATTGTCAGGTTTTTTGTAGGTGTCACAACAAATACAGGTTTTTAGTAGCATGAATTTGTGATGTCCAAATTATTCTCCAGTGGCAAAACCATGCATGAGTTACCTGGGTCATTCCAAATGAGTGTAAAACCTTTGCACCATACCTCACATCATTATGATTTCTGTTCAAAAAACAAAGAATATTTGGAACAATTCTGGAGGTGAAATGCCAAGGGCTAAAATTGTAATGTGGTTAGGCAATATGCCTCTAGAAGGAGACATGCCTCTGAATGCTCTAGAGACATGTAGTTGTTACAAATTTTTCCCTAAAGCCAAGGAAGGCTACACTGTACATGCATATAGGGATTTATATGCAAAGGGAGAAGTGTACTGAATGTGTGCTTTATCTGACCCAAAGGTCACATATGATCCCTTGGCTCAAACCCTGTACATTTAGTTTATGACTTGACTTACGTAACTGGTTCAGTCTGGGAGCAAGTGGGCAAGAAATATGTAGAATGTTGGGCTCCCTCCACTCTCCTCCCTCCCCTTCGCCTGCTGGTCAACCAGTGGAGCTGAGATTTTGCTGAGTAAATTTGCTATTGGTATAGGGCAGCAGGAAATTACTTGGGGCAACGGGAGAACAGAGCTACAATTCCTTCCCTGGGATGTTCTTGAAGTAGCATAGCAAACACCATCCACTACCCTAGGCTGTGTCCAGGCAGCCCTTTGTAAGCTCCGTGAAAGGAAATCCTACCCTGAGGCACTTTAGAAGCTCTGAAGCTGGATATTATTATTCCTATGGTGGAAGTGTCTAGAATCCCCACTGGAGAAGAGACCGTACATGAAAAGATGGTCTTGACCTCAAAGAGCTTATGGTCCAAAAAGAAAGAAGAGCCTTCCTGTGGACATGGAATACAGCATTCTAGTGATGTCCAGCCAAATAGTCAGATGATGGAATGTGCATTCAGTCTTTGCCAATTTTTTGCAAGCCAGAAGTTTTCTGTCCCACCTTTTGGGGTTTTTGTTCCCCCCTACCTTTTATATTTTTAAAGGATAGGATATTCCAGATGAAAAAAACATAAAGATTATAAAATCTAAGGTCTAGATTGTCAGCCCATTGCAGGGAGCAGGGCATTGGTGCACTATCCCGGAGTAACCTACTAGGGAGACTATGATTCAGGGAGTCCACTGCTCCAATGAAGCCATAAATTGTGACAGGTCTATACCTCTTGGGCCATGTGCTCCCTGGTGCACCAGTGTAGCTACACTGCCGGGCAGACTGGGGGAGTAGAGTCAAGGATCTATCTGCTCCCAGAACCCTCCTGCCCCTTCCCACCTATCCACTTGAGAATGTAAGAGGGAGTTATAGAAGTTCTGCAGAGCATGGTGCAAGATAATGGTAGAGGGGGAGCCCTATGCACACAAGGGGAAACAACCTGGCCCTATTGTAATGTAGATAAAAACTGTATATTATATGGTATTGGAGAAACAGTATGAAATTGAGGAGTCAGACTGTCATAATAGAGATACCAATGGGGCAGCATTAGAACTGTGAATGCATCCCTTTCATTCATCATTTTTAGACTACTGAGCACTTTTAGTTTGTTTTCTGTTACTGAGCTTGTATTACACTGGTGGAAGAACATTGTTTTGTGAACAAATAAAGCATCCAGCTCTACGGCCCAAGTTATTTTATGATGGTTTTACCTGAAATGGAGGTTGGTGAGGTAATATCTTTTATTGGACCAACTTCTGTTGATGAGCAAGACAAGCTTTCTAGCTTAGAGTATGTCTACACTCCCCACGTTACAGCACATCCGTGGCAGCGCTGTGACATGGCAGTGTAGACATGCTTTATTGCTGGGGAGAGCTCTCCTGGCGATAAAAAATAACCACCCCGAATGAGGTGTGGTAGCTTTATAGTCAGGAGCAGTGTTCCAGGCGATAAAGCGCTGTCTATACTGGTGCTTTTCAGCACTAAAACTTTTCTCACTCGGGGGGGGGGGGGGGTGTTTTTTCACACTCCTGAATGACTAAAGTTTTAGTGCTGAAAGTGGCAGTACAGACACAGATCTTTTCTTCAGGTCTGCAAAACGTACTCAGTGTCACAGCTAAATTCAAGACGGAACAGATTGTTCAGCAAAAGTTCAAGGGACCATTCAAGGTGATTCATTAACACCCCACTAGTCATAGTGGAGAAAGGAATGGGCGGAGGTAACTTGGGAGGGGAGGGTTGTTAGTGGGTTTCAGATTGTTGTAATGAGCCATAAATTCAGTGTCTTTAGTCAGTCCATGATTTTTAGTGTCTATCAAAATTATGAATTTAAGCTCCCAAGCTCATCTTTTGTCATTGTGTCATGCAGAGTTCCTTGTAGAATGAGGACTGGGAGATGAGCTATAGAATGACTGTTTTATGAAAAAATGTTCACACACAGGTGATCACAGTGTTTTGCTCTTTTATACTTTTTCTGTCTGAGTTCATTCAAGAGCTTAGTGATTGTCTGGTTTCACCCACATAATTGTTATTGAGGTATTTACTGCACTGGATGATGTACACCACATGTTGTGATAGGTATGTGTAGGATACAATGATCTTGAAAGGTGTTTTGGGGAGGGTGTTGATCATTGTAGCAGTGGAGATATGTGTTTTTCTGGCAGGGTGTGGTGCCGCTTTGATTTGGTTTGTCCTGATCTGTGGGGAGTTTGTTTCTGATGATGACCATGACGAAGTTGTGGCCGGGGGGGGGAGTGTTTGAAGGCCAGAAGAGGGGTTTCAGGAAAGATTTCTTTCAGGATGTGGTCCCCATCAAGTATGGGTTGAAATTGTCTCATAATACCCCATATGGGTTCTATATCTGTATTGAAGCAGGTTCTCTCAGGGTATTTGGATGGACCATTCCATGATATGATCTACTTCTTTGATAGAATGTCCTTGTTTGGAGAAGGAGATTTTTAGTGTGGCAAACTTTTTTTCTTGGAGCATATTCTGTGGCATCTGAGTGCCTGGCTATAGATAAGAGATTTCTTGGTGTGTTTGGGATGGTTACTGGATCTATGAAGGTGGGTGTGGTGATCTGTGGGTTTCTTGTATATAGTTGTCTGTAGGGTTCCATTGTTGATGTTGATTGTGATGTCCAGAAAGTTGATGCTGGTGTGGGAAGTTGTCTAGAGAGTTTAATGGATGGGTTGAAGTTGTGGTAAAAATCAGAGGGAATTTAGGTCATCTGTCCAGAGGATGAAAAAGCAATGTATTTCATGTATAGCACTGGTTTTGTGGTGCATTTGTCCAGAAATTCTTCCTCAAGCTGGCCCTTGAAGAGGTTGGTGTACTGGGAAGCCATCCTAGTACCCACCCATGGCTGTTCCTATGGTTTGGGAAAAGATGTGTGTTGAATGTAAAATTGTTATAGGTGAGGATGAAATGGATGAGTTTGGCAATATGTTTGGGATGGATATCTGAGTGTTGTCCATTGTCTTGTAGATATTTGAGGCAGCCAGAGATGCCATCATTCTGAGGGCTGTTGGTGTATAGGGCAGTGACATTCCTGGTGTCAAGGATGATGTTCTCAGGGAGATGGTTAATGTTGTGGAGTTTCTGGAGGAAGTCAGTTGTGTCCCAGAGAAAGCTGGCCCTTTGTGTGGTGAATGGTTTGCAGATGTTTTCTATAAGTCCCAATATTCCTTCAGTAAGAGTGTTGTGTCCAGATATGATGGGTCTGCTTGGGTTCCCTTGTCTGTGTATCTTAGGCAGCACATAGAAGGTTTGTGGGGTGGGTTCAGGGGGGTTGTAGAGTTTATCTTGGAATTGTTTTTGGAAGGCTTTCATAATACCACTAAAATCCTGGGCAAACTCTGATGTGGGGTCTTCAAGTTCTTTATAGTAAGTGATGTCAAAATTGTCGGTTGGCCGCATTATGATCACAGTTGAGGACTACGATGGCACCCCCTGTGTCTGCTGGTTTGATCACTAGCTGGTGGTTGGATATCAGGGACTGTATAGCTGTCTTCTCAGTGGTGGAGAGATTGTTGTGGATATGATGTTTGTTAAGTATTTCACAGTCATTTTTTTTCCTGAAGCAATCAATGTAATGATCAAGAATGTGGTTTCATCCACCAGCGGGTGACTAATCAGATGATTCTTTTTTCTTATGACTGTTATTGTGGGTGGTGTCTTCATTGTTATGAAATAATTATTCAAGGCAGAGTCAGCTGAAGAGAAATGGAGAGGCTGGCAGACCTAGGAAGTCTGTTCCAGAAAGCAGGAATTGTATTAGAGAAGATCCACACCAATAAAAAGGAGATTGTGTGAGTGAACAGAGCGGAAGTCAGTCCTAGACAGAAAAAAGGTCTGTGAGGCCAGACAAAGCAAGGCCTAGGAGAGTCTGCAGAACAAAGAAAGCAATTTTGAACTAGATCTGAAATGAATGGGGAGCCAGTCAAGGTGTCTGAAGATGGGAGTCATGCATTTTTGCTTCCTGGTATGTGTGAGAAGATAGGCAGCTGCATACTGGATAAGCTGGAGTCCGTAGAGCCGGGATTTGGGGATATCCTACAGAAGAGAATTACAACATTCAAAGTGAAAAGAGATGAAAGCCTGGATGAAGTTTCAGCTGAGGTGGAGTCAAGACACATGAGAGCAGAATTTCACCTCTACACTGATTTACATCAGCTGGAGATCTAATACACATACATAAGACAGGGAGGTAGAAGATAAGAGTACACAGGCCTTTATTGATTTAAATGAAAATTTGGGTCATAAGAACTCAATATTGAAATCTAAATCAAAGCGAATTAGCATCCGGATGAACAAGAAAGTATAGATCAGACATCTGTAACAAACAAATCTCAAACTTAGAAGCAGTTCTAACACTACCAACTCAGTAGCCTGAGAAATCTTCTGTAGAGCCAGGTGCTTTACCAGAATATCTTCCACAGCTTAGCATCTGTGTTTTGTAAACTGCTACCCAGGGAGTAGAAACAGCAAGGGAAAAAAGAGGGGTATAGTACAAAGTATGGGGGTTACTAGAGTCCCCAGAAAAAGTGTGTGTAAATTATTATTTATTTAAACAGTTAAAAGTACAGAACAGAAAAAAACATAGAAAAGTGGCTAGGTGGTGTGCTCTGAAATGTCTAACCTGATTTATAAGCATGTATTAGCTACAGTATGTTTATCTGTGGCCACAAGAGAGGCTTAGCTGCAAACATTTTCTGAGATAAAGCAGAAATATTTGGTGCTGGCACAGTCAAATTTTTGTGATATGCAGGTGTTTGTAGTATTTGTGCAGTTCCCTGATTGATTGTTATTCAGGTAAATCCACTGAGAATGTTTTCTACACTAAATAGTAATAGTATTGGCTGTTAGGAATTATGGTAAACACTTTATGCCCCTAGCAAAAAGTATTTTGATGTACATTGATGCTTACAAATCAGTTCACATTTTAACTATGACAACAAATGTAAATGCTCACTTCATTAGGGAAAAAACCCTCTTGTTTTGAGTCAGTGACTCCTACTGTTTTCTGGTTAGCAATCACCCCAATGGACTGCACAGTTCATAGCCTCTACAGAGGGGCCTGAGCCACACACTTCAGACTGAGATCTATGTTTTTCCTAGTTGTGGGGGTGCTTTGATTTGGGATTCTACTTCAAACACCTGTTACTGTTGGGATACTTATACATGATTATTCTGGGGTTAGATAAAGGGGGGTAAAAAGAGCAGTAAATTAGGAATTATTGGAGGAAAATAAACTACTTACTAGGGCTGGTCAAAAATTATTCACCCCAACTGTTTTTCAGTGGAAATTTGGGTTTTTGATTAAATGAGTTTTTTGGCAGAAATTGTCAGTCTGCTTTTTGTGGAAAATTTCAACTTTGTCAAAAAAGCCACAATGTTTGGTTTTCAGCTCAGCACCAAAACCTCTCACACCAAACCCTGAAAATTTGCAGCTGAAGGTTTTTTTGTTTTCAGTTTTTTGAAGTTTGTCACAATTTTCCATGGGGGACAAAAGGCATTTCTCTCTACTACGTACATCAACCAACTAATCATTCCTCTCTCCCTGCACCCACTTCCCCCTCCAACCCCTTCATAGTTGTATCCTCATCTTGCCAATCTACTTTGCTACTCTGCCTCCATCCCATCCCTCGCTGAGCCCCCGACACTCAAATCCCCATCTTGACAAATCCCACCCCCTATTCTCCTGGACTACCCACAAGCCCCAATCCCCGCATCCAGGCTGAGCCCCAATCAGCTGTACCCAGACCCCCACCAAGCCCTGCTCTCCCTGCATCCAGAGCTCCCTGCTGAACACTATCCCCCCACACCCAGACGCCCCCCACTGCACCCCAACCACCTTCACCTGGACCCCCTGCACCCAGAATCCCTCCCAATGAGCCCCTGTGCATCCAGATACCCCCTGCACCCAGACCCCCGCACGGAGCTGCCCACACGGAACCCTCTCACCCACACCTGGATCCTTCCACACTAAGCTCCTCCACACTTGGATCTTGCCAGGCTGAGTCCACCTTCTCACGTCTACTCCGCCTGTCACGGGGCTGCTAACCCTGGTGATTTGCTTCACCTACTACTCCTGAGGGAATTCTGAGCCAAAAAAATAAAAATGTGCACAGTATTTTAAAATTCTGCAAATTTTATTTGTCAATAAATAAATGTGGAGGCTCCAGCATGGCAGTGGGGAACACAGGCCACTGGATGCATGGAGGTGGGAGATCACCCTGCAGCCCCTCCCTCTCTCCCTGCTCCAGCAGGACACAGGCAGGCCCAGCCCTTGCGCTGCGTCAGGGTCAGGTGCAGCATCATTGCAGAGTCCCTGTCCTGGGGGCGGTTGAGGGGGGCTGCAGGGTGATCTCCCACCTCCATGCAGGCAGTGACCTGTGCTCCCCATTGCCATGCTGAAAGCTCCACATTTATTTATTGACAAATAAAATGTGCAGAATTTCTAAATATCGTGCGCAGAATTTTTTTTTGCCTAAATTAAGTACAGAACTAAAGCACTATATATTATGATCTGAAGATGGGAGACCAACAAACCAAGATTGCTCATATTTAAGATCCTCGGATTTAATGGCCAATTTTTAGTAATGAGAACTGCTGCCAGGAATCAAAGAGATCTATGATCACACTACACAGAAGATTTCGATTTTCCTGACTTTTCTGTTGAATTTAGTAGAGAAAAAAAGTGACTTCATACAGACAGGTGAAATACTGCACTAAATATCCCGCCATTTTCATAATGAATCTTACCATGAGGTGAAAAACAACAAAATTTCCCAAGTCATCAGAGGTAACTTAGCAAAAAGGTTCAGTGGTTCAGGACAAACCTCACTGTTACCCTCATTTAGCAAGCTATTTAAGCATGTGCTTAAGTCCATCCCTATTAAGCAAAGCACATAATTAACTTCAGGCACATGCTTTCATGAATAAGGATGGACTGTTGAATTGAGACCTGAGAGCCAAGAAACATAACCATAATAAATGGACACTATCTACTTCTTGACTTTGTATGGGCAAGTCTTATTTTCTACTTATGATTTTGCTGGCATTAATAAAATAGAAACTTTTTCTTCTTTAGTGATTGTCCTAGATCAGAAAAAAATTAATCAAAAGTGAGAGGAAGTTATGGGGTATAAAGAAAAAAAAAGATAATTAGTGGGTGTCCATAAGCACCCATCTGAAATTCATCTAAAACTAGAGCTGGTCAAGGATTTTTCAACAAAGCCTTTTTATACAAAAATGCATTTTTGTCAAACTTGAAACTGTTTGCTGGGAACAGTCAGTTTTATTGAATTTCTCAACTCAAAAAAAATTGGTGAAAAGAAGTTTTGAATTGGAAAGCATCCCATTTTGACATTCTCAATGAAAAGTTTGATTTTTCTTTCTAAATGACTTTTCCTTTCAAACTTTAAACTTAATATTAAATAAAAGGTTAAACGAGAACAGATTAAAATCAAAATGAAACATTTTGAAGTTATTGAAACAAAATCTTTCCATTGACCCGAACCTAAGTTGTCTTTGGGCTTGTCTTCACATAAGACATTATTATACCCACAAGAGAGCGTCTGCTGTCAGCCTAGTTAATCCACCTCCCTAAGAGGTGGCAGCTATATCTATGGGAGAAGCTGTTCCGTTGACATAGAGCTGTCTACATGGGGGTCAGGTAAGTATAACTACCAACTCAGGGCTGCGAATTTTTCATACCCCTGAGCGACAGTTATACTGATATAGGTCTGTAGCATAGACCCGGCCTTTGTTTATTGGGTCATGAAAGTTTGAGAGTTGGACTTTTTCTCCTGTTATTGGATAGAAAATAAAATTTCAAAATCTCAAATATTCTTGCAGGAAAGGAAAAAGTTTCCTGCCCACCCTAATCTAAATCACCTGAACCTTTTGAATCTGTCTATAAGATGTGCTTGGAAATCTTGCAGAAACATTTGGATGTAACATGAGAATGGTTTTGTCATAATATTTTGTAAAGCTGAGAAAAATGTTACTATTTTCCTAGGTACAATTTGACCATCAGATAGTTTTCTAAATGTATTTATTATTAAAAATTATTTACTGATTTCTGCAAATAATTTTTATTATGAAAGATTGTTCCTGTGCAGTGAATTGGTACACTCAATATTTAATTTCAAGCTGTTTTCTGAATGGACATAAAGGACATAAGGTATGATTTGCATTGTCTGGATGATAATCATTGTACGTCTCATTGCTGTAAACACTTATGAATTGACTTTTAAGACCACAGCCTTAAAATCAAGTTAGTGGTGTAAATACTTGTGATTGCACATCCAGAATTTGTTTTAGATGTATTGAATCATTTGCTTACAATTCAATGCTTCAAGGAAGAGCTTACTGCCAGTAAAGTCATTCACTGGAATATTTGCTTTCTGCTAACACAAGAGATGCACAAACAGTGCCGAAGAGAATTAGTTTAAAAGTCAAAGGAGTAGTTTAACGGTATTCAACTATCTCTTATTTTGATATTTCTCTGTCCAATTCCAGCTGACATCCAGAAATGAAAAAATATCCCAAATGCACAAAAATTAGGAGAAATGCAATAAATAAATTCAGAAGCTTCAAAAAATCCAAAACAAAATTAAAACTTCTCTTGGGTCTGGTTTAGAAAGGGACAGGATTTAGACAAGGTTCTCATTGTTCCTGAATCAATTGGCCCATCATAACAACAATAGTGTGTTTCTTTCTTTTTAAGTTACTTTGGGAATTAATTATAAAATTATCTGTGTTTTTATGTTATAGATAAACAGTTTTATTTATAAACCAATTTATATAAAGATGATAAATGAAGGAGAAAAGATTTCACTCACTTTATTTTAATGCATGTAGCTATTAAATATGATTTAATAGAAACAAAAGACAGGGGGATGAAAAGAAACATTTTTCTTTTATAAAAAAAATCCAAATCATTTATGTGTAAGGACTTAAGGCATTTACACATTATATGTAACTGGTCTTCTATCTTTTGCCCAGGATGTCTCGCAAATTAAAGGGCAGATTCTGCCAACCTTACTCATACTGAGTAGTACCATACGCCTTGAATAGTCCCATTGATTTCTGGCCCTCATATTACTTAAACAGCACATAGGAGCTCAATGGGGGGGGGGGCACTGTCTAGTGGCAGTACATATATGCCTGCCCATCCTCTGTCTGTGTATTGATGGAAGGATCTCTCTCTCTCTCTCTCTGTATGTAGTCAGACAACACTGGGAGCAAGGCAGGGTTAGTTCAAAGGAAGGGTCGTGAATCAATGTTTATAGGGTTCCAGGCGCCTAGGTGCCCTGCACAACAAGCACAGAAGGGCTGTATCTTCAATAGCAGATCTATGGAGGCTATGCAGTGGCCTAACAGTTGGGCACCATGTAAGGGGTAGATTTCACTTCCTCAACTGCCCTGCTCTTTGCCAGTACACAGCCTGACTTACTCAGGCTTTATGGCGGTGAAGTCAATTCACCCTTAATATACAGCAACCAACTGGCTGCTTTTCCTTACATATGGAATAGATATCACTTACCTATCATCAGCTCGTTACAACACTGACAGCTAAAGGATTATATTCACATATTCTTACCCTGTGACCTTACATGATGCACATGGTGCTCTGTATGCTATAACTTCCTGGCAGAACTGCATAGGAGAAAACCTTTGCAAAATATACTTCTTAATTAAGAATCTTATTTAAAAACTCATCAGTAATGACAGTTTTGGAAAGATGGATTAAGTGACTCAGTTCTGACTATACCAACTGACTCATTAAATTAAAGGTGACTTGTTAATGGAGTTCAGTACATTGATACCCCAGGAAGAGTAGGAAGATGTGTAGCAGAATGTTAGGATTGCTCCCAGCTCTTCAGTATTTTACCTTTTTTAAAAGCCAATATGTATATCATTGGATCCCCTATTGTCAATGTGCAAGAACTTTTAGAAGCAGATTCTGAGGTAATGAGTCATCCCTTAACTAGAGCCTAATTAAGCCACATGCACTGATGAAAAACAAGGAGGAGTCTTTGTGGCACCATGCACTGATGAGTCATACCTGTGTTAGGCTCCAGCCAATCCCCAAGCCAGAGGTTGATCTTGTTACTCTCAGAGCAGGTATACGAGACTCATGGCTTGAAAATCTCCCTGGCTTGATTGTAGTGACAGGCTTCCCAGGCCTCTGCCTGCCCCAGCCTTGCTGTGACTCCAACCTTGTTCCCAGTCTGGCTTCAGCTTTGTTCTTCCTCCAGTCCTGTTCTGCCCTTGCTCCAGTCTAGCTCCCAATTCTACAATTGCTTTATTCCAAACCTGCTCTTGATTTCTGACTCCTGCTGTCACCTTTAGCTCCAGTTTCTGGCCTGGCTTCCCCTGCTTTGACCACTAGGCCTGACTTCCCTTGCTCTGACCACTAGGCCTGATCCTCCACCTCAGTTTCTGACAAAAGTAGAAAAATGCAGAAGATGTGGACTACAGCATCCCAAATTACCTTTCTAGCATTCTGCTATCCCAAAATATTTCACTGCTACTGGATCACTCTACAAAATATTCCACTGTTTCGATGACCAATATATATTTCTCTTTCAAAAGCTATGCATTAGGGTTGGGTGCAAATTATCCGTGTAAACTGCTTGGAGTTTCTTTGTTGGAGTGTTGAGCTAACCAAAATTTTTCCCAAACGGTGTCTGATTTCCAGGTAGAACTTCAGTTTTGCAATGAAAAATTGAACACCCAAAGCCAAAAATCTTTCATATTTTAACCAAAACATTTTGATTCAGAAACGTTTCATGGGAATTGCAGTTTTCTCCTCAATTGCCTGGATTCCTTAGCCCTATATCAGCATCTCTGATAATGTTCCATGGTGAGGGATCCCATGATGCACTGCTTCTATTACACCCAGGGAAATCAACCTGAAGAGGCAAATGGGTGAAGAGGCACCATGGCATCATTTCAAAAATCAAGCTTTTTCAGTATTCAGCCAAAATATTTCCAGTTTTAGTTTTTTTGCTGACAGTTAAAATTGTCCTCAGGGGAAAAAAAAACAAAAAATCCACAAACTTTCTGATTAGCTGTATTATGTTTATTAGAGCTTCCCAATAAGTAAAATGATCATTCATTGTCACAAACTGGCATACAGTATTCTCAGGAGAGGAAAATAAGAGTCTTCTCCATTCTAACTGGTGAAATAAATAATCAAACACAGCATTGATGGAAAAGCTGACATTAAGTCAAAGACATAGGGAAGGTATAAAATATTTGGTGTCATAAAACTATCGCAATAATATTTTGTACATTCAGAGCCTTATCCAAAGCCCATTGGGATGACCCCAATGACTTCAATGAGGTTTAGATCAGATCCTTTGATCTGAAAGGCTTTAACGTAAGTTGCAGAATATTACAATATAAATATTGCAGAATAAATATCATATTTGTAATAGACTAAGTAACCCATAATTCTACTGTTAAAGTGTTCCAAGAGAAATGTATAAGGCTTTATAACTATATTTCTTAAAATACTAAATTCCAATCTTAAAATAGATCTTCTGTCTTAGTAGATACATATTTTTTCATAAAAAACAAAATCAGTATATTTATGCCTTTATTTAATAACTGGTCACTGCTTCTTAGGCAGGTGCTGTTGCAAAGCAGATTAAAATTTTAAGTTAACCTACTCTATTGCTCACAAAACTAGTTAAACAGAATTTTTCAAACAATTAGAAGTGACATTGTTTAGTTAAATTGAACTCTTTAAAAATGTGGACTACAGCAAAGCTAGAAAGTTCAGTAAAATAAAACATCAGAGTCACCTACCGTAATTAAAAGAAGCAAACCAAATGATTTACTGGTTAGCTGTATAAACCCTGCTGGATGAGGATATGTCTGATCTGTAGCCAGCACTACTCAGCAGTAGTACCTCTCTTTGGAGCATGAAATAAATGTGTATGTTGATCTTTTGGGGCTAAAATTTCCTGTAGGCCAGTGGGTCACTGCCCTATTCGATGTGATGCTAAACAGAGAAGGTGAAATCCTGTCCCTATTGAAAGCAATGGGAGTTTTGCCATTGATTTCAATTGCCAGGATTTCACCCAATGCATTTTATTCAGTCTTAAATTTTAGTAACACCGTCCTATCTTATCTCTTCTAAGCAATCGCAATAGCAAAAAGCATTGACAGGCATGAACTGTAAATCTTAAAACTTGGAATTCTGGGTGGTGGGAGAGGGACTCTGGAAAATTGTTTCCATATTTTCTAGCCATTCAAAAAGAAATCCTCAGCCCACTTTTATAGATTTGGGCCTGATCCAGACTCCATTGAAGTCAATTGCAATGTTGCTGCTGATTCCAGTAGCAGCAGGATTAGAACCTAGTAACATACCCATTAAAATAAGTGAACCACAACTTTCCACACAATTTCATTGTAAATAATTTTTGTTTGCATAGAGCCTGATCCAGCACTCACTGAAATCAACAGAAGTGTCTCCACTGAAGTCAGTACGCTTTGGATCTGACCCACCATGTTAGTTCTTCCTTCCTTCCTCCCCCCCACCCCTTTAAATAGTTAAAAAGTCACATCTCACTTAGGCATTGCAGGGGTGGTCAACTCAAGTAAAGGATACAGCCAGCCACAAAAAAAAGGTGTTTTGAAAATATATGAATGAGATTGATATTAATTATAAAAGATCCTTTTTAAAAACAGAAAAAGAGGAGGTTATAGGTGATGCTAGTTGCAAGGCACCAGTTGCTCTAACACACTGATAATTTACACACTATTACTTTGCTGTTCTTCAGCAAATACATAGTTACTATAGCAACTTCCATGTCATGTGATCTGAATGCTATTTTTAAGATATAAAAATCTGAGAAACATGCTATATGCATAATAGGGCTGAGAATATATGTTGTTAGAAAGTGACATTTTTATGTCTACAAGGGTTCATTGTTCCTAATTTCTTTTACTCTATGCATCTTACTTTTTTAAAAGGATTTTGCTTTTAATTTTTTAACAAGGCAGTGTCTCGCTAAACACTGACAAACAGTGAGGGATTAACATTTCTGTTTACAGCTACCAGAGGACTGGCAGATTACCTTTTTTTATGGTTCCACCTCAGTGGTGAATGGAACCCAGTAGATTTCAAAACTCTTTAAAGGAGAATACTGTTCAGTTGATGGATTGTATTGTTCAAGGTCTCGCTGGACATTGATTATCTTTTGTTCTTGACTGTCAGAGTGGTGGCTTTTAAATGTCTCCTTCTCTTCGAACTGGCATTCAGATGACTTGTGGAGGATGAATCAGGTGGGCAGAGAGCTGAAAACACGAATTTAATTCCAGTCTGACAGATATAAAGTGTTTCTGAAAACAAATATTCTAGCTGCAATGGAAACAAATGCGTTCTTACCCACCATCACAGGATCTGCAAATTCCCAACCAGCAGAGACCTGGTCTCGGTGCTTAAAGAACCAGGTGCCTAAGCTCAGATACAGAGCCTTTTTTCCCAGGTCTGGTGAGTTTTCCCATTTACTTTGCAGATACAATTAATCTGATTCAGACCAGACTGACTATCTCTGAGAAATATTTGTATTGGGCCGGTAGGTGGAATGGAGGATGAAGGTGGACAAGTGGGAGGTCATAGCTACTCAGATTTCAACACTTTGTGTGTTTCTGATCTACTGTAACTGGGTCTACTGGGACTATGAGAGGTGAACTGTATAATTTAAAAACAAAATTGAGGAAAGATCTGACATTACCATCCTTCTATTGATGACTGCTATCATTGCGTCCCCACCTTCAGTGAGAATATGGATAAATTAGGTCATGAAAATCACCTTAAATTTCATGTTGACTATGTGACCTATTCAGTCTAAATACATGATCAGCTTTATATGAATGAAAACAGGCCATAGCTAATATATTCCATGTGAAATTGGCACTTCTGATCTCCAATTTTACTTTCTGTAGTTTGTTTAGAAATTGTAGGGCACAATACGGTGCAATGCTTGGAGATATGTACTCTAAGCAAAATTAAGAGTATAAGAAACCCAAAGCTTACAAGAGGGGGTATTCAGCACTCACCAAAATCAGCTCTAATATCTAGCCAAGTTAGAGATTTGAATGAGAGTTTGGCCAGATGTGATTTAGTCCAGAGAGACTCAAGTTATGCTGGTATCACAGCTTGGGAGAAACAACTGGAAGAAGTGATGATGATAGCATCAGCTCCCTCAGTTCATGGAGTTACTCCCTATTAGGCATCTGCTCTGGATGGGAACTTCTTTGTGGGGATGCTGACGTCACGTCAGTTATCCAAGCCTGTGTCATCTCTAGACGAGTTTACTGCAGTGAGCTCTATATAGGGCTATATCCGAAGACTTCATGAACATCAGTTAGGACTTATCCCAAACCCATTGAACTCAATGAGAACCTTACACTGACATCAGTATTTGCCAGATCAGACTTTTAGAGCAGAATAGGACTGCCTGTTGACTTAGTGTAGCAGTGATCATTGCAGGGAACATATTACAACTAAATTACATGATCTTCACTGGGGTCCAACCTGTTACTGAGAGCAACACAAGAGCCTCCTCCTGCTGCACCTGCCTCCACTCCACTTCCCACTGCAGTTCTACTTCTCCCAGCCCCGCACTCCTCCCCACTCCACCCTCCCTGCAACCCACATTCTCCTGCTCCCCTAACTCTGCATCCTGTTCCCCTTCAGTCTCTCCATCCATCTTTCACAGTCTATTGTCCTGTCTTGCCCCTTGGCCCATAGAGTGGCAGCAATGTTACCCATGTGCATAGCTTCATCCTGACTGAAAAAAGCCGGTAATAAAGTTGGCTACCAATAAGGGCTGTCCTCCTAGTGCAGATAGTGGTCATTTCCCTACACTATCTATCTTGTTGGCTACAATAGTAATAATAAATAAATAAAGAAGAAGATAGTGGCCATTTTGAAAAAAGGAATATTTGCAAGTTGGCAGCCTTTCATCATGTTTTCATGACACTGGTTAAAAACAAAACCCAAACCCAAAAATCACTAGAGTTGCAATAAAATCATGAAATTTGGACATACTATAAACAGAGTTCTTTTAGAAGTACGGTCTTGTGACTTAAGGATGTAGCAATACTCTATCAGGATTAGGATTGCCAACTTTGGTTGGATGAATTCCTGGAGATTGTCACATGACAGTCTTTACTTAAAGATTAACCTTTACTTCCTGGGTAACCTGGGAGGGCTGGCAACCCTAATTAGGCTATAGTACACAGCAGGGTAATTTGTAATACAATTCATACTCCTCAATGTTGATATGATCTTTCATACTAAGCCAGTGTGGCTATGCTAGAAGTGGATCGGAGGACAACCATGTTGTAGTCCGACATGTTGACTCAACTGTTAATGTAGTGAAACTAGGCTATTAGTCCGAGTATCCACCCAGGTTAAAATATGGCTTTCTACGGTGACTAACATAGGCCTTTGTCTATGGACAGAGAAAAAAAACCATATGGCTGACCCACAACATTGTTTCACAACCATGTTTCAAAATGGTTATTTTATAGTATAGCTGAAGCCAGAGTTAATTAAGCGTTGTGACCTGGGACAGCCACAAGTAACCCACTAGAACTGTGTCTGTGCTAAATGAATTCCAATTACTCCCCCAGTAATGTTATGATAACATTTAATACATAGCAAGTATTAATAAGATCAACAGTGCATCACTTGATGGCTATTTCATGTGCAAAAATAATGCATTGCTGGATAGATTTTTAGGAAAAATCTTTGTTCTAACCAAAGAAATGTATTTTTGGCATTTTTTTTAATATTATAAAGACTGGAAGGATTCAAACCCAGAAATCTTAAATAAGCCTAACATACTTCTATAATTACACACATCTGCACTGTTTTATACAGATATTTGTGATTATTAATGTATTATTAGAAAAAGGGAGGAAGGACTTTTCCCCATGTAACCAGGGAGTGCTGCAGTTCAGAAGGAACCATGTCACCTATTGGCCGGCCCTGTGTTTTTACACTGCTGCTTTGTCTTAACACAGTCTTCCACCAGGACTCAAAAATAACCCAGTTTCATCTGCTCAAGTTTTAATAATATTGTTAAGGAATCAGTTATAGAAGATTGCTGTGAACACTCATGGGAATTGCTAAATCATTTCACAACACAGTATGGATACCTTAAGTGCAAAGCTGTACAGAGCCGAGGTTTTTCATTATTGTCCCCAGGAAATTGTGCATAATGCCACTACTGTCCTCCAGATCAAGCTGGAAAATGAAACTAGATTCTCAAAGTTTTCATCTTGGTAAATTAAATTTTAATATGTTACAAATAGATAGCAGTAGCTTGCACTATTCAATTCAATGTACAGTCTGAGTCACTTAAAAATTCCACTGTAGGTAAAAACCAAAGTCTACAGGATACAAAATGCTTTATATTTGAAACTATTATATATTGCTATAATATGGCATTTTGTTTTCTAGAAGGCAATATTATGAGAGGCATGCTGAAAAATTCCAGAGATGCTGCCAGAAATTAGGCATCTGGGTGGCCTAGAAATTTTCTCCATTACACTTTTGTTTCCTTGCCAGTTCTCCGTGTTCTCTTGAAAGAATTTTTTTTCCTCACCACACACACATCCTTCACAAGCAGAGCGAATAAACCCTTTTATCCTACATTAGCCAGGCCTTCACTGATAGAATGTTAACTTTCACATTTATAGACTTTGGGCATTTCAGGATGTTTGGTTTGACTAAAAATTAATTTTCACATAATTGTAAGAAAACATCTTTGTAGCACTCAGAATAATTGGAATTATCAGATAATGCTGAAGGAGAAGAAGATTACATATGTTGTATAAAGATGGAGAGCTAGAGTTAGAGCTTAGTTATGCTGATACTGCCACCCAGGCACCTGCTAAAAGGAGCTCCCCAGGGAGAACCACTTTCTTTCCCCCCCGCCCACCTGAATTCCTCTTGTTCTTGATTTTAAAAGGTGCTTTGCTGTTGATTCTACTGTGCATGTTTTGGTATGATATTTATAATCTCCCTCCATTCAAATTGTCCCTTTGGGCCTGTCAGGCTGAGTGGGGAAGGTGGGCAATATGAGGTCACAAAGCAGGAGTGATTTAAATTAGGCTATACTAAAATATTTTAGTAAGTACCCACTGGGTGTCCTTGAAAATGATTATACAGTTGCTTAAAACTTTATTATTGTTAATTTTCCTGCAAAGGATCAAAGCACATGCTCTTCTGCATTAAGGACTATGATCATTCCAGTTTCAAAATTCAGCAATTTTTCTTGCTATTTGCAAAGTAGGGGGTTCGAATTTCAGGCAATAACAAACGTGTACTTTTTCCACTCCCCCATAATCCAAAAATAAAAAATGGAATAAAGGATTATGCTCTAATTTCAAAATAATTATTCTCTGTCAGGCAGAACCCAATCATGAAAAGTTTCAGTCCAAAAGGTGCTCATTCCACAAAATTGTGAAATATGAAAAGAGGTGGGTAGCAAATTTAGCTATTGTTTTCATGACCTGTTGCTATAAAAACTGTATAGCAAAATAAAATGATAAGGAAATGAAATGCAAACCTTTATTTTAAAATGCAAAAACTAGGATTGCAAATTCTAACCTACACACCAAAATATTTCAAAAAATGAAAAGCTTAAGATTTTAATCACAACTTTAACTTTCTTATCATTGAACATAGGTAGCACTTTTAATTACTATTTAAAGTTGATAAACATGCAGGCTAATATATACAGTATTTGCAGGAAGAGTTACTGTTGCTATAGAAAAACTAACTTGATTACTACCCGACCTTTTCCATGCAATATGTTTTGCATTTAATTATAGTGGTTACAATAGCAGCCAGTATAGTTTACATTACACCATTGCCTCCATTACAAATCCCTGTTTCTATGCACTTATCATTTTCACAGACTTTCACCTCTTGCCCTGAAATTTTCCAGGCTTGGCTCTTCCCTGAGAAGTTTGCTGCGGGGGTGTGGGGTGCAGAATCTAGCATTTTTAGAGTGGAATTACTAATATCCTGTAAGGGGTAAAAAGAATCAAAATATTCTGGGTTCTTCCACAGAGTTCCAAAACAACCTTGGGCAAGTCTTTTAGTCCACCTGTGCTTCACTTTCCTCATTAAAAAAATAATAATAAAATAAAACACCCATTAATTTCAATATCTGAATATTTAAGTGCTGTGAGCAAAGTGTTTTGAAATCCATAGAAATGAAAACATACATTAGTGTCAGTTTTCAAAATATCCCTCCTCCCCTCCCCCCCAAAAAATTAGCTTTCATATAAGCGATGCATTGCACTTTAACATTTTAGAGGCCAACTTACATTTTGGACAATGAAAGGTACAGTATACACTGAAGAGAAGTCTAAAGGTATCTGTACTTACATAAGCTTATGCTCTAATAAATTTGTTAGTCTCTAAGGTGCCACAAGTACTCCTTTTCTTTTTGCGAATACAGACTAACACGGCTGCTACTCTGAAACCTGTACTTACATAGTTTAATAAGGTCAAAATGTTTTTTTCATTTCCAAACACAATCATTCAGGTAGGTTTGTTTATCTATAGAAGACACATTCTGTATAGCAGCCATTGTATTTGGCAAACTGAATGCTTTTAGCACACCACACCATACAGACTGTGACACCTACTGGTAGTGGGTAAATTACAATAGGAGCCTTCCTATAAATAGTGCCATGGAATGGATGTACTTCAGTTCAAAGCACAGACATACTGGGCTTACAGACAATGCTGCTGTTTCCACAGCTTTAAAAAAAAAATCTACATATCACTGACATACCATTGAATGTGTCAGGAGGAAGACCATTTCACTCCACTGAAGTGCTTTTCCTTTTATTGCCAGTCCTATAACAAGATTATTGAAATGATTCAACTATAGTCAAGCTGCAACTAAAGATACTTGTTGAAAGTAAATGAAAGCATTTTATCAGAATTGCTGTCATTTTCCTATTGAGGGATACATCTGTTTCATAAGTACATTTTTATGTGTGTCTGCCTTATGTGAACCTGCTCTAATTTAGTTACACTGATAGGTGCAGTTGTAGCTTTCCTTCTAACAATATTAACAGATGAATAGGGCAGTCATTTTCAGACAGCAATTTGCCATAGCTACACTCAAAGTGGATTGGTTTGAGATTGCAACCTAGTAAGAATGGATTTTTAAGGAGACCGCTGGAAAATATGTTAGTTATGCAGTAATTTGAGATATAAATGCACCTTAAGCAAACTAATTTGGGGCAGGAAACAAATCTGCAACATTCATATAAGAAAGCTATGTTAAAGCATAGCCTATAGATATAGTTTAGAGGATTAGTCACCTCTACAATCAACTGACAATACACCATGCCTAAAAATGACTAACTGTATGAACACTGAAATGTTTTGAAGTTTATGAATATACATGTGTTAATGTTTTATAGCTTTATTTAGAATTTTAAGCATTATTAAACAGATGGTTCAGATCTCATAAATAGTCCAGTTATCTACTTAGGCCTGTTTTGAATTTGTAATAATCTCACTATGAAAGGGTGAACTTTTACTATGTAGAGAAAAGTTTAAATTCTTTAGATTGTCAAAGATATGGACTCACTGAAGAAGCATCTCAAAATATCTACAAAAACCCATTTATTGTTTTGGTGGGCTAAATGCAGTTCTAACCCAGGGTATTGGCATTCAAGGCATGCATCTGTAATATTGCAGATAGAGACGGGTGGAAGAACATGCTATTCACTAGCTGGAGACCTATTTAAAATTTGTGCTCCATTTAGAGATGCAGTCACATTGCATAGCTTTCATCTATAAGGCAATGAAAGTTGTGACACGATGGCAGGCTCTGGGAGAGCATCAGGTCTTTGGGAAAGCCTGAGACCAGCGATCTTCTTTGATATCACATCCTAAAGCTAAATTAGCACATTAAATGATTTTTCAAGGCATATTGTGATACGTGCTCACATATATAGCAGGGTCATCAAGCCTCAGATGAGAGCTTTGAACAGTGTATAAGGAATGTGCTGGCTCTCTTGACTATCTCCAGCTCTGCATGGATCCATGCAGGTCAGGTGTAATCAGACTCTGAACTGAGAGGCAACTGGGGAGAATGTAGTT
This sequence comes from Dermochelys coriacea, assembly GCF_009764565.3. Lineage (NCBI taxonomy): Eukaryota > Metazoa > Chordata > Testudines > Dermochelyidae > Dermochelys > Dermochelys coriacea. The sequence goes on along the minus strand of NC_050069.1, from coordinate 45,467,925 downwards.
TTCCTTGTTAAAGCATGAGCCCAGGAAGATGAAAGTGTGTACTAAATGCAGAGAGAGGACAGAAAGTAAGTTATCATATATTAATTATTCAAACACTGGTTATAAGGAAGAACTAAAAGTCAAAACCCACCTTGAATGTGCATATGTGGTTCTTATTGACTTCACCAGAGGCCATGTATGCATTCAGTGAGAACTCATACCCATCCCTTTTAGAATATATCCACACCTTTCCTTTTCCAACAAGAACTGAAGTCAAGGAGGTTGCAAAGATGTACCCCACTGGCTGAACTTACCACGTGATTGTAATCTAATGAAAATGCAGTGCAGTTGTCCAACATCCATCCAGCCCATGTGTACAAAGTTTTTAAAGACATAATCAAGGAGAAATTTTTTACAAAATAAACTGGTGCATTCTCATGCTCCAGATCTGAACAGAGGAAGCAGATATCTATGGCATAGTACTGTAGGATGCAGAAGGAAATGGGACAGTGGGTAAAATTTTGAAAAGCATCTAAGTGACTTAGGAACCTAAGTCCTATTTTCAAGAGTGGCTTATACACTTAGGAGCCAAAGGGCTTAAGTGACTTTTGAAAAAAAATAGCACTTAGGCTCCTAAAGCCCACAGGCACTTTTAAAATTTTACCCACTGTCTGTGTGTCAGGCTCGTCTCCCCATCCTAGTAGGCTACAGAATTCTGCATGGATGCAACTCCATGAGTTTGAAATTTGTGCTGGGCAACTCGAGGCAGAGACAAGTTTTAGTCACTCTCTGCTATATGAAGAGATCCTCAGGGCCAACCTGAAATCCTTGTGGGAATTAGTCATGTTAGCAGCATAATCTCCCCTCTGCAACTTCTACTTCTCCGAGAGTAGCCGAGTACTGAAGGGTCTTGTCATTACCAAGCTGCAGCACAGGGCTCTTGGGAGTCATGTGACCATGTGAGATTATGACCAGGAGGACAGCGAGCAGCTAGTAAGGAAGGTTACCTTGAGGCTGGCTCAATATCTATGGGAATGATGTGCTATTTCCTTTGAGACTAAGTTTTGTAGGCCATGACACTTTCCCTTTTGTGAACCCACACGAAAGACAGACCCTTCTTTCTTTGTGGTTTCAACACCTTTTGGCCTAGTGTTTTCCCTGGGGTTTTATTCAGAAAGGCTGAAGGGGAGGCAAAAATCATGCACAGATCAACAGTTTATACGCACAGCACAAACAATGTAAACTTCCATTCTCATGTAGTGATAAAAACATGAAACAGAACCAGTATTATTCCACTAACACTATTAGAAATATCAACATCCACCTTGCAACTACTTTCAGTAGAAAATGAGACAAGATCACTAAATGAAACCATACAAGATATCTCCTAATGAAGAGAAAATGTCTTCTAAGCAGGAGACTGTCCTGCACGTCCTTCTTAGTGGAGCAGTGGTTATATTGACACTCACATTAGGATTGTGTGATAAAAGCTACAGAGAAGGAATTGCTATACAAATAACCAGCTTTCTTTGTTAGGTAAAAAAAATGTCTCTCTTATTGGGTCAGGACTCAGAGGGCCAAATATATTGAAACAGACTGGAAATAAAGTGATCAACATTAAGATAAAGCAAAGACTAAACAGCCAAGCTTCCATGTTAATTCCTTGCTAACAGCTCATACAAATCAGCCTATTTACCCAACTTTACCAGAATTTTTATTTCTCTTTCACATCCCTATGTTCAGCTTGCACCTCACTATAGCTGATGAAGATGTTATGATGGCAGGAAACTACTTCACAATCCTTTAGTCCCTCACTTTGTGGTGATGCTGGAACCCAGGTTTTTCTTTGAAGAAATATTGCACTACCACCACCAATTAATAAATAACCTTCAGCCTATTTATTTAAGACAGTGGAATTCAGAAAGTTCCCACATCTGACATTTCTGATACCAGCGAACACTATAATGGTGATTAGACAGAAAGGGAGAATGAGAATGCTCACTTCAAAAGAAACATAGGGGGAAAAATCTTGCTCTTCTTTCCCAGCTGAAGGGCTTTACTGGGTAGTGAAATTGGTGTGGTTTCCCTTTGTAAATGAAGTAGCAAGGAGCTCAGCTCTGCCGGGTTCACCTATGCTGCAATGAGAACTGGTTGACGTTTTTGCAATGCAAAATGATTCTTTTGACGAAACCAAAAAAAAGTGGGGAAAGTTTGTTGAGTTCAAAATTTCTCATATTTCATTTTGGTTTGGTGAGAAACCCCCCACATTTTTACTGCACTCCCCCAACATGTACTGAAGAGTACATGGGAAGGGAAGAAGATGGGGTGGGAGGAGGAGAGATAACATTAAAGTCCGAGGAAGTGGGGTTTTTTTTGAACTGCAACAAAACGTCTTAAGAAAATCATTTCAAATAATTGTCAAAGAACTAAGTTTCATTAAGAATTGTGCATTTAAAAAAAATTCTTCCCCTCCCCCTCACAAAATACGATTACTAGTTTTTGACCTGCCTTCGCTCCCCACAGAACCAAAAGGAAGGGCAGACACAAGGAGGATCTGCCAATGCAAGTGTTGGGTAGATAATTTCTCCTTACCGAATACAATAGCCTTTACACAGGGAAAAATAATAATAAAAATCACTCACTGACCTCTGTGGGAATTTTGCCTTTACTTTTGGTAAAATCCTGGTACTATTGTAGCCAATGAGAGTTTTGTCATTAACTTCAATGGAGTCAGGATTTCCCCATAGAGCTCTAGGCACATATTTTAACTACACAGGAGTGTACTAAACTTATTCTGAAAACAGAACACTTCTCATGAAGGCAGAGATAGCTTAAGATATTTTTCCCTCACTGGGGAGGAAAGCTCTTAGCACTGTTTATAATATATCCAAATAATTCTCTTCAAACAAATATTTTCCTCATGAAGCATCACAGCCAAAAACCTGGGGAGAATCCTGGTACAACTTTCCATCTGACACTATTGGCCTTAGAAGAAAAGAAGAATGTGCACGTTCATGGTTAGGATATGACTGGGCATCAGTGGTGTGGGACTCTGGAGCAGGGAAGGGGAATATTTAATTGAATTTTATTGTTGCTGGGATAATTCACGGTTTACTTATCTGTGTATTTTTGGATGACTGTCAAGAGCAATCAGGGCTTTGGATATACATTCTTTTATAGTCTAAAACTCCAAATATAGAAGATATTCTATCCCCTCTAATTAGAAAGATTAGAATTTTGAACATAAGCTCTGAGGTGCTGAAGCACAACAAATAATAATGTATAGTCCATTGCAGTTTTTCTTTCGTTCACTACTGCAAAGGCCGTTCAGTTAGTTTCTTTCTGGATTGCTTGAAATCGATGGGCTGCTACTCTCTTATTTAACTCAAACTTCTCATTAGAATCATGAAAACAATTGCTGACATTTTAGAACTCCAACTCCACTAGCCTTTCCAATTACGGGACTCATTAACAGACATCTGTTTGCTGTCCTATTCTAAAAGTGATGGGTCAAATCAAAGAGGAAACAGACACAGACATCTGCAGCTTCTCATTCTTCAAAAAGCATATATTTATTTAAATCTATCATAAAAAATAGCAATTAATACTGTATCAACTAAATTTTCCTTTATGCAACAACATTCAATACCTTAAGGAGCAAAAACTTGGAAAAAGACATTGTCAGACTACTTTTCTCAGTTCCAACCTCTATTTTTTTATTTCCATATTAAACAAAAGAGCTAGTCATATGTAAGTTAATAAAGTGAACACAAGGGAGATGTACCTCCAAATTAGAGCCAGACGCTGAATAATGTAGTAGGAATGTACTTAAACCTTGGTACCAGCTCGTGACAAGGTCTGCACTCTGTCTTAGCCCTGAGTTTTTGGAAAAGCTTCAGCAGCTATGAGAAAAACTTTCAACCTGACAAACACTCCCCGGCTGGAAAAGGCTCCTGTTTTAATTCAGTCCAGATGTGATTTTTAATGAAAGCATTATGGCTCTGCAGCTGCATGGATGGTACAAACACTTTAAAAGGAATAAATTATTCAAAATGCTTTATTTGCACTGTACAATTATGCTTGACCTTTCCTGGCTAAAATCTTAAGACTGGCTACAATGCCATTTATGGTTACTTCTCTTGCCAGATCTAATCCTGAGTGGTGCAGGGCACACTCTGCACCCATGGACTTCAATGGGAATCAAGGCTGCTCCACACCTCTCAGAAGGGGCTCAACACTTTGCAGGATTAGCTGCATGGTGAATATGCAGTAGAAAGGTAAACAAAAAAGGAACATGATGTATAAGTCAGACAAATATATCTTTACAGAGGCAAACAAATACTTGGAACACATTAGCATAGAGTCACCAGCTAATTCTAAAAACAAGATGTGTTGGTAATAATTTATATTCATTATAAAGTCACTCCCCACAAGTTACCTTGATCTAAATACTTTCTATTTAAATAATGTTTAGCTTAACACAGGTATCTTTGTAATATTTGATTGTCACACCATGAAAGGCAGAAATAATGTCTTTTTTTTAACCCAACAATACATTCTGAAGTTTAATCCATGTGTAGTGCATGTTTGCTATACATCCTCCCATATGGGAATGAGGAGGTAAATAGTTGAAAGAAAGGTTAGACTAACAAATAATCAAATGCAACTTTTTTCTGGTATAGTAAGACATTTTAATTATTACTCAAAAATGAATAACTGTACATTCCCAGGGGATATGAAAATTATGGGTCAAATTGTCCTTTTGATTAGACTACTTTGACATATGTAATTCTCTTGACTTTAGTCAAGTATTACCTTGGATTAGCAGCAATTTAAGCAAGACAGGAATTGAACCCTTATGAATTCAGCACTTTCACCTTAATTGATCAGAAACAGAAAATCCCTTTACCATCATGTGCTATCTGCACCTTCCACCCCATTGGCCCCAATTCAGCAAAGCACATAGGCATATGATTAAGTGATTCACTGAATCAGGGGCATACACATCACACCACTTATTATATGTTCTGTTTTCATCCAGAGATCATTAGGGCTTATAACACATGTATTCTATATTGATACCCCATACAAATCTATCCCCTTCAGTGGGGTTGTAAGGAGTCTAACTTATTGAAAAGTTTGGGCTATAGAGGATAATTAGTCCTGTGATCTCAGGCATGCCCCTGCTGGAGGTCTGGAATGCTATCTATTCTGAAGCATTCGGTGGGGTTAAGGGTCTTTAATATTTATCAAAACACTTAGAATTCATGTACAAGCCTGGCAAATAAAGTCTCCATTAAATGACCCATAAAATACAAAATAAATGCAGACCTAAGACATGCTGTTAGAGAAGAAGTTCATTTCCAAGAGTAACAGGGAAGGGGAAATAAGTGAACCATGGACAACTGATTGGAGAGTACTAAATGATCCTGTTTGAGGGGAGGAAATTTAAAGTTATTATTCTCCGGCAAATCGCTCTGAATGAATTTCATCATTCTTGTTATAAATGTGTTTTCTGACACTTTAATTACGAAGAAACTATTCCTGAAACACACAATGAGAGTAGAAGATGCCATAAGTTTAAGTAAAATGCTATTGTATTCCCATTTTGCAAAATTCACAATCACATTCAAATTAAATAGCATTTCTCTCTGGTAGGATGAAATGAATATTGCAAAAATGAAATTGTATACACAGATTCAGGAGCATTTTAAACATTTTATTTTACACTTAAAAAAAGAAATAGTGGAAATGGAATGCTGGAAGCATTACAATTTGATGAGTATATCTTTCTCCATAGAACCATATACAAAATCTCTTATCTGTTTGCAAATGGGAAACATTCACTACAGCAGTATAATGAAAGGATCCTCATTAAAAAGTGGAGGATAGGTAACTGATTTCTATTAGCTAAGTACACCACATGCTTAACTAAAACAAACTGTGCTCTCTGGGCATTCAGCTTGTTTTATTGCTTGTTCTCTCCTGCTCCCCATTTAATACTGAGCTACCACATTTGTAATGTATCTGGACAAATTTGCTCCAGAATAAAACCCAAGCAATCTGCTCTGTAACAATGTACCTCGTTGGGGTGTGCGTTTAATAATCCATACATCATTTTTACAATCTGTGGTTGATTAATTGTCAGTTTGTTCCTCTTTATGAATTTAACACAAAAACTTAACAGCAATATGTTTTTGTTAAATAAATGCGTGTTTCTGAATAATGCAGGGTGAATGGTTGCATCAGATATTGCACAGCACTCTAGTTCAGCTGATAACTTTTTAGATTATACATCAAGGTTGAAATTTGCATGACAAGCACTAGATGTGCTATTTAAACTAAAGGCACACTGTACCTATTGATGGACCCATTACACTCCTATAACTTCTGCACTGATAATATTTATAGTCCAAAATGTTGCAAATTTCACATTTAAACTTTCATATATTGTGCAGCATGTCTTCATGTAGTAGAAGGGTACTGCAGAGGAGTGCAGGGCACGAAAAAAAAGAGACCAAAGCAAGCCCTCTTCCGCACTCACTATAGCTGAACTACAGTACTTTGCCCCTCTGTTTACAAAGAAAAAAAACTTTTGAAAGCTATTACTTATTGGCACTCACAGCACTTCCTTTCCTATATTATCTTCTACTTTATTTTGATCATGGGACAGAAACAGAACAATCTGACAGGCAGAACAAAGAGTGAGAACAGAGTATCAAACCAGATTACCCACTATACTAGCACAATTTTCTCTTTTATTATTATTTTAACAGGAGGGGTGAATGTGGAGAAAAATCAGACAATTTTTAGCTTTCTGTTACATTCCTTTTCTTTAAAAAAAAAAAAAGTAACAGGCAGGTACTTTGGCCTAGTGGCCTAAATGGAGGTAGATTATTCACAGAGTCAGTCAATTCCCTACTGGACCTGCTTTCTCCCACAGCATGCAAAAATTATAACCCAACAATCGTGTGAAAAATTATGTAGTCACTCATGTTACATGACTTAGGTAGATAGATATGGACCTGATTTTTTTTTAAATACTCTTTGGTAAGTGCTTAACACTTCAAGTCCCATGCTCAGCTACTCTCCAGAAAGTCACACTGGTCTCAGTTCTCACCTCAGCTTCCTTAAAGGCAAAATTCCATATTGTTCAGCAGGCTGAATACTAACCAAATGGCAACCCATTAAAGTAAGATACCAGACACACTTGAACCACCAGCCAGTACTATGGGAAACAAAGTTAAATAAAAGGCCCTTTTTATTATAATTTTCTAACTGTATTATAAATTCAGAATTAAAGTAGGAAGACTGGGCTTGTGCCTAAGACCGTGGCGTGGAACTCAGATCTGGATTCATTTCTTGGCTCTGCTACAGACTTCCAGTATGATCTTGAGCAAGCTGATTAATTTCTGTCTCAGTTTCCCATCTATGAAATACTTGCTTTCCCCCCATCCTTTATCTTTCTCGTCTATTTAGATAAAGCACTGGTCAGGGCAGGGATTACCCCCCACTACATGACTACAACATGAGGGCTCTGATCTCACTTGGGGCTGCCTGACTCTACTGTAATACAAATAAAATAAAAAACAGGAATAAAATAATAATTCCATATTGTGGGTTTTCCTGGTTTGTTTTAATATACCACCAATAACAAATGCTCTGAAAAAAGGAGGGAATACTTTTCAGCTGCAATGCTTCTTCAGAATGCCTCCCTACCTCTAACTTCTTTAAAAAAAAATATGACAGACAGGTATGGTGAAGTGGTCTGAGCCTTGGCGTGGTTGAACTGCCGAGTTCTAATCCTGGCTCCGATCTTCATGCCCTCTGTGGGCATGTAACTTAACTTCTTTGCCTGAGTTTCCTAATGTGTACCCAAAGGGATAAATAAGAGCCTCCTCACAGAGGTACTGCAGGCATAACTAGTCAGCATTTTGTAATATGTTGTGACAACCCTGCCCATTATTAATTATTACAAGAATTACAAGTATAAAAATGCTTAACTCTTTCAATCATTTCAGATTTAAATCCAACAAATCGAGATCACTAATACAGCATGGAGAGACTATCACAACTCCATAGTATAAGGCTGGGCATAACCTCTATCATGAAGCTCCAATTTTGTTATCCTGGTACTTTGGTTTGGAAAATCTGTTTGGCCTCAAAATTTCCAGACTTGGTCAGAAACCAAAGCAAACCATATCTGCAAAGCTTGAAGAAAGTTTCTCAAGTGGTTGTTAAAGTGCAGCACACTAAAACGTTCACCCTGTTTGAAATTAATTGTGTACAATATTTTTTTGTCTCCATTCAACTGAAAAATGCTGTTTTCAAATCTTCCATACAGTTAAATCACACAGTGATTATAGCTGAAGAAAATCAATTGTAATAAATCAAAGTTTACTAACAATTTTTGTTATTGATAGGTTTTGGTCCATTGATTTCAATGGGATGGATGGACCCAACCCTGTCTCCGTTAATGTCCATGGCAGTTTTGGCCACTGACCTCCTCCATGGGAGTGAAATCAGGCCACAGTAAGCCAGTGCTCTAGTGAAAAAGCTGCCACGAACCCAGTTTAAAGAGCCTCTGGAGGCTTTCCCTGGTTGAAGATAATCCTCTGGTTGCATACAGCGACTCTAGCAACTTCATACCACCAGGGCCGTCCCTAGCTATTCTGGGGCCCTATGCAGGTCCCCTGTCGGGGGGGGGGGGGAGGCAGACCTCTGTGGGGGGGATGCCTCAGGCCTCCTTGGGGGGGCAGGCCTCGGTGGCAAGGGGGAACTACCCCGCAACCCTCACTGGTGGCACAGCTGGGGTTGGGTCGCTGCACTTCCCACCACTGGTGAGTGTAGGCCCAGCCCTGCTGCAGAGCTCAGGGGAGTGGGGGTTGGGCTGGGGCAGAGCAGGGGCGGGGAAGAGCCGGAGCCAGGGCTGGAGCAGATTTCCTGGTACCCTACACAGCTGCATGCTTTGCGTATGGATAAGGACGGCCCTGTATACCACCTTCTCTCAGCCCCCAACATAGGAAACATATGGCATACGCAGGACAGGTCTGAACCCAATCTCTAGCTTCTGGAATCCCCCCACAAGACTGCGGGCAGTCAGCAAAGATTACATTACAGAATCATAGAACTAGAAGGACCTTGAGAGGTCTTTAGTTCAGTCCCCTGTGCTCAAGGCAGGATTAAGTATTAGCTGCTAGGGGACAGGTGATTGTTTATGCCAGTGGATAGGACAAGAAACTAGGAGAGCCCGGTGTCTGGGTTTTGACTGAAATGCCTGATTGAAAGGGGACCCTGGCGGCTCCGGTTGGCACCACCAACTGGGCGATTAAAAGTCCGGTTGGAGGTGCAATGGGGGTCCAGGGCTAAGGCAGGCTCCCTGACTGCCCTAGCTCCATTGGCTCTCAGAAGCAGCTGCCAGGCCCCTGTGGCCCCTAAGCACTGGGGCAGCCAGGGACTGGAAGGCTCCGTGCACTGCCCCGCCCCGAATACCAGCTCCACAGCGCGCACTGGCCAGGAACTGCGACCAGTGGGAGATGGGGGAGCAGCGCCTGCTGGCGCAAAGGCAGCATGCACCAAACAGAGCCACCTGGCTGTCCATGCACCTAGAGGCTGTAGGGACCTGGTGGCCGCTTCCTTGGAGCCATTGTAAGTGCTGCCAGGACCCCGCACTTCCTCCTGCTCCCCAACCCTCTGGCCCAGCATGGACCCCCCTCCTGAACCCCCATCATCTCCAGCCCCACCCCAGAGCCCATACCCCCTCCTGCACCCCAACCCCCTGCTCCAGCCCGGTGAAAGTGAGTGAGAGTGGGGAAGAGTTAGGGATGGAATGGGGGGGATGGAGCAAATGGGGATGGGACCTCGGAGAATGGGCAGGGGGAGGGGCAGGGCAGAGGTGTTTGGTTTTGTGTGATTAGGAAGATGGCAACCCTACTAGCAACTCAGTTGCACCAAGAATTGGGGAAGAGCAAAATGATTTATGGTCACCGTTGCACTTCATACCCTCAATCTGCAAGAGCTGAAAAAGTTGGACTCAGTGATTTGTCCCTTTGTGTGTGTGTGAGAGAACATCTCTCCTTCTATTAAAAAGAAGAGGAGTACTTGTGGTACCTTAGAGACTATCGAATTTATTTGAGCATAAGCTTTCGTGAGCTAGGCTAAGACTTTGAAAGAACGAAAGGATATTTCTGTAGGTAGCAGCAGACGGAAGACTTCCTTTACAATAAGCAGTAGAGGACAGTGTTTTTGGAGCTACAGGATCAAGGGAATTGAGGGGGAATAGTATCTCTATAGTTAAGATTGAAACCATAGTCTCATCAGCAGGATTATTTCAATCCCTTTTATAATTCAAACAAAACAAACAAAAAGAATTCCCTGGGCTGTCAAATTTTTCAGGTTAAGTATCAATAGATGTTTTCAGAACTTTGTCTGAGAAAGTACTTTTGAAATTTTTGCAAAGAATCTAATGTCCCCCACTAGACACTCATTATAATCCCTTTCTGGCACAATTTTGTGTGTCCACCAGTCTGCCCAATGAAATCACATTACATATTTGAAACAGGGATATACTTTGTGGCTCATATAATAGGCAGTTTTCAAGGTTAGGAATAGTAAAATATTTAAGAAATTATTTGAAAATTAAACATTACTGTATCTCAGTGATGGAGAAAAAACATGGTGACGTAAAATAGAATAGGCCAGGGATATTTTTCAAAATTAAAAGGAAACTTCAGGATATGGTAGAGCTGCATCTTCTGCTATATTCTCCAGCAAAATGCCCCCTTAACTATGGGGGAAATGAGTCCATTTTTCAGATGATGTAACTGACAAACAGGAAGTTTAAGAGATTTGCCAAAAGAAGTTTGTAGCAGAACCAAGGACAGAGCTCTGATTTGGTAGATCAATATCTTATCCAGTAATCCACACCACTCCACACACATCGATTCAAATCTCTTAGTCATGCAAATTTTAAAATGGGGATAACAATGAGATCTACAGATGAAAAAGCATAACATAACTGTGAATTCACACTAGTCACATTTTTTTAGATGGGATAAATCATTCTTGACTTTAATAATCTGAAGACCCACTACATGTATTTTTCCCCACAACTGTCTTCATTAATCTACATAAAGAAAAGTAAAAAAGGTGAAAAGTATAAAAAAGAAATCTGAATTGGAAAATTCTATAAAACAAAAAATTGTTTAAAAAACCCTTTTAAAGTTGCTAAACAGCAATATAGTTAGTGAAGAAATTAGTAGTTAATGACATAGATCTTACACTGTTCATGTGATAAGAATGTTTGCTGAAGTATTAAAATGCATATTTCATCACAACACAGAAACCTTAACTCTGACCCAAAATAAACTAGTATTTCACCAATATCTCAAAATATAAACTCTTCAGAAACCCCTTTTGCGAAATAAATACAATGCATTAATTACAGATATTGATTAGCCTAAAAGGAAAATATGTGGACATATTTTACCATCAATTAATAATGTTTTATACTTTTGTATTAAGCTACATAATCAACCTCATTCTGTAAATGATACTGTACTTGGTGACATTATATGGCCCGTGTCGTGCACAAGGTCAGACTAGATAATCAGGTCCCTTCTAGCCCTAAAATCCATGAATCTATGAATGAACCACCATTGCCCCGACCTCCCAGAAAAAACATTTGGCTGTGAATTGGAACATGTGTTAACTGGTAACATTTCATATTTAACGCTATTATTGAAAAGAAAATATTTAAACATAAGACATTAAAAAACAATCCAGGGGTCAGTTTTTGAAATAGGTTTGGGATATACACAGCATATATTACCTCAGCACATAAAAATATGTGTGTGTGTGTTGATAGGTTGATACAGAGTGTGAGACCATAATGCATTATGGGCTGCTCTGGTCTGATTATTTACACACTGCTGTGAAATGCTATAACATTTACTGCTTTGATGGTACTTTGAGTTACTGTTTTGATTACTCTGAATAACTTTGAAGCACTTCCAGGTGAAGTTGCATTCTGCTCACAAGTGCTCCCTTGTTCTCATATGTGTATTTAGCATATCAATTGGAGGATTTCTTCTTGTGGATCAGGAATTAAAGGAATATTATTTTGTGTCAGGTAGTATGAAGAATTCATTAACTCATGCCTCTTGATTTTTGTTTATATATTTACTAATTGACTCAGTGATTCAGAATCTAAGGGAAAGTTATTTTGACTTCAATATGCACGTTGCTCACATTTATTTACTTATAAATAATTCTGTACTACAATTCTCTTAGATTAGATGTGGAAAAAGCCCCATAGAAAATATCTGGGTCTTGCTTTACTGTTCAAGGGTCTGGAATGATTTGCTAAAATGTTAGTGAAAATATCATCCTTGCTAGTTTTTTTAAAATGAAATGTAATAGTCCAGAATCTGATTTTAAGTGTATGCATAGCACTAAAGGAATCTCCAGTGGGAAAATATTATACCATTAAATAAATAAACCTCTGCTATTCATAAAAACTAGGGAGTGATCCCTATGTTGGTCAACAATATTAACAATTATGGTTATTTTACCATTAGGAGTAATCAGCCAAGCACAGACACTTTTTAAAATGTTCTTTCTACTCTCTTGGCATGTTGCATAGTTAATTTTGATTTATATAGTCTAACTTAATCAGTTTCTATCTCTTTTTGAAAGAGAGAATGGTATAAATTAAGAATCCTAGAGCCCTTGAGAAAGTGGGGCAGGAGAATGTTTGTAGATTAAAATCTTGAGGACGTCCTCTGTGAAAACTCTTCAAACTCGCTTTGTTCCTTTAAAGTCCATTTAATCCTTTGGAGAGGATTCTTCTGGTTTGACCTCCTTGAACTTCCATGACCAACCCAATAAACTACTGAAAGACCAAAAGTACCCAAAGGAGAGCCTTTAAACTAAAGAAACTTCCTCAAGGCTATAAGTTACATCAGAGTGAGAATGAGCCCAATGAGGAGGGAAGATCCTGTATCTTTAACACCATTAATTATCTACTTAGTAATCTACTTCCATTATAAGTGCAATCCTTTTCTAACAGGGCTCTTCTTTACCATGCCTGGAGCAATACACATTGTTCTTCAAATGACAAGAAACCCCTTCTTTGTTGTTCAGGAATATCAACCTAGGTGAACTATGTAACAAAGTTTGAAAAAATAATTAGATCTTTGTTGTGTTTATAGCACACAGTCTCCTTGGGGATATATATAATGATTTGCCTGTAGCTACTGCATGGGAATTTGAGTAACATGGCAAACATGTAGAATAGTATTTCTTGAATGGTGTTTTATGCAGTGATCTTCAAACTGATATATTTGATGCACATGATTTTGTGTGTTATATCATGTTTGTTCTTCATCATTTAAAAAAGAAGAAAATAATCTTATATCCCAAAGAGCCAATTTTCACCTGTAGCAAAACGAAGACTCACTGGTGTGGTGCCTCTTGCTGGCTGTCTGGGAATTAGCTCTTTTCCAGTGTACGGAGCACCCTCTGCAAGCCTGCCTCAGGCCCCGTGTCCCTTCCGGATCCCAGTGTCCCTTTACCTCAGGGTTCTGCCCCCAGCAGTAGCCCTTACTCTGGGTTTCCCCTCTCAGGGGAACCCCCAACCCTCTAAGCCCACCTTGCCTCAGTGGCTACTGCCAGTCATCTAGCCCCTGCTCCCTGGGCAAACTGCAATCTGCCATGGCCACTCATCATTGGCAAGGAGGTTGGACCAGCTGCCTCTGCCTAACCCTGGGCTGCACCTCCCAGCCCCACTACCCACCTAGGCCTTTATCAAGGCCTCAGCCTGCAGAGTTGCCAGGCTGGAGCCTCCCATCTCCTCTTGCCCTTCCCCAGCACTGCTCTGCTCTAGGTACCCTATTCCAAGGCAGCTAGGTCCTTCTCTCTCCACAGCTAGAGAGAGTCTTCTCCAGACTCTGTCCCCCAGCCCTCTTATAAGGGCCAGATGGGCCCTAACTGAGCTGGTCACACCAATGGTCAGCTACTCACTCAGCTGCTCTCACTGCTTTTCCCAGCCACAGCCCTCTCCAGGGTTGCTTTTAACCCCGGCCTATCGGAGTGGGGCAGCCGCCCCACTACATCACTGTTTTCACTTTTTCTCTACAAAATGGGCACAGAGGAATTCTTGCTTGCTTAAGGGGTGCCCAGATAACAACTGTCCATACAACTAACTTATACCAGGAGCACAGTCATTTTACCACAGGAAGCTATGAAGGGGCCACTGAGATGAGATAGGTGGAGGGGAAGAACGTGTTAAAACCTGCAGACTAACGCTCTAGCTTCTAACCCAACACTGACTCAGCTCAATACAGATTGTGAACTCTGCAGAAGGCTAGTTTGGGATGTAACAATCACACCCTACAATTCATCTCCTGGCCACAATTTGTGAGCATACAACTCAGGACCCCTGCATGAGATTCCTCCCATCAACCCTGGGCATGCACCTATCCATCGCCTGGAGCCAGAATTTGGGCTCATCTTGTAGTTCTTTAATGCAGTTTGTATGAATGAAATCTTCGTTATTTGTTGAAGATCTTATTAAGTACCGAGTCTAGGACATAATTCACCACTGAACAATTCCAGCTTTTTACCAGTGTAGACTGGTTGATAAGAATAGAGTTACACCTGTGCAAAATCTGGGTGTGAGTCAAAGCCCTAGTTCAAAACAAAACATGCTAAGATAGTTTTTGTAGAGAGAAGTTGGCCAGAGGGAAAAAAATAAATTTCTGTAGCTTGGCAACATAATCCATAATTGTTTTCCACCCATCTGCCCTCTTCCAGCCTGATCTTCACCCCCTAGTTCTTCCCTCAGCACACAGGAAATATATACAAAGCCTGATTTTACACTTGTAACAGGGTCACACTCACTTCTCACGAGCACCCCTTGGTCAAGTGCATGTGCCTGCACACTCACTCTCTCTGTTAGTGGTGGGTCTTCAGTGATGCAGCCCCCCAGCCAAGTAACACACACACATCTGATAAAAAGCAAGGCAAACCCCTTCCAGGGTACAAGTGCAACAGGGGCCCCTCTCAGTGCCCCCTGTAATGTCTCTCTCAAGCTTCCTTGCTCCAGTATAGAGCAATGCCCTAGGACTTCCTCCCTGGAGGCAATGTCTTTGCCCTCTCAGGGTCTTTCTAGCCCCAGCTCTCCAGCTGGGCCACTACAGTTCAGTTTCCCTTCTGGGGTGGCTCAAAGTCCAGGCCACTTTCCCAGTGGCTGATGGGGGTGGGACTCAGCCCCACCCACTATTCCAGGTCCCAGCCCAGGGACCCTATAGATAGAGGCTATCCAGTGTGTCCCTTTATCTAAGCTGCACCGCTGCTCTAATTCCCTGGACCACTTCCCCATGGCCTTACACCCTTACCTCAGGGCCTTGTCCTGATGGAGTACTAGCAACCAGCCCAGACCTTCTCATTCTCCCCAGCTTCTAGCAGTACTGCCCTGTCCAAGGTCCTGCAGCTGCCTCAGCCAGCCACACACCATCCACATTTCTCCAGCACAACAAGGAACTGAACTTACTCTGGTCCTGCAGCACTTCTTATACACCTGCTGGACCTTGATTGGCTGCTCCCCGAAGCCCGTTCCTGATTGGAGGATTCTCTCCTTTGCCATTTTCTGGGGCGGAGTGTGGGACAGGGCTGCGTGGCCTCCGGCAGGGAGCATCTGAATCTAGTTCACCCCTTCACAACACTACTCCAATTCAGTAGTAACTCCACTGAAATCACTGGAGTTACTCTAGTGTAAAAGGGTTGTAAAAGGAGAATCAGGCTTCTGTTTGCAGAAGATCTGTGGGAAGTGGGGAACAACTGCATTTCCATCAGTCCTTCACTTTCCCTGCTCTACTTGCCACAACTATGTATATTCCACCATCTTTATAAATGTAACCCTCTCTTCCTTCCCGGATCATCTAGGAACAGGCAAGCGCTCACCTTAATCTGGGCACTTGATGTCTTAAGGATAATCCTGGGGAGGTCCCAGCAGTGGTGTTGGATAGGTGGGAATCGTCTGTCCACCCATCTGCAGCAGCTGTCTACTCATCAGAAGAATGACAGATGGCAGTGCCTCCATATGGATATGCACTGTATACCTTCATTAGGGTACCTTAATAGCTTCCAGGAACAACTGCGGCCTAAACCATGCAATAGGCCCAGCAGATAAGGGCAAATGATACTTATTGCTCTATGGAAAGCATTAAATACACAAACATGAGCCAGGAACAGCTTTACTTATAAGTCATGTACCAAAATACGACGATGCAATAGAACAAATTAGAATACCTATTGTAATGTGACAAATCAATAGGTGGCATCGCGACAGTTCAGCTAATGGTAGAGAGTTATAAACATTAAAGACAGGTTTCAGAGTAGCAGCCGTTTAAGTCTGTTTTTGTAAAAAGAAAAGGAGTACTTGTGGCACCTTAGAGACTTAGAAATTTATTTGAGCACAAGCTTTCATGAGCTACAGCTCACTTCATCGAAAGCTTATGCTCAAATAAATTTCTTAGTCTCTAAGGTGCCACAAGTACTGCTTTTCTTTTTATAAACATTAAAGTAAATTTAACCACTACTCACTACTACCGAGGCTTAGCTTTAAAAACAACATACACAAGCACGTTCATCATTAACACTGTACAAACTCAAGCTGTCCCAGAGTGTGCACTTCCCTATAGTTTTAAAATCCCAGACACTTTCTTGAGGCCTTGCCTCCCTTCTCATGAAACTCCTCCCATTCTTTTTAAGGTGATTGATTTTTTTCTCAGCCTCCTTTCTCCTCCAGCTTCCCTTAGCCAGTGCTCCATCCTTCAGTCTTCCAGCCAGTCACTGCAATCCCTGTAGTGTTAACGAGGAACTCAGATCTTGCCTATGATTAACTGGATGTGCTCTAGGTTCCAAACCTCAGAGTCCCCACTCAGCAGACATGTTCCCCCAAACCGCATCTATCACCACAGAGAAAACTAAGGACAGGATTAACTATAAAGCAAACTGGTTTATTAAACAGTGACTCAAACAGGAAACAGGTTTCAGAGTAGCAGCCGTGTTAGTCTGTATTCGCAAAAAGAAAAGGAGTACTTGTGGCACCTTAGAGACTAACAAATTTATTTGAGCATAAGCTTTCGTGAGCTACAGCTCACTTCATCAGATGCATTCAGTGGAAAATACAGTGGGGAGATTTATATACATAGAGAACATGAAACAATGGGTGTTACCATACACACTGTAACAAGAGAGTGATCACTTAAGATGAGCTATTACCAGGAGGAGAGCCGGGGGGGAGAACCTTTTGTAGTGATAATCAAGGTGGGCCATTTCCAGTTGACAAGAAGGTCTGAGGAACAGTGCGGGGTGGGGGAGAATAAACATGGGGAAATAGTTTTACTTTGTGTAATGACCCATCCACTCCCAGTCTCTATTCAAGCCTAAATTAATTGTATCCAGTTTGCAAATTAATTCCAATTCAGCAGTCTCTCATTGGCATCTGTTTCTGAAGTTTTTTTGTTGAAGAATTGCAACTTTTAGGTCTGTAATTGAGTGACCAGAGAGATTGAAGTGTTCTCCAACAGATTTTTGAATGTTATAATTCTTGACGTCTGATTTGTGTCCATTTATTCTTTTACGTAGAGACTGTCCAGTTTGACCAATGTACATGGCAGAGGGGCATTGCTGGCACATGATGGCATATATCACATTGGTAGATGCGCAGGTGAACGAGCCTCTGATAGTGTGGCTGATGTGATTAGGCCCTATGATGGTATCCCCTGAATAGATATGTGGACAGAGTTGGCAACGGGCTTTGTTTCAAGATTCCTGGGTTAGTGTTTTTGTTGTGTGGTGTGCGATTGCTGGCGAGTATTTGTTTCAAGTTGGGGGGCTGTCTGTAAGCAAGGACTGGCCTGTCTCCAAAGATCTGTGAGAGTGATGGGTTGTCCTTCAGGATAGGTTATAGATCCTCGATAATGCATTGGAGAGGTTTTAGTTGGAGGCTGAAGGTGATGGCTAGTGGGGTTCTGTTATTTTCTTTGTTGGGCCTGTCCTGTAGTAGCTGACTTCTGGGTACTCTCCTGGCTCTGTCAATCTGTTTCTTCACTTCAGCAGGTGGGTACTGTAGTTGAAAGAATGCTTGATAGAGATCTTGTAGGTGTTTGTCTCTGTCTGAGGGGTTGGAGCAAATGTGGTTGTATCGTAGAGCTTGGCTGTAGACAATGGATCGAGTGGTATGATCTGGGTGAAAGCTGGAGGCATGTAGGTAGGAATAGCGGTCAGTAGGTTTCCGGTATAGAGTGGTGTTTATGTGACCATCGCTTATTAGCACCATAGTGTCCAGGAAGTGGATCTCTTGTGTGGACTGATCCAGGCTGAGGTTGATGGTGGAATGGAAATTGTTGAAATCATGGTGGAATTCCTCCAGGTGGAATTTCCATGGGTCCAGATGATGAAGATGTCATCAATGTAGCGCAAGTAGAGTAGGGACATTAGGGGATGAGAGCTGAAGAAGTGTTGTTCTAAGTCAGCCATAAAAATGTTGGCATAATGTGGGGCCATGTGGGTACCCATCTCAGTGCTACTGATTTGAAGGTATACATTGTCCCCAAATGTGAAATAGATATGGGTGAGGACAAAGTCACAAAGTTCAGCCACCAGGTTTGTCGTGACATTATCGGGGATACTGTTCCTGATGGTTTGTAGTCCATCTTTGTGTGGAATGTTGGTGTAGAGGGCTTCTACATCTATAGTGGCTAGCATGGTGTTTTCAGGAAGATCACCGGTGGATTGTAGTTTCCTCAGGAAGTCAGTGGTGTCTCGAAGATAGCTGGGAGTGCTGGTAGCGTAGGGCCTGAGGAGGGAGTCTACATCGCCAGACAATCCTGCTGTCAGGGTGTCAATGCCTGAGATGATGGGGCATCCAGGATTTCCAGGTTTATGGATCTTGGGTAGCAGATAGAATACCCCAGGTCGGGGTTCCAGGGTTGTGTCTGTGCGGATTTGTTTTTGTGCTTTTTCAGGGAGTTTCTTGAGCAAATGCTGTAGTTTCTTTTGGTAACTCTCAGTGGGCTCAGAGGCTTGTAATGGCTTGTAGAAAGTGGTGTTGGAGAGCTGCCTAGCAGCCTCTTGTTCATATTCTGACCTATTCGTGATGACGACAGCACCTTCTTTGTCAGCCTTTTTGATTATGATGTCAGAGTTGTTTCTGAGGCTGTGGATGGCATTGTGTTCTGCATGGCTGAGGTTATGGGGCAAGTGATGCTGCTTTTCCACAATTTCAGCCCGTGCATGTCAATGGAAGCACTCTATGTAGAAGTCCAGTCTGTTGTTTTGACCTTCAGGAGGAGTGCACCCAGAATCCTTCTTTTTGTAGTCTTGGTTAGGAAGCTTTCTGTGGGTTAGTATGTTGTTCAGAGGTGTGCTGGAAATATTCCTTGAGTTGGAAACGTCGAAAATAGGATTCTAGGTCACCACAGAACTGTATCATGTTCGTGGGGGTGGAGGGGCAAAAGGAGAGGCCCTGAGATAGGACAGATTCTTCTGCTGGGCTAAGGGTATAGTTGGACAGATTAACAATATTGCTGGGTGGGTTAAGGGAACCACTGTTGTGGCCTCTTGTGGCATGTAGCACTACAAAAGGTTCCCCCTCCCCCGACTCTCTTGCTGGTAATAGCTCACCTTAAGTGATCACGCTCCTTACAGTGTGTATGGTAACACCCATTGTTTCATGTTCTCTATGTATATAAATCTCCCCACTGTATTTTCCACTGAATGCATCCAATGAAGTGAGCTGTAGCTCACGAAAGCTTATGCTCAAATAAATTTGTTAATTTCTGAGGTGCCACAAGTACTCCTTTTCTTTTTGCGAATACAGACTAACATGGCTCCTACTCTGAAACCTTTCATGATAAAGAGATTGAACTACAATACTGGTATGAGATGAATTGAAAAATACTATTTCTTTTGTTTATCATTTTTACAGTGCAAATATTTGTAATAAAAATAATGTACAAATAATAATAATATGAAAATGTAGAAAAATATCCAAAATATGTAATACATTTTAATTGGTAATTATTGTTTAATGGTGCAATTAAAACTGTGATTACTAATGATTAATTGTTTGAGTTAATCGCGTGAGTTAACTGCGATTAGTCGACAGCCCTACTTAAAACAGAATTTTAGCAGTCCAAGCACATTAGCGCTTCAGATCAACTAGAGTTAACTGTATTCTGAGTGGTAATTAATGTTATTACCACCTAATCAAATACTATTTAATGCAGGATGTAAGCTATGTCCTTGGCTTTGTATATGGCATGTGGTTTGTCATAGAAGAAAGGAAGTATTCTGCAGAAGACAATTCACATAAGCATAGGATCTTGGATTAGTTAGAAAAAACAAACATAAAATTATGGAAACTGTTTACAAGTCTGGGACAGGGAAGAGCACAATACGTTACATTAAAACAGAAAAAGAAAAGGTGCATTTATTTACATTTTATTTCTTCAGATTTTATTATAATCAGAGTTTGTGGCATCACCTATAGTTAAGGTTTCATAGATTTTAATGCAAGAAGGGATCATTCAATCATCTTGTCTGACCTCCTATATAGCACAAGCCATAGAATTTCACCCAGTTATCCCTGAATTGAAACCAGTAGCTTGTAATGGACTAAAGTGTATCTTCCAGAGAGGCATCCAGTTTTGATCTGAAAAATCAAGCGATGGAGAATCTATTGCTTCCTTGGTAGTTTGTTCCAATGATTACCCTCACTGTTACAAATTTATGCCTATTTCTAATGTGCCTGTCACTTTCCATTATAAGACCTTGTTTTCAGTTGCTTAAAACTTTGCCAAATTAACAGTTTGGTCTAAAACTTTCCATGCTGGGTGTCTGCCTCATGCTGAATTTTTTGGGAGGAAGTTTCAGCTAAACAGGTTCATTGCTCCTTAGAATGAGGTTAGGAAAAATGCGTTGTTTGCCCATTTTAAAAACATTCTTACAGCTGTTTTGTTGAGAAGCTCTACCACCTCCATGATTTGGGACAGAGATTTGAAATTTGGCAAGACGGTCACCCTGTTGTCAGGGCTGTGCCTTTTGCCATGCCTGTGAAAATATGCTTACATTTAGCTACGTTTTAAGCCACCCCAAAAAACTCAGTTTGTGCATGTTAAGTAGACTCTTGTTAGAGTTTGGCAGCTAAATTCTCTGAGAAGTCCATCTCCACTGAACATGCTTCATCCCATAGCAGTTCCTACGTGCTGCCTAGACTGTGCATGAGCCATCCCTGCAGAGTGACTGAGCACATTTCATCCTGTGGCTGCAGGCGGTGAGCAGGACTTTCCCTGCACTTGCTGCTACCAGCAGGGTTGCTACCTCTGAGGTTAAAAAATAAAGGGGACTTCTGGGATGATCCTGATCCCACAAAACTGGACAATTGGCAGTGTACTGAGCACCCTTTCAGATTTCCCGGGACAGCTACTTCAAAAAGAGGATGGTCCTGGAGAAACCAGGCCAGCTGGCAACCTTAACTCCCAACTCCTTGGGTCACTGCACCACCAGATCTAAGAGCAAGGAGACTGTCCATCCTGTGGTCTCACAGCTCTCCCTGCTGACACCCAAGCAACATGGAGGAAAATGCAGAAGCATGTGAAATGGAGATGGGGTTTCAAGAGCCAGGGGATGTTGAATTGGATAAGAGCTGGGGGGGGGGGGGAGAGGAAGGCAAGATAGGAACAGAGGAGGAGGGAAGGCAGAGCAAAGACAGGAGTAGAGGGGAAGGAGCTGGGATGTGGGGATAGAAGGAGCAGAGTGAGAAAGAGACAGGATGAAGGCACAGGGGCAGCAGCACCTCTAACCACTACAGAATACTGAACATGGAGTCCTCAGTCTCGATATTCTTCTGCTGTCACCAAATAAACTGTGAAACCCACTGGAAAAATGTGTGTCCCATCCCATATAAAAGCCTACTACTGCTATCCATTACTCTGTTAGCTCAAGTGGTAGAAATCTGTGTTGTGGCTCTAATGGTCCAAACCTTGGTGATGACCCAAACTGGGAATCAATATGATTCCACAGGATTACATTTCTGTTACATCCAAATATGATGTTAAAAGAATGTTAAGATTGCAACGTCAAGCACTCAAAAGATAGGAATGACTCAATATAGGTGCTTGTGCAACCTTAATTGCCTTTCCACCCTCCACCCCGTACATATGTATTATGCTACAGTCTTTAATTGCATGATCACATACTATTTTTTCTACAGGACCTTAGAATTGTGGATTTTCTTCTGTATCCTTGTCCTTCTGACTGCTTCTGCTCAGACACAGACACCTCCACCAAGCAATTCCCAGGACCCTGTGAACCCCCCCACCCCACCACCTGTGTTATGGGTGGCAGTCCCCTACTGTTTCAGCTATCTTACTCCTAAAAGGAGCTTACCTTGATCCTGAATGAAGGATGGGTATCACTCCCATCAGCTTTATCCAGGTTTCACTCAACCCCCATTATAATATTATGGCCCTCCATGTTATCATATTTATACATCCTGTGCATCCGATGAAGTGAGCTGTAGCTCACGAAAGCTTATGCTCAAATAAATTTGTTATTCTCTAAGGTGCCACAAGTACTCCTTTTCTTTTTGTGAATACAGACTAACACGGCTGCTACTCTGAAACCTGTCATATTTATACTGTTTACTTCTAAAATGGAATGGATTGTGCCCTAATATTTGAACACGTATCATTTCTTCCAACAGACACTCTGTGCTTCTCTTGCTTTACAGTAAATTTCAATGGATGCTGGTCTGCAGTACTAGGCCTATATAATTTATTGGGCTAGTTATAATCCTGATACACAAGATTTGATCATTATCTAATATATTATTTGAAATCTTGCCATAATGCACTTGATCAATAAGCTATCTTACAGATGATTTCTGAAGAATTTCTTTTCTGTTGTAATTTTAAAAAAACACTTTACATACAGTAGGTATCTTATTTCCTTAATTATTTTCAAAAAGTTACTGAATGGTTTATGCATTCATCCCCATACACACAGCCTGCTATTCCCTGCTGGAATGCAACATGTGCTGAAAGTGAATTATTTGCATATCTAAATGACATATATTCATTTCTACTGTCTGTTTACTGCCCAACTAAGTTTCACCTCTAAATTAATTTAACAATGAGTCATAGTTGAGGATATTGTTGGGTATAGGAAAAAGAAATCAAATACATAACATCATATAAAGAAAAGGAGTACTTGTGGCATCTTAGAGACTAACAAATTTATTTGAGCATAAGCTTTCGTGAGCTACAGCTCACTTCATCGGATGCAAACTTTCACTTGAGACATAACTGTCTGGAACTCCGCAGCTGAAAAGACAATAGCTGTAATAGGAATCTCAAAGATGCACAGGATAAGGGGATTTCTCTCTCTCCACGAGAGTCCCAGACCCCAAAAGATCCTATTTTAAGGATAGTTTGGGAGACCCAGTTGTGGTACTGGGGACTGTGCTGTAAGGGCTGCGCTTCCCAGACAAAGAGTTGTTGTTGTTATGCACAGCATGCCGAGCTCTTGCAAACACTTTTAGCACTGTGTGATCAGTGAACACCACACCTATCACCCTTGGTTCCATATAGCTATCACCCTCATGGTCATCAAGCTTTCTCTGTGCTCCTTGCCAACCTCATTTAGGCATCATAACATCATCTATTGGGGAAGGGAAGCCATTGTTTCTGATGCTTACTGCCTCTATTCCTTCGCTTAGGATCCCCTGCCCAACAGATTTCTTTATCAAATACTTTTCTTTGGATTCTCAGAGAGCCTGAGCATCAAATCCCTTCCCACTTGTTCAGGTGAATTTGAATTCATCACTCATATTGAGAAGTCTTCCCTCCTCCATCTACCCAACCTATGTATGTGTTTACTTCTGACTCCTTGGAGAACCACTCCACTCATTCCTTTCCATTCTCAGGCTATTCAAATGACTGTTTTATCACAGACAGATCAATTTAAATACAAAGAAGTACATTTAAATAGCACCATGACTATTCTCTTGTGGATTAACACCAAAAGATTAAGAATTAATATCATTGCTCTAAGAAAAGGAGTACTTGTGGCACCTTAGAGACTAACAAATTTATTAGAGCATAAGCTTTCGTGAGCTACAGCTCACTTCATCGGATGCATTTGGTGGAAAAAAAAACTTTTTTTTTTGGAAAAAAAGTTTTTTTTTCCACCAAATGCATCCGATGAAGTGAGCTGTAGCTCACGAAAGCTTATGCTCTAATAAATTTGTTAGTCTCTAAGGTGCCACAAGTACTCCTTTTCTTTTTGCGACTACAGACTAACACGGCTGCTACTCTGAAACCTATCATTGCTCTGTCACTGAATAACACCTTTGTGAAAAATCAGAGGGTGGAGAGGGAGCAATGGCTTGAGCCATCAGCTTGAAGTATTTGGCTTTTGTTGGTGCATGTGTGTTGTAAGTGACCCATCCTTAATGAAATTGCAAAGTAGCTTTCTGGTAGCCAATATCTTTGCTGTTTAACAAACAAATAAAATATTACAAATGAACAAATGGGAGTAGCTTAAGTATTACAGAAAAAACTGGAATTTTAACTTTGATAACCAGAAATGAGATATGAAACCCAAGACAACACGACTTTGTGTTCCCATCTGCTTCTAGTGCCAAGTTAAGATCTTAAACGTAACATTCAAAGACATCCACAGGTCAGGTCCCAACTACATCAATGACTGCAGCTCCACCCATCACCCATCAACATAGCTGCATTCCCCTGGGATAATGCGGCTCAAACACATGATGGAAGTGGATGATATCTGCAGAGCAGCTGTTCTGTATTAAGGGGATGAGGCTATGGAGCAAATTTCCAGAAGAGAGCAGACTAATCTAGAGTCCTGAGAGTCATGTTGCAAGACCCTCTTTGATTTGAAAAAGTTTTCCACCATAGCCAATTCTAAGGACATAAGTGGTGTAAAAGCCTCATGCTGGGCCCTCTACATAAGGCTGAGTTTCACCCTGAATGAGCAAAAAAGGTGAAAAGCAGGCCTCTTACATAAAAAATATTTTAAATCAGGACAATGTTCTAGACCAAGTTTCAAGCAGCCTAAAGACTGGTGTATTTCAGAGCCAGGAGTTTGGTTTGGTCCATTATAGAGATATGGGCCTGCTGAAATTCCATATGAAATTCTAATGGTTACGTAAATTAGAAATGCAACAAGATTTTTTAAAAAGTGGTATAAAAAAGGGTTAAATAATAGGATTTCATTCATTTTGATACAATTGAATAGGTTTCTAGGGTTCAAAGCTCTTAAAATAGTGCTCACAAGCATATAAAATCTCTCTGAAGTGTTTAATGAGCTTCAGTAAACTTATGACATATCTATCTTACCTTAGTGACCACAAATTGATATCCAAGCTGTGTAATGGCCAGCCATTCCTGAATAAAACAGGATATAGCGAGCAAACAGAAGAAACAAAAGCAAAAGGAAAGGATTCATGTCAGAGTGCACCTCGTGCACACCTGCACTTCGCAGACCTGTGTAAAAATGTACCACCTTCTTCCCTCCAGATAAATATCTACTAACTAATTACTCCTATCTCCAATCTCTGCACTGCTGACAAATTAAATGAAACTGATGCAGAGTGCCAGGAGCCAAACAATACACAAGCTAATTTTGTTTTTTGTCTGCCGGGAAAATAATCTTCATAGGAATTAATTAAAAAGGATTCATCTGTTTGTGGAGCAGTCATGCTGCTGTTTCATAAAAGAATAAGTTCTGATCTGGATACAGACACATTGAGACATGGACACAGAAGGATGGGCTGCACACAGAGACTGCGACTTTATTCAGTTTAGCCGTTAATTTGACGTAACAGCATCCCAACAGCAACCTGGCAGAAAAGTTCCAGTGAATTTCAATTTGGCCACAGTAACTAAAGATATATTAGCAATCAGAAAGCAAAAGGGTCTTCCCCAACACCTCCTCCTTTGACTGCCATTTGGCCTGCATAGCTAGAGTCCTCCTTCCTTTCTTCACGTGAGGTAAGGCGTTAGATATGGAGAGCCTGAAGCTGTGCAAGACATTGAAAGACATTCACTGTGTCAAACCAGCTCACAGGACCAATGACTGAATAGCATCCAAATGGGGGTAAGTGCCCATGATTGATGCTTGCAATCCACATTCAAATCCAGCCACAAGGTCCAAGAATCAACAAAATACTCCCAAATCCTTGAATGCCAAGAGGAAATAATGCAAAGTGTTTGCCTGTCTTTAAAACATCTTGGGAAAGTCAGATTTTTTTTCACTTAGTCATCCCTGCTATTGTATTGCTTCCTCATCTATCCTTCCACTCTTACTTCTGCCTTCTTTTCACTAAACTGAAGCTACTTTTCTACCTTTTCCTCATGATCTTCTCTCTCTCCTGGTTGTATCTCATAACTCCTTTTACAAATGGCCACAAACACTCCTCTACTACTAGAACTCTTCCTTCTGGGGTCTGAAGTAAAATGACCATGGATTCCTTAAACAGGACAGCTAAAAAGCTAAACTGACAGAAAATGATCAGATTCAGGCCAAAGATGTAAAATGTTTTAGTACTAGATTTTTCAGTTACTATGATGGGAGAGCCTATATCCTAACCTACTGCACACATATTACTTGTGCTTGCCAAGAGTGGCTGCAAATGGCTGTGAATTCATGTGCAATACTTATGTCTAAGCTTGGTAGAATTCAGTATTTATTTTTTTATGATATCAGACATGGGCGGGTCAGACAATAATTATTTAATGCAAGTAGATGTTGAGATTCAAAAAGTTAAATCTTTATAACTGTTCAAACTCAAATTGTCAACATCAAATATATATATATATATATATATATATATATATATATATATATATATATAATGTCAAAATATACAAAATAAACAGCCTTCCAAACACTAATAAGTTCTCAGGAACATTTTTCTTATTTTGCCTATCTGTAAATTTCTATGATCATCAATGGACATATTTTTTTCAGGGATTTGTGTGTCTACAAAGAAACAGATTTTTATTGATATTTACCAATAAAAATCTAATCCTTCTAAGCTTACTTATAAGATGCAAACTATACTAATTGTATTAATTAATGTCAAAACAGAATTGTTCTGTGTCTAATTGGAAGACAGTCAGTCTATCACTAAGGATTAATCAATTTTTCAAAAGCTGCTTTAATTAACATATTAATATATTATTGTGTTGAAGTCTCTAACACAAGGTATGTATTTCTCAATGTCTGTCAAGTACCTAGCAAGATGTGTATCTCACTATATATTGATATAGATAGCTACACATCATGCTATGTTCTTCATAAACAAACAATATATTGCCTTGAATTGAAAATAAGGCAGTAATTCAATAGAGAAATTTATAGACAACATGAAATCCTTAAATTGAATTCATTTTAAATACAGCACTTACAGAACCCTTGGGTGAAAGCTTTTTTTAAAGCATTAGAGGAATCAAACAAACAAAGTCTATATTTTTGCACAGAGTGTTTTATGTTCAATGCCTCAATATTTATGTGCGGCATTATTTACTCTATGTGAAAGTAAAGGCTTTGTGTCTTTCATTCACTCAGCATTTCAGAAGTGTGAATACCCATGGGTGTTTTACACCCACAGGTTTTATGCTGACAGTACTTATATAATGAAAATGAATTTTTTACAATTTAAATTAAAGCTAACTTTAATTTGCAATTGTAATGTACTGTAAAAGATCATTATACAGTATGGGTGCCAAAGGAGATTTATTATGCCAGTGAGATATGTTACATGAAGGTTTGCTATGAATGAATGTGACACAGGAGAAGGAAAATAAAAAAAAATCAAATGAATCAAGTTACTAATATATAATCATGTTATACAACTAAAATCCTTCCAACTGTAGGCTCAATAGCCTCTCTGTTAGAATCTGAATTGCACTCACCTACCACAGACTCTCATAACTAGCAAACCAACTTCACCAACAGGCTGTTCAACTACAATATAAACAGTTCTCCAGTAATTATTCAAAAAATGATGGCTCAAAGATTTTCCTGGATAAACTGTCAACAATTGCACTCTAGTATTTTATGTGTGTGTGTGACAGTGTGTGTTTGGTGTAAAATGCAGAAGTCTTATTTTTGCATAATACAAGTAAGAAACACACCTTTACTACTATACCAGCATCCACTGCAGGCAAGCTTCCACCCTTTCCATTCCCTAGGGACCATTCTCAAGCAAAGCTGCTAATGACATCTTCCTGGTTAAATCTGAAGGTCTAACCTGCTCCTTTGCTACCTTCCTTTAATATCACTGATCTTTTTCTCCTCCTTGTCAACTCTTCCATGTGCTTCCATGACTCTGTCCTCTTCTTGGTCTCCTGGCTTGATTATGTAGCCATCTTCCCTGTCAGTATAGTGCACTTCCAATGTGTTTCCCCACCAATTTCCTGTAATTTTCACTCTTAAACCTCACAGAGGGGAGGGAGCCATAAATACTTACTCCCTATGGGCCAAATTGGCATTGGCCAGAGTAGGCAGTAGCATGGAGTCTCTTAGGGATGGATTGTTTCTCAGGAAGGCATAGAGTGTCCTGTTGTGCAGAGAGACTGTGCAAGATGCACCATCAATTAGGAGAGTGCTGTCCCTTCCTCTCAGTGCAAAGAAAGTAAGTGAGCTACTGCCACTCCTTTTGCTTTCCTGAGTGCCTGGTGTTTAATTTTGATAACCTTTGCACAGAACATGCAAAGGGACATGGGGATGCTCCTTGGCCCTTTTGCACTCACATAAGAGCCTATCACAATTTGACCCAAAACAAAGAGAGGGTGTCACAAAGGTGCAATATGTAAAAATGGAACCGGAAGTGTCAAATCTCTGCTAACATAAACTATTTCACAGATAGTGACTACAGACTGAGAGTTACTATCCCTAATGTGTAGTGATCAAGTGTTTCCTGAATAACGTCTGGTCTATACTACAGACTTATATCAGTATAAATTCACACCCCGAGCGACATAGTTATACCAACCCCCCCTGGAGACAGCGCTATATCAGGGGGAGAGCTTCTTTCATCCACATAGCTACTGCCTCTCGGCGAGGTGGATTAACTACGCCAATGGGAGAGCTCTCTCTGTTGGTATAGAGCATCTTTGTTAACAAAGACGATGCAAGCTCCACCAATACCGCATTTTAAGTGTAGCTATGCCCTCAAACTGATCCACAACTAGAGTGTTTTTTGTTATTTTCCTTTTTTAATTTTCACTGCAAACACTGTCTATTTACACTCTGTCTGTTTTAAAATTCAGGTGTCAACCAAGTGCTAATTTGCTGCTATTTGCTGGTGCTTCAATTAACACATTATTAGCTACCAACAGCTGAAGGTGGCTGGACCAGCATCTCTGTTTATTTCTTCAAAGAATAGCTATCTGAAGCATCTGTATAGATGCACTCACATAAATATAACTCTGAACATAAACATATGCAGAATACATAATCATACACAGTTTCAACCAGATGTGTTAACAAAACTATGTCTTGTTAATTTTAGCCACAGCCACAGCTTGTGCAGTTCTGAGTATGGAGTCAATGTAATGATGCTAGAACTGACCTGTGCCAATTCTCTCTCATGTATGCTTCAGAGACCATGGAAATTATATAGGATTTATATAACTGAATTTGGTCTGCTGGTGGGATCATTAGCTTCCCCATGGTCGGGTACTGATGGGGAGTGCAAAGTGAATGATGATCCATGCCCCCATAGCTCTATTGATTTGCACCAGCTGAAGATCTGGCTCCTTGTAGATATCTTTCTATACCTACTGCCAGTCTGTCCAGATGTGACAATAAACAGAAACAAACAGTAGCAGTCTTCTAATAAGGTTTGACTCGAAAGGTCCCACCCTCCCTATAGCAGAGAGACCTCAAATGCCCACTCCCCAGAGAACTTTAGGGAGTAAAGGCTATTTTACTTTGTCCCAGTTCCTTCCCCTACTTGAGAGAGAAAAGACAGAGAATGTATGCACTATACTAGCATTTCTCATCTCTCTCCCCCTCCTTTATTTTGCTCAAAATCTTACCTGCTTTTAACTGTTTTCTCTTCATTATTGGCTGTTTTTGTTTGAAGAGGGCATCCAACATGGAGGAAATGCAATTTATAGAATTATATATAGTCCCCCCCACCTTTGGGAAGGACCTATTGGCCTTGGACCCCATATATACAGTTCTGGCTCAGAATGCAGTCATTTTTGGAGAAGCTAGAGAAACTCTGTTTCCCTGATCAAAACCATTTTTCTTTTTGTCATATAAAGTCTGGCTTATTGTCCCATTTGTTATTTTCATTCTTTCTCTCTATAGCCACTTTAGTAATAAAAATTGCACATATACTGTGCATTGTACCCAAAGCTTGGTTATAGGACTATTAGCTACCACTCTTCATCACCCAAGGCAGTCTGACAGGTTTTAAGTACCAAGAAAAAGTGAGGTCCTTCCATTGAACCGACAGGGCTATTCTATAGCACTTAACTACCATCACTACCAACACAGGACCACATTTAATAGGAAATCTGGGATACTATCCAGGCAGTACCTGGCCCTGGAACTAGCTTTTTCTCATCGCTGTGATGCCATGTACAAAAATGATCTTAATGTTTTTATGCCCTATTTATGGAGAAATAGCAAACCAAAATGAAAAAAAAATCTTCCTTGCCTTCCCAGACATTTACTGATAAAAGCAGCAAACCAAAGCAATGAGGATGGATACAGTACAGAGAGTTAAAGGAACTACCATGCATATGAGAATGGGAGCAGAGAGAATAATACGAGTGATGAACACAATGTGAATAAAGTAGTTTTTGAGGAGGCATTGACCAACAGGATTACTAATATGCATAACATTGAACACATTCATTAGTCTTTGCAAGACTGGGGCTGTAATTATCTTTCTCATCCAAAAATATTCTGTAACAGATGAGACCATTTTAACCATGTTTGTTGAATCAGGTCATAATATATGGTATTCACTTTGCTTATCACAAATTGTTGCATATAGATTTTGTGCATATGGATGTCTGATGGTCCACTTCTGCAGATGAAGAAACAACAGATCTGGATGAAGAATCCTGCCTTGTCACAAATATCTGGAGACAGAGTAAGCTGCATCTACTATCCATCTGACAGCTGAAGCTGGTGTGTGTACCACTGCTATCTCAGCGAAGCAGGAACAATTAATATGATTGTTGCCCTGTCTAGATGAATCTTCTTGACCACTTTCTGAGTCAATGGATAGGTGGGGAAAGCATACAGAAGGCCCTTTCTCCAGTGTAGAAGGAAGAGATTCAAAAGGGATTGAAGGTGCTTCATGCTGTTGAACAGAGAAGGGGATACTTTTTGTTAATTTCTGTCACAGACAGTTCTACCTCGGGCTAACCCCAGTTACAAAAGATGTCATGAACTACTCAGGCCTTCAGAGACCCCTTATGAATCTGAGACCAGTCCCTGATGAGACAATCGGCTAGCCCATTTCTTTCCTGTGCTAGATGCAGGGCCACTAGACAGATATCATGAAGAATGCACCGGTCCCATAACCTCACCTTTTCAGTACACAATTGGAATAAGTGAACTCCTCCTTGTTTGTTCTCATAATACATAGCAGTTGTATGGTCTGTGACTACCTGAACCATCTTCCCTTGAATACTGAGGAATTAGCCGAGAGACAAATTAATGCCCTTTAATTCCAACACATTGATGTGCAAGCTCTTTTCTTGAAAAGCCCAGTGACATTGGATATTTCACGAAGCTAAATAAGCTCCCCATTAAGTTTTGGAAACTTCTGACATTGTCCTCACCAACGGTGAAGGGGGAACTGATGAAAACACCCCTGAGAACACTTGTCCTATTCATCTACCATGTCAATAAATGGAGACCGTCCTGAGGCACGGTGCCAAAGTCTCAACTTGGTGTGTAAATTGTCTCAACTTGGTGTGTAAATGTGAGGCATCCATGTTGCATTGGCCATGTTCTGAGCTGAGCAAAAGGAAAATGTAAGGGGTAACTGCCATCAATACCATGAGATCCAGGAAGAAGATCACTTCAGAGTATTGATAGGCTCAAATCTGTGAAATTACTTGTGTTTGTGTTCTAGAAGAAAAGCTTTCCCTGCTAGTGAGTCCAGTATTGAACCGATTAAGGGAACTCTCTGAGTTGGGCAGAGATTTGACTTTCTCGCATTGAGAGCAGATTCAGATCTAAGAGGAGGATGATTGTAACCTAAGTGTGGAATACCAGAACCTCGCATGTAGCAGCTTACAGCAGCCAATTGTCCAAACATGGGTAAACCCAAATACTCTGCTTTCTTCTATGTGCCACTGACACAGGAAAGTACTTTGAAAAAGCTCATGATGCTGCGGACTGGCCAAACTAGAGCACCTTGTATTGGAAATGGTACCCCACCACCATAAACCACAGTGTCAGATAGCAATATGAAGATGTGTGTCCTTTAAATAAAGCATGACGAACCAATCCATAAATATAAGCGTGGAAATTAGAGAGGCCAGGGTTAACATCCAAAACCAGAATTTTTGAACGTATTGGTTCAAATTTCTTAAGTTTAAATCAAACATAACCCCCCTATCTTTTTTCTGAATCTGAAAATGTCTCAGATAGAACTCCTGATCCTAAAGATATGTGGATACTTCCTCAACAGGTGCCATTTGGAGCAGCTTGTGAACATCCATAAGCAAAATCACCTTGTGAGATGGTCCCTGGGAAGGGAAGGGTAGGGGGAATTGAAAGAAGGCAGGTTTTCTAATTGAATGGCATAGTCCTTTTCTATACTTTTTAGTATCTAGTTTATAATATCTAGTTCAGTGGTTCTCAACCTGCGGCCCAATAAGAACACAGCTGTGGCCCATGCGACATCCTCAGGGCCGTAACTAGGGTGGAGTGGGAGGGGAACCTGTCTCAAGCACAGAACCATCAGGGGGTGCAAAATGGGGAGGCACAGGATTAGGTCCAGCATCAGCCCCACAAGCAGGAACAGGCCAGCGCTGTCACCCCCCTCCTTGCCTGGATCAGGCCCAGCAGTGTCAGCAAAAGGCCAGGGTGCTCAGTGCCCCCACACCCTACAGTGATCCAGGCTGGAGCAGGATTCCCAGCAATAGGATCGCAGCGGCAGGGAGTCAGGGCAGGCTGCATGCCTGAGCTACATGCAGCCAAAGTAGACCACCAGCGGGCACAGGGAGGAGGATGCAGAGGACTGGGGCATGGGGAGAGGGTGCAGCCAGTGCATGGGGGACTGACTCTAAGTGGGGGGACTGGTTGCTGGGGGGCAGTCCCTGGATGTGGGGCTAGATACTGGGGCACAGTCCCTGGATGGGGGATGTTGCATGCTGGGGAGCAGTCCTTAGGGTGGCTGGGTGCTGAGGTTAGTTGTTGGGGTTTGTGGGAGGATAGTCCCCGGGTGGGGCATTCTGCCCCGGCCAGGGCACCCTGTCTCTGCAGGGCAGGCAAGTATGCCAGCTCAGTGTTGGGGGCGGGTCTGGATGCTTGGGGGATGGTCCCAGGGTGGGCCTGGGTGATAAGAAACAGTCCCTGGCTGGGGAAATAGGCTGGGGGGCAGTCCTGGAATGCGGGGGCTTGGTGCATGGGGGACAGTCCCTGCATGGGGGGTTCAGTGTATGGGGTGCAGTCCAGGGCTGGGGCTACACCCAGCATCAGGCAATGTTCCCCATTTTTGCAGGCAGGGTCCTCAACCATGCTTTCTGGGCACTCAGCCCAACTGTGCTGGCAGCAGCAGTACACAAGTGAGGATGGCAATACAGCATGCCATGCTTACAGTAAATTTATTTTAACAATTAATGTTTTTATGTATTTTGCTAATTTAAAATGTTCTTGGTAGACATTAGCCAGTGTTGAAATGAAAGGTGCTATATCAATTTGAATCATATTGCTGTCATATAACATTTTTTTTGTAGATGTACCGGTAGTATAGATATTGTGTGGATGTGAACCACATAACACACAGAGAGCTGCATATGCAGCCCACAATGGTAAATAGGTTGAGAATCTGAGCGGCAGCGAACCAGCGGAGCAGCGGAGACAGCAGAGCAGCTCACAGCAGGAGTTTGCCTGGGACTGGTAAGTATCCGAGTGTGTGTGTTTGCTTGCTGAGGAAGTATCCGAGCGTGTGTTTGCTGGGAGGGAGCCTGAGTGAGTGTCTGATTGGCTGCTAGCCTGCAGGGGGCGGGCATTAGGGTGTCTGTGTGTTTGCGTCAGGGAAGCCTGGCTGTTTAAAAATAGCCGGAGCCTCGCAAACCAGCTGAGCGGCAGCGAACCAGCGGAGCAGCGGGGACAGCAGAGCAGCTCACAGCAGGAGTTTGCCTGGGAGTTCGCCTGGAGTGAGCCCAGTGAGGCTTACATCTTGCCAACGTCTCTGAGGAAGCTCCGTAGTAGGTAGGTGATATGGAAGGGGGGAATTCAGCTGTTGTGACCTGCACTGGATGTGCCATGTTTGTCTTTCTTCCACAGGACAGAAGCGACTTTGTCTGTACAAAGTGCAAGCTGGTCTCCATATTGGAAGAGAAGATTGAAGGTCTGGAGCAACAGGTAACGACCCTGCGTTGTATACGAGAGACTGAGGATTTTCTGGACCAAACTCAGGATAGCCTTCTAGGGGCACAAAGCTCTAAAGATGTAGAGCAGGTTGCACAGAGGAGCCAAGAGGCCAGTGAAGAAGCTTGGCAACATGTGACCTCCAGAAGAGGTAAGCGGAATGTCCGGGTTCCAGTAACACAGACACAGGTAACTAACCGCTTTCATGTTCTCTCCACAGGTACCAATGCGGAGAGTGGACCAGATGATATGTCTGGGGGGAGAAAGCAGAAGGAGACTCCGCTGGTTGGGAGGCATGAGATGCGATGTCCTGAGGTTGGAGGTTCCACGACCACCACTCCCAAGAGGAGAAGGCGGGTGGTGGTGGTCGGGGACTCTCTCCTCCGGGGGACTGAGTCATCTATCTGCCGCCCTGACCGGGAAAACCGAGAAGTCTGCTGCTTGCCAGGGGCTAAGATTCGTGATGTGACGGAGAGACTGCCGAGACTCATCAAGCCCTCGGATCGCTACCCCTTCCTGCTTCTCCACGTGGGCACCAATGATACTGCCAAGAATGACCTTGAGCGGATCACTGCGGACTATGTGGCTCTGGGAAGAAGGATAAAGGAGTTGGAGGCGCAAGTGGTGTTCTCGTCCATCCTCCCCGTGGAAGGAAAAGGCCTGGGTAGGGACCGTCGAATCGTGGAGGTCAACGAATGGCTACGCAGGTGGTGTCGGAGAGAAGGCTTTGGATTCTTTGACCATGGGATGGTGTTCCATGAAGGAGGAGTGCTGGGCAGAGACGGGCTCCATCTTACGAAGAGAGGGAAGAACATCTTTGCCAGCAGGCTGGCTAACCTAGTGAGGAGGGCTTTAAACTAGGTTCACCGGGGGAAGGAGACCAAAGCCCTGAGGTAAGTGGGAAAGCGGGATACCGGGAGGAAGCACAGGCAGGAATGTCTGTGAGGGGAGGGCTCCTGCCTCATACTGGGAATGAGGGGCGATCAACAGGTTATCTCAAGTGCTTATATACAAATGCACAAAGCCTTGGAAACAAGCAGGGAGAACTGGAGGTCCTGGTGATGTCAAGGAATTATGACGTGATTGGAATAACAGAGACTTGGTGGGATAACTCACATGACTGGAGTACAGTCATGGATGGTTATAAACTGTTCAGGAAGGACAGGCAGGGCAGAAAAGGTGGGGGAGTAGCACTGTATATAAGGGAGCAGTATGACTGCTCAGAGCTCCGGTACGAAACTGTGGAAAAACCTGAGTGTCTCTGGATTAAGTTTAGAAGTGTGTGCAACAAGAGTGATGTCATGGTGGGAGTCTGCTATAGACCACCGGACCAGGGGGATGAGGTGGATGAGGCTTTCTTCCGGCAACTCACGGAAGCTACTAGATCGCATGCCCTGATTCTCATGGGTGACTTTAATTTTCCTGATATCTGCTGGGAGAGCAATACAGCGGTGCATAGACAATCCAGGAAGTTTTTGGAAAGCGTAGGGGACAATTTCCTGGTGCAAGTGCTAGGGGAGCCAACTAGGGGGAGCGCTTTTCTTGACCTGCTGCTCACAAACCGGGTAGAATTAGTGGGGGAAGCAAAAGTGGATGGGAATCTGGGAGGCAGTGACCATGAGTTGGTTGAGTTCAGGATCCTGACGCAGGGAAGAAAGGTAAGCAGCAGGATACGGACCCTGGACTTCAGGAAAGCAGACTTTGACTCCCTCAGGGAACAGATGGCCAGGATCCCCTGGGGGACTAACATGAAAGGGAAGGGAGTCCAGGAGAGCTGGCTGTATTTCAAGGAATCCCTGTTGAGGTTACAGGGACAAACCATCCCGATGAGTCGAAAGAATAGTAAATATGGCAGGCGACCAGCTTGGCTTAATGGTGAAATCCTAGCGGATCTTAAACATAAAAAAGAAGCTTACAAGAAGTGGAAGCTTGGACATATGACCAGGGAAGAGTATAAAAATATTGCTCGGGCATGTAGGAAAGATATCAGGAGGGCCAAATCGCACCTGGAGCTGCAGCTAGCAAGTGATGTCAAGAGTAACAAGAAGGGTTTCTTCAGGTATGTTGGCAACAAGAAGAAAGCCAAGGAAAGTGTGGGCCCCTTACTGAATGAGGGAGGCAAGCTAGTGACAGAGGATGTGGAAAAAGCTAATGTACTCAATGCTTTTTTTGCCTCTGTTTTCACTAACAAGGTCAGCTCCCAGACTGCTGTGCTGGGCAACACAAAATGGGGAAGAGATGGCCAGCCCTCTGTAGAGATAGAGGTGGTTAGGGACTATTTAGAAAAGCTGGACGTGCACAAGTCCATGGGGCCGGACGAATTGCATCCGAGAGTGCTGAAGGAATTGGCGGCTGTGATTGCAGAGCCCTTGGCCATTATCTTTGAAAACTCGTGGCGAACGGGGGAAGTCCCGGATGACTGGAAAAAGGCTAATGTAGTGCCCATCTTTAAAAAAGGGAAGAAGGAGGATCCTGGGAACTACAGGCCGGTCAGCCTCACCTCAGTCCCTGGAAAAATCATGGAGCAGGTCCTCAAAGAATCAATCCTGAAGCACTTAGAGGAGAGGAAAGTGATCAGGAACAGTCAGCATGGATTCACCAAGGGAAGGTCATGCCTGACTAATCTAATCGCCTTTTATGATGAGATTACTGGTTCTGTGGATGAAGGGAAAGCAGTGGATGTATTGTTTCTTGACTTTAGCAAAGCTTTTGACACGGTCTCCCACAGCATTCTTGTCAGCAAGTTAAGGAAGTATGGGCTGGATGAATGCACTATAAGGTGGGTAGAAAGCTGGCTAGATTGTCGGGCTCAACGGGTAGTGATCAATGGCTCCATGTCTAGTTGGCAGCCGGTGTCAAGTGGAGTGCCCCAGGGGTCGGTCCTGGGGCCCGTTTTGTTCAATATCTTCATAAATGATCTGGAGGATGGTGTGGATTGCACTCTCAGCAAATTTGCGGATGATACTAAACTGGGAGGAGTGGTAGATACGCTGGAGGGGAGGGATAGGATACAGAAGGACCTAGACAAATTGGAGGATTGGGCCAAAAGAAATCTAATGAGGTTCAATAAGGATAAGTGCAGGGTCCTGCACTTAGGATGGAAGAATCCAATGCACCGCTACAGACTAGGGACCGAATGGCTCGGCAGCAGTTCTGCGGAAAAGGACCTAGGGGTGACAGTGGACGAGAAGCTGGATATGAGTCAGCAGTGTGCCCTTGTTGCCAAGAAGGCCAATGGCATTTTGGGTTGTATAAGTAGGGGCATAGCGAGCAGATCGAGGGACGTGATCGTTCCCCTCTATTCGACACTGGTGAGGCCTCATCTGGAGTACTGTGTCCAGTTTTGGGCCCCACACTACAGGAAGGATGTGGATAAATTGGAAAGAGTACAACGAAGGGCAACGAAAATGATTAGGGGTCTAGAGCACATGACTTATGAGGAGAGGCTGAGGGAGCTGGGATTGTTTAGTCTGCAGAAGAGAAGAATGAGGGGGGATTTGATAGCTGCTTTCAACTACCTGAAAGGGGGTTTCAAAGAGGATGGCTCTAGACTGTTCTCAATGGTAGCAGATGACAGAACGAGGAGTAATGGTCTC
The DNA here is from genome assembly GCF_009764565.3 of Dermochelys coriacea. Lineage (NCBI taxonomy): Eukaryota > Metazoa > Chordata > Testudines > Dermochelyidae > Dermochelys > Dermochelys coriacea. The sequence continues at coordinate 45,429,676 of NC_050069.1, read as the reverse complement.
AAGTTGCAATGGGGGAGGTTTAGATTGGATATTAGGAAAAACTTTTTCACTAAGAGGGTGGTGAAACACTGGAATGCGTTACCTAGGGAGGTGGTAGAATCTCCTTCCTTAGAGGTTTTTAAGGTCAGGCTTGACAAAGCCCTAGCTGGGATGATTTAACTGGGACTTGGTCCTGCTTTGAGCAGGGGGTTGGACTAGATGACCTTCTGGGGTCCCTTCCAACCCTGATATTCTATGATTCTATGAATCGGGTGACCATATGTCCCGATTTTATAGGGACAGTCTTGATATTTGAGACTTTGTCTTATATAGGTGCCTATTGCCCCCCCTCCCTGTCCCCATTTTTCATACTTGCTATTTGGTCACCTTAGTTGAGAATCACCGATGAAGTCTAATGTAATAAGACTCCATTCATTGATAAATTAGGGTAGTCTGTCTCTGACTAACAGAGATGATTGGTCCACAACTCTTGAACCTCACATCAGATCAGAGGTCTGGTGTTCACTGAAGATAATATTGTCTCTGGTATCTAAAGGATGGAGTAGAAGGTCTCTTCCTGATCCTGGCCCAAGACGGCAAGCAATAAATCTAGTTGTCATAAATATAAAGGGAAGGAAACCACCTTTCTATATACAGTGCTATAAAATCCCTCCTGGCCAGAGGCAAAGTCCTTTTACCTGTAAAGGGTTAAGAAGTTCGGGTAACCTGGCTGGCACCTGACCCAAAATGACCAATGAGGGGACAAGATACTTTCAAATCTGGGGGGGGGAGAGTTTTTTGTGTGTCTGTGTGATACCTTTTCCGGGAACAGATCAAGGATGCAAGCCCTTCAACTTCTATAAAGTTAGTAAGTAATCTAGCTAGAAAATGCATTAGGTTTTTCTTTGTTTTGGCTTGTAAATTCGCTGTGCTGGAGGAAATGTGTATTCCTGTTTTTGTGTCTTTTTGTAACTTAAGGTTTTGCCTAGAGGGTTTCTCTATGTTTTGAATCTGACTGCCTGTAAGATTATCTTCCATTCTGATCTTACAGAGTTGTTCTCTTAACTTTTTTTTGTTCTTCTGATAAAGTTCTGATTTTTAAGAATCTGATTGGGTTTTTTGGGTCTTAAAAATCCAAGGGGTTTGTGCTCATCTTGTTTATTCTCAAGTCTCCCCAGGAAATGGGGTGTAAGGGCTTGGGGGGATATTTTGGGGAAATAGGAACTCCAAGTGGTCCTTTCCCTATTCTTTGTCTAAAACACTTGGTGGTGGCAGCATTTTACCTAATCCAAGGGCAAACACTTTGTGCCTTGGGGAAGTTTTTAACCTAAGGTGGTAGAAATAAGTTTAGGAAGTCTTTCATGTGGGTCCCCACATCTGTACCCTAGAGTTCAGAGTGGGGAAGGAACCTTGACACTAGTCTCCTTCAATTTTTCCAAGTGTTTGTCTGTACTAGTCTTGGTAATGAAAATCTCAGCCCTTTCAAAAGGGTAGCTCTCTACCTTAACTTTAGTGTCCACAGCCAAAGAAGATGACTCGAACCAAGCATGATTCCTCAAGGAGTCTGCAAATAAAAAGTAAGAACAGCCATACTGGATCAAACCAATGGTCCATTTAGCCTGTATCCTGTCTTCTGACATTGGCCAATGCCAGATGCTTCAGAGGGAATGAACAGAACAGTGATCCATCCCCAGTTGTCCAGACCCTGCTTTTGGCAGTGTCAGACTTAGGACATCCAGAGCCTGTGGTTGCAGCTCTGACATCTTGGCTAATAGCCTATCCTCCAGGAATTTATCTAATTCTTTTTTTAACCCATTTATACTTTTAAGCTTCACAACATCCCCAGTCACCGAGTTCCAGAGGTTGACAACACATTGTGTGAAGTACTTCCTTTTGTTTGCTTTAACCCTGTTGCCTATTAATTGTATTAGGTGATCCCTGGTACTTGTGTTAGAAGAGGTAAATAACACTTCCTTATTCACCTTCCCTCTTATTCCATGACTGCTTACTTTGCTTAACAGTCTTTGCTGAGGGATCTTGTCAAAGGCTTTCTAAAAGTCCAAGTACATGATATCCACTGGATCCCACTTGTCCACATTTTTATTGACCACCCTGAAAGAATTCTAATAGATTGGCGAGACATGATTTTGCTTTACACAAGCCATGTTGACTCTGCCTTTCTCACAAATGCATCAGTCTTCTTCCTCTCTCTGTTCACTGGTGTAAAGTGACCTTGGCCAGACTTAAACCTATTACTGGCAGCAGCCACCACCAGTGAATTTGGTATATGAAATGATGGGTGTGGAAATAAGAGAAACTTTCTTGCAGCACTTTATACAGTCTGTCTACTTTCTTAGAAGAAGGATGACAGGAAGCAGGAGTTGACCATTTAGCTTTAGCAGCCTGCAAAAGGACACCCACAAAAGGTAGCCACCTCCTATTCATGGAGGTAACGCCCCAAATGTTAACTACAGGATGGGAGGTCTCCTCCACAGCCACAGGAGGTAAGTTCAATGTGGCTACCAACCCATAAGGTCATGGAACTGCACAGCATCCTTAGAAAGGGAGGATGCTGAAGCCACACCCATGTGCTCATCATGTGACAAATCCGGATTAAGGTCTGAATCCAGATGCTCTTGTTTAAAAAAAGAGGAGCCATTTCCTCCTCCTCTTTTTCTTAAAGTATATCCAGCACCACTGTCTCCACTGGCTGGTCCAAAGGAACCAGAACTGAGGACTGATTGGCCACCAGATGCTTACAAGGGCAATTTCATCTCTCTATGAGAAGGATAATCCAAAAACTGTTGTGGTGAATCCAATAGGGCCACAAAAAACATGTCTCTCCAGAAGCTGGGATCTGGAACATACCCATGGGAGGAGGAGCAAAAGGAAAAGATGGCATAATGGAGAATGAAGCAGGTCTCCTGACTTTTCCTGTAGCCTCCTCCAGGGATTGATCAGATCTCAGATCCCATATGGACCTCACTGGAGAGATCAGAGGAACCAGAGGATGAAGATAAGTGAAATGTGAGAAAGATCTGCCTGGAGAGCCCATAGGAGTCTTGGGAGGAGGCACAGAAGGGACCAGAGAAAGACTAACAATTTTCTCTTGTCTCCTCTTTTCAGGTGATGAAGCAGATTGTGGAACTGATGAAGATTGTCTCTTCTCCATTGCCAAGTTCCTGTCAGGTGACTCCAAGGGATGCTCAGGCAGAAGAAGATGAACATTAGCCACTACTGTTTTCTTCTTCAGATCTGATTACTTGAAATTCTTCTTACTCGAGGAAGCTACCAGAATAGAATCCAGGCTCTTGGTTTTTTGTTCCAATGAACTCCCAGAATGGCACAGTTTAACAACCAGAGCTTCTTTCCCCAACACTACCTGAAGACTCATATGCCTATCCCTAGGTGCTATAGGAGTGAATGTTCGACAAATGGAACAGCCAAAGGGAGAGTGTCCTTCTCCCTGACACTTGTAATTATCCAATGCTGGGAAAAGAGCGGGGCATGAAGCATACCTTTTAAGCCCAGATTCTTTTCCTTCTGCTGTTCTGCCACAGAACCTAATGTTATGATCCAGCCTTAACAATTATATACTCTATCTGTACTAAACACTAGCCTATACTGACTACTCTAAGAAGAAACAACTATAAGCTGTAATTTAACTTTAATTTAATTATAATAAAGAATACCCCAGATCTGAAGGACCTGAGTGGTTCACTTCTTTCTGCCACGGCTGTTGGAAGGAACAGAGGTGATAGAGGGCACAGGGCCCCCTTATACAGCCTCACTCTTCGAATGTTTGGAGACACTGAGGGGAGGAGTCAGAGGGGGCATGTACAGTCCAGCAGACTCTGCTTGGAGAAGTTTCTACCGTTAGGTGCCACCAGGTGGCGAAGTGCCCATAAATAGGAGCATGCAAAGCCATTTGAAGAACTAAATATCTTTAATTATGGCTGTAGAACTACCAGCCCAAACAGCGAGGCAATTTTTCATGTGGGCCCAAAATATAGTTATTACCACGGACTTCCTGAGAATCATTCTGAGGCCCGGGAGCAGCCAGAGTTCTGAATGGTGATATGAAGGTGTAGAAACTTGTTCCACAGGTAAGGATGTACTGTTTTTGTTCTGCTTCTCGATTTGTTTCCCCAATCAGGTGTTTACTCATTGCCATGCCCCAGATGAGTCTGAACTGAGCTACTTCTAATCCTTTTCTTTGTGGATTAATTTTCTTGTTCTGAAAGCATCAGTTAGTTTTTCAGCAACAATCAAATATTGCTATGTTTCGTGAACAAAGAAGAATGGGGTCCTTCATAACCAGTGGAAAATCCTCACTACTTATGTTCATTTGCACTGCTTGTTTCACACGTCAGTAAATTACATAAACAGTTTTTAATAGCTGTTGTCAATTAAAAATTGTAGCATAAAGATGTGCACAGCCCTTCCCTGTCGGATTCAATTTGGCTTCACTTAGAAGGTATATGTGAATGGATGCAGTTTCATTTTAGCTACCCACTTTACTCCATGTCATAGGGTGTACAGTACTGTGTCAAGCAGTTCAGTGTGTGCATTAAAAAGCATTTGGACTGTTCACAACAGTTACTCTTAATCTCTTTCTCCAGCCACTTTATTTGTTCGCCTCATGCTAGGAGGGAAAACAGGGGGCAGCTGCTCTGGATAAACATGCACAATCATGGGAGATCCCCTCAGGAGAAGTTCTGTCACCAAGGACTTTTACCTCATTGACAGTACAGTGCTGCCTGTCTTCTTGGCTGCTGCGCTCTGGAAAAGAAATGGCAGCATTTCAGGCTGTTAAAGGTGTAATTGATGGGTGCTGTCGTTCTCTACCTGTCAGCTCATTGCATTGACAGGAATGAGTTCCCCTCTTGGGAGACAGACTTATACAACACAGCCCACCCATCCCTTTCAATGAGACTATAATATCCCACTGCTGATCTCCCAGCAAGTGCTAATCTACTTCACAGGCTGGGGAAGGGCTATTTGAAGAGCTGGAAATTCTATTTTTCCTGGCAAAGCCAATGACAGCCTTTACACATTTTAGCAGAGAGGAGATTACAGCCCACAGAGACTTGCTTATGTGAATGACTAGTTCAGCTCAGGGTTAAGGTGGCTTCTGCTGTCATAACCCCAGCTGCAGGGCCTCCAGTGGTGGAAAATCCATTTGGGGAATATTGGGCTGACTCCAGGTTTCCCCAGCCTCCCCTCTTTTCAGGAGGCTGATGTAGTCAGTAGAGCCCAAAACGTGCGTACACTGGTGAGTGAGGGAGTGGGGCTAGAAAAGCCCTGCGATGTGCTGATTCACAGCTGCTACCAGCAGGGCTGTCATGCGGCTTTGTGAAAACTAAGGCCCCAAGCCTGCAAACATATATGCACATGTTTACATGTGTCAAGGTTCCTTCCCCACTCTGAACTCAGGGTACAGATGTGGGGACCTGCATGAAAACCCCCCTAAGCTTATTTTTATCAGCTTAGGTTAAAACTTCCCCAAGGTACAAACTATTTTACCTTTTGTCCCTGGACCTTATTGCTGCCACCACCAAGCGTCTAACAAAAATAACCAGGAAAGAGCCCACTTGGAAACGTCTTTTCCCCAAAATGCCCCCAAGCCCTACACCCCCTTTCCGGGGGAAGGCTTGACAAAAATCCTCACCAATTTGCATAGGTGAACACAGACCTAAACCCTTGGATCTTAAGAACAATGAAAAAGCAATCAGGTTCTTAAAAGAAGAATTTTAATTAAAGAAAAAGTAAAAGAATCACCTCTGTAAAATCAGGATGGTAAATACCTTACAGGGTAATCAGATTCAAAACATAGAGAATCCTTCTAGGCTAAACCTTAAGTTACAAAAAGACACAAAAACAGGAATATACATTCCATTCAGCACAACTTATTCTATCAGCCATTTAAACAAAACAAAATCTGACGCATATCTAACTAGATTACTTATTAACCCTTTACAGGAGTTCTGATATGCATTCCTACTCCAGTCTCGGCAAAAGACAACACAGACAGAGAGAACCCTTTGTTTCCCCTGCCCCCTCCAGCTTTAAAAGTATCTTGTCTTCTCATTGGTCATTTTGGTTAGGTGCCAGCGAGGTTACCTTAGCTTCTTAACCCTTTACAGGTGAAAGGGTTTTTCCTCTGGCCAAGAGGGATTTAAAGGTGTTTAGCTTCCCTTTATATTTATGACAACATGTCACATGCTTAGCTTTACATACATGTGTAAAGTTAAGCATGTGCAGAAGGGTGTGCAGGATCAGATCCCAATGCCAAGGGAGGATGTGAGGTGATACAATCACTTACCCTCACTTGCGTCAATCTCCCATAAATGCAGAGGGCCTATTGGTGCAGATGGGTGTCTATTGTAGCTCACGGAGAGTAATCTAGCACTTAGCCCAATTCTTTTTCTGGGTTTGCATACACACAAATAAAATAACTGGTCAGAATAACAAAGTGCCCTAGGACCCATATTTGCTCATTTTGTGTTTGCTAGTGTGTGAGTTAAGCCCACTTTTCAACAGCATAATGTAAAGATGATCTTTTAAACTACAAAAGCACTCAAATTAGGTCTCTGACCCTTAAACCAGTGTTGACACAAGAGAGTAGCCATAACAAAATCCAGCTCCCCTGATTCTATTCGCCTCCTCTCCTGCTGTATTTCTTCCTTTTCTGGCTGGACAATGGTTAACCTTTGTGCTGCTTGACCTCTCTTTCATCTGGTTTATCACAGGACTGGAGCAGTCAGGCAAGGAGATCCCAGTGGGCTGATCCAAAACTCACTGACATCAATGGAAAGACTCCCAGGACCAGACCCATTTTGAATGAGCACCATGCCCCTTCAATAATCTTACTTGCCAGACTGTTATTCAGAGGTAGGCATTGGGGCCTTGCATTAGAATATTGTGGGTACACTATACTGTACTGCAAGAAGAAGGTTGACTCCACCACTGGGAGGAGGGCAGGTATAGGCTTCCAGGCAATGCCTAAGATGACACTCTGTGGTGACTGGTGAAGAGATCCTTCCCCTTTTCTTCCAAATCAGAAGCAAGGACTACACCTGTATAGCCAGAGCATCTGTGTAGATTCTGTGGGCTACCAGCTAAGGATGCTGCTGTGCTTTTCTGTTGGATGGGAGCATTCCAACGGATGATGTGTACAAATATGTCTCATATAAAAACTGCTTCATATCTTCCTCAATTAATGAAATGCTAATTTTTCTAATGAGGTGACAATGGCAATGACCCTGTTATCAGTATTTTAGCTACTACCAGCAGCCACTGGGCAAGTACAGAACCCTTATGCTATTGTTAAACTTCCATTCCTATATTAATTAAATACTTTTACAGCTGTATTAGCCTGACACTGGACAGCAATGTGGATTGTAATTAAAAGGAAAAAATAGCCATTTGGAGATTGCAGAGTGGCTTAGCGATATTTATGATTTTGCAGCATCATTATAGAAACCTCTTCCATTTCTGCACTGCTATTTTAGCAAAAACTGGAAAGGTAAACTCCGGAACACAGTCCTCCCCTTGCTAACATGAAGGCTACAGTCATTTGAAAATGGTGCACATGGCAGATGGAAATTAAGGACAAAGTACATCCCTGAGATTATGTACTGGGGAGGTGGGAGGTTGAGTAGGTATCTGGAAAAGGCCCAGAATAAGATGTACACCTCGGCCAAGATAGTCAAAGATATTTAGGCATGTAAGTTCCATGGCTTTCAATGGGAGTTTGGCACCTAAATACCTTTAAGAAGCTGGGCCCTAGTATTCCTTTGAATGCTAAACTGAGGTGCTCGCTAAATATGTCCAAAGACATTTCATGGCCCAAAGGGAATTAATCAGTGTATGAAGCAAACAGCTACTCCATTCTGGAACAGCAGCAGCAGGACAGCTCTCCACATTCCTCCCAGTCCCTTTTGCCCTTTATAGGGAGAGTGGCTGAGACATTCTCCCGTTGACTTCACTCGCTTTAGCCCAGGTGGCTCAGAGGGGAAAAGGCAACATTTTTCCCTATTCCTGGAACTCCTATTAGTAAATAAAGAGATGTCCTGTTTACATAAGGAATCTGTTGTTCACTGTCATGTTTAGTTAAACTAGTAGCGGATTTCCAGCTAGGGCATTTAACAACCATTATCTTCATGATAAGAGTCTAATAGTAAAGTGTACAAGGTGAGACATACCTGTAACTTTTCTTCTGAGTATTTCATGTAGTCGATATTACAATGTGCTATGTATGAATGCTAAAACCTGCCAAGATAATAAAGCTGAAATGTGAAATTCATGCTCTAAACAGTTTTAAAATCACTTGTTTATTGAATTCACATAAATATCTTCAAAACGCTTTTATTATCTTTAGCACAATTTAAGCCGATGTAATAAACACAGCAGTCGTAATCAAATGTAAACCATTCACAAAAAGCAGCAAGTAGACAAACACCCCTCAGATACACCTTTGTGTGCTTGTTTCTGCTGCCACAACGGAATGATAAATCCCTATTTTCTACTCCTACTCTTAGATAATAATACAGTAATTTACATTTAAATAGCACCTGTCATCCCAAAAGGATTTTACAAACTTAGCAAAATGATATTGAGGGAATCAATTTACCCACATACTGAAATGCAGTCACCTCTGTGGTGAAACATGGCAGCTGATCAGCAGCACATCACAGAAGCACCGCATGACAGAGTAGGATCAGAAATAAATAAAGGTACTGTAACTAAAAGACACTGAAGCAGAATTACTTGAGATGCACTTTGGTAGAACATCAGGGTTAAAACACTTAGCTTTGAAATAAGTGTCATAGGTTGTTTAATGACCAAACTTGGGTCATTCCATTCCATTTCATCCTAAATACAGAACATCCAGCTGCACAGTGTTCCTCACACCATTCAGGAGCATTGCTTCTGTGCAGATTCATATAGAAGAGCAGAGCTCAGTCCTACACAGTCGCTGACATTAATGAGAGCTGAAGATTCCAGGTTTTTCCTCTGGCCAGGAGGAATTTAAAGGTGTTTACCCTTCCCTTTATATTTATGAGCTACAGCTCACTTCATCGGAAATGCATCCGATGAAGTGAGCTGTAGCTCACGAAAGCTTATGCTCTAATAAATTTGTTAGTCTCTAAGGTGCCACAAGTACTCCTTTTCTTTTTGCGAATACAGACTAACACGGCTGCTACTCTGAAACCTTTATATTTATGACACCTGTTTTCTCAGAAGTTTCTGTACCAATACAGGCAGCTCTGCCATTCTTCCTCTGCAGATAAGGGTCTCTCCTTTCTCACTTCAGGTTCTGCACTCTTGCCTAGAGTTGTATCTGAGGTCTTTGTCGGCCTGAGAAGGCATTTTGTCACCTGCTAGTGCCACTCTATTTGGAGCTTCCAGAGAATGATGTAAGAACTCTGGCTGAGCCTTCCATTCCCCTCAGAGCTCCCTGACTTCTCTCCCTCAGCCTTTTCGAGTACGTTCACACAGTTGCTGGTAGCAAGTCTTGCAGCCTGGGTTGACAGACTCACACTAGCAGGGCTTGGGCTAGCACGCTAAAAATAGCAGGTAGACAGCGCTTTAACGTTCAGATTTGGGCTGGTGCTTGGCTCTGAAGCCAGGCAGGTGAGGAGAGAGGGGGACTTTCAAGCCTGAGCTCCAGCCAGAGCCTGAATGGCAACATTGTTATTTTTAGCACAGTAGCACAAGCCCTACTAATGCAGGCCGCAAGACTCATTCCCAATAGCTGTGTAGATGTACCCTTATTCTCCTTTCTTTTAGGGAAAAGTCCCTGGCTTCTGATTGGTTCAGAAAGTCTCTAGTCACCTTTCCCAACCTTCCCTGGCTATTTTCTGATGAGCTGGGCTCTTGTTACTGTAGCCGTTGAAGCCAAAAACTGTGCTCCAATCAGAAGGCTTGAATCTTAGAGTCACTGTTAAAAAGGGAGCTGTAGTTACATCTGAACCTTGTCAGCTCTGCAGGGAAAGACTGTCACAAGGGTTACACTCTGGAGAACACCTTCACTGGTGACCTAAGCCAAATTTAAAAACCAGTTTAGCACATTATAATACTTAGCCCTGCCTGAGTGCAGGGGATTGGACCAGATGACATTGACATCCTTCCAGTCCTACATTTCTATGATTAGCTTAGTGTGTCACCTGCATCCTTGTCCTCCCACATGCATTCTTTTTTTGGTTCTGCCTCAAGTGTTACTTACTTACTAATTGTTAAATAAATCCTGTGACTAGTAAATTCTTGGAGGGCTGATGCAACATTAGCTCTTGCTCTGCCAGGGACACCCCCAACTAATGTAACCCAGAAAGCAGGCAACACTACCTAGGAAGTGAGTTTCACAAGGGCACCTGGAGGGTGCTATATATTAAAGCTGGCAGAACCCATGGAAAGAGTAGTAGTGGAAACAGTACCTGCTTTCTCCCAGCATAAATGCCCCAGCTGGAGATGCTACTTTTTCTGATGAAGACAGGTGCACGTTGCACTACTCCTGTGCCAGGAGGAGTTATTCAGGCCCAAAATCTGTATGGCTTTTTAAATTACAACTCTTCCACATCCAAAACAAGTTATTGTAACACTATAGTAGTAGTCAAACCATCTTTGTTGCTCAGAGGGATGGGTGCCCGAGATATCACAAAGGATTGCACAGCAGGCATCACCAGGTGGTGCTGTTATGCGCAGTCTTCCAAGTTCTCTTTCTTAGCACGTGACCAAGTTGTGACTCTTAGAACTATATGCTAAGTTACTGTTTGGTTTTGGTTATGCAGGGCTTTGTGAAGATGCCGCAACAGGAAAGAAGGCATGGTGTGAGCAGCAAGAGAGTTTGCTTTCTGCCTTAGCCTCTGATTAGAGTCAATTCTTGAGGCAGAGTTACTCCCTGGTAACTGGGCACTGGCATTGGGCAGGGCTGAGAAAAGGGATTACCTGGCATGCTATTTGACCAGCTCATTTCAGGGCTGGTGTTAATAAATCAAGTTAATACCCAGACTTCACATCATTGATTTCTCCTCAACTGGGAAGCTGATGTATAAGGCCCCAGCTTCTGCTACCACTTGACAGAGAAGCAACAATGGGGTCAGAACGAGACACAGGCATGGGAAGAAGGCACAAGAGTATCTTTTTCAGGCAGCCTACACAGTAGCCTGGGATGTTTTACTCTGTATTCAAGGGAAGATGTGGTGTCTGCCATTGATAGGTGGCAGATAAAAATTTGAGTAAAAGTAGTAATATTTAAACCAACCAACATGAATATTGTCAAATTCCTTGCTACAGAAGTGTGGAGTATTGTGAAGTGCGACACATGCAATGAGTGTGTTAATCTTGAAAGTTCTGCCTGGATGTGCTCTTTAGGGCAATCTGGCTCCATCTGGCTCCTCTGCTTCTGTTTAATTTGAATATTTCCATTTTCAATTGCTGCATGCTGTAACTATTCTCATTAGCCTTCTGACTTTGGTGTCAATCAATAGTAAGCTCAACCTTTACCTTGCAAGAGAAGAGATGCAAGACAAAAGGTCCCACACATGTGAGATTCCCTGTATTCCTTGAGAGTTCTGATATGCAGGAGATCTTGGCAGCGCATGAAAATGCTGCTTATAGATCTGGGTTTAATATTTGTCTGGAAGGGAATGTAATAGTGGGGTACCTCTGCAAGCTATAATTTAATTAACCTAACTCTTTCTTTCTCCAGCCCTAAACCCCAGGATAGTAGGGAAGCCTAGAGTTTTTCAATACTGTTTTGTTTCATTAAAATGTTCAAGTTAGCTGTGTGGAACAATATGTTGTTCTACCACTGACAGACAATGAAAGGAAGAAGACATCATTAGTACACATTACAGTATCCCCAACCACCATCAGAGTTGGTTCCTCCACTAGTTCTTGAACAGAATTAAAATGTTTCTAGTTGAAATGTTGTTTTACCTCTCATGTTCTGATAGATGTAGCTAACTGTAATTTCCTCTTATATGTTCTAAGCCTTTTGGCTCTATACCATATGCCATTATATTTTGCAAAGACGTGGTAACATTCATAAATGAACTCTCAGTGTTAATCATGGTAGGTGTAGCTCAGCATATGCAGTTCCCATAATACCAGAGACTGATTGCCTTTTCATGTAAAAACATATCTAAGGAATAGTCATGGAGAGGAAAATGTCATGATGATTCCCTCACAGAATATTCCTGGCATCATTCCATTGCAGGGAGAGTGCATATGGGGTGGTATCCAGCAGCAGTTGGAGTCTCCTGTCGTGGTCGATGTATGACCAGTTTGTTTCAGTGCATCTTCTTGTGCAAATGTAGATGTAGTGGGATGGTCACCCACTCCGTCCCAGAAGAGATTAAAACAGCCCTGGGAAAGAACCACCCCGGGGAGCCAGTAGGCTAGGCTGATTGGGGAAGCAGCCACAGCTGGGGCCACGCCCTATAAAGAGGCTGCTAGGCAGGAGCTAAGTAAGTCTCTCTTCAGCCTTGGAGGGAGATGGACCTGGCTGCCAGGGAGCTCAGGGTAAAGAGGGTGGAAAGGCTCAGGGTACAGAGCTGCAGTGCTGGGGAAGGGGCAGGCTGAGCTGGGGAGCTCAGGCCTGGCGACCTCCCAGGCTGTGGCCTGATAGAAAGCCCAAAGCAGGTACTAGGATTGCAGAGGGGCAGCCCAGGGTTAGGCAAAGGCAGCAGGTCCAAACCCTCCTTGCCGATGATGAGTTGTTTACAGACTGCAGTCTGCCCCAGGGAGCGGGGGCTAGATGGCGACTGGCAGTAGCCACTGAGGCAAGGTGGGGATAGAGGGTTGGGGGTTCCTGGGGGAGGGGAGACCCAGAGACTGAGAAGGTACTGCAGAGGACAGAACCCTGAGGTAGAGGGGCACTGGGGTCTGGAAGGGACACGGGCCAGCGGCAGGAGAGACACCAGACTGCAGAGGGCGCTCCGGGCTGGAAGAGCTAATTCCCAGGAGGGACCAGCAGGAGGCGCTGCACCGGTGAGTCATCGTTTCACTACAGTAGACCAATGAGGGACCAGCAGATATGTCCTCATGTCAGGCAGATGTGACCGTATGTTTTTGCCACAGCTTGCTTTCTTCACTCACATTTTTCTTTGGCTTTTTCTGTTCTTCTATTCTCAATGTCTTTAAGTGCAAACCAACATGGCTGCCGCCATCATGCTCTGTCAGCAGCAGCAGCAGCTTCTCATGTGTTTGGGTTGACTTGTCCTGCTTTTAGGTGAGCTTTGAGAGTTTCCTTATATTGTTTGTATTGGCCTCCCAGCATATGTGCTCCCATTTCCAACTGTTCCTGAAATACGGCTTTGGGGAGTCATGCATTAGCCATATGTACAAGGTTACCAGCCTGGTGAAGATGCACTTGAATGATTATGGATTCAACACTAGTCATGCAGCACCAGTCTAGAACTTGGATGTTTGGTATCCTGTCTGACCACTTGATGTTACAGAGGGGAAACAGACAACACAGGTAAAAATGCTCTCGCTGCTTAAAGTGCCTGCTACATAGTGTCCATGTTTCACAGCCATAGTGAAGAATGCTTAACATGATTCATGACATACACTAATCTTGGTGTGAAGCCAAATGCCTCTCATACTCCACAGGTAGTGACAAAGTTGACCATAGGCAGAACTGGCTTTGGAAATGGGCTATGTGCTTTCATCATCAATCATGGCATTATTAGACAGTGTGCTACAAAGACAGCAAAATTTTTCTACTGCATTAAGCAGTGTGTCATCAATTACAATTTTGGAGGGAGAACACATTTTTCCTGGAGCAGGCTGGTAAAGCACTTCGTTTTTCTTGAGACCGAGAGTCCAAATTGCTTTGGCCAATCTAGAAAAGCCGTCAACTAGATGCCACATGTCTTTCATGCTATATGCTACAAGTGCATTATAGCTTGCAAAGGTACCCCCAATGAAGAGGAACTGACAAACAAGTAGTTTGTTGTAGTGCGAGCATGAAGATGCTGCCATCTGTGTGGAATTGCATGTAAACACCCCAGTCAGTCTTTTGAAACAATCTAGCAGCATAGCACCAAAGAGAATGGTAAATAGTGTAGGTGAGAGCACACAGCCCTGCTTAATGCCATTCATGACAAAGAAAAGCTCTGATGAAGCTCCATTTTCCACCATTCCAGCATGAAATGAGCGCAGAGTGGTGATGAATTTGTGCAGGTACCCAACTTTGTGCAAGATCCATCCTCACGACTAACAGTGTCAAAGGTCTTTGTTAAGTCTACTAACACCACACAGAGCTCATGGTTGTGTTCCCAGACCTTTTTCTGTATTTAGTGAGCAGCAAAAATTATATTCACTGTTCCACATCCCACAGGAAAGCCACACTAACTCTCTGAGATGATGTTATCAGTGATGGTGGAGAATCTATTGAGCAAGACATGCCAAAATCTTCCCAGCAGTGGAAAGAAGCAAGATACTACAAAATGGTTGTCAGACTGCTTGATCACCTTTGCGTTTGTATATATGGACAACTGAGACATCCTTGTTGAGGCATGGTCTGCTGTGAGATGATTCTGAAGAGCCAGGTGGGCATTTAAAACATGTCATAATCACTATACTTATAGACTTCTGGTGGTATTCTATCTAAGCCAGGTGCCTTTCCTTGTGACAAATGTTTGATGGCGGCTTCTGTCTCAATAATTGGTGGTTTAATGAGTTCTTTGTGTATTGAGAACGGTGGTATATCGTCGATAGCATCTTCCAGAACTGCAGATGGATGATTGAGTAGACTGTTAATGTATTCAGTACAACAATTGACGATGGCTTTCTTGTCTGTGTATAGTATATTGCCATCTACGCTTTGGATACAGAGATACAGGACCAAAAAACATTTTCAATTGATTGTTAAAGCATTTAAGATCTTTCTGGCCTGCAGTCTGTTGGATATTTTCTGCTGTGTGCTTCCACCAATTATCTTTCTTTATACACAGCTTAGAATAGTCAGAGTGCTTAAAGCTGTGATAGGCAGTTTTCTTGGTGGTCCAACTCTTGTCAGATAACCATACTTAATATGCCACGTGGTCTTGAAGTGCTTTGACATTGTACAACTTTTGCTTAGTCTTTGGGTGTTTGCGGTGTGGTGGAATGAGCTGCAGATACATGACTGATTTTACTAATCGATGGTCTGTCCAACAGTGATCTATATCTCTCATGGCTCGTGTTATATGGATGTTGGTGTAATCTTGGGCTTTGACTATAACATAGTCAAAGAGGTGCCAGTGTTTGGACCGAGGATGTTTCCAGGTGGTCTTAAATTTGTTACTCTGCCTAAAGATGGTATTTGTGATGAGCAGGTCATGCTCCACACATTTTTTGAGTAGGAGAATACCACTGGGGTTTACATTTCCCACCCTTTCTTTGGCTATTGTGCCGCTCCAGACTCCCATCCGACCCTGGTATCGAAATCTCCCAGGAAGATGAGTTTCAGAGTAGCAGCCATATTAGTCTGTATCTGCAAAAAGAAAAGGAGGACTTGTGGCACTTTAGAGACTAACAAATTTATTTGAGCATAAGTTTTCGTGAGCTACAGCTCACTTCATCGGATGCATTCAGTGGAAAATACAGTGGAAGATGAGTTTGTCTGCCTAAGGTGTGGCTGTGAGGACTGCATCAAGAGCACTATAAAACTGCTTCTTATTGTCTTCCTCATCATCAAGTGTTGGGGCGTTTGCACTGATGACTGTGGCATATTGGTTGTTGCTGAGCTTGAGCTGAAGAGTCATGAGACGTTCATTGATCCCCATGGGAAGCTCCAAAAGCTGACTGATGATCTTGTTTTTTAAGGCAATGCCAACCCCGTGAATGCATCTCTCTTCAGGTGACTTCTTTACAAAAGATGTGGTCACCTCCATCCTCTTTTAATTGGCCCTCATTGGCCTGGTGGCTCTCACTAAGAGCTGCAATGTCAATGTTGAGTCTTGCCAGTTCTCTGGCAATTATGGCAATTCTTCTTTCTGGGCATTAACTGTGTTGAGAGTCCACAAGGGTGCAGACATTCCAGGTGGCAAAATTCATTGTCTTGTATCTCGTGTTTCGGCTGCAGAGTTGAGTGATCCCAATGTATGCGGCCATCCAGCAAGAAGAGTGTGAGATAGGCTATGTTAGGGGCACCTTTTCTAGCCCCCTCCCCATTTGGAGTGAGCAGAGAGAATCCTAAAAAGGCCTGCTCAGTCACAGCTGCTGCTGCTGAAATGCACTTCTGTCTCATTCACGCACAAGATGTCCTTCACGTGGCTGCTGCCTGCGTGCAGATTTGTGACTAAAGACTCCCAGAGATCACTGCGCCTGTCTTCACCACCACTCATCCATCTCTGCAAGGCTTTGTGTGCGTGTGAAACCTTTGGCAGAGGCCTGCATGTGAAATCTTTTAACATGGGTGTGATGGGTTCAGTCACAGAGAGCCCCTTGGGATTGTTACTTGATGTGCTGAAATTACCTCTGAACCCATTTTCCCTGCCAGTTTGGGACTCCAGAATCCTCCTTGTTGAGCCAGACTGCTAGCCTGCTGCAACACAGACCCAGGTCTGAACCATGCCCCCAAAGCTGCAGGCTTTAACTGAAAACCACTCATCAGCTTACCTATATCCAGCACTGAGACACCCAGTTCCCAATTGGATCCAATCCCAAATAAATCCATTTTACTCTCTATAAAGCTTATACAGGGTAAAGTCACGATCTGTCTGCCCTCTATAACACCAATAAAGAGATATGCACAGCAGTTTGCTTCCCCAGGTATTAATCACTTACTCTGGGTTTGTTAATAAACAAAAGTGATTTTATTAAGTATAAAAAGTAGGATTCAAGTGGTTTCAACTAATAACAGACAGAACAAAGTAAATTACCAAGCAAAGTAAAACAAAACATGCAAGTCTAAGTCTAATACATTAAGAAACTGAATACAGGTAAATCTCACCCTCAGAGATGTTCCAATAAGCTTCTTTCACAGACTAGACTCCTTCCTAGTCTGGGCGCAATCCTTTCCCCTGCTACAGTCCTTGTTAGTTCCAGCTCAGGTGGCAACTAGGGGATTTCTCATGACTGGCAGCCCCCTTGTTCTGTTCCACCCCCCTTTATGCTTAGGCCCAAGGCGGGAAAGCTTTGTCTCTTTAGATCCCCACCCCTCCTTCTAAATGGAAAAGCACCAAGTTTAAGATGGATTCCAGTATCATGTGACATAGTCACATGTCCTGAGACCCCAGCTTTCATTCTTCCAGGGCTGGCCTGCACGTCCCCAGGAAGGTTTGCAAGTAAACAGAGCCATTCACAACCTATTGTCCTAGTCAATGGGAGTCATCAAGATTCCAAGCCACCATTAATGTCCCACACTTTGCATAATTACAATAGGACTTCAGAGTAATACTTCATATTTCTAGCTTCAGAAACAAGAATGATACATTCATACAAATAGGTTGAACACACTCAGTAGATTATAAGCTTTGTAAGGATGCCTTACAAAAGACCTTTTCCATAAAGCATATTCCAGTTACATTATATTTACACTCATAGGCATATTTTCATAAAACATATGGAGTGCAACATCAGAATGGGGAAACTGGTGCTCAGGTAGTAACCACATGATACTTGACAGAAGGAAAACCCTAACCCAGTGGCAAGGAGATCCAAGACAACCAGGGACCTTCCTCCTGCTGCAGCTCTCATCCACCTTCACAGCCGCAGAGTACTAGAAGGTCTTCTATATGCACCCGATCCACCATGGGGTCTTGTGAAGTTTGGACCACGGTTAGTCAGGAGCCTCGCCTTAGACCTGCTCACCAAGGGGGACTCTACCAGGAGTATGAAAGCTCCAGACAATGTAGCTCTGAGGGTCTTTAGCTCATGCAAGCCTCTTCACCATGACAAGGTTGCAGTCATCAGAGAGGAACTTCGTGCATTTCAAGACCAAGCCAGCTGCGAGACGTTCCAGCAGCCAGCACTTGTCTGAGAAACTCTCTAACTTGCCTGATAACACAAACATTCAATAGCACTGGGATCAACTTAAAAATACCATTCACAGTGCATGTGCTGAAACCATAGGATATTCCACTCATTGGCACCAAGACTGGTTTGATGAAAACAACGAGGAAAACCTTGCAGTAATTCAACAGAAAAATGCATTCCGTAACTGGCAAAATGATTCCTCTAACCGATGAAAACATGAGGTTTATCACCAGCTCAAAGTTGAAGTCCAAAGGACGCTATGTGCCATCAAAAACAAGTAGTGGCAAGAGAATGCCTCTGAGATCCAGGGTTTCGTAGACCAGGATGACATGAGAAGCTTCTTTCAAGAAAAAGAAATACATATGGGTCAATCTCCAAAGCCCCAACCCCTTTACGTTTCCAGGATGGCTCCACCCTCCTCAAGGATAATGCAGATATTAAATAACATTGGAAGGAGCTGAGAGCCTACTAAATTGCGAATCCACGGTCTCTGAAGACACCATTGAGTCTATTCCACAATGCTCAGCAATGGAACACCTTGCTGATCCCCCATCTTCTGAAGAAGTCTGGCATGCCATTAACCAGACAAAAAAATCAAAAGGCACCAGGCCCAGATGGCATCCCACCTGAGGTTTTTAAAGCTGGTGGAACAATGCTCCAGCACAAATTTTGCCTCCTCAACAAAATCTGGACCTACAAAAAAATTCCAATTAACTTCGAGAACACCAACATTGTTACAATATTCAAGAAAGGGGACAAATCTTTCTGCGGGAACTACAGAGGTATTGCCCTCTTCTCCATTGCAGGAAAGATCTTTGCCCAGATCCTACTAAATTGCCTCCTCCCCCTTAGCAAGGAACTCCTCCCTGAATCCCAGTGTGGCTTCAGGCCATCCCGAGGCACAACTGACATGATCTTCATGGCATGATAGATTCAAGAGAAGTGCAGAGAGCAACACTTGGGATTGTTCATGGCATTCATCGACCTACCCAAGGCCTTTGACTCTATCAATCATGATGCCCCATGGAAGGTGCTATGTAGGACTGGCTGTCCACAGAAATTCATTTCCATCATCAGACTATTCCATGATGGGATGACTGCCACCATTCTGTGCAACAGCTCAGAGACCGAACCATTTATCATTTGCACTGGTGTCAAGCAGGGCTGTGTCATTGTTCCAACACTCATCTCCATTTTCCTTGCCGTGATCCTGATTCTCATCCACGACCACCTTCTTGATGGAATCTGGATTAAGCATCATATGGATAGCCAACTCCTCAATCTCCAACGTCTCAGAACAAAATCTAAGATCACAAGAACTAGCATAACTGACTTTCAGTATGCAGATGATTGTGTCATTCTCGCACACAGACAGGCCGACCTGCAAAGCACTCTAAATCTTTTTGCAGATGTCTATCACACCCTGGGTGTCTCTCTCATCATCGGGACAAGCAAGGTACTCTACCAGCCCTCATCTGCACAAACTACTCTTTGTACTCCACAAATCACCATCCGTGGAGAACCCCTTGAAAATGTGGACCATTTTCCATACCTTGGCAGCCACCTCTCCCAAACAGTCAGCATTGATACAGAAATTGAATATAGGATCCGCTGTGCTAGTACAACCTTTGGAAGACTACTCAAATGAGTCTTTACCAAGATCCTGGTTTACAAGGCTGTTGTCATCCCCACTCTTCTCTATGAGTGAGAGACCTGGGTAACCTACAGACGACATCTCAAGCAGCTGGAATGGTTCCAGCAGTGCTGCCTCAGGAGGATTCTCAGAATCAGCTGGGAAAAATGATGCACTAACATCAGCATTCTCTCTGCAGCCAACATCAGCAGTATAGAAGTGCAGGTCATGAAATACCAATTCTGCTGGGCTGATCACTGTGTACATTTGCCTGACACGCACCTCCCGAAATAAATACTCTTCTCCCAGTTAAGTCAGGGAAGGGCTCATGGAGGGCAGCAGAAGCACTTCAAAGACATACTGAAAGTACACCTTAAAAAGGTAGGCATCAACCCAACAAACTGGGAGAACTTGGCACTGAACAGGACACAGTGGTGTCACACAATACACCAGGCTACAGCTCACTCTGAGGAGAACAGACGTGCTCATAAGACAGAGAAGTGACAAAGAAGGAAAGAAAGGGCACAGCAGTCAAGCCATAAACTATGTTTCCTCCAAGATTACACCTGTCACATCTGTGGGTAAATCTGCAGGGCATGAATTGGGCTCCTCAGACACTTAAAAACCCACCAATGAACCCCCTTGGCAGACATCATCTTCGCATTGAGGGATAGCTGAAGAAGAGATATGTCACATGCAGCAAGTCAAGAATGTGCATTATTTCTGAAAAAAGAAAAGGAGTACTTGTGGCACCTTAGAGACTAACAAATTTATTAGAGCATTACTCCTTTTCTTTTTGCGAATACAGACTAACACGGCTGCTACTCTGAAACCATTATTTCTGAGGCATTTTCATTGAACCAATCTTGATGTTTCCTTGTGCTAAAGCCTAGCATGTAACTGGCAGAACTGGGGGTTATATCATGAAGCTGGTTTCACTCAGCTTCAACATTCATTACAGGGTTGTCTCAGGATAAAAAAGCCTCTGAAAATATTTTCTGCAGTTCTTTCTGTTTATCTAAGAGCTGGAGCTTCTGGACGTTACGTTTATTTACGGCTTTGGCTCTCTACTGATGCTTCTTGGAACAGACGGCTAGCTACTTTTTGCTCCACACCAGTCTATGGTCAGGCCAACAGTCAGTACTTCTCATCAGCCTGGTCAGGTTCACTTCCCGTAGATCACAATGGCACATTATGACAAAATTTATCAAATGATGGTAGCGGGAATGAGGCTGTATCTATGGTGTTTTAAATTTGTTTGCCTGGAATACAGTATTGGTAATGACCAACCCACTGGCAGCACAGGTGGAAAGAAAAAAAGTACCATTGGAATTTTCACTGCCAATGCTATGGCTGTCAATGACGTTCTTCCAGACTGTATAATTATGGCTGACTCTGGCATTAAAATCTCCCAAGATTATGTTTATCATTGAGTGGAATTGATCTAATGATGCTTTTTAGGGGTCATCATAGAATTTTTCTTTGTTTGTATGGGGTTGGGAAAATGAGAGCATGTGCACTAGTAAGCATAACACATCTTCCACTGGACAGACAAATATGCAGAACCATAAGTCAGTGATGCGTTTTGGTAGAGAATCCAGCTCCTGTGAAATGGATGTTCAAATGGCAAAACTAACACCAGACTGGTGCCTTTTGGCAGCAGTCAAACCGATCCAACAGAAGATATATCCAGCACCAACCTCTTCAAGCTGAGACTCATTGGCAAAGCGAGTTTCACTGAGAGCAGTGATGTCAATCTTATATTTGTTCAGTTCTCAGGGAATGATGGCAATCCTCCTCCATGCTCAGGTCTGAAATGTCCAGACACTTCTGGACATTTCATGAGGCAGTATTGATGGTGCATTTTACATACTTCACATTGTTGTACTTTGATTGCAGAATTGGATGATCAACCAGCCACAGTAAGCTGTCAGGTCAGGAAATAGAGCAGGCATTGTTTAGGGATCCTTTTCTCTCCTTTCCTCAGATTGGGGAAAGCAGGGCTGTCCCTAAAAAGGGCTGCTCTGATGCATGGGCAAGATACAAATGATGCAGCTTCTCCAGTGACTATGATAAGCAACCATCATGTCCACACCACCATGTGTGCAGGTTTGTGATCGGGTGCTCCCAACAGTATCCTCTGTCTGCCCCCATTGCCTCTCCCCCATTGCTTCAGGACTTGAGACTTGTGCAACAAACTGACTACTTGCATATTAAGTGGATTTAAGTGGGAGGGGTTGTGCATCAGCCAATCCCACTTTCTCATTCCGGCCAGACAAATGCCCAATTGGTACAGAAAACTGCAAAAAAACAGCTGGTTAGGATGCAGCTATTTAACACATAGGTAGGGGCTAATATGCCACTTTGAGAAGCTGTACATTTTCGCACTGAAGTATAGCTACCATCACCATTTAACCCATGGTTGGGACTATTTACTCATAGCTGGGGCAAAGTACGTGAGTGCACACACCCATGGGCCTGCACACTCTACCTCTGGGGCCCATGATACTCTGAGAATTCTTGCACCGTTAGCCTGAAGCTGCAGTCAGTTTCCAGCTGGTGCCACGGGGAGCGAGAGTCTTGACAATGGAAAGGCTATGTATCAGCAAGAAGGATTCACAAAATCTGCCTTCCTTTTGCCAAAGCTACCTAGTGGCTGGGAACAAAGCAACAAGGAAAGGTAATCACACTACACAACACACTGTACGAGATACGTCACATAGTCCTGTGTCGAAGCACCACCGTCCATCTAGCAGTACGTCTGTCTCCAACCCCTGCGAATCCATCAAGATTTGTCAGCACAAAAGCCTTGGGCTTCTGCTCTGGCACGGGAAACCCCTTGCCACAGAATCTGAGCCAGTACTTCTGTCTCTTGTTCAACAGGGCTCATGTACAGCAATCTTACTTTAAATGGTTTGTTTTCCATCTTGGAAGCATTTATCACTCTCCATACTACTCCTCATTTTAAGTGTATGGGATCTCTCTCCAACTGGTAGAAACTGTAAAAAAATAGAAGAAACTTTTAAAGTGCCTCTTTCTGGGAAAACTGTGAAGCCCAGATTATATGTAGAGAAAAATGAAACCTTGAAGACCATTCTTTCCTAGGCAGATATTACTGTACTTTTAATCCTTGTACATCACCTAATGCTATGGTGATATGTACCATATAAATGCTGATTGATAGTTTAGATAGAACTGTTCCTTCAGGCTTTTTAGAGTGGTCAGAGCAAAGGGCACAATGGGACCTACAGGTCTGGCCTATAGTTCAACTGAGTGTGGATAGCTTCATTGGGTGGATTGACTGAGCAATTGAAGGGCAGCTGAATTTTTTCCATTAGTTTGTATTGCTTTGTAACATTTGTATTTACATTATTGCATGTGTGCTTTGAGTTTTGACAGGCACATTTTAAATATCTAAATAAATAAGAAGGCAATAGTAATTTTTTTTCATTTCTGGGAAAAACTAAATCATTTATTAATATGATTTATGAATCTGCCAAGTGAGGGACAGAGCTTCTGCACTGGTGCCAGAGCAGCCCAGGACATGAACCATAGTTCTGAAGGTCACAATTAATATCCTGGTTCCCCCAACTCCAGAGGAAATTAATCTTCTACTGGGCTATGCAGTAGTAGATTAGTTCCCATTCTATGCTGGTTCAGGTGCACTGGCCCATTCAAAAGGTTCCACACTCAATTCCAACCCCTGGTCACATACTCTCCACTGAACTGTGCAGGAAGGGAATGGATGCTACTCTCTCCCTCTTTGCAGTGTAAGCAATAGGCACATATACTATATAGGGGAAGGAGGGACATTTATGCCTCTTTACATCCCTTAGCAGGCATGTAACATGGAAGATCTTGCCCTTAATATTTATATTGTTTTCTTAATTGTACATGTTACACACTGTCCAAATCCCCTCTTCCTTGGAGAATTACTCTTTCATCCCAACACCCTTGGCCAGGACAATGTCTTATATACATTTGTTTTTCATCTTAAAGTGCACAGATGGGAAGTTATCTTCTGCTTCAGATTTGACACCTTTGGTTATTTATATAAAGTGACAGCTGTGTCTCATGGGTGTACATAAATATGAATATTAATGTCATGATATTATAAAGAATGTTTTTATCAGCATGAGTTTGAGATGGCCACAGCCATGAATGAGTAGTACAAACTCTCTCAAATGTGTAGACATGGCCTTTATATCACATATCACCCACCATGCATTCTGAATATGCCACAGATGTGGTATAGTAGAGAGAGAATCTACATTCAAATTCTATTTTGTGTGGTATTTCAGACTTTCCAGTCTCGCATGCTATCTGGTTGAAAATCTCTGAAGGCAGAAGGTAAACCTTGCTTATCAAGAATTTGGATACTTAACGCAAAGTATTAAAAAGGGTTCTGAAAAGAGAACAAAACTTCTCTTTTGGTATGCCATATCTCAGACCAACCTCGAATTTGAGCATAATATTCCCCGCTGGCAAAGATCATAAATGCCAAATTTCAGATGCAATGGATTTTTTTGAGGAATTTGACAGATGGGAGGGGTAAAACTGAATTTACAATAGAAAGGTGACTGCATCCTTATAAAAAGGTTATTTGTTCCTCCATAATATCTCAAAACTATGAGAAGTGGTGCCTGTGACCAAATTCTATCATCTAAGAACAAAGCAAATTTCCTATGAATTAAAAGCAGACAATGGTTATTTTGTGAAGTGTTCTCATGAATAATACAACCAAATTTTGAAGTCAATGAGGTTACTCATGTTTAAAGTTAAGATCATACTCAAAGTCTTTCAGAATAAAGCAAGATTGTCAGATGTTCACATGTATAGATCAGGTTGTAAATTGCAGTGCCTTCTAAAATAAAAATAAATCATTTTGTAAATTGAGTAATCTGCCCTAAGAAAGTTGCCTGTGTTTGAATTAATTTTTGAATTTAGTAAAGATTTGGAGGAACCCCCATGTTCTTTTGTTTGTATATCACAAACTGCTACCATTTAAAGGACAGATACAGTGGCACAAAGTTAAAGAATTCCTGGAGCAGAGCAGCTTGAGAATACCAATGATTAATAAACAGATAAAGACACATATGATTGCCTGCCGTTTTAAAATGAGCTGCTACCAGCTCATTAAGCTGGTGAGAACTCTTGAGACAACTGTTACAAACAGCCTTCCTTCAAGTCAAAAACGGTAGCATCTTAGTTCAAATTAAAGACCTTTAAGATTACAACCTGAGAGGAATCTTAATAAATTGCATTTCTCACAACAGTAGACTGATGTGCAGACTCATCACTCAGGGAAGAAAAAATAAAGTTCCAGCTACAGATCTCTTCACCTTCCTTTCTTCAGGACTCTCTTTAGTTCCAAAACATAAACAAAAACCAGAACAAATAATCTCAAACTACTGGGTATAACCAGCGGAGGCCTTTCCAGCTCTGACTGGCTGGACAGGGAGAAGACAGGATACATTCCTCCCCAGGATAGCATCCATGCTCCAGCTTTCCCTTCCATTCCATAACCCTCACCAGA
The DNA here is from genome assembly GCF_009764565.3 of Dermochelys coriacea. Taxonomy (NCBI): domain Eukaryota; kingdom Metazoa; phylum Chordata; order Testudines; family Dermochelyidae; genus Dermochelys; species Dermochelys coriacea. Next base: position 45,404,555 of record NC_050069.1, on the reverse strand, counting down.
GGAGGCTGGTGATAAGCATGAACCTATCCTTACAAGATGGAGTGCTTTTACACTTGTCACACACGGGTACTGAAGCAGAACACCACCAGACACAAGTGCTGGTCATGATTGCTGAAATTTGAATAGGAAAACTCTTTTTCTAGCATCTTGCCCATCTGAACACACATCCTAGATCAGAGCATCCAACTGTTTATGATAACAAATCACAAATGAAGGGTGGTAGAAAATTCTCTCCATCTAGTATGAACCGTGTTCTGCTCTTCTTTACCTTCCAAAAAAATCCAGATGAATCAGTGGAATTTGGCTCTAAAGCCAGCACAATAGGTGCAGGGAGGGTCAACTCTGTGCACAGGTGATCCTCTGATAATATAAACCAGCATAGGTGCTTTTATGCCACTCCCCCTCTTTACTGTTAGTGTTACAGAAGGAAAAAGATGTATCCAGAGAAAAGGGAACATGACTAGGAGGACCCCGTGCCATATCAATGCTCAGCTGTCGTTTCAGTCCGTTTGCAGGTGGTACACATGAGAGAAACCCCATGGCTGCTGTAATTCAGGACAGGGGGATAAGCTCTGTAGAGATGAGGCATCAAAGTCAGGGGCATCACACCCACACTCTCTCTCTCTCATCCAAACCCCCAAGATCCTCCCAAAAAGATTTCTGACAGACTTAAAGTGATCATCAGTTCTCCTTTCTTCTTCTCTCTGTCACAGTGGGATTGTGACACCAGGGTTACATCAGCCAATCATCACATTTTCTACTGTCCTCTCGCCTCATGCTTCTATGCTCTAAAATCCCTACATTCTATCAGTGATTGTCAAATCTCGTCCAGATCCAAACTCCCCTCCAAAATTCTCCCAAACTTCAGCAGATCCAAACTTGGCCAATCTCTATAATGGTTCTGAACAAACATTCCTTTGTGAGTGTTTGGAGTAAAATATGGACTTTGTCACTTGGGCCCATATATGAAGTGTAATTCACATTTTGAGTTATTTAATAAAAAGACATAGAAACAAATCTATTGTTTGAATGATTTTTTGTGGAGGGCTTATCATGCAAAACCAATATAACATGATAATATTTCCAGAAGTGAGAAAAAACACATCCATGAAACAAGTGTCCATGAAAAAGGAGCCTTTCACATGAACTATCCTTCACTATCACCAGTTATTTGATTGGTCCCAACATCTATAGTTCATTGTTACAACTGTCAAAATTGGCAACCACCAAGATTGTTGCCTCAATTAGGGACAGTAAACAGATTGTCCCTATTTTTAATGAAAAAATCTAAAATATAATACTTCACAGTTTAACATGTTTATTCATCTAAACGAGCTAAAAAATAATGGTGTGACATCTGTTTGAGAGACACTGGTACCTAACATTTTGGCTGTCTCTTCACCAATTTGGTTGTCATAAAAATAAAAAAAAAAGAGAGGAGAGGATGCTGTCAATTAAATGTATTGACATACTGTATAAAAATCCTTTCCTGTTCTTGGAAATATGTACTAAACATATAGCATGGTGTGTAAGGCAAGCTAAGCAGTAAGTAGGATGAAGGGAAGAAGCACAGTGCTGCAAAAAATGCAAGTCTGTTTCCCTCTCCCCCTCCCTCAGGGTGTCAACAAACTCAGTGTTGTACACACAATCTTTACCAGTTTATTCATCTTATGGATTCATTTCTACAAGTGCAAGCATAATCTACTAGCTCAGAAGCAGTCCAAACACCATATTTCTGCAGACTTATTGTCGTCCCATATTGTTATTTGCTTAGTCATAGGAATCACTGATTATTATGCTAGTTTGCATAAATAAATAAATGCCATAAAATCTTTATTATTCTGTTTGTTGGGATTCTAAATTGATTTTAAGCACAATCCACTTGACCTTGAAAAATAAGGACTCAATTGTGTCTTAGAGGCACAAGACCATGTTGGAACAGTATGGAGTACTTGCCTGTTGGGAGCCACTAGAGGCTTCTTGCTCATTTGCAAAGGGACCATACATAATCTATCCCTAAATTAAGTGATGACCCCTTCAATAGTAGTAAATGTCACTGAACCAGTATAGGCCTTTTAATACAGTTTCTGCCCTCCCCCATTAGAAAGGATAATTTAAATTATTATTTATTTTTAAATATAATCTATGATCAAGTGGACAAGTCAATTATTATCCAGAGTTGAGGACTACCCCGGAAACCTAAGCAAACAAAAGAACTCTCTCATATGTTCTCAGTTAGATGTAAATGCATAACCTTATATATGTCATTGTTACTACAGCTAATGGGATAAGTTGATGGGGATATGATATACACAGGATCACATGGTGCCTATTTAACAAGCTACAGTGATCTTTAAATAAAGCACCCTTCAATAAAATTTTAAATAAATCTCTGGGGCCCCTGTTAGAGAGACACTTATAATTACAGTGTATCCCTCATTTTCAATAAAAACGCATTCACGGATTACTACAAATACCGGTAGTAACTAAGTGGCAATGTATAGCTCCTGTACTATTTGTACCATTGTAACCACCGTTATGGAGTTCGTAGGCTTCTGTTGTACTCCTGAAATTGTTCCAAATTTTGCTTTTACTTGTCAAAGAAAAAACAGGTACTAAACCAAGCTGTATTACTCAGGATCATTGCTAGCAGCTACAATCCTTCCAAAGACAAAACATGTACCTAAGTGGGGAGGTGAAACAGAGCAGCAACCCTCATTCTTCTGCAGGACCTAGAGCCATCCATCACTGCCCAAAAAAGAAGGCATGGCCAGCCAAGACTAGAGCAGCTGGAGCTGCTCTGAGTCAGTGCACCTCCTAAGTTGCTTCTGCTGGCTAGGAGCCTGGTCTAGAGTTTAAAGATGCACTCCTTAAGCAGAGGGCTGCAGCAATACTGGAGCCTGCTCTATCCCCAGAATTGAACTCCCTCATTTTATAGCTGCCCTATGGAGCTGAGTCAAGTCCAAGGTGGTAGCAAGCCATATACAATTACTATTACAGTATTTTCTATTGGTTTAATATGACTAGGACCAGATCAAAGCAGTTCAATTTGTAAAATGTACTGTATTTGAGGAGACTAGAACAGAAATGAAGCTCTCTATGTTACATTTTCAACATTTAAACCAGGGGCAGAAATCACTTGGTTTGGTCCACAACTTATAAACAGTGTGCATTCTTTGGTAACACTGCTCAAACTTGTATATTGTGTTATCTAAGCTAATTTAATGTTCTTTCAAATGTACGTTTCATAGCAATGCAATAGATCCAACTTTAATAAGCGCTTTCAAAAAGTTCAAAGTTTAAAAATTCATTTTATTATTAAAATAGTCCATGAGCTATGGTTACAAAGACAAATGACCTAAAAATTATGGGACTGATTCCGATCTCAGATACATACATAGGTATCATTATTAGAGAGAGAGACAGAGAGCGCGCACACCTAGCATGCATTTGAGGAGCTAAAAGCAACTTCACTTAAAGATATCAGGAATGGATACCTGCTGTGCTCCAAAAGGTATACTGGGAGACATAATCACAGGGCAAATTTTGATCTCACATTAGTGAGAGTAATTAGGAGTAAACAGGAGTAATTTCACTAAAGTCAAAGGAGACAGTGAAAATAGGTGTAAGCAAGACCCAACTCAGGCCTTATGTTTAATGCATTTGTGTTTATAAATTAAAAAATAAAACAGGTGGATAGTTTGACTAAAGCTGGGACACCTGCTATTAACAAACCTCTGTCTGTATCTAGTGGACTGAAAAATAATGGAAAATATTGCACTTATGCTTTCAGTCCACTAGTTACAGAAAGCACAAGTGCAATATTTTCCATGTATTTGCTGCAATATTCTCCATATATTCCCATGTGCACTGGGCATGAATCTCCTCTCATGTTCTAAGCAATAGCAGCTCCCTAGTTACATGTGACTTAGTTATGTCTGTCACCTGAATGAAAAATAGCTGAATGCAAAATGCAGTACTTGAGAACATAATGGAGATTTGTAAAATTTTCTAGTCTAGGGGACTTCTGGTCCATAAACCAATAAACAGATTTAATTCATCCACAGATGCAGTTTGGTTTTTACTTGTGACTCACACAATATGGGAAATGTTCTTGTTCTAATAACTTCAAGTTACTATTTTAAGTTAAATGAAAAGAAGAATATTTCTAACTGTTTCAGAACACAGAATATATATATAACAATACAAAATACTTAGCACTTCTATTGCATGTCTCATACAAAGCACTGTACAAACATTAGCTACATAATCCTTACAGCATCCTGTGAGTTAGTGGAAAATGCTCATGCAAAATGAAAGAGAGGACTGCAGCATTTTGAGACATGTGGTATGGCACTCAGTGAAGTGAAAGGCATGTCACATCCAAAATGCCAGCTTGTGATTGCCTTTCACTACACTGAAAGGAATGCCACATCATAAAATGCTTCACTCCAAGTGCTATACGTTGCTAGACATTTGGTGGCATATATAATATTACTGGACTACAAGTACTATGAATGTATGATTTTGGGGATTTGGTGACTGCAAAAGTCACAATTTAGAGAATGAGAAATAAGTATAATATTTCCTTTTCATACATATGTTGGAGATGCTGGTGTATTCCACATTTCTAGATGAGGTGTCCTATATTACACAAACCGAATATGGAACATAAAAAGTGTATCCTTAGAGACTCATAGTGTATATAGGCATCAATACTGTATGGTCTAAACATTAACCATATTGATCTAAATTCCTGAACCAGGTTTTAAGTGGTGATAATGGGGTTGTGGGTCAATTTAAAATAAACATAATCTTATATACTACACTATTAGTATAGTTTTGGTTTCTCTTTGCCTCCAATAGTCTCATGTCAAATCTAAGTCTAACCTGAACACTTCCAAAACAGTCACTAAACAAAGGGAACTCAGTGGTTTATCCCTTAGTTATGAGACTGTTATATAAGAGAAATTAGGGTTAATTTGCCAACAGAGTTTCTACAAGATGTCAGTGAGTCAAGACTCTTCCAGTTTTGGGGAGTAAGCATGAAAAAGATTTGTTAGCTGGTACAACCCCTTACATTAGTTTGATGGGAAAAAGATAGTATAACTGGAAAACAAATTTTTACCACAGCCTCCTAATGAGAGAAGCAAGCTGCTATTGCAATTAGCAGGAACAGTATAATTAAAATAGAATTTCAGCTTCATATTAATAATAGAGCAATATACTAATTAAAATCAGCATCAACTGAACTTTCTACATATACCAGTGCAGACAGCCCAAAAGGCAAGGAACTCTGTTTCAGAGGCATATGTTAATGTTTGAGCTTCTGTCATCCAGGTGCCATTTCTGACAGAGCACATGTGCACTGAGCAGTTGGCAAGGAATGAAAAAAGATTACTGTAGATACATGTGCACATAAAATCTCGGATATAAAATAAGCCCTACTGGAAGTGGGAGACTATTTCTAAAAAGAGAAATTACCTATGACTTCCTATGTGAAGAGCTTTGCATAATGACAGGTTTCAGAGTAGCAGCTGTGTTAGTCTGTATTCGCAAAAAGAAAAGGAGTACTTGTGGCACCTTAGAGACTAACAAATTTATTAGAGCATAAGCTTTCGTGAGCTTCATGCATCCGATGAAGTGAGCTGTAGCTCACGAAAGCTTATGCTCTAATAAATTTGTTAGTCTCTAAGGTGCCACAAGTACTCCTTTTCTTTATGTGAAGAGCGAGAGAGTGTAAGACTCAGGGTGGTGCAGATGCCCTGGAAATACAAATCAGTAAAGCAACTTGTATTTGGGGACTTGTGTTTTCTTTTGTATTTTTAAAAAAGAAAACCTAATTTCACTATTGAAAAGTTTGGATTCATGGATTTAAGTCAGGACAGCCTACCCAGAAGTCAGCAGCTATTGTTTGCAATATCAACAACAATATGCAAAAAACTGTCTTTTGGCATCAGAGTTCTCAGCCTGAGAAACAAATAATGTAAACAATTCATTTAATTCATAATAGTACAGCTTCCGTTTTAACTTAAGCAGCTTGCTTTGCATGAGTCTTCTTTGCCTGTTCTGCAGATATGAATTTTCAGAGCGATGAGATATTGCATAGTATTATTATGCATTAGAACTGCGTTCCCAAGTAGCGTTGTTCAAGGTAGTTGCTTTTCCTGAAGAGAATCTGATGGTAGGATAGATACATTGCATCTGCTAGTTTTCGTTTGGATCCAGATCAAGGTCAACTTCACTTGATAGATTAAGATAAAAGAAAGCGTAGAAAGCCAACAGAAATACCAGTATAGCTGCAAGGACAAGGGCAACTTCCTGTACAAAGGAGAGAAAATTTTCAAAACAATAAAATGTTAGATACAGTATCATCATTTCAGATAAATCAAGAACAAATGTTACCTTCCATCTGTATCAAACCTGCAGAAGTTAAGTTTTCATCAGACCATATAGTTTCCACAACCAAGTGGCTTTTTAATTAACACTGCTTTGCTGCCACCATTTCAGCATGTTATGGAAAAATTGTACTTGACGAGATGATCAATTTTTTGGTGGGCCAGACATATCCTTTTTGGCAATCAACACAGACCATGTTCATAAAAGAATTTGAAGGTTTGAATGCAAATGTGAGCAATGAATTTAGATTGTGTTTGGTTATTTTTGCATTTTCTAGAAATATGATTACTTTTTTCATAGAATTGTAGATTCCTAGGCCAGAAGGCACCATTGTGGTTATCTAATCAGACATCCTGTATAACACACATCACAGAACTTCCCCAAAATAATTCACAGAACATATCTTTTAGAAAAATATCCAATTTTAAAAATTGTCAGTGGTGGAGAATCCATCATGAACTGGTTAAGTTGTCCCAAAGGTTAGTTACCCTCAATATTAAAAAAAAAAAAGTTACGCCTCATTGCCAGCCTGAATTTTCTCTAGCTTCAGTTTCCAGCCATTAGATTGTGTTATACCTTTCTCTGATAGACTGAAGAGCCCATTATTAAATATTTATTCCCCATGTAGGTATCTACAGACTGTAATCAAGTCACCCCTTAACCTTCTCCTCCTGAAGCGAAACAGATTGAGCTCCGTGAATCTATCACTAGAAGTATGTTTTCTAATCCTTTAATTGTTCTCATGGCTCTTCTCTGAATCTTTTCCAATTTATCAACATCCTTCTTGAATTGTGTGCATCTAAACTGGACATATTTCAGAGTAGCAGCCGTGTTAGTCTGTATTCGCAAAAAGAAAAGGAGTACTTGTGGCACCTTAGAGACTAACAAATTTATTAGAGCATAAGCTTTCATGAGCTACAGCTCACTTCATTGGATGCATTTGGTGGAAAAAACAGAGGAGAGATTTATATACACACACAGACACACACAGAGAACTCCCTCCTCAGGCCCTTCGTTACCAGCACTCCCAGCTATCTTCGAGACACCACTGACTTCCTGAGGAAACTACAGTCCATTGGTGATCTTCCTAAAAACACCATCCTAGCCACTATGGATGTAGAAGCCCTCTACACCAACATTCCACACAAAGATGGACTACAAGCCGTCAGGAACAGTATCCCCAATACTGTCACGGCTAACCTGGTGGCTGAACTTTGTGACTTTGTCCTCACCCATAACTATTTCACATTTGGTGACAATGTATACCTTCAAATCAGCGGCACTGCGATGGGTACCCGCACGGCCCCACAGTATGCCAACATTTTTATGGCTGACTTAGAACAACGCTTCCTCAGCTCTCGTCCCCTAATGCCCCTACTCTACTTGCGCTACATTGATGACATCTTCATCATCTGGACCCATGGAAAAGAAGCTCTTGAGGAATTCCACCATGATTTCAACAATTTCCATCCCACCATCAACCTCAGCCTGGACCAGTCCACACAAGAGATCCACTTCCTGGACACTACGGTGCTAATAAGCGATGGTCACATAAACACCACCCTATATCGGAAACCTACTGACCGCTATTCCTACCTACATGCCTCTAGCTTTCATCCAGATCATACCACTCGATCTATTGTCTACAGCCAAGCGCTACGATATAACCGCATTTGCTCCAACCCCTCAGACAGAGACAAACACCTACAAGATCTCTATCATGCATTCCTACAACTACAATACCCACCTGCTGAAGTGAAGAAACAGATTGACAGAGCCAGAAGAGTACCCAGAAGTCACCTACTACAGGACAGGCCCAACAAAGAAAACAACAGAACGCCACTAGCCATCACCTTCAGCCCCCAACTAAAACCTCTCCAACGCATCATCAAGGATCTACAACCTATCCTGAAGGACAACCCATCACTCTCACAGATCTTGGGAGACAGGCCACTCCTTGCTTACAGACAGCCCCCCAATCTGAAGCAAATACTCACCAGCAACCACACACCACACAACAGAACCACTAACCCAGGAATCTATCCTTGCAACAAAGCCCGTTGCCAACTCGTCCACATATCTATTCAGGGGATACCATCATAGGGCCTAATCACATCAGCCACACTATCAGAGGCTCGTTCACGTGTGCATCTACCAATGTAATATATGCCATCATGTCAGCAATGCCCCTCTGCCATGTACATTGGCCAACTGGACAGTCTCTACGTAAAAGAATGAATGGACACAAATCAGACGTCAAGAATTATACATTCAAAAACCAGTTGGAGAACACTTCAATCTCTCTGGTCACTCGATCACAGACCTAAGAGTGGCTATCCTTCAACAAAAAAGCTTCAAAAACAGACTCCAACGAGAGACTGCTGTATTGGAATTAATTTGCAAACTGGATACAATTAACTTAGGCTTGAATAGAGACTGGGAATGGATGAGTCATTACACAAAGTAAAACTATTTCCCCATGGTATTCTCCCCCCCCCCACCCCACTCCCCACAGTTCCTCTGATATTCTTGTTAACTGCTGGAATTAGCCTACCTTGCTTGTCACCATGAAAGGTTTTCCTCCTCCCCCCCGCCCCGCGGCTGGTGATGGCTTATCTTAAGTGATCACTCTCCTTACAGTGTGTATGATAAACCCATTGTTTCATGTTCTCTGTGTGTGTGTGTATATAAATCTCTCCTCTGTTTTTTCCACCAAATGCATCCGATGAAGTGAGCTGTAGCTCACGAAAGCTTATGCTCTAATAAATTTGTTAGTCTCTAAGGTGCCACAAGTACTCCTAAACTGGACATAGTATTCCAGTAGGGGTCGCACCCACACCAAATGCAGAGGTAAAATAACCTCTCTGGTCCTGGTTGAGATTCCCGTTTATGCATTCCAGGGCCTCGTTAGCACTTTTGTCCACAGCATCACACTGGGAGCTCATGTTCACCTGATTACCCACCACGACTCCCAAATCATTTAGATATGCTTCCCAGGATAGAGTCCTCCATTTTGTATGTATGGCCTACATTCTTTCTTCTTTTAGCAACAAGATTGCAAATTATTAACGAAGCATGCACACCACAGTGGATATCAATGAAAAATGCTTCTCCTACCTCTCAACCTAGCAGAAAACAATGTGCCACTGTACCAATCTGCAAAATCCATCAGTGCAGGAAAAAACTTTTCCATGCTCTTCACTTCAATAATGCTGGCAGAAAGCACCAGAGTTTGCATTTGCACTTAACTCCCCCTCTCCAAAGAAAAACCTTCTGTAGCTGCCTTAATTATAATAAATTAATCTTCTACAGTGTAGTTGATTTATAGTAGGCTTCAGAATTTGAGAAATGCTTTTGTAGTAAATGCCACAGGGCTGTCTGTTATCATATCCTCTTTTTCTTAGGGCTACTTAACTTAGGCTCCCAAATGTATTAACTTGCAGTATAACTATCCTCTTTATAATAATACTTCTTTACAACACAAAAAGACACTGTTCTATTAAAAAACAATAATTTCAGTTCACTGGAGAGGGCAACATACTCCTGTACATTATACAGTGTTGACTACCATTTTCATAGGCAGTGAAATATGGAGTATGACTTTGAATACCGCACTGTTATATTGCCACAATAAATGGAAATTGTCACTTCCACTGGTGACCAGAGTGATTATACATTACCTCACTGCCTAATATCGTGATTAATTTTTAAATCATGTTCGGGGGCCCTTAATAAAAACAGTTGAACTTTGTTAAAACAAATCCCCACCACTCCAACCAAAAATAAACCAAAAATGTGGTGCAATGGTCCATCTATAAATCATCTGCATCAAACCACCCATTCAGATACATAAAAGGATAGGAGGAGAAAAGAGGGGCTAAGTAGGTGTGTAGTAACTAATATGAAAAGGAAAGACTGACAACAGGATTTCAAAACAGCCAGAGAGGGGGTGAGAAAGATATTGTCAGCAAGAAAGGTCCATAGATAGGGCTACTGTGGGAAGGGCACTATAGTAGGAGCTATTAGACCTGGCACTGACCTCAGCCTTCTGATTAGGACGTGGTCCACTAGAAAATTAAATTGGTATAACTATGTTGCTCAGAAAAACCATACCCCCTGAGCAGTGTAATTCATCTGATTTAAGTCCCCGAGTAGACACTGGTAGGTCGACGGAAGAATTCTTCTGTTGACATAGCTACTGCCTCTCGGGAAGGTGGATTACCTCCCACGGGTGTAGTTACTGTCTACACTGCACTGCTGTAGCATTTTAAGTGTAGAATAGCCATACCTCATTGTGTCCCCAAACCTGAAGGAGTTAAAATTTTTACTAGCTACACATTTTAAAATCAGGAGCATGATCTGGTGTTCTTCTCTAGAACAGCATTTTCATTTGCATTTACATGAATGCATTTTATATTTGATCAGAATGTTGGATCAATCATTCAAACATATGTCACCTAATAAACTTTGAAATATTACTGCTTATTTGACTTATGCTCTGTACAAATCTTTGTTCTATGAGAACCCTTTAGTTTATGTTCTACAGGGATGGTGGTTTAATTTTTAAGTCACTTGCAGCATTGTTGTAGTGGTATTGGTCTCAGGATATTAAAGGGACAAGATGGGAGAAGGTAATATCTTTTATTGGATCAACTTCTGTTGGTGAAAGAGACAAGCTTTTGAACTTACACGGAGCTCTTCTTCACCAACAGAAGTTGGTCCAGTAAAAGACATTACCTCACTTACCTTGTTGCTCTAATTTATAAGTGATTTTTATTCTTCTAAACAAATGTTTAAATTGTTTGTATAAATTTGCTTAGGGCATTTGCTATAGGCTGTAACTAGAATTTCCTATTCTAATTATACTATAATTTGAACCTTATCATCTCATTTTATATTATTTGATTAAAAAAAGAATTACATCTAATTTACTAACATATTAAATGAATGTAATTTTTGCTTTGTTGCAGTTGCAACACTTCTATATCTCAAAAGGGCAGAGCAGCATTAGACAGGTTTCATTTATTTTCTTGTATCCACAGCTGTGCTCCCAGACCCATCTGGCCACACAGCTACTAATTTTAAGAGGATGTAATGAACAAGTGACAAACAACTGCAAATTCCATCTGCTCAGAAGAGTGGACAACAATACCATACAATGCAGCCACCATTTACACTGACACAGAGAGCAGTATTATTTTTTCCCCTCTCATTTGGATGCTAGGCTTTCCACTTTATCGCAAGCTAACCTTTTTTTTTTCCTCCACCTCTTCTTTCCACAGTCGCCCTTAGAAAATTGTGTGCTGTATGTAAAAAACTTGTTGGCAATGTTTTATAATGAAGAAGCATTTCCTAGTGATTACAAGAAGAAACTGGGAGTCAGAAGATCTGGATTCTATTCCCAAATTATCTAATGATTTGTATGACTTTAGGAATTTATCTTTCTCTACACCTTAGCTTTGCCATCTATAAATTGGGGATAATACTGCTATTTTCCTCAATCACAGGAGTATTAGGAAGGAGGTAGGAGACCTAATGTTTATTAACCATTAAGAGACCTTAGTACTGAAAAGACTTGAGAAGTGAAACTAATGTATTAAAATTCTAGGCTTAAGAATGATACAAGAACCTCAACTTTGAGTTATTGAGAAACGCAGTGGAACAAAAAACTCATGCTGTGGTTGCAAATATTTGAGTGACAAATTTTGTCAGGTAACAAACCGATCTAACAGAATGAATGATACATTGTTCACAATTAGGCATGCAGTCTAGTATGTCTACGGTTGCAGGGATTCGATTTTTAAAAATAATTTTAACAGATAAAATTGATGGGTTTTAGCATTTTTCCAATTTTTATTGATTTACATTTTCAGAGTTATGCAAAATTATGGTTTTAAACATTTTTCCTATTTTTATCAATTTAAATTTTCTCAGTTGTGGCAATTAATGGGGGTGTCAGACAACTGGGGATCAGCCAATAATTTTTTAATGAGATTCAAAAAGTTAAAGCTTTATAATCATTAAAACACAAAATTATCAACATCACAAATATACAAAGTAAATATCCTATTCTTTGCCTATCTGTAAATTATGATTATCATCAAAGGTAATATTTTTGTTGGTTTGTGTGCACATGGTGAAATTGACATTTACCGATAAAAATCGAATCCTTCCAAGCCTAAATATGTTTTAGAACTGTATCTAATTTATAAACTTTCAAATAGAAACCCTGCAATGAACATCGTACCAAAACCACTACAAAACTGCTATATTTTCTTTGCAACACGAGTAAAAGTTGTCATTTTAATTTTTATATATCATATCAGCCTTTACAATTTGTGAGCCATACATAAAGGCAACGCCTTAAAACAAATGTAGCTCCCTACTACTGGTAACTTTTGGATTCCTCCTTCGTAAAAGTTATTTTACTCAGAGAATTTCACTCTGAATAATTAATTCTTATGGGAAAAGACCTAGAGATATTAATTGAAAATGATCACTACCATTTTTTCTCACCATAGTACAGAATTTAAGAGACTAATATTCCTGCTATAGAATTCTGAAGTATGGTTAAACAAGTCTTTAGAAGGAATATCATCCTCTATAAATCTCTATAGAGTTTTGAGAATTGTTTCTGTAGAACCCTACTGATTTCATCTCTATTAAGTTCTATAGGACTTTTCCATAAAGGAAACATACTTAGTTACTGTATATAATAAACTGACTCTCCTTTCATTTATGCCAATTTTACATCATTGTAACTCACTGCAACTGACTACAATGATTTACACCAGCCTAAGTCTCTTATCCTGCTCTAAATGGATAGACCCCTATGCCAGCACAAAGCCCCACTGAAGTCAGTAGGGCTCTGAGAATGCCCTGAGCAGTTTGCAGAGTTGGGGCCTAACCAAGGAAGAAAAATACAGTGCAGCCAATTTTGGACATAAGACAAATTCCCATACTGTACATAGAGAAGTACAGTATTCACAGGAAAAAAAACATTCACATGTATTTATTTTAAATCCTCCCAATCCATGAGTATAATCTCTGAACTGATATCACTTTGAAACTCAATGTGACTGAACATCACAGGTGTGTGTCCCTCCAATTCTAAGCTACTTCTAGTTAGTTTAAACTCAGGCATGTTTGAAAAGGGGAGAAAAGAAGAAAGTGACAGTGACACTGGGTATTTCTTTTTTGGGGAGGAAAACATGAAAAAGTGTTTGTGACAAGATATCCCTAACATATCTTGGCAAAGTGGATTAACTCAGAAGATTATGAACAGCATGAAATCTTTGGCAAACTGCATCAAGAATGTCATCATCTATTTGTATGCATCTAGCTCCAGGTGAGACAGATTTCTGGTAGGGAGCTAGCTGTATAGGTAAATAGATGAGGTAGCTATGTAGAAGAATGGATGGATAGTACATTTCCCATATTCAGAAATTAGTTTTTCCTTGGTTCCATCAATGTCCCCGTTATTTAATCAGCCTTATTCTCTACTGACTTGCCCCTTGCACAGTCATGTGCATCTGAGCAAAGTGGGTATAAAATGCTACCATTCTGATTTGGCTGCACAAGGGATTAGGTAGTGGAGAACCAGACAGACCCTTATTCCTATCCTCTCCAGTGAATTTGTTATATTTATTAGTGACTATACTGAGGCACAGGCAGTGCAAAACATTACCCATATTTATTTTTTGGTTTCTATTTTGGGTATCAAAGCTAGGGTTAACTATAGAAAACTTGCACATGCTACAGAGGTACATTTAAAGGAAATCTTGGGCATGTTATTTTTTTTACATGACCTTGCAGTCCCCTTACTGGTGGCTTAGCACAGCCATGCAGCGATACTGGAATAGTGACACTTGGATGAACTCAAGTTTAACAACACAACATCTTTTTATTACTAGAAGGAGGTACAGAGGCAGTTCTCCTGCTGCTGGCACAGCTTCCCTCCCTCCTTGATGCAGGAAACACTCAACTCCTCTGAGGCACCCATCTGTCGCCCTGACATGGCATCCTGGGAGGTATGCCGACTAGCCAGGGGCCATATCTGACACGTTACGGAGGGATTGTCGCGGATCATCTGGCGTTTGACTACTACCCCATGGCTAGTCATCCATGTGGGCACTAATGATACTGCGAAGTATGACCATCAGCAGATCAGAAGTGACTACAGGGCTCTGGGAGTAAGGGTGAAGCAGTTGGGAGCACAGGTGGTGTTCTCTTCGATCTTTCAGTCAAGGGTAGGGGCCCACGCAGACACAGATGCACTCTGGAGGTGAATGCCTGGTTGCAAGGATGGCGTCACCAGGAGGGCTCCAGCTTTCTTAACCATGGGATGCTGTTCCAGGAAGGAGGACTGCTAAGCAGAAAGGGGAACCACTTATGGAGGAAGAGGAAGAGCATATTTGGATACAGACTGGCTAACATAGTGAGGAGGGCTTTAAACTAAGTTTGAAGGGGGCAGGTGACCAAAGCCCACAGGTAAGTCAAAAACATGGAGACCAGGGAGAAGGGTCAGAAATTGGGGGGAACATGGACTGCTATAGCAGGGATAAGGGAGAGACAAGACAGAACTTGCCGGGGGGTGGGGAGGGGAGGAATCAAATCAGTATCTTAGATGTCTGTATACCAATCCGAGAAGTATGGGGAATAAGCAGGAAGACCTCGAAATCCAGGAGTCCAGGAAAGCTGGCTGTATTTTAAAGAAGCCTTATTGAAGGCACAGGAACAAACCATCCCGATGTGCAGAAAGAATAGCAAATATGGCAAGCAACCAGTTTGGCTTAACAGAGAAATCTTCAGTGAGCTTAAACACAAAAAGGAAGCTTACAAGCAGTGGAAACTTGGACAGATGACCAGGGAGGAGTATAAAAATACTGCTCGAGCATGCCAGCAGATCTGCAGGGGTATAATCAGGAAGGCCAAAGCACAATTGGGGTTGCAGCTAGCAAGGGATGTGAAGGGTAGCAAGAGGGTTTCTACAGGTATGTTAGCAACAAGAAGAAGGTCAGGGAAGTGTGGGACCCTAACTGCATGTGGGAAGCAACCTACTGACAGATGATGTGGAAAAAGCTGAATGCTGAAGTACTCAGTGCTGAAGTACTCAATGCTTCACAGACAGGGTCAGCTCCCAGACTGCTGTACTGGGCAGTACAGTATGGGGAGGAGGTGAGCAGCCCTCAGTGGTGAAAGAACAGGTTAAGGACTAATTAGAAAAGCTGGACATGAACAAGTCCATGGGGCTGGATCTAATGTATCTGAGGGTGCTGAGGGAGTTGGCTGATGTGATTGCAGAGCCATTGACCATTATCTTTGAAAACTCGTCGTAATTGGGAGAGGTCCTGGACGACTGGAAAAAGACAAATATAATGCCAATCTTTAAAAAAGAATCCAGGGAACTGCAGATCGGTCAGCCTCACCTCAGTCCCTGGAAAAATCATGGAGCAGGTCCTCAAGGAATCCATTTTGAAGAACTTGGAGGAGAGGAAGGTGATTAGGTACAGTCAACATGGATTCACCAAGGGCAAGTCATGCCTGACGAACCTGATTGCCTTCTATGATGAGATAAGTGGTTCTGTGGATATGGGGAAAGTGGTGGACGTGATATACCATGACTTTAGCAAAGCTTTTGATATGGTCTCCCACAGTATTCTTGCCAGTAAGTTAAAAAAGTATGTATGGATGAATGGACTATAAGGTGGATAGAAAGCTGGCTAGATCACCAGGCTCAACGGGTAGTGATCAATGGCTCCATGTCTAGTTGGCAGCCTGAATCAAGCGGAGTGCTCCAGGGGTTGGTCCTGAGACCAATTTTGTTCAACATTTTCATTAATGATCTGGATGATGGGATGGATCGCACCCTCAGCAAGTTTGCGGATGACACTAAGTTGGGGGGAAAAGTAGGTATGCTGGAGGGCAGGGACAGGGTCCAGAGTGACCTAGACAAACTGGAGAATTGGGCCAAAAGAAATTTGATGAGGTTCAACAAGGAAAAGCGAAGAGTCCTGCACTTAGGATGAAAGAATCCCATGCACCGCTACAGGCTGGGGACCAACGGGTTAAGTGGCAGAAAAGGACCTAGGAATTGCAGTGGACAAGAAGCTGGATATGAGTCAACAGTGTACCCTTGTTGCCAAGAAGGCTAACGGCATATTGGGCTGCATTAGTAGGAGCATTGCCAGTAGATCGAGGGAAGTGATTATTCCCCTCTTTTTGGCACTGGTGAGGCCAGACCTGGAGTACTGCATCGAGTTTTGGGGTCCCCACTACAGAAAGATGTGGACAAATTGGAGAGAGTCCAGCGGAGAGCAACGAAAATGATTAGGGGGCTGGGGCACATGACTTATGAGGAGAGGCTGAGGGAACTGGGCTTATTTAGTCTGCAGAAGAGACGAGTAAGGGGGGATTTGATAGTAGCCTTCAACTACCTGAAAGGGGGGTGGGGGTCAAAGGAGGATGGAGCTAGGCTGTTCCCAGTGGTGGCAGATGACAGAACAAGGAGCAATGGTCTCAAGTTGCAGTGGGGGAGGTCTAGGTTGGATATTAGAAAAAACTATTTCACTAGGAGTGTCGTGAAGCACTGGAATGGGTTATCTAGGGAGGTGGTGGAATCTCCATCCTCAGAGGTTTTTACGGCCCAGCTTGACAAAGCCCTGGCTGGGATGATTTAGTTGGGGTTGGTCCTGCTTTGAGCAGGGGGTTGGACTAGATGACCTTTTGAGGTTTCTTCCTACCATAATCTTCTATGATTCTACAAAATGCTAGTAAATAAACACAACTATGACACAGTTGGCATCACAGATGTGACTTAGTGGGATAATACTCAGGACTGGAATATTTGTACAGAAGGGTACAGGTCACTCAGGAATGACAGGCAGGGAAAAAAGGGAGGAGGTGTTGCCTTACATATTAAAAATGTATACACTTGAAATGAGGTTGAGATGGAAATAGGAGACAGACTTGTTGAAATCTCTGGGTACCGTATAAAAGGGGTAAAAAACAAGGGTGAATCATGATAGGAATCTACTACAGACCACCTAACCAGGAAGAAGAGGTCAATGCGGCTTTTTTTTTTTTAAAACAACTAACAAAATCATCCAAAGCACAAGATTTGGTGGTGATGGGGGACTTCAACTACCCAGGCATCTGTTGGGAAAACAACACAGCAGGGTATAGATTACCCAACAAGTTCTTGGACTGTGCTGGAGACATTTTTTTATTTCAGAAGGTGAAGAAAGCTTCTAGGGGAGAGGCTATTCTAGATTTGATTTTGACAAATAGGGAGGAACTAGTTGAGAATTTGAAAGTGGAAGGCAGCTTGGGGGAAAGGGATAATGAAATGATAGAGTTCATGATTCTAAGGAATGATAGGAGGGAGAACAACAAAATAAAGACAATGGACTTTAAGGCGGCAGATTTTAGCAAACTCAGGGAGTTTTTGGGTAAGATCCCATAGGAAGCAAGTCTAAGGGGAAAAACAACTGAAGACAGTTGGCAGTTTTTTCAAAGAAACATTATTAATGGCACAAGTGCAAACTATCCCAACTGCGTAGGAAAGATAGAAAGTATGGCAAAAGACCACCCTGACTTAACCAGAAGATCTTCAATGATCTAAAAATCAAAAAAGAATCCCACAAAAAGTGGAAACTAGGTCAAATTACAAAGGGTGAATACAAACAAATAACACAAGTTATTTGGGACAAAAGTAGGGACAAAACTAGAAATGCCAAGGCACAAAACGAGATCAAACTAGCTAGAGACATAAAGGGTAATAAGAAAACATTCTACAAATTCTTCTTCTAGAAGCAAGAGGAAGACCAAGGACAGGGTAGGCCTGTTACTCAATGGGGGTGGGGTGGGGGAGAAACAATAACAGAACACGTGGAAATGGCAGAGGTGCTAATGACTTCTTTGTTTCGGTTTTCACCCAGAAGGTTGTTGGTGATTGGACGTCTAACATAGTGAATGCCAGTGAATATGAGTTAGGATAAGAGGCTAAAATAGGGAAAGAACATGTTAAAAATTACTTAGAGAAGTTAGATAGCTTCAAATCACCAGGGCCTGATTAAATGCATCCTATAATACTCAAGGAGCTGACTGAGAAGATATCTGAGCCACTAGCATCATAGAAGACAGGAGAGATTCCAGAAGACTGCAACTACAGGGCCAATCTATAAAAAAGGAAATAAGGACAACCTGGGAAATTACAGATCAGTCATCTTAACTTCTGTACCCAAAAAGATAATGGAGCAAATAATTAAGCAATCGATTTGCAAACATCTAGAAGATAATAAGTTGATAAGTAATAGTCAGCATGGATTTGTCAAGAACAAATTGTGTCAAACCAACCTGATAGCTCTCTTTGACAGGGTAACAAGTCCTATGGATGGAGGGAAGCGGTAAATGTGGTATATCTTGACTTTAGCAAAATTTTTGATACTCTCTCGCATAACCTTCTCATAAACAAACGAGGGAAATGCAACTTAGACGGAGCTACTATAAAGTGGATGCATAACTGGTTGGAAAATCGTTCCCAGAGAGTAGCTATCAGTGGTTCACAGTCATGCTGAAAGGGCATAATGAGTGGGGTCCCACAGGGATCAGTTCTGGGTCTGGTTCTGTTCAATATGTTCCTCAATGATTTAGATAATGGCATACAGAATACACTGATAAAGTTTGCGGATTATACCAATCTGGGAGGGGTTGCAAGTGCTTTGGAGGATAAGATTATAATTCAAAATCATCTGGACAAACTAGAGAAATGGTGTGAAGTAAACAGGATGAAATTCAATAAGGACAAATTCTAAGAACCCCACTTAGGAAGGAACAATCAGTTGCATGCATACAAAATGGGAAATGACTGCCTACGAAGGAGTTCTGTGGAAAGGACATCTGGTGGTCATAGTAGACCACAAGCTATATATGAGTCAACAGTATAACACTGTTGCAAAAAAAGTGAATATCATTCTGGGATGTATCAGCAGGAGCGTTGTAAGCAAGACATAAGAATTCTTCCTCTCTATTCTGCACTGATTAGGCCTTAACTGGAGAATTGTGTCCAGTTCTGGGTGCCACATTTCAGGAAAGATGTGGACAAACTGGAGAAAATCCAGAGAAGAGCAACAAAAATGATTAAAGGTCTAGGAAATATGACTTATGAGGGAAGGTTGAAAAAACTGGGTTTGTTTAGTCTGGAGAAGAGAAGACTGAGAGGGGACATGAAAACAGTTTTCAAGTACATAAAAGGTTGTTACAAAGATGAGGAGAAAAAATTGTTCTTCTTAACCTTGAGGATAGGACAAAAAGCAATGGGCTTGAATTGCAGCAAGGGAGATTTAGGTTGGACATTAGAAAAACTTCCTAACTGTTAGGATGCTTAAGAACTGGAATAAATTGCCCAGGGAGGTTGTGGAATCTCCATCATTGGAGATTTTTAAGAGCAGGTTAGACAAATACCTGTCAGGGATGGTCTAGATAATACTTAGTCCTGCAATGAGTGCAGGGGACTGGTCTAGATGACCTCTCAAGGTCCCTTCCAGTCCTATAATTGTCTTCATTTGGTACTGTCTGCTGTCAGAAGACACGGTACTGGGCTAGCTAGACCATTGTTCTCACCCAGTATGGCCACTCTTATGTTCACCAGTTTCAGGTGGGTTTGTACTCAGCAAGGCTCAGCTGTACTTCTGCTGCTGCAGCTACTCTGCTATTTATACTTGTGCTAATTCAATGAGAGCTAGTGCAAGGATGTGCAGATGAGCAGGGGAATCACACACCTACCTCATAGTATAGCTGTAGTCTCAGAGTTATGTCCTCAGACGGGGGTCCTTCCCATCTGGGAGGTCCTTAGAGGCTGCCTGAGGATGTGCCATACACCCAAACTTAGCCAAAACAATGACAATATTTGATAAGATTTTTAAAAGGACAAAATACTGCACACTCAAAACAAGTGCAGTCACCCTGGTTCAACTAAATTTTGATATTTATAAGTCCTTAGTTGCTACTCTGACATTATCAACATGGAAAAAATTGCTCATTGAGGAAATTAAAAAGTACTAAATGGCAATGATTGAAAGAAACTTTGTTACTTTAAATCCTGCATTAAAATGAAAAACAATCAGAATTTGACAAGACAAGCTAATTAGTAAGCTAGCTCTGAAATGTACACAACTTCAGGGCAGTTGATTCCAAAAAGTTTCATATCATTTCCAGGGGGTGGTTTCTTCCTTTTTTCCAAACAAATCTTGTAAACCCTTTGGGTGAAATGCACCCCTGCTGGAACTCCACTCACTTCCCTGGTTATGAGGAGATGATTTTTCACTGTTAATTTATCTTCTTATCTCCTGTCTCCTCACATTCTACCCTCTTTCTTTGTTTATATCCACTTACTATCTCACCTTGCATGTTTAGACTGCAAGCTCTTTGGGGCAAGGACTGTCTATTATATGTCTGTACAGAATATAGAATAATGGGATCCTGTTGCTTGATAGGGGCCTCTAGACACTATTGCAGCACATCTTAATACATTAATTAAATAATAATTACAACAACTGCAGTTATGCCAAGGATGGATTTGCCCTTATAATACTTCTGTTATCTACAAGTTAGCAATTTTTAGATTTTTAGAAGGGAGGAATACTGCACCACATGTTGAAGGCACTATGAGTAAATAAAATCCTTGGAAAATACACCTAAGTATGTGTTTTTCACAGATTTGGCAACAAGACTGGGTACTTCCAGGATTATTTATTATGTTGTCTCCAGACTGTTTGCTACCATTGCAATTACCACAGAATTTTGTATATCAGCTACTTTTCAAACACATATTACGGGCTTGATCTGACCCTTACTGAAGTTAATTGCAAGTCCCATTGATTTTAATGGTATAGGATCCGGGTCTGTATTCTTTAAAGAAAATAAAGCCTACCCTTAGCACATATGAACCCTGTTTCTTATTACAGTTCACCAACAAAAACTTTGTTAATGCAGAGTTAAATTTGTGTTGTGGTGTCTTGAGGCCTGCCAGCACCTCAAGCTCAGCTACTCAATCCACTGAGATAATGAAAACTTAAGCCTCTGAAAACCAAGAAATACACAGTTAAAGTACATGTCATCCCTGCAAGGTAACCTTAACTCTGACCCTGGGAGCTGGCAACAGTTAGTGGGAATAGTTGAGTAAGGAAGGTGCCATAATAAGTAGACAGAGTTCAACTACTTCATATATCCAAAGTTATCCAGAAAAGAAGATGGAGCTATCTGGAACATGTTCAGAATGAAGCCAGAGCATTTGCCATAGCAAGCATGCCATCTGGCAGCTGAAGAACACATAGAAGGTGCTGAGAGGGAAAACTTCTGTGCTTTAAAAATGCAGAGAACATACAAAGCAGCTCAGGATAGACAGGGATGGCAGAGCCTTGTTTGTGCCCTAAGTGATGTTTGATAGAATGAGAAGGATTTCAGACTCAGATTTATCTACATGCACTCCAACTTCATTCACTGTGCTAGATGTAGTTGTATTGAAAAGTTCAGAGATTAGGTGGAGCAGGTTGGAAGAGCAGTCACTGTGATATGATGACAGTAATTTGGTGAAGGGGCTGTGACATTTAGCAAGTCTTGGTGGTTTGTGCGGAACAAGATCAATGTTTGTGTAGGTTTCAGAATAGCAGCTGTGTTAGTCTGTATTCGCAAAAAGAAAAGGAGGACTTGTGGCACCTTAGAGACTACCGAATTTATTTGAGCATAAGCTTTCATGAGCTACAGCTCACTTCATCGGATGCCTGTTTGTTTAGACATCAATTCTTTGCTATGTCTGACCTAAACCCAAGTTTTGCTTTAGCAAAGAGAAGATATTATATGTTACCATACAGTGTTTATTGTGCTGTTTCCTAACTGTTCTGCAACATCTGCAAGGGATTCTAGAATGTGTGTTATGGGCATATTGGGGCATCACTCCATGAAGGCATAGCTAAGGTTGCATTGCAGGGATGGCATATTGCAGGGATTGCACGTACATTAAATGTTTTCAAAGGCTTAAGTTTGCTTTCCTTAACTCTTCACTTCCTGCTTTTCCAGAGGCTTGATTGTAGCTCAGGGGTGGGCAAACTTTTTGGCCCGAGGGCCACATTGGGGTTGCAAAACTTTATGGCTGTGCCTCCTCAAACAGCCTGGACCCTGCTCCATCCGCCCCCTCAGAGCCCCCGATCCATCCAACTCCACCCCACCCCGCTCCTTGTCTCCTGACTGCGCCTACCCCTATCCACATGCCCACCCCTAATCGCCCCCCGGGACCTCCTCCCCCATCCAACCGCCTCCTGCCCCCTGACTGTCCCCCGGGACCCCTGCCCCTTATCCAACCCCTCCCCGCCCCCTTACCATGCCGCTCAGAGCGGCAGGAGCTTGCAGCCACGACGATGCCCTGCCTCACAGGAGTGGCGGGTCACAGCACTGGGGGCGCCCTGAGGCTGAGGGAGGGAGGGAGGGAGGGGGGGATGACAGAGGGGAAGGGGCCAGGAGCTCAGGAGCCGGGCAGGATCGTCCCGGGTGCCGTAGTTTGCCTACCTCTGGTGTAGCTGAATCTGATGTTCTGGAAGTGCACGAGGCACTACTGGGCAATCTTAACTCTGCATTAACAAAGTGTTTTCTCATTGTATTTCCTAATTTTTTTTAACAGAAAAAGAGATGTTATTTGTAGGAGACAACTATACCTTCTTAATGTAACACTATCACTTGGTATGCAAGTGGAACTGAGATTAAAGATACCACATGGCATGTTTGTGGGGTCTTTCGCCTTCCTGTGTGTTTCATTACAGTCAAATGGTGATAATGCTCGTGCTATGACATTTTTTTGGAGTGTGGAGGTGCTGACACGATAGGGAGAGAAAACAGACGTTTTCACAATATTTTGAAATTATTATTCCACGTAGTTTATAGTAACTTTAAGCATATGAGAGGAGACTAGTGTGTGTGTGTGTCTCTTCTCACCCCTCCTTAGCTCACCATCCCCCATAGCATACACCCCTTTGACAGCATATAGCTGCCCCGCCAGCATTTGCAGATCTCCCTCCCCTGCCCAGCTCTGTATCTGCAGCTACAGCTGACCTTTAGCAAGCTCAGAGGAGGATATTCAGGGCATCTTCACTACCGCGCTACATGGGTGCCGATGTGCTACGTCGACAAGAGAGCACTCTTCTGTCAACGTAATTACTCCACCAAAAGGAGAGGCAGAAACTATGTCGGCAGGAGAGCATCTCCAGCTAACAGTGCGGTGTAGACACTGCTTTAAGTTAAGGTAACTTAGAGGGCTGGTTTGTTCACACCCGAGTGACGTAAGTTACATCAATTTAAGGGGTAGTGTAGACAAGCCCTCAGAGAGGTGTGAAGGGCCCGTTCATTTCAATGAGATCTCCTCAATGAATAAGAACACACCATGAAGATGAATGCAGCCTGAAAAGGGCTCAGAGAGGCAAGTGCTGCTCTGTTCATCTCAATGGGTGTTCTCATTCCATCGCATCTGTGGGTCTGTACCATGCACTAAGCAATCCTGTTCTCTGCTCCTCATCCTGGTCTCAAAATTGTCTTTGGTATATGCTCTGGTCATGCCACTTCTCAGCTCCCAACTATGATCTTAGTGCTGTGTACTGTACCATGCACCAAACATTCCTCTCCTCATTCCAGTCTCTGTATTGTATGCCTGTTCCATGCACTGAACATACTCGTTCCCAGTTCCCAAATATGATCTACTACAAAAGAGGAGCAACAAAAATGATTAAGGTTATGGAACATGGAGAGAGATTAAAAAGACAAGGGCTTTGCAGGTAGGAAAGGAGACGACAAATGGGGGGTACAATAGAGGTCTATAAAATCATGAATAGTGTGGAGAAAGTGAATAAGGAAGTTTCAGAATAGCAGCCGTGTTAGTCTGTATTCTTTTTGTGAATAAGGAAGTGTTATTTACTCCTTCATATAACACAAGAACCAGGATCACCAATGAAATAATAGGCAGCAGGTTTAAAATGATCAAAAGAAGTACTTCTTCACACAACACACAGTCAACCAGTGAAACTCGTTGCCAGAGGATATTGTGAAGGCCAAAACTAAAACTGGGTTAAAAAAAAATTACGTAAGTTCATGAGGTCCATCAGTGGTCCATCAGTGGCTATTAGCCAAGATGGTCAGGAATGCCAACTCATGCTCTGGGTTTCCCTAGCCTCTGACTGCCAGACACTAGGAGTTTTTACAGGGGATGCATTACTTGATGATTACCTGTTCTGTTCATTCCCTCTGCAGCCCATTCCACTCCTCACCCAGTCTCTACATCAGAGGTGGGCAAACTACGGCCCGCAGGCCATATCCGGCGCATGGGAACGTCCTGCCCGGCCCCTGAGCTCCCGGCCGGGGAGGCTGTCCTCCGCTACGCCCCCTGCAGCCTCAGCACGCTGCCAGCGCTCTGGCCCACTGCTCCTGCTGGGCAGGGAGGCAGCATGGCTTCAAGCTCCTGCCACTCTGAGTGACGTGGTAAGGGGATGGGGAGGGGTTGGATAAGGGGCAGGGGATCCTAGGGCCAGTCAGGGGACAGGGAGTGGTTGGATGGGGTCGGAAGCAGGGAGGTAGGATAAGGGGTGGGGTCCCAGGGGGCGGTTAGAGGTGTGGGTGTGGATAGGGGTTGGGGCAGTCAGGGGACAGGGAGGGTTGGATAGGTGTGGGAGTTCCGGGGGGTCTGTCGAGGGGGGGGTGTGGATAGGGGTCAGGCAGTCAGGGGACTGGGAGCAGGGGGTTTGGATAGGGGGTGAGGTCCCGGGGGGCGGTCAGGGGACAAGGAGTGAGGGGGGGCATTGGATGGGTCAGGGGTTCTCAGGGGGGCAGTCAGGGGGCAGATAGGGAGCGGGTCCAAGCTGTTTGGGGAGGCACAGCCTTCCCTACCTGGCCTCCATAAAGTTTCGCAACCCCGATGTGGCCCTCGGGCCAGAAAGTTTGACCACCCCTGCTCTACATTGTATGCCCGTGTCATGCACTGAACATTCTTGTTCCTCTCCTACTCTCAGTACTATGGGGGCATATTTTGAAAGAGGGTCAGAAATAGTGGGGGCAAGAGGGAATATTCACAGGGGCAGAGCTGAAGTGCTCCCCAAATCCCTCACTGCATGCTCTGATCACCGTTCTCTCCTCCCCACACTCTCCTGCATTGCTCTGACCTCCCTCTTTCCCTAGTAGCAGCAGCAACCAGTGAAGAGGGAGCCTTGAACCCCTTCCCCACTGCTGGAGGAAGCATGGGGAAGGAGGGGACTTCTGGGTTTCTTCCCCTGATTAGGGGACAGTGGAGGGAAGGGAAGCCTTTGAGCAACCTCCATCTCTCTTCCCTGCTCAAGTCTAGCACTGTTGCCCAACTTACCCTTCCCCATGGTTCTGCTCTGTCAGCACTTCTGAGAAGCCAGAGAGCAAAGGTCCCTTTGAGGATGAGCCTTTATTCACTGAGGGATCACAGAAAAACTACATTTTTGGAAATCCAGTGCAACATCAAAACTCTAGTCACTGAACTGGGTTTTCAAAAAACAGTATTTGGATGATTCTTTACGCTAAAAAGGGCCATTATCTAAGGGTGTGATTCACAGCTCTAAGTTGGCAAAGGGCCAGAGCACCATCCTGCATTCTTCCAGTCTCCGTATCCCCGCACTGCCCCCATGCCCACACATTTGCCTTCACTGTTCTGACATCCTATATCCCCTGGCTCTGCACCAAAAAAAGTATGAGAAGCTGTAAATGTTACGAGCAGTTGATGTTGGGGAGCAGGAAGGCTCTGTATCAGGAACCCTTGACCAAACAACTCAGCATTTTGCTTTCCTTTTGATCCTACTTAGTTCCATTCTGTGGAAGCAGATGAAGATTATGAATCATGAGTACATTATCCTAACCACTTGTGTTCTTTCATCTTCTCTTTATTTAATACCAATTTCCTTGATAATATTTTAAAAGTAAAATCAGTCTGAATGTGAATGTGAATTTTAGAGCATATCTTATTAAAATATTACTCTTAAACTAGAAATGTTGGTTTCAGGGCAAAACTTTCCTGCAAAATGCAGTCAGAGATCAAGGACACACACATTCTCTAAAAGCCGCTAATGGTAGGGCTCAAATTCACATTGCATGGGTGCAGCTTAGATTCAGTCACCACAGCATGTAACCCAGTTATTGTGACAACAGGCTGCCTACCAACCTTCTGGCTTCTACAGAGCCCTAGCCTTGCTGCAGATGTGCATTTCACTCTTTTGGGTACATCAGTTTGGCATGCACAGAACTGTAGTTACAAACTTTACTCTTAATAACTTTTTCAATCTTGCTTCCCTGGAGGGGCAGTGGGTCCCATGCATTAGCTAAAATAAATCCTCAGTGAGATCAGTTTGGGGAGGACCAGAGCCAGAGTCTGAACCCCAGGTGAGAAAACAGTTAGATGAACCAGGTGATGGGGCGGGGAGACCTCTTGCTAAAATGACCACAAACTTAGACCACTAACACTACCCCCAGGCACCCTCATAAGGTACAGCAAATTTAAAGACAATCTAACTAAGCATGCAGATTTTGAGAACTTACAATAGTCATCCCTTAAACAGCAACACTCAACTTTAAGTTTAGCAGAGCTGATGCTCTGCTAGACTACAATATGTTAAGGGAAAAACATGTTGCAACATAAAATTCTCTCCTATTTTCCTCAGTCACTAACATTTATACTTAAGATTCTATGTATCTTTATTCTTCGCAGTTTTGTGTACTTTTCAAGTAAGAATTATGCAATACAAGGAAATAGTGAGTGATATAGTTTCTGAGAATACAGGTACACAGTATTCTCACTTGTAAAAGACATTTAGCAAAAATCTCCAAAAACACTCATAAGAGGGATTTTTTTTTAAAATTAACTGGGAGCTGAATGGACAATAAAAATGACCAGGTGGAACATCACTTTTAGAAGGTCATGTCACAGAATTGAAAAAAAAAAAAAAAAAAAAAAAGAGCTACACTACAGCCTATGTTGGCAAAATGTATGTCGCCCAGGGGTGTGAATATTCCACCCCCTGAGTGACATAAATTGCACTGACATAAGCATTTGTGTGCAGAGCACTACGTCGGCAGGAGAAACTCTCCTGATGACATCGCTTATACTGCTCGCGGAGGTGGGTTTTTTTTTAATGCCAATGGGAGAGGTCTTATAATATAATATATTATACTTATTAATGATGAGACTATACCAATATTTGCTTTTAAACAACTGCTGGATATAACATACTAGAAGAAGGCAAGAATTCACGGCTATTTTGAATAACTATATAAAACCATTAAAGCATTTTTGTTTATACAGTACCTGTCTAAAAAAATCCTGTTTCTAAACATATAATATTTCACTGGAACTGTTAAATAAAAGTATGCTTCATATCAAGAATGTGGAACATTTAAAGTCCTTTAGAGTTTCAGTTATTCCAGTTATTTGAAGGTTAAAAACAATCCCTCAAATATTTTAGATTCTGGCATTCCACTTAGGTCTTGAAGTGTCAAACAATATCTCTCAAAAATCAATATTCACACAGTACATCTATGGGGAAAAGAAACTCAGCATGGTGTAAGCTATCAAATAGATATCTACCTTTATGCCCAGTGCAGTTTTCTTGGCCTCTGCTTTTAATTTTGTTGCTCTTAACACTGGCCTGCTTTTCTTGTAATCTTGTTTTCCTAAGGTAGAAAAAAGAGTTAATGTAAATGATGCACTGAATATAAGGTACATCTATAATAAATTGTAGCTTCAGTGGCAGATCTAACATTTTTAAGAGTTCAGTGATAGAAAGAAAGAGTTGTGCCCCAAGAACGGGACCAATAGCAGGGTCAACAGTGGTCTTTAAAACAAATAACAACCAGAAAACCAAAACAGTAGTTAACAAATCAACCTGGAGCCTGATAGTCCAGTGAGCTACAAAATGCAAATTATGATACACCTCCAATGGTATGTTATTTACTAAAATGGCAACAGCAATGTTCAGTAGCCATCAGACAGCATGTGTGTAGAAAACATCAACCTGCCGCAGGAGTCCCCCTGCACCCCACCAGTCTATTCAGCATCTATTCATATCCAGTGGAGAGATCCCCTTTGTGGCATACAGGGGATGCTCCCCTTGTACAAGCTCTCCTCCCCCAAACAGCCCCACCTTAGGGATTAAATATTGTGAAGACCGTCTGTACTTGAGCAAAAGTCATGCATAAAGGATGTGAATAATTATAATGCATTTGATGCCAAAAGGAAAGGCACAGCACCAGAATGTATTGTCAGAGGAAAGCTACAAAGTCTCTTAGGGGAAGGAAGGGGAAGAGAATTAGGGAATGAATATTTGTATCCTAAACTCCAACAAATTCATCCAGTCAATGCATCATGGATGATTTCCACCATTAGAGTACAAGGCCACTGGAGCTTTATATTACAGGAGCTGCTGACCTCCTAAGATAGGCGGGCACCACAGAGCAGAAGAACAGTCATTTTCTAAAGCAACCAGAGAAACAACCCAAAGGTTACCTCATGAGAAGAGGGGAAAAAAAAAACCAGCAGGGGTTTCTACCCTCCAAGTATTATAATAGCACTGTTTGCTATGCAATGGTTAAGGAGCTGTCAGAATTTCCATTATAAATTGCAGGAATTTATAACTCATAAAAATTCACTCCAGGGTGAAATTTGGCACAGAACTATCCCAGCTTGGAATATTTTTGAGCCAATTTTCAATAAAGTGATGCAGCTGTTTCAACTTACTTGTGAACAAACTATAGAAATTTATCCATTTGGGATTTTTAAGCCCTAAAAATATCTTCAACTTAAAAAAAAAAGATAATTGAAAAGTGCTAGCTCCAGTTTCAGCTCTCATGACTCAAATCCTCTGTCATTCCTTCCATGGTAAACAAAGCAGAACAACCAACAGAATGACTTACATCCAAATATCTGCTCTTCCAGTGATGCAACAGAATTAGATAATGAGAACTATGCAGCCTTGAAAGAGCACAGGGAACCAGAAGCTACTGGACATCAACAACTGAAATCCCCCCACTTACTGATATTCCCTCCGAAGGGTAAATTGCAAAGGTGACCAATGTTGGTGTAAATATTTCATACCGGGTATGTCCTCTCTTTGATTAAAGTTCATTTGTTAGGATCAAATCTACTACTACAAGGAGAAAGTCTATTATTGCTTGTAGCAAAGTGGCCATTTACTGCATGTTCCCTCCTGACCAAGGGTTGCTTTTCAGGCACGCTGTCCCTTTTGCCCCCTTCTTGCAGGCCACTTAAGAACTGCACACAGGTTTTCCCATGAATACCACCACCACCTGCTTAGGGATAGTTTAACAACAAAAACAATTCTCCGGGTCCCAAAATAAAGTCCATCACCACACAACAGTCCATAATGATTTCTGGTGTCTTCTCTCACAGCCAGAGCTCTTCTTCTGTTCCAATCTGTTCTCACAGCCCAACTCTTCCTGGCTGGAACTCAGTCTTTTGGCACTGGCCTCTAGGCCCCCAAACTTCTAGGTCCAAACTCAGCCCAGGTTTTCCCTTAGGAGCCTCCTGCTCCATTGGTCTCAGGGCATTCCCTACAAGACCCCTTTACATTCCCTCCCAACTCTCTATGCTTTCTTACACTTTCCCAAACCACTGCAGCCTACGCCTGTTCTTTATAGGAAAATCATCCTGATCTTTCCCAGGTTTGGCTCATTCTGTAATCAGTAGCTTCAGCCCACCAGCCCTTAAGGGTTGTGCCACCCTGTTACATTACTCTTTCCACCAGTTTAAAGCACTCTGGTACTACTTACTCCAGTAATGTGGTTATTAATGAGGCTGGATTGTAGTTACATAGAGAATGCTTCCAGATTTATATTAAAGTTGATATGAACTAAAATCATCTATATAACAAATATTTTAATGATGGCTCTACAGCAGTTAATTCTCCAAAACTATGTACCTTTAAACTATGTCATTTAATTTACCATTCCTTGCTAAATACGACAGCCAAAAGACATCCTGCTTTAAGCAGGGGGTTGGACTAGATGACCTCCTGAGGTTCCTTCCAACCCTGATATTCTATGATTCTATACTGGAGAAGAGTCTTGAGTCCACCAAGTGCAAAAGTTTTTAAAGGGCACTCTTCATTTTTTTTTTTGCAATGAAAACTAGATTCTGCAATTGTACTAAAAAAACCTCTTTAAATATCTGAACTTTCTAAAGCCCTAGGAAAGACATCTGCACTATAGGACTCTTCCTCCCCTCCCAAAGAGAGACCAGTTGGGGCCGCCTCAGGAACAAATTCCCAAAGCCTTGTAGTTTGTGAGCATGCGCATTAACGAGTGGAACGTGGCTCTGTCTGCCCTTGTGTTGGTCGCGCTGCTGGGGCCGCTGACCTCTGGACAGAACTATGAAATGCGAAGTCCTTGGCCCATAAAACTGATAGTTATCACCTGTATCACATTGCACAGATAAATAATGTAGGTTCATTAGGTTCTTTGGACCTACAAATTCAACAGGTTGGAATATGCATTTGCACACTTCTAATTCCTTCCTGTTTCATCATGCTCATACTGCAAGCTCTCTCTGTACATATATCAGCCATCATTAGTCTAAGCTGTTTCTTCTTCCCAGCAAGTGACAGTCAAAGCCAGTTAAAATGGACTCATCAGACAAAGCCCCACTTGTCTCTTACCCAATATCTATTTGACAGACACCGAGTTCCTGAGGGAGCACAGGCAGAGAAGCAGCAGAGGATGTAGCTGGAAAACTTCCAGACTAAATCTGATCTTGACCTTGTGTATTGTTTAAGCAAAACCCTCTTCTCTTCCATCCCTTCTCCACTATCCTCTGTAGAGTTGGAGAGTCCCTGGTCCAACACAGTTACCAGAAGACCAGGATATGTTGCAGTATGAGCTTACTAAAGAGAGGAGCTTCTGGTCGGGAAGTCTCTAGTTCTGCTTTTCAGGATGGCTCTTTCTCTCTCTGTCTCCAAAATACATGTTGTCAACCTAAGTGCATCCTTTCCTTAAAGAAGTGGTAATGGGAAGAAAAGAGGACCAACACAGTAAGAAAAAAGACACAAATGTGACCAGGAGCAAATTTACAATGTAAGAAACAGTGCATAACTAGAGGTGAGAAATCAAAGAACCCTGTAAGAGGGAAGGCTGGAAAAGCTGTGGCAAGCACCAAGTCAAAGCTGGCAACAACATCCAGCAAACAGAGGAAGAATGTAGGAACTGCCATAAAATGGGACATTTGCAATAGCACAAGACACCAAGAGTAATGGAAACAATCCAAGAGGGAGGTGTATTGTAGGATTGTACAGGGAGACTCTGGCAAACCAGTAAAGTGCCCTGAAACACTATGGCGTATTACTAAAGCGGCCACGTCAGCAGGCTGTAAATTAGCCAAGTCAGCAGATTAGCTTAACCAAGGCAGGAGGGGAAGGGGGTTTTGGGTGTCACAGAAAGGGCAGCTTGACCCCGCATCCTTCCTGATAAGAATTGTGTTGAAGTTGCTGGATACATGCATCTAGAAGAGCAGGATATGCCCCAGGAATGTCTATGGGGCCTCAAGGTGCAACTCTGGAAAAACCCACATCTGGTTAATGATAATCAGATAGGAACCTCTTGCTTGACTATTGAAAATGCTTACTTAACAAGTTTTCTTTAAGGGACATGTCATTCTATTACTAATGTATAAATAAGGGGGAAAAGTTTGAGGTAGGTGGACTCTTTTTGGACTCTCCCTCTGGATACATCTTGCAGTCCCCCCTGGCAGACAGAAGATTTGGCCACCGGAAGCCTGCCGCTGTGCCACTCGAGAGCTACACTCAGCTTTGGTAATTATCAAGGGTTGGGGGTGTTTTACTAACCTCTTGCGGACGTGTGTATAAGTGCTTGAGACTAAGTAAAGTTTAGCTTTAAGTGAAAGCACTCGTGTTGTCCTGTTTGTGCTAGCCATCTATCAGTCAGATGGCCGTGTCTCCCCTGATTTATTTCCTGACACCACCTCGCACAGAGTAAAAGTTACCAAGAGCTTTGGTTGAAAGAACCCCGGGTAACAGGATGACAATTCATCCATATTTCTAGGGACTATATTCTCAATAGAACAAATTATACCTTGGTATACACGTATAAATGTGAAGCATTGAAACCTTAAATTTAACACTGATACTGGGGCAGCAGTCGCTGCCAAAAAGAGGTATTATCAGTCCTGGGATGGAGAGCTGCAAGGACCAAATAATATTCTACATGGAGCTAGTACACTACCTTGGATGTTTGTGAATAGTTCTGTGGGAAACTGGAGAAAAGACGTAAAGTTCTTCAACAAATATATGTAATACAGGGACTAAAAACTAGGGTTGCTAGCAATAAAAGGACTACAACTAATAGAGAAACTGGACTGAAATAATAGAAAAAAAGCAAACTATATAGGAGATGTATCCACACATCTTCACTGAGTTAGGGAGCTATCTGGGGAGTACAAAATAAAATTAGTGCCATCAGCAACTACGTTTTGCTCTCAAAGTCCCATGCTATACCCCTATACCCTTTCTGGGCAAAGTCAAAGAATATTGAGAGAATGTACGACTTGAGGATTATTTCCCAGATAAAAGAACCCATTGACTGAAAACCAATGACAAAATCCACATTTGTGTGGACCTTACGCAACTTAAGAAAAGAGTGTGTGCAGAGAAAGACATATGCTTCTGCAGCTGACCAGACATTAGCTCTAGCAGTTGCCTGGACCTGTGAATGCTCAGTGTCTATCCATTCAACTTGGATTTTAACACAGAAACAGACCACAAGCCTTTATTGGCATTATTGGGTGCAAAATCACTGGATGACCTATCTAGGATTCAAAGAGTTCAAATATGGCTTATGTAGTTTTCCTTCAACATTGAACACATATCTGAGACAGCACTCATAGCAGCAGACACTCCACCTAGAGCTCCAATTACGCAGCCACCCACAGATGAACTAAAGGTTTTAGTGAAGATACCAAAGTTTACATTCTGGCAGCAATTTCAGCATCTGCCAGCCAACTTCAGCAATTAGAGATGAACAACTAAAGGACAAGACTTGACAGAAACTTACTCAACTCTGCCAAAGAGGGTGGGGTTGAAGGAGTCAACTTCCAACAGATTTATAGCCATATTGGCAGGACCAAAATGACCTTCATATGGCCTACTTCTGAAAGGACAGCATGTTTTTATCCCTATGATACCTCAGAAAGAGATGCTCTCCAAAATCCATAAGGGACACCAAGATGTAAAAAAGTATGGGGCCTGAGCACAGCAATCCATATGGTGGCCCAGACTGAACAGGCAAATTCAGATCTTAGTAAAGGGCTGCGACGTATGTATCAAGGAAAAAACAAACAAAAAAAAATTACTCACTACAAAGCTACCTGACAGACCTTAGCAGAGGGTAGTAACACATTTGTTTTTCTGGTACGTACATATATTATTGTAGTCAATTTTTTCTCCAGTTACATTGACTTGGCTATACTCACACAAAACTCACAGATTATCCAGAAACTAAAATTAATATTTGCAAGACACGTGGTTCCTGAAGTCTTCATATATGGCAACAGGACTCAATTTACCACTGAACCATTCCTAGTATTGACACAGGATTTTGAACATATTATAAGTCCATGTTACCCTTAGAAGAGGGAGATGGAGAGAACAGTGCAGACTTAAAAAGATTTCTGCAAAAATCACTGAACACATACATCAGTCAACACCACTTGTACCTGGACTATCTCCTGCAGCACTTCTGATAGGAAGATGACTAGGGACACATTTACCTGTAGCACTGATACATCTTAAACCTAAGTGACCTTACCTAAAGGAATTTAAAAAAACCGGGATGCTGAAATAATAATTTGGCAATAACAACAACAAAAAATGGTTACTCACCTTCTCGTAACTGTTGTTCTTCAAGATGTGTTGTTCATGTCCATTCCAATCAAGTATGTGCACATGTGCATGCATGGCAGCTGGAAGATTTTCCCCCTAGCAGTATCCATCGAGTTGGTCTGAGGGTACCTTGGAGTGGCACCATCATGGCACTCAATATAGAGCCCTATCAACCTGCTACCCCCATAGTTCCTTCTTGCCAGCTACTCTGACAGAGGGGTAGGAGGGTAGGTATTGGAATGGACATGAACAACACATCTTGAAAACAACAGTTAAGAGAAGGGGAGTAACTGTTTTTCTTCTTCGAGTGCTCGTTCATGTCAATTCCAATCAGGTAACTCCCAAGCCCTAAATTCAGGAGACGGGGTCAGAGCTGTCCACTGACTGGAGCACTGCTCTACCAAAGGCCGCATCGTCTCTGGCATGCTGGGTAATCACATAATGCGCGGTGAAAGTATGTATGGAAGACCACATCACCACTCTGCATATTTCCTAGGTCAGGACTTGAGCCAGGAATGCTGCTGAAGAAGCTTGTGCCCTAGTGGAGTGCGCTGTGAGCAGAAGGGCAGGCACCTCTGCTAGGTTATAGCATTCATGGATGCAGCACATGATTCACAAGGAAATTCGTTGGGAGGAGTCTGGAATACCCTTCATCCTGTCTGCCACAGCCACAAACAGTTATGACTTCCTAAACGGTTTCGTTCTTTCAATGTAAAAGGCTAGCGCTTTGTGGACATTCAATGAGTGAAGCCTCTGCTCTCTGCCACTCGAGTGCGGCTTAGGATAGAACACTGGGAGGAAGATTTCTGGTTCATGTGAAACTGGGAGACAACTTCGGGAGAAAATCTGGGTGTGGACTGAGCTGAACCTTGTCCTTATAGAACACGGTGTAAGGGGGCTCTGATGTTAGGGCCTCAACCTCTGGCTGAGGTTATCACTACCAGAAACGCCACCTTGTATGACAGGTAGAGCGGGGAACACGTCACCAGCAGTTCAAAGGGCAGACCCATCAATTTGGAAAGGATCAGATTGCGGTCCCAGGTCAGGGTTGGTTGCCGGACGTGAGGATATAGCCTATCGAGACCCTTCAGGAAACGGCTGACCATAGGGTTGGCAAACACCGACCGGCCCTCTGCGCCTGGATGGAAGGCAGAGAGGGCAGCCAAGTGAACCCTTATTGACGACATGGACAATTCCTCCTGCTTGAGATGGAGAAGGTAGTCCAGTATGAGTGGGTAAGAGGCGAGCATCTGGGACGAGTGATGCTGCGCTGATCAGAATGAGAAACTCTTCCACTTGGCAAGGTAGGTAGCCCTGGTGGTGGGTTTCCTACTGCCAAGGAAGGTATGAGCAGGAGAGCTCCATGGAGTTCAGCCATGGAGCTTCCATGCCATGAGGTGCAACAACTCAAGATTTGGGTGCTGGAGACAGCTGTAATCCTGAGTTATTAAGTTTGGGAGGAGTGGCAAGGTAACTGGAGCTTCCATGGACATTTCCAGGAGAGATGTGTACCAGTGTTGGTGGGGCCAGGCTGGACCTATCAATATCACTGAAGCCTCTTCCCTTGTATCTTGAGGAGCACTTTGTGCATGAGATGGATGGGTGGGAACGCGTAGAGAAGACGGCCTCCCCATGGGAGGAGGAACGCGTCCATGATGGAGCCTGGGCAAAACTGTTGGCACTTCCTGTTGTGTCGCGTGGCAAACAGGTTCATCTGGAGAAAGCCCTACCGTTAGAAGATGGAGTTCACAACGTCCGGGTGCAGGGACCACTCATGGCGGTGAAAAGACCTGTTGAGATGGTTTGCCAACTCGTTCTGTACTCCCAGGAGGTACGATACTTGCAGGTGTATCGAATGAGCTACACAAAAGTCCCACAGCGTGAGGGCTTCCTGGCACAGGGGAGAAGACCATGCACCCCCCTGTTTGTTGATACAGAACATCTCTGTGGTGTCATCTGTCATGAATGATACACATCTCCCTGTCAAGTGGGCTCGGAAAGTCTGGCATGCCAGATGCACCGCTCTCAGCTCTCTGACATTAATGTGGAGAGCAAGTTCCACCTGAGACCAGAGGCTTTGTGTCCTGAGGTCTCCCAGATGTGTTCCCCAGTCCAAGGCTGACACATCCGTCACTAGTGAGA
Source organism: Dermochelys coriacea (assembly GCF_009764565.3). NCBI lineage: Eukaryota > Metazoa > Chordata > Testudines > Dermochelyidae > Dermochelys > Dermochelys coriacea. The sequence continues at coordinate 45,368,061 of NC_050069.1, read as the reverse complement.
GGGATGGCTGAGGACCAGTGAAGGGGACCTCTGCACACATTACCTGTGGGTCAAGGCATCACTGGAAGAAGTCGAGGACCGGGCAAGGCTGTCCAAACTGTCCCGAGCTGGCCAATACACCAAGGCTAGCCACGATTGGAGAGGCTGGAGTCTGAGCCTGGCATGTTGCATCACAAAGGTACAAGAGGCCATGTGTCCTAGAAGCTTCAGGCAATTCCTTGTGGTGGTGGTGGTAAACTGCCTGAGACTTCAAATGATGTCGCCCAGGGCCTGAAACCTCACTTCCAGGAGGTATGCCCTAGCGTGTGTTGAGTCCAGCACTGCCTCATGAACTCCATCCGCTGAACAGAGGACAGAGTCGATTTCCCCATGTTCAGGATAAGGCCCAGTTCATCGAATGTCATTCTTATGAAGTTGACTTGTGCCTCCACTTGAGACCTGGAGCAGCCCTTCATCAGCCAGTCGTCAAAGTACCTGTACCTGGTGTCTGCATAGGAATTCAGCCACGATTGCCATGCGCTTGGTAAACACACGAGGAGCCGCTGACAAGCCGAACGGGAGGACTGTAAACTGGTAGTGTTTGTTGCTCACCACAGACCTGAGGTACTTTCTGTGGGACAATGTAATTGCTATATAAAAGGACGTGTCCTTCAAATGGAGGGTGGCATACCAGTCCCCTGGATCCAAGGAAGGGATGATGGAGGCCAAATAGACCATGCAGAACTTCAGTTTCTTCATGAACTTGTTGAGCTCTCACAGGTCTAGGATGGGCCTGAGCCCGCCTTTGGCTTTCAGTATATGGCTTTGGCTTTTAGGAGATATCGGGAATAAAAACCCTTGCCCTTCAGCTCCTGAGGAACCTCTTCCACTGCTCCTAGCAATAGGAGCGAGTGCACCTCCTGTATGGGGAGTTGCTCGTGAGAAGGGTCTCTGAAGAGGGACAGAAAAGGGGAGTGGAAGGGCGGAAGGGCAGAGAATTGGAGGGAGTATCCCCTCTCTACTGTGCGGAGCACTAAACGGTCCAATGTGATACGGCCCACGCAGGGTAGAAAAGGGGTAGTCAGGATGAGAAGGTAAGGTGGGTTGGATTCAGTCCAAGTTCTGGTGCACCGTCCTTGTTCGCACCTTCAAAAGGCCTGCTTCTGACCGGATGAAAGTTTGGATGGGCAAGAGCCCGCGTCTGAGGACAGGTGAGGCCTCTTTCTGCCACTCCTGTTTCTCCTCCATGAGCCGTCTTGCCAGTGCTGCAGTTGGTAGAACCGTGGAGGAGGTTGCAGCCTAAAATGTCTCGGCTGCATGGCGGGGATGTGGAGGCCCAGTGATTTGAGGGTGGCTCTCGAGTTCTTTAGGCTACGTAGCCTTTTATCAGTTGTTTCGGAAAATAGAGTCCTCAAAGGGGAGATCCTGAATGGTCTGTTGGACCTCGTATGGCAGACCTGATACCTAGAGCCAGGTTCCCCTTCTCAATCCTGGTAGACATCAACCGAGTGGCCGCATCAGCCCCGTCCAGAGCGGCCTGCAACGAAGCTCTGGAAGTGAACTTGCCCTCCTCCACCAGGACAGAGAATTCAGCATGGAAGTCCTGCGGCAGCAGCTCTGAGAACTTTCCCATTACCACTGTCATAAATATAAAGGGAAGAGTAAACACCTTTAAAATCCCTCCTGGCCAAAGGAAAAACCCTTTCACATGTAAAGGATTAAGAAGTTAGGATAACCTCGCTGGTACCTGACCAAAATGACCAATGAGGAGACAAGATACTTTCAAAAGCTGGGGAGAGGGAGAAACAAAGCCTCTCTCTCTCTGTCTGCGTGATGCTTTTGCCGGGGACAGAACAGAAATGGAGTCTTAGAAGTTAGTAAGTAATCTAGCTAGATATCCATTAGATTCTGATTTCTTTAAATGGCTGAGAAAATAAGCTGTGCTGAATGGAATGTAGATTCCTGTTTTTGTGTCTTTTTGTAACTTAAGGTTTTGCCTAGAGGGATTCTCTATGTTTTGAATCTGATTACCCTGCAAGGTATTTACCATCCTGATTTTACAGAGGTGATTCTTTTTACTTTTTCTTCTATTAAAATTCTTCTTTTAAGAATCTGATTGCTTTTTCATTGTTCTTAAGATCCAAGGTTTTGGTCTGTGTTCACCTATGCAAATTGGTGAGGATTTTTATCAAGCCTTCCCCAGGACACGGGGTGCAAGAGTTGGGAGGATTTTGGGGGGGAAGACGTTTCCAAACGGACTCTTTCCCAGTAATATACCGGTTAGATGTTTGGAGGTCGCAGTGATAAAGTCCAAGGGCAAAAGGTAAAATAGTTTGTACTTTGGGGAAGTTTTAACCTAAGCTGGTAAAAGTAAGCTTAGGAGGTTTTCATGCAGGTCCCCAAATCTGTACCCTAGAGTTCAGAGTGGAGAAGGAACCTTCACAGTCTCGCATGTATTGTAGCAGTACCTGCTGACAATGGCCAAAAAGGTCGAGTCGTTTCACCTCCTGATTCTTTGGGGAGGGGCCTTGGTAGCCCTAGCGCTTGCGTTGGTTAGCAGTGTCCACGACCAAGGAATCAGATAGAGGATGGATACAGAAGTGCTCATAGCCCCTGGACGGCACAAAATAGCATATTTCATTGTGCTTAGCCATAGGGGGCAGCGAAGCTTGGGTCTGCCAAAAGGTTTTTGTGGTGTTGGCAATGGTCTTTATGAGGGGCAGGGCAATCCACCTTTGGATCTGCAATCTCCATTACCTCCTCCGCCTGAATGTCCAGGCTCTGGGCAACCCTCCTCATTAATTGCTGTAGGACCCTGTTGTCCTCCAGGGCTGGGGCTACAGAAGTGCCCGCCAGTGCTTCATCTGGAGAGGAGGAGAAAGAGACCCCCACAAGGAGTGGCTGCTCTCTTCCCTCCAAACCCAAGGGGTCCCGCAGTGCTTGGGGATCCTGGGCTGGAGCCGACATAAATGGTGCTGTGGCCCTCAGTGCCAGAGCTGTATATGTCAGTGCCAACGCCCCCGGTGCTGAAGTTATCAAAGCTGGAACCGATGGTGTTGGGGCTGTCGGTGCCGAGGACATTGGCACAGATACTGCTGGGGCTGGCATAGCTGACACTGGTGAGCTGTAGCTCACGAAAGCTTATGCTCAAATAAATTTGTTAGTCTCTAAGATGCCACAAGTACTCCTTTTCTTTTTACTGGTGCCACAGTGGTTGGGATAGTGGCATCAAGGAGCAATGGATCTAACCCTGATCCTGTCAATGCCAACAGTACCAGAGGTGGTACAAAAATGGCCGAGGCCACCAATGCCGTCCTGGAATTTGACCCTTGGCTCTGCCCTTGGCTTTGGTGAAAGGCCCAGAGAGTCCAAAGGGGCCACAATGTCCGGTAAGGGTGCCGGTCTCATGATGACCTGGACCATCTACTTCTCCTCCTATGAGATCGATAGGAGTCCGACTCTGACTCCAATGTCTCCGAGGAGGACCAGGGAGGAGTGGTACTTCGAGGCACCGAGGGCTCAGGGACCAATGAGGCTGCTGACCCTGTTCTGGCACCGGGGAGTGGTGCAGAGATGGGGACTGCCGGGCCATCATTGCAGGCTTTCCCCTGGATGGTGCCGTCTACGCAGGGAGAATGGTGCCATGAGCTGGAGCAGGTCCCGTGTTGCCTCAAAAGCCTCTGGGGTTCAATGGGAGGTTAAGTTGTTGGCTTGGCCTCGGCGAGCGAGAAGGGTCCGGACTCGACTGTCCTTCCAAGAGGGCAGGAGTCAACACGACCACTTCTGGCAGTGAGGCCGAAGTAGTGTGGCCCGGGTCAGGTCTCACGATGGTTGGATCCTTGGGTTTAGTCAGGGGGGAATGATCCCTCTCTGGCCTCCTCTTCTTCTGCAGCACCGATGATTGAAACTGGTGCCTGCCTGCGACATGTGAGCCACCAGTGGAGCCAAGACGATGCCAAGAGTCCTTGTCTTTACTCGGCACTGATCCCCGTGCCGACAGTGCCGGGGCACTGCGTACTGAGGAGGAGGTACGTGGCACTTCAAACAAGAAGCATGAGGATCGCTTCTGGGCATACACTTGCCACAAACCTCACAGGCTTTGAAGCCAGGAGACTGCAGCATGCCCTAGCGCCAGGATAGCGCTGAAGGGGAAAACCCTCCAAAGGAAACTTCAGAACTAAGTAAAGTACCTACTAACTACTTAACACTAACTATACCCCTACTCTACTTGCGCTACATTGATGACATCTTCATCATCTGGACCCATGGAAAAGAAGCCCTTGAGGAGTTCCACCATGATTTTCAACTATTTCTATCTGACCATCAACCTCAGCCTAGACCAATCCACACAAGCGGTCCATTTTCTGGTCACTACTGTGCTAATAAGCGATGGTCACATAAACACTACCCTACACCGGAAACCTACTGACTGCTATACTTACCTTCATGTCTCCAGCTTCCATCCAGGACACACCACACGATCCATTGTTTACAGCCAAGCTCTAAGATACAACTGCATTTGCTCCAATCCCTCAGACAGAGACAAACACCTACAAGATCTCTATCAAGCATTCTTAAAACTACAATACCCACCTGCTAAAGTGAAAAAACAGACTGACAGAGCCAGAAGAGTATTCAGAAGTCACCAACTACAGGACAGGCCCAACAAAGAAAATAATAGAACGCCACTAGCTGTCATCTTCAGCCCCCAACTAAAACCTCTCCAGTGCATCATCAAAGATTTACAACCTATCCTGAAAAATGATCTGTCACTCTCACAGATCTTGGGAGACAGACCAGTCCTCGCTTACAAACAGCCCCCCAATCTGAAGCAAATACTCTGCAGCAACCACACACCACACAACAAAAACACTAACCCAGGAACCTACCGTGGCAACAAAGCCTGATACCAACTCTGTCCATATATTTATTCAAGTGACACCATCATAGGACGTAATCACATTAGCCACGCCATCAGGGGCTCGTTCACCTGCATATCTACCAATGTGATAATATGCCACCATGTGCCAGCAATGCCCCTCTGCCATGTACACTGGCCAAACCGGACAGTCTCTACGCAAAAGAATACCTGGACACAAATCTGACATCAGGAATCATAACATTCAAAAACCGGTAGGAGAACACTTCAACCTCTCTGGCCACTCAGTAAAAGATTTAAGGGTGGCAATTTTGCAACAGAAAAGCTTCAAAAACAGACTCCAAGGAGAAACTGCTGAGTTTGAATTAATATGTAAACTAGATACCATTAACTTGGATTTGAATACAGACTGGGAGTTGCTGGGTCATTACACATATTTAATCTATTTCCCTAAGTTAAGTATCCTCACACCTTCTTGTCAACTGTCTAAATGGGCCATCTTGATCATCACTACAAAAGTTTTTTTCTCCTGCTGATAATAGCTCATCTTAACTAATTAGCCTCTTACAGTTTGTATGGAAACTTCCACCTTCTCTGTATGTGTACATATATATCTTCTTACTATATGTTCCATTCTATGCATCCGATGAAGTGGGCTGTAGCCCACGAAAGCTTATGCTCTAATAAATTTGTTAGTCTCTAAGGTGCCACAAGTACTCCTGTTCTTTTTACAGAACTAATGAGAACTATATACAGACTGTCAAATGTGCTTGTCATGCCAAGAGCAAGTGGAAGTTCCAGCTACCTGTCACTGGTGGTAAGAAGGAACTGAGGGGGTGGAGGGTCAGTAGGGCTCTATATTGAGCACCAAGATGGCATCACTTCCGGTGGCGCCCGGACCAACCCGATGGATACAGCTAGGGGAAAAATCTTCCAGCTGCTGTGAATGTGCGCATACCTCTGATTGGAATTGACATGAACAAGCACTCAAAGAAGAACTTCAACATTCAGCACAAAATAAGAACACTACCTGTCCTCTTCATCCCTTGCTTCTTGGTCTGCCCACAATCCTCTTCTTTCTTCTCCTTTGTTAGCTCAGCAGCTATAATAGCCACTTTTACTAAGTGTGCAGCACCATAAATTCTGCTTTAAGAATTTTCATGGGCAGAAGCTGAGACCTGTGGTAGTATTTGCAAATTTAGATATGGGTAAAGACAAGGGCAGTTTGTCATTTCTGCCATGTGAAAAATGCCAAAATTACTCCCCCAGACCAAATGTTAGGTTTTCACATAACACAACAGGTGCTTGTTTCTCCTCTCACATAAACAATATTAAAAATATACTGATTTCATGGGAATCAGTGATTTATATCACTATTAGTGAGTGGGACTAAGGCCCCATATATCTTTTTTATTAATAATGTTAAAAAAAAAGATTAGAGATGACCTGGCCCAGAATTTTGGTTATTTTTTTTTTCAAATTTAGTGTTTCATGCAACAACAAGAACATGGTTAGTATAAAACCTAAATTAAACACTAAAGATGAACTGCACAAGTTCAGTAAGTTCTGGAGGCCACTTTTCTTTAGGCATCAGGAATATTTTGTCACTAAATCACTATTTTGCTGGCATGAATGCCACCATATTTTGTAGTCATCCCAACCATTGTATTGTGTTGTGATTAAGAATGTATTGCATTGAGAACAATATTTTGAGGACGTTGACTACACACAAGAGTGTGGTTGTTTGAGGAGCCTGCTATTTAAAATATAACTTGGCCAAACTCTACAATTAGCTTCATTTAAGGGAGAAGGAAGGGACACCAATATTTACTGTTTCAAATAAGCCAATGTTTTAACAATAGTTTATTAAATACTGGGATTGAATAACAGATTGAAGAGTATCTAACTGTTTTTCAATTCATCAGGCTTAAACAGAAACGGGGCTGCATCTTTATTCTTTGTTGATACTGCTGTCCAATCTCATTATCATATGAATACCTGATTATTGTTTTATAATGTTCACGTTTCAGAACCTCCCTGCTTTCTTTTCCCTCAGTAGACTTTACAATATCCACCCTCATTATCATCATGTGGCAGTTCTGCTCTTCGCCTGCATTTGCTTCTTTAAAAATTAATGCACTATTTTCTGAACACTGTACTGCATAAGCTGCTTATGAGTACATTATGCTATCAAGCAAGCACATGCAGAAAAGCTTCCTAAACTGTAATTCTTTCAATGAAAATACAGCTGGTTCTGCTTCAAAGGCACTTCTTTTCACCTGCAAATGGACTTGCTCCTACACTTATTCCTCAATTCATTGTCTTTTATTTGTGTCTGCAAATCTTTAATTGCCTTTAATTAGAAAAAAGTAAATTCAGTGCTTTAATCTTGCAAATACATTCAATCATAATTCTGTCTGGGATGAATACCAAGTTCTATTCGCTGACTGATCTTTATAACAAAAGGTATATAAATTTATTGTCTGTTTATATAGACCACACCAATTAAGCCACAATAGAAAACCAAACAGATGAGAGTCAAAATATTTGAAATGAGAAATGTGCAATCTAAATTTAATTACTCAGATGAATTATTTGAAGATGAGTTATTTACAGCATGCCAAAAAACTGACAGATAGTAAAAGTTGCTAATCAACGTTACAGATTTAAAATCCCTTTCAGTGCTTTCAGTCCAATTTGTAACCACAAACAAACTGATGTCCTGAATCTTTTTGCGTTGGTATTACAATCATAATCAAAACTGTAATAACATTTATTCCACATTGTAGTGATCCATTTCAGATGTTAAAATTAGTTAAGTTACGCCTGTAACTAGGGTGACCAACTGTCCTGATTTTATAGGGACAGTCCTGATTTTTGGGTCTTTTTCTTATATAGGCTCCTATTACCCACACCTTACCCCATCCTGATTTTTCACATTTGCTGTCTGGTCACCCTACATGTAACAAAAGTGTAAATACTAGTCATTTAAGTACCAGAAGTAACAACAATCTATGCTTTACCATATATATCAGGTTTAAAAAGTATAGGTGGCCAATTAAAGACACTAACAAATCTAGGGCAAACTGTAGTAACCCTTACACTGAAAATACTTATTCATATAACTAAGTCAGATGAAGTCAATGGAACCAATAGTTCAAAGTCCCACCAATGTAATTAGGGTTTCCACAGTCTGGTTCCAAATGGATATATTCCATCCCATCCTTACCCCTGCTCCATCTGAAGGCAGAAATGCGGGGAGGCAGGAGAGCAGGCGGGAGGAGAATGTTTGATTTGACTGGCAAGAGAAAGACAATCCCTGGGGTCCTGAAAAAGGGTGAGAGCTCAGTTCCCCTACGATTCCCCTGGCCCAGATGCAGTGGCAAGGGAGGAAGACAGTTTTCCCCCACCTTTGCTGACTGGCTTGGGGGGAAGAGGGGAAAGCTGACTGACCAGTGTGTCCCGCTTCACTGTAATGTAAAGTCCACCCACTCACGCGTGCAGCCACGCTACTTTATTTGCTGCCCTGCCCTCCCTAACCTATAAGTAAGGCACTGTTTGAATTATATGTCCAAGATGCTGTGGGTCTGACTGCTCACCAGTTTTGTGGATCAGAAAAGTATTTTTCCAGTGAGGCTAGATCAGCAAGATGTCTAATTGTTTTTTTCATCTTCCTCGCAGCATCCTGGAGAATGCCCTGCTGGCAGCCCCTCCTGCTGTATAACAGTGAGGCTTCTCCTTGGGTGCGTCTGCTGATCTTAACTTCTAGTAATGCGTGGAGGAAAGGTGTCTCTCAGGCAAGTAGGTACTAAGCCATTTACTATTTATTTAATAAGCAATAGAATTCCAATCTGGTATCATATCTACATTTTAAACAATGCATAGATGAAATGCCAAAGTTCAACACATATTATTACTAATCTAAACAGAAGATCTAACTAGGAATAACAATTTATTAGAATATTAATGGAATCTAAAAGAGACAAAACCCCAGGGAAAGTTAAGGGCCCAATCCCAGCTGCCAGGAAAGTTAAATGTACAAAACCGGTAATGACTTTGATAGGAGTAGGATTTGGCCTTAAAACATTTAGCGCTGCTTTCTGCCCTCTCAAACTACCCTACTAACATCTTCAGTGATCTCTCCCTGAAAAGCAGAAGAGAGATATGCCTTAATACAATTTCAAAGCAAGACTGCTGTGATTAGAGATGTTTTTGGAGTCTTAGACTAAGAGAAACATTTTGATACATATTAAACACACTCATGAGAGACTGTACGTGCTCAAAAAAAGCATGAAAACTCCCCACAGCCTCTCTCTTTTTTATTCAGGTTTAATGGAAGCTCAAATCACTGACCATTTTTCAATCACAAGAGACGGAACAGCATGACACTAATAATACATTTGCAAAGGACACATCATCATTTAACACAACATTAAGTGCTCAGGGACAACTTTTTTACAGTAGACGCAATGTGCTCGGAGCTCAGGGTTGACATATCATTACATTTAATGTTACAAAGATAATCCAACCAGTCGTTCATGAAAGGTAAATTAATTGTAGAACAACTACATTTCAGCTTTAAGCCAACAAGAAAGATGCATTAAAGTAAATAAGCTTCTTTTGTACTATCTGCAAGATTTTTTTTTGTCGAAATATAAGGCTTCCTCAAGTATACCAAAATCTTCCCATCCAACTATTTCAGCTCTCTCCTGATTCCAGCTCAGAATAAATACACCTGCAAACAGCCTACACTTTGCAGAACTTGTAAAGAGCTTCTATGCTACAGAAAGCAGGATTTCACAAAAAGGAACAGATGTTTAAAATCTCTGCATTTGGACTCCTATTATAATAGATAATAAAAAAAAGTTTCCACTATTTAATTTCTTTCCTGCACTCATTTATTTTAAGCAACTTTTTTTAACAAGTCCATACAAATAATTTACAAAGGAATTTTAGAAAATGGAATACAAATAATTTAAAAACAAATACTACACAATGAGACTACTATTTAAAATAAATTAAATCAAAAGTCATGTGATTTTCATTATATTTCCAACACTCATAGAATATGCAGGATGAATTGTATAAAGTTTAAATAAATGATATATAAAACAACGCTCACACAAGTGTTGATCTTTATCAGGCACTGTGTTCAAAGAATATGATTTTCCATCTAATCATATATTTCAAAGTTTCTCTCTTAACATAAGTCTAATGGCTACAATAGTGTCTAGCTTGTGGATACTAGGAAGATAGCAGTTACGCATTAGTTAACCTTTCCAGCGATCATTTTAACATTTTATATTAAAATGAACAATAATGACAATGTTAAGTCTTTTAAAAATAAATTAATACAATGAATTTGAACCAGGCCACATCGTGAGTATATTGCCTCTCCCTCTGGCCCATTTACACATTGCTAGGGAAAACTACAAGCATTTCTACTGCCATGTAAACAAGTAGGTTTCATAGTCAGTTCTAGAATTGTGGTTAAAGCAAAACAAAATCACTACTGTTTAGGAGCCAGTGTAAAGTACTGACAATTATCATAATTTACAAGCCACAGTTATGCTAAATAATTAGTCAGACTGTTTGGGGGACAAAATAAACAATAGTAACTAGTTTCTTAACATTAAGTATTTTGTGAGATCATTATGCTATACAGAGGCAGTGCATTACTGAGAAGAAGAGGTAGATGTACAGGCCAAAAAGCATACTTGGAGCTTTTGCAAAACAGAACTGGCCTGATTCTGACTTTGCTTACACCAATTTTATTAACTCTGTTGACTTCAAACAGAGTGACATGATTTAGTCTAGAGTAAGCGAAAACAGAATCAAGCTCAAAGCCTCTGAGGCAAGATGAATACAGTATGCTAGGCAACTATTTTACAACCGTACAAGTGTATGGAATGCTCTCTGCAGCACAGAGGAGATAAACTTTTTTGACTGTCCTCTACTTGAGGATACATGTACAGTTCATTTAAAATTATAGCCGAAAGCCAAGCAAGAGGGGCTTTGGGGAATGTTCTACATATAAGCTCTACAATTATGATCATCTAGTTGTACTACAGTAGCACCTTGAGGACACAACTGAGATTAGTGCTAGGGTTTGTGCAAACACATAACAACAGACAGGCCCTGCCCCGAACTTACTGTGAAGGATGAAGGAGCTGTCTGTAACATTTTATGAATATTATGTGTTCCATCTGTCTGTTTGTTATGTTGTTGGCTAAGTGATTACCAAGGGTTAATTCCAGAAGCAGTTGATCTGAAAGTAGGCAGGAAGGCTAACACATCTGATACCCACACGTGCCACTACATAAAAGACAATGCAGAGAACCAACTGCTTTGAAGTAGGTTGTAAATTCAGTCTAATTTTGATTTTTGGGTTTAGCATGCAAGTGCCAGAGGTGCCGGAAGGGGCGGGGGGAGGAGAGGTAGAGGGGAAGGGCGGTGAGAGGGCTTAGGGGTGGTGCGAGGGCGAAGGGTTGGGGGGACAGGGTAGTGTGTGTGGGGACCATGGTGCCCCCCCTACTATTAGGAAGTTTCCGCCACCCCTTGCAAGAGCTGGATGGTGATTGTGGCCTTTGATATACAGGTCAGAGTAGACGATCTGGTGGTCTCTTCTGGCCTTAAACTGTGATAATATGAAGTCTATCCATGTTCCCCCAATGGGTCATATAAACTGGTTTCTCCAAATTTAAGAGACCCAGAGCTAAGACTGACAGAAGGCCCCCTGAAGCACAATGGGAGAGGAAAACCAGAGATTGCAGGGAAGCAGATTGAAACCCAGTCCCAGAAGTGGAGGTGTCTAGAGAAGCTATGCCTACCTAAGCTTTACATAAAATAGATGTTCATAAACTGTTCATTGTGTTAAAACCCTCTCTCTCATTATGCTGTGTTCCTACTGTTGAGATTAAACAATACTTGGTTTTGGAAAGTTGGCGCCTGTAGCCTGGCGCCCCAGAGTTGGTGCCTATACAACTTCTGAAGAGCCGCATATGGCTCTGGTTCCACAGGTTGTTCTAAATAGACAAGACAGACAAAGAGTGGGAGAGGAAACAAAGGCAGAAAAAGGAATTGCTCAAGGCCACACAGCAGGCCAATTTCAGAGCTGGAAATAGAACCCAAATGTCTTAACTACCAATCCAGTGCTTCACCCAGCAGACCATGCTGCTTCAATTTAGGATGAGGCTCTAAATTCTTAGATGCCGTCTGCCTACATGTTACTACTCCTCAGTAAAAGGAATCACGTTACTCTGGACCGGCTGCACGTTATAGGACCATCCCAAGATCCTTTGTATAGTGTCAGTGCAATTTGTTAATTCTGTCCAAGTAAGATGTTTCCAGGAACATTGTCAGCATTTGCAATTTTCACGTCAATGAAGCATATTACACAGGATGCTTTGTCAGATCTATATATCACTGTCACTTCAGGTGTCAATGCAGACACTCTAAGCAGAAGTATATGTTAGATGATACCGTGAAAGTGATTACACAAGATGAAAAATTTACATCAAAACAAGTTCTTGGAGACCTATTCACCAACAGTGTAGAAATCAGATGGTTTTAATGGAATTAACAGGGACAGGAACATCTCTTTTATGCGTCACCATTATCTCTTGGGATCCTAAAATGACTTGTGAGGAATAATCTTCCCAAGTCACTTATAATTTTAGCACTCAAAAGAAATACAGTTCTTCAGTTCACTTGTAATTTAAACTCCTTTCCTTCAACATAAACACCACCTGACAAGCCTTAACTAAAATTGAATGACAGCAATAGTAGTTTACCTAAAAGAGTAAAGGAAATGCATATTTATGAGGACCTAGAGTTTTAGTTTATGGACCTCCTAAATACATGTGAAATAATGTTTTGAACAAATATTGGGAGGCACAATTTTGCCTTCAAAAGCAAAACTGGACTAAAGCTAATGATGGGATCTGTATTTGTGTTACACCTCTACCCCGATATAACGCGGTCCTCAGGAGCCAAAAAAATCTTACCGCGTTATAGTTGAACTTGCTTTGGCCTCGAGCATTTCCATTATTAATAGTCACTTCCCGCCCCCTGACTGACCCCTCAGAAATCCGACCCATCCAACTCCCCCACCAGGTCCTTGTCCCCTGACTACCCCCTTCAGAGACTCCTCCCGTCCCTAATCACCCCCAGGACCCCACCTCCTACCCAGCCCCCCTGCTCCCTGTCCCCTGACTGCCCCGACCCCTATCCAAACCCTCGCCCCTTGACAGGCCCCTGGGACTCCCATGCTCTATCCAACTTCCCTGCTCCCTGTCCCCTGACCGCCCCGCCCCCAGAACCTCCGAACCATCCAACCCCCCTGCTCCCTGACCATCCCCCGAGACCCTCTGCCCCAGCCCAGCATCCTTAACTCGCCGCTCAGAGCAGCATGTCGGAGGCTGACGCGCTGATCCGCTGGAGCATGCAGGTCCGCCCCCCCAGAGCACTGCTTTACCATGTTATATCCAAATTCGTGTTATATTGGGTAGCATTATATCGGGGTAGAGGCGTATTAACACCTGCTACTGCATAAGAAAAGATAAAGAAGATTGGCTGTTAAACTTGTCTATATTTTCAGATTTTCCCAGACATACTATTCCATATTATTTTTTCTTTTGGTAACTCACCATAAGAAAGACCTCTGTGTCCATATTAAGATGTGTTTGTTAAGATCAATGAAATTTCACCACTTATCCCAAGCCTGAATTAGGTGCTTTGGGTAAAAACAGTGTTTCATGTGTCTGATGTGCAATTTGCCAAATATTGCCATTTAAGGTACACGTAGGAAATTATTTGGCTCCCACACACCTCCCCCTTCATACATACAGCAATGAATTAATTTGCATGCAAAATTTATTTAATCGCCTTGCTACCATACAATCATCTACCAGAATGCAGGCAATGGGTATATTTGGGCAATGGGTATATATACTTCCGAGCGTGTGTTTGCTGGGAGGGAGCCTGAGTGAGTGTCTGATTGGCTGCTAGCCTGCAGGGGGCGGGCATTAGGGTGTCTGTGTGTTTGCGTCAGGGAAGCCTGGCTGTTTAAAAATAGCCGGAGCCTCGCGAACCAGCTGAGCGGCAGCGGAGCAGCGGGGACAGCAGAGCAGCTCACAGCAGGAGTTTGCCTGGGACTGGTAAGTATCCGAGTGTGTGTGTTTGCTTGCTGAGGAAGTATCCGAGCGTGTGTTTGCTGGGAGGGAGCCTGAGTGAGTGTCTGATTGGCTGCTAGCCTGCAGGGGGCGGGCATTAGGGTGTCTGTGTGTTTGCGTCAGGGAAGCCTGGCTGTTTAAAAATAGCCGGAGCCTCGCAAACCAGCTGAGCGGCAGCGAACCAGCGGAGCAGCGGGGACAGCAGAGCAGCTCACAGCAGGAGTTTGCCTGGGAGTTCGCCTGGAGTGAGCCCAGTGAGGCTTACATCTTGCCAACGTCTCTGAGGAAGCTCCGTAGTAGGTAGGTGATATGGAAGGGGGGAATTCAGCTGTTGTGACCTGCACTGGATGTGCCATGTTTGTCTTTCTTCCACAGGACAGAAGCGACTTTGTCTGTACAAAGTGCAAGCTGGTCTCCATATTGGAAGAGAAGATTGAAGGTCTGGAGCAACAGGTAACGACCCTGCGTTGTATACGAGAGACTGAGGATTTTCTGGACCAAACTCAGGATAGCCTTCTAGGGGCACAAAGCTCTAAAGATGTAGAGCAGGTTGCACAGAGGAGCCAAGAGGCCAGTGAAGAAGCTTGGCAACATGTGACCTCCAGAAGAGGTAAGCGGAATGTCCGGGTTCCAGTAACACAGACACAGGTAACTAACCGCTTTCATGTTCTCTCCACAGGTACCAATGCGGAGAGTGGACCAGATGATATGTCTGGGGGAGAAAGCGGAAGGAGACTCCGCTGGTTGGGAGGCATGAGATGCGATGTCCTGAGGTTGGAGGTTCCACGACCACCACTCCCAAGAGGAGAAGGCGGGTGGTGGTGGTCGGGGACTCTCTCCTCCGCGGGACTGAGTCATCTATCTGCCGCCCTGACCGGGAAAACCGAGAAGTCTGCTGCTTGCCAGGGGCTAAGATTCGTGATGTGACGGAGAGACTGCCGAGACTCATCAAGCCCTCGGATCGCTACCCCTTCCTGCTTCTCCACGTGGGCACCAATGATACTGCCAAGAATGACCTTGAGCGGATCACTGCGGACTATGTGGCTCTGGGAAGAAGGATAAAGGAGTTGGAGGCGCAAGTGGTGTTCTCGTCCATCCTCCCCGTGGAAGGAAAAGGCCTGGGTAGGGACCGTCGAATCGTGGAGGTCAACGAATGGCTACGCAGGTGGTGTCGGAGAGAAGGCTTTGGATTCTTTGACCATGGGATGGTGTTCCATGAAGGAGGAGTGCTGGGCAGAGACGGGCTCCATCTTACGAAGAGAGGGAAGAACATCTTTGCCAGCAGGCTGGCTAACCTAGTGAGGAGGGCTTTAAACTAGGTTCACCGGGGGAAGGAGACCAAAGCCCTGAGGTAAGTGGGAAAGCGGGATACCGGGAGGAAGCACAGGCAGGAAGGTCTGTGAGGGGAGGGCTCCTGCCTCATACTGGGAATGAGGGGCGATCAACAGGTTATCTCAAGTGCTTATATACAAATGCACAAAGCCTTGGAAACAAGCAGGGAGAACTGGAGGTCCTGGTGATGTCAAGGAATTATGACGTGATTGGAATAACAGAGACTTGGTGGGATAACTCACATGACTGGAGTACAGTCATGGATGGTTATAAACTGTTCAGGAAGGACAGGCAGGGCAGAAAAGGTGGGGGAGTAGCACTGTATGTAAGGGAGCAGTATGACTGCTCAGAGCTCCGGTACGAAACTGTGGAAAAACCTGAGTGTCTCTGGATTAAGTTTAGAAGTGTGTGCAACAAGAGTGATGTCATGGTGGGAGTCTGCTATAGACCACAGGACCAGGGGGATGAGGTGGATGAGGCTTTCTTCCGGCAACTCACGGAAGCTACTAGATCGCATGCCCTGATTCTCATGGGTGACTTTAATTTTCCTGATATCTGCTGGGAGAGCAATACAGCGGTGCATAGACAATCCAGGAAGTTTTTGGAAAGCGTAGGGGACAATTTCCTGGTGCAAGTGCTAGGGGAGCCAACTAGGGGGAGCGCTTTTCTTGACCTGCTGCTCACAAACCGGGTAGAATTAGTGGGGGAAGCAAAAGTGGATGGGAATCTGGGAGGCAGTGACCATGAGTTGGTTGAGTTCAGGATCCTGACGCAGGGAAGAAAGGTAAGCAGCAGGATACGGACCCTGGACTTCAGGAAAGCAGACTTTGACTCCCTCAGGGAACAGATGGCCAGGATCCCCTGGGGGACTAACATGAAAGGGAAGGGAGTCCAGGAGAGCTGGCTGTATTTCAAGGAATCCCTGTTGAGGTTACAGGGACAAACCATCCCGATGAGTCGAAAGAATAGTAAATATGGCAGGCGACCAGCTTGGCTTAATGGTGAAATCCTAGCGGATCTTAAACATAAAAAAGAAGCTTACAAGAAGTGGAAGCTTGGACATATGACCAGGGAAGAGTATAAAAATATTGCTCGGGCATGTAGGAAAGATATCAGGAGGGCCAAATCGCACCTGGAGCTGCAGCTAGCAAGAGATGTCAAGAGTAACAAGAAGGGTTTCTTCAGGTATGTTGGCAACAAGAAGAAAGCCAAGGAAAGTGTGGGCCCCTTACTGAATGAGGGAGGCAAGCTAGTGACAGAGGATGTGGAAAAAGCTAATGTACTCAATGCTTTTTTTGCCTCTGTTTTCACTAACAAGGTCAGCTCCCAGACTGCTGTGCTGGGCAACACAAAATGGGGAAGAGATGGCCAGCCCTCTGTAGAGATAGAGGTGGTTAGGGACTATTTAGAAAAGCTGGACGTGCACAAGTCCATGGGGCCGGACGAATTGCATCCGAGAGTGCTGAAGGAATTGGCGGCTGTGATTGCAGAGCCCTTAGCCATTATCTTTGAAAACTCGTGGCGAACGGGGGAAGTCCCGGATGACTGGAAAAAGGCTAATGTAGTGCCCATCTTTAAAAAAGGGAAGAAGGAGGATCCTGGGAACTACAGGCCGGTCAGCCTCACCTCAGTCCCTGGAAAAATCATGGAGCAGGTCCTCAAAGAATCAATCCTGAAGCACTTAGAGGAGAGGAAAGTGATCAGGAACAGTCAGCATGGATTCACCAAGGGAAGGTCATGCCTGACTAATCTAATCGCCTTTTATGATGAGATTACTGGTTCTGTGGATGAAGGGAAAGCAGTGGATGTATTGTTTCTTGACTTTAGCAAAGCTTTTGACACGGTCTCCCACAGCATTCTTGTCAGCAAGTTAAGGAAGTATGGGCTGGATGAATGCACTATAAGGTGGGTAGAAAGCTGGCTAGATTGTCGGGCTCAACGGGTAGTGATCAATGGCTCCATGTCTAGTTGGCAGCCGGTGTCAAGTGGAGTGCCCCAGGGGTCGGTCCTGGGGCCCGTTTTGTTCAATATCTTCATAAATGATCTGGAGGATGGTGTGGATTGCACTCTCAGCAAATTTGCGGATGATACTAAACTGGGAGGAGTGGTAGATACGCTGGAGGGGAGGGATAGGATACAGAAGGACCTAGACAAATTGGAGGATTGGGCCAAAAGAAATCTAATGAGGTTCAATAAGGATAAATGCAGGGTCCTGCACTTAGGATGGAAGAATCCAATGCACCGCTACAGACTAGGGACCGAATGGCTCGGCAGCAGTTCTGCGGAAAAGGACCTAGGGGTGACAGTGGACGAGAAGCTGGATATGAGTCAGCAGTGTGCCCTTGTTGCCAAGAAGGCCAATGGCATTTTGGGTTGTATAAGTAGGGGCATAGCGAGCAGATCGAGGGACGTGATCGTTCCCCTCTATTCGACACTGGTGAGGCCTCATCTGGAGTACTGTGTCCAGTTTTGGGCCCCACACTACAGGAAGGATGTGGATAAATTGGAAAGAGTACAACGAAGGGCAACGAAAATGATTAGGGGTCTAGAGCACATGACTTATGAGGAGAGGCTGAGGGAGCTGGGATTGTTTAGTCTGGAGAAGAGAAGAATGAGGGGGGATTTGATAGCTGCTTTCAACTACCTGAAAGGGGGTTTCAAAGAGGATGGCTCTAGACTGTTCTCAATGGTAGCAGATGACAGAACGAGGAGTAATGGTCTCAAGTTGCAATGGGGGAGGTTTAGATTGGATATTAGGAAAAACTTTTTCACTAAGAGGGTGGTGAAACACTGGAATGCGTTACCTAGGGAGGTGGTAGAATCTCCTTCCTTAGAGGTTTTTAAGGTCAGGCTTGACAAAGCCCTAGCTGGGATGATTTAACTGGGACTTGGTCCTGCTTTGAGCAGGGGGTTGGACTAGATGACCTTCTGGGGTCCCTTCCAACCCTGATATTCTATGATTCTATGATTCTATGATTTGAAACCTTTTTTGTTTTCATTATTTCTTTGACCACTGCCGGCACTGAAATCATCATTTTCCCCTTTTACCTCTTCTCCTTTTTTAGGAGTCTAGTGACTGGTTTCAGAAAATAATCTTCTTTTAAAGCTCAATGTAGTTTAAATAACTTGTACAGTTCAAGGTGTGTGCCAGGGACATTTTCCAAATAAAACTAGCATTATCATCATTCCTTAAGCTTCCTTCCAAAGTACTTCTAGTCTGCTAAGTCTGTTGCCTCTGTCAAGCAATATTATGAATCAGGGCTGGGTAGTGAGGAAGCTAAATTTCCTCCTGAAAGAACATTGTAGTGAAGTGATTAGAGCAGGGGTCAGCAACGTGTCCATACACAAGTATCCATGGTAAAAATTTTGAGGTCCGTTGGAATTTTTCAAAAAATTTAATGACTGAATGACACAACCTCCCCACAATGTCCGTAACTAAATACAATAATTTTGTCAAGTGTCTGTCACGCAATACGGTGGTGCTGACCGCTGGATTAGAGTATGGAACTCGTTTATATTCCTGGGTCTTTCACTGGCCCTGCTGCATTAACATAAGGAAGTAAAAGCAGCAGAGTGTCCTGTGGCACCTTATAGCCTAACAGACATATTGGAGCATAAGCTTTCGTGGGTGAATACCCACTTCATCGGATGTAAGTGGTGGAAATTTCCAGAGGCAGGTATAAATATGCAAGCAAGAATCAGGATAGGGATAAATTCTTGCTACATCCCCTGGTAATTGTTCCAATGATTAATCATCCTCACTGTTAAAAATGTATGGGAGATCTTGTGGACTAGTCTCCTTTTCAACATCCCCCGCTCTGACTCATTTTCTGCCTTAAAAAATACCAAAGAGAACAAACTAACAGTAAATCAGATGGAAATATCTATTATTCGCATCACATGCAGTCTAGATTGTCTTAGCATTTCTTGTTACAAAGAGTCATTTTCAGCTGCTTATAAATTTTTCTAAGATATATATAAATTTTGGGAGAATTGTTCTTCTGACGGTTTCATTTCAAGCACAGGACTGGAGGAAAAAACCTCTTCTTACCCAAGGAAAATGGTTGCACCTGTTTTTGAACAGTTCTAGTACCTAAGCAGAAAGAGATGGAACATTGGAATTTGGTAGGAATGCAGTCCCAAGGATTTAGATGTGCCTTCCAAGGATCCAATAAATATTGGCTCTGATTAGGCTAGGTTTTACAGGTTATTAAAGAGGATTTTGCACATGTATGCTGGATTATGTTAAATTATTAAAATTACTTATCACCTGTCCTACCATTGGCATTTTACATTTGTGCAACATATAAACTGAGTGGAAATTTACATTGAATAGACCATGTCTCAGAATCAGTTGGATGTGCATGTGTGGTTAATAAAATACAGTCGAATTTCAAGTTTAAGAGATTGTGGGGCTCTAGAATACAAACCCAACTTTAGCTCCACCAACTCTATCCTGTAAAGGTGTGTATGAAAAGAGGCAGGGCTTTGAAGGAATCCTGTTGTCTTACTTATGAGCTAAAAACTGTCTCTGGAATGAGGCAAGGGCTCATTGATTGCACATACTGTGCTATAGAGGGTATTTCACCGCTGTCTAGCAAACAGTAGCATGATAAAAACTTCTCTCTTTATTTTTCTTTATAAAAGTCATAGGAAATTCCATATATATATATTCCATATCAATATATATATTTTCAAGGGACACTGAAGTTGCAAATACAAGCTCTCAAAAATCAGGAAATGACAGTTAAAAGTTGCACAGTCTTAACTCTGCTCCTCAAGTCTGTATTATAACACAGATTTTCATTACATGATAATATTCAATTTATTGTGCCGAAGCCCCGGCCCCATTCAGTAAACACATTAGACAGTGGAGACAGCAGAGTTATGTAGTGAACTGAAAGTCTTGAGCACCCTTGCTCATACACTACGCAGCTGCATGGTGCATCATAAATAAGACTGATGTAATTCACTGAAGAATTTGTATGGTGAATAGTGAAGGAGGCAAGAGGCCAACAGAAGATGACAAATGCTCTTGTGCATTCCAAAAATCAGTGTTCAGAAATATCAGGTTTTGTACATGCTGGTTAAGAAAATACAGCATATACCAAAATGCAGAAATATTTTGGAAGCTTATCTTTTTTTCTCCTCCCTTTTTTTGCTCTGTCCTTTGACTAGAGAGGGATATAACAGAACTATCCCATACAAAGGAAATTTTCCCATTTCATTTGAGAGCTCAGTCAGAGTAACAGTGTTTGACTGAAATGGAAAATGTTCCAATAACCTTGCTCACAAAGTACTAACATAACCCAGTTGTGAAAGCTTTGGTATTCACTACAAATTACCATTTCCAAACTGCATCCTATTTGGTTATTAAAATAGGTGCCTAGCTATGCTCCCTTGCAGCTTATGACTTGCAAAACTGTTCTCTCTGCTGTCCTGTTTAAGACTGATAACCACTGAAAGTACTTAATATGCGCCAATTTTCATCTGTCAACATTAAATGTATGTCAGGAATACCTGGGTCACATCCTATTGCTAGCAACTGGACATGCTGTAACAGTGAACAGCAGAGAGGCTAACAGAGGGAGTTTGCCTGGGATCTGCCTGAGAGGAGGATGCTAAGGGCTGCGTTAAGGAGGCTGTGTTGGTGAGTCTCTGAGTGTCTGTTGTGGGGATAGTTTGACCGTGTGCTTGATTGGTTGTTTGAAAAGTGTGAATTGGGAGTGCTTTGTTCCAGGTGAGCCTTGAGTGTGTTACAAAAAGCCAGTCAGCTGCGAACCAGCTAAGCAGCAAAGAGCAGAGAGGCTAACAGAGGGAGTTTGCCCGGGAAGAGCCTACTGAGGCTTATATCTTGCCGGTTTCTCTGAGTAGTTACTACAGCTCCTGAGGAAGCTCGTAGAACTTCAGGTAATATGGATGGGGAGTATTCACCTGTTGTGACCTGCACTGGATGTGCCATGTTTGTCTTTCTTCCACAGGACAGAAGCGACTTTGTCTGTACAAAGTGCAAGCTGGTCTCCATATTGACAGAGAAGGTTCAAGGTCTGGAGCAACATAAGGTCTGCATTGCATAAGAGAAACTGAAGATTTCCTGGACAAACGTCAGGATATGCTTCTACGGACACAATGTTCTGAAGATTCAGAGCAGGCTGCACTGCAGGAACAGGAGGACGGTGAAGAAATTTGGCAGCACGTGACCTCCAGAAGAAGAAAGGGGAGCGTTCATGTACCAGCAACGCAGATACAGGTAAGTAACCATTTTCATGTTCTCTCCACGGGTACTAATGCGGAGAGTTGTCTAGATGATACATCTGAGGAAAGGGAACAGAAGGAGACTCTGCCGATTGGAAGGCATGAGATGCACTGTCCTAGGGTTGGGGATTCCACGACCACCGCTCCCAAGCGGAGGCGGCGGGTGGTGGTGGTGGTGGTCGGGGACTCTCTCCTCAGGGGGACTGAGTCATCTATCTGCCGCTCCAACCGGGAAAACCGAGAAGTCTGCTGCTTCCCAGGAGCTAGGATTCATGATTGACAGAAAGACTGCCAATACTCATCAAGCCCTCAGATCGCTACCCCTTCCTGCTTCTCCACATGGGCACCAATGATGCTGCCAAGAATGATCTTGAGTGGATCACTGCAGACTACGTGGCTCTGGGAAGAAGGATAAAGAAGTTTGAGGCGCAAGTGGTGTTCTCGTCCATCCTCCCCGTGGAAGGAAAAGGCCTGGATAGAGACCGTTGAATCGTGGAAGTCAACGAATGGCTACGCAGGTGGTGTTGGATTCTTTGACCATGGGATGGTGTTCCAAGGAGGAGGAGTGCTAGGCAGACACGGGCTCCATCTAACAAAGAGAGGGAAGAGCATCTTCATAAGCAGGCTGACTAACCTAGTGAGGAGGACTTTAAACTCCGGGGGAAGGAGACCAAAGCCCTGAGGTAAGTGGGGAAGTGGGATACCAGGAGGAAGCATGGGCAGGAGCGCGTAAGAGGGGAGGGCTCCTGCCTCATACTGAGAAAGAGGGACGATCAGTGAGTTATCTCAAGTGCCTATACAGAAATGCAAGAAGCCTGGGAAACAAGCAGGGAGAACTGGAAGTCCTGGCCCAGTCAAGGAATTATGATGTGATTGGAACAACAGAGACTTGGTGGGATAACTAACATGACTGGAGTACTGTCATGGATGGATATAGACTTCAGGAAGGACAGGCAAGGCAGAAAAGGTGGGGGAGTTGCATTGAATGTAAGGGAGCAGTATGACTGCTCAGAGCTCAAATATGAAACTGCAGAAAAACCTGAGAGTCTCTGGATTAAGTTTAGAAGTGTGAGCAACAAGGGTGATGTCGTGGTGGGAGTCTGCTATAGACCACTGGACCAGGGGGATGAGGTGGACGAGGCTTTCTTTCGGCAACTCATGGAAGTTACTAGATCGCAGGCCCTGGTTCTCATGGGAGACTTCAATCACCCTGATATCTGCTGGGAGAGCAATACAGCGGTGCACAGACGATCCAGGAAGTTTTTGGAAAGTGTAGGGGACAATTTCCTGGTGCAAGTGCTGGAGGAACCAACTGGGGCAGAGCTCTTTTTGACCTACTGCTCACAAACCGGGAAGAATTAGTAGGGGAAGCAAAAGTGGATGGGAACCTGGGAGGCATGGACCATGAGATGGTCGAGTTCAGGATCCTGACAAAGGGAAGAAAGGAGAGCAGCAGAATGTGGACCCTGCACTTCAGAAAAGAATCATAGAATCATAGAATATCAGGGTTGGAAGGGACCCCAGAAGGTCATCTAGTCCAACCCCCTGCTCAAAGCAGGACCAAGTCCCAGTTAAATCATCCCAGCCAGGGCTTTGTCAAGCCTGACCTTAAAAACCTCTAAGGAAGGAGATTCTACCACCTCCCTAGGTAACGCATTCCAGTGTTTCACCACCCTCTTAGTGAAAAAGTTTTTCCTAATATCCAATCTAAACCTCCCCCATTGCAACTTGAGACCATTACTCCTCGTTCTGTCATCTGCTACCATTGAGAACAGTCTAGAGCCATCCTCTTTGAAACCCCCTTTCAGGTAGTTGAAAGCAGCTATCAAATCCCCCCTCATTCTTCTCTTCTGCAGACTAAACAATCCCAGCTCCCTCAGCCTCTCCTCATAAGTCATGTGCTCTAGACCCCTAATCATTTTCGTTGCCCTTCGTTGTACTCTTTCCAATTTATCCACATCCTTCCTGTAGTGTGGGGCCCAAAACTGGACACAGTACTCCAGATGAGGCCTCACCAGTGTCGAATAGAGGGGAACGATCACGTCCCTCGATCTGCTCGCTATGCCCCTACTTATACATCCCAAAATGCCATTGGCCTTCTTGGCAACAAGGGCACACTGCTGACTCATATCCAGCTTCTCGTCCACTGTCACCCCTAGGTCCTTTTCCGCAGAACTGCTGCCGAGCCATTCGGTCCCTAGTCTGTAGCGGTGCATTGGATTCTTCCATCCTAAGTGCAGGACCCTGCACTTATCCTTATTGAACCTCATTAGATTTCTTTTGGCCCAATCCTCCAATTTGTCTAGGTCCTTCTGTATCCTATCCCTCCCCTCCAGCGTATCTACCACTCCTCCCAGTTTAGTATCATCCGCAAATTTGCTGAGAGTGCAATCCACACCATCCTCCAGATCATTTATGAAGATATTGAACAAAACGGGCCCCAGGACCGACCCCTGGGGCACTCCACTTGACACCGGCTGCCAACTAGACATGGAGCCATTGATCACTACCCGTTGAGCCCGACAATCTAGCCAGCTTTCTACCCACCTTATAGTGCATTCATCCAGCAAAGTCCAGAAGACTTTGACTCTCTCAGGGAGCTGATGGGCAGGATCCCCTGGGAGAACAACATGAGGGGGAAAGGAGTCCAGGAGAGCTGGCTGTATTTTAAAGAATCCTTATTGAGGTTACAGGGACAAACCATCCCGATGTGTAGAAAGAATAGTAAATACAGCAGGCAACCAGCTTGGCTTAACAGTGAAATCCTTGCTGATCTTAAACACAAAAAAGAAGCTTACAAGAAGTGGAAGATTGGACAAATGACCAGGGAAGAGTATAAGAATATTGCTCAGGCATGCAGGAGTGAAATCAGGAAGGCCAAATCACACTTGGAGGTGCAGCTGGCAAGAGATGTTAAGAGTAACAAGAAGGGTTTCTTCAGGTATGTTAGCAACAAGAAGAAAGTCAAGGAAAGTGTGGGCTCCTTACTGAATGAGGGAGGTAACCTAGTGACAGAAGATGTGGAAGAAGCTAATGTACTCAATGCTAATGTACTCAATGCTTTTTTTGCCTCTGTCTTCACGAACAAGGTCAGCTCCCAGACTGCTGCACTGAGCAGCGCAGCATGGGGAGGAGGTGACCAGCCCTCTGTGAAGAAAGAAGTGGTTTAGGACTATTTAGAAAAGCTGGATGACCACAAGTCCATGGAGTTGGCGGACGTGATTGCAGAGCCATTGGCCATTATCTTTGAAAACTCATAGCGATCGGGGGAAGTCCCGGATGACTGGAAAAAGACTAATGTAGTGCCCATCTTTTAAAAAAGAGAAGGAGGAGGATCCTGGGAACTACAGGCCAGTCAGCCTCACCTCAGTCCCTGGAAAAATCATGGAGCAGGTCCTCAAGGAATCAATTCTGAAACACTTAGAGGAGAGGAAAGTGATCTGGAACAGTCAGCATGGATTCACCAAGGGCAAATCATGCCTGACTAATCTAATTGCCTTCTATGATGAGATAACTGGCTCTGTGGATGAGGGGAAAGCAGTGGACGTGTTATTCCTTGACTTTAGCAAAGCTTTTGACACGGTCTCCCACAGTATTCTTGCCTGCAAGTTAAAGAAGTATGGGCTGGATGAATGGATGATAAGGTGGATAGAAAGCTGGCTAGATTGTTGGGCTCAACAGGTAGTGATCAATGGCTCCATGTCTAGTTGGCAGCCGGTATCAAGTGGAGTGCCCCAAGGGTCGGTCTTCGAACCGATTTTGTTCAATATCTTCATAAATAATCTGGAGGATGGTGTGGATTGCACCCTCAACAAGTTTGCAGATGACACTAAACTGGGAGAAGTGGTAGATATGCTGGAGGGTAGGGATAGGATACAGAGGGCCCTCGACAAATTACAGGATTGGGCCAAAAGAAATCTGATGAGGTTCAACAAGGACAAGTGCAGAGTCCTGCACTTAGGACGGAACAATCTCATGCACTGCTACAGACTAGGGACCAAATGGCTAGGCAACAGTTCTGCAGAAAAGGACCTAGGGGTTACAGTGGACGAGAAGCTGGATATGAGTCAACAGTGTGCCGTTGTTGCCAAGAAGGCCAATGACATTTTGGGATGAGTAAGTAGGGACATTGCCAGCAGATCGAGGGACGTGATCATTCCCCTCTATTCTACATTGGTGAGGCCTCATCTGGAGTATTGTGTCCAGTTTTGGGCCCCACACTACAAGAAGGATGTGGAAAAATTGGAAAACGTCCAGCGGAGGGCAATAAAAATGATTAGGGGACTGGAACACATGACTTATGAGGAGAGGCTGTGGGAACTGGGATTGTTTAGTCTGTGAAAGAGAAGAATGAGGGGGGATTTGATAGCTGCTTTCAACTACATGAAAGGGGGTTCCAAAGAGGATGGAGCTAGACTGTTCTCAGTGGTAGCAGATGACAGAACGAGGAGTAATGGTCTCAAATTGCAGCGGGGGAGGTTTAGGTTGGATATTAGGAAAAACTTTTTCATTAGGAGGGTGGTGAAACACTGATATGCGTTACCTAGGGAGGTGGTGGAATCTCCTTCCTTAGAAGTTTCTAAGGTCAGGCTTGGGAAAGCCCTGGCTGGGATGATTTAGTTGGGGATTGGTCCTGCTTTGAGCAGGGGGTTGGACTAGATGACCTCCTGAGGTCCCTTCCAACCCTGATATTCTATGATTCTATGAACAACTGAGACCAAGTTAAATGGGAAATTCCAGTCTAAAATGTGCAACTAGGGATATCCGAAGAGGACACATATTGTACCTGTTAACTGGTCTATGAATGTTACATTTCTATAAATATAGTAGCAAGAATAAATTGGAATTTATCCAGCAGTTTAAAAAAATAAATAAAACAATGCTAAAAGTGATGCTTTGACAATAAGCATATTTCTGATTCTTTAATCTCTGTTACTTTAATAGTTTTACTATTTTGTGCTGAAAGCATAAAGGTTGAGTGACAAAGGTTAATAGTTACCACAGGAATTTGTCTTTTTTCCCTCCCAGTCTCTCAGCATGAATTTCCTATTCACTTCAGCAAAAGGAAACAGCCTGTTGAATTCATGATTATGTTCTTCAATTATTTTGAAATCTATACTTGGCTTTGGTGCAAATATCCAACTATGAACCGAAATTGTTTTGCTTTCTCAAGTACAACTACAGTGAGGTAATTTCTTGAAATCCTTCTAAATATATTTTATAGATATAAGTTTCTCCAAAAGCTGCTCCCCTCGACAGAATTTTCTCCTCATGGATCAGTCCTCGGAGTGAAGCCATAGGCCATACCTTAGTTTTGTGGTAAGGTATTGACTCCCACCACTTCTGCATTCCTGTGTGAAGACTCGTCACTGATGTGACATCAATGGCATAAAAGGAGGTGCAGATATCTCTTGTGCTAGTACGCTGCTGCTTTGTCCTCCCAAATAAGTGCATTGTATCTTCTATTTTAGGGCCTTTTGCGCCCACAGAAATGGCCTCAGGACTTGACCCACAATATTTAGATCTATTTGTGTCCTGTCCATTTGCAGTCACTTTATACTGTTACAATTCTGTATTAGTACTGGTTGCATTTCCAAAATTAATTCTCCAACCCCAGCACAAAAAAGTCATCAGTGAACACAGCTTTCTATTACTAACATGGCATGAAAAACACTCAACAAAACCTGAAACATAATTAGGCTTTTAAGTATCTGAACATAGTCATCCTCACTCTTAATCCTTGTGTGTACGGCCTGATTCTTTCAATTACACTAGTGCACATCTGTAGAAACACCACTGAAACCAATGGAATTACACTAGCCTCAAAATAGCATGAGAGCAAAATCAGGCCTCTCAGATAAATTCTTTCCAGTAGTCAGCTCATGTTCTCCTTGTCCTATGAAGCATACCTACTCTTACTGAAAATTACCTGAGCTTACCTAGGAAAAGCAGAGGCACTTAATATGGTATACCATGAAATTCTCCTTAATTTCTCTCCATTCTTCCCCCCCACCCCCGGTGGCAGAGTTAAGGCCAGGGAAAGTGAATGTCTTTTCTCCTTTATTATTTTTTGCTACAGCCAAGATCAGTCTCTCTCCATGTAGAGTACTAAAATAGTACCTTCCAAGTTGTTCCTTTCATCCTGATTCCTCATAGGAATTCAATAGCTTTTCTCTATCCACTCAGCAGGTCATATTTGGTATTCCCATTAAGCCATTTCCATAAAGTATATGCTATGGGGTCTGTAGTTTCCCATCCTGCCTTCCAAGATAACTTGAACTCATACATTGCAGACAAAAGTCTGATTTTCTCGTAACTCTACTCACCATTCCCACATGTTACTGTTTTTAATAATAGCTTGGTTTGCTGATAAAGTATGTTAAGGGTTGTACCTTCAGTTCTATTAGATTTGAAATTTATTCAACCTTGCTAGCTTTTCCCCCCTGTGGCATTCATTCCAGCATTAAGTGTTTCTATCAACTCCAGGGAGGACAAAAATTATAGTAGTTAATTCTTTTTAGAAAAGGATTTCTTCTGATATTATCCTGCTCGTCTGTTCACTCTTCTTTTCAATGAGGAGGTACTCAACACAGCTTTGGCACCATGCCTGCACATGATGAAAAAGGCTGTGAGCTAAAAGAACCCAGACACAGACAGCTGCAGCGGCACAGGAGCTAGCAAACAGAGCTCTAAACAGGGGAGTTTGAATGGGAGTTCTGTTGGAGAAGGTAGTTGTACTTGGTTTTGTATTTTTAGTATTTTTTTGTGTGTGTGTGTGTAGGGGCTTTGTGCTGGGAGAGCAGCTGAGCCTGATTAGGGGGTGGGGCTTTGTGCTGGGAGAGCAGCTGAGCCCTGCTTAGGGGGTGGGGCTTCTGACTAGGGGTCCTATAAAGGTAGCCAGCCAGGCAGGCAGCAGCACAGGAGCTAGCAAACAGAGGAGTTTGGATTGTGGTGCTTCTTTAGGGTTTGCTTTGGGGGAGGTCTTTTTGGTGTGGCTTATGTTTCCTAGATTAACAGGATTTAGGTGGGAAGGTGATGACAGATATGGAGGCAGCTGTGGGAGTGACTCCTGTAGTGGAAGACACATTGAGGATGACTGGATGTGGAAGCTGTGGTATGTACATGATACTGGAGGGGGGAACCGGTAAGAGTTTTTTCTGCATGAAATGTTGTCTGATAGAGCTGATGGAGGAAAAGATCTGAGGTTTGGAGATGCAGGTGGAAAGTCTGGTTGAGTTTAGGAAGGGGTTTGAGCAGATGATGGAGCAAAGATATGAGGTATCTGAAGGGAAAAGCTCAGATTCACGGATGGAAGCAGGGCTGGGGAATTTTGAGGGGAGACTGGGTGAGGAAAGTGGTCAGTGGAAACATGGGACTCAAAGAACCACGCAGAGGAAAAGACGGGCTAGTGAAGGAGAAATAGAGCTTAGGAACAGGTTTGCAGAGTTGGAAAATGAAGAAGGGGCTCAGCAGGTACTTGTTGAAGGTGGAAGGGTAAGGAAGAAGAGAAGAGAAGCTAGTCCTATAGGAAAAGCAGAAGAGTCAAGGGAGACTAGATGAAATATGAGCCCCAGGAGGATACAGGATGGGTTGAAGAAGATTATAAGGGAAAATAGGAATGGAAAGAACTTGCAGCCAGAGGGAACAGGGGAGAGACTCGAGAATAGCACAGTCACCAGGAAAAGGCAGGTCTCTGTGATCGGGGACTCTTTATTGAGAAGAATAGACAGGCCTGTAACTAGAGCTGATCCAGAGAATAGAAGGGTGTCCTGTCTTCTGGGTGCTAAGATACGGGATGTAGACCTGAGGTTGAAAAGGATCCCAAAGGGAGCGGGAAAGAATCCCCTAATTATCCTTCATGTGGGAACAAATGATACGGCTAGATTCTCGCTGGAAAGTATTAAGGGAGACTATGCTAGGCTGGGGAAGACGCTTAAGGAAATTGAGGCTCAGGGGATATTTAGCGGGATCCTTGTTCCTAGAGAAGGGCAACGAAGGTGTGACAAGATTATGACTGTCAACAGATGGCTTAGGCAGTGGTGCTATAAGAAGGGCTTTGGGATGTATGGCCACTGGGAGGCATTCACGGACAGAGGACAGTTCTCTCGGGATGGACTTCATCTGAGTAGGGAAGGAAATAGACTTCTAGGATCGAGGCTGGCACAACTGATGAAGAGAGTTTTAAACTAGGAATTAGGGGGAGATGGATGGGAGATGTCCAGGAAATCTCCACGCCAGATTTTAGCATTGAGAGGGAAGAAGACGAAATCAGAAAGGATACAGCTGTGGGTAGGAGAATGTATATAAGGAGCGAGGGCAGTGTGGATACTAGTCTAATAGGTTATACTGGCTGTAGAATGACTGTGCCTAAAAGGGTACAAAATGTGAGCGAGGCCAAACAGCAAAAAATTAAGATGTTTGTACACCAATGCGAGGAGCCTAGGTAACAAAATGGAGGAAGTAGAACTGCTGGTACAGGAAGTGAAACCAGATATTATAGGGATAACAGAAACATGGTGGAATAGTAGTCATAACTGGACTACAGGTATTGAAGGGTATGTGCTGTTTAGGAAAGAGAGAAACAAAGGTAAAGGTAATGGAGTAGCATTGTATATCAATGATGAGGTAGAATGTAAAGAAATAAGAAGCGATGCAATGGATAAGACAGTCCGTCTGGGCAAAAATTACATTGGGGAAGAAAACTAGTAAAGCCTCTCCTACGATAGTGCTTGGGGTGTGCTATAGACCTCCGGGATCTAATTTGGATATGGATAGAGCCCTTTTTAATGTCTTTAATCAAGTAAATACTAATGGAAACTGCGTGATCATGGGAGACTTTAACTTCCCAGATATAGACTGGAGGACCAGTGCTAGTAATAATAATAGGGCTCAGATTTTCCTAGATGCGATAGCTGATGGATTCCTTCATCAAGTAGTTGCTGAACCGACTAGAGGGGATGCCATTTTAGATTTAATTTTGGTGAGTAGCGAGGACCTCATAGAAGAAATGGTTGTAGGGGACAATCTTGGCTCAAGTGATCATGAGCTAATTCAGTTCAAACTAAATGGAAGGATTAACAAAAATAAATCTGCAACTAGAGTTCTTGATTTCAAAAGGGCTGACTTTCAAAAATTAAGGAAATTAGTTAGGGAAGTGGATTGGACTGAAGAATTTATGGATCTAAAGGTAGAGGAGGCCTGGGATTACTTTAAATCAAAGCTGCAGAAGCTATCGGAAGCCTGTAACCCAAGAAAGGGGAAAAAATTCATAGGAAGGAGTTGTAGACCAAGCTGGATGAGCAAGCATCTTAGAGAGGTGATTAAGAAGAAGCAGAAAGCATACAGGGAGTGGAAGATGGGAGGGATCAGCAAGGAAAGCTACTTAATTGAGGTCAGAACATGTAGGGATAAAGTGAGACGGGCTAAAAGTCGAGTAGAGTTGGACCTTGCAAAGGGAATTAAAACCAATAGTAAAAGGTTTATTGCCATATAAAAAGAAAACTAAGAAAGAAGTGGGGCCACTTAACACTGAGGATGGAGTGGAGGTTAAAGATAATCTAGGCATGGCCCAATATCTAAACAAATACTTTGCCTCAGCCTTTAATAAGGCTAAAGAGGATCTTAGGGATAATGGTAGCATGACAAATGGGAATGAGGATACAGAGGTAGATATTACCATATCTGAGGTAGAAGCGAAACTGAAACAGCTTAATGGGACTAAATCGGGGGGCCCAGATAATCTTCATCCAAGAATATTAAAGGAATTGGCACCTGAAATTGCAAGCCCATTAGCAAGAATTTTTAATGAATCTGTAAACTCAGGAGTAGTACTGAATGATTGGAGAATTGCTAATATAGTTCCTATTTTTAAGAAAGGAAAAAAAACGTGATCCAGGTAACTACAGGCCAGTTAGTTTGACATCTGTAGTATTCAAGGTCCTGGAAAAAATTTTGAAGGAGAAATTAGTTAAGGACATTGAAGTCAATGGTAAATGGGACAAAATACAACATGGTTTTACAAAAGGTAGATCGTGCCAAACCAACCTAATCTCCTTTTTTGAAAAGGTAACAGATTTTTTAGATAAAGGAAATGCAGTGGATCTAATTTACCTAGATTTCAGTAAGGCATTTGATACCGTGCCACATGGGGAATTATTAGTTAAATTGGAGAAGATGGGGATCAATATGAACATCAAAAGGTGGATAAGGAATTGGTTAAAGGGGAGACTGCAACGGGTCCTACTGAAAGGCGAACTGTCAGGTTGGAGGGAGGTTACCAGTGGAGTTCCTCAGGGATCGGTTTTGGGACCAATCTTATTTAATCTTTTTATTACTGACCTTGGCACAAAAAGTGTGCTAATAAAGTTTGCAGACAATACAAAGCTGGGAGGTATTGCCAATTCGGAGAAGGATCGGGATATTATACAGGAGGATCTGGATGACTTTGTAAACTGGAGTAGTAGTAATAGGATGAAATTTAATAGTGAGAAGTGTAAGGTTATGCATTTAGGGATTAATAAGAATTTTAGTTATAAATTGGGGACGCATCAATTAGAAGTAACGGAAGAGGAGAAGGACCTTGGAGTATTGGTTGATCATAGGATGACTATGAGCTGCCAATGTGATATGGCTGTGAAAAAAAGCTAATGCGGTTTTGGGATGCATCAGGAGAGGCATTTCCAGTAGGGATAAGGAGGTTTTAGTACCCTTATACAAGGCACAGGTGAGACCTCACCTAGAATACTGGGTGCAGTTCTGGTCTGCCATGTTTAAAAAGGATGAATTCAAGCTGGAGCAGGTACTGAGAAGGGCTACTAGGATGATCTGAGGAATGGAAAACTTGTCTTATGAAAGGAGACTTAAGGAGCTTGGCTTGTTTAGCCTAACTAAAAAGAAGGCTGAGGGGAGATATGATTGCTCTCTATAAATATATCAGAGGGATAAATACAGGAGAGGGAGAGGAATTATTTCAGCTCAGCACCAATGTGGACACAAGAACAAATGAGTATAAACTGGCCACCAGGAAGTTTAGACTTGAAATCAGACGAAGGTTTTTAACCATCAGAGGAGTGAAGTTTTGGAATAGCCTTCCAAGGGAAGCAGTGGGGGCAAAAGATCTATCTGGTTTTAAGATTCTACTCGATAAGTTTATGGAGGAGATGGTATGATGGGATAATGGGATTTTGGTAAGTAATTGATCTTTAAATATTCAGGGTAAATAGGCCAAATCCCCTGAGATGGGATATTAGATGGATGGGATCTGAGTTACCCAGGAAAGAATTTTCTGTAGTATGTGGCTGGTGAATCTTGCCCATATGCTCAGGGTTTAGCTGATTGCCATATTTGGGGTTGGGAAGGAATTTCCCTCCAGGGCAGATTGGAGAGGCCCTGGAGGTTTTTCGCCTTCCTCTGTAGCATGGGGCATGGTTGACTTGAGGGAGGCTTCTCTGCTCCTTGAAGTCTTTAAACCATGATTTAAGGACTTCTATGAAAAACCTCACCCATGTCTGAGCTATTGGAGTGGGTGGGTGAGATTCTGTGGCCTGCACTGTGCAGGAGGTCTGACTAGATGATCAGAATGGTCCCTTCTGACCTTAGTATCTATGAACCCCATTCTGGTCTGGTAGTGCTTGTTAGACATATGGAACAAAATACTGTTGCCTGGGGATAGCATAAAATACTTCTGAGAAGTGCTGATTTAAATGATCATACTTGCTGTTTTTACTTTCACCCCACAAAGAGCTGACCTTATCTACAAGTACTCATGGCCCAAAGCACAGGTGAGTCTCAGGATACATCTACATAGGGATAAAAGACCAGAGGTGCAGCCACAGCTGGCCCAAATCAGCTGACTTCTGCTTGCGGGGCTCAGACTGTGGGGCTAAAAATGAGCTCCAGCACGAGCCCAAAGTCTACACAGAGCCCATGAGCCCGAGTCATGTGACCTAGGCCAGTTGCGGGTTTTTCATCCCGATGTATACATACCCTAAGTGAGTATGAAAGTGTGAATCTACCTTCGTGTTGCTTACATATTCTTCCTTCAATGTGTCTTATGCCAAATTTGAACTTCTTTTAGGATTACTTAGATTCTCTTTGACTCATATTTACAAATTCAGAGGTGTTGCCTAAATCAGAATTCCTCCACACTAAGACACCTGTAGAGCTACTAACATGTGGTCTACCAATGCTCAAGGGAGTCTATGTAAGCATAATTTACCTGCTGAGAAGTTAGAAGAATGTGTAAATCAAATGAGCCCCCACAATACTTTAATTTACATCATCCAGCTCCTACATGTATAAATCACACCAACTCCCTTAGACATAGATAGTGTATGTGTGCAAAACTCTGAAGGAATCTGACTATGAGGGGATTAACTTACACATCGCTTCTTCAGCTTCAGTGAATCTGCCTCATTGTCTCACCAACATGCCAAAACCCTGATTGAAAGTCCTATGGCCCCTGGTGAGACAGTTTGGCTGCACATGCCAGTTTATAATCTGACTTCTCTGATTCAACTGCCAACAAGTAATGGTATTTTTCAACACCTCTTCGCTGGGAAATGAATGCACAAACCTCACTTCATAATGCTCAGGGTGGACTGATTTTAAATCAATGCAATTTAAATGGCCGATTTTAATCATGATTTAAATCAAGAAGCAGGAAACCTTGATTTATATCTACTTTAATTGTGTTTTGAATTTATGCTTTTTCATTAAAAGAGTACTTGTGGCACCTTAGACTAACAAATTTATTTGAGCATAAGCTACAGCTCACTTCATCGGATGCATTATGCTCAAATAAATTTGTTAGTCTCTAAAGTGCCACAAGTACTCCTTTCCTTTTTGCGAATATAGACTAACACGACTGCTACTCTGAAACCTGCTTTTTCATTATTTTCCTAAGCCTTAACTGAGCTGGATCCATAAGAAAAAAAGTTTATTAGACATGTTTGCATTTAAAATTGATTAAACACAAAGTATTATCTGTAGTTGAACTGATTGTTTATGTTCACCTTGTCCTTCCAGATTTTAGAACTACAAGAACTCATTCTTTCACACCTTGCTTTTATTCATAGATTGGAAAAGTAAAACAAGCTTCCCTGCTTTTTCAACTCCCAAGTGGTTTCTTAATTTTGAATTAACTGGTCATTGAACTGAATTAGCTGAAATGAAGAAAACACACACATTGCACCTGCTAAACAGGCTACTGCTATCAAAAGCTGGTTTAGCACTTCAACAAACTCTGCTCTCAGGTACTTAACCAGTAATTTCCAACAGTTCAGTGTTTACTCCTGTGGGAATTCTGCACCACAGCATAAACGCAGAATTTAATGTCCCCCGCAGATTTTATTCTTTCCCCACAGAATAATTGATTCATGCGGCCCTCTCAGACAGCGGTCTCAAGCTGGCACATCTTGTTCGGGTGTCGGGAGCACCTGGCAGAGACATAAATCACCATCTGAGGGGATGGGGTGGGACTAGTCATGCATGTCAGAGTCTGTCCCTCTCACTCTCTATTGCAGTGCACCTAGAGCCAGGTAAGGGCAGGGATGGAAATGCCCTGGCCAGTGACTCCTATCATGTGCCGGGCTCCAGCTGCTAGTTCTGGATGGGCTGGGCTACAGGACTTCCTCTTCTCCTGCACAGGCTGGGGCTGGGTCAGATCCAACTCCAGGAACTTCCCCTGGCTGCAGGAAGCTCCGCACCCCCACAACCAGACCTCCCACCCATGAGGCCCACCCCCTGCATCCAGACTCCTTGCACCCAGACTTCCCCACCACGTCCCCCACCTCTGCACCTGGACCACCTCTCTGAGCCCCCTGCACCCACACCCCTGTGATGCTCTGTACCTCTGGGGAACACCCAGCACCCCCACGTTCATTCTTGTAAAATGACTGTGTACAATCTAATGCAAAGTTTGTCATGTCGGATGTCTTCGGAAGGCTCATGATGCAGTTATGAGGCTGAAAATGTATCCTCATGGCTTAAAATAAGCCCAAGCAAAAACTCTCCAAGAGCAGAGAGGCAGTTTACACCTCATCAGGGCAGGTATGGGACAAACCCAGCCCAGCCTCTCAGGAACAAAGGATGCTGGCCTAGACAGCAACAAAAGGATCTGTTGGACTCTCGAGTGAGTCACCTCCCCCTTCCTTTGGCCAGTTTGTGACTGCGATGAGGTAATGCTCACCTGAATCTGAAGGGGAATTCAGGGGGCAAAGCTAAGAGGGAAGAAAGAACATGATAAAAGGGAGAGACATTTGCCATGCTTTTCCGCTTTCTTCCACCTATATCTACAGACACCACCACCAAGCAACTGAAGCACTGATCAAAGAGGAGAACTTGGCTAAAGAGCAACCAGCCAGTGTGAGGTGAGAAGCATCTAAGTTTGAAAGAGCACTGAAAGCGTTAAGATCAGCTTAGAATGTGTTTTGCTTTTATTTCATTTGATCAAATCTGACTTGTTATGCTTTGACTTATAATCACTTAAAAATCTATCTTTCATCGTTAATAAATGTGCTTGTTTATTCTTCCTGAAACACTGCATTTGGTTTGAAGCATGTCAGAGGCTCCCCTTGGGATAACAAGCCTGTTATATATCAATTTGTTAAACTGACAAACTCGTATAAGCTTGCAGCATCCAATGGGCGTAACTGGACACTGTAAGACAGAGGTTCCTAGGGTTGTGTCTGGGACCAGAGATATTGGCTAGTGTCTGGGACCGGAGATATTGGCTATTGGGGGGGTCTCACAGCTGATCAAGGTAAAGCTGGCTCCCAGAGTCGAGGATTAGAGAGACCAAGCAGATCACCGGTCAGGATAACACCAGAGGGGAACGTCACACCCCCCAGCCCAGTGAGCCCCAATATTTTTATACAATCACATAGTCTTTCCTGCAGATTTAGATGGCAGCTGTGGTTGCTCAGCAACTTTAAAATAAGGCCATTTACTTAAATGACTAATTATGGATAAAATGTACTTAACGTTAGGCAACCACTTTTGAAAACGTGGGTCTGTCTCTTATAATATTTCAGAAGTAGAGAATTTTTAAGAATGGATACAAATGGTAAGCACCTAAATTCATACTTAGGAAACCAGTTGTATGGGGGGGTGTATTCTGCATATTTTCTACCTCTACACAGGAAATGAGTCATAACAAAAGAAAGTTAAGGGGAAACATTGTATTTACTGTTTTTATTTTAAAGTGTTCAGTAACTGATTAAATTTAGTAATATCAAAGTCTTGCACCACCCAATATTTATTAAAAAATAGCTCTGGACCACCACATTTAAATTTAAATTTGCCAGGCATATATATTCATATAGAGATGGAATAAGACAAAGCTTCACCTAATAAGGAGTATCATCTAATTATTTCTTAATGTTTTACTGACATCTGCAAGCATAAAATATGTTTGTGATGGGTTTGGGCCCTTTGGGGTGTCATCCGATGTGGTGGGATGCCACCGAGTCAGCCTATTCTGCCAACCTGGGTCCCCTTAACCTGGCCTTGCTGGGTTAGGCTCACAAGCCTCTTCCAGCCAACCACACAGGCAGGGCCACACCCAGCTGCACAGAGGACAGAGATCCGCTCTGGAAAAATTCAGCCTTAGGGGCTTGCCCCAACACTCTGATGCCCTCTCCTTTTAAGGGGTACATTCCCAAAGGTTTTATGAAATTTGTCCCCTCCCTCAATGTGGAGGGAGATATGCACAACTTCTCCCCCCCCCCCCCCCGTTAGAAATTACATAAACTGGGTTATATTATAAAGAAATAAGTTTAACTATAAAAGGTGAATTTTAAGTGAAGATAAGATATAAACAGACAGAACAAAGCAGTTTACTGACCAAATAAAGCAAAATAGGCAAGCTAAGCTCAATATACTTAAAAAAAAAAAGGTTACCAAATGTAAATTCTCACCCTAAATGTTTTTAGGCAGGTTGCAAAGTTTCTGTGGTTCAGAGTTCCCAGTTATATTCCTTTTCAGACTGGACCCCTGCCTCAGTCTGGATTTCCCCTCCTCCCCCAGCCTTCACTTCAGGTGGCTTTAGCAGTCTTTCTTCTTGTGCAGACAGACCATGGAGAGGAGAAGTCCCACCCTTAAATAGGATTTACATATGGTGGGAATCCTTTGTTTCCCAAACTTGACCCCCCTTTCCCTTCCAGTGGAAAGTTACAAGAAGTCCTAGGTAATGTTTAGTATCAGGTAACAAGACCACCTGACTCTGTAGTATCACAGCGTCCAGGAATCAGTGGCAGTATGGAGTGTCCGCAAGAAGGCCAAGCCTTTTCATACTCCATTGTCCTCAATGATGGCTCATCAGCCCTGTCTGGCTTTTCCACTGTTGTACCTGAAGTGCTAGCAGTGGGCATCACCCAAAATAGCATAGTTGAAATACAGATACATAGTCAATATTCCTAATTTCAGATACAGAAATGATACAGGCATACAAATTGGATAATCACATACATTAAATTATAACCTTTCCAATAATATCTTACAAAACCCATCTTGCATAAAGTACATCTCAGTTATGTCATTCATATCAAGCATATTTTCATAAAGAATATGGAGTGAAACATCACAATGTTTTCTTTTAAAATCATGCATTTTTTTCTTCTGTCTAAAGTCTTTGCTGAATGGGCTGGCCCTTAACACTGTACACAGGATGCATCCCAAAAGGAGACATTAATCTGTATTTCTTACCTATTTGTTTCCTGTATTGCTCAATAGGAGTTCTTGTGGCAGAGGCATCCTTTCTACCCATCCTTTGAGTCCAAAACCACTAAGTAAGGAAGGGGGGGGAAAAATCATCATTATTTTTAAATAATGAATTATCTAAACAAACCAATGAATTCTATGCATATCAAAGTCTTTAACGAGTAAAATAGTTATCTAAATTCCATACAAAAGGAATAAACCTATACAGAGTAGAAATAGTTACTAACCCTTCTGCACCTGTTTTTCTTTGAGATGTGTTGCACACGTCCTCTCTGCTGTAGGTGTATGTGTACCCCACCCCAATGCACAGTTGTCAGAATTTTCCCCTTAGCAGTACCCATTGGGGCAGCACGATCACCCTCTGCTGCCTCATGCAGGCATAAAGCGCGGAACCACCACTGACCCCCCTCAGCTTCTTCCTATCGGACAGACTCCAATGGAGAGGAGAAGAAGGGCAGGTCATGGAATGGACATGCACTACACATCTTGAAGAACAACAGTTATGGAAAAGTTAGTAACCATTTCTTCTTCAAGTGATATCACAGATGACTCAAAAGCATTCCAATCTGGAGGTGGCCAAGAGCCTATTTGAACAGAGACTACAGGACAACTTGTCCAAACTTAGCAATGTCTCTAGACTATCAAGAGATACCATAGTGAGAGGCAAACATATGCCATGATGACCAGGTTGTCACTTTGCAAATGTCTAATATGGGAACATGGGCCAGACAGGCTGCAGAGGCTATCTGGGATCTAGTCAACTGACCCAAAACTCTATCCAGAAGCTTCACATTCACCATCTATCCAAATAGATATCCAAAATGTGATCCTTTGGGTGGATACAGGACAGACCTTCATCCTGTCCACACATGCTGTGAACAGTTGTGTCCAAGACCTAAAAGGTTTAGTCCGTTCTAGATAAAAAAACAAAAACAAAAAAAACCCTAAAGCTTTTCTAATATTTAGAGTATGAAGCCTCTCCTCACCTTTATGATCATGAGGCTTTGGAAAGAAGGTTGGTAAGAAGACTGCTTGGTTAATCTGAAAACTAGAAATCACCTTGAGAAGAAACCTTGGGTGGAGACGAATGCAAACTTTGTCTGTATAGACAATTGTATATGGAGGACCTAATACCAATGCCCTCAATTTCCCCAGCTGACATAATAGCCACTAAAAATGTCACCTTTATAGAAAGGTGCAATAGGGATCAGGTCGTTAGAGGTTCAAAGGGGGTGACCCATCAGTTTTTCTAAGACTAGATTCAAGCTCCTGGGGGAACAGGATTTTGCACCTGTGAAAACTGTCTATCCAGGCCCTTTAAAAATCTTACAGCCATAAGGCTGAAAAAAGAGAGTGGTTTTCAACAAGTGGTGGAAGGTTAAGAGCCACTAAATGCACACTGATTGAACTAATTGCCAATGTTTAGTGTTTTAGGAACAGAAGATTATGTGCTGAACAGAAACAAAGGACTCAGGACCAGAGAAGCTCTTTTCACTCTGACCGAGACAGAGAACTTCTTCCATTTAGCCAAAAAAGTACTCCTAGTTGATGGTTTTCTACTATTTAGCAGCACTTCCTGAACAACCCTAGAACATAACTTTTCTTCAGACACTAGCCACAAAGCCTTCAAGTCATCAGGAGAAGGGTCTGCAGATTGGGATGGGAGGTGACCCTGATTCTGTGAAATCAAGTTCATGTGTAGTAGGAATGACAACGGGGGACTGATAAGTTTAATAGCTCCAAAAACTAGTGCCGAGAGGGCCATCCCTCAGCATAAGATGAGCCTTGTTCTGCTTAATTTTGCACAGAACTTTGGGCAGGAGAGGAATGTGAAGAAAAACATACAGGAATTCATCTGACCATGGCAGTAGAACACATCAGTCAATGAACCTGGACTGCAGCCCACTGCGGAGCAAAACTGGTGTCTTTTTTTACAAACTGATCCACTTAGGGAGTTCCCCAGAGCTGGAAAATGGACCTTGCTACATCTGAGTGAAGGGGCCACTTGCAGTGGTTGATGAACAGCCTGCTTAGGCGATCTGCCAATGTATTTTGGATCCCTGGAAGGTAAACTGCTTTCAGGATTATGAAATTGGCAATGCAGAAGGCCCAAAGTAGAACTGCTAAAATGACACAGCAGTGAAGACCAGGCTTCTCTTGGTTTGGTTTGGTTTTGTTTTATAAAACATGGCCACTGTATCATTGGTCATAACCAATGAACCCCTTTTGATTTGTGAAAGAAATGCCATGCAAGCTAACCAGATAGCTTGCAACTCCCTGACATTTATATGCAGACTGAGATCTTGGGAAGACCAGAGATCTTGTGTCTGTAGCAGACCCAAATGAGTCCCACCCCTCAACTAGTATGCTGGTACGAGGCATCTATGACTAAGATGAGAGATTGTTGAGGCTGGGCAAAGGGAACTCCCTTGAAAACGTTAGCAGAACCTATCCACCAATCTAGGGAGGATAAGACTCAATTTGGAATGTGAGCTATCATGTCCATGATGCTTCCTCAATGAAGCACACTTTGCACAACCAGCCCACAGCTCTCTCATATGTAGCTCCAACAAATCTGTTTTTTGAACCTGAGACAGGATGGACTTCTCCATGTTGATCAGCAAGCCGAGCTCATCTAACATGGGCTGAAAAATGTCTTGCTTTATAAGTCAACATGGCTTTATAAGAAAAGTCCCTGAAAAGGGACAGGGAAGGGATTACTTCACTTTCACCATGTTAAAAACCTACCAATCTGTTGTGAAGGGGGTGCTGCCGAGATCATTTGCGGCTTTCCCCGCGATAGTACCATTTTGAACGGAACACTAACTGCTGCATCCCATGTTCCCACATGGTGCAGAGGTGAAGGAATGTGTGTTGGTACCTTCGCCACCAGGCAACGCTCTTGTACAGTCTTTCGAAGAAGAACAACGAAATACTGGAACTAATCATCAATATTACAAACACTACAAGACGAATTCTAAAAGTACTCTTTTTCTATAATTTGGTTTATTAATATTTTATAGAACTCATTAGTTTGAACAACAAAATAAACGCAGTTTAAGAATTTTGAACAAAACAAGCTGCCATCCAATATGAACCTTGGTATAGTTGAAATCACTTTTAGTAAAACTATTTTTCTTCGATAAATCACTGACTGAACTTAAAGTCTGCTATTATTCAGATTTCTATTTGCCCATCCCCACAGAATCTGGGTGCACAAGAATATGAGCTAGTAAGAGAGAACGCAATATGCAGGCTCATATAGATATAGGGCCAGACTGTGCTTGTGAGATCCACATGAAGAGGCCTTCCATGCACTTACCTCCCCCATCCAAAGTAGAAGGGGAAGTCTGCTTGCCTTCACAGCAGCAGTGCCTCATTCTCCTGCCACCCAGGGACGCCTGTCCATAGTTCTAGATATCGCCAAGTGAGTAAAGGGTAGATAGTAGGTGGAGTCACTTTGATTGTCCTCCAACCTCACCTAGCAGCAAAACCAGAGGAGAATAAATACCATCAGAGCCTGTATTAACTTTCCTCTATTTCTTATATTAACCCTCCTTGCTCTTAAAGGGGAGTCTCAAGAACAGTAATTGGAGAGTCTTGACAGTGCCATGTTGTCAGAGCCACAGACAGCACCAGGGGACGCAGAGCTGCTGCAGAAATGCAGGAACTCCACATGGATGGACCCCGACCCCAGGATGATACCCCAAGATCTATGCACATGTTTGGGATCAGCAAGAAGTGTTGGTCTGACTCATTTTCTTCCACTGTAGAGAATAAACAGATGAATTCAGAGAAAATTCTAAAAAGGGAACCACATGGATTTTCCTGGATTGCAGCTCAGTCCAGAACTGAGGTACCTTAGTCCTCACACTTGCTATTCCAATTCCAGGTTTCTCTTGCCCAGAGATGAAAAATCAGATTATATTATACATGTGTAGTAATTGGGATGTGCACAAATGGGGACTACAAATTTACAACCTAACTCAGGTCTCCAGAGTCTAAATCCACTATCTCTCTATTAACATTATTTTTAAAACTTTCAGAGTAATATATCAAAACGTACAGATGTTCTAAAATTAAAACAGCAAGGATGAAATTCACCCATCACCTTCCAAAATCTAATCAACCAACCTTTTGTATAGAGAACTCCAAATAGACTAGAGCAGTTTGGAATCTACCTCCCAACTTGCAGGCAGGCTAGGGACCTGCACACAGTCGTCCCTCTGAGGCTGCTATTCCCACTAATAATCACAGCTTCTTCACACGTTGGTATCACTTTTCTCTACTAGATCCACACAATCATGGTTCCAATAACCCTTCTAGCCAACCCCAAACAACCAGCTGAGTGGTATATAAGAGGTACTAAGACGCTGTATACAGCTGCTCCCTCTGTATGTTTCTCTCCCCACCAAGTAACACCACGTGGTTTACCTGGTGCAGTGGGATGCTGGAAATGGATTAAATTCACCCTCTACTCCAAAAGCCAAAATCTGGCTTTAAATCCATCTTCAAAAAAATATATATTAAACCACCAAGACAAGTTTGTCAAATGAGCTATTGTCAATGGCATAACTGTTTTCAAGCCAGGTTCAAAGCACAGTCCCAGAAATTATCCCCGGGGCTTATTCATGCATCAAACAATGTAGCAGTTATTATCACTGTTTGTCCATTTGGTCATTTGGGGCCCAATTCTGCTTTTTGCTGACAGTACTGGCCAGAAATCACCACCCATTATATCAGTGCAAATACACAGTAACTCCATTAACATTAACTGAAGATTTTGATACACTAAGTACATTTAACTCAGTAAATAACCCACATTTAGGTATCTATAGCATATACTAGGCTGAATGAAACTAAGGAAAAAGAATTGCATTTGTTTTGTTTTTCAGTTTCTTGCCCCTATTTCCCGTAAAATCATAACCCAGCTGGGAAGAAAGGCAACTGATTCCCACATAATGCTTACACCAGGGCAATGGTGGAAAATGGAAAATAAAGTTAATATTTCAACTAACAAAGTAGATAATACAAAATTTTATACACCAAAATCTAGTTTTTTGCTTATTTTATTCCACTGTTAGAAACAACGTTTGACTTGCCTTTTGCATTTTCAATAGCCTAGGAATGTTTTGTAACAAAATGTTATCTGTGAAAGATGCTTACAGTTTTAGTAGTGCACTGCCAATAAAATACAAGAGTGCAGAAAAATTATTTCCCAATAGTTAAAATATATATTTGGCCTATTTAATGTGAGCCACAGAGACATTCCTGTTCAGTTGTGTGGTTCAAACTGTCACTGATTCAGGCATCTAGAACCTCTAAAACGCTGTGACTTTTCTTTGTTCTTCAAAGCCATGCAGTAATCATCATTCATTTCTACTGCTTTGATGGTTAGATAGCAAACTCCTGAGAAACCCATAGAGACATTAGCACATACAGACACAATGTCTAATAAGACAGCTATTTGCATAAAAGATCAGCCACAATTTAAAATGTGTTGTGATAAATGTGG
The DNA here is from genome assembly GCF_009764565.3 of Dermochelys coriacea. Classification (NCBI taxonomy): domain Eukaryota; kingdom Metazoa; phylum Chordata; order Testudines; family Dermochelyidae; genus Dermochelys; species Dermochelys coriacea. The sequence continues at coordinate 45,324,209 of NC_050069.1, read as the reverse complement.
AAGGGGAATAACAGATCTATATTAGCATGTACGAAACCAAGATTGTTTTCACAATTTAATTCCTTGGGAGCTGTGGCTCATCACCTTCCATTGTAAAGAATTCTGCATTCCCTAAGGAAGTAGCTTGCTATGAGCCAGAGTTAAGCTAAAATATGGATTAATAAGAGATAATATTTATTATTTATGAATCTTGCTGCAGGAATGGTTTCAAACGTAACCATCAGATCAGATTTCTAGAAAGAAAAAATCTGGAATCTTTCTAACTCACGAAATACTTTGAAGAGAAAATTGTCACCCCTGTTTAAAACAGAAATATTTCACTCATAAATATATCTATTATTTCCCAAAATAATTCACACCGTTTAACAAAGTATGGGCTCAGTCCTGCTTCCATGGTACTCAATAGCAAAATTTCATTAATGTCAGTTGGTGCAGGATCGAGCCTCCTTTCTTGTTTCTTTATTTAACCTGAATTCTACACAATTATAAAGTGCTGTACAAACTCTAAACTCTGTGTAGGTTCCTGGAATTCTAATGACTATATACCATTTAAAAACCATCTAAAAGAGTTTGCCACTGTTCTTTTAGATATTGCTAAAAAAGACTTAAGGAGTAGTTTCAGGTCATTAGAAATCAATGTGAGCTTTCTCCCAGCTCTCAGCTTCTACAAAAATGCTTTTTTTTAAAAAAAAAAATCATGTACAAGTGATTTGAATGATATTTTGTTTTTTAGTCTGTTTTCAGATTTTTAAAGGGGAATTTTTTCTTTGGTCTTTTTTCCCCCTTCTCTTTCCTTGTACCACAAGAGGAGTGCTTTATCTTTTTTTCTCCTGTTCTATCACATCTTGACCACTATCCAAGATGAAGAAGTGGCTGATATCACCCTCCATTGTCAATAATATATTTCTGATTTTGACAATTAATGAGAGCTATAGACAAAGAACTGTTTGAATATCCATTCAAGATCTGACTATGAGAGAATTTAACTCACTACTCTTGAAATACAGTTCTGTTTTACTGTTCATGGGAATTTCAAAGATTATTATTCTGGCCATCTAAGGGATCATACTGTCCCTTTCATTAATGGAATAGAAACATATCGTGAATGACTAAAAAAAAATTAATAAAAAATAAATATAGGGACTATAAAGCACATGGCACTGTGCTTTGTACATTTATGGTGCTATATAAATGATTAATAACAATAATAAAATCTTAAGTAGGTTCCACTGTACATACCAAAAGCTGCATGAATGCAAAATTCCATGAAAATGATACTTGGTATTGAATAATGTGTTTTGATTCTTCAACTATAAAGTATAAGTATAAAGTTTTTTAAACATTAGCATATAGTAATTGTGAACATTAAAGATAATTAAAGGTTGAAATGTAATTATTAATTTGACAGAAGAGAAATTAAGAATTTGTGACTGAAAGGACTCCCTGCAGAATGCTAATGTTATGGGCCAAATTTTCAGACACTAGCATCTAAGTCTAATTTACACATGCATCAATATGGATATACTCATAATGACTAACCGAATATCTATACATGTAGCTATCCATCTGCATGTAGCTATCCATCTGTACTACAAATGGATGCCCAAACAGGCAAACACACTTTTTTTATTTAGGCAATGTAGGCCTATGTTTTCAAACTATAAAGGCAGCTGAGTCTTAACTCAGTCTATAACTCCGAGTCGGATTTAAAATCTATAGAAGTCAATGGAAAGAGTTCCACTGACTTCAATGGACTTTAAATAGGTCTTTTGTCAATAAACTTCATAGTCAGTTGAATAACCACAGTTTTTTAATTGAGTTAAATTAGCCAAAGGAGGGAGACCATAATGATCCACAAGTGCAGTGGGAAAACGTTGCTAGTGACAAAAAAACTAATACATTAAACAAGGACAACAGAACGAAGTGCTACAACAAACCCCATGGCCAACTAGATGTCACAGCTGCCGTCACTATGCTGCATGATAACTCAGAACTTCCTGGCAGCAACAGAACTAGAACTCATATCCTACTGCTTTCAGTCAGACACCTACCACTTTAGGCAAAGAAGAAACTCCATTATCTGTTAGTAATATTGTGCCTATGGCACACAATAGAGCAATTCTGATTTTACCTATTAGGAACAGCAAAAATACACAGCACTCTAACTCAATGTTCTATATTCCTTAGTTCATTTCAAAATCCACAACAAATGAAAAACAAATTAAGTATCAAATATTTTCATTTTGATTCTTCAAAAAAAGAGTTTAACATATTTGATTAGACACCGAATACTAAAGATAAGGATTAAAATATAACGATTGATTTTGATCATGTGAGAAAAATATTATTTTAATTAAAATACAATTCTGGTAGGATTTAAATCAAGATGTTCACATCAGTCAAATTTGATAAAAAAGGGGACATTTGTACAAAAATAAACGGCTTGTTTCCCACTCTCACTCAAGTCGTTACTCCAGGGGGAATTCTGCGCCACTGTGCGTATTAAGAATTCATGTCCCCCACAGAAAAATTACTGCTGATGGAGAAGCAAAGAAAAGCTGCAAGAGCAGTCACATGACCCTCCCCAGCTACACAGGCACATCGTTTCGTGCACCTGGAGCAGCCAGCAGAAAGATAAATCACCATGGAAAGAGGGGATGGGGATGCCCCAGCTGGTAGCTCTTACCCGGGCTCAGCTGCTAGTCCCAGCTGGGATAGGGGTGGGGAAGGACAGGACTTCCTCACCCCCTACAAGGAGCAGCCAGGGCCAGATCAGACTCACTCCCAGAAATATCCCCCAGCTACAGGAAGCTCTGCACACACCCACCCTGTCGCTTCCTGCCCACATTGCTCCGCAGCCGCAGGGGGAGGCGTCACTGCACAGGGAGCTGCTCCCCCGTCTGCCCAACTCCTGTGCATCTGGACCCTCCCCAGACCCACTGGCCAAGCCCCAACAACCTGCATGAAGCCCCCCACCCCACCTAGCCACTTACCCCCTGCATTCGGACCCCTGCCTCTCCACTCAGATCATTCCCTGCTGAGCCCTCGCAATTGAACCCCCAACTGGATGAGTCCCACCCCCCTGCACCTAGATGAGCCTCCCACATCTGAACCCTCACCCCACCGAGCCCCAACCAGCTGCACTCAGACCCCCACTCCATCAAGGCCCACTCTCCCAACACCCAGACCCATCCTCCCACACCTAGACATCCCCCCCCACTGATCCCCAACGACCTTCACCTGGATCCCCCTGCAGAATCCCATTCCTCCTGAACCCAGAACCCCCACAGAGCCCCTGTGCATCCATTTAATAGCACCTGGGAGCTGCAACCAACATCAAGGCCTCATTAAGCTTTGTTTTTTCTGGAATTTGCATATATTTTGATGTAAAGATGTTGATGAACAAAATGTTAAGATTCAAGACTGAAAATATTAATGCCTTCACTAGAAAATATAACCATGGTGTGGGGAAATAGGTACTCATGGAGGAAGTCCATGTAGAAAGGACATATCTGTTTCATGTGTAATAGTATATTATATATCATATCTATCTACTTATCCGTGTGTGTGTGTGTTTGTGTTTATCGGTGTATATAATGTTTTATTAATGTATTGATTGTAGCATATTAAAATGCCTTTTTATAGTAATTCTTTAATATACCCAATAAAATATGTTACTTACATGACATTTGCATATAAGTAGCCATAGACTTTGGTTCCATGTGGAAGAGGGGAAGTCTACCTGGGTTTCTGTATCTCTTCTCACAAAGCCCCACAAAACATATGGACTCTGCAATCACACAAAGGAGGATTCTACCCCATCTCATTTATATGCATAAACATTTGAATTTGAGCTTACATGAATAAAGTTCGAGTGCTTGTTATTGTCAGACACATACCCCAGATCCAGCAAAGAACTTCAACATGTGTTTAATTTAAGCACGTCAGTAGTCCCGCTGGAGTTAGTAGGATTACCCAAGTTAAGTATGTATCTAAATGCTTTACTGCATGTGGACCCAAGTCTGATATGATAGAGAAAGCAACAGCAACGTTCTTTTTCTTACTGGGCTCTCAGTATATGGTCTGCTGGGGCTCTCAATACAAGCTGTCCTACATCTTAAAAATTCAGACTTCTGTTCAATGTAATATACTATATTCACTTAAAAATACTGAATGTCTGCAATCAAAAAAGAATCTCTACCCTTCTGACACTAAAAGAAGAAAACCCCCTCAGGCAAACATACTGCAGAGGGTTTTAATGCCTCCCATTGTGTGGCAGTTAGCCTTGTCGATGTACAAACTACAAATAAAACACTGTTTTTATACCTGCTCTAGAGGGGCGATTATCTACTTGAATACAGATCAGAAGCATCTCTCAGAACTGGAAGATGGAAAGAATGCCAACGAATGAAGACAACATGGCTAACATATTAATATTACTCATTTTCAAGATCTTTGTTTTAAATTTACCTTAAATTCTATAATTTTCCATTAAAATATATAAAATCAGATAATATTATATATGGTTTTCATCATCACCCAACACAAAAATGAAAATTGGTTGGGGGTTCTCTCTGAAAGAAAAATTATAAGATATATACGACTACATGTGATATTTAATGCTAACTTTTTTTAAAAAATAATGTGACCTATTATATACGGTATTTGGTATATATAACCAGCATGAAAAGCAAACACAGAAGTTGTACCATGTTGATTGTGATTTGAGGGTAGATAAGGAGAGCAAAGGCATTTGTCACACTTATACAACATGAAAATAAAGCATGCACCTTTTACTGTGCAAGTTAAAAGCTTATTGAGTCAAGAGGAATGACTAGAATCAATTATTTCTTCTGCCTCAGTGATTCAAGATATCAACAGCAAACAGTCTGCAGTATGGTTGAATATAGGCACTTTCATTCCCTCTTTGATCCTTCACATCCACACCTTCACCTTTCATTTCCTTTGATGAGCTAGGAAATCATTTAAATTAAAACTACCATGCTATAGGGTCGTACACCTCAAATTTCAAAATTACATTCTTCTGAGCACTCCAATTATAATAACTTAAGATTTTACAATTCATGTATTTAATAGAGAATTATGTTGTTTCATTGGTATCTCACTCCATGGTATCAAAAATGTTATTTTGCTCTGCTCAAGTATTAACTAAGGGGCAGCACAACTCTCCCTACTCTGCTAAAAGCCAAGGATAACCCCATCTTCTCCATTTCCACTCTCCTTCCCAATTTTTCCCACCCTGGGGTCCCAACAGGTCAAAGTTTAGTTTGCTTGGGTGCAAACTTTAAAATGTTTGGATTTAAGTGTAAGCTTCATTCTGAATTTCCTGCATTTAGAATGTTTGATTTGGGGATTGTTACAATTTTCCTTTAACAAATTGATCCTGAATTACTGGTATGTATTCTCAATCTTAACTTCATTTTAAGGTAGCGATTGTCCGGGATAGTGGAAGGAGAAGTGAGAGTCTCAGTAACTGGACCTTCCCACCCTGGCAGCCCACCATAAATTGGAGGCTGGGAGACCTGGAGAAAATACCAAAATAAATAAAGCCACCGCCCAAAAGCTAGAAGTCAGACAAATTTGTTTCTTTGGCGAATCCTATCACCACAGTATGATGCAATGTCACACCACCACCAAGGTCATAATGATCAATAAAACTGGTGACCAACCTTTCCTATTTTGATATTCTTTAATCTCTGTCTCACTTTGTACCTAGAAAAAAACGGGTAAAGGCTGAAAGCAAATTACAAATGACAGAAGCAAATAATATTTCAATACACGTGGAGATAACTGTAACACTTCAGCAAAACTAAATTATTAGTTCCATTCTGAAAACTAGTCTTTGAAAGGATTTAAAAGGTAATCTTTCCATCATTCTATGTTCAGAATGAATATTTTTCCCCTCTCTTTGAAACTACCATAACTCAATAAATATTAAATATACTGATTTATGAATGAAAAAAAGTTTCATGCTCCTTTGTTGCTCCTCATGTTGTATTTGGTATTCAGGAAAGTGAATTAGCTTATACAAATATTTTAGTCAGAGTAAAAGAAATAATAAGTGCATGAATAGTTTTAATTTGGATTTTTAAAAAAAAAACTGATTAAAAACACCATAACCTGTTAGGGTATGTCAATACAGCAACTAGGCAGAGTCCACCTTGCAGGATCCCAGAACTCGGGCTCCAGCCCAAATCTGGAAGTCTACTTAGCAATGAAACAACCCAAGCCCCAAGAGCTCGAATAGGCTGGCACAGGCCAGCCACAAGTGTCTAGCTGCTGTGTAGACATACCCTTAATGTTCTCAAATGCACATCAGAAGACAAAATGAACATACATATCCTAATCCAACATTCTTCTGTAAATTTTTCTTTAATTTTGGCTATGAGAAATGAAGTTGCAATTCTACTGGATTCTCCTCTCAGATGTAAAATTAAAAGATTCAGCTGATCTTAGGTCCTCCACTCAAAGCTCCAGTCATAATCCCAGAATAATTCAATTAAAGTTACATATCAAAATTGGACCAAATCCTTTGCATGGACCAATGGTCCACTGAAGATACAAGTGCTGGTAACCAGCAGAAAAAGCACCAACCTGCTTACATTATAACAACAAAACCCCTGGCCTCACTTTAGTGCTGCATGTTTTCACTATTTTGTGCTGCACAATTTCAACTGCATTTGCTCAAAACCAACAGCAGCAATAGGTGGCATCCTGGAGGCTTTTTGCTTATATTCTGCATTGCAGCTGTGCATGAACTTACTATCAGCCTATTGGTCTAGACATTGCTAAACTTTAACATTGTTAGTTTGAACTGTCATGCTAGGTATTTCTGATATTTTGAATAGGTCAACAAGTGGGAGGTGCAGCATAGGAGACAGCTCTGTTAGCTGTACACCCTCTGGGGACTGCTTCATGCCATGGATCAGAGAGACAGGACTTCAAAGTTTTCGAGATGTATCTAGGAAAATTTTAGCTAAATTTGGTATAACATGACTATCTCCTAACTGGATTAAGGTCTGTCTAACTCTGTTTTTAAAACCATGACCACGTATTACCTTCCCAGTTATATATATCCAACTTCCACCAACATTTTAGGCAATGCTATAATAATTAAAATATATTAGAATACTCTGTAGGCATAATAGCTATGGTCATGACTACCAAATTCACAATACATTTTCGTCAATTTCACAGTCATGGATTTAAAAAACATAAATTTCATGATTTCAGCTATTTAAACCTGAAATGTCACATTGTTGTAATTGTAGGAATCCTGACCCAAAAAGGAGTTGTGGAGTGGTCACAAGGTTATTGTAGGCGGGGGTTGCGCTACTGTTACTCTTACTTCTGTGCTGCCGCTGGCGGCTGTGCTGCCTTCAGAGCTGGGCAGCTGGAGAGCAGTGGCTGCTGGCAGAACTGCCGCCAGCCGCAGTGCAGAAGTAAGGATGGCATGGTATGGTATTGCTACCCTTACTTCTGTGCTGCTGATGGCAGGGTGTTGCCTTCAGAGCTAGGCACCTGGCCAACAGCTGCCACTCTCTGGCTGCCCAGCTCTGAAGGCAGCACAGAATGGTGGCAATGCCGTGACCCTCCTAAAATAAGCTTGCAACCCCCCTGCAACTCCCTTTTTGGTCAGGACCCTCAATTTGAGAAACACTGGTTTTCCCTGTGAAATCTGTATAGTATAGGGTAAAAGCACACAAAATACCAGATTTCACGGTGGGAGACCAGATTTCACCATCTATGACGCATTTTTCATGGCTGTGAAATTGGTAGGACCCTAGTCACAACCCAATACACAGTTCTGTATTTGATTTCTGGACCTCAGTTAGCAATGGGAAAGTTGGGACATTTCTGAAAGAGAAACCTTCAGTCTCTACGATGCGAGCATTTAATGAGGTGCTATAGAGACAGGAAGATCTTTTCAGAAGCCATAGCCCAAAATAAAATAGTCCACTTTAACATCCTGGGTGCACGTCTCTAAGCATTAGAAGTTAGCTCACACCCTTGGCTGGCGTCAAAAGGAGAACATGTGCTTCAATATTACCATAAGGTTTTATGAGAGAGGGAAAAATACAGTGACCAAAATATATCCTTACAAAACAAAGAAAACCAGGGTATACAATAATATAAATCTAGGCCAGTTTGCATCAGAGCAAATAAATGAACAGACAAAATACAATACCAATATGAGAAATCTAACAAAGGCTACTCTCTTCCTAGTACTATCATTTTGTTCCACCACTATTATACCCTATGTCCTATTACCCTGTAAGCAGGCTTGAAGAGCAGAGAAGAGCTATATCCATTTTGTGTAGTAGTTTAATTACAGTTGTTGCCATTTTATTGCAGGATTATGAGTGTGTAATGCTACCCCTCCACACACACAAATAAACACACACCCCTTTGCCGAGACCTTAGCTTTACTACTCTGATGGGCTTTCATACAAGCTGTGTTAATGAAAATTGATACAGTAACTCCTCACTTAACATTGTAGTTATGTTCCTGAAAAATGCGACTTTAAGCAAAATGATGTTAAGCAAATCCAATTTCCCCATAAGAATTAATGTAAATAGGGAGGGTTAGGTTCCAGGGAAATTTGTTTTTTTGCCAGACAAAAGGCATATACATTTTAAGCAAGCAATTTAATACAGGTTTTTAATACAGGTTTAATACTGTATTATAGTTGGGAGGTGCCCCCACCTTACCCCACAAAGGCATAGCCTACTGGCACTGCAGACAATGAGGCAGGCAAGGAGACTGATGGTGCCGTAGGCTAGCAAAAGCACCTTGCACAGCAGTAGCGGCAGCTACCCAAGCACTGGCACCAACTTTGCCGGGGGCTGGGGACTCAACCCTCGGCCCACCCACTCCACCACTTCCCTCAAGCCCCCACCCTTAATTCACCTCCTCTCCTCCCCAGCTCCACCTCCTCCCCATTTATTCCGCACGCCGTGTCCTCGCTCTTCCCTCCTCCCCCCAGCCTCCTGAATGCCGCAAGACAGCTGATTGCCACAGGCAGGAGGCGGGGTGAGCTAATCCACCGGATCTACTGGCGGGCAGGAGGCGATGGTGGGAGGGCATGGGGAGCTCATGGGGGGCTGCCAGCCGTAGACAAAGCAGGCAGCCAAACAACATTTTAGGGGAGCATTGCACAACTTTAAACGAGCATGTTCTGTAATGGAGCAGGGACGTAACATCGAAACAACATTAAGCAAGAGGATGTTAAGTGGGGAGTTACTGTACTAAGATACTACAGTGGAAATGTTTAAAATGAAACTTTGTCAGCTCAGAAACACAATAAAGGTGCTCAAGCTAAAAGTGGAAAAGCTTCCCAAAATTATTCTTTGCAAGGAAAACAGAAAAGAAACCAGAACACCAACAACTGACTTCCCAGAGAACATAACATCAAGTTCAAGGCCTTGGTCCTTTGTGTCAAGATGTAAATGGGCTGGGCCAGGGATATCTTAAAAATCACCTCATACTCTGGGATCTCAACAACTATCAACAACTTTGCTCCTTGGCCACATTTCACCAACATTGTCTATACAACATTTCAGATGGATTGAAAGGGGCAAGGCTTGTCAAGAAAACCAGAAAGGAGATTGCCACAGATGAGGCAAAATAAAATCAAAGCTTGTTAATGATTTTGGCAGTAGGGTCAGGAGGTAATGATTGACTTTTCACCTGTTATATAAAAATGAACAACAGGATTTAGTGACAGAATTTATGTGGGTAATAGATTCAAAACGACTAGGTGATTATAAAACTGAGAGACAGGGAGAATGATGCTATTATCAATGTAATAGAAGGAAAGAGGCATTCCACTGTTGCCAACTTTGAGTGCGAGTTTATCATGAAAAATCCAGGTGTTGGAGAGGGAGTCGGAGATGCAAATTTTATGAGAGGGTAAGTCACAAGTGAAGAAGTAAACCTGTGAATTACCAACATATAGTAGGAGTTGAAACTATACAATGACATGAGGTCTTCAGAGACAAAGAGACTAGAACAGAGGACTGTGGGGAACTAAAAGAATGGGAGGAAGGAGGGGGACAAAAGTCACTAGTCAGGTGCTCAGGGAGTGGCTGAAGAGGTAAGATGCAAAATGATAGTCTAATTTTTTAAAAAACTGTGAAGCAAAGTAGTGAGCTCATTTGTACCAGTATGTCAATACAAAGAATGTTCTTCTAGCTACCAACTGTTTCATGGCAGTGACGGTGTCTGAGCTCTTGACAACAGACTGATAAGATTTGCTGCAGACTGTGGATACACTGAGCTCTTTTCTGTAGAAGTTCAGAAACATACTGTTCCTTAGCCTTGAAAATTACTTAGGAAAATGGTGCAAATTCTATAAATTCTATATTCTTCTTTCTATGGTCAAGACATAGAATTTAACAGTCTGTACAATACACGTTTTCTGTGTACAGTAAGTGGCAGAATGCAAGTGCTCTGAATTCTTGACAATTATTTTGTTCTGCATATATGGTTATGTTTTAGTATCATTTAGATCATAATTTCCATCGATATATAAACTCAGAGAAAGACAAACAGTTTCTCTTTACCTGTAGAACTGGAAGAATTCATCCAACAGCTTTGCTTTGTAAATCATTTCAGGTCTATTCTATTAAAGCATAAAGGATATTAGCAAGTGCTCTGGAACCTTTTGTATGAAATTATTATGCTTTGTTACTTTAAGAGGCTACTAATATTATTTAATCTCATGGAATACTTAAAAAAAGCTACTTCCAATTTAAATTAAATTTTCATCTTTAACTAATGGCTACATCCTGATTTTCCAGATATTCCTATACCTATCTGGCCTGGTGGTTTTCTGCATTGCTTTCCTAATTAGATATCAGATCATGTTGTCCTATCTTTCTCAATAAATAGGTGACAAGTAAGTTAATTACAGTAGTCAGAGGGTGCAGTGTTCACTTTTCCCTCTGCAAATTACAGAAAGATCTGTTTATAATGTTCATAATAGTTACATTTGAATAGTATAAGCAAAAAAACCCATATGAATACATTAAAACTGGGAGCCAGATCCTCAGATGGTGAAAATCTGAGTAGCTTTGTTGAAGTCACACCAATTCACACCAGCCAAGGATCTGACTCTCAGATTTTAAACAAACAAAAGTTGGAGAGTGCACATACACATTATAGCAGCAACTTCCATTACACATTCACACACAATGTAAGGAGACCTGCTATGCATGTGCCTCTACAGCATTAGAAAGAAATCACCAGCCTGGCAGCCTTCTCATCCGGCTCAGTTGGGAATCACATCAACAGGCATAACAAGTTCATGCGGTAGAATATGGACATGCCAAGACCCTCAGGCCCCCTCCCAAGAGCAGCAACTGAAGGCAGAGACAGTAAATCAGGGCCTTACAGCCAACAAATTCTAAGCCTACCCTCCCAGAAGAGGCTTCACAGTTCACTGACTTTGTAATTCTCTCTACTCTGAATCTTGAGAGGTCTTTTTTCCCCCTCAATTGCCATAGGCATAGGTGCCATAGACACCCTCTTCATTCCACCCCCCCTTAACTATGCAAACCTCCATCTGCCCAACCTTACTCTCCCTGCTTATTATGTGTGTTACCCTCCCCTTCTCCTTCCCCTCACCCACTTCTTTGCCCATTCTATCTCCCTCTCTTTACTCACTCCCTGATTATGCCTCCCTCTTCTCTTCCCCACTTCAGTCCAAGCGCAGCACCACAACCAAAACCCACTCTCTAGAAGGCAGGTCCTCATTTGGTGTAAGTCAGTATAGTTGAATAACTAGTCAAAATTCACATTTCCTAATTTTGTGAGTGCTTGACTTTACAACCTTAACATTCTTTTAATGCAGCCTTTTGGATGTAATTTCCTAAGATTTTAAAGAAGCAAACTTCAAAAACAGAAATTCTATCAGGTGGCATCATATTCATATACACATGGGTCATCAGCAGGGCTGGAACTTTTAGATCCAGTACACACCTCTAACTCTTGAGACAGTGTAACGGACAGGAGTAGTAAATTGTCAGTCTCTATGTAGACCAGCCACTAGGGGTGATGAAAGAGAGACTTTGCCAGTGGGGTTCAAAGCATGGAGGCATTAGAGGTTCTCATCGCAACAGATACAAGAATTTTTTTAAGATGGGAAAAGCAGCATATTTTCCTCTGAATTTGTTCTCAGAAATGGCTCAACCTTACGTTGAAGTCTTACAAAAAAAATAATAATAATCAGCCTGAAGTAGACATCACACTTGGAAAATTTCAGTCCAAACAGGTAACGTTTAGGAAAGTTATAAGCAACTGAAAAACAGGGTTTTGCCAATGGAAAGAGTCAGGCAACCTTAATGACAGGTGGCAGTAGCAATTCAACCTATAATGAATTTAATGTTAAAGTTGAGATTTCAAAAGTCAGAAAATTAAATATACCTGTTGGGCATACTGGGCATATGATTTCCAATTTCTGTCATACATATTGCAAGAAAGAAACACCGCTGTTTCTAAGTAGGTACCCTTGTTATATAGTCACTTCTCAGAGTAGAGCTGCACTTTAAGGTGAGATTTGAACAGAGCTGTAGATATGTGGTATACTGAATACAGAAATGCAGCAGTGGTTTAAAAACAAACAGCATTTAAAACAGGAAGTGAAGAATAACAAAATCACTTGAAATTGTAGCGGAGACAGAGTGAAGTCAATGGGACTAATCAATACAGGAAGTTAACTATTAGAAGCAATTATCATGGGCCCAGTTATCTTTTTTTCCTTATTTATACCAAATAGCACAACCCGAGAGAAAATAATGATTGAAACTTGGACATTTTTTTACACTTCCCATCTGCTCAGTATTCCCACTATATTAAAAATTGAACTAACAGAGCAATGTTTGTATAATTCAGAATGTACAACTTATTTTTTTAATAGATTCCAATGGAATTACACCAGGATTTTGCCCATTAGTTAGAAGACACTAACCCACAGACAGCATTCCCTACAGCTGATAACAAATTGGCCTATATGAATAACAATGTCTTCCTTGTTTACGATATTGTCCTTTCCGGTCTACCTTATGAACCTCTTCTTCCCACTGCCATTCTCTATATTTATCTAGCATCCACCTTTGCTCTGTCCCTTCTCTCAAACTTTTCACTTTTGGTGCAAGAACTTTCTCTGATGTAGCTTCTGTCATCTGGAACAATCTTACTGTATCTATTCAATTTGCCAACTCTTCATCTATTTTCTAATTTAATTTTATCACTTCTTTTCCGACTATGCGTCCTCATTCCTCTTTACCTCTTTTATTGGACTTAGACACTGCATGGTGATGAATTAATAATATTATCACTGTTCTATGTCTGAGATTGCAAGCACAATACAGCAGGGATCACGTCTTCTTTGTTTTGTATAGCACCAAGCACAGTTTTGACACTCAAATAAATAATAATTTATTCACATACTGTTCTGCCACTTAGCTCTGCAAAATGACCTGGGATATATAAGCTATACAAAATAAAGTTGCATAGTACAACTGGAATAGATGGTTAGCTAGGTGAAATCAAGCAAAATAATACTAAAGTTGATTGCTAAACCTACTGCTTAAGGAAACCCAAAAGAAATGTAAAACAAAGAAATTGGCATCCTCTATTTTAAGAACGCCTGGGGTAAATGTTGAGTCAATCCTCTGAATTATAGTGGTGGGGCTACATGCAGCTAGTGTAACAAAAGCACCTGGGGTGCCATGACATTTTCTCATGACCTGCAAACATAATTCAAACTGAAAGAGTAAAAATGTATCTCTAATCATAGGAAGTTGCAGACAATTTTAGGATACTAAGGCTGCTTTCATGTGTGTCCTTCCTAAGAAAACACATGCTAGGGCTTTTTCTTCTTCTTTCAGCCTTTGCCACAGACCACCTAGGTTTGTCATCACATGAAACAAAGTTCCTTTATGAATGGCAAATGACATTTAATTTCATTCCTTAGACTGGGTTTCTGTCTCATCTTCAGCATTAGAAAAATAACTATTCACTCATTAACGTGTCAAAGAATATTTCAACACCAAAACTGCATATTAAAGAGCAATAACATGAACTGTGTTTCTTCATCTTCTCTACCAACATTACCATGCTGTTTATACAGCTAGTGGATAATATTGCAATGACATATGAGATCATCAGTATGCTGATGTGAAAATAGTTTCAGTGTCTGTAATTGATAAAGTGTGGAGGTATTAGAACATTTAAAAAGTTAATCTTGGTAATAATCTCCTGAAAAGTTTTTATATTAATGTAAAGCATTGATGATTTTAACATTTAATCATTGCAGACTCCTCAGGCCCTTCGTTACCAGCACTCCCAGCTATCTTCGAGATACCACTGACTTCCTGAGGAAACTACAGTCCATTGGTGATCTTCCTAAAAACACCATCCTAGCCACTATGGATGTAGAAGCCCTCTACACCAACATTCCACACAAAGATGGACTACAAACCGTCAGGAACAGTATCCCCGATACTGTCACGGCTAACCTGGTGGCTGAACTTTGTGACTTTGTCCTCACCCATAACTATTTCACATTTGGTGACAATGTATACCTTCAACTCAGCGGCACTGCGATGGGTACCCGCATGGCCCCACAGTATGCCAACATTTTTATGGCTGACTTAGAACAACGCTTCCTCAGCTCTCGTCCCCTAATGCCCCTACTCTACTTGTGCTACATTGATGACATCTTCATCATCTGGACCCATGGAAAAGAAGCTCTTGAGGAATTCCACCATGATTTCAACAATTTCCATCCCACCATCAACCTCAGCCTGGACCAGTCCACACAAGAGATCCACTTCCTGGACACTACGGTGCTAATAAGCGATGGTCACATAAACACCACCCTATATCGGAAACCTACTGACCGCTATTCCTACCTACATGCCTCTAGCTTTCATCCAGATCATACCACTCGATCCATTGTCTACAGCCAAGCGCTACGATATAACCGCATTTGCTCCAACCCCTCAGACAGAGACAAACACCTACAAGATCTCTATCATGCATTCCTACAACTACAATACCCACCTGCTGAAGTGAAGAAACAGATTGACAGAGCCAGAAGAGTACCCAGAAGTCACCTACTACAGGACAGGCCCAACAAAGAAAACAACAGAACGCCACTAGCCATCACCTTCAGCCCCCAACTAAAACCTCTCCAACGCATCATCAAGGATCTACAACCTATCCTGAAGGACGACCCATCACTCTCACAGATCTTGGGAGACAGGCCAGTCCTTGCTTACAGACAGCCCCCCAATCGGAAGCAAATACTCACCAGCAACCACACACCACACAACAGAACCACTAACCCAGGAACCTATCCTTGCAACAAAGCCCGTTGCCAACTCTGTCCACATATCTATTCAGGGGATACCATCATAGGGCCTAATCACATCAGCCACACTATCAGAGGCTCCTTCACCTGCGCATCTACCAATGTGATATATGCCATCATGTGCCAGCAATGCCCTCTGCAATGTACATTGGCCAAACTGGACAGTCTCTACGTAAAAGAATGAATGGACACAAATCAGACGTCAAGAATTATAACATTCAAAAACCAGTTGGAGAACACTTCAATCTCTCTGGTCACTCAATCACAGACCTAAGAGTGGCTATCCTTCAACAAAAAAGCTTCAAAAACAGACTCCAACGAGAGACTGCTGAATTGGAATTAATTTGCAAACGGAATACAATTAACTTAGGCTTGAATAGAGACTGGGAATGGATGAGTCATTACACAAAGTAAAACTATTTCCCCATGGTATTTCTCCCTCCCACCCCACCCCCCACTGTTCCTCTGATATTCTTGTTAACTGCTGGAATTAGCCTACCTTGCTTGTCAACCATGAAGGTTTTCCTCCTTTCCCCCCTGCTGCAGGTGATGGCTTATCTTAAGTGATCACTCTCCTTACAGTGTGTATGATAAACCCATTGTTTCATGTTCTCTGTGTGTGTGTATATAAATCTCTCCTGTTTTTTCCAACAAATGCATCCGATGAAGTGAGCTGTAGCTCACGAAAGCTTATGCTCTAATAAATTTGTTAGTCTCTAAGGTGCCACAAGTACTCCTTTTCTTTTTGCAAATACAGACTAACACAGCTGCTACTCTGAAACCTGTCACTTTCTTTATATGACTCATTCAGATATTTTATCTGTGATAGAATAGGGAACCAGGGCTGTCCATTATGGTACTTGCCATTATAATCAGACTTTCCCTAGAAGTACTCTTTGTAACATTCACCATCCTAACTTCAAGGATAGTTCATAAAGGCACTGCAAAATATCCTACTATGAAAAGCGTATTCTCTGTAATTAGGAACTGTTGCACAGTAAAATATTTTTGAGTGGTTAATATAAAAAGATATCCCAGACAAACAACCAAAAAACTTCCTAATTCCTTTTCTGGAGAATAGAGATTTTAACCACAATTCAGTGTAAACTTGGGGGTGTCGGTGTCCACAATTACTTTGGATCAACAATTACTTTGATTCACTCTTTCTCCTCCATATCACAAAGCTAACAAACAATCTGGCACCTTGTGCTTGAGAAGCTCCAGAATGAAAGACGAAGAGCTTCAGTTCAGAATATAAATAATTTGTCAGAGGAGTATTTGGGAATTTGCATGATGCATGCCCCAACCCTAGCTCAAGTTAATGTTATTAGTCCCTTATTTTCAGTAAGCACTAAACGCACTCAGGATTTTGTATAAATATATATATATCTGGCTTCAAGTTACAATTTCCCACCATCAGTTTTGCAACCAGAGCCGTGGAGCAGCTAAAAAACAATAAATTAAAGGTGATAAATGAATTCATGATTTGACACCTGGGCTGCTCCCATCACAGGCAGTTCATGGACAGTAGTATTTAATATTGAACTCCATGAAAATAAACAAACTTACTGTCACTGGGAGATATATTACGAGGTTCAGTAGTATTTTCCATTTAAATAAAAACAATCTTTCTCAAAGCACTATATCCTTAAAGCACTTTAAGTTTTTAAGTTTTCTGTTTTCAGCAACGAAACAGTCATTTCCGACTATTTAAAGTCTAATTTTGAGTGGCCTTGTTTCGACTGAGCAGGTTTATATTAATAAATCAAAACGCTAAGAGAATTCACTGTTTGGTAAGGAACAAGGATAGAGGGGAACGATTTCAGCAATGCAGAATAACTCCCCGCAGAATGATCAGTTGCCAAAGCGAGCCTTGTTCTTCATCTTCTTTGTGGCCACGTTTAAAATACTGACCTGGGGCGGTGTTATATCTCTGAGGGCTCCACGTAGGCACAAACCACGTCCTCCAAGGAGGGTCAATTGGACTGATTCGAGATCAAACGCAACCATGCCAACCCCAGCGTCTGCCAAGGAGCGTCTTTTGGGAACCAACCCCTCCTGCCCCTTAGGGCCTAGCACGTGTCGGGGAAGCGAAGTGACTCCTCAAAGGGGCTCGTTGGCAGAGAGGCAGCTCAGACGTTGGTAAGCATCAGCCACTGCGGCAGCCCTCAAAGGGCCCCCGCCGCCAGCTCCAGAGCCCGGCCGGGAGGAGCCGTGACCAGCGGGGACGGCTCCGCACAGGGCCCTGCCCACACCGGCTGCCTCCAGCGCTGAGCCGCCCTGCCTGCCCCGGGCCCCGGGTCCCGGGTCCCGGCCGGAGGGAGCTGCGGTGAAGGCGGGGTGCGAGCGCACAGGCACGGGCCGCGGGCTTAGGGTGACGCAAGTGCAGGGCGTGGGCTCGCCGCGAGGCAGCCTAGACCCGATCCGTTCCGGCTACTCCACGCCCCACCCCCGCACTGGCACCATCCCCCGGCCTTTCCCGCCAGTAACCAAAATGGCCTCCCCGCCGAGATTGGCAGCGCACCTGGACCAATCGCGGAGACGAGAGGTTCTGCTCGACCAATGAAGAGAAGGCAAAGGTGGAAGAGGGCGGGCCACGCTCGTGCGATGATCCGCTAGCGGCGGCAGGACTCGCTGGTCCGAGACCGCCAGGTGAGGCGGCCGCCGTGGGGGAAGCGCGGTCTCAACGGCCGGAGCGCTCCCTCCCCCGCCCCAACACCGTCAGCAGCGGCTCGGTACCTCCTAGGCGGAGCGGCCGAGCGCCGCCGCCGCTGGGCGGGCTTCTCGGGCCAGGGCCTCCCGCGCCGCCCCCACCCAGCCACGGGGACAGCCTCCCACGGGCGAGCCCAGCCTGGCGCTGGCGGGCTCCAGCGTCCCCGGCCCAGCCGCAGAGCTCGGCGGGAGCTGCGGGTTCCTGTGTCCCGCCGGGGAGCCCAGCCCCCCATCCGGCCCCTCGGGGCCCTCCCGTTGACCACGCAGCTACAGGGCAGGAGCGGGCTCCCCGCCAAGGGGCAGCAGCTGCGCTCGCGCGCTTCGCAGGCGCCTGTTCCGAGCCCTGTGGAACACGTGGCCTCTTCGTGAATGAGACGGGTCAGCGCTTCGTACTTTAGTCTAGCTGTAAGGCACCTTGCAGCTAGATGTCTAAGCCGTGCTCGCCTACCTGCCAACTCTGCCTGTGTACGAGGGCTCATCCCTGTTCTTTACACAGTTCTTGGTGTCCAATGTAGTTCAAAGTCATCCATATTTTTCTTTGCTAACATCCTTATTTACAGCTTTCTGGTGGTGGCAGGTATCTGTTGTGTTTTATTATACAAACTGGCTAGAACTAAACATACAACCTCCTCCGTTTCTCCCCAAACAGGTCAATATGATCAAAAAGCCTGTTTCGCTGGCATGGGAGTTGAGATTCTGGCAACAGGAATTAGGCAGCTGTCACAGTTACGCCTGTTACTGTTTTGTTTTGTTTTTTTATTATTATTATTGGCAAAGTGCCAGTAGTGCTAGGTCTTTTTCAAACGTATTTGTTTTGCTTTGACCTAAAACAATAAAGAGCACCCACACTCAGGCTCTGAGCACCCCACCAGTTATTCAAAATTACAAAACCAAGTACACAGTTCAGTCAATTCATAATCCCGTGCTACCACTCCTGTACATGAACCTCTACTTCAGTCTCCTGCACACAGAAAATCAGGTTTCAGAATAGCAGCCATATCAGTCTGTATTTGCAAAAAGAAAAGGAGGACTTGTGGCACCTTAGAGACTAACAAATTTATTTGAGCATAAGCTTTCGTGAGCTACAGCTCACTTCATCGGATGTTTTAATCAAGGTTTTAAAACTGAGAGATTCTAAGACCAGAAGGAACCATTGTGATTATCTAGTCTGCCCTCCTGTATTGCACTAACCATAGAATTTCCCCTAGTAAATCCTACAGCAAGTTCAGTAACTTGTGGTTGAATTAGAGTGTATCATTTTTAGAAGGACATTCAATCTTGATTTTAAGTGATGCTGATTTATTTACCTCTGTGGAGACCACTATATGCCTTTTCTGTTTACAATTCCCATGCCAGCAATAACTGGCTTCTTTGAACGTACGAAGCTCACTTAATATGCTGTTAAGTTTCTTTTACACTTTACTGGCTATGTTCAATGTAGCTTAATTACATCTTTTATTCTGGGAAAGGTCTATGTACTGTACAGGAGGTCAGAGCAGATGATCACAGTGGTTCCCGTCTGACCTTAGAATCTATGAATCTGCTGCTGGCATGAATAAATTTCATAACTTCTGTATATTTAAAATTTCCACTACAATATTTCATTAACTTATTTTTCATTTAATATCCTTAATTGATAAGGAGCCACGAGTGCACATTTAAACTGAAAATATTTGAATATTTGAGATTCAGTTAAACCCAGAGAATGTTTGCAATTGCACATCCAAATACAGTATGTATGTATGTACAGTACATGGGATCATATTCATATATATTGTATGTTACTTGATTTTGTAAGCACTGAAACAAACAGTAGAAAATAAGCACATATGGGTATCTGAACCCAGGCACCTTGTGACATGGTTCTGAGTGATCTGAAATAGTGCTGAATACAGTTTGTCCGTGTCTGAACATGCAGCTAAATTGTGTTCAGCATATTGGTGATGCCCATTTTCACCAGTGGATCATTTTTTCCCAATATAAACAAATTTTGTGTGTTCCCAGCAGCTTCAGAGTAAAGATTTGCTTTTAACTTAGATAATTTTTTCACTTCCAGGTCCAAGAGACACAGACAAGGTTTTCATCTCAAGGCCAAAAGACATCTGTGTCATGTCTTCATTGGAAGGGACTTACATTACCCATTGACAATTTTTTTTCACTATCTTCAACTTCTCTTTCCTTATACAGGCCCATGTCCTTCTAAGGAAACTGTCTGTTTCTATTGTCCAGGTTTGTTCTCCTGTGAAACAGGCACCTAAAATAGTAAAAGGTTTAAAAGTGTAGTTTAAGATTTTCGGATGAGAAGAGTAGCATTGGGTAGTTTCCTGTATTTTGTAGAATGCCAAGCAGGCTGGTGGGAATGTGTGTGTCCAGGGGCAACTGAAGTCCAAATTCTGTCTCTTAACACTTCACAGACACCATTTCTGAAAAAGTATCCCACACTGATACTATATCAATACTAAAAAAGAAAAGGAGTACTTGTGGCACCTTAGAGACTAACAAATTTATTAGAGCATAAGCTTTCGTGAGCTACAGCTCACTTCATCGGATGCATTCGATGAAGTGAGCTGTAGCTCACAAAAGCTTATGCTCTAATAAATTTGTTAGTCTCTAAGGTGCCACAAGTACTCCTTTTCTTTTTGCGAATACAGACTAACACGGCTGCTACTCTGAAATATATCAATACTGTATTAGTCTATAAAAGGGCAAGAAGTATTATCATTTGAGTTTCACACTATACATCAGTTTGCTGTCATACCCATTAAGTATGTGGATGTACCAGAAATAGCTTTTAAATTTGCAGATTTGTTACTGAAGAAATCCATAATTTATACTTCATCTCAGTAAACTGTCATAGGTCAAATCTGTTTTAAAACAGACATCTACAGTCCTGATTAGGAATAAGATAAAGTACCTGTAGGTTGATACTCTTTAATTAAAAATACATGTTATTCCTAACTCCCTAACAGTATAATTACCATCTCTATTTAAATCCTTGTGCTTTTTTACTTTTGTTTCTAAAGCTGGGTTGGCAGTGGGGGAATTTTTTAGTGATGATGAAAAATTCTATATTGATAGGCCTAGAAACTGAAATCCTCTATGAATGGAACATCTACATTATAGACAATTACATAACAAGTTTCTCTACCCCAGCCCAATCCACCAATGTTTCTCACTCCTGATCTGGAGGATAAAGGTAATTCTGACTCCATGCCTTTTCATTTCCTATCCTCTGCTCAGAGTCCCAACAGGGTGTCAGTCGTGATAGATGATGGTTTTGTGACATGAACACCTGTCTGTTGGGAGCCGTACAGGGACAGACTCATTTCACAGAAGCCGCTGAAGAGCCATCAGATGGTAATGACTTTCAGTCCCTGTTGACCTGGGCCAATTTGAATCGGTGATCTAGGGGTGAAAGGCTCCATATTCCATTACCAGTTTTCTGAGCCATCAAGTCTACTCCATTCCGCCCCTACTACTTCTGTACAGATATATTTGATAGCATTTTTCTAAATGCTATCATCCATACAGACGTCTGCCGTCATTTGTTGATACAGTCAATCAATACTACATTAAATGTTACTTTTCAGTTTACCCTTAATTGTCTAAAGTATATGTGGTATTTTCATTATTTATATTACTCTGCCATTAAATTATGCATTCCAGATTAAAAGAATAAAAGGCTTGTTTACATTATTATTATTGCTCTGGCATCAACTTTTGGATTTCTGTGTAAAGAAATTAATCTCCTTTCGGCGGGGGAGAAATGGGGAATGACAAGCACTAGCTCCTGCTGCCTCTGGGACGTAATTATGCTCACAAACACAAAAATGGAAAAATCATAACCTCAACACAGTTGAGACTCTTGAAAGTTTCATCTCAGCATGAAGCTATGTTTTAATTATTATTTTCGTCTGCATTGTTCAGCTTGTCAGTGCACCAACTAGAATAAGTTCTTATCCTAGTTAATTCTTCATGAGGCTTATGTCACTGGAAGATGCTTTTAATTTATTTTCTCCCCTCCCCCCCACATTTAATCCAACACTGACAAAAAGGTTATAAACATTAAACAAAGGGTCTTACTGCTTTAAACTCTCTTTGACTTCAGTTGACTTTGGCTAAGGAGAAGAAGTATGCTGTGGATACGTTTGGTAGAATTTACAAATTAAACTTTCTGTGTTTTAATGTATTAAGTTTCTGTATGGTAGGGAAGTTTTGTTTTTATCCACTGAGTTTAGACTCTACCTCTAGTGAATTATTAGAGAGCTGTATATATATTTACTGATCCCCCCCCCAAGATTTAATGATGTCAAAATCTCTGTAGTATTATGTGATACTTTTCCTCCAATGCAATCTTTGGAATTCTAAGGCTCTTTCTACAAGAACTTGTATAATTATTACACCGAAATGATATCATGGTGTATGATGTATGACAGGATTATACCTGCTGCATTTACAGTAAAAGCTTTGTTATCCAGCATGTTGGGGGAATGGGAGGTGCCGGTTAGTCAAAAATTCCAATTAACTAAGAGTTATACTTACTAATGGAACGATGGAGTTTGGGTACAGGAGGGGGTTCAGGGTTGGGGCGCAGAAGGGGGTGTGGGATGCAGGCTCTGGGAGGGAGTTTGGGTCCGGGAGGAGTTTCAGGGTGCCTGATCCCAGCAGCACTCACCTCAGGTGGCTCCCCATAAGCAGCAACATGTCCCCTGCTGCTCCTAGGTGGAAGCGTGGTCAGATGACTCTCTGTGCTGCCTCTGCCTGCAGGCACCGCCCCTGCAGCTCCCATTGGTAGCGGTTCCCAGCCAATGGGAGCTGCAGAGCCAGCAGGCAGGGCAGGGGCAGTGCACAGAGCTCCCGTGGCCATTCCTCCACCTAGGAGCAGCAGGGACATGTCGCTGCTTCCGGGGAGCCACACAGAGCAAGATAGGGAGCCTGCTGGCCTCAGGCCAACTGGACTTTTAATGAATATCAGAAATGCTTGTTTCTAGAGCTTTCGAGTTGGTAAAATGCCAGATAACACAGCTTTTACTGTACTTAGATAATGCCTTGATGTATGACATATTTGGAAAAACTGAAATTATTTTCCATGTGGTAACTTGTGTTAATATTTCAAAAGCAATTAAATATACGAAAAAAAATAAAACAAGACTTGTTATTTAATATGAGCTCAGTTTGAGTTATTGTTTCAAAAACCTGGTTGCTAAGTGGCAATGTAAGTTACCTATTACATTTAAAAAAACAAGGTTGAAATCCTAGTTCCACTGAAGTCAACGGAAGTTTTGCCACAGATTTCTTTTGGTCCAGGATTTCACCCCAGGTACTAAAAAGCAAGAAAATAAATAAGTCTGGATATCATGCCCACTTTTATGTAACTTTGGGTTTCTGTAGCTCCCTTCAACATATTAACACATTTTCATCAAATATAAATAAATATTTAATCACAGTATAATCATAGCTCAGACCTATTGAGTATTATGTACTATTGTTAACTTTATTTCTGTATCAAAACATTTTCTTTTAATAGATACTCTTAAAAGGAAAATATCAGTTATATATACACACACAGATAAAAACTGTGTTAAAAGAATACTAGGGGTTGCAAAGTCAAGGACTGAAATATTAGAAAATTCCAGATTTAAGATTGCATGTGCAACCTTAAGTCAGCCCCCGTGTATATGCATTATGATAGTCATTAATCACATGATCACATGCTATTTTTTCCACAGGACCACCTCCTCATTCAGTACACAGGATAGCTCATTAAATGAGTATTCAATATTTTGTTTTATTTTTGTTTTTCAGTGTGTTGGCCCCATGCCTTATTTACTGCATACTGTTGAAACCCAGCTCTGAAAACCGAGTAATATACTCATCATCTTTTCCATGGCACTCATCATTAGTCTCTGAATGCTTCACAAACATAAATATGTCTTAATAACCTGAGGCGAGGGATTGGGAGTTGAGGCATAGAATAAAGTCAAAAGTTTCCACTAATTTTGCATGCCCAATTTGAGATGCCTAGGACCTGATTTTTCAGAGTATTGAGTGTTATACAGCCCTTTTATGTTTTAAGCACAGCTCTCATTGACTTCAGTTGCAGCTGTCAGTACTCAGCACTTTTGCAAGTCAGATTCCAGGGTATCAAGCCGGACACCCAAAACATGAGGAACACACAATTAGTGATCTATGAAAAGTTTGTTTTAATTGACTTGCCTAGTATCACACAGGAACTCTGTGGCAGAGGTTGGGATAGAATCTAATTATCCAGGTCAACTGCCTTAACCATGAGACTGTCCTATCTCTTCTTGCAGTCTCCTGGCTCATTCACTACCCACCTTCCAACTTCTGCAACAAATAAGGCTGGGGTCCTACAGATAACAGCCTCCTTTATTACACAACCTGATTTATCCTGTACTGGTCCCTTAATTTCAGGCTCAGAGGCAGAGCCCTGAATAGATACAAAATTTGTATCCGCATCCAATCTGCAAAAATGGTCAGCAAAGAGATAGATTAAGATTTATTGGGGCCCTGGGCACAAATAACGTTTGGGCCCCCAATATCTGCCTCACCATGAGGTCCTGCTCCTCCTTTCCCCCGAGGCCCTGCCCCTTGGCCGGGCCAGAAGTCAGAGCCAGGCAGTGGTAAGAGCTGTAGCAGCCAGCGAGACAGATTGCTGTGGAGAGTCCAAGGGTGCTGGAGCTTTTGTAAAAGTGGGGAGGGCCAAACCAAAGTGGCAGAGGAATCCTCCCTCATTACCCTGGTCTCTGCTCTCTCCCCCCTTGCCCCCATTCCCCTGAGCTCCTTTCCATGGCCTTGCACCCCGTTTCTTGCCTCTTGACCATAGTGCCCACCCATAAGGCCAGCTCTGTGTTCACCTTATTTCCAAACTCCACTTCCTTCATGGATTGGCATCAAGATACACATACCAAAATTAAAACTCCCAAGCTCAGAGTGGAGTAAGATCTAAACAGCAGGCTACTAGCATTAAGATTGACACTACTCTACTGGCCAAGATTCATGGTCTCAGTATATTAAAATGCACCCAACAGGGCCATAATGACAGAATTTACATTACAGAGGCAAGGTGGGTGATGTAATGTCTTTTATTGGACCAGCTTCTGTAGGTGAGAGGGACAAGCTTTTGAGTTTACAGACCTGAAGAAGAGCGCTGCATAAGGTTGGAAGCTTGACTCTCAGCAACAGAAATTGGTTCAGTAAAAGATATTACCTCACCCACCTTGTCTTTCTAATGTCTTGGGACCAATAGGGTTATAACAACAGTGCATACTAAAAGAGAGGATTCAGAGTAACAGCCCAGAGTGACCATCACACCAGGGCACTATTTTCAGAATTCATATTCCTAGCATAGTGTCATAACACCAGGGCACAAGCAATACCAGCACAAAGAAATACATATAGCAGGGGGTGAGTGCCAAAAATTCACAGTACAAGCACACTGGGATCCACACAGCAGGACAGCAGAGGCAGAATGCATGCTCACAATATAGTGGGGATGCACTCAATCTCTGAGTGTAAGAGGGTACAGCTAAACACAAGGGCACTTGCAAACAGCTGTACTAACAGCAGGAGCTACACTACTGGCCCTGTAGGAGTTACATGTCAAGACGCTAACTCACAATCCGAGAGCAATGGGATCCAGGCACCAGGTCTTTAGTACCAGAATTTGTACTCCCAGAATAGTGGGATGGAATTATAGAAACTAGAGGACAAAAAAACCCTCTGTGATCATCCCATCTTGGTTTCTCTCCCAGCAAATGTTTTGTCCAGTCTCCTTTTAAAAGTCCCAAGCCTGGGGATTTCCAGCCCTTCCCTTGGGAGATTGTTCCACAGCCTATGACAGAAATTGCACTGCCAGGAAGGTTTCCCCAATAGCTTTGCATTTCCCCCTCTTAATTTTGTCCTGTTACTCAGAGTACTGGTTTGTGCAGAGCAGGGTAATAGTTTCAGGAGTCCCCTTCCGAGCAGTGCGAGAGCTGCACGCCAGCCCCTGCCAGGGGGATCCTCACCTCCACGATCTTGGTGAAAGGTGTCTGTTTCACCAGAGGGTGGAGGGAAAACCCTGGGCTCTGGAGAGAGGATGTAGGTGGGGTGGTGTGCAGACATGCTTGGCTTTGTGCAGGCAGTTTAAACTGTGACAGGGAGGAGGCCCAGGTGAGTGAGGGGAGAGGGCTCTGTGAGTGTCCCCATGGGATGGGGGGATCCTGGATCCCAGTCTGTAGAGGACGTATCCTCTGGGGCAGGGGGATCCCAGGCTGTAGAGAAGGTATCCCTCTAGGGTGAGGGGATACCAGGCTCTACGCAATCGTGCACCATGTTGGGCAGGCACAGGCGGGAGGCAGAGCAGAGGCAATTGGAGCCCCCGGGATTGGGTCGCTGCGCTCTGGCCCCTGCACTCAGCACTGCAGCTGCCGCAATTGGCAGTCAAAAGTTGCAAAGTCCCATCCAAGCTGCCACATGAAAAAGAGCCCGAAGGAGCTGCAGTCCCAACATTGCTTGGAACAGAGCAAGAAAGCAGGTGCCCAGGAACATCCCCCCTCCAGCTGTGCCAGGCGGCCGGGCACTGGGGGCACCAGAGTCTGTTGGGAGAGGGCTCAGATAAGGTGGAGGGGCCGGGTCTCCCCACAGGGACCCAAGCTCTTGGGCAGCTCTGGCCCAGCTCCAACTTCCGGCCTGGCCAGGGGGAAGAGGAGTCGCAGGGGGCGGGGCCACTGTCCTCATGCTCCTGGGAGCCCCCAAATGGGCCCATGCGTTAATTTGCCACTTGATCAGTGGAAATAAAGTAGATATCTGCAGATTTGCAGGGCTCTACTTGGAGGGAGGCCACTCTGATTTGTTGCATTAGGCAATAAACGGAAGCTAATTTGCAGTGTCTGACCCAAGCCTCCCGGCAAGGGCAGACGGTAATCATAGCATGGGCTCAGACCTATTGGGCAGGTCAAAGCCATAAGGAGTCTTTGGGCTCAAGCCTTCTGGCTAAGACAAGCAGTAAATATAATCTAGGCTCTGACACCCTGAGTGGGGCAGCACAATAAGCTGTCTTTAGACTGAGCCTTCTGGCTAAGGCAGACAGCAATCACCGTCAGTGACTCTGGCCCTCTGAACAGGGCAGAGCAACAAGCAATTAAGCAGTCTTTTGCCTAGCCTCCTGACTAAGGCACACACAGTCTATGGGCTTGCAGCCTTCTGGCAGGAGGCAAGCCACAAACAAGGCACAGGCCTTCTGGCCATCACTCAAGGGTTGGGGTTGGCAACAGTGAAGGTAGGGGGACCCAGGCCCATCCTACTCCACCAGGTTCCAGCCCAGGGCCCTAACAGTGGTGGGGACTCCACCCCTGGATCAGCGGGGATCCTGCCAAAACATGCTGACTCAGAAGGCAACAGCACAACCTGACTAATGTCTGGTTCCTCTGGGCTACTTCCTATCCCAGTCCATTGGTGTGGCTCCATAGTCTGCAGGTCCTCCATCTCCTCAGGGTAAGTGGCGGACAGCAGTCCCAGTAGCTCCTCTCCTCTTTTGGTCTCGTCCAGGGACAGGACACCATATAACTTGGGGTCTGGTCCAGATTCCTGCAGCAGGGTAGAAACATCTGCCTTCTTTACTGGCTCTGGTCCAATTAAGCTGAAGGGCCAGCGTCTTATATTTCCTGTCCCCCACCTCCGCTTCCAGTCTGGGGGTCAAGGCCGCTTGGTTTTGCCCACTAGGGATAGTATAGAGGGAGGCCACTCTGCCTCACTACAATCCCAAACCAGGTTATTCTGTGTACTTTGGGCAAAACAATATGATCATGGAATTAAGGACTGAATCATAATTAGGCTTGGCAGAATTAAAAAAAATTCTAATAATTTTGATGGGTAATATTGATGTTTATTTATAGCATTTTTTTATTTTTATCGATTTAAATTTACACATTCGCAGGAAATTACAGGGCAGGGATCAGACAAAAATTATTTAATGACAGTAGATGCAGAGATTCAAAATGTTAAAGCTTTAGAACTGTTAAAAAAATTGTCAACATCACATCAAAATATACAAAGTAAATCAAACCCTAATCCTAATACATACCCACAAGGGGGACAAATTATTTAATGACAGTAGATGCAGAGATTCAAAATGTTAAAGCTTTAGAACTGTTAAAAAAATTGTCAACATCACATCAAAATATACAAAGTAAATCAAACCCTAATCCTAATACATACCCACAAGGGGGACAAATTAAGATTACACAGGCACTTTAATTCTGGCATTACCTAATTTGGGTGTTCTTGACTTTGCAACCTTAATAATAATAAACTGTTAACATAGGTTTTTTATATGTAATTTCCTAAATTTTTAAAATAGTAAACTACAAAGACAGAAATTACATCATGTTGCAACAATATTGACACCCACCTCGGTCATCAGCAGGGTTGAAAGGAGAGATTATTGTGACACTCTCACAAGGTTATGAGGCATTTCACCACTACTTGTCCTTAGCATGGAATGATCTTGTCTGTGCCTGCTGTTGCTTAGCTCCCTAAAACCAGCAGCCTCTGGCAACACAAGCACTGCCTTCCAGGCCTCAATCCTTCTGTGCAGGCTAGTCCTGTTGGGATCCAGGAAGTGGGCAGACGGAAGCCTGCTCACTGCTAAAGGACCTCCCCACAGCCTAAAAGGAGGATCCACAGCTCCAGGATTCCAAATAATTACAGGGGACAACTAAGGAAATAACAGGAACAGGAGTGAGGTCACAGGGCTAAACAAAGGGAACCTGACAGGGACACCAAGCAGAGAACCCTGGACAACGCCCACTGCTCCTTGAAGGCATCAAGGGAGCCAGGAGATGCTCTCCAGAGGAACTCTGCCCGGATGCGTGAACAGACTGAGGAGCGGAAATAGGCCCCACAGACGTAGGAAACCCCATCGGCCAACCTCCTCTCCCTGGTTTTGTAGATGGCCATTTTGGCCAGGGCTAGGAGGAGGTTGACAAGGAGGTCCCGCGACTTTGTGGGGCCATGGATCGGGAGTGCATAGATGAGAAGGCGAGGGGAAACGTGCAACCAAAAACATAATAAAATATCTAGGGGGAGCCGGAATAGGGGCTCCAGATAAATGTGTGCCAAGGGGCAGGTGTCCGAGAGAGGAGTGAACCGCGCCAAGTACACACCCGAGCTCATGGCTCCGTGAAGGAGCCACCAGCTGATGTCCCCAGCGGGCCTCAGGAACAGGGTAGAATATAGGCAGGCCCACAGGGCTCCTCACCCTCCAGAGGTGGCAAGAGGTCCCGCCACTTCATGTTGGAGTGGGACGCAAGAGTGAGGACGTGAAGAGTGTAGAGCACGAGTGTGTACAGATGCTTTCTTGGCATGGTGCAGAACCAAACTGGCTGCAAGTTGTGCAGCTGGCTCACGGTAAAGGGGTGGAATGGCCTGGTAGGTACACGGGGCAGGGGCCCAATGAAAAGGTCCAGAGGGCCTGGGGTGGGTGGGGCATGCCCTCTTGCAGGACCCGCTTGAGGAAGACCCAAGCAGTGGGCGATAAAGCAGCCCTCACCTCCAGAAGTACATGCCGGGGAGTACAAGGCCTGGAGAGCTCCATATGCTGATCGAGCATCAGGGGATCCAGCCAATCTCCCCAGTCGTAGTCCAGGAGGTCTCTGACTTCTGCCAGGACCAACCTCTGGTGCGCTGAGGGGGATTCCACCACCTGCACACAGAGCTGGGGGTTGTATAGCAGGGGCTCCACGCAGGCACTTCAGGCCCTGTCTTCCCTCCTCCAAGGGCAGGTGGAGAACCCCTACAGAGACCCAGTGCAGTCCTGGCCAGAAGAACTCCAGGACCAATGTCTGAAAGTTGGCCAGGGAGCCTGGGGCCAGCACCAGGGTGTTGAGCCTCAGAGGGAGAGGCACCAGAATTATCCTGTCCATCTCCGGAGCCGCTCTGCCACCCTGCCCTCTAAACCTTGCCAGTTCTCTGGTGGAGACGGTTGCATGGCAGAAAGGTAAATGCCAAGATAGAGCAACAGATCCGCGCTCCATCGGATGGCCTGAAGCGCGGGTGGGAGGGAGCTCACCTGCCACCTGTCCCTGACCACCAGGCCAGAGTTTTTGACCCAGTTGACCCAGTTGGGCGGAGGAGGCTGCTGAGTAGACAGTCTGGCAAGCCTCCACCCACGCCAAGTCGCCCGGGTCCTGGACCACGAGCACCATGTCGTCAGCGTACGCCGACAGGACCAGCTGCAACTCCAGCTCTCTCAGCACCAACCCTGTCAATCTCTAGCAGTGATAGGTAGGCACAAAACCAACTCCAAGTCCTCAGAGCACTCACTGTCCAGCTCTTACCCACCGCACGCACAGAAATTAGTAGGTTTGTTATCCCCAAGACGACAGTATGACCCGAGGTGCCTAGGGTAGCCCACACTGAAAATGCCAAGGTCAGGGCAGGTTGCAAAACAGAGAGCAGATTATCCCCAAAATGGTGATTAACACCATAGTTAGATTCACCAACCACTCACAATCTGAACTCCTGATCCCCCACACTGGTTATCAAGAAGTTGGATACCCCCTTTATTGCATTCAAGTCTCTGGCTCTCAGTCAACAACTAGGTCCAGTAAAGTCAGAAGTTATTTAAAACTATTCACTATACAATATGTTCTGATCCCCAAAGGGCCAGCCACATTACCAAATCAATACTAGTTTGGATCTTACCCAAAATACTGTGCTGCCAGCCAATCCTTTAGTATCTACAACCAAAGGTTTATTGGAAAAGAAAAGAAAAGAATGCGAAGAGAGTTGTTAAACGGTCAAAGCAATGAGATACATACATATGACTTCAGAGTCCATATATCTGGTTCTTAGCAGCATTGGTGAGTTTGCTGGCTTGTAAAGTGCCTCTGGAACACATCCAAAGCTTGGATGGATCATTCAGCCCCCTTGTTCAAAGCTTCAGTTTGGAGAGAAGTTACTCCAGAAGTAAGAAGCAGGATTGAAGACAAAATGGAGAAGATGCAGCTGCCTTTTTCTGTCCTTTGCCATATGGCTTGTACATCCTCTGTCCCAAGCACAAGCTCACAGCACATGGAAAAGCATTTTGAGTCCCCTATCCACAGGCATGTCCCTACATGTCCCCCTCACTCATAAGTGTAACCCGGCTTCTCTCAAAGGGTTCATTGTACAGCTGATTGCTCTTGATGGGCCATTAAGCAGGCTGGATAGTGCTGATGCCAATCTGTCTGGGATGTCATCCAGATACACAGCACAAGTTTGAGATATCAATATATCACACATATTTATAACTCACAATACAAAGATGATAACAACGAGGAGTCCGGTGGCACCTTAAAGACTAACAAATTTATTTGGGCATAAGCTTTCGTGGGTAAAAAACCCACTTCTTCAGATGCAATGCTTCTTATACTTAGGAAATCATAACTTTTCCCCTGGTACCTTACATGGCATATCTTGTAAGATTCATTGCAATTTTGTAATATTAGTATCGATATATTAGAAATGGTCACCTATATTCCAAACAGCGTCATAGACAGTCCACACACTAGCTTGTTTTATTCAACTGAGGATAAACTCCTATATACCATCATGAGATATGGTTATAGTGAAAACAATCATAACTTTATTATCAAAGTCTAAAATTTAAGAGATAGTGAGTATGAATAATAATGGAAACAGAAATAGTTACATATAAAACAAAAATATAACATGCTTTCTAGAGTCTTAACTTATCTTCAGCAGGCTAACCCCTTGTCAAAAGTAGTTTATCTCACCTAAACCAATCTTGTAGTGTCTCTAACCAACAGGGCTGGATCCCTCTTTCATGAATGTAAAAAGTGATGTCCTTTTTTGCTTCCTCTGGGGAAGATAAAGAGCTGTCTTTTTGCCTTCCCTGTAGAGTCCCCAGAATCATTGTCTGATCCCATTTGCCTTAGATGGTGTGTAGTCCCAGATGGACTCCTCATCCCAAGAGGAATGCATCTGAAGTGATAACGATAGTAAGAAGAAGTTGAATGAAAGGAACTCCCATACAGACTTTCAAAGGGTTCTTCCACCAATTGAGTGAGTCCAGAACCTGACAGTGAACAGACACTTCTTTGTCCAGACTGTGCTTATGCGATATATAAACTGTCCTGAATCAAACACCAGAGATATAATCGTGTGTGTGTTGGGTTATGAAGGTGCAAGCTACCATATGATCTAAAAGCTAGAGACAATTTCATGCTGAGGTTTGAGGACTTATATGAATCCTTGCAATTAATTTTTTCATGTTCGAGAACCTGTCCACAGGTAGATAAGCCCTGGCTGTCACAGCAGCTAGAAAGACTCCTATAAATCTATCCATTGAACTGGGGTCAAAACAGACTTTGAGATTGTATTGGAGGCCTCAACAGTGGAATAGAGACTTTATTGTTTGTACTGCCACTAGAACTTCTTGGTAAGATCGACCGCTGAATAGCCAATCATCGAAATAAGGGAAGATGATTATTGATAGTTGACACAGGTGGGTGGCTATGAGTGCCATGATCTCTGAGAACACCCTTGGGGCAGAGGAGAGGCTCAAAGGGAACGCACAGTACTAGAAGTGATCATGGTCGACTGTAAAACAAAGAAATGTCTTGTGAGAGGTGAATCACAACATGAAAATATGCATCTTGAAGATTAAGAGTTTACAAACCAATCCCCATAAGTTAGAGAGGAAATTATAGCTGCAAGGGTCAACATCCTGAATTTCTGCTGGTTCACATAATTGTTTAGATGTTTGAGATTTATATTGCTTTCCATCCCCCATTCTTTTTGGGGCCCAGAAAGTACTTGAAATAGAACCCCTTTCTTCTGTGCTAGACTGGAACTTCTTCTATGTCCCCTTAAGTGTACAAGAGAGGCACTATCCTGCCTCAGCAACTGATCGTGAGATGAGTCCCTGAAAAAGGATGGGGAAAGAGAGATTAAGTGGACTGAATAACCAGATGTTATGACCTCCAAAGCCCATTTGTCAAACATTATTTTCTCCCATTCAGGCTGAAACTGGGAGAGGCAATATTCAAAGTGGGGAAGGAGGATGGGAAGAGCAGCTGTAGATTCTTGTGCAATGGTTGGTCTAGATTCTTGACTAAGCCATCAAAACTGATGTTTGAATGAACTGGATGGCTTGGATAAGGTAGCTGTTTTAGCTGGTGGCTTCTTTTTTGAGTACCTCAGGCTCTTGGAAGGAGACTCAGGGGACCTTTTTAAACTAGAGAAATGAATGGGGTGAGATCTCAGAGCTACATTGTATTTGCAGGTATATAAAACCTGAGAGATCTAAGTGTGGCCCCTGAATCTTTTAAATTATGAAATAAGTCATTGGTAGACTAACCAAACAACTTGAGACCATCCAAAGGGAGGTCCTCAACAGTACTCTGCCTCTGTGGGGAATCTGGACAACTGAAACACAAGATGGTCATCACATCACAATTGTGGTGGAAATGGATCAGGCTGCAGTATTGCCAATTTAAGGAGGCCTGTAATTATGTTTTTGCTAAGAGTTGTCCTTCCTTTATGATGGCCTTAAATTGTTTGTGGTGCTTCTCTGGCAAATGCTCAATAAAGATGTTGAATTCATTATAAATCAGATAGGCATATTTTGACATGAATGCTTGATGGTTAGCTATTCTGAATTGCAATGCTACAGAAGATTAATACTTATGACTGAAGAGGTTGAGTCACTTTTGGTCTAAGTTGCAAGGGGCAGCCATTGTATTGTGCTGTCTCCTGCATTCATTAACTGCACAAACCAGGGAATTTGGTGTTGGGTGTGAAAATAAAAATTCTGAGTTCTTGGTTGGAACACTATAATTTTGTTGGCACATTGACAAGAAGGAGGTGCTGTAGCTGGAGTCTGCCATATGATCTTAGTAGTAGTGCTAGACTTAGTAGTCGCTAGCAAAGCTTCTTTCACAGGAAGGACCACACATGCAGAAGCTGAAGTAAGTAAAATGTCCAGGAGTTTCTGATAAGAGTCTTGGACTCCTTCTATAGAGATTTGAAGTGCATCAGCAATACGCTTCATCAGCTCCTATCTGAATTGTCTGACGCCATCTGGCAGGGAAAGTGGTAGAGGATTACAGCCTTATCTGGCAATGATGACAAAATATATGTGTGAGGTGTTACCTCTTTGTCAGCCCTTGCCTCCTGCTCCCCAAAGGTCTCCTCTAATGATTCACGTTGACAAGGTGGAGCTGAAGGCTGGGGAGAATGGGTCTGCCTATGCTCCTTATAAAAGTGACTTATGAACTGGTGATATAGAACCCAGGAGTCCACTGAGAGGGAGGGGCATAGGAGGAGGCATCCTCCATTGATCATGTTAGGTAGATGGGGTCCAAGGTCATCTTTCCTCCATCCTTTTACAATGGGTAGGAGAATGCTGTCTCACCGAATAAACAGGAGAACCCTGTACCAAAATCTACGAGTCAGAAGAGTCATTGTCAACATATTCTAGGAGAGGTGATAGTTGTTCACCCTGGATGATTGAATTCAGTGTTTAAGGAGGTCCTAATGAAAAATGTGGAGTTGGTGACCCAGAAAATCTTGGTGCAGACAGTTGCCCACTACTGATAAGTAATGGGGACTCTGGCTCATTAGACACAAGAACATCCTTTGAATATCTAAACTCCTGTGGTACCAGTGGTACATAGGCTAGAATTAAACAAGATTCTATGGAGGCCAACTTTGGTGCCAATATGTGTGCATCTGTGCTACAGACCCCAAACGATTAGTATGAGTGTGTTCAAAGTCAAACTCCAGTGGTACAAATGTAGAGGTACGGGATGACAGTATAGGTACTGGGGATACAGAAGAGTCCAATGGCTTAGACTTTTCTGTCATAGAACTTTTACTAGTATGCATATGACCACCTAAAGCTGAAGAGGTTTTCAATACTGATTCTGTTTAGTAGTAGAATGGATATTAGGGGAAGCCTTACCATCCTCCCAACACTGGAACCATTCAGAGCCTCAGTAGAAATCACTCAGGCACCTGAGGTCTCTGGAACATTTTTCTCAGTCGATGATGGAGACTTCTTAGAAGGATTTTTAGCATGTCTACTGTTCTAGTTAGTACCCAGAGACTTAGAACATGAAGCTTTCTGTACCATAGACTCTGATACAGGCACTGCCTCCCCTAAGGTTTTCAGTGACTGAGACCTGGAGATGGATGCAGTAGCAGCGGTTGTATCCCTTGGGGCTCTTAGTGACCAGGATTCTGAAATAGATGGAGCACTAAGTGTGCTTGGAGCCCGATGTACAAGTGTTTGTCACAGCCCAGGACAGAGGCTGGTCTTAGAGCTTGCTCCATCATCAATAATTTGAATTTGATCTCCCTGTTTTTCTGAGATCTGCTTTTGAAGGAGGAACAGATCTTACACTTATGCAGTATATGGGTGCCTCCCAAACAGCGGAGGCACCAAGAATGGCTGTCATTTACCAGGATAGCTTCCTGGCAGGAAAGACACCCTTAAAACTGGAGATTCCAGCATACCTCAGAACAAAAAATCCAGAGCAACTGCTCAATTAGGGGGAAACTAACAAAAGGGGAATAACAGCAACCCCAAACTAACAACTAGCTAAACTAAACTAACAAACTATACTAAAACCTAAGCCTCAGTAAAGTGGACATACTCAATTTACCATCTCAAGCTTTAGGCAATTGAAAAGGAACTGAGAGTGGTTTGCCTGAACAGCCCTATATAGCCTTGGTACAATGGATGTGTCAGGCGCATGCATGGGCCAAACAGGCACTGCTACCAAAAATCTCCATCAAAGGTGCATGTGGTTGCATTTACACCTGAAGTGAAGCATACATAGGGACAAAACTCAAAGAAGAGCCTTTAGATCAGGAGTGGGCAAACTTTTTGGCCCGAGGGCCACATCTGGGTATAGAAATTGTATGGTGGCCCATGAATGCTCATGAAATTGGGGTTGGGGTGTGGGATGGGGTGAGGGCTCTGGCTGGGGATGCGGGCTCTGGGGTCGGGCCAGAAATGAGGAGTTCAGGATGCGGGAGGGGGCTCCAGGCTGGACGGGGGAGTTTACAGGGGGTGAGGGCTCCAGCTGGGGGTGCAGGCTCTGCGGTGGGGCTGAGGATGAGGAGTTTGGGATGCAGAAGGGTCCTCTGGGCTGGAACTAAGGGGTTTGGAGGGCAGGAGGAGGATCAGGGCAGGGGCAGGGGGTTGGGACATGGGATGGTGGTTCAGGGGCGCAGGCTCTGGACGGCACTTACCTCAAGCAGCTCCTGGAAAAAGCGGTATGTCCCCACTCCAGCTTCTACAAGGAGGAGCAGCCAGGTGGCTCTGCTGCATGCTGCCCCATCTGCAGACACCATCCCTGCAGATCCCATGCTCCCTGCTCTCAGTTCCAGTGCCCAGCCCCACCCTGGCTTGGAGCAGTCATCCTAGAGAAAGCTGGCTTCACCCTTGCACCCTTTGAGGACCACGCTCAGTCACTCTGTGGGGATAGTGCAGTGCATTAGCAGTCTGGTCAGAACTAGGAGCTATAAGAGACTTGACTATGCTCAGTGAGGACTGATTCTTTGGAGGTTTCGGTTACTAAAACCAAGTCTTTACTGTGTATGTGAAACCTATAATTTTTCAAAGGCTTATAACTTAGCCAAACTGGGTGAATTTTCTTGTGGATGGCAAAAGACACATCCTTGAAACAAAGGCCAACCCCTGCCAAATTTCAAGTTCCTGTTTCAAATTGTGGGGGCACTACAGCTGTTCAAAGAGAAGGTTGTCAGAAATCTTTAACATGGGCATACTGTATCCTGGCCTTGTTGTTGGAAATGGCAGAACTGTTTTGGCTGAAATTTTCCAAATATGTTAAGCCTGCAGCAAACATCCAGCCTGGAAAACATCATCCCCAAAACAGTTAAAGTTTGACAAAGTTATAAGCAACTTGAAACAGGGACTTGGAGTGGGACAACTTTAATAATAAGCAGAACTACAAGCCCCACCTATAGTCATCTGATAATAGAATTTTTTGAAACTATAGTTGTAATTTTGCTGAAGAA
The DNA here is from genome assembly GCF_009764565.3 of Dermochelys coriacea. NCBI lineage: Eukaryota > Metazoa > Chordata > Testudines > Dermochelyidae > Dermochelys > Dermochelys coriacea. Next base: position 45,287,040 of record NC_050069.1, on the reverse strand, counting down.
TAATGCATTTGTAGTTTAACAAAAGCTTTACAAGAAAGTTTAATGTATGGTAAAGGTATGTATATATGTAGACTTCCATTTGAGGTTGCTCTATATTTGCCATTAGTGTTTCTTTTTAAGAGCGGGTTTTGTATTATGTGTTTATTTTGAGGTTACTAGTGAAAGAATACTAAGGATTTTGGGTCAGAGTTAAGGTTATTGTGTTGAGATGAAATGTGCATTTTTCTCCACTTAATGTGTTTATTTTATGACAGCAGTATAAGATTTTTATATATTTCATATATATGATGAGTGGGTGTGACGGATAGTCTGCCCTTTTCAGGGAGTATTGTTTACTGTTCAATCCTTCCCATTACCTGGCAAGGCCCTTTTAAGAGTTTGGGGTGGTCTGATACACAAAGCCTAAGGAGATATGGGGACATGTGTGTGACATGCCCAGAGTACAATCTGGACCAATTAACAGCTGTGTCACTCAGCTCTCTAAGTGGGGTGCCTTTTACATTGCTTCGCTGTAAGACCTTCTACTCCGGTCTGCTCAAACACAGCCTCCAGCATGTAAATTACTCCCAGCTATAATGTGAAAGTGTTGCAGCCAGACACTTTTGGATTACACTGCACAGTGACACCAGCACACGCCCAGTCCCAGACTTTCCCCAGAAATGTACCTCTTATACTGCCCAGCCCTCTCCTGCACAACACATGGTCATATTAAGTCCATCATTTTATTAATACAAAATGATAGGCACAAATACTTATCCCAAATGGAGTTTCTCAAACACTTCCGTTCAAACATACTAATTTAGATAAAACAATAAAACAAGCTTATTAACTACAAACAGATAGATTTTAAGTGAATGCAAATAATGAGACATAAGTCAGAACTGGTTACAATAAAAATAAAAATAAAATGCAACTAATGCCTAACTTAACCAACTAGAATGAATTCAAAGGAAGGTCTCTCTCACCACGTTTGAACAGTGTCTAGTGGCTGAACTTTTTCCAGGTAGGATCCTTGATGATGCATTGGAAAGGTTTTAGTTGGGGGCTGAAGGTGATGGCTAGTGGCGTTCTGTTATTTGCTTTGTTGGACCTACAACCTATCCTGAAGGATGACCCATCACTCTCACAGATCTTGGGAGACAGGCCAGTCCTTGCTTACAGACAGCCCCCCAACCTGAAGCAAATACTCACAAGCAACCACACACCACACAACAGAACCACTAACCCAGGAACCTATCCTTGCAACAAAGCCCGTTGCCAACTCTGTCCACATATCTATTCAGGGGACACCATCATAGGACCTAATCACATTAGCCACAATATCAAAGTCTCATTCACCTGCACATCTACCAATGTGATATATGCCATCATGTGCCAGCAATGCCCCTCTGCCAGGTACATTGGTCAAACTGGACAGTCTCTACGTAAAAGAATAAATGGACACAAATCAGACGTCAAGAATTATAACATTCAAAAACCAGTTGGAGAACACTTCAATCTCTCTGGTCACTCGATTACAGATCTAAAAGTGGCAATACTTCTACAAAAAAACTTCAAAAACAGACTCCAACGAGAGACTGCTGAATTGGAATTAATTTGCAAACTGGATACAATTAACTTAGGCTTGAATAGAGACTGGGAGTGGATGGGTCATTACACAAAGTAAAACTATTTTCCCATGTTTATCCACCCCGTCCCACTCCCCACTGTTACTCAGACATTCTTGTCAACTGCTGGAAATGACCCACCTTGATTATCACTACAAAAGGTTCCCCGCTCTCCTGCTGGTAATAGCTCACCTTACCTGATCACTCTGGTTACAGTGTGTATGGTAACACCCATTGTTTCATGTTTTCTGTGTATCTAAATCTCCCCACTGTATTTTCCACTGAATGCATCCGATGAAGTGAGCTGTAGCTCACGAAAGTTTATGCTCAAATAAATTTGTTAGTCTCTAAGGGGCCACAAGTCCTCCTTTTCTTCTTGCAGAGAGAATGAGTCAAGGCTTTCTTCTCACTCAGTCAATAAGGAATGAGCTGAGAGAAGGGAGCATACTCCTTCATAGCAGGGCAGATGCCTTCAGACACCGAAGAGAGTAAAAAGACGCCTGCAGCACCCTGAATTAACAGAGAGCAGACACCAGCAGCAGAAAGCTGCCAAACCCTCTGAGCCTGAGGATGAAGTGAGATCAGCTTTGGGAGATAAAAACTGCAACCAGGAGAAGAGCTGGGGCTCCTGCCATAAGAAAAAGATACGAAGTGATAGAGAAGCCTGAGGGGAACAGAGCCTAGAGGGAAGGCTTCAGGGGAACCCAGAAAGCCAGTTTATTTGGGACTTTTTGTTGCGGTTTTTGTAATAAACAAGCTCTAAGAAGGGTGTTATTGAATCAAAGTGCAAGAGTGCCTGAAGTGGAATTAGTGGCTTCATGAGAAGGGAAACTGATGCAGGGAGAACATGCAACTCATACTAATTCAATTGAGGGTGCCATAGGACAGGCACACCCCACAACAGTGGATCACAAGATTATTAAATGAATACACTGAATTTGGTGCTGGCCAAACTGATATTGACTGCTGCAGCTTGTTGCCTCTTTCAACAAGACAAATTACATATAGCATAGATCAATGGTTCCCAAACTTGTTCAGCTGCTTGTGCAGGGAAAGCCTCTGGCATCCGTAGGTTCGGCCTATCGCGGCTCCCAGTGGCCTGGAGCAGCGAACCACGGCCACTGGGAGCCGCGATTGGCCGAACCTGTGGATGCGGCAGGTAAACAAACCGGCCAGACGGCATGGGGCTTTCCCTGCACAAGCAACTGAACAAGTTTGGGAACCACTGGCATAGATAATGAAGTTAGAAACACACACCTGTAGCGTACAGCTTTCCGTTCATAGATACATGGTGTTTAAGGCCAGAAGGGACCATTAGATCACCTCTGACTTTCTGCATATCAGAAGCCATTAAATTTCACTCAGTTACCCATGTATTGAGCCCAATAACTTGTATTTGACTAAAGCATATTTTCCAGAAAGTCATCTTGTGTTGATTGGAAGAGAGCAAAAGATGGAGAATACCACTTCCCTTAGTAGTTTGTTCCAATGGTTAATCACCCAAACTCATAAAATATTGTGAGTTTCTAACTAATTTCTAACTTCAATTTGTCTGGCTTCAGCTACCAGTTATTGGTTCATGTTATGCCTTTCTCTGCTAGAGTAAAAAGGCTTTGTTATTTTCGGCCTGTGAAGGTACTAGTACACTGTACTCAAGTCACTCTCTCCTTTTTTTTTTTTTTTGTAAATTAAACAGATTGAGTTTTTGAAGTCTCTCACTGGAAATTTTCAGCCCTTAAATAATTGGTGTAGTTCTTTTCTGCACCTTATCCAGCTTTTCAACAACCTTTTTAAATGTGGACAATAGAACTGCATGCAATATTCCAGTATCAATCTCACTGATGCCGTATACAGAAGTAAAATCATATCCCATTCATTACTCTCTTTGTACTAGGGATGTAAATATCATTTTAAAAGTTAACCATTTCAGTGAATAAAATTATATTGTTTAACCGGTTAACCACTTAAAGATAGAGGGGCTGGGGCTCCTCTGCATGGCTTGGGGTTGCGGCTGCTCCGGCTGGCCGGCCCAAGGTTGGGGTTGGCTGGTCAGCCAGCACAGCTGGAGCTGGGGCTGCTCTGGCTGGCCCAGGGCTGGGCTCGTTCTGGCCAGCCTGTGGCTGGGGTCAGCCGGCCAGCATGGCTGGGGCTGCTCTGGCCAGCTCAGTGCTAGGGGTTAATGGTTAGGGTGGTTTAATAGTAAGACTAATGCTTACCTGTTAACTGTTTGTTTAATATTTTACATCCCTAGTTTATACATCCAAGGACCATATTAGCCCTTTTTGCCACAGCATCCCACTGGGAGCTCAAGTTGAGTTGCCTGTCCACTATGACCCCTAAATCTTTTTCAGAGTCACTGATTTCCAGGTTTCAGAGTAGCAGCCATGTTATTCCGTATCCGCAAAAAGAAAAGGAGTACTTGTGGCACCTTAGAGACTAACAAATTTATTTGAGCATAAGCTTTCGTGAGCTACAGCTCACTTCATTGGATGCTCCTGAAGCTTATGCTCAAATAAATTTGTTAGTCTCTAAGGTGCCACAAGTACTCCTTTTCTTTTTACTGATTTCCAGGATACAGTCCCTCATACTGTTGGTGTAGCCTGTATTCCTTGTACCTGGAAGTACAAACTTTTGTATTTGACTATATTAAAAACACATCTTGTCTGAATGGGCAGAGCTTATCAAGTGATCCAGATCGCTCCTCTGATTGCCCTGTCTTCATTATTTACCTTTCTGCCAATCTTTGTATCTTCCACAAAATCTGGCAGAAGTGATTCTATATTTACTTCCAAATCATTGATGGAAAATGGTGAATAGTGTCAGGCCTACTAGCGATCTCTGTAGAATCTCATTAGATCCACCCTATTTGATGATGATTCCTCACTGATGATTACTTTTTGAGATCTGTCAGTTAGCCAGTTCTGAATCTATTTAACATGCACTCTCTTTGTATTGTATAGTGCTATTTTTTAAATCAGAATGTTGTGCAGTATTACATCAAATGCTTTCAATCCAAGTGTCGGTAAACATGCTAAAAAATCATATCAGATGCTAAATTAGAAAACAGATCTTTTGGTTGGATAGCCATTGTCTAATTCACCAGGGCACAGTGTTTCCTAGCCATGTCACTGAGCCCCTGTGAGCTTTGGTTACCTCATCTGAAAAATATGCATTATTGTTTTCAGGATCAGGACCCATGGCACTGGATGCCTAAGCCCAGATCTAACCAGTAGACAGCACTCTGATTCTCATTCTTGTTTTATAGTATCTAAATCAGTGGTTCTCAAACTTTTATACTGGTGACCCCTTTCACATAGGAAGCCTCTGTGCGATCCCCCCTTTTAAATTAAAAACACTTCTTTACATATTTAACATCATTATAAATGCTGGCGGCAAAGTTAGGTTTGAGATGGAAGCTGACAGCTCGCGACCCCCCATGTAACAACCTTGTGACCCCCTGAGGGGTCCCAAACCCCAGTTTGAGAACCCCTGATATAAATAAAAATTAAATTATAATAACCTGCAGCGTCTCATACCTCCAAATAACTTTCAAGCACTGGTTCATTTAACTGAAAAAAACACTGTATTTTAATCATAGTTTCTCAGCATCATTTTTTTATCTAATTGCTGCATATAATGCATATATAATCTTGATGATACTGCACTTTAATGGCTGCATGGATTTAATTTTTGAATAATATGAAAAAGAAACCTGTGTTAAAATGCTCTGAATAGCTAATAATTTTATCCTGAAGGGCTATTGTCAAGGTGAGAAGGCACAGACACTGACACATCTTATACTTATCTTTTGCAACGTCCAGTAGTTCAGAAAAGGCCAAATTGAAAAGATTTCATCTTTATTCAGGTAAAACTTCCATTGAAATGAAGGGCATCAAGCTTTGGCCATAAATGTCTTAATGCTCTATATAAAAAGAGTATTATTTGTATTTCACTAGCCTCTGGAAGCCCCACTGGGCTAGGCACCATACAAAAACAGAACAGAAAAATGTACCATGCTTGAAGGACTCTAAAAGAGTGACACATAACCCAACACTAGTGAATAACCCTACAACAACAAACCAGTGGATACATGCTATGTGGGAGGAGAGGGAGATGTAATTAGCTCCTAAGGAGATAGAAAAAAAAATAATATCAATTATGTTAAGAATTAAAAGTAAAGAATGTCTTGGAATAATACACTAATGAAAATTTAGTTTGCACCATATAATGTAAAGCCACAGTAACCTTGCAAGAAAAATTATTGTTTCTGAAGCATCTGCTTAAACACAGACTGCATTTATATATAAAAATTGATTTCACAAAACATTAGGATTTAGGATTAACTTTCTACTGGGAAATCTATTTCAAGTTAATTGAATTCTGTTATGACAAAGAGGAAATGCATGCAAATAATTAATTAGAAACAAATTCAGGATAGAAAATTAATACGTGATACTCAGTAACAAAGCACAAAGTAATATATGTAAAGAAGCATTATTCTGAGTCATGAATTTTTGTTAAAGAATTCTTTTCATTCCAGTGAGAAAAATCACTGATAGCAGAGCCACATACTAAGGCCCTGATCCTGAAAACATTTATGCATGTGCTTAACTTTACAACAGCAAAGAGCTCTAAAGTTAAATATGCTCATACATGTTTGAAGGATTTGGGTCTTAACAGACAACTATTTTATATATAGAAGAAATCCTACCTATGTACTAACAATTTTTGCTCCTCAAAAATTGAACTTTCATGAAAACAGAAGAAATAGGTATAACAATCTGAAAATAGTCTAAATGTTCTGTCTGCACAATTGTAGCCTGTGTTGTGAATGACCGTATCAAAAGGTCTTTTATGAACAGAAATCTCTTCTTGTCCCTTATTGTGCAGACTGCCTCTACTAACAAGTGAGGAGTGCTACTGGGAGCAGAGTGTGGCTTTTTAAAATCTATTTGTCTAGAATGAGCATTTTACTTTTGCAGTTTTATAGCCTTTAGTCTTTTCCCAGCACTAATCATGCAAGTGATGTCATAAAAAGTAACTTTTGTAAGTTTTAATCACATATATTTCAAATTTCAAATAGGCTGTTCAGACAATACACTGTTTAGAAGACCCTATTATGCTATGCAGTAGCGTGTGATGAGGAAATGCTACATTTATTTTAAGAGAGAAAGAAATCTGTATTTCATTTGTTACACTGCTAACTTCACTGTAGGTAATTGCATTCAGCTTTATTATTGCCCAGAGCAATAACTGATTGTTAGTTATTGAAGTCTGAAATGATTTTCTCATATCCCAGGGGAATCTGGAGATTTACATGGTGCACAGCAGTAACTAATAGATATAATCTGGTCATAATGTAGCTATATAATGTGTTATTTACTTGTTGAGAGCATGGATGTTGAACATTTTAACATTTCCTCAAGAAGTGTTGCAGATTTTACTCATGATATGTGAGCATTAAGTGCATTACTCTTACGTTCAGGGTTATTAAAATACCAGCAGCCATCAAAAGATAGATAACATTGGAGATAACACACTTGTACATACAAAAATTAATGTAAAATTGGTTATATTGTTCATTTAATTTGTGTACACATTAATAAAATAACCCATGATAAGTAAAATCTAATTTAAAATAAATACATATGGCTCTGCTTATTATACAAACAACGTGAAATTCACATCAGGACAAAGCAGGTTTTAGGTAATGCAGAAGTTCTCGTTCAGGAGTGAACTTCACCCGCAGTGATTTTGACAGATTTTGATTACTTGTTTGAATGGTGTCTGGGTTCCAAACTTTCCCTAAAATAATCTGAGGAGGGAGAAATCAGTAATTGATCATATTTATTAACATGTTCAAATTATCTGCTGCTCAGTTAAATCAGATCAAGTAGAATCCTCTTAATTGGGACATACCAGTGGACAGCCTATAAACACAGTTAAAAAAAGGTCTTTTCTTAAAAGAAATTATATAGCTAGATAAATATAGACTTAAACTAAAATTAAGAACATAAGAAAAAATTTAAAACGTTTACTTCATTTCTTTTTTATATTTATTTATTACTTCTCTTAAAAGGTTACAAATTAGATTTTCACACCTAGGTCTTGATTCTGTAAATAGTTACACATGTGCTTAATTTTACTACCCAATGGAACTCCTCATGGTAGTGGAGTTAAGGACATGTGTAAGTATTTTCAGGATCAAGGGCCTATTTAGCACCTCATTAAATATCACTTAATAATAATGAATAAATCCCATCTAAGCAGGGTTTTTGCTAATTCTTTCCCCATTTGCTAATTCTGTCCCCATTAAGCAGCAATAATTGCAATCAACTACCATAGGGCTAAATTTATTTTTTTTTACTTTTTTAAGTATCGATTCTGTTCACTAGATACCTTCCAATACTTTCTCTTGGAGCTGTCCCAATAAAGTGTCCATCCCAATTAAATTTGTTCTGGTTAAATGGAGCATAGAGTCTAAGCACATTTTCCATTTATTTTTCTTTCTGATGCATTCTTTCATCTCTCCATCTCTACCCCTCACAAGCTCACCTTTTGAAGTTTTTGCCCTCCTGCTGAAAATCTTTCTCCTGATACAACACCTTGATTCATGATGTCAAGCAAACAAATTCTTCTAACATATATGCTTGTCTATTAGATGACAAATTTAAGAGGCATTCAGTGCAATATTTCGGTGGCCATTAATTATACACAAGGTCAAACCATTTCTGCAGAGAGGATTTAAAGATCACCCTTTAGCTGATACCAAGAATTTATTGTATCAGCCTCAAGGAGGATGCAGTCTGTGAGGATGATGAAGCTAGAAAAAGATTATGATTATAAAAAGGATAGTGATATTTATCACATACTAATGGAAAGGGATTTAGCATTGTTTGATGATTCTAACTTAGCGATTGTATGAGCACACAAATGCTAGCATTTTGTATTATCAAAATTAAATTATACATAATAATATCTTGTTCAGTCAGCTTTTGTGGGCATCATCTTGTTTATACATGGATCAGTAATAGTTGCTGTTTCTAGAGCATTAAATATTGGCTTATATTCAAGTATATAGAATGATAGAATCATAAGACTGGAAGGGACCTCAAGAGGTCACCTAGTCCAGTCCCCTGCACTCATGGCAGGACTAAGTATTATTTAGAATCAGTGGTCACTAACCCGTAGATTGTGATTGACTGGTCGAACCTGGAGATATTTGATTACGATCTCCAGCTGCTAAAAGTTCAGTGGTGCAGCAGGGCAGCTGCTAAGGCAGACTCCCTGCCTGCCCTGGCCCCATGCCACTCACGAAAGCAGCCAGTACGCCTCTGTGGCCCCGGGGGCGAGGGGGGGGCAGGGGTCTCCACGTGCTGCTCCTACCTGCAAGCACTGCCCCCACAGCTCCAATTGGCTGGGAATAGGGAACTGCAGCCAATGGGACCTGCGGGGATGGTGCCTGCAGAGAGGGGCTGCGCATGGAGCCATGTGTCCCCCAACCCAGGGGCCGCAGAGGTGTGTTGGCCCCTTCCAGGAGTGGCGTGGGGCTGGGGCAGGCAAGGAGCCTGACTTAGCCCTGCTGCGCTGCCAACCTGAGGGAGCTGCCTGAGGTAAGTGCTGCCTGGCAGGAGTCTGTACCCCAGCCCCAAACCTTGAGCCCCCTACCGAAGTCAGCACCCCATACCTCCTCCTGCACCCCAACACTGTGCCCCAGCCTGGAGCCCCATCCTGCACCCAAACTCCCTCCCTGAGCTTGCAACCCTCACTCCCTCCTGCCCCCCAACCCTCTGCCTGAGGCTCAGACCAGAGCCCCATTCCACATGCTGAACCCCTCAGCCCCAGCCCAGAGCCCGCACCCTCTCACGAACCCCAGCCAGGTGAAAGTGAGTGAGGGTGGGGGAGAGCAAGCGATGGAAGGAGTGGGGATGGAGTGAGTGGGGCAGGGCTTCAGAGAAGGGGCAGGGTAGATCTTGGGTTGCACTTGAATTCAGAAAGTGATCTTGTGCATAAAAAGGTTGGAGATCACTGATCTAGACCATTCCTGACAGGTGTTTGTCTAACCTGCTCTTAAAAATGTCCAATGATGGAGATTCCACAACCTCCCTAGGAAATTTATTCCAGTGCTTAACCACCCTGGCAGTTGGAAAGTTTTTCCTAATGTACAACCTAAACCTCCTTTGCTGCAATTTAAGCCCATTGCTTCTTGTCCTATCCTCAGAGGTTAAGAAAAACAATTTTTCTCCTTCCTCCTTGTAACAGTCTTTTATGTACTTGAAAACAGTTATCATGGCCCCCCTCAGTTTTCTCTTTTCCAGACTAAACAAACCTAATTTTTTCAATCTTCCCTCAGGTCATGTTTTTTAGACCTTTAATAATTTTTGTTGCTCTTCTCTGGACTTTCTTCAATTTGTCTACATCTTTCCTGAAATGTGGCACCCAGAACTAGACACAATACTGCAGCTGAGGCCTAATCAGCACAGAGTAGAGCGGAGGAATTACTTCTTGTGTTTTGCTTACAACACTCCTGCTAATACATCCCAGAATGATGTTCACTTTTTCTGCAATAGTGTTACACTGTTGACTCATATTAAGTTTGTGGTCCACTATGATCCCCAGATCCCTTTTGGCAGTGCTTCTTCCTAGGCAGTCATTTCCCATTTTGTATGTGTGCAACTGATTATTCCTTCCTAAATTATGTATTTTGCATTTGTCCTTACTGAATTACATCCTATTTACTTCAGACCATTTCTCCAGTCTGTCCAGATCATTTTGAATTATAATCTTATCCTCCAAAGCACTTGCAACCCCTCCCAGCTTGGTATCGTCCACAAACTTTATAAGTGTACTCTCTTTTCCCTTATCTAAATCATTGATGAAGCTATTGAACAGAACCGGACCCAGAACTGATCCCTGCGGGACCCCATTCATTATGCCCTTCCAGCATGACTGTGAACCACTGATAACTACACTCTGGGATCAGTTTTCCAACCAATTTTGCACCCACCTTATAGTAGCTCCATCTAGGTTGCATTTCCGTAGTTTGTTTATGAGAAGGTCACGCGAGACAGTGTCAAAAGCCTTACTAAAGTCAAGATATACCACGTCTACCACTTCCCCCCATCGACAAGGCTTGTTATGTGGAAGTTCCTCTTAAGGTTTTTTTCCAGTAAAATTAGGTAACTTTATGGATGTGGCACTGGAAACTTATGAAAGAGAAATTTTATTTCAGTTACTCTGAATACTAACGTTACATTTTAAATAATAATTATTTTACAAACAATTCTGTGAAAGATGGATCAGATTGTTATTTTGCCATTTACTACTAAAATGGTTATAATTGTAGTTTTGAAGTAGAGCCCTGCATAGGACTATTATTTTAAGCCCATTCCTGTCCCACCCCACAATACCCACTCCCATTCGGACCTGCTCCTGCATTGTTTCTAGCATTTTTATCCTGCTGATATCCACAAAAACCTTAGATCCCACAGATCCCGCAACAGAGACACATTCCCCCATGCTACTTTAAAAAAAAAAACCCAACAACAGTCAGTTAATATATTAGATATATAAATGGAATTCAGACACCATTTTTATGTGGTAAATTGATGAGAGATTTAGTGTTTTCCCGCAAATTATCTCTGTCTGTTTTTTTTGTCCACCCACCCACCACAAAGTACATTTTACCCACTCCCGCCATGATGTCAGAGTGTCCTGCGGGACCTGCAGGATCCCAGTCCCGCAGCAGGGCTCTATTTTGAAGCTCTCTGGGATAGAGACTATCATTTTTATATGTTTGTACAGTGCCTAGCACAATAAGGTCCAACTTACTTGTGGTCTTTAAGTACTTCTGTGATATAAATGTTAAATAATAATAATTTTGAAGTCAGAAGTATCGTACAAATATCCATTATCTGAAGCCAGGTTCAGAAGAATAATCCTTGAATAAGAAAGTACAAATAATTCTTTTAACATGAAGATTTGAATCCCCAGCTTTCTTAGATAAAATATTTCTCTTCAAGAATACTGAAAAAAGGGAGTTGTTTTGTTAGATAAACAAATTAGCTATCCTGTGTAAAGTGATCTCAGTCTTACAACATGCACCAGTAATGCAAATACGGTGCACATGATACTTGAACAGATAAAATATCAACTGCTGCGTAGCGTAATAGTGGGAAACATGTTTTATTACAGCAGGTTTTCCTCTCCATCTAATATGAATGTTTTATGAAGGTTTCAAAGTATTCCTCACGGAAATGTTAAGAAGTTCATTCTTCTCTCAGGGGAATGTACAGGGGATTTATGCACATTATTCACATTAAACCTGTCATAAATATAAAGGGAAGGGTAAACACTTTACCTCCTGGCCAGAGAAAAAACCCTTTCACCTGTAAAGTGTTAAGAAGCTGGGACAACCTCACTGGCACCTGACCAAAATGACCAATGAGGAGACAAGATACTTTCAAAAACTGGAGTGGGGGAGAAACAAAGGCTCTCTCTGTCTGTGTGATGCTTTTGCCAGGAACAGAAAGGAATGGAGTCTTAGAACTTAGTAAGTAATCTAGCTAGATATGCGGTAGATTCTGTTTGTTTAAATGGCTGAGAAAATAAGCTGTGCTGAATGGAATGGATATTCCTATTTTTGTGTCTTTTTTGTAACTTAAGGTATTGCCTAGAGGGATTCTCTATGTTTTGAATCTAATTACCCTGTAAGGTATTTACCATCCTGATTTTACAGAGGTGATTCTTTTACTCTTTCTTCTATTAAAATTCTTCTTTTAAGAGCCTGTTCTTAAAGATCCAAGGGTTTGGGTCTGTGTTCACCTATGCAAATTGGTGAGGATTTTTATCAAGCCTTCCCCTGGAAAGGGGGTGTAGGGTTTGGGGAGGATTTTGGGGGGAAAAGACGTTTCCAAGCGGGCTCTTTCCCAGTTATATATCTGTTAGACACTTGCTGGTGACAGCAATAAAGTTCAAAGGAAAAACGAAAATAGTTTGTACCTTGGGGAAGTTTTAACCTAAGCTGGTAAAAATAAGTTTAGGAGGTTTTCATGCAGGTCCCCACATCTGTATCCTAGAGTTCAGAGTGGGGAAAGAACCTTGACATGGTGGCAGAGCGGTGGGATTAACTTGAAATCATTTTGAGATCAATTTGAGATTTTTTGAACCAGAAGCACAGATTTTAAAAGGAAATATTTTTTTTCCTTTGGGCTGCTGGAAAGCAGGTTTTAAGCTGAAAGCAGTTAGAGGGTTTTTTTTCTCTGCTTGGGGGCCAGAGCAGAGACAAAAGGGGATTGTCTTTTGTGAGCTGGAGTTTTCTCTACCTAAAGGCAGGGTAGTTAACCTCCTGCAGGGAAATTCACAAGTCTTCACAGACCTGAAGTTGTTTATTTTTTCCTAAGAGCAACTAGAGGGGTTTTCTGCCTATTTACCTGGAGACAAAGGTGTTAGGTTTTTTTAAAGGATTTTTCTATAGGCTGACAATCACTATCAGAGAACATAGGTATCCGGACAGCACAGCAAAATTTTACAAGCCAAGGGGTTTTTTTTTGTTTTCTTTCTAACTCTCAGGTGTAAAGTTAGTTAAAAACAGAGAGGTTAGGATGACAGACTGCACTGTTCAACAGAAGCTGGAATTAGCCAGATTTGAGGCTGAGGAGAGACAAAAGGAACATGAAAGACAGGTAGAACTCAGACAGATGGAGATGGATGCACAAGCGGCCAAAGAAAAAGAAATGGAGGCTGCCCACAGGAGAGAAATGGAGGCAAGGGAAAAAGAACTGGAGGAGAAGGAAAAAGAGAGGAAGCATACAGTGGAGATGGAGAAGGCAAAGGCTCAGCAGAATATACCAACAAACCCTAGCAATCCTTCTCCAGGTACCACTTCCCATCCCAGAAAGTTCCTCACTTACAAGGCAGGCGATGATACCAAGGCCTTCTTAGAAAACTTCGAAAGGGCCTGCCTTGGGTAGAGCATCTCTACAGACCAATACATGGTAGAGCTGAGGCTGCAACTGCAACTTAGCTGAGGTGGTGGCTGAAATGCCTAAGGAACACATGAACAAATATGAACTGTTTAAAACCATGGCGAGAATCAGAATGGGGCTAACACCCGAGCATTCCCGTCGGTGGTTCAGAGCCCTAAGCTGGAAACCAGACGTGTCATTTACCCGACATGCCTGCCACATTGTGAAACGTTGGGATGCCTGGATATCAGGAGCAAGTGTTAAATCTCCAGCAGATTTGCCCTTCCTAATGCAAATGGAACAGTTCTTAGGGGTTGTTCCTGAGGAAATAGAAAGATACATCCTAGATGGGAAGCCCAAAACTGTAATCGAGGTGGGGGAGATTGGAGCCAAATGGGTGGAGATGGCAGAAAAGTAAAAATTGGTCGCAGTTGGAGCAAATACCAGAAGGGACAACCTCAGACCACACCCTACTACTGGGGGCAGCCCAAGGCCCCAACTACCCCCCAAGGAACCCTCCAGACACCTTATCATCCTACTACACCGTTCTCCAGCAACCCTTCTCGCCCCAGTGACCCGTCAGCTGGACGATGTTTTAAATATAATGAGCCGGGGCATGTAAAGGCCAACTGCCCCAAGAATCCCAACAGATTACAGTTCATTGCACCGGAATCACACCAGAGGTCCTCAGCCCAGATACCTCCCAGATACCCTCAGAGCGGAGAAAAACTGTGAGTGTGGGCGGGAAGAAGGTCACCGCGTGGAGGGACACTGGAGTACAAGTGTCGGCTATCCGTGCTTCCTTAGTTGACCCCAATTTAATCAACCCAGAGATCCAAGTGACGATTCAACCCTTCAAGTCCATCTTTTTCAATTTGCCTACAGTCAAGTTGCCTGTCCAGTACAAGGGCTAGTCAGGAACGTGGACTTTTGCAGTCTATGATGATTATCCCATCCCTATGCTACTGGGGGAAGACTTGGACAATCAGGTGAAGCTAGCCAAGAGAGTGGGAATGGTCACCCGCAGCCAGGCTAAACAAGCCATCTCGCCTAGCTCTGTTCCGGAAACTTCTACCAGGACTCGGTCAGAGGTGATGGACCCAGACCCCAGGCCAAAAGTCTGCATCAGCAGTAGTGGATCCAGTCCCAGAGACCCAGACAGAGCCAGCACTGAATCCAGTACTTGCAACCCCAACACCAGAGGGCCCCACCAAACCTGAACCAGCAGCAGCCGATAACCCTACACAAGAGGCTCAGCCGGAGCCTGAACCCCAACATAGTACACCAGCGGAGAGCAGTTCACAGTCAACGGAAACAGCCCCATCCTCTACATCGCTTCCAGAGGGACCAAGCATAGGTCCACAATCCAATGAGGAACTGATGTCTCCAGCATGAAGGGAACAGTTCCAGACTGAACAGGAAGCAGATGAAAGCCTCCAGAGAGCTTGGATGGTGGCACGGAGCAACCCACCGCCTCTCAGCTCTTCTAATCAATCCAGGTTTGTTGTAGAAAGAGGACTTTTATACAAGGAAACTCTTTCTGGTGGACACCAGGAAGACTGGCATCCTCAGAGACAGTTGGTAGTTCCAACTAAGTACTGGGTCAAGCTCTTGAGCTTAGCCCACGATCATCCTAGTGGCCATGCTGGGGTGAACAGGACCAAAGACCATTTGGGGAGGTCATTCCACTGGGAGGGAATGGGCAAGGATGTTTCTACCTATGTCCGGTCTTGCGAGGTATGCCAAAAAGTGGGAAAACCCCAAGACCAGGTCAAAGCCCCTCTCCAGCTACTCCCCATCATTGAAGTTCCATTTCAGCAAGTAACTGTGGATATCCTGGGTCCTTTTCCGAAAAAGACACCCAGAGAAAAGCAGTACATACTGACTTTCATGGATTTTGCTGCCCGATGGCTGGAAGCAGTAGCTCTAAGCAACACCAGGGCTAAAAGTGTGTGCCAGGCACTAGCAGACATTTTTGCCAGGGTAGGTTGGCCCTCCGACATCCTCACAGATGCAGGAACTAATTTCCTGGCAGGAACTATGGAAAGCCTTTGGAAAGCTCATGAGGTAAATCACTTGGTTGCCACTCCTTACCACCATCAAGCAAATGGCATGGTGGAGAAGTTTAATGGAACTTTGGGGGCCATGATTCGTAAATTCATAAATGAGCACTTCAATGATTGGGACCTAGTGTTGCAGCAGTTGCTCTTTGCCTACAGAGCTGTACCACATCCCAGTTTAGGGTTTTCACCATTTGAACTTGTACATGGCCGTGAGGTTAAGGGGCCATTACAGCTGGTGAAGCAGCAGTGGGAGGGATTTACACCTTCTCCAGGAACTAACATTCTGGACTCTGTAACCAACCTACAAAACACGCTCCGAACCTCTCTAGCCCTTACTAAAGAAAACCTACAGGATGCTCAAAAAGAGCAAAAAGCTTGGTATGATAAACATGCCAGAGAGCGTTCCTTCAAAGTAGGGGACCAGGTCATGGTCTTAAAGGCGCTCCAGGCCCATAAAATGGAAGCATCATGGGAAGGGCCATTCACGGTCCAGGAGCGCCTGGGAGATGTTAATTATCTCATAGCATCCTCCAACCGAAAGCCTAAGGTATACCATATTAATTCTCTAAAGTCCTTTTATTCCAGAGAATTAAAGGTTTGTCAGTTTACAGCCCAGGGAGGAGATGATGCTGAGTGGCCTGAAGGTGTCTACTACGAAGGGAAAAGTGCTGGTGGCATGGAAGAGGTGAACCTCTCCATGACCCTTGGGCATATGCAGCAACAGCAGATCCAGGAGCTGTGCACTAGCTACGCGCCGAAGTTCTCAGCCACCCCAGGACTGACTGAACAGGCATACCACTCCATTGACACAGGTAATGCTCACCCAATTAAAGTCCAACCTTTCCGGGTGTCTCCCCAAGCTAAAGCTGCTATAGAATGGGAGATCCAGGATATGTTACAGATGGGTGTAATCCGCCCCTCTGGCAGTGCATGGGCATGTCCAGTGGTTCTAGTTCCCAAACCAGATGGGGAGATACATTTTTGTGTGGACTACTGTAAGCTAAATGCTGTAACTCGCCCTGACAACTATCCAATGCCACGCACAGATGAACTATTGGAGAAACTGGGACGGGCCCAGTTCATCTCTACCTTGGACTTAACCAAGGGGTACTGGCAGGTACTGCTAGATGAATCTGCCAAGGAAAGGTCAGCCTTCACCACACATGTCGGGCTGTATGAATTTAATGTACTCCCTTTCGGGCTGCGGAATGCACCCGCCACCTTCCAAAGACTTGTAGATGGTCTCCTAGCGGGATTAGAAGAATATGCAGTCGCCTACCTTGACGATGTGGCCATATTTTCGGATTCCTGGGCAGAACACCTGGAACATCTACCAAAAGTCTTCGAGTGCATAAGGGAGGCAGGACTAACTGTTAAGTCTAAGAAGTGTCAAATAGGTGTAAACAGAGTGACTTATCTTGGACACCAGGTGGGTCAAGGAACTATCAACCCCCTACAGGCCAAAGTGGATGCTATCCAAAAGTGGCCTTTCCCAAAGTCAAAGAAACAGGTTCAATCCTTCTTAGGCTTGGCCAGTTATTACAGACGATTTGTACCGCAATACAGCCAAATCGCCGCCCCACTGACAGACCTAACCAAAAAGAAACAGCCAAACGCCGTTCAGTGGACTGAAGAGTGTCAGAAGGCCTTTAACCAGCTTAAAGCGACACTTATGTCTGACCCTGTACTCAGGGCCCTAGACTTTGACAAACCGTTTCTAGTAACCACAGATGCGTCCGAGCATGCTGTGGGAGCAGTTTTAATGCAGGAAGGACCGGATCAAGAATTCCACCCTGTAGTGTTTCTCAGCAAGAAGCTGTCTGAGAGGGAAAGCAACTGGTCAGTCAGTGAAAAAGAATGTTATGCCATTGTCTACGTTCTGGAAAAGCTACACCCATAAGTTTGGGGATGGCGTTTCCACCTGCAAACCGACCATGCTGCGCTACAGTGGCTTCATACCGCCATGGGAAATAACAAAAAACTTATTCAGTGGAGTTTAGATCTCCAAGATTTTGATTTCGACATCCAAAACATCTCAGGAGCTTCTAACAAAGTGGCTGATACACTCTCCCATGAAAGTTTCCCAGAGTCAACTGGTTAAAATCGTCCTTGAGATGTGGAAAATATTGTTCGTCTTTATATACTTGGTAGTATATTTAGAGGTGCATGTGTCTTATTAACTCTGTTTTCTCCTAGAGCTCCAGGAAGAAATAGCCAGCGTTTCACCCCATCTGTGATTTGGGGGGCATGTCATAAATATAAAGGGAAGGGTAAACACTTTTAAAATCCCTCCTGGCCAGACGAAAAACTCTTTCACCTGTAAAGGGTTAAGAAGCTAGGATAACCTCGCTGGCACCTGACCAAAATGACCAATGAGGAGACAAGATACTTTCAAAAGCTGGAGGGGGGGAGAAACAAAGGCTTTCTCTGTCTGTGTGATGCTTTTGCCAGGAACAGAAAGGAGTGGAGTTTTAGAACTTAGTAAGTAATCTAGCTAGATATACGGTAGATTCTGTTTGTTTAAATGGCTGAGAAAATAAGCTGTGCTGAATGGAATGGATATTCCTATTTTTGTGTCTTTTTGTAACTTAAGGTTTTGCCTAGAGGGATTCTCTATGTTTTGAATCTAATTACCCTGTAAGGTATTTACCATCCTGATTTTACAGAGGTGATTCTTTTACTCTTTCTTCTATTAAAATTCTTCTTTTAAGAGCCTGATTACTTTTTCATTGTTCTTAAGATCCAAGGGTTTGGGTCTGTGTTCACCTATGCAAATTGGTGAGGATTTTTATCAAGCCTTCCCCTGGAAAGGGGGTGTAGGGTTTGGGGAGGATTTTGGAGGGGAAAGACGTTTCCAAGTGGGCTCTTTCTCGGTTATATATCTGTTAGACGCTTGGTGGTGGCAGCAATAAAGTCCAAGGGAAAAAGGAAAATAGTTTGTACCTTGGGGAAGTTTTAACCTAAGCTGGTAAAAGTAAGCTTAGGAGGTTTTCATGCAGGTCCCCACTTCTGTACCCTAGAGTTCAGAGTGGGGAAGGAACCTTGACAAAACCTAAGAAGAGCTACCCACATAAATACTTAGTGCATCAAGAGTTGACTAGACCATTAATCCTTAGGGTCTTCATTACCCTTTCAGTACAAATCCCAGCTCCTTTCCAGCTTCTGCTCCAACTGTTTCTATTGTCTTCCTCTTTTCCCATTACAAGGAGGCCCTTCCCACCATGGCAACACATTAGATGCTGTGGAACACTCCTTCCCCGCTGCCATTTGGCTGCCTGCCCTTTGTTTGTGCCCTGTTGCTCTTCTTCCCCAGCAGATACTGAACCAAGCCACAAAATTTGGATCTAGATTCTGTGTCAAAATTTTGTCAACGTTCAAAATGATTTCATTCCAGGATTCTGGCTCACACCCATCTCTGCACTCTGGATTCAGCTGCTGAGCATTTACTGTGGCCTATAAGTAAGAAAGACCCACCTATCCTGGTCTGTAGTCTCCTTTGTTAAAATGAAATATACAATTAAATCAAAAGTAAAAGCCAGTATCTACTTCTCATCCAAATGAGCAACCAAAATACATGAAGTTCAAACAGTAACCTCCTCCCCTGGAAATACCTGCCTATATGGTTAACCTTCCCCCCCAAAAGCCAGGGTAAATAGTCAGGCCATGCCACAAATCCTGGAGTTCAACAGACTGGGTCTGTTTTGGACCAAATGATGGTGTATATTCATATTGGAGATCCATGTCGGCAGTTCCCTCTCTATTTAACGGAGTGCACTTTCCCATAAGTGATGTGCTTTGTTTGTTCTGCTCATCATATGCCAGCCTGATTTCACTACCTCATCTGCACATGCACCAACTGTAAACAAAATCACCTGAAGCAAAATGACCAGGGCTCCAATGGATAATCTGACATATTATTTTGTGATGGATCACTGCAGATAACACACCCTAAAAATGTCACTATCACACTAAAACTATATATCATGGAACTCCTATGCTGGATCCATAGTCAAGCCATGCTTATAGTCAGTAATTAATTAGGATTGAAAAGAAAACATTAAGGATAATTGCCAAAATTAAAATGCCCCAGTCTCACCAAAGCTTGCACAGCACTGCTCTTGCCTACATTTCTTCTCTTATCCCCTCCTACTGTTCTGCTTGTGCTATACACTCTGCCAGTTCTTGTTTCCTCCTAGTCTCCTCTCATGTTCCTTCAGTGACCTCGTGATTCTGTGTTCATGGCTACAGATCCCTCCTCCAGACTCACTGTGTTTGCTTAGCTACTGGGGATTGCCTTCATTCCACCTCTTCAGTTCTTTTGCTAATCCTGGCTCCTTCAAACTATCTATTTAATATTAATATGTTACCTTATTTAAATATTACATTTAAAATGCTGTAATATCCAACCCCCCTCCCCAATATACACCACTAAAAATTAAGCTCATGATGACTACATACAATAGCTTATCTCATTATTGTAATTGTCACTGTTTCCTATATCTTCATCTCACGCCCCCCCAACACACATCTACATGCATACACATGCACATATACTTTATTTGTCAACCCTGTGTCTGATCTAGATTGCAAGCTCCTTAAGACAAGGACCTGTCTTATTGTCTGTAAAGGACAACATCATGGACATTCTTCTAAATCTGGCACCACAGAAATAAAAATATTATTTGCTTTTCACTTCCCTGAAAGATATGCATCAAATTTCTGCACTCACATTTTATATAAGCACTTCATAGACTCATAGATATTAAGGTCAGAAGGGACCATTATGATCATCTAGTCTGACCTCCTGTATAATGCAGGTTACAGAATCTCACCCACCCACTCCTACAATAAACCTCTTACCTATGTCTGAGCTATTGAAGTCCTCAAATCATTGTTTAAAGACTTCAAGGTACAGAGAATCCTCCAGCAAGTTTTTGGTGCATAGCATCACATTGCTGCTTTCCAGTCATCCAAAACTATGCTAAAATTTCCCTTCTTGTCATCCTGAACACATCATTCTATTCCATTTAGTTTCTATACCTTAGCTGATGGCAAGGTCAGGCCCTTTATTTTGTATTGTCACATAAATCAGAAGGTCAGATTTCATTTTGTGTTCATTGTTAACTGTGTTACTGAAACAAAGGGGAAATCAAAACACATGCAGTTCTTGCTAATGTATTAAACTATTTTTCTAAAGTATTAACTATTAGCTGTCTTACCTGGTTAACCTAATCTTATTGAAACTCCACAACCCATCTGATTAATATGTCCATAGTCTATACATTCTCAGACTGGTTACCATTTTAATATTTTGGACGCACAGACAAATTGTACCGATAAACTAAATATGCATTAACCAATGCTGACAATAATGTGAATAATTTATAATTTACGGAAACCAAAAGCTATTAAAATCAACTTTTAAAATGAACTCCTTCAATGCTGTTTGACAAACCCAAATCACGGTATCAAGTGGAGTGCCCCAAGGGTTGGTCTTAGAACTGATTTTGTTCAATATCTTCATAAATAATCTGGAGGATGGTGTGGATTGCACCCTCAGCAAGTTTGCAGATGACACTAAACTGGGAGAAGTGGTAGATATGCTGGAGGGTAGGGATAGGATACAGAGGGCCCTAGACAAATTACAGGATTGGGCCAAAAGAAATCTGATGAGGTTCAACAAGGACAAGTGCAGAGTCTTGCACTTAGGACGGAAGAATCCCATGCACCGCCACAGACTAGGGACCGAATGGCTCGGCAGCAGTTCTGCAGAAAAGGACCTAGGGGTTACAGTGGATGAGAAGCTGGATATGAGTCAACAGTGTGCTGTTGTTGCCAAGAAGGCCAATGGCATTTTGGGATGTATAAGTAGGGGCATTGCCAGTAGATTGAGGGACGTGATCGTTCCCCTCTATTCGACATTGGTGAGGCCTCATCTGGAGTACTGTGTCCAGTTTTGGACCCCACACTACAAGAAGGATGTGGAAAAATTGGAAAACATCCAGTGGAGGGCAACAAAAATGATTGGGGACTGGAATATATGACTTATGAGGAGAGGCTGTGGGAACTGGGATTGTTTAGTCTGCGGAAGACAAGAATGAGGGGGGATTTGATAGCTGCTTTCAGTGGGGTGAAAGGGGGTTCCAAAGAGGATGGATCTAGACTGTTCTCAGTGGTAGCAGATGACAGAACGAGGAATAATGGTCTCAAATTGCAGTGGGGAAGGTTTAGGTTGGATATTAGGAAAAACTTTTTCACTCAGAAATGCGTTACCTAGGGAGGTGGTGGAATCTCCTTCCTTAGAAGTTTTTAAGGTCAGCCTTGACAAAGCCCTGGCTGGGATGATTTAGTTGGGGATTGGTCCTGCTTTGAGCAGAAGGTAGGACTAGATGACCTCCTGAGGTCCCTTCCAACCCTGATATTCTATGATTCTCTGATTCTATGTGTGAGGTCCTATTAGTAACTACTGCTTGTCCACTCTCCTTAAGGATACATTATTAGGATAAATTGTTATCAGTCTGAGGCAGTGGAGGTTCCATCCACCGTTCTATCCATCAAAGTTCAGACAATGAGTTGGTATCAGAAGATGAGGTGACTGAGCTAATCTTTGCAGCTGAAGTAAAAATCTTTTGGAAGCTTCCCTCCCCTAATGCACCTACTTTGGAGTGTTAATAAGATTCCAATGATTTTTGCTGGTGTTTTGATTTCCTAGAAGCCATTTTAATAACATCAATCATTCTCAGCCCACACCCTGTTCTCAAGAGTAAGGGAACAGATGCTCAAGTGGCTGGATATTTGCTTTTCAGTGCAGAGGACCGTGTCTAATGTTTAACTTTTCTTTAAGCCATACTTAGCCTCTGCTCAAATTTGCACTGGAGTGCAACAACCTTGTGTTTCCTGCTACGGACCCTGAAAGGGCTTGTGGGACCAAGGCTTTCATATGGGACAATAATCAGTGATTTCACTAGACTTTTGAGAGGGAGGTTGCCAAACTTGAATCTGCTCACTCTTTGTAAGTAATATTATCATTTATCTAAGAGCAAGGTTTGTGTAGTCTTTAGTTTTAATTGAATGGAAGATGATGTCATTAACAAAAACTTTACTAATTAAGAAAAACAAGCTATTTTTAAATGGATGTTATTGTACCCTCATTTCCAGTCATGATATTAAAAACCTCTGAAGTATACCAGCATAAAGGCTTAAACAGCAGAGTATTGTTGTAAGCTTGAGTGCTTTGAGCCATCACTGTTGTATTTTTAATGAGGGAACATCACAATCCCTGGATTCACAGTGCTAAGGGTCCACACTCTTACACATGTCATTACAGTTTTCCTCTCATATTCTGAATCTCCTCAGATAGCCCCATGTTTGTTTATAGCAAAAGATTACAATTCTTCTAACTGTACCATATTTAATTGCCCAATTTAAGAATAAAGCTGAACTAAATACAAATGCTGCTTTTCCAAGCTTTAGGGAACTACTACATGACCTTGTCAACTCTTGGAGGTTAACAAAAACAGCATTTTGCAGTTAAAGTGAGAATTTTTCTCTGTTGAAAATTGCCTGTTGTTTTTATTATTCTAACAATTGGTCCACTGAACTTAGCACAGCCTCTTAGGTCTCAGTGAGAATCCTATGATTAATGAGGTAGCCATTAATGTCAGTAGATTGAACAACTGAAATCAGATTATATTAAAGTGCTTCCCAAACATTAGGGTCACATTAACAGTTTATTGAAACAAGCTGATAAAATTTAAAATGGTCATCTAATTCCCTGGGGTTCCTAATTGTTGCATGATAAATCACTCTGTAGAGAAATCTATTACAATGTTCCAAATGAGAAAATGTAATTTACTGTACCATTAGTAGGGTGTTTGAAGCCCTTTGGTTCCTTAGCAGGGGAGTTTTGCTAGAATAAGACAAACTTCCATACGTGGGGGGAAACAAAGGGGTTTTTTTAGGACCAGATAATGCTTGTAGCTGGAACTGTCTAAACTGTCTGAAGAATGAAGCATTTTATGAAAACAAATCACATGACATTGACTTGTAAACCTACTACTAACCATCCAGCATGAATGAGCACTCATCTATGTTTATTGTGCTACTGTCATGCTCTTGTACATGGACTGGCTACAGACTGTGCCTATACGCAATAGATGTGTTCATCAAAATATCCAATGCTCTGCCAGGTATGGCTGAGGTTCATTTAAATGAGGTATTTCACATACAGTGCCACCTAGTGGCTGAACAGTATGATAAACAGCTTAACATTCCATTACCTCTCCCCCTGTAAGTTCTACATTCCTGCCATTTACAATATTTACAATATCACTTTGTCTTTGAAGTTCAGTACGTATCAGTCTGAATCATATTGGTATTCTAATTACACATCCCAAACGCATAACAACTTGGTCATCTGGCTGTCCATTAGTTGCAACCACTGGCTGTGGTCATTTGGGAATCTTTCAGTTATCATCTTCATGTTCTGATTCACCATCAGTAGAGTTTGGTCGGTTGGTTGTTTTTTCTTAGATGGCTTTTGCTGAACTCTCTACTGTTGATCTTGATCACATATGATCTGGTACATATGAATTCTTTTTCTTTATGACAGCTGGAGTTGTCCATCCCTTTGCTCCATCCAATTTGACATGAACACAAGTCACCAGGCTCTAGACCTGGCAGTTCTCAAATGGAGTGATGTCTGTTGTAAAAGCGTCCATAAGCTTTTTGAGCCTTTTCATGTGATTTGGCTACTCTCTTCATGACTGCCCACTTTGGAGATAGATTATCTTCCAAAATTGGAACAGTAGTTCTGAATTGTCTTCTCATCAAGAATTGTGCTGGACTATATACAGTAGCCACTATTGGTGTTAATCTGTAACTCAGAAGAGCAAGGAATTCCTGCTGCTGGATTTTCTTATTGTCTGTACATCTCTCTCAGCCTCTCCATCTGCTAGTGGGTAATGTGGACTGTTAGTAATATGATCAAAATCACATTTTGTTCAGAATGACTTAAATTCTACTGCAGTGAATTGTGGTCCATTAGCCATTACTAGTTCTAGAAAACCCAAGTGAGCAAAAGTGCACTTCAGTTTCATGATATGTTATGTCTTTCAAGTATATTATTTCTATATACCTGGAAAAAAAGTCCATAAGAACCAGGTACTGATGCCCTCTGAATTTGTGTAAATCTGCAGCTTGTCTCTTCCAAGGTCTCTCTGGTAGGGGTATTTTGTACAATGTATGGTTCAGCATAAAGTTGATTTGTACTGGATCTTCTTTCAAAAGTCCAATATCATCAAATCCCCTATCGAGTTCTTCTACCTTTCTCACAAGGCCCATCATGGCTGCCAACTGTGACTGAGAAGGTTGTTGGTCTTTGATCACATACAAAGGCAAAAGTTATGCATTCAGAGTGTAAGTTGTTTCTGGGGTGAACTGGCCCATGCCGTTCAGAAAACCTCCAGAGCTAGTCAGAGCTGTGTCAAGTGACTTCAGCCCAGGGAGGGGTTGAAGGTGACTGTAATCTCCTTCTGACATGACTGTTATGTCTGCTCCTGAGTCAATTTTAAAGTCAATAGTCTTGCCATGAATATTCAGTTTCACTCTCCAAGTAGGCTTTATGTCATAAGTGATAAATTCCAGAAACAATGACTCTTGATTGTCTGTAATATGAATCAACTCCCTGACTGCTTTGGTTTGCCAAACAGCTACAAAATATCCATATTTCATTCATGTATTAGACCATGTACCTCTGGATGGAGATGCATCATCTCTTGAGATATGAGTTTTTCCACATGTTGTGCATGTAGCCTAGAATTTGCCCCTCTGAGCCAGGGAGTTCTCTCTCTTTGCTTCAGGGATTTTATGGTAATGGATTTTACAATTTCTAAGCTAGTTTCAGGTTTTTTCAAGTTTGTCAAGTTTCTCTAGATTTTGCTGTTTCACCACTTCAGACAGTTTAGCATTTGAATAGCTGTGGCTAGGGTTAAATCTCTGTTGTATAGCTGTTGGGAAAGGTTTTTATCTGTTAACCCAATAACCAGCCTGTCTCTGATATTTTCATATTTGCATTCCCAAAAATCATGATTTTCAGCCAATGTATGCAGAGCCCTTATAAAATGTTCAACATTTCAAATGTTCGTGAATTCTCTGGTGAAAAATGCTCTCTCTGAGTTATAAAGTATGCATTAAAAATAGCCAGAACCCTTTCAAAGTCATCTTTAAAAAGAAAAGGAGTACTTGTGGTACCTTAGAGACTAACAAATTTATTTGAGCATAAGCTTTCGTGAGCTACAGTGAGCTGTAGCTCACGAAAGCTTATGCTCAAATAAATTTGTTAGTCTCTAAGGTGCCACAAGTACTCCTTTTCTTTTTGCGAATACAGACTAACACGGCTGCTACTCCGAAAGTCATCTTTGTGACTGCCTTCAGTAAAGTCAAAGGATTTAAAGATATGCTCTGCTTGCATCCCCATAGCATAAATTAAAGATGATACCTGTATATCTCCAGTTTCTTTGTGCAGCTTGGTAGCAATGTGAAATCTTGCAAAATGTTGTTTCCAGTCTGCCCATTCTAAAAGTTTGTCAAAGCCGAAGTTCTCTGGGGCATTGAAGAGTGGCATGTGGATGAAATCCTACAACCTTTGACATCCTCAGTGCTCTGCTGCCCCACAGCCACTCCTGAAACCTCAACTCTGTCCTAGGACTTTACATTTCTTAATGACCGGTGAGTCAAAATGTGCCCAGGGGTTTCATCCCCACTGTGGGCTCCCATAACTGTGCAGCGGGTCTGCCCCACCTGTCCATCTCCTGTCTCCCAAACCTGTGCCCATGCCAAGCCTCTCTATTGTCCTGTTCAGACCCCCTCACCCAGGGATGCCTGAAATTGTTGCAAGAACTGCAAATTAGATTGCAGCAGCTGTGAGTTCATTTCCCCACCAGTGGGGCAGGGCACCCCTCAGATAGGTCTGATATGGCTTCTGGGACTCCCACTCCTAGTACCAGCCTATTTATTATCCCACCAGACCCACTCCTATCCCCCCTCAAATAAACTATCAGAGGAACAATTTGAGCCCAGACCCTGCCCCTCACTGAAGCCCCTGCAACTACCACCAGTTGCCACACTGTGTGGCAGGGTATCACACTGTGCCACTTGTCCCTGCAACCTCTATCTGTTGCGATCCCACTCACCCCCGGACTCAGCATCACTCCTATCTCCTGCATTCAGTAGAGAAGAACGTCCCAGTTCTGGGCAACCCAGTACATTTCAGAAGCCCTGTAATGTGTTCTGTGTCGACATGGAGCCATGCTGCTTATTGTGGCTTGACCTCTGCTCTCTGCTGCTGCTGTTGCTACCTTGCTGGCTACCTGGAGAAAGTGCTTCTAACGCCAGGGCTTGCACCTTTAAAACCTTCTGCTCTTACGTTCCTAGGGGATAAGTCCCATTGTTATAAATTATGCCTCATATTATTACAGTACTTCTCTCTACTTTTTCAGTTTGTTTACTTTGTGTATCGTGAGTTATACTATAAGTGCTCAACCTTATATATATATGTTTTGTTTCAGTGGGTCTGTTCACATTTATAAAGTTAAGCATGTATGTAGTAAGAAAATGTGATTACAAAACCACAAAAATTGGCAAAGAGACTCAAGCAGGATCCCTCTAATACAGACAGGCTAAAGGGCCCTATTGAATCAAGGCAACCTGAGGCAGGTTCTAGAGGCCATGCAGTTTGTCCAGAAAATTAAAGTTTATTTAGTATTTTCACCCATTATGAATAGAAATAAGTCCAAGTCACAAAGTGTGACTCTATACTTTTCTAAAGTTCAGAGGGACCCAGTATTTTATCTAGATATATAGATACTAGAGTGATGGGCACCTTTTAAATGCTTACAGAGTGACACACCTTTCAAGATCCACGTGTCCTACACATGCCTATAACAACATGTGGTGTACCTCATTCAGTGCACTGACTGCCCTAATAACAAATATGTGGGTGAAACCAGAAAATATCTATGCTCTCAAATGAACTCAAACAGAAAAATATGAGACAAAACACCATGTCACCTGTGGATGAACACTTTTCACAAAGTGATCGCTCCTTGTCTGACCTCTCAGTCCTTGTCCTCAAAGGAAACCTTCAAAAGACAAGCCTGAGCAGTTTAAATTCATAACTTCACTAGACACTAAAAATCATGGTCTTAATAAAGACACTGGATTTATGACTAATTACAATAATCTGTAACCCACTAATTCTTCCTTTTTTGTCCTATGACTGCAAAGGTGTCAACGGGTCACTTCACCTTGGATGGTCTCTCTTACAATATGTGTTAACTACTTATGCTAAACAATCTGTTCCACCTTGTATTTAGCTGTGACACTGCTTACCTTTCCCAGACCTGAAGGAAAGATCTATGCAGCAGGAAAGCTTGTCTCTTTCAGAAACAGAAGTTGGTCCAATAAAATATATCACCTCACCAACTTCTCTCTACAGAGTGACAGTCAGTTAGTTTGATTCAGGAGGAGTTGTTTTGGGCCAACTATCAGTCATTATGATCATGTTAATACAGTTTTTGCCATTCCTTCCATACAAACATATTTTTCTCTTCATTAATGTTGCAATGTGTAGCAGTGTGGATTTAGTTCCCACCAAAATTATTTGAGGAGAGAGAGTGGGGGGAAAAAGCTCAATTCCCTCTAATTTATAACCATAAAAATCTACTGGAAGTGATGACATATAATGCTGATATCAGATACTGGCCTATTGCAAATATATGCCTGGTTTAAAAATGTATTGTTATAACAACCACATAATATTTGACTCACACTGTACATGCAAGGGCAGCCTGTTCATTCCATATATTCGTAGGGCCTGACAAAGTGAGAGTTTATTATTAGTAAAAGTAGTATTACTGTAGCGCTAGGAGTCCTAGTCATGGATCAAGACCCCATGCTAGGCACTGTACAAAAATAGAACAAAAAAAACTGTTCCTGCCCCAAAGAACTTAAAATCTAGGTACAAAACAAGCGAACAGATGGATACAGACGGATAGGGAAGCATAAGGAAACAATGAGACAAATTCCTGGTGCAAGTGCTGGAGGAACCAACTAGGGGCCATGCTCTTCTTGACGTGCTGCTCACAAACAGGGAAGAATTGGTAGAGGAAGTGCAAGGGGTGGCAACCTGGGCAGCAGTGACCAGGAGATGGTTGAGTTCAAGATCCTGACAAAAGGAAGAGAGGAAAGCAGCAGAATACAGACCCTATACTTCAGAAAAGCGGACTTTGACTCCCTCAGGGAACTGATGGGCAGGGTCCCCTGGGAGGCTAATATGAGGGGGAAAGGATTCCAGGAGAGCTCGCTGTATTTTAAAGAAGCCTTATTGAGGGCGCAGGAACAAACCATCCTGATGTGCGGAAAGAATAGCAAATATGGCAGGCGACCATCTTGGCTTAACAGAGAAATCTTCAGTGAGCTTAAACACAAAAATGAAGCTTACAAGAAGTGGAAATTTGGACAGATGATCAGGGAGAAGTATAAAAATATTGCTCAACTATGCAGGGGTGTAATCAGAAGGCCACAGCACAGTTGGAGTTGCAGCTAGCAAGGGATGCAAAGGGTAAAAAGAAGAATTTCTACAGGTATGTTAGCAACAAGAAGAGGGTCAGGGAAAATGTGGGACCCTTACTGAATGTGGGAGGCAACACAGTGACAGATGATGTGGAAAAAGCTGAAGTACTCAATGCTTTTTTTGCCTCGAACTTCACAGACAAGGTCAGCTTCCAGACTGCTGCACTGGGCAGCACAATGTAGGGAGGAGGTGAGCAGCCCTGAGTAGTGAAAGAACAGGTTAAGGACTATTTAGAAAAGCTGGGCATGCAAAAGTCCATGGCTTTGGATCTAATGCATATGAAGGTGCTGAGGGAGTTGGCTGATGTGATTGCAGAGCCATTCGCCATTATCTTTGAAAATTCATGGTGATTGCAGGAGGTCCCAGATGATTGTAAATCTGCAACTATAGTGCCAATCTTTTAAAAAGGGAAGAAAGAGAATACGGGGAACCAGTCAGCCTGACCTCAGTCCCTGGAAAAAACATAGAGCAGATCCTCAAGGAATCCATTTTGAAGCACTAGGAGGAGAGGAAGGTGATCAGGAACAGTCAACATGGATTCACCAAAAGCAAGTCATGCCTGACCAATCTGATTGCCTTCTATGATGAGATAACTGGCTCTGTGGATATGGGGAAAGCGGTGGATGTGATATATCTTGACATTAGCAAAGCTTTTGATATGGTCTCCCACAGTATTCCTGCCAGCAAGTTAAAAAAGTATGGGCTGGATGAATGGACTATAAGATGGACATAAAGCTAGCTAGATTGTTGGGCTCAACGGGTACTGATCAATGGCTCAATGTCTAGTTGGCAGCCAGTATCAAGCAGAATGCCCTAGGGTGTCTGTTCTGGGGCCAGTTTTGTTCAACATCTTCATTAATGATCTGGATGATGGGATGGATTGCACCCTCAGCAAGTTTGCGGATGACACTAAGCTGGGGGGAGAGGTAGATACACTGGAGGGTAGGGATAGGGTCCAGAATGACCTAGACAAATTGGAGAATTGGGCTAAAAGAAATCTGATGAGGTTCAACATGGACAAGTGCAGAGTCCTGCACTTAGGATAGAAGAATCCCAGGCACTACTATGGGCTGGAGACCAACTAGCTAAGCGGCAGTTCTGCAGAAAAGGACCTGGGGATTATAGTGCATGAGAAGCTGGATATAGTTCAACAGTGTGCCCTTGTTTCCAAGAAGGCTAACGGAATATTGGGCTGCATTAGTAAGAGCATTGACAGCAGATTGAGGGAAGTGATTATTCCCCTCTTTTTGGCACTGGTGAGGCCACATCTGGAGTATTGCACCCCATTTTGGGCCCCACACTACAGAAAGGATGTAGACAAATTGGAGAGAGACAAAATGATTAGGGGACTGGGGCACATGATTTATGAGGAGAGGCTGACAGAACTGGGCTTATTTAGTCTGCAGAAGAGAAGAGTGAGGAAGAGAAGAGAGAAGTCTTCAGAAGAGAAGAGAGAAGAGTTTGATAGCAGCCTTCAACTATCTGAAGTGGGGTTGCAAAGAGGATGGAGCTAGGCTGTTCTCAGTGGTGGCAGATGAGACAGAACAAGGAGCAATGGTCTCAAGTTGCAGTGGGGGAGGTCGAGGCTGAATATTAGGAAAAACTATTTCACTAGGAGGGTGGTGAAGCACTGGAATGTGTTACTTAGAGAGGTGGCGGAATCTCCATCCTTAGAGGTTTTTAAGGCCCAGATTGACAAAACCCTGGCTGGGATGATTTAGTTGGTGCTGGTCCTGTTTTGAGCAGGGGGTTGGACTAGATGACCTCCTGAGGTCTCTTCCAACTCTAACCTTCTATGGTTCTATAAATACAGTCAGAGATACGGTTCAGAAGAAGGGGTATAAACATCTAACACAGAGGTAAGAGGTAGAGGGAGAAGAGAACAGGGACTGAGGACAGAGCCCTGTAGAGCCCTCAGAGAAAGTTGGAGGGCAGATGAGGAGGATCTCCTAAAGTGATTAGAGTAATCAGTGTGATTAGAGAAGGAGAAGAACCAAGAGAGGACAGAGCCAATGAAGCCAAGGGAGGGAATGACTTCAAGATGAGCAAGTCGATTGTGTCAACGGCATGTGACAGGTCAAGTAGGATGAGTATGGAGTACTGGTTCTGAGCTTTGGCTAGGAAATGGTCATCAGAGACTTTGGGAAGAGTGGTTTCAGTGGAGTACAAGAGACAGAAGCCGGATTGGAGAGGTGTAAGATGGAATTGGAGGAGAAGAACTCCAGGCAGTGATTGTAGACAGCATCTTTGATAAGCTTAGAGATGAAAGGAAAAGGGAGAGGGAAATGGGATCAAGGGTATTTTTTCCAAGAGACCAATTTTATATTACCAGGGGAACAAACCAGAGGAGAGTGAGAAGTTAAGAAGTGTAAGAGTGGGGATGAGAATGAGAGTGACTGTGAAAGAGACCAGGAGATGGGATGGAACACAATCACTGAAGCAAGTGGAAGGGTTAGAAGAGGAGAGGAGAAACTTCTGCCTCTGTGACAGGGAAGAAAGAGGAGAGAGTTATAAGAGGAGGAGAAGGGAAGGCAAGCCAATGGGAGAGGCAAGGTTACGCTGCATTTGACAAATTTCTCTGGGAAGAAATTGGCATGATCCTGTGTAGAGAGAGAAGTGGAGCAGAAGGAAGGGAGCGTTGGAAGAGTGAGTCAAAGGTGGTGAAAAGGCAGCTGGGATCATAGGCGTGGGATTTAATTAAGCTGGAGAAGTAGAGTTGTTTATCTAAAAGTGCTTGCACGTCTCATTGATGGGATCCCATTGAAGACAGGACCCTTAAATTATAAGTGCCGCTTAACTGGATATTTTAGGTATTGACAAAAAATTAATATGTAATTATAGAAAGCACTAAATTAGCCAAGCATGTGAAATAATTCCATGTCAGAGACTTATTTCACAGGCATATTTCGATATTTTGAATCCAGTACATAGCAATGCATTTGGGAGGTGCAGCTTAGCGGATTACTTGCATCTGAGTCATAAAGGTTCAGTTGATTTTAAATTGAAGTCAATGTAGTTAGGCCAATTTATCCCAGCTGAGGATCTGGCCCACCTGCTCTGAATGACTTTTGTTAAATACATTATTGTATCGAGGGAAGGCTGCTCATGTATAGATTGACTGATAATGTCTTATTTAAAGCTGAAATAAAAACTGTTTGATTGAATCTTATAAAATGTCAATGATAACATATATACAAAAATGTCATTTATTAAATGTTGAGTTGACACAAAGCCAGGAAAAACTCCATGAATGCTGATATAGTCCAATACTGTTAGTGTTGGGAATAAAACAGTAACTTGGGCTAAAGAAAGATCTACATCTTATGTTATCTGTGAATTTTATGTCTTTGGCTGTGTGATCATGCATGGAACAATACACTCACTGGGGCGCCGTGTGTGTGAGAGCTGGTCTGCCTGCACAGAACAATTTCCAGGATTGCAGCTTTGAAATGGTTTGCAACAGAGATTTTGTGGCACTATTTGTATAAAATTATCTTCCAGTGAAACCCCACTGAAGACAATAATATTACTGTAGGGATGAATTTGTACCTTGATGTTTTGTTTATTCTTAAAAAGAAAAAGAAAAGAAATTGCTTTCATGGAATAAGGAAACGCACACAGTATTTACCTGAAGGCCCTGAAAGGCTCTTTCGGAAATATGTGCAGAATTTGTGTTCTTCTGAATGCGTATGTGTGTCTTTACAAAAAACCTACTTATTAGTAACACAGTTAAATAAGTATTTTGGTATGTGGAGTAGGAATTTCTTGGTAGAAGCATTATTTACCTTATAGGCTATAATGACTCTAG
Source organism: Dermochelys coriacea (assembly GCF_009764565.3). Taxonomy (NCBI): domain Eukaryota; kingdom Metazoa; phylum Chordata; order Testudines; family Dermochelyidae; genus Dermochelys; species Dermochelys coriacea. Next base: position 45,253,963 of record NC_050069.1, on the reverse strand, counting down.
TTGGATAAATGCATATTTGGCTGTAGCTACAGCATTTTAAAAATGCATATTATTAATATTTTTATAATACTTTATATGATACTTTTCATCCTAAATAACATAGAGTATTATTCATGGGAGTAAGCCCATTGAACTTACGTGAATAGTCCATTGAGTACTCATGTTAGTAAAGACTATTCACATGAATTAGAATTGTGGGGTCTGGCCCTTATTCTATACAGTAAATTTGTTTTCCACAAATCTGACACTCAGCATCCACGTTAGTTTTAAATACATTAATTGGAGAGGAGATGAAGTTGCAAATGCTGCTCCTTTCAATATATTTCCAGTATTCTGAATTTATGAATATGAGCAGGAGGCCAAATAATTTAATCTCTTTCTCTCTCTAAGGAGCCTACTTCTGTGGTATCTCACTGCTGATTTAAAGTTGAGAAGATGCTTCCTCTTAATGATGCAACAAAACAACTTACTACAAATAGGGATTTGATCCTGAGAACTTTTACTCAGGCAAGTAGTCCTAAATTACAGGAGGCATGTCACTGAACTCAGTGGAACTACACACCAGAGTTCAAGTTTGCAGGCTCAGGATCTCAGATAAACCAATTCCTTGTATACCCATGTAAGACAGACATTTTATACTAAACATTCTGCTTGCTGAATCAGAGTTTGTTGATAAAATCATTCTGTATTGTAAACACAGGTGTCAATAAAAGGAGTACTTGTGGCACCTTAGACACTAACAAATTTATTTATTGAAGTGAGCTTATACTCAAATAAATTTGTTAGTGTCTAAAGTGCCACAAGTACTCCTTTTCTTTTTGTGAATACAGACTAACACGGCTGCTACTCTGAAACAGGTGTCAATGAAACTTTTCATTTTTCTAAGGGGTGGAGATAATAAGGAGGCATCCTAGAAACTATTTATGTGCTGGCAATACCTAAACTGTGGGGTTTCCCTCTGTGAAGATTTCAGTCCTCTCTTCTCTAAATATGTGGGTGTTTAGATGCAGGATTTGATTTAGCCTATTATATAAATCGGGCCATCTATGGAATTCAAGTCCAGACCCAGATCCAAGTTTCTATAAGATTCAGGGGTGTTCACATCCTGGGTTTGATCTTTACCCAGGCCCATCTCTACAAGAAAAAGTGACTTTTCCCACCGTTTCAATGAGAAATTAAGCTTCGGACATTTGCTTAGTTTCAAAATGGAGGTGGTACCACAGCAAGAATGGATGGTGTTTTTAAACACAGAGAGTTCGGCTGTACAGATGCTGTTCCCATTGAACTTAACAGGAGTTGTACTTGAGTGAGCAAATGCTGAATTGAGCTCAAAAGAGCTAAAAGTGCCTGATTCTGATGAATCTGAAACACTTTAAAGCAATCCCTTTGACCAGGGTTGACCACCACGAAAGAGCATTATAACTTATACTAATGTAAATCAAGCTATCAAGTGATCCAAAACCCATTGAGGTCAATGGGAATCTTCCCACTGACTTCACTGAGCATTGGATCAAGAGTGAAGTAAGTAATCACATTAATGTGTTGTGCCCTTGTCCTTCCTCAACCTGTCCCCTTCCTATCAGCTGTTACCTACACTCATCACATCACACTTAAATTAGTTTGCAAGCTCTTTGTGGCAATGGTATTTGATCTGTAATGTACCTCACACATTGTTACAGTGCTGTGAAAACATCAATCAGTAATAATAATTATTGTTATCTGCAAAACGGGCTGTCAAGACATAGGAAGTGCAAAGGGCTAAAATGCATTTCCATGCTTGGAGAAAGGGTCACAGCTTTATGAGAGGCATGAGCACAAAAACTCCACGTCTTAACACCACATTCACTGTGTACAGTCTTCTATTAGCTGTCTGAATCATCACAATGCCACAATGACCCCTGTTCTTCTCTCAGAAGGCAAGTATCCCCTCAAGGGCATTTAAGAATCTTTGATTTAAGGTATGAAATAAAATGGGGCAAATAATTCTTCAGGGAAAAAAAAGCATATTTAATACTTTGTTTGCCTAAATATTTATTTCAAACACTGCAGATTCACAATGCTTTTAATACTAATGTCATACTTAAAATAAATCACTGTGTACTTCCTGTGATCTTTTCAGAATGCAATAAAACAGATTGTTTTTAATGGCTGTTCCAGCAATGAAAAATATCTTTGTTAGGTGAAAACAACAAATTGATGCTTTTTCAATTCCTTTTAATGGCATGAGGATCTTTGCAACATGCTGTGAAAAATATTCTCTTAATGATAGGCCTGTGGCACAACTTAAGGAGTCATCAAGAAATAAATGCTCTGCTGTCTGGCTGGCAGCTTGGTGTCCCTTAATTGAAGTATTATAAGATTCTGTGCAGAGTAAAGCCTCCAGGGTTTTGTAGCTAAATGGCATGGACACCTCTGATGAGACATGCAGATGAAGATGTGTCAATACAATCTTCACCAATTTGCTGTAATAGCAGGGACTGATTAATTTTATAACCATGGGTGCTTCTATTAGCTAACCTAAGGAATGATTTAGACTTTATTAAGCGACTTATTTCTATCTTTTTTGAGAGACTTCTGCAACATAGTTTATCTCCAAGAGCTGGACAGCAACACATTTTTCTAATAAGGATTCTAAATTTATTATTAAAGGAAGGATCATGAGCTTGACTCAGTTTATATGCAGCTCAGCAGCAGCAACTCTTTGTGACTCTTGACAAATCAACTGTTCTTCAGTTAACTTGATATTTCTCAGAAAATAAAGTGGCTTCATATCTTATGCAATTGAGATAGCAGCTCTTATATACATTTTTAATGTACAAAAAAGGAAATTGAAGCAACTAAATCAAAACTATATGGCTGTATATTTTTATCTTTTTTTCTAGGCTATAAAACTAGTTTAATATTTTATTATAATTGCCCATGGATATCTAACATAATTTGGTTACACATAATCAACTAACACTGTATATTTTAGTTCAATAAAACATGAATTACCATATGTGAGTGGGCAATGTGTTCTGAGATTTCTCTGCACAGTATGGCTCTCTCAATCACGCTGCATTTTATATACTGATCACAAACCCAGAAATGACCGTTGTAAATTCCCTGTGTGGGAAGCTAGGAGGAGATCTTTTTTCTTCCCTGGAAAGAACAAATATCAATTGATTCAACTTCCAGTCCATTCTACATTCCTTTCAGCTGGAAGACTGGTGACCACCACCTGTCCCTGTAGTTGGTCAGCACAGAGAACTCCCATTGAAGTCTGTGGGGAATTTTACCTACGAATAGGCTGAGAATGTTTTTTGAGTGATTTGCTGCTGTTTCCACATGTGGGACTCACTTTGTCACTGCCAATCTAGAACTTCTTCCAGCAAACTAGAACCAGGAATTCACCATCATGAATATTAAGGGAATTCTTTACTAAGGTTATTGGACACTGACAGACCTTGTAATGCTCCCTGGATATTCAAGCTCTCAGACAAACCAATAAAGCATGAACTGCTCCCTGTCACCATACAGATACACCATCAAACATGGCCTGGATTAGACGGCATGGAATGGAATGCGGATTACACCCCAGACCTTAGTTCCATTTCCACACAAATGCTTACTTGAACTAGACCTTTCCAACAACACAAGGTTTGGACCACCTGAAACGCTGAGGAAATTTTGATCTGAATCTGAACTTCAGAACATGGGCTCACCTATTATATACTAAATGGGCTGCACACACGAGCTGAGGCTCATAATCAAAGCTCAAATCAGCAAAATAAAGATTAATGTTGTTTCTGTATTTTGAATTTAACTCTTTATTCCCCTTCCTGAATTACCATTTTTACAAATTTTATTTATTTATTTTGTATTTGTGACTGGCTAACAGATTTTTGTGAAAAAAATCCAGCCTTTTGTTTGTAAGCTGTTCACTTTGGCTGTTCTGTATTGTTTCTGCTCCCTGATTAGCTAACAAAACTTTTTAAACAGGACACTAATAAGTGATGAATAGTGAATAACACATATTCTTGTTTGTACATGAATACTTAATCATTTTTATAACACAACTACCCAGAGTTATAATAATTAATTCTAACAAACATTTTGGCAGGGATTTGAAAGTGCATATTTCAGGACTTGCGTCAATCAGTGCTAAAGGCTAGTAGGATAATCTGGTCCTCATGAAGGTATCATCCCTCGTGTCTATGTCAGGGTTCCTTGCACCTGCCTTTGTAGCACCTTATGCTGTTCTCTGTCAGAGACTAAATACCAGACCAGATGGACATGGGAATCACCGGACTGGATCAGGCCTATGTTCCTACTTGTGATTATGGACATTTCTACAAAGAACCATTTTCCAAGCATCCATACAAACGGTTCACAGGAATGTTTGTGAATAACAGAAAGAAGCCCTGTCATGCTCTAAACAAACAGCTGCTTGGAATTCAAATTAATGTTTGTGAACCCTGTTTTTGTCACATTTGATCTGCTCTCTCTCTAATCTATCTAATTTTCATTTTTTCCCCTAACCACACCCCCCCTAGTCCCCAGAGTTTTAGATCTATGATCATGCTGAATGATCATGTCAGCACTGTGCCAGAATGCAAACTGGAAAGACTGCTTTTTCTCAATTGCTTTTCTCTCAGTATTTCAAGTGTATTCTGCTAATTCAGATCATATTCCTGTTAAAGTGCATAGGAACCTGATTTAATGTTTAGGTATTCCATTAAAGGCAGTTGTGGTATCTCTCTATTATCCAGCCCATCAATTAGTTTTGCTTTCTCAGATCTTCACAAGGAAACTAGTCTGATGATGCTAAGGGGGTTACAGTATGAAATACTGTTAGTGGGAAATGGTTCTCTTATACATGATCTAAACACATGTGCAGTGCACCCTGATACTTGAGTGATGGATACATTATGCATTTTTTATAATAGTATATTAATTGCTTCAAATATTCATAAAAGTAAGCCACAAGCGGCCAGATCATATTTGAGTTCAAATATGGTGCATGAGCTAACAAAATACTTGTAATTCATGGATCTCAACTTTCAGTGGACCTATCGCCCCTTATTGTGAATCTTCACAAAAAGAAAACTGAGCTCAGAGGGACTCATCAGCATTGTTATCATTACAACCAGGAGCCCTAACCTTTGGAACAGTTTTGCACCTTACACTGATTGAACCACTAAGCGCTATTGATTTCAGCTTTCTAGAGGAAGACACTTACAGAACCTACAGAATATTAGGGTTTCTGTTCTCCTTGAACATGATTCACATGTGTAACCACCATAAATGTCAATGGGAGTTACGTGAGCATATTAAGAAGAGATGTGCATTGCATATATATTGAATGTATATGCATAGAGCTAAATAATGATATACATATTTGGGGCCAAATTCTGGAACTACAGCAAAATGGTGCAGATATACACACTGCACAACATACACCTGTATTCTGGTAGACAGCTCCATACACAGCCCCAGGACACAGACACACCCAGGCAGGTAAATCCTGTGTATGAGATCACTTCAAGTTTAGAGAATATGTATCCATAACCATGGGACCACATTCCCTGATCACTTGGTGCCTCCCAGGAAAACCACTCCGCAGGACCTGCGGAGGGATCTTTGCATGGGTTTTTAGGATGACTTCAGTGGGTGATCAGACAGTAAGCACAAAGCCTGCCAGCTTTTGACCTGTGAATGTGTGTTTCTGCAATGAGTTTTTCTGTTTTTTTGCTGCCTGGAATTATAAATTGAATAAACTCTAAATGAAATACTAGAGTAAAATCCCTTTGAATTGATGATGCCCAGACTAGACCTACATATGCCTTAGTGGGCCAAATTCTGCCTTCAGTTGCTGCAATGTAAATGAGCTTGACCCATTCAATCTAATTTTTCCACCCTAGTTTAGATAATAATTAGTTCATGAAAATAAACAACAACATACATTTTCCTAAAGAGATTCCCTTTCGTTTTCAGTGGGTTGTATTGTCTAGATCTTATTTGTACACCCCGTCAGGAACTCTAAGTAGTAGCATTTCTTTAAAAATAGAAGCCAGACATTTTATGAATACTTTTCTGTTTTATGAAGAAAGACTGAAAAATCCACATGGACTGAAATGTAACTTTCAGTAATATAATAACAGATTGCTAAATAAGAACATAAAATCGGCCATACTGTGTCAAACCAACGGTCCGTCTAGCCCAGTACTGTCTTCCAACAGCAGCCAGTGCCAGATGCTTCAGGGGGAATGAACGGAACAGGGCAATTATCAAGAGATCCATCCCCTGTCATCCAGTCCCAGCTTCTGGTAGTCAGAGGATGGGTTTGTGTCCCTGATCATCTTGGCTAATAACTATTGATGGACCTATCTTCCATGAACTTATCTAATTCTTTTTTGAACCCAGTTATGCTTGTGGCCTTCACAATCCCCCGTGATAGCCATCTACCTCATAGCAAGGGGGGGCATGTTGTGCTGTTTCTGGGCTCCTCATTTTGCAGTGTACGCTTCCTGAAGCATGGGCATATCTATGTCACCAGATCTGTTGAGGGGGCAGAGTCAAGGCTCTACCCACTCCATGCATCCTCCCCTTCCCCACAGTGGAGGAGATGGAACGGCCCTGCAGAGCCTGCTTCCTCCCATATGCTGGAAGTGGTGGTATGGCACACTAGCACAAGAAAAAAAGGGGGTGCGCCCTTGTGCTTTGTACAGACTATGATCTGCCCCAGCATTTCCTGATCTTTTAATTCATTTGTTAGTTTACGCCCAGTTTGCAGATGAAGCAGAGAACAGGGGTGCTGGAACAATTTTTATAGTTGGGGCGTTTCGAGCCATTGAACCAAACTGTAAACCCTGGATATAATGGAATCCACTTCAAGCCAGGGGGTGTGAAAGCACTCCAGCATCCCTAGTTCCAGCGCCTATGCCAGAGAATGCATGCTGCCGTGCCAGATCAAAACATCTGATGTTACTGGTTTAGAGTCTGATCCAAAATCCACAGAAGTCACTGGCAATTTTTCCCTTGACTTCAGTGGGCTTTGGATCAGACCCATGATGAGGTATAAATAAAATAAAAATCTCTGATGGTTATTATATACTGTTTGCATGGCAAATAGATTTTATATCCCCTGCTTTAAACCCTTATACAAAACACAACATGAAGTAGGAAGCAGGCCATTGCTCAGTTCGCATTGTGAAAAAGGAGAATAAAAATATCTACCCTAAAAATGAACATGATTTTTTTATATTATGTTTTAAGGCATGACAGCCAACCAAAGAGCTATTTAGTATGTTACATGGTTTAATAAAAATAACTTGCCTGGCAGTCTCTTAAAGCTTTTGCAGCTGCAGGGGTACTTCTTGGAAATAAATTTGTGTTTACACAGGTGTGGCCATATTTAACAATTTTTTTATATGCAGTGCAAACAGCTGCCTATCTGTTTTCTTTGGCAGAGTGCTTTCCAGTTGAAACAATTTGTATCAAACATATCTCTCTGTGATACCTATATAAACAATATAAAAAATTCCTGTACAAGGAAGAGTTTTCTCATAATATATCTTTTAGATAAACTATCAAGCAGAAGCAGCTTGGTGAGCGTCTCCTTAGTAAAGCCTGGCCCATCATGAAACATTTTACATTTGAAATGATCTGGGGAGGCTTCTGAGGAAGTATTAAGCACTCAGTGTGATAACAGGATAAAATCCGGGAGTTATAATCGAGGTGAAGGCTATTACAACTGGCAAAAGAAGTTTGGCAAATTAGGTATTTTCCTTAACACAACAGTATATGCTGTAGGGCAGTATGTTATTCTACTTTTGTCATATTTTTACACAGGCTGAAATATTTGCCAAAATATTTAGCCTCAAGTCAACTATCCACTTTTTATTACATCATAAATGTCATGTTATATTTTTCCTGTATCCATTGGTATGAAATTCTAACTCATTCAAAATCCCTATGATTTACATGAAGCTAGTACTCCAGTGATTTTCAAATACTTTGCAAATATTTACATTTTGAAGAGCTCTCCTATCACCGATTTACACTCTTGAGGTACAGCAGAAAGCTAACATATTTTAAATTAATATATGTAGTCTGGGTTTTTAAAATACCCAACCTACACCTTCCCCCAAATAAATACTATTAATAGGGAAGAAATAAAAATTAGGTGGAGAAATCTACCTTTTTATTCCTTCACCTATTTTTCATATATGAAGATTGCCTGACTCTCATTTGCAGAGAACAATGTTAAAGTTAATATGCGAATGGATTAATTCAAGTTGTATGAAAAGATGGTTGTCCATATATAAAATACAGCTGTAAAAATTAAATACTCCTTCACAAATAAAAAAGTAAGTTTAAATGGTAATGCTTGTGCCTACAGAAGAAGAGTTTACACTGTTTTAGTGTTATCATCTTACTCATCTTGTTCTCTGTTTTAATGGCACAGGGCCCCATGTATTCAATACACTGGACCAATTTCACATCCAGTTTAACTTCACTGACACTAAAATAGACAAGACTCGAGCATGCTGAAGGTGGGGGGAAAAGAAATGAGACTTCTCCTTCCACCCTTGCTGCAAATTCATGTGTCTAGCAGAATAATTTAATGGACTAAACTTTTTCCCAGTGTAACATCACTGACTTCAGTGGAGGATTCAGTAGCCTCCTCTTGGGCTATACTTCCCCTCACCTGGAGTCATGCAGTTATTGGTTCTGCATAATAATAAATAATCTGCCTATTCACTGGCCTGGCCCATAACTCATCTCTATAGCTCTGTGCAAAGAGACTGCATGAAATTAAACTTTGTGAGAGTATAGTGTGTGGGTTCCTCAAATCCTGTTCCAGCTCACCTAGTGGAAAAAACATCATTTGATCTGTGGCCAGGTTTTTCGGTGGATTTGTCCCTGAGTAATCACAGTCAAATAAATGTCCTTTCCTTAGTCCTGTTTAACAGATGTCATGGTCAGCTCTCTCCACATTGTATATACACAAGTAACTCATTAAATTAATTGGATTTATGCTCACAAATAAAGTACTAGACCATAAGGCTGTAAGTTTTTTTTTAGGCGCTCTGAAACATGTTAGCCCTTGACCCAGATCCTTGTTTAGGAGAGCTAAGTACATAAAAGGTATACCTATATGTTAATGATAGGTTTCAGAGTAGCAGCCGTGTTAGTCTGTATTCGCAAAAAGAAAAGCAGTACTTGTGGCACCTTAGAGACTAACAAATTTATTAGAGCATAAGCAGTGAGCTGTAGCTCACGAAAGCTTATGCTCTAATAAATTTGTTAGTCTCTAAGGTGCCACAAGTACTGCTTTTCTATATGTTAATGTAAGCGAGGGAATGGTCCCGCTCTTGTGGGAAACGTTCCTGGCTTCTGCACTACCCCCGGTGAAGTGGGCTAGCGAAAGGATCTGAGTCCTTGCTCCAACTTCCTTTACCCAGTGGCCTGCCTGCCCTTGATGACTCCCCTTCCACTCTCCTGTCTGGCAGAGTCCTTGTAACCCCAACAAGGCTGGGCCCAGGATTCTTGGGGGGCTCAACCCCCAACCCTGCTGTGGTCACCTAGGACAGAGGCTAGGGTGTCCCCACTCCAGGGTACTCTCTCTGCACTGGGCACTTCTTTGACCCACTGACCATTACATACAATTTAAAGCAAATACAAGCTATTTAATCAACAATTAATTTTAAAAAGAATAAGGAAAAATGGAAAAGGTTAAAGGAAACACATCAACCCGCTCTGTGGCAGGGAACATCACAAACAGCGTCTCTGGAAACAGACAAACAGCATGTCAGGGCAGTACACAGTCTGTTCCTTGTAAGTCCCAGGCCTTCTTCTCAGGCCCTGGCTGTGCTGCAGGGATGCTGTGGGTTGGACACTTGCTCTGGTGGTGGCCGCACGCTCTCAGGTTCTAAGTGGTAGGACCCTTCTGCCCAGTGTCGCCCCTGCCCTGTTGGGGTTATGATCCAAGCCTGGCCTGCTGAGCCTCTTGACTGAGGCATCTCCCTGTGCTGGGCCCGCTGCCCAGGGTCCCCCTCGCACTCCCCAGCTGCTCACCGTACCCAATTCCGGACTGCTCCAGCCCCAGCTGCACCACTCTGTCTCTGCACAGCTACTGCTGCTGCCTCCAGCTCCCTGGGCTGCTTCTTTGGCCCTTCTGGCTCTGGTTGCTGCAGCTCTGCTCCCAGGACAGGTCTGCTCTGCAGGCTACTTCTGTGACTCAGCTCCCAGCACTGACCTGCTTCCTGGGCTGCTTTTCTGGCCCCTCTGGCTCTGGTTGCTGCAGCTCTCCTCCCAGAGCAAGTCTGCTCTCTCTGGGCTGTGCCTCTGGCTTTGGGGCTGCAGCTCTGCTCCCAGGACACGGGCTGCTCTCACTGCATCTCGCACAGCTCAGCTTGGGCCCCTGCTTTCTCCTTAGCTCAGCCCCACTCTGTCTGACCCAGGCAAATCCAGCTCACACGGAGGACAGGACCTCCCTGGCCTCCGACTCCCTGATTAGCCTGCTCACCCTGTCATTCAGGCTGATCTGGAACATTGGCCTCCCCCATTGTTCCTGGGGACTCTCAGTCTCAGGGTCCTGATTTCCCATAGATCCTTCCCCTTTTAGTACTGGGAGCTAGCAACCAAAACACCGCCACTGAATGTTAGTAAGGGGGCAACAGTCCCCTTACATTAAATAAAATTGTGTTTTGTGTAGAACTGCATGAAGCAGTTAGAAGATAAAAGTCTTTGCGGGTATTTGTTTATTTTTTCTAATCTAAATTGTATTTAAAGTTTTAAACATATTTTGATTATTTGTTGCTAGATTTAAGAGACATGCTCCTATCATCAGGCTGAACATTCTCTGCTGTATTCAATTGTATAGCTTTGTGGTTTCAACAGGGATGGATTTACTGAGTGAATGAGAAATCCACATACACTTAAACCTTTTACATTTTTGAAGTGGAAAATCTTGCTCAATCATTTTCAATCCAACTGAACCCAGGTCTAAATTAGCACACTGCTAATTGAGAAACAGGGAAATTAGCACATTTGGTGTACAAGTGTTTCTGATAGCAGCTCTTTTCCTAATAAAGGGTCAATTATGCAACCAGTTCAGATAAGAGAGAAAAGACAGTGAAATGAAAGAAGAAAAGAAACATCACCGGGAGGACTCATTTCTGTATTAGCTTGGAACCATATTATCCAGGGCTGTAATCTCATCAGATTTCACAAGCTGAACAGAGTTGATCCTCAGAGATCTGACCACTAAGGAAAAGCAAGGTACTGTAGAAAATATCACACCTTTATTTCAGTTAATACTTAACCAATACTTGTTAGAACTGCTGGAGGTGCCCTTTTTCAAGCAAAATACTAAATGGAGGTATTGATGTGTGCACTTTGATAGGGTACCTATCCCCAGTAACTTGGCCAAATTCCAGTTTGGTTAATGACTTTGGGCTAGATCTACAAAGAAACTTGAGCATTATTTATGTTGGGCTTAGGCACATGGCCCTAGCCCTGTCTGCCTACCTAAATTCCCCCTGCAGTTTCAACTAGATACACTCTTTCTTTCCGGTTCTAATCAACAATACAGTGTTGTTGTGCCCTAGCTGTCATAATTTTCATGTTCCAGTAAATGAAGTGATTCCGGAACTATATATATAAAGTTTGCAAAGCACAATGGCATTCTTTCAGATAAAAGGTGCTTTATAAAGATAATTTATTATTGTTAAACACCTTAATATTTTCATATTTTCTCATGGAGTCTTTCCCCAGATGTCTAATTATCATCTCATTATCAGCTCCCTCATATGCCATAGCCTGAACCTCTGGGACACCGAAGACTGAATTGCAGTGACATGTGGGCCAGATCTTCAGCTCCTGTTCCAGCCATAGAAGGAGAACAAAGCAACAAGAAATGTGGCCCTGAAGTGGTGGCTGGGGACTATCCTGAAGTAGGAGAATCCTCTAGTGACATAAAGTCTTTGGAAAGTTGCTTCCTTAAATATGGTGCACCAAATGAGGCTTATACTGATGATATTTGTGTGTGGGCTCCTAGGTGCTATCACTATGCAAATCAAATAATAAATAATAACAAGAACAACACTATTTACAAGGCCAAAATTACACCGGACAGGAAACATGACAATATGCAGAAAAGGGCAATATTCAGAACAATCTAGTAGATCAGTTCAGGCTATCTGAAAGTTGTGGTTACAGAAAAATATGATGGTCTAATAAAACTTCATAGCATTCTTTGGTAGAAAGTGTAGCCTGAGTTGTGTCCCAAGAGCTGAGAGTCTCACCACCCATTGTGGATGGTTGTCTGATAGCGCACTCATTCCATTCTTTGTTCCTGGCTTATAAAACACGCTTCTTTCTGTTTACTCATACTCACCTCGCCTCATAGGAGATCTGACATTAACTTAGGTTGTGCTCCTGTCTCACCACGCTGGTAGACTTACTATAACTCAGCCATTTAACACATATATTGGACATTTCTACAAAGAAGCCAGCAGCTCAGTCTTAAGATGGCTGCCAGCACTTTTCATCTGTAAATTTCAAGCCCTTTGTAAATATAAGTAAATATTATTATGCCCATTTTATAGATAGGGAGACCGAGCCACAGAGAGGCAAAGTGACTTGCTCAAGGTAACATAGCCAGTCAATGGCAGAGTTGTATTCATTACTTCTTTTGGTTCAATCTTTTTGGGAAACTTCAGAGCCAACACATATGCAGTTATACTAAGCTGCTTATAATAAAGCTAGGTAGGGTAATTAAGACCTGTATAGTTCCTCCCATAGTTTCACTTGGTCAAAGACATTAAGGAGGTGTTATTGAAATATATTATCCTCACTGAGTTTAGAGCTTAAATATCTCCTAAAAGTCAGGCTGGGCCCTTTAATGGTGGGGATAGCTAATGAAGTGTCCATTTCTTTGTTAACAGCCTCCCAGTATTTTGGGGGAACAGTTCTACCACGTCACATAATTAGTCAAGAAGTTAAAATAAATCTAATAAAATATTAAGGCTTTCCCCTCATCGGTGGTGATCAGCATCATCTTGTGTTCAATGTTTCACCCAAGGAAATGGTTGTCTTCTCAAAAAAAAGAGGCAATGGAATTTGCCACCCTTTCAGAGCTCTGAATGTTTCTGGATGTTTTACTAGTCACAGAAAAAAGAATCCTATTTGGTGCCTGGCACTGTCACTAGATCAAATTGATGGTGAAAAGGGGGTGTTTACACTAGAACTGGAAACTGAAGAAGTGCACAACAACCTTTTATAGTGGGGATAAGGTTCATTGGTTAGACTATACAATTTCTTTTCTCAAGTGATTATTTGTTTTTAGAAAGCTTTTGAGGAATTTACTGTCTTTGATCTTTAGAAGATGTGTGGGACAGAGTTAGTGGAGTTTGTGATCAACTCTGTAGCAGGTGCCAGAGTAAAAGCAACCCTTTTAGGGTGCATTTGAAACTGGTCATATTTTGTCTTTATTCTGGATGGAGTTACACAGCTACCCTACAAACAGAATTCTCTGACCACTCTACTGATTTTAAAAAACAGACTTTTAAAGTTAGTTATGAGTTTCTCTTGACATCAAATTGTTCTTTACAATTTTTATTATGCAACATGAGTTCTGATATTATTGTGTCAATCTGACTGTGATCACAGGAACACTGCATTGTTCTGGTCTGTTTTTTAAAAAAAAAATGTACATTTTAAAAAACAGAGTTGACAAGTTAAAAAAAGTGTTTAAAAACATATGAATAAGATATTTTAGTTTGGAAACATCTTGTCACCATCCTGAAAATTTACAACAGTCAGCAATGTAAACATATATTTAACAAACTCCAGCAGCTTGTAGACTGCAGAGTTCATCCACTCATTTCAGTGAGGCAGATGTTTCATTTTAATACTCTTCATACTATAGATTAGGATTATGTTTTTTCTGTCTTTTTTTTTTTTGAAAAGGGAATAAACCTGACATGCTACTAATGTCATTTCACACTGCAAGCCAGATGGTGAAAAATGCAAGGGCTGCAACTCTGTTTATGTACGGGGAAAAAAGGAATTTTGTTTCTGAAAGACTTCCAGCTCGATCATTTGTTACTTTTATCTAAACACTAGATGATGAATAAAGTAGGACTATCTGAACTTCAAAAAGGTCCTTGAGATTAAGTGTTTAACAATGTAATGCATCTGGCGGAAGAATATTACATTATTCCTGTTTGCCACATTGCAAAGATGTTGAGAACATATTCACTAGTGTGGCTGTCTTAATGCAGGGTACTTTGAGCAGACATTTGGCAACAACTTGGAAACTGCTTGTAAGATAAATCATGTTTCCATCACTTTTTATTATTATTACCAAAAGACAGTAATTAAGCACTGCACTAACAGACAGTCTTAAAATAGAGTTCAATGTAACTGTCTATTTCAGACTACAGAACAATAAATCTAGAAGGAGCAATGCAAAATGTTTGCAAGGAAACCATACATTACACCAAGAATGAGTGAATTCATTACCGATATAAAACTTGGGAGAGCAACAAAAAGTTTTTTTCTAAGGTTCAAAATTAAGCCTAGACTGATTTATCACATAGCTCATGTAAAATTTTGTAATGTACAGTGGCCAAGGATGGCTAGGGGGCAGACCACAGCAGTAGGCAAGTGGGTGCAGGTGGTTGGGTAGCCAGCAGGTCAGTCTGTTTCAGAGGCAGTCGAGGACAAAAGTCAAGTTCTCACAGGGATCAGTAGTGGAAGATCCAATCCAAGGAGCTGGATCAATGGGTTGGGCACGTAAGGTTGGACAAGGCAGCAAGGCAGGGTCAGGTAAAGCAGCAAGGTGATCTGGTGAGCAACCAGAAGGCACTGGTCTAGTGCTCAGACAACTTCTTCCTGGTGGGGCCTTTATACAGTTCAGGTACCCAATGAGAGTGCTGCCTGTCCATCCAATCAGGGGTCAGGGGCATGGTAGCTCAGGGCTTGTAGGCCTTTAGTACTAAGGGTGTTGGTCAGGGGTGCCTATTTAGTGCATTGTTGTGGTACAGAAGCTAAGGATGCTGCTTAAGAACCTAGCAGGTTTGGGTGCAATACCACAATTCTGGCATCACTCCCTTCCCTGGGGATGACTTCAAGACATCAAAAGACTGGATTTATACAGATGTGCTCTGTGGAAGGCTCTGAATTTTTCAGGAATGTGCACAGAATGGGCTGGTTCCCAGGGCCACCCTTCCAGCCCATATGCTTCCCAGTCAACAAGGTACCATATCTTCCCTCTTTGTATCTGGGAGTCTAGGATCTCATGGACCAGGTACTCTTCTTGGCTTTGGACTTGGACTGATGGAGGGGGAGGTTGCTTTTATTCAGGAAAGGGATTGTTGGAGAAAGGTTTAAGAAAGGAGTCATGGTATACAGGGTGCACCTTGAGGTAACTGGGAAGTCAAAATTCAAAGATTACAGGATTGATTTGCCTGCAGATCTGGTAGGGTCCCAGTACTGGTGGTCTAGTTTCTGTGTGGGTCTGCCTGTCTTGAGGTGTTTTGCCAACAGCCTTATCTTTTGTATTACTGCAAATGTAGGACCTTTCTGCTAATGATGGGCAGCATGATGTTTGTATGCTGTCTTGCATGTATTTAGGTTTTGTTTCAATTCTTCCTGTGTCTGATGGATTTAGTGAACCAGGTCTGAGCCTGTGGGGACTATGGGTACTGCATGGGGAAAACTGAGATGGAAGCCATAATTTGCACACAAAAAAAGGGGGGAGGGTCATCTTGATTGAGGCATCATCTGTTTTAGAGTATGTGAATTCTGGATATAGAAGCAATAAGACCCAGTCATTTTGGTTGTAGTTGATGATGCATCCAAGTATTGTTGTAATACCTGGTTCACTCTTTCTGATTGGTCATAGATTTGTGGATGGTAGGTTGTTGATGCATGGAGATGCATCTCTAGGAGGCAAAACATCTCCCACCAAAACTGAGACATGAACTGAGAATCCTGGTCTGAGATGATTTGGACCAGGAGACCATGGAGGCAGAACATGTGTGTGATAAGAAGACAAGCAGTATCCTTGGTGGTGGGAAGATGTGCACAGGGAATGAAGTATGCTATAGTTGTCAGGTGATCCACTATGTCAGTATAGTATGGCATCCCTCAAAATTCCACCATGAAGTCCATTATAATATTAGCCCAAGGCCTCAAGGGGGTCTCAGCAGGTATTAACATCCCAAAAAGTTTAGTTTGGGGATCTTTGATATGGCCATAGGTGTTGCAAGATCTGAATGTCAGACCACAGTTTTGGCCACCAAAATGACCAATGTGCCATGTAAATGGTCTTTGACTAGTCAAAGTGTCCATTCCAAAGGACATCATGGCAAATATATAGGATCTCCAAAGGGGAGAATGCACCCATGAATGAGGAGGAATCCATTCTTTTGTGCGAACTTTCCTTGGAGCTCGGGGTTGGAGTTTGGAGTATCTGGGCGAAAGGGTCATTTGTTAGCATGAAACACATGGCTGTGAACAAATCAAATAGCGATGGTCCTCCAAAGAAGTGATGTCATTTCAGGATGCAGGGAGTCTCTTCTTCGGGTCCCTTAGTATCATTGGCATATTCCCCTTTGCAGGACAGAGCATCTGCCTTACCACTGAAGGAGCCAGAGAGGTAGGTGATAGTAAAATCAATTCAAGAGAAAAAAAGAGCCCAGCATAGCTGTTGTTGGGCTAGGGCTTTAGCAGAACATGGGTGTTCTAGATTTTTGACAGTTCTAATAAATATGATTGAATTGCATTGCAGCCACTATCAATAAAAATAGTGAAATAATTTAAGTAAATACAAGCAATAAAGGTGGAACATCATCTCATGGGGGAGGGGGAACAAGTTTAGATTTAGATGGATATTTTCTAGTAATATGAACCATTACTAGGTATTTTGTGGATGTTGTCCTGAAGGAGAAGAATGTAATCAAACTACCATAAGGTACTGGCATCCATCTGTATAAAAATAGCATAGAGATTTTCATACTAAAAACTAACCAAGATGTTGTCTATGCTCTCCTTTTATTCAAAACACAAAACTAAGATTCCCAAGGGTAAAAATTATAGCACAGATTGGGTATGGACCAAACCTGATAATTTGATTATGAACGTCTTTAAGTTTCTGAAGAGCTTGGATTCATCTCTCTGGATCTAAAGACTTCCCATGTTTTGATTCCTGGTAAAATCGTAAAGCAGAAGGGGACTATTTCCCATTTCTCATGCAGCTGTAATCTCATGATATCAAATAACCTCATGAGCTATCCAACATTTAATCTGGTGGAAATCTCACAAGAACAGAAGAACACACTTGATTTTCACCACTTTGGGCCACCAAATCCAAACTCAAATGCTAACCTTAATTCAGCCTCCAGTCCAAGCACCAAACCCTACTACACTCCTAATCCAGACCCAAACACAATTAACTGAATTTAATATCTTTCAGTTATATGAGAAGTGGCTACTGGGGTGTGAAATAAATTTATTCTCAATTTCCCTCTGTCTCTTTTGGTGAGTTTAACAGAAATGAAATGGAAGCATTTTATATTGTATAGTGTTTTATATTGTATTTATAGTACAAGCATACAATGATGTGAAATGTGACTATAAAAAAATCCTTCTAAATCCCTCAGTATTACTTAATAAAAAGATAATGGACAAGGGAATAATAGGTTGTTTTTCAAATTTAAATTAATTTTTTTCATAATCGTGATTATCAAATATCTATATTTGTAAAAGAACAGCAATTCATACATATCAAATTTGTACTATTATTAACATACAGTATGTGCCAGCTTTTTATCAATATAGAAATCTGGTAATTATCACTAGAACTAATAATTAAAATTAAGAAATAGCTAAATTAGGAATAGGAATGCCACTTATTTCTTAAAAAGAAAATGAGTACTTGTGGCACCTAACATTCTAAAAGCAAAAATATCTACCTGTTTTCCTTTATAAGAATCTGACACTATGACAATAGAATAGAAGGTTGTCACAGTATAATAGTTCCCAGCTGCTAGATAAATGCTGAGCTGAAGCAGAGGCATTTATCAAAAATAAACATTGAAGAAAAGCGGGGAGACATTGATCCTGTGATAATGTTTTGTTAAAATGACTTTATTTCTGTTATACCAAGTGACTGATGTAGATGCAATCATTTTGTCTGATGGATGTCGATGTAATAAAATGAAAGTTGCTCACTGTACCATTCCTGAGTAGTTGTATTGTGATTGGCTTTAGAGAACAGGCTATTGTATGAATCAGCCAACCATAGAAGAGCTAATCCACAGACCCCATAGGGTTTTCAAAAGCATGCTGTATTTTATGAATAACTTGCTTTCTGATTGGCTACATTTTTATTAAATTATTATCCGCTCAGTCAGTTAGTAAAGTGGCATATTTGGTATAATGGTAACATGAGTATAACACCTAATTCTAGAGATGGCCCTGAGGAGCCACAAAGTCCGGATCCAGACCTGAACTTGCCTACAGTGTTTACATCTGGGAGTTCATTTTAGTCTTTTATCAAGATAGACCCAACCAGGAAGATAGAGTTAGGATTCAGGTTTCTGGTTCAGGCCCACCCTTACATAAATCATGTGATTCTTTCCCAGTAAAACTAAGAGAAGTGCATGCAAGGGGATATATTATCCAACTCCATCCTGGTTGGTTGGGTCTCGTATCCAACTGGACAGCCCCAGCACAACCTTATATTTCTCCATAGACCATATAGGGATGTAGATGCAGGCCACTGCTTCCCTCAGCAGGATTTATCCCCATGCTTTTAAAAAGAGGCTCAACTAGGCTTATCTCCATCTTTCTCCTGGTCTCTTCTCTACCAACCACCACTCTTTGTTTCCTTCTTTTATATCCAGCAGCTGGAAGTACCATGGACTGTTATTACATTGTGGCAAAGGGAAGGATTTTTTCATTAGACTGTTTATTATACAAAGTGTCTATAAACCCCTATAGAGCTGTCCATCTGGCAATTCCCCTGCTCTATGCCACTCGCTCCTCTTTGTGGCCCTGATGGAGTGGGTTTGACTGGAGAAAAGGAGATTTGACTCAAACGTCTACAATCAGTATATTTCCAGTAGTCAGAATGTCTTTGGTGAAGTTATCAAATGTGTATAGGTCAGAGGCTCCACATTGAAGTCCATGGGACTTACACACATTAGCATGAATTTAAGTGCTTTCCTAAATGAGGGTGGACTTAAGCATGTACTTAGCACTTTCCTGAGTCAGAGCCTTATTGTGTTATTAGACTGTTATTAGGTTTTGAGTGTCACTGTAAAATACTGTAATCATTTTCACAGGAATATTCCTAATAGTCAGCAAGGCTAGATTGCTTTGAGTTCTACAGATTGTGCGACATACCTAACATCGAAAATATATACATTGCCTTCCACCTGAGGGTGGAATAGGTAGAAAGGGGCCATGTGTAATTCTGCAGAGCAAACACCAATTCTCTCTGCCTTGTAAAAGGGCCTTCTGCTTTTGTGACATGGTGTTATACTTCTTGAGCCCTTCACTGCCTCCTTCTGTGTAAAATTTACACAAGCATTGAAAGATCATGGAATACCCAAGGAAATCATTTTTCAGTCGATTGAGCTCTTAGTGGAAAAAGCTCTCTCAATGCTATCTTACAAATTAGAAGATCCCTTGCTTCTAAATAGTTCAATTGAAATCAGTTTTTGTATTTATCCTTCAGATCATTCAAGCTCAAATGCTGTTTGCTCTGAGTCAAAAAGTCAGATTTTTAAAGGGAAAATGTCAAGTCCTTTTAGGCTTCAACTGACCTTTTAAACTACATTAGGGATTTGAAGCATTACACATGGATTTCTACATTTTATATCACAGTATTTAACAAATGATCAAACACAACTCCCAAGAATACTATTTTTACAAGCTTGACATTTTAGGCCTTAAAGGATGTTGTTAGTCTTTCTTTTACATAAAATTACCCTTAAGAAATTCAGTGTGTTTTCTGCACTTTCATTTCTCTTTCACAACAGGGACATTTTATGCATTTTATTTCATGCTGTAGTTTTGCAAGATGGTATTGCAAGTAGAACAGTATAATTGCAAAGAGGCAAATACTAGAGATGTATATGAAGTAATTACTAGACTGTAAATTCACTCAACAGGCTCAGTTGGTGTCATGCACTGGTAGAGTACAGCTAAAGTCGTTTATGGATGGCAACAAAGCCTTAGAAATAAATGCAAACCTGCGTTCACTCCTGGACTATCTAATACTGCTGTCAATAATATCACATATATTTTTAAGCTGGTGTGATAGAATCATTCTTATGGCTCTAAGTACCTCTCACATTCATATGATGAACAAACTATGACACTGAATGAGATTGTGAATGTCTGAAGACACACTTATCAACTGAATCAGCAACATACTGGCACTGGAATTCCTTGATCCTGTGGATGCAATAATAATAATAATAATAATAATATAATATAAGTTTGACTATTACCTACAGTGACCTACAATACAAAAATCTGTAACAAAGATATAGTTATAAGTAATAGGCTGGGGGGGAGAATGGTTGCTTGGTATTTCTGAGTAAAGTTAATGCTTATGAAAAGTGTCTGGTTGACAGACTTAGGAATCAATGACTGACATTTATCCACAGAACAGGAGAACCACAGGCTGAGGCAGACTGAACTTCCCATCTTTGCACTCTCAAAGATCACCAAGCCTGACCTAGAGGGATCACATCAAGGAAGGAGAGTGTAGTCCAATTTGTGTCCATTCCATCATTAGGCCTATCTGCTAAGATTGACAGTAAGGGTACCAAATAGTGCTAACCGTGACAATGTGCGAAGCAGTGAAGAGTTACAAAGGGATCTCACAAACTGGGTGACTGGGCTACAAAATGGCAGATGAAATTCAATGTTAATAAACACAAAGTAATGCAGATTATAAAATAGAATCCCAGCTATACATATAAAATGATGGGATCTAACTTAGCAGTTACCACTCAAGAAAGAGATCTTGGAATAGATAGTTCTCTGAAAACATCCATTCAATGTGCAGCAGCAGTCAAAAAAGCTAACAGAATGTTCAGAATCATTAAGAAAGGGATAGATTATAAGACAGTAAATATCATATTGCCTTTATATAAATCCTTGATACGCCCACATCTTCAATACCATATGTAGATGTGGTAGCCCATCTCAAAAAAGATACATTGGAATTGGAAAAGGTACAGAAAAGGGCAACAAAAATGATTGGGATATGGAACTGCTTTCAAATCAGGAGAGATTAATTAGACTGGGACTTTTCAGCTTGGAAAAGGGACGACTAAGGGGGGATATGATAGATGTCTATAAAATCATGAGTGGTGTAGAGAAAGTAAATAAGGAAGTGTTATTTACTTTGTCTCATAACACAGGAACTAGGGGTCACCAAATGAAATTAATAGGCAGCAGGTTTAAAGCAAACAAAAGGAAGTATTTCTTCACACAATGCATAGTCAACCTGTGGAACTCTCTGCCAGAGGATGTTGTGAAGGCCAAGACTATAACAGGGTTTAAAAAAGAACTAGATAAATTCATGGAGGATAGGTCCATCAATGGCTATTAGCCAGGATGGGCAGGGATGATGTCCCTAGATTCTGTTTGCCAGAAGCTGTGAATGGGCAACAGGGGATGGATCACTTGATGATTACTTGTTCTGTTCAATTCCTCTGAAGCACCTGGCACTGGCCATCGTCAGAAGACAGGTACTGGGCTAGATGGACCTTTGGTCTGACCCAGTATGGTCATTCTTATATTCTTATGTGATTTGCACTGTGGCCACTTGTCAACTACTAATTGGAGAGAGACCAGCAAATCATTTTTTCATTCTTAGACAACAAAACAGGTATCAAATGCCAATAATTTGGGGGGCACTATAACCTAGAAGTGGACAGGTGACCTAGACATAAAAGGCTTGGTATCATATCGCCTGTCCTCTGAACCATCCAGCCCACTCTAAAATTACAGTTTCATTTCATTTATATTTTACAGTTGGACTGTCAAGCAATAAAAAAATTAATCACGATTAATCGCACTGTTAAACAATAATAGAATACCATTTATTTAAATATTTTTGAATATTTTCTACATTTTCAAATACATTGATTTAAATTACAACACAGAATACAAAGTGTACAGTGCTAATTTTATATTTATTTTTATTATAAATATTTGCACTGTAAAAAACAAACAATTCACCTCATACAAGTACTGTAGTGCAATCTCTTTATCATGAAAGACGACCTTACAAAAATAGAATTATGTACAAAAAACAGCATTCAAAAATAAAGCAATGTAAATTTTAGTGCCTACAAGTCCACTCAGTCCTACTTCTTGTTCAGCCAATCATTCAGACAAACAAGTTTGTTTATATTTGCAGGAGATAATGCTGCCTGTTTCTTGCTTACAATGTCACCAGGAAGTCAAAACAGGCATTCACATGACATTTTTGTAGCTGGAATTGCAAGGTATTTATGTGTCAAATATGCTAAACATTTGTATGTTCCTACATCATTCCAGAGGACATGCTTCCATGCTGATGACACTTGTTAAAAAAATAATGTGTTAATTAAATTTGTGACTGAACTCCTTGGAGGGAGAATTGTATGTCTCCTGCTTTGTTTTACCAGCATTTGCCATATATTTCGTGTTATAGCAGTCTCTGATGATGACCCAGCACATGTTCACTTTAAGAACACTTTCACTGCAGATTTGACAAAACACAAAGAGGGTACCAATGTGAGATTTCTAAAAATAGCTACAGCACTCAACCCAAGGTTTAAGATTCTGAAGTGCCTTCCAAAATCTGAGGGACAAGGTGTGTAGCATGCTTTCAGAAATCTTAAAAGAGTAACACTCCGATGTGGAAGCTACAAAACCCGAACCACCAAAAAAGAAAATCAACCTTCTGCTAGTGGCATCTGACTCAGAAGATGAAAATGAACATGTGTTGGTCCGTACAGCTTTGGATTATTATCAAGCAGAACCCATCATCAGCATGGATGCATGTCCTCTTGAGTGTTAGTTGAAGCATGAAAGGACATATGAATCTTTAGCGCATCTGGAATGTAAATATCTTTCAATATTGTAAACAAGAAGCGGCCAGCATTATCTTCTGCAAATATAAACAAACTTGTTTGTCTGAGTGATTGGCTGAACAAGAAGTAGGACTGAATGGATTTCTGGGCTCTAAAGTTTTACATTGTTTTGTTTTTGAATGCAGTTATGTAATAAACAAATCTACATTTGTAAGTTGAACTTCATGATAAAGAGATGGCACTACAGTACTTGAACAAGGTGAACTGCAAGATACTATTTCTTTTGTTTATTATTTTTACAATGCAAATATTTGTAATAAAAATAATATAAAGGAAGCACCGTACACTTTGTGTTCCGTGGTGTGATTGAAATCAATATACTTGAAAATGTAGAAAAGTATCCAAAAATATTAAATAAATTTCAATCACTATTCTATTGTTTAACAGTGCAATTAAAACTGCGATTAATTGTGATTAATTTTTAATCGTGATTTTTTTTAGTTAATCGCATGAGTTAACTATGATTAATCGACAGCCCTTTTTTACATTTTAAACAAATGGAACTGTAGAAATATCTTTAAATAGTTCTGCGCATATGAATTTTTTTCTTACCAAACTCAGGTCTTCTCGTACACAGAAAATCCGTCCCTATGATTTTATGGCCACTCTGATGATTATATAGAGAGAATGTATTATGGAGACACAACACTTTCTGGTGGGACAGCTCTCAAACTCCAGCAGCCCCTTCTAGTCTACAGAAAGCACAGTTATGGTGGGCTGCTTGAAGGAAAGGTCATTACACAACAAGGGGTTAATGACAGTTGTTCATTCCACTCTTTGACAAATACATTTTATAAAAAGAAAGTGGAGATCCATTTGCAGTTACACATCTACGTTTGTGCATGCATTTGACACAAATTCTCATGCATTTTATTTGTCTAAATAGTTATTTGTGCATTCACAAATGCAGTAACTGTGTGTTTTTAAATCCAAGTTTGCAATTGCACATACATTTTTGAGTATGCAACTTGAAGCTCCTTTTCTGAAACATAACCCTAAAAGGTTAAATTTAAATAGGCTACCATTGTGCTGAAAAGGACTTTTTGCATTAATGCTGGAGGTCTCATTATACCTGGCAATAAAGCTTATTCTGCGTCACATCTGGTCATTCCTAATAATAAAGCACAAAATGTGCTTCTGATACTACATGTACTCTGGTGTCCACTTTGCTCCTGTCTGCAGCATGACACTAAAGCTGTCCCCATCTCTAGTAACTCCCCATCTCTTAAAAGAAAAATACAAAAACGGAATTGGCAGCCCTGAGACTAGAACACAGTATTGTGTGTCAGGCCACTGTGCTTCACATACTGTGAGTGGTACCAAGCTAAAACTAGTGCGTCAGAATTGTTGAGACCATCATGTTCACACTCCTGATTATTAAGTAGCTTTGCTGATTATTTCATTGTTCCGCAATCTAGTAATATATGGTTTTAAAAATCAATTCTAAGTTATTCAAGATAATTTTCATAACTAGAAGGAAAAATATGACCTTCCTAAAACCAGACAGACAAAGTCATGACAACACCTAATAGTAAATTATCAAAGTAACCATTTTCTGATGCCTTTGTTTGCTCTAAAATAAGATTCCGTGCAGCTGTTTTAAAGTCTTTGTCAGACCTTATCAAAATCCTTTACCTTTCACCGTATAGCTGTTACTCTTAATGGAAAATACCTGTAGTATGACAAGAAGATTAGGTAAACTGAAGCAAGTCATCATGATAGTTTTCCATTACTGGAACTCAAAACAGGATTGTCAACAAGCTGTGACCCAGAATAATGATCCTACTGCCATAATACAAACAGGCATGTATAAGAACATATAATAATATTTTGATGTATATAGTTCTTATTTGGATAAGTTATAACACCTAAGTTAGCCAGCTCGATTAAATTTAATGAAGGAAAGCCAATTAAGGCTTTCTGGATGAATTAACTCCTCTAAAATGACACACTTTTCTCAAAGTTTGAGCTTTGTCTGAGAGTTTTTCATCTCCTTCCACACAAGAGAGGCCCAAATTGCTTTAATGGCTATGGGGAAGAGAGAATTACAAAGAGCTCAAGATAAAGCACTTGTGATCTCCAGATGTTCTAGTATTAGGGGGCAGTAGTGATCTCTGATACATGAAGATATGACTGCTTAATTTGTAAATCATATGAAGTAGATCTCATGATCATTTTATATCTCTTTGGAAGCAATTAGATAAGAGGGCTTGTTGGACTCTCCACTGGGACTATCATCACTGTCTTTTATCTCAGCCAGCTCTGTTGCATTAACAATTAGACTCTTGTTTGAGTTATGCTGAAGTGCTCACAAGATAAAGCTTAGGAAAAAACGATATTGCCCCCTTAGCTCCCATTGTCAACAATCCTGACTTCTTTCCTTGCCAGGTCTTGTTAAAGGAAGAAGGGACATCACAAAATTGAAACAGCTAATAACCAACGATAACTTAATGGATACAGCAAATCTCTCCTGATGGTGCCTGGGCTCAATTTGGGGAGGGAGGGGGGTTATTTCCTGTCACAAAGAAGGAGTTCTGTACCAGGTGACAAAGGTCTAAGAACTTTCTGAAGCAAATGGGAGTAGATTTTTTGAAGGTGTCACTCAGGAACAGCGGTGATGGAAACAACGTGTTTGGGGTGAAAAGAATGTTTAGTAACACTGAAAAGCATACACACAATTTGGAGAAATTTGGACTTCTTTGTACTTTTGAAAAGGCAGGAGCACATCTCTTGTTTTGAGGAAAATGAGTTTTTTCCCTAATCACGCTATAGGAATAATTTCCAAAGCATTAGTCAGGGAAAAGCCCTGATTAACAGGGAATTCAGTTTGACTTTTAAAAGTCCTTAATCTGTTAGTTTCCCAAAGCTTTAAGTCTACAGTTCAGTGATCAATGCTCTCTACTTGCTTTTTTAGGTTGCCTCCTTGTTTTAGCAAGTATCCCATCGTACACTTTACCTAACCATCGAAGGGGGGTTTTGAGTCCAAGGCTAGCAGTACCATCTAGTGGTGATACTCTAGACTGTGTTGCCCAGTGGCAAGACTCAGTGACTGCTTTGCCTAGCAGCTGGAGTCAATGGCCCAGAATAGGGCAAGCCAGGCCTTTTCTGCTCCACAGAGTTCTAACCCAGAGCCCAAAGAAATAATAATTCAAAAGTGCAGCCAACTGAACCTACCTACACCATCTTCCATTCCTACGTTGGTGCCACCAGTCTGTTTTGGGGTTCCCCTGGGGATTTGCTTGGGTCGCTCTGTGGAGGGCCAACCTCTATCTGCAACAGCTTATCAACCTCGGCCTCTATGCTTGAAGGGCCTGTAGCAGCTTGACCGTAAGGCCTGGTCTCATTGCTTGGAGCCTTGGCAGCCTCTTTGGAGGAGGCTGCAACACCCAACTGCTTTCCTGCTCTGTCCACCCAGACAGAGCTGAGCTGCTCCCTTTTGAACTCTGCCTCCGCTGGGAGCATGCCCAACAGGGCAGTGGGGTGGAGCCTTCTGCGTCCAGTGCAATTCCTTAACCCTCGCTTCACCAGTGTGAGCTTTGCACATCCCTCACACTGAGTATGTAACGGTGTAGAGTGCCCTTCTGGGGAGACTACAACTGTTTGAAGGAGCCTTTCCTATTGATTAAAAGTACAAGTTTATTAGACAACAAAACAAATATAAAACTGACCAAAATAGAAAAGGCCATGTAATCTGAAAGCATTTATCAGGACAAGCTTAAGACAAAACCAGCAAAAGCATGGTTCTTGGTGGAGCCTCCTCTTATCCTTACTGATTTCCTCACTCCTTGCTCAGGATTTTATAACAACTGCAACTTCCCCTTCTCCCGTCTGTCACTGCATCAGTTAGAAAGAAGAAGAAGATAAACTTTGGGTATGTCTACATTGCAATTAGACACCTGTGGCTGGCCAGTGCCAGCTGAGTCAGGCTTGCAGGGCAAAGTCTAACGGGATGTTTAATTGTGGTGTAGACATTCAGTCTCAGGCTGGAGGCCAGGCTTTAGGACCCTATAATACCTATACATACTCTGAGAGATCTGATGCATCTGAGATAGTACTGCAGTGCAGAACTTTCTGCATACATCTTTCTCTTTGTGTACAAGCACTCCCTGCAAATAATATTCCAGGCCAGAACAGCTAGATAGCTAGGATTTTATAAATGCCTAGAGAAGAGTCAGATAAAATAAAATTAAAATTAAATTTGTTTCTTCTTAAACTAGGGAAGGTTTTAAGGGCTTGAGTTTTTAAAGGTATGTAGGTGCTGAAAGGTGCAAATAGGTACAGGGTGGGATTTTCAAAAGCACCTAGAAACCTGACATTTAAAGTCCTTTAAAATTCTGGTCCTTAACTGTTTTATACATATTCAAAATGGGTAAGTATGGCAACCTTTCCCCTCCCTTTATACTGATGCTCCACTCTGACTGACAGCTCAGCTGTATTGCACAGCTCCTCACCTTTACTTAAGAACATAAGAACGACCATACTGAGTCAGAACAATGGTCCATCTAGCCCAATATTCTGTCTTCTGACAGTGACCAGTGCCTGATGCTTCAGAGGAAATGAATAGAAAAGAGCAATTTATTGAGTAAGCCATCCCCTGTCGTCCAGTCCCAGATTCTGGCAGTCACAGGTCTAGGGACACCCAGAGCACAGGGTTGCATCCCTGACCATCTTGGCTAATAGCCATTGATGGGCCTTTCCTCCATGACCTTATCTAATTCTTTTTTTAATCAAGTTATCCTTTCGGCCTTCACAACATACCCTGGCAATGAGTTCCATAGGTTGACTGTTCACTTGTGAAGTATTTTCTTTCTTTTTTTAAAAATCTGCTGCCTATCCATTTCATTGGGTGACCCTGGGTTCTTGTGCTATGTGAAGGGTAAATAACACTTCCCTGTTCACTTTCTCCACTCCATTCATGATTTTATAGACCTCTGTCATATAGGCTGAAAAGTCCTAGTCTTTTTAATCTCTCCTTGTATGGAAGGTTCTTCATCCCCCAATCATTTTTGTTGCCCTTTTCTGTACTATTTCCAGTTCTGCTGCATCCTTTTTGCAATGGGGTGACCTGAACTTCATGCAATATCTAAGGTGTGGACATATCACGGATTTATATATTAGTCCCTTCCCTCTGAGTGGCTTTTCAATCCCGGGACTCTGCTCTGCCCCTTGTCTTCCCTATACCCCTAAGGCAGCTCACTTCATTCTGGTCCACTCCCATTCAACCCACACCCTCTGACTGGTAGCTCAGTGCTGCTGTGCCTGATGTCACCCAGCCTCTCCCTTGTCTAGTGGGAGACATAAGTCTAGTCTACTTGCCCAGTTAGCCCTTTTACTTGCCCTTGACTTTTGTAGGCCATAAGGTTTTTCCTTGCCTGCTAATACCTTACATTTACATAGGGCTACTCTTCCCAATGTACCCCACAACACTTTACATATTTGTGATGGGGTGTGCATCCCACACTAGTCTGGATAGGGTTAACGAGGGCCTGAGAGGCCAGTTAGGTTACCTGGTGTCACCTGAGAGAGGGAAGGCCAGGTTAACCAAGAGTGAGGGCCATCTAGGCAAGGCTGGGACATCACCATAAAGCCACTAAGCTGAGAGTAGAAGGGGGCTTCAGCGAAAGGAGTCTGCAGTCATGCCTTAAGAGGAAAGAGGTCATCCAGGACAAGGAGGAAGTCCAGGAGAAAAGTGAGCCCTGAGATCCTGCCCTGAAGCAAGGAGTCTGGCAAGAGGCTAGGAGGCGGTGAAGTGGCTACAGGAAGTAAAGTAAGTTCCTGTGGTAAATGCAGAATCAGGCAAGAGAACACAGTGAGCCTTGGTAGGAAGGTGACCAGGGAAACAGCATCAGGGACGGGAACTGAGGACCTGGCTTTCTGGTTATAGAGTGCCTGGGCTGGAATTCGGTATAGTGTGTAGGCCCAGGTTCCCCACCAGTCACGGATGTAGTGGCATAGAGCCCTGGGGTAAGACTCAACATAGTCTGGAGATGGCATTTGTACAGTTGTCCTTTGTAACCTGGGAAGGGCCAAGTTACTAAAAGAAAGGCTATTGCAGAGGATGAGCAGCAAGGGATCACCCAGTGCAGCAAGAGCTACATTACCAGACCTAGATGCAAGGAGGTGCACTAGCGGTGAATGCGAACCCTGGTACAATACCGTATGCAGGACTCAACTGAGAGGTATCTGCCTTGGGGCTGTCCTTTTATCTCTATATTCTAAGGTACTGCATTCAGTGTCATGGAAACTGACTCAGTGACTGGCAAGGTAAAGTCTGCATTGCCTAATAGTTTTCAATATAAAGTATTATAAAAATAAACAGTTTTACTGCTTACCATTTTGGAGGGAATATTGAGCTCCCATTTAGTACTGTTGTAATTCTCATATAGGGAACTCTGTGAGATTCATAGTTTACAGAGGTGGTCATTTATAATAGATTTCTCAAAGGTGTTTGATTTGGTATCTCATAACATTTTGATTAAAAAGCTAGAATGATATAAAATTAGCATAGCACACATTAAGTGGATTATATACCAGCTAATGGATAAATCTCAAAATGTAATTTGTAAATGGGGAATCATCACCACGTGGGTGTGTTTCCAATGGGGTCCTACAGGGACAGGTTCTTGGTCCTTCTCTATTTAACATTTTTATCAATGATCCGAAAAAACCCCATAGAATCATTACTGATAAAGTTTGCAGATGACACAAAAATGTGAGGAGTAGTAAATAATGAAGGGGACCAGCTCACTGATTCAGAGTAATCTGGATTGCTTGGTAAACTGGGTACAAACAAACAACAGGCATTTTAATTCTGTGAAATGCAAATATATACATCTGGGAACAAAACATGTAGGCCATACTTACAGGAGGGGGGGCTCTATTCTGGGAAGCAGTGACTCGGAAAAAGATTTGGGGTTGTGGTGGATAGTCAATTGAATAGGAGCTCCCAGTGTGATACTGTGATCAAAAGAGCAAATGTGATCCTGGGATGCCCAAACAGCAAAACCTTAAGCAGGAGAAGAGAGGGTATTTTACCTTTTTATTTGGCACTGATGCAACCACTGCTGGAATACTGTGTCCAGTTCTGGTGTCCACAATTCAACAAGGATGTTGATAAAGAGAGAGTTCAGAGAAGAGCCACAAGAATGATTAAAGGATTAGAAAACATGCCTACTAGTGATAGACTCAAAGAGCTCAATCCAATTCGCTTAACAAAGAGAGGGTGAAGGGGTGACTTGATTACAGTCTATAAGTACCTAATGGGATACAAATATTAAATAATGATCTTTTCAATCTAGCAACAAAAGTATAACATGATCCAATGGCTGGAAGTTGAAGCTTAGGCTAGAGTCTGCTTGTTGCTTCTCCTTCGAGATAGTTATACTGACATAAGTCTGTAGTGTAAACCTGGCCCAAGTTGCAGCAAACTAAGGGATTCTACACTGCCCTGCAGTTCAGACTATAGGGGTATGAATAGCAGTGCTCATCAAATTGTTGTCCTGTACGTCCCCCATGTGGATCCTGCAGGCGTGAACTAAAAGATTCCAACTTTCCATTAACATAGTCCTCTTCAAACAGGACTACATTAATGTGAACCAGAAACCTTTTAGCCAACACATGCTTCCACTTGGGGGAGTTACAGCCCAGCACTTTGGTGTGCACAGCTATTCACACCCCTGTAGTCTAAACTGCGAGGCAGAATAGACAAGCCTTAAGACCACTTTACTCCTGAATGAGAATATCCACACAGGGGGTTAAATGTGCTTTAATTTATCTCCATTGACTTCATTCCTTTAGTTGATTCACGCATATAGACAAGCCCTAAGAAAGGGAGACCATTCCACTGCCAGAAGCAAGAGGGTCAGGCCAAGAAGGCCAGAAGAGTTGCCTGGCCTAAAGAGTCAGACCAAACCCAAGCCCAAGTGATGAGATCAGACTGAAAAGGTCTGCAGTCAGGAGTTTGTTGTTTTGCGTAGATCTGTAAATTTCATGTACTTTTAAAGAGTAAAGTGGGTGTGGAAAGGAATTCCTTTGCTAAGCTTTGTTTTCTTGCTTTACTACCATGTTGTTCCTGAAGAGATTATTTAAGAAACCAGAGTTCCCACAATTAGGTGGACTCTGAGGGGAATCTGTATAAGCAGGAGGGCTGTGACACTGGTACCAGGGTCTGGGCAGACTGTCCACGAAGGATGTCAGACATGGGGTCTGCACCTGGGCATGCACCTTAGCGAGCTAGAGGTTGGATCAGTCAGAGTTCTTAGAGTCATGTGGGATTCAGGGGTTGGATCCAATCACAACAGAAGGTTATCTGTCCAGAAAGGAGGACTTGGGCTGGCTTGCAACAAATGTATTCAGGAAACCAGATGTCTCATGTCTGATTCTGTTCAAACCCTGTGGATTTTTTGTCCTGGCCATTCCTGAAACAAGTAAAACACCTTTTTCAGCCAATGGTACTAAAATTGAATTTAGTGGTGCCCTTAACATTGCAGAATCTCTAACATTTCCCAAATTTATGACATTGGAATTACTAACAGACTATATATCTAAAGTATTGATGTGGCCTCTATCACTGTGGTATCTGAGCACCTCACAAGCAAGGTGCATTTATTCTCACAGCACCCTTGGGAGGTAGGGAAATATTGGCTTCCTCATTTTACAGATAGGGAACTGAGGCAGAGAAAGATTACATGACTTGCCCAAGGTCACACAATGTCGAAACAATGAAATGAACCCAAATCTCCCAAGTCCCAAATTAACGTCCTAATTATTGGGCCATCCTTCTTCCCATCAAATGCATACCTGCAGAGTTCATTTGGGCATAGTAGGCAAAATCCTGCACTTGCTTAAACCTGCATAATCCCAATTAATTTAACCAGGTTTTGCATGTGTAACTGTGAGCAGAATCTGTCTGGTCTATGGTGTGCATCCACTGAAAGGGCTGCCCTAAGATTTGTTTATCTATATGAATTATGAAAAGCAATCTCTTCTAGATTTAGACCTTGTCTATACTACCAACGTAAAGCAACCTAAGTTACGCTACTCCAGCTATGTGAATAATGTAGCTGGAGTTGACATAGCTTAGGTCGACTTACTGCACTGTTTACACCATGAGAGATGCTCTTCCATCAACTTACCTTACTCCTCTCATTCCGATGGAGTACCAGAGTTGACCAGAGACTGCTCTGCAGCCAAGTTAGTGGGTCTTTACTACACCCGCTAAATTGACCCCTGCTGCAGCGATGGCAGCAGTTTTGATCCCCAGTAAATGTAGACATGGCCATAGTGAAAGCCAGGCAATGGAGTAATCTTGAAGTTGCATCCTGCATGACACTACAAGAGATTTTAAAAAAAAATTGTTTGCCACAAGCTATATGTGGAACATCCGTTACTTTAAATTGAGAGTTCATTCTTCAGTGTCTCTTTTGGTTTCTTATAGGATAGATTTTATCCACTCAATCATCCAAAGATAAGTCACCATCTAAGTAAAAAGAAATAGAAATCTGATAGAAATAGAAACAGTGCTAAATACTAATGTGCAGTGAAGCCAACTGTCACGGTTGCAGGGCTAACTGCACCTCTGTCCCCTTTCTGATCTCTGAGGCACCCACTCAGGTGTTAAGCTTCATGTCTTTACCTCTGCTGAGGTAGAATTTGCAATTCTTCACTTCTTAACTGGTCCCTGGGCTACATCCCCCTTTGTACTGACCATTCTTACACAGCATATTCAGCTTGGTTCAATACTTGTGGTTCTTTTCTTTGGGAGTCTGTGATGAGTGACTTGTGATCTTACCCAAAATTTTATCCCCTGATGGCATTCCAAGGAGGTCTAACTTCTTCACACCCGCTAGCAGATCCTTTGTTTCTGTCTGTCCCATTGACCAACTTCCCAACAACACCCCACAACTTGAGTGTGTTCTTTCTTAAACTGCCATGGTTCTTTTCATCTCTTGGTTCCCAATAATCAAGTCAATGTGCAGAATTCATAAATTATTACAGAGCAGCTCCACTTCCATCACACCAATTCTCACAACTTTATCCTGAGTCTTATAATATTTGGCATTTTTTCTTAAAGCTCCAGTCCCTGGAGGGTTGTGATTAGAAAAAAATGTCAGTTTTCATTTGAAAAAAAAGCAGATTTCATGGTTATTGAGAAAAGCTTGAAAACAAACCCTAAAGGCTCAAAAATCAGAAGGCAAATAAAAAGTTGATTTAAAAGCTCATGATTTTTAAACCAGTCTCATGAGTTTTGAACACTTGTGGTTGGCAGTGCTGAATTTGTGTGAGGGTTTGGATAGGAAGAACTGTTAATCTAAAAAGACCTATTAATGCTGTAGTATTTCTAACACTATACAGTTTTGTTTTGCTTGCATGGGCATCCTGTATACAGCAACTCTGCATTTAAGATAATGATCCTGACTACTTTTGTAAAGCACTTTGAGATCTACTGACGAAAAGTGCCATAGAAGAGTAAGGTATTATTTAATAATTATTATGCAATATTTCAGTCAGACTTAGGCAATGAAACATTTTATGCAATGATATGCACAGTTGCTAAGTAGAACTGCATCACAATTAACAATACTCCGGAGCCACAGGTTGGCCACCCCGATCTAGTTACTTCCGATAATATTACAAATATTAAACTTTCTTAACATTGTTCAACTCTTTGGTTCCTGGAGGCAAAGTTTTGTGATGCAAAACACTAATGGTTTTCACTACAGTTTAATAATCTCTGTTCATATAGGACAGTGATGGGCATGCTAGAAATACCTTGATAATGACTGATATGTACATCGTATCTTTATTCAAAGATCCCAAAGCTTTTTAAAAAAGCTCTACACAGAGATTATTCCTCCCACCCTAGAAATACAGCCACTTTTGGGTCACAAAGAGATAGTTGCTCTTCAAATGTGAGGACAGAAATCTCAGATTGACTTATCTAGTTAAGTAAGGGATTGTAAGTAGGTAGGATGTAAGAGCTCTTTGAATGAAAGTCCTCTCAAGACGGAGGCCTCAACCCATTCCTGAAATGTTTTAGAACATTAATTTTGACTGTAATTGGGAAAATATATAGCTTTCAAGAATTAAACTCACTTCCCATCCTCCAATAGTCTTTAGGTCCTTTTCCTTTTCCTTTAAAAGTCTTCTTGGGAACTACCTAATATTCTGCACCCCCCTCTCCAGTGAATTTCATATTTTTAGTGCTGGATGACCCCTATAGGATCTTCAAAGATTCTGAGTAGCTACTTTCCCTTCATTTGCTATCTACAGAGGGCTATTGCTGTCGCATCCCAGCTTCTACTGGTTTCCTGGAGGCTGAAGACTGTCCATTCCACATCAGCAGAACAAAGCCTTGTCCTTCTGCTGCTTTCAGCTAACTGGTTCTTTGAAGCCTGAGATTTTCCAGAACTCTTTGCAATGACATGGGAGACATGAAATCACCCAAGGTAAAATTCTGACCTATTGGAGCCAATGGCAAAACTCCCATTGATTTCATTATGGTCATGATTTCACTTCCAGGTTTTAATTAGTTTGAATTGTTTGCAGTCATATTGTGTAGCTACCTGTGGAACATAAAGTATAGATGTTCAACAGTGACACACACATACATGTTTTAAGATAATAAAATACAGGGGAGTTCCTTTAAATGAATGGGAGATATAGGAGTAGACATGTTTAAACACTACTTATTTCATGAATCATAATGAAACATAAATACATATTGAAGCTCCCTTAACTGAATAGTATAAACTTGTTTCCAAAAATTGACTTCCTATGAGCCAGTGGGAAAAGATGTAACAAAAAACTGACCTGACAAAAGCGTACATGTTAAATGATCACATTATTTGTGTAGCAAAGTGCAATATTTCATAAAATTTAACTCTAAAATAAATGTCTGCCCTTTTTTAAGAGCTATATGGGCTATATATTGGCTTTACTGACAGTGGTGATGAAAGAAGAGATCTCCAAACCTTCAAACAAGAAGCTCTCTGACACTGGCGGGGTTTTACTGCATCTGGTTGGTTGCAAAGAGTGTTTGGCATGCTGGAGTTCACATGGCAAAGGGAATGTGTGTCAAGGTGTCACAATGGCTGAATGGTGGTCAGAGAGCTGCAGCCAGGGTGTGACTGATATTTTGACAGGAGACTGTGTGTTAAGAATATTCTATGCAAATGTTGTGCTTGGGATAATGAATAGTATAATTTCTTTCCTCTTCTGAGAGCTTCAGTGGAGAGGACACCTGGATTTCACAAAAAATCCCCACAGGAATTTAAATATGTTTTATTCATTGATGAAACAGACCATCTTGTGTGTAGGTTTTATAATTTTATTTTCTTCTGGTATCTTAAACAGGGAGAACAAACACCTGGGTGCTCATTGGATGCTTCTGTGGAAGATTTTTCTTTAAATATATTTTGTAGTTCCCTATTTATGATAGGGAAGCCCTTGGCTACTCTTTTTCTCCCTCTCTTCATAGAATATCAGGGTTGGAAGGGACCTTAGGAGATCATCTAGTCCAACCCCCTGCTCAAAGCAGGACCAATCCCTAATTTTTGCCCCAGATCCCTAAATGGCCCCCTCAAGGATTGAACTCACAACCCTGGGTTTAGCAAGCCAATGCTCAAACCACTGAGCTATCCCTCCCCCCTCTTATCTTTGCTATGCTAAGTGGAAAGGGTCACTCCACTGCAGGAGATCAGAAGATTTTCAGTAGCCCATCTTTCTTGGCTGCCTTTGTCTTTCCCTATTTGAGCCTGCCAGCATGCAAAGAACTTGCCAGTATTTATGGGATGAGTAATACTGCTGCGCCCTACAGGGCTGCACTGGGTATGGATAAAGCCTTAATACTATTAACAGCGAAAGGAGTTTAATTTGTAACTCAAGTGGGAGAGTCCTGTGCTTTGCGGGTCAACGGTCCAGGATTCAAAATCGCATGCGTCATTTAGTAGATGACTGAGCCATTATTTCCTGTGCAGCCATGGATTCTGTCTTAGGCATGTGTTCATTTTGACACACATAGTATAAACTCCAACCCCATAGTATGTAAATGCCTTGCAAGTGTATTAAAGTGAGCCCATCAGAATCTATATGTGCTTCTCTTTCTTCTTCCTTGAATTGCAAGAACGTTGGGGTTTATTTTTAAATGTGGTTTTGAGAGAGGTATTAGGTGCATCAGGGTTGAAAAAGTAGATTGCATGTTTTGTGCAGAAAGCCCTGAGGTTTGTGCTGATCCTGCTCTTACATTTCCAGTTATAGGCCAGGTCTGCTGCGCTCATGAATCTCAGGGTGAGGGATGATTTGTCCTTTAATGTGTCACATACTATAAACATAATGATTAACATTCTTACTAACTAACACTTTGTTTTAAGCTCTTTTACATTGATAGCTTGTAAAAAATTAAATGTTACTGACCAGACTGTGTCTGATTTCTCTTATGGGAGAATAAGCTTCACACCGTTGCCTCCTGCATTGTGACTACTGCGAGTAGGGTATATTCTTCTTCACTAATGCAATTTAAAAGTGAAATTTAATTTCACATTACATTTCTTATCTTATTATTTTCTATTCTTACCTTTTCCCCCTTTGGGGGGAACATTAGGGAGACAGCACATCCTTTGTCAAGAGAATCCCTTACAAAAGGATATTAAAAAATGTGTACTGAAATATGCTAGCATTGTATAAAATACATTGTGTGATGCTTTTGCCTGTGGCATTATGAGCACACATGAATGACAGCATTGTGTGAGCCTCAACATTGAGTGGTCAGTGCTACAATAGTTTTGCATAAATATTTCCCAGCCTTCTGGGAATTTTTTTTTTAATATTTCAGCTAACTACATCATTTTTTTTTTTTTAGAGCTGCACACTCCTCTCACGGCTGTTACAGTGAGGAAATCTTCACGTCACCATGGTAAAGTTGATCAAATATGGAGGGACAGTGTAATTTAAATGGAGAAGGCATATTATGTAATTTTTGTGTGAAATGGTGCAATAAAATCTCACAAAAATAATCTACTTTCTGAGGATCAGGGCCCCTTGAACTATGATTGCCTTAAGTTTTTAAAGGATAGATGGCAGGTTTTAAATCAAGATTGGATGTTCTTCTAAAAGGTATACACTAGTCCAAAAAAAGAATTAATTCAGGGAAGTCCTATGTCCGGTGCTCTGTGGGAAGTCAGACTAGATGATCACAATGGTCCCTTCTGGCCTTAGAATCTGTCAGATAGCGACTCCCTAACACTTGTGAGCCAAGTCTGCAGCTAGTGTATAGTGGATGGCTCCATGGGAGTCAATATAGCTTTGCAGATTTATGCCAGCTGAGAATCTGATCCTTGCATGTATATTAATACTGGTGTCTCTGTATTTCAAGCTTTGTTGGACTGGCGCTATAAGCTTCCTTTCCCTACTTTAAGACTTAATCCTTCAAACCCTTAGTTTTTCAAGTAGTCCATTTGGGAATTGCAGTCAGGCAGGGAGATCTGGATCACTTGCTAAGCTGGGCCCATTCAAACAAAATGTGTTTCAGTACAGCCAAATGCAAAGTGATACATCTAAGGAACAAGGAATGAAGGCCATAACTACAGACTATGGGACTGTATCCGGGAAAGAAGTGACTCTGAAAAAGATTTAGGGGATGTAATGGATAAGCAATTCAACATAAATGCCTGGTGTGATGTTCAGCAAAAAGAGCTAATGCAATCCCTGGATGTATAAAGTTGTAAGGGACTGTGGAAGACTTTCTTACGGCCTAGCTAGGGAACTTTCGCTTTCTCGAGCTGAGAGGTTACTGTGGCTGCTTTGTTATTGTAGGGGATAGTTCTTGAAGGGCACAGCTGCTGTGTTATTGCAGGATATAGATAGTACATAGCTGCTTTGCATGGCCTTTCGCCAGGTAGTAGAAAGCCTCCCTTTAAGAAGCACCTACTTCTATATTCATAAGCTGTTTTTGTGTAGTGCTTATTAACACTGTCTGCCCCTCCGTTGGACTCCGTCCCAGGCAGAGCTCCGGTGTGCTGGGTTCCCCGCCTTCGTGACTGCAACGCTTGGAGTCCCCGTTGTGGGTGGGTCACTAACCTTCAGTAAAGCCAATAACTCACAGCTGTGTGTAAGCCTTGTTTTTCTCAGGGTACTCCTGCCAGGCCTGTGGTGCTTCGAGCACGTTGGCCCAGAACAAAAGTGAAAATAGGGAGGTGATTTTACCTCTGTATATGGCATTGATGAGACTGATATTGGATTTCTCCATCCAGTTCTGGTGTCCACATTTTAAAACAGATGAAACCTGGAGAAGGTACAGAAAAGAGCAACAAAAATTATTTGAGGGCTGCAGAAAAGGCCATCCAGTATGATCTTTTTAAGACTCAATCTGTTTAATTTGTCAAAAAAGTTTGAGAGGTGACTTGAATACAGTGTATAAGTACCATCATGGGGAGAAAATACATGGGGAGAAATTAAAGGGCCCTTACTGTAGCAGAGAAAGGCATAACAAGTGAATAGAAGTTGAAGACAGAAAAATTCAGATTAGAAATAAACATACAGCTTTTAACTGTGAAGATGATTAATCATTGGAACAAACCACCAAGGGCAATGCTGGATTCTCCATTTATTGACTTCAAAACAAAATTGGATGTTTTCTGGAAGATATGTTTTAGCCCACCATAAGTTATTGAGCTCAACACGGGGCAACTGGGTAAATTTTAACGGCCTGTGATGTAGAGGAGGTCTTAATACACAATCTAATGGTCCTTTCTGGCTTTAAACTCTATGAATCTATTAATTTTTACATGAGTGAGGATTTCCAAGTTTGGATCAGCAACAAGGACTCTCCTCATTTCTCCACATTGTACAGCTGTTGTCCACTACTCATTTGTGCAATGCTTAATCTACAAAGGAGCTTTGGATATTCTAAAATTTAAAGGAGGCAGCTGGCACAACCGAAATCTTGGCCTGACACTTACATATATGTTGTCCCTGTAGGGGCAACAACTTTATATTCACAGGAGTGCCGCTGGTGGTGTTCCCAAGAGATGCGTTGGCTCAGTGCATCTCCAATTACCTTGATTCTGCCCCTCTCAAGCAGGCCCAGCCCATTTTTGGGGTGTGCTGGTAGATTCTGTACCCACACGGAGTCTGTGGCCAGAGAATGAAGTACTCAAGCCCAGGCTAGGAGACTGCAATTCAGGTTCTCTAATTGTACGGTTACTTTTCCAAGTGAACTGAGAGAATTTGTCTTTCATTAAATTGCAATGGTTACTTCTAAAAAAGTAAATGTAACCACTTATGCAGTTGGCTGTGATAAATCCATAATTTGAAGGTTAATGCAAACCTACTGCATCATCTGCATAGTTAAAAAGCTTAGCTTGACAAATTCTATTATAATCTGATACGCTTTTGAAAAAGAACCAAAATAACCCAGCTTCAGTACGAACTGGAAAACTGCTTAGGTCACAAGCAGTGCTAAGAATGGGGAGGGCTTAATTTTATCTGTTCAGCTGTGCAGGAAGGTGGGCACTATGCGTCTCTCCCTCATTTGCACCAATACTCATGGGCTACCTGCATCATGCTCAGAGATATCAAGGATATTGACTCTACAGATGCTGTGAATATTGGATCCCCCCACAAGCACAACCCTGGACTGTGCAGTAGCAGCATATGTAACAACCTGCCAGAGCATTTTGGAGAAGCCACTATCCTGTGTTTCTGTAGGCATTGTACTTATCCAGCAGCTCGCACTGAGATGGTGGACCTCCACACTGCCACCTAGCCCAAAGGATGATCCAGTGGTTTAAATATGGCAGTAGCAGGTTCTACATTTCACCTTCATTATATGGATGGTACATCTTGAGAAAGCAACTGTGCATCATAAACTATATGGAATGCTTGATACTGTGATCATTTGTATCCCAGCAATGCCTAGAAGTCCCAGTGGAGATCACAGCTTCATTGTGTGAGACATTGTGACTGACATAGTAAGAGAGCGTGTTTGCCCCATAGAATTTATAATCTAAATAAATGAGACAGACAAAGAGTGTGTGTGTGGGGGAGGGAAACAGCAGTGAAGTTACTTGTCTCACAGCAGATTAGTGGTAAAGTTGGGTATAGAACCCAGCTCTCCTGAGTTGCAGATTTGTTGTCCTCTCTGCTGAGTCATTCTGCCTCTCAAAACTAACCTTGTGTGAGTGTCAACATTTGTTACCACCAGGAATTTTTTTACTACAGTTTCACTCAATTTTCCTTGGCAAAGGCATTTCATGTTACTAAACGTTAGCCACCTTTTCTAAGGAATGATTTAGTTGCTGTAGATTAATAGATGTCATTTTTATGCTCAGAGAATAAAAGTCACTATTTTCAGTCTTTTAAGAAACCTGAGTGCTGGTAAAGTAGATGAAACAGCTGAAAAAACTTATCCAGATTACTGCATATCTCCAATGGAAAAATCAACAGAAGACAAAAGTTAAAATATTGTGCAATAAAGTGCAATCAACAACATTTTATTCTAACAAGAGAGTTGTGATTTTTTTAAATTCTATTGCTAAAAACACGGTCAACAACAGACCTCACTTCAGCTATCAGCTGGTTAACCCTCTCATTACAGAATGAATATGAAAAAGATGTAGGACTGCTCAGCATTTAACAAAATGTTTTTCTTGGTTTCTACTTATAAAAACACTGTCAACTTTTAAAGTTTCAAACCTATATCTAGTTGAAAAATGATTGTAGATTAGCTGGGAATAGTCTATAGAATGTAATATCAAATATATATAAAGCTTTAAATTTTCAAAACACTGCATGTGCAAAAAAGCCAACTGAACCTTAAAGCAAATTCACTATTCTATCAAGAAAAGACAAACTGGAAATCCCTTTTAGTGTCCAATTTGTGTGAATTACCAAACCATGGTAGATGTAACACTTCAAAATACCATAAAGAAACAAAAAGAAAAGGAGTACTTGTGGCACCTTAGCGACTAACAAATTTATTTGAGCATAAGCTTTCATGATCTACAGCTCACTTCGTCGGATGCATTTGGTGGAAAATACAGAGGGGAGATTTATATACACACACAGAGAACATGAAACAATGGGTTTTATCATACACACTGTAATGAGAGTAATCACTTAAGATGAGCCATCACCAACAGCGGGGGGGGGAGGAGGAAAACCTTTCATGGTGACAAGCAAGGTAGGCTATTTCCAGCAGTTAACAAGAACATCTGAGGAACAGTGGGGGGTGGGGTGGGGGGGAGAAATAACATGGGGAAATAGTTTTACTTTGTGTAATGACTCATCCATTCACAGTCTCTATTCAAGCCTAAGTTAATTGTATCCAGAAAACTCTTATTATTATCAATTGTATACAGAAATTCTTATTATTCTGCAACATCATATAATCAACTGGAACTGTTTGGGAATTTCCTGTCAAAATTAACAGAAAATGCAGTTTCTACAAAATCAAAAATTTTCCATGGAAAAATTTTACTGAGTTTTTTCAGTTTTCCATAGGAAAATAAAATAAACTATTCTTTACTAAAGCTAATTTCAAATGATTTCCCACTGGATGGAAATTCCATTTTGGACCATTTCCATAAACAACATATATTATTCTCTCCTCTTGAAGGAAAGGAAGGTGATCAGGAACAGTCAACATGGATTCACCAAGGGCAAGTCATGCCGGACCAACCTGATTGCCTTCTATGATGAGATAACTGGCTCTGTGGATATGGGGAAAGTGGTGGATGTGGTATACCATGACTTTAGCAAAGCTTTTGATATGGTCTCCCACGTATTCTTGCCAGCAAGTTAAAAAAGTATGGGCTGGATGAATGGACTATAAGGTGGATAGAAAGCTGGCTAGATCATTGGGCTCAGGTAGTGATCAATGGCTCCATGTCTAGTTGGCAGCTGGTACCAAGCAGAGTGCCCCAAGGGCCTGGTTTTGTTCAATACCTTCATTAATGATCTGGATGATAGGATGGATTTCACCCTCAGCAAGTTTGCAGATGACACTAAGCTGGGGGGAGAGGCAGATACACTGGAGGGTAGGGATAGGGTCCAGAGTGACCTAGACAAATTGGAGAATTGGTCTAAAAGAAATTAGATGAGGTTCAACAAGGACAAGTGTAGAGTCCTGCACTTAGGACGGAAAAATCCCATGCACTGCTACAGGCTGGAGACCGACTTGTTAAGAGGCAGTTCTGCAGAAAAGTACCTTGGGATTACCGTGGACGAGTTGCTGGATACAAGTCAGCAGTGTGCCCTTGTTGTTGAGAAGACTAACGGCATACTGGGCTGCATTAGTAGAAGCATTGGCAGTAGATCAAGGGAAGTGATTATTCTCCTCTTTTTGGCACTGGTGAGGCCACATCTGGAGTATTGCATCCCATTTTGGGCTCCACACTACAGAAAGGATATAGACAAATTGGAGAGAGACAAAATGATTAGGGGGCAGGGGCACATGATTTATGAGGAGAGGCTGAGGGAACTGGGCTTATTTAGTCTGCAGAACAGGAGAACAGCCTTCAACTACCTGAAGGAGTGTTTCAAAGAGAATGGAGCTAGGCTGTTCTCAGTGGTGACAGATGACAGAACAAGGAGCAATGGTCTCAAGTTGCAGTGGGGGAGGTCTAGGTTGGAGATTAGGAAAAAGTATTTCACTAGAAGGGTGGTGAAGCACTGGAATGGGTTACCTCGGGAGGTGGTGGAATCTCCATCCTTAGAGATTTTTAAGGCCTGATTGACAAAGCCCTAGCTGGGATGATTTAATTGGGGTTGGTCCTGCTTTGAGCAGGGGATTGGACTGGGTGACCTCCTGAGGTCTCTTCCAACCCTAATCTTCTATGATTCCAGGATTCATACATGTCCAGTGCCACCAAGTGATGCTGATGCACGTAAGTGAGGCACACAGAATGGGACTCTCATCTTGGTTTATTCTGCATTTTAAAAATTACAAAATATGTTTGTCAAATAGATGAGAATTAGTTCGTAGGGAAGGACGTATTTTCAGCCTTCTGAGAGGGTAGCAGTACCTCAATGGACTGGAGAATGACCTGGGGCCTGGAGAATGACCAGGAATTTGACTGCACTGTTATAATAATACAGTTTAGCTGGACTGAGCTACAAATCACTTCAATATTGGTTGTGCTTTATTTTTAGATCACTTTATCGATTTGCATTTCTAATTATTCGAGCATTCTACACAGCACAAAACCTTCTGCCATTCATGGATCGAAAGGGTAAATAGATAGGCCCAAATTTGTCCCCAATATAATTCCAATGCAGTGAATGTAGCAGGCTTTTTCATTTAAGCCAGTGGCAAGGAAGGATGTTGAGTCAAAGCTTTGGAACTGGAAAGTAACTTGAGTTATCTAAACTCTGCCAATATAGCCAGAGGGAATGAATTAATGACTCAGTGTTTTGCCTCCCTGCAGGAGACAGTGTCAATAGTTGTTAAGAAATATGAGTAGCTGGAATTTCAGCTAACTCTACTGAAAAATAGAATGGTGAATATGGGGGTACTAGTGGAAGGGCAGAGTTCAGTTGTCACTGAGTTATCTATAGAAAATAACCCAAAAATTTTCAAATTAAATTTTATAATTG
Organism: Dermochelys coriacea; assembly: GCF_009764565.3. Classification (NCBI taxonomy): domain Eukaryota; kingdom Metazoa; phylum Chordata; order Testudines; family Dermochelyidae; genus Dermochelys; species Dermochelys coriacea. The sequence continues at coordinate 45,210,212 of NC_050069.1, read as the reverse complement.
AAAATAAATTAAGTGGCAATAACATTGTTACTACGGGTTTGTAAACCAATAATCTGGCAACAGAGCACGGGAGCATTGGCTGCTAGCAGTCCTGAGGGCCAATCAGCCACCCACCACACTTACAATTAGATTCTGTTCTATAAAAAAAAAAAAAAAAACACAAAAGTCATATGTCCGTGAGGGAAATGATTCCACTGCTTCTCAAACAGACATTTCTGCATGCTATTTGTATTTATTTCTTATTTATTTATTTTTTGGAATATCAGAATACAGGAATTGTGACCATAGATCAGACACATAGTCCATATTTTCCAGAATCCTGTACCCAACAGTGGTCAGCAGATGCTTCAGAAGGTGGTGTAGGAAACTTTGCAAGAAAGTGTCTATTTGTATCATGTCCTCTCTTGTCTCCTTTCTCAGCTAAACAATCCTAATGTTTTTAGTCCCTCTTGATATGAGTGTTTTCCATTCTCCTAATCAATCTAGTCATCATTCTCTGAACCTACATGAGTTCCGTAAGAGCATTTTGTAGATGGGGTGACCAGTACTCAACGCAATATGCCAGATGAGGGAAAATTGTACAATGTCATTTTATAATATTCAAGGCCATATTATTCTCTACCCTGTTCCTTATGTATTCTAATATCATATTTACTTTTTGACTGCAGCCGTACCTGGACTTCATTGTGCTATCCCAATTGTTTTGGGCAATTTTAACTGTCACAAAGCACAATTAGTCTATAGAAGTCCTTGGCAAACACATCATGAGCCCAAGAATTTAATAGCATTCAAGAAAAGTCCTGGACAATTATAATAACAAGGACATCCAGAGTTACAATAGTAAGGTTAAACCAAACCAAGAGTTTTGAAAGAGATAAATCCTTGTGTTTCAAGGCATAAGCCAACATCTAACTAATGGCAGTTAGGAAGAACTTTCTTTGCGGGCAGGTTATTCCATAATTGCCATCTGCAGGATTTCTTGTCCCTTGTTCTGTGGTGTCTGGAACTAGCCACTGTTAGAAACAGGATACTGGACTCAAGTCCTGTTGGTCTGAACCAGTATGGTCACTCCTCCATTCCTATCAGGAAGGTCCCACCAGTACATGAATAGACTTCATAAGTTTTACAGTGGTGCCACCAATGAAGAACAGGTGTATAGACTAAAATGCAAAACAAGGCTTTTCAAACATTTTGAATCTTTGGCTAGCTACAGTTACAGAAAACAGACTCTTTCTTTCCACTCTATTCCCAATGTTTGTAAAAATCCAAATCCTGTTAGATGTAGCAGGAATCTCTATGACATTCATTGTACAAACACTTCCATAAGGAAACATTTTAAAGTAAGGTGTTTCATATATACTAAGGTCAGAAGGGACCATTATGATCATCTACTCCGACCTCCTGCACAATGCAGGCCACAGAATCTCACCCACCCACTCCTGCGGAAAACCTATGTCTGAGCTATTGAAGCCCTCAAATCGTGGTTTAAAGACTTCAAGGAGCAGAGAACCCTCCAGCGAGTGACCCATGCCCCATGCTACAGAGGAAGGGGAAAAACCTCCAGGGCCTCTTCCAGTCTGCCCTGGAGGAAAATTCCTTCCCGACCCCAAATATGGTGATCAGCTAAACCCTGAGCATATGGACAAGATTCACCAGCCAGATACCCAGGAAAGAATTTTCTGTAGTAACTCAAATCCCACCCCATCTAACATCCCATCACAGGCCATTGGGCCTATCTACCATGAATATTTAAAGATCAATTAATTACCAAAATCATGTTATCCCATCATACCATCTCCTCCATAAACTTATCAAGTTTAATCTTAAACCAGATTGGTCTTTTGCCCCCACTGCTTCCCTTGAGTTTTGAAAGAGAACTAAAATAAAAAACCATTGTCTCAAAAGGCATTAGTTTCAGGGGAAATCCTGTCCCACTTAAATTAGTGGATATAGTCCAGAACGATTGTGTGGCAGGGGTGGGGGAAGGAGAGTCATAGAGACTGTACAACTGAGCACATTCCAGAAAGAGAAAATGCTTCCCTGAGAGATATCCTGCACTGAGGTGTACACTTCTAGGGGACTGTCAATTTCTGTTTCCCAACTCCCAGGTTAAAAAATGGTGAAAACCTTGTTTCTAACTTACAGAGCATAATGAAAACCAAATACCAACCGTCTCTAAGCTTTCAGTTTGCTGTCAGTCATCCTGTCAGCAGACAGGATGTGCAGGGGCACATTCTATCAGCCACAAAATTTTAAGTCTTTCCTTCCAAAGTCTGCCTTTTGCCATTTTACAACAAGATATTCACTTTTTTGTGATTATACAGGTGATTACTGGTATGAGAATCAAAAACTAATTAGAATAAACTGGTCAGGTTTTTAAGATAAACAGACTGATCTCCATCTAGGTTGTCAAAGGTTCTAGACTCATGTTGCTTATTGAAAGAAACATGATTCGGTATCTTTATATAAATAGTATTTAAAAACAAACTAAAACAAAACCAAGAAAATAAACATCAAAACTAAGCTATTAATAAAAATAAACTAAATTAAAAAATAGAGCATTACAACAGTTAACCACTTAGTCTCAATATTGGACGGAAAATAAATCAAATTAATACTAAAAATAATGATAAATTCTAAGGAGTCTGAGTAGATGGTCATTTGGTTATAAATCCAAACTGAAGAACTGTATCAAAGTCAATGAAATCTATAACTTGGATATGGTTAAATATCTTGATACTAAAATCAAAGTTATGTAATGTCTGAAGCACAATCTAAGAGCCAATTATAAAGCCTCCTTCTTATATTTCAGTTCTTGTGTGGTGGCTAACCCTTTCTTCCTCCCCTCAACAGAGGTATTACAATACAGACTTTAACAGAACACTCTTGCTAAACAGAAGTTTAACAACTTTTATTTACCAGAAATTAGAAATGACATTTTCAAGTGTCTCAGGACTTTTAAACACAGAATACAAACTAATGAGTAATTGTCTGAGACAGCATTTAGGCTTACTTAATCCCAGGGAAACTTTTATTTCAGGTGCCTTTTCTGAAATGGACTTTATGGGTACTCATACAAATATGCAACACACAAACACACTTTTAATTTCACAACCCAGACTTTTTAGTTCTGGAGTGTCTCTCAGCTAATAAACACAGAAAAAGAAAAACATGATACTTGAGATAAACTGTAGGGGGGTTGCGAATTCTTTGTCTCTCACAGTTTTCTGGATTCTTGTTGAGTAGGAGCTGGAGCTGCTAGCAAGGAGCCACGTTGTGATGTTCTCCTGACGTAGCACTTCTCTCTATGGACCACCTTCAGGTGAAGGGATAGATTGGTCAAAGGCTGGAGTGGGCTGGTTGTTGATGCTGTGATTTCCTCTCCTCAAGGTGGCTGGATGTTGGGAATTTTGGGAGGTCAGTCTTCCCTCTGGTGGCTCTTTGATCCGAAAGGTGAGGTTTCTCATCCTTAAGCTTGAGTCTTCTGTGAACTTTGATTATTCACTGCACTTCCTCTACCTAGCAGCAACTCCCTGCTCCAAGGTCTTCAAACAAGTCAGGTGTAAGTCTACCTTGGACCCATGAGTACTTGATCTAATCAGATTTGAATTAGGTAATCTTTAACTAGGAGCAATTTTGGGAAAACTCATGTTTAAATCAGAAATTTAAAAAAATATTCAGTGTTTTATATACCCTAGAGACTATAGGCCTCTGTTCCCCCAAATATATCACAAAGTGGATACATAAGACCACTATGAGGAATCTGGCATGGTCTTATCCACATAAAAAGGTCTTGATGGCCTTGTATCACCAGTTTATGGAAAGTTCAAACACAAAAGTCCTGTAAAATAGCTGAATGCTAGGCTCCTTTTTCAACAACCAAAAATTCACTCAACATTAATCCACCAGCAAAATTAAAAATAGGTTAAAACATGATCAGTTCCATCATTTCCAGTTTCTTCTCTGCTAATCTAAAGCCAGACAAATGTTCTTTCTGAAACTAGGATATAAATCAGACAGCTTATCCTCTGGAATCTTCATCTTGGTAGAGAAAAGTTACTTTAAATTCCTCAAGGTGAATATCCCACTAAATGAGTCAACATATAGTATTCACAAGTTATTACAGAGCAGGCCCGCTCCTCCTAAACAGTTAAGATGCTTTGATAGGTCCATTTTACCCTTTGTGATTCTATGAGCTCATGACACAAGACCAAGCTAGGGGAACATCAAGAAAATGGTGATGGGTTGCTTTGAAAATATGATGTCAACCCATTTTTCCTTGCTTTAGGCTTTTAGCATGGAATGATAATAAGAGGCTTCAGAATCTTAAATTCAGCTTAGATGATCTTACACATGAGGAAAGGTTCATGATTTCAAGTGCAGCTTTTTGTGTGATCCAGGCTGACGTGTTTAAGGATCAACCAAGATTAATTTCAAAGGTTCCAAGAACAAGAGCCTGTATTTCTTTCTAATACAGTAATAATTATAAAAATATGAATACATTATAATAATATAATCTTAAATGTATAATTGGAGGCCAAGGAGACTTGAAGCATATGTGCCAATTTTGATTCTGTATATTTTAAAATTAATTTCTCTTAACGTGAAGGATACCAAAAAAAATAAATAAATATTCACATCCATTATTCTCAGACAAGGGATAATAATTTAAATTAATATCAAGATGCATTTTTAAAAATTGTCAATCTGCCATATTAACTACATTATTTTGTACCTTCAGGCTCTTGTTGTGATTTTTATGAACATGATTCAAATAAATTGGCTCTTTTTCCTCAGTGGCTTTTTTAATAACTTTATTATTATCCAAGGAACTGGTTTAATTTAAATGAACACAGTGTTCCTGCTACTACTATCTAGAGAAAACGTAGGCTTGGAACATGCTGTTTTGTAGTTACAATATATGTCTCTGTGTGTGGATACCAAAACTGGGCTAGTCTTATCCATCTATCTATCCTACCATGATCCAAGAGAATCCCATCAACCCAGCGAAATCATTGATCCTAAATAGCATACAGTGATCTTTGTTAGATGAGGAAAACAGGTAATTAGACCAGTGGTGGGCAGCCTGCAGCCCAATCAGGGTATTCCACTTGTGGGCTACCAGACAGTTTGTTTATATTTGCACGGCTGCACGCAGCTCCCAGTGACCATGGCTCACTGTTCCCAGCCAATGGGAGCTGAGGGAAGCAGCAGCTAGCATGTCCCTGCAGCCCACGCTGCTTCCCACAGGTCCCATTGGCTGGTAACAGCAAACAGCAAACTGCGGCCACTGGGAGCTGTGGGAGGCTGTGCAAATGTTAACAAACTGTCTGGTGGCCCACAAGTGGATTACCCTGATGCGCCGTGTGCAGCAGGTTGCCCACAACCGAATTAGATAATTTGATTAAAAGACATTTTTATTGTACACTTATTTCATGCCCAGATCATACAGATACTTCATGTTAGCAAGGACATTTTCCTATGAGAGATCTAGGTATTTTTAATAAAAGCAATGTGAATAATAAATAAACAGGAAATTAAAGATATTCTCCCTGTAATGCCCTTATATTCTGATTATAATTCAGGTTAGTAATCCAATTCTTTACTTAGGTGTAGGATTTTCCCCTTCTACTCCCCTTTGGTGTGTATCCAATTGAAGTACCTAATAAAACACATACTTTAAAAAAATACAAGCAAACATTGGTACTTCATAAAATATTTAAAGACTTTATGAAAATTCAAAACTGTATTTCATTTCCTGAAATAGTTAGTTTCAAACTCCATCTATATCTTTTAAACCAAACCCATATGTGTTTGAGGCAGATTTAATTTGTGGAAATACTATTTTGGCTAGCCAGTGAGAGTCAACATAAAGTATGAAGCAACCACTATAGCAAGTCAAGTTACTGAGAAGAAATTGTAGTATCTTGTAAAGACAAGCAGTAAATATGAACAATTTCAATATTTGTTCATTCCTGTGAATGAATATTATGTATCATAATAATACTTTGCATTGGTGTTGTATGTAGGTAGTGTATTATGAGTTTGTGCTACTTTTCTTTTCTGTATACTTTAATGATAAGAACTCCTCCCTCTCTGCTTCAGGACAGCTGCCATTTTGTGTTCCTTTCTGCTTCAAGAGAAACACACACACTGGACAGCACCTTTCATTTCTCCATCTCACAGCACTCACGTTTGTGCATTCACTTGCACCTGGGCAGAGTGAATGTGAAATGCTACCATTTTGATTTAGTGGCATTCCAAACCCTTTTTGTACAGGGATAAATGACTGCATAAGATGCAACTCAGTGGAAAGGCAGACCATGAGGCTTATTGTACTTGACACAGACATCACTCCTGGCTGGCCCTGACATATTGCCAGCATTGTGCTTCTTCCTGCTGTCCTTTTTTAATTAATATTGTCCCTATATTTGTTTTTGTGATGACTGGTACAAGAAAAGATGTGATTATTTTTAAGGTGATCTCTCAAGTGGATATGGTTTGTTTACCTAATTAGTACTTCTCTATAATCATTAACGACTGAAAGGCCAGCCTGATTGGTTTGAGAAAGGTAATAATTTATCTGCCTAAATAGTTTGATCTCCGTATAAAAGTCCTATTCCAGATGGAGTCTGACTACATCCACCAGCTTCCCATCAGTTTATTTCACACTTCTTTTTAGTGCACCACAATTGCAGAAGCCTCAGACATGTCAGCTAGACAAAATATAAAACCCTCCTCCTTTCCTTTCATGCTGATTCTCTGTTGTCCACCACAGTACCCCACACTGAACAATCATCACTTCTTGCGATTACCAGTAACATGTCAAGGTCTTGAAAGAAATAATTAGATGCCAACTTTGGATAATAGAGTAGTCTTAGTCTTACAGGGAATACTTCTCAAGTTTTCTCATGATTTCACCACTTGACACACTGTGTTGAAGTGTGTCTCACAGACAAGAAATAGCCCAGTACCTCACGGGAAAGTGATGCCTCCACTGTGGTGTACTAGCAGTGCTTTTTACTGACCCTGGACTCCATTCATTTCTTGCCATATCAGCATCAATGAACTTCCTAGCTGCTGTCAGTGTGTTTAATGCACATGTCAAGCCAGTGCAGTGCTGGCCCTGATATCAAACAAACTGATGGCAGTCAGGATATTACCTCAAGATGGCAAGGAAAAGAAATCACAGGAGCCTATAAGTAGCAATAACGGAAGCACTTTCTTGTATCAAGACCCTCAATTTTTCTGTGATCCTGTGCCTGCAGAATTGCTCATGGATTTGTCAATTTGCAATAGAATGTGACATGGAGAGTGTTAACAAAATAAAAATCAAACCTTTTACTCCAGACTGCATGGGGATGTCATTTTAAAACCAAAAACATTAAGAATCTGTTTTCTCAGATTCAGTGGTGTAATTGACATCCAAATCTGACCCAACCTTATTCCATTTAGGGTCCTATAATTAATGACTCTTGACATCACTCAGGCAGGCTATACACTGCAACATCACGGGCAAAGCTGGCAGCCTACACTCTTATCTGGTTATTTGTATTTTTCTTGTTGTGTTGTCTTTGTATGGCCCAGACAACAACCATGACATTGTGGTGTCCGAGTGGCCTGCAACATCACCTCTAAGATTCAAATCAGATGCTACATGAATGGGCAAAAGGAAATCTAGTGTGCTAGTTTTTGCTACCAGTTCCTTTTTATCTGCAGCTCCTGTGATATATATGTATTTTAAAACACTTCAGAAATTAATATGAACAGTCATTCTATTTAAAAGTAAATATTTACCATCTTACCATAAATCAACTACATAGATAAGAGTAATATGCAGATTTTTAAAAAAGTTTCAAAAGTTAAAAAAGCAAAATTTGCATAAATTAAAAAAAAAGGAAAAAAATCAAACTTTACCTGTAGGATGTCCCTCCAGAGCATCAGAGCATGGGAAGAGACTGCTGCAAAACATGAAAAAAAAATTGATCTATCTGCATCATTTCAATGGCTCCAAACAAAATAACCACCATTGCACAAATGCTGTTTTCCAGGTCTGTTTGGCCTGGCACTTTCTGACATCAGCTCTAACTTTAAGCAGAACCCAGCCAATTGTGCAGCATTATCACATCTCTGCAGCCATAAATTAAATAAACAAATAAAAACCATCCGGTTGTATCTGCAAATCTAACAAAATAGATTTCCCAGAGATCTCTCCTTGAAGTTAGTTTCTCAAGCTTTTAAATGACTAGCCATGAGCTCATTTTTCTCTTTAAGTACTGCCACTATGAATCACCTTGAATAATTTCTTTTTTTACTTTACAGATGTGCTAAAAATGAAAAACTGAGTTCCTTCTGGCTGCAAATGCCTGGGAATTGTCATCTATTTTCCCCCCTTTCAGTTTATAGATTTAAGAAATATTTGCTAGAGTTTGGCTGACAAACACGAAAGCTTATGCTCTAATAAATTTGTTAGTCGCTAAGGTGCCACAAGTACTCCTTTTCTTTTTGTGAATACAGACTAACACGGCTGCTACTCTGAAACATTTTTATAGTGAGACACCTGTGCAATTTAGCAGAACAGCGTGCTTAGACCTTGCCCTTCACTCTCAATTCCTTTGCTAGTTTGCATAGTTAGTGCTGCAATAGGAAAGGGGCTGTGTGAGCACATGGATTATCAGCCTCCATTTCCAAGGGTTTACCATTCAGGAATAAAAATTTCACTCTGAGCTGTGCAACAGGTTAGTCAACTCTAGAACCCCACAAAATGGATACAGAGCTCTACTATTGAGCTATCCTGTTATCAGCAGTTTGAAGACTATATGAAGGAGCAATGTAATTATTGCTTAGTCATACCAATAGGTAGAGTCAACTGGGATATAAAAGGAATGGGAGCCTCTCTTAGGTACACTCTATGGGTCATGGCTACATAGAAAATTTATGCTGCTATTTAAGTTACCAGTAATGCCCAATTGCAGTAAGACAGTACTGTTGAACTTTATCCTACTAATAACAACTTCATGCATGTGTGGCTAATCTCATCAAAGGAGGATGGGAACTCTACCAACTTAAAACTGAACTTTGGGAGATTTTATGCTTGGAGTAAAAATAAAGCCAAAATTATGTTAAGTAAATATTAAGTATTTATTATTTGTCTTGCAGTAGCATATAGAATCCCCATCCATCTGTCGGGACCCCATTGTACTAGGTACTATCAAAGTATAAGACCAAGGTGTTTAGTTTTTTTTAATACAATCTTAAATCAAGAATTTATTCAACAATAAGCTCCAAACTTTGTCTATATTTTAGAAAAACTGGAGGGAATAAAGACTAAAACTGCACACAGTAAAATAGCACCAAAGACCTTCTTTAAACCAAGAGAAAGCAGGAGACATAGCAATCTGGCTGAAAGTGTCTGAGTGACAGAGCTCAGGAACATTTCCTGGTCCCCAGCAAACTACGGGTTAAACTCCAACTTCTCTTTGCTCTCTCCATGCAGGTATTAAGTGAAAGGAATATGTATAAGTAGAGTTGCTGGAGAGACATCGAAGGAGCATGTCCATGAGAAGATAGAAATTGCTACCCAAGCTCTGGGTTGATGCATAGAATGGGTTGTTTGTTTGTTGCTGTTTTGCTTCCCAGTTCTGACTTGTATTTAGAGAGATTTTCTCCTTTAGAACTGAACTTACTGGTTGGTGCTGTGCTTTGCTTCTGCTTTGTCACTCTAACAGGTTTTAGCATTTATGGTCATTCTGCTGTTCCTGAACTCTGTGGCATCTTTGTCAAAGCCCATATCTGACACCAAGAGCCCTTAGTTCCCACTCAGTTACATTTTGACCACTTTGCAGGATCAGACCATGTGGGTGTATCTGGAAGATGGTGTTCTAGGTAGAATTGCAGGGGCAGAAGGTTGTAACTATAATTAGGGTTGCCAGGTGTCTGGTTTTGGACTGGAACACCTGGTCTAAAAGGGATTCTGGTGGTTCTGGATGGCACTGCCGACCGGGTCATTAAAAGTCCGGTCAGCGGTGCAGTGGGGGCCTGGGGCTAAGGCAGGCTCCCTGCCTGCCATAACTCCACGCAGCTCCCGGAAGGAGCTGTCAGGTCCTTGTGGCCCCTAAGCACATGTCCGTGTGTTGTCCCCGCCCCAAGTGTCAGCTCCGCAGCTCCCATTGGCTGGGAACCACGACCAATGGGAGCTGTGGAGGCAGCTCCTGTGGGTGCAAGGGCAGTGACTGTCCATGTGCCTGTGACTGTCCATGTGCCTAGGGGCTGCAGGGGACTGGTGCCTGCTTCCTGGGAGCCACGGTGAGCGCCACCAGGACCCCGCACCCCAAACCCTCTCCTGCACCCAACCCCCTGCCCCAGCCCTGAGGCCCCTCCTGCACTGCAAACCCCTTATTCCCAGCCTAACCCCAGAGCCTGCACGCTCAGCCGGAGCCCTCACCTCGCCTGCCCCCAACCCTCTGCCCCAGCTCGGAGCCCCCTCCTGCACCCAAACTCCCTCCCAGAGTCTGCACCCTGCACTCTCCCAACCCCATGCCCCAGCCCTGCACCCCAAACCCCTCATCCCCAGGCCCACTCCAGAGCCCACACCCTCAGCCAGAGCCCTCAGCCCCCCCTGCACCCCACCCCTCTGCCCCAGTCTGAAGCCCCCTCCTTCACCCTGATCCCCTCATTTTTGGTCCAACCCTGAGCCTGCGCACCCAGCCCAGAGCCCATACCCATCACACCCCAACCCCTTGCCCCAGTCCGGAGCCCTTTCCCACAGCCCAAACTCCTTATCTCCAGCCCTACCTGAGAGCCCGCACCCGCAGGCGGAGCCCTCACCCCCCTCCTACACCCCATATTCCTATCCCAGCCTGGTGAAAGTGAGTGAGGATGGAGGATGTGAGAAATGGAGGGAGGGGAGATGGGGCCTCAGAGAAGGAGCAGGACAGGGCCGGGGCATTGAGGAAGGGTCGGGGCAGGGGTGTTCGGTTTTGTGTCGTTAGAAAGTTGGCAACCCTAGCTATAATACAATCATTCTTTTTTTTGCTTTGATAGCCCAGTGAGGAGTCCTTACATGATTAAAGCAGTTCAAAATCAGAGGGAGAGTTACAGGTCTCAGGATAAAGTGGTAATGTGGGATTGCATCAGTTTGTGGTGATGCAATGCAGAAACAGATAGGAATGAGGACAGAAGAGATGCATCTGAAAAGAGTTCCTGTCCCCAAATAACAGACCCATAGTTATTTAAGATGAGCTATACATACAGATGGAGTGTGTGGAGCTGTGCAAGGTCACACCCTAAGGCTCCTACCCTGTGACATATCAGGGTACAATACAGACTAATGAGTAGCTGTATCACCCTTGCCTGGGGTGCTCTTTACAATGCCTTGCTGCTGCAGCCAGCAGCTTGGACTGCTCACAAACAGCCACCGCATCACTCCCAGCTATGTGTATGTATGCTGTAACCAACTAGCCACACCTTGGCTCTTACCAGGCTTAAAGAGTACCACAGGGTGACCTGAACACACTCCTAGTCCCAGATTTCCCCGCACAAACATATGCCCTATAGTGTCCAGCACAACTATACCGAGTCCTTTGTTTCTTTAAAGGGAATAATATGCACACAACTTGTTACCGCAAATGGAGTTATCCAGACACTTCAACGTGAACATACTGGATTAGATCAAACGGTAAAACAAGTTAGATTTTAAGTGAGTACAAGTAATAAGGCATAAAAGTAAAAAATGGTTACTAAAAATTAAGATAAAACGCTTACCGGTGCCTAACTTAATAAACTTTATGAGATTCAAAGCAAAGTTTTCTCACCACATGCTTCCAGCAGTCTTACTAACCAAACTTAGGTCCCTCCCCAAGAGGCCAACACCTGCTTCCTTAGTGCATTCAGGTGTGGTGAGTGCAATAGACAGGGAGAGTGAGAAGAGGGTGCCTTGGGATGTTTGTCCCTCCTTTTTCTCGTTTCAGTCCGCCTCTTGAAAAACACTTCCAGCTGAGAACCAGGAGCCAAACAGCCTATGTGGAAGGATATTTCCTCCTGGTGTTTTCATCTGTTTGAACTTCCTATGTCTTTCCTTTCTACTGGATGACTCTGTTTACTGCTTAAATGCAAATTAAGCAGAGCACACCTTCCTTTGTTTAGAACAGACTGTTTGCCAACTTCTGTTTGGGCAGGGCTGTGAGGTTAGGAACGTGTGTTTATAACAGCATACAAAGGGATCTTATTACTGCACATACAATGTTGCCATACATAATTTACCAGGACAATACTGACCAGCAAATTATGAGCTTTCACATGATACTGTTAGGATATAGATATTCAGGCCTGTCTGTAAAGGCCTATATTCTAGGAATTTAGGTGTATTCTTATCCACTTGGCTAGTTATAGAGGTATAAAAGAAAGAATCACAATCACTGGTGGTTTAAGGGCCTTCTTTCACTGTGACAGCCTGAGGCCCTGTTCTTAGACTAAGGCCTTTGGCTAAGCAGCAGAGGCAGCCATAAGCTGGGAAGTGAATGGTCACATCCTCACATTCTGACCTAGTCACATTGAAATAAGGTGCTATTGGGCTGTTAGGATACAATCCTGTCCTGATAATGCCTATCGCCTCCAGAGAAAGGGAAGTGCCTAGAAGATGTAAAAGGAAATTTAGTTTGATAGCATCCTGTCTGGCAAGAACTCACTTATCAATAGCTGGGATGTGAAATCCTCATTTCTTTGTTGTTCTATCACTGTAGTCCCCATTTCCCTATTGTTTGTCTGTATAATCTCTGTCTGGTTCTGTTATTTCTGTCTGCTGTATAATTAATTTTGCTGGGTGTAAATTAATTAAGGTGGTGGGATATAAATAATCATGTTACAATATGTTAAGATTGGTTAGTTAAATTTCAATAAAATGTTTGGTTAAGGTATAGCTAAGCAGAACTCAAGTTTTACTATATAGTCTGCAGTCAATCAGGAAGTGTGCGGGGGGGGGGAGAAATGGGAACAGGGAATGGGGGTGGGGAAATTGGAATCATGTCCTGCTGAGGGCAGCAATGGGAACAGGGACACAGGTGGGGCTCTGTGGTGTCAGAGCTGGGAAGGGGGACACTAAGGAAGGAAACTGGAATCATGCTAGCTGGAAGTTCACCCCATAAACATTGAATTGTTTGCACCTTTGGACGTCGGGTATTGTTGCTCTCTGTTCATGCGAGAAGGACAGGGAAGTAAGTGGGTGAAGGAATAAGCCCCCTAACAGATACCTTACAAGGCATATGTTGTACAAATATTATTACAATAGCAGGATGTGTAGGGTGTGAACACTGTGGTATATTCTGTCACACGCCTCCATTTTGCTCAACTCCTTCATTTAAACTTCTATACTGAGGTAAACAAACAAAACAAACAAACAATGATGGGAGGCCCAGGAATTCTTCCTCAGAAAAGACTGAAATACCCAAAGCAAGTTCCTGCCATTTCAGAAGATACAGAGATTAGGACAAAACTTACCATGTATGTAAGAAAGGGGAGAGGGCTTCCTTTAGAGAAGGTTACAGAATATCCCAGAGAGGACACTTCTTCTCCTGGCAAGTGATGCTGCTGCTCCATCTACTGATAGGAAGGTTGGGAGCCCCAAAAAACTTCTCAGCCAGACACAAGTTTCTCCTCTTTACACCATTTCATCATCCCATCTAATGAATCCTCACATTCCACGTTCCAAGGAAGAGTGGGAGCAGTCCTCCCCCAAGCAGTGTAGAAGGGGAAATATTCCTTTTCCTTTAGCAGAGGAGGGAAAGCTGTGCTCCCCCATGCTCCCCCTTATTTGAAAATGCTTATAATAATGAATCACCACAAATTCTCTCACGCTAAGGCTTTGTTCAAGTTTGGGGTTGTGTTTTCCCATTCAAGTCAAGAGAGATGTCTCCCGATATGCTGTAACCCTGCGATCTCAAAGCCATCTTAGCAGTCCCAGTAGCCAGCCAAGAGATTCTCTAACAACCCAAGGAAGCCACTGTCTCCTTTTACTATGCTTTTGATTTGTTCCTAGCAGAGGAGAACCTCACTCATCTTCACCTTTGTTAACCACAAGCCCATGCTCAAAATGGATTTGTAGGTTTTGAGCTTACTGTGTGCTGCAGGGCCAGTACTGGAGACATGACTCTTCGTATGAGCCTATTGGGAAAGCCACATCAACCCTGGGTCCTACTTCCCACATTCTCCACACTCCTGAGACAGGTCTAATCCATTTAACTTGTGGGTGTTCCTCTTCCTGGACTCTTAGTGTTGCTGCTGTAGGCTCTCACTGCTCTTGTGCACTGGGTTTCTTTTGCATAGCTGTGGGAGTGTAGAAGAAGCAAAGAGCCCAGTGGGGTAGGGAAGTCTCAGGTACAAATTAAGTAAAGATAGCCACTGCTGAATGTAGGCCAAGGAGAGAAAATGGTATCCAAGCTTTACCTCGCCTTCAAATATGGACTGGGACTCAGAGGGTGAAGCAGCTGCCATCTCTATTTAATCTCTCTCTGGCATTCAGCGATTTATAGTAGGGAATTCATTTATGCCAGGAGAGTACACCAGAGGTGAATAGAAATGAATAGTTAATAACAATTTGATACATATAATTCTTCCTTTTCCTTGCTGGATAATAAATGAAACAGCAATGTTTGTTCCCCATCCCTCCATCCCAGCTGCATAGATGAGTGCAACATGGAGAAGGATGAGGAAAATTAGCAGCCTGGAATGAAAGACATGTAATATCCCCTATAATCTCACTTGGAGAAGTCTAATATTACTTAATCACTGCCTCTGTTGATACACTGGGGATGAACAGCACATATTCAAAAAATTGTGGATGACTTACACAGTAAAGCAGATACTGGTAGATAATAATAATTGAATCTTTCACTGGAAAAGATCCCAGAAGAGAGCCACAAATTATATATAAGAGAATCACTTCACCCAGGTTCAAGTGCAGCCACCTCCAGGGTGGAATGAGGAAAATATTTAACAATCCACAGCAACACAACACAGTAGTTTAGGATAGGAAGTAAAGATTCCAAATTAATGTACAGGGAGAATTTCACATAAATAGAATGCAAGTATCCAAACCAAGCTAACATCCTTATTCTTACTGAAAGTTCCAGAGACATTTTTAGAACCACAAATTGATAGTACCTCAGTTTTTACATCACATAAAAAATAAAAGTAGGAGAGTATTCCTCTCATTTTATACTTTTTCCTCTCACTACTTATATTTCTTAGGAAGACTGGTAAAATGAACCTTGGATAGTACATTCTGAAACTTCCCTAATGCAATGCCTAAACTGGCACATACACACCAGCGGGTTTTTTCCACCCCCAACCGAAATGGACTTGTCAGCAGTTTCTATCATTAGCAATATAATCCCTCCTCTCTCTTGCTTTTACTTTTTATGTTTTCCCAGGGCTGCATCAATAATGAATAATTTACCAGTGTAGAGAAAGAAAAGTGTCACGACTGGGGTCTCAAGGCTCATCACTCACAAATCTGTCACATGGTCAAGAGTCATCAGTACCATTATTTGTGTGAGGGAAAATTAACAATAAGCTACTATTGAGGACTCTAGCTTCATCCACTGTAAATGGTGCCAGATTCTTAAAAGAGCAAGTTGTCTGTGCCACTACAAATTGTTTACCTCAAAAAAGCAAACTAGTCTCCTTTTTACTCTGCTCATTGATGATGTCCCACGTGTATTAAGTGGCAGAGGAATTCTGGTGTAACTCAAAAGATGTCAAATATTTTATTATCTGTTTCCTACTGGAGAAAAGTGAAAGATCTTCCCCAGCTGTATTAAAGAGAAGTCATACTGAATCTGAGAGGAGGAATTCAGCAGGGCTTTGCAAGGCAGATGGTTCCTTGCAGAAAGCAATATGTCTCTCTATGGCATAATGGAATCATGAGATTGTTAAGATTTAAGTTTCAGAAAGGAAATAAAATGCCATATACCAAACCATTAAAAACAAACAGCATGAAAAATAGTGTAAAATGGTGTCTGAATAAACTCAGAGGGCAAAAATTAGAACAATTAGCTTGTGAATGGCTGGATTCTGTGAACTAAAGAAAATCACTAGTGATGTACTTTCTTTCAATCGTCAGACAACTGTCTATTTTAAGGTTTTATACTACAGCTTATCATGGTGTTATCTGAGCATCTTCCACATAAAATCAATGCAGACTCTCTAATGGCCCAGATTATCCCCTTCTACTCAAAAAGTTGCAGGAGGTGTCTCTGGAAGAGGAAAATTCAACAAGGATCACTTCAGAGAAAACTATCTATACAGTATCCTCAGAGGACGAGGTTTGCACTCCTGAAGGACCAACTCCCACACCAGGGGCATTCCAAGCAGGGCTAGTTGAAAAACAAATTCTTTTAAAAGGCCCATGTTGTTTCAATTTCAGAGGGTTCAAAATCGGCCCAATTTTTCATTTTTTTTTTTCAAAATGTTGGCAAGTTTTTAAAAATGGACATCTCTGTCAAAACAGCTATTGAAATCTTTCAAACTGGGTTTTTGGTAAATGAAAAATTTTGATAATTATTTTAATAAACATTGAAATGCTTTTGAAAACGCTTGACAAAAATATGATTTTTTTTTTTTAACAGAAAACAAACATTTGAGTTTCTTTTTCACAACTTTTTAAAGGCCTTTTTTGATCAGAATTAGTTAAAAAAGCATTCTTGACAGTTCTAATCTGGAGGGGATCTGCAGGAGGCCAATGTCACTGTGCTGGCTGTGAGCCCAGCAGCCAACACAGGATTCCATCCCTGCCCTACTCCCTCCACCACAGCTCCACTGAAGCATGCTCTCAGAGGACCTCCTCGAGGTGTGGGGGGCTACATGGAAAACATAACACAGCCCTGGGCTGTGTTATATTTTGCACTTATGGTTCCTGGAAGACAATATGTAGTCTTCAACCCCATGCCCATCCACTCTTCCCCCTGGTCTACCCAGCCTTAATTCATTCTCTCTTCTCCACAGCATGCAGAGAAGTCAGTGCAGACAGAAGAGATCATTTAGATATCTTGGGCAGGAACTGTAACTTAAATTGTATTTGTACGATGCCCAATACAATGGGATTCCACCTTGATTAGGGGCCTTGGGCATTATTAGAATATGCACAATCAATAATAATAAGTAACAGCATTATTGATATATGTGAATTATAAAATCTGTGAATTAGGGAATTAAGGTTTAGTGAAGTTCTATTGTATGAAATTAAATTTATATTTCAGATTATTATTTGTATGACAGTGGCTCCTAGAGGCTGCCACCAAAGTTGTCCCTTTGTGTAGGTGCATTACAAACTCACCTGAAGAGTCTATAGTCTAAATAGACAAGGCATTCCAAGGGCGGGAGAAAGGAAGTGGTATTATTTCTATTTTATAGATGGGGGACTGAGACATAGATGTAAGCATCTTGCCCAAATTCACAGAGGGTGATCAAGTCAGAGCTAGGGGCTGGAACTCAAACTTCCTGAGTCCCATTTCAGTGGCTTACCACACTACCACCCTTCCTGCCTGAGACTGGAAGTTTTAGGCTGGATTTTTTAATATGTTTTACACAACCGATTGTAATAACATTACAACAGTGCAGCTGCATTGAAAGCTGAGCAGTGTATTCCATTCTAAAACTCTATTTTCACTCATTAACAATGATTCCATTGCATTTGGGTTCTCAATACACTTGTGAAATTCCCTTCAATAGCTATATTCAAGGCTGCCTCCCTTTTCCAACCCCAAAAGATTATATTATATTACTCAGCACTGCCTGGCTAAAACAACTAACTTACATTTCTAGCGAGTGTTAGTTTTTTGGAATGCATTATGGGACGGAATAGAAACTGGAGAAGGATATGGATTTAATAGCATTGCCCAGGAGTGAACAAAGGCAATCATTCCATCATGAGAAAAGGGACAGTGATGAAAAATTTTCATCTAAGTGATAAAGTTCTGTCTTAGGGTAGTGCTGGGCAATAGCTTTTCTTATTCAGCAACTTTTTCCTGCAGGGGTCCACAGATCTGATTCTTTCACTCCTCTTCATTGTGCATATGAGGCCACTGGGGTAAACTAAATGACAGGTTGGCTGCAAATCCATCAAAAGGTATATGACAAGCAGCTCTACATCTCCTTTTATCAAAGCTAGACTATGCTGTCTCTTTGCTTTCCCAATGCATGGTCAGGATTGTGACTGGGATGTGAACCAACCAGTTCAGTTCAGCCCTGCCAAGATGGAAGTAATACTAGTGGTCAGAGGAAGCATTTGGAGAGAGTGGCAAAGGTGTGTCTTCCAGGTAAGTAGGGGTTACAGCCAGTATTAGTCAAGGAAGTTCACAATCTTGGGCTGCTTCTAGATCCCCAGTTGCTCCAGGAATTCCAGGTGGTCTCTTGGCCCCCTGAAAGGTCTGGATGCAGCTCATCCATCAATGGTTGGGTAGCCTGTTCCTAACTATTCAGTTATTTGATGAATAACTGTAGGGCTGAGAAACAATAAGATGTTACTTCTATCCAACAGAGAATAGCTGTGAATAAACAGGTTGTTAAACAAAGCAGTTATATATGCATATATATCTGTTTGGAGTATTTAGTAGATCTCTGCTATCACACAAGGAGCACTGGTTTCCGTCTCCTAGATGTGGTCCTCTTCTGAGTTGGATAATTGACATAAGAAAAGTGAATTTACTGGTATAGCTAGACAAAAGGCTGATTCTTTGAACTGTTGTTGGTTGCTGCATCACAAATAACTTCTGCTGATCCAACTCACTAGAACAAGCAGCTCAGAACTTTGATTAAAATGCTTGAAAGGACTCCTAGGAATAAAAATGTACATGGCTTTGGGCACTGGTGAGGCTTTACTTGGACAGTGAGATAGCCTATGCCTCATTCAAAAAACTTGGATTTTAATTGCCATCTTGCTCAGGAGACACTGAGTTTTTCTAGCTCACTGAGCATATCTACTGTAAAAAGCAAAAATATATTTAACATTTTTAAAGGAACTTTGTCACAAAGCAGTGAGGAAAATGAAGCTGCGTGGTTACACTAGCAAATAATGATTTTCACTGTGCCCAGCCCTGTGCAGCTTGCAAAGTGAGGGAAAGGGTGCCAGTAGCCTATCTTCCCCATGCCTGGGTCAGCTACACTTGCAGTCCTTGACAGTCATGAACATGAAATAAACCATCAGCACCATCACTGATACCAATGGAAGGATTGCTTTATCCCCTTCCATAGGAAAAGTGTGAGGTTCATTTCTGAGTGTTCCCTACCTCTGTCCATTGGAGAAACCAGGTCCACCGTACACCCTGAACAGATCGCAAGTCAGCCCCCAAAGCCTGAAAATCTGAGAAGATCTGCTAGACAGAGACACATGGATGCCCTGTATCTCTATAGCTGCTCTGGGACCCATAATTCCCTTTCTGGTTCCACTGGAGAGACACTGCCATGTCGTCATCTCCTGGTGAAGGGGAACCTCTCAGGAAAAGAAGGCATTCCTACAGGATAGCACACACCTCTGGTGAAGTTTATCCCATACAAGATTAGTACCCTCTCAATTAATACACACTCCTCTTTTCCTCAAAATAAGAACTCAGATTGTAACTTTTGATCAGTTCAAGTGGAGAGAGACTTGAAATAAAAACCCCAACATGCTTCCTTTTGATGATGACAGCTCATACCTCTGAGTAACCACCATTCCCCCGACCTCTACCACTCTAGGACTGAGTGGCAGTAGAAGAGCTCAAAGTGAATTTTAAATGGCATAAGCCTAAAGATATTGCAGTGGGCTAATTTAGCAGTTATTCTGAATGGGATGGATTTTGTCAGTTTTTTGTGCTCTGTCCTCTCTCTCCTCTAATGGCAACAAAGTTGGGTGTTTTTTTTTCTCTTTCATATCCACCCTGACAAGTTCTGGATGACCTTATTCTAGAGATCTCTGCTGTTGCACGGTACGAGGCATGGTGTCTTTGAACTGGGCATCTACAGCAAGGATATAGCCCTTCTTAATGTACTTTATAGGAGGTTCCCTTTCATCGTAATTAACATTCTCCCTAGTAAGTGAAGTGCAACATCTTTGGATGCTCCAAAAATGTTCCTGTTTGTGCTATGTAAACTGTTTCCTCCCCACTCCCAAGGCAGGCAAATCAGAATGTTAATCTGGCTCAAACCAGCAAAAATTTAGGTCACTCACCACTTATGTGACCTCCTCAAAAGGTCTTAGGCTGGTACGCAGTCCATTAGATTTTACTGAGCAGATGTCATATACACATTGCAGCCTCTCATCATTGCCCTTCTGCATCAGTGCAAGTCATTAATGGCTGTGTATTGCATTTATTGATCTGCCAGAGATTACACCCCACCACCCTGAACTTTTTATATTGACTTTCCTCACATGCAGAAAATATATTCTAAGCAGGCACTGTGTCTGTGCAGCCATGGTAAAGCCCAGCCCCTTGTGATAAATTTCATTCACTTGCATGAATCTGAGCACAGCAATTTGATATCTGCAAAGGTGGCTAATGCTGTAGGTCCACAGTGTTCTTTTATCTGATCAAATTAATTGTACCATTTACAAATGGCCAGTATCTCTAAATGACTTAATGAGCTACTCTGAAAAAATTCACACTGAAGAACACTCTGACTAATGCAACCATCAACATTCATCTTTTGTCAACTTTTACTTTCCTCAGTGATGCTGCAATAAATCACAAAACCCATCATGAACTAGTTGGATTCACTGTAGATTGAACCCATTGCAGTACAAATCTAAACAGCTGCTTTGAAAGTTAACCTCCTTTCCTCCAGCTTTCCTTATATCCTTGGCAAAGAATCTGAAAGGAATGTTTTACGGCATGTGTCTGCTTTCTCTCACACTTTACTATTTATCAATTAAGGTCAAAGAGCTCTCTCAGGAAGGTTTAAAACAACACTTGACTCTTCTGATTGTAATGTGCTACGTTGGTTTCTGTGCCATCTCCAACATAGCTGTATACCTCCCTTTTGCTGTTGTAATCCTAAATATATATGCACTTATTCATGGTCAGGGCATGCAGTGGAAGCCAGGTCACACTACCTCCTGCAGGGATTTTTATAACAGCACAATAGTATCCATTAGAAGAAATTAAATCTCTTGCCTAAGGAAAAAATACAGCATCCTAGCCTAACAGTCTACAACCAACCAACAGCCAAAATATTAGTACATTTTATGGAACGTTCAGTGATTCATAGATTCCCAGAGACCACTGTGATCATCTACTCTGACCTCTTGTATAACACAGGGCATAGAACTTCCCCAAAATAATTCCTATGGCATATTCTTTAGAAAAACATCCAATCTTGATTTTAAAATGGTCAGTGATAGAAATGCCATCAGACCCTTGGTAAATTGTTTCAATGGTTAATTTCCCTCACTGTGATAAATTTATAGTCTAAATTTGTCTAGCTTCAACTTCCAGCAATTGGATAGTGTTATACCTTTCTCTGATGGACTGAAGAGCTGGATGGTCAAATATTTGTTCCCCGTATAGGTACTTAAAAATTGTAATTAACTCACTCCTTAATCTTCTCTTTGTTAAGCTAAATACATTGATTCCTTGAGTCTATCACTATGGGGCATTTTTTTATGTTTTGGAGGTGATAGAGTACGTACTGTAACCAAAGCCTATAACTACTACATGGTATATAAAAATCAGTCTCAAAGGTACTGTTAGAAAGGAGCTCGTGATTCTTTTAATATAGGAAATTTATTTTGAGAATGTCCTTTTAAATTCAATGGAGAACTTTCCAGCGGAAAAACACCCAACAACTTTAAGTGGTGGGTTTTTTTAAAATTTCAAGCTCATAACATTTTTTCTTCTGAGTCTTGCTCTGTGACAGGTTTAGAGATTTATAAAGTGTTTGGAAACATGATGTAAGCTCTCCCTGCTAGAATCTCTCTGACACAGTGACCAAGACAGTTTGGGGCATGCCTCTTACACACATACACCAGAACATGGTCCAACCTAAAAATCACATATTTTAAACTCAGACTATCACATGATACTAAGTCATATGCCTTACAAATGTGTATATATTTTATATCTACACAGTTACCTTTATGAACCAAACTTGTACTCACTGCAAAGAATGAAATCAGGTCGTTTTACAAGACCTGATTTCCATAAAACCATGCTGACTGGGGTTAATCATATTCCTACCCTTTAATTCTTTATTAATTTAATTACAGTTCACCTTTTCGATTATTTTACTCGGGATTGATGTCAGGCTAACAGGCCTATAGTTATGTAGGTCTTCCCACTTGCTCTTTTTGAATACTGGCACAGCACTGGCACTCTTCCCATCTTCTGGAATTTACATGCTATTCCAATATTTACATTAGCAGGCCAGATATCTCCTCAGCCAACTGCTTTAGATCCTGGGTGCAAGTTATTTGGGCCTGTAGATTTAAAAATGTGTTTAATATCTTCTTTGATTGCTGATGGACTGTAAAATATTTCATCAACCTCATTTGTAACAAACACATCACCCTACTTCTTTCCGAATACAGAACAGAAACGTTTGTTGAACATATCTGCCTTCTCTGCATCATTGTTAAAAAAATTACAATATCTACCTAGTAATGGGCCAAAACTGTTGCTAGAATTTCTTTGTTCCTAATATATTTAAAAAAAACCCAAAACACCTCGTTATTGCCCTTTGTCTTTCCAACCACAGATGTTTAATTTGATGTCTTTAGCTTCCCTTATAAGTTTTATACACTTCATGACTCTAATATGTATTCATTACTATCTATTTCACTTTTTTCCATTGGTTATATATTGCTTTTTTATATTTCTAATTGTTGCCTTCATTTCACTACTGAACGAGGATTGGCTTTTAACCGAAATTATCTTCTTTCTCGATTACAGAATCATGTGTTTTTGACCATTAAATAAACTCTTCTAAAAGAACATCTAATTTTCATTCATATTTTTCTGTGTTAATGTTTCCTCCCAGTCAGTTTCTCTCACAATTTTACTCATCTTTGGGAAATTATTCCTTTTGAAGCACCTAATAATTGGGGTTCTCCTCTGTTTTCCCATATTGAATGTAATCAGGTCATGATCACTGGTCCCTAGGCAATTACCAACTTCTAGTTCGGTGATTAATTCAATTTTATCCATCATAACGAGGTCCAAAATAGTTACTTCATATTGGATGTGATAATTTTCTGTTGGAATATTTCAACTTTGTCCAAAATTCCAACATTTTTCAGTTTTCATTTTTTTCAATGAAAAGCCAACATTTTCCATGAAAAATTGACAAAAACAGATTTTTTGTTTTAATTAAAATTTTGCAAAGGGTTTGCGGGGAGGGAATACTAACTTTCTGACCAGCTCTAATTAAATGATTCCCTGTAGAAATATAATCCAACATAACCAAGGTTCTCAAAAGGACGTTAATTTTTGAAATGGTTTCAGAGTAGCAGCCGTGTTAGTCTGTATTCACAAAAAAGAAAAGGAGTACTTGTGGCACCTTAGAGACTAACAAATTTATTTGAGCATAAGCTTTCGTGAGCTACAGATGCATCCGATGAAGTGAGCTGTAGCTCACGAAAGCTTACGCTCAAATAAATTTGTTAGTCTCTAAGGTACCACAAGTACTCCTTTTAATTTTTGAAATGTGACACCTCCACACTCAATATTTTGTTCTGCTTCAGAATTGTAGTTCTAATCAACTATTCTGGGAGGGAGGGAGGAAGTTTCTTCAAGTTCACTCACATTATTTGCCTGCCTATTTAGACAGATTAATCAATGCAATTTTGTCTGTGCAATTTTGTCCCCATTTTTGACACAATATACTATGCCTGATTCCCTGTGCAACCAATTTGATCTTCTCACTCTCATTCTCCTACACATGTGTGCTTGAGGCATAAGAGTATGGTCCCTTTTCAGCTTTACCACAAAGGCAATAAATAAATAAAACCTGTGTTTATTTTCCCCCACATACCTGGCAAGTACTGTTGTACACATGTCCATTTCACATTGTTGTCCAGCCAGACTATTGGGAGTTTCCTACCTTTTAATGTCTTGCTACTTGGGGAACCCTGTCCCTGCACGTTTGTCTCTTGGCATGTGTGTTGGAGGCACAATTTTTAGTGGCTGCTAACTAGACCAGCCTTCCTAACTATGAACAGTGGGTCAAATTCATCCCTGCTATAACTCCACTGGCTTCAGTGGTGTTAAAGCAGAGATGAATTTAGCCCAATGTAGTCAGATGTCTGCCTATTAGAAACAGAGCCATTTGCTACAAGGGAAACAGTCAACATCTTATTTGCATCCATGCATATCAACAATGCAATTAGGGCAAACTTCTTTGAGAATTAGATTCAGATGGTAATTAAAGAATTGTGTTATGAATTTTAATTTGGCATTAGCAAAGTAAATTATTCTGTATTGCTCCGTTCTCACAGTTTGGGCAGAATACATTATGCTTTGCTTACTGAGACCTTTGAAATTTTTTTTAAAAAAAAGCCCCATCCCTATGTCCTTAGAATCTAATTGTGTGGAAGAAAATGAGCTACATAAAATATTTACCAGTGATTCAAAGACAAACAGCAGTGATCACTCCTTTGATTCCCTTCCACATTTCTTGGGCTAAGTTGATGAGTACTGTGAAGGAACTCTTCTAAGCAACAGCAATTTAAAAGATCCAAATCACAAAAGCACATCAAAAAGGGGGCATTTTGAAAAGGCAGGTGAGAAAAAGAAGTTTTGCATAATAATCAAAATCAACATTATTCATATGATCTGCAATGGCCTATTGACCAGGATCTCAGTCCTGTGCCTTAACACAAGACTTCCCTCTTTTATTGTTTCCTTGCCCCTAATCTAGGGTGACCATACATTCCATTTCGGCTGGGGCAGTCCCTTTTTAAAGACCTGACCTGGAAATCCTGTCTTTCTTGGCAAAAGTAGGCATTTGACCTATTTGCTATTGCCAACTGATCATCAGTTGTCAAGAACAAACAGGACAAATGCCCAGTTTGGCCAAAAAAGTGGGGCATGCACCCCTAGTGGGGTGCACAGGAAAGTGCGGGAGGGTGAGTGGCAATGCCAGCCCCACATGCGGGGGGTGGGGGGAAGGAAGAAGGGAGGGAGGGAGGGAGGGAGGGAGAGGCAGGGCTAGGGTGAGGGGATCAAGCCAGCCCCGCAAGGTGTCCTGTTTTCCCTACCCTAACCTCCTGCTGCCGGAGTGAAGCCTGGATGTTAGTGCTAGTGTTTAACTGAGCTAAAATTTGTCTTTGTGTTTAAAAACAAATGTCTTTTGTTTTTAATGTAGGAAATGTAGGAGATCTGGGTACTATTCCCAGCACTGTCACATAGTACCTCCCTGACTTTGGGCAACTCAGTTGAGGCCAGATATTCAAACCAATCTTAGATACGTGCATTCTTTTGCATGCATCTAATTTATATGCACAAATACCTTGTGTGTGAGTAAAAAACCAAGTATTTACATAAGTAAACAGACAATTAGATGCTTGATTGGCTTGTGCACATGCAAATGGAAGCTTGCTACTGTTCAGAACAAACTTGGAAAATCTGGCCCTTAATCTCTCTGTGCTTCAGTCTTTCATGGCTTGTCCACACTTAAAATATTGCAGCTGTGCTGCTGTAGCATGTCAGTGAAGATGCTACTTATGGCAAGTTGAGGGCTTCTCCCATCAGTGTAGCTACTCCACCTTCCCGAGAGGCAGGAGCTATTCAATGGAAGAAGCCCTCTTGTCGACAAAGCAATGTCTACCCCAGGAGTTAGGTCAATATCATTGTGTTGCTCAGGGGTGTGGATTTTCCACACCTCTGAGCGACATAGTTATACTGACATAAGGATCTAGTGTAGACTAGATCAGATTCATAGATTCCAATGCCATAAGACACCACACTGATCATCCAGTCTGACCTCCTGTATAACACAGGCCATAGAATCCACCACAAGCCTTGGTACATTATTTCAATGGTTAATTGCCCTTACCATTAAAAATGTATGCCTCATATCCAGTCTGAATTTGTCTAGCTTCAACTTCCAGCCATTGGATCATGTTATACCTTTCGTTGCTAGATTGAAGAACCCATTATTCAATAATTGTTCCCCATATAGACAACCTAATAGCTTTCTTTGATAGGGTAACAAGCCTTGTGGATAGTGAGAAAGTGGTAGATGTGGTATATCTTGACTTTAGTAAGGCTTTTGATGCAGTCTCGCATGACCTCCACATAAATAAACTAGGGAAATACAACCTAGATGGAGCTACTATAAGGTGGGTGCATAACTGGTTGGAAAACCATTTCCAGAGAGTAGTTATCAGTGGTCCACAGTCAAGCTGGAAGAGCATATCAAGTGGGGTCCTGCAGGGCTCAGTTTTGGGTCCGGTTCTGTTCAATATCTTCATCAATGATTTAGATAATGGTATAGAGTGTATACTGATAAAGTGTGTGGATGATACCAAGCTGGGAGGGGTTGCAAGGGCTTTGGAGGGTAGGATTAAAATTCAAAGTGATCTGGACAAACTGGAGAAATGGTCTGAGGTAAATAGGATGGAATTCAATAAGGACAAATGCAAAGTACTCCACTTAGGGAGGAACAATCAGTTGCACACATACAAAATGGGAAATGACTGCCTAGGAAGGAGTACTGAAGAAAGGGATCTGGGGGTCATAGTGGATCACAAGCTAAATATGAGTCAACAGTGCAACACTATTGCAGAAAAACCAAACATCATTCTGGGATGTATCAGCAGGAATGTTGTAAGCAAGTAGTAAGAAGTAATTATTTTGTTCTACTCTGAGCTGATTAGGCCTCAACTGGAGTATTGTGTCCAGTTTTGGGCACCACATTTCAGGAAAGAAATGGACAAATTGGAGAAAGTCCAGAGAAGAGCAACAAAAATGATTAGATGTCTAGAAAACATGACCAATGAGGGAAGATTCTAAAAAATGGGTTTATTTTGTCTGGAGAAGAGAAGACTGAGAGGGGACATGATAACAGTTTTCAAGTACATAAAAGGTTGTTACAAGGAGGAGGAAGAAAAGTTGATCTCCTTAACCTCTTAGGATATGACAAGACGCAATGGGCTTAAATTGCAGCAAGAGAGGTTTAGGTTAGACATTGGGAAAAACTTCCTAACTGTCAGGGTGGTTAAGCACTGGAATAAATTGCCAAGGGAAGCTATGGAATCTCCATCATTGGAAATTTTTAAGAGCAGGTTGGACAAACACCAGTCAGGGATGGTCTAGATAATACTTAGTCCTTCCAGGAGCACAGGGGACTGGACTAGAAGACCTCTCAAGATCCTTTCCAGTCCTATGATTCTCTGATTTATAGACTGTAGTCAAGCCACCCGTTAACCTTCTCTTTATTAAACTAAATAAATTGAGCTCCTTGAGTCTACCACTAGAAGGTATGTTTTCTAATCCTTTAATCATTCTTGTGGCTCTTCTCTGAACCCTCTCCAATTTATCAACATCCTTGTAGAACTTTGGGCACCAGAACAGGACATAATATTCCAGCAGTCATATCAGTACTAAATAAACTTATTTACTCCTACTCGAGATTCTCCCATTTTAACATTCAAAGATCTCATTAACTCTTTTGGCCATAGTTCTTTTGGTCACGCTGGGAGCTCATGTTTAGCTGATTATCCACCACAAATTCCAGATCTTTCTCAGAGTTACTGCTTTCCAATACAGAATCCCTCATCCTGTAAGTATGTCCTATAATCTTTGTTCCTAGATGTATACATTTACATTTAGCCATATTAAAATGTGGATAATAAAACATACCTAGTTAACAATCATGTTGAGGCTTTCTACACAAGGTCTTGATCTAAAACCCATTGAAAACTTCCATTGACTTCCATGGGCTTGAATCAAGCCCCCATTCATGAATAAGCCAGACCATCAGCTGGTATAAATCTGCATATGTCCATTAAAGTCAATGAAGCTATCCCAGTTTACACCAGCTGAGTATATGACTTCAATGTTTGAAAAATGTTTGAGATCCTTGGCTGGCAGGCATTAGAGAATTGCAAAGTACTTTTCTGTGTTTGCTCTTTGGGTGTCTGGACAGAAAAACAAATAGCTTAAACACCAAAGTGGCAAAATAACACATGGGATGACATACTCAGTATTTTCGAGTTAGACCACAGAAGCAGAAGAGTCAGAAATCTCACAAGGAAAGACTCCCTTGTTTTGATAATCTTTGGATGAGTACCTGAACACTTATCTTAAACAGGACTCTCTGGGCCTGATCCTTATCTAACACTTGTATAAATACAGAATAACTCCACTGAAGTCAGTAGAGTTACACAGGGATAAAACCAGTGTACATGAGATCAGAATCAGGACCTGACATGTTAAAATTTGTTTATCCCTATGATTTCCCCCAGCAACAAGTTCACATTGGCACAGTAGATTTTGAAGTGTCTTTGCAGAACATGCTACCATAATAGCATTCAAATATGCACTGCAGTACAAAACAAATGGTATGTCTATGTAAAATCATATATTGAAGATACCCATTGTAATAAACCTCATTGTATTTGTGATTTTAGTGGAATTTTGCTACAGATTAGCAGGTTATAGGACATACAAAGCTTATTTGATGACTGTCTTTAAGGAAAGCAAAGGCATTAGCCATTAAGAAATTAAGAAACCAAAAATAAATTGTGGTTTTGTTTCTCTATCTGTGCTTAATGTTCAATCTTCAATAAATTTGTTTGTTAATCACATCCTTTGGATTCTACTGCTCTTACTGCATTATTTGACAGTGTGACACAGTGACATACACTACCATATTGACTGTGAATATATCACCCCATGCTTTTTTGTTTTTACGTATGGTAAGTCAGTACAGAGGAATAAAAAGTGAGTGATAAAAAGGAAAGTGATAAATGATTTTGCTGTCAATGCAGTACAATGAAAATGACATTTTTGGCAGATAGTAACCAATATGCCCAGCTGCCCAGGCCTAAATGCTACATAACATTAAACAAACAAACAAACAAACAACAAAAAACCTATGTTATGCTGTCTCATTAACTTTTTAAAGCTTCTGCTCACTTCATGGAACCGCCACTCTATCACATTCTCAATAATGTATGAAATGAAAAATTTCTGTCCACCTTGAGCTGAGAGAGAAAGCAGATTGAGCTTTGCAATAATTACCTTGTGCTATTTTCTGTAACATTTAGCTCAGGCCCAATCAAAAAGGGGAACCAAGACCTGAAAAATTCAGCTAAAACTAATTATTCCAAAGGGATTTGGCAGGTATTTTGCTCTTTTTCTCTCTCTTTCTCACTAAGCTGCAGTTACCTCAGCCAGCAGATAAGAGAGAGAAAATTAGGGGAACAAAGAGAAAGCTATTCCTTTTAATTTTTAAGTGGATTTATTGCTCATGGAAGGTACTAGCTTCTGATAGCCCTGAGACCCTGGACACTGAAATAAGTGCCCCTCTACAATCTATCCTTACATCACTAGCGATCTCTTTGACCTATTAACTGCCTTACTGTTGAAACTAAGTTGAAACATCTGTGCAGTGATAGAATGCGGCAGCATTCTTTGATTGTGGTCCACATTCAAGGCACTGGAGAGGTATTTTTCCCTATGTAACTAATATAGTAGTGTGGAGAACTGAGAATGATGGACATACATCAGCCCAGCACCTTTCCATTAAGGATCTGAAAGCGGTCACTGTTATGCAATGCTGAAAGGATTAACTTTATTTATTTTAGGGACTGGTGGTATTTTCAGAAATTAACCTATACAATGTGTGCAAATAGCAGTGTTGATACAGTCTCTACAACAGCAATACCCTTTCCAGTTGCCACCAAATGTCATGAGATTTTGTGCACCGGAGGCCTAATCCTGTTCCCATTGAGCTCAGTGGCACTGGTGCACCCCCAATAATGGTAACTGCAAAATCTAGTTTAGACTCCACGGAAACTCCACCAAGACAGGCTCCTTGGGAGAATGCTGCAGCAGCATGTATCCCAACTAGCTTGCCCCTGCTGCATCACTGGGCCAGTTACACCAGCTAGCTCTTGATTCAGCTCAACATCTTTATAACTGAGCATTGAGTACTTACTTTGAATGGTTTGTTCACCTTATAATAATTCATGATAAACTAGTGTAATCTCTATCTCCAGCTGCAGGAGATTTTTGAACAAAATTAATTGTAGAAGTCTCCTAACCTAGAAAAAAGATCTAAGTAAAATACTGTTCCATTTTGGCTGTAAGAAAAGACTGCACTTTCTGTATAAAGCCAATGAAGAAACCAAAGCATAATCTATGTAGTGAGCAGGAGATAAAACAAACTCTTTGGCACTGGGCAATGACAGAGACTGTCTGTCTCATCCCTGATAGCTCTTCTAACATTGTTACCCCAAGATGGGTCATTTCTCCTCCCACCAGGCTGTTCATATACCATCTGTCCATACTGAAAAATATCATAAGCATTATGATGGGTCTTCGTGTATTAAAAGAATGAATGCAAACTTTCCAGAGCATACAAAGTGTTACACTCTGTTGCAATGAAAACTTTAAATCTTTATGCTTTAGCTATACCCTTGTTTTAATGCCTTTGAACTGCTACAGAGTCTAAGCAACAGAACTCAAGTAAAATGTGAAACTTACTAATC
Organism: Dermochelys coriacea; assembly: GCF_009764565.3. Classification (NCBI taxonomy): domain Eukaryota; kingdom Metazoa; phylum Chordata; order Testudines; family Dermochelyidae; genus Dermochelys; species Dermochelys coriacea. Next base: position 45,179,530 of record NC_050069.1, on the reverse strand, counting down.
AAGGCCCATGGCCTTTCCCAATATTTCCTTCTTTCACATAAGGAAAATAGTTTACCTTTATATTGCATCTTTAAATCAAGGACTGGATAAAACTGTTTACACAAACACTTTTTCTATGCCATCCCTAATGCGTGGAAAAAGTGCTCTGTTTAAATTCATAGAGCTAGCGCCTTTATCCTCCTCCTATTCCTCCTCAAGGCTCACCCCTGCTGCAACCTGCCAGCTGATAATAACTAGGTAAGTGGTGAATTGTGATTACTGCTACTGATGAGTTAAGAACTGCACACACGTTAGTTTGTGCTGAAACATCCTGTTTGTTACTCTCCCTCCCCAAACACATAGTTTGTTGTCTCTCAGCCATCTATGATGTTTCATCTTTTAGACTGTAGCCTCTTTGGGATGGGGACTGTCATTTTCTACATGAATATACAGTGCCTAGCACAATGGTTCTCTGACCTGACTGGGCCTTCTAGGCACTCCTGCAATATAAATGTTAAATAACAATAAATACAAACATGACTTAATTTTCGCAACAATTGAGGTAAGGTAAACACTGATACATCCAATTCATGCACTGGAAAAATATGCAAAGAGAAGCGAAATGACTTGCTCAGGATCACAGAGCAGGTAAATGGCAAAGTTGGGGATGGAACTCAAGATTCATGCTGTTTAATCCTCCATTCCAATCACTAGATCACGTCCATTTTCAAAGCCAGGTATTTTCCAACCTCAAAATCACTGTATCCCCTTGCCAGCTAGTGCAGCTGACTTTAATATTTTCTGCAATTAAAAGTGGTAGACAAATTCATCGATGCCTTTGTTAGTTCCTGAGCTACTTACACTCATGGAAGTAGGTGAATATCAATCTATTTGAAATCTATCACTAATAATTATATTTTTACACATCTAAGGGAAAAATAAATGTCAAACGTATCATATCAAAAACTTTGAAATAGTTTTCACAGACATGTTATATACGGAGGTGGTAAAATGGTATTTTTTACAAAAGACCCACTTCTAGTGTTTACCTATAGCTAAATTAAAAGATCAATTATTATAAAAATAGACACATTTTAAATGCTTTACACAACAAGTGAAATCATGATCCCACTGAAGTAAGAGTGTTTTGCTATTGACTTCACTGGGGCAAGGATTTCACATATATCTTTTAGTATTTTAGATTATTTTTTAGAATGAAATTTTAAATGGCACCATAGATATATTAGGTGCCCAACACCCACTGCATGTGTCTTTGATAAGCTCACTCTTAAACATTACAATATATACCTACACTATGTATGAACTGCTCAGAGAATAGCCTTATTGGCCAAAATAGCCAATGACACCTTTTCCCTAAACTAGACAGTGATCTAGGCATATGGATTACCATTCTCCATCCATCTAATTTTTGTTTTTCAGCCAGACCTGCTGCAGTGTAAGAAAACATGTTTCAGAGAACCCTTTCTATTATTTTATAACATACTGCAAAACACGAATGAATTGATTGTGTTAGTTGTGCAACTGTCAGGTTTTTGAGTGATTCAAGTGTGCTTGCCCTTTCTCTCTCCACATTTTTAGGTCTTATATAAATAGAAAAGAAAATGCAAAAGACATTGGTCAACACTGCTGTTTTCTCTGACTTGTGCCCTGCTTTGGCAGCCTTCATATACCTTTTCCCCTGCCCATGAGCTGCCTTTTTTCCAAACAATAGGTTCTGGTTTGCATGTTTTGATGTTCGTCAAAATCAAGCACTGAATCAGAACCAAGATCCATCCAGGTTCTTTGAAAACCATATTAGACACATTCCTCATTAGGCATCTGTTTATTCCAAAACATACACACACAGGGGATGGAATTAGATAACACTTTTCTGGCTTACTAAATGGGTTAGACTTAGTAAATATGGTACTCTATTTTCAACTGATCCTACCATCTGTCAGCAAACTTATTGCTTTTAGCAGGGGTTTTTCTTGTGGTAATTTACTGGGATATTTTCCCCTTTGTTCTGTTCATGAATATATGTCCTTCTAAAGTCTAAGGAAAAAGTAACACAGAAAATGAATTCATAGACAAAATCTGAACAGAACAGATGAGGTTATAACCAAGGATGTAAAGGTACTTGTAAATTCATTATTACTAAGCACCACAGAAGAATTTTCCTCCTGAGTTTGGGAAAGACCTTAAAAGTATTTTGCAGGTAGGTTCAAATAGTGGACACATCTGTGAAGGGCCTGTGATATGTCTGGAGAGCACAATGTAGACGAGACAGTGGGAGGAGAGTTATTATGAGAAAAGAAAAAAACAAAGTACTATATAGACACCCCAAAGGGACAGGGAAAGTAAATCATGCAGAGAATTTGTTAAACAGGCTTTCACTTGTATCAGCCCAAGGGTAACAAAGCAGGCAGAATAGAAAAAGGTAACTAAGAAGAGCATCAAAACATCATGGCTCGTTCCTATTCTGACAGTGAGACAGTGGAAAAAGTAACTGGCAGTAGTAAATAGGAGGAGGCTCAGAACCTAGAAATTGATTTATGTCACCGTAGTTGTGATCTTGTTTCCTCTATAGTTTGTTGACACCAATGTAACAAGGAACATATGTCACTGGTAGGCAAGTTCCTGGAAGACACATTGGGCCAAATTCAGAGCAGGTGAATATGAACATGATTCCATTGTCCCATCTGGAAGAAGCCTCTTTGCTCTCACTGTCATGTACATTTATTTCTTTTTTAAATCTGGGACCAAATGACTTCAGTACCTTATTGGTCCCAGAGGTAAGGGATCCTGGAATGATGAATTAAGATAAGTTTCAATTATGAAAGGATGTATTTTCCCACTTTTAACCACAGTAAGAGAGAGACTATGAGAAAAAGGAGGCAAATGAGTTAAGATAATCCATTCATATGGGGTGTAAAGACGTTAGGTGGAATTGGATAGACAGATTGTTACAATTAGAGATTGATCGTGGATGAAACTGGAGAGCTCTCTCAATTGCTAGGGTGGGTTAGCATGAATTTTGTGGTATGCCTGAACTTTTTTATTTGGGCGATGTCATAGTTCAGAGCAACCGGCTTCTGGCTCCCAGCTGTCTCCTCTCTTGGGTGGAGACGTGCATGTTTCCCCCACCTGACCAGGGTTTTTCCAAACTGCACAGTTCCCTGCTTACACTGTGAGCTCTCCAGCAACTCAGACTGCCTAAGCAGCCAGCTTTGCTTTTCTCCTCAGAGGCTATCAACAGTGTATTTGTCCACAGTTATAAGGTACTGCACAGCTTTGCCTGCACAAACACATTTATTCTTAAGGCAAAAACATTACAGAGAAAACATATTAAAACAATAAAAGAACCTACACAGATTATCACAGATTACCTCAGCTCCAACAACAGCTCTGGTACCAGTCAGTCCTTCAAACATCACCAAGGGGATTTTCTGAGGTTACAAGTTCAGAGCCTTGGCTCAGGACAAACGCCCCATGAATCTGTGAGTCACTCCTTTATACAGTTTGGGCCTCTGATCTTCTCCTCAAAGCTTTAAAAGTCTGAGTTCTTGCATAACTGGAGGGGATCTATTTGCATACGCCACCCCTTAGAGATTTCCTCAGAAACTCCCTTAACGTTAGATGTTGTCTTGGCACAATGTTCCAAATGGTCCTTCCCAGGGTTTAGTCTTGTCTCCCCCTAGACACATTACAATACAATCCCACAATAACACATGGACATTTGCATTTTTAATAGAATGAACTCCTGAGATATTTCAATTTAATTCAATAAGGTTTGTCCAGGATATTACCGGTAATGGCAATATCTGTCACCCATGTCCCTTGGGTGGCCACTTTAGGACAGCTCAGAGGATTGAATGGCGCTGCTATATGTGGAGAGCGTGAAAGCTGGGATAGGTGTTCATTTAGTAAGTTGGATTGAAACAATGTTCTGAAACACCCAGACAATATGTGTTAGGCATCCTGGCAATTAATGAATATAACATAGTGACCACTCAGCACCATTGCAACAATCACAGGGAGATAACAAATAACCTCAGCCCACCAGCAGCATTAAATGACCCTAAATGGAACACATTAACTCAGACAGCTGGTAAATCAAAGAAACAGAAAAACTCCTTCTCTCTCCCTTCCCCACAACTGCCTCTGGGAACTTACCCCAAACCCACTCAAATAAAGGCAGAGTCGACCATTTGTGCTATTCAGTCCCTAGGACAGAGGTAGACAAGGCAATAAGATGATTTTAAAATGGATGCAACAGGTATAAAACATGGCCACCCAGATCGCACACACAGAAAACCCCAAAATAGATTAGATTAGTCCATGGCAGAAGTGAATTTTAAAGAGGTATTTAAACAAAGCGAGCAAAGTGACCTGGCCCACAAAGAATATTGCTCATCTATATTTAATGGAAATTGATATTCTCTTCTGATGTATAGAGCAAGCCAACATGAGTTTGCCATTTTACTTCCCTATTGCTATCAGCATTGTTGTTGAGGTCCTTGATCATGTTGGCACTATTCTGGTACTAGGGTCAACTGGTACTCTCAGTATTAGCCAACTATATAACAGAAGAGCAAATAAATTGTATTGACATTGTCTAAGCAGCAACTGTTCTTGCCTCATTTCTCAATAACAGAAGAACATTAGATTAAAAAGAGCAGAAACAAAGGAACAAATTCATGCCAATTAAATTCTTTGTTGATATCAGAAGAGATGAGTCTGCTTACTCCAGTAATGAATTTTGCTTCTGGATTTGTGAGAACATTGTTCCCATTTAATCTGTTTGAAAGTGTTGCCGTTTACATTTGTGTAAGCAGAGACTGAATGAACTCTCTCCTGACAGCTAACTGGGAGAGGAAGAGACTTCAGGAGCAAACTGTATTTTGTGTACATGAATACACCTACTCTGCCAAGATATCCAGCTGATAGAGTAGTGTTGCTCAAAGTGATCAACTTTGGTTGGTGTTGGGTTACAAATCACTTTAATACTGAATGCAGGGGTACTGAAATGCTGTTATCAATGTTGTTGTCTTTATTGTATGAATAAAGGAGAGCAAAAATACTATTTTGTTTATCTTTTTTACAGTGCAAATATTTGTAATAAAAAATAATAATATAAAGTGAGCACAATACATTCTGTATTCTGAGTTGTAAATGAAATCAATATATTTGAAAATGTAGAAAAACATCCAAAAATATTTATAATAAATTTAAATTGGTATTCTATTATTGTTTAACAGTGTAATTAAAACTGCAATTAATTGTAACTTTTTAAAAATCTAGTTAATTTGTTTTGCATTAATCATATGCATAAACTGCGGTTAATTGATAGCCCTAGTCATAATGTATTCACAAAAGGGATCATACTTAATAAATCCCAGTTAATGCTTTGGCCAAAAAAGCTAATGTGAACCTTGCATGTATAAACAGGGGAATATGAAGTATGAGTAGGGAGATTATTTTACCTCCAGAGCCCTACTGGAATACATTGTGTCTAGTTCCGCCAGGGCAGGGATAGTGTTATTAGCCTCGATTTTGCCGGAAGGTGGGAATGGGCAAAAGGGGATGGATCACTTGATGATTACCTGTTCTGTTCATTCCCTCTGAAGCACCTGGTACTGGCCACTGTTGGAAGACAGGATACTGGGCTAGATGGACCTTTGGTCTGACCCAGTGGCCGTTCTTATGTTCTTATGCCATGTGCACTTAAAGATACTGAAAAAGTGTGGTGGGCTCAGAGAATAGCCATGAGAATGCTGTGAGGATTAGAGAACATTATTATTATTTGTATTAATCATCTTTATTACAGTAGTGCCTAAGGCCCAAATAAGAATGGAGTCCCATTTTGCTAAGTGTGGTACAAATCCAGAGTAGCAGACAGTCCCTGCCCTGAAGATCTCACAATTAAAGTAGTCCAAATAGACATAGGTTGGGGGAAAGGGGTAAAACACAAAGAGTGAAATATGTTATGGCAACAAATGTCGTGTTAGTGCCACAGATTTGTTTTGTTTTGTGTGGGTAGGTTGAGCGAGAAGGGCACTGGCTAAATGAAAAGAAAAGTGAAGGGACGGGGGACATGGAAGGAAAGGGGTTGAGCTGGACAGGGCAGTAGAGATGAAAATAAGAGGGGCAGGTGTGGAGTGAAGCTGAGATGAAGAGATCATGAGGGAATGCAAGAGGAGGACTGGAGAAACAGGAAATAGCACAGGGAAGAGAAACTCCAGTCAGAATTAGCAAGTTCTGCAGATACGTCTACACAGCAGTTTGGAATGAGCTTCCCAGTCCAGGTCGACAGACAGCTGGGCTCACACTAGCGCTCTAAATATAGCACTTTGAAGTTGCAGCTCGGGCTAGAGCTTTGACTCTGAAGCCCACCCTGCCCTATGATTCGGAGCCTGAGCTCAAGCTCAAGCTGCAACATCAAAATGCTGTCTATGCAGCTGTTTTTTGAGCACTAGGTGAGCCCACTAAGCCCAAGTCTGTTGACTTGACCTGTGAGGCTCACTCCAAAATGCTATGAAGACATACTGTGAACATCTAGAACAGGGGTCTCAAACTCAAATGACCACGAGGGCCACATGAGGACTAATGCATTGGCCTGAGGGCCGCATCACTGACATCCCCACCCCTCGCTGCCCCTGGCCCCGCCACAACTCCACCCTTTCCATGAGGCCCCGGCCATGCCCCGCCCCCATTTCAACCCTTTCCCCGAAGTCCCCATCCCAACTCCGCCCCCTTCCTGCCCCCAGGGGGAGCAGGAGGTGTGCAGGGTGTGGCGGGGGCTAAGGGCAGGGAGTTGGGGTGCAGGAGGAGTGTGGGGTGAGGCGGGGGGCTCAGGCCAGGGTTTGAGGTGTGGGATGCAGGAGGTACTGAAATACTGTTATCAATGTTGTTGTCTTTATTGTATGAATAAAGGAGAGCAAAAATACTATTTTGTTTATCTTTTTTACAGTGCAAATATTTGTAATAAAAAATAATAATATAAAGTGAGCACAAGCCGGGGTACGGGCTCCAAGAGGCTCTGGGGTGGCAGCGGCACGCACCGGGGGCAGGGCAGGCTCCCTGCCTGCCTGCCCTAGCCCTGCTCCGCTCCACTCTGCTCTGCTCCAGGAAGCAGCTGGACCCACATCCCTATGGCTCAGGGAGGGGGAGGGGGCAGAGAGCTCCATGCACTGCTCTTGCTGCTCCTCTAGGTACCTCCCCCAAAGCTCCCATTGGCCACGGTTCCCCATTCCTGCCAATGGGAGCTGAGGGAGGCAGTGCTTGGAGACAAAAGCAACGCACTGAGCCCTCTTCTCCACCCCCGGCTGTAGGGATTTGCTGCTGGCTGCTTCAGGGAGCAGCACGGGGCTCGCGGCACCACAGGGGGTAATCTCCTGGGACGGATCCAGCCCACAGGCTGTGGTTTGCCCACCCCTGGCCTGGGAGTGGGCACGGGGAGCTTGGTGGGCCACAGGAAATAGCCCCGCAGGCTGCATGTGGCCCGTGGGCTGCGTGTTTGAGACCCCTGATCTAGAGGTCCCTGCTTCGGCTTCTTCTGCTGGCTGGTGAAGGACTTAAGGAGCTCTGTCTATTTATCTTATCCAATAAAAGGTTAAGAGATCAGTTTTTCCACAGTCTCTACATAGGGAAATGATTTCTGAAAGAGAGGTGTTTAATCAAATGGACAGAGGCATAACTAGATCCAGTGGATGGAGGCTGAAGTTAGAGAAATTCTTACTGGAAATAAGATGCACATTTTTAACAGTGAGTGCAATTACCCATTGGAAAAAAAATTGACCAACAGATGTGATATATTCTCTATTACTTGAAATCAAGAGTGGATATCTAAAAGAACCGATCTAGCTCCCCAAAAAGTTTTTCACTTGATGTGGGAATCACTGGATGAAATTCTATTGCCTGTGTAATGCAAGAGGGCAGACTACATGTCCATTCTGGTCTTGATTTATGAATCTGCGAAACACTGATCAAATTTCTGAAGGACTTAGCAAACCTATTGTGATGCTGGCAAACCAGGTCAGATCAGGGCCGCAGGCCAGTTCACTTGTGTATTAATATAGATCAAAAGTAATTGTTAGATGTAAGAGTGTATTCAGGCCAATTTACTTGCTGTTAGGATAGATCAAAGTAATTGTTGAATGTATTAGTGTGTTGTCAGATGTTTAAACTTCAAGAAAACTACTGGACTGTTACTTGAATTGTTTTCACTTATTTATTCCTGTCATAATGTAATAGAAAACATTTACATGGCAAATACCTTTGCAACTAAATTACCCATTCACTAAATCTTCTGAAATATTAATGAAGAACATAAGAGCTTTAACATAAAATGCTAATTTCAAGCAAGTGGCCATTATGTATATGGTAGGAGATTAAAAGCCTAAGTGCATTCCTCACGCATGGTCATCAAAGGAAAGCCCATGTGGATAGAGAGACTGTCAGTTTGTCTTCTGTGAAAAGAAGATATAAATATGGATTCAAAGAAAGATCCTTTATCTCTGGACTGGTTTCAGAGTAGCAGCCGTGTTAGTCTGTATTTGCAAAAAGAAAAGGAGTACTTGTGGCACCTTAGAGACTAACAAATTTATTTGAGCATAAGCTTTTGTGAGCTACAGCTCACTTCGGAACTGTATCATGTTCGTGGGGGTGGAGAGACAGAAGGAGAGGCCCCGAGATAGGACAGATTCTTCTGCTGGGCTAAGAGTATAGTTGGATAGATTAACAATATTGCTGGGTGGGTTAAGGGAACCACTGTTGTGGCCCCTTGTGGCATGTGTAGTTTAGCGTCTACCAGATTCAAGACGGAAATCCCCAGATTTGTTCTGGGTAGCCCTGAAAGACTTTTGGGAAACTGGCAGTTTATCACACCACTGCCACCATTTGGAATTATACACTGTGATTTACCTGTTATTATATTTTGTCCACTTTAACCTCTCAATAGCTCTCATTTTTTCTTAGCTAATAAATCTACAGTTAGTTTACTATAGATTTATCTGCCAGTGTTGTCTTTGATCTGGAGTATCAATTGATCTGGGGTAAGTGGCTGGTCCTTTGGGACTAGGAGCAACCTGATGCAGTGTGAGTATTTGATTTTAATAATCTTTAATCACAAAGTTCAGTTTGTCTGGGTGGCAAAATAGACTGGGTTGCCAACTGTCTGTGACTCCAGGCTAAGACTGGGAAAGTGATCCAAGCGTTCACATTTGTTACTGGCTTGGTGAAATTTAATTATAGAACATACCACCAGTTTGGGGTGCCTGCCCTTGTTTTCTGACAGTCTGCCCTGAGATGGGAACTCACAGTGGTGAGCCACTCCAGACAGCGTGACACCTATCACATGGACTCTGGAGGCAGGGGAACGTAACTGTAAATTAGCAATATTTGTGATACAGCTCTCCATAAACACTATTTTGAAAAATTTGTATGTACGATATATGAATAAGTTACTTAAGCAAACATAGAACTAATCTGGATCTCAAAGACAATGGACATCTGAATGAACTAGAGAGAGAAGAGATTAGTGGAGTGTCACAAGGGCCACTGCTAGAGCTACATTTGTTAGTTTTATTTATCAAAGGATTGTTTAGTAAGTCAATGGAATTTGCTGATGATACAAAGCTGGGAGCAGGGCAATCAATACAAAAGCTGAGTTGATTAAACTTGAAACTGATAATACACGAGAGGCATAAACAGATCATTATCTTGTAATTCCATGTGAAGAAATATAAAGAGATGAATGACAAGAGGTGGAAAACTTATCCCCAGTAGTCACACAATAAAAAACAAAGAATACACGGAAGATCTCAAGTTATTTGGGGTTAAACTCTAAAAATGTTGACAGTGTGTTTAGCAGTCATTAAAAAAATCATGCAAAAAAGTTTGGATGATCTTGGTACTACTATTCAGTATTTGAATTATATTAATCCATAATGATTTGAGCCATAATGTTTGAATATGTATTAAATGTGAACACTCCGCAGAATAAAACTGAGAACATCAGCAAATTCTATGATGAGAGGATGTAAAAATCCATTCTCACCAACCTTGAAAAGCCAGGGAGGAGGGGAGGTGTGTTTAAAAGAACACAGCTTCCTTTGAAGCACCAATATGTAGAATGAAATACACAGTTATTAATACTGGGGAAATTGGGGCAAATTCAGTGAACTATTAGAATGTAAGAATAATTATTGCTGAACGATTTGTGTTACCACAAACCATTCAGTGAGAGAAGTTAAGTTTTCAGATATACTTTGATTAAACGATAAAATGCATCAATCAGGGTAAAGACAACATAAAGCAGAGAAAAATATTCTAGAAGATATTTAGAACACTTCCATAGATTTTAATACTGGAAGGAACATAACGATCATCTATTCTAACTCCTCGGGCAGAATTCCTGCCATAGGATTTCATCAGATGATTCCTTCACCTTATCATTCAAAATGAGTCTAGTTGTGAGAAACTAATGTGAAATTCAGACAAGTCAGACCATGAATTCTAGTTGGGACTCTTCTCCAATTATAATACTGCACTGTGTACAGTACACAGAGAATTGGATAAAATTACTAAGTGAGAATGATAAAGAAAACTGAGAAAATCCCGATTTGTTCACACACAAAAAAAAGAACAAACATCAAGAGGAAACTTCATCAGAAAAATTTTAATTACAGATTATGTGTTGAAATCTGTCCACAAAGCCAACAATCACAGAACTGGAAGGGACCTTGAGAAGTCATTTAGTCCAGTCAGCTGCACTCATGGTAGGACTAAGTATTATCTAGACCATGCCTGACAGGTGTTTGTCCTGCTCTTAAAAATCCCTAATGATGGAGATTCCACAACCTCCCTAGGCAATTTATTCCAGTGCTTACTCACTCTGACGGTTAGGAAGTTTTTCCTAATGTCAAACCTAAACTGCCCTTGCTGCAATTTAAGTCCATTGCTTCTTGTCCTATCCTCAGAGGTTAAGAACATTTTTTCTCCCTCCTTATGGTAACAATCTTTTATGTACTTGAAAACTGTTCTCATGTCCCCTCTCAGTCTTCTCTTCTCCAGACTAAACAAACCCAATTTTTTCAATCTTCCCTCATAGGTCATGTTTTCTAGAACTTTCATTATTTTTCTTGTTCTTCTCTGGACTTTCTCCATTTTGTCCACATCTTTCCTGAAATGTGGCACCCAGAACTAGACACAATACTCCAGTTGAGGCCTAATCAGTGCAGAGTAGAACAGAAGAATTACTTCTCGTGTCTTGCTTACGATACTCCTGCTAATACATCCCAGAATGACGTTTGCTTTTTTTGCAACAGTGTTACACTGTTGACTCACATTTAGCTTGTGATCCACTATGACCCACAGATCCCTTTCCGCAGTACTCCTTCCTAGGCAGTCATTTCCCATTTTGTATGTATGCAACTAGTTGTTCCTTTCTAAGTGGAGTAATTTGCATTTGTCCTTATTGAGTTTCATCTTATTTACTTCAGACCATTTCTTCAGTTTGACCAGATCCTTTTTAATTTTAATCCTATCCTACAAAGCACTTGTAACCCCTCCCAGCTTGGTATCATCCGCAAACTTTATAAGTGTACTCTCTATGCCATTATTTAAATAATTGATGAAGATATTGAACAGAACCGGATCCAGAACTGATCCCTGCGGGACCCCACTCGTTGTGCCCTTCCAGCATAACTGTGAACCACTGATAACTACACTCTGGGAACGATTTTCCAACCAGTTATGCACCCATCTTATAGTAGCTCCATCTAGGTTGTATTTCCCTAGTTTGTTTATGAGAAGGTCATGCGAGACTGCATCAAAAGCCTTACTAAAGTCAAGATATACCACATCTACCACTTTCTCACTATCCACAAGGCTTGTTACCCTATCAAAGAAAGCTATTAGGTTGTCTATATGGGGAACAATTATTGAATAATGGGTTCTTCAATCTAGCAACGAAAGGTATAACATGATCCAATGGCTGGAAGTTGAAGCTAGACAAATTCAGACTGGATATGAGGCATACATTTTTAATGGTAAGGGCAATTAACCATTGAAATAATGTACCAAGGCTTGTGGTGGATTCTATGGCCTGTGTTATACAGGAGGTCAGACTGGATGATCAGTGTGGTGTCTTATGGCATTGGAATCTATGAATCTGATCTAGTCTACACTAGATCCTTATGTCAGTATAACTATGTCGCTCAGAGGTGTGGAAAATCCACACCCCTGAGCAACACAATGATATTGACCTAACTCCTGGGGTAGACATTGCTTTGTCGACAAGAGGGCTTCTTCCATTGAATAGCTCCTGCCTCTCGGGAAGGTGGAGTAGCTACACTGATGGGAGAAGCCCTCAACTTGCCATAAGTAGCATCTTCACTGACATGCTACAGCAGCACAGCTGCAATATTTTAAGTGTGGACAAGCCATGAAAGACTGAAGCACAGAGAGATTAAGGGCCAGATTTTCCAAGTTTGTTCTGAACAGTAGCAAGCTTCCATTTGCATGTGCACAAGCCAATCAAGCATCTAATTGTCTGTTTACTTATGTAAATACTTGGTTTTTTACTCACACACAAGGTATTTGTGCATATAAATTAGATGCATGCAAAAGAATGCACGTATCTAAGATTGGTTTGAATATCTGGCCTCAACTGAGTTGCCCAAAGTCAGGGAGATACTATGTGACAGTGCTGGGAATAATACCCAGATCTCCTACATTTCCTACATTAAAAACAAAAGACATTTGTTTTTAAACACAAAGACAAATTTTAGCCCAGTTAAACACTAGCACTAACATCCAGGCTTCACTCCGGCAGCAGGAGGTTAGGGTAGGGAAAACAGGACACCTTGCGGGGCTGGCTTGATCCCCTCGCCCTAGCCCTGCCTCTCCCTCCCTCCCTCCCTCCCTTCTTCCTTCCCCCCACCCCCCGCATGTGGGGCTGGCATTGCCACTCACCCTCCCGCACTTTCCTGTGCACCCCACTAGGGGTGCATGCCCCACTTTTTTGGCCAAACTGGGCATTTGTCCTGTTTGTTCTTGACAACTGATGATCAGTTGGCAATAGCAAATAGGTCAAATGCCTACTTTTGCCAAGAAAGACAGGATTTCCAGGTCAGGTCTTTAAAAAGGGACTGCCCCAGCCGAAATGGAATGTATGGTCACCCTAGATTAGGGGCAAGGAAACAATAAAAGAGGGAAGTCTTGTGTTAAGGCACAGGACTGAGATCCTGGTCAATAGGCCATTGCAGATCATATGAATAATGTTGATTTTGATTATTATGCAAAACTTCTTTTTCTCACCTGCCTTTTCAAAATGCCCCCTTTTTGATGTGCTTTTGTGATTTGGATCTTTTAAATTGCTGTTGCTTAGAAGAGTTCCTTCACAGTACTCACCAACTTAGCCCAAAAGTCTTTCTAAAAAAAGACTTTTCTATCAAAAGTCTTACTAAAATCAAGATATACCACATCTATCCGTTCCCCCCATCCACAAGGCTTGTTACCCTGTCAAAGAAACCTTTATCAGGTTGGTTTGACACGATTTGTTCTTGACAAATCCATGCTGACTGTTATTTATAACCATATTATCTTCTAGGTTTTTGCAAATTGATTGATAATTATTTTCTCCATTATCTTTACAGGTACAGAAGTTAAGCTGACTGGTCTGTAATTCCCCGGGTTGTCCTTCTTTCCCTTTTTATAGATGGGCACTATATTTGCCCTTTTCCAGTCTCCTGAAATGTCTCCCATCTTCCATGACTTTTCAAAGATAATTGCTAAGGCTCAGTGAATCTATCCCATCAAATGGGCAGGTCAGCAGAAGTTCCAAAGCAAAAGAAAAGAACTCTGGTGTGCTGAATTGCAGAGCCTTCTGCACTACATTAATCCCAGGCCCCAGGATTGTTTGTACCTCTGCCAAGTCTTTGGCAGCCAAGAAGAGTGACCACATACAAAGCTGATTTTCATGGGAACTATAGGTGCTCAGCAATCCTTAAAATCAAGCCTCTTATTTAGGTACCAAAATAAAAATTTAGCTCCCTATTGTCAGTCTCACAAACTTGAAAATGTTGGTCTAGTTCTAAGGCTGGAGTAAGCCCCACTATGGGCCACCGTAAATGTTTGGAAGGACCAGCTTTGAAACCAGCTTCTGATCTGTTAGGATAATCAAGAATAATAAAGTGAATTAAACGTTAGATTCAGTATAAAGTCTGATATGCATCTGGACAGTCTTTAAAATCCAAACAATTCAAGAGACTGTAACAATGCATGCAAATAGTTATGTTAGTCCAGGTCACAATATGTATGGTTTCCTTTGCTTTTACTTGACCTTTAGTCCCATCTTGCTATATATCATGGGTATATACACCATCATCACCACCTCTCCTGTAAATAGAGGAAAGCAAATTCCATCTGCTTCTATCAGTCAGTCTCACTTCGCTTTAGAAAGGAATTCAGCTCTGTGGATTGTGGCTTGAAATTTATTACTGCCACTGACTCCCTCAGAGAGGGCAGATCTTATGTTTGCTTGGGGAGGTTGCTAAAGGGCTTTGCTAAATCAGATTAGCCCCTGGCCACAGCTATTGCCCAGCAAGTACAATCCTGTCTTTTGGGCTTCAGTGGCTGCCTGCACTCCATGGTGGAGGTGAGACTGAGGAGTGTGGGTGCCCAACACATTCTGCAACTTCAATCTCCCCATCAGAGGAGAGACACTGGCATAAACTAAGAGTGACTTTAACCCCTTGTCATTTCCCACTTCCTAGTGGTCCTCAAACTTTTCATGGTTTTGTGCCCTCTCCCTTACCTTTGTCCACTCCCGCACACAAGAGCCAGGTCTGGGAGTGGGGCTGTAGCTCCTGGGAGTAGAGGTGTGGACAGGAGTAAGGGGGCTGAGCCTGGTGGCTGCAGTTGGGGGCCGGTCTGGGACTGGGAACAGAGCCACCCACAGCTGGGGGCAAGGCTGGGGCCAGGGCCAGAAGCAGAGCCATAGTTGGCTCACGGTGGGGGCTGGTGGCCAGGACCGCGGCTGCAGCTGGGGGCAGTGTGGGTGGTGCTCCCTCTTCACCCCCATGGGGGTTGGCCCAGTGCAGGGCTGGGGTCAGAGCAGGGCTGGGTGAGGCTCCTGGTGTGCCCCCACCAAACATACCTACACACACACACCCCTAGGGGGCATGCACCACAGTTTAGGGACCTCTGTCCTAGCCCGTTCCTCTACTCCCCTCACCCCTACACAGTCATGGGTTTTTGTTCTTGTCCAATTTGTTAATCCAAATACATTTAGAAAGTAAAATCTTACTTAGCCCCCAGCTGAGTTTTTGAAAGATAATGAACTAACTGGTTTCTGGGTAATTTATGCATATATTTATATACTGAGCTGTAGCTTAATCAAACTCCTTTGCCTTGTGTAGTATAATACCAATATCTAATGAAAACATATGAAGTATGTGTTTCATAATTATCTCAGACAGCTCATTTCGATTTGCTTCCTATTTAAATCCCAAAATTCCTATCTTCTTGCATTGTAAACACTTTCCTCCCTATCTCATCAATCTGAATTATGGGGGTGGGAATCACAATTAGATTTTTCCCCTCAGTGTTATCAAAGGCCCTGTTCTCAGAGAAACAGCTGATATAGGTGCACACTAAATATGCTTTTTTATTTGACTGAAAAGCAGAGTTAATGTGAAATCACAACGAATTCAGCAAAGACCACTGGAGTAGTATTACTGGGTCCAGTGCAGATAGATTCCTAGATTGGTTATTGATTGTTAAGCATTCAAAAACAGACAGTGATACTATCAAAGGGAGGATGAATATTAATTATGTTCAATATTAGGGCCCTGATTCTTCTCTCACTCACACTGGAATAAATCAGGAGCAGCTGTCTTGAAGTCAGTAGCGCTATACCAGTGTCAAAGGGCCTGATTCTCACCTCAAATACTTTCTGATGTCTCACAGGTAGCAAATTTGTTATAGCAGACCTGGAAAGGAAAATGGAAACCAAAAAAGGTCCAAGATATCAATCCTCTAGTAAAATGACTTTGCACCAGTATAACAAAATATTTCAAAATCACAGTAACCAGCAGCGAACGAGGTAAGTTTCTGCTGCTGCCAACTACACTCTGTATGCAGACATGGATGGTAGCTTTAATACATGTAGGGAAAGGTCAAAGGGGAGTGATGATGGGTACCAGGCCCTTTGAGGTCTCTTACTGGATGCCCCATGACCTTAATACACCCTGTTCCAGAAAAGAAGCAGTGGGTCTTCCAAGCCAGTCTAGACAGGCTGCAAGGAAGCAGCCAATCAGAGTGTAGCAAGCTCAGATAAAAAGGAGCTGCAGGCCTTAAGTAGCTCAGTTCCTGGCTGGGACCAGAGGAGTAAGCGAGCGAGCGAGCTCCTTGCTGGTCACCGGGGCTCCAGAAGAGAATCAGAAGATGGTTCTGGTGGTACCTGCATGCAGTGAGAAGGAAAAGGATTTGAGAACTTCAGCCCTGAGGTAAGAGTGAAGAGAAAGGAGCTACATGAGAAAAGGCCCAGAGAATAGCAGCAGCAACCTGAAAGAGACAGTATGTGGCTGCTGTATGCAGGTCCCTGGCTTGGCACCTGGAGTAATAGGTGGGCCTGCATCCTCCACTAGCCAGTGCTGGAGTGGCCTGAGCCTGGAAAGGGGACATGACTAGTTTTCTCAAGAAAAGGGGCTAGATTTAAAGGGGCCCAGAGACAGAGCTGAAGGCCCTGGTGAGGGTAGACTGTCAGTTCTGATGGGACCCTTTACTAAGCCCTGAGAAGAGGATAAGTTTTCTTTAGAAGCCTGAGCAGAAGGGCTTGACTTAAAGGAGTCCAAACAGGACTGATGAGAGAAGGCCTGCTCAAGAAGAAGGAGCTGCATCCAGTTTGAGCCAGGGAATTGGAAGACATTTGTTTGGTTTTGGACTCCAAAACCCTGGAAGAGGTTTGTCCATTTTAGATTGTGTGAGTTGGCTGGAGGACTAAGCCACTGAAGACCTGCCCAGCAAGGACAATAACCAACATGGGTGCCAGAATCAAGAAAGATTGCGGCACCACACCCAAACGACAGGAGGCACTGAAGAGGGGGGAGTGCCTCGTCACAAGGAGGCTATCAGGAATGATGCCAAGTCAATACAGAAAGTCACCAATATACCATCCACACATTACTGCTGCTGTGAAAGATTACTCTTTCTGCTTATGCTGATTTTTCCATGCACTAAACTGTATAAATGGAAGCCTTCATTTTTATTCTCTTTAATTTTTATATCAAGGAGTCATAGTAGGACACCACCAAATACAAAGGGTCTAGGGAACTATTTTACTTCTATACAGCACCTTTCAGCCCACAGGATCCTAGAACAATTCACCAAAAACTATCTGTTGCACATACAGCATCAGCAAAATGAAGCCACCTCTGGGACACAGAGTGCAGGAAACTAGCCAAAAAATATTAAACAGGAGGGTGAAGAGAATTTGGCAAAGAGCGCAGTGGTAAACCCTTCCTTCACTCCACTGACTTCAGTCAAATTAAGCCAGAATCCTACTCTGCTGTAGGATAGAGCCAAAGTGTGTTGGCAAACAAGAAAATGTCATTTGTTTAAAGATTCAAAACCCAAAAACAGTTTGAAACTACATAGAACACCTGTGGATTCCTTGTTTTTGGATTCCTTCCATGGTAACCCAGGAGGCAGCCTGATGTTGTCCAAGTTTGTAGAGATTCAGTGTCAATGGGATGTCAGTAGTCCTTTTCGCTCTGATTCACATGGTACAATTTGACTCCTACCCCGGTTTTCTCTCTTGATGCCATGCCAAGTCCCTCTTCCTCTCTGCTAACAAGTATTTTCCACCCATTGCTCTTGCCCTTTTTCTTCTCTCCCTCTCAGTCTATAACATTTGACACTGGACTCAAACTGAAGTGGAGGGATAAGTGGCTCTGCCATTGCACCCCTTGTAACTATGGGTTTTATACTGGTGACCATCACTGTAATATCTGAGCATCTCCTAGGTTAATTAGATAGGCAAAGTAAGGTCTCCAAAGGCCTTCAGAGAGTCTCCAATCTTCTCCAATGTTGCAAACTCTCATGTTTCTATCATGAATCCTGTGATCCTTTGCATTTTTCTAGTTGCTGTAATCAGGGTTTTACCCGAGACCCTCAGCTTTCACTAAAGGAGGGAGGGGTAAGTTTCTAACCCTGTTGGCTGAGGAGAAAAAGCTTGAAATCATGAACCCTAAATGCTTCAACACGAGAAGGCAACCTTTATTTCTTGAATCCTTTTAAGCCAATTGCATAATATTTGGGGGGCCTGGCAAATGGCTTTTGAATGCTTGGGCTTGGCAGTGCTGCTGTTTCTTCCTTGTTTGGGATAGCGTTTTGGGGGAGGATTAGAAGAGAGCAGTGCTGGCTATTGTAAGGGTCACTGTGGCAAGATCTCTAGGTATCAACTGGCCTGGTACAGACACAGTAAATGCATTACACACATCACCTAAAGCAGAGGTTAGTTGTAATAAGTGGAGTAAATTAGCAAACCACAGCTGACAAAATAAGTCCTGGCCCTATTGCTCTGTAGGCAGGGATCCTTCCCAGAGCTCTGTGCCTGTGGAGTACTATTGCAATTTTGAGGCTAGAGATTGCAGCAGTGGCCATAGAACTGCTTCATAACTCCCCCATGCTACCCCTCCCAGAAAGGCAAAGTCTGTGACTCTGCCTCCCACTGCTCAGTGCTAGAGGAGTGATGTCAGGGGCAGCAATGCTTCTCTCTCTGACCCTGATAGAACATCGACAGACCCTGGCTGTCGGCAGGCGGAATTGAACCTGGGGCCTCTCGAGCCTAGTGCATGAGCCGCTACTGTATGAGCTAAAAGCCATATGGCCCTTATTAATGAGTCTGCCCTACAGCCTTAACTCTTTCTCTGAGTGGTCTCAGTGCCACTAGATGGGACAGAACACCACACCCAGGAGGTACGTGGGTTACACTGACTGCAGGTCCCCAGTAGGCTGACTGCCAAGGAGACTGTCTGAATGGATCCCCTACCTGAGTAGCCATCTGACACCTCTGAAACAACTATCACTTGGAAAGGAGAAGGACCCACTGGATGAAGACACCAATGTGCTCAGGACAGTTGAAATGGAAGAAGCAAAACACCCATCTCCCTTCACCCTCACCAGAAGTTTTTATTTCAAGACCTCTAAGAGAATGCCTCTGCATGCCCCTCTCCACACAGGTCATTCTGTTGGAACTATGGAAGCCCCAAGATTGCAATAACTTCCACAGCCCTTGTGTAAGGAACAGAGAGGGGCTCGGTCAGAAAACATCTCAGGGGACCAGAAGATCATGTGCATCGGCTCCTCCCCTTTTTCTGTCCCATCACAGCCTCTGACTGCAGCCGAGCAATTATATTGCAACCCTATCATCCTGTACTGACTGCTCTCAGTATTGCTTAGGGCGGCAAGGAGCCTCGTACATGCTACTTACTCCTGGTTCAGATGTAAGGTCAACTTCCACATTAATTATGTTAAAATATTTAAAATGCACACATCTTTCTTCAAATGGAAAATCTCACTCCTTAATATACAACAAGATTATGAGCGAAAGAAGGTGTCATTTTCCTCAGGAACAGGAAAAGAGTTTAGAATCCTTATTAATCAGAAGAAAGAGGAGTGAAGCAAACAGCCACCAGTTGAAAAATGGCCACTTTACAAATGCACCTCTTAGCTAAATTTAAAGAGGCAACCTCCAGAAAAGCATGCTGGGAAAAACATTACTATGAAAGGGCAACAGTGTCACGGAAAGGATTAGTAGGAACCAGGCCATCCTAAAGGAAGTTAGTTGTGCAGAAGGGTTTAATTGTCTTATCTCTGTGTGTATGAGGTATTGAAGTGGGATCACTGCAGTAACCATGGGTACCCCTGTATTCACACCTTACACACTACTGCAATGATCTTTGTCAAAATATGCCTTGTGAGGTCCCATTTGAAAACGAATATGACACCAGTCAATAGCATCATTGTGAAATGTATTCAACAACACTGTGTGTGGAATTATGGGTACTTACTGATATTATGCTTTAAAATCTGTGACTAAAAGGTGTTTAAACCAGGCATGTCAGGGGGAAGTTGATAAACAGGTTCTCAAGACAAAGGAAAGAGGCCAAGACCTCAAACCACATGTGGCCAAATTCAAAGGACTATTGATTTGTATTGGAGGCAGCAGGAAGAGAACATTTACATTGTAAAATTTCAGCAGCAAGCATCACATTGGAACACACTAGGGGACAATTTAATCAAGATAGTCACTCTCCTCCCCCACTCCAGAGGAGACAGGAGACGGAATCCCAGGGGATCAACCTGAGCCTTGATGCAAAGGCAGACTGAGATATAAGGACACTCAGAAAGATTTAGGATTACCCTTTAGCTGAGGAGACAAGGTAAACTAGTGCCTTGAACTCCGTGGGGATCCTGGCTAAGAGTTTGCCAGCTATTTTTGGAAAAGGAAGATTGGTGTGGAAACTACCTTGAACAAAGACGGTAGCTTGTGAAGTTAGGTCTTAGCAATTAGAAAGCATATTTTTACTTTTTGTTTGTTAGTAACTCATTCTATTTATATTCTGTCCATTTCACATCACTTAAACCAATGACTTCTATGTAATAAACTAGTTTTAGTTTTACTATAAATCAATTCAGTGCTATGACTGAAATAAGAGTTTGTCAAATTAAGTTAAATTAATGAGCTGCAGTGTATGGACTGCTTAAAGCAGCAGTGGACTACTCTCTTCTGTGACTGTATAGTGATAGGGGCTATGCATTGAAGAAGGACCTCTGAGGAGCTTGGGGGATGGACTTTGCTGATTATCTGCAAGGCAAGGTTAATACTGGTAGAGTCTTCAGGAATTTGCTGATGAGGAAGACAGACTGGTGTGACAGGGAGCTAACCCAGTCTAATCTCCAGGCAAGCTCACTCAAGCTGAGGAAGAGGGTAACACAGTGGCTCATAGCTCTGGGTGTCCCCAGCAGCAGACTACAGTTATATGCTGCCTGAAGTAACTAGCACAGTAGTGGTTCTATTTGACATTTCTATTGAGTTGTATATTCTTTTAATGTACCTGTGAAACTCCCAGTCATGCTAATAGGATGTACACGCCTGCACTGCATTGATAACATATCTCTTAATAAGATGATGTATGGCATATACCAGAGTTAATTAGTAAATACAGCTGGCAGCAACATGTACACTTCCTAGAAGACTGCTTTCAGTTGCTTTATAACTTCACTCAACTTGAACCATTCAAGACAGGCTCTTCGGTGATGCATGTCTGTCTCAAACTTTTTTTTTTTTTTTTAAAGAAACAAAATGGTTTGGCTGTTTTTGAGAACAAAGTTAGGAGGAAATATCACATGTACAACATCAAAATGAGCCCATGCCCAGAAGTCAGTGGCTACATTTGCTATACAAAATGTAAACATGCAATATAAAATGTTGATTGATAGCAGATACATTGTTTATCACTACTTAGTATAATTAGTTGAATTTTAGGATTGATTAAAACTCTTGCTTTACTTTGCTATGGCTGTTGGCAAGAGCATGTAATAGCAGTCTCCGCTGTCAGGCTTCACTACAGCTGTTCAACAACACTTTAAACTCAACATACTTACAAAGATGTGGGTCTTCAATGTGAAATGTGGTTACATCTTTTGAGTTTACAAACCATTACAATTGGTCAGTAATATTCTACATTGTTTAAAGGCTGTTTTTTATGTGGATTGAGGCAAACATTTTAAAAGGTGCATGCTCTTTTAGGATGATAGAAATGGAAATATTAAAACCTATTTTTCCACCACTGGTCATCCATTTAGAAATGAGACTTGTCAAACAGCACTGAATATCAGTGACTAATAAGATCCCTACTGTCATGTAAGTCATGTTCTAATTTCTCTCATAAAATAGCTAAAGAAATCCCAAAATCTTACTCCTATTTGTATAGATAAGATTGAGCTTGTTGGCCTCATCTGCTCATATGGCAGTCACCATCTTGCATTTCCTCTTCTGTGCATGTGTGTGCGTCTCACTTTCACATAGAGATATTACAAACAACCAGAACATGGTGGTCAGGACAAATGAAAGACTTTTCTTTATTTTGCTGTTTACAGAGAACCTTTCCCCCTTATAATATGCCTCACAGTGTATCTAAATGTTCACAACTATCACCACATCATGTCTGCATAAAGAAACATTCCCCCCACTGCCCCAAACCACTGAATTAACTTAAAGTTGCTATAACTATAGGGAAAAAAGCTTCAACTGTAATGAAATAATCAATTAAGGTAATTCATTACTGAATAGAAAAAACATTTCAAACTATACGTGATTTAGAAGTATGCTTGTGTTATTTAACATACACATTATGCATTATAAAAGGATTTAAATCCTAATTGGATTTAAAAAAATGAAGACTGCCTTACTATGGAGTTACTGTTAATATCTCCATAATATAGACATTAAAGAAAATGGGGAGGGAATATGGATATGAGGATAAGCAAAAAGTAAGGTATAACACATAGCTACTAAGTAGGAAACAACTGAACATAAAGAATGTTGAACAATGAAATACCAGGGCAGATTCTCAGATGGTGTAAATGGTCATATCACGTATTATACCATCTGAGGAGCTGGCACAATATAATATGATATAAGCAATTTATTCACTGCAAAATGTGTGGAACTGTAATAGCACTTCCTGGTTGCTGGAAGCACTCAGTCTGGACTTCATGACTTACAATGTACCCAAAACATTTTATGCTGGACTGTCCATGGCCCTTGCAAGGGTGCCTGGAGGGAAGGAAGAGACAGAAGATGTAAAAAGCGCATTCCCCCATTTTACTTGATACCTACAGATGAAGCACAAAATCACAGTCCCTATGCTCTGGGGATTGAAGAAACATTCTGCCCCTATTACCTAGAGTGCACATTGGACAAAAGGGTGCAGGGAAGACAAAGTCATGTACACTGGCCTGCAGTAGGGGTCAGTAACTAGGACATGGATGGGTGAATGTGCCCAGTGGCTAGAGCAGGAGTCATGACTAATGGTTAGCAATATAGTCTGTAGTCAAGAATTGGAGCCAAAGGTCAGAGCCAGGGCCCAGATGCCATAGCCAAAGTCAGAAATCAGAGATGAGGGTCAGGACCAAGTTATCTGGAGTGAGGCAAGGCTGGTGTCTGGGCTGGAAACAAGCAGGCACAGGTGTGATCCTGGCCCTGGACAAAGGCTTCCAGCAGCAACTGAAGTGCTGCGGCTGGGCTTGAGAGCTGGTCTGCTGACTCTTCCAAGCAATCAGGTGGCACAGCCATTCAGCCAGCGTACTATATGACAGCTGCACCTCTTAAGTTTCCGGAGACTGGCTTTGCTGCAGGCTCTGCTTCCTGACTCCCGGGGAATCAGACTGCCTCTGCCCCAGAAATTGTAAGTGGTGCATTTTGCCAGAGAACTGGAAGGCTCTGCATCATCCCACACACAGAACTGCGCCCAAATGGAATGAATTAACAATAAATTAGTAGAGCCTCATGCCCACTTTGGAGGACGTTTCTGGTGACATAACAAACACCCTTTACGAAGAACAGGTAACATATAACGATCATCATGAAACATTGCATACTAATCACCCACAACAATTACACTGACCATGGGATTTGTATGTTTCCCATTTCTAACTAGAGGAAATGCCATAGAAAAAGGTAAATATGACAAGATAATAAGAAGCTTTTTTACAAATGCACAGAACAGACATTAAAGTAATTTCCACGCAAAGCAATAATTTGTACCCAATTAGCACAATGTTCCTAAAAGATAGAAATATACATTTAAGGTTACTCTATGTAACGACCAAGTTGATAAGTGGATTAATCTAAAACAGATATGCAAAGTATGTTTTGATAATTTAGGAGTATATTATGATGTATAATATAAAGTACCATAGCAACTTTTCCTATCAGCCAGCCATGATCTCACCATATTTCTAAAGGGTAGAGTGAAATACACTAGCTTAGCTTTGTAGCTCTGATAACTCTCCAAAATGAATAGCTGACAATTATCTCATAGAGTTTTACAGACACATACTTCAATCATCCGGGTTAGGAACCCAGCCCACCAGTGAATGCTTGATAGCAGTATGGCTCTGTGTTATATTATGCATACACCACTGTACACATCAGACAGGCATTTTCAAATGATTTATAGGAAGGTCTGAGACATTTATCCTTATTGGAGTATATATACAGTGGTTTAGTTGTCTTAGAATTGAAAAATGATAATGTAGTCTGAGACCAAAATATTTTTAATGATATCCTACTTAATCCACATATGTGGAAGAAGATATACAGTGCTAAAGAAGGTAAAATATTTTGTGTGGGCGCCCAGGGTAATTTTTAAGTTGCTGTATATATACACACCATTCCTCTGTTACAGCCTACATTTCGATGAATATTTATCACTATGCCCAGCTCTAGTTATTAAATGTTTTACAACCATTTTGGAAAGAAACAGCAGAAAAATTCTGCATAAATATGATGTTTTTGGAGATGGAGAATGAAAAAAACAAAGTAAATGTTAAAGCGGATCTTCTGAAAACAACAGAAGATTTGTATGCAACATGACTATCATATCTAATTAGGTTAAGTGTTCTATTTAATAATTCACTGTGTAATGAGATAGAGTAATGGGATTTGTCAAAGCCCAAGATAGTGTAGTATAATATGTTAGATATTTTAAACACATTTAAAATAACAAGATCAATTGATTTAAAAGCCACTTATAATGTTGTGCTGTTGTGAACTGCTGCATCCTTTGGGTTATCTGAAGGAAAAGCTATTTACTTGGCCTTTCTTAACTTTGTTTGCAAATGGCTTTTGTTAGCAGATTATCCTCACATACAAGATGCACTGGGAGAAAGCAGGAAACTGTAAGTATGAATCCTTAAAAAAAATAGCATACCCCTCATTCTAGAATAGCCAGTGCATAATCTCAGAAGTTTATTAAAGCCCTAAGCACACTGTTTGGCACCCCAGATTAAAGGATTTTCAAAAGGAACTGTGATTGTCTTGTCATGGTTGAGCTAGATATTAGTTGGCTGAGCTGAGTATCAAATATAGGAAATTAGTTGCCATTAAAAGTTAGCTTCAGGCAGTTCATTTCTCATCAGCCAAGCTGTGTGAGCCTCCTGCTGTGGACAGTGAACATTAGCTTACTAAATACTTTTGCTAATCAGACACTGCATTACTAACGGATGTTCCTGAATTTAGAGGGGAGGAGTTGGAACGCAGCTATTGAAAACCTCTCCAGGGTGAGATTAACATACTTTTACGTTATCAAAAAGGTTACGTCACCCTTTACTCCAGGCCTCTATTTAAAAAGATAAGACAAAACATTTCCCTGGTTTTGTTGTTTTTAGAACAATTCTTAACTATATCTTAATCCTTGAAGAAACATGGAGAAGAAAAACTTATTTGACTTAATACTAAATGTATATAAGAAGAATCTGTTCTTGTCTTTATAAAATTATGTGACACAGGTAGAAGCTTGCTGTTCATAAGAATAATTTTTATTTGCTATGCACTTGTAATCTCCACTAGCATTAATGTAAGAGTTATATGTGCACATCAAAAATAATACACCAGAAACGAAAGACAGGTTGTATTTGCCCTTCTGATTAGTAATTTTTTGGAATGGGTAAAGTGTTTCAGATAAAATTAGAACTGACCTTAAGTTTTACCCCAAACTCAAACTCAAAACAAAGCTTGTTTTTTGAGGAAGAGTTTACATACCCCACTCCAGCCCAATTTACATGCTGTTTTACATTTCATAGTTGAAACTAGACAGTGAATTAATGGAAAAGGAGTTCATTTTTACAAGATTTCCAGAATTATTTCTAGACCTCTAAAGAGGCTCAGATAAGTTTCAGATAAAAGTATCTGGCCCAAAATGAACCTCTTAACATTTTGAGGTTTCACCATCACATTTTTAAAACATACAAATTATAAATATAAATTAAAAGCAATTAGATAGAGAGGGACTGCAACATTAGATAGAGAGGGACTGCAATGACAAGATTACACAGTCAAGCATTCAAAAGTGATGGACTGTCAGTTAAGGTTAACTCACTTTCTTGTAGATATACAGTATGAGAAATCCTCTATTGCAGCATGAATGTGGACAAGATACAGAAGTGGCAACATTCTCATACTGCTAGGACACACTGTCTCTGTCAAACCATTCAGTCTCACTTTGACTTAGTTGTTCCTTAAGAGATCTTTTAAAATGAAGACAGACAACTTCTATGAGTGATTTGTATACTTGATTTCTAATTTTCGGATATTTTAAGCCCTTTCTCCTTTGTCAAGATGCTTCCTCTTGCGACTTTGTGTGAGAATAAAGATACCAGCAAATTGACTAATATCGTCACTCTAGTGGCCTAAATACCACCCAAAATATCCCTATCTACATTTTCAACGTTGACTAGTGATTTTTTGGTGCCCAACTTGAGAGACACCCCACTTGAGGGGCAGATGCTCAGTACTTTCTGAAAAATCAAGCCCTGTTGGGTATGTCTACACCGCAATTAGACACCTGTGGCTGGCCTGTGCCAGCTGACTTGGGGGGCTCAGGCTAAGGGGCAGATTAACTGCAGTGTAGACATTCAGACGCAGGTTGTAGCCTGGGCTCTAGGACCCTGTGAGGTGGGAGGGTCCCAGAGCTTGGGCTGTAACCTGAGCCTGAAGGTCTACACTGCAATTAAACAGCTCTGCAGCCCAAGCCCTGCAACCCAGAGTCAGCTGGCACGGGCCAGCCATAGGTGTCTAATGGAGCTGTAGACATACCCAATAAATACAGAAAGACCTATATCCAAAGCATTACAGGTGGGATTTCAAAAACATTCATCACTGGCCTAACTGCTCCCATTGAAGTCAATGGTAAAACGCTCTCTGAAATTGATGGAAGCAGAATTAGGCCAATGTCAAGTGCTTTTGAAAATGCCACTCTATATTAATACACAGTGTGACAAAGCTCTGTCCTTGCCTCCATGGGTCCCACATTTTCTGGCAGATTTCACTAGCCTCAGAGGCTCACTGTGACCCTCCATGAAACCCTTCTCTCTCTAGAGACAAGGGTCACAGTCTACTGAGCCATTTTCATCATAAGCCAGCGAGGGAGGTGAGGAGAAGTTATCCTTCCTTGCACAGTCTCTGTTGTCTCCCAGACTCAGTGATTAATCAGGGGGCAAAAGTGGGGGGGAGCCCAGACCCACTCTCTACTCTGGGCTCCAGCCCAGGGACCCTAATAATATCAGCTATGGTAGCTGACCTTTTAGAAACATGACATGTACAATTCCCTGGGCTACTTCCCCCACAGCAGTCCTCACTTCCTCAAGCTCCACTTCACCCTTACCTCAGGACCTCCTTCCTTGTGCCTGATCTAGTGTGTATGCTCAGTCTCTTCAACAGCACAACTTCCCTCCCACAGCTCCTGACATGCACACCCACCTGACTGACTGGGAGGCTTTTAACTAGTTTCAGGCAGCCCCTGATTGGCTTCAGGTGTCCCAATCAACCTAGCCTTCTCCCTGCCTTCTGGAAAGTTCTTATGTGGCCCCAGGTGTCTTAATTGACCTGGAGCAGCTTCCATTTCACTCATCCTGGTACCAGGGATTTGTTTAGCCTGGAGCAAATCTCTCTCTCCCCCTCCCACTACTCTCCCATAGCCTTCTAGTTTGGAGGGAAGTGGGAAGCTGCTACTCCTGCTGCTACTAGGCCCTAAGCTCTCCCTGCTGCTCCAGCTGCTCCCCTGGCTGGGCCAAACACCCCCCATTTTCTGCTGCTTGGCTGCTGGACCCCCCACTCTTGGGTGCTGCTACTGCTGCAACTGCAGCCCTGGGGTGGGGAGGGGGCTGCTAGCCCACTCCCCAGAGAAGAGGAGTGAGGGACCCCAGCCACTGCTGTTGTGGATACCACCACCACCACCACCACCACCTGAGAGGGGTCCTTTCTGCCTGCCTGGACGACCACCTGGAGCTCCTGGAGCTGCTGCAGAGTTCGCTGCCTGGAGCTGCTGAAGCCCGAGGAGGAGAAGAAGAGGATCATCTGCCAGTGGGGCAGCACCTAGAGACTTTGCAGACCACCGTGGAGGGGGCCCTAAGACTGAGTAATTTCAAACTGTGCTCTTGTGGTGGGGGTTTTGACTGTGTTTGTAGGGACACGGGGGGTGTGGCGTGGAGCTGCCCCCCGATCCATCTGTGTGTCCCCCCTGACCCCCACCACTACTACCACCACCACTGCCCCCTCCACCACCCCCACTGGCTGTATACCATCTGCCTCAGCTCCTGCCTCTGGACTCAGCTGCTTGCTTGGCTTGCCACGCCCTATTTCCACCCTTTGGGCCAGAAGCAGCAGCCAGCTAAAAAAGACTTGTGCAAGTGCACATGGGCACATGTGCCCCCCCGGACTGCCTACCCCCCAGCTTTGCCCTTTACTACCTGCCCCATTTGCCACTTGCTTTGCCTCCTCTTTTGCTCCAGCCCCCCTTACTAGCTTCAGTTTGTTTGCCTGCCCCACCCATTTCCTTCTGCAGCCTTTGTTTGTTTGCCCCGCCCCAGCCTCTGAAGCTAGCCCCTTGGTTTCCCTGTTCTACCCCCAGACCGCTTAGCCCCTCGCTCCGTGTGCCCATGCCCCCTCCCATGCGCTTGTGCAATTCCCCTTTTTAGTTGCAACCCTCTTCACTGCACCTTCGATGTTGTTGAATTCCCCCCCCCCGTAGTGCACCAAGAGGAGCCGGAATTTCCACCTTGTGTCGGTGACTGACCCCTAACCCCTGATTGCCCCCCGTCCAGCCCACCCCTTTTGGCGCCCTCCTCCCCTGCCTGCAGCCTAGCGGGGAGGAGTGGTCGACCTGCTTCCCCTCTCCCCTCCTCCTTTTGGTGTCCCCCTTTCCTCCTTGCTCATGATGGCGGGGGATGAGACGGGTGAGACCTCTCCAGTAGCCCGAGCTCTCCCTCCCCCGCCTACCCCTCCGTCACCCCCCCAGGCTTCTACGTCCGCTGCCAAACCATCTGCCATCGCCCCAGCTGGGGCACCAGCAGCGACGGGCACCGGGGTGACCTCCACTGCTGCCACGTCTATCACCCCCTCAGATTTGGGGGGAGTCCTCCCAGCCGGCGGGAAGGGCCAGGGGAAGAAGAAGGGGAAGGGCCCCGCTAAAAAGACCAGGCCCTCCATGGCAGGGGCTGCCCCCAATGCCCCGGCCCCATCTCCAGCTGGGGCGCCCCTCCCCGCTGTTCCCTCCACCAGCTCTGCAGGTGTCCCTCCCCCGGCCCCTAGAGCATACGCCCAGGTGGCGGCAGCCCCCCCGCCTGCCGCTACATCATTTCTCCAGCCCACCGCCTCCGCTACCATCTATAGCGGCCGGGGCCCCTTTCCCACCATGACCAGGAAGCACGGCGTCCGTTGCCTCCTGGTGCCCGCCTCACCCCACGTGGAGACCTATGTGCGGGCATTGGCGAGGGTGGTGGGACCCACGGCCATTGTGGCGGCCTCCAAAATGTATGGCAAGGTCGTCTTCTTCTTAGCATCGGAGGCCGCCGCCCAGGAGGCGGTGGAGAAGGGCCTGGCGGTGGGGGGCGTGTTCGTCCCCTTAGAGCCGCTAGAGGACCTGGGCGTCCGCCTGGTCCTGACCTCCGTCCCTCCCTTTCTGCCCAATGCCGCCCTGTTACCCACCCTTTCTACCTTGGGAAAGCCCATCTCTGTCATCAGCCCGCTCCCGTTGGGCTGCAAAGACCCCGCCCTCCGTCACGTCCTCTCGTTCCGCCGGCAAGTGCAGCTTCAACTGCTGCCGGCGGTGCGCGACGGAGAGGCACTCGAGGGGTCCTTCCTAGTCCCCTACCAGGGGGCCCGTTACCGGGTGCATTATTCCATGGGGGAGGCCCGGTGCTACCTCTGCCGGGCGATGGGGCACGTCCGGAGAGACTGCCCCCTGGCCCGGGAAGGAGGGGCATCCAGGACACCCGAGCCCCGGCAGGACACCGGCCCCGTCATCGCCGACGCCCCTGGCTGCCCGGCACCCGAAACCGCCCCTCCTCCTTCCCAGTCCACCATTGCTCCCGCTCGGGCCCAAGGGGTACCTCCCCCACTATGCCCAAACGAGCGGGAGAACCCCGCCCCCGCTGTTTGCAATCTGGCGGGGCCTGTGGAGGAGGGTGCGGCAGGGACACCGCCAAGTATGGGAGAGGGCCCGCCCCAAGGGGAATCTTCCCTCCCTTGTGCTGCCCCACCGTTACCCCCTCGAGTCCCTGAGCCATCGCCTCTGCCCCCTGACACAACCCCTGCTAGCCAGCCCCCGGATGATGCCATGGAGGGCTGGGCCCTAGTCCAAGGGAAGCGGGGCAAGCGGAAGGCTCGAGCTCCGCTCCTCCCATCTGATGCGGAGACCCCCCGGAAGACCAGGAAGGGGGGCACCGATGCCGAGCCTTCCGCTCTACCCACGGGTGTGTTCCACCCACCAGAGCCGGCTGGGGAAGACGTGGCAGCACTGGAAGGCGGTATCTCCCCTCCACGGGAGTCCCTCCCCTCCCAGACCCCCGAGGCACCATTTGAAACCCCAGTGTGCCCCGAAGTAACCATCGCGTCAGGTGCCGGCGGGGAGAATCCCGGGGTAGCGGAAAACAATTTTCCCTCTATATATGAGGAGATCGAGGCCCTAGGTCTGACCCCGGTCACCCAAGGGGAGGACGATCCTATGCCAGCGGGCCTCGATCTGGGCGACTTCTTTCCGGCCCCCTTTTCCCCATACTCCCTCCCCGTAACCGTTGCTTCTGCTCCCACCTCCGAGGAGCCCCTGGACTCCTCCATCAACCCGGCTGCAGAGGGCACCCCGCTGAGAGCCGCCAAGCCAGTTAAGGCGACGGCCAGTGCCACGCGGCTGGAACCTGAGCCACCAGGGGCATCCCTCGCTGGTGAGGAGCATTCGACCTCCTTTCCGGGAGAGGACCCTACAGAAGAAAGTCCACCTCCTGATGCCGTGGCTGCCAAATCCACCAGACAGCTTGCGCCCGGCATCGGTGAGAGCCCTCTCCCGACCCAGAATCTCACCTCTACCCCTGCCCCTGCCCTTCTCCCGCCCACCTCCCGAGATATTATTGCCACCCCTGGGACAGTCTCCTTCCCCTTTCCAACAGATGACTCCCAGGGAATGGCCTTTGTGTTTACCCGTCCCGACCCACCAGGGGCTGCTATCCTCCCTCCGCCGCCCCCTATCGCCCCAGCATTCAGGTCAACCCATCAAGAGCCCCGTCGGGGGTCCGCACCCTGTCTGCCCGTCCCGCTGGGCCAGGGGGCTGTACCAAGGGCCCCATCGGGAAGCAACCAGACCATAACCCCAGCCCCCCATGCGCTGCGAGAGGAGTTGCGGGAGTTCCTAGAAGACGTCCGTGGCTCCCGCAACAAAGTCCAGCTTGCCCTCCAGCAATGGGGGGACTTTAATCAAATCCTCCGGGCCGCAAGGGCCCTCATGGGGGAGGGGAAAAGGACCGGGAGACAGGGCGCCGCGGCCTACCAGTGGGTCCGCCACTTCCGTGACTCCTTACTCACCTACGGGGTGGGTCACGGACTGCTACGCGGCCCGCCGGGAGCCACGAGCATTCCTGCCGGCGAGGATCCCCCCCAGCCCTCCTCATGGCACCCTTTACCATCGCAACATTGAACACCCGTGGCTGTAAGATGGGTCTCCGCAGGTCCCAGGTGCTCTCCTTCCTTCGAGAGGGGAGGTACTCTGTGGTTTTCCTGCAGGAGACCCATACGGATCCGACCGCCGAAGACAGCTGGCGGCTGGATTGGGGAGACAGGGTCTACTTTAGCCACCTCACAGTTCATACGGGTGGAGTGGCGACCCTGTTCTCCCCCGACCTACGGCCCGAGGTGCTGGGGGTCGCCGAGGCTGTGCCGGGTCGCCTGCTGCACCTCCGGGTCCAAATGGAGGGGCTCGTAGTCAACCTCGTCAACATCTATGCCCCAGCAGCGAGCCCAGAGCGGCTGCAATTCTATCAGCAGGCATCCGCCTTCCTCGGCACCTTGGATCCTCAGGAGTGCCTGGTCCTGGGAGGGGACTTTAACATCACCCTTGAGGAACGGGACCGCTCGGGAACCGAGCAGAGCCCGGCCGCCGTCGCCGTCCTCCAGGAGATAGTCGAACACCACTCCCTGGTGGACGTCTGGCGCGACCACCACCCGGATGACACTTCCACGTTCACCTTTGTCCGGGTGGAGGCCCATCGGTCGCGCCACTCCCGGTTGGACCGCATTTATTTATCACGCTTTCATCTTACACGAGCCCACTCCTCCAGCATCCGGCCGGCCCCATTTTCTGACCATCACATAGCCACCGTGACAGCCTCCCTCTGCGCGGAGAGGCCGGGGCCGGCCTATTGGCATTTTAACAACAGCTTGCTGGAGGATGCGGGCTTCGTGGCGTCCTTCCGGGAGTTCTGGCTGGCCTGGCGAGGGCAGCGGCGTGCCTTTCCCTCGGCACGGCGGTGGTGGGACGTAGGTAAGGTGCGCGCCCGGCTCTTCTGCCGTGACTACACCCGGGGCACCAGCCGACGGAGGGATGCAACGATAGAGCAGTTGGAACGGGAGGTCTTAGAGCTGGAGAGGCGTCTGGCCGCCAGCCCCGAGGATCCACCCCTCTGCGGAGCGTGCCGGGAGAAGCGGGAGGAGCTCCGGAGCCTCGAGGACCATCGGGCCCGGGGTGCCTTTGTTCGATCCCGCATCCGTCTCCTTCGGGAGATGGATTGCGGCTCCCGCTTCTTCTACGCCCTGAAAAAAAAGAGGGGGGCTAAGAAACATATCATCTGCCTACTGACTGAGGATGGCACCCCCCTCACGGATCCGGTGGAGATGTGCGAGAGGGCGAGAGCCTTCTACGCAAGCCTTTTCTCCCCGGAGCCGACCGATCCTAACGCTTGCAGAGTGCTGTGGGAGGAGCTCCCGACGGTCAGCGTGGGCGACCGAGACCAGCTAGAGCTGCCCCTCACTCTGGCTGAGTTCTCGGAAGCCCTCCGTCGCATGCCCACCAATAAATCTCCGGGCATGGACGGGCTGACCGTGGAGTTCTACCGCGTGTTCTGGGACGTCCTGGGCCCAGACCTAGTCACCGTCTGGGCCGAGTCTTTGCAGAGCGGGGTCCTCCCTCTTTCGTGCAGGCGAGCCGTGCTGGCCTTATTGCCAAAGAAGGGGGACCTCCGCGATTTACGAAATTGGCGTCCTGTCTCGCTCCTCAGCACGGACTACAAAATCGTGGCAAAAGCCATCTCCCTGAGGCTAGGGTCCGTGCTGGCGGACGTGGTCCACCCAGACCAGACCTACACCGTCCCGGGCCGCAGTATCTTCGACAACCTCTATCTGGTCCGGGACCTATTGGAACTTGGGTGTAGGGATGGTCTGTCGTTCGCCCTCCTGTCCTTAGATCAAGAGAAGGCGTTCGACAGGATGGATCACGGGTATCTCCTGAGCACTCTGCAGGCGTTTGGCTTCGGACCCAGGTTTGTGAACTTTCTCCGGGTGCTGTATGCTTCCGCAGAGTGTCTGGTAAGACTCAACTGGACCCTGACCGAACCGGTCAACTTCGGGCGAGGAGTACGGCAGGGGTGCCCCCTCTCAGGCCAGCTCTACGCTCTGGCGATCGAGCCCTTCCTCTGTCTCCTCCGAAGGAGGTTGACAGGGTTGGTGCTGAGGGAGCCGGAGCTGCGGCTGGTCCTGTCGGCGTACGCTGATGACGTGCTCCTCATGGTCCAGGACCCGGGCGACTTGGTGCGAGTGGAGGCTTGCCAGGCCATCTATTCAGCAGCCTCCTCTGCGCGGGTCAACTGGGTCAAGAGCTCTGGCTTGGTGGTAGGGGACTGGCGGCAGGCGAGCCCCCGCCCACCCGCGCTTCAAGCCATCCGGTGGAGCACGGGTCCGCTGCTCTATCTGGGCGTTTACCTTTCTGCCACGCATCCCTCTCCGCCGGAGAACTGGCAGAATTTAGAGGGCGGGGTGATAGAGCGGCTCCGGAAATGGACAGGACTACTCCGGTGCCTCTCCCTTCGAGGGAGAGCGTTAGTGCTTAATCAACTAGTCCTGTCCATGCTTTGGTACCGGCTCAACACCCTGGTCCCAGCCCCGGCTTTCCTGACCAACCTGCGGACATCGATTCTGGAGTTCTTTTGGTCAGGACTGCACTGGGTCCCTGCAGGGGTTCTCCATCTACCTTTGGAGGAGGGAGGGCAGGGCCTCAAATGTCTGCTTACTCAGGTCCATGTCTTCCGCCTCCAGACCCTGCAGAGGCTCCTTTATGGTGCAGGTAGTCCGGCGTGGAGCATACTGGCGCACGCCTTCCTGCGCCGCTTCCGAGGGCTCCGATACGACCGGCAGCTCCTTTATCTCCATCCGAGAGGTCTTCCGCGAGACCTCTCCGGGCTGCCGGTCTTCTACCAGGACCTCCTCCGGACCTGGAAACTCTTTACAACGAGCAGGTCCGTGGCGGCCACCGAGGGGGCAGATCTCCTCGCGGAGCCCCTGCTACACAACCCCCAGCTCCGTTTGCAGGTGGCGGAGTCCCGCTCGGTGCGCCAGAGGTTGGTCCTGGCAGAGGTCACAAGAGTCGGAGACCTCCTGGACTATGACCGGGGAGACTGGCTGGATCCCCTAACCTTCGCTCAGCGCATGGGGCTTTCCAGACCTTGTACTCCCCGATGCATACTTCAGGAGGTGAAGGCCGCTTTGCCGCCTGCTGCTCGGGTTTATCTCGACCGGGTCCTGCACGAGGGCACGCCCCGCCCACCCACTACCCCAGGCCCGCCGGACCTTTTAATTGGACCCCTCCCCCGTGGACCCAACCGATCCCTTCACCCCTTCACTAGAAGCCGGCTGCACGAGATGCAGCCGGTCTGTTTTCAAACCGCGCCAAGAAAACATCTCTACACGCTCGTGTTCCACACCCTTCACGCCTGCACCCTCGTGTCCCGCCCTGATACAAAATGGCGGGACCTCCTGCCACCTTGGAGGGTGAAGAGCCCCGGTGGGCCAGCCTATATTCCATCTTAGTCCCAAAGCCCGCCGGGGATGTCAGTTGGCGGCTCCTTCACGGAGCCGTGAGCACGGGCGTGTACTTGGCGCGGTTCACCACAATCCCAGACACCTGCCCCTTTTGCGGCGTGAGGGATACCCTGGCACATGTCTACCTGGAGTGTGCCAGGCTGCAGCCCCTATTCCGGCTCCTCACCAATATCTTATTACGTTTTTGGTTGCACTTCTCCCCTCACCTTCTCATTTATGCACTCCCTATCCGTGGCCCCACAAAGTCCCGGGATCTCCTGGTCAACCTCCTCCTGGCGCTAGCTAAAATGGCCATCTACAAAACCAGAGTGAGGAGGTTGGCCGATGGAGTCTCCTGTGACTGTGGGGCCTATTTCCGATCCTCGGTCCGTTCACGTATCCGGGCAGAGTTCCTCTGGGCGGCGTCCTCTGACTCCCTTGACGCCTTTGAGGAGCAGTGGGCGCTGTCCGGGGTTCTCTGCTCGGTGTCCCCGTCCGGTTCCCTTCTTTTGACCCTTTGACCGCACTCCTGTCCCTGTTATTTTATTAGTTGTCCCCCGGAATTTTTTGGGTATCTAGGTCCTGTGGATCCCCCTTTTAGGCTGGGGGGGACCCTTTAGCAGTGGACGGGCTTCGCCCGCCAACTTCCCGGATCCCAATAAGACTACTCTCCCATAGCCTTCTAGTTTGGAGGGAAGTGGGAAGCTGCTACTAGGCCCTAAGCTCTCCCTGCTGCTCCAGCTGCTCCCCTGGCTGGGCCAGACACCCACCCCCCCTTTCTCTGCTACCTGGTTGCTGGACCCCCCACACTTGGGTGCTGCTACTGCTGCAACTGCAGCCCCGGGGGGGGGGACTGCTAGCCCACTCCCCAGAGAGGAGGAGTGAGGGACCCCAGCCACTGCTGTTGTGGATACCACCACCAGCACCACCACCTGAGAGGGGTCCATTCTGCCTGCCTGGACCACCACCTGGAGTTCCTGGAGCTGCTGCTGGTGCTGCTGCAGAGGCCACTGCCTGGAGCTGCTGAAGCCCGAGGAGGAGAAGAAGAGGATCATCTGCCAGTGGGGCAGCACCTAGAGACTTTGCAGACCACCGTGGAGGGGACCATAAGACTGAGTAATTTCCAAACTGTGCTCTTGTGGTGGGGGTTTTGACTGTGTTTGTAGGGACACAGGGGGTGTGGTGTGGAGCTGCCCCCCCGATCCATCTGTGTGTCCCCCCCAACCCCCACCACTATTACCACCACCGCTGCCCCCTCCACCACCCCCACTGGCTGTATACCATCTGCCTCAGCTCCTGCCTCTGGACTCAGCTGCTTGCTTGGCTTGCCACGCCCTATTTCCACCCTTTGGGCCAGAAGCAGCAGCAAGCTAAAAAAGACTTGTGCAAGTGCACATGGGCACATGTGCCCCCCCTGGACTGCCTACCCCCCAGCTTTGCCCTTTACTACCTGCCCCATTTGCCACTTGCTTTGCCTCCTCTTTTGCCCCAGCCCCCCTTACTAGCTTCAGTTTGTTTGCCTGCCCCGCCCATTTCCTTCTGAAGCCTTTGTTTGTTTGCCCCGCCCCAGCCTCTGAAGCTAGCCCCTTGGTTTCCCTGTTCTACCCCCAGACCGCTTAGCCCCTCGCTCCGTGTGCCCATGCCCCCTCCCATGCGCTTGTGCAATTCCCCTTTTTAGTTGCAACCCTCTTCACTGCACCCTCAATGTTGTTGAATCCCCCCCCCCGTAGTGCACCAAGAGGAGCCGGAATTTCCACCTTGTGTCGGTGACTGACCCCTAACCCCTGATTGCCCCCCGTCCAGCCCACCCCTTTTGGCGCCCTCCTCCCCTGCCTGCAGCCTAGCGGGGAGGAGTGGTCGACCTGCTTCCCCTCTCCCCTCCTCCTTTTGCTGTCCCCCTTTCCTCCTTGCTCATGATGGCGGGGGATGAGACGGGTGAGACCTCTCCAGTAGCCCGAGCTCCCCCTCCCCCGCCTGCCCCTCCGTCACCCCCCCAAGCTTCTACGTCCGCTGCCAAACCATCTGCCATCGCCCCCGCTGGGGCACCAGCAGCGACGGGCACCGGGGTGACCTCCACTGCTGCCACGTCTATCACCTCCTCAGATTTGGGGGGAGTCCTCCCAGCCGGCGGGAAGGGCCAAGGGAAGAAGAAGGGGAAGGGCCCCGCTAAAAAGACCAGGCCCTCCATGGCAGGGGCTGCCCCCGATGCCCCGGCCCCATCTCCAGCTGGGGCGCCCCTCCCCGCTGTTCCCTCCACCAGCTCTGCAGGTGTCCCTCCCCCGGCCCCCAGAGCATACGCCCAGGTGGCGGCAGCCCCCCCGCCTGCCGCTACATCATTTCTCCAGCCCACCGCCTCCGCTACCATCTATAGCGGCCGGGGCCCCTTTCCCAGCATGACCAGGAAGCACGGCGTCCGTTGCCTCCTGGTGCCCGCCTCACCCCACGTGGAGACCTATGTGCGGGCGTTGGCGAGGGTGGTGGGGCCCACGGCCATTGTGGCAACCTCCAAAACGTATGGCAAGGTTGTCTTCTTCTTAGCATCGGAGGCCGCCGCCCAGGAGGCGGTGGAGAAGGGCCTGGCGGTCGGGGGCGTGTTCGTCCCCTTAGAGCCGCTAGAGGACCTGGGCGTCCGCCTGGTCCTGACCTCCGTCCCTCCCTTTCTCCCCAATGCCGCCCTGTTACCCGCCCTTTCTACCTTGGGGAAGCCCATCTCTGTCATCAGCCCTCTCCCGTTGGGCTGCAAAGACCCCGCCCTCCGTCACGTCCTCTCCTTCCGCCGGCAAGTGCAGCTTCAACGGCCGCCAGCGGCGCGCGACGGAGAGGCACTCGAGGGGTCCTTCCTAGTCCCCTACCAGGGGACCCATTACAGGGTGCATTATTCCACGGGGGAGACCCGGTGCTACCTCTGCCGGGCGATGGGGCACGTCCGGAGGGACTGCCCCCTGGCCCGGGAAGGAGGGGCATCCAGGACCTCCGAGCCCCGGCAGGGCATCGGCCCCGTCATCGCCGACGCCCCTGGCTGCCCGGCACCCGAAACCGCCCCTTCTCCTTCCCAGTCCACCATTGCTCCCGCTCAGGCCCAAGGGGCACCTCCCCCACTATGCCCAGATGAGCGGGAGAACCCCGCCCCCGCTGTTTGCAATCTGGCGGGGCCTGTGGAGAAGGGTGCGGCAGGGACACCGCCAAGCATGGGAGAGGGCCCGCCCCAAGGGGAATCTTCCCTCCCTTGTGCTGCCCCACCGTTACCCCCTCGAGTCCCTGAGCCATCGCCTCTGCCCCCTGACACAACCCCTGCTAGCCAGCCCCCGGACGATGCCATGGAGGGCTGGGCCCTAGTCCAGGGGAAGCGGGGCAAGCGAAAGGCTCGAGCTCCGCTCCTCCCATCTGATGCGGAGGCCCCCCGGAAGACCAGGAAGGGGGGCACCGATGCCGAGCCTTCCACTCTACCCACGGGTGTGTTCCATCTACTAGAGCCGGCTGGGGAAGACGTGGCAGCACTGGAAGGCGGTATCTCCCCTGCGCGGGAGTCCCTCCCCTCCAAGACCCCCGAGGCACCATCTGAAACCCCAGTGTGCCCCGAAGTAACCGTCGCGTCAGGTGCCGGCGAGGAGAATCCCGGAAAACAATTTCCCCTCTATATATGAGGAGATCGAGGCCCTGGGTCTGACCACGGTCACCCAGGGGGAGGATGATCCTATGCCAGCGGACCTCGATTTGGGCGACTTCACTCCAGCCCCCCTTTCCCCATGTTCCCTCCCCCTAACCGTTGCTTCTGCTCCCACCTCCGAGGAGCCTCTGGACTCCTCCCTCAACCCGGCTGCAGAGGGCACTCCGCTGAGAGCCGCCGAGCCAGTTGAGGTGACGGGCAGTGCCACGCGGCTGGAACCTGAGCCACCAGGGGCATCCCTCGCTGGTGAGGAGCATTCGACCTCCTTTCTGGGAGAGGACCCTACCGAAGAAAGTCCACGTCCTGATGCCGTGGCTGCCAAATCCATCAGAGAGCTTGCGCCCGGCCTCAGTGAGAGCCCTCTCCCGACCCAGACTCTCACCTCTACCCCTGCCCCTGCCCGTATCCCACCCACCTCCCGAGATATTATTGCCACTCCTGGGACTGTCTCCTTCCCCTTTCCAACAGATGACTCCCAGGGAGTGGCCTTTGTGTTTACCCGTCCCGATCCACCAGGGGCTGCTATCCTCCCTCCGCCACCCCCTATCGCCCCAGCATTCAGGTCAACCCATCAAGAACCCCGACGGGGGTCCGCACCGTGTCTGCCCATCGCGCTGGGCCAGGGGGCTGTACCAAGGGCCCCGTCAGGGAGCAACCAGACCATAACCCCAGCCCCCCATGCGCTGCAAGAGGAGTTGCGGGAGTTCCTAGAAGACGTCCGTGGCTCCCGCAACAAAGTCCAGCTTGCCCTCCAGCGATTGGGGGACTTTAATCAAATCCTCCGGGCCGCAAGGGCCTTCATGGGGGAGGGGAAAAGGACCGGGAGGCAGGGCGGCGCGGCCTAACAGCGGGTCCGCCACTGCCGTGACTCCTTACTCACCTACGGGGTGGGTCACGGACTGCTGCGCGGCCCTCCGGGAGCCACAAGCATCCCTGCCGGCGAGGATCCCCCCCAGCCCTCTTCATGGCACCCTTTACCATCGCAACATTGAACACCCGTGGCTGTAGGATCAGTCTCCGCAGGTCCCAGGTGCTCTCCTTCCTTCGAGAGGGGAGGTATTCTGTGGTTTTCCTGGAGGAGACCCATACGGATCCGACCGCCGAAGACAGCTGGCGGCTGGATTGGGGGGACAGGGTCTACTTTATCCACCTCACAGTTCATACGGCTGGAGTGGCGACCCTGTTCTCCCCCGACCTACGGCCCGAGGTGCTGGGGTCGCCGAGAATGTGCCGGGTCGCCTGCTGCACCTCCGGGTCCGCATGGAGGGGCGCGTAGTCAAACTCGTCAACATCTATGCCCCAGCAGCGAGTCCGGAGCGGCTGCAATTCTATCAGCAGGCATCCGCCTTCCTCGGCACCTTGGATCCTCAGGAGTGCCTGGTCCTGGGAAGGGACTTTAACATCACCCTTGAGGAGCGGGACCGCTCGGGGATCGAGCAGAGCCCTCAGCACGGACTACAAAATCGTAGCAAAAGCCATCTCCCTGAGGCTAGGGTCCGTGCTGGAGGACATGGTCCACCCGGATCAGACCTACACCGTCCCGGGCCGCAGGATCTTCGACAACCTATATCTGGTCAGGGACCTATTGGAACTTGGGTGTAGGGATGGTCTGTCGTTCGCCCTCCTGTCCTTAGATCAGGAGAAGGAGTTCGACAGGATGGATCACGGGTATCTCCTGAGCACTCTACAGGCGTTTGGCTTCGGACCCAGGTTTGTGAATTTTCTCCGGGTGCTGTACGCTTCCGCAGAGTGTTTCTTAAGGCTCAACTGGACCCTGACCGAACCGGTCAACTTCGGGCGAGGAGTACGGCAGGGGTGCCCCCTCTCAGGCCAGATGTACGCCCTGGCGATCGAGCCCTTCCTCTGTCTCCTCCCAAGAAGGTTGACAGGGTTGGTGCTGAGGGAGCCGGAGCTGCGGCTGGTCCTGTCGGCGTACGCTGATGATGTGCTCCTCGTGGTCCAGGACCCAGGCGACTTGGTGCGGGTGGAGGCTTGCCAGGCCATCTATTCAGCAGCCTCCTCTGCGCGGCTCAACTGGGTGAAGAGCTCTGGCTTGGTGGTAGGGGACTGGCGGCAGGCGAGCTCCCTCCCACCCGCGATTCAGGCCATCCGGTGGAGCACGGGTCCGCTGCTCTATATGGGCGTTTACCTTTCTGCCACGCATCCCTCTCCACCGGAGAACTCGCAGAATTTAGAGGGCGGGGTGATAGAGCGGCTCCGGAAATGGACAGGACTACTCCGGTGCCTCTCCCTTCGAGGGAGAGTGTTAGTGCTTAATCAACTAGTCCTGTCCATGCTCTGGTACCGGCTCAACACCCTGGTCCCGGCCCCGGCTTTCCTGACCAACCTGCGGACATCGATTCTGGAGTTCTTTTGGTCAGGACTGCACTGGGTCCCTGCAGGGGTTCTCCATCTACCTGTGGAGGAGGTGCACGAGATGCAGCCGGTCTCCTTTCAAAGCGCTCCAAGAAAACATCTCTACACGCTCGTGCTCCACACCCTTTACACCCGCACCCTCGTTTCCCGTCCCGATACAAAATGGCGGGACCTCCTGCCATCTTCGGAGGGTGAAGAGCCCCGGTGGGCCAG
The DNA here is from genome assembly GCF_009764565.3 of Dermochelys coriacea. Lineage (NCBI taxonomy): Eukaryota > Metazoa > Chordata > Testudines > Dermochelyidae > Dermochelys > Dermochelys coriacea. The sequence continues at coordinate 45,138,161 of NC_050069.1, read as the reverse complement.
CCTATATTCCATCTTAGTCCCAAAGCCCGCCGGGGATGTCAGTTGGCGGCTCCTTCACGGAGCCGTGAGCACAGGCGTGTACTTGGCGCGGTTCACCACAATCCCAGACACCTGCCCCTTTTGCGGCGTGAGGGATACCCTGGCACATGTCTACCTGGAGTGTGCCAGGCTGCAGGCCCTATTCCGGCTCCTCACCAATATTTTATTACATTTTTGGTTGCACTTCTCCCCTCACCTTCTCATTTATGCACTCCCTATCCGTGGCCCCACAAAGTCCCGGGATCTCCTGGTCAACCTCCTCCTGGCGCTAGCTAAAATGGCCATCTACAAAACCAGAGTGAGGAGGTTGGCCGATGGAGTCTCCTGTGACTGTGGGGCCTATTTCCGATCCTCGGTCCGTTCACGTATCCGGGCAGAGTTCCTCTGGGCGGCGTCCTCTGACTCCCTTGACGCCTTTGAGGAGCAGTGGGCGCGGTCCGGGGTTCTCTGCTCCGTGTCCCCGTCCAGTTCCCTTCGTTTGACCCTTTGACCGCACTCCTATCCCTGTTATTTTATTAGTTGTCCCCCGAAATTTTTTGGGCATCTAGGTCCTGTGGATCCCCCTTTTAGGCTGGGGGGGGATCCTTTAGCAGTGGACGGGCTTCGGCCGCCCACTTCCCGGATCCCAATAAGACTGCTCTCCCATAGCCTTCTAGCTTGGAGGGAGGTGGGAAGCTGCTACTCCTGCTGCTGCTAGACCCTAAGCTCTCCCTGCTGCTCCAGCTGCTCCCCTGGTTGGGCCAGACACCACCCCCCCATTCTCTGCTACTTGGTTCCTGGACCCCCCACTCTCGGGTGCTGCTATTGCTCCAACTGCAGCCCCGGGGGAGGGGCTGCTAGCCCACCCCCCAGAGAGGAGGAGTGAGGGACCCCAGCCACTGCTGTTGTGGACACCACCAACACCACCTGAGAGGGGTACTTTCTGCCTACCTGGACTACAACCTGGAGTTCCTGGAGCTGCTGCTGCAGAGGCCACTGTCTGGAGCTGCTGGAGCCCGAGGAGGAGAAAAAGAGGAACATCTACCAGTGGGGGAGCACCTAGAGACTTTGAAGACTACCGTGGAGGTGGCCTAAGACTGAATAATTTTCAAACTGTGCTCTTGTGGTGGGGGTCTTGACTGTGTTTGTAGGGACACGGGGGGTGTGGCGTGGAGCTGCCCCCCTGATCCATCTGTGTGTCCCCCCCAACCCCCACCACTATTACCACCACCGCTGCCCCCTCCATCACCCCCACTAGCTGTATACCATCTGCCTCAGCTCCTGCCTCTGGACTCAGCTGCTTGCTTGGCTTGCCACGCCCTATTTCCACGCTTTGGGCCAGAAGCAGCAGCCAGCTAAAAATGACTTGTGCAAGTGCACATGGGCACATGTGCCCCCCCCCCGGACTGCCTACCCCCCAGCTTTGCCCTTTCCTATCTGCCCCATTTGCCACTTGCTTTGCCTCCTCTTTTGCCCCAGCCCCAAGAAGGAGAGCACCTTCGGGGAGCAGGATCGCTTGGGGACCGAGCGGAGCCCGGCCGCCGTCGCCGTTCTCTAGGAGATAGTCGAACACCACTCCCTGGTGGACGTCTGGCGCGACCACCACCCGGATGACACTTCCACATTCACCTTTGTCCGGGTGGAGGCCCATCGGTCGCGCCACTCCCGGTTGGACCGCATTTATTTATCACGCTTTCATCTTTCACGAGCCCACTCCTCCAGCATCCGACCGGCCTCATTTTCTGACCATCATATAGCCACCGTGACAGCCTCCCTCTGCGCAGAGAGCCCGGGGCCGGCCTATTGGCATTTTAACAACGGCTTGCTGGAGGATGCGGGCTTCGTGGCGTCCTTCCGGGAGTTCGGGCTGGCCTGGCGAGGGCAGCAGCGTGCCTTTCCCTCGGTGCGGCAGTGGTGGGACCTAGGGAAGGGGCGCGCCAAACTCTTCTGCCGTGACTACACCCGGGGCGCCAGCCGACAGAGGGATGCGGCGATAGAGCAGTTGGAACGGGAGGTCTTAGAGCTGGAGAGGCGTCTGGCCGCCAGCCCCGAGGATCCATCCCTCTGCGGAGCATGCCAGGAGAAGTGGGAGGAGCTCCGGACCCTCAAGGACCATCAGGCCCGGGGTGCCTTTGTTCGATCCCACATCCGTCTACTTCGGGAGATGGATCGCGGCTCCCGCTTCTTCTACAACCTGGAGAAAAAGAGGGGGTCTAAAAAACATGTCATCTGCCTACTGGCAGAAGATGGCACCCCCCTCACAGATCCGGTGGAGATGTGCGGGAGGGCGAGAGCCTTCTACGCTAGTAATCCGACCGATCCTAACACTTGCAGAGTGCTGTGGGAGGAGCTCCTGACGGTAAGCGCAGGCGACCGAGACCGGCTGGAGCTGCCTCTCACTCTGGCCGAGTTCTCAGAAGCCCTCCATTGCATTCCCACCAATAAATCTCCGGGCATGGACGGGCTGACCGTAGAGTACTACCGCGTGTTCTGGGACGTTCTGGGCCCAGACCTAGTCACCCTCTGGGCCGAGTCTTTGCAGTCCTCCCTCTTTTGTGCAAGCGAGCTGTGCTGGCCTTATTGCAGAAGAAGGGGGACCTCCGCGATTTACGAAATTGGCGTCCCGTCTCGCTCCTCAGCACGGACTACAAAGTCGTGGCAAAAGCCATCTCGCTGCGGCTAGGGTCCGTGCTGGCGGACGTGATCCACCCAGACCAGACGTACACCGTCCCGGGCTGCAGCATCTTCGACGACCTATATCTGATCCGGGACCTATTGGAACTCGGGTGTAGGGATGGTCTGTCGTTCGCCCTCCTGTCCTTAGATCAGGAGAAGGAGTTCGACAGGATGGATCACGGGTATCTCCTGAGCACTCTGCAGGCGTTTGGCTTCGGACCCAGGTTTGTGAGTTTTCTCCAGGTGCTGTACGCCTCCACAGAGTGTTTGGTCAAGCTGAACTGGACCCTGACCGAACCAGTCAGCTTCGGGCGAGGAGTACGGCAGGGGTGCCCCCTCTTGGGCCAGCTGTACGCTCAGGCGATTGAGCCCTTCCTCTGTCTCCTCCGAAGAAGGTTGACAGGGTTGGTGCTGCGGGAGCCGGAGCTGTGCTGATCCTGTCGGCGTACGCTGATGACCTGGTCCTCGTGGTCCAGGACCTGGGTGACTTGGCGTGGTGGAGGCTTGCCAGGCCATCTATTCGGCAGCCTCCTCCGCGTGGGTCAACTGGGTCAAGATCTCTGGCTTGGTGGTAGGGGACTGGCAGCAGGCGAGCTCCCTCCCACCCGCGCTTCAGGCCATCTGATGGAGCATGGGTCCGCTGCTCTTTCTCGGCATTTATCTTTCTGCCACGCATCCATCTCTGCTGGAGAACTGGAAGAATTTAGAGGTCTTTCCACCTAGCTGTTTGAGCATCTTAACATTATTAGAATACTGAAAAGGGGTGTCTGTGTTTGAGAAGGTCAATTCACCCCAGATTTCTAGCAATATTTTGAAAGCGTAGTGGGGGAATTCCCAAAAGATTATCTTTGCTGAAGGTAGTGTAATTTATTTAGACATATATTAGCATGAGTATTGCCAAATGAACTAAGTATGCTCTGCAATCTAGCAGGCAAAGTCATAAGATCCAGTGGCTGCTAGAACATGAAGCCAGTAACGTTCAAACTGGAAATAAGACTCAACAGTGAGGGCAACCAACCACTGGAACAGATTACCAAGAAAGGCTGTAAATTTTCCATCACTTCAAATGAGTTTAGGATGTCTTCTTAAAAGAATTAATCCACAAGTTATTGGGCTCAATGCAGGAATTGCTGAGTGAAATTATATTACCCATGTTATCCAAGAAGTCAGGCTAGATGATCACAATGTATATTTCTGATCTTTAAATCTAGGTATTAAATGAATAATTTGGGCCATATTTTACTTTTAATCTATATATCTATAACTGCTGGTGACATTAGTGGAAGTTGCATATGGAGATCCAAGGAAGTATATGGCTCTTTCAGTCTATGCAGCGATACCCTTAGCTAGCTGGTGCTCTCTCTCTCGAGTTTTTCTTTTAGAGTAGCAGCCATGTTAGTCTGTAAGTAGGTGATTAGGCCTAATCACATCAGCCACACTATCAGAGGCTCGTTCACCTGCACATCTACCAATGTGATATATGCCATCATGTGCCAGCAATGCCCCTCTGCCATGTACATTGGTCAAACTGGACAATCTCTACGTAAAAGAATGAATGGACACAAATCAGATGTCAAGAATTATAACATTCAAAAACCAGTTGGAGAACACTTCAATCTCTCTGGTCACTCGATTACAGACCTATGAGTGGTTATCCTTCAACAAAAAAGCTTCAAAAACAGACTCCAACGAGAGACTGCTGAATTGGAATTAATTTGCAAACTGGATACAATTAACTTAGGCTTGAATAGAGACTGGAAATGGATGAGTCATTACACAAAGTAAAACTATTTCCCCATGTTATTTCCCCCCCACCCCACCCCCCACTGTTCCTCAGATATTCTTGTTAACTGCTGGATATAGCCTACCTTGCTTGTCACCATGAAAGGTTTTCCTCCTCCCCCCCTGCCCGCTGCTGGTGATGGCTTATCTTAAGTGATCACTCTCCTTACAGTGTGTATGATAAACCCATTGTTTCATGTTCTCTGTGTGTGTATATCAATCTCCCCTCTGTTTTTTCCACCAAATGCATCCGATGAAGTGAGCTGTAGCTCACGAAAGCTTATGCTCTAATAAATTTGTTAGTCTCTAAGGTGCCACAAGTACTCCTTTTCTTTTTTCGAGTTTTTCTGAGGCACTAGTCATCACATTAGCTAAGCACCATAAAGCTGCAAAGCAGGGTGTTATCTGTGGGCTAAAATACTTACTGTTTTTCTCTCATTAGAATTATGATCTCATGCTTGCATCACTGGCCATTCACATAGCAGAAAAAAAAACTTAACAGGTGTGGCAGTCAGGCCAAGTAATGCACCATCTGCCTCATGCAACCAATGAAACTGCTGCATGCAAGTTAATTGTAGAGGCTGAATGGTGATTGGTTGAGTTATCTCTGATACCACAATGGGGCAGGACTCTTGGCATGGCGTAGTCAGAAAAACTAGCAGAAGATGCTGGAGATCCAATTGAAAATGAATTCATGTTTGGAAATTTGGGTTCACGTGATACATACCTTTCATTGCTTGACTACATAATAGTTGCTTTGCCGCAACCTTCTTCTCTCTAGGCAGGGAGAAGCAGATGAAGATTCCGCTTGAGTTAATCAACTCTGTTCCAGGTGGTCAACGAGACTTTAAATATTTGGATGGCTTTGGTACTTTTCAGATGCACATTTTTAGAAAGGGCTACACATGCAAAGACACTCACAAAAATAACACAATTTTTCAAAGCATTTGGCATCTTTGGCTCAATATGTTGTACAATTATTTATTTTGATGTTAGCTATCCCCCTCCTTGTATCCCCTATACAGCTGATCCTGCCTTCAGTCAGTGAAACTTGTAATCTTTCAATTCCACAGGTGTGTAGCATTTGTCTGAAGATGAGGATTCCTCCATCTCACTACAATACTGCTGCAGACACTTCATAATTAAAAATAGCTGAATAAAACATTCAAGTCAGACTATTTTAAGGTTAAATGTCTGATCAGCTACTGACCCTATATCCAACATTTTTAAGATGCCGGTTCATAGTTAGTCAATACAAAATAAAATATAGATAAGTTACCCTGACTCTGTGTAACAATTCTGCATACCTTAATTAATGCATCTGCTATAAGCTTTACATTAATACCAATACGATGGAAACTATCAAGCCTATCGACATTGTGCCTGACAGTATTATATGTAACAAGTTATTTTATCATTTAGTGCTTTGTTTCCTCATGTAATAGTTTTATGTTGGGAAGGCTGTTTTGTTAAATACATTTTTATTGTTTTGGATCAGAGGAGGATTACAGCCTCTCTGGGTGAATTGATCCAAGGAGGAGGGAAGCAGGTCAGTTCAGTTTCCCAATTCCAAGGAAGGTGTTTTATCCTCTACATATGGTGAATGTAAATTTTATTGAAAGCCCTGAATTAACTGCAGGCTCCTGTTGAAACTGTACAAACAGTGTCAGATGTGCCCTGGAAAGAGGAGCTTCGTTGTTTGTCTTGTGGTAGCACTCTGTTTTCTGGAACCTAGAAGACAATCACTTCCTTGCAAACACAGGCAGATCAAATAAACCACATTTTGTCCTTTTGCCATCTGCCCTTTGCTTATTTTATTTTAAGCTACATGACTAAGCTTTGCTTTCTGACATGTGAAGGTGGGCCATGCTGTTTTTCTGCTCAACTCCTTGAGGCTTGTAATGAATCTGAAGAAGCAGAACTGATCTGCAAAGGGGTGAGTCAGAAAATCAGTAACTGTACAATAACTACTTGCTGTGCCAAATAGCAGGACTTAGATACTAACATAACAAAATTGCCTCAGAGAAAGTTTCATGATGGTGGGGAAAAAGAATCTGCCTTTCTTCCTTCCTTCCAGGCAAACCTAGGGGCCTGATTCTGAGCTCGACAGAATTACACCACTGTAAGTGAGACCTGAGTCATTCTAAATATCTACAAAAACCAGCTAGTGGAGGTGTAACTACTAAAGCAGGAGTTGTGGAAGGGAGGTAGCTAGGCCAGACTTCCCACTCACACCCCAGATCCAACGTAGTCCCAGTAACCCAACTTTCCCAACCTCTGGGAGTATCCAGGACAGATGGGAAACCCATGCTGTCTTCCAGGTTGGGCAGCATGGGGCTCAGGAGTCAGTCCCAGCCTCAGCCCCAGGCAGCATGAGGCTCAAGCAAGTGGCAACACTAGTGGCTCGGGCCAGCCCTGCTTGGGGTGGGAGGGGCTCAGGCCAGCCCTGTGCAGGGGCCAAGGGGCTCAGGCAAGTGGCAACACCAAGCAGCTCAGGCCCTTTTGACAGCGAGATGCATGGTGAGCCCTTACAGCAAGACTAGGAGCCACCATTTAGGTGGTGAATGGGGCACTTTTGCTGGGTTTTGGCACAACAGGGGAATTTTGTCATTTTTAATCCTTTTAAAAAATGGAGTGGCAGCTGTTCAATATCTGGGACAATTAGTAATCTTTAAACACATAAGAGATTAGGCTTGGGGGTAACAGGGAAATTGACCATAGCTCAGTGGGGCAGTATGGGATAGTGTCTCTCTATATATTTAAAATGTGCAAGGTGTATGCCTAATAGCACCCAGATCCCTGTGCCTGGCTGCTGCATCCCTTTCCCCTGGACTTCGTATACTTAGTCATTTTACATTTCATGCTCTCTGAAGCAGGAACGGTGCCTTCTCCTCTGTTTTTTACAGCACCTAATGTGATGGGGCCCAGATCCTGACTGGGCACTTCTGTAATCCAAATAGTAGCAGTAATAGGATAAGGTTTGCTTCTGATAAACCTGGGAAAGTCTGGATACTTACAGTGCAATATTAAGGTAATATCCTTGATATTCAGAATGCACAGCCAGAGAGGGCTTGACGGGAGCAGTGAATCAGAGTCAGAGCAGCAGGAAGCAGGGCAGTGTACAACTGACTAGTGGTGGCTGCCTGATGCAACAGACTGAGCTATTGAACTGAGTAGTGGAGAACTAGATCTATCTGTGGGAACAGAGACTGAGAGTTCATCTTGTGGGGAAATCTGGGTTGTAGCGTAGCGCGTAAGAGGAATGGGACAGCTGCACCAGCCTTTAGGCCTACTCCCTGCAGTGCATCTAGATTACTATTGCTGCAATGAAGGGGTAGGGTCATTGTTTCGCCCCTCACCACCCGTCTGTAGGGTCTGGAAAGAGAAGACCGTGTGCTTCCCTGGGTGTGGGAACTACAGTTGTGGCTGACCTTTCGGTGGGACCTGCAGGAAAGCAGGCTGCATGTGTCATCCTCTCCTTACACACATGCCCCAGGTGCAGTCACAATCTTTCCATGGAACAAGGAGAAAGCTATCTAAAGAGAGCGAGGGCATTATACATTCTGAACCTGAGATCACCTGAGTACTTCTGTAACCAAGGCCCTTGGTGTCCATTATAGGCAGAAAGGCACAAGCTATATGGTACCCTTAGCCTATTAACTGAGACAGAGCCAGAAGAGTACCCAGAAGTCACCTACTACAGGACAGGCCCAAACAGATTGACAGAGCCAGAAGAGTACCCAGAAGTCACCTACTACAGGACAGGCCCAAACAGATTGACAGAGCCAGAAGAGTACCCAGAAGTCACCTACTACAGGACAGGCCCAAACAGATTGACAGAGCCAGAAGAGTACCCAGAAGTCACCTACTACAGGACAGGCCCAACAAAGAAAACAACAGAACGCCACTAGCCATCACCTTCAGCCCCCAACTAAAACCCCTCCAACGCATCATCAAGGATCTACAACCTATCCTGAAGGACGAGCCATCGCTCTCTCAGATCTTGGGAGACAGACCAGTCCTTGCTTACAGACAGCCCCCCAATCTGAAGCAAATACTCACCAGCAACCACACACCACACAACAGAACCACTAACCCAGGAACCTATCCTTGCAACAAAGCCCGTTGCCAACTCTGTCCACATATCTATTCAGGGGATTCCATCATAGGGCCTAATCACATCAGCCACACTATCAGAGGCTCGTTCACCTGCGCATCTACCAATGTGATATATGCCATCATGTGCCAGCAATGCCCCTCTGCCATGTACATTGGCCAAACTGGACAGTCTCTACGTAAAAGAATGAATGGACACAAATCAGACGTCAAGAATTATAACATTCAAAAACCAGTTGGAGAACACTTCAATCTCTCTGGTCACTCGATCACAGACCTAAGAGTGGCTATACTTCAACAAAAAAGCTTCAAAAACAGACTCCAACGAGAGACTGCTGAATTGGAATTAATTTGCAAACTGGATACAATTAACTTAGGCTTGAATAGAGACTGGGAATGGATGAGTCATTACACAAAGTAAAACTATTTCCCCATGGTATTTCTCCCTCCCACCCCACCCCCCACTGTTCCTCTGATATTCTTGTTAACTGCTGGAATTAGCCTACCTGCTTGTCACCATGAAAGGTTTTCCTCCTTCCCCCCCCTGCTGTTGGTGATGGCTTATCTTAAGTGATCACTCTCCTTACAGTGTGTATGATAAACCCATTGTTTCATGTTCTCTGTGTGTGTGTATATAAATCTCTCCTCTGTTTTTTCCACCAAATGCATCCGATGAAGTGAGCTGTAGCTCACGAAAGCTTATGCTCTAATAAATTTGTTAGTCTCTAAGGTGCCACACGTACTCCTTTTCTTTTTGCGAATACAGACTAACACGGCTGCTACTCTGAAACCTGTGATTATGCAAGGCACTGAATTTAGCCGTATAGAGTGGAAATCTGTCAACTTCATGAAAAAACTCGCACAGATACAGACAGACATCATCTTCCTCTCCAAATGCAAACAGATGGACATCATACCGAAAGGACTGAAGGTAAAAAATCCATTACAATCTACATACCACACAGACTATGCTGACAGCTTGTGCCACACACTCTCAAGGAAACTGCGGAACCACCTGATCAACATCCTCTACAGCAAACAGGGAAAGATTAAGAATGAGCTCTCAAAACTGGATACTCTCATAAAGAACCAACCTTCCACACAAACTTCCTCGTGGCTGGACTTTACAAAAACTAGACAAGCCATTTACAAAACACACTTTGATTCTCTACAAAAGAAAAAGGACACTAAGCTATCTAAACTACTATATGCCACAAGGGGCCACAACAATGGTTCCCGTAACCCACCCAGCAATATTGTTAATCTATCCAACTATACTCTTAGCCCAGCGGAAGAATCTGTCCTATCTCGGGGCCTCTCCTTTTGCCCCTCCACCCCCACGAACATGATACAGTTCTGTGGTGACCTAGAATCCTATTTTCGACGTCTCAGACTCAAGGAATATTTCCAACACACCTCTGACCAACATATTAACCCACAGAGACCTTCCTGCCAACACTACAAAAAGAAGGATTCTAGGTGGACTCCTCCTGAAGGTCGAAACAGCAGCCTGGATTTCTACATAGACTGCTTCCGCCGACGTGCACGAGCTGAAATTGTGGAAAAGCAGCATCGCTTACCCCATAACCTCAGCCATGCAGAACACAGTGCCATCCACAGCCTCAGAAACAACTCTGACATCATAATCAAAAAGGCTGACAAAGGAGGTGCTGTCGTCATCATGAATAGGTCAGAGTATGAACAAGAGGCTACTAGGCAGCTCTCCAACACCACTTTCTACAAGCCATTACCCTCTGATCCCACTGAGAGTTACCAAAAGAAACTACAGCATTTGCTCAAGAAACTCCCTGAAAAGCACAAGAACAAATCCGCACAGACACACCCCTGGAGCCAGGACCTGGGGTATTCTATCTGCTACCCAAGATCCATAAACCTGGAAATCCTGGACGCCCCATCATCTCAGGCATTGGCACCCTGACAGCAGGATTGTCTGGCTATGTAGACTCCCTCCTCAGGCCCTTCGTTACCAGCACTCCCAGCTATCTTCGAGACACCACCGATTTCCTGAGGAAACTACAGTCCATTGGTGATCTTCCTAAAAACACCATCCTAGCCACTATGGATGTAGAAGCCCTCTACACCAACATTCCACACAAAGATGGACTACAAGCCGTCAGGAACAGTATCCCCGATACTGTCACGGCTAACCTGGTGGCAGAACTTTGTGACTTTGTCCTGACCCATAACTATTTCACATTTGGTGACAATGTATACCTTCAAATCAGCGGCACTGCGATGGGTACCCGCATGGCCCCACAGTATGCCAACATTTTTATGGCTGACTTAGAACAACGCTTCCTCAGCTCTCGTTCCCTAATGCCCCTACTCTACTTGCGCTACATTGATGACATCTTCATCATCTGGACCCATGGAAAAGAAGCTCTTGAGGAATTCCACCATGATTTCAACAATTTCCATCCCACCATCAACCTCAGCCTGGACCAGTCCACACAAGAGATCCACTTCCTGGACACTACGGTGCTAATAAGCGATGGTCACATAAACACCACCCTATATCGGAAACCTACTGACCGCTATTCCTACCTACATGCCTCTAGCTTTCATCCAGATCATACCACTCGATCCATTGTCTACAGCCAAGCGCTACGATATAACCGCATTTGCTCCAACCCCTCAGACAGAGACAAACACCTACAAGATCTCTATCATGCATTCCTACAACTACAATACCCACCTGCTGAAGTGAAGAAACAGATTGACAGAGCCAGAAGAGTACCCAGAAGTCACCTACTACAGGACAGGCCCAACAAAGAAAACAACAGAACGCCACTAGCCATCACCTTCAGCCCCCAACTAAAACCCCTCCAACGCATCATCAAGGATCTACAACCTATCCTGAAGGACGAGCCATCGCTCTCTCAGATCTTGGGAGACAGACCAGTCCTTGCTTACAGACAGCCCCCCAATCTGAAGCAAATACTCACCAGCAACCACACACCACACAACAGAACCACTAACCCAGGAACCTATCCTTGCAACAAAGCCCGTTGCCAACTCTGTCCACATATCTATTCAGGGGATTCCATCATAGGGCCTAATCACATCAGCCACACTATCAGAGGCTCGTTCACCTGCGCATCTACCAATGTGATATATGCCATCATGTGCCAGCAATGCCCCTCTGCCATGTACATTGGCCAAACTGGACAGTCTCTACGTAAAAGAATGAATGGACACAAATCAGACGTCAAGAATTATAACATTCAAAAACCAGTTGGAGAACACTTCAATCTCTCTGGTCACTCGATCACAGACCTAAGAGTGGCTATACTTCAACAAAAAAGCTTCAAAAACAGACTCCAACGAGAGACTGCTGAATTGGAATTAATTTGCAAACTGGATACAATTAACTTAGGCTTGAATAGAGACTGGGAATGGATGAGTCATTACACAAAGTAAAACTATTTCCCCATGGTATTTCTCCCTCCCACCCCACCCCCCACTGTTCCTCTGATATTCTTGTTAACTGCTGGAATTAGCCTACCTGCTTGTCACCATGAAAGGTTTTCCTCCTTCCCCCCCCTGCTGTTGGTGATGGCTTATCTTAAGTGATCACTCTCCTTACAGTGTGTATGATAAACCCATTGTTTCATGTTCTCTGTGTGTGTGTATATAAATCTCTCCTCTGTTTTTTCCACCAAATGCATCCGATGAAGTGAGCTGTAGCTCACGAAAGCTTATGCTCTAATAAATTTGTTAGTCTCTAAGGTGCCACACGTACTCCTTTTCTTTTTGCGAATACAGACTAACACGGCTGCTACTCTGAAACCTGTGACCTATGTATGTTACTGTTATATGCCTGCTGACACTATATCTGAAGAGAACTCATTCATCATAGAATCAGAGAATCATAGAATATCAGGGTTGGAAGGGACCTCAGGAGGTCATCTAGTCCAACCTTCTGCTCAAAGCAGGACCAATCCCCAACTAAATCATCCCAGCCAGGGCTTTGTCAAGCCTGACCTTAAAAACTTCTAAGGAAGGAGATTCCACCACCTCCCTAGGTAACGCATTTCTGAGTGAAAAAGTTTTTCCTAATATCCAACCTAAACCTCCCCCACTGCAACTTGAGACCATTATTCCTCGTTCTGTTATCTGCTACCACTGAGAACAATCTAGATCCATCCTCTTTGGAACCCCCTTTCACTCCCTTGAAAGCAGCTATCTAATCCCCCCTCATTCTTGTCTTCCGCAGACTAAACAATCCCAGTTCCCTCAACCTCTCCTCATAAGTCATATATTCCAGTCCCCAATCATATTTGTTGCCCTACAATGGATGTTTTCCAATTTTTCCACATCCTTCTTGTAGTGTGGGGTCCAAAACTGGACACAGTACTCCAGATGAGGCCTCACCAATGTCGAATAGAGGGGAACGATCACGTCCCTCAATCTACTGGCAATGCCCCTACTTATACATCCCAAAATGCCATTGGCCTTCTTGGCAAAAACGGCACACTGTTGACTCATATCCAGCTTCTCATCCACTGTAACCCCTAGGTCCTTTTCTGCAGAACTTCTGCCGAGCCATTCGGTCCCTAGTCTGTAGCGGTGCATGGGATTCTTCCGTCCTAAGTGCAAGACTCTGCACTTGTCCTTGTTGAACCTCATCAGATTTCTTTTGGCCCAATCCTGTAATTTGTCGAGGGCCCTCTGTATCCTATCCCTACCCTCCAGCGTATCTACCACTTCTCCCAGTTTAGTGTCATCTGCAAACTTGTTGAGGGTGCAATCCACACCATCCTCCAGATTATTTATGAAGATATTGAACAAAATCGGTTCGAAGACCGACCCTTGGGCACTCCACTTGATACCGGCTGCCAACTAGACATGGAGCCATTGATCACTACCTGTTGAGCCCAACAATCTAGCCAGCTTTCTATCCACCTTATCATCCATTCATCCAGCCCATACTTCTTTAACTTGCTGGCAAGAATACTGTGGGAGACCGTGTCAAAAGCTTTGCTAAAGTCAAGGAATAACACGTCCACTGCTTTCCCCTCATCCACAGAGCCAGTTATCTCATCATAGAAGGCAATTAGATTAGTCAGGCATGATTTGCCCTTGGTGAATCCATGCTGACTGTTCCAGATCACTTTCCTCTCCTCTAAGTGTTTCAGAATTGATTCCTTGAGGACCTGCTCCATGATTTTTCCAGGGACTGAGGTGAGGCTGACTGGCCTGTAGTTCCTAGGATCCTCCTTCTTCTCTTTTTTAAAAGATGGGCACTACATTAGTCTTTTTCCAGTCATCCGGGACTTCCCCCGATCGCTATGAGTTTTCAAAGATAATGGCCAATTGCTCTGCAATCACGTCCGCCAACTCCATGGACTTGTGGTCATCCAGCTTTTCTAAATAGTCCCAAACCACTTCTTTCTTCACAGAGGGCTGGTCACCTCCTCCCCATGCTGCGCTGCTCAGTGCAGCAGTCTGGGAGCTGACCTTGTTCGTGAAGACAGAGGCAAAAAAAGCATTGAGTACATTAGCATTGAGTACATTAGCTTCTTCCACATCTTCTGTCACTAGGTTGCCTCCCTCATTCAGTAAGGAGCCCACACTTTCCTTGACTTTCTTCTTGTTGCTAACATACCTGAAGAAACCCTTCTTGTTACTCTTAACATCTCTTGCCAGCTGCACCTCCAAGTGTGATTTGGCCTTCCTGATTTCACTCCTGCATGCCCGAGCAATATTTTTATACTCTTCCCTGGTCATTTGTCCAATCTTCCACTTCTTGTAAGCTTTTTTTTTGTGTTTAAGATCAGCAAGGATTTCACTGTTAAGCCAAGCTGGTTGCCTGCAGTATTTACTATTCTTTCTACATATCGGGAGAAACCTCTGTAACCTCAATAAGGATTCTTTAAAATACAGCTCTCCTGGACTCCTTTCCCCCTCATGTTATTCTCCCGGGGATCCTGCCCATCAGTTCCCTGAGGTTGTCAAAGTCTGCTTTTCTGAAGTCCAGGGTCCGTATTCTGCTGTTCTCCTTTCTTCATTCATTAAATGATAATCCATTTAATTTTTGGCACATGATTTTTAGATATTTCTGCCTTTGGAACTTGAGAGAAATTGCTCCAGAATCAGATTTTAACACATGCTGTTAAAACAAAACAAGTATTTTAGTGATTCCCACATTATAGTGCTTTCCTCAGCTCTGAAGGCTGCCTCAGATGCTTCAGAAGGAGGTTAAACACTACAAGACTATCACATAGATCTTAAAATCTTCTGTATTTTTATTACCTTTTAGCGCCACTGGATTTGTTTATATCTGGAGAGGTCAACTTGGTCAACTTGCTCTGATGGTGAGTGAGATCCAAGACCCTCTGACATTTAACATCTCTCTGAGCCAAGCTAGATAACAGCAATCTGAGAAAGTCCCACTGTCACACAAGCAGTCTAGAATAACAAAATCCAGGCAGCGCACACAGTTTCTGCCTTCATTTGAAGTGCTAAAGAAGTGCAGGTCAGGGCCATAAACAGAGAAGGAAAAAGAATATTTCTGTTGTTACTTCAAGAGTTGGCAATGGTCAGATACGCTTGACTAACGTGAAATGTTTGGAGACAGAGATAGATATAGGTCTGAACACATGAGACCTATTGCTATTATACAAGTCTATTATACAAGTCTAAGGCCTTTATCATTCAGTAGCATTTTTACTCTCTCTTCAGAGGAAAACAAATAAAATTATTGTAGGACTGGTTATGGTGTCAGAGTAATGCTTGCACCTTCAACTCCTTTCTCCAGCTCACAATAGCCTACTTTACAAAACCACCATAACATCCATACTCCTCAAGTTCATTCTCAGCAAGGCACAGAGGTTTACTGCCTCTGCCCAAACACAACAAACCAAATGTCCTCTTTTAACATAGCCTCAAACTCCTTTCTGTGTTACAGTCTCAAACTCACACAAAGCTCTCACGCACAGAATAACGACAATAGAGAGGTTGTCCAGAGCATGTTCCTCTCTATAATTCAGATGGTAGGTGTAACAGTGCCGTTCTGATTTCTATACATGTCTTTCTGCAACTCCTTTATAATTAGGTTTGGTAGAATTTGATTTTTTTTCAACATTTTGACAGATAATATGCATTTTAAAGCATTTTTTCAATTTTATCAATGTCAATTTTCACAGTTGTGTGAAATTCTGGTGGGGTAGACAACAGGAGGGTGTCAGACAATAATTATTTACTGATAGCAGACACTGAAATTCAAAAAGTTAAAGCTTTATAACCGTTAACACAAATTGTTAACATCATGTCAAAATATACAAAGTAAACATCCTTAAATTAAACTCTAATAAATTCTCAAGCAGCCTTAATCACACTTTGCCTATTTGTAAATTTTAATTATTGATGGAAATATATATTTGTGTGTATATACAGTGAAATCAATATTTACTTACATTTACTGATAAAAATCAAAGCCTTCCAAGTTACCATGGTTGATAACACAGTCATTCATTTTGTTCTGTTCAAGGTCTTATATGTCAATCACAGCGGTATATGAGTGCTTGCTCCAAGCTAAAGCTTGATATACAAGTGCTAAGATCACGTGAGCATTGTGCACCACCAGATTTAAGGGAAATCCTTCAAAATGTCTGTGTGTAATGAGAATGACAGAAATAATACAGAGACAAGGTGGGTGAGGTAATATCTGTTATTGGACCAACTTCGGTTGATGAGAGAGACAAGCTTTCGAGATTACCCAGAGCTCTTCTTCAAGTTATGAAGAAATTATTCAGAAATAATACAAACTTCTTAAAAAAAAAACAAAAAAAACCCTCTGTGTACATGTGAATAATTTTGCTGTTTAAAACTAATTGTTGCGGGGTTTTAAGCTATAAAGTTTATGAAGTGCAATGATTAATTTTATTTTTAAGTATCTATTTATAACCAGTCAAGGTACTTGCTGGTTAAAACAAAAAAGAGCTGATAATTTTGAGTAATGTTTCATCCTTAGTCATTATATTTATTAATCCAGCAAATGCTGCAGATACTGTGACATAGCAGGATTCTTCTAGAGACCAATATTCCTCTGGACTGTCTTCATTTGGCAGAGGCTGAAATATACACCTGTAAGGTGGTCACAGCTTTTTCCCCATCTATCAGGGAGGGAGACAACGCCCCCTTGCTACAATGCCTCTGGAGCAAATCAATTCAGGGGGGACTTAGCCAACAGTTAGTAGGCCCATGCCTGCAGTCCAGGCCGGGCAGCGATTGAATCTGTGAGCCCTGGCCCTCAGCCTGGATGGGGCAGCCAACAATTAAGGGCTCTGGTCTGCCGTCAGGCAGAGCAACAATGAGTCTATAGGCCCAGGGCCCTCAACCGGTGGGAGGTAGGAGGGAGCAAACAGTTAATGGCTCTGGCATGCAGTTAGGAAGAGCAACAAAGCAGTCTTGGAGGATCAGCTCTCTGGCAGGGCAGACAGCAAAACCGCCTGGTTTCCTAGCTCAGGTGGATGACCGACCAATGCAGGCCTCTTGGCTTAAAGGTGGGGAGGCAGAGGGGCGAGGAGGACGCAGGCCCATCCGATTCCACTGCATCCCAGCCCAGGGCAGCCCTACAATGGTGGAGTGGTCTGCCACTGGATCAGCGGGGAATCCGGCCGCAACACACTGGCTGGCCGCAGTCAATAACACAGCCAAACCCTATTCGACTTTCCTGGGCTCCTTCCTCCTTCCAGAGTCGTCATTTGTCTCTCTCAGGTAAATGGCTAGTGCCAGCCACAACAGCTCCTCAGTGTCCCCAGTGCCTGGGAGCCCTGGCAATCCCTCCAGGTCGCTGGTGCTGTAGCAGCCTCTGTCGGGTGCGAGATCCAGTAGTGGCGGGGAAGACGTCCTGCTCCTTCAGCAGCTCTCCTCCAGCTGAATGGAGGGCCTGCCTTTTATATTTCCTGTTCTGTCCCGCCCCTTTGCTTCCAGCGGGGCGGTTGCGGATGTCCAAGCTTAGGGTCAGGGGGTGGTCATGACTGTCTCCCAGTCTGTCAGGGAGGGATACCATGCCCCCTCACTACAACACCCTACCTCTATGCACATGCACATACATATACTCTCTGGACAAAGACCGAGTAACAGGGATTTGTGGAGGGAACTAAACAGGAAATTAGGGGTGGAGGATGGAGCCCTCCCCACCATCTGAATGCAGCTTGTAGAATAGTTTTGCAGCCATTCCATGTTGTTATTCCAGTCTTTTGACTGCGTTACACACTGTGACCCCATGTATCTCCTACATAGGGTTTTGTGGCATGGATTCACAGAATTATGGGCACAGTAGCTATCCCCTTTCCTCCTATCACCTCTAAGTTCCCTTCCATGGTAATTTTTGCAGAGCTGATGCATAGTCCAGCTCTGCCACAGGAAGGTCTTAGGCAGCTGTCCTCTGTACTCACCTCACAGCCATCCACCATGTGCAAAGCAGAACTGCTGGAGTCCATTGAATTCTTTTAACAAATATTTAGAGTTACTACAACAGATTCTAGCAGCATCAAGCCCAAGTGCCTTCCAAAAATTAAAATTAATAACAATAAAGTAACATTAAACCACTTAAGCTTCTCCTAGCAACCCCAAAACCATAATCAGATATGCCTCCAAAACGTAATATCCCATGTTAATAGATAACCCAACCAAGCCTCCTTACATCCCCTTCCAAAATGACCAAGAAAACAGACCAACTTTGAAGTACATGCAGAAGTTTAACAAATCCTGATTTGTTCAGAGAGAAAGGGCGCTCTCTAGTGAATTCCTGCACAAGCACCTCATTGCAGCACTACTGCATGGGGACAACCTCTAATAACCTGTGCAAACCATTTAAAGCTTTGAAGGCCTATGCTATCACCTTGAATTAAACCCAGAATCAATGCAGCTCATGGAGCAACAGTGTTAAGTGTTCCCTATGTTGTGGGTGACCACATGGCCCATGCAGGGAGCGGGCTGGGCTTGCATTAGAGCCTGCTCAGGGTGGGAGGCAAGGCTCAGGCCAGTCCTCTGTGTGGGGGAGGAGGAGCAGGGCAAAGGCCAGCCCCAGGTGCAAGGGTGAGGGGGTGTAGTGAGGTGGTGTGGCTCCCCGCGGCCCCAGAGAGAGACGAGTCCCTCCGGACACCAGAGTGGGCAGAGCCAGGAAGCTCTGAGCCCGCCCCCCAGAGAGTCAGGAATTGCCCTTTTTTCAGAGTAGCAGCCGTGTTAGTCTGCAAATCATCCGATGAAGTGAGCTGTAGCTCACGAAAGCTTATGCTCTAATAAATTTGTTAGTCTCTAAGGTGCCACAAGTACTCCTTTTCTTTTTAGGAATTGCCCTGGAAGTATAAAGGCCTGACCTCAGGGCTCACTGGGAGAGCAGCCACTGGGGAGGCCAGACACTGCCGGCCTAGCTTGCGATTGGGAAACCTTAGCGGCCTGCAGTAAACCCGAGGACTGGCCCAACCTGCCCCGCGCCAGCTACCCGGAGGGGTTGCCGAGCCTGCCCCGTGCCTAGTACCAGAAGAAGTTGCCGAGTCTTCCCCTGGCCAGTGCTGGACTCCCCTGAGGACACCACCCTGACCCACGTACCTCAAGAGGGGGAGTCTGGAAGTAGCCCAGGGGCAGCCAACTCTAGTCTGGCTGCAGCACTGCCAGAACCCATGTCAGTGTGTTGCAGCCAGGATCCCCACTGATGCAGCAGCGGGCCTTCTGCCGCTGCTAGGGCCCTGGCCTGGGATGCAGTGTAGTGGGAGGGCCTGCGACCTCCTGCCACCAAGACGGGTGGCAGTCTCCCTCTCTTCCAGGCCCTAACCTAGGGCCTGGGCTTACTGTTTATATACTGTTATTGCTCAGCCCTTGCCTGAGGGCCTGAGCGCCTAAGTCACCATTGCCCCACCCTGACCTAGGGCCTGGGCTTACTGTGTTATTTTTACCTTCCCAAAGGCCGCAGAGGACGACTCCTGAGGCTGTACTAATTCCCCACAAGACCTATTCCCCAATTTAGTGAGGTGGTGTGGTTCCCCGCCGCCTCAGAGAGAGACGAGCCCCGGCTAACCTCTCTACACAGGGAAACAGGGCTCTGTGAGCAGCTCAGGCCAGCCCCATGCAGTGATCCGTTTTCCCTTTGGGAAATATGTTCACTCTACCTATTTTTGGTAAGTCGCCTCTTAATTCTTTGAAGGTGCAGCCCGAGTAATGTGCATCACAGTTGTCTAATCTCAAGGTGACATGGATAAGCATAACAGGGCTCACACCTGAAAGAAAAGTTATGCTCACTTTACAAAGCACAGAGAGATTCACTTTTCAGCACAACTGCTACCTGGGCATCAGATATCAGCCTTCGGACTAGCAAGACTATTAAGTTATAAACCTGATTAAAAAATAATCACTTCACACCACCGATCGTTGATGCTGATTGTAGCCAATTTCTCTCTTATCCAAATTCAACCCCATTCAATTAGCCCTCATCCAAGACCAGTCTCCTGTAGGAACTGGGTCATTTGTTTCACACAGAATTGGCCATCATGGGGACATATAGATGGGCATCTTCTTCACACTGAAGACACTGTAACCCCTCTTCCTAACTAATTCTCCTAATGTCCTCATGTACATGTGAACAAGAAGCAGGACAGAGTGAAACTTTGAGCTAGCCACACTACAGAACCCTTGGAGTGGATGAACATAATAACCTTCAGTGTCTTTCTGCAGCAAAGCCACTTCAAAGTAGTTGCACCTACTCCTTCAAAGAAACATGGCTTTGTCAGTAGCACTTCTTAATCAACCATCTCAAAGACTGCTGACACTTCTAATAAAAGACAACATTTCTAAGTTGATGTGTCCATAGCCAGGAACAGCTCGTTAACCATTACAAGTAATGCAGCTTTTGGCCCATGCTCAGACAGACGATGTTTACAGAAATCTGAAAAAACTGCTAATACTGCTACTGCCTTCTCGATGGACTCCCAAGATAGTTGGTGAATTTACTAGCATCAACAGTTGATCCTTTTGAGTAGAAGTTTAACCAGTGCCTCCTTGAGAACACCTGTCACCCTACTCTGAGATACAGAGGCACTGACAACATCCACTGTCTTACTGCTGGTCTTTACCAGCCAGAATGAATATGGGTTCAATGCAGTTTTTGTGCCTCTGGAGTTTTCAGACCTGTGTGAATCATGCTAGGCATAATTCAATCAGAGAAGACTCTGTAGTTGTCACCTTAAGATAGCGCCCTTTGCTAAAAGACACAATAAGCTCCATCCAAATCCAAGATATTTTATCAGCAAAGTAACGAGCAAGTTCCTCACAAAAAGAAAAGAACAACTCTGTTTTCAGTTGGAGACTGTTCTGATTAATCAAGTTATCCAATGCCTGGAACATTTCTGCTGGGTTTGACTTTGCTGTGGTAAAGGCAAATAAACTTTTCTTTGTCTCCCACACAGACAGGACATAAGTCTCTATAAAGTTTTTGTCATAGTTGGTCATACTCAGATCTGAACTTCTACCACTAGTATTTTAGCCATCCCCCTCTTGTGACATCATTCACAAGTCATCTGTAAACCAGGATGACAACTGAGGGCAAAACCAGGGGAAAAAGCATTTAGGAGCCACTGTGTCAATAGCTGGAAAAGATCTCCATAATATACCATTAGATCATCAAAAGAGCAGTCAATTGGCAACAGTGTCCCCCTGTCAGACTTCTGGGTTCTACCAGTCTTCTTTAGGCACTTATATGTCTGTGTTGAATTTTACACAGACAGCTTGGAAGCACAGAAATTGCATTTTTCCCAGCATACTGGGTACCTCACAAAAACAGTAGGGCAGTTAATAATTGCAATGTTCTGCTTGTGTTATCATAATATGTGAAAACATTGAACATTGCAGGAATACTAGGAATTACTAGTATGAAATTTGCATGGCCAAACAGCTATTTTTCATCACACATTGACTAAGCCTGGTATCATTTGGTCATTTCAAATTCACTGGGGTTTAATTACAAGATTTTCCACTTTAATTCTCTTTTTCATTCTTTTCTTTACCTTTATTATCAACTCACAGAAACTAAACAAGTTATACAGATCTGGTCTTAATTGCCAAATACTAAATAAGACAGATGATACTCTAAGTTCTCTTTTTACAGATGTTGTAAAGCAGAAGTCCAATTGTCCTCTAATGTTTCTTTACTTTTTATTGCCCAGTAGGCTATATGTTGCATTGTGAGAACATATTTCATCACTGTCCATAACTTCTTCATTTGACAAAATGTCTGACATCAAGTTATTCTCTCTCTATATGTTTTTAGCTAACGAAGATCTCCTTTACTTTAATTAGAATTATTGTCATCATGGAGCTTCTGTTGCTGGTCACTAAGAATATGGGAGATGCCCACTAGGAGATATATTGTGTCAAGGCATAGACAAGTGAATGATCATTCTGTTGTGAATAGCATATTAGCTCTGACACATAGGTGCTGAGAATCCACAACTAGAACTCAGCATTAAGTTTTAGTGTTCTAGAGTATAGGTGGGATATTTAGTAAAACTTTGCTTGGAATTGGGGTCATCTTTCTTACAACGGAGAGGAAAACTGAGGAAACCAGTGAAGAAAGAGAGCAAGGGCTAAGGAGCTTGGAAAGACCAGAATAACTGGAAGAGCAAAGCAACTTATAACTAAAGGGTTAGAACAGAGAGGACCAAAGAGGCTAGAGGCAGAACAACAATATGGGTCAAAATAAACATAAGACATTCTTAGTACTTTCTCCCCCTCAACTAGCAACCCAGTGCTCCCATAGTCGTTTCTTCCAATTTCCCCATATTAAAAATGTTCACCACATGGAGCAATTTGCACAAATATTTTTACCAGCTTGAAAATTTGTCTTAACTCTGATGTGGATTTGGCTCCAAATATTTTGCAGAATGAAAACCAGAAACTTTATGTGGCTCCAAATAAAATCCTGTGTGCCTGTGGAATTATAGACACCTTACCAATATGGGCGCCATTTAGATTTCCATAGGTAAATATGCACACTGGAGAACTGTGTTCATGCTGCTGCTGTGAATGCTTGAGTAAATCTGTGCTCTTATTTTGTAAAATTTGGTGTAATATTATCCACAGTCTGAATCACTTAAACGGAAAGCATGATGCAATATCTTGATAGATATGCCTTTGCACATCTTTTAACATGTGGTATAAAAGGATGATTGAGACAGTACCTTGATAGGTCTTTATCCAGACTTCAATAACAATTTATAAATTGCAGATAGCCTGCTGGTTAACCGCATTTCAGCAGAAACCTACACCAATACAGTTAGTACATCTTACACTATAATACAAGAGAGCTTGGCTTCCACACACATGGACATGGATATACCATAGAGGTTAATGAATGATAAATATCTATTAATGTCCAAGTGAAACTAACAGGGAATCTACAGTTGGAAAACCAAAATGTAGGGTAGCATTAACTGGCCATCCAACAATTGAGTATATGAGAGACCAAACTGAAGGTAAGTTTCAAGTAACTGTAGATTAAGACACATTCCCTTCTTTAAAGGTCTTATAAATAAATACCTTATAGTCTTTTACAGTGACAGACTATACCCCTTTATTTACATCCTACACACTATTGTAATAATTTTGTATAAAGTATATCTTGTAATGTATCATTTGAAAGCTTAAAATTTGTTGTTCAGTGTTGTCCTGGTCAAATGTATGGCAAGTATATAAAGTTATAAGATTTCCCTGTATGATGTTATTAACATGTCCCAAACCCCATAGCCCTGCCCAGTCAGAAGTTAGCAAACAGGTCTGTCCTATACAAAGGAATGTTTGCTCTGCTTAATTTGCATTTAAGCAGTAAACAATCAAGAAGGAAGGGAAATATAGAAAGCTCAAACAGGTGAGAAAAAAGCCAGCAGGGAACATCCTTCCACATTTGTCTCCTACTGTCCAGCTGGAAATGTATTTCAAGAGTGGTCATCATAGACCTTCTCTTGCTTGTCACTAAGAATGTGGGAGATGCCCCCTAGGAGATATGATGCGTCTTGGCATAGATAAGTGAATTGTCATTCTGTTGTGAATAGCATATTAGCTCTGACACATAGGTGCTAAGAATCTATAACTATAAACTATAAAAAGAAGGGACAAACATCCCAACATAACCCCTCCCTGCCCATTGCATTCACTGCATATAAAGAGAAAAAGGAAGCAATTGTTGAACTTTAGGGGAGGGGTCCTGACCAACAGAATTTGGTCAGTAAAACTGCTGAAAGCATGTGGTGAGAAGATTTGCTTGCATCTGATATAGTTTAACTTAGGCATTCATAAATATTTTATCTTTATTTTTCTTGTAACCATTTCTGGCTTTTATGCTTCATTACTAGTACTCACTTAAAATCTCTCTTTGTAGTTAATAAACTTGTCTTATTGTTTTATTGAAGCCAGTGTTTAAATTTAAGTGTCTGAATAACTATTTGAGATGAGAAGCTGGCATTTTATTGCCTTTAAGGAATAACAGACTTAAAATACTTTGTAGTGTCCAGGAGAGGGCTGGACAGTGCAGGGCACACATTTCTGGGGGGAAATCTGAAACTGGGGGTGTGGTGGGATCACCTGGCAGTATAACCAAGGCTAGTGAGAGCCAGAGCGTAACCCAAGTATGGTTTGCGGGCTGCAGTTACACATAGAATACTCAGGGTGTGGCTTGCCTGCTGAAAGGCTGTTTGTGAGTCGCCCAGGTGGGAGCGACTTCAGCAAGGCATTGTAAGGCACCCAAGGTTGCAGGGCAGGGGTGACACTGCTGCTCATTAGTCTGGATTGTACCCTGGTATGTCACATGTACGAAGACTAACAAGACAAAACAGTGGACAACTCTTCAGGTAAGATTTCTGGAAGAAGCCTGTATGAGAAGAGATATGAAGCAGAGAAGAGAAGTTGCTTGGCAGATAAGGACAGGGAGACTGTTGGAGACCCTGAAGGAGCAGCCAGTAAGTTAGGAGGAGAAACAGGAGGGCACAAGTCAAAAGTAATGAATGGGTAAAGAAAAGGATAGGGAGGGACTGTTTTTATTTAGTTAAAGGTCATTAGTGGAAGCTCCTGAATGAACTTTTTCAAGGTAGCTCCAGTAAAGCAAAGAAGGCAGAAGCTAGATTGGAGGGTGCCATGGTTCAGGACTCTCTCTGCACCTTCAACCTCTCAGTCTCTGTGAATGCAACCCCCTCAAGTCTCGAGTCTTCACCTGCTCTGGGGTAAAATCCTGCAATTCTCCTTCTCTCAGACTGGGTCCCTGGAGTACAGCACTGTGACAGGGTGCATTCCTCACACTGGTCCTGAGAGGATAAATTAGTCCCAATTAACTGCCTCGACTGCACCTGGAGGAGTGGAGGCAGGGAAGGGATTGATTAATTAGACATGAGGCTCAGCTGGGCAGGGACCAGCAGGGCCTATATAACCAGGAATCTTAAGGGGCTGCAGGAAAATGGAGGAGGGAAGTGTGTGGGGACTCTAAAGGGCAGTCCACAGTGGGAGGCTGGAAAACCCAAAGAGGGGGAAGACAGGAAGGTAGGAGCAGGCTCAGAAAAATAGCAGCAAGGAATAGTAGTGGAGGCCTTGGCTGCTGTCCGGAGAGCCCCTGAGCTGGAATCCGGAGTAGACATGGACCAGGCAGAGGACAGTGGACTGCCTGGGATGGTTTGTCTGAGGAAAGACTTTGTTACATCACCCCCTGGAAGGGGGAACCATGTAATGAACTGGTCACAAAGAGAAGGCTACAATTCCTGGAGTAAGAAGGGCCACTGGGTGAGACACGATGGTTGAAGACGCTGCCATAGGAGGGTGCAACACTTGGCAGAGCTAATCCCCAGGACAGACAGGAGGAGGTGCCAGGAGCAGCGAATGGACCCCATGACAAGCACTCTGTGTACCAACTGTGATTGCTCTGCAGACCCAACTGGGTTCAGAACCTGCAAGTCTTCCTTTCAGGAGTTGTGATAGGTGTGTGAATACAGTGAGCCAAAACAGTCTTTTCAAAACAAAGTTTTGCTTTATTTCAACAATAGGAACACAGCATAACAAAATAAAAGGCCTCTAAACATGCTAGAAGCTCTCCATGAGTAACTGTCTTACCTGAAGCTTAGGAAAGCCTAACTTAGCCTAGACTCACTCACCTCTCAGATGGGGTTCAGTCTCCATCTCAGCAGTTGCTGTTTCTCTGCCCTGTGCTTTAGGGGGCTGTGTTTTTATCTACCCCAAAGTTCTCTGTTTCAGTAATTCACCTGATTTCTCGACCTCTCCCCTTGCCAAGTCAGACAGTTGAACTCGGCATGGTCAATGTTAAAAATTAAAGGTGAATGACACCTGGATTGCCATTAAATTGGAATGGGCTATCGGAAGCTACTATTGCCTTTCCTGTTTACCGACTCATTGTTAGCTGGAATTAACCCCTTGGAATCGTACAGCAAACAGTACTAACAATCTATCTAGCAAATGGAACATATAATATTCATAAAATATTATAAACATTCCCACATCCTTCACAGAGGGGATGAAGGAGAGAGTTGGAGGAGAGGAAAAGTGGGAACTGTGGGTAAACAACACATCCTTGGATTTTAGAGTTAACAAGGAGGATGCAAAAAAGGGGAGCAGATGAATGTTGATTCTGCCCTTCACAAAGAGGAGGGTGCTAGCAGACCATGACAACCTATCCACATTGCCCATAGCATTGCACCTTTCTGCATAGCAGTAAGAGGCGGCAGCATGCAGCCCTAAATCTTGATGTAGCCAGTAGAAATTTCCATTGTCTGCCTATTAAAGTTAGTCTTGCATTAATTAAAGCATCACATTGCACTATTATCCACCATCCTTATTAATGGCCTTGGATTTTATGTTATATTTAAAATTGTGCCGTTTTGAAATATTGTATGAATAAATGAATGACAAGCCTGGGTGCATCCCTTGTGCACACCAGATGGTAGACTACATCACACTCACAGAATCTTATTCCATTTCTCCAAAAAACATAATCCTGTGGACCTTATTCAGTAAACACAGTCAACAGTTGCACTCCATTTGTCTCCTATACCCTTCACAATCTCTCCTCAACCGTCTCCTCACTCTTAGCCAATAACATAGAGTTTAGCTGAACCTAGACTTTGAATATGTGGCTGGGGTTTCAGGGATACCATATGTGAAGCAAGGAAGAAAAGCTTCATTGCAGAGGATGAAAGTGCACTGTGCACTTATTGACTAAATAATAATAGATTATTAAATGAAGATGAGGAAAATGTAAAGGCTACATGAAAAGCAAATCAGAAGTAGAGCTCAACTTTGGGGTCAGAAATTTCTTTACATTGTTTAATGGTTTTATCCATTAAAATTTGATCAAACTTTTAGTTTGATTTAAAGTTTATGATTAAAGATAGATAATTATTTGATTTATGATTTTTTTACCTGGGTTTGGCAGCTGCAATGTTCACAACTCAGGAAGGGTCTCACACTGGGTATCTTTATGCTACAGCAAGGAGGAGGACAACAGCAACTTCACCACTACCCACCATCTAATAGGTGAAATCAGCGATATTATTGCAGGTGAGTAATTAAAGGGACAACTTTGGCCCTGTTATGTTTTGCAATGGCTGGACAATTTTAAGTTTCATGGCAAAGAGTGGTACCATAGATTCAGTCCAAGAGAGACTGAAACACACCAGCTCCTCCTTAGGGGACCAGAAAGAGTGAATGATCATAAGGAAACAGTTTTTGGGGCAGAGTGAGAGCCATATCAAAACCAGATTTCAGAGTAGCAGCCGTGTTAGTCTGTATTCGCAAAAAGAAAAGGAGTACTTGTGGCACCTTAGAGACTAACAAATTTATTTGAGCATAAGCTTTCGTGAGCTACAGCTCACTTCATCGGATGCATTTGGTGGAAAATACAGTGGGCATCTCATTCTGTCTGAGGAACACACAGTGTGGGAATAGATAAATGTAGGCAAATTAAGCAGTAGAAGGTATATTAATACAGTATTATCAGCCTATATCTGATATTTGAACATGATTAAGGACCATTTCAGCAAGATACTTAAGCACATGCATGACTTCAAACACATGAAAATTCCTATTGCAATGAATGTGACTATTCGTGCACCTAAACTTAGGTATGTACTTTATGGAATCAGGATCTTAACATTTAGGGAACATGACCTGGGCCTGGTGATATGCAGTGCTACATTATGCATTACAGCACCACTCATTCATAGGACTTGAACTTTGCCAATGTAATAGGAATAATAAAAATTAAAACAGTTAGCAATCAGTCTGCCCCAAACCCTAGATCTGAACACCCCCAATCTATGGGAAAGTTCAGAACCAGCTCCAAATTTTGCAGCTCAGGCTGATTGTTTTTAATAATTATTGATTAATAATTAACATTTTGCACCTATAGAGGAAAGGAAATAGGGAGAACATTCCTGCGCTAGTCCTGCAGGGATGTTTGTCCTGCTGCACCACAATATACAACTCCACTAGCATATGCTTACAGACTAAGGAAAATCAAGAGACATTATTTTTATTAGTTAGCTTTTATTTTTGATTATTTGTGCATTAGCAGCATGGAATGAAGATGTGCTATGTAGGGAAGTTATTATTTGCTAATTTGCAGCTTGTAAAATACACAGCACACTATCTATTATGTATCACGCATTACAATTACAACAACAGTTTAATTAATCACCAGCACCCTGTTTTGTAGCAGTCTGCTACTGAATTCTGGGTAATGGCGTTGTTTACCATTTAGCAAGTAGCAACATTTCACTCTGTTTCACTACATTAAACTGCTCAAATAAAGCAAACGGATATTGAAAAGAGTTGGCCATCTGCCTTTATTTTCTTTTACTTTTGTTAAGGAAAGGGGGAAAAAACCCACCACCTTCTCTGAAAGGAAAAAAGAACACAGCCATGAAACTGATAGTGACAAAAAACAACCTTTTTTATCAGGTCAAAATCTCATCTAAATGCAGTTCTGATGAATGGTAAAAAAGCTTGCTTTGTGGATTTGGAGTGGGTCTCAAGACCAGCAATGAAGTCTAATGATTATTTAATGGTGCTGCACTTGAAGCCAGATTATGTGAGACTCCCTCCCCTGTTAAAGAGTTTGATGAATAGGTTTTGTGACAGCCATTTAGGAATAAACAAGAATTCATCAGTCTGCATAAGAAGAAGCCAGTTTATAGATTAAGTTTCTTGAGGTAATTCATGAGGTCAGTCCCATTTTGATGTAGACTATTAGGGCTCAGCTTTTGAGAGTGGCCATACAAGGGAGTTACTCCAAATGGACCCCTCTAACACAAAGCCCCCTTTCAGAAGGAAGCCTGAAATTTTTATGACCCTGCTGCTAGGAAGCACATCAACTTGTCACTGTGAAGATCTGCTGGGGCAGGACCTCATCACTCTATTAAAGAGCTCTGTGACCCTATTGATTTGAAGTATTTAAAGCAGGGGTGAAGTTCAAAGCAATTTCTTTTCTATACTATTACTCAGCCTCTCTGTGTCTTGGCTCTAAAACATCTGCTGTCAGTTCCTCTCTGGTGTCTGACTCTGGAATCTGTCACTGGAGAACACAGTAGTTTTATTTAGAATAAATTGGATTCCTTTTCAGTTTTCAGCATTTCATATTGTGATCAATGGTTTACACTCCTTCATGTGCTAAGAGACTTAACTGCAAGTGTATCCTTTTATGTGTCTTTAGAGCAGGACTCAACTAGAGTTTGCTCCTGAGGCTCTATAATCAAATCTATCCATACTACTAGGTAAGCAGCCACCAGTTTTTCTAATTGGTCAACAATGAGCAAAAATAATAACCTTTCATTTTCCAAATAAGAAAAGAAAAAAATAGCATCACAGATTGTTGCTCTGGTACTGAAACACTAACAGGATCTTTTATTTGCTTGGAGGGGAAAACCCCCCACTGAGTAAATAACTCAGTTATTTTTTAATGTCAGCAAGTAAACAATATAGCTAGTTTTGAAAGGTGTTTCTTCAAAACAATACATGCTCCCATACTTCTCTACAAAAGCTGCAGGCACCAGGGCACCTTTTGAGTGGTTAATAATACATTAGGTTTTGTGTATGCTTTACAGATGTGCTTGTGCGACACTGGGAAAGTTATACAAGACTGTGTGGCGGGTGAGATTAATATTCAGTTTTGATGACGTCAGACAAAACATTCAAGATAAAAATGAGAAATGGGATGGAAATGTTAATGAAACTTTTACAAAAATTATTGAAAATAGTGAAGCATAGCAACAGCAAGAAGTTAGGGGTTTTATATACGAGATAATGTACAGAATTATACAGATCATATCTGTTATCTTCACCTAGAGAACTCAATGCTGATGTGAAAAAAGTGCTGTCTCTCGGGGGTACTCTGTCAAATAACTATTGTGCTAATAAGAGACATTGTTATCACAGAGTTTAATTGCCTAATATATCCAAAAATATAGGGCTACAGCCTCAGTTGATATAAATATATCTATTACCTTCAGTGGAAATATGCCAATTTATTTACCAGCTGAGAATCTGCCCCAAAATGTATGTTGCTGTCACTTATTAATACTTGCATTTTACACAAAGCTTCTTATTAAACTAAATGTGTTTCCAAAGGCATGGATTATGTTTACAGAGATGGCAATTGCACAGGTTTTTTCAGTGGTATCCTCAACTATCAGTATCTAGATGTGCTGCAGACCTATGTACCCATTGCTTGTCAGTCATAATGTGTGTCTTTTGTAGCTTTGCATTTCCTTTAGTCAGCAAGGAAATCATGTTACTGCAGTTCGAGGTCAATAGTAAATACACCAGCAGAAACAGTGTCTGAGAATTTTCAATAAAGAAGGCACAAAAGATGAGGGAAGGAGATAATAGTTTGCATTCTGCTCCTCTGAAGAAAAAAGTGAAACAAAATTCTACATCATTTCTTCTATCTTTCATTTTAAAAAATGGAGCTGGTAGAAGTCCCTGGGAACAGAACACCATTGCAAGCTGATATCATCTTGTGTTCATGCTGCTGAATATGTTGGCATTTACAGCACATTCTCCCAGGACGCATTTCAAAATGAAACTGAAACCTGATAGACCAACTGTACTCCCTTAAAAAAAAAATTAAAAAGACCAGTTTTTTCCCTTAGCCAAGAAAAAGTGATAGTTCCAAGACACAATTTCTTTGCCATATAAATCTACATATTGAAGTTCAGTCCAAAGGCAACAAATTAGAACATTTTCTTATTTTTTTTTTAATACTATGAATGATACCAGAATTTATAGTGTGTGCAAATTTATTACCATGTTAATAGCTCCCCCCATCCCCTGTTTATATCCCACAACATATGTTATATCCAGAATCACAAGGAAACTGGAGTTTTAGGGATGGAGGGAGAGGCAAATACAGAAGTTAGACTTAATTACTGTGAAAACCTTTGGACGAAAGATACAGAAATTTACAGAATAAATGTAAAGAAAACAGAGGCAAATATTTCTCTAAATTATTCACTGTTGTATTAAGTCTTTATAATCTATTACGTATTTATAACCTAAAAAGCAGATTCAAATTTCAAGTCCACAGCTTTTCCCATATCATTAAAGGAAATTCAAGCGTTGTACATATCTGCATACAGCTACACTGCATGTTTAGAGATAATGTGTCAGTCTTAGGGGTTTGTACAGGTATCCTTCATTGTAACAGCTGAGTGTGCTGTGGGTCAAATTCTCACTAGATGTTTGTCTATCAGGCTTTTTTTTTAAAAAAAAAAAAAAAAAAAAAGAGAGGAAGTATATTCCTTTCTAGTTTGATTTCCATAACAGTATCTTGTTTAAGATGTGCTTTGATTCAGACTGATGGAAAGAAACAGCACGTGCTGCATCTACCTTTCTGCCACCAGTACAGGGGCACAGAGGAAAAAAGGGGGCATAGATTACTAAAAGGTGTATATGTTCCACCCAGGCAGCTCTGCAGTTGTTGCCCCTACAATCTGATGTATCCCACAGCATGAGAACAATTTATTAGGGCTGGCTGAAAATTTTCCAACATGTTTTTCATGGAAAATTCATTTTTGATTAGACAGATTTTATGTGTGAAAAGTGTCTGCTTTTGATAGAAAATGTTGATGTTTTGTTGAAAAATCAAAAGCTCAAAAACTGAAAAGTTTTCAGAATTTTTTTTGTCCAAAACTGAAATAGTTTGATTTGGATATCCCACCACAGTGCCTCATGGGAGTTGTACTTCAGGAGCCTCATGCCCTCATTCTCCTCTATGGGCTGGGCTCCCCAGCCACATTTAATCTGCTATGATGTATTTCGTCTCCCTCACCAACAGAGAATATCATGGTGTGTGATGGGAGATGTCTGCCCTAGCAAGTCCAGCCCATAGGCACCTAAACTATAAGTCCTGTGATGCACCATCCTGGCATTTCAAAATTTGAATATTTGGCTTTTGATTTTTTTGGCGAAAAAATTTTTTGCAGGAAAAATCCCATTTTCTAACCAGCTGTACAAATTATTCCAATTACAAGATGGACCTAGAAGTGTGGTAGGTTCTTACTTATCTCCCAATAGCCACCTTACTAGCTGGAACTTACTAAGAGCCAGCAAGGCTTAAAGTGGAGTCACAGACAGAAAACGCTGAGGTGAACAAGTAACTAGTAATGATTTAAATAGCTCTGTGGTTTCTGAGAAACTAATGGAATTTCACTTTTAGGTAACGACAGACCCAGACTTCAAGACCACTTCATCTCTGGGGAATATCAAGATTTCCAGCCTTGAGATGGAGAATAGGCTGCTCCTCTAGCACCAAACCCTTTACTCCAGCACCCTGTTGACAACTAAATCCAAATTCTCAGCTAGTATATTTCCATTTAAGTCAATGGAGTTGTGTCAAATGAGAATGTGATCTCAGGTTCGGGGAGTCAGACATTTTGGATCCCCATATCCCATGCTGAAGATGCCCTGCTACAAGACACACAGTTCATTTTAAATAGATATTTATTTCATTTTGGGAACAGTCTCATTTAAAATTAGGGGCTTTGCAATATTAAAATTAAGAAAATGCATAGGTAAAATAAATAATTTTCTTATCAAGCTGCCATTTCATCATTGACACTCAGACTATCCCAAGTTAAGGCAGGAGTAGTAACAGGAACAAGGTTTCATCTTAAAAGAACTTCGTATGTCACAATGCTCTTTCTTTAGTATTTAGGCCTGATACTGATATCACTTATTATACCAGAAAATACAAAGAAAATTATTCACTAGGTCCCGTTTTGAATATAGAGATCAGTGCAAAAGAGGAAGCAGGGGGGATCTGGGCACCCTTTCCGGTAGTGAAAGAGACTCGTTCCACAATTGCATACCCCTTTTCATAACCTGTGCACATTTCTATACTGCCCCTCTTAGATTGCAGCATGTACTGTAGCAGCCAATTGGGAGTGGGGGGGGGTGGTTAAAACACTTCTGCTCAGTTGCAGGAGTTACCTGTTAAAGGTACCTGAGCCACAAAGTGGGATAGCAAAGAGGGCTGCAATCTACTCAGATGTGTTTCATTTCCTTCTCCACAGGCATAACTTTAGCCATTTAGAATTTGGCCCAACAAGGTGCAATTTTGAATCATAGGAGCGTCCAGAATGCACATTTGTAAAAGGAACAAAACAGGCCGCAGAAGGCTAGGTTTGATCTTGTGTGGCCCACATCACAGCCAAGAGCTGACCAGCATGCCACAGGGGTGCACTGCGTGAGCAGATGGATACTCTCTGTGATTAAGAATGGGTTGGTGACATAACACATTCATTCAGGGGTTCAACTGAACCATCTGTTCTATACTCTACTGCTTTTCTATTGCTAGTAGCTTTAGAAAAAATGGAGTAGTTGAGTTTTGTACCAAAAAGGCAGTGGTCCAGATTGTCCTGTCAAGATCTAGACAGGGAGGACTAGGCTGTTTATATGGAGGAAGCAGTAAGTCATTTATGTGACACAGTCCTTCTCTCCCTGCCCTCAGACATTTTTGGGATCCAAGCATTGGGAAGAGATGGAGATGAGAGGACTTAAACTGAAAGCATTATCCTACCTAAGAAGCAGCTGGAAATCCTCTGGTAATCGAATACATCTTGAAACTCAATTTGCATTGGCTGTGGAGTTGTTCCATGCACACACTTAGGGAGTTTCTGTGGGCAGCAGATGGGGAAGTCCCTGGCTGCATAGCTCAGTCTAGGAGCAGGGGGCAGGCAGAGGGCCTCTGAGCTAATTCAGAACCTAGAGCTTTCTCAGAGATGGTCCCTCACTTGTTCTGGGAACAAATCCTATGCCCACAACAGAACAATCTGGAAAATACTCGACCAGAGAACCTCACAGTTTTCCTCTCCCACAGCCTTCTTGTGTGAGTATTTTCATGAAAAGGGAGGCTTTTAAAAAATATTGTACTTAATAAAATATTTTGTTTAAAAAAAAAGGAAATTCCTTACTATTGCATATTCAATAAAATCTATACAAATAGAGTCATGCACTCCAGAATAAACTCTCTACAGAACAGACTTTAAAAACAATCTGCTACTATAGCTCAGTTTGGATAGAATATTTATCTTCACACATTAGGGGAAATGATGTCTCAAGTGGTTATACCACTGATGAATAATCAAGTGTCTTCTGACAATGGGAATGATGTGTTTAAAACTTTATAACACAACTTATAAAAGCTTCCACTTTACAGCTCAGGTCATAATAAGTATCTCATAGAATCATGGGGTTAGAAGGGACTGCAAGGGTCATCTAATCTAACCCCCTGCCAAGATGCAGGATTTGTTGCGTCTAAACCATCCAAGACAGATGGCTATCCAGTCTTCTTTTGAAACCTCAGTGAAGAAGCTTCCACAATCTCTCTAAGAAGTCTGTTCCATTGTCTACTGTTCTTACAGTTAGTAGATTTAGATTAAATCTCAGAAAAAAACTTCCTATGCTGTAGTTTGAACCCTTTGCCTCTTGTCCTGTACTTTGTGGAAAAAGAGAACAATTTTTCTCCATCTTTTTTTGTGGAAGCCTTTCCAGTATCTGAAGACCGCTTTCATATCCCCCCCTTAATCTCCTCTTTTCCAAACTAACCATACCCAGTTCCTTCAGCCTTTACTCATACGGCTTGCATTCCATCCCTTTGATCATCTTTGTCACTCACCTCTGGATTCTTTCCAATTTTTCTGCATCCTCTCTATACATTGGTGACAAAAGTCAGACACGGTACTTCAGATAAGGCCTAATCAGCACCAACTAAAGCAGTACTATCACCTCCCGTGACTTGCATGCTATATCTCTGTTAATGCAACCTAAAATTGCATTTGCTTTATTTTTGCAACAGCATCGCATTGCTGACTCATATTGAGGTTCTGAGCCACTACAACACCCAGATCCTTCTCAGCAGTGCTGCTGACAACCCAGTTTTCCCCCATTCTGTATTTGTACATTCAGGGTTTTCTTCCCTAAGTGTAGCACCATACATTTGTCCTTGTTGAATTTCATTTTGTTGTCTATAGCCCAGTTCTCCAATTTATCAAGATCTCTCTGAATTTTAGCTCTATCCTCCAAAGTATTGGCAACCCCACCTAACTTAATGTCATCTGCAGACTTGATCAATCTGCTCTCTATTCCTACATCCAGGTCATAAATAAAGTTGTAACATGACGCCGGACCCAGAACATATCCATGTGGAACCCTACTTGAGGCTCTCTCCAAACAGACATCATTCCATTAATGGTTACTCATTGTTTGCAGTCGTTTAACCAATTATATATCCACTTAAATGGTAGTTCTGTTGAGCCAGCATTTCTCCAGTTTACTTCTCAGAATGTCATGTGGGACTGTGTCAAAAGCCTTGCTAAAGTCCAGGTATATTATGCCCACCACATTCCCCTATACACCAAATCAGTTACCCTGTCAAAGAAGGAAATCAAGCTGGTTTGGCATGATTTGTTCTTGGTAAATCCATGCTGGCTGCTAGTGATTACCCCTTCATCCTCCTGGTATTTGAAACTTGAATGTTTTATACAGTGCTATAGTAGCTTCACAGGTATTGAAGTCAGGCTGACTGGTCTATAGTTCCCCAGCTCCTCCTTTTCCCCTTTTTTAAAGATTGGCACTATGTTAGCATTTCTCCAGTCTTCCAGGACCTCCCTCTCCTGTCATCCATGAGTTTGTAAATATTACTGCTAGTGGCTCTGAGATTTCTTCAGCTAATTTCTTCAGGATCCTTGGGTGAATAGCATCTGGCCCTGCTGATTTGAATTCATTCAAATTGGTCAGAAGATCTCCGACATATTCTTTACTTATCCTAATCTGCATCCCTTCCCCTTTATTGTGTATGGTAACTTCACTAGTCATCTGGTCACACGTTATTTTTTCTGAGAAGACTGAAGCAAAGTAGGCATTCAGCAGTTGTGCCTTCCTATAATCTTCCGTTACCAACTCACCTTCTCCATTGAGTAATGGACCCACACCGTCCTTGATCTTTCTTTTTTGTCTGACGTATTTGAAGAACCCCTTCCTTTTGTCCTTAACATTTCTTGCCAGCTGTAACTCATTATTTCCCTTGGCATTCCTGATTTTGTCCCTACACGTTCGTGCTATTCACATGTACACTTCCTTGGTGACATGCCCTCCTTCCATTTCCTGTATGTATCCTTTTGTTTTTTAGATAATTAAAAAGCTACTTGTGCAGCCATATTGGCCTCCTGTGGTGGTTCTTATCTTTCCTCTGTGTCAGAATAGCTTGATTGAGCCTCAAGTATTACATCTTTTAAGAACTGCCAGCTCTCTTTGACTCCTTTTTCTTCCTAATTGGTCTTTCCATGGGACCTTGCCTACTATTTCTCTGAGTTGGCTGAAATCCACCTTTCTGAAATCCAGTGTTCTTGTTTTGCTGTTCTCATATCCTCCTTTCCATAGGATCTTGAATTCTATCAGATAATGATCACTTCCTCCCAAGTTACCAACCACCTTAGTTCGCAACTAATTCATCACTGTTGGTCAAAACCAGATCTAAAATAGATGTTCTCCTACTTGTTTACTCAACTTTCTGAATCAGAAAGCTGTCCCCTACACATGCTAAGAATTTGAAGGACACATTATGTTTTGCTGCAGTAGTCTTCCAACAGATATCAGGGAAGTTAAAATCCCTCATGAATACTTGTTCATGTGTGTTGGCTAATTTTGTTATTAGAGTGACCAGATATCCCAATTTTATAGGGAAAGTCCCGATATTTGGGGCTCTTTCTTATATAGGTGCCTATTACCCCCACCCCGGCCCAATTTTTCACACTTGCTATCTGGTCACCCTGCTTGTTACCTGCTCATAGAATGATTCATCTGCTTCCTCTTCTGATTTGGTAGTCTAAAATAGACTCCCACCATAACATGTCTATTGTTCTTTTCTCTTGTTATCCTCACCCAGAGACTCTCAGTAGGTCTGATGCTCACTTTCCCTTCAATCTCAGAGCAAGTCTATACATTTTTGATGTACATCGCAATACTTCCTCCTTTTTTCCCTATACCTATATTTTCAGAAAAAGCTATACCTCAATGCTGGTATTCCAATCGTGGGAGTTGTCCCATCAAGTCTACGATGCCAATTAAGTCATAATTTTCTTCATATACCATGACTTACAGTTCATTCTGCTTGTTCCCCATAATCCTTTCATTTATATACAAGTATCGAAGATATTTTGCAGACTGTCCTGTTGCTTTTCTTTTGCATTTTAAATGCAGGTGTGATTTCTAGACCTTTCTCCAGAAATTATCCCCTTATCCTTACTTAAGCCTAGATGTGCAGTGGCTGGATTTTTGTCACCGTGCCCCATAGGACCTAGCTTAAAGCTCCCCTTATCAGGTTAGCTAGACGATGTCCAAAGATGCTCTTCTCAGTATTTGATAGATGGAGCCCACACCAGCACAGTAATCCTCTCTCCTGGAACATCAGCTCATTGTTGAAGAAGCCAAAGCCCTCTCACTGACGCTTGTGTAGCCACGTATTTATTTCCATGATTTGATGGTCCCTGCCCAGGCCTTTTCCTTCAACAGAAAGGATGGGTGAAACCACCACTTGTGCCCCAAACTCTTTTATCCTTCTTCCCAGAGCCATGTAGTTTGCAGTAACCCAGGCAAAGTCATTCTTGGCAGTATCATTGGTGCTCACATGGATAAGTAGGAAGGGGTAGCAGTCCAAGGGCTTGATGAGTCTCAGAAGACTCTCAATCACATCCTGAATTTTAGCTACAGGCAAGCAGCACACTTGTCAGGATTCCTGGTCTAGATGGCAGATGGATGACTCTGTCGTCCTCAGGAGGGAGTCCCTGACCACCACTATCCTTCTCCTTTTCTTGGGAGTGGTGGTCTTGAAACCACCATCCCTAGGACAATGCATCCCATGCCTTCCAGTCAATGGGGTCTGCTTCTGATCCCTTCGCTCGGATGACTCTTCCAAGCCATTCTCAGCAGTACTACCTGTGAAGAGAGCCTGAAAGTGGCTGTTTACCTCTATCTGCATTGCGGATATATTGTTCTCCTCCTCTTTCTTCTGAAGGACACACGCTGCCATCTTTCTTCCTTGTTCTTCGGTTCCCCCCTGCACTTTCCTCTCCAATTCTTCGGCATGCTGTACTCACAGTACCAAATCCTGACTTCTATCCATGAAGTCTTCACTTTCTCTAATGCAATGAAGGGTCGTTACTTGGCTCTCTAGTCCTTTAACCTTTTCTTTCAGCATGGAGACCAGCTTGCACTCCGTATAAAGTCACTTCTGTCCCCCAGGAGAAAGACAAACATGGCACATCCCATGCAAGTCATGACAGCCAATCCCTCACTATCCATATTTCCTACCTTGGAATGCATCAAGAGTCTCTTCAGATGATGTATTTACTGCTTGCAGAAGCCCGAAAGGCAAAAACCTGTATGGATTCTCCCAGGCAAACTCCCTCTATTGGCTTCTTCTCTGTTCGCAGCTCATGTGGTTCACAACTGGCTGCCTTTTTATAAGGCTGTTTAACACAGGGTATGTCTGCACTGCAATTAGACCCACAGCTGGCCTGTGCCAACTGAATCAGACTCATGGGGCCCATGCTAAGGGGCTGTTTAATTGCAGAGTAGACATACACCTAAGAGAGACAGTTATGTTCAGAGGTGCAAAGGTGGGCAACCAATATGGAAGTAGTTGGAAGCATGTTCTGGAAACCAAGAGCCTGTTTACTGCCAATAGAGGCACCTGGACACAATGTTCACCATCAGAATTTACTGCTCCTATTTTAAAGAAAAACATTTGTTTTTCCAGTGCAGTCCAGCTGGCATTTACCAGTGTGTGAGGTCGAGGTGAGAGCCATAGTAATTTTCTATAAAGACAAGGAATAAAACTATTGGCAGTGTAAACAGACTTCCGCATCCTTTGTAGTCTGGGCTTCTAGCTCCCAAACTATGACCTCCTCTTATACAGGTGCTCTAAGTGAATGCTAAAGTGCTTTCTGCGGGGGCCAACATAAACCTATAATTCTAATACCTGAGTAGCTTTTTTGTCAGCTTCACACCCACGAATAATTTGCCGTGACCTTTGCCTCTTTTTCTAGTTGTGAATCATCCATGAACAACTCACAGTGTTCTCAAATGTCTGCAAATCATTTCTATAAACCATTGTCAATCTATAGGTTGTTTGTGAGCCATTTGTAATGATTATTCAAATTTTTAAATCCAAGTCTGATTGGACATAGGGAACGTAGTTTCCATTCCCCAATTAGATGAATCTAACCTTTAGAACCAGGTATCTGGTATGAATACTAAGGTTTATTCATTCAAATTTGCTTTCCACAATTATTCTCCTATTATACAAAATAAATGCTGTTTCTCTTAACGTTCCTGCTAACATTCTTTTTCTGGAATAGTCTCTCTCTCTTATGCCTCTCTATTCCAGGCAGCACATAAGGCTTTCACCATGACCTTCCATCTTTGCCAGTCTCCTGCTGCAATCTTAGCTTCTTCCCATCTCATTCTGATAGCTTTCATTTCTGCTTCTACTGTGCATGTTATCCTTGGTCTACTTCATTGCCTCTTGCCTTAGGGGGTCTTGTTATGTCTTTCTTCCATGTACATCTAAGCCATCTCCATTTTCATTATGTAATTTCCTATCCTATTGGTTTTTGTTTTATCCTCTTCCAGAGTTGTTCTTTTGTGATTTTTTTGGCCATCTGATATTGAGGATTTGTCTAAGGCAGCTGTTTATGAAAACTTGGAGTTCATATAGTAAGGTCTTAATAAGTTGAAAATTAAGTTGAATTAGTTGAAAGCAAACAGAAGAGGGGAACAGATACAGAGTCATTATATTCATTTGAAAATCAAAATGGCTATTCATGGAAAATATTTGCAGTATTCACTCAGCTCTACCCAATACAAAGAATAGGTGTTGAAATGCATATAAGTTTGAGGAGGGCTAAATTCCCTCCATATGTCATGTGCAATACCTGAAGGATGCTAAATCTAAATCATTTGCAGTGCAACCTGATGATATTGAGGCCAAGCTGACCTGGATTAATCATTTTGGACAATTGAGTCAATTTTGCCTGTTTACCTATTGTCTGTGTACAAAAAAAAACAAACAAACAACCCCTTATGATTTTATGGAATTTACATGCATGTATTTACTGAATAATTGTTGCAAATCCATGCTGGTCTGGAGCTGGTTTTTAAGCACTTCATCATGAGGTTTTGATATTTCTAATGTGGACTGTTTTGATTAAATTCCTAAGTCACATAGTGTGTTTCTGTTCCCTAATTGCAAGATTTTAACTTCTAAAATAGGTTTACAAAGTAAATCCTTACCATTATGAATTTGGAATTCACTCCCCTGTTCACTTAAAATGTACAGTTTAGGCAAACATACCAGTTAGTAAAATATTTTACTAGACTATCTACAGAAAATGAACAAAAAAAGGAATGTGAACATAGTAAAGCTAATTTATCCTAAGAGACTTGAATAAAGGCAGAGGGTTAAATATTGTTGCTGTCATTCTAGAACCCTGATCATACTTATGCACTTTCCTTAAAGCTAATACTTATTAAGTGTATTTCTAAAGTGCCCATTACCATAATATCTGGATGCAATTTAGTTTTCACATACATCTCTCAATATACTTTCATACTCTTTCAGAACATGTATATCTATATGCAATATCTAGGTCTGATTGCAGCTCAAGCTGACATATCTGAACTAGCTTTCATCTAGCTTCATATGTCAGGTCCCAGAACAGTGAATCCACCGCAGTGTGAGCTTCAGCACAGGCAAGCCCCATGAGTAATTACCCAGGGTTCCAAGTAGACTTGTACAGCTTGCACTGCTGTGGCTCCACTGCTCTGGGACTCAGCTAGCTAACTTAAGGCTAGCTCATGTATGTCAGCTCAAGCTACAATCACACTCAGTGACTTCAGTCTAGGCATACCCTAAATTGAAGGGCCAGACTCCACATGGAGTTGGGCAACCTCACCCATCTCTGTTACAATGCCTGCACTAAGAAAAGGGTCTTCCATATGCTCAGAAGGTGATGAGAGTCATGTTCAGCTTGATTTCCCATGGAGATAATAAGTTTCACAGCCATAGGTCCTTTACTGGTTATGCTCTTTCACTAGCCACAGTATGTGTACTATCAGCTGAATTGCCCTAGCTAATTAGAGCTACTACTCCACATCATGGCAGTAGGGTTAGGGTTTTATAGATAAGGACTAGGACCTTGCTTTGGATCCTGAACTTGCTTGGTAGCCAGCATATAGCATGAAGCACTGGTGTGATGCTCTGGGTTAAAGCTAATAGACATCTGATAGCCCTGAGCACTGTTGATTAAGGATCACGTTCCCTGTGAAGAGGATCACTAGCTCAGAACCACACCAGAAGGAAGCAGACGGGGCCTGGCAGAGAATCACACATTGCTGAGTGCAAGTTAGCACCCCCCAGACAACAAAAAAGCTAAGCCATTTGCAGGTTCATACAATCTTGCCAAAATACTTTTGCAGGTACTGTTTGTGTTTCTCACTTGTTTTATGTGCTCAGCATTCTGTCCTGGGAAGTCTGAGTTTATTAGACATCCATTATAATTGACACATTGTTGCAGGGGGTGAATAGATGCATTAGACAGATGATCTTAATTGGCTTTCATCCAAAAGAATAAATAAATAAAAAAAAAAAGACAGCTGAATTTCATTCACGTTTTCAATGAGTAAAACTTCCTTTCATTATTATAAAGCCTGCTGAAACAGCAGCCACATCAGGGTGACAAATCCCGTTATCATGCTTTCTGCAATTGTCTTAGAAAAAATGCGTGTATGGAAAGCATTGTCTGGTCTTGTGTATAACGCTGACAATCAAGCTCTGCTCAAAGAGATGGGGGAGGGTGTCTGGCTGTGATGTATATAGAAATGCACTTTTTCCTCCCTTGCTGGTGGTTCTTCAGTGAGGAGTTCTTGTGCAAGGGCAACATGCTATGACAGACTATGCGTACTAACAAGATCAATCACCAAGCATTAGTGGAATTTCTCATGCTTTCCACTTATTCTTCTCTCCTTTCTCTCTCAAGAATGATCCTCTGCAGGTGTTATTTGTTTGTCAGGTTGTTACATAGGAAATGTGGAGACTTTTTTTTTTTTTTAAGTGAGCAGATAACATCTGAACTCATACTGCAGACAGTGGTTTCTCATTAAAGGGACTAATGGAAAAGAATGTATACATAATTCTTTAGGAACTAGAAGAACTACTAAACTGGTTCCTTGAAAAAAGAGAAGGTGTTTTTTTTAAGGCCCAGACAATCCTATCATAACAATATTAATATCCCAAGTTCTGAGCTATATCGCCTAAGTTAACCAGAAAAAATATTATTTATTTGTCCCTTTTGTAAAAATGAAGAGAAACATGTGGATAACCAATACATTCAGTTCATTTGGGACTTGTGTGATTTAGTTTCCTTTCACTAAATTCTATGCCGTGAGCCAAATGTATTGCCTGAGGGGTGTTTTTCATGTATTTATTTATTTAATTTACCACACTTTTTAAATTGTTACATCTTACACTGTTTTTTACATCTGCAGCAAGGAAGATTTAGGTTAGATCTTAGGGAAAACTTTCTAATTATACGGATAGTTAAGACTGGAATAGGTTACCAAAGGAGATTGTAGAATACCCACCATCAGAGGTTTTTAAGAACAGGCTGGACAAACACCTTTCAGGGATAGTCCAAGTACATTTGGTCCTTTCCCAGAACAGGGGTCTGGACTAGATGACCTTGAGGTCCCTTCCAGCCCTATATTTCTATGATTCTGTGATTCCAAATCTTGACAGCTGTTCTCTTGCATCATTCCACCCAAAACATACACTTGGCATCCCCAGAAGTTGATAGTTGTGATCCCTTTTTTTCTCCACAGAGAAGCTAGGATCCATTAATTTCAAACATTCCAGAAAGACACAGCTAGTTTTTGCCAGCAATCCATTTAACAGGTTGACTACTTCCAACTACGATGCCACTAACTCTAGTATGACAGCATATGACATTCATACTACTACTCAAAGACCACTATTAGTACCACTTCAAATTTCTCCACATCTTCATACAAAGATCTCATCGCACATTTCAGAATTAATTAATTCAGTCTCACAATGACACTCATATCAGATAGGTAATGTGAGGCAAACCCGCAGCTGGACCAGAGCTGCTCAATCAGCTACAATGACTCACCCCTCCAGCAGAGCCCGCAGTGACTCATCCCTCAGACATGCTGCAGCAGCCTGTCCCTGGGCACTGGTACTTCACTCTCACTGCCACAGCTGCAAGTTAGTCTGTGCAACAGCACCACTTGGTTAGGAATCCTCCTGCTGCTTCGGTGTGTTACACATTCCCTAGGCTTCCAGCCTGCCCTTGATCTTGTCCCTGTCCTTGTTCCTGCCCAAGCCTTGTTCCAGCCAGCTTCAGCCTTCTCCATGCCCTGTTCTGACCTTGCTCCAGCTCTTTTCCTGACCTGGTCCAGCTCTGCACCCTGCTCCTGGCCCCCAGACCCTTGAACTGACTCCAACCCAGCTTTGACCTTTGGCTTGCTTCCAGACTCTGACTATGATTCTGATTGGGCTTGTCAATGGATTCTAACCCTGGTTCTAACCCACAGCCTGTCTCTGGACCCTGATTTCAGTGCTGCCCTTAGCCTGGTCAGAACTCTGTGTCCAGGTTCCACCCTTGGTACCTGTTCTCGACCACCACTACAACCACCAGGCCTGACCACTTAGAACCCAGAGCCTGAAAATTTGCACAGACTACTGCACCGAACCCAGGGCCTAGATGGACCACCCGGGGTGCTGTGGCCCTGGGGATGGTGTCCGTGCCCCAGAACCAAGTTGCCCAACTGCACTTAGACAATGCCTCCCTCGGAGCAGAGGTTCAGACCCCACTCAGACCCTCTGACCCATGGTATCTACCACAGAGCCTGAAAATCCCCTTGCTAGAGTGGTTCAAAGGTGACGCCACAA
This sequence comes from Dermochelys coriacea, assembly GCF_009764565.3. NCBI lineage: Eukaryota > Metazoa > Chordata > Testudines > Dermochelyidae > Dermochelys > Dermochelys coriacea. Next base: position 45,094,027 of record NC_050069.1, on the reverse strand, counting down.
ATTTTGAGGATTTGTTAACCAGAGCCACTTCCTCTTCCTGTTCCATCCTTGTTCCCAGACAATCAGATGAAGGTGGAGCAGGTTATGAGTCTATTACCTAATCTAGGGCTTCTCTGGATATAACTCTCCTGAAACAGGCCGACCTGATGCTTGGCTGTTTTGAGGATTTCTTCCATTCCTTCTCATTAATATTCGATGATCCCAAGAGTGCCCACACCTCTGAAGCAGTCCTGTAGTATTCCCAGCCAGTCTCCCCCTGTGTACCCCACTTCCAGTGCCTGCCTGCAATTATGGCCTGGAACAAGGTGACCCAGATCTACCATTTTCATCAGGAACTGAATGACACCATAAAGGATGAGCTGGTTTATGTCAACTTTCCTGCAGAGCTGCCATGTTACATCAAACTCTGAATCAGAATCGATAACCTGCTGCTCCAGTGTCACCTAGAAAAGAGACAAGCTTCCACCCATCCTCAGCCTAGCGTTGAGGTCTACGTCCACCATGCATGCCCTTTGCACAGTTCCAGACCAGAGCCTATGCAGATTGACACCACCAGAAGGCACCTCCAAATCAAGAGAAGAAATACCAACATCAAAACTATACTATGCAGAAAGTAGCCACTTTGCCTCATGATGGCCCACAAACACAGATCTGCTACAGTGCCAGGAAATCAGCCCCTGTAGAAAGGTCATAGCTGGACAGCAAGTTCCCTAAATAGATTCCCTCTGCTGCTCCCATATGCCCCTGAATGGGTGGACCTCCACCAACTGCACCTGCAGAACCTCTTCCAGCTCCAGGTCCCAGCCTCACCTGAAGTAAGCTGTACCCTGATTGACTCTGGGGCAGCCAGCAACTTTGTGGACTTGGCCTTTGTCCAAGCCAACCACTTGTCCATCCAGAGGAAACTTGTCCCAGAGCTGGTAGAGGCTACTGACAGCAGTATGATGTCCTCAGAGGCTGTTTCCTACCAGACAGCACCTCTCCAGGTCAAGTTCTGGAATCAGCTGGAAATTATGTAGTTCAACCTGATCCTGACACCAGCCTTTCAAATCATATTGGGCCTTCCCTGGTTCTCCCTTTACAATTTAAGCATTTCCTGGGTAATGCAGGAAGTATGGTTTGACTCCAGGTTTTGCTGGCTGCAGTGCCTGGAAAGATCCAGAACAGGAAGATGGAACCAGCACCTGGGAATGTGTACTCTGTGCTTGGCACTGCATCAGCATTGAGAGATACCAGTTCCTTAATTCTCGCCAAGTATAGTGACATCACAGACCTGTTCAACAAAAAGAATGCCAGTGTCTTACCTCCAAGCCAACCATATGACTGCTCTATAGACATCAGTCAGGGATAAAGACCTGTTTGGACATATTTACTCTTTATCAGAACCAAAGTTCAAGGTTCTATGAGATTACCTGTATGAAATCTGGCTAAGAACTTCATTTGGCCCTCCAAATCCTCTGCTGGAGCTCCTATCCTGTTTGTTAAAAAGAAGGATGGAACACTGTGCCTCTGTGTTACTTATTGGGTTTTGAAGAGTATTACCTTCAGGAACAAATATCCTTTCCTGCTGATCAATGAGCTTCTAGAATGGGTTGCCATAGCAAAGGTCTTCACCAAGCTCAATTTATGTGGTGCGTACAACTTGGTCCCCATCTGTGAGGGAGATGAATGCCTTCTGCACCACATATGGCCACTATGAATAGCTGGTTATGCCCTTTGGCCTCTCTACTGGCCCAGTCACATTCCAATATTTCATGAACAATCTCTTCAAAGATAACCTAGACCAGTTCATAGTGATTTACTTAGATGACATCCTCATCTTTTTGAAAAACCAGATTCTGCATGACCAGCATATCTGACAAGTACTGGAATGCCTCAGGAAAAATGGCCTATATGCCAAACCAGAAAGATGTGAGTTAAATTGCACCACCGTTGCTTTTCTGAGTTATGTTATCTCATCTGATGGGATTAGCCTGGACTCACAAAAGGTTTCCACTATTGGGACTGGACCACATGAAAGACCACCCACACTAGCGGCCCCAATTACCCAACTCCTTTATAGCAATGCCACCTTTATCTGGATGTCAAAGGCCCAACAGTCATTTGAACAACTAAAGAAAATATTCACCTCTGCACCTATATTGAAGTACCTGGACCCATCTAAACCCTTGTTTGTTAAGGCAGACACTTCTAGTTATGTCATTGGAGCAGTACTGTCCAAACCGCAGGGTTCACCAAGCAATCTCCACCCATGCCTATTCTACTCCAGAAAGCTAACCCCCACATGGAATGGGTGTCAGCATTTGGAAGATGTGTATTTCCCCATCCAGGTATTCAGTGACCATAAAAACTTAGAACACCTGCAATCCACAAAGCCTCTCAACCAGTGCCAGATCTGATGGTCCCTGTTTTTCTCCCATTTTGAGTTTACACTAGCCCTTTGGCCACACCAGCAAGCCAAACGCGCTTTCCTGCAGTGGAGAGTACCTCATGAAAGGACCTCCACCATCCTGAACATTTCGCCAATGTTCTAATGAACACAGACCTGTTAGCCCTCATGAAATCTTGTCTACCAAGTGACTAATTTGCATCTAAACAAATGTTGCCCAGTGTCGAGCTTCTCTGTTAGAAATGAGTTACTTCTGTTCAAAGACTGAATTTATGCCCCTGAAGGCTTGTCTCACCTTGCGATTCTCCAAGTGGGCCATGTCTCACCTCTTCCCAGCCATTTTGGACACTGGAAGACCACAAACTGATTGTCTGACACTTCTGGTGGCCCAGATTGCATGCCTCTGTGAGATCATATGTCAATTGATGCAAGATATGTTGCTATACAAAGGTCTTCTCATTAAGTCCCTGGACACCTTGGTCCCCCACCTACTCCTTCCCAACCCTGGGAATCCATATTAATGGATTTTATTGTGGTGCTCCTTAACTCCCAGAACCACACTGCCATATTCATAGTCATAGACCTCCTATCCAAGATGTATCACTTTGTACACTGCTGCAAGATCTCCATCACAGAAGTCACAGCCTGTCTCTTCCTTGATCACATTTTCAAGCTTCATAGATTACCCTCCAACATCATATCAAACTGGGGACATCAGTTCATCTCCAACTTTTGACAGAAGATTTTTCACCTCTGAGATGTTGACGTAGCCCTCTCCACAGCCTAACATCCCCAAATCGAAGGGCAGTTGGAATGGGTGAATCAAGTTTTAAAACAATACCTGTGCTGTTTTATTAATTTTCACAAGGATGACGGGGTCCATTTCTTACTCTTCATGGAATTCACTAATAACAATTCTGAGCATAAGCCCACCTGCCAGAGCCTCTTTTTCTCCAGGTATGGCTTCCATCCCTGATTTCACCCATCCCTACCCTCAACTTTCATATTTCTATCACCTCTGATCTGGTTGAAGACCTCCATCATATCCAGATGGTACTAAGATCCCAACTGGACACCTCCAAGGCAGACTATAAGTGGTTCACTGACCACCTCAGCCAGGCTCATCCTCCCATCACCCCTGGGGACAAGGTATGACTTTCCACACAACACTTGGATGCTCCCATTCCTCCCACAAACTCAACTACTGGTACCTTGGTTCCTCTCTTGTCATTTAGGAAATTAAACCTGATTTGGCTTGTCTATGGTCTCCAACCCACGGCCTGTCCCTGGACTCCAGTTTCAACTCTGTCCTTGAGCTGGTCCCAACTCTACATCTGGCTTTGACCCTTGGTACCTGTCCTGGACCACTGCTTCAGTAACCAGGCCTGACTGCCTCGAAACCAGAGCCTGACAGATATAATTATGCCCATTTTACAGATGGCAAAAACTGAGCTATAGAATCAGATCCTCTCATATACAAAGCCAGAGAAGAGCAAAATGTAAGCAGGGAATTCCATAGCCTTGAGGCTGGAGGGGATTGGGGCAAAGTTTGTATATTTACATCATGGGTTTTATATTCCATTGCAATTAGTATGTAATATAATTATTATATATTAAAATAAATACATAGTAATGATAATATATCTATAGGGGATCCTATGGATATGATTGAGGGCTATAAAATTACAAATAGTGTGGAGAAAGTGAATAAGGAAGTGCTATTTACCCCTTCATATAACACAAGAACCAGGAGAAAACATCCACTCAATGTGCAGCGGCAGTCAAAAAAGCGAACAGAATGTTGGGAATCATTAAGAAAGGAATAGCTAATAAAACAGAAAATATCATATTGCCTCTATATAAATCCATGGTACACCCACATCTGGAATACTGTGTGCATATGTGGTCGCCTCATCTCAAAAAAGATATATTGGAACAGTGGTGCTGGAACAATTTGTATAGTGGGGGAGCTGAGAGCTATTGACCCAAACTATAAACCTTGTATATGATGGAAACCACTTCAAGCCAGGGGGTGCTGTTGCACCCCAACTCCCCCAGTTCCAGCACCTATGTATTGGAATTGGAAAAGGTTCAGAAAAATTATTAGGGGTATAGAATGGCTTCCGTATGAGGAGAGATTAGTAAGACTGGGACTTTTCAGCTTGGAAAAGAGACAACTAAGGGGGGATATGATTGAGGCCTATAAAATCATGACTGGAGTGGAGAAAGTAAATAAGGAAGTATTATTTACACCTTCTCATAACACAAGAACTAGGGGTCACCAAATGAAATTAATAGACAGCAAGTTTAAAACAACCAAATGGAAGTATTTTTTCCCACAACGCACAGTCAGTCTGAGGAATTCTTTGCCAGGGGATGTTGTGAAGGCCAAGACTATAACAGGGTTCACAAAAGAACCAGATAATTTCATGGAGGATAGGTCCATCAATGGCTATTAGCCAGGATGAGCAGGGATGGTATTCCTAGCCTCTGTTTGCCAGAAGCTGTGAATGGGCAACAGGGGATGGATCACTTGATGATTACCTGTTTGTTCATTCCCTCTGTAGCACTTGGCAGTAGCCACTGTCAGAAGACACAATACTGGGCTAAATGGACCTTTGGTCTGACCCAGTATGGCCGTTCTTATGTTCTTATAAGTCACCCAATGAAATTAACAAGGCAGCAAGTTTAAAACAAACATAAGAAAGTACTTCTTTATACAACACATAATCAACCTGTGGAACTGGTTACCCAGGGATCTTGTAAAGGCCAAAACTCAGTTCAAAAAAGAATTAGATAAATTCATGAAGGATAGGCCCATCAACAGCCATTTAGCCAAGATGGTCAGAGATGTAACCCCATGCTCTGGATGTCCCTGAGCCTCTGACTACCAGAAGCAGGGACTGGATGACAGGGGATGGATAATACACACAATAATTGGCCTGTTATGTTCATTCTCTCTGAAGCATCTGGCACTGGCCACTGAAGGAAGACCGGACACTGGGCTAGAGGGACCACTGGTATGACCCAAAATGGGCATTCTTATGTAATCCCACACTATCCTCAAGTTATGGCTGCTGCTGCAATTTATTTTCTCAATTTTTCTGCTGCATTTTTATCCTTTTTAATTTTGTTTGCTTTTTGTCTCACATACATTTTAAAAACCTATACAATTGGGCCTTCATAGGCGGAGCGCTGATTCCCTACAATCCCGACCACCATCAATTTTCTTTTCCACCTTCTAGTCCATCGTCTTCTAAGGATGAATTAAACATTAATTTAATATCTGTCAGTGTTTCCGTTAAGTAGAACCAAGACAATTTTGCTCTTAGGTTCTTGGTAAGGAAGAAATTTTGTTTATTTTTTAATGATATGTGAAGCTCCCAAGGTTGCTGTAAAGAAGCAATTATAAAACCTGAAAACAAAAGAACAAACTGAAACCTAAAACTAAAATCAGTAAGGAATTATGCTAAAAAGAGAGAAATGCACGCATCTCTCCTTCTTGCTACCAGGGATACATTTTATAACTAATACATTTAATGAGTCAACCTTTACTTGAATTGCCTGAAAGGCTCATTGAATTATTGAAAATCTGCAGCATGGTTTATATGAAAAATATATTTTGAAACAACTCTTCCCTGTGAATTTCACTTTATTTATACTCAGCTATAATCAGTTTTCAATATTATTATTAGATGAGTTCATCATCTTTTCATTATATTATAAGGAGAGCTGAAACCACTTGGGGGAAAACACATACCTTTTATACAAGCTTCATGGAAGGGAGGATTGAGGGGAGCCTAAGTAAGGCTTAATTAAAAGCATTAGAGTCCATAAGAATATGAGAACAAAGTAAGGCAGCAAGAACAAAAGCTAAATGGAGGAGGAGAAGATGAGAATAAATCAGAAAAAGAAACATGTTAATTGCAATGTGGAATCTCTCTCTCTCTCTAATGGATCCATCTACCAATTCACCCTGAATAAAGTGACTGTCTTGTATTGGCCTCTTTGCAAATGGATAAACAGTGGTACATATGCATATCTGTATCTATGCATATCTGGCCTAGAACTGTTTGATTTTTGTGTTTGGTAGATAGTCACAACTGGATTATTTTATTTATTTCTTTGCATAATGGGAGGAGGGCATATTGTTGTTGAATAGAGACAGAGAAGGACAGACACTGGTAGAAGTTATTCTCCACTGCAGCTCCATTTATCAGATTCTTTACTTCCTACTTTGAGTGGCAGATTGTTTTGGCAGTAATTAGACAGGAGTGAGAAGAGGAAACTTATTCTCAAGTTAAATCTTTGCCAGGTAAGGATTTAGTCTTTACTCAGGACTTTTCTTTCTAGGGATGGCGAGGGCTAGATTTTCAAAAGTGCACATGTAAAATGTAGGCACCCTCAGCTTGCCTGTGCACAGCTTTTTTTGCCACACAACCGCTGATTTGAAGATGGTCCTCTGGAAAACTGGCCCTGGATGAAGCAGCAGCAGGAGGTATATTAGCCTCTCTAACCCAGGTTTGGTGGATTTTATTTAGCTGTTGAGAATAGCCCCCCTTGTCCTGTGCATTATGACATTTCTGCTTTTCTTCAATTATTTCCCCTTGCTAATCATGCCTGAGCTGTGATTTAGGTTAGTTACCAGTGATAGAATCATAGAAGATTAGGGTTGGAAGAGACCTCAGGAGGACATCTAGTCCAACCACTTGCTCAAAGCAGGACCAATCCCCAAAAAAATCATCCCAGCCAGGGCTTTGTCAAGCCGGACCTTAAAAACCTCTATGGATGGATATTCCACCACCTCCCTAGGTACCTAGCTTTACTAGGCAAGTGCACCAGCTTTACTGGACTACAGCCCTTCCTGTTCCAACTAGCGCTGCTGCCTTCCATTCAACTGTGCATGCCCTATATCAGAACCAGTTTTAAGGATGTGCAAACAGAAAGGACACATACTGCCTTTTAGAGTCAGGGAGTAGGGTTCAAGGCCAAAAAGGATCACCAGAGCATCTAGTCTGACCTCTGTTTACTACAGTCCACAGGCATTGCCCAGCACCAACACACTGAATACAACAACCAAAATTAGACCCCACAGGAGACTAGACTTACAGGCAGAGAATAGGAAAGACCAAGGTGACCATGCCTGAGGCCCCTGCAATGGCAGGAAAATAATTACCTGAGATATACCCAGATAATCCTGGCAAGTGACCTGCACCACACACTGCAGAGGAAGGTGAAAAAACCTCAAGATCGCTGACCTGGGGTAAAATTCCCTCCTGACCTCCCATATGGTATCAGTGAGATCCAAAGCATGTGAGCAAGACCCAGCCAGCCAACACATGAGACAGAGAATGCTTGATGCCACTTCAATGGCCTGGCCCACCCTGTCCAACGTCCCATCTCCGCCTATGGCCAGCTCTGTTACTTCAGAGGAAAGAGATTTAAAAAAACCCAGAATACATTGGGATGGTGGGGGAGAGGGGGGCGGTAATCTCTTCCTGGCCCCTTCAGGTGGCCTGCTGAAATCCTGAAGTATGAGCTTTAGAAACGTAAGACATAAACTGGAAGTGAGTCTGAGAACTTTTGAGCCCTGCCTCTACCAACACAAACTACCCTGTCATACAATTGCATTCATATATTTGTCCAGATCTCTTGAAATTAATTAAACGTTTGCCCCCACAACTCCTGTTGGGAGACTGTTGTAGAACCTCACCACTCTGATGGTTGGAAACTTTCTTTTAATTTCCAGCCTGAATTTGTTCAGGGCCAGTTTATACCCATTTGTCCCTGTGCCAGCATTGTCCTTTTACTTATTTAGCTCCTCACCCACCCTGGTATTAACCTCCCTGGTGTTTTTATAGAGAGCAAACACATCCCGTCTCAGCCTTCTTTTTGCTAAACTAAACAAGCCAAGCTTTTCCAATCTCCTCTCATAAAATAGGCCCTCCATTCCCCGGACCATCCTAGCAGCTCTTTTCTGCAACTGTGCCAAACTGAATTCATCTTTCTTGAACATGGGTGACCAGAATTATACATACTATTCCAAATGAGGTCTTACAAGTGCCTTGTACAATGGCATGAATACTTCTCTATCTCTATTGGAAATACCTCACCTAAGACATGCTAGTTCTCCTTATTCACTGTGAAAGTGGGAGGGGTTTGGTTTTGTTGTTTTTAATAGGAAGAGGATGGAAGGGGTGAGAGCAGTAAAGTCACTGAAGCCTCCTTGTGCAGAAAGCAGAAAGGAGGATTGAAAAATGTGGTGTTTTTCTAGGCAGGGTCCTTCCTAGAAAGGGTATTTCCTTTCAAAGTCTGTAAGACCAGCAGAGTCTGTAAGACCAAAGTCTGTAAGACCAACTAACTCTCTGTGGACCCTGGATTTCTCCAGACCCTGGACTAAAGACAAGAAGGGAATCTGAAACAACAAAACTATATATACACTATTATTTCCCTCCCCACAACCTCATTATGTGCCTTGTCTTCTGAGGCCCCAGTCCTGAAAAAAAATGTACTTGTGCTTAACTTTACATACAGTGGGCAATGCCATTAAAGTCAATGGAAATACTTGTATGCATAAAGGTAAGCATAAGTCTTTGCAGAATCAGAGCCTTAAATAAGTTTCCTGGGGCAGGGACTGAGTCCTATAATGGTAACACTTAAAAAGTATATTCCAGTTTGAGAGAGAGATTGCTCGTCTCTTAGTATAAGTATAGAATAGATCTAATCAGGAATTTTTTGACAAAATATTTTCAAAAAATCAGATTCACTCAAATTGAAACTTTCTCAACTCAATTTAAAAAAAAAGTTTGGAATTGGTGAAATGCATCAACATTACTTTAAATGAAAAATTTTAGTTTTCTGGTTCAAAACAACTTTTCATTTCAAAATGTAAGGTACTTATTATACAAAAAATTAAAGATAAAAAATGGTCAAAATCAAAATGAAATATTTCAGAGCTTTGAAACAAACTTTTCAGTTAACCTGAACTGAAAATTACTTCAAATTTTTGATTCGCAAAATGTTTTGAGATTCTGACATTTCATCCCAATTTGGGACACGTTTTTTTTTAATCTTGAAAAATGTTGTGAGACAGCAAAACCATTTCCTGCCTAGCTCTGGTGCAGACATTCTCTTTCAAACAGAGCCCCAATTCCATGGGGCATTACTGCATTGCAAAGAAATATATAACAATGGATATCCACTACTACACCTTTGAATATCATTACAGCCAGCAAACTCATTTTCATAAAAAGTGACTCCAAAAAGGGCATGAACACAACTGAAGCAAATACATTTAAAAAAACTGAACATTATTAGCAGAAATTAGTTTGCATTATTCAGCCAGCTCTACTTTACATTCTTGGGAAGTAGGTAAATAAGAGTTATTATATTTTTTTTTTATAGCTAGGGTGACTGACATAATTAACAGGAGAACCTTTGACTTGTCTATAGCTATAGAGAGTGTACCAGCCAGATTAGAATTCCACAATGCTTAGCTCTCAGGCCTGTGCTCAGACTGGTAGACCATGTTGCTTCCCTATAAAATAGGGAAAATGTGGCTTTTAGAAAGTAGTGTGTTATGATGTATGAAATGAAATATCCTTGCCTAATGCACACAGAATCCAGCAGATACGGTTTAATTTGATTGTAGGTACCATGTAAAATACACATAACATAGGTTGTTTTATTTATTTATGTCCATAAAGTCTCTTTCTTTTCAACCTCTGGGAAGTCATAGATGTAAAAATTAAATACAAAAAGTTTAAATAAAATATTCCTTTCAGGCAATCTGGGGATGCATTTGCACACACCCCTTCTTTCCCTTTCTGGGCCCTGGTCTACACTAGGTGTTGAGGTCGAATTTAGCAGTGTTAAATCGATGTAACCCTGCACCCGTCCACATGACAAAGCCCTTTTTTTCAACTTAAAGGGCTCTTAAAATCGATTTCCTTACTCCACCCCCGACAAGGGGATTAGCGCTGAAATCGGTTTTCATGGGTCGAATTTGGGGTACTGTGGACACAAATTAGATGGTATTGGCCTCCGGGAGCTATCCCAGAGTGCTCCATTGTGACCGCTCTGGACAGCATTCTCAACTCGGATGCACTGACCAGGTAGACAGGAAAAGGCCCGCAAACTTTTGAATTTCAATTTCCTGTTTGGCCAGTGTGGCAAGCTGCAGGTGACCATGCAGAGCTCATCAGCAGAGGTGACCATGATGGAGTCCCAGAATCGCAAAAGAGCTCCAGCATGGACCGAACGGGAGGTATGGGATCTGATCGCTGTATGGGGAGAGGAATCTGTGCTATCAGAACTATGTTCCAGTTTTCGAAATGCCAAAACATTTGTGAAAATCTCCCAGGCCATGAAGGACAGAGGCCATAACAGAGACCCGAAGCAGTGCCGCGTGAAACTTAAGGAGCTGAGGCAAGCCTACCAGAAAACCAGAGAGGCGAACGGCCGCTCCGGGTCAGTGCCCCAAACATGCCGCTTCTATGATGAGCTGCATGCCATTTTAAGGGGTTTAGCCACCACTACCCCAGCCACGTTGTTTGACTCCTTCAGTGGAGATGGAGGCAACACGGAAGCAGGTTTTGGGGACGAGGAAAACGATGATGAGGAGGCTGTAGATCGCTTGTTTGCTGTGAGCTGAGAAACCGGTTTTCCCGACAGCCAGGAACTGTTTCTCACCCTGGACCTGGAGCCAGTACCCCCCGAACCCACCCAAGACTGCCTCCTGGACCCACCAGGCAGAGAAGGGATCTCTGGTGAGTGTACCTTTTAAAATACAAAACAAGGTTTAAAAGCCAGCGTGTTTAATGATTAATTTGCCCTCGCATTCGTGGCTCTCCTGGATATACTCCCAAAGCCTTTGCTAAAGGTTTCCGGGGAGGGCAGCCACCATGGTAGGACACTTTACCACTCCAGGCCAGTAGCACGTACTCGGGAATCATTGTAGAGCAAAGCATTGCAGAGTATGTTTGCTGGTGTTCAAACAACATCCGTTCTTTATCTCTGTGTTATCCTCAGGAGAGTGATATCATTCATGGTCACCTGGTTGAAATAAGGTGCTTTTCTTAAGGGGACATTCAGAGGTGCCCGTTCCTGCTGGGCTGTTTGCCTATGGCTGAACAGAAATGTTCTCCGCTGTTAGCCACGCGGGGGAGAGTGGGGGGGAGGCAAAATGCGACCTTGGAACGAAAGCACATGTGCTATGTATGTAATGTTAACAGCAAGGTTTACCGTGAAAAGAGTGTACCCATTGTTCTATAAAATGTGTCTTTTCAAATACCACTGTCCCTTTTTTTTTTCCTCCACCAGCTGCATGTGTTTCAAGGATCACAGGATCTTCTCCTTCCCAGAGGCTAGTGAAGATTAGAAGGCGAAAAAAAACGCACTCGCGATGAAATGTTCTCTGCGCTCATGCCGACCTCCCACACTGACAGAGCACAGACGAATGCATGGAGGCAGACAATGTCAGAGTGCAGGAAAGCACAAAATGATGGGAAGGAGAGGTGGCGGGCTGAAGAGAGGGCTGAAGCTGAAAGGTGGCAGCAGCGTGATGAGAGGGGGCAGGATGCAATGCTGAGGCTGCTGGAGGATCAAACTAATATGCTCCAGCGTATGGTTGAGCTGCAGGAAAGGCAGCAGGAACACAGACCGCCACTACAGCCCCTGTGTAGCCAACCGCCCTCCTCCACAAGTTCTATAGCCTCCTCACCCAGACACCCAAGAATGCGGTGGGGAGGCCCCTCCAGCCACCCAGCCACTCCACCCCAGAGGATTGCCCAAGTAACAGAAGGCTGGCATTCAATAAGTTTTAAACTTTTGAAGTGCTGTGTGGCCTTGTCCTTCCCTCCTCCACCACCCCTCCTGAACTACCTTGGTAATTATCCCCCTATTTGTGTGACGAATTAATAAAGAATGCATGAATGTGAAGCAACAATGACTATTGCCTCTGCAAGTGGTGATCGAAGGGAGGTGGGGAGGGTGGTTAGCTTACAGGGAAGTAGAGTGAACCAAGGGGCGGGGGATTTCATCAAGGAGAAACAAACAGAATTTTCACACAGTAGCCTGGCTAGTCATGAAACTGGTTTTCAAAGCTTCTCTGATGCGCACCGCACCCTCCTGTGCTCTTCTAACCGCCCTGGTTTCTGGCTGTGCGTAACCAGCAGCCAGGCGATTTGCCTCAACCTCCCACCCCGCCATAAACGTCTCCCCCTTACTCTCACAGATATTGTGGAGCACACAGCAAGCAGTAATAACAGTGGGAATATTGGTTTCGCTGAAGTCTAACTGAGTCAATAAACTGAGCCAGCGTGCTTTTAAACGTCCAAATGCACATTCTACCACCATTTTGCACTTGCTCAGCCTGTAGTTGAACAGCTCTTGACTACTCTCCAGGCTGCCTATGTATGGCTTCATGAGCCATGACATTAAGGGGTAGGCTGGGTCCCCAAGGATAACTATAGGCATTTCAACATCCCCAACGGTTATTTTCTGGTCTGGGAAGAAAGTCCCTTCCTGCAGCTTTTGAAACAGACCAGAGTTCCTAAATATGCGAGCGTCATGTACCTTTCCCGGCCATCCCACACTGATGTCGGTGAAACATCCCTTGTGATCCACCAGTGCTTGCAGCACTATTGAAAAGTACCCCTTGCGGTTTATGTACTCGCTGGCTTGGTGCTCCGGTGCCAAGATAGGGATATGGATTCTGTCTATGGCCCCACCACAGTTAGGGAATCTCATTGCAGCAAAGCCATCTACTATGACCTGCACATTTCCCAGGGTCACTACCCTTGATATCAGCAGATCTTTGATTGCGTTGGCTACTTGCATCACAGCAGCCCCCACAGTAGATTTGCCCACTCCAAATTGATTCCCGACTGACCGGTAGCTGTCTGACGTTGCAAGCTTCCACAGGGCTATTGCCACTTGCTTCTCAACTGTGAGGGCTGCTCTCATCTTGGTATTCTTGTGCCTCAGGGCAGGGGAAAGCGAGTCACAAAGTTCCATGGAAGTACCCTTACACATGCGAAAGTTTCGCAGCCACTGGGAATCGTCCCAGACTTGCAACACTATGCGGTCCCACCAGTCTGTGCTTATTTCCAGAGCCCAGAATCAGCGTTCCACCACATGAATCTGCCCCATTAGCACCAGGATGCCCACATTGGCAGGGCCCGTGCTTTGAGAGAAGTCTGTGTCAATGTACTCATCACTCTCGTCACTGCGCTGATGTCGCCTACTCGCCCGGTTTCGCTTTGCCAGGTTCTGGTGCTGTATATACTGCTGGATAATGTGTGTGGTGTTTAATGTGCTCCTAATTGCCAAAGTGATCTGAGCGGGCTCCATGCTTGCCGTGGTATGGTGTCTGAACAGAAAAAAGGCGCGGAACGATTGTCTGCTGTTGCCCTGACAGAGAGAGTGGCAACTGATGACATGGCTTACAGGGTTGGCTTACAGGGAATTAAAATCAAGAAAGGGGGTGGCTTTGCGAGAAACTGAATGGCCACCTCAAGGATAGAACTCAAAACTGGGTTTAGCAGGCCGTCGATTTCACAGGGGGAGGGAGGGAGGGAGGAGAAAATGAATACAAAACAAATCTGGTCTATTTCTTGTTTGGAGCCATTTCATCTATCTTTATACATCATGCTGACAGCAGACTGTGCAGCACGACCGCTAGCCATCATCACCTCCTGGGTGCTCGGCAGAAGACTGTGCAGTATGACTACTGGCCATCGTCTTCTGCTGGCTGCAAATTAAAAGACAGTGCACTGCCGGTAGGACTCTATCACCATGAGCTGAAACAAGGGAAATGACCTGGCTGAGTCACTCCCATGATTGCCCAGGCGTCCGGTTAAAAGAGCACCCAGGACTACGTTGACGACGGCTACCAGTCATACTGCACTGTCTGCTGCCAAAAGGCAATAAACTGCGGCTGGGTAACAATGCAGTACCATGTCCGCCAGCACCCAGGAGACATACGGTGACTGTTAGCTGAGTGGGCTCCATGCTTGCCGTGGTATGGCGTCCGCACAGGTAACTCAAGAAAAAAGGTGCAAAACGATTGTCTGCCCTTGCTTTTATGGAGGGAGGGAGGGAGGGAACGGGGGCCTAACGATATGTACCCAGAACCACCCGCGACAATGTTTTAGTGCCATCAGGCACTGGGATTTCTACCCAGAATTCAAATGGGTGGTGGAGACTGCAGGAACTGTGGGATAGCTACCCACAGTGCAAAGCTCCGGAAGTCGACTGTTGTCTCTGTACTGTGGACACAGTCCACCGACTACATGCACTTAGAGCATTTGTGTGGGGACACACACACACTCGACTGTATAAAAACGCTTTCTACAAAACCAACTTCTATAAATGCGACCGAATTTCATAGTGTAGAGATACCCTGGGTTTCTACTGATCCAACTTACAGCTGAGGTTTCCAAAGCAATGTGTCATAAAGGAGTTGAGGAGGATTAGAGAGCATGTGTAAGCAATAAGGAATTCGAGACAATGATTAAAGTACAAGTCACTTGTACCGTTTGTCACCTCACTGGGGTGACTGATGAAGGGGATGCAGGGTATTGAAAACACACACACTTATTTGAATCCAGATTCACGGCTGTAGCCTTCAAGGCCTTGCCTATAAGAAGAAAATTAGGTTCTCTCCTCCCCACGGATGCTGCTATACCTTTGACAGCCACAGTGCAGGCTGTACAGCAGAATACACAGGGTTCAGATGTTCTTACCTCTCTGTAGTCATACCTTCTGTCTGGCTAATGCACAGGCAGTGCCTCTGTGAGGTCCCTGTCTCACTCACCTCTATCCACAAGGCTCATGTCAGGGTAGAGGCTTCTGTGAAACTCCTGCCTCACCCACTGCTACTTTGCAACACTGATGGTTTGAGACAGGCCGCTGTGACGTCAACAGGTCCCATACCTTTAACTTGAGGGGCGGGTTTTGGGCACCTGCCTCTGTGAAGTCCCTGGTTCCCCTAACAAGTAATGCTGCTGCAGGCCCAACATCAGGTCCCCACATCACTCCCCCAGGGCCAGTATCATGGCATAGGCTTATGCACTCCTGGCCTCACTCACATCTACTCTACAGGGCCAATGCCAGAGAATAGGTGTCTGTAAGGTCAACAAGAGTTGCAGGTACTTAGCAATTTTGAAGATCAGACCAACAATTCAGGTGCCTAAGTAAGGACTCAAGTTTCTGATTGTAGGTATCCATTAAAAAAAAATATATTGGGTGTTGTGTTTAAGCAAATGAAATGCTCAAATTACTGTACATAAAAGTGTTTACTATAAAAATGGAGATAATGTTCTTTTCCTAGATTATGTAAGTCTACTTTGGCTGATTTTTTAAACAGTATCCAACCCACTTTATCCTCGGGTATAATTTGGACAAAGGTCAACAATATTTACATAGCACGATAACAATGCTTACTGCATTTGTAAATCAGCCGCTTCTGTATCAGGTTTCTGAGGTTTTCCCCAAACATGCCTAAAATGAAAGAGTGGTCGCAACTGCATAGGTTTTGTTATGTCTTCTTTTTAGGACAAAAACAGCTACAAATAATTTCATAAGGATAATTCACTCTTAAGGATTGTCTCCTTTTAAAATTAAAGCCACATTCACCCCTTCACACATTATGAAGATAACCCTATGAATCTGATGTTACTACATTGATAGCCATGCTCGGCTTATACTGTTGCAATCTATATATCAGGAGACATGGTTTTATGACACACTAAATTACAGAGTGCCATGCAGCATTGTACCTGCTATGATCCAGCCATCACTACTTGCTAGCAGTGTCAACCAGGATATAGTGTTTGAGTGAACAACTATGCATGGACCACAAAAAAGAAATTGTGTGGTAAATCCTATTCAGAAAAATAAATCCCTTTCAGAAAAAATCTGAACAAAAGCTCAGATCATTTTGATGAGAACATATTTTCATCCTAGATTTTAAATATTGAATATTAAATGGACACTGATTTTGTCTTTATTTGAAGGATTTAGTATACAGTGTTTAATGTAGATTTTTTTCCTGTTTTCTTGTTAATAATTTGTACACTTAAGCCTGAGCTCTTTGGGTAGTCATCTCACTTTATTTGTGAATTTATTTCAATTTCTAACAAAATCTATAAAAAGTAATTTTAACACTCTAGGCACAGTTGAAGGTTTGGATTTATCACTAGCAGAAAATACAAATACGAACTCCTTTTGCTCAGTATCACAAAGTACAGTCACATTCTGGAATTTACAAAGACCCATATTTCATGTATAAGTGACCATACATTTTCTGCATTCACACAATAGGCAGTCTCCATGATGTGAGTGGAGTGATATGGTAGTTGTTCTCAACAGATACCATTGGCCACCAACTGGCAATATTTTGCCAACTCAGCTCCAATAAAGGCAATATATGGACTCTTGAGACTCTTTAGGCCCTACCACCCTAGTGTGGCTATAATGGTTCCACTTCCTGAGCACAGCATGCATTACAAGCTATTACCAGAAAGTGAAACCAATTGCTTCATTATGCAAGTTGATGCACTAAATGCTGGAGCAGCACTCTGGGTGAAAATTCATTGCATTGCTACTTCTGTTTTCCTTTTCTGTCTCCAGGACTCTTTCAGAATAATATGAGATTCACTGTATTTTTCCACAGGTTCTTTACCATCAGTTTAAAACAATCCACTGAATCATGTTTGCTCGTGTCATGGTTCCTTCCCCACTCTGAACTCTAGGGTACAGATGTGGGGACCTGCATGAAAGACCCCCTAAGCTTATTCTTACCAGCTTAGGTTAAAACTTCCTCAAGGTACAAAAAGAAAAAGGAGTACTTGTGGCACCTTAGAGACTAACAAATTTATTTGAGCATAACCTTTCATGAGCCAAAGCTCACTTCATTGCCTTGTCCTTGAACCCTATGCTGCCACCACCAAGCATGGTGAACAAAGAACAGGGAAAGTGCCCACTTGGAGACATCTTCCCCAGAAATATCCCCCCAAACCCTACACCCCCTTTTCTGGGGGAAGTCTTGATAAAAATCCTCACCAATTTGCATAGGTGAACACAGACCCAAACCCTTCGATCTTAAGAACAATGAAAAAGCAATCAAGTTCTTAAAAGAAGAATTTTAATTAAAGAAAAGGTAAAAGAATCACCTCTGTAAAATCAGGATGGTAAATACCTTACAGGGTAATCAGATTCAAAACAGAGAATCCCTCTAGGCAAAACCTCAAGTTACAAAAAGACGCAAAAACAGGAATATACATTCCATTCAGCACAGCTTATTTTACCAGCCATTTAACAAAAGGCAATCTAGCACATTTCTAGCTACATTACTTACTAACTTAACAGAAGTTCTGAAGAGCATTCCTGATCTGTTCCCAGCAAAAGCATCCCACAGACAGACAGAACCTTTGTTCCCCCCTCCCCTCCAGCTTTGAAAGTATCTTGTCTCCTCATTGGTCATTTTGGTCAGGTGCCAGCAAGGTTATCTTAGCTTCTTAACCCTTTACAGGTGAAAGGGTTTTGCCTCTGGCCAGGAGGGATTTTATAGTTCTGTATACAGAAAGGTGGTTACCCTTCCCTTTATATTTATGACAGCTCATGATGCTAAAAGAGCATAATTATGTTCCTGTATTAACATCAGTACTCCAAATTCTTATCTAACATGTTGCAGTGGGCTCAAGGAATTTATACAAATCATAATTACTTGAGAACTTAATTAAGAAATTAATAAAAACCTCAGTACTCTTGATTAATTCTCTACTTTTGAGATTTCTAGTTAAAATACTTTAAAAGTATTTGAGTTCCCTGTGCACCATACTATGTAGTGCATGTGACACTCATAAAAATTCTACGTTGAAATAAGACCAAAATCAATTCTCATGTCTAACGGTATGAATGGGGAATGTAAGCCCTCAAGTCCTGTTTTCAACAGAGAGGATCCTCAATCTTTCTTTGGTACTATGAAAATGCATTGAAGCATTGTAGAGAGTCACCCTCCTTAGTGCCACACTAGGAGTTGCCAAATTCACCAGATGTTGATCCAGGTCAAGCAAGGCTTTATTATATGTAATGTTTTAATTCTGAGTCTGAGATGAGATATAAACAGCTCATGAGCCCTCTCTTCTTCTTTCCTCAAGATCAGTTTAGGATTGCCAAAAGCTGGCCTTCTTTGGGATGAGACAGTTTTATTAAAGGCCTCTCCGAGGACAAGCAGTTGAGTATATGAATACTAACAAGAGCTATCCTAGAGCAACAAACTTTGTTCTCTGAAACAGGAGAGATAATTTTGGCCGCAGGGTCCCTATGTCTGGGTTCAAGGTAAGGTATATGCAATTTTTTCTTACTGTTTTTGTTAAAAACACAAGAACAGCCATTCTGGGTCAGATCAATGATCCATCCAGCCCTGTATCCTGTCTTCCAACAGTGGCCAATGTCAGGTGCTTCAGAGGGAATGAAGACAACAGACAATCATTGAGTGATCCATCCTCGGTCATTCACACCCAGCTTCTGGCAAACAGAGGCTAAGGACACTCAAAGCATGGTGTTGCAAAGGGTAGGAATAGATGGTCAGTTTTCAGAATTGAGAGTGGTAAGTAATGGTGTTCCCAGGGTCTGTACTGGATCCAGTACTGTTATTGAATACTGTGAAATCTTCAGGGAGAGCCCTGACTGACTGACACCCTTTTTAGCTTAATGATTGTCACCATTCCTCACACGGGGCCTGATCCAAAGCTCACTGAAGTCAATGGAAAAACTCCTATTGACTTCAATGGGCTTTGGATCAGGCCCAAAGAATACTGGAAGACTCTCTTGCCTCATGAGTGTTCCCCACCATCCAGGATAGCCATCCATCGGAGGTGGAGAATGAATATGGAAACTTCACACACACATCAGAGAAGATCATTTATTTAGTTTTCTGCATCAGGCTGATTCCCTGGGTTCCAAGCCACGCAAAATCCTGCAAAACTTTCATGGCTCCATACCCTTGGAGATTAAATTAGTGGTGATCAGACCTCTCAGTGGTGAAAAGAGCCAATGTGGCCACGATTTCACCCCTTAGTCTCTCTCTCTCTCTCCATGCATTTTCAACTGTTCTTCTTGACTCTTTTTGGTTTTGTCCTATAGTGAACCATACAGAACAAATACCCATTCTTCATTTGGATGGTATCTACAATCTGTGTTCTCAAGAGAAGCATTTGATATAACTCAGATACCTCCAAAAGCACCAGAGAACATAGGAAATAAAAACTGTCATAATGCTAGTCATAAAAGAACAACATATGTGGTTTAACTGAATTTGTCTGGAGTCCAATTAAGCAATAAGACTCGATAGGGTGTGTCGTATTACTAGACCATTAATACAAGTCTCCAGAGTATTATGAGGCATAAGGCCAAAGAGAAATGCATTAATGGCCAAGTAATACATGCTTTGTCATGTCCCATTGTTTTTAGGATATGAAAGGTTTATCTTTATAAAACAAAACATGTAAAAAAACCCTTAATACACATTTTTGTGTGGTTTATTGAACAGATACATTCACTGTCAGAGGGTTGCTAATAGAACAACAGAAGGAAGCAGTTGCACCTATAAATTATAGATATTAGATGTAAGGGAGAAGACTTTGATAGCAGGCTGGAGACTCTTGTTAAATTTCTGCTACCTAACTGAAGGACAGGTTGGGAGGATTTCCCTGCCTCGGACTGAGCTCACCGTCTTTTTAGATCATACTAAATTAGCCTTTTTCCTATAGCTGGGGAAAAATCCCCAGGTGATTTATTCATATAGATTGTTGAAATATTTTTTATTCCAACAGTATCTGGGAGGATGTTAAACAGCATCTACAGACATTAGACATTTTTATATGCTGATTATTTGCACTCAAGAGTTTGAAAAGTGTTGGCCATGGAAATCTCTGGATTGTTGATGTTCATTTTTGACACATTTTGGAATAATGGAAAACTTCCAGAAGAATTCACGAAAGCTAATGTTATGCCAATATTTAAAAAGCATATGCATTTAAGCATATGGTTAGCCTGACATCAATCATAGGCAAAATAATGAAATGACCATTGATAGACTCAAATCAATAAGGAACTAAATGATGGTAATAAATAATAATGCCAATCAACATGGTTTTATGAAAAAGATCTTGTCCTATTAATTTGATCATTTTTTATTAAATAACTAAGCTAGGTGATAAAATAGCTGTGTTGACTTTATATACTTTGACAGTACTGCACAACATTCTTATTAAAAATTGGCATAATCCAAGGGACGTGCTGGCCGACCTTCCCGCAGCCCCCATTGGCCTGGAGCGGCAAACCGCAGCCAGTGGGAGCTGCAATCAGCTGAACCTGCAAATGCGGCAGGTAAACAAACTGGTCCGGCCCGTCAGGGGCTTTCCCTAAACAAGCGGCGGACTGGCTTTGAGAATCCCTGATCTAGATCACTTGGTTAACTGCGTGAAATTGACCATCATGTGTTTTCATACAGCCAAATGCAAAGCCACACATCTACGAACAAAGAATGTATGCCATACTGATAGGATGGGAGCCCATATCCTGGAATGCACTGACTATTAAAAGGTCTTGTTGGTCATAAGGTTGACAAACAACTGAAGCTGAACTTCTAGTTCAATGCTGTAACCAAAAAGACTAATGCAGTTGTCAAATATAAAGGGAAGGGTAACCACCTTTCTGTATACAGTGCTATAAAATCCCTCCTGGCCAGAGGCAAAGTCCTTTTACCTGTAAAGGGTAACCTGGCTGGCACCTGACCCAAAATGAGCAATGAGGGGACAAGATACTTTCAAATCTGGAGGGGGAAGGGGAGAAGGCTTTTGTCTGTCGGTGTAATACCTTTGCCGGGAACAGATCAAGGATGCAAGCCCTCCAACTCCTGTAAAGTTAGTAAGTAATCTAGCTAGAAAACGCATTAGGTTTTCTTTGTTTTGGCTTGTAAATTCGCTGTACTGGAGGAAATGTGTATCCCTGTTTTTGTATCTTTTTGTAACTTAAGGTTTTGCCTAGAGAGATTCTCTATGTTTTGAATCTGACTACCTGTAAGATTATCTTCCATTCTGATCTTACAGAGTTGTTCTCTTATCTTTTTTTGTTCTTCTAATAAAGTTCTGTTTTTTAAGAAGCTGCTTGGGTTTTTTGGGTCTTAAATATCCAAGGCTGGTTTGTGCTCATCTTGTTTATTCTCAAGCTTCCCCAGGAAAGGGGGTGTAAGGGCTTGGAGGGATATTTTGGGGAAACAGGAACTCCAAGTGGTCCTTTCCCTGTTCTTTATCTAAAAGACTTGGTGGTGGCAGTATTTTACCTAATTCAAGGGCAAAGACTTTGTACCTTGGGGAAGTTTTAACCTAAGCTGGTAGAAATAAGCTTAGGGAATCTCATGTGGGTCCACATATCTGTACCCTAGAGTTCAGAGTGGGGAAGGAACCCTGACAGCAGTTCTTGCATGTATAAACTGGGGAATGCTGCCAGGAAGAAGGACATTATCTTCATATATGGCACTGATGAGACCGCTCCCCTAATAGTGGATCCAGTTCTGATGATGCCTGTCAATTTGATCAACATCAAAGACTGAAGCAAGAACTTCCAGAGCTGAAAGCACAAGTCTCTACAGCTTGAGCTAAAGAGTCAGGCTCTGTAGCTATGGGTTGTAATAGACTCAAATCATCTGTTTATGAGACAATGGGTTACAGACACTTCAAAACAATTGTTGAAAAATTAGAAAGGGTTCAGAGAAGACCCACAAGAGTTATTTGAGGACTGGAAAACTTGCCTTAAGGAGGTAAATCTGTTGACCTTTTTGAAGAGAAGATTAAGAGATGACTTTATCCTGGTCTGCAAGCACCTACATGCAGTGATGAGCTGCCAAAATCTTAACAACCGGTTCCCTATAAAAAGTTCTGATTTAAGGGATGTGCCCCAGTATGTATTTTTTGTACCAACTGGGTTACCATACATCCGTATTTTCCCAGGAGGAATTTTTAAAATTTAAAAATTTAAAAATTCCTCCTGGATGGCAATTTAAGAACCAAAAAGCCTGACCTCTCCAGGAAAATATGGATGTATGTTAACCCTGTCTAAAGTTCTTTTTTAAAAAGATGGGCCTGAACTAGAAATGAGCTCCGTTTCACACGTGTGGGTCCCCGCCACTCCCTGGGCGTGTGTTAGGGTGACCAGATGTTCCGATTTTATAGGGACAGTCCCGATTTTGGGGTCTTTTTCTCATATAGGCTCCTATTACTCCCCACCTCCTGTCCTGATTTTCCACACTTGCTGTCTGGTCACCCTAGGATGTGCACATGTTTGGGTCCCAGCTGCTCCCTGGCCCCCTCATTGAAGCAGGTGTGCAGGGTTACTGCCCTGGGAACTGCAGGGCACCAGTGGACCTGGGGCCAGCTGCAGACAGGGGCGTGGGGCAGGCCTAGCTGGAGGCAGGGAGCGCGGAGCTGACTGGAGACATGAGGGTGCGAGGTTGGCGGGAGGCAAGGGGGTGTGGGGCTGGCTGGAGACAGGGCAGGGGATGACTGGAGGTAGGGGCTGGCTGCAAGCAGGGCAGGGGGGTGCAGGGCTGGCTGGAGACAGGGGCAGGGGGATGCAGGGGTGGCTGGAGATGGGCTGGCTGCGGGCAGCGCAGGGGGTGCGGCAGGGGCTGGTGCAGGCAGGGCAGAGGGTGCGGGGATGGCTGGAGACGGGTTGGCTGCAGGCAGGGCAGGGAGTGCATGCGGCAGGGTTGGCTGGATACAGGGCAGGGGTGCGGCAGGGGCTGGCTGCAGGCAGGGGGTGAGGGCTGGCTGGATACAGGGCAGGGGGTGCAGCAGGGGCTGGCTGCGGGCAGGACAGGGGTGCAGCAGGGGCTGGCTGGAGACAGGGGCTGGCTGCAGGCAGGGCAGGGGTGCAGGCAGGGGCTGGCTGCAGGCAGGGGGTGCGGGGGTGTCTGGAGGCAGGGGCTGGCTGCGGGTAGGGTGCTGGGTACTCACGGGGAGAGCAGCAGGACGCAGCCCAGGCCCAGCCAAGCAGCTGGGGACCCAGCAGGCAGCATTGGGAGCCCCAAGGCCAGGGGAGCAGCAGCAGCACCAGGGCTGCTGCTCAGGGCCAGGTGGCAGCGCACATGGCTCCCTCAGCACAGCGCCCCCGGTGGCTGGAGGAGGAATTACATCACTTCCTGGCCGTAGCCCATCAAAGCCTCAGCGCCCCCTGCAGGGAAGCGGGTTAACAAGCCGTTCTAAAAACTGCTTCAAAATTTAGCAACCGGTTTGCATGAACTAGTGCGAACTGGCTCCAGCTCACCACTGCCTACATGGGAATATGATTTCAGATAATAGAGAGAGCACTTTCACCTAGCATAAAAGACATAATGAGATCCAATGGCTAAAAGCTGAAGCAAGACATATTCAAACCGGAAATTGGTGCAAACTTCTTAACAGTGAGGTTAATTAATCATTAACCAACAATCTACAGGGGATGTAGTGGAGTCTCTAGCACTGAAGTCTTTAAATCAGGATTGGATGCCTTTCTAAAATACACACTCTAGTTCAGCCACAAGTTATTAGGCTTGATCTGGGAACAATCGGGTTACATTCTATGGCCTACATTATGCAGGAGGTTAGGCTAGATGATCGTATTGATTCCTTCTGGTCTCAAAATCTATTAACCTCACCGTTAGGGACTGGAATGTGAGTAGCCAAGTCTTGTGGTCAGAGCAAGAGCCAGGAACCAGAGCTGAGGGCCAGACTCAGAAGCCAGATGCCAGAGCCAAGGGTCAGAGCCAGAATCAGAGTCATAGAGTTGAGCCAAGGTCAGAGCCAGAGTCGGAATCAGAGAACGGGGCAGGGATCAGGAACACAGCAGCAGGGTAGGAATCATGGACAAGTCAGCTAAGCAGTGCTCAGGAGTCAGGTAAGAAGGCAGAGTCCGATGTTGCAGCCAGCCAAGAACTCATCCAGTTGCATGAAGCAACATCCTGTGCCTCTTTCTGGCTCAAATAATGCAGCCGCACTTAATTGGTTGGGCCGGGCATTTCTTCAGTCAGGACTCCAATCAGCTGGGGCTAAGATTCCATTAGCCACTCAGCCCACAAACTGCTAGTAAACTGCTGGATGATGGCTGGGGTGCATGAGTTGCCTAGTGATCTGCAGACCTGGGTTCAAAGCTCATGGATCCTCATAGCTACCACAAACTGCTTATCTCTGGTGTTCATAAAAGTACATCTGAAGAGCACATCCTAGTCTTAGACTAAGCTAGATTGCACCAAATGGTAGATATTTTGAAGATGTTTCCCAGTGTTGAAACTAACCACTTTAAACTCCTACAAGTCTTTACTTCCACTTTATATTATACAAATTGAATACAGTGACATACTGCCTATCAATTCATACATTTTCAAGGCTGAAATATAAACATATGCAGCACAGTGCAGCTTCATACAAGTCTGTTTGCCAAGCTAAGCTGCCTCCCTCCTTAATAAAGCATTTTTGTTGGAAAAGAAATGAATGAACAATTTTCTCACCACTGTTCTCTCGACACACAGACTGATACATGGGGGCATATCACAGGCGAGGAAGAACATTTTTATGATAACTCCTTGTTAAAATGTTGGCAACATATCACTATAGTAGAAGACCAAACTTCAGTTCCTATTGAAGTAAGTGGAATTGATTTCAGTAAGAACAAGATGCTTGACATGGGTCATCCTGTCTGAGCCACTCCATTTGGCAGAAGTGTGCCATACATTGTTCCCTGTAACATTTTACCCAATCTGTCCTTTGTCACATATTGAAAACAGGGATATCTTGTAATTTTAAAACTTTAGCTTTTGTAAAGTTTTTCATGGTACTACATGCAGGCCAGGGGGTTGTGTAGAGAAGCATGCAAGCAGTCTCCAAAGAGTCAGCCTAGAGCAAGGTGGGTTGAGTCATCAGCCTGCAATTTGCACTCTGAACATTCTCTCCTCTGTGCTGCCTGGCAATTTGCACCAACCCCTCCCACCACCACTCTTGCAGTCTGCCGTTCCTCCCTCTTCCCTTCCATTGTCTTTCCATCTAGCTAGCCCCCTTGTAATATAAACCCACGGAAAGGATTTAAACAACAACACAACAGTAAAACATGCAGAACTAGCATGACATTTGTTAGCCATCACATTGTTCTCTCTGCTTTTGGCTTACATCCATTCCCCCACACGATGTTTGTTTTGCCTATTTAGATTGTAAACTCTTGAAGCTGAGATGGTCTCTCATTACATGTTTATACTGTGCCTAGCACAATGGGATCCCATTCTTTATTGATCCCTAGACCCAACTATAATATACATGATTGTTAATAACAATACATACAACATTCTCAGAACAATAGAATATTCAGTTTGATTAGAAATACAGCATGGTGCAAGTATAAATGGAGAGTGACCATAATCATGGCAGTTACTATGAAATTAGCATTCAGTGCTTGACTGAATGGTAACTACACATACGCAGACCTGCCTATGCTAATACTAGCCCTAGCATCACTCGACCACAGTGGTAAAGGAATCCCATTAAAGCACCATCTCATAAGTCTTTTGTGTCTCTTCATGTTAGCTCCATTGGAGCATCATCATAAACATATTACCAACACTAATGTGACGCTGAGGATAGGGATCGGCAATAACTTTCTTTTGCATATGAAAGTGGCAAACTTGATCCTCGCTTGGGGCACTTTTTAATGTTTGTATTTAAATTTATTTTCTACATATTACCTTTGCATTTCAAGAAAATGCACATGTAATTCCAAAAGTCTCAGAGACGGGCCCCACTCATAACCCTAGATTCAACAATCCCCAGAAATTTTGGAAAGTTCAGATCTGGGTCTTGGGGAGTGGGTGGAGCTTTGAATGTAATATGTTATAGCTATATGACACAGGACTGTTTTACAGATGGACTCTTCTTTGTAAAACAATTAAATATTAACCCCTGAATTTTCAAAGCCATGTAGGAAGATTCATTTGAAGTTCTACTGGTCTCCTTGTACTTTCATTAGTTAACCCTACAGCTAATCAAGATAGATACCATGTTAACCAATGTTTAATTATGTCTATATATGTCATCCATCATAATCTGAAAGCACAGATCTGTCAAGTGATCTTGCCAGGGGACTAGAGTAATTAGATAGCATGTGTGAAAAATTGGGATGGGGACTGAATATAGGGACAGTCGCTACAAAATCGGGATATCTGGTCACCCTAAAGGGGATTCAGTTGGGACCATCTGAGAAACTGAACCTGTGACTGACAAGCACTTTGGAGGAGGATTCTGATTGACTTTTGTCAAATGAATCAATCTCAATTTGAATGAGAGTGATTTTTACAAGGCAATTTTACCTGATACTACTTTTGGTTTAAGAGTTTAATAGATTCTGATTTCTAAAAGAATAGCACAGAAATAATGTCCTACATTACTGTACTTCTAGCAACAAGAACATCAGTACAAATTAACAAAATCCTAGATTTTCAGCCAGGTTCACTGAAACAGTCTCCCCAAATTAATCCTCCTGTGATGTTCTGTGGGTTTATGTCTTTCCTAAAATCTCTTCTCTATCCCCAACAGCCAAAGCATCGTTCCTCTTCTTTTCTTAGGGCCCCATTGCTCTCCCTCATTTTCATTCTAAGATTCATAGAAGATGATGATGATGATGATTAGGGTTGGAAGAGACTTCAGGAGGTCATCTAGTCCAACCCCTGCTCAAAGCAGGACGAACACCAACTAAATCATCCCAGCCAGGGCTTTGTCAAGCCAGGCCTTAAAAAACCTCCAAGGACGGAGATTCCACAACCTCCATAGGTAACCCATTCCAGTGCTTTACCATCCTCCTAGTGAAAGTTTTTTTCTAATATCCAACCTAGACCTCCCCCACTGCAACTTGAGACCATTGCTCCTTGTTCTGTCATCTGCCACCACTGAGAACAGCCTAGCTCTTTCCTCTTTGAAACATCCCTTCAGGTAGCTGAAGGCTGCTATCAAATCCCCCCTCACTCTTCTTCACTGCAGACTAAATAAACCCAGTTCCCTCAGCCTCTCCTCATAAGTCATGTGCCCCAGCCCCCTAATCATTTTCATTGCTCTCCTCGGGTGGGGAGGGAGAAATAATCTATAAAAGAGATAGTCAATGGAAAAAAGAAACCTGGAAAGTGGTAACGATGAAAGTGATGGGATGAATGTAGACAGCAAACGAGACATGAACTTGCAATGTGATATAGCAATATAAAAGGACAAGGCAATTGAGGAGTCATGTCACAGAGAATGGAGATAATAATGGGTATGTCTACACTGCAAATGGAGGTGTGACAGCAGTTCATGAAGGAATACCCAGTAGCTTTAATCTAGCTGGCAGATCTAAAAATAGCTGTGAAGATGCAATGGTGCAAACTTTAGCATGGGCCTTACAAGCCTGCCTGGAACCCTGGATACATACTCACATTCCTAGCCCATACTGAAGCTATCATTGCCACATCTTCACTGCGATTTTTAACCATGCTAGGTAGATTAAAGCTAGCACAGGTATGCTTATATGCGCTGCCAACACACCTTTGATTGAAATGTAAATATACCATATGTTTGGGTATATATATACATATAGTGGCAAAGTTCCTCCTCTACCTTGGTGGATCTTGCGCTTATTGGCAGATTTGCTCACCTTAGAGCTTCACAGAAGCCCTCAGTTTAGCCATTTTCATGAACCCACAGTCCAGGTCAACTCCTCCTGTGTCTGACCAAGAGTTGGGATGTTTGGGGAGAACGCAGGCCACCCTCTACTCCAGGTTCCAGCTCAGGGCCCTGTAGAATGCAGATGTCTAGAGTGCCTCCTGGAACAGCTGTGCAACAGCAACAACTCCCTGGGCTACTTCCCCATGGCCCCCTCCCATCACCTTCTTTATTCTCACCATAGGACCTTCCTCCTGGTGTCTGATAATGCTTGTACTCCTCAGCCCTCTAACAGTCTGTGGTCTCACCTCTTGCTCCCAGCTCTGCTCGCTCACACTCATACACCACAAACTGAACTGAGCTCCTTTTTTTAAATCCAGGTGCCCTGATTAGCCTGCCTTATTTGATTCTGGCAGCTTCTTGATTGGCTGCAGGTGTTCTAATCAGCCTGTCTGATGTAATTGTCTCCAGAAGGTTCTTGCTTGTTCTGGAACCTTCCCTGTTCCCTTACCCAGGGAAAAGGGACCTGCTTGACTTGTGACCAACAGCTCTCTTCTATTTCACTCCTGCATCCCTCTGGCCTGGAGGAAGAAGGAGGGAGAGGGCTGCTGCTAGTCCCTAGGCTCTCCCTGTGGCTACAGCTGCTCCTCTGGCTGGGCCAGACACCACCACTCCCCCCGTTCTCTGCTACCTGGTTGCTGGCTGGCTTCTGGACCCCCCACCCTTGGGTGCTATTACTGCTCTAACTGCAGCCTCTGGGGGGGGGGGCCTGCTGGCCCACTTCCCAGAGGGGGGAGTGAGGGGCCCTAGCCATTGCTGCTGTGGACACCACCACCGCCACCACCTGAGAGGGTCCTTTCTACCTGCCTGGACCACCACCTGGAGTTCCTGGAGCGGTTGCTGCTGTGGAGTCTGCTTCCTAGAGCTGCTGAAGC
This sequence comes from Dermochelys coriacea, assembly GCF_009764565.3. Classification (NCBI taxonomy): domain Eukaryota; kingdom Metazoa; phylum Chordata; order Testudines; family Dermochelyidae; genus Dermochelys; species Dermochelys coriacea. The sequence goes on along the minus strand of NC_050069.1, from coordinate 45,064,985 downwards.
CCCAAGGAGGAGAAGGAGAGGACCATTTGCCAGTGGGGGAGCACCTAGAGACTTTGAAGATTACTGTGGAGGGGGCCTTAAGACTAAGTAACTTTCCAACTGTTCTCTTGTGGTGGGGGTCTTGAGTATGTTTCCTGGGACACAGGGGGTGTGGTGTGGAGCTGCCCCCTGATCCATCTGTGTGTCCCCTCCCAACCCCCACCAGTACCACCACTGCTGCCCCCTCCACCACCCCACTGGCTGCATACCATCTGCCTTAGCTCCTGTCTCTGGGACTCCACTGCTGCTTGGCCTGTCGCGCCCTTTCACCACCTTTTGGGTCTGAAGCAGCAGCCAGCCCAAATTGACTCTATGCAAGCGCACGTCGGTGCATGTGCCCCCCCAACCTCCCTGGACTGGACCCCTTTTGTGCACCCCAGCTTTGGCCCCTGTTCCCTGCCCCATTTTGCCCCTTGCAGCCTTTTTGCCTTCCCTTTTACCCCAACACCTTGCTGGCTTCGGTTTTGTTTTGCCTGCCCTGCCTTTTTCCCCCTGCAGCTTTTGTTTGTTTGCCCTGCCCTGTCCTCTGAAGCTAGCTTCTCAGTTCCCTGTCCTGCCTCCGGCCTGTTTCTCCCCCCTCCCCACGTGGTACCCCTGCCCTGATTGGCCCCTTACCCAGTGGGCCCATGCCCCCGCCCATGTGCTTGTGCTCTTCCCGTTTGAGTTTGCACCTCTTCACTGCACCCCCCCCCCAACGTTCTTGTGACCTCCCTCACCTAGTGCAGCTAGGGGAGCCAGATTTCTACCCTGAGTCGGCGACTGTCCCCTACGAGCCCTTGATACCCTCCCGTCCGCCCCCCCCTTTTTTTGGCGCCCACCTCCCCTGCCTGCAGCCTAGCGGGGAGGAGTGGTCGACCTGCTTCCCCTTTCCCCTCCTCTCTCTGGTGTTTTCCCCTCCCTCCCTGCTTCTTATGGTGGGAGACATGACGGGTGGAGCCCCTCCAGCAGCCCCAGACACCCTTCTCCCGCCTGCCCCTCTGTCACCACCCCAAGCCTCTACCTCACCCGCTGCTGCCAAACCACCTGCCCCTGCCGGGGCGCCGGCAGCAGCAGGCACCGGGGTGACCTCCGCTGCTGCCATGCCTCTCGCACCCTTGGATTCTGGGGGACCCCCATCAGCCAGCGGGAAGGGCCAGGGGAAGAAGAAGGGGAAGGGCCCTGCCAAAAAGACGAGGCCCTCCATGGCAGAGCCTGCCCCCACTGCCACGGCCCTGCCACTGGCCGCGGCGTCCCTACCCGCTGCTCCCTCCACTAGCTCTGCGGGTGTCCCTCCCTCGGCCCCCAGGGCGTTCACCCAGGTGGCGGTGGCCCCCCCGCCTGCCGCTACATCATCTCTCCCGCCCACCGCCTCCACTACCATCTATAGCAGCCGGGGCTCCTTTCCAACATGACCAGGAAGCATGGCGTCCATTGCCTCCTGGTGCCCGCCTCGCCCCACATGGAGACATGCGTGCAGGCGTTGGCGAGGGTGGTGGGGCCCACGGCCATTGTGGCAGCTTCCAAAATGTACGGGAAGGTCATCTTTTTAGCATCGGAAGCCGCCGCCGCCGCCCAGGAAGCGGTGGAGAAGGGCCTGGCAGTGGGGCCTGGCAGTTCGTCCCCCTGGAGCCACTGGACGACCTGGGCGTCCACCTCATCCTGACCTCAGTCCCTCCCTTCCTTCCCAGGGCTGCCCTATTACCTGCCCTTTCGACCCTGGGGAAGCCCCTTTCCGTTCTGAGCCCTCTCTCACTGGGCTGCAAGGACCCTGCCCTCTTCACGTCCTCTCGTTCCGCCGGTAAGTGCAGCTTCAACTGCCGCCGGCGGCGCGTGATGGAGAGGCGCTTGAGGGGTCCTTTTTGGTCCCCTACCAGGGGGCCCATTACCGGGAGCACTATTCCACAGGGGAGGCCCAGTACTACCTCTGCCGGGCGATGGGGCACGTCCAGAGGGACTGCCCCTTGGCCCGGCAAGGAGAGGCATCCAGGACCCCTGAGCCCTGGCAGGGCATCAGCCCCGTCATCGCCGGCGCCCCTGGAGATTGCCCGGCGCCTGGAGCCACCCCTCCTCCCACTCAGTCCACCACTGCTCCTGCTCGGGCCCAAGGGGCGCTCCCCCCAGTATGCCCAGACGAGCGGGAGAGCCTCGTGTCTGCTGCCTGCAATCTGGTGGGGCATCTAGGGGAGGGTGCTGCAGGGATACCACCGAGCATGGGAGAGGGCCCGCCCCAGGGAGATTTTTCCCTCCCACTTGCTGCTCCACCGCTGCCTCCCACAATCCCTGAGCCATCGCCCCTGCCTCCCGACCCGACCCCTGTTAGTCGGCCCTCTGATGATGCCATGTAGGGCTGGGCCCTAGTCCTGGGGAAGCGGGGCAAGCGGAAGGCTCAAGCTCCACTCCCTTCCACCGATGTGGAATCCCCCTGGGAGACCAAAAAAGGGGGCACCGATGCCAAGCCCTCTGCTTTGCCCACGGGCGCGTTCCATCCACCAGTGCCAGCTGGAGAGGCGTGGCAGCATGGGAGGGAAGTACCATCCCTCCATTGGAGCCCCTTCCCTTCAAGGTCCCCGAAGGAGCCTCTCCTGCCCCGTTACCCTCCGGAGCCCCTGTGAGCTCTGAGGTGAGTGTCACTTCGGGCATTGGCGGGGAGACCTCCGGGGTGGTGGAAGGGGAGTTCCTATCCATCTACGAGGAGATCGAGGCCCTGGGTCTGACCCCAGTCACCCAGGGGGAGGAGGACTCTCTGCCAGCGGGAACTCGATCTGAGCGACCTCACCCGAGGCCCCCCCTTCTCCATGTTCCTCCTCCCTAACTGCTGCTTCTGCTCCCACCCCCAAGGGTTGCCTGGGCTCCTCCATCTGCCCAGCCACAGGTGGCACCCTGCTGTCGCTCACTGAGACCATTGAGGTGACGGCCGGTGCCATGCGGCTGGGACCCGGGCCCAACGGGCTGTCCCTTGTGGGCATGGGGCAACTGACCTCCTTCCCGGCAGGGGACCCCACTGGAGATGCTGCGGCTTCTCCGCCAGCCGTGGTGCCAGAGCCCGGCATCATGGAGGGCCCCCTTCCCACCTCCCAGTCTCTTGAGCTCCACCAAGCGGGGCCAATCTCCAGCTGCGTGGCTCCTGGAGCCCAGGATCCTGCCTTTGCCCCTTTCCCTGCCTCTGCGTCCAACCCCTGTCCTGCTCCTACTCTGGATCTCTGCCCTGCCCTCGTTGTCAACCCTATCCCTGTCCCCTCCACCTCCCGTGATATCATTGTCGCCCCTGGGGCCAACAGCTCCTCACCCCCAGAGGATAGTCCCCAGGGAGCGGCCTCTGTATTTCCCAGTCCCAACTCACCAGGAGCTGCTATCTTCCCTCCGCCGCCCCCAATTGAGCCGGTGTTTAAGGGGGGCCATGTGGTGCCAGCCCATCGGATGCCACATCTGGGGTCCGTGCCTTGCCTGCCTGTCTCGGTGGGCCACGTGACTGTGTCGGCAGTCCCTCCGGAGCAAAGCCTGGGACTAGTGACCCCCCACCCCCATACGCTAAGAGAGGAGCTGCGGGAGTTCCTCGAGGACGTTCGTGGCTCCCGTAACAAGGTGCAGCTCGCTATCCAGCAATGGGGGGATTTCCATCTTATCCTCCGGGCCGCGAGGGCCCTCATGGGGGAGGGCAAAAGGACCAGGAAGCAGGGCACCGTGGCCTACCGGCGGGTCCGCCTCTTCCGTGACTCCTAACTCACCTACGGGGTAGGTCACGGACTGTTGCGCAGCCCGTCGGGAGCCGCGAACATCCCTGCCACCTGCTGCACCTCCGGGTCTGTATGGAGGGGCTCGTGGTTAATCTTGTCAACGTCTATGCCCCGACATCGGGCCCCGGAGCAGCTGCGTTTCTTTCACCAGGTGTCCGCCTTCCTTGGCACCTTGGATCCTTGCGAGTGCCTGGTCCTGAGCGGTCCTGGTCCTGAGCAGTGCCCGGCCACTGCGGATGTCCTCCGGGGGATAGTCGACCATCACTCCCTGGTGGACGTCTGGCGCAACCACCACCCGGACGACGTCTCGACGTTCACCTTTGTCCAGATGGAGGTCCATCGGTCGTGCCGCTCCTGGTTGGACCGCATCTACTTATCCCGTTTCCACCTTTCATGGGCCCACTCCTCCAACATTCGATCATCACCTAGCCACCGTGACGGTATCTCTCTGCACGGAGAGGCCGGGGCCGGCCTATTGGCACTTTAACAGCTTGTTGGAGGATGTGGGCTTCGTGGCGTCCTTCTGGGAGTTCTGGCTGGCCTGGGGAGGGCAGCAGTGTGCCTTTCCCTCGGCGCAGTGGTGGTGGGACCTGGGGAAGGTGCACGCCCGGTTCTTCTGTCGTGACTACACCCGGGGCACCAGCCGACGGAGGTATGCGGTGATAGAGCAGTTGGAATGGGAGGTCTTAGAGCTGGAGAGGCATCTGTTCGCCAGCCCCGAGGATCCGCCCCTCTGCGGAGCATGCTGGGAGAAGCGGGAGGAGCTCGGGACCATCAGGCCCGGGATGCCTTTGTTCAATCCCGCATCCATCTCTTTCGGGAGATGGATCGCGGCTCCTGCTTCTTCTATGCCCTGGAGAAAAAGAGGGGAATCATGTCATCTGTCTTCTGGCACAAGATGGCACCCCCCTCACGGATCCGGTGGAGATGTGCAGGAGGGCGAGAGCCTTCTACGCAAGCCTTTTCTCCCCGGATCCGACCGATCCTAACGTTTGCAGAGAGCTCTGGGAGGAGCTCCCGACGGTCAGCGTGGGCGACCAAGACCGGCTTGAGCTGCCTCTCACTCTGGCCGAGTTCTCGGAAGCCCTCCGTCACATGCCACCAATAAATCTCCGGGCATAGACGGGCTGACCGTGGAGTTCTACCGCGTGTTCTGGGATGTGACAGTGACTTGGTCTGGGCTGAGTCTTTGCAGAGCGGGGTCCTCCCTCTTTCGTTCAGGTGAGCCATGCTCGCCTTATTGCCGAAGAAGGGGGACCTCTGCGATTTATGAAAATGGCATCCCGTCTCGCTCCTCAGCACGGACTACAAGGTCGTAGCGAAAGCCATCTCACTGCGGCTAGGGTCCGTCCTGGCAGAGGTGGTCCACCCAGACCAGACGTACACCGTCCCGGGCCACAGCATCTTCGATAACCTATATCTGGTCTGGGACCTTTTGGAACTCGGGTGTAGGGATGGTCTGTCATTTGCCCTCCTGTCCTTAGATCAGGAGAAGGCGTTGGACAGGGTGGATCACGGGTATCTCCTGAGCACTCTGCAAGCGTTTGGCTTCGGACCCCAGTTTGTGGGTTTTCTCCGGGCGCTGTACGCCTCCACAGAGTGTCTAGGCTCAACTGGACTCTGACCAAACCGGTCAACTTCGGGCGAGGAGTACGGAAGGGGTGCCCCCTCTTGGGCCAGCTGTATGCTCTGGCGATCGAGCCCTTCCTCTGTCTCCTCCGAAGGAGGTTGACAGGGTTGGTGCTATGGGAGCCGGAGCTGCGGCTGGTCCTGTCGGCGTACGCTGATGACGTGCTCCTCGTGGTCCAGGACCCGGGAGACTTGGCATGGGTGGAGGCTTGCCAGGCCATCTATTAGGCAGCCTCCTCCGCGCAGGTCAACTGGGTCAAGAGCTCTGGCTTGGTGGTAGGGGACTGGCGGCAAGCGAGCTCCCTCCCACCCGCGCTTCAGGCCATCCGGTGGAGCACAGATCCGCTGCTCTATATCGGCATTTACCTTTCTGCTATGCATCCCTCTCCACTGGAGAACTAGCAGAATTTAGAGGGTGGGGTGAAAGACCAGCTCCAGAAATGGACAGGACTACTCCGGTGCCTCTCCCTTCGAGGGAGAGCACTAGTGCTTAATCAACTAGTCCTATCCATGCTCTGGTATCGGCTCAACACCCTGGTCCTGGCCCGGGTTTCCTGGCCAACCTCCGGACATCGATTCTGGAGTTCTTTTGGTCAGGACTGCACTGGGTCCCTGTAGGGGTTCTCCATCTATCTCTGGAGGAGAGAGGGCAGGGCCTGAAATGTCTGCTTACTCAGGTCCGTGTCTTCCTCCTCCAGGCCCTGCAGAGGCTCCTTTATGATGCAGGTAGTCCGGCCTGGAGCATACTGGCGCACGCCTTCCTGCGCTGCTTCCGAGGGCTCCGATACGACTGGCAGCTCCTTTATCTTCATCCGAGAGGTCTTCCATGAGATCTCTCCATGCTGCCGGTCTTCTACCAGGACCTTCTCCGGACCTGTTTTCAACGACAGGTCCGTGGCGGCCACCGAGGGGGCAGATCTCTTCGTGGAGCCCCTGCTACACAATCCCCAGCTCCATGTGCAGATGGCGGAGTCCCGCTCGGTGCGCCAGAGATTGGTCTTGGCAGAAGTCTCAAGAGACGGAGACTTCCTGGACTACAGCGGGGGAGACTGGCTGGATCCCCTGATGCTCGCTCAGCGCATGGGGCTCTCCAGCCCTAGTATTCCCCAGTGCGTACGTCAGGAGGTGAAGGCTGCTTTGCCACCTGCTGCTCGGGTTTATCTCGACCGGGTCCTGCACAAGGGCACACCCCGCCCACCCTCTACCCCAGGCCCGCCGGACCTTTTAATTGGACCCTTGACCCTTGGACCTAACCGACCCCCTCACACCTTCACTGTGAGCTGGCTGCACGCGATGCAGCCGGTCTGCTTTCAAACCACGCCAAGAAAACATCTATACATGCTCATGCTCCACACCCTTCATGCCCTCACCGTCGTGTCCTGCCCCGATACAAAATGGCTGGACCTCCTTTGGAGGGTGAGGTGCCCCGGTGGGCCAGCCTATATTCCACCTTAGTCCCGAGGCCCACCGGGGATGTCGGTTGGCAGCTCCTTCATGGAGCCGTGAGCACGGGCATGTTCTTGGCGCGGTTCACCTCAATCCCAGACACCTGCCCCTTTTGCGGCGTGAGGAAAACCCTGGCACACACATACCTGGAGTGTGCCAGGCTGCAGCCCCTATTCTGGCTCCTCACCAATATTTTATTATGTTTTTGGTTGCACTTTTCCCCTTACCTTCTTATTTATGCACTCCCTATCCGTGGCCCCACAAAATCACGGGATCTTCTGGTCAATCTCCTCCTGGCCCTAGCTAAAATGGCCATCTATATAACAAGAGTGAGGAGGTTGGCCGATGGAGTCTCCTGTGAATGTGGGGCCTATTTCCGATCCTCGGTCCGTTCACGTATCTGGGCAGAGTTCCTCTGGGTTGTATCCTCTGATTCCCTTAACGCCGTTGAGGAGCAGTGGGCACTGTCCGGGGTTCTCTGCTCGGTGTCCCCGTCCAATTCCCTAGGTATCTAGGTCCTGTGGATCCCCCCTTTAGGCTGAGGGGAATCCTTTAGCAGTGGACGGGCTTCACCTGCTCACTTCCCAGATCCCAATACGATTACTCTCCTATAGCCATCTGGTCCGACCATGTCACAATATGTATATACCAGTTATAGACAAATCAGAGGTAGTTTACAGAACAGTAATGATTAAGAGTTGAAAGTACTGATAATAGGTTCAAGATCACAAGAAATATGGTATCGCTTGACAGAGAGGCTATGGGGAGGAGGATGATATCATACCGTTCTACCAATAAGAATGTAAACAGCCAGGAGGAATATAAATGATTTTAAGGAGGTGCAAAGGGTATAATCAGAAGTAAGGGGGCATTTTTACTATATGGGACAAAATACAAAAGTGTGGTGTTGGGAATAATCTTGCATTGGCAAGAGACGGACTGGGCGACCAAATAGGATATACTTTCCATCAGGCTGAAGCCCAGCAACCTTTTCTGCAGGCACAACTTGCACCCACAAAATCTGAGCCCTAATTTTTACACCTGCAAAATGAATTGTGGGTGCAGATTTGTGCCTTGAGCCTTCAGCAGGTTTAATCAGGTAGCAAAACCCCATCAATACTTGGTTTTGTGCCCCTGATTCAACTCGGAGCAAAAACACAAGTACAAATTTTACCCTGATGTGTTTTCCCCTGATCTCTATTTTTCTTAAAGACACCGGAGTCTACTCCATTTCTCCATCAACTTTCTGTCTCTTTTTGCCTCATTTTAGGCCACCACTGCAAATTCTGACTACTGAGCTTTTCATCCTGGTGTTCATGTTAATACTTGAAGCTTTTCTGTGCTATATTTCTTTTCTATCAACAAAGTATTTATCTTCCATCATAACATTATGTACCGTACCCACACAAACACCATCTCAGCCCACCATCATACTGTTAACAGCAACACCAGTGCAGCCTGACTGCTTTATCTTAGGATCAGAAAAAATTCAACTGCTATACAAAAATGTTCAGACAGTTTTGCTCTAACGTGAATTTTAAAACATGATTTTCCCTTTTTTGCATCTCAAGAAGCAAAACTTATGTTGGGCAAAATAGAAATGACAATTCATTATTGCTTACATAGAGTATTATAGAAATACATATATACCAAAGCCAAAATCCCCTCTGAGCTGAGCCAAGCCTTTATTGGGATGATGTGGTGAAGGGATATCAATTTTCATGGCCAGCAGTATACAAGGCAGTGATGTGGCCACCACCACATCTGACTGCACTGGAGGTGGCGTTCCACTGGGCTACCATGTGAGATATGAACCAACAAGACTAATTTAAGAGTCTGAACAACCCAATCACTGCAGGTCTCCATAAGCATATACAAACCTTAACTATAGGCATTATTGCCTGTTCTGCCTTAACACACACACACACACACACACATTTAATATAAGATATATAATTTTTGTTATGCATTTGAAGTCCCACTACATTAAAAAAAATATTGCATTCAAAACTGTTTTCATGGGTATATTGGGGCCTGCACATCATTGTGAAGAAACATCTGTCTTGATTTGGGAATCTCACCAGCATACCTTGGCTTTACTTGTTTAATGTTGTTTGGGATTTTGTCAGAAGCCCTCAGGCTAATTAAACCAGTCATGTACACCCTAAGGGAAATGAGACTGTAGTTTCATATTTGATATCAATTGGTGCTAACTAGAACAACTTGATATTTATGAATTTCTATAATTAAAGAATAGGTAAATACCTATAGAAAATTATTATAGAAAATTCTTTCCTGGGTATCTGGGTGGTGAATCTTGCCCATATGCTCAGGGTTTAGCTGATTGCCATATTTGGAGTCGGGAAGGAATTTTTCCTCCAGGGCAGATTGGAGAGGCCCTGGAGGTTTTTCGCCTTCCTCTGTAGCATGGGGCATGGTTGACTTGAGGGAGGCTTCTCCGCTCCTTGAAGTCTTTGAACCATGATTTAAGGACTTCAATAGCTCAGACATGGGTGAGGTTTTTCATAGGAGTGGGTGGGTGAGATTATGTGGCCTGCGCTGTGCAGGAGGTCGGACTAGATGATCAGAATGGTCCCTTCTGATCTTAGTATCTATGAAATGAATCAGTGTATTGGAAATCTCACGCTTTTAAAAGAAATCTGGCTTTCTAATGCAACTGTATTTCCAGGGCTTTCTAAAGAATTACTTTATAACTAATAAGTGCATTGTCTAAAGACTGAGCAGTTTTAGCCAAAGTCCCATGAAACACTTACAAAATTCACTCGTTAAAGTACCATATATCTAACCTGGCTCATAGCTAGCTTTTAACCTTGTACTTATGTAGGCCCTGATCCTGAAAGCATTTAAGGAAAGTTATATAACTTTACTCATGTGAGTAGCCCCTTTGAGTTCTATAGGACTACTCAGATAAATAATGTTTTGTGCAAGCTTAAGTGTTTAAGTCAAGGGGATTTATATCGTGTTCATTTTCTGCCATCTCCAGTTTGAGTGGCCTTTCTAAAATGGAGATAACATTTTAAATATTTAAGAAATAAAGTATCAACTATTCTATAACACAAACCCTTTAAGGGCAAGTAAGTGCAAAAAATAGGTTGCTACCTGTACCATATACTTGTGGCATCAAAGCTAGAACAAGGAACTCACTGACGGTATTATTGCGAGTCTCACAATATCTGATGTTTTACTTAAAACTCCAGCTCCTGAAGTGAAGTGATTTTGTTAGAATCTCAGCTTTCATTTTAAAAAAGTAAGCTTTTAGCCCTCGTGGTTGCAGAAAACAGTTTGAAAATATCACCGAACTGCAACCTATATGACTCAAAACCCAGAAGAGAAATTAAAAGAACCTCAAATTTATTATTTTAAACAGCATCTCCGGCTCCAAATACTTAAGACAATTCAACAATTTTGATATATTTTCATTTTGGAGAAAGATTATACCCATGATATTTTTTGTTATCCCTAGCCATTTCATCAAATTCTGTTCCAGAAATGTTAATTTCATATGCCAACTCCATAGCACACAGTTAGTGCATTTCAAACTGCAGTGCCTTCAAAGCCAGATTTTCAAAATTACATGGGTGCACTTGCACAGGAAAAATATACATGCATTTGCACACCCTAATGGTACTGACAGTTATCAGGATTATTTGCACAACTATAGCAACTGCAAGCACAAATGGACTAGCTGTTATTTACATATCCAGTTAACATGATCGTACGTGGTACATGTGGTAATTGTGTACAAATTAATCATGTATTTCCACAAATCTGGACATTGGTTTCCCACTAAAGTATGTTAATATCAGTTCTTGCCTACTTGCTACATTTCAGACACCACAGTAATAGGCAGTAAATGAAGGCGTGTAATAATAATTGGCCAGAGCCCACAATATTTAACTCAGTTTTTACCCAATTTTTACTTTGCCTATATAAGCACTCAGTAAAAATAGAGTAAAGCTAGATAACAATCACAGGATTTGGCCTAATTAAAAAAATAATAAATAAAAGGAGCTGAAAGCAATAAAGAGACTATAGTGCATCATGTGAGATGTGATCTGGCCAGGGAGTGCAGCACATAATGGAAAATGGGAGTATAAAACACTGAATTACAACTCCCACGAGGCACCATAACAGCATTTTCAAATTAAAAATTTTCAGATTTTGATTTTCCCCCAAAAAAGTCTTAATTTTCCATGGAAAAAAAATCAATTTTCCAACCATCTCTAATCCTTTGGTTTTGGAAGTCACTTCCCTCCTTGGTCCAAAATGACCCAAGTCTGTTGACCTTCCATTTATGCAACACACCCTGTCTGTTTGCATAGGCATTTGGGAAGACAAAGTCATTGTGTTAGGAAACGGAGCTTTTTTACTTTTGTTTTTCGTTGTAGGAGTTTCTGGTTTGTAGTATTCATCCTGGCCTGGTGAGTTTTACGTGAGAAATGTACTGCTGTTTCTGCTTTGTAATTATTATACTATTGTGTTTTTAAGTTATGGAAGGGTACCTAGAGCATCAGATAGGAGCTTTTTTATGTTGTATTTAAATCCATAATAAATAAACTTCTGAAAATTATGTCACCACTAAATTAAGCCCAAAATATTTAAAGGCTCCTTCTTAAATCATTCTTTGAAATGCACACATTCACAATAGTTTGTTCTCACTTACACCTGTGTAAATGAGGAATAATTCTAAGGAAGTCTCTTTATGGAATGTTTAAAATGGAAAAAAAATAAAGATAAAGAAAAGATAAAGAATTTGCTATAACAGAAAACAAGGAATAAACTTTAAAAAAGTGAACCATGAATAATCTGAATTATTGTGTTGATGGTTTCCTTTCCTCTGACAATGCCACAGTAATGGATGAAGGATTCTGAAACAGGCATTTGTTATTAAAAGAATTATTATTATTACTAATAATGAGTGTACAGATTTATATAGCATCTTTTAGCCAAAGATGTCCAAGTGCCTGACAAACATTACACACTGATTACAAGGGAATAATAAGCAGAAACATCTGAAATGGAAATGAGCAGGTGCTAAGGACTGCAAAGCAACACTACACAACAGTTCAGGACAGTAAGCAAATAATACCTTTGCCACCCCTGCAGATTCTTGTGGGTGAGTAGGTGATGGCACAAGGATAATGCAGAATTATCTCCTTGGCCAGTAGATGCTTTCAATCTTTCTCAGTGATTGGATATGAGGCACCTTTCTTTTCATCTTGTGCATTTAATATGCAAAATTCCTCCAAACCATCATTTTGAATCTTCATCTTTGACATACGTTCAGCAAATAGAAAAAATTAAAAAGTAATGAGGAAAGTTCCCAACTGCTTTGAGAAGATTCCACATATGTGCTAATTAGTGATTCTGTCTGAAAATAGTCCCTGAAAGCTGTATGAGTAGTGCAGCCTTGGATAAATAATGGAAATGCCCCATGGCACTGTCACAAACACCACCATCAGTGCTGTTTGTGATTTCAATGAGACTCTCCAAGTTCTGCACCTGAGACTAAAATATTAATGAAGTAAAATTGTAGTAAACAAACCTTTATTCTCCCCCCCCCCCACCATCACACACATACTTTTTTGGCACAGCAGTGTTTCACAGAGATGAGAGCAGACTTAAAAATATTTCCTTTGTACATTAAATTATCCCTTTGTCCATCTTCTACTTTACATGTATTATCTATGTCTACATGTATGCTGAGGGTATTCGCAGATTCTCCCACCATTGTGCTAGCACTCACCCAGCTCCTTGAGTGCTAGCAATGGCACCATTGTTGATTAATAAAAAATAGCTGCAGCCACTGTGCAGTCTAACCCTACTCTGACGAATGAGGTCTGGCCAACATAATGGTAACAAACAAACAAAAACTTGTTACCAGATTACATTAACAAGTGGAGCTGCCTGGTGCTAGTGAAGAGGTGAGAGGATTTCAGAAAATCCTTAATGTAAAGAGGGTAAAATTTTCAAAAGTGACTTAGGAACCTAAGACCCATTTTCAAAAGCACCTTAAGACACTTCAAAATGCGTACCATTAATTTCCAATGAGACTTAGGTTCCTAATGATGGGATTTTCCAAAGCACTTAAGCACTACTGAACTTTAGTTCCTCCTATTCTTTGCCTGTAGCACATAATCTAGTCTCCAGTGGGCTGTCATGCTTTGGTCCAGTTTCAGTCATTGGTTTTTAGCATGCAGGTGCTGAGTAGTGTTGGTGGTCTGTGATATACAGGAGATCAGACTAGATAATCTGTTGGTCCCTTCTGGCTTAAACTCTATGACTCTAGGTTGGGCACTTAACTGCCATTCATTTCAATGTTTGCAGTGTTGTTGCTGCTGTGTCAGTCTTGGGATATTTGCGAGACAAGGTAGATGAGGTTATATCTTTGATTTCAATGCGAGTAAGGCACTTCACCTACATAGGCCCTTTTAAGATCACACAAAGTGCCTCAATCGCTTTGGAAATTAGTTCAGGTTTTTAAGTCACGTAGGCACTTTAAAAAAATTTACCCAAGGAACTGTGTGTGGCACACCGTTGACATGCAATGGAATTTCTAGAGCTAAATTCTGCTCTTGCACTGAAGTAGCCCCAGCATAGCTGCATCTCAGTTATTTCAATGCAGCTATACTGGTGTAAATTGAGAGGAGAATTCAGCCCCTAATGACTGTTCACAAACTATTGTCCATGTTACATATACCCATCAACCCATGCACTAATATGTTAGCCTACATTCTCAAACTGCAAATAATTTCTTTCTAGATTACAGGGATTGCAGATTCTTAAAGCCTCTTTTTATGAAATAACAGCTCTGCCATTTTAACCCCATGTACAATACATGCCCACATTCCCTTGCACAATTCAGTATCACAAACTAGACTATAAATGTCGTCAGTGCAAGAATAGCATCTAGTAAAGCCAGTGGAAAAAAATTAACACACACTACTTTGATAAATCGGGTGGTGAATAACGCTATTTGGTAATTATTAGCTTTACAGCAATTTGTTCAGAACTTTAAAATTTGAAGACATTTCTCAGTTATATCAGTCTAAATCTAGAGTAATTCCATGGACTTCAGTTTAGCCCTGAGATTTTGAATTGTGGTAGTGAAGGTGCTGGGAAAACGGGAGAAGAGAATTATTGTTTGAGCAAATCACTAGGCAGAAGTGGCTGTGTGTGTTTGCACATGTATTACTGAATCCCTTCTTCTATATTTAAGGTGCCTGTCCAGCTGCCTCTTATAGACCACCACTTGTTACTCTTTTAAGTGAATATAGGTTAACCAGATTACTTTGATTGACACTGCTTCCTTCAGTAATTCAGACTGCAATGTCCAAGATTGTGTATGAGCGATTGGTGGGTGCATAATGACTGCCACATATAGCAGCTGTTTATTTTGTAAAGATTTGGCGATAATTCAAATATGAAATTCCCTACATTCTGTTTCCCTAATCCAGTGGCTCTTAAACTTTCCAGACTACTGTATCCCTTTCAGGAGTCTGATTTGTCTTGAGTACCCCCAAGTTTCACTTCACTTGAAAACTATTTGCTTACAAAATCAGACACAAAAATATAAGTGTCACAGCACACTATTACTGAAAAATTGCTTACTTTCTCATTTTTACCATATAATGATAAAATAAATCAATTGGAATATAGATATTGTGTACTTACATTTCAGTGTATAGTGTATAGAGCAGTATAAACACATCATTGTCTGTATGAAATATTGTACTGAATTTTCTAGTGCTTTTTATGTAGCCTGTTGTAAAACTAGGCAAATATCTTTAGATGAGTTGATGTACTCCCTGGAAGACCTTTGCATACCCCTATGAGTACATGTACCCCTGGCCTAGTCTATTCTAATTACGAATTAAATTCCTCATTAGCATGTGTTTCTAAATGAATTGTAGACTTTGTTCCTCGAGCTTTTGACACCAGCCTTCTGTCTGCCAATTATGCCACAATTGACCCCTAGTTCACTTCTCCCTCAGTTGTCTCTATGCTTTCTCTCATGCCAACCTCCATGAGAAAGCAAAACTCTCTCTCTCAATTTTCATACAGCTGCCATCTTATCCTTTTTAATTCCTTCCTTAAACTTACCTCTTCCACAGTATCTACAAAAAATTCCTTTCTGCCAATAGTTCGTTGATCAGTAACTTCTACTTTTCTGCTAAACCATGTTCATTTTATTGTTATCTTATTGTCCCAGTCCACCTGCTTTCTCATTTGTCTATTTGGTCCACTGGTTGTGGCCTGCCCGTTATGAGATTGAGAGCTCTCTGAGGCAGGAACTGTTTTGTTTTGTAATATGTCTGTACAGACTACAATGGAACCTTGAGCAGGTTCCCATGTCTTATCAGAATAGGAATAAATAAATAATAATTTGCTGGTCTGGATGCTGAGCACTTTTGAAAATATAACCACTTCATTCATGGGAGCTGTTGAACACCGAGATATTTTTTTGAGAATCTGGCCCTTCATTCCTTACACCTCACTTCCCAATTGTAAAATCTGGATAATTATACTTCTTTTATGCCACCATTTGTACATTTTTCTTATTTGTATAATAAGCTTCTTGGGGCAGGGACTTTTTCTTACCTTGTCTATGCACAGTGCCTAACACTGATTATGGTACAGGTTACCATAAGACAAATAAATAAAAAAATAAGAAGCCAGAGTCAGCAAAATTAAGTCAAGAAGGCAAATAGCCTTCCCTAGAATATTTACAGGCTACCAGGAAAGAAAAACATAGAGATATGATAATAAGAAATAATGGTTATGGGAAGATCTTTAGGACCCTAATGGTGTCCAGTGTAATAGGTGCCTATATAAGAAAAAGTCCCAGAAAATAGGACTGTCCCTTTAAAAATGGGATATCTGGTCACCGTATACATAACTAATAATAGGGTTTCTTTTAAACATATATTCTGAGACAGGTGTAGCATGGTAATATATTGAGTAAAGTACCTCATTAAATCAGGGCCTAAGCATGTAGGTAAGTTTAAGCAAATGTATAGCTGAGGCTGTGCACACGCTTAAGCACCTTGTTGAATGGGAGCCTAAGAATCGAGAGACTAATTTTTAAAGGGTCTGGGCACCCACAGCTCCCAATGGCTTCATTTGGTGTTGTAAATGATCAGCATTTTTGAAAATTAGGCCTTATAAATAAGGATATCCCAAGAGAATGCTGTTCAGGCAGTTTGGAAATTATAGGGTATCTTTTTTTTCTCTGTCTTTTTGGTGTGAGTATCTGAGATTTACTGTTAAGAAAAATGGAAGTTCCTCTGCTGCAGGGCAAACCTATACATGATTGGGCTTTCAGAGTCAAGAGGATGGTGAGTCTATGGGCTTGTCTTCACTACCGGGGTAAGTCGACCTAAGTTAGCTACTCCAGCTACATTATTCATGTCCCTGGAGTCGACGTAGTTTAGGTTGACTTACCCCAGTGTCTTCACTGCGCTACATCAATGGGAGATGCTTTCCAGTCAACTTCACTTACTCTTCTCCGAGAGCTGGAGTACCAGGGTAGACGGGAGAGCATTCTGCCATCAATTTAGTGGGTCTTCAGTAGACCTGCGAAATTGATCCCTGCTAAATCAATTGCAGCAGCATCAAGCTCCCCATAGTGGAGACAAGCCCTACTTCTGCAAGGAAAGTGAAGCAATTACCTTGGATTGTCCTGGCAACTCTTTCACCTGCTAGTATCATGATTCTGTATTATTTGCAACAGAGCCACTGGCACCCCTTGTTTTCAAGCACAAAGGAAGCTTCATCTGAAACACTAGTCTGAACCGTTTGTGTTGCTATTTGGCATAGTGTATTGGCCAAGAAGAACTGTGTGACTTCTTGGAGATCACTCTTGGCCTGGGAAAAGTGGTTTTGAAGTGATTTTCTATTTTTAGAGAAGTAGAATAGGCTTTGTTTGGATATTTCTGTATGTATTCACTGTTCTTTCTGAGAATGAGAATTTTGATTTGTGTTTTGATGCTATACCTTATAATCATGAAAGGAGAGACTGTGCAATGTTTCTATGCACAGATTTATTGTTAATTATAATTCTGCATGCCAGGTTATCACACTGAAGTGAAATCACCACTGCAGGTCTTGCTGTAAAACCAGTCTTGCTGTGAAGTAGGCAATTGTATAAAAATTCAAAATTCATACAAAGAATATCCTATTATCAGTAAATATGTGATCTGTCTTGCACCTAACCAGAGAAGTCCCAAAAATATTCCACTGATGTGCAGCATGTTATTTTTGAGGTTGCTCCTTAGGTAATTGATTCCAACTATTAGCAACCAGGTATTAAAGTTTTTGTGCCATAAGACTTTTCTTCTTGGTACAAAGGTCAACTCATGCAGTGAGCAGAATTGATCTGTACTGTCAGCACCTTGCATCAGTGGTTTAAAATACTCCAGGGTTAGACCATAAATACATTTTCAAACAGGACTTAACCAGTGGCATCTCCCTCCTCTATTCAAACAATAACAATTTCTGCTTGGCAAACAGCGGAAAGCTGCTCTTTACTATTGTAATACAAACTAAATTGGCATAATGTATTACAAATAATTCATACTTCATTTAGGGCTCCACTAGTGGGAACCTGACATACTTGCTATGTTGCCTTACTGTGACTGTTGCTTTGCAATTTTGAATTGAAAAGGAAAACTTAAGCATCAGCAGTTTCAATGTAAAATCCTGATTCTTTCTTTTGCATAAAGAAAAGGAGTACTTGTGGCACCTTAGAGACTAACAAATTTATTAGAGCATAAGCTTTCGTGAGCTACAGCTCACTTCATCGGATGCATTTGGTGGAAAAAACAGAGGAGAGATTTATATACACACACACACACAGAGAACATGAAACAATGGGTTTATCATACACACTGTAAGGAGAGTGATCACTTAAGATAAGCCATCACCCACAGCAGGGGGGGGAAAGGAGGAAAACCTTCCATGGTGACAAGCAGGTAGGCTAATTCCAGCAGTTAACAAGAATATCAGAGGAACAGTGGGGGGTGGGGTGGGGGGAGAAATACCATGGGGAAATAGTTTTACTTTGTGTAATGACTCATCCATTCCCAGTCTCTATTCAAGCCTAAGTTAATTGTATCCAGTTTGCAAATTAATTCCAATTCAGCAGTCTCTCGTTGGAGTCTGTTTTTGAAGCTTTTTTGTTGAAGTATAGCCACTCTTAGGTCTGTGATCGAGTGACCAGAGAGATTGAAGTGTTCTCCAACTGGTTTTTGAATGTTATAATTCTTGACGTCTGATTTGTGTCCATTCATTCTTTTACGTAGAGACTGTCCAGTTTGGCCAATGTACATGGCAGAGGGGCATTGCTGGCACATGATGGCATATATCACATTGGTAGATGCGCAGGTAAACGAGCCTCTGATAGTGTGGCTGATGTGATTAGGCCCTATGATGGTATCCCCTGAATAGATATGTGGACAGAGTTGGCAACGGGCTTTGTTGCAAGGATAGGTTCCTGGGTTAGTGGTTCTGTTGTGTGGTGTGTGGTTGCTGGTGAGTATTTGCTTCAGATTGGGGGGCTGTCTGTAAGCAAGGACTGGTCTATCTCCCAAGATCTGAGAGAGCGATGGCTCGTCCTTCAGGATAGGTTGTAGATCCTTGATGATGCGTTGGAGAGGTTTTAGTTGGGGGCTGAAGGTGATGGCTAGTGGCGTTCTGTTGTTTTCTTTGTTGGGCCTGTCCTGTAGTAGGTGACTTCTGGGTACTCTTCTGGCTCTGTCAATCTGTTTCTTCACTTCAGCAGGTGGGTATTGTAGTTGTAGGAATGCATGATAGAGATCTTGTAGGTGTTTGTCTCTGTCTGAGGGGTTGGAGCAAATGCGGTTATATCGTAGCGCTTGGCTGTAGACAATGGATCGAGTGGTATGATCTGGATGAAAGCTAGAGGCATGTAGGTAGGAATAGCGGTCAGTAGGTTTCCGATATAGGGTGGTGTTTATGTGACCATCGCTTATTAGCACCGTAGTGTCCAGGAAGTGGATCTCTTGTGTGGACTGGTCCAGGCTGAGGTTGATGGTGGGATGGAAATTGTTGAAATCATGGTGGAATTCCTCAAGAGCTTCTTTTCCATGGGTCCAGATGATGAATGGATGAGTCATTACACAAAGTAAAACTATTTCCCCATGGTATTTCTCCCCCCCACCCCACCCCCCACTGTTCCTCTGATATTCTTGTTAACTGCTGGAATTAGCCTACCTGCTTGTCACCATGGAAGGTTTTCCTCCTTTCCCCCCCCTGCTGTGGGTGATGGCTTATCTTAAGTGATCACTCTCCTTACAGTGTGTATGATAAACCCATTGTTTCATGTTCTCTGTGTGTGTGTATATAAATCTCTCCTCTGTTTTTTCCACCAAATGCATCCGATGAAGTGAGCTGTAGCTCACGAAAGCTTATGCTCTAATAAATTTGTTAGTCTCTAAGGTGCCACAAGTACTCCTTTTCTTTTTGCGAATACAGACTAACACGGCTGCTACTCTGAAACCTTTCTTTTGCATAGTACATTTTATGTGCCCTTCTCATTTCAGACCTTTAGACAACCACAGTGTTTTAAACTGTCCACCCTCTGTCCCTGTATATAAGAACCACTATTTTGCTTTCTGCTACTAAGATATACCAAACAGTATCATTTTCATTTTCTAACATTTCTTACCATGTAGTTAACCTGACACCAAATACAGCAACCTGTCCCAATCTCTTTGCAAAACAATAGTTAAATAAGTAATTGATTTAGCATTGTCCAGGAATAAACTATTGTATTACCCATAGACAGGAACTATTCTGAAAGAACTTTAGTAACTCATTAATATGAAGGGAAAATGGAAGTGGTTCGAAAACAGATCTCTGGCGTACCTCTTTACTGATACCCAGGAGACAAGATACTATAGCATGGACTGTAGTAGACTGACATCTGTCAGAGAGGTAATTATTCATCCATCTTAATGTTTCTTCCTTAGTTTATGCATAGGAAGCTTGTGATCCACCAAGTCAAAGGTTTTAGTGAAATCAATAACAATTGCCCCTATCAGGTCACACCAAGCAGATCATTTTTCACCTTTTAACAAGGCAGTGGTCATTAAATACCTTATTTGAAAACCAGACTGATAAGGGTCATCAGGCCTTTGTGCATTATATAATCCATCAATTGTGCATGTACCATATCTTCAGTGTCTCTGATATGTGATAAAACAGATGATGGCCTGTGTGCATTTCTAGTATCTGAAAACAGCTTCTTCTTTTATATATTGAGAATCACAATGTAGAACACAGTATTTCCAGGCTGTAGGAATCTTGCTCAAAGGAAATTCCACATTATTATTTCAGACAGTGGTTTAACTAGGTTATGTGTTCCACATTTAAATACTTTTATTCTAGTCCATTGATTCCCCTTTGCTGTTAGAATTTTAATTCAGCTGTTTAATGAGGACTGATTATTGAACGTCACATATTTTAAACTGAAACAGACATGCAGAAATTAGTCTACCAATTACACATTTCTGGATTTTTATTATAAATCTCACACCCCTAACATATTTTCTTTTTAATAAGGCAGATTCATTCAGTCATTGAGTTGAAATTAATGAAATATTTACAGCAAATTTGAAAGGTGAGCAGACAGAAAGGTGGCTGAACTGACCCTTGCACAACTCAGAGGAGCCACATGACTGCTCTAACATTGGCCAGCTACATTGGTCTTCTAGGGTCTGTTCTGCTGACCAGGGATCAGTAGAACACACTGTTCTCCAGCCCCATCCCTCCAGCCTCTGTCTCGTCCCCAACCAGCCCAGACACATTTTCTGCACAGGGGATGAGGTAGCTTCAGGATTCCCCAGGGAATTCACCAAATTCATCCCTAGTGTAACTGCACTGACATCTGAAACTGTAGCTATGAGCTAGGTAGGTAAAGTGAGACCAGACGGCCCAGGTATTGTCACAACTTCTGGTTTCTTCTGTTCCTCATCTGCCACTGCCTTGCTCTGTGGCTTTGAGTAGGTCATTTAACCCCCTTAAGCCAGATTCTAATGTCCATTACCTCTTTTCAAAGGCAGAAACACTGCTGAAGCAGAATCTGGCTCTCAGGGATGTCTACACTTCAATTAAACATCCAAGACTAGCCCAGGTCAGCCAATTTGGGTTCATGGGGCTTAGGCCGTGGGGCTGTAAAATTGCAGGGAGAGGTTCGGGCATGGGACCGTACAAGTGGGGAAGTCCCAGAGCCCAAGCCCAAATGTCTATAGTGAAGTTTTACAGTCCCGCAGCTCAAAACCTGTGAAATTGAGCCAGCTGACCCACGCCAGTCACAGATGTTCAATTGCAGTGTAGACACACCCTCTCTGCCTTAGTTTGTCCATATGTAAAATGAGTGTGATATTTGCCTACCTCACCACAGGTTGAGCGTCAATTAAAGTGTATTTTAAAGTTCTGTAACCTCTTTGGATGAAAGATGATACAGAGCTGAAAAGTTTTGTAATTTGATACCCATTATTTTCTTCTATTGCCACCTTTGCTGTAACACACCAAAACCCAGGATATTCTCATTTAGTGGCCTCCCTCTCCATTTTTGCCAAACCATCCCATTCACTGATAGTTCCAGCAAAGCCAGTAAATAAATGAAAAGGCCAGGGTAGCAACACAGTAACATTGCGCTCCCTAGGGGAGTGCTGAGAGTTTGCGGGGAGCTCTCTACTTGGGAGAGGGAGGAAGGGAAAAAAGAAGCAGTCATGGGGCTGCAATTGCTCATTGAAGGTCCTGAAATGAGAGGATTTGTCTTTATGATGGGACTAGCTTGGAAATAGCAACCTATCAGTGTAAATTTGGATCTATTCACGATGGAATTCACCCTTGAGGGAGTAAAGAGGGAGAGGAGGAGGAGGAGGAGAAAAGAAACTTAATTTAAAAAGAAAAAAAAAGGTTGTGTTTTGGCCCATATTTTCTTCTCAGCCCACATCACAATGCTTACTTGCTGCTGGGGCTTATTAATTTTTCACTGACGCCACGCTAAAAATAGTTAATTATTGAAAATGCATATCCGTCTGATGCTGAAAGGCTGTCTCTTCCAAACAGGTGACTGGTTCAGATAACCCCAGAAGGCACCTTTGGATCTTTCAGACCCTTGATCAAAATTTCTTTTTTAATTTGAAAAGAACAGAGGTGATTAGAACTGAAAATGATGGTGAGTCTAATGAAAGCTTCCTCCCTTCATCCCCAAGAGCTGGTGGAATGGGCTGAGGTTTTTCTTTTAATGAATATTTTCAATGTGTCATGCTGGTACTCTGATTAAAAAAATCAGATGAAGAGATTTTGCTGTAACAATAGAGTGTGTGTGGATAATATTACTCATGTGTTGGTGATAGTTCAAAGGCTGGAATGTCCAGACTAAATACATTGCAAAGAGATCAGTTCTTTAACATGTCAGTTAGACAGAAACATGAAACAACAGGCCAGTGACCTCAGAATGCAGAAACTAAACAATCAGTCTAAGACACTGCACAGAACATGCACTGAAATTCATTATGCTCTCATCACTTAAATCTCCTGCTCCCACCACTGTGCAATGGGCTGGCTCATTCCTTCATGTTGCTGTAAAAGTGGAGTTGTTATGTATACTCATTGGACCACATTCTGAGGTTCTTACTCAGGGCTAGTTCACCCTCTTCCCATGGTAAAATATACAGCAAGAGTCTCAGTTGGAAGAAACTCCACAAGGATCCCCCCTTAGAATGTCCTTATCTGTTGGGGAAGGAGTGGGGTTGGGCTGCCCCCAGAGAATAGGTAGAGGTCTTCTTACTCACGTGATTCTAGGGGATAAGCAGGAAGCCAAACCATCTGCGTGGAGATCCTGTGCCATCCCATCATATCTGTGGCCCTAATGTGTCTAGCCCCTGTCCCTCCCATGCTACCAGATCCTCTCCTGGCTATGGCTGCCCCAATAATCCCCTCAGGGAGGTAATATAGCTTAGGACTGTATCTTTGCTGTGCCATAGTGGGAAACAATGTGTGTCCATATCTGGCCCCAGCCCACTCAGTCCTCCTCTTCCTTCCATCCAGAAAACCAGCCCAACTGAGAGACCTCTAAGGGATCTGGAGGAAATAGGGCTGCATGTCACAAAAATGGCTGAACCTCCTTCCCGCAATGACGGAGTTCCACATGTGGAGTCTCCTCTCAGTGCGCAAGCTGAGGGGACACAATCCTTCCCACCTTCCCCTCAGTTTTATTCAGTCCTTACTCAAGCAAATTCCTGCTGAAGTCAATGAGTCAGTCTGAATAAGGACTGAGTAAAAAACTTAATAAAACTCAGGATTTGGTCCTCTTGCCATCAGTCTCAAAACTTTTTACCTATCTCTGGCTATGAGGCTACCAGCTCATCCATCCTCAAGTGTTGCCCTGACTTTGAGAGCATAAGTACAATATCACTATACTGATAATAAAAAGGGTTAATTCATGATTCTGGGTTATAATTGTTCCAGTAAAGAATCAGAGAAATATCTAGAGTTTCCAAGTACGTTGTATAATTGGTCACATTACTAAATGCATGTCCAGTATGTATCTCAGAAGTGAATCGCCAATAAAGTTTCTGCAGTATTTCAACTGATTTTCACATACTGCATCAGACATGTTTGCAATGGCAACTGAAACAGTATAGATCCTTGAGAAAATATGTCTGTTACAGGACACAATCACACAGCGTCTGAGAATTGCTTTCATGTGGGAACAGGGGAATGATGTTTGCAAGAGGAATAAGGAGATACGAAGAATACATACTTGTTTTATGTGCTGTGACTAGAATTGGTTGAATTATTTGTGGAGAATAAGTTATTAACTATTACTATTAATTATTTGTATCACTCTAACACCTAGGAGCCCGAGTCATAGGCCAGGACTTCATGGCGCTAGGTGCTGTACAAACGCAGAACACAATGACGGTCCTTGCTGTAAAGAGCTTAGACAGTCTAAGTCTAAGACAAGAGGCAGCAGATTATACAGACAGATAAAGGAGTACAAGGAATCATTACAACAATGTGGGCCAGCATGATAGGCAGTCTAAGTCTTGTCAAGGTTTTAGTAAGTATCATGGCAAAGGAGACATTTGAGGAGGGATGTGAAGAAAGATAATAAATGACTTTGTAGATATTGATGGTGAGCTCCTCTCAAGCACAAGGGACAGCATGAGAGAAAGCACGAAGGTGCTTATTTGAACATTTAACATGTGGGCGATTGGAGGTAGGAGTTACCTCTTGATACTGAATAAGAGATAGGTAGGGTGGGGATAGATCATGAAGCGTCTTGAAAATGAAGGCAAGTAGCTTAAGTTTGATGTGATAGAAAAGGGGACGCAAAGAGAGGGGTGACACGGTCAAAGTGATGAGCTAGGAAAATGACTTTTGCAGCACTATTCTGAATGGATATGAACTGGACAAGACTTAATTTATCAACGTCAGAGAAAAGGCTGTAGCAGTAATTGAGACTCAAATCTTCAATATCAAATCCTCTTGTTCCCAGAAGAATATGGGTATTCCTATAAAAAAAGCCACTCCCCAAACCTTTGTACTCTGCTCTTTTCACTAAATTCCTGTGAAATACTGTGGTGGGGTGGCTGCCCCACACAGGTAGCTGGAGGGTTAAAGCTGCCCTCAGGGAGGCTGCACAAAACCCAACCAATGGGAGGAGGGCTTGTAGAGAGCCAATCAGGAGAAGGTTTGTTGGAGCAGTTAATCAGGGCCAGGGAAGGCCATATAAGAAGGGCTGCTCAAAAGAGCAGAGTCAGTCTCTCCCTGGAGTGTAAGGGAGGAGGACTAGCTGCCTTAGAGGAGTACTTTAGATAAGTAGTGCTGGGTAGGGTCAGGGGAGCAATAGGGAGCTCCAGTGAGGACTGCCAGACTGAGGCCCCTGATACAAAGGGCCAGGAAAGTGATAGAGCTACGGGGAAGTGGCCCAGGGAAGTAGGCAGTGGAAGTTGGAGGAGCGGCAGCACATGGCTGCCGGCTATAGGGTTCCTGGATTGGGGCCATGAGTAGTATGCTGGCCTGACCACCTCCTTTCCCACCACTTGCCACAGAGGGTGTGGCCAGTATTTGGACTGCAGTTTATCCCTTGAGGTGAGGGGCTAGACTGAAGGCTACAACAGGCCACAGCGGCAAGTGGATGAACTCGAGATAGTCAGTTCCCCCAGAACAGGGAGAAAAGTGGAGTGGAGCACAGCTGAAGGGACATGCCCAGAAGAGGACGCCGTGGTCCGGGGAGCGATGCGGGTCTTAGAGGTGGAACAGAAGTGACGGCAGTGAGACACCACTAGAGGAAGGTGCACTGGCAACCAAGAGCTAATTCCCAGCAGGAGGCGCTGAGGTGGTGAGTCATGCCCTGTCACAAATACCAAGACAAATTTGAGGGTTTGATCCTCATGTTTAAAGCTCCACAAGGGTTTGACCCAAGCTATCTGAGAGGCTGCCTGACTATGTAAATGACCTTCACAGGAGCTCAGAAACTGCCACCCTCAAGAGCTTTTGTATGTAGGAACCTGAGCTTTCTCAAGAACTGGCCCACAACTGTGGATCTCATTTCTAGAAGAGAACATAATGTCCACAAAGCCCAGTGCCTTCAGGATGAAAGATAAACCCCCACTTTTAACTTAACCTTCCCTGAACAAACCTAAACAAGTCACGTATTGAAACGTAAAAAGACTGCAGAATGGAAAGAGGGTTATAGAAGGAAGGCTAGGTTGATTTAAGAGTTCCCCACTCTACCCTAGCCCAACTAACTCAACTATTTGGGCATATTTCTGGGAAGCAGTGTTGTCTGGGGAAATTGGCACAAGGTTAGGAGTCAGGAGGATCTGACTTCTAATCCAAGCTCTGACACTCAAGTATGGCCTTTCTCAGGTCACATCAACTCTCAACTTCAATTTCTTCATCTGTAAAATGGGGACAAACAATGCTCAGTTACCTACCTTACAGGGGTATTGTGAGGCTCAGTCAGAGGCTCTATACAGTACTTGGATCACATAAATGGCTAAATGTCATATATTATCATTGTATCCAATCCTACTTCCAACATCCTAATGCTCTGTTGCATGTCACCCTATCGTCTACTCTTCTCACTTTGTCTATGGGAGTAGCTGCATTATACCTAACAGAGATGTTCCTATGTGAATTGCCAAATACAACATCATACACTAATCGAAGTTGCTACAAAAAAGCAACACCCACTGAAGTAAAAATGAAACCTAATCTGACTCAGCATTTAGAAGTACCCAAAGTCCTTCTAAACTACTGCTTCACAGATACCTAACTGTATTTGGCAAGATAGTCCTTGTTACAATCAAAACCACTTGCTCAGGCAGGCTCCACCGCAGAGCAGAGCATAGGAATAAATGGTTCTAACAGCAAAATCTGCCTTTTGAACTGATATCTCCCCTTGAATCTGGGGGATAGGTTCTTGGATGCTGTCTTTTAAAATATGGAAAAATTTAGGACCTAGTCTTGCAAACCTTCATTCCTCACACATAGGCCTGATCCAAAGCCCACTGAAGTCAATGAGATCCTTTCCATTGACTCTTTAAAAGCTTTAGATCCGGCCTCCAGTGCTTTTTCCCCATACATTAAACCAACTGAAGTCAGTGGGACAATGCACAGTAGTAAAGGTTGGAAGAACTAGCAGTCCAGACTGTTCTAAAGTAGTACTGCAGATCAGGAAGCAGTAAGAACAAGGACAGATGTTAAAAGTTGTCATGGAGTTATCCATTTAAAATCTTGGTTCTGTTTGGAGAAAAGCTGACTGAAGACTTGTCCAAGGGCAGATCTGAAGTTGTGGAATTTGCATATGATTTCTTCTGATGCCCACTAGGATATAGGGAGAAATGCATTAATGTGAAATAAATGTGATCTGTCTGCCAACACTCTCATGCAAATAGAAGTGCTATTTTCATAGAAATAATTAATACCCCTTTTCTGCCACTGGGATAAACAAAGAAGAAAGATAAAGAGGGTGAGATGAAAAGAAAATACAAGACAGATCAGAGGGCATGAAAGGGAATTCAATAATGACAAGTCTTTCATAGAGGGCCTTTCGTGAAGAAAGAGAGATGGAAGCTAAACGGGTGGGACACCATGAAATGAAATGAAAAGGGACCTTGAGAGACCTGAAAGGATGATGAAGAAAGACTAAGAGGATTTGGAGAGCTCCAGCAAGAGGGTGTGAGAAAATATTTTCCTAAATAATTAAGTTGCTAAAAGAGGTAAAACCAAACAGCAAAAGAACAAACCAACAGAAAGTTAATACTACAGAGCAATTTGTTAAATTGGTCATGTGCAGCCAATGTTTAAACAAGTAGCTCCTCAAAAAGAATTCACCTCACACAGTGATGTATATAACATTCCCTAGGTAAAATATTCTTACACACACATCTGCCTCCTCCCCAAATAAACCAATCAACTCCATACATTTCCGTCATTCCCAGAAACTATTCAATCAATTCCATAGACCTTCTTTCCTCTCCAAAACCCAAATACTCATCAACTTCCTATTTTCCCTCCTATCTCCAAAATTTCCATCACTTCCTCAGTATCTTGACACTCTCCCCTATGAAAAGGAGTGATGTGTGGTGGGTAAATAACAAATTTAATGGGAAGGAACAGAAGAATCCTTTTGGGCTGAGCTAAAGGAAAGCAAGTTTCAGAGCTCCGAGACAGCTTTAACAAACAGGTTATGACTCCTGAAAATATGGGTTCACAAAGAACATACTAACAAAACAAATGCTATAATCTACTGTATTGCGCTTTATTTATTTTTATGTGATAACATAAAACGCATCAGCTGTTGTATGGCTGGGGCATTTTGGTTTGTTTTTTTCTGATCACTGCTCCGAGTTCAAAGAAAAAGGATATTTTGTTTTATTTTATTTTAAACTTTAATGCTTTTAAAAACAAAAACAAACAAACAAACAAAGACTTTTGCGAGGATGTCTGTAATCCTGCTCCCAGGCTAGATAGTTTCCTCTGATATTCTATGATCTAGTCCCATCTGGCTGGTCTAGTTTCCCCTCCTGTATCCCCCAGATAAAATCTTTGTGGGACAGAAAGGATAGATGCCACCACCCTCAGATTTGGGTAGTTTATCTTGCAACATTCTTTCTCCATCGCTAACAGACATAAATTGTCCTGAGGTGTCACTGGCCTCTGCATTTTTCCTGAAGACTGGTTCCCTACTACCTTCCCACAAGCAGAAATCATAATCGGGCATGCTGCTACTGCCAAAAGACAGCTATTCATAATCAGCAGAGTGTGATTATAAATTAGCCAGCAGCATTGCTGAAGTTTACAGCATTTCCTGCAAACAAACTATGTGGTAAAATTATCTGCAGCAGAGAATAAACAGCTTCAATGGGCTATAGTTTAATTTCTTTTTTATAATTTTAAAGTGAAATTAGTGTTTTTTAAAAATGCTGGATTAACAGCCCTGGAGACTCAAGTGCTCTGTTCACATTAGATACACAAATATAACTTAGTCTGCAGACTAAATATAATTTAGTCTGCAGAAGAGAAGAATGAGGGGGGATTTGATAGCTGCTTTCAACTACCTGAAAGGGGGTTTCAAAGAGGATGGCTCTAGACTGTTCTCAATGGTAGCAGATGACAGAACGAGGAGTAATGGTCTCAAGTTGCAGTGGGGGAGGTTTAGATTGGATATTAGGAAAAACTTTTTCACTAAGAGGGTGGTGAAACACTGGAATGCGTTACCTAGGGAGGTGGTAGAATCTCCTTCCTTAGAGGTTTTTAAGGTCAGGCTTGACAAAGCCCTAGCTGGGATGATTTAACTGGGACTTGGTCCTGCTTTGAGCAGGGGGTTGGACTAGATGACCTTCTGGGGTCCCTTCCAACCCTGATATTCTATGATTCTATGATTCTATGATAACACAGTCAACAGTAGCACAAGCTACTCCATACTGCCTTATCGATGTGCCTCAATCCTTTTCTAGAGGAGCCGCCCTTTGGAGCCAAGGGCTAAGATCATTCAGGCCTTTCTACTCAGACTTTCTCCTAATATGTACACTATGAAATTAGGTAGATTTTATAGAAATAGATTTTTAGAAATTGATTTTATACAGTCGATTGTGTATGTCCCCACTAAGCACATTAAGTCGGCAGAGTGCATCCTTACTACCATGTCTAGCATCAACACATGGAGCGGTGCACTGTGGATAGCTATCCCACAGTTCCCACAGTCTCCGTTGCCCATTGGAATTCTGGGTTAAGCTCCCAATGCCTGATGGGGCAAAAACATTGTCGCAGGTGGTTTGAGGTACATGTTGTCAGTCTCTCCTCCCTCCGTGAAAGCAACTGCAGACAATGGTTTTGCACCTTTTTTCCTGGATTACCCATGCAGATGCTATAGCACGACAAGCATGGATCCCGCTCAGTTCACCATTGCTGTTGCGAGCACTGTAAACACCTTGCGCATTATACTGTGGTATGTGCAGAACCTGGCTAAGAGATGGCAGCACAAGGAAGATTGGGAGGAGGACACGGACACAGACATTCCTGAAAGCACAGGATGTGGCAATTGGAACATCATGGCAGCAGTGGGGCTGGCTGATACAGTGGAACGCCGATTCTGGGCCCAGCAAACAAGCACAGACTGGTGGGACCGCAGAGTGTTGCAGGTCTGGGATGATTCACAGTGGCTGCGAAACTTTTGCATGCATAAAGCCATATTCCTGGAACTGTGTGAGTTGCTTTCCCCCATACTGAGGCACAGGAATACCAAGATGGGAGCAGCTCTGACAGTTGAGAAGCGAGCAGCAATAGCCTTGTGGAAGCTTGCAATGCCTGACTGCTACTAGTCAGTTGGGAATCAATTTGGAGTGGGCAAATCTATTGGGGGGACTGCTGTGATTCAAGTAGCCAATGCAATCACTGATGTTCTGCTATCAAGGGTAGCGACTCTGGGAAATGTGCAGGTCATACTTGATGGCTTTGCTGCAATAGATTTCCCTAACTGTGGTGGGGCGATAGATGGAACACATATCCCTATCTTGGCACCAGACCACCTTGCCAACCAGTACATAAACTACAAGGAGTACTTCTCTTTGGTGCTGCAAGCACTGGTGGATCACAAGGGACATTTTACCAACATCAACGTGGGA
This sequence comes from Dermochelys coriacea, assembly GCF_009764565.3. Classification (NCBI taxonomy): domain Eukaryota; kingdom Metazoa; phylum Chordata; order Testudines; family Dermochelyidae; genus Dermochelys; species Dermochelys coriacea. The sequence goes on along the minus strand of NC_050069.1, from coordinate 45,034,963 downwards.
TGCCCGGGAAAGGTGCATGATGCTCGCATATTCAGGAACTCCAGGCTGTTTGAGCAGCTGCAAGAAGGGACTTACTTCCCAGACCAGAAAATTACTGTTGGGGATGTTGAAATGCCAATAGTTATCCTTGGAGGCCCAGCCTACCCCTTATTCCCATGGCTCATGAAGCCATACACAGGCAGCCTGGACAGTAGTAAGGAGCAGCTCAACTATAGGCTGAGCAAGTGCAGAATGGTGATAGAATGTGCCTTTGGAAGTTTAAAAGCTCGCTGGCACTGTTTGCTGACTAGGTTAGACCTCAGTGCAACCAATATTCCCATTGTTATTACTGCTTGCTGTGTGCTCCATAATATCTGTGAGAGTAAGGGGGAAGACGTTTATGGCGGGGTGGGAGATTGAGGCAAATCACCTGGCTGCCAATTTTGAACAGCCAGACACCAGGGTGATTAGAAGAGCACAGGTAGGCGCGTTGCTTATCAGAGAGGCTTTGAAAATCAGTTTCATGACTGACCAGGCTACAGTGTGACAGTTGTGTGTGTTTCTCCTTGATGCAAACCTGCCCTCTTTGTTGATTTTAATTCCCTGTAAGCCAACCACCCTCTCCCCTTCTATCACAGCTGGCAAAGGAAATAAAGTCACTATTGTTTTGAAACCATGCATTTATTAATTAAAAAAGGGAGATAACTGATAAGGTAGCCGAATGGGGTGGGGGAGGAGGGAAGGACAAGGGCATATTGCTTATTGTAGCCACATTACAAATCAAAACTGTTTGAATGACAGCCTTCTATTGCTTGAGCCATCCTCTGGAGTGGAGTGGCTGGGTGCCCAGAGCCTCCCCTGCCCTGCACTCTTGGGCGTCTGGGTGAGGAGGATATGGAACTTGGGGAGGAGAGCAGGCGGTTGTACAGTAGATGCAGCGGAGGTCTGTGCTTTTGGCTTTCCTGCAGCTCCACCAGACGCATGAGCATGTCCATTTGCTCCCCCATTAGCTTCAGCATTGCATCCTGCTTCTTCTCATCACGCTCACTTAATGCTTTCCTGGCCTCTGCCACTGAATGCCTTCATGCATTCAGCTGTGCCCTATCAGCGCAGGAGGACTGCATGATCTCGGGAAAACATGTCATTGCAAGTGCGTTTTTTTTTTTCCACCTTCTAATCAGCGATAACCTCAGGGACGGAGATGATAGGGGGAGCATAGAAACATTTGCACCTGCAGGGGGATAAAAAGGGAGAGTAAAATTTAAGATGATACATTTCTGAGAACAAAAGGGACTCTTTCACAGTGAACTAAGCAAGTCACAGTAGACAGCACATGTGCTTTCGCTACAAAGTTGCATTTTGCCTTTTATATTGAGCGCTTGCCGGTATGGTGACACATCATACATGACTGGGCAACAGAATTCAGTTTCCAGGCAGCCATGGTAAGCCAAAGGGTACGTGGTTTTGGCTTCTAACGCCTTCATAACATGTGGGAATGTTTTCAAACTGCAGAGTTCTCCTTTCCCATAGCAAGCAATGCCAGTTGGATTTGGCATTTAAAAAGAGGGGCTGCGGTTTTCGGGTAGACGTGCAGGACACACCTCCTCCCAACCCTCCACATGGCTATTTGGGATGATCCCTTCACCCCTTCCTCCACCGCGTGGCTCTGGGATGATCCCGTTTAGCCAAGCGCAAACAGCCCAGCATGAACAGGGTCCTTTTACTGTTCCCTTGCAAAAATTCCCCTATTTCAACCAAGTGACTATGAATGATATCTCTCTTCTGAGGCTAACACAGAAAGATAAAGACCGAATGTGGCTTGAATGCGATCAAAACCCAGGACCATTCGCTGCCAGGCTTTGTTCTCCAATGATTCCAGGCTACTTGCTACTGGCTTGGCGTGGTAAAGTGTCCTACTGTGGGGGATGAAATAAGGCAGCCCTCCCCAGAAACCTTCTGCAAAGGCTTTCAGAGTACCTCCAGAAGAGCTTCATGGAGATGTCCATGGAGGATTCCCACTCCATCCCTGGACACGTTAATAGACTTTTCCAGTAGCTGTATTGGCCTCGAATGCATCCCAAGTCTTCAGGGCAAAACAAACATTAAACACTATTGTTTTTAAACCCTGTACTGTAGTTACAAATGTGCACTCACCAGAGGTACCTTCTCCGCCTTCAGGGTCAGGGATCCCGCCTAGGGAGGGTTTTGGCTCCAGAATGATGAAAAGGTCCTGGCTGCTGGGGAGAACGGATTCACCGCTTGCTTGCTGCACATTCTCCTCCTCCTCCACAAAATCCTCCTCGCTGTTGCGTGAGACTCCCCCCTTGAAGGTGTCCATGGACAGTGGTGGGGTAGTGGTAGGGCCCCCCTAGAATGCCATGCAGCTGATCATAGAAGCGACATGTAGGGGGCTCTGAGCCAGAGTGACTGTTATCATTAACCTAAATGAAAATGCAATGAATCTAGCATATGCTGCAGCCCAAGCTTGGCTGGTCCAAGGATTTTCCCTCCTGAAACCTTCTGTCCCTGCCCTTAGTTCTGTCATCCTGAGAGAGAAAGACACTCAAAACTATTTTGCTCACTTGACCACAGCTTATAGGATCTGTCTGATTTGACATCAGAGGAGTCACCAGAAAAGCCTGGCATCTCATGCAGGGTCCAGGAACTGGGCCCCCTGTTAGACCCATATTGTCCTCAGGCCTGTACATGTGCACAAGAGAGTGAGAAGGCTCAGAGGCCTTCTCCCCTGATACTGGGTCCAGCAACAAAAACAACGGGAAAGTTTGGGCACTATGCTAAGATAGTGCTGCTAGCAACTCTAGCCTGATGAAAGGGACAGGGAAGAGAGTAAAAGTAGTGGCATAGCCTTCTCTCCTCGGTGCCAGCAATTGTGCATGCTGTACTTACTTAAAGGATAATGGACCTTGCTTTTTTGCCTCCATGGACTCCTTCTGCCACATGGTCTCCCCTATGTACAATAAGGCAGTGGTTTAAATGTTTCACGTTAAATTCACTGTCGGATAGCTGTGCAGGCATTCCCTCACTGACTATTGCTTAGCTAACAGAAAGCCAATTGTCACAGGTTCCTGAACCCCAGCATTTCTGTGAATGAAGCTTTGGCTAAAGCAAAGGCACAAAGAGGGGTGAGGACCTGATTTTCAAAGACAGAAAATAAAAGGCTGTGGTGAGAGAGTGGAAACAGAAAAAGGAAAACCAAAGGAGAAACACTAAAGACAATGCACTCCCCAAATAAATTCTACTCCTGCTGTAACACAACATTTCAACTTCATACTTCCCCCAAGAATATTCCACATTGTCAAGCTACCTGGCCCCAGATGGTCCATGCAGACATGCTACCATGGCTGAGGCCAGAGTTAAGGTTTTATATTACAGTGCAATCAGGTGAATTCAAGGAACTAGCACAACTCTCTTTATTAGTAGCAGAACTGACTTCTCCAAGGTGAGCAGATCTCATTGACAGTGGATAACATGAAGTTTGAGCAACAAGGCATTGGGAAATCCCTTCCTTTAATATAGAATTTCCATGTTTTATGGCCTTGGATGAGTAGACTGTGCCCTGTATCAACTTTAACTGGCTTCATACAATTTTTTATTTCTGGAGATTTAAAAATAAACTGGACTTTGTACTAGAAAAAGAACAATAGGAAGCAATCCTGCTTTGGAAGGGATATGGACTACATGATCTAAAAGGTCTTTGCAATCTCTAATTTCTGTTATTCCATGCCTCTATAAACTAGTTTAAATAAATTTTGCCAGTTTTGCACTCAGGGATCCTGCCATTTTATTTGGAAGCTGCTTAATCCAGTCGTCTTTCACTAAAAATGAATCCCAGTACTCTGATTCCAAAACTGTCCAGTGTCAGTCTTCTCCTTTCTTCACTTACACTTTGCACTGGGAAAGAAATTCAAGGAGATCACCTGCATCAGTCCAAATTTGATAAAGTTGGGGTACATATTGCTTTAGGGTAAATAGTGTTAGAAGTGGAAGTACATTTTTTGCCATTTTCTTGATAAATAACCTTTGAATAAATCTCTTTCCCTCCTCCCACCACCACCACCTCTCGCACACCTTTGATTTATTCTCAGGGTCAACAGAATTGCTATTACCTGATCAAAAACCTGTGTGAATTAATTTTCTCACATGGCTTACACTTTCAAAACATCATCACTAAAAATATCAGTCCATTTTTGCTCCAAAACTGGCCCAGTTTTTCTAGAGTTTCCATAGACCGAACCCCAGGACTGAGACAAAAGTTGAAAGGAGCTGAAGACCTGATGAGCTATTTGGAATGACCCTAAAGTCACCTTACTATGATAAAATCATTGAATATTTCTTGTCATACTTTAAACCAGGGGAGGGTAAACTTTTTGGCCTGAGGGCCACATCGGGGTGCAAAACTGCCCCCTGGACTTCCATGCCCTATCCAAACCCCCCTGTTCCCCAAACCCTGACCACCCCAGAACCTTCACCCCATCCAACTGCTCCCTGTCCCCTGACTGCCTCCCAGGACTCCCTACCCAACCCTCCAACTGCCATGGTGCCGCTGCAGCCCCCTTACTGTGCTGCTCAGAGTGGCAGGAGCTTGCTGCCCATGCGGCAGCATGGCTGCATGGGAAGGGGAACAGTGGTGGAGGGGCTGGGGGTGAGCCTCCCAGGACAGGAGCTCGGGGCCAGGCAGAATGGGCCCCTGGGCTGGATATGGCCCGCGGGCCGTAGTTTGCCCACCTCTGCTTTAAACTGACACCTTCCAGCTGTTGGCCAGAGGAGAAATGGACTTTGTTTCCATGTCCTTAGTTGCTGTGAAAGCCATGGAGCTGCATAACATGAATGAGGGGCTTGTAGATGACCATAGAGGCAAAGAAAGAAAGATTTCCTTGGAGACCTACAGGCAGCATATCTGAATAATTACTGCATCCATTGCAGAGATCCTTGGTCTAGGCCTAAACTCACTCTCCCGAAGATCCAAGATGGAGAATCAGGCTACAGCTAAGCACTGTGCAGACAGACACAGCAAGACCAAAGGATATGACTCAGGAAGTCATCATCTCCTCCCCAGGTATGTTTTTAAACAACAGACTCCTCTGTCACACCATAATAAAGATTTGCACGAGGAACGATGTCGGCCAAGTGGAGAAAGTCTTTTATTTCTGAGACATGGCTCGAGACTAATTTGAAGACCTAAGTCAAATGATTCCAATACCTTGTAAATTGTAATCCATATCACAACCTCTAGCAGTCACACTTCAGCACAGTTAGAAGTCGATTAACGGAGACCCAGGATTAAGACATCATGGAGACTGAATTATCTCACATCAGCAGGAAGGGGTTGTTTCTTCAGTTCAGGTTTGTGTGCATTGGAGCAGCAGTAGGGGGGAAGGTCAGAGAGTGTTGTTTTCTGAACTGCAGCTAGCTTGCAGAAAAAGGAATTATTCGAATTTAAAGGATACATGTTCCCTTTCCCTTCCTAACTAAAACAGTGGTTAAAAAGCACTACTGCATGTTTGTATATTTCATGCCTAGAATGGTGAGTAAAAATATCCCATTACTGAGTACACCACTGCCTTCCTGCACATTCCTCCATATTGTTCCTCTGCCTACTGAACTAAAAAGGTGGTGAAAAAGAATAATGGTTTAATTATAAAAAATAAAATAACAACCTTAGAAGTTCAAGTTCAGTGTCTGTACTTAGAGTAAAAGAATCTCAAGTTTCAAGGATATTGTGGCAGGCTTTTGTAATGTAATAAAATAATAGTTTAAAGAAAATATTAGAATGCAGATGTTCTACAAATTTCTCCAGCAAGTTTTATGCAAGAGTTGGAATGTGTTAATATGCTTAATCAGAAAGCAAAAATTCCTGTGTGGTAGTGGTATGTCGCTTTAGGTCATAAAGCTCATGCACACTTGGAGTTTTGGGTGAGAGCATGATGAAGAGGTGACCATTCATCTAGTAATGCACAATGAACCATTCAGGAGGCCTTATTTACTACAAGCTACAACCATTTTGCTGTCTTCTATTTGGTGGCAAAAAACCCTACACTGTTCACTACTATAGCTATAGCTCTACATTTTCAGCAGTGACTAGTGATTTTGGCACCCAATTTGAGAAACTTTAAAGAGAAGAATCCCTTTTATACTTCCCACAAAGTGCTGAGCACCTGCCCTCTGAAAGTCAGGTTCTTTTATGGTATCCCAAATTGGGTGCTTGTAAATTTAAGGCAGAAGACACAAGAGACTAGGCAGTGAGTTTTAAGGTGACCAAAATGTCCTGCCAGGGGTGGAGGAGGGAGTCATGACATACTTGTAGGGGGGTAGTCCTTGGAGGCCCATAGGAATGTAAGCAGAGTCAGAATGAGCTCTACCCTGACATCTGGTGGTGAGCTGTGGAAAAGGACTTCAGGGGCTGATCTTGTTTGCATGGGCACACCAACCCTGCCTAACATGATGGACTGCCTGCCCAAATGGTCACTTTGGCTGCTGTGGGATCCCCAGTCTCTTTGTTATTGGGGCAGGAGTAATAAAGGGTTGTTATCCTGGTTATGTGAATCAAGGGCAGTAGAACTATACTTGGCAATTTACGATAGAGGGACTTGCCCTCAACTAAGCAGCACTTGCTAGGCAAGGGATATGGGTTCCAAAACCCAGGAACTGAGAGAAGCTGGGGACAGGTATGTGTACCTGATAAGGTGGGGACCCTTCTGAGGGCCTTAAACACCACTTTGACCCCCTCTTCTCTCCACCGTGTAATAACAGAGCTAATTTTGACTCCATTAGTAGTATTGTTACATGCTGCAGAGCTGAAATCACTGATACCTAGGTCTAAGTATTAGATCTACTTTGAGCTAGTGGTGCACCAGCATTGAGGCTCCCCTACTACCAGCTAAACTCACTGAGAGCTGAAGTCACTAAAGAGCTAAAGTTACTAAGAGTTCAGATTACTGAGAGCTGTGTTAAGTGAGGGTGAAGACAAATTGGTGAGCGGCTAGAAGGCCAGCTAGCGGCGAGGAGCAGAGCAGAGTGGATAGCATAGCGGTTTGTAGAGAGAAGCAGACAGTGTGACGGCTGGCGGAGAGGCACAGTTGGCGGTGAAGACTGCAGCAGAACCCCATGGAGAGGTGTGGCACTCTGCCGTCGACCCAGGAAGATGCCCCCCACTTCCACCCAGGCTGGGAGGTAAACTCTGCAGATGAACTTCTGAACTCTGGGACTGCACTGACTAAGGTCAGAAACTGTGAGTGAGGTCACTGTTGGATTGCTGGACTTGAGACCCTGAGGGGAAAAGGACACTGCCAAACTTACTTGAGGGTGGGTCTTTTGCTCATGGTTTGTGTTATGAATCCTGTTTGTGGTGTTTCCCCAGACATAAGGCTGCATTGTTTCCCTTGTTTATTAAAAGACTTTTGCTACATTCAGACTCTGTGCTTGCAAGAGGGGAAGTATTGCCTCTGAGCGGCGCCCAGGGGGATGGTATGTAATTGTCCCCGATCACTGTGTGGGGGCTCGAGCTGGTTTTGCATTGTGTTGTTGAAATGGAACCCCTAGATACTGAACCCAGCCCTTGTTGCTGCCAACTCTGGTAGGCAGAAGGGTTACAGGAACGTATATATGCCCTTTATAAAGGGCATATATACATCTTGGATGTTATGGGATTCCTTACTGATGGCCTCCTGATCCTTAGGAGGGATCCTATAGGCCAAGGCTGATCATATGAAGGTGAGCAGCTCTTGACATGGAGCTGCCCCAGAAAATTATGAGACTTGAGAATGCAGGAGACTTTGGAGTTCAAGTCCTTTAGGTCAGCATAATATTCACCCTTCCAGCACAAAGCTCTTGCTCTTTTTGATTCCTGTACACTAGGAGATTATAAAATCAAAGCACAAAAAGAATAAGGCCTGCCAAAGTTGTCATTGTTTAAGGGCCTATGCTGATATTCAAGGGTCTTATGACTGGTATGCAGCGGGGCAGGGTACTGGGTCCCTTCAAGAGAGTGGCAACATGCTTCAAAGACTGTCTTAATTGCCAGGAGTTCTTTGTCTAAAATGCTGTAGTTTGCTCCACAGATGTTAATTTCCTGAAATACAAGATGCATGGATATAGCAATTATTGAGGACTGTACCTTTAGGATAACACTCCAGTCACCAAGTTGGAAGCATCAGTTTCAATGATGAAGGCTTGCCTGAGGTTGAAGTGGACCAATAAGGGATATGGGATAAATGAGAGTTTTAATTGCTCGTTGGCCTGCTGGGCCTCAGGAGACCAGAGGAATGTGGTCTTTTTGGAGAGCAGAGCGGAGAGAGAGGCAATTCACTCTGAGAACATCAGGATACATCTCTGATAGAAATGTTTGAACCCCAGGAAATGAAGTTCATGAATGTGTCATAATGCTGCGCACTCAGGGACGCCCTTTATCTTGCATGAATCCATTTTGATATCAGTGGGAGATAGTAGAATTCCTAGGATTCATCCTGAGGATTGATCAAAGGTGCATTTCCCTAGCTTAGCCTAGAGGCTATGTTGCCTTAGCCTCTTCAGGACAGACTGGACATGCATGATGTGTTTGGTGTTGTCCAAAAAAAGTATGGCATCCAGGTATGCTAGCATGTATTGGTCCAGAATGTTCCAGAGAACATCATTAATAAAATGTTGGAATGTCGTAGGTGTCTTTGTCAATCCAAAGGGCATAACAAGATATCTGAAGCGACTGTAACACATTTGAAAGGTGGTCCCCCATTCATCCCCAGCTCTATCACATTCTAGGTTTTATGCCCCCCAGAGGTATGTGTATTCCCAGGTGATGCTCATGTGGTCCATTACCTCAGGGGTTAGTGGTAACAGGTACGTTTCTAATGGTGACCTGACACAGGGCCCGATAGGACAGAAGCCTCTGTCTATGTGTGGACTTATTTTAAAACAAGACGACTGGAGTCCAGGCAGGCAAAGTAAACTTACAAATAAAGCCTTTAGCTAGGTTCTCCTGAAGGTAGGTGTGCAAACAGAATGCTTGCCCCTGATTGGAGCTCGATTGGATAATTATAGTCCTTGTTCAGGGGCAAGGTATCTGCATATTTTTTTCTGAAGACATCTTTTTAGTTGCTGTATTTGGACAGAAGTTGAGGACTGGAATCAGTGGGCAGCTTTGCCAGGCCAGCTACCCCACCCTACGACCACTGGGGAACTACTGCATGCAGCTCATTTCCTGGGGTTAAGCAGTGCTGCTGGCAGAATTCTGAGAAAATTTCAACTTTTAGTTTGTGCCAGCTGATAAGGAGGTTGTGGAGAGCCAACTACAAGATACTCAGGATCAGAGGGAAGTGAGGGAAACAGAGGGCACTGAACTGTACTTTGTACTTGTACTTTGTACATTTGTAAATGTACTTTGATAGTAACTTTGAGAGGAATAGATTCCATGGCCATGGGCCCAGAGGACAAGAGCGACCCACAATCATTTCTACCAGCTCCAGAACAGGCTTCGGCCACAAGGCAAGCTGTAGTGCCCAGGCTGCCTCTTTATTGATAATGTCTCCTGCTCCTGAGTCAATGATGGCGTGCTATGGAGACAGCCGTTGGGGATGCCCTGGGATTTGTAGCACAAATGGTACTTGTCGATGCAGTGCTGATCAATAGGAGCCAGCACGTGTTCCAGTCAGGACCTCAATTCAGATTTCAGGGAGACATGATGTCAGGATGCTCAGGCTTACCCCCTTCAATGAACCTGGGCTGGCTTATTTCCTTGATTCCTTCAGACTTGGTTCCTCTTGGGGCAACTGGAAATAGCATGGCCCAGTTTGCCACAGTAGTAACGCATGTCAAACTGTCATTGGCATTATGTCTCTCTTCAGGGGCAAGTTGTCAGTGAGTCAGGTCTATCTCTATTGGCACAACTGGTGGGGCAGAATCCAGTAATGAGGGGTATAGTTCTGACACCCCTCTTCTTTCTTCCCATTGTTTGCCTAGACAATTGTCAGTACGGATAACAAAATCTACAAAGGCATCCAGACCTGTTGGGGTCTCAACTGGGCCTAGTTCATCCTTTGCATTACGTTTTTCATTAAAAAAAATTCCTCTTATTCATTTTACGTTTGTTGCCTTTTAATTTAATCAGATTTCCTATGTCATAGTAAGAGTGCCTAACTGGCTTTACCACTACCATTCATTATTTTACAAACCTCTATCACAGGGGGGTTCTCACATGGTGGGTCACGAACTGTCAGCCTCAACCCCAAACCGTGGTTTGCCTCCAGTATTTATGATGGTGTTAAATATATTAAAAATGTTTTTAATTTATAAGCAGGGGCTGCACTCAGAGGCTTTCTATGTGAAAGGGATCACCGGTACAAAAGTTTGAGAAGCACTGCTCTATCAAATCCCCTCTCTCTTCCCCTTTCCAAATTAAAGAGTCCAAGTCTTTTTAATCAATCATGCACCTTTTAGTCTAAATATTTACAATCTCCTTTTGATTTTTAAAAGGCAAATGCCAGTTGGGCTCAGCTAACATGGCTTCTGCTCTAAAACTGAAGAACCAGAATGTTTATGTATGAATCATGGCTGTGTACTACCTTTTCCCTTTCAGGGTTTTATATTTTTAGGTTTAGAAGGATTCAATTTGTCAGTAAACGTCGATTTTACCGTACATGCACAATTAAAAAAGTGTCATCAATAATAATAAAAATTTACAGATAGGAAAAGTGTGAAAAACGTGAGAACATAGAGGTTGATTTAAGGATACTTACTTCATATATTTTGACATGTGACAAATTTGACGATTGTTTTAACAGTTGTAAAACATTAACTTTTTGAATTTCAACATATAATCTCATTAAATAAATATTGTCTGATCCTCCCATTATCTGATCCTCCCATTGCCTGATTCCCTCCATAATTTCTCACATCTGTGAAAATTTAAACTGATAAAAATGTAAAAAAGATGCTTAAAAACAAACATTGATATTATCTGTTGAATTATAAAAAAAAATAAAAATTGAATTCTGCCAAGCCTAACTATAACTTCTGGTTATTTTGTCATAGTCTCACTACACCATTATACAGCATTATGTTTATACAACAAAGCCCTGGCTGGGATGATTTAGTTGAGGATTGGTCCTTCTTTGAGCAGGGGGTTGGACCAGATGACCCCCTGAGATCTCTTCCAACCCTAAGCTTTTATGAGTCTATATTTTGTCCAGTTCAAGTGAACAAAATAAGGACAGCTGGAAACAAAGTAGTGCTTCATACTTGGTGATTACAGTCCACTCACCACAGACTTCTCCACTGCACATCCTCTGACTAGAGCTTCCCCAGCTTAATTGCAGCTACAGTTCAGTAACACACAACATGCTGACCTAGCAAAGAATTGTAATTTATCATTTACTAAGAATAGCTGTTTTGGCAGTTAGGCCCTGATCCAGCATAGTCCTTGTGGTAGTGCTTAACATAAGTAGTCACACTGACTTCACTGGGGCTACTCACATGCTTAAAGTAAAGCATGCCCTTAAGGCTACAATCCAGCAAAACACTTAATATGGCCAGTCACTGTAGCATTTAGGTGGAGTAGGTTTAATATCCTCACCTCTTTTCTTCCATCCACCAGCCTTTTCTGTAGAAAATTTAAAATTTCATATTGGTGCAGCAGGGGTGGAGGATACACTTAAGAAAAATGTCATGCTTCTCCATAGAATTCCTAAATCTCTATCAAGAAAAGGAGGACTTGTGGCACCTTAGAGACTAAAATTTATTTGAGCATAAGCTTTTGTGAGCTACAGCTCACTTCCAAGCTTATGCTCAAATAAATTTGTTAGTCTCTAAGGTGCCACAAGTACTCCTTGTCTTATAGCAAAGAACTCATTCAGCCCCTTACCTGCCACTCTCCTCCCTGTACTACTAGCTTGTTTGCTTATTCCTAGTCAGTCACTTTGATTTCCCTAGTTATTTTTATTTAAAAAAAAAAAAAAAAAAAAAAAACTTACTGACTTATTGTTCTCTCTCCTTTTATTTAATTGTAGCTCTTTGTATCATGTGATTTTTCCCTTCTCATATTTACCCATCAATTCTTTTTTCTGCAGCCACTCTGAAAATCCTTATTAATGCATATAGTGCATAAATATACTTTTTTTCCCCTAGTGCATTGCTCACTAAGAGAAAAGCCTTCCACACACACTCCCTTTTCCTCTAGGGTTCAGTTCTTTGAATTTTCTATAACTCACTCCCAGCTCCTTACTCCACTTTATTTTTATGTTGCATATAGCGAGTTCTCAGGAGAAACACCATTCTCACTCCAGTATGTTTTTCTTCTCCTTCTCCTCATTTAGAATTCATTTTTCCTGCAATCTCAGATCTAATGAGATTGTGATCAATGCTTCCCAAGTTACCCCCTGCCTACATGTCTTCAATCATACTTTGTCTAATCTACTATGTTCTGCTTTCTGTCAATTGATGCATGTATTTAGTTAAGAAAACTAAAAAGCAATCTTGCTCTAGGTCCACAAACATGCCTCTAACTTTATTTTCTTCCCCACTAATATAATGAAATCAACCTTGGTAATTAAGACTCTCCCCTTATAGCTATTTTCATACTACATATGATATTTAATATATTTATTTTTGTAGAGTCATTTTACAGTTAGTTCTTTCTGCTTTGGTAACTCACCATTATCAGCCCTATCTAAAAAACAAAACAAAAAAAAAACAAAACAAATTGCTATTATTCTGGGCTGTCTTTCAACACAAAGAAAACAAAATATTCTTTCACACAATTATCTTCTGGGCAATCAATACCCGATAACAGTATCTCACCAATTATGACCATCTCCCAGGCAACAGTAGCTTATCCTTGTAATATGTGTTTGTCGCTCTTTATTTTCCAAGGTGTTCTGTATTTCACAGGTGGGGAGGGGTCTCCTTGAAATGTTAGCTGCTCCGATAAACCATTTCCTTTTTAATGGTCTTATGGTGAAAATCATCTGTATGCCAAGGCCCAACTCAAGGCTGATGCACCATTTAACACCCTCCTAAGAAAGACTGGAACTTAGGAGGTACATAGGCCTTTTGCTGGCCCCTTCGCATAGGGATGAATTTCATTCCCAAGTTGAACAACAGAGCTGGCTGGAGGAGGAAAATTCCTTTTCACTAAGTATTTTGAAATTTTGTTTTGTTTTGAATTGGAATGAAGAACCCCCAAATTTTGAAATTCTCCACCAAGGAAAATTCCTCCTTCCCCACAAAAATAATAATTTTGGATTGATTGAAACATTTTGTTTTGACAATGCTGAAATGTTGCATTTTGATTTTGACATTTGTATATTAATATAATGAAAAATTAAAAAAAAAATCAAACCACCACATATCAAAATGGAAATTTGAAACATTTAGTTCTGAAAATGTCAAAATGGGATGAATTGCATTTATTAATACTGTATTATTTCCCAAAGGAGCCAACATGGTGATTGGGATGGGAGATTTTTGTTTTTCTCCCCTTCCCCACAGCAACTTCTGTGATATGTTAATTCTAAGCCCTGATCATCTCCCATTTAGACTACTTCAGATTCCTCCTCTCTGGCGTCCTCTAAGACCATGTTCCTTACCCACCTCTGTGGCTATGTCACTCCCTCCACTTTGAATTCTTCCATTGACTCCCTGTTTTCCATCACATTCAGCTTTTTGTCTTTATATTCAAGGTGTTTCACAACTCTGCTCCTCCCTACGTATCCCTTCTTCTCTCATTATGTCACCCCCTCGGCTACATCAACAAACCCAGCCTCAACCATCTATTAGTTTGCTTTTCTCCCACAACCACCTTTATTCTTTCTTCCACCTGACCACTTAGACATGTAAACACCCTACAGGGGTATTATCCTACAAGAAAATTGCAACCAGGAATGGATTTGTGCTGGGCCATTGGCGACAACTGATATTTTAATTAAAATTTTAAAAGGATTGTAGGTAAAATTCTCAAAAGCACTTAAGTCACTTCAGTGACTTTGAAAATTGTACCTTGTATGCTTTATCCTTCTTCCTTACCCTTAGTATTTTATCTGTCTTTAGATTGGGAGCTCAGTAAGTCAGAAATTGTGTCATTTCAAGAAAGTGCCTTGACCACTGTGGTAATACAAACCATGAATACAAACAACAATGAATGGTCTGGCTCATCCCAGCTCACAGTAAAACATGCAGGAAGGGGTGCTGGCAGAGGAAATCCCTAGTAGAATCTCTTCCCAGAGTTCCTTTCTTCCCATTCTGTTGGGGAAGGGTTGGCTTTGCATCTTGAGAACAGAACCTGTTCCCAGCTGTGGTGGATTCCAGGGATCCACACAAATCCCAGGCAATATACAGGAGGCCAGGCCCATCCATGGAGGTGATGACAAATATCACAAAAGGAAAACACAGCATGCACCTGGCTTGAGAAGACTTAAATGCCATGTGCCACAGGCCAAATATAAAATCCTTTAATGACAAACACCCAAGGTGATGTGAGCAAAAGAAAATCCCATGAGGAAATTAATAATTCTGCATTAAGTTCAGAGTTTGGGTTGCGTTTGGTAAGAAAGGCCTGGGGTCACGCATTAACTGCTGACGAAAAACAAAATATTGATTAACTACCAATGCAGTGAGCATCATCCATCCAGCCCATTGAATGAGACAAGGGTCCTATGGAACAAATAGTACGTGATCTTGTAATTAAAGATCATATCATAATGCATACACACAAAGGAGCCAAATTAATTTTGCCCGGGCAACCTAAATTCTGTAATTTCCCAACTTTTGAGAGCTTGTCTCCTTAACTTAAGTAACATTCTTTTACTATAGTTTTTTGTATGTAATTTCCTTGGTGTGTTTCTTTTTTTAAAGAAAGAAGGTTAAAAATAAATTCTGTTCGGTGCATCTATAACAACCTCCTCATCATGCATCATTGTTGAAATTTGAATCCTGAACCTTCAGTACTGCAGCACGGCTTGCAGGACGGCTACATCACCTGGTAGCAGGCGAAGGTTCTTATCTCAGGCAGGAAAATGCCCCATTGCCATGTGATGGGTTTCGGGAGTCTTCAAGGGAACCCAGCCCAGTTCTCTCTCTTTCCACTCTTGCCCCTGGAGAGGAAGGGGGGCAAGCTCCTTCTCCATGTTGTGGCCTCACAGTCGGGGATAGGTTATTGCAGTCATATGCTTAGTCCAGAGGAAGTTATTAGGGAAGCCTGGCCCAGTTCTCCCTCTCTCATAGAAGTTGTCTGCTCCTTGGACATCCAGTGCAGTGTGTGCTGCTGCTTTGGTGGCATGGGCATGACCTTTCAAAATGCTCGTTTTTTTTGGTAATCTGCCTCCAATTTTCATACGACTCCTGGTAGGAGACAGGAAATAGTGATTTTTAACTGTTTATATCTCAGCCAAATCTGTGTGGCATTTCATGGGACAAGTAAAAGAAAAGGAAGAGAAAAAAAAAGGCACTTACATAGCCTGAGAGCTTTCCCTGTGCGGAATCTCAAAGGCCTGCTGCAAACAATAGATGTGTTAGAGATTCTCAAAAGAGGATATCTTTTATAATGGAAAGCATTAGGATATCCAAATATAGGGGTCACGACCAGCTCCCCTTATAATGTATTTACTAATCACCAAGATTCACCATACACAGCATAGCAGAAGTGGATCTTTAAGAGGGACTTTAATGTGGACAAGGACTTTTGGATGAGCTCAGGAAGAATGTACCACGTAGGGGACTATGAGAAAGAAGGCATGGAGGTGACTGAAAAATCTGACAAATGGGTGGACAAGCTTAGGTGCACTGGTGGATTGAAAAGGAATGTGGGCATAATGTCACTAACATCATTCTTTGACAAAATAACAAGCCTTGTGGATAAGGGGGAAAAGCAGGAAATGCGATATATATCTCGACTTTACATGACCTTCTTGTAACCAAACTAGAGATATATGGCCTAGACAAACCTACTATGAGGTGGGTGCACAACTGATTGGAAAATTTTACTCAGAGAGTAGTTATCAATGGTTCTCAATGAAGCTGGACGGGCATACCAAGTGGGCTCCTGCAGGAATCCATCCTAGATCTGATTCTATTCAATATCGTCGTAAATGATTTGGATAATGGCATAGAGAATAAACTTTTAAAGTTTACAGATGATACCCCGCTGGGAGTGACTGCAAGCACTTTGGAGGACAGGATTAGAATTCAAAATGATCTTGAGAAATTGTCTGAAATAAATAGGATGAAATTCAGTAAGGCAAATGTGAAGTACTATGCTTAGGAAGGAATAATCAATTGCACGCATACAAAACGGGAAATGACTGCCTAGGGCTGAGTGCTGCAGAAAAGGAGCTGGGGGGTCATAATGGATCACAAATTAAATACGAGTCAACAATGTAATGCGGTTGCAAAAAAAGCAAACATCATTCTGTGATGTATAAGCAGGAGTGTTGTAAGCAAGACACAAGAAGTAATTCTTCCACTCAGCTCAGCACTGATAAGACCTCAGCTGGAATAGTGTGTCCAGTTCTGGGCACCTCACTTCAGGAGAGATGTAGACAAAATGGAGGAAGTTCAGAGGAGAGCAACGAAAATGACTAAGTCTAGAAAATCTGACCTATAAAGGAAAGGTTGGAAAAAAAATGGATATGCTCAATATGGAGAAGAGAAGAGGGAACCATGATAACAGCCTTCAAGTTTATTATTAAGAGGAGGATGATCAATTGTTCTTCTTAACCAATGAGGATGGGCCAAGAAATAATGGGCTTAAGTTGCAGCAAGGGAGATTTAGGTTAGACATTAGCAAGTTTTTCCTAATTGTAAGGGTAGCTAAGCAATGGGACAAATAACCTAGGGAAGATGTGGAATCTCCATCATTACAAGTTTTTTTAAGAATAAGTTGGAAAAACACCTGTCAGGAATGGTCTAGTCTTGCCTCAGTGCAGGGAACTGGACTAGAAGACCCACTGAGGTTCCTTCCAGTCCTACATTTCTATGATTCTGTGTGATGAGGTTTACACACCCCACAATAAGGAAGAGGCGGGAAAGTACTGGGACAAGGAAGCTCCACCCTCAGGCACTGCCAAGTATGCTCATGGGGAAAGGACCAGTATAAAGAGAACTTCAGCTGCTTAGGCAAGGGGAAGGAAAGAAGCCATTTCCCGGAGGAGTCCTGCCCTGACCTGAAAGAGTAGAAGAAGCCCTTACCAAGCAGGTCTGGCTGGGAGTCTTCCCCTCCACCTTGTTTTTTTGTTAAAGACATTACTCAAGAGGTAAGAAGACTGTGTGCAGAGGCACCAGAGTGTGCCTGCATCAGCCCTGAAACTCTGGAGTTTGAAGCAAAGGGGCTATAACTCAATGGCATTCACTCCCCTATACTGAGGCATCAGGTGTGGTAGGAAGTGGCCCAGGGAAGGTGAGCAGGAGGTGGTCCAAATCCAAGTCATCCCACACTATCACAGTTCCAGGGCCCTAGACTGGGATCCGGTGATTCAGGAGGGCCTGGGTCCCCCTACTCTCCCCAAATTCCCCTATGCCTCACCCTGGGATGGCCTGGACAAGGGATTACTCGCAAGGAAGCTGACCCAACTGAACGACATCCATGGGGTTCAGGACATACTGAACTGAAAGATAGTATGGAGCGGTAGGTCTTGACCACTAGGCCTGCTGACTGAACAAATGGCCCACTTCAAGGCAACATAAAAAGGCTGATGGGAGGAGGGAAGGGTCAGAATTATTTAGAGCTTTGAAAGTGTTGACTAGAAGCTTAAATCTGAAATGCTATTAGATGGGAAACCACTGGTGTGACAAAATGGGGAATTACATGATAAAACCAAAGCATGTTACTCATGAGCAATCCATCTGAAACTAATCATTCTACTCAAGGAATAAGGTACTACTCAACATAAGGGTATGAGAAATCAGAATCATTATGAACATATTCATCATATTTCTGAAAAGTGATCATGTAAATAGGAAGCTATTGAAATGCAGATAGAGCAACTCCTAGTGCGGCTATCTTTATGGCTCACAAAAAGAATGTGGATCGCCATAAGTAGCAACACCATATTCTTTAATCTGCAATTCATCCATTGTAAAAATACAAATAATAATTTAAAAGGGACATTTGAAAACACCAGATAGTAAATGCATATTTTGCTTATTTCAATGTTTGTTGATTTGAGTCTTTGAAGTCAACACAGTAAATATTCGGTTTGGTTGGCACAAACTGTGCCGGAATCTAATAGAAAGCAATATTGTTGAAAATGGATATCAATTGAAAACAGAGAGCAGTGTCAACTATTCCCCACTGGGAGCAGACAACAATAAAACCAGTCAAGCATTACATAGTTGAGCCTGCCAAATGTCATTAGAGTGTTGAAAAAAAGTAAAGGAACATACTGTGGGAGAGGGGGAGGGAAGCACTCATTTTATTCTTTCCCCCACAGATTTAGTAAGACAAAACTGGGGTATGGGGGAGGGGAGAATTGAAACTCTACAATCAGTGTGATGAAGTTGCTTGATGATTTGGAGAAACATACCTTTCTTTCCAGAACTAAGTAAATCAGAAAAATAAAGCAATGTGCTTTAACATCTCTCAGTTGCTGAGAGATTTCTCAACAATTGCACAGCAAATTATACTGCAGTACAGTTATTCTTTAAAATATCTTTTTTCTAAGACTTAATACCAAGATTATAGTATTAGGTAGAATAATTAAAAATATGTATTTATAATCATTGCCAAAACCACAACAAAAAACCCCACAAGGAAAGGATTTTAATACATCCCAGAAGTGAAAGATTCAATATGGAAAACAACCCCTGATTAAGACAATTGTAGAAGGAATGATTTGCAGTTTAACACAGCCAAGTCTTGTAGCTGCTATATCATTGGAAGGAGGGCATCATTTAACGTACAAATAATCAAATTAGTATGTAGGAAAGTAATTGGTAGGACTAAGAATGGAACAATATGGATGCCCACACAGTCGCCAGTCTGAAAAGAGAGTTATGTGCCAACCCTTTGCTAATTCCTTAAACTTTTACAAGTAGCATTTTCATTGATGATTTGTAAATTTTCAAACAAAGGAATTTTGTCTCCATCAGACAATGGTGCAAGACTGAATACGATGCTTTGAACAGTCATCCTAGAGCTCCACCTAGTGAAGATATAAACACACCATTATGAGCCCTCATTTGTTAGAATGGAGTGAAGCCTGTCAATAATAAGCTTCCCTTTTTCTTCTGAGATATCATCCACAGAATGTCCCATTATGTTATGTATTGATTATAAAACTTAGTCCGGGTCAGAATAAGCAACATTCAGAGTTAATAATGCTCTTATTGTATAAGAATTTGGTATTTTTATGTTGGGATATAATTAGAGATGGGCCATAACCAGGTTTCTCAAAACTTTGAAATTTGGGAGGGGAGGGTGCATTTTGCATTTGAATCCAAGCCCTCCCTATATACTGTCAGGATCCTTAACCAGAAGGGACTATTTCCAGTTCTGGTTTGGTTTAAACTGGAGTCTCAGAATAGTAGTTGACCTGATGAGACTTCCTCAGTTTGGGCCAAAATCCCATCTGAACAACTTGTGATATTTTAGCATCATGAAATCTGAACCAGCACCTTAGCCCTATTCTGGACTCAGGAGCTTGTCTAAATTCAATCTAGATCTTGATATGAATGCATTCTTAGGCCCCTGTTTTAAATTATAAATGTATTATATCCAAAGGAGATAGACACAAAACCTTTAACAGACATCTTGACTCTTATAAGACTGCAGGATGGATGTGTGTGTTCAATTAAGAGTAATGATAGTAATGTCAAGTAAAACAAATTACAGAGATATGGAGACAAATTAGAGAAAATGGCCAGAAACATTAATTTGAACATAGATTTGGGTCCATTTTGGACACTCCCAAGGCTCAGTGGCATGTGAAGAAAAGGCTCCAGTTCAGCCCTTATCAAATAGGTTATAATCACAATATTTGAATGGAGATTCAGATTTCAAACATACAGTTTGAAAGTTTGGTGGTGGTCAGATTTAGGCTGCAGGTTTAGACTTATCTTTCTATAAATGCCATAGGTATACAGGCAAACATACTCACAGTACTATTTGTCTGTGGTTTTGTGTCCTACATTTTACAGGAGCCTGAACACAGAGTTAGCAAATTCACATCTCCCCTATTACTTTTAGTATTAAGTTGCCTTCAGAACCAAAAGTGTATGTTTGACTGACTGCACACTCAATATAAATATAGGACCAGACATGCTGGGCACTAGTTTGAGTACTTCTTTAAAAAAGTCACCATACAATCTTTTCTTGTATTCCCATATTTACTATACGTTCTTAAGAAATATGCTCCATTGATGGATTAACCCCTCTTGTTGCCATAGTCTGAGACTAAATTGCTGACTCCTGTTTTAGAGCAGGGAGTATTGGTGAGGAGCAGGTGCTCCCTGGCTCCTCCCATCCCTGTCTGTGACTTTGCCATGCACCTGCAGAACAGAGTCCCTATAATACAGGTAGGATTTCATGGACTCCCTACAATGCAGAGTCTGAGGGCCAAGAAGGATTTGCATGGCTAAAATCCTTGCTGACCAACAGCTGCTCTTACCCCAATGTGGGTCTGGGACTTTTCCGGTGTATTTGGTACCTTCCGCACTACATAGCAGAGGGTAACATATCACTCAGGGAAGCCGTGAATTGACATGAAAAACTGTCATGAATAAGTTTCAGAGTAGCAGCCGTGATAGTCCGTATTTGCAAAAACAAAAAGGAGTACTTATGGCACCTTAGAGTAACAAATTTATTAGAGCATAAGCTTTCGTGAGCTACAGCTCACTTCATCGGATGACATACTGGAAGTGGCAGCCAGTATGTCCCTCAGCCCGCGCCGTTTCCAGCAGCTCCCATTGGCCTGGAGCAGCAAACCGCGGCCACTGGGAGCCGCAAATCGGCCGAACCTGCGGACGCAGCAGGTAAAGAAACCGGCCCGGCCCGCCAGGGGCTTTCCCTGCACAAGCGGCAGAACAAGTTTGGGAACCATTGCTCTAAAGAATCATTATGGCCCATTCTTCCCAAAACACACTATAATGACTAGACCTGAGACATTATAATCTGCTGGAGAACTGTAATGAGCATTTTCAAAATCAGTTAGCATACCTAAATATGTATTAAGATCACAATCACAGTTCTTGTGATCTGTTGAATAAATATTAAGCCTTAAACGATCAAGAATACAAATTGAGCTCATGGTAAGATGCGATAGCCCAGAACTGATCCTTTGGAAACATCATAGTGTGTATACTGTTGAGATTCCCACACTTTCACGGCACAATTTGTTTCCTTTTGAATGCAGTTTTAGAAACTGAAAGTAAGGAAATTCCCAAGCCAAAACTGTGTTTAGACAACATTAAGGGGTAGGTTGCTTCCACAGCATTTGCTTGGGTTTTAAACACATCTCCCACTGACTTTAATGGGATTTGCATGACTAAAATCCTGTGCAGTGCTTTGAAAATGTACCCCTAAGGGTCTGACATGAATTCATAAAAGCCTAGAATTTCTGAGTTAAAACCAAACTACAGTATTGGCTGGTTTTAGAGGCTTGTTAGCACTCTTCTAATTAAAATACAGCTTATTGATATTAGATCTTTTTTTGGTGTGTGTAATTTAAATGCCTGAGTTATTTACATTGGGGAAGGAGCTGCACTAGTTAATTTTTGTAACACTTTTATTACATTCTGTGTATTAAATGCAAGACAATGAATATAATTGCTATAGTTCTTTCAGAGAGATCGTAAATGTCTCTGCAGAAACTGGCATGATGTTAAGGGTGAGTTGTGTGTGCACTCTTACTACTTATTGACACAATTTGATCCAATATTAATAGATTTTTCTTTTAAAATGTTTTATACACTGTTGTCATGAAAAGATTAAGAAGAACGACACAAATCAGTAGCTTGAAAAAAGTTAGGAGTCTGACAAACGCACAAAATTACAGCAAATCAATCTGAGGGCTCTTCTCTTTGATTAACTCACCCTATAGTAAGGGCTACTGTTACATTAAAATTATTAGACCAGTGCATGACTGGTAGAAATAACATAGCAAAGGCTAATTTTCAAATGCTCTCCATTAATATGTCCACAAAATCTTCAGGTATTTTTATTTGAATGTATAAAATCCCACATTTGGTCATGCACATTGAGTAATTGTTCACCTGTCTGATATAGAGATGGATACATTAAAATGCTCACATACTACATCATACCCATATCTGTTTAGAGCAGGGGTCGTATCTTTCTATCTTACATGTGTTAAAAAACTATGCATTATAATGGAACATGCACACTCCCAGAGATTAACTAGTATCTCTTCTATCTAGAAGTGATGAAAACAGTGCTATTTTACCCATGGTCCAGGCAGGACCACATGCAGGGCTACAGTAAATAAGGGACAACACTTAACAGAGAAAAAAAAATATGATACAAGATTGTTGTTTCCATTTAGTTTCAATTTTACTCAGTCTTGTGTTTCATTATAGCCCACTTTAGATGGATCTCTGAACACTTTGATGCCGATATGAGGTTCAAGTTACTGCAGTGTCCTATCCCCTAGTTAGGGCTGGGACGTGTGGGTGAGAGACATTCATGTGGGAGCAGAGGGTACCTGTATCTCTGTGCAAGAGAAGAGGGAATGCATTATGCAACCTGTCACAGATACACGCCCTTTGTGTTTCTCCAGCCACTGTACCTTCTTCAGACAAAAAGCCACTGGAAGCCCCCACAGAAGGTGCTCCTGTGCCTTATCCTAATGCATCCAGTGGTTGGGGGCTAAAATATGGTTCTGACTCAGTTTTCTTTCCTCAGAACAGTAATAATAACCATTTCTGAGTTATCCACTTTCCTCAGAATATCATAAACCAACCCATGACTAGTGATTTTTTAAAAGTTACATAACTTAAAAATGGAGGAACTATATTTTTAATGCATTAAAATTGCTTTGAAAAATGTCCTGGGGCTGAAACCTAGTTTTTCAAGTAACCGTTCACAGATTAAAATGCTGATAGACATATTCAGATATAGCAGTTTGTACATACTTTGTTGTTAAGAATGTTATTAACTTCTGGGTTTGTGTTTAATGTTGTAGTAAAAGATGTATTATTAAAACATAAAAACATTTATTTCAGATGGTTGGTCCCCAGTAAAAACTGTTTCCGCACATGCTCAAAGTTTTGGGAGTGGTAAAAAACTGAGCCCTGATTTTGTAATTTGGTCCCATCTCAAAATTCAAGTTCACAAAGATCTGTGTGGCTTTACCTCATATCATGAACCAAGGCTAGTCTTAAAGTGATCTGAAAATCAAACAGTAAAGAATAGATACTCCAGTTTCCACGTTAAACAATAGTAAAAATGAACTACAAATATTCTATATTTACATCCTCAGCTGAATTAGACAAAGAATCAACAAAAAATCCCCTCCACCAGAAGCACATTAAGGTTTCATGGGGCCCTGGGCCAGAGCAAGTGGGGGGCCCTCTCCCCACACCTTCCACCTGTGGTCCCGCCCCCATTCCACCCCTTCTGCCTGCGGTTCCCCCCCCATCCCCTCTTCATTCCATGCATGGTCCTGCCCCATACCATCCCCTCACTGTGGCCCCCGCTTTGCTCCTTTCTGCCCCCCACCCCACTTTAGCCCCAAGACCAGACTGTCCCCCCAGCCAGAGTCCCGGGGCTGGAGCAGCAAATGAGAGCTCCTCCAGCCCTGAGGCCGCGGCAGGGAGCCAGAGCTCCTCCAGTCCCGGGGCCGCTGCCAGGGTCAGGACACTGGGGCTTACCCCACCCAGCCTGCCCGGTGCTTCTGCCGGGGAGTGGGATAGGGGTGCTGGGGATACTCCCACCCCTCCCTGCCCAGCAATTCTCCTGGAGAGTGGAGTCAAGGCACAAGGGCTTTCCCTGCCCTGCTCTGCTGCCAGGAAGCGGGGTTGGGTGCTGGGGCTTTGTCAAGGTTCCTTCCCCACACTGAACTCTAGGATACAGATGGGGGACCCACATGAAAGACCCCCTAAGCTTGTTCTTACCAGCTTAGGTTAAAACTTCCCCTAGGCACAGATTTCTCTCTTGCCTTGGGAACCAGCTTCGGTTAAAAACCTGGTATGCTGCCACTACCAAGAGATTTAAACAAAGAACAGGGGAAGAGCCCACTTGGAGACGTCTTCCTCCCAAAATATCTCCCAAAGTCCTTACACCCCCTTCCCTGGGGAAGGCTTGATGATAATATCCTCACCAATTGGTACAGGTGAACACAGACCCATGGATCTTAAGAACAATGAAAAAATCAATCAGGTTCTTTAAAGAAGAATTTTATTTAAAGAAAAGGTAAAAGAATCACCTCTGTAAAATCAGGATGGTAAATACTTTACAGGGTAATCAGATTGAAAACATAGAGAATCCCTCTAGGCAAAACCTTAAGTTACAAAGAGACACAAAAACAGGAATACACATTCCCTCCAGCACAGCGAATTTTACAAGCCAAAAGAAACAAAAGAAAAATCTAACGCATTTTCTAGCTAGATTACTTACTAACTTTACAGGAGTTGGAGGGCTTGCATCCTTGATCTGTTCCTGGCAAATGTATCACACAGACAGACAAAACCCTTTGTCCTCCCCCCCCCCCATATTTGATAGTATCTTGTCTCCTCATTGGTCATTTTGGGTCAGGTGCCAGCGAGGTTACCTTAGCTTCTTAACCCTTTACAGGTGAAAGGATTTTGCCTCTGGTCAGGAGGGATTTTATAGCACTGTATACAGAAAGGTGGTTACCCTTCCCTTTATATTTATGACAGGCTTCCCCCGCCCCACCCACACAGAGCTTCTGACAGGGCTCTGGGCTTCCACAGACCTGCAGTGGACATCTGTTGGGGTGGGGTGCCCATTTTTCCCCAAGGGCCCCCAACTGGCCATGGCCCCTGGGCACAGGCCCCATCAGCCCTAATCTACTACTGCCCTCCACATAATCTTGTCCCTTTAAAATTCTTCCTGTTATATAGGAAGCTTTTCCATCCCCATAGGAATGTTATTAAATGGAAATCACACTGAAAGGGAAGAAAATCCCCTGGAAGTGGTATTTTTAGAAGGCTCATATCCTTCGCTGGTGCAAATCAATATAGCTCTGCTGAAGTCAATGGCCTTAAAATTCTACTTATGGTACCATCACCATTCTACTTAAGGACTATAATAATTAAAAACAATACTGAGTGTGCCCTAAATAATATTTCTCAGACTCTCCTTTCCTACATGTATACAGGCTTCCTCCTACACTTTCATCATCTTCTCCCTTCTAATATTCCCTGTTGGTTGGTCTTTGATGAACAATTGCAGACAAGATACAAGACTCATGAAGACAAACACACAACAGTAAAGCTGTACAAGAGACAGCGTCTCTAAACGGCTGTGAATTGCCCTCTGTTTTATTCTTAGTTTGGATCCTTGTGAAATGTTTCTGTTATACCAGAGACAGGTTAGACCTTTCTGATTGAACAGGTTTTTCTTCTTCCAGAAAAAAGGACCTCTTATTTTTTGAAAGAGTATTGTAATCCATATTGTCATCCCCAATTGAGCCTATGCCAAAGATGGAAGATTTATGTATGCTCTGATCAAATATATGGGTGTCTGGCTTCTCAGTGTGGAGCTGAGGATCTGGGTTATATGACACATCTTGGATTGTGGCCAGGTTTGGATCCCTATTAATTTAAAACAATAACCACCTGCTTTTAAAAGAAAAAAAGCCACGTCCTTTTCAACATTCATTAGTTTAGGATCAAACAGAATTTTCCTGCTGCATCAGATTGAAATGTAATAGTTGTAAGGTTGAAACTGAAATCTTGCACTAAGCACTTCATTGCTGCCAGTTTGTAATTTTTCCTCCCTGTTAAAAATATATCTACCCAATGCAGTTTTAGATATTAGTCAGATATTTTGCCTCATAAGACCTGTTTGCTTGAGAATAAGATCAAGATCTAACAATCACTTTTCTGATGATGTGCAAGCAGATTATATATGCACATCATGGGATATCAAATATAAAAAGCAAAAATGTGTATTTTGGAGGTTTTTGACATCATTGCCACCTCTGTGAAGCTACGACATTCCCAGGGAAGGATCATCTCAAATCAAACTAGTTTTAAATTTAATGTGTATCCACTGCAGCATCAAGCAGACTTTGAAGTAGTTAACATCCCTTTCCTAGCCATTCATTTCTTGGGACAAGTACAAAAAAAGGAACATCCCTCAGTTCATTAGAGAGAAGAAAAATGCCAATGCAGAGCATGCCAGCTAATTGAACCTTGGGGAGCACATGCTCTTGCAAGACCTTTACTATGTTTTAAAAAGGAACATCACGCACCAGCAACTGATGACAGCGTACATCCAGAAAGAGAAGGGGGATAACCACACAGACTAATACATCCCACCACCTTAGGGCACTGTAATGGGGCAAGCCAAGGCTTGACCCTCTCTGGGGTGACGAGGAGCCACACTGGCTCACTACACACAGCTGAGGATTGGGGAATTAGTTTGGCCGCAGAAGTTTTCCCTGGCGGCTCTTGTGGAGGCAGAAAATAAGTACAGTTATGCCGGGGGGCTAGGTCCAGGCGGGGCAATAATGAGTCAGGCCCTCAGGCAGGGCTGAGCAGCGACAGTACAAACAGTACTGAGCCCAGGCCTCCAAACGGTCTGGAAGAGGGGGAGACTGCCAACCGCGAGTTGGGTGGCGGGGGGGAGGGGGAGGAATATGCAGGCCCTCCCACTCCACTGCATCCCAGCCCAGGGCCCTAGCAGCAGAAGACCCGCTGCTGTGTCAGTGGGGATCCTGGCCACAACACACTGACATGGGCTCTGGCAGTGCTGCAGCCAGACTAGGGTCAGCTGCCCCAGGCTACTTCCTGACTCCCCCTCTTGTGGTACCTGAGTCACGGTGGTGTCCTCCAGGGTCCAGAACCATGGGTTCCTTGGGCTAGTGGGCGAGTGGCAGGTCTGGCAATTCCTCTGGGTAGCGGGCGCAGGGCAGGGCAGTCTTGGCGTGCACCTTGGGTCACGGGGATTTCCCAGTCACGGGCTAGGCTGGAGGCATCCAGCCTCCCCAGTGGCTGGCCCTCCAGTGAGCTCTGAGGGTGAGCCTTTATACTTCCGGGTCGCCGCCTGACCCCCTGAGGGGCGGACTCAGAGCTCCCTAGCTCCGCCCACCCCAGCCTCTGGGTGGGCTCGTCCCTCTCTGGGGTGGCGGGGAGCCACACTGCCTCACTACAGGCACCAACAAGCACATTCCTGGCACCACCAGCCTACAGCTCAGGAAAGGGTGCGTCTTTGTACCCCAGGCTTCCCACTATATCTATATGACACAGGACAGGATTTGGCCATTACATGCACAGTATATGTGCATATTCTCCCCAGCATTAGGTCTGTTTTACAAAGAAAACACTGTTTAAAATACGGCGGGGGGAGCAGTTTCTAAAAAGGAAAATATTTTATTCAGTAGGTAAAACACTTCACAAATGTATCACTCATCAGTTTTGTTATTTCATGCAACCTATTTTAATAGACTTAAAACTCTGCATGAGAGGATTTCCACTGCCTTAATAACCTAAACTGCATTAATTATTGCTATCAGCAATAAACAAAAAACATAAACTTTCTACTACACTTGTGAAATTTTCCTGGCATTTCTTAATTCAGTTTAGTCTCACTTCCAAAGCCAAACCAAAATAATTTTGTTTAGGGATAGACCAGCATTCCAGGCAATGTGCTCCGATTATCTGTGTATTCCCCCACCCCTGAACTAGGGTGACTACAGAGCCAGTGTGAAAAATTGGGATGGGGGTATTGGGGTAATAGGTGCTTATATAAGACAAAGCCCTGAATATTGGGACTATAAAATCAGGACATCTGGTTACCCTGTCCTGAACACCACCTCTGAGTCCAAAAGCCTGGATTTGTCTTTCTAAAATTGTGACCACCTCCTAACCCTCTCCACACACACACACACACACACACGCACTTCTTTATTTGCAACTCCAAGTCTCCTAAGGGAAAGTAGTGGATTCTGGGAAGGAAACAGAAAGAATAGCAAAATGATGCTCAAGGCAATCTGGATCTGTTTATTAATGCCCAAAGTCATTTTGTGGACAAGGAGAGAAAATTAACGATTCTAGGCTTATTGCTCTTAGCAATTATCATTAAAAGATACTAAAAATATGAGTGTTTAGACCCCTTGATTATACTGGCTACTAAGTGTTAACTGGCAACAAGAATAGCTAGAGCATATGCACTAGTATGTTAAAATGTAATTAACCAGAAACTAATTAACCCAGAAGCACTGGAAAATAAATTCTCTCCTACTGTAAATATGTTCAGGAGTAATATCGTACATACACCCTATGTACATAAAGAGATGGTTATCTCACAACAGCTGTGAATTGAGTCAACAAGGCAACTTCTTTGCTGCATCTGTGTTTCAGATGGATATACAAAAAATCTAAGCAAAAGTAAAATGTTAAGTTTTTCTTGATATTTGCCATTCTGTGTCTATCTGAGGGGGAGGAGGAAGTGTAAAAAGCATCATGAGGTAAGGAATTTGTGTTACAGTAGTAGCACATTACGGGCTTCACTTGCAATTGAAAAGGCAGAATCCAGAAATAACGCATCAGAGAGCTGGCCAAAACAGAACTGCAATGGACGAGGGGGATGTTGTGCCTTCCTGTCTTTTATCCATTTTTCAGAAGTCAGAATGATTGTCTGTTCCTAGGGATAGATTTATATAAAGTCTCTTTCCCTCAGCTGCTTCTTGCACAGCACAGTCCATATTGATAAGTGAGAGACATTAGAGAAGAACTTCACTCATATAAAAATGGCATTTCAAAAATGTTATTCCCAAACTTCAAAGCAGCTAAAAAGATTCAGGAATGTTTGATCTTTATTTTGTAAGTACATACAAGAGATGGAGAGAAAAGAAGCAACAGTCAAAGAATAGTCTATTTTATTTCTTTTCTGGGTGTACATAATGGAAAATGGAATCCTACAATTCACTGCTGTTCACAGCACAAGCATTTATTGCCATATTATTTCTCACTTCTTCAAAAATATCTTCACTTCTTTATTGTTGTTTGAGTTGTGGTTTAATATTACACACACACACACACTTAGTTTTAGGGTTACCCTCACTATTTTTTTTTGAGGCGTTGAGTTGAGGAGTGTAAAATATTCCTAGTGCAAAATGCAATGAAATGCAAAAAAATGTTGTTGTAGCCATATTGGTCACAGGATATGAGAAAGACAAGGTGGGTGATGTACTATCTTTAATTTGACCATCTTTTTTTGATGGAAGAGACACGCTTCAGGTCTGCCAGCCCTGAAGACAAGCTCAGTGAAGTTTGAAAACTTGTCTCTTCCACCCACAGAAGTTAGTCCAATTAAAGTACCTCACCCAACTTGTCTCCCTGGAAATTAAATATTTTTCACATTTTATTATGTACCTGACCTTAAACCCATTTTTGCAGAAACTTTCATAAAGAAGTGAAAGTTTCTTTGACTAAACCTGGTTCACTTTTCCAGTTTGCAAGAAAAACTGGATTTGATATCAAAAATAGGTGATGAGCTATTTTTGAGCAAATAAGAGTTTCAAAATTTAAAAAATGCAAATATTCACCTCAAATATTTTTCATGCCAAAAATAATCATTTAACCAAAATTACAAATTAAGCTAAAATAGGACTGCAAAAAAAAATCATATAAAATTAAACAGTGACCATTTTCATCTGAAGTTCTGAACAAAAAAAAATTATTTATCAAAAATCTAGCATGGGGTCAAATGCTATCTATTTCAACTATTCAGTTTATATTCTCTGAAAACTTGACAAGAAGCATGATTTTATACATACACACACACACAATTATTAATTAATTGACACCCCGGAAGCTCTCTATCCACAGAACGTAGTCGGTGGAAGTACAAGCTTTTCCACCAAAGTGCCCAGTTCTAGAGGGACCATATCATTCCCTGCAACACATTTGTGGGATTTGCAGGTTTAAGAACTGTGGAAGCTGTGTGGGGCTACTGCACCTTTAAGATCTGGAACATCCTGGGCTGACCAATCTAAAAAAGACTTATCTAGTCTGTCTGTGGCCCCTGCGCAAGGATGACACACATATTTGTG
The DNA here is from genome assembly GCF_009764565.3 of Dermochelys coriacea. Lineage (NCBI taxonomy): Eukaryota > Metazoa > Chordata > Testudines > Dermochelyidae > Dermochelys > Dermochelys coriacea. Next base: position 45,004,787 of record NC_050069.1, on the reverse strand, counting down.
AAGTGTTCCATGTTTATATTTAAAAAAAAAAAGGCAGTTGTGGCTGGCGCTGGGCAGGAAACTGAAGTTGAGAGTGAGGTGATGTTGGATGTAGCTTTCCAACATAAGACCTTTCTTACTGGGCTAATTTGCTTAATTTTTGTTGTTCTTCCTTGTTATTATTCTGATCTAATTAAAGTCACTGAAGTTCATTATGAAGGAATATTTGATTTACAATAATTTTCAAAGACAACAGTCAATTCTTGGCCTCTTTACTGAGACTGACATCAGTGGTGCCAAAATTGCCAGTTTTGTTTGTTTGTCGTTTGACACGGACATCTGTTCTCTAGGAACTAGACTAAGTCTACCAGAGTCATTGTATGTATGTCACTGTGCTTTCAAAAAAATTCACAACAAAATAATCAATAATATTCTTGAATCATTAACAAAGAAAATGAAGTAACTAAATGACCATAGAGCACTGTAATATAGCATCACAAAGTGAAATGGAAAATGTTTCAGAGGATTAAAACTGGTTATAACTGATTAATTTTGCTGATTGAGGGCTGGTGCTACAAGTACTTGATTGTTGGGATTATTCACGTGAATAATCCCAACAAAATCACCCAGGCACTTAAATGTTTGCAGCATTGAGGTCTAGTTTTGTTAGCTGATGACATTTCAGTTTAAAATTTTGTTGGCTATAGTCCTTATCAAGCTGCCATGTATAAATCATTTTATTATTATGTTTTTAAAAATTATTGAATTTCTTAAGGTCAATTTTCTTATTGAAAGAGCAACCAAGAAGATGAATAAGGTCCATATTAAGACTCTATGCTCTGTTGTGTTTGTAGCAGATTATGAGCTTCTGTGTCTGAGGTGGCTGGTTATGCAGCTATTTTGCTAATAGCTATTACTCATCTAACTTGCATGAATAACCTAGTTTTTTATTAGGCATATTGGAAGTGAGTGTTTTGCACTGTGATGATTTTTTCAGGCATGAGGAAGGGTCCCATCCACCCTAATCAACTTTGCATAGCCATAGCTCAACTTCCAATGTTGTGTCTCATCAGTGCAAGTGTCAGTCACTGGACAATGCATTGCCCACAGCCCTCTGTCCTCATTCTTCATGGCGGGATGCATGTTGTTCTTTCAGGACAATTTCTTTTCGCCTGCTTTCCCAGCTTGCCTAGCCATGACAGGTCTGCCCTGGTTATGGCATTCACCATATGGCTAAGCTTGGTTCCACCCTTTCTTTTAATAATTCCATCTCACTGATCACCCATGTTGCATTACTTTCACTGAGGGCATTTTAGAATCCAGAACCAAACTATTGATTCTGACTAGTTTATCCATGTTGAATCTGAAAATATTAGCATCCGTTTTCACTCACTGAGAGCCCCTGATGTGACCTTGGTGTGCTATGTCTCATTTCATATATTTTTGTAAGGTGAAACAATACAGTGCTGAGATGCTAGAGCTATTAAAGTCATGGCTTGAATTAAGATAAACAAATTTTGAAGTACCTCCTAAGTAACATATCATGTAGTCCATCTGTGTCCATCCATCTCTCTCATGTGCATGCAGAAAAAACTATTGACCGTGTTGGGAGATGGAAAGATGTAGTGAAAGGGAAATAAATAAGACTATATCCAGAACAGGCTACAGGTATCCTATTGTTCTGAGAGATCAGTTTGGATTCATATTTCAAATTAAAAACTAGACAGGGCAAAATATTTGTAAGACAGTTTTTTTTTCATTAAAAGCTGTCATTTTTGAATTTGTGAACCAGGAAACAATTGTAGAAAATTCTAAGTTGTTCAACAAATTCTTGCACAATTTTTTATGGTCATGATGGCTGCAAAAATTGTGTCTCAAATGCTTGCATTATTTTTTAAAATTTTGCGCCAACCAGGTTAAATATGATCAGTTACACGATATTGACACTGGTTCCCTGAGTGTCTGAGCTTACGTCACATGGCCAGGAAGGTTAGAAGCTATTTTGACTCATTTTCTCAGAAGAACCTGCTGCAATCTTAATGTGCCCTCCTTGTGCATATGCAGCATGACACAGGTTTTAAATTATGTCATCACATACCATTTATTCCATAGGACCCCGGTCCAATTTGACACATCTAGGACCTGTTTTTTCAAGTCTCTCAGCACTCTAAAGCACTTTATATACTCAAAGCAAAGCTCCCACTGACTGCAGCTGTGAGTGCTCAGCAAATTTGAAAATCTGCAACTCTATTCTTTCTCCTTCTCCTTCATACTGCTGGAGTACCAGTGAGGGGTGGGGGCCTTCAGAGCACAAGGGACAACTTCCCTGCTCTCAGTTCAGGGTGTTGATGCATAGCAGGCTCTAGCAGCCAAAAGAAGCAATTACAGGCAAAGTCCTGCTTAAACACTGCAGGTCTGGGCTGGACCACGCTCAGTGCAGCTCAATGGTTGGAGATTACAGTGGTTAGTTTCATAACAAGTTCTACTGAAGATGTGCAAAAGGTGATTTTCAGAGATGTACAACTGCCAAATCTGTGTGGATTTTCACAGGGGCTGTAAAAAGACTGCCCCCAGGGCAGAGCTGGCACAAGGTATAAACAGACCAAGCAATTGATTAGAGTCCCCAGCAGATCATAGAAGGTTAGGGTTGGAAGGGACCTCAGGAGGTCATCTAGTCCAACCCCCTGCTCAAAGCAGGACCAACCCCCAATTTTTGCCCCAGATCCCTAAATGGCCCCTTCAAGGATTGAACTCACAACGCTGGGTTTAGCAGGCCAATGCTCAACCTACTAAGCTATCCCTCCCTCCTACCCCGTTTGCTTTTTATTATATTAGTTTTCATAAGAACTTGCCTGTTTTAGTATTGTGTGGCCCCACAAATATTCCTGCTTAGCGCCAGTGGTGAGTTGGACCTAGTTCGCACCGGTTCGCTAGAACCGTTTGTTAAATTTAGAAGCCCTTTTAGAACCGGTTGTCCAACAACCGGTTCTAAAAGGGCTTTTAAATTTAACCGGCCAAAAGTGGCGCCTTAGGCATGGACTCCTTGGGTGCTCCAGGGCTGGAGCACCCAAAGAGAAAATTTGGTGGGTGCAGAGCACCTACCGGCAGCTCCCCACCCCACCCCTGGCCCCAGCTCACCTCCGCTCCGCCTCCGCCTCCTCCCCTGAAGGAACCGCCCCGCTCTGCTTCTCCCGTTTGCACGGGAAGCTGGGGCAGGCTGAGAAGCAGGCCGTGGCTTCCCGCTCAGGCCCAGGGAGGCGGAGGTGAGATAGGGCGGGCGGGAGGGGAGGGGAGGGGACGACGCGAGGAGGGCCACCCGCGCCGCAGCAGGTAACTCGGGGCGGGGGCGCGCAGGGGAACCGGTCCCTGCCCCAGCTCACCTCCACCACTCTCGGCCTGAGTGGGAAGCCGCTGCCTGCTTCTCAGCCCTCCCAGGCTTCCCGCCGAACAGCTGATTCGCAGGAAGCCGGGGCGGGGGGGGGCGCGTGGAGAAGCAGAGCGGGGCGGTGCGTTCAGGGGAGGAGGCGGAGCGGAGGTGAGGTGATCTGGGGCTGGGTGCAGGGTGGGGAGCTGCTAGTGGATGCTCCGCACCCACCAAGTTTTCCCCGTGGGTGCTCCAGCCCCGGAGCACCCAGGGAGTCGGCACCTAAGGCACCACTTTTGCTGTGATCAGTGGGGGAGTGGCCGCTCCCCCTGCTCCCCCCCAGCTACGCTCCCCCGCCCCTAGGAGCCAGAGGGACCTGCCAGATGCTTCCTGGGAGCTGCTCCAGGTAAGCACCTCGGGGACTCCCCACCTCGCCCCCCGGCAGGTGCCTCTGGCTCTTAGGGGAAGGGCAGGGTGGGCACCCACTACAGTGGCCCACGAGAGCCTCTTGCCCAGTTCTGGGGGCAGTCAGGGGACGGGGGGGTGGATGGGGCAGGAGTCCCTGGGGGTGGGGGTGGGCAACGACCCCCTCATGGGGTGAGGAGGGAACCCGTTGTTAAGATTTTGGCAGCTCATCACTGCTTAAGGCCCCCAATGGGCTAGGTCCACCACTGCTGCAGGGCAAGCCCCCTGCCAAATTTCAACTCCCTGGTCCAAAGTATGAAGGTGCTGAATGTCCCAGTAAAACAGTTAAGAGTTTTTAACACTGGCAAAATATTTTATTTATCCCTAACCATGTTCCAGGGAATCACTGAAACATTTTTGTGAAACAATAAACAAAAATTCAGACTGACAGACACACCCATCATGGAAAATATCAGCCTAAAAAATTAAGTTGAAGCAACCGAAAACAAGGTCATATAAAGGAAAGCATTAGACACCTTTCTATAGAGGTGTTGCAGATAGATGAACATATAATGCAGCCAGAACTATAGAGAGAAAAGGTGAGTGAGGTAATATCGTATTGGGTCAACTTCTGTTGATGAGAGAGACAAGCGTCCAAGCTACACAGAGCTCTTTCTCAGAACTATAGGTATACATCATAAGAGATACTCCACATTATACAATACAATTATATGCATTTATCTTATTAAGTGCATAAGAATGTCATAGTTATCTGGCACCATTTGATTGCCTGTGTTGCTGTTCTGGTTTGCTGCATAAGGCTAATTGCATAATTTGGTTGGTTGCATACAAAATTGAGGTCTAAATGTTGCTCTGTACAGTATAATCCCACTGGATAAGTGAATAATTGGTATACCCACTGGACTGTATCCATTCACCATTATTTTGTGAACAGCTGTTTGTACATGCAGTACAATACAAGACAAAAACTGTTATTGGTATGTATAAAATGTGGTTCCAACTCAAAAACCTCAATTGTACTAGTAAGAATGTGCAAAACATTAACTGAGACAACATGCAAAAATGTTCAGTCCCTTTAAATACCATCTTGAGGCAAGTAACCAAATACTTCACTCAAGGAGCCCCATAAGCAAAATGCACTATATATGATAGTGTTTGTAGATTATGTAGGAAGTTGGTGAAGTTCCACTATGAATATATTCGGCCCAATACCATGACTCTAATGAAGCCTTCACTAGATTCAAACACACAAAATATAGCAAAGATATTTGTAAGACTCATGACTCCTTTCATTATGTGTTTAAATCCAGAACCCAATCTCCACAAGAGAAACCAATCAAAGTGAGTAAAAAAAGAACAGAGTTTGTTTGTTTTTTCCTTTGTGGTCCTAATGAGCTAATCCACCCCACCTGAGTCACTCCCTAAAGGAACACACTCTGTTTCTGCTTTCCAAAATAGCAGACAGGTATCTAGCTTCACTGAGGTATGTTTAGTTATAGGAAAAATATAACCAATTATTTTATGATTAAATGTTTTTCTCCTAGCTTTTCAGATATGTAGACAATCAAAGGAAGATGGGAGACACCTAGCAGAAGAGAAAGAGCGGGAAGGCCAGGATAGCCCCAAAGCTATCCTGAACAGAAAGGTTACAAACTGAAAAACTGTCACAGTTTCTATCTTAAGATTTTATACTGTCACCCATCATCATAGTATCAAAGGGAGAGAGGCTTCCATGTGTACAGTTGTTGTTTGAACTTATAATAGAATAAAGGCTGCATTTGCTTAACTTGTTGGAGTCTCTTGCATGATAATGGCCAAAATGCTGTTTTGATTTTTTATCAAAAGTTCTGTCTGCCACCCTCCAAGGCTGCCCCCCTCACATAGGTTGTTGCGGTGGAGTGTACCTCGGAGTAGATAATCATAATGGTCCCCTTCTGGCCTTAAAATGTATCAAATCTTTGTAATATTCTCTCTTTAGCTGATCAGACTGGCACAGAGAAGCCATAGTTCTTGAACACTCTTAGCCCATTTGCAATCTTTTAAAAATCACTATTTTAGTTCTTGCTGATACTGTGACTAATTTTTTCTCTTTCTGGCTCCCCCAGCCCATCTTTCCCCTATTGCGCATATTCAGTGCTTGGTTCTGGATTACCCAGACCTGCAGACAGAAATCCTCTGGTAGAGTCAATGCAAGCTTCCCCACACCAACCCATGTCAACCCAGACAGGGCTTTCTCCATAGCCAGACAATCCTTAGCCTTTCTGCTGAACCCCCCACCCCCACTGCCCCCTGTGCCTTTCATGTTCCTGAGAGGCATGCCATGTGCCAGAAAATGCTATAGCTGTTACTGCAAAGTGTTGCAATACTTATTGATCAAGTAGATATCATTACTAGATTGTAAAAAGAAAAGGAGTACTTGTGGCACCTTAGAGACTAACAAATTTATTTGAGCATAAGCTTTCGTGAGCTATAGCTCACTTCATCAGATGCATGAAGTGAACTGTAGCTCACGAAAGCTTATGCTCAAATAAATTTGTTAGTCTCTAAGGTGGCACAAGTACTCCTTTTCTTTTTGCGAATACAGACTAACACGGCTGCTACTCTGAAACCTGTTACTAGATTGTGTATCCCATGACTATTGGTCACAATAGGATCTGAGATTTAGAAGCAAATGGCGCATACATTGTTGAATAGAACTATAGTTTTTAGTTGAAGATTGAGTATTACTCTTCTATGGCTTGTTCTAAAGTCCACTGTAGTGAAAGGGAGTCTTTCCATTGACTTGAGTGGGCTTTGGAATAGGCTTGTAATGAACATGATAGACACAAATCTTTAAGTAAAGATCTATACGACAGTCAGGAGTTTATTATTTTACTTTATTCTTTTAATTGATAACATGTTAAACACTGACTGTCCCTGAGGAAAATGTACATGTAGGAACTACTACCCATGGCTAGATTTCCTAACAATGCTCTGAAGAGAAGAAAGGGGAGAATATAGTCCAGGGTACTTATAAATGATTTTCTTATCACTAAGGCCAATATCTTAACAGGATTAAAAAATGAGGATTAAACATTTATTTGGAAAATGAAAATATCCAGTTATATTAGATGGGATAAAAAATTTGAGAGAGACATAAACCTTCATGTTTCAGAGCCCAAGGCAATCACTAACTGCATGGGTATAGGAAGAAACTTTCCCTATGGTTAGTTTTATTACAAAATTACATTACAGACTTTCTTGTGCCTCTGAAATCTCCAATACAAGCCAAAGTCACTGTACTAAATGGATCTCTGGTCTGAGCCAGTATGATAATAATTCCTCATGTTTCTATAGTTAGGACTGTTTGAGTGTGTTAAAATTATCTGTGGATATTCATTTAAAAAAACTTTCCATTTGTTTCAGCTTTGATTACACCTCTTGGGCTCTATTTCCAACAGTATTATAGCAAAGAAACTTATTTGCAGGAATGTACATCAAAATAGTGAGTTTTAAAGTTACAGTTGGTGAATATTTGCTGAAAGCTCATTTTGAATTCCTAATCACATTGGCAATCCTTAGTCAAAAAGTTCCACTCATCCAAGAAAGGTAGAAAAACTGACTTCCTACTTATTTGTTCAACCAAAACAAAGCAACAGATTCAATTTTCAGATTGTAAAAAATTGGCACATCTTGAATAAGAATTTATTTAAGAAAATTTTAAACTGCTCAGACAACTCTGAAATCAGAAAAAATAGGTTATATGTCTCAAATTATTTGCTCGGAATTATTTGCTCTGCTCTGCTTATAATGCTCAAAAATGCACTAAGATATTTATATTATATTAGTGCACTGAAGAATTAACATTCATTATATTAGCTGTTAAGTTCATTTTACTGTGCTGGGAAGTCTGTATTCAATTGTGACCAAACCACAATTACATTTTGATCACTGACTTACACATAGCAAAAAATTGAGGAAAAAACATGAATTTACTCTTTAAATCCGCAACTTTTTTCACATTATTCTTTTACAGATCACTGTGTCCATAACCTGTTTTCTTTGGGCTCATCTACAAGGCCATGCAGTTTGGACTACACGTGTATGAACCACAGCACACACTCGTGTGCTGTGCTGTAACTCCCCCGTGTGGACACTACAGGCGCCAACTCAAAAAGGTACCTAATCCTCTTTAAACAGAGCAATGTTAACACAAACTGGGCACCTTTTAGTTCATGCCTACAGCATCCACACAGGGGAGTTATGGTGCAGCCTGCTAGTGCGTGCTGCAATTCAAGCCACCATGGTCTGAACTTCGGGGCCATGTAGACATAGCATTAAATGTAAGTTCTTTGAGATAGGGACTGTCTTTAGAGTTCTGTACATTGCCTAGCACAACAGCACCTTGACCTAATTAAGGCCTCTAGGTGCTACTGCAATTTAATAAATACAAATAACACTTTTTTCTGTTAAGTTTCATGTGTGTAATTTATGTTGGACACTTTCTTCCATGTAAAGTGTAATGGCTTCTTTATATCGCTTGACCATATCACAACATAGGACTGCTCCCTCCCATTAGAGTCAATGTGAATTTTGCCATTAATTTCAGTGGGAACGGGAGTAGGTCATAGGATTGCACTTGTCCATATTCACCTTTCAATTTGCTTTGCATCTTAAAGCATTCCACTCCGTATGCAGATTCACAAAGAGCTACTCTTTGCATGTCCCTTTGGGAGGACCACTTCCGTTATGCTGTCAGCCTACCAAGTACAGTGGTGACAGTTCCACATACTGCACTGAACTGCAAAGGGCCTTTATTGTCAGAGCTTTCTCCTCCCTGACCTTTCCAGTCTTTCACCTCCGTCACTCCAGTCTATCCAAAATAATCCCTGCTGAAGTCCTCTACCCAATTCTCCAACCATGTCAAATTCTTCCATGAATTACTGACTCCTTGTCTCTTATCACACTAAGTCCAAATTTTTTGTCTTTATCCTCAGGTTATTTCCTACACAACTTTACACCCTTACCGACTTTGCTCCTTTCACTTCATCTTGCCACTGTTCTTACTCTCTGCAGTGCTCCCAGTCCTCTTTATTTACAGTTGTCTTTGCAACCCCGACTGCTTGGAGTGGCACTCTGTCCCCCTCTAGAGGTGGCTAGGCCAGGTAGCAATTGATGAGCCTGATACAGCCTTGGCTAAAAGAGAAATCTGTTAGCTCAGGCAGTAGATGCTCATACATTAATCTCCAGAGGTCCCAGGTTTAATCCCTGCTGCCAACACCCTTGTGTCAGTTGTCATTACATCTTCATATCATTCTTGTACTTCTTTCTTTCTACCCACTACACAGGGAACAGCCTCATATTTCTTATCCACCTACTGCTTTCTCTCTGCCCTTCAAATCTCTTTGAAACACATTTCCTCCAGAAAGCCTTCTTAAGTTGTTTCTATCACAAATGATCTTTAGAGACACTCCCCTTACTTGAATTGTCAGCACTTTTTTTTTTTTTGGTCTTGCCTCATCTTTGTAAACACAAAGTAAAGATAGCTAAGGCAGCAGGGAACTTGTCTTACTCTGTTTGTAAAGCACCCTAGGACTTCTTTGCATTATGAAAATAATCAATATTAATGAATAAAAGTTAAACACATCAGATTTTCTTAAAATATTTGTTACTTTCAGAAGGGAGATAATGTTGATCCTACTAACAAAGGGTGTGATCTAAAGTTTCATTCCTGGCTTTTAACAGCGTATAATGATTCCAACAAAACTCTCAATTTATCCCCTTTAACATAACGTTAAACAGGAGGCATAAGGTGAACATGTTATTATGAGCCTGTTTTTTTTTTCTTTTCTATTGCTGACATTACTCACTTTCACGTATTGGGATATTTAGTAAATAAACCTTGAGTCTTTATTATATTTACACATTTTGCTTACTGGTATTATCAGAAAAGTGGAGCAGCTGCAAGCTCTACAGATTGAAGATAAATTCAGGCTTTAAAATGTTCAGATATATGCTCAAAGCACCACAATATTATATTCACTGATGTGAAAGCTAAAGAAAGGATGTCATGGCAAGCCTGAGCATCAAGCGGTGACAGGATATGTACTGTGAGACCCTCACTCTATTGGTTTCTAATAGACTAGGTATTGATATGCAAATAGGAAAAGCACTTGTGTGTGGCCTTTTAATACAATCTCTAAACACCTCTTCAGTTCAGAGAAGAAGAGGCCCTACCAATGTATTAATATTTCTAAATAAAGCACATATAAGCTGAAACTGGTACCTTTTCACTAGACTGTTTGGCAAAACAATAAAATATGCCAGCCTTTAGAAATCACTCAGAGGAACTAGACATGTGCTCAAACTGCAAAATTTAGATCAGGATTTCAAATACCCCAAAGCCTGACAGTGCTTAGATCACTGGATTTGCTTCAGCTCACATAAAAATGAAAATTCTCTCTTACCATTCTGAGATGCTTCAGGTGCCACTTCTGTTCCTAGAAGCAGTGCAGGCCTTTGTAGGACCACTGCCACAAGTGAGGCAGAGGGAACAGAGGCAACTGGCTAGGCAGAGGATATCTCCCAGGAGAATTTGATCCCCTTGGATCACCCCTTGGCAGAGGTGACGCTGATGACCCTGCTTTCCTCCTCTACCTCATCTGCTTCTGGGCTTGTCTACATGGGAAGATGTTATACCAGGCTATGGTACAGTATGAATTTAGACTGCTATAGTTATATTGGTATAACTCTAGTATAAGAGGGCCTTTTCCCAATTTATCTTACATCACTTTGAAAGTGGTTTAAATTGAACCAAAAAAAGCCATTCTTAGTCTGGAATAAGTGTACCCACATGCAGAGGTATTCTGGTATAACTATAGCAGTTAAACTATAGCTGTTTAACTTCCTGTACACACAAGCCCTCAGAGTGAGCTGGTATAGCATTGTATGAGGGAGCAGAAAAACTGCCATCCAGCACAACAAGAGGTTAAAGAAAACTTTTGGGTTCAGCTGGCCCTGCCCCACTACATCTGCGACCAATGCCGGGCTTGAAGGGGGGAGAAAGGAAGGGAGCCTGGCTCAGATAGGGGCTGACTGGTGAGGAAGCAGGTACTCCCTGTCTGCCTGCCTGAAGGGACAGATCAGCAACCTGCTGCCAGTGCAGCTACCTGAGGAAAGTAAGGGATCTCCTGCCAAGGGGAGGCTGCAAATAAGCCCCAGAACTTGTGGCAACTGGACTAGTGGGACCACACCCACTGAAGAGACTTGTAGGAAGTAGCCCAGGGAAGCAGGTCTTGACTCTCTGCTGGAAGGGAAATCCATTTCCCATTTAGAGGTTGATCTACAGGGCTGGGACCCAGTAGAGACGAAGGGTCCAGGACCCCTATGCCCCCCCTCCCGCCTTACAGACTGAAAGGCCAGTGATCTAGCCACTAGGCCACACAGCCACAGATCATCATACATTGTCATGTCACTCACCCCACCCTCAAAACTTTGTCTGAGAGTGATCCAACTGTAGCCTGATCTATAGATTAGGTATTGATTATTTAAGAATTCCCAGTTATCGCTTTGAGGGTTAACAGGTTCTTGTCCCAAGATCAGGCCCAGTATTATTAAAATTACAATATAGTTGCAAACCCTGATGTGCACAGTTGCAACACTCACACTATAGGCACTCCTTATAAATATTTTATTAATACATTTAACACAGTCACAAACACCAGAACTCAGTAAGGTCAATAGAGATACTACAAAATGTACAGCTGCTCATCCTCATACTCACACTATTCCTTGCAGAACAACCTGAAATTTTAGCCATCTTCTTCCTCATTACCCCTTCCCCCTCATCACCAGTGGCCATCATTCTGGCACCTCTCCAGGGCTGCATCTCTCTCTCTCTCTCTCTCCTACCGCCAGTAGGGATGCAGCTTTTATAATGTGGTTATCCTGACACCACTATGTCTGATGCATATTCAGTACGCTTTTTCCCCTTTTTCCTTATTTATATTCCCTCACCTTACCAATGTTGGAATGTTCTTCTCATATAGGTTAGTATATCAATTAGTTCAACCTATTATCATATACGTCAATTTGTTGCTATGGCCCTCATGTGGTTAGACATCTGCAGATATAACCCATGTACCTGTTATGTATATCAGTTCATTGCCATGACACTCTTGTGGTTGGACTCATGTTCCTATGGTCAGAAATTCCCCTTAAACACTCTTTTCAGCTCCCCAATATTTGGGGTTTCCATGGGGCCGTTTATCTGTTCAAGTTCATAGGCCTCAAGCCTTATGCTAACTTGCTGAAGCTAATGTCTTACAGGATACAGGCCTGTAGATTCCTTGCATTACTGCTGAATACAATAAAGATAAGCTAGCCCCATGGCTACACAACCACCAAACTCCATAATCATCTTCTTGAATGCAAGGCCAGTGTTATAGACTCAGACTTTAAGGCCAGAAGAGACCACCCCAATCATCTAGTCTGACCTCCTGCACACTGTAGGCCACAGAATTTCACCCATCCTCTCCTGTAATAGGCCTATAACCTCTGGCTAAGTTACTGAAGTCCTCAAATCTTGGATTTCAAGTTACAGCTAATTGTTGACTGTTGACCCCTGACCAGACCTTGGAGGGTTTATAGTTTTGGGTAGCATATAATTCCATTGCTACCCAAATTGTAAGAGCAAGTAGTTGAACAAATAACTGGGTTATTAGGCTTGTTCTGATTAAAGGCCTGTAGATTAGTATGAGGCATTGTGGGAGGAGTTATGCTAAAGGCTGTGATTGAGCTGAATAGCATAGTTCTAAGAGATAACCCAAGGTCAGATATTTTGCACTCTCATTCTGAGACACAAATGAGTAACCACAAACAGGTACAGTACACCATAGGATCCCTTAAGAAGGGCATTTGGAGAGTGGGGGGCTTTAGCAATCTGATCGCTATGTAATGTCTAAGGTGTTAGATTGCATTTATGTATAGGGTTAAGTGATATAGTAAATGCTTGCTGCTTAATTGTGGACACCCAAAAGGTCACATATGGATAGGGGCAGCAATTGACCTTATCATAATCAGGGTAAAGGATCAAATATGGTAGATACCTGTAGTATTATTATAAGGAGGGGTATAATACCACACACATTTCTTCAGGTTTGTCAGGTCCCCAAGATGGTGTGTACTGAATCAGGACCTCCCTGCTGAGGGGCTCCCTTCGATCTTTGTTTCTAATGATCTCCATGTGTTGTAAGTATGCACAACGTAAGGTAAGTATGAATAATGCAGGAAACCACTTTACTGTATCTTATTCTTATGTTTGTGGCTATTAATCCTTTCCAATGACATCAATTATAGTTGTCTGCATTAAAGTTTCTGTGTGTATTTCACACCATTCCACCCTCTCAATTAATTTTAAGTAGCTGCCTAGGAAAAGAACCTGGAATTCTGTTCAGGCTACTGAATCCACCATTTACCCTTGTTCAAGACCCATGCCCCACACTGTAGAGGAGGAAAACCCCAGGGTCTCTGCCAGTCTGACCTGGGGGAAAATTCCTTCCCAACTGCAAATATGGCAACCAGTTAGACCCTGAGCATGTGGGCAAGACCCACAAGCCAGACACCTGGGAAAGAATTCTCTGTAGTAACTCAGAGCCCTCTCCATATAGTGTCCCATCTCCAGCCACTGGAGATATTTACTAATACCAGTCATGGATGAGTCATATGCCATCATAGGCAATCTCATTACAGCATCTCCTCCATAAACTTATCAAGCTCACTCTTAAAACAAGTTAGGTTTTTTGCCCCTCACTACTCCTCTTGGAAGGCAGTTCCAGAACTTCACTCCTCTGATAGTTAGAAACCTTCATGTATTTTCAAACTTAAACTTATTGATTGCCAGTTTATATCATTTTTCCTTGCACTAAAATTGGCCCTTAACTTAAACAAAAGCTTTCTCTCCCTGGTGTTTATCCCTCTGCTTTTTATGAATTCATCACTCATATCTCCCCTCAGCCTTCATTTTGTTAGGCTAAACAAACCAAGCTCTGCAAGTCTCCTCTAATAAGGTAGGTTCTCCATTCCTCTAATCATCTTAGTTAGGGTGACCAGACATCCTGATATTATCAGGACCATCCCAACATTAGGGACTTTGTGTCATATATGCAGCTGTACCCCACCCCCACCCAAAAAAAGTGTCCTGGTTTTTCACACGTGCTATCTGGTCACCCTATTCTTAGTATCCCTTTCCTGCATCTGTTCCAGTTTGTATTCACCTTTCTTAAAGATGGAAGACCAGAACTGCACACAGTACCCAGATGAAGTCTCACTAGTGCCTTGTATAATGGTAATATTTCCCTATCTCTACCGAGAATATATCACTTGATGCATTTTAGGACTGCATTAGCCTTTTGCATAGCCTCATCACATTGGTGGCTCATAGTTATCCTGTTATGAACCAATACAGACAGGTCTATCTCCTCCTCTTCCAACTGATTTGTCCCCAGCTTACAGCAAAAATTCTTGTTAGTCCTTCAGTGCACAACCTTCCACTCTGCACTATTAATTTCTATTAGTCCAGTTTTCAAGGTTGTCCAAATCTGTCTGATATTCCAGTCCTCCTCTGTATTGGCAATACTTCCCAACTTTGTGTCATCTGAAGATTTTATTACGACTCACACTTTTTGTGCCAAGGTCATTAATGAATATGTTAATTATGATTGGTCCCAAGACGGATCCTTGAGGAATTCCACTAGTAACCTCCTTCCAGCCTGACAGTTCATCACCTGTTATAGTCTCCTCTTTAACCAGTTCCTTACACACCTTTCGATTCTCTCATTAATCCCTATCTTCTCCAATTTAACTATTTCCCATGTGTTACTGTAGCAAATGCTTGACTGAAATCCACGTAGATTAGATCTACTGCATTTCCTTTGTCTAAAAAGCCAGTTTTCTCAAAGAAAGAAATCAGGCTGGTCTGACATGATCTACATTTTGTAAAACCATGTTGTATTTATTTTATCCCAATTACTATTTACTTCTATGTCCTTAACTACACTTTTTCAAAATTTGCCCTAAAACCTTGCATACAATTTAAGTCAAACTAAACGGGCCTGTAAATTACCTGAACACTTCCCCACACCTCTCTTTAAATATAGGTACTATATTTGCAATTCTCCAGTCGTAGGGTGTGACTCCCAAGTTTACAGATTCATTAAAAATCCTTGCTTATTGGACTTGCAATTTCATGTGCCAATTCGTTTACTGTTCTTGGATGGAGATTATCCAGTCCCCCATATTTGGTCCCATTCAGCTTTTGAGTTTGGCTTCCACCTCAGATGTAGTAATTTCTGCTCACATATCCTTGTTCCCATTAGCCAACCTTCCACTCCCCCAAGCTCTACATCACCCTTATTAAAACTGAGGCAAAATAGTCAGTTAGAGGTTGGGCCATACGTAGATTATCTTTAATCTCCACCCAGTCCTCAGTGTTCCCACTTATTATTTATAAAGAACCTTTTACTATTAGTTTTAATTTCCTTTGCAAGGTCAAACTCTCATTTGCTTTTGGCAATTCTCACTTTTTTCCTACATAAAAACATAAGAATGGCCATTCTGGGTCAGAACAATGGTCCTACTTGCCCAGTAGCCTGTCTTTCAACAATGGCCAATGCCAGATTCCTCAAAGGGAATGAGCAAAACAGGGCAATCAAGTGATCCATCCCCTGTCATTCAGTCCCAGCATCTGGCAGTTAGAGGCTTAGGGACACCCAGAAAATGGGGTTACATCCCTGACCATCTTGGCTAATAGCTATTGATTGACCTAACCTCCATGAATGTATCTAATTCTTTTAATCCAGTTAGTTTTCACTTTCACAACATCCCCTGGCAATGAGTTCCACAGGTTGACTGAGTTGTGTGAAGTAGTACTTCCTTTGTTTTGTTTTAAGCCTACATTTTCTGACCTCCAAGAGATAGCTTTTCTTGCTGATCCATTCCTTGTAGGCTGCCTGCTTTCTTTGAATAACCTTTCTGAGATGCTTGCTCATCCAGTTTCGACTGCAGTCCATTCCTATGAAATTTTTCCCTTGTTTGGAATGAAGGCTTCAGATAGTTTAAGTCAAAGGTACAGAAACAAATTGTAAGCCTTCTCCACATTCAGATCCTTGAATTCTTCAGTCTGGTGCACTTTGCTAACTAATTTTCTTAATTTTTTTTAATTTTGCTCTTTTGAAATCAAGTACCCTAGTTGCAGTCCTATTTTTGCTTATATTTCCATTTAATTTAAATTGAATGAGTTAACTCATGATCACTTGAACCAAAGCTGTCCTCTGAAACCAGTTCTCCTATGAGGTGCTCACTACTTACCAATACTAAATGTAAAATTGCATCAGTCTTGTTGGTTCAGTGACTTTTTGGGGAAGAAAGTTCCATCCAGGACAATCTGGGCCCTACCACTATTAGTAGCACTTGTCCTCCAATCTATATCTGGAAAATTAAAGCCATATATTGCACGAATTTCCAATAATGTTTATTTCATTAAAATATTACAGGTGTCTAGCCATATCCAAGCTGGATTCTAGTGTTCTGTAACAGATCCCAAGCTATCCTAGTGGAGCCTCTGTTACCTTTCTTTCCCAAAGTAATTTTGACCCAAACAGATTTTGTTTTATCCATTCCACCCATTTATTTCTTTAGAGTCTATCACATCATTAATATGCAATGCTACTCTACCACCTTTCCCTTTCTTTCTTTTCTGAACAGCACATTCTTCAGTACCTTTATTCCAGGCATGACTACTATTCCACAATATTTCCTTTATCCCTATAATATCTGGTTTCACTTCCTGCACTAGTTGTTTTAGTTCCTCCATTTTGTTACCCAGGCGCCTTGCATTGTTGTACAGCCATCTTAGCTGTTTGTTTGGCTTCACCCAGATTCCTCGCCCAAACAGGTACAGTTATTCTACTGTCAATATCACCTACTTGACTGTTACTGTAAATCATATTGGCACGATCTTTCTTCTTGTTGCTCATTTTCTTACTCTGTTGTTCCTTTCACCATTTCTGTATCCTCTTTTACTTGATTTTCTTCTTGCTCAATATTAAAATCAAGCATGGAGATTACATAAGCATCTCCCAACTGTCTCCCCCAAATTCCTACTTTAAAGCTCCTTTAATCAGTTTTGCCAACCTCCATCCCAGAAGTCTATTTCCCTCCCTATTCAGGTGGAATCCAGCCCGTGAGAACTGTCCTCTGTCCACAAATGCTTCACAGTGGTTGAACATCCCAAAGCCCTCCTTATAGCAGCACTTCCTGGGCCATCTGTGGATCATAATAATCTTGTCTTGCCTTCACTCTCCTCCTCTAGAGACAGGCACCTGAGCCTCAACTTCTTTAAGCCTCTTCCCCAACCTAGTGTATTCTTTCTTGATGCATCCCAGCAAGAGTCTAGCTGTATCATTTGTTCCCACATGAAGGCCAATCAGTAGATTCTTTCCTGCTCCCATTAGGATCTTCTTCAGCCTCAGGTACACATCCCCTGTTTTAGCTCCCTACAGACAACACACCCTTCTCTTCTCAGGATCAGCTCTGATGACAGGCCCGTCTTTTCTTCTTAGTAAAAAGTCCCCAGGGACATAGACCTGCCTCTTCCTGGGGTTGGTGTGATTCTCCAGCCTTCCCCATCTGTTTTTCTAACTGCAAGTCTTCTTGTCTTCTGTTCTGACTGACAGTCTTCTGCCAATCATCCTCTCTCCTCCCAGGGCTCTGAACTCTGGCTATCTCCATTGTCACTTCCTCTCTTCTTGTAGGACTAGCCATCCTTCTCTTCCTCCTTGTTCTTTCTGCCTGCTGCACCCCTTCATTTTCCAACTCAGCAAGCCAGTTCCTCAGTTCTATTTCTCCTTTGTTAGACAGTGTTTTCCTCTATCTTGTTCTCATAGTCACATGCTTCTATTGGCCACTTTATTCATCCAGCAGTCTAACTTCATAGTTCTCTGGTCCAGTATACCTCAACAAGTCATAAGGCTTCCCTTCAGCTTCTTCTATCCTTTCTTCTATCATCTGCTCAAATACCCTTCAAAACTCAACCATGGTTTCTAGCTGCATCTCCAAACTTTGGATCTTCTCTTCCATCAGGTGACACATCATACCAAAAAAGCACCCTTCAAGTACTCTCTCGAGAATAATATTCACCCCACAGCTTCCACATGCCATCATTTTCATTGTCTTTTCTATTCCTCAGTATACCTATTGGGTTCTGGGAAGTGAGCAGACAGGAGCCCACCCACTGCTTAAGGATAACCACTTAAGGATAATCCTAAGGGGAGGATCCACATGACCTGAAACCAAATGATTCTGTGGGACAACTAATGAAATTACAGGGACAGGAGTGCAGTCAAAGGGTCAAAAGAAGGGACCCTGATGGGGACAGCGAGCAGAGAACCCCGGAAAGCGCCCACTACTCCTCAAAGGTGTCAAGGGAGTCAGAGGACGCCGCCCAGAGGAACTCTGCCCGGATACGTGAATGGACCGAGGATCGGAAATAGGCCCCACAGTCACAGGAAACTCCATCGGCCAACATCCTCTCCCTGGTTTTATAGATGGCTGTTTTAGCTAGGGCCAGGAGGAGGTTGACCAAGAGGTCCCGTGACTTTGCGGGACCACAGATAGGGAGTACATAAAGGAGGTAAGGGGAAAAGTGCAACCAGAAACATAACAGGATATTTGTGAGGAGCCGGAATAGGGGCTGCAACCTGGCACACTCCAAGTAAATGTGCGCCAGAGTCTCCCTCACGCTGCAGAAAGGGCAGGTGTCTGGCATAGGGGTAAATCATGCCAAATACCCACCCGTGCTCATGGCCCCATGAAGGAGCTGCCAGCTGATATCCCCGGCAGGCCTCGGGACCGGGTGGAGTATAGGCTGGCCCACCAGGGCTCCTCACCCTCTAGAGGTGGCAGGATGTCCCGTCACTTTGTGTCAGGGTGGGACACGAGAGTGAGGAAGTAAAGGGTGTGGAGCACGAGCGTGTATAGGTGTTTCCTTGGCGCAGTCTGGAAATGAACCGGCTGCAAGTCATGCAGCAGGCTCACAGAGAAGGGGAGGGGGGACTGGTTGGGTCCACAGGGCAGGGGCCCGATGGAAAAGTTCGGAGGGCCTGGGGTGGAGGGTGGGCAGGGTGTGCCCTCGTGCAGGACCTGCTCGAGGTAAGCCCGAGCAGCAGGCAGCAAAGAGGCGCTCACGTCCTGAAGTACGTACTGGGGAGTACAAAGCCTGGAGAGCCCCATACGCTGATCAAGCATCAGGGGATCCAGCCAGTCTCCCCGGTTGTAATCCAGGAGGTCTCCGACTCTGGTGACTTCTGCCAGGACCAACCTCTGGGACACCGAGGGGGACTCAGTCACTTGCACACGGAGCTGGGGGTTGTGTTGCAGGGGCTCCGTGAGGAAATCTGACCCCTAGGTGGCCACCACGGACCTGGTCACCGAGAACAGTTTTCAGGTCCAGAGGAGGCCCTGGTAGAAGACCGGCAGCCCAGAGAGGTCTCATGGAAGACCTCTCAGATTGAGATAAAGGAGCTGCCGGTCGTATTGGAGCCTTCGGAAGCGGTGCAGGAAGGCATGCGCCAGTACTCTCCACACCAGACTACCTGCACCATAAAGGAGCCTCTGCAGGGCCTGGAGGTGGAAGACATGGACCTGAGTGTGCAGACACTTCAGGCCCTGCCCTCCCTCCTCCAAGGGCAGGTGGAGGACCCCTGCAGAGACCCAGTGCAGTCCTGGCCAAAAGAACTCCAGAATCGCCATCTGGAGGTCAGCCAGGAAGCCCAGGGCCGGGACCAGGGTGTTGAGCTGGTACCAGAGCATGGACAGGACTAGTTGATTGAGTACCCGTGCTCTCCCTTGAAAGGAGAGGCACCGGAGTAGTCCTGTCCATTTCCGGAGCCGCTCTGTCACCCTGCCCTGTAAACTCTGCCAGTTCTCTGGCAGAGAGGGATGCATGAAAGAAAGTTAAACACCGAGATAGAGCAGCGGACCTGCTCTCCACTGGATGGCCTGAAGCGCAGGTGGGAGGGAGCTCACCTGCCAGCTGTCCCTGACCGCCAGGCCAGAACTCTTGACCCAGTTGACCCAGGCAGAGGAGGCTGCTGAATAGATGGCCTGGCAAGCCTCCACCTGTGCCAAGTCGCCTGGGTCCTGGACCACAAGGAGCACATCGTCTGCATACGCTGACAGGACCAGCTGCAGCTCTGGCTCCCACAGCACCAACCCTGTTAACCTCCTACGGAGGAGACAGAGGAAGGGCTCAATCGCCAGAGCGTACAGCTGGCCCGAGAGGGGCACCCCTGCTGTACTCCCCGCCCGAAGCTGACCGGCTAGGTCAGGGTCCAGTTGAGCCTGACCAGACACTCTGTGGAAGCGTACAACACCTGGAGAAAACCCACAAACCTGGATCCGAAGCTTAATGCTCACAGAGTGCCCAGGAGATACCCATGGTCCACCCTGTCAAACGCATTCTCCTAATCCCAGGAGGGCGAACGACAGACCCTCCCTACACCCAAGCTCCAAGAGATCCCGGACCAGATACAGATTATCAAAGATGGTTCAGCCCAGGATGGTGTAGGTCTGGTCTGAGTGGATCACGTCCGCCAGCACAGATCCCAGCTGCAGCGAGATGGCCTTCGCTACAATTTTGTAGTTTGTCCTGAGGAGCGAGACGGGATGCCAATTCCGTAAGTCGTGGAGGTCCCCCTTCTTTGGCAATAAGGCAAGCATGGCTCGCCTGCATGAGAGAGGGAGGATCCCGCTTTGCAAATACTCGGCCCAGACAGTGACTAGGTCTGGGCCGAGGACGTCCCACTGGGCAGAGGAAGTCCCACATTCCTCAGTGTAGCAGGGCAGTTTCCCCGCTCCTGAGGGAAAAGGCTAGGCTTATTGGGGAAGGAGCTGCAGCTGGGGCCACACCCCAATCAGGCCACAGCTGGCCCTATAAAAGGCCAGTGAGCCAAGAGCTAGCAGAACACTCTCTCTAGCTTCTGAGAGAGAAGGACCTGAGTGGAGCAGGGCTGGGTAGCTCCAGCCTGGAGAACCCCCAGGCTGCAGGCCTTGCTGAAGGCCCAAAGCAGCTACTGGGGTTGTAGAGGAGAAGCCCAGGGTTAGGCAAAGGCAGCAGTTCCAAACCCTCCTTGCTGATGATGAGTGGTTTACAGACTGCAGCCTGCCTCAGGGGCTAGACGATGACTGGCAGTAGCCACTGAGGCAAGTTTGTGATATAGGGTTGGGGGTTCCATGGGGAGGGGAGACCCAGAAACTGTGGGGTACTGCAGAAGGCAGAACCCCAAGGTAAGGGGTACCGGGGTCCGGGAGGGACAGAGGGGCCAGCGGCAGGTGAAACACCAGCCTGCAGAGGCCAGTCGGGGATGGAAGAGCTAATTCCCAAGACAACCTGCAGTTGGGGCTGCACCAGTGAGTCTCTGTCCCCTACATTCAGGTCATTACCACTGCTGCCTCTGTAGCAATCATAGCCTTCCCTCCCAAGCTCCTGTGAAGGAACAAAAGCACACACCCACACCAAAAACAAAACAAACACCATACACCTCCTACCCCAAACTTCCATTCCAAACTCCCACTCTCCTGTTTTGAGCTCTGTTTGCTAGTTCCTGTGCTGGTGGTGGGCCAGTTGGCTGCCTTTATAGACCTGCTAATTAGGGAAGCCCCACCCTCTAACCAAGGTTCAGCTGTGATCAAGGGCTCTGCTCCTCTCACAATATACTGCCCTACCAGACTTTGCAAACTGCAAATAAACCAGCAAGCAAACAACTAACACGCACGCACGCGCGCACACGCACGCACGCACGCACGCTCACTGCCCCAAGACACAGGGGCTTGCCTCCATTCTCCTCTTCTCCATCAGATCTCCGCTCAAACGCCACTGTTTTCACTTCTGTTTGCTGGTTCCTGTGTCTCTGGCTGGCCAGTTGGCTGCCTTTATAAGTATGTATGCCCCCTACCTCAGCTGATGTCTCTTTTGAACTGGAACAGCTGATTCAATAGCCAATGCAGGGCTGATTGGAGAAGCTCTACACCTGCACTGGGGATTTGGCTTACACCTACTGAAAGCACAAACTGTTCCTGTGCAACTGGGCAAATAGGTGATGCAAACTTATCCCTGAAGCTACCTCACCTCCACTGCCCTCCCCACACAGCTGCACCTAACTGACAGCATCCACACACTCTTTGGAAGTCCAGCTCTCCTCCCTCCTGTGAGTGCCTATCCATTGTTTACACTCCAGGATGCATAGAACTCTCAAGTTTCACTACCAAAATTAAACAAATATAGAATCAGAGAAGATATCCTATTTAGATGCTGTTTCCAATCACTTACAGTATACAGTAATAAGTAATACAGTAATAAGAAGAGAAATCACTTATTTAGATATCTATCAGATATAAAACACTATCTCTCCACGTCCACCAGTGAGGAAGCCCCTTAATAAGTGAGACTTGAAGGTTTCCTCATTTCTCTGTGTTTTAAATGTCCCCCTCTGCCTTGTGTTGCAGGCATCAGAGTTCTAGAAGTGGACAGCTTAGCAGGATTCCCTGAGAACCCATTAACATCACTCCTTAATTGGCCTGAAGTAGCTATGCTGATCTATACTTGGCACAATTTACACTTCCCCCACATCACTTCAGGCCCCTGTCAGCCCAAATAATAAGAAACCATTAATAAATCCCAAGAATGAAAGTTAAAATTAAAATAATGTCTAGCCTGGGAAGTCTCAGGCTAATAATGTCTAGCCTGTCTAACAAAAGGGTGTGAATTTTATAGTCTCCCTGGAAAATATTGCTTTCATAAGATACACAAAAGAAATGGGACTTCAGCCTTTAATTCTGACTTTGTGTCAGCCCTACCAGTAATTTCCAGCCTTTTGCTGATCAGTGTCATCACCTCATTGTTATTTAAATGTGTATTTTTCCCTGTTTA
Source organism: Dermochelys coriacea (assembly GCF_009764565.3). Lineage (NCBI taxonomy): Eukaryota > Metazoa > Chordata > Testudines > Dermochelyidae > Dermochelys > Dermochelys coriacea. The sequence goes on along the minus strand of NC_050069.1, from coordinate 44,982,054 downwards.
ACCAAATAATATTTGAGGGGTAAGTGAATGCAGATGTGCAGAGACATATTTTACACTCCCTGGCTGTTTGGGGATAAAATCCATCCCAGTAACAACAGCTGAGCTCAACTCACCTGAGCTCTGCTGTACTAGAACAGGTAATTGCAATAAATCATTCACTGCCCCACTCTTTGCAGTCTAGAGAAGATTAATGGCAGTAGACACTAGAGCTGCCAACTTGGAAGATTTCTGTGGTGGTGCAGGAACGTCTATGCGTAAGAAATGTGTGATAAAATACTATATTGGGACTATAATAAAGCATTGGAAAGAAGCCAAAATCCTCTTTCAGAATGCAGAGACATTAAGGCCTGTCTGATTGTTATGACAGACAGGTATTTGACTGAACACATTGGCAGCTATAAAAAAACAGTAGCTAAAAGCTAATGTCAAAATGTGATGTAGGCCTGTCACATGCCATCAGTAATAATTTTTGCTACGACCACTTGCTGGTAAGAAGGGCAAAGGAAACAATATTGTAGCTTACTGCAAGGAAACAGCCACATTTGATTTGTAGACTTCAGAAGATGATTGGCTCTGTTGTCATCCTCTTTTGACTGAGCGGCAGCGTTAGGGGCTGGTAACAGCTCTCGCCAAAGGAGATTTATTGTTTTCATTTGATTTGGTGAGAAGAAAAATGTGGTTATGGGAAACTGCTATGAATATATTGCATAGATGTAAGAGGCACTGCTCGCAGCATGGCATTACATGGGGCTTCATACCTAATGTCATAAGGGGAGCATTTTAAATTATTATTTATTTTTGGTACCCAGCTTAGATGCCTTACAAAACATAGACAAATGCATCCCCTGCCAGAAAGCAGGCAGTCTCATGGCAAATGTAATGCAATAAGTGAGAGCAACCAACAGAGGGGGTGGGAGGACAATAGAGGGAAGGGCAGAAAAGGGTTTCAGGGAAATAAAGTCACACAGTTAGGCCCCATTCTTGCAATGTCATAACATGCAGAGTCCTTCTGAAGTCAATTCACGCCCCAAATGATCCTATTACAGATCTTAGATCTCTCTAAGTAGTTAAGCTCCCCTTGTTACCAAGCATATTCCCCATGACGTACAGAACTTTTTTTCTAGTCCCTTTTCCTAGACAATGTTTCCTTATCCAAACTCCCCAGTATCCTATCCCCCTCCCCATTTTATCCTCCTCCCCTGTCCTCCTTCATCACCCAGCCATTCTCTGTCTCTCATGTATTTGATTTTCCCCAATGCTGTTGTCCTTTTGCAGGGGTTCAACTTAAATGACATTCCAAGTGTAGACTGAGCTGCATCCACAACCACCCTCTCCTCCTCAACCCACAGTTTGTAGATTAGAGGATCACTCTCAAACATACCTATACTGTGAAACAGAGAAGCAACCTCATTTCTAATATTAGTTGTAATGACATACCTAGCAGAGTATTCTCAAATAAGGGATTTCAGAACTACCCCTCCCTGTATTCAGTGCAGTGTTAGCCCATAGACACCTACAAAATGCAGGCCCTGCCATCACAACTCACATTCTAAAAAAAGAACATACAGAAGTTTGGAGAAAAAGGAACAAACAACAAGTAAGGGACCATATTATGTTTAGCCATATCTTCATAATGCAAAGTTTAATAACACAATGGGTTCCATATACACAAGATGGATTTTTGTACAGATAATATTAAAGTACCTGATAACTCCCTGTTACTATCACATGTAACAGTAATTAGAGCTACCAAACACCTAGTCTCCGGGCTGAATATAGTTATATAGATATACATCTGGCCTAAATGGTGTTGGGATTGTGCATTATCTAAGCATCCATTTTAGAAGAAGTGAGTTTCTAGCCCTCATAGTTGTGAGCCTAATGTAAATTAATACAGTGTTGCCTTTTCAAGCCTACAGCTAGCCTGGAACAATAACTCAGAGGTGGGAACTCCCCTGCCTACTATTAATCTCATTGGGGTGTTTATTTTTGAACCCTTTAGCCATTGGACACTTTAGCCATCAGCATTAACTATTAAATTGTTGATCATTTTAGTGGCTGGGAAAGGATAGGGGATTAGAGTGACAGACACACAGAGGTGAGAATTGGGCATTACTGTATGGAAACAAATGTAGAGGGCAGAGTACAGGAGAAACACAAACACATGGGGAAGGAAGAAAACGGACATACAGAAGCCTATTTTCTTAATGAGTGATGCTGAATGTGATAAGGTACTGAACAAATAATTATACGAACTAAATGTTTAATTACTGTATAGAAGCCCTATTCTACTTTAATCTTTGCGAAAACCCTTCCGTATGCAAATCAGTGGGAATTCTGCTGTGACTTGAGGGCAGTAAGAAGTCCTCCTTCACATCCCCAGCCACTGGCTATCATTATAAATGGAATTTAGACCCCTCCACTGTATGAGGTAGATGACCCTAAACTACAGGCTAATCTGAGTCCATATTTATAAACATCTGGACTTCAATGGGTGAGATTAGGGACTAGGGACCGAATGGCTCGGCAGCAGTTCTGCGGAAAAGGACCTAGGGGTGACAGTGGACGAGAAGCTGGATATGAGTCAGCAGTGTGCCCTTGTTGCCAAGAAGGCCAATGGCATTTTGGGATGTATAAGTAGGGGCATAGCGAGCAGATCGAGGGACGTGATCGTTCCCCTCTATTCGACACTGGTGAGGCCTCATCTGGAGTACTGTGTCCAGTTTTGGGCCCCACACTACAGGAAGGATGTGGATAAATTGGAAAGAGTACAACGAAGGGCAACGAAAATGATTAGGGGTCTAGAGCACATGACTTATGAGGAGAGGCTGAGGGAGCTGGGATTGTTTAGTCTGCAGAAGAGAAGAATGAGGGGGGATTTGATAGCTGCTTTCAACTACCTGAAAGGGGGTTTCAAAGAGGATGGCTCTAGACTGTTCTCAATGGTAGCAGATGACAGAACGAGGAGTAATGGTCTCAAGTTGCAATGGGGGAGGTTTAGATTGGATATTAGGAAAAACTTTTTCACTAAGAGGGTGGTGAAACACTGGAATGCGTTACCTAGGGAGGTGGTAGAATCTCCTTCCTTAGAGGTTTTTAAGGTCAGGCTTGACAAAGCCCTGGCTGGGATGATTTAACTGGGACTTGGTCCTGCTTTGAGCAGGGGGTTGGACTAGATGACCTTCTGGGGTCCCTTCCAACCCTGATATTCTATGATTCTATGATTCTATGATTAGGACCCTAGTCAGCAACTCAGATCATTTCCAGAACTCTTAAAACACCTGCCTTCTGCTTGATTGTCCTTGTGCAGCATGTCTGTTGTGAATTAGCCAGCTCTTTTTTAAAGGACATTTGCCATTGTGTTAACATTTTAGTTCTTGTAGCTACATAACTGATAGCCCACTATTTGTCAGCAGCAATATACATGACAGCACATGCCCTAAACTTGATTCCTATTATTGAAGTTTCCTAACAGAATCTTTAGATTTGGCTTCTCTTACTTCTGGCACGTTCAGGGATAAAAAGAAGTTAAGATAAAAATACCTTTTGAAAGTGAGGATTGTTAAGTGGTCCAAATGGATTAAATAAAATGGTGAGAACTTTTAGATAACAAGGCCAGACTCCAATCCCTGCATTTCCAATCCCCTTCTGTGAATATCTAAGCTGTTCTGGGTCTTATGCAGCTGCCCATCACGATAGTATCTGAGCATCTTCCATATAAAATCAACAGCCACAGCAAAGAGTCGAGAATGGTTTCCCATGTTTGCAGACTGGTTCCTGATTTCAATAGAAGAACAGTTTCCTAATGACGTTTCATTACTAAAATAACATGCTTTGATCTTGTGATTATGACATTGGATGGGCACCTGATCTCTGACTTCAATTCTCAGCTCTGCCAAAGTGTCTGTGTGACCTTGGGCAAGTCATCAAATCCCTTGGTTGCTTTGGTTCACCACTGGTAAAACAGGAATAATTCCTCTCTGCATTCAAGACATGCAAACTTATCAGAACAGGTACAGTTTCTTACTGTGTGTGCACACAGTGCCTAGCACAATGGGATCCCAAACTGGATTGGTACACTACAATACAAATTACTATTAACCAATAAAAATTACTATTAATAATATTCAACATTATGTAGGTGACCAGACATCCCGTTTTTAAAGGGACAGTCCTGTATTTAAACCCTCCTGCTTAAAAATCAGCAAATTGCCCCGTATTTTCTGTCTCCCCCTCATCAGTACTGGTGGGTCCTGCTGCTGGCTGGATCCATGCTCACCAGTCACCCACCCACCACTGGTGAGTGGGTGAGTCAACTGGCTGATGATGCAGGTGGGTGTGCAAGGCTGGTGGGGGGCAAAGATGCATCGTGGGGGGCCAGCTGCTCCCCCTGCTAGTCAGTCAGCACAGCCCCTGCTGCATGCTGGCTCTCCGCCAGCAAGGCCCCGCCCCCATCCCATTTCCAGCCAGCGCTGGTTGCGAGCTGCAGTGGTTGGTGAGTTTGGGCAGGCACGAGGTGGCAACCAGTTACATGTCGCCTCTGCTACCAAGCCATTGGCCCTTTATGTGCTCCCCCTCTCACTGCTTTACCCCTGTGGACCCTCCCAGGCCCACTGCTCCTCCATATCCCCTCTGGTGGGGCATGTCCCGCTCCCAGCACTGTATGGAGAACCAGCCCCTGGTCGAAGTGCTCAGCTCACCAACAGCCTGGCTGGCAGGCTCTTTCCTTCCCTCACTGCCTCTGGCTGGGCTGGTGCCCCGAGAAAGCCCAAGACCTTCTGGCCCGGGGCACTAGCCAGGAGCAGCCACGCCCTGCATGTGCCAAAGGCCCGCACAGCGCTGGCACGGGGAAGTCTCTCCACCCCTCAGCTAAGCTCTGGAGTGGCAGGCCAGGGAACCAATTTCCAGCCTGTTCAGGTCCCAACTTGCAGGCTCCACAGCAGCCCCCAGAGCAGAGGCTTAGCACCCTCTTCACCCACATCCCCCTCCTCCTGCCCCCAGGGAGCGTGGGGCTGCTCCATTCCCTAGGCACCCTCATCTGCTGAGTCACCTCTCTGGCCCGGTTCAGTTCGTTGGAGCACCTGCAGTCAGGTTCCCTGGGCCCTGCAACCTTAGGGCTTAACCTCTTGCTGCCCACGCTGTAGCTGGGGGATGCAGGAGACAAGTTATGTCTGTGGCCAGCAGCAGCCTGGAGGTGCTAGCTACCTTTTGACACCATGTGGGCAGGAAGGGACAAGCTGCTTCCAGCCAAAGGGGGAGCGGAGGGGAGAGAAGGGATGACCTCTGCAAAGACATGGCCCTGTCATCCTTCCCCCTCCCCCCTGCAGCTGGAAGCAGCTCCTGTCCCTTCCCTCCCGCACAGTGCTGAAAGGCTGCTGCTGGCCACATTCTGGTGGGAATCCTGGCAGAAATCTGGGGAGGGGAGATATGTGACCCTGCATGTCCCCTTCCCTGAGTGTGTTGCTTCGGGAAGACGCAGTGCCAGGTACCAGGAGAGGCAGGTCTGTCCCAGGGGCCCAGCCAGGCATGGAGGGCGGAAAGCGCCAGACAGGGAAGATCGGGTTAATCAGTTACTGCCCCTGTGTGAGAGAGGTGTACAGGTGTGTGTGTGTCACCCCTCCTCATGTGAACCCTAAAGCCTTAAAGATAAGAAGATAAATAAAAAGAATCCAACTATACAGTATTTCTTTTTAACGGGCTCAGTCAATGATGTTAATTTGAACGTTTATACAATTGATTACCATTTGAACTTGCTTGAATACGAGTAATTTTACCATGTGTCCTGTATTCAGCATAGGGAAATATGGTCACCCTAACTTTATGATACTCTTCATATCTCTGCTTATGCCCCTCTGCTCAGGCCCATGCAATTTCCCGTGTAGTTGCTCCAGGAAATAAAAGAGCGGTTTACATGGCAGAGACAGAGAGTGACACAAACACACATCTCGGACTGCAAACTTTATGTTGGTCTTTTAGTGAATTTGATTTAATCACAGACTGGTTACATGCATGTTTGTGTTTTTCCACGAAGCAAAGACAGAAACACTTAGAAGTAGTTCTTCAGCTGTTAAATGACTAGTACTATGTATTTTTATTATTCATGTATAAGGTGCAACTTTCCCAGGCTAGATACTGTTGCTGAAAAAAATATTTCCCCTCTTTTACAGTTAAGAAACAAAGCCAGCAAAACAGAAATGAGACTAATCATCTGCTGCGCTTCAGCCTGGTAAAGCTTTCAGCCCTGCCAGTCGCAGATCTCCGAGATTTTATTAGAGGAATTCAGCATAGACACAAGGTGTCTCAGTGCAACAGATCCAAATGTAACCTGTCTGTCCAAAGGGGACAAATGGCTCACAACAGCTGTTGGGCTGCTTTGTAGACAAGCGGGGGACATAGTTCTTTAACTTAGAATCATGCATTTGAAAATAAGTTTGCCTCTCCAAGGGCTTGTTGGAAATGCTTCAAAGGATTCTGCTTTTACCCAGAAAGCTATATCACAATATGATGTGGTGTTTATTGGCTTGGAGTCAGTATTTTTAGCCTTCTTTCTTTGGTGATGAGAACAGTACTTTGAAGTTTGACAGGGAAAAAAAAATCACACTTTGCATGGTAAGCACAACTTCCTAATGTAGCTATGTTCTGTCATCAGAGTCCCTAGTGGTAAAAGAAATACAATACGTTACACTTCTGAAGTAAATTTTATGGAAATATGCAGATTACATGTCTCAGACACTTTGAGGAGGCCACAACAGTGCAACTCCAAATTTGTGGGGAATTTCCAAGTCCTGTTTTTGGATTGCATGTGATTTCAAAAATCTGTGCCAATACCAGTGTGTAAACAAGATAAGTTAATGAAGGCCCAAAAACTATCAGGATAAATATCCCCTACTCACAGCACCCCATCCTTACAAATCTGGGACATAGCCTTCTTTCATTTCTTAGGTTGCTCCTGGAAGTCTCCTACTGTCTGCACATTGCAAATTCTTAGAGCACCCACATCTGTTTAAGCAGCAATCTCTGATATAAAATTGAGTTATAGTCTAACTGTGATTGAAGGGGTTGTAGCTCCCAGCTCACACTCATAGAATCATAGAATCATAGAATATCAGGGTTGGAAGGGACCCCAGAAGGTCATCTAGTCCAACCCCCTGCTCAAAGCAGGACCAAGTCCCAGTTAAATCATCCCAGCTAGGGCTTTGTCAAGCCTGACCTTAAAAACCTCTAAGGAAGGAGATTCTACCACCTCCCTAGGTAACGCATTCCAGTGTTTCACCACCCTCTTAGTGAAAAAGTTTTTCCTAATATCCAATCTAAACCTCCCCCATTGCAACTTGAGACCATTACTCCTCGTTCTGTCATCTGCTACCATTGAGAACAGTCTAGAGCCATCCTCTTTGAAACCCCCTTTCAGGTAGTTGAAAGCAGCTATCAAATCCCCCCTCATTCTTCTCTTCTGCAGACTAAACAATCCCAGCTCCCTCAGCCTCTCCTCATAAGTCATGTGCTCTAGACCCCTAATCATTTTCGTTGCCCTTCGTTGTACTCTTTCCAATTTATCCACATCCTTCCTGTAGTGTGGGGCCCAAAACTGGACACAGTACTCCAGATGAGGCCTCACCAGTGTCGAATAGAGGGGAACGATCACGTCCCTCGATCTGCTCGCTATGCCCCTACTTATACAACCCAAAATGCCATTGGCCTTCTTGGCAACAAGGGCACACTGCTGACTCATATCCAGCTTCTCGTCCACTGTCACCCCTAGGTCCTTTTCCGCAGAACTGCTGCCGAGCCATTCGGTCCCTAGTCTGTAGCGGTGCATTGGATTCTTCCATCCTAAGTGCAGGACCCTGCATTTATCCTTATTGAACCTCATTAGATTTCTTTTGGCCCAATCCTCCAATTTGTCTAGGTCCTTCTGTATCCTATCCCTCCCCTCCAGCGTATCTACCACTCCTCCCAGTTTAGTATCATCCGCAAATTTGCTGAGAGTGCAATCCACACCATCCTCCAGATCATTTATGAAGATATTGAACAAAACGGGCCCCAGGACCGACCCCTGGGGCACTCCACTTGACACCGGCTGCCAACTAGACATGGAGCCATTGATCACTACCCGTTGAGCCCGACAATCTAGCCAGCTTTCTACCCACCTTATAGTGCATTCATCCAGCCCATACTTCCTTAACTTGCTGACAAGAATGCTGTGGGAGACCGTGTCAAAAGCTTTGCTAAAGTCAAGAAACAATACATCCACTGCTTTCCCTTCATCCACAGAACCAGTAATCTCATCATAAAAGGCGATTAGATTAGTCAGGCATGACCTTCCCTTGGTGAATCCATGCTGACTGTTCCTGATCACTTTCCTCTCCTCTAAGTGCTTCAGGATTGATTCTTTGAGGACCTGCTCCATGATTTTTCCAGGGACTGAGGTTAGGCTGACCGGCCTGTAGTTCCCAGGATCCTCCTTCTTCCCTTTTTTAAAGATGGGCACTACATTAGCCTTTTTCCAGTCATCCGGGACTTCCCCCGTTCGCCACGAGTTTTCAAAGATAATGGCCAAGGGCTCTGCAATCACAGCCGCCAATTCCTTCAGCACTCTCGGATGCAATTCGTCCGGCCCCATGGACTTGTGCACGTCCAGCTTTTCTAAATAGTCCCTAACCACCTCTATCTCTACAGAGGGCTGGCCATCTCTTCCCCATTTTGTGTTGCCCAGCACAGCAGTCTGGGAGCTGACCTTGTTAGTGAAAACAGAGGCAAAAAAAGCATTGAGTACATTAGCTTTTTCCACATCCTCTGTCACTAGCTTGCCTCCCTCATTCAGTAAGGGGCCCACACTTTCCTTGGCTTTCTTCTTGTTGCCAACATACCTGAAGAAACCCTTCTTGTTACTCTTGACATCTCTTGCTAGCTGCAGCTCCAGGTGCGATTTGGCCCTCCTGATATCTTTCCTACATGCCCGAGCAATATTTTTATACTCTTCCCTGGTCATATGTCCAAGCTTCCACTTCTTGTAAGCTTCTTTTTTATGTTTAAGATCCGCTAGGATTTCACCATTAAGCCAAGCTGGTCGCCTGCCATATTTACTATTCTTTCGACTCATCGGGATGGTTTGTCCCTGTAACCTCAACAGGGATTCCTTGAAATACAGCCAGCTCTCCTGGACTCCCTTCCCTTTCATGTTAGTCCCCCAGGGGATCCTGGCCATCTGTTCCCTGAGGGAGTCAAAGTCTGCTTTCCTGAAGTCCAGGGTCCGTATCCTGCTGCTTACCTTTCTTCCCTGCGTCAGGATCCTGAACTCAACCAACTCATGGTCACTGCCTCCCAGATTCCCATCCACTTTTGCTTCCCCCACTAATTCTACCCGGTTTGTGAGCAGCAGGTCAAGAAAAGCGCTCCCCCTAGTTGGCTCCCCTAGCACTTGCACCAGGAAATTGTCCCCTACGCTTTCCAAAAACTTCCTGGATTGTCTATGCACCGCTGTATTGCTCTCCCAGCAGATATCAGGAAAATTAAAGTCACCCATGAGAATCAGGGCATGCGATCTAGTAGCTTCCGTGAGTTGCCGGAAGAAAGCCTCATCCACCTCATCCCCCTGGTCCGGTGGTCTATAGCAGACTCCCACCATGACATCACTCTTGTTGCACACACTTCTAAACTTAATCCAGAGACACTCAGGTTTTTCCACAGTTTCGTACCGGAGCTCTGAGCAGTCATACTGCTCCCTTACATACAGTGCTACTCCCCCACCTTTTCTGCCCTGCCTGTCCTTCCTGAACAGTTTATAACCATCCATGACTGTACTCCAGTCATGTGAGTTATCCCACCAAGTCTCTGTTATTCCAATCACGTCATAATTCCTTGACATCACCAGGACCTCCAGTTCTCCCTGCTTGTTTCCAAGGCTTTGTGCATTTGTATATAAGCACTTGAGATAACCTGTTGATCGCCCCTCATTCCCAGTATGAGGCAGGAGCCCTCCCCTCACAGACCTTCCTGCCTGTGCTTCCTCCCGGTATCCCGCTTTCCCACTTACCTCAGGGCTTTGGTCCCCTTCCCCCGGTGAACCTAGTTTAAAGCCCTCCTCACTAGGTTAGCCAGCCTGCTGGCAAAGATGTTCTTCCCTCTCTTCGTAAGATGGAGCCCGTCTCTGCCCAGCACTCCTCCTTCATGGAACACCATCCCATGGTCAAAGAATCCAAAGCCTTCTCTCCGACACCACCTGCGTAGCCATTCGTTGACCTCCACGATTCGACGGTCCCTACCCAGGCCTTTTCCTTCCACGGGGAGGATGGACGAGAACACCACTTGCGCCTCCAACTCCTTTATCCTTCTTCCCAGAGCCACATAGTCCGCAGTGATCCGCTCAAGGTCATTCTTGGCAGTATCATTGGTGCCCACGTGGAGAAGCAGGAAGGGGTAGCGATCCGAGGGCTTGATGAGTCTCGGCAGTCTCTCCGTCACATCACGAATCTTAGCCCCTGGCAAGCAGCAGACTTCTCGGTTTTCCCGGTCAGGGCGGCAGATAGATGACTCAGTCCCCCGGAGGAGAGAGTCCCCGACCACCACCACCCGCCTTCTCCGCTTGGGAGTGGTGGTCGTGGAACCTCCAACCTCAGGACATCGCATCTCATGCCTCCCAACCAGCGGAGTCTCCTTCTGCTTTCTCCCCCCAGACATATCATCTGGTCCACTCTCCGCATTGGTACCTGTGGAGAGAACATGAAAGCGGTTAGTTACCTGTGTCTGTGTTACTGGAACCCGGACATTCCGCTTACCTCTTCTGGAGGTCACATGTTGCCAAGCTTCTTCACTGGCCTCTTGGCTCCTCTGTGCAACCTGCTCTACATCTTTAGAGCTTTGTGCCCCTAGAAGGCTATCCTGAGTTTGGTCCAGAAAATCCTCAGTCTCTCGTATACAACGCAGGGTCGTTACCTGTTGCTCCAGACCTTCAATCTTCTCTTCCAATATGGAGACCAGCTTGCACTTTGTACAGACAAAGTCGCTTCTGTCCTGTGGAAGAAAGACAAACATGGCACATCCAGTGCAGGTCACAACAGCTGAATTCCCCCCTTCCATATCACCTACCTACTACGGAGCTTCCTCAGAGACGTTGGCAAGATGTAAGCCTCACTGGGCTCACTCCAGGCGAACTCCCAGGCAAACTCCTGCTGTGAGCTGCTCTGCTGTCCCCGCTGCTCCGCTGGTTCGCTGCCGCTCAGCTGGTTTGCGAGGCTCCGGCTATTTTTAAACAGCCAGGCTTCCCTGACGCAAACACACAGACACCCTAATGCCCGCCCCCTGCAGGCTAGCAGCCAATCAGACACTCACTCAGGCTCCCTCCCAGCAAACACACGCTCGGATACTTCCTCAGCAAGCAAACACACACACTCGGATACTTACCAGTCCCAGGCAAACTCCTGCTGTGAGCTGCTCTGCTGTCCCCGCTGCTCCGCTGGTTCGCTGCCGCTCCGCTGGTTCGCGAGGCTCCGGCTATTTTTAAACAGCCAGGCTTCCCTGACGCAAACACACAGACACCCTAATGCCCTTCTAGTCCTTATAGTACAGTCTCAGATTCCCTAATCCCAAAAGAAATAGAGGCTAGCAACTGCTGAATGGCTCGCCTTGGGGCTTGTTGAACCCATCTTACCCAGCTAGTATACTTGTTTGTTGTCTAATTTGGGCAGGGGATCAGTGACTGGCCTTCCTGAGGGCAGTTTCCCTGAAGGCTTCAGGAGTCTCTCATAGGAGCTGTAGAACCACTGTTGCTCTCTCCCAGAGTTGCTCAGCAACTCAAACTTCCTGCTTTTAAGCCCTTATTCCACCCCTGATGTGACTGGTAGGACCACAGTGGTGGGGTCAGACTTGACAACAGCAGCTCTTAAACCCTGCACCAGTGATCATGGAGTTAATACACCCGATCACAAGCCTCTACAACCATAATATACTACACAATTTCTCAATCTCCTATAGTGACTACCTTCCCATTTCCTTTGGTATTTTTTCCTTCCTCCCTGACATCTTTCCCCCATCCTCTAAGGACAGTGAGGCAAATTAATCAGGCAGTATTTTAGCAGTGATCTTTATCATCAATAAGTTGCCACCTCGTAGCTCTCTTGATAGATGACCACATCTCAATTTGGTACTTAAAAAAAAAAGGAAAAAGCAGTTATTTTAATGTAGTCTGCTCTTTTTTTCAGACTCTGCCTTCATTGTACTTATGTTTTATATTCCTCTGACTTCATCCCATAATCTTTCCAGTCTTCAGAATGTTGATTCCAAACAAAATCTTTCATTTCAGATTTTCTGGCCAGAAAAATAATCATTTTTTTGTCAAATCAGTGTTCCAGTAGAACATTTTGATTTTGATGACACCAAATTTTCCAGTGTGAAATTTTTTTCAGGCAAAAAAAATTTCCATCAGTTCTTAGACACCAGCACCAACACTGATCTTCTGCATGTAGATCCAAATAGATTAATTAAAGGAGAACTTCATTGCTGAATTGACAGCCATGGTGGGACAGAAGAGATCCAGGTCATTTACCAGTAAGACTGGGCATAAGGCAGGATATTTAGTGGCTAAATTATCTCCCTTATGGATTTAAACAGATTCTGGTGAGATGGTAGGTTTGTGTGACCTTCTTAAGGGTCAAATCCCATTGATGATGTAACACAATACAAATCAATGGTGTTTACATCCCCAAGGTGAATATGATTCTGTATCTTTTACTCTGTCACTATCAGTGGATCACTACTTTTGTTTTTGTGATTCAATTTTTTAATTGTCATTAAAAAAAGGTAAATTACAGTTTTGTCAAATACCCCACATTTAACATGATATCCAATAAAATTACGGAGCTTTACAAACTTGTCAAAGCTGCAAGACCAGACAATACAAAACTCAGACAATATTACACAAACATAACTTGTTAGGGTGAGAATAACCATAATAAAAAAGACACAAAAAAGGCAAAAACAAGTGGCGGGGTTGGGAAGAGAGAGGGAAAGGTCAGGTGGAATAAAAGTCTGGCATTATTTGAGCAATCCAAAATGGGGTCCAAATTTCTTCAAATTCATATAATTGCTCTTTATATTAATAAGCTATTTCCTCTCTCTCTCTCTCTGCTAACTCTGACAGGTCTGAATACCACTGCTCTATTCCAGGCATAAGCCTGCTCCTCCATTTTAATAAAATCATGAGCTTGGTAAACACTGCGGCCCATGAGAACCAAAATCTTTGTGATGGATTTAATCCCAGTGTAGTGAGTAATAACCTAGCAGATAATTTTCAAATGAGGTTTGGTTGCTGAAGCCAAGCACTATTTTTGCTCGTGTCCACAGCTGCCTGGCTATTGAACAGTCCCACAGCATATGCATCAGGTTCCTTTTTCTTTATTACAGTGCCAACAAGTATCCGAGGATGAGGTCCCCATCTTGCACAACCTCTGTGGTCTCCAATACATTTTGAATAGAATCTTTTGCTGTATCAGGGTAGACTGAGATCCACAGAAGCATTTATAACATTCCATAATATGCTCTGCCATCGGGGTTTGTAATCCTTCTGCCCGTCAAAGTTGGCAGCAACAAGGGCCGGGTTCAGTATCTAGGGGTTCCATTCCAATAACACAATGCAAAAACGGCTCGAGCCCCCACCTGGTGACCTGGGACAAATATATACCACCCCCGCTGGGCACCTCTAAGAGGCAATACTTCCCTTCTTTCAAGCACAGAGTCTGAATGTAGCAAAAGCCTTTTAATAACAGAGAGAAACAATGTGGCATTATGTTGGGGAAACACTACCAACAGGATTCATAACACAATCCATGAGCCAAAACCCACCCCAAGCAAACTGGGCCGTGTCCTTTCCCTTTGGTTCTTGAGCCAAAGTGACCATTTGGGCAGCTATGGGCTCATGCTAGGTGGGGACATCCTCTTGAGTGATGGATGGAGAGGTTTCCTTCAAGGATCCCTCAGCTACTGGCATAGGGGTAGGTTAGCTGTCCATGTTGGATGGTGGCTTTGGTCTAGCACCTTTATCCTGCCGGGTTGCCCTGTTGTGGCCCACCTTATAAGGGGTGCCTACCAATTCCCCCATCCAACGTGGACAGCCAGCCCCCTGCAGCTAACCTACCCCTATGCAGCACATCCGTGAGTGAGTCTGAGGAGAAAGACACAACCATGGTATATCCTGGAATGGAGACAAGATTTCAGTCTTGATCAGCTGAACCAAAAGAGAGTTCCCCCTCTTCCGCCCTAAACCCCATAGCGGAATTATTTAGGCCCATTTCTGATACCCTTGTGCCGCTGATGGGACCCCCGTGTGATGACACACACAAGTTATTGGACAGTGGAGACACACAGGTAAAGGATGTCCTGGGCACTTTGGACCCTCCAGTGTTAGAACTAGAAATGCAGGGGCCTATGCCAGTAGCCGAGGGACCCTCAAAGGAAACCTCTCCATCCATTGCTCAAGAGGATGTCCCCCCTACCACTGCAACAGAGATTCTCAATAGACGAGACAGGGTGATAAGACTAGCAAAACGGTTAACTTATGGGGTGACTAGTGAGGAGCCAATACATTTAGCACACAGGCTTGTGGAAGCTAAAGTGGGCTTCCTGAGGCCCTTTGGAGGAAACCAATGAGTTGGCATTAAGGGAGTGTGATTTGTCAAGATGACAAATTCTCAGCTGGGGGGAGGATGTAAGCAAAGTCAGGATGAGCTCCACCCTTACATCTTGTGGTGACTTGTGGCAAGTTGTGGAAAAGAACTTCAGGGGCTGATCTCATTTGCATAGGCACACCCACCCCACCTAGCATGAGCCCATAGCTGCCCAAATGATCACTTTGGCTGCTGTGGGATCCCCAGTTTCTCTGTTATTGGGGCAGGAAGAATAAATTGTTATTATCCTGATTATGTGAATCAAGGACAGTGGAATTGTACTTGGCCTTGTTATGATGGAGGGACTCGCCATCAACTAAGTAGCACTCATGGGCAAGGGACATGGGTTCCAAAACTCAGTGAATTGAGAGAGAGGTTGGGGGTAGGTATTAATACCTGGTGGTATGGGCCTTACATGCTAATTGAATTTCCTCCTTTCTCCACTGTGGAATATCAGAGCTAATTTTGCTTCCATTAGGAGTCTAGTTACAGGCTGCTGAGCTGAATTCACTTTGGGCCAATGATGCACCAGCACTGAGGCTCCCCTACTACAAGCTGAAGTCACAAAAGAGCTAAAATTACTAAGAGCTGAGTGTTGTGTTAACTAGTGGGGGGGCCCTGAAGATATATTGCAGAGCAGGTTGTGGGATGGCTGGAGCAGCTCATGGGGGCAGCTGGCAGAGCAGAGGATTTGTGGGATGGCTGGTGGAGTTGAGCGGAGCCCCATGGAGAGGTGGGGCAATCGGCTTCGGACCATGTAAGGTGCCCCTTAACCCCCCATCTCCACCCAAGTTGATGGATTCAAGAACCAAAGGGAAAGAACACAGCCCAATTTGCTTGGGGTGGGTTTGCCTATGCAAATGAGATCAGCCCCTGAAGTTCTTTTCCACAATTTGCCACAACTCACCACAAGATGTCAGGGTGGAGTTCATCCTGACTCTGCTTACAGGTTCATTTAAGAGCTGTGAAAACTGACTTCCCACACTTTGACAAAGAACTCCAGACCAATGAAGTTCCTCTTCATTAGTAAAGCATAAATTATTGACAGAGGCCTAGGGAGTTTATGACACATTTCCAAAGTTCCCAGTAACTCTGAGGCCGCTGGTAGTTCTAGGGCATCTGGACCAAGAATCACTATATTCTTATGATTTAGTCACCATCTAAAAATGTCTCCTCTTAAATAAAAATAATAGAACTTTATGTTCATGCAGGAAAAGCAAAATATAGAGTAAAAACTGTAATTGTTAATTAAATGTTGTATGTATGTAAGACTTGTTTTGCAGTAGGGAGCATATATTATCTGGGCTTTATGGCTTTTATATTCAATTTTTATAAATTTTTCTTTGTATTTCCCAATATGTTTCATTGGTCTTCAGAGGACAAGAGTGGAGCTCTCCTGTGTTAATTTAACCCCTGTAAATTCACCTGCTGGTAATCAAAGACTATATAGTGGCTAACATGTCCTGTTCTTATTTCAAAAGTAATGAAGTTAAATCCTGCTAGCTAAGCCTGTTGTTTAAAAAGTCTACTAGATTTTAATGCAATAGTATAATAGACTTCAGTACAATTATAGATGCATTTTTACCTCTTTTCTAAAGAAAAGGTAAATTCAATATATTTCAAGTGTAAAAATAGCCACTTTAGAAAAGGAACAATAAAGCCACATAAACATTGAAGGTTTATGGGCTCAGGTCAGCCCATTATTACTTTGAAGTGAGCTGAAACTCCACAGACTACACCATCTGAATGTGAGACATGGCAATCAGCCTCTTGCACATGACATTGGGGAACAACATTACTCTCCCAATCCTTTCTTGGTGTCTAGAGGCACTGGGCTGCCTTACTTTAAAATAGTGCTCAACTAGCTACTGGACCCCAGAAAGGTGTGTAAATTTTAGGCTGGATAGGACTGTATAAAAACCGAGACCTCTGGTGTATAGGTGAGGGACCAGTGAGGGCAGGGTGACTACTACAAATGAGTGTGAACATTCAGTTGATTTACTTTTACAATATCTGTAACCCATTCAGTTGCTTTTTGTCAATATCTGTGTTACTAAAGTTTCATTCCCAAAAATGTTCATGGAAAGGGAGAGGCGATGGGAAACTTCATGAAAATCTGAATTCACATGCAAATGCTCATTCAAATACATAGTTGTAAGTATTTGAACCTGAAGTGCATATGGCCATCATGAATGTTGCGTGTGTGTCTGGGAGTCACCCAAAAAAGAAGCAGAAACAAAAAGCCATGTTAGTTAGATGATCAATGAGTACAGCTGATTGGGAATTTTTCAACAAAATGGCCTCTCTCACTGGAAAAATGGCAATTTGTCAAAACCAAAACCTATCATGGGACAGGGGTGATTTCAGTAGGAAAGGTGTCTCAGATCCAAGATATTTCTGGTCAAAACAAATGACAGCGTGAGAACCTAGACTAGCCAATAGCCTGGTTGTTAGAGCACTCACCCAGGATAGGGGAGACCCAGGTCCAAGTCCCTGCTCTGGCTAGTTCAGACCAGGGACTTGAACCTCTCCCAGGTGCATACCCTAGCCACTCAGCTATTTCAGGGTGGTCTCTCTCTCTCTCCTGTTGGAGCTGTTACACTTTGTTTAATTAAATATTAATTGGGCCAGAAAACCAGAGAAAGTGAGTCTATAGCCCAGTTGTTAGGGCATTCGGCTGGGATGTGTGCAATTTAGGCTCAAATCTCTACTCCAGTGAACATACAAAGTGGAACAGCTCCAACAGGACAAACTAAAAGAGAGCTACTTAAGAATAGCCAGTAGAGCACTCACCTGCCATGAGAGAGAATGGAAGAGCAGGGACTTAAACAGCGCTGTCCCACATCCCAGGTCAGTGCTCTAACCACTTGGCCTAGGGTCTCTCTCTAGTTTCTCATGGAAAAACTTCAAAAAAGGTCTTGCATTTTTTCCTGAAGCAAAGCAAAGACTTTTTTTTTTTGAATCTCAAGAAAATTTCACAGTATGGGAAAACCATTTCCCACCAAGTTCTGCCAACTGCACAAGGCAAATAGTAAATTCTGAAGAACAAATACTCAAATCAACGTAACAAATACTTCATATGCAATTAAAAAGCCTCTAATTGAATAAGTTAGCAATTCAAACAGATGTGTCAAGATAATCTGGGGGGAAAAATGAACTAAAAGTGTTAAATTGTTTTGTGTGTTCATCAACCTAGCTGTATTTATGCCATCTTCAATCTTGACCATTGAAACTTCTGAAATTATTATATATACAGCCAAATTATCTGCTGGTGTAAGATGATGCAGTTCTTTTGATTTAAATATAGTCATGTCAATTTACACCAGAGGAAACTTGGCCCAATATTACCATGGCTTTAAATTGGCTGAATTTTTCCCCTAGCTTTGATTTAAAAAAAAAAACATGTAAAATTAGATGCAAATTTACTGGACAGTAGTTGCTTTCAATTATTAACATGGACTATGATTGACTCTTTACTGGGCTTTTAAATTTTAAATAATCTCAGATAATATTACTACCTAGCACTCACATGGTGCTTTTAATCTTTCAAATGTAAACAGCTTAACAAAGGAAGTCAGTATCATCCCACCCTGAATTGTGCTGAACACCCAAACTGCAGGTCTCAGAAGGTTGATTAAGATATTATATTATCCATTTAGGAAGAGATCATTTGACATGTTTGCCATCAGCTTCTTCAGTAAAAGATGAGATTTTTCCGTCTCCTGGTACATTCCTTCTGTCTTATCCACTTCTGCTGCTTTTACTTTCTCCAGTGTCATCAGTTATTGGATTAAACCCTGACAGCTCTCTCTGCTTCATTAAAGGTGGTAGAAGCGTATCACACTGGGGCAGATTCATCCCAGGTGTAATTCCAGCAGAGTCAACAGAGCTACATCAGGAATGAATTTAGCTCACTGTGTCTTAATCTAGCTAGTGACCCTTCCACCCCACTTAACAGAAGGGTCGTTACACTTTTTCTACCCATGATCTTTATCATTTGAGAGACAATATCTTAATTATGTCTCTACCCACTTCTATGGCAGCTGAAGCATAAGAAAGCCAAGTGAACTGCCAAGGTCAGAGCAAGTGAATCAGTATGAGATCTGAAATAAACTGAGCTGCTAACCCTCAGTCTGTTCTTCTGTTGCATTCTTCTGTGCTATCACCTTATTCAAAACGCTTTGCTCTCACTGGATTTAATATAAAGACTAGAATAGTATTTCATACACTTTGGGAACCAATTACATGTAAACAAGTTTTTAGAAATAAAATATATATGTCGACATATTAACCAAAACTCCAACTCACATTTCTGATGTTGACACAATTTCTGCAAATGCTAAGGACTAGAGAACTTGGTGGTGTAAAAGGTTTAGCAAAGCTCTTCAACTCATTTTTTATATTAACTAAGTAAGTGATTCCTAAAATAATTTCCTCCTGTAATAAAAATCTCTGCACACATTGTTTTCCCATTTAGACAAAAAAGCTCTCTGATCGTCACAATCACGGAAGGAAAAGTAGCACTTGGCAAACACACACCTACAAGTGTATTTAAAAGGTAATGTTTGTACTTGGTTTCTGAAAGTGAGAGTATAGCTCAGGGTTCACAGTTTGCATCACTAGAAATGGAGTGGAAACCTTGTAGAGAATTTGGGATGTCCTCCCCTGGCAGATGCTTTAAAACCTTTGATGTGTGATACAATGTAGTTGGTTCCAACAGCAAAACATTAGTTTTTTTTCCAGAAGAGATTTAAGCCCCAGGGACAAGTAATCTGTGAAGGCAGCATCTGTTTTAGGGATGAACTGCACTTGGGGCAAGGGAAATCATCCCAACACTCCTTTCAGTGCGGTAGCAGGATGGCAACAAGAGGCTCCCAGGAGACCCCCTTTAGCATAGCACTGCTTGGAGCAGGTACTTCTATACAGATTCTATGAAAAACCAAAAGGCCTGTGGGTTCTGTAGTGGCGCCAACAATAATGAGGGCTTGTTTGGTCAGCGCGAGTGAGGAGGGAAAATAAAAGGGCAAACGTAGCAAAATGTCCAAATGACCAGCACATCAAAGATAGATTTCTTAATCTGTTCATCCAGTAAATATCAAAGATCTTTTAAAATCTTGTTAGTTCTCTCTTCCCCCACCTTAATGCTTCCACAAGTAGCATACCCAGACATACCATACACTATAACAAATGCAGAGTGTTAACAAAGCTACTGCCTTGTCCTCCAAGCAGTTCTTAAAACACTCCTCTGTTCTGATGCCTACAAAATAAACAAAACAAAACAAAAAAACCCTCAACAATAGTCAGTCAGCCGCTGTGCTATGACTACTGCTTATCATGGTGCTGGGCTTCTCAGAATTGTGATTATTATATAGTTGTATTATAGCAATCAATTTGTGCTACAGGAAGCTGCGGAACAATCCGAGTACAACACAATTTAATGGAGGCCGGACGGTGATACCATCATGCTGTCAGATTTAAAGAGCATAACAAATTCAGTGCAACTTCATGGAGCATAGTTGTGCTGATAACACTTTCATAAAGGCTCCCACCAAGCCTGGGAGGATCCAGGGGTACATCTGCTGACAGAGAAGAGAGATGAAGTGGATAGTTATTTATTTTCCTTTTAAAACAAACATGTTTTCTCATAATCATAACCAAGGAAGGAGGCAAGACATTCAAGCCAACAGGTGTATATGGAGTGCACTTTACTTCAAGTGTTTATACTGTACTTTGTGACTGAAAAATATGCTGAGCATAGCAAAGCCATAACACACTGCTTGACTTTGTCATTTGAAGAGGAAGTGAAGACCTATGGGATGCAGGATTATCAACCTGAGGCTATTTTTTGCAAACAGCTGACACTTTGTGCAATGTACTCCAATATAAAGGCACAAATTTGCTCTTCAGAAATATTTTATAAGCCACAAAGGACAAACCATCTTTGCCAAGATGGATTAACAGTGGCCAAGGAGGGGTTGGAACTCTATCAAGAGGCAGGGCAGTCATCCTAAGCATAATATCAGTTTAGTAACAAAATTTTAACAAGGGGCTCCTGGGAGCCCCTGAAAATTCCCAGCAGATCATCACTGTCATGGAGTCCTGAACTAATGTCACATAGCTACAATCAAGAAGCAAAAGTCAAGACTCAGAGGTGTCACTCAAACTTCAGTGTCCATCAGCACATCAGGGCACTGTGTCACAGAGCCACATCGCACTTATTTCCCAACAGCCCAGCCCTTCCCCTCGATCCCTTCTCAGACAAGTCACCTAATGACATCAGTGGGAGTTTTCTGGGTGAGGACTGACAGTAAAATTCAAACCAGTACTAAGTGCCCACAAGGGGCAATATCTCCTACATCAACCCGGCATATGCTCTAAATCAGAGCTGATATGAGGACGTTGGGCCTTGTGCAGGCACTGTGCACAGGAATGAATCTCACTCTGTATTGGTTCCTACAGATGATTCTCCCCACATGTTGTAAAGAGATTTTTTTTTTGTACGAAAATACCAGTCTGGGCTGTATAGATCTTGAAACTGCAGTTGCTTGCTAGAGAAGAACACAGATCATGTCATGGTGTGATCGAAGGCTACCAGACTGAGCACTCAGAGCCAAAGTCTGCAATTACAAGACAGAAGTCAGCCAGGTCAGGATACTGGGAGGTCTGAAACAGGAGACAAACTGGAGGTCAGGAACCACAAGTTAGATGCCAGGAGTCAAGCTGAGTTGCGATTCCAGGCAATCGAGCTGGGAGAGCAGGAAGCACAAGGCCCACAGTTCAAAGCAGGATGAAACCTAATTGCTGAGAGATCTTCTTGTTCCTACTTCAGTAGGGCCAGCTGGCCAATCAGCTGCTCTGAGACTCTAGCAATTTGACCTTTCTGGTGGAGCCCCTAATTGGGGCCATGCTTTGTGGGTCCCAGGTAGGTTATTGTCAGTAGGCTTCCAGGTGGAGGGTTGGTGCAGCTGTTCCCATTACACTTATGGGCCTGGGTTTGAGACTTGTGGATCATGACAGACTATAGAAATAAATTGAGATCTTTACTTTAGGCAGAGTTGTGTTGTATTTGATTTATACCAACTTAGTAACTTTCACCCAGAAAGCTACTGAGGGACCCCAGTGCAAGGAGAGAAGAATGGTGACATTTATATCACTCTTACAAATAACATCATGTAATTGCCACAGTTTTAGAGCCACTGCAGTGCACCAGCAACTTTACATCATTCTGACTTAATGCACAGACAACAGACAAGTTTCAGCACAAGCAGCACCTGTCTCTGCAATTCCTCTTATGCTTCCTCAGACTCAGTGATCATACACCTTACATTGCATCTGGGCGATAGTTAGTTCAAATCAATCTGTTTCCATCAATATCAATGTATTTCCCAGGGACTAACTACTTACAGCCCTTTTGGTCCTGCAATCTCTTTAAACGCCTCAAAGCAGAGTTTTCAAGCTGTATTTTACCCATTTAATGCTGTAGGGCTTTAATTGCATGAAAACAGGTGTTCTGCTCAGATTCATCCCCCAAATAACTAAACTACAATTGTTAAAACCTATATTAAAAAGACACAATTAGCATATTGCACAATACAGTTTTTAAAACAGTAAGATGGAGACTTGAAGCTGAACAGAGTGGGAGCTGGGCATTTTCAAATCTACAAACCAATAAATTAATAGAACATGAACTAAAAGAGAATCTGATTACACCAAATTGCCAGCCAGATGCCAAGAACGCTATCATCATAGTTAACAAACATTTACTAACTTTACACCTTTGCTCAAAAAGCCATTCCATTTTTTTTAAATCTATTTTTTCCCTCCAACTGCAGTGTCTAGCTGGCACAACCAGTATGCAAGTTGTGTTACAAGCAAGCTAGACTTCCTGACGCTGGTTAACATGCCAAATTCTCCTATCGTAGGCAAGGCATTAAGGTATCCATGAAACAATTTTGATACATTGAACAGAGTTCCCAGAAGGTCATGAGCCATGTTAATCAAACTACCACAACCCAGCCAGGCTTGGACACACGATTGTGTAGCACATTTTTATCATCTTAAAAAATATGTATTATGGATGCAAACCAAGTTTGGATTTTTAAGTTTTCACTTGGTCTAGAAATGGATAGTGTGGAGGACAGGGTTAAGGGCAAAAGACAAAAATCCCCATCTCAAACCTGACAATGTATTCTCACACCCTGCATAAGTCTCAATATTTTCTAATAAGAGCAGCATCTTCAGAAAGGCAAATGATGATGCATGTGTACCACAAAAATATATCAAACGTCTATAGGCTGAGAATTAAATTTCTATATTGTGGCCTTAGGTAGTCACAATACTTCCTAATGTGCAATTGAAGTGCAGCCACTGCAATACCTTTGACAGGGAGTAACCTGTCCTCTATTTTGTATAGGTTCTTATATCATGCCCATCACTTTAGTATCTACTCCCCTACCAAAGAGCCAGTTCTGAACATAAAGGTGGGCTATGGCTGTGGCCACTTGGGGAATTCAAGCGCTACAGGAAGAAAGTCTGCATGGAATTCAAGGACTGCAGTTGGTCTATGCCCCAGCAGTTTGTTTCACAAAAGCGGTAACAAAACAGTGATTTTACTAGAAGAGTAAATTATGTTTAAACACTACATTTGGCATGTCATTGGAGCATTATCTGTAGATTTTGGATTCTGTTAAACTAGCTATTTGATTGCAGTAGGTCTTTTGGAGCAAGTCACACTCCAAATAGTAATGACGCTTTTACTTATAAATGACAAAGAGCCTCTGGCTTATTTTTTAACCACA
Source organism: Dermochelys coriacea (assembly GCF_009764565.3). Taxonomy (NCBI): domain Eukaryota; kingdom Metazoa; phylum Chordata; order Testudines; family Dermochelyidae; genus Dermochelys; species Dermochelys coriacea. The sequence continues at coordinate 44,958,596 of NC_050069.1, read as the reverse complement.
CATTACATTTTGGCAGAAGGTAAATTTTATGCTGTTTTATACCAACCACTCATAAGGTATTAAAAAATAATACAAGATGACTTCTCTTCCTGGTTCTAATACATTTTCTTTGAATGATATGTAAAGCTCAAAATTATCTGCAGCTCTATGTCTGCTTTTATTATGGTTGAAATGATCCTTATTGTTTGTATAGTTCTGTCTCTCTCGTCCTTCAGGAAATTCTAAAAGAGCCTCCATAGACAGGCAAATACTACATGTGTGTGATACTGGGCATGCTTTCTGAATACTGGCTTTTTCTTGAAGCTCCTGTAAGAATTCTGTCATTTGAAGAGGACTCAGCTACAAATCAATGCCATGGATTCACTTTCTGCTTAAATATCAAATTCACCTTATATGTGAAGGAGCCATACCATAACCATTAGTGCATAATGTGATGTGTATGGATTTAGCATTTAGTGGATTTGGAAACAACAGAGTAGTTAATATTCATCTGAGTCATCATTTATTTTGGTAATATGCAGAGTTTACCCTAACTAAATATTACATTTCTTATGATGACATTTACTCTTCTTTTAATACTTTATATTATATTCCTGCAAAGCATGACCTGTTCAGTAGACCTTTAAGCACCCTAACTTTTGTCTGGATTAATTTATTAAGTCTATATTATGTGCATAAAATCTTAAATCCAAAATTCAGTGAATAAAAAGATCACAGTAAATATTGACATGGAAGATGATCACCCTAAATCCACAGCAGTTTTCCCTGTTGTGGACATAAAACAATGTTCTATTCAGGTTTTAAAAGAAATTCTGGCATATCTCAAGTTGAGGAGGTTATATTCCACGGTCTATAGATGAATAAGTGGGAAGGAGCTGCAATTTATCTGTGTGTTCTCACCCCAAGAGATGGGGCCTCTGTCTGAAGCATATAAGTAGACTGACATGGGACACTTAAATTGCTATTGTCCACATTAGACGTGTGTGTCACTAAAACAGGATTTCAGCTTCCAGTCCAACATCTTTTGAAAGGACTATATTCATTTTTTAAGAGAGTCATGCACAGGCTTAATTAGATTGTTCCAATTCTAAATACAGTTAAAAAAATCAAAATCATATTCATAATTTGAACTGCAATTATTACATGACAAAGACCAGTACAGACCAGTTTCCTGTTTCCTAGGGATATAGCTACATACTAATATGCACTGAGCAGAGTCAGTAGCATTGAAATCAGAGTATCTCTGCCATTATATCTAGTCAGAAACTATATATTCAACAGTGTGGGGAAATGTTACGCATAGTTATGGGGCAACAGCCACCACCTGGAAAACAAAGGAAAACACTGGCCACCCCAAAATATAACTCATTTTGAATAACTTTTGTGATGGGTTCCCCCCCTTTGGGATGCCACCTGGAACTGGGATAGCACTGAGCCCGCCTGACCCACCAGCCTGGGCTCCCTTTCACCCTGTAATGCTGTGACAAGCTGCAGATACGCTCCCAGTTTCACACTTTCACCAGCACACAAGTAGGGACACACCCAGCTGCAGAAACACACAGACACTAAAATCAGCTCTGCATGGGAAGGCTCAACTAAGGAATTGTCCAGTACTCAAGTGCACAAACCCCCTAGAGGGTAAACCCAAAATTGTACCATCTTGTGCTGCACAGAGACCTGTACAGGGTAAACTCATGAAATTCAGCCCCTCCCTCAAAGTGGAGCAGGATATACACAGCTTTCTGCCCCAAATTATGATTGTCACACACACTGGTTTTAGACAAACAAAAACAAGTTTATTAATCACTTAAAATATAGATTTTAAGTGATTATAAGGGATAATAAACAGATCAAAGCAGATTACCTAGCGAATAAAACAAACACACAATCTAAGTTTAATATAGTAAAGAAATTGGTTATAAGTAGCAAATTCTCACCCTAAATGTTGTTTTAGGCAGATTGCAGAGATTCTTGAAGGCAAGCTGCACTTGCTTGCAGCTTAAAACTCCGGTTATTCCTTTCATAGGCTAGACAACCCCCTAGCCTGGGTTCAGCTCTTACACCCGGTTCAGTCTTTTTGTTTCTCAGGTGTTTCCAGCATCTTCTTTCTTGGGCAGGGAGTCAGTGAAGAACAGACCATGATGATGTAGCCTTAAATAGCATTTGCATATGGCGGGAACCCTTTGTCTCCCAGTTTGATTCCCATCCCTGGTCAGTGGAAAAACACTAGCTTTCTGATGGAGTCCAGGACCAGGTGACTTGGCCGCATGTCCCTGTAGGGTCAGAGCAGCCATAACCCAGAGGCTGTTTGCAGCTCCCCAGGAAGGCTTCCCCAGGAGGCTCTCTGGTGGGAGACTGGCATTTTCAAAGACCTATAGTTTTCCCTAATGGTCCTTCTCAGCTAGCCATTCAGACTGATTGCATTCTGTCTAGTGGGCATTCCCCAGGTGTAAACACATTTGTAATAGATGCATAGACAATATTCCTAACTTCAGATACAAAAGTGATACATACATACACAGAATAATCATATTTAGTAAATAATAATCTTTTCAATGATACCTCACATGACCTATCTGGCATAAAATACATCATAGTTATGCCATAATTATATATTATAATATCTCTGTGAAGAATAGGGGGCAAAGTGTCACAACTGTAACAGAACTGGAACATGTTCAGCCAGCCAGAACATCTAAACGGTCTCATCCTTCTGGTTTTGAAAAGAGAGGATTGCTAGGCAATAGAATAATATCTATAGCACAGTGAGTTAATTGGAGTCTAATCAAAGCCTGAAAGCTCTTAAAATCAAATGTAAATAGGGTGACCAGATGTTCCAATTGTATAGGGACAGTCCTGGTTTTGGGGTCTTTATCTTATATAGGCTCCTATTACCCCCCATCCCTGTCCTGATTTTTCACATTTGCTGTCTGGTCACCCTAAATGTAAATATCTGGCTTTTTGGGGAAGAAGAGTGTGGAAAAAGTTCTAAACCTATTTTCAAGAGTGCTTGATAGTAACTGTGTAATGTTACTTAGGCTTACTGTTGCCATATTATTGCCTCCCAAGAACTTGCAAGTATTAAACTGTTCAGGTTGGTTTCAACATCCTAAGCCCTCCTAGGACCTGATCAGGTAATATAAGTAGGAGCCAACCAAGGAGATATGATTGGATCCATATCCAGCTTAGATTAGAGTTTAGATGTAGATGCAATAGCATCAAAATCTTACAAGCTGTTCCCATAAGCTCTTGAGTCAGACAGGCAGAAATTTTGCAAGATCTACTGATCTCAGGAGATACTGGCCACATTCAAAGCAAAATTGAAAAACAGGCCCCTTCTGTTTTTTGTTTCCAACCTTAACAACCAAGTCCATACAGACAAGTTTATATCCAGGGATTCGAATCCGAACACCCCACCTCAAGAGAGTTGAAGGGTTCAAAGTTTTGATTTTGAATCATCTCCAGTGAAGGATCCCCATTCCTACTTCAATTGAAATAAATGATAAAACAGCAATTGACTTCAGTGAGAGCAGGATTAGGCCCATAAGTAAGAGCTACTAACCTTGTGAATATAGAAAGTACACTCTTCTTCCGCACTCATTAGGCAATGGGAACATATACTAACGAAGGTCAAAAAAGGAATAGGAACTTCAGAAATGTCTAAAGGTCTAGCTCTAATTGTGTACCATAGTCTTGCCAGTTAAAGAGCATGAGGAAATACCTGGTTCCTGTGCTAAGCAAGAGCTTTTGGCTGAATCTGGCATTGGGTCATGAAAAGACATTTTTAACCTCCAGTTTCCTTGCTGAAGAGGGTTTGTATTTTAAATTTCCTATTACTCACTTTCAAGTTAAACACAGGCACATTCACCTTTGAATCTTGAAGATGTATTTTAATTGATTCTCTGAATATTTTAAGGTCAATTAATTCCATGGATGTTGCAAACACTGCATTTTCTTTATTCCAGCTGCTGTTCTAATCATGTTCATTAACTGGATTACTTTTACCTGCCAGCTAATGTTTTATGTTATATTAATAAATCTTCTGTTTGCTATCTGAGCTGAGTGGACAAATAAAATGAATTACCCAATCCTATGATTTTCCACAAGTCTAGCACTATTCTATCATTAGAATGTCATTCTATCAAGGGAATGAACTAGATAAAGGTGACAAAATAAAAATAAAAATATATGCATATATTTTTATTTTAAAGTGTACTGTTAACACAACCTTTCCTTGTTATAAGTCAAGTTTTTCCTTGTGTACTTTATTGTGATGGAAGCCTTATGGCGTGTTTAGCTTTCATTGTTTATTATAGCTGTCAATCATTCATATATTGTGCATGTTTATGGATTTTATATCCTATTCATATTTGTAGGAAACACCAACAAAGTGATACAATAAGATATACATCACATCATCCTACTGATTGACTGTGTAGACATATATTCTAGAAAGGCCCACTGCAAAAATAATTTGCACTTGTACTATTTCCATGTAGTTCTAAGTTAATTTTTAAAAAGCTCTGAACTTCTGCCAGCAGCACATGTGCACTGAAGATAAAATGTAACAGCAATTAATCCAATCCTTTTTGATTTAGTGTTAATTTAACCCAGTGGATTATGCTTTGTTTTACATGCAATTGTGTTGATCCTACTACATATCAGAGAGCCCCCAAATCAACCAAGCTGCAACCCAAAATTTGAATTAAAATGGTAAATAACTTTCTCCTTTTCTAAAGGATCTATTCCTCCAAAAAAAAGAAAAGCAAGTCACAAAGAGTGGCATCTTTAATATAAGGTTGATAAAATTGCATCTGAAAAATGTCAAGATTAGCAGTGGGGTGCAACAGAGCCTGCCAATAGACTCAACTGTGCATTGGTCAGTTACAGATTAAATACGTCAAAGTAAAAGGAGATGATGGCATCATCAATATGTTCAGACACAGACTGTTAGTGCAGTAAACTCCCGATCCAGCAAACATTTATGCATGTGCTTTATTATGAGTAGTTCCTTAAAGCTCAATCGGAATTACTTATGATATTAAAGTTAAATACATGCAGAGGTGTTTGGGGCCTGACTACTCAGAATCCCCCTTTGTTTTCAAAATAATACTAAAAAGGTTCAAAATGATCAATTTTATTGCAATGGCAACCAATGAGTTAAGAACTACTAGGACTAATTGTATAATACTTCCATTCTAACACAATTCTTAAACTGCAGGACTAATTCAGATACTTGTTGTGGCCTATCTGATTAGCGTCTGGCTGCTTTATTTTCCATTACACACAGCTTTCACTGCCATTTCAAGCATATAAGGTTTTCTGGGCATACATCCCTTCATTATACTTCCATTATCAACATGTTTTGGCGGTTACGGGATGGCCTAGATTCATAAATGATATCATTTGTTCACATGGACACCAAGCAAAGTTCAACTGTAGTTCAGCCTTAGTTAAGAATTCATTAATAGACACTTCACATAAAGCACTACCATGTTCGCTGTCATATTTCCCCTCCCCCCACCTTTTTTTTTGCAGCTGAGAATAATTAACTGTTCCTTTGTGAATGTCATTTGTTCTCAAGGAATTAAATGCCACCTTATTTCCCAGAACAAGAATTCAACTGTCATAATTATAGCTTCATTTCAGGAGAAAAAAAATCATAATTTATTACAGATTGTTGAGCATGTGTGATAGGTTTAAATGTCTTTGAAAGTAAATTGTGGCATGTCATGAAGGGCTTTTGCCATCACTGTAATTGAATTATAATTTTGCATTTAAAATTAACAATATTCACCCATTGTTCTTTTATTATGTAAGACTCTGGCAGGGAATTTAGAATTGTGTGTTCAGTTCAGGTCACCACAGTACTGTTATGATGATACATGTATAATAGTTTAAAAAATAAAAATGATACAGGAAGGGACACTGAGGCGAACCCCAGCACTAAAAATATGAGCTTGAGGTTGAAAACTGTGTTAAACTAAATCTCTGTGGCCTTTAAAAGGAGATTTAAGAGAAGATTTATTTGAATTATATTAACTTTAAAAAACACAAAAATAACCAAGATTACTTTAATGTCACAACCATGATTTAAAACCCTGCCCCCAATAAAAGACAATTCAGAGTTAATGTTGAACTACTGGGACAAATTCTACACTCTTACACACCAGTTTAAAGCCAGAGTAATTCTGTGGAATTACTCTGGATTTATACTGATATAATTAAACAGAATTTGGCCAGCCATTCTTACCACCTCACTGTGCAATTGTATCCTTCCTATAATTCCTACATTTACCTTCTGAATCTGAAATCCCAGGGTATCTTCACTTTGCCCTGAACAATCCTATAAGGTTACACACTATTAAATGTCTTATGAATCCATCCTAGAAGTGGCAGTGTTTCTGTGGTGGCTACAATATTTGGATTTCATAGAATATCAGGGTTGGAAGGGACCTCAGGAGATCATCTGGTCCAACCCCCTGCTCAAAACAGGACCAATCCCCAATAATATGGGCATAATTCTGATCTTCATTGCACGTGTGTATATCCAGAGTAACTCTACTTAGGTCAATCTGAAATGTTCATGGAATGAAATGGATAGCTGAATCTGGGACACTTATTACACATGATATTTATTTCATCATTTACAAGCACTGGCCTTGATTTTGACCTCAGCAGTTTTATACCAGCATAACTCCATTGACTTCATTGGGTTTCACACCTCAGTTACACCAGTGTAAACGAAAACAGAACTAGTCCCCTTAATTAAGCATCTGTCACACACCTATATGAGTAGGGTGATATTAGCTCTGTTTTACAGATGGAGAAACTGAGCAAGAAAGGTAAAGTGATTAGTTTGTCAAAGGCTACAGAAGAAATATGGGATTCGAACTCAAGACCTATAGAAACCCACCTTTGGGCTCAGTCCTTTTAGACCACTATGCCTTCCTAAGGCAAGTACTCTCTGTATGCTCCATAGAGTTTGGATACTAACCCTAATCCCCAAAACGAGCTTCTGTTTTCCACTTCTTCTCTCTTCCGGTTGCCTGTGTTTGTCTAGTGCCTTGACAAAGCATTCCACTGTCTGAGTATATTTAGAACACTGGGGTTGCAGCATCATTAACAGTGTCATTATTTAAGAGGAAAAATGAGAAAATAAACCTGGTTTTGTATTTTACAGGTTTCCTTGCACACGGAAACAACAAAACAGACTATTTACCATCAGTATGGGTGTCTAGCAGGAAAGCCTAAAGCTATGAAGTGAACCTCAAGTTTTAAACAAACAAAAAGTTAAATGTTTAAACGTAAAGAAAGCTCCATGGGCGATGGTGTCTCAAAAGGCACTGCCTTTCCTGAGGCTGCTTGCTGTGCATGGTGTGCGCTCTGTACCATAGATTAGGGGGGGACCCACACATTACCCACCCTAAAATGCCCCAAAGCGGAGTGAGGCCATGCTACCACCTCCTCCACAACTCTCATTTGGACAATTTGCCTGCCAGGTGTTTTGCTCAGAGGGCTGTGATTATGATTGGGCCTTGCACAAATTGGGGGAGATTTCTTGTGTCCCATGCCACCCGCACATCCATGTAAGAGCAAATCTCATTCTACCCCTTGGTATGAAGGAGTAGAGTAAATAGAGCAACATAAAATTTAGAACACAATCTTGTCCTTGGGAACCCAAGGAAATCAAAAAACAAGAGAAGGACGTGGTCTTGCACTGACCACAATAAATTTTTCCACAACCTACAATAGATGGAACAAGAAATTGTACATTCCTGATGCTGAAGGAATGTATGTCAGAACCTAAAACTGTTGAGAAATTTTTTAATGACAGTTCATGCTAGTGAAAATATCGTCACATAAAGCTGGCAAGGTCAGTGTCAACCTGGCTTACCTGTCATGCAAGCGCCAACCATGCATGATTTATTTGCCTTGGCTAGTCGCTTATGTTCCCAACTTTCCAAGGACTTTCTTTTGTATCATCGTTGGATTATACGGGACAAGCATAATGTAGCTTATATTGTATAGACATTGATTTTAGAGACTGTAATCTGACAATGCTCTGAGCCGCTTCACGTTAGAAGACCTCAGGAAGTATTTCCTTTGATTTCCTTCACATATGTAAACTATGAGAAGCTTTTCTTCATTCATCTAATCCACCCATGCAGCAGAGTGTCCTTTCACACACTGAAAAAATCTACAGCCACCTGATCAAAGTTATATCCGACTGAGCAAGCCAATTCCAGTCAGTACTCTTGCTCTCATTCACCATTCCCTCCATTGTGTGCTTCTGGGAATGTTGGGTGTCTCCTGCACAGGGGTGTAAGTTAAAGTGTGTGTAGAGAGAGAGGGAATTTGGGAGGTATGGGAGAAGGGGGAGATAATATTTCCTGTTTACAAGCAAGCAGTTTGATCACACCCCCACACAGCTGTCAGAGTTGCCAATCATGGAAACAGGCACCCACAGCTGCAACCAATAGAGAAAATATAACCTGCTACTAAGAATACAGAGAAGGAAGGGGAGGTAGAAAGGCCTGGAATAGCAGAGGGGTGACCACCCTACACTAGGCTACCTTCAAGAAAGCAGCCAAGAGATTGAGGGAGATAGAAAGCCCTAAAATTGAAGGGCTGATAGACTTAATTGGAGGAGAGAGTCCAGGAAATGTCCTGACTGAGAAACAGACTAAGGAGGGTCAGTCAGGAGAAGCAGAGCCCCCTTCCAAAGATCACAGTGAGAGATTATGACTGTTGCTTTTTGGGCTCCTTCACTGCTGCAGAATTGCCTCAGTGAAGGGCTGCCCTGACTCACCTGTAACATGCCTTCTGTGGCAAGGCACTTCCTTCACCAAGCTCAGTGTTTTGCTTAGGGTGACCAGATGACAAGAACAAAATATCGGGACACGTGGGGGCAGCCACAGGCTTCCCCCCTTCCCCCCCCCACCACCACCACCACGGCCAGCTCTAGGTTTTTTGCCTCCCCAGCAAAAAAAAAAAAAAAAAAAAGGCAGAGCACCAAAGCAAAATATCGGGACAAATGGCATCCCAACTGTACATCGGTCAGGACGCGGGACAAACAACTAAATATCGGGACAGTCCCAATTTTATCGGGATATCTGGTCACCCTAGTTTTGCCCTGTGGCCATGTGAGAGCCTGGAGTAAATCAGTCCCTCTCCAGAGTTTTATTCCTCACTTGTGGGTTATTTTTCCCCAGTATTTTACAAGGTGGGCTACAAGGTAGCCCATGCAGCCCTCTTCAGACAAACCAAAGGAACAGATTCATAACACAAAAAGAGTATTCTGCTCCCTGTCTGGGGTGGTGCCTTGTTATGCTGATTCTGGGGTGCCAGTCATTCCCAAAGTCAGTCAGGGGTGCTAGAACAATTTGTATAGTGAGGGTACTGAAAGCCATTGAATCAAAACTGTAAACCCTGTATAACCCACTTCAAGTGCAAGTTCCCGCACCTATTAAATCAGTTAACTTGGTTGCTTTTCCCTAGAGGGAGGAAATCTACCTTCCATCTAGGAGAAGGTGCTGGAGGTGCTCTCTGCTGTTGGTAGCCTGCTGCAACTTGTCTTCCCCCCCACCCCACCAGAAGAGAGATTTTTAAAGGTCACAGACAGCCCTTAATTGGGCTTAGGAGTTCCTAGTTGACCTGAGGTAACCTTTCAGCTCCTGGGGAAAATGGCTTTTACCATTCTAGGGCTGACACACCTCTCCTCCACCCTCTCTTACAGCTCTCACTTTGAACCTGTCCTTGTTATTATTGCTGTTGTCCCCCATACATACTTGTGACCTGGGCTCAGTGGATCTTCCCCATGGGCTGGGGAAGGATCCTTTAGCTGTGGGCGGCCTTGCATCTGCCCACTTCCCAGAACTCAACAGGACCATCTCTTACGGCTCTCCAGTTTGACTTTGTCACATTTCTTTTTGGCTAGCTGCCCCCCCCCCAGTACACACACACTCACACATACCCCTACCTGCTTAAAGCCCGAGAGCATCTAACGGCAGTTAGCAAAGCCAACTATTTCAAACTCTGCACTGATTTAAATTTACTTTATCTTTTATGCCTAGTCTCTAAACTAATTTTCATCCAGTGGATGTCACTACAGACTTTGTCCCGCTCCTATGCGCGAACCAGGCAACCAGCAGATGCTGGAAATCTGGAACAAAGCTATACATGGCGTATGTACCCATTTCTTCCAGTGCTCTGATCAACTACCATTCTTAGAGGACACGTTTAGGAGTTGTTACTGAGGCTGATGTTTTTGTCACTCATATTCTGGTGGTTTAGACATATGGCTAGTTTTGCCATCCACATAGTATTGGCACTAACTGAGAAATATGGTTAGTAGTTCTAACATTTCACTGACAATGGCATTCAGATACCATGGAGATCTGAATGCCATTGGCATAAGCATCTGAATAGAAAAGAAAATGATGCTGTGATTATAGTGAATTTTTAATGGTAGCAAACCAAAACTACATTTAAATTCATTCTATGTCCATTGAGTATTATGAAGTGTGATGATACTCACTATAAACTGAAGCAAAATCACCTACATATGTTAAGTAATAAGAACATACACAAAACTTATCAGGTAAAAACAGCTTTTAGCCACAACAAAACTGGATGAGATTCAAACCAGAGACCTAAGAGTGAAAGGCTCTCTTTGTCTCATTACCAGTTGCCTGAATCATCCAAGCCCTAATGCTCACATTTTTTGAGCTCTCCTAATTTGATAAGAGTTTTACAATGGATTAGATGTATGAAATTTTCACACTCTGAAATCAATTGCTATACAGTATAACATACAAAACAGCAGGGTCTACATGTTCTATATTCTTTTATTTCACACAATTTTTGGCAACTTGTCATTCAACAAGGGATTTATTACTGATATTCCCTTTCTCTAGGGAGACAATGTAGTGTGATGGGACATTGGTTTTGCAGTGATCAGAAATCATCTTCCAGATAGCCATAAAAATTCATTTCAATTTGATCAACCTCAGGCAAAGGTTATCACCTACTCCAGCTTATGCTTATTTTAATAGTAACAAGTGACTTTTTAAAATCTTCAGTAATATGAAATTACTGTCATTTGAAAGAACTGTTTAGGTTCCTTGACCAGAAGAGGCATTTAACTGTGTCATGTGTGATGTATGACACATTTAATTGCTCTATGCAGCTATTCAAAAAGCATTCAGAAGTAATCATTTAGCATTAATATCCTGGGGCACTCTGAGGTCACAGTACATTAAAAACTAATTCAGACTGGTTCGAGAATGCATTTTTCATATACAGAGTAACATAATTCTTTTAGGATAAAAGTGATAGTGGCTCTGCAGCATTTTGAGAGACAGGGTGATCTACATATCTGTCAGTGGTATTGTTGCAAAAGCAGCAAGTCAGACCTTTTTCTCATCATAACTCAAACTTATGATGAATGAATATTGTCACGTCTAAAATAGCTTCTGTAGCAATTTGTTTTATAATGTATTTTTAACTCGAGATGTTTGGTTCTTCTTTTGTTATTTTCCCACAGATCAACCTGCTTGCCATCTTTTCCTGGACAGACCATCATCTAGTAATTCTAACTTGTCTGCAGGTGTTGGTTTCCATACAGAAGAGCAAAAAAAAAATTTAGCTTAAAATGACATTTTAGATTATGGAATACAGCAAGAAGCACAGAGATAATGCCTCTGAGGGAGCATTGTGTGTGTGTGTGTGTCTCCTCTGTACATAATGCAGCAATCTCCTGAGAACAGAATGCCAGCCCTTTTGCAGCAGGGAGGGGAACTTCCCTCCATTTAAGAGTGCAGTACATAGAAAAATCATAACAGACACCAGCTACATGCACCAGAAAATGTTGTTCAGTGTAGAACATGTTCATAACCAGTCCTGCTGCAGCCACTTTATTATCCTCACACGACACAAGAGATGTGCCACCAGATTACAAGTCAGGGCTCTAATTGGAAAAAGTAGTGGTGACACTCATTCAAGAACAGCCCACAATCCACGCCCCACCCTCCTGAGATGCCAAAATGAGATGCCACTTGTAGCAAATTGGGGAAATCTTCAAAAAAAAAAAAAAGGTCAGGCGAACTTGGCTGGTGTTACAGTCTCCATACTGACTAAAATCAAGGATTGAAGCAGGGATCTCCAATGCCAGAAGGGTAAATTTCTAAAGCTTGAACTAAAGAGCTAGCCACTTTGCCTGAGTGCGGTACACCAAAACCCCAAATCATAACAGCCACAAGCTACATGCACCAGAGAGTTCTATTCAGTGTAGGCTAATAATGCTATTCAGTGTAACAGACTTACATCCTCTGTGGATCAGGCACATGGAGGAACACGGTGCGACATAATGCACACTGACCAGTGGGATACACAGGCTCCTAGTGGTTTCTTCCCTCTCAGTGAGATGTGGATAACGCTCTTGTGCTGGTCTGGGCTAAGGCATAGAGCACGGCAAGCCTGTGCCTAAGGCAATGGCTCCCAGGGTCTGACATCAGAATCTCTACTTTCATTTTTAGACATTGTTTCTAGCCCTTATGGTCGCAAAGAAAAGCTTGAAAATATGAACCAAGTGTAACCAATGTAGTGATGTCTGCTTCAGTCGAGTCTGCAAACAGCCTCCAGCAGAGGAAGGAGCAGCAGACCTCAGAGGCAGGGAAGAAGCTGCCCGTCCTCTCATACAGCACCTGCCTGGCTGTTGCTGCTCTAGCAGTGGGACTGGTTGGTCAGGAGCTCTGAATCACTCATTGTGAGAGATTAAATGCACCCTAGAGCAGTGGTTCTCAACCAGGGGTCCAGGGTCCCTGTGGGGCCACAAGTAGATTTCAGGGGGTTCAACAAGCAGGGCCAGCATTAGACTCGCTGGGGCCCAGGGCAGAAACCCAAAGCCCTGAGCCCCGCCATCCAGGGATGAAGCCAAAGCCTGAGCAATGTAACTTTGTGTGGGCCTCTGTGGCATAGGGCCCCAGGCAATTGCCATGCTTGCTGCCCCCTAGTGCTGGCTCTGGTTTTTATATGCAGAAAAACAGTTGTGGTAGCACAGGTGGGCTGTGGAGTTTTTATATCATGTTTGGGGGTGGGGCAGCTCAGAAAGAAAAATTTCACATTTTTAAGGATCTCTCTGCAACCACAATGACTAAAGATTGAAAGTAAATAAACAAACAAAAGTCAGTGAAAGCTCAGGGTCTGGAGCACAAGATGGAAGCCTCAAAAAAAGCATCAGGTCACAGACCTGCTGTGACAAGACCCAATTTGGTGGCCTAGCAGATAATTCCCAATGATAGAACTTCCCCATCATGTCTAGCTGTTCTATAAGTGATCTTACATAGCCAATCCTTTTTCTAATATTACTACTCTCTTGCATTAGGGAGAAGTGAACAGTTTTATGGGATGTCATTAAAAACTTTGACTTTAAAAATAGCAGGGGTTTCTATGGTCATTTTTTAGAGCAGAATTGCACTCTTTTTTAAAAAAAAGTGTTTTTGTTTGTTTGTTTGTTTGTTTGTTTGTTTTTATAAACAATGCTTTAAGCTCTGCTACCCATAAAAACTTGTTAGGATAGCTGAAACTGTTCAAGTCCTGATGATGTTTACAGTGCAATGCAAAATAGGTATATATAGCCCATATGAATAAAATATTTTACATATCCATTGGGGTACTATTAGATAGATGCTGTAGCCATGATACAAGAGTAATGTACCTAAAAGTTTGTTAACCAGTAAAGTAATTCTCTGTCCACAATCTCTTCTCTTTGTTAAATATGTATATATACTTTATATTTTATAGATAGGTATTACACTTTTGGAACCATTCCACTTTGTCATACAATTATACAATGGGGACACAGATTATCAGTAGGCAGGGCCTTAGGAAAGTGTGAGGAAAAATATACTGCATCTCTGCAATGGCCAATTTGCAGACATCAGGTAATTCAGATTTTTTTTAATCAAAATTACCAACCACCAGATCACACGACAAATTAATTAAATACCAAATTTTAATGTGAAATTACTGTTTTTAAGCAATTGCACCACAAAAGAGATTCTCGTTTAACATTTTTATACTAAAAAGGACTAAGTTCTGGTCTCTACATCACAATTCAAAATACAAATATGATTTGATGAAATATTTCAAAATTTTGAAATATTTCCATTTCTCAGAGTTTCTGTTTTGTGTGACTTTTCGTGACATTTTTCCTGAGAGCACATTTGAATTTTTTTTTTTAACTAAAATTTGGGTTTCAGTAAGAAATCACTTTTTTCACTAAATGAAAAGTCAATGATTTCAAAAATGATTTCAGCAAAAAAAATTTTTAAAAAAATCAGAAAATTTTGTGAAAATTTGAAGATTTTCAATGATGGTCAACAATTTTCCTGAAAAGTTAGATTTTTGAAAAAGGTCATAAACACACACACTGCAAAAATGTTGACTAGCTCTAATTACAAAACATAATGTGCATAAAAATTCTTTATGATTTTTAATATAGTATTTTCAATTCCTTTCATTTAATGGTTTAATGTATTGTTTTATGTAACTGGGGTTTTGGGGAGTGGAAGGGAGGGATGGTAATATTTCACAATTACAAAGGTCCTTAACAGGTTACTTCTTGAAGATAAGGGAAACCATAACAAGTGAGAGCAACAAACAAGGGAACGGAATGAAGGGGAATGGTTACAGACAGACTATGCAGTTAGGCCCTGATCCTACAATATCTTATGCATGTGCTTAACTTTACTACCATCAATCAGTATTTTCAAGATTAGGCCCCTAGACTCCTAATATTTCTGAATCCCATACTTAAAGCTAAGTAGATGCTTAGATGGCCTTCCTTTGGTATGCTGAGGGCCTACACATCCCAAAGTACAGTAGGCTGACATTATTGAATTTGAAGGAACATGACCCAAAATACATAAACAGATTTACAGACTGGCCTTTTATAAAATGCCAGTTGCTGCACTTTAATACAAATTTTTCCCAGACTGTCGCAATCTCAATAGCACCATGGAAAACAATAAAATGTGCCAAAGTAATCAGCATTTCCAGTCACAGAACCTGGCTTCAGGGTACCATGGAATTCTATGGGCTCTGACAATAGTTCCCTAGTCCATCGGACAATGGAGCAAGCTTTTAGGCTGATTCTGCTCCAATTGAACTCTCTGGCAAAGCTCCCAGTGAGTTTAATAAGAGCAGGATAATGAACCTTGTATGCTTTCTCCACAAGGCAGAATGGTGGGTCAGGTGGTGTGGTGGTGAATGAATTCTAATGGCTTATCCTCAAGTCTAACGCCTCCTTTCTCCTCCCCAATTCTGGGCTCAGCTGGGTATTCGTTCAGTTCCCAGCAGGGCAACTGGAGATTCCCCATCAACAGGGAACCCCAGCTGCCATGCTAGGACAGCTCTCTATCATTTTTGCACTGCCAAAGTAGCACAAAGGGGATGGAGGCAGGGGTCACAATCTGTCCTTATTTGCTTAAAATGCAGTTCCACCCTGAAATGTAATTCAATAAAAGTGGAAACCTTGGCTTTCCATGTACATAGTGATTCCAGGTAAAATGTGTTGTTTACACATATGATGTTTTTCTAACCGGCAGCTCAGCAAATTCAACCTGTACTCAGTCAAGGTGCGTTATTTCTATCCTGTGCACCATCAGCAGTAACAAACATCCTGTAAGTCCAGCACTGCTTTTGGCTATCCGTGTGCAACCCCATTGGAAGCTACAGAACAAATAGGATATGGAATGAGTAAGACAAAATGTGAAACCCTGTTTTGTCATTTGTATACTGTCTTCTTTCAAAGCAGACTCATACTTTAAGCAAATCCTTCCAAACATAAAGAAACTAATTAAAAATATCCTGGGATGGCATACTAGCCTCCCCACTTCTGAGTCCCAGTGATGGAACAAAGTCCTGCTCAACTGCATTTTAATTCAGTGACAGGAAAGATCCACCTTGAAAGGTCAGTGAAATAAAAAATCTTTACGTTAAAAAAGGTAGAAGGAATAAAAATAGAAAAGTAGTGTAGACATTGTCCAATCTAGGCAATTACAGATAGCATTCTCAGGCACAATTTTTAGTATGCTTAATAAGTTTTCTGCCCAACATTTGATATTCAGTTCAGGCAATCCATATTCAGAAAATACTATGCAGATAGTGTGATAATCTTTTACAGTGTAAAGGCAATGAATTCAAAGCCTGTTTGCTGCAGCTGGTGTTGCTCACCACAGAGGACAAAATAGATAGATTAGTTTGGATACACAGCAATTGTCTTTGCATTTACATTGCTCACTGTTTCCAAATGAGAATCTGGGTCCTACTTGCCATGTTTTGTAATTCGTTACTAGGCCTTTTCCAGTGTGTGACTTTGAACTCACATAAAATGGAATGGAGCTGGAAGGGGGAGAATGATGGTAGTCGGTCAGGCCAAAGACACACACAGGCAGCTGGAAAGGATGGGAGACAACACAGCCCCCTGCAGCCCTTCTCATGTACACTCACCTATTTATGAGGGTCTCTGAATGATCCTGCTCACCCCAGTCCTCTGGCTTCCCTCTCCCACCACAGGCACTTCTGCATGTGTTGCAGTAGCCACTGAGATCTCTGCATGGGGAGAGGCTAGGGACAGGATGGATAACAGAGTGTGGATAGAGTAGAGTCTCTGTAGGTCTTCACTGCAGAGAGGCTGAACGGCTACTCTGAGGCCAATGATGTTCTAGCCTGACTGCCCTCATAATGGTCAAGGCCAAGCATAGCTCCCTTATAAATGATTAAGCAGCATCTACAGATCTCACAAATTGGGTCCTCAGATCATGCTAAGCATCATATAAGCAGAAACTGCACAAAGTTCCTTCCAGGTCTCGGGAAATAGTCTCCAATGCTGGCCAGGGGCACCTCCACTATGTATCACATGATAGCTTTCCTACTAACCCACACTCAATAGAGTACAGGAATTACCATTATTTATACCAAACCCAAAGATGTGTTTGAAACCTCAGCAGCAAACAGACAAAGTCCCTCCGCAATGAGCTTTCAACTTAGAATGTAAAATATGACTCGAAGAAGGGAGAGAAACAACAAGGAGTAGGCTGGGGAAGGAGTCACATAAATAAGATCCTGCAGTGGCTTCTGTACATCTGGGTAACTTTTTTATCAGCTTAATTTAATTAGTTCACTTCTTTCCTGTAAGTCATTTCACTTGAGGCCTTAGCCTAACCAGAAACTGAATCCAGGTTTCAGAGGGCTGCAATCTATGAATTAATTCACTGCACCTTCTAGCCCCCATATAGATCCAATTTTAAGTGCAGGAGAACAAAATAAAATTTTCTGTGTTAAAAAACACACACAGGAATTGTAGCACAAAGAAATCAGAACAGCAAATTTAATGACTTAATATTGTACAATATAAAATCATTCCAGTTGAATAACTTTTAATTTATTATAATACATAGATGCCAATTATGCCTGATTTATTAAGAGAAGTTCAGCGGTACCAAGGCCTATGTTTGACTGGTTGCCATAGCATCAAGCTTTTACAAGGACATCTTAAGGATCATTAAAGTGTCAAGGTGACAAGTCCGACACTCAGTGGATTTAATAATGGATGCTAATAATGTTACCTCTTCACATCACGAAACATCTAGGAGTCAAGTTAAGTGGCATAAATTTTATAGATTTCTCTTTTTTATTTTAGATATGTTCTAAAAAGGAGGCCAGCTGAAGCTGGTGTAACTGAATACAGTATTATTCATCCTACATTCTGCTCTCTCGTGTGTGTTCCTGACAGATTTCCTAATGATTGTAAAATCCAACTTGCAACCATCCCACACTGGCTTGTTATTTTTCAGAACTCATAGGCTAACACACTATTGAGCTTGGCCAACACTTGCAAAAGAGGCCTCCAATGCGGGGCAGGAAGTGGTTTGGTGGTACTCTTTCCCCCTGTGAATCAGTAGCTAACCAATGCCCCAGCAAGTTGCTATGGGATGCTGTGATGCAGGAAACACTGTACACAGGAACTATAAAATGAAGTTCCTGGCTTGTGCTCATTAAAGCCATCTTGAGGATATACTCAATATCTAAAAAGGAATTGCATCACAGCTGACAATAAGCACCACCAACTCATTTCTAATAGGTCAGAGAACAACTTTTGGCTGGTAATGACTTCCAGCCACTTGTATAGACTTGTGCCAAATTCAGGTCAGTAACCCAGAATTGCCCAGTGTCTAAATGAACACTATCTGGCTGAAACTTATTACAGGTGTGTTGGTGGCTGTGCAGTTCAGCACATGCCTGGGCTTTAAGGAGGCATGCACAAGAACAACTGTGACACCCCTTGAAAAGGTGCATCCCCCATTTGTTCCAACTGCTTCCCCTAGCCCCACCAACATTATCTTAGTCTTGTGTGGAATGAGTGTCAGCCAATACAGGCCCCAAGATCATCAAGGCACAGGTTAGTCATGCCACTGATCCAGTTAAGGCATACATGATGGAGACATAGAACTGGGTGTCAACAGCATATTGAAAGTACTGCAGCCCTTGTCTTCCCTAACCCTCCTCTCAGTTTCATATGAGCACTGAACATGTGCAGGGGCACCACTCAGGGAGGGCAGTTGCACCTCTCCCATTCCTGTGCTTCATACCATGTGTTAATTTTAGGACTGATATGTCTATCTCAATACCACCTGAGCTAGAGCTCAGTGCCATCCCTAGCAGTGGGAGGATGGGACCAAATGGCCTGGGGGGAAGAAGTAGTGGGGAGACAGGAGCTCCTGGACACTGGGGAGAGCAGCCGGGGCCCACCGCCTCCTGAGAGGGAGGTTGATAGGAAAGGGGCCAAGACCCCAAAAGATCCTGAGGCAGCTCCGCTCTGTGCAAACAGGCCTCTCTCACCATTACCTGAGCCTGCAGCAGCACACACTCACCAACTACCACCATCAGTCTGCCTCCACCCACCATAACGAGTCAGTTGTCAGGAGCCTTACCTCTAGAAGCAATCCCACCTAATACTCTAAGAGAAAGTCAGCAGGATCCAAGGGAAATTATACCCCTCACGTGGATGACTGTGGAGGAGCAGAAACTATACTCCTTACAGCCTAAGTGGCCCCTGAACCTCACTGAATGTTGCCCTCCCCCAAATACAATCTGAAATAGTGCCACTAGACAAGAGAGGTGACAATATCAACCCATGTGGCATCCCACACCAGGAACACTTGGGACAGAGGAACAATGGCCTACAGCTAACTTTTCTCTCACAAAGATAAAAAGAGCCACTCAAAAGCAGCTCTGTGCTACCCCTGCTAGTGTTTGCAAGTAAGCCAACAAAATCCCATGGTCAGCTGTATCAACAGCAGGTGAGAGAGACAAAAGAATCAGCATGGACACTTTCTCTCTATCCTAGGAGGAGATCATCAACTAATGCTACCAGTGCAGTTTCTATCCAATACCCATGTCTATAATTCATATAATTCATATCCAGGAAATCTGGGGAATTAAGAAACTGCCAGGGTTGCCTTTCCACAACCTACAAATGACCAATATCAAGAGTTAATATTTTTGAGCACGAGTCTCACAAAAGCTTCCTTAAAATCTGCTGGAGCTCTGCCCCACTAAAGGGAAACATTGACACTCTTGACTAAAAATAGACCCTATACCTCTCACTGGCCTTCAACAGCCAGGAAGGACAAGCATCCAACTTGCAGGTTATAGCATTAAGCTGCCCCAGCACCATGAGTGATACCAGCTGAAACTCAAAAAAAGAGAACATAACCCCACTACTTCTCTTTAGAGGCTGAAATTCTGGCCCCATCGATGTCAATAGCAAAACTCCCATTGACTTTATTCAATGGAGTCAGGATTTCAGCAAGGGTGTTTAGTACCACTCCTCTCACATTCACAGAGCATGACTGTTTGCCCCTGCAAAAGGTGTACTAGTTCCCCACGCCCTTTGCTTCCTTGAGAACTTGCAAAGCAGAAGCCAGGATCTTGCCCAGGTTGTGTATTAATAGGATACTTACAACCTGATCAGGCTTCAGAAGTTACTATGATAGAGGCACAAAAGAACAATGAGGAAATTCAAAGCTGAAATCTATGTCCTAAACTCAGCCTATTGTGCTCAGATAGTACAGAAGTAACAGAGCAATGCAAAGTGTCACACACTGTGTTCAGTTCACAAGAAATAGATACAGAGGCCAGAGTGTCCATGCTAACTTTTGAATTCCTGGTGTTTCTTCCCCATTGTGCATATAATCAGTCCCCTTCTGATGTGTGCATTAAACTCCTGAGTTTGCGTTGATGAAAGTTACATACATCCCATTGAAAAGATTTTTCTCCTCTCTGTCTATAGCGTGTTCATTGTTAGACTCTGTAGTCAACCAGACTCTCAAATAGCCAGTGAAATGGAATTCTAGCCCTCTGTATCTTACAGCAGCATAAGAATTTTGCCAGATATTTCAGGCATGCTTGGCAGAAATTAAGGGGTTTAACCATAAGTTTAGTTTATTCCATTCACCACATCTCTTCAGAAATACATATGCCTCTCATGCTGGTCATGTATTTGGCTCCAGGTTAAGTTATGCTCTTTGAAAGGTATTGTGCAATCTAAACCCTCTGTGTAACTATCATGTTAAAATGGAAGCCAGCACTAGCCATATTCTTCACCATGAATTTGTGTAGAAGCAAGGAGAGTGGGGTTTCTGAGGGAGCAGGGTACATCTTTTATAAATGCAGCTGGGCAATTTTTTTTAATTCATTTGAACTTTTAAATGAATTCTCTTTGGCACATCTGCATCCTTTCTGTGTTCATTTTCAGCAAACATCTAAGCAATCAAGTTTATTAGTACAAATATTTTCCAAAAGAGAACTTCAAAAGTCCAGGGATAATTATTTGTGCCAAAAGTGCTTACCTGCTTACCGAATCATGGTACAGAAACAATGTGATTTAGGGTTGTGTGATATATGAGCTAACACAACTAAACACCACAACTAAAATTCTGAATACTTTGTTAAACCACGGTGTAAAATATCAGAAAAGACATTCATCCAATAAATTTGGGCAGAGAATAAGTCTGAGGAAATGGCAATTGTCTCCTGGATGTTCAGGAAACAGAAAGAGCAGCCAAATTCATTGAACAAATTGTTTGTTAAGAATTATTTTCTCACCTCTACTTATCACCATCTTTGCCAAAAGCCTCTAAAGGCTCTCAGAGCTAGTAGATCAGCACTAAATGGATGCTTCATAGTGTAACGACTGAAGGAGGAGTAATAAAAATGTACTCATATCTGCCAAAACTAATCTGTTAATAGGAAAGTTTGTGGCAAGCATTCTGTAATTCATATTTAGAGAAAATGGAGCTGTTTTTTTCTTAAGCAGCGAGATGCCTATTGTGCAGGTAATTATAAGAAGGCCTATGTTGACCTGGCAATGAAGTAGTGTATCTAAATACCTGAAGAGAAGGAGAAAAACAGAAATGAAAGCTGAGGCCCCATCTGTTAGGCTGTAATGATTGGGCTATTTGAAGGCAGAAAGGTTTGTCTGAAGCAGCTGGTTTCTATCCAAGTGACCTTTTAGCATTTCTGCTTTTGCCATCTGACAGATGTGTCAACTCAATAATTTCAAAAGCCCCTGAGTAAATAACCAATTGTGAGCAAGGATGACCCAAAGCGATGACAAAATGGGTGCACACAGCACATTATAGAACATAATACCTATTGAAAGAACTGGGAACATTATCAAAGGGGAAAAAACATTTTACTCTTTATTTTTGAGTAAATGGTTTTCCTGCCCACAGATCAGTTGTTTTCGAGATTGTGAAATGAATGGAAGGATATTGTGATGTGGTTGCCTTTGGAACACTTCTATAAGCTGGTTGCAGGACTCAGGTGGTGTCTCGGAGCTCAAAATGGACTCCTGCTCCCTCACTCAGTTCACAGCTGGGAAGAAAGACTGAAGGCCAAAGCTAATTGGTTTGGTGAATGATTGGGAAACTGCAGAGAAGTGATTGCAATCAGACCAGGTCTGATAGAGTTTAAAGTCTTCTAAAGAGTTTTCAAAAAGAAGGGATGCAGATGCTGCTTTTAACGTGAAGGTGAATGTCAAAGCAATACTGAGACTACTGAACGTGCTCTGTTTTGAAAATGCACCAGAGATTCTGCTTTTGATTCACACCATTATATAATACCTCTTCCACAGTGCTATAGAGCAGTGGTCCTCAACCAGAGGTCTGGGCCCCCTAGGGGGCCTCGAACAGATTTCAGGGAGGCGTCCAAGCAGGGCCAGCATTAGACTCACTGGGGCCCAGGGCAAAAAGCTGAAGGCCTACCACATGGGGCTGAACCCCAGGTCTCTGAGCCCTGCCACCTGGACCTGAAGCTGAAGCCTGACCAATGTAGCTTTGCGGGGGGTCCGGGACATGGGGCCCCAGGCAATTGCCCTGCTTGCTACTCCGTAATGCTGGCCCTAGCTTTTTTATGCAGAAAACCAGTTACTGTGGCACAGATGGGCTGTGGATTTTTTATAGCATGTTGGGCGGGGCGGCAGGGGCTCAGAAAGAAAAAGGTTGAGAACCTCTGATATAGAGTGCGCTCAGGTAAGTATCACATCTACTAAGTTTAATGGTATTAGCATAATTTCCATTTAAAACTAAAAGGGGCACACAGCTCACCCATTGCCAAATCAGTCCAGACCTCACTGACAGAGAGCAGTATTACAAAGAGAGGATTATAGCAATGTCAGTTAATGCTGGAAACGTAGCTAGGTCCATTTACTCTTTCATTATGATATGGTCAAAAGGGTTAACGAAACAAATGCTCTCTCTCTATACCAGTGGTTCCCAAACTTGTTCCGCCGCTTGTGCAGGGAAAGCCCCTGGCGTGCCGCGCCAGTTTCTTTACCTGCCACGTCTGCAGGTTCGGCCAATCATGGCTCCCAGTGGCCGCAGTTTGCTGCTCCAGGCCAATGGGGGCTGCTGGAAGCAGCGGCCAGTACATCCCTTGGCCCATGCCGCTTCCAGCAGCTCCCATTGGCCTGGAGCAGTGAACCGCAGTCACTGGGAGCCGCGATCGGTCGAACCTGCAGACGTGGCAGGTAAACAAACTGGCCCAGCCCGCCAGGGGCTTTCCCTGCACAAGCAGCGGAACAAGTTTGGGAACCATTGATCTATACCATTGTTAACAGGTAGAAGGTTTTAAAATCCCTTTCAGTCCAAGGAGACTAGCCTTGTGGCTAAAGTCCAAACAGTACTTGGAGTCAGGAGATCTGGACTCTGTTAAATACTGGCTCTTCCATAGACCTCTATTAAATCCTCTGCTCACCTGTTTCCTCAGATGTAAGAAAGACAGGGAAATATTGTAAGCCCTATCTCAAAATGCTGCTGTGAAGCCCAACTTGTTGATGTTAGTAATGTGCTTTATGATCCTTGGAAGGCTCTCAGGTAAGTTTAATATTTTCTTTAAAAATACTCTACCTGACCTAGATAGATTGAAACTCAAATGAAAAACCATTTAAGAAGTTTTAAGGTTGATAGTGTTGGTAGTGAAAACCCATCTTACAGATAATACAGAGCTGCTATAAGTATCATATTCCAAGTACATTTGTATTAGGAGTCACAAGTGTCTGTACAGATACCAAGTCAAAATCTCACTTCACTGCCGATCAGAAATTACAAACACAAAGGTCCAATTCTCAGGTAAAATATATTGGATATGTAGGATATAAAATGTTCATTTGTTTAAGAGAGCTTTGGGGATATTTAAAGATCAGGCTCAAGTTCCCTGGCTGAAAATTTAAAAATTTGAATTAAAATGTAACACTATAAATAGCAATCATTCCTGAAAGCACTCTGTTAGATTAAAAATGTATATCTATGCTCTTATATCATGCTCACCACAATATCTGAGTGCTTTTATATATATGCTAAGTCAGTAGTATTTAAACCCATTTTGCAGGTGCGAGGCCGTGGAGAACTGGACCTGCAAACAAAATTTTGGGGTGCAGGGTTTAAGTTAACAGAATTTTTTTCAAACCTCCAGAAAGATTATTTTTCAAGTTGCCTCCAATTTTATCCTCAACTGGTTTTTCCATTTTGTGTTCAGCATCTAATATGCCTCCAGCAATAGTTCACACATAGATCTGGGCAACAGAACCTAGCTTTGATTATATAAGGATAGTTTTTAAATCTAGAATCATAGAAATGTAGGGTTGGAAGGAACCTTGAGAGGTCATCTAGTCCAGCTCCCTGTGCTAATGCAGGACCAAGTATACCTAGATCATCCCTGATGGGTGTTTGTCAAACCTGTTCTTAAAAACCTCCAATAATGAGGATTCCACAACCTTTCTTAGAAGCCTATTCCAGTGCTTAACTACCCTTATAGTTAGAATGGTTTTCCTAATATCTAACCTAACTCTCCCTTGCTGCAGATTAAGCCCATTACTTCTTGTTTTTGGCATCCCTGGGTGGGCCAGAGGCTACAACACAAGCCTTGCCCGGATCCCTTGCAGGGACCGGCGAGTGAGGACTCCGACCGACGCCCAGTGCACACCGGTGTGATTCCCGGGGGCCTCGGAGGGGCATAGCCCAACCGGCCCCGTAGGGCACAACGGTGCAACGCGCCTGATAAGTGAAGAAGTGCTGTGGGCGACGGTGTGGAACCGGTCCTTCGGATAAGGTAGGAACCTTTTGAAATCCGGATTGTTTGCTCTGTTTTGAACCTGGGAACGCCCAGAGTTACCCTGTAGGCAAGGGACAGGGACAGAGCTTGGGAGGGAGGGCACAGTGTACGCCCCTACAGTGTATCCCAGCAAATTGGAAGGTATTTGGATCGGATCCGATGACTAAGAATAAATTAAAATGATACTGTACAGTTGACTGGCCTCAATATCAACTAGAGGACCAGGAGCGGTGGCCACCAGGAGGGTCAATTAATTACAATACGATCCTCCAGTTACTTTTGTTCTGTCAGCAAACAGGGAAATGAAATGAACATCTGTATGCGCATTTGTTTTTGGCTTTGTGTAATCGATCAGATGTCTTACAGCAATTTAATTTGACTCCGACTGGTTCAGTAGTGGCTAATGTTAGTCCCCAGACCCCCACCCCAACTGTGATGGCAGGTCCAGTGTCCCCTTCGGCCCCCATACCCCCACCTGATAGGGCCCCTACAGTGGGTTTATATCCTTTACTTACTGAAACTAAGATCTCCCGTACTGGAACGGGTGAGCGTACGGCCACGACTATGCAGGTCTATACCCATATGCCCTTTAACCCTATGGATTTGGCTGCTTTCAAAGTACAGGCAGGGGAGTTTTCCACCAACCCAAGTAGATTTATTTCAGTTTTTGAGGGCTGCCTTAGCAGCTATAAGCCGGATTGGGATGATTGCAACGTCCTCCTGCGCACTTTATTGTCTGAGGTCGAACGACAACAGGTCGTGTTCAAGGCAAGGGAGGAGGCACAGAGATGGTACGATCAGGATCATAATAATGTCTCTGACCCAGATGAGCAGGTCCCCCAAGTAGACCCCAGGTGGAACCCAAATGAGCCTGCAGATATGACCCAGCTTACCACCTATAAGCAGTTGCTTTTGCATGGACTCCGTCACTCGGCTGTCCGACATAATAATTGGGCAAAACCGTATGAGCTAATGCAGGATCTAAAGGAAAGCCCAGGGACCTTCCTACAGCGTATTCGGGATGTTATTCGACAGAACACCAATGCAGACCCCGATGATCAGGAAACTGAGGCAATCATTAAGGGGATTTTCATGAGCAGAGCAGCCCTGATATTAAGAGAAAGTTACAGAAAAAAGAGGATTTAATGGGCATGACCATGGCACAAATCTTAGAGACTGCAAACCGAGCTTATAGTCTAAGGGAGGCAGACAAGGAGAAAAAGCAAGTTAGAATGATGGTAGCGGCAGTACAGGCCGGCACTACGGGAAGTGGCCGGGGAGGAAGGGGCCGTGGACGCGGACGTCCAGGCCCGCAGGAGAGATGACTGGGTCGCAACCAGTGTGCCTTGTGTAGACAAGAGGGACACTGGAAGAATGAGTGCCCAGAGAGGAATGGAAAGGGGGGCGCCCCTATGATGGCAATGGAGGAACAGGAATAGGGTGTCAGGGGGGACAGACCACCCTGCCCCCGGAACCCCGAGTAAAGATGCGGTTGGGAAGTTAGGAAATAGACTTTTTAGTGGACTCTGGAGCGACACGAACTGCCGTGAATCGACCCCTTCAGTTGCCGGTAGCAGACTCCCTTACTGTGGTGGGTGCCACAGGTAGAGGCACCAAGTGCTCAGTGTATGCCCCAGCGGAATGCGCTTTGGGAAATAGGACTATATCTCACAAGCTGGTCTGTCTCCCCGAGTGCCCGACGCCTCTGCTGGGACGGGATCTGCTTTGTTGCCTAGGCGCCACCTTGCAGTTTACTCAAGACGAAATAACCCTTACCCTACCCCCCGAGAATGCATGGATCATGACCCTTACAGTTGAGCCCTCAGCTATGCAAGCCCCAGAATGGAGCCTGTGGGAAGACGGGTGTACCCTCTAGTGTGGGCAGCGGGGGTCCCAGGAAAAGCTACCTATCAAGTCCCTGTTAAGGTTCAGCTCCTGCCAGGAAAAGGCCCGGTGCGAGTTAAACAGTATCCAATTGTGA
Organism: Dermochelys coriacea; assembly: GCF_009764565.3. Taxonomy (NCBI): domain Eukaryota; kingdom Metazoa; phylum Chordata; order Testudines; family Dermochelyidae; genus Dermochelys; species Dermochelys coriacea. Next base: position 44,931,934 of record NC_050069.1, on the reverse strand, counting down.
GGGAAGCCAGAGAAGGTTTACAGGACACTATAAATCGGTTCCTAACATATGGAATCCTCCAGGAATGCCAGTCAGCCTGGAACACTCCCATCCTGTCTGTACAAAAACCTGATGGCATGTATCGCTTGGTACAGGATCTGAGGGCAGTTAATGAACAGGTTAAAACTCTGCACCCCCTGGTTCTGAATCCATATATCTTACTGGCTTCTGTAGGAGGCGAGTATACCCGTTTTTCAGTCCTTGATTTGAAAGATGCGATCTTCGCTATTCCCGTAGATACCTCGTCCCAAGAAATCTTTTCTTTCGAGTGGAAGGACACAAAAAGGGTTAAAAAGTAACTATGCTGGACAGTATTGGCCCAGGGATTTAAAAATTCCCCCACCCTTTTTTGGCCAGGGATCTGGAAGAGTGGAACAACGAGGAGGGGGCTCTTCTTCAACAAAATGTAGATGATTTTTTAATTGCTACAGTGGGCCTAACCCCATGCCTCAAAGCCACTGTGGGTCTCCTGAATTTTATTGGCCTCCGAGGATATCGGGTATCGAGACACAAGACTCAAATTGCCCTCCCGATGGTACAGTTCCTGGGATTCCACATAAGGCAGGGGGAGCGTCAGCTTTCCAATGAGAGGAAGGAGGCTGTCTGCCAGGTTCCTGTTCCCATTAATCGTAAACGACTCAGAGCCTTCCTGGGTGTGGCGGGGTTCTGTCAGATATGGATCCTGGAATTTGGACTGTGGGCTAGACCCCTGTATGATTGTGTAAAAGGAGCAGATCATGACCACTTCTATTGGACCCCAGAGGCCGACGGCATTTAAAATCTTGAAAAGGAAGCTGATGGAAGCTCCGGCTCTGGGCCTCCCGGATCTCACTAAGCCATTTCAACTGTATGTACATGAATGAAAGGGGGGGCCCTAGGAGTGCTCACACAGTTGTTGGGAGCATGGAAACATCCCGTGGCCTATTTCTCTAAGCAGCTGGACCAAGTGGCAAAGGGATGGCCAGCGTGCCTGCGGGCAGTTGTAGCCACAGCCCTGATGCTGGCTGAAGCTGAGAAACTAACTTTCGGAGGGACAATACAGATATATACCCCTCATATGGTCCGAGCCTTACTGGATGCAAAGGGAGGTCTTTGGCTCACCCAGGCTCGGAGGGCTAAGTACAGGGCTAAACTTCTAGAGAACTCTGAAGTTACCTTACAGTCTTGCCCCTCCCTTAACCCCGCCACCCTCTTACCGGTGACTGAGAAACAGGAACATGATTGTTTAGAGATCATAGATGCCCAATACTCTAGCCGCCCGGACTTAAAAGATATACCCCTCCTAAATGCAGATCATGACTGGTATACTGATGGTAGCAGCACTGTGATAAATGGGCAAAAGAGGGCGGGCTATGCTATCGTAACCCTCCATGACACTGTGGAAGCCAAGGGTTTGCCCACTGGGACCTCTGCCCAGCTGGCTGAACTAGTCACCCTTACCCGTGCGCTTGAACTGTCAAAAGGAAAGTGGGTCAATGTTTTTAGCGATTCAAAATATGCCTTTGGAGTGCTATATGCTCATGCTGGCTTATGGAAGCAAAGGGGAATGCTGACAGCTCAAGGCTCCCCAGTCAAGTACGGGCCCCAAATCCTCTGGCTCCTAGAAGCCATAGAGCTCCCCGCAGAAGTGGCAGTGGTACACTATAAAGCCCATCAAAGGGAAGATCAAGATGTGGCCAGGGGTAATGCCCTGGCAGATAGAGAGGCTAAGCATGCTGCCATCCTGATATCCCCTCAGACTGAGAATGCCCATATGCATGCCCTTATCCCATCCGTGGGGGAGCTTCCAACCCCCCAGTACTCTGTAGAGGAGAGACAGCTAATCGACAAACTCGGTCTCCAGGAAAAGGAGGGATGGCTCCATTCCCCGGAAGGGAAGGTCCTTCTACCGAAGGGCCTGATCCAGCCAGTGTTACAGAAATTACATCAAACCACTCATGCTGGCAGGGAAGCACTTATCCAACTGATGGGAAAATACTTTACAACTTCTGGACTCCGACCCCTGGCTACCCAGGTACAGGCAGACTGCTTAGTCTGTCAAAAGAATAACCCCCGACCAGGACATCCAGGGCCACCCGCTGCTCTGGAACCCACTCCGGGCCCCGGGCGGGTGTGGCAAATAGATTTTACTGAGTTTCCTCGGACCCAAGGGTACAAATATCTTCTTGTCTTAGTGGATCAATCAGCGGATGGCCAAAAGCCTTCCCATGCCGCAATTGCACTGCCAGGATGGTGGCCCTTAAGTTTGTTAAGGAGGTCATTCCTCGCTTCGGATTTCCCCAGTGGATGGAATCTGACAATGGGACCCATTTCACATCAAAGATCGTCCAAAGCATCTCGAATGCCTTGCAGATCCCCTGGAAATTCCATACACCCTGGAGACCACAAGCCAGCGGCGTAGTAGAGCGTACCAATCAGATCCTTAAATGACATCTTTCAAAAGTGTGCCAAGAAGCCTCCCTGCGATGGCCTGATGCCTTACCCCTCATCCTGCTCCGCATCCGCGCTCTCCCAAAGGGTAGATTACGGCTTAGACCCTTTGAAATTATGTTTGGGAGGGTATGGCCTATGAATGGCACACCGGTTCTGTCAGAGGAGTGGGAGCTGGGTAATGGTTTTTTGTCTCAGTATATGTGTTCCCTGTCTGCTGTTCTCTTGTCTCTTCACAGGTATACTAAAGACTCCCAGCCTCTTCCCTTGGAGTCTCCCATCCACTCCTTACAGCCCGGCGACTCTGTGCTTGTTCGCACCTGGAAAGACGAGCCTCTCCAGGAAAAGTGGAAAGGACCGTACATCATCCTGCTGATCTCCCATACGGCGGCAAAGGTCGAGGGACACAAGAACTGGATTCATCACTCACGTCTGAAGGCAGTACCCACCCTTTCATCAGCAGAACAGTGGACCGTCCACCCCGTTGACTCCTCATCTAGTGATGATCTCAGGCTAAAGTTATTGTTTAAGAGACATAAACAGCGGGCACCTTAGCGCCAAAATGGGCCCACTCAAAAACTGGAAAACCTGGACCCGGAGGACACCAGTAATAATTAATCGTGTAACCCTGTTATTTTCTATGCTGTTATTTCTAAACTGTGCATATCGGGAACATAATTCCTTTGTTTTACTTGCACACCATGTTGCTACTTTAACAAACCAAACTGATTGCTGGGTGTGTGCTCTGACTCCACAATCCCCCAGAACAGGAGTGCCCCTTGTCATGCTGCCCTTAACCCTAGCAGAATTAGCCGCCACCAAAGAGCAGGAAAGTAGAAACCGAACGGACTCTCTGTTCTGGGATAAGATCTCTTTGCAGCAAGCTACCTACCAGGATCAGGAGTATTCAGCTGCAGTGCTCACTGAGGGAGTGTTTTGTTTTATCCGAAACCAATCTGATCACTATAGATGTCCTGTGGGAAGGAGCTCCTGTGTTATTACACAGTGGGCTGATGGATATTGGATAAAAACCGAGAGGGGAGGTCAACAGTGTGGATGTAATGGTTCCTCCCCTTTTGGGGAAACTCTTACGAATGATCCTTCCACAAAAAAAGGGTCAGGAAATATAAATTGCCGTTCAGTTAATATTACAACTATAGCAGGCCAATGGTGGGTTTGCAGCGGTCCTTACGGTGAGTGCAATTTGAATGGCACAATTAGGAACACCCCCCCTTGTATCCACTTGGGAGGATGGGAAGCCCCCCTGGGGGCATATGAATTGTTTGGAAAAGCGGCCTTAAATATCCCAGGAATCCCTCTAAGAAACAGTCCCTACTGGGCCCGACAGGGCCACTATTTTGTATGTGGCTGAAAGGCTTACAAGGTATTGCCAGCCAATTGGACAGGTAGCTGTTATATAGCTTATGGACAGGTTTCAGAGTAGCAGCCGAGTTAGTCTGTATTCGCAAAAAGAAAAGGAGTACTTGTGGCACCTTAGAGACTAACAAATTTATTAGAGCATAAGTTTTCGTGAGCTACAGCTCACTTCATCGGATGCATTTGGTGGAAAAAACAGAGGAGAGATTTATATACACACACAGAGAACATGAAACAATGGGTTTATCATACACACTGTAAGGAGAGTGATCACTTAAGATAAGCCATCACCAGCAGCAGGGGGGGAAAGGAGGAAAACCTTTCATGGTGACAAGCAAGGTAGGCTAATTCCAGAAGTTAACAAGAATATCAGAGGAACAGTGGGGGATGGGGTGGGGGGAGAAATACCATGGGAAAATAGTTTTACTTTGTGTAATGACTCATCCATTCCCAGTCTCTATTCAAGCCTAAATTAATTGTATCCAGTTTGCAAATTAATTCCAATTCAGCAGTCTCTCGTTGGAGTCTGGTTTTGAAGCTTTTTTGTTGAAGGATAGCCACTCTTAGGTCTGTAATCGAGTGACCAAAGAGATTGAAGTGTTCTCCAGCTGGTTTTTGAATGTTATAATTCTTGACGTCTGTAGGAATGCATGATAGAGATCTTGTAGGTGTTTGTCTCTGTCTGAAGGGTTGGAGCAAATGCGGTTATATATAGCCAAGCTCTACGATATAACCGCATTTGCTCCAACCCCTCAGACAGAGACAAACACCTACAAGATCTCTATCATGCATTCCTACAACTACAATACCCACCTGCTGAAGTGAAGAAACAGATTGACAGAGCCAGAAGAGTACCAGAAGTCACCTACTACAGGACAGGCCCAACAAAGAAAATAACAGAACGCCACTAGCCATCACCTTCAGCCCCCAACTAAAACCTCTCCAACGCATCATCAAGGATCTACAACCTATCCTGAAGGACGACCCATCACTCTCACAGATCTTGGGAGACAGGCAAGTCCTTGCTTACAGACAGCCCCCCAATCTGAAGCAAATACTCACCAGCAACCACACACCACACAACAGAACCACTAACCCAGGAACCTATCCTTGCAACAAAGCCCGTTGCCAACTCTGTCCACATATCTATTCAGGGGATACCATCATAGGGCCTAATCACATCAGCCACACTATCAGAGGCTCGTTCACCTGCGCATCTCCCAATGTGATATATGCCATCATGTGCCAGCAATGCCCCTCTGCCATGTACATTGGCCAAACTGGACAGTCTCTACGTAAAAGAATGAATGGACACAAATCAGACGTCAAGAATTATAACATTCAAAAACCAGTTGGAGAACACTTCAATCTCTCTGGTCACTTGATCACAGACCTAAGAGTGGCTATCCTTCAACAAAAAAGCTTCAAAAACAGACTCCAACGAGAGACTGCTGAATTGGAATTAATTTGCAAACTGGATACAATTAACTTAGGCTTGAATAGAGACTGAGAATGGATGAGTCATTACACAAAGTAAAACTATTTCCCCATGGTATTTCTCCCCCCCACCTCACCCCCCACTGTTCCTCTGATATTCTTGTTAACTGCTGGAATTAGCCTACCTTGCTTGTCACCATGAAAGGTTTTCCTCCTTTCCCCCCCCCTGCTGCTGGTGATGGCTTATCTTAAGTGATCACTCTCCTTACAGTGTGTATGATAAACCCATTGTTTCATGTTCTCTGTGTGTGTATATAAATCTCTCCTCTGTTTTTTCCACCAAATGCATCCGATGAAGTGAGCTGTAGCTCACGAAAGCTTATGCTCTAATAAATTTGTTAGTCTCTAAGGTGCCACAAGTACTCCTTTTCTTTCTCTGAAGTACAGTGCTTCCCAAAGTTCCCCAGGGGGCAGTCTCACTCCACAGCATTCCTGAGGTAGGCTTGGGCCTTAAAGTCACAATATGTTTCTTACTTCACTTAAACAATGATTGCAGAGGCAACTGCAGAAGAAATTAAATCAAATTATATAAATCAAATATTAAATTATATTATGCTGGAATGATGAGAGGACCTTGACACCTGCCATAATGCTGCACAGTAAGAGGGTTTTATTTCTCCGAGGCACAAGCCCATGAGACCTACAAGATTAACAGGGCCAGGCCTCCGAGTTTTCTGCTAAAACAGCAGAGCCATACTATTATTTTCTGTTCTGTATAGGTTCTTTTATTGCACTTATGTAACCCACGCACCTCCTGGGTGTGGTGCTCTGTCCCATGTTATGGCACTGAGACCACTTAGAGATGAATGAGTCTGCTACAGCCTTAGCTAATGGCCATGTGGCTTTTAGCTCATGCAGTAGCGGCTCCTACACTAAGCTCCCAAGGTCCCAGGTTCGATCCCCCCATTGACAACCAGGATCAGTCTGTGTTAAAAGTGGGGGTTTGTCCGGGATATCAACTGGGAAGTATTTGAATCTCAGGACACACTTCCTCAGCTAGGGGAAATATGTAACCCACACACCTCCTGGGTGTGCTCACCAACTGTTAGATCGAGATCGCCTGGCCGATCATGGAGCCTCAGAGTCAATCTCAGTCTCAGTCTTGGGTTGCCAACCCTCCTGCAGCCAAACCAGGAGATTGGCCATTAACAGTCCAGTGGCACAGCAGGGCTAAGGCAGGCTACCTGCCTGCCCTGGCCCTGCACTGCTCCTGAAGTGAGTGGGGAGTGGCCTCAGAGAAGCAGGGGGGCAGAGGAAGGGCCTTGGGGAAGGGGTGGGGCTGTGGGCAAGGCAAAGACTTGCCTCTTAGAGTCACATAGAACTTTGAAGAATATATTTAGGTTGCCTGTTGCAGCTGAGTTTAAAAACCAAAGAATGAAGTTAAGCTAGTTTTAGACACTGATGATGATGCAAGGGCAATAAGCACTTGATCAATGTGCCACACCTTTATTAATCCCTGAAAGCTGCCACAATGCCACACAGACCCTAACCCATCTTTATTATAAAGCCTCAAGAGTTGGGTACTTGATACTAGGATAGAAGAACTCATCCATAATTATAACATTATGGGTGCATATTTTTCTTTATCCTGCTCTTTAATAAAACGCTTGACATAACTCTTCTTGAAAATCATGGATTTTTTTTTCATTACAGTAAGCTGTGTGTCATAAAAATGAAGTTTCACAATGAATTTCAATACATCCGGGAACTGGCATTCAATAGCCTCATGTCAGGAAAAGCCTTATAAAAGAGAGTCAATTAGCAAGAAAGCAATAAGCTTTCCATTTCACTCCAGTCTTTACAATATGGGATAGGGAAACAAACAAACAGGAACCCTGGATTCCAAGAATTCTTCATAGCCCTCTGTGCAACTACAATCTTCTCATTGAAGTGAACTGGAACTGCTATATCCAGAGTCTATGATTGCTGCTCCTAAGAAGGTCAGAGGAAGAGCCAAAAGCAACGGGAGCCGCACCTTTTTGCTAGGAGAAAGGGACTAAGGATGTGTTCCAAACTGAGTTCCCTTTTATGGTGGCATCTTTCAACATCAGCCAGCTCGGCCAGTCTATAGCAAAGTCTTATTATAAGTAAGGCTACGATTTTCTCATGGATATTTTTAGTAAAAGTCAGGGGCAGGTCACGGGCAATAAACAAAAATTCAGGGAAGCCATGACCTGTCCCTGACTTTTACTAAAACATCCCTGACAAAATGGGGAAGGAGGAAGGTCCACGAACTGCAGCCTGCCACCCCTTCCCAGTTTTGACCAAAAGGCTAGGAGCTGGGGGAGGGGTCCCCCGCCACCTGCAGGACTGGGAATTGCAGGGTCCCCCACTGGCAGCTGAAGCTGGGGAGCTCTGGGGAATCCCCCTGCCATGGCAGGCTGGGACCTGGGGTGGGGTCCCATGCTGCCCTGCAGGGCTGGGAAGCCAGGTTGGCTGGGAGCTGTGTGGGGGTCCCCCACTGCTGCCGTGGCTGGGCTGCTGCAGGGCCCCAATGTCATGGAGGTCTCAGAAAGTATGGAATCCATTACTTCTGTGACTTCCATGACATACTCATAGCCTTAATTAATTATATGTTATGATGGATAGATTGTGTAGCCTGAAAGATCTGTTGGACTTCCATATACAACTCCAGGTCTGAAGGACTTCAGTCTGATAACAGAGAAGAAATACACTGTACTACCTTCAAGGAGAGCTTGATTTTGTTCTCGTTAAGGTGTTTTTGGTCTGAATGACTTGTTTTAGATTAGAAAAAGCACATTGTTACTAACCTTTGTGCATGAAAAAAAATAATTCCAGCTGCTGAACACACAAAATGAATCCACTGATTACATGAGCAACAGTTTCTGGTGCCTTCACTTTAAATATAATTTTGTCAGTAGAGATGGCCAAAACATGCTCATTTTAAGGGATCACCACTATTTTCATACTATGGGCCAGATCATCAGCTGAGCAGTGCTTAGTGCATCTGAAGAGGAATGAAGGGCACACTTAGTTTTTTCCTACCTTTCTATCCCTCATATACTGGGCATAGCCTGGAGCTGGTTCAGTTATAATGGCCCCATAGCTTCTCTTATTTGAGCTGGCAGTAACTGGCCACCTGGAGCTATTCTTCTGGTTCAGAATTTCTAAAGCATGTTGTCCTCTAGCCACCCTATCTCCTCTGCCCCACAATACTCCAGGGAGAATAGGAACTGGTGGCACCATGTCAATGATGGCAGCTTTCCATCACCCAGATATTCTCCTGCGCAAAGAGAACCCCAAATTTAATATTAGCTTCCCATCTCCTTTGTCCACAGAGCAGGCTGAAAGAACAGATTGAGGCCAAGGATCAGGTCTGTCTCTCTAGCTTTGGATGATGTAAAATTCACCATGTTCCTATTGTATGAATCCTTCCAAAATATAGATACACAAACACAGTGAGTTTCTAAGGATATTGTTCTATGAATTCCTTTTTGTGTTACCATTCTATCAAAGAAGACCAGATGATGTGTCTATTTTCCCCCCAAAAGCTAATCATCTAGTTTATCCCATTGCATTAAAAGAAAAAGTGCACATATTCTCCCTCACCTCCCATGCCTGCTGGCTTGATTTTCCTCTATTTTTTTAAACCTAGTCCTACGTAAAAATTGTGCATTTTCTCTTTCTCACTCCCTCTCCTCAGAGTCAGGCCCAGCTCATATCTGTGCTCTCCCGCTCCACTGAACCCTCTGGAGGTGGCCAACATTGTAAATGAGACTATATACTTTCAAACTTCTTTTTTCCTATCTATTCTCTAAAGTTTCTCCTGGCTTTTTATGCCCAACTCTTGATAACCATGTTACACTTCGAGCCAGACACCATCCTGTATTAAATAAACCATACACGGGATTTAGAAGACATTATTTCGCACACCATCAGTTCCCCGAGAGCAATTTCACTGCAGGGCTGTATAAATAATAGTTGCATACTGAAGTGGAGAGAGAATGAACACTCCGTGCAGACAATACTGCAGAATGCAAGGTAAGCAAAGACAAAAACAGTGGCCAGAACCAGCAAAACAGAAGGTAGGTATACAAGCTCATTTCTGTGTCTTTACACCAGGGATTGGCAACCTTTGGCATGCAGCCCATCAGGAAAATCCGCTGACAGGCTGGAACGGTTTGTTTACCTGCAGTGTCAGCAAGTTCGGCCAATCACTGCTCCCACTGATGGTCTCTTACATGTTAAATCCTTATGGTCTTCACCTTGGATGGTCTCTTACATGTTAAATCCTTATGCAAAATAATATGCTCCACCATGTATTTACCTGTGCCACTGAGTACCTTTCCCAGACCTGAAGAAGAGCTCTGTGTAGCTTGAAAGCTTGTCTCCCTCACCAACAGAAATTGGTCCAATAAAAAATATTACCTCACCCACCTTGTCTCTAATATTCTGGGATCAACACAGCTACAACACTGCAAACATCTCTTGCCTATGTCCTTTCCCTGATGGTGCATTTTTGTTGGCTGGGCTCTGTTTGCAGGTTGAGGATTAGGAGCAATGTCGCTTGTTACATTTGGATGTGTAATAAATATGTGATATTATTTATGTAAATAGTTTCCAGATACCATAGTGAGCAGTGCTCAGCAATTTTCTATAGTAATCAGTTAAAAGTAAAGTCAGATTCCATACTCTATGTATTGTACCCATCACCACAGTAATGGTATCCAAGTATCAATCTTATCAGAGAGAGAGAGAGATTTTCAGAAATGTTGCACAATTGTAACTTTAAACACTTAGGAAAAAAAAATAAATGGCTCTCTGAATAAAGATCAAACATCAAGTGACAGATGCCTGATGTAATCAAGTAGTAAGGTTATTAAAAGCAATATATAAAAAGATAATATTTTATTTAAAATAAAAGGCCACCATTTTAAACAGGCTGACTATTTTGCAAAATTCTAGTTAATTTAAGACTTCAATGAATGTATATGGCTCTCATATTTCACTATTGTACTACAGTACAGCTTCATTTAAGACTGTAATGATTCTGTTTAGAATTCATCCAATACTGATTCCAAGTAGTACTGTATGTTTTTAATAAAATAAATACACTGGTGCATTATTAATTATTATTATTATAGTAAATAATTTCATGCCCATCATGTAAATACTTCAGTGCCTTAAACAAAAATTAAAACACTAGAAATAGTGCCCCCCCATCTTATTGTTTTAATAGCTTCAACTATACCGAGCTGAAATATCACAAAAATTTTAAGGTGGATATTTTAAATACTTTTAATGTTTTAAGGCTTGATTTTCAGAAAAGAAATACATCTGACTCAGACACTGGAAACCTGCACAAAGCTGTGGGGAATCTCAGGAGAATGGAGCTCTGGGTTGGGTAATGCGTGTGGGCTTCCAGAGCTCATAAACCAGCTATCATTTTTATATTGAATCGTACCCTTGTGGATTGCGGGATGCTATGATAAAAATTATTGCATAAAGTCTATTTTTGAGTAATATATGTCTGTGTCTAATAAACATCTCTTCTAGATAAATGTAGCTGAGATACTAATAAAAGCAGCACTATGAAGAATAGAGAAACAATGTATCCAAATCCATTAAAGACCTTCAAAAGACAAAGCTTTTGAAGGAAGACAGTTAGCTGCTCTTTCCTTTTTTTTTTCCTTCTTTTTTTTTTTTTTAAAGAAACCCTTCTCCGAGTTGAAGAGGACAAGTGACTGTAAAAATGTAAGCAGTCAACCCCCGATGAGAAATAAAAATAGAAAAAGGGCCATTAGGCCCAGAGATGTCATCTGTGTCCCTCTTCTATATGTCTGTGCAGAGGATGTGAGGCAAGGCAAAAAAAGCAGTGAACTGGCCCACGTCCCTGCACAAAAGTATATTATGTTATCATACCATCTGTTTTTCAGTCAATACTATGGTTTCTTACCCCTCAGTGCCTAGACATTGTCTTTGCAAAGTTATAACATGGGTGTTAAGTCAGTATTTTGTTTTAATGTTCATGGCTAAAAGAGCAGAAAAGAATAGTGCTAACTTAACTGAAATTTTAACAAAATAATAGTAAAGAATCATCAGTATCTTTGATATGTGTCTGAGGTTTTGCGATAGTCCCATCACAGTAGCATCCGAGTGCTGTTCAGGCTTTGATGCTGCAAGTGGACCCTTTGAGGTCTGTCCATGTGGTTCTGATTGTAGGATGGGGCCATAGACACATTTATATATATTAATGGTTCTCAGCCTCTTCCGTTCTGAAACCCCTTTTTCCCCTGACACAATACCACTCTCATCCAGATTCAACCTTTGCTCGTTTAGCATTATGGAAAGGGCAGGGTAGTCACAACCTCCTGAGACCTGTTTCTGAGCCTGCAGGCAGGGGATGCAGGGCAGTGGGTGCGGGGGTGGCTGGAGGCAGGGCAGGGCTGGGCTGGCTGCAGGCAGAGGGTGCGGGGGTGGTTGGAGGCAGGGTGGTGGGTACTCACGTAACCCCAGCTTCAGAACCCGCTGTCATATAGACATTCTTCTGGTGTGTTCCTTCACTAGGCACATCAGTTTATTTTTGTCTACGAAGTCTGGACACAATCCCAGCATCATTTGTAATGGTTTTGTTCCCCTTGTAACCTTTTCAGGGTGTATAAGTGTAATATTTAATAATATGCCTTGAAAAAAAACTGTATTCTGAAAATGGACAAAGGTTTTTTTGAGTGGAAACCGAATAATATCTTTCTCCAATTTTCCCAACAGACCTGACTGAAAACAAATACATATACATACACTCATCTCAAAAATAATATTTCTGGGAAACGCTGAAGGTGGTCAGAGAAAATTATTTTCTCACAACTGCCAACATACAAGTTCCTCGTCTAATTGACTGAAAGACTACAATGCACCTGAAAAAGCGTCACAAGCCACTGCCACTTTTATCCAATGGCAGTTTCAGTTTGAGAAAGGGAAAATAACAGATTTTATATTAATAGGTTCTGTAATACAAATTAAGTTGCTCATAAAAAAAAATTATAGTCATAAGAATGAACAAATGAGCAACCATAAATAAAAAGGAAGGAAATCTGAAGTATTACAGGGTTCTAAATGTCAGGAAATTTTCACCTAAAAAGAAATTATTTTATTTAATATATTTATTTATAAAGGGGGTTACGTACAGTGGTGAGCTGGTTGATAAATTTTGAAACAGTTTTTAGAACTGGTTGTTAACCCGCTTCCTGCAGGGGGCGCTGAGGCTATGATGGGCTCTGGCTGGGAAGTGATGTAATTCCTCCTCCGGCCGCCAGGGGCGCTGTGCTGCGGGAGCCATGTGGGCTGCCGCCTGGCCCTGGGCAGGAGCCCTGGTGCTGCTGCTGCTCCCCTGGCCCTGGGGTTCCCGCTGCTGCCTGGTGAGTCCCCGGCTGCTCTGCTGGGCCTGGGCTGCGTCCTGCTGCTCTCCCTGTGAGTACCCAGCACCCTGCCCACCTCCAGCCACCCCCCGCACCCCCTGCTCGCAGCCAGCCCCCATCTCCAGCCACCCCCTGCCCTGCCTCCCCGCCTCCAGCTAGCCTGCCCGCGCAGCCAGCCCTGCACCCCCTGCCTCCAGCTAGCCCTGCCCCATGCCCCTGTCTGCAACTGGCCCCACATCCACTGGTGCCCTGCAGTTCCCAGGGCAGTAACCCTGCACACCTGCTTCAATGAGGGGGGCAGGGAGCAGCTGGGACCCACACATGTGCACACCCTAGGGTAACCAGACAGCAAGTGTGAAAAATCAGGACAGGGAGTGGGGAGTAATAGGAAACTATATAAGAAAAAGACCCCAAAATCGGGACTGTCCCTATAAAATCAGGACATCTGGTCACCCTAACACACCCCCAGGGAGTGGCGGGGACCCACACATGTGAAACGAAGCTCATTTCTAGTTCAGGCCCATCTTTTTAAAAAAGAACTTTAGACAGGGTTAACATACATCCGTATTTTCCTGGACAGGTCAGGCTTTTTGGTTCTTAAATCGCCGTCCGGGAGGAATTTTTAAAAATACAAATGTATGGTAACCCTGTTGGTACAAAAAAAATACATACTGGGGCACATCCCTTAGATCAGAACTTTTTATAGGGAACCGGTTGTTAAGATTTTGGCAGCTCATCACTGGTTACGTACAAAATAAAAAAAACTTTGATCAAATAAAAATATATCTTACACAAAAATATAATGGAAAATAGAAGAGTATATAAAGGATGTTTGTACACTAAGTTCTCATGTCAAATAGCATGGAAATATTGGGGGAAACAATAGTTAGTAAAAGAACCTCTAAAAATGTGTCTAACTTCAGCCATTTTCCTGTTTACATTTCATCTTGTCTATGATCAAATGCAAAAAAAATATATATATTCCATTTAACTTAGGTTTACAAATTACTTTGAGACAGGTTGGCAATGATGGAAATAGGAACAGTTATAGAAGTAACTGAAACAGACTAAGCCCCTGATCTTCCTCCAACTGACCTCAATCTAGAGCATGTAAACTAGCTTCCTAACTTGGGCAGTGCCCTTTACTGGAGGACACTGTGAAATAACCCGAGAGAACCAGCTTGCAATGTTATAAGTTTATATCAGATTTTATTGGATGGAATTTAGTTGTCTCTAGTTTAGCCTTTTGTTTTTGATCTTAAGAGTCACAAAGGAAAGGATTCTCTATCCCAACAATGGTTCGTCAAATCTTTCCACTAGTCCAGCATAGGTCTTGAACTCAGAAAGCAAACATGATTCCCAGCAGTTATCTGGGTCCATATGATTTCTGTAGCTTGAAAAGTTTTGTCACACACAAAAAAAAAATTGACTGTCCCTTACTTTCTTCTCATTTTTAAACTGACTTCCTTCATCTCCCTCAGGTCAATGTCCTCAGACCCAAAAAGAGCTCTTTTGATAATTGGTGCTATACAGAGAAAATCCTATTAAATATATACTTTTCCTTAAATTCCTGGCTCCCATGTCATATAAAAAAGTGGAAGTGGGCAGAAATAGTGATTTTGCATTGTGCTTTATCTGTAACTCTTGAGTTCATGATGGTGCCTCAGCATGAAGACAAAGCACTGGGGTCCCTATAGATATAGGGATGCATGGCTGGTTAGAGGAGCAAGCATTATATGCAGCATGCTCCCATGAAAAGAATGCTGAAAAACTGCCCCAATAGTAAATTCTGGATAGACCGTTTTACCCCCAGCAGTTGAGATAGATCTGCGTAGTCCCAGTGGGGGAGCCAATGGCTGCAAATTAAAAAACAAAAACAAACACACACTGTGTTGCCAGGGAAGTTGGAACTGGGAGGGCAAACCAAGGATGAAAGCTCTTTGGGCCTGGTTGAGGATTTGTAAAGTTTGCACCTGTGTCCACTTCTGTGAAGCTGCCATTCCTGCCTACCCAACAAGATAAATTGGTAGAATAAAAGTGTATTGACTTAGATTAAGTAATATCACTCTGCGGCTTCTGTGCAGAAAATTGACATAAGGCCTATGAAATATTAAGACCAAAATTTTCCAAAGTTATGAGTGATTTTGGATGCCAAACTTGAGACAACTTAAAGTGGTCTCGTTTTTAAGAGTGAAGGAATAAGCACTTTCTTAAAATCAGGCTCCTTTAAGATGTCTAAAGTTGGGCACCCAAAAACTGAGGTAGCCAAAATCACTTAAAAAAAATTATGGCCTAAATATTTAGGGCCATGTATTGCCCCAAATGTGCATGTATCCAGGGGTGAAAGTAACTTAAGGGATTTATCAATATGCAGGGTGGCCGGGGTCCTGAGCAAGGGGGAGAGGGGGGGCAGCTCAACCGGAAGGGGCAGGGCCTCAGGAGTGTTTTAAAGGGCCCGGGGCTCCCGGCCACTGCCACTACTACCCCAGGGCTCCGGCAGCGATTTGAAGGGCTCAGGGCTCCAGCTGCTGGCACAGTAGTGGTGGCTGGGAGCCTGGGGCTCCAGCAGCTATTTAAAGGGCCTGGGACTCCTGGCTACTGCTACCGTGGCAGCGACCAGAGCCCAAGGCCCTTTAAATTGCTGCTGGAACCCCATTGTAGTGGCGGCCAGAAGCTCTGGAGTTCTGGCAGTGATTTAAAGGGCCAGGGGCTCCAGCTGCTGCCAGGACCCCCTGGCCCTTTTAAAATTGCTGGGCCCTGGGGAAGCTGCCCCTTTTGGCCCCCCTCATCAGCAGCCCTGCACCAACCAGCTCTTACCAGTACACCGTACCATACCAGCTTACTTTCACCTCTACATGTATCCCTTCCGGCGACATCCACTGGAGTTAAAGCTTCATGTGTGAGCCAAGGGCACTATGAGGTACTTGCTGACCAAAATCTCTCTAGCTACCAAGGATTTGTTCAGCTCACAATATGTTAATGAGCAATTTCTCTTAGTTTTCGCAGACATACTGGAAATATCCAGATTGTACAATTCATTTTGTGGCCTCCCTTGATAGAAAAATTCAAACACTATTGCTGGACAAACTATTAATTCCAAGTAGTTTATTCGCTACATTTTTTTTCTATTCATGAAGCTTCCTTGAATAGATTTTGAAATTACAGATTTGTTATTCAGAATTGTTCAATGAATTTATGAACACTTTACACAAACATTTCAGCCGATGGGTTGGTGGCAAGGTTCCTTCCCCACTTTGAACTCTAGGGTACAGATGTGAGGACCTGCATGAAAGACCCCCTAAGCTTATTCTTACCAGCTTAAGTTAAAAACTTCCCCAAGGTACAAACTTTGTTTAACACCTTTGGTGGTGGTGGCAACACAGGGTTCAAGGACAAGGCAAAGAACAGGGAAAGAGCCCACTTGGAGACGTCTTCCCCAAAAATATCCCCCCAAGCCTTACACCCCCTTTCCGGGAGAAGGCTTGATAAAAATCCTCACCAATTTGCACAGGTGAACACAGACCCAAACCCTTAGATCTTAAGAACAATGAAAAAGCAATCAGGTTCTTAAAAGAAGAATTTTAATTAAAGAAAAGGTAAAAGAATCACCTCTGTAAAATCAGGATGGTAAATACCTTACAGGGTAATCAGATTCAAAACATTGAGAATCCCTCTAGGCAAAACCTTAAATTACAAAAAGACACAAAAATAGGAATATACATTCCATTCAGCACAGCTATTTTACCAGCCATTTAAACAAAAGGAAATCTAACGCATATCTACCTAGATTACTTACTAACTTTTTACAGGAGTTCTGAGCTGCATTTCTGATCTGTTCCCGGTAAGAGCATCACACAGACAGACAGACAGACCCTTTGTTCCCTGCCCTTCAGCTTTGAAAGTATCTTGTCTCCTCATTGGTCATTTTGGTCAGGTGCCAGTGAGGTTATCTTAGCTTCTTAACCCTTTACAGGTGAAAGGGTTTTTCCTCTGGCCAGGAGGAATTTTATAGCACTGTGGACAGAAAGATGGTTACCCTTCCCTTTATATTTATGACAGTTGGGTTGCACATGAAATATTCACTTTGGCTATTTGACCATTCTTTGCTATAGTTGGTGTGCGATTGGTCAGCTAGGTCACAAGGATTTTGTTTCAAGGTGAATGACAAACTTTTACAAACAAAAATCAAAGTGATGTCAAGTTAGCCATGAAGACATTTCCAACATAAGCCTTCTCATAAACAAATATCCAGATCAGTATGTCTGGATCTCAGAGACTGAACATTTAAAAAAAAAATCACTTGTATGAATGTACATGGAAAACTATCAACGCAAGTTTGCAGGTTTTTAGGAAAACAAATGTTTGAATTTTTTTTTTAAAAGAATTCACCCATATCAGTATGTGAATATGTGGCATTATTGCCTTTATGGAAAAATGCTACAGGATTTAATAGGGAATTTGATTATTTCTATAAATCTTTTGCAACATCCTACAGAATTTAACAGAAAATTATATCCTTGCTATAGACTTCTGTTGGAAGGTTTTTTTTTAAAAAAAAGCTATATAAAGAGGGTGACCAGATATTCCGATTTTATGGGACAGTCGCGATATTTGGGGCTTTTTCTTGTATAGGCTCCTATCAGCCCCCACTCTCCATCCCGATTTTTCACACTTGCTATCTGGTCAGCCTATATATAATAATCTCATTCCCTATTACATTCTACAGGGTTTTAGACTAATTTCTATAGAACACTATCAGTTTCACCCCATCAGATCCTTAGGACATTTAAATAGAGATCTTTCTCCACGTGAAATCCAAAGTCAAAGAGACACTCAAGCATTTGTTCACCATTTTTACCCTTCTCCTTTCACCCTACTGTAGTGATTAGTAGGAATTTGGTTTTAAGAATGCCATTAGAAATTATTTATTTCAAAAATGTTTTCCAAGGTAGGAAATAATTTCATACCCTTTTGAACTTGCAGGCAAAAAAGTCTTACATCTTGGGGGATTGCCCATTAAAGTAACATGTAACCTTACTCATCTGCCATGCCACTAAAATGCCTGGCAGAATCCACATTGTTTTAGCAAGATAGAGCTTGAGTATGTATCTAATTTAGGAGATTAACTACTTTGTGGATCTGGATAAAGTGTTCATTTGAAATATTACAAATAATAAATAAATGTATTAATTATTATTATTATTATTATTATTAATTACAGCGCCTAGGAGCTCTAGTCATGAACCAGGACCTGATTGTGCTAGGCGCTGTAGAAATACAGACAAAAAAGACAAATCGGGTCCCAAAACTTACAATGTAAATATATGACAAGAAACAAAGATGGAGTCAGACAGACTGATAGCGGACTACATGGAAACAATGACAATATACTGGTCAAAATGATGGGCAGTGGTATCAGTGCAGCAGCTGCCTAATTGTGGTCAAGATTTTTGTAGATATCATGATAAAAGTTTTACAGAGGGTTTTGAAAAAGGAAATTAGTTTTGTGGATGTTGATGAGGAGCTCCAACCAAGTGTGAGGGGCAGCATGGGAGAAAGCACAAAGGTGCTTATTTGAAAATGGAATGAAGGATATGTTTGAAGACT
Source organism: Dermochelys coriacea (assembly GCF_009764565.3). Lineage (NCBI taxonomy): Eukaryota > Metazoa > Chordata > Testudines > Dermochelyidae > Dermochelys > Dermochelys coriacea. The sequence goes on along the minus strand of NC_050069.1, from coordinate 44,913,608 downwards.
ACTTAAATCATATCGGGAACATTGTTTGGGCAAATACCTTAAGAAATAAGAACATAGTAGTTAATATCAATATACAAAACTCTCCATAATGTTTATTTACCTTTATATAGATAGTCACAGCTATAACATATGTGAAGCAATCACAGTTTTCAGCACATGGACTGCTTGTTAGTTTGTGTTTTGGTTTTGTTGAATCTCTAAGAAAAACTAATGAGTTTCCAGAAGAGGTCTGAATGCTTTGGGGCTAACTGTGATTTAAAACTGGCAGTAAAAGAAAAGACGACAGGGAAGGTAGTTGGTTAATTGACCTTTATTGTGCCTTCTGGTTCATTTAGAAATGGAAATTAAATTAACATGATAATTCAGTCCTACTGTGTTAAGACTGCTATAAACCCATTAAATTTTACGGCCATTGATTTAGCATTTTTTTCTATTAACTGGGTTTAATTTTCAATATTGTCATGCAGGTTCTGAAAAGTGGTTCATTCACTCTGGTTCTTTTAACTTACCAATGTGTAGCTGTTTTATGATAGTAGCTTAATTATTGAAGAGCACAGGCCTTAACCATCAAAATACATGTAGTAATTTTGAAAGTGACTCTATACAAAGTACATGGGAAACTAGGAAAACCCAGAAATAGACAGGCTAAGTTAAATTCCTTAGTAAAACTCAGCTTGACCTTACACCCATCACCCACAAATATAGGACACTGAAATTTAGCATCAAAGGAACAAAGGAAGAAAAAAGATCTCCATTGCAATGTTCTCTGTGTCCGGCTAATAGCTTAAAAATGTTTTTTAGTTTCCTATGATATTAATGATAGTGTGGATTGTTTAAATATCCTAAAGTGCAGAGGCTCATCCCATTTCTTATTTCCAAACACATCATCATTTTAGCTAAACAGGATGATTTTCCCCCCTAAACCTTATTTCTTTCTCTGCCCTTCTGAAAGAAAGATGCAAACACACCACATACTTGTACAATAGAGGAACTTTATTAGACCCATACGTTTGCTGTTGGGCCAGGCTGAGCCCCATAAACCTATGCTTGCACTCATGTTCAGTCCCTAGACCCACAGAGGACCCTCTATGCATCCAGGGGTCATGCATGGGGACAGGAATAGATGTCAATGCATCATCCCGCTAAGAAATCTTCTATGAGAAAGTGAATTCAGCATAAAGCTGTATTTTGATTTTTTTATGGAGCACCCTCTATGATTGGAAGGGGTTGGGTTAGTGGCTGCAGAAGATGGGAGAAACAGTCATGCAGGGACCAACTGCATTAATGCCTCTGTCTCCAGCAGAGCCAACAGAGTCCAAGGCAATTTCAGTGTTTAAGATTTCTTCTATGTTTCTTCTATGATAGGAAAGGATGATCTGGTGCTTAGACCACAAATCAGGAGCCCTGGATTCAATTTCCTGCTCTACCCCAGCCTTCATGTGTGACCTTGGGCAAGTCACTTACTCTCTCTATGGTTCACTTGCCCACCTGTAAAGTGGAGAAAATAGTACTCACTTACTTCACAGGGGCTGTGTGAGGGAAAATACATTAAAAGATTGTGAGGTGTCTTACCTTGTGGTAATGGGGGCCATATAAGTGCCATAGATAGATCCCCTTCAACAGGAGAATTTAAAATAAACCTTGTGGAGTTTTCCCTCACACCTTGTTGCCACTCCCATGGGTTTTACAGTGGAAAAGGACAAGCTGGCCCACTGCACTTTTATCTTGAAAAGCAGGAGTTAATTTCAAAGGGCCTGATCCTGCAATTGGCTCTGTAGGCATATCCCTGGCACCCACATGCAATCAATTGCAGAACCAAGGCCTAAGGTGTTTTATCCTTTTTATTTGGTGGACAGATTGTATTTAGATCATGAATGCTTTACCAATATTCAATATTGTCAAAGGCTATATTTATTCTTGCACAATACCATACTTTTGTAGAACAACTACAGATCACAATGAAATCACTGCATCTAAAGGAGAACATATAGCAGAAAACAAATTCTTACCCATGTTTTAGGTAACAAAGAAAATACAAGTTTATAATACAAAGGTAGATTTTAACCATGCAATATCTATAGCCAAGATCTTCTTTGTAGGAACACTTAGCATTTATCCAGTGCTTTTTAATCTATGACCTTAAAATCCTTTATAAAAGCAGTAAAATTGTTCTCATCTTACTGCAAAGATCAAAGTGAATTGCCTAGTACACACTGAAAGTCAGGAGCAGAGCAGTGAATAGAATCCAAATAAGATGGTTACCTACCTTTCGTAACTGTTCTTCGAGATGTGTTGCTCATGTCTATTCCAATAGGTGTGCTTCAGGTACAAGAGGTAGTCTAGCATAAGGGGAATAGAGGCTTGCTGCGGAGAGATCCCTTTCTGTAGGGACCAAATGGAGAAATGCTTCCACTTCACCAGGTATGTTGTGTGAGTGGAGGGCTTCCTGCTCCCCAACAGAACTTCCCTAATAGAGTCTGAACACTACAGTTCAAGCTAGTTCAGCCATGGAGTTTCCACTCCATGAAGTGGAGGGACTCCAGGATGGGGTGTTGTAGTTGGCTGTGATTCTATGTGATGAGGTCCGGGGGCATAGGAAGGGCCACTAGCCTGTCCATTGATAGGTTCAGCAGCGTGGTGAACCAGTGCTGTCGGAGCCACGCTGGTGCTATGACGATCATTGAAGCCTGTCCTGACGGATCTTGAGGAGGACCTTAGGGATGTATGAGGGGGAAGGGCGGGAATGCATATAACAGGTGATTCGTCCACAGTAGGTGAAAGGCGTCCACTATGGAGCTGTGGCTGTGATTCTGAAAGGAGCAGAACAGCTGACATTTTCTGATGCTGTATCGCAAACAGGTCTACATGGGGATAGCCCCATCTCTGGAAGATCGAAAGGGCAATGTCCACTCTGAGTGTCCACTCATGAGTGTTGAACAAGCAGCTGAGGTGGTCCGCTAGTTCGTTCTGTACTCCCAGCAAATACGAGGCCTGTAGCTGGATGCAGTGTGCTATGCAGAAGTCCCACAGTCAGAGAGCTTCCAGTCACAGGGGAGTGGAGCAAGCACCACCCTAATTGTTTATATAGAACATCACTGTGGTGTTGTCTGTCAGTACTGAGACACATTTTCCCTGAAGATGGGCCTGGAACATCTGGCAAGCCAGGCGAACTGCTCTCAGCTCCCTGATGTTGATATTCAGCGATAGTTCTGGTGTGACCACATGCCTTGAGTTCTGATACTGCTCAGGTGCGCTCCCCAGCACATCTGTGACACATCCGTGACCAGCAACAGTGAGGGCTGAAGTTTGGCAAAGGGTACTCCCGCACAGACCTCCTGATGTTGAAGCCACCAGCTAAGGGACTTGAGAATCTTAGGTGGAAGGGTAACCAGTCTGTCCAGAGAGTCCTGGTTGGGTCTGTATACCCTCACCAAACAAGCCTGGAGGGGGCAAAGGTGCAACCTAATGTGCTGCACTACATACGTGCAGGCTGCCATATGCCCCAGAAGCTTCATGCATTTTCTGGCCATGGTAGTTGGGAACTGTGGAGGCTGTCAATGATGCCCTTGATGCTTGGGAACTGGGACTCCGGTAGGGAGGCTCCGGCCTGAGCGGATTCCAGGAGAGCCCCGATTAATTCTATTTTCTGGGTTGGCACCAGTGTAGACTTGGCACATTAAGAATGAGCCCAGCCTGCTGAAAGTGGTTGTGCCAGGGCCACATGCTTCAGCACTTGCACTCGAGAATTGCCCTTGATGAGCCAATCGTCCAGGTACGGGAAAGACCTGCACCCAGCATTTGCACAGGAAGGTTGCTTCAACTGCCATGCACTTTGTGAACGCGCATGGGGCCGCTGAAAGTCTGAATGGTAGTATGGTGAATTGATAATGCAGGTCGCTGACTACAAATCTCAGGAATCTCCTGTGTGCTGGAATAATCGATATATGAAAGTACATGTTCTTCCAGTTGAGGGCAGTGTACCAGTCTCCCAGATCCAGGGAAAGTATGATGGTGTCCAGAGAGACCATATGAAACTTCATCTTTCTTATGAACGTGTTGAGGTTTTGCAGATCCAGGATAGGCCTGAGCCCATACTTAGCCTTGGGGATGAGGAAATATTGGGAGTAGAACCCTGAGGAACCTCCTCTATTGCCCAGTCAAGGAGAGATTGCACCTCTTGTAGCAGGAGTTGCTCATGAGAGGGGTCCCTGAAGAGGGACAGGGAAGGCAGGTGGGAGGGCATAGAATTGAATAGAATATCACTCCTACCATGTTCAGGACCCAGTAATCTGGGCCCAGGCAGAGCAGAAGTGGGACAGAGGATTCACAAAGGGAGTGCAAGGATCCGGGATTTGGCCTGGCACTCCATCCCAGGGCACACCTTCAAAAGTTCAGCTTAGAGCTGAGGGGATGCTTGGAGGAGCCCTGACTCTGGCCGGAGGAGGACTGTGGGGGACGCCTCCTGTTGTTTCTGCCCATCCTTCGATTATAGGCCTGCCTGAGGGACCTGGATAGAATCAAGAGAGGGGCTGGGGCTTGAAGGATTTTCTCTGGGGTGCCGGTGTGTGAATTCCCAGGGACTTGAGGGTTGCTCGTGAGTCATTGAGACTGTGCAGTCTCGAGTCCGTCTTGTCAGTGAATAGCCCCTCACAGTCAAATGGGAGGTCCTGTATGGTATTCTTGACCTCCACCGGAGTCCCAAGACCGGTAGCAATGAGCTACACCTCATTGTGATGCCCGTAACCATGGTTCGCACTGCTGAGTCAGCGGAAACTAGAGCAGCCTGGAGGGAGGTTCTAACCCCCACCCTGCCCTCTTCCAGGACTGCAGCGAATTCCTGTCAGGATTCTGACTGAAGCAGTTCCTGAAATTTAGAGAGGTCTTTCCATGAGTTGTACGCATAGCAGCTAAGTACTGCCTGCTGATTGGCAATTCGAAGCTGGAGCCTCCCTGGTAGACCTTTTGACTAAAGAGGTCCAGCTTCTTAGTGTCTTTATTCTTAGGGGTGGTCCCCCACTGCCCCGCCATGCTTTGTGGTTTGCTGTGTCCACTACCAAGGCCCTGGGTGGGGGGTGGATGAAGAGGTGCCCATACCCCTTCTGAGGGACAAAGCAACACCTCTCTACTCCCCTAGCAATTGGTGGTACAGAGGCTGGGGTTTGACAGAGCAACTCTGTGGTGTTCTGAATGTTTTTTATAAGTAGAAGTGCCACCTTGGAGGAACCTTCCAGGGGCACGTATGTCCACCATGGGGTCTGAGTCTTCCACCACCTCCTCCATCGTCATGTTCAGGTTCTGGGACATCCTCCTAAGGAGGTCCTGGTGGGCTTTCATGTCCATCGCCGAAGGGACATGGTAGTGCCTGCCACTGCCTCATCCGGCAAGGAAGAAGACAAGGCTTGAGGTGGGATGGGGTCTTCTTGCCCCTCCGGTTTCCTGGTGATTTGCTCAGGGACATCCATCATCACTTCTACTGGTGGTACGGGAGCCACCATCACCGGCATCTCTGACCTTGAGCTCGATACAGGAGGCCCGGGGTGGGTCCTTGGGAGCCCTGGACTGATCAGGGGCAACGGATGTCACAGAAGGAGAGATATGGGCAATGGAGACCACCGATGCTGCCCTGGAACCATGCCCTTGGCCCTAGTGATAGGCCCAAGGTGTCCAAAAGGACCATTGTATTGGTCCCTGCCACTAGGGAGGCCAGGACACCATCGGTACCAAGTGATCCTCCATCTTACGGTGCTGAGACCAGTGCCGGAATTTCGACCAGTACCGCCTGCATCGGGACACATACAACTCCGCCTCTGACTCCAATGAATAGTCCGAGCCCGACCAGGGCGGATGCTGACACTGCCTGGGAACGGTACTGCGGCGATAGGGAATGGTGCTGCATCATGGTCAGCTTGCTCCCGTGCTTGATAGGAGGTGCTTCCATCAGTGCCACAGATGGTGCCGGAAGTGGTGAAGCAGCCAGTTCTTGCACTGCCTGCATCTAAGCCAGTGCATGGGAATAGGAGGCCAGGGACTGTGCCATCATGGCAATTAAGTTCCGCACAGCCTCAAAAGTGTCTGGTGTAGAAGGGAGGTCCAGGTCCTCCTCCAATTCTTCCCAGACCAGAGAGTCCACCAACACCGGACTCAACGGACCACCCTTCAAGGCAGAAGTCTAAAGTGCCAGGACCGATGGACCAGCCTTCTGGTGTCCCGACGTGGGACGCACCACGCTGGAGTCCTGTCTGCTCTTCTTGGCAGTGGAGTGGCCCCGTTCTACCTTCTTCTTCTTATGCGGCACCAGGGATTGTGATCGGTGCTGCATCGATGAGCCGGCCTTCCGCACAGGGGAACAGTGCCAATACTCAATGTAGAAGGGTTTGGCCAGAGCTCGTCCCTCTCCGGGGTGGCAGGGAACCACACCGCCTTGTTACATCTGTCTGGTTCTGTCGGGGAACTGGTCTGGCTGCGGGGTCTCGCGCCGAGGCAGCAGTAGAGGCAAAACAAGGGCTACGCACACCCGATTGGCGGGCAGTAGCGAGTCCCACACTCCGGTACTTGGACAGAGTTGGAGCAAACCATTAAGCAATAAGCCGAGGCCCTGGGCTAGGGCAGGCGGCAAAGAGTCTGTGGCTTAGGCCCTCAGGCAAGGGCCGAGTAAACAAGCAAGTTCGAAAGGCCCAGGCCCTGGGTCAGGGCGGGGCTGTACAGAGGCAATGGCTCAGGCCCTCAGGCAGGGGCTGAGCAAACAGTTAAGTTCAACAAGCCCAGACCCTGGCCCTGGCGGGCCTGGGAGAGGGGGAGACTGCCAACCACCCGTTGGGTGGCAGGGGGAAAGCAGGCCCACCCATTCCACTGCATCCCAGCCCAGGGCCCTAGCAGCGGCAGAAGGCCTGCTGCTTTGTCAGTGGGGATCCTGGCTGCAACACACTGACGTAGGCTCTGGGTGTGCTGCAGCCAGACTACGGTTGCCTGCCCCCGGGCTACTTCCTACCTCCCCCTCCAGAGGTACCTGCATCGGGACAATGTCCTCCAAGGAATCAAGCATGATGGGCTCCTCAGGGTATCCAGCGAGCAGTAGGCTGGGCAGCTCCTCTGGGTAACTTGCCACGGACAGGCTTAACCACTTCTCCGGGTTCTGGTCGGCATCAGGCCTCGGCTGGTCTGGCCAGTCCTCGGGTCAGTTGCTAGTTGCAGGAGTCTCCCAACCGGGAGCTAGGCCACCAGTATCTGGCTTCTCTTGTGGCTGGGGCTCTAGTGAGCTCTGGGGGATGAGCGCACTTGTCCTGCACCTGTCCTGCGCCTGTCCTGCACCTTGACCTTTGGGGGGGGCGAGTGCAGGCTCCACTGGCTCCGCCCACTTTAGCGTCTGGAGGCGCCTCTCTGGGGCGGTGGGGAACCACACCACCTCATTACACTCATTATGTGGGTCCTTCCTCAGTGTTGAGATGTCCTGCACCAAGGCCAGTGCACCGGTTGGGACCAGACAGCAGACTATCAAGAGGAGCTTGAGGCAATAGTCTCTCTCCCTCTTAGTTGTGGGCTTGAAGCCTCTGTAGATAGTGCACTTGTCTTGCAAATGACCCTCTCCCAGGCACTTCAGATAAGTGGTGTGCGGATCCTCTCTGGTCACACTTATCATACAGCTTGAACTCCTGGGGCTGCGACATGCCCCAGCAATGGGGAAAAATATCGGGGGAGGGGGAACCATGCAACATAAATGTACTAAAGAACTAACTGACTAACTAAGATGAAGGACAGCAACTATATACAGGGGAAACCACTAGGAAGCACTTGCTAAAACAAGAGACCAGTTGCTCCAAGGACCATCACTGGCAGTTAGAAGGAACTGAATAGACTGCGAGTTGGCAGGGACCTATATACACACCGCCACAAAGGCCCACTCCATGGGGCTCCACAGCCAACCCACCAAGTACCGCTAGGGTACAAACTTCCAAAAACCATGCACAAGGCACATGCACACACCTATTAGAATGGACATAAGCAATCACATGAAGAAGAACTAGTGGCTCCAAGCCCTGTGACTTAGGGTATGTTTATAGTTTGAGCTGAAGGTGGAAATTCCAGCTTGAGGACACATAGCTGCACTAGCTCTAATCAAGCTAATGAGCTAAAAGTAGAGTGTAGCCATGGCAATACATGCAGGACTCACTGCTCCAAGTACGTACCCATCCTAGGTGCCACGGCATGTACCAAGGAGAATAATCCTTTCCTGCTGCTTGCACTGCTGCAGCTACATTTTATTTTTAGTGCATTATCTCAACCAAAGCTAGTGCAGATATGTCTCCTCAAGCTGGAATTTACTCCTCCAGCTCAAAGCATAGGCATACCCTAAGTCCTAGGAGTCTCTAGATTCAGGTTCTATTCCCAGCTCTGCTACTGTACCCTCTCTCTTTAAATGAACAGTAGTGAAACCTTCAGTGAATCCTATTCCACACAAATATGTAAAACTCTTCCATTTCTAAAGGGTAGTGTACATTATTCAAGTATTGCTGCATCAGAATCCATTTGCTGAAGGATGATGATTCTAAAATCATTTGCCCCTCAGAAATTGAAGAAGCAATTCAATGGAAGAATGATTTTGTGACTACAGAATCCACATACTCGTGTTTAATTTGAACACTTTATGTTACTTTTACTTCTGACCTATCCTTCATTGTTTTAAGAGGTAAATTTTTCCTTACATGTGTAAGCAGGGTCTGAATGAGCTCTCCCCTGACATCTAGTGATAAGCGGGGGAGTGGGGAGGGTAGGCACTTAGAGGAGAGGAAAGTGATCAGGAACAGTCAAAATGGATTCACCAAGGGCAAGTCATGCCTGACTAATCTAATTGCCTTCTATGATGAGATAACTGGCTCTGTGGATGAGGAGTAAGCAGTGGACATATTATTCCTTGACTTTAGCAAAGCTTTTGATATAGTCTCCCACAGAATTCTTTCCAGCAAGTTAAAGAAGTGTGGGTGGGATGGACTATGAAGTGGATAGAAAGCTGGCTAGATCATCTGGCTTAACTGATAGTGATCAATGGCTCCATGTCTAGTTGGCAGCCAGTATCAAGTGGAGTGCCCCAATGGCTGGTTTTGTTCAATATCTTCATTAATGATCTGGAGGATTGCATGGATTGCACCCTCAGCAAGTTTGTAGATGACACTAAACTGGGAGGAGAGGTAGATACACTGGAGGGTAGGGATAGGATACAGAGGGCCCTAGACAAATTAGAGGATAGGGCCAAAAGAAATCTGATGAGGTTCAACAAGGACAAGTGCAGAGTCCTGCACTTAGGATGGAAGAATCCCATGCACTGCTACAGACTAGGGACCAAGTGGCTAGGCAGCAGTTCTGCAGAAAAAGGACCTAGGGGTTACAGTGGATGAGAAGCTAGATATGAACCAACAGTGTGCCCTTGTTGCCAAGAAGGCTAACGGCATTTTGGGCTGTATAAGTAGGAGCATTGCCAGCAGATTGAGGGATGTGATCATTCTCCTCTATTTGGCATTGGTGAGGCCTCATCTGGAGTACTGTGTCCAGTTTGGGGCCCCACACTACAAGAAGGATGTGGAAAAACTGGAAAGCATCCAGCGGAGATCAACAAAAACGATTAGGGGGCTGGAGCACAAGACTTATGAGAAGAGGCTGAGGAAACTGGGATTATTTAGACTGCAGAAGAGAAGAATGAGGGGGGATTTGATAGCTGCTTTCAACTACCTGAAAGGGGTCCCAAAGAGGATGGATATAGACTGTTCTCAGGGATACCAGATGACAGAACAAGGAGTAATGATCTCAAGTTGCAGTGGGGGAGGCCTAGGATTGATATTAGGAAAAACTATTTCCATGGAGGGTGGTGAAGCACTGGAATGGGTTACCTAGAGAGATGGTGGAATCTCCAGCCTTAGAGGTTTTTAAGGTCAGGTTTGACAAAGCCCTGGCTGGGATGATTTAGATGGGGATTTGTCCTGCTTTGGAGCAGGGGGTTGGACTAGATGACCTCCTGAGGTCCCTTCCAACCCTGATATTCTATGATTCTAAGACTTCAGGAACAGAGTATATTTGCACAGACACTTCCTCTGCTTAGATGCACAGCATGATGGAACTGCTTTGCCAAAAATATCACTTTGGGCTGGTGTTAGACTACAAATCATTGGCAATACCAGGAAAGATAAGATGGTGTGCCACTGAGAAGCAAAGTCAGGAAAAATACTTCTCTGTATTATATATATTTACTGAAGGACTACAGATCCTAAATTCTCAATTACTGAGGGGCAATCTACACTCATTGTTTTATTTGCTTTCCACAAGCTACTCTTAATATAACCTTTTATGGAGTGATATACTCAAATATTTAGATGCTAATATCTAAAATGTATCCTTAAATTTAATTAACCTTAATTTGGGATATTTCAGATGTTCTATATGTATTTTATGACTTTTAAACCAAACTTTGTACTTTTAAGTATTATACACAGATGTATAGAAACTCGTTCCTTAATGTGTGAATTAGATAATTTTAGCATTCGCTTTAATAAAAATGTTGAGTGCAGGGATAATGAAATTTTGTTAACCTTCTTGTACGAGTAAAGGGCAGCAAAACTGTACTTAGCTTGCCCTGATTGAGGGGTCACCCTAAACTGAACCTCACTCGCTAAGCAGATGATAAGGATGCCAAATCTCAATGGAGGAGAGAAGGGGTGAGGATAGGTGTTCCTACCTGGCAATATGACTTCTTTCCAAAGAGTCCTAGACACCATTTGACCTTCCCCCTCCAGTGTTTAAAGACAGAGCCAATTAGACTCAATTAAGAGTCATTGTTTCTGTTCAGTGATTACCAAAATTGAATCACAATCAAGCAGGTTTAGGGGCTACAGCTTATACCTGATGTAGGGACAGTGGTGAAGTGAAAGACAATGCAGAGGCTGTACAGGCAGTGAGGTTCCCTGCTACCCAGTGAAATCACTAACAGCTGAAATCACTAACCTCAGAAATGGCATTACAGAAGTGGCATTTAGTGTCCAACAGCGGTAGCCCATGGCATCAAGCAACCAGCAGCAGCAGAGAGAGGCAGCAGCAAACAGCCAGTTACAGAGGCACACAGCAACCACAGAGACATTGCTCGATGCCCCCCCTTTTTGGAGCGGGAGGGGGACCCCTGTGAACACGTCTGAACTTGGCATCTTCGCTAACCAAGAACAGACAACTGTGAGTGGGGTGCAATGGAGGGAGAGAGGAATGATGTGTCAGAGACATACATTTGTTAAACTTTCAAACCTCAAGGTAGGAAACTGAGGCAAAGGACACTGCTTAACATACTGCGGGGTCAGGTTTTGCTTATGGTTGCATGCTTTTGAATGTGGTTGTGGTGTTTTCCCAAACTAATGCTTGGTTCTCTTTCCCTTTTAATAACACTTCTCTTGTTATTCACAGACTCAGTGCTTGCAGTTGGGAAGTATTGCCTCTTAGACGTACCCTGGGGTGATGTTAAGTTTTCCCAGATTACTGGGTAGGGGTTCGAGGCAGTTCTGTTATGTATTGTTAAGAGGAACCCCAGATACTGAACCCAGCCCATGTTGCTGCCAACTTCACCTGCCTGAAGGGTTGCAAACACATCAATGCAAAATTCATATTATGAGTATCCTGTTTGGTTAACTTTTTCAATGATAACATAAAATGGTTGTTCACCACTAGTTTTCCATAATAAAATACTCCCCTGCACACTAAATTAACTTGAGCAATATCTAAGTGTATGCACAATAGGTTACCTCAAATCACAAAAGAATTGAGGGGAATATGATACTGACACAAATTCCAGTGCCTGCCAGCCAGTAAAAATACAACTGGTCTAAATTGTTTTCAAAGCCTAGAGGCACACGCTGAACTCCCCATGCACCAACAATGTTCTAATATGACATGACGCTCCTTAATATATCAGAGTTAGCAGCAAAGAGGAATAAAATTGTTTCATGCCGCTGTTGGCAATAAACACCCGTCTGTGTTAATTACACTTTATGTTTGATAGTCTTCATTCAGTCAACATTTACTGCACTGTAGTCTCTTCACAAATTAAGTAATACAAATAGTGTACATACAAATAATAAACCTGGGAATAGCAGGAAGTTCCAAATAGTGGCTGCCAGAAAAACGTTATATCATATAGTCACAAAAGGCCATGTTGACCCCTGCTGTAACTCCAGTAACCTCACAGAGTTTACACTAAGCTAGAATTTGGCCCAGTGTGTTGTATTGGGATGAGTTTGTTGTTGGTTTGTTGTTGTGTGCGCTTGTTTGCTTGCTGTGTGCCTGCTTGATTGAAGTTTATAGTGTGGGCTGTTTAGTGACTGTGCGCTGAGCCTAGCGGCATGCTAGTCAATGCTGAGAGCTTCCTAATGAGGTTCTATAACAGGGGTGGGCAAACTTTTTGGCCTGAGGGCCATATTGGGGTTCCGAAACTGTTTGAAGACTGGGTAGGGAAGGCTGTGCCTCCCCAAACAGTCTGGCCCTCGCAACCTATCCGCCTCCTGACTGCCCCCCTCAGAACTTCCACCCCATCCAGCACCCCCTGCTCCTTGTCCCCTGACTGCCCCGTCCTGGACACCCCCCACCCCCAGAACCCCACCCCCTATACAACCCCCGTGCTCCCTGTCCCTTGTCAGCCCCAACCCTTATCCACACCCCCGCCGCCTGACAGGACCCCCAGGACTCCCACGCCTATCGAACCGCCCCCTGCTCCCTGTCCCCTGACTGCCCCCAGGACCCTCTGCATCTCTCCAACCCGCCCCACCCACGCCCCCCCGCTCCCCATCCCCTTACCATGCCACTCAGAGTAGCAGGACTGGAAGCTGTAAGTAGTACACCATAAGTAGCACATTCCTACAGGGAGCAATTTAATACACTACACCAGTGGCTCTCACAGCTGCGCTGCCCGGCAGGAGCTCGCAGCCCCATAGCCCAGAGCGCTGGTGGCATGGCGAGCTGAGGCTGGGGGGGGGAACAGCGGGGGGAGGGGGGACAGCAGGGGAGGGGTGGGGGTTAGGCTCCCCAAGCAGGAGCTCAAGGGCCGGGCAGGATGGTCCCGCGGGCCGGGTGTGGCCTGTGGGCCGTAGTTTGACCACCTCTGTTCTATAACCTGCCACCCTTTGATTCCTAATCGCTTTAGGATCCCTTCACAAGGGCGAAGGGTTAACTCAGGGAGAACAAGAATTTAAAAACCCAGCTTCTAAGCAAACAGAGAAGCTAGCGAACAAGGAGCAGCTAACAATGGAGTTTTGTGACAGACTTTTAGAGAGGGAACAACCTAATAACAGTGATACCTAATAAACAGTCTCTAAACATAGGCCAATAACTCCTCCCACTCCCCCACCCCCACCCCAAAAATACATACATACATACATACACAAACAAACAAAAATCAGCAAGAGTAAAAAATACTTCAGGCAGAAGTCCAGTAGCAGAGTGGAAACTATCCAGTTTATGCACTGAATGCAGTATGTATGACTACCTGTCTTGTGGGCAGGTGACATGTATGTGCATTCAATACAAGCAGATCATGGCCCTCAGAGACTGAGTATGGGCTCCTGAGACCAGAGTGGTTGAACTGGAAAAGCTAAGGAAGACAGAGAGGTTCATAGACAAAATTTTCTGGGACCCAATAGAATGGTCCCACTTCCTGTTTGACAGCCTCTGGACTGTTGAGGAGGATGAAAGTCTCAGAGAAGGAGAACATCAAGGTGGAGTGGAGGGAAACAATTCCATAGTTGAGACCCTCCTTCCAGATGATGTCATGATATCCTCTCACACTGAGGATCCCACTCCAGATGAAGGGACCCCTGTTATTATTAAGAGACAGGTAATAGTAATAGGGGAGAATCAATTATTAGAATTAAAGATAGTTGGGTTTGTGATGACCAAGAGAACAGCATGATGAATAACCTGCCAGGTGCAAAGGTTGCAGACCTCTCGAGACATCTAGACAGGCTTATGTACAGTGCTGGGGAGAAGCTGGTGGTCATTGTACATGTAGGTACCAATGTTATAGGGAAAGGTAAGAGAGAGGTCCTGGAGGCCAAATTAAGGCTGCTAGGTACGAGATTAAACTCCAGGACCTCCATGGTAGCATTCTCTGAAATGCTTCCAGTTCCACTTGCAGAACTGCAGGGTCTCAATGCGTAGATGAGGTGATGGTGTTTGGAGGAGGGGCTTAGGCTTATTGATAAGCAGACTAAAAGAGATGGTTAGAAGGGGAAAAAAAGGCATCCTTTAGAAATTGGAAGTTAAATCTGCATGAGGAAAATAGAAAGGAGCATAAACTTTTGCAAGGCAAATGAAAAATTATAATTAGGCAGGCCAAGAAAGAATCTGAAGAGCAACCAACGAAAGGCACAAAAACTAACTGCACATTTTTGTAAGTACATCAGAAGTAGGAAGCCAGCCAAATAGTCAGTGAGGCCTCTGCATGACCAACACACTGAAGCAGCATTTAAGAAAGACAAGGCTGTTGTGGAGAAGCTAAATGAATATTTTGCATCAGACTTCACTGTAGAGGATAAGAGAGAGATTCCCACACAAGTCATTCTTTTTAGGTAAAAAATCTGAGGAACAGATAGAGATATCAGTAGAGGAGTTTTCGGAACAAATTCGTAAATTAAACAGTAATAAATCACCAGGACTAGATGATATTCATCCAAGAGTTCTGAAAGAACTTAAATATGAAATTGCAAAACTGCTAATTGTGATATGTAACCTATTGCTTAAGTCAGCCTCTGTACTGTTTGACTGGAGGATAGGTAATGTGATGCCAATTTTTAAAAAGGCTCCAGAAGTGATCCTGGCAATTACAGTCTGGTAAGCCTAACTTCAGTACCAGGCAAATTAGTTGAAAATATAGTAAATAACAGAATTATCAAATATATTGTTGAACATGATAAGTTGTGGAAGAATCAACACTTCTTTTGTAAGGGGAAAATCATGCCTCATCAATCTATTAGAATTCTTTGAGGGGGTCAAGAAATATGTGGACAAGGGTGGACATAATGTACTTGGACTTTCAGAAAGCCTTTGACAAGTCCCTCACCAAAGGTTCGTGAGCAAAGTAGGCTGTTATGGAAGGGAGAAGGTCCTGTTATGGATCAGTTACTGGTTGAAAGATAAGAAATAAAGAATAAATATAAATGGGAGAGAGCTAAATAGTGGGCTCCGTAAAGGATCTGTACTGGGACCTGTGCTGCTCAACATATTCATAAATGATCTAAAAAGGGGGTGTAAACAGAGAGGTGGCAAATTTTTCAGACAATACAAAATTACTCAAGATAATTAAGTCCAAGGCTGACTGAGAAGAGTTACAAAGGGATTTCACAAAACTGGGTGATGGGGCAAGAAAGCGGCAAATGAAATTGAATGTTGATAAATGCAAAGTAATGCACATTGGAAAACAAAATCCCAATTATACATACAAAATGACGGGGTCTAAATTAGTTACCACCACTGAAGAAAGATCTTGGAGTCATTGTGGATCATTCTCTGAAGCATCAGCGCAATGTGCAGTAGCAGTGAAAAAAAAACTAACAGAACATTAGAAACTATTAGGAAAGGGATAGATAAGACAGAAAATACCATAGTGTCACTACAGAAATCCATGGTATTCCCACACCTTGAATACTGTCTGCAGTTCTGGTCACCCCATCGCAACAAAGATCTATTAGAATTGGAAAAAAATACAGAGACTGGCAACAAAAATGATTAAAAGGTATGGAACAACTTCTTCCATATGAAGAGAGATTAAAAAGACTGGGACGGTTCAACCTAGAAAAGAGATGCGGGGGGACACAACAAGAGGTCTATAAAGTCATGACTGGTGTGGGGAAAGTGAATAGGGAAGTGTTATTTACCCCTTCACATAACACAAGAACCAGGGGTCACCCAATTAAATTAATCGGCAGCAGGTTTAAAACAAACATAAGAAAGTACTTCTTCATACAACACATAGTCAATCTGTGGAACTCCTTGCCTGGGGATGTTGTGAAGGCCAAAAAGCTTTTTTTAACTGGGTTAAAAAAAAATAAGTTCTTAGAGGACAGGTCCATCAACAGCTATTAGCCAAGATAATCAGGGATGCAACCCCATGCCAGGGGTGTCCCTAAACCGGGGATACTGGGATAAGATGACATGGGATGGATCACTCGATAAATTGCCTTGTTCTGTTCATTCCCTCTGCAGCATCTGGCACAGGCCACTGTCTGAAGTGGACTAGATGGACCATTGTTCTGATCCAGTATAGCCACACTTATGTTCATTTAATGTTACCATAGTATATTTTATTTTGTATAATGTTTCTCATACATACTCTTTCCCAAAAGATGTCCCTGACCTGCTGTAAACAACACAACTGCAGAGTTAAATAACAAATAGCAACTAGCAAGGGAGAAATTAATGAGAATAGGCCTTGGAGAAAAGGGGTTTTGCTAGTTGAGGCTGCTGAAGAAATTAACTGACTCAAGTGTTGATCATTCTCCTTTGTTGGCCAGCTTCACTCACTTTTCAGTCCTCAAAGGCCCTCTGTCAGTCTCCCCAATGAATGGGAAGGTTCTGGCCACTTTCTTCCATCACAATGTCCCTGGATGAACTTTTGATCCTGGGGGCTTTGGCACTGGGTTTCTGCTGGTAAAAGCCAATGTGAACCTGAGCTAGACCTGGTCTGTTGAGTAGAACTATAAAGTTGTTAGAAATAGGGGATCAGCTTCAGCAGTCTCTTTACTGAATGCACAATAAGAATAGCTCCTTGTCAGAGTTCACAAACACTGCACTCAGCATATTACACCATTCACTACTGTGGAAGAAGAGGAAGTACACAACAGAACTCAATGAGAAAAAAAGGACCAAATTCAGTTCTGGTATAAGCAATCGGATTCCTTCATCCCACACATAATTCCAAACAGGCCTCGCCAAACAAAGGGTAAATCCTCTCCTCTTTTGTTAAAAAAAGTCTAAAACCACCAGAACCCACTGCATAGAGCTGTTCAAAAATGTTCCTTCAAACTGTTGTATTCATTTTGGGGGCTGAAAAATTGATAACCCAAAACCTGAAAACCAAAAACCCCAAATTTTTGATGAAAATGTTGAACAAAAAGGCTTTTTTTTAAATTTTTATGAAATTTTCATGGTAACAAAATAATTTTCTGACTGGCTGTACCACTGTGGCTCCATACATGGAGAGTTGACTACAGAAAGGCCACGCAGAGTGCTGTAAACCCTAGGAATACTGCAGATTACTCTCCAGGGGGACTCACTTGAAGGAAGCACAGTGGATGTGGGATGAGGAATGGCTAGTGAGCAGTACCGGATTAACCCATAGGCTAATAAGACTATAGCATTAGGCTCTCCTATATTTAGGCCATACTTTAAGCCCTAATTTTTTAGGCACTTCTATTTTTAGGCCCTCTGTTCTATATTGAAGTAACAGCTGAGTGACAGTAGCGGGGCCATTGGAAATTTTTTGTCTCGTTAGATATTGCTTTGTTTGTACAAATTAATCCATTGAGACTGTGAATTCAATTTATGGTGGTTGTGATTTTGTCTTTGTGGGCTAAGTTTGTGGGCCCAATCAATATTGAACTTTGTGCACAGTAGAAACCATGTACACTGGACAGTAGAAACCATGTCGAAGAAATGAGGATGGCAGAAATTGAAGGAGGCCAAAGAAAGACAGCAAAGACAAGAGGTAGTGCTGAAAGGTGTTCCTTCTCTCCTAATCTTTTTTGCTCCTACTAAGTCTGGTGGCGAAGAAGTCCAGGCAAATACCAGCCCAAGTGAACCTACTGTTCCTGCATCTGATGAAAAGGAGCAGTCTCCTGTGTCTTCTCTAGCTGGAGTTTCACCCCACTCCTCTGAAGATTTTCCCAATGATAGTAATATAAAAATATCCTCCTCCAACGATCCAGGTGAGTGAGACATGTCTTCTCAAGATCTCACTGCATATTGGACTGAGAAGGGCCCACAGAAATGCCAGAACCTTTTCATTGACAAAGTGAGAGTACACCAGTCAGAATTCTTATCTGACCAAATCAGTGTTTGAATACATGAAGCCTAACAAACAGATTGGCAAGCGAGAACGGCTCATCTATTCGCCTTCTGAGAAGAAAGTGTACTGGTTTTATTGCCACCTATTTTCTGATACCAAAAAGCGGGGAATGATCTGCAAAGGCTTCAATGATTGGAAGAATACTGCATACATTACCAATCATAAAATGAGCGAGCAGCATATATTGTCAGTTAGCAGCTACCATGCCAAAAAGAAAGTTAGTGACAAAATTGATACCCAAATGGAAAACCAGTTTTTGGAAGCTCATGCTTATTGGAAGAATGTTCTCAGACGCATAGCTGAAATGATAGTTTTTCTTGCTGAGCATGGTCTGCCATTCTGTGGCTCAGATGAGACTGTTGGATCAAAACACAATGGCAATTACCTTGGATTCTAGAGCTAATCGCCAAGTTCAACCCTTTCTTAGCACAGCACATCAATGAACACACAAATCATGGAAAAGGCCATACATCTTATCTATCAAAGACTATTTGCCAGCAGTGCAATGAATTCATCACAAAGACAATGCTATCAGCCATTGTAGATGAGATCAAAGATGTGGGATACTTTTCAGTATCCATCGACTCAAGACAGGATGTGTCATTTGTAGATCGGCTGATGGTCATCTTGTGTTATGTGCTACCCAGTGGACCAGTTGAGCATTTCATGACCCTCATAAACATCACCAGCCACACAGGGGAGAAATTGCCTCGTACCTCGAAATTGCCTCAATTTCCTCACTGAAAATGGGATTGAGATTAGCCTTTGTCATGGCCAAAGCTATGACAATGAAAGCAATATGAGTGGCATAGGCAAAAATTCAGGGATGTAGGCAAAGATAAAAGAGTGCAATGCTTTGGTTGATTACATTTCATGTGCTGCACACTCACTCAACCTTGTTGGCCAATCTGCTGTGGATTGTTGTGTTGAACCAGTTTCCTTTTTTGGATTTTTCCAAGAGTTGTAGAATTTTTTCTGTAAGAGATGCAAAGATCCTGAGTGATACAATGCACACTTTGGAAACTGGTATTTTGTGTGAGATATGGAATGATATATTTCAGCTATTCAGCAGGTGCAGTCTAAGCTTGCAAAGTGCTCAATTGACCTTTCCACTGCTATAAACCTAATGAGGAGTCTTGAAACTTTTTTTTAACAAATGTGGGTTAGTTTTGAGGAATATGAAATTTAGGGGGCTTCAAGAACTGCTAACCATGAGTATAAGTCAGCCAAATGCCACCAAAGACAGAAGACATGCAACAATTGCAACTGCACTCTTCAGTGACAAAGAGCCTTCAGAGTTAATACCTTCATCACAATCATTGACAAACTGAAGAGTTCATTAGAACATTGGATCAAGGCTTATGAAAATATTGACAAAACCTTTAGCGTACTGACAAATTTTTTGCTTAACATTGCAAGTTCCGAAGTCAGTGAAGATATCAAATATCTGTATCAAAAGTTCCCAGATGATCTCCCAGTCAATTTTACTAAAGAATTTCTTCAATTTGTTGAATTCACATCACTCTCAGATATAGAGAAAAGATGATGAAAGCAAATCTATTTGGCTGTACCAAGCTATCACTGAATCCAATGTGACAGAATGTTTCCCAAATTTTGAAAGTGCCTTACGGCTGTATTTGTCACTAATGATACCAACTGTAGTGGAGAACATTCCTTCTCTCTTCTAACAAGGGTCAAAAATGTCCTCTGATCTTCCATGACTCAAGAGCATTTCAGTGCTTTGTCCCTCTTGAGAACTGAGAATGAAATCGTCAGGTCTTTGAATTACGATGACATCATTCATGACTTTGCCACAGATAAAACTTGGGCAGGGGGGTTGTTTGTTTAAAGAACTAAGTGTAGTGAGAGTAGAATAAATTTATTAATTTTACATAAATATGTATGTAGATAAAAGTTTGAGGACTTCATAATTTTGTTTGCAATATATAATTCATACTTAAGCCCTTCCCTCCCATTAGCCTTAGGCCCCTCATAACCTTAATCCAGCCCTGCTAGCAAGTCCACAATCCACAGATTCACTGACCAGCAACACAGCAGGCTACTGTTGCTACCACATCCCGGAGGCTGCAGTGCTGGACGCAATTATTTTGTGCTATGGCTACAGGAAGGAAGATTCTATCCCATAAATTCCTGTACAAAGTCAGCGTTTATGGGGGACAAGACTTTAGCCCCAAACTTGTATGTTTTTATCAACTCCGTACCACTTTGCTATTCTTACATTGTCTTTGAGTTTCCTTGTTTTTGTGGGTTTAAACCAGGTAATTAATAATGTGGTTTCTATTTCGTGGTTTAATTCTAACATCTGTTGCAAAACATTATACCGGCACAGCATTTGGATGTCCCAATGACTGTCGCAGATAGGCTTTGGAACACAATCCACCTATAATACCCTGTCTAAAACCAAAGACCAAAAAACATGGTCTAAAGTGTCTAAGCAAAAAAAAAAAAAAAAAGACTCTAAAGGGAGTGAGAGAAACCACTGAGAGAGATTTTTTAAATTCAATCCAGATTGATGCTGCTCAAAAGCAGTTACTAGCAGCTTATAGCTCTTCTGTAGCCTTTGTGAAAACAATTGGTGGTCTCAATGATGTTTTTATCATGCATTTTCCACATCACATTTGGCATCCTTGTTGGTGATAATTCTTGACCTTTCTGCTGATGACTAGGCATGGAGAGCGAACTGACCTATATCCCAAGGGGCGAAGCCACCCCCACTACGTCAGTGTCAAGGCACATCGAGAACTCTACATTGCCACATCCCACGTGGTACGCTGTGGGGCAGATTTTTCAAAGTAAAGCACACGCAGGTGCATACCTTCCTGATACATACAGAAGCTCGAAAGCTTGTCTCTCTCACCAACAGAAATTGATCCAATAAAAGGCATTAACTCACCCACCTTGTCTCTCAAATCAAATGATACAGCCTGGTAGGCACGTATCTGGCCAAGTGTGTGTGCACAAATATCTGATTTGCACATGCATATTGTGTGTTTGCTCAGAAAAAATAGGTACGCACACGTCCCTAACTGATAATTTGACTTTATGAGTCCAGTTGTACCATCAGTTTATATTCTTCTACTTTACCTTCACTGAGTTTTTGGAAACTGTTTACAACAATATGTACTTTCAGCCTGTGTCTAGGATTACCTTATTTCATGGGCTTAGGATGGTCACATGAAGGCATGCAACAAAATGAATGGTTCTGGAAAGTGAATTAATGTTAAAATAGTAGCAAGCAATTATTTTTAATTAATTTTTTTAGTAACTGAACTTTCAGCATAAGCCTACACAATCTGAAACAAAATTACTTTAATAAAAAACACAGCTGATTTATTCTGTAAGCCAAGTGTATGGCAACCTATGACAGCATATTTTTTATCTCAAACGTTGCAGATCAATACAAATCTTATTACAGACTAAAAATGATTAATGTCACATCATAACTGTAAAATGGACATTGTAAAATTAATCCCTCTTTGCAACAAAGAACCCATACATTTAGAGGAAACACACATTGGTTCACTATCTTCAACCAAAAACCTCAGTGAGATGAAAACAGTTTAGCTTGGATTCTCAATTGAATCTAAAACCAAATATAATAAGATCAGTAGAAAACATTTGCTTTGCCTGATCTTAGTGGCTGTGGGGACTCTTCTGTGATTGAAGACTGATTTCTGCATTACACAGTAAAAGTTTCTTCTGAAGCACCCCATTTTCACACTGTTATGGCCCTGCTTGCTTATAGCGTTAGAAAAGTCTCTCGCTATTAAAAAGAGGAAAGATGTATAATTTAAATTCTAGCAATCAGGTGTTTGATATCTGTCCAGTATGTGTCTTTACATTAATGTCAATTAATATTAAAGGCAAAGGAACCGCTATAGACGAGACCTAAAAAAAAAAAAAAAATAAGAGCTTCTACAAGAGTTTCTTCCAGTACACACTTCGACTGTGATACTTTTTGTTTCAGGATATTTATGTCATGCTTTACAATATAAGTGCAATGACCCAAATTATGTTTCTTAATAAAAAAATCCTGATACATTAATCAAATCTGTTGCTTTAAAAATACCCTCCCATTTCACTCCTCAAATGAAAAATTTTGCCAAAAAGGTGAACGGAATATATCAGGCCTGCACAAGTGCTATTAAGTTGTTTGTAAATCTCTCACGCTAGCTATTTTGAAAAGAACAGATAAGCTTTTGTACTCTGACTGAACATTGGTATATGGACAGTATGTGGCTGACAATTATGTTGTGTCCTGTTGCAGCCAGGGGTTGTTACAGGCAACTGTATTAGATACTTATGGGGTGAGAGGGAGTATGAGGGAAAACATCGGTTAGAAACTAAAAGATTGAAGCTTTGAGCCCCCACAGTCTGGAACCTACATCCTATGCCCAGAAAACAGAGGTCATGAGAAGAACCAGACCACAGCTTTCAGGGATGACACAATCCAGCATTAGGAATAAGTTGTTCATTCCACTCTCAAAAAAGAAGCTCTGCCAACAAGTTTGAGCTTAAGTCTTTAAGCCTCCTTTAGATCGACAAGACTGAAATATGAACACACTGAGTTTAGGAAAAAAATATGCTTATTCCTATAGGTACCACCAGAATCATTCTTCGTGCTGCATTCTGGGCCAAAGGCACCTCTGCACTAACAATGTTGGCAAAGCTGCAAACACACAATTGCAGCAATCCAAAGTAAGTACAACAAAAGCAGGTAGAACTTTCTCCAAACCACAGAAGTCAGGCAGGATTTCATTCTCACTATACTTTTCAGATAATAAAAAGTTCTTTTAAACAATATTTTTAATATGTTTATCAAAGGAAATCTGCAAATTCAACATTAACCTCCCAAATTCCTCACAGATATAGAAATGGAAATCAGAGAATTCTGCACAGAAATCTGTTGAAGTTTTTGGATAGACAGTAACTCCTGCTGAGAATCAAAAACTGTCTTCTCCAGTTTTAACTTGGATTGAGCTATAGACCACTGGAAATAATTCATCTTGGAAAAATCCAACTCATGCAGAAAGCAATCCTAGGTAGATGTCATCTTCATAAAAGGGAAAGGCAAAGTTGTACTTCTCAATAAATGCTCCCAAGGATAGCAAACCTATAGGAAACAATCAAATTGCATACAGAACAGGTGTTTCATGATATGAACTGAATTTAACACAATAAAATTAATCATTCAGATGAGATATTGCAACAAAGCTAACACTGCCTAGAAGACAGGTGAGCAATAGCTTTCAAGGTGACACTGCAACCTCATTCAATGCAGCCAAAAAACTTGCAGACCGCAAGTAAGATTACATTAGTGTCACTGCCCTGATGAGAAGCAGATGCAACTTCATACAGCATAAGTGAATTAATTGCAGAGTTAGGTCCTGACTTCCTTTTCTACTCTAAAGAATCAGTAGGTTACTGAGAAATGGCCAACAATTATTCATACTGCCCACTGAGAAGATCTTTAGCACAAACCACGTGGGAAACAGAGAAGTGTGTTCTGTAAGGACCAAGCCCTCTCCTCTCCACTGTGGCTGCTGAAATAGTGCAGTTCCACTATCCTGAGCAGGCAGGATTTGGAGAGCCCATGCAAAGAGACTCTCCCATGGCTCCATAGGAAGGCAGAGACAGATGAAGAATCTGCTGCTGTGCTAAGAAAAGTGGGTTCATGGGAGCTACCCCTTCCCCTGCTTCCCACTTCAATGTCCAGCACGATTACTGAGCTAGGAATTAATGAGAGGATTGTGGGCATTTGCAACACCAGAAACAACAGGACACACACCTTTGCACCATGAATCCAAATCACAAGTGGTCAGCGTCTTTTGCAGCAATCTAATCAACCAGTTTTTTGAGACTGGCCAATTCATTCTCCTCAAAAACACTGTCTGGAGCAGAGCTGGTCAAACTGTAGGTAGTGAGCTACTTACTTGATTAATTTAATTCATTTGTTTGGTTGCAATTTTCCAGAGGTAAACTCTGATCCTTCCAGCTGAATGAGTTATTTGTAAATGGCTGACTAACACTTTGTCTCTATGCAAAATATATCCCAGTCTATGGGATGTTCTCAAACTGTTCACTAGTCACATGATCATCACTTATCATGCTGTTCTGAATTGTCTCATTATATTGCCTACCACAATATAATAGACACGCTAAAAAGAATGGCTATTTGTTATTCTTCGTGGGGGACTGGTCACCTAAACTACAGGGAATATGCTTCAGCTTCCAAACTGAAACTTTACAAATGAAGAATCCCCATATTCACACATATATGCTCGTGGTTAGATGTGAATACAGGTATTTCACCAGAATAGCCATTTCCCTGTTTGCTGCAATGTTTGTGAAAACAGTGAGTAAAAAGGGCTATAAACATGCTTACATTGAAAAGTAACTCAGAATTCACAAGACTGTGTCTGAACTACTTTCCTGCACATTTCACTCAGCTCGAGTCAGGAGTGTCATTCTGTAGACAACATCCTGTGCTGTATAAATGCGAGTGCAGCAGTGGGTCTGGAATTTTGCAAGGGAGGGATGTGCAGTAGATAAAATAAATATATAATTCTCATGCAAAATACTATACATGATAATTGTGTCTTTAGGAAAGAGACCTAATGCTTCATACAAATAGTAACCAGTAATTCCATGCTGTCTAACTATAAAGTTCTTCTTTAAAAAAAAACTAACCTAGTTTGAACCAATTATTTTTCTCAGTTTTCTATTGAAAATCCATGTTTATGGGAAATCATTTCATTTTTTAAATGATAAAATATTCTGCCAAGATACATTTTCCTTTTTAAAAAAGGAAGCAAACAAGCACCAAACAAGTTTTCAATTGATACTTGAAAAAATAAGCTAGTCATAAATACTTCCTTTTTTAATAGCACAAACAAAATTACAACTAAAACACAAAGCAACCAGAAAAGTAGCAGCTAGGGAGTCAGTGTGGCCTGGAGAATAGTGCACTGGATTGGGTTTCAGGAGACCTGATTCTATTGCTGACTCTAATACAGCCTTCTGAACAAGTCACTTCATCTCCCTGTACCTCAATTTCCCCATCTGTAAAATGGGGATGATGATACTGACCTCCTTCATAAGTGCTTGAGGTGTACTGATGAAAAGTACTGTATAAAAAGCAGATATTTGTTACTATTATTAAATTTTCAAATGAAAAAAACATGCTGGCCACAAACAAAATGCCCCTTTTACCAATGAAGGTATGATTGGCAAACTACAGCTTTTCCCCTCTTTAAAATGATCAAATGTGCTGGGGAGTCACTCAGGCCCCAATCCTGCAAACACTTACAAACGTGCTTAACTTTAAGCACAAGCAGTTAAATTAACTTCAGTGGGGCTACTCATGTCAGTAAATTTAAGCATGAGTGAATGTTTGCAGGATTTGCCCTTCATTTCTGTCCACATTCTGCTGGCTTTTAGGTTATTTTCCATTTAGATGCTGGAAAGGGCAAGAAGGAGAGGAGAGAGAAATCACACAGTCACCAGAGTAAACATGAAGCCCTTCAGCAGCCCCCAGACATCTGGTTTATTTGAAAAGTTGTCCCTCAAAGCATTTTTCTCCTGTTCCCTCACAGCTCCCTCATAACTCTAATTCCCCTCAAACACCTCTCCATGTTCATCCTCCCTCGTGCCATCTTCCCTGTTTGTTTTTTTCTTTGTCCCATCTACTCCCACTTTCAATTTCCTCTAAAGGACTGACCTCTGCTTTCAGTCTCCATGGAAGCCTCTTGTTGGCCGTAGAGAGGTGGATGCTGGAGACGGAGCCAGCTGCCTGAAGTTAAGAAAGAAAGCTGACAAGGACAAGAGGCGTGAGCTGATGAACAGCTTGGCTGCCTGTCCGTCCCAGGGACTTGACTAGTGCAGCAGTTTTATGATCTGTTTTTTCAAAAACGGACATGGTCAGAACCAAAACAGGGCTGTTGGCAGCTCTGCGGGGGAGAATTGCTTTAAGTTCTCAGATCTCTTGTCCTCTAGTCATTCAAGTCACAAAGAGATTGAATGCATCAGACTTGCTAGCAGGAAAAAGAGAATTCAGTAAGCAGCAACCAGGTACAAAATGGCCACTTCTGGGCCCAGCTGCTTCTCTCTGCTAGATTTAAAGGGTTAGAACCTGAGATGAATACTGGGAAAGAACGTTTCTGTAAGAAGGCAACCTTGCACTAGGGAGAGTTAGTGAGGGTAGTTACCACTGAAGGGGCCTCTGTATGCTGCCACTATAACACACTATGTTTTCACTGAGTGGTATCTGCACAGGTTGCCTGGGTCTCTGTAAAGCCCAACACTGACTTCCTGTTCTTGGGCCTGCACCTTTGGCAGAGTTAACAAATGAATCACCCCTGATGTGTTTATTAATAAATGCTTCACACTCCTGTAGGGTTTTTCAAATTAGCTCCAAGTGTTGTACAAAGATACATTTCAGGGGCTTGTGCAGCTTACTCTGGGAATCCTGTTCTCCTCACCTCTGCCCCTCACCCCATCAGAGGATGGGAAGGGTCTGTCGATGTCATTAGTCTCTGGGCCAGGGCAAGAGAGTGGGACTGATTCTGCCATCCAGTGGTTAGGGCACCTACCAGGGAGCTGGGAAATCCCAGTTCCAGTCTCCCTGCTGCAATTGCTCTTTCATTATTTATTCAAAGTGGAACAACTTCAACAGGAGAGACTGAGGTCACTCCCACATCAGACTATCCCATATCTTCATGGTTCATGCACTCTCTGGAGTGGTGAGAGACCCTCTGTTCAAATCCGTTCTCCCCTTCTGGTAGAGAAGAGGAAATTGAACCTGGGTCTCCCACAACCCAGGTGAGTGTTCTAATCACTGGGCTAAAAGATATAAGGTGGCTGCCACCACCATCCCTGTTTCGTATGGAGTGAGGCAAGAGCCTAATTCATTCCCTCAAGAAATGTCTAAGCCTTCTGACTCCAGGTGACAGGGTCCCATTAGTGGATTGTTAGAAGAGCTAGGCATCTCCCTGCAGCCCAGCTCTCAGAGATAGAAGCCTTACTCCTTTCCTTGGTATCTCCTACTGGCTAGTTTAGGCAGCTCCACACATAGCCTGCTGACTTTTGTTGATCCTATTCTAGGACATATATCTCTCCATATTCATTCGCCTACACACCTAACTCAGCTTTGTGGATTGCAATGTTGTTCCTCTAATTTTCTAGGGCCTGTGACATTCAGCGCTGCAACGCCTACATCCCTTTGTGGATTCCACCCTCTTCATTCATGCTTTTTGCTATGGCAATAGGCTCCATACACATATTAATTGTATGTTGCAAAGATTATTAACACTGTTGAAATATTTGTGTAACTCCGCTGTGTGGGGACACAAACCATCTTACAGTTGTGTTTGACTGTAACTGTGTTTGAAAACTCTTTCAACCACAGTTCCGAGTTATAATGTGCACAAGTCCCCTGCGGGACACAACTATGTCAAATTTCCAACCTGCTTGCTGATCACTCTGCTCCATGACTTCATACATCCAACTATCCTCTTAGCCTTCTCATCCATGGTGACAAGTTCATTATCCAACCCCTGACCTTCCTATCCCATCTGGGGGCCTCCCTGATTCTCAGCTGCATGCATCTCATCATTCTCATAGTGACCTCATTGGCTACAGACCCATGTTAATTTTTTCCACACCCATCAGCCATGTTTGCTCCCTACCCACCTGATACCATGAATGACCCTGGTAACAGAGTTTAAAGCTGCCTAGTGGTCAGACAGACTCATGGCTGCAGGTACCTCTCTCATCTCTTTCATATTCCTTGTCTGTGAATGAGTTTACTGGCAGGAATGTTCACAGAAGAAGCAGTTTTAAAGCAAATATTAGAGATATTAGAAAAATATTGCAGAATCTTCATAGAAAATGAATTTTGAACTCTCACTATTGTTCACAACAGAAACCTGATTGTATGAGTTATAGTCATCCAATCAGAAACAGAAACAATAATATGTCCAATCAAAGCTAACCAGAACAGCTTAAATCTTGATTTTCCAATACTTGTGACAACTTGCTGGCAAACAATCTACAGACCAAGCATTATTTATAGAAATTATCCAGTGAATAACTCTGAATCATGAATAAATTCAAGAAAGTTGTAGGAAGTTCATCCATAATTAGCAAAGAAAGAGAGTCTAAATTCATAATATACATTATTTTCTACAAATTATTCTCTCAACTCTAGGTTTGTAATGAAAGAAGTCAGTAGTGGTCAAGGTGGAGCAAGATCAAGAAGATTTATGGTATATTCCAGCAGATAACACAATCTTAGCAATAGAATATGTGCAAGTGAAAACTACTTCCCATATAGGTGCTTTTTATATCTTGGTGAAGAGATTATTTTGATTGTAAGCTCTTTGGGGCAGGCAATCTATTGGTTTGTGACTTGTACAGCACCAAGCACATTGTCTTGTTTCACAATTAATAGGGAATAAGATAGTATGTAGAGTAAAATTGGGCACAGTAAGCAAACATTGATTTGGTGATGGAAAAATACACCAAACAGTGAACATATCAGTGCATCTTTACATACCAGCACATACGTTAAATGGACATCAGGACTTCAGAAATCAACAAATCTGATATTTCTTTTGGAAAACCAGCTTTGTTTTTTGTTAACCCTATAAGAATTAACTTGAAGAAAATTTAAGTTTACAACAATAATAAACCCAGTATGGGATTAGTAAAGTCTACTGCACCTACAGTTGCGCCACCAAAGGAATGGGGTTAGTAGTGATGTAAGTTACACTTTGGTTGGTCAACATAAGTAAGTGAATGTGAGCTGGTGCAATTTACAATCTGAAGGGGCCAAAAGACAGGGTTGTAGAGAGAAAAGCAAGTAGCTGGAGTAAGAAGGTGTTAAATCAACTGACATACATTAGGCCAGATACAATGGAGCTGATGCAGGAAGTTGTAGATTACACCTACATGTGCTAGCATGGCCATTCCCATTCCCAGGGGGAATATAACACAATGGAAGACAGTGAGCAGTGTTACTGCTACCCTCTTTCTGGGTTTGCACCACTAAAAAACAGTGTTAGTGTTTAGCCAGAGACTCCTCTCAGCAGAGTTTACTGACAGAATGGTACTGTTCATTGGGTCTCCCACATGTTCTGACCATGCCCATTTCCCATAGTGCACTGCTCACTTTTGGGGTGAGCAAAAACCAGAATTTCTGTCACATGGTAAAATCTAATATTTCAACATTTGTTTTAATCCCAAATCAGGACAAAAAATTTAAATATCAAAAATTTTCACAGAATGAAAAATTCCAAAAAATTTAAATTTGGAAATGGCTAAATGTTCAGAGGAAAGACTAGATTACATCATGAGAGCTGTAGTCTAGCCAGGAAGCCTGGACCATAGGAGAGAATCAGGCAGGGGGCACTCAAACTAATTCCCATGAGGCAATGCAGCATCCTAGCGAGATGCAATTTAATGTTGAACTGACTCAAAACAAAATGTTTCAGGTCCAGTTCAATAAAGTAAAATATTTCATTTTGGTTTTCAAAAAAATCATGTTGATGGAAAATTACCAACCATCTCTAGGTTGTACTCTAGGTTCTCTGGGAATTTGTGTTGAAGTGCATGAGGAAGGGAAGGATCCACACTGAATCTGGGGCCTGTAGTGGAGAGTCACAGGTATGTGTAGCTATATGCTGCAGTGAAAAGCCTGCTGCACTCACATTGCAGTGTATAGCTACACATGTCAATGAAAGTGGGGAGACAGCAGGGAAAAGTTTCAGCAGATCCCCGTTACCAGAGACTTTAACTGCAGCAAGGAATTCCCAGCTGCCTCCCCACCTGCCAGAGCCTTTCCCCATGGAGGAGAAAGGCTTTAGCAGTGGGGAGCTGGCAGAGCCCTTCTTCACTGCCCCCTGCTGTTGGAGCCTTTGCCTTCAGTGGAGAAAAGCTCCAGCAGCCAGGAGTTAGCAGAGCCTTTCCCCGCTCCCTCCCCGGAGTCTTTCCCTGAGGCAGAGGAAGGCTCCAGCCGTGGAGAGCTGGTGGAGTCTATCCTTGCTGCTGGAGGTCAAGAGAAAGGCTCTGGCAGGGAGGAGACAGTGGGAAAAAGCTTCACTAACTCCCCCGCTGCCAGAGCCTTCCTCTGCTTTAGGGAAAGGTGATGGAAGAGGGAAGGCAGTGGGAAAAGGCTGAGCCTTTCCTAGCTACCTTCCTCCTGCCAGAAAGGATCCAGGAGCAGGGATTTGGTGGAGCCATTCCCCCTGCTGGAGTCTTTCCCTGCAGAGCAAAGAGCTCCAGCAGCAGAGAGGAAGCAGGACATTACATAGCTAAAATAGCAGTGTAGATGGGGAGGCATGGCTGGGCAAGTAGAGAGCTGTGTAGGGCTCACACCTTTCAGGTGCGTCTTTACTCACCTAAGATGTGCCTCCTCGTCTACAGTTTCAGAGTAGCAGCCGTGTTAGTCTGTATTCGCAAAAAGAAAAGGAGTACTTGTGGCACCTTAGAGACTAACAAATTTATTTGAGCTTAAGCTTTCGTGAGCTACAGCTCACTTCATCGGATGCATTTGCTTATGCTCTAATAAATTTGTTAGTCTCTAAGGTGCCACAAGTACTCCTTTTCTCGTCTACAGTGCTATTTATACCCGTGCTAGGGAGCCTATGTGGGTATGTACACTACATACTGCTGAAAGAAACATGCAGTGTAAATGTAACCACAATGGAAAGGATTCACGGGGGGGGGCAGATTTGCTTAAAGCATTGCTAGTCGCTCACTGATTAATCAGACCACAGTTTATTGAATTAGTAAGATTCATGATTGGAAATTTGAGGAAGGTACCTGTGATACACATTATGTTATGAGACTGAAATCTCTTACGCCCTGCTGACAATTGTATAATGAGCTGAGTATTTGGTCCCCTCTGCATTACTTTTTTTTCATTGTTTCATGTTTCTTGGCAGTTGAGTTAGAGTTAGCGAATATTAGGCCATAGGGAGAATGAGGGTGGCATGCTCTCAGGAGTTAGAGAACAGTTTTCTGCTTGAAACTTTGAGAAAGTTAGAAGGCAGTAAAAGAAAAATGTAAAAATGAGAAGCAAATGTAAAATCTCCCCACCCCCACACCCTTCACCACCACTACACACAAACTTTTCAACCATCTGGGAGAAGGCTAAAGAAAAGACCACAGGCTCCATGTTTATTCGGAGATCCCAGGATCCTATGCAAGAAATGCAGAAGGGCTGTGGCCATAGCTGCTATGGGACATTATTATTTATTGAAAAATATTGTGGGGTATTTTAGAGGTTCCTAAAATATATGGGACCAGATCTTAGAACCCATTCTCTTCGCATGAAGGGACTGGAAAGCTAGTTTAAATAGGCAGCTGAAGATTCTTCCAGTGTAGGGGGAACCCTGGAGTGATGTACAGCCAGCAATGCATTGAGTGTGACAAGGCCAGAACAGACTGGGCCATGACTGTGATAGGAAGTGTCTGGAGTGCCCTGTCTCTGGTCATTCTTTGGCATTATAATGGACCCTATTGGGTTGTTACAAGTTGGCACTGCGGGGGCATTGGTCACAGGATAGAAGGGACAAAAATATGGTGAAAGCCATCTTGATCCGACCCCTAATGCTGCCCTGCACACCTGAGTATAAAGCCCATTATTTACAACTGACTCACAGATGAAAGGGTATGAAAAACATAAAGAATGCCAACAACATTTCTAAAAACATTAATAAAACATGTGACATATACAAAAGATACAGTAGTGCAATGTGGTAAAAAGAGTTCATTGGCACACATTTGGAATGACCTGCATAAATCATTTTGGCTTTGCTATTTGTAATCCTATCCCAAGCCCATTCCAATACAATATTTACAACTCACCAATATTACATATATAGTGTGTGTGTGTGTGAGAGAGAATCATACAGTAGATGTAATAATAATACTTGATATTTACAGATCACAGTCCTGGGCCACCTTCTGACAGCTTTGGGCAGCTGCACCAGCACAAAGCAGATCTAAACCTGACTGATGCACCCAGCATTAGGGTATCCTCAGGAAGCACAGAATTAACATAGCAGTCGGTGCATGGGGTAGTGGCTTTGGAAAAGGCTGTTTGGTCAGAATGTCCTTTCACCTATTGTCTTTGTGGCACCTTAGAGACTAACAAATTTAGTCTCTAAGGTGCCACAAGGACTCCTTGTTGTTTTGCTGATACAGACTAACAGCTACCACTCTGAAACCTTTCACCTATTGGTTCACCTGGCTTCTGTAATGGCACCTTGGCTCCTCTGGCAACTGGCGCCAATTAGAGCCACCTGGAAGTAGTGGCAGATGAGCCCAGTGCAGAAGAGCCCCAAGATCAGGGGAATGTAAAAGGTACCTTTGTGTCCATGTCTCCTCAGCTGTTCCAAGCTCTCCCCATTCTCAGCTATGGATCTGGCCCATAATATGTAGTGGTTTTCATCTGAGCTTTCCAATGGTTGGCATATACATCATTATTTCCATTTTACACATAGGATTTATCTCTAGCCAATAGAGGTACATATATGACATTAGAACTTGTGCCAGCTTCATTTTACAGAGTCACAGAACAATTAACTAGATTACTGAATCCATCCCCTGCAAGTGCAGAGTACAGGAGGATACATGGGTTTTGCTATTGACTTCACTGTTAACAGAATCCAGCCCAGTCGTTCAGCAGATCTGTCTATGCACATATTTTCAATCCATCTCTCCCCCCATGTTATCTAGACAACAAAAATGCATGAGATTAGATAACATCAGATAATCTGATACTACCATTAAACCTAGATTCAGTGTACTGTGCATTCAGATTATCATTATAAACCTATATATTTAGATACTCTGATCTAACTGGCTACTGATTGGAACACATGAAATTGCTCATTTTTCCCCATTAAACAATATTTCTTTTACAAAATTTTTGCAAATGTGCTAGCAAATATCTGAATAGAATTTTAGAACATCACACACTTGGGAGAACTTATGATGTTACCATAAACGGATACTAACTCTATACAGATACCAACACTGATGTGAGCGTAAACACTGTCCCACACAGAAAACACTCAAAGTACTGTACCTTTATACATTTTATGGTTTTTATGCATTACTACCATTGGAAAAACAGTAACTGTGCATTCAGATTGTACTGAAGAGTACTGGAAGAAGTGCTTTGAGGTACAATTAGTTTAGTTAACTTAGCTAATTTAGTTTAACTTTGCTTTATGCTTATGTATAATTCTACATATATCACCTGAACACTGCTGTATTCATTACAGATAAAATAACAGCATGTGCACCAGAAAGAAAAAAGAAGAAAATGTGACTTAACAGCAAAGCAAAATAAGCAGATCTTTCTATTCATCAATTATTGTTGCATCCACAATATTCTGCTAAAAATTTGTCAGTTACTGTTCCTTTAATTTTATTTATTTATTTATTTTTGTTACAGATGTTGTTTCAGGAAATGATAAATATGTTGTATCATACTATTTTATGTTTTTTAAAAGGTGACCTATACTTTCCATTTCAAACACGGATTCTTTAATGAAAATATTGTAATGTCAGTCCATGCAAAGCAAATGCATATTAATATGCGTTTACATCTGTCTCATATTAATATTCATGCCTGAATCCACATCCCTACACAAAGCCAATTTTCTGACCATCTGTGTGATGGCTGGTGGATGCAATGAATACATTTTATTTGTGAGGGGAGCGATAAATCATGTATCTTCAGTTTTTCACCAGCAATCTTTCCTCTTAGGTGCTAAAATGTTTTTATCGCGGTTTAGAATTTTTAAGTAAACCAAACTGATTAACCCCTGAGCAGTTCATGCGGAGTCATTGGCCTTGTGAAAGGCAACAGGAAACATAACGAGAAGTACAACTGTGTGACAGAGCAAGAGGTACTGCAATTTTAGCAGCTTTATTTCATTGCCTTTTCTTCTTGCTTTATTCTTTTTTCAGAAATATATTCCATGTGATAGTTTAGAGCCAATGTCTGATATCCTTACTCATGTTGATGAGTACCTTACTCTGAAAATAGTCTTATTCATTTCAGTGGGACTGTCCATGGAGTTAGGAGCTACTCAGCACGAGCAACAGTATCAGAAGCTGGCATTTTTGAGAATTGAGTCTCATTATTTCATAACCTGACACAGCTGAGGCTAAGTGACTGACATGATAGCTAGTTTCTAAAGCAATCATTCTGTATCATGTAGTAACGTTCAGAGTGCACAATGACATTTTCTCCACAGAAATTAAGCTCTACTACTAAACTCCCCAAGGACGGATTCAGCTCTCCATTACACTGGTGTCAACCCAAAGTAACTTTGGTGTCAGCAGTGAAATTACTTTGAGAGCATGCATGCCAAAACAAGGTTAGAAGTGAGGATTAACCAGAGATTTCCAAGGTAGTCCATAACACAAATACAGCCACATCAGGGAATATGCTTACAGCACATCTTTACCCAAATCCAGGTAAAACAGGTTTCAACGTTAGTATAGACATTAACTGTAGCTTATAAGAAGGCTAAAACCTTGTTAAAGACCATCTGGCCTTTTACATGGTTATGCAAGAAGGTTAAGATCCAGTCTATGTCACAAAATGGAACCCTGTTGCAATGAGACTTGGAGGAAAACCAAGGTGAAACCGGATGAACTGATATGGCTGTATTTGTAGTATAGACAGGGCCTCTGCTATTTTGCAGACTTTCCCAGCTTGTTTTGAGAATGAAGCAATTTACTGCTCTGCAAGACAAAAATCTCACTGTTGTTAAATTTCCATGCCAAGAAAACTACGTATTTTAAAAAGATCCTTTGATGATTGTGTTGTTGTTTTGTCACAGGATTAGAAAGAGGTGAGAGGGAAGCACAGAGGTCCTTTCAATATCCATTGTGAGTTTTTCCATTGACTTTAGTATGCTTTGGATCAGTCCTAAAGAGAGAGATGCAGGACCTCCCAAAGTCTGCTGGCTGTTGTACTAACAAAGAGGAAGGAGCAGGATGGAAGCATACGAGCAAGGATAACTATTATCACTTAGTAGTGGTGTTATATAGGTGAGTTCATGTCCCCTTCCTGCCAGGACACTGCTGCTTCCATCTTCCAGACATTCCCACTGCCTGCAGGGCTGTCTGCATCTTCTTGCCTTTATGACTGAGAGTTCAGATTACAGGCACCTGTAACTGGGATCATATTTAAAAAGATGAAAACATGCTCTATTCTCCCCTGTTCTTGTGGTGCTGCCCCTTTCCTCACTCCCTGGCCCACCAGAGTTCACATTTAACCCCATTGCATCCACTGTCAGTTTTTCAGAATCCAAATAATCCTCCTTATCATTTGAATCAACAGATAAACAAATGCCTCTAAAACATCTGCCCCACATGCCATCATTAACTGGCTGATGTTTTACACTTCCTGTAGCAGAGGTGGCTCCTGAGGAGAGATCTGAAGGAGGAAAAGGAGCCGTTGTTCAAGGAGCACATCCCATGCACAGAGAGCAATATAGAGGCTTGTGAGAGAAGCTGACAAATGGATGGACAAGGCTGGGCTCACTGGGGAGGAGCAGAGGAGATGGGGTGATGCCGGAACAGTCAAGAACAGACACAGGGAGAGAGGCAGCATTGCAAAAGCCCTGGAAGATGAGAGTAGGAGGTGTTGGTAATTGGTAAGAAGAAGGTTGTCAGAAGAGATGGAAAAAACTGAGGCCAATGTCTGAAAATCTGGCCCTTTGTGTTCTCATTGGGAATGCTGGGCTTATCTTAAGACTCTGCTATGGAGAAGCAAGTCCACTGGGAAGAACACAGATGGTCTGGGTTAACTGGCTTCTTGGGAAGGAAGGAAAGAAAACATTTAAAACTTTTTAAATTAAAAACAAGAGCCTAATACTCTTTCTGGATACACTGGAAAAAATTTTAATGTGGTGTAATTCCAATGAAGTCATTTCAAAATCACTTCCATAGAGTTATGCCAAAAGAGAATTTGACCCAATATACCCAGTTCCCTGTTTAAAAGTCGGTTGAGGTGGTCAATACATTTTTGTAAAAATAGATTAGGGAATCCATGAAGAGGGAGAAGAAAGTTCTCTCCTCCCTCTAATGTAAGTCAGAGTGTGCCAGCAGCATATAACCTACTTCTACCTTCAAGTCTACAGCTGTATATTAGTTTTGCTATTATTTGTGCACTGAACTTGAGAAAATGAGAAAAGGAATTTTGCATGAATTTCACACATCATCTGCATAATTAGTCAGAAGTTAGTTGTAGCTCAGATAAATGGGCACAATTGTAATAAAGGGTTCAAATAGTGCTGCAGAAAATAAGCAAGACAGTTATCAGTTCATTCAACACATTTCAAGAAAATATGCTTGTAATGAAACTCCGGCTGACAGCAACATTTTATCTGATTTCTTTTTTTATTTGTGTGTGGTTCATAGGATTATTGAAGGGTGTAGAACCTTTCATCTCTAGGGTTCATTAGCTTCATTCATGGTCAACAGTAACTGAAAAGAGTTATTATCCAATGGGTGTTGAATGACCTGTGAGAAAAGAGTTTAGTTGTTTCATTAAAGTTCCCAGAGCATAGGCATCTTTATCACATACACCAACATCACAATTAACACTATTTTTATGACCACCAAAATTCCCACACATAGAAAAGTGATTTTGATGAAAACACACTCTTATGTAAGGATGTAAATAAATATATTTAATATTTCAGGAGATAGGTTCTTAACTTTAAAGCATCAGAGTCAACTTTTACCCACTTGAAAAAACAAGAATTGCAGAAGTGACTCAAAAACAAGTGGTTTCTGCCTCCTTTATTACTGCTAGTCTCCCTGATTTTAAAATACCCATGAAATTTAGACAAGCCACCTATTCCATCAAAACAGTAATGGATAATAAGGTAATTGACATTGAAGGGGACTACTCATACTTGAAGTTATGCACGTGCTAAATGTATTGTTGGATTGTGGCTGAAATTACCATTGTCACCTTTCAGGCTATAACTGGCCAGCACAAGTGCTGTGTGTGCAGTTTTGCTATACAGAACATGCAGAGTGGGTGCTCATGTGCAGAATACAACATCTGGGAGAGGGGAAAAAAATACAATCCATGTTATGTGAGCTGGGGACATCCCATAATGGAAACTTTTGGGCTCTTTGTCTACACCAAGATTTGACTATGTTAAAAAACAGGATGATTGGCAATAATTTTAAAAAAGACAGAAATCAATTCTGTAGTCAGAGGGATCCCAGATTTTCTATTGTATTTCCCAGTGGCTAACAAATTTAGCCTGCCAGGAGATTTTAAATGTCTCTTTAATCATACTGTAAACATACAGAAAACATATACAAGCTGGAGAATTGCAATGGGACAAGCTCCTGAATTAAATTCCCAGCATTCCTTATTCCCAGAATTGCAAGCAACTCAAACTGATTAATCTTTAGTTATATTGTCAAATTACACTCTATGTCCACTTCATTTGAACAGAAAGTAGATTCAGCCCTGTAGGTTCCAAGTTTCAGAAAATCTTTTGTGTCCAGTCTTGAATTTTTTAAAAAAATATTTAGACTATATTTCCTGGAATGCCACACACACTCTGGGCTTTTTATCCCTCTGCTTTGGTCAACAAAAAATAACCAAAACATTTGCAATACTGTCCCCTTAAAGATGATCTCCATCAGTATTTTTAGTGCATAACACTAGTGAGATTAATTACGTGAGAAAGAGAGGGATGATCTCAGATCAGCAATTCAAGCCAAAGTAAAGTCCAAGATCCCAATTCTCAGTTCCTCAATCTTTGTGCTTGGGGCAGGGATGGGACAGAGACAGGACAAAGAAGGCTTTAAGCCACATTTGTGCTCCAAGTAATCTGAGACTATGCAGTACTATGTTTTGCTTCCCATCACACCTTACTGGGCCATGAGGAGCAAAGAATGGTCTGTGCTGTGAAGTGCGCACCCAAAATGCCCCTGTTCCTCTCCCTGTGCTGGCTGGGGGCTGGAAGCAGGGCCAGAGCAGATCACTTACACAAATCAACACTGCTTGGAAGGCCTCCTGTGAAGGTGTTGTTCTTGGGGGAGCATTTCTACCCACTTCAAGAATGCCAAAGCAAGGTAAAGGAATCCTTAGTGTAACTGTGAATCAAGCCCAGAGCATTTACACTAGCTTTAAACCATAGCTATTTAGGGACTGGAAACCACAAAATGCTCAGGGTTTAATCTTGTCAGATGTTATAACTTAAGCAGGCTTGGGCCTAGGCATTCTTAGGTAGGAAAACCCGTGTGGTGGCTGATTTGCTAGGTAACATTCTACCCTCTGGCTCAGGACTGAACTATTTTCTTTTCCTACTAGAGTTCCATTCTCTACAGTGACGAATTTTTCTGCCCCAGTTGATGATCCATTCCTTGGGTAAAATATTCTTCTAGCCCCATCTTCTCATCTCTCCCCGACACACACACCAATAAAACACATCAATTCTGTACTCATTCCTACCCGAGGGCTCCATGCACTCCTCCAGTACTAGCACTTCAGGCTCCAGGCATGGGCTGTGTAGACAGGCACAGCAATGACAGAAAGCGCATGCAGCGGCTCCCAAAATCCCGCCCAATTAAGAGCAGCTTGGCCCTATCGTCTCTCCTCCTCCTCGTATGCTGCTGAAATGTCTCTTGAAAAGGAGAGGGGGTGAGGCTACAGGAGCTATGTAGCTCATCTGCCCCGTGCACCTAGAGGCACTGGTGAGGAATGCAAGAAGAGTGCTCCACTCATAGCAGATCCTCAAAGTCATGCTCAGGCCTGAAAATCGGAACAAGGCAAGCTGACCATCCCTTTTTGGCATGGGACTGAAACAATTTTGTGCTGCTTCTTCCCCACATTTAACCTGTTCTTGACCACCATTATCACCACACAATTCAAGAAGAGTTAGTGAGATGATTCTTTGGGATACACCACAGACTTAATTAACTAACTTTACTTAACAGGTGTTTATGAAGAGAAAGGGTTGGGGAATCTTTAGGTCCCCACTAACCTCCTGCAGCTGAAGTGGATTACAAGCCCACTTAAGTTAGTGGAAAAACACTGATTAACTTCAATAGGCTTCAGATTAAATCTTTAGCTACTGGTTTACATGTTAAATGCCAAGGTCCTCCTTTACAGGGATTAAAGACATGCTCCATTAGTAAGAGGCTTACCCAAGACCCAGATCATCAGCAATCTTCTGCCTCTGTGTTGTAGATTTATCCCTTCTTTTCACTCTATCCTCTTCATCTTTCTGTTTCTCTTTTCTCTCCTCTGTCTTTCTAGCAGATATTTTCTAATTTTTAAATCAGCAATTTCCCTACCTCTCTCCTTCATTTTGAAAGATAAGAGCTGCACAGTAGCTTCATTGTCTCCCTTCTCCTTTTTCCTCCTCAACCTTGCTTCTCATTTTTCTCTAAGGTCCTTTTCTCTCTTCCATCATGGTTTTCAGGAAAGGTTTGCAAAATATTTGTACTAAATTCAAAGGACTTAACATTTGAGCAATTTTTAAATTATATTGCCAATTGGAAATGGGTCCTGATTTTGCATTAAACTGGATAATTTCCAAGGAGATCAGGACCATTTTGAAGTGAAATGGATTTCATTGAATTTCCTTAGCTTTCACAACCAAATTACTGATTTAATGAAAATACAAAAGTGCTGGGTCTGTGAAAAAAGACAAAATACAGTTAGAAAAATGGCATGATAAACACACGGTGATTTTACACAGTCCTTGTTGTTCCTGTCCCTCCTCTTGCAATGTCAATCTTCTCTTCCAATTGCCAGTCTTACCTCACCCTAACCCTTTGTCTTTCTTCTGCGCTATTCACTGTCAGGTTGATCTTGTACCCCTGTGATTCAGGTTCTCCACATGGTAGGACATAGTACCACACTAGACACCTGCATGGATGATTGCTTTAACTGCCTTAACACTGTGTCAATTATAGAACTCATTGGAAATTTTCTGATGAAACACTTTTCCATGAGAAAATGCAGATTCATCTAAATCTAAACATTTCTTGGGAACATGCCAATTTTGACAAATCTTCTGAAGGAACACAAGCAGAGATCCATTGGAACACTACCTGCCAGCTCGTCACCCAGCGCCTCGGCAACCTTCATAGAATCAATCATAGAATCACAGAAGATTAGAGTTGGAAGAGACCTCAGGAGGTCATCTAGTCCAACCCCCTGCTCAAAGCAGGAGCAACCCCAACTAAATTAGTCACTACCCGTTGAGCCCGACGATCTAGCCAGCTTTCTATCCACCTTGTCATCCATTCATCCAATCCATACTCTTTTAACTTGCTGGCAAGAATAATGTGGAAGACCATATCAAAAGCTTTGCTAAAGTCAAGGTATATCACATCCACCACTTTTCCCATATCCACAGAGCCACTTATCTCATCATAGAAGGCAGTCAGGTTGGTCAGGCATGACTTGCTCTTGGTGAATACATGTTGACTGTTCCTGATCACCTTCCTTTCCTCCAAGTGCTTCAAAATGGATTCCTTGAGGACCTGCTCCATGATTTTTCCAGGGACTGAAGTGATGCTGACCTGTCTGTAGTTCCCTGTATTCTTCCCTTTTTTAAAGATGGGCACTATATTTGCCTTTTTCCAGTCATCCAGGACCTCCCCCAATTGCCACAAGTTTTTAAAGATAATGGTCAATGGCTCTGCAATCACACCTTCCTGGTGGACTTCAGCAGAATCAGTGTTACCCAGGGTTCTTTCAACCCAAAGCTCTTGGTAACTATTACTCTGTGCGAGGTGGTGTCAGGAAATAAATCAGGGGAGACACGGCCGTCCGACCGATAGATGGTTGGCACAAACAGGACAACACAAGAGTGCTTTCACTTAAAGCTAAACTTTACTTATTCTCAAGCACTTATACACACCTCCACAACAGGTTAGTAAAACACCCCCAACCTTGATAATTACCACAGTTGAGTGTGGCTCTTAAGTGACAGCGGCAGGCTTTCTGGTGGCCAAATCTTCTGTCTGCTGGTGGGGACTGCAAGATGTATCCAGAGGGAGAGTCCAAAAAGAGTCCAACTACCTCAAACTTTTTCCCCTTATTTATACATTATACAATACAATTATTTATACAATAGAATGACATGTCCCTAAAGAAAACTTGTTAAGCAAGCAGTTCCAATGGTCAAGCAAGAGGCTCCTTCTGATTATTGATTAACCAGGTGTGGGTTTTTCCAGAGTTTGCAGCCTTGAGGCCCCAATTGACATTCCTGGGGCACATCCTGCTCTTCTAAAATGCATGTATCAGCCACTTCAACACAATTCTTATCAGGAAGGACATGGGGTCAAGCTGCCCTTTCTGTGGCACCCAAAACCCCCTCCCCTCCTGCCTGGGTCAAACTGAGACTGCTGATTGGCCAATTTACAGCCTGCTGACTTAGCTGCTTTTAGCAATAAGCCATAGTGGTTTCAGGCACTTTACTGATTTGCTGACATCTTCCCATACATCAGGACCTTAGGGCTTTGAGGGTCCACAGCTCTAGTGGAGGCACTCCAGAACTTCCGAGCCTTCCAGACTCCCTGCTGTGGAGCCAGGAGACTAGCATTTCTGGGAGCCCCACTCTAGCCAAGGCTCTTGGGGTTTAGGTTTCCAGCTCCAATGCAGGGAGCCCTGGGAACCACTGCTGAGCCGGGAGCCTCAGGGCTTGGGCTCCCAGGCACAGATTCATTTAGATATTTTCAAAACAAAACATTTCAATTATTTTGAAATTAATTTTTCATAATTTCCCTGCCACATGCAATTGCAAAATTTTTGCTGTTCATTCTGAAATGGAATGCATTTTTTCCAAAATGTTGGAAGTTCCCAAGGAAGGGGAAAATTTTGACTTTCAGCTACTTCTGATCAACCTTTTTTTTTTCCTTATCGTCAATTATTATGGTAAAGCGTGAGTGAGTAGCTTTTGTGCCTAGGCTGGTAAATTTTCATTACAGTTCCACAAGTCCTCAATCCTTGAAAAAAATTGGAGGAACTTAAACAGAATCCTCTAAATCTGACCTAATACAGACATTTAGGGATAGACTCACAGCTATGTAGCTAGGAACAGCAATGCAGTTAGGCTGATGTAAGTACCGTTGAGAATCTGGTTCATAATTACTGCATTTTCAGCTGGTCAGGGTAAGGCATCAGTTTAAATTTTGCAAACAGAAAGCTCTGG
The DNA here is from genome assembly GCF_009764565.3 of Dermochelys coriacea. Taxonomy (NCBI): domain Eukaryota; kingdom Metazoa; phylum Chordata; order Testudines; family Dermochelyidae; genus Dermochelys; species Dermochelys coriacea. The sequence continues at coordinate 44,871,281 of NC_050069.1, read as the reverse complement.
GCTTTGAGAAAGGCCTGAGGTGTTCTGAGAAATAATCTTGAGAGACATTTTGTATTGTAGGCATTTCTTGTATCATTTCATTGGTTGTAATGTTATATTAATGAGAATCTGTTCTAGAACCAGAGCTTTTCATTTTTATTAGCCAATGTAAATGAGCTTTTTAGTACTGTGTCTCTGACAGATCTTTGGTTTTCATGTAAAGTGTGCCAAAACTTTCTGACCAGCATTCAGTAAAAAACTGTTTGTCTGACCAGCATTTCAGTAAACTGAAAATCCAAGAAACTCATTTATCATTAAAAATTCACATCTCAAAATTAGCTGCCATATCATCTAGCATGTTGAAATAATTGTATTATGTTTAACCCCTCAATAACTCAGCTACCTGAATTACTGCCAAATAATATCTTCCATTCTCCTAGGCTTTCATTATACTGACAAATATCTGTGTCACTACATGAGCTACAGGTTCCTCGGAATGAGGGTGTTCCTTGCAATATTATTGCCAGCTGATCCCACGAAACATCATGAATGATTTGTTTGCTTTATGATGTTGGCTTCCTTTGTCCTGAATTCAGCAGTAACATCTTGCTAATTCTGTGTTTAAATCTATGGATACTAATGCCCCCCCTTTTTGGATCTCGTCAGTGAAGTATCAAAGGCTTAGAAAGACTAACAATAATTTATCCATCCTCAGGGCTCATACAAAACTGAGGATTAAAATCTCTGCAGTACATAGGCTGTAAATTATGCATTGCTCTGGACATTGCTATGAGTAATTCTGCTTCACTTGAAATGCTATGATCCAAAATCTGGAAAGATTAAAGATTAATTTCTTTCTTGATTCATTACTGAACATGTTCTGTTCTTTTTACTTATGTCTCTATTCTGTTTATGCACAGAAAATGTTTTATTCATGGATCAGTATATAATTGTCCATGCTTGTGCCACAGGATCCATTCAAATGCCTTGACATTATAAATATACATCTAATTTTATGTTGTTTATGATTACAACAGACATTAACTGTACCATATTATGTGTATTTTTATGATATGACACTAAAACAGTTAATAGTCCACAAGTTCAAATTCTGAAGCATAATAATCACTTTCTGATTACAAAATGCACAGATACAGAAGTATAATAGCCAACCACGTTGATACCTCTAACAGGCTCTATTAAGGATGGATTTTATCCACAAAGCCATTTTGATTTTTCTTCTTTCATATTAGTAAAGTTAAAAGGTTCAGGGGCAAAAATTACTGGAAATCTACATCAAAATTGTCAAGGAATCATATTCTCATCTTGGGAGCTTTTTATCACTGCCAATTATAATCACAACATAAGATTTATTTTGGTCTGGATAAGGATTTTCAGTACAACCGGAAGGACATAAGATTCTGCTAATACACCCCTGCAAATATACAGTCATAGCATACAATAAAGCTTCTAATTAGCTCTGATGTGACATTGCGATCCATTCCAGTTTACCAGTAAAGTTAAGGGATGGTGTGTGTATTTGCTTGTTTTGAATATATTGAACACTTTGTTCAGATTATGTTCTGTTCACACAGGAAAATACATCTGCTCTGTCAATGATATAAAATGGGTATTTCCTCAGGGGTGTGTAAAGTGTATATAAATCTCAGCATCTGCCTGATATTTGCATAGATGCTGCTACGTAGGTCACTTGAGCACTTAGTTTTCTTTGTGATGTGGGAGTAATGTTGGTTAGTTCTCTACAGTGTAATGAAATCATGGACATTTTTGCTTACATGTGTAAAGCTTTAGTTGTTCTGTGAATAGGGCCCTACTGTACATTATGACTCCACATTGCATTTATGGTTTAGGTCCACTGTATTTACATAATTAGAAAAACTGTTCACGTTTCATGGTATTACAATATAGGTTTTATATACCCACATTAGATATTTTATGTTAATTAAATTAATAATTTACTTATATTTTTCTGCAAATGAATCTTTGTAAAAATACATCGTTGTTACAATTAAACTTAGCTTGTAGAAAAGCACCATTTTGTATTACCCAAAGTCTCGTTTTTCTTCAGAAACTCCCCTTGCAGCAATCCTCACCGTAAGTCATTAGTTTAGCACATCTGCCCACTCTAATGGTTGCTCGAGTGTACACATACCTGACTGCCATCTAATTTAGACATCACCAATAGGACACTAATGTTAATGTCTCCTGGGCCAGTTAAATCCTAGATTATTGACTAGTTACAGTTATCGGTTCATTTGGTTGTTGGATTTGAACCAAGTGCACCTGAGGTCATAAATAGGTCAAATGTTTATACATATTTCAGAGGAACCAAATATTCTTGTTGTACTGATAGCCAAAAATAAGTATACATATAATTTAGAATTTGTTCTTGCAGAGCATTGCACTGAAATTTCACTCACATGCAATATCCCTTTTGTTTATCCAGGCAGAGGTGTCTAATTAGGCATCATGTTCTTCTCAGGATGAGCTGCAATTTAAAAAAATTGACACAATTTAGCATCAAGAAAACAAACTGCTGCCATCACATCTCTGATAATCTTTTATAAACATAAAAAGAAAAGGAGGTACATCTAGGCTACACTATTTCTAATTAAAATAGTAAATAGAGATATGACAAACGAATAAATCAGAAACTGTGTATTTCCATTGGGTCAAATTCAGCTCTAATGCAGTGGATGCAACTCTACTGCTATTAGTGGAGTTTATATGTTTATACCAGAGGGAAAATCTTGCTTTTTTTACTCAAGCAAGTAGCTGCCTTCTTTGGTAAAACTATCCAGATGAGAAAGGCAAATAGCAATTGATTCCAGATCTGAATTTGGCCCCTTGTTTACCCTGAATAGTAGCCTGTGCAATTAACAGGACTGCATGTGGCCTAAGGTACTACTTATGGTGAATAAGGGTGACAGAATCTGGCCCTGTGCAATTTTCCCCCACTCTGGTTATTTTACATGCGAGTTAGGATGCATATTATGCCCTTAATTCAAAAGGCTATAAAGAATTGTGCACTAGGATGCAAACTGGATTTCACTAAGAGGTTGGATTTACAAAATAAAATATGTGAATATAGGAGAAGTAAAATGATCCGATGATCAAATTCTTACAGCTTCTACATAAAGGACCACGTATACTGTACAACCCAGTGGGCTTGATCTTCCAAATCTTGCACACCAAAATATCCAACTGTCTTTAATGTGAATTTTGCATCTTCAAGGAATTGAAGATGAGGCCCAATGTTTGAAAATTTCATACATTCAAAGGTGCTTGCTAAAATGAAAAGCTAAGGTTACCTTAGCTCTTGGTTACAACAAGTGAAAAATAAAAAAACAGAAGAAAAATAACCACCAAATCTTTCCCCTCTATAGTAATGTTTTTGTTTTGTTTGTTTTAAGAATAAGGATCAAAAGTAGACATTTATTTTTCCAGCCAAATTGCTTAGAAAAAGTGCATCATGGCTTAGGAAAAATAGGTCAGTGTGATGGAAAAGCTACATTTCCATTGAAAACATTAAACAAGTATACATACATTCATGTGATATGTTTGAAATGTGCTACTTTCACAGGGTGCCATGTCATAACTATTTGTATTGAACATTACATAGAACACATGGAAAGTGTAATAATTTGCACACCTTCATTTGTTAAACCTTTTTCATTCCATAAAGCAAACTGCCCCTCGTCTGCCCATTGACGCTGGGTGAAAGTTGCCATCTGCTGAAGTATACACACATGGAAGGATTAAGAAAGCAGCTGCCAGTTCCACTGATCCCCAGGAGGATCAGACAAGATATGGTGAGATATACGATAGCTCCTCCCTCGTTTTTATCATAAGTAACAAATACCACAATAAATGGGGAGTGATGAGGAACAAAAAAAAACAACAAGAAGAAGAAGAATGTAGCTACAAATAGCAAAGTCATCCCCAAGTATCACTGCATCTTGGAGAACTGTTGTTCTGGGAATGGTTCTGCTATTAGCAATAAAGATTTGCAGTCTTACTAGATGTGGATAACAGTTTTTAAATTGTCAAAGTATTTCACATACTGTAGTTCTATTTCACAATTCCATTTCCTCATTAAAAAGCCAGAAAAATGCCTAAAGTAATTAATTTTCTTTCAGGCTTATTTTCTTTTTTCTAATTGTATTGGTCCCCCTTCCCATGACCTGCATGCATCAAAAACTCCCACTGTCTTCAATGGGAGGTATGTGCACATAAATCATGCAAGACAACCACCAAATAATCATTGTTTGAATATGCACCATGTAATCACTTTTCCTTGTCTAAAACAGCAATGGTAGTGGCAGGGTTTCTAGCCCATTTTTTGAATGACACTTTTTATGGATGCAGAAGCACTGAATGAAGAGAACCAGTGTGAACTCACTAGGACTTCCTCACAACAATTTTTAACAATTCCCTAAGTTAGAACTCTGCTCTATACACCAAGCCTTCAGACACTGTGTGTGGAAAGATTCCCAAACACTGACCTAAAGAGGAGAAGAGGCTTCAGCCTTCACACCCAGTCATTAGTCTTTCTTCTGAGGTTGCCAACAAGGATGTCAATGTATGTCCATTATACTCGTAGTGTTTGTGGCAGTTGCCACTTGTATACTAGGAACTGGACTTTACACTACTAACTCATTTCATACACCAAACCATTGACAAATTGTCATGTCTAGCACTATCAAATGGATCCAGATTCAGTTTGGTGAATAATGGGAAAATGGCTCCATATTTCATTATCCTATTCTTTAAACCATCCAGAAATTTCTCACATACCAATCTTAAAGTACATATGCAATCAATCCCCCTTTCCTATTCCTATCATGTAAACAGATGACACAAGCAATAGGTTAAGTACTACAATTTGTTATTTCTGGGCTTTTCCATATGATTTTGTAACCAAATCTGAGGTTCTCCAGCATGTTTGTTTGCATACAAGAATGTTTCTTTCTGTGTCAACATGCATCTATTTATCCCTACCCCACCTCCAAAACAGGCCCACTCAGAGATATATTCAAGAAAGTGTTTATTTTGTTCAAGTATCCCTGCAGAAAAAGAGAGCAGAACTACAATCTGTGCCTCTAGCAGCCTCATCTCTCCCTGGTCTGATTCCTGCCTACTACAGCTTATGGGCCTGAACTTCTTGTCGGGTAGACGGGGGTGGGCAAAGGACACTTCCTGAGAAGAACATGGAAATGCTCCTAGCATGCCTCAGATTGTAGTCCCAGCTATACAGCTACGCTAAAGCACCTTGCCCTTTCAGAAAGCAGGAGAAGGGCATAGCCCAGCCTCCAACCTCATCCATTTTTCTTTTTTTTTTTCCTACTCAGCAACTTTTTATGCTGGGGCAATCCCTGATCATTCTCTTCTATTTACAGTCGCTGTAAATGTTTCTGCTGCTCTACGCCCAGGGCACCATTGGCCAACTCCACAATCCCTGGGCTGTACATATGACAGAAAGCATTAGTTTCCCATAAAAAAAGCCCCTTAAACACACTTAACTTGAAAGACTTTGTACATTTATGGAGGAATATGTACATAACTGAAAGAATTGACCTCTCAAGTGCAGCATAATCAAGATTCAATGCTGTATTCCAGAGAAGTCTTCATTAGAAATTTACACACTGTAATAAGGGTCTGGACTCAAAAACTGTAGCATTGCAAAAGAAAAAAAAAGTATTTTTTTTTCTGTTAGGTTTACACCACCATTTTTCTTTAAATAGATTCTTAAAATAATCTTATCACTTTGAAGTGCCAATTACATCTCTGTTTAACAGAGCAAAATAATTAAAGAGAAAATATTATAGAAGAACTTGCCATCAACTGGAGAAGTACATCTCTTGTTTTTAAAATCTACCATTAGAACTATTTTAGAGTACTCTACAATAGTAAACTATCTCAAATACTGATAAGCAACTCAGTCAAAAGACAAATCTAAATCTGAGATACCAATATTACAATCTATACCCAATCCTGCAGTCCTATCACACTCAAAATTCCCCTTGACTTCAGTTCTAGATACAAATGACAGGGTCAGCAGGCTCCCTCCTGCAGCAAGCCACAGCATGACAGGCACACCTGCCTCAGTTGCCCCTTTCAGATACCTCAACGACTCCATATCAGGCTCCTTTGCTTAAACAATACCCCTCCTGGAGATGAGTTTATTACCAAACATATTGATCAGCATTAGCGATGCTCCTTGATCAAAGGGATAGCCTGGAGAGGCCGGTACCCAAGTAACCAACAGGAGGTAGGGGATGGGATGGCCTAGCCACAGTTATAGCGGAGAGAGCCCATGACAAAATTAGCCGCCAAGGTGAGGAGAGCTTGGATGCAGTGAAAGTTCAGTGGCAGTGGGAGGAGTCTGAAGGATTATAACAATTAGAAAGGCACCAAGTCCCCAGGAAAACTAACAAACAGAATAAAGAAAACCCAACATGCCTAACAAACATTCCCTAAACTTAGGTTACATTCAAAAAAACCAAGGGCAAAAGGGGAGGCAGAAAACCAGCAACAGAGTGGAGGCTACCCCATTTATTGTATAGAGTACAACATGCATGATTACATCCCTCATGGGCACATAGTGTAAGAGTATGCATGGTGCAAGCAACTCACAGCGCTCAGAGACAGAGTATGGGCTCTTGAGGCTAGAGTGGCTAAAATGGAGGAGCCAAGATACACAAAGAAGACTTTCAGGAAAACAGTAGAGTGGTCCCACCACCTGTCCAACAGCCCCTGTGCTGTTAAGGAAGATGAAAGTCTTGGGGCAGGAGACCATCAAGCTGGATTAAAGAGAAATGACCCCATAGCTGGGATCTACCCTCCAAATGATGTCATGGTATCCTTTCAAACTGAAGATATCCCTCCAGGGGTGGGGACCCCAGTTATTAGAAAGATACAGGCAATAGTAGTGGCGGATTCAGTTATTAGAAACATAGATCGTTGGGTTTGCAATGATCCAAGAACCACAGATTGAATTGCCTGCCAGGTGCAAATGTTGCAGACCTTTCAAGACATCTAGATAACCTTATAGGCAGTACTGGAGAGGAGCCAGTGTTTGTGTACATGTAGATACCAGTTACATAGGGAAAGGTAGGAGAAAGGTCCCAGAGGCCAAATTTAGGCTGCGAGGTAAGAGATTAAAGTCCAGGACCTCCATGGTAACATTGTCTGAAATGTTTCTAGTTCCACATGCAGGACCAGGAAGATAGGCAGAACTGCAAGGTCTCAATGCATGGATGACATGATGGTATAGGGAGGAGGGATTTAAATTTATTAGAAACTGGGGAACCTTTTGGGGAAGGGGTGGCCTATACAGGAGAGATGGGCTCCACTTACACCAAAATGGAAACAAATTGCTGGCATGTAAAATTAAAAAGGTCATAACTGAGATTTTAAACCAGGGGTTAGGGGAAAGCTGACTGGTGTGGAGGAGCACACTGTTTGGGCAAAGACATCCCTTAGTGATAAATTTATTAGAGGGGAAAGTCTATATCCAGTAAAGAGATATGAAAGGAGTTAGTAAAGTAAAATTAGGAGCAAGTGAGGAACAGCCAAATGAAATAGAGTCCCATTTAAATATAACCCATGAAGGCAAGCAACTTAATATTGATAACATGTACAAGTGCTTATATACAAATGCTACAAGCCTAAATACTCAGTTGGGTGAACTAGACTGTCTGGCTTTAAATGAGGATATTGATATATTTGACCTCACAGAAATGTGTGGGAAGGAGGATAATCAATGGGACATGGTGATACCTTGAGATTAAATATATAGGAATGACAGAGTAGGTTGTGCTGGTGGAGTGTGACAATACATGTTAAAGAAACCCTGGAGTTAAATAAGGTAAAAAACTGTACCATAGAATCTCTATGGATAGAAATTCCATGCATGAATAAAAAGAGTATAGAAATAGGAATATACTATCAACTACCTGACCAGGATGTAACAGTGACTGTGAAAAGCTAAGGGAGGTGAAATAAGGGAGGCCAAATCACACCTGGAGTTGCAGCTAGCAAGAGATGTTAAGAGTAACAAGAAGGGTTTCTTCAGGTATGTTAGCAACAAGAAGAAAGTCAAGGAACATGTAGGACCCTTACTGAATGAGGGAGGCAACATAGTGACAAAGGATGTGGAAAAAGTTAATGTACTCAATGCTTTTTTTGCATCTGTCTTCACAACAAGGTCAGCTCCCAGACTACTACACGGGGAAGCACAGCATTGGGAGGAGGTGACCAGCCCTCTGTGGAGAAAGAAGTGGTTTGGGACTATTTAGAAAAGCTGGACGAGCACAAGTCCATGGAGCCGTATGAGCTGCATCCGAGAGTGCTAAAGGAGTTGGCGGATGTGATTGCAGAGCCATTGGCCATTATCTTTGAAAACTCATGGCGATCGGGGTAGTCCCAGACAACTGGAAAAAGGCTAATGTAGTACCCATCTTTAAAAAAGGGAAGAAGGAGGATCCTGGGAACTACAGGCCAGTCAGCCTCACCTCAGTCCCTGGAAAAATCATGGAGCAGGTCCTCAAGGAATCAATTCTGAAGCACTTAGAAGAGAGGAAAGTGATCAGGAACAATCAGCATGGATTCACCAAGGGCAAGTCATGCCTGACTAATTTAATTGCCTTCTACGACGAGATAACTGGCTCTGTGGATGAGGGGAAAGCAGTGGACATGTTGTTCCTTGACTTTAGCAAAGCTTTTGACATGGTCTCCCACAGTATTCTTGCCAGCAAGTTAAAGAAGTATGGGCTAGATGAATGGACTATAAGGTGGATAGAAAGTTGGCTAGATTGTCGGGCTCAATGAGTAGTGATCAATGGTGCCATGTCTAGTTGGCAGCCGGTATCAAGTGGAGTGTCCCAAGGGTCGGTCCTTGGGCCGGTTTTGTTCAATATCTTCATAAATGATCTGGAGGATGGTGTGGATTGCACCCTCAGCAAGTTTGCAGATGACACTAAACTGGGAGGAGAGGTAGATATGCTGGAGGGTAGGGATAGGATACAGAGGGCCCTAGACAAATTAGAGGATTGGCCAAAAGAAATCTGATGAGATTCAACAAGGACAAGAGTGCAGGAGTCCATGCACTTAGGACAGAAGAATCCCATGCACTGCTACAGACTAGAGACCGAATGGCTAGGCAGCAGTTCTGCAGAAAAAGACCTAGGGGTTACAGTGGACGAGAAGCTGGATATGAGTCAACAGTGTGCCCTTGTTGCCAAGCAGGGCTAGCGGCATTTGGGCTGTAGAAGTAGGGGCATTGCCAGCAGATCGAGGGACGTGATCGGTCCCCTCTATTCACATTGGTGAGGCCTCATCTGGAGTACTGTGTCCAGTTTGGAGCCCACACTACAAGAAGGATGTGGAAAAAATTGGAAAGAGTCCAGCGGAGGGCAACAAAAATGATTAGGTGACTGGAACACATGACTTATGAGAGAGGCTGAGGGAACTGGGGATTGTTTAGTCTGAGGAAGAGAAGAATGAGGGGGGATTTGATAGCTGCTTTCAACTACCTGAAAGGGGGTCCCAAAGAGGATGATATAGACTGTTCTCAGGGGTAGCAGATGACAGAACAAGGAGTAATGATCTCAAGTTGCAGTGGGGGGAGGTTTAGGTTGGATATTAGGGAAATCTTTTCACTGGAGGGGGTGAAACACTGGAATGGGTTACCTAGGGAGGAGGTGGAATCTCCTTCCTTAGAAGTTTTTAAGGTCAGGCTTGACAAAGCCCTGACTGGGATGATTTAGTTGGGGATTTGTCCTGCTTTGAGCCAGGGGTTGGACTAGATGACCTCCTGAGGTCCCTTCCAACCCTGATATTCTATGATTCTATGAGGTTGACAGGCTACAAAAGCAGAAAATGCAATAATAATGGGTGATTTCATCTATACCATCTTGATTGGATAAATGTCACCTCAGGGCATGATGCAGAGACAAAATTTCTAGATACCATAATTGACTGCTTCTTGGAAAAGCTAGTCCTGGAACCACAAGGGGAGAGGCAATTCTTCCTTAGTCCTAAATGGATCACATGATCTCATCCAAGAGGTAACTGTAGCTGAACCACTCAGTAAATGACCATAATTAATTAAATATAACATCCTTCCAGGGGGGATAATAATAAAAAAAACCCACCACAGTAACATTTAACTTTAAAAAGTTTAAAGTTAAACAACACAAAAATTAGGATGCTTATTAGATGGAAATTAAAGACAGCTGTGATAAGGGATAAATACCTGCAAGCAAATGGGGACTATTTAAAAACAACCTGATAGAGGTTCAGATTAAGTGCATATCCCAAATCAGAAAAGACAATAAGAGCACCAAAGAATGCTACCATGGCTGGAATGATGCAGTCCATTGGAGACAAAAAGACATCCTTTAAAATTGGAAAGTCATATTCTAGTGACAATAATAGGAAGGAGCACAAACTCTGGCAGATGAAGTGTAAAGAAAGAAAGAAAGAAATTGCTAAAGATTCAAAAACTAGCAGTAAGAATTTTTTTAAGTACATCAGAAGCAGAAAGCCTGCTAAACAAACAGTCAGTGGAGCCACTAGATGCCCAAGGTGTTAAAGGTTATTGCAGAGAAGATAAATGAATTCTTTGCATCAGCCTTCACTGAAGAGAATGTGGGTGAGATGCCCAAAAATGATAGCTCTCATATGGGTGACAAATCGGAAGTACTGTGACACACTGATGTGTCAGTAAAGGAGGTTTTAGAACCAACTAATAAATTAAATAGTAATAAATCACCAGAACCAGATGGTATTCACCCAAAGTTCTGAAGGAACTCAAATATGAAATTGAAGAACTACTCACTGAAGTATGTAACCTATTGCTGAACCAAGCCTCTGTACCAGAGGATTGGAAAGTAGCTAATATAACACTGATTTTTAAAAAGGACTCCAGAGGCAACCCTGGCAAATACAGGCCAGTAAGCCTAACCTCAGTTCCAGGAAAATTGGTAAAAACTATAGTTAAGAGCCGAATTATTAGATACATAGTGTGATGGGGCAAGGCCAGATGGCTATAGAAAAGTAGTCCTTTTGGGATCTGGGAAGTGGGCAGGCAAAGCCCGTCCACTGCTAAAGGATCCCCCCCAACCTAGAAGGGGGACCCACAGGACCTAGATTCCAATTAATTTCGGGGGACAATTAATGAAATAACAGGGACAGGGGTGTGGTCAAAGGGTCAAACGAAGGGAACCGGATGGGGACACCGAGCAGAGAACCCCGGACAGCGCCCGCTGCTCCTCAAAGGCGTCAAGGGAGTCAGAGGAAGCTGCCCAGAGGAACTCTGCCCTGATACGTGAACGGACCAAGGATCAGAAATAGGCCCCAAGTCACAGGGGACTCCATCGGCCAATCTCCTCACTCTGGTTTTATAGATGGCCATTTTAGCTAGGGCCAGGAGGAGGTTGACCAGGAGATCCCGTGACTTTGTGGGGCCACGGATAGGGAGTGCATAAATGAGAAGGTGAGGGGAGAAGTGCAACCAAAAACGTAATAAAATATTGGTGAGGAGCCGGAATAGGGGCTGCAGCCTGGCACACTCCAGGTATATATGTGCAAGGGTTTCCCTCACGCCGCAAGAGGGGCAGGTGTCTGGGATTGAGGTGAACAGCGCCAAGTACACGGCCGTGCTCACGGCTCTGTGAAGGAGCCGCCAACTGAAATCCCCAGTGGGTCTCGGGACTAAGGTGGAGTATAGGCTGGCCCACCAGGGCTCCTCACCCTCCAAAGGTGGCAGGAGGTCCTGCCATTATGTATCGGGGCGGGACACAAGGGTGAGGGCGTGAAGGGTGTGGAGCATGAGCGTGTAGAGATGTTTTCTTGCAGTTTGAAAGCAGACCGGCTACATCTCGTGCAGCCAGTTTACAGTGAAGGAGTGAGGGGGTCGGTTGGGTACACGAGGCAGGGGTCCAATTAAAAGGTCCGGCGGGCCTGGGGTAGGAGGTGGGCGGGGCGTGCCCTCGTGCAGGACCCGGTCGAGAGAAACCCGAGCAGCGGGCGGCAAAGCGGCCTTCACCTCCTGAACTATGCGCTAGGGAGTACAAGGTCTGGAAAGCCCCAAATGCTGAGCGAGCGTCAGGGGATCCAGCCAGTCTCCCCGGTCATAGTCCAGGAGGTCTCCGACTCTTGTGACTTCTGCCAGGACCAACCTCTGGCGCACCGAGCGGGACTCCGCCACCTGCACACAGAGCTGGGGGTTGTGTAGCAGGGGCTCCATGAGGAGATCTGCCCCCTCGGTGGACGCCACGGACCTGGTCGTTGAAAAGAATTTCCAGATCCGGAGCAGGTCCTGGTAGAAGACCAGCAGCCCGGAGAGGTCTCGCGGAAGACCTCTTGGATGGAGATAAAGGAGCTGCCCGTCGTATCGGAGCCCTCGGAAGCGGCGCAGGAAGGCGTGCGCCACTATGCTCCATGCCGGACTACCTGCACCATAAAGGAGCCTCTGCAGGGCCTGGAGGCGGAAGACATGGACCTCAGTAAGTGAACATTTCAGGCCCTCACCTCCCTCCTCCAGGGGTAAATAAAGAACCCCTGCAGGGACCCAGTGCAGTCCTGACCAAAAGAACTCCAGAATCGATATCCGGAGGTTGGCCAGGAAAACCCGGGGCTGGGACCACGGTGTTGAGCTGGTACCAGAGCATGGACAGGACTAGTTGATTAAGCACCGGCGCTCTCCCTCGAAGGGAGAGGCACTGGAATAGGCCTATCCATTTCTGGAGCCGCTCTATCACCCCGCCCTCTAAATTCTGCCAGTTCTCCGGCGGAGAGGGATGCGTGGCAGAAAGGTAAACGCCGAGATAGGGCAGCAGACCCGTGCTCCACCAGATGGCCTGAAGCGCGGGTGGGAGGGAGCTCGCCTGCCGCCAGTCCCCTACCACCAAGCCAGCGCTCTTGACCCAGTTGACCCACGCGGAGTAGGCTGTCAAATAGATGGCCTGGCAAGCCTCCATCCGTGCAGGGTCGCCCGGGTCCTGGACCACGAGGAGCATGTCATCAGCGTACGCCGAAAGGACCCGCCGCAACATCGACTTCCGCAACACCAAACCTGTCAAGCTCCTTCGGAGGAGACAGAGGAAGGGCTCGATTGCCAGAGCATACAGCTGACCTGAGAGGGGGCACCCCGCTGTACTCCTCGCCTGAAGCTGGTTCGGTCAGGGTCCAGTTGAGCCTGACCAGACACTCTGCGGAGGCGTACAGCATCCGGAGAAAACCCACAAACTGGGGTCCAAAGCCAAACGCTTGCAGAGTTCTGAGGAGATACCCGTGATCCACCCTGTCGAACGCCTTCTCCTGATCTAAGGACAGGAGGGCGAACGACAGACCATCCCTACACCCGAGTTCCAAAAGGTCCCGGACCAGATATAGGTTGTCGAAGATGCTGCAGCCTGGGACAGTGTTGTTCTGGTCTGGGTGGACCAAGTCCACCAGCACGGACCCTAGCCACAGCGAGATTGCTTTTGCCACAACTTTGTAGTCCGTGCTGAGAAGCAAGACGGTACGCCAATTTCGTAAACCGCGGAGGTCCCCCTTCTTCAGCAATAAGGCTAGCACGGCTCGCCTGCATGAAAGAGGGAGGACCCCGCTCTGCAAAGACTTGGCCCAGATGGTGACTAGGTCTGGGCCGAGGACGTCCCAGAACATGCAGTAGAACTCCAGGGTCAGCCCGTCCATGCCCGAAGATTTATTGGTGGGCATGCGACGGAGGGCTTCCAAGAACTCGGCCAGAGTGAGAGGCAGCTCTAGCCGGTCTCAGTCACCCACGCTGACCGTCGGGAGCTCCTCCCAGAGCACTCTGCAAGTTTTAGGATCGGTTGGATCCGGGGAGAAAAGGCTTGCGTAGAAGGCTCTTGCCCTCCCACACATCTCCACCGCATCCGTGAGGGGGGTGCCATCTTCTGCCAGTAAGCAGATGACATGATTTTTAGCTCCCCTCTTTTTCTCCAGGGCGTAGAAGAAGTGGAAGCCGCAATCCATCTCCCAAAGAAGACAGATGCGGGATCGCACAAAGGCACCCCGGGCCCGATGGTCCTCGAGGGTCTGGAGCTCCTCCCGCTTCTCCCGGCACGCTCCACAGAGCGGCGGATACTCGGGGCTGGCGGCCAGACGCCTCTCCAGTGCTAAGACCTCCCGTTGCAACTGCTCTATCGCCGCATCCCTCCGTCGGCTGGCGCCCCGGGTGTAGTCACGGCAGAAGAGCCGGGCGCGCACTTTCCCTAGGTCCCACCACCGCTGCGCCGAGGGAAAAGCACGCCGCTGCCCTCGCCAGGCCAGCCAGAACTCCCAGAAGGACACCACGAAGCCCGCATCCTCCAGCAAGCTGTTGTTAAAATGCCAATAGGCCAGCCCCGGCCTCTCCGCGCAGAGGGAGGCTGTCACGGTGGCTATATGATGGTCAGAAAATGGGGCTGGCCGGATGCTGGAGGAGTGGGCGCGTGAAAGATGAAAGCGTGATAAATAAATGTGGTCCAACCGGGAGTGGCGCGACTGATGGGCCTCCACCCGGACAAAGGTGAACGTGGAAGTGTCATCCGGGTGGTGGTCGCACCAGATGTCCACCAGGGAGTGGTGTTCGACTATCTCCTGGAGGACGGCGACGGCGGCCGGGCTCTGCTCGATCCCCGAGCGGTCCCGCTTCTCAAGGGTGATGTTAAAGTCCCCTCCCAGGACCAGGCACTCCTGAGGATCCAAGGTGCCGAGGAAGGTGGACGCCTGCTGATAGAATTGCAGCCGCTCTGGGCTCACTGCCAGGGCATAGATGTTGACAAGGTTGACTACGAGCCCCTCCATGCGGACCCAGAGCTGTAGCAGGCGGCCCGGCACAGCCTAGGCAACCCCCAGCACCTCGGGCCGTAGGTCGGGGGAGAACAGGGTACTCCAGCCGTACGAACTGTGAGATGGCTAAAGTAGACCCTGTCCCACCAATCCAGCCACCAGCTGTCTTCGGCGGTCGGATCCGTATGGGTCTCCTGCAGGAAAACAACAGAGTAGATTCATAGATAGATTCATAGATACTAAGGTCAGAAGGAACCACTCTGATCATCTAGTCCGACCTCCTGCACAGCGCAGGCCACAAAATGTCACCCACCCACTCCTATGAAAAACCTCACCCATGTCTGAGCTATTGAAGTCCTCAAATCATGGTTCAAAACTTCAAGGAGCAGAGAAGCCTCCCTCCAGTCAACCATGCCCCATGCTACAGAGGAAGGCAAAAAAACCTCCAGGGCCTCTCCAATCTGCCCTGGAGAAAAACTCCCTCCCGACCCCAAACATGGCAATCAGCCAAACCCTGAGCACATGGGCAAGATTCACCAGCCAGATACCCAGGAAAGAGTTTTCTATAGTAAATCAGATCCCATCCATCTAATATCCCATCTCAGGGGATTTGGCCTATTTACCCTGAATATTTAAAGATAAATTACTTACCAAAATCCCATTATCCCATCATACCATCTCCTCCATAAACTTATCGAGTAGAATCTTAAAACCAGATAGATCTTTTGCCCCCACTGCTTCCCTTGGAAGGTTATTCCAAAACTTCACTCCTCTGATGGTTAAAAACCTTCGTCTGATTTCAAGTCTAAACTTCCTGGTGGCCAGTTTATACCCATTTGTTCTTGTGTCCACATTGGTGCTGAGCTTAAATAATTCCTCTCCCTCTCCTATATTTATCCCTCTGATATATTTATAGAGAGCAATGCCACCCTGTTGCCACCTCTCTCAGGTCAAGACTGCTCTCCCATAGCCTTCTAGCTTGGAGGGAGGTGGGAAACTGCTACTCCTGCTGCTGGGCCTTAAGCTCTCCCTGCTGCTCCAGCTGCTCCCCAGGCTGGGCCAGACACCCCCCACCCCCTGCTACTTAGCTGCTGGACCCCCCACTCTTGGGTGCTACTACTGCTGCAACTGCATCCCCGAGGCGGGGAGGGGCTGCTAGCCCACTCCCCAGAGAGGAGGAGTGAGGGACCCCAGCCACTGCTATTGTGGACACCACCACCACCTGAGAGGGGTCCTTTCTGCCTGCCTGGACCATCACCTGGAGTTCCTGGAGCTGCTGCTGCTGTGGAGTCTGCTGGCTGGAGCTGCTGAAGCCCCGAGGAGGAGAAGAAGACCATCTACCAGTGGAGGAGCACCTAGAGACTTTGCAGACCACCGTGGAGGGGGCCCTAAGACTGAGTAACTTTTGAACTGTGCTCTTGTGGTGGGGGTCTTCACTGTGTTTCCAGAGACACAGGGGGTGTGGTGTGGAGCTGCCCCCCTATCCATCTGTGTGTCCCCCCCAACCCCTACCACTGCTAGCACCACCGCTGCCCCCTCCACCACCCCCACTGGCTGTATACCATCTGCCTCAGCTCCTGCCTCTGGACTCAGCTGCTTGCTTGGCTTGCCATACCCTATTTCCACCCTTTGGGCCAGAAGCAGTAGCCAGCTTAAAAAAAGATTTGTGCAAGTGCACGTGGGCACATGTGCCCACCCCGGGACTGCCTACCCCCCAGCTTTGCCCTTTACTACCTGCCCCATTTGCCACTTGTAGCTTTGCCCCCCCTTTTTTATTCCAGCCCCCCGTACTAGCTTCAGTTTGTTTGCATGCACCACCCATTTCCTTCTGCAGCCTTTGGTTATTTGGCCCACCCCGGCCTCTGAAGCTAGCCCCTTGGTTTCCCTGTTCTAACTCCAAACCGCTTTGCCCCTCGCTCCGTGTGCCCATGCCCCCTCCCATGCGCTTGTGAAATTCCCCATTCTAGTTGCAACCCTCTTCACTGCACCCCCAATGTTGTTGCATCCCCCCCTCCCCTAGTTCACCAAGAGGAGCCGGAATTCCACCTTGTGTCGGTGACTGACCCCTAACCCCTGATTGCCCCCCGTCCAGCCCACCCCTTTTGGCGCCCTCCTCCCCTGCCTGCAGCCGAGCGGGGAGGAGTGGTCGACCTGCTTCCCCTCTCCCCTCCTCCTTCTGGTATCTCCCCTTCCCTCCCTGCTCATGATGGCGGGGGATGAGATGGGTGGGACCCCTCCAGCAGCCAGAGCTGCCCCTCCCCCGCCTGCCCCTCCGTTACCCCCCAAGCTTCTACCTCCGCTGCCGAACCATCTGCCATCACCCCCGCTGGGGCACCGGGGTGACCTCCACTGCTGCCACGTCTCTCACCCCCTCAAATTCTGGGGGAGCTCCCCCAACCGGCAGGAAGGGCCAGGGGAAGAAGAAGGGGAAGGACCCTGCCAAAAAGACCAGGCCCTCCATGGCAGGGGCTGCCCCCAATGCCCCGGCCCCACCGCTGGCTGGGGAGTCCCTCCCCGCTGTTCCCTCCACCAGCTCTGCGGGTGTCGCTCCTCCAGCCCCCAGGGCATATTCCCAGGTGGTGGCAGCCCCACCGCCTGCCGCTACTTCATCTCTCCTGCCCACCGCCTCCACTACAATCTATAGCGGCCGGGGCACCTTTCCCACCATGACCAGGAAGCACGGCATCCGTTGCCTCCTGGTGCCTGCCTCGCTCCACGTGGAGACCTATGTGCGGGTGTTGGCGAGGGTGGCCCACGGCCATTGTGGCGGCCTCCAAAATGTATGGCAAGGTCGTCTTCTTCTTAACATCGGAGGCCGCCGCCCAGGAGGCGGTGGAGAAAGGCCTGGCTGTGGGGGGCGTTTTTGTCCCATTAGAGTTGCTAGAGGACCTGGGCGTCCACCTGGTCGTGACCGCCGTCCCTCCCTCTCTCTCAATACCGGCATTGGGGAGAAAGGGAGGGGTTGCGGTTTACGAAATTGGCGTACCGTCTGGCTTCTCAGCACGGACTACAAAGTTGTGGCAAAAGCAATCTCGCTGTGGCTAGGGTCCGTGCTGGTGGACGTGGTCCACCCAGACCAGAACAACACTTTCCCAGGCCGCAGCATCTTCGACAACCTATATCTGGTCCGGGACCTTTTGGAACTCGGGTGTAGGGATGGTCTGTCGTTCGCCCTCCTGTCCTTAGATCAGGAGAAGGCGTTCGACAGGGTGGATCACGGGTATCTCCTCAGAACTCTGCAAGCGTTTGGCTTTGGACCCCAGTTTGTGGGTTTTCTCCGGATGCTGTACGCCTCCGCAGAGTGTCTGGTCAGGCTCAACTGGACCCTGACCGAACCAGTCAGCTTCAGGCGAGGAGTACAGCGGGGTGCCCCCTCTCAGGTCATGCCGCCCTGTTAACCGAAGGAAGGAGAGCACCTGGGACCTGCGGAGACCCATCCTACAGCCACGGGTGTTCAATGTTGCGATGGTAAAGGGTGCCATGAGGAGGGCTGGGGGGGATGCTCGCCGACAGGGATGCTCGTGGCTCCCGGCGGGCCGCGCAGCAGTCCGTGACCCACCCCGTAGGTGAGTAAGGAGTCACGGAAGTGGCGGACCCGCTGGTAGGCCGCGGCGCCCTGTCTCCCGGTCCTTTTCCCCTCCCCCATGAGGGCCCTTGCGGCCCGGAGGATTTGATTAAAGTCCCCCCATCGCTGGAGGGCAAGCTGGACTTTGTTGCGGGAGCCACGGACGTCTTCTAGGAACTCCCGCAACTCCTCTTACAGCGCATGGGGGGCTGGGGTTATGGTCTGGTTGCTCCCCGATGGGGCCCTTGGTACAGCCCCCTGGTCCAGCGAGATGGGCAGACAGGGTGCGGACCCCCGACGGGGCTCTTGATGGGTTGACCTGAATGCTGGGGCGATAGGGGGCAGCGGAGGGAGGATAGCAGCCCCTGATGGGTCGGGACGGGCAAACACAAAGGCCATTCCCTGGGAGTCATCTGTTGGAAAGGGGAAGGAGACTGTCCCAGGGGTGGCAATAATATCTCGGGAGGTGGGCGGGAGAAGGGCAGGGGCAGGGGTAGAGGTGAGAGTCTGGATCGGGAGAGGGCTCTCACCGATGCCGGGCGCAAGCTCTCTGGTGGATTTGGCAGCCACGGCATCAGGAGGTGGACTTTCTTCTGTAGGGTCCTCTCCCGGAAAGGAGGTTGAATGCTCCTCACCAGCGAGGGATGCCCCTGGTGGCTCAGGTTCCAGCCGCGTGGCACTGGCCGTCGCCTCAACTGGCTTGGTGGCTCTCAGCGGGGTGCCCTCTGCAGCCGGGTTGATGGAGGAGTCCAGGGGCTCCTCGGAGGTGGGAGCAGAAGCAACGGTTAGGGGAGGGAACATGGGGAAAGGGGGGCTGGAATGAAGTCGCCCAGATCGAGGCCCGCTGGCATAGGATCGTCCTCCCCCTGGGTGACCGGGGTCAGACCCAGGGCCTCGATCTCCTCATATATAGAGGGGAAATTGTTTTCCGCTACCCCGGGATTCTCCCCGCCGGCACCTGACGCGACGGTTACTTCGGGGCACACTGGGGTTTCAGATGGTGCCTCGGGGGTCTTGGAGGGGAGGGACTCCCGTGGAGGGGAGATGCCGCCTTCCAGTGCTGCCACGTCTTCCCCAGCCGGCTCTGGTGGATGGAACACACCCGTGGGTAGAGCGGAAGGCTCGGCATCGGTGCCCCCCTTTCTGGTCTTCCGGGGGGGCCTCCGCGTCACATGGGAGGAGCGGAGCTCGAGCCTTCCGCTTGCCCCGCTTCCCCTGGACTAGGGCCCAGCCCTCCATGGCATCATCCAGGAGCTGGCTAGCAGGGGTTGTGTCAGGGGGCAGAGGCGATGGCTCAGGGACTCGAGGGGGTAACGGTGGGGCAGCACAAGGGAGGGAAGATGCCCCTTGGGGCGGGCCCTCTCCCATGCTTGGTGGTGTCCCTGCCCCACCCTCCTCCACAGGCCCCGCCAGATTGCAAACAGCGGGGGCGGGGTTCTCCCGCTCGTTTGGGCATAGTGGGGGAGGTGCCCCTTGGGCCCGAGCGGGAGCAATGGTGGACTGGGAAGGAGGAGGGGTGGTTTCGGGCGCCGGGCAGCCAGGGGCGTTGGCGATGACGGGGCCGGTGCCCTGCCGGGGCTCGGGGATCCTGGATGGCCCTTCTTCCCGAGCCAGGGGGCAGTCTCTCCGGACGTGCCCCATCGCCCGGCAGAGGTAGCACCGGGCCTCCCCCGTGGAATAATGCACCCTGTAACGGGCCCCCTGGTAGGGGACTAGGAAGGACCCTTCCAGTGCCTCTCCGTCGCGCGCCGCCGGCGGCAGTTGAAGCTGCACTTGCCGGCGGAAGGAGAGGACGTGACGGAGGGTGGGGTCTTTGCAGCCCAACGGGAGAGGGCTGATGACAGAGATGGGCTTTCCCAAGGTAGAAAGGGCGGGTAACAGGGCGGCATTGGGGAGAAAGGGAGGGACGGAGGTCAGGACCAGGCGGACGCCCAGGTCCTCTAGCGGCTCTAAGGGGACGAACACGCCCCCCACCGCCAGGCCCTTCTCCACCGCCTCCTGGGCGGCGGCCTCCGATGCTAAGAAGAAGACGACCTTGCCATACATTTTGGAGGCCGCCACAATGGCCGTGGGCCCCACCACCCTCGCCAACGCCCGCACATAGGTCTCCACGTGGGGTGAAGCGGGCACCAGGAGGCAACGGACGCCGTGCTTCCTGGTCATGGTGGGAAAGGGGCCCCGGCCGCTATAGATGGTAGCGGAGGCGGTGGGCTGGAGAAAAGATGTAGCGGGAGGCGGGGGGGCTGCCGCCACCTGGGCGTATGCTCTGGGGGCCTGGGGAAGGACACCTGCAGAGCTGGAGGAGGGAACAGCGGGGAGGGGCGCCCCAGCTGGAGATGGGGCCGGGGAATTGGGGGCAGCCCCTGCCATGGAGGGCCTGGTCTTTTTAGCGGGGCCCTTCCCCTTCTTCTTCCCCTGGCCCTTCCCGCCGGCTGGGGGTACTCCCCCCAAATCTGAGGGGGTGAGAGACGTGGTAGCAGTGGAGGTCACCCCGGTGCCTGTCGCTGCTGGTGCCCCAGCGGGGGTGATGGCAGATGGTTCGGCAGCGGAGGTAGAAGCTTGGGGGGGTGACGGAGGGGCAGGCGGGGGAGGGGGAGCTCGGGCTACTGGAGGGGTCTCACCCGTCTCATCCCCCGCCATCATGAACAAGGAGGAAAGGGGGACACCAAAAGGAGGAGGGGAGAGGGGAAGCAGGTCGACCACTCCTCCCCGCTAGGCTGCAGGCAGGGGAGGAGGTCGCCAAAAGGGGTGGGCTGGACGGGGGGCAATCAGGGGTTAGGGGTCAGTCACCGACACAAGGTGGAAATTCCGGCTCCTCTTGGTGCACTATGGGGGGCAGGATTCGACAACATTGAAGGTGCAGTGAAGAGGGTTGCAACTGAAATGGGGAATTGCACAAGCGCATGGGAGGGGGCATGGGCACACGGAGCGAGGGGCTAAGCGGTCTGGGGGTAGAACAGGGAAACCAAGGGGCTAGCTTCAGAGGCTGGGGCGGGCCAAACAAACAAAGGCTGCAGAAGGAAATGGGCGGGGCAGGCAAACAAACTGAAGCTAGTAAGGGGGGCTGGAGCAAAAGAGGAGGCA
Organism: Dermochelys coriacea; assembly: GCF_009764565.3. NCBI lineage: Eukaryota > Metazoa > Chordata > Testudines > Dermochelyidae > Dermochelys > Dermochelys coriacea. Next base: position 44,849,824 of record NC_050069.1, on the reverse strand, counting down.
AAGCAAGTGGCAAAATGGGGCAGGTAGTAAAGGGCAAAGCTGGGGGGTAGGCAGTCCGGGGGGGGCACATGTGCCCATGTGCACTTGCACAAGTCTTTTTTAGCTTGCTGCTGCTTCTGGCCCAAAGGGTGGAAATAGGGCGTGGCAAGCCAAGCAAGCAGCTGAGTCCAGAGGCAGGGGCTGAGGCAGATGGTATACAGCCAGTGGGGGTGGTGGTGGAGGGGGCAGCGGTGGTGGTAATAGTGGTGGGGGTTGGGGGGACACACAGATGGATCGGGGGGCAGCTCCACGCCACACCCCCGGTGTCCCTACAAACACAGTCAAAACCCCCACCACAAGAGCACAGTTTGAAAATTACTCAGTCTTAGGGCCCCCTCCACGGTGGTCTGCAAAGTCTCTAGGTGCTGCTCCACTGGCAGATGATCCTCTTCTTCTCCTCCTCGGGCTTCAGCAGCTCCAGGCAGCGGCCTCTGCAGCAGCAGCAGCAGCTCCAGGAACTCCAGGTGGTGGTCCAGGCAGGCAGAATGGACCCCTCTCAGGTGGTGGTGGTGGTATCCACAACAGCAGTGGCTGGGGTCCCTCACTCCTCCTCTCTGGGGAGTGGGCTAGCAGCCCCCCCCCCGGGGCTGCAGTTGCAGCAGTAGCAGCACCCAAGAGTGCGGGGTCCAACAGCCAAGTAGCAGAGAATGGGGGGTGTCTGGCCCAGCCAGGGGAGCAGCTGGAGCAGCAGGGAGAGCTTAGGGCCTAGCAGCAGTAGGAGTAGCAGCTTCCCACCTCCCTCCAAGCTAGAAGGCTATGGGAGAGCAGTGGGAGGGAGAGAGAGAGTGAGAGATTCGCTCCAGGCTAAACAAATCCCTGGTACCAGCATAAGTGAAATGGCAGCTGCTCCAGGTCAATTAAGACACCTGGGGCCTATTAAGAACTTTCCAGAAGGCAGAGAGAATGCTGTGTTGATTGGGACACCTGAAGACAATTAGGGGCTGGCTGAAACTAATTAAAAGCCTCCCAGTTAGTCAGGTGGGTGTGTATGTCAGGAGCTGTGGGAGGAAGTTGTGCTGTTGGAGAGGCTGAGTAGTACACACCATATCAGGCACAAGGAAGGACGCCCTGAGGTAAGGGTGAAGTGGAGCTTGCGGACGTGAGGGCTGCTGTGGGGGAAGTAGCCCAGGGAATTGTACATGTCATGTTTCTAAAAGGTCATCTACCATAGCTGATACTATTAGGGTCCCTGGGCTGGAGCTCGGAGTAGAGGGTGGGCCCGGGCTCCCACTCCCACCTTTGCTCCCTGATTAATCACTGAGACTGGGAGACAACAGAGACTGTGCAAGGAAGGATAACTTCTCCTCACCTCTCTCGCTGGTTTATGATGAAAATGGCTCAGTAGACTGTGACCCTTGTCTCTAGAGAGAGAAGGGTTACATGTAGAATCACAGTGAGTCTCTGAGGATAGCGAAATCTGTGAGGAAACGCGGGACACACGGAGGCAAGGATGGAGCTTTGTCACAATAGATAAACACGTTTTGTTGGGGAAGAGTCAACACGGCTTTTGTAAAGGGAAGTCATGCCTCACCAATCTATTAGAATTCTTTGAGGGTTTCAACAAGTCTTTGGATAAGGGTGATCCAGTCTTCCATATGAACAGAGACAAAAAATTTAGTGCTGTTTAACTTAGAAAAGAGATGACTAAGAGGGGATGTGATTGATGTCCATAAAATCATGAATGGTTTGGGGAAAAAGTGTTATTTACCCTTTCCCACAATATAAAAACCAGAAGTCACCCAATGAAGTTAAAAGGGAGCAGGTTTAATGTAAACTAGAAGAATTAATTTTTCATACAGCACACAGCTAACCTGTAGAACTCATTGCCATTGTATGTTGTGATGGCAAAAAGTATAACAGGGTTCAAAAAAGAAATGGAGATTACTTACTGTAACTGGAGGTTCTTTGAGGTGTGTGGTCCCTGTCTGTATTCCACTTATGGGTATGCCTGGGCGCTACGTCCCCAAGTCTGGAAATTCTTCAAAGCAGTGTCCGTTGTATCACACATGCATAATAGCTTCCCTTGTGCTCTCAATTGAGGAGGTACGGGTTGATGCCCCTTCAGTTCCTCCACTTACCACAATCCAACAGGATCCAAAGCAGGGGGGAAGGAGGGCGGGTAGTGGAATACAGATAGGGACCACACATCTCAAAGAACCTCCAGTTACAATAAGTAATCTCCGTTTCTTCTTCAAGCACTGATCCCTATCTGTATTCCACCTGTGTTGCCATAGGTTCGAATGGGGGACCTGTGATAGCACAAGGTTAAGGTCCCATTGAGATGTAGGTTTAATGACCGGTGGGAAGGTCCTGATCAAGGCTTTCATAAATTTCACAGTACTTAAGTGTGTAAAGACAGAACTTCCCTCCACTGGAGGGAGGAAAGCACTAATCACTGCTTTGTAAAAATTCACAGTAACTCCACTAAAGTCCACAGAGTTACCCTGGATTTATGCCAGCATAACTGAGAGCAAAATCTGGCCCAATATTAACAAGTGACTGTTTTTTCATTCTCTTGTTGCAAGACATTCTAAAAAGTTTGAAAATCACTGTTTTTATCCTTTTCCATTTGGCAAACATGTTTTTTTCTCCTTTTGTTTTTAAGAGAGATTAAATTAACATGGATCTTGTGGTTTACTTCCCCATTTATGTGCCAGCATAATCACTGATGATGTCTGTATAGCATTGGGACAAGGTCTGTATTTAGTTAACAGATACTGAGAAAGCTCAGATAGTTTATTTGTTTGTCCCCCATAAAACTATGAAAGTTTAGAAATAAAAGGGAGGGGGGCTTCTGGACCAACATGTCTGGCCTTTTCTCTCTCTGTCCTCCTGCCCTTAGTTGACCTTAAATCCATCTTAATGTAGTTTTCTCCTCACAAACAATAGTACATATCTTTTGACCTCACTTATATTCTTTGTTTCAGTTGCCTTCCACATTAGCCTAGTCTACAGGTTTATTGTGCATTATGTGAAATACTTCTTCCTGAGCTTCCTGCTTATACTGTTACTTTATTTTTAGCAGACACTGTGACCCCTACTTTTAACTCCCTGCACCAAAGTGGTATTAGGTGTAGGTATTTATAGATTAATCAAATTACCCCTCAATCTAGTTATCTTAACAAAGTGAAGATAGAGTTCCCTCAGTCTACAACTATAAGGAATGTTTACTAATTCTTTAATCATTCTCATGACTCTTCTCTCAACTATCTTTAATTTATCAACATCCTTGTTGAATAGAGGACACCAGAGCTGGACACAGTATTCAAATAGCAGTTGAACCAGTGCCAAATATAGAGGTAAAGTAATCTCTTCTCTCGCACTTGAGATCCCATTTATGCATCCAAGGATCACATTAGCCCTTTTGGCAACAGATTCACACTGGGAGATCATATTCAGCTGATTATCCACCATGACCTCCAAATCTTTTTCCAGAATCTCTGCTTCCTAGGACAGAGTCCCTCAACCTGTAAATAAGGTCTATGTTCTTTGTTCCTAGATTATACATTTAAAGTAAGCCATATGAAAAATTCATATTGTTTGCTTGAGCCCAGATTGCTCTTTATCAGTCCAGATCGCATTCATTATTTACTATTCCCCCAATTTTTGTCACTTGCAAACTTTATCATAGATGATTTTATATCTTCTTCCAGATCATTAATAAAAATGTTAAGTATAGTAGGACCAGGAATTGATCCCATTCAATGATGATTCCTGTCATAAACATACAGATAAGGGTAGCATAAAATCCCTCCTGGGCAGCTGTGCTGAATCTTTTCCTGTAAGGGGTTAAGAAGCTTGAATAACCTGGTTGGCACCTGACCAAAAGGACCAATAAGGAAAAAAGATACTTTCAAATCTGGGGCAGGGAGGTTTTGTTTGTGCTCTCTTTGTTTGTTCCCTCTCCTGACGGAGAAAGAAGCCAAGCAGGGACAACATCTCCTGAAAATATACCTGAAATAATCCATCTAAGAATTACAAAAATTGCAAGTGAGACAAGGAAATGCATTAGGTTATCTTTTGTTTTAGCTTGTGAATTTTCCCTATGCTAAGAGGTAGTTTTATTCCTGTTTTTGTAACTGTGAAGCTGAGTCCAGAGGGGAGTCCTCTGTGTTTTAAATCTTTTTGTTACCCTGTAAAATTACCTTCCATCCTGATTTTGCAGGTGTGATTCTTTTACTTTTTTCTTTATAATAAAGTTCTTCTTTTAAGAACCTGGTTAATTTTTGTGTTCTAAAGATAAAGGGTCTGGTCTGTACTTACATTAAAGGCAATTGGTTGGTATATTATTCTCAAGCCTCCCAAGAAAAGGGGGTGAAGAGGCTTGGGGGGATATTTTGGAAGAATAGGGATTCCAAGTGACCCATCCCTGAATTTTTGTTTAAATCACTTGGTGGTGGCAGCCATACCATCCAAGGAGAAGGAAAGGAATTTGTGCATTCGGGAAGTTTTTAACCTAAGTTGGTACAATATAAGCTTAGGGGGTCTTTCATGCAGTTCCCCACATCTGTACCCCAGAGTTCAGAGTGGGGAGAGAACCCTGACAATTCCCCATTTACATTTTGAGAACTATCAATTAGCCAACTTTTAATCCATTTAATGTGTACCATGTTCATTTTATATCTCTAGCATTTTAATCAAAATGTCATGTGGTACCAAGTCAAATGCCATACAGAAGCCTAAGTATATTGCATCAACAGTATTCTTTTTCAACCAAACTTGTAATCATCAAAAAAAAATCAAGTCAGTTTGACAGGATCTATTTTCCATAAACCCATTGTCACAGTCCAAGGCATAGGCGGTCACACCTATTGGTTGGAGCAGTAGATGGCCAAGCCTAATGATTGGAGCCAAAGTCAGGACCTAGGAGTCAGAGCCAAGGATCAAAGCCAGAGTTATGAACCAGGAATCAGGACCTGAACAGGACTGGAGTGGACTAAAGCATGGCAGGAACAGGGCTGGAGCAAGGACAGGAACAAGGAGGCACACAGACAATCACAGCTGAGGGCATAAGCACTGAGCAGTCATCAGCCTAATGCTGCTACTAGGCTTAAGAGCACATCTGTTGGTTCCTACCGCCAATCAGGTAATTCTGCTGCAAGCCAACTGTGATTTAGCTGTGAGTCCTCTGTTGCTTACTAGGGAAGTGGAGCTAGCCAATCCCAAACTCAGCTATAAGCCTTATTTCTTGACACCCCTCTTGACTGGCATTAATTTTATTATCCTTCTTTAATTTTTATTAAATCGAGTCCCATGTCAGCCACTGCATTATCTTACCAAAGAGTGATGTCAGGTCATCCTGTTTACACTTATTAAATATCTGCATAACATTAGCTTTCTTCCAGTCTTCTGAAACTTCCCCAATGTTCCACCACTAATTGAAAAATCAACATTAATGGTCCAGCAAGCATCTCAGCCAATGCCTTTAAAACTCTTGCATATAAGTTCTGCAAGCCTGCTGGTTTTAAAATGTCTAACTTTAGTAGCTGCTCATTAACATCCTTCTGAGACACTAGTGAAATGAAAAGAGTGTTATCATATGATATGACTACCTCATCTGTTTTTTCCCCAAATATAGAACAGAACAGAAATATTTATTGAACACTTCTGCCATTTCTGCATTATTATTGATAATTCTACCATTTTCATCTAGTAATGAACCAATAACATTGTTAGAATACTTTTTGTTCTTAACCTACTTTCAAAAACTCCTTATTGTCCTTAACTCTGCTGGCCATAGCACTCTCCTTGTGTCCCTTTGCTTCCCTTATCAGTTTTCTTCGATTCCTAGATTTTGATTTATATTAAATACTATCAGCTTCCCCTTTCTTCCATTTTTATAGCTGCCTTTACCTCCCCTCTAAACTAGGTCATTTTTAACCTTCTTTCTCTGTTGAGAGAATATGACTTTTTGGGCATCCAGTAAAGTGTTCTTGAACAATTCCCAATTATCATTTATGTTTTTCTGATTAAATTCTTCCCCTTAGCTGATGTCTCTCATAACTGATTTCAACTTTATAAAATTGGCCCTTTTAAAGCCTCAAGTATATGAATCACTGGTCTGGACTTTATTGTACTTCCACATGATAAATGTGATCAAGTCATGATTGCTTGTACATAAATTACCATTAATTTTTATTTCTAGGATCAATTCCTCTTTATCTGTCAAGCTGTTGTCTAATATAGAATTCCCCTCTGTTGCATGCAACACTTTTTAAGTTAGGAAATTGTCATCTATAATATTTAGAAATTCCTAGGATGTTTAATATTGGCAGCATGATATTTCCTGCAGATGTCACTTAAATTGAAGTCCTCCAGGATCATGCAGCTTTTTTCCCTATACATTACAGATAGGGGAGTAAGGAGACTGTCATCCTGTTTCCTAGTGTGAACTGATGGTCTGTAGCAGATCCAATTACTACCCCCATCTTGTGCTTTATCTGTTATAACGCTGATCCATAAGCATTCAAGATCATTTTCTTCCAAGTTATCCATGACTCGGAAATAGATTATGCCATTTTTGACATAGAATGCCATTCCCGCTTCGCTTTTGCCCACTCGTTTTTTCCTAAATAGATTATAACCTTTGATTTTAACTTTCCAGTCATGACAATCATCCCTCCAGGTTGCATTTGAAATGAACAAGCAGAGATTCCTCCCCCAGAAACCATGGAACCCCAAGGTCCACTTATTCCTAGAGAAGATGTAATACCTGCAACAAGGGAAAAAAGAGGAAGGTGTAAGACAACAATAAACCAGCACAGCAAAGTTAAAGACATGGGTCCTGATTTACCAAGGTATTCAAGCACCTAATGATACAATTAGATTCGCAAGCACACCATTTAGGCATTCTTGATATTTTTTATAAGAGTAGATAGGTACAATATAAGCCCACCTAAACATTCTAAGTGCCCTTTTTCCTCATGCACCTATGTTCTAGCCATTGAGCACCTATTCGCATATTTAGAGAACTTTAAAAAAAGAATGGTGGGACAAGAAATGCAGGGCAAGCATGAGGGAGACTGAGCACGAGTTAGAGAGATACATTTTTGGGAAACAGAGATAGATTGGTAGGCTAGGATTTTCAAATAGACCTAAAGGAATAAAGTGAAAGTTGCTGGCAGTTGGGCACCTTACTCCACTAAGAATCTTTGAACATCCCAGCCTAATATACTATTAAATTATTATTAGCAAATAAAGAAATATAAAATTCCTCTTTATATAATGATGTCCCATTATCTGTCTGTATGTGCAGTGAAATGTTACAGTTCTGTTTCACTTTGGACAAGTCAGCCATGATCTGAATCACTTTTTGGTAGTGGTATTGTAACGAACTAAAATGCTGGTTCAAAGATGAGACCAAATTCAGCTCTCAACAACATAAATGGAGGGAAATGCTGAATTCATCACAGAGCAGAATTTGGCCCATAGTTTTTAATTTTTTTAGTTTAAATGATTCTCCACAGGGATCCTACTCAGTCATATTGCTGTGGAATTGCCACTTCCACTTCACTTTGTGTTGCCTATCCTTTTCCTCACTTCTATTCAAGTGATTTAATTTTCTAGCTGATGTCTTAATAATAACCAAGTTTATGTCACTCCAATTATATCATGCTTCCATTCCACACATATGCTTCTAATTTCAGGGGGAATCTTATTAGTATGATCCTCGCACTGGCACAAAATTCATTTGACTTTTCCTTCTCCACTTTCTTCTGTCTTTTCCCTCTGCCTCTTTTCCCTATTTTGACATGTAGCTTTTTGGCAACTAAAACATTCCCACTGTGTGTGGACAGCTTAAACCCCTCTACCACTATCCTCCTGTTTCAAAACTGACCTATTAATTATTTATAGTATAATCCTGTTCACCTGCCCTCCACCTAATGAAAGGTCAGTCATATCCCAACAACAAAAGGCATCATGATGAACCCCTTTCCTGCTCCCTCCCTTTAATCAAAACTCTCAGGTTTTGGATGTGTCTGAAACCCTTAAAAAAGCCAGCATTGCATTTCTTTTTCTTCACTTTCCAGTCAAGATACTTGAACCTCATCCTGAATCTCTCTTTCATTATTCCTCCCCCTTATTTTTTTTCTGCCTGTCTAATTTCTGATTCTTTTCCTGCTCTGCGCATCTACCCAGGCAAAGATATCCTGTCTTTGACACAAGGCAAGTAGATCACACTCGTATAAGCTTGATCACTATCTATAAAAAGCACCAATCAATTCCCTGCTACCGTACTTCTATTCTCCTGCCATCATTTCCTTTCTGCCTCTAGCAGTAAGTCCTTGGATACCACAGGCTTGTTGTTCAGAACTCCCTCACAATTACCCAATCCCTGCTGTTGCTAAAGGCTCCTCCATGTGCTTTAACATCATACTGTTTCAAACAGTACTCAACATTAAAGCACACCAGCAGGGTAGACCAAGTACAAGCAACATGTTAGTGAAATTTAGATATCACATCCCCGTAGAATACATTACCCCACCTTGTAAAAAGCCCTTAGTCACTCAGAAACAGTTTTGAGTCCCTGCCCTCTCTGTTTCTGTTACAATAAACTGTCACGGTTTCCTGACAGACTATCAGTTTAAAGATAGGTTGAATTTGGGGCCTATACTATGGTACTTAGCAGTATATGGTACCTTTAGGCTCAAGCTTCCCACAGCTCTTCATCTGCAATAAGATTAAGGACTGAGATATAGTTTATACAGATTCAGCAATACAGATTAGGGGCCAGATTTTCATTGGTTACACTGAAGTAAATCAGTGGAGTTACTGTCAATTTACACCAGGGTAACTGATCAGAATCTGGCCTAATTATGTAGTCTCTCAGGAGGATCTACAGTAAGGAAATCCAAAGATGCTTGGCTTCCTTCCAAGACAGCAGCTAAGAGCCAAAAGAGCAGACAATATTATTAGCATGTATATAGTGCTTTATATTCTCATCTGTGCCCAGTATTTGCCTAGAGCAGCAGAGGGAGGAAAGTTGCAAGGGAATGACCCCTTGATTCTGGGCCCGTTTCTACCCCAGCCCCAAGATAGATCAGATTAGCCTCAGGGCTACTCTCATCTGCAGTAGCTGGCTATTACACTTAAGGGGCTATTTGCCAGTCAAGGGTAACCAGAACACAATAGAGCTCCAGTAATGCCCACCCTTCAAGACCCTCAATACACCCACCTCCTACTTTTGGGGGTGCAGCAATGTTGATATCTCCATACCAGGGGAATCCCCAGCTGGGGAGATCCAGGAGCTTTCTGGCCTTTTTATGCCACCAGAGCAATGCAAAGGGGCCAGAAAATATTAGAGACTCTGGCCCCAAATGCTCTGCTGACTGATACCACTGTGAGCCCCTCAGAGGACATCAAAAAGGAGAATATGGCCCCAAATGTTCAATGTACTATACAGAAAAGAACTAGTCAATGCAAGTTCACCTACCTTCAAGAAGTGCCATGAGGATTATTATCCCCATTTTGCAGATGGGAAAACTGAAGAAGAGAAGTCTGAAGACTTGCCCAAGGCAGAAGTATGATTAGAATGCAGTGAAATTCCTGTCGCCCAAACCTTTGCTCATTTCTCTAGACTACACAGCTTCTTGATTATTGTAATAAACAATCATAGAATCCTAGAACTGGAAGGGACCTCGAGAGGTCATCTAGTCCAGTCCCCTGCAGTCATGGCAGGACTAAGTATTATCTAGACCAGTGGTTCCCAAATTTGTTCCGCCGCTTGTGCAGGGAAAGCCCCTGGTGGGCTTGGCCGGTTTCTTTACCTGCCACATCCGCAGGTTCGGCCTATCGCAGCTCCCAGTGGCTGCAGTTCGCTGCTCCAGGCCAATGGGAGCTGCTGGAAGCGGTGGCCAGTACGTCCCTTGGCAGCCACTGGGAGCCGCGATTGGCCGAACGTGCGAACGCGGCAGGTAAACAAACTGGCCCGGCACGCCAGGGGCTTTCCCTGCACAAGCGGAGGAACAAGTTTGGGAAACACTGATCTAGACCATCCCTGACAGGTGTTTGTCCAACCTGCTCTTAAAAATCCCCAACGATGGAGATTCCACAACCTCCCTAGGCAATTTATTCCAGTACTTAACCACTCAGACAGTTAGGAAGTTTTTCCTAATGTCCAACCTAAACCACTCTTGCTGCAATTTAAGCCCATTGTCCTATCCTCAGAGGTTAAGAAAAACATTTTTTCTCCCACCTCCTTGTAACAACCTTTTATGTACTTGAAAACTGTTCTCATGTCCCCTCTCAGTCTTCTCTTCTCCAGTCTAAACAAACCCAATTTTTTCAATCTTCCCTCATAAATCATGTTTTCTAGACCTTTCATTATTTTTGTTGCTCTTCTCTGGACTTTCTCCAATTTGTCCACATCTTTCCTGAAATGTGGCACCCAGAACTGGACACAATACTTCAGTTGAGGCCTAATCAGTGTGGAGTAGAGTGGAAGAATTACTTCTCGTATCTTGCTTACTATACTCCTGCTAATACATCCCAGGATGATGTTTGCTTTTTTTGCAACAGCATTACTCTGTTGACTCATATTTAGCTTGTGATCCACTATGACCCCCAGATCTCTTTCTGCAGTACTCCTTCTTTGGCAGTCATTTCCCATTTTGTATGTGTGCAACTAGTTGTTACTTCCTAAGTTGAGTACTTTGCATTTGTCCTTATTGAATATCATCCTATTTACTTCAGACCATTTCTCCAGTTTGTCCAGATCATTTTGAATTTTAATCCTATCCTCCAAAGCACTTGCAACCCCTCCCAGCTTGGTATCATCTGCAAACTTTATAAGTGTACTCTCTAATGCCATTACCTAAATCATTGATGAAGATATTGAACAGAACCAGACCCAAAACCAAGTCCTGCGGGACCCAACTCATTATGCCCTTCCAGCATGACTGTGAACCACTGATAACTACTCTCTGGGAAAATTTTTTATATATATATAAAAACATTGTTAATGATGTCATTAGATAACAATGTATAACCGTCCAAGTGGGTGTAATGTCCCACAAGCATAAACCAGGCAATTGAAATAGAAAACCTACCTCATAGATAGAAATTCCACCCTGTCGCAGCACCAGTCCCTGCCCACCTTTCATTTTTTGGTTTGTTGTCTTTTGGTTTTAGGAAATATACTGCTCAGGAGAGATGGTAGAGATACAATCCTGAATACTGGGCTTCTTCATCCTCCATGAGGACAGTCATAGTGCAAGTTACCGCGCAGTGCTCTACCAATGTACCTCAACCCTCTCATTGAGGGATGATTACTAGATTTGACAGGATAGATCAATCTGTCTGCCATTCAATCTTAGACCTCTGCTGCAATTGCCAGCAGGACTAAAGCCACTGTTCACTACGGAATGGAGTAGGACCATCTACTGTCTGACAGCTGTCAGATGACAATTTTCAACCACTAAGAATCTGGCTGGATTTGAACCAGTGATCCAAAGTTAAAAAGCTCTGTATTCCATAGCTAATTTTTTAAAACATCCAGTCCCCAAAAGATTATGGCACAAATTCTACTCTCACTTCTGCTTGTGCAGCCCCTTGAAATCAGTGGGTTTGGATGGATGCAGATGAATGCAGACTTTGGCCCCATATGTAAACAGTGCTTCAATTAGTATATCAGCTGGAAATTTCAAAGCAGTGGACTTTGGTCTCCTTTCACTTACACCAGTTCTCTAATGTTGATCCATTGATTTCTGGAGAGTAACTCTTCATTTACATGAGTGTAAAGGAGGAAACAATGAGGCCCTAAATCTGAAATTTCATCCCTAATTATGAGTAATCAACAAGAGTCCTAATTTAGGGCTCCATCCGTGATACCCTTACTGACACTGAATAGTACCTTACACCATGAGTGGCCACATTGAAGTCAATGGGTGAAATCTTGGCCTCACTGAAATCAATGGCAGAACTCACATTGATTTCAATGGGACCAGGAATTTCAGCCAAAGGGACTACCTGTGAAGTAAGATGCTATTCATTATCAGTAAGGGTAACACAATCTGCTCCCTGATCCAGCAAGGTAGGGTTGAGGTTTGAGAGACAATAAAAACATCTCTGGCTATACAATTCCAGAAAACGGACACAAGTGAACCTGATTCTGCCCTCACACAGATGTAAATCTTGAGTCCTCTTCTTACTGGATGCATAGCTTGCAAAGCCAATTTGCAGCAGTCTCATCAGCAAAGTACATAGCCCTCAGATCACCTTCAAATTTGGTCAGAGGACAGTCATCAGTGATGTGCAATATTGTCCATCTTTGGCCACAGTCACATGTAAGATCCTCCTGTTGACCCCAGGTGTGAAGACTGGCTGTACATTGACCCTGCCCATTTATAATTGGTTCAGAAGGGTCCATGAGCATCATGGCAAATCAAAGCCAGGTACACACATGGTCAGGTCAGTTATGAGAGACTGGTTTCTGATGTCAGCTGCAGACCATTCTTCAAGCCACAGTGATGTAATAGAGAAATCTGGGCAGGGCAAGAGAGCCCACAATGGATACCTTAATGACAAACACACTCTTCAGTGGTTGAAGAGTTCTGTGTGAGTGGTAGTCTTGAGTTTGCCCTGATCTTCTCAAGTGTCCTGGCTGTAGCACCCTCATGATGGATGTGTGGAGGAATGATGTTGCTTAATATGGGGAGCTACAGGACTGATGTGGGTCCAATTTGTCCTATTTATGATGAGCATGGTTGAGTGTAGTTGTGAGTCAACCAACTTGATGTGAGATAAATGGAACCAGACCAGAGCAGGGTATTCTGCTGCAGAGTAACGGGGGGGCAATGGAGCAGTGTTCTGTTGTACACCCAGTGAGGAACCATACCAAGGAAACTGAAGATCCAATCAGCGGACCACTTTTGACCAATCCGCGGAACTTTCTAGACAGAACCTCTGTCACTTGCCAGCAGACATTCCTGATGCAATTCCATCCCTGCAACACTTGTACTAGTACTACGCACGCATTAGATTACCCTTCAGAGAAGAAACTTGCAGAAGACCCAAAATAAAAACCCCAAGAAGAAATTGATTCAAGAAGCAAAAAGGAAAATCAATTAGTTGGAAAAGAGATGAGAACACAGAGCAATAAAGTCAATATAAATTTAAAAAAATATAGAGGAAACAGAAAACTAAGAGAGAATCAGAGACTGAAAAACTGCTTAGAGGAGGTGATGATTAAAATACAGAGGAATCTAGTCATGAGTTTATATAAGCAAATCATATATAAATTACTCCTGAATTACACAAGCATAAGATCAGAATCAGGCCTATTAACTCAAAGTAAATCATAACCTAATTTAAATTTTAATTTTAATTATTTCATCCAGCCACCCTAATTTATGTCTAATACTTTATTCCACCAGAACTGTGACTGAAATCAGAGGCTTTTTGAAAGACCACATAAATTATGTCATACAATCTGTCTTTAGCCACTATTCTGCTGACATGCTCAAAGAATTCTAGTAGTTTAGAGACACAAAATTTTCCTTTACAGAAGCAGTGTTCATTTGTCCTTGTCATATCATGTCATTTGGGTGGCTTATAAATCCATTTTAAATTAGCATTTCAACCAAATTACATGAAGTAAGGCTTACTAGTCTGTAATTCCCAGGATCATCACTTAACATCTTTTTTAAAGATAGTTATATTTGCTATCATGCAGTCCCCCAATGTATTGTACTACTGCAGTGGGGATTCCTGATGTTAAGAGCTGATATAAAGAACTGCGCAAAAGAATCCATCTGCAGTGTGCACGCACACACACACACAAGAAGTTTTATTATCTTGGAAAATCCAAGAACTAGACTACTGGCAATTTACCAGTGAACTATTTACATATGTACAGCCATAGAGCACTCTTATAAAAACCTGACACACACAGGATTATCTGGAGAATCATACTTGTGAGAAAAAGAAATGCAGGGTTACAAAATATCCCAAATAAAGTGATGAAGATTTCCAGATCACATTTTAGGCCACTTTTTCTTGCAACTCATACATCCATAAGGACAGAGCACAGGATTATCTGGAGAATCATACTTGTGAGAAAAAGAAATGCAGGGTTACAAAATATCCCAAATAAAGTGATGAAGATTTCCAGATCACATTTTAGGCCACTTTTTCTTGCAACTCATACATCCATAAGGACAGAGCCACTGGCTAGATTACAAATCATGAGAAGACACCAAGAAAATATTTGAAGATGCCAAGACATTACACAGTCCAATATTGCTGCAACTAAAGCAACATCTCTATAGAAAATGAAGCCATTTGCTGTTGTTCGTTTTTCAAGAAGGTTTGAATTGTGGTGATTAGTTGCAGCAATATTGGACTGTGTAATGTCTTGGCATCTTCAAATATTTTCTTGGTGTCTTCTCATGATTTGTAATCTAGCCAGTGGCTCTGTCCTTATGGATGTATGAGTTGCAAGAAAAAGTGGCCTAAAATGTGATCTGGAAATCTTCATCACTTTATTTGGGATATTTTGTAACCCTGCATTTCTTTTTCTCACAAGTATGATTCTCCAGATAATCCTGTGTGTGTCAGGTTTTTATAAGAGTGCTCTATGGCTGTACATATGTAAATAGTTCACTGGTAAATTGCCAGTAGTCTAGTTCTTGGATTTTCCAAGATAATAAAACTTCTTGTGTGTGTGTGTGCGTGCACACTGCAGATGGATTCTTTTGCGCAGTTCTTTATATCAGCTCTTAACATCAGGAATCCCCACTGCTGATTTTAACAATAGAATATGTATTTGTGTTAGCCGCTCAACCTCTTCATTCTTATGTGCCTTTAGAATTTTTGATTGTTATGCCATGCAGTCCTGGAAGCTTGTTGCTCATTAATTTGTCAATTTGTTCCTGCATCTCCTCTTTTGAAAACTCAATCTCTGACATAATTTCCTCTTTATTATTTGATAAGAGTAGGTCCAGTGTAAATATCTCCCCAACATCCTCTGTGGAGAAGACTGATGCAAATAAACTATTTAGCTTTCTACAATGTATTAATACTCCTTAATTGCTCCCTTAATCCTTTGTTAGTCTAGAAACTGACCAATTCTCTCATGTTTCTGATATACTTAAAGATTTCTTGTAATTTGTTCTTGTTTCTGGACATTTTCTTTTTAAATTCCATCTATTTAGTTTTTGAGAACAGTGTGGGGTTGTATTTGTTACTCACTTCTCAGATACCACAGGAATACACTTCAAAATGTGTAGCAGCCATATTTTGCGAGGCATTTGTATGCAATGCATGAATGTGCACACACACACAAAAATAGAATCAGATACCTAAAGGCTGCATACACATGCTACATGTATATTGACTATATATGTGATAGAGAGAATAATTAATGGACAAGTGTGAATTGTGGGGATACAATTCCATCAAGAAGCTCTAGTAATATCAAACCAAAAAAGCAAAGCTTGACAGGTTTGTGTAGTCCTCAGCCTCTGCGGAATTATAGCCCTGTAATTCAGAAATTGTTATTTACTTCATATAATATATACATCCATCTCCCCAATCCATTCCCATCCTGCTCCTACTGACATCAAACCTCCTCCAGGACAAGACCAAATCTCCCTGACAGCTCCCAGTCAGTGAGGCACTCACATTCCCTTAACATGAAAGGCCTCACAGTGGCAGTTGCAGCATCAAGGAGGGGGTTAGAAGCTGGTTCTCTTTAACTGATTTTAAAGAATTTCTGACAGGGGACTTCTTTTTGTGACTTCTGAGAGGTTTTGGCACTGGAATCCATGGATTTAGACTTAGTGTACAATATTTGCTAGGAATTTTGTTTGAAATAGTATGATTTTTTTAAATTAAAAGTTATCCAGTTTTGCAAAAGAATTATGTGGCCTGCTTCTGATCTCACTAATTGTAATGTAAAACAGGAATAACTGCGCTGAACTCAGTAGGGTTCCACTGGTGACACAGCAATGAGAGGAAAACCAGACACTGTACATCTTCCCTCCATGTACTTCTCTACTCTCTGAATATACATCCTGGGCCAAAATTTCCTACTTACACTGAAAGTCAGTGAAGTTACACTGATGTAAAAGTGGCATGATTGCAGAATCAGCCCTCCTGTCTGCTCTGTAGCTCTCCTCTCTCCCTGTCAAATTTAACTCTCACTTACCCCAGGATAAATCTTGAGTTACTCTGGATTTACACTCAGGTACATGAGAACAAAATTGATCCTGTGTACAATAGCAATTCGCTTTCTATTTTAATAAGGCTTGGAACTATGTAATAACTATCTGTGATTAACCACTCAAAAATGACTTGAGACATTGGTTTGCTTCTATTTTCTAGACAAGCTTCCTTCCCAAAGGAAAATAATATGCATTCAAGTCCAATTAAGTCAGCTGAAGTTTTTAAAGGAATACGGTAAGATTTCCTTTTACCATTTTACAGTGTATATGTTTACACTCATATTTTGGCCACCAGCAAAGAGATATGAGAACAGGCACAACTCTCCACTGAGTCAATGGGCTGCTTAGGCCAGTGACAAATGTACACCATGGACAGTAGCACACATTGCCAAAAATTAATGTTAAAATGAATAGTTCATCTGTTGTTCCATGGAAGTGGGGAAGAGGCAAGTTACCCAAATAAAATAAATAGCTCAATAGATTTGTTTAAAAATATTAAAATTAATATCATATCACCTGACATAAATATAAATGGAAGGGTAAACACCTTTAAATCCCTCCTGGCCAGAGGAAAAACCTTTTCACCTGTAAAGGGTTAAGAAGCTAAGACAACCTCGCTGGCACCTGAACAAAATGACCAATGAGGAGACAAGATACTTTCAAAGCTGGAGGGGGGGGGACAAAGGGTTCTCTATGTCTGTGTTGTCTTTTGCCAGGACCAGAGCAGGAATGCAGGTCAGAACTCCTGGAAAGGGTTAATAAGCAATCTAGTTAGATACGCATTAGATTCTGTTTTGTTTAAATGGCTGATAAAATAAGTTGTGCTGAATGGAATGGATATTCCTTTTTTTGTGTCTTTTTGTAACTTAAGGTTTTGCCTAGAGGGATTCTCTAAGTTTTTAATCTGATTACCCTGTAAGGTATTTACCATCCTGATTTTACAGAGGTGATTCTTTTACTTTTTCTTTAATTAAAATTCTTCTTTTAAGAACCTGATTGCTTTTTCATTGTTCTTAAGATCCAAAGGTTTGGGTCTGTGTTCACCTATGCAAATTGGTGAGGATTTTTATCAAGCCTTCCCCCGGAAAAGGGGTGTCGGGCTTGGGGGGATTTGGGGGAGAAAGACGTTTCCAAGAGGCTCTTTCCCTGTTATATTTGTTAGACGCTTGGTGGTTGCAGCAATAAAGTCTAGGGACAAAAGGTAAAATAGTTTGTACCTTGGGGAAGGTTTTACCTAAGCTGGAAAAAATAAACTTAGGAGGTTTTTCATGCAGGTCCCCACATCTGTACCCTAGAGTTCAGAGTGGGGAAGGAACCTTGACATCACCTCTGTAATTTAATTAAATAAATTTATTATTAGTTTTTAATAGCTGTGAAATTCCTACAGACTACTAATAGACACTTTACACAACCAGGCTATAAAATCCCAAGTAACAACAAGAAGAAGAAAAGAAAAGCAAATCACCATCATTTTAGTTATGTTATTCAGACTATTCTAATGATCAAACTCCATTTATGAGATGACAATCACAGCAGGGTTATAAAGGTTCTATGTCAGAGCTCCCAGCTGTTTCATGCAAACCATAAATAAACAATAACTGCACTTAGTCAGTGTTCATTGAAATAACTCCCACTACCAATTCCCTACCTAATACTGATCCAGAAGATTCAAAGTGGTAACATCATTCTGTATAACTAAGACCTAAGATAGTGCTAACCATCAAGCCTGTGTCACCACTGCATTACTGTTACCAAACTCACATCTGCAGCTATGCTTACAAGATAAACATCTAAAATAGTTGTCATCAGTGGCAGCTCTAGTACAGAATTTCATAGAAAGGTCTTTAACATTCCTCAGTTGCATATTCAGTTGCTAATGAAGGACACTTATAAAAGTGCCTTTCAATCATCTCAGGTGGGTATTCAATTAACTGTCCCATCCTACTCATGCACCACACACTGTCAGATCCTCTCCACTATATACATGCCTCCCTGATGTCCTGTCTGGCTATTGCTTTGGAGGCTTTTATTAAACTCACTGAGAGTTGTGGGTGCTCATCACCTCTAAGGATCAGGCCTATTGTTTTCACAACACTAAAAAGTGCCATTATTATTTCCATATATGTAAAAGAAAAAAATCTAAGGCTTTGTCTATGCACAGAAGTTGAACCAATTTAACTTAAATTGATTTAAAAACTGATTTAGTCAAATCAATGAAGTCTTGTGTGTGGCCAATCTCATATCAGCTTAAACCTAGCTTGTTGATTTAGCTTGCACCAGTAATATATTGATATATACCAAGTTTAATCTGATCTAAGAGTGTCCACACACAAAAGTCCATTGATTTAATTAAAGGTATGAGTTAAAACAAGTTTAGTTAAACCACGGCAGCTGTGTGTGTTAGTCAGGAATAAATTGGAAGGGTGAACTTTCCTACTGATACACAGGCAGAAAACAAAAATACAGCTATATTTGGGAGATTAAAGATAGTGACAAAAGCCTCATTGAAGTGTAGCAATGAAGTACAGTGAACACAAAGGGTTAATCATGCAATGGCACAAACTAAAGCCCTGACCTACTGAAGGTATTCCTGAACTATTATTCCAGGGTCCTGTAAAAGATTATGTGGGTTTGATCAGTCTAGGTTTGCTGTAAATTGGAAAACACTTAGACACTTTAATAAGAACACTTTCCCCTCCCCTATAATCTATATAATATTCTCCTAAGTATCTCCAGGAGACTTTTTAAAAATAATGGAAAATATGGAGGAATTCCTGGCTCCATTCAAGTCAATGGGAGTTTTGCAATTGACTTAACTGGAGTTGGATTTCACCCCATATTTATAGCATATAGGGAAATATATACAGTGACATTCATGATGAAAGTGCCTGTAAAAACTTGGTGATGCTTACGATTTTTGTTTACTGTTTAATAACTTCAGCATGATATATGATATATATGGCATGTCCTTACGCAAACCTGTTCATTACGCCACCATCCCTACCATATTCAAATCTCTGCTAAATAATCATTTCCATCACTTTGCCTACAAGTGATGGGGAAGGTAGGTAACCAAATCAAGATGCGTACATACCTCACTGTAGCCATGTTACCTTATTACCATCACCCTTGTCCTGCCTCTCCTCTTCCTTCTGCTCCCCCAGAATCTTTGTTATGACCCTCACTTGTGTCATATTTACAATCTTTGGGACAGGAGATACAATCCTATACAATCTTTGGGACAGGAGATGCCTATTTACTTGTTTTGTGAGATGCCCCAAATTTTGATGTTTGCAAAAAAATGATGATATAAAATGTTATGCAGCCACATACAATAACTTGATCTGAAATCTTTATCAGCAATAGCAAGCACTATATATCTAGGGAACCAAATCAGGACTTGGAGCCATTAGACCCTAGTGAGTAGAAGCGTAGGTAATTAAAATGACAATTTTCACAACTTTCTCAAAGAAATAAATTAGTGTAACACATAACATAGCCTAACACTGTCTGTGGGCCAATTAGAATAAATATAGTCATTAGCTAATTGTTTAGTAAGCTGTAACTTCATTCTATGTTCAGCTAAAAACATCTTTGACCATTTGGCTAAGACAAAAACTGCTAAAATTGATTCAGATCACAGCAGTTCCAGAAGAGAGACTGCAATTAAAGAACCAGATACAATTTTCCAGGATAAATGGAATGCCTGAAAAGGAAGGAATATTATGTTAAACATACTAAAATTACCTAGTTATAATTCAGGACAAGGTAGTACTTTTGTCTGTCTGCAGTTTTTCCATATAATGATTACAAATATTGTAGTCCTCATTGGAACATCCTGTAGAATTAAACAGAGATTGTTAATTTTTCTGTACAATTTTCAAACAAACCTTTAGAACTGTTCAGCAGTGATATAATTATATATTGAACTCTATAGGTTAATTTAAAAATTCTACAGGAAGGATTCCATTCCCTATTATGCTCTGTAGTTTTTAGAGTCATTTCTATAAAAATATATTTAATTACTATTGAAGCTTATTGGTTTCATCTCTAAAGTTTAATTCTGTATGACGTTTCCATATGGAAAGGCTTTCTTTTATAAAGCTACAGCTAAAATAAGGTTATTTTACCATGGTTGTAGAGAACCGCATTTAAAATGCCTAATATTGTTTGGAGAACACTGCAGTTCACTGAGCCAGATCCTGTCTGTGATGTGTCTATAGTATGGAGTCCTCCTGGAGGTGTGCAGTGTAGAACGGCTCTGCAGCAGGGAGGTTCTACACATAACCTGTGGCAGAATCCCCACTCATGTGCAGCTGCATAATGCCACCATGGCCACTAAACCCCTCCTGGTGCCCAGGGTACAGAATCACATACTCCACTACACCAGGTGTCAAGGTTCCTTCCCCACTCTGAACTCTAGGGTACAGATGTGGGGACCTGCATGAAACACCCTCTAAGCTTATTCTTACCAGCTTAGGTTAAAAGCTGCCACCACCAAAGTGTTACATAAAGAACAGGGGAAGTGCCCACTTGGAAACGTCGCCCCCCAAAATATTCCCCCAAGCCCTTCACCCCCTTTCCGGGGGAAGGCTTGATAAAAATCCCACCAATTTGCATAGGTGAACACAGACCCAAACCCTTGGATCTTAAGAACAATGAAAAAGCAATCAGGTTCTTAAAAGAAGAATTTTAATTAACGAAAAAGTAAAAGAATCACCTCTGTAAAATCAGGATGGTAAATACCTTACAGCGTAATCAGATTCAAAACTTAGAGAATCTCTCTAGGCAAAACCTTAAGTTACAAAAAGATGCAAAAACAGGAATATCCATTCCATTCAGCACAACTTATTTTATCAGCCATTTAAACAAAACAGAATCTAACGCATATCTAACTAGATTGCTTACTAACTCTTTACAGGAGTTCTGACCTGCATTCCTGCTCTGGTCCCAGCAAAAGCATCACACAGACAGACAGGACCCTTTGTCCCTCTCCCCCCCCCCCAGCTTTGAAAGTATCTTGTCTCCTCATTGGTCATTTTGTTCAGGTGCCAGCGAGGTTATCTTAGCTTCTTAACCCTTTACAGGTGAAAGGGTTTTTCCCCTGGCCAGGAGGGATTTAAAGGTGGTTAGCCTTCCCTTTATATTTATGACACCAGGGTACTTCACTTGGAGATGATATCAACATCCTCCCTAACTCCACGGCAAGAGGATGGATTCTCCTTGTGATATACAGTCCACAGGGGAGGAAACTAAAAATGCCTACATGCCAAAATGGAGCTGCAAGCCAGGGAGTGGAGTTGGTCTTAATGGCAATCAAAGGGGTAGTCCCCCTCTCAGAGGTCTCCTTCCCTTCCAAGGGGAAACTTAGTATTTTTAAGGAGAATGAGTCCAATACCTCATCTCCAAGCTTGTCTCACCCTGAACAGGAGATCTGTGGGGCTAATGCTGCCCTAGAGCTTTCTTAAAATTCGCAGTCTCTATGTTGGAGAAGAGAAGTTCAAGATCTGAGGATAAGGGGGCAGCAAGTTCATGCGAACTGAAATTAATGTGAGTTTTCTGGAATAAGAAATTCAGAATCAGATGAGTGAGCCTTCTGCTTAGCTGCTCTCTAAGGACAATCCCGCATAAGCTCCACTTTCAGAATCCCCATTCACTTGACAAGTGGGTGGAACATAATTTAGCTGCCTTTTTGATAGTGTGCAGCTCTAGAAATCAAAGTGTGGCCTCACCTTCTCTTTACCAAATCTCTATGAAGAAGAATGATTACCTCCCCAGCCCTATATGCAAAACCCCTCCATAACTGTCCCTATATTACTGTTTTTTTTGGAATGGCATGCCACCAGTAAACCAATACCTAACTCTCTTTACCCACACATCACATCTGAAACCTAGAACAAAATTCCAAGACTATGGTTGTGTCATTTATGATTGTTTCTACACTGCAACGTGTCCATCCTACACAAAAGTCTGGTATTATTGGCCAGGAGTCTTAACTCACTTGTGACATTTTCATAATATTCCACTGGCTTCTGCCATAGTCTGTGTATCCTCACAGAGCACATATAATATCTGTGCAGAGTTATGAAATTACACAATTGGATGTTACAAAAGTGACCACATTACCTTCCACTGACGAGAAAGACATTCTTTTTGGTTCAAATTAGTTTTTCATTTATCCCTAGCCAAACGATGCTCGTGCTCTCTATTTTTTAACTTGCTATTTTAATGAGAATATTTATATTTTTCCTCAAAAACAGAGCAATTTCATCCTACCACAGTTGTCTTTTTCTGTAACATAAATATGATGTCTAATGTTCAAGTATATATAAAAATTCTGTGAGGATGAATATCCAGTCTTATCTAAAATTACACAGTATACTGCACATATAATTTTTTCTAAGAATCAATGTATACTTCTCTACCCATCACTTATTAATAGGCTTACCATCTGTATTCACCTTTAAATTCCATCAACTAATAGACTTGAGCCTGACAACATTGTGAACAGCTTTAATAATGTGAAAAAACTGATAAGCAATCCGTTTAACATTGAGGAATTTAACCCAATACCAAAGAGATTGTATGAATAGATTTGTTGCAAAGATTTAAAAATAAATTGATTTAGTTAGATGAGACGTTCATTTCACAGGCACTTATTTTAAAAGCTAAACTTCCCCAGCAGCACAGAGTTAACAAATGGTGCTACAGAGCACTACAAATCCCATGCAAGCTGACTCACACAAGATAACAAAACTATCTGAACTTCAAAGAACTCTATTTTTTTTATTATTCTAATGGCTTCTCCAATTTTGAGGAGGCGAGATCTCAGAAGTGTACAGTATACAGAGGGTGATGTATGGAGATGGATGGATGACCGGGTTATAAATCAAAGTCAAAGGGTTCTGCTGACAAGTGGTTTATGTTCGCACCTGAGCTGCAAAATTCATCTGAAACTAAAGTGATTTATCGAGTCAAATTCATTATTTTAATAACCAGCTACTAGCCCATTCCAAAACAAGAATGATCATTGCAGTTTTGCTCCTTCTCTTCTCTGCTTCCTTCTCCTTCTTGTCTCATTTTCCTCTTTTCATGGCTGTCATGTGGAAACCATGTTCCTTATATCCTCAGCTAACTTGCACACTATGTTCATTTGTGTGTCCATGTGTCATTTTAAGTCTTACATGCATCCTTACAATAAAATTCTTATCTTGCTTAATGGTCACTGAAATACTTTTCTCCCCTTTTGGCTCAAGCTCCAGCCCAAGCCCAAATGTCTACACAGCAATTTTTTGCCTCACAGCCTAAGCCAGCTGTAGCTGTGCCACAGGGCTTTTATTCCAGTGTAGATATACCCTTTGGCATGTAACTCAGAAATTAGGTCTTGATCCAGCATCTGTCTATAGGAGCTCTTTCCATTGACTTCAGTAAGTACTGAACCAGCCACCTTGATCACTAGGACCCAAATTCTGGAAGCAGCAGCAGCTGCCAGCAACTTCAATGATCAGGCTGCACACTGGGAATTCTCCAATAGGTGCAGGAGGGGCTGAAGGGGGAACAGATCCTGTTCACGTAAGATGCTGATAATAATTGGACCCATTCTCTGGTTACTACTGCAAGCTCAAGTCAGTGGTGAAACTGAGATTAGAACTCAGGAGTGCCTGGCTTTCATTCAGATCGTACACTTGCTGCCTCTCTAAAAGTATTGCCAAAATTCATTCATTTATGATACACGGCTGAAGAGTATTGTTGCAGTTGACACTTTGAATAATATGTGTTTTTAAATGATTTACTGTTTCCTAGATTTGAAATATAAATTGTGGATTTGGCAATATCCGTGGCCAGATATCAAATATTGCAATGTTGAAAATAAGCTATTATTGTTTCTTTGAGTTTCAAACAATAAATATGGAAAAAATTCTCAGGTTTACAGACATATGTTCAAAACTAATGAGCTGTAGATTTAATACCTTGCACTCCATCGAACTATTTAACATTTCTGAGATCAATATTTGATCTCCTTTATTTTACATAATATGAAGGAGCTTATCATATTTGAGAGAACTATTTTTTTTAAAAAACATGGTGTATATTTTGTACTTGAGGTTATGAACTACTTGATAGGGAATTTCAAATTGTGATTTAAAGATCTAATAGACTAGGGAATTGTACCATATTATGTATTTTAATAAGTTTTTTATTCCTCTTTTCTGTTTCCTTTTTTCTTCCTAAAGAATTTAATTAAAAGAATAAATGTAATATTTAGAAATAGATATTACTCATCCCCACAACATGGAATATGTTAGGCTTTGACAATCCCTTACAAATGAAATGAAAATGTGACACAGTATGTCATGTTTCTCATAATATGTGAAATATGTCTTTAATCAGACACAATAAAACATTATTTTGCTCCCATGGCTGTATATTTTAAAGCTATCTCTGTTCAGTAGGATCCCTCCAGGTCTTTATTTCCTGTCACGGTTACTGTAACTCCTCTCTGTCCTTTCCAATATTTACATCACCCCTTCCACATCATACAAACTGCAGCCTCAAAAGGATTGTCACTTTGTCACACCCTTTTCGACTGACTCCTGCCCTCTTCCACTGCAGCAAGTTCAAGATCTTTGTTCTTACCTGGTAGGCCCTATGTCACCCTGTCTCTCCTTAACTAATAGCCTAATATTTTATTGCATAGTTCCCTGCCTCCTGAGTTCCATCAGGGATGTCAGCCTTGACCTCTTGTTTGTCCTCTTCTCTCACAATCATCTCTGTACTTTCTGCCAGGCTGCTCCCTATGCATGGAATACCCTTGTTGAACTGCTACACGAGGGCCCTCTCATCATTCATATCTCACTTTATTTTAGTTATTAAACAAAATACTGTTTATTCCATCATGTTGTCCATTAGCCTTTCTAAATTACATTGTAATTTTATTGATAATATCCCATCCTGTCTCTCTCAAACCCAGTCTTGGTATCCCCCAGTAATGTCATGTCTTAAATAAGTTTTTAAGCTCCTTCTGGCTAAGATCGTGCCTTCTCTGCATTTTACAAGTTCATCATGGCTAGGTCTTCTTGCTGTTATGGGGTACGTAGCATAAACTTGGGCACTAAAATATTTTTATTAACTACACAACGATACATGTCTCCTCAATTATTTGGAACCTTATTGTGAGTAGGAGTGTAGTCAAAGTGGATCTCCGATACTATTGGGGGAGGGGCACTGCTCCGGATCAAGCAATGACCTTTCCTATACCCCTTCCTTCTAACATGCTCCACCTCTGATGAAAGTGTCACTGCCAGATGCTTTCTCTGCTTGTAAGCCTAGAATGAAGCCAAATTCCCTATATAACACCTTCCAAGGCACTGAAGCAAAACAGACTAATTGGATCCTAGCTCCTGAGGATTCCGTTGTAGTGGCATAGGGCTGTCCTAAAGCCTCCTACATCACACCTGCCCCCAGCCATCAGCACAAGGGATGCAGCTAGAAGCCAGGGAGAAAGTTATGGCATGGAGCATCGCCATTAGCTTGCAATAATCCTGATACTGCTTGAAACCATGCTGGGGATGGGTTTCAGGACTGAAGAGTTGCAGAGGGCTCCTTTCTGGTCCCTCCTCCTTAGCTCTGCCCAGTGTTCCTTGGACCATATGATTTTAACCTGCTACTGCTGACCCAATTCAGTATTGACATAAATGGTGGGTGTAAATTACACATTGTTAAGTCACTGCAAATTAATGCAATGAAACATAAGTCACTGTAAGAGAGTGTAAGCCGGGATAATTTACACAGTCAAGGGGGTTGTAGCAGGAAGTGTAACCAATAGGAGCATATAAGAAACTATAATAAACCAAAGCTTCCTCCTTCTCTTTCCTTCTAGAACTGTGCAGACTTTGGTAGACGGCTCTCAAAAGCAAAAAGTATGACAGCAAGGTGTCTGCAACCTCCTCTTCATCAGGGTGCCCACAGCTGACCAGCATAGCCCTAACAGTGGGCAGTCCTGTTGACAGGGTGGCTGTGCTAACCACTGGGAGGAAGGAGCAAGAAGGAGTTGTTCTCAGCCTCTAATGACTAGTCTCCTAGGGAGCCTCCAGCAAACATTAAACTGGCCTGATCGAGAGACATTAGTCTCTAAGGTGCCACAAGTCCTCCTTTTGTTCTTGCGGATACAGACTAACACGGCTGCTACTCTGAAACCATTCCAAAGGAGTGAGGCAGTGAAAACAAAGTCAGCCTTCTCCCATTGAAAAAGCTTCCTGGGATAGAATGGGCCAGGCTTGCCCAGTCAGATGCATGCCAAGAAGGATAAATTATAGTGGCAACTATACTTAAGGTTACAGCAGGACTTCCTCTGCAGCATGGGACACGGGTCACTTGCAGGTTTAAACTAGTGTAAATGGTGAATTGTCTATAACTTGAAGTCTTTAAACCATGATTTGAGGACTTCAGTAACTCAGCCAGAAGTTAGGGGTTTATTACAGGAGTGGGTTGGTAAAGTTCTGTGGCCTGCAATGTGCAGGAGATCAGACTAGATCATAATGATGGTCCCTTCTGACCTTTAAGTCTATGAGACTTTGTTTTAGAGATTGACATTTTTAATTCCCCTAAAATAGATATGCTTAGTCAGATTCCTTTCAGATTTGATGTGCCTCAGGACGGTGCAAGATAGAGTTAAGTGACCTAAATTTGAGGTCATTTGAACTAGGTTTTGTGGAGATATAACCCCACAGAAATAGCCATTTTTCAAAGAGTTTCTAGGTGGTTTTTTTGTGCTCAGAACTAGAGACCCAACTACTGATCTGTCAAAATGGTCTCAATCTGTCAAGTTTTACTCAGGATAGTGTATGGCACCCACTAAGTCTTTGGCGGACCCACACTGAGAATGTATTTATAAAAACTGTACATTTTCTTAATGTGGATGTGTAGATGTACAAACTGGAAGGATTACAGTGTGCACACACCAATAAAGAAAAAAATGTTAGGGTTTCTATGTAGCCACTTTATACTTGCCTGGGTAGTTTGAGGAAATGTGCTGACATAATTGGCCCCACTGAACACCCCATCATTGACATTTCTAGTCCAAATTTTTGTACTCCTGTGGCAGTAAAGATTTGATAACTCATGCTGCTTGCTACAAGCTCTCTCTGTGATAACATAATGTGTTTGTATTTTATGGGGATATTTACTGTGAACACAGCAGAATAGTAAGCAGACAGTCTATCTAAAATTTTTGGTGTGGGCGCAGAGGAGCTGGAGCAAGAGCACCTTGGGGAGGGAACCAGGTGAGGGGACAGGGAGAAAGCATGTGGCTGTGGAGAATTTGGACAATGAGAATGGCAGGCAAGCCTTGGATTGGTTGTTTGAGAAAAATCCATATTTTACTAGCCCCTTTTGAAACTTAACATTCAGTGGATGATTTCCAAGCCAGAGAGAATCCAGCTCATTGTTTGAAAGCTATGTTGGTTCTGTACTGCTAATTGTAGTAAAAGGTAGTAAAACTTATTCTTGTCAGTACACTAATTAGATATGATTCAATAAACAACAGGAACTTATTTGCTGAGTATGATGCTATGATTTTAAAATAGTCACTTTTCAGAAAAGAACCACTCTTAAGTATGGAAAGTTCTAAACATTTTAATTGTACCTGTAATAACTATTAAGTATAATTAAAGTTGAAAGCCACACAACCATACTCAATTCTGCTGCAGGACTATGGAACACTTCTGTGGCCTGCGCTGTAAAGTACCTTATCTCAGCCAAGTAATAGTGTAGTAAATAGTCTAAACTACAATACTATGTATGGCAACATTTGTGCAAAGTTACAGAAATCAGAAATGTACTATCATGCTTAGAAACAGGACCAACAAATAGATACAACAGCTACAACATTGCACCCCTCATCATTTTCACTAATACATAAAACTTATCAAAAATAAAACCAACAGCTTGGGACATAAGAAAAGTAAACCTCTTCCTATGGAGACCAAACTTTTTACAGTAGTTCCCTAGGTAATACACCTCAAAGATATCACAGCTAGTCTACATACTTCACCTCTTGACTTTTCTGGATGCCTTAGTGTGATTTTTTTCTGACACAAAAGTTACATAGACTGTTCTATGTGGACTTCGTGAATTTTAGATGTAGACAACAAAAGCTTATTTTTTCTACACTATGTTTTATTCACTACCTGATGAAAAGAAGATTTGAAACTATGGGCCAAAGTCATTCTTTTGCCTTATCTATATTAGGGCAAAAAGAAAAGGAGTACTTGAGGCATCTTAGAGACTAACAAATTTATTTGAGCATAAGCTTTCGTGAGCTACAGCTCACTTCATCGGAGTGATGAAATGCTCAGATAAATTTGTTAGTCTCTAAGGTGCCACAAGTACTCCTTTTCTTTTCGCGAATACAGACTAACACGGCTG
The DNA here is from genome assembly GCF_009764565.3 of Dermochelys coriacea. Classification (NCBI taxonomy): domain Eukaryota; kingdom Metazoa; phylum Chordata; order Testudines; family Dermochelyidae; genus Dermochelys; species Dermochelys coriacea. The sequence goes on along the minus strand of NC_050069.1, from coordinate 44,821,196 downwards.
CTACTCTGAAACCTATATTAGGACAGTGAACCATTGCTGACAGTGTTTTTTCAGCCACAGAACCCCCGATGCAGCACTGAGAACAAATTGAGATCTAAGACATTTTCAACAATATTTCAGAAAGTGTGATTGAAATGACTCCTTCTTTGCACCAGCCTAGCCATTGCATCCCAAGTGATATTCACCAGAGAAATGGGCAAATGCTGAGAGAAAGTATGATTGCTGTTCTAGCCTGCACTTGAGAACAAAGTGGTCCCCAGCATCCCCAGGATAGGGGAGGCATAAACCATCCTACTCCCATTGCTTATTATCCTGGGCTCAGGGATGAATTGTCCCTACAAGTCCAATTGCACAGGGTTTAAAGGGTAATACAAAAACCTGTAAACATGACCTATGTAATCCTTCTGCCAAATGGAGTCGGCAGCAACAAGGGCTGGGTTCAATATCCAGGGGTCCCTCTTAATAATATAATACAGAACCAGTGTGAGCCTCCACCCAGTAATCTGGGAACATTAAAAACCATCCATGGACACCTCTCAGAGGCAATACTTCCCCACTCAGAACACTGAGTCTGTGTATAGCAAAGAAAACTTTTAATAAAAAGGGGAAAGGATTAATTTGGAAAAATGTCACAACCATGATTCAAATACATCTGACCATGAGCAAAACACCAACCAAAAATTGATCACTTTGGCAATACAGCTCTGTCTGCTCATACCTAAGCAGAGGGGTGTGTTCATGTAAATACAGTCTGGTCCTGAAGCCTTTTTCCCTCCCCAGCTCATTACTAGCTGTCAGGGGATGGATCATCCAAACATTGCTTATATCTAAAATACCTTTTCAATACACAAAGATGTTATATATTGGAACATTCCAGAGCTGAATGATATAATGTGGGCAAGGGGAGAAGTCTAACACTCCAATTTTGAGCCCTGTATGGCTGAGATAACTTTAAAGGTATGACATTCAAGGCATGATTCTCAGTGACACTAAAGACTCTTTATGATACTCTGGCTGCAGTTGGAAAAAACAGCCCCGTAAGAATGCCCCGTGTGCCTCCCCAACTGGCGTAATGCTAGTATAAGAGGAATATACTGCTCCTAGACCCTAACATAAAGTGAAGATTGGGATTTGGTATAACCAGGATGCACTATGCTCTGTTTCCCAGGGCTCACGGGGCCTTGAGAAGCAAAGTATATGATACAGCAGCCCTGAAGTTTCTCTAACATACACCAGGGACCAGGTTGTTCCCTACATAGCCCCAGAATATGGGGAGCACAAAGATGGTTTTAAAGTCTGTCCCAAGCAAAGCAATAGAATGACTGAAGGTATGTACACACTGGAGCTGGAGGATGCAATTTCCAGCTTAAATAGACATACCATGCTAGCTCTGATCAAGCGCTTATGCTAAAAATCAAAGCATACCTGCAGCAGTGCAAGCAGCAGGAGGGACTAGCTGCTTTAAGTACAATCATGCAGGCATGTGCTCAGGGAAGTTAGCCCATCCTGCACACATGCTCTCACTGTTGCATTTCTATTTTTAGCATGCTAGCTTGATCAGAGTTAGCATAGATATGCCTACTTGAGCTGGAAAGTATACCCTATAGCTCCAGTGTAAACATACCCTGAGAATCAAGACCTGTACCTACAGTGAAGCTGTTACTGGTCCAGGCATGAATCTTGCTTATTCTGGACCTCAGGCAGGTGTAATTTTGAGAATAAATTCCACATTTGAGGAGATAAGGAGAAAACATTTTCCTAACAGGTTGCTTAAAAAAAATTAATGAGGGCTATTTGAAGTTGCATAGGGGATTAGAATGTGAGATGGATTAGTGAGCAGAGCAGTATTCATGGCTTTATAGTTTGCCACATCTCTCCACAGCTTTATCACATGCATATCACCACCATCTGTGTGTGTGTGTGTGTGTGTGTGTGTGTGTGTGTGTGTGTGTGTGTGTGTGTGTGAGAGAGAGAGAGAGAGAGAGAGAGAGATTCTTGTCACTCTGGGCCATTTTATATTCTTAATTTTATATACATAGCATTCGCTCCTTACCTCTGCTCGCTGACATGGAGTCACCTTATTCCAATCAAGATGAACCTGCACTGTCCACTGAGATTACTGTAGATACCACTTATTGGCTCATTAGTGGATGGCTGATATCGAAGAGTTGTGTAATTCCTACAACTTGCACTTTAATTTCCATTAAAAATTAGTTCAAAGATACCAAGGTTACCCCTAAATCTGCATTCCCAGCACCGCAAAACTTTGTAACCTTGCCCCTGAAAAGCTCATAGACTGAGTACATTTTTAAGAACAGTGGATATTCAGATGCTTTAGTTAAGAGGACTATAGAAATACCTATATATAAATTAAATTTAATGTATTATAAGTGGATCTTTTATTTATCTTTTCTCTCCCTTTTGGTTGCATTAAATCCTATTTGTGAAGTTATCTGCATTTATTTCCATTAGAGAGGGCACTCCCACTTCTCCTACTCTGGTCCTTAGTCACAATGTGTGGGCAGAAAGAAAAAGTCACTCACATTCCGTTAAATGCCACAACAAAATAAAAAAATAAAACTATTGATCTGATATTTAGATAAATACTAATACAATTATGTCATGTACTCTTTTCTATAACTGAATTGTGTCCTCAAAATGTTAATAGGAAACATGATGTTTGTATCTATAGTTCATTTCACTCCATTCAAACAACAAGGAAAAGATTGATAATAGGGGTCTAATTTATTTGATACGCAGCACTTATTCACTTAAAATACAAATGAGGGGGTGGAGGGAAGGAAGCAGTAGAGGCCTGATCCTGTTCCCATTGAAGAAAATGGGAAGATTCCCACTCACTACAATGGGAGCTGGATTGGGTCCTTGGGTTGCTAGCAATGTATTATCTGAATTTTGTATTTTCTCATGTTGCTGAAAAGCAGTCATTTGCTGCCCTCTAGAAGTAGATTATTGCATATACTCTACTTTTATGCAACACTCTTGCCATTTTTAGCCAGCCATCTGAGTTTAAGTGAAAATACATATGACAATGCAAAACAATATGGAAATGTTCCTTGTTTTTAAGTACTCTGGATAAATAGTAAGAGTTATAATGCAATATATAAAACTTTTAAGTTAAAGAAACTAACTTGTGAAGTTCATCCACTGCTACTTCACCTAGTGTTGGATCGGGGCCTAGAAGAGGAAGAAGTATATAGATGTGATAAAATGTGGATTATCCCAGAATTTCAGGTTCTCAGTATTTTGGTAACATATTCATGGTAATCTGGTAACCTACAGCAGATCATATTACTTTGTGTCACTATTGGAATTATTGCACACAAATCTACTTCCATGAATCAGGTTACATAAATGGTTAATCCTGATATTGTGGTGTCAGTTCTTGAGGTACCCCCTTCATTATTTCTCCTGGGAACAATAAGCAATCTTTTTACCTTAGTTACACCTGTGTAAACCCAGTGACCTCAGCAGGGTTGCAAGGTGTAATTAAAGGGAAAATTTGACCCAGTGTGAAAAAATATGTTGCCACCTCTTTAAAATACATTTGCAGAAGTTAATTGGTTAGAAGGGTGAAGGGAGAAAGAGGATGAACAGGGGGTAATGGCAATAAGAGATTACATAGAGGTGGGATTTAATTTTTTATTTTATTTGTTCCCTGTTGAGTTTATTCAAAAGCTCTTGCTGCAGTGACAAGTGTGATTGTCTAATTTCCAGTATCAGGGGATAGCCGGGTTAGTCTGTATCCACAAAAACAACAAGGAGTCTGGTGACACCTTAAAGACTAACAGATTTATTTGGGCATAAGCTTTTGTGGGTGCATCTGAAGAAGTGGTGTTTTACCCACGAAAGCTTATGCCCAAATAAATCTGTTAGTCTTTAAGGTGCCACCAGACTCCTTGTTGTTTTTGTCTAATTTCTAGATTATTTGCTGGTATTTGATTCCATTTTACATCCCAAAGCCATGCATGTTCCCCTCATTGCAGAGAGGGTCCACAAAAACCCAAAATAAATAAAAAAAATTACTCATAATTAAAACTGCACACTTCATTGCAAAATCAAAAGTTAGACATCTTCCAAGAAAAATTTTGCTTAGGGACTTTTTTTTGTGAAAGGGGCTTATTTTTCAGTGAATATTAGCCTATTCTTAGCACCAGGTGGTCTTTATTTTTTTTAAACCACAAACTTTTATTAAAAGAAAAGGAGTACTTGTGGCACCTTAGAGATTAACAAATTTATTTGAGCATAAGCTTTCGTGAGCTACAGCTCACTCTCTAAGGTGCCACAAGTACTCCTTTTCTTTTTGCGGATACAGACTAACACGGCTGCTACTCTGAACACTTTTATTAGCTACAACTCCTGGGCATGTCATGCCACCTAGGTGCATTGTGATGACACAAAAAAGAAGGGGGCTTTGTTAGGCTCTGCTAAAATTACCAGGTGTTAACTCAGCATGCTCAGAACTAGAAGTGATTTTTCAATCCCATGTAACTTTTTGGTGTTTTATTCACCTGCTCCAGACCTAATTAGGGGCCTACTCCTCAGTAAGGACTAATTGCATGTCAGGTTTGGAGGGATTTTGTTCAGTTTTTTAAGTTATTAATGAGAAAAAATAAAATGCTGTAAAAGTATCTGATTCTTGCCAACTTCCAAAGACCCAAGAATGGCTAATGGGGTTTTCTTCAAATTTAAAAACAACTCCCCATCATCTCTGGGCTAAAGTTAAAGGGAGATTTGGGTGTGAAAATGGGTGCTTAAAATAAAAACCCTGATGTAATCTTAATTATCTTGCAATCATTAATATTATTAATACCACCTACCTCTAATATAGCATTTTTCAGCAGTAGATTTTAAAGCACTTTTACAGAGGTCAGTATCACTATTCTCATTTTAATGATGGGGAAACTGAAGCAGAGAGAGGAAGTCACTTGCCCAAGGTCACCCAGCAGTCCAATGATGGAGCCAGGACTAGAACTCAGGTCTCCTGAGCCCCACTCCAGTGTCCTAGCCACCAAGTGGCAATGATATATAGATTTTTCTTAAGGGAAGTGTTTATTATCATGCTATCAACACAAATTGAAAAGTTGCAGCTGAAATTTTCACGAATACAAACACTGTCCCAGTACCCAGCATGTGGCAAACTGCCAGTTGCTATTTATCTAAGCCTTTATACCATGCTGATCTCTGTATTATCTGAGTTACTTGATCATATAGTGAATAATAGATTTGGTAGCCAAATATTCCAAAAGAGACTAGTGATTTGGGATGCCTACATTTTTGTATGCCCAACCTGAATTTCAGGATGTGCTGGGAACCCATCTTCTGAAAAATCAGGCCTCTTTAGGTTGTCTGAAGTTGGGCAACAAAAATCTGAAGCATTCAAATTCAACAGCCACTTTGGAAAAATCTTGGCTCATATCCAAATTTTTTGGTCACCATACCTGGAACCTAGTATCAGAGAGGTAGCCATGTTAGTCTGTGTCCACAAAAACAACGAGGCGTCCGGTGGCACCTTAAAGACTAACAGGTATATTTGGGCAAATAAATCTGTTAGCCTTTAAGGTGTCACCAGACTCCTCATTCTATACCTGGAGCATGTTTCCTCCTACCCTCTCTAATACTAACCACAGTGTTAGTAGCAATGCTAATGTTCCATACCTTCCAGAGCCATTCTGTATAGTGCTTCCTTTGAAAAGTTGAATCAAAAGTTCTAATAATGCTTGCAAATACTGGCTCTGTAAATCAGTTACCCAGCTATTGACTAGTCACCCACTTTAAAAGCTTGATTGCAGGTGAGCATGGCATCAATTGCCAGTAAACAAGGGAAGCTCATTCTCCTCATACATCAGTTTTATACTATTTTTTCTTCAATTGACTTCACTGGAATTACTGCATCAATGTAAGTGGCATAGGACCTGACCTTGGAGCAGAAGACCATCTGGAATGGCATGTGGACAGCTGATCTAGTGGCACTTTGGATCCCCCAGAAGGGGAGGAATATACTGTGACCTGGATGGAGGGCTGAGTCACAAAGAAGAAGCACTGTGAATCGCACAGAGTAAGGGGTAGGAGGATGCAGTGCAAACAGTTGTTGGAAGGGAGGTGTCAGACCTGAAAGGACCTAATTCTCAGATGGAGCCACAAGGAAGTGCTCCAATGGTGAGTGGACCCCATTACACCAGGGTCCTGACATCACCTCTCTCCCTCCCTCCCTTGCAGTGACCTTGGTATGCCAGAAATCTGGGTTTAGCTGGGTGTGCCCTGTGGAGGGCACTGACTTTTTCAGGGGCATGTACAAGGTGAGCTGGTTCCCAGGTCTGCTCCTTGGCCCCATAGCCTTCCCAATCAATTGAGGTACCACAGCTTCCTTCATCGTATCTGGGAATCTATAATCTGTGACAAAATACTTTTTCTTGCCCTTGAATCTGAACTGGAGGTGGGGGCGGGGGTAGAGTTGTGTTTTGTTAGGGAAGGAATTGTCAGACAATGATTTCAGGAGGAAAGCATAAATACAGAATGCAGCTTGAGGGATCAGGAAAGCCAAAGCTTGAAGGTTCATGGATTGATTTGTCTGCAGATTTGGTAAGGACCCACATACTGGGGGTCTAGTTTGCAGATGGGTCAGTCTATCTTAAGGTGTGTGACCAATAGCTCCAGCTTCTGTCCCACAGCAAATAAGTGGGACTTTGCTGTTGGTGGCAGTCAGCATAATGCTTGTGTTGCCTTGGCTACATCAAGATGTCACTTTAGCTCCCCTTGGATTTGTGGTACACCAGGTCCACTGCTGCAGAAACAGTGGGTGCTGTGGGCAGTGGAGGATGAAAACAGGTGAAAATCACAGATAGCCAAAAAATGGGTTCATCTAGAGGTCCTCACTATTATATGCAAATTCCACACATGGAATCTGTCACCTTGGTGGAAATTTGTGAAGCACCCTAGTTACTATTCTAGTACTTGGTTCATCCTTTCTGGTTGGCCATGTTCGTGGATGATAGGGAGTTCAATAGATGTATGAAGACACTCTTCTAGTAAGTGCAACACCTCCTTCTAAACCATGACACAAACTGGGTTCCCCTGTTTGAAGTAGTGTGGTCTGAGAGACTGTGGACGCAGAAATCATGGGAGATGAGGAAGCAGGTGGTGTCCTCAGGAGGGTGAGTTACGTGCAGGGGATAAAAAGTGCCATCTTTGTAAGATGGTCCATCACTGTCAAAATGGTACAGCAATCCTTGGATTTAGGGAGTTAGACAATGAAGCCCGTGGTGATCTGGGCTGAGGGCCTTGCAGAGCTCTCAGCATGTATTAGCATTCAGAAAGATTTAGTTTGAGGTCACTTTATATGGGTGCAGGTGTCACATGATCCGAAATAAGCCTGAACATCAGACCGTAGTTTTGGCCACAAGAATGATCAACATGTTTGGCTTTTATCTGGCTGAAAGGGCGCATGCAAGGGACATCGTGGCATAAGCAAAAAGCTTCCAGACAAGGGTATTCCTGGGGGGGACAAATATGCTCATAATGATGAAAGGAGTCAGTCTCCCTGTGTAGTTTCAGCTGAGGGTTTGGTATCAGAGGTTAGGAACTCCTGGGCAAAACCCAGGTGTGGTGCCTGGCTGGGAATCCTAGGAACCCTGGTCTGGGAGCCAAAAGGCAGTTGGTTTGGCAGTACTCTGAGCTAAATATCACTATGTACCATTGCCAGGTGATACTTGGGTCATGCTTGGCCAGCCAATGATTCCAAGTATCCTAGGAGAGTGTGGGGACTGCATTAAGCTGAACGGAAAGACTTCATGGTGTTTCTCAATTACTGCTTCCAGAGCTGGAGTTTCCTGATTCATAGGACCAGAGGTGGCCATCAACTGTCTCAACCAGATCAGAGATGGTCTTAGATTGTATAGGGAGACCAAGTACTTAGGCTACTGTGGCATCCATGAAATTATTCTCTTCCCCAGAGTCAAAGCCCACTGGAGGGAAAAAACCTGTCTGGAGCCCTAAAGTCAGAGTTGTAGCTGCAGCTATAGGTGAAGGGATGATCTTGAGGAGGTGGAGAGGATGCCTGGAAGGACTTGCCGAGTGGGGTTTCCTATGTTATCCAAGCTTAACCCCCATTAGCAAGGCTAGGCAGGGGCATTTTCCCAAAGCCACTCAGTTCAGGGCCTAGTCTCGGTAAATAGAAGCCACATGGCCCATGCTGCCACAGTAAAAACCACAAATTATTTTGCCATTACAAATCCAAAGTTACATAGCAAAACTCTTCCTTCTATACATCTTTAGTAACATCTGCATTCCTAACTATACACTGCAACATGTGCTTCATGTGCTTACTTTTCAGGAACCAATCTTGTGTAGCATACTCTATCCATGTATAACCTGGTCTCTACATTCCAGGTTTATCTTGTCCATTGTCCCTACCAATTTGTTCCTGCTATCTTAGCTAGACTGACTCCAGTTTGATGCTTATGTAAGCCTTCTGGAAAGTGGAGGCAAGCAACAAGGGCTAAGTTCAAAACCTAGGGGTTCCTCTTAACAATACAAAACAGAACTGGTGCAAGCCCCCATTCAGTAATCTGGGAAAACTAAACCCCACCCTTGGCACTTCTAAGAGGCAATATATTCCTTCTCACAAGCACTGAGACTGTGTATAACAAAAGAAAGCTTTAATTGGAAGGGAAAGGGAATCCAGCATTAATTTGAGAAAACACTATGACCACATTCAAAAGTATGTAACCATAAACAAACACCCACCCGACAATATGTTGGGCAGTGTCCTTTGCCTCAGTTTCCCATTTGCAGTGTGAAAGTCCAATGAACAAATGTCCCTTTGACATGCCATTCCCTTTTCCCTCCACTGCATCCTATTCACAGCTGGTTGGTTGTCTTTGATCAGCTAAGGCTCAGAATTCAGAGGGGGCATTCATGTGGGTTCACCTGCCACCCCTGAAAAGGAGGGGGTGTCAAGCCATGACTCCGCTGCTGCTGCACACCTCTGTGACTGCTTATGTCTGTTGCTGTTATCTCTGCCATTGTCCCTGCTGCCACAGCTGGGTGCTTGCTGCTTTTTTCTCTGCCACTCACTGCCACTTCTGTAATGTGGTGTTGTGAAGTTCCATGGCTTAGCCCAGCTCTTAGTGATTTCATTGGGTAGCAGGGAACTTCACAGCTAATGCAGCATCTGCACTGTTTTCACTGCAACATTGTCCCCATACTAGGCCTAAGGGTTAGCTCTGAGACCAGCCCATCAGTGACTGAACTCTGGTAATCACTGACCAAAAACAAGGACTCTCCATTGAGACTTATTGGCTATGTCTTTCAATACTTAAGAGGGGAGGGCCAAATTGTGTCAAGGATTATTTAAGCAGACACCACAGGTGGCCTGAGCAAACTGTAATGCCCAAGAGTCAGGTGGGTCAAAGGGCAGTCTAGATCAGTGGTCAGAGTTCACACAAAAGGTCCGATATCCAGGAGATCCAATCCAAGGGGAACATATAGCAAGGCCGAGTCAAACAGGGTCAAAGAAACAACCAGCAGAGAATGGCTTATTGCTCAAACAAGGCCAGAAAGGAAGCAGGAAGTTTATATATGGTCATCAGGTAATCAGGGTCAAGACTATTTGGCCAATCAGGAAGCAGGTCATGGAACTCTAGAAGCTGGTTTACCCAAGTCTGTGAATTCCATGGCAATTCAATAATTTGGTACTTCATGACAGCTAAGACTGTTTCCCAATAACCCTGTGGGCCTGGGTTTGAGACCAGTGTCTTGATACCTATGCCATTAATTATGCTTATAGTTATAAAGATTTTCCTATTGTCTAACCTAAATTTCCTTTGCTGCAGAATAAGCTGATTGCTTTTTACCCTACCATCGGCAGACACGGAAAACAACCGATCACAATCCTCTTTATGACAACCTTTTACATATTTGAAGACTGCTGTATTTCAAGTCCTAAACAAAATAACCAAGAGTAGTTTAAGTTTAGCAGTTTTCAGTATCCATAAAAAATGCCCAACCATGAGTTTACAAGATTTTCTAATCTAGTCAAAGGCACAGTTTTAAGATAAATAAAATATGTACTGGATGCCACTATGTGATAGTTGTTATCACAAACCAATATCCTTGTCATTATCCCATTTTAAGCCAGCACTTCAACAGCAGGAAATATTGATTTAATGTTACAAAAGTTAGTGTCCAGATACAGCAGTTTGTTGGGAACCTGATACTACTGCCGGGGAAAGAGATAAAATATTCCATTAGGGTCAAATTCTATTCCTACTTTCATGGCAAAACTTCCATAGGCAGCAGGTTTAAAACAAATAAAAGGAAGTATTTTTTCACACAGTGCAATCAATCTGTGGAACGCCTTGCCAGAGGATGTTGTGAAGGCCAAGACTAAAACAGGGTTCAAAAAAGAACTAGATAAGTTCATGGAGCATGGGTCCTTCAATGGCTATTAGCCAAGATGGGCAGGGATGGTGTCCCTACCTCTGTTTGCCAGAAGCTGGGAATGGGCGATAGGGGATGGATCATTTGATGATTACCTGTTCTGTTCATTCCCTCATTGGCCACTGTCAGAAGACAGGATACTGGGCTAGATGGACCTTTGGTCAGACCCAATATGGCCATTCTTATGTTCTTATTTTTTTCTAATGAACTTGTTTTTAACTAAAACACCCTTGTGACACTTCTACCTCAAAGTAGCACCCTGGAGCCCCCATATTCACCACTGTGAATTATATGTTTTTATACAATGCATGCCTTGTGAGGTATCATTTGAAGAGTCTTGATCTGTTGAATATTAATATTCTGTTGGACTGTATGTACTATCATTGTACGTGAAGTTATGAATATATATATGTTATATTGTAAGGCTGGGAACACCCACAACCAGCCTTTCAGTTACAACAAAGGAATAGCCATCAATAGCCAGCCAGCATTAATGGCCCATCCACACACAATCCAATATCCTACAGAGGAGGAGGCATGTATGTCCTACGGGCAGACTCACCCATGTGACAGCAAAGATCTTTCCAGCAAATTGGAAGAAAGTATAAAAGAGAGACAGTGACATCATCACTTGGCCTTTTTCTCCTCCCTTCCCCCACTCTCAACACCTGGAATAAGCTCTGGAGGAAAAAGACTGTGAACTGGGGGAGATTGGTCCCTGGCTGGAAGGTAGTCCCAGCCTATGGATTAAGGAACTGTAACCTGCTTGTACCATCTGTCAGGATGAGAAAAGTTGTGTGATTCAATTTTTGATTAGACTAAAATTTTGGATTTAGCAAGTGTGTTTACTTTTTATTTTCTTAACGTAACTATCTCTGACCTTTATGCCTACCATTTATAATCACTTAAAATCTGTCTTTCTACAGTTAATATGTTTGTTTTATATTTTACCTAAAACAGTGCATTTTGGTTAAAGTGTTTGGGAAATCTCAGCTCAGTTTACAAAGGCAAGTGTGTGTCCATGCCACACTGAGGGAGTGGTGAACTACTTAATGAACTTGCACTGCCCAAGGGAGTCTTGAGCAGTGTAAGGCAGTAGAGTCCTGCGGTGCAAGACTAAGGAGCTGGGGGCAATTGGCTGGAGCCTCTCTATTGTTGGTTCATGAGTGGCTGGGAGGTCATTCATGTAACTCAGTTGGCTGTGTCCTTGCTTGTGGATGTCTGTGTAAGTGCAGTACCTGCCAGAGGTTTGTAGCTTGACATCAGCATCACAGTATGAGAGGCAGCCCAAGTTGGTGGGACAGAGGACTCAACAGTCCCACAGTCCATGTTGCATCCTGGGGACCCCATCACAACCCTGAACCTGGAACTGATAACTGCTACATTAGCAGATAATTGTTCCCAGAACCTGTCTCTTGATCTTGAGAAAAAAAGACAGAAACAGAGCTGGTCAAGACCCCTGGTTCAAGCAAGGGAACTGTAGGAGCCTCTTCTGAAAAAATGAACAAAAATAAAGAGGAGAGAACGGGGGGGGGGGGGGGGAGGGTTTAAAAACCAACATAGAAGTTTTTGAAATTACAATGGCAATAGCAGAGTTCACCTGGAATTAAATTTTTTATGCTCATTTTAAGAATGTCGGGCACCTACATACTACATTTGATTGATGTGCCTCAAATTTGATAGAAAGATGGAGAGGTTGCTAGCATAGCTACATCTGCAAATAGAATAATAATAATAAACTTAAATAATGTAAGAGAATATGTAAGAAAACTTCTGCAAATTTAAACAAAAATAATTCAACTTGAAATAGGAACATTCTTATAAAGTTATAAAACATAAAAACAATATGTGCTGGGTCAAAAGAGGCAGTCAGACCAACACATATGCAACAGACCAATACTATATAAGACCCTGATGATGCAAGCTAATCCTTGCAGATGGACTTCTGTGCCCATGTGGATCCGTTTGTAGTAACACACCTTGGCCTATTCCATTATCTGAAATGAAGACGATCGTATGTTGCAGTGATGTCCTACATATATATCCAGTCTATGCTAACTGCTGAAATGCTGCTACATTCCTGTCCAGAGGGGGTTGCACTCCAGAGATGGCTGAAATGATTTCTGGATTGCCAGATTCTGCCCTAGTTTGTGTGCTTGAGGCTTGCACACAAGAGGTTCCTGTCTGTGATGATGGGCAACCGTTTGCCATTGCTGAAAGACTCGTAGCATCCCTCAAGGATCATATCTCCCACGTTGTTCAACGTACAGTGTATGGGTCTGATTCAAAAATCCTAGTCCAGTCAGTCTTTCACTTCAACGGGCTTTGGGTAAGAGTGTACGTGAGGCCTCTTGATGAGAAGATTTCTAAACTCAGGGTCAGACGATCATCAGTGGACACTAGATAGGTAGCTGCGTATCTCTTGCCCAGGAATGCGGCAAATTCTCTCTGTACCCTGGAGGAATACCGGAGGGCAGTGCCAGCTGGATGTCAGAGCTACCTTGTCCTCAGCCCTAGAAAAAGAGAAGTATGTGGCTGGCGGGTAGAAGTGGTCATTATTAGGACACAGAATCGCCGTTTATGACCTGCTGGGAGGCAGTGAGTCTTGGCAACGTTCAGTCAGACTCTAAGCCTAGGAAGGCGTTGGGGGAGGGCCCGGCTCAGCAGCCCGGGCCGTGGGCGGCGCTCGGTGGCCATGGGAACTGGGTGTCAGCGGAGCGTGCGCCGCGGCTCCCCTTCTCCCCCGGCCGCCATCATGATGCTAGGCCGCGGGCTGGACGCCAGGTAAATGCGGTGCCCCCTGCTCCGCGTGCCTGGAATGGCGCCCCCGCCCCCGCCCCCGCCCGCGCGTGGCCGCGAGGTCTGGGCTGTTGGAGCGAGGGGGGCAGACGAAGCCCCCGCTATTGGGGCGCGGGAGGGGAGCAGGCAGACGGAGTCCCGTTGGCGGGAGCGGGCGCAGAGTCCCTCCCTGTTATTTGTGGCCAGGCTTGCGGGGAGGGGGAAGAGGGAGAGGTTGGCTCTTTGGCTTCCCCAGTCTTGATTTGTTACCCATCGGCCGCAGGCTTTTGAGACAGGGTACCCTGAGGGGTTTTTTTGGGGAAGGGCTGGGTTTATTATCTTCATATTAGCTGGTTTATATTTGTCTAAAGTTGATGAGTCCAGTCTTTATGTTGTTATGTTAATGGGGGAGGGGGGGGAAGAGGGGTTTTTGCCAAAAATAGCTTTTAAAAACCTAAATACAATAGTTTGGGTAAGCGTAACACAGGATGTTCAAAGTGAAAATAAAGCCGGATATATTCCAACAAAAAAGTATAGTAACCTGCACCTATACATGACCAGTCTCGTTCTGCTCATCCCATCTGTCTGTTTTAAGCCATTTCATACTGTGCCCATCACTATAAAGTCTAGGCAACAAAATGTATCTAGGGGTTTAGTATGCTGGGATAAAATGGAGACTAGGTGCTAATATAATCAAGCCTTGTCCTCTCAGTCCTTTTATTGCCTTTAAGTAGCATTTTAAAAAACAAACTAACCTTTTCACACCTTCCTTTAAGGAATTGTAATTTGTATCTGTCAGGATTGAATGCTGTTCACATGGGGAAACTGTAGGCACAAAAAGAAAAGGAGGACTTGTGGCACCTTAGAGACTAACAAATTTATTTGAGCATAAGCTTTCGTGAGCTACAGCTCACTTCATCGGTGAATCCGATCCGATGAAGTGAGCTGTAGCTCACGAAAGCTTATGCTCAAATAAATTTGTTAGTCTCTAAGGTGCCACAAGTACTCCTTTTCTTTTTGCGAATACAGACTAACACGGCTGCTACTCTGAAACCTATAGGCACAAAGTTGCTGAATGTTTGGGCAGACCTGTCTTAAGTTCCCTCTCATTATTTGAAGGGGGGAGGTGGTGGTTATATGTAAACAATGTCAGACAGCTCAATAGGAGAGGGGAGGGACCCCTCACTAGAGATTAGGTTAGTGTTAATTGTGGAAGAAAGATTGTATGGTGGGCTTTTCAATGAGATTTTTTTATATTCTCACTCAGTTTGAGAAATATCCCTTATTTAGATGGTAGTAGACTTGAGAAAAGCATTGGGAGCTGGGAGACTATCCCCTAGTATTTGTCTTTAAAAGAAAACAACCTCCCTACCTCAAATTGTGCCTGCTTACTTTGGGGTAATATAAACTGATCTTCCTCTGCAGTGGTATTTTCTTCCGAAAGACTCAGGATAACATACACACATTCATTTTCAGCATGTATTTTCACATCTCTGTCTTGTCAAGAAAATATAGACTGTGAGACAATACTCTGGTCTTGAAGTATTGAATTTCCTTTGATTTTTTGGGGTTTGGAAGGTTGGTGACAATGGTCAAAATTAAAAGCCAGGATCATTTCAGGCTGTCAGAATCGCTACTCACACAAATGAAAGAGGTTTTAAATTTTTCCTCCAAATAAGTGAGATGTGAGCAAATTCCAAGGCTAAGGATTTTGTCCTGTGTTGCTAATAACATAGGGCTTGATCTTCCATACCATACCAAGCACAGTGAGCAGTTTTATTGGGGATAATAGGACTTCTTATGTACTCTGCAATTGGTAGTTAACATTTGCAGAATTGGGTTATTGTGGGCACCAATGAATCCATTGAGAATCATATGAACTTCAGCAGCAGTAGAATTATGTTGCCAGTAGCATTGAAGTGCTACTATATGTAGGATCAGCAGAGTTGAGACCCTCAACTGAAGGCACTTATTAAACAGAGACTGAAGTATCAATCAAAATATGAATGCCAACTGAATAAGTCTTGACTTCAATTTATGGACTGCTTCGCGAAGATTAATAAGTATAAAATATACAGGTGTTTGGTTGGAAGTTGAAATTTAAGTCCTATTCAGAACCCATCATTAGCTTGAGTTTCTGAATTAATTAATAAAATTCTTATCAAATACATAGCTTTGTATTAGTATTAAAATACATACTCATATAAAAAGCAAAATATAACCAATTAAAGTAATTTACATATATATTATTTTACCCTTACAGTTAATACATTCAGTCAAAGATGTTGATATGTGAAAATTTACCTTGCATATTTTTGACGATCCACCCTGTTTCACAAGACCATACCTATGAACTCTAAGGAGGTTAGGTAGAGAAGGTACCTGCTTCCAGGACTTCCTAAGCTCTATTGGAGCATAGTATTTGAGTTCCATTGGGCAGGCACATATTTCTGTAAATACTCCTCCTCCCGCCAACCCACCTAACCAAAAGGCTCACATAAAATTTTATGCACCAGAGTTTTACTCTGCAACATTTTATGTTGTTGGTATTGCATAATGAATACTTTATTTGTTTGCTATTGTGAGGGAGATAGCATTGTAAATATTTCTTACAATTAGGGTTTTTATTTTTTGTTTTGTTTAAATAATTCATACTCTTTGTGCTAGATTTTATTTACCTCTTGTGAAAGTTAGAACCATTAAAACTAAGGCCCTGATCCTGCAATCAACATGAGCAGAGCCCTATGCCTGAGCAGAACCCCATAAAAGTCAAGTTGTTTTCTGGTACTATGCCTGCCTCAGTGTCTCGCTGCTGATTTTTGTGGGGTTTACGTTCATATTTTCCTGTTTTAAAATACTTTTTCTCCTCTGTTGCTGTGTGAAAAACCTGCATTAAAACAGGAGAAACAGACTAACAATACAAAAGAAACATTGGAAATGACTATACTCAAACTGTTGTGAATTGAATGAAGTTAAAAAACAAGGGGAAACCCTTTTTATTCTTTCAGTTATAGTAAATTAGGTATAAAGTTTGTAAGTTTAAAAAAATTCAGACAAGTGAGGCAGGTTTTTTTTTTAAATTTGATTATCTCCTTTAAGTCACTGAGACTTCTAAAATACTGAATGGTTTTACTTCACACAATAATAAAAATGGATCTTTACATAAGTGGTGTAAAGATCCGTTTTATTTGTATTTAGTATTTGTTGTCATGCCTAACAAATTTTTTAAACTTTCACTTTGAAAAATTGAAATGAGGGTAACTATGAAGTTGGTATTGAGGACTTCAGGGGAAAAAAATGAGTTCCTGAAGCTGATAGACTTTGTTTACTTCTATAGTTACAGAACTTTACTTTCAAAACCAATGCACACTGGCACTTTTGAGTACATTCCAAGGAAGGATCACTAGACTGTGCATCAGGAGACCTGGCTTTTGTTCCCAGCTCTGTCACATTCTTGCTGTCTGTGAGTTAGGATAAATCAATTCACCACTTTGTGCCTCAGTTTTTCCATCTGTAAAATGGGGATATGGATACTTGGATTCTTTGAAAAATGCTTTGAGAGCTACAGATGAAAAAAGGTGTTTCCATCCATCTATTCAAATAACTTGTTCTACTACCAATGATAGATAGAGACATTCAGAGACTTGCATGTAAGTTCTAATAATGGTTTAACATTCACACATTAATGTATTGGGGATTTTTGTATTTTAAGAGATTGGGGTGGTTTTGGGTTAGGGTCCTGGACTAGGACTCAGGGGGCCTGGGTTCAGTTCCTAGTTCTTCCACTGATTTCCTGTCAGTCTTGAGCAACTAATTTAAGTGAGATCATTCATGCTTAAATTTAAGCTTGTGTGTAAGTGTCTGCAGTATTGGGGCTTTAATTTCTCTGGGACAGATTTTTAAATGTCTGTAGATGTCTAAAGATGCGGATACATCGCTACTAAGATTTCCAAAGCACCTAACTGCATAGGAGTTTTATGAAGATTTTCTCAAGTATGTGGATGTATCTGGTTTGGGTCTGCAGTTACGGCATTTTTACTTTTTAAAGTTCAGTTTGGTGAGTCTTAGGCTGAAATATAAATTTCAATTTTTTATTATTTGATTTGTCTTTTTTAGATAAGCAAACACCACATCAGAATATTAAATATAATTTTCCTCTAATAATTTTCCATTTTGCCCAGAAGTAAAATGACCAATTTGAAATATGTTGTTTATGGTATAGTGATGACAGTACTGTCAAATCTGTTTAATCTGTATGTATTTTAATCATGTTGGTTTTTTTGCTTGTTTTTCATTTTTCCTTGGTCTCTAGGGACAATCAAACTAGACAAGTACGAGAAGCTGTTTCAAATGTGGAAAAACATTTTGGTGAATTGTGCCAAATATTTGCTGCATATGTACGTAAAACTGCTAGACTACGAGACAAAGCAGACCTTCTAGTAAATGAAATATATGCATATGCAGCTACTGAGACACCAAGCTTAAAACTTGGATTGAAAAATTTTGCAGATGAATTTTCCAAACTTCAAGATTATCGCCAAGCAGAGGTATAGAATTAAAGCTGTGCATGTTGTTCTTGCAAACTTATCTTTTTAATATGATTACCATAATGTATATCTTGGTTCTCTCTTAAGACTGAGGAAAACCACTTTTAAATGCATTAGTAACAAATGCCTTAGGAACAAAGCTAAATAAGCTCCACCAGCTTTCATAGTTTACCCTACTAATGACCTTTCTGAAGACCTAGGCCCCAACTGTGAAATGCCTTACACACATACTTAACTCCATGCCTTGTGAATAGTCCCCCTGAGTAGCTTCTCACACGTTTTGAAGAATGAGGGACAGATACCAGGTCTTCAGTGGAGATGAGAAGAGCCAATGGATTTTATTGGGCTATAGATTATGCTTAATAAATATTTGTTTTTTGGTTTTGTGACTCGGGCTGTCTTCTGGAAACTGGAATGATACTGTAAGTCACCTCTTCTGCAAAATCTATTAAATGTTATTTGTGTTTCTTTTTTCAATGTTAAATTATTATGCTTTGTATTCCCAAAATTAGGCTCCTGAAAAGAATTATGCAGATGATTAACTTTTCATGTGTGAATAGTCTCTTTGATTTCAATAACTTGACTCACATGAGTCATCCCAAACACATAATTATTTTGTAGGATTGGGGCCCTAAGAATAGTTTGACACTGTCCTGAAATAGGCCATTTTACCCAGATGAGTTTGGTTCATGATTTTAAGATCACTCTAAACAAAGCTTATTTTGATGTTAAAGGTAACATGCAAAAGAGAAAAAGTGGCCATTTATTTATTGGGATGGGGATGTTCTACATTCGTTATAATATGTAAAAAGGCCTCAATGTGTTTTAAACTTGTTGTTTTTTTGCTCATATTTTGAATTAGAATTTAGGTATAATTCACTTTGTTATCAGTTATTGTAGACAGCTGGAAAATGGGTGAGTTTATGACATCAAATGTATCAAGGCAGTGTTTCCCAAACTTGGGACGCCGCTTGTTCAGGGAAAGTCCCTGGTGGGCCAGGCCGGTTTGTTTACCTGCTGCGTCCGCAGGTTCGGCCGATCATGGCTCCCACTGGCCGCGGTTTGCCTTGTTACTCAGAAAGGGCAATTGAAAATAAAAGTGCTATATCTGGTCCTTTCACTGTGTATTTAGGGCCAGATTTTTAAGAGTATTTAGCCATCTAGAGATGCAGATAGGTTCCTAGTGGGATTTTGGAAGCATGTAGATGCCTAACTCCCATTGATTTCAATGAGTTAGGCATCTAGGCACTCTTGAGAATCTCATTGTCACAGTTTCCAAGGTAATTGCACTTCTGCCCCCTTCTTGATTTCTTTGAGGAAACCCCACTCAGGTCTCTACCTGTCACTTTTCTCGGGGTGGGAAACCACATTCCTCTTACTCCAGATCAGGGATTTAGGCTGTAATTCCTCCTTCAGTTCACTGTGGTCATCTTAATAAGTTGGAGTCTAGTTCAGAACCTGCTGTCCTGTTCTCTTCCTGAGGTAATGACAGGATAGAGCAGTGACCAGCCAGCTTGTTCAGAACAAAAGCTTTATGGAGAAAACGTACTGTAAAACAATAAATAGCTTATTGCATGCTTACAACCTAATACTTCTCTACCATACATACCATCATACCATACCCTGGTCAGTTTCAGTCCTTTAGACCCTTTCTGCAGGGTCTGTCTCTCTTGTGCACAGTGTCATATCAGTTCTTGCATGGAGAGAAAGTGACTCCTCTTCTATATCAGGCTGGTCACTTGATATAATACTTTGTTTGCTGGGTGTCTTGAACCCAGTCAAAACAAGTATAGTCAGTTTCCTCCAGAAGGTGATACTTCTCCACTCCAAACATGTTTACCTGTCAAAGGTTTTGCACTAATTACCCCCCAGTGGCTTTAGTTCCTGCTAGTTCCTTCATTCAAGCTAGGCAACTTCCCCACAGTCACTACCGCTTGTCTTGTTTCAAGAAAGAAATTAACCCCTTCACGCCTGCTGAATAACCATACAAAGGGAGAAGGGAAATGGTTTTTGTGTTTTTTAATATGCTCAATTATCAGTAGCCCTCTAAGTTCTCCACATCTGCCCTTTAGGCCCCTAGATACCTTTAAAATTGTGGCCCTTCAGTCAAGCCATTTTCCACCATTCCAACAATTAATTGGGATGGGGAGGAAAAAGACAGACCGAGAAAAAGGTAAAAAAGAGAACAGGGAATGGCTACATAAGTTCCATCTCTTGTTATCCATCTGTCTCTCTGTCTCCATTCCCCTTCTCCTCTTTGTGGGCATCAACTTATGCAGCAGCTTTCATATGCATTTTGTCAGAACTAGCAAGTGAAATAGCTCATAAGGACTGCTGATTCCATTCATTCTTCTGCAACAGCGCCAGGTACTTAAAAAGATTTTGAAGTTCTTTAATTCATAAAAGTTCCAGGAATATTAGCTTAAGAGCCTTTTAATTTCCACATGCTGTAGTCATCTAGTGTTGCAGATCTCCAGTTTCAAACCTGGTTTCTTTGATGAGTAAAAAAAGAGGAAGATTAGAAAAACGTGCAGAGGATGCGAGGAAAGTCAGGAGACAAAAAGCCAGCGAAGAAAAATAATGGGATTTAGTTCCGTAAAGATTAGGATAAACATTTATGGTTCTAAAAAGTCCAGTTCTTAATGCAGTGCTTAAGTCATGTCGAACTTTGGAACAATTGAGATTATTTATAGTACCCTTCACAGTCATGTTAAGCAGTTTTTATTTGGATCTTAAGCTTTGTTCATTAATAATAATTAGGAAACAGGTCTGTCCCCAAAATTTCTCTTCCTCTGTGGAACCTAACTTTAACTTGGCTGGCATTTTTTCTTTCATCACAACATTTTTTTTTAAGATCCCTGGTTTTAAAATCGTTGGTCTGATTTTATTTGTAATTGTAGAGCTTTACTGGACTTCATTGGAGTTGGAACTTTGCTTTATAAACTGTGTAGCAACAGAGGTCTTTTTATGTTACTTAACAAGTTAATGTGCCCCTATAAAAGAGATGCATATCTATATAAAAGAGAGCATAGTATTATGAAAGGCATAATTGTAAATGAGTGAATAAGGATGACAGTTCATTGATTGTCTGCCTGTGTCACACACTTTATTATTACAGGCACTAGTATGCTATGGGGTCTATAGTCATTCAGTAGAAAGTCCTTGGCCTCAAAAGCTCACAGTTAGGCAAGACAAAAGGGGAGGTAGAAGCAGAGAGAGAGAGGAAGGACAAGGTAACAATAAGTTCCATTTTTGTATGCAGTGATGTTGTAGCTGTGTTGATCCCAGGATATTAAAGAGACAATGTGGGTGAGGTATATCTTTTATTGGGCCAACTTCTGTTCTAAGGTAACAATAAAACAGACACAATATTGTATGACATGCATAGTCATAGCTCCATTACCTGTCTAGCCATTTTTATCTGTTTTTCCATGTAGAAGGTATTAAAACAAAATTTCAAATGTAAATATCTGTGAATGCCTTAATATATTTGCATAATATTTCTGATTTTTTGAATACATAGTTTGCTGCTCCCGTAGCTTTCAAAAATCTGGAGCTTTGCATCTAATAAAGCATATTAATGACAAACAATTTAAAATCCATAATCTAACATTTAAAAACAAATACGTTTATTTTTAATCTCTTAAGAGCTGTAGAATTTAAGAGACTTAACATTGTCTATTTCCAGTAGTCAGTTCTTAGAATTCCCAGCCTCATTTGGTATAGTGCTATTGAAATAAAAGAAGTTACACTAGGGATTAATCAAGAAAAGTTATTTCTTGATTAGTTTTATTGGTTCTGCTTTTTCCTATATAAATACATGTAATATATATATATATTCCTCTGCTTCCACTGTTTCTTCAGTGAATGTGGTTAAAATCCTAGTAGGATAGAATCAACATTTCTCTTAAAGCAATCAGTTTTCTAGAAATATATTTAATATGCAGAGGACTTGGATAATTTGACTTTTTTTCCAGGTTGAAAGGCTAGAAGCCAAAGTTGTTGACCCTCTGAAAAGTTACGGGACCATAGTAAAACTTAAAAGGGTAGGTACTATATGGTATATTTTCTCTCAAAATTTAGTGTATTCTTATACCCATTTTTGTGAAGCTTGTTAAGTATACCAAATTATTTAAACTTTTCTTATTAAAAATAATTATTACAACAAAAATGTATAGATGTGTAACTCACAACAATACATTGGAATTGCAGCCCGGAACATGTTTGAAACTTCAGGAAACAGCTGAGAGGAGGGGGTCCAATCCTCTAGAGAAAAGTGTCCCAATAGGGGGAGGGAGGACAGAGTGGTTTATAGAGTACATGTAGAATAGTGTGCATGTGCAGCAACTTGCAAAAGCAACAGAACTCCATCATATCACATCTCAGAACTCCAAAATGGCATTCCCGAGATATGTAAAACTTGTTTGCAAATGCTTTAGGACAACAACTAAATTTCTGTGTATATGAAATAAAGAGACTTTACAATGTTAATTGAATGAACCCTTCACATTTGAACTAATTTAATTTGAATTAAAACAAGTCTTTGTGTCATTTGGAAACTTTATCAGCTGTGATTTTATATTTACTTCCAGGGCATTGAAGAAAATGTTGAATAGCATCAGGCCTAGTCCTGATGCCAGTAGACCCTCACTTAAAATACCCCCATTTAGTGATGATTCTCCATTGACAACTACTTGTTGAGATCTGTTAGGTAGCCAGTCCTTAATCCATTTAACATATGCTCTCTTGATATTGTATAGTGCCAAGTTTTAAATCAGAATGTTGTGCAATACTAAGTCAAACACCTTACAAGTCTAATTGTTATATCTACACAGTACCTTTATCAACCAAATGTATGATCTCTTCAAAGAACTAAATAAGGTTTGTTTGACAGGACTTGTTTTCCTTAAAACTATGTTGATTTGCATTAATTGTATTCCTATTTCTAAATTCTTTATTAATTCAATCCAGCATCGGCTTCTGTTCTATTTTGCGAGGGACTGACGTCAGGCTAACCAGCCTATAATTCCATGGATCACCCTGTTTGCCTTTTTTGAATATAGGCACAACATTATTATTCTTCCAGTCTTCTGGAATTTCCCCAGAATTCCAAGATTTACTAAAAATTAATATCAGTGGGCTACAGATCACCTCAGCTAACTCTTCTAGGACTCTTGGGTGCAAGTTATTCAGGCCAGCTGATTGAAAAATGTTTATCCTGAGTAGATATTGTCTAACATCCTTCTCAGTTACTAATGGACTATAAAGTACTTCATTCTCATATGATATGAGTACATCATCCTGCTTCTTTCCAAATGCAGAACAGAAATATTTATTGAGCACCTTTGCTTTTTCTGCATCATTAACAACATTTTACCATTTTAATCTAGTAGTGGGCCTATAACATTGCTAGGCTCTCTTTGTTCCTAATGTACTTTAAAACTCTAGTCCTGCCCGCTGTGGATTTTCCCTGATGTTTTTAGCTTCTCTTATCAATCTTCTGCACTTCATACTTCTAATTTATATTGATTGCTGTTTCTCCTTTTTCCATTTGTTATATATATTGCTTTTTTATTTCTAAATGCTGGCTACACTTTGCCACTGAACCAGCATGGGCTTTTAGCCAAAGTCAACCTCTTTCTTGATTGTAGAATTGTGGCTTTTTGCCCCTCTACTAAACTCTTCTTTAAGAACTCCTGATCTTTGTTCACATTTTTCCCTCCAAAAATTTAAAAGATGGCACACACAGCCTGGGGCCCAATCCTGCAAGGTGCTGAGCACCCTTAGTGCGCATTGATCTCCTTTTCAGGAAGTGCTCATCATTTCACAGAATTAGTCCATAAAAACCTGGTTTGATTTAGAGCAAAAAAATTTGTCTAAGTTTTCTGGACAACTCATAAATGCAGACAAATGTATTTCAGATACCCTTAGCTCTATTTCAACATATACAGAATGGTATAAATATATTTGCAGGATGATCTCAAAGCAACTTTAACAGCAAAGAATCGAGAGGCTAAGCAGTTATCTCAACTGGAAAGGACACGTCAGAGGAATCCATCAGATCGACACATTATTGTATCCTTTCTGTTTCTAATAAATATAAGAAGTAATTGATTCTCCAGTAATTAAAAATATTGTATTTAGAAAGAGACGTGAAAGCAATTGTCTTTAAAGTGATTATTTCATACTTTGATCATGAATCACAAATTCTTTATGCTATATTTTGAGACAGCTAATTGGGTATAGCTTATAACATTTGCTATAGTAGCATTTATTTAACAAAAAGTACCTGAGAGTATCTGACATGTTTTCAGTCACCATATTCACATTTTCAATTTTTCCACATTTTTCTGTCATTGATAGTAGGTTTAAATATCTGTTGTATATGGTATCTGAGGGTTATGGAAAGATTATATCCAATTGTGAGTGATAAGTCTTTAGAAAGTAAGTGTGGGACAAACTTTCTCCATATGTTTTGTTTAATTTTAGCGTAGTTTCCATTATTTTGTCTCCTTACCACTCTGGCAATTATATTGATCTTTCCTGGAGCCATAAAGACATGAACTTTCCCCAGAGTTACTGTTGATGTTGCTTAGTGAGGCTGATTGGGGTGGGAAAATCTGTAGTCTACCAGCTCAGACCCATTTTAGGCACTAAGGCGTAACCCATCGTCTAGAAAAACTTCATTGCTACCACTTGTTAGGTACATATCTGGTGGTCATCACCAGGGTGGATGTAGATTCTGGAAATGGTACTGTTTTTTCTATATCACATAATGTTGTTTAAACATTTTCGGCATCCAAACGGAAAAAAATCATAAAATCACAAAAAGAGCCCTAACTCAAAGAAACAGTCTAATTTTGACCAAAATTGGTAGAAAGCTTCTAAATACAATTGATAATGTAGCTATGTACTCAAAAATAGTGCTGTTTTAGAAAGTTTGGGAAATATTTAGCCCCAGGTGATATATTTTATGCATTTTTCCATATTTTTTTGCCTTTGGTTAAAGCAAGTCTGTTGCATATAATGGTATGAGCTTGTTTGTACCATGTAATACATCAAAATATTTGACATTATTTTTAGAATGGACTGATTTGAGAAGGGATTGGGGGTTTTTTGCCTGCTATTTATATGAAGTTGTGCAGATAAGAAGACCCCTACCTCCTAATTATAAAATGTTATCAATATTTAAAATGCCATGGCAGACTTCATGACCAGCACCCAATCACTCTGCCAGCTGATAGACACTTAAGTTACCGAAGGAAAAAATTGTTCAAATACGCTTCTGGGAAAACTATATAATGGATTTTGTCCAACTATTAATGGATTACATAGAGACAATGAGAGATGATATCATGTTCGTGGAGCGTGACACATTCACAGAGATGATTCCACTTGACTTCCAGTGTGGTCATGTGAATTTTGCTAGATGGGGTTGTATAAATGTAGCAGAAGACAGGCTTATGGAGGAGGAGAGGCCAGATACATATCATGCCTTAATTGACAGTCTGGGAGCAGTAGACCGGACTGCCTGACCCTTCAGTGGTATATGGCATGGTGTGGCCATTTGAACAATCTCTCAACAAGGATTATGCGAAGCATCCACATCTTTGCACTGAAGCTAAGGCTCTGACCAAGTGTTACTTGACTCATTAATAGCTATGACAAAACAAATGTGTGGAATGCAGCCTTCAGCGGCAGATCTCCACAAAGAAACAACCATAGAGTGCATGACTGCTGATGAAAATGTCCAAGATACTACCAAAGTTGTGACTGAAAGAATGACAGATCCTTTTAGTACTGAACCTGGAACTAGTCAAGACAGCAGACAGCCACTTGTGTACATTGCAATGTCTACTGTGTCTCCACCTGAAATTGCAGAAAGCTCGGGCATAATAAGAGGGAGCGGGATAAAATAAATGAAGTAGTTTGTAACCAGTCGAGTGCAAAGGGATAAGGTAGACCTCTTTGATGCCATAAAAAAAAAATATAATCTCAAATCATTTGGTAATCTCAACAAACCCATTGAGCATCTGAAGCAGACAGCACAAGCAATAACTATTGTCAGACATTCAGTAAGCTAACTGCACTTGTCAAGTCCAGAGATGTTGATGTCCAGGGTTTGTTGAAGTATGAGTTGGCACTTCTCCCACTTTCCTTCTTCAATTTGGATGGATTGCTAAGAAAGACCCAAAAGAGCAACACATAATCTTGGCTGGATTAAAATCTGTCAGTGGTTGAGCTACTATCAGCCGATGAGCCAACATTAGCTATTTATTGACCTCATGATGCTTCTGCAGATGGTGTACACTGATACTGCCAAGTGCAAAACTTTTGGGGAACTGTCTGATCAGCTGCTGAACATTATCCTTTGATTAAAATGTCAAGACACTGGTCTTGTTGGTGACAAGCATGCAAATGAAGAATCAGTCATCTGATGAGAGAGACCTCAGGGGGAACGTCCAAATGCAAGTTTGGAACCCCACTGTGTTAATATCATTACTAAAGCACTGCTTGAAGATTATATCAAATTCAAAGAATAAATCAGACATTACAGAATTTCTTCTCTATGACTGAATTATGAAGTATGAAGAGAGATTGTTACCTGGTTGTGAAGTATACCTTGCTGCTAGATTTTTATGATATCTCAAAAGCAGTAAAAGTAGCATCTGGTAACCATTCTGCAATACCAGAACTCAAGGCAGATCACAAGGAAGCAGATACACATGTTCTTGCATGTTGCTCATGCAAAGCAAACACTCAGTAAATAGGGTGCTAATGTGGAGCTTAGATCCAGATGTTGCATCTATGTGCCCAAGATATTGGTCTACTCTTGGGGAAAATGAATTCTATTTCAAAACTGGTGTTGGCCAAAAGAAGAGATTCATTCCCATGGACAGAGTGGCTATGGAGCTGGGAATGGAAATGTCTTACACTGCCAAACATTCATGCTGTCAGTGGATGTAATTCTACTTCAGCTTTCATGTACAAAAAGATGACTCAAAAAGAAAAGGAGTACTTGTGGCACCTTAGAGACTAACAAATTTATTAGAGCATAAGCTTTCGTGAGCTACAGCTCACTTCATCGGATGCATCAAATGCATCCGATGAAGTGAGCTGTAGCTCACGAAAGCTTATGCTCTAATAAATTTGTTAGTCTCTAAGGTGCCACAAGTACTCCTTTTCTTTTTGCGAATACAGACTAACACGGCTACTACTCTGAAAAAAGATGACTGAAGACAAAAATTGAGCACCCAGGGTGCAGCTCAGATAGGCTGCCTCTCTCTCCTCCTCTATGCCTCCATGATATCTTCATTGTACTGTGATAAGAAGCAAACATCTCTGGATAAAACAAGTGAGAAATTGCCACCAACAATGGTCTCCTTCAGGTAGCACCTGAAACATGCAAGTTATCAATAATACAGATGGAATCATACAACATTTCAGTATTTTTAAGTATCACCTGTCAAAAATGCAGGGGTGATATTTAGCCCAGAACATCTTGTTTCTAACATGATGGTGCTGCAACCTGCTCCAGAAGCTATCCTCACCTTTGTGCAGTATGAGCGTGAGAGTACTTGTGAGACAAGGAGATGGAAATGCTGTAGGAAGATTTGGTGTGCTCTGATACATAGTACTGTGACAGTGACAAGTGTAGCAAGAGAGTATTGAGCTCTTCAGACAGATTCTGAGGGAGAATAGTAATGTTTCAACTATCTGCAAATTACTGTGGCTATTTTTATGAGGTTAAAAGAATGTTGCATTAGACATTCAGTAGCTCATAATTATGTGTAGGGTTATATAAGAGTACATGGTTATGCTTCGTTATTCACATGATCTATTCATACAAGACATTCTGCAGCTCTTCCAATAAGAGTCATTACTTTTATAAGTAGTTTACATGTATTGTCGTATTCGAGGATGGTAAGAAGATAAGATAATTACGGATGTACCATGTGTGCTTTAGACTTATGTCTGCAGCTGAGCAGATAACATCAAAAATATTTTTGTTTTATAATTAAGAGGTAGGGTCATCTTATCTGCATAACTTCATAAAAATAGCAGACAAACTTTTCTCAAATCAACCCCTTCTACACATGACAAATATTTTGATGTATTACATGGTACAAACAAGCTCATATTGTTATGTGTCTATAGACTTTTGCTTTAACTGAAGGCAAAAAGTATGGGGAAAATGCATACAATATATCACCTAGGGCTAAATATTTCCCAAACTTTTCAAAACAGTACTATTTGAGTACATAATTGCATTTTCAATTGTATTGAAAAGCTTTCTGCCAATTTTGGTCAAAATTAAAGAGTTTCTTTGAATTTTGGCCCTTTTTGTGATTTGATTATTTTTTTCAGACTGATGTCTGATAATGATTAAACATTATGTGATAAAGAAAAACTATAACACTTCCAGCAGCTGTCTACCCTGGTGATGACCACCAGATATGTGCCTAACATGTAGTAGCAATGACATTTTTCTATCAGCTGGGTTACCCTAACTCGTTAATAAGAACGCTTTTTAACTCTAACTGGTTGACTACTATAAAATCATTAGTGGAATAGGCTGATAGAACTGCTCTCCCCTCCAAAAGCCTGCTGATTACCTTCATCATAATATGCCATTCTATATTTTAAGTATACAGAAGCGTGCATTTCTGCTATAGCATATTTGTGACAAACTCCCAGAAGGAACATTCACTGTTACTGGGTATTTTTGGTATATCAAATATTTCACATATGAACACATATAATGTGTTAAAGATAGACATTGTAGATAAAAATATTTTTATGTAAGCATATTGATTTTTTTACCAAAGATTACATGTAACAGTTGTACTGTAAATATTTTACTTTCATTTTCATCAAAAATATTTTCCTTTATTTATAATTTCAGTCACAGGTGCATGTTGTGTTTCTGAAGAGGAAACATCAAAATAAAATTTTTTAATTATTTAATTTCAAACTATGCATGTTTTAGAGTGTTGTGATACAATAGAATACTGTTTTTCCTAAGAAATTAGTATATAAAATATGTCCATATCTATTTAAAGTGGATCAAGAATAACATTCTATTACCATGACAATAATTTAATTAACATTACAGTATCTACTACTTACTCAATACCAGTAGTGACAGAACTGTATCAGACAAATACGATATGCCAAAGCTGTCTATTGCAGTACATCATGGGAGGATTCAGGAAAACAATTAGGTGCATACTTAATGATTTGCTGAACAGGGAGGGTGTTACTCATGCTTAAAATTAAGATAGTGCTAAGAACTTTGCTGAACTGGGGCCTAAAGGAGGAGATGAAGATGACGTATGTTTATTTATTACTAATTCCATAGAGCAGTGGTGGGTAATCTGCGGGCCGCATGCAGCCCATCAGGGTAATCCACTGGTGGGCCACAAGAGAATTTGTTTACCCTGACTGGCCGTGGGCATGGCCGCCCGCAGCTCCCATGGCCGCGGTTCGCCGTTCCCGGCCAATGGGAGCTGTGGGAAGTGGCACGGGCCACAGGGACGTGCTGGCTGCTGCTTCCCGCAGCTCCTGTTGGCTGGGAACAGTAAACTATGGTCACTAGGAGCTGCAGGTGGTTGTGCCTGCAGACGGTCAGTGTAAACAAACTGTCTCACGGACCGCCAGAGGATTACCCTGACTGGCCAAATGTGGGTTGTCCACCATTGCTTTAGAGACTCACTTGCTTAGCATACTTTTTTACACCAAGCTTTATAGTTCATGTTCTCAAAATTTTAGGTTTTTTTCTTGTACAAATCTTTGAAAATTCTTCTAAAGGGCTCTACATCAGTGTAAGTGATATTAATGTCCAACTCACAAGAAGTCTAAACTATAGTAACTTGCATGTGCAGGACAGCCTAATGGTTTCTAAAGTAAAGTACACAACTTTTTAAATATCAATTCAAGGAATAACAATCTTTATCTGGTTATTTTTATAAGGCTGAAAGTGATCTACAGAGAGCTTCGATGGATGCAACTCGAACAAGTCGGCAGTTGGAGGAAACCATTGACAATTTTGAGAAACAGAAAATAAAGGACATAAAGGTGTGCATGTAAATATATATAGCGAGAGCGTGAATGAGTTAGGGTAACCAGACAGGAAGTGTGAAAAAGTGGGACAGGGTGAGGGGTAATAGTTGCCTATATAAGACACAGCCCCAAATATCGGGACTGTCCCTATAAAATTGGGACATCTGGTCACCCTATATATAGTTCACATTTAAATTTATGGCATCACTCTTGATATGTCAGAATGATTTTAGTTGCTGTTTGGCAAGTTTAGGCAACACCTCCAGTTCACGTGAGTTGTGCACAAGTACTAATTGGTGCAAATACTGTGATATTCACAACTATTTCAATACCCAAATAACATTACACACAAAAACATCAACTAGTTATTCTTCATTTCATTTGGATACAATATTACCTGTTGCCTTAAAATGTCATTTAGTGTGGGGAAATAGTTTTACTTTGTGTAATGACACATCCACTCCCAGTCTTTATTCAAGCCTAATTTAATGGTGTCCAGTTTGCAAATTAATTCCATCTCCCCATGTTTATTTTTCCCACCTACTGTTCCTCACATGTTCTTGTCAACTGCTGGAAATGGCCCATCTTGATTATCACTACAAAAGGTTATTTTTTCTCTCCTGCTGGTAATAGCTCACTTTAACTGATCACTCTCGTTATAGCGTGTATCGTACCACCCACTGTTTCATGTTCTCTATGTATATAAAATCGTCCTACTGTATTTTCCACTGCATGCATCCAATGAAGTGGGCTGTAGCCCATGAAAGCTTACGCTCAAATAAATTCATTAGTCTTCTTTTTGAGGATGCAGACTAACACGGCTGCTACTCTAATACTTTTGTCATGTAAATTAATATACCTGCACACAAATAAAACCGTTCTCTTTTAATTAATTTTTAGAGCATATTTTCTGAATTTATTACTATTGAAATGTTGTTCCATGGAAAAGCTTTAGAGATTTACACTGCTGCTTACCAAAATATACACAATATTGATGAGAGTGACGATTTAGAGGTAAGACCATTCAACATTCTTTTTTTATTATTTACGGACAAGGACAAGTTGCACACTGGATCTACAAATGTTGACTAAATCAGAAAATGCATAGTACCGATTCTCATTTACACTAAGGCCCCTTTTACACTACTCCAGCTGTGTAAAGGTGCCTTAAAGTGGGTATAGATTCATATACAGATTTTTAAGCCATTGTTATCATCTCATCTAATCCTCTGAATAACACAGGTCATTAGGACTTCCTTAGCTTCTGCTTCAAGTCCAATTGCTGTGGTTGAATGCTAGAGTATTTCTTTTAGAAAAATATCCAATTCTGATTGATTAAAAAATGTCCATTGATGATGAATCCACCACAACCCTTGGTAAATTGTTTCAATGGTTAATTACTCTCACTGTTAAAAATGTGTACCTTATTTCGAGTCTCAATTTGTCTAGCTTCAATTTCCAGCCATTGGATTTTATTATACCTTTGTCTGCTAGATTGAAGAGCCCATTATTTAAATATTTGATCCCCATGTAGATACTGATAGACTGTAACTAAGTCACCCCTTAGCCTTCTATTTTATAAACTAAATAGATTAAGTTCCTTGAGTCTCTTATTAGAAGGCACAATTTCCAATCCTGTAATCATACTTGTGGCTCTTTTCTGAACCATCTTCAATTTTTCAACATCCTTCTTGAAGTGTGGACACCAGAACTGGACATAGTATTCCAGTAGCAGTTGTACCATTGCCAAATTCAGAGGTAATATAACCTCCCTACTCCTACTAGATGTTCCCGTTTGTAAATCCAGAGATTGCATTAGCCCTTCTAGCCACAGCATCACAGTGGGAGCTCAAGTTCATATGATTATCCACTAGGACCCCCCAAGTTTATTTCAGAGTCACTGCGTCTAAGAATAGAGTCCACCATCCTGTAAGTATGATGTACATTCTTTGTATCTATATGGTATGACCTTATATTTGGCTGTATTGAAATGTATATTATTTGCTTGCACCCACCTTAGCAAACAAGTCAGATTATTCTCTATCAGTGAGCTGTCCTCTTCATTATTTACACTCCCTTATCGTGTGTTTTCTGCAAACTTTATCAATAATTTTTCCAAGGTCATTGTAAAAATATATAATGTAGGCCCAAGAACTGATCCCTGCAGGACCTCACTAGAAATGCTTGTTGATGATGGTTCCCCATTCATAATGACATTTGAGACCTATCATTTAGCCAGTTTTTAATCAATTTAACATGTATCATTCCAGTTTCTCAATTAAAATGTCATGTGGTACGAAGTCAAACACCTTACAGAAGTCTGAGTATATTACATCAACACTATTACTTTTATCAACTTAATTTGTAATCTCATCAAAAAATGATCAAGTTAATTTGCCAAGGTGTATCTTCCATAAAACCATGTTGAATGGCATTAATTATATAGCATACTATCTAATAGTCTATTACTATAGATTAAGTATAGATTGAATTATTCTCTCTGTTCCAGAGTTGGTCTCTTTAAATCAAGATTGGGAGGGTAAGATTGTATTGGCACTGTCCAATGCTGTACTTGTGTTAGAGAGCTTCAGTCTCTTGGGCTGTCAATCTGGCATTTATAGCGTGGCACTAAAGTCACTGCTATTTTACCTTGAACAGGTTTTTCGGAGTTCACTGTATCCACCAGACTATCAGTCTCGTTTAGACATAGTCCGTGCAAACTCAAAGTCTCCCCTTCAAAGAACTGGTTCATCAAAATTTTCATCTGGAATAATACAGGTAAGATAGAGAACATGAATGTTAGGTTCAAGGTTCATTTCAGAATATGTGTTAAATTAGAGACGGTATCTCAGGAGCATAGTCTCAGGTGATGTAAATTGTCACTGACTTTAATGGGCCTTTGACAAATTACACCATCTGAGGATGGAGAGGGGTTCATTCCAGATACATTCAGTGAACATTTTAATTTTGTATCTTGTTCCTAGGAATTATAATAACCTTGTTAAAACTGATTAGGATTTGCATACAATAGTAAATACTCTGCTATAAACTATTTTATACAAAAAAGGAACAACTGGTTAGGGACATGTCAGAAACAAAGTTCTTCCAACACTTGGGTGATAGAAGAATAAAATAGATAAAACATTTTTCTCTTCTTAATTTTAGAATACTAACTTTGTAAAATGATTTTGTAGGAAATAAAAACTGGCCGTTGTTGAGTATGAGTTGTGGAGAAGAATTCTGTAGAAACTTTTTTTAATATTTATTTCATTTTAGAAGGGCCAGCTTTATTGCAGTGACTTTTTAGGAAATGTGAACTGACTGTGATAAGAATAAGATACAGAAATTGGGTAGGATACACTTGTCAATATTAATGATTGCAGCAAGAATGCATTCCACTTAAGGATAAATATATCAAGATGGGTAAAATGATCTAGTATGGATGAACAGGGAGATTTCATAGTATATTTTAAAATGTGTCCAATAAATTGAAAAAATATGAAGAGGGAGATGATGATGGAGAAATAAAAAAAAAAAAGTGAAGTCATGCAAAAGTTCTTGACAATATATCTAAAAATATACCATAATAGGGCAAAAAAGGAGAGTAAGAAGAAAAGGTATCTTACAGACAAAACAGTCACAGGTTGTGAGAAATTGAACAACATTTCAAAATCTCTAAAAATGAAATGTTTCAGGGCTGTGATTAGTAGTAAGTGATTAGTAGTAAGCAGGCTAGCAGGCTTTTGGCTCTCATGTTGCATTTTATGGAGCAGTCTAGTAATAGGAGCTTTTTAGAGACACAGTGACATTCTTTGAGTGGCCTCTGCACATTCCCACTCTTGAACTGCATCAACAGTGTAGTTTGGACCAGTGGAACCTTCTACTAAAAGTGCTCATTGGAGCACTCTCATGCTCCATGCCCCTCTCCTTGTGGCTCTGAAGATTTGAGGGCAGGGCTCTAAAAGAGGTGTGGTGTGATGATTGCTTCTGTTCTTTCCAACTATGGTAGCAGATGGACCAGGATACTTGCCAGGTCCTTGCACCCCCAATTCAAAGGAACATATTGTTCCCAGTGTCATCACGTTCTTAGTTTAGCTAGACATTAGTTCTTTTTTTCTTGTCTTCTTTTTTTGATGGGTTTTTGACTAAGAATCTTAATGCCCTGGCACAAGTCCTTGTTTCTAGTATGTTGGAAACAAAGACAAAGAAATCAGGGTTCAAAGGTGGGCTTCGTGCCCTGCTGCTTTTCCTGCTTTGGATACACGTGTTATCTGACCTGTTTGAGAAAATGTCATTCATCTTCTCTTTGCTCTATGTGCAGCACCTTCACCCCTACGTCCAGAAAGGAGTTGCCTTTGCCTCCAGCCTATGTTATTGCAGGAAGCATTAGCACATAAACCTTTCAGTCCTAGAAACCCAGGGATCTGCAAGGACTGGGAGACCAGCCTCAGCTTTGGCCCCCAAGGTGGTCAAAAATTCCAGGAAAGTCCTAGTGTAGGTGTCTGCCTCTTTGACTGGAGTCAAACCTAAGGTACCAGTCACTGTGAATCCATAAGCTCCGAGGTAACACCACTGCTGAAAAAGCTAATTCTCGAAAGCATATATCTAAGGAACTGATATGTCTGGTTCCATGCACTAAATTTCAAAAGTGTCCCTATAAGGCTTCAGCCTTGGAAGTCAGAGCCACAACAAAGAGTGGTTATAGAGGGCCAAGACCAAATTACAGATCTGTACTCTGGTCTGGATCAGAGGCCATTGGTTCTATACTTGAAATTTCATTGTGAGCCTGATGAGGCACCTAATGCTTCTTGTGAGCCACCAAGTTCCTACTGAAGGATCCACTGTTAATAGGGTGACTCAGTAACATGGTGGCGCAGGTATCAAGCCCCTGGAACACCCTCATTCAGATCAGGGGAACCCTTCATGCAGCATTGAATAAGTTATCCTCAATGCTTAAAGGTAAAGAAGTGTAAGATAGTGGGATGCTAATTCTTCCTTCTCCAGAAAAGAAAAGGGAGGTAAATCAGGGTAAATCAGTTTCCCTATCTATACAGATCTCTCCGTAGATCAATGAACCTGCCCCTAGACCCTCTAGTGGTTCCTCAGGGAAATGTCTCACCTTTGACTTTTTGCATACCAAACTGTTGTTGTCACCCTTGGAAACTGCCTCTGATTCAGAATCGGACCATGTCCTGCCTGATACCATTCCTTGCCCTTCTTTTGCTAGGGAAAGGACTAGGGAAATTAGAGTTATCAAGACTCTCAGTTTCAACTCCTCAGACCATAAAATCACCCTTCCTTGGACTAGGAGGTACCACCCTGGGTATTATGGCCATATTCGCCTTCCCCTATGTATTAATCTGAATTTAAAAGGGCTGAAGAAAGGCAGCTTCCAACAGAGCCTTCTCCCAAAAGAGGTCAGGTGACATATCCTGCCCTGATTTGTCACTGTCTGGTACTGAAAGAACAGTTTTCTTTACTTGTCTCAGACATACTGCCTGAAGAGGAACTAAAGGGGCCTATTGAACCTTTGGATGCAGATATGGATCTGGATGATCAAACTTCACTAGATGATAGTGTGGGTGCATCATCTTCCTCCTCTCCAGAAGATATGTTCCAATTTCACAAACACATGAAAAGGCTGGGTACTAATTACCCTGAACATCCTTTAGGAACCTTAGAGTAAACGACACATCTGTTCTTGATATATTGGGTCACCTTCTAGAAGTGAGATACTTTTTGCCAGCTATAATAAACCATCAAAAACTGGCAAGGTATCTGGTTAAACCCAGCACCTGGACAGACAATTTCTAAGAAAGCAGACAAATTATACAGCTGCTTCCTGAGGGATTCTCATTCTCCTGACCCACCCAACTCCAAATTAATTGGTGGTGACAGTTGCCATTCAAAGAGCTAAAGTGCGGGGGTCAAGTCCACTTTGTCCCTTCATTTAGATAGGTAAATTAGATGTTCAGGGGGAAAAGATGTTCTCTTTTGCCACATTGGGCATTAGAGTTGTGAACTATCAGGTGGTAATGTCCACAAGAACTTAGTAGTCTAGTCTCTCCATTGAAATGGAGCCACCGCAGTGGGACTCAGTCTGGTGATGTTCCTGAACCAGCACTTGCTAGTCAGCACTAACAAAGATGTCTTACTCTATCCTTCATTGAATTTTAGACCTCAATCAAATTACATCATTGTGGCCTCTCAGAGTTTAATGCCTAGAGCAGACTGGCACATTCATTCAGAAGGGGCTTTGGGTTTTGTGGATAAGAATACTATCTTTGTAAATTCTCGTACAGATTTTTTTCTGGTTTATGAAATGGGATCTCTGTTTTAATCTTAATGATCAATTAAACAGAAAAAACGTCCTGGTTTGGTCTTCTATCTACGTTTATTTGTTTTTTCTATTTTTCTGCATAAAATCCATTACAAATTATTGGAATCTTCAACAATAACTGTGTATGTATATAATTCTCCTGTTACATCAGATAAGATGTCTTTGCCGCTGTGACAAGGTTAGAAACCTAGCTGAGACACTTTGGGTCAGAACAGGTGACAGAATCAGGACACCTGGCTAATATTTCTAACTTTTCCACTGAGTCAGTATATGATGTTGGGCAAGTCACTTAATTTCACAGGGCCTCTGTTTGTTAGTAAAATCAGGAGTGTACAAGGTTTCTTAGTTTTAATGCTTATTAGGAACTTACAAATCCTTCAGAATTGCTATCTAATGTCAAAGTATTACAACTCTGCTGGTTAAATCTAATTCTAGATATTTCAAGCTCTCCTACATTTCCACTAGCAAAAATCATGAAAAATTGCACTAATCTGTAGCTAACCCTCAGCAGATGTGCATTAAATGGAGTGTTAGCAGAGCTGTATAATACTAAAATTTTCTAGTTATTTTATACTGCTACAGAGATAGTAGAGCTAAGATTTCTATTTATTTTAAATCTGTGTTGCTTATTTACTCTATTGATGGAGGAGTTGGTAGCTATAATTATTGTTAGCCTAACCAGAATCTGAATGACTATGCTTTCTTTATTGGAACATTTAATTCCATGCTAAGGTTATGTCAGATTTTTGTATACTTGAGATTTAGTTGCAGATCCAGGTTGAAATCTGGCCCCATTGAAGTCAATGGAAAAATGGCCACTGACTTCACTGGGAACAGGATTTCACCCTTGTTTCCTAAACCAGGTTTACTGCAGAGTGGCTTTCAACATTTTATATAGAAGAATAATCTTTGGCTTTATTCTGTTTTTGTGCAAGACGACTACCTCACCATGGTTTTACCAGGCAAGGTCATTTAAAACCCTATAATTACACTAGCAATTGCATAGTGATTTAGACTTATTTATTAACCCTCATAATATCCCTGGAAGGTATTGTTGTATTATCCCCATTTTACAGATGGGGAAATTGAGACACATATTAGATACTTAACCTCTCTATGTAGGATACACTGGACCCTCGCTAGAACGCGGGTCCATGCGCAGTACCAGGTTAATGCAGGGACTGCGTTACCATGGATCCCAATTTAAATATTTAAATTTGGGATCCATCGCCGCGACCGCGCTGTATGCGAATCTGCGCTATAGCGATGCGCACTCTAGCGAGGGTCTGCTGTATTTCTAGAGCATCTAAGCATGAAGTACAATAATTTAAAACTTGCAAGAGGGCATCCTCGTAAATTCTTCCAGACTGCAGGAGGACTTCCCGTATTAATTTGATAGTAATTCTTTGTAACTGACTTGCTACAAGGGCATTGGAGGATCTGGAATGAGATCTAAGATTATAACTGGAGAGTTTCTGGATGTTAGTTCTCCGCTCAAATCTCTATGGCATGTCATGTTTTTTAATACCTGCCACAGAATCTTATTTCTTGAGTAATTAACTAACCTTAATTACTTAGGATCATTGCAGGCTATTCCTTCAGTAGATCTCTGCAACTGGGAAAATACAGCAACCAACAGAAAGTAAATAGCAAATTTCTCATTGAGGAAAAATTTAAGGGTTGCTTCTTCAGTCAGTTAGTATTGGTGTCTGCCTCTTAACTTTGTTCAGTGAGTAAATAGATTTTCTGTTAATCTATATTTTCAAAAATTTATAACAGTTGTAAAAATTTGCTCCATGCTAACATAAGATATGCAGTGTCTCAGGTTTATAGCAATTTATATTTTCTTTAATTTGCAAGTTTCAACACTCCCAAGAAAAAGAATTCTGCTAGTTCCTGTGACTCAAATATTTCTTCAGTGTAAAAAAAAATTTTATTTGTTACAGACTTGACATCCATAGAGAGATGTACACAGTTTAAATGTATGAGGTTCGCACATTGTGTGTATTCAAAAAACTATTAAAGAGTCAAATGTAAATTACACACTTTTTTAAATTTGAAATTTAACAGAGCAAAGGTAGAGCAGCAAGTTGTGTATCTTCCAAACAGGTGGTGTGCATACAAATTATCAAATGTGAAGACATGTAGATGCCTCAGTTGAATTCTTAACTTTGAGCACATTGTTAGTAAATGGTTTAGTTGACATATTCATAACAATCCATTTTAATTTATACTAGTTTTATTTTCAAATAACAAAACTGATTTGTGAGATGTTCCCTCTACTGTATCTACTTCAAAAACGTCAAGTTCATACTCAGGCAGCGACAACTCTGAGCTTAAAAATGAGTATCAAATGATATATTCTAGTATTACATTTTAGAAATGTTCTAGTTATATATCATACCCACTATATGAAGGCAGTAAGTGTCAATGGAATTGTAATACATAATGTAAAATAACAAGGGTCAGCTCTTAGTTGTTAATTTGTATAGGTGTACTGACAAACCATGCTGGAGTGCCTTGCTAATGTGTGGAAAAAGTGAACTGTTGCTCTAATATGTCTATCACTCAGGCAGATAGAGAATGCTTCATAACTTGGGAGCAACTGGGTAGCAATAAATAGAAAATTCTTTAAGCTTTTATCTATCATGCAGGAAAGCAACAGTAGATGTCAGAATTGATGTGTTAGGGCTTATCACACAAGTTGTATGACTTTAACTGTACTAGTATTTTTAAAGTTGTGTGACCTTCCTAGTGTGCATACCGTGGTGTTGGTACAAAGGTACTTTATACCAGGATAGCTATTCCCATATGGGATTATGCTGGGGAAAACTATTCTGGACAAAAAAAACCCAACCCCTAACTGAAATAGTACTGGTGCACAAAGTGTGTGTAGAACAGGCCTTAGTCTGCCAAATGGCATGAATACTAGTTTGAACCCACTGTGATCACTTGCTCCTTATAATCTTTATAGTTCATTTTTAAAAAACAGGTTCTGTGTAGAATGGAAATCCAAGTTCTAAGGCTCCCATAAAGGAAAACTTCACTGTAATATGCAATATCCTAATCACTAAGGGCAGGGTCATTAAACATGTTTAAGTGCCAGAAACAGAATAAACCACAATTAAAAACAGGAAACTGCCATTTTGACAGTGTCATGTGGCAGATTAGGACTGAGAACTCAAGTGCCTTTAAGAAAACACTGAAAATCAGATTTCTTAATTATTTATTAACAGGTCCATTATTTTATAACAAATCTTATAAAACTTGTTTTACAATTTTAATAGAGATAAACTTAGTATTATGCACAAATACAAAATTATAAATTGATCTATGCAAGTCCCTAAAGCTGTACTGACAAGACCTGCTACCAGTCACTTTCTTCATATTTATGCTATTGATCACATATTGTGGTTGATGCTTTTCTATTCTTCCTCTTCCATCTTTTCAGTTGATAGCACCAGTTAGTTTTTCATATCATGTTTAGGTCTACACTTCTTTTTCCTACATTTAGATGTTACCTGTTTATTAGTCATCCTATCAAAATCTACACAATATTAAGCTTTTTCTCCTCCTTCATCCTATTTTCCTTACTTTAATATTTCAGTTTTGAGTTCGACTTTGACTATTGTTGAAGGTGTTTCTCCCTTCCTTATTATTCAAAAAAAGTTCTCAAACAATCAGATGTGGTGTTGGGCAATGACCATCTTCCCACAAACTCCAAAACTTCCACAGACTTCAAGTAGTTATGTCAGTAGATTTATGGGAGCCACTCCTTTTCTACTAACTTACTATAGTAATTTTAGCAGCATCTGAGTATAATTCTTTATGGCTTTTACAAAACAGTTTCAGGACAATTTAATAAAAATAATAAGGGGTTTTCTGACAGCTGACACCCTGTTATTTCTCTCCCATATAGAGTCTCCAATGGTTTTCCAAACAGTCTTAATCTTTGGGCAGGTCCACAATATATGGAGAAATTACTCCCATTTCATTACATTCTCTCCAGAATTTGCCTGTCCCTGTACCATAAATTTGTTTAATTTTAAGGGGAACTAAGTACCCAAAATAAATAAATTTGTATAGTTTTCTTTTGTTAATGTGTTGAGGTGTGGGGAATATTGCTGCATATGTTCTCCCATTCCTCAGTTTTGGTGTCTATGTGTACATCAACTATCCATCTTTTCATGAACGTAGTTATTTCCTGTAAGGGCTATTCCACACTAGAATTGCTTCAGTGATTCCAGAAGACTCGAGAAATGCTAACATTGTTACAGTCTTTAAGAGAAGATAAAGTCAGACTGTGGAAACTATCGAGGCATTGCCTTGCTATCTACAGCAAGGAAAATTCTTGCCCATAACTCTTAAACTAATTACTTCCCCTTCCTGAGGAAATATTGCCAGAATCTCAGTGTGATTTTAGACCATCCTGCAGGACAACTGACATGATCTTCATTGTACGCCAAATTCAGGAAAAGTCTCGGGAGAAAAATCAGGACATGGCCTTCATTGATTTGACAAAAGCCTTTGACTTTGTCAGTCACAAAGCCATGTGGAAGGTGTTGGCCAGATTTGGCTGCCTTCCAAAATTTATTAAGGTCCTAAGGCTTCTCCATGATCAGATGACTGCCACGGTTCTCTGTAATGGCCTTGAGATGGAATCTTGCATTATCAAAACTGGGGTTAAGCAAGGATACATTGTTGCCCCAACCCTGTTCACCATCTATTTAGCAGTTATTTTGGTCCTCGTTAAACACCGACGACTCAATGGAGTTGACATTCAATACAAAATG
The DNA here is from genome assembly GCF_009764565.3 of Dermochelys coriacea. Classification (NCBI taxonomy): domain Eukaryota; kingdom Metazoa; phylum Chordata; order Testudines; family Dermochelyidae; genus Dermochelys; species Dermochelys coriacea. Next base: position 44,780,217 of record NC_050069.1, on the reverse strand, counting down.
GATGGGCGACTCTTTAATCTTAGACTTTAATCTAAAGTCTTCAGGGCATCCATTACTTATCTTGTATGCTGATGACTGTGTCATCCTCGCGCACGCTGAGAATGACCTTCAGTCCACACTGGATTTTCTTGCACAAGCTTACCAAAGCCTAGGACTCTCACTCAATATTGAGAAGACTAAAGTTCTCTATCAACCTCCGACAGGCCTTGCACATGACCATCGAGGGTCAGACTTTGGAGACAGTTGAGCACTTTTGCTACCTCAGTAGCCAGCTTTCTCAAAACACAAAAATCGACAGTGAGATCCAGCACAGGATCCAGTCTGCAAGTGCTTCCTTTGGGAAATTGCTCCAATGCATTTTCATGGACCGTGACCTACGGCAGGACACCAAGATCCAGGTCTATAATACAACTGTTGTTCCCACACTCCTCTATGGGTGCGAAACTTGGGTGACCTATTGACAGCACCTCAAGAGTCTGGAGAGGTAAGCACCAAAGATGCCTGCAGAAGATCCTTCACATCAAGTGGCAAGATTGCTGCACTAACGCCAGCATCCTCACTGAAGCCAATGTTACCAGCATTGAAGCAATTATCCTCATGCACCAACTTCGCTGGGCTGGACATTGTGTGCGGATACCAGACTCTCGCCTCCCAAAACAAGCCCTCTACTCCATGGTCAGAGATCCCGTGGTGATCAGAGGAACGCTACAAAGACACACTGAAAGCGTATCTTAAGAAAACTGATGTGGACATCACAAGCTGGGAGGAGCAAGCCACCAACCGACCCCAATGGCGCCATGGCCTCCATCAGGCAATGGCCCACTTCGAGGAGAAGCGCCTTGCCCTTGAAGCTGAAAAGAGAGAGAGAAGGAAGGCAAAAGAAAGAACTTTCTCCCAGCAGGCAGCTGGTTTGCCACAAAATGTCTGTACCTACTGCAGGTGGGTTTCAGTTCCACGATTAGACTCCTGAGTCATCTCAGGACCCGTATGTAAATCCGTGATAGAGATCATCCTTGAATCGAGGAATCACCAATCAATCACAGTGGTGCAGCTAGTGTAGATGTTCTGTGCAACTGGAGAGATCTCTCCTGTTGGCATAATAAATCCACTTCTGTGAGAGATGGTAGCTATGTCAACAGGAGAAGCTCTCTGGCTGCCATAGCGCTGTCCATACTGGCGCTTAGGTCGGTGTAACTTGCACTGCTCAGGGGGGTGGCTTTTTCTCATTCCTGAGTGACATACGTGTAACTGACATAAATGCTAGTGTGTACAAGCCCTAAGTAACAGTTAAAGATTATTTTTAAAGAATGAAGGTAAACTTTTGTGTTTCATGGCTGTAGTGAATAGTTCTTCAATTTCCAACAATTTTTTCTTATGTGTGCGTTTTTGTAGGGTGCATTGAAAAATGTCTTAATAGTATATATTGATACACTGAAATTTTGGTGTTTCTTGTGAGTCATATTTCATCAAGTGATCTAAATGTATTTTCTCCAAACAGATGACAGAATTTTGATATACCTGTAATTTCCCAAATGTCTAAACTTCCTAGGTTTTTATGGTGTTAATTTCTATATTGTCTGTCATGGATATTAGAGGTGATAGGTGTGGGTTTAGCCTTCTGAATAAATTATCCCAAGCTTCTATTGTTGTTTTTAATAAAAGAGTGGTTATAAAGCCAATCCTGCCTTTTATCCTGGCCTTTATAACATAGATTGCTTAACCCTGGGGGGTTCTTATTTCTCCAAATGAATTTATTTATTGTGGATGCCGTTGATCTATGAGACTTCCTGGGACTAAAACTGTGAGCCTTTGGAAAAGGAAGCTAATTAAGGATCAGATATTCATTTTAACTACTTGTAGTTTTGTCTTGGAAATTTCATATTTTTACCAAATGTCCAGATGTCTCAATTTTCTTAATCAAAGGAATATAATTAATATTATGCAAGTATTGCATAGAAAAGTATATTTTAGAAAAGTATATTCCTAGATATCTTAATGATGTACTTACCCATTTATATTTGTATTTATCTTGTATATCATACTATAAATCAGAGCCCTCACCTACATCCAGGCACTCTGACTTGGTTATTTTAAATTCTGACTTTCTGCCAAATTTTAAGATTTCCTCTTGCTACTACTAGTGTGTGAGCTGGATTTGTAACACATACCATGACTTCTGCATATAAGGGCGACTTTTATTCCCTGTTTCTTATTGTAATTCCATTTATATTAGGATTATTTGAGTGATTGGGCAAATAAAGCCATTGCTGTGGCAAAAAGAGGTGATAAGGGGCATTCTTGCTTTCTGCTTCTAAAAATGAGGAATGTTTCTGATAATTATCCATTCACTCATATAATAGCATATGGGTTGGAATATAAGAAGTTAATCCAATTTTGAAATTTAGGGCCTAAACCAAATGTATCTGAAGTATCTTTTAAGGAATGCCAGTTTACTCAGTCAAAAACTTTTTCTGCATCTAGTTATTAAAAATAGATGGGACTCATAAGTAGTATCTGCACAGAAGATCAGGTTCAAAACTGCAAACATGATCTGATAGCTGCCTGTCTGGGCTCTGTTAATGTAGCTAGGGTAATAATTATAAATCAGATGGTTTCAAAGGACACTTGGAAATAAAACCTTAACTTTTCAGAAAAGTGCATCAGGGAGAAAAATAACCAGACTTGTTTTAATATTTGCATTGTTTTACTCCTCCAGCACCTCGGTTGGGGGTTTTTTATTTTGTTTTCAGGAATTCCTACTTTGAATGGTTAACTATAGGCATGATCCCCGCTACCATAAAAGAGGGAGAGTCAAGTTTAAGCCCTTATGTCAGTAGCAAGGGGGAATGGACAGCAGAGGCTCTCCGAAGATGGAATAAAATTGGACAGCAGTCACATCAGATATAGGTTATGGTTGGGGAAGCAAAGAAAGGACATATACATTGCACCCCTCCACGATAACTAGTAGCAGGAGGGCAGGGACAAAAATACCATTTCATATGCATGGAAAACTGTGGTGAGAAAGGAGTTCCGATATTGGTGGGAAGAGGGAGGTTGCAGAAAGAATACCAAGACCATACCTTGTGGTGATACTTTCTCAGGAGGAAGACATGAATATTCCTCTGGAGCTTGTCATTGCTGATTCTTGGCTAACTGAAGAGGTTGGATTCTATTTTCCTAATTGTTACAAGGCCTCCACAGACTTCCCTGCACAGCTGGCTTGCGATATCAAGGAAACAAACTTGGATTTCCCACAGCCTGGTCTACACTTAAAAGTTAAGTCGACATAGCTACAGCATGCAGGGGTCTGAAAAAGTCATCCCCCTGAGCGCTGTAGGTATGTCAAACTATGCCCCCAGTGTAGACAGAGCTAGGTTGATGGAAGAATGGTTCCTTCAACCTAGTTACCATCACTTGGGCAAGTGAAGTTCCTACAGCAATGGAAAAACCCCTTCCATCACTGCAGGAAGGATCTACACTTTGGTGCTATGGCACCTTAGTTGTGTCGCTGTAACAGCCATAGCCTAGACATGGCCCACCTAGCTGTGTTGAACTGCTACTAGCTCATTAACTCTGTCCCATAAATGTGTATTTATTTTTCTTTTACTGACACTGGTATCATATGTGCAACATTTTAAAATCAGTCTCTTCAGTTAGCTAGCTGAAGTTTTTATTATGTACTGTGTCTTATGCTTGGTATTATATTCCTTGCTGGAAATTTAGATTTTTTTTTAAAATAATACAACCAGTTCAGTCCTAAAACTGCATGGATGCGGGGTGGGGAAACTTTTTTCCAAAATGTCATGCAAAAAGTATGACTTATGCGTTGGATTCCATTTTTAGCAAATTTCTAACAGTCGGCTAAGAAAAGAGGAGGAAGATGATGAAGAGGAGGAGGAAGATGATGATGAATTGGAAGCTACCAAGGAAGAGAGAGAACTTTGAGAACTGTTCTAAGTTTTTTGTTTTTTTCACATGACAAGAAGGCCTGTCTTTGCTTAACAGCTTTTATATTTTAGATAATGAGAATTTCACTGAGGTCATCCATTAAAATAATTACAACAAGGCAGCAAGAAATTGTCAGCAACATTTAATCCTTGTTTGTTTGATTGACTATTTGTTACTTGAACAGCAAGTCAGTCTTGAACATTGTAACTAAGTGTTCTGAAAATGTATGATTTCAGTGGACAGAAAATGAAAAGCAAATAACATTTCAATAGAAGAATTACACTACAAGATTGAATAGTCTATATAATTTTAGTTAAACTTCATTTTTTGTCTACTATTGCATTCAATATTTAATTGCAGTGTAATATTTAATTATTGCCTAGACAGATAGTGAACACAAGGATCCTTATTTTTACGTCTAGCTGAGCTGTATTTGTCACAGGATTTGGGTATCTGTATACTAGCTTCATTTCACCCACTCCCTCCCAATCTTGGGGCTAGGTTGTAATGCAGCTACTATTGCAGCTTGTGCCTGGCTATCCACAACACCAAAGAGCTGCTGTGGTAGCTGCAAAGCAGAATATAGACGTGATCCTGGCCTTGCCAATGCCCCTATGTCATGGACTAGGGCGCAGGGTAGCATATTGCTATCTTCTACCTTTCTGTTTCTTGGGGATTCCCCCAAACTGGGGAAAGCCTCAACTGGCTAGTTAAAAGAGCTTTATGGGTTTTACACCACTGGAGTGGTGCAAATGGCTTGTATCAGAACCAAGGATCTAGTCCAAGAGCTCTACTTTTTCATACAGCTTCCTTTTTATGTGAAAGTGCCTTCATGATAAAAGAACCATAGTATAAGTATACATCACCTTTTCATACTTGCCTTTTATACCAGTCAATTCAGTTACTGATTCTTACCACTAGAGTAGTTATGGACAGTTGATACAAGATTTCAGTGTATTTTCCTATATAAGTATCTCTTCTTATACACATTCCTGGATCAAATTTATATTCAGTATTATTGTATCGAGTGAAAGTCTGTCTGCCAGATAGTTATTTCAGTATATTATTGATCTTGAACATCAGTATTTACTAATCTTAATCTGCAGTTATTGAAACTATCTATGTACATGATGGAAAAATAAAGGTTTTTAAGGAAAAATGTTTTCTTTGTCATTTGGAATTTTGACACTTATCTGTATCCAGGAATGAGTAACACATAATCTAAATTAGTATCTTAAGTAGGCACTAGCTAAACTAAGTAAAATATAACTGGATTCTCTGGCACGTAAGATTCTCTTTTAGGTACTATGGGGAAACAAAAGAATGCACTGAGGAATAGTTCACAATTTATATTACATGGACAACTGTAATCTTCAAGTGTTGATACTGTAGGATATTATAATACACACTTGTTTTGAGGAAAAACAAGACTTGCGTCAATGTATCACTGGTGAAAATCCAAATGAATCTCTTAAAACGTGTTGTAATTCAGAAAAAATCTGATAGGAACATGTAAAATAGTTTTAGGAATGACATGTTACAGTAAAAGAATAGCCAGGAAACAGTTGAGGAAAAGACTAAACACTCATATGTGGACCTTAGATCATATCCTTTCCATTTCAAATACTAAGTCATCTAATCCATCACCCAAATAGACAAACTAGTTGACAGCTTACTGGGATAGCATAAAAGTGAGTTTTGTGCTGTATTTTTAAAAGGGGTGGGGAATAAAAGAGGCAATTAGGATGTTCCAGACAATCTCCATCTTTGAAGGTGACTAACAGTCAAATTGGCCCAGTCTAGGGAGCATTAGCTAGGTATAGTGAGATTAAATTAAAAGTACAATAGAAGAGGGCACAGTCATGAAGAATCTTAAGAATTGTTGAGCACAGCAGAGGGCTGGATCTGGCCTGTAAGGGCTTTCAATCCGGCCCACAGGATTGCCAGGCCCATGGTGCAGCAGGTTTAAGGCAGGTTCCATGCCTGCCCTGGCCCCGCACCATGCCTGGAAGCAGCCGGCACCACATCCCTGTGGCCCCTGAGGGAGGAGGGGGCAGAGGGCTCTATGTGCTGCCCTCACCTGCAGGCACTGCCCCCGCAGCTCCCACTGGCCGGGAATGGGAAACCGTGGCCAGTGGGAGCTTCGGGGGTGTTACCCACAGGTGAGGGCAACAGCAGAGCTGCCTGCCCTGCCCTGCCCCACCCCCCCAGCTACTGTTGGACATGCTGGCCACTTCCAGGAGCAGTGCGTGGCCAGGCCAGGCTCCCTGCCTTAGCCCCGCTGCATACCACTGCCACTCCGGAGCTGCTCAAGGTAAGTGGTGTCGGGCTGGAGCCCACACCCTGAACCCCTTTTGCACCCACACCCCAAAGCCCTGCTCTGAGTCCCCTCCTGCACCCCAAACCCCTACCCCTTGCCTGAGCCCCTTCCTGCACACTGCACCTCCTCCTGCACCCCAACCCACTGCCCCAGCGCTACATTCATGGCCCTGCATACAATTTTCTCACTCAGATGTGGCCCTTGGACCAAAAGGTTTGTCCACCCCTGTTGTAGCAGCTGAGTGTCAGAAGTCTACCAAGATGTAACTGCATATAAGAGGCATCTGCTTCTGTGTTTTCAGAGTAAGGCCAGAAGGGACCACTGTGGTCATCTAGTCTGCCCTCTTGCATATGACAAGCCGTAGAACTTCCCCAAAATAATTCCTTGAGCATATCTTTTAGAAAAAATATCCAATCTTAATATAAAAGTTGCCAGTGATAGAGAAACCACCATAATCCTTGGTAAATTGTTTCACTGGTTGAACAACTAGCTAGGGATGTAAAGGGTAACGAGAAAACATTTTATAAACATATGAGAAGCAAGAGGAAGACCAAGGACAGGGTAAGCCCATTACTCAATGAGGAAGGAAAGACTAACAAAATACAGGTATGGCCAGTGTTAAATGCCTTTTGGTTCAGTTTTCACCAAAGAAGTTAGCAGTGACTGGACAACTACTAGTGAACAGCAGTGTCAATGGGATAGGAGTTGAGACTAAAATAGGAAACAAGAAGTAAAGAATTACTTAGACAATTCAGATGTCTTCAGGTCAGCAGGGCCTGATGAAATACATTCAAGAATACTTAAGGAAATGCCTGAAGAGATTTCTGAGCCATTAGTGATTATCTTTTAGAACTCATGGAGGACAGGAGAGAGACCCTGAGAACTGGAAAAGGGCAAATATAGTATCTATCTATTAAAAGAGGGAATAAGGACAACCCAGGGAATTAGACCAGTCAGCTTAAATTCAGCACCTGGGAAGATAATGGACCAAATAAATTTGTAAGCAATTAGAAGAAAACATTGTGATCAGTCAACCTGCATTTGTCAAGAACAAATCAACCTAATATCCTCCTTTGGCAGGATACCAAGCCTTGTGGATAAGATGTGATACATCTTGACTTTACTAAGGCTTTTGATACTGTCTCATATAACCTTATAAAGAAACTAGAGAAATAGAGCCTAGATGAAAAAATTAACTGGGGATTGTACAACTGGCTGGAAAACTGTATTCAGTAGTTATCAATGGTTCACAATCAATCTGGATGGATAGATCGAGTGGGGTTGCACAGGGATCTGGCCTGGGTCCAGTTTTATTCAGTATCTTCATAAGTGATTTGGATAATGGCATGGAGTACACTTATAAAGTTTGTGGCCAATACAGAGCTGGGAGGGGGTTATAAGTGCTTTAGAGGACAAAATTAGAATTCAAAATGATCTGGACAAATTGGAGAAATGATCTGAAATAGAAAGGATGAAATTCAACACAGAATTAATGCAAAGTACTACACTTAGGAAGGAATAATCAATTGCACAAAACAGGAAAAAGACTGCCTAGAGAGGAGTACTGCAAAAAAGTATCTGAGTTGTAGTGGATCATGAACTAAGTAAGTCAACAATAGAACACTGTTACAAAAAAAGCAAACATTCTAGGATGTAGTAGTACGAGTGTTGTGAGCAAGACATGAGAAGGCATTCTTCCACTCTATTCAGCACTGATAAGACCTCAACGGGAGGATTGTGTTCAGTTCTTGGCACCACACTTCAGGAGAGATGTAGAAAAATTGCAGAAAATCCAAAGAACAGCAACTAAAAATGATTAAAGGTCTAGAAAACATGATCTATGAGGAAAGATTGAAAAAACTGGGTTTGTTTAGTCTGAAGAAGAGAAGACTCAGGGAAGACATGAGTCTTCCAAGTACATAAAAGGTTGTTATAAAGTGGAGGGTGATAAATTGTTCTCCTTAATCACCAGGGACAGGGCAAGAAGCAATGGGCTTAAATTGTAGAAAGGGAGATTTTGGTTAGCCATTAGGAAAAAATTCCTAACTGTAAAGGTAGTTAAACACTGGAACAAGGTCATTGAGGGAGGTTGTGGAATCTTTACCATTGGAGATTTTTAAGAACAGGTTAGAAAAAGACCTGTCAGGAATGATCTAGATAATATTTAGCCCTGCCACAGTGCTGGGGAAGGGACTAGATGAACTACTGAGGTCCCTTCCAGTCCTACATTTCTATGATTACCCTCGCTGTTAAAAATGTATACCTTATTTCCTGTCTGAATTTATCTAGATACGACTTCCAGGCATTGGATTGTGTTATATTTTTCTCTGCTAGATTGAAGAGCCCATTATTAAATATTTGTTCCCCATCTAAGTATTCATAGATAGTAAATGGGTAATTTAATTACAATCTGTTTGTTCAACTAAAGAGATTGAGCTCCTTGATTCTGTCACTATAAGGCATGTTTTCTAATCCTTTAATCATTCTCCTGGCACACCTCTTCACCTTTTCCCATTTATCAACATCCTTCTTGAATTGTGGGCACCAGAACAGCACACAATATTCCAGCAGCAATCACACCAGTTCCAAAGATGGAGATAAAATAAGCTCTCTGCTCCTACTCAAGGTTCTCATTTATGCATCCCAGGATCACATTAGTTCTTTTAGCCACAGTGTCACACTGGGAGCTCATGTTCAGCTGACTATCCACCACAACCCCTAAATCTTTTTCAGAGTCACTGTTTTTTATGATACAACTTGGGCTACATTCTTTGTTCCCCCATGTACAAATTTACATTTAGCTCTATTAAAACACCTACTGTATGCTTGTACACAGTTTACCAAGCAATCTTTTTAAACAGTAGTTTTAATTAGAACATAACTTGACACTGAACACTTGTTTCAGCCACAATACTGTGAGTTTTGCCTGGTTTCTAAATTGCTCAATTTAATAAGGATTTTGAAAAGTGACCTGCAAAAGTGCAAAATATGGACTTGTTCTCTTTTGCTGTATTATGACGCATGAGAAAGATATGAAAGGTTTGTTTTAATATTTCCTGCTTGTTTCTTAGATTATAGGTTCAGATATTTTCTATGTAAGGGCGTGGCTACGCTTGCAGATGTAGAGTGCTTTGAGTTAAACCAGCCTTCATAGAGCACAGTAGGGAAAGCGCTGCAATCTGTCCACACTGACAGCTGCAAGCATACTGGCGTGGCCACATTAGAAACTCTTGCAATAGCCACAGAGAGCAGTGCATTGTGGTAGCTATCCCAGCATGCAAGTGGCTGCAACGTGCTTTTCAAATGGGGGGTGGGATGGAGTGTGACACACAAAGTGTATTGTGTGTATGTGGGGGGAGAGAGAGTGGGTTTTGGGGGGGCCTGAGAGCACATCAGCATGCTGCCTTGTAAGTTCAGACAGCAGCAGACCCCTCCTCCCGGCCCCTCTCTCTCACACACAGCATTCCACACTAATGGCTTGCTTTGTCTCGGAGCAGTTAAGTACGACAACTGTCAGAAATGGAGCTTTCAAAGGGCATATCCGCATTCCTGCAGCAAGCTCAAAACAATGACAAGAGTGTCCACTTGACTTAAGGGGATAATGGGAAGTTTCCAGAGGCTAATCAGAGCGCAGTAATGCAACACCCCATTCACACTGACGCGCGGGCGTTTCAGCCAAGGCACAACAAGTGTTAATCTGCCCACCGAGGTGGAGTACCAGCAGCGCTCCAGCCATGGAGTCAGAGCACTCTACGTGCCTTGCCAGTGTGGATGAGTAGTGAGCTAGGGAGCCCGGGGCTGCTTTAATGCACTCTAACTCGCAAGTGTAGCCAAGCCCTGAGAAACTAGAGAAGAGTGGTCAAACATCACAAAAGACCATAGCTGAGAAATGAATTTTTAGTTCCACTACTTTGTTTTTGTGGCCATCTACATCGCCCCCTCCCCCTCCCCACCCACTTCAGTTACTGTGGGGGCGAGTTTTCTGTATACATTAAAACCTCCGTTCCAGTAAAACCAGGGGAATCTAGATTTGACATTCTTGGAATTTCTAAGGCAGAAAGATCCATTATAACTATACTTCTAGGCTTTAATACATCAACAAATTCTTGAGTTAATATACAATTCAGAATAAAATTAATGTGATCAAGAAATGTGTGAAATATTAACCCTTTGCATACAATTTAATTCCTGGAACTGTGTGAGGAGGTATAAAGTGCACTTCTTCAAGTGCCATTTACAATAAAGGATCAAAATGTGAGATGTCTCCTCCAGTGCTCATATTTGATTATACAGTTTAGAGGATTTTACCATAACCTCAGTTCAAATTGATAGCAGGGGAGGGGGAGAGAAAGGTGAGGTAGAAAAGTCAAACACTAGCCTTCCTAAATAAAAGCATAGTATGGAGCATAAAAACACAACGAAATTCAGGAACTGACATGAAAGAACAATTTTTTTATTTTTTTTTTTTCAGTCTCACAATCTGTAACTTGTGAATCAAATGCTCAAGATTCTAGTTGGGAAGCCTTTCCTCATTATTCTAGGAGATCTGAAAACTGACCTCACAGATTTGTATTTTCACATTCTTCTAAAACTGTCAAGAAGTACTTCAGGTGCAGGTACTGTACAGTGAAAAAATTGAGTGAAAATGACACCTCCTTCAGCAGACCTATGCTCCTATGTAATACAAGGCATTTGATTTTGACTAATCCATTTTTATTATCAGTGGCATGTAGAACTGTTCTCACTTCTGCATTATCAATAGGAGTAACTTAGCTCTGATTGTGGAATATTTAAAAGATAGGAATGAGAAGGCTGCACAAATGCTGGGTTTTAGTTCTTCAGCACATCTTCCCTAGCACTTAAGGCTTTGGGGTCACTGATGGTAGCAGAAGCCAGGCTCCTTGATTACTACTACACACCAGCCACTACCGAGTATATATGCTGCTCTTTGAAAAATACCGGTCAGTTCTTTCTTGACTTTAATCAGCAATGAGCATACCACTCTCCTGCAAACCTCAGCGCTTAATCAGATCCCAAATATATCTTGTTATCCGCCTTAATGCACAGGTACCTGAGACCTACCTGTTCCAGATCATTAGCATGGTGGTGGTGTTGGCATGCCACACGCTGCCTGAGCCTAGCTCAGTGAGGTTAGCATTTGTTCTACTGGTCCAGTACTTTCCTTGCCGATGAGTTATTTACTGTACTTCAGGCATGGCATCTAAGAAGGAAGACTGCTCAGCAGCTTCATGCCCTGTCAGCACAGCAGAAGAGCATCAAAAAGAGGAGGACCATGATTGTTGTTTCCTCTGCTTCAGAATCCACCACAATGTGCTGCACCTCCAGAAATATTTGCAGACTACTAAAACACCAGCCCAGTGTCTCAAAAGATACACAAAAAGAAAAGGAGTACTTGTGGCACCTTAGAGACTAACAAATTTATTAGAGCATAAGCTTTCGTGAGCTACAGCTCACTTCATCGGATGCATTTGGTGGAAAAAACAGAGGAGAGATTTATATACACACACACACACAGAGAACATGAAACAATGGGTTTATCATACACACTGTAAGGAGAGTGATCACTTAAGATAAGCCATCACCCACAGCAGGGGGCGGAAAGGAGGAAAACCTTCCATGGTGACAAGCAGGTAGGCTAATTCCAGCAGTTAACAAGAATATCAGAGGAACAGTGGGGGGTGGGGTGGGGGGGAGAAATACCATGGGGAAATAGTTTTACTTTGTGTAATGACTCATCCATTCCCAGTCTCTATTCAAGCCTAAGTTAATTGTATCCAGTTTGCAAATTAATTCCAATTCAGCAGTCTCTCGTTGGAGTCTGTTTTTGAAGCTTTTTTGTTGAAGTATAGCCACTCTTAGGTCTGTGATCGAGTGACCAGAGAGATTGAAGTGTTCTCCAACTGGTTTTTGAATGTTATAATTCTTGACGTCTGATTTGTGTCCATTCATTCTTTTACGTAGAGACTGTCCAGTTTGGCCAATGTACATGGCAGAGGGGCATTGCTGGCACATGATGGCATATATCACATTGGTAGATGCGCAGGTGAACGAGCCTCTGATAGTGTGGCTGATGTGATTAGGCCCTATGATGGTATCCCCTGAATAGATATGTGGACAGAGTTGGCAACGGGTTTGTTGCAAGGATAGGTTCCTGGGTTAGTGGTTCTGTTGTGTGGTGTGTGGTTGCTGGTGAGTATTTGCTTCAGATTGGGGGGCTGTCTGTAAGCAAGGACTGGTCTATCTCCCAAGATCTGAGAGAGCGATGGCTCGTCCTTCAGGATAGGTTGTAGATCCTTGATGATGCGTTGGAGAGGTTTTAGTTGGGGGCTGAAGGTGATGGCTAGTAAAACCTCTCCAACGCATCATCAAGGATCTACAACCTATCCTGAAGGACGACCCATCACTCTCACAGATCTTGGGAGACAGGCCACTCCTTGCTTACAGACAGCCCCCCAATCTGAAGCAAATACTCACCAGCAACCACACACCACACAACAGAACCACTAACCCAGGAACCTATCCTTGCAACAAAGCCCGTTGCCAACTCTGTCCACATATCTATTCAGGGGATACCATCATAGGGCCTAATCACATCAGCCACACTATCAGAGGCTCGTTCACCTGCGCATCTACCAATGTGATATATGCCATCATGTGCCAGCAATGCCCCTCTGCCATGTACATTGGCCAAACTGGACAGTCTCTACGTAAAAGAATGAATGGACACAAATCAGACGTCAAGAATTATAACATTCAAAAACCAGTTGGAGAACACTTCAATCTCTCTGGTCACTCGATCACAGACCTAAGAGTGGCTATACTTCAACAAAAAAGCTTCAAAAACAGACTCCAACGAGAGACTGCTGAATTGGAATTAATTTGCAAACTGGATACAATTAACTTAGGCTTGAATAGAGACTGGGAATGGATGAGTCATTACACAAAGTAAAACTATTTCCCCATGGTATTTCTCCCCCCCACCCCACCCCCAACTGTTCCTCTGATATTCTTGTTAACTGCTGGAATTAGCCTACCTGCTTGTCACCATGGAAGGTTTTCCTCCTTTCCCCCCCCTGCTGTGGGTGATGGCTTATCTTAAGTGATCACTCTCCTTACAGTGTGTATGATAAACCCATTGTTTCATGTTCTCTGTGTGTGTGTATATAAATCTCTCCTCTGTTTTTTCCACCAAATGCATCCGATGAAGTGAGCTGTAGCTCACGAAAGCTTATGCTCAAATAAATTTGTTAGTCTCTAAGGTGCCACAAGTACTCCTTTTCTTTTTGCGAATACAGACTAACACGGCTGCTACTCTAAAAGATACACAGTCAATGTTATAGTTTAAGCCATCCAAGAATGCTTAGTGCGACCACTGCCTGCATCAATGCAGACCTGATCCAACTCAAGGAGACTTTCAGATTTTGGGTTTGTTCAATCTGGATGCACTACCCCCATCTCTTTGATACCAGGGAAGTAGAGAATTTATCTAAGCAGGTAGATAATATGTAAAAATACTGGAGAACTAAGCTTCCAGCTACCTTTTCCTAGTACAATAATGCATCCTTTCTTAGTAATTTTCCTCTATGCCAGATGAATTGAGTATTGCTATGTACTTTCCTAAAGAATCTATCTATCACTTGTATGATGAAAGAAACTGAACCATGATAGAATATGGCTGTAGCTAACCTGGAAAGCCAAAATGTAACACCCAAGAAAGCCCAAACATGTTAAGAAAGCCATGATAGGTACATATTTTTCATGGCAACATTTCTTAGTTAAATAATGTACTTTTGATATTTCCACCAATGGAGGTTGCAGGGAATCAGTGCTTACTATTGCATCCAAGACAATAATTATAAATTATGGGTGACCTGCAAGGGGTTTAAATTTTGCTTCTTAATAGTGTATGAAGTGTATGACCTTTAAGGATTTTTGCCATAGAAAAGTCAGGGAATATAGAGTTCGGTCTTTCCTAAGGATTTCATTGATGTCCCCGTGCTCTGAGTTTATATGGTAAAGGGGCAGAGGTCTAAATCTTTATCAAAGCCATCTTTTCTTTTCACCGTTCATTAGTCACTGGAGTTAAACATGGTAAAAAAAAATGTGTTTTAAACAGTCTAACCAAAATATCTTCCCTGATACATTAGTCAGTTTTATCTCTTACTGTGTACAATTAATGAAAAAGAATCCAGCTTTCCCTATCATAACTGTTGGTTCTAGCCTGTTGATAAAAAAAAACTTGTCAGTAAAATATATAATTAACTACAGCCCTGGAGATGGAGAAGCCATTTTACATAGACAGCTACATAGAACTACACACTTCAAAGAAACAGCAAATATGTTGTAAAAAGAAAAGGAGTACTTGTGGCACCTTAGAGACTAACAAATTTATTAGAGCATAAGCTGTAAATGCATCCGATGAAGTGAGCTGTAGCTCACGAAAGCTTATGCTCTAATAAATTTGTCTCTAAGGTGCCACAAGTACTCCTTTTCTTTTTGCGAATACAGACTAACACGGCTGCTACTCTCAAATATGTTGTGAGATTTTTGTATTTTTACTTCCAGCTGCCTGTTAGTAAGCAGCATAAAGGTTCTATAACTTCAAAAATGCAGGAACTTGGTTGAAAGAGTTAGCAATTTTTGTCATTAGTTTAGATACTGTGTTTTGTAAGAGCTGGAAGAATTGTGGACTTTAAAATACGTTAAAAGTAGTATACCGAAATCTTACCAAAAGCTTTTTCCAGATGCAATTCATTATAATTTGTATTTGTCACTGCAATGACAGATTTCCTGTCCGGAAATTTTTTCTAACTCAAGATTAGACAAAATTATGTTCAGTTTATTTTGACAACTCTCTGGAGTAGTAGTTTTGATATTAAGTGCTATTTCAAAATAAAAACTGGCAGGTGGACTCAAAACCAGCTTACTACTGAAACTACTTTCAACTAGAAATTTAAATGTGAGGCAAGAGTAGGCATAATTTTTAAAAGTAACTCAGGAGCCTAAGTCACTTTTGAAAGTTTTACTGTATCTCTTAATTTCTCGTCTCATAGATTCTCCATGCACAGGCAGAACATTGCCATTTCCACCTTTAAAGCAGAAGTATTGAAAGCCATTTTGCTACCCTTTGAAAAAAGATGGGACTACTCACAAGGAACAATTCAAAAAACACAGTTGCCATTTAAATTCTTTATTTTAAAAAAATACAAGGGATAATGGTGCTTGCTTTTCTTCTTCTATTCCCTTTTATTCAAAGTAGGGGGTGGGAGGGAAGGTTAAGTTCTCAGTGGTTGCTTCGAGGAATTTGCATCAGCACATTTCTAAAATTAGTACACAAAATAAATTTATTGAATGACAGAAAAAACTGAAGTAGCAATAAAGCAGCCAGAAGTTTTCCAGCGTTTGGTTTTAAAAATTTGGTAATTAAGCTTTTCCTATAGCAATTTGTTTAATGTATTACAGGTCTCATATAAAGTTTTATGCAAGTTTGTGTTCCTATAAGTATGTAACATTCAACAAATCACCATCATAACCAGACTTTATTTTGATCTTAAAATCCAAACTGATTTCAAGTCACTATTGCTTTCAGAGTGTCCCAGATAAGATTAGTTAGAGGGAAAAAAATGCACTCTATTGCATGCTTGTATGATATATGAATGTTTCTAATTAATCAGCCCCTCCACTTTCAATTCAAAAGGCAGGCTGTTTCATCTACTATGCCTTTTTTACTGCCAACAACTGCTCTTTCTTATTGACAGTTCTGGCTCTTCATCTGCCCCATACAAGAACTGCTTTAACCTTTCTCCATTGATATGCAGTGGCACACAGTAACCCTCACATCCAATTCATACAAAACCCCAGAAATTCATTGGCCAAGGAGTAAGAAAGCCTAAGCTGCTCTCTTTCCTACAGTACAGGAATGCTGGCAAACCCTCATGGAACCCACATGAACAGTGCTTTCCATGAAGAAGGATCCATTACATGGCATCAGCAGAACTTAGTTATTACAAAAACTCAGAAGACCTGTTTTAAAATACAGTAATAACCCACAACTCTGTATAGTTTAGAGCTGTCAGTAAGAGGGCCACTATCACAACTGAGATTTCTTTACATTATTACCTTACACTACTTACAATGAATCAAAAATTGTATATTCATATTTACTGTTTGAATTGTATGAAGGTAGTTACAGCGGGAAATTCATGAATTAAAATGATACTGTGGGGCACTCTGACAGTCAGATAAAACACAGGGTAGACTTTTAAGCATCTGAATTCTATTAGTTCAGTTTTGTAAGTCTCCCACTCAATTTAAACAGTAATGTTATGATCTTGCTATTTCTTATAATGCAAAAATATATCACAATTAGAGGGAACCTTATTTTCTGAACCACAAAAGAAACAAGCAACCTCACTTTCTATTCCTCGTTTCAGTTTTAAAAGTAGCAGCATATTACCTAGAAAAGCATTCTAAACATCTAGTGAGCAACATAGATTTCAGAGCAGCAGTTCTCAACCCAGCAGTTCTCTCAATCTGTGGCTGAGCTGTGTCCAAAAAAAATTCAAAATTTGCCACTTTGGTCTGGCAGGGGGCGGGGCTGGCTGAGGGACAGACAGTGTCTCGCAGCCTGCAGGAGCGCTCCTGCCAGCAGGGGGCTGGTGAGTGCCGCAGGGGGGCAGGGTGCAGGAAAGTGGTTTCTGGGCAGGTTGGGAGGGGAGAGGGAGAGGGCACGTACTTGGAACTGGCGTTTTGCAGGGGTCTGGCAGCACCCCCAGGTTTTAGGAGGGGTTCTGCTCCTGGCCCCATACCTCAGGTCCTGGCTGCTAGCCCGCACCAGGTGCTCTGCTCCAGGCCAGGCGTCCCGGGTTGCTGGGTCCGGCTGCCGGCCCCACGCAGCAGGCTGTGCTCAGGGCTGCGATTCTCATCCCACTCTGTGAAGGAATCTCTGGGCGGGGGGCACTGTGCATAGGGGACTATGGGAAGTTGGGGGGGGGGGGGGCGCACTGTGGTTCTCAACCTGCGGCCCAAAATGATAAATAAGTTGAGAACCAGTTTTAGAGACAAAACTGACCAACATGTGCAAAGAACGGTGTATATTGAATATCCATTTTTCATCCCTTTATGAAAGATGGTCAGCATGATTCTGACCAAGGGTTCAATGAATAAATGTACACAAATTTTAAACAGGTAATCCACACAGCTGTAAAGCCTTTTATTTTTATTTTTTTTAAAAAGTTGCACAGCCAGCTAACATGAACAGGAAACTAATTTTATGAGAATAACTTGAGATGTCTGTGACCACGTGAAACTGAACAAGACTAAACAGTTTACATAAGAAATTCACTCATGTTTACAGTTTACCTATTCTAAATATATTGGGTTGACAATAGCCCCAAGGATATTTACTAATGAAGGTGGCACTGAAATTGTTCTTTGACCAGTCTGTACAACCAAGTGAACCAGCAGTTTTACATTTTCAAATGATGCAGAGTCATAGAACCATGGAATGAAAGCAAAACTAAAAACTCCCAAATGCATTACAACTCCATGTTTGTATGTCTTAATATCAAGGATATGCACCTTACAAGTCAACAGACAATCCATTCAGATTACTGATCTCTTCATCTGCCATAAAAATAAAAATAACATAATACACTTCTAAGATGTCTTCTAAAAAACCTTACAGATGTCAATTTGAATCAATGCAAAATAACTAAACATGACACTATTTACAACTTCCTCTGTTTATGGAAACTGTTTCTTCTGCATCTTCCAGTAACAAAAAATTGTAAATAAGAATCCATCTTACTGCATCAATACTGTGATGTCTAGAATTTTAATTTGAGAAACATTTTCTCTCTTTAAAGCAAGCTTAGCTTAACTTTGCGGGGGCCAATTGGTCTATCATTTAGCTCATTAATAGCAGCCATTGCTTCCTCATAATTTGTCATAGCAACAATGGCATCACCTGAAGGTAATCCGTGTTCATTACATTGTATAGAAACAGACTCTGGAATGACACCATAACCATAGAAAAAATCCAAAATTTCATTAGGGGTGGCTCTAAATGGCAAGTTCTTTAATCTAATAGGAGTTACACGATCAGAACCACCACTGAAATTTGGATCGGACATAAATCTTCCCTCAGAAAAGCCTCCCATGTTATTGTTTCCATACTCCATCCTACCAAAAGGTTCGCCATCACCACCAAAATCCATAAAAGGTGGAGGACCTCGAAAATCCTCAGGAGGTCGTCTAACATCAGAAGGATGCCTAAAGCTCCCAGGAGGACCAAATGAGTGCATAGGTAGTCCTTGTGGCTGTCCAGGTGGTGAACCAGCTGGACGGGAATGCTCACCTCTGTCATATGCCTGTGAATGAACCTGCATTTTTCCACTTGGTGCTGATGGTGGAACATTTAAACCAAACTCCTGCATCTGTTCTTCAGATATAAGTCTTAATAGTACCTCTGTTCCCAAGAACCTTCGACGATTTAAACTTTCCGCTTTCATTGCCTGTTCTTCAGATTTAAATTTTACCAATGCTTCTCCCAGCCCAACTCCTTTGTCATCATAAAGCAAGTAGACATCATCTTCATCAATAGCAAATCCTGCAAAGAACTTTTGTACTTCAACTTTTGTCACATCAAATGGAAAGTTTCTTATATATATGCACATCTTTGGGCCAGAATGCCCCTCCCGATAACTTTTTTCTGATACAGCCTGTCCAGGTCGATCGCTTTCTTGTGAGCTCTTCTTCTCATATGACTCAATTAGTTTCAACATAGATCTTCTAGAAATAGGAAAAATGTAAACAGGACGATTGAAAAGAGACATCCTGTGATGTTCCAGAGCAATATTAAAATCTTTCTGATTCTTCAACATCAAAAACGCATTTCTTGTCCTCCTTTGATGCTTGTCCAGTAAAAACTTGATCTGGTTGTTAGATATATCCAGCTTTCCAAAGAAAGTTCTCAGATCTTTCTTCTCAAGATAGGTAGGTAGATTTCTTAAGTGTAAGTAAAATTCCTGGCCACGAGGTGAACGAGAACGTGTTCGTCTCCTTGGAGGAGATCTTGAATGAGAATGTTTTCTTGAATGAGTATAGTTTGAACCTCTTGTTGGAGAACGTTCTTTGCTTAAGTAATGAGCAATCTCATTCTTCATGTCTACCCTGCCACCATATTCAATCCACTGTTCTTCAGTAGCTGGACTTATTTCTATAAATCTTGGACCCATGTATTGTCTATGACGTTTAAGTCCTTCTAAGGCACCATGAGGTGTAGCAAATTTTACCAAACCATCACCATTATTTAGGCCATTGCGACGTTTTATAAAGATCACTCCCTCTACTCGTAATCCAGAAAAGAAAGCACGTACTTCATCTTCTGTTGCAGAGTACGGTATGCCATGTAGAAATAAATAAACATCATCTGAACTCAGTAACTCCTTTCTTGACTGGTTATAGTTTGATTTAGGTATACTTGGATCACCGTGTCTTGTGCCATTGGCGTGAAAGCCAGACTCTGGGTGATTTGATGGAACATAGCCAGATTTATTTATTCCTTTTGTAATAGCTGCAACTAAATTTGAAAGGTTCCCAACACCTGATGCACCAGAATTACTACCACCTGTTCGTCTAGACCCAGACATTGGTTCTCTTCCCCCACGATCAAATCTTTTCCGGCTCATTTCTATTGTATTTTGCATTTCAGTCTTGCTGCTGAGAAAGAGCTCTATGGGGGAGTCTTTGATAAGCTCTCCTGAACAGCTCATGGCACGTCGTGCATCTTCATCTGTTGCAAATATAATAAAAGCCTCCCCAGTTTCTCCTCCAATAATATGCACTCCTCCATCAGGAATATTCAATCCCGAGAAGAAACGGCGAATATCTGCAGGACCCGCAACAACAGGAAGCCCCTGTAAACGGATGACTACAGCCATTCTGAGCTCAACCCACAGCAAAAATCACCTGCAGACAAAAAGGTACACATGATAGCAAGTCTTTAGTACTCATCTATTATAGTATCTTAATACTTAAGCTAGAGCCTTTTTAAGGAAGGTCCCTGCCTCAATCAATCAAGATTTATGAAATCAAAAACTCTCAAATTCAAATCAATCAGTGACCCTGTTTTAATCTTAAAGTTGATTAAGTAGTCAGAACAATTAGCTACTCCACCTAGATGTACACACATAACTGTCAATATTCCCTATCTTAAGGGCAACAAAATCCACATAAGTCACTCTTCTCACCATCCAAGATAAGTAAGGAATGCCTCAAGTCCTTCATGGCATGGTTGCTACCTGCCAGAAATCTCTACCTGATACTAAGGACCAAAATCTTCTGTTTTAGTATTAACAGGACACTTTCCATCATAGCACTGTGAAGTCTAGGTAGAAGATTACAGACAAAAGAATAACTACTTCACTGAGAATTAAAGTAATTCATCAACAATGATGAATTTAGACTTTCAGACAAGCTGGTCTATCAACTGACCAGTTCTGCTCACCAATGGATAAGTTTAATCAGCGTTCAACAACGTTGCCTCTTTCAAGTAGTCAGGATGCTAACTGCAGCAGCCACATGCACTCAGGAGAGTACGTCCTAATTCCCAGTCATAAGTATGTGAGAAAAGGCCGTGCGTGATCTTTGACAATATTCAGTGATAAGCATTAAGCTTTAGGCAGCTTACCTGTTTTTGCTTGGAAGACCTGATAAATTCTGTAAAATCAACTTAACTGTGGAAAGAAAATGAAACATAATTAATGGCTGATATTTGTATTTTGGTTTACATATTGTGCGACGTTACTGTGGCATGTCCATATCAATGGATAACATTAACAGCCAAGCACTGTAATGAAACCACAATTTTGAGAACTATGGAGAATTCCTTCCTTGTTCCAAGAGAAATATAAAGTGAGACATACTGTACTTCGGCACACTGCTATGCACTCTGTCTGTGAATCCATTTTAGATGTAGGAAAGAAAAAATTCAAATGTTAAGGGTGACGTCTGCAAATGATGTAAACATGCTGAGATTAACTGGTCATCAATTGTGCCACACTGAACTGTTGAAATGCAACAGAACTGCCAATAAGATAGAGGGAAAACCCTCTGTTACTTCATTCCTTGAAAGATGTATAAATCCAGCTCAAGATTACATGTCCAATTCTTCTGAAATCCACCTGCTTTTGACGTGCACGACAAAACATGCTAATCACCACCAGTCCAATATTGCACTGAAGATAGACAATCATATGAAAGAGCCAAAAATTCCAAACAGATTTCAATGAGTACATGAATTTACAAACAAATCTCATTTGCAAGGTTTTCCCCCCGCAAGTGCTTGCTGCATTCCAAACATGCAACCAAGAACCACTGAATGTGCTCTGACAAGCTACAGGATTATATAACACAGCTATGTTACAGAAACAAGGCAAACCTATGCACTACCAAATTATTACTCTTTTTTTTAACAAGCTGCTACTGACAAGTAGTTAAGAATGCTACCACATTATACAGAAAGCCCTAGCTTATCAAAAATATAAGATACCATACTGACCACTTAAATTTTTCAGATTTCTGATCCACTTACACCTACTAACCACAAAAGGTGATCACTTCACCTGTATTAGCACAAAAAAAGCCCAAATTTCTGTAACTGAAAGACCTTATTTTACTTCTAAACTGTCTGAATACTTTCTTTCTATAGACAAGTCTGTAAGCCAGAAAGACTGAATGTTTGATAATTGCACTTGGAGATAAACAGCTCCTCACATCTGTATATGCTATCTTCTCAATAGATGAAACAGCAATGCCAACGTGCAAGGAAAGAATTCAATGGGAGAGAGAATTCTCTGAAAGGGCCTTCGTTTCTTGAAAAGTCAAATCCATTTGCCCACTAATTCATGTAGCATCCTGATGTAGTATTTCAGCAGTTTTCTAGCACCTTTCTGTGTTCCTATGACCAAAAATTATTTCCCAATATTTTGTCGTCAACCCAGAACCAGGTATGCTCAGTACTCCTGTGATGACAGCTGTCAAGTTTTGCCCATCATACACCATGGACACAATATACAACTTCTCATGCTTGAACCAGTCAAGTTAATTTCAGATCACCACATAAAATAAAATCAACATTAAGCTGTTCCAGAAATGCAAGTTAATCTAATAAACTTTTGCTAGCTGTTCATCCAAACAATCAAGAGATGGTAACAAATGTAGACAAGTCATTAGATGGCTGAAATGAATAACCCAAAGAAGTGAAATGTAGTTAAAAAAAAAAAAAGGTTTTTTTAAACACATGTAAGTTCAAATCAGCAGTAGAATGAGGCCTCCAAAGAAGAACAAATGTTTAGATAAATGGATAAGGCTTTTGGGAAAGCCCTACATACTCACCAATTCAAAGCACAAAGGCTTCATTAAATAATATCTTCAAAAAAGCATCAATAAGAAATACACAAGACTAGGACCATACTTTCATTTCATTACCTAGCAAAATCTCATACCATACTCACTTTCACTACCAATCAAAAAGAATAAAACATTTCATAAAACTAGCTCTCCATAACACTGATGCTTACTTATCACTGTATAATTTCACATATCCAGATCCCATGCAATCAAATCATGGTCTGGGAAGGACAGCTGAAGAAAATCCAGCATAAGCCAGGGGATGACATTAACTGAAACTAAATAAACTAAAGTGGGTGAACAATGCTTATGAATTTTATTTAAAAAAAACCTGGTAAGTCGGTAAGCCATTCCCTATCTCAGCTGCTGGCAAAAAATGGACTTAACAGTCAAAGCAAGAAGTTTATCAACTGGGAGATTTAGTTTCACTGGAGCAACAGCTGAGTGAAGTCTGCAGACAGGCCCGTTGCACGGAAGGCTTCGGCGAGGCGCTGCTATTTAGGCGAAGCCAGTAGGTGTCGAGCCTGAGCCAGAGAGCGGTCCCACAAACTTAAGGCCTCAGTCAGCATCCCCGCACTCCTCAGCCCGATTAGGGCCACTGCCGACACATCACAAGCCTAGAAAGCACAGCACCTTCCACCTCCAAGCGGGCACGACCTGAGCGCCTCCAGCACCAGCCCGCACGTTCGCCGGGATCCTCCGTCCAGAGGCCAACAGGGCCCGGAGGGGTCGCTCCCCCCATGCCAGGTGCGCCCCAGTCCCGCCAGAGGCCGTTTGTGATCCGATCCTGCGGAGAACAAGCCCGGCCTCCCCGCGGCACCGGGGCGGGGGGACAGAAAGGGGGCGGGGGGAGGGGGATATCCAGGCTCACAGGTGAGGAGGACCATCCGGAGCGGCCGATAGGCCTCCATGTGCGACAGCATCACAGGGACCAGGCCAGGACTCCGGCGGAGCCCGCCTAGGCAGCTGGAGAAACCGGCAACGTCTCTCCGGCCCCGTGGCCATCTCCCAGTGCAGACCCTCCGCCCCGGGGATGGGCGGCCGGCCAGCGGCCGAGAGCACTGCCCGGGGAAAGCGGATCTCCCTCAGCCCGCTTCCCTCGCCCCACCCACCGTACACACCGCTGCCCGCTACACGTGAGAGAGGCTCCCCGCCGAGCGCCTCACTCGGTGTCCCTGCAGCTCCGGAGAAGCAGCAACAAGATGGCGTCGTCCCTCTCTTTCCCCTTTCCCAACTGACCGAGCCCACACGCATGCGCGCCCCCTGCGCCACAGTTCAGCCTACACTACACATGCGCGACCCTGCAGCCTCCTGCCGCCCGAGGGCTTTACGCCAGGCTTATCTTTACGCATGTGCAAACTCCGTTCCTATGGCAGAGTGTCACCGCAACCTCTTCTTGTAACCGGAACCAGTGTGCGTGCCTTGCAACGGTTATCACCGCCTCTCACTGCGCATGTGCTAGTTCATAGGCGGCCGGCGCATGGAACCTCAGTACGCATGCGTCTGTCCTTTTCGCGGCTGTCATTGCTTTCCCCTTTCACCCGTGCTTGGTTCACAACTGCGCATGCCTAGCGTGTCCTCGGCTGCTCCACTTTTCCTTTGCCAACGTCTGTGGGGGCAGGGGGCAGGTGCTGGGAGGGAGCTCCCGCCTCACAGTCGGCAAAGGGCCTGTCTAATTCAGATTGAGGGTGCAGAGTCCGGGCCTCCCTGACCTTCAGTCTCATGGTCTATTTTGGCATCTCCTTGGCATTACCAATTATTCCGATCTCTCCCTCTTGTTTCCAGGGTAGCATCCTCCCATCCTGTCTTGGTGCTGGCTGGAATAGCATTGACGTGGGG
Source organism: Dermochelys coriacea (assembly GCF_009764565.3). Classification (NCBI taxonomy): domain Eukaryota; kingdom Metazoa; phylum Chordata; order Testudines; family Dermochelyidae; genus Dermochelys; species Dermochelys coriacea. Next base: position 44,755,676 of record NC_050069.1, on the reverse strand, counting down.
TTGGTGGGCTGAGTGTTTTCTGGTGGGACGAGACATAGGATACTAGTGACGGTTTCAAGCTAAATGAATGGGTTATAAGGTCCCTATTGTCAGTGATTGATGCCTCAGGCTAGGTCGACACTGGCAGATTTTTTTCACCCAGAGTTTGGTCAGTGATAAAAAAAGCACTTAAAGAAAATTGCTGTTGTGTGTTCATGTTGTCTTCCACTGTCGGCAGAGCGCGTTCACACTTGCGGCACTTGCCTCGGCAATGAGAGCAGTGCACAGCGCAGCTCTCCCCCCCTCTGCCGCTCGGTCTTGTGGGAAGATGGAGGGGATCGTGGCACATCATGAGTTCGGGCTCATTGCCCCGTGATGCACTGCTTTCCGTCCCAGCATTCCATGTGCTTTCGTCTTCAGTTTGCAGCATTTTTCAACATCCCTTGTTTTCTGCTTGCCCCACCACATCTATCTGCACGAATGGGTCCTGTGCTGATCTCCACTGCTCTGCAAGCTATCACTAGCACATTGTGAATAGCAGTTCAGTTATTCTTGAAGTTACGAAGGCAACGGCAGTCACAGTTGCCTGATGCAGTGTCCAACATGGAAAGCAGCAACATTAGGTTACTTTTGGCATTCACAACACAGCTGAACACAGTGGAACATCATTTTTGGGCTTGGGAAACTAGCACTGAGTGATAGGATCGCATTGTTATACAGGTCTGGGAACTTTCAGATGCGGAAAGCCACCTTCCTGGAACTGTGTGTGGCACTTGCTCCAGACCTGCAGCACAAGGATACCCAAATGAGAACTGCACACTCGGTGAAAAAGCATGGGACAATTGCAGTATGGAAGCTGGCAACTCCAGACTGCTATCAGTCAGTCGCGAACCAGTTTGGAGTGGGAAAGCTGACCACTGGGGCTGTATTAACACAAGTGTGCAAGGCAATGAATCACATCCTACTGCAAAGACCGTGACTCTTGGCAACATGTGTGAAATGTGGATGGCTTTGCAGAAATGGGTTTCCCTAACTGCGGAAGTGCAATAGATGGAACGCATATTCCAGTTCTGGTACTGGGCCACCTTGAGACGAAGTACATCAATCGGAAGGGGTACTTCTCCAAGGTTTTTCAGGTGCTTGTGGATCCTCATCGGTGTTTCACTGATATCAATGCAGGATGGTCCAGAAAGGTGCATGATGCATGTATCTTTAGGAATAGTGGCCTGTACAGAAAGCTGCAAGCAGGCACTTTCTTTCCAGACCATAAGGTCATCGTAGGGGAAGTCAAAATGCCCATAGTGATTCTGGGAGACCCGGCGTCTAAGTTCCCTCTAAGCTGCGTGGCCGCATGGCTGTGCAGCTGTCTATTAAGCCCCGCACAGGGGCTCAGGACTGCGGTGAGGAGAGATGCCTCTCCCCCAGCATGGACCTGCTGCAGCAGGGAGAGGCGTCCCACCCCGAAAGCCCCAGTGTAGACCTGTCATGGTGGGGAGAGGCGTCCCTCCCTGCCGGCCCCAGCACGGACCTGCCCTGGACTTGCTGTGACCGGGGGAGAGGAGCCCCTCTCCCAGTCTGGCCCAGGGCCAGGCCCACCAAAGCTGCTGGAAAGAGGAACCCCTCCCTCTGCCCAGCCCAGCCCCGCTGGAGCTGCCGTGCCTGGGAAGCAGCGTCTCTCCCCCAGCCCCGAGCTGCTGCGGTGAGAAAGGGCTGGGGGGAGTCATCTCTCTCCACCGCAGCCTTGGGTCAGCCTGCACCCCAAACCCGTTATTCCTGGCCCCACTCCAGAGCCTGCAGCCCCCTGCACCCAAACACTCTGCCCCAGCCCTGACCCCCTTCCCACGCCCTGAACCGTTCATCCTCAGCCCCACTACCAGAGCCCACACCCCCAGCCACAGCCCTCATACCCCTGCACCCCAACCCTCTGCCACAGTCCTGAGCCCCCCTCACACTCAAACTCTCAGACCTACCCTCACGACATGAATTTTGTTATGTGCATCAATATGAAGGTGATGTGTCACCTCTATCACCTCCATATTGGTGCACATAACAAAATTCATTCCGCACACAGACATAAAAAATTAGAGGGAACACTGCCCGGCATACCCCTTAATTGCATGGCTCCTGAAGCTGTACATGGAAACCTAGATAGCAATAAGGAGCGGTTCAACAACAGGCTCAGTAGGTGCAGAATGATCATGGAATGTGTGTTTGGCCGGTTAAAGGCGGGTTGGCGATGACTATATGGGAGGTTAGACCTCAATGAGGAAAATATTCCCATGGTTATAGCCGTGTGTTGCACGCTGCATAATATGTGTGAAGGGAAGGGCAAAAAGTTTACTCGGGGTGGACTGCCGAGGCAGAATGCCTGGCTGCTGATTTTGAACGGCCAGATACCCCAGGGCCAGACTGCCTAGCTATGCGGGGAAATGCCCAGCATTCAGAAACAAAGCCAGCATTCTACATTTCTCTGCCCTCAACCCGCTAAAGAACTTCACAAAGCAAAACCACTTACCAGGGGACTCCTCTCCTGCTTCTGGCTCACCAAAGAGCGGCTGCAGAGACTGGTTAGACACCTCTGGAGTGAAGAACAGCCCCTGACTGGACTCACCATCGGGCGACTGTGCCATGGGCTCCACATCTTTTTCAGCCTCCACCTCTTCATCAATGACTTCCTCTGGATTAGGTACACTTTCCACTGGCTCCAGACCACCAAAGTATCCACAGTGCTCTTGGTGGTGGTGGTGGAGGTGGGCTCGCCTAGGATAGTGTCCAACTCCTTGGAGTAAAAACGGCAGGTCTGGGGTGCAGCACTGGAGCGACCGTTTGCCTTCATCACCTTGTGGTACCCGTTCCTCAGCTCTTTCATCTTTGCACGGCAGCATATCCCAGTCATATCCCTTTTCACACAAGCTGCACGCAATCTGGCCATAGGTATCGAAATTCCTATGGCTGGAGTGCAACTGGGACTGGACAGCCTCTTCTCCCCAAACACTTATCAGATCTAGTAGCTCCAGTGGTCCAAGCGGGAGATTGTTTGCTGCATGGAGCCACCGTGGTCACCTGGGAGGATGTGATGTGAGCTCTCCATGCTGCACAAACAGGAAGGGGAATTTCAAAATTCTCAGGGTTTTAAAGCAGGAGGGATGGAAGGTTGTTTACCTGGCAGCAGAGTTGAAACTGCTGACCAGAGTGGTGAGGATGGGCATTGTGGGACACATTCTGAAGGCCAATAATAGTGCTAAAATCAAGCACGGTGTGTACACTGGCACTAGAACGATAAAATCTTGGGGCAAAAAGCCTTATGACACTCATTGAAGTGGTTTTATTACAGCGCGGCAACTGAGAAGTTTTGTCGCAAAAATTGGCTTTGCAGTGTGTACAAACTGCTGTTTCATTGCCAAAAGTTGCCTTTTGGTGAAAAAACTTACCAGTGTAGACAATGCCTTAGAGACTGGGCATTATGAGAGAGCATTAAGTCAGGATTCTGCTCTCCATTTGAATAGCAACTATCTTCAATTTTGGTTTGGAAATAGGTTCCAGTTTTTCTGGAAAGAGTTCTCCAGCTTTCTAGTCTTGCTGCATGGGAACATAATTTTCTTATTATTTTATTGTGAAAAATACAAGATAGTTGGTGGAACACAACATGTAGGTCAATTGAGTTTATATGACAGCTGGACCTCTTTGCTGTCTCCAGGAGAGATGTTACTCGTGCAGGAAGATAAAAGTCTCTGTCAACAGGTAACTAGACCCTTAAGAGAGTCATTGTTACTGCTGAAATGTGTATCCAATTGGGAACTGCTAGGGAGCAATTGGTGTGATAAACTTGATATGAGTTTGCAATAATACCACACAGGATCATAAACTGTCATGTAATTTTGTGTCTGGAAAAGGATGGTTAGGAATAACAATGAAGACATCTATTGTATAGAAGTTTTGGTAGGGTTTAGAGAGGCATGAGGGGTACAGGTGAGTTTTGGTAGCTGGGGAAAAGGGAGAAGAAATTACCCTCTCTTTTTCCTTCTCATCCAGCCATTTTTCTTCTGCACCATAACCTTGCCCATCTTTCCAAATAAAAAGTAAAGCAGGATACAATCAAAGGTGAGCTGAGAGAGAAAGGTATCTAGAGTTGTGACCCCTTTGCTGTTTTAGGCTCACTGCTTCTGATTTTACCTTTGCTTTGCAGGCAAAAAAAAAAATTAAATCTATTTTGATACAAGTTTATTTCTCCTGCCTCTGCCTTGGTCTATACGATCTCCTTTTACTGGGTTCTTTGACCTTATATTTTATGCTGTTCTTATATTCCCCTTTCTTTGTTTCCTTTCTCCCAGCCTACTCATCTATTTTTCTTCCTTATTTCTCATCCTATTCCTCCCTTCCTCCCATTTAATCAATGGACACAATAATCCAGGGTACAAAATATATTGGAATGACTGAACATGTCATGCTTGTGCAAGAGTAGCTCTATATGTGAAAGAAGGCGTAGAATCAAATGAAGTAAAAATCTTAAATGAACCAAACTGTACTATAGAATCTTTCTGCATAGTAATTCTATAATCAAATAATAAGAATATAGCAGTAGGGATATATTACCGACCACCTGAGCAGGATGGTGATAGTGACTGTGAAACGCTCAGGAAGATTAGAGAGGCTATTAAAATAAAAAATACCTCAATAATAAAGGGGGATTTCAACTATCCCCATATTGACTGGGAACACGTCACCTCAGGACGGGATGCAAAGATAAAGTTTCTTGACACCTTAAATGACAGCTTCTTGGAGCAGCTAGTCCTGGAACCCACAAGAGGAGAGGCAATTTTTGATTTAATCCTAAGTGGAGCACAGGATTTGATCCAAGAGGTGAATATAGCTGGGCTGTTTGGGAATAGTGACTATAATATAATTAAATTTAACATCCCTGTGGCGGGGAAAACACGACAGCAGCCCAACACGGTATCATTTAATTTCAAAAAGAGGGACTCCACAAAAATGAGGAAGTCAGTGAAACAGAAATTAAAATGCATCCGATGAAGTGAGCTGTAGCTCACGAAAGCTTATGCTCTAATAAATTTGTTAGTCTCTAAGGTGCCACAAGTACTCCTTTTCTTTTTGAGAAATTAAAAAGTACAGCACCAAAAGTGAAATCCCTGCAATCTGCATGGAAACTTTTTAAAGATATCATAATTGAGGCTCACCTTAAATGTATACTCCAAATTAAAAAACATAGTAAGAGAACCAAAAAAGTGCCACCGTGGCTAAACAACAAAGCAAAAGAAGCAGTGAAAGGCAAAATGGCATCCTTTAAAAAGTGGAAGTTAAATCCTAGTGAGGAAAACAGAAAGGAGCATAAATTCTGGCAAATGAAGTGTAAAAATATAATTAGAAAGGCCAAAAAAGAATTTGAAGAACAGCTAGCCAAAGCCTCAAAAAGTAATAGCAATGTTTTTTTTAAGTACAACAACCAGTGGATCCACTGGACAACCGAGATGCTAAAGGAGCACTCAAGGCTGATAAGGCCATTGTGGAGAAACTAAATGAATTCTTTGTATTCAGGGCTGATTCCCCACTCTGGCACTTTGAGTAAAGAAGGTGCGGGCCCGCAAGGATTTTAAAAATTCATATGGGCCACTCTAGGCTGGTATTAAACTTCCAAGCTCACAGCTTTTCTCTGACCTTAGATGGGTAGATGCTGCCACCACCCAAGTGCAAACCACCCCCCACCCCACTCCTTTTGAGAACCCAGGAAGGAGCATTTGGGAATTCTTCCTGTGCGGTACCCTCAAGCCCTTTCACACACACCCCACCCCGAGAAGAGCTCAGAAAAAAACAAAGGAAATCAGCTGTTGCCACCAGCTAATTAAACAACATGCACAAACCTCTTAGGGACACAAAAATTCAATCCTGTTTTTAAAAAAGGTAAATTTTATTAAAAACAAAAAGAAAGGAAATACATTTGGAATTTAGGCTTTTTGCTAGATTTTAAAAGACACAATTACAAAAATTAAGCATCAAGATAGCTCTTTTGAGATTTAGCTTAAAGATTACAAGCAAAAGAGAAGCATTTGGATTTAGCACAGAGGAGTTCACAAGCCAATAAGAAAGAAAAGAAATAACCCTCATCGTGTTTATTTTAGACATTCCTTGATCTTGGGTTTTAGATAAGTAGGTTTGAGGTATGAATTTGTGATTTTCATACCTGGTTTTAAAGCTGCTTACAGCATTCCTGCTCCATGTCTCTGCTCTCTGGAGAACAACACAAAGGGAAAGCTTTTTTCCCAATTTTAAAAAGTTCTAGCCCTCCCATTGGCTCTTTTGGTCAGGTGCCCACTCCCTTTCCTTTACCTGGGGGACTTTCTTATCCCTTTACAGGTAAAGCAAGCAGAGAACAACTATCAAGAGGGACTTTATAGCTAACAGGCTGGCTGGGTGTCCATAAAAGGGAGCTACCCGCCACTCCCTTCATTTATCACAGCATCAGTCTTCACGGCTGAGGATGTGAGGGAGATTCCCGAACCTGAGCCATTGTTTTTAGGTGACAAATCTGAGGAACTGTCCCAAATTGAGGTGTCATTAGAGGAGGTTTTGGAACCAATTGATAAAACTAAAGAGTAATGTCACCAAGACCAGATGGTATTCACCCAAGAGTTCTGAAGGAACTCAAATGTGAAATTGCAAGACTACTAATGGTAGTCTGTAACCTATCATTTAAATCAGCTTCTGTACCAAATGACTGGAGGATAGGCAATGCGATGCCAATTTTTAAAAACAGCTCCAGAGGTGATCCCGGCAATTACAGGTCAGTAAGCCTGACTTCAGTTCTGGGCAAACTGCTTGAAACTATAGTAAAGAACAACACTGTCAGACACATAGATGAACATAATTTGTTGAGGAACAATCCCTCACCAAAGGCTCTTAAGCAAAGTAAGCTGTAATGGGATAAGAGGGAAGGTACTCTCATGGATCTGTAACTGATTAAACGATAGGAAACAAAAGGTAGGAATAAATGGTCAGTTTGCAGAGAGAGGTAAATAGTGGTGTCCTCCATATTCATACATGACCTGGAAAACAGGGTAATCAGTGAGATGCCAAAATTTGCAGATAATACAAAACTACTCAAGATAGTTAAGTCCAAAGTAGACTGCAAAGAGCTACAAAAGGATCTCTCAAAACTGGGTGACTGGGCAACAAAATGGCAGATGAAATTAAATATTGATAAGTGCAAAGTAATGCACATTGGAAAACATAATCCCAACTACACATATAAAATGATGGGTTCTAAATTAGCTGGTTTCAGAGGAGCAGCCATGTTAGTCTGTATTTGCAAAAAGAAAAGGAGTACTTGTGGCACCTTAGAGACTAACAAATTTATTTGAGCATAAGCTTTCGTGAGCTACAGCTCACTTCATCGGATGCAAATGAGCTGTTACCACTCAAGAGAGATTTTGGAGTCATTGTGGATAGTTCTCCAAAAACATCCACTCAGTATTCTGCAACAGTCAAAAAAGCAAACAGAATGTTGGGAATCATTAAGAAAGGGATAGATAAGACAGAAAATTTAATTTTGCCTCTATATAAATCCATGCTATGTCCACATCTTGAATATTGTGTGCAGATGTGGTCACCCCCATCTAAAAAAAGATATATTGGCATTGGAAAAGGTTCCGAAAAGGGCAATATAAATGATTAGGGGTATGGAATGGCTTCCATATGAGAGATTAATAAAACTGGGACTTTTCAGCTTGGAAAAGAGATTACTAAGGGGGGATATGATTGAGGTCTATAAAATCATGACTGGTGTGGAGAAAGGAAATTAGGAAGGGTTATTTACTTCTTATAAACACAAGAACTAGGGGTCACCAAATGAAATGAACAGACAACAGGTTTAAAAAAAAACAAAAGGAAGTATTTCTTCAATCAATGCACAGTCAACCTGTGGAACTCCTTGCCAGAGGATGTGGTGAAGGCCAAGACTATAACAGGGTTCAAAAAAGAACTCGATAAATGCATGGAGGATAGGTCCATCAATGGCTACTAGCCAGGATGGGCAGCGATGGTGTCCCCAACCTCTGTTTGTCAGAAGCTGGGAATGGGTGACAGGAGATGGATCACTGGGTGATTACCTGTTCTGTTCTTTCCCTCTGGGGCACCGTGACCTGGCCACTGTCGGAAGACAGGATACTGGGCTAGATGGACCCTTGATCTGACCAGTATGGCCGCTCTTATGTTCTCCCTCTTTCTGCCACACTCGCCCAGTCTCTAAATTAACTAGTAGTCTTTTGTATTTTTCTCCCTCACACCCCATTGTGCTTTTCTAAACCTGAAGTTCCGCTGAGGGAGGGGACGGGTGGGAAGCAGTCGCACAGCCACCAGCCCACCCTTTCCTCTCCTGTGCAGCTCCCTCTGATTCCTAAGAAGAAGAACCCGCCTTGACCTGTTTCTGGCCCCTCTGGCGGTCCGTAGCTGGGGGCCGTTCTTTAGTCGTCGGGGGAGGCGGGGCTCGCCCAATCATCGCGGGGAGTCGGGACGCTTAGAGGCTGCTGGGATCTGAGTAGCCATGGCGACGCGCTGTGGCGCCGCTGCTCTGCTCCTGGTGCTCAGCGTGCGCCTCTCGGCTGGGCAGAGCTTCTCCCTGCCTCTGCGCCAGCCGCAGGACTGCGGCCATGCCCGTTACTTCGATATCTCCAGCCTGGCGTGCGGCCAGTGCGGGCCCCACCAGGGGCGGAGCGCCTGGGGTGAGAGCGGGGGGAGGGGCCCTGTCTCCCAGCAGGCGGGGCCGGGTGTGTAAGAAGCCTCGTCTGCCCCCCTTATCCCCCCCCGCCTAGGCACTGGGGGTGGGTGAACCCCCATCTCTTGGGGGGAGCTGCCCTTGGAGGCTCAGCTCCCTCGCGAGGTGGCGGAGCCTGGCTGAGGGGGTTGCATCATGTTACGGCCCGCCCCGGCCTGCGTTCACGAAGTACCCGTTGAAGCCGTGTTTGTGGTAGTCCCTGGGAGCTGAGTGGCGCTAAGCGGGGGGGGGGTTGTTCAACGTTTGGCTCTTACGACACTGAAGCGTTTGGTTTAATTCATCTTTTGCATGGCAGAAATCGGGATGTTCATTCTTTGCACGTGAGCTACTTGCGAAGTGGTGGCAAGTCTCCAGTGATCACACATGGATAGTGGGGAAGTGATGCTTCTAGGGGAAAGTGGTGATCTAGGGCATTTTGTCCTAAGCCTTTTTGTTTTTCACAGTAGCATAGGTGGGTTGAATTTACAGTACATCCCCCCCGTCCTGGGGCAATAGCTTCACCTTGTGGGAACGTTGCAAGACAAGTTTCTCATTTCTGTGGTGTTTAGTGTTTGTGGTTTTGGGTTTGTTTTTAAGAATAGGAGTAAACCTGAAATGTAGGTCTTATTTTTATTGTTTAGTTCTACCACAGAAATATTGCTGAGGAAGAAATTCGGTCTCTTCCAAATGTGTGAATCTTGGACAGATATGAAGCAGAGAAAGAGGAAGGTTTAAAAAAATACATCATTTTGACCAGAATGTAATTCTGATGTGATCAGCTTTTTCATTTCGTGTAACAATTTACCCAAGCGACAAGCCTAGAAATGAGAGAACAAAGTTTTGTTAGTCTTTTCCTTTTTGTGTTAAATATGCATAAATGTGGTGCTCATTAACTGAAGAGTTGATAGTATTAATCAAAGTTCTTTTCACAATATGTGGTCGATATACGATGATGTTTATAAATATTTCTGGGTCTTTGACACTTGTAAATTTCTGCAAACATTTACTTGATCAGATAGGTCCAGTACTGTAGAACCTCAAAAAATACAGACTCCGGAGTTACTGACTGAAGGGTCACAGGTCCCTGTATCTTAAAGGTAGGCACATCTGGGCTGCCTGTTCCCCACAACCGGGCAGCCACTTATAGCTGTGTTGAATGCTGTTTTCCCCTCTACCTCTCCCCGGCTGGGAGGAGGACAAGCTTGCAAGCTCAGAACTTGGGAAAGAAACTTCTAGAACTGCTACTAAAACCTGACCTGGAGTGTAAGCTGCTGGAGCCCGAGCTTTGGAGGAGCAGCTCAGTTTTAAAGGACCACAGCCTGCACCACGCACTGACACTGCGATGCCCCAGGGTGCCTCACTCATCACCCTGGCAGCTGGGGCCACCCTCACTCACCGCCAAGCCACTGCAGAGCTGTGAGCCCCTGCTCCAAGCGGTCCGCTCTGAGGAGCATCCAATAAAGCAGGGGTGGTCAACCTGAGCCTGAGAAGGAGCCAGCATTTACCAATGTACATTGCCAAAGAGCCCCAATAATACATCAGCAGCCCACCATCAGCTCCCTGCCTCCACTTCCAGCGCCTCCCCCCCTCTCCCCGCACCTCCTGATCAGCTGTTTTGTGGCATGCAGGAGGCTCTGGGGAGAGGGGGAGGAGCAAGGGCATAGCAGGCTTAGGGGAAGGGATGGGAAACGGGGTGGGCAGGGCCTGTGGCAAAGCCAGGGGTTGAGCAGTGAGTATGCCCCGGAACATTGGAAAGTTGGCGCCTGTATAGGCACTGATTCCGGGGCAGGAGCTACAAGGAGCCGCATATTAACTTCTGAAGAGCCGTAGGTTGGCCACCCCTGCAGTAAAGGCTTGTTCAGAGTTACGAACAACCTCCATTCCCGAGGTGTTCGTAACTCTGAGGTTCTGCTGTAGTTCATTTCAGGTTATTCAACAAGTTCAGTGCAATAAGTAGTTCAAAGTTATGAAACAGATTGGGACCTGAAATAGCAGGAAAGTTTACTAGGTGTGAGAAAGGGAAGATCTACTACAGTAGAACCTCAGAGTTACAAACTGATCAGTGAACCACACATCTCATTTGGAACTGGAAGTATGCAATCAGGTAGCAGGAGAGAGAGAGAAGCAAATACAGTGCAGTAGTGTGTTAAACGTAAACTACTTTACTATGTAGAAGAAAAATACTGCTTTTTTTTTTTTAAAGTTTCACAACTGTATTAAGTCAATGTTCAGTTGTAAACTTTTGAAAGAAGAACCGTAACATTTTCTTCAGAGTTAAGAACATTTCGGAGTTACGAACAACCTCCATTTCTGAGGTGTTTGTAACTCTAAGGTGATACTGTTTTATGTGATCTGTCCAGAGCTGAGAGCATTTAGAATAGGTTCTGTTTTGAAATGTATATACATAAAAAATTCAAAACATGTTGTTGATACACGAGTATTGTATATTCATGTGAAGAAGGGAATAACAGGGATCAGAAAAGTTCTGAGAATTTTTTTTAAATGACATTGTCAAATTGAGTATTGACATAGTTCAATATTTTACATGTTTAATTTTATATCAGCTTTTGTTTTGTAATAGAAGTAGCAATAAATGTAAACAACAATCGGTGGCCCTTTCCTATATGTCATAGTGTACCCTGTTCCTCTGTGTCATGGTGTGCCCTCAACTTTCACAGCTGAAATCAGTGGAAGTTGTGAGCACTACACACTTCACAGGATTAAGACCATGGAATAGTATTTGCAGTATTTGAGGATGGGTTATTTTACTATTCATGTTTTGAATAAAGGAAAAAATATATTTTAAAAGTATTGAATTTAAAATAGCTTACAAAATAACTTTGAAGATCTTTGCACACAAAGAAGACAGTGGTTTTCCTGGTTATCTTTAATCTGTCAGAGTAATTCTATTTTTGAAGGGTAAAAATTGAACTCTAACACGAACATTCTAAAAGAAGTGGAGTGTTTTTACTGCAGTTCTTATTCAAACATCCTAGTTGTTTAAGTAGGAAATTGTGAGTCCTCATTTAAGAGCTGTAGCAATTGCTCTACAATAGAGTTGGGGTTTATTTGTATAAATTGGGGTGAAAAATAAACTATTTACTTTTTAGGTATTTCATGTGTATGTCTACCAGGATTCAAGATGGTTTCTAATAATGGTGGGCCTTCTGTTATTTGTGAAAAATGCCCAGAGAATATGGTAGGTATTAAGCTTTACATATTGTGATATGATACATTTTTGCAGTTTTTACAAGTCCTCTATAAGTTTTTATTTTTTTAATAAAATTTATTACAAAATTTATTACTTAATTTTGTTTGGAAAATTTTAACTTAATGTTTTAATGGCAGTATTTTTATTTAGAACTATTCAAAATTTTGTGTTCAGATATTGGTAAGAGTGCCATATTTATGAAACTTGTGATTCATCTTACAACAGTTTTTAGCTGTCTATGACAAACGCGGGGAGCTTCCTTTGAATGTAAGATGAGAAAATTGTTTTTAATTTTTGTGGGAATATTTGACTTCTGTAATGTTTAAAAGCTGTATTTTTTTATGTTTGCAGAAGTGAGTCATTGCCAAGAAAATTTCAGTGAGGCTAGAACAAGGATACTGAAATAAACAGTAGTAACCAATGTAAATAAGTTGATAGGCAAGCGTAAATCTGCCTTGAATAACTTTTTGGTTTGCTTATTCTCTCATACAACCAAATACTTTTCTAACTAAACAAGTTGTAGAACACACAGGTTGCTTAAAAGCTGACCAATTTAAGCATGATTTAAGAAAAAATGTATAAAATGTCATGAGTGAGCAAACAACTTAAGGGTATTCTAAATTTTGGTTTAATCTCTTATCAGTCTTTTGTTTCCTTTATGGCTATGTCTACACTGCACTTTCATTGGTAAAACATTTGTCGGTCGGGGTTTGAAAAAACCACACCCCCTGAACGACATAAGTTTTATAGACAAAAAGCAGTAGCATGGACAGCGCGAGATGCTCTGCCGACAATGAAGCTACTGTCCCTCGTTGGGGGTGGTTTTATTTTTTTCGGCAGGAGAGCAGCTACACTGTGTACCTTACAGCAGCATGGCTGTAGCAGTACAGCTGTGCCCCTGTAAGGTGCGCAGTGTAGACATAGCCTAAGTGACTGATGGCTGTCTCTCTGCACGAAGACCACCCCTTCAGGAAATCCCTAGGCTCAGTTGTTGGTTTTTTTGCTTCTTTTTTCTTGTCTATTTTTGGCATTTGTTTAGATCAAAGCTGGAAGGCCACAGTCTAGGCATTATGGTAGTCTGATCATCTTATCTCTATCCTTAACACGAGCAGCGACTTTTACATTGATCTTCAAAGATATGTATCTTATTAACTTTTGACTATTACCTAGTAAATTCTTATTGCCTATCTAGACTAAGTAAACTTGTGACTTCATGTCAGCTTCTTTAATCTCACTGTTTTAAAGACAGAGGTGTTTCTTGTCGCTCTAGCAAACCTCCTCAGGCATAGCTCCATTTCTGCCTTCCTTCTTTATTATAACTAAGGCTTACTATATCCTTCTGTTGCAGGGTGGATTTAATTTAAATTGATTTAAATCACTAGTCAGGAATACTCGGTTTAATCATGGAATTCTACATAAAAGTGCATTCTTCTTGGTTGTTATAACCTTAATACATATTCTTCACAACTCAGAGATAGATGTATGTTTCATTTTTAGAAGGTACACACTATACATTTTTAAAGTTATTTATTTTTAAAACTTTTCAGATTAGTTTTACAGCTATATCAGAAAATGAATGATTGGTTATTTCATTTACCAAAGGTAATTGAAGCAGATATTTATGAAGTCACTGAGAAATGAACTATCTCCAATTCAACAGGTTAATCATTAATATTTGGAGGATTTTCTTGCCATGCTGTATTAGGAGGAGAACATCACCAGACAGAAACATAAATTGTTTTATTTAACTAAATTTTAAATTTAATTTAAATAAAGTTATGTATTCTGGATTTTTTCTTCAACAGCAAACATAATATTTTAACAAAACAAGCATATGAATTTAGTTAAACATTCAAGTGTTTTAAAAACAGGTTTGTTAAAATTGGTTTAACTAAAATAGTTACATGCTTTTTTTTTTTTTAAAGCAAAAATTAAATTGACTGTCAGTCAGATCAACATGAGAAACTTAAAATATTGGCTTCTGCAGCTAATTCATCGTCTTCACTTCCTTTTCCTCTTTGTTCATAATCTGGAAAAGAAAAACACGCTTTCCTGCTTTTTCAGGTCCCAAACAATTTCTCAATTTGGAATGAATTAGTCCAGAGGAAGAAAATATTCTTTCTACACCAGCAGAAGAAGCTACTGCTGTTAAAAGTGAGATTATCACTTCTCCGATTAAACAGTCTCCGATTCCAAGTGCTTAAGTGACTTCCACCAATTCACTGTTGTGACTTTCTTTAAAACATCATCAGCAAACATATTTCTTGAATGGTTCACCCTTTGCTCTGAAGTTTATTATAGTTGGCATTATAATGGGATGATTCCTGGATGTCCATGTCATAGCTAGCTCCTCTTCAGCAGTTAAGGTTTAACCCTGGTACTGAGTATTGAGAATATTTACAAGAAAATAAGCTGGAGATAGTGCTTGTCCCATTTGTTTTTTTTTAATGCTTGTAATTTAACTCTGTCATTGCATATTTCTCTTTTTAAGATCTCCCTCAGTTCCTTCCTAATTTCAACAGCATCAGCAATAAAACAGCTATTTCCCTGCATTTTGTTCAAGGCTACAGAAATAGGCTTCAGGGTACTCCGCATGCATTCAACATTTCTCTTAAGCCCAATGTTGAGCACTTTGGCTGACAGTGCCATCTATTTTTTTTTCATGATTTTGTTCACAAACTCATCAGATTAGGCCAGTTCTTGATATAGTGCTTAGAACAGTCCCCTACTGAGTTCCATCCCACGTCTTGTGGGAGAGTTAGCATGGTTCCTCCCACTTTTTTCAGAGCAGCTGCTGCAAAGTGGTTGTTACAAAAGTATTTTACAATTTCAATAACATTAGCTTTTATTTCTGGAACACTGAAGTCTTTGGCTAGGAGGTGCATCAAATGAGCACTGCAACCGTATGCTATTAGCTTTGGGACTCTCTTCACTTTTCTACGTTTCTTCTCATCTTGGATACATTTGCAGCATTGTGTCTGACCAAGCTGCATACTAGACATTTGAATTTTTTTCCCCAGTTTGTTATAGCTTTTCTTGTAAGAATTCTGCTGTGTGCGAACATTTCCTGATGTCTCAATTGTTTCCGTAAGGAAGACATTTGTTGTCACACAAGCACATACAACAGGGTCGTTCTAGACATTGTTCCACCCATCAAGACTCAGGTTAACAATTTCACCCTCTAGACCTTTTGCACACTGCTCAATTTCTCTTTCATACACTTTATCCAGCAATTTGCCAGCAACATCTGCTCTGTTGGGTGGACTGTATCCTGGTCTTAATGACTGGACCATGTTAATGAAGTGTGGGTTCTCAATCATACAAAAAAGAGAGTTTGTTGCATAAATAAACTGGGCAATTTTCCCATCAATTACCTTTCTTTGTAATCTGCTGGTTCTTATCACAGATTTATCTATGATTGTTTCTGGATGATGGAGATATTTTTTTTTTTCTTTTTGCTACAGGTGATATACTGTGGTTATGTGACATACATGATGTGACTGAAATGGTATCATTGTCAGATAACTCTCTGAAACTGTAAAAAATGATGGTGCTCTTGAAGGTAGATAGTATTCAGAATCCTGTATGTTGAGGGTGGCTTCTCCTAAACAAAATAAGTCAATGCAGTTATTTAATTATTATTACCATACTGCTCATTTAGTATTACTCATTGCATTCACTGACTCTCAATACTACTTTAAAGATGGAATTGTAAAAGGAAGATCTGCCTATTTCAGCTATTTATTTTTTAATCACAACTGCATCTAAAATGATAGTACCATAGAGTAACCACTTTATTTTTTGCTCGAACATGAGAATTCAAGTATAGGTCAGAAGGAAGACAGGTAGTCCTTAAGAAAGAAGTATGAAATAAAAAAGTTTACCAACCTGAAGATCCTGCATGTTCAGACATGTTCCTTTCATCATCTTCAACGCAGCTTCCTCCTGAGAAGGAACACTTCTTACGATGTTGATTCATTTGGGCAACCAGGCCTTGCATTTCTTTGTTGCACTATTTGCCTTTTGCACGCATGCCTGTCTTACCCACAGGTAGAGGAACTTCATTAAAATATTCCTAAACTGGGTCTTTTTTATGGCCTGCTGCTATTATTAGTTTTCCTTTCTAGTGAGATAATGGTATGGTAGATTTCAAATCAATGAAGGCTACGCTCATAAAGACCTCAAGACTTCTGGAATATGCTGCTCAAACAGTTTCACTTTTGTTTCTACTGCCTGTTGCTCCCTTCTCACATTTATCTCCAGACTTCTTCTCCTTGTTCAGATCTATTCCGGCGCCAACAATCTTTTATTCATTGAACTTTTTGAAACTTTGCACTTTTAGAGAGAGATAAGGGATTGACTTTGCGTACACACATTTGCAGAGGGACAATACTGTTGAGGTCTGTTGTTTCCCGCCTCTATATATTTATTTAAAAACATTTAGCTGTTAACAAGCGTGTTATCTTTAGAGACACAAATCTACAGTTTGAGAACTGCAAAACTAAACATCTCTGATGGTATCTTCTAGACTGAGCACTGAGTCCCATTGGATAAATGCATAGATTATTTAGGTTAATCTTCCCAGAAGCCCCTGGATCCCCATAAGATTGGGTCCCTAATCCATGAACTATTCGCAAAAAGAAAAGGAGTACTTGTGGCACCTTAGAGACTAACAAATTTATTAGAGCATAAGCTTTCGTGAGCTACAGCTCACTTCATCGGATGCATTTGGTGGAAAAAACAGAGGAGAGATTTATATACACACACACAGAGAACATGAAACAATGGGTTTATCATACACACTGTAAGGAGAGTGATCACTTAAGATAAGCCATCACCAACAGCAGGGGGGGGAAAGGAGGAAAACCTTTCATGGTGACAAGCAGGTAGGCTAATTCCAGCAGTTAACAAGAATATCAGAGGAACAGTGGGGGGTGGGGTGGGAGGGAGAAATACCATGGGGAAATAGTTTTACTTTGTGTAATGACTCATCCATTCCCAGTCTCTATTCAAGCCTAAGTTAATTGTATCCAGTTTGCAAATTAATTCCTATTCAGCAGTCTCTCGCTGGAGTCTGTTTTTGAAGCTTTTTTGTTGAAGTATAGCCACTCTTAGGTCTGTGATCGAGTGACCAGAGAGATTGACGTGTTCTCCAACTGGTTTTTGAATGTTATAATTCTTGACGTCTGATTTGTGTCCATTCATTCTTTTACGTAGAGACTGTCCAGTTTGGCCAATGTACATGGCAGAGGGGCATAGCTGGCACATGATGGCATATATCACATTGGTAGATGCGCAGGTGAACGAGCCTCTGATAGTGTGGCTGATGTGATTAGGCCCTATGATGGTATCCCCTGAATAGATATGTGGACAGAGTTGGCAACGGGTTTTGTTGCAAGGATAGGTTCCTGGGTTAGTGGTTCTGTTGTGTGGTGTGTGGTTGCTGGTGAGTATTTGCTTCAGATTGGGGGGCTGTCTGTAAGCAAGGACTGGTCTGTCTCCCAAGATCTGAGAGAGCGATGGCTCGTCCTTCAGGATAGGTTGTAGATCCTTGATGATGCGTTGGAGAGGTTTTAGTTGGGGGCTGAAGGTGATGGCTAGTGGCGTTCTGTTGTTTTCTTTGTTGGGCCTGTCCTGTAGTAGGTGACTTCTGGGTACTCTTCTGGCTCTGTCAATCTGTTTCTTCACTTCAGCAGGTGGGTATTGTAGTTGTAGGAATGCATGATAGAGATCTTGTAGGTGTTTGTCTCTGTCTGAGGGGTTGGAGCAAATGCGGTTATATCGTAGCGCTTGGCTGTAGACAATGGATCGAGTGGTATGATCTGGATGAAAGCTAGAGGCATGTAGGTAGGAATAGCGGTCAGTAGGTTTCCGATATAGGGTGGTGTTTATGTGACCATCGCTTATTAGCACCGTAGTGTCCAGGAAGTGGATCTCTTGTGTGGACTGGTCCAGGCTGAGGTTGATGGTGGGATGGAAACTGTTGAAATCATGGTGGAATTCCTCAAGAGCTTCTTTTCCATGGGTCCAGATGATGAAGATGTCATCAATGTAGCGCAAGTAGAGTAGGGGCATTAGGGGACGAGAGCTGAGGAAGCGTTGTTCTAAGTCAGCCATAAAAATGTTGGCATATTGTGGGGCCATGCGGGTACCCATCGCAGTGCCGCTGATTTGAAGGTATACATTGTCACCAAATGTGAAATAGTTATGGGTCAGGACAAAGTCACAAAGTTCTGCCACCAGGTTAGCCGTGACAGTATCGGGGATACTGTTCCTGACGGCTTGTAGTCCATCTTTGTGTCCTTGCTTACAGACAGCCCCCCAATCTGAAGCAAATACTCACCAGCAAGCACACACCACACAACAGAACCACTAACCCAGGAACCTATCCTTGCAACAAAGCCCGTTGCCAACTCTGTCCACATATCTATTCAGGGGATACCATCATAGGGCCTAATCACATCAGCCACACTATCAGAGGCTCTTTCACCTGCGCATCTACCAATGTGATATATGCCATCATGTGCCAGCAATGCCCCTCTGCCATGTACATTGGCCAAACTGGACAGTCTCTACGTAAAAGAATGAATGGACACAAATCAGACGTCAAGAATTATAACATTCAAAAACCAGTTGGAGAACACTTCAATCTCTCTGGTCACTCGATCACAGACCTAAGAGTGGCTATACTTCAACAAAAAAGCTTCAAAAACAGACTCCAACGAGAGACTGCTGAATTGGAATTAATTTGCAAACTGGATACAATTAACTTAGGCTTGAATAGAGACTGGGAATGGATGAGTCATTACACAAAGTAAAACTATTTCCCCATGGTATTTCTCCCTCCCACCCCACCCCCCACTGTTCCTCTGATATTCTTGTTAACTGCTGGAATAGCCTACCTGCTTGTCACCATGAAAGGTTTTCCTCCTTTCCCCCCCCCTGCTGTTGGTGATGGCTTATCTTAAGTGATCACTCTCCTTACAGTGTGTATGATAAACCCATTGTTTCATGTTCTCTGTGTGTGTGTATATAAATCTCTCCTCTGTTTTTTCCACCAAATGCATCCGATGAAGTGAGCTGTAGCTCACGAAAGCTTATGCTCTAATAAATTTGTTAGTCTCTAAGGTGCCACAAGTACTCCTTTTCTTTTTGCGAATACAGACTAACACGGCTGCTACTCTGAAACCCATGAACTATTGGAACTCATTTACAAAACTTTTCTTAAACATTACTTGAATATATTGTTTCATACTATAGAATTAGAATTTATAAACCCTATTCCATGATGAGATATCTTTGAGCTATAATGTATATTAATTAAAACTATCTTTAGATAAAAGAAAAGGAGGACTTGTGGCAACTTAGAAGCGATCTGTAGCTCACAAAAGCTTATGCTCAAATAAATTTGTTAGTCTCTAAGGTGCCACAAGTCCTCCTTTTCTTTTTGCGGATACAGACTAACACAGCTGCTACTCTGAAACCTATCTTTAGATAAGATTTTTCCCTCAAAAAGCATTTTTGATTTTTTTTGTCATTGGTTTTTTTTTTTTTATCCACCCTATTCTGTTGTCTGTAATCTGGCATTCATTCTTGGACCCTATGGTAGGTTTTATGCAAAGATAAGATGGGAATAGTGGAGAACGAGAGTGACATTCAGTTCCCAATTCCCCCCTTTCCCCCTCCCCCCCAGTCATGCTGTGCAGTGGTGGTGTAGCTTAAGCTACACGTGTGTGATCACCATGGATGTACGAGACTCTATACAACTGCATAGGTTCTAGGCTGCCATTGCTTGACCCTCAACTCTTCCATTTCCACTGTTTCCCCATCTCCTGTGTGTGCACATTTGGCTATAATTAGGGCCCTACCAAATTCAGAGTAATGAAAAACACATCTTGGACTGTGAAATCTGGTCTTTTGTGTTTTTACCCTATACTATACAGATATCGCAGGGGAGACTAGCATTTCTCAAATTGGGGGGCCTGACCAAAAGGGGGGGTCAGAAGAATATTTAGGGGGGCTTGTGGTATTGCCACCCTTACTACTGCACTGTATGGTATTGCCAGCTTTACTTCGGCGCTGCTGCTGGCAGGGTGCTCCCTTCAGAGCTGAGTGCCTGGCTAACAGCTGCCACTCTCCCACCAGCAGCAGCGCAGAAGGGTAGTAGTACCACAACCCCCCCTACAATAATCTTGTGCTCCCCCTAATTCCTTTTTGGATCAGGACCTCAACAATTATAGCACTATGAAATTTCACATTTAAAAGTCCCATAACCATGAAATTGACTAAAATAGACCATGAATTTGGTAGGGCCCTACCTATGATCACTTCTGCATTGGTGATAAGTTGTCAAAATCCATAGCATTCATTTTTTTATTAGATGATGTTATGCCATTTCTGTTGTAAAACAAGCACTTCTAAACAACACTTTTATTTCCAAGATGGCATAATGGATTTCAACTAATGCTTTTAAAAAAAAAAAAAGGCAAACTAAAAACCTCCTCTATACTCTAACTAGGTACAATATTGTGACCTCAAACTTCAGAAAAGATCAGTCAGATCCTTAAATCTGAATGGTGCCCCCTGAATATATTGATGGTTCTCCTTGCTAGGGTCTCTAGTATGTTCTTCAGACAGCTTTGTGAATGTTTATGCACGTTACAATACCTAAATAATTTCTATTTTAAATAATGTATGTGTTCAGATTTTTTTTTCAGTTCTAGAGGACTTTTATAAAGGATTTTACATATGTTTTAAACTTTATAGAGTGGCATTACTGAAGATGGATGGAATTGTATTACTTGTCCTAAAGGCTTAACTACAGAAGGAAAATGTAAATGCGCCATTAATGAAATTTTAGGTAAGAAATCTATACTCAATATGAAATGTGATGATCTTAAACAATCTGATTTTATCAAAACAGCATTGTGTATTACTAACAAATTAATAAAAAAACGGCAAGCCAAAGTTATCAAAGTATTGCTGTTTACAATTCTAATGTGTGTTTAAAAAAAAATATTCATCTTGGTTTTTAAACCCATGGCCCCCAAAAAGCACAAACCCATAGCAGACAAAACTGTGTCCTCTAGCCATTATTCCTTCATCTGAAAGTTGCAAATAAAACTAAAGACTGATTATTCTTATGGACCCCTTCTGCCTACCCCAGGCAGTAGCAGTTCTGACTGAAGTGGAAAAAAATGCAATAATAACAGCAAGTTTATCAAAATGTACTAGTTAAAAACAAAGATAATGAGTTTATAGCCATGTAATACAGAAAGAAATTACTCATCCGCTCAGGAACAGCAGGATAGTCTGGATAAACAAACTACCCTGGATTAAGGATAGTTTGTCTCATGCCTCTTCTGAGACATGTGTTCCAGTGCTGCAGCCCTTAGTTATGTGAATGGTTTCTGACTTGAAAATATGGATTGCAGGATGAACCCATAGCCAGTCGGTGTCCACCCCAAGAAATCCACTGATGCATATCAGTGGCCACCGTAAATACACTTCAGTGTCCATTTATGCAATACACATTTATGTTGTTCCTGCAACACTTCTTTATAGATAAAATTGGCAAGCGTAGAATTATCTAGGTTTTTTTTTTTAATAGACCTGCTTGAAGCATAAAAAGCTTTTGTCAATTTGGTATATTTAAGATCTTACTCATGCTGTAAAGCAGCAACAGTTCTGAAAAACTCTTTTAACAGGAATTATTGTAACTGAATCATGTGTCTCCTTTTTGCAAACCCTTTGGGTGTAGAGAAACCTGATTATTATTATCTTGCATTGCTCCTCTTTTCAGAGTAAAAACACGTCATCCATACCTCATAGCTTGCTTTCTGGCTACTGGCTTACCCGGCTCAGGAACTTGCTGTAGAAATGTTTAGTATTGGTTATCCAAAACAGTTAGTTTTTTTTTTTAACAGGAAACCAGATGTCCTTTGTACTAGGTTCCATTCTTCTGATCACTGATTTAAGTCTTAAAAATGTGGCCTTGAGGGTGGCTTTAGATACACTGACTGTCATTTAATTTTAAACTGTATCTTTTTCTAAGAACCAGAAAACAGTTTTTAGCCTGAAACATCTTCCTTTAAGCATCATGAGGGTTACAAATACATTTCTTATCCCCATAGCAAATAGTCTAAAACTATAAAAGTAAAAAATATGGAAAAACTTAACAACCCCAAGAGCTTTGGGGGGCGGGGGAATCTTGCATTTGTGATATGTTCACATGTGCATCATCTTTGCACAGCATCTGTAATTTAGTTCTTGAACACTATTAATCTGTAGTTTTATTAGTTGCCTTAGAAAGCTTAAATTTTGAAATTTAAGCTTTCTATCTTGTCTTATAAAAATCAATGATTAAATTACTGCTGTTCAAAGAGAATTACTTCCCACTCCAAAATTTTGCAATTTAATTACAAATATCCTGTTTGTTCTTTTGAATATAAATCCCTCCTTAACACAAGTGTAGAGAAACTTGCTTCATTTTTTGCCCTTGGTTTATAAATAAAACTACTACGGGGTGGTGTGTGTGTGTGTGTGTGTGTGTGTGTGTGTGTGTGTGTGTGTGTGTGTGTGTGTGTGTGTGTGTGTGTGTGTGTGTGTGTGTGTGTGTAACTGACACAGGATACTTTTTGTCATTTGTGACCCAGGAGTTTTAGAAAATGCCAACTGATTTTTGTATTAATTTCTGAACCAGATTTTCCTAGATATGTTCTTTAAAGCATTATTTTTGTAAGCAGCTTTATAACCTATGCGGAATACTCTATAGCGGAGTCTCAAACTCCATTTACTTTAGGGCCAGTGCCAGTCCTTCAAATCCTCCCAACAGGCAAATAATGTCACTCATGCTGCCCAGAACCCACCCCCCCCCCAAAAACCTCTGCCTCCAACCTGCCTAAGGCTCTGGGAGGGAGTTTGGGTGAGGGAGGAGGTTCGGGGTAGGGGATTGGGGTGCAGGCTCTGGGAGGGAGTTTGGGGGGGGTCTGGGGTGCAGACTCTGGGATAGATTTTGGATGCAGGCTCTGGGCTGAGGTGGGGGTGCAGGCTCAGGGAGGGGTGGGGAAGGGATGGGGGTGCAGGCTCTGGGAGGGGATCGGGGGTGCAGCACTTATCTGGGGCTCCAAGGTGGGGGGGGGCCGGGGGCCTCCATGCGCTGCTGCCCCCAGGCACTGCCCCTGCAACTTCCCATTGGCTGCAGGGGTGCTCGGGGCAGTACGGTAGCACGCAGAGGCACAGCCTGCCCCACCTGGGGCCCACAGGGAGGGGCCGGCAGACCCCGCTCAGCTCCGCTGCGCTATTTTAAATTACCATGGGAGGGAGGCCTGGGGGCAGCAGGTGGGGCCAAGGGAGAGACCCTAGCACCCAAAAACTGCTGGAGCCCTGTAGGCCACATTCGGGAGGTTTGTGGGCCGCAGATGGCTTGCAGGCCGTGAGTTTGAGACCCTGCTACTATGGCATGTTGTTGCTCACATTTACATTTTTTTTCCCCCCACTTAGTGGAAAGAGATGTTAATGGCAAGTTGTTGAATGAAGCATTGTGTATACGCTGTGATGCAAATAAACCATCATTCTCTGCTTCAAATGTCTTAGGAGATAGGTAAGTATTCTTGCTTCTAAATTTATGTATTCAGATCTGCTTTGTATAGATCCTGATGATGTGATTTAAATGGAACACTCCCCAAGAACAAACTAGCTGTTGGATAAAATATGAATACTTCTGGTTAATTGGGGCATTCTCTCTTGCATATAGTATAGGTGTCCTTATTGCTTTGTGGCAATTTAAATAGCAGTAAGACAAGATGTTTCAACTCGTGTTCAAGTCAGCAGGAGTTGAGGTTGCTAAATATCTTGTAGGGCCATATTCTAAATTTGAAACTCCAGTCTTTCTTCTGACTTATGGTAGAGTGGGAACAAACATGTCTTTATGTTAATATATACTGCTTTATTTGTTGCTAATGAATAATAGTGGAAATGAACTGGTAACATTAATTTTTGTCCAGCTCCCGTTGAAAACCACAGAAAGCTTCCCACTGACTTCGTTGGGATTAGTCTCAGGCCTCTAATAAACATTGTGCTATGAACACAGAAAGGGAAGGGAAAAAAAGACTCTGTATACTTGAGCTAAAATGTGATCCGAGGACTTCATTTGAAGTTTGAACATAAGAAGGGCTACTACTGGATTAGACCAATTGGTCCATCTAGCCCAGTATCCTGTATTCCAACAGTGACAAGTGCCAGATGCTTCAGAGGGAATGAAGAGAATAGGACAATTGTTGAGTAATCCATTCCGTCATTTACTCTGAGCTTTCTAGCAGTCCAGATTTAGGAACAAACAGGGCATGGGGTTGTGTCCCTGACATCTTGGCTAATAACAATTGATGGACCTGCCGTGCTGTAGCCCGCGTTGGTCCCCAGGATATTAGAGACACATGGTGGGTGAGGTAATATCTTTGGTTGGATCGACTTCTGTTGGTGAGAGAGGAGCTTTCAAGGTTACACAGAGCTGAAGAAGAGCTCTGTATAAGCATTCAAACTTACACATTCTCACCAATAGAAGTTGGTCTCTCTTCTAGGGTGAACAGCCCTGGTCTTTTTAATCTTTCCTCATATGCAATCTGTTCCATACCCGCACCCATTTTTGTTGCCCTTCTCTGTACCTTTTCCAATATATCTTTTTTTGAGATGGGTGACCAAATCCACATGCAGTATTCAAGATGTGGGCGTACCGTGAATTTATATAATGGCATTTTAATATTTTCTGTCTTCTTATCTATCCCTTTCCTAATGGTTCCTAACATTTTTAGCTTTTTATTTTATTTTATTTTATTTTTTATTTTTTGCCTGCCACTGCACACTGAGTGGAAGTTTTCAGAGAACTATTTACAACTGACTGCAAGATCTTTCTTGAGTGGTAACTGCTAATTTAGAACCCATCCATTTTCTATGTATAGTTAAGAAATTTTTTTTTTTCCTAGTGTGCATTATCTGGCACTTATCAACACTGAATTTCATCAGGCATTTTGTTGCCCAGTCATCCAGTTTTGTGAGACCCCCTTTGGATTTCTTCATGATTGGCTTTGAACTAAACCGTGGGTTGTGACCCAGTACTGGGTAACAGCATGTAAGGCACTGGCTCACCTTGCTCTGGTCAGTACTGCCAACGAGGACACACTGTTGGCGGTGCTGCCCAGCTAAGGCAGGCTAGTGCCTGCCTTTTCTGACACCATGCTGCTGGCCGCTTCCTGGGCGCAGCAGTTCTGGCTTCTAGGCAGAGGAGCCACGGGGCTTTGCCAATGGGAGCTGGGGAAGCCACAAAGCTGCTTGCGCGCCTCCGCCTAGGAGCAGGGCCGGCTCTAGGCACCAGCAAAACAAGCAGGTGCTTGGGGCGGCACATTTCTAGGGGCAGCATTCTGGCACCAGCCATGCCGCCCCTAGAAATGTGCCTCCACCTGCTCTCCTGAGTGCGCCGCCGCCATTTTGCTCAACAAGCCTGGGAGGGAGGAGAAGCCGAGTGGCAGCGCGCTTGGGGGAGGTGGCGTTGGTAGAGCGGAGGTGAGCTGGGGTGGGGAGCGGTTCCTCTACCCCCCTCCGCTCCATGTACTTCCCTGAATGCGCTGCCTCTCCCTCGCCTGAGTGGGAGGGGGGAGAAGCAGAGCGGCGGCATGTTCAGGGGAGCAGGCAGAGCGGAGGTGAACTAGGGCAGGGGGTTGCCGAGGGGGAGCCGCAGGAAGCAAAGGGGGGGGAATGCAGCACACTCGGGGGAGGAGGCAGGGCTGGGGATTTGGGGAAGAACTTGGGAAGGGGCAGAGTTGGGGCAGAGCCGGGGGGGGGCACGAAAAAACGGGGGCAGACAAAAATTTTTTTGCTTGGGACGGCAAAAAACCTAGAGCCAGCCCTACCTAGGAGCCAGACCTGTTGCTGGCAAGAAGAAAAGGTGGTAGGCTATATGTCACAACTTGTTTTGTAAGTGTGAGGCGGATGTCCAGTGCAGGTACTCCATAAGGAAGGCATCCAGTGATCAGATAAATGTCCTGGTAAAGGTGCTAGATAAAGGAACAGAACGGGGGAAGGGGATTGGGGACTCCTATTATTAATACGGCAGGGAGCCAACACCTGCCCCCCTCCCCCTCCCGTTCCTATAGCTTACCTTAACCCTTCTACAAGGGGGGGTGGATGGTAAGATTCAAGCCATGAGTTGGTGGGGACCTGGATGGACAATGAAGAGGGACTGGTGGAAGCCCTGGGTAATGATTTGAAGAAGCATGGATTTGCCTGCACTGTACACTTTATCTGCGATGTAGTCCAAGACATCTATATAATAAAATTGTAGTCTGATTGAAATCCATATCAAGTGTCTCCTGTCCTTGTGGTATACCCAGATAACTCTGTGTTTACCCCTTTTTCCAGATCATTTATGAATATGTTAAACAGCACTGGTCCAAAGACACATCCCTGCTATTTACCATTTTCCATTATGAAATCTGACCATTTATTCCTACCCTTTGTTTCCTACTTTAACCAGTTACTGATCCATGAGAGGATTCCCTCTTATCCCACGTCTGCTTACTTTGCTTAAGAGCCTTTAGTAAGGAACGTGGTCAAAGGTTTTCTGAACATCCAAGTAGACTATATGCACTGGATCACTCTTGTCCATATATTTGTTGACCCCCTGAAAGAATTCTAGTAGATCAGTGAGGAATGATTTCCCTTTACAAAAGCTGTGCTGATTCTTCCCCAACATCATGTTGATCTCTTGTGATTCTTGCTACACATTACACTCTCCGTAACTGAACAAACTTGTTCTAATCTAACATTTGAAGAGAATACCTTGCTTAACATTATAAAGTCTTAGGGTTAACCTTCTTTTAAGTGATTTCTTCATGTTTATATATTCGTGTGATTTATAGGTGTATAAGATGTGAACAAACATTCATCAATATAAGTGAGTCTTGTGACTGTTCGGACCCAAATATTTTGGTAAGTGAAACAAACAGTTTATATCAAAGTGTAAAGGAAAAAAGTTATGTTGTAAAGTGTCTTACATATATATATTTTTAACTGGAATTTGTCTTAATTTTATCTTTTCAGACAGGAGGGTTATGCTTCAGTAACAGTAGAAACTTCCCCTCAAAGCCAGTTGCAACTGTACGTTATGGACAGCTAGTAAGTGTTTTTGTTCTTAACGTTATCAAGCTTCATGTTATCTATTATGATTAGTTTTGTTTTTTTTTAATGCTGAAATGTTTTAAAATAAACATTTTGTTACCCAATTTAATTTTATTGGAACATTTTCTCATGCCTGGTATTTGTTTTTCATCTACTTATGTATCTTGCAAAGTCACTTTTTAATTCTCTATGCTCTACCCCAATCTGCTGCACATGCAGTAGTCTCTCAGTAAGATGGCATATGTGAGGAAGTATTTATCTATGGTCAATTGATTTAATTAGGGCCTGAAAATCTAGAGGTCTGGGTAATAGTCCTGATTCTGTGAATAACTTGCTGTGGGACCTTGGACAAGTCATCTAAATTTTCGATGGCTCCATTTCTGTGCTTTTTTGTTTTTTGTTTTTTGTTTTTTTTTTTTTTTTTAAAAAAAACCCTCACACTTGCTTACCTTTTGAAAAGTACTTTGAGAGCCTGAGATATAAAGCACTATATAAATGAAAGGTAGTTATCCAGAATTACTCAGTAGTGAGTGTCAAGCGGTGCTAAAAGTCAGCCAGGAAGCCCCTCTCTAACTAACAGAGGAAGAAAAGATCTTTTATTAAGTTTTAGTGATAGTTATAATGACCAGCAAAAACCACTTTGGCTGGTGCAGGTTGGACGTCAGCCCACAGATGAGAGAGTGCTAGAGACAACAAGTCTATGCAGACTTGATAACAAAACAAGTCTGAGTAAAACTGCATTGGGTGTTTGATCTCTTTCCAGTAGCCTTTAAAAGCGTATGTTTGTGTGAACGCAAAATGGGTTTCAGCCTGAAAGCGAACATAAGAATTGCCATACTGGGTTAGACCAGTGGTCCATCAAGCCCAGTATCCTGTCTTCCAACAGTGGTCAGTGCCAGTATTTCAGAGGGCAATTGTTGAGTAATCCATCCTGTCATCCCCTCCCACCTCATAGCCATCACTGGTTTAGAGACACACAGACCATGGAGTTGCATCCTGACTATCTTAGCTAATAGCCATTGATGGACCTGTCCTCCATGAACTTATTTAATTATTTTTTTGAACCCAAATTATACTTTTGGCCTTCACAACATCCTCTGGCACAGAGTTCCACAGATTGACTGTGCATTGTGTGCAGTACGTCCTTATGTTATGTGAAGGGGTAGATAACACTTCCCTATTCACTTTCTCCACACCAGTCATGATTTTATAGATCTCTTGTTGTGTCCCTCCCTCTTAGTCGTCTCATTTCTAAGCTGAATAGTCCCAATTTTTTTTAAACTCTCCTCATGTAGATGCTGATCCATATCCCTAATTTAGTTGCCCTTCTCTGTGTCTTTCCAATTCTAATACATCTTTTTTGAGATGGGGAGACCAGATATGCACACAGTATTAAAGGTATGAATGGACCATGGATTTATATAGTGGCATTATATTTTTTTTATCCCTTTCTTAATGGTTGCTAATAGTGTTAGCTTTTTGGACTGCCACTGCACACTGAGCAGGTGTTCTCAGAGAACTATCCACAATGAATCCAAGATCTCTTTCTTGAATGGTAACAGCTAATTTAGACCCCATCACTTTGTATGTACAGTTGGAATGTTTTCCAGTGTACATCATTTTGCATTTATCACCATAAACATTTCATTGCCATTTTGTTGCCGCCCAGTCGCCCAGTTTTGTGAGATCCCTTTGTAATTCTTTGCAGTCAGCTTTGGACTTAACTGTCTTGAGTAATTTTGTATCGTCTGCAAGCTTTGCCTACCCCCTTTTTTCAGATAATTTATGAATATTCTGAACAGTATTTGTCCCAGTACAGATCTTTGGGGGATCCTGCTATTTACCTATTGCCACTGTGAAAACAAGCCATTTATTTATATCCTTGTTTTAATCAGATCCATGAGAGCACCTTCTCTCATCCCATGACTGCTTACTTTGCTTAAGAGCCTTTGGTGAGGAACCTTGTCAAAGGCTTTCTGCAAGTCCAAATACACTAATATCTGCTGGATCACTCATGTCCATAGAATTATTTGAGGGTGTCAGCAAGTATAACAGATTGGTGAGGTCTGATTTCCCTTCACAAAAACCATGTTGACTCTATCCCAAAAAAGGGTACATCTCATCCTAGCTCTCCTTTTTAAGGTTTTGTAGACTGGTTATCAACATCACCATGTAGAGAAGGACAGAATTGGTTCAAGGCATCTGGAAGATATGTCAGATTATCGCATCATGAGGATAAAGTCTGTCACTTTTTACCCTTTCTGTGGCCCTGCACCCAATATCTAGCTTCTGCGTGTGGGGAGATGTGAGCTAATTCATGTACAATTTTCACTAAACAGCTGATAGCCACTCCATCCCCAAACTGTTGAGAGTTAGCCCAGTTTACTTTAGTTTGGGGGAAGATATATATGATAAGAACTATTTGCAAGATTATTGCAAATGCCATTAGAACTATGCAAGTTAAATACTGTATTGCTCAGTTGGAAGCAGTCTTCAAAAAAGCTATGATTAGTGTCAAGTTGCATTCAAGATTGAAACGGGTTGCTGCCTGTGTTGAAACTGTACCAACATTCTGTGTAATATGGTAAAAATGTGTCAGCTGTGGAATCATATAATAGTTGAAGGTATATTTTAATGTCACTTCAAGTAATCGCCACACTAACCTTTTCGCTCTGTAAAATCAGTAAAACAGAGCTATAAATTAAAAAGAAAGGACCAGGCTTCAGAACTATGTTCACTTTCTTCTCTTATAAACCACAGCGATTATGTAATTCAGTTGCCTTCTTTCTACATCAGTCTTTATCCTTTTGTCTACACTGAGATAGATGAATTCCTGTCTAAATTATGATCTGTGGGCAAATGTAAGCATTTCAGACTCTATACTTCCCTGAATCCACCGTGGATCTCCCACTGATGTAAGTTGGAAGTTTGCACAAAGATCCAGAGTAGAATATACTTTGCTGTAGTAACTAAAAATTTAGTTACCACTGTTTGTTGAGTACTTTATTTAGCATCATTCAGTGAGAAAATTTAATACTAACATTATCCTATCTTCCTGTCCCTATTTGTTTCTCTCCATCTTCTGTCTTTGTGCATCTCCTCTGTCCTTCCCTCCTTATTTCTTTCATGTACTAATATGTAATTCTCTTTTCCATGTGCTTAACTCCTGACTAGAGCTGAATGAATAATTTATTTTTTTTGTTTAGTAGTTTTTAACTGAAACTGAAAATTTTATTTGAACAAAATGTTTAGAATGTTGATTCAAAACAAAATATCAAACCAAAAATGTTGATTCAAAATGAAGTGTCAAAATGGTTCATTGACATTTCTGAAATTGTTCTCAGCTTTTCAGCTGAAACTAGTGTCAAATTCCACCCGATTTCACAAACAGTTTTGATACCCCAAAAGTTACATTTTTAGCAAATTTGATTTGCTAAAAAAAATAAAATTTCCTACGTATTCTCCTAACCCTTCCTCAATCCATTGGTAACTGTGTAGTTAATGTTTACTTAATTCTCATCATTGGTCTTTAGCATTAAGGCTTCAGTAAAATTAACGAGCAGAGGTGGAGTTCATACCTCTCAATGCTGGGTTTTTGGTTTTTTTTCAGGCTGTCTGCAGGCTCAATGACAGTTCTATATTTATTTACGCTTAATTCATGCTGGATGATTTTCTTGCAACCATGAGGGTAGAAACTTTAAACATAAAAAATATAAAATGAAAAGCTAGAGTGTGAAAACTGAATGAGTCATGAAAGCCGCATAAATATATCAGTATGACCACATATTGACTGTGATATAAATGTTATCAAGGTAAACTTCAGGGATCATCAGCTGCTAGTCAGCTTGTCAAAAGGTGCTGTGAAATCTACAGATACTCTATAAATGGGTGTATGATTACCAACATTATAAGCATATTAAAAACTGAAAATGTGGAGATGGCCTAAGTATATATAAGAATAAATGTGTACTGTAATAATTGTAATATTTATATTAAAATCTTGATTCATTTCAATTTAAATGAGGCTCCTGCAAAATTTCTAAGCCACCAGTGGGCCACAGAAACCAGAGACCTTCCAAAGTGTTTATAGCCAATTTATTACAGAGTTCATGGGGAGTCTTGGACTTCTTGGTCTAATGTTTAGTAGTTTATTAGAAGACAACTAGCTGACGAGGTCTAGAAGGTCAAAGGACACTTACTATGTGCATTGTCAGTCTAGAAGTGTGACTAAAGGGAAATGGGCACAAATAAGATTTGAAGTTTTTTCTGCAAAAATGCTGGATATACACACAGATGTAGTTAATGATGGAAGAAAACTCTTTTCTGTGCATGAAAATATATGGTTCCTCAAAATGCCAAAGCTAGTGAACGTATATTATTGGTGGAAACCTGCTCAAATTTTAGCTGTTTGAAAAAGCAGCAGTAGGATCCAGACTTGAAATTAAGGAATACTGCCAGTTAGTTTACTTAGTTTTTCCATAGATTAAAGCAGCGGTGTAAATAGAGAGGTTTTGGAACAAACTGATAGATTTAAATAGTTATAAGTCAACAGGACCAGATGATATTGACCAAAACTTCTGAAGGAACTCAAACATGAAATTGCAGAACTACTAACTGTGGTATATAACCTATCCTTTAAATCAGCTTCTGTACCAGATGATTGGAGGATAGCTAATGTGAAGCCATTTAAAAAAAAAAAAAAAAACCTCCAGAGGTGATCCTGGCAATTACAAGCCAATAAGCCTAACTTCAATACCAGGAAAATAGGTTGAAACTATAGTTTAAAACAAAAAAAACCCAGAATTATTAGACACATAGATGAACACAATTTGTTGGGGGAAGAGTCAACATGGCTTTTGAAATCATGCCTCACCAATCTATTAGAATTCTTTGAGGGGGTCAGCAAACATGTGGACAAGGTGATCCAGTTAATATAGCATGCTTGGACTTTCAGAAAGCTTTTGACAAACTTTTCACCAAAGGCTCTTAAACAAAGTAAGCAGACCTGAGATAAGAGGAAAGTGTCTCTCATGTATCAGTAACTGATTAAAAGACAGGTGTGATGGCATGACTCACCACTGCGATGCCTCCTTCTGGGTGTCTCGGGAATTAGCACTGCCCCCCCTCTCCTGGTCATGTCTCTCCCAGTGTCACCTCTGTTCCTGGACCCACTTCACTTCCAGGACCGCAGCGTCCTCTTCAGTGTCACTGCCCTCTGGCTGTGCCACACTTTTTCTCCCCCCCCCCCCTTCCAGGGGGACCTGCAGTCTGCTGTCCAGCCACTTCCTTCAGTGGCAAACTACAGTCCACAGACTAGCCACTTGCCACATGGCTCCAGCACCCTCTTTTTCCTTGCATCAGGGTCTCAGTCTGCAGATCCCTGCAGCCTCCCAGGAACTGCCTTTAGCTTGCTGGGTCTCTGCCTGCAGCACTGCTCTGTCCAGGGTACTTGCTGCCCTCCACCTGCAAGTTAGCCAGCCCTTCTCAAGCTCCAGGAAGTGACTGAAATTGCTGTTCTTCAGCCCTTCTGAGGCCTTGGCTACACTTGCGAGTTACAGCACAATAAAGGAGCCCCGGGTGCGCTAGCTCACTACCCATCCACACTGGCAAGGTGCGTAGAGCGCTGTGACTCCTACAGCTAAAGCGCTGCTGGTACTCCACCTCGGCAAGTGGAATAACGTTTGCTGCGCCCCCATGGAGCACTGCGGCGCCAGTATGGATGCCCTGGTCCTATAGTGCACTCTGATCGGCCTCCAGAAGTGTCCCACACTGCCTGTGCTAGCCACTCTGGTCATCACTTTGAACTCTACTGCCCTGCCCTCAGGTGACCAACCATCAGATCTGCCCTTTAAATTCTCTGGGAATTTTGAAAAATCCTTTCCTGTTTGCTCAGCCAGGCGTGGAGTGCTCTCAGCAAATCTTTCCAGGTGACCATGCCTCCACTCGCCGGGCGAGCCCCAGTATGGAGCAATGGCGAGGTGCTGGACCTCAGCAGTGTTTGGGGGGAGGAAGTGGTCCAGTCCTAGCTGCGCTCCAGCCGTAGGAATTATGATCTCTTCAGGCAGATAAAGGGACATGATGGAAAGGGGCCATGACCAGGACGCACTGCAGTGCAGGATTAAAGTGAAGGAGCTGCGGAATGCTTACCACAAAGCCCATGAGGCAAACCACCGCTCCGGTGCTGCCCCTGAAACCTGCCGTTTCTACAAAGAGCTGGATACTTGGGGGCAACCACTCCAGGGACCACCATGGACACTTCAGAGCACAGTGCAACAAGGCAGGAAGAGGAGGAGCAAAGCTAGATGCATGCAGCCAGGAGCTGTTCTCAAGCCAGGAGGAAGGTAGTTAGTCGTGGCGGCCAGTGCTTGGGGAAGGACGAACACCAGAGGAGGTTCCCGGTAAGCAGCTTTTATTTTGGGAAGGAAGTTAATCGGTGCAGGCTCTTGTGCAAGGAGGGTTAGGGCTGCATGCAGGCCTAGATGCAGAGTAGGGCGTTGATGTGCTCTCTCACATTGCAGTAATCCACCTCAGTGATCTCTTCAAAGGTCTCATTGAGAACTTGGGCTATGCGCTTGCGCAGGTTTCTTGGGAGGGCCACTGTGGTCCTTGTCCTAATCAGGCTAACTTGTCCACACCACTGTGCCATGAGGGGCGGGGGGACCATTGCTGCACACAGGCAAGCTGCATATGGGCCAGGGCAGAAGCCGCATTGTAGTAGAAGACCCTCCCTTGCTTCCCAGGTCACCCTCTGCAGCGAAATATCTTCCAGAACAAACTCCTGTGGAAAATGTGGGGACCGTGTTCAGTATAGGGACCCCCTGCTGCTTACCGGTCTCCCCAAGGCATAGAAACCCAGAGGACTGTACAGCCATTAAACAATCAGTCACACTTGACCCTGTACTCACCATTTTGAGGCTTCTGTGGGTTATGTGCACTCGCTTTGGGACAGGCAAATTATGCTATTGTGTAGACTGTGTTTGCACTTAAGTACAGGGGAATCATTGCTCTGTCTGGTGTGAACAATGCTGCCTCTGTTAAGTGTTGCATTTTGCCTTTACAGATGCAACCTTGAGATCTCAGTCTGTTATCACCAGCCAAAAGACTCCAAAGAATCAAAAAGAGGCCACATAGAAGCAAGGAAGACGTATTGCATGAAGTAATGCAGCATTCAAGTAATGAAAATCAAAAAGTGCAGGAGTGGTGGGAGAGCGAAAGGAGGGTCCGCCAGCAGAATGCGGATCGCCAGCACCAAAGTACAAAGCGGCTGCTAAGCATCATGGAGCGCCAAGTGCACTCGGTAGCAATGCAGGCGGAGCACTACCGCACCCGCCCCCTTTTGCCCCCTGCAGCCCTTGTCTCAAAACTCTTTCCTTGTGCCCCCATGTCATCTTCAACCCACTTTCCCCAACATCCGGGTTCTTACCGCCACCAGCTGCCTCCAACACCTGTAGCTTCACCACCCAGCCCTGAAAATGACCCTTACCCGCTGCACTCAACCCCCATCACCATGCAGTATAGCCATCCTGAAGTGCAGCACACATTGCACAGCACTCCAGACAGGAACTATGCAAACCTGTGATTGTACCATTCCCCACCCCCTTGCCCTTTCTGTTTCCCAAGCAGTTGTGTGTCTTTTCAATAAATGGATTTTTTGGCTTTGAAAACATTCTTTATTATTGCATAAAGTAAAAGATACCTTATCCCAGGAAAGAAACAGGCACTGCAAGTCAGCGTAGCAAACACAGATTCCTACTAACATTGGAACCACTGCACTTCACCCCTCTGCAGGGCACCAGACATTACTGGTTGCTTTCATCCTCAGATTGCTCCCTCAAGGCATTCCTAATCCTTGCAGCCCCACACTCGGCCCCTTTAATAGCCCTGCACTCTGGCTGTTCAAATTCAGCCTCCAGGTGTTGAACCTTCAAGGTCCATGCCTGAGTGAATCTTTCACCCTTCCCTTCACAAATGTTATGGAGGGTACAGCACACTGTTATAACCCCGGGGATGCTGTCATCAGCCATGTCCAGCTTCCCATACAGAGAGCGCCAGGGGCCCTTTAAATGGCCAAAAGTGCACTCCACAGTCATTCTGCACCGGCTCAGCCTGTTGAACCGTTCCTTGCTGCTGTCAAGACTTCCTGTGTAGGGTTTCATGAGCCATGGCATTAAAGGGTAAGTGGGGTCTCCCAAGGATCACAATGGGCATTTCGACTTCCCCTATGGTGATCTTCTGGTTTGGGGAAAAAAGTCCCAGCTTGCAGCTTCCTGAACAGGCCAGTGTTCCAAAAGATGCATGCATCATGCACCTTTCTGGACCAGCCTGCGTTAATGTCAATTAAATGCCCACAGTGATCCACAAGCGCCTGGAGAGCCATTGAGAAATACCCCTTCCAATTAATATACTCTGAGGTTAGGTGGACTGGTGCCAGAATTAGAATGTGTGCCATCTATCACTCCTCAGCAGTTAGGGAAACATATTTGTGCAAAGCCAGCCTCAATGTCATGCACGTTACCCAGAGTCATGGTTCCTCTGAGCAGGATGCTATTAATGGCCCTGCAAACTTGCATCAACACAATTCCAACTGTCTGTTTCCCCATTCCAAACTGGTTAGTGACTGATTGATAGCTCTCGAGTTGCCAGCTTCCAGATTGCAATAGTCACCCACTTCTCCACCATCAGGGCGGGTCTCAGTCTCACGTCCTTGTGCCGTAGGGTGGGGGCGAGCTCCTCACGCAGTCTCATGAAAGTGGCTTTTCTCATCCGAAAGTTCTGCAGCCACTGCTCGTCATCCTAGACTTGCATGATTATGTGATCCCATCACTCAGTGCTTGTTTCCCAAGCCCAAGAGCGGCGTTCCACAGTGGTGAGCATGTCTGTGAATGCCACAAGCAAACTCGTGTCATGCATTACTCAAGTCGATATCTGAGCCCTCACTGTCACTTTGGATCAACTGCCAAACGTGACGTGCTGGCAAGATTCGTCAGCATACTCCTCAGCAGTTTGGGCTCCATTCCCACAGACCGAAAGGGAAAACAGAGTGCGCAGTATAAAAAACGTTGAAAGATGGTGCCCAATGTGAATGAAAGCAAAGGGAATGCTGCAATGCAAACTGATGCATCGCGGGGCGTTGGGACTTGCAAACCTTCCTGTGTACGTGGGCCAGCCCAGGAAGAATGGAGGCTGGGGTCCCTGACAATGAAATCCATCTTAAATCTGGTACTTTTCCATTTAAAAGGAGGGATGGGGACACAGAGACGTGAAAAGATTCCTAGCTTGTGCTAAAGCTATAAAAGGGGGTGGAGCAGGACAAAGGGAAGCCAGTCATGAGAGAACCCCTAGTTACCACCTGTAATGGCTGCTTTTTAACTAACAAGGACTGTACCTGGGGAAAGGATTGGGCCCAGATTAGGAAGGAGTCTAGTCTTAATAAAATCACTTTTGTTTATTAGTAAACCCAGAGTAAGTGATTAATCCCCGGGGGAGCAAACAGCTGTGCATATCTCTGTGTTAGAGAGTGGACAATTCATTAATTTACCCTGTAAAGGCTTTATACAGAGTAAAATGGATTTATCTGAGGTTTAGATCCCATTGGGAGCTGAGTGCTGGAGTCAGGTAACCTGCAGAGCTGTTTTCACTTAAAGCCTGCAGCTTTGGGGGCATGGCTCAGACTCTGGGTATGTGTTGCTCAACAAGGCAGGGTTCTGGAAGTCCCAAGCTGGCAGGGAAAACGGGCTCAGAGGTAATTTCAGCGCATCAGGTGACAGTCCCCAGGGGATCTCTGTGACCGAACCCATCACACCCAGCTCTCAGGCATCCGTTTTTTATCCCACCTTCTCCAAAGGGGGTAGAGTCTTTTTATATGGCCCTCTTCATGACACCAGAAACGAGCCCTTTGCCTCCCCTTGGCCTTGGGCCTCCCATTGTCCTTCCCTTGCTCAGCCCCATCCCCGGGGTAGCTTCGGCCCTTCAACTAAGAGGGCACTCCCTGTTGCCCACAGGTCCAACATACTCACTTCCTCCCTGTTCTCCTCACAAGAGGGGAATCTCTTGGGCTCTCATCCCTTCCCAGCCTCTGGGAAAGGCTTCTATCTCCCACCCCAGTAGGGGCACTCTCTCTTCCAGTGTCCATGTTTCCCACAAGCATAACATTCACTTGTCCCAGCCACTGGACCCCTGGTCCTGATGCTCGGCTTCCTCCCTCTCTCTCCGCAGCCTCTGTGGACCCTCCCAGCAAATTGAATAGGTACTGCTGCTGCTCTGCTAGTCGGGTGATATAGGCCTGCACGTACTCCTGTGCCTCCTATTGTCTCTGGGTTGTGAGCACCTGCAGTAACAGGGCCTGAAGCCACCTTTGCTGCTTGTCAGCCTCTTTTTCACAGGGGCACAGACTTTGGAGTCAGTCTGGGAAGGCACAAGAACCCTTTGCAAAGAAGGCCTCTGCATACCGCCACTTTATTGTCTCCATCTTCTGTGTCCCTCAGTCTCTCAACTCTGAGGCAAGCAATCGTTCCCACAGTTCTCTATCCTCCCCTTATATCAGAGGCGACTGTGTGCCCACATTCTCCATCATGTGTGACGGGGCATGCCTCACCACTGCAGCACCACCTGCTGGCTAACTGGGGAATTAGTGCTGCACCTTCTTCTGGTGGCATCTTGTCTTCTGTCACCTCTGTTCCTGGACCCACGTCCCTCCCAGGATTGCAGCGTCCTCTTCAGTGACACTGCCCTCTGGCAGTCCACACTGTTCCCCCACTTCCCAGGGGACCTGCAGTCTACTGTCCGGCCACTCCCTTCAGTAACAAACTGCAGTCCACGGTCTAGCCACTTCCCACATAGCACCAGCACCCTCTTTGCCTTTGCATCAGGGCCTCAGTCTGCAGATGCCTTCTGTCTGCCAGGAGCTGCCCTTAGCTCTCTGGGTTTCTGCCTGCAGCACTGCGCTGTCCAGGGTGCTTGCTATCCTCCACCTGCAAGGCAGCCTGTCCTCATCCCTTCTCAAGCTCTACAAGTGACTGAAACTCCTCTGTTCTGCAGTCCTTCTTATACGTGCCAGCAGAGCCCTTATTGGCTGCTCCTATAAGCTCTTCTGTGACTGGCTGCCTCCTGCATAGCATCCCTAGGGCTGCTTTTAACCCCTTTTCTGCCAGTGAGGGGCAGACACCCCATCCCAACAGGAAACAAAAGGTAGAAATAAATGGTCAGTTTTCCAAATGGAGAGGTAAATAGTGGTGTTCCCCAGGGATCTGTACTGGGACCAGTGCTGTTGAACATATTCATAAATGATCTGGAAAGGGGGTAAACTGAGGTGACACAGTTTGCAGTCAATACTAAATTACTGAAGATAGTTAAGTCCAAAGCATACTGCAAAGAGTTAAGAAGAGATCTCTCAAATCTGGGTGACAGGGCAGATGAAATTCAATGTTGATGAATGCAAAGTAATGCACATTGGAAAATGTTATTCCAAGTATACATACAAAATGATGGTCTGGTAGCAGTTCAGACCCACCCCTGCGGCGCCTCCTGCTCGTCGTGCTGAGAATTAGCTCTCTTGGACCACCAGGGCGCCTTTTCTTAGCGGTGTCTCACTCACCATTACTTCCACTTCCTCCACTGTTTCAACCCGCATTGCTTCCGGACCACAAAATCCTCTTCAGGACACAACCCTCCAGCTGTGCCCCAGCCCGCTGTCTCCCCCATTTTGGGGGACAGGCAGTCCTCAGTCCTTCCACTTGCCTCAGCAGCCAACAGCAGTCTCTAGTCTAGCCCCTGGCTTCAGGGGAAAACAGTCTGGATTTAGGCCACTCTCCTAATTGGCAAGTAGGGGTAAAGGGATGGGGGGAACCGAGGCCCACCCGCTACCCTGGGTCCCAGCCCAGGGACCCTATAGCTGGCAGCCACTTACTGCTGCTCCTCCTATTCCCACTGCCTACTTTCCCTGGGCCTCTTCCCCCATAGCCCTAGCCCTAGCCCTTCACGGCCTCAGTCTGGCCATGGTCAGCCAAGAGCTCCGCTACTCGGCCCAGCACTACAGTATCTCCAGTGCTCCTTGGCGGACAGTCCTTCCCCATTGTCCTCCAGGGAGAGACTGCCTCTTGCTCTGCTGAGCAGCCATTTATATATGGTCTGCTCTAGCAAGCCTTCTCCGGATTGGCTGGGTTCTGCACAGCCTCTCCAAGGCTGCCTTAACCCTTCTGCCTGTGTGGGGCAGCCACCTCACCACAGGTCTAATCAGTGGTAACCACTCAAGAAAGAGATCTTGGAGTTATTGTGGATAGTTCTCTCAGAACATCTTCT
Organism: Dermochelys coriacea; assembly: GCF_009764565.3. Classification (NCBI taxonomy): domain Eukaryota; kingdom Metazoa; phylum Chordata; order Testudines; family Dermochelyidae; genus Dermochelys; species Dermochelys coriacea. The sequence goes on along the minus strand of NC_050069.1, from coordinate 44,716,254 downwards.
CAATGTGCAGCAATAGTCGAAAAAAGGTAACAGAATTTTAGGAAACGTTAGGAAAGGGATAGATAAAACAGAAAATAAAATGCCACTATATAAATCAATGGTATGTCCATATCTTGATTACTCTGTGCAGTTCTGGTCACCCCCTCTCAAAGAAGAAATATTAGAAATGGAAAAAGTACAGAGGAGGACAACAAAAATGATTAAGGATATGAAACAGCTTCCATATGTTGTTCAGCCTCAAAAAGAGATGACTAAGTGGAGGATATGATAGAGGTCTATAAAATCATCAACGATGTGGAGAAAGTGAATAGGCAAGTGTTATTTACCCCTTCACATAATGCAAGAACCAGGGATCACCCAATTAAATTAATAGGCAGCAGGTTTAAAAGAAATAAAAGGAAATACTTCCTCGTGCAAAGCAGTCAACCCATGGAACTCGTTGCCGGAAGATATTGTGAAGGCCAAAACTATAACTGTATTTTGAAAAAAAAATTAGATAACGTTCATCAGTGGCTATTAGCCAAGAGGGTCAGGAATGCAATCCCATGCTCTGGGTGTCCTTATGCCTCTGACTGCCAAAAGCTGGGACTGGAAGGCAGGGGATGGATTACTTGATGATTGCCCTGTTTTGTTCATTCCCTCTGAAGCACCTGGCACTGGCCACTGTTAGAAGACAGGGTAATGGGCTAGATGGACCATTGGGCTGACCAGGTATGGCTATTCTTGTGTTCTTCTGTTCAGAATTGAAGAGGGCTTTATTATGAAAGAGAGGAGAAGAAAAGTAGTGTGTTTAAAGCAAGATTAGTCATGCTTTCTGAAAATGTCTGTTTTTCTAAATAGTTTGTTACTGAAAACACAGGCCTTCAGTTTGTATTTCACAGACAAAAGATACCTTTTTTCATTTTAGATCTGTCTAGTTGCATTATTTTCCTTTTTATTACGGTTATCAAACTCAGTGAGTTTTAGCAAATAAAGCTCTGAAGCTGTTGCACATACATGAACCCGTGTACCTGCACATAGCCCCTTTGAAGTCACTGGAACTCCTCAAGGGCAGTTCGATCTGCCCATTCGTAGCAGCATGCAGGTTCAAAGCTTAAGTCTTCCTTTTTTGGTTCAGGCATCTTTCTTACTGAAGCAGCACAAACTTTTCCTTTGCTATAGTCTACCTGTTTTGTACCAGGCTGTAGCGTTAAGTGATAGATCATTTCCAAAGGGACATTATTTTTCAAGAAAAAGAGCTTTTAGAAAAGTTAGAAAAATAGTCCCAAGTCTTTCAATTGGCATGCCATATTATTTTCCAGACTCTGATATATTGAGTTAATTGATGTTCTATTTACAGCTGAAAACAGATGCTGTAATGCAATGGTTCCTTATTTACAGGGTATAACAGTGGTTTCAGCATGGTTTCTGAAAAACCTACAAGCATCAGCAGCTGCTTGTTGGGTAAGTTTTCAGCATGTTTTGAATTTGTATCTTGTGTTTTACTTAGAAATTGTAATCTGAGAAATCTGAAATACATAATACATGACACTTTAATTTTTGAAACTTGATGTATTCAATTTATTTTTAAAGAAAACTTATTTTGGGATGACAGTATACAAAGAGGAGAAAATAGGTACTGTGGTTTTTTTAGACAGTATTCAATGCAAATGGGAGTTATAGTATAGGAGAACAATTCCCAAAGAAGTGAAGAATCTTCTTAGAAAGACTACCCCCTCCTAAAAAAATAGATTAAAAGATTATGAAAATGTATTGGTCTTTTAGTTTGATTTATCCTACAGGTGAAGCCTTTTGTTAATTTACGAAGAGTAAATTTGTTTTATTGAAAATTAAGATTTAAATTTAATTTTTTAAAAATAATTCGTTACTTTAGTGTTTGCTTTTTCTTTTATTAGCTCAGCTTTGGTTGACTGGAGCCTTTTCTGACCATAGAGAAGAGAGAACTTATGGTTAAGGCACTAGACTGGGACTGAGAAGATCAGAGTTCATTTTCCTGCTCTGCCACAGATTTCTTGTGTGATCTTGGGCAAATCACTTAGCCTCTTTGTGCCTCAGTCAGCCATCTACAGTAATAAGTAGGGATGATAGTAATAGTTCAGTGTTTTGTTTATGAAGTACTTGGACTCTTAGAGGGTGGGGGCCACATATATACCTACAAATAGATTTGGGTCTTATACAAGTCACAGCAAGTGACTAGAACAAAAGGAATTTAGGAAAAAGAGATATAATGTGTTAACAAGGTTTTATTTGAAAACCTAGAAATCTAATATACTTAAAATAAAATAAAAAACCCTGCATGACCAACGGCTATTCAATGATATTCATCATTGGTTCAGATTTTCAGTGATGGCTTTACCAATTGGCTTTCAATTAATCATTGAACTTTAATCTCTATGAACAGAAATAATCACCAGTCTGCCTTTTCTGCTTTCTCCTATGTTATGTAAATCTTCAATATGATGGAGCATGCACTGAAGATGAAGTAGATGATGCTTGTCAACTTGCTCAAGTTAGATATGTATTGAATGTTCTTAGATCTTTGGAGAAATAATCTTTGACATAAAATTTGAGCAATCTGAATTATAAAACAAGGATTTTTTTATCCCCAAACTTTGAAATTACTATTCCATTATATCATCTGTTTGCTTTAACCTAAAATTAAAAAACATATAAAATCTGAAAATCTAGGTGACCTGTGTATAAAAAGGTGATAATACTGACTGTATGTTGCCATACATAATCCAAATATAAATGTAGAGAGTGTGCTTGGAGGAAGACATTAGATGTAAACAAAGCAATAAACTTCAGAGTAAAATTAATGCCTTAGGGATGAATTGTTAAGGTTTAAAACTACCTCATTTTTGCCATACCAACAAGATCTGGCTATCAGAAATAGTTTTCTTTACTGTTTTTTTTTCCTTGTAGCTGTACTCCAATCTAACATCATGCCAAGCACTTGGAAATATGTGTGTGATGAACATGAACTCATTAAGCTCTATCACTAGTGATGCATGTGGTCTGTTTCAGTATGTCTATGCAAATACAGCAGGGCTAGGCACTGTTCATTCAGTATCCTTCTGGTATGTTACATCTTCTATAATTTTATCGATTCACACTTTTTTTTCAATATTAATGTTTACATAGAAATTAGTACAAATGTATAGCCTTGCATAAAATATTAAGGCCCCGTGAAGAAAACAAAATGTAACTATTTGCAGGAGACAGAATCTTCCATGGCTGTACTATGGTGACCAGCCAGGATTAGCATCTCAAGTACTTGATACAACCCAGTTCCCTACAAGCTTCAGTTTTAAAGGAACAAACAAGGTAGGCATTGTGAGGTACAAGACATGATGATATTTAAGGGCCAAATTCATCTCTGGTATAAAGCCATTAAAGCTAATTGAGTTGCGCAAGGAATGGATTTAGCCAACATTTTAATACAGAATGTCCTTTTTTAACAGGATATTCAGTTGATTCCTTATTTTGCACACAATCCTCATAAATTTGTTTAAGTTAAATGCTCTCTAAAATTTGAATGAAATACCAAAAAAGAGTGCTGGTTATAATAAGCTGTCTAGCAATTACATTTTCAAGTTCATCTTAAGTTCTCTTATAGTTGAATTCATAAATAACAACCATCATCAAGTTTTCATATACAATTTAGTCAGTGGGTTTTTAACTAACATTGCAATGCTTTTATGTTTGTTTGTTTATTTATTTATTTTTAACAGTTAAACCATTATTTTCATGTTATGGCTAAGTGTGTATTAGTCATAATTTATTTAATTCTTCAAAGGGACAATCATTTGCTGTGGAAATATCCTTTGGATGCTAAATACCTATTTAGAAAATATGCCCTTCTCTGCATTCTGTTGCTGAGCAATTTAAAACAAACAAACTAGCTGCTGTTTTTAGAACCTAACCAAAACATTGTTGTCCTCCTTATGCTTATTCTTCACCAGCAGCCACCTTGGATATACCTTGAGGAATGTATTAGTCCATTGATTATTAAGCAGATCCCCTGTTAACTTCTTTGGAGCGTTTTGTTTAGAAATCCATGGCATAATATGGCATCCAGTATTTAGGGAATAACCAAACTAATGTCTCACTAGAGCTGAGTGGAGAAAAGTATTCTGTTTCATGAGGTATTTCGCTCCTTTGAAAACTAGTTTCATTCTGATTTGGAACAAAAACCAACAATTTTGAAATTCTTCACAAAAGGGAATCCTTGACTGAGGCAATCTGCCTGGCAAGTTGCCCCAGGGCTACAGACTCTGGAAGCCCTGAGGTTCTTGGCCTTGAGTATGTTGGAACCCTGCCTGGTTTCTAAAAGAACTTCATCAAAATCAAACTGTTTCCCTGGAACATTTTGATTTCAACAAATCAGCAAATTCTTATGGAAAAAAGTTTTAGTCAATATTTTTCTTACCATCTTTACTTTTCACATCACACTGATGCTGATGCTAGAAGAGTTGGAAAGTAAATTTTAAAAGCATGGAACAAAGCATGGAATCTTAGAACCAAGATTAATATTTGTATTTACAAAATAGAAAAGGAGAAAATGAAATGTTGTATGCAAGGTTCTAGTAAACTATTGAAAAATGGGATGGATGTGCCTAAAATGTATTATTCAGTCTTTTAAAAGAGTTTGTCTTCTATTGTCAGAATATAAAACTGCAGCTTATTGCAGCTTCATATGATGCAGAGGGAAACTTTCTTAAATGGCAAAAATTGGAAGGAGGTGTCTTGCAGGTAAGTGTGATTTTAATTACATTGTTGCTGCACTATCAAAATATTGATTGCCTTTTAGATAAGAGACCAAGATGGAGAGGAGCACAAATACAGCACCTGAGTGTTCAGATAACTACAGTTACTTTAGTGCAATCTTACTCTGATCATGGAATTGCCTATTTAATAAAAATAGCTTTTTAGAGGTGGTTTCTTGTTCAAGGTGGCCTCTTCATATTCCCATTCCCACCAATGTAACTCCTGAGCCCCTAGAAACCTTCTAGAGGGCATGGGCTATTGGCCTCCCGTGGCATCAGTCACTCAGAGCCAAGGTCCCAGCCACCTCAGTTCTTTCCTTTCCACAAGCAGCTGTGTGTGCATGGCCCATGATTTGTGAGTTGTGATAGCATGAGCTGGTAGGCTCATCAGGACAGCTGTTGGAGAATCTCAAATTGCTGTCACTATGGAAGAATGGGTTCGTTGCAGGTTTCAATATCTTACCCTTCTTTACAGTATTCCCTAAGGATAAGACTGTCCTATTACTGCTTCCAAATTTACTGCAAATATGGTGTCTGAGTTTCTTCCGAATCAGATCACTAAACTCCAAAGCTCATTATCACCCATGGGAAACTAAACTCTCTGTCCGAGTTGCTAAGGCTATGAGTTTTTATTTGGATAAGACTACTGTTCATTTCCTAAATAGAAAATGTTTTGTAGCTTTTGGGAACCAATGTAAGGGAACTTAGTACCTGTCTTAATGTATTAGATTATGCATGTCAGACTAAAGCAATATCAGTAATATGCCTATAATGATTCCAGGGGTTCTACTCACATTTACACAGTTCTGGTCTCTCTCAATTTGGTGCTTGCTTTGGCAAGATGGCTCTGCAGTCCTCATTTAATCAGAAATCAAGTCATCTTCCTGAGAGTTGCACTGCTTGCTATGTTCCCACAAGTGCGGGAAATGAAGAGGCCACCTTGAAGGAGAAATAATTGTTTCTTGCCAGGGTAATTCTGGTGCTTTGAGAGAGTCACATCTGCATATTCATTCGGTCCACTTACCTTCCTCTCTTCCGTGGAGTTCTTTTCTGGCGTTTAGCCACAGGAACTGATGCAGTGAGGCTGCATAGTTTTTGTAATCCCAGGTCTGAACATTCGACACCATGAGAGGATGTTCATGCAATCCTGTTGGACATTGCATTCCACAGGGTTGAGAAGTTCGGTGGTGAAGCGAAGAGCATCCCACAAGTGTGAATAAGCAGAGGCAATACTCAAAGTACCATGGTAAATAATTGGTTTTATTCTGTTTTCAGAATTTAAAATAAGTATCTCGTCTTAAACTAAATAAATCCTAATTAGAACTGCAGGTGTATAAACTATGTAGGTATTGTGTATTCTACAAGTTGCAAAAGTTGTGCCTTTGAATTAATGTACACAAAAATGTCTGAACTAATGACTCTTTTTGTGCAGCTTTGTCCTGACACATTGACTAGACTGAATGCTGCTTATACTTTTGGAACAACTTATCAACAAAGTGTAAGAATGAAGTAAAATTTTATTTTGAAGCTTATAGTTGGGTAATTTTTAAGTCTTGTCAGTGTGAAAAGAAGTGAGTAAGTTGATCCATGAGTTGTGGCACTAGCTTTTCTATTGTGAAACTGTTGCTTATTCTACCTTTTAGCATACTGAGTGAAATGAGTTTATTTGTTAAGTCTCAGATACCAATCACATCACAGAACAATGCAGCATTACATACCATACAGTCAGTGAAGTCTGGTGAAATAAGCATGAGACTTGGAACAGTGAGGGATTCTTTTTTCTTTAAATCTCTGCTCTGAAGTTGACTCACTATTAATAGAAAGACACAATATGCCTGAAATCCCTACACTCAGATTCTTTGCATATCACATAAGAATGGCCATAGTGGGTCAGACCAAAGGTCCATCTAACCCAGTATCCTGTCTTCCGACAGTGGCCAATGCCAGGTGCCCCAGAGGGAATGAACAGAACAGGTAATCATCATGTGATCCATCACCTGTTGCCCATTCACAGCTTCTGGCAAACAGAGTCTAGGGACACCATCCCTGCCTATCCTGGCTAATAATCATTGCTGGACCTATCCTCGATGAACTTATTTAGTTCTTTTTCACCTTTAACTTGTCTCACTCTCCCTTTTTATAAAATGGAAATAAAAATTACTTACTTCACGGTGGGGGAGTTTCTTAGGTATATTGGTTAACATTTGTAAATTTCTGTGGAACTGTGTAGCACCTAGCACAGATTTATTTATTCATTGTTGTTATAATTATTGTTAATTAATTTATCTGCACTTGGAAAAATTTCCTAACTGAAGTAGCAAAGAAAGTGCATTATTTATTGCTGTATAATAGCAGATCTGTTCTAGCTGCTTTTTGGGTGATGTGAAAATCTTACAGTACACCACTTTAGTTTTCACATAATTATTTGCCCAATTATTCATAAAAATGTCTCTGACCTCTTTTAAATTGTCTTTACCATTTTTATACATATATAAACATAGAGTTCACTTTTATCTGTATTCAGATAGATGAAGATAGAAATGGAAAGCTATTGGCCATTCAGTGTGGATCATTGATTTATGCCAGCTTGGCTCACCCCTCTGTGGTGCTGGTTTTTTTTGTTTTGTTTTGTTTTCATGTTTTGGTCCATACTTACTGAAGTTGCTTTCTTTGTCTGTGACTGGGCAATGCATATAGCCACATGAATCCCTTTGTTGGATGTAAATATAATAAACGAAGGGTATGTCTACACTACAGCTAGAACTGAGCTTCCCGGTGCAGGTAGATAGACATGCTCTAGCTTGACCAGAGTTAGCACGTGTGCTTGGGATACGAGCAGATTTGTACTCCGGCAGCTAGCTTGAGCTGCCACCTGCGTCACCCCTGTTTACACTGCTACAGCGTTGACATACCCTTAGACATAGATTCAGTAGCTGAAACTGGATTATAAAGGTTGTATCCACATCTAACTAGTACCTTACATATTAAGCTGCATTCAAAACTATCCAATGATTAGAAGAGGCTCAAGTTCTGTGATAGAACAGGATCCGATGAAGTGAGCTGTAGCTCACGAAAGCTTATGCTCTAATAAATTTGTTAGTCTCTAAGGTGCCACGGGTACTCCTTTTCTTTTTGAGAACAGGAAAAAAAATTGTTAAATGCCACAATATTTGTTCCATATGTTTCTTTAAGTATGTTTGTTTCTTCTTCTTTATATAAAACAAGAAGGGGGGAAACAACTAAAGGCTTACTTTCTGAGTTTGAGAGTAGCAGCCGTGTTCGTCTGTATTCGCAAAAAGAAAAGGAGTACTTGTGGCACCTTAGAGACTAACAAATTTATTAGAGCATAAGCTTTCGTGAGCTACAGCTCACTTCATCGGATGCATTTGGTGGAAAAAACAGGAGAGATTTATATACACACACACAGAGAACATGAAACAATGGGTTTATCATACACACTGTAAGGAGAGTGATCACTTAAGATAAGCCATCACCAGCAGCAGGGGGGGGAAAGGAGGAAAACCTTTCATGGTGACAAGCAAGGTAGGCTAATTCCAGCAGTTAACAAGAATATCAGAGGAACAGTGGGGGGTGAGGTGGGAGGGAGAAATACCATGGGGAAATAGTTTTACTTTGTGTAATGACTCATCCATTCCCAGTCTCTATTCAAGCCTAAGTTAATTGTATCCAGTTTGCAAATTAATTCCAATTCAGCAGTCTCTCGTTGGAGTCTGTTTTTGAAGCTTTTTTGTTGAAGTATAGCCACTCTTAGGTCTGTGATCGAGTGACCAGAGAGATTGAAGTGTTCTCCAACTGGTTTTTGAACGTTATAATTCTTGACGTCTGATTTGTGTCCATTCATTCTTTTACGTAGAGACTGTCCAGTTTGGCCAATGTACATGGCAGAGGGGCATTGCTGGCACATGATGGCATATATCACATTGGTAGATGCGCAGGTGAACGAGCCTCTGATAGTGTGGCTGATGTGATTCTGGGTGGACTCCTCCTGAAGGTCGAAACAGCAGCCTGGATTTCTACATAGACTGCTTCCGCCGACGTGCACGAGCTGAAATTGTGGAAAAGCAGCATCGCTTACCCCATAACCTCAGCCATGCAGAACACAGTGCCATCCACAGCCTCAGAAACAACTCTGACATCATAATCAAAAAGGCTGACAAAGGAGGTGCTGTCGTCATCATGAATAGGTCGGAGTATGAACAAGAGGCTACTAGGCAGCTCTCCAACACCACTTTCTACAAGCCATTACCCTCTGATCCCACTGAGAGTTACCAAAAGAAACTACAGCATTTGCTCAAGAAACTCCCTGAAAAAGCACAAGAACAAATCTGCACAGACACACCCCTGGAGCCCCGACCTGGGGTATTCTATCTGCTACCCAAGATCCATAAACCTGGAAATCCTGGACGCCCCATCATCTCAGGCATTGGCACCCTGACAGCAGGATTGTCTGGCTATGTAGACTCCCTCCTCAGGCCCTTCGTTACCAGCACTCCCAGCTATCTTCGAGATACCACTGACTTCCTGAGGAAACTACAGTCCATTGGTGATCTTCCTAAAAACACCATCCTAGCCACTATGGATGTAGAAGCCCTCTACACCAACATTCCACACAAAGATGGACTACAAGCCATCAGGAACAGTATCCCCGATACTGTCACGGCTAACCTGGTGGCTGAACTTTGTGACTTTGTCCTGACCCATAACTATTTCACATTTGGTGACAATGTATACCTTCAAATCAGCGGCACTGCGATGGGTACCCGCATGGCCCCACAGTATGCCAACATTTTTATGGCTGACTCAGAACAACGCTTCCTCAGCTCTCATCCCCTAATGCCCCTACTCTACTTGCGCTACATTGATGACATCTTCATCATCTGGACCCATGGAAAAGAAGCTCTTGAGGAATTCCACCATGATTTCAACAATTTCCATCCCACCATCAACCTCAGCCTGGACCAGTCCACACAAGAGATCCACTTCCTGGACACTACGGTGCAATAAGCGATGGTCACATAAACACCACCCTATATCGGAAACCTACTGACCGCTATTCCTACCTACATGCCTCTAGCTTTCATCCGGATCATACCACTCGATCCATTGTCTACAGCCAAGCGCTACGATATAACCGCATTTGCTCCAACCCCTCAGACGGAGACAAACACCTACAAGATCTCTATCATGCATTCCTACAACTACAATACCCACCTGCTGAAGTGAAGAAACAGATTGACAGAGCCAGAAGAGTACCCAGAAGTCACCTACTACAGGACAGGCCCAACAAAGAAAACAACAGAACGCCACTAGCCATCACCTTCAGCCCCCAACTAAAACCTCTCCAACGCATCATCAAGGATCTACAACCTATCCTGAAGGACGACCCATCACTCTCACAGATTTTGGGAGACAGACCAGTCCTTGCTTACAGACAGCCCCCCAATCTGAAGCAAATACTCACCAGCAACCACACACCACACAACAGAACCACTAACCGAGGAACCTATCCTTGCAACAAAGCCCGTTGCCAACTCTGTCCACATATCTATTCAGGGGATACCATCATAGGGCCTAATCACATCAGCCACACTATCAGAGGCTCGTTCACCTGCGCATCTACCAATGTGATATATGCCATCATGTGCCAGCAATGCCCCTCTGCCATGTACATTGGCCAAACTGGACAGTCTCTACGTAAAAGAATGAATGGACACAAATCAGACATCAAGAATTATAACGTTCAAAAACCAATTGGAGAACACTTCAATCTCTCTGGTCACTCGATCACAGACCTAAGAGTGGCTATACTTCAACAAAAAAGCTTCAAAAACAGACTCCAACGAGAGACTGCTGAATTGGAATTAATTTGCAAACTGGATACAATTAACTTAGGCTTGAATAGAGACTGGGAATGGATGAGTCATTACACAAAGTAAAACTATTTCCCCATGGTATTTCTCCCTCCCACCTCACCCCCCACTGTTCCTCTGATATTCTTGTTAACTGCTGGAATTAGCCTACCTTGCTTGTCACCATGAAAGGTTTTCCTCCTTTCCCCCCCCTGCTGCTGGTGATGGCTTATCTTAAGTGATCACTCTCCTTACAGTGTGTATGATAAACCCATTGTTTCATGTTCTCTGTGTGTGTGTATATAAATCTCTCCTCTGTTTTTTCCACCAAATGCATCCGATGAAGTGAGCTGTAGCTCACGAAAGCTTATGCTCTAATAAATTTGTTGGTCTCTAAGGTGCCACAAGTACTCCTTTTCTTTTTCTGAGTTTGAAGTCTGTGCACATGCAATAAAGTACAAGTGGCTTGTATAAAATCCATAATTTTTAACTAAGTGCTGGAATGTCTTGTTGCATGCTGTTTGTAAGAGACAGATTTCTTAATTTGGTTGGGGGAGTAATTCACAATTTTTAAATAAAAAAATTCATTTTTATCATCTAATTATTTCATTACATATTTTGATCACATTTTTTCTATAGTGTACAGTTTCTGTTTCCAAGATGTTATCGGATTTTGCTACTCCAATATTTTATGATGTGTATCTTGAATATCATGATGATGATAGTGGACAGCAATATCTGTGGGCCGTGCCAGTTTTAAACTTAAATCTTCAATACAATGAAATGTCTGTGAATCAAGGTAGGAATATCATACTGACTACACTTTCTGTGAATTGAATTAAGTTACATACCATCAGTCAAAATATAAATGAATATGAGTAAACCAATACTTTTTTATTGCTCTTAAAAATCACTCCTCCATTTTAAATATATCACAGTTTACCATAGTTGTAAAAATCTTCTTAAATTTTAGAGCCAAAACCTGACCCTCTTTCTGTGCAGGAGTAAGAGGCTTTGGCTACGCTGGCCTGACTGATATTATGTACAGTCATGCCAGTGCATAAAGGCTCATGGAGGATCTCTGGAATTTGGGAAATGAAGAAGGAGCTGGCAAGGCATTCAAATCTATGGGGGCTCCCTCCACTTTAACATACAGATGGATTTTCATTTTATTTTTTGGAGGGGAGTGGAATAGATGAAGTATTGTCATTGACAGGGATCCACCATCTGTTCTCCTATAGCTCGCCTTACCTGATCACTCTTGTTACAGTGTGTATGGTAACACCCATTGTTTCATGTTCTCTGTATATAAAATCTCCCCACTATATTTTCCACTACATGCATCCAATGAAGTTAGCTGTAGCTCATGAAAGCTTACGGTCAAATAAATTTGTTAGTCTCTAAGGTGCCACAAGTACTCCTTTTCTTTTTGTGGATACACACTAACACAGCTGCTACTCTGAAACCTGTCATAGGTGGGAATGGCATAGCAGGGATGTGAGCTGATCCAGACCTGAGGTGGCAGTAGAGCAACAGGAACAACGGACTGATTCTGCTTCTTTTCTGGTGATCTGGGAGAAAGGATTACTCCCTACCTCCACCCTTGCCATTTCCTACAGAGTTCCTCAGTACACTACCTGCTTACTTGAGATGTACACTGAATATAGGATTTGGCCCCTAATACAGCTGTCCAGATGAATGAGCGTGTATTTGTTTAAAAGCGTGATCCCATATACATGAGAAACTAGATACAGGAATCTTGCATAGCACATTAACATCCTATGGAAACTAATAATACCGAATACCATGTGGAAGAAAGAAGGTTGCATACATTTGTGTAGGGGAGGCAAATTTCTTTTGAATGCGTAAAATATTAACCATAATGGGTTCATGAACTTATTTTGTTTTTAATTTAATACATAGCCTTCCACCTCAAGCTCATGAGAAGGTTGTATTACTGCAAATGTAGATATCCCACTGCCACTTTTATTCAAGCACAATAGTACTATTCATTTACCTTGTTGCTTGAATAATGAATAGTACTAATAAATTTGGATCAGATCCACTGGCTTGTTAAATCAATGTTGTTCTGCTCTGGAAGCACAAAGGAGACTTTTAAAGCCAGTTTAACCAGCTACCTGTGGATTCCCCCCACATAGTGAAGGTGTGGATATGGAGCTGCCTGATTCCCAGCTGCCAAAACATGTAATGGCCTAGTTTTCAGACATACAGAACAGCTCTGAGGTTTTCACTCTTGTGCCAAGGATCAGGGCTGGTGTCTGGTGGCCATGGGTTTAATGTCACTTTTGCTCTTGTTCTCCCCTCCTAGATACACCAGCATTGAAGCAGAGTAGAGCATAGCCAATCCAGTGAATTTAGGCCATTATATAAAGTGTATGTTTCTATCCTAGACCATTATGCACAATATTATATATGTGAGTATGTATAAAAAGAAAATCCAGTTTTTGTTCATTTTTCAGAAAATAGTAATTTAATTGAAACCTACAAAAGCCAAGGAAATCCTCAGATAAGGTGTCGTTCACACTTCATAGTGCCCATTGACATTCCAGAGGTCTCCAAACATACATCACTTATGCAGATGTTGTATCAAAACTAACATTGGTAGAACAATCTGCATTTAGTGTCTGACCACTAAATTAGCATAAATTGCTTCCTGCAGTATGTAAGTTCTCTCCTCCCCTTTTTCTCTCACTCTGAATGGAACCTAGCCTTAAGTATACATGTAAAGGGAGGCCTGTAGACCTATTAGCCTGCATTGAGGGACCATCTCCAAGAGCAGTGTTTTGATGGATCTGAGAGGGAAGATGCTCAAGTGCACATTAGCTGCCTTTTCAGCAGTGCTGGCTGGCAGTCACATATGCTGTATTCTGTACTACTCTGGACACTGGGAATTGGACCAATACCTGTAGAGAGAGGTCAGGAGGAACAAAGGGGTGAGAAAAGGAGAGCTTGTTGGGAAGGAGATGGTGGAAAGGAAAGTGTGTACTTAAGAGTAAAAGAGATGGAAAAGGAGAAAAATAATTTAAGGCATGGGAAAAATAAAAAGTAGGAAGAGAAGGGTGAGAGAGAATTTCTTAATACAATCCTAAATACAATTTCTAAAGAATTTCTTAATACAATCCTATTCAAATAATAGCAATAAATATGTATAATCATTAATACAATGATGTAAATCACTTCAATTTTAGTCAGACTTATTTCATTCCTGTTGTAGTTTTGAATTACTGTTTTTAAAGCATTGTATAGTTTTACCATTTCTTTTTCATAGGCAGCAATATGAACAATTGGCTTTTGACTCGTCGGATGTTTTTGGTGGATAGTTTAAGTGGACAAGAGAATGACTTGGGAAGACAACCAAGAATAATTCGAATTGCTAGCAAAATAATGATCAGGTGAATAAATGGCAGTGTATGTTTTACATACATAAAAGATGAAGCTGACCTAATGAAATGCAGTTGCACTATTACTGCCAAGCCTACAGATTCCATCCCCGGAACAGAGGCCTGTCTCAGTGTATCCTTTGCTACTTTTCTTATTGCATAAGTAGAAGGAAGTAGGCAAAAATTCTATAGGACATTTTGAAGGCTCTCTCCCTGATCAAAATGAGAATGTTCAAAACTGGACTTGCATGTGCTGAAGTTACCCTGGTTCTCGTCCACCATTTAAGATTGAGGTCAGGATTCTGTAGTCGGCTAAATCCATTTTTCACCACATAAGCTGTGCACAAAGTGAACTTAAAATGGTAGGAGATGGCCAGTGGAGAATTCCTCTGTGTAGGTAAATGCAGATTTGAGGTGACACCTTGGCTTCTGGAAAGCTGGAATCATTAGATCTAGTCTTCTGCTGAAGTCCAAAAGATCCTGTTGGAAAATAGGAAACCTTTGACCTGCCAAACCTAGTTGGTAGAGTGGAAGAGATTCTCCATGCAGACAGATCAAACAGTAGTAGATTCAAGAGAGTCAAATGCTTTTATCATAGAGTGTATATTACTTTGAAACAGTCAAAACAGTCTTGAGCTTTCAGGGTCCACTCTAAGGTATACAGATGGAACAAGCCTTTCTGAAAGGGTTATTCCATGTACTTCCTCTGGTCCAATGAACCACATCTGCCTTGGGATGTGGATCATAAGATTCTTGCAAAGTTCATGAACTCTTGTTAGTCTGTTCTTTCTACCAGGTCTCTGTGAAGACAGTTTTTAAAGTCATAACATAGCACAGCACAGAGAATCAGAGCTATAATACTGAGAGCTGATCCACTATGTTTCAGAAGGAAAAGTGTTCCTATGCCTTCCCCCTGCCCAAGTGATCTCTGATTTCCATCTCAAACAAGCCTCTATATCTTGTATCTTTTCTTCCAAGCCTCAGTTGTATCGAGGAAGGTCATGCTCCAGTATTTTAGATGTTCGGGGGGGCTTACATTTGTTGTTTATATTGAGCCAAACCTCTCCCCAGGTTCCCCAGACATGTTTTGATATGTGAAGGTAGGACCCAGGAGTTAGTCCATCTCAGCTCAAAGGCTGTCCAGATTGATCAGACTATGTAAAATTGCTATGAGCTGGGAGACATTCAACTACCTATGCATACCAGAAGACATAAGGATAGCCATACTGGTTCAGACCAATGGTCAGTCTAGTATCCTGTCTTCTGAGAGTGGTCATTGCCAGATGCTTCAGCAGGAATTAACAGAACAGGGCAATTTTGAGTGATCCATACTCAGTCTACTTCCAGCTTCTGGCAGTTGGATGTTTAGGGACACCTGGAGCATGGGATTTTGTCCCCATTAGCCACTGATTAACCTATCCTCCATGAACTTGTATAATTCTTTTCTGAACCCAGTTATACTTTTGACCTTCACAACATCCCATGGCAACGAGTTCCATAGGTTGACTATGCATTGTGTGAAGAAGTACTTCCTTTTATTGGTTTTAAACATTTGGCTGATTAATTTAATTGGGTAACCCCTAGTTCTTGTGGTATGTGAAGGGGTAAATAACACTTCCCTATTCACTTTCTCCATACCATTCATGATTTTATAGACCTTTGTATTCCCCCCTTAGTCGTCTCTTTTCTAAAATGAACAGTCTCAGTCTTTTTAATCTCTCCTTGTATAAAAGCTGATTCCATACCCTTAACATTCAAATAGATCTAAGGCAGCCTCTATTAAATATATATGCACTGTGTCCGTCAGTGAAATATGGAAATGTGCTGCTTGGAGGTTATAGATTCTTATGTAACATTATTTTGTCAACTTTTGCCTCTAGATCTCATGCCCAATCTGAAAGAGCAGTCTTGCAGTTGCTTTTAACTACAACCTTTGGACCATCTCTTGGCGATTAATTGCTCGTTAATCTGCTAAGAGTGCGGCAAGTTTTGAAAGGAAAAAATGGTTACATAACATACTAAATGTGGTTATCTTAAATGATTGCTCATATGGAATCAACACTTCCTCCTTTACCTTCCCCACTTCTTCAGAGTCCCCTGAATTAAGGGAAGAAACTGAAAGACAATGTGGGGTTACTTCCACTTGTATACTCTGAGAATTCTAAAAGGCAGGGATAAATATCTATCTAGAGGATTCTAAACTTGAGTGTTAAGAGCACATCCATATGAAAAGTCACCTTGGAGAATCAGTTACTATGGTAAACTTTTTTTGTAGAGAGGGTGAAAGTGCACCTTTGTATTCCAGTCACTTTTTAATTGCCATAGAATGTTATATTTCTAAATCCAATGTTATTGATCAGATTTTTTTGTTTTATATTTAGAATTTTACTTTCCAATCAGTTTGTGTTTTCCAGCTACACATTTTTTTATTTGCATTTCTGCAGTATTCGTCTTATTCCCAATACTCAGAGAGGAACTATCTATCCCCCTCTAATTACCATTGCCTACAAGGATGTTCTTGTCCAAAACCCAGATGCCCAGAGTGTGATGGTGAGTTCTTTGTTGTTAATGAACAAAATTATTAGGGGTGCTCTTTGACAGTTACATTTGAGTTTACACTTTACAAATTTAAAGATGAAATCAGCAGAATTTCTAAATCTGTTCAGTATTAAGATAGTAGATCTCAATAAAATGTAATACATTTTAAAAACAAAACAGTTGAAAACGTTTTCCTTTTCCACTTTCCTTATTTGAACCTTCTGTACGTTAAAAAACAAGTCATCTAAGATTATGTATTTGCTTTACAGTGGTATAGCATGCTGAAGTACAAATTAAAAAATAGAAACAGATGTATTAAGAATTGAAAGAAAAGGCAACTCTTGTGAAATAAAGGCACTGAATTATAATATTTTGATCAAGAAATAGCATATTTTCCTCTAAAATCCATGTATTAACAGGAAGCAAATATGGCGTGGGTGTTCTGGCTTAATCAAATTTAAGTACTGGTAAAAGATCCATTTCCACCTACTTCCAGACTGGAGATCTTCCCAAAGTCACAAAGCTAAACTTGGGGAGATTCAGTCTGAAACCGCAGGACAAAGATTTACTCTCTCCTTTACATATTCTTTTGACCTCAGTCCATTTTTTTAAGAGCCGATGTACAGTCTGAGGAGAGCTATTTTAGATCCTTTAATGTTGTTGGTTTCCTTTTACATTGGTGGAAAATCATATGTGACTGAGCAAACTAATTATTAAGGGCTTGCTTTTTTTTCCTTACATCAGTGTAACTCAGTCTACTTCAGTGAAGTTATCCCTGATTCATGTTGATGAAGGAGCAATATCAAGCATTCAGTAATTTTTCTGGGGAATGTGAAGGATGTACACCATTATGAGGATAGCCGGAACACTGGTTGTAGCAGTTGAGTTAGTTTATTATTTGTATTTATTTACTTTTTGTATCCTAATGTTTAGGTTTCCTTCTCAGTTAATTATGAAATGAACCAATCAGAGGCTCAAATTCAGACAAATGTAAGTCTCTTGCCTCCCTTAATCTGTCAGCGTATTTGTTAACTTTTATATAAAAAAGACAAAACAAATCTGCAAACAATTTGTTTTCATTCTCTTTAGATTGCATTGGGTGTGCTTGGTGGACTGGCAGTTTTATGGTCTCTTCTGAAGACTGCTGGCTGGAAGAGGCGGATAGGGAGCCCTATAATTGACTTGCAGGTATGAAAACTGGTTGTAATGAAAACCAATTTTCAACTATAGTATTAAGTACCAAGTGAACTATATAACTTATTATGTATTACAGTGTGTATAATTGTGTGTGTCTTCACACACACACACATAAAGTAATTTTCCTGTTTTAGAGCTCTATGTAATACACTTTTATAATTACAGACAGTTTTGAAGTTCTTGCTGTTTTATGCTGGAGACCTTGCCAATGTTTTCTTTATCATCACAGTGGGAACAGGGCTTTACTGGCTTATTTTCTTCAAAGTAAGTAGAATTTTCAGATTTGTGATACAGATATTATTTTTTGAGTAAATACATTGCATTCATATTTTTACACACCTTTATTTTCCCTTTTTTGCCATTTCTGGTCAGACTGTCAAGGCAAGTTATATACATAATACTCTGTGTTTTGTGCCTAATCTTTGTGTTTACCTCTTCCCCTCCCTTGAGGCTTCATAGTGCCTGCAGTGTATTTAATGAAGTTAGTCAAAATCTTTCAAAAATTCAAAAATATTACATGAGAAATTTCAACAAAATTTATTCCAAAAACGTTCATTGTTTTCAACCAACTCTGGTATTTAGTATGATATTATGCATGCAGTCTATATGATTTAATTGTAGCTCTTCACTTACAGGCACAGCAGTTTGTCTCAGTTCTTTTACCACTTCCGTCTCAAGAAGAGGATTTTGTTACGTATGTAGGATGTGCTTTTGCTCTAAAGGTAGATGTTTTGCTGTAATGGCAATCATAACATTTTAATGGATGTTGTTTTTCACTATGCCTGTTTACAAATATCTTGAATGTTATATTTTATTAATAGATGGAAGAAATCCTTTTGGGCAAAATCATTTTTCCTTAAAAAATTATTTTTCCTGTCTTTTGAAGGAAAACAGATGAATAATCACCTATAGGAAGTCTTTCACATTCATTTAAAAGTACAGGGGAAAGAAGTATGGACTGGATTAATGGACTATAAGGTGGATAGAAAGCTGGCTAGATTGTCAGGCTCAATGGGTAGTGATCAATGGCTCCATGTCTAGTTGGCAGCCGGTATCAAGTGGAGTGCCCCAAGGGTCGGTCTTTGGGCTGGTTTTGTTGAATATCTTCATTAATGATCTGGAGGATGGCGTGGATTGCACCCTCAGCAAGTTTGCAGATGACACTAAACTGGGAGCAGAGGTAGATACGCTGAAGGATAGGGATAGGATACAGAGGGCCCTAGACAAATTTGAGGATTGGGCCAAAAGGAATCTGATGAGATTCAACAAGGACAAGTGCAGAGTCCTGCACTTAGGACGGAAGAATCTCATGCACCGCTACAGACTAGGGACCGAATGGCTAGGCAGCAGTTCTGCAGAAAAGGACCTAGGGGTTACAGTGGACGAGAAGCTGGATATGAGTCAATAGTGTGCCCTTGTTGCCAACAAGGCCAATGGCATTTTGGGATATATAAGTAGGGGCATTGCCAGCAGATCGAGGGACGTGATCGTTCCCCTCTATTCAACATTGGTGAGGCCTCATCTGGAGTACTGTGTCCAGTTTTGGGCCCCACAGTACAAGAAAGATGTGAAAAAATTGGAAAAAGTCCAGCGGAGAGCAACAAAAATGATTAGGGGACTGGAACACATGACTTATGAGGAGAGGCTGAGGGAACTGGGATTGTTTAGACTGCGGAAGAGAAGAATGAGGGGGGATTTGATAGCTGCTTTCAACTACCTGAAAGGGGATTCCAAAGAGGATGGATCTAGACTGTTCTCAGTGGTAGCAGATGACAGAACGAGGAGTAATGGTCTCAAGTTGCAGTGGGGGAGGTTTAGGTTGGATATTAGGAAAAACTTTTTCACTGGGAGGGTGGTGAAACACTGGAATGCGTTACCTAGGGAGGAGGTGGAATCTCCTTCCTTTGAGGTTTTTAAGGTGAGGTTTGACAAAGCCCTGGCTGGGATGATTTAGTTGGGGATTGGTCCTGCTTTGAGCAGGGGGTTGGACTAGATGACCTCCTGAGGTCCCTTCCAACCTTGATATTCTATGATTCTATGAGGTGGAAAGGGACTTGGGTAAAATAACAGTAAAAACTGTATCAGAAACCAAAACATTGTATTCTAAAGAGAAGAATAAACATCACTATATTAAATCATGGCCAAAAAATGTTCCTAACCATCAAGTACAATTAATTAAACTCTCCCTTTGTAGAGTGGCAACTTGTTTGTAGACCTCAGAATTTAGTGGTTTCCCTGCATGGGAAAGTATTTCAATTATGCTGGATTTTGTACTAAAAATAGTAATATGCCCTATTGGGCAGTCATTTTCATCAACTTTTCTTCCCTAGTAAAGTGACTGGAACAAGTCAATTTTTGTCATGCATTTTACATTGCTTACATTTTCTTGATAACACTAGACATTGCACATATCACTATTGTGCCGATTAAGTATGAGGTCCCGTAGAGGAGCTGTACTCCATGATTTACAATAATACATAACTCTTTAAATATTTCAAATGCTTTACAAATTAATTTATGATGGCATCAGAACTTCATAATAAAGTTACAACCTTGTGTACAGTTGGGAGTATTATTCATTGTTTTGTTACATTAAAGGAAGAGTATCTGTTTGTTATGACTTTATCTTTTCGTAAATGCTACTGCAAATTTATTTTTACTTACATTTCATTGTATGATTTTCTTAGGCTCTGCAATTTTTCCATAAGCTGTTTTCTCAACTTACTGTAGATGTTTTCTTTATTGACTGGGAGCGACCTAAAGGCAAAGTCCTTAAAGCCGTTGAAGGTAACTTGTTTGTATAACTAGCTTCACTTAAATTCAGACATTACTTTCTCAAAGAATAACATTTTGAAAGCTTTACCCTTTGTATTTTTTCTAGCTGAAGGTGGCATAAAAAGTGCTGCTGCACCTGTGAGCATATGGAGGACATATTTTATAGCAAATGAATGGAATGAAATTCAGACTGCGAGGAAGATAAATCCACTCTTTCAAGTGCTTGCAGTTCTTTTCTTTTTGGAGGTATTTTTTAAATTAAATTTTGATGTAACATTAGGGCCAGTTTTTGATGTTTGCCATTCCTACAGCAATGGGAGGCAACCTTCAAAGATTTATCTGGAAAAATTGTCTTAAAGGAAGAAACCAGTGTTTTGGTATGGGGCTTTATATGCCATTGCTATAGTCCATTATGTAAATCAAAAAAATTTACTATTAGGGCATGTCAGCACAGAGCAGCAATGCCCATTAGAGGAGTGTGATTTATAAAGCTCACCATGTGTTGTGCACTCACTGTCCCAAGTAGACCCTGCTTTCCCAGTCCCTGCTTTATATAAATTTTTATTATTTACTGAAACTCTCAAGAAGAGGAAATTAGAATGAAAATAACAGATTTTTTTCAATGATGCTATTCATTGCTGTATTATGTATAGGTGCCTGATTTAAGAATAAGCTTTTTCTTTAATCTCTCTTCAGGTTGTTGGATTTTCAAACCTGGCATTAATGGATTCTTCTTCAAGTCTTACAAGAAGCAGTGAGAGTTACATAGCTCCCTGGAGTCGCATTCTGAGATTTGGTGTGTCTACTGTCCTCTGGCTAGTCATTGCCATGTTACAGGTACAGCTCTGGCATATGTAAATCTGAATCATCATTATGGCCCTAGTTGACCAAATCACTTAACTTGAAGAACATCAATAACTTCCCTTTCCCTTTATGTGTCTTTTTAAGTGTTTTGCTGAATCAGGATGTATAGGTTACTTAGCATGTCATCAATTTGTCCAAGTCACCAGGGGTCTCATGGCTTCCATAAGATCTTGCCTTTCAGTCACCATCTTGAATTTCCTGTCTGAGAAGTATTCCCTTATCTGCTTTATTTTGTTTTTAAATAGTCATGGAGTGTCTTCAAATTTTAAACCAAGCTTTTAAAGTGATTGCTGAAACTCACCTCCTTGGAGGAGGGACTCAGAAAGGGAAGCAAGGTTTTACTGAGCCCAATGTGAAGCTGACAATTGCTGCAGTTTGTCATTTGCGACAGCTACATTTTAAGCTAGCTGTACTATAATTGAGAAAAGAAAGTCAAAGCTGATGTACTAATAAATAAAAATCTGGTTTGTTTCAGATCATATTCTTTGCTGTATTTTATGAGAGATTTGTAGAAGATAAGATAAGACAATTTGTTGATTTGTGCTCTATGAGCAATGTAAGTAATTTTGATTTCATCACTGCAATTGCTATTTTTTTAAATGGATTAATATATTAGAAGTTAAGAGGTTCCATTTCTTTTTAGCTTTAAATATAATGTTGTACTAGCTAATATCCAAAGCTAATGTTCTTTATCATTGTGTGTGTCCTCAGCAAGCTTGGGGTTCTTGCTGTGGTGTACAAGAAGGCTTCAAATTGCCTGTAATATGGGTTAGGTTCGAAAGAGTATACTGTCATAAACATCATACAGGGTTTCAGGCATGTAACTCCAAATAGACATATGACTATTTCTTCATGCTTTTATTTGAGAGTGAAGCAATAACAAATCAGGACAGAAGTAAGGCATGCAGTCAATTTATTGTAGGCCTTTCTAATTGTTTGTATTATAGAGCTTTTTCCTCTTAGAAGCTTCTCTGTTTTAATATGTTCCTGGTTACAGTTTCTACTTGCTACTTTTGGTTATCCATTGATTTCCTTTACTCTAATTTAAATACCCCTCACTGATGTAATCTTTCTCTTGTAACCCTACTTACTGATTGCTGTCTGGATCCACCCCAGTTTTCTTCAGGTTTAAATTCCCATCATTGAGACTTAGTAGCTGTTCTCTTATCAACCAAGGTAGAACACAACCAGAACCAGTCAATACAGCTCATTTATTTGACCAGAAAAAGTGTGGGTTTTGAATATCATTCAGCATTTTTTCTGTTTTGAGCCCTCCCGGGCTAAACCTACCACTTCCACAAAGCTTCTGGATTTTATTACCCTGTGTAGTTAAAGACCTGAACCCACGTCTGTTGTGTAAGTTAGGCTGGAGAGCTAAACTAAAATCTACTGCATGGAGGTGACCCAGATAGCTTTAAGAAGCCATATTAGTATGACAGACAAGTGATGTTCCTTACTGAGTAGATTTCTGTTATATATAGCTTGCTAGGAGTTGAACTGAAACCATTGAACTTATTTATTCTACTTCACTGAATGCCTTTTGAATTTTTTTTATTAGGACAAAAGCTATAGTTTGTTTTTTTCCAGAGTCCTTGACTTAGATTTTTCTACTCAGGAGAACAGCTTGTGACACTGGCTGTTAATAATCTGAACTCTAGGACTAGCAAAAGCGGTTTTGTGGACCTAGGTAAATTGAATTGTATGTATTGCACATAAATTGTTACTAAACATTTTTCTGACATACTCATTTTGGTATTTTAGGACCTATTTTATCCAAGTAGTAGAACTGGCTCTGCTGGTATCCATTAGTAATTTTTTAGTTTTGAATCCATGTATTAAATAAGCTATTTTTTTCCTTTTTTGTTTTTTAGATTTCAGTATTTCTCTTGTCACACAGATGCTTTGGGTATTATATCCATGGTCGGTCTGTGCATGGACACGCAGATACCAATATGGAAGAAATGAATATGAACCTAAAGAGAGAAGCGGTATGCAAAGGAAATACAAATATACATCTTTTGATTCCCTTTTTGTAACTGAATGTAGAGAGTTTGGTGCATAACAGGTGCACAGTTGTATGCCATATTGCACTCTGAGTTTGTTCTCTCCTTATGGAGAGAAGGAAGAATTGTAAGAGTTGGTCCTGAAATAGCAATCACTTATTCGTTCTTCTACTTCAAAGACTGATTCCCTGGTTTATTGAAAGTTCTGTATTTCTAAAATATAATTCTTTTTCTCATGTAGTTAGATACTATTGTTTTGATACTGCAGCTGCTTTTATACTCTTAGCCCTCTGTAAAGAGGTGTCTATTAAGAGACTTTCATAAAGAGGCAAATCTGAAAAACACTTGTACAGAAAACAGTTTATTCTGACTGCATTCTTCAATTCCAAATGCAGCTCTCTGGTGGCAGTATTAATTTATTGTAGAAATCAGCTTGAATAGATGTTTTCACACTCATCATAAAATAAGTGTCTGCTTAATCCTGCAGTGAAGTTAATTTGATATTAGTGACTTGTCATTAAATTTCAGTTTTCCAGCATCACTGCAGGATGAACTAGGGAGAAAAGGTGAGTATCCTAAAGATACAAAGAACTTTGACATTCTAGTAAATAAGATAAGGAAAAACTTAATTTTGAAATGTAGTTTTTTATCCTTAAAAAGTTCTCTTTAAATTGATTCTCCCCTCTCCACTTTTCCTTTAGTAGCTTAATTTAAAGTAATTTAGAGAGAAGCATTTTCATTATGTGGGAACATCAGTTTTTGAAACCTCAGTCTTTCCTCCTTTGCTGTTAGGTTTTTTGGGTTTGTTTTTTAAGTAGGAACAAAGAAAAAGATGGAAAGAGTTGGGAACTTAAAGGAGCATGGTGAGGGAAAGCAAAAAATAAGGGAAAAGAACTGAATAAGGAGAGAACAAACAAATTAGAAGAACTAATAAGCGATGGCTATTCCAGGACCAACTCTTACAATTCTTCCTTCTCTCCATAAGAGAAGAATTGAATAAATTGTATTCTCCTGCTTCCTAACAATAAGTGAAGAGTGTGTGTGAAGATCAAAGATGTTCTAAAACTAACAAACTGTGTGCTGGTCTAAAGTAGGAAATATCCTCACAACAACTGGTATCGGGGTTCTTGTCCTAAAATACTTTTGCTGTATAGACTTAGTGCCAAAGGATTCAAATATTCAGATATATCTAACCTTCTGTACTTGCATGAGTCATTTTTCTGCGGAGAAGCAAAGAAAGCTGCATTTGGAATTGAACAATGCAGACAGAATGAACTGTTTTCTGTACAAGTGTTTTTTTCAGATTTGCCTCTTTATGAAAGTCTCTTAATAGACACCTCTTTACAGAGGTCTTAGAGAGTCTAAAAGCAGCTGCAGTACCAAAACAATAGTATCTAACTGGTTTGTACATGCATATTTTCATTTCTTTATGCTATTTTATGTTGTTTCAATTGTGCAGGAAAATTTGTGTAGTCAAAGAGGTTTATTACCCAATACAGATGGCCAGACATTTCAGATTTCCATTTCAAGCAAGATGAGACAGCAGTATGATAGGATTCATGAAACCCTAACAAGGGTATGTATGATATTTTTTACACTGGCATTTTGCTATGTTTATATTTAAAACCAATAAGACCGACCAAGGATGTGTGCAGTCTTTAAATTAATTTTCACATCATAATATTTTTCAGAAACATGGTCCTGCTAGACTTTTAGATTCATCTGCAACTACTTTTGAACAGAGTACTAAGACATACCATACCATGAACAAATTTCTTGGCTCCTTTATTGACCATGTATGTATACAGACTTTATTTATAAGGCTAAATAGAATGAGAGAGTGAGAGATTGAGTGAGAGATGAGCGATTGTGATTTACCTTTTGG
The DNA here is from genome assembly GCF_009764565.3 of Dermochelys coriacea. NCBI lineage: Eukaryota > Metazoa > Chordata > Testudines > Dermochelyidae > Dermochelys > Dermochelys coriacea. The sequence goes on along the minus strand of NC_050069.1, from coordinate 44,690,952 downwards.
GATATAAGGTTAGAGACTGGTCAATGGAGGTTGTATTGTTACTACAATACTACTTTGCAGGAGACAAAAAATAAGTGTACTGCCCAGTAATTCCAACACACTTTTCACTTACATCAATTCCCTGGATAGTATGAATTCATTGTTTAACAGATACTCCTGGGGGCAAAATTCATGGCCCATGCAGATTTCTTTGCTTCTCCGCAGAAAAATGACTTTCTGGCGGGGAAGCAAAGGGAAGCTACAAGAGCAGTCATGCGCCCCTCGGAGCAACCAGCGGAGCGAGGTAAATCACTACGGTGGGGCTCGGGAAACCCCAGCCAGTGCCAGGTCAGACCCAACCCCAATGCATCCAGAACCCCCAATATCTAGACTCCACCGCTGAGTCCCCTGCACCCAAACACCCACCCCTCCGAGCCCACCCCCCTGTGTCCAGACCACCCCCACCCCCAGAGTCCCATACTCCTGCACCCAGCCCTCACCAGCCTCTCCCCGGCCGGGGGGTCCTACCCTGAGCCAGCTCAGCTGTTAGTCCCATCGAGGCTGGGGTGGGGGAGAAGGACACTTCCCCTGCACGGAGCAGCCGGGCAGGGGCCAGGTCAGACCAAACCCCAGAAACCTACTCTGGCTCTGCATCTCCCCCTGCTTCCGGCCCCATCACTCGTCACCTGTGCGGGGAGGAATCACTATATGGGGCACTGCTCCCCTGTCTGCCCAACCCTCCTGCATCTGGATTCCTACCCCCACTGAGCTGCCCACACCCAGATTGGCCCACATAAAACCCTCTCACCCACACCTGGATCCCCCCACACTACGTCTCTGCACACTTGGATCCTGCCATACTGAGCCTGGCTGCCCACACCTGGTGTTCCTGGCACACTTTTGCTCACCCTGGTGAGTTGCTTCACCTGCTACTCTTGAGGCAATAAATAAATTTGGAGGTTACAGTACAGACTGGGGCAGTCCTGGCCCATGCACTGTGTCAGAGTCAGGTGCAGCCTCACCACTAAGTCGGTGTCCTGGAAGTGAGTTGCAGGGTGATCTTCCACCTCCGTGCAGCCAGTGGCTTGTGCTCCCCGTGGTTATGCTGGAGCCTCCACATCTATTTATTGACAAATAAAATTTGCAGAATTTTAAAATATTGTCTGCAGAATTTTTAATTTTTTGTCTCAGAATTCCCTCAGGAGTAAACAGAATGCACAGTAGTTTTTAAATTCATACTGCTATTTTAAGTAGTAAGTACACCTTTTGTAAAGTGCACTTCTAACATTTTTTACCCTGAGGATCCCAGAGCTAAGTATTAGAGGGTTTTTTTGTTTTTTCCTCTTGTAGGTTCATAAGGATATGGATTATATTGTAAAGGACAAGTTGCTGCTTGAACGAATTATTGGCATGGAGTTCATGGAACCAATGGAAAAAAGTATCTTTTACAATGGTATCAGCTTGATCTCTTTGACTTAATATTTATTTCACTATACATGTGCAGGGTGCTATTCAGACAAATAAAATGTCATGTCCCCTGCCCTTGGGGTTCACACTCTAAATTGGAGTTTCCAACAGAGAGGTGTGATAATGAGAATTGTGAGGGTATGGGAGACACCTGCTATGCATTAGCCAGGGTGACAATACCTTGGGTCATGAAGGTTGTTCTTCAATGGCATGACTTTGTAACGTTTCAGTCTTAGGTATCTGAAGGGTTGCTACCTGGAGCTGTGTACACATTTACACAGTACTCGTTATGACTTGGCATCTAGGACTGATACTCACATTGTGGGGGGAGGGCAGGCCAAGCAGCTGGCCATCAGACCTTGTTTAATTAGAATGCCTCTCAGCATAGTTGATGATTGTATTGCTTGTTAAACTGCCTGAAGTGGGGAATTTGCAGAAGCCATTTTCTGAAGGAAAAGCAAGGTTACTCATCAGGAACTATCATGATTTGAGGCTCTTGCCTCTGCATATTCACAATATCCACTCATCTTCCCACCTTTCTCGGAGTTCTGTTTCCCTAGGTCTACCAGGTTTAGTGGAAGGAAATGAGGAGGTTGAGTCTGCACAGCTTTTTTTATAGCCTCTCCTCCAAATACTCAGTTCTGGGAAACAGCACTTATACAACCCCAACAAGCACTGCTTTCTAGAAAGTTCACGTGGTGTCAAGAGTTTGTATCTCACAGATGTACAAGGCCACACTTGAACTACATTTAATGAGCAGTAACTTTTCTTAGGGAGCACAAGAGGAACCAGTTTCAGGAGAACAGGGGAAATTCCAGGATTTCAGCTGCACTTGTTGATAAATCCTGCACTGCATCCATTAAACTAGAGCAGAGAGACTTAATGTGTTCCCCCATTTAACTTACATAATATAGGGATAACCACACATCACTTCATGTGGCGATCAGGTCTGTATTGTATTACCTGTATTTTGTGGAGCCTGTGCTATATCTGGAATCCGCAGCTGTGTGATAGTTTACAGATGACATGAACAGTTAAATGTTACTACCTAGGAGAACAAAATGGGAGAGGCGAACCACAGCCAGTGTAAGTTGGGTTTGGGCCTTTTTGGGCTAGTTCTTGAGAGAATAAAATGGAGTTAAGAGACTCCATGCAATGTGCCAAGCCACCATTAGGAGATATTTACCTTAAAATGTATGGAAATTGGCTAACCATTAGGAAACCAGATTAGACACATGCCTCTCTGAAGCTGTAGAAAAAATGGGGGAGGATTTCTCTTCTCCAATTACTTATATTCAAGTAGATCTGTTTCTTGTTTTTATGTTTCCTGGTCAAAATATTTTCTGGTATATTAATATTGTTTCTTTTTCTTTGCTATTATTATTGTTGTGTATAAATTCATGTTTCTCTTTCGGGAATATTACATATTGATAAAAGACATAGAAGAGGATAAGTGATCTGAACTTGAAAACATACTATATTAATACAAAGGGATTACTCTGTCCTGAAAACCAAATGAGGAGACATAACTAAAGACCTCCTGTTACTGAGGCCCTGATTTAGCAACGCATTTAAGCACATTTAATTACTTTGCTGAATCAGGGCCAGAATCAGCGCTTGCTCAAGATATTAGTGACAAGGAACTCAGAGGTGCATATGACATAAAAATGGCTAAATTTACTATCAGTCTGGTTCAAACTTTCAGATTAGGTGCATGTAGGTATATGAATGCAGTTGTGAATGTTGCACACCTGTTTTTGAAAATCTGGCACTTTGTCAGGAAAGCTATATTGTAGATTATATTTAAAAGTTACTATGATATTTTTGGTTGAGACCAATATCATGATTATGCTTCTGTGGTGCTTTTCCTTGTCCTAAATTTCCATTATTGTTTTATCAATGATCTTGTAATCTTAAGTATGATGACCTGTATTAGGGAACTTCACAAATTATTATCACAGAAATTCAGATTTAATTTATATTTTTTTGCAACAAGTTATTTTCTTTCTATAGATGAAGGACATTCTTTCAGTGATGTTCTCTTTTACGGCAATGAGGCCACACTTCTCATCTTCGATATACTGTTTTTTTCTGTTGTGGATTTGGCTTCCCAAAGTTTTGTCCTAGCAGCTGTTCTTACATATTTGCAACAGGAGGTAAATTTACATTTTTTTAAATCCCATATTTTAAAAATAAGGTAGTTTATCTAATTTATGTATTTAATAGGGTGTGCTCAAAGAAAACTACACTAACAAACTATTTTAAAAAATACTGGATTTTCTCCTAAAATAAGAAGACTTATGAACCAAAAAAAAAAAATTACACTGCTTTTTTATGCACCATGTATGTATAGGACACAAATAATAGCGCTCAAAAGAAAATACACAGAGCAATGAAAATTAATCAGAGTCCCAGAATAGCTAATGCTGGGACTTGCAAAGGGGCCTAAGGGAGTTAAGTGCCCAAATCCCATTGAAATCTAATGAGCAGAGCACCTAACCCTCTTAGGCCCCTTTTGGAAATCTCCACCAAAATGAATGTATTTCCATTAAGATGTAGTTTCTTCCTCTTTCTCCTTCACACAATTCCATATGTGATCAACTTGATCATGTTTGTAAATGTCACCAGTAGTAAAAAAAATTTGGAATATAAACTGTTTAAGATATGACTCGAAAGTTCTGATGTAATAAGTACAAATATAAATATTTGGAGGGTTCAGTCTTTTCCTCAAAAGGGAAGGGATGCTACAAATATAATTAAAGGATTTGTATTTTGGACATAACAAATTGCTTGATTCTCCACTCTTGGAAAAACATCTTGTATTACAGTATCATTAGTGTGACGCACAAACAATCCAGGTCATATGTTGTTACCATTATCATGATCATAGTTTACAGGTTTTTAAGAGGCCCTCGGCTCAGCCTCTTAAGTGTTGAGGGCTGCTAATCTGTCATTTAACATTTGATTCCTAAATAAAAAAGGCTAGTGTTAGTATAGGAGCCTGTCTAATGAAGGTGTACTGTTGTGGAAAGTCCAAACATTTGACAGAGTACATAATTGATTAATTATTTCGTATCATGTACAGAAACAGAATTATTTAAAATATTTCTTCCATTGTTAGAAAACTTGATTAATATTATTTTTAGATTTTTAGGTTTATTCGTAATACTTCTGGGCAGAAGAATTTGGCATCCAAAACCTTGGTGGATGAAAGATTTCTTATTTAATTGACTCAGAAGTTGAAATACTTTGTACAGGAGCTAATCATGGAATGAAGCCATCTTGAGCTACAGATTAGTCTGCAGTGCTATGTAAATATTAATGTAAAACTTTTGACTTTTTCTTTTTATATTGTGTGCTAGAAAGTTTTGTTTTTGTATAACTTTCAGATGTTTGTGTTGTGAATAGTAAACCATATGTCTTGAAATAAATGGTATGTGATGCCAAGACAGTCAGAAATCAAGCTGAGTACTGTAATTAACACAAGATAAAATCCATTTATTGCCTTCAGTGAGGGTATATGCCATTTCTTTTTAGGAGATAATTTCAGTGCTTCTGTTGCTGACTGGGGTCATAGTTTTCCTCATATATACATGTTTCTAAAATAGCTTAAAGAAATTATCCCTTATTTTCAGAATTTACTATGAAATACAATATTCATCAAATGTATTTCAGGTTCATCACAAATGAGGATCTGCCCTGAATCCTAACTACTATTTAAAAAATACTTAAAAGACCTTTGAGACTAAGTAGTTGAATCTTTCTCACTTATCTAAAACAACTTCAATGTGAAAGTTTAAACTGTGTGATTGCTGATGTAGTTTGATCCTCTTTAGCCCACCCTTTGGGTTTGTCTAATGTATCATTGGGGCAGTATTGCTTTTTTTTTTCTGCACTGATTGCACATAACAGCACATGTGTGTTTGAACGTTTGGTAGTCTCACAACCATAGAGCTGTGTGGCCCAGTGAATAGGGCAAAGGATGAAGACGCAGGAGGTCTTGATTGTGTTCCTGATCTTCTGTGGAATTAATGTTACCTTGAGCAGGTCACTTAACTGCTCTGTGCTTGTTGTCATAGCCATGAAATTGAGGCACTGATACTTATCTTTTTGAACTGCTTTGAGATGCTCTGTGGATGGAAAGGACTGTGCAAGTGCCTATTCTTATATTATTGTTTTAATATATTCCCTGATTATCCCATTTTCTGACATCATTCCCTCATGATTTAACATAGTGACCATATCCCACATAAACTACTTCAGCCATTGGAATGTAATCAGCTAAATAGTTGTTAAAATGCTGCTTACTAAAGGTTCAGGGAGATTTTCAAAGGCTAAAGGGGAAGGTGAGTGCCTAATCCCCAATTGTACCTTTGAAAAGTCTCCCTGCTAGTGTGTTTTAAAATAACATTTGTTTTTCAGTAAATGATTACTCCACTGCATGGTGTCACAGTTTCATAGCCACGCTACTTGTCTTAAGATAATTCAGCAGGGAACATGCAAAAAACATAAAGATCCAAGTTCAGAAAAGCATCTCTATTTAAGAATAGCACTTAAGTACCATTTAAGACAGTGGGACTTAAGCAGGTGTTTAATTTTAAATGTGCTTATCTGACCCAGGGCCAACATATCTTATAGAGGTATTCTATTTGAGATTCTTCTTACCTACATAAAGAGGAAGATGTCTATTATGATGCCATATCATGTCTTTAAGCTGTGGTTACCATAGATTTAAGTCTCAAAGCCATTACATATCCAGTATGCTTACTTTTGGTTTGCAAAAACAAATGCTGCTTGCTAATTCAGAATAGTTACCATTAACTGGTAAAATGTTGTGACTCTCCTGAGGTCACAGTGGAGTTAAATGGCATAATCTGAGGGTCTGACTTTCAGTGGGGCATCCATTTATTCACATGCAGATTATCACAAGACTGTATCTCCAAACACACCTTATGTGCACTAACACCTGTTCACACAGATAACTGATACTAATACTGTATATGTTTCAGAGTAGCAGCCGTGTTAGTCTGTATTCGCAAAAAGAAAAGGAGTACTTGTGGTACCTTAGAGACTAACAAATTTATTAGAGCATAAGCTTTCGTGCTCTAAACTTCAGTGAGCTGTAGCTCACGAAAGCTTATGCTCTAATAAATTTGTTAGTCTCTAAGGTACCACAAGTACTCCTTTTCTTTTTGCTAATACTGTATATGTACGCACAGTACTTTGTTCAGGCACGTTTTGTCGTAAAGAGTCTTCAGTGCAAAAATTCCAATACCTGTGTGAACAAGTGTTAGTTCACAAAACTGTGTGTGCTGGTGTGGACAAATTGGAGGCAAAAGCCTGGAAATCAGGTACAGTAACTAGGGCTCACTGTAGCTTGGTTTGTTGTTATCGTTGTTATGATAGCTTTAAAGCATAGTTCTCCTTTGAATAGTGGCTGTATAAATGACATTGTAGTGTTCTGCGGTGGTGTGTCTCAATTATTTCTTTATGAAATGTGCTCCATTGAAAAGTAGAAAAAAATCTTTATAACTTCCAACCCTGCAAACTGAGTGTTTTGCCATCTTATGTATTATGGCCAGTAATAAAAATTCTGCAACCAAAATTTATGCCCTCATGAAACCTGTGCAGCCCCATTGCCTTGAATGCCTTTGCACATGTATAATTTAGCAGATCTTAATAAACAGTTTTGTTGCTGAGGTACAAGATGATCTTGTACAAGATGGTAGCTCACTGAGTCTTGACTAACAGGCGTTAAAAGCTCTAGAAACTAATTTTTGTCACTAAAATGAGCAAATAGACCTTTGAATGCATGCAGTGCAGATCTGTTGTATAAGAAAGTGCTGTTTTTATATAGTCACTTCTCAGAGTATAACCACTCTTTAAATATACCTTCTCAAAAATATTTTGATTTATTGCTTACTTGAGTCAATTCAATTATACCTCCTCTTAATTTGTAACTAATTACTTAATTAGTAAGTTTAATCAATTAAGATTTATTACACTAGTATAGTCTGGAAATAATTCAGTGGGGAGGTACTACATAACAGTTTTTGTGTGTATCACACAATAATCACAACTCAGGTGCATAATGAAGCATCTAAAAAGTATGCTCTCTCAGTGTTAATTTGCTTACAATAAAGTTAGCTTTCTATATAATTTCTGAAGTTCTGTTTTATATTATAAATTTGGTTTGAAAATTAGCACTCCTTTTTACTTTTTAGCATTTTTTCACAATTTCTATCACATTTTATAGTCCTTTTAGTAACTTTATATTTAAGAGAGTCATTAGGTCCTAGTAGAACCATCAATACTGTCCTTGAATGGATGTGTTACCTGGCATTTTTATTTCTGTAATTGGCTCTCAGTGATCAGGTTAAGGAGCTGTTCAAAGAAAACTTGCCTATGTGAGGGGATGGATGGGTGTTCTATCCACAGCTTAGGTTTGACCTGAATACCTCTCTTTAAATAGGAAATAAGCTTTTCCCTTTCACTCTTCCTAAACGGTCAGTTCCTCTGTGAAAAGCAGCTTCCACTCATTCTTTGTTAATTTTGAGATTGAATTCACAGAAGACACTGGTTTCAGAGTAGCAGCCGTGTTAGTCTGTACTCGCAAAAAGAAAAGGAGTACTTGTGGCACCTTAGAGACTAACAAATTTATTAGAGCATAAGCTTTCGTGAGCTACAGCTCACTTCATCGGATGGTAACTTAAATACCACTTTTGGTCCAGTAAAAGATATTACTTCATCCACCTTGTCTCTCTCTAATATTATAAACCAACATGGCTACAATAACACTGCATACAACTTTTGGGCAGAGCACACAAAAGCTTTGGAATCCTTACAGTTTGGAGGGATTTTATTGAGGGGAGGGTTTCACTTGTTAAAAACAAATTCTAAGTAAATACAAAAATGTTCTTTCCGAGTTTGTTAAATATCTCTCCTCCTGTGTATTTTCTTTTTCTGGGCATCTAGGTAAGAAAGAGGGTACTACCCCTACCAAGTTGAAAGAGCTCTATGTAAGCTCAAAAGCTTGTCTCTGTCACCAACAGAAGTTGGTCCAATAAAAGATGTTACCTCACCCACTTTGTGTGGTTTCAGCTGAGAGAGACAGTTATGAAATAATTGCAGATGATGAAACCTTCATTAGACAGTTGAATTTTTCTTTCATACCTGCTTTATAATAGCTACGTGAAAAGCATCGGTTGCACTTGGTTCTCATTTTGGTGGACATTTGTTCAAGAAATAACCCTTTTTGATTGAATTTCCCAATTACATATTTTTACTAATTAATTGTAGTGGATCTTTTTCATATTTGGTTAGTTGATTTGTACTTTATGCTTGTAAACATTTTATAATAAATCATATGATATTTCTAACTTTCCATTGTACTTGTCTCTGAGGAGTAAGGGAATTTTTAAGGATTTGGGGATTTTTTGATACATGATAATTGTTCTATCATGATGATTGAGGGTTTTATCATTCCTCCTACTTCAAGGAACTTGAGAGGAACTGATCTACAGGAGAGGAATGCTGCCTCTGTGTATCATCCTTGTCCCTCAACCTGCGGAAGGTCTTTCATAGGTGCATCATGGGAACTGGGCTTTGTAGATGGTGAGTGGATAGCAGAATGGCTTCTCTGCTATATTGTGTCACCACACCTGCGGGATGAACTAGTTTATTGCTGGGTGCCGATGCCCTATGATAACAGTGCTAAAAATGTCAATATAAAGTAAAAACAACGTACAATGACTAGGTTGCATGCCCCAATACCTTTTAGAAAAGGGACTGAGTGTGCGGAAAGGAAAATTAAAATCCATATATAAATACTAGAAAACAGTAAAAAGGAAAAGTCTAGATTTTTTTACATACATCAAAAGGGAAGAATGAATGAAAAACAAAAAACCCCAACCAAATTCCTTATATATAGTCAGTTCTAATGCGGCTGGCTTAAATAATGATAGTAAGATTTTGCATACGCTTGCTGAACTACAGAGAGTGTCTGTCTCAGAGCCTGGGTGCCACCATTTCTTTCAGGCACAGTCCTTTGAGCAGTAGTGCTACTATGTTCGGAGATAGAGGGTTGTTCCAAGTAAAGCACAGTACAGCAAGTCAGTCTGTGGGTCACAAAGGACTGGTGAAATCGCTGTCCTCAGGAAAAGCTGCAGCTTCCAAATACTGAAAAGATAGAATAATGATTCCTGATTGCTACTGAAAACTTAATTTTCATTAAGCCATGGACTAAAATTAGCCCCTAGTTACCCACCCTTTTGCCTTCCTGCATAGATAGGGTCATCACCAACAAATGAAATGTATTTCCATCCCCTGAAGAAAAATATCTATTATATCCAGGTGGACCTTCAACAAGCTACCTCTTGTCCACATCTTAATCATCTGTGACTGGGTGAGACAGTAATGTAGATTAAGCCTTCACATATTGTTGACACTGAGCTCTTACTGCCCTATCACTTCTCCTAGTGATTTGACTCACACCAACAATGTCTATAAATCTGACTCCTGGCGAACTCCATAGGAGAAAGCATCTGAGGCTGATTAGAAATTATTTAGCAGAAGCAGCTAAAAAGTACCTGACAGGAATGAACAAAACCACTCAGCTACTGTTTTAGCTGCTCTACAACACACCAGACAAACTAGTTGAAACTATAGTAAAGAACAGAATTTGTCAGACACGATAAACATAATGTATTGGGGAAGAAACATTGTTTTTGTAAAGGGAAATCATGTCTCATCAGTCTACTAGAATTCTTTGAAGGGGTCAACAACATGTGGACAAGGGAGATCCAATGGATCTAGTGTACTTAGATTTTCAGAAAGCCTTTGACAAGGTCCCTTAGCAAAGGCTCTTAAGCAAAGTAAGCTGTCATGGAATAAGAGGGAAGGTCTTCTCATGGATCAGTAACTGGTTAAAAGATAGTAAATAAAGGGTAGGAATAAATGGTCAATTTTTAGAATGGAGAGAGGTAAATATTGATGTCCCCCAGATGTCTGTATTGGAACCAGTCCTATTCAACATATATATAAATGATCTGGAAAAAGGGCTAAACAGTGAGGTGGCAAAATTTGCAGATTATACAAACCTACTAAAAATAGTTAGGTCCAAAGCAGACTCTGAAGAGCTACAAAGGGATCCCACAAAACTGGGTGAGTTGGCAACAAAATGGCAGATGAAATTCATGTTGATAAATGCAAAATAATGCTCATTAGAAAACATAATCCCAACTGTACATATGAAATGATGGGGTCTAAATTAGCTGTTAATATTTAAGAAAGAGATCTTGGAGTCATTGTGGATAGTTCTCTGAAAATGTCCACTCAATGTTCTGCAGCAGTCAAAAAAGCAAGCAGAATGTTGGGAATCATTAAGAAAGGGATAGATAATAAAACAGAAAATATCATATTGCCTCTATCCAAACCCATGGTACACCCACATCTTGAATCCTGCCTGCAGATTTGGTCACCCCATCTCAAAAAAGATACATTGGAATTGGAAAAGGTTCAGAAAAGGGCAACAAAAATGTTTAGGGGCATTGAACAGCTTCAATATGAGGAGAGATTAAGAAGACTGGGACTTTTCAGCTTGGAAAAGAAATGACTAAGGGGGGGACATGGCTGAGGTCTATAAAGTCATGACTGGTGTGGAGAAAGTAAATAAGGACGTGTTATTTACTCCTTCACATAACATAAGAACTAGGGGTCACCAAATGAAATTAATAGGCAGCAGGTTTAAAACAAAAGGAAGTATTTCTTCACACAATGCACAGTCTACCTGTGGAACTCCTTGCCAGAGAATGTTGTGAAGGCCAAGACTATAGCAGGGTTCAAAAAAGAACTCGATAAATTCATGGAGGATAGGTGCATCAATGGCTATTAGCCAGGATGGGTAGGGACGGTGTCCCTAGCCTCTGTTTGCCAGAAGCTGGGAATGAGCGATAGGGCATGGATCATTTGATGATTACTTGTTCTTCTAGTGTTTGCTCATTACCCTTCCAATTAGATGTGCATGCACCGTGTGCACGATTGTTAGAAGGTTTTTCCTCTAGCAGTACCCATCGGATAGGCTGTGGAGCTCCCAGGAGTGGCACCTTTATGACAGTGTCTATAGGTCCTTGGCGACCTGCCGCCTGCTCAGTTCCTTCTTATCACCAGTGATGGGAGTTGGAGCAGCCTGGTCTTGCGTGTTGCAAATGCCTACTTAGCGGTCTTTCTTTGAATAGTTGTTGTAAATACAGGTTTAAGAGTAGCAGCCATGTTAATCTGTATCCACAAAAAGAAAAGGAGTACTTGTAGCACCTTAGAGACTAACAAATTTATTTGAGCATAAGCTTTCGTGAGTTAGCTGTAGCTCACAAAAGTTTATGCTCAAATAAATTTGTTAGTCTCTAAAGTACCACAAGTACTCCTTTTCTTTTTGTTGTAAATAGTTACCCATTAGTGTTAATTAGTTGAATAGTACTTAGCTGGGGGATCTTCCCCGATTCCCTTTCCCCCGGATCAGGGCTTGCCTCGGTCCCAGGGCTTTAAGCCCTGTGAGAAGTGTCTCAAGCCTATGCCATGTGGTGGTCCGCATGACTCCTGCCTCAAGTGCCTCAGGGAGGGTCATCAGGCAGATAGGTGCAAGATTTGCAGGGGCTGTAAGCCCAGAACAAAGAAAGAGAGAGAGACGCTATCTGAAGCTCCTAATGGAATCTCCACTTCGCCCACAGCTGGCACCGGAACCAGCACCAGCAGCCTCTTTGCACAGCACGTCGGCATTGGTGCAAGAACCCTCAGCACTGAGGAAGGACTCTGGTAAGGACCATCAGCACCCCTCCCTGGCCCCGAGGCCCGCATAAGAAGAAGAAGGCAGACTGGCCGCTCGCCAGCACAGCACACCACACCAGTGGGGTGCATCCTGTGTTGGGACACCCCAAACCTGGCCTGCAAGTCCCACAGCTGTCAACTCCAGCCGTGACGGGGGGCCATTGAGTCCGGTGCCGGAGTACTTGGAGGGAGAAGACCTTGATCTTCCCTCCACACCAGACACATTTGAAGCGGCATGGGATCTGATTGCCATGACCGCCCGTGCCCCAGCACCAACCACAGCACCAACATTGACGGCTCCAACAATGACAGCACTGATGGTAGCACTGCCCCCCATCAGACATAGTGGCAAATCCACGATGATGGGTCATCGCTCATCCTCACCATGGCACCGATCTCCAGCACCGTTGGGTTCTGCTCTGCCTTGGTCCAAATCTGAGTACTCCTCTGAGTCGGAGGCGGAATCCTACACCTTCAGGCGGAGCTGGTACCGCTCTAGATCCCAGCACTGTTCCTGGCTCTGCTTGAGAAACGATGCACCCCAACCGGCGCCAATGGTGTTATGGCCTCCACAATGGCATGGGCTGGTGCAGTGGCCCTTCTGGACCCCATGGGCCTACCATCAGGCCCGGGGCTGGGCTTAAAGGCAACTTCTGTGGCCTCAGGACACCACAGGACTCCATCGGCCACATCAGTCTCAAGGGCTCCAGGAGTGCGAGCTGCGTCCTGAGAGGAAGACCTGGGGCAATCCAATCCTCAGACGGGAGCTGTTGTTGCTTCACTTTTGGTGCAAGGAAGGACACCTATAGCAGATGCACCTGAAACTGTCCTGGTGACCACCAGGGAACTGGAAGGGCAAGAGGTCCCAATCCCTCCCCAGGCATCTTCCTCCTCCTCCTCCTCACCCAATGAGGCGGTGGCAGGGATGACTACCTCTCTGCCAGCAATGGACACCAGGGCCCATCAAGACGGCGGGTGGCGCAAAACTTGAACCTACAGGCTGAGGAGGTCACAGAGGATTCAGACCCAATGGTTGATATCCAGGCTCCTGAGGGGCCCTTTAGGGTGTCCCTTCCTCTTATTAAGACTATTGTACATACAACTAAGGTGCTCTGGCAGACTCTGGCCTCTATCCCACCAACAGCTAGAGGGGTAGAACGCTGATATTTTGTTCCACAGAAGGGGTATGATCAGCTCTTTACCCCTCTCCAGCTGGGCACATTGTTGTTGGATGCTGCCAATCACAAAGAGTGGCAAGGACAGCCGGGTCCCACTCTGAAGGACAAGGAGGCCAAGAAGCTGGACCTCTTCGGTCGCAAGGTGCATTCTGGTATGCTTAGTTGGTATGTTTACAACTCCTGGGCCTCCCTGTCCAAGTTCCAGGAGTTGTTGCCCATGGACTCCTATTCAGAATTCACCGCGATACTTGAGGAGGGTAAGGTGGTGGCCTGGACCTCCCTCCAAGCGGCCCTGGATTCTGCGGACTTGGCTATTCGGATCATGGCCACAGCAATTACTATGCGCAAAAGCTCATGGTTTCAGTTGTTGGACCTTCCTGCGGAGATCCAGAATACCATCCAGGACCTCCACTTCGACTGTGCTGGTCTTTTTGCAGAGCAGACAGACTCATGGCTGCAAAGTCTGAAGGATTCTAGGGTGACCCTTAAGTCCCTGGGAATCCACATCCCTGCTCTGCAGAGGAAGCCCTTCAAGCCCCAACCTCCCCAGCACTTCTACTCGGGGAGCACGAAGCAAGACTTCAACAGAAGGAGGGGCAGGAACAATAGGAGAGAGCCATCGAGATCCTCCTCTGACTAGGGCCACGGTTCATCCAAACAATCTTTTGGCCCTAAACCTAATTTTTGAAGGTGCGCCAGAGGATGGAGCACCAGTCCATCTCCCAGATCCTTCTCCTCTGCTTTGTGAACTGTCTGTCCCTCTTCTACTGTGTCTGGGCCCAGATCACTAGGTACTGAATATGGTAGAGGCTGGATATTCTATCCAATTCTGTTCCCACCCTCCCATCCCCCTTCCATTTTCAGGGACCCCTCTCACGAGCAACTCCTTTTACAGGAGGTGCAATCACTTCTCGCTCTTGGGGCGATAGAGGAGGTTCCTCAGGAGTTCAGGGGAAAAGGATTCCTGATACTTCCTCATTCCCAAGGCCAAGGGCAGGCTCAGACCTATCCTAGGTCTGTGAGATCTCAAAATATTCATAAAGAAAGCAAATTTTCACATGGCCTCCATCATTCCTTCCCTGGATCAGGGGACCGGTACACCACCCTTGATTTGAAGGACACGTATTTCCAAATCTCCATCATCCCAGCCCAGAGACAATTTCTCCAGTTTGTGGTCAATGCCCAGCACTACCAGTTTACAGTGCTCCCGTTCGGGCTCTGGGCGGTCCCTCTGGTATTCACAAAGTGCCTGGCCATTGTGGCAGCCTTCCTCTGCAAAAGTCGGGTCCAAGTTTTCCCGTACCTGGACGACTGGCTCATCAAGACCAGGTCGCAAGCACAAGTGTAGGAGCACCTGGCCCTCACTCGTGCCACCATTCTCAGGATGGGCCTCATGCTGAATGTGCCCACGTCCACCTTGACCCCAATGCAGAAGATAGAATTAATTGTGGCTCTCCTGGACTCCACGCAAGCCAGGGCATCCCTGCCCAAGTCACGCTTCCAAGCTCTCAGGGACATTATTGGGAACCTCTGACGATTTCCCCACAATCACTGCCAGAAACTGCATGAAACTGCTGGGGCATATGGCAGCCTGCACTTATGTGGTCCAGCACGCCAGGTTGTGTCTCCATCCCCCTGGTGCAGGTGTACAAGCCCAGTTGGGACTCTGGACAGACTAATCACACTCCAGCCTCAGGTTCTAGAGTACCTGAGTTGGTGGTTACAGGCTCAGGTGGTCTGCGGGGAGTACCCTTTGCCAAACCGCAGCCCTTGCTAGAGTTAGTCACGGATGCCTCAGCGCTCAGATGGGGAGCACACTTGGGCACTATCAGGACACAGGGCATGTGGTCCCAGACAGAACCATCACTGCATATCAAAGCCAGAGAGTTGAGGGTGGTCCGTCTGTCATGCCAGGCGTTCCAAGCTCATCTTCAAGGCAACTGTGTCAGTACTAACAGACAACACCACAGCGATGTTTTATATAGATAAACAGTACGGTGCTCGCTCCTCTCCCCTGTGCCGGGAAGCCCTCAACCTGTGGGACTTCTGCATTGCCCATTCCGTCCACCTGGAGGCGTCATATCTGCCAGGACCTCAGAACAAGCTAGCAGACCGGCTCAGCCACTCATTCAACAGACACGAATGGTCCCTCAGAGCGGATTTCGCCCTGGACGTTTTCCGGAGGTGGGGCTTTCCCCACTTGGACCTATTTGCGACATGGAGCAACAGGAAGCATCAGGCTTCTGCTTCTTCCTGAACCTCAGCGCGGGTTCCATTGTGGACGCTTTTCACCTGACATGGGCGAATCACTTGCTTTACATGTTTCCGCTCTTCCCTCTCATATACAAGGTCCTCCTCAAAGTCCGCCTGGACAGGGCCTCGTTGATCCTCATAGCACTGGCGTGGCCCCGCTAACACACGTGGAGAACCACGCTGTTGGACCTATCAGTGGGCAGGCCTGTAGCCCTTCCCCTGTTCCCGGACCTCATCACACAAGACCATGGCAGGTTATGACATCCCAACCTGGAGTCCCTCCACCTCACAGCATGGAAGCTCCATGGTTAAACCAGTCTGAACTTCAATGCTCTGACTCAGTTCAGGAGGTCCTTCTCAGAAGCAGGAAGCCCTATACTCAAGCCACTTACCTTGCCAAGTGGAAGCAGTTCTCCATTTGGTCTATGCAGAAGGGTACTCCTGCACCACAAGCCTCAATCCCATTTATTTTAGACTACCTGCTTGACTTGAAATGGCAGGGTTGGTGACCTCTTTGATCAGGGTTCACTTGACCGTCATCTCTGCCTTTCACCCAGGGGTGGAGGATAGGTCAGTCTTTGGAAACTCAATGGTAGACTGCTTCCTCAAAGGACTGGATAGACTGTATCCTCAGGTGAGGCAGCCTCTTCCACCTTGGGACCTCAATCTAGTCCTTACCAGACTTTTGGCCCCCCCCTTCGAGCCTATGGCAACATGTTCCTTGCTCTACCTATCTTGGAAGGTAGCTTTCCTCGTGGCTATCACCTTAACTAGAAGGGTCTCCGAACTCAAGGCACTGACATCTAAACCCCTTTACACTGTCTTTTATAAAGAAAAGGTGCAACTACGTCCACACCCTGCATTTCTCCCTAAGGTAGTCTCTCAATTCCATATAAATCGGGACATTTTCCTATCTGTGTTTTTTCCCAAGCCTAATGCCAATAACAGAGATCACATGCTTCATTCCTTGGATGTGTGCACCCTGGCTTGCTATATCAAACACACAAAGCCGTTTCAGAAGAAGCTCTTCATCGCTGTCACAGAGAGGGCTTCCCATCTCCTCCCAACATATATCATCCTGGATCACGTCATGCATCAGGACTTGCTATGACTTGGCCAAGATTCCAGCCCCAACATTGACGGCACACTCTACAAGAGCTCAGGCGTCATCTCCCGCTTTCCTAGCTCAAGTGCCCATACAGGATATATGGAGGGCAGTCACGTGGTCCTCTATCCATACCTTCACCTTGCATTATGCAATTTCTCAGCAATCCAGAGATGATGCAGCATTTGGCAGGGCAGTGCTGCAATCTGCGACCAGATGAACTTTGACCCCTCCTCCAAGAGTACGCCTTGGGAATTACCTAATTGGAATGAACATGAGCAAATACTTGAAGAAGGACAAACCGTTACCTACCTCTTGTAACTATTGTTCTTCAAGATGTGTTGCTCGTGTCCATTCCAAATCCCATCCACCTCCCCTCTGTCGGAGTATTCCAGCAAGAAGGAACTGAGCAGACGGTGGGTTGGCAAGGACCTATATATACCGCCATAAAGGCACCACTCCAGGGGGCTCCACAGCCGACCCAACGGGTACCGCTAGAGGAAAAACCTTCTGACAATCATGCACATGGCACGCGCACACCTAATTGGAATGGACGTGAGCAACACATCTTGGAGAATAACAGTTACAAGAGGTAGGTAACCGTTTTTTCTGTTCCTTTCCTCTAGGGCACCTGGCATTGGCCACTGTTGGAAGACCAGATACTGGGCTTGATTGACCTTTAGTCTGACCGAGTGTGGCCACTCTTATGTTTGTTTGGTTTTTTTTAAGATTACATTTAGAAAATATATATTCATGCGAAGGGACTGAAGTAGACACTTTTCCAGCACCCCTCACATATCTCTCTTTCGGGAAAAACAGATTAGCTCTTGGGATATAAAATAGGGTTTGCAAAACTGTGCTCTATAACAGACAGTTACTTGAATTTCCATTGAACAGCTCCATATTCAAAGGTAGTTGTGACCTCACAGAATGATGCTTTTATTTTTTGAGGGTGAGGGGTTCATTATAGAGAACAAGTACAGGAGCTGGCCAGCTAGTACAGCTTTGGGGAAACTGAAATGAAAAACAGTGAAATGATTGGTTTCAGAGTAGCAGCCGTGTTAGTCTGTATTCGCAAAAAGAAAAGGAGTACTTGTGGCACCTTAGAGACTAACAAATTTATTAGAGCATAAGCTTTCGTGAGCTACAGCTCACTTCATCGGATGCATTTTGATGAAGTGAGCTATAGCTCACGAAAGCTTATGCTCTAATAAATTTGTTAGTCTCGAAGGTGCAATAAGTACTCCTTTTCTTTTTAGTGAAATGATTGTGCTGAATGTCCTCCTTGCCATTGGCTGGGGCACTTAGTGCAAAAAATGCTTTTTATCTAATGTAAAAAAATCTTTGTTTTTTCTTAAAAATGATAAATGAGATGTTTACATCAGCTCTCCAAGCCAAAAATTGCACCATCTCCTGCTGCCAGCAAACAGATCAGGGTTTTCTGAGCTGTTCTAATCGTTTCATTCCCATTGACTTCTGTTCTTGTGAGTTGGCAAAGTCAAAACACACATCATCTGAATATGGCAGGATGCAGGAGCTTTTAAAGTTCAACCAGGGCCCCACCGTTCATGTGTCGTGTCCTCTAAAAGAAAGAATCTGGCAGAGAGGAGAGGGGAATTGCACATCTATCCCAATAAAGCATCCTCAAACATAAGACCAAAACTTTCCAGAAGGTTATGTGCCCTTACATTTCATGTAATACATCTATCATGAGCTTTTGTCTTATCAAAATCTTCTCAGATTGTATGAAGTTATAACAATATAATAATATATAGCAACACCATTAGTAACATATATAGTAATGCCATTAGTTTGTCGTTAGAAGAACATTTATATTTCAAAGGTTAGATTATGTAAAACATTTTGAATCCTAAATGTAATGTGTTTTTTTCTTGTGTTACCTGCTTGTTTCATGCACTTAATCATTGGCTATCTCAGTTTAAATGTCTGGCAGCAGATGGCAGTAAATGCATGAAGACAGTCATTCAGTATGGTGAATATATTATGTCCAAACTTCTTCGTTTCAGAAAGGTTTACTATCTACTTTTCTTCTTATATTGTTCTTAATGTTATTCTTGAATCTCAGCATAGTCCAGACTCAATATTGAATATTAGAAATATGAGAATAGTTATGCTAACAACATACTGGTATTGAACACAGTCTATTTTCGGGAAGTCCAGCATTTATAATGATGGCTCCCATTATAGAGCTAGTTATATCAGAGCTTTTGTTATAATCTCCTGTTTTTAGTTCATAATCTCTGAAAATTTCAGGTCAGATGTCTTTTTTTAAGTTTGAGTAATACTTACTTTGCTATGTTTGCGTTCTAGAAAGGTACACGCTGTACTTCTCATTTTAAATAAATACAATTTTTTCTCACTGCTTAAAAATAATCTGAACTCCATAATTTGAAATGCTCAAAATGGCTAATATAAAATCTGTTATACGTGTGCATTAGTAATTTTTATTAATGTTGGAAACTAGTATATTATATAGGATTCTCAATAGTGAACATCATAGGTAATATATATGTAGAAAATGTGTGGTGAAAAAACACAGCCTATAGACAGAATTCAGTGCAGAAATGAATTCTGTATTGAAATCCTTCTGCTTCATGCAAAGCTTGCTGAACAGATAAACTAAACAGATTGAGCTCTTGAAGTCTCTCACTTGGAGGCCTTATCTCCTGCCCTAGAATAATTTTTGTGACTCTTCTGTACACTCTCCAATTTTCAACATCATTTAAAAAATGTGAACACCAGAACTAGATGCAGTATTCCAGTAGGGGTCTCACTAATAGCATATGCAGAGGTAAAATCACCTCCCTAACTCCTACTTGTTGTTTCCTTGTATATACATCCAAGGATTGCATTAGCCCTTTTTGTCACAGCATTGCCATGGGAGCTGATGTTTAGATGCTTGTCCACTATGAGTACTAAATCCTTTTTCTGAGTCAATGCTTTCAGGACACAGCCCCCCATTCTGTAGACGTGGCCTGCATTCCTTGTTTCAAGATGCCTAACTTTACATTTGGCTGTACTAAAACATACTTTGTTTGGATGAGCTCAGCCTACCAAACTATCCAGATTGCTCTGTATGATTGTCTTGTTTGGTGTGTAGAAGACTGTTGAAATTATTACTTTGAATGACAAGGATTTTTCTGGTTCTGCTTGCAAGGTAGGGGACACTGTTCCACAAATTTTATCAACTGTGATTTTATATTTACTTTCCGATCATTGATGAAAATGTTGACTAGCATCAGGCCTACTATCAATCCCTGTGGAACAGCACTAGAAACAAACTGTTTAATTACAATTCCCCATTAACACTACCTTTTGAAATCTGCCATTTATGCAGTTCTTAATCCATTTAATATATACTCTGTTGATATCGTATTGTGTTCGAATTTCCTGTAGGGTGTTTTAAGGAGCTGGAGGATCCTGGTGAAGGTGTTATCCCGAAAAATGGATTTTGGGATCCTGCTATAATAACCTGTCTATTGTCCCCTTCAGTCTGTTCCTCCTGAGGTAAAAGTTCCCAAGGTTGTTAAGGAAACACTAAAGGACATGGATATAACCCTCTGATAAAGTAATTGACACAGGCAGTATTCTTTCCAAAACCAAAATAATCCTTGTACTGATGTAACTAATAATCTCTAATACAGTATATCCTAAAAATCCTAAATGCACACAATCCAAGACACACATTCCTTATTGCAAGTTAAAGCGCAATTAAACTACAATAGCATATAGTTTAAATGATTCTAAGCAAAGCAATTTATTGCAAGTGGCCAGTTTGCAAAAAATTGCTGACCGCATATCTTAAATTGCTTTAAAGTTTACATATATATGTTGCAATTAATAACAGAATTTATGCATTCTTATCAACACACACACATACTATTTCCCCATGTTATTTCTCCCCCTACCCCACCCCCCACTGTTCCTCAGACGTTCTTGTTAACTGCTGGAAATGGCCCACCTTGATTATCACCACAAAAGGTTTTCCTCCTTTCACCCCCCCCCCCCCCTTCCTGCTGGTAATAGCTCATCTTAAGTGATCACTCTCCTTACAGTGTGTAAAACCCATTGTTTCATGTTCTCTGTGTGTGTATATAAATTTCCCCACTGTATTTTCCACCAAATGCATCTGATGAAGTGAGCTGTAGCTTAAGAAAGCTTATGCTCAAATAAATTTGTTAGTCTCTAAGGTGCCACAAGTACTCCTTTTCTTTTTTGCGAATACAGACTAACACGGCTGCTACTCTGAAACATATTAACTCTATATGCTATCCTAAACTATACTATATGACATAAATCCATTACTGCTTCCTTTTAAAAAATCACTGCTGTTGCTGTTCTGTTCCTGGTCAGTCAGCTGTGCTCTGCTCCAGCTTTCTTTTCTTTCTCTCCTTCCCTCTGCAGCAGTTTTTCTTTGGCTTCTCTGGCTGGCTTCCCAGGTCTTCCTGCATAGTTCTTTCCTTCTCAGACACAGACTTTCAGACTAAATCTTCTTCTCTTTCCACCAACTGACTGCTCTGCTCTAAGTATCTGGTTTTATATATCGCTATTTGCTGTCAGGTCTTTGCCTGGGCATGTTTTGGTCTTTGCCTGGGCATGTTTTTGCATATGCTCACTGTTGCTGTTTCCTTCCGAGTTATAACACTGCCAACCCCTACACACACATGGCTTTTTGAAAAGATGCCATCTTAGAAATTCTGGACTTTCTGCCAATTGACTGAATTTTTCACCCTATCTTAGTACAGAGCATGCTCAAGGTCAGCAGCATCCATCTCAGGGTGAAGTGACTATTATTTATTCAGAATAAAGATTTAGGAAGGCAAAATGGAGACTGGAGAATTTCTCTGGTAATACCTAGAGGTCCCACCCCCTAACCCAGATTAGTTATTCAGTTTTATTAAGGTGCAGGGTAGGCTGCGCCTTGCTGAAGCTGTCCTCCATGTCATATCACCATGAAGTTCTCCATGATAACTCTCATAGGAAAGAAACAAGATCACATTTTAGGGCCCTTGAGCTGAATCTTGGCCACTTCATGTTGAGCTTTTTCCCCTCTGAGCCTTTCTGGGAGCCCACTACCCCCCAAAATTCAAGTTCATGTCTATTTATGATGACTCCCATGGTGTTGCTAGGGGCATTGTGGATAGAATCATAGAACTGGAAGGGACCTCAAGAGGTCATCTAGTCCAGTCCCCTGCGCTCAAGGCAGGACTAAGTATTATCTAGCCCATCCCTGACAGGAGTTTGTCTTGCTGCTCTTAAAAGTCCCCAATGACGGAGATTCCACAACCTCCCTAGGCAATTTATTCCAGTGCTTAACCACTCTCACAGTTAGGAAGTTTTTCCTAATGTCCAATCTAACCTGCCCTTGCTGCACTTTAAGCGCATTGCTTCTTGTCCTATCCTCAGAGGTTAAGAAGAACAAGTTTTCTCCCTCCTCCTTGTAACAACCTTTTATGTTTTTGAAAACTGTTCTCATGTTCCCTCTCAGTCTTCTCTTCTC
This sequence comes from Dermochelys coriacea, assembly GCF_009764565.3. Classification (NCBI taxonomy): domain Eukaryota; kingdom Metazoa; phylum Chordata; order Testudines; family Dermochelyidae; genus Dermochelys; species Dermochelys coriacea. The sequence goes on along the minus strand of NC_050069.1, from coordinate 44,668,628 downwards.
CAGACTAAACAAACCCAATTTTTTCAATCTTCCCTCATAGGTCATGTTTTCTAGACCTTTCATTATTTTTGTTGCTCTTCTCTGGACTTTCTCCAATTTGTCCACATCTTTCCTGAAATGTGGCACCCAGAACTGGACTCAGTACTCCAGTTGAGGCCTAATTAGCGCAGAGTAGAGCAGAAGAATTACTTCTCGTGTCTTGCTTACAGTACTCCTGCTAATACATCCCAGAATGATGTTTGCTTTTTTTGCAGCAGCCTTACACTGTTGACTCATATTTAGCTTGTAATCCACTATGACCCCCAGATCCCTTTCCGCAGTACTCCTTCCTAGGCAGTCATTTCCCTTTTGGTATGTGTGCAACTAGTTGTTCCTTTCTAAGTGGAGTAATTTGCATTTGTCCTTATTGAATTTCATCCTATTTACTTCAGACCATTTATTCAGTTTGACCAGATCCTTTTTAATTTTAATCCTATCCTACAAAGCACTTGCAACCCCTCCCAGCTTGGTATCGTCCACAAACTTTATAAGTGTGCTCTCTATGCCATTATCTAAATAATTGATGAAGATATTGAACAGAATGGGACCCAGAACTGATCCCTGCGGGACCCCACTCATTATGCCCTTTCAGCATAACTGTGAACCACTGATAACTACTCTCTGGGAACGATTTTCCAACCAGTTATGCACCCATCTTATAGTAGCTCCATCTAGGTTATATTTTTGTATTGGAGAGAGAATTCCTAACTTCCCAGTTAGATGCATTCAGAAAATGCCTATAGATTTTAAAGTTCTGATTGGGTAACCCCCTAAACTCCCCAGTCACAAGGGGTTGGTGCTGTTGCACCGGAGGGTAAATGCCCATACCATCACAGCTTTCCTGTGTTCCAGCCTACTTCAACCGGGTGATTCCTGCCTGAACCCATAACGTTATGTTACTAAGGCTGAAAGGGTAATGCTTTTGTTGTGCACAAGGAAATATGCTGTTTCACCCACTCTTTAACATATTTTTTAATGAAATGTTGATACGTGGTATTTGTGATTTATAGGGAGTTCCCCAAATTGAGCCAACACTGGCTTGGTCTGTGCTACGCTGACCCTTGGAGAAAAAGCCCAGATTGCCAAAGTGTATGGTGGGTCAATTAAATCAGAGGGCTGGAGAGGGCAGCACAGGTGGCAGTGTTTGCCGAGGAGTCCAAGTGCTCTGTGTCACAGTGAGGTTACTGTTAGTCGGTGCTGGGTGGTGGTGTGGGGATGGCAGAGTGGGACATTTGACAGGCCTGATTGGATGCGATCCTTGAGATCCATATGCACTCAGCCCATCTGCTGTCATTGCTGGCTATTCAACTAGTCAAAATCGTCAGGAGTTTTCAAAAAATGGATAAAACAAGTTTTTCTGTAAAACCACAAGGAGTACCAGGATAGGTCCTGAAAATAGAGCATCTTCTGTTTTTTAGGGACATGTGGTCATTCTACTTCTAAAACACTAGCCCTCTGCACGGCAGCTGCCTGCATGGACTCTGGCTGTTTGTTTGAATCTTCATGTTACTCAATAGCACTTGGATGCTATTTCTTAAAACCACCCTTTCTTGCTGCTGCTGTTTATACCCAGTTCACCCTGGGACACATCATTAGGGATTTTTAATCATTGTATGTTGTTTTTATTTTCCTTTTTCTTCTGTTCAGAATGTCACCCTAAATCGAAATGGTTGGATGAACATTTTCAGTGCAAACAGTTTAAAAACAGGCATTTTAACTTCATCTTCCCCTGCACCCACCGAGCCAAGCTTCCTGTTCTGTTCTATCAGCAGCAATCTCCAGGGGCCCTTGGCTGTTCCCAGGAACTGTCTTTTTGGCTTTACATGGCACTGGAGGAGCAATTGTTTTGTGCAACAGTGCAGAACATTTATGCTCAAAGTGACTTTTAAAATACAAAGCAGAATGCTCCAGTTGCAGCAGCATCACAGAAAAATTTCTCACAAAGGTTGTCCCTAGAAAGTGCCCTAATGAGAGCTGATAGCCCAAACAAAAAGCCTAGGGCACCAGGAACAGGGAACTGAAGGTAGTTTTCCAGTTGACTCTGCCCCTGAGTTTCCCAGGAGAGCACACATACCTTTATCTCTTCAATATGAATACCCTATAAGTACTCATTTAACAGGCATGTGGTTTATGTTTTAATGCTGACAATGGTTCAGAGATTGCACATACAAATGTGTTCAGAATGGATGTTTTTCAGGGAAAGTAGCACCAGGACCTAGGAGGGTTTTTTATTGATATAGTGGGGGTTTTGTGCATTTGGGAATGCAGGCAAAAATGACAGTTACTGAAGTTTGTCGTCGTTTTCTAGGAAATACCCTGGAATTGTCACTTTAAGTGCTATAGCTATGATTTAACCCATGTGATGCAACTCTAGTGTGGTCTGAGATGGCTATATGAAAACTAAGGTTAAAAACAAAACAGCGTATTTTGAGGTATCTGTATTTTTGGCAAAATGCTGTATCTTCACTTGCCATAAAATTAGTTTTCAATTTTTTTAAATGACTGGCCAAATCTTGTCCCCTATCTGGAGAACTCTTTACAAGAGGTAGATGATAGATAGCATGAGGATTTGTATAACAAAAGGTTTTGGCCAGAATTCTTCCTCTTGGATGACAGCTTCCAATGATGTGAAGAGGAGTTGCACCCATGAAGCTGAATATAGTATATGAGCAAAGCCCCTTGTTTCCATTTTGGGCAGATTGTTTGGAGGACTGCACTCATTTATATCTGCTGATTTCAGCAAAGGATAACAGTCCTTCAGATTCTTCAACAAGTCCACGTTAGCTGCATGCTGGTCCATTTCAGGAATCACATCCAGCAAAGTTTCAGAGGTTGAAAATGACCCATAACATCCTGGTCAACTTGATCTAATGGTACATGTGAGCTAATTCTGTGTCAACAAAGCTACAATATTGTGATCATATGGTGATGGGTAGAAATATTAGATCACCAAGTTTACCACCCTTGTAATGCAAGAGAGTCCTCAAGAGATGACATTCAGACACAAAATTAATATGATTGGAAGTCAATGGGAATTTGGCATTTAGCTTCTATTTGTGCCTCTGAAAATCTTCCTCTTTGTGTGCATAGAGGAAGTAGAATCTTTCTCAATTGTGCATTTTGTTATTTGACAAATTATCCTTAAATATATTTTTATATTTTTGTTCTCTTGTTCATTGTAATATATTTGCATTTATTTAATTATTTAACATTTAGCAGAAACTAGTCTTTTATTATTGATTTATTTAATAAAAGCAAAAAGGGAGCCCTAAACAACCATGTTTGGAAACAGAACCTGATATGAGAGAGCAATATGAAAAGTGAAATATTATGCGGCTATATCTGTGTGGCAAGTCATAGAACAACATTTGATTTTAAAAAATTCAGCAGATATTGAAACCTAAAACCAGCATCTGTAAAAGTACAGCCTGTCTCCAATTCTTCCCTAGAAACTAATGACATCAAATATCTGTTACTTTATCATATCTATAGCCTTGATGAGTTTGTTGTTTATGTTTGTGTGATTCTCAGTCTCTGTACTGTATTTTTTAATTGTTTTATCCTTGTATTCTTTTAAAGTGCTTGTAATTACATTGCAGTATCATTTATCCTTTGCTTCTATATTTTTTTGAGGCTGCTAAAGGAACAAAATGGTGTTACAGCATTGGTGATATAGCAAATATGGTGGCAAAATTTAATTAAAATCAATTTTTATTCTCTAATAATCTCAATGTTTGTTAATGGCATGCTCCTATATAGAGTTACAGACAAATAATTGCAATGCCAACTACTTCCTACCATTACTAATATATAAGTTATTATTTATGATAAATGGAATTAAGGGCGCATCTAATTTACACACAAAAATCTGTTAAAAGCTAAAGCATTTTAGAGCAAATGAAAACCAGGCAATTAAAATGTTAATTATGGTCAGAAAATTAACTCTGTAAATTGATGTTTTGGTGTCTATAACTATTTGATCACTTAAGTCAAAGTAAGATTTTTTCTAATGGTAGTCTTACCAAAGTGTAAGTTTGCAACTTGTTTTTCCATTTTCCTTCATACCTTATTGCCAAACATTGTTAACAAAAGGATCCTGCAATCAGTGCTTAGCTGGCAATTTTCCTGATGGTGCCTGCTTTTTCTTCCCCAGCTATATTGTCTCTGCAGCAGTGCTGACAAAAGTAAAAATGTGTTTTTTATCTTGTTGGTAAACAACATAGATACTGTTGGGGAGATATACAGGCCTATATCCTCCCTCTTGTGTGTCCAAAGGCAAAGAATGGGAGAGCTGACCCTCCAAAGCATCTGGGTTTGGGGTGAGGAAGAGGGAGTATTACTTACTTGTGATTATGCTTCTCCAAAGATCACAGTCGGATTAGAAGTCTCACTCTTGGGGCTTAGCTTCTTAGCATGAGAGACAGGAACAATTCCCATAGCTTGGATTTGATTTGTCTTTCTGACTGAGGTAATTGCAATCCCGCAAGGCAATCTTTGGTTAAAGGTGACTCATAAACTACATTTGCTACACTATACTACTACTAAACACTAGCCTAGAAAGTGTCAGCAAATTTGGAGCTGCCTCCAAGGCCTTGACATACCATGACAGCCCCAACACGCCCTACCTGCATCACCTGCTGTACACCCAGGTCCCCTCCATAGTTAGGGCCCTACCAAATTCATGGTCCATTTTGGTCAATTTCACAGTCATAGGATTTTACAAATAGTCAATTTCTTGGCTTCAGATGTTTACATCTGAAATTTCAAGGTGTTGTAACTGTGGAGAGTCAAAAGGGGGTTGTGGGATTGCCACCCTTACTTCTACGCTGCTTCTGGCAGGGGCACTGCCTTTACAGCTGGGTGGCTGGAGAGCAGTGGCTGCTAACTGGGAACCCAGCTCTGAAGGCAGCGCAGAAGTGAGCCAGTGGAGCTTCTTGCAGCTGGGGGAGGTTTCCTGAGGTGGATCCAGGAGCGGCCCCTGCAGGAGAAGAGGAAGTCCTGTCCCTCCCCAGCCTGGCCAGGATTAGCAGCTGGAGCCTGGTACACAGTAGGAGTCACCCTCCCCTACAATAGCCAGATCTCATAGGGGAGATCAGAGTTCATGTTTTTCACGGCTGTGAATTTGTGAATTTGGTAGGGTCTTATCCATAGTGTAATGGAATGCTAAATTGTATTAAACTGTTTTGCCACAAGTGACGCTGTGTGTATTAATACCATATTTAAGCTACAAGTGACGCTGTGTGTATTAATACTTTATTTAAGATACAAGTGACGCTATGTGTATTAATACCTTATTTAAGCTAACCTCAGTCAAACTTGGCAGAGAATTAAAAGATCTTATGAGGAGCACATCTGGAGTGTGCCTCACTAAGGAGGAAGCTCTGTAGCCAGTTCATATCTGGTGCAAGAAAAAAACACACAGTGTGAGAAAGCCAGGAATGGCAGTAGCTTATCCTGAAGTTTGCATCGTAATAGGTGATGTATTGGGAGGAGAACATCCCAACAGAAGTAGAGATTGTTCCTTGACATTCCCCTCTATGGCCGGTCATGCCCCTGGTTCCTGTGCACAGCACTGAATATGGAGGGCTGCAGACCATTTATGCAGTGAGAAGAAACCTGTACAGTTGCTTTTGCTCTGCCTTGCAGCCCACTCAACTTTATGTTCTGAATTCTTGCTCCCATTTACACTGTAATATGGAGGGGCATGAATAAGCTATAGAAAAGAGTTAAAACATTAAAACTAGGCTTGGAAGGATTAGATTTGTATCAGAAAATGTAAGCAAATATCAATTTCACCCTACACACAGATCAATGGAAATATTTTTTCATTGGTGATCATTGAAATTTACAGAGGCAAAGGAAGAAAAATGCTGCTTGAGAATGTATTAGAGTTTGATGTAAGGATATTTACTTTGTATATTTTGACTTGATGTTGACATTTCATGTTTTAACAGTTAAAAAGCTTTAACTTTTTGAATCTCAACATCTACTGTCATTAATTGATTATTTTCTAGACCCCTGCTCTCCCATTAGTTCCTGCACCTGTGAAAATTTAAAGCAATAGAAATACTGTCCTCTAGCCACTATAGATGTAGAAGCCCTCTTCACCAACATTCCACACAAAGATAGACTACAAGCCTGTCAGGAACAGTATCCCCGATAATGTCACGGCTAACCTGGTGGCTGAACTTTGTGACTTTGTCCTCACCCATAACTATTTCACATTTGGGGACAATGTATACCTTCAAATCAGCGGCACTGCGATGGGTACCCGCATGGCCCCACAGTATGCCAACATTTTTATGGCTGACTTAGAACAACGCTTCCTCAGCTCTCGTCCCCTAATGCCCCTACTCTACTTGTGCTACATTGATGACATCTTCATCATCTGGACCCAGGGAAAAGAAGCCCTTGAGGAATTCCACCATGATTTCAACAATTTCCATCCCACCATCAACCTCAGCCTGGACCAGTCCACACAAGAGATCCACTTCCTGGACACTACGGTGCTAATAAACGATGGTCACACAAACACCACCCTATATCGGAAACCTACTGACCGCTATTCCTACCTACATGCCTCTAGCTTTCATGCAGATCATAACACGTGATCCATTGTCTATAGCCAAGCTCTACGATATAACCGCATTTGCTCCAACCCCTCAGACAGAGACAAACACCTACAAGATCTCTATCATGCATTCTTACAACTACAATACCCACCTGCTGAAGTGAAGAAACAGATTGACAGAGCCAGAAGAGTACCCAGAAGTCACCTACTACAGGACAGGCCCAAGAAAGAAAATAACAGAACGCCACTAGCCATCACCTTCAGTCCCCAACTAAAACCTCTCCAACACATCATCAAGGATCTACAACCTATCCTGAAGGACGACCCATCACTCTCACAGATCTTGGGAGACAGGCCAGTCCTTGCTTACAGACAGCCCCCCAACCTGAAGCAAATACTCACCAGCAACCACACACCACTCAACAGAACCACTAACCCAGGAATCTATCCTTGCAACAAAGTCCGTTGCCAACTCTGTCCACATATCTATTCAGGGGACACCATCATAGGGCCTAATCACATCAGCCACACTATCAGAGGCTCATTCACCTGCGCATCTACCAATGTGATATATGCCATCATGTACCAGCAATGTCCCTCTGTCATGTACATTGGTCAAACTGGACAGTCTCTACGTAAAAGAATAAATGGACACAAATCAGACATCAAGAATTATAACCTTCAAAAACCAGTCGGAGAACACTTCAATCTCTCCGGTCACTCGATTACAGACCTGAGAGTGGCTATCCTTCAACAAAAAAAACTTCAAAAACAGACTCCAGTGAGAGACTGCTGAATTGGAATTAATTTGCAAACTGGATACAATTAACTTAGGCTTGAATAGAGACTGGGAATGAATGAATCATTACACAAAGTAAAACTATTTCCCCATGTTATTTCTCCCCCCCCCCACCCCACCCCCCACTGTTCCTCAGATATTCTTGTTAACTGCTGGAAATGGCCCACCTTGCTTGTCACCATGAAAGGTTTTCCTCCTTCCCCCCCACCTCCTGCTGGTGATGGCTCATCTTAAGTGATCACTCTCCTTACAGTGTGTATGATAAACCCATTGTTTCATGTTCTCTGTGTGTGTATATAAATCTCCCCACTGTATTTTCCACCAAATGCATCTGATGAAGTGAGCTGTAGCTCATGAAAGCTTATGCTCAAATAAATTTGTTAGTCTCTAAGGTGCCACAAGTACTCCATTTCTTTTAGCAGTTTTCTGGAGTTTCTGGTGATGGGATGATTTTACAGCCCACTATTTTCCCCCTCTGACTGAGGTTACACTAGTGGGCCTTGCTTGATCTCTTCTTATTGGTTGCCTGAACTCCTTACATAGAGGTTAGTCAATTTCTGGTTCTCCCTCCGATTGGGTAGCCAGCCACATTTGCTTTTCAAGAGAGACTGAAAAAGAAGTTTTCAGTGTCACCAAATGAACCCTAAATTTGGTATTTAAATAGGGCTGTCTCCCTGAATCACTCGAACACTGACTAGACACATTGGACTCTAGTCCTCATTTTGTGTTATTACTATTGTTGTTTCATATAAATCAATCTCCACGCAGTAGAAGAAAATAGATCCAATTGAACAGAGTCCGGCCATAGTAAAGGCTAAATGCGAACACACAAGGATGGAATTGTAGCTAAAACAATTTGTGGCTTGTCACAAACTTCCTGTGTACCATTGGGCAAGTCACTTAATCAATCTGTACTTCAGAAACTCTCACTGTAAAATGGAATGATGATGCCTTTATCTCTTATCTATTTTGACTAGAGCTGGCCAAAAATGGTCATTCTGTACCTCGGGAGAGCACCCTGTAACCCCCCCATATTCATCTGTATATAATTGTGATATTAGATATAAACCTTTTCCCTGATACCTTACAAGGCATGCTTATGATCTTCTGAAAGTCATTTCTCTATCCATATATGTATTTCATCAATGCATGTGACGTTATGTGAATGTGTTGTATGGTTGTCACTAAAACATATTGTAAGTTGGGGAATCAGCCAGAGACAACAGCAAGGAGAGTAACCAACACCTGGCAGGGTGTCAAAAGCCATTGTCCAGCAGGGAAGCTACAATTCAGTGATTCACCTGCATGAGGCCACACCAGGGGGATTGCTTAACTTTGCCTGGACTCTCAGCAATACACCCAGACATGCCTGGACTTGTTTTCTACAAGCACATGGACTGAGGGTATAAAACTGAACACAGGGGGTGCAGGCTTGGCCTTTCTCCTTCACCCACCTACACTGCAAGCAACAAGGACACTCTGAAGACTCCAACTGAGGGGACTGGCCCTGATTTTGAGGGTAAAATTTGTGTACTATGAACTGCAATATTGAGTGAGGTGAGAAAAACTGCTTAGTCTAGTTGTTGTCCAGTCTAATAGGGTTGAGAGTTTAAACTGTGTGCTTATATTTTATTTCTTTTGGTAACTAACTCTGACTTTTTGTCTACCACTTAATATCACTTAAAATCCAACTTTTATAGTCAATACATTTAATTGTTTATCTTTACCAGTGTGTTTGTATGAAGTGTGAGGCAAATCTGCTCAGGGTGCAAAGGCTAGTGTATATCCACTTTCCATTGTTGAAGTGGTGAACCAATTAATAAATCTGCACTGCCCAGCTTGAGCAGTGCAAGACAGTATATTCCTGAGGTACAGTGCTGGGAGCTGGGGGGATTTGGCTCTGGGAGCATTCATGCAATCTAGGTGGATGTGTGGGGCTCCACATGCTGTTGAGGAGTGATAACAATACCTAGAGGGACTTGCTTCTGGTCACTAGCAAGGTATTGCGAGACAGCCCAGGCTGGAGAGAGTTAAGGGGCCACAGTGGTCCCACAATCCCAGGCTGCACCCCAGATCCCATCAAACCTTCCCAGGAAAATTATTCAGTTTTTGAATTTTTTCATCCTTAGTGGGGATGAAAAGTCAAAAATGTGAAATATAGGAGGTAAGGGGGTGAAGGAGATTTCCAGAAAAATTCCTTTCTGGGAGACCTGACCTGGAATTTTTTGACTTGGCAGATGTCTGGCTCTCTGGGCTCCACAGCTCCCCAGCAGAGCCCAGTGACCTGTGGAGCCTGTAAACCCTGACTCTCAAATTTCCCACCATTTGCTGGGGAGGTAGGCAGATGGGTGAGCTGGCAGAAAAGCAGGCAGATTGCCATTGAAAGTTTAGGCAGAATCATCACATTCACATGGAATGTTTCATTCTCTTGAGTCAGCATTGTTCCATCAGAAAACTCCCATCCCGCTCTAATTTTGACTGTCAGCTCTTTGGGGCAGAGACTGCTTCTTACAGAACCCTGGTCTCAGCTGTGGCTTTTACGTAGTACTGTAATATCACAGTTGCTACTAATAAAAGCAGGAAAAAAAAATTAAACCAGAATTCAAATAATAATCCTGGTTTAATTTTTAAAATATGAGAGAATTAACATTAACAGGAACACCAAACCCAGAGTATTATAAATTGTAAGTCACCGTGTCTCTACCTAATAACCCAAACTATGTTATTTTGCACCTTCTACACATACCCCACTCAAACTTTGTTTTGAAAACTTGTACGGGGAGATGTCAGCAAACCAGTAAAGTGCCTGAAACCACTATGGCTTATTGCTAAAAGCAGCCAAGTCAGCAGGCCGTAAAGTGCCATGTAGCAAACTCAGCTTGACCAAGGAAGGAGGAGAGGGGGTTTTGGGTGCCACAGAAAGGGCAGCTTGACTCTGTGCCCTTCCTGATAAGAATTGTGTTGAAGTGGCTGATACATGCATTTTAGAAGAGCAGGATGTGCCCCAGGAATGTCTACTGGGGCCTCAATGCTGCAAACTCTGGAAAAACCCACACCTGGTTAATCAATAATCAGAAGGATCCTCTTGCTTGACGATTGGAACTGCTTGCTTAACAAGTTTTCTTTAAGGGACATATCATTCTATTACTAAATGTAATGTATAACTAAGGGGGAAAAGTTTGAGGTAGTGGGACTCTTCAGGACTGGACTCTCCCTCTGGATGCATCTTGTGTTCCCCACCAGCGGACAGGCTGCCGCTTTGCCACTCGAGAGCCACACTCAGCGTTGGTAATTATCAAGGGTTGGGGGACTCTTACTAACCTGTCCCGGACATGTGTAAGTGCTTGAGACTAGGTAAAGTTTAGCTTTAAGTGAAAGCACTCTTGTGTTGTCCTGTTTGTGCCAGCCATCTATCAGTTGGACGGCCGTGTCTCCCCTGATTTATTTCCTGACACCACCTTGCACAGAGTAAAAGTTACCAAGAGCTTTGGTTTGAAAGAACCCCGGGTAACAAACTGGTGGTGAAACTGTTCACTAGCCACAGGAGTCCAAAACCAAAATCTTCTATTCAGTCCCAGGGAGGGACAGCTTAGCAGGAATGCTCAGAACTTCTATCCTCTCTCTGGATAAGTGATGCTTTCCACTTAAATCCAAACATCCATCTAGACTGCCCAAGTGACTTCTCTCTTCCCATCATGAAAAGGTCTAGACTATGCACTTTCTGAGCATCCTTGGTCACTAGCATGCAGCCAACGATCTCTGGCACTTGCCCTTGTAACTTCACAGGAGTTATTCTCTACTCCTTTCTATAGAAAGTGTTCAGTTGTTGCAGGTAGGTGTCTAAGCAAGCTGGGCCTGGAATTCCTCCTCTGGATTTCGCAAATATGTTTCCTCAATGCCAGCCTCAATGGATGAAGTGCCCACACCAACATTCTACCTCTAGGATGCTCATCCCTACTGTCATAGAAGTGTTTCCCAGTTTATGGGATTGGGGAACCATTTGCCTAGATTTCCTTGGTTTTGGAGTTGACCCTGATAAACTACCAGGGATTGGTTCTCTCTGATACCAGAATGATGACACTGGACTTATGGAAGCCCAAAATAGGCTGGAACATGGGGCAGCCTTTTCTGTTGGGAGGAGCTTGCACAGCAGCAAAATGTGGAATAACTGACGAGGCAGTAGTACTGCAGAAAAGGATCTGGGGAGTTATAAATGTGAGTCAGCAATGTGATACAGTTGCAAAAAAAGTTGTAATATTCTAGGGTGTATTAACAGGAGTGCTGTATTTAAGAGGAGGGAGGTAATTTTTCACTCTATTGAGGACTGGTGAGACCTCAGCTGGAGTATAGTTTTGGGTATCAACCTCCAACAAAGATGTGGACAAATTGGAGAGAGTCCAGAGAAGAGCAACAAAAATGATAAATAGTTTAGAAAACCTGACCTATGAGGAAAAGTTAAAAAAACTGGGTTTTGTTTGGGAAGACTAAAAAGTGGGGAGAGATGAGAAGTAAGCAAGATGGAAAATTGCAGGGACGGGGACATGAGGAAAGAAGAGGGGCACTGTCCCATTTTCACAGTGTAGGCAACTTGTGCTCCTAGAGTTGGTTATGATACATTTTTCAGCTACCCTAATTTTGGACCTATGTGGGATATGTTTTTCCATTGCAACCTATTGCCATAACTTGTTGCCTTGGTTAGATAGATACATCTGGGGACTAGGTTGTAGTATTTTGACTACAACCAAAACAAGCAGAGGACTTTAACATGTTTAGTGTGATGCTTTTACTTTCTTAGCCTCCAAGCAATAAACAGTTAAATGACCCTATTGATCTCCACTCTTAGACCCATCAGAAGTCCTGATATTTATATTCTGGGATGTATCAGAAAATTATAAGTAGAATGTGTAGGCTGATCTATGATTATTACCCAAATCAAAACACAATGGAAGTACTGTAAATCAGGGGTTCTCAATCTTTTTTCTTTCTGAGGCCCCCCTCAACATGCTAGAGAAACTCCGGGGCCCAGCAGGGGTGAGTGGGTGGCTGGCTCTGGGCCAGGGGTTGGACCCTGGGGCATAGGCATAGTTTGACTTTTATTTCAGGGGTAGGGCAAGGACTGTCAGGGCTCGGGCCAACTCTGCACAGTGGGGTCCAGGGAGGGAGTGCCACCTCCACCCCCTGACTCACCTTAGGCCACACACCTGTCTGGGGTTGTGTGCTGGTGGCTACTCCCCAAGGCTCTGTTGGGCCCAGAGCTGCCTTTGGCTGCGTGAGCAGTCAAAGGAGGCTGAGAGCTAAGGAGCAGCCAGAATGCCACGGCTGCCCACTCCATGGCACCACCAGTCAGAGGAGTAGCTGCCCCGGACTGCCTGGCTCCGGCTTCATGCCTAGGACCTGGCAAGAAGGTGGGGACTGAGGGGGGCTGCGGGAGAGGAGGTGGTATGGGAGGGTGGAGCTGCCCACAGGACTAACCCATTCTGGGTAAGGCACTGCAGTTTGTGGGGGAAATACCCTTGCACCCCCTCAACTCTGCCCTTGGTCTTAAGGTTTCTGCCCATGGTGGCTGGGCTTCAGTGGGTTGGGAGAGCTCGGGGTTTCAGCCCCGCACTGCTCCCAGCTTCAAGGGTTGAGAACCACTGTACTACAGTATATACAACAGTTTAACTGACCTAAAAAGTTCTCATCTGTGCAGCTTCTTTATTTTCAATCTGCTGTTGCACTTGTTAGGTTATGGGGTGTTCAGCCCATACTAGCCTAGAAAGGGTTAATGAGGCTCAGGAGGGGCCAGTTAACTTGACACCACACCTGAGTGAGAATTCGCCTTGATAAGAAATCCTTAATCGAGGATGGAGTCCAGCTGAGTAGGAGCAAGTGGGGTTGGTATAAGCCCAGGAAGAGAGGGCAGGACCTGGTAGCAGCTGGCTGGGCCTGGGCTGGGCCTAAATGAAGTCACCTTAAAAACTGAAAAGTCTATTAGAGAGGGAGAATGGATACAAAGTAGGGATGGAAGAACAGAAAAGTAGACGCAGAATCAGATGATGATATTAGCAAAAGAGCAAAGCTGAGGAAGGAAATAAACCAAAGTGTTATAATTGTAAGATCCCTATTCAAAGAAAAAATAGTGAGCAATGTTAACCCTGTGAAAGCAGATGACTCAATTTAAAAAAGGATAGGGTTTTGTAAGAGCTAGAAGGCTATGAGATAGTGATCTTTTAGTTGAATGTAAAAATAAAGAGCAAAATGGTAAACTGCTAAAAACTAAAATGCTAGGGAAAGTTAAACTAAGTTACCAGTTACCAAACTATTTGACCAAAATAAAGGGATAATATAGGAAGTGCCGTTAGAGCTGCCCAATGATGAGATAACCAATAGCACAGGAGAAGCCAAAGTGTTAGTAAGTAAGCACCTAATTAGTAAATGAGGAGAAAACAAGCTACCAACAGCTGTACTAACATTTAAGAGAGGGACTCTACCTGAGAAAGTAATAATAGGGTTTCAGATACTCAGAGCCAAGCCATATATTCCCCTTCTCCTAAGGTGTTATAAGTGCCAACTGTATGGGCATGTAGCAGCTGTTTGTAAAGGGCAAATAAGATCTGGTAAAATGCGGGGTGGGGGGACTTTCCTATGAAAACAGTATAGAAGGGACAGAGGTCAAATGTAGCAGCTGTGGTGATGATCACAATCCTGCATATAGAGAGCGTATTGCAGCAAAGCATGCTGAAGAGAGACAAAAATGTTAACATATCTTATGTGGAAGCTGTAAGGAGACTCTCAAAGCAACAGGTGGACAGGGAACAACCAATCAGCACAGGAAAAGGGGAAATGCAGACACAGCCTATATTTTATAAAGAATATGATAAACACTGTGGAAGGAATAGGTGCTATACTAGTAATGAAAAAAAGATGTATTGCATTTATGATAGAAGTGATAAATTGTACATCACAAATGGAAGAAAATCGGAAAAAAAAAGAAAAGAAAATTACAGCAAGGGCAGCAGAAAAATACCAGAATGTTAGCAACTTGTCAATGGACTGTATTCATGCAATTTTGAATGAAATTAATGGAGAAATATGACTAGGTTCTTACTCTTGTTGGAATGTGCACAGTCTGATAGCATATAGTCAAGAAGTAAAAGGAAATATCCTGGAAATGAAAAGTAAATCAAATGTCATATACATTCAGGAAACATGGTTGGCTGAAAAGCTTGCTTTTAAAATTCCAGGGTATATTGCCTTCAGGCAAAACTGACAACTAGGAAAAGGAGGGGGAGTTTGTACTTTCATAAGGGAAAGTTAAACTATATAGGTTTCAGAGTAGCAGCCGTGTTAGTCTGTATTCGCAAAAAGAAAAGGAGTACTTGTGGCACCTTAGAAACTAACAAATTTATTAGAGCATAAGCTTTCGTGAGCTACAGCTCACTTCATCGGATGCATTTGGATGCATCCGATGAAGTGATGCATTTGGATGCATCCGAAGAAATGAGCTGTAGCTCACGAAAGCTTACGCTCTAATAAATTTGTTAGTTTCTAAGGTGCCACAAGTACTCCTTTTCTTTAAACTATATAGTAATAGAGAATGAAGAAGTAAGCCTATCATATAATGCTATTGAGATCCCAATGCAGAAGGGTAGTATTTCTTTAAGGATTTATAATATCTATAACCCATGTGGGAAATTAGAAAGTCTGGAGCTACAAGACCATCTATTATATGTGGCATCCTAAATACTCCTCATAAATTGTGGGGAAGTAAGACAACTGATAAATATGGTCCAGGCTTAGAAAAGTTAATTGATGAAAACAATCTAGTGGTTTTAAATGATAGAACCCCCAACTAGATTTAATGCAGCAGATGGTACTTTTTCCTGCGTAGACCTAGGAATTATAAAAGCAGATATTGCAAGTAAATGCAACTGGGAAATATATAAGAGAAGGAATGGAAAGTGATCATTTCTCTATACTTACTACTTTTCAAGGGCAAGGTAAGTTTGAAGATGATGGAAAATTACCCACCTGGAATTTTAAGAAAGCTAACTGGGAACATTTATAAGTAAATGTATTGAATTTGTCAATAATCATAGTGTGAGTGATTACATAGAGAATTTCAATGATAATGTAATAAAGGGATTAATAGCAGCAGTTACTGAAGTCATACCTAGGATACTGACCTACCCCAAAAATAAAAACTCACCTCCACGGTGGAATGAGGAATGCAAAATGGCAGTTAAAGAAAGGAACAAAGCCTATAAAAATGTGAAAAATATAATGACTAGTGAAGCTCTAATGAAGTATAAAAGTAAGGCAATAGTGCAATGAATTTTTAAAAGCTCAAACAAAGGGAGCTGAAGGAAGTACTGTGGGTAGATAAACAAAGACACCAGAAATATACAGGCAAATCGGAAAAGTGAATGGACGTCAGACTGACAGTAGCCAAATCCCAGGTCTGATTGGCACTGGGAACATAGTTAGAAGTTCTGATCGTGAGAAAGCAGAAATTTTCCAAGGAGTGAGAATGATGAAAACCAAAGTGAAGTTTTCCTCCAGATTAAAAGACAGTTCATTGAAGAGAATCATGATCTATTATGTAGTTGGGATACACATGAAGATGCAATTCTGAATGAATGGTTTTGTATTTGAGAACTTGAGAAAGCTATTGATATCAGCAAGATTGCATCCCAAGTAAAGATAATATACATAACCCTTAAACTGCTTTCAGAGAGATACATAAACATTATGTTATCTTGTAATTATTTAACATCATATTGGAAAAGGAGTGATACTGGTTGGGTGGAAACACGCAGTAGTAATTCCAATATGAAAACCAGGAAAACTATCGACAAAAGCAGATGCCTATAGACCAATTTCCCTTACATCCTCTCTGGATAAAATTGTGGACAGAAGGGTGAATGAAAGATTGGTTGACTAACTGGAAAACAATGGTTTTACAGATAAGGTGCAGAGTGGTTTTAGGAGAGGAAGATGCACCATTGATCACACTGCTAAATTAGAAACTGAAATACAAAAAAGTATGAGACACAAGGGTTTCAAGATAGCTGTCTTTCCAAATATTGAAAAGATGTATGCCATGGCATGGAGAGAAGGCTTATTGTACAAAGTAGGTGCACTAGGCATCAGGGGAAGAATGTATGGGTGGATTAGAGAATTTTTGAGCAAAAGCAACACACAGGTCAGAGATGAGAAATACATCAAATATGTATAATATTAACACTTCTCTGTGATGTATCATTTTTATCAGCCCAACCTTATTTAATATTATGATAAATGATCTTCCAAAACAACTAAGCATTGGGGTAGGTGTCACTCTTTTCACAGATGATTGTGCTGTATGAGTTAGGAGAAGGAATACTGAGGTGGCAGAAAAGAGAATCAACAAAGCATTATGAGAGACCTCTGACTGGGGAAATGCATGGAGTTTCAAGTTCTCCACTGACAAAACGAAAGAAGGAAAGTTACAAACATAAAGACATAAGAATGGCTATACTGGATCAGACCAAAGGTCCATCTAGCCCAGTATCCTGTCTTCCAACAGTGGCCAATACCAGGAGTCTCAGAGGAATGAACAGAACAGGCAAGCATCAAGTGATCCATCCCCTATTGCCCATTCCCAGCTTCTAGCAAACAGAGGCTAGGGAAACCATACCTGCCCATCCTGGCTAATAGCCAATGATGGATCTATCCTCCATGAATTTATCTAGCTCTTTTTTTTACCCTGTTATGGTCTTGGCCTTTACAACATCTTCTGGCAAAGAGTTCCACAGGTTGACTGCGTTGTGTGAAGAAATACTTCCTTTTGTTTGTTTTAAACCTGCTGCCTATTAATTTTATTTGGTGACACCTAGTTCTTGTGTTATGAGAAGGAGTAAATAGCCCTTCCTTATTTTCTTTCTCCAAACCAGTCATGCTTTTATAGACCTCTGTCATATCCCCCCTTAGTTGTCTCTTTTCCAAGCTGAAAAGTCCCAGTCTTATAAATCTCTCTTCGTAGCTGTTCCATATCCCTAATCATTTTTGTTGCCCTTTTCTGAATCTTTTCCAGTTCTAATATATCTTTTTTGAGATGGGGTGACCACATCTGCACACAGTATTCAACATGTGGGTGTACCATGGATTTATATAGAGGCAATATGATATTGTGTGTCTTATTATCTATCCCTTTCTTAAAGCATGGGGCAGGATGGGCAGGGTCCCCTGGGAGAAAAGACATGAGGGGGAAAGGAGTCCAGAACAGCTGGCTGTATTTTAAAGAATCATTATTGAGGTTGCAGGAACAAACCATCCCGATGTGTAGAAAGAATAGTAAATATGGAGCTTGGCTTGGCTTAACAGTGAAATCCTTGCTGATCTTAAACACAAAAAAGAAGTTTACAAGAAGTAGAAGATTGGACAAATGACCAGGAAGGAATATAAAAATATTTCTCGGGCATGCAGGAGTGAAATCAGGAAGGCCAAATCACACTTGGAGTAGCCGCTAGCAAGAGATGTTAACAGTAACAGGAAGGGTTTCTTCAGCTATGTTAGCAACAAGAAGAAAGCCAAGGAAAGTGTGGGCCCCTTACTTAATGAGGGAGGCAACCTAGTGACAGAGGATGTGGAAAAAGCTAATGTACTCAATGCTTTTTTTGCCTCTGTCTTCACGAACAAGGTCAGCTCCCAGACTGCTGCACTGGGCAGCACAATATGGGAGGAGGTGACCAGCCCTCTGTGGAGAAATAAGTGGTTCAGGACTATTTAGAAAATCTGGATGAGCACAAGTCCATGGGGCCAGATGCACTGCATTGGAGGGTGCTAAAGAAGTTGGCGGATGTGATTGCAGAGCCATTAGCCATTATCTTTGAAAACTCATGGCAATTGGGGGAGGTCCCGGAAGACTGGAAAAAAGCTAATGTAGTGCCCATCTTTAAAAAAGGGAACAAGGAGGATCCGGGGAACTACAGGCCAGTCAGCCTCACCTCAGTCCTCAGAAAAATCATGGAGCAGGTCCTCAAGGAATCAATTCTGAAGCACTTAGAGGAGAGGAAAGAGATCAGGAACAGTCAGCATGGATTCACCAAGGGCAAGTCATGCCTGACAAACCTAATTGCCTTTGATGACGAGATAACTGGCTCTGTGGATGGGGGGGGGGGAAAGCAGTGGATGTGTTATTCCTTGAATTTAGCAAAGCTTTTGATACGGTCTCCCACAGTATTTTTGCCAGCAAGTTAAAGAAGTATTGGCTAGATGAATGGACTGTAAGGTGGATAGAAAGCTGGCTAGATTGTTGGGCTCAATGGGTAGCGATCAATGGCTCCATGTCTAGTTGGCAGCCGGTATCAAGCGGAGTGCCCCAAGGGTTGGTCCTTGGGCCGGTTTTGTTCAATATCTTCATTAATGATCTGGAGGATGGCATGGACTGCATCCTCAGCAAGTTTGCAGATGACACTAAACTGGGAGGAATGGTAGATACACTAGAGGGTAGGGATAGGATACAGAGGGACTGAGACAAATTTGAGGATTGGGCCAAAAGAAATCTGATGCGGTTCAACAAGAACAAATGCAGAGTCCTGCACTTAGGACGGAAGAATCCCATGCACTGCTACAGACTAGGGACTGAATGGAAGAAAAGGACCTAGGGGTTACAGTGGACAAAAAGCTAGATATGAGTCAACAGTGTGCCCTTGTTGCCAAGAAGGCTAATGGCACTTTGGGTTGTATAAGAAGGGGCATTGCCAGCAGATCGAGGGATGTGATCATTCCTTTCTATTCGACATCGGTGAGGCCTCATCTGGAGTACTGTGTCCAGTTTTGGGCCCCACACTACCAGAAGGATGTGGAAAAATTGGAAAGAGTCGAGCGGAGGGCAACAAAAATTATAAGGGGGCTGGAGCATATGACTTATGAGGAGAGGCTGAGGGAACTGGGATTGTTTAATCTGTAGAAGAGAAGAATGAGGGGGGATTTAATAGCTGCTTTCAACTACCTGAAGGGGGGTTCCAAAGAGGATGGATCTAGACTGTTCTCAGTGGTACCAGATGACAGATGACAGAACAAGGAATAATGGTCTCAAGTTGCAGAGGGGGAGGTTTAGGTTGGATGTTAGGAAAAACTTTTTCTACTAGGAGGGTGGTGAAGCACTGGAATGGGTTACCTAGGGAGGTGGTGGAATCTCCTTCCTTAGAGGTTTTCAAGGTCAGCCTTGACAAAGCCCTGGCTGGGATGATTTAGTTGGGGATTGGTCCTTCTTTGAGCAGGGGGTTGGACTAGATGACCTCCTGAGGTCCCTTCCAACCCTGATATTCTATGATTCTATGATTCCCAACATTCTGTTAAATTTTTTGACTGCCGCTGCACATTGAGTGGATGTTTTCAGAGAACTATCCACAGTGACTCTAAGATCTCTCTTGAGTAGTAGCAGCTAATTTAGACCCCATCATTTTATATGTATAGTTAGGATTATATTTTCCAATGTGTATTACCTTGCATTTATCAACAGTGAATTTCATCTGCCATTTTGTTGCCCAGTCATCCAGTTTGGAGAGATCCTTTTGTAGCTCTTCGCAGTCAGCCTGGAACTTAACTATCTTGAAAAGTTTTGTATCATCTGCAAATTTTGCTACCTCACTGTTTACCCCTTTTTCCAGATCATTTATGAACAAGTTGAATAGGACAGAAAATCCCACTAGATCCCACTGTGACATTCCCCTCTGGTGTTATCCAGACTGGTGATCTGCTAAGTCACTCCAATCTTGAATCTGGGAGCCAGCCTTATCCTGCTCTGATGTGAGAACCCCCACTCCTGGGCTGTTCATGCACAGCCTCTGGCATGTAAGCTGCTCCTTGGATTATGCAACTAATGACACTAGCCAATATCTCTGGTCCCAGACACAGTGGGAACCCTAAGAACCTCCGTCTTGCAGTGTCCAGTTATGCCCGCTGGACACTGCAAGCTTATATGAGTTTGTCAATTTAACCAAGAAATTGATATGTACAGGCTTGTTATCCTAAGGGGAATCTCTGACACACTTCAAACCAAATGCACTGCTTCAGGTAGAATAAACAAACAGATTTATTAACTATAAAGATAGATTTTAAGTGATTATAAGTCAAAGCATAACAAGCCGGATTTGGTCAAATGAAATAAAAGCAAAACACATTCGAAGCTGATCTTAACATTTACAATGCCCTTACAAACTTAGATGTTTCTCAGCACAGGTTGGCTGGTTGCTCTTCAGCCAGGCTCTCCCCTTTGATCAGCTCTTCAGTCGCTTGGTGGTGGTGGCTGTAGATGTAGGTGAAAGAGAGAGAGAGCATGTTCTTTCCTCCCTCTTGGTTTTGCTCCCCCTTCAGAGTCAGGTGAGCATTACCTCATCATAGTCCCAAACTGAAGGGGGATGACTCACTCGAGAGTCCAACAGTGTTTTGTTGCTGCCAAGGCCAGCGTCCTTTGTTCCTGTAAGGCTGGGCGGGGTTTGTCTCATACATGCCCTGATGAGCTGTGAAATGCCTTTCTGCTCTTGGAGAGTATTTGCCTGGGCTTATTTTAAGCCATGAAGATAATTTTTTAGCCTCATAACTATATACATAAAATTATAACCTATAACATTGCTGTAACAACAATGCTCAGTGCATCATGAGCCTTCCAAAAATACCCAACATGACAAACTTTGCATTGGATACCACATTTTACAAGGATGAACATGGGGGTGTTGGGTGTACCCCAAGGTATAGGGTGTCACCTCCCCTTGTCTACGTGCTTGTTGACCCCCCCAAAGAATTCTAGTAGATTGGTGGGGCATGATTTCCCTTTACAAAAACCACGTTGACTCTTCCCCCAACAAATTGCATTCATCTATGTGTCTGACAATTCTGTTTACTATAGTTTCAACCAGTTTGCCTGGTACCGAAGACAGACTTAGAGGCCTGTAGCACCTCTGGAGCCCTTTTTAAAAATTGGCATCACATTAGCTATCCTCCAGTCATTTGGTGCAGAAGCTGATTTAAATGTTACAACCACAGTTAGTAGTTCTGCAATTTCACATTTGAATTCCTTCAGAACTCTTGGGTGAATTCCATCTGGTTCTGGTGACTTATTACTGTTTAATTTATCAATTTGTTCCAAAAACCTACTCTTGTGACACTTCACTCTGGGACAGTTCCTCAGATTTGTCATGTAATAAGAATGGCTCAGGTTTGGGAATCACGTAGCTGGAGTTGCATAACTTAGGTTGACTTAGTCCCACAGCGTAGACCTGCCCTTTCATATATAGTGCCACTCCCCTACCAGCATGACCTATTCTGTCCTGATATATTTTGTGCCCTGGTTACTGTGTCCCATTGATTATCCGTATTCCACCAGGTTTCTGTGATGCCTATTATATCGATATCCTCATTTAATACAAGGCAAAAGAAGGTGAACTGTATCAGTATGGAGAACAAATACACAGTTTAAAAAGTTCAAACTCTAAAGGGTAATATTTGATGCTAAATTACTTTGGAGAGATCATATAAACTGTGTTAATAATGTACAGGAAGGATTAACCTGCTTAAAAGTCTTGCTGGGACTAATTGGGGAGCAGATAAGAAAACACTGCTGATGGTATACCGAGCCTCAATCAGACCAGTTATTGACTATGGCTGCCAAGCTTTTGGGTCAGCATCAAAATCAGAATGTTAAAAATTAGAATTAATACAAGCCTAGGCACTACTAATTGTGTACAGCACATTTATTACATCTATATATGCACTACAGATAGCTTCTAGTGAAATGCCAGTTACACTATGAATGAAACGACTAGATCTAACTTTTTGGGTCAAAGTTAATGGGAACTACAATGATGAAAGTACCAAATAAATGTATGAGGATTGTTGGGAATTTGATAGGTGAACAATAGCACATGACATTAGAACTCCAGATGCCATCTGAGTTAAAGTTGTGGATGCAGGAGTTGAAAGACGAGGGAAAGCTGAACAAAGTCAAAACTTTCAGTCATGGGAAAATTAATTATGAATGGAAAGTCGTATGTCCAAATGTGGATTTAGTTTTATTTTATAAACTTATGGGTAAAAAACAGAGAGTAGGTATTAAAAATGAAGTGATGAAAAGTGAAGTTAATTTTGTCAAATATATACTGGTAAAAAAGAAAAAAACTGGAAGAGTAAGGAGGGCATATTGTATACCAGAATTTGGAATTAGTACATCTAAAACAATATCTGACTATGTAGGTGTCATGACAGCCAAACCAGTAGCATTAATGCTAGCACTGAATTGAATCTGGGACTTAATTCAGTCCCAGAAGCCATCGTTTTACATTCAATCTCTGGCCTTATGGCAATAAAAAGGGCATCTCAGCATGTAGAAGTGATTTAATCAATAAAATTGTATTTCTAATAATAGAGTTAGTAAAGATAGGCATACATGCAGCATTAACTTGGATCCCAGCACATACTGGGATAACAGGGAATGAAATGGTGGGCAAAGCAAGTAAAAAGGCTGCAAAAAATGCAAGGATTAACATAGAAATACCCTTGAGTAAACAGGAATTCTAAAGCCTACTACAGAAAAATTTAAATGGGGAATGGGAAAAATTGAGATTAATGGGGAAAAAAAGGAATTTGTTGAATTGTCCCGTAGAGTTGAGGACTATGACATACTTCAGGGACTGGATAGGACTAGTGCACTGCTTTTGTTAGTACTAACTGGCCATTGTGGCTTAAACACAAATCTTTTTTGAATAAATATATACAAAGATGGACTACGTGTGCTCTGTAACGTGGAAGAAACAATTGATCCCCTTTTATGAGTAGGTAAGGGCTTTGATAAAGAAAGGGAAAAGCTTTTTGAGCAATTCAAACATCTTAAGGCAAAAAAAATTGCATCATGTGATTTACTAAAAACACTGGGGAACGGGAGTATTGTTAAAAAGGGTCTGTTACACTACATGAAAGACACAGGGCAGAGCAAGAGGCTATAAACCGCTAAGTACTGAGGAATTATAGTTGGCAATGGCTATAGACTATTCAGTCAAGTCTCCTTCACAATAAAAAAGAAAAACAAAAACAAAAAAAAGCATAGGGCTGCAGTGGGGAAGCCTGAAGTCAGTCTCAGGGCTTAGAGAGGGAAACAAGGAAACCCAGAGGGAGAGTAAAAGCCCTGGGACCCAGGGCCTGAAGGAAGGGCTTACCCAGAAGAGTGGAGGAGCAAAAAAAGGCTCAGTAAAATAGCAGCAAGGTTTGGAACTATGCAGAGCTTGGCTGCAGATCTGAGCATCCCGGAACTGAACCTGGAGCAGTGGGTGGGCCCAGGTTCCCATACCAGCCACTGGGGAAGTGGCATAGCTTTGAATTAGAGGACTTCTGGGAACAATACCCAGACAGCCAGTTTGGTGAGACTTACTCCAGAAGTGGACATCACATAGTGACCTGACTGGAGGGCCAGTAACAAAGAGGGAGACTCTAAGTCAAGGACAGGAAGCACCACAACTTCTGGAGTGTAAGAGGGGCCACAGCATGAATGAGGGACAGGAAGGGATGTTAGACTGGGCAGAGCTGTTCCACAGATACAATCACAAGGAAGCTTCCCAACGTTGAGTAGAGACCAGACATGCCAAATCCATGAAAAAAAAGCAGAAATTGGGCTTGTTTTTGGCTTAATTGGCTTGTGAGTTGCTTGTTGGCTCAATTTTGGCTTGTAGTTTATGGCTTGTTGTAGCTTGTTGCTTTTTTTGCTTTTTTTTTTTTTTTTTTGATTGGCTCGTGGCAAGCAGGAGCAAGGGGAGAGAGAGTCAGGGGTGCGCAGCGGGCCCACCACAGTCCCAGACTGCATGCCAGGGGGGATCTAGTCACATAAAGTGTTGGGGTTCTTAGGTATTGGCTTGTTTTGGCCTTGTTTTGAAATGGGATTAGCTTGATTTTTGGCTTATTGTGAAAGTCGAGATGCTTATTTACTGGGTGAAAGTTGGCAACTGTGGTAGAAATCCTGCTACAAAGTTATCAGTGAACCTATCAGAAGTGCTCCTTTTGCAGAGATTCATTCATTTTTCACAGCCTAATTATAATACTACTGTTTTCCATACAGTAAAGTTTGTAAGTACTAGAGGTTATAATGTAATATACTGAGGGAAAAAAGTTTGATTTGGGGACTATTCTGTTCCATACTTCGTTCTGTGTTGATTTACACACGGTTAATCAAACTCAAAGATACAACAGTGATCAACTTTTATCCCTTTTTCTTTGAATTTCTACCTCTGCAGTGACAGGTTTCAGAGTAGCAGCCGTGTTGAAGTGAGCTGTAGCTCACGAAAGCTTATGTTCTAATAAATTTGTTAGTCTATAAGGTGCCACAAGTACTCCTTTTCTTTTTACCTCAGCAGTGTTTGCTGATAGCCCAAGTTCTGCTCTCTGAGTTGCTCAAACCGCAGATATCATGGGAGTCAGTGGGAGTTGTTCGTGAATGTCTGAGGGCAGATGTCCTGCACTATTTGAAGAGCTGTGATTTTTTCCCTAGCATTGTTTTTCCCTGGCCCTCATCAGGCTTTTAGCTAGTATAGGAAATATAACCACATCAGAGTGCTGCTAGAGTTTGAATTCAACACATTATTTCAGACAAAAATGGAAACTTTAATTGAACTAGGGATGTATTTATTTCTTCAAAATCCTTCTTATCTTCTAAGTACATCTTCAAGATTCTAAAACCCATAAGCTTTCTACAGCCCACATTTCAGACAAGTGTGCAGGTTGAATTTGTCCTTGGGCTATAGATTTAAATTTGATGCAGAGATGAATGAGTAAACAGTCATTTTCTATTTGATCCTGAAATTGACAGTATTGTACTCTGTTTCATACAGAGCCATGAAAAGTGATTTAAAAAGGAAATCTAGGCTGCATGTTTTTTGAAAGAATTCAATGGCAGCTGAAGCAATGATTGATTCTTTTATTTTTTTTAAATAGAAACACCCTTGATATTCCTAACACACACCAGGCTCTGCTCCAAAAATATTTTACTTATGAGTAATTGGGGAAATGTGCTTTTCCTCTGTGGCAGAATTCCTATGCATTTAACTTACATGACTCATCAGATGACTCAGTCTCAGGTGGAAAGAAGCCTAGAATAGGGATAGTTGAACAATGGCATTTCTATTTTGCTGTGAAGCATATGCCACCACAGTACATGTGTTGCAAGTTAATTAAATATGTATTAAATTAATGTATTTAATATTCTCAGAGTCCTTTATTACTCATTTATATTTTTTACTTTTAAAGCTTAATTTTAATATTTAAAGTGTGATAGTTGTAGGGTTTCTTAATGTTATACCAGTACTATGTGTAACAATATAAATCCATACTTTTGGGAGCCTTCAAAGTTAACAACTGTATTTGCTAGTGTTACTTTATGTGGGTTTGTGCCAAGTGGTCAGTTGGTCAGTATTCTAATGTAATCTGTGCAATCCTTTTGCATCAGAAGAATCCAAGGAAAACATTTACAAAGAGAGGAAAAATCTTATATGCCCTCCCAGTGTAATGCACTGGCTTCTGCGTGTGTCCCACAGCCCCTCTATTGGATGGTATGTATTAAAGCTGGTCATGTTTGTTCTCACTCATGGAGCAAAATTCTTTAATGCACCAAGTAGCTACCTGTGTTTCTGCAGCCTAAGGTCAAAACTTCTAATCTCTAGGCCATATGGAGGAAGTTGACTAATGAATTAAGGGGTAGATCCAGATACACTAAAAGCCCTGAAGTTAATGACATTATCACTGGTGGCTCAATCTATTTTCATGATGACATGTGATCCTGGATTATTATCAATTATTCACAACTATGGAAAAGTTCATGGAGATGTCATTTTGAGACGAGGATATGAATATTATTTTTCCATCCAAAGGAATAGGAATTTGTTTAGCTGTATATATTATATAAAGTCATACACTGTTATTTCTTGCTACATTCCATTCTAGGGCCTGATCCAAATCTCACTGAAATCAGTGGAAAGAATCTCCCGTTAACTTCAGTGGGCTTTGGATCAGATTCTCAGTGAAAATAAATGCTAATATAATGCAATTCCATACAGGCAATAAATATTTATTCAAATAAATCTAGAAGTTGTGCATCTTAATCTATTTATCTTATGGTATGTATATATATATATGTATTTATGACATATTAAGCTACCCAATTTAAACCAGAAAAACAGAAATACAATATATTGCACTATTGCTAGCTCACAGTTGTTGGCAGCTACCTTCTTGCATTTCCTGACCTAAAAATGTCTCTAAGCCATTATCTTGCCAAATGCAATTTTAAATGAATGAGAGAGAAATCTTGACTATCAGGATTAATTACGTAGATACATATTTTTAACTGTACCAGAGCAAGAAGAATTGCAGTAAGAGGCTGGAATTATAATAAAATAAAGTTAATTTTCAAATTCAGCTGTAACTATGGTAACCATTCACTGTATTTAACAGTCTATATAAAAAGCTACTGACCTTAACTAGACAAGAATAAATCGCATATAATGTTACCCTACAGATGTTCCAAAGATTATAAATTATTTTAAATGGAACTTTGTGTGTTTTTTATATTTTCAGAAGCCATTGGACATTAACATTACCTTCCTTGTTCACATTGACTGCAAGGACATATAGTCAGACAGTTAAAGGCAGAATATTAAGTAAGTAAAATTTCAGAGTGAGAGGCAAAGGAGAGTTAAAATGTGAAATTAGGATTTAAATTAAGAAATACTAGTCACAGGGTAAAATGCTATAATTTTCTTTGTGTGTATAGCATGAGATTGTGATACTGAGCCCAAAATCTGCTCTCACTGTAGCTCATGCATCCCCATTGGCTTAAATGGAGTTATCTTCATGTAAGCAACTCCCAGTGTTCCTCTGTACAAGAATAGCTTGATTAAAGGACTGGATGCAGTGGAGGATTAATGCACAGGCCCATGGGGCCCACGCCTAGGGACCCTGATCAATTTAGAGGCCTCCAGAAGCACCAGAACCTGTTTAGAAGGTGGGGCCACCAGCTCCAGAACTGTGGCCTTGCCCCCTGCTTCTCCTCTTCCCTCTGAGGCCCCATCCCTTGGCCAGGGTGGGAGCTGGAGCCAGGCCTTTGTAAAAGCCGCACAGGGAGCCTGGGCTGCTGTGGGGAGACCCAGACCCTCCACCTATCCTGGGCAGGGTCCTGGGAGCAGCCCCGAGGGGCAGGGACATGGGCCTGGGACTGCTCTCAGGCATCCTGGGCCCCCACCCAGGGCAGGTGGAAGGTCCAGAGCTGCCCAGAGCAGCCTGTGCTCTCTGGGTGGCTCTTGTCACGGCCCAGCTTCAGCTTCTGACTGGGGGCAAGGGGCGGGGCCCTATGGCGAGGGGAGCGTGGGGGGGGGGAAATGTTCTTTGTGCCCGGGGCACCAATAAATCTTAATCCAGCTCCACCTGGCTGTAATATCCTAAACTCTGCCCAGCCCCCTGAGATTCCACATCTTCCTCTCGGGTTCCCAACGACCAAGTACAGAGTGTTTTAGTCTGATGGGTGAGATGATTACTTCCTTTGCTCGTTTCTTTCAGAATGCAACAAAGATCATGCTGACTTTCCTCTCCCATATCTGTCGTTCTGTTCTGTTTTATGTCTCATTCTTGTTTTCTGCTTTTGTGACAAGAATATTTTCATGGACCCAAGTACACAAAATCGGAGGCTAGGGCTAATGAATTGTTCTTTTGCTATTTTGTTATGGGCAGCCTGTGACACTTTGGGGATCATAATGAGCAATAAAATACCTGTCAACTACGGTGTGAGCCCCTGGTTTAACTACTTGTGTACTATCTGCTTCTAGGTCAATTTGTTCTGCCTGCTGGTCTATAACATGGGATCTCACAAATCCCTGGCTCTTCAGGGAGCCATTTCAGTTTGTGTCTGACTTTAAGATGGTGGAATAGTAGTCATGACTGGACTACAGGTATTGAAGGGTATGTGCTCTTTAGGAAAGACAGAAACAAAGGTAAAGGGGGTGGAGTAGCATTGTATATCAACGATGAGTTAGAATGTAAAGAAATAAGAAGCGATGCAATGGATAAGACAGAGTCTGTCTGGGCAAAAATTACATTGGGGAAGAAAACTAGTAAAGCCTCTCCTGCGATAGTGCTTGGGGTGTGCTATAGACCTCCGGGATCTAATTTGGTTATGGATAGAGCCCTTTTTAATGTCTTTAATAAAGTAAATACTAATGGAAACTGCATTTTCCACCAAATGCATCCGATGAAGTGAGCTGTAGCTCACGAAAGCTTATGCTCTAATAAATTTGTTAGTCTCTAAGGTGCCACAAGTACTCCTTTTCTTTTTGCGAATACAGACTAACACGGCTGCTACTCTGAAACCAATGGAAACTGCGTGATCATGGGAGACTTTAACTTCCCAGATATAGACTGGAGGACCAGTGCTAGTAATAATAATAGGGCTCAGATTTTCCTAGATGCGATAGCTGATGGATTCCTTCATCAAGTAGTTGCTGAACCGACTAGAGGGGATGCCATTTTAGATTTAATTTTGGTGAGTAGCGAGGATCTCATAGAAGAAATGGTTGTAGGGGACAATCTTGGCTCAAGTGATCATGAGCTAATTCAGTTCAAACTAAATGGAAGGATTAACAAAAATAAATCTGCAACTAGGGTTTTTGATTTCAAAAGGGCTGACTTTCAAAAATTAAGGCAATTAGTTAGGGAAGTGGATTGGACTGAAGAACTTATGGATCTAAAGGCAGTTGAGGCCTGGGATTACTTTAAATCAAAACTGCAGAAGCTATCGGAAACCTGTATCCCAAGAAAGGGGAAAAAATTCATAGGAAGGAGTTGTAGACCAAGCTGGATGAGCAAGCATCTTAGAGAGGTGATTATGAAGAAGCAGAAAGCATACAGGGAGTGGAAGATGGGAGGGATCAGCAAGGAAAGCTACCTAATTGAGGTCAGAAGATGTAGGGATAAAGTCAGAGAGGCTAAAAGTCGAGTAGAGTTGGACCTTGCAAAGGGAATTAAAACCAATAGTAAAAGGTTCTATAGCCATATAAATAAGAAGAAAACTAAGAAGGAAGAAGTGGGGCCGCTTAACACTGAGGATGGAGCGGAGGTTAAAGATAATCTAGGCATGGCCCAATATCTAAACAAATACTTTGCCTCAGTCTTTAATAAGGCTAAAGAGGATCTTGGGGATAATGGTAGCATGACAAATGGGAAGGAGGATATAGAGTTAGATATTACCATATCAGAGGTAGAAGCGAAACTGAAACAGCTTAATGGGACTAAATCGGGGGGCCCAGATAATCTTCATCCAAGAATATTAAAGGAATTGGCACCTGAAATTGCAAGCCCATTAGCAAGAATTTTTAATGAATCTGTAAACTCAGGAATAGTACCGAATGATTGGAGAATTGCTAATATAGTTCCTATTTTTAAGAAAGGAAAAAAAAGTGATCCAGGTAACTACAGGCCAGTTAGTTTGACATCTGTAGTATGCAAGGTCCTGGAAAAAATTTTGAAGGAGAAATTAGTTAAGGACATTGAAGTCAATGGTAAATGGGACAAAATACAACATGGTTTTACAAAAGGTAGATCGTGCCAAACCAACCTAATCTCCTTTTTTGAAAAAGTAACAGATTTTTTAGATAAAGGAAATGCAGTGGATCTAATTTACCTAGATTTCAGTAAGGCATTTGATACCGTGCCACATGGGGAATTATTAGTTAAATTGGAGAAGATGGGGATCAATATGAACATCAGAAGGTGGATAAGGAATTGGTTAAAGGGGAGACTGCAACGGGTCCTACTGAAAGGCGAACTGTCAGGTTGGAGGGAGGTTACCAGTGGAGTTCCTCAGGGATCGGTTTTGGGACCAATCTTATTTAATCTTTTTGTTACTGACCTTGGCACAAAAAGTGGGAGTGTGCTAATAAAGTTTGCAGATGATACAAAGCTGGGAGGTACTGCCAATTCGGAGAAGGATCGGGATATTATACAGGAGGATCTGGATGACCTTGTAAACTGGAGTAATAGTAATAGGATGAAATTTAATAGTGAGAAGTGTAAGGTTATGCATTTAGGGATTAATAACAAGAATTTTAGTTATAAGTTGGGGACGCATCAATTAGAAGTAACGGAAGAGGAGAAGGACCTTGGAGTATTGGTTGATCATAGGATGACTATGAGCTGCCAATGTGATACGGCTGTGAAAAAAGCTAATGCGGTTTTGGGATGCATCAGGAGAGGCATTTCCAGTAGGGATAAGGAGGTTTTAGTACCGTTATACAAGGCACTGGTGAGACCTCACCTAGAATACTGTGTGCAGTTCTGGTCTCCCATGTTTAAAAAGGATGAATTCAAACTGGAGCAGGTACAGAGAAGGGCTACTAGGATGATCCGAGGAATGGAAAACTTGTCTTATGAAAGGAGACTTAAGGAGCTTGGCTTGTTTAGCCTAACTAAAAGAAGGTTGAGGGGAGATATGATTGCTCTCTATAAATATATCAGAGGGATAAATATAGGAGAGGGAGAGGAATTATTTCAGCTCAGCACCAATGTGGACACAAGAACAAATGGGTATAAACTGGCCACCAGGAAGTTTAGACTTGAAATCAGACGAAGGTTTTTAACCATCAGAGGAGTGAAGTTTTGGAATAACCTTCCAAGGGAAGCAGTGGGGGCAAAAGATCTATCTGGTTTTAAGATTCTACTCGATAAGTTTATGGAGGAGATGGTATGATGGGATAATGGGATTTTGGTAAGTAATTTATCTTTAAATATTCAGGGTAAATAGGCCAAATCCCCTGAGATGGGATATTAGATGGATGGGATCTGATTTACTATAGAAAATTCTTTCCTGGGTATCTGGCTGGTGAATCTTGCCCATGTGCTCAGGGTTTGGCTGATTGCCATGTTTGGGGTCGGGAGGGAGTTTTCCTCCAGGGCAGATTGGAGAGGCCCTGGAGGTTTTTTTGCCTTCCTCTGTAGCATGGGGCATGGTTGACTGGAGGGAGGCTTCTCTGCTCCTTGAAGTTTTGAACCATGATTTGAGGACTTCAATAGCTCAGACATGGGTGAGGTTTTTCATAGGAGTGGTGGGTGACATTCTGTGGCCTGCGCTGTGCAGGAGGTCGGACTAGATGATCAGAGTGGTCCCTTCTGACCTTAGTATCTATGAATCTATAAGATAAGGCCACATCCCCAGTGTGGTGTAGCTAGAAAAGACTCAAAACACAACTTAAGCTGAGAGAACCCTATTAAAATGGAATGGGGGAGAAGGTATTTATAAATTAATCAGGCATGGTTTTGTTATGCAATGTTTTCGTTTTGGTAGGGTTGTCTCTACTGGTGAGAATGTCTTTACTATCTGGACATCAGTAGCTGAGGGAGGATAAAGAAAAAGAGGGGAGAGAAAAAATTATTTTAATTAAAATATTTGTAAACTCTTTCCCCTTTTGGTTGATGTAGCTGGCTTTAGTGGAAGGTTCAGATAGCCTTGCCTGTAGTAAATATTACAGATACAAGCTTTATGAGCAAGCTTTAGGCACAGTCTAGGCAGGGGGACTGTGCTCTGTGTGTGTGCATTGGAGCATTGCTTCACCACAGCACAGAGAGTTTGGAAGTGGGTCAGGGAGGCTGACTGTAGATTAACTAGCCAAAACCACATGTAGTTGAAGGATACTGGACTTTACTACAGCCCATGGGATGTAGTATAGCCATAGCTGTGCTGGTGCTCCACTACTGCTATCAGGTTGGGGTGGAGAAAAGACTTTTTCTGTCTACACTTACATGGGTCCCATGTACCTGCTTTGCACAGGGAGCCAGGATTTGGCTCTGGATGAGCAAAGCTTTCTGATCCAAGCAGCAGTTCCAGCTGGCTACAGTAACTCCAAAAAGACAATGGGCTTCAAATAAAAAGTTAAGGAGAAGAAACACAATTCTAGTTATTCAAGGGATTCATTTGCTTTTCATTTAAATCCCTAAGTAAAACAAATGCAAGAAACCCCTTTTTGTCTGAAAGTGTGTAATGTGTTGGTATCATTGAGAACTGTCTGTTTCACATCATTGCATCCGATCACTGCTATCATTTCACATCACATCACACCTGTTTTCATCTCGCTATCATACAACAAGCTTCTACATTTGCTGCGCCTCAGCATATGTGTAAGTTAAAGATTCAAGGAGCATGTTTATTATAATTGCATCCTTTGGGCATGTTTTCCTTCCCTTAAATGCCTATGGTGATCCTGATGTCCTCAACCATCTAACAACAGGCAAGCACTGGAAAATGCAAGCCTGTATCTGGCATACAGCATTAGATACACAGCTGTGCTGTATGCATGCCAGGGCTGATCTGTCTGCAGTACATGTTGTGTTCCAGTTGCTTGACCTCTAGTAAGGTGAGAGGGAAACTGCTGTACTGGAGTAGGAGGCAGACACTTTCTCTTTACTGCTTTATTTTAATTTCTTTTCCTTAAGTGTCTGTATCTTAAGAAAAAGCACATTGCCAGTTTAGGCAGATAGTTTTAGTTAATAATATGTTCAAGTACTACTCTGCATATGTATCCCATGTATTACCATTTGGATTCTATGTAAGGTGTCTCTTTATTATTTTGATATGTAAAATACATGCAATATTTTAATCACATATCTTAAATCTGTGAATGCATTTAACTACAATGGAAAAGGAAAGGAAAATTGGGTTTGTTCTTTATAAATCCTCAATGGATTTGATCAAATTATTTTTATTCATACTCCCAGATGCAAGCACCCTTATTATCTTATTTATGCTAAGAGTAGATGCAATCACATGAAGATTACTAACATTTTGCTACATGAAACTGGAAATAAAGATTACCAGCAAAGTGGCAGATGCTGGATTTTGCAAACCAAATTATTTCCAGATTGTTCAGTATCTGTCTAAACATATTCACCATAGAGGATGAGAAAAAGTTCACTTAGCACCTCCAAGTTTATCCATTTTCATATTTCTTGTTTGAATAGTGTTAATATCATTGTGTCAGACTCACCGTGGGAGCTCCGGTGAGATACTGAGGGATGGATGTGGCCCACTGTTGTTGGTTTGATGGAACACAGTGCTTAGAACAAGTGTTTTGATAAACTGTAGATTATGAAATTAATCTAGCATTTTCCTTAGAAAGATAAAAAGGAAAAACAAAGGTTGAAGTGATGAACTCCAGTAAATATCAAAGATAAATGAGTATTTAAAATGTGGCTACGATGGTGGCTTGTTATGCGTTGCATAAGAGAAACCGAAGATTTCCTGGACAGACGTCAGGATATGCTTCTACAGACACAACGTTCTGAAGATTCAGAGCAGGCTGCACTGCGGGGACAGGAGGACGGTGAAGAAATTTGGCAGCATGTGACCTCCAGAAGAAGAAAGGGGAGCGTCCATGTACCAGCAACGCGGATACAGGTAAGTAACTGTTTTAATGTTCTTTCCACAGGTACTAATGCGGAGAGTGGACTAGATGACACATCTGATGGAAGGGAACAGAAGGAGACTCCGCTGATTGGAAGGCATGAGATGCATTGTCCTAGGGTTGGGGGTTCCACGACCACCGCTCCGAAGAGAAGGAGGTGAGTGGTGGTGGTCGGGGACTCTCTCCTCAGGGGGACTGAGTCATCTATCTGCCACCCCGACTGGGAAAACCGAGAAGTCTGCTGCTTGCCAGGAGCTAGGATTCACGATGTGACGGAGAGACTGCCGAGACTCATCAAGCCCTCGGATCGCTACCCCTTCCTGCTTCTCCACATGGGCACCAATGATACTGCCAAGAATGCCTTGAGCGGATCACTGCAGACTACGTGGCTCTGGGAAGAAGGATAAAGGAGTTTGAGGCGCAAGTGGTCTTCTCGTCCATCCTCCCTGTGGAAGGAAAAGGCCTGAGGAGAGACCGTCGAATTGTGGAAGTCAATGAATGGCAACGCAGGTGGTGTTGGAGAGAAGGCTTTGGATTCTTTGACCATGGGATGGTGTTCCAAGAAGGAGGAGTGCTAGGCAGAGATTGGCTCCACCTAACAAAGATAGGGAAGAGCATCTTCGCAAGCAGGCTGGTTAATCTAATGAGGAGGGCTTTAAACTAGGTTCACCAGGGGAAGGAGACCAAAGCCCTGAGGGAAGTGGGGAAGTGGGATACTGGGAGGAAGTTCGAGCAGGAGCACGCGAGAGGGCAGGGCTCCTGCCTCAGACTGAGAAAGACGGACGATCAGCAAGTTATCTCAAGTGCCTATACACAAATGCAAGGAGCCTGGGAAACAAGCAGGGAGAACTGGAAGTCCTGGCCCAGTCAAGGAATTATGATGTGATTGGAATAACAGAGACTTGGTGGGATAACTCACATGACTGGAGTATTGTCATGGATGGATATAAACTGTTCAGGAAGGACAGGCAGGGCAGAAAAGGTGAGGGAGTTGCATTGTATGTAAGGGAGCAGTATGACTGCTCAGAACTCAAGTATGAAACTGCAGAAAAACCTGAGAGTCTCTGGATTAAGTTTAGAAGACTGAGCAACAAGGGCGATGTCGTGGTGGGAGCCTGCTACAGACCACAGGACCAGGGGGATGAAGTGGATGAGGCTTTCTTCCAGCAACTCAAGGAAGTTACTAGATCACAGGCCCTGGTTCTCATGGGAGACTTCAATCACCCTGATATCTGCTGGGAGAGCAATACAGCAGTGCACAGACAATCCAGGAAGTTTTTGGAAAGTGTAGGGGACAATTTCCTGATGCAAGTGCTGGAGGAACCAACTAGGGACAGAGCTCTTCTTGACCTGCTGCTCACAAACCCGGAAGAATTAGTAGGGGAAGCAAAAGTGGGTGGGAACCTGGGAGGCAGTGACCATGAGATGGTCGAGTTCAGGATCCTGACACATGGAAGAAAGGAGAGCAGCAGAATATGGACCCTGGACTTCAGAAAAGCAGACTTTGACTCCCTCAGGGAACTGATGGGCTGGATCCCCTAGGAGAATAACATGAGGGGAAAGGAGTCCAGGAGAGTTGGCTGTATTTTAAAGAATCCTTATTGAGGTTACAGGGACAAACCATCCTGATGTATAGAAAGAATAGCAAATATGGCAGGCGACCAGCTTGGCTTAACAGTGAAATCCTTGCTGATCTTAAACACAAAAAAGAAGCTTACAAGAAGTGGAAGATTCGACAAAAGACCAGGGAAGAGTATAAAAATATTGCTCGGGCATGCAGGAGTGACATCAGGAAGGCCAAATCACACCTGGAGTTGCAGCTAGCAAGAGATGTTAAGAGTAACAAGAAGGGTTTCTTCAGGTATGTTAGCAACAAGAAGAAAGTCAAGGAAAGTGTGGGCCCCTTACTAAATGAGGGAGGCAACATAGTGACAGAGGATGTGGAAAAAGCTAATGCACTCAATGCTTTTTTTGCCTCTGTCTTCATGAACAAGGTTAACTCCCAGACTACTGCACTGGGCAGCACAGCATGGGGAGGAGGTAACCAGCCCTCTGTGGAGAAAGAAGTGGTTCGGGACTATTTAGAAAAGCTGAACGAGCACAAGTCCATGGGGCCGTATGCGCTGCATCCAAGAGTGCTGAAGGAGTGGGCGGATGTGATTGCAGAGCCATTGGCCATTATCTTTGAAAACTCATGGCGATCGGGGGAAGTCCCGAATGACTGGAAAAAGGCTAATGTAGTGCCCATCTTTAAAAAAGGGAAGAAGGAGGATCCTGGGAACTACAGGCCAGTCAGCCTCTCCTCAGTCCCTGGAAAAATCATGGAGCAGGTCCTCAAGGAATCAATTCTGAAGCACTTAGAGGAGAGGAAAGTGATCCGGAACAGTCAGCATGGATTCACCAAGGGCAAGTCATGCCTGACTAATCTAATTGCCTTCTATGGCGAGATAACTGGCTCTGTGGATGAGTGGAAAGCAGTGGATGTGTTGTTCCTTGACTTTAGCAAAGCTTTTGACACGGTCTCCCACAGTATTCTTGCCAGCAAGTTAAAGAAGTATGGGCTGGATGAATGGACTATAAGGTGGATAGAAAGTTGGCTAGATTGTCGGGCTCAACGGGTAGTGATCAATGGCTCCATGTCTAGCTGGCAGCTGGTATCAAGTGGAGTGCCCCAAGGGTCAATCCTTGGGCCGGTTTTGTTCAATATCTTCATAAATGATCTGAGGGTGTGGATTGCACCCTCAGCAAGTTTGCAGATGACACTAAACTGTAAGGAGAGGTAGATACGCTGGAGGGTAGGGATAGGATACAGAGTAACCTAGACAAATTAGAGGATTGGGCCAAAAAAAATCTGATGAGGTTCAAAAAGGACAAGTGCAGAGTCCTGCACTTAGGACGGAAGAATTCCATGCACCGCTACAGACTAGGGACCGAATGGCTAGGCAGCAGTTCTGCAGACCTAGGGATTACAGTGGACGAGAAGCTGGATATGAGTCAATAGTGTGCCCTTGTTGCCAACAAGGCCAATGGCATTTTGGGATGTATAAGTAGGGGCATTGCCAGCAGATCGAGGGACGTGATCATTCCCCTCTATTCGACATTGGTGAGGCCTCATCTGGAGTACTGTGTCCAGTTTTGAGCCCCACACTACAAGAAGGATGTGGAAAAATTGGAAAGAGTTCAACGGAGGGCAACAAAAATGATTAGGGGACTGGAACAGATGACTTATGAGGAGAGGCTGAGGGAACTGGGATTGTTTAGTCTGCGGAAGAGAAGAATGAGGGGGAATTTGATAGCTGCTTTCCACTACCTGAAAGGGAGTTTCAAAGAGGATGGATCTAGACTATTCTTAGTGGTAGCAGATGACAGAACAAGGAGTAATGGTCTCAACTTGCAGTGGGGGAGGTTTAGGTGGGATATTAGGAAAAACTTTTTCACTAGGAGGGTGGTGAAACACTGGAATGGGTTACCTAGGGAGGTGGTGGAATATCCTTCCTTAGAAGTTTTTAAGGTCAGGCTTGACAAAGCCCTGGCTGGGATGATTTAGTTGGGGATTGGTCCTGCTTTGAGCAGGGGGTTGGACTAGATGACCTCCTGAGGTCCCTTCCAACCCTAATATTCTATGATTCTATGAATATATTTGGTATTTTAAAGTACCATTAATATTATAGCCATGTAAATACACATATGAGAAATAGGATACTTATGTTAACAAACTGTACTGACAAAAAGAAAAGGAGTTAGTCTGTGATAGCCAAAGCTGAAATTTAAACCATAAAATGCCCCCTCGAGCGTCTATCTATATTATACTGGCTGGCACCCAGCATGTGTCAGTTTTTAAATAACTCATTCCAATGACCTTTGCAGCTCACCAACTTCTACAACAGTGCAAAAAAGAGCCTCACATAAGCGCTAAAGGCTGCCAAAATTTAAGAAGTCAGAGTACCTCAAAATGATCAAAAGCAAAAAAAAATAACACTGATTATATAACATACAGTCAATTCAAAAAGAGCTTGACAATGTTCCAAAAGCATGTTACAGAGATGAATCTGTAGTCTGAATAATTCCAGCGCACTACAAGGACAATCAGCCAGACAAGTAAGCAGAAGTTAGGGGCAAGGGGCACAACAACTAACTTTCATTTGATTTTTTTTTTAAATATTCATATAAACTAAATAGACAAAGTCTAAAGCAAAGAGTAAATATTTATGTGAAAGGGGTTTACATAAGATAATAGCTCTACTTATTAACTAAGAAGGAAAACATTATAGCTAACTCATCAAGCTGTTAATATCAAATAAGTTTCTAAAAAAGAAAGGGGTGGGGGCACAAGGCTGTTGTGTGTAGGTTTTAAATTAGGAAATCCAAAAAAAATCCTTTTAGATTTTGTCTAGTGTTATTTCCATAGCAGTCATAAATCTTGAGTCTAAACTATCTGTCTACTCCCACTGAAATAAATAGGAGTGGGTGACAGACCACTTTTGTCTAGTAAATATTCTAATCTCCATTGTTATAAGAGCAGATGGGACCTAGACTAAAACCTCAGCTCCTAAGAAATTTGAATTCTGAGGTAGTGGTTCAGAATCCAAACCTGGCTCCAAATCTGAATTTCTGGGCTATCCTCTAGCTCACCTTAATTGATCACTCTTATTATAGTGTGTATGCAACACCCATTTTTTTATTTTCTCTGTGTATCTATCTATCTATCTATCTATCTATCTATATCTTCCTACTGTATTTTCCACTGCATGCATTTTCCACTGCATGCATCCAATGAAGTGGGTTTTAGCCCATGAAAGCTTATGGTCAAGTAAATTTGTTAGTCTCTAAGGTGCCACAAGTCCTCCTCGTTCTTTTTGCTGATACAGACTAACATGGCTACCACTCTGAACTCTAGCTCCATAAGCATCTTCAACTCAGAAGTAGACCTCCATGCTAAGAAAAAAGCACTGGACAGTACTTAGCTGAGAGGTGGTGCCAATTGCTTCCCCAGTACTGGTGGCCTATAGTCACTGCTGCTTGGTTCCATAGAGATAACTGCACTAGCTGAACACTGGCTAAATATTGTCCATTCTAGTCCACCTACTCCCACCCTCAAGCTTCCTCCACAAATACATAATGCACAGCATACTTAACTATTGCCCATATGTCAACCCTGGATATTTGATAGTGTTGTTAAGCTTTTAATTAAGATTTTGCATTATACTATGAAAGAAATGAATGTGGCTATTCCTTTATCAGCTGAAGACAGAAAGTTCTGGGTGACAGTCTAGAGTCTGTAACTGTTAGTGCAAGCAGGCTGTTTGGCATTAGGGTATAGTTAAGAGGTGCCCCCATAACTTAAACTTATTTACTTGCTTTGTAGAGTTTACAATGGTGGGATGTCACCTTTAACCTTAATCCCCTTTTAAACAAAGTTTTTGTTCATACTAATGTCAGCAAGTTAGAGTGCTAGCTGAACACATTTCTGGGTAACCAGACAGAAATTGTGAAAAATAGGGACGGGGGTGGGGGGTAATAGGAGCCTATATAAGAAAAAGACCCAAAAATCAGGACTGTCCCTATAAAATCAAGACATCTGGTCACCCTATTCTATCAGCCCTCTGATGGGATTCAAAATTATCAACTATATACCATCTTAAATGTACCAAATGAATAATAAAGTCCCTAGCTCTAAGCTAACAGACTAAAGGCATGAGTGGGCATAATGCAGTGCAATACAATAGAAAACAGAGTGGGTATCTGACCATAATGCTTCACTGAACATATGGCTTTTTTGATTTGTTTTGAAGCAGAAAAGAGAAGGGATTTGGGCTGCATGAACCAGGAAGCTGGTCAAAATGAACTGGGAGGCTTTGTCAAGTGAAACTGTATTGGTAATTTCAGTAAGAACTGCAAAACCATACTAGGTTTAAACCTTAAAAAAGGTTCAGATAGCATTTTACTGGTGAGTCCCT
Organism: Dermochelys coriacea; assembly: GCF_009764565.3. Classification (NCBI taxonomy): domain Eukaryota; kingdom Metazoa; phylum Chordata; order Testudines; family Dermochelyidae; genus Dermochelys; species Dermochelys coriacea. The sequence continues at coordinate 44,628,815 of NC_050069.1, read as the reverse complement.
GAGTCCCAGAGCCCCAGTCCTGCAAGGTACTGAATGCCCTCACCTAACATTCAACTCAATGGAAGTTGAAAGTGCTCAGTCCCTGAACGCTGAAATCCTTTATTTACAGAACAGATTGAAGTGCAGCAGTAATGTGAGCCTCCTCATTATGCCCACCAATGTGCCTCTAGCCTGACCTGGAACACCAGTTCTAGCAGGGAGTGGATATTTCAGTCCCCATGCTCCATTAGGCCTTAGTTGTCCCATTTAGAAACAGCCCTGAATTGCAGCCACACACATTTTGGGGGAGAATTCTTTCTTGAACTCCCCAGTACATGGGGGCAAGAGGACATCCACTGCTATCCCGTTTCTTTAAGTACAGGGTATTCTACTGAGCTGCACTGATCCTGCTTCCTGGGCCAGTGCAAGGATGAAGGGTCGTGGCCACCTCTTCCTTTCCCACTTTGGGGTAGCTTCTCTTCATCTCTTCTCCTTGTGGACTGATATAAGAGCCAGGCATGTTCTGGCCCTCATTCCTTAGATTGCCTTTGCTGCAAGTTCATAGTGGTAGTGATTATGGTCGTGGTTTCGTTAATACGTATACTTATCCACAGGGAACTGAACTAATACCAACAAACCACTCCACACAGGCCACCAAACAACCTTCCAGATGGTAACAACTCGTGATTACAGTGATCTGGAGTAGAAATGAAAGATTATGTCCAATTATCAATCTCTTGAGCCATCCAATTTTTAAAATAAGATAATGATTGTGATATTTTGGGGTTCAGCCAGGTTGTGTCACCACCTGCCCTGATATCCTCCTTTATTGGGCCTGTGGGGCCTTGTGTTGAATGCAATCATGTTTTACCGCTCTCCCTATCTTTCCCTGCTAAATAAATATTTCCTTTTCCTATATTCATTGTATTCTGAGTGTGTATGCATGTGTGTGTGCACATGTGTGTGTGTGTGTTCATTCTCGGGGATTTGGAACAGGTGCCCCTGGAGTGAAAGGGACTTTCACTGCTGCGTTCCTGTGTTTGCCTTTTCTTGGCCAGAGCTATCTGCAGAGCAGACTCCATCTAGGCCACAAGGGCACTAAAGTTACAAGAGATCAACGCACAGCTTATTACTTCAATTAGTATTAACAATTGCTTAAATTGAAATACAACACTGGGTTGGGTTTAGATGAAAAGTAAAACAAGTCTATTTAATCAAAAAGAGGGGAGCTTTAAAGGAGTTTAAGTACAAGAGATAAAGACAAAAATGCAAATGAAAGTAAAAATACAAGCAAATAAAAATAAAATATGCTTTCTATTGTCTAAGAACTAACTCAAAAAGTTATAATCTTTGTTCAAGGTAGATTTCTTACCAATCATTCTTCTTTCCAGCCAGGGATGACTTTGTCAAAGTTAGGACCTTCCATAACAGTACAAGGTGCTGGTTTCCCTCGTCTTCCTAGGTGAAAGATAACCAAAATCTTTGTGTCCCCTCATATCTCTGAGTTCATTGACCGAGTTTCAAGAAGCAGAGTGACCTCATGCTGTTCTTCCCTTCCTGTGGATTTCCCATCTCAATGCTGATTCATATGTGAACTGGGCTTCCATGGTTTTGATTCCATAATACTTAATTTATATTGTCTGGGAGAGAACCTTTTTCTCCCTTTGTTTGGTCGCAGACTTTAAAATATAATTTCAGTGAGTATCCATAATTCCTCATATAGTGTTAATACATACATTTTACAATTATATTAATCACCATTAGTGTCATTAGCTTTCATAAAAGACTTTATATGATACACTGTTATAATACAGTAATATTGTATACAATCAATTCAATTATTTATCCTTTGAGGTTCAGATCCCATCTTTATAGTTGAGGCTCTCTCTCCCACTCACGAGGTTGATGGCTTTGTTTACATTTTATGTAAATATGCCTTCATTGTCTCTGCCTGACAACCGAGCTAGTCAGCCAAGCAAATACACTCCATTGTCTAGGGCAGAGTGGGTTTATGAATTGCTTGCCAAACACATTCTAAAATATAAGTCTAACACCTATCCATAACTCTTTGTACATGACCCATACATACATCACACAAAAATACTAATGATCGGTGAATTATTAATTTTCCAGTTATATCTTACATGATACCTTTTAGATAGAGACTATAATAAGTGTGTTAGCTGTAGTGAGTATGTGAGGCCAGATGAGCTGCTGACACAAAGTACTGAACCATCAAGGGGTCTCTGTTACAATGATTAAATATTGGATGCTTTTCATAGTCTTAGGAGGATTACTCATCCATTCCCAGTCTCTATTCAAGCCTAAATTAATTGTATCCAGTTTGCAAATTAATTCCAATTCAGTAGTCTCTAACCTATCCTGAAGGACGACCCATCACTCTCACAGATCTTGGGAGACAGGCCAGTCCTTGCTTACAGACAGCCCCCCAATCTGAAGCAAATACTCACCAGCAACCACACACCACACAACAGAACCACTAACCCAGGAACCTATCCTTGCAACAAAGCCCGTTGCCAACTCTGTCCACATATCTATTCAGGGGATACCATCATAGGTCCTAATCACATCAGCCACACTATCAGAGGCTCCTTCACCTGCGCATCTACCAATGTGATATATGCCATCATGTGCCAGCAATGCCCCTCTGCCATGTACATTGGCCAAACTGGACAGTCTCTACGTAAAAGAATGAATGGACACAAATCAGACGTCAAGAATTATAACATTCAAAAACCAGTTGGAGAACACTTCAATCTCTCTGGTCGCTCGATTACAGACCTAAGAGTGGCTATCCTTCAACAAAAAAGCTTCAAAAACAGACTCCAACGAAAGACTGCTGAATTGGAATTAATTTGCAAACTGGATACAATTAACTTAGGCTTGAATAGAGACTGGGAATGATGAGTCATTACACAAAGTAAAACTATTTCCCCATGTTATTTCTTCCCCCCCACCCCCCACTGTTCCTCAGATATTCTTGTTAACTGCTGGAAATAGCCTACCTTGCTTGTCATCATGAAAGGTTTTCCTCCTTTCCCCCCCTGCTGCTGGTGATGGCTTATCTTAAGTGATCACTCTCCTTACAGTGTGTATGATAAATTCATTGTTTCATGTTCTCTGTGTGTGTATATAAATCTGTTTTTTCCACCAAATGCATCCGATGAAGTGAGCTGTAGCTCACAAAAGCTTATGCTCTAATAAATTTGTTAGTCTCTAAGGTGCCACAAGTACTCCTTTTCTTTACACAATAGAAAGGAACTGATGGATTTCAGTATATTTGGATGATAAACCATTCATCCAGAGAAACAGCTAGATGCTCCTTGTCTTAAGTAATAAGAAGTGTTGGGAACTTGCATCCCCAGCAGCAAGTGACATCAAATGCTAACCAATCTTGGAACAACATATCTTTGGCACCTTTCCTACAAAAATGAGCATTGCTCAAAGAGAACAAAAAGTTTTGGTCAGCCAGAATATAGGAGAGAGGGAAAATCTAACATTCCATTCAGATAGAGAAACTTAATTCTTGGCAAGCCAATAAACTAGCATGAATTTGAAGGCCACAGTTTATTTATTGTTTGTAGAATTAATATTAGACTGTTATGGCCAAATCCTTTTCTATCTCTTGCTAGCTTAACTATCAAACATTTTCCAATCTACATTACACTTTGCGTGCAGTGCTATCTGAACATTTACTGTCTTGCTCTCAGCGAGATATGTAGTTTGAGCACAACAGTGGGAGCCAGAGACTCGTCACTTCTCTGACAGCTGTCATGCTAGTTTCCACCTTGGCCTTGAATGAGGGAGAGAGGTGGAGTGACTTAATTTCCCCACCCATTTTTGGCTGGCCATAAAATATTAATTCTGTTTCATGCACAAATAAGCTGAGGTTTAAAAGTTTGTTTGCTCTGATGCAGAGTGAAAATGAGACTTTGAAACTTTTCATGAAAAAATGAGTAAGCGAGCTCCTGTCCCAGAATAGCCAATAGTGCAGGGGGTAGGGCAATCAACTGGCATGTAGGGGACTGATATTCAAGTCCCGGTTCTGCCTGAGTCAGTGCTCTAGAGTGAGTCAGTCTCTCTCTGGCCCAATGTATATTTAATTATTTATAGACAGTAGAATGGCTTCAATATGAGAGATTAAAAGAGAACAAAAGGCTGAAGGCAGATGATTAGGTACTCACATAGGATGTGAGAGACTCAAGCTAAAGTCCTAGCTCTGAACTGAGCATAGCAGGACCTTTCACCTGGGTCTCACACATACCAGGTGAGTTCCCTAACCACTGATCTTTTGGCTATTTGGGGGTGGCATTCTCTCCCTCTCTAACTTTGACCAGAAATTCCATTCTGGATCTGAAAAACCTTCATCAAACTTGAAACTTTTCTTGGGAAGTGGCATTTTCTGGAAAAAAAATCATCAGCAATTTCCTGATCAGCTCTAGATAATACTGATCTTGCTACTTCACAAGGCATTATGAAAAAGAGAATTAATGGTTGTAAAATATTTTGAAGAGTAAAAGTGCTACATATGATGATCTCTTATTTTGTACTTCGTCTTTCCTGAGCAGACTGTGGAGCATCATTTTCTTCAGAGGTGGAGACAAGAACCCATTTCAAATAATTTCTCAAGGACTATAACTCTCAAATTTGAAGTACAATTGTCAGGAAGAGAATCTCACTCTGTACTCCCAGCTAATCGTTATTTTGTCTTTGACTAAGTCCAAGGCTGCAAGAGCTCCACATTCTCCAAACTGAAAATTAACTAATATCAGTTCAGCTAATTCATAGAGTTCAAGATGACTATGATTAGCTAGTCTGATCTCCTGTGTGACACAAGTCATTCGACTGGCAGCTTGCCCCTGCTTCTGTACATTACTTACTTGCAAAAGAGGAGGGAGAATGGCAAAGAAATTTGAGCCAGGACCTCTCAACATCAAGTCCTTCAGTTTTTAATGAGCCCAAATGGCACTACCAGACTTCAACTACCACATGGCTAGAAAGGGCTGATGCTTATGTACCTCTATAATAGGGGGCTTGAAGGGCCAGTTCACCTAGTGGTTGGAGTGTTTGACTTCCTGCGGCCTACTTCTTTGCTCAAGGTGCTTCAGTCTTTAAAGCAAGGGGTCGGGGAACCCAGGCCTTCCTAATTCACTGGGCCCCAGCTCAGGGCACTGTGTAAATCAACTCCTGAGTTGGGGAGCTCCCAGCAGGGAGTCTATGTTCACTGCCCTGGGCTACTTCCTACTGTTGCCTCTTCAGTTTGCAGCATGGCCCCTCTAGTCCAAGTTCCTGGCTTGTCTCTAGGAGTGCACCCTTTTGCACCCTAGGCAGCATCCTGCTGTGATTCCAGGTTCCTCTGGGTCATTACCCCCACAAGATCTCCACGCTTCTAGGTCTCTTTCTCTGTCTCTTTTGGCAAGAAAGATAATGCTTGGTTCCTACTGGCTGCCTCTGCTGGCAGGCTAGTGAGCCTTCCCTCAGGTAGAGAAGCAGCTAGATTCTGCCTCTTCACCAGTCAGCCACAAACTGAGCCAGGCTCCGGTCTTTTCTCTTCCCTCCAGGCCTGGCATTTGCTGCTGGTATAATAGGGAGGGGCTAGCTAGGCCCAAAGGCTCTTTTTAACCTCGTCTGTGTTGGTGGGCCAATTTTATAGCCAGAAGCAAGCTACCTTGCCACTGTGAACTGGGCAAGACTCTGCCCCTCTCATATTCCTATTTGTAGTGGAATGGACTTGGAGATTTAGGAACATACTAAAATACAGTAACACTTATTTTGGCTCATTTCTACATCTAACATGATGGTGGCTCCTACCTTGAACATTTTAGAATGACAACTGGACCACTGCTGCTGCAATGTTGCTCTGTGGCTACTAGCCATGATTTTTGGATGCTTCTTGTATCTCAAAGGATTTATCAGATACTGGCTGTCTGAACTACCCTAGCAGCAACAAACTATTCAGTAACTAATGCCCGCTGGGCATTAAATGACCAAAATTCATGCTTCCATCCATGTATAGCATGAGATCAATGGTGATTTTATACTAACCCATTTCTGCATGCCCATAAAGAATGTAGTTATCATCAATCAAGTACACTCAGGTGTAGTCTGACTCCATTCTCTCATCTTTTCACACACTGATGGGGGGAAATTAATATCTTCATTGCACCTGCCTATATACTACTTATCAGCTCTGATAAGTCACAGTCATAGCACACTTTGCTAATCTACTTTTATCTATGTGCTACAAAGAAATATAAATGATTAATCTTCTATGCTCTTTGATGAAATCCTTCATGTACAGAGGTGTTTGTCAGACATAGCTAGGTTATGCATATATGTTTCCTATAATAATCTTCACCTTAATGGTTATCCTGTTGATCAGTAAATGTGCTTTAAAAAACATACAATCCAATAATACCACAGTGATGGACATGGCATAAATTCCTTCATAGATACTATGCCACAATCACCCAGCACACCACAATATTACTATTTTAAAGTGTAATGTTTTGGACTATTGCAGTATTTTTAAGGATTGTTCCATTATACTCTACTATTTGACCTTCATACAAAGTGATAGTGAGCAGTAGTTTTTAAGTACATCCATTCTGACATCTCAAAGGGACTTAAGTAACACAACCTGTCATTTCTTTTACTGCTTTCACTGCACAAATGTTAATATACTAACAGATACAAGGAAGGATAAAAATGCAGGTAGTGCCAATGTTTTAATTTTATCATATAAGTGCTTCATTTGCAAAAAGAACATTACTTCCAACACTGCACAGGCTAGTTATTTAAATGCATCCAGAGTATGCCAGAGCAAAGGTTCAAATAACTTGTGAGTGGGCATTCTGCCAGCCTAAAGATAGGAATGGGTGGAGACAGTGAAAAGACCATGTATGTGTATAGAGATAGAGGTGAGCAAGTCAACAAAAGATTTGCTCATGTTAAGTACTTAAGAGTCTCTGGTCCTGACTGAGGACAAAACAAGAATAAGCTAAGTAAAAAGACGGAATATCCAAGCTTTATAGTGCAGGCTCCAATAGTCTGCTGGGATGTTAAGGTGAGCATTAATACTTTTTTTCCTATTAAAAAGTATTTTGTGAACACCCCGAGAAAATTGTATTGTAATTTTAAAATTAATTTATGCTCACAAACAGTACTCCTCCTTTCCCCTCAAAGAACAAATGCAGTAAAGGTAATACTTCAAGTAAAGTTCCCATACCTTCCCCTCAGTGTTCCTCAATCTCATCACGAGGAGCAACTTCCAGGGTTGAGAAGAAAATTTTGTTTCCGGAGACAACACAAAGATGCCAGTTTTAATGGTGATTTTTCGATATGGGCACTGTTACACGAGGAAGCAAAGAGACACTCCCATTTTCTTAGCTTTAACTTTTCAGTCTTATTCACATCACCCATTTTTGTGGCTGGTAGAAATCCCAGAACCTATCCTCCTAATGTCTGCCCATCCTAATTTTACATGTCTATTGTTAAAAGAAGATGCCAACTCTAATTCTGTAAACTCAACATTTAATTCTGAATAGATTTGCTTAAATGTGGAATGTTGTACAGAGAGGGAGAAAGTTGATGGACAGGATTTTTCTCCCTTTTTCTCTTTATACATAAAATCTTGGAAGAGGGGGAAAACGCAACCACCTCCTCTCCCCCCCCCCCCCAAGCTTCTGCACTTTCGCTGACTGTCGCGAGTGGGTTAGCAGCTGGTGGAAGAGCACAGTGGCTTAGACACATGTACGAAGAGTACAGCAGTAAGTCTGAGGCCAGCCCATAAAGCAGGCGTGCAAATTCAAGGAAGAGGAGTTTTCTCTAATTTGCAATACGCTCTAGTTTTCCAGTCTGCTGCCCATCCCAGGCGGTACCTTCTGATGATTTTCAGCAGGGTGGTATTTAAAAACAGGCCAGTCCAATAGGGGCCAGGGAAGGGCAGCCGGGCAGATGTTACATGCTGCTTTACGAGTAGCTCAGGTTTTCAGCCAAATCGATAGTACAGTAAATGGCCAGAAGAAAATCGATAGGCCCGGGGAGCACTGTAAGACCCCCGGGGGAAAGCAGGGGGCGACAAGGCTGTTTGCCCCAAGCTGAGGAAGGAGAGCGGGCGGGCTCGGAGGGTGCCAGCGGGCGGGTACCCAGAGGCTCGGGCTCTCCGCGCCTGTGCCCGGTGGGAGGGACGTTGCTGCAGGGCTGCGCCCCAGCCCGGTTTAGCAGCGCTGCGGGGGCCCAGGCAGGCGCGCGAGGAGGTTTCGCCCTTGCCGCGGGGTCGGGCGCTGGCCCGCGCTAGGGCGGCTGCGGGGGGGCGGAGGGGGGCCACCCGCTCTCCCGCTCGGCGGCGGCTGAAGGGGGCGGGACCCGGCTCTCACGCGGCGGGCGTCCCGCCTCAAAGGGGCGGAGCTCCGGGCACCCCGCCCCCTTCGCGCCGGCCCCGCCCGCCCTGGCCGGGTCACGACCGGGCGCTCGGGAGGGGACGGGCGGCTGCGCTGGGACCGCTCCGCGGCACCGCCGGTGAGTCCAGGCCTCCAGCCTTCCTGCGTCACGCGGCCCCTTCCCCCCCTTCCGCCAATGGGCGGCCGGGCCGGGCCCTAGCGGCCGGGGGTTATAATCCGCGGCGCGTCAGCCCCCGCGCCTGCGGGGCGCTCTTCGGCCGCTGCCGTTTGGGCGCGCCGCTCTGGCAGCTCCGCGCCATCCTCCCTGGGCGCGCGGGAAGGGTCTCCCCGGCTGCGGCCGGGGCCGGGGGCGCGGCCGCGGAGCTGGCCAGGTGCGTGTCCACACAGCCCGGGGCCCGGGCCTGCGGCGGGCTGCGCGAGTGCCCGAGGCGGGGGGGGGGGCCGCCCGCGCTGGGTGTTGCCCGTTGGCCGCCCGCGCCGCGGGGCCCGCGTCCCCAGAGCCGCTCGTCCGGAGCCGGGCGGGGGCGGGGTGTGTGTGTGTGTGTGTGTGTGTGTGTGACGGGGGGCTGGTCCCGTCGCGCTGGGTGGCGGGGCGGCGCGGGAGGCTGGTGCGCGCGGGCGCTGTGGTGCGGGGGCCGCTGTAGGGTTATTCGCGCCCCATCCTCAAGGATGGGCGGCGGCCGCTAAGGCTGCTCGCTGGCGGCACACGCCGCCTCTGTGTGTGTGTCGCTGTCTCCCTTCCATGCCGGAGAGCGGCTGCTGCTCCTCTTTCTCCGCGCTCTGCTGCGGTAACCTCTCTGCCTTGCTTTCCCGGGGCTGCGCCGGCTGCTTTGTGGATGTTGGCGGCTTCTTGTTGTGACAGGAGAATGTGTGTGTGTCCTGGGCCCAGGCGGATCGGTATGTATCTTGCGCTCCTCCTTGCCGAGTAGCTGGGACTGGGGTCGGGGGGGAGTTAAGGAAGGGGTACACCCACTGCGGGAGAGAAGAGCTAGCAGGCTCCTAACGGGGGCTGATACCTGAGCCGCTAAAACTCCCTGCCTAACGGGTCTTCTCTCCCCAGCGTCCCTTCTCAATAGACTAGACCGATCAGTTCATTTTCATGAACAGCTCTGTCTCAGTTTTGAAAGGAGGCTTCATATTGTAAGATGTGGGGGTTTCTGATGCGATTAATTCATCCTTAGCACTTCTTAGGGAGGAACCAATTTTTTGTGTCAGGTTTCAGAGTAGCAGCCGTGTTAGTCTGTATTTGCGCCAAAAAAAAAAAAAAGAGGAGTACTTGTGGCACCTTAGAGACTAACAAATTTATTAGAGCATAAGCTTTCGTGAGCTTATGCTCTAATAAATTTGTTAGTCTCTAAGGTGCCACAAGTACTCCTCTTTTTTTTTTTTTTTTTTTTTGCGCAAATACAGACGAGTACTTGTGGCACCTTAGAGACTAACAAATTTATTAGGGCATAAGCGCACAAAAGCTTATGCTCTAATAAATTTGTTAGTCTCTAAGGTGCCACAAGTACTCCTTTTAATTTTTTGTGTGCACCACCAAAATATGGTGGTGTCTAATATATTGACTACAAATTTTACAGTGCCTTAAAAATGTTAAAAAATTATATATGCATACCTAAATAGTACATTACTATAGTGATAAGCACTATAAAAAATCCAGAATGTGCAGAGCTATAAACACAATGTCTACAGAATGGTATAAAACAGTTCTACACACTATATAATGTATTTATGGTCTCAAAAGTGTTATTTCCAGGCCATTTAAGCCCTGGGGCCTCTTTTAAGGCAGGCGTGGCTCTAATCAGTTGACAAGCGAACTCTAATATTTCCAACTAATTTTGCCTTTGAGTTCTTCCTGTTTCTTTGTCTTGTACCAAATTTCTCACTACTTGGTTCTTAAAATACTTTGTGTGGACCACCATTAAAGTATTCTGTCTAGTCGTGGTCTGAGGCCGTACTTTGTGTCTACGTTTATAGGGGTAACTGAGCAGGCTTGGAGTAATTCTGTACCTTGTCAGTGAATTCAGCACATCCCTTAACTGGTAGCATAATGAGCCAGGATTTATTAAAGCTGACATTCAAAATAGGCTGCTTGTGCATATGTCAGTATAGGATGTGATCTGCTGTAAAGTATACAGGGCAAGGAAAAGCTTAAGTAACAAAAACAAAAATGAAAAATGTGAGCCTGCCCTCTCACTGCTTTTCTCTTTTAACTTCACAACTTCTCTCTGTATGTCTTCCCTATATTGGTGGTGGTTGTGGGGTTTTTTAACTGATAAAGATAAGGTTTTCACTAAAATAACCTCTGGTGGCACTGCAGAGCCAATACAGCTGCAAAACATTAGTTGTATTTTTGCTTCATCATGGATCAAACAACAAAAACTCAGCAGAGTTCTTTCTACAGAATTGCTAGAGTAGGGTGATTTGTGAAGATGAACATAATTTGACTTTGAAATTAGCAGTCATAAAATTTTGATGCAATAAACTTCTGATGAAGAACAAATACATAACACTCAATATCCACTTTTCTGACCATAAGTATACCTAAAGAACCTACTGAGACTTTTGTCTTGCTCAAAGAAAAAAATGCTACGTGAACATTACACTCAAAAGTAATATGTATATAGAACTTTCTGCATATTTCTGTAATAGAAGGGACTGTTACAATTAGCTAGCAAAGTGGTAATGTAACGCTTCGTGTGTGTGTTCAAGTCTGTCCTTTTCAACCTACGTGCCCAGGTCAAATTGGAAGCTTTCTTGGACGAATGCCATCACCTTTGACAAGTTATAAGCTTTCACTCTAATTTTAAAAATAAATAAATCAAACTAGACCTTATGGTCCAGATATGAATTGTGTGTAAACCAGTGCAGTGCTTTTTTATTAAGTCTACAGACAGGTGTGTTTCAGTAGGTCTGCTGAAGCTGGGGAAAGTTGTGGACAACAGCAGAAATGAAAACTAACCAGTTTTGTGAGTTTTCACAACTAGTATTAGGAGCCCCATAAGGTGCATTGGAAACAGACAACAATTGAGTCAGTTTTCATTGAGGCAGACACTAAAGCTATTCACAGTGGATGAAGATCCACAAACAGAATTAGAAAAGGAATAGAATATCAGAGACACCACCACCATAGCTTTCAGAGTAGCAGCCATGTTGGTCTGTATCTGCAAAAAAGAAAAGGAGGACTTGTGGCACCCTAGAGTCTAACAAATACAGAAAGGTGAGGGAGGGGAAGAGTAGTGGAGACCTTCACACCCACCTATTTCATGGCAGAAGCCAAGAAAATGACAGGGAGTATTATCCCTTCTAAAGCCTGCGGGGGAGGGCAGCTTCGAATTTATCAAATGCCTATTTGCTGGGGCTGGCCTAAATGATAGAGTCCTTGAGCTGAGTCTGGAGACAACATACTGGTAAGAATTTTAGCACCCTGCCCTTTCAAAGTAGTCCGGTGGTTGGAAGCAGCCTTGGCTGCTCTGCTGCATGTTCACCTAGGATTGGGGTGGCAGTCTCTTGTTACTAGGAGGTATAGTTTTCAGCATATTAGGTCTCTGGTAAAACTTCTGAGCTATGTGGCTGGGAGTGGGATGGGTGGGAGAGACTGAAGCTAAAAAGAGGAAGTATGTGTGTTTCATTAAAAATACACACACCTAGAAAGGAGAACTTTTTGAGGGGAAAATGGGAGGAGAGGAGTGTGGAGGGAGAGAAGGAAGAGGAAATGTGCTGATGACACATGAAGAAAAGGGATACCATGATCTTATAGGGAAAAAGTAGAATGAAACTGAGAAGTAAAAGGGCTGGTTGAATTGTAATCACCAAATGTTATATTGGCATTGATATTTGTCAGTTTATTCAACAAATACTTGGTTCATTATGTGACTACCTTTATAGCTGGGCAAATACATTCTTTAATTAATACTGTTGAAGTTAGGTGCATCACACAACTCTGATTAGTAACATTACATCGGTACATAATAGTACTGATTTTTAATTGTATGACTTTAGCAGGGACCATGATCTGGAGTTCAGTGCAAGTATCTTCAAGCTAGCTTCTTCCTAGGGGAGATGTTCTTGAGTAATCTATTCAGTTGCTAGGTAGAATACTTTTGCTTGATTCCTTTGTAGTAGATCTCCTGTCTTGAAACTTTCTAGCAAGAAGCCACTTTATTAATCTCGGGTGGGGATTTGAAATCTGTCATCCTGGCCTCTTGCACAAAGCTTGCAAATAAAAGCCTTAACTAAAAAAAAATTCCCTTTTTAGTTTATAAGTGAGACTAGTTTTGTAATGAGAATTTTTTAACAAAGAACACTGACATCTTATTTTGGACACTTTTTCCCTGAGAGTAAGACATTGGAACAAACTATAGTATCTATTAATTGCAAATGTATAGTCTCTGAAGTTGTTTCTACAAAGCAGAAAGCCATTATTATAAGACCTAATCTGCAGATAGAGTAACTTCTCACTTAACGTTGTAGTTACGTTCCTGAAAAATGCAACTTTAAGTGAATCCAATTTCCCCATAAGAATTAATGTAAATGGGGGGGGGGGTTAGATTCCAGGGAAACTTTTCACACACATACACACACACACACACACACACACACACACACACACACAGTATAAGTTTTAAACAAACAATTTAATACTGTACACAGCAATGATGATTGTGAAGCTTGATTGAGGTAGTGAATTTAGAGGATGGAGGAGGGTGGGAGATTTCCCAGGGAATGCCTTACTGCTAACCCTCAAGGGTTAACATGTTGTTAATGTAGCCTCATACTCTACAAGGCAACAGGATTGGAGGGAGGGGAGACCGCATGGCAGCAAAGAGTTGAGATAGCAGCTGTGGCCAGTGAACTCTCTCCATCCTGAGCCCCGTCCTGTCCCATCCCCACCCTGCTCTGTATGGAGAAGGGATAAGCAAGGGGCAGGCGTAGGAGGGAGGAGGATACCCTGACATTAGTCCCCCCCCCCCCCCTCGTCCTTCCCCTTCCCTGCACAACAAGCAGGAGGCTCCATGCAGAGGGCAGGAGCAGCACATGGCAGTGTGCGGGGGAGGGACAGCTGAACTGCCAGCAATTGATAGCCTGCTGGGCGGCTGCTGCATAGGGAACTTAGAGGAGCAGGGAGCTGATTGGGAGGAGAGGGGGGGCACTGCTGGTCCACCATGGTTCCAAGCCCCCACCAGCTAGCTGCAATGGGCTGCTCTTCCTGCAAGCAGTGGACAAAGCGGGCAGCTGCCAAACAGCGTTATAAGGGAGCATTGCGCAACTTTAAACGAGCATGTTCCCTAATGATCAGCAACGTAATAACATTAACTGGGACGACTTTAAGTGAGGGGTTACTGTATGAATTTCTTGGCTCATTTATGCTATGATATTTGGCTTTCAAACTCTTAATTTAAGGGGGCATTCCTAAAGTTAATAGAACTGTCAGTGCAGATAACTTTGTGTAGGTCCCTCTAGAAGGCCTAATTTAAACAGAGGACTATGTATATACTGCCCCACAGAGTGCACCTAAGTGTTGCTCTGTAACTCCCCATGTGGATAGTGTGGGCACAGACCTAAAGGTCTCACATTTGCACTAATGTTCTCTTCAAAGTCCAATAATTATTTTAGTAAGGAAGCTTCCAAACTAATCTAAACAGTTTAAGAATTTACTGGCAGGAGCCTCAACACTGGAGAGGCTTCTGATGTAGAAGAGGCTTTAATTAATGTTCTTAAGACTTAATGATATTTCTGTAGAAACTTCAAAGAGGACTACTTAAGGTGCACTTGGGACCTTTATGTTTGCACCTGCAGCATCCACATGGGTGAGTTAAAGCGTAGCAGTTTGGTGTGCATTGCTGTTTGTGCCCCCCTTAGTCCGAATTGCAGGGCAATGTAGAATTGCCCTCAGTTTGAAGAATTTCAGAGCTGCTTCTTGTATCTGTCAGCATTGAGGCACTCTTCTTATCTCACCGCTTCTAGCTTGGGATTAGTTTTGCTCCCTCCACAGCATCCTCTGGCTCCTGTTGGCCCAGGAAGTGAGACTAGAAAATGAAAGCAGACTTCCAAGGAGTGGCTTGCTAACCTCCAATTTCTTTGAATTTATATTGGCAACCCACCTAACCATACAAGGATGGTACTCATTTAACTTCCTACCTTGTGTCTGGTACAAAAGACCAAAATATCTAAATCAAATATTTAAGTACAGTATAGTTCATCTTGCTCCTGAACAAGATGATACACTTCTGCAAACATTTTTTGCACACTGCCTTTCCCTCTTCCTCTTCTCTAAAAGGACTCCGGGTGTGGGTGTATAATGGTGTACAATTTCATCAACTTTACCATTTTCTTCACTGTCTTGAAATGCTAACTTATTTTGTTCTATAGCTAAGCTTTCTATGATACAAATCTACTTATGCTAAGGCTATCTGCTTCACTAAATCTAGTGGTGTTGTGTTTTTTTCCCCTCTTGTCTTTCAGCAATTCCTGTCAGAAGCTCCAGACTGCCATTATTCTCTGATGCCATGCCAGCACCAACTCAACTGTTTCCACTGATTCGTAACTGTGAGATTGGCAGGATATACAATACAGTGTGCTACTGCCATCACAAACATCTTTGTTGTCTGTCATCTCATTTGGCTCACAATCATTTGAGATGTGCACCTCAGAAGAAACTTGCAACACTCTATCCAAAAGAGAATTTTAATCAGTTTATCCATGCAAGGAGCTATGTTTCCACACCACAGAGATTTTACCTCACTCCTCCACAGGTCAACAGCATTTTGAAGGCAAATGAATACAGCTTTAAAGTCCCAGAATTTGATGGCAAAAACGTAAGTTCTATTCTTGGCTTTGATAGCAACCAGTTGCCCGCTAATGCTCCAATAGAAGACAGGAGGAGTGCGGCGACATGCTTACAAACAAGAGGAATGCTTCTAGGTGTATTTGATGGCCATGCAGGCTGTGCTTGTGCTCAGGCTGTCAGCGAAAGACTCTTCTACTACATTGCTGTCTCTTTGTTACCTCACGAGACTCTACTTGAAATAGAAAATGCAGTGGAGAGTGGCCGTGCCCTGTTGCCCATCTTACAGTGGCACAAGCATCCAAATGATTATTTTAGTAAGGAAGCTTCCAAACTGTATTTCAACAGTTTAAGAACTTACTGGCAGGAGCTCATAGACCTCAACACTGGAGAGACTACTGATGTAAAAGAGGCTTTAATTAATGCTTTCAAGAGGCTTGATAATGATATTTCGTTAGAAGCTCAAGTGGGAGATCCAAACTCTTTTCTCAATTACTTGGTACTGCGAGTGGCGTTTTCAGGAGCAACTGCCTGCGTAGCTCATGTAGATGGTGTTGATTTGCATGTTGCTAATACAGGTGACAGCAGGGCAATGCTTGGTGTTCTAGAAGAAGATGGAACTTGGTCTGCAGTAGCTCTGTCCTATGATCATAATGCCCAGAATGAAAGTGAAATAGAACGAGTAAAACTGGAGCACCCAAAGTCTGAAGAGAAAAGTGTTGTAAAACAAGATAGGCTGTTAGGCTTATTGATGCCTTTCAGAGCTTTTGGTGATGTGAAATTCAAATGGAGCATTGAACTTCAGAAGAGAGTGATAGAATCGGGCCCAGATCAGTTGAATGACAATGAGTATACTAAGTTTATCCCTCCTAACTATCACACTCCTCCATATCTCACAGCTGAGCCACAGGTCATACATCACAAATTAAGGCCGCAGGATAAATTCCTGGTTTTGGCTACAGATGGCCTGTGGGAGACCATGCATAGGCAGGACGTGGTTAGAATTGTAGGAGAGTATCTTACTGGAGTTCATCACCAGCAGCCAATAGCCGTTGGTGGTTATAAGGTAACTCTGGGACAGATGCATGGTCTCCTAACAGAAAGGAGAGCCAGAATCTCCTCTGTATTTGAAGATCAGAATGCAGCAACTCATCTGATACGTCATGCAGTGGGAAATAATGAGTTTGGCACTGTTGATCATGAGCGGCTGTCCAAGATGCTTAGTCTTCCAGAAGAGTTGGCTAGGATGTACAGAGATGACATTACAATTATTGTGGTGCAGTTCAACTCTCATGTTGTAGGTGCATGTCAAAATGAGGAATTCTGAATTTTAAATGGATGTACAATTTACCAAAGTTGTCATAATGAGTAGTCTGATAAGATGAAAATATACTTGGTGAGCAAACCAGAGTGTCTGCTCATTTGAATTAAAATGTGTGCAGGTACATTTCTCCCTCCATGGCCCAAAGTTTTATTAACTGTGGAAAGTGCTATTGAACTAACAGTCTTCCAAGAAGATGGCACAACTTGGAAAGAGGGACTTGAAACAAGTTTGCACTATTGAATCAATGAATGCTGCTAGAACAATATTTTGGTTTTGGTAGTGGTAGGTGAGAGTGAGGGGATAGCTAATTCTCTATTAATCATCACACTGTTTTGACTAGTCATGAAACAAAGCCTGTTTGTAAACATATGTAAATATCTATCTTACTAGATAAAGATAGGAATCTTGCTGAATATCAGAATTGATAGGAATGAATTTTTGTCTGCAAAGTAGATATGGTTATTATGCATGTATGTGTGGTGTTTTGACCTTTATATTTTTTTTTCTCCCAAGGGAAAGAAAGATGCTGTAAGTAGTAGGAAACTGACTTGATAAACTCTATCCTTGAGTTTTCCCAATTTTGCTTACACAATGTCATTCTTCACTTAACGTTCTAGGCAACTATACATGTATTTTTAACTTTCAAATGCAACTCTTTAAGCCATAATCAACCAGAACTTAAGGTAACTGGGCTAAGCATATTGGGATCTCATAGTAAAAGAGTAAGTTATACAAATGCAGTTTTAAATTCCCTCATGCTGACAGTCTTCTGCTTTTGGTGGGGGGGGATTTTTTGCACAACTTTAAGGGCAATAATATCTTTCTGCCATCACTGAAAAATCAACTGCATAAGAAAATTCCATTATGGAAGACTTCAGCTTGCAGTATGAAACCATAACTCTGCCTTTTGCAAAATGTGGAAGTATTTTCAGTCAGAACTGTGATGCCTGTTCAAAAGGTCACAACCTTGGCAGGCAATACTACTGTCTGGTACCAAAAATCGCCTCTAATCACATGATGAATTCTAATATGAACTTCTGAAGAGACTAGAAAATCACTGTTAGCTATTTGGTGGCTTAGTAAATTAGCACTCATGTTAACTACTTCTGTTGTGGTAGTTTCATTTGGGTCACATGTACTGAATTACTTAAATATCAACTTCAGGGGAAATTCACTCATGTTTTACATAGGCTGGTAAATTGAAAACATCATAAAGATTTAAATAGTTTTCTCTATTAGAACACCTAACTGGCCTGCACGTTGTATGCATAACAGTAGTTGCTTTCTTGGCATTACAGCGTCAATTACTGTAAATCCTTTGAAAGAACTGAATCAGTGAATGCATGTTCTCTTGCATTCACAACTTCGTGATAGAAGAAGGTCTCTTAAATGGTTCTGTTATGACTGAATTGCAAAGTTAAAAGGAGATTACATAGTTATTTCAGACTAAATTTTATGCAACTGTAACTCCTGAACACGAGACTAAAATAGGCATAGAGGCCATCATATCAAGTTTTCAGTCCCTCTTTTTTTTTTTTAACTTTTTATATCTAAATAAGCATAACCTGAAACTGAGGGCTTTCTCAACTCAAATAGTATCAGTGGCCCTTTATACGCTTAAATTCTTGAATTCAAAAACTTATAATTCTCGCTTTTATTGTAGAAACTTTCTTGATTACATGTATTCTCCTAGTAATTAGTTGTGATCTTGTTTATAGAGGCCCTGGAGCAGTTATAGGTCACCATGTTCAATATCTTCTATGTTGCATTATAATTATAAACAAAAAAGTCAGGAAAGTGTTTAACTCCTTTTTGGAGTTCTCCATTATAATTAACTTGGGTAATCTTCTGATCAAATTAATATTATATGTGTTGTAAAAACATAAAGTTTCTTGTCTTGGTCGGTCATTAAGCTACTTGAGTTTTCCAGTAAACACTAATACTGCCAAGAAAGCCTGTCGCAAACACTGAACTTGTTTATAGTACACACTTTTTTCATCTTACAAATGCTGTGCAGCCTTAACTGCCTACAGCCTTAACAAAATATGTTGGTCTTCCCTCCCTGGGTAGAAGAAACTTGATCTTTACAGCAGAGCTTGCTTCGTTTCCTCCCTTCTCCTGCTCCTCCTTCTGTCCCCCGTCCCCGCTCCCCACAGCAAATTGAGGATGTTGTCTGGATGTTCATATTTTTGGAATGTGAATGACAAACTGGCCCTTTGGGGAGGAGGGAACAAACTATAATACTGTCCTAAACAAGTGTTGGTTATTAGTCGTCATTGGCTTTGTATGTTGCATATTAAGGACTAAATGTCATTAGCTAGGTCAGTGTGTTCTTTTGTCCTCTGTTATGCTGTCTTTCATTCACTTACAGAATGTATTTAAGCTGTTACATTATTTAGACTTTGTTACACTTTTCTATTGTTTAAATATTTCAATGTATGTGTTATGTTTGTGTGGCTCTTGCTATGGGTTTGGTACAAGTCATAACTGGTTAAACCTAACACTGATCCTCTATGTACAGCATTCACTTATAAAAAGCTTGTTTTCTTTCATATAAAAGATGCACATATAAAGGATCAAATGAACCAGTATTTATGTATGGGCTGGAGATTTACTCAAAATGTATGCAGTGAATTGAAGCAGTATAGCTACTTATTAAATGCCATATGACATAATCTACAACAGTCTTCTAATAGACTTCAATAAAAAGATCAGTTATACAGACATCACTGTATATAAGGTAACATTTTTTTCTGTAACACACAAGGAACGTTATTTTGCCTTTCTTTTCCTAAAAGCCTGCTGTGGGAGGAGTTCTGACGCATTACAGTACTGCCAGCATTGAAGCTACGTTCTGTTAGGCTTTGTACAGCAATGTCTAGTGAGAGAGTCCCTGCTCTGAAAATCTTATTCTAAATTGACAGTCTTGGGTAGGAAAACAGGAGTAATGTGACTTCTTTGCCAGGGTACTACCCCAAGTTAGAGCCAGTTTGAGAATGCAAGTCTCAACTCACAGCAGGGGGCCCTGACTACTGGACTATATTGCTGTCTTTAATTCTGATCCCAGCTACCCTGAAGCTTCTCTCCTGTACATATTATTACTGTGTATATCCTCTGTTGATCTTCCTATTAATCTTCATGGATGGTTGAGGGGTGAGCCTGGGTATGAGCAGGCAAGAAGAAAGGGGTGGGTAACACCAACTGTCAAGCTCAAACTGTTCTCTATTAAACTTGGGCCCTGAAACTTTTCTACTATGAATATGACATGCAATGGACCATACTCAATCTGAAATAAGGAAATGAATGTGTCTAATATGCAAAAATATCTGATGCGATGGTATAAGTCAGTAGTAGGGAATTCCCAAATTATTTTTTTTTTTTTTGCTGGCACGGGGTTGCATGACCCCCTCTTGTGGCTTCCATTTGCTTCCCCCCTCAGAAAGTCACTTTTCTGCAGAGAAGCAAAGAAATCTGTGAGGAACATGAAGTCTCTGCATGCTCAGTGGCCCAGAATTCCCCCAGCAGTAGATGGGAAGAACTATTCCTAAAGTCAGATAGAACTAACTTCTTGCCTAAATTTTGTTTATAGTTGAAGTTAAGTCAAGACCACATTTAAACTTAAGTGTTGTGGGAGAGAACACAGTTGTAGAATAGTAACTGACATTTGTTGAGGCGCTCCTGCTTCCTAACTTGTGTAAAGCAATTTCACAGTACCATTGCATTTTAATGCAAATATATGCTTCCTATAGTTTGTCTTGCTGCAACCTAACCTTCAAAATGTGTGGGGTTTACTTCTAGCTATCTTGGGATAGATGACATGATCCCCAATGTGGTTAGTCCTCTAGCACTGGTATATAATAACCCCACCACTTCTGCTTCTACTTCAAAAATAAATACATTCTAGATGGAAGTACTGAAGAAAACATACTAAATCTGTAGAAGCTGCCTTGAATAACTTTTCACAACACTTCTTAAGTAGAAGTTAAGGAGTTCAACTTTTACAATTTATATTTAATTCATATTCTGAAGATATCAGAGGAACAGTAATCTTAAATTGTGACACTTGCTACTGTGTCTACTTTGATACTTAAGGTTGTGGTTTTAAGGATTTGATTGGGTTTTTTGTATTCAGTTTCTCATATAAGAGGTGGGCAAACTTTTTGGCCTGAGGGCCACATTGGGGTTCCAAAACTGTATGGAGGGCCTGATAGGGGAGGCACAGCCCTCCCTATCTGCCCCCTCCCACTTCCTGCCCCCTGACTGCCCTCCCTCAGAACCCCCTACTTGTCCCCTAACTGCACCCTGGGACCCCAGCCCCTGCTCCCTGACTGCTCCGACACCTATCCACACCCCCACCCCCTGATTGGCCCCCCTGGAACTCCCCCATCCAACCCCTCGCCCCCAAAGCCCCTTTCAGAATGTGGTCCTGCGAACATGGGTGGAGGATCAGGGGCAGCCGCACAGCTGGAGAGAGGCGACAGTTTCCCCTTCAAAGTGCTGCTTCTCTCCAGCCAGCTGCATGGCTGCCCGGTGCTCCTCCTGAGTTCTCCGCCTGCTCTCCCAACGCCTGCCTGCTCCCCTGTGGCTGCAGGTGAGCCTCCCTCCCTGCTCTCCCCTGCCCTCCACAGTGCAGTGCCCTCTCATGCTGAGGCTGTGGGGGAGGGGCTAGCCTCCCAGGCTGGGAGCTCGGGGGCTGGGCAGGATGGTCCTGTGGGCTGTAGTTTGCCCACCTCTGTTTTATAACCACAACTGTTACACCAGGAGGTACCGTTTTGCAGGTATGTACCTGTACATTTCCATGGGCTTCTCTACCTTGAGAAGTTGCATAAGATTAATTTTAGTTTGGGTTGTTGTTTTTTTGTTTGGTTGGGTTTTTTTGAAGTGCCTTGTATCCACATACAAGAATTATTCAATCAAATTTGGTGTCTTAGGTCACAATAATTAATCCTCTTTTGAAACTGGAGTAACTCTTCAGGATATATTTCAGAGTAGCAGCCGTGTTAGTCTGTATTCGCAAAAAGAAAAGGAGTACTTGTGGCACCTTAGAGACTAACAAATTTATTAGAGCATAAGCTTTCGTGAGCTACAGCTCACTTCATCGGATGCATTTGGTGAAAAATACAGTGGGGAGATTTATATACACACACAGAGAACATGAAACAATGGGTTTTATCATACACACTGTAAGGAGAGTGATCACTTAAGATGAGCCACTCTCCTTACAGTGTGTATGATAAAACCCATTGTTTTATGTTCTCTCTGTGTGTGTGTGTGTGTGTGTGTGTGTGTGTGTATAAATCTCCCCACTGTATTTTCCACCAAATGCATCCGATGAAGTGAGCTGTAGCTCACGAAAGCTTATGCTCAAATAAGAATGTTAGTCTCTAAGGTGCCACAAGTACTCCTTTTCTTCAGGATATAGTTCCTCTAAGGTTCATGTGGACACATTTCTAACTACTCAGCTTCTATCAGGCATTCCCTGCTATCCCATAGTGCACTGCTTTATGCCTGAATCAGTTTACTTTGTTTCCACCGTCAGAGGAGTAGTATCATCTTCACCAGACATTACCTCTGTTTAAATGCTGGCATGATGCAGGTATATACCCTTTTCTTCAATACAAGGTAGTGCTGAATTAACACATTCAGTTGTATACTGCCTTGGCATGGATCCGTTCATAGTTCCTGGTCTTGATTACCACCTATAGAGAGCTGCATATCCAGTCCCAGCTGGAGAGAAGAGTAACTGGAATGCAGTCATCTATAAGATACTGTCAGAGCAAATTAAGGTGAGTGGCACTCCCAGATCTTGTCCCAGTACCAAGTCAAAACAAAGCAGCTTCTGCAGAAGTACTTGTAGACAAGGGACAAGATCAGGATCTCTGGTAATACTCCTATTACTTGTCCATATTATGAGCAGCTTGACTGTTTCCACCTCTCTCAAAGAATGATGTGATTGACAGGTTTTTTTCCAGAAAGCAAAGGAGACAGCAGTGCAAGCACCCCAGGACAGCATTGTGTCTTTAGACCTCGCATATAGTATGAGGTCTGAGTAGGAGCACGGATTTCCAGGCAGCCAGGAACTGTAGGGCATGGCAGACTCAGACTACATAAAATGTACAGCCACCCTGAAATACTTCAAAGGGGACATCTGCTAGTAAGTATTGTGCTGTATTACAATAAGCTGTACAGGGAGAGGGGATTTAAACTTTTCTAGTTACAGTAATAACATAAGAAAGGTCATACTGGATCAGACCAATGATCCCTGTAACCCAGTATCCTGTCTTCTGACAGTGGCCAACACGAGGTGCGTCAGAGGGAATGAACAAAATGCAATTATTGAGTGATCACTTCCAGCTTCCGACTGTCTATGTCCCTGGTTTCCCTGTTCTGCTTTTTTCCTGATTTCTCTTAGTAGCTCCACCACCACTGCCTTCGTATACATCAGCCTTATCACCTGCTAAAATGTTCTTAAACTGTCAAAGCAGGAAAAAGATGAGCGGAAAAGTTTAGCCTAATTCCTGCATCAAACTAGAGGGTCACAAAAGCAGAAAGAGGGTGTCCAGGAGCAATCCCAAAGGCTTGAAAGGCAGTGTATGGCTCTGAAAGGGAACATGATACAGAGACCAACAACTATGCTATGATACCGTTTGTTACAAAGGTCAAGCACTGTCCCCCATCCTTGTGCTGTTCTGCAGACTATGGTGAATATACCATTCTGTAACTTCCCTTTCAATCAATCTAATTCCAGGTGCTTCCATTGCTACTCAACCCACCTGGATATGGAGAATCAGAACTGTTTCAAGTGTCCCACCTACAGGAGCTTGTGCGCACTGTGTGCTGAGCATGCCATGGTTCCATTAGTCTTAAGTTTGCACTGTGTTCTTAGTTATTATTCAAGTAGTCTTATTTGTTAGCTAAAACGTTTCTTTTCACAACATCCGAAAAAATTATTTATGGAACAGCTCCCTCATTAATTATGTAATATCACCCTTATGGGCTCAAGTCCTAATAAAATCAATACACAGACACCTTTCAGTCATTTCCTTGGTTACAATATATTCATTATACAGCTATGTTCTGGCCTCCATAGTAGGAAGCGAGAGCCTGAAGCATGGGCCTGAGGCCTGAACCAAAGTCAGCAAAAGTTATGCTCTGAGCAACAGTTTGGCCCTAGCAAAAGCAGATGCTTGCCTGCAAGTTAGCATCCAGTACACAAACTCAGTACCAGTATTTCTAGTATTGCTAAAATACACTGAATATGTAAACACATTCCAGCAGGCCAGTACAAGAACTCTCCAACTTAGCATGCAATAAAATGATTTGACAAAAGTGATGAATAGAGATATTTTGTCTGAAACATCTGGAGTAAAAGTACAAAGAGTGGTGAACAGGGATATTTTGTTTGAAACATCAGGATAAAAGTATATGGGTAGGTAACAAACAGCATGAAACACTTCAGTTGTTTATCCCAGATTGTTTCAGACTATAAATGATGGGATACCTCGCTTTAACCCTTTGTCTGAGCTGGTCTGTTGTCCTGGGCATACATGTGTTAGTGTACCTGTAACCATTGCCCTGGGGCACTAGTACCATGCTTTGTTGGCAATAAACCTTGCAAGGTGCCTTCGCGATTAAACCAGGTCTTGTGGTCTTATTAATTGGGCAATTCAATCAGAGCCTGCTGTACGGGCTATCTGGCTAGAGCCACTGCAACACCCTGAAAGAACACATGCATGCAGCCAAACGTCTAATGGCCTCAAAGTAAGAGCATAATGTCTCCTTGTCCCTGCTTTTCTTAGCACTTGGGGCAATTTTCAGAGGCACTATGTTTGGCTATCCATAATATTCAGAAACTTTCCCCTTCATCCATTCAGGGTATAGCCAATTGTGGTGTTTAGATGCTGCTTGTAATTATTAGAACTGGGAGCACTGGCTATTGGGAGTCTGAAAGGACAGGAAACAGGAAGGTTGGGGGGGAAGTTGAGGAGGAGGAGTGAGAGCTACTGAGGGTGCAGCAGCAGCTTGGTAAAGAGGTTTCCACTTTAAAAATAAAGTTCTGTTGAAGTTTGTTAGTACCTTGCCTGGTTGCTATAACACCAATCCGCTCTTGTCTCTTGTCCAGATGTCTAGTAAAAATTTTTGTACACGAGGCAAACAGAGGGTAACCTGGGTCTCCCAGAAAGACAGGAGGAATCATAACTTCATTTATTTCTGTATTGGGTGGGAGAATCAAAAATTACCTTGCTCATTCCAGAAAAGAGGTTTGAGTTTCTAAAGATCCTGGCATCATGGGCCTTTCTAGATCACACCATGTTACTATTAGTGAACCTTCCACGGTGATCAACCATGCCTTGTGTCACCATAGAGACAAACCCCTTCCTATTGATAAAGACTTCAGCCCGGTACGGTGGAAAGGAAGAGCACATGGGTCCCATCAATTGTCCATTTTACAGTCTGGCAATCCCTTCTCTGTAAGGTCAATCTGGGCATCACCAAGATTTATGAAGTGGCACAGTAGCACCCACTGAATAGTACTACACACCTCTATGACAACACCCATAACAGTTGACCTACCAATACCAGACTATTAGTTACTGACCAGGAGCCAGTGGGCATGGTGAACTTCCCAGTTGTGATGGCCACCTGCTTCTCCACACTGAGGGGAAAGCTCATGTTGGCGTTCTGCCGCTGCAGCTCCAGAGTGAGCTCTGCACAGAACTCTAGGAAAGCAATCTTCCACATCCTAAAGTTATGCAACTGCTGCTGGCTATCCCAGTTCTGTTTCATCATCCTGTTCCCCCAGTCAGTGCTAGATGACTGAGCCCAGAAGTAGTACTCTACTGAGTAAAGCTACAGAAGTAACTGCTCAATTTCATCCTTCTGCTCCTTCTCCACCAGTAGTCATATTTCCATTTCATCCAAAACCCTCTGACCCAAATCCAGCCAGCTGTGTGTTTGCCAATATGTGCATCATCCTGTTTGTTCTAATGACTGCTATTATCACAGTGCTTAGCAATGTGTCCTCCATGCTGCCTGACAGCAAGTCAAAAATGGCAGTAGCAAAATACAGATGAATTATGGAATATCAGGGGAGCAATCATGAGAGTTTATTAGTTTGTCCCCAAGTCAGAATTCCTGTAGCTTCTGGTAGGCATTCCATAATGCAATGCAATACAATGCATGAAAATCCCAGAATGCATAGAGGCAAGTGATGGATCATTGCTCAGAGAAGTGCAGAGCTGTGTGGACACAGTGATTAACAAACTACCTTGTATCAGTATACTAAACCAAAGTGGGCCACACTTCAGTTGGATTAGTTAATTTGATATATTTAGAGCAAACATACTAATCCAATTTAACATTCCCATATAGACATGGCCTAAGCTAGTGATTCTCAATCAGGGGTACTTGTACCCCTGGGGGTCCACAAAGATCTTCCAGGGGGTACATCAACTCATCTAGATATTACAACAAGCTATTTAAAAAGCACTAGCGAAGTCAGTACAAAGTAAAATGTCATACAGATAATGGCTTGTATATATTGCTTTATGTACTATACACTGAAATGTACGTGCAATATTTATATCCAATTTATTTATTTTATAATATGGTAAAAATGAGAAAGTAAGCAATTTTTCAGTAATGGTGTGCTATCTCACTTTTGTATTTTCATATCTAATTTTGTAAGAAAGTAGTTTTTAAGTGAGGTGAAACTTGGGATATACAAGACAAATCAGACTCCTGAAAGGGGTACAGTAGTCTGGAAAGGTTAAGAGCCACTGCCCTAAGTAAACCTGCTCAGATATCAGGCAGTTTGTGTCCTCACTTTTGCTTTCAGGCATTTGCTAGGCAAAAAAAGGAGGCCAAGCAAGGTCCATTCTAAACACCAGGCCTTTGAA
This sequence comes from Dermochelys coriacea, assembly GCF_009764565.3. Taxonomy (NCBI): domain Eukaryota; kingdom Metazoa; phylum Chordata; order Testudines; family Dermochelyidae; genus Dermochelys; species Dermochelys coriacea. The sequence continues at coordinate 44,602,400 of NC_050069.1, read as the reverse complement.
CTGAAATAACATTTTCTCTTGGCAGTATTTTGCTGATTTTTTTTTAATGTTTAAAATATTTTTAAATGTCTGGAAGACTAAGGGATCAGAGCTTTTTCATTATTCTTATGTTAAAGGTTAGTCATATTAATGGGAATTTGAATAATCTCATTGGCTGCTACTTAACTTTTTTGGACAGTTATCTGTTCCCCCTCTTGAAAGTTTGCTTGGTTAAAGGGAAGCATACTTTGGGATGAGTTCATTCATCCTTTGAATTCTTCATTGAAGTTCATTCTTGTCTCTCACTTTCTCTTTTCATTTTAAAACACCCAACTAACTGCCAAGTGCTGAGCCTCCAAAGTCTGGGATCTGTGCCAGGACAGAGTCACTGCTGTCACTCTCCATGTTTTGTTTCTCATTCCATGGGTAAAGCAGGGTGTGTCTGAATTCTGTACCAGCCCCACTTCCCACAAAACCACCTCCTCCCTCATCTACAGCAAGGACACCTCTAGAGGTTCACCCTTAATGCAGGAAACTGGCTAGCCAGTATGTTAAGGGGTAAATTGTTTATTCAGCACTGACAGCATGTTTCATTGCCATGCAAACAAATAGTTATTGCCCCTCCCTGTAAGAGCTTGTACTCTAATTTTAATTATGTATGCCCATATATTGTGAATAGCAGTTGCAACATTTTTTTCCCCGCTGTTGTAAAATGCTAACATTGCTAGCACTTATTACACTCTTTACTTTAACATTATCATGGCTTTTTAATTTTTCTGTTATAGAAAACTTTCCCAGTGGATGAAGTAGTATATGTTCATTTCCAACCCCCCTTCTTATCAGGTGATATGTGAATTAAAATTGTCAATAAACAATATTGTCTTATTATAACAACTGCTAATCTTAACTACTGGCTTATAGCAGCCAAAGTTTGAAACTAGTTCCTGATCTCTTTAAACAATGATGAAAATTACTTTCCTCATTGGCATGCATAGATTCTTTTTTAAAAAATCTCAACTTTAAAATGTCTTTGTTTTGCATTCCATTAATGGAAAGTGGATGATGCTGTGTGTTTTGGGCTCTTTTAAATGCTTTGTTGGTCTAGGTGCTGAAACCAGCTTCATGTCAGCTGTAGCAGATACACTGTATTATCTTCATGAAAGAAACCACAGGTAGGGCAAAAATCAAAGTCCATTGGCAGAAAAGGAGAGTGAGCTTTCCATCTCAGTAGTATGACTGATATACCTCAAGCCTGAGTTCCCACTTGAGGGATATTAGGGTCAGACAGTGGAGTAATGTCAGTGTCCTTGTCCATTCAGCTAGTATGTCTTCTGTTGTACCTGCCACTACCTACTGTGATAGTCTGTTGGAGGGTTTTGTTTTTTGCGATCATTAGGGATCCACATCCTACCAGTTCAGGGTAGCTTGCTTGTGATCTTAGGAAAAGAGGAAACATGGCCTACTTCATCAACAGAATATCACCTAGCTCAGTAGGTATGAAAGTGCTTTACGAAGGAGAGCAGAATCATTCCCCCCATTTACAGATGAGGAAACTGAGGCCAAGGGAGGAAAGTGACTTGCATTGAACTAGGAGGTGGGAGATATGGGTTCAATTCCTGACTCTACCTGCATGACCTTGCACCTGAAACTTAATCTCTCTGTACTTCAGTTTTTCATCTGAAAAATGACACTAGTGTATTGTTCCTTTTGCCCTTTGTCTTGTTTGCTTAGATTATAAACTTCAGAGCAGGGAATTTTAGTGTGCTTGTACAGTGCCTAGCACAATGCGGTCCTGGTCTTGGTTGGGGCCTGTCAGTGCTACTGAAATAAAATAATAATAGTAGCTAATTAATAAAACATTAAAACCTTTTGGCTCTTGCTTCTCACTAACTTGTGCTCCTCCAAAAGGACTTTTATTCCTGAATTACCTGAGTTTAGTGTTCTGGCAGCCTTCTTGTTTTTGGTGAAGCAACTAATTCAAGACTTATATTTAAGATATAAGATAATACAAATGAAACTATTTTCTGATTCTACAATAAAAACATTCCTTTTTTTTCAACTTACATCTTGTGACAATTTGGAGAATCTGTCAGTACAACTTACGAATTCTGGCTGACATTATGAAGTTGTTACTAAGAAAGTTGATGTATCAATGAATACCTCTGTGTATGTGGATTCCATACTTGCTGATAAGGGCTTTGTCATGGCCTTCCCAGGCCAGGTACAATGAGGGTTTGTCAAAATTTAGCAACCACCTATTCAGGGGGAAGCACTTTGGGACAATGGGTTAGCTCAAGTCAAGGAGAATTCGTTTTCTCTTACCTGCTGCAGGTGGCTGGCATTTGGAGAGTGGAAAATCCCTAAATGCAGAATAAAGAAAAATCACAGAGGCTGAGTGGGTCAGAGAAGAGTCAGAGCTCCAGAGGAAATTTTGGGCAAAAAGAAGGGAAGAAATTGGTAAGCTATGGTATGCTATAGAAACAGGAGGGTCCAGGTTAGCTACAGGACCAACCAAGGTCATATAGCAAGCTGACCTGGAGAAAGAGGCTCCATGGTTAAGAACACAAGACACGTGCTGCAGAAGGAACCTGGACTCCCCTAAAGCAGTGGTTCTCAAAGCCAGTCCGCCGCTTGTGCAGGGAAAGCCCCTGGTGGGCCAGGCCAGTTTGTTTACCTGCCGCATCTGCAGGTTCAGCCAATCGTGGCTCCCAGTGGCTGCAGTTCGCTGCTCCAGGCCAATGAGGGCTGCAGAAAGCGGCACAGGCCAAGGGATGTGCTGGCCACCCTTCCCGCAGCCCCCATTGGCCTGGAGCGGCGAACCGCAGCCAGTGGGAGCCACGATCAGCCGAACCTGCAGACGCGGCAGGTAAACAAACGGCCCGACCCACCAGCGGGCTTTCCCTGAACAAGCAGTGGACCGGCTTTGAGAACCACTGCCCTAAAGGACTCAGAGGTCACCCCAAAGAGTGCTCTATAATGGTCAGAAAATTGTGTTAGGGGAAAATGTATGTAGGGTTTATGCTGTTAGTATAGACTCATGGATTTCTTATGTGCGTGAGTAAAAGGCAACGTTGTTTTGGAATGCTGTTTAAAGTCTGTGCGTGTTATGTGTTATCCCTATCATGTGCCCATGAAGAGTTAACCTATGGACACAGAATGCTCACATGCCTGGCATTCTGGAAGAAGGTGTGTTTAAGGTACATGGTAATCTGAGGGATCAGCATTAGTCCCAGGGCTCGGCTAATTAGTAGGCAGGTGTACTGTGGGGTTTTCAGGAGCTTTCAGGAGGAGGTGACAACCAGAGGGTCTGCCTCCCGAGAGTGTGCCTGTGGACCCTAAGACAGAGGCAGTGTCTGGTCTCTGTTCAGACTCCCAAGGCTTAAAGCACACAATGGTTGGTTCCTCTCATAGCAGCATGGTGAGTGCACAGGGCGGGAGGCAACTCAGCTAGATCTCTGAAACACCTCCCGCCAAAAAACCATGAGGTATGTGTAACTCTTCTGCCAGGTGGAGCCAGCAGCAACCAGGGCCAACTTCAATATCTAGGGGTTCCTTTTCAACAGTACAGCACAGAACCAGATCAAGCCTCCACCCAGTAAACTGGGAAAATAACACACCACCCCTGGATGCCTCTGAGAGGCAATACTTCCCCACTCACAAGCACAGAGTCTGAGTGTAGAAAAGAAACTTTTAATGAAAGGAGGGACATCACCTGACAATAATTAGGGGAAATGCCACAAGCAGGATTCAAAAACATAAAACTGAGCAGGACACCCACCCCAGAGTGTGTGGGGCAGTGTCTTTTGCCTCATGTTCTTGAGTTCTACAACCAAAAGTTCCTTTACTGTGCCTCCCTCTGCTCCCTCACCATACCTCACTCACAGTGGTTGTCTTTGGTCAGTGAGGACCCAGGGTTCAGAGGTGTATCTGTGTGAGTTCACTCCCACCCTGGGAAGAAGGCACCTGGCTTACTCTGCCATCTGAGCTCTTGATTACTGCTCCCACCAGCCGATTGTCCACCGCTCTCTCTGCCTGCCCGTCCATCAGTCACCTTCTGCTGCCACCTGCCTCTCTGCTGTGACTTCTGCAGGTCAATCTCTTAGTGATTGTCAGCTCTTAGTGATTTTAAGCTAACAAATTTAGCAGGCTAGGCAGAGACAGTGTCCCATCACAAGTGATTTCAGCTCTTTTGAGCATTTAAAATAACAAAAGACTCCCAATAGAGCTTATTTAGCTCTATCTTTGAACAATGAGGAGGAACAGGTTGAACCAGACCAGGACCCTTAGGGAGAGTTCACACTTCCTGGCTGGGACACCTGTCCCTACCCCTCTTGCTTTCACAGGGGTCTGGCATTCGAGCCCCTGGCTGAACAAGGTCCTTTCAGCTGATGGTGGTGGTGGTGGAATCTCCATCCTTAGAGGTTTTTAAGGCCCAGCTTGACAAATCCCTGGCTGGGATTATTTAGTTGGGGTTGGTCCTGCTTTGAGCAGGAGGTTGAACTAGATGAACTCCTGAGGTCTCTTCCAACTCTAATCTTCTATGATTCTGTGATTCAGGACAGATTAAGCACAATTCTGCTCCCCTTTATTCATACAATAAAGACATCAACATTGATAACAACATTTCACTACCCCTGCATTCAGTACTAAAGTGATTTGTAACCCAACACCAGCAAAGTTGATCGCTTTGAGCAACACTGCTCTGTTAGCTGGATATCTAGGCAGAGTAGGTGTGTTCATGTAAATACTGTTTGCTCCTGAAGTCTCTCCCTTCCCAGCTACCTTCAGGGGAGAACTCATTCAGATGCTGCTTACATCTTCCCCCATCTGAGAATTTGCCATCGCAGCAAATCACACTCCAAATTATACCAACTGCATGAGTTCCCCTCAAAGGGTCTGAAGAACCCCACTATGGCTGCCACAGGCTAATCGTATCACTTCTTCACTAACTACTCCAGGTGCATTGTAAGTTAGCCTGTTTACTGACCTTATAACTTTGTTGTGTCTATTTAGAGTGGGCAGGGCAGGGGGACTTCTTCTTGGGCTAGGGATAGTGAGGGTTCCCTGGAGGGTACCCCCGCTACTGGCACAGGCCCCTGCATCTCTTGTTCTGGTACTGGAATGTCCAGGGTGCCAGGGACACCTTCCACTTCCCTCTGTCCAAGAATCTAGGTCTGTCATCACAGGCCTGTTTTTCTTCCAGGAATGTTGGGTGGGATAAGCTCATTATCCCAGGCTAGTCTCATTGTTGGTGGAGGTGTGTATGTGTGTGTGCCAGCAACAGGCCTAAATGATTCTGCCATGGGGTTTAGAACTGAAGTAGAGCTCTCACTAGCTCTCACTATGCATTCTAGGGTACTCCATGGTAGTGTCCTCCTCTTCAGACTCACTCTCAGAGGTATTAGACAGGGGTGGATTAGCCCCACAAGGCCCACTGGTGCATGTTGGGTTGTGGATTTGGTCCAGCACCCTCTTTTTGTTGGGTCCCATGTCATGGTCCATTCCATTAGAGGCACCTACCAACTCCCCCACAGGCAGAAGGAGGTTGCTATGTACCATCTTTATTTGCCCTGGGTCTATATCAGGTTTAATCTTGTAGACTGGCAGATCTCCTAGCTTTTCCACCACCAGGTAAGGTATTGCCTTCCATATGTTGGCAATCTTGTGTTTGCCAGCACACCCAAATTTTGCTGCAGAACTCTGTCCCCTGGATGGAGCTTCTGCAAACACACCCTAGCATCATACCAGTGCATGTTACTATCTTAGTTCTTGTGGGCATCAGCCATAGCCAAGCAATAAGCATCCTGCAGTTTTTCTCTTAGTTGGGAAAAATACTGCTGATGTGTCTCATAGCTTTCTCCATCCTCTGAAACCCCAAAGCACAGGTCTATGGATAATCTTGGCTCTCGCCCAAACATCAAAAGATATGGGGTGACTCCTCTAGCATCGTTCTTCCTGGCATTGTATTTCTTCAGGCCCTGGTTACTTAAATACATCTAAGTAATTTTTAACTTGTTCTTTCCTTATTTTAGCCTCTGAGCCTACCTCATTTTCACTGGCATTCACTATGTTAGATGTCCAATCACTACTAACCTTTTTGGTGAAAATCAAAAAAAAAAGTAATTGAGCACTTCTGCCATTTCCACATTTTCTGTTATTGTTTCCCTGCCTCATTGAATAATGGGCCTACCCTGTCCTTGGTCTTCCTCTTGTGGGGCTATAAAACTGCAGTGTAGATATCCAGTTTCACTGCAGTTTTATAGCCCTGCAGCCTGAGCCCCATGAGACCAAGCCAGCTGACAAGAGCTAGCTGTGGGTGTTGAACTGCAGCGTAGACATATCCTATGGCACACCAATATTTCAGAAATGTGCATGAGGTAAGAACCTGGATAGAATAGTGCTTAGTACTCTCAATGCACTGCAGTCACACTACGGAAGGTGAAGAAGTAGCTCTAGGCAGTAACATCTTCCCAGAGCCCACCATCAGCATTCTGGTGGACAGAAAGCTTGGGTGTGTGAGGAAATGGGAGAAACCAAGAAGTTTTGGGTGGGAGATGGAGGAAAGAGGCAAAAGGAGTGGAAAACTTAGGAGGAAGGAAGCCTCTTTTCAGCCATTTGTAGTCTTGAAGGGGGAAAGGGAATAAGAACATAAGAATGGCCATATTGGGTCAGACCAAAGGTCCATCTAGCCCAGCATCCTGTCTTCCGACAGTGGCCAATGCCAGGTGCTCCAGAGGGAATGAACAGAACAGGTAATCATCAAGTGATCCACCCCCTAGTGCCCATTCCCAGTGTCTGACAAACAGAGGCTAGGACACCACCCCTGCCCATCCTAGCTAATAGTCATTGATGCACCTATCCTCCATGAATGTATCTAGTTCTTTTTTGAATCCTGTTATGGTCTTAGCCTTCACAACATCCTCTGGCAAGGAGTTCCACAGGTTGACTGTGCATTGTGTGAAAAATACTTCCTTTTGTTTGTTTTAAATCTGCTGCCTAATTTCATTTGGTGGCCCCTAGTTCTTGTGTTATGAGAAGGAATAAATAACTCTTCCTTATTTAGTTTCTCCACACCAGTCATGTTTTTATAGACCTCTATCGTATCCCCCCTTAGTCATCTCTTTTCCAAGCTGAAAAGTCCCAGTCTTATTAATTTCTCCTCATACAGCAGCCATTCCATACCCCTAATCATTTTTGTTGCCATTTTCTGAACCCCTTTTCCAATTCCAATATCTTTTTTGAGATGAGGAAACCACATCTGCACACAGTATTCAAGATGTGGGGCATACCATGGATTTATAGAGAGGCAACATGATATTTTCTGTCTTATTATCTATCCCTCTCTTAATGATTCCCAACATTCTGTTCACTTTTTTGACTGCCGCTGAACATTGAGTGGATGTTTTCAGAGAACTATCCACAATGACTCCAAGATCTCTTTCTTGAGTGGTAACAGCTAATTTAGACCCCATCATTTTATATGTATAGTTGGCATTGTGTTTTCCAATGTACATTACTTTGCATTTATCAACATTGAATTTCATCTTCCATTTTGTTGCCCAGTCACCTAGTTTGGAGAGATCCTTTTGTAGCTCTTCACAGTCTGCCTGGAACAATTTTGAGTAGTTTTGTATCATCTGCAAATTTTGCCACTTCACTGTTTACCCCTTTTTCCAGATCATTTATGAATATGTTGAATAGGATGGTACCAGTATAGACCTTTAGGGGACACCACTATTTACCTCTCTCCATTCTGAAAATTGACCATTTATTCCTACCCTTTGTTTCCTATCTTTTAACCAGTTACCAATTTATGAGAGAACCTTCCCTCTTATACCATGACTGCTTACTTTGCATAAGAGTCTTTGGTTGGGACCTTGTCAAAGGCTTTCTGAAAATCTAAATACTCTATATCCACTGGATCCCCCTTGTCCACATGTTTGTTGATCAAAGAATTCTAGTAGATTGGTAAGGCATGATTTCCCTTTACAAGAACCATGTTGACTATTCCCCAACAAATTATGTTTATCTATGAGTCTGACAATTTTGTTCTTTACTATAGTTTCAATCAGTTTGCCCAGTACTGAAGTCAGGTTTAATGGCCTGTAATTTCCAGGGAGTCAATTGGAGCCCTTTTAAAAAATTGGTGTCACATTAGCTATCCTCCTGTCATTTGGTACAGAAGCTGATTTAAATGATAGGTTACAAACTACAGTTATCAGAGTAGCAGCCGTGTTAGTCTGTATTCGCAAAAAGAAAAGGAGTACCCGTGGCACCTTAGAGACTAATAAATTTGTTAGTCTCTAAGGTGCCACGGGTACTCCTTTTCTTTTTGCAAACTACAGTTAGTAGTTCTGCAGTTTCACATTTGAGTTCCTTCAGAACTCTTGGATGAATACTATCTGGTGACATATTACTGTTCAGTTTATCAATTTGTTCGAAAATCTCCTCTAATGACACATCAATCTGGGACAGTTCCTCAGATTTGTCACCTAAAAGATGTACCACTACCCTCCGCTGTTCTCCCCACAGCAAAGGTAACCCTTTCAGTATCAGAGTGCAAATGCCACCTTCCCATTCACTCAGCACCACTTTTACCTTTGCATTGTCACACCATGTACATCACTTTCCCTCTCATCCCCTTCCTATATTGCCTCTTCTAACTCAAAATGAAATTCCTGAACAACTGCTGTTGTGTTTGCTGCTCTCCCCCGCCCCGCACCCCTTTACATACATACCTGTCTCTTGGGGCAGCACATGGCAGTAATTTTCTTTGTTCCTACTTGTGTTCTTTTTTACCTTTCTAGGCATTCTCTTTTCTACACCTCATTTCCACTTCCCTTGTGCAGATCTTCTAGGAGGGGGAAACCCTTCCCTGCCTCCCATTCCCATTCCTTCTCTGCTTGCTTGTTTTCTCCCCACTCCTCCATATTGGCAGAACCCTTTTTCCTCTCCAGCTCTCGTTCCCAACTTCCGATTTCAGCACTCCATCCTCTGCTATTTAAATGGAGTGAAATGCTCATTCTGCTATATTCTACTCCTTTTGGACTAAGGAGTACTTGTGGCACATTAGAGACTAACAAATTTATTTGAGCATAAGCTTTCCTGAGCTACAGCTGTAGCTCATGAAAGCTTACGCTCAAATAAATTTGTAAGTCTCTAAGGTGTGTGACAAAGCTCTGTCCTTGTCTCCGTGGGTCCCACGTTTCCTGGAGGATTTGGCTAGCCTCAGAGGCTCACTGTGACCCTCCACATAACCCTTCTTTCTCTAGAGACAAGGGTCACAGTCTACTGAGCCATTTTCATCATAAGCCAGCGAGGGAGGTGAGGAGAAGTTATCCTTCCTTGCACAGTCTCTGTTGTCTCCCAGTCTCAGTGATTAAAAAGGGGGCAAAGGTGGCGGGGGGGAAGCTCCACCCTCTACTCCAGGCTCCAGCCCAGGGACCCTAATAGTATCAGCTATGGTAGCTGACCTTTTAGAAACATGACATGTACAATTCCCTGGGCTACTTCCCCCACAGCAGCCCTCACTTCCTCAAGCTCCACTTCACCCTTACCTCAGGGCCTCCTTCCTTGTGCCTGATACAGTGTGCACTACTCAGCCTCTCCAACAGCGCAACTTCTTCCCACAGCTCCTGACGTGCACACTCACCTAACTAACTGGGAGGTTTTTAACTAGTTTCAGGCAGCCCCTGATTGGCTTCAGGTGTCCCAATCAACCTAGCATTCTCCCTGCCTTCTGGAAAGTTCTTAATTGGCCCCAGGTGTCTTAATTGACCTGGAGCAGATGCCATTTCACTTATCCTGATACCAGAGATTTGTTTAGCCTGAAGCTAATATATCTATCTCCCACTACTCTTCCATAGCCATCTGGCCTTGCCCCGTCACATATCCCTTCCCTCTGCTCAACACCATAGAGTTGGGCAACTTGGGACACCACACAGTATGCTCGTGACAAACCATCAGCGTTGCCATGGTGGCATCCAGCCCTGGGCCGTATGCAGAACTGGAATGGTTGGAGGGATAAGAACCACCTGGTAACCCTTGCATTCTTTTCCTTATTCGGCTGCATCCACTGGAGGGGTGCATGGTCCGTCACAAGAGTAAATCGCCGGCCTAAGAGGTAATAACGCAGTGTCTCCATAGCCCATTTGACAGCAAGGCATTCTCTCTCGACTACTGCATATTTCTGTTCTCTTGGGAGAAGCTCTCTGCTTAGGTAGAGGATTGGGTGTTCCTCTTCTCCCACCATTTGCGACAGAACTGCTCCCAACCCCACCTCAGAAGGGTCTGCTTGTAAAACAAATTCCCTGTTAAAGTCGCGGGCTATGAGTATGGGGTCATTACAGAGGGCCGTCCGAAGGTCTGTAAATGCCCTCTCTGCTGCGTCGGTCCACTTTACCATGTCTGGACCTCGGGCCTTCACCAAGTCTATTAGGGGACTTGCCCTAGTGGCGAAGTGGGGAATAAAACGTCGGTAGTAGCCTACCACGCCTAGGAACGCACAGACCTGCTTCTTTCGGGTCGGTCGGGGCCAGTTTTGAATTACCTCTAGCTTATTCGTTTGGGGCTTCATTATGCCCCTTCCCACAATATATCCCAGGTACCTAGCCTCTGCTAGCCCTATGGCACATTTAGCAGGATTAGCAGTGAGGCCAACCCGCCTTAAGGTGCGCAATACTGCCTCAACTTTCTCCAAGTGGGTTCCCCAGTCTAGCGTGATGACATCATCTAGGTATGCAGCTGCATAACTAGTATGGGGGCACAGCAGCTTATCCATGAGGCGCTGGAATGTGGCTGGGGCCACATGTAGCCAAAAAGGGAGGACGGTGTACTGGAATAACCCATCCGGGGTGGAGAATGCTGTCTTTTCTTTAGCTTCTTTGGTCAGAGGAATCTGCCAGTAACCTTTTGTCAGATCCATTGTAGACAAGAATTGGGCACTATCCAGTCAGTCAACTAGTTCGTCGATGCATGGTATGGGGTATACATGAAACTGGGATATTTAATTCAGTCGGTGAAAGTCATTACAGAATCTCATGGTACCATCAGGTTTAGGCACTAGAACAATTGGACTGGACCACTGACTGTAAGATTCTTCAATAACCCCTAATTCTAACATTTTCTTTACTTTGGCCTTGATTTCTTCTCTTTTGGCTGCTGGGATTCGGTAGGGTCTCAATGTTACCTTGGCTCCGGGGATCGTGCAGATATGGTGATAGGGCTCAGTCATACTCCCTGGTTTTGTAGAGAACACGTCACGGTTGCAATTAATAATGTCGGATACCTCGATATTTTGGATCGGCATCAAATCGGATGATATCCTCACTTGCTCATGTAAGTTATCCTCCTGGGGAAGGGACTCCTGCATGACTAAGCATGCCTCTCGATCGTGCCAATGTTTTAGAAGATTGATGTGGTAAATTTTCTCTGATTTCCGGCAGCCTGGCTGCTGCACCTTATAGTTCACCTCTCCCACGGCTTTATTTATTTCGTAGGGTCCCTGCCACTGGGCCAACAGTTTACTTTCTGCTGTGAGCACCAGTACCATCACCCGATCCCCTGGTTGGAACCGTCGAAGCTTCGCTTGGTTATAATGGGTTCGTTGGGTCTCCTGTGCTCTCTCCAAGTGTTCCCGTACAATAGGCGTAACTCGGGCTATCTGATCTCTCATCTGCAATACATGCTCAACTATGTTCCTTCTGGGATTTGGCTCCTCTTCCCAGGCTTCTCCGGCTATATCCAATATGCCCCGAGGGTGGAACCCATATAGTAGTTCGAATGGAGAGAAACCCGTGGAGGCTTGCAGAACCTCCTGGATGGCGAGCATGAGGTAAGTCAATAGGATATCCCAAACTTTCCCATCCCGGCTCACCACTTTCCTGATCATGGCCTTGAGGGTCCTATTGAATCTTTCCACAAGGCCATCTGTTTGCGGGTGGTATACCGAGGTCCATAGGGCTTGTACATGGAGCAATGAACAGAGTTCTTACATGAACTTGGACACGAAAGGTGTCCCTTGATCAGTCAATATCTCCTTGGGTAGCCCAACCCCGGCAAAGATCTGTACTAGCTGCTTAGCTATTGTCTTGGAAGCTGTGTTGCGCAGGGGAACAGCTTCCGGTTACCCGGTTGCATAGTCCAGTATAACAAGGACATGTTGGTGGCCCCGAACTGTCTTCTCTGGGGCCCTACCAGATCTATGGCTATTCGTTGAAAAGGAAGCTCTATTATTGGAAGAGGTATCAAAGGAGCCTGCAAGTGTGGTTGAGGGCTATGTAGCTGACACTCTGTCCGGAGGACAAGAGGCGCAGTATCACCGGACATCTTCATGTACTCCTGGCCAGAAGAACCTCCACAGGATCTGTGCCTGGGATTTCTCTACCCCTAAGTGTCCTCCAAACAGGTGACTGTGGGCGAGACTCAATATGGCTTTTTGATGTTTTCGTGGCACCAGAAGTTGTTGTATCTCTTGCTCCTGCATTTGCACCACACGGTACAGGAGATCTTTCTTCACTATAAAGTAAGCTCTGGGACCCTGAACCTTCCCATCCATGGGTATCCCATCAATCTCGGCCACTTCTTGCCTGGTGTTATCATATCTGGGGTCCTCTGCCTGGTCCCGCTGAAAAGTCTCTCTCCCGGGACTAACCTGCCCAAGCTCCCAGGAGCCGGCTTCTGCTTCTTCCAATGGCTCGCCACCATCATGGCTTGGGGCAGCTTCTGGCTCACCTTCTGTGGTGGAAGTTTCTCTGTTGGCTGCTCGTGTCCATCTGCCTCCTAGGGAGGTCTTCTGGCCCTGGGTAGGGATCCAGGTTCCCAAAGCCTTCAAGGCCTTCCTCTCTTTTTTTGTTTTCTGGGTCTTTTGCGGGGCTGAGAACAGATCCTGAGAAATCTCAGCGAACATCGGAGGTTGACATTCCCCTGGTGACGAATCACTGTCCTCAGGGTCCCCATCTCCCTCTAGCCTCTCTGGGGGGAGTAAATTATCAAACCCTGGATAGTCCCTCCCAATGACTACAGGATATGGGAGTTTAGGAACTACGCCTACGGTCACCTCAATGGGGTTTCCCTGAACCTCTATCTCCACTGGGATGGTGAGGTAATGGCTCATGGCTCCATGCACACACGTCACTGCTATGTGTTTGGCATGTAGCAGATGACAATTTTTTATCAGCTTACCCGATATGAGCGCTGTAGTCTCTGCTCCATTTATCCTCACTGGCCTGGTGCAATTATGCGGGGCTAATGTGACCCCCACGGGGTGGATAAGGGAGCATGGTATCTCCCAATCCCCCAAGTTACATTGCATAGGCTCCTTGGTGCTGGGACACTGTGCTGCTATGTTTTCCCACTCCCCACATGCATAACATCTATAATTGCTTTTAATCACTCCCCTATGCTAGGGGTTAGGGGGTTTAGTCCCGGGTTTCCCCCCACTCAGGCCAATCACTTCCTTCTGGGGTCCCTGCTGGTTTTTGGCCCCATCCTTCTTCCACCTAGGACTCCCCGGGGGTTTGGCTGCCCAACCTTCCAGGGTTGGGGTTGGGTGTTTGCTTCAAAAGTGGCCTTCCTTGAGTAGTAGGGTCAGTTCCCTGGCTGTCATCCGTCTTTCTACCAGTGTGATCATCTCGTCGTACGTGGACAGATTGCTCCAGCCTACCCATTTGCGGAGATCTGGCGGCAATCCCCGCATGTAATGGTCTATGACCAGGGTCTCCAAGATCTCCTCCTCCTGCACACCTCGGGCTGTAACCACTTCCACACGAGGTGTATGAGGTCGAATAGCTGGCATTTCGGAGGTTTGTTCTCCTGGTATTTCCACTGATAGAACCTCTGGTCCCTTACTGCTGCCGATACCCCTGATCGTGCTAGGATCTCTGCCTTCAGATGGGTATAGTCAGTGGCATCTGTGGTAGGCAAGTCAAAGTAGGCCTTCTGGGCCTCTCCACACAAAAAAGAGGCAAGAAAGCGGGCCCACTGCTCCTGGGACCACGCCTTATGCTGAGCGGTTCTTTCGAATGAGAGGAGATATGCCTCTACATCATCTCCTGACGTCATCTTTGGCAGACAACCAATGGCCCTCAGGGTTTGCATCCCGTTGGACCCCCTGGCCTGGGTGGTGAGGATCTTCAGCTGGTCCACCAACTCTCAAGAGGGAATGATCTTGGGTCACCTGGCTCATCAATAATTGATTGGTTTCCTGCTATAGCCGCATAGACTCCTGTTGTGCCATTGCCTGAACCCGGGTGGCCTCCTGGTGGGCTGCTGTGGCTTGTACCAGAGCTCTTAGCACCTCCTCCATTGTGGAATAAAGCAAACAAACAAAAACAAAAACAAAATCCAAAACCCCAGTGCACTTTTTTTTTAAACCTCTTTCTTCTGCCACGCTGTGAACGAAATCCCACTCCTAACACCAATCGTGACAAAGCTCTGTCCTTGCCTCCCTGGGTCCCGTGTTTCCTGGCAGATTTCGCTAGCCTCAGAGGCTCACTGTGACCCTCCACATAACCCTTCTTTCTCTAGAGACAAGGGTCACAGTCTACTGAGCCATTTTCATCATAAGCCAGCAAGGGAGGTAAGGAGAAGTTATCCTTCCTTGCACAGTCTGTCGTCTCCCAGTCTCAATGATTAAACAAAGGTCAAAGGTGGGGGGAGCCCGAGCCCACCCTCTACTCCAGGCTCCAGCCCAGGGACCCTAATAGTATCAGCTATCGTAGCTGACCTTTTAGAAACATGACATGTATAATTCCCTGGGGTACTTCCCCCACAGCAGCCCTCACTTCCTCAATCTCCACTTCACCCTTACCTCAGGGCCTCCTTCCTTGTGCCTGATATGGTCTGTACTACTCAACCTCTCCAACCGCGCACCTTCCTCCCACAGCTCCTAACATGCACACCCACCTGACTGACTGGGAGGCTTTTAACTAGTTTCAGCCAGCCCCTGATTGGTTTCAGGTGTCCCAATCAACCTGGCATTCTCCCTTCCTTCTGGAAAGTTCTTAATTGGCCCCAGTTGTCCTAATTGACCTGGAGCAGCTGCCATTTACTTATCCTGGTACCAGGGATTTGTTTAGCCTGGAGCGAATCTCTCTCTCTCTGCCACTGCTCTCCCATAGCCTTCTAGCGTGGAGGGAGGTGGGAAGCTGCTACTCCTGCTGCTGCTAGGCCCTAAGCTCTCCCTGCTGCTCCAGCTGCTCCCCTGGCTGGGCTAGACACCCACCCCCCCCGTTCTCTGCTACCTGCTTGCTAGACCCCCCCACTCTCGGGTGCTGCTACTGCTGCAACTGCAGCCCTGGGGGGGGCCTGCTAGCCCACTCCCCAGAGAGGAGGAGTGAGGGACCCCAGCCACTGCTGTTGTGGACACCACCACCACCACCACCTGAGAGGGGTCCTTTCTAGCTGCCTGGATCACCACCTGGAGTTCCTGGAGCTGCTGCTGCTGCAGAGGCCGCTGCCTGGAGCTGCTGAAGCCCGAGGAGGAGAAGAAGAGGATCATCTACCAGTGGGGGAGCACCTAGAGACTCTGCAGACCACTGTGGAGGGGGCCCTAAGACTGAGTAATTTTCAAACTGTGCTCTTGTGGTGGGGGTCCTGACTGTGTTTGTAGGGACACAGGGGGTGTGGCGTGGAGCTGCGCCCCGATCCATCTGTGTGTCCCCCCAACCCCCACCACTACTACCACCACCACTGCCCCCTCCACCACCTCCACTGGCTGTGTACCATCTGCCTCAGCTCCTGCCTTTGGACTCAGCTGCTTGCTTGGCTTGCCACACCCTATTTCCACCCTTTGGGCCAGAAGCAGCAGCCAGCTTAAAAAGACTTGTGCAAGCGCACGTCGGTGCACATGCCACCCCCCGGACTGTCTCCCCCCCAGCCTGCCCTTTACTACCTGCCCCATTTGCCACTTGTAGCTTTGCCCCCCGTTTTGTCCCAGCCCCCCATGCTAGCTTCAGTTTGTTTGCCTGCCCCGCCCATTTCCTTCTGCAGCCTTTGTTTGTTTGCCCCACCCCAGCCTCTGAAACTAGCCCCTTGGTTTCCCTGTTCTACCTCCAGACCGCTTAGTCCCTCGCTCCATGTGCCCATGCCCCCTCCCATGCGCTTGTGCAATTCCCATTCTAGTTGCAACCCTCTTCACTGCACCACCAATGTTGTTGTATCCCCCCCTTCCCAGTGCACCAAGAGGAGCCAGAATTCCACCTTGTGTCAGTGACTGACCCCTAACGCCTGATTACCCCCGTCCAGCCCACCCCTTTTGGTGCCCTCCTCCCCTGCCTGCAGCCTAGCGGGGACCTGTGGTCGACGTGCTTCCCCTCTCCCCTCCTCTTTCTGGTGTCCCCCCTTCCCTCCTTGCTCATGATGGCGGGGGATGAGACGGGTGGGACCCCTCCAGTAGCCCGAGCTTCCCCTCCCCCGCCTACCCCTCCGTCACCCCCACAAGCTTCAACCTCTGCTGCCGAACCATCTGCGACCGCCCCCGCTCCAGCACCAGCAGCGACGGGCACCAGGGTGACCTCCACTGCTGCCATGTCTCTCACCCCTTCAGATTCAGGGGGAGCCCCCTGCAGCCGGCGGGAAGGGCCAGGGGAAGAAAAAAGGGAAGGGCCCCGCTAAGAAGACCAGGCCCTCCATGGCAGGGGCTGCCCCCAATGCCCCGGCCCCACCGCCGGCTGGGACGTCCCTCCCCGCTGTTCCCTCCACCAGCTCTATGGGTATCCCTCCCCCGGCCCCCAGGGCGTACGCCCAGGTGGCGACAGCCCCCCCGCCTGCCGCTACATCATCTCTCCTGCCCACCGCCTCCACTACCATCTATAGCAGCCGGGGCCCCTTTCCCACCATGACCAGGAAACACGGCATCCGTTGCCTCCTGGTGCCCGCCTCGCCCCACGTGGAGACCTATGTGCGGGTGTTGGCGAGGGTGGTGGGGCCCAAGGCCATTGTGGCGGCCTCCAAAATGTATGGCAAGGTCGTCTTCTTCTTAACATCGGAGGCCGCTGCCCAGGAGGCAGTGGAGAAGGGCCTGGCAGTAGGGGGCATCTTTGTCCCCTTAGAGCCGCTAGAGGACCTGGGCGTCCGCCTGGTCCTGACTTCCGTCCCTCCCTTTCTCCCCAATGCCGCCCTGTTACCCGCCCTTTCTACCTTGGGGAAGCCCATCGATGTCATCAGCCCTCTCCCATTGGGCTGCAAAGACCCTGCCCTCCGTCACAACAGCTTCAACTGCCGCCGGCGGCATGGGACGGAGAGGCGCAGGAAGGGTCCTTCCTAGTTCCCTACCAGGGGGCCCATTACCGGGTGCATTATTCCACGGAGAAGGCCCGGTGCTACCTCTGCCGGGCGATGGGGCACGTCCGGAGGGACTGCCCCTTGGCCCGGCAAGGAGGGGCATCCGGGACCCCCGAGCCTCGGCAGGACACCGGCCCCGTCATGGCCGGTGCCCCTGGCTGCCCAGCACCCAAAACCACCCCTCCTCCTTCCCAGTCCACCATTGCTCCAGCTCGGACCCAAGGGGCATCTCCCCAACTATGCCCAGACGAGCGGGAGAGCCCCGCCCCCGCTGCTTGCAATCTGGTGGGGCCTGTGGAGGAGGGTGCGGCAGGGACAAAGCCGGGCATGGGAGAGGGCCCGCCCCAAGGGGAATCTTCCCTCCCTTGTGCTGCCCCACCATTACCCCCTCGAGTCCCTGAGCCATCGCCTCTGCCCCCTGACACAACCCCTGCTAGCCAGCCCCTGGATGATGCCATGGAGGGTTGGGCCCTAGTCCAGGGGAAGTGGGGCAAGCGGCAGGCTCGAGCTCCGCTCCTTTCATCTGATGCAGAGGCCCCCCGGAAGACCAGGAAGGGGGGCACTGATGCCGAGCCTTCCGCTCTACCCACGGGTGTGTTCCATCCACCAGAGCCAGCTGGGGAACATGTGGCAGCACTGGAAGGCAGTATCTCCCCTCCACAGGAGTACCTCCCCTCCAAGACCCCTGAGGCACCATCTGAAACCCCAGTGTGCCCCGAAGAAACCGTCGCATCAGGTGCCAGCGGGGAGAATCCCGGGGTAGCGGAAAACAATTTCCTGTCTATATATGAGGAGATTGAGGCCCTGGGTCTGACCCCGGTCACCCAGGGGGAGGACGATCCTATGATAGCGGGCCTCGATCTGGGCGACCTCACTCCAGCAACCCTTTCCCCATGTTCCCTCCCCCTAACCGTTGCTTCCGCTCCCACCTCCGAGGAGCCCCTGGACTCCTCCATCAAACCGGCTGCAGAGGGCACCCCGCTGAGAGCCGCCGAGCCTGTTGAGGCGACAGCCAGTGCCACGCGGCTGGCACCTTAGCCACCAGGGGCACCCCTCGCTGATGAGGAGCATTCAACCTCCTTCCCAGGAGAGGGCCCTACAGAAGAGAGTCCACCTCCTAATGCCGTGGCTGCCAAATCCACCAGAGAGCTTGCGCCCGGCATCACTGAGAGCCCTCTCCCCGCCCAGACTCTCACTTCTACCCCTGCCCCTGCCCTTATCCCGTCCACCTCCCGAGATGTTATTGCCATCCCTGGGACTGTCTCCTTCCCCTTTCCAACAGATGACTCCCAGGGAGCGGCCTTTGTGTTTACCCGTCCCGACCCACCAGGGGCTGCTATCCGCCGCCGCCCCCTATCGCCCCAGCATTCAGGTCAACCCATTAGGAGCCCTGTCGGGGGTGCGCACCCTGTCTGCCCGTCTCGGTGGGCCACGGGGCTGTACCAAGTGCCCCGTCGGGGAGTAATCAGACTATAACCCCAGCCCCCCATGCGCTGCGAGAGGAGTTGCGCGAGTTTCTAGAAGACGTCCGTGGCTCCCGCAACAAAGTCCAGCTTGCCCTCCAGCAATGGGGGGACTTTAATCAAATCCTCCGGGCCGCAAGGGCCCTCATGGGGGAGGGTAAAAGGACCGGGAGGCAGGGTGCCGTGGCCTACCAGCGGTTCCGCCTCTTCCGTGACTCCTTACTCACCTACGGGGTGGGTCACGGATGGCTGCGCGGCCCGCTGGGAGCCGCGAGCATCCCTGCCGGCGAGGATCCCCCCCAGCCCTCCTCATGGCAACCTTTACCATCACAACATTGAAGACCCGCGGTTGTAGGATGGGTCTCCGCAGGTTCCAGGTGCTCTCCTTCCTTCAGGAGGGGAGGCACTCTGTGGTTTTCCTGCAGGAGACCCATACGGATCCGACCGCCGAAGACAGCTAGCGGCTGGATTGGGGGGACAGGGTCTACTTTAGCCACCTCACAGTTCGTATGGCTGGAGTGGCGACCCTGTTCTCCCCCCGACCTACGGCCCAAGGTGCTGGGGGTTGCCGAGGCTGTGCCGGGCCATCTGCTGCACCTCCAGGTCCGGATGGAGGGGCTCGTAGACAACCTGTTCAACATCTATGCCCCAGCAGTGACACTGGAGCAGATGCAATTCTATCAGCAGGCGTCCACCTTCCTGGGCACCTTGGATCCTCAGGAGTTCCTGGTCCTGGGAGGGGACTTTAACATCACCCTGGAGGAGCGGGATCGCTCGGGGACCGAGCAGAGCCTGGCCGCTGTTGCCGTCCTCCAGGAGATAGTCGAACACCACTCCCTGGTGGACGTCTGGCGTGACCACCATCCGGATGACACTTCCACGTTCACCTTTGTCCGGGTGGAGGCCCATCGGTCGCGCCACTCCCGGTTGGATCGCATTTATTTATCATGCTTTCATCTTTCACGAGTCCACTTCTCCAGCATCCGGCCGGCCCCATTTTCTCACCATGATATAGCCACCGTGACAGCCTCTCTCTGCACGAAGAGGGCGGGGCAGGCCTATTGGCATTTTAACAACAGCTTGCTGGAGGATGCAGGCTTTGTGGCGTCCTTCCGGGAGTTCTGGCTGGCCTGGCAAGGGCAGCGGCGTGCCTTTCCCTCGGTGCGACGGTGGTGGGACCTAGGGAAGGTGCGCGCCCAGCTCTTCTGCCGTGACTACACCCGGGGTGCCAGCCGATGGAGGGATGCAGCGATAGAGCAGTTGGAACGGGAGGTCTTAGAGCTGGAGAGCCGTCTGGCCGCCAGCCCCGAGGATCCACCCCTCTGCAGAGCGTGCCAGGAGAAGCAGGAGGAGCTCCGGACCCTCGAGGACCATCGGGCCCGGGGTGCCTTTGTTCGATCCCGCATCCGTCTCCTTCGGGAGATGGATCGCGGCTCCCACTTCTTCTACGCCCTGGAGAAAAAGAGGGGGGCTAAGAAACATGTCATCTGCCTTCTGGCAGAAGATGGCACCCCCCTCACGGCTCCGGTGGAGATGTGTGGGAGGGCGAGAGCCTTCTACGCAAGCCTTTTCTCCCTGGATCCGTCCGATCCTAACGTTTGCAGAGAGCTCTGGGAGGAGCTCCCGACGGTCAGCGCGGGCGACCGAGACCGGCTAGAGCTGCCTCTCACTCTGGCCGAGTTCTCGGAAGCCCTCCGTCGCATGCCCACCAATAAATCTCCGGGAATGGACAGGCTGACCGGGGAGTTCTACCACGTGTTCTGGGACGTCCTGGGCCCAGACCTAGTCATCGTCTGGGCCGAGTCTTTGCAGAGCGGGGTCCTCTCTCTTTTGTGCAGGCGAGCCATGCTGGCTTTATTGCCGAAGAAGGGGGACCTCCGCGATTTACGAAATTGGCGTCCCGTCTCGCTCCTCAGCACGGACTAGAAAGTCGTGGCAAAAGCCATCTCGCTGCGGCTAGGGTCCGTGTTGGTGGAAGTGGTCCACCCAGACCAGACCTACACCGTCCCGGGCCGCAGCATCTTCGACAACCTATATCTGGTCCGGGACCTATTGGAACTTGGGTGTAGGGATGGTCTGTCGTTCGCCCTCCTGTCCTTAGATCAGGAGAAGGCATTCGACAGGGTGGATTACGGGTATGTCCTCAGCACTCTGCAAGCGTTTGTCTTCGGACCCAGGTTTGTGAGTTTTCTCCGGGTGCTGTACGCCTCCGCAGAGTGTTTGGTCAGGCTCAACTGGACCCTGACCGAACTGGTCAGCTTCGGGTGAGGAGTACGGCAGGGGTACCCCCCTCTCGGGCCAGCTGTATGCTCTGGTGATCGAGCCCTTCCTCTGTCTCCTCCGAAGAAGGTTGACAGGGTTGGTGCTGAGGGAGCCGGAGCTGCGGCTGGTCCTGTCGGCGTACGCTGATGACGTGCTCCTCATGGTCCAGGACCCGGGCGACTTGGTGCGAGTGGAGGCTTGCCAGGCCACCTATTCGGCAGCCTCCTCCGCGCGGGTCAACTGGGTCAAGAGCTCTGAGTTGGTGGTAGGGGACTGGCGGCAGGCGAGCTCCCTCCCACCCGCGCTTCAGGCCATCCGGTGAAGCATGGGTCCGCTGCTCTATTTCGGCATTTACCTTTCTGCCACGCATCCCTCTCCGCCGGAGAACTGGCAGAATTCAGAGGGCGGGGTGATAGAGCGGCTCCGGAAATGGACAGGACTACTTTGGTGCCTCTCCCTTGGAGGGAGAGCGCTGGTGCTTAATCAACTAGTCCTGTCCATGCTCTGGTACCGGCTCAACACCCTGGTCCCGGCCCGGGTTTCCTGGCCAACCTCTGGACATTGATTCTGGAGTTCTTTTGGTCAGGACTGCACTGGGTCCCTGCAGGGGTTCTTCATCTACCTCTGGAGGAGGGAGGGCAGGGCCGAAAATGTCTGCTCACTCAGGTCCATGTCTTCTGTCTCCAGGCCCTGCAGAGGCTCCTTTATGGTGCAGGTAGTCTGACGTGGAGCATACTGGGGCATGCCTTCCTGCGCCGCTTCCGAGGGCTCCAATACAACCGGCAGCTCCTTTATCTCCATCCGAGAGGTCTTCTGCGAGACCTCTCCGGGCTGCCGGTCTTCTTCCAGGACCTCCTCCGGACCTGGAAACTCTTTACAACGACCAGGTCCGTGGCGGCCACCGAGGGGGAGATCTCCTCGCGGAGCACCTGCTACACAAACCCCAGCTCCGTGTGCAGGTGGCGGAGTCCCACTCGGTGCGCTAGAGGTTGATCCTGGCAGAGGTCACAGGAGTCGGAGACCTCCTGGACTATGACCGGGGAGACTGGCTGGATCCCCTGACGCTCGCTCAGCGCATGGGGCTTTCCAGACCTTGTACTCCCCGGCGCATACTTCAGGAGGTGAAGGCCGCTTTGCCGCCCGCTGTTCGGGTTCATCTTGACTAGGTCCTGCACAAGGGCACGCCCCGCCCACCCCTTACCCCAGGCCCACCGGACCTTTTAATTGGTCCCCTGCCCCGTGGACCCAACCGACCCCTTCACCCCTTCACTAGAAGCCGGCTGCACGAGATGCAGCCGGTCTGCTTCCAAACTGCGCCAAGAAAACATCTCTACACGCTCGTGCTCCACACCCTTCATGCCCGCACCCTCATGTCCCGCCCCGATACAAAATGGCGGGATCTCCTGCCACCTTTGGAGGGTGAGGAGCCCCGGTGGGCCAGACTATATTCCACCTTAGTCCCAAGGCCCGCCGGGGATGTCAGTTGGCGGCTCCTTCACGGAGCCGTGAGCATGGGCGTGTACTTGGTGCGGTTCACTTCAATCCCAGACACCTGCCCCTTTTGCGGCGTGAGGGATACCCTGGCACATGTATACCTGGAATGTGCCAGGCTGCAGCCCCTATTCCGGCTCCTCACCATTATTTTATTACATTTTTGGTTGCACTTCTCCCCTCACCTTCTCATTTATGCACTCCCTATCCGTGGCCCCACAAAGTCACGGGATCTCCTGGTCAACCTCCTCCTGGCCCTAGCTAAAATGGCCATCTACAAAACCAGAGTGAGGAAATTGGCCGATGGAGTCTCCTGTGACTGTGGGGCCTATTTCCGATCCTCGGTCCGTTCACGTATCCGAGCAGAGTTCCTCTGGGCGGCGTCCTCTGACTCACTTGACGCCTTTGAGGAGCAGTGGGCGCTGTCCGGGGTTCTCTGCTCGGTATCCCCGTCTGGTTCCCTTTGTTTGACCTTTTGACCGCACTCCTGTCCCTGTTATTTTATTAGTTGTCCCCCAGAATTTTTTGGGTATCTAGGTTCTGTGGATCCCCCTTTTAGGCTGGGGGGGATCCTTTAGCGGTGGACGGGCTTCGCCCGCCCACTTCCCGGATCCCAATAAGACTACTCTTCCATAGCCTTCTAGATTGGAGGGAAATGGGAAGCTGCTACTCCTGCTCCTAGTCCCTAAGCTCTCCCTGCTGCTCCAGCTGCTCCCCTGGCTGAGCTAGACACCCGCCCCCCCATTCTCTGCTACCTGGTTGCTGGACCTCCCACTCTCGGGTGCTGCTACTGCTCCAACTGCAGCCCTGCATGGGGAGCTGCTAGCCCACTCCCCAGAGAGGAGGAGTGAGGGACCCCAGCCACTGCTGTTGTGGACATCACCATCACCACCACCACCACCACCTTAGAGGGGTCCTTTCTGCCTGCCTGGACCACCACCTGGAGTTTCTGGAGCTGCTGCTGCTGCGGAGCTTGCTGCCTGGAGCTGCTGAAGCCCGAGGAGGAGAAGAAGAGGACCATTTACCAGTGGGAGAGCACCTAGAGACTTTGCAGACCACCGTGGAGGGCGCCTTAAGACTGAGTAACTTTCAAACTGTGTTCTTGTGGTGGGGGTCTTGACTGTGTTTCCAGACACAGGGGGTGTTGTGTGGAGCTGCCCTCCGATCCATCTGTGTGTCCCCCCCCAACCCCCACCACTGCTACCACCACCGCTGCCCCCTCCACCACCCCCACTGGCTGTATACCATCTGCCTCAGCTCCTGCCTCTGGACTCAGCCGCTTGCTTGGCTTGCCATGACCTGATTCTACCTGAGGGCCAGAAGCAGCAATCAGCCTAAACAGAAATTGTATAAGCGCACATGGGTGCACGTACCCCCCACCCCGGACTGTCCACCCCACAGCTTTGCCCTTGCAACCTACCCCATTTGCCCTTTGCAGCTTTTCCTGCAGCCTAGCAGGGAGGAGTGGTCGAACTGCTTCCCCTTTCCCCTCCTTCTTCTGGTATCTCCCCTTCCCGCCCTGCTCACGATGGTGGGGGACGAGATGGGTGGGGCCCCCTCAGCAGCCCCAGCTACCCCTCCCCCGCCTGCCCCTCTGTCACCCCCGCAAGCCTCTACCTCCGCTGCCAAACCATCTGCCGCCATCCCCGCTGGGGCACTAGCAGCGATGGGCACCGGCGTGACCTCCACTGCTGCCACGTCTCTCACCTCCTCAGATTCGGGGGAAGCCCCCCCAGCTGGCGAGAAAGGCCAGGGTAAGAAGAAGGAGAAGGGCCCCGCTAAAAAGACCAGTCCCTCCATGGCAGGGGCTGCCCCCAATGCCCCGGCCCCACCGCCGGCTCTGCAGGTGTCCCTCCCCCGGCCCCCAGGGCATATGCCCAGGTGGTGGCAGTCCCCCCGCCAATCCCCCCGCCTACGTCTCTCCCACCCACCATCTCCGCTACCATCTATAGTGGCCGGGGCCCCTTTCCCACCATGACCAGGAAGCATGGCGTCCGTTGCCTCCTGGTGCCCGCCTCGCCCCACGTGGAGGCCTATATGCGGGCGTTGGCAAGGGTGGTGGGGCCCACAGCCATTGTGAGTAGGGCCTGGCAGTAGGGGCGTGTTCGTCCCCTTGGAGCTGCTAGAGGACCTGGGCCTCCGCCTGGTCCTGACCTCTGTTCCTCCCTTTCTTCCCAATGCCGCCCTGTTACCCGCCCTCTCTACCCTGGGGAAGCCCATCTCTGTCATCAGCCCTCTCCCACTGGGCTGCAAAGACCCCGCCCTCCGTCACGTCCTCTCGTTCCGCCAGCAAGTGCAGCTTCAACTGCCGCCGGCGGCACGTGACGGAGAGGCGCTGGAGGGGTCCTTCCTAGTCCCCTACCAGGGGGCCTGTTACCGGGTGCATTATTCCATGGGGGAGGCCCGGTGCTACCTCTGCCGGGCGATGGGGCACGTCCGGAGGGACTGCCCCTTGGCCTGGCAAGGAGGGGCATCTGGGACCCCTGAGCCCCGGCAAGGCACCAGCCCCATCATCGCTGGCGCCCTTGGCTGCCCGGCGCCCGAAACCACCCCTCCTCCTTCCCAGTCCACCATTGCTCCCACTCGGACACAAGGGGCACCTCCCCAACTATGCCCAGACGAGCGGGAGAGCCCCGCCCCTGCTGCTTGCAATCTGGTTGGGCCTATGGAGGACGGTGTGGCAGGGACACCGCCGGGCATGGGAGAGGGCCCGCCCCAAGGGAAATCTTTCCTCACTTGTGCTTCCCCACCGTTATCCCCTCAAGTCCCTGAGCCATCGCCTCTGCTCCCTAACACGACCCCTGCCAGCCAGCCCCTGGATGATGCCATGGAGGGCTGGGCCCTAGTCCAGGGGAAGCGGGGCAAGCGGAAGGCTCGAGCTCCGCTCCTTCCATCTGATGTGGAGGCCCCCCAGAAGACCAGGAAGGGGGACACCGATGCAGAGCCTTCCGCTTTACCCACGGGTGTGTTCCATCTACCGGTGCCAGCTGGGGAAGACGTGGCAGCACTGGAAGGCAGTATCTCCCCTCCACAGGAGTCCCTCCCCTCCGAGGCCCCGCCATCTGAAACCTCAGTGTGCCCTGAGGCAACCGTCACGTCAGGTGCTGGTGGGGAAAATCCCGGGGTGGCGGAAAAAATTATTTCCCGTCCATATATGAGATCGAGACCCTGGTCTGACCCCAGTCATCCAGGGTGAGGATGACCCTATGCCAGCGGGTCTCGATCTGGGCGACTTCACTCCAGCCCCCCTTTCCCCATGTTCCCTCTCCCTAACCGTTGCTTCCACTCCCACCTCTGAGGAACCCCTGGACTCCTCCATCAACCTGGCTGCAGATGGCACCCCGCTGAGGGCCGCTGAGCCTGTTGAGGCAATGGCCAGTGCCACACAGCCAGGACCTGAGCAACCAGGGGGCACCCGTCGTTGGTGAGGAGCATTTGACCTCCTTCCCGGGAGGGGGCCCTATAGAAGAGAGTCCACCTCCTGATGCCGTGGCTGCCAAATCCACCATAGAGCCTGCGCCTGGCATCACTGAGAGCCCTCTCCCCACCCAGAATCTCGCCTCTAACCCTGCCCCTGTGCCTATCACGTCCACCTCCCAAGATGTTATTGCCGCCCCTGGGGCTGTCTCTTTCCCTTTTCCAACAGATGACCCCCAGGGAGTGGCCTTTGTGTTTACCCGTCCCGACAAACCAGGGGCTGCTATCTTCGCTCCGTCACCCCCTATCGCCCAAGCGTTCGAGGCGGGCCTAGTGGCACAAACCCATCACGAGCCCCGTCGGGGGTCCGCACCCTGTCTGCCCGTCTCGGTGGGCCACAGCGCTGTACCAAGGGCCCCGTTGGGGAGTAGCCAGGAGACCGTAACCCCACCCCACCATGCGCTGTGAGAGCAGTTGTGAGAATTTTTAGAAGATGTCCGTGGCTCCCGCAACAAAGTACAGCTTGCTCTCCGCGATGGGGGGACTTTCATCAAATCCTCTGGGCCACAAGGGCCCTCATGGGGGAGGGTAAAAGGACTGGGAGGCAGGGTGCCGTTGCCTACCAGCGGGTCTGCCTCTTCCGTGACTCCTTACTCACCTATGGGGTAGGTCATAGACTGCTGCGCGGCCCATCGTGAGCCGCGAGCATCCCTGCCGGCGAGGATCCCCCCCAGCCCTCCTCATGGCACCTCTTACCATCGCAACATTGAACACCCGCGGCTGTAGGATGGGTCTCTGCAGGTCCCAGGTGCTCTCCTTCCTTCGGGGGGGAGGGTACTCTGTGGTTTTTCTGCAGGAGACCCATACGGATCCAACCGCCGAAGACAGCTGGCGGCTGGACTGGGGGGACAGGGTCTACTTTAGCTATCTCACAGTTCGTACGGCTGGAGTGGTGACCCTGTTTTCCCCCAACCTACGGCCCGAGGTGCTGGGGGTCGCCGACGCTGTGCCGGGCCATCTGCTGCACCTCCGGGTCCGCATGGAGGGGCTCATAGTCAACCTTGTTAACATCTATTCCCCGGCAGCGAGCCCAGAGTGGCTGCAATTCTATCAGCAGGCGTCCGCCTTCCTGAGCACCTTGGATCCTCAGGAGTTCCTGGTCCTGGGAGGGGACTTTAACATCACCCTGGAGGAACGGGACCGCTCGGGGACCGAGCGGAGCCCGGCCACCGTCGCCGTCCTCCAGGAGGTAGTGGAACACCACTCCCTGGTGGACGTCTGGCGCGACCACCATCCGGATGACACTTCCACGTTCACCTTTGTCCGGTGGAGGCCCATCGGTCGCGCCACTCCCGGTTGGACCGCATTTATTTATCACGCTTTCATCTTTCATGAGCCCACTCCTCCAGCATCTGGCCGGCCCCATTTTCTCACCATGATATAGCCACCGTGACAGCCTCCCTCTGCGCGGAGAGGCTGGGGCCAGCCTAGTGTCATTTTAACAACAGCTTGCTGGAGGATGCGGGCTTCGTGGCGTCCTTCCAGGAGTTCTGGCTGGCCTGGCAAGGGCAGCGGTGTGCCTTTCCCTCGGTGCGACGGTGGTGGGACCTAGGGAAGGTGCGCGCCCGGCTCTTCTGCCGTGACTACACCCGGGTCACCAGCCGACGGAGGGATGCAGCGATAGAGCAGTTGGAACGGGAGGTCTTAGAGCTGGAGAGGCGTCTGGCCGCCAGCCCCGAGGATCCACCCCTCTGCAGAGCGTGCTGGAAGAAGTGGGAGGAGCTCCGGGCTCTCGAGGACCAACGGGCCCAGGGTGCCTTTGTTCGATCCCACATCCGGCTCCTTTGGGAGATGGATCGCGGCTCCCGCTTCTTCTACACCCTGGAGAAAAAGAGGGGGGCTAAGAAATATGTCATCTGCCTTCTGGCTGAAGATGGCACCCCCCTCACGGCTCCGGTGGAGATGTGCGGGAGGGCGAGAGCCTTCTACGCAAGCCTTTTCTCCCCGGATCCGACCGATCCTAACGCTTGCAGGGTGCTCTGGGAGGAGCTCCCGACGGTCAGCGTGGGCGACCGAGACCGGCTAGAGCTGCCCCTCACTCTGGCCGAGTTCTCGGAAGTCCTCCGTCGCATGCCCACCAATAAATCTCCGGGCATGGACGGGCTGACCGTGGAGTTCTACCGCGTGTTCTGGGACATCCTAGGCCTAGACCTAGTCACCGTCTGGGCCGAGTCTTTGCAGAGCGGGGTCCTCCCTCTTTCGTGCAGGTGAGCCGTGCTCGCCTTATTGCCGAAGAAGGGGGACCTCCGCGATTTACGGAATTGGCGTCCCGTCTCGCTCCTCAACACGGACTACAAAATCATGGCAAAAGCAATCTTGCTGTGGCTAGGGTCCGTGCTGGCGGACGTGGTCCATCCAGACTAGACCTACACTGTCCCAGGCCGCAGCATCTTCGACAACCTATATCTGGTCCGGGACCTTTTGGAACTCGGGTGTAGGGATGGTCTGTCATTCGCCCTCCTGCCTTAGATCAGGAGAAGGCGTTCGACAGGGTGGATCACGGGTATCTCCTGAGCACTCTGTAAGCGTTTGGCTTCGGACCTCAGTTTGTGGGTTTTCTCTGGACACTTTACGCCTCCGCAGAGTGTCTGGTCAGGCTCAACTGGACCCTGACCGAACCGGTCAGCTTCGGGCGAGGAGTACGGCAGGGGTGCCCCCTCTTGGGCCAGCTGTATGCTCCGGTGATCGAGCCCTTCCTCTGTCTCCTCCGAAGGAGGTTGACAGGGTTGGTGCTGTGGGAGCCGGAGCTGTGGCTGATCCTGTCGGCGTATGCTGATGACGTGCTCCTCGTGGTCCAAGACCCGGGAGACTTGGCGCGGGTGCAGGCTTGCCAGGTCATCTATTCGGCAGTCTCCTCTGCGTGGGTCAACTGGGTCAAGAGCTCTGGCTTGGTGGTAGGGGACTGGCGGCAGGCAAGCTCCCTCCCACCCGCGCTTCAGGCCATCCGGTGTAGCATGGGTCCGCTGCTCTATTTCGGCGTTTACCTTTCTGCCACGCATCCCTCTCCGCCGGAGAACTGGCAGAATTTAGAGGACCTGGTGACAGAGCAGCTCCGGAAATGGACAGAACTACTTCGGTGCCTCTCCCTTCGAGGGAGAGCGCTGGTGCTTAATCAACTAGTCCTGTCCATGCTCTGGTACCGGCTCAATACCCTGGTCCCAGCCCCAGCTTTCCTGGCCAACCTGCGGACATCAATTCTGGAGTTCTTTTGGTCAGGACTGCACTTGGTCCCTGTAGGGGTTCTCCATCTACCCCTGGAGAAGGGAGGGCAGGGCCTGAAATGTCCGCTTACTCAGGTCCATGTCTTCTGTGTCCAGGCCCTGCAGAGGCTCCTTTATGGTGCAGGTAGTCCGGTGTGGAGCATACTGATCAGAGTCCATGCAGAGTTCACACCTGTTAATCCATAATCACACTATGCTATGCACAGAAGCCATGTGAATTGCTCCAGCTGAAGGGTAGGAATAGATATGGGAATATTGAAGGAGCACCTGAACCAGATTTTTAGTAGTAAGAATGTTCTAGAAACATTTGTATGGTTGCAGGTTTCATTTAACAAACAATTTGTTGTGCTTGGATGGGTATGTAGAAATGCCGATTCTACCAGCTACCTGCTGACAACCAGCGACCAAGTTGGCAATCTTAATAGTCAATAGAGCTGAAACTTTTCTTTACTGAAAAATGCACTAAATTTGCTTCACTTTTATTACAAATATTTAAAAGGTAAAAACCCCTCCGAAACAAAATGAAATGTTTTGTTTGACCCAAAATGATTTTTTTTTCTTTTTGGTTCACTGAAAAAAATTCATTTAGGCCAGCTTGAAAGAAAAGATTTTTTTGGTTTGAAAAATCAGTTATTCACACAGCTCTACTTGTAAACAAATTCCATTACCTTTCAATACCCTAAAGCAAACATGAATGCCAGTGCTTCACCTAACAAGTCAGTGGCAAAGACTGGCTCTGAGAAACAATGGGGATAGTGCAAGTAGCTCAGTTTAAGCTCTTTCAAGTTATGGATGACTAAGCAAACTGATCAAAGCACAAAACCTTCCATAAGGGTCTGATTGTGCCTCACCAGAATGTGACCGTGCAGAGAAAGAGGATATAGAGGGGGCTCCCTGAATTGTGGGCAGCAGGGAAGAGTAGGTGCTGCATGCCTATGCTGCATGATATTTCCCCTGAGGTGGTGGGCAAAGAAGAATGAGGATTCCTCCCACCCATCCAACATACATGCTAGCTAGCAGGAAAGGAGACGATAAGCTTTTTATGGGCTGCAGTAATTACTTCCTTTCCTTTTCTCCCTTATCCTGGAAACAAGTATGGAGCAGGGAAGGAAAAATGACTCTGTGGTATTTTTTTCCCCAGAGCTCCTCCTGATGCCCCTTATTCAGGGGTGAGCTTTATGGCTTAATGCAGCCCTAAAGGAGTATGTCACCCATTGTAATGACTTCACAGTGCATTGAGACTGTCTGATGCAGGAAGGTCATTTGACTGTAGGTTCTCTGTCTATACCAACCCACAGACGCCTAACTCTAATACATAAATGAAACTTGCCAGGATGGCATATATCCCCACATGATTTCAGACAAACACACAGACAATACATTGAGCTTACTACAACTTGTCAGTGGAAGACTGGGTAATTGCCAAACTTGTGATCAAAGGGGCTACAATAGCTGTAATATATGATATTTGCTCATTAGGAAAGAATTTGATATTGTTCCTCACATCTTAATTACAAAATTAATCCAATTTGACTTGGCCCTGCAGACTGTCACATGGGCTGAAAGCTAGCAGAAGGACAGTAAAAGAAAGCATGATGACAAACAGAGAAAGCATTGGGTTGGGGTAGAAGGAAGGTGACCAATGAGCTGACACAATGGTTGTGTTATGCCCAGTTTTATTCAAAAACTGTATTGGTGATTTGGATGAGGGTCCCCCATACCACTTTTGCATTATGCTGGGAGCACTGCAAACAGATAATCATGGATTCCCTGATTCCTTCCCTGGGTCACCTCCAATGCCACTCTGTAGGCTGGTGTGCTGATTCACCAAGCAGGGACAGAAAATAAAGCCCAGCCACAGGTCTCTTCATTTCCTTTTGTTCAGGGCTTGCTTTATTTCCAAAACACAAATTCAAAACCAGAACAAATCAGCTGAAACTACTGGGTAATAACCAGCTGAGGCCTTACCAGGTTCAGCCAGCTGTGAGAAGACAGGACAGATATTAAAAAGGTTGCTAATGTGTCTTCTCTCCCATGAAAGCTGGGGTTACCAGCTTCCCTTGTGGTAGCCCCAGCTTTGATGGGAGAGAAGACACATTAGCAGCCTTTTCTGTCTACCGTAAAGAAACACCTGCCCGGCACCATCACCACCATGAAGGCTGCTCTGACCCTGTGTCTCACCTGTTTGCTGTTCTCAGCTAAGAGGCAAAGAAGCCTTATTAATGGCTTCCTGGAGGTCACATTTTGGCTACAATACCCACCTGCTGAAGTGAAGAAACAGATTGACAGAGCCAGAAGAGTACCCAGAAGTCACCTACTACAGGACAGGCCCAACAAAGAAAACAACAGAACGCCACTAGCCATCACCTTCAGCCCCCAACTAAAACCTCTCCAACGCATCATCAAGGATCTACAACCTATCCTGAAGGACGAGCCATCGCTCTCTCAGATCTTGGGAGATAGACCAGTCCTTGCTTACAGACAGCCCCCCAATCTGAAGCAAATACTCACCAGCAACCACACACCACACAACAGAACCACTAACCCAGGAACCTATCCTTGCAACAAAGCCCGTTGCCAACTCTGTCCACATATCTATTCAGGGGATACCATCATAGGGCCTAATCACATCAGCCACACTATCAGAGGCTCGTTCACCTGCGCATCTACCAATGTGATATATGCCATCATGTGCCAGCAATGCCCCTCTGCCATGTACATTGGCCAAACTGGACAGTCTCTACGTAAAAGAATGAATGGACACAAATCAGACGTCAAGAATTATAACATTCAAAAACCAGTTGGAGAACACTTCAATCTCTCTGGTCACTCGATCACAGACCTAAGAGTGGCTATACTTCAACAAAAAAGCTTCAAAAACAGACTCCAACGAGAGACTGCTGAATTGGAATTAATTTGCAAACTGGATACAATTAACTTAGGCTTGAATAGAGACTGGGAATGGATGAGTCATTACACAAAGTAAAACTATTTCCCCATGGTATTTCTCCCCCCCACCCCACCCCCCACTGTTCCTCTGATATTCTTGTTAACTGCTGGAATTAGCCTACCTGCTTGTCACCATGGAAGGTTTTCCTCCTTTCCCCCCCCCGCTGTGGGTGATGGCTTATCTTAAGTGATCACTCTCCTTACAGTGTGTATGATAAACCCATTGTTTCATGTTCTCTGTGTGTGTGTATATAAATCTCTCCTCTGTTTTTTCCACCAAATGCATCCGATGAAGTGAGCTGTAGTTCACGAAAGCTTATGCTCTAATAAATTTGTTAGTCTCTAAGGTGCCACAAGTACTCCTTCTCATTTTGGATCCTAACTATGTACCCAGCTCCCAGTTTTAAAGGGTCCAAGGGCAGTAGTAGGCACACTGGGATGCACAGATGCACCCCAATGTTCAATGCCTTGTTACATACTGTTTGTACCAGCCTACAAAAATGGTCCCTACAAAAGGGACTTTCTCTCAGGCTTCACTTTCAAGGAATGCAGAAGCCCCCTGGTGTTGCCTCTCCATTCCCCTCTATCCCTCTTGCCCAGTCTTGCATAGGCAGTCCGTGCAGGATGATTTCATCCATGGTGAGCTACAGTTCCCTTGTCATAACCTCCAAGGACAATCCTACAACAGAGTTAGCCATTACTGCTCATTGGAACTAGTAAGGCTCCATAATGACAAAGGCAAGAGTGCCATTAATTGAAGTATGTTCCTTTGCTCCCTCCACCACAAAGTGCTAGAGGATCCAAAATAAAGTCCATGTAAAAACATGATCCATGATCCATTGCTTCCCAAGCTCAACAGTGCTAATCGCCAGACTGGTGAAGCAAATGACCCTGCTCAAGAGGGTAGAACAGCACTTAAAACACAAAAATATGAGTCATTAGGAAGGACAAAAGCAGCAAAATATTAAACTGCTACACAGAACTGTTAGAATATAGATATTCAGGCCTGTCTGTAAAGGCCTATACTCTATGAATGTAGGTGTATTCTTATCACTTGGCTAGTTAGAGGTATAAAAGAAAGAATCAAAATCACTGTCTGCCAGTGTAAGGTCCTTCTCTTACTGTGACAGTCTGAGGCCCTCTTCTTAGGCTAAGGCCTTTGGCTAAGCAACAGAGGCAGCCTTAAGCTGGGAAGCGACCGGTCACATCCTCACATTCCAAACTAGTCACATTGAAATAAGGTGCTATTGGGCTGTTAGGATACAATCCTGTCCTGATAATGCCTATCGCCTCCAGAGAAAGGGAAGTGCCTAGAAGATGTAAAAGGAAACTTAGTTTGATAGCATCCTGTCTGGCAAGAACTCACTTAGCAATAGCTGGGATGTGAAATCCTCACTTCTGTATTGTTTTGTCATTATAGTTCCCACTTTGCTATTGTTTGTCTGTATAATCTCTGTCTGGTTCTGTGATTTTTTCTGTCTGCTATATAATTAATTTTGCTGGGTGTAAACTAATTAAGGTGGTGGGATATAATTGGTTAAATAATCATGTTACAATATGTTAGGATTGGTTAGTTAAATTTCAGTAAAATGATTGGTTAAGGTATAGCTAAGCAGAACTCAAGGTTTACTATATAGTCTTCACAAAAAGAAAAGGAGTACTTGTGGCACCTTAGAGACTAACAAATTTATTTGAGCATAAGCTTTCGTGAGCTACAGCTCACTTCACCGAATGCATCCGATGAAGTGAGCTGTGGCTCACGAAAGCTTATGCTCAAATAAATTTGTTAGTCTCTAAGGTGCCACAAGTACTCCTTTTCTTTTTGCGAATACAGACTAACACGGCTGCTACTCTGAAACCTGTTATATAGTCTTCAGTCAATCAGAAAGTGAATGGATGTGTGGGGGGGAAATGGGAACAGGGAATGGGGGTGGGGAAATTGGAATCATGTTTAGCTAAAGGGGGAAATGGGAACAGGGACACAGGTAAGGCTTTGTGGTGTCAGAGCTGGGAAGGGGGACACTAAGGAAGGAAACTGGAATCATGCTAGCTGGAAGTTTACCCCAATAAACATTGAATTGTTTTCACCTTTGGACTACGGGTATTGTTGCTCTCTGTTCATGCAAGAAGAACCAGGGAAGTAAGTGGGTGAAAGAATAAGCCCCCAACAAGAACTATCACACTAGCAGACAGCCCTTTAGAGAGAAATGTGCAAAACGAAGGCCAAATACAGAATAAATCACCATAATCTGGAAGCAGAAACAGGAAGGTAGAATGCATCGTCTGAACTCAGAGAAGAGTAATTGTGCGTCCCCTTTAACAAAGGACAGATTGAGATAGAGAGATATGTTCTACTCCAATGTCAGAAATACAAACAAGTGCAAGAAAAACATTCACATATTATAAGACATATCTCATCTAAGAGTGCCTGTTTCTGACCCTGGAAGAAAGGAGAGAGATGGCATCATGCAATGTAGCAACTTGCCAACAGTACAGAAATGAGCACTGCTGACAAATGAACACAGGAGATCAAACACATCATGCAACCTTAGCCTGTGTGGATTACAACTACCCCTGACAGAGGCCTGAGGGGTCTGTCTCTTATTTAAGTTTTGGCAATGCTTGTGTCACTTTTCATGACAAATGAGCCTTAATGAGTTGAACTGAATCCTCAGACCTCCACTTCTTACAGCTCTGGGTGACTACTGACTACCCATGACATGGTACTACAAGGGTGTGAGAACTCCATAGTGACAACCCAATCAACCATAAAGTAAATAGAGGAGAACATAATGGATATGATAAGAGTAAGTCCACAACAGCCCTGAAAATAATTGGAAATATGGATAGCAGCTGGCAAGCATTCAAACTGGTATTATTACTTTACAGCCATTGGAGGAAACAAGAAGTCTGGTAAACTAACAGTTGCCTTATCATTAACTATGGCAGGGTTTCAAACAATTGGAACATACAATATTCTTGAACTTGCTAATAGATACAGTCCAGACAATTTAGATGTAATCCTGAGCAAACATGATGCCTGCTGTTCTCTCTAACCAGCACTAAAATAGAAACATCAAAATGCTCAATGCTCTGTTTCCAGATGCAGCAGATGGCAGAAACCTTTGATGCTTTTCACAGATGTGAGATTAAAAGCTTATTCCTGAAGTAATGGAGTCATGAGACCCTTTTTGATATGAGATCAAGTGTTCTCGGGGATGAACATAAAGGAGGCTCGGGAGCACTTGCTTAGAGAATCAGCTAACGGTGGAAGATTCACTAAGAAAATCTGTCAAGCTAACTAATGGAGAGAAAAACACATTCTGACCTTTGGGAGAGGCCCTGCAAAACCACAGACAGGACTGAAATGGCAGTGGGGGGGGACACAATCACAGAGAAGGAAAAGCATTGTATTGGGTGTTTTCTCTGCAATACTTTGGGAGACAAACTGCAAAGCAATCCCTAAAACAATGTCCTGCGTGTAGTCAAGTATATACAGGAAAAAATCATTGTGTAAGAATATGCTTTAAAACTGCGGTAGTGCACATATGCACAGAAAGCTGAGGGGAGAGTTATACAATTTATAGGGACCACACCTCCAGGGATAGCACATAAATTGCAATGCAAAAGAAATCAGAAGAGAGAGCTGTAAAGACAACCGGACTGTATCCCTCATGGTTGAGGGCACAATACTGATCAGACACAACACAAAAGCAAACCAGACTACACTGAGGGATATGAAATAGCTGAAGTTTCAGACAAAGATCATAAAGAAACGTAATCCTGAAAACCTGAGCAACTGACTGAGGCACAGAGACTACTGGTATGATTTTTAAAGGAACCTTAACCTAGTCTCCCTTTTAACCCACAGATAACTGTACACAAATGGGAACATGCCAGAGTCTAACCTCCTGTAAGTGCAGGAAGTCAGACTTAACTTTAAAAAATCAGCCCCTGGGTAAATTAAATATACAATACAGGGGGGCTGGAACAATTTGTATAGTGGGGGTGCTGAGAGCCATTGAACAAAACTGTAAACCCTATATATGATGGAAACCACTTCAAGCTAGTGGGTGCGGCAGCACCCCCAGCACCCCTAGTTCCAGCACCTATTACACAATATGAGGGACAATTTTTCTGTGATGGTGGCTGTGGGAAGGGAAGGAAAGGAAAATAGGGACAGAAAGAGGCTGACTTTAGGGATGAAAATAAGGATGCAAATGAGAGGCACACGTGGAAAAAGAGGACAAAAATAATAGAGAAGTAGAAAGAAAAACATGTACAGAAAACAATCGAAACATGTTACAACTGAGATTAGTTTTGTTCATTTGTTTAGTACACTGTTGGGGGACAATGTGCAATGAATATTCATTGTTATGTTTCCTGTATTCTTTCTATTTCCTGCTGCTAAGTTTTTTCTCCAGATGATTCTTTCTGGCTTCTGTATTTGCCACTTCATTTTCTTCTTCAATCAGGCTGAGATGTGGCTCTTCACAAATTTTGTGGCCTTGGGCTAGGTTTACATAACGATGGGAGGACATATCTGGATTTTAGGCCTGGCTATAATGAATCATGTTCTGATATTTTCATGAATAATCATAAAATGTTACGCGATGGAGGCATTCCCTCCCTAGAAGTCTGCCCACTGTGACAGGGCAAGGCCAGATGACTATAGAAAAGTAGTGGGAGATAGATATGTTAGCTCCAGGCTAAACATATCCCTGGTACCAGGATAAGTGAAATGGCATCTGCTCCAGGTCAATTAAGACACCTGGGGCCAATTAAGAACTTTCCAGAAGGCAGGGAGAAGGCTAGATTGATTGGGACACATGAAGGCATGCAGGAGCTGGCTGAAACTAGTTAAAAGCCTCCCAGTCAGTCAGGGTAAGGGTGAAGTGGAGCTTGAGGAAGTGAGGGCTGCTGTGGGGGAAGTAGCCCAGGGAATTATACATGTCATGTTTCTAAAAGGTCAGCTACCATAGCTGATACTATTAGGGTCCCTGGGCTGGAGCCTGGAGTAGAGGGTGGGCCCGGGCTCCCCCCCACCTTTGCCCCCTGATTAATCACTGAGACTGGGAGACAACAGAGACTGTGCAAGGAAGGATAACTTCTCCTCACCTCCCTTGCTGGCTTATGATGAAAATGGCTCAGTAGACTGTGACCCTTGTCTCTAGAGAGAGAAGGGTTACATGGAGGGTCACAGTGAGCCTCTGAGGCTAGCAAAATCTGCCAGGAAATGCGGGACCAACGGAGGCAAGGACAGAGCTTTGTCACAACTGGCGTCAGAATTTCGTTGGATTTCGTTAACAGCGTGGCAGAAGAAAGAGGATTTTTTTAAAAAAAAGTGCCCTGGGGTTTTGGATATTTTTTTGTTTTGGTTTGTTTGTTTGTTTTGTACCACAATGGAGGAGGTGCTAAGAGCTCTGGTACAAGCCACACCAGGAGGCCACCCGGATTCAGGCAATGGCACAACAGGAGTCTATGCGGCTACAGCAGGAAACCAATCAATTATTGATGAGCCAGGAGATCCAAGATCGTGCCCTCTTGAGAGAGGTGATGGACCAGCTGAAGATCCTCATCACCCAGGCCCGGGGCTCTGATGGGATGCGAACCCTGAGGGCCACTGGTTGTCTGCCAAAGATGACATCAGGAGATGACGTAGAGGCATATCTCCACTCATTCGAAAGGACTGCTCAGCGTGAGGCGTGGCCCCAGGAGCAGTGGGCCAGCATTCTCGCCTCTTTTTTGTGTGCAGAGGCCCAGAAGGCCTACTTTGACTTGCCTGCCACAGATGCCACTGACTATACCTGTCTGAAGGCAGAGATCCTAGCACAATCAGGGGTAATGGCAGTGGTAAGGGCCCAGAGGTTCCATGAGTGCAAATACCAGAACAAACCCCCAAGGTCCCTCATTCAACCTCATACACCTCGCGCAGAAGTGGTTACAGCCCGAGGTATGCAGGAGGAGGAGATTTTGGAGACCCTGGTCATAGACCATTACATGCGGGGACTGCCGCCAGATCTCCGCAAATGGGTAGGCCAGAACAATCTGTCCACATACGACGAGATGATCACACTGGTAGAAAGACGGATGACAGCCAGGGAACTGACCCGACTACCCAAGGAAGGCCCCTTTCGAAGCAAGTACCCAACCTCAACCTTGGAAGGTTGGGCAGCCAAACCCCCAGGGAGTCCTAGGTGGAAGAAGGAGGGGGTCAAAAACCAGCAGGGACGCCAGAAGGAAGGGATTGGCCTGACTAAACCCCTAACCCCCGAGATAGGGGAGTGATTAAAAGCAATTATAGATGTTATGCATGTGGGGGTGGGGACACATAGTAGCACAGTGTCCCAGCACCGAGGAGCCTATGCAATGTAATTTGGGGGATTGGGAGGTCCCATGCTCCCTTATCCACCTCGCAGGGGTTGTGAGGATAAATGGAGCAGAGACTACAGCGCTTGTGGACTCTGGGAGTGCTATCATCCTCATATCAGGTAAGCTGGTAAAAAGTAGTTAGCTGCTACAAGCCAAATGCGTAGCAGTGACATGCGTGCATGGGGCCGTGAGCCATTACCTCACCATCCCAGTGCAGATAGAGGTTCAAGGAAACCCCATTGAGGTGACCGTGGGCGTAGTTCCTAAACTCCCATATCCTGTAGTCATTGGGAGGTACTATCCAGGGTTTGATAATTTACTCCCCCCGGAGAGGCTGGAGGGGGGTGGGGACCCTGAGGACAGCAACTCATCAGCGGGGGAATGTCAACCCCCGATGTTTGCTG
This sequence comes from Dermochelys coriacea, assembly GCF_009764565.3. Classification (NCBI taxonomy): domain Eukaryota; kingdom Metazoa; phylum Chordata; order Testudines; family Dermochelyidae; genus Dermochelys; species Dermochelys coriacea. Next base: position 44,563,499 of record NC_050069.1, on the reverse strand, counting down.
AGATTTCTCATGATCTTTTCTCAGCCCCCCAAAAGACCCGGAAGACAAAAAAAAGAGAGGAAGGCCGCGAAGGCCTTGGGAACCCAGATCCCTACCCAGGGCCAGAAGACCTCCCTAGTAAGCAGATGGACGTGAGTAGCCAGCAGAGTAACTTCCACCACAGAAGGTGAGCCAGAGGCTGCCCCCAGCCATGAAAGCGGTAAGCCGTTGGAAGAAGCAAAAGCTGGCCCCTGGGAGCTTGGGCAGGTTAGTCCTGGGAGAGAGACTTTTGGGTGGGACCAGGCGGAGGACCCCAGATTTGATAACGCCAGGAAAGAGGTGGCCGAGATCGATGGGATACCCGTGGATGGGAAGGTTCAGGGTCCCAGACCTTACTTTATAGTGAAGAAAGATCTCCTGTACCGTGTGGTGCAAATGCAGGAGCAAGAGATACAACAACTTCTGGTGCCACGAAAACATCAAAAAGCCATATTGAGTCTCGCCCACAGTCACCTGTTTGGAGGACACCTAGGGGTAGAGAAAACCCAGGCACGGAGCCTGCGGAGGTTCTTCTGGCCAGGAGTACATGAAGATGTCAGCGATACTGCACCTCTTGTCCAGAGTGTCAGTTACATAGCCCTCGCCCGCACTTGCGGGCTCCTTTGATACCTCTTCCAATAATAGAGATTCCTTTCGAACTGATAGCCCTGGATCTGGTAGGGCCTCTAGAGAAGACAGCTCAGGGCCACCAACATGGGCTTGTTGTTCTGGACTATGCAACCTGGTACCCGGAAGCTGTTCCCCTGCGCAACACAGCTTCCAAGACAATAGCTAAGCAGCTAGTACAGATCTTTGCCGGGGTTGGGCTACCCAAGGAGATATTGACTGATCAAGGGACACCATTCGTGTCCAAGTTGATGAAAGATCTCTGTTCATTGCTCTGTGTACAAGCCCTATGTACGGACCTCTGTATACCATCTGCAAAGAGATGGCCTTGTGGAAAGGTTCAAAAGGTTCAAGGCCATGATAAGGAAAGTGGTGAGCCAGGATGGGAAAGATTGGGATACCCTATTGCCTTACCTCATGTTCGCCATCAGGGATGTTCCGCAAGCCTCTACGGGTTTCTCTCCATTTGAACTACTATATGGGCACCACCCTCGGGGCATATTGGATATAGCCGGAGAAGCCTGGGAAGAGGAGCCAAATCCCAGAAGGAACATATTTGAGCATGTATTGCAGATGAGAGATCAGATAGCCCGAGTTATGCCCATTGTACAGGAACACTTGGAGAGAGCACAGGAGACCCAACGAACCCATTATAACCAAGCGAAGCTTCGACGGTTTCAACCAGGGGATTGGGTGATGGTACTGGTGCCCACAGCAGAAAGTAAACTGTTGGCCCAGTGGCAGGGACCCTATGAAATAATCAAAGCCGTGGGAGAGGTGAACTATAAGGTGCGGCAGCAAGGCCGCCGAAAATCGGAACAAATTTACCACATCAGTCTTCTAAAACCTTGCCATGATCGAGAGACATGCTTAGTCATGCAGGAGTCCCTTCCCCAGGAGGATAACTTACACGAGCAAGTGAGGATATCATCCGATTTGATGCCGATCCAAAAGATCGAGGTATCCGACATTATTAATTGCAACCATGATGTGTTCTCTACAAAACCAGGGAGTATGACTGAGCCCTATCACCATATCCGCACGATCCCCGGAGCCAAGGTAACATTGAGACCCTACCGAATCCCAGCAGCCAAAAGAGAAGAAATCAAAGCCAAAGTAAAGAAAATGTTAGAATTAGGGGTTATTGAAGAATCTTACAGTCAGTGGTCCAGTCCAATTGTTCTAGTGCCTAAACCTGATGGTACCATGAGACTCTGTAATGAGTTTCGCTGACTGAATGAAATATCCCAGTTTCATGCATACCCCATGCCACCCATCGACGAACTGGTTGACCGACTGGGTAGTGCCTGATTCTTGACTACACTGGATCTGACAAAAGAGTACTGGCAGATTCCTCTGACCAAAGAAACTAAAGAAAAGACAGCATTCTTCACCCCAGATGGGCTATTCCAGTACACCATCCGGCCTTTTGGGCTACATGAGGCCCCAGCCACATTCCAGCGCCGCATGGATAAGCGGCTGTGCCCCCATACTAGTTATGCAGCTGCATACCTAGATGATGTCATCATCCATACACCAGACTGGGGAACCCACTTGGAAAAAGTTGAGGCAGTACTGCGCGCCTTAAGGCTGGCTGGCCTCATTGCTAATCCCACTAAATGCGCCATAGGGCTAGCAGAGACTAGGTACCTGGGATATATTGTGGGAAGGGGCATAGTGAAGCCCCAAACGAATAAGCTAGAGGCAATTCAAAACTGGCCCCGGCCGACCTGAAAGAAGCAGGTTCCCAAGCGTGGTAGGCTACTACCGATGTTTGATTCCCCACTTTGCCATTAGGGCAAGTCCCCTAACGGACCTGGTGAAGGCCCGAGGTCCAAACATGGTAAAGTGGACCGACGCAGCAAAGGGGGCATTTACAGACCTTCGGACGGCCCTCTGTAATGACCCCGTACTCATAGCCCCCGACTTTAACAGGGAATTTATTTTACAAACAGACACTTCTGAGGTGGGGTTGGGGGCAGTTCTGTCGCAAATGGTGGGAGAAGAGGAACACCCAATCCTCTACCTAAGCAGAGAGCTTCTCCCAAGAGAACAGAAATATGCAGTAGTTGAGAGAGAATGCCTTGCTGTCAAATGGGCTATGGAGACACTGCATTATTACCTCTTAGGCCGGCGATTTACTCTTGCGACGGACCATGCACCCCTCCAGTGGATGCCGCGGAATAAGGAAAAGAATGCAAGGGTCACCAGGTGGTTCTTATCCCTCCAACCATTCCAGTTCTGCATACAGCCCAGGGCTGGATGCCACCATGGCAACGCTGATAGTCTGTCACGAGCATACTGCCTGGCGTCCCAAGTTGCCCAACTCTATGGTGTTGAGCAGAGGGCGGGGGGATATGTGACGGGGCAAGGCCAGATGGCTATGGAAGAGTAGTGGGAGGTAGATATATTAGCTCCAGGCTAAACAAATCCCTGGTACTAGGATAAGTGAAATGGCAGCTGCTTCAGGTCAGTTAAGACACCTGGGGCCAATTAAGAACTTTCAAGAAGGCAGGGAGAAGGCTAGGTTGATTGGGACACTTAAAGCCAAGTTTCAGGGGCTGCCTGAAACTAGTTAAAAGCCTACCAGTTAGTCAGGTCGGTGTGCATGTCAGGAGCTGTGGGAAGAAGTTGTGCTGTTGGAGAGGATGAGTAGTACACAGCATATCAGGCACAAGGAAGGAGGCCCTGAGGTAAGGGTGAAGTGAAGCTTGAGGAAGTGAGGGCTGCTGTGGGGGAAGTAGCCCAGGGAATTGTACATGTCATGTTTCTAAAAGGTCAGCTACTATACCTGATACTATTAGGGTCCCTGGGCTGGAGCCTGGAGTAGAGGGTGGGCCTGGGCCCCGACCTTTGCTCCCTGATTAATCACTGAGTCTGGGAGACAACAGAGACTGTGCAAGGAAGGATAACTTCTTCTCACCTCCCTCGCTGGCTTATGATGAAAGTGGCTCAGTAGACTGTGACCCTTGTCTCTAGAGAGAGAAGGGTTACATGGAGGGTCACAGTGAGCCTCTGAGGCTAGCGAAATCTGCCAGGAAACGTGGGACCCATGGAGGCAAGGACAGAGCTTTGTCACACAACATACTTACAGCTCTCACCACTCTCTGCCTGTTTGGAGCATTACCGTGTAGCATTTACTAGGAAAACACATTTTTTCCAGGTCTCTGTACTTTGGGGTGAGCACAGGTGCTCTTAAGACTAAAGTTCAGAAAATAATTATGAATGGTTATATTAAGTGGCATAAAGCCAATAGATAAGCCCACTACAGGATGAGCTGTGTTTCTCCGTGCCTTTTTTTAAAGAGGGCCCTCAGAATACTCATGGATGCCAAAGATTTTACTGAGAACATATGCCAAGTGTATTATTAAATACCAAAAAGGAATTAAATAATTACTGAGATGGCAGAGGCAAAGCTGTTTACAAAAACTGAACGCATCACTTGAGCACATCATGGATGTACAAATGTTTGTAGATTTCATAGGTTCTATGGCAGATTACGTTTTCAGAGACTTCCTTGGAGATATATTTAGTTTCAGAAATATTCCACTAGTAAGAGCTATGGACAAATTATGTCTGAGTCTATGTTGGTGATGTGGTCATCTGGGCAAAACCTGCAAGGGGAATAACCCCAGCACACACATAGTCTTGGAGTTAGTGCATTATATGAGCTGAAATTCCATGTAATAATTTGCTGAGCAGGCAATGATATTCCTGAAAGACAGATTAAAAGCAGCAATAGTATAGCCGGGCCTGACTGCAAAGCTGGACAGGGAATGCCAAACCCAGAAAATAAAAAGGCATAGGTGTGATAATTATATGGGCAATTTTATCCCTAATTTGACAGCTAAAACATTGATCCTCAGGATATGACTTAATATAAACAGTTAGGATGACCAGACAGCAAACGTGAAATATTGGGACATGCGGTGGGGAGTAACAGGAGCCTATATAAGAAAAAGACCCCAAAATTGGGACTGTTGCTATAAAATCGGGACAGCTGGTCACCCTATAAAAGTGCATGGGTGTGGCTTCTAACTCATCATGTGGAGTAGAATCAACTAAAACAGCTATTTGCTACATCCCAGTGTTAGTCTTTTTCAATCTAAATAAAAAGAAAGCAACTAAAAATAGACTGGTTGTGATCCTGTTAATAGCCTCATAAAGGGAAGCTATGTAGGAGGGTGTAGGCTGCTGGCCTGTCTTCCCACTCTAGAAAGGATCAACACAAACCTCCCAAAAATCCCAGGTTTTGTGGGACTGTCTCGTTTGAGCCCCAAAACTCCTTGCCCAGGTTGCAGTAGAACTTCTCCTGCATTCAAGGCTGCCCAGAGGAGGAAGGGACAGTTTGCCCTGGGCCTCCTTTGAGAGGGCTCCCAAACTAAGTAGCATGAGGTCACAGCACCACTCAGGTTTGGCCCAGCCATGCCTCTGTCTCTGTCTACAGAGAGGTGGACAAGCCAAACCTGAGTGGCATTGTGTTCCACTATAGCCACCTGAAACTTTGGGAGGTATGTTAACGCTACGCCCAGTGTCTGTCTAGGCCATTTCTTCAGGGTACCATGTATTGGTTGCACATACAATCTTCAGCAAACCTCACAATAAAACAATTCAACCTAAACCCAACAGCTTATTTTCTCCTGACACAGGGATTCCTTATCAGAGCCTCCCTGTTCCAGTTCTCTTATATGCTATCTTCCCATGAGTCCTCTTGCTCTGGGACCTGCCACAGCAGCTAACCTACTTCCTGTAACTCCTTTTTCTCAACTGAACTCTTGCAGCCTCTACAAGACTCAAGTGTTCATCAGGCAATCATAGATTCATAGATTCATAGATACTAAGGTCAGAAGGGACCACTCTGATCATCTAGTCCAACCTCCTGCACAGCGCAGGCCACAGAATGTCACCCACCACTCCTATGAAAAACCTCATCCATGTCTGAGCTATTGAAGTCCTCAAATCATGGTTCAAATCAGCCAACCCCTTCCCACGTGGGGCTGAGGATCCCTTCTACCAGGCCCAAACAACTGTTCTTAAAGAGGCTCTGTCGCCAAATAGGGCTGGCTGGCTCCAGGCCCCATGGCCCTTCAAGGGGCAGATCACACCTATCTGCTCTTGAGCCTTTCCCAACCCCAGGGCAAGTTCTACAGACTATAGCCTCTCCAGGACACAATGTTTCCTTTTTAGGGCAGCCACCTCATGTCACAGTATCTTTTCCTTTCATCAGAGGTTATCCACAGTTTTTCTCTAGCAAAGGCATGAGCTTTTTCAGTTTTGGATTCTCAGGTTTCTACACAAACTGAATGGTTCAGATTCCTTTGTTCCTCTTAAGGAACTCCATGCAAGAAATTTTCTGAGATCCTTAACTCAGACCCAAACATGAGGAATACTGGGGTACATTTTGTACTCCCAGTGATTGCTGTTCTATAAACCATCCAAAGGAATGGGATATGCAGGCCCAGTCCCTTTGATGCTACTCTACAGAGGTAATCAGCTGAATCCCTCAAGTCTGGTTAAACCTTTCCATCATTTCATCAGATTGGGAGTGTGCAGGGGTGGTACGAGGTGGTGGAGGCCTGGAATCTTACAAATCTGCTAAAACACTTTGGAGTCAAAACTTTCTTCTTGATCTTTGTGTCACTTCCTCTGGAGCCCAAATCTGTTGAAGAATTTGTTCACTAGGACCCCGCCACTCTCACAACCTTTTGACTCCCTATTGGATAATTTTCAGGTTATTTTGTAAAGTTTTCCATATTGATTACCAACCATATACTGATTACCAGATTGTGCCTCAGGCAGAGGCCTAAGTTCATCAATAGTAGTATGCTCCATTGCGGCCTCCATAAGGGGCTCTCCCTATCTTAAGGTGTGCTTTTCTTTTTTTTTTCAATGTAAGCATCATTTTTCTACACCATTTTTCTGTACCAGTTTTCTACACCCTGCCTGCATTTTACCCAACGGAAGTGATCCCTTAGCTTGGCTAAATGTTTTGCAACCTCAAACATGATATAACCTTTAAAATCATGATATAACCTCAGAACTTCCTTCTTCAATGTTTCTGTGCCCATCACCCACTGTTTTTTCCCATCTGCTAGACAATATTTCACCTTTAACTTTCCAGCTTTCTTACTTTAACCAAAAAAGCTTTTACTGGGGTATTCTCTGGAGCTACTACATTCTAAGGAGGCTGTATTTGTCAAATGATCTTCCAGTCCCTCACTGTCCTGTTGTCAGGATTCCTCTCTTTGGGAAGCTTTTAACTGCTTGCAACTAACTGTTCAGTGACTGAATCAGAAATGTTTGCACTTCTGCAGATTATGGAGAAGCAAATAAAAATAGATAGGGTTGTGGCCCTATTATAACATCATATAGGGAAGATATGTTGGAGGGTTACTGAGAGAGACAGAGCAAAGATTTGCTCAAGTTGATAGTAGTTTATGCCTTGTCTTTGGCTGGGAAAAATTTCCTCCTGTGTTTTCAGGCTGCCACAAATAGAACTATAAACTGATTGTAAGTCACTACGGGCAATATCTAAACAGCATTTCAATAGTATGTCACCTCAGATTCAGTGCTACATGATGGCTATGCAGTAGCATGGCTGCATGTTAGTGTGTATGCCAGAGAAATATCTGTGCTTTATAAAGAACTGGACCCAAGAGGCAAGAAGTAACAACTATGTCACAAAGATGGCAAGTCATGTACACACAATTAAGGGAGTATTAATGATAACACAAATAGTGGAGGACACTAGCAAGGACCTTCAGTTTCAACGGCTGCTGTGAGACAATGAATAGCATAGATACTAGAACCAGGGGTGCTGCCACTTGCCCTGGCTTGAAGTGGTTTCCATTATATACAGGTAGGGCCCTACCGAATTCAAGGTCCATATCGGTCAATTTCACAGTCATAGGATTTTTTAAATCGTAAATTTCATGATTTCAGCTATTTAAATCTGAAATTTCATAGTGTTGTAATTGTAGGGATCCTTACTCAAAAAGGAGTTGGGGGATCACAAGATTATTGTAGGGGGGTTGCGGTACTGCTATCCTTACTTCTGTGCTGCTGGCGGCGGCTGCTGGAAAGTGGTGGCTGCTGGCTGGGAGTTTAGCTCTGAAGGCAGAGCCACCACCAGCAGCAGCACACAAGTAAGGATGGCCTGGTATAGTATTGCTACCCTTACTTCTGTGCTGCTGCCTTCAGAGATGGGCCCTCACTCAGCAGCCGCCACTCTCCAGCTGCCAAGCTCTGAAGACAGCAGCACAGAAGTAAGGGTGGCATGATATGGTATTGCCACCCTTACTTCTTTACTGCTGCTGACAGAGGCACTGCCTTTAGAGCTGGGTGCCCAGTCAATAGTCGCAACTTTCTGGGTGTCCAGCTCTGAAGGTAGTACAGAAGTAAAGGTGGCAATACAGTGAGCTCCCTGAAATAACCTTACAACCCCCCTGCAACTTCCGTTTGGTCAGGACCCCCAATTTGAGAAACATTGGTCTCTTCACACACAAAAGACCAGATTTCATGGTGGGAGACCAGATTTCATGGTTTGTGATGTGTTCTTCATGGCCATGAATGTGGTAGAGGCCTATATACAGGGTTTACAGATTGGTTCAATGGCTCTTAGCACCCCACTACACAAATTGTTCAGCACCGCTGATGGATAGTAAAAGTAAATCTGTCCACAGGACTATACATTCTAAGCAAACTTAGAATTTGTTGAGGAGGCTACTCCTAATGGCAAATAAAAGTGTGATACTAAGAACCCTGAGATACTACTAGAGCTAGGCAGGCAATGGATTTTCCATTTCACAGGAAATTCTGCAATTTCAAAACATTGTCCATTCTGAAATGAAATAAAAGCTAAAAAATATAAGATTTCTCATTAAATGAAATGCTAAAAAATTGTATTGGGTGAATTAAGACATTTTATTTAGATAAAATTGAAAAATTTCCTTCAGATTTCAGCTTTTGAAATGTTTATAAAATATAAAAATATAAAAAAAGGTTTTTAAACAGAAAATTGAAACGTTATATTCTGAAAAGTTCTGTTTCAACCTTATCAGAATGCTCCAATCTGATTTTGTCCCTAATCGACATGTTTCCATGACTGTTTTGCTTTTGACAATCTGATATTTTCTCATGGAAAAATGTTCTGCCTGTAAATTTCTGACCAGCTCTAGATACTACTATAAAGGCACAAGTGGCCAGCTATGTTAAGAGAGATAATAAGAGAGACCAACATTTTGCAGTGTACATCAAAAACAGCACCAAAAGGAACCATTCATTTCCAGAAAAATGCTATAACCTTCAGAATGGAGGGTTAGGAAATAATTTTTTGCATTGCAATAACAAGAAATATTTGATGCTCATGGATTATTATTTGAATGTGCCAATAACAACATTTCTAAAAATCTCCCCATTGAATACTTCAGTGCTCCTCATGAAGTGTCTATCTTTACCAGCCCATGGTATTCTGAAGATGAATATCTGAAAATAGAACACAGATTGTCAGTCGAGATTTCAGACAACTTGCAGATTTCTGTGAATTTCAGTATGTGACGAGAGCTGTTTCAATGCAGCAAATAGAGCGTAAGCAAACATTAATTTGCATTCCAAATGAATATGACCATTTGTATACCTTTTATTACCTGGTGTTTTCAAACATTCACATGAATGTGTTTTTCTTTACATGAATGTCCGAAGAATGGCTCTATTCCATGCAAATACTGATGTAATAGGACAAAAATCTGTGCATAATCAAGAGTATTCGCCATTCACTGATAATTATTTGTTATTTGTCATTTATTGTACCTTAAAGTTTCAATCATCCATTCAGGAAACAAAAACAATACCATGTGACTTCAGTGACTAATCACACCTCACAAACAGTGAATAACAAATGGCTGACATGAACAACTCAGAGACTTAAAATGGTTTATTAACATTATTTAGTGGATAATGAGCAGATTGAGGAAAGGCGAAAAATCATGAGGTTTTTTAAAATTCCTTTTTATCATTTTACATTTCATTTAAATGTCAATTAAAAAAAAAAGACCAGCTCTGTAGCTGGTTAAAAATATGGGAAATTCCACACAAATTTCATCTAATTTTTTTGAATGCCAACATTTCGTTGAAATTTCACAATTCAAACATTTTGGCCAGCTCTATTAAAAAATAAATACATTCACAGAAACCAGCATCTGTTCATGAATGATTCAGTAACAGAACAAGGGCTAAATTAATTGGATCATTAATCTTAATGAACAACTCAACCAGTTTTATTCTACAGTATCAGCAGGCAAGTGGGAACACAAAGAGCAAATCAAAAATAGTAATAGACATCTGAAAGTGAAGAAGAACCTTATCTTGCTCTGATCTTTGAGCAATCATGTGCACTAATCTACATACCTGGAGGGAAAACCACATCTCAGCTACAGAAAGCGAATCAACTGAAAATGAAGCAAAACCCATTTTGTGATTACATAATGAAACAAATCTTGGATGAAATCCTGACTCCTTTGCAGTCAATAGAAATGTACCATTGACTTCAATGGGGCCCAGATTTTACCCCTTGCCTTTAAAGCCACAAGGCACAGTAAATTTATTGCCCAAGTAGAACGTAAATGGGTCTCAGAGTCAGGAGATGTGGGTTTTGATCCTGGCTCTGTCACATATATCTGGGTAACCTTAGACAAGTCACTCATTTGGAAGTATGTCCACTAATTTTGCATGACTCCATTTTTGAATACTATAAGAACTTAAGAACGGCTGTACTGGGTAAGACCAAAGACCATCTAGCCCAGTATCCTGTCCTCTGACAGTGGCGAATGGCAGGTGCCCCAGAGGGCAGAACATGAATGAACAGAACAAGGAATCATCCCTTGTCACCTATTCCCAGCTTCTGGCAAATATTCAACCTGAGTATCCTAGGCCCTGATTTTCAGCGGTGCAGAGCACATGCACACCCCATTGACACCACCTGGGGCTTTCAGTACATCTGAAAATCAGGCCCCTGGAGACTCAGGTTGTGCTCCTGAAATTAGTGGACACTTCTGAAAACTTGGGACTCAGTCTCTCCATGCTTCCGTTTCCTCATCCATAAAATAGTGATAATACTACTTTGAGCGTGACACTAAATGGATGTTTATGGACCACACTGAGACCCTAGCATGGAAAGTTCAAAATATTGCTATAAAACCTGTTTTTACATACATATTTAACAACTATGACTCTAGCTCTGTCAAGAATTGTAGTTAATTGTACTTTCCCCCCCAGCATTTATGCAGCAGCCACAACAGGAGCCAAATGGAACTAATCATACCTTCATCCCGGGAAAATGTCAGCGAATGTGTCTCGCACCACAGCTAATTGAGTTTAAGAGAAGACTTGGCAGGCTGGAGTATTACAGTGATTGGTCTGCTTAATTTGTTTGTTTCTTTATTTCATTTTATAGCTCTTTGTCATAGATAGTTTGTCTTTGATGTTCTTTCTCTTTGTTGTTTATTTCTAGTCATAAAACATCTGTTCTCCACATAATTAGGAACAGGCCAGATAATGCAATTAGGCAAGCACTCTCTAGAGCATGAATTGTCTTCCTGACGGGAAAGTAGCTGGTAGAAACACTCTGTGATTATTCACTGACCTGTGTGAGTTAGATATGGTCTAGTGAAAGATTATATATATTTTTCTTAATGATGTCTATGTAAATTTGGCTCCTCCTGGTGGATAATCTGTTAAAACACAACACCGAGCAAACAGAGAATCATAGAACTGGAAGGGACCTCAAGAGGCCATCTAGTCCAGTCCCCTGCACTCAAGGCAGGACTAAGTATTATGGTGACTGACAGCATTAATGAGACTTGCTATTCTTTCTGACTCAACAGAACAAGACTGTGTGGATTAAAGAAAAAATATATAAATGGCATAATTGGGTTAAAGTCACTGCATAGTGGTACTTACAGAAATAGGGGAAGAGAGGCTAGAGCACTAGGGAGTGGAGCTCCCTCTCCTCTGCCAACTACAAAGAGACAGCTCACACTCTTCTCCCTGGCCTTGGGAAGTACTGGTCCCCTGCCTGGGCTCATGAGGTGAGGACTTACAAGGCAAGGGAACCTGAAGTGGGACCAGCAGAAGGAACTGGTGTCTGGCTGTTCGTGAGAGGTTTGAGAGTAGCAGCCGTGTTAGTCTGTATTCGCAAAAAGAAATGGAGTATTTGCGGCACCTTAGAGACTAACAAATTTATTTGAGCATAAGCTTTCGTGAGCTACAGCTCACTTCATGAGCTTCAGCTGTTTGTGGTGACCCCAGCCTTTCCTGCACATGAGGGAAGCAGCTACTGCACCCAGGGAGGCTGGAAATATTTGTATAGTGTGGGTGCTGAGAGCCACTGAACCAAACTGTAAACCTTATATATTATGAAAACCACTTCACTTCAAGCCAGGGGGTTGTGGCAATACCCCCTGCATCCGTAGTTCCAGCACCTATGACAGCACCTAACAGGGAATGAAAGGAGTCCTCCTATCCGCTTTCTCTCCTTTTAAAAAAAGAAAAGGAGTACTTGTGGCTCCCTAGTACTGTCTCCTCCCCACTTACAGAAGGAGAGGAGGAGGAGGAGATGCCAAACCACCCTCTCTCCCAGCCAGCTCCCTTTTTCCTCTGGCAATACATAACATATAGTACAGAGATTTGGCATAAAATCTCCTTTGAAGTGGCTTTAAATCTTCTAAAGTGTAAGAAATTGTGCTGGGCACTGCTTAGGGAAAGGCCCCTGGAAACTTTGTTGTCTTTTACATCAATTCAGTAATTCAATTTTTCAAACTAAGGAAGTCTAAACAATGAGATTTAGAGGAAGTATGTGTGTGTGTGTGTGTGTGTGCGTGTGTAGGAGTTGCAACAGGGACGTGGCCTTGCACAGCTCCACATGCAGCAGGCTAGACATATTTCTGCTTGGCTGGCAAGACATCGGCCTGGCAACAGGAACTCCTTTCATATACATTGCTTCTCTTGTCCCCATTCTCTTTCCCTAGCTGCGTTCCATCACTGCTAGACGATTCAAAGCCATGTCACCACATAACTTCAAGACCATTGATAACAGTCACCAAAATTAGTGACCTCTCATTCCTGTTTGGATCTACGTGGACCACTGATGTGTACTCTTGTTATGTGTATGGAACAAACTATGCTGGTGATTTCTTTAATGGCAAATATTTAGGGCAAATGGGAGTTTTTATATAGACTTCAATAGGATATGGAGTGCAAAAGTATAACAACAACAAAGGTATGATATGAGAATTGAAAAAACATCCTTTCCTCAACCTAATCTTTGTCAACCATATAGCTTAAGTAGGATATATAATACAGTGCAGGGCCACATGCTTCTCTGTGCAGGAAAGACCCATATAGGGGCTGGGAAAATCTTCCCTATACAGTAGGTAAAGCAAGCAGTCCTATTTGTTCTCTCCCGTGACACAAGAACAAGGAGACGTTCAAGGACATTGAACAGCAGTACTTTAAAAACTGACTAAAGGAAGAACTTTTTTATACAATGTGGAATTGATTGCCATGAGGTATCACTGAGGCCATTACTCCCATCCCAGTCCGGACATAAGACAATTGGAGGAGGCTAAGAAGAAACTTGCCCTATGGACAGGTTATTTCAGAATTGCCCACTATGGGTTTTCTTGCACCTTTTTCTGAAGCATCTGGTACTGACCCAATGGCCACTGTCAGACACAGAATATTAGATTAGCTGGACCATTGGTCTGAACCATTAGGGCAATCCCTATGTTCCTAAATTTGACCAGTCAGAGGAAGTATTTGGCATAAAGCTGGGGAGGGTGAGTAAGAATACATCTCTGGGAGTCAATAAGAGTGACTCATGGGAGGCAGGTTCACCAATAAGGAAGCCAAATGAGCAGGCTTATCTGCTCTCAGTACTGTCATGGGCAGAGAGTTATTGATTTATTAGAGAATCCAGGTTGGGGCTTTTTTCAGATTTAATTTGGCAGGTTCCAGGTAATTCATTGACAGTGGTGTTTGGCTCTGAGAGGTAAAACTATTGTAGTCAAGGAAACTTGATCACTTTTGAGGAATTTTGAAATATATACAAATCCAGGAGCTTTAAATGTGCAAGTCCATCCTGGATTTTTCAAAATAGGTCACCATAATTACATGTCAATGACAGTGTTCGCTTCCATTAAAAATCACCATGTACCAAGAGTGACCACAATTATACTGAGATACCACAACTATCAGGGAGTAGCCGTGTTAGTCTATACCCACAAAAATAACAAGGAGTCCGGAGGCACCTTAAAGACTAACAGAAGTTTATGCTCAAATAAATCTGTTAGTCTTTAAGGTGCCACCGAACTCCTTGTTATTTTAATCTGAAAAAAGCCCCAAACTGGATTCTCTAATAAATCAATAATTCTCTGCCGATATATTTCACAGAGTTAGAAAAAAAATTGCCAATTATTTTTCTAGGGATAGTTTTGAAATAAAATAGTTTTATTTGAAACATATGCTGGAGGTCTCATGCTGCCAGTACTAAAATATCCTGGAATTTCTAAACATTATAGATGACAATTTCTTAACTCAAAAAGTGTTAAGCCAGCATGGCGAAATTCTATATTAGACTGTGTCCTCACAGATAAAGAGGCACTGATCATAGAACTAAACGTTAATGGTAGCCTAGGTACAAGTGATCATGACTTGATGACATTTATGATATGCAAGCAGAATAAAAACCAGACCAGTACTATATATACTTGGTGATTTAATAGGCCAGTTTCACAAAACTGAAAACAATTATGAGGTAAATCACATAACAAATGAAAAAAAAGTTGATAGTAATGAATATAAATCAGAAGTTATGAATTATAGAAAATTGATAAGAGAAGCCAAGGGACATGAAGAGACATTTATGGCCGTCAGAGTTAAAGACAATAAGAAGGAATTTTAAAAATATATTAGGAACAAAAAGAATCCTGACAATGGTATTGGTCCATTACTAGATAGAAATGGTAGAATTATCAATAATAATGCAGAAAAGGCAGAATGTTCAATAAATATTTCTGTTCCATATTTGGGGGAAAACAGATGAAGCAATGTCATCATACAGTGATGATAATACTTTTTCCATTTCGCTAGTGTCTCTGGAGGATGTGAAACAGAAGCCAATAAAGTTAGATATTTTAAAAACAGCAGGTCCAGATAACCTGTATCCAAGTTAAAAATGCTGCCTGAGGAGCTCGCTGGACCATTAATGTTATGTTAAAGCTATGAAATTCTTCACTCAATTTTTTCTTTTTTTTTTTAATACAAAAAAATGAAACCAATAATTTTTCAGGTTTAAAAAAACATGCTCAGTAACATGCTTCAGTAAAATGTTTGGGCTTTGGAAAAAGGTTTGTGATTTGGTTTTTGAAAATCAATATTTTTTTTTATTTAAACTTTCAGTTTCTGGGGGAGTTCACCAAAAACTGGAAAATTTCTGCATTGAAATGACATTTTTCTTTTTTTAAAAATGCTTAGATGGAAACTTTTTGACCAGCTTTAGTATTTCACAACTTTTTGGCCAAGGTCTGAAATGAGCAACATTGTAAAAACAATATAATAATGGCTAGACTAAGGAAGTGGTAAAAAAAGTTAAAAGGACTTTCCATTTTAAAAGTCCTCTTCTTTTTGTCTTCTGTTAACATAGCTAGAAATTAGGACTGTGAGCTAATAAATGTTATTAAAAACCACCTCAGAGTATTGTCCTGAAAATGCAGTTAATAAATCAAACTTATATTCATTCTGTCACTAAGATGAGCAAACTTAAGCTACTCAACCTGAATAGCTGTCTGTATCCCTCAAATACCTAAGCTCATTTTACCACGTTAAACCAATGTGGGCTGGCATAGTTTTACTTCAGTTCTAGACTGGCTACATCCATGTTTCCTAATGTGATTTCAGTCATGCAAGCACAGCTTTTTAGGATAGATTCGTCTGAGAATTATGACAGCCAAGATGGTGGTGCACAGCATATCAAAAGTATATTGACTTTTAAGCTTGTAAACTTTTCTTAAAAACTCTTCTTCTTTTCCTGCATTACTATGTATATGTGTTGTCTCAGGTGTGAGTTGGCCCTTTAAGACACTTGTGATTGAGCTTCACCTGTGCCAAGCTTAGCTCAGCTCCCAGGTGAAAGGAATGAAGGGTAGAGTCATGTGACAAGGCTCAGGTGACTAGACTGGGCTGCTGTGGATTAAGAGCAGCCTTTGGACAATAGAGAGGTAGATAATTCTTACATGTGATTTTGATAACAAGCTCACCTTGTGGGACCATATTGAAAATATTATAGATAAGTGTAAAGGAAGAATCAATTTACTTTAAAAGTTATCTGGAACCTCCTGAGGCAGTGGATAAGAAAATGGTGATAACTCTATGCAGAGCACTAATCCGACTATTACTGAGTATGGCTGCCAGGTCTTTAGGTCAGCATTGAAAACAAATCTGAGAAAACTAGACTGCATCCAAGCACAGGCATGCGTATGGCATGTGGTGCCGTCATTAAGACACATCTGTGTGTAATGCAGATAGCAGCAGCAGCAGAAATACCTATCACTCTTAGAATGAAGCTCCTAGACTTCACTTTTGGGCCAAAATACTACGTAATAATGAAGATGATAGCACTGAGCTAACATACAGTGATTGTTGGGAATTAAGTGGAGACTGGGTGGGACAAACATTCAAAATTCCTCTTGTAGCTAGGGCAAAGAGATGGATAAAGAATCTCAGTGAAAAGAAAGGCCGAAAACAGGTCATATCTACAGCTGTGGGAAAAAACTCTCTCAATGGAAAACCATCCTCCCTGAGATAGAAGTGGAGTTATTTAATACAATAAACAAAAAGAGAAGAAGAATAAATATACAAGATACAGCAAATCAGTCTCTGTTAAGTGGGGACACTGTTATCAAATGTATACTGACAGTCCTAACAGGAAGGAACTAGCAGAGTGAGAACAGCTTTCTGTGTGTCTGTATTCGGGGTTAAGAAAGCCATAAGGCTAACAACTTTTTCTCTAAAAAAAGGAGTACTTGTGGCACCTTAGAGACTAACAAATTTATTTTAGCATAAGCTTTCGTGAGCTACAGCTCACTTCATCAGATGCATTCAGTGGAAAATACAGTGGGGAGATTTATATACATAGAGAACATGAAACAATGGGTGTTACCATACACACTGTAACGAGAAAAGAAAAGGAGTACTTGTGGCACCTTAGAGACTAACAAGGTGCCACAAGTACTCCTTTTCTTTTTGCGAATACAGACTGACATGGCTGCTACTCTGAAAACTGTAACGAGAGTGACAGGTAAGGTGAGCTATTACCAGCAGGAGTGCGGAGGGAGGGAAACCTTTTGTAGTGATAATCAAGGTGGGCCATTTCCAGCAGTTGACAAGAACCTCTGAGGAACGGGGGGGGGGGGAATAAACATAAACATGGGGAAATAGTTTTACTTTGTGTAATGACTCATCCATTCGCAATCTTTATTCAAGCCTAAATTAATTGTATCCAGGTTGCAAATTAATTCCAATTCAGCAGTCTCTCGTTGGAGTCTGTTGAGCAATGCCCCTCTGCCATGTACATTGGTCAAACTGGACAGTCTCTACGTAAAAGAATAAATGGACACAAATCAGACATCAAGAATTATAACATTCAAAAACCAGTCGGAGAACACTTCAATCTCTTTGGTCACTCGCTTACAGACCTAAAAGTTGCTATTCTTCAACAAAAAAACTTCAAAAACAGACTCCAACGAGAGATTGCTGAATTGGAATTAATTTGCAAACTGGATACAATTAACTTAGGCTTCAATAAAGACTAGGAGTGGATGGGTCATTACACAAAGTAAAACTATTTCCCCATTTTATTTTCCCCCCACCCCCCATGTTCCTCAGAGGTTCTTGTCAACTGCTGGAAATGGCCCACCTTGATTATCACTACAAAAGGTTTCCCTCCCCCCTCCCCCCGCTCTCCTGCTGGTAATAGCTCACCTTACCTGATCACTCTCATTACAGTGTGTATGGTAACACCCATTGTTTCATGTTCTCTATGTATATAAATCTCCCCACTGTATTTTCCACTGAATGCATCCGATGAAGTGAGCTGTAGCTCACAAAAGCTTTGCTCAAATAAATTTGTTAGTCTCTAAGGTGCCACAAGTCCTCCTTTTCTTTTTGCAAACACAGACTAACACGGCTGCTACTCTGAAACTTTTTCTCTGTCTTTATGGCTGAGCTAACAGGGACATTGGAGGCACCATAGGCACTAACTCTGTGGGTGCTTCGGAACTCAAGCGCTCACAGAAAAAAAATAGGGGGTTCTCAGGCCTACAAGCAACATTTGTGATTCTGTCACAGTTAGAGTAGCCTTCCTTCCTTCAAATCATTCACCACCATTACAATCTTGAGCGTTTAACTGACTATCCAGGCTATAATGGCTGCAGTCCACTTTCTGTAATCTTGTGTCTGGGAATTTTGTATTGTCACTGAAGTTAATATTTTGCAGAAAGTGAGGAAGGATCTAGATTTTGTTATTAATTAAGACACCTTTATGCATTAATTAGTGAGCTTAACCTCATAAGAGACATATGAAGATTGTTCCCATACAGGAACACTTTGTTACAAGGCATTTTACAGGAAAGTTATTTTAATGTAGGCTCTAGGGATCATATGGCGAGTCTGTTTTACAAAGAGCTTTCTAGCCTGTTTCGATGATCAGTTGGCATTCTCTTTGAAATTGTTGTATTGTTTCTCTTTTCATGCATTTACAATTGTATTTATAAATACTGAAGATTAAAATAAACAGTTTGAAAATGTCCCACCTTCACTTTGAAGCTGCTGCAATGCAATTGCCATTGACATCAGTGGAGCCAGGATTTCACCTGGGATTTACCTTTCATCCTCAATTCTGTAGGATCCATGGTCATTCTTAGCTCCTGTGTTAGGGCATTCCATAGTTGTGGACCAGGAGCTGCGAAACCTCCTATGAGTGCTAACCATGCTGATGACAGTTCCATTGTCCCTATTGAGTGCAGTTTTGATAGTCTGGATCTTGGAGTGAGAGGCCATCTTTGAGCTTACAAACAGGTAATAGAAAACAAGTATAGCAACTCTATGCCACTCCCATCCTTTGTTGCCCAGCCCCTGGCGTAAAGGGAAAAAATGGTGCGGTGTGAAGAGGAATATTCGCAACCAGTGTCGCATAGTGGTCAGGCAGGGTGCAGCAGGTTGTGTTCCTCTTTGACATCCACCTTTTTGACTATAGATCCACGCTATGGTGGTCTGTCTCTTTTTTGTGATTCATCCCACTGGCCAGGTCACGCATTCCAGTCCAGCCCTTTCAAGATACATACAAAAAAAATCCACAAATGGGGAAGTTTCAGATCAGGGCTTTCTTCTTAGGCTAGGGACTTGGGATCTGGACCTTAGTGTGTTCAGGGCCTTCCCCAACTTGGTTCTCTGCTGAGGGATAGGATCCTATCGTTTTCCCTCTTTAGGGGCTAGTAGGGGAGCCAGGGCCCACCCCCTCCACTGAGCTATGATGCAGGGCCCAATGGTGGGCAACTAAGTCTTGCATCTTAAGGTACTATGCAGCTGCCTCCATGGTTCACTTCCTACCAGAATTCCCTTTTCCCCACAGGGTAAATTAAAGAACTGCACACAAAATAAAGTATCTCCCCTCTGAAACAATCACCAGTCCCTCCTTTGCAGGCACGGTCAAGTCACTATTGCTGGGCCACAAACAACAAGAGCTCCTGTGGTGCTCCTTCGCAAGAGCTGCAGGTCTACTCCGGTCCATTGTCTGCCCGCCGCTGAGCTGCTCTGGTTCCCTTTTTTAGCTTTGCCTCCAGCTTGTTCAGGGTTTGCAGGTGTGCAAGGGCCACCTGGGCCTAGAGCTGCTCCTTAACCCCTTCTTCTCCAGTGTGGGGTTTCAGAGTAGCAGCCGTGTTAGTCTGTATTCGCAAAAAGAAAAGGAGTACTTGTGGCACCTTAGAGACTAACAAATTTATTAGAGCATAAGCTTTCATGAGCTACAGCTCACTTCATCGGATGCATTTGGTGGAAAAAACAGAGGAGAGATTTATATACACACACACAGAGAACATGAAACAATGGGTTTATCATACACACTGTAAGGAGAGTGATCACTTAAGATAAGCCATCACCAGCAGCTGGGGGGGAAAAGGAAGAAAACCTTTCATGGTGACAAGCAAGGTAGGCTAATTCCAGCAGTTAACAAGAATATCAGAGGAACAGTAGGGGGTGGGGTGGGAGGGAGAAATACCATGGGGAAATAGTTTTACTTTGTGTAATGACTCATCCATTCCCAGTCTCTATTCAAGCCTAAATTAATTGTATCCAGTTTTCAAATTAATTCCAATTCAGCAGTCTCTCCTTGGAGTCTGTTTTTGAAGCTTTTTTGTTGAAGTATAGCCACTCTTAGGTCTGTGATCGAGTGACCAGAGAAATCTACATACTGTTCCTGGGTTAGTGGTTCTGTTGTGTGGTGTGTGGTTGCTGGTGAGTATTTGCTTCAGATTGGGGGGCTGTCTGTAAGCAAGGACTGGTCTGTCTCCCAAGATCTGTGAGAGTGATGGGTCGTCCTTCAGGATAGGTTGTAGATCCTTGATGATGCATTGGAGAGGTTTTAGTTGGGGGCTGAAGGTGATGACTAGTGGCGTTCTGTTGTTTTCTTTGTTGGGCCTGTCCTGTAGTAGGTGACTTCTGGGTACTCTTCTGTCTCTGTCAATCTGTTTCTTCACTTCAGCAGGTGGGTATTGTAGTTGTAGGAATGCATTATAGAGATCTTGTAGGTGTTTGTCTCTGTCTGAGGGGTTGGAGCAAATGCAGTTATATCGTAGCGCTTGGCTGTAGACAATGGATCGAGTGGTATGATCTGGATGAAAGCTAGAGGCATGTAGGTAGGAATAGCGGTCAGTAGGTTTCCGATATAGGGTGGTGTTTATGTGACCATCGCTTATTAGCACCGTAGTGTCCAGGAAGTGGATCTCTTGTGTGGACTGGTCCAGGCTGAGGTTGATGGTGGGATGGAAATTGTTGAAATCATGGTGGAATTCCTCAAGAGCTTCTTTTCCATGGGTCCAGATGATGAAGATGTCATCAATGTAGCGCAAGTAGAGTAGGGGCATTAGGGGACGAGAGCTGAGGAAGCGTTGTTCTAAGTCAGCCATAAAAATGCTGGCATACTGTGGGGCCATGCGGGTACCCATCGCAGTGCCGCTGATTTGAAGGTATACATTGTCCCCAAATGTGAAATAGTTATGGGTCAGGACAAAGTCACAAAGTTCAGCCACCAGGTTAGCCGTGACAGTATCGGGGATACTGTTCCTGACGGCTTGTAGTCCATCTTTGTGTGGAATGTTGGTGTAGAGGGCTTCTACATCCATAGTGGCCAGGATGGTGTTTTTAGGAAGATCACCAATGGACTGTAGTTTCCTCAGGAAGTCAGTGGTGTCTCGAAGATAGCTGGGAGTGCTGGTAACAAAGGGCCTGAGGAGGGAGTCTACATAGCCAGACAATCCTGCTGTCAGGGTGCCAATGCCTGAGATGATGGGGCGTCCAGGATTTCCAGGTTTATGGATCTTGGGTAGCAGATAGAATACCCCAGGTCGGGGCTCCAGGGGTGTGTCTCTGCGGATTTGTTCTTGTGCTTTTTCAGGGAGTTTCTTGAGCAAATGCTGTAGTTTCTTTTGGTAACTCTCAGTGGGATCAGAGGGTAATGGCTTGTAGAAAGTGGTGTTGGAGAGCTGCCTAGTAGCCTCTTGTTCATACTCCGACCTATTCATGATGACGACAGCACCTCCTTTGTCAGCCTTTTTGATTATGATGAAGTCAGCCATAAAAATGTTGGCATACTGTGGGGCCATGCGGGTACCCATCGCAGTGCCGCTGATTTGAAGGTATACATTATCACCAAATGTGAAATAGTGTGGGGTTTGTACACCGCATCGTATGTGGTCAGGGTACCCTGGTACTCAAATTATCCCCAGCTCCCCAAATAGCTCCTTGTGGCCATAGGCAGCAGGGTACAATTTAAGGCTGTCCTGAGGCTTCGGTAAATTGCACTGAAATCTGAACTAGTCCTTGGCAGGTCCCAGCATTTGCGAAAAACCAAAGTGATTTAATGCCAGCTTTGCCTCTCCCTCTGCCCCAGTTCTGCATGGAGCAAAGCTCAGCCCAACCAAAGGACCAGCCCATTATGGTTGGATTACAGTTTTACACGTGATTGCTATGAAAATGGTGCAAAACCATCAACAGAACCTCACAATTTTTGAGTCCAGCATATGGGGTACCAGACTGAGGGTCAGGAGACCTACAGCTATTGTTGACTGTGCCACTGATTCACTGTGTGAACCTGGGCAAGACACTTTCCTTCTCAGTGTCTCAGTTTGTAAAAAAGGGATAATGACACTTTTCTCACTGAAGCTGCTGGGCGAAATCCTGCCCTCTCTGAAGTCAATAGCAAAACTCTCAATATTTCTAAATTGTCTATAAATTTCCTTTAAAAGCCCATAGTCTATTGAAGCATTTTAGACACTTTCATTTTTCTTCCCAGACTGTGCTTGAATGGGAATACGATTTTTCAAAGCGAACGTGCTTTCCTGCCCGTGTCCGTTCCCATGGTAGCACCGTGACAGCGGCACTCACTGCTGCTACAATGTGGCTCTGTACATTAATGTGCCAGCTGGGTCTGTCTGTTTCCAGCTGCCTCCCCAACCTCCACCCTGCAGCTGTCTGCTGAGCTGAGGAGGGAGCACCCCATTATGCTCTCAACTGCCTGCCAGATTGAGAAAAGACAAGCTCCCCATTCCATAGCTGCTTCTACAATTGGGGTGAAAATCCCCCATTCCTTTTAGGAGCCAGCATAGTTGAAGGAAGGGAGATGCTTCCCTATGCCCACATTCCTGTCTTTTTGGAGGCTGAAAATGCAGCCCCTAACAAGGGCTTGCTAGGTGTGAATGTTCACAGGCATAAAGGGACCCGGCAGCATGCTGGCTGGACATGACACCAGCTGAACCGATAGTCTCCTGCCATGTTCAGTGGTCATGGTTGACTCTACTTGCAGTTAAACCATTTTTGAGCAGCATCAGCTGCCAACATCTGTTCTCAGAGATGGGTAATTTTGCTAATGTCAACAGAGCTTTCGAATGTAAGCTCCTCTGGGGCTGGAGCTCTTTTCTTGTCTGTGTTTGTAGAGTGCCTAGGAGAACAGGACCTGGATCCCGATGGGAGCCTCTGGATGCTATTGCAATATAAATGGTAAATACTAATAGCAGCAAGTGATGCTGTCAGAGAACCGCAATGCAAATAGCCACTTCTTACTCTGCTTTTTAAAATGATAAGTATTAGCAGAGCCAGAAACTGTCCAACACTGATATGAGGAGTCTCCAAAATCTCTTCAGTAAAGGCCCGAGTTTCAAATATATATTTTAAGCGAAGTTAGTGGATGACAATTGCTTACAGTAGCCAACAGGTGGAGCTGTGTTGCCGCTAGCTCGGTACCTGCAGCAGGGAATGAAGGCAAACAATTTGCCTTGAAACATCCCTTTTGCAGTCTGCAATCACATAATACATAATGTGGAACTTTACTCCCTATGGCAAGGCCGTGACGCAAGCAGACGAGCAGAGAAATTAGTAGTTGGCACTGATATCATAAAGTTGATCTGCTGCAGCACAAAAGGTGTATGTGGTCCTTGGCTGAGCTGAGAATACAGCTATCCAGTCACACAAGGCAAGGTCCTTTCCTCTCCTTCTTTTCAAAGGCTGGGGTGTGTCTGCCAGACAGTTTGAATAACTATTTATTGAAAACAGTTATTTGGAAACTGTTTTTCCAGTGAAACCAGTTTTCTCTCCCTCGCTGGGTTCCTCCAACCAAATAACTTGGAGTTCAGAGATTGGGTCACAGTTCATCTCAGGAGAGTCACAGAATCTGGTCAATGGTGCTATGTGATTCATACCTACCTCTATACTATGAGCTAGGCGTGCGATTTTCACTCAATGACAGCTAGCGTGAGTATAAATCATAGTGTAGTTGTGATAGCATGGGCAGGGGCAGCAGGGGCATGGCTTACCCATGCTGAGTACAAACCCACCTACACCCTGTGGGTACGTACTCAGCACAGCTAAGGATGCCTCTGCGGTCTCTGTCCAGTGCTACTGCAGCTACACTGCTAGCACAAGGGTATGCAAGATGAGAACCACACACTTAGCTCATAGTATAGACATAGCCTATAATGACCTGAACCATCTGCAGCACTCTGGGAATCAGGAACAGGGGAAGGCAGATCGAAGGTGGCACATGATCAGCAAGCTGGAGGCAGCAGCTGGGACCTACCTGCAGAGGAGAGGTGAGGGAGCAGGAAAATAGACATTATTTGCTCAGCAGCTGATTTTACTGAAGGAGGTTGTGATACACAGTACCATTAGTGCCAACTGCCAAAGGGTTCCCGACTCTCTGTGTCAGTAACTCCTATCTGACTTGACAAACTCACTACACCTAACACACCACTTCCATGGTATTTATTCCTAAATATTGTCTTGCAAGGTATCATATGCAAGCCGGGGACACACAGGCCATTAATATATTTGAGAAATGTATGTACTGACGCTATATAAGGAGTTATGTGTATATGTACTAAAAATATACTTGAGAGTCTGTGTCCAAGGCAGGCATGACAAATAGGTTTTTCCAAACAAATGGAAAAGCAAGTTTCTTCCAGATGGGAGGCAAGATAATTATCCCTCTCTCTGATATAGGTCACGCATCACAATGGAAGCCAAATCTGCAGTTGGAGTAAACAAGGGGACAAGAAGACACCAGAGACTAAACCACAGGAAGTCATTCTGACTCTGGGGTCAAACCAATGAGTTTTGCGAAATATGAGGAGAAGCAAGAAGCCATTTCCCCGAAGAACACCTTTGGTGGAGGGGGGTGATTTGTAATGCTTTGGATCCTGGTTTGATTGAAAACCAGCAAGCTCTTCAGAAAAGACTTGGGCAAGAAACTGTCTTAGGTCTGGTCTAACTACAGACCTATATTGGCATAACTACATCCCTCAGGGGTGTGAAAAATCCCCACCCCTGAGCGACATAGTTATACTGACCTAATCCCCTATGTAGACAGCACTATGTTGGTGGGAGAGCTTCTCGAGTTGACATAGCTACCACCTCTCATGGAGGTGGATTAAGTATATGTTGGTCTAGAGCATCTTCATTAAAGTGGTACAGCATTTTAAGTGTAGACCTGCCCATAGACAAAAGATTGTAGTCTGTTAGAATTAAGTATTTATCTCTAAAAAGCATGTTATACTTTTGTTTATTTGTAACCTGTTGTTCTTATTATCCTTGCTCACTTAAATCTTTATCTTTGTCAATAAACTTATATTTGTTTTCAGTATAAATAGCTTACAGTGATGTGTTGTTATATTCTAGCCGATACTCAGTTGAATCAAATAAGCTGGTGTGTGTATTGCCTCTTTGGGGACAGTGTACCTAGTAATTACTGTGCATGTCCAGTGACATGGGCTGGACATTATAAGAGGATGTTTGTGAGGAGTTCATGGACTGGGATACACCTCCAAGGCAAAGACAGGGCTGGCAAAGTTCTGAGGAGAGTGCTTGAGTGGCAGAAAGGCTGG
Organism: Dermochelys coriacea; assembly: GCF_009764565.3. Taxonomy (NCBI): domain Eukaryota; kingdom Metazoa; phylum Chordata; order Testudines; family Dermochelyidae; genus Dermochelys; species Dermochelys coriacea. Next base: position 44,538,153 of record NC_050069.1, on the reverse strand, counting down.
TGGTGTGTAGGAGCTGACACCCAGGTACCACAAGAAAGGTTCCCTCATGTTGGAGGCAGGGGAGTAACAAATTGACTCACCATCCTGGATGCCCTGAGGCAGCGATTCAGAGATTACTTGTAAATCGAGTTGGGTGAAATTCTGTACCAACTGAGGTCAATGGCAAACTCTCCCATTGACTTCATTGGGTCCTGGATTTCACACATCGTGTTTTTGTCAGTTCATTGCCATTCCAGATCCAACAGAGCACAATAAAGAGAAGGAAATGCAAGACAAGTTTTCCAGGCAGAGAATTTAAAGATCTAAGCATCTTATTTAAGGAACAAGATAGAGAGGTGAATTGGGGGAGTGCACTGTGCCCCATGGCACTTATATTGAAAGCAGGTCAGGGATTGGATTTTCTTTGTTTGTACAGTGCCTAGCACAGGGGGTTTTGGTGCATGACTTAAGGTCCTAGGTACTCTATGAATAAATAATAATCATGATTAATAGAAGTCTGGGTGCTGAAAAGAATTTAGAAGGTGAGGCAGTAAGTGGAATCTCTGAGCACAGATCTCATGTTCTCATTTGTCATCTGGGTTGCTAATGAAAGGGGTTAGTTAGCAGAAACGCAGATTACAAAGTAGCAACACCTTTTGATATTCCCATGAACTTTATTTAATCTTTTTAGGTTATGCAGTTCCTTATTTCTTGATGATAGAGAGAGTTAGTTTATATTAGGAGACAAAAAGCTTCAGTTTGCTTTGATAACCCTAAAGAGAAATGAGTAGGCTAATCCAGAATCTTTTTCTTCTGATACTAGTAATTCCAATCTGAAGTTTTTTCTTGATGGCATACTAATAAAGTAGGACTCTGAAAATCCATACTCTAGGTGGGATTCATTGCATTGGTAATAGAAGGCAGAGTCTTTCATTTCTAGATCGTCATTCAAATTTAGCCCATGTCAGTAATAAGGAATAATTAAATATTATTTCCATCTGTTGGCTGCTTTGTGGCCTAATGCACCATCTGTGAAAGTGGGCCTTAGTTCACTTCTAGTGGGCAAGTGCTCCCATGATATTTGCTACCAGTTCATACCTTTGTTAAGGGTCTAGGCAGAGAAGATAATGTTATATGGGCCTGGACACCAAACTGTCCTCTTTCTGCTTCCCACTTACAACAATTATAACAAAAACATAGTCAGAGCTGAATAGGACCCTATGTTAGTTGTGAGCTCATCCTCCAGTTCTGAGATTGCTACTTTTCTAAACTGAACTATTGCTTAAATTGTTTCCTCTTTTTTCCTCTTTTCCATCTCAGCACTGTAAAGGGCTTCCAGGTTACTATGAGATGCTACACAGGATTCCTCCATCCTGTCTTCCAGAGGTAGTTCTCTTCAGGGCCATCCCTGCAGTTATATTACTGGGCTATATTGCTCAGGCTCTTCAGCACGATATCTTATTAACTGCTCAGATGAGTAGATCCACCAAAGGAATAGATTGCAGCTCACCGACTATTCCTTTTTCATAATTTTATTTTATTCTCTATAAGTTCTCATACTGCTGTCCAGTAGTGCAGTAAGTGATGTAACTAACATTGGTCTCATGCAGTTTGTTCTTTCCCTCATTCTCACCTCAGGAGGAGAGTTGTGTGTGCAATGGAATGTTTTGTATTGGTAGGGTTGGTTTTTTGGCTGGTTGGTTGGTTGGCTGGCTTTTTTAAATATCCATGTTGCTATGCGTTTGTTAGAAAAGGCATGGTTGAAGAAATGTGCCGTGCACTTGGAGTAGAGGGTGCTGAGGGTTCTGATGATCCTTAGTTCCTGGGGAAGTTCATTCCACAGTCTCAGGCTGGCCCCCAAGAAAGCTCTGTCTCCTGCACAGATGAGCTTTTCCCTTGTGGCAGAGAGTTCCATTGTGCTTGAGGAGCAGAGTTATCAACCTCCGTCTTCATCCTTGCGCTTCAAGTGTTCTTTTAGACAGCCTGACCCCTGGCCACAGAGTGCCTTGCAGATAAGGATTGAGACCTTGAATGTGACTCAATAGTCCATGGAAAGCCAGTGTAGGGAGCAGAGGACAGATCTGATGTGCTTGCCTAAGTCCAAGTTGCTAAGGAGATAGTGAAGTTTCCTAAGAGCTAATGGCTTCAGGTCCATGAATGGTATCCCCTTCCCTTGTCCCATGCAACTGCATTCTCACACTGATACTCAATGTATAGTAAATTATTGGCCCCAACATCTTTTCACATTTACTGCAGTTTGATTCCACCATTAGTGTTCCCCCTCCCATCTCCCACTGAAGTTGAGAGCTTTGCCATTAATTAAAAGTGGAGCAAGATCAGTGCTGGGTTTACAATGGCTCCAGTGGCTCCATGGAGCCGGGCCCATGCTCAGAAGGGGCCCTGGCCTGCTCTGCTTGCACTGTGCCCTGAGACCCCATTGGCTCCCCCAGCCCACCACTTGCTCCTCTCTGCCCCGGCCCCACCCCCTGCTACTCTCAGCCCCCTGGCTGGGACCCAGCTCACCTCCAGCTCTGGGTAGTCTCTGCTTCCCACCACCTGTGGGGCCCCGCCTGCCTCCCTGGAGCTGAGCCACCTGGGGGTGATGCAGAAGCCTGGCCAGACTCAGCCAGGTGTGCGTGTGGTGGGGAAACAGTGTGTCCCTGCCATGCCATGCCCCATGTCCTTTGGCTGGCCCCTCGCTCCAGGGACTGACCTCCCCATGCCATGCTCCATTGCCTACTTGGGGCAGCCACAGATATGTTTGGCACCAGGCCCACAAAAGGTTAATCCGGCCCTGAGCAAGATTATGCCTTCAGTCATTATTTAAGCTCCCACTACCCTTCCTACACACTTGGATGTATTTATTTTTTACTTGAATTTTTCTGGATGTCTGTTTTTAAACTGTTTGTTGATTGCAAGATGTCACAGTGTCCAAAGTGGCTCGCACCTGTGAATGCCAATCTTAGGTCAGACTATCAGAAAATAGGGCAGACATCCCTAATTGGTGGATATTCTATTATTAGATTTAACCAAACCACTAACAAATGTGCACTCCTGGATCACTACATTAGCTTTACCATGGAGCCGTAGACAGTCCCCCTTAGGCTCTCCAGCCTCTACTTTACCACCTAAACAAACTGGATTTTATGATGAGAGATTATTAAAACCCAAATTACCACATGTTAGGTTCTAACAGCCACAAAGGGCCAATCACTTACCCCAGGTCAAGGTATACTCCAGATCTCACCAAAGACAATGGTGAAGCCAATTTTTCTAGTAAACTAGCTAAAGGTTTATTAGCTAAGAAAAAGAAATGAGAGTCACTGAGAGGTTAAAGAAGGCAATATATATAAAACAGTAGGAGGGAAAGTAGACACCACCTTGCTCAGGCACGTCTCCTGAATCCTACATGTGGAAACTAGGGCTGTCATTTAATCGTAGTTAACTCACATGATTAACTCCAAAAAATTAACCGTGATTAAAAAATTAATTGTAATTAATCAGTTTTATCGCAATGTTAAGCAACAGAATGCCAATTGAAATTTATTAAATATTTTGGGATGTTTTTTTACATTTTCAAATATATTGATTTAAATTACAACACAGAATACGAAGTGTACAGTGCTCACTTTATATTATTATTTTATTACAAATATTTGCACTGTGAAAATGATAAACACAAGAAACAGTATTTTTCAATTCACTTCATACAAGTACTATAGTGTAATCTCTTTATCGTGAAAGTGAAACTAACAAATGTAGATAGCTTTCTATTACACAACTGCACTCAAAACCAAAACAATGCAAAACTTTGGAGCCTACAAGTCCACCCAGTCCTACTTCTCATTCAGCCAATCGCTAAGACAAACAAGTTTGTTTACATTTATGGGCAATAATGCGACCCAGTTCTTATTTACAATGTCACCAGAAAGTGAGAGCAGTCATTGGCATGGGAATTTTGTAGCCGGCATTGCAAAGTATTTACGTAGCAGATATGGTAAACATTCGTAAGCCCCTTCATGCTTCGGCCACCCTTCCAGAGGACATGATTCCATGCTGATGACACTTGTTAAAAAAATAATGTATTAATTACATTTGTGATTGAACTCTTTGGGTGAGAATTGTATATCTCCGGCTCCATTTTACCTACATTCTGCCATATATTTCATGTTATAGTAGTCTTGGATAATGACTCAGCACATGTTGTTCATTTTAAGAACACTTTCACTGCAGATTTGACAAAACACAAAGAAGGTACCAACGTGAGACTTCTAAAGATAGTGACAGCACTCAACTCAAGGTTTAAGAATCTGAAGTGCCTTCCAAAATCGGAGAAGGATGATGTGTGGAGCATGCGTTCAGAAGTCTTAAAAGAGCAACATTCCGATATGGAAACTACGGAACCTGAACCACCAAAAAAAGAAAATCAACCTTCTGCTGGTAACATCTGACTCAGATGATGAAAATGAACATGCGTAGGTCTGCACTGCCTTGGATTGTTATCAAGCAGAAGCTGTCATCAACATGGACGCATGTCCTCTGGAATGGTGGTTGAAGCATAAAGGGGCATATGAATCTTTAGCATATCTGGCATGTAAATATCTTGCGACGCTGGCTATAACAGTGCCATGAGAACACCTGTTCTCACTCTCTGGTGACATTGTGAACAAGAAGCGGGCAGCATTATCTCCTGCAAATGTAAACAAACTTGTTTTTCTGAGCAATTGGCTGAACAAAAAGTAGGACTGAGTGGACTTGCAGGCTCTAAAGTTTTACATGGTTTTGTTTTTGAATGCAGTTTTTTGTACATAATTCTACATTTGTAAGTTCAACTTTCATGATAAAGAGATTGCACTACAGCACTTGTATGAGGTGAATTGAAAAATATTATTTCTTTGTTTTTTACAGTGCAAATATTTATAAGGAAAAATAAATATAAAGTGAGCACTGTACACTTTCTATTCTATGTTATAATTGAAATCAATATATTTGAAAATGTGGAAAACATCCAAAAATATTTAAATCAATGGTATTTTATTATTTTTTAACAGTGCAATTAATTGCGATTAATTTTTTTAATTGCACAATTAATCACAATTAATTTTTTTACTTGCTTGACAGCCCTAGTGGAAACTGATTTCCAGTCATAGTCATATTCAAATATAAGTGACAGTCATTATATATAACACGTGAATCAAAGTTTGTAAGTCCAAAATGATAGCAGCGATGTTGTAATCTGCTAGTTTTCCGTAAGTCTCTCAGGGCTTCCCACAATTGGCTTTGGGGACCTCTGTCCAATCACTTAGGGTTCCCCTTGTCAGAATCCAAGCAGTCCAGAGATGCAGGATCATTCCCTTAAGACAGTATTTATAGATCTTGCCCACAGCAAACTAGCTGACAGGTGTATCCACTCACATGGGTTTCGATAAGCAGCAACTTCCTATTGAGCAGTGAATGTCCATTGGTGAACCTGAAATGATCCTTGCTTTGAGGTTAACATTCTACTTCCTACACATACTCAAACAACCCAGTTACAGTGGTTTACATAACGTAATTACTGGCAATTCATTACAATAGAGATGGATAAGTGGGAACAATACAAATATCCTTACTTAGTACTCATGAAGTTCTGAAACTAAGTAAATTCTCATCCTCATCCTAACATACCTTTTGATATAGGGTTATTTACCACAGGGCAGGCATAATAGAAAATAAACAACAGGATCTAGCCAACCTTAACAATACAGTTACATTTTACACGTGAATGGGTTTGAACACACCATGACTTTTAATATTCCTTTGATTTCTGTTAGCATGTGGCTGAATTAGTCTGCTGGCAACCTATGAAACAGTATCACACAAGCTCAGAGTATGACAAGCCCAAGTGTATCACTGGGGTAAGCTAATCAAAGTCAGTGGGCTTGCATCAGGTGTGAAATGGCCTAATATCACCATCCAGCCTTTCCTATCATTTGTCTCTCACTGTTTACGGTCAACCTATTTATGGTTACCAGCTGTTCTTTCCTGAATCTCACCAAATTGAATCAAAAGAATAAAATGAAAAAATACTCTGTTAATTTCCAATTATCAAAATACTTAAAGTATATAACTTATAAAACAAAAAGATTGTATTATATCAGTGGGAGCAAACAAAGATTTGGGACCCAATCCTGCAAACCTCCATTTATAATAGGGCTAGAATACTCTTTCCATTTCCAAGCCTGTACCAACACGTCCCCTCAGAAACCACCCTACCCACACAAAGTTTTGACCCCCTCTAAAAGGGATGTGTTCCAGACACTCAATGAATTTTGATGGAGACTTCATTATTGCTATTGACTTTGCATGGAAGCCACTCAGATACTGCTGTGATGGACAGCAATATAAAACCAATAGATAGATAGTCTCATTGAGGGGACTACTTATAAGAGTAAGAATTTTTAGGACTGAGCCCTTGTATCATAATTTACTAAAGCAATCAAATTCAAGGAATGCCATTCATTTTGGTTATCATCATAGCTTCAACTTCAGCAAACTTCATTTCTTCCATATCATATGGACCATGTTGACAGAAAGCATGAGCTCAGAGACCCCACTGCTATTTTCCTAGCACATTACAAGTATGTTTGTTTTCTCATCCAATTTTAATTACAACAGTCCACACTGAATGACTTGACCAATTCAGGAACACATTTTAACAAGCTCCTTTATTTGTTTTTCCATGGAAACTTTCATTGGTAGACTCATGGGAAAAAAATAAGTAACATTATACAAACATCCTCCTCCAAAATAAAAGCTGCCCATGTTACTTTGTGAAGCAAACAGAAAAATTGGTCTCCTGCAGGGAAGTGCTGTATTTTCAAAATGGAACACTGGAGTTATAGGTGGAAACCTCCTAACTAGTATGTGTGTAAATTAATAATTGTAGTGCAGACACTTGCAACACTATTTCTGTAGCACAAGAAATAATCTCTCCCACAAAATCATACTCTGTGTGTCCAGTGATTTTAGTACAAGAGGAGTATTGTGGCTCCCTGCATCAGGGTGCACAATAGGGAAATACACACTCCTCCTCAGAGGGAAGTCAGAGTCGAGGGCTGGTACTAGGGTGCCCACACTGCATTGTATTAAAGGATACAGCAACTGCCACACCTGCATGTACTCTCCCAGGGGAGTTCTGTGTCTATCTTTGCAGGGAGAACATCGTCACTCACTGTCCAACATAGCAGTGGTTTTAAAAGCCAGAACTTCCATCCATCTGCACTTCTAAAGTGCCCATGACTGGCTAAATAGATGCTCTCAAGTTGGTTTAAATAGTGCGACTTGCTCAGACGTGACCATGCTCTTAGGGGTAGTCATAAATAATGAGGAGGTGTCAATATCAAGAGAGGGAAACTTGCTTTTGTAGTGAGACAACCACTCTCAGTCCTTATTCAAGCCCAAATTGATGGTGTTAAGTTTGCAAATGAATTGTAGCTCAGCAGTTTCTGGCTCACTACAAAAGCAATTTTCCTTCTCTTGGTATTGACACCTCCTCATCAATTATTGGGAGTGGACCACATCCACCCTGACCTAACTGGCCTTCAACATTGGTTCTCCACTTGTAAGGTAACTTCCTTCTCTTCATGTGCCAATATATATTTATGCCTGTTTTTGTAATATTCACTCCATGCGTCTGAAGAAGTGGGCTTTTTACCCACAAAAGCTTATGCCCAAATAAACTTGTTAGTCTTTAAGGTGCCACCGGACTCCTTGTTATTTTTGTGGATACAGACTAACATGGCTACCCCTCTGATACTTGATATCAACCTCTTGAAACATGTTTGAGAGGAATTCCTCTTCTGTGTCATAAGGTTGCCAAGTATCCAGCATGGAACCTTTAAAAATGTTAAATATTTTTGTCACAAGGGAATTTTGGAGAGGCAGATTGTGATCCAAAAGACTCACACTGATTTCAAAGGACTTTGGATCAGACCCTGTGTGAAGGTATTTTATAGATCCCACCTACCCCTTAGCACCCTAATAATGCCCACAGATCTTCCGACTCACAAGGGTATGCTGTGACATTTACAGCAGAGTCCTTCTTGCTACTTCAGTTCTTCTGCATGACTCAGGATGAAATATAACACTATTTCTCCCCATGAGTATGAAGCAGGAAGAAAGGTAGGATGGACTGGTTCAGGTACCATCATCCATCTCCTGACTGAAGAAGTTTTGCTTGCATATTTATAATTACTCTGGCATGTTTTGTAATTGATTTTTTAAAGCGAGAGAGGTTTGTAACTGTATGATGTGGAATATGATGGATCTTTTTGCACCTCTGAATGTCACAGGGTCCAATCCGGGAAAGGCTGGAAGGTGATAGGTTCCCTTGCCTCCCTCTGAAGTCAGTAGGGGTTGAGGGAGCTCCTCATCAGCAGAATTGGGTCTTTACTTTCAAGCATGAGAGCAATTAATATTTCTCTTTCGGAAAGATCTGTTTCTATAATTGGAGGAAATAGAAGGTTTATACTTTATGTAAGGACTGAATTTAGCTGTCAGCTACACATGTAAATCCTACATTGACTTCAACAGAGTTACTCCAGATTTACATCAGTGTGTCTGAGAGCACAATTTGGCCCTAGATGTTATATATTCTTTAAATAAAATATTGGGGGTATTTTCCCTTTATTCTTTGGATTGTCTTGTCTGAAGTAGCACTGGGCTGCTTGAAGTTGTGTTTGTTGAACACGTGTTTAATGTTTAATTTTTCTACAAATATCAGACCACAAATGCATCAGATATATTTTAATTTTGTTTAGTAACTTCAAAAACAGGCCAGCTGAACGCTCCTAAGGAGGGCGGAATGCCCCATTGCATGCTGTTTTCAGTTTTCCATTTTGCTGTGGGCAGCAGCCCCTTAGTGTTGTTCTGGTCACTCTATCATCAGGGTGTTCTCCAGCCTGTCCAGAACTGACGTCATGCTCTATGCAGTCCATTTTGTCCCCAGGTAAGGGGTGGGCTAGGGGAGGAAAAGGGCAGGTTAGGGCATGGCTGGAGCAGTGTCTTTGTCTATTTTGTTCCAGTGTGATGGCTCAGAGAAGGCTATTACAAGCCACATAATTTAAGCTGGCCTAAGGTGCATGAATTAGGAAGGAACAAGAAGAATGAAAGATCTTGGCCCTGTGTCTTCTACAAAGGTGCTGGAATGTTGTACTTGTACATGCTTTGAGTAGTCAAATATTTCTCAAGGAAGCAAATTGCTGAGTAATTAACTGGTATTACAGAAAATAGAAACTACTCTAGTATGTTGGCAAGATTTTCCCCTATCAAAGCTCCATAAAGTAGGCGAAAAGGACTCTTTAGAAAGAAGTCCTCACCCTCCAAGAGCTACTTGGCATCAACAAATGAATTCAAAGTGTGTTTACATTGACCTGTCACAATGTGAATTTATATGTGTTACCATTGCTTATCCTTCTGAAGTATGGGTTTGATTTGTGAATGCTCAGTGTTTATAGCTGGGAAAGTAATCTAGGTAAAACAAGAGGAGGGAGTTATTCTTTGTCAGCTAAGTATCTCTGAAAAGAAAGATAATATGCAAGTCTTAGTAAGGCAGCTTGGGTAAATAGCCTAATTTAGAGGATCTGTTGTTTTCGTTGTAATGACAGATTATCATTTTCTACACAATGAGATCATTTAATTATAACATTTGAAATATAAACTAAAGCCAAAGTAACAATTGGCTTTTTCCATGCTGATGTAAAGGCTGGTTTGGTATTTTATAGACTGAAAGCTTGGGGGCATAGTGGAGTGGTCCATTATGTGGATGCACTGATCTCTACACCTCAGTAATGACTGTGCAAGGCCTCAGGTGACACTGCAGCTCCACAGGCTGTAGAAATAGCAGCAGAGCAAGTGCACAGATGCTCTACACTTAGTTGCTGGGCTGACTGGGAGGATTCCTTCCCTCAGCTCCTCTGAGATCCATTGTGAATAGCCCATCTACTCTGGCTTTGTGCGCAGTGGGAGACGGATTATCTGGCAGCTAGGCAAATAGGAATGAAATGGACTTTTTAAAATTTAAAACTTTTGCAACATCTCTCTCCATTTTGGAATATTGATTTTTTTGCCCTCATGCTGCAAACATATACAGAATCCCGGGCAATCAGCAGAAAACTACATATGAGATCAGTCGAAGCACATTTGTAGTGCAGAGGTTGATATACATTGAAAAGGAAAGAACAGCTGCACTGTGCCCATTATTAAATAAAAAATGGTGCCAGGAGTATTTACAGCTTGTAAAAGAAAAACCATGTTGAATATGCTTGAAGTTCTAGGAACAACCTAAACAACTGCTGTAAAACAAACACATGGCATGCAGCCAGAAACCTGTCAAATCAAAACACCCAAACGAGTGCTCTGCTTTCTTCCTGCAGGGGGTTCTGTGCATGAGGAGCACATAACAGCAACAGATGGACTATTGCATAAGACAGACAGCCCTGTTCAGATTTCCAGTTTATAGCACTAAGTGAGCCATACACTATATGTAAATTTCTCTCCAGTGCATGCCATTTTACCCAGGTCTCTCTGTTTCCCCTTTAACATCTGGTTCCATTTATTTCTTCTGTGTTGAAACGGTTGGTAAGATGAGAACATACACAATTATAAGAAAAGAAAAAAGCATCTGGCCCAGCATTTATGGTCAATCTTAATCCCACCATGTTGGTTATTTTCATGCTCCTTAACCCTTTCCTTCTCTAGAAACAATCTATGTGATCCTGTATCGCCTTCCCAGTAACTTATTCCAGATGGTCAGTTTTGTGCAAAATAGTTCTCGTTTAGCTTTCCATTTATTCCTAGTTTCCTCATTTTTACATTATGTCCCCTAGTTTTTGAACCCTTCTTTCCTATAATCTTTCTGAAACTATTTGTGTCACAGAGAAAACTCTCTCAAATCCACAATTCCAGCCATATAAACCTAATGAGGCTTCCTAATTTTTAAATGGAGATACGGGATACAGGTTGGGGTGGGGGTGCAGAGGCACTTTTATGGGTGGCCAATGAGTGTGAATTCAGCATTATTGCTAACAGAAGTTCTCAGAGTGCGTTTTTGTTGTTAGCAACAAAAGAGAAAATAGAAAGTTTGAATTAAAATGTTTCAGGTATTCTGTATGTGGATTCATTTTTCACTAACCTCCTGAAATGTTCTGGACCTTTGTAGAATCTTGTGGAACCTTCCAGACTTTCAGAGAACTACATTTTCCTCAAACCTCCTAGAATGTTATCAGCCATGCCCTTGCAGATATATAAGGGGTAGGGCGTCACAATACAGTTAGTGAGATATAAGAATGAAGTGAAGTAAAGTGAAAGCCCAACTGTGATATTGTGAGCCTTATTTTGTTGACCTTATGGCAAGGAAGGCTCGGCAAAGCTAAGTTCTGTGCTGTGATAAGGGACTGCACTCCTGACATTAGTCACGGTGAAAAGAAGTCATTTACAGTAAGATTTGTTTATGATGAGGATGACTGTATCCAAGTAAAGGAACACTTTACCTGTTTCTGGTCTGTGGCTGACTCTACTGGAAAAAGCCTAACAGAATTGTTTATGAACATTTTTAATGAGAATAAAATAAAGCTTCAGGACTACCGTGACCACAACTATGACAACAGCATGAACATGAAGGGAAGAAACAATGGTGTTCAGGTAGGGATCCTTGCACTGAATCCAAGAGCTTTCTTCATGCTTTGTGGCTGCCATTCCCGCAACCTGGTTGTGTCAGATGTAGCATCATCTTCTTTAGATTCAGTATCTCTCTTCGGAGTACTGCAAAGGATATACGTCCTGTTTTCAGCATCAGCTATCAGGTGGAAGATCTTCATGGACAATATTACAAATCTGCCCATGAAGCCACTAAGTGACACTCACTGGGAGAGCCGCATTGACAGCATAAGGCCAGTGAGTTACCAAGTGACTGAAGTTTCCGATGCCCTGATGGAACTGGTGTAGTTGAATAAAGCTGAAGCTGGCATCTGACATGTGGCACAAAGCCTGGCAAACCAGATCACTGACTTCAAATTTCTGGTCTCATTTGTGGTTTGACACAATATCCTGTTCCAACCAAATCTTGTAAGCAAGATATTATAAACTCAGTCGATGGACATCGCAACTACTACTACTTTGATGAGAAGCTGCCTTGATTTCATTGTGGCCTACAGAGACAACAGATTTGAAGATGCCATCACTGCTGCCAAAGAAATGGCAGAAAACTTAGGAATTGAGCCTCTTTTCAAGGAAATTCATATTCATCTCAAGAAGAAGCGGTTTGGCCAGAGATGAGGTGATGGAAAACTCGGAAGAAAAATTCAAGAGGGAGTTCATTTGCTCACTCATTGATATTGCTCAAGTGTCCATCAAAGAAAGGTTTGGAAAAAGGAAGCACCACAAAAAGATCTGGGGTTTTTGTCTGACCTTGGTAAGCTGCCAGCAGACAGGAAAACATTCCTGAATAATTGTACAGACCTTTGCTGACACATGGGGAATGTTAAGATGACAATGATAAAGACCTCTGTGTCAAATTGGACAATATCTGTCACATTTTGCCACATGGGAAGCACTCTCCACTCCAAGTTCTCCAGTTCATTCATGACGCAGAGCTGAAGGACATTTTTCCTAATGTGTAGATAGTTTTGAGGATTCTGCTCACTTTGCCGGTCACAGTTGTGAGTGGAGAGCACAGCTTTTTGAAGCTCAGGCTCATTAAAACATATCTTCGATCAACGATGGCCAATGAGAGATTGACATTGCTCGTTATTTTATCACTTGAAAATGCCATTGGCCAGACTTTGGATCTCTCTGACGTTGTGCTTGTTCATGAGGGCAAAGGTGAGAAAAGCAATCTTTTTAACTAAAGGACTAGGGTTAACACATTCTAAGGCTGTCACTTACTGTAACACTATTTAATATGGGTCCATCCAATGTTGGTGCACAGTTCAATTTCTTGATGGTAGTACATTTCAGTTATTCTTAAAATTAAAAAGTTTCTAGAAGCTTAGAGGAAACAATTTTTTTATTTGCTTATACATGGCATGAATAAATACTGATTTACAGATCCTAATGTGCACATTTATCATCTTATATGACAGGGATAAATCATGCGTGCAAATCATGCATCAAAGTCATGAAATGGGGTACAAATGCAATACAAAAATAAGGTATTAAAAAGTTTAACAAATTGAGGGGTAGAGGCACTGAAGACGCTCCTTGCCTGGGGCGTCATTTGCTCTAGGGCCAGCCCTGGCAAAAAAGAAATGTTAAGGTTTTTAAGTAAAGATTAAATAGAATTATTTAATCTTAAAATTAAATCTCTCCTCCCACACAATATTTTATATACATTAAAAATTATGTATAGTAAAATGTTGGATAGTATACTGCATGCTCTGTACAGTTCAAAATGAATACGCTCTTTAAAAAGGGAAAACATATTAAACACAACAGTGCATTTTGCAAACCTCTTATCTTTTAAGGGATATTTTAGAAATGGGATTTTATTTTTCCAGTCTATTTTCCCTTTATCTCTCTATTTACATTGCCCATAGTTTATGGCTATATTACTGCTTTCTGTCCTACACCTAGCAGATGATCCTGATAACATTTTAAGCAAAAGGTTTGCTGGTGTTTCAGGGATCATATGACTTAGAGTAACTTTAGATTTTAAACACCCAGTGTTTGAAACATATTCTGTTGGGTCTGACAAGCTTAAATTCTAAGCGATACTATTAACAAGGCCACAAATATCCCAGGTTTGACTTTTAGCAAAATATCCCTTTCAGGTGTGGGAGAGTTTTTTATGCACTAAGGATCTGATGAAGTGAGCTGTAGCTCATGAAAGCTTATGCTCAAATAAATTTGTTAGTCTCTAAGGTGCCACAAGTACTCCTTTTCTTTTTAAGGATACAGTGTGGATGAACGAGCTGAGCAGCAGTACGTTTACTTTTTGAACACTTCACTAGCCAGTCAGAATGTTCTCTTATTTCTGGTATTTTTAATATATACATTAAACTGATGTGGAGTTGGAACAGTTACTTCGATATATCTTTTTCTAAGGAAAAAATACATATTTTTCCTTTTTATCTGCCAGCCAGGTTGAAGAGGTAGGAATATTTGCTAGCTGTTCAAGATTCAGAATTTCGATTCTGGAGGTCAATGACAATGCAGGAATTAAATAAAATGGCTGAGACACAGTTATATAAGTCTTCTGGCAGTAAAACTTGGTGGAAAAAGCAAAACTCGTGCTGAATCTTGTTTCGATTATATGTTAAGAATCCCAAGACAAATAGGAAAACTTCCTCTGGCAAGTGTTTGAGTGTGGTTATTACATTATTTTATCATCTTTTCTATTGTTTTAGCTCACAGTGGTTTTAAGGAATCCACAAACTCTGGAGACTCTGGAGAAGAGAACCTTATGAAAGCCAGCTAGTTTCTATGAAAATGTTATGGTTTGATGAAACTGTGACGCTGAAGGTAGTTCATTTTCCTCTCCTTCTATACATTCCCTTTTTCAGTTTTTCCTCCATTCCCTCTATACCACTTTTCCTCTTTTCCTTTCCCCTTCCTGCCTTCTGTTCTTTCTCACCAAATCCCTCCTCTTCTCCCTCACACTCCCCTTCCTTAGGACTTGCCTTCTCAGAAGGCTATAGACTGGTGGCGTTAGAAAGCAACATAATCAACTCACTTGTGAATGTTTGAATTTCCATGCTTTAGAAGGCAGTGTTTATAAGCTCACACACAAACGCATGCAAGCAAGTTATTGTATCAGAGCTGTGTGTGATGCGCCAGTATTTTTCCACAATGTTTTTGATGGGTATTTTTAGCATTTCTGGTGAGTTCATGTCTCTCAAATTTAACTTATCCCCAAAACTTAATGAAATGGCCATTTTGCTTATCACATGAAATTCTGAACTTCAAATACTGAAGCCACTTTTCAATCAAAAATGTCCTCCTTCTCAGTAGAAAATGAGCTGTTTACTGACTGAAAGAGGGCTTCGACATTTGAATCTAAAAATGTCAGATGTGTTCGTATATAATATGTGGGGGAAGAGGGAGGACAAAGATAAAATAAGTGGCATTTCGCCCAGTGTTATCTTTTATAGAGAACAATTAGGAGCATTTTATAAACACTCTGGCAGAGGGATAGATTTTTTAGTAAAGCATGGATTTCCTTAAAGAAGAAGGATGTTATTTAAAATCCATAGGATTTCAGATGGCAATAATTTTAAGGTAGATCAAACACCAACCCTACAGAAAATTACTTGACATTGTCCTTAGAAGTTTATTTTATGACTGTTTCAAGATCTTATGCCTTATATCATTGGGTGTTACGAGATAAGTTTAAATGCGTAAGTCATGTACAGGAGGATTATGTGATATTTGGATATATGCAACATCAATATCTAAACTCAGACTTTTTTAAGCAAATGCTTTCATTTAAAGGAAAATAAGGTTGCTGCTTTATTTGAAAATAACGGAAAATATCAGAAAAACACATTTTTTCCTTCTTTGCTTTATTTGATTTTAACAATATTAACAATAATGTTAAAATCCCTTTAAATTCTTAAAAGCTTCAAATTATAAACACAAAAGCCCATTTAAATTCCTTTCATGAGCTCATGCTTTTAGCCTTTCTCCCCCTCCCATCTGAAACATGAGAGAAACAATAAATAACCTAATGACGATACTTATAAGCTTATTTATAGCTCTCTAAGCACTTTACAAAGTCAGGTAGTCAGTATTGCCCCATTCTACAGATGAAACTGAGTCAAAGAGAGGTGAAGTGACTTGCTCCAGGTCACATAGGGAGTCAATAGCAGAACTGAAAAAAGAAAAGGAGTACTTGTGGCACCTTAGAGACTAACAAATTTATTTGAGCATAAGCTTTCGTGAGCTACAGCTCACTTCATCGGATGCATTCAGTGGAAAATACAGTGGGGAGATTTATATACATAGAGAACATGAAACAATGGGTGTTACCATACACACTGTAAGGAGAGTGATCACTTAAGATGAACTATTGCCAGCAGGAGAGCGGGTGGGGGGAGGGAGGCGGGAAGAAAACCTTTTGTAGTGATAATCAAGGTTGGCCATTTCCAGCAGTTGACAAGAACGTCTAAGGAACGGGGGGAGGGGGGAGGGAGGAGAGGGAAATAAACATGGGGAAATAGTTTTACTTTGTGTAATGACCCATCCACTCCCAGTCTCTATTCAAGTCTAAGAACTGAGACCATAACCCAAGTCACCTGATTCTCATTTCCTGCACCACACTCCTGATGCTATTTCAAGGTTCAGCATTTTCAAAAAGGTTCAGATTTGGCTAATTATTTTTTTCTACCCCTAATATCTATATTGCTAATGTCTGTGATATATATTCTGTTTCAGCAAATGGAAGAAATGACAGAATGTGTCAGCCCTAGTGGTCTTGTTAAATCTCCAAGAGCTCCTGAATATCCAGATAGCAGCCATTTCCAAGAGAAATTTTTTGGCATTCGTACTACTTGACAAATAAGTTTGCATCCTTTTCTTTCAGATGCAGACCTTGACAGGGTTATCTAGGTTTTGTCATCTTGCGGATGGATTACTGCAGTGCACTCTGCATAGGGCTATACTTGAAATCCATCCAGAGGTCGTATCTAGAGCAAAATGCAGGATATTAAGCATTACAAGAGGTCAGAAAATGGGGAAAGGGGCAGTTTCTGCTGAAAATTTGGATTTTTCAGTGAAAAATCAAAAACTATATTTTTGATCAAACATAGAAAATAAAATTTTTGATTTTGGAATGCCTCTGCTATGGTGGCTTATGAGAGTTCCAGTCTGGGTTCCTCAGGCTCCCATTCTCCTCCATGGGCCAGACTTCCTGGATAGACTACAATCTCCCAATATTAGGGTGACCATACGTCCCCTCCCAAAACCCCCAAATACCATCCCAGCACAATTCCAGCTCCTCCACCAAATAGCCCTTCACAGTACACCCACACCCTTTCAGCACCTCCCAAAATAAATACCCCCCCTAACACCCTCCTCACTGTACCATCCTACAGATTCCCCCCCAGCAGTGTCCTCTATTTGGGAACTTGAAATATGGTAACCCTACCCATGATGCAGCATGGTCTCCCCTTTTGCTGAGCCCCTGTAGTGCGTCAGTGGAGTCCCTGGCCATGAAGCATCATGAGAGATGTAGTCTGAGAGAGGAACCAAGCCCAAAGAAGAGAATGGGGGCACGGAGCAGCTGAACTACAATCCCCATGAGGCATTGTGGCAGTATTTACAAACCAAAAGTTTTTGGTTTTCAGTCAAAACATTAAGTGTTTGGGTTTTGTTTGTTTGTTTGTTTGTTTGGGGGGCGGGTTACAAAAAGAGAAAATCTTCCACAAAAAGCAGGCTCTTTTTGTGAAAAAGTTTGTTTAGTCTAAAGTCCAATTTTTTATCAAAAAAACAGTTTTGACGGAAAATTCCCAGCCAGCCTCCATAAGCATGTTATACTTGTCTATAGTCCATACTAGCTGCCCATTGATTTGTGGGTGAAGTTAAGGGTGCAGTGGCATAACAAGGTCCCAGAGGGTCTTGGTGCAAGAACAAATAGGGGGCCCTTTCACGATTCCAAAATCCTCCCCCTTGCACTCCCCGACAGCTCTAATCCAGCCTCCCCATCCTCTAGTTCTTCTCCAGCCCCTCACATAATACATCTGGGCAGTTGTCCATCAGGGGAAAAAAAATCCATCCTGGCCCTTGCAGGTGACCTGCTGCAGCCCTAAAGCATGGAATCTGATTATAGTCATTGTCATACTGCAGAGCTGCAGGTGTTATGAGCCTGTTGAGGGCAATGCAGAGCTTCCTGTTCTCTCTGTGGCCCATGAAGAGAGGGAATTAAGAAGGAAATTTATAGATTTACATATTCACAGAAAGAAGGGACCACCATAACTATCCATCCCGACCGCACACACACACAAGCCAGGGAATTTCTCCCAGAAGCTGGATTAAAGCCTATTCTTTAGAATGCTGTGATATCTTATCTCAGTGTACAACAGCATTTTATGTCATTTTAAAGACTCCCAGTGATGGCAAGTCCATCACTTTGCCTGGTAAGCTATTCTGATGTTTAATTACCCTGACTGTAATGCTCACATTCCTGGCACTAATATGCTCTGGCGACTCTATGGAGTTCTCCCCAGGCTTGGGGAATGAACGTATTATGAGTTCTGTCAATAAACTAGAGGGATTATGCAGCATTCCACTACAATAAACCCTTTTTAGTTCCCTGATATCAAGCATTAAGAATGACTAATAGTCTTAATATTAAATTGAAGGCAGTGGTTCTTTCCCCCCCCCCACAAAAGAGTTTATCTTACTGTTTGCATTCACATTTTAAGTGGGCTGGCAACTATTTCACTTTTGTTTTTCTGAAGTTTTCAGTAGAATATTCGTACAAGTAGAAGTTATTGGCCCTGGAAACCAAAGTTCACTCACTGCTCATCTACAGGTATAAGCAAAGTCTCAATGAGCTCTCCCCTGACATATAGTGATGAAACGTGGGGGGAGGAGAGGGAGGAAGACTTTAGGAGCAGATTATATTTGCATAGACACACTTACTCTGCCTAGAGGATCAGCAAATGGAGCTCCTTTGCCAAAGTGACCAATTTTGGCTGGTTTTGGGTTACAATTCCCTCTAGTATTGAATGCAAGGATAATTAAATGTTGTTCTTACTGTATGAGTAAAGGGCAGCAGAACTGTACTTAGCCTGCCCTGATTGAGAGAGTCACCCTAAACGGAATCTAACTTTCTGAGAAGGGGAAGGATGCCAACTCCCAACAAAATGGCATGGAGCTAGGTGTTCTTACCTAATGCAGAAGTTGTGCTAGTAGTGAGGTTGCCTGCTACCTAGTGAAATTGCTGAGAGCTGGGCTAAATGGTGAAGCCTCAGGATGTGGCAGTGCAGAAGTAACAGCAAATAGTAGTGGCAGAGAAGCAGCGGTAGGCAGTAGCAATAAGCTAGTCACAGAGAAGTATGGTGATAGAAAAGACATTCCTTGATGCCCCCTTTCAGGGATGGAATGTGAATGCACATCTGAACTCTATGTCTTTGCTGCTAAGAATAACCAAATGTGGGTGGGGGGGGGAGTGAAGGGAAAAGGGAATGGTGTGTTAAAGAAATGTTTATTTCTTGGACTATCACACTGTGAGGTGGGAAATGAAGACAAAGGACACTGCTCAGTGTACTGTGGGGTGGTTGTTTGCTTATGGCTACGTGCTTTTGAATCATGGTTGTGGTGTTTTTCCAAATTAATGATGGGTTCCCTTTCCCTTTCAATAAGTTTTCTTTTATTATACATACACTCAGTGCTTGCAAGTGAGGAAGTGTTGCCTCTTAGAGTCTAGATGTGGGGTCAAGTTAGTTCTGTTTTGTATTGTTGCTGCTGACACCACCTGGAAGAAGGGTTACACATGCAATCTATTATGAATAAACAGACGTAACCATCTTTATCAAATTCCTGTAGACATCAGGAGTGTTTCCATTGCTGAGGGACTAGACCGAGGCAGTCACGCTCCATAAAGTTTAGTCTGGTAATCTGTACTGTCTAGCTAGGTACTTATATGGCCCCGATTATGTGACTTCAAGCATCTCACAGTCTTTAACGTATTTATCCTCACAATACTCTTGTGAGATGGGGAAGTCCTATTAACACACTTTTACACCTGGGGAACTACAGCACAGAGAGAATACTGCCTGCTGAGTATAACCCTTCCTATTTTAACCACTGCTCATAAGTGCAGTTGGGACTGAACTTTGGAAATTTACACTTGGCGATTGAGCTGGAACTCCCTTTCCCTCCCTAGATTTTGGCGAGGGACATGGATTTATGATCTAGGGTTTATGTTTGGCTCATTAGAGAGACAATGGCTCATCTTTCTAGTTGAAATTTGGATCCAGGATGGGATTCTGCAACATTCTCTGCAAAATTTAAGGATGTTTAGATCAAGAGTTTTCATTTGTGCTTATCTGTGTTTCTTAAATAGTGTAAATAGCTGTGATTATTGAAACAGAAATTTGACATACACGGAGTTAACACCACACAAGTAAGTGGCATGAGAAAGCCCCCTCCTTTGGAAAGAAAATGTTGTTCAATTTATATGCCTTCAGATTGCTTCTAAATAATATTTGTCTTTGCCAGAATGATTCTAGGAATTTTGCTAGCACCGCAAAATATATGACCTTTTAACATCACATATTAACATTTCTAAGAAATGAAATCCTTTCCCTTTTAAAAATGACTTCATTTTTTAGATTTAGTTATGTACTTATCTTAGTAAAATCTAGGGTTCATAAAACTGATAAACTACTTTGTTAAGGTTTCATAACATTCAGGTGTTATCTTGCCACTTGAATTGTAAGAGGAGAATATATTGGCCTTTTCTTAGAAAAGACTCTTAGTTATAATAGAAAATAGATCTGTTGGTAAAATGTCATTGATGATGTAGCGTTTATCATTACAGGTAAAGCACAGCTCCTGTGAGTTTGTTTTTTCAAATCTACTTACAGTAATCCAAAAATGGTCTGTTTGTTATGTCCTTATCTGAAGCATATTGCTCTGAGGTCAAACAAGGAACTGAAACTGCATTCTATTGCCTTATATTTTCCCCTCTGGGATGTTTCCTTTTGATGCAGCACCCTAGGGCATTTGAGCAGCAGAATGAATTTATGCTTTCCAGCTTTTATGCATGCATCCATTAAAAGTTATCCAGTTCATGCTTTTAATCTAAATTTGCATGGGCATAATGAAAACTGCACATACATTTTACTTTTAAAAGTGTGACTACACAATTGACACTTAAACTATTTTTCATGGTGCAGAAGTAGCCATGTATACAAATGTGTACTTGTTTGAAACCAGTTTTAAAATGTCATCATGTATACTAACTTCTATGTGCAACCTACATGCTTGCTTCTCAGCTTTCACAGATGCATCCGTCAGTAAGATTTTGAAATTTAGCAGACATAGGAATAAGAATTTTGCTAATATAACTTTTTCTTTATTTATTAAACAAAATAGAGCTGCATGAAATTGGTGATTTTTAATAGTATTTAGCCCCAAACTTTTCATCAGTTTGTTTTGCATGAATTTGTACCCTGAGCACTTCCATATTTCCAAAATTCAAACACTCCAAAATCTTTCAAAGTGAAGCATGTGGTAGCTTGAAAAGCAACTTTATGTGAAAATCTGGCAAAGTTTATTAGTGTGAATTTACAATGGGAAGTACAAAAATCTGAGAGAGTCTCCCTAGAAATGGCCTAGAAAAATGCATACAGAGTGAGGAGACTGGACTTTTTGACTTCTCTTCCCCCTCTTCCGCTGGTGGGCCTTAACGCCTTTTTTACAGCTATTATTATGAAGGGTTATATACTCTGTAGTGAAGGATGCAATCAGGTATCATTATAAGACCTATTTGTAGGCTCCCTATAACTAGTGTAATTGGTTTGGCTTGAAAAATGCTCTTTCTACTCAGATGGTTATGGGGATTTCTTGTTGCAAGGTGTCAATAAAATTGATCAAACTCTTTTTGAGGTAATGGAACTTAAAACAAATTTACTAACATTTGAAATTGTGACTTGTGTCTAAAGTTTTATTGTTCCTCTAGCTCAATACGGCTTGTAACTTCCCCTTAAAACTTTCTTTGTAGTTACATCTCCTTATATCATATAATGCTTAGGTATTACAGTAATGAGTGTCGAAGGAATACCTCAGAATGATATGGACAGTTACTGTCAAGAGGAGAATTAGGCCTGTAACATTCAGGAGCCTGCTGGGATGAAATCTGTGGCTTAAAAAATCTCTCTCTTTTACAGTTTTGCCTTTGTTCTTTATCATAGCAGCATTCAAAATCAAGATTCATGGCTCCCTGCCAACCACACAGGGATACAGCATGCATAAATGTAAGATTTCTCATCTTCTGAGGTATCTCATTAAATTTTTGTCTGCAGCACTTTCTTTAGGCTACCCATTATCAGAAGCTAAGCTAGGCCGCTTATCAATAATCAAATCCAGATTTAGAACAGTTGAAATAAGGGCCGTATTTGTCAGATGTGGGAGTTAGGAAGAGAATCGTTCATACGACCCAAAATCAGGGAAACTCAAATTTAATCAGAAACCACAAGATACTTGGCCTGATTCTCATTTACATTAAGGACCCTTTACACTGATTTCAATGGGAGTTATGTGTGATCATAGACTGCAGGATTTGGCCTAACTAAATTGGCTTCAGTAATTACTTGTGAAGGAAATAACCTAATCAAGCCTATGTTTCTTGGACACCAATGGGTAAATTCAGTTGATCAAATGAAGAAATAGCCTTGTTCTGTGTTGGTGCCTATCACCTTGGCCAAACATCAGACCAAAATCAAATAATGAAGTACATTCTCATACCCTGATAAACTAATACATATATTAACAGATTTTTTTAAACACTAGCAACATTCAGGGATGGGTATATAAAGCTAGGTATTATTAATAAAATATATACTCGTGCACATGAGGAGAACACTGATATGGAAGGATACTAACAAACAAAATACAGTCCATTTATAAAAAATCAGCACAATTAGAGTTGTAGGAGTAGGTTGTGCCTCCTCCCTAGGGAAGAGAGGCCTTAGGGGTCTTGTGCTTTCTTACAGGAGAAGAGCATCATCCATGCACTTTCTGGAGGAGACAGACTGTATGAGGCTAACAGTGTTAGCTACTGAAATGGGGTACAGAGAAGGGTGTGGCCTTATCCAGTTTTCATAAAGGAGCACCTACACACAGCATCCTCTGTAGGGGTAACTAAGGACAAGATTTATAAAGGTATTGCAACCATACTGCATTATGAAGACCTTCTGACTCAGGTCTGTGGCTTGACGTCCATCCACATGCAAAACAACAGGGCTTGGACCTGATTCAAAGCAGGAGTCAGGTCTGGTTCTGACTCTCTTGCCTAGTAGGGTCCAAGGACCTGATTGCTTGTTGACCCAAGTTAGACTGATTTGTGTGCAAACGGAATTGGGGCTTGGGCTCAAAACTGAGTCAGAGCCCGGGCTTAGTATGCAGTGCAGACATACACTTTGTGATTTGCTGACATATCACTGAAGATAAAGAACGGTGCCCAAGTAGCAAGACAATATGAGTATTCTTTGACTTTTTAGGGCAGTGATTTTCTCCCTAACAAGGATATTCCATACTTCACAACAACAGATACTTAAGGGAACATGAGGATTATGTCAAGAAGCAGCAATAGAGAGCCTTGCAACAATCAACTCCCACGGAACTGTGGACATATTTAGTTTTATGGGAAAATCACCAGAAGCATTTTTGAACAGCATTGTTAATGTGTTTCATGGGTTTCCAAGTGACAAGATAACAATATTTATTTGTAGTCTGTATATAAGAAAAACAAGGGTGAGAACATCAGCTGCCTTCGCTCTATCTCCTTCTGCGTCTCATGTCAGCAAATTCAGGGAAGCCTTAAGTATATGTATAAGTTCACATTTATAATTCAGTGTAACTGGACAAACAATGCTCCTCATGTGTAGAGTGGAGTTTTTCCCCTAAGAGTGTTCCTTTTATGTAAACTTTAACTAAAAATTGAATATATGCAATATAAATGGTTTTACACTAGCATAGTTTTGCTAGCCAGACATGCTGCCCACTGCATTCTCCATGTGACAAGACCCCTCATAATCATAGTTCATATACTGTAAACATTCATACTGTGATCTTTTAGATTAGTAAAGTAATGGCGACTGAACATCTATTGGTATATAAAACACTTGCTTTAGTTATTGAGTTTTTCCAGCAGACAATACAAAATGGTGGTTAGAAAAAAAAATGTACACGGATTAGATTTAATGCTGATGTCTACCAATGTTTTGGTTTTCATCTGAAACGCATGTCTCAACACTGGAGTACATCTGGTATTTTTAAGTTTTAATGTCAAATTAACTTGCCTGAGGTTGAAGGCAGGCTCTTGTGGTAACTAGGCAACAGTTCCAAAACAGTGGTTAACAGATTTAGATGTGTGAAACTGGGTCCAAAGGGCTAAGGCTGCATACAACCCTCCTTTTTTACTCCCTCTCTGTTTGAACAAGGTCATTAGTGCACATGCACCTGAGAGATTGTGTGACCATCTTTGGACTGGACTGAATTTACTGCTCACTGTTGGGGTTTCTTGTAATTTCCCGCAAGATCCTTTTTGTAAGAAGGTAGATATTAAAAATTAACATATAACAGGCCACTTCCTCCAGGAACCAAGAACTGGGAGTGAGTTCCTGGTATGCCAACCTCTACCCAGCTACCCCATTTCTACCCACATTTGCCCATCCAGATGTTGCAGCAACCACTCCAAGACACTCCTGAACCAAAAGAGGCCCAATGTTGCCTGTTAAAAGTCTCTGATCCAGAAAGTCAGCTGTTGCCTCAGTAGTCATAAGGACCAGAAGTCCGGACCTCATCTTCACAACACTGAAGAACTGACATCATATACAGCAATCATTCTGGATTCTCATTTTGGCTTCCTAACTTTTACTTCCGTCAATACACGCGACTTCTCACAGCCCCAACCCCTGATGATCTAGTCAGCACTGAATACCACTCCATCCTGCACATTGTCCATCACTCCCTCTGCCTCCCTGCCTCCCTCCTATAAATGAATACCTCACTCCTAAAGATACGTAAACAAATATTTTTGCTGATTTTGCCTCACAGGCATCGAATTAGAAATGGGGCTTAATTAGGGAGATGAATGAGGAGAAGGTAGTGACCTGACTTTATCCAGGTTTTAGTGCCAAAATGAAATTGCACATGTGTTTGGTTCAAGCAATCTATCTTTATGAACAATGCACAACTGCAACAGGTTATGATATTGGACAAAATAAATGTGGAATGTAGACCATGACATCTCATATGGAGTCATAAGCCACTAAGAGATCAGTCTAAAAGAATCTAATAGCCTACATCTCTAAAGACGTTCAGAATCAATCTAGGAAGGGAGCAGCAGTGGGAGTTGTTGGCTGTATTGGGTTTGTTTGGTTTTTTTGATAGCTCACCAGCAACTTTTTCAACCCAACTGAGGTTTGTTACTACCATCATCAAGGATCACTGCTATACCTTGTCCATGCTGAACAGTGTTTTCATGATAGGGAGGATTTGTCTAAAGTAGCGTAGCTGGGGGTGGGGGGCTGCTCCCCCACTGAGCACAAGTGGCGCCTTGTCAATGTCTTGGCACCTTTTAAATTTTCCCCTATTGAGAGAACAGGGGGAGTGATCCCAAAAAAAGGTGCCACCCACTGCGGTGCTTTTACTCACCCACCGGGTCTTCGGCGGCACCTCGGCGGCGGGACCTTCACTTGCTCCAGGAATTTGGAGGGAACCTCGGAGGCGGACCTTCAGTGCCGCCAAAGACACCTGGAGCAAGTGAGGGCCTGCAGCCGGAGCGCTGCCGGGTGAGTAAAAGCGCTACAGCAGGTGGTGCCTTTTTTGGATCGCTCCCCCGTTCCCTCCACCTGGCTACGCGGCTATTTGTCTACACTTACCAGAGGATCGACAGAGAGAGCGATGCATTAGTGAAGACCTGCTAAATTAACCACCGATTGCTCTCCTGTCAACTCCTGTACTCCATCTGATCGAGAACAGTAAGGAGAGTCGATGGGACAGCATCTCCCATCGACGTTGTGTAGTGTGGACCCCGTAGTAAGTAGATCTAAGCAACATCAGTTTGAGTTACGCTATTCATGTAACTCAAATTGCATAGCTTAGATCAACTTTTCCCTTTAGTGTAGACAAGGACAAAGGCAGATATTGTAGGCAAGCTGTGGAGTAATCTTAATCCAAAAGAGCTGAGTAGCACTGTGATGTACATACACATTTAGACTGACTGTAAAATACTATGACACATACATTATATACACTGTGCAGAACATTAAACAATCTCATTATCATTCTGACATAGGATTTAACATACATTTATAAATTTTAGAATGTCAGAATGGCCATACTGGGTCAGACCAATGGTCCCTCTAGCCCAGTATCCTGTCTTCCAACAGTGGCCAATGCCAGATGCTCTAGAAGAGGGCAATTATTGAGCGATTCATTCCCTGTCATTTAGTCCCAACTTCTGGCAGTCAGAGATTTAGGGACACCCAGAGCATGGGGTTGCGTTCCTGACCATCTTTGCTAATAGCCATTGATGGACCCATCCTCCATGACTTTATCTAATTCTGTTTTGAACCCAGTCATACTTTTGGCCTTCACAACATTCCCTGGCAACAAATTCCACAGGTAGACTATATGTTGTGTGAAGAAGTATTTCCTTATGTTTGTTTTAAACCTGCTACCTATTCATTTCATTGGTGACCCCTGGTTCTTGTGTTACGTGAAGGGGTAAATAACACATCCCTATTCACTTTCCCCACACCAGTCACAATTGTATAAACCTCGATCATATCCCCACTTACTCATCTCTTTTTTTAAGATGAACAGTCCCCTGTCTGTTTAATCTCTCCTCATACGGAAGCTGTTCCATACCCCTAATCATTTTTGTTGACTCTTCTCCCACATATTATGTTCATCTATGTGTCTGATTATTCTGTTCTTTACTATCGTTTCAACCAATTTGCCTGGTACTGAGGTTAGGCTTCCTGGCCTGTAACTGCCAGAATCACCTCTGGAACCTTTGCTAAAAATCATTGTTACATTAGCTATCTGCCTGTCATCTGGTTCAGAAGCATAGTTATCAGAGTAGCAGCCGGGTTAGTCTGTATTCGCAAAAAGAAAAGGAGGACTTGTGGCACCTTAGAGACTAACAAATTTATTTGAGCATAAGCTTTTGTGAGCTACAGCTCACTTCATCGGATGCATTTGGTGGAAAATACAGTGGGGAGATTTATATACACACACAGAGAACATGAAACAATGGGTTTTATCATCTATAAAATATGAGCCTCTATTATGATATTTTAAAAGTTTCCAGGCAGCTAGCAGGCATTTCACTCTTGTAACTGTTACTTTTAATTTCCGGTTAACTAACCTCCTCATTTTTGTGCATTTCCATTTTTTGAAATTAAATGCTACTGTGATGGGTTTCTTTGGTATTTCCCCCACTACAAGGATGTTAAATTTAATTACATTATGGTCACTATCACCAAGCTGTTCAGCTGTATTCACCTCTTGGACCAGTTCCTGTGCACCACTCAAGACTAAATGAAGAATTGCCTGTCCCCTTGTGGGTTCCAGGGCAAGCTACTCCAAGAAGTAGTCATTAATAGTGTATAGAAATTTTATCTCTGCATCCTGCCCTGAGGACGTGGATAGTTGAAATTTCCCATTATTATTGAGTTATTTTTATAGCCGATTTAATCTCATAGAGCATTTCATAATCACCATTGCCATCCTGCTGAGGCGGTCAGTAGTATATTCCTACTACTATACTCTTATTATTCAACCATGGGATTTCTATCCATAGAGATTCTATGATACTGTTAGATTTTTTAAGCTTTTTACTTTATGTGACTTTATGCTTTCTTTCATATATAGTGCCACTCCCCCATCAGTGTGACTTACTGTCATTCCTATATATTTTTACCCGATATTACCACGTCCCATTGATTATAATTGTTCCAATTTTCTCTAATGCCTTTTATAACAATATCCTTATTTAATACCCAGTGTTCAAGTTCACCCATCTTAGTATTTAAACTTCTTACATTTGTATACAAGCATTTATAAAATTTGTCAATATTTAGTTGTTTGCCTTCATGTGATGTAATTGAATGGGACCCTTTTTCATTTGACTTTTTCTCTTCAGCTCCTACCTGTGCTTTATCAACTTCTATCCTCTTCTCTTTACTAGGATATAGAGTATCCCCTTTAATACATCCTCCCCTAAGTGAGGTCTCTGTCCAAATGATGTGTATCTCGGCATTTGTCGGCTTTCTCCCAACCCTTAGTTTAAAAACTCCTCTAGACCTTTTTAATTTTACATGCCAGCAATCTAGTTCCATTTTGTTTTAGGTGGAATCAGTGCTTCCTGTGTAGGCCCCACCTTTCCCAAAAGGTTTCCCAGTTCCTAATAAACCTAAATCCCTCTGAACACCATTAACTCTTCCCTGGATGCTACCATGGCAGTCCCATGCTTCCATGAAGTTCCCATGGTGGTACCATGCAAGTACCATGGAAGGCCTGGACTTTAATCTCTTATCTAGCAACTTACATTTGGGCTCCAGGACCTCTCTCCTACCTTTCCCTATGTCGTTAGTATCTACATGTACACAGGGGAGTGCACAAGGGGCGAGGCAAGCAGGGATGCCCCTCGCCCCAAATCTCCACCGGAGCAGGGAAGAAGCAGCGGGGCAGCTGTCTGAGCTCCTCCTCTTCCCACCTCTACAGCTGCAGCCTGCTGCTTCTCCTTCCCTGCTGTTTAGAGTCCAATGTGTTGCCTCTGCCTCCAGCCCCTGACTCACCTCAGTGGATGTCAACAAAACAGACAGCCATGCTGAGACTCCAGCAGCAGGGACGGAGAAGCAGCAGGCTGTAAGTTGGGGGGAGGCCCCTGCAGCCAGCCACCCTGCTGCTTCCTCCCTGCTCTGGCTGTGGGGATACAGAGAGTGCCGCTGCTGGGGTGCCTCCTCGCTGCTGGGCATCCCTGCCAGTGGCATCCTGCAATATGGGTTAGGGGGGTCATTCGAACTTTACATTTGTGTGTTAGTGCCCCTCCAAAAGTATTCAAATTTAAATTCCTGCACAGACCCCTGCATGTACAATGACCACCAGCTCTTCCCCAGCACTGCACATAAGACTGGGTGGATGTCTCAAGAGGTCCACAACCTTTGTACCCAGCCAGCAATTCACCATGTGGTTCTCCCAGTCATCACAACCCAACTATTCATATTTCTAATAATTGAACCCCCATTACTATTACCTGTTTCTTCCTGATAACAAGGTCCCCTGCTCTGGAGGGGTATCCTCAGTGCAAGAGGATATCATGACATCATCTGAAAGGAGGGTCCTAACTACGGGATCATTTCCTTCCACTCCAGCTTATTGTTCTCCTTCCCCAAGACTCTCATCCTCCTTAACAGCACAGACACTGTCAGACTAGGGCTGGGACTCCTCTACAATGTCCCAGAAAGTTTTGTTTATGTACCTCTCTTAGCTCCTCCAGTTCAGCCACTCTGGTCTCAAGAGCCTGTGCTCGGTACCTGGAGGCCATGAGATGCCTGCACCAAATGCACACGTATGGCCACAAGGCAGGTAATCATACATGCGGCATTCAGTGCAATAAATGTGATAGTCCCCACTCTGCAACTGGACTTCTGCCTGAATTATTTTTTACTCTTGCTGGATCTTTTTGTGGGGGGGGGGCAGAGAGGGCAGGTTGCTTTTTTGTTTTTTTGGTGGGGGGCATTGGAAAGGGAACCTTATTGGCTTCAGTTTAGAGAATGTTTATTAGGCGTATCTGACTCTCATGGCTCCCTCTCTAAACTCCCTCACAAAACTCCCCTGTTCACTAGCTCCTCTGGTCACTTAGGAGCTGGCTTTTTAAACCCCTTGTCTCCCTGAGTTAGCCATACTCCCTTGTCAGGAGATCCTAAAGGGAGTAGGCATCACAGGATAGCAGGCTAGAGCTTTGTTAGGAAGCTCTCAGTCTTATCTCACAGGCCGCTAGGCTCAGCACACAGCCCCCCCAAACAGCCCGCGCTCTGAAGTTCAGTCAAGCAGGCACACGGCAAGCCACAAAGCACACAACAACAAACTATTAACAGACAACAAACTCACCCAAAGGGCAGGGCGGTCCCTGGGTGGGGTATAGGGCCCAGGACATAGGTGCCGAGTTTCTAATCTGCTAGGGGTGCTTTCTCCTGGCTCCGCCCAGGCCCCGCCCCTCACTCCACCCCACCCTGCTTCTTCCCACCCTTGTCCTGCCTCTTCCTGCCCCTGCCCCACCTCTTCCCCGCCCAATTCCGCCCCTCCCCCAAGTGCGCTGCCCCCTCGCTCCTCTCCTCTCCCCTCCCCACACAGCGCCTCCCGACGCCGCGAAAATCTGATCTGCTGCAGGCAGTAGGCACTGAGAGGGATGGAGAGACGCTGGTCAGCAGGGCCCACCAGTGGGCAGTAGGCGCTGTGGGGAGGGGGAGGCTCTGGTAGGGGGGCTCCTCCTCACCCCCCTGCCGCTCGCCTCCCCATTCGCCTCCCCACCCCACTCGCTCGCCCACCTCCCGCCTCACCTCCCCGCCCGAAGCATGGGCCCCCCCAAAGCGTGGGGCCTGGGGCGGTGGCCCCGATTTGCCATACTTAGGGGACGGCTCTGCCAAAGGGTCATGGAGTGTCTCCTCCTTCACCTGGAGACCTCCCTCGCAAAACTCCTGTTAGCTGCTAATTTTAAAATGAATGTACAGTGTGTATCTCTTATTTTTGTCATCTTCTCTCTTCCCCTTAACAATCTGTCCATCCTTTTCTTCCCTCTGACTATGGCCTGGTGTCCCCCTGACTGTGACACTGCTTTTCATTCCCTCTTTCTGCAGCCTGCCTCGTTCCACCCTCCCTGACTCCTATACTTCTCCCTCCTTTTTCAGCCTCAGCACTGTTCTGCCACCCCATCCCTACTACTGCAGCTCCTATCACACCATCCTTCCCAGCTCCTGCACTGTCCCTCATCTGCTCCCGCTCTCTGTGTCCTGACTCATACTATCTATTTCCAACCCCAGAACTGCTACACCTTCCACTGTGGCTTGTCACTTGCCGCCGTCTCCATTTCCAGCACTGCTCCCTCACCTGCTCTTTTCTGTTGCAACCTGCCTTCCGTTACTTCTCTGCAGTCACAGAGAGGTTGTTCTTTTCTTCCTTTCTTCTGATTTAAGGCATTCTTCTTTTCCCAATCTTCTCCTCTCTTTCCTATTTCCCCGTTTTGGCATTTTCTCCCTCTGTCCTGCTCCTCCTTCCCTCCTCGCTCTCTTCCCTCCGGTCTCCACTAAGCCCCTCACCCTCCCCTGTCTCCTTCCCAAACCCCTCCCTCTTCTCTTTCCATGAGCAATACTTCTCCTTCTGCCCCTCTGGAGCATCTTGGAAGGATCCTGCCCTCCTATTTTGTCCCGTATATGTTGTTCTGGCAGCACACAGCAGTAATGCCAACTTCAAGAGATCAAAAACCATGAGAATGGCATAAAAATCATGACATTTTAAAAATATATATATTGTGGTTTTTTAGGTCAGTCTCTTGATTTTTGAACTCCCGCTGCCCGTCACCAGGGTGTGTACATGTGACAATTAGTGTTGCTCCCTCTCCCACATGTACTGGATAAGGAGCTCGCACCCCCACATCTGCCCGTCTCCTGCCCAGTCTCCCTACCCCCCAGTCCTCCATCAGTTCTCTTCCCACCCAATCCCTCTCAGCACAGTCCCACAGCCCCCATCATCACCACCCCATCAGTTCAGCTCTCCTACCCCAGCGACCCCCACTGCCCTCAGTTCACCTTCCCAGCACTCACCCCATTTGCTCAGAACCCACCATCAATACAGCGGTCCCACCCCATCAGCCCTCACTCTCCTCACTGCAGCCCCCGGGCCACAGTTCAGCCCTCCAGCCTCACCTCTGCTCCTCTTAGGGTTCTTCACTCTCCCCACACCTCAGGGCTGCCATGGGGTCCCCTCTCTCATATTTCAGACTGCCAAGGGAGCAGCCATGTATGGCTGTCAACGGGAGCTCCCTACACAGGAGCTGTGCTGCCTGGGCCTGACAGCAGGAACCCACACGAAGGGGCTCCCACTATCAGCTCCTGGTGGCTGGGCTCCTGCTGTCAGGTCCAAGCAGCCAGGTTCCCATTGTCAGCCCTGTGAGGAGGGATGCGGCAACTGACAGTGGGAGCCCCTCCTCACAGGGCTGAAAAGAAATCCTAAGATTTGATAGCTCTCTTGTGAGATCATGAGTGAGGCTTAATGTCAGTTAGAAATCCCGCCTCTCACAATAAATGCATGAGTGTTGCCCTGTCTGATATAGAGACTGTAAACAACCTGCAAGGGAATGGATAAGAATTCCACAGAGCTGCATTAGGTCACGAAAAAGAAAAGGAGGACTTGTGGCACCTTAGAGACTAAGAAATTTATTTGAGCATAAGCTTTCGTGAGCTACAGCTCACTTCACTGCATCCGATGAAGTGAGCTGTAGCTCACGAAAGCTTATGCTCAGATACATTTGTTAGTCTCTAAGGTGCCACAAGTACTCCTTTTCTTTTTTGCGAATACAGACTAACACGGCTGCTACTCTGAAACCTGTTATTAGGCCACAGTGGCTCTATGCTGCCTCCACTGCCTTGGATAGCCTGACATAGAGGGCACTCTGGAGGTGAAGCCAAAGGCGGGAGGGGATGGGGCCATAGCACCCCCCATTACAGCCATCTAACGTGTGCCAAAGGCTATATGTAGCACTGGGGAGGCTATCGTATCTTAGAGTAGCACCCTGTACTGCCTACATTATTCTCGGGGTTGCATTAATACCCAGAGCAGCCTAGAATTGGCTGCATGCTTTCTGTGGAGGGTTGAGACAACCAATGAGTTTTGACACACACTAGTGAAAATATGTTTCCATCTTCATAGTATGGTGATACTTGAGGCAATCTTCTCCTGAGCTGTTGTTAGCCCCTTCATCCATGCCTTGAGCTCTGGTGAATGGCCTGCTGTCTTTATTTGGAGGCCTTCACAGCTACTCAGTAAGTTGCCTCCATCTGTTTACGATTGCAGCCATTTGTGTCATTCCTGGTGTTCGTGGTAGTACCTCTGACAAAGAGCTGAGGTACTCTCTCTCTCTCTTATTCTTTGGCAACATATGTACAGCTTGGGGTGCCAATTAAATATTATTGACCTGAATTGGATTGACATTACTCCTGTACTTCACTCATTGCACTGTTTTCCTGCCAGACATTGCAGTGATTATAAATAAAATATATCACTGACCTATAGAATGCTGCACAGTCTCAGACTGTATGTCATTATATAGAACTCCTTGTCTTGAGTTGATTCAAATCAACTCTTCTAGGGTATGTTTTGGTGGGTCCTAAAACCACATTGGACAGACATGTACACTGTTTGTCTCCAGAGCGCACAAAGCCCTGCATGGAAACTCATAGGGAAGGTATGGTCAGTAAGGGTAGCTTAGACCAGCAGTCACAAATGCCTGCTGGTATATATATCATTGAGAACTACTGTTCTTGCTGCTTCACACTACAGTTCAAACTTTGTTCATGGACATGTTCACCCAGGTTAGTTACACGTACTATAAATTCTAGACTTGTTTTTCTTGTGTATTCTAAATGCTGCTTAGTTATTTCCTTTTATAGAGCTGCCCTGTAGTGAGCCACTGGGTTCCCTCTTCCCCTACTGAACAATTCTTTTGCGGAGGAGGTGGGGAGAAAGATGATTCATAGGCACTCTGCAGTTTAATTGCAAAAACATTGTCCTGACTGCTTTACTGGAGGTGCTTGAGAGCAAACATGACACCTGATTTAAAGTGCTTTTGAAATGTTATTCTCCCACTAGTTATAGTTTATGACCTGCCTTATAATTCCTGTTCTGAGTTGAAATAGTTATCAGAATGCAAATCGAACTGTTGGTGATTCCCTTCAGAAACTATCTACAACACTGAATTTGTTTTTCTGAGCCTGTTTTGCTTATGAAACTTACAACATAATACCATAGTTTCAAAGTACTTTAAAAGAAATAGCAGCCTGGCTAGGAATCTATGATAATATAATAAAAACTGTAATAAATCCCCCGATCTACTGCATTTTAGCATCATATTCACGTCTTTCTTGCTTTCTTTCAGTATTTTATAATTAAGGCCACAATCCTGCAAACATTTATGCATCTGCTTAACTTTAAGCACCAGTCATCTCATTGAAGTCATGTGCTTTTAAAATTAGCCTGCAAGTCCTCAGCCCTGAGTAATAGGTTATTTGTATCTGTCTGAACTTTGTGAAAAAAAAATCTCTTTGTTTAAAATCAAACATTACATTTTTTATTATTTATTTGTTGAGGTCTGACAGCATGCTGGTGTAACAACCTCTAGCATAGGTTATCAGCTGAGTTGGGACCGGGGCCTTAATCATCACAGTTTAGAGTTCAACTACTCAAGCTGATAGTCGTAGCAGACTGTTATCCTCTAGTCAAATAGAAGATGATGTGACACATGCTGTGTTAGAGTGGGTTATGACTGATACTCTAAAAGCATGAAGGAAAACATCATCCCCATTCAAAAGATTCACAACCAATGGTGTTTGTTTGTTTCCTCTGCTAATTTAAAAATTACTTTATTTTTCATAAATTATGTTCTTTTTGTATAAATAGTTATTAGTTTTCTAAAATGAAAGATAATGATCATACATACATGAGTGATTTTTTCCTTCTTGTCGGCAATGTTGCGAATCTATATTTACAAGTGGACTTACAGTGCTTAGTAAATGGCCAGCATCGTTTTTGCTCATCAGACTTGTCTCTTGTATAGAGTCTAGGCTTTTCCTGTGCTTTGGGCCAGTCATAATCAGAACATGGGCACATCATACAAGACTAGCGTTCCTGGTCTGTGCCTTTGACTGAGCTCCCAAGATGGACTTCAGTTCAGACTCCCTTTCCACAGAAGACAAAAAAATTGAGGCATATCACAATAAATCATGCCAAGAACAGTCTAAAACCAAAATATCTTTTAACACGCTTTAAAAAGTGAATGACAAAGGTAAAAAAAACCACAGACTGCACCTGTGCTCACCTAGGTGTGGTTAACAACTTTCATGTTACAGTAGAGAAAGTCAGATGATAAAATGGGCTCATTTTCAGATGCCATAGGCGGTGTTCATTCCTCCACACTTTTTAAAGTCTGGCTGTTATTCTCTGTCTGGCAAGCTGAGTTTCTTTCACTGAGGTCAGCATGCCCCTTGTACTAATGTTCTAGTCCTGATGTTATTTTTCCTTAGCGTATTGACAATGCAGTTTGCTAAAGTAACATTACTATGTCAGGACCTCAGCCCCTGGCACAGTATCCATTTTATGTTCCCATTTTATTTTCTATCAAATGGAGCTGGGGGGGGGGGGGTTCTGAGTAGACAGGTGGTTCCCATCTCATGTGCCTTAAGATTATTTCAAAAATTCTTTTACTGTCATAGGTGTTAGTTTCTCTTTGCTGTGGTCAGAATACAATTTCATTTGTGAGTTAATACTCTTCTCTTTCTAGGAAATTGGCTCTCTTTCCCATTAGAGTGTCACATACAAAACTATTCTGTCATTTTTGCGATTTATTAGTTACAGGCACAATGCAAAAACCAGCACTTCCCTTGATGATTTTTTGGTCCCCCATAATTCTCTCTAGTATAAGGTTAACATCTTATAGGAATATTTTCCCAGCATACCTTTCTGAGGCTGGCTCTTTAAATATGACAAAGCCAAGAAGCTGCAGCCCTAAAGTGGCCATATTGCAACTAGCAACTATATTGTTCTCTGTTTTAGTTAGTAAATACCTGTTCGCCCCCACCCCAGTTTTCATATTCTTATTGTTGAGGAGATGGCATGTTCTCACATTCATAGTCTAAATGTAACACTACAAGCCTTTGTGAATTATTCCTTATTTCTGAGGGTTTTTTCTGGAGACAAACATGCACCTGCAGAATTCAGTCCTAATCTCCTCATTTCTGCTTAAATCTGAAAAAATAACTAAGATTTTTTACGTACTGACATTTCGTGTTATATTCTAAGGGAGACAAGACACCTTACTGCAAACAAAGCAAGAGAGACTGCTTTCCACTGATTTGCGTTTTGTGTGGTCATTTGCACCTCTGCAGAACTGGAGGTAAACTGCTACTGTTCTAACCGGGTACTATTTAACATCCAGATTGCACAGGTGTAAGTGACTACACAAGGTAGTGAAAAGCTAAGCCAAGAGAACAATGGGTGCTGCTTGCAGAGATTTGTGCTGAAAATAACGTATGTTTTTGTTAAAACTTCAGATATTATTGCACTAGAAAAATATACTCTAGGAATGGCTGAGACTGAGGAGAGAATCTCCTCTGCAGAAGATTTTACGACCTCTGCCAACAGATTTTCAAGGGCTTCTGAAAGATTCCAGTATTTTGATTATGAAAATGAAGTCCTGGAAAAGAGGACACAATAGCAAAACCTAAGGATAAGTATTACAGGGAAATCTTAAGGCAAAGACATGATTTGGATTTGTAACCAAACTCATAACTAAAACCAACTGGGGGGGAAAATGCCTGCATAGAGACAGCACAGATTTCTCCAGCAGAACTCCAAACAAGGGGCAATGCCATGTGTATCCATAGTGAATGCTGAGATTTCAGAACAAGGAGAAACATTTAAGCTTGTGCTAAGAAGCCTGGGGAACAGCATTCCCCCTGTATATTTACAGACGTTTGAACTCAGTAAAGGAATTCAGAGAGAATAAATTTCTGGAAAGGGGTACAAACTGCTGTCTTGTTCCCAGCATAGCTCAGAATTCACCATAACGCTACAACAATGCACTTTCAAGCTGTGGAAGAGGCTGAACACTGTTTGCTTACTCTGGATAATGAATCCTGAAAATAACAAAAGAGAATTTATTGGATACCCATATGATGTCCGTGATCATTTATGAGCATTCAGGGAGAATGGCTGGCTGTTTGTTGTCTTATGTTAACATTCTTCATATGGGTTGCATACCTTTCTCAGCTCCTTTGCTGGGAGAAAGTAGAGAGCACAGGATTCTAATTTAAACTTCCTGTGTCTTTTGGGAATATATCTTCCACATAACCAATATTTTTAGGAAAGCTATCACACTAATGCACATAAGGTTGGCAAGATGCTAAAATAACTCTTATGGAAACTATTTAATATCTCCCACTTACATCCTAAAAGAGAGGCCCAATGTGGTGCCATACCTGTAATTATTTAGGTCTCAGTCCTTCAAAGACTTTGTGTACTGTGAGTAATCCTGGTGAAGAATGGGAAAGTCTATTGGGACTTCCAGTGTGTAAAATTAAACATTCATAAATCTTTTTTGGATTCAGGCCTACATTTGTTTTGTGATGGACATTTATAACTCAAAGGTTAAAATGTTGATCATTATACTATAGTTCTCAATTTTCCAGTAAATCCCAGCTGTGTCCCATTGACAGACATACATAAATAGTGATGCAATTTTGTGTACACTGTTCTCTTCTGCTATCTATCCAAATGGGTTTTCCCCCTTTAGTGTTTCTTAGTCTTTATTTAGATTATTATTTATTCATATTTGTATTGTTGTAGTGCCTAGGAGCCACTGTTATGGTCCAGGACCCTGTTGAGCTAGGTATTCTACAAACACAAAAGAAAAAGACAACCCCTGCCTGCCAAAGAGTTTACAATCTAAGTGTAAGACAAGGAAGTACAAGGAAACAATGAGAC
Organism: Dermochelys coriacea; assembly: GCF_009764565.3. Taxonomy (NCBI): domain Eukaryota; kingdom Metazoa; phylum Chordata; order Testudines; family Dermochelyidae; genus Dermochelys; species Dermochelys coriacea. Next base: position 44,500,704 of record NC_050069.1, on the reverse strand, counting down.
AATGTTGGCCAGCATGATAGGCAGTGGTCTCAGCACACCAGCAGCTTAACTGCCGTCGAGATTCCTTGGAGAAGGGAGAATATCTCCTGTATGTTTGTACAGTGGTTTAGCACATTTTGGGTACTATTGTAACATAACAAATAAGGCTTTTCTTGTATATACTATCTCAGTCAGTTCTAGCTAAGGATAAATGATATGTATTGAACCTAAACGCATATTAAATGCGCAAATCTCCATCAATGCAATAGCATTTAGCTACTATGGCAATGGAGGCCTTATAAATGCAAAGCTATATACAGTGGCCTACTAAGCTACACGCTTAGGAAGAAAAATAGGACTAGAAAATGCAACATGTACAACCTGTTCAATATAACATCTCTGTGGGTACCCTAATTTCCATTTCCTGACCTTTTGTGATTTTAACTGTGCAACATTCACATTGTATTAACAGGGAGTCTACTTCTTGTAACTATTCCTATGGCTAGGGAAATTGGCTCTGAATTTAACCCTCTTTGCTTATCCAGATTCTTTCCTGCTTCCAAGTGATCATTACTTTATTAATTTCTAATGAGTTTTTTTTTTAATTTAGGATTCCATTCTGCTTTCCTTGCATGCTCACAATGCCCACCTGGAGTTAACAGGAGTTCCATACATGGGCCCTAATTCAGCAGAACATTTAATTGGGTGCTTAACATTAAGCACATGCTTAAGTACATTCAGAACAGCACTTAAGCACCTGCCCAGCACAGTTGCCAACTTCCACACGGTAAAATAAGCACCCTGACTTTCACAATAAGCCAAAAATCAAGCTAATACCATTTCAAAACAAGGCCAAAACAAGCCAATCCCTAAGAACCCCAACACTCTATGTGACTAGATTCCCCCCACCCCCGGAGTGCAGTCTGGGCCTGTGGTGCGCCTGCTGTGCAACCCGACTATCTCCCCTGCTTACCAGGGGCCAAAAAAAAGAGAAGCAACAAGCTACAAGTCAAAAACTAGCCAACAAGCAACTAACAAGCCAATTAAGTAAAAAACAAGCCCAATTTCTGCATTTTTTTCGTGGGTTTGGCATGTTGGCTGCCTAGGCAATGTGCTAAGTGGTTTTGTTGAATCAGGGCCATAGAAAAAAAATGTAGTTTCTGACCCTAAATGTGAAAAAATTATGCAGGAAGTTAGCCAAGTTAGGAACATTTGAAAATTGTTTACTGGCGACATACAGTAGAAAATTAAATCTAAGCTCTGGGACTTTGCTCTGTGAACCCACGTTTCTTTTCAGAAATGCACATTTTTCAATGGTATCCAATAGAGTGAGACAGTGAGAGAATGAGATTTCAAAAAAAAATTCCCATCCCAAATCAGAATAAAGTCAAAATCTCAAAAATTCTCCTAAATTGATTTTAAAAAATCAGATCCAGTCAATCAAAATATTTCATTTCAATAAATTCAAAACATTTGATTTCTAATAGGGCTGTCAAGTGATTAAAAACAGTAATCACGATTAATTAGAATCAATTAGAAACAGAAATCATGATTAATCATACTGTTAAACAATAGAATGCCATTTATATAATTTTGATGTTTTGCACATTTTCAAATATATTTCAATTACAGCACAGAATTGAAAGTGTACAGTGATCACTTTATATTTATTTTTATTATAAATATTTGCACTGTAAAAATAAATAGTATTTTTCAATTCACTTAATATAAGTACTGTAGTGCAATCTCTGTATCATGAAAGTTAAACTTACAAACAGAATTATGTAAAAAAAACTGCATTAAAAAAATAAAACAAATATTTTAGAGCCTGCAAGTCTACTCAGTCCTACTTCTTGTTCAACCAATCACTCAGACAAACAAGTTGGTTTACATTTGCAGGAGATAAGCTGCCCGCTTCTTGTTTAAAATGTCACCTGAAAGTGAGAACAGGCATTTGCATGGCACTGCTGTAGTCTGCTTTGCAATATATTTACATGCCAGTTGCGCTAAAGATTCATATGTCCCTTCATACTTCAACCACCATTCCAGAGGACATGTGTCCATGCTGATGCCGGGTTCTGCTCAACAATCCAAGGCAGTGCGGACTGACGCATGTTCATTTTCATCATCTGAGTCAGATGTCACCAGCAGAAGGTTGATTTTCTGGTTTGGTGGTTTGGGTTCTGTAGTTTCTGCATTGGAGTGTTGCTCTTTTAAGACTTCTAAAAGCATGCTCCACACCTCATCCCTCTCAGAGTTTGGAAGGCACTTGAGATCTTAAATCTTGGGTTGAGTGCTGTAGCTATCTTTAGAATCTCACATTGCTATCTTCTTTGCGTTTTGTCAAATCTGCTCTGAAAGTGTTCTTAAAAACAAACAACATGCTGGGTCATCATCCAAGACTGCTATAACGTGACATATATGGCAGAATGTGGGTAAAACACAGAGCAGGAGACATACAATTCTCCCCCAAGGAGTTCAAATTTAGTTCACACATTTTTTTAATGAACCACCAAACAGAACCATCTGAACCACCAAAACAGAAAATCAACCTTCTGCTGATGACATCTGACTCAGGTGATGAAAATGAACATGCGTTGGTCTGCACTGCTTTGGATTGTTATTGAGCAGAACCCGTCATCAGGATAGAAGCATGTCCTCTGGAATGGTGGCCAAAGCATGAAGGGGCATATGAATATTTAGCATTTCTGGCACATAAATACCTTGCAATGCCAGCTACAAAACCACCATGTGAACGCCAGTTCTCATTTTCAGGTGACATTGTAAATAAGAATCAGGCAACATTATCTCCTGTAAATATAACTGTAGCAGTGCGAGACTCACCAGCATGGTGCCTCCTGCTGGCTGTTCTGGAATTAGCTCAAGTCCTTCCATGGGGTGCCCTCCTCCAGTTGTGTCTCACTCACCGTTACTCCCGCTTTGCTGTCTCCACCACTCTGTGACCTACATCACTCCCCGGATTGTGGCGTCCTCTTCTGGGCACAGCACTCTTAACGATTGGCTGCACAAGACATAGGACTGAGTGGACTTGTAGGCTCTAAAATTTTACATTGTTTTGTTTGAGTGTTTCTAGTTATGTAATAAAAATAGTCATTTGTAAATTGCACTTTCATGATAAAGAGATTGCATGACAGTACTTGTCTAAGGTGAACTAAAAAAAATACTATTTCTCTGTGTATATAAGTCTCTCCACTGTATTTTCCGCTGAATACATCCGATGAAGTGAGCTGTAGCTCACGAAAGCTTATGCTCAAATAAATTTGTTAGTCTCTAAGGTGCCACAAGTCCTCCTTTTCCTTTTGCGGATACAGACTAACACAGCTGCTACACAAGGAAAATAAGTAAAATAAGTATCCAAAGCAGTGTTTGCGTGGTTGCTAGCTTGAAATGTAGTTAAAATTAATAATAGACCAACTATGGCATGTCAGTAGTTTCCAATGAGGTTTTGTTGTTGATTAGTGAATGTGCTAAGAAGCCATTATTTCTCCTTATTTAATAAGTTGGAAATGTTGAAACCATTTCAACATTTACACAGCTGCTGTTGCAGTTTGTTTAAATAGGTTAATTACAAACCATCATTATAAAAAAAATTCCTTTCAAATGTTATCTTCTTTCTCTTCTATAGTCTTGTGGCTGCTCAGAAGTGTTTTCCCCACTATGTTTTGACACTTGAATGTTAAATAGAGCATAGATCAGTTTGTTTTAAAGGTTTTGACTCAGTGCTGTTTTTCCAGGGCAGCAATGCAATAGTTATAAGCCCAGTGTAGAGACAAAGTGAAAGGAGAAGTGGACCAGTCCTACTCATTGAAATCTATGGCAAAACTTCCATTGACTTCAACTGATCACTGCTGTGGTCTTTTATTTTTACTGAACACAGTCAATAAGTATTAGGGCTCACATCATGCATTGCAAGGAGAGTATAACTTTTGCAGGCAGTATAATAGAGTGAAACCAGATATCATATGATTGGCTTCATTATGAACTTGATCGGCAACATTCTTGTTTGCTTTTATGATGGTGGTGCCTAAAAGCTCCATTCATAGATCAGGTACCTACTTGGCTAGGTTTTGAACAGACACATAACTAAGAGATAGTACTTGCCCTGAGGAACTTAATTGAAAATGTCATCTATTAGTATTTATTTTTTGTATTGTGATAGTACCGACAGGCCCCAAATGAGTCTGGGGCCCCATTGTGCTAAGCATAGTAAGAGATAATGTAAGCTTTTGGAGAGACACTTACCGAAACAATGCAAACAAGTTTACATAGAGAAAGTTCAAGTATTCAGATCTACAAATCAGTGCTGGAGAATTTACATATGGCTCACTGTCCATACCACCTTCCCTCATTTTTGTTTCTGCAGCCTGAATTCCGTACCATAACTGTCTGCCAACAAGAAGGTGTAGGTGCCAGATGCAGCAAAATGCTGAGGGCCCTCCAGCATCAGTGGATTTCAAGGAGAGGTAAGAAGAGACAGCAGTAAAACTAGTTGAACTGTTTTCAGTGAGCAAATAATTTGTGGAATTTAGCCCTTTCTCTACAGCTACAAACAGACTGATTGGTTGATTTTTTCAGTATTCACAACTATTTGATATATGCTTCAGCCTGCAGATAGTTTCTGTGCTATTCATTATCTGAGCTGTGTGATTCGTCACCTAAGTAATAAGATAGTTTCTACTCTGATTGGATGACCATATTTTTTACAGTTTCTGGAGCTGATCCTTATTCCTACATAACTATTGATATTTGCTCAAGAACAAACATACTCATGGGAATAAGTGTTTCCCCTGCACCAACAGCGTAAACAAAACAGAGCCCTCCAAGTCTCCATAAAACAATGGCTAAAAGGGTGCTGTGAATACCTGCATTCACTGGTTTTATTTACACTAATGTTTGTGGGTAGATGTTTTACAGGATTTGCCCAGCTCAGCACCTTACAGCAGGCACATAGAACCCTGGATAATCAGATCCTAAGTCATTTCAATAATGCTGCTTCTGTTGAAGTCATTCTGAGTTTTGCCATTGACTTTAATAGGATCAGGCCCAATCTCTCTGTGTGAGACAGGAGTTCCAAATAGTCATTTTAAAATAGATCTACACTGAACAAAATTTAAACTGGGAGTGGTTAGTGCCTCTGACTCACCCGTTCAGTGACTGGGAAAACTCAGCAATTTCTGTATTCCAAACTATTCATTTGTTTTTGTCTTCTTGCTGCTTTTAGTAGCACTCCACCTGTTCTTGGAACTCTGTTATGTATTCCATAATGTGTGCCTTGGTTGTCCTTATACACTTTTTGATTGCCTTAGATAAGCCAGCCAGGTTGTCTAGTCATAACTAGGAAAAACTAGATACTTGAGATACTGGGGCTCATGAACTTTCAGCTCTCAGCATCTTTGGGACTCCTGTGGGTCAGGAGTTGTTGCTGCAATCAAGGAGGCAGATGATGGTATTCCCAGCACAGTGCTTCACGCTAGCAGGCTTCTTTAGGTATAGGGAGACTGGTAAAAGGTTGGTGTAGCCCATTCGTTTGTGACTTCTTGCTCCAGGGCTGATCAGTCTCAGGGTGCTGGAATGACTCACCCCTGCGGCACCTCCTGCTGGTTGTCCATGGAATTAGCATTCCAGCCTCCACAGCACCCTCTGCAGGCCACTGTCCCACTTGCCACTGGGTCCCCAAATCCCTCCTAGACCCTGGTGCCCCCTTTCATGTCAAGGTGCTGCCACCTGCAGTACCCCACCAGATCTAGGTCTCCTCTCCCCAGGGAGCCCACCAACCACTATTCCCATCTCATCTCAGTCTTTGGTTACTGCCAGTCAACCATTGAGCCCCACACACTGGGACAGACTGCGGTGTATAAGCCAATCATCACAGACAAGGGGGGTTTGGACCTGCTGCCTCTGCCTACCTTTAGGCTGCCCCCTGCAACTCCAGTACCTATCTAGCCTTACACTAGGCCTGCAAGGTTTGCAGACTAGAGCTCCCTAGGCCTTCCCCCAGCCCTGCTCCACCTCAGGTACTCTAGTACACTCCCCAGCAGCCAAGCCCATCTTCTCCCACAGCTAGAGAAGACTCTGTCTGCTCCTGGCTCCCTGCCCTCTTATAAGGGCCAGCTGAGGCCTGATTGGGGTGAGGCCACAGCTGAGCCTGCTTCCCCAATCAGCCTGGGAACTACTTGCTCCCAGCCACAGCCGTCTCCTGGGCTGTTTTCAGCCCTTCAGGGTAGGAGCGAGTAACCCCCCATGACAGGAAAGAGGTCAGTCTGCTCGGGCGGCCCTGCTGGCTGGAGCCCTCTCCCTTTTCTGGTTGCCCTGAGCTGTTGCTGCTGGCTGGAGTTTCCCCTTTGGACTGCTGCTGCCATGGCTGCTGAGTGAGGGGGGGCATTGCCAGCCTACCCACCCCCCAATCCCATCTCCAGAGGGAGAAGCTGGGACTCCACCATCTATGGCTCCCTCCTTCCTGGCCGGCTGATTGATTGCTGCTCGCTGTTGCTGATGTGGGAACTACTGCTGCCCTTGAGGAGGAGGAAGAAGAGGACTCCCACAGAGGGACATTGTGGAGGGGGTTTATTCACAAACTGAGTGACTTTTGACATCTCTGCTCCTGGGGGGAGGGAGGGGTTGTTACCTTATTGCTGCTGTGGGAAGCAAGGGGGAGGGACATGGAGCCCTCCCCCTTGCCCATATGCTCCCCCCTACCACCCACCCCCACCACCATGGTTTCCCCCTCCACCACCCCATATACCAACTGGACTTTGCCCCTTGATGTGTCTGATTGTTCCCCACTTTTACCACCTGTGACTGTTTGCAGCAGTGAGCAGCAAATGACTGTTATACAAGTGCACGTGGGTGTATGTGTCTCTTTACCTTGGACTTTCCCTCCCCCACCCCTCAGCTGCGTTTGGCTGGTGGGATCCCCTCCCGGCTGTTCCAACCCCCCCACCCCCTGCAGCCTATCCCACCTGCTACTTGTTTTGTTCCCCTAGGAGTTCCCCTTTTGTTAGTTTTGCCTCTCCCGCCCCGGCCCTTCTGCATTTGCTACCTGCCCCACCCCAAACTGTGGGTGTTAGTTTGGTTGCCTGCCCCGCCCTTTTATTTGTAGTTTCCATTTGTGACTTGCCTAGCTTTTCTCTTTTCCCCTGCCCTCCCCCCCGGTTCAGCTCTCCTTACATCTGCCCTGTGCTCCCCTCATAAGCACTTATGTCCTTTTCAGTCCCCCCCACACTGTTCACAGCCCTCCTGATGAAACTGTAGGCCCTCCCCCTCCCTGTGCAGCTGGAGGAGCCGGTATCCCTACCCCATAACTGTGTTCCTTTTCCACCCCTTCTGGTGCCCTCCTCCCCTGCCTGCAGCCTGGCGGGGAGAAGTGATCGCTTTCCCCCAGCCCCCACCCCAAGGGCACCCTCCTTCCCTGCCTACAGCTTAACAGGCAGGAGTGGTTAGCCCCGTCCCCCACATTCCCCTGCCTTTCCCACTGGACCCTCCTCCCCCGCATATTGCTTAAGCGGGGAGGAGCAGTTGCCCTTCGTGCCCCCACCCCCAAAGTAGGGCTTCCTTCTACCTCTTGCCATCATGGAAGAGAACCCTGCCCCTGCCCACCCTGTGGTTCCTCCCTTGCCACCGCCCCTGCCTGCCCCAGTGGATACCCTCTTGGCCACCACTAGCCACTTGGCCACTCCACCGCTGCCATGACTGCCCCTTCCACCGGCAAAAAGAGCCAAGGGAATAAAAAGGGCAAAGGCCCTGCCCGGAAAACAAAACCTCCTGTTGGCGGGGCTGCCCTCCCTGCCGTGGCCCCGACATCTGCCACGGCTCCTTCCTCCCCAGCCGTTCCCTCCACCAGCTCTGGGGACGCTCCATCTCTAGCCCCCAGAGCGTACGCCCAGGTGGCCGTCGCCCCTCCACGCGTCACCATGCCATCTGCCCCAACTGCCACCTCCGGTACCATCCCTGGCAGCCAGGGTCCCTTTCCCTCACTGACCAGGAGGCACGGCGTTTGCTGCCTCCTAGTGCCCACCTTGCCCCACATTGAAACGTACGTGTGGGTGCTGGCGAGGGTGGTAGGGCCCACAGCTGTCGTGGCAGCCTCCAATATGTATGGTAAGGTTTTGTTCTTCTTCTGATATAGCATCAGAGGCCGCCGCTCAGGAGGCGGTAGAGAAGGGCATGGCAGTGGGGAGCGTTTTCGTCCCTCTAGAACCCCTGGAGGACTTTGGCGTATGGGTGGTATTGACCTCCATCCTGCCCTTCCTGCCCAATGTTGCCCTGTTGCCTGCCCTCTCCATCCTGAGGAAGCCCATCTCCATCATCAGCCCTCTCCCGCTGGGCTGCAAGGACCCCACCCTCCGCCACGTTCTGTCCTTCTGCCAGCAGCTGCAGATTCAAGTGCCACCGGTGGCGTGGTGGCACTCAAGGGATCCTTCTTGGTGCCCTATCAGGGGGCCCATTACCAGACCCATTATTCAATGGGGGAGACCCAGTGCTTTCTCTGCCCGGTGAGAGGGCAAACCAGGATACGGGATGTTGCTAAGATACGGGATGTAGACCTGAGGTTGAAAAGGATCCTAAAGGGAGCGGGAAAGAATCCCCTAATTATCCTTCATGTGGGAACAAATGATATGGCTAGATTCTCGCTGGAAAGTATTAAGGGAGACTATGCTAGGCTGGGGAAGACGCTTAAGGAAATTGAGGATCAGGTGATCTTTAGCGGGATCCTTCTTGTTCCTAGAGAAGGGCAACAAAGGTGTGACAAGATTATGACTGTCAACAGATGGCTTAGGCAGTGGTGCTATAAGGAGGGCTTTGGGATGTATGGCCACTGGGAGGCATTCACAGACAGAGGAAAGTTCTCTCGGGATGGACTTCATCTGAGTAGGGAAGGAAATAAACTTCTAGGATCGAGGCTGGCACAACTGATGAAGAGAGCTTTAAACTAGGAATTAGGGGGAGATGGATGGGAGATGTCCAGGAAATCTCCACGCCAGATTTTAGCATTGAGAGGGAAGAAGATGAAGTAAGAAAGGATACAGCTGTGGGTAGGAGAATGTATATAAGGAGCGAGGGCGGTGTGGATACTAGTCTAATAGGTTATACTGGCTGTAGAATGACTGTGCCTAATAGGGTACAAAATGTGAGCGAGGCCAAACAGCAAAAATTAAGATGTTTATACACCAATGCGAGGAGCCTAGGTAACAAAATGGAGGAACTAGAGCTACTGGCGCAGGAAGTGAAACCAGATATTATAGGGATAACAGAAACATGGTGGAATAGTAGTCATGACTGGACTACAGGTATTGAAGGGTATGTGCTGTTTAGGAAAGACAGAAACAAAGGTAAAGGTGGTGGAGTAGCATTATATATCAATGATGAGGTAGAATGTAAAGAAATAAGAAGCGATGAAATGGATAAGACAGAGTGTGGGCAAAAATTACATTGGGGAAGAAAACTAGTAAAGCATCTCCTACGATAATGCTTGGGGTGTGCTATAGACCTCCGGGATCTAATTTGGATATGGATAAAGCCCTTTTTAATGTCTTTAATAAAGTAAATACTAATGGAAACTGCGTGATCATGGGAGACTTTAACTTCCCAGATATAGACTGGAGGACCAGTGCTAGTAATAATAATAGGGCTCAGATTTTCCTAGATGCGATAGCTGATGGATTCCTTCATCAAGTAGTTGCTGAACCGACTAGAGGGGATGCCATTTTCGTTTTAATTTTGGTGAGTAGCGAGGACCTCAAAGAAGAAATGGTTGTAGGGGACAATCTTGGCTCAAGTGATCATGAGCTAATTCAGTTCAAACATTAACAAGGAAGGATTAACAAAAATAAATCTGCAACTAGGGCTTTTGATTTCAAAAGGGCTAACTTCCAAAAATTAAGGAAATTAGTTAGGGAAGTGGATTGGACTGAAGAATTTTTGGATCTAAAGGTAGAGGAGGGCTGGGATTACTTTAAATCAAAGCTGCAGAAGCTATCGGAAGCCTGTATCCCAAGAAAGGGGAAAAAATTCATAGGAAGGAGTTGTAGACCAAGCTGGATGAGCAAGCATCTTAGAGAGGTGATTAAGAAGAAGCAGAAAGCATACAGGGAGTGGAAGATGGGAGAGATCGGCAAGGAAAGCTACCTAATTGAGGTCAGAACATGTAGGGATAAAGTGAGACAGGCTAAAAGTCGAGTAGAGTTGGACCTTGCAAAGGGAATTAAAACCAATAGTAAAAGGTTCTATAGCCATATAAAGAAGAAGTGGGGCCGCTTAACACTGAGGATGGAGTGGAGGTTAAAGATAATCTAGGCATGGCCTAATATCTAAACAAATACTTTGCCTCAGTCTTTAATAAGGCTAAAGAGGATCTTAGGGATAATGGTAGCATGACAAATGGGAATGAGGATATGGAGGTAGCTATTACCATATCTGAGGTAGAAGCGAAACTGAAACAGCTTAATGGGACTAAATCGGGGGGCCCAGATAATCTTCATCCAAGAATATTAAAGGAATTGGCACCTGAAATTGCAAGCCCATTAGCAAGAATTTTTAATGAATCTGTAAACTCAGGAGTAGTACCAAATGATTGGAGAATTGCTAATATAGTTCCTATTTTTAAGAAAGGAAAAAAAAAGTGATCCGGGTAACTACAGGCCAGTTAGTTTGACATCTGTAGTATGCAAGGTCCTGGAAAAAATTTTGAAGGAGAAATTAGTTAAGGACATTGAAGTCAATGGTAAATGGGACAAAATACAACATGGTTTTACAAAAGGTAGATCGTGCCAAACCAACCTAATCTCCTTTTTTGAAAAGGTAACAGATTTTTTAGATAAAGGAAATGCAGTGGATCTAATTTACCTAGATTTCAGTAAGGCATTTGATACCGTGCCACATGGGGAATTATTAGTTAAATTGGAGAAGATGGGGATCAATATGAACATCAAAAGGTGGATAAGGAATTGGTTAAAGGGGAGACTGCAACGGGTTCTACTGTAAGGCGAACTGTCAGGTTGGAGGGAGGTTACCAGTGGAGTTCCTCAGGGATCGGTTTTGGGACCAATCTTATTTAATCTTTTTATTACTGACCTTGGCACAAAAAGTGGGAGTGTGCTAATAAGGTTTGCAGACGATACAAAGCTGGGAGGTATTGCCAATTCGGAGAAGGATCGGGATATTATACAGGAGGATCTGGATGACCTTGTAAACTGGAGTAATAGTAATAGGATGAAATTTAATAGTGAGAAGTGTAAGGTTATGCATTTAGGGATTAATAACAAGAATTTTAGTTATAAATTGGGGACGCATCAATTAGAAGTAACGGAAGAGGAGAAGGACCTTGTAGTATTGGTTGCTCATAGGATGACTATGAGCTGCCAATGTGATATGGCTGTGAAAAAAGCTAATGCGGTTTTGGGATGCATCAGGAGAGGCATTTCCAGTAGGAATAAGGAGGTTTTAGTACCATTATACAAGGCACTGGTGAGACCTCACCTAGAATACTGTGTGCAGTTCTGGTCTCCCATGTTTAAAAAGGATGAATTCAAGCTGGAGCAGGTACAGAGAAGGGCTACTAGGATGATCCGAGGAATGGAAAACTTGTCTTATGAAAGGAGACTTAAGGACCTTGGCTTGTTTAGCCTAACTAAAAGAAGGTTGAGGGGAGATATGATTGCTCTCTATAAATATATCGGAGGGATAAATACAGGAGAGGGAGAGGAATTAGTTCAGCTCAGCACCAATGTGGACACAAGAACAAATGGGTATAAACTGGCCACCAGGAAGTTTAGACTTGAAATCAGACGAAGGTTTTTAACCATCAGAGGAGTGAAGTTTTGGAATAGCCTTCCAAGGGAAGCAGTGGGGGCAAAAGATCTATCTGGTTTTAAGATTCTACTTGATAAGTTTTTGGAGGAGATGGTATGATGGGATAATGGGATTTTGGTAAGTAATTGATCTTTAAATATTCAGGGTAAATAGGCCAAATCCCCTGAGATGGGATATTAGATGGATGGGATCTGAGTTACCCAGGAAAGAATTTTCTGTAGTATCTGGCTGGTGAATCTTGCCCATATGCTCAGGGTTTAGCTGATTGCCATATTTGGGGTCAGGAAGGAATTTTCCTCCAGGGCAGATTGTAGAGGCCCTGGAGGTTTTTCGCCTTCCTCTGTAGCATGGGGCATGGTTGACTTGAGGGAGGCTTCTCTGCTCCTTGAAGTCTTTAAACCATGATTTAAGACTTCAATAGCTCAGACGTGGGTGAGGTTTTTTATAGGAGTGGGTGGGTGAGATTCTGTGGCCTGCACTGTGCAGGAGGTCAGACTAGATGATCAGAATGGTCCCTTCTGACCTTAGGATCTATGAATCTAAGGAGGGACTGCCCCTGGCCCGGCCCGGCCCGGCCTGTCACTGCCGGCGACCCTGGCAGCCTGGCTGCCACTGCCGCTGCCCCTCCTCCCATGGAGGAGAGGGCGGGAAGACCTTTGCCAGCTGAGGGAGAGGGCCCGCCCCAGGGGGAGATTTCCCTTCCCCCCGTTGTCCTGCCCTTGCTTCCCCAAGCCCTGGAACAATTGCCCTTGCACCCTGGCCCTGCCCCTGCTGACTGGCCCTCCACTTCGGAGGGCTGGGTGCTTGTCCGGGGGAAGTGCGGTGCCCATAAATCACGGGTTCGATCCCTCCCCTCCAATGAGGAGGGAGAGGAGGCCCCCCCCGAAAGATGCTGCGGGGGGCTGAAGCTGTTACATCTTCTGCTGCACCCCCAGATGGAGCTCAGCAGGAGACACCGGCTATGGCAGCAATGGCAGCGGATGAAGACGCCACCGCCCACCTTGTTGAGTCCCCTCCCGAGGAGGCCTCTGTAGGAGTTCCCCCAGCCCCTTTGCCATCTGTGCCCCCTGCCGCCATTGATAGCGGGGCTGTTACTGCCCCAGTTGCTGGCGGGGAGGACTCTGGGGCTGCGGGGACTGAATTTATGTCCATATTTGAGGAGATTGAGGCCCTGGGTCTGACCCCTCCCACCCAGGGGGAGGATGACCCCCAGCCAGCAGGTCTCAATCTGAGCGGTGGCTCAGTTCCACTGCCCCCTCCTCCTTCTCCCTGCCCCTCACTCCCAGTTGTAGTTCCCCCTCTGGACCTGGGGGCACCCCTGGCCCTTCTCATCTGCCCGGCCACGGATGGCACCTCACCTGAAGCCACTGAGCCCCTAAGGGTGACTGCCAATGCCGAGTGGTTGGACCCTGAGCCTGTCGGCGCGCCCTCCACCACCCAGACAGAGCAGTTAATCTCCCCTCCGGAGGAGGGCCCCACTGAAGCTTCTGTTGTGCCTGATGCTGTAGCTGCAGGTGACTTGTTTGTTACAGCTTCTGTGCCCGGTGTCGGCAAAGTCCCTCCTCTGACCCCCGTCCACTTGGCCCCTAATCCCGGTCGAGAGGAGCTGCAGCCTGACTTGAGGGAGGCTTCTCTGCTCCTTGAAGTCTTTAAACCACGATTTGAGGACTTCAGTAGCTCAGACATAGGTGAGGTTTTTCGTAGGAGTGGGTGGGTGAGATTCTGTGGCCTGCGCTGTGCAGGAGGTCGGACTAGATGATCAGAATGGTCCCTTCTGACCTTAGTATCTATGAATCTATGAACCCACCCCTGTCCCCACTCCTGCCCCTATCCCTGCTCCCGTCCCCTCTCCCGTCCCAGTTGCAATATCAGCCCTTGTCCCTGCTCCTGCCTCTTCTTCTGCCCTAGTCCCTGGCCCTGTTCCCACCCTGATCCTATTTCCATTCCCAATGAGTCGCTCGTCCCCTTCTCCGCCCCCTCCCATGTTATTGCCGCCCCCGAGATTGTCTCGTTCCCGCTACTTACTGACAACCCTCAGGGAGTGGTTTTCGTGTCCCCTCTTCCCAACATTATGGGGGCTGTACTATTCCCTCTGCCGTCCCCTCCCATGTCGGGGATGGGGACGGGCTGCCCAGTGCAACCGCACCGGGGTTCCACTCCTTGCTTGCCCATCCCTGCAGGCGGGGATCTTTTGGGGGCCCCACCGGAGGACAGCAGCAGGTTGGCTGCCACATCCCGCTCTGCACTGCGGGAAGAGCTGCATCGTTTTCTACTGGACACCCGTGGCTCAAACGGTGAGGTGCAGCTCGCCCTCCAGCGCTGGGGGGACTTCCATCGTGTCCTCCGGGCTGTGAAGGGCCTTTTGGGGGAGGGGAGAGGGACCGGGAGGCAGGACCTTGCGGCCTACCAGCAAGCCCGCAAATTCCGCAACTCTCTGATGACCTTTGGGGTCAAACATGGGTTGTTGCAGGGCCTGCTGGAGGCTGTCGATCATCCTGCCTGTGAGGATTCTCCCCAGCCCTCCCTACGAAAGACACCATCTTTGCTATGTTGAACACCAGGGGCTGTAGCGTGGGTCTCCGCAGAATCCAGGTGCTCCCCTTCCTTCGGGGGGGGGGTACTCTGTGATCTTCCTGCAGGAGACCCACACGGCTCTAGCTGTCAAGGCTAGCTGGTGGCTGGAGTTGGGGGGCGAGGTTTACTTTAGCCACCTCGGTGCTCGTTCAGCTGGGGTGGCCATCCTGTTCTCCCCCAAGCTATGGCCTGAGGTGCTGGGGGTAGCCGAGGTCGTGCCAGGTCACCTGCTGCATGTCCAGGCCCATACAGAGGGGCTGATATTAAACCTGATCAACATTTACAATCTGAACGTGGGCCTTCCTTGGCACCCTGGATCCTTATGAGTGCATGGTCCTGGGCGGGGATTTGAACACCACCCTCGAGGACCAGGACCGCTCAGGAGTCGAGACATCCCAGGCAGCCGCGGGTATCCTCAGGGAGTTCATGGACCATCACTCCCTGGTGGATGTCTGGCATGACCATCACCCGGACAATGCTGTCACGTTTACCTTTGTCTGGGTGGAGGAGGATCGGTCGCATCACTCCCGGTTGGACCGCATTTATATTTCACGTTTCCATCTGGCACGAGCCCACGCTTCCAGCATCCAGCTGGCCCCGTTCTCAGATCACCACTTGGTGATCATGATGGCCCCTTTCAGTTCAGAGAGGCCGGGGCTGGTCTATTAGCATTTTAACAACAGCTTGCTGGAGGAGGTGGGCTTTGTGGCATCCTTCCGGGAGTTTTGGCTGGCCTGGTGGGGGCAGCGGCATGCCTTTCCCTCAGTGCAGCGGTGGTGGGACGTGGGGAAGGTGCGCATATGACTCTTCTGCCGCGACTACATCTGAGGCACCACCAGGCGGAGGGATGCAGTGATAGGGCAGTTGGGTGGACCACGGGTATCTCCTGGGCACCCTGCGGACATTTGGCTTTGGGCCCAGTTCGTGGGCTTTCTCCGGGTGCTGTATGCTGATGCGGAGTGTCTGGTCAGGCTCAATTGGACCCTGACCAAGCTGGTCAGCTTCGGGCAGGGAGTACAGCAGGGGTGCCCCCTCTCGGGCCAGCTGTATGCTCTGGCGATCGAGCCCTTCCTCCATCTCCTCCACCAGAGGTTGATGGGGTTGGTGCTTCGGGAGACGGAGCTGCAAACAATGTACGCCAACAATGTGCTCCTTGTGATCCAGGACCCAGACGACCTGGTGCGGGTGGAGGCCCGCCAGGCCGTTTACTCAGTGGCCTCCTCTACCTCCAACTGGGCCAAGAGCTCTGGCCTGGTGGTTGGGGACAGCTGGCAGGCAAGCTCCCTCCCACCCACGCTTCAAGCCATCCGGTGGAGTGTGGGTCCGCTGCTCTATCTTGGCATTTATCTATCCGCCACGCATCCTTCTCCATGGGACAATTGGCAGGATTTGGAGGCCAGGGTGGGTGAGCGGCTGCGGAGATGGATAGGACTGTTCTGATGTCTCTCCCTGCGAGGGAGAGTGCTGGTGCTGAACCAGCTAGTCCTATCCATGATCTGGCACCAGCTCAACACCCTGAGCCCGGCCCCAAGGATCCTGGCCAGGCTCCAGAGGATGGCTCTGGAGTTCTTCTGGCCGGGGCTGCACTGTATTTCTGCAGGGGTCCTGAGTCTTCCCCTGGAGGAGGGAGGAGAGGGCCTGGTTTGCTTGCGCAGCCAAGTCCATGTCTTCCACCTCCAGGCCCTGCAGAGGCTCCTTTACGGTGCAAGTAGTCCGGCATGGAGCACGTTGGTGCACGCCTTCCTCCGAGGTTTCTGATATGACCGGCAGTTCTTTTTTCTCCATCTGAGAGGTCTTCTGCGAGACCTCTCCGAGCTGCCGGTCTTCTACCAGGTCTTCCTCCGGACCTGGAAGCTTTTTTCAGTGACTAGGTCCTTTGTGGCCACTGAGGGGGCGGACCTCCTTGCAGAGCCCCTGCTATACAACCTTGATCTATGTGTGCAGGTGGCTGAGTCTCCCTCAGTGTGTCAGAGGTTGGTCCTGGCAGAAACCACCAGAGTCAGAGACCTCCTGGACTAGGACAGAGGGGACTGGGTGGAGCCCCGTGTGCTCAGATGACACATGGGGCTTTCCACCCTTCTGACCCTTAGGCGCATACTCCAGGAGGTGAAGGCCACCTTGTCACCCGATTCTCTCGCTTTGCTGCGGCGAGCCCTGCGAGAGGGCGTTCCCCACCCACCCCTCACCCCTGGCCTTCTGGACATTTTTCTTGGGCCCCTGTTCTGCGAACCACCCCAGCATCCACACTCCGAGCCGGCTGCATACCCTGCAGCTGGTCTGGTTTCAAACTGTGCCCAGAAACCATCTGTACAAACTTGTGCTCCATACATTGCACTTCCTTATGCTCGTGTCCCACCCTGACACCAAATGGCAGGACTATCTTCCACTTAAAGAGGGTGAGGAGCCCTGGTGGGCCAGCCTTTATTCCACCTTGGTCCCAAAGCCCGCTGGGGACATTGGTTGGTGGCTTCTTCATGGAACCTTGAGCACGGGCATGCACCTGTCACATGACAGTGCCTCTTTTGCGGCATGAGAGAGAACCTGGTGCATGCCTATCTCGAATGCACCAGGTTGCAGCCCCTATTTCAGCTCCTCCAGAACCTCTTGTTGAGGTTCTGGCTGCACTTCTCCCCACACTTGTTCCTCTTTGCACACCCTATCTATGGTCCCACGAAGTCGGGAGATCTCCTCATCAACCTCCTCCTGGCCGTGGCCAAAGTTTCCATCTATAATACCAGGAGGAGGATGTGGATGAGGGGGTGCTCTGCGACTGTGAGGCCTATTTCCGTTCCTCTCTAGTTTCACGCATCCAGGCAGAGTTCCAATGAGCAGTGTCAGCTGGCTCTCTTGACAGCTTTGAGGAGCAGTGGGTGCTGTCCAGGGTTCTCTGCTCAGTGTCCCCATCCACTACCCTTGTTTTTAACCTATGACCTTCACTCCGATCCCTGGTTTTCATTAGTTGTCCCCCACATTTATTTGGTCCCTGGGTCCAGTGGTCGCTCCCTCTAGGCTGGGGGAGGGGCCTTTAGAAGTGGGTGGGCTTGTGCCCACCCCCCCTCCCGGGTTTCCAATAAGTCCCCGCTACACTAGGGTTCCTAGGTTCCAATGATAATAATATAAATAAATAATAATGATAATTCTGACAGCAAGGCCCTGTTGGAGTTAGGTTATCCTTAGGCTAGCATCAGTTTCGAAAAGTCCCACTTATGCCAAAACTTCACCTCCCCCCAATATATGTGGGGTTGAATGCTACATGCACTAAAAAATTGTGATATCCCAAAAATATCAAAAATGAAGAACACAAAATCAGATATGAGGAAGCTGACAGGGCCCCATCTGGAGGGAAATTCTTAAACTAACATCTGTCCCCAATTTACTGAAAGCAGAGCCTCAAATTCTATAAAAATAACTGGTTGCAAAAAACACCAGCCACATTAATCCATCAGCAACATTAAAAATTTCATTAAAGTATCATACTAACCTCTACAGGTAGGTCAATGAAATTGTGACAATCCAGCAATGTTATTAAAGTTAAATGATGCTGGCAGCTGAAATCACTGTCACTCGCATACCGACATTTCAGTCTGCTAAAGGGTAATTCTCAGTAAATGTAAATTGTTGATAATGTCCCAGTTAGTTTCTAGGGATTTCTGGGGTGAAATGAAATTTCTGAATTGCGCAGAAAGATCTGAAATTAATTTTTGGCATCTTATCTCAAGGACTGTGAGGCACAACATCTTAGCATCACACATGCTTATCAGACATAAAAATCTTTGGCAATACAGCCATGTTTCATGAAATTATATGTAGCCAGTTAAATCTGGCAGCCAGTTTAAAACTTGGGATTGTTCCCAGAGTCATCTGAGGCTGGAACAATGCTAAGGAGAAATGAGACTGATCTCAAAAATGACCCAAGGAAGAACTAAAGGAGAACTCTTGAATAAACTCACCTGCTGAGTAAACTCTCTCCCTTTGACCTGCAAAAAAATATCAGAATACCAGCCACTTCCCCAACAACAATGAAACATTCAGCACACATTGTCAAAGCTGATGAAAGTGTAGAAGTTTATTTGCATTTCTCTTTGCTAAAAGTGGTGTTTCTCACATGCACAGCATCCATGCTTTATTTCATTTAACACTTACACTTCAGAAGTGAATAAACTCCAGTCAGGATCTTGGCCCCATTACCATAAACACATAGTAAGAGACAGTCTCTGCCCTAAGGAGTTTACAGTCTAAGGCCTTGTCAACACTAGAAAGTGTACCAGTATCACTATAATGGTATAATGAAACTTTTAAAACCGCTGGTTTGGATGCAGTTATATTATACAGTACAGGAAGACTATACCTGTTTAAGACACCTTTATACAGGGATAACTGCATCCATGCTAGGACTTGTATTGGTATAATTAGATGGGTAAAAAAACCACACCCCTAATGAACATAATTATAACTGTACAACTTTCAAGTATAGACCAGGCTTAAGAATCTACTACCTTATGGTGTGAGCCTCAGAAATCTCAAACTAAACAGAGATAGACTACTTCAGTCCTTGTATGGGAAACCTTCAAAGAATATTTAAGTGCTGCAAGAAGTGATGTTGGTGAGTCAGAAGGTGGCACTCTTTCCTCTGAAGCAACATTCCAGCCTTAAAACCCATGTTTTAAGGGCCATTGTCCTACAGTTCTTATTGATGTAAAGACAAAACCCTGACCACTTTTGATGATGATATATTTCCTGGCACTTTTAATGTCTGTTTTGACCCAGTTTTATCTTTGATAATTCCATTCTGCTTCCCTACATTTCCACTATAATTTCCCTCAGACTATAGTATTCTTTACTTTGCATACTAAATTATTGTGTAATGTTGCTGTATTCTATTAAACAGTTACTGCATTGCAGGTCATGGTGATTCCAATTTCATTGTTAGGGGAAGGGATCTCTTTCTGGGTATCACTTCCATACTTTATTTGGGCACTTCTTCAGATGCATGGAGTCTCCATGCATCTGAAGAAGTGGTGTTTTACCCATGAAAGCTTATGCCCAAATAAATCTGTTAGTCTTTAAGGTGCCACCAGACTCCTTGTTGTTTTTGTGGATACAGACTAACACAGCTATCCCCTGTTGTGCAGAGTAAAAGCTGAGGCAAGTCTGTGGAAGTGGACCCTATGTTTTGAGGCATTAGCTTGTTTAATACTACATTTTTACTCCTGGGGAAATTCTGTGCCACTGCGCATGCACAGAATTAATGTCCCCCACAGATTTGTTTCCCCACAGAGAAATGACTCTGATAGGAAAGCAAAGGGAAGCCGCAAGAGCAGTCATGCACCCCTCCCCAGCACCACAGGCACATTGTTTCAGGCATCTGGAGCAGTCAGTGGAGAGGTAAATCACTGGGTGGGGGGCAGGGCTAGGGATACCCTAGCTGGTGAATCCCCCATTGACCCCCCCCTTGCACCCAGGCCCCCCTGGTGAGCCGCCCAGCCACTCAAACCCCCACCCTGCCAATCACCACTCCCCTATAATGCAGAACCCCCTGCACTGAGTCCCCCACACCCAGACCCCCCCACTGAGCCCCAACCACCTTCACCTGGACTCTCCTGCAGAGTCTCATTTCCCCTGCAGCCAGAACCCCCAAAGAGCCCCTGTGCATCCAGATCTCCCTGCACCCAAAACCCCCACTGACCTACCCACACCCAGATTTCCCCACACTGAACTGTCTGACTCCACACCTGGATCCTCCCACACTAAGCCCTTCCACACTTGGATCCTGCCAGGCTGAGCCTGCCTGCCCATACCTGGTACACCTGGCACAGAAGGGCAGGGGCGTTTCTGGGGCAGGCCTGGCCCTTGTGCTGTGTCAGGGCTGGGTTTAACCTCACTGCCAAGTCCGTGTCTCGTGGGGAGGTCTGTAGGATGATCTCCCACCTCCATGCAGACAGCTCCACTGTCATGTTGGGCCTCCATATTTATTTATTGCAAAATTTTGAAGAATTTGAAAATATTGTGTGCAGAATCTTTATTTATTTTGATGTAGAATTCCCTCAAGAGTAACATTTTGAATAAATTAGCGTTATCAATCTAACAGGACCTTTAAAAACAGATGCATTCCAATTAAGTTCTGTAGCTGCCCTGCACAATTGCATTCAACAGTTATAGTTTAATGTCTTCAACCACTTTGCAAACTGTGTAATGCACAAGGCAAAGCACATTAATACAAAAAGAAAAGGAGTACTTGTGGCACCTTAGAGACTAACAAATTTATTAGAGCATAAGCTTTCGTGAGCTACAGCTCACTTCATCGGAGCTCACGAAAGCTTATGCTCTAATAAATTTGTTAGTCTCTAAGGTGCCACAAGTACTCCTTTTCTTTTTGCGAATACAGACTAACACGGCTGCTACTCTGAAACCTCACATTAATACAGAAGCGCAGCCTGATCAAGACTTGACACAATGACCTCTTCAGCCTTGACACAAAGCATTTTTATTTTTAAAAAATGCTTTGGATCATCCTGCCCTTTCATGACATTTAATTCATCCAAGTACTCAAGTTTTTATTGTTCTTATGAGCGTTTTGTCTTTAATTTTATTACAATTTTATTTTTTATATAACTAGTTCTGTCACATGTTAAAACTCCTTCTGGAGAGATCCCTGGTCTTTGTCACCATAATAAAATAAATAAAAAATATAATGGTAAATGTACAACCTGCGGACATTCATGCGTTGATAACCTGAGAATATCCTTACTAAATTAATGTAACATATGTGCAAAATTATAGTTCCAAAAACAGAGCTCTCAGGAAAGTATAAATCATCTGAACATCTTTGTCTATATTTTAAAATATCTAATGTCAATTTACTGCTGGAGTTTTTCCATAAATAATTCTGAGTTAGCCTTATGTCTCACACAGTGATAGTATGCTCAGTGCATTCCTTCTGTTGGGTGTGGGGGAAGGTTCTGCAGTGGGTGTGTGATAGTTACTAGGAAAAAAAAAATTATTTATTCATAGAATATCAGGGTTGGAAGGGACCTCAGGAGGTCATCTAGTCCAACCCCCTGCTCAAAGCAGGACCAATCCCCAATTTTTTTGCCCTGGATCCCTAAATGGCACCCTCAAGGATTGAACTCACAACCTTGTGTTAGGCAATTAAAGGACCATAAAAAGAACACGAGTACTTGTGGCACCTTAGAGACTACAAATTTATTAGAGCATAAGCTTTCGTGTAGCTGTAGCCCACAAAAGCTTATGCTCTAATAAATTTGTTAGTCTCTAAGGTGCCACAAGTACTCCTGTTCTTTTTGCGGATACAGACTAACACGGCTGCTACTCTGAAACCTGTCATTAAAGGACCATGTCATTCAAAGACATTACCTGGGTTGATGCTGTATTCTAGAGCTCAATGAGGGAAAGAGATTAATGCACTGAACAAAGGGTTTCTCTTGTTTCTCCCTCTACCACCTCCAGTTTCCAAACCAGATACTGGTCCTGAGGGATTTTCCTTTAACAATTAGGGGAGTCCCCTACCTCAGTAACTGGGGAGCACGAACTCCTTTCCAACATTCAATATCTGGAGCTGTGAGAATTGAAAGCATGTGAAAGCATGTGGTCACTGCACATTTAAGGTCTGAAATATTCTGTACTGGCAGAATTGAAAAGACTTGCCAGCTGGTGGCAATTAAAGCTGGGAATTGGTTGGAGATGGAGAACATAGTGAGGCTGGATGCAGGTTATTAACAAGGTACTCTCTCACTGTGCTATCTTGAGGCATTTTTGTTGTCACTTTATTTTCTCATTGTTCTGATCTAGGTGAAGTCCCAATTAAAGTATATTTGGCTTATAGGATCTTGGGTGACCTATCCCAAAGACTTTACAATCTATTTTATATTTATTTGGGGTTATATATACTGAAAAAGGGTGCTGATTAATCATAACCAGCTAACACATTTTCACAACTTGCCCTTGTCTACATCAAGTGCTAAGTCACATTTTAAATTATATTAGTTAAAACATGTTAATTCTCTTTCTAATATGATACTTTTTCCAGACATGGCCAATGGCAGGGAAGGGATGGGAAGAGGACGGATAAAGCAGTGATTCTCAACCAAGGTTACGCGTACTCCCGGGGGTATGCAGAGATCTTCCTGGTGATACGTCAACTCATCTAGATCAGTGTTTCTCAACCCGGGGGTCACGATCCCCAGGGGGTTTGCAGGACAGATTTGGGGGGGCCATAAGTGCAGAGCTGCTGTTAGGGGGTGGCAAGTAGGGCAATTGCCTGGGGCCCCACACCACAGGGAGCCCCGCAAAGCTAAGTTACAGGCTTCAGCCTCAGGTGGTAGGGCTCAGGCTTGAGCCCCAAGTGGGGACTCAGGCTTCAGACTCCTGAAAGGGGTACTGTAGCCAGGAAAGATTAAGAACC
Organism: Dermochelys coriacea; assembly: GCF_009764565.3. Classification (NCBI taxonomy): domain Eukaryota; kingdom Metazoa; phylum Chordata; order Testudines; family Dermochelyidae; genus Dermochelys; species Dermochelys coriacea. Next base: position 44,477,900 of record NC_050069.1, on the reverse strand, counting down.
ATTGGGATAAAGGTTACAGCATACAATCAGGTAGTTATTCAGTAAAGGCATGTGTGTATTTTGGTGACTTTCTAAATCAAAACGTAGGCATACTATAAACATGATGCAATAATAACACACCTTCAGGAGGGAGAGGGTGGTTTACTTCCATGCCCATTCAATCACTGGTGTTTCTGTTGAGACTGCTAACAAAGATGTCAGTTTTGGTGGTGGTAGTGGTCTGGTGATGAAGGCATGTGTTTACTATGTACTGGATTGAGAACCACCAGGCTCAGTTCACATATTTTGATGAATAACAATCAAATAGTAAGAACGTTTGTTCAATAGCTACCCGAGCTGCATTTGAACCAGTGACCTAGAGGTTAGAAACTCTGCCTCTCACTGCCATTATCTTGAGCCACTCAGCATCTTCTAAATAAAATGTTAAAACTTACTTTTTAAATTGTTTGAAATATACACTTTACAGAAAACTCATATGCAGGAATTAAGGGTGGGGGAGGGAAAGAGTATCATGCCAAAGTCTCTTTCTAATTCTGCAGCACTTTCTCCATCTTTCTGGCAGCCAATGATGGCATTGTAATGTCAGTTCCAAAACCATGGGGCCATTTCCCACAGGGAGAGAGACCCACTCTGCATCTTAACTGCCATATTGAAGGAATCAGGGCTCACGGGAATAACATTTCAGAGGAGATGTCTCCTGCTGACATCCAGTTCTTCCCTGTTTGGCCAAATACATAAGAATGGCCAGGGTCGAGCCAAAGGTCCATCTAGCCCAGTATCCTGTCTTCAGACAGTGGCCAGTGCCAGGTGCTCCAGAGGGATGAACAGAACAGATTATCATCAGTGATCCATCCCCTGTCACTCATTCCCAGCTTCTGGCAAATGCTTTAAGTGGGCATGGCTAATGTACTCTACTGACAATTAGAGCTTCTGGTTGGGGGATTATTAACAAGGGGGGGGAATAATTTTTAGCAATTTTTGAGACTTATGTAGATGTCCAAAAATTGGGGGTTTGCAGGTGTCACAGTTTGGAGCAACTACACCTGTATTTTCCCGCTGTGGTCCCTTGAGAGCACCCACTCTAGGCTCCCATTTCCTCAGCCAACATCTCTCTAGGCTGCGCCCAAGTCCTTTCTCTCCCCTGACTGGGGGTTTTTCCAGGCTGCATAGTTCCCTGCCTATACAAGGTTCCCAGAAAGCAGCATTGCACTTTTCCTTCCTCTTTGAAGGATTACAAACAATGTATTTGCAAGTTATATAGGTTACCACACAGCTCTGTATAAGCAAACACATTTATTCTTAAGGCAAAAGCACTACAGAGAAAACATATAAAAGAGTGACAGTCTCTATATGCTGAAAGCCCGAGGTCACTCATCAGTCTTATGGGGCCTTAGTTGGTGAAAGTCCTTCCAACCCTTCCCAGGAAGGATTGGGCCTTCTCTTGGACAGACGGACCCATCCATGTGCTGGATCAGAAAGAAGATCCCAAGTCAGTTTAATCTCAGGCTATTTATATCAAAATACATTTTGGGGAGGGATCTGTTTGGTCTCCAAATACCTAGTTTGAACTAGTATATGAGAGCATCTCCAGGCGTGGTACCTCTCAAGAGGAAATATAACCTGAGTGAATTTGCCTAGCTACCCCCCTTCTGCTTCCCACCCCCCTCCTCCCCGCTATTTGTAGTTCCTGGAGGAACTGTGATCAGCCTCCCCCATGGGCAATGTTCCCTCTAATTTTTGACGGGCCGTATGCGCAAAAAAAATTTTCTGTGCAAATTGTTGTGCTTCTGTGCAAATCTTTGTGTGTGCAGTGTTTCACCGTGTACGTGGGGTTTAGGATCTGTGTGTGCACACGCACAGCGGAGAGGGAACAATGCCGATGGGATTACATACAATCTCTGGCCCGCAATGATACCTAAATTAACACAGTCAGATCTCCCAAAAATACTATAGGAAATTGCTATATCTGTCACATGTGGCTTTCTCTTTGTATACCCTGTAATGAGTAATCTCTTTGTAAAGTTCCCCAGTGCACTTTAACTGTAGTATTGTTTCAAATAGTACTATGTTAAAGTGCAGGAGGGAATTTTTAAGTATGCACCGCAGGTGCTACATGGACCAATTAACATGCAACACATTAGTGCACTTTTCCAGTGTTTATTGGATAACATTTTTTTAAATTGGGGGTGACTTGATTTGTGTTCCAGTTAAAACCAAAAATCAGAAGCCTACTGATAATGGATGAGCACTGCAGCCTCTTAAAATGCCACACAGCTAGATGGTAATGTTTAACAAATACTACTGCATACCATTGGTGACGATATAAAAGGTGCTTTATACAGCTCTCAAGGAGCTGAATGTCAGTCAGGGCTGATAAAAATCACTTACTGGAAAGGGCTGCTTCCAAGTCAGAACTTCCCAGAGAATTTGTTAGATGAAATTTTCTAATTAGACTGATAAGTCCCAGCCTTCTCCTTGTTCTGTGTGAAGAAATGAAAAACGATCAAATCACTAATCAGGTTTAATGAGAAAATTAGACAGAATGTACATAACTGTGTATACACATTTGATGTACTTTATCCCCCAGTAATTTATCTAAAGGCAATTAGACAGAGAGACATTTCGTTCTTAGAGGCTGTTTTTCTTCCTGGATGACAGGGATAAGGTTCAGTGCTGTTCACTGAGATCACAGACAAAGATCCTTGCTTGTCTGTGACTCCAAAGCTTTAGTGCATCTTTGGGTGGTATAAGTTGTCCCCTATCTGTCCAATCAGATTGGAAGTTAAAACTGAGAGTCATGGTGGTGGCTTCAGAAGTGGTGAATCAAAACAAACACCACAGAAATAAAATTTCTACAACTTTTACACAAATTCAAAGTCTAGAATCAGATTCTGTGTCTCAGTTCCCTTTCTACATTGCTCTGAATCAACTCCACAGATCTCAGCATCTGTGAAGTTCAGGGGCAGATTTCAAACTCTAGATTCAGGTTCTGTAGCTTGTGCCTATCTGTAGATGGAAGCCAAGAAAAATAAAGCACCATTGTTATTAACTGATCCAAAATATGTCACATGTAACAAAAGCTAAGTTAGTCAAAGAACATCTTCATCAAATAAAGATCTTATCTATAAACAAATCAGTGTTTGCAAAGAGAGAATCATTGAAATGACCAAGTTAATTAAAACACTGATGTACTAACTTGGTGACCCTCCAAACCAATTTTAATAAAAGGATCTCGCAAATTTTCTCTTTCAGTCAACAATACTTGTGACATCCCCTGGGTAAAATAATTTCCCTCACTCTCCAAATCCATCAATTCTATCTTCTTCTAAACCACCTCATTATCCTACAAAAAATTCCTTGATTCATACTCCTCTCACGCATACCTTAATCCATCAGTCCTTCAGACAAACCATTCTTCCCTTCACCAGCTCCTCACTTACAATGATTTAACATTTACATTCTGTCCAGCCCAAAGCAGATACAATGAAGTTTCTGTAGGTTTTTATCCATTCTGGCAGCTGTTCCTCACAGCAGCAGTGGCAGTAGGTGTGTTATCCTGCAACCTCTGAGTTTTAGGGGCAACTCATTGGATAGGGATTGTGTCCCTCGCTGTCAGAGAGCTGTTTAGCCAGTTGGACTATTGGCGCCCCTCTGGTTCTTGAGGCATCTCTCCCCAACTGTTCGGGGTTCCCAAGGGGAGGTGGGGGGTGATGTGGATTTCAAAGATGTTACATATTTTAGCTTTGTTACTGTCACTACTTTCCTGTTGACTTTTGCCTAGGAGTGGGAGAATAGAAACACAGGTCAATAGATGAAGTGCTTTCCACATCAAGTTTGAGTTTTGGAAGACTAGATAACTATTGCATATTTTAAAGAGATTGATAGGTTTGCTTCTCTGAAGTCCTCTTCCTCCCTCTTCTTTATTCTCAGGCACATAAGATGTCCATCAGTTTCCACCATTTATTTCAGTCTTGTGCTGATCTGTTTCAGGGCTTCTGATGTCATGTTGGCAGATTTGGCTTCTTTCTTTATTCTTTTGCATAATGTTTCTCTACAGATGCCTCTTTTGTCAGGAGGTGTCCATATGATCACTTGCCATGGAAGTCGTGTTGGTTCCATTCTTAAAGCATGTCCTAAACATGTCTATCATTGTCTTCTGACCATATTTGATGCTTTAGATTGTTTGCTCTACTTAGGATTTCTGATGTTTCAAGAACTCTTTCCAATGCACTTGGAAGATCTTCAGCGGGCATTTATTTTAGAATGAGTTGATCTTCTTATCAATTTCTCAAAAAGAAAAAGGAGTACTTGTGGCACCTTAGACACTAACAAATTTATTTGAGCATAAGCTTTCGTGAGCTACAGCTCACTTCATCAGATGTTCAAATAAATTTGTTAGTCTCTAAGGTGTCACAAGTACTCCTTTTCTTTTGCGAATACAGACTACACGCTGCTACTCTGAAACTTATCAGTTTCCGTTATAGATTTCCATGACTTTGCTCCATAAAGGAAGACAGACATGATGCCAGTGTTAAAAATGTGTATTTTTGTGTTAGTGCCAGTCATACTACTTTTCCAGAGCTTTCCAGGTTTATGGAAGTGGCTTGCTGCTTTTAATATTCATTGTTTGACATTTAATATGGTGTCACCCTCACTGTACATCACACTCCCTAGACAGGTAAAGTGACTTGCTACTTATAGAGTTTTTTCATCACACTCATGGTTACTTTTGGACATTAATAGCCATATATTTTGTCTTCCCCTTGTTGATGAACAAACCACCTTGTTTTGCTGTATCTGCCAAAAAGCTTCTATGAAGTAGGCATTGATCATTTCCATTAGTGACAATTCTTCAGTCATTTTCATCAGCCAGGAGTGGTGCAGACCTATTTTGCAGGTGTTTGGCTTAAATATTTCTATGGAGTGTTTTAGAGCTTCATCACACATAATGACACCAAAGTCTGTCAGAGGTGGTGGGGTTAATTAACTCCATCTGGCCCATTTTGGAGTTTTCTGGCTTGGTGATTTCCTCTCAAGTTTGGTTGAGCATTTCCCTGAAATAGCATGAAAGCTTTTCAACGCAGTCAGTATTGGGATCTGATGTTTGGATTATGCCATCTGAGTTCATTTGTCATTTTGCCATTGAAAAACTATCCGTTGTGATGTTTGTGACAGTGATGACAAGGAGGAGTGGGTTCTCTTTGCTGCCAGTGCTGCAGTGGCATAGTCCTGGGGGATGTCCTTTGTGCTGTTGACTGATGGATCTAGAGAGGGTTTTGCACCATTCATGTTCTGTTCTGTCTGTGTGTTGATCTCTTGAGTTCACCAGTTAACTATGGTGATCTTGTAGGTGGTGCAGGGGAGGTCATGACTTGGGACAAACGTGTTGATGCATTGGTTAAAATAAGAGTGGAAGCTTGATAACTTTGACTGCTCTCTTGGGTATTACTATGTGGTAAAACATCTTTTATTATTAAATATTTATGTTATAATAGTGCCTACAGGCCCCAACTGAAAGATCAGGGCTTCATTGTGCTAGGCACTGTACCAAAGCATGGTAAGACATTCCCTGCCCCCAAGAGCTTGCACTCTAAATAAACCAGACAGACAAAGGTGAAACATAAGGGAAATTATTTATTTGCCCAGGTCACATAGCAGGCCTGTGGCAGAGCTGGGTTAGAATCTATGTCTCCTGTTTTCCTCAACCACTGTACTGTTCACTAGCGCATGCTGCCATCCCTTGTGTTTGTCATCCATCTCCCCTCTTATGGTGCTGCATTGTGCATGAATGGGCTAATTAAGCACTATTTAAAAGGTGTTTCTTCCCCACAATGGCCCCTATCCATCCAAAAAAAAGACACATAGGGGCATGTTCCTGTTGCTTTTACCCCTCCATTCCCTAAATCAAATTGCTTAGACTTTTTTTTTTAATTTTAGGTCTTCTCAAAGTATTTCTATTGTATTGACAGAAAACTGTGGAAGACCAGCCCTGACTGTAATAGGGCCAGCACAAGATCCACTGGCACACACTTGTGCAGGTGTTGCTGTGCTGTACAAAAGTCTCTGCAAAGGGCAGCACCTGGAAGGCCATGTAAGAAGTAGACCTAGAAGGGCTAGGGCTGGGCCAGCTGGAACAGCTTTGCAGATTCTTGTTTACATGGGTGCATTGAGCCCTGGGTTGGGTGAGATTTCACATCCCCAAAGAAGTCTGCACTCTGCACCCATGTAAACTCAGTCACTCTATTCTTTATGCAGTTGTGGATTTCACCCTTAGAGATCTTGACTCTTTGCCAGAGGTCATGTAGCCTAGTGGAGTAAAACCCTAGTTCACCATTATTCTGCGGCCCCTTTGCATCGGCTGCAAAGCACCCATGCAGGCTTTCAAATGCTCTCGGCACAAGAGGCCCTCTGAGGAAACTGAAAATCTGGCTCTGCCCTGCCCACTTCCTCTTTGTCCTGGCAGCATTCTTTGGCTCAGGGAGCATTTGGGTGCAGGCAGGAGGCATATGGGGGATAGGCAAGGGGAGTATCCCAAGCAGTCTTATGTATTGGCAACTTTGTCAGCTGCTGCAAAGACCCATGAGAACCATTGCAGCAGAAGCACAAGTTATGGCAACCCACACGGCTGCCCTAATCTGTGTCAGTGCTCAAACCAGCCCCTAGCAATCCAGAACAAACTCCTTAGTTCTAGCGTCAGACTCAGCATCTTCACAGCAATGCATTCCTCCACTCCAAGTGCTATTGCCTATTTATTGCACTTAGTTCAAATGCTGTTTGTATTTTAATAACATTGTTATTGACTGTCCTCAGATCAGTCCATTTGAAGAATTAATCCCACTTTACTAACGCAAAAATGTAATGTCTGATCCAAAGATATTTCATGTGTTTTAAATAATTAGAAAAAGAATAGATAAACCATATTTCAATGTGATATCTATTCACACTCAAGATAAGGATTAGCCTTTTAACATAGATTAATTAGGGCTAACTTGTTCCCTGCTTTCTTTTGTTTGGAGCTCCCTTTGAGAATAACATTTACTATATATATTTTATATTGGAGTATCATTATGCATCCTTACGGATTCAGAGTAAAACTCTAACCTTGAAGTCAGCAGCAAAACTCCCACGGACTTCAGTGGGGCCAAGATTTCACCCACAGTTTTGTTGTGTTTGTGGCTTTGGCCAAATGATAAAGTGGATAATATTTACCCTTAAATAGCCCTTTTCATTCTGAGGGATCCCAAAGTTCCTCACCAACTATGTACACCCAGGTCCGCACTGCTGAAATGGGAGCTGCCTCTGGGTTGGGGGACAGCTGCCAGGCAGACAGATAGGCACAGTACAACACTGTGAGTGAAAATACCTGGACTAATTCAGTGCCGTGGGGTCGATGAAGTCCACATAAAACAGACAGGACCTTGGTTTGTAAACACCCCTATGAAATACCCCTACACAGTAAGCTTCCAGACACTATTTATCTACTGCAGAAGGATGAAGGACTGAGTACATGCTGCTGAGATTTTAACTGGATTATTAAAGAGAGTCTGTTTCAAAACTTGGTCACTAAGTCTTACTTTGTGCCTAACACAGGGAGTGCAATGGATATGCCATTAGTAGATCAACACTGCTTACTTCACAGTATTAGCTCGCAGTATGCACAGAGTTTAATATTTCTGTCCTTGTGTCTGTTTTTCTTTGGATGTCATATTTTGAATATCAAAGGGAGGTTGAGGAGTCACAACAAAAGGCAGTAAAATGATATTTAATATATTCCACTCCTGGCTCGATTATGTAAGGAAAAATGTAGAGGTTATCAACCAGGCAGAATCTGATGGTGCACAACGATTCACACACTCAGCAAAGATGTAAAAAAAAAGCAACAAAACTTTCTGGCTTTATTGCTATTGCTGGCCAGTGCCAGTATAAATGATAATGAACATTTCTATTGACATGAAGAAGGAAACATTTATAAATCCTCCAAGGAGAAGGATTTGTGAGGAGCAGATACATGAAAAGGCTCTTCCCTATTGTCAGCTGAATACTCAGACTCCTGCCAGCAGCTGTGAATACAAAGCAACATTCCAGATTCTAGAGTAGCAGCCGTGTTAGTCTGTATTCGCAAAAAGAAAAGGAGTACTTGTGGCACCTTAGAGACTAACAAATTTATTTGAGCATAAGCTTTCGTGAGCTACAGCTCACTTCATCGGATGCAGTGAAGTGAGCTGTAGCTCACGAAAGCTTATGCTCAAATAAATTTGTTAGTCTCTAAGGTGCCACAAGTACTCCTTTTCTTTATTCCAGATTCTACCACTGGAATCAAGTATTTACACGTCACTGCATGTGACACAGGTGTTATAAATCTAATTCAGCTTCCAAACAGCTCAGCATCCTGTACTGAGGGCTCACCATGTCTGCTCCCTGACTGTACACAGCTCTCAGAACTCTGGCCTGCTCACAAAGTTTTGAATTTCTCTCCTTCCTGTAGGATTTTACTTGCCTCAATATGATGAATTAGAGAAATGTCACTTCTAAACTAGCTATGTTCAAACAATCCACATTCTTTTCATGGTGTTCCAGTATTGGGTTCTAGGAGCTCATCTATTGAGTTAGTCCATTCCCCTTCACGTGGAGTAGGTTCCCAGCACTGAATTCAGAGAGAGGGGTCTGCATCAAAACAATAACCCATTCAGAAAAGCAATACCCCACTCACTTTAAAGATTTCTCTGATAGGTTAGTTCTGGCATCCAAAAGTTTATAAGTATGGGACACTTCCACACGGCGTCCCTCTGAGGGCTGTGCAGAAACTATGAGATCTCTGTTAGGTCTGAGGTAACGACTTTGTGTGTAACATTGGCAGGTATAGGTGAGACTGTCTGAGAAGTTTGCTCATGAAGAAATGGCTTGAGTTGGCTAAACTGACATATATTAGGGCTTGTCTTCACTACGGGGGATATCAACGCTGCTGCAATTGATGACCCACTAAATCAATGGCAGAGCGCTCTCCGGTCAACCCCAGTACTCCACCTCTCTGAGAAGAGTAAGGGAAGTCGATCAGAGAGCATCTCCCGACTACGCAATGCAGTGAAGACACCAGGGCAAGTTGACCTAAGCTATGTTGACTCCAGCTACGTTATTCACATAGCTGGAATAGCGTAACTTAGGTTGACTTACCCCGATAGTGAAGACAAGCCCGTAATTCTAGAGTTGGGCTGGTATCATCCAGCCTGCCACCGCTTGGCATCATTCTATACATTTGTGTTTTAATTCAGAAGTGTTCATTTCAGTTCCCTTCAAAACACAGAAGAATCAATGACTGCCTCTACACCAAAGGTCAAAATTGTGAGGAAAAATATTTTGAAGCTTCAAAAATACTTGTGAACAGGAAGTGCCAGCCAAATTTTAAAACATTTGAAAGACAAGAGTCTTTTGCCTGCATTTTCAGATAAGCCCAGAAGTGACTATCTAAACAGAAAGCTTTTTTTAAAAAATAACAGTTAATCCATATGTATTTCTCAGTCAGCATTTGGCTGCTCCCCAGCCATTCAAACAAGTATTCAATCATTCAAATATCCTAGTTCCACTAAGATCTATGAAGTCAATATTATTTACTCTATTTCAGGCCAAGCTTCAGTAAGAAGTTACATCATTGTTTTTGTGCATTCCACCCTAGTAAGATTTACTGATCTTTATTACCCTAAGCCACTTCAAAGCAGTTCTCTTATCTTAACAGTCACATGTTAGCACTCTCCTTTTCAGTTGGAAAAATGACTTCTGAATGTGGGGCAACGTTCAGCAGTGGTAGCCAGGTGGATAAAGCAGCAGTACCATATCCAATCATTTTGCCCCAAATCTGACCTACCTTAACACTGTAATCACTTCAATTGGCCATTGAAATCTAAATGAATATATTTTAACATGCCTAGCTCTGTAACTGAAATGTTTTGAAACAGACACTTGTTCATGTAGGCACAGACAGAGGTGGTGTAAATAACATGTAGGGGGCACCAATTTCTTGGCTTTCTCTTTCCACCTCTCTCCTTGGCTTCCTAATGTATGTGAAACTCTGTGGACAGGGACTGTCTCTTACTCTGTCTGCCTGGTGCCTAATACAATGAGGCCCGCTTCTCCATTGGCCCCGCCCCCAAGGCACTACCCTGATAAATAAAATAATGAATCTTCCTCACATTCGGAATCCTTTCCCAGGAAACTGCTCTCCCCACCTACATTTCTTTGGACCTGTGGCTGCTAAGATTAGGGAGAATGATCACATGGCTATTCAGCTGAAAGTCATGGGATACCATGTGCAGTGGCCAGGGTCATAGATCCCTAATCTGTCCCAGTGCACCAAATCAGTGTTTTCTTATGTCTTCTCTCCACATACTACAGCAGCAGTTAACTAACACATACCAGCACCATCCCCAGGTCAGTGTTATGGAGCTTATCACTGATGTTTACACACACAAATAAATTCATTAATTGTCACTAATGACCAGGGGTTCTGTGGCAGACTACTGAACTTTTGAGAATCAGTTAATAAATGAACGAAGTCAGTAGAATTACGGCATCACAAAATGTACTTTGTACTTTCAGAGCTGGATCCTGCAAACTCAGATTATGGAACTCCCATTGACTTCAATGGGACTTTTCCTATGTGAAGGGCTTTTCAGATGGGGATGTTATTTTGATGAGTGCAGTTTAGGTTTATTTATTTTTGTATTACTTGCATTATGGTAGCACCTTGGAACCCCAACCAAGATCAAGGTCCCATGGTGCTAAGTACCACACAAAAATATAGTAAGAAGCAGTCCTTGCCCGGAAGAATTTATAGTCTAAATAGAGAAGACAGACAATGGGTTGCGGAAAGGATTAACATACATTCAGTGATCAATGGAATGGCACAAGCAGCATGTGTTAATGCTATGACTTCTTCTTGGTCTGTTACTTTTAAGTGTGGGGTTTTGTTTGGAAGGATTTACCTGATCAGGAAGGGAGAAGAGATAATGAAGGGAAGTGGGAAAGGGAAGCCCAGAGGGCAAGCGGAGTGAGTAGAGCTGGCAGAAAATTTTTCAGTGAAACTTTTTTCTTTAGAAAATGCTGTTTCATCCAAACTGAAACCTTCCATGGGAACATGTCAATTTTGACTCTTTCATTTTTTAAAAAGTTATATGCATATATATATTGCATTTACAAATGTAAAAACTCAATTGACATTTTTTGAACAACTTTGTTTCATGGGAAACTTTGAATTCTTTATTTTCTTCTAATTCGGAATGAAACCAGATTTAGAAATCAGTGAATTTCCTGCAAGACAGGAGTGAGGCTGAAATGAGGAAACTTGTGAGGGAGGGGCAAAATGGAGTTGGAGCAAACAGCCAATTAGCAGAAAGGAAAGACTGTCCAGATTAAAAACTGAAAAAAATAAATCGGTCTGCTCTGATCACATCAGCAGCAGCTGAAGAGCTCTGCTCCTGCTGGCTTTCTGGCTGGTTCCTCCCAACAGGTTGGATTTTTGGTTTTGTAAACACACATGGCCAACGTGCTCAGATGGGAAGTGGTCTTGCCTACTGTGTTCTGGGACTGGGGCTGCCCACAGAGAGGGATTCTGCCAGCTGGGTTACAGTTCACCTTCCTCAACACACACACACACACACACACACACACACACACACACACACACACACACACACACATTTCCCTTATAGGTGTGGCTATCCTGTTACAGCTGCTTATCTTGGTATTCCGCACTTCCTAGTACACCAGGAAAAATACTCAGGTACATTGTGTAAGAGAAAAGGAGTACTTGTGGCACCTTAGAGACTAACAAATTTATTAGAGCATAAGCTTTCGTGAGTTACAGCTCACTTCATCGGATGCAAATGCAAATGCATCTGATGAAGTGAGCTGTAGCTCACGAAAGCTTATGCTCTAATAAATTTGTTAGTCTCTAAGGTGCCACAAGTACTCCTTTTCTTTTTGCGAATACAGACTAATACGGCTGCTACTCTGAAACCTGTCATTGTGTAAGAGAAAAAGGCTTAAGAATGAGAGCATCTGGCAGTGCTATTTTGTACCTTTGCTAAGACAAAGCAAGGGGAAAGCATAATGGGGAGGGGTAATAGGAATGACTGTATTTGTGGCACAGTGAAGTACAGTATGAATGTAAATGAAGACCAGTGTTAATTTCACACACCATTAGAAACAGAATTGTTTAATGTGCAGGCATTTGGGGCAGGATGGCCATTTTCTGTTCCTAATTTGCCTTCTGTTCTAGGACCAAATCAGCAAAGCTTATAAGCATCTGCTTAATTTTAATCTATTAACTTCAATGACTCTTAAACATATGCTTTAAGTGAAGAACCTGCTTAGATACTTTGCTGAATCAGGGGCCTGTTGCTGAAAGTAACAGCAAATAATTATTGTTTTGTTTCCTCTTTCTCCTAGTTTCCCTGCTCCCACCCCAACACTCCATCTGGTGTCTCCTTCCTCCCACAGCTGACTGTGGCTGCTCCTTCTGTTTTCACTTTTTCCTTTCCCCTGCTTCCTTTATTTCCTTTCTCCCTTGCTCTGCTACCTTGCTGCCTTTTCCTCCACTCACCATACTTGCTCCGATTTCCCTGTTCTCTCTGCTGTCTGTACCTTATCTGCTTTCTCAAATGTTTCATTTCCTCCTTTGGCAGAACTGTCTCCTTCCTCCCCATTCTCTATTCCCTGTGCTCCTTCTCACTGTGTTTTAATTGCCACCATAACCTCTAAAGTGTCACCTACAGGGACGCAGTGGAAGGGGTATGTGGAGCCACGGAGTATACAACCTTTGAGATTTACAGCTCCATTATCAAACATTTAAGGATTCAGATGGCCTGAACAGAGATGGGCCTGAACCAAAAGCCTTCCTCTGAGTATCCCAAAGCTATGGAGAAGTTTGGATCTGGACTTGGATCCAAACTTTGTGTCTGCATTCAATGGGCTAAGCCAAAGTCTTGGATCTTAACATCCCTAAACTTTGAGATACTGTGCTCTAGACTCTGATCCAAATCATAACTTTTCATTGTGGCTCCATCCCTAGTTAAGGGATGATGGCTGTGGTATTTACAGTAGTTAAATTTCCTGCAGTCCAGCTGCATGTTCCATAGTTTGTTTAAAAAGCCACATTTCAACCTCTTTAGAATTTGTAAGTACAACAGTTACATAAGGAGAGAGAAAAAAATTGTTTCCGTTACAGATTAGCTTTATCCAAGTTTTGACTTCAAAAAGATTTTTAAACAAGGCAGTCCTTATAATCATGTGTGTAATGACAGAGATGATAGAACTATGGTAACACTTAATCCACCTTATGTTTTGTTTCCTTTAGACATAGCAACAAACTGTATTTATTGAACCTCTATGCAGCCCACTTAACTGGACTGCCCCATAAATTTCCTGTTACAAGCAAATTACATTGCAAAATGCTTACAGTTCATCGCTTTATTATGTTTATACCTTGTGTAAACCCAGTGTTTGTGTAACTCAAATGGAAGGTTGTAAACACATGATCGCCTTGCATGAAGTTGATGCTGCGAAGTCCATAGCAAGAAACTAGTCTGCTATCAGCTGAGGGAATGGGCAACACCACACAATGGGGTAGAATATAAGGAAACTTTGTGCTCAGGTACAAGAGTGAAGGGTGCAGTATCAATACGTGGCAAGCGGATGGATATGGGAAGTCTGATGCTTACTGTAATGGGAGGACTCCATTGCTTCGTTAAAACAAAACTAGAATGTTTCTGATACCTTTGACTGTGGAAGATAAAGCTGCCTCTGCTTTCCATGTATCAAATGCATACCTCAAGGTCTATGTGACCTGGGGAGGATTGCTTAGCATCATTGCAAGGACGATTTGTTGCTGTACATCAGACATGTCCTGGCATTGCATCAGAATCACAAGCATGTCTTCCTCTTCCACCTCTCTTGAAACACATTTCTTATCTAATCGGTGTCAGAATAATTCATTTGGATAAAAAATAGAAAATCCCATATTACCTATTCTGCACCGGCTCCCTCTCCTGCCTGCTGCCAATGTGCCGTAGTGAGTTGTTGTAGGGCAATGGTTCTCAAATTTTTTTTTCATGGACCACTTGAACATTGCTGGGTCTTGGTGGACCACTTAATGATCTTTCTAAATGTTGTTTGTACCATTAGCTAACTATTGTAAAGTGCTTTGGATAAAAGCGCTTTATATAAAAAAATTATTGTTTATTGGTTCTACAAATTAATTAATGTTTTTGGTTCTACAAATAAAAGCACACTACTCATATTTTAATATCAGTTGTCTTACCTTTCTAATGCGATGGATGTGCCCTCTCTCCCCTGCTGCGGCAGCCACTGAGCTGGGGCTGGGAAGGAGGGGGGTATCTCCCTGGCAGCCGCAGCCCTGGAGGGGGAAAGTCACCTCTTTCTCTGGCCTCCGCAGCCCTACACGTCCCAAATTTCCACCCTTTCTTCTCACCCCATGGCCCCTCCCCTACTCCCTATTCCCCCCAAAGCCACCACTCACCTTACATGTGCATCTTCTCCAGGTCCAGGTACCTAATTAGTGGAGCCATGTCTGCGCAGCTCCACTAATTAGGGGTGGCCCTTCATTCTCTCATGTGCAGCCGCCCAGGCACGCATCTTAGGAGAAACTATCCACAGGCCAGAATGGAGCTTGCGGACCACTGGTGGTCCGTGGACCACAGTTTGAGAACCTCTGTGTAGGGCTATGGCTTCTCAAGCCTTTCTGGGACCCCCAGGGGCAGTAACATCCAAAGACTGGAGAAGTTCCAATCCCACCGGGTTTCCCACTGTGGTAGATTGTATCCTGCTGCACAGCCATCACTCTCTAGACCCGGCACAGTGGCTATCGCATTCTAGCCAGATTCTAGGCTGCCACTGGGGCTGGGCTGCTGGGCTGCTGTAAGTTGCACAATGAGCCTGACAGATCCCGAGATCCAGCAAGTTAGCAAATCCATAGGGCAGCCCGGAACTGGAGATGTGTGGTATCTGTAGGCCAGCTGATATACTAAAGGGTGCTGAGAGCACAACCTTTTCCTGTCCCCCATGGGCAAGCACATGCTACTTTTAGTTACTGGGTCCTTTGCATAGGTGCTGGAACTAGGGATGCTGGGGGTGCTGCCCTTGGCTTGAAGAGGTTTCCATCATATAAAGAGTTTACAGTTTGGCTCAATAGCTCTCAGCACCTCCACTGTCAAAATTATTCCAGCACCCCTGGTCCTTTGGTGCTCTGGAACTAGTCAGTGAAAGATAAGCTTGTGCATTCATTGTGCATGTTTAAGACACATTCCAGGCTACATATATCAATCTGGCACTAGTCTGCCTGGATATTTTGCACCTGTGTTGTGGGTGATGTGTCATAAGATTGGTTCAACATGCTGGATAGCTTACAGCTTGTAATTACAGAAACTATCTTTTGGAACATTTAATTACAGCAACTAGTGCAGTCAGACTCTTGCCTCTACACTTGTGTGGGCCTTCAGAACATCTTTAGAAAGTACTTATGTGTCATTTAGTCCTGCTTTGAGGTGATCTGAAATTACATTCTTTCTGTGTTTCCTTTGGAGGGTGAAATAGTGTTTCTTTGATAATACGACACAAATGAGTCCAAAGGGGTTGTTTGCAAGAATTCTATTTTCAGGCAAATATCCTGAATGGGTGCTGTGATGATAGTGGTGAGTTTAGAGGTGAAACAATAGAGATGACTGTGAGAATAAAATCTCTGACCAGACTATAAGTAGTAGCTGGTATGCAGTACAGAACAAAATGGAGACTTTTTTAAGGCTCTGTCCATGACCATGAAAATTAATGACAATACCTGGCCAAGAGAGGCATTGTAGCAGAAAATAAAGACACTGCAAAATGAAATGAATGTGCTCTGTGTGAATATGAACCCACAAACATCAAAGGCAGTCTGGACGACATGCCACTGCAAATTAAACAAAAACTCCAGAATTTGCTAATATTAACCCTAATTATATAATGCATATTTCTGTATTATTGCTTAACCCAAAGAAATGCAAAGTGCTCCAAGGCATACAGATACCAGTACAGTGCCAGTAGATTACATCTCTCTGTCCCACGGAACTCCTTTGCAGCCCATTGGGGATTCACTCTAAGGACAGGCAGGCATTTGCACTGCCATGCTCTCTCAGGTTTTCCACTAGAATAAGAATCAGCTTCACATCCTTCCAGAGGCTCCAAAAGAGCTTTGTCAGTGGTAGTCATTTGTGAGAGGTACCAACTCAGTGCACTCTCTGGCCGCTCTGGCCAATCTCCTCTCCTGGTCATCGAAGCTAACTTTTGGGGCTTTGCTGGAGAAAACTACCTCTTTCCAGGTGCAAAGTAGGTGGTTGAACTTTCCATTTACAACACTGTACAATCATAGCAGAGTAAGACTGGAAGGCACCTCAATAGATTATCTAGTCCAGTCCCCTGCACTCAAAGGCAGGACTAAGTAATAACTAGACCATTCTAGACAGGTGTTTGTCTAACCTGTTCTTATAAACCTCCAATGACAGAGATTCCACAATCTCTTCGGCAATTTGTTCCTGTGCTTAACTATCCTGACAGTTAGGAAGTTTTTCCTAATGTCCAACCTAAACCCCTCTTGCTGCAATTTAAGCCCATTGCTTCTTGTCCTATCCTTGGAGGTTAATGAGAACAATTTACTTCCCTCCTTCTTTTAAAAACCTTTTATGTACTTGAAAACTGTTTTCGTGTCCCCTCTCAGTCTTCTCTTCTCCAGAATGAACAAACCCAGTTTTTTCAATCTTTCCTCATAGCCCATGTTTTATAGACCTTTAATCATTTTTGTTGCTCTCCTCTGACTGTTTCCAATTTGTCCACATTTTTCTTGAAATGTGGTGCCCAGAACTGGACACAATACTCCAGCGGAGGCCTTATCAGCATGGAGTAGAGTGGAAGAATTAGTTCTTATAAACTAGGGTTTATCTAGAGCATCTTTGTTTCATTCTTGTTTGTTCTGTTCTATTTTAGAAGTTTATTGGTACACAGTGATCATTGCCATGGTAGGTGGGTACTGTGACACTAATTCATGCAATCAACATAAAAATAGTCTCTCAGTTAAAGATTTAGTAACTATAAAGGACTAGGCAGTAGTGTCTGCCATAATAGTTAAGTAATGGCCTGATTAAGCAGATTTGCAATGAAATGTGCCAGACTATCTCTGGCAGACTGCCAAAGAGAGCAAACTCTATAGGTGAGGGCCTTCTGTCATTGCTGGGCAAAGAAATTCCAGGAATTTACATCAAAAGCTGCCCATCAAATCTTAATTGTGTGGAAGACATACATTATAGGAAGAGAAACCAGGCACGGCAACCAGGTCCTAGACTATTTAAAGGTTTAAAAATCATGAGCTTGTATCTAAAAGCAAATAAGTAATCAATGCAGAACATGGATGATTGGTGACATGAGTTCACAGTGATCCATCCAATTTAGGAAATAAACCACGGTATTATGCACCTTCCGAATCTTTTAAGTGTAGCCAGAAGCACTTATATAGCCAGGAGATGAAACAAGTGAGAATCCCTGTGGTAAACTCTGAATTGGAGAGGAGAATCCACAGTCTCCTAGGCAAATATAGAGGAAAGACAGCACTAAGAGCCCCTGCCATCCTCTGGGTGTTCAGGACCAGAGAGAGACTGAATATGATTCCCAGTCTGCAGACCATATCAGTAAAAGAGTGCCCACATACCCAATAGAAAGTGCAGGCACAGTCCATACAAATTGCTTCCAATGTTTCTGCTTCTGATTTCCATCTTGTCTGGGCTGACCTTCAGAAAGTTTGCTGTCAGCCTCCTCCTCACTGATGTCAGTCTTTGAGAAAGCTAAAAGATGTCAGTATTCAGTTCCAGCAAGAAGGAAAGGTAGAACTGTGTGCCATATATTTCATTTCTGTAAGAGGGGTGGTGTCCAATCCTGTTCAAGGGATGCACTAATATATTTGCATTGATGCATAGTGCTTTTCACCAGGGGATCTCAAACCACTTAACAAAGGTTAGATGGTTAGTATTGTCATCCCCATTTTAAAGGAAGAAACTGAGGCACAAATGGGTTAATTGATTCGCCTAAGTCAATGGCAAAGCCTGAATCAGAACCCAGGTCTTCTACTTCCCACTCTTGCACGCTATCTACTTTTATGTTAGCCATAACAAAATGCTATTAACTGTACTTTTCTTGAAGAAGTGCATTGTGCATCATGGAAAAAAAGGAGCCCAGTGAAACATTTATGAATAGGACCTAAGACAATAAACGTAAGGCTCTAAAAATTAGATTTGGCAAAACACATTGCAGATAAAATCAATGTTTTTTAAAAAGGACAAGAACGCTATTAACATAAAATATTTCCCCAGGAAATGGAAAAAATTTCATAACAGTCATTTTTAACATGACAAATTTATCTGAAAGGCGAGAAAATATCTGAAACCTCTCACAATGGCCAAAAAAGGAAAGAAAAAAAAGGTGACAGCTAAATCAGCAGCCAGAAAGAACTTGTGGGGGAAATCTATGGAAATCCCCAAGTCTCAGAGCTCCTGGTCTAAAGCAGTCTGCATCGGCTGCCTCCCAGCTCTGCTGCCACCACAAGACCCAGAAGGATGTACCTGGGTCACTAGATCCAAAGGTCCCTTTCCAGCAGCAATTGTGAGGAGCCTTCACAGCCTCCAGGTATCATCATTCCCTCAGTTCTTAAAATTGGGCTCTGCATACATTGTCCTCATTTGCTGTATTGTCACTGGTATTGGTTCCACTTTCCTTCTGTCCCCCTCCTACCACTTACAATCCTTCAGCTGCCCAGCCTCACTCTCCCTGCCTGTTATGCTTGTCATCCTTCTCTTGTCCTGTCCCTTCTTCCTCTTCTATCTCTCCATCACTTTCTTCTTCCTTTCCCCACTACCCTCTCTTTCTCCAATAATCCTTTCCTTTTTCCACTTCAACCCCTAGTGCCCATCTCCAAACTCCCACTAAAATCAACAAATAATGATAAAAATGACATAGAGATGGTAAGACCTGTGCCCACCATCACCTTGATCACTTTAGCTGGACAAGCTACACCTATTGTCTGTGTTGTGTCTTTTAAGGCCTTGTCTTCCGTGAAGAGTTAACTGGAGTTACAACTCAAATGTTGC
The DNA here is from genome assembly GCF_009764565.3 of Dermochelys coriacea. Taxonomy (NCBI): domain Eukaryota; kingdom Metazoa; phylum Chordata; order Testudines; family Dermochelyidae; genus Dermochelys; species Dermochelys coriacea. The sequence goes on along the minus strand of NC_050069.1, from coordinate 44,458,725 downwards.
CCCTAACTTGAGTCCAGTCCACACACACACACACCTCTTAATTTAAACGTGGTCTTGCTTGTAACTCAGGTTGGCTGGCCCAATATTAGGTATAAACTAAAGCTCAAGTGAGCACAATTTGTCAGCTGCTAACTCTACCACTCTGTGGTGTGGATGTAGGCTAGCTCCATTTCAGTGCTGATAGTTCTCAAATTCCCACAATTCCCCTTGTGTAAAGGACAGACACATTCTCCCACAATTCACTAGGAAAGAATTCATAGAGAGGTTCAGCTTACTGCAGGGCAAAGAACCATAGGAAATGTCCTCAGAAATCTTAATGCCACACATAAGTGAATTCAGGGTTAGTGTGTGAGTTTAAGATGAAAGTCATGTGGCTTGACCTTACCTTTGTAGACCGCATTCAAATTCGGCTTCCAGTTAAATCCAGTATAATGCCATTAAGGTCCATGGATTTAGTCCAGATTTATAGTTGTGTAAGTAGGCCAGTTTGTTGTTTAACTTCCATTCATGCCATTGTTACCCATTAGCTATCTCCAAAAGACTGTCACTGTGCTGAGATGTCTCTCAGGAAATTGCACTATATTGCCCAAGTATATGTCCTATTATAAATTCCTCTGAATTGTATTTTCCATATAATATAGTATATGCAATCATTCCACTCTGAGTTTATGTTCATTTTAATAATGTCTAGAGGATCTCTAGACACTTGAAAACAAGTTTTCCAAACTGCCCCCCTATAACTGGTCATATATATTTTGCATATGCAAATTGGGTAGTATGATGGGGCAAGGCCAGATGGCTATAGTAAAGTAATGGGAGACAGATATATTAGCCACAGGCTAAACAAATCCCTGTTACCAGAATAAGCAAATGGCAGCTGCTCCAGGTCAATTAAGACACCTGGGGCCAATTAAGATCTTTCCAGAAGGGAGGACAGTGAGGTTGATTGGGACACCTGAAGCCAGTCAGGGGCTGGCTGAAACTAGTTAAAAGCCTCCCAGTTAGTCAGGTGGGTGTGCATGTCAGGAGCTGTAGGAAGAAGTTGTGCTGTTGGAGAGACTGAGCAGTACACACCATATCAGGCACAAGAAAGGAGGCCCTGAGATAAGGGTGAAGTGAATCTTGAGGAAGTGGAGGCTGCTGTGGGGAAGTAGCCCAGGGAATTGTACGTGTCCTGTTTCTAAAAAGTCAGCTACCATAGCTGATACTATTACGGTCCTTGGGCTGGAGCCCGGAGTAGAGGGCAGGCCTGGGCTCTTCCCTTTACCCCCGATGAATCACTCAGACTGGGAGACAACAGAGATTGTGCAAGGGAGGATAGCTTCTCCTCCCCTCCCTCACTGGCTTATGATGAAAATGGCTCAGTAGGCTGTGACCCTTGTCTCTAGAGAGAGAAGGGCTACCTGGAGGGTCACAGTGAGCCTCTGAGGCTAGCAAAATCCTCTAGGAAACGCGGGACCCACGGAGACAAGGACAGAGCTTTGTCACAGTAGTTACTGTTGGTTTCTAGATAGTTGATTGGTGTGTGCAAAACTTGAAGACACAATTTTACATGACATATGAAATTTAGTCCTTGTCTGATATCTTACCTTTGATAGATACGTCCTAATATACAACTATTTTGGTACATTCACACCAGAATCAAGTGTTCCCCAAATCTCCATTTCCAAATCTTCCTGATCTATATCAAATCTATTTACTTTGTATTTATTTATTAACAGTTTTCTTCCTCTTGATGGGATTGTTACATCAGAGAAATCTTTCTTCTTTCCTAGCATATAGATTATATAGACTCTTTGGTTTTATTATTAATTTCTTTAATATATATGTAAGGACCAATTATTCTCATTAGTCAATGAGAACTGAAAGAGATGTGATGGGCTACTCATTATCTGAAAATGGGGGGGAACAGTAAGGTGGCAAAATTTGCAGATGATACAAAATTACTCAAGATAAGTCCAAAGCTGACTGTGAAGAGTTACGAATGGATCTCACAGAACTGGAAGACAGGGTAAGAAAATGGCAGATGAAAGTCAATACAGATAAATGCAAAGTAATGCGCACTGGAAAACATAATCCCAACTATACATATGCAATCTTTCTGCCAGGCAGAGCCAGCAACAACCAGGGTTGGGTTCAATATCTAGGGGTTCCTTTCAATCAATACAACACAAAACCGACTTGAGCCCCCACCCAGTAACCTGGGAAAATTACACACCAACTCTGGGTGCCTTTGAGAGGCAATACTTCCTCTCTCACCAGCATAGAGTCTGAGTGTAGAAACAGGACCAGCTCCAGCTTTTTTGCCGCCCCAAGTGGCGAAGGAAAAAAAAAAAAGAAAAATCCAATTGAGCTGCCGCCGAAGTGCTGCTGAAGAGAAAGAGAGGGAATGAAGGACCCACCTAATTGCCGCCCCAATAACGCACGGACTGCCGCCCCTTTTTATTTTCCATCCCAGTCACTTCCTTCGCAGGTGCCTAGAGCTGGCCCTGTGTAGAAAAGACACTTTTAATAAAAGGAGAGAAGTAACTCAGTGCTAATTTGGGAAAACACCACAAACAGGATTCATAAACATAAACCATGAGCAAAAGACCCATCCCCAAGTAAGTTGGGCAGTGTCCTTTTCCCCTCAGGGTCTTAAATCCAGCAACCCAAAAGTCCCTTTAACATGCAAGGAAGAATAGACAGGCGTGTAACCAGAGCTGATCCAGAGAATAGAAGGGTGTGCTGTCTTCCAGGTGCTAAGATACGGGATGTAGACCTGCGGTTGAAAAGGATCCTAAAGGGAGCGGGAAAGAATCCCCTAATTATCCTTCATGTGGAAACAAATGATACGGCTAGATTCTCACTGGAAAGTATTAAGGAAGACTATGCTAGGCTGGGGAAGATGCTTAAGGAAATTGAGGCTCAGGTAATCTTAGTGGGATTCTGCCTGTTCCTAGAGAAGGGCAACAAAGGTGTGACAAGATTATGACTATCAACATATGGCTTAGGCAGTGGTGCTATAAAGAGGGATTTGGGATGTATGGCCACTGGGAGGCATTCATGGACAGAGGACAGTTCTCTCGGGATGGACTTCATCCGAGTAGGGAAGGAAATAGACTTCTAGGATGGAGGCTGGCACAACTGATTAAGAGAGCTTTAAACTAGGAATTTGGGGGAGATGGTTGGGAGATGTCCAGGTAATCTCCACACCAGATTTTAGCATTGAGAGGGAAGAAAACGAAGTAAGAAAGGATACAGCCGTGGGTAGGAGAGAGGATATAAGGAGGAAGGGCAGTGTGGATACCAGTCTAATAGGGCTAAAAGTCAAGTAGAGTTGGACCATGCAAAGGGAATTAAAACCAATAGTAAAAGGTTCTATAGCCATATAAATAAGAAGAAAACAAAGAAAGAAGAAGTGGGACTGCTAAACACTGAGGATGGAGTGGAGGTTAAGGATAATCTAGGCATGGCCCAATATCTAAACAAACACTTTGCCTCAGTCTGTAATAAGGCTAAAGAGGATCTTAGGGATAATGGTAGCATGACAAATGGGAATGAGGATATGGAGGTAGATATTACCATATCTGAGGTAGAAGTGAAACTCAAACAGCTTAATGGGACTAAATCGGTGGGCTCAGATAATCTTCATCCAAGAATATTAAAGGAATTGGCACATGAAATTGCAAGCCCATTAACAAGAATTTTTAATGAATCTGTAAACTCAGGAGTTGTACCGTATGATTGGAGAATTGCTAACATAGTTCCTATTTTTAAAAAAGTAAAAAAAAAGTGATTCGGGTAACTACAGGCCAGTTAGTTTGACATCTGTAGTATGTTAGGTCCTTGAAAAAATTTTGAAGGAGAAAGTAGTTAAGGACATTGAAGACAATGGTAAATGGGACAAAATACAACATGGTTTTACAAAAGGTAGATCATGCCAAACCAACCTGATCTCCTTCTTTGAAAAAGTAACAGATTTTTTAGACAAAGGAAACACAGTGGATCTAATTTACCTAGATTTCAGTAAGGCATTTGATACCGTGCCACATGGGGAATTATTAGTTAAGTTGGAAAAGATGGGGATCAATATGAACATTGAAAGATGGATAAGGAATTGGTTAAAGGGGAGACTGCCACAGGTCCTACTGAAAGATGAACTGTCAGGTTGGAGGGAGGTTACCAGTGGAGTTCCTCAGGTATCAGTTTTGGGACCAATCTTATTTAATCTTTTTATTACTGACCTCGGCACAAAAAGTGGGAGTGTGCTAATAAAGTTTGCAGATGATACAAAGCTGGGAGGTATTGCCAATTTAGAGAAGGACTGGGATTTCATACAGGAGGATCTGGATGACCTTGTAAACTGGAGTAACAGTAATAGGATGAAATTTAATAGTGAGAAGTGTAAGGTTATGCATTTAGGGATTAATAACAAGAATTTTAGTTAGAAGCTGGGAACGCATCAATTAGAAGTAACAGAGGAGGAAAAGGACCTTGGAGTATTGGTTGATCATAGGATGACTATGAGCTGCCAATGTGATATGGCTGTGAAAAAAGCTAATGCGGTTTTGGGATGCATCAGGAGAGGTATTTCCAGTAGGGATAAGGAGGTTTTAGTATCATTATACAAGGCACTGGTGAGACCTCACCTGGAATACTGTGTGCAGTTCTGGTCTCCCATGTTTAAGAAGGATGAATTCAAACTGGAACAGGTACAGAGAAGGGCTACTAGGATGATCCGAGGAATGAAAAACTTGTCTTATGAAAGGAGACTCAAGAAACTTGGCTTGTTTAGCCTAACTAAAAGAAGGTTGAGGGGAGATATGATTGCTCGCTATAAATATATCAGAGGGATAAATACTGGAGAGGGAGAGGAATTATTTAAGCTCAGTACCAATGTGGACACAAGAACAAATGGATATAAACTGGCCACCAGGAAGTTTAGACTTGAAATTAGATGAAGGTTTCTAACCATCAGAGGAGTGAAGTTTTGCAATAGCCTTTCAAGGGAAGCAGTGGGGGCAAAAGATCTATCTGGCTTTAAGATTAAACTCGATAAGTTTATGGAGGAGATGGTATGATGGGATAACGTGATTTTGGTAATTAATTGATCTTTAAATATTCATGGCAAATAGGCCTAATGGCCTGTAATGGGATATTAGATGGATGGGATCTGAGTTGCCCAGGAAGGAATTTTCTGTGATATCTGGCTGGTGAATCTTGCCCATATGCTCAGGGTTTAGCTGATCGCCATATTTGGGGTCAGGAATGAATTTTCCTCCATGGCAGATTGGAAGAGGCCCTGGAGGTTTTTCGCCTTCCTCTGTAGCATGGGGCACGGGTCACTTGATGGAGGAGTCTCTGCTCCTTGAAGTCTTCAAACCACAATTTGAGGACTTCCACAGCTCAGACATAGGTGAGGTTTTTCGCAGAAGTGGGTGGGTGAGATTCTGTGGCCTGCGTTGTGCAGGAGGTCAGACTAGATGATCAGAATGGTCCCTTCTGACCTTAGTATCTATGAATCTATGCCTATCTCTTCTCTGCACCCCACTCACAGCTGCTGTCCTTGGTCGGTGCAGACCCCAGAGTTCAGAGGTGAATCTGCAGAGTTCACCTCCCACCCTTATTGGAGCTAAGGAGGCACCTTACTCACTCCATGGCCCCTCTGTGCCAGCCGCCCTGCTGGCCGCTCGCTGCACCTCTCTGCCGGCCACCCCGCTGTCACTCACTGTGCCGCCTGACCACCCCACCAGCCGCTCACTTGCTGTGCCACCTGACGACCCCACCAGCCGCTCGCTTGCTGTGCCGCCTGACCACCCCACCAGCCGCTTGCTTGCTGTGCCACCTGACGACCCCACCAGCCGCTCGCTTGCTGTGCCACCTGATGACCCCACCAGCTGCTCGCTTGCTGTGCCGCCTGAGCACCCCACCAGCCGCTCACTTGCTGTGCTGCCTGGACGTCTCACCAGCCGCCTGACCACCCCACCAGCCGCTCGCTTGCTGTGTCTCCTGACCATCCCACCAGCCGCTCGCTTACTGTGCTGCCTGGACGTCCCACCAGCTGCCTGACCACCCCACCAGCCACTTGCTTGCTGTGCTGCCTGGATGTCCCACCAGCTGCCTGACCACCCCACCAGCCGCTCGCTTGCTGTGCCACCTGACCACCCCTCCAGCCGCTCGCTTGCTGTGCCACCTGACCACCCCTCCAGCCACTCGCTTGCTGTGCCGCCTGACCACCCCACCAGCCGCTCGCTTGCTCTGCTGCCTGGACATCCCACCAGCCGCCTGACCACCCCACCAGCCGCTCGCTTGCTGTGCTGCCTGGATGCCCCACCAGCCGCTCATTCACCTACTGACTGTCAGTCACGTTATGCTGCCACCTTCCTCTCTGCTGTGACCTCTGCACATCAGTCTCTTTGTGATTTTCAGCTCTTTGCAGTCTGGTCAGAAACACGGCCTCATCTCTAGTGATTTCAGCTCTCAATGACTTTCAGCTCTGGGCAGAAACACAGCCACACACACACGTGATTTCAGCTCTGATGGATCATTTAAAGTAACAAAGAGGCTTCTAATGAAGCCCATTTCACTCTTTTTTTAAACAGTGGGGAAGAATAGGTTAAATGAATCCAGGGAGAATCCTTATATACTGTGTGCAGATCTGGTTGCCCAATCTTAAAAAAAAATATTAGAATTGGCTAAGATACATAGAAGGGCAACAAAAAAGATTTCGGGCATGGACCAGCCTCTATAGGAGAAAAGATTAAAAATACTGGGAGTGATCAGCTTGGAAAGGGATGATTAAGGAGAGAGGGGATATGAACGAGGGCTGTACAGTCATGACTGGTGTGGGGAAAGTGAATGCGGATGGGTTATTTACCCCTTCACATACCACAAGAACCAGGGTCAAACACTGAAATGAATAGGCAGCAGGTTTGAAGCAAACATAAGGAAATACTTCTTCATACAACACGCAGTCAGCTTGTGGAACTTGTTGCCAGGGGCTGTTGTGAAGGCCAAAAGTATAAGTGGGTTCAAAAAAGAATTAGATAATGTCATGGAGGGTGGGTCCAAGATGGTTAAGGAGGCATCCCCATGTTCTGGGGTTCCTTAAATCTCGGACTGTTAGAAGCTGGTACTAGACAACTGGGGATGGATCATTCAATAATTGTCCTGTTCTGGTCATTCCCTCTGAAACATCTGACACTGGCCACGGTCAGAAGACAGGATACTGGGCTAGATGGACCGTTGACCTGACCCAGTATGGACATTCTTAGGTTCTGATGACTTAAACTGCATCAGAGAACATAGAGGTTAAATATTAGGAAAAGCTTTTTAGCCATAATAAGTCAGGTTGTAGAATATGTAGATAAGGGAGGACATGTAATCTCATTCATTGAATATATTCAGCATTAACCCATATTGGTCAGGGTTGCTTTAGGAATAATTAAATTTATCTGATTATGACACTGGAGGAAGGAGCAGATGAGTCAGTAGAGGTCCTATCCACTCCAAATTATTGTATGATTAATAATTGCAGTATTCATTGAAAGTTACATGACACTACATTGGTCATCGTTCTGCTGAGTTAATTTGCAGTGACATCCTTCGGAACTGCAGTTGTTCTGTATCAATTCCCCTATGTATAGCCCTATGGTTCTGCTTACCCCATTGTATGTATAACAGCCCTATCTATTTTAGCCATTCTGCATCATTTGGCTGACAAATACCTAGCAATGTACGAACAAGCTGTTCAGCTACAAGTTCAAAGATCTGCTGTTACATGTTTTTTATCTTCTGTTTTGCTTTTGGAACATGTAATATAATGAACAAGTTAGAAATGTTTTTCCTGGCTCAAGGCATTTGAAATTTTGTTTACAGAATCTAATTCTTCATTCTGAGTATCTTCAGGCATTTTCAACTGTACTCTGAGAGCTCACATATATAGCTGTAACTCACTGGTCAGTGGGTGTTATATGTCCCTTTCTATACCCAATCAGTCAAGTATGTGATTCTGTTACTGCGTCCAAGGCTCATGAGGTCTCTAGTCCATTCTCTAGCATCAGCCAACTCGGTGACCATCACAGAAGTGGGGGCTTGTCTGGGATTTGAACTGCCATGGGCTTCAGATGCTGGAGATGAGTTTCGTCCATTGAGGGGTAGTATGTAATCTTCTGGTCAGTGTGTGTTGCCCATCCCCTCTCTGACCAATGCACATAGGATCCTAGTCAGTTACAGCCACTGCATGGTGTAACAATGTACTAGTTTTAACTAAAGCTGCCACCCAGTTTTGAGGAAATAACAAGAGAAACTGATTTTTCAAAAAAATCTTCCAAAACTCCTTATGAATTGTACTTAAGAATACCTGTTAGACAGGAAGTATGGGAAGACACCTTTGCCACACAAAGCAGTACAATCAATGTGAACTATAGGATTTTATGGGCCAGGTTCTTAATTCCTCATAAATTCCCTTTTTCCATACTCCACACACATGATATGGAATGTCTTATTCCAGATGGCAATACATTTCTGCCAGTTTTAACTGGCAAAGCAGTAGATAATGTAGTGTAGGGTGCAATCATGCATCAGCTTGGAGATTGGCTGAGTATCAGCTAGGTCTCTTCCATGTAGAGTGTCTATGATTATATGACTAGTACAGATGTACTGTATTTTAAAAGCAGGAATTAGGACACTTTCCCCCAATAACTGCAGTTCTATGTCATTTGTTCTACAAACTCAGATTAAAATCTTTTAATTTTTATAACAAATGTTTACAATAGAATTGGAAAAAATATACTTCCTGTCAGTTTAACAAATGCAGGTTAAATGGAGATAATCTTTAAAGCCTCATGACTCGTTAATCTTGTAGAGAGAAGAAGAATGTATTCAAACATTCTTTCCTATCTTTGAGCCTAATAAAGAGAACTCTACATATTTAAAGGAGAAGCCATCAAAAGGAACAGAGTCAGGGGATACATTCTCAACTGATTTCATCATTGGTTGGCTGTGTAGTGTTGTCCTTTGCAGAAAGGATGTGACTAAAGTCCAAAGTGATCAAAGATGTATTAAAAGTCTGTTCTTCCACCAATGACTTGGGCCAAACCCTCCTGCTCTTTTTATTACACAAAACAAAAAATCAGTCCCTGTCCCAAGTGCTACTCAGGTTGTCCCATTAATTTCTGTGTGTAAGGTGGGCAGGTCTCTGATCCCGTTACTAGTTTCTGCTAATTACCTTCTGTTTATAGCAGAATGTCTGCTATAAGTAGTTCTGTGTGGGGTTTTCTGATTACAAAACTTGATTAGCTGATAATAGTTGGTGGGTGGGTGTGTATATATATACATACACATAGAGGTACGTGTGGCATACCTGTTGCTGAAGCTTGAGAAGTGGATTTAGGACAAAATTGTAAAATTTAGGTGCCATTAACGATAGACATCCAAATGGCTAAAGTTTTAGAAGTTTGGCCTATGTTGTCTTTCAATCTTAAGAAACAAGTATGCCTCAATCTTTACAATACCATTCATAAGTGATTTTAGCTCTACACTGAAAATTCAGTGCAACTGTACTTTGGGAGCATTACCGCTCCAGTTGAGGGCCCCCTCTTCGCTACTCATAGATTCATAGATTCATAGATACTAAAGTCAGAAGGGACCACTCTGATCATCTAGTCCGACCTCCTGCACAGCGCAGGCCACAGAATGTCACCCACCACTCCTATGAAAAACCTCACCCATGTCTGAGCTATTGAAGTCCTCAAATCATGGTTCAAAACTTCAAGGAGCAGAGAAGCCTCCCTCCAGTCAACCATGCCCCATGCTACAGAGGAAGGCGAAAAACCTCCAGGGCCTCTCCAATCTGCCCTGGAGGAAAATTCCTTCCCGACCCCAAATATGGCAATCAGCTAAACCCTGAGCATATGGGCAAGATTCACCAGCCAGATACCCAGGAGAGAATTTTCTATAGTAACTCAGATCCCATCCATCTAATATCCCATCTCAGGGGATTTGGCCTATTTACCCTGAATATTTAAAGATCAGTTACTTACCAAAATCCCATTATCCCATCATACCATCTCCTCCATAAACTTATCGAGTAGAATCTTAAAACCAGATAGATCTTTTGCCCCCACTGCTTCCCTTGGAAGGTTATTCCAAAACTTCACTCCTCTGATGGTTAAAAACCTTCGTCTGATTTCAAGTCTAAACTTCCTGGTGGCCAGTTTATACCCATTTGTTCTTGTGTCCACATTGGTGCTGAGCTTAAATAATTCCTCTCCCTCTCCTATATTTATCCCTCTGATATATTTATAGCGAGCAATCATATCTCCCCTCAACCTTCTTTTAGTTAGGCTAAACAAGCCAAGCTCCTTAAGTCTCCTTTCATAAGACAAGTTTTCCATTCCTCGGATCATCCTAGTAGCCCTTCTCTGTACCTGCTCCAGTTTGAATTCATCCTTTTTAAACATGGGAGACCAGAACTGCACACAGTATTCTAGGTGAGGTCTCACCAGTGCCTTGTATAACGGTACTAAAACCTCCTTATCCCTACTGGAAATGCCTCTCCTGATGCATCCCAAAACCGCATTAGCTTTTTTCACAGCCATATCACATTGGGCTCATAGTCATCCTATGAGCAACCAATACTCCAAGGTCCTTCTCCTCTTCCGTTACTTCTAATTGATGCGTCCCCAGCTTATAACTAAAATTCTTGTTATTAATCCCTAAATGCATAACCTTACACTTTTCACTATTAAATTTCATCCTATTACTATTACTCCAGTTTACAAGGTCATCCAGATCCTCCTGTATAATATCCCGATCCTTCTCCGAATTGGCAATACCTCCCAGCTTTGTATCATCTGCAAACTTTATTAGCACACTCCCACTTTTTGTGCCAAGGTCAGTAACAAAAAGATTAAATAAGATTGGTCCCAAAACCGATCCCTGAGGAACTCCACTGGTAACCTCCTCCAACCTGACAGTTCGCCTTTCAGTAGGACCCGTTGCAGTCTCCCCTTTAACCAATTCCTTATCCACCTTCTGATGTTCATATTGATCCCCATCTTCTCCAATTTAACTAATAATTCCCCATGTGGCACGGTATCAAATGCCTTACTGAAATCTAGGTAAATTAGATCCACTGCATTTCCTTTATCTAAAAAATCTGTTACTTTTTCAAAAAAGGAGATTAGGTTGGTTTGGCACGATCTACCTTTTGTAAAACCATGTTGTATTTTGTCCTATTTACCATTGACTTCAATGTCCTTAACTAATTTCTCCTTCAAAATTTTTTCCAGGACCTTGCATACTACAGATGTCAAACTAACTGGCCTGTAGTTACCTGGATCACTTTTTTTTCCTTTCTTAAAAATAGGAACTATATTAGCAATTCTCCAATCATTCGGTACTATTCCTGAGTTTACAGATTCATTAAAAATTCTTGCTAATGGGCTTGCAATTTCAGGTGCCAATTCCTTTAATATTCTTGGATGAAGATTATCTGGGCCCCACGATTTAGTCCCATTAAGCTGTTTCAGTTTCGCTTCTACCTCTGATATGGTAATATCTACCTCTATATCCTCCTTCCCATTTGTCATGCTACCATTATCCCCAAGATCCTCTTTAGCCTTATTAAAGACTGAGGCAAAGTATTTGTTTAGATATTGGGCCATGCTAGATTACTTTAACCTCCGCTCCATCCTCAGTGTTAAGCGGCCCCACTTCTTCCTTCTTAGTTTTGTTCTTATTTATATGGCTATAGACTCTCTCCTCCGCGGGACTGAGTCATCTATCTGCCGCCCTGACCGGGAAAACCGAGAAGTCTGCTGCTTGCCAGGGGCTAAGATTCGTGATGTGACGGAGAGACTGCCGAGACTCATCAAGCCCTCGGATCGCTACCCTTCCTGCTTCTCCACGTGGGCACCAATGATACTGCCAAGAATGACCTTGAGCGGATCACTGCGGACTACGTGGCTCTGGGAAGAAGGATAAAGGAGTTGGAGGCGCAAGTGGTGTTCTCGTCCATCCTCCCCGTGGAAGGAAAAGGCCTGGGTAGGGACCGTCGAATCGTGGAGGTCAACGAATGGCTACGCAGGTGGTGTCGGAGAGAAGGCTTTGGATTCTTTGACCATGGGATGGTGTTCCATGAAGGAGGAGTGCTGGGCAGAGACGGGCTCCATCTTACGAAGAGAGGGAAGAACATCTTTGCCAGCAGGCTGGCTAACCTAGTGAGGAGGGCTTTAAACTAGGTTCACCGGGGGAAGGAGACCAAAGCCCTGAGGTAAGTGGGAAAGCGGGATACCGGGAGGAAGCACAGGCAGGAATGTCTGAGAGGGGAGGGCTCCTGCCTCATACTGGGAATGAGGGGCGATCAACAGGTTATCTCAAGTGCTTATATACAAATGCACAAAGCCTTGGAAACAAGCAGGGAGAACTGGAGGTCCTGGTGATGTCAAGGAATTATGACGTGATTGGAATAACAGAGACTTGGTGGGATAACTCACATGACTGGAGTACAGTCATGGATGGTTATAAACTGTTCAGGAAGGACAGGCAGGGCAGAAAAGGTGGGGGAGTAGCACTGTATGTAAGGGAGCAGTATGACTGCTCAGAGCTCCGGTACGAAACTGTGGAAAAACCTGAGTGTCTCTGGATTAAGTTTAGAAGTGTGTGCAACAAGAGTGATGTCATGGTGGGAGTCTGCTATAGACCAGGACCAGGGGGATGAGGTGGATGAGGCTTACCCGGCAACTCACGGAAGCTACTAGATCGCATGCCCTGATTCTCATGGGTGACTTTAATTTTCCTGATATCTGCTGGGAGAGCAATACAGCGGTGCATAGACAATCCAGGAAGTTTTTGGAAAGCGTAGGGGACAATTTCCTGGTGCAAGTGCTAGGGGAGCCAACTAGGGGGAGCGCTTTTCTCGACCTGCTGCTCACAAACCGGGTAGAATTAGTGGGGGAAGCAAAAGTGGATGGGAATCTGGGAGGCAGTGACCATGAGTTGGTTGAGTTCAGGATCCTGACGCAGGGAAGAAAGGTAAGCAGCAGGATACGGACCATGGACTTCAGGAAAGCAGACTTTGACTCCCTCAGGGAACAGATGGCCAGGATCCCCTGGGGGACTAACATGAAAGGGAAGGGAGTCCAGGAGAGCTGGCTGTATTTCAAGGAATCCCTGTTGAGGTTACAGGGACAAACCATCCCGATGAGTCGAAAGAATAGTAAATATGGCAGGCGACCAGCTTGGCTTAATGGTGAAATCCTAGCGGATCTTAAACATAAAAAAGAAGCTTACAAGAAGTGGAAGGTTGGACATATGACCAGGGAAGAGTATAAAAATATTGCTCGGGCATGTAGGAAAGATATCAGGAGGGCCAAATCGCACCTGGAGCTGCAGCTAGCAAGAGATGTCAAGAGTAACAAGAAGGGTTTCTTCAGGTATGTTGGCAACAAGAAGAAAGCCAAGGAAAGTGTGGGCCCCTTACTGAATGAGGGAGGCAAGCTAGTGACAGAGGATGTGGAAAAAGCTAATGTACTCAATGCTTTTTTTGCCTCTGTTTTCACTAACAAGGTCAGCTCCCAGACTGCTGTGCTGGGCAACACAAAATGGGGAAGAGATGGCCAGCCCTCTGTAGAGATAGAGGTGGTTAGGGACTATTTAGAAAAGCTGGACGTGCACAAGTCCATGGGGCCGGACGAATTGCATCCGAGAGTGCTGAAGGAATTGGCGGCTGTGATTGCAGAGCCCTTGGCCATTATCTTTGAAAACTCGTGGCGAACGGGGGAAGTCCCGGATGACTGGAAAAAGGCTAATGTAGTGCCCATCTTTAAAAAAGGGAAGAAGGAGGATCCTGGGAACTACAGGCCAGTCAGCCTCACCTCAGTCCCTGGAAAAATCATGGAGCAGGTCCTCAAAGAATCAATCCTGAAGCACTTAGAGGAGAGGAAAGTGATCAGGAACAGTCAGCATGGATTCACCAAGGGAAGGTCATGCCTGACTAATCTAATCGCCTTTTATGATGAGATTACTGGTTCTGTGGATGAAGGGAAAGCAGTGGATGTATTGTTTCTTGACTTTAGCAAAGCTTTTGACACGGTCTCCCACAGCATTCTTGTCAGCAAGTTAAGGAAGTATGGGCTGGATGAATGCACTATAAGGTGGGTAGAAAGCTGGCTAGATTGTCGGGCTCAACGGGTAGTGATCAATGGCTCCATGTCTAGTTGGCAGCCGGTGTCAAGTGGAGTGCCCCAGGGGTCGGTCCTGGGGCCCGTTTTGTTCAATATCTTCATAAATGATCTGGAGGATGGTGTGGATTGCACTCTCAGCAAATTTGCGGATGATACTAAACTGGGAGGAGTGGTAGATACGCTGGAGGGGAGGGATAGGATACAGAAGGACCTAGACAAATTGGAGGATTGGGCCAAAAGAAATCTAATGAGGTTCAATAAGGATAAGTGCAGGGTCCTGCACTTAGGATGGAAGAATCCAATGCACCGCTACAGACTAGGGACCGAATGGCTCGGCAGCAGTTCTGCGGAAAAGGACCTAGGGGTGACAGTGGACGAGAAGCTGGATATGAGTCAGCAGTGTGCCCTTGTTGCCAAGAAGGCCAATGGCATTTTGGGATGTATAAGTAGGGGCATAGCGAGCAGATCGAGGGACGTGATCGTTCCCTCTATTCGACACTGGTGAGGCCTCATCTGGAGTACTGTGTCCAGTTTTGGGCCCCACACTACAGGAAGGATGTGGATAAATTGGAAAGAGTACAACGAAGGGCAACGAAAATGATTAGGGGTCTAGAGACTTATGAGGAGAGGCTGAGGGAGCTGGGATTGTTTAGTCTGCAGAAGAGAAGAATGAGGGGGGATTTGATAGCTGCTTTCAACTACCTGAAAGGGGGTTTCAAAGAGGATGGCTCTAGACTGTTCTCAATGGTAGCAGATGACAGAACGAGGAGTAATGGTCTCAAGTTGCAATGGGGGAGGTTTAGATTGGATATTAGGAAAAACTTTTTCACTAAGAGGGTGGTGAAACACTGGAATGCGTTACCTAGGGAGGTGGTAGAATCTCCTTCCTTAGAGGTTTTTAAGGTCAGGCTTGACTCCAGCTGAAAAGGTGCTGAGGGCCCATAGTTTACCACTTCAAGGGCCATGTGAATAGTGTAACACAACACACACAGACTTTGCACATGATTCTAAACCATTACTCTTTACTTAATTACACGAGAAATACGCATATGTATACAACAATAATAAACCCTAAATGCTTTTTCCTGCCTCAGTTTCTTCACCACTCTGAAGCATTCTTTGGGCTGGGGTCCAGGGTCCTCTAAGGCCATGCAGGGTTCTTCTGCTGCAGTGCATGGCTTATGTTCTGAAACATGGATTCTTCCTCCCACCCACCCCCAGTTTGCATTCTCTGACCTTGGCAAATGCATCCTCTTCCCCTCGCCTGCTCAAAACTTCCTTTGTATCTTTCTCCTGTGACTCCTTTTACAAACTTTTAGTCCCTTGAACAGGTGGCTCCCAAATCAACCTCTTCAGGTGATCCCAGACTTTGATGCTCATGACCACTCCCCTGAGAAACCAGTTCTCCTGGGTAGGAGTCAGCCTATTGTTTAGAGTGATTCAGTTTCAATGGGACATTGTCATTGGCCGTCTATTGTCAGCCTTTTGCCATCAGCCTTTGGAATGCCAGTCCAGCATGGTGGTAACAGGAGAGAGAAGGTAAAGACCCGCACATGCAAAATGGAGCCTGCAGTCTCACATAGATAAATGTAAAGAGCCCCCAAAATCAAACAGAAGTCATAAGTTGTACATACAGATTCTTCACGTTTCTCCCCCTCAAAAAAGAACAGAGCAGGGATACATGCCAAGTACCCCAGAGATGTTCTGTAATCCCACTTCTAGACAGAGTATCTGCTTTTACTTATTAATTCAAATTCATACATTCAGTCAGTAAACA
The DNA here is from genome assembly GCF_009764565.3 of Dermochelys coriacea. NCBI lineage: Eukaryota > Metazoa > Chordata > Testudines > Dermochelyidae > Dermochelys > Dermochelys coriacea. The sequence continues at coordinate 44,442,777 of NC_050069.1, read as the reverse complement.
CTTGCACTGACTATATATATACACATACACACACGTACCAATACACAGTTTTATGACAAAGGGGCAGAGTAAGTATGGGCAGAATGCCTGGGCCCCCATATGCTTTTGTCACTTCAATACTTCTGACTGGTAGGGGTGTCCACAAGAGACTGGTCCCTCTGCAGGGTGGATCTTGGCACTGCAGTGCTTCTGGGAGATGAGTGGTCCCTGTCCTGGGGCGAGGTTGAATCTCCCTATTTTCTCCCAAGACCAGTCCCCTTCTTCATACTCCTGGAGAGAAGTGAGTTGTGCTTCCTCCTCACTGGGATCAATTACATCTTGATTGACCACCGTGAAACCATACATTAAGAAGAACCTTCACCCTTTTTCCATCTTCCCCAAGTGATTGTTTCACACCTCTGTGGGGATTTTCACACCCTTTGGCAGGTATAATGAGTTTAGCAGTATTCTTTACCACCCTCAGGTTTCCTTCTCCCAGCAGAGGTCTGATTCAAAGCATCTTTTAGCCATGCCTCAGTTTCCCTGCTCCCAGCAGGATTTTTTACCCTAGATGCAGTCAGCATAGACTTCCACAGTAAGGAATAGGCAGAGAGCATGAGCCCTGCGGCACTGAGCATGTATCAGGCTGTGCTGGTCTTACAAAGGCAGGCTCAGGTTGAGTTCCGGCCTGAAAGAGCAAGGAATTCTGGAAGTTGTAGTTCCCAGAAGGACCTAGGCACTGTAGATTGATAGCAAAGCATGTTGGGAAGAGAGGTTCATAAAGTTCACTTGTCTTCCTTAATATAGACTCAAAAAGGAACTGATTCTGTTCTCTGGCAGCAAACTTCTGCCAGGGCTAAGTATGGGCCGAGAGCTGCAGTAGGGTTCTCAGCAGAGAGTGAGCCCATGAAGGAGCTTGGGAAGGGCTGAGCTGAAGAAACCTTTTGAAGGACTGGTGAGAAGGCCTAAGAGGCAGGGCGACAAGCATGGGAAGAAGCCCTGAGTGCCAAGTAAAGCAGAAACATCTGAAGCTGGAGATGCTAGCAACTTTAGTGTTTCAGGCCTCAGTGTTGGAGCCCCTGGTAGGGAGAGGGCACAGGCTGTTCTGTGCCTTAATAGTCCCACATAGAAGTGGTTTTGCTGAGACCCCTGCAACCAAGTGCAAAGGATTGTTTGTAGACCCCTAGCTGCAAGAAGGGTGAACCCTTGTTGAGGGGAGGAGATTGAGGTCTCACAGACCTTGAAGACAGGGCTGTGGCCCAGGGAGGATGAAAGACTTTGTGAGATCCCTGCACTGAAGGATTAAGATATAGAATGGTGGTGTTCTCTTTTGGACTTTTCCTTACCTTGGAACAAGCAGACGTTTTAATTTGTCCTGAAGGCCAAACTATCTACAGCTGGGAGGGAAGCTTTGCAGAGAGCAAGGTAAATTACTCAAAGGAGATGAGGAAACTGAGACAGCGCCTGCATCTCCACAGGATGAGGTAAGAGCTCTGTGACAGAGCACAAGAAATGTAGAATCAGGCTCATAGTGTCAAACTCAATAATACAATATAATGTCTTCTAGCTGGGGTGAATACAGGTGAACCACAGAGCATCTTTCCTTCCTACAGAAAAGTGAGGTGTCCTAAATGGGAGACAGTCTGACTGACTGAAACTAAAACAGAAGTTAAAACAAAATGGAACTTTTGCATATTTTCTCTTGAGATAGAACCACATTGGTATATACAAATACAGTGGTGGTCTTTGGTTCCTAATAATTTATTTTATTTATATGATTTATAAAAGTATAAATACACTCATCCCTAACACTGCACCCTCTGACGTAATTTAGTGTTACAGTTATCAAACACAATGGACTGTTCTTCCCACCATAAAATACACTTCAGCAGATGAAATAATCCCCACAGCAAACAACCAAAGCTCTCCAACCTTCAGCAGCTGGACAATGTGATGTGGTGAGACATGGCTGAAGGCCAAAAGCAACGTTTTTATTGGCAGTACTCTAGGAAAACATATTTTAATGCAATGCTACCAGAGTAATGTTCCTTTCCTTCCAGATCTGTACTTTATACAAAAGTGACCAAAAAATTGCTACGTAAACACCCACCCTCCCACATCTCTCATCTCCCTTTCAGAAGAGCAAATTTGGGACATACGTGCATAATTTGTAACTTTTTATTCCCTGCTCAAAAAAACAAACAACCAATCCTTCATGAGCACACCACCAAATAATGCGTCAATATAAGTCTATTTTTTAAACCAATTGTATTTTCTTCCCAGAGTGAGACCTAAGGGCCAAATGGAGTTCATTGAAATCTAAGATATAGCTTGCAGGCGTAGACATCTTCAGTGCATAGGTACACTACACAGATATGATAAGTCCCAGAATGCAATTACCCCATCATGATATAATCAGGCATGAATTAGGTACAGCCCACTGGCTCCTGGCAAGTTACCATTTCAGGTCTCTTTTATGGAAAGTTTTGTGTTAAATCCTGCAAACAGCGTTGGTTTTCTATCCTTGTTTCATGGACAGGCAATAAATCCCTTGGGAGAACATATAATTACTATCTAATGTGCACAGAGCCAGAAGTTATTTGCAATATTATAATATAGTAGCACATCTACCAATTTGTACAGTCTTTAAAAATCTCTTTTTTGTTCTTCTTGGAACACTAAAGGAGGACAATGGTGCTTACACAAACGATATAGACTATCCCAGTGGATACACGCAACAAAGGGAAAATTAAAATACCTACTATTTCACTACCCTAGGTTGCTTAACATATTGGTGAGTCACAGTAATTCTTCTTGTCCTAAATTTACAAGAATAATGTAATACTATAAACAGGTGTGGTCCAAGTCAGAATATCTCCAGGCATAGCTAGCTTTGGGGAGCAGTTAAAATTTATGGTCAAGGGATCCCTCCCACTTTGTGGGAGAGCCCTACATTTAGTGTAGGACTTCATTTAATTACACACTCTCTGCACATTGATTGACACTCTGTTAACTTGTTGTTGTAAAGAGAATTGTAGGAAAACGAAAACTTTCTCTAAGACTATAGAGCAGTCAGTATTTACTAATAGTTTCCACACTAACAGGACTATAAGTCTTTCTGGGATCACAGCTTTTTGGTACCAGCACACATTAACTCCTGGCAAGGGCTGATATTTTTATGAATGTCCGCCACTGTACATTGTATATAGATTTTATAACTAATAAAAGTGGGGAACAGGGGGAACCTGCATATACATGTTTGTGTCAAGAGTTTCTGAAAATACATTTATGGGAGGTCTGAGTTACAAAAGTCATTTGTTCCCCTAATAAAATAAACAATTATTATGTTAATGTTTTCAGTTCAGATGGCTCAGCTGCATTTCTCTTAAGTTCTTTCTTTTTCTTGTATTTCAGTTTGAGAAATATGCCTCCTACAATAAAACCTGAAAGAGAAGAAAAATCACGGCCTAATAAAGGAAATTTTAAAACATTCTTAAAGTATTTCAGCAAGGGATTAATCTTCATTAATATACAACTATTCACAATACTTTCCCATCCCTAATTGGAACTAAATGGATTTTAGGGATATAAGAATTACCAAACTGGACCAGACTTGTAGTTCTTCTGGGTCAGTTGCTTCTCTCTGATGGGGGAGGTTTCTTCCTTCATCCCCTTCAGTTAGAGGTTATTTTATGGCCTGAGGCATGAGGGGTTTTATCCCTTATCATAAAAAGAAAAGGAGTACTTGTGGCACCTTAGAGACTAACAAATTTATTAGAGCATAAGCTTTCGTGAGCTACAGCTCACTTCATCGGATGCATTTGGTGGAAAAAACATTCCCAAATGCATCCGATGAAGTGAGCTGTAGCTCACGAAAGCTTATGCTCTAATAAATTTGTTAGTCTCTAAGGTGCCACAAGTACTCCTTTTCTTTTTGAGAATACAGACTAACACGGCTGCTACTCTGTATCCCTTATCATATTTCTTATCCTATCCAGTATAACTGTAGATGTTCTCATTATCAATATAAATGTTCAGTCTCTTTCTAAAATTGTACTAAGCCCTTGGCCTCAATGATATTTTGTGGCAATTATTGCACCATGTCATTTTTTTTTCCTTTTTACCAGTCTTAAATGTATTGTCTTTCATTTTCAGTGAATGTCCCCTTGTTCTTCTCCTCTGAGAAAGCATGAGTGGCTGAGTTATCCTCTGTATACCATTTATTACTCTGTACGTCTTTACTATGTCACCTCTTATTCGTCTCCACTTTGCACTGAACAGTCCTAATCTTTTCAATCTCTCTACACATGAAAGTCTTTCCAGATCTCTCATCCTTTTCATTGCCCAGCTCTGAACCCCCTGCTAAATCTGTCTGAATGGCTATGGTTCTTGTTCCTGATTCAAAGGGGAAAAGGTCCTTTATATGTGTGAAAGTGAAGCTGTATGTTTGGCACAGTAGTTTATTTTAAAAATCATGAGTCGTATACAGGTTTTTTTTACAACTTACTTTCACTGGCCTCTTTAAAGTAGGCTAGCATAGAGCTGGACAAAATATCTTCACTGAGTTTTCTGGCAAACCAACAGCGAATAGAAATTTCAAGTAAGGCAGTGATGTGGGATCAAGTCCTTAGTACTAGGAGTCATGTTTTGATATTCCTGTTAATCTAATTTTCCTATGGTACGTTTTGTCTCTAGTTCATATTAAATGAGAGGTTGGATGAAGGTATTACAGGGAAATAGTGATTTCAGAGGTTTGAACATAGATCTGATGTAAAGGCTTTCTCTGGCAACCACAAACTCTGATCCTGGCTTTTTCCATTCTCTTAGCTTTCTTTGAATCACACTATATCCCCTTTCCCCCTTTCATCTTCTAAGGACCAAATTATAGTCATAGGTAATTTCTATTCTTCCAGAGGCTTGTGAATTACACAGCAAGTATCCTCACAAAATCTTGGTTTCCTTTTCCTAGCTGCAGGGCAGAAAACTTGTTTTCTGGTGGCCATTCTTTTTTTCCTGTGTAACTGAATTGAAAGCTTATATAACTTCTTTTTATATCATCTTCTAAGTTTGATCCCTTCGAATATGATGTCTACATTTTATTTAATTTCAGCTTTTTGATATTTTCACCCTCTCTAAATCTGAGTCACAGTCTGCTGACTGTAGCTATGCCATCCAAAAATCACAGACTGTGCTCTGAATTCTTTTGTTTATTTACTTACTGGGCAGGATTGGTGGGGGGAGAGAGGAGAGGAGGAGACTGGATCTCATCAGTCTGTCATCCCTACTCCTTTTGTGCTTAAGCTTATTAAAAGAATACTCAAACACATTCTGTCTTGTTTTGGGGTGAAGGTATAAATCTGTTTGCCTTCATTCCATCAGCTCATGCCTAGCTGAATAAGATTCTGTGCAATACAATCTAACTTTACAATAATGGTTGTTGGCACCATAAATGTTGGTGTCCCACAGGAGTTAAAACAATGAATAATGTTAAACTGAGAAGTTAAAGTAATCATGTCTCTAAGAAATATCACCTACCGATGAATATCAATACTCCAAGAAGAATACCAACTGCCATGCCTGTGCTTGGCATCCCAGGATGGTTTTCTACTTCTATAAAACATCTCTTCTCATCTGAACATCTGCAAACATTTACTGCAGTCAAAGACAAATGTCATAAGATTAGTGGAATCATTTATCAGCCCTATAGAACTGTCAATGAATATTGCCATTCTCAGCCCCATAAATGCTATGTTCGTAACATACCTTGAAGATTCAGGTTTCCTTCCAGAGGTGGTTTTCCGTTGTCGTTAATTGTTAATGGAATGATATAATTTTTCTCCTCTAGATTAGTGTGCTTTGGGGAAAGGTAAGCGTGGGTGCCTGTCAACATGAAACAGGACATACACATCAGGACAATGAGGAACTGTAAAATGTGCTCAGTTTCACTAAACATCACTTCTACCTGCAGATTCCCTACTGCCCAGGTCTTTTTTTTTTTGTCTTTTTTTTTTTAAAGATCTAGTGGTTCCCCAATCCATTCAAGCTGCTGTAAAGGGGCTCCAGGGCAGATGCAAGGGCCCCCCAGGGAATAACTCCAGGTGCAAACAGCCTTTGTGTCTGGCACTTAGCTGCCTCCATTGGCTCTATGCCACCTCTGCAGGAACCCCAGGAACGGGGGATATTCTAGGACAGGCCAGGGGTGGGGCAGAAGCAGGGCATGGACAGGCTTGAGGGAGGAGAGGTGGATGTATGAGAAGGAATCAGATGCTCGTTGAGTTTACATGTGGTTTATTCTGCCCCCTGCAAAACCACATAGGGACTTTTATGATCATCTAATCTGATCACCTGCAATACATAGAATCTCACCCATTGCCTTCTGCATCTTAACTTCTACAATACACCACCTCTTATATTCAGAAGGAATTCCACACTCATGCAACCATTTCAGAATATCTAAACCAACCATCCTTGCATTACACCCCATGATAACCTAACATGGCAGGCTTTCCTCAGAAGTGTCCCCAAGGTCACCTAGCAGGAGAGGCCACTCCTCTGATGTATACAAACTAAGCCAGTATAGCGGGGAAGCCTTCCCAAAACATTCTAGCTACAATACATACCGTAAATCTGTAGTCAGATTTTGCACATTGCCACATCCAACATCAAAATATTAAAATGCAATGTCCTGGGAAAAGTATCTAATGAACAGTTTACTCTAGCTGCTCTGTTTCTATACCAAAAGTGGTTTTATAGTGTTTATATTGAAGTAGACTCACACAGCACTTTGAGTCACATGTGTATCTTCTCTCTTCTTGTCAGTTTGCTAGCACACTAAATAAAAGCATCATCTCTTACAAACGGGTTTTATCAATGTAAAATAAAGCCAAATACAACAATCTAAAGTGTTGCAATAATCATGTACTCAAATATGTATTACTTTCTCAACACACCTAAATATTTCAATGTACGGTATATAACAGAAAGTCAGAATGAAACAGGAATGCAACCATTTCTTAAATATACACAATAAATACATGTACATGCTACATTTTCCATATGATTGAAAAACTTACCATTTATTCTAGAAATTTCCCAGTCCCTCTTTATACTTTCACCACCTCTGAGAGAAAAAGTGAATTCTGGAGAATACAGTTGTTCATCATCATCAGTGGCCTGGATCTCTGCTCTTGCTCCTCCATGGAGCGGATGGCAGAAGAATAGATGATTACCCTTTGTTAGCCGGGGAGGATTATCGTTCACATCTTTTATGAATAACATGATGACTGCTGTGGAGCTCTGAGATTTTTTATCTGTAGAATTTAAAACAGTGCAAAATTACACTTCAGGTCGTGGACTTCAAATTCACAGTTGCTTGGGGCTGGGTTGTTGCTTTTGCAGCTGCAGTGGCATTGAAGAGAGTGGGTGTGGTGGTGCAACATGAGAGAGGCAGGTGCCAGAGCTACTCCGTCTGTACAATATAGAGTCAGTCAGTCTCTGGAGGGATTGAGGGGGTGTAGTCAGTCAGAAGTGGCAACTAGTGTCACTTTTTTTAAAGTGCCGGGGGGGATCACACACACCCCTACACTTTTTAAAAAGTAACACTAGCTGCCACTTCTGACTGACTAGTGCTGGCTTCTGAGTGCTAACTAGTGAAAGAGGAGATCTATTAAGCCACCATATCCAGCAAGCCCTCTTTGGAGCAGGGAACTCCAGCCTTTTATGTTAAGCAAACACAAGCCCCAGCCTTTTGGCTATTCCCTGTGTGAGCAGGCAAAAGGCAGGATGTGGTTGCCTGTCTTTGCACATGCCAGCAACAGCAGCCCCAATCTAGTTCTTCATCTAAGAAGACCTTCTCTTTCCCCAGTAATGTCAACTGTTCTTTTGATATGTTGAAAACAATGGACAGTATTAAATGTTATGTAATTGCTGTTGTGTTCTAGTTAGTTAGGGAAACCTGGCTTTATGCCTTAAAAGACAGATTTCAACCCAAATACATCCCAGTCTTGTTAGCCATCCATGCAGTCTAGATGGCAAAATTAAATCCCCTGCCAGTATAAACAAAAGAAATACTGTTTTTCAGTTCACCTCATACAAGTACTGTAGTGCAGTCTCTTTATCATGAAAGTGAAACTTACAAATGTAGAATTATTATTTTTTCCACATAACTGCACTCAAAAACAAAACAATGCAAAAACTTTAGAGCCTACAAGTCCACTTGGTCCTACTTCTTGTTCAGCCAATTGCTCAGACAGATAAGTTTGTTTACATTTATTTACAATGTCATCTGAAAGTCAGAATAGGCATTTGCAGGGCACTGTTGTAGTTGGCATTGCAAGGAATTTATGAGACACATATGCTAAACATTCACATGCCCTTTCATGCTTCAACTTGTATCTTGCACTATTTTTTAATCTTTTTTACAGGTCAAATATTTGTAATCAAAATAGTAATATAAAATGAGCACTTAACACTTGGTATTCTGTGTTGTAATTGAAATCAATATATTTGAAAATGTAGAAAAACTAAAATATTTGTAATAAATTTAAATTGGTATTCTATTGTAGTTTAACAGTGTGATTAAATATGAAATTAATTGCAACTTTTTTATCTCACGATTAATTGAGATTATTTTTAAATCATTTGACAGCCCTAATCCATATTATCAATAATCTGAAGTTTCATTTTACAGAAAGTAATTCCTAAATGAATATATCCTCCCAAGCATAAACAGCAAGATGCATCAAAAATAATTTAACAGTGCAGCTTCTATAGCTGTATCAGACAAAGTCAAGGTCTTGCTGTTAGCTGTGCATATAGCCTTGGAAAACATACATAGTGCTTTCATTGCTTACTTTCTTCTGTTGCAGTGACTTGTACTTTGTATAAATTTTCTACTTCTCGATCCAAAGGAGCATGAGTATATATCTCTCCGGAAAATGTATCAATCCGCAGCCAGTTTCTCTTGTTGCTTTCCAACGTGTATCTTCACAAAGCATAAATATATATGTATGTATGTATATATATATATATATATATATAATATCTGTATCCATATATATATTCTGTACCAAGCCATAATAATTTTTATAGAGCAAATGTCTCTTCATTGGTTAAACATTAAATTATCTGTATTGGTTTAAACACTGTCAGTAAATAGCTTGATTAGTAGAGTATCTAAAGGACAAGGATAGAATTCCTTGGGAAAAGTTGATAATCCTTCCACCAAAAAAGAGAGAGAACTCAAGAGATGCCCTGGGGTTTGCCCTTCAGCTAGAGTTAAAAGCAAATGAAAAAAATATGAGACTAGCTGATCAGAGAGGTCCTATTACACAATCTAAAAGTTGTCCCCTATGTAAAATGCAGTTATAATAACTCTATAATGAGATTTTTTTAACATTCCCAAAAATTGTCTTTTAAATTTATTTTAAATGACTCTAGATCCTTAATTTGCAAAGAATCTTTAAAATGTGACCTGAATAGAAACTCAGTTTAAACGGAGTATAAACAGTGTTGTTTGACAATTGACTGAGTGTGCAGACAGCTAGCTCAGAGATATCCTGTGAACTGCTCCTATTAATCTCAATAGGATTTTAACTCTGAAGACAAATAATGATTTAAATATCAACATTTAATTCTTTCACGACTGATTGAGTTAACAAAAGCATCTAGTTAATGTGCTTATCTATCACTTTTTGACATAGTGGCAGATACTGGAGTAAGATGAAGTAGGGTAACTGGTTGTTGACTCGGTTGGTAGGGAAGGGAATAAGGAAATCTCACAACATGCAGACAGGTTTCAGAGTAGCAGCCGTGTTAGTCTGTATTCGCAAAAAGAAAAGGAGTACCGGTGGCACCTTAGAGACTAACAAATTTATTAGAGCATAAGCTTTCGTGAGCTACAGCTCACTTCATCGGGTGAGCTGTAGCTCACGAAAGCTTATGCTCTAATAAATTTGTTAGTCTCTAAGGTGCCACCGGTACTCCTTTTCTTTTAACATGCAGACAGGATCAATAAAGCTTAGAGGTATGTAACTCACTGTTGAATATCACTGCCTTGGTTTAAGGATCTATCACTTACTGGGGACACTCGCAACATCAGTTTCAGGGACAATGACCCCATGACAAACAGCCACAGTAGAAGCCATCTGAACCCATTCCATGACACTTGCACCATTTAGAAGACAAGCAATTAAAGAGGCCTTAACCTTAATGGTCAGCAACAGGAAGTATACTGCCTTGTCTTTCCCACCCACAGAAGTTGGTCCAATAGAAGATATTGCCTCCCACACCTTAACTCTCTAGTATCCTGGGACGGACATGGCTACAACACTACTGTCTGTGGTGAGACATGTATTACAGTCGCAGGTTTGATCATCAGACTTCAGTGTTTATAAGTGATTGTTAGTGCATGGCAGAGAGCCACAAGTTGTTACCGAGTAGCAGCCGTGTTAGTCTGTATTCGCAAAAGAAAAGGAGTACCCGTGGCACCTTAGAGACTAACAAATTTATTAGAGCATAAGCTTTCGTGAGCTACAGCTCACTGAGTGTTTCCCCTTCGTGCCAATTTATCAGGGGCAGAGAGGTTGTCAGCTCATCTTTAAATGCTGTCCTGATGGTGTCCACCATTGGGATTCTCACTGAGACAAACCATGTAATGGAATCAGTGTAAAATATAGATCATTCATATGGTTGGTGCTGGGAAGACTGAGGTCAGATTCATCTTCATTATTCCATTACGTTGCTTAGTGTTTTCCTCAAAACTAGTTGAATGTTATTTTTATTTTGTCCGCAAAACCTCAGTATGAATTATGCAGAGTAGTGGCAGAACATTTTTTTGTTCCTAAACAGAGGCTTAAACTCTGGAGAATTGAACTAAAGAAGACGGATTTGAAAAAAAAAATCTAATGTATTATTGAAGTCCTGCTTTAGATATGTTAAGCTCTTTGTTTAGTTGTAGGTGTGCTCTGCTGCATAAAAAGCACTAACAATTTACTGAATGAAAAAAAAAATTGTCCTCTTGCTTATTCTTAGTCTCCATCTAGGAATATTTTATACAAACCTCATGCATTATTAAATCTACTTGAAACACAAATCAAGGCAACGGTGCCCTTGCTCTGGAGATTTACTTTGGGCTACTTTTCATTATTAATCTCATAAACCATGAGCTCCATTGGGAAGATTCTTGCCTATAATACAGGTACATACAAAAGGCTCTACCCTAGAGGTCGCCTGGCAGAGAAGATCATGTACTACAACAGGAACACACCCCAGCTGTTTGACATTGTATTATCTTTCCCACATCAAATGTAAACTATACAGACATTGAAAAATTATTGCATTTCCTTGTATCTATGTTTGGAATGTGTCCTCTTCCCTGGCACAGATATTCTATTGCTCTCAACCACAGCATTTTAGTCTAGAAGCTCTCTGGTTTAGGACTAGATTAACAATTTATGTGAGAATCCCAGTCAATGCTAAAAAACTACAAATAAATAGAAGGCAGGGTGTTTTGTGTTTGGTTGTTGAGGATTTTTGGTTTTTTGTTTTACCTTATCTGGTCCCCCTCAGGATCATTGGCCGTCACATTCATTACCAAAGTACCTACAGGAACATCTTCAAATATATTTACTATATAAGTATTCTTGGAGAAAACTGGCACTTCATTCACATCCACCACAACAACTCTGAAATAGGCAGTGGAGCTTGAATTATACTGTACTCCTTGCACCAAAGGTTCTGGATTTGTGGCCTTGACTGTCAGATTGTACATTGAAGACATTTCAAAATCAAGGATCTGGAGAAATGGAGAGAGATTGCAATAAACAATCATTTCACTGTTCTCTTCAGTAAGAGATTGAGGAATCTCTTGTGTATGCCTATAATCTCCAGATCATTTGAAGATTTCCATCCCTGGGGGAATTGGAAGCACAAGGGTGGGTATTCTCAATGCAGAAGATAAACTGGAAGTTAAAAGTAAGGCTTTCAGGCAATCTATTGATTCTCCCCTAATGTGAAGCCAACAGACACAATGGAACCATCTCCCCTGCTTTGGAGACAGAGTATATCTTAGGTAACAAAGGGATAGGGCAGACTCATCATGTAGGAGGACAACAGCACAGCACTAGAAAGAATTATTTCAAAACGAATAGATCTTGGGAGTGTCCCTCAGCAAGTAATATTTCCAATTCTATTTATAGCAATAATATTTATTGTTACATACAAAAAGACTCTGACTCATGATTGGTTGAAAACAGTTATACAATTAGTTAATATGTTTCTAATGGCTACATCCTTGGAAAGCAATAATACTGAGGTCTAGAACAATGTCAAGAAAACTGAACATGTGAATGACTGCACCCAAAATGGCTGCAGGTGAGGTAATGAAAACTATATTTTACCCATTAGATGATGAATAATTATTTGTTTGTGTTTGGCTCTCTCTAACTTGAACTGCCATTGAGAAGGTTAATTTCAAATGAAAAACACCTCTGTTTTTTAAACTTATGGTCATAATACAGAGTTTTTCTGGTATTTCTAATTATATATTCACTGACTTCTAGTTTCAGTGAGCATCATGATTTGTTATCTATCAAGGTAAATATTGACTTTGGCTTTATCTCCGTCAGTGTTCACTTTAACAGAAAAAAACTTTACATTTGTCCTGATCCTGGGACATGCTGAGCACCTGCAACTCCCATTGTAAAAGTCAAGTATGGGTTGGAAATGCTCACCAGCTCTAAGATTCCATCCTGGAACAGATATCTTTTAGTTAGTATTGTATTACAAACAAATATCTGTGAGACACTGTAATGTTTACTGGCTTAGTTTTCCAGTGACCCATTCATGATATTGCACAACATGTAATACATTGTTTGCATGAAGAACAAAGATCTATCATACAACATACCATCATCATATCTTGTGATATATTCTAAAGAAACAAAAGAGTTGCAATAAGGCTCACTGTTATGTTCAATATGTCAACATAACTCCACTGACATCAAAGCAAGTTCCACATAAGGAACAAGTGACCCTGGTGTGAATATTTTAATTTATTGACTAGAATGAGTAATTTATTTAACTCTGATGTTCTTGTAAAGATTAAAATATAATTTTGAGTCTGTATGGAGTTTGCCTCAATTGAAGAGACATGGGTAACAGATACACCCAATGAGACATACATTTTAAGCTGTGTTTTCTGGAGATCCATAATCCATCAGCAGGCAGTTAAAAAAAAAGATTACTGGATGTTGTTTAAGAACAAAAAATAAGGCTTAAAGAAAAAATGTATTTGTACTACTGTAATTTAGGAATTAAAGCGATCCACTTACCTTGTTAATCTTTACAAATCCCCTATTTGTTTGGGGGTCTGTCTCTATAATGAAGTTTTTATTTTGGTCTCCCTCTTCAATTTGGTAAATGATTTGAGAGCTCCCAGTGAATGGTTCATCAGCATCTGTAGCTTGAATTTCTAGTATTACTTCTCCTACTGGAGTATCTTCAAGAATATTCCAATTACCATACTAAAGAAAAAAGATAATTGAAACATGAGACATCAGGAACCATTCAAGGAAATGGGCTTCAGTGCTACAACTTAGTGAAGCCCAATCATTAATGAGTTCAACCACACAAGGAAGAAGAGAATTATTTTCTCTATTTACAGATGAGGCATAAAGAGATTGAGGCTAAGATCCTCAAAGGTATTTCAATACCTAACTCCCATTGAAATCAACGAGAGTTAGGTGCCTAAAAATGAGAGTTGGTTCCTAAATGTCTTTGAGGATCTGGCCCAAGGTCACACAGTACAATTATGGCAGAATCAGGAATTCCACCCAGTGTCCTGAATCCCAGTCCAGTTCCAAAAAGACCATAAAAACTTCTAGTTTTGGTAAACATCTGAATGATAAACTCAAAAAGCTGAGTTATGTCAATCAATTGGCTAGAGTGCCCCATTCAATTGGCAAGGATGGGTAGTGGTTGCTATACCAGCCTAAGGTAAGTACTTTATAGTCAGTTAACCATCAGGGATTTCACCCTCAATCGTTCTTTAATTAAAAGTGCCTGTTTGAAATTTCTAGGCCCTTGTACAAACCTCACACAAAAGATACATTGGACATATGTCAAAAATAAACCTTCCGAACTGCCAACATGCTCCTTAAAGATTTTTTTTCCTTAACACTTGAATTAATTTACAAAAATAAATAATACTTCTCATGCCAGCAGTGGTAAAATTGATTTTTTTAATTTATAAACTTTTTTAATCTTTTAAATATATCATAATTATAACTATGTATTTGTATGGTTCATATTGCTATTATTTAGTTCAGGAAAGAAATTGCAGAATATTATTTAATTGAAATGAAATATCTGTAATATTAAGTCAAGGAGCTACAAAAGTGTAACTGATGGCATAATCTGGCCTTTGGCATGTTTCCTCCAACTATTTAATCTGCCCCAAATAGATTGTTACAAATTTTTTTCAATAGCTCTTTTATTAAAAACCTTACATCCTTGTAGTCTAGAAACTGAAGGAATGCTGCCAAGTTAAAATATATATATTTACATAAATTATTTATGTATTACTAGTAACATTTTAGTTTATTAGAACTGAGCAAACTTTCTAAATCTAATCCATTCTTCACCATTCATGCTCTTTGTTTGTCTTTGCACTTTCCCTTTGCAGAAAGAAAATAGACTGGTCAGTTTCACTTGTGATTACAGTTAATTTCACTTTCTGGTACATATGCACTAACACTATTTTTGCAATGGTATTGGGGGAAATCTTAAATCCAATACATTTTTTACATTAAGCCATTTTAATCCATTTCATTTCCACTCTCCCCTCCTCCCCCCTTTATAAACCTACATTTCAGATCTGAATTCCCAATATTGTCCCTTTAGATGAGCAGTACACATTTTAACTTATTTTCATACTTAAGAATGAACTCTTAGATTTGTGTAGTGTTTACCACAGCTATTTAGATCTTATAGACAGGCCTTGCTGCAGAGGCATAATGTTATCTCTGCTGCTCACTAGCAACCTTAACCAATGACCATTGTAGTTAATGGAAAGACGCCCACTGACTTCAGCAGGCATTAGATCTGGCCATAGCTTCAGTAAAAGTTTGTCTTGTAACATCAGAAACAATATCGTGAGGAATACTCACATCTGATTTTTCAAAGATGGGAATCTGATCATTGATGTCAATGACGTTTATTTTCACATCACACAATGTTGTGAACACTGTACAAAACAGAACAAAGCAATATCACAAGCAACCTTTCTGCAGAAAACCTAAGTTTTTTTTTTCAGGTGTCCATAGTGTGACAGGCATTGTACAAGCATACAACATGGCAATACAACATAGCAATCGAAGCAAAATCCTACTGTTGTCAGAAAGACTGGCCACAAGATATTGGGTGCCACAATTAGTTTATACTTTGAGGGGGGTTCCCTCAGTTCTCCTTGCCTCTTCCTAGTTCTCTCAATATTTCCTCCATCCTTACTCTTATTCCTTTTCCTAAATTTACTTTCACCCCACCCCTGATCAGGAGCAGGAAGATAATGAATTTTCTGTGTTCTTCATAACAGGGAGATTGCAAGGAGACTCCTCCCTCCCCCATCCAGAGATATCAGTCTTTTTTTTCCCTATGGTGGGTCATCAGAGAACATTCTGAACTTTGCTTATAGCTGGACCTAAACTAGGTATAATTAGCAGAATGCCAATCAATGAACTCAGACAGCAGCAGACCTCACAGCCTTGTTTTAAATCCAGGAATGTGCCACAAATTGTGGGGGAAGGAGACCTTAGTATTTGGTTTTATGAATCCAAAAAGTCTGCTCTGGACTGTAAATTGTTCAGACATAGTCAGAGCCCAGTATTTTCATCGTGTATGTCATAAACCAGGACTCAGGGAATATCCCAAACAAAATAGTTTAGATGTAATTCGAAATGAGCTTCCAAAACCAACTTCCAAGCCTTTTGAAATTCTCCTATCATTTGTTTAAACCATGCTGTTTCATTAACGAAGGGGAAATGTAATCCTGCTTACTCTATGTGCTTCTATCTCCCATGGAGGTCAATGTACATTTTGTAAGTTTTGCTTGGCTAAGAACTGCAGGATGAAGCCCTTAGTCTTTAATGGGAAAAAGTACATACTTTTTATTCAGTTAACCATCAGGGATTTCTGAGCTCTTGGATAATGAGCCTTGCAAACCCTTTTTGAAGATGAACTTTTGTTTTGAATATTTGTATAAACCATCTGGACTCTCTGGCCAGCTGCACTGAACTCACTGAAGTTTCTTCAGTGAGACATTAATGCTTTCCAATAAAATCAGTGGAAACATCACAAATCATGCAATCCCTTCAGAGATTCCCGTGCAGTAGAAAACCTCTTACTGGAGAATTCTAGTAAACCCTCTGCCCTAGTGCTTGCTGAATTTAATTATCACATTATGAGTCATTTCTCTGTGCATCTTTAAAACAATTAAGTAAAATTCAGTAAGAAGAACAGCGCTCAATACTGCTGCTTCCTGTAAATGCCTTGTCTGGGAATCTCTAAATCACTTAACATGAACATCTTGGATACTGAACACTGAAACAGGAAGGCTGACGAATGAAATTATTTCAGCATATGACGGGCTGTTTGTACTGACCTTTATCTGTCACCTCCACCGTTACAGAATAATTCGAAACTACCTGCTTGTTTAATGAAGAGCTAGAGAGCTGGAAAGTCCCAGCTTCTTGTTGGATAATAAAGAGGTTATCTAAAGGGATTTTGGGGTTCTGCTTCACAATACGGAACTGCAGGCGAGAATTAAGAGTGTTTTCTTTATCCATGTCTGTAGCATGCAGAGTTCCAATATTGCTCCCTAGGGTCAAGGAAAAAATGAAGTCAGTTAGATGACACATCTATCAATATATCCTACTTTCCCATTGAATCAAATACTATGGACAATGCTGCTAGTATGAATATAACAGATACTGTAAAAATGCCAATTGCCTGGAAAATACTGTTTGCACTGTTGTTGTAGCCGTGCGGTCCCAGCATATTACAGAGACAAGGTGGGTGAGTGTGGTGGGCTTCACTCACCACAAGGCGCCCCTCCTTGTGGCGCCTCCTTGTGGATTAGCTCCACTCAGGTCTGGTGCCCCTTCCTTGCACCGTGGCCCCCTCTCTCCAGGACTCAGGGTGCTACTTCTTTGTGAATCAGCCCCTCCAGCTAAGTCACTATACGCCTCCCCTTCTGGGGTAACAAAGTCTCTCCAGACCATCTTGTGCAGTTGGCATCTCTGCCACTCCTGTGCCACTTCCCAGTGGCTGGTAGAAGAACCCAGGCCTCCCTCTACACTGGGTTCCATCCCAGGGACCCTATAACAAACAGCCCAGGTCTGCATAGTCCTACCCCTTGCTGCTGTTTCCCTGGGCTTCTTCTTAGTTAGCCCTCACAGGCTTCCTTTCCCCACAACTCCTCTGGGATTTACCCTTCTGCAAGGGCTAGAAACCCAGGGCATATTCTTCCTCCTGGGTTTCCACGTCTCCTCCTCTCTGCTCCCAGGGAGTGACTACAGGCCTCTCCCTGCAGCCTTCTTCTGCTGCAAACTTTCTGGCTTTATAATTCAGCCTATTCCAGCCCAGCTGGGTTTCTTGTTGAGTTAGGCCTGGCTGTCCCTCCAGGTGCAGCAGGTACCCTGGCCCCTCAGGTCCACATTAAACATTTCCGGGTATTTGTGGGGTACCCCATCACAGTGAGATAATAGCTTTTATTGAAGCAATTTCTGTTGGTGAAAGAGATAAGCTTTCAAGCTACTCAGAGCTCCTCTTCAGATCTTAAAAAGGTACTCAGAGTGTCACAGGTAGATACAAGGTGGAACAGATTGTTCCATAACCCTGCAATAACAACAGATGCAAAACCTGCAGACATATCTCCATTGCTACGGTAATCAGTATCCCCCACAACACATCTTTTAAGATGCATGAGTCCCGCACATACCTATCACAGCATATGGTGTACCTTATCCAGTACACTAAATATCCCAATTACAACTATGTAGGAAAACCAAACACTTGCTACATTCCCAGACAAATTCACACAGAAAAATGATAAAAAGACAAAAATACCATATCACCCATGGGAAAACACTTTTCACAAAACAATTGCTCATCCGACCTCTCAGTCCTCATCCTCAAAGGAAATCTGCACAACACTTTCGAAAGATGAGGCTGGGAACTTAAATTCATAACTTTGGTAGACACTAAAAACCATGGTCTTAATAAAGATATTGGATTTATAGTTTATTACAACAATCTGTAATCCACAAACTCCCCCTTTTTTGTCCTATGACTGCAGAGGTGTTAAGTGGCCACTTCACCTTGAACGGTCTCTTACAAAGTGTGTTATCCTCTTACTCTAAACAATCTGTTCCACCTTGTATTGAGATGTGACACTCTGAGTATCTTTCTCAGACCTGAAGAAGAGCTCTGTCTAGTTCAAAAGCTTGTGTCCTTCACCAACAGAAGTTGGTTCAATAAAAGATATTACCTGACCCACCTTTTCTCTGGAAAATACTGTAAAGAAACACAATAGCTTTATATTAAAGCTATGCATTAGCTCAATCAACAGTTATGGGTTGATGCAGGAATTACTGGGTTCAATTCTATAGTCTGTGTTGTGCAAGAGGTCAGAGTAGATTATCATAATGGGGCGTTTTTGCCTTAAAATCTCTAATCAAGTAATGTAGAGACTTAGGGACAGATTTCACTAACGTTGGTGTAAATCAGAAGTAATTCCATTGAAATTAATGGAGTTACACCAACGTAGCATCCATATAAGGGACGGAAGAATCAAAGCACTTATCCAGTGAGAGCAAACCATATTTTGTATCTTAAAAAAGGAAAGCAAATTCTATTGTACATTTTAGCATTGTGATTGTAGGAGAGCACAATATTGTGTTTTAAATGACATTTCTGTTTTACACATTGAGGATTTGATTTTGCAACTCTCACTCACCTTGACTAGCTTAGTTGCACAAACAATCCAACTGTAGTCAGTGGGACACTTTGCATGAATAAGCACTATTCAAAGTGAATAAATGTGACAGAATTGGGCCCTGAAATTGTTAATTCTAGTTTCATCGAATGGAAACAATGATTTATACAATAGTTACTTTAATGATGTCTTACCTAATCCTTCATTCTCCTGAACTTCAAATATAGTCAAAGCATTCTGGCACACAGGAGGATTATCATTAATGTCTTCAACCTGAACGAAGATTGGCAAAGGCTGGCCCAGTTCCTCTCCTCCTTCATCTTTTGCAGTTGCAAAGAATGAATACTACAATGATAATATTGCAATTAGGACTAATAAACGCAAGAACTATAATAACTTCCATTTAAAGGGATCGCAATGAAAACCTTACTTCCAAATGAAAGCTCTTTCTGTAGGTCTTAACATTTTCCTCTATTTTAATACTAATTACTTAGAGGCTCTTATATGGTACCTATTACCATGTTATCTGAATGCCTCATCATTCATCACGGCATTTATTCCCCCAACACCCAGGAGAGGCAGGAAAACATTGTTCTCTCCATTTCACAGAT
The DNA here is from genome assembly GCF_009764565.3 of Dermochelys coriacea. Lineage (NCBI taxonomy): Eukaryota > Metazoa > Chordata > Testudines > Dermochelyidae > Dermochelys > Dermochelys coriacea. Next base: position 44,423,196 of record NC_050069.1, on the reverse strand, counting down.
GAGTGACTCAGATACAGATAGGGGAAGTGCACAAGAAGTCTGTGTGAGAGCTGAAACAGAATCTATGGGTGACATCCTGGCATCAATGAAGTCAATGGCAAAACTCCCATTGATTTCACTGAGTGGGTTGGGATTTCACCCTATATCTCCATCTAGTCCCAGGCCAGTGTCAGTTACAACCACAAGACTATCCTTCCTGTCTGTGGCCATAGTCTAGTAAGGAATTTAAGAACATGCCTAACTTTAAGCGTATGATTAGTCATAGAATCATAAACTCATAGAATATCAGGGTTGGAATGGACCTCGAGAGGTCATCTAGTCCAACCCCTTGCTCAAAGCAGGGCCAATCCCCAATTAAATCATCCCAGCCAGGGCTTTGTCAAGCCTGACCTTAAAAACTTCTAAGGAAGGAGATTCCACCACCTCCCTAGGTAACCCATTCCAGCGCTTCACCACCCTCCTAGTGAAAAAGTTTTTCCTAATATCCAACCTAAACCTCCCCCACTGCAACTTGAGACCATTACTCCTTGTTCTGTCATCTGCTACCACTGAGAACAGTCTAGATCCATCCTCTTTGGAACCCCCTTTCAGGTAGTTGAAAACAGCTATTAAATCCCCCCTCAGTCTTCTCTTCTGCAGACTAAATAATCCCAGTTTCCTCAGCCTCTTCTCATAAGTCATGTGTTCCAGCCCCCTAATCATTTTCGTTGACCTCTGCTGGATGCTTTACAATTTTTCCACATCCTTCTTGTTGTGTTGGGCCCCAAACTGGACACAGTACTCCAGATGAGGCCTCACAAATGCCGAATAGAGGGGAATGATCAAGTCCCTCAATCTGCTGGCAATGCTCCTGCTGAAACAGCCCAAAATGCCGTTAGCCTTCTTGATAACAAGGGCACATTGTTGATTTATATCCAGCTTCTCGTCCACTGTAACCCCTAGGTCCTTTTCTGCAGAACTGCTGCCTAGCCACTCGGTCCCTAGTATGTAGAAGTGCATGGGATTCTTCCATCCTAAGTGCAGGACTCTGCACTTGTCCTTGTTGAACCTCATCAGATTTCTCGCACTGAAGTGTTTAAAGTTAGGCACCTGCTTATGTTCCTTGCAGAATTAGGGCCTATATCTGTATTCTCTCCTGGAAACACTTATTCTACCTTCAGTGAGAAGTAGGCAATTGATCACAGTTTTATTCATTAAATCTCTTTTTCATGCCCCTCCTGATGATGCATTGCTGTGAGGTCAGCAAATTCCCAGGCAAATGCTGACTGTACAGTTAGAGAAAACAAACTGAGAAACACTATGGAAAGTACCATTTTAAAAATTAAACACGAAACACAAAATGATGAGGGAGATCAAATCCCTTTAGAAATGCCAACAGGTCACTATGTAGTATTTTAGCAATTTCTTCAACACCACAAGAAGGGAGATTTGTAGCCTGAAAGCTTATAAATTATACAATGTATTTATTGGCCCAATAAAAAGCATGACATTATATTCCTTGTCCAGCAAATTTTTTTTCATAAAGAGAATACATTTAATACCAAAATAGACTCACTTTAATTACATGCTGACCTAATGTCAGCATCACGGACTATTCCTGGGGCTAAGTTAAAATGCATCTCTTGAATTTTGTGTTTATTCAAGATGACAGGCTGGCCTGAGCCAGTGTATGTCTACACTGCCATTAAATACCCATGGCTGGCCTGTGCCAGCTGACTCAGGCTTGCGAGGCTCGGGCTAAGGAGCCCCACTTTCACTCCACCTCTTCCAGCCCCAGCTCCTCCCCCACCCCTCCAGTGCCTTCTGCCCTGTCAAGGTTCCTTCCCCACTCTGAACACTAGGGTATAGATGTGGTGACCTGCTTGAAAGACCCCCTAAGCTTATTCTTACCAACTTAGGTTAAAAACTTCCCCAAGGTACAAACTTTGCCTTGTCCTTGAACCCTATGCTGCCACCACCAAGCGTGTTAAACAAAGAACAGGGAAAGAGCCCACTTGGAGACGTCTTCCCCCAAAATATCCCCCAATCCCTACACCCCCTTTCCCGGAGAAGGCTTGATAAAAATACTCACCAAGGATTTGTACAGGTGAACACACACCCAAACCCTTGGATCTTAAGAACAATGAAAAATCAATCAGGTTCTTAAAGGAAGAATTTTAATTAAAGAAAAGATAAAAGAATCACCTCTCTAAAATCAGGATGGTAAATACCTTATAGCGTAATCAGATTCAAAACATAGAGAATCCCTCTAGGCAAAACCTTAAGTTACAAAAAGACACAAAAACAGGAATACACATTCCATCCAGCAGAGCGTATTTTACCATCCATTAAACAAAAGGAAATTAATGCATTTCTAGCTAGATTACTTACTAACTTTACAGAAGTTCTGAGTCTGCATTCCTGATCTGTTCCCGGCAAAAGCATCACACAGACAGACAAACCCTTTGTTTCCCCCACCTCCATATTTGAAAGTATCTTGTCTCCTCATTGGTCATTTTGGTCAGGTGCCAGCGAGGTTACCTTAGCTTCTTAACCCTTTACAGGTGAAAGGGTTTTTTCCTCTGGCCAGGAGGAATTTTATAGCACTGTATACAGAAAGGTGGTTACCCTTCCCTTTATATTTATGACATACCTGCCACTGAACAAGATGATTGGCAGTGAGCAGAAGGCGCTGGGAGTGAGGGGGAGGAGCTGATCAGCGGGGCCCACCAAACAGCTGATCGGCAGATGGCTGGTGGGTGCTGAGCACCTCTATTTTTTCCAGGGGTGCTCCAGCCCCAGAGCACCCACAGAGTCAGCGCCTATGGTTCCAGTCCACCAGCACAAAACAGTCATAAGGCTGGTGGATACAGCTGTCTCATGATTCCCCCAGCATGGGGGAAACCCCAGGTGGTGTCAGGCCAGCATAGCAGCTCCTGTGCCCAACCCTCTTGCCCACTCTTCCCTCTAGTGTAGGACCTAGGGGCTGAGACAAGGGAGCTTGGCCAAAGGGCTACTGCACTCTAGTGAACCCCAGCAGCTAGACAGACCTCTTAAAGCCACTGACAACTGGCACAACTTGGAGCAGCCCTGGGACTACAATTGCTGTTCAAATGTAAAGTGTTCTTTGTATGAACACTTGCTTTTAATTAGTGAAGCACACGCATGTATGCGTTGTTAAATCTTAGTCCTAGCTGATGTTAGCTACACAGAATATACATGACTAATTTCTTTCCTCTTTGTGGAAAGAATGTATAGGAATGTATCTGAAGAGAGAGAGAGAGTCTGATAACATCTGTTCCTGGGGGAACTCTTCGTTATCTACAGTAAGTTAATTTGTTTTGCCTGTTGTGAAGAGATGCCTCCCCACCCTACCTCATGGAGAAGAAAGGCAGGAAGACTTGACAGAGCTAAAACTTACGCCACAGTCCGCCACTCGATCAGGTACTATAACACTGTCTCTGTACATAGCACATGTTCTGTGCAATTCAGGGTAGGCTGTGAAAACTGCAATAACTACAGAACTCATGTTGCTTTAGAAAGAAATATTATAAAGTGCTGAATTAATGGCTGTTGGTGGATGAATGTAGTGGGGTGTGATGGGCATGCCTGCTATTAAATTGCCTGAAAGACCATGTCTATCAAGTCACTCAAATTCATCCAGAAACCACATCAAATTAAACCTCTTTCTCCTCCCTCTCCCATCACTAACTCGCCTACATTTACACACCCAACCACTAATGAGTCTCAGACTTTGGGCTACTGTATCAGTCAGGTTTCTCATGTTTACTTACCAATTCCTTTTCTTCCCTATCCAAGGGTTCAGTCACATAAATAATCCCATTCTGATCAATTGTAAATGGGAACCTGGGCAGCCTCTCCTTTTCCAAAAGTTCATATTTTGCACTTGGCTCATTCCAGTGCACCTAAAATTCCCAAAATAAGTTAAGACAAAGAATTAAAAGTGTGCACTGAGATGTAACTGGATGAAGTGTTTGGAATGAAAAGGAAAAGACAAATTTCCTGTTTTGCACACTACTTAATTTTAGGTCATCTAACCATTTGGCAGGCCTTGGAACGGGGACTCAGAGGCCCAGATGATGGTTCCAGCTCTGCCACTAGTCTGCTGAATGATCTTGATCAAGTCAATCTCTTTGCCTCAGTTTCCTATCTGTAAAATGTGGATAATAACGCTTACCTCCTTTTAAAAGCACTTTGAGATCTAAGTGTTGAAAAGTGTTGTGTAAGAACAAGACATGTTATTACGGTATTGTAATAGCATCACATTAATTTACAGCATCTTTTTGTACCAGCCAACTTCTGTGCTTTTTCTCTTCAGCTTTAATCATCTTAGCAGTTTGGGTTCACAGATAGAAACATAGAGTGGCAAGTCAAATCTTAGGGGGGTTGGGGGCAGGGGTAGTACACATAAAATTTTCTGACTGGTCTGGCACTTAGGGTATTTTGTGTGGTCTTTCTATTTAAAATTAAACACAGTAAGCTTTTTCATAAATTCTGAGTCTTTTTCTTACATAATAAAGGAGTAGGAGGTGCTGTTTAAATATATATATATATAGCACCTGCTAGTCCCTGCTCTACAGAGACACTATTCATTTCTATGGGAAATTTTCATATAAATTATTCTAAAATGTAAATATCACTTAAGATCACATAGATCTTTCTTCCAGCTGCTATCTCTCTGGACTTGATCCTATTACCATTTAAATCCATGCCACACTCCTATTATCTTCAGTGGGAATAGAGTAAGGCCCATTATTTGTCATTTTCCAAACCAACTATTCTCAAGAACAGAGTATGAATAATCTTGTAATACCCTAGGCATCAGTACATTGTGTGATCTAATGCCAAGTGAACTTCTAAGCACGAATATTTCTGGGTGTTTGCCTATTAGTTAATATTAACTGATGTCATTATGGCCATACCAATATAATCAGCCCAGTCTTCATTTGTGCTGCAGAATATCAGAGGAGGTGGATGTTATTATGGAAAATACGTGAATCTGAAAGAGGGCAGAAAGCTGATCTTAAGTCTTTTATAGCTATTGTGAAGGTAGTGGTTGCACTGTATCTCACTAGATCTGTTTTAGGGCAAATACTTACCTCTAAAACTCCATGGGCACACTGGGATCCATGCATGGTTAGTCTCCTCCCAAACACTCACGTGGAGGGTGGGGAGGCAGCCTCAGTATTACCTTAAGAAGGGGTTGTAGGCTGCAGTGTGTCTGGCGGTAGAGCTGTATTGGAACTTCCAGAGAGTGTGGGGAAGCGGGAACACCAGATCCAGTTAAGAGGCACAAAATCTCTGCTAACCTTGCCCGATTCCTCCAGCTGACCTCCCAGGGACTCTAGGGGATGAACGCTACTGTTTCCTCATGGATGGGGTGAGTGGGGGTGAGCATAACCAACCCTGCAACTGAAGAAGTTGGAGGACGTTCCATAAGGGGAACTTGAGAGAGTTTTCCTCCCTGCTGGGCACCCTCCCATGAGTCTGTCTGTGAGAGAGGCAATCAAGCCCTACATTTACTATTCCTGGTGGTAGTACCTAGCACTACGCATATTTTTCCCAGCTGTTGTATTCCCCATCTGTAAAAATCCTCCCTGCATTCTTTAAAAGACTAATTCTCTGTTACATCAATGGGCTCTTGCTTTTGTAATCCATATTGTGCCAAACAGCCTCGGAATGAGTATCCTTTCTGTTCCTTAGAGTTTTCTGTACATTAGCAGAGTTCCCTATGCATTGCCTGCAGTTCACAGAATATACCAAGACTAGCACTTTCTGTAAACTTGAGTGGGAAAATCCTTGTGTCACTGTGACATTGACATTGCTCTGGGCTGTACCTTAATCATCTCCTTAGCATCCATTCCACAATAAGGATATTATAGGGAAATCCACACTAATACCCTCTTCCAGTTTATGTAAAATATGCCCAAGGGGCCAAATCTTGAAATCCATATTCCGTTTTTACTCAGTCCTTCCTCAGCCCAAACTCCCATGGACAGCAATATCCAACACGGAAGATATACCAAAGTCTTGATAACTGGAAGAAGATCCTGCAGGTGGCAGGGAACATTTAGGGCTTGCAGATGCCCTGACATTAGTCATTTCTGAGATTTCTAGTCCCTACCTGCGTGATATAGATGGGATGAGGCTCAGTAGAGTTTTCTTTGATAGATGCTTTCGGAGGTGCCTTCCAAAGGTTCTCATTCACAGTTATTTCCACGTCAGTGTTACTGGTTAAAGCGTTCTCTGACATTCCTGCCAAATCTTTCACTGTGACAACAAGGAGGAACGTATTCTGCTTTTGGTGATTTAATAAACGAGATCCTAGAGAACAAAACAAAGAGACATGAGAGAATCTAAGCAAAAGCTCTGTTACTGGTACATTGTTTAGCTGCAGAGAAATCCCAACCTCTGCTTTGTATACATCTTGCTTTTACAACTGTTAGTCTAGGCTTCTCTTCACGAACTTAAAGATGAGTCTCTGTGTTAGAACTTGGGAAACAGGCGAAAGCGGCACTCCAAGAGAGGCAATGGGTACTAGCTAGTACAGGTAATGTTTTAGGATCTGATCAAACTCCCTTTGAAGTCAGTGGAAGTCATTCCATTGATTTCACTGGGAGTTGGATAAGACTTTTAGCCTGCTAAATTGCTTCAATTTCCAAAAAAGTTGAGAACTACTATTTTGAGAGAGACACTCCCAGAAAAAAAAATTAAAAATCAAATGTGGAGTTGCATAGTTGGAGATACATCTGTTCATGACAAATTCCTAAACTAGTACTGTTTCCAGCATATTTAGATTGTAATCTCATTAAGATATGGGCTGTCTCTTTGTTCTGTGTTTGTACAGCACCTCGTACAATGGGGTCCCAGGCACTACCAAATAAAAAATAATTAATAATAGTAATAATAGCAAATGAGACTATAGTTCCGTAAATAGCTCCCATTCACTTCAGTAGGAGTCACAAATGCTCCATACCTCTCAGTATCAGGACAGGCCCTTAAAAAATATGTCCCATGGGCTAACTTTATTCTGTGGATTGGTTGGAAAGGAGCGTTCTTCTTTTATCTTGATTCAAGCCCCTCCTAGACACACTCCTTCCACAATGATCACAAGAAGAGGCTTAAATAAATAGTTAAGGAAAACCCCTCCTAAATTTTCTCTTCTGGATTTCCCTGTGCTCTCTGTTTTTAGTCTATAAAAAGACTCAAGTCAGGAAGTAACTGTTGTTATTTTGTGTCACATACAGCATGGAACTTGTGGTCGGTGCTTAACATACAAACAATACTAATGAGAATTTTACATACCAAGCTCACTTGTGGAGATTGCTCCAGTTACGTTATCAATCTGAAAAAGCATCTGATGATAAGGGTTGGGGAAGTGGTGGAGAATGTTGTAATTCAGTTGTGCATTAGGTGTTGTAGGATCATCATGATCAGTGGCATGGACATAGATGAAGGGTTTGCCTGTTTGGGTATAGAAAAAAAGCCAGTAAGAGAATGGAGAAAGGGCCTTGATTCTCTAATCCATGCATGTGCAGCTCAGCTGAAGGGGGGATGTGCCTGCAGCTCCCTGATTCAGGGCCTCATATGTCCTGTGCAAGTTAGGGTTGCGCAGAGCAGCCTTAATTTACATCATTGGCATAAGTAAGGTCCCTCTGGGAACCTTGCCCCCTCTAACACGCCCCTGACATGCTGCCGCTTTCCTCTTACACTACGGTGGGGACCGGCTGATGCAGGGTGTGGCAGTGGCATCTCAGGCAGCATTCCACTTGCACAGAGTTCCTTGGGAAGGGGGGATTCTCTGACAGCTCTCTTTGGGTAGTTTAGTGCCACATTGTGGTGCTTCTGCAAATAATCCATCACAGAGTGTTTAGAGAACATGCAACATTGTTACTGCATTTAGAATTGTTACCATTAAAGAGGCGAGTGTACACTATAGCTGGTCACAAGTTGGGATTTTGGTTTCATGGGAAATGTTGACATAGCAAAATTTGGTTTTGTTCCAGAACAAAAAGAAATACTTTTGAAATTTCCTGCAAAATGGCAATTAAAAAAATCATTTGGGAAAATGTAATTTGGGAAAAATTTCACATCAAAATGAAATGTCTTTTGAAATGTATTTTTTCCATTTCTACATTTTTATTATTTGTACATTATTTAATGACATGTCAGTGGTAATAGTGCATAGTATGACATACCATAACATACCCACTCATGTCCTAATATAACAGAACATGTCTTTTTTTTTTTAATTAAGGGCAGCCACTACTTAGTACAGATTGAAACATTTTAGTTTATTTTTGATCAAAGTGTCTCATATTTGTAACAAAACATAACAGAAGAACAGCCGTACTGGCCAGACCAATGGTCCATTTAGCCCTGCATCCCGTCTTCTGACAGTGGCCTGTGCCAGGTGCTTCACAGGGAATAAACAGAATAGGGCAATTGTTGAGTGATCCATCCACTGTTATCCAGTCCCAGCACCCGGAAGTCAGAGGCTTAGGAACACCCAGACCATGAGGTTGCATCCCTGACCATTTTGGCTAGTAGCCATTGATGGACCCATCCTCCATGACGTTATCTAATTCTTTCTTGAACCCTGTTATACTTTGGCTTTCACAACATTCCCTAGCAACAAGTTCCACAGGTTGGCTTTGTGCTGTGTAAAGAAGAACTTTTTTGTTTGTTTTAACCTGCTGCCTATTAATTGCATTGGGTGAACCCTGATTCCTGCAGTACGATAAAGGGCAAATAACACTTCCTTATTTACTCTCTTCACACCATCCCTGATTTTATAGACCTTGATCATGTCCCCCCTCAGTCGTCTCTTTTCTAAGCTGAACAGTGCGTCTTTTTAATTTCTCCTCATATGGAAGCTGTTCCATACCCTTTATTGTTTTTGTTGTCCTTCTCTGTACATTTTCCAATTCTAATATATCTTCTTTCAGATGTGGCGAATTGAACTGCATGCAGTATTCAAGATGTGAGTGCACCATGAATTTATATTGTGGCATTATGATATTTTCTATTTTGTTATCTATCCGTTTCCTAATGGTTACTAACATTCTGTTCACTTTTGTGACTGCCGCTGCACACTGACCAGATGTTTTCAGAGAACTATCCACGATGACTCCAAGATCTCTTTCTTGGAGCTAATTTAGACCCGATCATTTTATATGGATAGTTGGGATTATGTTTTCCAGAGTCCATTAGTTGGCATTCATCAACATTGATTTTCACCTGCCATTTTGTTGCCCAGTCACCCAGTTTTGTGAGAACCCTTTGTAATACTTCACAGTCAGTTTTGGACTTAACTGTGTTGAGTAATTTTGTATTATCGGCAAACTTTGTCACCTCACTGTTTACCTCGGTTTACAAAACAATTTGACCCTTTTCACTACAATACAAACAAGAGACACTTTTGATTTTTTCAGTCTGTGTTATGTAGCAGTTGCCATAATTTTTTAAAAATATTTGACATGAAAATATTATGCACCATTACCACTGACATTCATTAAATAATGTAAAAATAATTTAAAAATGAAAAATGTAAAATAAAGTTCAAAATAAAATTTTCATTTTGAAACTAAATTTTTAAATTTTTCCAAAGCAAAAAAAAGTTTTCAAATGAAAAAATTTTGTTTTGGGAAACATTTTTCTTGCAGGAAATTTCATTGAATTTTGATATGACTTTGTGAATATTTTCAGTTCAATCAAAATGGTATTTTCCGATGGAAAACTGGTTGAACAAACATTTTCAGACATGCTGTATAATAGACTTTTTTGTGAAAAGCATAATGTGGAACATTAAGAGCTAGTGGAGAGTATATCAAAGCATGGAACTGTGAACAAACTTTTAAACTTTAATTGTTTATCCATTCAACATATAAAAACACCCTATCACCTGGATGAACTGCAAATATACTCAAGAACTATTGCATTCCTTTCTTGAAAAAAAGAAAAGGAGTACTTGTGGCACCTTAGAGACTAACAAATAAATTTGTTAGTCTCTAAGGTGCCACAAGTACTCCTTTTCTTTTTTGCGAATACAGACTAACATGGCTGCTACTCTGAAACCATTCCTTTCTTGCCTGCTCAAGCCACAGATTCCTGTACTTTACTAAAAGCTCCTTTTTGGTTCCATGATCATAGTGTTAATAGCTGGTTATGTCTCTTTTTCCATTCTCTTGGCTCTTATCACTGTTTTCCTTACCTTTATAAACTGGTTTACTGCAATCTACAAAACAAAACTACTTGGAAACTACTGATGGTGCAGCCCACTTTCTGGACAGTGTTTTGCCACAGAAAATATAAAGCACTAATTATCTAACAGTTCTAGTGGCATCTTTTTTTTCCCCCTCTAGGGTGATCTATAAAGATCTAAATAATTTAGATCCCTAGTAACACCTACTTTCTGTGTGATCTTGGGCATGTTTTTTAACTTCTTTTAGCTTCAGCTTCTGTCTGCAGTGCACAATGGGGATAGTGATATTAACTTACTAAATAATGTTTGTAATGTGGTAAGTTCTATGAAACATTTCAGCTGTGATAGACACAAACCACTCTGTTTACTTATGTGCTATTTGTATTATACTGTACCCCGTCATGCCTTTAGTTTGTAATATCCTTTGTGACAAGGTGCTATTCTTTGTTTAGCATTTTCAATCTACTATATTGCACAATGCTCATTAAATGGCACGGTATACATTTTAAATAGTTAAATAATATAACAATAATAATATTAATTATTAATGATAATAGCCTTTACCTGGACGGGAATTCTCCCATACTACTCCATAGTATTTTGACTTGTCAAACTTTGGTGGGTTGTCATTAATATCCTGAACATTGATAGTAATAGAGTAGGGACCTTTCACTTTCTCTCCCACTTCATTCAGAGCCTCCACCTAATATTGAAAAGCAAAAGAAATGGCCAGGAAAGATTTTCACTTAAGTGAGTTGGAAATTTGTATCCAGCAGGTTAAAGCTGAAGAGTAAAAACAGTCTGAACCTGATCATTTTCATGTGAAGATGAGACTACATAGCAGTCATGACAGCATCTGCTGAGATACACTCAATAAATCTTGGTTCCACTTCATTTCAAAGTGAGTTTCACTGGAATGGAGCATCATTAACATATACCCTTATTATAGTTGTTTTATTTTAAGCTTCACTAGTCATGACACTGTTCATTGGTTGGTTTTCATTGCACAGTATACCAACAATATAAAGTAGCCCCTGATGTTAGTGACCTGTTTCAGTAGCAGTCTGATCTCCTTAGGTTTGGAAGGTGCTGGACCAGGGCAGAGTGCTAAGCACCTTTCAGGAGCAACTCCTTAATGCTTGTCTTCTTCATATAGAAATGGATGTTTTCTATACCACAATGACAAAAGCATGAGTATGTGTCTGCTTGAGTATGCTATTCTGCAAGTGGCCAGAAAAAGTAAACTGAGCCACAAGGTCAGCCTGAGGAATTAGCCACAGAACAGTGTGTTAGTAGAGCTGTCCAGGAATGGGATTTTCCTTCACATAAACATTTTTGAGATTTTGGCATTTGGGGGGTGGGAGGGATGGGGGGAAGGGGTTCATTTTGAAAAATCTAAAAAAAAAAATGTGGAAAGGATTTTGGTAGAACCAAAGCAGAATGTTTTGACTTGTCATCTGTCTGCCTGGTTTTTAAAAAAGCAAACTGAAAAAAAAAATTCCCTCATGTGGTATCAGTCTGACACCCACATTGGTCATTGACTGAATTGGAAACTTATATCCCCAGCACAGACCTTTGCCACTTGAGCTAACAGAGTAATTGATAGCAAAGTAGGTTGTCATTCTCTCTATGAGCCAGCTCTGAAGAGGGATGAGACAACACTTTGCCAGAGGGTTTCACAGATATTTGCTTATAGCAGAGGAATGGTGAGACTCAGGAAACTTGGGTTCCATTCCAGGCTCTGGAGGGGAGTGTGCTCTTGTGGACACAGATTCTCTTCTGCCTGTTTTCCCCAAGCTTCACCCCTTCTGCCCCATACCCTCCAACCTGTACCTATCCCAGTCTTATCTCTTCTCCAGCCCTGCCTCTTTGTCCAAGTCCCATTCTCCCTGCCTACCTGGCCCAGTCTCCACTCTCCAGGCTTCTCATCCCAGTCCAAGTCTCCTTGCCTGTCCATTCCTAATCTTCCCTCTCCATGATCTATGTGTAAGTTTCAGTCTCCCCTACCTAGTCCCAAAATCCCCTCTCCCTACTAACAGTCTCCTCCCTCAGCCAGTCCCAGTTCCTCCCTCCCTGTTCCTCATCTGATCTGTCTCTTCCCACATACTTCCTCCCAGTCCCAGTGTCCCATCCCAGGCTCCTCGTCCAATCTCAGTCTCCCCCACATTCTTTCCCGGCCCCTAGACCCAGACTCTTTTGCTCAGACAGTTCCAGTTCTCCCCTTGCACCCAGCTCCTTGTGAGATCTGTCTCCCTTTGCCCCACTTTCCCCCCACACTTGTTCCTAGTCCCAGTATCCTTGCCCAACCAGTCATAGCCTCCCCACCCAACTTTTCCAGCCTCCCCACCCAGCTCCCAGTCCCACTCTCCCCCTAAGTCCCTGTCCCAGTTTCTCTCCCCACCTCCAGTCTCTGTCTTATCAGACTTGTTGGCCCAATCTACTCCATTCACCCCTCCCCCACAATCCAGCTCCTTTCCCCTTTGTATTCAAATTAGAAAAAAAGACAGGCTCCCTGCTCTGCGTTCTGGTGCCTGGCTCCACCCTGCCCTAGAGCAGTAATTACAGGGAAATTCTGGTTTCACCCCTGTATTGCTGGCCTGGAGCATGTTCAGTCACTTTGGGAGGATGGTGCATGTGGAGTGTGGTCAGCTCTAGGAGCTGTGAGAGGCTTGAACATGGATGGAATCTTCAGCTGCTAAAACATGGCAGATGTCTCTACTGAGTATGTGCAAACTGTAACTTTTCAAAGGCTTTTAACTTGTCCAAATTTGGGCAGATTTTCCTGAGGATGACCTAGGGCAAATCCTTGACACAAAGGATTTCCCACGATAAATTTCAAACCCCTGCTCCAAAGCATGAGATCACTAGTGCCGTTCAAAGACAAGGACATCAGAAATGTTTAACATGGGCAAAACAATTTCTTTCCCTACCCTTGTTCTTGGAAACAGCTGAACCACACTGGCTGAAATTAAAAAACAAAAAATCAGCCGGGGCAGACACCCAGCATGAAAAATTTCAACCCAAATGGTTAAAATTGGGCAAAGTTATAAGACACTGAAAACAGGATCTTATAATGGAAGGGTCAGGCAGCCATAGTGATAAGTGGCTCTCCCAGCCCTGCTTCTAGTACAGTCATACCTGGATCATTTGTAAACGGTTTATCCAAGTACGAAGCATTCAGAACACATTTTCAGTGTCTCAATCCCTCTCCTCTGATGACAGTAGCCCTCCACTGTAAAAGCGGAAACAAGCACACAAATAAACGAATATAACATAGCTAGCTGTCCGCATGCTGTCAGATGAGGAGGAATGTCCTGGAGTCAAACTCTCTACTGGCAATGAATTAGTTGGCAACAGAGGTTGGGAGGAAATTTCAACTCATGTGTTAATTTCAAATTTCAGCAAAAAATTAATTAATTAATAAGCCGCCCCAACCTTTTTTCAACCTGCTTTATTTCTCATTTATTTCACCTGTAGCCTGTGGATTGCTTTGGTTTCCCTGTCTAGAGACCCGTTGAGATAGAGATAGCCTGTCTTTGACGCGATCTCAATGACGCCATCTTTTTCACCAGACAGTCTCAAACTGACAGCAGGCGGCTCACTTGTAAACTAGAGAGTAAAGAAAAATGTCAGGGGAAGAGGTTCCTTGTCAGGAATATTTCAGAGAATTTAACTTATTTAATTCACAATTTTTTAAATTCCTTGTCAACATTACTCCTTGCTAGAGTGGGCAAATGATATTCTAACACATTGGTGTTTTTCCTGTCTTAAATTAGTAGACGAATCATTAACATTATTTTCTCAGCTCTAGGATGCAGTAAGGGGGAAAGCAGACATCTGTCTAAAACGGAGGCTGGTCTGAATACAGGAATGGAAAAAACATAACATGCTCATCCTCCATCTATTTGAGTATTGGCTCTGCTATTCATCTTTCACTAGAAACAAAGCTCGTGACACTTGGAGTGACTATCACTGTGGATAAAGGGAATCTCTAAAGAAAAGGAAATCAGGTAGAATGCAGTTCACAGATTCATAGATTCCTAGGATGAACAGACCTTTGTGATAATCTAATCTGACCTGTTATATAACTAGAGCATATCTTTTTAAAAAACAACCAATCTTAAATTCAAAATTGCCAATGATGGAGAATCCACCGCCACCCATGGTAAATTGTTCCCATGGTTAATTATCCTCACTGTCAAAAATGTAGGTGTTATTTCCAGTCTGAGTTTGTCTAGTTTCAGCTTTCAGCCATTGGATCTTGTTATGCCTTTGTCTGATGGACTGAACATGAACTGTATGTAATTTCTTAAATTCATTCTCTAGGAATGCTGATTATAGCAGTATACTATTTTAGATTTATCCTCGTGGAACTTATTTGATAGAGGCTGATGCTTTAAATTGTATCAGCAGGCACTAAATTATCAGATAATAAAAGTCAAAGTTTCTATCATAACACATCTTGGGGCTGCTGTTCCTATTGAAATCAACAGCAAAACTCTTATTGATATCAAAGAGCATAGGATGGGTCTTTTGAACAAAGAGCTAACACTCAGAGTTTATGATTACCTGGTATAGTACATGAACTCCAGTTGTACCTTCATTTACAGAAAAAGTCATGTCTTGCAGAGGTCCACTGACATACAATTCATTCATACCATGGCATGCAGCCTGTGCAGGAGGGAAGTGGAGGAAGATGAACAATATCTTTTCTATGCTAGTTGCAGTTCAACAGTGGCCCTATTATCACTGCAGTATAAAAAAAGATGCTTTTTTAAAAAAAAATTTGCATTAAAATAATGTAAAGTGAACAGTACTGAGAATGGCTGGCTTTTATTATAGATTTTTAATGTATTATTAATTATTTCTAAAGCTGGTTTTTAATGTAGATCCATTTTTTAAAATTGATGATATTTTTTAAAATTCTATTTCAAAACAAATATTTAAATGCTGCCTTTTTCCAAAGTAAATATATTACGTAATTAAATGTCACATGCTCAACTTGCAAAAGGAACCAATTTGTGTGCACAAAAGGACTGAGAGCTAGATTGAGACCATACATCTAGTCAGAGCCATAAATAGGCATTTTAGCACCTGGGGTGATCAAGCATATTTGCACCTCCTAGAAGCAATGTGTGGTGGGACATGCAGGGTCACATTGCCCACCCCTCAGATTTCTGCTTCCGTTTAGCACAGAGGTTTCAAACTGTGGGGCACACCCACCTAGGGGCACACCCCACAGTTTGAAAATGGTTGCCTCTTGCCAGGAACCAGCGGATTGGGGCCCTGGCTCTTCATGCCCTCCCTGCCCTGCTCTCTGAGCCAGCCACCTCTGTATGGGTGGGTGCTCCCCAAGCATGGCGGGCAACACAGCTCTGAGCTGTGCCCCTCACACATTCTTGCCTCTTCCCAACAGAGCCCAGCTGCTATGAGGTGCTCCCCAATGAGCTTGCTCACCGCTGTGGAGCAGCAGCAGAATCAGAGACAGCAGCTGGCTCAAGAGGGCATCGCTGGCTGGCATTGGGCTCCTTCAGCATGAAGAGCCAAGGGCCCAAGTGGGCCAGGCTTCTCCCAGCAGCTTCCAATCCACCAACTCCTGGCAGGAGGTGACAGTTTTCAAACTGTGCTAAATGGAAGGCAAAAATCTCTGCGAGACGGCACATGACTCTGCATGTCCGCCTCACCCACACACACATATACCGCTCCATTTTTCCACCTCTGCGCCTTTGCACCCTGGGCAGCTGTCTCACTTGTCCCACCCTGGTTATAGCCCTGTGTCTATACCCCTATAAAGGACAACAGATAGCTACGTTGCCCTAAGAGCAGCTTACTTTCATTCTGACTGGCATCCTGGAGGCTCTGCCCACTCCCAGCTAACATGCCTGTGGTATTGGGGGTGGAGAGGAGCTGTGGTGCCTGCTCTTCCATCCCCTCCTCAGAGTGCTCATGCAGCAGGGGTAGGGATCAGGGTTTATACCCCTTACTCCTCTGCTTGTCCACGTAAGGGCAAGTGACAATCTTGTCCAAAATATGCCAGTGGGTTGAGCTGAGAGCAGAGAGGGCCAGGGCCTACCAAGCTTCCAAAGGGTGGTTCTTAACTACAAATAGTGAGGAAAAATGATTTTCAAAATGATGACCAATACCCTTCACAGTGTGTGCCTGTGGATTCTGTCACCTGATTTCTGATATTCATATCCTTTATTTCTTCTTGTTCAAAACTGACTTGTCTTCATCTCACTGGCTGACAAACCTAGACTACAGTCTGTACAGGGATAGTCTTCTCTGTGTACTTCACTACTGAGAACATAATGTAAATACTCTGCAGTAATTATTGTCTTTTTAATGGGATTGATGTTCATTGTAAACGTCGGTGTTCCAGCACAACATTTGTGGTTATGAGCAAAGCTCCCTAGGAGCAGACATGCTGTTCAAAGTTTGCTTCCTGCTCTAATATCTTGCTGTATTATTAAAAAAATTAAATAAAACCAGTTTTCTGAAGCAGCTTTTAACATATACACATTAATGTTTCAGTAAGCTCCAAAATTTATAGACCATTTTTAAAAAGTGCTTTTAATAATGTGCAAACATTTAGAATATCCATAGTGCAAGTCATTTCCTTCCCATTAACTTTATTTTAGTTTTGCCAGGGAAAACACAGAACAACTGATCATCATAATGGTACTTGATTAATGTAGGGACATGGTATGTGATGTCAATACAATTTCCTTAATAAAAACATAACACCATGGACGTTCTTTATATGAAATGACACACAAAAAACTATGTTAAAAGTTACTCAAAAGTTAGGAACTGCCAGAATAAAGGTTGCCTGGCAACCATGATTCAACTCCTTTGTGCATAGGCATTATTATAGCCTCTAATTCATTTCATGATTACATACTTTTTTTTTCCACAGAATCCTGCCTCTTTCAGTGCACTGGCTGGATCTGCTTTGAGGATGAATCAAGGTTGTACAGGGAAGGCGGCTGTTATCTGTGGGACTCCCTGACTCACTTGTTGCAGAAGTTGGAAAGTGTGTAGTGAATGAGGCAGAGAACTAGGGTCTCATAACTAAGGCAGTCGAATTCCACCCTTGAAAGCTGGATTCTAGACCTGCCTCTGCCACACAATTCCAATGTGAGGATAAACAAGTCACTTAAACCAAACTTTTCACTTAGGTGGTCACTAATTGCATGTTCATCATTTTCTGGGTACCCAACTTGAGACTCTGGGGCCTGACTTTCAGAGGTGCTGAGCACTCAAAGTTGCAACTGAAGTCAGTGGGAGCTGTGTTTTGATCATATTAAGTACTACATAATGCTAAGTACTCTGAAGAAATAGGTCCTAAGTATCTCAAATTGGACACCCAAAATTAGTGGAGACTTCGACCTTAATCTTTCTATGCCTCAACTCTTCATCTGTAAAACCACCACACCTCACAGGGGTGTTGTGAAAAGCATCAGTGCCACAGAAAAGCCCATGAGAAAATTAATAATTCTGTCTTCAGGGCAGAGTTTGAACATTTAGGATAAATCAAAATATTGTTTTTTTTGTTTTTTTTTGCTGTTCATTAAGTAGGCACTGGCCAACCTATGCATTGAATGAGGCAGGAAAATGGTATGTGATTGTGTAATTAAAGATTGCATCATAATGCTACTGGAATAAAATCACTTTTATTCCAGACCAGTGTGTCCAAATATGGAATTATGCCAGCATAGCTATAGTGGTATAATTATACTGCTGTGTACTGCTGGTCATTTCCCCTGTGGAGATAAGCCTGGTGAGTGAATTTTGTCTGTTGGATGCCTTCCACCATAAATAAGATCCAGTCCTTTGTGGAGAAATTTACAACAGAAATCCAGAGTCACAGGGCTAAAGCTACAAAGGGATTTAGGTGCCTAATTGCTGTGGTAGGTGCCTAAGTCCAAAATTTAGATCCTCAAGACCCTCGCTCAGCTGCCACCTAAGCATGTAGGCACCTAAAGTATCTAGGCACCCAAATGTCTGCCATAAATCCCACACACACACATCTGGAATCTGTCAGTGAGCCTGCACACATCCCCCTGAATAAATCCTGACACCAATCTCATACCTCATCCCAGGCAAGATCCTCAAACTAGATGTTCCCTGCCTATCTTGCCTGCAGGGCCCAATCCCATAGGCATTCTGAGAGGTAGGCTCTCAGTTTCATATCTCGCTCTGCATGATTTGCTCCCACATCTCCCAGGAAAGTACCCTAAACACTGAGCTATGGAATATTCTGGGGTGGGGCTCTTTCTCTCAATCTCTCCCCTTGAAACTCTTCCACTTTGTATAAATAATTATAGAGTCATTAAAACAAGGACTTGAGTCTCCTGCCTCCTACATGAGTACCCTATAAAACTGGTGTCATGCTCTCTGGCTCACTGAATATTTAATTATTTATACAAAGTGGACCAATACTGAGCCTAAGTTCTCTTCATGTATCTAACCCTTGGATATTATGCAGCAAAGTGCAGCTGTGTTAAAGACAAGTGTATTCAAAGTACATGCTTCCATACTTACTTTTCAGGGAAAGACTTTATACAGGCTATGACAGAGGACTCACTACAATTTACCATGAAATGCTAGTGTGCTGTGTTTCAGGTGAAGTTCAGCTGACGTTGGATCCTGCTGTGGCAGAATGATGACCATGGAGCCGACACCTTTATTTACATAGTGTTTGTGCACTATTGTGCAAGTAGGCTCAGGGAGTTCAGAAGGGCTACTCAAGAAGTAAGATCCCTCTCAACAAGAGCAAAGGAGGCAGAATCCGGCCTGATAGATTGTAAACTGTTGTTTTTTTTATTATTGCTGGCCATTGGTTTTGGAGGGATTTTATTTTGTCATGTTTTATGGGTGATATGCCTATTCTGAAGGAACAAGGCTAATGCTGTGCAGTCTAACTGTAGGGTTCAAAGTTTAGCTCTTGTATCAAACAACAGCTATCTCATCCTGTCAATTAAAACTGCTTTATGTGAGCCATAAACATTTCCTAATGCATGAGTATGTTGTGAATCATTATTCATGAACCAACAAGGAAGAACTGTTTACCTCTTTGGTCTAGTTTCTGTTTGGCAGTTGCTACAATCCCATACAAACTAACTATAACCATTACAGTACAATTTCGGAGTTCTATAGGTGCACCCGTTGACAATAAAAATTTGAAGTACAATAAGGAACATAGGGTGAGTTTTGCAGTCCTATGTTCACACAAGTAATCTACTGAGGACAATAGGATTTATGAGAGTAATGGTTATACCGGTCTCCATATTCGGGGGGGAGGCATTGTTTTATTATAGGTTTAGATCTGACTTTTTTATACTTTATGTTAGTTACAAATGCAGCTTAGAGCCCCAATCCTTCAGCCTAAACACATATCAGTAATGTCATTGACTTCAATGGGTGTGCTCCCATAAATGGGGATTACTCATATGTGTAAAGGTTAAAGGTTTAGGCCATAGATAAGCCACTGCAAATTGATTTAAGTGGAGAAATGAAGTTAAGTAAAATAAATAATAGGTATGATTTAAATGATATAGCACTGTATGTCCTAGGAAAATGCATTTATATAACAGCACATGCGTAAATTATAATACAGAGCATAGCACTAAACTAGAAAAAAAAGTCATCACTGTTTGATGATGTAGGGTGGAATCATTTTCAAATCTTTATTAATGTGAGGTTCAGCTACAGCAAAGAGAAATATGACACCATGTCTTAATTGTTCTCCCTTAGCAGATTCAGTTACTATAAGAGAAGTATAAGAAGATCTTTTTATTTAAAGCTTGTCACCAAACTGTTTTTTAAATGACTGACATTAATTGTAATCTTTTGAATAAGGACATGAATGTCCAGGATTTTTATCTACAGTCAGTATTATAAAAATTCTATATAAAATATGTTGCCCATCCTACTTTTATACTGAAATGCCATTTATGAAAGATAGTTTAAGGGCCTGGATACATCTGTTGATATTCATAGGTTTTTACCAACTAAACAAAGGAAAAAGCAATCACTCACCAGGTGAAATACCATGAGATAGAGTAGATGAAGTCCACAGAGCTTAAACATCTTGATGGTTTATTTTATTTTGGCTCCTGTGAATGATTACATAATAGTTTACAATCCATTTATCTTAGTCCATCAGAATTCTCATTCCATATATTTATAAATAAAGGTTTAAGCCAAACTTTTAAAACCTGGGTGCCAAAAGTCAAACTCCCAAATCCATATATAGGCACCTAAATTAATGCTAAATTAAAGCCTCCCGAATTTCAAAAGAACTGAGCACTCATAGCTCTCAATGATAGCCGGGGCAGTTCAGCGCTCTTACATTTAAGGTCACTATTCAGGAGCCCATCACAACCAGCTTTGAAAACTGTGGGCTCAGTTGTGTGTATCACTTCCTGTCATAAATCTAAGAGACTGATGAAAATGAAATTCTCTTCTCCTCAGATTAGAACACTTCCACTTAAAGAACTAGGCCAATTCTGTAAAGCAGTGCTGATGCGCAGTGAAAGTTAATGTTGCAAAAAGTAGTGGTAGCCTCTCCATTGATAATTCATATTGCAGTCGTGAGCACTCAGCACCTCTGCATCTTGGCTCTCCCCCATTCCCCAGTACACAACCTTAAGCTACCAAACCCCAACCATAGGGAAGGAAGAACATATTGTGCAGGCAGAGCCTTCTTTAGATTTCCTGCTTTTAGGGCTTTTCCATCCCATTTAATTCTTCTGTTTTCTCCTCTATAATTCACAGGAGAAGGCAGTTAGCCTGGAACGGCAAACTGCAGCCAGTGGGAGCAGCGATTGACCGAACCTGCGGACACTGCAGGTAAACAAACAGTCCCAGCCTGCCAGCGGCTTTCCCTGATGGGCCGCGTGCCAAAGATTGCCAATCCCTGACTTAACCCTATCCCAGCTTGACTGAGAAGTACAATAATATGACGGATACATTGGTTTGGTAAGTTATAGTTTGGGGAAGGCCTATTTTTCCTCCAAATTTAATATAATTCCTTATCAAAAATATTTATAAAACAGGTCTCCCATGTTTAAAAAGGATGAATTCAAACTGGAACAGGTACAGAGAAGGGCTACTAGGATGATCCGAGGAATGGAAAACTTGTCTTATGAAAGGAGACTTAAGGAGCTTGGCTTGTTTAGCCTAACTAAAAGAAGGTTGAGGGGAGATATGATTGCTCTCTATAAATATATCAGAATGATAAATACAGGAGAGGGAGAGGAATTATTTAAGCTCAGCACCAATGTGGACACAAAAACAAATGGGTATAAACTGGCCACCAGGAAGTTTAGACTTGAAATTAGATGAAGTTTTCTAACCAGCAGAGGAGTGAAGTTTTGGAATAGCCTTCCAAGGAAGCAGTGGGGGCAAAAGATCTATCTGGTTTTAAGATTCTACTCGATAAGTTTATGGAGGAGATGGTATGATGGATAATGTGATTTTGGTAAGTAATTGATCTTTAAATATTCAGGGTAAATAGGCCAAATCCCCTGAGATGGGATATTAGATGGATGGGATCTGAGTTACCCAGGAAAAAATTTTCTGTAGTATCTGGCTGGTGAATCTTGCCCATATGCTCAGGGTTTAGCTGATCGCCATATTTGGGGTCAGGAAGGAATTTTCCTCCAGTGCAGATTGGAGAGGCCCTGGAGGTTTTTCGCCTTCCTCTGTAGCATGGGGCATGGGTGACTTGAGGGAGGCTTCTCTGCTCCTTGAAGTCTTTAAACCATGATTTGAGGACTTCAATAGCTCAGACATAGGTGAGGTTTTTCGTAGGAGAGGGTGGGTGAGATTCTGTGGCCTGCGCTGTGCAGGAGGTCGGACTAAATGATCAGAATGGTCCCTTCTGACCTTAGTATCTATGAATCTATAATTCCTTATCAAAAATATTTATAAAACAGGTCACTGTATCAGTTGATAAAACCTAGAACAGAGATTTGATCAATGCTTATTTCTTCATCATAACCTTGCACACTTTGAGGTGGGACCAGTATTTCTCAGGTGGCTAGAGGCTCTTACCAGATCTCTTACACTGTGGCATTCCCAGGGGTCAGAAGCCCCTGAAATGCACAATTCCCTATCACCCAGGAAACCTCAGAAATCATGAGTCCAACAGATCCAACTCAGCTGGTTCAGTATAGAATGCAAAACCTGCTGAGACTTAGAGAAGGGTTTTAGCTAACATACAAGATCAGTTTAGGTTAAGCAGAAGGAGCAATACCTACCTAAGCTCTTTCTAACACACACACACAAAAATGGAGAGTTTGACAGCTGAAATCCAGGCTGAGGGTTGAACTAGTTCATTTCACCCACTTCTCTTTTCCTAACCAGTTTATATATCCCTAATGATCTTTTTTTATTCATCCTCTGTCTAAAAACACTAAAAATGAAATATATATGACTCTAGGGTATCCAGTATGCAAATATACAAGCAGCTTTTGGTAATAAACGCTCTATGAGTATAGTACATATTTCCAGATGAAGAGTTAAAAGTATCTGATTACATGAAAAGTTTAAAAAAACCCATATTTTAAATGCCTGCTTTGTATTTTTTTGTTTTAGAGATTCAAATTTTAAAGTATAAAACACTTTGCCTTGAAGGAGAAAATTGATCTGCATCAGATACAAACCGCTTCTAACACTAGCAATACAGCCATCCATTTTCCAAGAAAAGAAAAAGTGCAGGCCATCAAGTTGCTGACATCACCAAAAACCCAACTCCCTTGCTTCGGCACTTAAAAATCTTCCAAATAAATGTTAGTTAGATCACCCCTTATCTTTAATATGAACATGTTGTTTCCCTCTAAAATATATTTACCTCTTTGAGCCTTTTGAATCACCTGCTGCAGTTAATGATGTCTCTCTGTATATCTATGCATAGTTTATGGTTTTTCAGATTCTCCCTGCAGGTTGGCTCAAACATTAACTAGATTGATTACTAGTGATCCATAATGATTAGGTGTGGCATGAAATGGCAGCTATGAAAGGAAGTAGAATATCCATGAAATACTCCTCTTTAAGCATTTTTATTTACCTTCGGATTTTTCAAACTGAACTCTGCTTTTGAATAAGAGTGCAAGGAGCTTCGGGTAACTAGTTAGGAATGATATAGATAGGAATGATTTCTCCTCTCAGCCTTTATCTGTAAGAGAGGAATTGGAAAGGGCACTGTCCTTCTGGGGAGATACTCTCTCTGTCGCTTTGTGAGTAACAGTGATGACTCAAGATCAAAAGTCAAGAACCTGGACATGAAGGTGACCTGTCTTTGTGACTGTTGATCAATGCTGAGAGAAGAGCGTCTGTTCACTAGGAATAGTACACCTGACTGGGACTTTGGATATTTGGGTTCAAATCCTAGCTCTGGCACAGATTTCCATGGGCTTGACTTTGGGCAAGTCATTTAATTCCATCTGGAATTGTGGATAATATTTCCTTCATCCCGCCTTTTGTCTTTCATGTCCATGTAGATTGTAAATGCTTCAAATCAAGGAATATCTTTTACTTTTTGTGTGTACAACAGTTAGTACAATGACGTGTTGAGTTCAGTTGGGGCCTCTAGTTGTTACTGCAATACAAATAATAAATCAAATAGCATTGAAACTCTACTCAGGAGGAACAGCAGTTTTTAAATCTCTACCATGTTGTTTCTGTCTTCTTTTTAGTCTAATTTCTTAATTTGCTTTTTATTTCATGTATTTTGAGTCCACAGTAGGTTTACTTTCTTGTCCAATATTTTGAGACAAATATGCAGATGTTAATCATTATCCAGATTTTAAGTTCCATTTTAGCTTTCCTAAATATCCTATCACACTCTTATTTGTTGCTTTATTTTTTCTGCAATATCTAAAGCATTTCCTGAGTTCCTACTCTGTATTTTCAAAAAACAAATTTCACATCTATTGCAACTTTATGATGTACAGTGCTATAAAAGGTTAGCTTTTTGTTTGAACTCCAGATCACAATCTCAACCTGAAATCAATATTTTAATATTTATTCCTGAAGGAAGAGAGTTTTGATTTATTATAGATTTTAACATGCATTCCAGCACAAAGTGTATGGTGTCATATACCCATAGACTCACAAAGGATGCTGATCCCCTCAAAAGCTTCACCTTATGAGCAAATTATCTTTAGAGTACAATACAAAACCAATGCCTTCCTTTATCTTTTAGATCTCTCTTCAAACTACTTAGAAGTAGTATATTATATATATTATATGAGTGAGACAAATCCATTCCTGGTGTAAATAGCTTGAAGTCAAGTGTCTTACACAAAGTTTGAGTCTTTTTTATTGCAGTCACAGGTGAATAAAACAGTAAAGCTATTTTCAGTATAATGCATTATATTTCAAAACAGTAAAGTCTCACTGACTATAACAATCAAGTGCACATAAACAAAAGACTGAGTGTCAAGATTAATTCTTTTTTACAATTATATAAATTCAGAATAACTCTTGAATTAAATTAAATTACACTGGTGTAAATGAGAGTTAGCTTTGGCCCTAGAACTCTAAGGTGTCTATTATTAGGACCTACAAGATGATGCTATTCCAGAGACTTAAGTTGCAAGTTCTGTTTAACTAAATGCATATCCAGTGAAAGCTTAGAAAAATGTTTGTTGTTGATTGTAATGTACTTTTTAGATGTCATGGCATATTGCCAGCAAAATCTGTTCACCCCTTTGTCTTTCCCTGACTGGAGTAATTTCTTGGGTGTAAAGCTACTGCCTCCTGGTTGTACCCACACAAGAAAAAAAATGTCATGATGTCTAAAACATTATGAAGTCCAGAAGCACTTAAGGCTTTTCAGCAGTCATAACATGGTGCTACAGATTAAATTGCAACAAGGAGAAACTCAATAGGGAGGGTGGTTTCTTGATCCAGCTGTTTCTTTCAACAAATGTGATGAAAAAAAGCCAAGTGTTTAGGTATTTATTATGTGATTCATTGTTAAGTGAGTCAGTTTTTCCAGAGATAGCACTTCCCACATCTTTGCTCATATCCTCCTCACCCTATCCATTTTTCACCTTTGACGTTCCTCCCACTCCTCTACTTCTTTTGCTTTTCCATTTTCTTTTATAGTTTTACTACTCTCATCAGTTAAACTGATATCATTGTTGTACATCCTCCTCTTGCACAATTGGATGGACCTCTGTAACCACAGCATCTTTTCTTATCTGCTTATACTGAGATTATTGTTGCTTTTCTGAAACCTTTTCAAAATGTGTTGTGGAGCACATTTCTTGTATAGTAGCCTCATTATGATTTGCAGTGAGCCAGCACCAAAGAAGGAGGTGATAGACTTTAGTTGTTCTTATTATCCATGTAGGTTGTCATGTAATGGAGCCAAATAATTCTTTTGGAATAAATAGTGCATGTTCCAGTGACTACTGTTATTTACACTATTTATTGTAAGAGCGCCAAAGGAGATTAAAAGCTTGTGTTTCAGATTGAAGTTGCACAGAACAGCAGCACTGTGCATTAGAGAAATTCATTTTCTTGAAACATTCATGTGACCTCTGTCTAATTCTAGTCTGCACTTGTAGTGAAGTATGCATATCAGTTATGAATTGTGTAGTTCCAAGTTTATTACTAGCTCATATTTCCAAACTATGATATATATTTTTTGTTCCTATATGCTGGAGAGGCAACATTTTGCAGCTATGGGTCATTTTTCATAGATGAAAAGATGTCTCCAAATGTTGTGAGATTCAAGACATATCATGAAATATAATATAGCATCAGAACAAAATAAGGGGAAAGCTCCTGCTCCCAGTTACACTAGGTTAATCCTGTTTAGAAAGCAGAGATATTATATTATGACCGGTTTCAGAGTGGTATCCGTGTTAGTCTGTATCAGCAAAAACAACGAGGAGTCTTTGTGGCACCTTCGAGACTAACAAATTTAGTTGGGCATGAGACTAAGACACTTGGTAAGGCAACTCACATCTTTTCATGTATTTATACCTGCTCCTGTATTTTCCACTCCATGCATTTGATGAAGTGGCTTCTAGCCCATGAAAGCTCATGCCCAGATAAATTTGTTAGTCTCTAAGATGCCACAAAGACTCCTCATTGTTTTTATATTATGACCAGAAATGATCTAGTGAACTGAGATTGGCATTCATTTATATTTATTTAACTATAATAATGTACACCACTGAAAATGCAAGGGCAGCTGGCCTTTAGGATCCAGGACACCCAGAGCTTGTGAGCAGTCCTTGATTTGGGTGACCTAAGTGCCCAGGTGACTCTCTCATCCTTTTCCTCATCAAAATAGCCCTCAAAATGCAAACTGATCTTTAGGGTTGAAATTTTGCCACTGCAAATTTTCCTAAAGCTCATGGGATATGCATAGCCCCACTAGTTCCCCAGGTCTGGACTTTGGAACCCCTGAGACCTAAAGCCACAGGTCTTTTGATTTACATAGGGAACTCAAAATATCCCATCTTTTTAGGAAGGAGAGGTTTGAGGCCAAACTAGAGGTTAAAGGCATCCCAAGCTCCTTTCCCACCTCGCTGCTTGCAGTTGAGATATTCCTCTGTTGAGCAACCACTGTAACCTCTAGCCACAAGATCTAAAATTTAATGATATAAGAGACAGCCTGGACTAGCAGACTAAGAATGGGACGTAGAGCAAAGGATTCCTGTATGCTAATCCCAGTTCATTAAGATCAGGGTTGCCCCCAAAGAAGCATTTATCTGACCTGCCCCAAAATCCTAGTCCTGTTACCATGCGCAGCAGTATGATCACAGTAGACAGGGATTAATTACCTTTGGGTGTTACCCACTATAAACATCAAAGCCTGGCTCTGAGAGTGACAGCAATGGGTCAATCCAGAGCTCTGCTGGGTTCATCTCAATTGCATTCTGGTTAGTCTTCTAAAATGACTTGATTTATTTTCATCATATTGATATAAATGTACTAAACTATACTAAGAATTAAATATGGAAACAGAGCTTCCATCACCTTTACAAGAGACCAGCTTGAGCCACTGGGTTAGCTTCAAAAAAATCACAAGATTTCCCCCCATCAAATCTGAGATGGGGGCCCTGTGCAGGTGCACTGAGTGCACATTGGTTCATCAGTGCCTGAGGGGTGTATACCTACAGGAATTCTGAATTGCAATGAAGGTATTGAAAGCGTAAATGGCCAACTCGTCGCTTATTTCAATGAGTGTTCCATTAAGAATAATGGACCAGTGAACATAAATTCATTTCCGTCGGAAAAATATCTGCTTTTCAATTCTGTTGCCTCTAATCCAAGTGGAAATGTGTGCTCTGGGTGTAGCTGTGCATATCATCTGAAATGTTATGCACTTTAGCAGAGCTACTATATGGGGACTTGAGCCCTATTGGAAATTGCCAATATGCTTTAAAGAACATAACAGTATATGGTATTTAAACCACAAATCAATAATTGGATCAATTCTCAGCCTGAATTTTATCTATTGTAAGAGAATTTCTATACAGTATAGGCCTAGCCTAACTCAAATAATCTATTTTTGTGATCAAGGCCTATTCCCCAAGGTATGCATTTACAGGGTGAGGCCCTTATTCTAATGATTTTCTTTTCTATTTATGTGCACATTTATGCTTGCAGTTATTTAAAGTGGACATAATTTAATGTAGCATTTGCAATATTTCCCGTACTTACAGGGAAATACCACAAATGCCACAATAATTTTAACTACCGTCTGGTAAATACCCAGTTTTTCGTGGCTGACTGTATACATGCTATTGAGTGAGATCCTGTAGGACTACCCATATGAGTAAAGATCTGTGTTATTGGGCTAGCTATACCAGTATATATTTTATATTCACTTTCTCTGGATTTTCAAAGATTAGTAATGCAGCTATTTTAGTTCATTCTCTGCCTCCAGTTTTACTTGGATGGAAGTCATAAGTACAAACACTCTGGCTGCTCCCCAGAAGCGGCCAGCTACAGGTCTGGCTCCTAGGTAGAGGCGCAGAAGCGGCTCCTTGGAGCTCTTGCCTGCAGGCACCACCCCCCCCCAGCTCCCATTGGCCAGGAACTGTGGAGCCAGTGCTCAAGGTGGGGGCGGGGCACGGAGCCCCATGGGCCTCCCCCCAGCCTAGGAACTGGACCTGCTGCTGGCCACTTCTGGGGCACAGCATGGTCCGCAGTGCCAGGACGGGCAGGAAGCCTACCTTAGCACCCCCACTGCGCGGCTGACTGAGAGCCGCCCGAGGTAACCCTGCAATGGGAAGAAACTGTATCAGAGCATTCCTTGGCCATCCTGTTGTGCAGTGAGTCAATGTCCACCACTTCTTTGGCTGAGCTCGTCCCAGCAGAGAGGAACTTGCAGATATGCTGTGCTAGCAAAACCTTGCCTAGTGGACTTTCCACTGTGGGGGAGGGGGAGGTTTCAGTGCAGAGGGAGATCAGGCACACTTTATTAGTACATCTATAAAAACAAAGAACAGCAGCTGTAGCCTATAGGACTAACCTGCTTGCTTGCATATATATCTTTTCTTATAGTTTAAGTATTTGATGTATTGTAATAGGTTTATAAATTTATATTAAAGTAAGTTTGGCTGTAATGCAAGAGACCTACAGGCCATATCCTGTATGTTAAGCTAAGGCATAGTTAGCAGATCTATATTAAGACCTTTTATTCACAAAGCAAAGTTGACCTATATCTTGTTACCTAAATAGCTAAGTACCCACACCTGTGTCTATGACCTTTTATCTAGACCAATAGACAATGGAGAACAGGATAGGGGGTTTTTCAATGTTGTACGCACAGACTTAACAGGTATGCCACAAGGAAACATGTGCGTATTTACCTGTCATCAGTATGCATATACATACTAGCCTATGGGGTAAGCATACCCTAACATTTTGTGGGTGAGGAATGAAATTTGGGTACAGGAGGAAGGATTTCCGGCACTTGCCCTATAAAAGAGGTAACCCACCTCGCTAGAGTACTCCATTTCTATTCTTACTTATTCTACTTCTACTCTATCTATTCTATCTACGATGACTGCTACTATTAGTAGGCTATACTTAAACTTTAAGTTTCAAGGGAACTAGGCTAAGCTTGGTTTCCCTAAGTTTTATTCTTAGTTTGTTTATTAGGTTTTGATTTTAAATTCAAGTTAGTCAAGTACACCCTAGTCAGCTTTGATAGCTCTTAGCATTTTCTAAGCACTGCATCCCTCACGCAAGAATTGAGAAACCTGAACTGCAAGGCTGGTCCTGTTTCTCTTACCACCAGGTTATCAAGGAAGGGTGTGAGTATATTAACCAAAGCTTTGTTGCATATAATACTATATTATCATATGTATATTTGGAATAGCAGTAATGCAATTGTAACTTTTAACTCTGGGTATTTTACCATTTACTTACTGTTATTGATTTTAATAAAAAGTCTTTAAGGCTATATCTGTCTCAGTGTGAGCTTCCTGTCATACCGCCAAGGGTCCTTTGTAAATTCTGTGGAGCCTGATTTGGGACAGGGAACTCTTTGGGAACTTATATTTTCTGATCAAACAGATTGGTGAGCCTTTAACCATACTAATCAATATTAATTATTAATTATTATTAATAGTAATAATTCATTAAAATTATATTAAAATAGAAATGAAATTGATTAAATTAATATGATCAGTACACCCTAAATCAGGCTACACAGCTTGATCCTATGAATTCCCATGTGTCTCCTACAAGGTGCTGAGTGCACTCACTTCAGCTAATACTGAGAGAGCTCAGCAGTTTGCAAGATTAGGTCTTAAGGAAGTGGAACAGGAAACCTTCCTGCTGTGAAGTGTTTTCTCCTTATGGTTAAACACATTTCCAATAGTGTTAAGTTACTTTGAACTATTAATTTGAAATGGTTAAAAATGTAAGGAATATTTCACAAATGCTGCATGCACATCTGCAACATTATCTAGAGACATTGCTCAGAGAGACCGAGTATACAAGTGCACAATAGTTTCCCATGACTTGGTGTGAAACTGCTAATGAACTACAGTTATAAACAAATACATCTCCTTCATCTTCTACATCAAATACATTGTCTACCATTGCTTTAATACGTGATTGTTTAGAGCCTAATGGGAGCTCAGCACTTTGCAGGATCAGGCCCTAATTACTTTTCAGGGAATTAAACTGTGTCAGATTGTCTCCCTGTTTGAAAACATGGGGCTCAATCCTGTGAACATTGACTAGTGGGTTCAGCACAGTCATTGGATCGTAGGTTTTTGCAGGATTGGGCCCAGGTGCTTTATGTTGCAACCACATGTGACAGCTTTAGGCTAAGGCAGGGGTCTCAAACTCAAATGACCAGGAGGGTCACATGAGGACTAGTGCATTGGCCCAAGGGCCACATCACTGACACCACCCCCGTCGCTGTCCCCGGCCCCACCCCCACTCCTCCCCTTCCATGAGGTCCCGCCCCACCCCGCCTCTTCCCACCCCTTCCCTGCCCCCATTCCAACCCCTTCCCCGTAGTCCCCACCCCAACTCCGTCCCCTCCCTGCCCCCAGGGGGTGCAGGAGGGGTGCGGCAGGGGGCTCAGGGCAGGGGGTTGGGGTGCGGGGTGCAGGAGGGGGTTAGGGTGTGGCAGGAGGTCGGGGTGCAGGGTGTGGCAGGGGGTTCAGGGCAGGGAGTTGGGGTGCAGGGTGCAGGAGGGGTTTGGGGTGTGGGCTCCGGGGTGGCAGCAGTGCACACTGGGGCCAGGGCAGGCTCCCTGCCCGCCCTGGCCCCCGGCCCCTGTGCCACTCCACTCAGGAAGCAGCCGGAACCACGTCCGGGGGGGGCGCAAGGGCACAGAGCTCCATGCACTGCCTTGTCGCTCCTCCAGGTACCTCTCCCAAAGCTCCCATTGGCAGCGGTTCCCTGTTCCCAGCCAATGGGAGCTGCGGGGGGCAATGCCTGGAAGCCATGGCAATGCTTGGAGCCCTCTGCCCCCCCCCAGGCCGCAGGGATGTTGTGCTGGCCGCTTCAGGGAGGGCGTGGGGCTGGTGGGGCCACGGAGGGCAATCCCACGGGCCGTAGTTTGCCCACCCATGGCCTGGAGGTAGGCTGGGGGCACGGGCTGCTTGGCGGGCCGCTTAGCGGGCTGCTTGGCGGGCTGCAGGAAATAGCCCCGCAGGCTGCGTGTTCGAAACCCCTGTGCTAAGGCAAGAAACAGTCAGCCAGTTTGCAAAGCCCCAGTTTATGACTTTATAACATGTCTGTGCATCAGCTGAATATTGAAATTTTAGCAGAAAAGTGTTATGGTACCTGCAGCAATCAAGGTAGGGCTGCTCACTATGGAAGTCTGACAGGAGCTCAAACGCATCCAGATAAGAACTTGCTGTTCACCAGAGCACAGTGGACTTAGCCTGGGAGCAGGGCTCAAGACATCAAAGTGACCTGCAAAGAAAAACAAAATTAGGCTTTTTACATCTTTTGACATGTTTTGACTGGAGAAAAGTAATTGAGCTGCATATGGTATACAAAATGGTAAATCGCCTTTGCATTGTTTAACACAGTGGTTTCTAGTTTGCCTTAAAATAACTTCTACTAATATAGTTTACGTTATCTGACAGATTATAGGAATTCTTTCAATACATCCAAAGCATGACATTTAATATATTATATCAATTGTCAGGCCCCAAAAAATCATGATTGGCTTTAAAATGAGATTTAAAAAAATATTAACTTGAGGGAAGCATCAGAGAAGCATGTGGTACACCAGACACAGAGGCTTTTGCATGTATTTGGTGAGCACAATAGTAGTTTGACTGTCTTAAGAACTGGGGGGGGAGCCAAAAATGGATGTGTTGCAAGCTCCATCCAGTCTGCAATTGTCAGGCAATGTTGCAGAGAACTGGAAAAAATTCAGACAGAGATTTAAATTGTATTTAGCAGCCATAGGGGCAGAGGAGAAAAATGATAAAGTGAAATCATCAATCTTTTTGCATGCTGTTGGGGGAAAAGCATTGAATATGTATAACAACTTTAAGTTTGAAGAATGTATAAAACCTGATAAGATTTTAGCCCTTGAAATGATGCTACAAAGAAAGATGAATCATTAATTCTTTAAAAAGTGATAATTAAAGGGTGGCCTGAAGAAATAATCAGTTGCTGTCCAAGTATATGAGACTATTGGAACTGCAGACATGAATTTACTGTGATAGATGGGCTGATTTTCAAGGGCAGTAAGATTGTAATTCCAGTGAGCCTTCAAAAAGAAATGCTTCAAAAGATCCACAGGGATCATTTAGGAACTGAGAAGTACAAACAATGAGCACGAGAGTGTTGTATAAGCCATGGATCAATCACAACATTACTAATAAGAAAAGGAGTACTTGTGGCACCTTAGAGACTAACAAATTTATTAGAGCATAAGCTTTCGTGAGCTACAGCTCACTTCATCGGATGCATTTGGTGGAAAAAACAGAGGAGAGATTTATATACACATACACAGAGAACATGAAACAATGGGTTTATCATACACACTGTAAGGAGAGTGATCACTTAAGATAAGCCATCACCAACAGCAGGGGGGGGGAAAGGAGGAAAACCTTTCATGGTGACAAGCAGGTAGGCTAATTCCAGCAGTTAACAAGAATATCAGAGGAACGGTGGGGGGTGGGGTGGGAGGGAGAAATACCATGGGGAAATAGTTTTACTTTGTGTAATGACTCATCCATTCCCAGTCTCTATTCAAGCCTAAGTTAATTGTATCCAGTTTGCAAATTAATTCCAATTCAGCAGTCTCTCGTTGGAGTCTGTTTTTGAAGCTTTTTTGTTGAAGTATAGCCACTCTTAGGTCTGTGATCGAGTGACCAGAGAGATTGAAGTGTTCTCCAACTGGTTTTTGAATGTTATAATTCTTGACGTCTGATTTGTGTCCATTCATTCTTTTACGTAGAGACTGTCCAGTTTGGCCAATGTACATGGCAGAGGGGCATTGCTGGCACATGATGGCATATATCACATTGGTAGATGCGCAGGTGAACGAGCCTCTGATAGTGTGGCTGATGTGATTAGGCCCTATGATGGTATCCCCTGAATAGATATGTGGACAGAGTTGGCAACAGGCTTTGTTGCAAGGATAGGTTCCTGGGTTAGTGGTTCTGTTGTGTGGTGTGTGGTTGCTGGTGAGTATTTGCTTCAGATTGGGGGGCTGTCTGTAAGCAAGGACTGGTCTGTCTCCCAAGATCTGAGAGAGCGATGGCTCGTCCTTCAGGATAGGTTGTAGATCCTTGATGATGTGTTGGAGAGGTTTTAGTTGGGGGCTGAAGGTGATGGCTAGTGGCGTTCTGTTGTTTTCTTTGTTGGGCCTGTCCTGTAGTAGGTGACTTCTGGGTACTCTTCTGGCTCTGTCAATCTGTTTCTTCACTTCAGCAGGTGGGTATTGTAGTTGTAGGAATGCATGATAGAGATCTTGTAGGTGTTTGTCTCTGTCTGAGGGGTTGGAGCAAATGCGGTTATATCGTAGCGCTTGGCTGTAGACAATGGATCGAGTGGTATGATCTGGATGAAAGCTAGAGGCATGTAGGTAGGAATAGCGGTCAGTAGGTTTCCGATATAGGGTGGTGTTTATGTGACCATCGCTTATTAGCACCATAGTGTCCAGGAAGTGGATCTCTTGTGTGGACTGGTCCAGGCTGAGGTTGATGGTGGGATGGAAATTGTTGAATTCATGGTGGAATTCCTCAAGAGCTTCTTTTCCATGGGTCCAGATGATGAAGATGTCATCAATGTAGCGCAAGTAGAGTAGGGGCATTAGGGGACGAGAGCTGAGGAAGCGTTGTTCTAAGTCAGCCATAAAAATGTTGGCATACTGTGGGGCCATGCGGGTACCCATCGCAGTGCTGCTGATTTGAAGGTATACATTGTCACCAAATGTGAAATAGTTATGGGTCAGGACAAAGTCACAAAGTTCTGCCACCAGGTTAGCCGTGACAGTATCGGGGATACTGTTCCTGACGGCTTGGCTCGTTCACCTGCGCATCTACCAATGTGATATATGCCATCATGTGCCAGCAATGCCCCTCTGCCATGTACATTGGCCAAACTGGACAGTCTCTACGTAAAAGAATGAATGGACACAAATCAGACGTCAAGAATTATAACATTCAAAAACCAGTTGGAGAACACTTCAATCTCTCTGGTCACTCGATCACAGACCTAAGAGTGGCTATACTTCAACAAAAAAGCTTCAAAAACAGACTCCAACGAGAGACTGCTGAATTGGAATTAATTTGCAAACTGGATACAATTAACTTAGGCTTGAATAGAGACTGGGAATGGATGAGTCATTACACAAAGTAAAACTATTTCCCCATGGTATTTCTCCCTCCCACCCCACCCCCCACCGTTCCTCTGATATTCTTGTTAACTGCTGGAATTAGCCTACCTGCTTGTCACCATGAAAGGTTTTCCTCCTTTCCCCCCCCCTGCTGTGGTGATGGCTTATCTTAAGTGATCACTCTCCTTACAGTGTGTATGATAAACCCATTGTTTCATGTTCTCTGTGTATGTGTATATAAATCTCTCCTCTGTTTTTTCCACCAAATGCATCCGATGAAGTGAGCTGTAGCTCACGAAAGCTTATGCTCTAATAAATTTGTTAGTCTCTAAGGTGCCACAAGTACTCCTTTTCTTTTTGCGAATACAGACTAACACGGCTGCTACTCTGAAACATTACTAATGTGGTAGGAAACTGCTTTTCATGCTTTAAATACAAGCCAGGCCAACAAACAGAGCCACTGAAACCTCATCCAGTTCCACAAAGGCCTTATGAGAAGGTCAGCAATGATTTATTTACCTGGCAATCAAAGAATTATTTAATAGTCACAGATTATTATTCTCTGTATCCAGAAATTTGCACATTGCACAGTACTAATAATAAATCTGTGATAGCCGGCATGGAGGGAATCTTGTGCAGACATGGAATTCCAGATGGAGTCTTTAGCAATAATGGGCTGCAATTTTCCACTGCAGATTTTAGGCAATTTGCCATAGATTGGGATTTTCATCACAAAACATCAAATCCAAATTACCCCTCCCCCAAACAAATGGTCTTGTGGAAAGGTTTATATAGACAATAAAGAACCTTATGAAAAAACTTTTGACAGTGGGAGAGATTTGTATAAAGCGTTACTGGTTTACCAAAGTTCACCCCTGGAGAATGGCTTTTCTCCAGCTCAGCTGTTAATGGCAAGAAGGATCAGCTCTAATTTACCAATTACTGATAACCTGCTGAAATCTAATAACAATGAAACCATATGGAAGATGAAAGAAAATCAGAAGTGGAAGCAAAAATACTATTTGACAAAAAGGCCCTTGATCTCCCATCTCTTAACCAGGTGATAGAGTGTGCTTGGGGAATCAAAACTCTAATACTTGGCACCAAAGGGGTACCATTAAAGAACAGCTGCATCCAAGGTCTTGTGTAGTCCAGACAGGCCAAGAAGACACATTTAAATGTAATCAAAGGGATCTATGAGTAATCCCAGAAAGTTCCAACACATTGGAAGTAGGTATGGATGTTGGCATTTCCCATCTGACTGATCCTTTTTCATCAAAAAGAAACTGTCAAGAAACAAGAGAACAACTCGGACTCTAATGAAAGGCTGATACCGAGAAGATCAGAATGGGAGATTAAATGTCTTGAAAGACTCATAGAGATTTGCTAACCTGTATGGAGAAGAGGTATTTGAGGAATCAGAGTAGTAAAGACTCACTTGAGAGTGATGTGCGAGTAACCTCTCCTCTGTAGGTAGTTAGCACATTGGGTTTATGGAAATGCACTACATGGGTTGAGAATTTAATACATGTGTTATTACGTAGTTGTTAGCTGTTTATATATATGTATATAAGAGTTAATTTGTTTTTCTTTAAGAGGGAAGATGTAGAGAGATGTTTGTAGAAGATTATAATTTAGAGACGCTCCCTCGTAAGGGACAGTGGTATGAATATGGGAATTTGGAGATGTGCCCTGGAGGCAGGGGTTGGGAATACCACATGGCTGTGTGCAGCAGTTCGCCAGAAATGCTCTCTAGTTTGTTTTATTAAAGTTTTA
Source organism: Dermochelys coriacea (assembly GCF_009764565.3). NCBI lineage: Eukaryota > Metazoa > Chordata > Testudines > Dermochelyidae > Dermochelys > Dermochelys coriacea. The sequence continues at coordinate 44,386,909 of NC_050069.1, read as the reverse complement.
TTCCTTTCTCATTCCCTGGTTTGTTATTTAATGAACCCCAAGATCATTACACATACAACTTTTCTTTGAAAATTACACTTAAATAACAATATTCATAGCTCTATTCACTCTCCAACTACTTTTGAGCAGTGCAGAAAAAGCCAGGCAGGCACGTTCCTGTATTCTCGCTTGGGTTAAATATACCTTATGCTTGTTTGCTTTGTGCATGTCCACTTTCTAGATTCAGTGAGTTGCAAAGGCATGAAATGTCTTTAAATTCTACCCCACAGTGTCAAGGATATAATTGTAAAGTAAATATTAGCTGTACCAAATGAGACATTCCAGGAATGTATTTCTTTTTCTGAAGGAAAGCAATGGAGCTTTTCACCCGCCTGTTATATAACAGATCATATCAGGTATTTAGTCAGTGGATGAGTCAACAAGAGGATAGGGCCCATCCTACAGAGAATGACTCATGGGATTAATCCTTCAACTGGACTACTGCATGAGTAAACATTTGCAGGGCTCAGAGTGTTTTTCTTGCAAGGCTGTTGCATGAGTGGAAAGCAAATGATAGCTGGCTAAACAAGATGTTATTTTAGCAACTGTGCCCCTCTTTACGGTTTTCCCATTAGAACTTTAATTTGCAACAAGAGCCTGAGCTTGTAGTCCATAAGAAGGCAAATTTTGCTTGCAACAGAAATACAGGGTTTGTATCTTGTAACCAAGTAAAAAGTACATTTGTATTTTTAAAACTCTACAATTATAAAAATAGATTGGGGTCAGGGACTGTGTTTTTGTGCTGGGATTGCACAGTGCCTCGCAGAGTGGGGTCCTGGCCCATGACTAGGATTCGTAGGTGCTACGGTAATACAAATAAATAATAATGAATGTACTAGACAATTCATTGTCACTAGGTCAGTGATGAGCAGTAAAATAGTGTAAGTCACATATCAGTAAATGGGCTTAGAAAGATCTCAGGGACTCTAAGTTAGTGAAAATCTCATTTCAGATGATAGAAAGGTGCTAGTGCTCTGAAATTAGGTGTAACATCACCTGAAATCCATGCAGAAACATGCACCGAACCTCTACCGCAGGAACAGTACAAGGTGAACGGTACAGTGACATGTTCCCTAGCCCTATGCACAGCACAGTCCCCCACCTTCACTCCCTTGTGACTAGATGGGCATTACATTGTGACAGTCCTCTCAGAATGGGTAGGTGACAAAACATCTCAGACACTGATTAAAAGGCACCACTGTCATTATAATCGGTGCTCATCAGCAGCTAGGATCTTGGTTTGTGATGTGTTCCTCACTGGTGGGTACAACCATTGTTGCTGCAGGTGCAAAATCAATGGCAACACTCCCATGACTTCAGAGTTGCCTGGATTTCACCTCTCACATTTCGCAGCTGTAGTTTGTAATCTGAAAAATAGCAGTTTAGTGTTCTTCTATTGTTCTGTGCCTTAATGCATTAAATAGCAGCCTGAGAGCAATGATGGCCAAGTATGCCACAGGATTAAATTCTGGTTAAGAGGTGAAAATCATGCTTTACTGGTTTACGAACAGAGGAAAAAACAAAGTAAAGCCCCGGTGTCAGAATTTTAGTGCCTCTGACTGAGCAACTGTCAGTGATTTCACAATCTACGGAAGAGTTAGCATGGTAATAGCACGGACCATGCTCTCAGCAAAACTATCATTCAGTAAAGTCTCACGCCACCTAGTGAGAGGAAGGTAAAAATGTATTTTTCCCCATTGTACAGAGGGGAAAATGAAAACACATGAGGTGAAATCGTGGCCATGTTGAATCCAATGGTTTTTCTATTTACTTCAATGAGATCAGGAGGGGTTAAGCAACTTGGTCAGCATCATATAGAGTTAGTGAGAGAACTGGGATGAGACTTCAGAACCATCTGATAGAACAAGCACAGCTCTGGTTTCTTGGACATGCCAATTCTGCTTCTGTGCTACAGCTCACTTCATCGGATGCATTCGGTGGAAAATACAGTGGGGAGATTTATACACACACACACAGAGAACATGAAACAATGGGTTTATCATACACACTGTAAGGAAAGTGATCACTTAAGATGAGCCATCACCAGCAGCGGGGGGGGGGGGGGCGGGAAGGAGGAAAACCTTTCATGGTGACAAGCAAGGTAGGCTATCTCCAGCAGTTAACAAGAACATCTGAGGAACAGTTGGGGTTGGGGTGGGGGGGAGAAATAACATGGGGAAATAGTTTTACTTTGTGTAATGACTCATCCATTCCCAGTCTCTATTCAAGCCTAAGTTAATTGTATCCAGTTTGCAAATTAATTCCAATTCAGCAGTCTCTCATTGGAGTCTGTTTTTGAAGTTTTTTTGTTGAAGGATAGCCACCCTCAGGTCTGTAATCGAGTGACCGGAGAGATTGAAGTGTTCTCCAACTGTTTTTTGAATGTTATAATTCTTGACGTCTGATTTGTGTCCATTTATTCTTTTACATAGAGACTGTCCAGTTTGACCAATGTACAAACAGACACCAACAAGAGACTGCTGAATTGGAATTAATTTGCAAGCTGGATGCAATTAATTTAGGCTTGAATGGAGACTGGGAATGGATGAGTCATTACACAAAGTAAAACTATTTCCCCATGTTATTTCTCCCCCCCACCCCCACCCCCGTTCCTCAGATGTTCTTGTTAACTGCTGGAAATGGCCTACCTTGCTTGTCACCATGAAAGGTTTTCCTCCTTTTCCCCCCCGCCCCGCTGCTGGTGATGGCTCATCTTAAGTGATCACTCTCCTTACAGTGTGTATGATAAAACCCATTGTTTCATGTTTTCTGAGTGTGTATATAAATCTCCCCACTGTATTTTCCACCAAATGCATCCGATGAAGTGAGCTGTAGCTCACGAAAGCTTATGCTCAAATAAATTTGTGAGTCTGTAAGGTGCCACAAGTACTCTTTTTCTTTTTGCGAATACAGACTAACACAGCTGCTACTCTGAAACCTGTACCCACCTTTCCTCACTTTGTGTGAGCACTGCCTTTCTGTTGCCTCCTGCTGTCTGCTTTCCTGAGTGCCACTCACTTTGTCTCAGGTAATGGTCTGGCATTGTTTCAGCATGGAATCAATTATTTCTGGAGCACTGGAGGTGTGAGTGTGTAATGGTTGATAACAATGTCAGTGACTTTGGGAACTAGGTTTGTTTCAGTGATGTGAGCGTAAGACTATTATGTCTGTATGATATTTTAAATTCTCCCTGTGTTTCGCTATGCAGCTGTCTCCTGTTATTTTGCCCAATGTGAAAGCTGAACAATTTCACTAAAGTTCAGTAGACGTTCAGATCTGGGGTCTTGGTTCAGGGCAAACTGTACATATTTAAGATTATGCATGGGCAGCAAGTATAATAGGCCAGGGGAGGCTAAGCCTCCCTTAATCTAGGCTGTGGCCCTGCCCACTCTCTGCCCCAAGGCCCCACCCTCGCTCCCCCTCAGCCCTTAAGTCAGTAGGGGCTCATCTTGGGCTGGCAGCATGGAGCTCGGGGCTCCAGCGGCTGGCAGCCCAGGCCGGCTTGGGCATTGGGATGGTGCTCAGGCCAGCCGGCAGCCCGGGGCGGCTCGGTCATTAGGCTGGTGCTCAGGCCAGCTGGCAGCCTGGGGCAGCTCAGGCCAGTGCTCGGACTGCCTGGGGGTCATGGCAGTTTGCCGGGGCTCCTCTGGCAGGCGAGGGGGGTGGGATAGGGGTGGGGCCTCAGATGGAAGGGGTGGGGCCAGGGGCTAGCCTCCCCAGAGGGGGGCGGGTTCACCCACCGCCCATGAGATTATGCATTGGATTTCACAGAAAGTAATCCCTCCTTTTGATTTTCAGTGCTCCATTACATTCTGAAATACACTGGTTTTTGATGACGTAGTATCTCCACAGAATGTATCCATACCAGAAGTTATAAGCACACTGATATGACTACTGTTTAAAGAGTCATTTAAACTTAAAATAAAAGTATCCAAATGCTAAAAATAAATATTTTAAAATAAAGGAAGTGTGTTGCCCTAATCATTCATGTAGTCAGTTATTAGCTATATGATGATGCAACACAAATGATGTCTGGTCCAGGTTTGTTTGTTACTAGGCGCACTCCCATGGTTTTATTGGCGTAGGTTCCTGATCTACCAGTCAACTGGTGCTCCAGAACAGTTAAAAAACATGTGAGTGGGTGGCATGTTGAGCTTCAGTATTACAAGGCAAAAAGCCATTAATATCATGGCATTGTAAATGTGACGCTAAGGAGGAACAGGTGGGTGAGGTAATATTAGACCAGCTTCCATTGGTGAGAGAGACAAGCTTTCCAGCTTACACAGAGCTCTTCTTCAGCTCTGGGAAACTAATTCAAAGTATCACAGCTTATCTCTCTCACCAACAGACATTGGTCCAATAAAAGATATTACCTCACCCACCTTGTCTTGCTAATATCCTGGGACCAACATGGCTATAACAACACTCCATACTCTAAGGAGACATTTCAATTTCTTTCACTTAACAATCTGTTGAACACAATTGGATTTTATACAGGGCCTCATAGCTTGAAGGTGTTTTCAGAGTGATAATGAAAGTGAGGGAAATCTATAGTTGGAAATTTCAGCATGTTAGATCACATCTTAACCAACATGATGTTAAACACTCAGTGCAGACACAGACTGTCATATTTAAAATTATGTCAGTTGGTCATTGTTAACCCTAGGGTCTGCAACCATTTGACATGATTTAAACACAATGGTCCTTGTCTACACTGAGTGCTAAGTCATATTTAACATCTTGTTCGCACCATGTAATTTCCCCACTTACACAAATCCTGAATGAGCCAAATTCTCCCCTGACTTGCCTGCACTGAGTAAAACTTCCCAGAGATCAGCAGAGCTAACAGGGTTTAAGTCAGGGTAGAATTTGGCCCTTCTATTAATGTAGAAAAACTAAGCAATCATTATTGAATATTATGATTTATTTCTGTATTATTTGTTAAGCACCAGCAATGTGCTCAGGAGCCAGGGTCTCTGCCCATAAAGCTTGCTATCTAAAGAGACAAAAGCATAGCTCAGCCTCATATCCACTAGGATATCCTTAGCAAAGTCCTACCCCAGAGCTTTGTCTTGATTTTATATTTTCATTATGAGGGGTGTTAGCATGTATAGATTAAGGTCTGTAGTGAGTTATAACCTATGCAGTCCAATAGTCTTCAGTAGGGTTGAATGGGGTGCCTAGTCAGCATAGGATTTGTCTTTGTTTATATACACCTGCTTAGGACATCATCTTTGTTAATAATTGCAAATACTGGCCAGGACACTTGTGTTATCCCATAATCTTTTGGTTCTCCTCAGGACTCCATAACATCCACCTAAACAGCCATCAGAGACAGAACAAGGAACTTGGGTTAACATCTCCTCTGAAGGACATTACCCCTTACAGTATGTCTACACTGCAATTATGCACCCATGGCTGGCCTATGCCAGGGAACCCAGGCTCACAGGGCTCAGGTGAAGGGGCTGTTTAACTGTGGTGTAGATGTTTGGGCTGGAGCCTAGGCACTAGGACCCTGTGATGTGGGAGGGTCCCAGAGCTCGGGCTGCAGCCCTCTACAACACAATTCAACAGCCCCACTGCCTGAGACCTGCGAGAGCGTGAGTCAGCTGGCACGGCCCAGACGCAGGTGTCTAATTGCAGTCCAGCTCCCCACCCCAATACTGCACTGCTATGTCTGCTGAGTCAACAATGTTGTCAGCATAATCATCATTATCAGGAAGTTAGGCTCCATCTTTCTGAGCCCTTTGTCTCCCTCTTTCATTCACAGCCACACACCAAGGTGGCACAAACCAGCCTGGTATTTCTACACAGCAAAGAAAAACCTGCAGCTGGCCCATGCCAGCTGAGTCGGGCTTGCAGGGCGCAGGCTGTGGGGCTGTTTCATTGCTGTGTAGACTTCTGGGTTCTCGCAGGAGCCTTAGCTCTGGGACCTTCCCACCTCACAGACTCCTAGAGCCCTGGCTGCAGCCCGAGCCCAGAAGTTTACACAGCAGTGAAACAGCCCCGCAGCCCAAGCCCCATGAGCCCAAGTCTGCTGGCACGGGCCAGCCGCAGATGTCTAGACATACCCTCAGTAGAGCGAGAATCTGACCCTTTATCTGTAAAGATTTCCAAGGGGTGTAATTTAAAAATGTTGCACATATGTGGATTAAAACCATGTAGTATTCATCTATCCATTTTTATAATCTATATCTTATACTTGTCGAAATGTTATCAATAATCCTCACAAGACGACATGTGTGCAGTTTAATATGCTACAGATGCATGTGCTGTCGCAACAGAGATAATGTAATTCCTTCAGGTAGGATATCAGGTGGGAACCTATTGACTATTATAGTTATTCCTTAAAACTTTAATAAAGAAACCTTTCCTCTGGCATTAAATCTGTCAAGATGAAATTAATTGAAAGTGGAACTTTCTCCCTAATTCATGTCACTGATATAGTCTGTCTTTTTAAGAAAGCTATTATTGCAATAATTAGTCATTTCACATGATCTTAGAATTTTTTGTTGCTATGTTTATTTTATTTTATCCAGGCTCCAGGAACTTCATAGTTGTTGCCTTGGATCTATCAATCTTATGACTCAACAATTCCACAGTTACTGCCAGATCTCTGTGGACAACGGAGCAATTATCTTGTTAGCTTCTATTACTGTAGCCCTGACTTCATGAGTAGCCAACACAATGGTTTGAGTCCCTGAACCGCTTTTTTGTATGCTTTCTGATGCTTTGGCATTTAGGATTTGTTTGTCGCTTGTTTTCACAATTTCCATGGCTCTTCTGTTGTTGGAATGCCTATAGCACTTGTTTATTTATAGGTACCCCAATAGGGCCCCTGACATTGTTCTATGATGTTACACATTTCTTGAAACTGCCCTCTGAAATCAACACCTAACAGGCTTGTGGATAGTAAAGGTTTGAAGTGTCAATATTTACCCAGTATTTAAGGTACCAATTAAGTAATGTGATTATTTACCAGCCAGCTGTTATGAGGGGTGAACTTTTCTGTATCTAGTAACTTGATGATAATCAGCTATGATCATGACTCAAATTTCTCTTGTAAATGTCAAAATAAAATCATGGTCCATTATAATCATAGAATATCAGGGTTGTAAGGGACCTCAGGAGGTCATCTAGTTGAACCCCCTGCTCAAAGCAGGACCAAACCCCAATTTTTGCCCCAGCTCCCTAAATGGCCCCCTTAAGCATTGAACTCGCAATCCTGGGTTTAGCAGGCCAATGCTCAAACCACTGAGCTATGCCTTCCCACCCCCCAATTCTCTATAGTCATCTCTCTAAATGGGCCATTTTGCCTTTTGACTAAATTTAGATTCCAAGAGACAAATTATTTTAAAGTGATGCTCTAGTGACAATTCTGAGTGAAAAATTGAAAAACACAAATATTAGGATATAGACATCTTAGTAGCCTTTAATAAGGCATTTGGATGTCTCCCATTATGCCCATAACTGATTGTGGGCATATAATTAGAGGTTAGGTTGAGACATCTTTATAAATTTGGATACAAAGGACTCAGGTACTGCAGTGAAAGTGCATTAAATATAGCTAAATAGGCATGTATCTTGCCTTCTCCCACGGAAGAACCTATCGGAAGGCCAACATTAGGTGAAAAAAATCCACAGCTTTGAGGCTGTAGAGCAGAGGTGGGCAAACTACGGCCCGCGGGCCACATTCGCCCCGCAGGACCATCCTGCCTGGCTCTTGAGCTCCCGGCCGTGGAGGCTTGCCCCTGGCCCCTCCCCTGCTGTCCCCACTCCCCTGCAGCCTCAGCTAGCCGTGCCGCCAGCGCTCTGGGCGGCAGGACTGTGAGCTCCTGCCAGCCAATGCAATGGCATGGCTGGATCCGGCCAGGCGGCGCGGCTGCCAGGCCTGCTGAGTGACATAGTAAGGGGTTGGGGAGTGGGGGGGTTGGATAAGAGGCAGAGGGTCCTGGGAGGGGACAGTCACGGTTCAAGGAGCAGGGGTGTTGGATGGGTCAGAGGTTCTGAGGGGGTCAGTCAGGGGGCGGGAAGTGGGAGGGGGCAAATAGGGGGCAGGGGCCAGGCTGTTTGGGGAAGCACAGCCTTCTCTACCTGGCCCTCCATACAGTTTCAGAACCCCATTGTGGCCCTCAGGCCAAAAAGTTTGTCTACCCCTGCTGTAGAATTTCTGTTCCACTATAAGATAGAGTCAGAGTTTGAGCACAGAATGGGCAGGAAGCAATGCCATCCTGACCCACAGAGGACTTTAGATCCACAGAGATATCCTGAAGCTCTTGGGCATTCCTTGGAGGTTTAGGGCAGCCACATGGATGCCCAGATTCTCTGCGGCACTCGCCATACACCACACCTTCTTCAGGCATTGTTGCCCACCACTGTGCATTCACCCAGGGATGGTTTCAAGATATGAAGCTGTAGTTCATGCTGATACTAACATCATGAATTTAGTCAGGTAAATCCACTGGGATGACACTCCACCCCCACCACCCTGCCCCAAAATACTTCCTCAAACCCTACAGAGGCCCAGCTGTGTGAAGTTCCATGGGATGATTTCCACAGGAATGGAAGGAAAGAGGGCTAATGGTGTGTTTACTCAGACGCACTCCCGTCTAAAAGATTTTGGCCCAGATGAGGTTTTTCCTCTCAGCTCATCCTCTCTATGCTACTTAGAGAGATTACGTAGCGTTTATCCAAATACAACTCCAGCCTGCAGAAGTGCCTTCTCTGCTGGCCATTCCCCTATGACCCACTTGAGCTAAGTGGTAGTAAACATGTCTGAAATTAGACAGTTGTCTCTAGCCATAGTATGTTCAGTGCTGCCAACTCAAAGTTTCTAGCCCTCCTGGTTTCAAGAGAAGAGTTTAAAAAGAAGAAGCAAGAGCACACTAAAGGCTCAGAAGCCAAAAGCAAATAAAAAGAACCCCAGTTTTTTATTTAAAAAGCTCTAATGATTTTTAAGCCAATCTCTTTAATTTTGTGGCCCTGACGTGATTTATTTAATATTTGGGGTTGGCGACCGTGTATGTCCCAACCAACCATGCTGTAAAAAATTATTGGCTTCCACTCTTAACACCTGTGTTTGGAAGACTAGGTCTAAGGACTGTACAGATTCAAAGCCTGTTTGATTTGGAGTTATAAAGTACCGTGGCTTGACTGAAATGGAATAGGACAAGGAATTTTCCCCCACCCCCTCAGTAATTTGAGGACATTAATTCAATGAAACTTATATAGTAGAAGAAAATAACTAATGGCTAAAAATTTGCCCACTTCTTTCTCCTACAAGTTTTGAATGATACCAGGCTCTGTTAGTACTGTAGCTCTAAACTATGATATTGTAATGAATACTTCTGTCTGGACTGCTTTAGATTGACCAAATACCAAAGTACCGCCTAGGAAGGAGTACTGAGGAAAGGGATCTGGGGGTCATAGTGGATCACAAGCTAAATATGAATCAACACTGTAACACTGTTGCAAAAAAAGCAAACATCATTCTGGGATGTATTAGCAGGAGTGTTGTAAGCAAGACACGAGAAGTAATTCTTCCGCTCTACTTCGCACTGCTTAGGCCTCAACTGGAGTATTGTGTCCAGTTCTGGGCACCACATTTCAGGAAAGAAGTGGACAAATTGGAGAAAGTCCGGAAAAGAACAACAAAAATGATTGAAGGTCTAGAAAACATGACCTATGAAGGAAGATTGAAAAAAATGGGTTTGTTTAGTCTGGAAAAGAGAAGACTGAGAGGGGACATGAGAACAGTTTTCAAGTACATAAAAAGTTGTTACAAGGAGGAGGGAGAAAAATTGTTCTTCTAAACCTCTGAGGGTAGGACAAGAAGCAATGGGCTTAAATTGCAGCAAGGGTGATTTAGGTTGGACATTAGGAAAAACTTCCTGTCAGGGTGGTTAAGCACTGGAATAAATTGCCTACGGAGATTGTGGAATCTCTATCACTGGAGATTTTTGAGAGCAGGTTAGACAAACACCTTTCAGGGATGGTCTAATAATACTTAGTCCTACCATGAGTGCAGGGGACTGGACTAGATGACCTCTCGAGGTCCCTTCCAGTCCTATGATTCTATGTTTAAATTGTATCCAGGCCATGCAAAAAACATTCATTTCAAAATTACACTTTCCTCTGAATTCATAGAATCACATGGTGCTCTTGTCTCTTCTGTGTTCCAAATACCGAATTATATTATTTCAGGCAAATTGCTAGGCAATGTATTCTACAGCAGAAATAGTATATTCTTTGGGAAATATGAATTCTGCACAGTTGTTTGCTCACTCCCTGATGGGCAGTACTAAACCTAGTCTGTCAGTAGAGGTAGTGTTGTTCAAACACTCAGCAAGCTGACTACAGGCCTTCTGTAAACAAATCCTGTACAGCACAGGATGTGGAGTTCACTTCTGTGTGTCTATCTATATTGCACCCATCTTTGTGGTACCTGAGCTACTAGGGTGGCCATTTGGCCCATCACAGTTACCAGTTTGCATGTTAGAACTGTGGCACATCTGCCCTGACCTTGGAGTTATGCACCCAAAGTCCCTGAATATCCCAATCCAGAGTGGGTCTCTGTGTTAACAACACCCTTGTTTCAAATACTACTTTAGGAATAGGACACTGGACTGAGATTTTCCTGCTCTAGTACCAGTGACATGCTTTGTGACCTTGAGCAAAGTACTTCACTTCTCTGCCTCTATTTCCCCATCTGTAAAATGGGGATGATGCTTATCTTTCTTTGTAGAGTGCTTTGAGATCTCTAAATAAAATACACTCTATACGAATGAACTATTATTATCTTTATCACCATTGTGCCACTCTGGGTATAAGGAATATTGGGCATTAAGAGCATTTTACAATATCTTTGGTACTTTTGCTTGTGATTATAAATTGCTAAGTAGTCTGTAATCAGCAATACCTGTTAGGTATCTTCAGTGTACACACACACACACACACAAAAGATGATTTCCAAACAATCAAAAACTTTTCTTTAACTTCCAATAAAATCTTTGAGATTTCGTGTTGGTACTCAAAGGCAGTCAAATATTTTGTTTGTTTTATTACAAGGCATGTAAATAAAAACTTGCATAATCTGAAAAAGATATTAGCTAGAAAACAGTATTAAAGAGTTTTTCTTAAGAAACTTGACAATAAATACATTTTTCACCCCCAATACTAAAAATGCTTATTGCTTTGCAATGAAATAAATACAGCACAGCTCCAGCATACACAAGTCTAGGTACAAAAAGTCCATGTGGTTTCTTATAAAAGATCAGATGGTTTTAAAATTTAGCATCTCTCGCTTCATGCATTTGCATTTTAATCTGATTTTTTTGTTGTTGACAGTCCCACAGTATGAAAATCAGAGGGGAAAAATCGTTTGGCTAGAAGTACTTTTTCCATTAAATATTAAATTTTTAGAAGTAAGAGATGTGTATGTTCATGGGTGTTAGACCTGGAAACAAGACAGTGTTTCAGTGACTATTCTAGAGAAATGCAGATTTGGGATGCTTAAGAAAATCAGACCAACTATTTGGCAAAGGATCAGTTCTCAGTGAGTTCATCATTTCGCTACACATTTTTCCAAAAATAATGAGAGGGTGCAATTCATTCCCCAGATCATGAGTGTTTAGGTTCTTATACTATTATCCAAAGGCAACAAGAGAAACAAGAAATACATTTAAAAACACACCCTGCTTAAATTTAGGATGTTCTGGTGTATAAGAGAAAGCTTTTTCAAAAACTACTGACAAAAAAATTAAGAAAGGCTTTTGTTTTCCATGCATTGTGCTGTGCTTATTGCCAGCACATTTTGTCACAATCACAACTGTGAAATCCAAGTCAAAAATATTTTTCTTGTAGTCCAATCTAATATAGATTGATTATTGTTCACAATGTAGTTAAACAATGTCCACAGAAGAGAACATTTGTCATAGTCCAACCTTCTTAAAGTACTGATAGGTCATGGCATGACTTAGACTTAAGTTTGAAGGCCATATTCTTGTTGTTCTTGGCAGCTATTTTGCCCCAGAACCGCCTGGCTTTCTTAGGAATGCTCTCTCTCTTCTTCTGATATGCCAGCCTCCTCTCATTCTTTTCCTTGCTGTCTCGTCTTAGCCGGACTTGCCGCACAATTCCTTCAAACAGTTCCTTCACGTTGTGCTGGACAGCTGCAGAGGTCTCGATGAACTTACAGTCAAACACAACAGCACAAGCTCGGCCCTCTGTAAAATGGTAAGGGATCTATGTCAGCAGGCATAGCGTTCAGATAGGGCACGTTCCCTAAGCAAAAGGGAGAAGGGCAAAGCTGCTGAACACAGTGCCATGCGCAATACAGAATGTGAGCTATCTGTAAATGCCCCAAATAGAGTCACTTGTACTTCAGGGAAACCTCAGTGACTTGTGACAGAGGCAATGAGGTTACCATTATTGAGAAAAATATATTTCTTGATCCATTTACAGCCATATTTTCAATATGCAGCTTTGAAGATTGCAGGCATAATTTTGCATTCGCCAAAACTCAGATTTCCACGTGCACGTTTAGGGTATGTCTACACTACAATAGAAACCCTCAGTCCCAGGTCTCAGATCCCAGGTCAACTGACTCAGGCTCACGGGGCATGGGCGGTATAGGTATAAAATTGCTGTATAAACTTTCAGGCTTGGGCTGGAGCTTAAGCCCTCCCCCTTGCAGTCTCAGAGCCCAGGCTCCCCCAAGCCCTAATATCACATTGCAATTTTATAGCCCTGCAGCCTGAGCCTCACTCAGTTATCCCAGGCCAGCCATGGCTGTGCCATGGGTCTTTTATTGCAGTGTAGAAATACCCTGAATAGTAAGTTCCTATCTACCTGATTTGTATGTGTAAATATAGGCCTGACTCTACCCTCATTGAAGTCAATGGTAAAACTTGCAACTAACATCAAAAGGAGTAGGACTGGGCCCACGGATTGCATACACAAATCATAGTCCTTGAACAGCAAAAACTTTAGGGTGAACAGCAACATGTGCAAAACATTAGGTATTAGCTAAATTATGCCCATAATTTTAGAAGCCACTTTGAAATCTTGGCCCTTATTTTTTATATTTGAACCTAAACTAACTCTAATGATCTTCTTCTAAATGGATGCCAGCATGCTCTGATACTCCCCTCCCTCTCCAAACACATCAGGTGGTTGACTCATGGAGTGCTTAAAATGAAACCCACCTTCCTGCCTTCACTCGAGGCAAAGTGCCTTTAACAGCCCAGCACTAGGAAGAATGTGAAAATGAAAATAAGAAGCCTACTAATATTACTGAGCTCTTGTGCTCTACTGCTCTACGTATCCCAGTGAAAATTTTCATGTAGGGCCCTTGTGACAAGGGCCAGAATGCAGGGTAAAATCCAGATCAGCTTTCCTTTCCCCTTGCATGGGACCTGGGAAAAGATCTATCGGAGGGACTTCCTGGAAAACAGAGGAGAGGGTGAATACCTTGGGAAAGGTCAAGCTCTACAGTCAATGGTCATGGGACTGTGTTGAAACCTAAGCTGGGGGGAGTTTCTCATCCATTTCTGGTTATGCTGATTTATTTTATTGTGTTGTTGTAGACACTGCACATTCAACACTCACGGATAAGTTTCCAGGAGGAGACTTAGTTGACCAAAGACTCGATCTATCTCCCATTAAAGAGAGCTTTTTAATTCACATTTATGGGAGCTGAATCAGGCCCTTAAACTGGGGATTTTGGGGTTGAGGTTGTTTGTTTGTTTGTTGCTATTGACCCATTGACTCAGCCATAGAGAATTCCAGACATCAGTGGGAATTCTGCAAGCAGATCTAGGACAGTATATGGCTCTTAAAGTTATAAAGTGGTTGTCATGGTAATTTTCCATACCTGACACAGAGACTTCACGGCACCTGACGAGATCGCTTTTGTTGCCCACTAAAATAATGGGAATATCTTCTGTTTGGCGTGCCCTGCGGAGCTGTATTCTTAGTTCAGAGGCTTTCTCAAAGCTCGCTCGATCTGTGATGGAGTAGACAATCAAGTATGCATCTCCTACTTGCATGCAGTGATCTTGGATCCATTCTTCTTCACTCTGATAATATAAAATAGATACAGCCAGCATTAGCAAAAGCCTGGCTTTCTTAACTGGAAGCCCAACTGAGTGTTTACAGAAAAAGTGTAATATTACTCAATCCAAATTCAACCATGGTGTAACTTTGCTGGGTATGGTTCTGATCACAGTTACACCAGTATAAAACCAAAGTAACAGGGATTTACACCAGCACAAACCAGGGCAAAAATTGACCAATAGACTTCATTAACTTGTGCTTGCTTATGCCCAGGTCAAATTTAGCTCTGATCATGTTTCCAGCATTTTTGTTTTTAATAATAAATGAGACAAAGAAATTTCTTTGCCATTTTCAAACTTACACGGAGGAGCTTGGACATTTTTAAAGACCCCATGCTTTCACTGACTATAGAATTATGGATAACACCTCCTTACTTGTTGAACAACTGTATGTTCCTAGCAGAACTATAGTATTGTTACTCATTCATACTTAATTTCCCTTTGGCACTTGAATAAAATGAATTGAATGGAATACCTTATTTTCCCACATGTCAAGCAGTATAATGGTTGCGCTTTCACCATCTACCATCAAGGTCCGTTCATATGTGTCTTCTAGAATAAAAATCCACAATTTTAGCAATACATCCCTTCCTTTTATCATATATGTAGCAATAAAGAAAAATAGCCATATACATATAATTTGTTCCAAGTTGAATTCAGTGAACCCAATTCACTGTTGGTGTGAGTCCATTGATTTCAGTGGAGTTATATCCATTTCCACAGGTAGTACATGTGGCCCTATGTCTCTTTACTGTTTTTTCTTAATTTTCATGGCAAATGAACAAGACTGAAAGATTTTGCAACTAGTGTTCATTATTTTGGCTGAAAAGCTTTTTATCCTATGTGGGGCAGGGATACAGTGGTGGAGGGGGAAGAGGAATATAACCAGTGAAAGAAATAAATCAAATGCTGAACATTTGACCTCTGGGAGCAGCTGACAGACGTACAGACTCCAGCAAGGCTTAGTAATGGAAAATATTTGTTTTCACTTTTCGGGTGAACAATCACTGCTGCTCTGAGCAGTTCAGCCATCCAGCAGCCCTAGCAACGGGCAGCGGTGTATGAGGCAAAGGTTGTTGGGCTCTATAAAACAGATGCTGCTATTGCAATACAATCCCCTGAACTGTCCCTAGTTCCCCTTGCTTTATCCTGTCCCAGATTAGTGCTTCTCACTAAATGTTCACCTATGAATATTAAAGAGGTGATGAAGCATTTCACAGCAGTTTGGTAGGAAGTGGCAGAACCTGCCTAACCCTGGGCAAGGACCTGCAAAATTCATATCTGGATTTCAAACCACACACAGTTCAGAGGTATTTAGATCTGAGGTCTGCGCCAAGCCATTATAGAGATCAAGGGCCACTGTGAAATTTGGATTCTTTTCCCCGTCCCTTTCACTCCCTTGAAGTTTGGGGTGTTTGAAATCATGTTTTTGGTTTGGGCCCATCTCTAGTCTTGTGTTACTGCTAGCATAATAAAATCCAGTGTTAGGGCAGACAGCTTCCATTCATCACCTGCTGTTCAGAGCACCTATCCAAACCACTCTGATGGAGGATATTACTGTATTTTAAATAAAGGCTCTTGCCTCATAAGCTCCCACTGTGCTTTTGTGAAGTGATCTTTCCCCAAGTCCTAATCCTGGACTCTCCTGGAAGCCAGAAAACAGTGAGGCCATGGAGTAGACTGAGCCAAGGGTAACTAAAGAATAGTCAAATGGTTTTTTTTAAATCACTTCTGCCACAGAAACTTTAAAATGGGAAACTCTTTGTGAACAAAAGGGCACTGGGCTGACACAGCTGGCCACCTGGGGGTGGATGGGCCTAAAGGATGAAAGCAAAAAGAAAACACTAACCAACAGGAGCAATTTCACTTCTTGTCCCAGTAGGTTCTCCTTTGTGCTTGTGCCTCAGATTAATCCTGGGCAAACATCTGAGTCCAGCAGAGCTGAACAGAGTGCAGGCTGTAGGAGGCATAAAGCTCACCTTCACACTCCCCCTCATCTTGGGGCTGCTCTGTGGAGGACTGGTCCTCTGGGGTAAGTTTAGAACAGCTTGAAGGCTGCTCTACCTTACCCTGACTTCTGGCAGCTCCCAGTGTTTGGAACAATGGCATAGGAGCATCCCACCCATGTTCCCTACATCAGCAGCAGGGAGATAGCACAACATAGGTACTGCTATACTGATTCTACACTAACTGGAGGCTCCCTTTGACTGGGGTGATCCTCTGAATTCTGGTTACACCTGCTGTAAGGACACATGCTGCCAACAGTGCAGCACAAAGCACCAACATCCAACAAAAGATCTGGTCCATCATATAGCATAAAGCAGCTGTGCAAAATTCCACTTCCTTGGGGCAAGTAACATTTTTCAGATAAGTAAAATATTATCATTGATTTGGGGATTACTCCCCCCCCCGGCCTCATAACTGTGAAGGTGGGTGACTAGGCGGGATGCCTGGGCTAGTAGATTTTCAGGGCAATTTTAAAAGTCTGCAAGAAAGAAGAGTGGAAGTGACCATAAGCTTATTCTGTGCTGTACTTTACATGCTGCTGGAGTATGGGCTAGATAGCTGCTAGAAGGCCCGTCTGGTGCAAATGATGTCCTGCATGATTACAGGACTACTCTGTGGAAGATTAAAAGAAAACACACCTGATTGACTGATCCGTGTCCAGTGCATCAAAGGGGTCCTCAAGTTCCCCTCAGACTCCCAAGATTTATATTTCAGCCTGTGATCATGCGCAAGCAGGATTTCTGTATTTTTAATTCTGGGCCATGTTAAGTGATAAATCGTTCCTAGCCCGGCACACAAAGACTGCTCTGGTGCTGCCTGTTGGCTAGCATCCCAAAGAGGGAGGGCGGCAAGCGGCAGTGGAGGGATGGGGCCATCTGCGCTGGTCAGTGAAACTTTTCCAGCCAGAGTAGGAGCAACCCCTGCCCTTTCTCCAAAGGGTGACCGTATCCATGTCTTCAGAGCCGCAGGAGATCCTGCTGCAGCAAAGCTCCTCCCCGGTGGTATCCCGCACATAAAACATGGCCCATGACTCAATGCCACTGTTTGGCCTTTAGCTTTAATTGACCCCTAGGAATAATGAAAATACGAGTCCCCTCAATCTAAAACAGAGGTGCATAGTAAAGGGAACTTGCCTAGCAAAGAGCTGCAGACCATGTCAGCCTCCTCTTTTTCCTCAAATTAATTGGGGAGCAGGATCTTTTCCTCACACTACTGAGGCATCGTTATCTGCTCTTCGCTTGTGAGAAGTGGGGGATCTGTGCCATGCAGGTGAGATGAAATGCTAATGAGAAGAACCCAAATAACTTATACTGAGGCAATTTATTTTCATACAAATTTGATGGGATTACTTAATGACCAGCAAGTATTTTGGTGTACCTGTAAAGCAGGACAGGGATTATTATTTTTCTACCCTTATCTCTTGCTGATATGTAGCTCTTAATAGTTTATTTAAAATCCCAAATGATTTTACACACTGATTTCTCATAGAACAATAGCATCACAAGGCTGGCAGTGCAGTTTACAGGCCAGGCTAT
Organism: Dermochelys coriacea; assembly: GCF_009764565.3. Lineage (NCBI taxonomy): Eukaryota > Metazoa > Chordata > Testudines > Dermochelyidae > Dermochelys > Dermochelys coriacea. The sequence continues at coordinate 44,369,214 of NC_050069.1, read as the reverse complement.
TACCTCACACCAGTGTAAAGCAGGAGTTGATCCACTGGAGTTTGTAATTACACCAGTGTGAAACTGGTATAAGAACTGATTCAGGCCTTCTTTGTAATGTATTTACAGCACAGTCAAGAATTAATCAGATTCCAACTGCCTTTTTTAAAAAGAAAGGGCTCAGAAGCTGTATTGTTCTCCTTTCTCTGTATTTCAGCAGACTTAGACCTTTGTCAGTGAGTGTCTTTTTTCATAGCCCGATTGTTGAGACAGATGCATGTGCTGGCATCAGCTTTGAAAATAAGGGTCAAGTGTGCATTACCTCAGTTTCAAGCACTCCAGATTAAATTACGTCACTAATTTTCTGTCTTCTTGCTGATGGCTATTGACAAGAAAGGCTTTAAATAAACATAAGCAATGCAGAATGTAATGACCTACCTCCTAGCACATCACAGTCACTGTCCATGCTGTCATGTACGCCTGCGAAGATATTGGCCAAGGTAGATTTCCCCACTCCATGCTCCCCAATCATTACCACCCGGTAGTAGGTATTTCCAGACTCGGAGGAAATGACTGAATCAGAGGACTCTGATGACCAGCTCCTTCGGTAATAATCATCGGGATTCATAGTGTATCTCTTGCGCACGTTGTACTCATGGGGGTCTTTGTGGATGGTCAGGTGCATTCCATCAGCAGGGATGCTCCAGCGCTGCTGCTGTGTGTGCAGCGCGCTGCTGCGACGCATGGTGACATTATTCAGAGTCATGGTTTTTCCCTAGTGAAAAATAGTGAAGTCGCAAACGTTACACATCAGGAATTTGAAATGGGCTCCATTTTAAAAAAACCCATTGGTAAGGTATATCCTGTGTATCTGCAAATGCCTAGTGCACAGACAAAAGAAGAATGAAAACTGCTGCCTCTTTCATTTGCCTCTAACATTTCTAATTAGCAAACCATAGTCATGGCTTTAGGATTCAGGTTGAAATCAGCATTACATACTAAGCCCTATCTTTGTCTCCCCCTAGTTGTGAATATTAGGCACAGCCCTGCTTTGGGGATGGTGTGGAGTTGCACTGCCCCAAAGGGAGCAGTAGGAGGCAGAATGTCTTTCATAGCAATCCATCACATGGGGGACCGTGCCCACTGCTGTGTCCTTTCAGAGAGGGCATAATTCCCAGTGTGCTGGTCCCTGCCCATTCTGGGGCACTGTGCACCTCAAGGGGTGTGCAGAGGGAGAAATACAGAGATGCAGTTGTGCCTGTCCCTTACACAGACCATGCAATGGAGTGAAGGTTCCTTGCACCTTCTCACATCACTGCATACCCATGTAAAATCCAATGGAATCTGCCGGGGCTTTGTTAAAAAAGAAATTGTTCTTTGCCTGCAAAGTATCACGCTTAGTCTCAGCTGACAGTTGAATCTGTTGTGAGAACAACAAATTATAATTATTGTAATTATACTCTGCAGATTTAGATCATTCCCTCCAGTGGAAAAAGAACCACATCAACAAGTCTTGCTATAATAGGCTTGATTTTGTGCTCAGTTATACCAGTGTAAAAAAAAAAAAAAGGAGCAACTCCATTGTACACAATGGAATTAAGCTGGTATCAAACTGGTGTAAGAGAGCAGAATGAGATCTGATGGGATCCCAGAGTATGTACCTGATCACACCACTGGGAGAGCTATCACTGGGAGAAAATAGCTCATAAATTTACAGTTTTTAAATCAACAAATTAATTTGGCTGAGGAGCGGCTAGTCAGGCTAGCTCCTCTTGTCTAAACATGGCTTTTAATTACATTGGCTTTTGAATGGATTTTTCCTTGGTTGGAGGCAGAATGTTGTAATGTTATTCCTAGTGGTCCACAGCTACCATTTTTAGGAAAGTTACTTTGATGCTCTCCAGTTCCCAAGGTGACAGTTATTTATACATTTTGCTTTTTTAGACTTAAGTCTGATGGCTCTCAGTTCTCTTCTGCATATTAACAAAGAGAGCATCTGCTATTAAAACATCCTGGGCCACTTTCCAACTGTATTCCTCTTTCGTGTTTGCAAAAAGTGCACAGCTCATCAAATTGCACACTACCAATTACTTCTTCTAACTCAAGAAACCCTTGAAAACTTTTTAGAGCAGGTACAGAGCAGGTCATAAAACAAATGTGCTGAAAAACAGCAGACTGTACCTGTGTTTTGAATATCAGCCTTTACCAAGCATATTGCCTCTTATGACCTGTGCCATTTTCTATCTGTAATTACAGCATTTGTTGCAAAATGAGTTCATCTGAATTCTATACAGTCACATAAACCTTTGCCAGCAAAAAATGTTTTTAGCTGGAGACCAGGCATCAAACAAACACTGCTTCACAAACAAAATTAAATATTTTAACTTTCAAGTATATATTTTGCTGTCATTTCCCTGTCAAAAAGACAGAATGAGAAATGTTAACTTTGATTTGGCTAAATAATAAACAGTCTACATTAGTAGTGCTTCCTTAAGAGAGTTCCACAATTTAATAAACTAAACAAGACAATGTCTTATAACTTACTGTAGTGTACTCAATTCTAAATTCAAACTATATTCCACATTACATACTTCATTTATCTACTTAGTTCTATAATTTCTCTTCACTTAAGTAATACATTCAAACCAATACTTTTCAGCCAGCACCACCTTACTTTTCACAGTCTCTTCCACCAGTCAGCTTTGGTCTTATTGTCTATTTCTTGCAGTGGTGTGTGATATAGTGAACTGGTCTGCTGGAGTAAATCCTCTCCTGTTCAGTGGCTGCCTCTCTAATTCTTTCTCAGCAAACCTGGTTTATATTAAGCCCATCTGATCAGAGACAGGGCTTTTCCGTGACGTCGTTGGCCTGTTCACACAACAGCCAGCCCCCAGCTGGGAGGAAGCAGGCATACAGAAGAGTAAAAACTTACAGACAGTAACACTAATGAAATCACTTACTTGCAGCCATATGATTTTTTTCTTCATTAATAATGCAGTAAACCTTTTGCCTTCGTACAGAGTGGAAAAATGCAATAAATTCTCATTTCATCACAAGAATCTTTCAGCTTTGCACTCAAGTGCTCTTGAAATCATGATATCTAAAGAATTGCTTGAGCTTTTCTAATGTCCCAAAGGCTACAAATATATTTCCTTATCTAACTACAAAATGGAAGGAACTCCATCCTGGAGAACCTCAACTCCTAAATGTAATCATAGATCAATAATTTGTAAATACCTGAAAATTAGGGATTTTGTGCTATTTTTCAGTATAAGAATGACTAATACAAAAGATCTCATTTTTCATTTTCTTTAAAATCTACAAGTCACTGAACAGTTTTCTCAGTCTCACTACATGCTTTCTGGATGCACAGATTCTTATTCACCGCAATGTTACTCCAATTTGATGCTAATGTAATTCCACGGGTATCAAAGGTGTGACACTCGCCTAAAATGGAGTAGCACAATTCTGCATGGTTTTAGAAAAGCTGAAACTATATTGTACGTGTTACAAAAGAGGGGCTTGATCCTTAAATCTTTACTGTTTCAAGCCTCCTTAACTGCAAGGAGTTTTGCCAGAGAAAGCATTGCATTATCACACTCTTAGCCTGATACTTTTAAGGCTAGATGGAAAATTTTTATTCATTCTACTGATAAAGACTGGGGAGATTTCCTTACCAACAGTGTATAAGGTCTCCAGGTGTTATATAAAGTCATATAAAATTTTTGCTAATAAAGTACTATAGAAATCTGAATAGATGAAGTTAATCCATTTCTGAACATGGACACAGATGTCTTTGTTCGCATGATCGACAGCTATAAATCAGGAGTAACTCCGTTTCAGGTAATGACCTGGTAACATTGCTAAGAAAAGATGGAATTTACAAAACTCTTCAACAGAAACCTGTTAATTTTGCTTTTGGGCAGGGATTCTTTCCATGCTCATTCTCCAACATACGAAGACAAGAACATTCTCCAAAATAATATTCTCCTATAAAGTCAATAGGAGTCACTCAAACCTGGCAAGTGGAGAATTGGAGAAGAAGCAGAATACACCCTTGCTTTCAACTGCCCATGTCTCCTAATGCAAAACTGATTGCATGACAAACACTGAACTGCATCAGAACTCGGAGTACTAGCTAGCTCTCCTGGATGACTGAATCACCAGCCAGTCGTGTGTTTGTAATATTGGGATTAAGCATCAATGAGCAGCATGCACCATACGAAGTAGCCTTTTATTTGGTCTGCTGACCATATGGAACTGCTATGAATACTGGACTGTACAGCACTGCAAAGTCCTATCACACAGAATTGACTATTCTCTTGTTGGAGGGACAGCAGCATGCCCCACAGGCCGTGCTCAGAGGTGACTTTACAGAAAGGGCACCCGGTTCTTTGGCTGGCTATGCATTTGGCTTCACTTTTCATCTTGCTGGTGGTTGTGGATTAGGTCCAGCTGACTAGGTGCCTGGACAGCCCTGTTCTGTAGCGCATGTTCATTTTTTATTGTAGTTTGTAGTTCTAAATGTGAAAACAATCTTTCTCCACCACAGGAATGGAAAGATTTATGGCCAGACTTATCAGGCAGAGTCAGAGGCTGTGAAGGTTTCATGGAAAATTGTAAATAGATGATACTGGAAAGCACAGACAGGAGCGCTGTATCTAGCAAATAAACCCAGAGTCAGTCAAGCACTTAGAGATCATTAAGGTTAGTGTTAGACCCACTGTCTTGCATAAATTCTTCATAATATTCAAGGGCCTTTTTAGGGTAGAAGAAGAAAACAAGCTCTGTAGTAAACTACACAGAACATCTCTTCCATAAAACTGTCTGTAAGGACCACCCTGGCCTGGTATGTGGCGCTGGTATTTGTGAAACTTGCATGCACATTTTTCCTTTTGTTTTTTTCTCTTAAGAGCCTATTTATCACTTTCTCTGATGTGACACTTAACCTCTTTGTTTCTGATTCCAGCCTAGATTCTGCCACCTTTATTCACGTGGAGTAGAACTTTATTTCTCGTGCAACCTCTGTGATTTCAGCAGAGCAATTCTGTGTGAGGAAGAGTGGCAGAATCTGGCCGTCTCTGTTTTTAATTGTGTGAAAGTAGGGGAAATGTGCCACATTTTTATCCTGTAGTTACATAGACAACAAAACAGGGAGCCAGAGGGATAGCTAATTAAACATACAAACCAAGTCTTTATTAATAAAGCTTATTACATGCTTGGATTTCCAAATACAGTCCAATTGACTGTTGCAGGGCCATGTGATCCTGAATAGCTTTGCCCTCTTACCCTCCTAGCAGGTCAACCATTTTGCAACCAAAAGTCACCTAACAGCTAACAATTGTTTGAGAGAGGGTCACATACATGATCATGTTAGTTAGATGACAGAAACCTTAGCACAAGGAACTGTTATACTTAGGGCCCTTCGTTTTCAGTTTTTATTTTACTTAATTTTCCCCAAGAATTTATCAGTGTATATTGCCACCACAACAAAAACAGGTGAAGATCAGTGCAAATGACTATTCATAATTTTTCTGGGTAAATATCGGGGTTTATGTTGGTGGACAGAAAGACAGGAAAAAAAGTATTCAGTAGAAAAATGCTTTGAATTCCGTTACTCAATGTCATTTGCTGGACAACTAAAACAAAACTCATAACACAATGCCACCTCTGAGTTTATCTCTAATCCCCCAAAACTTTTCCTCTGAATAAACATTTTACTGTTGTAGACTTAGAACTATTAGCCTATAAATATTTACATTTAATAATTGGGCCACACCATTTGCAGCACATATACTCAACTTCATCCTTTTCTCCTGTTTTTGTTTTTTAAAACTTTTGAATACTTTCTTGTATTCTGAAGTGTATTCTGAAACAGATTTTTGTTTTCTTCCCATTTTAGTGTGTCAACTCTTTAAACCGTTATCTGCTAACAGCTTGAAATGTGTACATGTTGGCATAAGATTCATCAGTACATTCACATGCGCACGCACTTCAGAGCTTGCGTGCGTGCCTGTTTGTTTATCCTGTATATCTTCTAGACTAATACATAGTCTTACTTTGTAAGCAGCTTTGCATATACACACAGATTAATGTATTATCATAATACATATATCTCATGCAACGTATTGTATTTTCCTAATAAAACAAGTACTTTTTTATATATTTTAATGATACAAAAGTAAGGTAAAAATCAGAGAAAAACTGAATAATACTTTTTGTAAAACCTGGGAATTTTTAGGTAAAAATCAGTTTAAACTGGAAATGAATGGGCTTAGTTATACTGCAGCACATTTGACCAAAAACCGTGGACCGTGACCGTGGAAGGAAAAGGCCTGGGTAGGGACCGTCGAATCGTGGAGGTCAACGAATGGCTACGCAGGTGGTGTCGGAGAGAAGGCTTTGGATTCTTTGACCATGGGATGGTGTTCCATGAAGGAGGAGTGCTGGGCAGAGACGGGCTCCATCTTACGAAGAGAGGGAAGAACATCTTTGCCAGCAGGCTGGCTAACCTAGTGAGGAGGGCTTTAAACTAGGTTCACCGGGGGAAGGAGACCAAAGCCCTGAGGTAAGTGGGAAAGCGGGATACCGGGAGGAAGCACAGGCAGGAATGTCTGTGAGGGGAGGGCTCCTGCCTCATACTGGGAATGAGGGGCGATCAACAGGTTATCTCAAGTGCTTATATACAAATGCACAAGCCTTGGAAACAAGCAGGGAGAACTGGAGGTCCTGGTGATGTCAAGGAATTATGACGTGATTGGAATAACAGAGACTTGGTGGGATAACTCACATGACTGGAGTACAGTCATGGATGGTTATAAACTGTTCAGGAAGGACAGGCAGGGCAGAAAAGGTGGGGGAGTAGCACTGTATGTAAGGGAGCAGTATGACTGCTCAGAGCTCCGGTACGAAACTGTGGAAAAACCTGAGTGTCTCTGGATTAAGTTTAGAAGTGTGTGCAACAAGAGTGATGTCATGGTGGGAGTCTGCTATAGACCACCGGACCAGGGGGATGAGGTGGATGAGGCTTTCTTCCGGCAACTCACGGAAGCTACTAGATCGCATGCCCTGATTCTCATGGGTGACTTTAATTTTCCTGATATCTGCTGGGAGAGCAATACAGCGGTGCATAGACAATCCAGGAAGTTTTTGGAAAGCGTAGGGGACAATTTCCTGGTGCAAGTGCTAGGGGAGCCAACTAGGGGGAGCGCTTTTCTTGACCTGCTGCTCACAAACCGGGTAGAATTAGTGGGGGAAGCAAAAGTGGATGGGAATCTGGGAGGCAGTGACCATGAGTTGGTTGAGTTCAGGATCCTGACGCAGGGAAGAAAGGTAAGCAGCAGGATACGGACCCTGGACTTCAGGAAAGCAGATTTTGACTCCCTCAGGGAACAGATGGCCAGGATCCCCTGGGGGACTAACATGAAAGGGAAGGGAGTCCAGGAGAGCTGGCTGTATTTCAAGGAATCCCTGTTGAGGTTACAGGGACAAACCATCCCGATGAGTCGGAAGAATAGTAAATATGGCAGGCGACCAGCTTGGCTTAATGGTGAAATCTTAGCGGATCTTAAACATAAAAAAGAAGCTTACAAGAAGTGGAAGGTTGGACATATGACCAGGGAAGAGTATAAAAATATTGCTCGGGCATGTAGGAAAGATATCAGGAGGGCCAAATCGCACCTGGAGCTGCAGCTAGCAAGAGATGTCAAGAGTAACAAGAAGGGTTTCTTCAGGTATGTTGGCAACAAGAAGAAAGCCAAGGAAAGTGTGGGCCCCTTACTGAATGAGGGAGGCAAGCTAGTGACAGAGGATGTGGAAAAAGCTAATGTACTCAATGCTTTTTTGCCTCTGTTTTCACTAACAAGGTCAGCTCCCAGACTGCTGTGCTGGGCATCACAAAAGGGGGAAGAAATGGCCAGCCCTCTGTAGAGATAGAGGTGGTTAGGGACTATTTAGAAAAGCTGGACGTGCACAAGTCCATGGGGCCGGACGAATTGCATCCGAGAGTGCTGAGGGAATTGGCGGCTGTGATTGCAGAGCCCTTGGCCATTATCTTTGAAAACTCGTGGCGAACGGGGGAAGTCCCGGATGACTGGAAAAAGGCTAATGTAGTGCCCATCTTTAAAAAAGGGAAGAAGGAGGATCCTGGGAACTACAGGCCGGTCAGCCTCACCTCAGTCCCTGGAAAAATCATGGAGCAGGTCCTCAAAGAATCAATCCTGAAGCACTTAGAGGAGAGGAAAGTGATCAGGAACAGTCAGCATGGATTCACCAAGGGAAGGTCATGCCTGACTAATCTAATCGCCTTTTATGATGAGATTACTGGTTCTGTGGATGAAGGGAAAGCAGTGGATGTATTGTTTCTTGACTTTAGCAAAGCTTTTGACACGGTCTCCCACAGCATTCTTGTCAGCAAGTTAAGGAAGTATGGGCTGGATGAATGCACTATAAGGTGGGTAGAAAGCTGGCTAGATTGTCGGGCTCAACGGGTAGTGATCAATGGCTCCATGTCTAGTTGGCAGCCGGTGTCAAGTGGAGTGCCCCAGGGGTCGGTCCTGGGGCCCGTTTTGTTCAATATCTTCATAAATGATCTGGAGGATGGTGTGGATTGCACTCTCAGCAAATTTGCGGATGATACTAAACTGGGAGGAGTGGTAGATACGCTGGAGGGGAGGGATAGGATACAGAAGGACCTAGACAAATTGGAAGATTGGGCCAAAAGAAATCTAATGAGGTTCAATAAGGATAAGTGCAGGGTCCTGCACTTAGGATGGAAGAATCCAATGCACCGCTACAGACTAGGGACCGAATGGCTCGGCAGCAGTTCTGCGGAAAAGGACCTAGGGGTGACAGTGGACGAGAAGCTGGATATGAGTCAGCAGTGTGCCCTTGTTGCCAAGAAGGCCAATGGCATTTTGGGATGTATAAGTAGGGGCATAGCGAGCAGATCGAGGGACGTGATCGTTCCCCTCTATTCGACACTGGTGAGGCCTCATCTGGAGTACTGTGTCCAGTTTTGGGCCCCACACTACAAGAAGGATGTGGATAAATTGGAAAGAGTACAGCGAAGGGCAACAAAAATGATTAGGGGTCTAGAGCACATGACTTATGAGGAGAGGCTGAGGGAGCTGGGATTGTTTAGTCTGCAGAAGAGAAGAATGAGGGGGGATTTGATAGCTGCTTTCAACTACCTGAAAGGGGGTTTCAAAGAGGATGGCTCTAGACTGTTCTCAATGGTAGCAGATGACAGAACGAGGAGTAATGGTCTCAAGTTGCAATGGGGGAGGTTTAGATTGGATATTAGGAAAAACTTTTTCACTAAGAGGGTGGTGAAACACTGGAATGCGTTACCTAGGGAGGTGGTAGAATCTCCTTCCTTAGAGGTTTTTAAGGTCAGGCTTGACAAAGCCCTGGCTAGGATGATTTAACTGGGACTTGGTCCTGCTTTGAGCAGGGGGTTGGACTAGATGACCTTCTGGGGTCCCTTCCAACCCTGATATTCTATGATTCTATGATTCTATGAAAAAGATCCCATAGCTGAGACATTTGAACTTAGTGCAGCATTTGGGGTACATGAGGGTTCAGATAACACAGGTGGGAGCCATATAAGAATGATAGATTGTTTTGCTCTCCTGCTGCTTTTCAAGCTTCTTCACCAGGCTGAAATAAAAATTGTGGTGTGACAACTTCCGATCCCTTTATGGTCAGCTGGCTGCACAGTGCAATTAGGCAGATTTTTTCACTAGAAAATAAAATACGGGGGGTTCTCTGCCACCAAGTTAACCACTATATTTATTTATATTTATATTTATATTTTCCACCAAATGCATCCGATGAAGTGAGCTGTAGCTCACGAAAGCTTATGCTCTAATAAATTTGTTAGTCTCTAAGGTGCCACGGGTACTCCTTTTCTTTTCACTATATTTAGTGTTCATTTGCCATGGTAAGGCATCTCCTCATTTCTAAGACTGAGTAGCACACCTTGCAGGCAGACACATTGGAGGCTATTTTCCCCCGTTATATGCTTCAGTTGTGGCTGGACATTAGGGGTAGGTGGATCTATACCACTCCAATAATGCCTCAGCTGTCAGTCTGTGCTGGTAGAGACAAAGACTAGGTCTGACTGCTGCACTTGACAATGCAGTGCCACCTGCCACCATAGGGTGAACCCTGGTGGGACGGAGCATCTCCAGATAGGAAGATGAAAGGATTCTAAAACTGGTGGTGGTGATAAAATGAAGGGATAAGAGCTAGGGTGGACGGGGCATGGAGTAGTCTTCACTGCCTGGGTGCCAAAGAAAGGTGGGTTGTTCTGAGCCTGATGCAGAAAAGAAGGAGTTTATGGCGCAATGGTTAAATGTTAATTGACTTCAATGGGAACGGACCCAAGCCAACACTGAAACTTCTGAAAGTCCCATCCCACAATTCTAGTAAAAGGATCAGTCTGTCATTCAGGTTTGTTTTCCCTCCGAAAGACAGAATGTGAGACTGCCCTTCCTGTAATCTCTCCTTTCCAAGTGCTAGAGAATTAACATCTACTCAACCAAACAAAAAGACCACCAGCCATCATTAGCCAGGCCACAGGAACATTTTACATTTTTCAAATTGATCATTCAAAGTGGGAGGTTTCTCTTAAATACTAGAGGAAGAGAATGACAAAGAAGCACTATTTTGTACTCCTGCACATAAGATAGCATTTATGATAAAAGGGACTGTTAGAGCATTCAGAAGATAGGATTGTAGCTAATAAGCAAACTACCTGATTAAGCAGATCGTCATTACTATATTACTTGCAGATGATCTGGATTCTGACATCTCAAAGGGAAATTCTGCTACATATACATTCACTGCAGAGCCATGAGAACTATGCATACCAGCCACAAAGTGTCCTCCCTTTAATGCATTTGGAGGACCCATTAGAACACTGAGGCTAAGACTAAGAAACAGAGAATCCAGAGAACTAATGAAGGGGGTTTAGTTCACAACACAGCATACTTGTTTTTAAAAAATTATTTTCCAATCTAGTTTATCGAAAGGAAAGAGAGATATTAACTCTTTGAGGTTAGCTCCATAAAGATAAACGCAAGGATGTGGAAAAAGAATTTCCTTTGTGTCAAATTCTGCACACTGAGTTTTCTAGTGGACCCCAAAAATAATCCAATGAGGAGGAGAAATGCATGAAATATGGAAGGGAAAAAAAACCAGTGATGATAATTAAAGGTGATGGCAAAAAAAGAACCAGTGATGATCATTAAAGGCAAAATACAAAACTATATACCCCTCTGAAACCTATATTATTAGCAAAAGAAATGCTCAAAGAAGCAACTGCTATGGCAGTGGTGGGCGACCTGCGGCCTGCAGGGCCTCATGTGGCCCATCAGGGTAATCGGATTGCAGGCCATGAGACATTTTGCTGCCATTGGCCATACGCAGGCACAGCCCCCTGGAGCTCTCAGCGGCCATGGTTAACCATTCCCAGCATTTCAGAGTAGTAGCCGTGTTAGTCTGTATTCGCAAAAAGAAAAGGAGTACTTGTGGCACCTTAGAGACTAACAAATTTATTAGAGCATAAGCTTTCGTGAGCTACAGCTCACTTCATCGGATGCATTTGGTGGCAAAAACAGAGGAGCATGTCCCTGTGGCCCCTGGGCGCATGGGCAGCCAGGGAAGCTCTGCGCGCTGCCCCTGTGCTGGCTCCGCAGCTCCCATTGGCTGGGAACGGGAGCCAATGGGAGCTGTGGGGGCAGCACCTGTGGGAGCGGCCAGTGCACACCACACAGAGCCGGCTGGCCACACCTCCACCCAGGAGCCAGACAGGCCAGCCGCTTCCAGGAGCAGCACGGAGGCAGAGCAGGCAGGGAGCCTGCCTTAGTCCCGCTGCATTGCAGACCAGGAGCCACCTGATGTAAGCGCCACCTGGCCAGAGCCCACACCCCAAACCCCCTTTCCCAGGTCAGAATCCCCTCCCGCACCCAAACTCCATCCCAGAGCCCACACCCTAAACCCCCTTTCCCAGGTCAGAATCCCCTCCCGCACCCAAACTCCATCCCAGAGCCCACACCCCCTCCCACACCCAACCCCCTGCCCAATCCCTGGGCCCCCTCCTATTATTATCTGCTGGTGTAAACTGGTACTGAGCGCCATTGCCAATGGACCTGCACTGATTTACCCCAGCAGAGAATTTGGCCCATAGTTTCAAATCCACGGTGCACTTATGCCAGATGCTTTATCTTGATTAGGCCAGCTAGTTAAGTTCAGCCAACATATGTAGTGGGATTTAGCTGGTCAAGTTTTAGGCTATGTCTACACTAACACTTTGTCAGAAAAACTTGTTGGGTAAGGGTGTGGAAAAAACACACACGCCCCCGGCGGACGTAAGTTTCACCAACAGAAGTGCTGGTGTGGACAGTGCTATGCTGGTGGGAGATGTTCTCTCCCATCGGCATAGAGCAGCTACAAGGAGAGAACTTACAGTGACGCAGCTGCAAGATCTGTAGTGTAAACGTAGCCTTTGACTAGCTAAAATCGAGCTAAAAAGTGTTACCCCACATCTACACTAGAAGAAAGATGGAATTTAAATCCAGCCTAGCTATCGCATGATAGCTAAGCCCAACCTAAACTCACCCACTTTTCTTCGTCAGACAAAGCCAGAGTTATAATATGCCTTCTGATCTACCCCATATGTTAAATAAGTGGTTAGGACCCACTATTTCCTCTAATTGTCTGGACAATTTGCAGAACAGTTCATTTCTATAACAAACATACAGCTAAACAGCATTTGCATCTAGCAATCCAATCATTCATTTCATTCCCGGTTTATAGTGTACTCTAATCGCCTTCACTAGTGTTGTGCCTCCACCCTCAGCTGCATGCTTGCCGCTCATGGTACTGACACACAGGGAAGTGGTGCATACAGTGAATGCATAGTCATTCTTGGCTTTATTTTGATTTTCTGGCTCCCAGTTTTGTGCTTTAAGTAGCAGGCTGCACTGACTATCCAGCACCAGAAATTGTGCTTTAAGCCCTGGATCATATGAGCTCTCTTTTAGCAAATGCTGTGTATCCTTGGGCTTAATTAATATATCTTAATACTTGGAGGATGGCACATCTCCTTTAACTTATATACACCTATACCTTTGTCAGTTGGTGCAGTCAGGTGCAATTGATTAAAGCAAAGTCCACTGTGCCCAAATAAAATACAGGAAAATGAACGCAGACATAGTTTTTAAGGGCATGATTCTGCCTTTTGTTACATCTATTTTGTGCCAGCATAATGGAGTAGAGAATCAGGCTAAATCCTGCCGGTCCCTAAAAAGAGTTTAAAATGAGATGCTCAGAAGGTATCCTGCCATGCCATAGAAGAGCGCATTAGCACATACTTTAGCCAACACAACATGACCATAACACGGGCAGGAACTGGCATGTTTAGTACAAAATTTGTGAACACAAAGGCTGCCATCCACACAGCAACTGCACACCTAATGAGGTAATAGGGAATACATTGTTTGTGCAGAAAGAAGCAGTAAAAACATTCCACAGCTTGCTGAGCGACCTGGCGGGTGGTATCCTGACCCAGGTTATCAGAGTGGCAAGGTATTCATGATATGGCTCTAAGAGTCCATCTTTTAAAAATCATGTGTGTGAGAAGTACAGTGTGTTACCCTGGTTCTGTATTAATAGATGCAAGTCAGCACTGCAGGCCATTTGCCAACGAAAACAGGGAGAGAGGCCTTAAATAAAATGTGGGCAAGGGCTAGGTGATTATAATATTGTATACAGCCTGTGCAGAAATCCAGGCATCCTCTTTCCTGTACAAGGGGTGATCACAGCCAGTACTTTTTACAGGGGACATAGTTAATACAATGCCAATAACTACAATACTCTTGGCGTCACTCCCACTTTGTATCACCAAGATATGTAGCAGCTTGAAAGGCGTAGCCTGGAAAAGTGTTAGAACAATCTATACGCACAGAGGTTTGCGGACGCCACTTTCATACATAGGAATTTTTGTCTTTTCCTTTCTCTCTCTTCTTTCACAAAAATCTATTGATTTGTGAAAACAGATAATGAAGAACAGAGGGGTTGTGTATAATAAAAGTATTATCATTACAATCTCTAAAGTAACTTCAGTGCAGAGGATTTGCTATGCTTATGATAACTTTTTCATGCAAAAGTTCATCTGACATATCAATCAAAGGTATGTCTGAGAAAGTGTGTGGTATAGTACTGTCTCTCTTAGAGGCACTGAAATACAACAGCCCAAGGAAGTTTCTGCATTAACCATGATGTCTTCTACATAGTAATTAACAAATTATCTGGTGGAGGAGAGCAAGTTCCCCTATTAGGTAAATTTTCTACACTGACCCTTTTCCACTTCTAGGGGTTCACATGAGGGGGCTGTTCTTGTGAAGTTAATTGAAGTTGAGGGCACTCTGCACCTTACAGGATAAGGCCCAGAGAGAGGGTCATTTGTAGACAGAGAAGAAAAAGTGTTTCAGCAGCTGCTCAACCACTGTTTGGAAATAGCACATTTCTAATGCAAACCCATGTGAATGGTGCATAAAGTTCATTTGTGGAAAATCTGCCCTTAAAGAGCAAGTTTGGAGAAATGGGCAAAAGCAAGTTTTGAATTCTTGGCACTATCAAAGCAGCTACATGTCCTGTTTTTAGAACTCCAGCTTGTGTTGCTAGCAGTTCAAGCAATGGCCAGGGGATGGACCTAGAAACAAGGAGGAAAGCGATAATCCAGAGTCAGAAGCACATGGAGGATAATTTTTGAATGACATAGATCAGATCTGATTGTTGAGTCACTGCAAAACTCAGTTGTATGTAGTTTACAACTTGGTGATTCAAACACTTCCTGGCATGTATCATTCAAGGGCAGGTATTTGCACACACTATATTGTATAGCAAGGTGAAAGTATCTTTTAATGAGTTTTAAACAACACTGTCATAATATAAACTAAGACCCAATGTGCCACATACAAGGACTAAAGAAGAAGATGATAAACATCACTCTGAACAAATAGGAAAACTAAGGGGCAAAACATAATGTAGACACATCCCATTACACAAGGAATGGAAAATATTTTGACCTCCTAGTTACAAGCCCCACCTCTGTTTGACTTGTAAACTAAAACTACCCTATGAGTGATCACATCATACCTGCTACACAGTATGGTGCTGTTTCCAGGAACTCGTTGGCTCTTAGTGGACAAGCTAATAGAATTGCATGGCACAGCAGAAACTTGGTACCAATTCTGTCCTCAGAGCTGCACTGGATATCTTCAAAATATCTATGAAATTAAAGGCCTGATTCTTGCTTCACGCTGGTGGAAATCAGCAGCAACTCTTGAAATCAATGAAAAACAAGCCTAAGTGAGAAAAAAATCATATCCAAAGTGTTTAACTGGCTGACAGCCATCACTTTTCTTAACTTATGGCTCACTAGTCCTGTGATCACCTTGGTAACACAGGTCCATAGGGCCAATCTCTTGTAAATATGCAGTCAAAGAACCTAATGTATAGCATTCAGAGTTTCAGAGTAGCAGCCGTGTTAGTCTGTATTCGCAAAAAGAAAAGGAGTACTTGTAGCACCTTAGAGACTAACAAATTTATTAGAGCATAAGCTTTCGTGAGCTACAGCTCACTTCATCGGATGCATTTGGTGGAAAAAACAGAGGAGAGATTTATATACACACACACAGAGAACATGAAACAATGGGTTTATCATACACACTGTAAGGAGAGTGATCACTTAAGATAAGCCATCACCAGCAGCAGGGGGGGAAAAGGAGTAGAGTAGCCATGTTAGTCTGTATCCACAAAAAGAAAAGGAGGACTTGTGGCACCTTAGAGATTAACACATCCGATGAAGTGAGCTGTAGCTCACGAAAGCTTAAGCTCAAATAAATTTGTTAGTCTCTAAGGTGCCAGAAGTCCTCCTTTTCTTTTAATGTATAGTATATAAACAAAAATTCAATGTGCATGAGCAAATCAGATATTCAGTTTGGTACCTGCAACCATGTATGTGTGAACATTTCTGATAGAATACTTGAGTAGTTGCATGACTAAGATAGGCAGACACAAATGTATGCAAGAAACTGCACGTGGCTAACTTGGCTACGTCTGACCCTAGAGATGTCATGTTATTTTACTTTCAGTTGCCATTGTTCAAAAACGTAAGCCTCTTACAAGCAGATTTACTGACCTGAAGTGTGCCTGTGCTGAACCAAAGGGTGGTAATAAATTCCAAATGTACTAACTGAGATACTAGCCCAGCGCCTCCACTTGAAGCCCATTTAGAGCTGTGCTGCTAGTGGAGAGCAAAGGTCTCTGCCTCTTCTGCTTCACTTCTGCTTCTGCTTCCTGGTGTCTCCCTGTAATTACAGGGAGGGCAGTATCTGCAGAAATCCTGGCTGGGTAGCTCATACTTGGAATTTACTTTCTCTGTGTCTAGGGGAAGATGGGAGGAGGTGAGTAGGAGAAGGACCTGGCAAAGATAGGAATTGGGATGGTGGGGGTGGGATAGGAGCAAGTTCTTCACCCACAGAAATACAGTGACTGACTAAGGGGGAGATTTCTGTGCAACCTGGGGATTTCCCTTCATGGGAGAATCCTCAAGCAGACACATTTAGCTGGCTTTCTGCCAGCTTTATAGTGCTGGAACAGCACAAATCCAGCTTGTGATCTGGCCCCTTTTCTGTTCAGGTTATAAAGACCTTTTCTCTGTTTTTACCATAACGTTTGCATTGCTGAATTAATATTTAAAATGTATGTTCAGAACAGTATAGAAAAGCTGTCAAGAAATTTTCCCACTATTTTCTTGTAGCTTTCTACCAAGAACTACTTTTCATTGTGGAAGGAAACACATGGCCCAGAAACAGTCTTTTGAAAAGTGTTTTTCAAAAAAGTAAAATTAAAGAGCCATGTTCTGAACAGGAATAAATTAGAGATGGGTACGTGTTACTAAGGTTACTACTCCCATTTCAGTTGCTCGATACACTCTTCTTGGGGCCTCACTCCTCTCTCACCCAAGGCGTGCACCGGAAGCCTATTATCTTACACTGTGATGTGTTTTTTTGCTACATTGTAGCACCTTGTCTGTGTTAGCAATGTGGTATTAGTACCTCAGTTGTATTAGTAATATCAGGAAATCCTGACCACCTGTGCTAAGAGGTTAATCTCATCCCTAGCTTTGCCTGGAAGCAATGAAAGGCACAGTGGACTTGCATGTTTATGCTTTCCTAAAAGCCACTGATGAGAGAACTGCAGCTACAGCAGTTCTCTGAATCCTTAGATTACATGTCGGAGAAGGAAAATTTTGTTTTCATAAACTAAGCAATCTTAGGAAACTGACAATAAATAGCCATTGATTCTAAATGCAAGAAAGCAAGATATGATGCATTGTATAATCAAAATCCCATGTACTATGTAATAGTATTAACTGCTAATTCCATTAGAAACAAGGAGATTCCCAAATCACCAGGTAGTAACCTTTTTTTTACATCCCATCCAGAGTAATACTGTGGAGTCTGCCTTACTGGTTTAGTAGCAGCTTTCCTTGATGCACTCAAAGTGAGTATACATCATTGCAAATGAGGCAGCAAGAATCAAAAGCTTTTTTATCTACCGAATTCCTTCCAATTTAAATGCACAAATTTTACTTACCATATTTCAGAGGCGACAAACTAATTTAGCTCAAGAATACATAAGTACATTCTTGTGTCAGTTGAACAGAACATCTTGGGTTGCTAGCACATTACCAGTTTGAAAAAAAGTTTTTGTAGTGGGGTGAAGGAAACAAACACTGAATTGGAAAATATTTGGTATTGCCATAAAATGTGTCTGTTTAAAAGTTCAGGCAAACAAATGAACTGGGCATCAGACATAGTATGTGGGGCAAGCTTGAGATCAGAACTGAGCCATTTCAGATTGTGAGATTTGTTGCTTGTCACATTGTTTTATATTTATATCCATGTGGCTTCAAGTGATCGCAAGCATAATAAAGATTGGTCAAAGCTTTAATTAAACACAGTAAGTCTGAACATCTTAGCGACAGAAATAACCTCTGTTAATACCTAGTGTTACCCAACTGCTGAACTAGGTTAAGCTAGGTTCAGCTTAGCTAGGTAAGTCCCAATATATAAATAGTTTGTGTTTATGTTTAGCTAGGCAACATGAATCCTACAAGGGCTAGTGTAGTACACAGAAGAGCTATTGATAAACTACCCCAAGAAAATAGAATGAGACTCACTCTTATTAATGAGTAAAAATAGAGCCCAGTGACAACACCAAACCCGAGTACAAGAGTGTCATTAAAATCAGGATGTTTACCAATCACAGTGGTTAAAATGATTGTGTTATTTGGGGAATTCCCTATTCTATGTATAAGGAATGCCACAAATACCATGTGCAAGGCAGTGGTGGATTAATGATTTTGCCGCCCCTAGGCCCAGAAATAACTGCTGCCCCCCCCCCAGCTCATCTCCGCTCTGTCTCCTCCCCTGAGCACGCCGCTGGGTCCTGCTTCTCCCCGCTCCCTGCCAGGGCTTGTGCACGAAACAGCTTTGCGAAGGAGGGGGAAAGGGCGGAACACGGCGAGCTCAGGAGAGGAGGCGGGGCCAGGGCGGGGATTTGAGGAAGGGGACCAATAGGGGCAGGGAGGGGTGGGGAATGGGGGTGGGAAGGGGCGGAGTTGGGGTGGGGCCGGGGGCGGAGGGCGCAAACCGGCACCGGGGGGAAGCCACCTCTGGCTGCTGTTATAAATTTGCTGCACCTGCAAATTTGCCACCCTAGGTCTAGGCCTTGTCGGCCTAGGCGTTAATACGCCGCTGGTGCAAGGTACCTCCGTGTAGTAAACATTAAGGGCTGAATTATGGCTAGCACTGACAAAGCACACTGGGTACTTAGAAGGT
The DNA here is from genome assembly GCF_009764565.3 of Dermochelys coriacea. Classification (NCBI taxonomy): domain Eukaryota; kingdom Metazoa; phylum Chordata; order Testudines; family Dermochelyidae; genus Dermochelys; species Dermochelys coriacea. The sequence goes on along the minus strand of NC_050069.1, from coordinate 44,350,318 downwards.
GCATGTTTTGCTCCTTACTCTCTCTCTCTCTTTATCAAGGTATTCACAGTGGTATTTGAGTGCTTGGTTTTCAGTGCTCTGTGCTGTCTCTGAGCCACCGAGGGTAAATCATTAACAGCTTTAGGCCTCAGCTTGTAAAACAAGTATAACAATGCCTGCATCACAGGGTATGTCTACACTGCAACGTAAGCCCAGGGTTAGTAGGACTCAAGTCAGAAAACCGTGGGTTTGAGCCTCTATACTGATAGCTAACTCTATGTTAGGAAAAGGAGACTTGTGGCACCTTAGAGATTAACAAATTTATTTGAGCATAAGCTTTCGTGAGCTACAGCTCACTTCATCTGAATGCATCCAATGAAGTGAGCTGTAGCTCACGAAAGCTTATGCTCAAATAAATTTGTTAGTCTCCAAGGTGCCACAAGTACTCCTTTTCTTTTTGCGAATACAGACTAACACGGCTGCTACTCTGAAATCTACGGTAAGAATATTTTAACCCAGGCCTGAACCTGGGGCTCCAGCATCTACACTGCAGTACACAGACGCAAATCTAAACAACCATATCCCAGACTTCCTAGCACCTTCCCAAAATGCAGTGTGGAAAACCTTGACTGTCCATGCCTCCCCTGCCCCCCCTCCCCCATTACAGAAAGTGTGAACAACCCACCAACTCATCTGGCCAAGCCATTATCTTGGTCCGTGCTCTCCCAGCAACCAGAGCCAGCAACATGGAGAACTTGGCTGGGGCTTGTGCCCATAGTTGCCCTCTTCAAGAAGCACGAGTACAAACTGCCAAGGGTACTACTCCATTGTTAGGCAGGCCCTCATGGACCACAGAGGCTGATCTAGAAAAGTTCATGATGCCAGAGTTTTTCGATGATCATTCATGGAAAGGCTGGGACACTATTCATAGCAAATGGGGTTGTCATAAGCAGAGATACTGTCCCCACAGTTATTCTGGGAGACCCTTTGTACCTCCTTTTGCCTTGGCTCATGAAACTGTCCCCTGATTTCAGAGGCCCTGGCAAAAGAAGGTTTAATTACACTCTCAGCAGGAGTAAAATGGAAGTTGAATGTGCCTTTGGACGATTGAAATCCCTCTGGTGATGTTTACAGAACAGTTTGGATTCCAACGTTATCAATCCTGTCCGTGTTACTGCAGCTTGCTGTGCTCCTCCCAATCTTTGTGAAGCCAAAGGTGAGCCAATGCCCCTGGACCTATGACAGCGAGGGGCTGCTGAACCAGGACACTGAGCAAGAAAGTGCACCTAGCACAGCTGGACCTGGATGCATCCAGGCAACAGAAATCAGGGCTGCTCTGTGCTCCCACATTATGGATTTGCTGGGCCAATGGAAGAGGGAGAATAGTAGCTTTATGCTTGCTCTTGGAGAGTGTGGGGGAGGGGACTGATTGTCATGCACTGTACTTCTATGAAATGGGAGGACACAGTTTGGAGTGATGTAAATAACTGATGTGTGGATTGATGTATATAGCTGTATTGACACGTCAGTTTTTGCATACAATCTCCCAGTTTTTCCTGATCATGTGTTTGACTATTACTTGAAATTCTCATTATATGATGTATCGCAGTGATGGCAATACAATTTCTTTATAAAATAAAATTCTTTATTTTTACACACATATTGGAAAAGTACACTATTAAATCATTGCCTGACAGGTCAGCTGCCATTAGCACACTAAAATACCAGAAACACCCAAAGCTTTAAAAGTAAGCAAGAACAAAGCACATTAAAAATACAAACAGCTGAACCATGTACAGGACGCACACCCCTTATTATTGCATGTCCCCTGGCACCCCATTCTCCTTTCACTGTCTTCCATGTTTGCCATGCACTTGGCGCCAAGGCAGGGGGATGGAAACACTGTAATAATTTTTGTACATGGCATGTCTTGTAAGGTATCATTTGAAAACTCATAATTTGCTGGTCAGCATCATCCTGATAAAATATGTACAGCCACATGTACATGAATGTATGTGAAGTTTAATATTTACTTGTATGATGTTATTGACACATGATCCAAACCCACAGCCCTGCTCAAACTGAGGTTGGCAAATAGATCTGATCTAAACAAAGGAATGTATGCTCTGCTTAATTTGCATTTAAGCAGTGACCAGAGTCATCAAGCAGGAAGGGAAACAAAGAAAGCCTGAACAGATGAGAAAAAAACAGCAGAGAACATCCTTCCATATGGACGCATTGTTTCCTACTGCCCAGCTGAAAATGTTTTTCAAGAGAGGGACTGAAACTATAAAAAGGAGGGACAAACACTCCAATGTACCCATCTCTCTCTCCCCTGTCCATCGCCTTCACTGCATCTGAAGTGACAAAGGAAGCAGGTGTTGGGCTCTGGGAGAGGGGTCCTGACCTACAGGGTTTGGTCAGTAAGGCTGCTGAAAGCATGTGGTGAGAAACTTTGCTTGAATCTGATATAAGTTAGTTATTAGTACTAGTGCTCATTTAAAATCTCTCTTTGTAGTTAATAAACTTGTTTTATCTAATCCAGTAAAGTTAAATTGAAGTATTTGAATAACTTTCTAAGATAAGAAGCTGGCATTTATTGCCTTGAAGGAATAACAGGACTTAAAATATTTTGTACTGTCCAGGAGAGGGCTGGGCAGTACAGGACATACATTTCTGTGGGGAAATCTGAAATTGGGTGTGTTTTTTGGGTCACCCTGCAGTATAACCAAGGCTGGTGAGAGCCAGAGTGTAACCCAAGTGTGGCTGGCAGGCTGCAGGTACATAGAGACACTCAGGGTGTGGCTTGCATGCTGAAAGGCTGTTTGTGAGTGGGCCACGTGGGAGCTACTTCATTGTAGCATTGTAAGCCACCCAAAGTTGCAGGGCAGGGGTGACAGTGCTGCTCATTAGTCTGGATTTACCCTGGTATGTCACAGCATCCATGGGGCAGGAGTTCAGCACTAGGGACTTCATGGGCATATTCGCCATGTCCAGCCTCTCATAGGGCCGGATTGCATGGGCCACCCAGCCATGGAGTTATCCAAGCTGTGCCTGGAAAGCAGGCCAGGGTACTGCAAAGCGGACGCAGCACTTGGTGTCTATCTTCCTCCCTTAACTACCATTCCTGTTCCAGCAACTGCAAAGCAAGTGCCTGCTCCCACGCAGCTACTGTGTCCTCAAGTTGCAAAGCCAGCCTGAGACTTTCTTCTTGTCTCAGCGTGTCTTTCCTCTTGCTGCAAGTCCCTTTGCCTTTGGTACTCAACTGGCTTTTTGGCCCTGTCGAGAACTTCAATCATAAATTCATCACGGAAATACTTCCTCATGGAAGTCTCCTTGAAGATATAGTGAGCCAAGCTTCTGCAAGTGTGGGCAAGCTGTGGAGGTAGTGAAGCCTGCAGAGGTTGAGGAGCCTGGAATAGGACAAGACACAGAGAGTTATTGTCTCAAATAGCTCAGTGCAGGAGCACAGAAAAACTCATTTTGGATACAATATATATAGGTATCAGTTGAACACAATGTTTTATTGCTATATTTACAATTTTTAAGCACGTTCAAAGCTTACCAGTGCCCTCAATCATAATAAAAAAATAAATAGAATTGCAATATGTATTTCTTACATGTACCAAATGCTTCTATGTCTGTATTCTATACAGTGGAACTCCATTTATCCAATCTAATTGGGACTGGGGTCAGATCAGCTGAAACCTGAGCCGATCCACCTGGGGCTGAGAACCCAAGCCCCGCCACCCAGGACTCGGGCTGTCAGCCCCAGTTTGGTTAATACGGAGAGCCGGATAATGAAGGCTCAGCTAAATGGGGTTCTACTGTATGTTTTTATCTTTTCACAAAATGTAAAAACTAAAGATTCTCAGTAAAAACTCAAATTCTGCGTTTTTCTGTGGCAAATGCATTTCTAGGCTCTTTGCTGAACAGCACATCTATGAATGGAGTGGGCTGATGCGCTACTGAGGTGGCCCTGAAACATACACCCTTCCCTGGCAGAATGAGACTGCCTATCTGGCATTCCTGCTATGGGAAGAGTGGGCAGCTAACAGCACCTGGGACTGAGTCAGAATTCATGAGGTAATCAACAGCTTCCATGTGGGTCAGTGACTCCCCACAGCTTCCGATACAGATTGTTAGGGCAGCAGCAAACACACAGAACTCCACTCCCTTCTCCTCCTGGCAAATTTCTGGATTGTATTCAAACCCCCACTAGTACTTGGGACTAATGATTTTGTTACCCATGGAATTCATGGACTATATTTAACAGAAATGGACTACATTTGAACCTCTTCCCCCCACCACCACCCTCATACACAGTTCAGTCTTTTCAGGTGGTTCATTACAGCGCTGGGTTGGTGCCAAACAGGGTACATACAGGGAAGGTAACATAAAGTTCTTATTTTAACAAACCAGAACATATTAGCACAATGTGCGCCTTTCCAGTAAAAATTCTTTTGCATGCTTTACGTTTCCCGCTCTCCATTTTGAATTCCATGTGACTGGGGCGGGGGGACGGGACACAGAGACATTGGCATTCAGTCCTCCATTAGCAGTTACACGCTGCTGCCCAGGGCTTTTAATACCTTGTGCTTTGGTTTGTAGGTAGAATTCCCTGCCATTCCTATATTAATAAACTCAAACATGGAGCCAGAAATGTACCAGACTCCAGGGCAGCTTTTCACTTTTCTGTTTCTGCTGCCAGTTCCGCTGCGGGCTGCTCCTCAGAGGGTGGGGAGGGAGGGGTGCCTAAAAGCTTCTCTGAATACAGTTCCAGGATGTGCTGCAGCTGCTCCTGTGGCAAAGCTTCCTCTAGGACCAGTTTCATCAGCAGAGTCACTTCATTTGCCTCATTCAACGCCTGCCTCCGGTTCCCACCGATTCCTGTGCTGGCTTCTAGTGCCAGCAGAGCACCATCCCTGATGATGATGTCATCGCACACCACTGCTGGCTCTGTGTTTGGTGCAGTCCATAGCACCGGGTTACAATCATCATAAAATGGGCATGATGTTGGCGAGTTGCCACAGGTGTGGTTGTGGTTTTCCAATATTCAGTCTTGAGCCAAAAAGAGAAGGAGTACTTGTGGCACCTTAGAGACTAACAAATTTATTAGAGCATAAGCTTTCGTGAGCTACAGCTCACTTCATCGGATGCATTTGGTGGAAAAAACAGAGGAGAGATTTATATACACACACACAGAGAACATGAAACAATGGGTTTATCATACACACTGTAAGGAGAGTGATCACTTAAGATAAGCCATCACCAGCAGCAGGGGGGGGGAAAGGAGGAAAACCTTTCATAGTGACAAGCAAGGTAGGCTAATTCCAGCAGTTAACAAGAATATCAGAAAAAGAAAAGGAGTACCCGTGGCACCTTAGAGACTAACAAATTTATTAGAGCATAAGCTTTCGTGAGCTACAGCTCACTTCATCGGATGCATTTGGTGGAAAAAGCAGAGGAGAGATTTATATACACACACACATGTGTATATAAATGTATACAAATGTGTACATAAATCTCTCCTCTGCTTTTTCCACCAAATGCATCCAATGAAGTGAGCTGTAGCTCACGAAAGCTTATGCTCTAATAAATTTGTTAGTCTCTAAGGTGCCACGGGTACTCCTTTTCTTTTTGCGAATACAGACTAACAGGCTGCTACTCTGAAAAGAATATCAGAGGAACAGTGGGGGGTGGGGTGGGAGGGAGAAATACCATGGGGAAATAGTTTTACTTTGTGTAATGACTCATCCATTCCCAGTCTCTATTCAAGCCTAAGTTAATTGTATCCAGTTTGCAAATTAATTCCAATTCAGCAGTCTCTCGTTGGAGTCTGTTTTTGAAGCTTTTTTGTTGAAGTATAGCCACTCTTAGGTCTGTGATCGAGTGACCAGAGAGATTGAAGTGTTCTCCAACTGGTTTTTGAATGTTATAATTCTTGACGTCTGATTTGTGTCCATTCATTCTTTTACGTAGAGACTGTCCAGTTTGGCCAATGTACATGGCAGAGGGGCATTGCTGGCACATGATGGCATATATCACATTGGTAGATGCACAGGTGAACGAGCCTCTGATAGTGTGGCTGATGTGATTAGGCCCTATGATGGTATCCCCTGAATAGATATGTGGACAGAGTTGGCAACGGGCTTTGTTGCAAGGATAGGTTCCTGGGTTAGTGGTTCTGTTGTGTGGTGTGTGGTTGCTGGTGAGTATTTGCTTCAGATTGGGGGGCTGTCTGTAAGCAAGGACTGGTCTGTCTCCCAAGATCTGTGAGATTGATGGGTCGTCCTTCAGGATAGGTTGTAGATCCTTGATGATGCGTTGGAGAGGTTTTAGTTGGGGGCTGAAGGTGATGGCTAGTGGCGTTCTGTTATTTTCTTTGTTGGGCCTGTCCTGTAGTAGGTGACTTCTGGGTACTCTTCTGGCTCTGTCAATCTGTTTCTTCACATCAGCAGGTGGATATTGTAGTTGTAGGAATGCATGATAGAGATCTTGTAGGTGTTTGTCTCTGTCTGAGGGGTTGGAGCAAATGCGGTTATATCGTAGTGCTTGGCTGTAGACAATGGATCGAGTGGTATGATCTGGATGAAAGCTAGAGGCATGTAGGTAGGAATAGCGGTCAGTAGGTTTCCGATATAGGGTGGTGTTTATGTGACCATCGCTTATTAGCACCGTAGTATCCAGGAAGTGGATCTCTTGTGTGGACTGGTCCAGGCTGAGGTTGATGGTGGGATGGAAATTGTTGAAATCATGGTGGAATTCCTCAAGAGCTTCTTTTCCATGGGTCCAGATGATGAAGATGTCATCAATGTAGCGCAAGTAGAGTAGGGGCATTAGGGGACGAGAGCTGAGGAAGCGTTGTTCTAAGTCAGCCATAAAAATGTTGGCATACTGTGGGGCCATGTGGGTACCCATCGCAGTGCCGCTGATTTGAAGGTATACATTGTCACCAAATGTGAAATAGTTATGGGTCAGGACAAAGTCACAAAGTTCAGCCACCAGGTTAGCCGTGACAGTATCGGGGATACTGTTCCTGATGGCTTGTAATCCATCTTTGTGTGGAATGTTTGTGTGGAATGGAGTCTTGAGCCACTATCACATTCTGGGGTACATCCAGAGCAGTCAGGGTGGTGTCACCACCCGCCCTGCAAACATGGGAGCCTCACAATGCTTTGCTGTTGTAGCCCCCAACCTGGGCTGCTCACAAAGAACCTGAAGGCCAGGTTGTGGTTCTACAGCCCCTGGACAGATCGGAATTAGAAGGCAGTGCAGTGCCTCCAGAAGAGATGGGGAAAGCCACTGCAATGCCTTTAGATTTGATATTTCATCACTGATAATATCCTACAGTTTTGTCTATTTCATACCTTTTAACCAAATGATTCCTTCAGCATACACAGAGGTCCTGGCAGATTGGAATGTGTACTGTTGCTGCAAATGTTTCGTCTGCTTGATCCATCAAACCCTTCTCATGCAATGGTGTGTTTGAGCAAGGGATGGAGAGTTGGACTCTGTGTCTGTATAAGAGAAAACAATCTCATCTGCTTTACTGAGAAGGCAAATGATGTACTGAAAATGTCTGGCTGTAGTACATCTTGTATAGCAGATAGCGATGGACTAAATTGGGGTATATAGCCAAAGCCAGGCATTGGAGGCACAATGCCTCCAACTCCACAGGAACAATGTGCTCTGGGGAACAGTCACAACACCATATTTAAGAGGAGGCAATGTAGGGTCCACTATGTGGCCAACCAATCCCACTGAAACAGTAGCCCAGTTTTAAAGGTCTTGGTAACTGTTATCAAAAGAGTGGACAAACTGCTGAGAACTAACACTGGGACAAAGACGTGATTCCTTAAAGAAATCAGAAAGGCAGCAAATAAATGTATTGGAAACCATAAAGACAGCGAGAGACAACTACTTACTCTGGGAGCTCTTGGGAAAAGCAGGGGTGGATCACTGAAGAACAGTAAACGAGTAGAGTGGTGGCAGAGTAGAATGGTCAAAAAGAACCCTCAGCTCCATAACATTTCCCTCGGTTTCTCTAACTATGTTCCAAAGGAATTTAGATAATCCACTAAGAGGATCTATTTGTCAGACATACCATATGGAATGCTTATTTTTCTACTAGTTATCAATCCACTTTTTAAATGACTGCTGGCCTAAGAGAAGAGCTCAAAGACACCCTGAATTTAGAAGGGTATGGTTTAGCTTTACCAGTGGAATCTTTGAGTCAGGCTAGCGAAAGAATGGGGTTAGCATCCTGCCTCACAGCTGCCAGCACTTGCAGTACACTGAACAGACCAGTCAGGAGCCATAGCAGCTGCCTGGCAAAGAAATAGAAATCCCAACAATGCAGAGCTCCTTGACATTGATCAATTTATACAACATTTACAGGGAAAACATTTCTGTAATTGAAAAGGGGCTTTTTATACAAAAACTCAGTAGGAAAAAATAGTCCTATCTTTTCAAACTGTCTTTTCTTTGTATATTTGCTTGAAAGTCTGTCACAATCATAGCTTGAATGCTGTCTAAACCATCCATGGGTATTTCAAATATTTCATAAGACAACAGCTGATTGAAACCAGATATTTACTCTAGTAGCCTAAGCCAAATACACACTGAAAATGATTTCTTACCAGTTCACCTATAATGTGATTCCCTAGCCATAGTATTTTATTCCCTCAGGAAAAGGTATACAGTACAGTGAACATTTATCTGGGAACATTAACAGAACAGTAGAAACTATAGGAAATAATTTAATGTGATTTCCAGTCCTTAGAAGGTTGTTGCTAGCTAAGTTATTGTGGACAGAGTCCTAACAACACTGAATTCCAGCGGCTATGATCTTCCAATAACCTGCAGCTTGCCATGTGTTTGAGGAGATAAAAGGTGGGCAAGGTAATATCTTGCATCAGACCAACTTCTGCTGGTGAAAGAGACAAGCTTTTCAGCTACACAGAGCTCTTCTTCAGGTCTGGAAAAGGTACTGCCACTACAACACTCAAACATGTAGTTGAGTTCTCAGCCTTTGTTCTTCATCATCTCCAGTTGCATCACCCCTTCCTGTATAGTTATCTTCACCATTCACTGCATATTTTGGCATAAACTATTTTTCCTAGAAAGAGTAGTTCTCAAACTGTGTTCCAGGAACCAATCTCTGCAGATAACTGGCAGTACCAAGAATACTGGACGGAAAGATGTGAACTGGAAGTTTGGGTCATCGCAATATGACCTCTCTGACACAGTGTGTTGCAGAATGGAAAGCAATGAAGAAACAGGGTGATCCGTGACTAATGAAAAAACACAAACATACAAGCCACCCATTTGTGCCAGTCTAGCTTATGTTTTTGTGTGTATAGAAGGGTATGTATACAAATACAGCAGGAAAACTAAATTGCATCCAGTACATACTAGATGGGGGACAAAAAAACTCTCTATCAGGATCATTTGAGATGAGTTTTTGAACACAAATTGCTGTCCTAGTCCAGGCCAGCCTTACCAATAGGATAAAAGAAAAGGCATATGGCTCATACTCATGTTGGATATAATTCGATAGGCATGATTTCACACCACATCTCTGTATTCTTCAAGGCTTGGTTACCATTTCTGTCTATGATAAATGGTCGCAAATATGGTGTATACAAGCTGTTGGCTGATACATTATTCACTCCCAAAGTACCTATTTCTCCTCTTCTAATGAGTCTGTCTTATTTTCTGACTTGTGATTAAATGATTTCATGGATTCAGGTATTCTGAAGCCCAGGATCATTTGGATGACCACAGTCAAAGGCCAGTCTTGCATCTGTAACTCACACAGATAGTCCCATTGATTTTATTTGCACTACGTGTATGAGTAAGGATTATTGATGTAAGGAAAGCAAGATACAGAACTATAGGAAAAAGAAACAAAACAGACATTCCAAAAAGTTAGAGTAAATCATGTAAAATAGAAAGTATAGTACACAAACTAATTGAGACAAAACACAGTCTCAAATATGCACTTGTTTTTCACAAAAGATTTTTACAAATGGTTGCAACTGCATCATCCAGGACCAGCTTTTCAAATTTCATCCATCCATGTGCACTTCTGAATATGTTTGCACATGCCTGTATGCTTGTGCAAAACGGTTTGGCTGTGCATTGGCATTAGAGCATGTGCAAGGGGGTGCATCTCAGAATGCATGCACGCACTTCTGAAAAATTTCTTTGTTGTGTTAACATCAAGAGCTAATGTAAAGAGTAACCAGAGGAAGCCATTTGTCCTGTACAACTTTTTATTCTTGCTTTGTAAAGTGCCTAGCACAACAGGATCCTGGCTGGGTCTCCTAGATAATATGATAATGTAAATAATAAATAATAGCAAGAAGTTTTATTGGTTCTACAGACCCAGTAGCTATGCTGCATGTTCTTGAACACCATCTACGGGTGCATTTACATCTATTAGCTATTTACATATGTACATAGAAAGCACTCCTATACCATATCCTTCCCATAATGGAAACTGAGTAATTTCAATCAACTATGTAATCCTTCAAATAATTAGGCAACTTTACGGCTCTTCCATTTTGTGTGGTTCCACTCTGAGTCCCTTCCTTCTCTAGCAATTTGCCTTTATTTTGTATATGGTGTTTCTCTCCTCCTATTCTGAATGCATTCAAGTACAATTTTAGCTGTTCCTTTGTTTTTTCACGACTGTGCCAGTTATCAACAGCATAATTAAGTTGCAAGTGTGATTGTCACAATATGTGTATGCTGGCTTTATCATCTTTGGCGCCTAAAAGTACTGCATATATGGTCTCTAATAAGTTAAAGGGGGATTCACAAAGGTATTGGCCCACCCTGGTTGCATGTTGGTGTATCATTTCAGCCGTATTTTGATCAGACGTAATGAAAACATATCTCCTATGTATTGCATTTCTTTTCGACACAAAGGATGGCATTCACAGGGGGGATTTGGGTGCCTAAGTCCAATGTTTAGGTGTCACTAGCATTCACAAAACCCTGCTCAGCGGCCACCTAACTCTGTGGGCACCTAAAGACCCTACAGGCTAGATTTACAAAAGGACTTAGGCGCCTAACTGCCACTTTAGGCATCTAAATCCCAGAATCAGGCCCCATTGGCATTCACAAAGCCTCTGTTCAGCTGTTGCCAAACCCTGTAGCCTGAGGCTCCTATACTCGCTCAACACATGTGTTGTTGCAGTAAAAGTTTCTGCCTCTGGGCATAATCACCTCAGCACCACTCTAGGTATCCAGACGTGTAAGACCAAGTGTGACACATGACCTGGGGAAAGATAGGGGTTCTTCCACCTAACTCACTGCAGCACCCAATCCAATAAGCATGCTCAGAGCTGGCCAACCAGATCAGGACCCTATCGGTAAGCTCACGCAAGCTGGAGCAGGCACAAGTGTCCTCATAATTTTTAGCCTAGTGGTTAGGGTACTCACTTGGGATGTGGGAGACCTTCAGTTCAAGTTCCCCCTCTGCCTGGAGGGAGTAGGGATTTGAACGGAGATCTGCCATCTCTCAGGTGAGTGCCCTAACCAGGGGACTGTTGTTTCATTCACAAAGGGCAAAGCTGAATGCAGGTTAAGTTGAACAAGGGAAACTCTATTCAGTTCTGTGCACTGCTCTGTCCATGCGGCTAAGTTGCTTCCAGCCTAACTTCTGCATTCCCTGTTCCACTGGTGTCCTGTCAATAACAGCTCCTCTGGGGAACACTAGCCCTCTGACTCCAGTTCCACTGATCATGATACAGCTTTTCTATTTCACAGAGGTATTAATACAAACATTAAAAATAAATAATTGATGCTCAGGCCCCCTTCAGCCAGAGGTTGCTAGCACATAGCCAAGTTGGAATCTCATCTTTATGACAGACTCAACTGACTAGTCTCTGAGATAGGGTTTAGTCTCCTCAACAGACAACCACATGGGATGACCTCTCTCTGTCTCCCTTTGACCAAGCCTAGCTCACTATCTCTCTATGAAGTCTTCTCCCTCCCTGTGGGGGAGGCCTCCAGCTGGTTCTCTGTCTCTCTGTTCTGATCTCTGTAGTCTTTCTCTGGGTCTTCTGTCTGCTGGCTCTTAAGTGACTCCTGTTCTTTTGGATCACTTGTCCATGTTGCATAATCACTTTGTATGCCCTAGGTGCTCCAGCATCCACTTCACAACTCCTTCGGTGCACTGCTTCCAGTGTCTCTCTCTAGTGGCTGGATCCTCACAGGAGTGCCCGTTTCCAAGGCCAGTAAGTCTTTGGCTGACCTGATGTATTCTAGTGCCTGCTTTCTCTGACTGTTGACCATTTCCTCTCAGCAGTGTTCCCATCCTGCTGGCTGTAACAAACCACCCCTCAGTCATCCCATCAGTGCCTGCACTGGACTGCTTTGGCACCCCTGTGATGGGGTATTCCAGTTTGCCAAAAATGCTAACAAGAGGGCCAAATTAGAAGAAACAGCCATGAGTAACTCTCTCTTAGCTGTTTCCACAACTGATTCCACTCTACCATTACTCTGTGGGTATGCTGGGGAGGAGGTGTGATGGTCAAACTCCATTTGTGTGCAAATTCTTTGAATTCTTCTGAGGCAAATTGGAGTCTGTTGTCAGTGCATGCCATGTCCGGAATGCCGTATCTCACAAAGTGGGCCTTCAGTTTACCAAAAACTGATTTGCTTCTTGTAGCGAGTAGGCCATTTGACCTCCCAAAAGTCTGAGCAGTCCATTTTAGATATATTATATATCAAAGGACACCTGCCATTAAGAAAGGTATCTCTGAGTCTTAGTTGAAAGCAGTAAAATATTATTAATAATATTCCTAACTGCCTGCAATATGCTTTCTTTAGACCAATTACTGTATTTCTCAGTAGACTGTATTTCCTTTCTACTTTACAGGTTTCAGAGTAGCAGCCGTGTTAGTGGTTCTGTTGTGTGGTGTGTGGTTGCTGGTGAGTATTTGCTTCAGATTGGGGGGCTGTCTGTAAGCAAGGACTGGTCTGTCTCCCAAGATCTGAGAGAGCGATGGCTCGTCCTTCAGGATAGGTTGTAGATCCTTGATGATGCGTTGGAGGGGTTTTAGTTGGGGGCTGAAGGTGATGGCTAGTGGCGTTCTGTTGTTTTCTTTGTTGGGCCTGTCCTGTAGTAGGTGACTTCTGGGTACTCTTCTGGCTCTGTCAATCTGTTTCTTCACTTCAGCAGGTGGGTACTGTAGTTGTAGGAATGCATGATAGAGATCTTGTAGGTGTTTGTCTCTGTCTGAGGGGTTGGAGCAAATGCGGTTATATCGTAGCGCTTGGCTGTAGACAATGGATCGAGTGGTATGATCTGGATGAAAGCTAGAGGCATGTAGGTAGGAATAGCGGTCAGTAGGTTTCCAATATAGGGTGGTGTTTATGTGACCATCGCTTATTAGCACCGTAGTGTCCAGGAAGTGGATCTCTTGTGTGGACTGGTCCAGGCTGAGGTTGATGGTGGGATGGAAATTGTTGAAATCATGGTGGAATTCCTCAAGAGCTTCTTTTCCTGAAGAGTTTCTTCCCTGAAAAAGCACAAGAACAAATCCGCACAGACACACCCCTGGAGCCAGGACCTGGGGTATTCTATCTGCTACCCAAGATCCATAAACCTGGAAATCCTGGACGCCCCATCATCTCAGGCATTGGCACCCTGACAGCAGGATTGTCTGGCTATGTAGACTCCCTCCTCAGGCCCTTCGTTACCAGCACTCCCAGCTATCTTCGAGACACCACCAATTTCCTGAGGAAACTACAGTCCATTGGTGATCTTCCTAAAAACACCATCCTAGCCACTATGGATGTAGAAGCCCTCTACACCAACATTCCACACAAAGATGGACTACAAGCCGTCAGGAACAGTATCCCCGATACTGTCACGGCTAACCTGGTGGCAGAACTTTGTGACTTTGTCCTGACCCATAACTATTTCACATTTGGTGACAATGTATACCTTCAAATCAGCGGGACTGCGATGGGTACCCGCATGGCCCCACAGTATGCCAACATTTTTATGGCTGACTTAGAACAACGCTTCCTCAGCTCTCGTCCCCTAATGCCCCTACTCTACTTGCGCTACATTGATGACATCTTCATCATCTGGACCCATGGAAAAGAAGCTCTTGAGGAATTCCACCATGATTTCAACAATTTCCATCCCACCATCAACCTCAGCCTGGACCAGTCCACACAAGAGATCCACTTCCTGGACACTACGGTGCTAATAAGCGATGGTCACATAAACACCACCCTATATCGGAAACCTACTGACCGCTATTCCTACCTACATGCCTCTAGCTTTCATCCAGATCATACCACTCGATCCATTGTCTACAGCCAAGCGCTACGATATAACCGCATTTGCTCCAACCCCTCAGACAGAGACAAACACCTACAAGATCTCTATCATGCATTCCTACAACTACAGTACCCACCTGCTGAAGTGAAGAAACAGATTGACAGAGCCAGAAGAGTACCCAGAAGTCACCTACTACAGGACAGGCCCAACAAAGAAAACAACAGAACGCCACTAGCCATCACCTTCAGCCCCCAACTAAAACCCCTCCAACGCATCATCAAGGATCTACAACCTATCCTGAAGGACGAGCCATCGCTCTCTCAGATCTTGGGAGACAGACCAGTCCTTGCTTACAGACAGCCCCCCAATCTGAAGCAAATACTCACCAGCAACCACACACCACACAACAGAACCACTAACCCAGGAACCTATCCTTGCAACAAAGCCCGTTGCCAACTCTGTCCACATATCTATTCAGGGGATACCATCATAGGGCCTAATCACATCAGCCACACTATCAGAGGCTCGTTCACCTGCGCATCTACCAATGTGATATATGCCATCATGTGCCAGCAATGCCCCTCTGCCATGTACATTGGCCAAACTGGACAGTCTCTACGTAAAAGAATGAATGGACACAAATCAGACGTCAAGAATTATAACATTCAAAAACCAGTTGGAGAACACTTCAATCTCTCTGGTCACTCGATCACAGACCTAAGAGTGGCTATACTTCAACAAAAAAGCTTCAAAAACAGACTCCAACGAGAGACTGCTGAATTGGAATTAATTTGCAAACTGGATACAATTAACTTAGGCTTGAATAGAGACTGGGAATGGATGAGTCATTACACAAAGTAAAACTATTTCCCCATGGTATTTCTCCCTCCCACCCCACCCCCCACTGTTCCTCTGATATTCTTGTTAACTGCTGGAATTAGCCTACCTGCTTGTCACCATGAAAGGTTTTCCTCCTTCCCCCCCCTGCTGTGGGTGATGGCTTATCTTAAGTGATCACTCTCCTTACAGTGTGTATGATAAACCCATTGTTTCATGTTCTCTGTGTGTGTGTATATAAATCTCTACTCTGTTTTTTCCACCAAATGCATCCGATGAAGTGAGCTGTAGCTCACGAAAGCTTATGCTCTAATAAATTTGTTAGTCTCTAAGGTGCCACAAGTACTCCTTTTCTTTCTACTTTATTTATATAAGGCCAAATGTTGTTGGGATCAGGCTACTCAAACAACCTTAACTCTGCCCCAGACCATCATCAATCTCCCGTTTCCCACCCAGCCTTCTCTAGTCCTGCTCTGTAAGATTTTATTAAAGTATTTTTCTGCATGAGTGTGTAAGTACATTTTCATACTGCTAAGAGCTTCAAGAAGTTTGCAGCCTGTCTGCCACATTCTATTTGAAAAAAAAAAAACTGTACTTCTAAAGTTTCCATCTGGAGTGTTGCAAGTACACAGCATTGGTTTTATAGATGTTTGTCTCTGATCCAAAAGGTATGTTTACATTGCAGCCAGAGGTTGAATGGCAGCGTATGTAGATGTACCCATACTACCTGAGATCTAGCTAATTTGCTAAAACTATTGATGCCGTGGGCTGCACAAGCCCACCTGACCCTCCTGGGTATTTACCCATTGGTACAGCCTGCGCTGAAGTCCATGACACCACAGCCTTACTTCCCTTTTTTAGTGCGCTAGCTACCTTACACAAGCTGCCATTCACCCCTGGCTGCAAAACAGATGTACCCTAAGTGTGGTCTTTAGCAGCCACACTAAACTGTGGTCTCACCTTTAATGTCCAGTCATTGAAGGATCTAGGCTAACATCTGCAGTTTGTGGCCTAATAATTTGAATCTGTAGATATGCTAACTATGGCTAATAACATTGATCTGATAGACGATGTTCACCTTTTGGAAGTAGTGGGAACTACTACAGCTTTAGAGAAGACAGGAATCCTTGGAGTTAGAGACATAAACACTGGTGCAGTTTGGTTTAAATTACACTGTAGTGTGTAAGATTCTGGTTTATTATTTATTACAATTATTACATTCAATATTATAAAGAAAAAAGTGCCTTTTACAGAAATATATACAGTATAGTACAGATATTAGATCAGCTGATTACTTGCCTCTGCCCCACATAACCTGCATCAAGTCAGTTAACTTTAAAATTACCCCATCTCTCTGAGCATATCAACCAGACATCCCCTCCCACCCCACCCCAAAAGCCTGATAGATCCCCATCTAATTAGGTGGCTGCGAGTCCTGAATGTCAACACATTCAGGTTATTTCAGACCAGAGACTGGTAGATCCCCATCTAATTAGATGGCTGCGGGTCCTGAATGTCAACACATTCAGGTTATTTCAGACCAGAGACTGTGAATTCCACAGTAAAAGGTCCTTCATGGAGAACCGCCCTGCCAGCTGTCTCCTTTCTTTTAGATCATGGTAGCTCTAGCTTGAGCACCTCCACTAAGGCTAACAATGTCAGTCTGGCTCAGAGAAAGAGGCAGTGTCTCAGGTAGTTTGGTTTTAGATCATTTGGGGCCTTTTGAGGATGAGGTAAATGAAGTAACTGAATCTGTGTGTTCTTATAAGAAAACTCTCTCTCTACATTTCTGGGTATACTAAGGATAGCAACATGGGGTCAGAGTTAAGGTTATTTGGGTGACCTAGCAACATGAAGGCATTACGTTTGTTCAGATGACCTTATCTGACCCTCTCCAGTGGCTGGTGTGTGTTTGTTGTAATTGAAACCTTAACTTGGATTTCCCAAGTTTCCTAAGCTTACCTTTTTCTTTTTAACTGAAATGTTCTTTGTAGGCATGTTCCACACCCAACAATTTTGGAGGGGCACTTGGGACTGTTTGTTCATTATGTGAGCTGAATTTCTCCTATTTAGGGGTTCATTGCATTGTACCCTCATTCTACAACTTCTGGGAATATATGGCTGTATATGGAAGGTTCACTTAGCTTTTTCTTCTAAGGTATATGTGGTTTAGATCCTGTCCATTTGGTGACTGATGAAGTTGCTGGGATAGGACCTGGGGTAAAATCCTTCATTCTCAAAGGTCACAGAAGGGAACCGGGGAGTTTGGGACTTAGCAAGGAGGTGATTAGGGGAGAGCCCTGTGTGGATACAAAATTTGTATTCGCATCTGATCCGTGATCCACAAAAATGGTCTGTGGCTAGCGGCAGCTATAAAGTGGATGTCGTCAGAATTGCAGGGCTTTAGATATAAAATCTGGCTCTGTATCCATTCGCAATCTGCAAAAATGGTCTGCAGATGCAGATATCTGCGATATAAAGCGGATATCCATGGATTTGCAGATCTCTAGATTAGGGTTCTCCAGTCCAGCATAAATGGGTGGGAATTTGAGAAAACTGAGCACCTAGGGAACATTGCCACAATCTGTAAAATTGAACAGTGTTATTTTATGGCTCCCTGACTCATTCTTGTCCCTAGCCTTGGGTGGACAACTAACCCTGTCACTGGCAATCAAGTCTTACCTCCTAAACTTCCCAGTTTCCTGTGCTCAGTTACCCTCTGTGAAAATCAGCAACTGTGTTTGTTGTGTTGTCTTTGCCCCTCTTCTATCACACCTGCAGAGTTGTACAATGTATTGCTTCATCCCAACAGCAGCACATTGGCTTGTCAGGCATAAACTGCAAGCTGTTGTGAAGCATTCTCTGGTACTTTTGAATGGAATCTAAACTAAATTGTGATAGAAAACAAAACCAATAGATTACCTACCTTGGGTGTTTTTGAGATGCATAAAACCTGATTTTCTAATGCACCTAATGATGCAGATATAGACATACAGTTTGTGTAGAGAAAATCTATGTTAATTATTATGCAGCTCATACTTCAGATTTGTTTTCCTTACCAGAATTTATCTTTGCTGAAATTTAAGTTTGCTGAAAGTGTGAGTGTGTGTGTGAGTGAGAAAGAGAGAGAGACTTATTACCAGTTTCAAAGGCTGTCTAACTGGTGACACCATTGCAGCAGTGGGGATTTCTCTTTTGAATTCCCCTTTTAGTATTGGCACTGACAGCAAACAGAGGGCATGATCACTTTGATTAATAAAATGTACATGACATTGCTTAGCAACCAGAGGTTGTTTCTCTGACTAACATTCTTGGGCAAGGCTCATGTGAACGTCACTTTGTATCACCGAGGAATGCAGGAGTCAGAATCTAATTTTCATGAGCTCAGAAGAGTAGGAAAGAAACGTTACTTACCTAAATGGTTTATTATGACTGTTCTAATGCAGCAGAGACATTTTAGCAAGCGCAGGTGACACAACAGAAAAGGTTGGAAAGACATCCATGTACAGATGGGGAGAGTGCAGCTGGGAACAGTGTGGAGAAACATCTGTTGCAAAAGTACTTGGTTTGCTATCATCTGTTTAGTTCTCCCCAAAAGGCTACTCAGTGTAACAAATGAATGACTACATATCATTTCAATGTGGCAAATACAAGAAGGACCTCTAAGGATACAGCTTTGACACTCTCCTGGAAAGCATGTGAAACATGGTCTCCTTGTCATTAGGCTGATGCAGTGTTAACTCCTGATAAACAGCCAAAGCCAAGCACAGCCTGGCTTTCACACTTTCTTCCACAGTGATGTTCACACACTTTTGACACTCTGACACTGACTATATATTAAAGAAGGCTATAAGGCTATGTATAGTATAAATTCACCCACCCCAAAACAGTTGTTAAAAACCAGCGCAAGTACACCACCAAGGCACTAGAAAAAGCCAGGAACCCCCTGTTGACACCCTCACTCAATCCCTGCAATTGACAGCCATAATTTCATTGTCTACACTTTACCCCACTCCCACCCCCAACTCGGGAGTCTCCTCCCTCTGCCTCCACCCTTAAGCCATCTTCTGGCACCAGTCCCCCGACTTCTTCCGCCTCCCACTTACAAGAGGGGGCAGGGAGAGTGAGAAACTTGGACCTGGAGTGTCTGATGAGCAGCGGCTTCTCCCTGCACTTGGCTACAGGGGAATGCTTGTCAGACTGACCTGAAGAGGTTGGTCACACTGGGACTCCAGCTAAGGAGACTGAAGTCTTCTCCCAGAGCCTGGGGGGGGGCGGGGGGGCACAATTGATCCAACTCTCCCCATCCTCCCTCTCCTTTTCATGGCTGTTTACCCCCCTTGATTTCCCTTGCTCCAGGGAGACTGGGGGTGGATGTAGGGGGCAAATAGGCATGTTGTGGGGCAGGAGAGCTGCTATCAGCCTACCTTAACAGTGTTCTTGTTTGCTTGTAGAATCAAAACAAAGTTATGACAGACACATACGTAAGTGCTGATAAATGCCTCAGCTACACTAGCAAACTGAGCCTTTGCTGGTAATGGCTGTGAGCAATGGGTCTGCTTAACCATGGCAGAAATGATGCAGCCCATGACAAGACTATTTTCAGCACCATTACGGGGAAGTGTGACTTAGATGTGGTGGTGCCAGATCATCCCTGCACACACAGCGAGGCCTGGACCAGTGAGAGAGAACACCGTTTTCTACAGTCAAGTGGTGAGACTGTAGAGTCCATATAAGGGGCAACGTGCCGGGCTTGGCAGTCAGGTAAAGGACATGTGACAGGCAAAATAGCAAATGCTACTGCCAGCCAAGGGAACTCAAAGATTAGAGTGTCTTATCAGCACAACTATTATTCACATATTAAATTCTCCAAATCAGAGCAATGAGAACACTGGGTCATGTGTTTCCTTGCCATGTAACTCATGTGTGGGGGTGATGGGAGAAGCAAATTAACGTAAACACTGGCTGCAGTGAAGCGATTCTTCTTCCATCCCACTTCGCTGGTAGGGATGCAGAGTGGGTAGGACACAAAAAAGCTAAGGATCTGCAGAGAATCCAACCCCCCCCAATCTCTGTGCTTCCCTTTGCCCCCCTCCTTCACAAAGGCAATTGCAGAGCATGCTATAGTCACAGTTGTAGGCTCATAAGCCATTTCGATGCCTCCTCTGTGATGTTGTGGATATCATCCAATTCATCTTTGCATCCATATTTGGGCACTGTGTTATGTGTTCGACGGTTTGGATGTTCTCACCACAGTTTCACAAAGGGGAGTCTTTGATTTTCCATTCGTGCATCAAGTAACTGCATCTTCCGTGGGTTGTTGGGATGCACTTAAGTGTGGTCCAAAGTCTGCATGGCAGGTTGAAACCAGGAGGGTGATTTGTTGGGTCAGTGATAATGTGCTTGTTTGAGATGGATGATCTAGATCTAGAGTAGCAGATCTAGACACACTTTTATTTCCTGGCCAGATCCAGAGACATGAGGTGGTCATGCATGGGCCATAGTGGTTTTCATCATTCAGGTGTTGATGGGGAATGATGTCAATAATCTGCCAGATGGGAAGTTCTGGGTAGTCATGGCTGCATTGCTGTTCTTGGGCTATGGCTATATCGTGACAGGTAGCTGGCGGTTCAATGTTTGCTAATACAGAAAGCCATGACAGAGGTGTTGAGTTTAAAGTTCCCATGAAAATTTGCAATTCAGCTGCCTATCCACAAGTTGGGTATGGCAGCTTCTTGTCCACACCAGTGCACAGTGCACAGTACACTGCAACTGAGTACACCAACGGCCGATGTTTCTAGCACCGGGGCAGTAGATCCACAGTTTGTTTCGGCTAACTTTTGGACAATATTGATGCAAGTCTTTGCTTTGAAGGCTACTTCCTTGAGGTGGTCATGAAAGGTGAGTGTACAGTCAAGAACGATACCAAGGTATGGTGCTTTGGGTCATAACACACAGTTTCACCACAAAACTCAACACTGAAAAGTTTTATGCACTTCTGTTATCAAGGTGGAAAGTGGAGACTACCGATTTGCCCGGTTTTGGTCTCAGCCACCACTTTTGGAAGTGCTCCAAAAGGTCAGAAGTAAGGGTCACATCAAGGCCTTTAAAGCGATGGGCTTGAGTTGTGAGTGCCAAATCATCAGCATATGCAAACTTCTGTGCTATGGCTTCAGGCCTGGTGGCAGCCTGGCAGGAGCAGTAGATGTACTGCCGCTGTCAGCCACCCACTTGCTGTACTCTGCGATTGCAGAGGAGAGTTACAGAGTGTATATGTTGAAATGCCAATAGGTCGGCCCTGGCCCCTGCACACATAGAGAGGCCATCACGGTGGCTAGATGGTGATCCAAAAACGGGGCTGGCCAGATGCTGGAGGAGTGGGCCTGTGAAAGGTGGAAGCGTGACAAATAGATGTGGTCCAACCAGCAGCGGTGCAACTGATGGGCCTCCACCCGGACAAAGGTGAACGTCAAGACGTCGTCCGGGTGGTGGTCGCACCAGACATCCACCAAGGAGTGATGATTGACAACCTCCCGGAGGACATCCTCGGCGGCTGGGCACTGCTCGGTCCCGCTCCTCAAGGGTGGTGTTAAAGTCCCAGCCCTGGACCAGGCACTAGGTGGGCAGCAACATGGACACTGTAACGTTTCCTGCAGCCCGCCTTCAGGCTATAGGGAACATGAGGCTTAGTGTGACTTCACAGCCTTCTCCCCCTACTCCTGGTCCTGCCTTTTTCTGAATGCCTCATGTGTCCTAAGGAGGTTTTGTGGGAAGCGGGGATGTGGATGACTGGTCTGGAGGAGGAATATGCCATCTAGTCATTTCATTCCCTCTCCCTCTCCCCCATCCCATGGCTCCACTATGGCTTTGATCCAAGGATTTTCTGCCCTCTACAGCACACAGTAGTGGGAGCATTTGGGTCAAAATTAGAGACAAGCCATGAAAACTGTGTTACAATTTACTTAGCGGAGCTAAGTTTCAAGGATCGTTTTTGCAGCTGTGCTGAAAGTGGCTTTGCCCCATTCCCACTAGCATTAAATCCATGTTCAGGGGGACAACTGTTGGCAGCAATTACTGACTGCATGTCCAAGGGATTCACTGTCTCTTGCAACCCAATCTGCACACAAGCCCCATTGGCAGAGGTTGCTCAAGGGCTACATTGAACCAATACAACCGTGCTGAATGCTGGGTCGGTTAGAGATCATGTGCCACTGTGGGGTACTAGTGGATTGAGAAAACCCCTGCAAGCTGATTTCTCTGGGAAGAGCCCAGTATCTGTCTCTCTGAGAGCACCCAGATGACTGGGTCAATGCAATTGCCATTTGGGAGGAGGAAGCACATCTTTTCCCTGCTCTCAGCCAGCCAGCAGGAGCTGCTGTGCCTGAACATGGCTGAAGAACTGAAACAAATTAGGGTATAAACTGTGAACTATTGATAAATGGTTGGTACAAATCCAAATACCTGTGTGTGTAAATTGCTGTTCAGGCTGGAACCTTTGGCAGTCAGCAAACCCATGAAAGAGAAGCAGACATAATTGAGGAATAAAACTAGTTATGAAAATGTGCTTGTTGCTGAACTAGAAACTACAGCTCTGTAGGGAATTCCCCCGGCTTTCAGGTAACCTCCCAGGGCAAAAAACCACTAGGGAATCTTCTTAGAGAAGCCCAAGGTTCCAGACAGCTAAAACAGAGAGATTAGTAGAACTATGACCTAACTGGACCTTAGATTATCAATTTTGTTATTGCAAGAGAGATTCATGGTTCCACTGCTTTGTCTGTTGTGTCAATGCTTATGAGAATTATTTCCCACTGGATTCTTACTTTCAGGACTTAGCACCAGACCCTGGTTCCTGCTCTGGCAACACAAAGCAGCTGGATTCCCAAGTGGGTATAGAGTAAAGGGAGCTTCCTTCCTGCCCACTACAGGGAAATGTCTGGAGAGCACTGCAGTATGGGAAGCCTCAGCATACCCCTTTGAACCATGACCAGCCCATATTTTTTTGGAGCAGCCCTGAGGAAATCTGAATTATACACGCTGCCATGTGAAGGCTTTTGAAGTCTGGTTAAATCCTAAAGGCTTGTGTGCAATCATTTTTGCATTGAATCTTGACTACAATGAGAAACAGTACAATGAGCTGCTGCTGACACTATCAGGTCACCCTAGCAAAAGAGGTTCTCTTTTAGCCTTTGGAGAGTCTTGTCTGGTAAGAAAACATGCATACATTTGCAGGTGATACCAAAGTAGGAGGGGTTTCAAGCACTTTGGAGGACAGGAGTAGAATTCAAAATGGTCTTGACAAACTGGAGAAATGGTCAGAAATATACAGGGTGAAATTCAATAAGGACAAATACAAAGTATGACACTTAGAAAGGAATAATCAACTGCACAACTACAAAATAGGAAATGACTGCCTAGATAGGAGTACTGCAGAAAAGGATCTGGGGATTTTAGTGGATCGCAAACTAAATACGAGTCAACAATGTAATACTGTTGCAAAAATAAATAAAAAGCAAACATCATTCTGGGATGTATTAGCATGAGTGTTGTAAGCAAGACGTGAGATGTAATTCTTCCACTCTACCTAGTACTAAGGCCTCAGCTGGAGTACTGTGTCCAGTTCTGGGCACCACACTGCAGGAAAAATAGACTAATTGGAGAAAGTACAGAGGAGAGCAACAGATGTGACTTAAGGTCTGGAAAACATGACCTAAAAGGAAAGATTGAAAAAACTGGGTATGTTTAGTTTTAATAAGACTGAGGGGAGGGACATAACTGTCTTCAAGCACGTAAAAGATTGTTACAAGGAGGGTGATATATTGTTCTCCTTAACCCCTGAGACAGGACAAGCAGCAATGGCTTAAATTGCATCAAGGACAGTTTGGGTTGGACATTCAGAAAAACCAACCATCAGGACAGTTAAGCACTGGAACCAATTACCTAGAGAAGTTTTAGAATCTCCATCAGGTATGGTCTAGATCAGCATTTCTCAAACAAACACACAGACAAATAAAACCACAACCATCCATTCCTACACATATACATTTCTCATACTTCCTCCAGAGGTAAAGGCACATTTGCCATCAGAACTGTAGCCATAGAAGAGTGGGAAGAGAATCTTTGTGTCAAGCAGTAGAGTATCTTATCTGCTTTATAGCAAGCATTTTGCTTGCAGCTGTACCACCCCATTCTGTGATCTCACCAAATCAAACAAGCTACAAGAGGTAGGTCTTCAGAGACCAGCAAGTAAATCACAAGTGATGCAAGGAATGACGCCGATAAATCCCTCTGAAGTCAGTAGTGAATCAATGTCCCAACATGGCATTAGGGGTTCTATGCTATTGAAGACACCACCATTCAGATGGCTCCTAACCTGGTAATTGGTTTTCTGCATGTCAGTACAGTAATTTGTAACTGAAGAGGTCATCTACCCATTCTTTTAACAGACATACAGTTCCAATAGCCAATCACAAGGTAGGAAAATTGCTGCACCTTCTGCTGTTTTGCTACTGCTGTGACTTCAAGGTGACTCCTAGTCTAGTTAAACCAAAACTCAGACCTATTCAAATAAAATGAACAGATTAAAAAAAATAGTTTATATATTTGACAGAAAGGAACTAACCAACCGACTTGTAGGCAAGTTAGTTTTTATCCCAGTGTACTGACAGCTATGGCCAATTCAAAAGGGATGTAAAAGTGGAGAATGAGAAGTATATGTTGGCAAGGTGGTGTGAGTCAAACTAAACAAATATAGAGGGAGAAAAGGGAGAATTTAAGTTGCTGGGTTAGATATGGTGAAGGGGCTAGAAGAAGGTGAAAGTTGCAGAAACTATTAACAGGCAAATGTTTACTTCAAATTAGGTTTGATGTGGATTGAAAATCAGGTGAAAGGCCATAACCAAAGGGTAATGACACTGACCAATCTATCTAACTGGAGAGGTTTTTGATGGGTATCACTGGGATTGCCCTAATAGTCAGTTGCCTTGCATGGTGATAGATTTCAGAGTGGTAGCCGTGTTAGTCTGTATCAGCAAAAACAACTAAGGTGCCCCAAGGGCTCCTTGTTGTTTTTGCTAATAGTCAGTGTTATTGATTTAGGGCCTGAATCTGCAATGCTTACTCAGCTACTTATTAATACAGCTAGTTCCTTTAAATTGGAGAATTGCATTCTACGCTGTAAGCCCTTCCAGTTCTTCTCAGGGTCTGCCCATTGCCTATAAGGGGCCTATCATAGTTTTGGTGATATGTAAATACTAACATACAACTGTTTTTAAAAATACCCCTGTATTAAGTTTATCCCTCAGTAACAGAACCTCTTTAAGGTAGAGCAGTTGTTTCCTCTTGTTACTTTGTACAGCCTCCCAGATTGTCACACCACAACATATCAGTTATTTAAATTGCATATGAACAGAAACAAACACAGTTTACATCAAATGTTCATTCCATGGAAAGCACATGAATGAACGACTCTCCTTCCACATGCATTTGGCCTGCAAAAACTGAAATCTCACTTGCAAATTCCTGATGATAACCAGGACAACTGGCAAAGATTGTTTGAATTTGGCATTTTAGAAACTCCTGAGTTTTAGTCTGCTCGGCCAGCAGCAGTATTAACTGAATAGAAACATAAGAAATTTTTACTTGGACAGTCAATTTATGAATGAACAATGAGGTAGTTCATGTGTATGTGTGGGAGACAACACTGCCATCACCTGAATTAAAGAAGATGTGAACCAGGGTGAGTAAAGCTGGAATCAGGAAAACCAGTCACTTGGAGCTGTGGTTAATGGAGACAAACAATTTTTGTAATAAAACAAACATGTGCCCCCCTAAAATCAGGGTAATCCCCAATCCAAAACATGGTGCATTTGAGTCTCTTTAGCAATATGTACTGTACCAGGAATAATAGGGTAGATTCTCTTCTGCATCCAAGCCCTGTTTGTCTAGGGTAGGTGTGGCATGGGGCCTGTCACGTCTTGCTGATTCTGTGGCACACTTTGCCCTGCTGTGACAGAGCAGCAGTGTGGCTGATTTAATCTATGGTAGTGGAGTTTGGGGTCTAAGGTACAGATACTCAAAGTTATTTAGGCTCCTAACTTCCAGCCTAAATATCTTTTGAGGATCTTGGCCCAAGACACCATATGCCATCTGAGGATTGGTGTAAAGGAGAAGAGTTCCCCTACATGCTTACACACCAGAACAGAAAGTGGTAGGTGCAGAAACCGGCTCTCCTGCTTTATCCCACCCCCAAACAGGGGAACTCTCAGGTGGCATATAGCTGAGCTGGAATTCTAGCCAGAAGTGGCCTAGACTGTTACTGAGAATCTGGGTGCATATTAACCAAAATAAACTGATCATGCGGAAGAATAAAAGGTTTTGACCATAGAGAATTTGCACTAGGTTATTTCATTCTGATCCTCAACGGAGGACACAGACTCACACACCAACAGAACTTCTCTTTTTAAAGTGTTTATATTTTAGTGCCCCCCTCAACCTCCCACTTCTCTCCCCTACTTAGACTATCCAAAATCATTGCATTTAGAAAGTTCAGTGCTTTCTTTGTTCCTGTCATTAATTCTCTGCACTTAAATACCATGACAGGTGCATCAAAAATAGATTCACAGTGGAGTCAGTGGGAACCAGGGCAATGGGAGCCCTAAATGTTGTGAACAACTAAAATGGAGGACAAATCAATTACAGTTATTTCCTGCAGGTTGGGCTTTATAGTGGACACTCCAGAAACCAAACGTAGTTACCAACTATTCTGTCTTTATACAGCATGTAACATACTGATCAATGATTAGGGCCCCTCAGCACTACCACAATACAAATAAATAAATACCAATGAATTCCGAATTAGAATTTTAATTTTATTAAAAGTGATTTCACTTTCTATACACTTCTAGTATTCCTGGAAATAACGCCACATTTTTGTTCACAAGATTCCATTTTTCACATTTGTGAATAAAATATTCTTAGAGAGAGGAATTGCATAGCTGAGATACCACAAAAGGTACTTTTAAAGCTATAATTGCTATTTCAGATTCTTATGCCTGATCACATAAAGAAACAAATTATCATCCTAATATTATACTGCAATTATATTGTATGCAATGCTTTGAGATTCAGAAAAATATGTTCACGATATCTATTTAGATAGAAAACACATGCACCTGCATTGAGTATAGCTGGGAATCACAGAATGTTAATTTCCCCAACTAAATGCACCGTGCACTGCTGTTTCTCATAAAAGATGGTCAAGCACAATTAAGTTGTGGTCTCAGAATCTGGGTCTGATGGACCACTATGCTATTCTAGTTTTATGCTGGGGTAACTCCATTGAAACCATGAGTTATATTGGGGTAAAGCTGGAGTAACGTAGTGGTGAATCAGACCCATTATCTTTACAGGTGCAGAGACAAATCCAGTCAGAGATTTGTAAACATCACATATATACTATAGCCTAATGTGCCCTCTAACATCCAGCTAAGTTGTCATCTCTGTATTTATTATTATTATTATTATTATTAATGTATTATTAACATTGAAAGAAAATGTCAGATAGTTTGGGCCTAACTAGGAGGTTGTGTAAAATAGTTTAACCACTACTAATTATTATACCAAGCCAGCAGATGTGTTGAAAAGCAAATTAAATATTTAAAATTCTTTCAGTTATAACTATTTACTAATAAGGTACTTTTAATCTGATGGTCTCTCTCTAACTTTACAAAAAACATCAACAGCTGTACATTTACACAGAAACCTCCTCGTAAAAACAAGGCCTAAACTGAGTTTTGGCAGCAACATAAAGGCAACCGCATACTTTACTTTTCTTAGAAGACTAGCACCAGTGAGTACAAGGCACATCATGTAGATGGAAAAATAATTTAGTTTTATGTGGTGGGAGTAGCCTGATTGGTTACATTCTGGAAAATAAAAGAAATACTCGTCTTTATTCTTTCAAGGAAGGGATCAGCAAGAGTCTGGTGCTGCCCCGAAAAGTGTTTCCATTGCATCAGCTGTGACATAGAAAGAGGTTTCTTTGAATCAGCCTTCTCATGATGTTGTCCAAGCTGGCAACCTCTATACACAGAGAGCTTTTCTGAAGAAGGATCTGAAAAGTGATAAAGTGAAACAGAGATTGAGAACTAGCAAGAAAATTCTCAGTCTGGATCAGTATTGTATTTTCCAGAAAAGCAAGCGCAACCTTCTATAACAATACAAGCCACACACACACAAAAACGTAAATTACTTGTTAATTTCATTTCTCAAAAATCCCCCTCTGCCAGCCCAGAGTATGAGTCCTGGTACAAGTAGATGGAATGGAAAGTTTATCATCTGATCATTTCCTTTCTGCGAGCAGTATCTCCTGCAATTCTGTGACACATGGGCTATTCCCCTCTTCTCTGCAGTTCTGGAAGTGGTTCAGTGCAGCCTGTGCTGGTACTACCCCCTTTTCTGGCTTCCTGCCAGGAGTCATTCCAGAGCTGTGGAGAACATCTTAGAATAGGAGTAACAATAACCTGAATCCCAGCCAGTGAACTATGTACAGTGGGCTACTTGGCCCACAAACTGTAGATATAGAAATTAAATGTTGTTCTTTGGTTAATAAAGCCAGACAGGATAGGAAGAATTGTGGGAGATGCTGCTAGCAGGAAGAAAATTACTGCTAAGAAATTTTCCATTCTGCAGCTCAGCATCTCCTACAATTCTGTGATATAGAGGAAGTAGCGAGCAGTGAACATTCCCGTCCTCTTCAATTCCCAGACATGCCCCAAACCAGCCTGCCCTTCCTCCTCCAACCAGCCTGTCCTGCCCATCCTCCGAGGCCCCGCCCCCCACTCACTATATCCCGACTCCCTTTCTTGCTCTCCCTGCCCTCACTCACTCGCTCATTTTCATCAGGCTCGGCCAGGGGGTTGGGATGTGTAGGGGGGTGAGGGCTCCGGCTGGGGATGTGGGCTCTGGTGTGGGGCCAGGGATGAGGGATTTGGGGGGCAGGAGTGGGCTTCAGACTGGGGGGGTTCAGAGAGTGAGAGGGGGCTCTGGACTGGGGCAGGGGTTAGGGTGCAGGGGGGATGTTGAGGGATCCAGCTGGGGATGCAGACTCTGGGGTAGAGCTGGGGCTGTGGGGTTTGGGGTGTAGGAAGGTGTTCCAGGCTGGAACAGAGGGGTTCTGGATGGAGGGAAGGGGAGGGCTCTGGCTGTGGGTGTAGCCTCTGGGGTGGGGCTGGGGATGAGGGGTTTGGGGTGCAGGAAGGTGCTCCAGGCTGGGACTGAGGAGTTTTGAAGGCCGGAGGGGGATCAGGGCTGGGGCTGGGGCAGGGGGGGAGATGAGGGCTCTGGCTGGCAGTGAGGGCTCTGGGGTGGGGCTGGGGATAAGGTGATTGGGGTGCAGAGGATGCTATGGGCTGGGACTGAGGGGTTTGGAGAGTGGGACAGGGCTCAGGGCTCAGGCAAGGGGTTGGGGTGTGTGGGGCATTGAAGGCTCTGCGGTGGGGCTGGGGGGTTTGGGTGCAGAAGGGCGGGAGGGGGATCAGGGCAGGGGCAGGCGGTCAGGGCATGGGAGGGGGTCAGGAGTGCAGGCTCTAGGTGGCGCTTATCTCAAGCAACTCCCAGAAGCAGCAGCATGTCCCCCCTCTGGCTCCTATGCAGAGACGAAGCAGGCGGCTCTGCACACTGCCCTGTCCACAGACGCTGCCCCCGCAGCTTCCATTGGCTGCTGTTCCCAGCCAATGAGAGCTGCAGAGCTGGTGCTTGGGGCGGGGGCAGTGTGCGGATCCCCCTGGCTGCCCCTATGCATAGGAGCTGGAGGAGGGACATGCTGCTGTTTCTGGGAGCCTGCCTTGGCTCTGCTGCACTGCCGACTGGACTTTTAACGGCCCCGTCGGTGGTGCTGACCAGAGCTGCCAGGGTTCCTTTTCTACCAGGCATTCTGGTCAAAAACTGGACACGTGGCAATCCTATCTTCCTCACAGCAGCCTGCCCCTCCTCTTCCCCTCTAGGTACCCACCACGATCCTGCCTCTCCTCTTCCAGGCACCCCGCAACCAGCCTGCCCCTCCTCTTCCTCTCCCAGGCACCCCTCTCCACCAGCCTGACACACAGCCCTTGGCTCATGAACCCCTACACCCACCCATCCCAGTAACCTCTGACCAGCATCCACCTTTAGTATTTCTGTAATGGTATTTTTTGGCTCTTGCATCTTACTCTAAGTGTGTGGCTGCTTATATGCTTACCCTTGTCAGACTATTCTCTTTCATCCCTGGGATGGGAAAAAACTGGCAGAACTCTATATGAGAAGCATAATGCAAACAGCTTGCACTCTCTGACATCTCCATAACTACTTGGACAAAATCAGGGTGTGTGTGCAATTTTTTTCCCTCTGAGAAGGTCTACAATACTCCTATAACTGTAGCTCTTGATCAAGTCACTATCAGGATACTAGATAAAAAACAGACCCTGCGCGAGTGCCCATAGAAAACATTGAGCTGGATCCTATAGGTATATTTTATCAGCTCACATGAGCTCCATTTCCCCCTCAAGAACTGAAGCTCCAGCTTTTCAGCCATGAAAAGAACACAAAGGCAATGAAATCAGTGGATTCCTTGTCAAAGTGCTTTAACCAAAAGTAAAGTAAAAAAACAAAAAAAACCTCTTCACTATAAAAGCACCCTATCTTAACTATACAACCTCTGCCAGACTTTAAGTGAGAAGGGGAGGAGAGGAGAAATGAGCAACACTCTAATCTATCTGCTGGAAACATATAAACAACCAAACAGGGACAACCCCTTTTTTAATTGCTTAATTTCCTGTTTGCATCTGCTGGTAAGAAAACACGCATTTAGATGGCAGGCTTAGGAGGATTTTAGAAGAATAATTCTCACTACCTGCATTTTTACTTAGTGCTGTTAAAATTCAATTTAAAAATGTAGATATTTCTTTGGGTCTCATTACTATGATAGCAGAGTGTGTCTATTTAGAAGAGATCAGCATTTGCACCATTATCACACTAGTAGCGCTATTATAGATGAGCATCTCATGCCCATCAGAAGAAGGGAACTTATTGGGGCAACAGATGCACCTGTTTCTTAGATGCTGGGTCTGTCATAAAGGTTAGATCTGATGGAGAGCTACTTTAATGAAAACAAGATTAAGACATTTAAAAAAATATGAAAAAAAAATCCTATCCCTAATTTAAATTAGCTATATGCAAAAAGATATTAAACACCACACCACAAAGAAAGAGTGGAAAGGGAGGTATTAGGAACACTAGGGGAGATGGCACTACTTATATCCTTGGCATAGGGCAGGCAGAAGCTAGGGGGTCTTTTTGCACCTTTCTGCTGACTGTTCTAATCACTCTTTTCCAGTTTTAGACAGTAACCTTGCCACAAATGATTATCTGTACTTTGGGCACTACTACACCTTTGGCCAGATCCTCAACTGATGTAAGCTGGTATAGTCCCAGTCAAATCAATAGTGCTACAGTGATTTACACCAATTGATAATCTAGTCCCTTGTTTGTATCATCTAATCATTCTTGCTCTTAATACTTTCTTCCTCTGAGTTTCATAAATTATCTTGCCTGATTATAACCATTGCACTAGTCCAATTTGCCCTGATTGGTTTAGGTATTTAAGAGGCTGTTAAAAGTAGAGGTCATTAGTTCAAGGAATGAATCTTTTCTCATCATCAGCTGATGAAAAGGTCTTGTGGATTTGAAAATAAAATCAGGCATAAGGCAATATCATGAAGACCCAATAAAGAATTTCATTACTTTAATCCTCTTGTAGTGGGTGTCACTGGAAATGGATGTACCAACCCTGTAAGTGCCGAAGAGATAAAGAACAGAAAGCTCACTTTGATGGTCTTTCTTTCCCATACAGTTGCACTCAAGCAGGTCATGGGTAACACAGCTGGAATCTTCATGTAGTATAAAGAGATTTTTAAGTTCTTCAATGGAAAAATGGATGTGTTCAGATGTCTTGGAAAGGTCTACAACTGCCCCAGAAAGGCCTTGCTTGCTGATCTGTCTCTGATAGATCTTTTCTTCTATTGAGCCTGCATTGAAAAACAACAGACATAAGATTAATTTTAGACCGTATTTCTAAAGGTAGATTTCAGTTACCTGATAATTGCATAATTGGAAATGTTGGAGTATTACCTTCAGTTACTAAAAGAATAATCAGAGCAAAGCATAAGAACACAAGAATGGCCATACTGAATCAGACCAAAAGTCCATCCAGCCCAGTAGCCTGTATCAACAATGGCCAATGCCAGGTGCCCCAAAGGGTGTGAACCTAACAGGTAATGATCAAGTGATCTCACTCTTGCCATCCATCTCCACCCAGAGGCCAGGGACACTATTCCTTACCCATCCTGGCTAATAGCCATTAATGGATTTAACCACCATGAATTTATCCAGTTCTCCTTTAAACCCGGTTATAGTACTAGCCTTCACAACCTCCTCAGGCAAGGAGTTCCAAAGGTTGACTGTGCGCTGTGTGAAGAAGAACCTCCTTTTATTTGTTTTAAACCTGCTGCCCATTAATTTCATTTGGTGGCCCCTAGTTCTTATATTATGGGAACAAGTAAATAGCTTTTCCTTATTCACTTTCTCCACACCACTCATGATTTTATATACCTCTATCATATCCCCCCCTTAGTCTCCTCTTTTCCAAGCTGAAAAGTCCTAGCCTCTTTAATCTCTCCTCATATGGGACCCGTTCCAAACCCCTAATCATTTTAGTTGCCCTTCTCTGAACCTTTTCTAATGCCAGTATAAGCAAAGCAAAGCAAAGCCATATTTTATATTTATGCGATTTCCAAAAGTGTCCCACCCTCTTCTTATACTTGCCAAGATTTGCCTCCCTCCAGCCTATGTTAGAGTAGCATTTACATTTATAATATTTCTGACCTGTAGTTAGCAGTCTGTAAATATGCACAGTGTGTTTCTGACCATCTCTCCACACCCTGGCCATTGCCTAAAGAAGATAAAAAGGTAATGATGTTATTTGAAATCTCATTACACAAAGAACATTAGCTAAAACGTTTATTCTTTTCTAATCAAGTTCTTAGCACTTACTAGCTCCTTAAAGGGACACTGTCAAAATAAAATTTTCCAAAAAATTGTCTTTATCTGTATTACTATTAAATCTTAGGTTATTAAATCTGAAATATTTTTAAAATCGAATTTGCTTCTACCATTTACTCTCTGCCTCTCACCTTGCCTAGATTACCACATGAAATTTCATTTCTGCTAGCCCAAGTTTCACTTGTGGTTTTCAGGTATTAGCATGACTCTATTGGATTTAGGTTTCTAACACTGCACAGGAGTTTAAGTTCCTCCCCCCAATACTTTTTTTCAATATTTATAAAAACAGTGAAAAACATCCATTTTGGTTGGGTTTGGAAAATCAGTTTTTGCACAAAACCTTTAAATCTTAAAAAATTACTTGATAGTGTCCACTTAAGTGAATTTTTGGCAACAATTTAAGGGTTACAGGTACATATTCAGCATATGTGCACAAAGCACAAGTTTCAATATTTAGCAAGCTGTAATATTTGTGGCTGATTTTACTAGACTGTGTTTCAAGCAATACGACAAGTGACCACATGATGGTGCTGATGAAGATCAGGAACAAGAGCAAACCTCTGAGTTCCATGCAAGTGATAGGCAATTAGCATTACTGTACAATCCAAGGCGATTTATTGAAATTGTAAGAAATTTTTTTTAAAGACATTTAAAATTTGTTTAAAAAAAAGTTTTATCCAAGCACTCTTATGCCAGATAAAACAATACCTACAGAGCTACCACAATCATTACAAGAATAGCAGTAACTATTTTTCTCTTGTAACATCTGCTGCCATTTGATTTTGTCCCTTTCTTCATGCTACTCAGGACCCCTCCCCTTAGCTCAGATGTAGCTGAGTTCCCTCTTCACCAGCACACACCACTCAGAATGATCAGTTTTAATTTCATTTTCTTTTGGGAAACATAAGACAGACATGATGGCCATTCTACTAGAAAATCAAAGTCAACAGAAGACTGGGCCTTATGAGAAACCCATCCAGGGAGACCAGAGATTTATTCCCCTACACTTTATGCTCCTTGTTTATCCCAATCAGCTGTTCTAATTTAATTTTACCCTGAATATTCAAACTAGAGACAAGTATCTCCTGGCTGAATGTCACAATACAAAAAGAGACCCAACAGCTGATCGATATGGATAAAGTTGCATGGAAATCCTTCAGATGTGTTTCCGATATGGAGACAAAGCTAATTTAAACAATCTGCCATTTTTTTTCCTTCCCCACATAATTACACTTGTCTAGATGCAGGCTGAGCAATATTCAATAATGGACCAGTGAGAGATTTAAGGTCTGACATTTTAAATCTATCTCCTCATCAATTAAAACCCCATTTGGTCCACATCCCATCCCTGATACTCATAACTTTATCAAACCTGAATATCTGTGGCTGGATTCCAGTCAATGTCATATAAAATTAAATGAGATGCTCCAACAAGGTTCAGACCTACACCGCCAGCCTTCGAACTCAGCAAAAAGATAAACGCTGAACGGAATTTATTATTAAAACTATCCACAATCTGTTGCCTCTGGGAGACAGGAGTGTGTCCATCGAGTCTTGTATAAGAGTATCCATAATGTTGGCACATCTCTTGCAAAATATTCAATGTCTGTGTATAATTAGATACCAACACAATTCTGCCAATCAGAGAAACAAAGAACTTGTTATGTTGTGCATAAGTAGTTAAATCTAATGAAGCATTATATTTATTTATTGTAGACAACTGAAGAAATCAAATCACAACTCAGACAAAAATTGCACATCAGCCTGATTTTACTCACCTCTCTTTAAAAATGAAATATTTGACATTGCAAATAAAGACATGTCATACCTACTGTGAAGCATTCAAATAAATTATTAAAGTTATTTTTTCAACAGGATTTTGCTTAATGTACAAACAGGACCAAGCACAGAGATTAGATTATAAAATTTCTACTTTACACAAACTAAGTCTTGTAAGAGGAACTATATGCACCTGTATGTGGCTCCACTTAAAAAAAAAGCTACTGTGAACATCACCACACAATTTGAGAGATTTCTGAGTAGGAGAATTACAGATGGGCTAAATAGGGGCATTTATCTGAAGAAAATTCCTCCTCCCCAAGATGGGGTTTGGATAAAATGGGATGAGGAATAAAGGAGGGCAAATGACTTTGTAAATATTACAGATATTTCTGGTAAACTGGTCTCCTAGTCTTTTGAGCTATTGATCTCCCACTACATTGATGTTTTATCTGATACACTTATTCCATAATAGGGTGACCAAATGTCCCATTTTTATAGGGACAGTTCTGTTTTTTGGGGCTTTTTCTTATATAGGCACCTATCATCTCCCACCCCCGTCCCGTTTTTTCATAGTTGCTATCTGGTCACCCTACTCCAGAATCACTTGGTTTCAGAGATTTGCAATTAATCTCTGGGGAAGATTGTACTAAATGAGGAAGGGGGAAGAGGTCTAACTGAAGCAGTAAGACTTGTCACAAAGTAATGCCTCAGCACAAGCTGTAAATCAGTGGGTTTCAAACTTTTTAGGCTGCGTACCCCTTTCCAAATAATGTAGTCTACCATGTACCCGTCTGAGACAGACGGAGGCAACATGGGGGGGGCATGCGGGGGCAGATTACATATTATACATGCCCCCCAGATTTCTGCCTTCCATTTAGCAACAGCTTTTAAAGGTTTTCAAACTGGGGTGCACGCCCCACTAGGGCGGCATAGAAGAACATTCAGAGGGGGAGGCGGCAAGGCCAGATGGCTTGGGCCAGCCCCACATGGTGGGGCTCAGGGAGGGAGAGCCATCTCAATCCCCTGACTCACCTCAGCAGGCCACCCAGCCTGTCAGGGTTGTGGGGGGGCACACAATCAAAAATTATAACTCAAAGTAGGGGCTCAGCTCAAAAAATTGGGAAAAAAACAGTGTGTGGAGGTGGTGCTTCCTCCCCATCCCCTGCTGCATGGGGCTGATGCGCAAGCTGCCTGACATCCCCGCTTGCCCCACTGAATGTTCCTTTGTGCCCCCCTATGGGGGCATGCCCCACAGTTTGAAAACCTCTGCTGTCAATTAACAGTAGGAAAAGACAGCAGCTCCCTTTGTACTGACACACTGGGGAGTGCTTCTTCCTGACATTCTCTTTTGAAAAGGAACTTATAGACAGCTAATGTCTCCTAAAATGGAGTAAAAGGAAATCCCTGAATGATAGCTAGTCATAAACATGACTATACAGGAGAGAGCCCACAGTCTAGTAATTAAATAATATTTTATTGAACAGTTTAAAATACTGAGCACATTAACTGATTGCCCCAAGGGACACAAAGTGCTGGAAAGTCTATGCAAGTAACAGGCAGTATGTCACAGAATGGTAGTTTCAGTGTGAGACATCTGCTTAGTTGGTAGAACTCAGCATGAAAAAGAAAACAACCAGATATCTGTCCAGAAATAACAAAACCAGAAACTTGGACAAGCGTCCACCAGCTGTAATTCCTACGTTAATAATTTTAACAAGAGGCAAAGCTGTAGAGTAGAATACATGTACGTATGAATAAGCATGCTTGGTAGCTGCGCGGAGTGGCAGATCCCTAAGGGTAAATATTTTGGCATCATGTTTGTGTGAAAACATCAAGTGGGAAAATCAAAGGGATCATCTAAATTCAAAAGTAGCTAATATGTCTCTCATACCTTTCTTTCTCTCTCACCTTTCAGAAGGGCTGAGTTCACAGATCGCTGCCAACAGCTTTGCCAGGACCTGTAATTTTCCTGAGTCAGTTTCAGTGAAAGTGGTGGAGGTATAAACTTGTGGGAAAATATCTCTTAAACCTTCATAAAGATTGGATTCCTCACATTCATCACAAGTTGGATTACATTCTTTTTCCTATTAAAAAAGATTAATCTGTGGTAGCTGCATGACTTTTTGAAAAGGTTCTTAAAAAAAAAAGAAGCTTGTCAATATTTTCATTATGATTACAGAAAGCATCAGAGAAAGACAAGATCAAGAACCAGCACACAGATTTTAATGAACAAACAAGTCATCTGGCTGATAACCTCTCATCATTGGCTATACTGCAATTGTTACAAACCATTGTTATAATAAAATTAAACTTGATTCTATACCCTATAGACTAACGTCTCATCTACAACTGGATAGAAGATGGGGGAAGAAAATAGTATTGCTCACTCCTGCTTCTCTGATTTAAAAGAAGTAGTTACATGACATCAGAAACAAATGAGAGGTAAACTCATGCTTTGTTTGCTCCTGCTTCATTCTGTGCCAGCTTATTACAGAGCTTTACAGCATTTATTTTTGAGAAAACTGCTCTCTTCCCAACCAGAGATTAGGAACCGAGAGGATGAAGAGAAGCTATCAAAGGTATAATGGATCCAGAATGAAGGGGTAGAGGAAAAATGGTAAAATCACTTAGCTGCAGTCTAACAATAGCTATATCAGTGTAATAAAAATAACAGCAATAAAACCAACTTGTGTTTATATATCTATCTCCATCCCACCAATTTCTAAGAAGTTAAGCTTTCATGTTAAAAAAAAAAAGTTTCTAGCATTTACAGTTGTGAAGCAAATTTACTGAACGAACATAGTATTCTCTCCGAGTCACAGATACAGATTGAAACAACAACTCTTGCACTCTTGCAATAGGTTTACACTTCTTCCATTCATCTCAATTAATGGTGACTCCAAAGAAGAGGTGCCCAAACTGTGGGGCATACCCCACTCTGCTAGGGGGGTGTAGAGGAAAGTCTGGGGGGGATGAGGCAGGGCCTGGGCCAGCCCCCATGGGGGACAGGGAGGGAGCACCACCCAGCCCCTCCCCACCCCCATCTCTGCTCTGGTCGTGCCCCCAGCCGCATCCCCAGCTCCCAGCCTCAGCCTGGCTCCGCTCCCAGCCCTGACCCTTACCGCAGCCTGGCTGCAGCTCCACCCCTGCCCCCATCCCCAGCCTCAGCCCCTGGCCCCGTTCCCAGCCCCAGATCCACCCCCAGCCTTGGCCCCCTTATCCCTGTCCCTGCCCCCCCTTACCCCAAGCCATGGCCACACTCCCTGCCCTGGTGTGGGGACGGAGGGGGAGGAATAGATGGAGTAAGAGGGGCACGGCCTTCAAAGGTTGGGTCCTGCTGCTCTAAAGGCTATGGATGTTAATTTTAATGTCAATCTAATTATACCTTTTGCAGCTGACATTTTAGTAAGATAACTGAGGGAATCATAGAAATGTAGGGCTGAAAGTTACCTCCAGAGCTCAGCTAGTTCATCCCTGACAGGTGTTTGTCTAAGCTGTTTTTAGAAACCAATGACAGGGATTCCACAACCTTCCTTGGAAGCCTATTCCAGTGCTTTACTATGCTTATAGTTAGAAAGGTTTTCCTAATATCTAACCTAAATCTCCCTTGCTGCAGATTAAGCCCATTACTTCTTGTCCTACCATCTGCGGACAAGGCAAACAGTTGAACACCATCTTCTATAATAGCCTTTGAAGGCTATCAGGTTCCCCCTCAGTCTACTTTTCTCAAGACTAAACAGGCCCAGTATTTTTAACCTTTCCTATATGTCAGGTTTTCCTGAACGTTTATTGCCCTCCAATTTATCCACATTAAGAAAAATGTGTGGTGTCCAAAACTGAACACAGTAGTCCAGCTGAGGCCTCACTAGTATTGAATAAAGCTGGAAAACTATTTCCAACATCTTACTTACAAGACTCCTGCTAATACACCCCAGAATGATACTAGCATTTTTTTTGCAACTGCATCACATTGTCAACTCATATTCAATTTGTGATCCACTATAACCCCCAGATCCTTTTCAGCTGTTCTATCATCTTTTTGCGGATACAGACTAACACGGCTGCTACTCTGAAACCTATCATCTACCCAGTTATTCCCCATTTTGTAGTTGTACAATTGATTTTTCCTTTCTAAGTGAAGTACTTTCTACTTTTCTTTATTCAATTTCATCTTGTTGATTTCAGACTATTTCTCCAATTTATCAAAGTCATTTTCAGTTCTCCAAAGTACTTGGAGGTGTCATCTACAAATTTTATAAGCATATTCTCCACTTCATTAGCCAAGTCATTATTGAAAATGTTGAAACGTATCAGACCCAGGACAGAGCTCTGAGGCACCCCATATATATGTGCTCCCACTTTGACAGTGAATCAAAGATAACTGCTCTGAGTACAGTCTTTCAACCAGTTTTGCAGCCAATTTAATACAGAACACATTTCCCTAGTTTGCTTATGAGAATGTAATGTAGGACTGTGTCAAAAGCCTTACTAAAAACAAGATATACCTATTGCTTGCCCCCATCAACTAGGCCAATAACACTATCAAAGAAGAAATTAGGTTGATTTGGTATGATATGTTCTTGACAAATCCATGTTGGCTATTACTTATTATCCTATTATCCTTTAGTAGCAGTACATCCTTCCCATACCAATGATGGTGCACAGGGTGGAATATAGTCTCTTCTATTCCTCTCTGTCATTTGCTGCTGCTTTCATTTGCACTATGGCATTGAGATCTACTATTCTGTGCTTCCTGCAAAGAGTTCTTCATAAAGTTTTTATTGGGCACCATTTTTCTCTCACACCAGTTGGCTTCCGCTGGACAGCTTCATGTGGGATTCTTTGTGTTGGCACCTGGAGTATATGCCCCAAATATGCCCAGCGTTTCCTTCTGATCCTGGGGGAAAGGAGCTGCTGGTTGGTGATTTCTCAGATCTCTTTGTTGGTAATAGTCTTTCCAACCAATGCCCAGGAACTTTCATGGGCACTTCTTTTTGAAGACCTTTAGTTTTCTGTCAAGCATTTTAGTAGATCTCCAGTTCTCACAGACGGATGTTAGCACCAAGATTATATTTGAACTGAAAATTCCCAATTTTGTTCTGGTGCCGTATATCTTTAATTTCCATACATTGCTGAATTAAGTAAAGGTTGTGGGTGTCATTCCTTTCCTTGATGTCCCTTCCTTTTGAGGTGTCCATTAGCTAATATGGTGCTGCCCAGGTAAATGAACTTATGTATTTTCTTGATATTTTTGTCATTTAATGTGATATTACTGCTTGACATCTGAGTTGCAAGGATATTTGTTTTAGCATAATTGATTTTGAGCCCTGCTTGGCCTGCTATTTTTTCCAAGTTGTCTATCTTTGTAACTTTTCGTGGCGTGTGTGTGGCAGAGAGCAGGACATGGGTGGTCATGCCTAGTGTTTGGACTAGGAGTCACACCTAGTGACTAGAGCAGGAGCTGGTAGGCAGGAATAGGAGCTCAGGATCAGAGCTGGAATCAGTGGCCAGAGCCAAGGGGCAGAGCTGGAATCAGAAGTCAGGAATCTGAGCCAAAAGTTAGAGACGGGTTATCTGGAAGGCAGCAAGGCAGGAGCAAGGCTGGGTACAAAGGAGCAGGGTGGGGTCTGAGGCAGGAACAAGGTAGGAGCAGGACTGGAACAAGGTGGGAGGAAAGCTGGGAACAAGCAGGTGCAGCCACCAAACTATTGCTGCTGCACTAAAGAGCAATCTTCTAACATTTCCCACCAATCAGGCTGTGTATCCAATCTGGCAGCCTACTACAGGCAAGTTGCACTTGTTAGATTGCCCAGAAACTGGCTTGGCTTCAGTGCCTGATTCGCGACGTTCAAGGACATCTTAGGAGCCTCAGGGCCTGGTTTCTCAGGGTATTTCCGCGAGAACTCCCACAATAGGGTCAGGGCATGGATGTTCCCTGCTTGTTCCCAATACTACTTGTCTGGACTGCAGCATTCCCAGTCCACCGGGTACTGAAGTCTTCCCCTAACTCACCAAGAGTTGAGGATTTGGGGGACCAAGTACTCCTACTGTCCACATACGGATATGAATGGTGGGGTTGGAGCAGTCTGAGTATGGGTTCCTGGTATAGGTCTTCACAAGTGAGTTTTGAAAGATGGGGTGGATCTTCAAGGACTTGAGCAGCTGTAACTCAAAGGCCACTGGATTTATCTGTTCTATAGCACAGTAAAGGGAGCCAAGCGCCCTGGTGGCAACTCAGAAGACAGCAAAAATACTGCTCCAAGATTTGATTGACACTCTCTGTCAAACCCACCTCTACCTCTTTGCAGTCAAAAAGCTGAAAAGTAACAAAGCGGTGGAAAATGATCAAATTACAGCAAAAATGCTGGAAGTGCTTGATAACACCACCCTAATGAAACTGACAAAATTGACTTTCTAATGTTTAAGTTTTTTGAAAGCTCTAAAGCACATCATTTTGGGAGGTCATGTGTGGAACTCCACTGATACAGTTTTTAAAAGCAACTCATTTTAATGACTTTTATTGTGTAGCACTGTCTAATTATTTGTGTTGAAGCAAAATACAGTACATACCTTTATGGCTTTAAACAGAAGACAGGGATGGTTGCAGAGTTTTTTCAAAGCTCCTATACATATCAGATGAGGACTGTTTTCTAGTACTCCTTGTAGGCAGGATCTCACCGCTCGAGAACTAAGCAGTTTTCTATAGAGTTCAAGCTGCAAGGCTGTTGGTCGGCAGAAAAGTATGCTCTCTTTTTTCGGTGGGAGAAATTTGTTTATGATCTCTTGTGTTCTTCTAAGAATAAACAGTCCAGTTAAGCGAGCGAGTTCTGCTGCTCTTTTCTCTCCTAATTCCTTTTCCTCCTAATATAACAAACAGAGGTTTAGATATGACTTCTGAAGCATGTTCAGTTACATCACAATTCTTTGCTATAGGATTCTTAATCAGGCAGTAGTGAACACGGTTTGTTTGTATGATACCACTTTATGACACAGGGTTTTAATGATCTATGACAAACCAAATATGTTGATATTAATTGGAGTTTTTAAACTCTTAACCAAGGCAAGAGCTAATGCAATATGAATCATTACAGACTCAAATTATGTGGCTAGGTTCCTGATTTATGTAGCAAAGCTACACTGAATTCTACAGAACTGTGCTGAAGTGATAAATGAATGGCATCATATCACAATTTGTACAGCTCCTAAAATGTGGAATGGACAGACAGCGGCAGGAGTTGAAACAGTGTCTCAGGGCTTGTCTACACTTGCACTTTACAGTGCTACAACTTTCTCGCTCAGGGGTGTGAAAAAACACACCCGAGTGCTGCAAGTTTCAGCGCTGCAAAGTGCCAGTGTAGACAGTCAACCAGCGCCATGAGCCGCACTCCCAGAGCTGGTAGCTATTCCCCTCATGGAGGTGGTTCTTTTATAGCACTGGGAGAGCCATGGCAGCGCTTTAACATTGCTAGTGAAGACGTGTCCTTAGAGAAGGTAAAGGAAATTACTACCATCTCAGAGCACATCTACACTTAAAACGCCGCATAGGTGCAGCTGCACAATTGGAACAAACTACCAAATAAACCACTGTAGAACTTTAATGAAGATGCTCAATGCTGACAGGAGAGAATTAATCCACCTCCACGAGAGGCGGTAGCTACCATCAACATA
This sequence comes from Dermochelys coriacea, assembly GCF_009764565.3. Classification (NCBI taxonomy): domain Eukaryota; kingdom Metazoa; phylum Chordata; order Testudines; family Dermochelyidae; genus Dermochelys; species Dermochelys coriacea. The sequence goes on along the minus strand of NC_050069.1, from coordinate 44,307,648 downwards.
GCACTGTCTACATGGGGGGTTATGTTGGTATGACTACGTTGCTGCAGGGTGTGCATTTTTCACATCCCTGAGCAACACAGTTACACTGATATAGGTCGATAGTGTAGACCAGCCCTCACACTCCCAAACCCTGCCAGGAACTCTACTCCTTCACAAAGTAGCAGAGGAAGACAACTGCCATGAGAAGCTCCTCAGAACTGCAGAAGTGAAGAATTATACCTCCATTCAATCCCTCCAAATGTTTCATCCCCCTTCTTCCCCTCATGTCACTATATGCCCGCTCCTTTTCTCCAGCCAATCACAGTCCCCTTCCTGCCAGACTGCTACAATAGTGGCTGAACAGGCTGAGGAGATGGAAGATGGCATGAAAGTGACCATTTTTGTGGGGTTTGCCAGGACAAATTTCTTTCCTAGAAGGAAAGAAACATTGTAGCCATTTGCACAGTGGTAGAACGACGTTATATGTGGAGCCCTTCAATTAATTGGACTGAATTATAACCAAGTGTTTAGATTCGTTGTTCCTACCATCCAAGATCATTATCTAATCAATAATCCACAAACTAATTATTCAATAAAACAGGTGTTTGAAAAACTCAACATTATATAAACTTTAAAAAGTTAATTAATTACAATACAGTTGATTAAATAACAGCATTTAACTCTAATTTCAAATAGGAGGCTGAGAAGTCTGTGTTACCACATCACATACCAAGACCAAATTACAAGGCTCTCCCCACCAAACTACTTTGGTACCCCCTCGGTCCTATGTTTCAGGCGGGAAAACACTGAATTGGGGCCATAGAGACTGACACACGAAAAAAAGTGGTGTTGTAGCCATGTCAGTCCCAGGATATTAGAGGGACAAGGTAGGTGAGGTTGTATCTTTTAGTATCAGGTTCCATTGGTGAGAGAGACTAGCTTTTAAGCTACACAGGGTATGTCAACACAGCAATTTAAGCCTGGGTCCGAGCACAAGCTCGAGCCAAACCCCCCTTGCATCCACACTGCAAAGTTGCTATCCTAGGGTTCAGCTCCAGGGTCCCAGGGCTGCAGGGTTTGAGCTCGTGTGAAGCTGGAACCTAGCGTCCGAGCCCTACTGCTTTCCTGTGTGCATGTGGCCCCGGCTTGATTCAGAGCCCAGAAGTCCTCTGGATGTATCCCAGAGTTCCTGGTGGCAGAGGAGCAGCACTGCAGGCAGCCAATACAGCAGCCAGAAGTACTATTACTGCCTGGCTGAGCGTACTTCCCCTTCCTGCTCTGGCTCCCTTCCATGGAGCTCGCCCAGAGCAGGGAGCAAAGCTGACAGGTGAGAGATGGTTCCTGGTTGCAGGGATGTTGCAAGTCATCCCTCCCCTGGCTGTGCTAAACTGGGACCTCAGGCACTGTCCCTTCCTGCAGGGTAGTGCTTGGTCCCTGCTCTGTTCTCTGGCCCCTCCTACCCTTCCTGCATGTGCAGGAATACCTGGGCTGCATGCACTGTGAGAGCGGTGAGTGGAAACCAGACCCAAAACTTCCCTGCAGCCTTCCGAGGATCCCTTATCCCTGCCTCCTGGGGTGCAGTGAGGGTAGAGATAATTGATCCCCAGGGGTTTCTGAAGCACACTGCACTCCAGCCCTGGGGGTGCACTTCACCACCCCGCAGCCAGCAAGAGCCAGACTGGGGTGGGAGTTTGTGTTTTTCCTCCGATACCTTCATTTTATGTCAAACTTCAAAACAAACAGACAAAAATAAGTAAAAAACAACCCAAACACACCCCCTCCATTGAACATCCCATTTTAAAAATTAAGAATCGCAAAGTTTCATTTTAATAGTTTGACTGCCCTGGAGACTGATATCCAGCTGCACATGGGCATTTTTCTGCCAGTGTAACTGAGCCTAGACCTGGAGAGCCCAAGTTTCAGATTAGATGGTAGTTCAGTATAAAGCCTTCTCAAACTGCCATCATTCTACTGAGACAGTCACCAAAAGAGCTAATGATGCAGTTTATGTACTCATGTGCTCTTTATGGGCACCTGAGTCCCATCAATAGCACCACCACTGTTGGGAAACAGGGTGGGCAGTAGGGTTTTCCCACAGTGCACCACGTTCCTAGGGCAAGATACTGGGGCTGAGGGGTGCTCTAGGCACTTTGGGATATGTTTACTTTGACTTGGGTCTGTGCACTGCAGTGTGGATGCCAGAGCCCTATGTTTGAGCACGGGTCACAAAATTCTTAACCTAGTTGTTAAAACAAATAAATAAAAAATTGGAATGTAGACGCTCAAGTCCAGGGTTCCCTGACACAGGTCAGCTGACTCAAGTCCCACTAACCTTAGGCTTACATTGCTGTGTAGACATAGCCACAGAGCTGCTCCTCGGGTCTGGGAAAAGTACTCAAAGTGTCACATCTAAATGTAGATTCATAGAACTATAGGACTAGAAGGGACCTCAAGAGCTCAATCCAGTCACCTGCACTCATGGCAGAACTAAATATTGTTGCAATAAGCCATAAATCCAGTGTTTTATTATAACAGGCAAACTGGCTTATTACAACCATCTGTAACCCACTAACTCCCCTTTTTGTCCTATGATTACAGGGGTGTTAACAGGCCATTTCACCTTGAATGGTCTCTTAGAATATGTCAAAAAAGAAAAGGAGTACTTGTGGCACCTTAGAGACTAACAAATTTATTTGAGCATAAGCTTTTGTGAGCTACAGCTCACTTCATCAGAATGCATCCGATGAAGTGAGCTGTAGCTCACGAAAGCTTATGCTCAAATAAATTTGTTAGTCTCTAAGGTGCCACAAGTACTCCTTTTCTTTTTTGCGAATACAGACTAACACGGCTGCTACTCTGAAACTAGTTAGAATATGTCCTAACTACTTGGGCTAAACTATCTGTTTGATCTCTTATTTAACTGTGAGACTGAGTACCTTTCCCAGACCTGACCTCTGAGTAGTTCAAAAGCTTGTCTCTCTCACTAAGGGTATGTCTACACTGCAAAGTTTTTGTGCAACAAGTTATACCATTTTTATTAAAGTGCTGGAATTAAACTGCTGTTGTGTGTCCACACTGTACTCCTTGTAATGCTGGTGCGCATCCACATTAGCAGCTCTTGCAACAGCAAAGAGAGCAGTGCAGTGTGGTAGCTATCCCACTGAGCAACTGGCAGCAGGGTGCTTTGAGAAGGGTTTGCAATGCCTCATGGGCAGGCACAGCGTGGCATGATGCAGGTTTCCCAATCCCATTGTTCCATAGGCATTCTACTACATTGCCAGCTGCTTTTCAACTGAAGTGGAGGGGGGAGTGTGTGTGACAGGGAGTGTGTGTGTGTATGTGTATCGGATGGGGAGGGGGGGAAAGAGACTGTGTTTTGGTGGACAGAGACTGTGTCAACATGCTGTCTTGTAAGTGGCAGGAAGTAACCTGTCCTGAGGCAGAGAGAGGGGGGAAACCATCATCAGCCCCCACCTGCCCCCCCAACTCTCTGCACAGCAATCTGTCTCTGTCTCTCTTTCAATCAAACACACACACACCTGCCTCTGTGTTCAACAGCACAAGCATTCCACAATAATGGTTTGCTTTGTGTCCCGGAGCAGATCAGCATAGCATGCAGGGCTGTCAGAAATGGAGCTTTGAAAGGGGAGAGAGGTACAAGCATTCAGGGCAGCCAGCCAGAGTTCATAACAATGAGCAGAGTGGCAACTTGCACGATTATGGGACACTTCCGGAGGCCAATTACAGTGCTGAAATTGATGTGTTTACACTGGCAATGCAGCGCAGGAGCATCTGTGCTGTAAGCCTTACGACTCTCATTGAAGTGGTTTTTTTTGCAACACTGCAACTGAGGAATTTCTGCGCACTAAATGGCTTGGCAGTGCGTACTCCTCAGGAGTTACATCGCAGAAAGCTGCTTTACTGTGCTGTAACTTGCCAGTGTAGACAAGAAGTTGGTCCAGTAAAAGATATCACCTCACCCACCTTATCTGACATAAAAGAAAGAAATGCCCAGAGAAATCACACTTTGAGTATTTCATGAACTTACTTATGTTTTGATATGGAATTTTCAGAGGAGCCCAAGGGAATTAAGGCTTGTTTGAAAATCTCAGCCACAGTTTATGCATTAAAGAAGAAAAACAGTCTAAATTACATTTGACTCTCTAGAAGATGAATTCCTAACTCTCCTTATGAATTATATTCAGTGACTGAATTCTTGTTTTTAAATGATGTACCTTTGTTGCTGAAGGCTCTCGGGAACGAATAATAGGCTCCTCATATATTTTTCTGTATGTGGACAAAGAACCAAGTATTCCTGGATTTACAAACTCTATTAATGCGTAAAATTCTTGCAGGTCATTTTGTATTGGAGTGCCTAGGTGAAGAAAAAATAATTAAATATGTACTTTTACACATTTAAGAGTATTTTTTTCTTGAAATTGATAGTAAGTATGATTGCTGAATACAACAGAGTTTAAAGTTGACAATAATAGTAAGAACTTTGAAGTTTTTAATTAACTATTGTATCCTGAGTGGTTAGATTGTATATCTAGTTATTGTGACTCAGCTAGTAGATGAATTTGTAATCTTGTTTTGTCTTGTTTTCTAATTTAGCACTTTTCTTTTTTCCATTTTGAAGAAATATGACAGATACTTACATGTAACTGGAGGTTCTTTGAGATATGTGGTCTCTACCTGTATTTCACATGTGGGTACACATGTATTCAATGCTCTTGAGACAAGAGATTTCTATCAAGTAGTATCCTTTAGTTCGTGCCAGCACAGTTGCTCCCCTCATACACCACTTAAACTGAGAGTTTAAGGGGTGGACAGACCAACACCTCTCCAGTTCCTTCTTTTACCCCGAAACAGATAGGATCTGAAACAGAGGGAAGACAGACACGTAGTGGAATACAGATTGGGACCACACATTTCAAAGAACCTCCAGTTACAGCTAAGTAACCTCAATTTCTTCGAGTGGTGGTCCCTATGTGTATTCCAAACGTTGGTGATTGATAAGCAATATTCAAACAGGAGGAGGTACACGAATGCAGCTGATATATAGTGTATAATACTGCTGCCCCAACAGCTGCATCTGCAGAAGAGGCCTGAATTAAAGGGTAATGTTCCATGAAGTATGGACAGAATTTCAGATTGCTGCCTTTCATATGTCCAGTATAAGTGCTTCTTGAAGAGATGCTATCGAGGTAGCCTGTGATCTAGTGGAATAGACCTTTACCCCCACTGGGGGAGGAATACACACCAACTGATGAGAAAGAATGATATAGCCGGAGACCAACTTCAAGAGTCTCTGAGCAGATAACGCTTGTCCCTTCAGTCAGTCTGCTATAGCGACAAATAGTCTAGGAATTTTCCTAACTGGTTTAGTTCTTTGCAGATAGAACACTAAAGCCTGCTTGACATTGAGAGAGAAAGTCTCATCTCTTCTCATTGGAAGCATGAGGTTTTGAAAAGAATACCAGCAGGTGAATAGGCTGATTTATGTGTAACTCAGAAATTATCTTAGGCATGATTTTCAGGAGGAGGCAAAGGGAAACCTTCTCCCTCTGAAATGTGGTATATGGTGGGTCATTCACAAGTGCTCCCAGTTCACTCACCCTTCTGGCTGATGTGATGGTGACTAGGAAGGAGACCTTCATGGACAGGTGGGACATGGAACACATGGCTAACAGTTCAAAGTGTGATCTGGTAAATGATCTGGGAGTACAAGATGGAGATCTCATTGCAGTGCTGGTTTCTCCCCAGGGGAGAAGGTCCTAATAAGACCTTTCAGGGATCTGACTGTTTGGGGTGAGTACAAATTGGAGAAAGTCCAAAGGAGAGCAACAAAAATTATTAAAGGCCTAGAAAACATGACCTATGAGGAAAAACTGAAAAAATCTGGGTTTGTTTAGTCTGTAGAAGAGAATACTGAGAGTGGACATGATAATAGTTTTCAAGTACATACAAGATTTTAGAAGAGAGACGGTGAAAAATTGTTCTCCTTAACCTCTGAGGCTAGGACAAGAAGCAATGGGCTTAAATTGCAGCAAGGGAGGGTTACGTTGGACATTAGGAAAAACTTCCTATCAAGATAGTTAAGCACTGGAACAAATTGCCTAGGGAGGTTGTGGAATCTCTGTCATTGTCTAACCTGCTCTTAAAAACCTCCAAACACCTGTCAGGAATAGTCTAGTTATTAGTTAGTCCTGCCTTGAATGCAGGGAACTGGACTAGATGGTCCCTTCCAGTCCTATACTTCTATAATTTTATGCTTCTACCAAAGGATGAAAGGCACTGGTGGCTGCTAAATGGACCCACAGGGAGCTAAAAGGAAGACCCGATGTCTTGAGGATGAGGAAACAGTCTGACATAGCACAAATACCCATTTTTTCTGGGGACAACTGGTTCTGTTGTATCCAAGCAGAGAAATGTCTCTATTTAGCTAGACAGAATTTTCTGATGGAGCATTACTGCTTTGATTGGGAGTAGTCTGAACAGCTTCTGAACGTGGATGCTCTAGGTATGACACCCATCCAAAAACCAGGCTGTGAGGTGAAGAGAATCTGAGTTGGCAGGTTTGATCTTACTGAATTAACAATTCGAGAAGGTTCAGATGCTGATGAGAAAATAGGCAAAAGATCTGGGAAACTAGAACTGTCTATGCAAGTTAGATGTGATGAGAATGACTCGAGCTTTGTTGTGATGAATCTTTCACAAAACCTGTAATAGCGGTGTGATGGAATGAAAGGTGCATCTCAGGTGGTCTGTCCAAGTCAGCAAAAGGGCATCACCCCTGGAGTCCCAGCTTAGTGCTGCTCTGGAGCACGTTACGTTGAAGTTCTTGTTCATCTGGGAGGCAAACAGGACCCAAGATGGCATTCCTCACTGGGTGAAGATTTCATTCAGGACAGAATGGTGTTCACATTGGCCTCTCGAGGAGTCATGCACATGGGCTGTGCATCTATGAGGGATGCATCCACAATTATGATTGTGTTGGGTATGGGTGGAAGGAAAGGGACTCTGACACGCACTTGTTCTGGGTTCATTCACCATACAGGAGAAGCTGTAACCTTGCCAGGGATTGTTACTTGTATTCATGCTGTCTCTGTTTGGTGTGTAAATAGACTGGAGCCAGTCCTGTAGACAATGAAGGTGAAGCCTGGTGAACAGTGTTACACAGGTACACGAGGCCATGTAGCTTGGTAGGGAAAGATTGGACCTTGACTGTGGTTTGAAGTTTGAGGGTGATTTGACTTATCAGGCTGTTTCTGGCCTGGAATCTGTCCATAGGGAGGTAGACCTTTGATGAGGTTGAGATTAGGGTCGCTCTTATAAAGCCCATGATTTTTGCAGAAGTCAAGATAGATTATTCTCCGTTTACACAGACTCCCAAGCATACCAGAAGACGGAGTAAGGATAGGGTTGCCAACTGGACCTCCTATTGGATCTGCCCATTAGGAGTCAATTGTCCAGGTACAGGAAAATGGTACAGCTGTTCTGTCTCATCTAGGCTGCAACCATTGAGAGGTTTGAAATGAGGACCCTGGGCGCTGTTGCCAGCATGAATGGGAGTACTCTGAACAGGTAGTACTCTTGTTCTACCAGAAATCTGAGGAACCTTTTGTGGGATGGATGAATGTCCCGATGAAAATAAGCACCTTTCATGTCAGGAGTCTCAAACCATGTGCTCTTCTCCAGGGAGGAGATTATTGATGCATTATTCATGCCAGCATGAGCAAGCAGAATTTGGATTTGCAAATAAAGATATTCAGCTGATTTTTCTTGGAATCTATGAAATTTTAGGAGTAGAATCCTTCCCCTGGATATTGAGGTGGCACTTCCTCTGTAGCTCTATGCTGTAGGAGAGTGTCCACCTCCAGACAGAGGCTCTCCTTGTGAGAATGGTCTCTGAAGAAGGGCTGGGGAAGGGATTTGTGCAGCTGAGGGGAGAGAAACTCAATGGTGTAGCCAGAGTGGATGATCTTGACACTCACTTGTTTGTTGTTACTGCCCTCCAGCTGTGGAACAAAAGAATGAGGCACCCATCAAAAGTTTGGGAGGCAGTAGGGAATGGCATCAATAGTGGTACATGGTTCTGAAGCGTCTCATCAAAAGTAACCCCTGGATGGTGGGTGAGGCTGAACAGCTGTGGTTCAGGTGGAGGAAGCTGTATATCTAAGTCTTTGTATCCTTTGACATTTACACGGCGGCCCATAAGGGTGCTGGAGATAAAACAGCTGAGGAAAAGATCTTGGCTTATTTACCTGTTTTGAAAGATGATGCAAAAATAGCGTTGGACAGAGAATTTGGACTCAGGCCATGCGGTGGGGAGAAGGAACTGAAAGGCATTGGTCTGCACTGCCCTTTATACCCTGAGCATGGAGCATGAGGAACAACTGTACAGGCACAGATAAATGGAAACTACTTGCCAGAAATTTCTGGTCTTAGGTACATGGAGCGCATGTGTACCCACACATGAAATCCACATACAGACCAGCACTTGAGAACTATTTGTTTTGTTTCAGATTGTGTGTTCCTAGGGGAAAAAAAAGAGTGAAGACTGTAGCTTCATTTGCAAGGTTATTCTTATTTTGAACAAATGCAGCAGTATCTCCTGCAACAAGCTGGGTTATAGCTGTTCGCAATAGAGTACAAGGGCTTCTCTCCAGGCTGACAGTTTAACTTTAACACAATACAAAATACTAAGAAACCAGAAATATTTTTTAAATCTTCTTTTAATTTTAATTCTCCCTCCTGCAAAGGTCCTATTATGCAATGTAGTCCCTCTAAATTTAGATGGTCTAAATGGAGGTCTTTCTGATGTGTAATCAATGTTGCTCTAGGCATCAACCAGAAGTTAACAGAACGCAACATTAATAGATTCATAGTTTCATGGATTTTAAGGCTACATGGGACATTAGATCATCTGTTCCGACCCCTGTATTGACCCTAATAACTTGTGTTTGACCAAAGCATATCTTTGAAAGACATAAAGACATCAAGAGACATCACTTCCCTTGCTAGTTTGTTCCAATGGTTAAATCACCCTGAGGCAGAGCAGTGTTTCCAGCTAGTGATTAGAGCCCACATCTTGTCAACACAAAAAAGTCTGATTTAACTAAAATGGTGATGAAACTGATTTAGTTTAATTGGTGGGCCTAAATTCCCTCTAAGCTGCATGACCGTACGACTGATTATTAAGCCCCGCACCAGGGCTCAGGGCTGCGGTGGGGAAATGCGACCCTCCCTGCCGGCCCCTGTATGGACCTGCCCCGGACTTGCTGTGGCCCGGGGAGAGGAGCCCCTCCCTCAGCCCAGCCGGGTCCAGGCCTGCCTGAGCTGCCGGGGAGAGGAGCACCCCCCTCGGCCCGGCTCCGCCCAGCCCAGCCCCACTGAAGTTGCCGCGGCTGGGGAGAGGCGCCTCTCCCCCAGCCCCAAGGTGCTGAAGCAAAGAGGGCTGGGGGAGTCCTCTCTCCCCACTGCATCCCCGGCCCAATCCCAGAGCCCACACCTCTCCCGCACCCGAAACCCCTAGTTTCTCTTCAAATTCTTTTTTAGCCTGCCTAATTATACTTTTACACTTGACTCACCAGAGTTTATGCTGATTTCTATAAAAACACTATAAAAATACCTCTGATAATGTTGCCAGAATTTTCATACTTGTATAACTTGCAACTTTCTTTCACATACTCACCAAAGTTAGCTCTTTTAGTCTAGCTATAAAATATGCTATTTGTAATGTACTGACCAGTCAGGATAATTCTTCTCTCACAGGACAGACTGAAGAGGGCTGTAGCTGTTTTAATGGAGCTGTTTTTCAAACGATGCCCCTCATCGCAGATTAGGAGGTTAAATTCTATAGTCTGAATTTGGTCCAAGGTGCGCAGCAGCATCTCATAACTGATTATCAGAACTGCATGAAGTGGGGAATTGATGAACTCTTCTACTTTGTTATCCTGTAGAGCATAAATAAAAGTTGTATTACACAGCCAATTCTCTTTGGAGCTCCTCAACCCTGTTCCCCGATTCTCTGGTTTCAGGTGGAATTTCTGTTGCATGACTAGAGCCCTGCACAGATACAAAATTTGCAGATATCTGCAGATTTGCAGGGCTCTAGATATAAAATTTGGATATGCATCTATCCAAGATCAGCAAACATGTTCTGTAGAGAACTGCAGGGCCCTATGTATGACATGAGTCATTCCCCACTTCCCCAGGGGGCTTGAACTACTACTTCCCTCTTAATTTGCAAAAGAAATACGGGAATCCGACATGGCAATACAGAATACTACTACCACGCTGCTGGGCAGCTCACTGTTCTTCGAGTACATCAAGTCTTCTAAAGCACATTACTGTGAAGGTGAAAACTACAGACCAGGTGTAACAGCTACTTAACCCTGGTGTTGTGGGTAAGTTTCAAATTGATAACTGTAATGGAGATAATGAAAAAGCCTAAGCGACTCCCAGTACATTTATGGTGGGATCACAAGATGCAGTAGACACCAGTTTATACTGTGATCTTGTAATAAATTTGCCACATTCTGTTTACCTCTTTCAGTTCAATCAAATAGTCCTCACTCTGTTATGAGCCACATAACATTGCTAACCCTAGGAGAGCATAGCTAGCATGCATAAGTTAGGGCAGCATAGAAGCTGGGGAGACAGAGAATCAGGGATGCATAACTAGCTCCTTGACAGCACTGCTGCTCTGTTGTATCCAGCAGAGACTCTACCCCAAAATATTTTACTGATAGTCAGAAAAAAGCTATGGGGCCTATGGTTTTGAACCTTTAATGCCTTTTTCCTTCAAAAGGCATCAACATATATGTTTAACTCATGTTTACTCTTCGCTTTGGTCTCTTTCCTTAGTTACTTATTTCAAGGTATAGAAATAAAGAAAAGTGACATGATACAAATTGCATGTGCGATGATAATTGAGTCTGAGCAGCAAGGGAAAAATCAGAGGTTTTAGATCTTGAAAGTTCAATATAATACAAGAAAAAGTTTTTGCCAGATTAGATGGTTAAAAGTAGTCCCATTTGCACCTGAATAAGAGCCTTCACCAGCCACGAGGGGGCAATCAGGAGGTGGCTGCCAGGTACACCCCGATTTTACAGATGCAAACACTGAGATGAAAAGTTTAAGTGACTTGCCCAAAGCTACACATGGAGCAATTGCCAGTTAGTATGAGATCTCCACAGTTCCTGGTTCCCACTCCTGTACTCTGAACACACCTCTCTTGGCACTGGTTCAATGAGCATTGAAGTCAATAGAAGCCTTTCCACTGATTTCAGTAAAGTGTAAATGATAAACATCTCAGTTACTCAAGTAGCTCAAACTTTCATTATTAATTATTATTATTATTATTGTAGGTGTTTTGCTTTTTAAAATAGTAGTAGTAGTATTCTGGAAACTGATAATGACAACATTCCCTCAAATTTATATTTCATACAATCCAGCAACATGGATTAATGAAATCTGCTTGGTTATAAAATATAACCTTTAAATCAGAGCCTTCATTTTGACAGCAAAGTTCAGTATGGATCATTTGTGATTTAACAAAACTATACCTTGATCAAGTTTTAACATTAAGTAGAAATTAATGTACTTGTTTTTCAATTTGATTACTGAAGGGTCAAGAGTAGGGCTGAGTGTTTCCATGTATAGGTAAAGAAAACATGCCTGATAACTGTTTGAATTTATTATTTTATATGTAAGAAGTTCAAAAGGCTGAGACAAGTTCTTTTTATGTTGTGCTGAAGAAATAATAGTATGATAATTGCCATTCTTCCCTATAAGATAGAGAGGAAATTACTTTTTAAAATACTTCATTATATTGTAGGCAAGTGGTATTCCTATCTCACTTTTGCATGTCAATGTTTTCTTTGCTTTTTAGAGGCCCAATCTTACAAACTGCTGAGTGCTCTCAAATCCCACTGGCTTCAACCAGATGAATAAGAATGTTAGATGTATTTAAATGAAAAGGAAAATATGTTGCTGTCACTTTGGGTCACATTAATTACTAATAAATTCAATATCCCCCAATCCCAACATTAGTGTTATAAAAAAACCCTAACAATTGAGAGAAAATGTGCGACAACCTCTAAATATCTGTTTAGGTAACTATTTTTTTTTTTTTTTTTTTTAACATTACAGTGAATCTTTTTCCACCAAAGCTGCTCTCTCAAGAACTAACACAGCTGATCATTTACTTTGCTCACTCTGTTACTGCCACATAGACAATTTCTGTCAAATCAGTTCACTTCAGTTCCACATCTTGAAATAAGTTACTCTAAGGAAAGTGATGGAAACTAAGACGGTATACGAGTTAAACAGACATCTAGATTGGCCTCAGTAAGTTCAGCACCATAGCAGGACTGAATGCTAAATAATTAGAAAAAAATAAAAGCGGTACACAGAAAAAATTAAAAGTTTTGTAAAACATATAAAAACACTTGTAAAAAGAGATTTCATTTCATCTGAAAGACTCACTATTTCATACAGACCATGAAGGAAGACTGCCAAAAAGGAAGTGTTTAAGGCCATATCTACACTATGGGTGCTACAGTGGCAAAGCTACGGCACTGCAGCTATGCTGCTGAGGTGAATTTTTCACACCCCTAAATGCTGCAGCTATGTCAACTTAACTTTTAAATGTAGTCCAGGCCTAACTGTTAATCTATTCACAACAAATATTAGGTCAGATTTAGAAGGCAGCATTCTCTCTGTTACTTCATACAAATACATTTACAGGAAATTATCAGGTTAAAAAAATATATTTTTGAAAATAAATTGCCTTCCATTTGTTACAAACAACATGGCAGAGTAATAATTATTTTTTGAAGTTTTCTTTTCACTATTTCACTTCTTTATTTTTTGCATTACTCTAATTTTGGTCAATGAAAGTACACTTGTCAGTTTCTAATCAATTTCACTTTTAGTTTTCATGCATACATTTCCCTCCTGCAATGTTTTGGCTGCAAACACTGTAGACAAATATTTGCTTGTTAAAAAACAGCTTATTTGGAATATTGGATTTTTTTTTTAAATTTTGAGCCAGATTTGACCTTTTTGAATATAAATCTCACCTGATCAACTGTAAACACTTTGATCCTTTCACTTCCCAGCCACTTCTGAAATTCTTTTTTCCAGTTCTTCACCAGACTCCCAGGGGTGACAATCAGTGCCTGCTTTATTATAGGTTTGCATGCATAGAGCCCCTGACGTAGGAGAGTCCAGACAAGCGAAATGCATTGCAATGTTTTTCCTAAGCCCATTTCATCAGCAAGAATAGCTCCAAATCTGCCACTTAATCTGTAAGAAATAATTACAATTTAGTAATGAAAAGGAAACCCTGCAACTATTTGCATTCTCATCTGGCTAATATGTTTTTTTTAAGTAAATACAAAGCTATTTCTTTCTACTATGATCACGCTGTAGTTTTTTATTCAGTTAAATCAAAAAGTTCTATATGCCTGTGTGAAATTTAGGTTCATTACTAGATTAACATACTGATCATCCAAAATTAGAGATCTTACTTAAACATTTTGAATAATGAAAGAAGTCAAGTAATTTATGTCAAAGCACATGAACACATACCATGAGCAGCCTATAGTATAAAAAGTAACAACTGTAAAAGAAATATAGTAATTTTTCAACAGAGTGATACATCAACGTACCTTTACACTTGACTGAAAATTTCTGAAATACCAACCAGCACTGCACTTTGGCTTGGTTTATAGCAGTGATTCTCAACCTATTAATCATTGTGGGCCGCATATTAAGGCCACAATGTGTTACCTGGGCTGCAGGTTGAGAACCACAGCACCCCATCACCACACCGCTATGCCCAGTGCCCACAGCCCAAAGACCCCTCCACAGAGAGGGGCAAAGAGCAGAGCCCCAGTGGTGCGGCTGAATGGCAGGGACCCTGTACCCCGTTGTGCGGGGCGGGGAGGCAGCCCCAACCCGACCCCATCCAACCCTGATTCCCGCCAGATGGAGCCAAACAGCAGCCCTGACCCCAGACCTTGCTGTGTGGGGCTGGGTGCAGCCCTGACCCCAAACCCAGACCTTACTGGGCGGGGCCAGGCAGCAGCCCCAACCCCAGTCCCTACTGTGCAGGACCTGGTGGCAGCCCCAACCCGGGGCCCTGCTTTGTGGAGCTGGGCGGCAGCCCTGACCCCAGACCCTGCCCTAGCGTGCTAGGCAGAAGTCCTGACCTCAACCCCGGACCCCACCATGAGGCAGCCCAGGCCCTGGACCCTGCCACCCTTTAGCATACAGATGGGACACAGCTGGGGGCTATTTGGGCCGCATGCAGCCTGCGGGTTGAGAACCACTGGTTTTATAGGATAATTCAACCATTCTCTTCTAACAGAGAAATACAGAATGCATCTCAATTTTGGGCTGTTTTTTTTTAAACAAGCTAAAAATTACCAGAGTAAAAATTAATAGGACAGTTATTCTCCTACCTCATTCCCATCACACACTCGTACAGGAATACAATTCCTTCTTTCTGATGTGGGCGAAGATGATTTACAAGGTAAGGATCCACAACTACATCTACCACAGGTAAACCAGCCTTATTGAACATCCGCTGGTGATCTGGAGTTGGATATGGCATAACTAAAGAATCTTAAAGTTCAAAATATACACAGATGTGGTAAGAGATCATTTGTGTTTTCTTCGTAAGCAAAAAGTATTGTTATTCCAAGGTAACTATATCAAGTAACTATTTGCTAGACTTCAATAACTGCTGAAAATTGCTTTTTAACATATTGGTCATTTCTAGACAAAGAATATAAAGAAAAACAGCTGCTATTGTTACATCAAGTACCTAAATACAGTATAAATAAAAAAAAAATCTATTAAAACACTGTCGCATATCCTAAAGTTTCAGAAGTGCTTTAAAGTTTAATACACAAGTTTAAGAACCACTTCACCCATCATTTACTACAATCTGCCACCTATGGGATCAACTATAGCAGCTGTTCAATTGAGGATTACCAACAATAATCAGTTTAGGACAAGACATGAGGAAAAATACGTCATCCAATTAAAACTGCAAGGAGTACAGAACGTAATTACTCAAAATAGAGTTTATCAGAACACTGTTGCTAACCTTCTATTTCTTTTACACACACACACACACACACACACACACACACACACACACACACACACACACACACACACTATTCTCATCATCCCCGCTCCCCCTCAAAGACTACAGAGGAATGGGTAGAATATTTTGGAGTCCATCAGAACTGGAAGGGGTTAACACTGAGCAACACAAGACAGTGAACAACACAGCACACCCTACTCATGCTAGTTTAGAGATAAAAGGTTCCCATCCTGTGGGGTTCTGAGTACTCTCAACTTCCATAGGAGTTGAGAGGCTCAGGTTGCAGGAGGCACTCAAATCCATCACAGGATTGGGCCCCCCAAAAACCAAAAATTGGAGAGAAACCCAGGTCTTTCACACAGCATTGCAGAAACAGACAAAATGCAGCCAACTCTGTGGCTGAACACAGCAGCACTACACAGCAATTTAGGGCAGTAATCTCATATCATCTTGAAACCACAGAAGGGATTTCAGGGAGACAGAACATCATACAGTTGGAATTAGACCAGTGTTCTGGGTCTATTCTTACAAAAATTACCATAAGATAAAAAGAGGACCTTATTATTATTTATTTGTATAAGGCTAGTGTGGTAGGATGACATGGCCCAGCCCTGAAGACCTTATAATCTCAGGAGATGATGTACGAATGAAAGAAATGGGATGGGGTTTAACAAACTGCAGTGTGAATGCTAAGTTGTGGTTTAGGTGAATTTTTTTTAATTAAAATTATGAGAGATTTTGTTTGATAACACTAATATACCTGGTGTTTTTTTCTCATCTGAAACATGGCGCCTTCTCCAGAATATTGTCCCTAAACAACAGGCTGCACCACTGGCTTATTAAAGACAGATGGAAGATATTGACCTGCTAAATATTCAGCACCACTTCCTGCAACTACCAGGTGTTCACTGGAGCTCTCCCATACAAGTACTCACCCAATTTGATCCTCCTTAACTTGTGGAATTTAATGGGATGACAGCACAAAGTAACTATAATATTGTGTTACAGAACTTTTTTCCTGCAGTAGGTGTTTTATTGAACTTGAACTGTTAGTTACTTTTTGTGTTTGCACATTGGTGGCTATGAGGGATCAGACTCCCCTGGAAGCAATTCTTCTAACTTTGTTTAACCTCTTCACTGCTCGTCGTCCACAGCAACTACCATGCTGGTGTAGTCTGTCAACACTCCATTGAACTTTATGGCAAACCAGAACTTTTCCAGAATGTTTGGCACTAGTCAGTCTCTCTTTTCAGTACATTCATTTTTCTTCGCTAGTCTATTTTGGAACCATTCTGATTTAAACAATTTTTATAGCCATCAATAATATTTATAAAGAACTGCACTATAAGACACTCTAGGGCAGGGGTGGCGAATCTTTACATGTGGCTCTTCAGAAGTTAATATGCAGCTCCTTGTATAGGCTCCGATTCCGGGGCTGGAGCTACAGGCATCAACTTTCCAATGTGCTGGGGGGTGCTCTCTGCTCAACCTTTGGCTCTGCCACAGGCCCTGCCCCCAATCCACCCCTTCTCGCCCCCTTCCCTGAGCCTGCCGTGCCCTCGCTCCTCCCTTTCCCCCCCAGAGCCTCCTGCACACCACAAAACAGCTGATTGGGATGTGCGGGGAGGGAGGGGGAAGGCGCTGATCAGTGGGGCTGCCAGTGGGTGGGAGGCACTGGGAGTGATGGGGAGGGAGAAGCTGATGCAGGGCTGCTGATGCAGGGCTGCTGATGTACTACTGTGGCTCTTTGGCAATGTAAATTGGTAAATTCTGGCTCCTTCTCAGGCTCACGTTGGCCACCCCTGCTCTAGGGTATATGGACTGTTTTAGGATACTTCCTCAAATGTCAGTGACAGTCTCCAGTCTCATGCTTTACAGCACACCTGCCACTTGTAGAACAGAATCATGTTGTGGTGTTATTGGTTAAACTTGATTTTCACTGGGATACCCTAGATTCTCATTCAGTACTTGGGTAGGGAACATAAAAACCTTGGTTACGCATTAAGCTTTCTTACGAAAGGACGCGGATGGTTAAATAAATAACAGAATTTTAAATCTTACTTGATGCATTTGGATCATGGCGAGGTTTGTAGTTCTGGGACTCTTTAAGTAGATTTTCTTTAGTGCTTGGCTTGCAGACATTTTTGAATGGGCTACAGAATGGTTTCAAGGTACTTTGTGAAGAAGCAGTTTGGACTGTGGTGGACGTCCCTACACCAGTCTGAAAACATTTGCCACTATTAAAGTCCTCTGCTGAAATTACACCCATCACTTCAATTTCTTTTCCTCCAATCATCAGCGTTTGACCTTCATCAAGACTTTCAAGGTCTTTAGATTTATATCCAGTACCTAAAAATAATAATTCATTTACTTATGTTTAGCAATTAATTAGGACCACACAGTGGGTATCATTGCCTTAGTCAACTGTAGGAAGTGAAAACAGAAATGTCATCAAACAAAAAAATAGTTTTACAAACTATTTCCCCATGTTATTTCCCCCCCCCCACTCCACCCCCACTGTTCCTCAGACGTTCTTGTTAACTGCTGGAAATGGCCCACCTTGATTATCACCACAAAAGGTTTTCCTCCTCCCGCCCCCCCTTCCTGCTGGTAATAGCTCATCTTAAGTGATCACTCTCCTTACAGTGTGTATGATAAAACCCGTTGTTTCATGTTCTCTGTGTGTATATATAAATCTCCCCACTATATTTTCCACTGAATGCATCCGATGAAGTGAGCTGTAGCTCACAAAAGCTTATGCTCAAATAAATTTGTTAGTCTCTAAGGTGCCACAAGTACTCCTTTTCTTTTTGTGTACCGCTAGTAATAAGTGGGGAAAATATCTGATCACTCCTTCATAGGCATCTATAAACTCAGTTTGGTTCTCTGACAAGAAAGTGAGGCTATTCCAATTTTCAGACTGTGACACTCAAGTAAACTGAAGTGGTTGTGGGAGCCTGGTGAAATTGGCATCCGTGTCAATGGCTGCTTCCAGCACAGAGATTTGATTTTTCTGCAGCTTTGCCTTGAAAGACCAGAAATGTTTTTGTGTTGGAAAGATTAAATATCCATATTTAGCTTTCTATTAGTTCTGGAAAGTGCCATGTGCTTTATACTTACCTAGATCAGGACCTTCAGTATGACCCTCTGCTAAATAAGGCTAATATGATTTTAACAAAAAACTCAACAGGGTGGTTGATGCATTCCAGACATTTCTTATTCTCTCACCTCACTTTTTTTTTTTAGTCAAGCAAGTCAGTGTCTATATAGTTTTGATACAAATTAAATTAAATTTGTAAAGTCATGGATTATTTTTCAATTAAAGTGCCTGACAGCAGCAAAGTTTGCAATGCTAGGGTTGTAACAAATTATTGGAGGGCCATCTCTGTCTTAAATTCAAATACAAGTGTGTTTTGCAGCAACACATTGTAAAATTGTAGTTTCTTACTAAATAATCTACTTTGGCTTTGCTGGCAACTTAAATTGTCGCTTGTCTTTCAGGCAACATTTTTCAGCTGCCTGCAACCTATAGCTTACAAGCCTTATTTTTTCCTCTTAATATAAAATCAAAATGTATCTTACAGTAGCTGCTACTAAAAATTGCACCACCATCAACTCTGGCTTGTGTTTCAGGCAAAGGCAATATTTATAGATACTTCACTGTAGCTGAAAAATGCAGCTCCAGTGTCACCAGACCTCTAATCAGAATGTTAACAAGTAACACATTCAAATGGAGGTTCAGCCTTAGGACTGCTTGTGGCACCTTAGAGACTAACAAATTTATTTGAGCATAAGCTTTCATGAGCTACAGCTCACTTCATCGGATGCATTCAGTGGAAAATACAGTGGGGAGATTTATATATTCTTTTTGCGAATACAGACTAACACGGCTGCTACTCTGAAACCAGCCTTAGGACTGTCTGCTCAGCTGTGAATTTGTCCCTTGTGCAAACTCACTTCTCCACAGCATTATTTGTGTGGCTGACATCAACAAGGCCCAGCCCCTCCCTTTTGGCAGCTCTACTGATCTGCTCGGCCCTTCTTTTCTAGCCCCTCTCCTTGGACTGGCAGCTCAATGCTTTTGCCCCTGATGTAACTCAGTCCGCCCCATTTTCCCCTGTACTTTTTGCCTAGTGGGCAGGAAACATTATCCTTTTACTTGTCCAAAAACATTTCTACTTGTCCTGGGTTTCTGTGTAATAGTTATTTTTCTCCCATTCTGACCATAGGTCCACAGACCAGAGTTTGGTCATCACTAATTTACACGATTTATAAACAGCTTCATTGCACTTCATTCATAGACTGTAAGATCAGAAGGGACCATCATGATCATCTAGTCCAGGGGTGGGCAAACATTTTGGCCCAAGGGCCACATTGGGGTGTGAAACTATATGGAGGGCCAGGTAGGGAAGGCTGTGCCTCCCCAAACAGTCTGGCCCCTGCCCCCTATCTTCCCGCTCCCTGACTGCCCTCCTCAAAACCCCTGACCCATCCAATCCCCCCACTGCTCCTTGTCCCCTGACCGCCCCCTCCTGGGAACCCTGCCTCTAACCGCCCCCCGGGATCCCACCCCCTATCTAACCCCCCCATCCCCTGACTGCCCCCCCTGAACCTCCACCCCATCCAACTGCTCCCTGTCCCGACTGCCCCTTATCCAACCCTCCAGCCCCGGCCCCCTTACCATGCCCCTCAGAGCAGCATGTCTAGCCGCCGCGCCACCCACCCAGAGCCAGACACGCAGCCCCGCCATCCAGAGTGGGGGGGATAGCAGGGGAGGGGCCGGGGGCTAGCCTCCTGGACCAGGAGCTCAGGGGCTGGGTAGGATGGTCCCATGGGCCGGATGTTGCCCACTGGCCGTAGTTTGCCCACCTCTGATCTAGTCTGATCTACTGCATACTGCAGGCCACAGAACCTCACCCACCCAACTCCTGTACTAGACCCAAACCTCTGGCTGAATTATGGACTTCTCAAATCATTATTTAAAGACTTCAAGTTACAGAGAATCTACCATTTACACTAGTTAAACCTGCAAATGACCCATTCCCCATTCTGCAGAGGAAGGCAAATAAAACCCCCAAGGTCTCTGCCAATCTAACCTAGGGGAAAATTCCTTTCCGCCCCAACAATCGCAATGAGTAAAACCCTGAGCATGTGAGCAAGACCCACCAGACAGATACCTGAGAAAGAATTCTCTGTAGTAACTCAGAGCCCTTCCCATCTAGTTCTCATCAGTGGTTGTTGAAGTTATTTGCTGCTAGAAGTCACAGATCAGCTACATACCATCGTAGGCAGTCTCATCTTACCATCCCCTCCATAAACTTATCAAGCTCAGTCTTGAAGCCAGTTAGGTTTTTTGTCCCCACTGTTCCCTTTGGCATTTTTTGCTCTCATTCAAAACACACATTATTTTTAGGCCAATGTTTAAGTAACAACTATATGTAAATCTAATACCTCTTCCAATGTCTTTGCCTTCCATATCTTTCAGTATCACAGATTTTCCTTTTGCAATAAGAACAGCATCACCTTCCCACTTCTTGTGTTTTTTCTTTGAAGCTTTACACCACACAACACTGAAGTATTTTGCAAGGCAGCCAGGTTTGTCTTCCTCTTTCTTGTGTCTTGCTATTTCTGGTGTTGGTACATACACTGGCTCTAAAAAGAAGCAAAATGAAGAAGAGTATCAAAACATTTCTGTTAATGTAGAAAAATTATTTAAAAAAACCTCAACACTATCATCAGTTAAGTGCAGTCTGTGCATTTCCTGCTACACAAACATAAAATGGCATGGTTCCTGTTCTGAGTAGCTTACAATCTAATTAAGACAGAGACATCATAATTCAGGTTTAAAACAATGGATGGGGGTGCAAGCTCAAAGGGGCACTAATTTTACGAAATACTGTGTGGAAAGTATATGCTTTAAGGAAAGATTTTGAAATAGGAGGGCAGTTATTTAGCCCATGAAAAAGAGGTAGTTCCTGGTGTGGAACGGAAGAAGGAGACAGTGGGTGAGGGATAAAAAGGCAGGTTTTGGAACAACAAAGCAGTGAGAGGAAGAGAAGAAGGAAATGAGAGTATGGTCTCAGATGAGGAGGAGATGAGCAATGCCTTGAAAGTGAAGATGGGAACTTAGAACTCAGTGCAGAAGGGGAGGCAAGTGAATAGATTCACAACTAAAGCCAAAAGATTGAATTCAGAATAACTATTAGTGTAGCTTTAGAAAACCTGAAAATAGCTAGAAAAACAAAACTGTTTTACATTTCCAGTTGAAAGAATAGTTCACCCACTTTCTTTGTAATATATTAAAAACCATCCGCTATCCTAAAATCCTGAAAAACAGCACCATGACTTGAAATTACAGCAAACCAAATATTTCAACTTAAAATAGTCATAAATTTGGCAGCATTTCAGCTACTTATATCTATAATCAATGCAAGTATTTGCTGAATATAATTAGGTTAATAACTTTAAGGATTCTCAACATTGCAAGCAACAGTTGTCTATACTATTGAATAAAGACAAAGATCACATGCCTACCATGAGTTACCAGTCTGGCACGAGTCAAGTAACAATAGAGCAAGTCTGCAGAATTATCTGAAGGAAAATCTGAAACACTCCTTTTTAGCAAAGCACATGTGCACAACATCAAAGTGAAAACCAGACTGATTTTCATTAAAATACCCTTGCATGCTGGTCAAGGCTTAATCAGCTTGCTCCTTTGATTCCATCTGGATTCAGCACTATACAGATTTGACACTAAAAGACTACTCAAACAAAAGACTAACTCTTATGTGCTTATACTTAGACAAGAAGCAGCAAATATAAAATTCCATCTATTATAATGACCAGAGAAAAAGGGAAATAAAATAATCTGAACATCACTTCTTATGGTAATTGTTTAAAAAAAAAAAAACCCTGCAAAACATGATTAGATTAACTGCCTAAAAATTAATGTAAATCGTCAGATGAATGTTAACTTTATCATTAATAAAACAATATATATGCAAAATATTTTATTTATTGATAGAGATTTTCATGCCACAGCACTTTACAAATTTTCAGTCCCAGTCTTGTAGAGGGATCCACTCCCGTGGAGCTTTGGTTGTGTGCAGAGTCCCTGAAGTAAATGGGACTCCTCGGGTGAATCCGCATACTTAATATATACATGTGGATCCACGGTAGAAATGCTTCCACCTCGGAGGTGCAACAAAGCAGCTATTTAAGAGTACACAGCAATGCTACACAATGACTAGAAGCAACAAAAAAAAACCCCAATCCTAAAACAAAACAAAAAAACCCCTCCTCTTTTGCACCTGAAAATACAGGGAGAATTTAACGTAGCTGGAGTGTGGTAATTTGACTAAGACACATGAAAAAATACTTGCACTTTTGCAAAAAGTACCGAAGACCTATCAGTGGACAGAAGTAGTCAGGGTGGTGGGTTTTTGTTTTTTGTTTGGTCTGATCCTAACAATGGCAGCTACTGCAGTACAGTGCTCTTATCATGATGATGGGGCACTGGTTCAGTATCATCAGAGGAAAGAATGCCCTCTACTAACTTACCAACACAACTTCCTGCAGTTGTTTTAGATAAAAAGCATTGCAGATCCATCCAGCACTTAAATACTATGGTAATGGGGCAGAGAAAACCCTTAAGATAGTGAAAAATAAAAAAGACTGAACTTGCTTGGCTTCAAATTCCTAAATTTAAAGTGGATCACAAAGCAAATATAGAATTGCCATTTCTACATTTTAATGCGCAGCTTTCAATTGCCTTCTCCTTTTAAGGTTTTAAATGCATATTCCTGCAAGAACTGGAGATTTGTTGACAGCTGAATGTCCTTCCTCTTCACAAAAGGATGGACATCTTCAAGTGGGTGAACACTTCATCCCTTTCTTTTACATAGCCCTCAGAGATGAGTTCACAGAGCCTTCATGTCCATTTTATGGCCACTACTTTTTACCGTAATGATTCTATTTAAAAATGTACCTGGGTATTCTTGATGTGAACAACCAGTTAGTTGCCAAGCCAATATTAATCCCTCAAGGTATTTTAAAGCAATTTAAAGCAATACGGAAAACAAAATAGGATATAATGATAAGTTTGGGAACTATTAGCTTTTGGAAATGAGATTTTTGCAACGAACAGTTCTTGAAGCAATTCGCCCCAGAGTGAAGAAAGCCAGATAACAGTATCCCATATGACATCCAGATGCTCAGTGAGAAAACTAAAGATTAGGTAAAACATTATATTGCTGGGGTTCATTCCCCAAGTCAATCTTCTGAATCATCATTGCAATTTACACATACAAAATAGCTGGGTTGGATATCTTCCTATTGTACACAAAATAGTCTCATTATTACCATTGCAGCATAGTCGTATGTCACAATGTCAAGATATTTGGCTATGTTTGCAGCAATATTTCATGCTTTTAAAATAAGAATATTGTCAGATTAAAAATCATTACACACGCCCAAACATAAAATATTCTTATATGTATGGTTGTTAATGCCAGAGACTATAAGATCAGTAAGAAGCTATTGGCTTGTCTATGCAGGACATTAGTGTGTGGTAAGACAGAGCGTGCACTCTACAGTCTACTAGTCTGCAGGCAGTAACATGCCATGGGCACAGCCACAGAGCACTAAAAGTTCCGTAGTGCATTCTGACATACCCCTGTTTAATCATCAAAGCACACCAAGGAACTTTTAAAGTGTGCTATAGCAGCATCCACATGGGATTTTACTGCACGAAAAGCTAGTGCACTGTAGATTCACACACTGGGTTGCCACACACTTACAAGCTGTTTAGACAAGGTCAATATTTACATTACACCATCAGTGATATTTGTTTACTTATATTCAACCTTGCAGTCAATTTGGAAAATACCAATCGACTACTGAGTTTTTCACTTTTGTTTGTACACAGTATCGAATAAATTTAACATGAAGGTTTTAGTCCAATAGCACAATGTTTGCAAACAGTGGGTGAAATTTTTCAGGCAAATAGTTTATGGGGGGGAGAGAAGGAGGAGGAGAACAGTTTTGGTTGATTCAAAACAATTAATGAATTTCACAAATAGTTTTGGTCATTTACAAAACAGTTAGAGAAAGAGGCGGTGATGGTGCCCTTCCATTATAACCTTTTGCCCAGTGGTTAGGGCACTCACCTGAGATTTGGAAGACCAAGGTTCAAATCCCCACTCTGGAAAAGACCCAAAACAGACTTGTTCAATTCATTAAACATTCTGAAAAGTTTCAGATTCAGTTCAACCCAAACCAATTTCTTTTTAAATTTTCGGAACTGTCACCAAACCAAAAAAATCATTTATTCACCTAGCTCAATGTTTAAATCATTTGGCGTAAGGTTGATGCACTCCAAAAGCTGCTAAGGACAGTGTTTGGTAGCAGAATACAGAGCAGCAGCTTGGACAGTGAAATTACTGCTAGCTGAAGGCATCCAAATACATTTGCTTTTGCCAACGCCCTAGAAATGAAGCTACACTTGTACACTGTGATCTCTCTTGTTGCTTCTGGTTATTACCTTGCACACAGACTAACAGAAATATGTGCATACTACAAACAAAAAGAGATAGGGGATCAATCTGTGTCCACTCATTTCTCTCTCAACAAACAAAAAGCCCACTTTATAAAACTAAAGTCTTCATGACCACTAAGAAGCTGTTGCATGTGATGTGGTCCTTCTTCCTGAACTGAGAGAATACAGCTGAACTGTTATGGTCCAACGGCTAAAATGCAGAGACCATAAAAGTGGGTATTTACAATAGGTGAGACAGTAAGTCCTTAAGTTTCAATATTTCAGCAAATGCTTGCTCTATATGAGAATGAATTTCTGTAACATGATGGAATTGATGATTTATAGAAAATGGGGATGTGGGAGGAAAAAGAAAATAAATGCTGCAGTGGCAAATTAGTGTAACCAGTTTCTGCAGAACAGGTTTAGATGTAGACACTGATTATATCTGCACAGAGAAGTAAAAGGAAATCTAAAAGAGTGTAAAATTTAAATAAAATATGCATTCCCAAATTAATCTGCAGCACTGTGTACAGCAGCTTAAATGGGAAATTCCCATAAGGAATGCAGCATGCTCCATGGACACTACAGGACTAGGAGTCAGGATCCTGGCTTTGCCAACACACATGGTTTGATCTTACTCAAATCATTTGACTGTTCTATGCTTTAGTTTCCCTCATCTGTAAAATGTACATAAAAGGTATCTACCTTTTTATAAAGTGCTTTGAAATCTCCTGATAAAGCATTGTTTAAGTGCAAGTATTACTGTTCAAAAGAATAAGAAATCTGCTTCTAATTCTGCCACATGTGATGATAAAAGGACAGATGAAGCCAAAATTTAGTTCAGAACATCCCAGCATACAATGGAATTTGGACCTAGAGCTTGGATTCTGACCCTTCTCTACAACGAAATGCCATCTTTTTGTATTGGTATCTGAAATTAAATCCATTCCCGTATACATTCTCAAAACATATGCTCAGCAGAGACCGGGCTCTTTATGTCTTCTGAGGATCAACAGAAGTTTTATTTTACTTCAATTTCATACTAGCAATCAGAATAGTTAAGAGAGCAAATGAAAAATAGGGCACAAATTCAGAGAACAGCTCTTTGCACTGTAGCTAGGTATTCTGTTACACATGGAGTGTGTATACATTATATTTAAAATCGCATGCTAATCTGAGATCCAGGAATACCTAACCCAACATTATGATAGAAAGATAGTGTTACCTTAATTCTAAATTCAGGCTAGAAATAAAACACACATTTTTAATAGTGAGTAACTACTTGCACAAGTTACCAAGGACTGTGGAGGCTTCTCCATCACTGGAAATTTTAAATCAAGACTGCTAGTTTTTCTAAAAAATATGCTTTAGTTCAAACAGGAATTAATTCAGGGTACTCCTGTGGCCTATGTTATACAGGCAGTCAGACAAGATGATTGCAATGGTCCCTTTTTGCCTTATAATCTATGACTCTCACAATGGTATTGTGGAAATAGATGCATTAATATTTGTGAAGAACTCCGATAGTCTAGTGATGAGTGCCATAAAAAAAAACTATGAGGAAATTAATAGTTCTGTCTACAGACCAGGACTGAATAGTGTGCAACAAATAAGACATAGGGCCACACATTGAACAATGGAACACTGAAAAATCTCCATCATCAGAGATTTTTAGGAGGAGGTTAGATAAACCCTTGTCAGGGATGATAATACTAAAATAATACTTAGTCCTGTCTTGAGTGCAGGGGACTGGACTAGAATACTTCTCAAGGTCTCTTCCAGTTCTACAAGTCTATGAACGAGGAAAAAATAAAATATTGAATAGCTGCTCACTACATGACCACCATCTAGACTGTGCACTGACTGAAGTATGTGATCATGTAATTAAAGACTGTTTTATAATTCTTACACACCATGGGGCAAAATTAAGGTTACACAGGCACTTTTAATTCTGACATTTCCTAATGTTTGAGAGCTTGACTTTGCCATCTTAATAATGTTCTTTTAATGCAGTTTTGGGTGTTCATGCATATGTGTGTCACAATAATAGGAGAGTTGTGATGGCCTTAACTATAGCAGTTGTGAAATGACTGCATTGTAACTTCACCTCTTAGCAAAATATTTAGCTCTTAAGGATACTGCTTTAATGGGGGATGATAGGTAGAGAAGACTTCCAAAACATAGCTTCTAAGGGTATGTCTTCACTACCCGCCAGATCAGTGGGTAGTGATCCATCTATCAGGGATCGATTTATCACGTCTCATTTAGATGCAATAAATCGATACCCAAATCAACGCCTGTACTCCACCTCTGCAGGAGGAGTAAGCGGAGTCGATGGGGGAGCTGCCATGAGGACAGCCAGGTAAGTCGAACTAAGAAGTTGCATATCTTAGTTCGAAACCACACACCCCAGTGTAGCCCAGGCCTAAGTGGAAAAAAATGTTCTTAAACCTTTCAACTGTCTGGAAAAACGAACTGACTCTAGCATTGACAGTAAAAATTTAATGAACTAAGTTGAAAGCGTCTGATAAGTTCACAGAAATAGTTACGCATGTCCTATCATCAAAGGCAACAGCAATATCATTGACAATTCTGGAATGCGCAGGCATCAGATGGTGCACTAAACCAGATTACCTAAATAAAATGTTGAATCCATTCAAATGCCATCCAAGTTGACTGTTTACAATGTCTTCTTAGATGTTAGAACACACAGATCAATTCTAACATCTTTATATAAATAAAAAAACAAATGCTGTTCAGTGACAAATTAAATGCAGTTAAGACATCAGAAAGTAAAATATACACTTGAATGCCATGTACAGTATTTTGTATATTATTGTAAAATGTGTATTTAGAATTATTTGATTTCTATTCATTTTTTCCTGTTTATAAAAACAGAAAAACATCCACTAAACTTCATCACTACATACATTTTTACTAATACAAAAGTTATGATGATATTTAATAATCACGAGTTAATTGAACCATAGTCAAAGGGGTCACTTTTCAAAGCATTTCATAGGGATTTAGTCATGTAATTCACATTAAATGTTAATGGGAGGCATACAGCTAAATCCTCATATGCCACACTGAAAATATACCGCTTGGCATTCTCTGAAGATGTGCTAGTTATTGCAACTTTTTTGAGGTATTTTGCAGAGGGGGTCCCCCAAACTATTAAAAAGATGGACTATTTGTGATTTACAAGTCTTCATAGTTTCCAGAAACCCAATAGAAGCGAAGCAAAGAGTAAGTAGGCAAATAGGGGTTTATTAAGGTTATGCAACCTTGGTATTAACATCTATGGTAACTCATATCTGAGGAAAATCTGATTTACTTACTTGTTTGGGTTTATTTAATTAATTTATTTATTTATTTGCCAGTGATAACCTTCGATTGGCTTGAATAATATTGATTCAGAAAATCAACAATGGGCCATTAATGTTTCTATTCTGTATTTTAAAGAGCATTTATCAACAAAACATATTATATCCTCTGCAGTGGGTAGGAAACACAAACTATTCCTAGCCCGTCTAAATAATTTAAACATGCCTGTTTAAAGTTCATGAGATTATCCTGGAAGAAGGTACTTCTTTAGCATTTTCATGTGTTATGAAGGAATGATTACTTACTGACTGATGACATTACTGGAGGGGAAGGAGTAATATTTCCAAACCAAGTTACATAAATATGATTTACATAAATGTAATCCATTCAATAGTTCAAGCAGAAAAATAATGTTTAGGGCCAAAACTCAACAAAGCTGGTGCATAAGTTGTAACTTGCACCAGGAAAGCACACTGTCGGGGGGGGGGATTCATTCCTGTGGAGGATAAATGGTGGTTACTGTGTTGTTCTTGCTTGTCTAGATCGCAGGAAAATGGAAGCAGTTTTAAATTACAGGGGCTCCAACGCAAATTCACAAACGAACTTCTTCAGGAAACCAGAGATTCAGGTTCCATAGGGCAGGCTTTATTTTGAATCAGTCCTGCCCATTTTTGGAGCTGAACTGACCCCTAATGCATGGAGGCAAACACACACATGAAAATGTAGCAGCTTTCGACCAACACAGTCTGGTTTCCAGTGCAATCTCCAAGGAATCAAATCCCTCTACTACCTTTTACACCGGGGCGGGCAAACGTTTTAGCCTGAGGGCCGCATCAGGTTTTGGAAATTGTATGGAGGGACGGTTAGGAGAGGCTGTCCCTCCCCAAACAGCCAGGCATGGCCAAGCCCCCGCCCCCTATCCGCTTCTCACCCCCTGATAGCCCTCCCCGGGACTCCTGCCCCATCCACACACACCCTGCTCCTTGTCCCCTGACCGACCATGGAACCCCCACCCCTGACTGACCCCCGCAGCCCCATCCAACCCCTCCCCTCATTCCTGACTGCTCCCCCCAGGACCCCTGCCCCATCCAACCACCACTTCTCCCTGTCCCCTGGCTGCCCCTGGAACCCCTGCCCCTGACTTCTCCCCGCCCGCCCATCCCACCCCCTCTCCTTCCTGACTGTCCCCCGCCGGAACCACTGCACCCATTCAACCTCCCTGTTCCCTGCCCCTGACCACCCCGCCCCCTATCCACACACCTGCCCCCTGACCACCACCCCAAACCCCCTTGCCCTCTATCCAACCCTCCTGGCCCCCTTACTGCGCTGCCTGGAGCAACAGTGGCTGGCAGCACTATAGCTGCACTGCCCAGCCACAGGCATGGCGGCGCACTGAGCTGAAGCTGTGGGGGAGGGGGAACAGCAGGGGAGGGGCCGGGGGCTAGCCTCCTGAGCCAGGAGCTCAGGGCCCGGGCAGGAGAGTCCCACAGGCTGTAGTTTGCCCAATGTAAATTCTTCCACTCACATTTGTTCCACAGGTAGCTTTAGCCCTACTTATCTAGTTGCCTTTTTATTTATTTGTAATAATATTAAGGACTATCTCATTGGTCTCTTTACAGCGTATAACAGTTTTAAATTTGCCATCCAAAGACCTGTTATATACTCTTTACAGGGTTCATTTGCATTTTAAGGATTAAAATAACTAAACAAGTTCAAACAGATACTTAAAATAATTTCTGGACTTTTACTAAAGTTATTTTTAGTACAGTGCTCATTTTTGCATCTTAGAAATGGATTTACAAACAGCCTTCTTTAAAAACTATATTGATCTAAGGTATAGTAAGTTATCATAAAAGCACTGGCGTCAGGGACACATTTTATCATCTAAGACCGTGCTGAATACTAGTACGTCTGCAAATGCAGACAAAGATTTTACTAAAATGAATTCAAATAGTAAGCAACCCAATTCACTGACTGTTGTTCACAACATAAGAGGACTGACCCAACCATAACTTTTTAATCCCCCTACCTTCCCCACTGAGTTCTCTGTTTTAGTAGTTTTGTGGACTGGACCATAGTTTGAAGCAGGGAAGTACAATCCAGATGAAAATATTTGCGGCCTGCAAAGTACTGCAAGCCCCTGGAGGATGTTAATACTATCTTGCCAAGTGGCCAACTTATTTATTTTACACCCCCTGGGACCCCACGTGCACATGCACATCATCTGTTAAAAGAACTTTACTGTTAATATTGCAAAGTCAAGCATTGGGAAATGCCAGAATTAAGGTTGCCTGTGCAACCTTAATTCAGTCCTCTTGTGCATACGCATTATGATATAATCCTTAATTACATGATCGCATACCATTTTTTCCAAGGGGCCCTTGCCTTACTCAATGCCCAGGATGGATCATGTTCACTTAATGTGGAGCTACTGAATATCTTGTTTTCGCCTCATTATTCGATGTGGAGCCCCATGCCTTATTTATTTCACACTATTCAAATCCTTCTCTCACAACAGAATTATTCATTTCCCTCATGGGCTTTTCTATGGTGCTCATTATACAATATTTCAGTGCTTCATAAGTATCAGTTAATTCATTTTCACAACACTCCTGTGAGATGAAGGGCTATTATTATCCCCATTTTACAAATGCAAAACTGAGGCACAGACCTCTGCAACTTCAGCTAATGGAGAAATGATGGCCAAAGTTGGTTACCATCCTATGTAGATCAGCATTAACGGGGGATAAGGCACTTTGGCAGTGGGTTTCACAGATATTTTCTAACAGCAGAGGAATGGTGACACTCAGGAAAAAATAGTTACTAAGCTATTCTCAAAGAACAGTTAGAGAGGTGTTGCACATGTCCATTCCACTTCAAGCATGTGCATGCCCTCTGCACTAGAGTCAGAGATTTTCCCTTAGCAGTACCTGTCAGGCGGGCCACGTGTCTGCTGCCGCTGCCACCTTGTGCTACTACACGATGGAATAAAGGGCACTGACATCCCTGACCATCCCCCAGTTCCCTCATACTGTATAGAGTCTGATATGGAGGGGAGAGGCAGGGCCGGTGCAACCACTAGGCAAACTAGGCGGCCGCCTAGGGCGTCAAGTGGTTGGGGGCGGCCAAAAGCATGCTCCGGGGAGGAGGTGGAGAGGAGGTGAGCTGGGGTAGGAGGGTGCGGGGAGGGCTGCCTGCAGCAAGTAACGGGGTGGGGGGGCAGCGCACAGGGGAACTGCTCCCCGCCCCAGCCCCAGCTCACCTCTTCTCTGCCTCCTCCCTGAGCATACCGCCCCGCTCTGCTTCTCTCCCTCCCAGGATTGGCACCGCAAGCCTGGGAGATGGGAGAAGCGGAACAGCGGCAGCATGCTCCGGGAGGAGGCGGAGCAGAGGTGAACTGGGGTGGGGAGCTGCCGCACAGCTCCCTGGGCCGAAGGGAGGGAAAGAGGGAGGGAGGGGGGGCGGGGAGCTGCCGCACATGGCTCCCTGGGCCAAGGGGGGAGTGCAGGCACACGGTGGAAGTTTCGCCTAGGGCGCGAAACATCCTTGCACCGGCCATGGGGAGAGGAGAAGGAGTCTTGGAATGGACATGTGCTACACATCTCAAAGAACATAGTTACAGAACACATTAGTAACCATTCTTTTCTTCAAATAATTGCACATGTCCATTTCACTTCAGGTGACTCACAAGCAGCTCAATCCGGAGATGGGTTTCAGAACCTACCTGAACAATGACTGAAGGTCTACTTGCCCAAACCAGGCATCATCTCTGGAATATTGAGATAAAGCATAGTGAGTTGTAAAGGCCTGTACTGTGGACCAAGTTGCAGCTTTACAAATGTGTTGTAGATACTTGATCCAAAAAAAAACCTCGTGGTAGCTGCTTGAGATTTTGTAGAGTGTGCTGCCATTCTGCTTGCAGGGAATACATCAGCAATGTTAGCACAGATGTATGCAAGACAAAATCCATGAGGAAATCCTCTGCATCAAGACTGGAAAGCCTTTCATCCTGTCTGCAACTGACAAGAAAAACTGGGATGACAATCTAAAAGACCTAGTTCCATCCAAGTAAAAAGCCAACACCTTCTAACATCTAAGGTATAATCTCTCCTCATCCTTACAATAATGGAGCTTAGGAAACAAAGTTGATAAGTACATGGGTTGATTGAGGTGGAATGCTGATATTACTTTAGTCTGGAATTTCGAATATCGGCATAAATAAATGTTGTCCTTCTAAAAAAAACCCTGCAAACTGGGGGTCAGCTACCAATGTTCTCAAAGAGATAATAATTACCAAAAACAGTGCTTTCATAGACAGATGAAGTAAAGAGTAGGTAGCCATCGGTTCAAAAGGCAGACCCATCAACCTTGTTAGCACCAGATTTAAGTCCCAGGGAGGAAGGGATCCAGACCCTTTAAAAATGTAAGTGACATAGGATTAGAAAATACTGAGTTACCCGTAATTAGAACATGAAAAGTGAAGATACCTGCCAGGTGAACCCTGATGGAACTAATGGATAAACCTTGTTGTTTCAAGTAGGACAAATAGTCCAAAAATGTTGGATAGAGGTGCAAGAACAAACTCCCTTCTGCTTTGACCATAAGGAGAATAATTTCCACTTCAGCTGGTAAGTGTATCTAGTAGATGTCTTTCTACAATTTGGGAAGATGTTTTGCACAT
This sequence comes from Dermochelys coriacea, assembly GCF_009764565.3. Taxonomy (NCBI): domain Eukaryota; kingdom Metazoa; phylum Chordata; order Testudines; family Dermochelyidae; genus Dermochelys; species Dermochelys coriacea. The sequence goes on along the minus strand of NC_050069.1, from coordinate 44,274,996 downwards.
TCTCCAAACAGTACACCTCATGAGAAGCTAACCATGGAGCATCCAGGCCATCAGATGGAGAGCAGCAGGGTTGGGATGTAGGGATGACTGTGGTCCTTGGAGATTGGGTCAGTTTCTGAAGGCAGTCTCAAAAGGAGCCCTGGGGGATAGGCTCAACAGACTGAAGAACCAATGCTGGCAGAGCCACACCAGTGCTCATACAAGAATGATCATGCCTGAGCTTGAGCAACACCCTGGGAAGAAGTGGGAAAATAGGCATGCAACAGCTTGTCCTTCCAAGATGATAGGAAAGCATCTGTCAGAAATCCCTGAGACCTGCCCTGGAACAAAAGACCTGGCACTTTGTTAAGACAAGTTGTAAATAGGTCAATGTGAAGGACACACTTGTTTTGAAAAATGAATCTCATGATACGCAACCTGAGATACAGCAGTGAAAGATCTGCTCAAGGGATCCACCAAGCTGTTCTGAGCACCCGGAAGGTGGGAGGCTTTGAGATGTATTACACTAGTGATTCAAAACTCCCAAAGATGTATCTCCTCTTCAGAAAGATGATCTGAACTGGCACCTCCCTGCCTGCTCCCGCAGAAGCATTGCCACAGTGTCGTCCATGAAGACATGAAGATATTGTCCCTTGATGAGAGTGAGAAAAGCTTGATAGGCCAGATGAATAGACAGCAACTCCTGCATGTTTATGTGGAGATCCAAATCTTGTTGGACCCACAGATCTTGAGTTCTTAAGTCTCCTAAGTGAAGTCCCCAACTAGAGAAGAAGTGTCTGTAACTAGAGTTAATATGTGAAAGGGAGGGGCAAAGGGAACAACCATAAACACATTAGTCAGGTCTGTCCACCACACCAAGGAGGCTGGCATTCCTGCAGTGTCAGCACAGCTGGGCAATCAGCAGAGGCTCAATCAGGAGCAGGCAGAGGGTGAAGCAGGCAGGCGCTGGAGCAAGGGAACAACCAGGCACAGACTGGAGTAGGAGCAATCTGTCAGTATTAACAGGTAGCTAGGAGTATCTCCAACAAGGAAGCAATGTTGAGCAGAATGAAGTAGTTGCTTTTCTTAGGAGCCTATACATTTGCCATGTGGACACCTTGTTAGACCCTTGCTTGTGGACTGGCTAGACCCTTAGGACTCTCCGGCTCAGCGATGAATCCTCAAACTCAGAACACTTATCATTTGCAAGTACCTGAATCAACATGTCCAGTGGATGATGAACTAAGTAGTATGAGGACTTTAAACATCCCTGCAATTTCCTGAGATTAACTCCGGCATTCCAAACCACATACATACATACGAGTCAATTTCTCATTGTTGTAAGCAAATGCTGGGTGAGGACATAGCTGAACCTTATCTTTGAAGAAAACAGTATAAATGGGTTCCAAGTCAAGGCCTGAAGTTCCAGAACCCTTCTGGCCAAAATAATTGCCACCAGGAAGGCAACCTTCCACAAGAAGAGCAGCAGGGAGCAAGATGCCAGGGGCTCAAAGGGTGGCCTCATGAGCCTGGATCAGACCCCCAGGAGGAACTGGGTCATGAACTTGCAGGTAGAGACTTTCCAAACCCTTGATGAACCTGCTTCTCATCTCATGGGCGAAGACCAATCTGCCTTGGATCGGAGAATGGAACACTGAGATGGCTGTTAAGTGGACCTTGATTGAGGATCACGATAGACCTTGGTGAAGGAGATTCTAGTCTAGGATGGACTGCAAGGACGCCTGAGCCAGGCAAAGGCTCCTCTCGGCTGCCCAGCATATGAAGCGATTCCACTTGGCCAGGTAGGTGGCTCTAGTAGAGGGCTTTCTGCTGCCTAGCAAAACCTGTTGGAGTTGCTCCAACCATGCGCTCTCCTCTGGATTCAGGCAGGCGAGGTTCGGATGGAGGAGTCCTGTGAGATCAAGTAAGGTCTCAGTGGGAGCATCAATGTGGCTGAGACTGAGAGATCTAGAAGCATGCTGATGCAATAATGATAACCTTCACCTTGTCCCACTTGATCTTCAGAAGGACTTTGTGAACTCAGGGAATTGGAGGGATGGCATGCAGCAGGCCGTCTGATCATGACTGTAGAAAGACATTGGACAGGGAACCTTTGTCTTGACCGTGCCTTGAGCAAAAGCAACAACATTGTGTGTTCTGTGTGGGGGCAAATAAGTCCACCTGGGTAGTTCCCCACCACAGGTGGAGAGACCACTCATGGTGAGAGAAAAAAGGTTTCCTGGGGTGATCCGCCAACACGTTCCGCTGCCCAGGCAGATGAGATGCCTCCAGTTGAATGGAATGCTTCACGAAGAAATCCCATAACCTGAGAGCTTCTTGGCAGTAATAAAACAACACATCTGATGTGTCAGATGCCAACGTTATTGTGCACCATGGGGATGTGAAGGGTACCCCAAACAGAACTGAGGCTGACAACCACCACATTAGGGATGCCAGGACTGGCAGTGAGATGGTAAGAACCGAGTCCAAACGTGCCTGCTCATGGAGTAAATTGAGGCAAGCCACATCTGAAGCAGTCTGAGATGTAGCCACATGTACTGTACCACATAGGTACATGCTGCTATGTGTCCCAGCAGCTGTAGACAGACATGGGCGGTCATCAATAGGTAGTCCAACACCTGGGGTGATTAGGTCTGCCATAGCTCTGTATCTGACCTCCGGGAGAAATGCCCAGGCCTGAGAGGCATCAAGCACCACTCCTATGCATTCTATTTTCTGCACCAAGCCCAACATCGACTTTTGCTCATTTATTAAGAGACCCAGCGCCCGGCAGGTGGCTCACACTACACTGATGCTGTGCTGAACTTGAGCTTGTGAGTGGCCTCTTATCAGCCAATCATTGAGGTATGGGTAAATCGGTACACCTCAAGGCCTGAGGTAGGTAGGGACTACCGCCACTCACTTTGTGAAAACTTACAGAGCCGCCGACGTGCCAAAGGGAAGCACCGTAAATTGGTAGTGGCTGTGGCCCACCATGGAAAATGGAGACGTAGAAGTACACATCCTTTAATTCGAGGACGGAATACCAGTCTACTAGATCCAGGTAGGGAATAATGGAGGCCAGGGAGACCATGCGGAACCTCAGTTTCTTGAGATACTTGTTGAGGTGATGCAAGTCTAGGATGGGCCAGAGGCCCCCTTACCTCTTGATTCCCAATGTGAAACAGGAGTAAAATCCCTTCCCTCTCAGTTCTGGAGGAACTAACTTCACAGCCCTGCCTTGTACTTCCTGGACGAGAACTTGGTCATAAGAAGGGTCTCTGAAGCAGGACAGGGAAGGGGGGTATAGTAGAGGGATAGACACAAACTGAAGGGTGTACCCCTATGCTATGGTATAAGTACCCAGTGGTTCAATGTAACTGACAACCAAACAGTGAGGTATGGTGAAAGGCGGTTTAAAAATAAAATGGGGAATGGATCTGGGAAGGAGACTGGTAGGTCTTCTCAGAGCGTGCCTTCAAAAGGCCTGTCTATTTCTGCTCAGGAACCAGCTAGTGCCCTGCTGCGTAGTGGTAGAGGATGGCTGGCCCTGGTGGCACCTATAATCTTTTCCTCTTCTTTTATATGGCTCATGTCTGGGTGTCCCAAGAACCTGGGTGGCTGTTGTGGTCTGAAGTGCTTCCTGGAGGTCGACAGTTTATAAAGGCCTTAAGACCACAGCGTGGTCCTGGAGACTGTGTAATCTGGTGTCCTTCTGGTCTGAGAATAACAAGGTTCCCTCAAATAGGCGATCCTGCACCAGCTGCTGAACTTCTTGGGACAGTCCTGATGGCAACACTCACAAACTATGCCTCATAGTGACCGCCAATGCCATTGTCCTGGCTACCGAATCTGTTGCATCTAAGCCTGGAGGGATGTTCTAGTCACCACCTTTCCTTCCTCCACGATGGACGTGAATTGCTGCCATGACTCTTGATGCACGGAGTCCTTAAATTTTCCCATTGAATCACGGACATTGAAATCGTATCTCCCCAGCAGTGCTTGCTGATTCGAGATACAAAGTTGAAGGCTAACAGTGGAATAAACCTTCCTATCCAATAGATATAGTTGTTTAGCATCCTTGTTCTTTGGGATAGTGCTTGTTTAGCCCTGTCTATCCTGCTCGTTAGTGACGGAAACCACCAAGGAACCCCGGGGGAATGAAGGGGTGAGGTGCAAATACATATATTTGAATCCCTTGGTGGGAACATAGTATTTTTTCTCCACCCTTTTAGAGGCCGGGGCAGAGATGATGGGATCTGCCACAACTTTACCAACTAAGAGCAGTGGTTCCCAAACTAACAAACTGAACACCTTGCACTAAAATGTCATGTCTCACGAACTCCCCTGGAAATATTTATTTTTAGCAGGATTTTCTCCTTTACCCGAGTATAAATTATAAAAGCAGTGATCTTGGAAATATAAAATTTGTTTTTATGACATGCTTATTACACACTATTTATTATTTATCATTACAGTATTTTTATTACATTATGAAAACGGCAACACTCTTCCAAGATCTCGCTTTCGTAGATTGTGGTCACTTTGAATAAGCCTGTTATAAGACAAGGTTCCTATGTTTCATCAAGGAGTATCAGATGTGAAATAGCATGACGGTATTTAAGAAGCCAACTCAAAGAACTCCTCCTACACAAGCATTCAGGTCTTGAGCAGTCCAGGCAAACAACGCACGTTACAACAAAGCTTAAACTCATTCTTCATAATAATTTTAAAAACAATACTAGCTGCCTATTTAATTTTAAAAACAGCAAAAAATATCCACCTCCGTTTCCATTTCTTATAAGGAGTCTTGAAGTTTAAATCTCCTCACTGTGATAGATATGCTTGCTTTGATTTGCTAAGCTCTTGGAAGTCCAGGGGCTCCGGGCTGCTGGCCCCGTGCTCCCCGGGGTCCCTAGGGACAGCTCTGTCTGCCATTAGGGAATTTTTTCCTGAGAACCCCCTGTAACATTTTGCGAACTCCACATTGGGAACCACTGCTTTAGAGGGAGCTGTGGTAGCCAAAATATCAAATAGACTGTCTGTGGGCTCTTTCAACTCCTATGCCTTTAGGCCCAGGTTGGCGGCAAAACTTTTAAGGAGTTCTTGATGGGCCCTAAAATTGTCCGGAGGCAGGAGGTTAGTGGGACCTGTGATTGCCTCATCTGGGGATGAGGAGGAGGATGCCACTGGTACTGAAGGATCTGAATCCTCTACCGCCCCCAAAGCAATCTCTATCAGAGGTACTGCCAGGGTCTTGGTACCGCAGTTGGAGTCCAAGCCCAGCTCTGGAACTGGCTGTGGTGGGGCTGCAGCCTCTCTCTAGGAGACTGCGAAAGACTGAGGGTGAGAGAACTACCTGAACACCACAGGGAACCCCCACAGGTTCCAGCATTGCCAACGCATGGGCCACTGCCCCGGATGCCATAAGTCCATAGATGGTCCAGCACCGAAGTCCAGTGCACAGGCTGGGTGGCGGCACTACTTTTGTGGAGTAGCAGATTCCCTATGGAGTCTGATGAAGACTCCTCCTCCGATGACCAAGGCAGGGCCGTTGCTGTTCCCTCCTGCTGGCTATGATGAGGAACTGGTGAATGGTGTATGGCTGGGGATCGATGACTTGGCACTGAATACCGGCTATGAGTAACTGGTGATCAGTGCCAGGACCCCAGCATCTGGTGCTGGGGCGCTGATGACCGGTGTTGGGCGTTGGAGACAGACACTTTGATGCCAGAGACCAGCATGGCAATGGAGACTGGCGCAGAGTTGGGGACCATTGCCAAGGTCTCATGGCGGGCTTCCCTCTGGATGCGATTGCTGTTGGTTCTACAGAAGTGGGTGGTCCCAGGGTGTGGGAGGCACTGGCAAGGCCATAAGGTCCCTTGCTGCTTGGAAGGCTTCCAGCGTGGAGGGGGCTCTCAAGTGCAATGTACTCCGGCCGCTCCCAGGAGTGAGGGGTGGGTCCTGAGTCAGCCTAGGTACTGCAGGTGGAGTCAGCTCTGCAGTCAAATGACTCTGTGGGGAGGACGAGTGGCTCAGCATTGGTCTCAACTTATCACCTCTGCCCCTCGTCTCTCTTGGGCACCTGGAAGTGCCCTCTTCCCGTGTGCTTCTTGTACTGCTTTTTTGGCTCCTGGGATGGAGAGCGCTGTTGATGGGGGCATGGTCCCAGAGGAGTGCTGCACAACAAACCCAACGTGCTCACTGCAGAGTCCGACCAGCTCGGTTCCAAAGCCAGTCTAAGTGCGGCTTCCATGAGCAGGGCCTTTAGACGAATGTCCCTGTCTTTCTAGGTATGTGGCCTGAAGCCCTGGCAAATTTTGCACTTGTTCTTGATGTGAACGTCCCCATGGCACTTTAGGCAGCTCCAACAGGGATTGCTCACCAGCATGGGCTTACTACATGAAGCACATGGTTTGAACCCCGGGAACCAGGGAATGCCCGTCTCTGGGATGATGTCCCCTCAGGGGATTACTATACAACTCACTAACTAACTAACTCTAAAACTAAGACTACTTACAACACCACAGTTTAGCAACCACTGGAGAAGGCTTGCAAGGAAGAGAATGCTGTACCAGCAACTGTCATGGGCAGTAAGAAAGAACTGGAAGGGCACAGGGTCAGTGGTGCCTCTTATACCGGTCATGAGCGTAGGGCTCACAGGGGTGCTAGAGCTAGCCCTATGAATACCACAGAGGGTAAAAAAATCTCTGGCACCAGGGCACATGGCGCACACGCTCCTGACACGGAATGAAAATGAGCAAACACTCGAAGAAGAAGAATCAGAGTCTGGTGCGACTGACTTCCACTTGGAGCCTGGATCGACTTCATATCAGCCAGTCATTCAAGCAAGGAAATACTTGTATCCTTGCTTTCCTTAGGAATGTAGCCACCACCACCATGCATTCTTTAAATAATCGCAGGGCAACAGACAGGCTGAAGGGTACTACTGTAAACGGAAAATGCATGTTGTTGATTAGAAATACTAGGAATCTCCTGTGGCTTTAGTGGAAATACACACGGAAATACACATCCTTCACTTTGAGGGCAGCGTACCAGTTGTCAGGATCCAGGGAGGGGGACGATGGAGGTCATGGTAACCATACGAAATCTTGTTTTCTTTATATATTTGTTCAGATTTTGCAGATCTAAGATTGTTTTGTGCCCTCCTTTTGCCTTTGGAATCAAGAAGTAACTTGAATAGAAATCCTTCCCTCAGAGAAGAGGGGGAACCTCCTCTATAGCTCCCAAATGGAAGAGAGACTGGATCTCCTGGAGGAGAACAGCCTCATGAGAGTGGTCTCTTAAAAGGAATGGGGGTAGGGATTGGAAGGGAAGAATGGAAATAAAGTGCAAGATGTATCCCTATGGAGCAGGGATACATCTTGCATCTTAGAACACATCAATCTGCGGTAATATGGGACCAAGCAGATAGGAAGTGGGATAGCCAGTCAGAAAAAAATGAAGGAGAAACTTGCAAGAGTTGATCTGGTAGTCTATCCTTGACAAGGTTGTCAAACATACTGGTTGGAATTTCTAGACTGCCTCCAGGACCCTGCCATAGATGAAAACTGAAGAGGTAGAGGTCTCCTCCTATGTTTTTTCCCCCCTTGGCTGAGCTGCTGCTCTCCTGCTCTACCCTTACACAGCCTAGGTGGGTGGGGAAAGTGATATGGATGCAGGGAGCCCTGATGTCGTTCTTCACTCTCTCCCTCACAACTCCCGTAGGAGAGAGCAGAGGAGCAGCGTTCAAGGGGGGGGAGCGAGCAGCAATGCCAGCTGCTCTGTGCATCCAGGTCAGTTTTCCCACAGGGGCACAGTAGAGGGGTGCAGGGGTTAGGGGTGTGGGAGGGAGAGTGCAGGGGTTGGGACAAAGGGAGCACAGTTTAGGGGCTGGGGAGCCCACAGGGACCAGGGGCAATTGTGGGGCACCCATGGGAACCGGGATACCAAAATACAAGTTCGCCCAAGATGCCATTTTTCCTAAGGCCCGCTCTGAAAGTAAGCCAACACACTCCAACTACCAACCACAGGCAGCAAGATGGAACTGAGGATGGTGCAAGATGGCTCCACCCTTTATACCATCATGGAGCAGCACAGGGCACATGCACCACACTGACAGGTAACACTGAGGGAAAAATCTCTGATTAGTGCACTGCGCGCATGCGCACCCCCCCCCCCCCGGAAGAGGAATGGACATGTGCAATCACTTGAAGAACCATCTTCAGTTCCATCCTGGGTTCTGGAGGGGAGTGTTCTCTAGTGGGCACAGACTCTTGTGCATCTTCCCCCAAGTGTGACCCCCTTCTGCTCCACCCCCTCCAACTTGTCCCTGTTCTGTCTCTACCCTAACCCTGGCTCCTCATCTTAGTCCCATTTGCTTAACCTAAGCAGTCCCAATTTCCACTATTCACAATTCTTATCACTGTCCCAGTCTCCTTGCCCAGCCATTGCCAGTTCCCTGTGCGCACCCCCTAGCTCCTTGTCCTCAGTTTCCTTGCCCAGTCAGTCCTATCTCCCTTCCTGCCAGCTCCTCATCAGCTATGTCTCTCCCACCGCAGCATTGCCTCCAATCATCCTCCACCCATATTCCCAATCCCCACTGACTCCCAGTCTCAATTGCTCTCCCCAGGCTCCTCATCCAGTATGAGTGCTCCTCCCCATCCTACCTTCCATCTCCTTGTTCCAGTAACTTTGCCCAGTCAGTCCCAGTTTCTCCCTCATACTCCAGTTTCTCATCAGGTCTGTCTTCCCCCTGCAACACCTCCATCTCACCCCACGGGTTCTCCTTTCCCAGCCAGTCCCAGTCTTCCCCATACCCAGTCATCCCATATATCCCCCGTACTTATAGCTCCCAAACCCTCCTCCATTTCCCTCCCAGGATCCTTGCTCAGCCAGTTTCAGTCTCCCCCCCAGGTCCCAATCTCCTTGCCCAGCCATTACCAGTTCCCCACCCCTCAACTCTCAATATTCCTCTCCATGCCACCAGCCTCCTCCACCTCCCCCAAGGCTTTTTTGTACTAATCTACTTTCATCCCATCTCCCTGATCTGGGTCTCATCCCCTTTGCATTGAAATTGGACAGCTTCCTCCTCCCATGCTGTGTGGGCCCAGCAGGGCACTGAGAGTATAGGAGACATTCTCCCTGCTCTTAGTTCAGATGCCCAGACCTGGTACTGCCTGAAGCAGCCCAAATCTGCAATTGCAAATCTTGCCCCACACTGGCACTTTCACTACACTGCAGCAGTGTCCACGCATTATTTTATTGCAGGGAAAGCTGTTGCAATGTAGTTCACACCTTGGCTTGTCCCACAGTTACTCACCATATAGACAAGCTCTTAGCAGTTAATTATAGGCAGTGTAGGTAGTACCAGCTATAGTTATATTTCCATTATAAAACCCTGTGTTCAATTACTTATAACTTTGCCAAATTTTAACCATTCATGCTGAAATTTCCCATGTAGGGTGTCTGCTTAAGGCTGAATTTTTTTTAAAAAAAAGTTTTAGCTAAAATGGTTCTGCCATTTCTGAGGAGATTCTTAACTTATAAGTGCTTAACTTTACAACCTTAACTTTTTAAACATTTTCTTTTGTTTTTTATAAAATATGTGTCGATTAAACTTAATCTGGAGAATCAAAGCTATAACAAACTCCCTTCAGTTTGAAGAAGCTCTTGTGCCAAAAGCATTGTAACCATAAGTAACAAATAGTTTGGACCATAATGTGTATTTTATGAAGAAATGAATGTACACAAGAACCTATTTAACAAATAATTAACAGGCACAAATATAACAAGATTTTCGTTTTCTATTTTAAAACATATATTCTAACTGGTATGTTTAAAGGTCAACAAGAAGCCAGGTGAACTAAGATGTTGTAAGGACTAAGTGATCACAATACTTATTAAATGCTGGTTAGAAGTCACAAGGAGACAGAAGAGTGATTCTAGCTTACCAACTGAAGTGAACAGAATGGAATTATTGATATACAGCTGTTTTGTCCTATTGTTTCATTAACTGCTACATTCATCCAAGCAAATGATTAAAATTGGTCTATTCCACTGTGTAATGGACTGATTAAACTAATTTATAAATTATCAAAGAATGCAGAGAGATGTATGAACACATTTTCAAAGGAAGAAAACAGAGAAGTTGCAACTTAAAAGGTAAACAGAGATATGCAAAAATTGGCCAAGCACTAGACCTTGAACTTTATAAATACTATTACCTAATTGTCTTTATTCTTTCCTCTCTTTCTCTTATTTTTAAATTCTATTTCAGCTAATAAAACTTATAAATTTATAATTCAAGTGTGTAATTTAGCTAAGCAAAATATATATAAGAACCATGAGAAATGTGGTTGTGTAACTGGTTAATTAAAATTACTCAACTAGTTTGTATTTTATAACTGTATGATTCTCATATACCCAGTCAGCCAAGGAAACACCATTGTCAGTGTTACATCTCCATCAGGAGATCTTTGAACACATCAGGGTCCAAGGGATTATTCCACATAGCCATAATGTTGGGCGGTATCAGATCCCACATTGCAGAAAGAGGACAGGTACATTGGAGAATGTCTATGGCATTCCAGGGTTGCAGAAGGCAAAGCATTCCCTCCATTTCACTCTCTCCTCTCCTCTCCCAAAGTAAGAATCACAATTATCTTCAAACTTGATAGAGTACAGGATGACTATGGAGGATCCATAAGCCGGATCAACGGAGAAGTTTAGCTAGCTAAAACCTAGTAAAATCTAAAGTCATATCCTTGCTACTAATGGAACTTTGTTCAGGCCACATGGACTCCACTTTAATAAAGAACACCATTTAATCAATAAAGTCAGTCTGACTGGAATAAAACTGAGTGTTTTCATTTTTAGTGTTAATCAGAAAGACACATAATTCACAGGACATCTTAATTTCAGTAATCTGTTACACAAAGAAGCTCTGTTAAAATTCTAAAATGTAACAATAGTCAATAGCAAACACTGTCAAAATGTTGTGCAATGAGCTTTTCAGATGATTTAAAAACAAATTCAAAAGGAATAAAAAAATGAAAGATAAAAATGTGTATTATGAAGCACATTTACTATATTGCTATATTTTAAATTGTATTTTCAACCTTTAAAATACAAGTTCTTTCTAAAATAAACTCACTATTCTAGGGTTTCTATTTATTTCCATCTAAAGTATTTAAAATGTCAATATGCTAGAACAACAATTATTTAAATTCTCTCCGGTTGCAAGGATTTTTTGTTTATTATTATTTTATCACAACTAGAATTGATCAACCCTATAACACCGTGGAATAAGATAAGAAATTAAACCAAAAATATAGTGTGCTGTTAAAGCTTTTTTAAACATGGAAATTTAATAATTGAAAATATATTCAGCTTAATGCCTGTAGAGCTATGTAAAGTTTAACATTTCCATAACACATGTTTTTAACTGAACACTGTGGAACAAAGCAATTTTCAAAAATATGGAACAAATTCCAAAATTTATAATCTCTCTTTACTTCCTGGCTTTTGCACCCCAGCCCACCCTCCCCACCATCATGGCATCCGACTACCTTGTTAAAAGGAGTTAGAGATGAAATAAGGGGAGATTACTCACCAACAAACCTGTTTGTCATATCCTCTCTTCTCCCACTCAGTAATAGCTGTTATAGACAGTATTATGGCTTCACCTATTGGGAAGCTGGAGGCAAAAGGTCCGTCAATCAAAGACAATATATAAACTCGATTTGTCCAGTGAGAAAAAAATATCTAAAACAGGATGTAAGATACTAAGGTGTAGGCAGTTCTGCTGGGCTGGTGTTGTGGAGTCCAGAGGCGGCTACAAGGCAGTGGTCAGAGTAGTTGTGAGAGCTTTAATCAGAAGGCAAGAGTCAGGGTAGAAGTCAGGCTGGGGTTGGAGTCTGAAGATCGGAGAGTGAAATGAGATGACACAAGGCAAGGTCTGGAGTTGCAGCGAGCCAGAAGTCTGTGTGATTGCCCAGACAACTTTCTGGGGCACCCTTCAGGGTTAAAAAGTAAGAGTGGTCCAATCAGAGCACCCCAGGGTGCTGCTGCTCTGGCCCCTTTGGGCAATATTTCCTGCAGCACCTAACTGCCACAATGGTCCTTGGAAGTGGCTCTGCATGACTTCCTGGGGGCAATGTGGGAACATCCGTTGCTCCAGGCTTTGCTGACCTAGATTCTAGTGCTGTGGATTCTTAAACAGGAAAATAGCAACAGAGATGAAAGAAAATAATTGGCAACACCCCAAGTGAGAAGGCGGGAGAGATGGAGGACAAAAGAAAAGAGAACTATGACAAACAGAATTACCTGTAAGCAATACTGCCTTGTCATTTTGTACATCCCAATTCTCCCATTTTACCTGGCAACAGCCCTTACAGACAGCAACTGTATCCCAGAACTTATCTGTACAATAGCCAAAAGCAAGAGTCTGCAGCAAAAGACTGGAGCATCTGGTAGTGGTGGGTGAAACTAAGTAGCTGCCTTGTTAGTAGTAGAAACAGGTATTTAAACCCGCCAAGCCCAAAATATTATCATTACCCAAGAGCAGTGACATTTCTGACACGAGGATGAGATTTCATACCTTGGTCATACAAGAACAACGCTCTTGCTCCTTCCGGGCAATAGCAGGTTGCCTTGCCTTTATTACAGCTCTGAATACAACATTTTTAAGAGTTTGTGTAATATTTGACATGACCACGCACTCGGGGAGAAAAACAGTTGGACACAAAGGGAAATTAGAAAGATAATCGAGTAATTCAAATCACTCACTGTTGCAAGAGACAGGTTTCAGAGTAGCAGCCGTGTTAGTCTGTATTCGCAAAAAGAAAAGGAGTACTTGTGGCACCTTAGAGACTAACAAATTTATTAGAGCATAAGCTTTAAGTGAGCTGTAGCTCACGAAAGCTTATGCTCTAATAAATTTGTTAGTCTCTAAGGTGCCACAAGTACTCCTTTTCTTGTTGCAAGAGAGAGATTCAATAGCAACTAGAAGTGCCTCCTTGAGAGAAAGCAATTTCAGAAATGCTTCTCTTAGTTTCAGAAGGGACACCTACAGACATCTGAAAAACTAATGACAAATGTCTGAGGGCTAACAGGCCAGTACTTTGGTTCCCATCTCAATGTGAAGAGACTGCTTTCTCCTGCAACTGACAATGTCCCTTACCTGAATGATCTGCACATTGCAGCAAATTAACCTTCAACCCTCCATATAGAAAGTAGAGGACTTAAGGGAGCATAATTGTACATCCATCCCTCTCTCTAATACCTAGCAGATGAAGGAATGGTCAGCTACTTTGGTGATAGGCACTACAGAAAAACCCTAAAATAGAGGGAAAGATAGATGTCCCAATCTGAGTGTACAAATGTAAGTTCAATTCTTCAAGGACGATAAGGCCATTGTGGAGAAACTAAATGAATTCTTTACATCAGTCTTCACGGCTGAGGATGTGAGGGAGATTCCCAAACCTGTGCCATTCTTTTTAGGTGACAAATCTGAGAAACTGTCACAGATTGGGGTATCATTAGAGAAGGTTTTGGAACAAATTGATAAACTAAACAGTAATAAGTCACCAGGACCAGACGGTATTCACTGAAGAGTTATTAAGGAACTCAAATGTGAAATTACAGAACTACTAACTGTAGTTTGTAACATTTAAATTTAAATCAGCTTCTGTACCAAATGACTGGAGGATAGCTAATGTGATGCCAATTTTTAAAAAGAGCTCCAGAGGTGTTCCTCGCGATTACAGGGTGGTAAGCTTCACTTCAGTATCGGACAAACTGATTGAAACTATAAAGAACAAAATTGTCAGACACATAGATGAATATAATTTGTTGGGGAAGAATCAATATTTTTTTAAAAGGGAAATCATGCCTCACCAATATATCAGAATTCTTTAAGGGGGTAAACAAGCATGTGGACAAGGGGGATCCAATGGATATAGTGTTCTTAGATTTTCCAAAAACTGGGTGACTAGACAACAAAATTGCAGATGAAATTCAATGTAGATAAATGCAAAGTAATGTACATTGGAAAACATAATCCCAACTATACATATAAAATGATGGGATCGAAATTGGCTGTTACCACTCAAGAAAGAGAATTTGCTGTTATTGTGGATAGTTCTCTAAAAGAGAGAACTCAATGTGCAGCGGCAGTCAAAAAAGTTAACAGAATGTTGGAAACCATTGAGAAAGGGATAGATAATAAGATAGAAAATATCATATTGACTCTATATAAATCCATGGTACACCCACATCTTGAATACCGTGTGCAGATGTGGTCGCCACAATTCAAAAAAAGATATATTGGAACTAGGTACAGAAGGTACAGAAAACAACAACAAAAATGATTAGGGGTATGAAATGGCTTCCACAGGAGGAGAGATTAAGATGACCAGGACTTTTCAGCTTGGAAAAGAGATGACTAAGGGGGGATACGATAGAGATCTATAAAATGTTGTCTGTGGAGAAAGTAAATAAGAAAGTGTTATTTACTCCTTCTCAACTCAAGAACTAGAGGTCACCAAATGAAATTAATAGGCAGCAGGTTTAAAACAAACAAAAGGAAGTATTTTTTCATACAAAGCACAGTCAACCTGTTGAACTCTTTGCCAGAGGATGTTGTGATGGTCATGACTATAACAGGATAGGTCCATCAAAGGCATATTAGCCAGGATGGGCAGAGATGGTGTCCTTAGCCTCTGTTTGCCAGAAGCTGGGAATGGGAGACAGGATGGATCACTTGATGATTACCTGTTCTGTTCATTCCCTCTGAAGCATCTTGCATAGGCCACTGTCAGAAGACAGGATACTGGGCTAGACCAGAGGTGGGCAAACTGCGGCCCGCAGGCCACATCCGGGCCACAGGACCGTCCTGCCCGGCCCCTGAGCTCCTGGCCCAGGAGGCTAGCCCCCAGCCCCGCCCCTGCTATCCCCACTCCTGTGCAGCCTCAGAGCGCCGTGCTGCCAGCACTCTGGCCTGCCACTCTTGCAAGCTCCCATCGCTCTGAGTGGCATGGTAAGGGGGTGAGGGGGTTGGATAAGGGGCAGAGGGTCCTGGGAGCAGTCAGGGGACAGGGAGCAGGGGGCACTGGATAGGCGTGGAAGTCCCAGAGGGGCTGTCATGGGGTGGAGGTGTGGATAGGGGTCGGGACAGTCGGGGACGGGGAGCAGGGGGTGGTTGGATGGGGTGGAGGTTCTGGGGGGAGTCAGGGGACGAGGAACAGGGGGAGGCGTTGGATAGACATGGGAGTTCTGGGGGGCCTGTCTGGGGGAGGGGGTGTGGATAGGGGTCAGGGAAGTCAGGGGATGGGGGGGTTGGGTAGGGGTTGGGGTCCCAGGAGGTGGTTAGGGGCACAGGTCCCAGAAGGTCAGGGGACAAGGAGCAGAGTGGGGTTGGATGGGTTGGAGGTTCTGAGGGGGCAGTCAGGGGGCAGGAAGTGGGAGGGGCAGATAGGGAGCAGGGGCCAGGCTGTTTGGGGAGGTACAGCCTTCTCTACCCGGCCCTCCATACAATTTCACACCCCAATGTGGCCCTGGGGCCAAAAAGTTTGCCCACCCCTGGTCAAGATGGATCTTTGATCTGACCCAGTATGGCCATTCTTATGTTCTTATTCCTTCTCCAAGAGGAAACACCCCAAGCTACATCCTCCAAAAATCCTACAGTGAAATACCATCTTCATTCAACTTCCAGGATGTCAAGGCTAGGTGACATGAGCTGGGGAAACTGACTTGTCTCTGGAACAGATTGCTCCAGGTGAAGGGCATTTATCAAGGAGGAGAACTTGGTGATACTCCTGTTCTCAAAGATGAAGAGCAACAAAGGAGGCAGTCGTATCATTTCCGACATGTCTTATTTTTCTCCAAAGTCCTGAGTCAAGAGGAGAGGAGGGGAACACTATCACAGTTCCTTGCCTCAATCTCAAGCAAATGAATATATCTCTCAAAATTGGGATGGCAGCTCTTTTCAGGACTTGTTTAGCATGGTTATCTTGCTGGAAGCACACTAATAAACTTCGGAGACCCCACGAAGGTGAAGGCTGCACTTGCTCATCCTTGCTAGAGGTACACTTTTCTGCAGCAGACAGGGATAGAGGCACTGGTAAGGGAGAAGGACAGAATATGGTGCTGTTTTTTCCAAGCTGTCTGATCATATATGTTAGTTCAGTTAGGCTGTGTACTGGAATAGAGAAGTTCCTAAAACTGCAGGTCCAGAAGAACTGCCTAAGGGTATGTCTATACAGCACGCTCCTGATGGCAGTGTGTAGAGTACATAAACTGCATGCCCCCCACAAATGGGTATAACCAACGTTCTAAATAACGAGGCTCTGTTTAGGCGGATCAAGACATGCCAAAACACTCTCTCTACATGCCGAAGCAGTGCCTCTCACATCTATGCTGCTATTTTTAGCAGTGTAATGTCCTCATGCCTCCCCACTGCCGGAGTCTTTTCATGCAGTGGAGAGGCAGTGGCAAAAGACTCCAGCAGCAGGGAAAGACTCCAGCAGCAAGGAGACAGTGGGGAAAGGCTCTGGCAGCTCCCCATGGCAGTGAAAATGGGAAGTTGCCAGAGTGGGAAGTTGCCACAGTGATAGACTCCATCAGTGCAGAAAGGCTCCCTCAGATCCCCGCTGCATCCCCCGGCCAGAGCCTTTCACTGCCATATTTAGCTACCCACTGTAGTGTGAACACAGCTTGTTTGTTGCTGCAATGTAGATATACCTTAAAGCTGCAACATAACAATACTGAAGGTACACCTTCTAAGAAATGAAAGATGCCCAAGTCTAAGAGGCAGGTAATGTGATGATGCAACCCAGATATGGGTGCTAGAGAAGAAGTGCAGACCCACAATAATTGGAGGGAGAGAAGCATCAAATATGGTTGACTTCTTGATAGACTAAGAGAAGGAAAGGACATCTTCCATGGGAAAAAAAAAAAGTACATTTGAAGGAGGATGGCTAAAGGTAGAAGTAAACCCACATGACAAGGTGCAAGCAAACTGCAAAATGACCCAAGAACTGAAAGATTCGCCATGATGAAATTAGAAAAAAGGAAACTGGAAATATGAGAAGTCTCTGGATAGAAGATGCCGCTAGCACAAAGAAGAAGAGAAAACTCCTTTCTCTTACAAACAGAACAGAAACAAAACAATCATAATATGGAGTGAGGATGGTGGAGAAAGCATCTTAATGGGACCTCCATATTCTATTGTGTCTTCATTCATCCAACTCTTTCCCTCCCAGAATCTAAAACTCTGGGGAGGTTCTGCCAATTTGGTCTTTGCATCTACCTCTCCGTTCCTGGTGAGAAGCCACCTGATGCTGCAAAGAGTGGAAAGTTCCATGGTTCTGGCCCTCACAGAGATAACATCTGTAGAGAGAGATGTCGAAAGAAATGGACATTTATGTTGAAACGCTTCCAAAGCCTATGCGGCGGGCTCTGATGACCAGTGTAGAGTGGGTTGTAGTCAGACAACCACTGCAACACCGTAAGCCTTATTTGACCTCATTCTGGCCTCTGTTGAATGTGGGATCACATCTATGAGAACTTGGAACAAGAACATAGAAACAACTTGGTATCTACCCCATAACACTGGATAAGCAGAAATCTAGATTCTCCGGCAAAGCCAGGTATTTCCATACTATGAGGTAGGCACTGA
This sequence comes from Dermochelys coriacea, assembly GCF_009764565.3. Taxonomy (NCBI): domain Eukaryota; kingdom Metazoa; phylum Chordata; order Testudines; family Dermochelyidae; genus Dermochelys; species Dermochelys coriacea. The sequence goes on along the minus strand of NC_050069.1, from coordinate 44,257,337 downwards.
AAATTTACTTTATTCTGGTTCCTATTCCTCAGAAGCCACATCCTGGATGCTAAAGTACAGCTGGAAGAATGCTTTTTATTTTTTAAAAAGTTTTGAGTCTTGTAGGCCCAGGAAAATGAATGTCCTGTGGAAGTGGTTCCAGCTCTACAAGACATATCAGTATCTTGGAATTGAAGAATGCTGTGGTTGGCCAGGGTGTGAAATGAAGGCTAGTTATTGGAAGTTAACCCTTCAAAGCATACAAAAGGCACAATAGAGAGAATGGGGCTCTCATCTTAGGCCATGTCTACACTAGTGAACTTACAGTGGCATAGATGTGCCGATGCAGCTGTGCGCTGTAAGATCGCTCATGTAGCTGCTCTACACGAGATCTCTCCTGTCAACATAATAAAACCACCTAAATGAGCAGTCACACAGTGCTATATACATGAGCACTTATGCTGGCAAAACTTATGTCACTCGGGTGCGTGTTTTTTTTCCACACACCTGAGCGACATAAGTTTTGCCAACATAAGTGTGAGTGTAGACGTGGGCTTAAAGTTCTGCACTACCCTAAAGTGATTGTAGGGGGAAAAAAACGGTTTGTGGAGTTCCATATTCATTGAATCTCACTGATTTCAATTTCCTCAGGTTGCAAGTAAAAGATTTGTTTCCTCTCACTTTCCCATCCCCCGCTACCTCACGAAACTCCACAAACTCATCCTGGTTCTGACAGTCAAGCTGGTTTCTCTCCATCTCTCGCAACAGCATCACAAATAAAGGTTCTTTAGGCTCAGTTAAGCCCTTAATTAAACCTATGCAATCCTGCAGTCTTCAGACTGTGTTATCAGTCATACCTGCAGTTATAAAGATAGCCTGAAGGGCCCAGGAGACTGATAAGAAGTAGCAGGGATTACCTCATCCACTGATAAAAAGAAAAGGAGTACATGTGGCACCTTAGAGACTAACAAATTTATTTGAGCATAAGCTTTCGTGAGCTACAGTTCACTTCATCGGATGCATCCGATGAAGTGAGCTGTAGCTCACGAAAGCTTATGCTCAAATAAATTTGTTAGTCTCTAAGGTGCCACAAGAACTCCTTTTCTTTTTGCAAATACAGACTAACATGGCTGCTACTCTGAAACCTCATCCACTGATGCAGACCTCTGCCCCTTACCCATATGGAGAGACACTGTGTGGGTAGAGAAAGCAGCTGATCTAAAGAGCATTGGTGGATAGAGTTATGAGTGGAAGCAGCCATAAGAGGGAATGGCCTCCTTATTGCTGTTTTTGTTCTCTGTGTTGCTGGGGCCCTAGACAGCAGACACAGGTGGAATATCTCCTTTGTTCTCTCTCTTTTTCCTTTACCCTGTATTTCATCTCCTCTTCTTGTGCTAGAATTTGGAGGAAGGGAAAATAGTGTTAGAAGAAATATGGAGTCAGAGGATTGAGGCAAGTGCTGCTCCATGATTCCAGAGCGCAGAAGGCAAAGAACCATGAAGAAATGGGCAGTCTGGAGCTTATGTAATAGCTATGATTGACAGGCATTTACCAACCTCCCTGCTTCCTTGATAGTGGTCATAACAGTATAGGGACTATACTGCAAGCAAGGGATGTTGCTAGGAAGGACATGAGAATGAATTTATTTTGTGTGTTTGGGATTTTTATTTGTAAATAAATAAAAAAAGTCATACCACTCACAAAAATTATCCTAGATAATAAAGAATCTTACTTGGATTTTGGGTCACAAATTATTTATGTAGAGAAACTATGGCATTTTGGTAGCTATAGCATAACAGTGATGTTGATTAAAATGCACCTGCATCTGTCTTGGTTGCACATGTATCATAGTAATTATGCATGGAAATGAACAAATTAGATATCTTTCTAGTCACTTGCAGTGTAATTACCACAATTGAATACACAATCACAGTAACTGTGCACACAAATTATGCATGCATGCAGTTCTGAAAATTTAAATGTTGCCTTCAGCATCTCTATTTTGAAATTATCATATGGAAACTTTCATCCACTGACTATTATAAAAAGTGTTAAATTTTAAAAAGATATGTGCTCCACCTTCTCTCAGTTGAGCATTAAAAAATAAAATAATCCAGTCAGTTTCCTATGTTCTCCAAGCTAATATAACACATTAGCAAAATCTCATAATTGAAATAGGTTTTACTAATTTAAAATGAGTGAAAAATATATATATATAAAGAAACATGGCCTTTATTTCTTCTCTCTATATTTATTAACCTTCAAATAACTTCATAAAGAATATTAAAAAGGATAAGAATTGCTTTAAAAAAAGAATAAAGCATAAAATCAACATCTTTAACAACACCTGTCTAAATTTTCCTTAGCTTGTTCCAGCTCTAATAAAGATCAGTGGAAGATTTCCAAAGGCAGTTTTTTATCTTACACACAGAGCTACAGTATCTGGTTATACTTCAGACTAGAAATATTGAGAAGACTCAAACCTGTGAAAGACATTTGACATTTTTGCTAATGTACATAAACAAAATGGAAAACATGCATACGTTTTTCAAGGCTAGATTCTGATCCATCCAAATTAACATAAAAAATCATTTTGCTAGGCAAAAACAATGTATTATAAAGTATCTCAGAGAATAAAACATCTCAGATTATATGACAGATGATAAATATTTAAAGGCTGTTGTATTCTGGCAGATCACGTCGTAGTCTTATTGCCTTCAGCTTCTCTACTTTAATTTTTGCTTTCAATAGCTCTTCTTCCAGCTGCTGCTTTCTTTTCAAGCCATCCCTCTTTTCTTGGACATAAAGCCCAATTTTTCTTTGATTTTCTAAGATTATCTGATGCTCCTCTTTCAGCATTTGCAACATCTGTGGCTCATACCCACATGCTGGCCTAAAGCGTTCTCCAACCTCGAGCCTAAAAAAATCATCTCTTCTTGGGATGGGAGATGAAGACAACATCATTCTCATATCAACAGAAGACAGTGAAGTTGAAGGAGATCTCTCCATAACATGCACCAACTGGTGTTCTTCTCCTTGTTCTAAGTCCTCACTCTGCTGTGAATCTACAGCCAAGTAAGGAGGAGGTTTGACATCCTCTTCTGGTTCCAACTCCATTGTGACAGGATGGTGATCCAACACTGCTTGTGGGGAACTGGTACCAGCAACCGTTTCTTTATCTATATTAGCGCTAAAACATATATATAATAATTAAGTCATTATCTGTAAACAAAAGCCATTATACACAAAAATAGGAGCACATTTAACTTGATAAATATGGCAATTTCCTGCAATATATCTTGGAAGACCTTACTTTAGTAAAGTGAGCTAGAACTGTATGCAACTTCCCTAGTGGGGAGAAGAGGTGACAGATGTAAGCCCTGGGAAGTATATAGGATTTCAAGAGACTATCCTGAGTTGTACCAAATAAATGTGTACTTTTTGGGACAGAAAGTGTTAAGTGGATTTCCTGAGGAATCCCTAGGGAAAGGCTAATGCAAATTCCACAACTCCAGTTATGCACAAATTCCTACCCCCAAAACAGTCTTTCAAAGCTGCACCCTGAGGAGTCTGTTGATTACCTGTGACAGAGAACCAAGATCAGAAGACTGAGCTGTATAAAAAAAAGCAACTGATCTGCCCTGTCTCTGTTCTGTATCTAAAATGAAATTATAACCATCGGGAAAACCCAGTTGGGTGGGTTTAAAAGGACTAAGACTTACCAGAGCCCCTAAACTGAAATTGGGGGTGACCTCTAGTAACCTTTTTAGCCCAAGTGTAGGTTCTTTTACTGTTTTAATATATTTTCCCGTATAATGCTTTTACCTTAAGAATAAATATACTTGCTTAGGAGTTGTGAGGTAATTTATAACTGTGGGCAACACACTGTTCAGAAAGCAAAGCACAGGCCTTTTTAGGCAGTGTGGCTTAGTAGGGATATCAAAGTGTAAGGCAGGGAACTGTGCAGCCTTAAAAATCCCTGCTCAGGAGGGAGTGAGATGTGGGTCTCCATCCAAGAGAGGGGATGGCTGGAAGCCAGAAACCTGTAAGTAGGTGCCTTTGAGGGACAACTGAGGGAGAACAGAGGTGCAGTTATCCTGCAACTGTGACATAGCTAATCAAGAATAATTTGTTTAAAATGTTGCCCCTCTGCCAGATAAAATACAGGCAAAACCTCACCAGTACACTGATTGGGATTATCTCTCTCATAACGACAGTCTCTCTCTCACTCTGTCTTCCTCCTTTGGGCATTATATTCTACCATGAAGGAGGCTATATAGATTAGACAGAACCAGCTTGGTGGGCCCTTCTTCTCCCACAGGATGGGTAAAGCAAAAGCTATCAGTGATAAGCAGGCAAGGGAGCAATGCAGGAGAAGAAAGTGAAAGTGACAGAGGCAGGCAACTCTTATGCACTAACAACAGAGTGGGATGGGAGAGATAGAGAAGAGCATTTAGATTTAAGTGGTCCCTGTTGAAACAGTTTCACTGCCAGCTGATACTTCCTCTCCCCAGCGCTACCCTCATCCACTCCTCCTCTGACCTAGAGTGCTACTCATTTCTGAAAACAGCTCTGGTAGAAAAACATATGAGCCCATCACTTTAAACCTTTAGTTTTCAAGGGTTATAGCTCCTATTTTATATGAATAAGCATATAATTTGTATTTTCCTATGTTAATATTAACTAAAGTCTCTTCACTTAATTTATCTTACAAGAAGTTGATCAAAAGCATATTTTAAGAGAAAAAAATTCCCAATAAATGGAATCTCAAAATATAAATATTATTTTGTCTGATGAGATTCTTACATAGGGAAATGGAGCAGAGAAAGATTAAATGACTTGCTCAAGTCCTGTGAAGGAAATCTGTGGCAGACTCAAGAGCTCCGGCTTAAATTCCAGACTCTGCCACAGATCTTGGGCAGAGCAAGTAAATTAGATGCTGTTCATTAAATGAAAGTAAATTTAAAAATAGATAAAATGTAATACTTTTTAGACAGAGTACAATTACTTTGTGGAACTCACTGCTACTGAACATGGAACAAATAGCTTAATAAGACTGAAAATGATTAAACATTTATATTGATTAGAATAGCATATAAAATTACATTAGCTAGAAAAAAAAAGTTATGAGGGCTCATCCTCCTGTTTCAGGGCATAAAGTATGGTAGTGGAAACCACACTACTTCATACTTAAAATTTATCTGGATGATACACTAGAAACTGTTGGGAACAATCCTGTATTGTCCAGGAAAAGGACTGGAGGATCTAATACACTGGTTCTCAAGCCACCATGTGTGTACCACAGGTGGTATGCATATTGGTTTAAAGGATACTGTCAGAATAAGAACACATTGTAAGTACACTGATTAGAGTTATGAAGTGGAATACAAAGTACTTGGAGTTTAAGATGTGTACATCTTTAAGTTACAGAATCTAAATATAATAGTTTCCCATCTCTAACCTATATAATTCTAGGATACATTGATCAATACTTGGTGACTCTCCATTCACTCTATTTGATAGACATGCAGACACTTCTGCCTCAGATTAGGGCACCTTCTGCTGTTGAAGAGTAGAGAACAAAGCCCCAAATCAAAGCAGTCCTACACTTGATGAGCAGGCAAGTGCATTTCCAAACTCTAATGGAAGTTTTGTGTGTTCCTCTGAAGCATCAGGCATTGGCTAATATCAGAGACTGCATCCCAGTCTAGATTTTCTGTTCTGACATTTTTAATATTACTATTATTCTGTAAAAGTACATAAGAACGGCCATACTGGGTCAGAACAACGGTCCATCTCGCCCAGCATCCTTTCTTCTGACAGTGTCCAGTACCAGATGAGATTTACTGAGTGATCCATCCTCAGTAATCTAATTCCAGTTTCTGACAGTCAGAGGTTTAGAGCATGGGGCTGCGTCTCTAACCCTCCTAGTTAATAGTCTTTGGTGAGGGACCTTGTCAAAGGATTTCTGAAAATCCAAATACACTATATCCAGTGATGAGCTGCCAAAATCTTAACGGGTTCCCTCCTCACCCCAAGAGGGGGTCGTAGCCCACCCCCGCCCCTGGGGCCTCCTGCCCCATCCAACCCCCCCCCGCGTTCCTTGACGCCCCCCCAGGATCCCTACCCCATCCACCCCCCTCCCCTGTCCCCTGACTGCCCCCAGAACCGGGCGAGAGGGTCTCATGGGCCACTGTAGTGGGTGCCCACTCCACCCCTAAGAGCCAGAGGTACCTGCCGGGGGGCGAGGTAGGGAGTCCCGGAGGTGTTTACCTGGGGCAGCTCCCAGGAAGCATCCGGCAGGTCCCTCTGGCTCCTAGGGGTGGGGGAGCAGCCGTTCCCCCACTGATCACACCAAAAGCGGCGCCTTAGGCGCCAATTCCCTGGGAGCTGCGGGGCTAGAGCACCCATGGGGAAAATTGGTGGATGTAGAATCCCCACCGACTTCTCCCCACCCGGCGCCCAGCCCCAGATCATCTCACCTCCGCTCCGCCTCCGCCCCTGAACCCACCGCCCCGCTCTGCTTCTCTGCGCCTGCCCTCCCTTCCCCAGCTTCCCGCGAATCAGCTGTTCGGCGGGAAGCCGGGGAAGACTGAGAAGCAGGCCGCAGCTTCCCGCTCAGGCCGAGGGTGGCGAAGGTGAGCTGGGCTGGGAAGTGGTTCCCCTGCGCGCCCTCCCGCTCCCGGGTTACCTGCTGCAGCGCGGGCGGCCCTCCTCATGTCTCTCCCCCCCGCCCCAGCTCACCTCCGCTCTGCCTCCCTGGGCCTGAGTGGGAAGCCACTGCTTGCTTCTCAGCCAGCCCTGGCTTCCCATGCAAACAGCTGATTCGCGGAAAGCGGGGGCGGGGTGGAGAAGCAGAGCGGGGCGGCACCTTCAGGGGAGGAGGCGGAGCGGAGGTGAGGTGAGCTGCGGCCGGGGAGCTGCCAGTGGGTGCTCTGCACCCACCAAATTTTCCCCTTAGGTGCTCCGGGCTGGAGCACCCATGGAGTCGGCGCTTAAGGCGCCACTTTGGGCCGGTTAAATTTAGAAGCCCTTTTAGAACCGGTTGTCCCTTGCAGAATAACCGGTTCTAAAAGAGCTTCTAAATTTAATAACCTGTTCTAGCGAACCGGCTCCAGCTCACCACTGACTATATCCACTAGATCAATCTTGTCCACGTTTGTTGACCCCCTCAAAGAATTCTAATAGTTTGGTGAGGCATGATTTCCCTTTACAAAAGTCATGTTGACTCTTCCCCAACCTATTATGTTCATCCATGTGTCTGATAATTCTGTTCTTTTACTATAGCTTCAACCAATTTGCCTGGTACTGAAGTTAGGTTTACTGGCCTGTAATTGCCAGGATCACCACTGGAGCCTTTTTTTAAAAAAAATGATGTTACATTAGCTATCTGCCAGTTATCTGGTATAGAAGCTGATTTAAATGATAAGTTACAGACTACAGTTAGTAGTTCTGCAATTTCACATTTGAGTTCCTTCAGAACTCTTGGGTGAATACCACCTTGTCCTGGTAACTTATTACTGTTTAATTTATCAATTTGTTCCAAACCCTTCTCTATTGACACCTCAACCCAGGACAGTTCCTCAGATTTGTCACCTAAAAAGAATGTCTCGTGTATGAGAATCTCCCTCTTATCCTCTGCAGTGAAGACAAATGCAAAGAGTTCATTCAGTTTCTCCACAATGGCCTTGTTTTCTCTGAGTGTTCCTTTAGCAGTTCAATTGTCCAGTTGTCCCACTGATTGTCTGGCAGGCTTGCTGCTTCTGATGTACTTAACAGCAAAAATGGTTTTAGTTTTTGTGTCTTTTGTTAGTTGCTCTTCAAATTCTTTTTTGGCCTGCCTAAGCACACTTTTACACTTGACTTGCCAGAGTTTATGTTCCTTTCTATTTTCATCACTAGGATTTGACTTCCAATTTTTAAAAGATGCCTTTTTGTCTCTAACCACCTCTTTTACTCTATTGTTTAGCCATGATGGCTTTTGGGGAAGGGGGGTCATCTTGTAGTTTGTTTTTATTTGGGGTACACATTTAATTTGAGACTCTATTATGGTGTTTTTAAAAACTTTCCATGCAGCTTGCAGCCATTTAACTTGTGACTGTTTGTTATAACTAGCCTCCCCATTTTTATGTAGCTCCGAAGTTAAATGCTACTGTGGTTGATTTCTCTGGTATTTTTCCCCTTACAAGGATGTTAAACTTAATTACATTATGGTCACGATTACCAAGTGGTTCAGGTACAGTAAAAGCTGTTTTATCCGGCATGTTGGGGAAATAGAGGGTGCAGGTAAGTGAAAAATGCCGGTTAACTAAGAGGGAGGGAGTTTGGGTGTGGGAGGGAGTTTGGAGCAGAGAAGGGGATGCGGGATGTCAGATCCGGGGGCCGCTCACCTCAGGCGGCTCCTGCAAGCTACGACCTGTCTCGGCTGCTCCTAAATGGAGGTGCAGCAAGCAACTCTGCGCGCCGCCTCCACCTGCAGGAGCTGCCCTTCCAGTTCCCATTGGCCACGGTTCCCAGCCAATGGGAGCTGTGTTACTAGCACTTGAGGTGGGGTAGCGCAGAGAGCCGCCTGTCGTGCCTCCGCCTAGGAGCAGCCAGGACAGGTCGCCGCTTGCGGGGACCCACCCGAGGTGAGTGGCTCCTGGATCCAGCACTATGCACTCCCTCCCGCACCCAAACTCCCTCCCAGAGCCCGCGCTCCAAACCCCTTCCTGTACCCCAACCCCTTGTGAGCTCTGTACCAACCGGACTGTAAACCAGAATTTTAATGAAGATCAGAAATCCCGGTTTATAGAGCTTTCTGGTTGGTGAAGTGCCAGATAAAACAGCTTTTATTGTATTATAACTTCCTAGGCCAGATCCACTTAGGATTAAATCAATAACTGCCCATCCCCTTGTGGATTCCAGGACTAGCTGCTCAAAGAAGTCGTCGTTAATGGTGTCTAGAAATTTTCTCTCTGCATCCCGTCCTGAGGTGACATGCTTCCAGTCAATATGAGGATAGTTAAAATCTCCCCTTATTTTGAGGTTTTAACTGTTCTGTTTTTGAAGACTTTCTAACCTTCATGAGCACTTCACAATAACCATCCTGGTCAGGCGGTGGTATGTTCCTCCTGCTATACTCATTATTTAAGCATGGAATTTCTATCCATAGAGATTCTATAGTATTGTTTGATTCATTCAAGATTTTTACTATATTTGACACCATGCTTTCTTTCACATGTACTGCCACTCCCCCACCAGCACAATCTACTCTGTCGTTCCTATATATTTTGTACCAATATTCCTGCATCCCATGGATGATCATAATTCCACCAAGTTTCTGTGATGACTATTACATCAATAGCCTTATTTAATACCAGGCAGTCAGGTTCACTCATCTTAGCTTTTTAACTTCTTGCATTAATATACAAACAATTTTAAATTTTGTCAATATTTAGTTGTTTGCCTTCATGTGATGTAACTGAAAGGCACTCTTTTTCATTTAACTGTTTCTCTTCAGATTCTACCTGTACTTTATCAGCTTCTATCCTTTTCTCTTCACTAGGTTTTAAAGCATTCCCTTTAATAAAACCTCCCCTAAGGAGTCTCTCTGTCTGAACCATAAAAAGAAAAGGAGTACTTGTGGCACCTTAGAGACTAACAAATTTATAAGAGCATAAGCTTTCGTGAGCTACAACTCACTTCATCGGATGCATTATCTCACGAAAGCTTATGCGCGAATAAACTTGTTAGTCTCTAAGGTGCCACAAGTACTCCTTTTCTTTTTGCGAATACAGACTAACACGGCTACTACTCTGAAACCTGCCTGAACCATGTGTTCTTCCACATCTGTCAGCTTTCTTAATTTTAAAACTCCTCTTTTTTTTTTTTTTTTTTTTTTTACATTACAGAAATCTAGTTCCATTTTGGTTTAGGTGGAGCTCATCCTACCTGTATAGATCCTCCTTTCCCAAAAGATTCTCCAGTTCCTAATAAACCCAACTCCCTCCTCCATCATCTCATCCACACACTGAGACCCTGCAGTTCTATTTGTTTAACTAGCCCTGCATGTGGAACTGCAAGCATTTCTGAGAATGCTACTAATGGGTCCTGGACTTTAATCTCTTACCTAGCAGCCTGAATTTGGCCTTCAGGACCTCTCTCCTACCTTTCCCTATGTTCCTGGTACCTACGTGCTCCCCAGCACTGTACAGAAGTCTGTCTAGATGTCTTGAAAGGTCTTCAGACCTGGCAGGTTATTCACCATACGGTTCTCCCAGTCATCAGAAATCCGACTATCTATATTTTTAATAACTAAACCCCCCATTAAAATTACCCGTCTTTTCCTAATAACAGGGGTCCTCTCCCACAAAGAGGTATCCTCAGTGTGAGAAGATACCATGACATCATCTGGAAGGAAGGTTCCAACTATGGGACTGTTTCCCTCCGCTCCAGCTTGATATTCTCCTTCCCTGAGATTTCATCCTCCTCAATAACACAGAAGCTGACAGATGAAGGAGTGGGACCACTCTACTGCATCCCAGAAAGTCTCATCTATGTACCTCTTTCAGAGTAGCAGCCGTGTTAGTCTGTATTCACAAAAAGAAAAGGAGTACTTGTGGCACCTTAGAGACTAACAAATTTATTAGAGCATAAGCTTTCGTGAGCTACAGCTCACTTCATCGGATGCATCCGATGACGTGAGCTGTACCTCACGAAAGCTTATGCTCTAATAAATTTGTTAGTCTCTAAGGTGCCACAAGTACTCCTTTTCTTTTTGCTATGTACCTCTGTCTCCCTTAGCTCCTCCAACTAAGCCATTCTGGTCTGAAGAGCCTAGACATGGGCTTTATGGGCCATGAGTCACTTGCACCAAATGCACACATATGCTACCTGCCCACAAGGAAGTAATCATACATGCTGCATTAAATGAAATAAACAGGAGAGCCCCCCACTCTGCTGCCGGACTTCTGCCTGCATTATTTTTTCTCTTTCAGTGTGTGTGTGTGTGTGTGTGTGTGTGTGTGTGTGTGTGACCTGAGTAGCTGTAAGGTAGCAAGAGAGTCATATCATGGAGTACAGGTGGGAAATCACAGTCAGGGAGGAGGATGGGCCAGCCAAGAAAGTTAAGGAGTACAAGAATTAGGATCCATGCACTCTTAATTACCCCCCTAGTGCATATGCATTATGATATAGTTTTTAATTACATGACTACAAACTATTTTTTTCCACAGGACCCCTCTCTTCTTCAGTGCATAGGATGGATGATGCTTACTTAATGATCAGCTATTCAATATTTTGGTTATCCTCCTTGTTGAATGTGTGGCCCTAGGCCATATTTACTGCACACTTTTTAAATCCTTTTCTGAAGACAGAATTATTACCTTCCTTATGGACTTTTCTATGGTGCTTATCTCTACATAATGTGAATGCTTCAAGATATCAATGAATTTATTTTCAAAACACTCCCATGAAAGTGGTATTACAGTATTATTATTATTATTCCCATTTTACAGATGAGGATCTGTCTAGAGTCCTGTGTGAATACACAAATGTGTACGTGCATCCGATCCGCAAAAATTATCTGCAGATATCCATGGATTTGCAGGGCTCTATACTGGGGGCTGGGCTGAGGCTCCGAGGCATCCCCCCGCAAGAGCCCAGTCAGCGAGAGCCATGTGGGCTGCTATGGGGAGCCCCGTGCGGAGTCACGGACCCTCCACTTACCCTCGACTGGGGGGGAAGATGGCAGGGAGCTGCTTTCAGTCGCTCCCCCCACACCACGGGCAGGTAGAGGGTCCACTGCGGCTCCCCACGGCTCCCCGACTGGGCTCCACACTGGCCTGGCGAGGGGGTGGGGGGCACCGGGCGCCTGTGGAGCTGCCCGGGGTCTGCTTGAGCCCCCCACCCAGGGCAGGTGGAGGATCCGCCAAAGCTCCCCACACAGCTCTTACTGTGGCCAGGCTGTGGCTTTGAGCCCCCCTTCCCAGCCAGTTCTGGGCCAGGGAGAGCTGCACTGGCAGCTGTGGGGAGCCGCAGCCCCCCACTCCCCACCCAGTGTCCCTGCTCCTCCGCCCAATGTCCCATCCCCCTGCCCAGTGTCCCTGCCCTCTTGCCCCCTGCCCAATGTTCCTGACCCCCAGCCTCTCCGCTCAGTGTCCCTGATCCCCAGCCTCCCCCCCCAGAGCAGGTGGAGGATCCGTGCCATGGTTCCTCACAGCTGCCCACCCGGCTCTTACAGTCAGAGCCCTGTGCGGATACAAAATTTGTATCCACATCCGCTATACTCAGAAAGGGTCCACAGATGTAAAGCGGATACCTGCGGATTTGCAGGGCTCTAGATCTGAGGCTGTCAAGGTTCCTTCCCCACTCTGAACTCTAGGGTAGAGATGTGGGGACCTTCATGCAAGACCCCCAAGGTTATTTTTACCAGCTTAGGTTAAAACTTCCCCAAGGTACAAACCATTTTACCTTTTGTCCCTGGACTTTATTACTGCCACCACCAAGAGTCTAACAGAAAAACAGGGAAAGAGCCCACTTGGAAACATCTTTCCCCCCAAAATCCCCCCAAGCCCTACACCCCCTTTCCTGGGGAAGGCTTGATAAAAATCCTCACCAATTTATATAGGGGAACACAGACCCAAACCCTTGGATCTTAAGAACAATGAAAAAGCAATCAGGTTCTTAAAAGAAGAATTTTAATTAAAGAAAAGGTAAAAGAATCACCTCTGTAAAATCGCAATGGTAAATACCTTACAGGGTAATCAGATTCAAAACATAGAGAATTCCTCTAGACAAAACCTTAAGTTACAAAAAGACTCAAAAACCAGGAATATACATTCCATTCAGCACAACTTATTTTATCAGCCATTTAAACAAAACAGAATCTAACGCATATCTAACTAGATTGCTTATTAACTCTTTACAGGAGTTCTGACCTGCATTCCTGCTCTGGTCCCGGCAAAAGACAACACAGACAGAGAGAGAGAGAACCCTTTGTTTTTCGCCCCTCCAACTTTGAAAGTATCTTGTCTCCTCATTGGTCATTTTGGTCAGGTGCCAGCGAGGTTATCTTTAGCTTCTTAACCCTTTACAGATTTTCCTCTGGCCAGGAGGGATTTAAAGGTGGTTAGCCTTCCCTTTATATTTATGACAGAGGCTCAGAGAGATTAAGGTCAAAAGTGTCCACTAATTTCAGACACCCAATTTGAGGGCCTATGGCCTCTTTTTTTTTTTTTTTTTAAAACAGAAATTAGCATTAATTTTATAGCACTTTATTTCTTTAAAGCATGGCTCTTGTCTTCAGTTTCAGCTTGAGTGTTCTGCACGTCTATAAATCTAGCCCCACATTTCTCAACTTGGGCACCCAGAAAATGATGAACACATAGGCTATATCTACACTAGAGACCCTACAGTGTCACAGCTGTACCAATGCAGCTGCTCCACTGTAAGATCTCTAGTGTACTTGCTCTATGCTGATGGGAGAGCTCTCCCATCAACATAATTAAACCACCTGCAATGAGCTGTAGTAGCTATGTTGGCAGGAGTGCTGTGCACACTAGTGAGCTGTAGCTCACGAAAGCTTATGCTCTAATAAATTTGTTAGTCTCTAAGGCGCCACAAGTACTCCTTTTCTTTTTGCGAATACAGACTAACACGGCTGCTACTCTGAAACTACCACTTATGTCGCTCAGAGATATGTTTTTTTCACACCCTTGATCAACATAAATTTTGACGACATAACTGGTAGCATCGACATGATCATAGTTACTGGCAACCTGTGAAAAGTTTAGTTTAAGTGAGTTGCCTAGCATTACATAAGATCTACAAAAGGACTTAAATCCCAGTTTTAGGCATCACTGCAATCCACAGTTCCCTGTCTCAGCTGCTGCCTAATCCCACAGGCATCAAAACTCACTCAATGAATAACTTTTTTACTGTAGATGCCTATGTTTTCTCACTTTGAGCATGTATACTGCAGCCTCACTCTAGAAGTCCAGACATCTAGCTCATGCCTAAGCCCCAGCAAAATCCACAAAGTAAGGGAAATGAGGTAGTCCCCTGCCTATCTTCCCTATGCAACCCAAACAGGGGAACTAGACACCCTGGGTCACCCATCTGTCAGGTGGGTGCCCTAACCACCAAGCTATAGAATTAGTCTCGCTCTCTCACTCTGCCCCAGTGACTAATTATTTACCCAACGTGGAGTAGCAGATACTATAGAAGAGACTGAGGAAGCCCCACATCAGAATATTCCATATGTCTGTGGTTATGGCACTCTCCTAAGAGGTAGGAGGTCCCTGCTCAAATCCTTTCTTCCCATCCTACATAAGGGGGAATTGAACCCTGGTTACCCACATCCTGGGTGAGTGCTCTAACCACTGAGCTAAAAGTCATAAAGGAGATGCCTCCACCTCCTTCTCCATTTTTTGCTTAGGCAACTAAACTGCCTGACTCCAAGAAAGGTATTTCTGGCTGTAGAATGCAGAGATAGGCACCTAGATCTCAACTACAGGGAGGTGCCTAACTCCATGAGAGGGGAAGGCTTAGGACACACCCTTCTTGCCAGCATCTCCCATTAGCTAGCTTAGGCAACTCCCTGTCTAGTGTATTGGCTTTTGTGGATCCCATTCTTAGGCATCTATTTCTCCCTATGCATTGTATAGGGAGCATAGACACCTAATTCAGGCTTTGTGGATCCCAGTGATGATAGTGGTTTTCTAGGAACCTGAAGTCAAGCATTGCAATGCTGAGCGTCGCAACACTTAAATCCCTGTGTGGATCAGGGTCTCTGTGGCAGAGGCAGGAATAGAACCCAGTTTTCCAGAGTAAGATTCAATTGCCTTAACCATGAGACCATCCTTTCTCTTCATGCAATACCCTGCCTCATTCACTACACACCTTTCAACTTGCACAACAAATGAGGTCCAAGGCCTACTGACAACTGCTTCATTCAATACACAGCCCAGATTAATTCCTTAACAGTGTACATCTTGTGCACAGAATGAGACAGGGGTCCTGTGGGAAAAATAATATGTGATCATGTAATTAAAGACTGTATAATAATACATACACACAAGTGGGACAATTAAGGTTGCATGGGCCTTAATTCTTTTACTTTCTAACTTTTGAGTGCTTGACTTTACAACCTTAACATTCTTTTTGTATGCAATTTCCTATATTTTTTAAAAAGTAAACTAAAAAAAAAAATTCCAGCATGTGAAACAATACTGCCACCCACATTGTTCACCATTAGGGCTGGAACTCTTAGATCCACAGCACAGACCTCTGCCATTTGAGTTCACTGAGTAAATGATAGCCATAATAGGTTCTCATCCTGTACCTGGGCTAGTCATTAGGAGGAGCTAAAGCAAACGTTTTGCCAGATGGAGTTTCACAGATATTTCCTGATAGCAGAAGAATGCTGAAATGCTGGAATATTTTGTTGTATTTCAGATTCTAAGGAGAGTGTAGTCTAGTGGTTACAGAGCTTTCCGTCCCATTCCCATTCTCTCCTAGCAAGTCTGATCTTCTCTGCTTCTAGCCCTTCTTCACCCTGCCCCTGGGTCATTGTCTCACTCAGACACAGTCTTCCCCCCACTCCCTTTCTCCATGCCCCAGTCTCTCAACCTCCCCACCCCTTCCTCCCTGTTTCTCCCACCATCCCCAGCCATCCCTCAGGTCTAGCTTCTCACTCCTCTGCATTTTATCCAGAAACCTTCCTCCTCCTCCGTGCTGTCTGGGTGCCAGCAGGCAAAGTACTGAGAGCATACAAAACTAAGTTCCTGTTCCATCCCCAATAGCTCTGAAGAGCAACTGCACAGAAAGTCCTGCTCAGCCCCTGCAGCGTCAGTCTGGAGCATGCCCAGATAGAATTTTCAGAGTATTAAGCTGCCAGATGGTAACAAGCCTCTGTTGAATATGTGCAAACAGATTTTCAGAGGATCCTAATTTAGCTTAATTTGGATGGATTTTCATAAGGATAGCAAAAGGCACATCACTGACACCAAGGTGACCCTCCTGCTTTAAAGCATGGAGGCAGTAGAGCTTCTTAATGAAAATTATCATTTGTACATTAGGTACTGTACAAACACAGAATTAAAAAAATTCAGCCCAAAGCTAGCACTTGGTATGGAAACTTTCAACCCAAATTATTAAAGTTTGGCAAAGTTATAAGCAATTGAAAACAGGTCTTAAAATGAGAAGTGTTGGGCAATCCTAATTATAGGTGTTGTTTCCTGCTTCACTTGTAATAAATATAGTATCTCATTCCCTCTCACTTCATTCTCTCTTGAGCCTCTTGTGCCCTCCAACCAGTAATGTTTCTCTCCCCAAGCAAGCACAGAGCATCATGCTCCATTCCCACTGCCAAGTACTACTGACAGTCTCTTCTCCACTGCTGGCTACATGCTGTTTTTCTTCTTGCCATAGCCTCAGCTCCTAATGTGGCCTTCCTCACCCTTACTTGCTGTTCCTAGCCTGAGACAAGGGGTGGAAACAAGTATCAGGAGAAGCAGGTCAAGCTAAAGAGAAACAGAGGCTCCCAGAAAGGGGAGGGGAGGTAGACTGGAAGTTGATAAGATCTAGAACAGCCCAATGGTGAGAAATCTACACTGATCCACTACATTGGACCCCACCAAGAAACTAGCAAAATGCTAAGCCTCCATGTGACTCAGACCTGTAGATTATTTCTAGTTAAAAAGAACAGGAGTACTTGTGGCACCTTAGAGACTAACAATTTTATTAGAGCACAAGCTTTCTTGGGCTACTCTAAACCTATTTCTAGTTAGTTTCTTAAGAGATAAACAACAGTAAGATAGAAGGTGAAAATAGAAAGAAGGAACCGTAATAAGAGAAGCTCTTCTTTGGCAGTTACAATGGGACTCCTGCCAACTCCACTGAAAGAAAGGGAAACAACAGTTACCATAATGGGGGTGGTATTTATAACCCTGAGGCACCCATGATTCACTGGTTTTGTTTAATTAAATTAAGGTAAGAATTTCTTATCAGATATCAGGTGACATTAGGACTTCATCAACTACTTATATATACCTCCAAAAACTAAGTCATGTTATAATGGGTTAAAACTGGTTATGTTTGGGGTGGGGGGGGGTGTAATTCTGGGTTAAAATGAAAGAATACAAAATAATAGTGCATTTTGCATAAATTATTTAAAAGTATTTCTCCAATACTTAGTGCACCAACTGGTATATTAGGGGAAATCATTTTGGGCACCAGTTCTTAGAGTCCTAACAGATTCCAAATATGTTTGAGTTGCAGGAGTCAAATTATGGAGATCACTGGCTCTTGAATATACTGTGCACGAAAAGCACCATTACTGTATACAAGTCCCTGTAACATCAATAGCTCTCAGACTAATTTTTTCATTACAGGAGGTGGTGATCAAAACATCACTTTTATACCTAATTAAAAAGGCTGTTCTGTTTAAGATCTTTTGAATTTTACCTATGGGCATTCACCAGTAGCAACTAGGCTGCACTGGTGTTACAGATTTCTTTACACCAAAGCCCCACAAGAGCATGTTGTTATTTTTTTTTTTAAGAGCATCTGGCACGTTAGGATTTAGACAATTGTTACCATTCAGTTCAATCATTGGCACCATGAATCAAACTTCCCATGTGTGCACATGCCAGCTTCCCTTAGAACACTTAGCTGTTGCACCAACCAACTATAAGTAGTATCTGATTAATGGGAAGCCAACTTCACATATTATTTTGATCAGTTAGTGAAAATAATGTAAAAATGTAGCTTTAGCATGATTTCTGGGTAGTGGATAGAGTTTACTTTTATCCTTGTTAGTTTAAAATATCTGCATCCAGAGGAAGCAAAATCTGACCCTGGCAGTTTCTGATTCTGAAAAGATCAATACTGTACCAGTAGAGTGTGTGTTGCAAGTCTGATCTGAGGGGCATTATAGCAGCTGTGGGGGGAAGCTTGCCCACTGCCTGCTTGTACTATGTCTGATTCAAAACTAGACAGTCTCTTACTTCATGAAGCACTAAAAAGAACTACAAAAGAGAAAATTTCTGATTCTGTAGCTCCTCAATCTCTGTCTATATGCTTCCAAACTGCCTAGCATACAATACATGTATTGTTATTTACAGTTTATTTTGCAATTAGCTTTGCTCTGGTTTCAGAAAATGTCAGCAAGTGAAGGAAAGGTAATCTGTAAAAATCTATTTGTATTGTTAAAGGCACTTTACTGTATGGAGACAAAGTACTCAAGATCTAGATTCAATTAAAACATATTCAATATTTGCCTAATAGAATAATTTATGATACAGACAAGGTATACGAAATAGATTTCTTGGTTCCCTGAACTTTATATGGCTCTTATGTAAACTGGTAATAGTTTTATATGCAGCAAGATGACTGCAGTATTACCTTAAATGGAGGAGAATAGCCATCACTTTGTCGGTGTTTGAATAATCAGCCTATTAAAAGGTGAGGGAGGGGTAGAGGTTGGAGCTACTATTTCTCTGTGATTCCCTCTTAACTCTCACCTTCCAGAATATGACACAAGACACTGAAACAAGCTTTGAAACATAACTGAAAATAGAATGCAATTTTAAGTCACCATAAAACAAAGGAAATAGTATCTTGCATTTGTTTCCAATCCTTTTCAGCTCTGTTGTGGGCATTTGCTTTAGGACACTGAACTCAAGTTAAGAATAAGCTGTATAGAGTAGATAGGAGGCGCCATAATTTTAATTTAATAAAAAGTAAAATGTATCTCACCTTTGTAAACTGCTCCTGTCTCTTAAACACACACTGGAAATCTGTGGAATCATCTCCACAACTTTCTTGGTTGGCTCAGAAATGCTGCTTTTATAATCTGAATGGGTCTCCTTTTGCTGCAATAGCTCCTGTTTGGCATATTCTTTGAGCCTCTTGTACAGCGTGCGCAGGCCCTGTGCAGTACGAGGAGGACGATCTACTCCGATGGCATTGTAGTTATCGGCTATGATATCCCAGCATTTGTTTTTTTCCACTATTACTGAATGCTTATTGGTATGTTCTTCAAGAATTTTAACATACGGCTTCACAAGTTTTAGCAAATCAAGCTTTTCAGATAAGGTAAAATTAGAAGATCTGGCCTTCCCAACCATTGTTATCTCTGAATTAAGGAGGCAGTTTTTGAAACCACCATGCAGTCCCTAGCTCTGCTCAGCTCTTTTTCACAAACAGAAAAAGATCAGGCTTAACTAGGCTAGTCTCATTTAGGCCCACGCCTACAAGGGAGGGTTTATTAAAATTCCTTCAGCTTAAGCTGACGCAGGTTCAGGAAATCTGCTTAAGCCAAGCCTGACCTACATAAGGCTTCAGACTGAAGACGACGGGAAGAAACAAGCAAAATACACTTTAGTATGAAGGGACCAGACACACAGGATTTAAAAACAGAAAGGTTTAAAGATAAGCAAGTTACCAAGCTGAAATTTAACCAATTTAGCTTGAGTAAAAAGCTCTCACAGATCTCTAGCTGAAAAGCTGAAACTGCTCTGAGATTTTAAATTTAATATTGTCAAAAAAGCAACAATTGTTTTGTGTAATTTATTGATTGTTGAAATGAAACACAACAGCAGAAGAGATAAAAACTAGAGAAATAAGTGTGGCGTGTGTAGAGAGATCCCTAACAGAGCCCCTGATCACTGTTCCCCAGCTGCTGTTCGCTCTTACAGCATTTGCATAATGCTAGTCCTGCTGTCAATCAGGAATTGCATATCCTCTAGCTAGTTAGGTTACACTCAGACTCAGACTTCACAGTAAAGCTAAGCTTCTCCTGCATTTTGCAGGCTGCTTTAGCTACCTACACACAGGCGGTTTAAAGAAGCAGTCTGTTAATGATAAAACATTTATCTAGAGCAAAAACAAAAAAGAGATATACATGAACAATGAATTGTCCTTTAGCTTCTGCCTGCAGCTGTGTCCTGCTAAAACCTGCCTGTCCTGTAATGTGTATGTCATCAACATTCAGTCTGCAGTGCCTAAGAAATGGCATGATCTAACTCCCAGTCTGCATGTAATAAAGGTTACATTCAGTCATGACAGATTTACTGAGTGTATTACAGTGTGTGGATACTGGAATTTTCATACTATCCACCAGGAAAAAAAAAATCTACTTTTATGATACTACTTCCAGGCATTCTTTCAGTGTCAAATATTTTTATTAACAAGATGTGCATGCTGTGCCAGTGTTAATCATTCTGCATAGCTAATATTTTTCAAAAATCTCACTTTAAACACAGTCTTATTTAAAAATACATATACCAGGTTTTAAACATCCATGGTCTAAATTAAACCAACAAAATCTGAGAAACAAAAGAACTTATAAAGCTAAAGAAAAGAATGGTTCCACTTAAAAAGGGGGAGCTTGTAGGGGGTTACTGTGTACAGTTCTGAGCACCAAGTTTGAAAAAGGAGGTCCATGACTGAAAAGTCAAAACCTTGAAAACGAGTTTGATTTGAAGGGATATTGGTAACAGCTTCTCAAGCTTACCATGTTTATCCTTGAAAAACGTAGGTTGGGATGGGGGTGACGGGGAAGAAATCCAATTATAATTAAAAGTATCTAAAGGCAATAAAGACAGATCTAGGTAGGAGTGTGCTTATTCATTTGTCTGGGGCTGCATTCAGAGCAAGATTAAATAGAGTTTCTTAAGAAAGGTTTGAAGCCCATTGTAGATGGAACTTGAGAAACAAAACTCTTATTTGGAGTGTGAGCACTTGGCAAAAACATTGCTTTTTATGCTTAGCTTGCCCTCTTTTTCCCATGCTTTGCTCTTTCCCTATAGTAATGTCTAGTGTGAAAGACTGAGGTGTCTGACCCTGAATGAGAGGACCATCAATTATGAATGACTCTATGGGAACAATGGTATTTGCTGAAGAGAGTAATCAGGCAAAAAAACCTGATTCTACCAGTTTGTCTCTAAGAGGGGCTAGTGCTTTAACCACCTGACTAGGACACTGAAGCCAGTGAATGAGTCGCATTATAGAGGGGACAGACACTTTACTTAAGATCAAGGTCTACTCTACTCCCTCTCACACCAACCAACCACTGCCCACAACAAGAGGACTGCAGGAGGAGCCTACACTTTGATATATGGACTATGCCCTGAGGGCTCACAAGAAGGCGTGAGGGCATATAAGTTTTTGTTGTTTCACCTAAAGATCTGTAACTCTTGTATGCTTTGAGACTAAAAGTTACTTTGGTTTTAGAAATTCCTGTACAAAGCTTCTATTCCTTACTTTACCTGCCACGTGGTCACTAAAGAGTTAAACGATAAACCAGAGTATCCAAAATGGAATGGAACTCTGGGGGAATAAGCACCAGCAACTGGAGAGACTTAGGAAATCCAGGACTGGTCTTGAGGCCTAGGGTAGTTGGACTATGGAGTCTCAAGTCCCAAGGAAGGATTTCAGGCAAGGATCCGCACCTAGGACCAAGCCTTATCTAAAGCCCAAATCTAAAGATCATGGTGGGACTCTGCCCAAGCCAGCTGGCTTGGAAGAACATGGAATCCAAAGGCTGAGTCCAATTACTACAAACTGGTGACCCCATACTAGGAGGACTCAGCCAGGTCTGTAATGTTCATTAGAGTGCCTGGAGCCTTCCAATTTCCCCTGAATGAAACATATCCTGAGCCTTCATTTGATGACCCTAATTGCTTCCCCCAAATTTCTCTCTATCTACAACTCCAATCTTGCCACAGCTCTTGACCAACTTGTAACCTACCAGTTTCAATTCTCCTTCCCCTCACTCACATGCTTCAGTATGTGTATTAACTCAATTAATTCAAGTGCACAAATCAGAGCTCACTTAACTGGGACACCTGAAAATCCCAATATACTGTCTATTGCCTACTCCTGTGGGAATTCTGTGCCACTGCGCATGTGCAGAATTTATGTCCCTTACAGATTTCTTTGCTTCCCCACAGAAAAATGACTTTCTGGCAGGGAAGCCTCAAAACCAGTCATGCAACCCTTGCCAGCAGTATGTTTCAGGTACCCAGGGCAGCCGGCAGAGAAGTAAATCACTGTGGGGCAGGAAGCAGGACTGGGGAAGACCTTGCTGGTGGCTCCTACCCTGCGCCAGGCTCAGCTGCTAGTCCAGGCTGGGCTGGGAAGGAAGAGACTACCTCTTTCCCCACACAGCATCCGGGGCTAGGTCAGGCCCACCCCCTCATTTCTACCCTGGCTACAGGAAGCTCTGCAAAATCCCTTCCCCCCTCCACCCCACTTCTTGCGCTCATCACTCCTCAGCTGCCGAGGGAGGGATCCCTGTACAGGGAGCTTCTCCCCCATCTGCACAACCCCTGTGCATCCAGACCCCCTCATGCCCAGACTCTCCCATTGAGCCTCACCCCCCTGCACTCAGAATTCCCCCGATAAGCCCCAATCCCCCTGCACCTGGACCACCCTGATGAGCCACCCACACCGCCACTCTACCAAGCCCTCCCTCTGTTATGCATGTGAAAAAGTGAGATAAGACTATCAAATTATGAACTCCGTGTTGCACAATATGTGAAAATATTAGCACTATGACTGTTCAAGTCTGGACTTGGCCCAGGGCAGCCTCTTGTACTGCATTCCAGACAGCCGCCCTGCCTCGAAAAAGTGTTAAACACCCTACAGGACTAACACTGATGCCATCAAGACAGAACAGATAAAACTAATTTCTTATTAACAATATTCCCAAAGGCTCTAAAGGCCAACCCCCTAGCACCAAACCAAGAACTGACTGAAATGAACAAATGGTGCAACTCTGTGGACCTATGTACATTGCAAATAAAACCATGCCAGAAGATTTGTTACAAAATTATTCAAATTTCTAGAGTAAAAATGACCTTAACCATGTTTAAGCATGACAACATGTCCAAGAGGCATTAATGTGAAGGGAGACATGGCCAGTGCTTTAGCCCTGTTACAAAACATGGTCACAATCCTGGCTACACTATAAACTGGAAAAATAGTATAACTCATTCACAGAACAATTGTGGTGTAACCAGGTCTCCCAAGCAGTTGTATATGAAGCTGTGGTGAGTTAGGAGGCTCTGTATAACTTATGAATTCTATTTGATACTGAAGGATTTTTGCAGTATACACAGATGCATACAAACTCCATCTGAATGTGCAGCTTTTTGCCTTCTCTATTACCTGTTTGCATGGGCAGCGGATGAACAGACTCTAGACTCTGAGACTCTAGCTCTGGCACTGGCTCGCCCCTTCTGCCTGAGGCCCCCCTTCTCCCACTGCTGGTCACCTGGCAATGGCATCAGTGGAAAAAGGAAGGTTACTGACAGGGAGGAGCTGATCTTTCCTGGGTCATTTTTTCTCTTGCTCAACAGGAGGGGAGAGAGAAGCAGCCCAGTATGTCAGGGCCTGCAAGAGATGTAGGGGACCCTGCCTCCCTTCCTGAGACCATATGGTCCCCCCTCCAAGGACTACCGGGGTAGGGTGAGCTAGTAAGGGGCATTGCAATTAGGATGCTTATTGTTTTCTAAATGATATTAACACTTTCTTGTATTTTATACTATTAAGGAAGAGAACCCAGAGCGCAACACAATTACTGAATTATATGCTTCACAATTACTACAAGCCTTCCAAGAGAGTTGAACTGTAAACCAGAAGCTTCATACCTTTGGGGTGGAGTTCTAGGAGAAGGTGTGTTTATGTACAAGGGAGTCTGAAGGGTCAGCATTGTGCCTACGGGGGCTATGAAACTGTACAGTGGGTTGCTGCTCTCAGGATGACGTGCTAGATAGCAGGTCTGTACCCCAAGAGTGGGCCTAGGGACCCCAATATTGGGAAAGTTGCTGGACTGCATTCAGGTTCAGGAAACAACGGTTACTAACCTTCTCAAAACTACTTTTCTTTGAGAGGTGTTGCACATATCCATTTCAGTTAGGTGTGTGCATGCTGTATGCACAATTGTTGGAAAGTTTTCCCCTAGCAGCACCAGTCGGGTTGGCTGTGGAGCCCCCTCGACTGGTGCTTCTATGGCGCTCAATGTATGACCCTGCCAACCTGGTGCCCCCTCAGTTCCTGATTGATGGCTACTCTGACAGAGGGGAAAACGGGTAGGTCTGTAATAGATATGAACACCACATCTTGAAGAACAGTTACGAGAAGGTGAGTAACCATTTTTCTTTGAGTGCTCGCTCATATCAATTCCAGGAAAGTGACTCCCAAACCCTACCTTGGAGGTGGAGTCAGAGTTATGGAATGACAGACTGGAGCACTGTTCTGCCAAAGGCTGCATTGTCTCTAGCATGCTGGGTTATAGTGTAGCGAGTAGCAAATATGTGCACTGAGGGCCATGTCGCCACCCTGAAGAATTCTTGAATTGGCACCTGGGTCAGGAAAGCTGCCGATGAGGCCTGTGCCCTCATGGAATGGGCCATGAGAGCAGGGGCTGGAATGCTGGCTAATTCGTAGCAGGTGCAGATGCAGGAGGTAATCCACAATGAGATCCTCTGCGACGAGACCAGGAGACCTGTCATACAGTCTGCTACTGCAACAAATAGTTGGTTTGACTTTCGGAACGGCTTCATGCGTTTGATGTAAAAAGCAAGTGCCCATCGAACATCCAGAGAGTAGAGCTGTTGCTCTTGGCAGGTTGCATGAGGTTTAGGGTAAAATACAGGCAGGAAAATGTCCTGGTTGGAGTGTAATTGGGACACAACCTTTGGAAGGAAAGCCGGGTGAGGCCTGAGCTGCACCTTGTCGTTGAAGAAGACTGTGTATGAGGATCAGAGGTGAGGGCCTTGAGCTCCGAGACCCTCCTTGCCAAAGTAATAGCAACCAGAAAAGCAACCTTCCATGATAGATACAGGAGCGAGCAAGTTGCCAACAATTCAAAAGAAGGTCCCATCAGTTTGGAAAGAACCAGGTTGAGGTCTCATGCAGGGATTGGTTGCTGAACCTGTGGGTACAGGTGCTCCAGGCCCTTGAGGAAGTGGCCTACCATGGGGCTGGCAAAGATGGAGCTTCTGGCCACTCCCAGGTGGAATGCAGAGATAGCTGCCAGGTGCACCTGGATGGACGAAGCAGCCAGACCTTGCTGCTTGAGTTGCAATAGGTACTCCAGGAAGAAAGGAATAGGGGTCTGCAATGATGGAGTACAGCCTTGGGAGCACCAGATCGCAAACTGCTTCCACTTTGCCAGACAGATGGCCCTAGTGGAGGGCTTCCTGCTACCGAGCAGAACTTTCCTGACAAACTCCGAACACATGAGCTCCATGGGGTTCAGACATGAAGCTTCCAGGCCGTGAGGTGTAGAGACTGGAGGTCTGGGTGATGAAAGTGACCATGGTCCTGGATAATCAGGTCCGTGAGCAGTGATAGCATGATCGGGGTGTCTACCGAAAGGTCCAGGAACGTGGTGTTCAGTGTTGGCGTGGCCACGCTGGAGCCATCAGGATGACTGGCACCTTGTCCTATGGACTTTGAGCAGGACCTTGTGTACAAAAGGAAATGGTGAGAATGGATACATGAGATGATCTGACCATGGGAGGAGGAAGGCATCTGTGAGGGAGCCCCGGCTGTGATTCCGAAAGGAGCAGAACCTCAGACATTTCCTGTTGCTCAGAGTGGCAAAAAGATCAATATGGGGAGTTTGCCACCTCTGGAAGATGGGGAGGATGATATCTGGCCAGATGGATGACTCGTGGTTGCAGAACAATCTGCCAGCTCATTCTGTGATCCTGAGGAGATACATTGCCTCCAAATGCATTGAGTGGGCTATGCAGAACTCCCACAGCTTGAGGGCTTCCCAACAGAGGGGAGAGGAACCACAGATATTTTAAACTAACAAGGATAAAGGCACCACACTGCTTGTTTATGTAAAACATTGCAGTTGTGTTGACTCCCATGCACTGACCCCTCAAGTGGGCCTGGAAGGTCTGGTACTCTAATTGAATCACTCTCAGCTCCTTGATGTTGATGTGGAGTAAGAGCTCGTCTTGAGACCAGGGGCCCAGTGTCTGAAGGTCCACCAGGAGTGCGCCCCACCCCAGCGCCAACGCCTCCATTACCAGGGACAGAGAGGTCTGAGGTCTGTAGAAGGGGACTACCTTGTGAACAGCTTGTTGGTTGAGCCACCAGCCCAGAAACTGGAAGAGATAACCCGGAAGAGTAGCCACAGAGTCCAGACTGTCGCGTTCCAGGCGGTACGCTGACATACGTCTCAGACCTCTCCAGATTTAGCTCATCCTGGCATGCTGTACCATGTATGTACAAGATACCATGTGACCGAGCAGTCTCAGGCAGGCCCTTGCTGGGGTGGTAGGGTACCGCCGAGACCTTGTATGGAGTCCGAGATCATTAGAAAACGGGTCTCCAGCACTAATGCTCTAGCATAACCCGTGTCCAATACTGCCCCGATAAATTCTATCCTTTGAATTGGTATCGGGGTCAACTTGCTCTCATTGAGAAGAAGGCCCAACCTGTTGTACGTGTACCTCACGATACGTATCTGCGCTTCTACCTGGTCCCTGGAGCGCCCCCAGAGCAGCCAGTCGTTGAGGTAAGGATATACCTGCACCTGCCTCTGGCAAAGGAAGGCAGCAACGACAGACATGCGATTGGTGAACACCCAAGGGGCTGTGAACAAGCCAAAGGGGAGAACCATAAACTGGAAGCAGTTGTGATTGACCACAAATCTCAGGTATCATCTGTGAGCAGGACGTATGGATATATGAAAGTACATGTCCTTGAGCTCGAAGATGGCGTACCAGTCTCCCAGATCCAGAAAGGAATGATTGAGTTCAGGGAGACCACAGTGAAGCTGAAGTGCTGCATGAATCTGTTGAAGCCCCGCAAGTCTAGAATGGATCTGAAACCCACTTTGGCTTTGGGGATTAGGAAATAATGGGAGTAGAATATCTTTCCCCTTAACTCCTGAGGAACCTCTTGTTCCACCACCTCCTCGGCCTGTAGATCCCTCTCGTGTGCCACCCTGCACAGCAGGTCCTGGTGGGCACAACTGTCTATGGGCAGCATCTCTGAAGTAGAAGTCCCCACCACTGCCTCATCTAGAGAGAGGAAGACGAGAACGCAATCCAGGGAACAGGATCATCCTGGACCTCCTGGTCCATTGGGACCTCCTGTTTCAGATCAATTAACCCCAGATTAGCTAAAGGAGTGGGGGTTGGCTCCAGGGGAGGCACTGAGGCCAGAGTCCCCTCACCATCCCTGGGGACAGGGCAGTTGGCAGAGGCTGCTAGCACCCTGAGCGTGGCTACCACTGACCAGGAGCCCCTGGACAAGGTACTCTGGGCCTGGTGATATGCCCAGGGGGTCCAAAAGGGACACTGTGCCAGCCCCTGCAATTGTGCTGGCCATGGCATTGTGCCCACATTCGGGCATCTATGTGCCGAGCAGTACCAGCTCTGGTGCGAATATCTGGACCCCCACCTCCAAGTCTGAAGATGAGGACCGGGATCTTGACGGCCATGGCAGTGCCGAGCAAAGCTGGGTTAATGAATGGTGCTGGGATCCGGAACAGCACCATGAAGACAATCATTGCCGAGACCTCAACCAGTGCCGTGATGACCAGTGCCGAGATCGGGACCTCTGCCGAGTCGGGAACCTGTGCCAAGGTGGGGACTGGGGACATGAGGGTGAGCAGTGCTGTGAGATGGATTGGTGCTGGGACTCGGAGCAGTGCCTCCTTGTCAGTGCCGGTGAGCAGTGCCTTGGAGATGCAGATGGACGCAACATCACCGACTTTCCCCATGACTGTGCTACCTTCAGTAGTGCTGGAGGCTTGTCACAGAGGGCGAGAGACCGCAGTGCCGTCATAGCAATGAGGTCCCTCAAAGGTGTCTGGGGTGGATGGTAGCCCCACCTCTTCTACCATATGGCTTAGGGAGTCCAACGGCACCAGACTCAATGGTCTCCTTTGCGGGGCTGAAGTCAAGGGTGCCAGCTCCAAAGCTCTCGGCGCCGGGTGCTCCTCCCTGCGATGTGCCCCATTGGCCAACTCCAAAGGAGTGGGTCTTGAAGGCGGAGATCTGGTACTACTCTGCTTCAGTGCAGTTTCTGTGGTGCTGGGGAATGGGACCGGTGCTGGACAGTTCCCACTGACTTCAGCACTAGGGAGCAGTGGTGCCGCAAATCTCTGTGCCAAGAGTCCTTTCGTGGTGCCTCTTCTGCCATGGATACCGGAGCGCTCCGCACCAATGAACACAGTGTCGGGTCTTGCTGTGCCGAGGCGGATTGTGGTCTCAGAGCTGCCTCCATAAGGAGCTACTTTAAATGCAAGTCCCACACCTTTTTTGTTCTAGGGCAAAACCCTTTATAAATCCTGCACCTATTGGCTTGGTGCGCTTCCCACAGACACTTTAGAGAAGCGTTGTGGAGGTCACCCATTGGTACGGGCTTATTGCAGGACTTGCAAGGTTTGAACCCTTGCGACTGACGCATGCCCCGAGTCCCTAAGGGGAGATAGGCTCTCATGATGGAGGGAAAACCCCCACTCCCAACAGCTAAACACTACTAACACTAATAACTATAGCAAACTGAAAGGCTAGGAGAAGGAAGAGACCTTGCTAAGCAAGCCACCACAGTTCCAATGACCGTTACTGGCGGTAAGAAGGAACTGAGGAGGTGCCAAGTCGGCAGGGTCATATATTGAGCACCATAGAGGTGCCACTCCAGGGGGCTCCACAGCCGACCCAACGGATGCTGCTAGGGGAAAACTTTCTAACAACTGTGCACCTCACTTTATCTGTAACAGAAATGTAGACAGGACCCAAAGAAATCTAATTATGCCCAATGAGCCCATACAGAAGAAATACTTGATGATTAATGGTACTGAATACAGGTGATAGAGCTAATATTAATAGATTTGAGATGGCTTTTCCTACTAACAGTTAACACTCAATCACATGACTAACACGGTCTTAAGACCTGCAGCTAGACCAAATGATGAAAAATTCCACTGTGAGTAGGTGTTCACGGAGTTACAAAGGAAATTTTGAAACTAGACAATGTCAGACCATTAATACCAAGAAAAGATTTTTGAGCATGGACTCATTTCAGCCAGGGTTGCTTCCTTCCCTCTAAAAAAGAAAAACATAAATGATAACTTTCATCTAATGGCAAACTGCCTTGTTTATGTATTCCACAAACCTCAAGAAGCTGTCGGCCTAAGCAACCACAGAATTTTTTAGAACAAGAAAGTGACCCTAAACTAAAGGAAATAATGGTTGATCAATGACAAGCCTATACTCCCAATCTTTAACCTATCCCAAACATTAGATCCAGACTGTGGCCAGCTCTAGGAAATTAATCAGAATCCACATGACAGTGTCCCATGGTTGTCATAGTACCACGAGACCCTCAGCCAACTGAGAAAACCATTATCATCATCCACAGAGACACTGATGCCGCTAAGCACTATCAGTCTTGGCAACTCCATTATTGTTACAATTAGTAATGGCAATAAATTCACAAAGGAGCTCTGATGTGACTCTTCAGCAATGTGTACACCAATTCTTGGATCACATTAATCTCATTTTGGGACTAACAGTCAAGATAGAGACTCACAATCACATCTAGTTTAGGGGCAAGCAGTCTCCTGTAACTGAGGTCAGAAACAAACTATACAGTTACACCACATTCCCTGATACTCCCTCTATGTAGAGCCAAAAACCCAGCTAAAGACTATTGTGCCAATAACAGCCATGTAGTGGCATCCACCTAGGTGATCTCAGTTACACACGCACAGTCAGGGATCACAACCTTAAGTCAAGGGGCACGATTATTAAAACACTGTCCTTCCAGTGAACAGCATTATTTGAGAAGCCAGCTCAGCAACCAACACACACCCTGGATTCCTGAAAGTAAAACAGACAAAACCAATGGGATTAAAATCAAACATGACACAGGTTTATGTGCACACTTTTCCCCTGTATCATCTTACCTTACCAACCCTCCACAAACAATTATCTCCCTTCACTCAGACTACTATATTCCTAGCATAGCAGCAATATTCAATACTGTCATTCTAATGTCAATGAAGAGAGACACCACAGCTGAAAATGCGCTACTGCTAGCCAGAACCAAGCCACCTAATACATAGGTTAGGGCGGGGGCGGGATAAAACTTTACCTTTAAATAAAGGAACACAAGTAAACTTAACAGCTTTTAAAATAGGCTGCCCACACACAATATCTCACATCCAAACAATACGAGTGTCTTATCTCCCCTGCAAGAATGGCTGTTACTGTCCACATAACCCCACTTGCCCCTGTACACATCTGACAGACCAAATTCAGAAAGGAGGTAAAGGAAAATTTAACAACCTTTCTCCATAGACTACTCATATCCTCCTAAAGCCACACATCAATATCCCCCAAAACAAATATGGACTCTGCAGTCAATCCTCACAAGTCTTGTTGTCAAGGAAACAGCACTATAAATTAATCTACTAAATGGGCATTTATTTCTACATTACAAAATTTCCTGCATTGTGGAGACAGTGCAACAATGCAATTTGATGCATGCAGATATAAAATATTCAAGTTTATTTATTTCTTTTTACGTGTATTATAATCTATTACAATTTTTCCTGTGTCCTTTTGTTTGTTTCGCTAGTTACTTGAATATTTACATTATTTGTAAAGGACATTACCTTGAATTGTGCCCAAAATTTTATAACTTTATTGTATAGTTTGCCTGTACATTGCAGCCAAATGTATTCTGAAATAGTGAGATAGGGCACAATTTTGCATGTTAACAACATAGGACTATTCAAGAAAAGGAGCTATCACAGCTCTCCTTGGCTGAGCAGCAGTTGACTCAATTGAAGATTTCTAGACCAAGACCTGCTCAACCTAGTTCAGAAGGACATTAGGCCCCTCACAGGCCAAAGAAACTGAAAAGCGAATTATACCCAGATCAAAAAAAAGAACGTGTTTCAACTGTGGACAGGAAAAACATTTCATAGGAGACTGTGAGAATACACCTAACCTCATTTACTGCACCAACAACTGATCAGCAGATATTCAGGGTGGCATAAACTCAAAGTTAAAAGAGAAGAACAAGAGATTTTCCCCAAGCAAAGCTCCCTGCTGGAGTATTTGTACGAAGAGTACAGACAGCAATCTTGCAGATGCACAGAGTACAAGTTATATCTCAGGAGAATAATCCTGAAGAAGAATCAGCGGCTCATGCTACAGGATTTGTAGACACTGTCTTGTGGGGACAGCATACCACAGGAGTTTCAAACTCCAAGTCCATGGCCTGGAAGACCAAGTGCCCAAGATTCTATTCCCATTGATTGGAAAGCATACAGCACATGTGATTCACTTACTGAAGTCTCGCCATAGACCAAGCCAGAAAGAGGAGAAGGAGCAGAACTACGAGACCCAACTATACTTGCCAGAATGGCCAAAACTCTTCCTGTCAGATTGGATTTTATATAAGAAGGTTCAGCGGAGAGGAGAAGGTTGGGGACAGCTAGCGAGTCCCTACACTCATAGAAACTGTGCTTTAGAATCCACAATGAGATGGCCCATACAGGAGTAGAGAAAATGTTAGAATTGGCTAGAGGTTGATTTTATTGGCGTTGAATGATCTGAGTGGTGGAAAGGAAATATCAGATCCGTAAGCATCGTCTCAGACGGAATGCTACTGTAGAAAAGCCTGCCAAGCTTTTGAACATTAAAGCATCTGTTCCAAAGTTAACAGAGGTAGAGCTTGTCATAACCATAAGCTAAGGGTAGCCTAGAATTCCTCCTTACCTGTAAGGGGTTAAGAAGCTCAAAAAACCTGGTTGGCACCTGACCAAAAGGACCAATGGGGAAAGAAGATACTTTCAAATCTGGGGAGACAGGAGAAGGCTCTGTTTGTGCTCTTTGTTTGGGTGTTCTCTGGGGAACCAGAGAAGCATCAGGTCAGAAAACTCCTTCTCCTAAAATCATCCTAAAATAAGTCTCAATATTGCAAAAAGAGTAAGTAAATAAGGCAAGGCGCGTTAGATTATCTTTTGTTTTTAGCTTGTGAATTTTCCCTATGCTTAGAGGAAGATTTATCCCTGTTTTTTGTAACTTTAAAGTTTTGCCTAGAGGAGAATCCTCTGTGTTTTGAATCTGATTATCCTGTAAAATTACTTCCATCTGATTTTACAGAGGTGCTGCTTTTACTTTTTTTTTCTTTATAATAAAAGTTCTGTTTTTAAATATGGTTTACATATTTGGTTGGTATATTATTCTCAAGCCTCCCCAAGAAATGGGGGTGAAGGAGCTTGGGGGATATTTTAGGGGACAGGAACTCCAAGTGGTCCTTTTCCTGAATCTTTGTCTAACTCATTTGGTGATGGCAGCAGTACCCATCCAAGGACAAGGAAGGATTTGTGCTTTGGGGAAGTTTTTAACCTAAGCTGGTAGAAATAAGCTTAGGGGGTCTTTCATGCAGGTCCCCACATCTGTACCCTAGAGATCAGAGTGGGGAGGGAATCCTGACAGAGCTGCTGGAAGAGACTCAAGTAAACAGGAGATCTCAACAGAAGGGATCTAATGCAGGTGTGCAGACTGAGGAAATGGATGAATCTTCATTTGATTTGACTCTGCAATCTGAACTTAAAACACTGGCGGAGGAATTTGACCCAAACCAGAGTACTCACTTGATGAAAATCAAGGGAAATTTCATGATATGAGCACTCTACTGCAGCTGAAGTGAATCTGCCTATTCCCATCACAACATTTGTGGAGGGTAGCACAGATGTGGTGGGACTGCCTGACCAGGTAGAGCTAGAAGTCAACCCAGTCAAACTTGGGGACTAGTCGTTGAGTCTGTACTTCTGTGGAGATCCAAGATCCCCAAGTGATACTTTATCATTGCATATACCTTTCTTTACTACCTAACTTTGCAGACAGATGTAGATAGGACATTATTGTGGATCACAGATGTCATCAGATTGTGGGGATGTCATTTATTTAAACAGGGGCACAACCCAAATGCCATATGTTGCAGTATTTGACTTTGTTTGGCCCAAAGAAAGGGAGAAAAGCAATGGGGGGGAGGGAGGAGACAGGTATTTTAGTTGGAATTTTTTTTAGAGTTACCTATAAAAGTTTGTTCGAGGTCACCCCCTTTTACCCTCCGAGAGCTGAGCCAACCAGAGCTCAAAGGGGAAGATGAGAAATATAGGAATTGGAGACAGCCTTGTGGACTCAGCAACTGATTGACACAGGACCAAAAGATGTGTCTGCTATGAGGGCTGGGTCTCAAGACCTTTGCTGCTTTGGATACCAGCAACTGAGACCCAGTCAACTCCAGGGCTGGAATGCTGCTAGCTGTGGAGATTCCCCAGATTCTTTGTTTGCTTGACAGGATTCTGAATTTTTTGGATAAGGACTGAAATGCTACCATTTTTCTCAAGCTCTGAAGAGTGCAGGTGACACATAGGACACCTTATGGTTGCACTATAAAGACTGAGAAACCCTCTCTAAAAAAAGATCAGAAAGGAATGTGTGAGTGTGTGCACGTGCGCGCTGAAGTATAAATTCATAGATTCCAAGGCCAGAAGTGACCATTGTGATCATCTAGTCTGACCTCCTGCATAATACAGGCCATAGAACTTTGCCCAAATAATTGCTGTTTGAACTAGAGCATATCGTCTAGAAAAACATCCAATTTTGGATTTTAAAACTGCCAGTAAACAAGAATTCACTGCAAACTTTGGTAAGGTGCTCCAATGGTTAACTACCCTCACTGTTAGAGAAGTTATGTTGGAACTAAATATTTAAATATATGTAACAGCAACAAAGTGGGGACATCAGTATAAAGAACACCATGTAGATTTATTGCCTAACTCCTCTTGGTTAAAAGTTATTCATAGTATTCCAAGTACTATTTACAATGCTTCTGTGCATTAATGTTTGTTTATTAAGAAGCTGACTGGGAACAGCTAATTATCAGGGTTTTACATACAATAGCCCTGAGGTTTAACTTGTAATGCTTTCTGAAAAGACAGAACTCTGATCTGTACTTCAAACTGAAGTGCAGGAAGGAGAACGTAATAGAGTTGTACATACTATTACTTTGACATTCCCCAACTACATCACACTTACACTAACATTAATCCTTTAAGAAAAGGAGTACTTGTGGCACCTTAGAGACTAAAATTTATTAGAGCATAAGCTTTCGTGAGATACAGCTCACTTCATCGGATGCATTTTGTAAACTTGCAGTTTACAAAATTACTGTCTCCATGACGAATATTAACAAGTGTGGCAGAATTTGTGGATGACACAAAGTTGGGAGGTATTGCCAATACGGAGGAGGACTGGAATATCATACAAAGATTTGGACGATCTTGAAAACTGCAGTTATAGAAATGGGATGAAATTTAATAGTGCAAAGTACAAGGTAATGCATTTAGGGATTTCTACTATGTTTTGGGGGACTTATCAGCTGGAAGTGACAGAGGAGGAAAAAGCCCCTGGGTGAATTAGTCCATCACAGGATGGCTATGAGATGCCAATGCAATGTGCCTATGAAAAAGGATAATGGAATCCTAGGATGCATCAAGCAAGGTATTTCCAGCAAAGATAAGGAACTGTTATAATCATTAGACAAGGCAATGGCAAGACCTCACCTGGAATACTGTGTGCAATTCTGTTTCCCCATCTTTAAGAAAGATGAATTCAAACTGGAACAGGTGCAGAGAAGGGCTACTAGGATGATCAGAGGAATGGAGAACCTACTTTATGAGAAAAGAAAAGGAGTACTTGTGGCACCTTAGAGACTAACAAATTTATTAGAGCATAAGCTTTCGTGAGCTACTGCTCACTTCATCGGATGCATTTGGTGGAAAAAACAGAGGAGAGATTTATATACACACACAGAGAACATGAAACAATGGGTTTATCATACACACTGTAAGGAGAGTGATCACTTAAGATAAGCCATCACCAGCAGCAAGGGGGGGAAAGGAGGAAAACCTTTCATGGTGACAAGCAAGGTAGGCTAATTCCAGCAGTTAACAAGAATATCAGAGGAACAGTGGGGGGTGGGGTGGGAGGGAGAAATACCATGGGGAAATAGTTTTACTTTGTGTAATGACTCATCCATTCCCAGTCTCTATTCAAGCCTAAATTAATTGTATCTATTGCCATCCACAGCCTCAGAAACAACTCTGACATCATAATCAAAAAGGCTGACAAAGGAGGTGCTGTCGTCATCATGAATAGGTCGGAGTATGAACAAGAGGCTAGTAGGCAGCTCTCCAACACCACTTTCTACAAGCCATTACCCTCTGATCCCACTGAGAGTTACCAAAAGAAACTACAGCATTTGCTCAAGAAACTCCCTGAAAAAGCACAAGAACAAATCCGCAGAGACACACCCCTGGAGCCCAGACCTGGGGTATTCTATCTGCTACCCAAGATCCATAAACCTGGGAATCCTGGACGCCCCATCATCTCAGGCATTGGCACCCTGACAGCAGGATTGTCTGGCTATGTAGACTCCCTCCTCAGGCCCTTCGTTACCAGCACTCCCAGCTATCTTCGAGACACCACTGACTTCCTGAGGAAACTACAGTCCATTGGTGATCTTCCTAAAAACACCATCCTAGCCACTATGGATGTAGAAGCCCTCTACACCAACATTCCACACAAAGATGGACTACAAGCCGTCAGGAACAGTATCCCCGATACTGTCACGGCTAACCTGGTGGCTGAACTTTGTGACTTTGTCCTCACCCATAACTATTTCACATTTGGTGACAATGTATACCTTCAAATCAGCGGCACTGCTATGGGTACCCGCATGGCCCCACAGTATGCCAACATTTTTATGGCTGACTTAGAACAACGCTTCCTCAGCTCTCATCCCCTAATGCCCCTACTCTACTTGTGCTACATTGATGACATCTTCATCATCTGGACCCATGGAAAAGAAGTTCTTGAGGAATTCCACCATGATTTCAACAATTTCCATCCCACCATCAACCTCAGCCTGGACCAGTCCACACAAGAGATCCACTTCCTGGACACTACGGTGCTAATAAGCGATGGTCACATAAACACCACCCTATATCGGAAACCTACTGACCGCTATTCCTACCTACATGCCTCTAGCTTTCATCCAGATCATACCACTCGATCCATTGACTACAGCCAAGCTCTACGATATAACCGCATTTGCTCCAACCCCTCAGACAGAGACAAACACCTACAAGATCTCTATCATGCATTCCAACAACTACAATACCCACCTGCTGAAGTGAAGAAACAGATTGACAGAGCCAGAAGAGTACCCAGAAGTCACCTACTACAGGACAGGCCCAACAAAGAAAACAACAGAACACCACTAGCCATCACCTTCAGCCCCCAACTAAAACCTCTCCAACGCATCATCAAGGATCTACAACCTATCCTGAAGGACGACCCATCACTCTCACACATCTTGGGAGACAGGCCAGTCCTTGCTTACAGACAGCCCCCCAATCTGAAGCAAATACTCACCAGCAACCACTCACCACACAACAGAACCACTAACCCAGGAACCTATCCTTGCAACAAAGCCCGTTGCCAACTCTGTCCACATATCTATTCAGGGGATACCATCATAGGGCCTAATCACATCAGCCACACTATCAGAGGCTCGTTCACCTGCGCATCTACCAATGTGATATATGCCATCATGTGCCAGCAATGCCCCTCTGCCATGTACATTGGCCAAACTGGACAGTCTCTACGTAAAAGAATGAATGGACACAAATCAGACGTCAAGAATTATAACATTCAAAAACCAGTTGGAGAACACTTCAATCTCTCTGGTCACTCGATCACAGACCTAAGAGTGGCTATCCTTCAACAAAAAAGCTTCAAAAACAGACTCCAACGAGAGACTGCTGAATTGGAATTAATTTGCAAACTGGATACAATTAACTTAGGCTTGAATAGAGACTGGGAATGGATGAGTCATTACACAAAGTAAAACTATTTCCCCATGGTATTCCTCCCCCCCACCCCACCCCCCACTGTTCCTCTGATATTCTTGTTAACTGCTGGAATTAGCCTACCTTGCTTGTCACCATGAAAGGTTTTCCTCCTTTCCCCCCTCTGCTGCTGGTGATGGCTTATCTTAAGTGATCACTCTCCTTACAGTGTGTATGATAAACCCATTGTTTCATGTTCTCTGTGTGTGTGTATATAAATCTCTCCTCTGTTTTTTCCACCAAATGCATCCGATGAAGTGAGCTGTAGCTCACGAAAGCTTATGCTCTAATAAATTTGTTAGTCTCTAAGGTGCCACAAGTACTCCTTTTCTTTTTGCGAATACAGACTAACATGGCTGCTACTCTGAAACCTACTTTATGAGAGGCGACTTAAGGAGCTTGGCTTGGTTAGCCTAACAAAACAAAAAGCTGAGAGGAGATATGATTATCCCTCTGATGTATTTAGAGAGCAAACACCAGAGAAAGAGAGGAGTTACTTAAGTTAAGGGCCAATGTTGACACAAGTACAAATGGATATAAACTGACAATCAAGAAGTTTAGTCTTGAAATTAGAAAAAGGTTTCTAACCATCAGAGGAGTGAAGTTCTGGAACAGCCTTCCCAGGGAATTAGTGGATGCAAAGATCCTAACTTGTTTCAAGACCAATCTTGATAATTTCATGGAGCAGATGGTATGATGAGATTGCCTACAATGGCATATGCCCCATCTGCGACTCCTATTAGCAAATAGCTCCAATGGCCAGAGATGGGACACTAGATGAGGAGGGCTCTAAATTAGTACAGAGAATTCTTGCCCAGATATCTGGCTGGTAGGTTTCAACCACATGTTCAAGATCTAACTGACTGCCATATTTGGGGTTGGGAAGGACCTCTTCCCCCCACCCCCTCCGGTCAGACTGGCAGAGACCCTTGGGGTTTTTTGCCTTCCTCTGAAGCATGGGGCACAGTTCACTTGCTGGTATGAACTAGAGGAAACAGTGGATTCTCTAAACAAAAGGAGTACTTGTGGCAGCTTAGAGACTAACAAATTTATTAGAGCATAAGCTTTCGTGAGCTACAGCTCACTTCGGTGGATTCTCTGTAACTTGAAGACTTTACATCAAGATTTGATTACTTCAGTAACTTAGCCAGAGGTTATGGGCCTATTACTGGAGTGGTTAGGTGAGGTTCTGTGACCTGCAATGTGCAGGAGGTCACACTAGATGATCATGATGGTCTCTTCTGACTTTAGAGTCTATGAGAATTTTATTTTTTTTTAATTGCAAAAAAATAGAAAGATTTTTTTCTTTTTCTAGCTGCAGACAATGGGGGGGAAAGAGTTGGGATTAGGGCCGCGCTGACAGCAGGGCTATATGGGGTTCCTAGCACTCATAGCGGAGAATTCAGGAGGTTCCCAGCACAGCCCAGGGGCCCAGCACGCCCAGGTGTAAGGCTGCGGTCCTGGCCTCTCAGAGCAAACCCACCAGACAGGGCTGCAGGGGAGGCCACCCCACTGTTGAACAGGTCCAGCCTGGGGACAGCCCCCACATTCCTGGCTAGTGATTGGGAAAACAGGGCCATGACAGCAAAGCTGCAGAGGACTCCCTGAATGGCTATCGGGCCAGTGACACTGATCCCCGCAGGCACAAGGTACCAGGGGGAGGTGCACTCACACTGACTGCTCCCGATGGATTTTATTTCCTCGTTGATTTCACTGTATCAGATGAAATTGACGTTTATTGACATCCATCCATTTGAATCAAAGAACATAAGAATGGCCCTACTGGGTCAGACCAAAGGTCCATCTAGCCCAGTATGCTG
Source organism: Dermochelys coriacea (assembly GCF_009764565.3). Classification (NCBI taxonomy): domain Eukaryota; kingdom Metazoa; phylum Chordata; order Testudines; family Dermochelyidae; genus Dermochelys; species Dermochelys coriacea. Next base: position 44,218,580 of record NC_050069.1, on the reverse strand, counting down.
TCTTCTGACAGTGGCCAGTGCCCGAGGTGCCCCAGAGGGAATGAACAGAACAGGTCATCATCAAGTGATCCATCCCCTGTTGCTCACTCCCAGCTTCTGGCAAACAGAGGCTAGGGACACCATTCCTGCCCATCCTGGCTAATAGCCATTGATGGACATATCCTCCATCTAGTTCTTTTTTGAACCCTGTTATGGTCTTGGCCTTCACAACATCTTCTGGCAAGGAGTTCCACAGGTTGATTGTGCACTGTGTGCAGAAATACTTCCTTTTGTTTGTTTAAAACCTGCTGCCTATTAATTTCATTTGCTGATTCCTAGTTCTTGTGTGATGAGAAGTAGTCAACAACATTTCCTTATCTACTTTCTCTACACTAGTCATGATTTTATAGACCTCTATCATATGTCCCGTTAGACATCTCTTTTCCAAGCTGAAAAGTCCTAGTCTTATTAATCTCTCCTCATACGGAAGCCATTCCATACCCCTACTAATTTTTGTTGCCCTTTTCTGAACCTTTTCCAATATATCTTTTTTGAGATGGGGCAACCACATCTGCACACAGTATTCAAGATGTGGGCGTCATGAATTTACAGAGAGGCAACATGATATTTTCTGTCCTGTTATCTATCCCTTTCTTAATTATTCCCAGCATTCTGTTTGCTTTTTTGACTGCTGCTGCACATTAAGTGGATGTTTTCAGAGAACTATCCACGACACCAAGATCTCTTTCTTGAACGGTAATAGCTAATTTAGACCCCATCATTTTATATGTATAGTTGGGATTATGCTTTCCAATGTGCAATACTTTGCATTTATCAACATTAAATTCCATCTGCCATTTTATTGCCCAGTCACCCAGTTTTGAGAGATCCTTTTGTAGCTCTTTGCAGTCTGCTTGAGTCTTAACTATCTTCAGTAATTTTGTATCATTTGCAAATTTTGTGACCTCACTATTTACCCGTTTTTCCAGATCATTTATGAATATGTTGAATAGGACTGGTCCCAGAACAGACACCTGGGGGACACCATTTTTTACCTCTCTCCATTCTGAGAACTTACCATTTATACCTACCCTTTGTTTCCTATCTTTTAACCAGTTACTAATCTATGAGAGCACCTTCCCTCCTATCCCGTGGCAGCTTACTTTACATAAGAGTCTTTGGTGAGGGTCCTTGTCAAAGGATTTCTGAAAATCTAAGTACACTATATCCACTGGATCCCCTTGGTCCACATGCTTGTTGACCCCATCAAAGAATTCTAGTTGATTGGTGAGGCATGATTTCCCTTTACTAAAAGCATGTTGACTCTTCCTCAACAAATTATGTTCATCTATATGTCTGACAATATTGTTCTTTATTATTGTTTCAACCAGTTTTCCTGGTACTGAAGTCAGGCTTAGAGGCCTGTAATTGTCGGGATCACCTCTGGAGCCATTTTTAAAAATTGGCGTCTCATTAGCTGTCCTCCAGTCATCTGGGACAGAAGCTGATTTAAATAATAGGTTACAGACTACAGTTGGTAGTTCTGCAATTTCACATTTGAGCTCCTTCAGAACTCTTGGGTGAATACCATCTGGTCTTGGTGACTTATTGCTGTTTAATTTATCAATTTGTTCCAAAACCTCTCCTAATACCACCTCAATTTGGGACAGTTCTTCAGATTTGTTCCCTAAAAAGAATGGCTCAGGTTTGGGAATCTCTCTCACATCCTCAGCCGTGAAGACCAATGAAAAGAATTCATTTAGTTTCTCTACAATGGCCTTATCGTCCTTAAGTGTTCCTTTAGCACCTCAATCATCCAGTGGCCCCACTGGTTGTTTGGCAGGCTTCCTGCTTCTGATGTACTTAAAAAAAAATTTGCTATTACTTTGAGTCTTTGGCTAACTGTTCCTCAAATTCTTTTTTGGCTTTCCTAATGGTATTTTTACACATTTGCCAGAGTTTATGCTCCTTTCTATTTTCCTCACTAGGACTTAACTTCCACTTTTTAAAGGATGCCTTTTTGCCTCTCAATGCTTCTTTTACTTTGTTGTTTACCCATAGTGGCTCTTTTTTGGTTCTCTTACTATGTTTTTTAATTTGGGGGTATACATTTAAGTTGAGCCTCTATTATGGGGTCTTTTAAAAGTTTCCACATAGCTTGCAGAGATTTCACTTTTGGCACTGTACCCTTTAATTTCTGTTTACTAACCGCCTCATTTTTGTGTAGGTTTCTGATTAATTAATTTATTAAGATGAATTTCTTTCTGAAATTAAATGTTACAGTGTTGGGCTGATGTAGTGTTTCCCCCCGCCCCACAGGAATATTAAATTTAATTATATTATGGTCACTAGTACCAAGCGGTTAGCTATATTTACCTCTTGGACCTGATCCTGTGCTCCACTTAGGACTAAATCAAGAATTGCCTCTCCTCTGGTGGGTTTCCAGGACCAGCTGCTTTCCAGGACCAGTCATTTAAGGTGTCAAGAAACTTTATTTCTACTTCCTATCCCGAGGTGACACATACCCAATCAATATGGGGATAATTGAAATCCCCCATTATTATTATTATTATTATTATTGCGTTTTTTATTTTAGTAGCCTCTCTAATCTCCCTGAGCATTTCACAGTCACTCTCATCATCCTGGTCAGATGGTTGGTAATATACCCCTACTGCTTTATTCTTATTATTAGAGCATGGAATTTCTATCCATAGAGATTCTATGGTACAGTTTGATTCATTTACAATTTTTACTACATTTGATTCTGCACTTTCTTTCACATATAATGCCACTTCCCCACCAGCACGACCTTGTTAGGATACAGATATTCAGGCCTGCCTATACTTTAAGAATTTTGGTATATGTTTATCATTTAGCTAGTAATAGAGATATACAAGAAAGAATCTGCGTGAGGGCCTTCTCTCACTGTGACAGTCTGAGGCCCTGTTCTTAGGCCAATGCCTTGGCTAAGAAGCAGACGCAGCCATAAGCTGGGAAGCTTATGGTCACATCCTCACATGCCAAACTAGTCAATATGGGGCTGTTAGCAAGGTGATCCGATCTATCACCTCCAGAGAAAGGGAAGAGCCTAGAAGATGAAAAAGGAAATTTAGGTTGACAGTTTTCTGTCTTGTAAGAACTCACTTATCAATAGACACAGCTGGGAAACCCTTATATCTTTATAGATGTAGTTGTGAAATCCTCACTTCTGTATTGTTTTGTCATTATAGTTCTCACTTTGCTATTGTTTATTTGCATGGTCTCTGTGTGGTTCTGTGAATGTTTCTGTCTGCTGTATAATTAATTTTGCTGGGTGTAAACTAATTAAGGTGGTGGGATATAATTAGTTAGCTAATCATGTTACAATATGTTAGGATTGGTTCGGTAAATTTCAGTAGAATGATTGGTTACGGTATAGCTAAGAATATTACTATATAAATTAGGAACAAACAGGAAGTAAGTTGGGATTCGAAAATAAGGAAAAAGGAACTTGGACTTAAGCTTTCTGGAAGTTCACCCCAATAAACATCTAATTGTTTGCACCTTCGGACTTCGGATATTGTTGCTCTCTGTTCATGCAAGGGAAATGGAGAGTGAAGGAATAAGCTCTCTATCAGACCTTTTCTGTCCTTCCAATATATTTTGTACCTTGGTTTTACTGTATCCCATTGATTAGCCTCATTCCACCACGTTTCTGTGAGGCCTATTATATCAATATTCTCATTTAATACGAGGCACTCTAATAAAATAGGTGAACTATTTAGACTTCTAGCATCGGTATATAAGCACTTTAAAAACTTGTCTTCTTTTGGCTGTCTGCCATTACATCATGGCATGGGACTCTTATTTAACTGCTTCTGATCAGATTCCGCCTGTATTTTGTCCTTTTCCATCCTCTCGTTCTCTATTAATAAATCCTCCCCTAAGGAATGTCCAAACCATGTGCTCCTCCACACCTGTCGGCTTTCCCCCAGCCCTTAGTTTAAAAACTGCTCTATGACCTTTTTAATGTTAAGTGCCAGCAATCTGGTTTGATTTTGGTTTAGGTGGAGCCTCCCTTTCCCAAAAGTTTCCCCAGTTCCCAATAAATCTAAACCATCCTCTCAGCCACGCATTGAGACTCTGCAGTTCTGCCCGTCTAACTGGCCCTGCGTGTCGAACTGGGAGCATCTCAGAGAATGCTACCAGGGAGGTCCTGGACTTCAATCTCTTACCTAGACGTCTAAATTTGGCCTCCAGGACCTCTCTCCTATCCTTCCCTATGTCATTGGTACCTACATGTACCACAACCAGATCCTCTCCAGCACTACACATAAGTCTACCTAGAGGTCTTGAGAGATCCACAACCTTCACACCAGGCAGGCAAGTCACCATGCGGTTCTCCCGGTCATCACAAACCCAACTATCTATGTTTCTAATGATAGAAGAAAAGAAGTACTTGTGGCACCTTAGAGGCTAACAAATTTATTTGAGCATAAGCTTTTGTGAGCAACAGCTCACTTCATCGGATGCATTCAGTGCCTACCTTCAGTCCTTTAGGTATGATGTCCATCTGTTTGCATTTGGAAAGAAAGATTATGTCTGTCTGTATCTGTATGAGTTTTTTCATGAAGTTGATAGACTTCCACTCCATACGGCTAAATTCAGTGCCTTGCATAATGACAAGTTTCAGAGTAGCAGCCGTGTTAGTCTGTATTCACAAAAAGAAAAGGAGTACTTGTGGCACCTTAGAGACTAACAAATCCATTACTAATACTTGCCTCTTTCTAATAGCTAGAGTTCCCTCCGCCAGAGAGGTATCCCCAGTGCGAGAGGATACCACATCATCATCTGGAAGGAGGGTCCCAACTATGGGATTGTTTCCATCTGCTCCAGTTAGATGCTCTCCTTCCCTGGGACTTTCATCCTCCTCAACAGTACAGAGGCTGTCAGACCGGGGGTGGGACCTTTTACTGTGTCCTGGAAAGTCTCATCAATGTACCTCTCTGTCTCCCTCAGCTCCTTCAGTTCAGCCACTCTGGTCTCCAAAGCCTGTACCACGGGTCTCTGAGGACCAGGAGCTCCTTGCACCAAATGCACACATACCCACTTTATTGCACCCAATGCAGCATGTATAATTACCTGCCCTATGGGCAGGTGGTGTAATGCCCACTCTGTTGCTGGACTTCTGCCTGCATTCCCTTTTTACTCCTGCAGCTGGTTCCTTTGTTGTTCTTTTGTTTATATCAAGGGAGTATTAAAAGCCTGACAAGCCTATTAATAAATCATCTAACTCGTAGATTGTTTTCCTTTCAATCAATCAAATAGACCTCACCCACTTCCTCCTCTAAATCTGTCTATTTTTCTCCATTCCTCTTTCCACCTCTCTCTTTCCCTAGTCCTTTTTCATTCCTCTCCATAACCACAACTGACCATGTCGTCTATTAGTTGACACTCGGTATCAAAGACGTGGGTTCTAGTTCCAGTTCTGTCACTAACTTGTACAGCTCACAGATACTTGGCCTCTTTATTTGTTTCCTTATTAGTAAAACAGTGATAATGTCCATGGTGCCTGGGCCCCAAATCAGACCAGGCCCAAAACAAAGTTAGAAGTTATTGGATGGCCCTTGCCAACAATAACCCTGAAAATAGTCTCTTTCTTGGCTTCTACCAATAGACAGGTTTCTTTCTAGAAACAAGGTCAGAAAACATGATACTTATTTGCAGGGAGGATAAAAATCAATAATTTAAAAAAAAATTGAATTTTTTTGATAAAATGCTTTTTGAGGAAAAAACCTATCTAAAGATAGTTTTAATTAAAATATCTTTGAGCTATAATGTATCTCATTATGGAACAGGGATTATAAATCTAATTCTATAGTATGAGAATATATTCATGTAATGTTTAAGAAAAGTTTTGTAAACGAGTTCCAATAATTCACGGATTAGGGACCCAATTTTATGGGGTTCCAGGGGCTTCTGTGTAAATTATTTAGGTTAATCTTTCTATCTACCCAATGGGACTCAGTGCTCAGTCTGGAAGATACCATCAGAGATGCTTAGTTTTGTAGATCTCAAACTGTGGATTTGTGTCTCCACTCCAGAAATAACATGCTTGTTAACAGCAAAAATGTTAAACAAACAAACAATTTATAGAGGTGAGAAACAACAGACCTCAACCTTACTGTTCCTCTGCAACTTTGTGCACACAGAGTCAATCCCTTACCTCTCTCTAAAAGCGCAAAGTTTCAAAACGTTCAATGAATAGAAGATTGTTGGGGATGGAATAGATCTGGAGAAGGAGAAGAAGTCTGGAGATAAATGTGAAAAGGGAGGGACAGGCAGTAGAAACAAAAGTGAAACTGTTTGAGCAGCATATTCCAGAAGTCTTCAGGTCTTTCTGAGTGTAGCTTTCATTGATTTGAGATCTATCATACCATTCTCTCACTCGAAGGGAAAACCTATAATGGCAGCAGGCCATAAAAGAGACCCAGTTTGGGAAAAAGAACCATTCAAGAAACATGTTTGCTGATGATGTTTTAAAGAAAGTCACACCAGTGAACTGCTGAAGTCACTTAAGCCAGGGGTCTCAAACTCAATTTACCTCAGGGCCAGTGCCAGTCCTCAAATCCTCCCAGCAGACTAATAATGTCTGAAAATAGTGTTCACACCACCTCCCAGCCCGTTTCCCATCCTTTTTCCTCGCTCCCTTGGCCTCATGCCGCCCTGGCTGACTGTCTGGGCAATTAGTGACACTGCCTCCATGGCTGACTCTGCTCGGTGACTAGCGATGGTATATCTCTGTCCCTCTCCCCCAGCCAATGGGAACTACGGGGGTCGGCGCCTACAGCAGACAGCGGCAGCGTGGCAGGTGAATGACACCTTGCCAAGTGCAACCCATGAGAAGGTCCCAGGAGCAGCAGGATGGAGCAACATTGTGGGGAGGGGCATGTGAATCTCTCCTGCTCGCTCCTCTTCCACCCCCTCCATTGAGGGCTGGATGAAAGAACTTTTTAAAAAGTTTCCGCGGGCCGCAGTGGTGAGGTTCTTAGGTGGCCCGTAGGCCGGGACTTTGAGACCCCTGCTTAAGCACTTGGATTCAGAGACTGTTGAAGTGATAATCTCACTTTTAACAGCAGTAGCTTCTTCTGCTGGTGCAGAAAGAATATTTTCTTCCTTTGGACTAATTAATTCCAAATTGAGAAATCATTTGGGACCTGAAAAAGCAGGAAAGCTTGTTTTTCTTTTCCAGATTGTGAACAAACAGGAAAATGAAGGTGAAGACGACCGAGTTAGCAGCAAAAGCCAATATTTTAAGTTTCTCATGTTGACCTGACTGTCATAGTCTATTTAATTTTTTTTTTAATATTTCATTTAACTATTTTAAATTTAAAACAATTTTAACAAAAACAAACCTGATTTTAAAAAACTTGAATGTTTAAATTCAAAAATTCATATGCTTGTTTTGTTAAAATATTATATGTTTGCTGAAGAAAAAAATCCAGAATCCATAACATTGTCGTTTTAGTTAAATAAAACAATTGAAATGTCTGTCTGGTGATGTTCTCCTCCTAATACAGCATGGCAAGAAAATCCTCCAAATATTAATGATTAACCGGTTGAATTGGAAATAGTTCACCTCCCAATGACTTCATAAATATCTGCTTCATTTACCTTTGGTAAATGAAATAACCAAACAATCATTCATTTTCTGATACAGCTGTAAAATTAATCTGAAAAGTTTTCAAAATAAACCACTGTTTAAAAATGCATAGTGTGTACCTTCTAAAAATGAAACCTACATCTATCTCTGAATTGTGATGAATATGTATTAAAGGTTATAACAACCAACAAGAATGCACTTTTATATAGAAATCCATGATTAAATTAAGATTTCCCGACTAGTAATTTAAATCAATTTGATTTAAATCAAAATCCACCCTGGTTATTTGGGGGGTTACCACATCCATATTTCCTGACTTTTCTCAACAGGTATGTCAGAGAAAGTTAGATATGCTTAAAACTGAATCTATGAGCGCTAGAGTAAGATGCAGCCTTTTGTGCTGCTAACTTTCGCAAGGTTTGGGGGGTATTCGGAGCACGCCAAGGAGTATATTTTTTCCTGATTAACAGTGACATAAGAATAAATTTGACATACTCCATTGTGAGAAAAGAACAACTTATTTACCAGATTTTTTTCTTAATTTTGAATAACTATTTGGGTTTCACTTTTCCCTCCTCTTTCCATGTTATTTTTATTGTATTAAATATATTTGTCAAGATTTACCCTGGAGATTGTATGTTGTAATCATTCTAGTCTCACACTGAATTGACAGTACAGGAACACTTAAGGATTTACTGCTTTTTAATTATATAAAGTAATTTTAAAAAATACATTTATGAACTATCTTCGTTCATCTCAGGTTCAGATGTTGAATCTTCTGAATGTCCAGTTATGTTTTGTCCTAGTGTTCTATTTCAAGTTTCCTTTTAAAGCTTTCATTAAAAATAGCAGTCAGCAAGTTTAAGATATGCTTGTGTTTTTAATTAATGCTTTGTAATACTTTCGCTGTGATTTGTATTTATTAAACTGAAAGCCTGATTTAAATTTCTCACAATTCAGCACAGTGATTTAAATAAGTCCACTTAGCACACTCTTGAATAAAAAATTGTTTGACTCACTTCAGTTTTCCAGCTGAATAGAACTGAAGAAATCCCATGAAAAAATGATCAAAAATATTCAGTTAAATGTACTTTTCAATTCAGATTCAAAGAAACAATTAGTTCCATCATTCTCACTTCAAGATTGTGCACAGTAACATTCTTAATTGTCTAAAGACACTGATGTATATCCAAAAAGAAAAGGAGTACTTGTGGCATCTTAGAGACTAACAAATTTATTAGAGCATAAGCTTTCGTGAGCTACAGCTCACTTCATCGGATGCATTTGATGAAGTGAGCTGTAGCTCACAAAAGCTTATGCTCCAATAAATTTGTTAGTCTCTAAGGTGCCACAATTACTCCTTTTCTTTTTGCAAATACAGACTAACACGGCTGCTACTCTGAAACCTGATGTATAGCCACTGACACTCCAAATGCAAGCTACTGTCACACTGGTTACAAGTGAAACTTGATAGGCAATTAGGAGAAGGCAGAGAGATTTATCAAGCGCAACTAGATTGTCCCTGATAGCTTCTGAACTAAGCACTCTTAAGAATTTTCATACTGGGAAATATATCACACTTTTTTTCAAACATATTAAAGATTTTTTTTAAAACTACCCAAACTTCTTGCATAAGAACACTGTTGCCCAATGTGAGGACACTAGACTAGTCTGGAGGCAAGGAAGAAGAGCAATAAGGGCAAGGTGAAATAAACTACTGGATTCCCCTCGCCTTGCCTCGCTGTCTCCCCATCACCTCTCCAATGTACATGTGATCTGGCTGGAGGCCTTCTTAAAAGCCACCTTCTATTCGTGTAGCTGCCACAAAGCAGCTGGCTGCAGGAGCCGTTCATATGAAGAAAGCTGTAGTGTCAGATACCAGTTCTACAAATCAAATTTCTCTTCTCTCTGCTGCCATAGTAGTCAGGTTAGCAAAGAAAGTATATTTGGCATGGCCTCCAGGAATTCTCAATGTATACTATTTCCAAAGAGCATGCAAACTTTGAAATGCAGGAAAAAGGAAAAGCCAAAATAATTAATAAAAGAGAAGACAAAAACCTCACCCACTCTTCACCAAAAAATAACAGTAATAAAAAGACAGAATGTTGCCAGATAAAAGGAGAGAGAGCACATCACTCTCTCAGGACATCAAACAAAGGAATAAAGGGTAAGGTGTCCCATATACAAATGGGTGGGAAGAGTTCTAACAAACAAGATTTATTTAGGCTATGTCTAGAGCCTATGTCGGCATAATTTATGTCACTCAGGGGTGTGAATAAACCACCCCCTTGAGTGACACAAGTTACACCAACATAAGCACTCATGTGCACAGAGCTTCTCCAGTTGACATAGCTCTGCCATTTGCGGATGTGGTTTTATTATGCCAATGGCAGAGCTCTCTCCCATCAGCATAGAGCGTCTTCACCAGATGTGTTGCAGCAATGCAGCTGCATCACTACAGCTGCGCTGCTGCAGAACTATAGGTGTAGACATGGCCTTAGTCTCTTCATGGCACTTAGCACCCTACAAAGCCCCTCTAAAATACAGAAGTATTATCACCTCATTTTGCTGATGAGAATTGAGGCACAGGTAACTGAATTGCCCATAGTCATATATGAAGCCTGTGGCAAAAATCAGGAACTGAACAGAGTTCCCAAGTTCCAGTCCAATGCTTGAACTGCAAAACCATCCTTTCCCTTCTTCATTAAGACCTGCCCACTCCTGCTACCTCCTTTGGATTGATTTAGAAGTAGCACTTATTTATACTAAGAGAGGGCTCAGAGATCCTCTGTTATGTAGGAAATCACAGCACCAAATGTATTTACTCACTAGTAGCATTGTTTTAAGTTTTCAAAATGTGCTGGTAGCACATTTTAACAACTAGTCACCATGTTTTGTTAGTATACAAGCTAACTTAGCTGCCAACAAATCATGTCCTATGTTCTAAATACAAAAGAGCCCGCCAAGTTACACTACCACACTTTTCCACTTCAAATGAGTCTAATTTTCCAACAAAAGTAATGATAAAAAACATCCTCCAAAACTATGTATTTTTGAAGGAGCATCATATTTTTCACTTATAATTATACTTAAATGGCTTGTTGTGTAATAGGATCTTTTTGTCAATCTACACCTAAAATATTAAAATTCAATGCAAAAATTCTTCAGGGTTGAATGTCTGAGAACATGCACAGTTTTAATCAGTAAAATTTTCCAGAAAACAAATCCATAATAATTTCAATCTAAACTAAAGCTAGCAAGGCAAGAGGTTTTTTATGTTAGATACGAGTACAGTATTTACATAGTTGCTATCTAATACAATTGTATATGCTCCAGAAAAGGGACACAATGAAAATGTGCAGCTGGAATGTCAATTTTCAGGTTTTAAAAGATTGAATGCAGAGCATTCTCCAGGAGAGGTATCAGAATGACCATCCAAATGAACTCAATTGTTTCAACATCCACAGATGCGTCATAAGAATTTAAATCAAAACTGAGGCATTTATTTGTACTTTCTCTTGCTATATTTGAAACCTAAAAAACACAGCAGCATTATGCCAGTACTGAAGAAGCAAAAAGTGAAACTTACTAATCTAGCTTCATTGTCCACACTGAATGATTTGTAGGTAACAAACAAATATGGTAGAAGAAATTAAGATTTGTTAAATTCTTTTAATCATCTAAAAAACCCAGCTTTAAATTACATCATCGTGATAATATCCCTTTAATCAAACCAAACTGATTTTACCACCTGGCTAGAAAATTCATATATAATTCATTAGTCAAAAAAAAAAAAAAAAAAAACTATGGAATCTGATTTTCATGACCAGTTTCCATTATTTTTGGGTTTCATAATAGCAGAAGCTTTAACAAAATAAAATTGATTATTAAGTTTCATGCTCTGACTGAAGTGTATGGCTTACATCATTTACATAATTGTTGCACTAGTTATGCCGAGTAGCACATGAATTGGTACAACTGGTAGGACTTATACGGGTACCTTGGAAAATACAGGATATTGAAAAATTAAGTCTTGGTAAAGGCTGGATCCAGGGATACGCTAGCAGAAGCTAGTAGTGGTATCTAAGTAACAGTGATTACTTTAAGCAGTATTTATAACAAAATAAAGCTCTTCTTATATAGCGTTTTTCATCAGTGCTTTACAAAGGAGGTCAGTATCCATTTTACAAAAGGAGAAACTGAGACACAAGAGATGAAGTGACTTGTCGAAGGTCACCCAGCAGGCGACCTGGGAACAGAACTCAGTGTCCTGAGTTTTAGCCAGTGCTCTATCCATTAGGCAACACTACGTCCCTCTATTCACAACTCTATTTCAGAAGTACTAACATGGATCTTCACAGAGAAGATATGCCAGCAGTTTTCTCCCTTTAGCACTATGACTTCCAGTGGGAATCTTTCACTTCTATAGCAATTTTTGTGGGGGAATCTGCTGACAGAGGTTCCTCCACAAGTATGTCATTTTGAAGCATCTGCCAGTGTGCAATTTAATGGACCCAGAGAACACAAACATTGAACATGCACTTACATCACAGCAGACCATAAAATTACTCAAAACCAAAAAAAGTTGTCCTCTGGCCATTCTTCCTACCACACAAACACTTAAAAATTTATATTTAAATTATAAGCATCAGAACGAACAGGAGTTAACATGTAAGACAGGTAAATATGAGGGCTTAAAAAGTTGAGAAGTCCCTTTCAAACAAACCGAGGTTTTTGATTTTATTGTGAAAGCGTAGGTCACCATAATCCATGAGGACAAAACAATTTCTAACCACCATTTTCACAGTTCCTTGCAATCATTACAAGACAGATCAGGTAAAGACTCAAAAAACAACGTTCTGAAAGAAGTCCCTAATAACTACTCCAAAGAAGTCAAGTGATCATATGCACCAACATATATTATGAAGTTCCGTAAAAATGTAAGCAAAAATGTTAAACCATCTCATCACAGTCACATTTTATAATAGGGCTGAACATCACTTTGTTAAACAAAGACTTGATTACAATTCCAAAGGTTATAAAGAGTCACAAATTGTATAGTTTAAATTATAAACAGTTGTGGAATTTTTCTAACATCAGACCCAATTAAATATACTACACTTAAAATAATAAATCATCATCAATCATTAAATTAAGTCAGAAAAAATAAAAATAGTAACTTAACAGAAAACAAAAAGTGTTAGGGCTTGTTTGTACTTGAAACGCTACATCAGCGCAGCGGCAGCATTGTAGGACTTTGGTGTAGACACTACCTATGCCAACAGGAGGGGTTTTCCCATCAGCATAGGTAATCCACCTCCCCAAGAGGTGGTAGCTAAGTCAACAGAAGAATTCTTTGGTCAACCTAGTGTCATCTACACCAGGGGTTACGTTGGCTTACCCATGTTGCTCAGGGGTGTGGACTTTGAACATCCCTGAGCAATGCAGCTGGGTTGACCTAACTTTTTAGTTTAGACCAGGCCTTAGAAAGGTGGCGCCAACAGCTAGTCTCCAGTTTCTTTTAGATCCACCACCAAATAAAAGGGAGGGGTTGAGGAAAGCAGTGGTTTTGAGCAATTATTATTATTATTATTTGTAATACAGGAGATAATGCTACCACTACAAGACTTTAAGCATTTATGCAACGTTCATGTCATGTCAATGAGTAACAAATCAGCCTTATGTTTTTCAAATATTTCCAAATTAGTTCAGTTTTTAAAGTTGCTGTGATATATCTTACCTGCTTTAGGTCTATTTACTTTTTTCATTCCAGCAGCCTCACACTCATTTTCTCCATTACACTTTTCCATGGAGCTTATTTCTTCAAGAGATTCCACAGCCTGTGTAGAATTTATATTTGTACCACATATTCTAGAAAGAGCTCTTATATGCCTAGAGCCACTCTGCTGTTTCTCTTCTACCTACAAAAACAGAAATTCAGGATAGCATTTTCCCAACCCTTAACGCAAAAGTGAAAAAGCTGCCTTTAATAGAAGCAAAAAATATCAGGGTTGGAAGGGACCTCAGGAGGTCATCTAGTCCAACCCCCTGCTCAAAGCAGAGCTAATCCCCAAATAAATCATCCCAGCCAGGGCTTTCTCAAGCCTGACCTTAAAAACCTCAAAGAAAGGAGATTCCACCATCTCCCTAGGTAACCCATTCCGGTGCTTCACCACCCTCCTAGCGAAAAAGTTTTTCCTAATATCCAACCTAAACCTTCCCCACTGCAACTTGAGACCATTACTCCTTGTTCGGTCATCTGCTACCACTGAGAACAGTCTAGATCCATCCTCTTTGGAATCCCCTTTCAGGTAGCTGAAAGCAGCTATCAAAGCCCATTTCATTCTTCTCTTCTGCAGTCTAAACAATCCCAGTTCCCTCAGCCTCTCCTCATGTGTTCCAGTCCCCTAATCATTTTTGTTGCACTCCACTGGACTCTTTCCGATTTTTCCACATCCTTCTTGTAGTGTGGGGCCCAAAACTGGACACAGTATTCCAGATGACTACATCCTTGAAAGATGTATAGTTCGTTTCCATATTTAAATGTATTACAGAAAATACCAGCTCAGACTATACAAAAATATTAAAATCTAAATTTCTCCTGTTGCCAATTAAAGACAATAATTAGGTACTACCCACATCCAAACTTTAGTAGCTCTCTTCAATTTTGAAGTTTGGTTATACAGGTCAGGATTAATCATTCCTTCTGTATGGTAAGTTTGCAAGTTACTCTAGTCCAAATTCTGCCACCTTTATTTACACTGAATAGTCCCATAGATTTTCAGTGGTACCAGGTGAGGAGTAAGGTACTATTCATACATAAGGATGGAAAAGTCAAGCCTCTACTACGTATATTTGTGTGTATACACACGGATACATGAAAATAAATAAATGTGCTTTTAATATAAATGGCCATCCACAAAAGCAGCAACATCTACTTATGAATTCTATTCAACAGAAGCCTTAAAATTAAAGATATACTAAAATGAGGACATACTGAACTTTTTTCTATATCAGAGGCTTTGCTGTCTTGTAGCCACACTGTGACTCAGTGTATTGACATTTTTGAATTATCCATCTTAAGAAAGGACCTTCTTTTCTGAAATCCTTTGGCAGGACATTCAAAACATTTTACAGCCCAGTCTCTCAGTAACCCAGTGAAGTATAGGCCAACCCTGCAATCCATGCGTTGGCTACAGTAAGATTTGTATATATGCTGAATTCTGATATTTTTTACTCATAGGTAGCACTTTCACTTCAATGGTGAAGTTGGAGTAGTAATGGGACTACTTGAGGAATAAGGTGCAATTCAGCATAAGTTAAGGTCAGAATCTGACCCATTACGACTACTTGCATGAGTAAGAATTAATTACTGTTGGCATATTTTAGTTGTGGTGCTGCATAGCTAAATGTTTCCCCATCCCATTTTTTTATTTACCTCAGTCAACTTAATTTCTGGGACCAGCTGTTCATTTTCTTTCTTCAAACAGATTGTGTTATTTTTTCCTGGGGGTATAAATCTTGGCTTTTTAGCTGAATTCCCTAGACGTTGACTTGGAGCTGCTGATCGCCTCATATTTACTTCTGACAGTCTGAAAAACAGCACATACAGAAATTTTGGGGGGCAAGAACCTTTAATGGCAGAAATATTTCAGGATATCACTCTACATGCACATCCTAAAAATTAAAGCATCTATCACACTGTCTGTATCTCAGATCATTTCCAAGAGCAATTTTAGTTCTCAGGTTTAACATACTATATGTACAAAACTGATACAAGATGTTCAAACAAGACATGCAACTACTGTAATTAAAAAGAGAGAAATGAAAATAGTAACTGTATCTTTACTAATCCACACTGTAGGACTCGGTCATTAACATTTCCACTTTCACCTGAGAAGTCAATGATGCACTTCTCAAGAACAAGAGGTACTTTAAGGATGAACAGTATACAAATTACTTTTCTACAAACTGTACATGGACTAATAAAGACAGATATTTGGGAATGGAAAATTCTCTTGTGCCCTTCACAGCTAATCTTGAAAAATCCATTCTGTACTTATAAACAGAATACTGAATGTTCAAGATGCGCATCTGAGGTTAGAATTCTGCGTTTAATAATCAACAATCAATACGGTTGTGTAAACTCCCCATATCAGAATGGGAATAGAGCTGGGTATAGTCTCAGCTCTATATGCACTGTTAGAGTCAGGACAATTACTCTGTATCCTTTAAGAAAAGAAGTACTTGTGGCACCTTAGAGACTAACAAATTTATTTGAGCATAAGCTTTCATGAGCTACAGCTCACTTCATCGGATGCATTCAGTGAAAAATACAGTGGGGAGATTTATATACATAGAGAACATGAAACAATGGGTGTTACCATACACACTGTAAGGAGAGTGATCACTTAAGGTGAGCTATTACCAGCAGGAGAGTGGGGGGGGGGGGGAGACTTTGTAGTGATAATCAAGGTGGGCCATTTCCAGCAGTTGACAAGAACTGAACAAGTCTGAGGAATGGTGGGGGGGGGGGGGGGAATAAACATGGGGAAATAGTTTTACTTTGTGTAATGACTCATCCACTCCCAGTCTCTGTTCAAGCCTAAGTTAATTGTATCTAGTTTGCAGATTAATTCCAATTCAGCAGTCTCTCGTTGGAGTCTGTTTTTTAAGTTTTTTTGTTGAAGAATTGCCACTCTCAGGTCTCTAATCAAGTGACCAGAGAGACTGAAGTGTTCTCCAACTGGTTTTTGAATGTCATTATGCAAGGCACTGAATTTAGCCGTATGCATTGGAAATCTATCAGCTTCTTGAAAAAACTCGTACAGATACAGACATCATCTTCCCTTCCAAATGCAAACAGATGGATCTCATACCAAAAGGACTGAAGGTTTGCAATGCAAATGCAATCTGCATACCACACAGACTATGCTGACAGCTTGTGCCACACACTCTCAAAGAAATTGCAGAACCACCTGATCAACATTCTCTACAGCAAGCAGGGAAAGATTAAGAATGAGCTCTCAAAACTGGATACTCTCATAAAAAACCAACCTTCCACACAAAATTCCTCATGGCTGTACTTTACAAAAACTAGACAAGCCATTTACAACACACACTTTGCTTCTCTACAAAAGAAAAAGGACACTAAACTATCTAAACTACTACATGCCACAAGGGGCCACAACAGTTGTTCCCTTAACCCACCCAGCAATATTGTTAATCTATCCAACTATACTCTTAGCCCAGCAGAAGAATCTGTCCTATTCTAGGGCCTCTCCTTCTGCCCCTTCACCCCCACAAAGATGATACAGTTCTGTGGTGACCAAGAATCCTATTTGACATCTCCGACTCAAGGAACATTTCCAACAAACCTCTGAACAACATACTAACCCACACAGACCTTCCTACCAAGACTACAAAAAGAAGGATTCTGGGTGGACTCCTCCTGAAGGTCAAAACAACAGACTGGTCTTCTACATAGAGTGCTTCCGCCAACGTGCACTGGCTGAAATTGTGGAAAAGCAGCATCACTTGCCCCATAACCTCAGCTATGCAGAACACAGTGCCATCCACAGCCTCAGAAACAACTCTGACATCATAATCAAAAAGGCTGACAAAGGAGGTGCTGTCGTCATCATGAATAGGTCGGAATATGAACAAGAAGCTGCTAGGCAGCTCTCTAACACCACTTTCTACAAGCCATTACCCTCTGATCCCACTGAGGGTTACCAAAAGAAACTACACCATTTGCTCAAGAAACTCCCTGAAAAAGCACAAGAACAAATCCGCACAGACACACCCCTAGAACCCAGACCTGGGGTATTCTATCTGCTACCCAAGATCCATAAACCTGGGAATCCTGGACGCCCCATCATCTCAGGCATTGGCACCCTGACAGCAGGATTGTCTGGCTATGTAGACTCCCTCCTCAGGCCCTATGCTACCAGCACTCCCAGCTATCTTTGAGACACCACTGACTTCCTGAGGAAACTACAATCCATTGGTGATCTTCCTGAAAACACCATCCTGGCCACTATGGATGCAGTAGCCCTCTACACCAACATTCCACACAAAGATGGACTACAAGCCGTCAGGAACAGTATCCCCGATAATGTCACGGCTAACCTGGTGGCTGAACTTTGTGACTTTGTCCTGACCCATAACTATTTCACATTTGGGGACTATGTATACCTTCAAATCAGCGGCACTGCTATGGGTACCTGCATGGCCTCACAGTATGCCAACCTTTTTATGGCTGACTTAGAACAACACTTCCTCAGCTCTCGTCCCCTAATGCCCCTACCCTACTTGCGCTACATTGATGACATCTTCATCATCTGGACCCATGGAAAAGAAGCCCTTGAGGAATTCCATCATGATTTCAACAATTTCCATCCCACCATCAACCTCGGCCTGGACCAGTCCATACAAGAGATCCACTTCTTGGACACTACGGTGCTAATAAGCGATGGTCACATAAACACCACCCTATACCGGAAACCTACTGACCGCTATTCCTACCCAACATGCCTCCAGCTTTCATCCAGACCACACCATACGATCCATTGTCTACACCCAAGCTCTATGATACAACCGCATTTGCTCCAACCCTTCAGACAGAGACAAACACCTACAACATCTCTATCAAGCATTCTTAAACTACAGTACCCACTTGCTGAAGTGAAGAAACAGACTGACAGAGCCAGAAGAGTACCCAAAAGTCACCTACTACAGGACAGGCCCAACAAAGAAAATAACAGAATGCCACTAGCCATCACCTTCAGCCCCCAACTAAAACCTCTCCAACGCATCATCAAAGATCTACAACCTATCCTGAAGGACGACCCATCACTCTCTCAGATCTTGAGTGACAGGCCAGTCCTTGCTTACAGACAGCCCCCTAACCTGAAGCAAATACTCACCAGCAACCACACAACAGAACCACTAACGCAGGAACCTATCCTTGCAACAAAGCCCGTTGTCAACTTTGTCCACATATCTATTCAGGGGACACCATCATAGGCCTAATCACATCAGCCACGCTATCAGAGGCTCGTTCACCTGCACATCTACCAATGTGATAGATGCCATCATGTGCCAGCAGTGCCCCTCTGCCATGTACACTGGTCAAACTGGAGAGTCTCTACGTAAAAGAATAAATGGACACAAATCAGACGTCAAGAATTATAACATTCAAAAATCAGTTGGAGAACACTTCAATCTGTCTGCTCACTCGATTACTGACCTAAAAGTGGCAATTCTTCAATAAAAAAACTTCAAAAACAGACTCCAACGAGAGACTGCTGAATTGGAATTAATCTGCAAACTAGACAATTAACTTAGGCTTGAACAGAGACTGGGAGTGGATGAGTCATTACACAAAGTAAAACTATTTCCCCATGTTTATTCCCCCCCCCCACCGTTCCTCAGACTTGTTCAGTTCTTGTCAACTGCTGGAAATGGCCCACCTTGATTATCACTAAAAAGTCCCCCCCCCCACTCTCCTGCTGGAAATAGCTCACCTTAAGTGATCGCTCTCCTTACAGTTTTCAGAGTAGCAGCCGTGTTAGTCTGTATTTGCAAAAAGAAAAGGAGTACTTGTGGCACCTTAGAGACTAACAAATTTATTAGAGCATAAGCTTTCGTGAGCTACAGCTCACTTCATCGGATGCAAAATCATTTTTTCCACCAAATGCATCCGATGAAGTGAGCTGTAGCTCACGAAAGCTTATGCTCTAATAAATTTGTTAGTCTCTAAGGTGCCACAAGTACTCCTTTTCTTTCTCCTTACAGTGTGTATGGTAACACCCATTGTTTCATGTTCTTTATGTATATAGATCTCCCCACTGTATTTTCCACTGAATGCATCCGATGAAGTGAGCTGTAGCTCACAAAAGCTTATGCTCAAATAAATTTGTTAGTCTCTAAGGTGCCACAAGTACTCCTTTTCTTTTTGCGAATACAGACTAACACGGCTGCTACTCTGAAACTTGTCTATATCCTTTATTTCCAGTAGCACCCACAGAGTGCTAATTGCATTCCAAAAATCAAATGTCATTGTTCATGCAGATGAACTCAAGACTATAATATACTCCAAGAAGTCATTCTGATACAGTATACTTGCATCTATCGCAACAGAACTTGAAAAAGATAATGTGTTTTTACTATAAAAATGTTATGTGGCAGTACAGAGACACAATGTATGGGTTAAAGTTTTGTTTAATTCTCTCAGATTATTTCATAATTGGGTTTCCAGAATTATTTGTTTTAATTACATGACAGATATTGACCAAGAATACAGTCAAAGCTTAGTAGGCCTCCATGTGATACAAACTTCTCTGTCCTTTTGGGAACAGGACACAGACACAGTTTTGGTAGCCACTGTATACTCCAGTAGCACAAATCTTTTTCTGCACTGTTTTGCTCTCTAGTGGTCTACTAGCTGCACAGCAACCCTTCGAAGAACATTCACACAAAAGCAATTAAGAGGCTACTGTTAAGAAAAAAACACTTCTTAAAAGATTTAGATACAAAAATGCTTAGTATTAATGATTGTTTTATAATTGTGGTTTACCTAACTAGTCAGAGTGCATGTGCATGTATGAAGCTACTGGCAGAGCTACATCTGGATGGAAGAATGATCACCATTTGATTTCACCCTATATGTTAGTCACTTTCAGTGTGGTTGTACTAGGAAGCACTCTTATTTTAAAAGTGATGTCTTTGCTTTTTCCTTATCATATTCAAGATTTGCAAGCCTCTTCTATGGCTCTGTTGATGCAACTGGGGGCTACCCTTCTTGTATTTATAATAATTCAATATCAATTCCTTTGTTGCTGTTAAACTTAAGAACCTTTAACAGGCAGATATCTTTATGCATCTATGGAAAGATTTAGGTTTACTGCACTGTTTTTATAAATGTACTATTTTTACTGCAATGAAAATTATACCAGTCAATTTTATTACAAGTTACAAGGGTTATACTTCACATACTATCTATGTTTTCTTAGGACCAGTCTCCTTTTAAATTATAAGCTTTGGGCAAGGATTGTCCTTTACTTTTACTTCTGGGGGAATTCTGTGCCACTGTGCATGTGCGGAATTCATGTCCCCAGCAGAATTTTTTTTTCTCTGCAGAAAATACAAAGAAATGTTCTGCCAGAGAGGTACTGCAGTTATGCCTTTAACCCACGAGGGGATGCTGTGGTGCCAAAACAGAGACCTCTACGGATAGGGAGGAGAAGAGACTGCCTTGCACATAAGGCCCAAGAGCGCCTTGCCCATAAGGCCAGGTGAGGAAGCATGGAATATGGGGGGCACAGACAAAGCAGGGCACATAGAGCTGCGGGGGGAGGGGGAGAGAGACAGGTTCAAAAGGGCTAGTGGGAGGACAGACTGAAGCAGGGGCTGAATGGGAGTAGGAGTCCAGGGCCACATCGGGATGAGGGAAGGGGGTGGCTGAGTGAGTGTGCAGGGGCACATGGGGAAAGGGAAGGGGGGTGCAAGGATATATGGAGACAGGAGGTGCACGGACACATGGGGACGGGGGGCAGATATACCTGACTGAATGAGAGAGGCAAGGGGTCAGCCAGGGTCTGCATGGGGGAGGCTCCCCAAATCCCTAACAATGCCCCCCCCGAAAAAACCTGTTCCATACTTCTCTCACCTACATCCAACTACCCACCATGTTCACTCCAAGCCTTCTTTCCAGCAATTCCTTCCTTCTCCCTCAGTTCCTGTTACCCCTTACTCCCACAAGCCTTTGCACTACTTCTGAGGTGTGCAGGAAATATGTTTCTGTATTGTAGTTTAAATTAATTATTATTCAAAGTTCTTTATTAATATGCCTAGTAAGGAATTTATTTGTCAAAAAACATTTCCTGAATCTTTTTTTGTTGTCTGTATTGTTACAGATATACTTGCTGACAGGTATATTGAAATAAATTACCAAAATAATTGAAACTGGTGTGATTATATTGTATTATTTTGACAAATAAAATATGCAGAATTTTAAAATATTGCATGCAGAATTTTTATTTTTTTGGTGCAGAATTCCCCCAGGGGTATATTACGTATCTGTACAGCCCATAGGATATTTTGGGTTCTATTGTAATATTATACATTGTATACAATGCATATAATGTATTATTGTATACAGGGTATATTGCAAAGCATAATGTAAAGAACACAGAGAAAAATATAAAAAGCAAGAGAATAATTTTACACTAGCTCACTTTTTCTCAAAATACATACACTCCTACTTTTACTAAAGCAAACAGTGAAAGAATACCCTTTATGTACAAATACATACAAATTTTTAGAATACAACTGAGCAGATCTGTACAGATACATAAGGTTCCAGGCCTGTTAGAAAAATTCCCATATTGGAACAGGTCCTTCTCCTGCAACTGACTGGTAGCTAGGTGCATTTTCTCCAGTGTTTGTCTGAGAGATGGCTTGCAATGTTACTCATCTTTACAGGCATTCATTACCATTATATTAAATTTATATATCAGGAAGGAATGTGAGTGGTCTTGTTGCAGTTGGTTATACAAGTCACATGAATCAAGTTAAGCATTTACCTAAATGTTCATGGGAGCTGCGCCTTAAATTTCATGCAAGAATGGCCCTTAAATTATCGCACTGCCCAGTTTGTTTGTATTTTTTAATATCATGAAGGGAGCAGACACCATGTTCAAGATGTTTATATAGCAATCTTAGACCGCAGATGGCTCACCTTCCCTACCCTAATAACATCAGGTCAAATCATTGTATAGGAATAATAATCAGGAAAATCCAAAATAGGTACAAAATACAATGCAATTTGGATAGCACTGGCCCAACTTGATCTACCCACCTAACTGGCAGTAACTTCCAGTTATCACCTTGTGAAATAATGCAAATTAATCTGGAAAGTTTGTGTTATACATGGTATGCACATTAGATCTCTAAAATACAAATACTTAATTTTAAATGAAGTCCATTGAAAAAGAGTTTCCAGGGTCAGTGCAGTCTTAAAAGATTCTACCCCAACAAGTCAGGAGAATCTGAGATTTTGACAAATTTCACTTTATACTCCAAAACTTTACCAAAGGTTTTAATCAAAAGTAATAGGTATAGACTGTTCAGGAACAGAAAAAAGTAGATAAATATACAAATCAACTTCTTGTCAATGTCTGAGACTGATGTCTTTGGGTTACATTGGCAATGCTAAAGCGTTGTCATGGCAGCGCTTTAACGTGCCTTGTGTGGTCATGTCCCAGCACTGGGAGAGAGCTCTAAAAAACCCACCTCAACGAGGGGCATGGCTCCCAGAGCTGGGGCACTGTTTACACTTGCACTTTACAGAGCTGCAACTTGCTGCGCTCAGGGGGGTGTTTTTTCACGCCCCTGAGTGAGAAAGTTGCAGCGCTGTTAATTGCCAGGGTACACAAGCCCCTAGATAGCAGCACTATTTCTTATTGCCTGTACTAGGGGTTCAAGACTGGTGCATTACTTTAATTTCAATTTGTATACATATAACTGGAAACACAGTTACTGGGTTATGTATCATCTACCTCAGAACAAAGAAGGATAGAACTTATCTCTGATGAGAAGGCAGAGCATATCTAATTCTACAGGACAAGTGGCTAGAAGAAAACTGGGAGAGCACTTTAGAGAGGAGAGGTGACTGCCAATATTCTCAAACTGGGGCATAGCCACTTAGCATCCAAGCCCACCCAAATCTGAGTCAGGGTGTAGTGCTGCCACAACAGCCCGGAGCACCTGAAATCCAGGACGGAGCTATGCGCCCGCCCTTCAGAAAACCATGCTCCGCCAACTCTGCCTTGCCATTTTCAGCGCTGCCCCATGCACGTGCCCAGCTCAGCAGGTGAAGCCCAGTGTCTGGGGACACCGAGGAAGAGGGCGTGGCATCAGGGGAGAAGCTGAGTCAGCACAGTCTGTCATTGCCCCTCCACCCAAAAGTCAGGGCCCCCCAAAATTTCCACTCCTAGGTATTCCACTATCTCAAACATACAGAGGCAATTTTCCGTTTTCCCCTCTCAGGCCTCACACTCCAGTCACTGCAATAAGCTTGTTCCACAGACAAGCAAGATTAAACATTAGCAAAAGGAAACGTCGCTTTACCGATCGGCTGGGCGAACACACCCTGATGCCCAAAGCAGGCATCGCCCAGCCGGGCAGAGCTGCTGGGCAGGGCAGATTTGTCACAGAGGCAGGGCTCAGGACCCTCCGCCAAGCCAGTAGCTTGCTACAAGTACCCTCTGCTCCCCCCTCCCCCGGCACTCACTGCCAGGCCCCGTGCGGGTGGGTCAGGCGGGACGCTCACGGCCCCCCCCCGGCGGGACGGCTGCATCCCCGCGGCCGGCCTGCGTGTGGTCGGGGGGGTTACTCCGTAGTGCCCCCGGAGGAGAGCTGTGCTTCCCACTGTCGGGAAGGAGGTAGCGGCCTTCGCCGCCTCCTCAGTCACTGCGCCCTTCCCCCACACACCCGAGCTCCACTCACATAGCGCTCAGCTCAGCTCAACCGTCCCGCCACAGCCACCGGCTCCCGTCAGCCACTTGCCACAAAGCGCATGCGCCCTCCTTTCCTCCCACGGGCCATCGTTCAACCGCGCATGTTCCTGTCGCCCAGCCTCACTCCACCCACTGTCCTGCACCCGCGCGTGCTCACTTGCCTCTCCCCTCTCGTGAACGGGGTTGCTGGGTGCTGCATTGCGCATGCGCGTGCTGCCACCCACAGTATGGCGGTCCTGCTGGGTTCCTCCCTGGTGTGTGACAAGCAGCCGTCAAGCAATAGCAGTCGCAAAATGCACCTGCTGCTTGCCGTTGCGGCGGTGCTTGGAAACCAACTTAGAGCCTAGAGAGCGTGTGTGGTGTGAGGTGCTGCCGGGCTGGGGAGCGGAAGGGGGGACCCCTGCTGGGCGGTAAGTGGGTCACTGGGACGGGGAGCGGTTAACCGTGCGTGGTGGGGCTCATCTCCAAGGGCTGCGGGATCCCATCCCCAGCGGGGGATGCCGCGGGTGCACTGGCCCCTGAAGCCAGCGTGACATGGCCAAGAGCCGGGGATGGTGCGGGAGGAGAGGGGTATAGGGCCAGGCGGGCGCCTGCGGGGCTGTGCCGGTGAATAACGGCTCGTCGCCAGTGGTTCTCTGGCAGCGGCCTGCGGGGGATTCAGTCAGCGAGAAGTCGGAGGTGGAGATGCGACTTCGAGCTGTGTATCTGCCAGCGAGAAAACTGGCAGCATCTGTCCATCCAAGTCCCTGACTTTCCTCCCCTTGGTGGTCAGTTAGCTCTGCTCCAGATCCATCAGTGTCTCACCCACTTACCCTGATACAGTTTGTAAGAGCATTAACTTCTAAAAATTTTACCTATTGCATCATTTAATTTAAATTTCGAGAATCTGCATTTAAAGTGTAATCTTTTTTTCCTCTGTAGTAGCATATAAGAATTTGTTCCCCTTTGTATTGCCGTTCAGTTTGTGTAAATTGATCGAATGTTACCTGTATGTAACTAAACTTAATTGAAATGTTGCTAATTACACTTTGCTTCCAATCTGGCCTTAAAACGAATAACGGCTAAAAACAAAATCTGAAGTATGGCAATAACATTGTTAGTCTCCACCTTTCACAATTGTAAGAAAAGTTTTAGATAGCAGTATGGGGGTGAAGTTCAGCTGGTGATGTCTCTTTAAGCAAGTGTTGGCAGAGAGGAGCACTTCTCATTTTGGGATTATTAGTAAAATTAGTGAAACTTCATACAGAACCAAGTTTTCATTTTAAAGCATAGTTTCTCTCCCTTCTGGAAAGAAGTGTCTGTAAATTGTTGCAGAAGGATTACTGAATTCGCATCTTATAGCACAAATTTGTATTTATTTTATAATGTGTAAAAGTAGTATGTGTCAAATATGTGCATGTCAGGTTCAATCTTGCTTTTGACTCTAGTTGTTGGAAAATAGCAAACAATGAGTCTAACTTTAAAAAATGCATTCTATGCTTATTTATAGTGGAAGATTATATACTCATCTTGATTTTTGCAGATTTCTAAATTTTAGTGGTATTTTGTTTTTTCATATATACTGAAAATTAAGTATCTACTCTGCTGGAAATGTTGTAATGTTTGTAATTATTTGAACAGATAATCATGTAATGGAGTGGAGATTATATTTATAAAATTGGTGGATGACACCAAGATGGGAGAGGTTGGGTAAGGAATGGTGTTATCAGTAAGGAATGGTGTCCCTAGCCTCTGTTTGTCAGAGGGTGGAGATGGATGACAGGAGAGAGATCACTTGATCATTAACTGTTAGATTCACTCCCTCTGGGGCACCTGGCATTGGCCACTGTCAGTAAACAGGAAACTGGGCTGGATGGACCTTTGGTCTGACCCAGTATGGCCATTTTTATGTTCTTATGAGGTTGCTAGCACTTTTGAGGAAGGATTATTATTCAAAATGATCTTGACAAAATGAGAATTGGTCTGAAAGCAACAAGGTGAAATTGAGTAAAGACAAGGGCAAAGTACTACACTTAGGAAAAAAAATCAATGCACAGCTACAGAATGGGGAGTAACTGGCTAGGCAGTAGCACTGCTGAAAAGAATCTGGGGGTTATAGTGGTTCATAAATTGATTGAGTCAACAATGTGATGCAATTGCAAAAAAGGTTAATGTCATTCTGGGGTGTATTAATAGGAGTGTCATACATAAGATACAGGAGGTTATTGTTCCACTCTACTTGGCACTGGTGAGGTCCCATCTGGAGTACTGTCTCCAGTTCTGGACGACCACTCTAAGTAGGATGTGGACAAATTGGACAGAGTCCAAAGGAGACCAACAAAAATAAGAGGTTTAGAATTCCTGACCAATGAGGAAAGTGTAAAGAAACTGAGTCTTGAGGAAAGACCGTTAGTCCTGAGGGTGGGAAAAACAGCAAATTCACTGTTACTGGCCCTCATTTTAGACCAAAATTTGACACTATTTCCCCACAGTTTCTTATCCTTCTTATAAATTATGTAAGTCAAAAAATAAAGAATTATGAAATATTATTCTAAATAAGTGATTTGTCATCTTAAAGTTCCTGTAATAACTATTCTCTTGTGTCTCTTATTTTTGGGGTTTTATCCCACATTTAGATATCAGCATACTCAAAGCAATGACTATAAATAAGGATCAATATTCTGACTAGTTGGCACACATTCTTTCAATATACTATTACAATTATTCTCACATTGGGTTTACCTAGAAGATTTTGAAATGGTCACTTTTTCTTTTTAATAAATTCTGGTTTTAGGAATATAGCTGTTAGGCTAGGTATCAGAACTCAATTATTTCTCAGCACTATACACTTGCTTGCAATAATGCTTTTTTAAAAAATCTAAACTGCATCTTATGGTCTGGATATAACTTCAGTTAGTTAGATAAGAATGTTTCATCAGTTCAAGAAATTTGACCTTACCAGACTTCAGTTGTAATTTTTTTTTTACATAATATTGTATTGTTTTTGATTGCATTGATCTGAATATAAGATTTGGAGTAATCCTTTGCTTTAGAGGAAGAATAAAGCTGTGACCTTGTAAACTCATGTTAACTTACTGGCCTTGTTTTTTAGCTCCGCATAGAGTCTATTTGTTGTATTAAAAACATTGATTTGGATATATTTCTAAACCTCCCATTGAGAGCTCTGGGAACCTGCTTCTAACATCACAAATGTTTTGGATTCAAAGGTGTCTTTCCAAACACCTTCAGGAGGTAGTTTCAGTTGAAATACTGCACTCAGAAATACTCTGACAGGTCTCCTTGTTTTATCAAATAGAAAACTGAATAAAATTAAAGTAACTGAAAGCTAAAGTTTTTCTGACCGTAAATTTGAATTTAAAATCTTAATTTATTCTGCAATAATAAATGGGGGTCTAAAATCTCCATTCCATTGGGCCTGTGTCATTAGCGCTAAAGTATATAAAGTATAGCTTCAGAAGTGCCCTTGTTCAGAAATGTCACTTTTCAAAATTACATCAGGAAATGGACTCTTCCATTTCTTTCCACGGATAATAGAACACAAATGTACATAAGTAGTTTATTGACTTTACCAATGTTCATTGTCTCTGCTTCAAAGGTACTAATGCTCCAGGTGATGCCCTCCAGAAAGGGAGTCAAATATGTGCATGTGTTTTGAAGAAAAGGTTTCAAAGTGGTTTGGTGAAGAGGTCCTTTTCCTAGAGTTGTCACTGTCCTTCTCTGGACAAGATAGCTTACTTGTCTTGGCCTGGGTTTCCCCATGTGTGAAACGGGAATAAGGACACTTGGTTTCCTTTGTAAAACACATTAAGATGTATGAACGAAAAGTACTGAAAGAAAAACATTTAATATAAATAAAGTTTAGAAGAAAAATGAATTGAGTGGTTAGATTAAGGTGCCATAATTACAGCTACTGTACCATTCCAGGAGCTCTCAACACTGCAAATTGCTGAGCACCTTCAACTCCCTTTTTCCTCAATGGAAACACAGGGTGCTCTGTGCCTTCTAGAACTGGGTTTCGTGTTTGGTTCAGTTTGGAGGTAGTGTTCTAATTTATTTTAGAATAATTTTCAGAAGTATTTTTTTTTAAATATGAGATGTCATTAATGCCCTTATTGATTAGGAGCAAAAGAGAGCATAAAGTACATATTTATCCTGAGAGAGAAATTGATCCCACTGGTTGAATGAATTGTTGGCACCCGTTTAAAAAAACAGCAGTTAAATTTAAAAAACAAAACCCCTCTTAGGTGGATTAAATTTGACCTTTTTTAAGACTTAGAAGCTGAAATGCTGTAGCCTTAAAATATTTTACTTCCATGCCCTTTGGGCGGGAGGTTGGGGGTGGGAGGGAGCGCGGGCTCTGGGGGGGAGTTTGGGTATGGGGGGGTTGCAGGCTTTGGGCTTGCGCAGGGGTTCGAGTGTGGAAGGGTTGAGGGGTGCGGCGCTTACCTCAGAATGCTCTCAAAAGCGATTGGCACATCCCTCTGGCTGCGGCTCCTAAGCGGGGAGACCGGGGGCCTCCGTGCACTGCCCCTGCCCACAGGCACTGCCTCCGCAGCTCCCATTGGCCACAGTTCTTGGCCAATGGGAGCTGCAGAGTCGATGCTCGGGGCAGGGACAGTGCATGGAGACCCCGGCCCCTTAACATAGGGGCCGCAGAGACATGCCTGCCACTTCTGGGAGCGGCAGTGAGCCAGGACAAGTAAGCCTGTTCTTCAGCATGCTGGAGGCATGCCTCGGAGGGAGGGGGAGGAGTTTCTCAGCGGGGCCTGCAGACCTCCTGGACTCCCCCCAGGGATCCCTAGTGATCTGCGGACCCCAGTTTGAGAAACGCTGATCTAGACCATCCCTGACAGGTATTTGTCTAACCAGCTCTTAAAAATTTCCAATGATGGAGATTCCACAACCCTGCTACACAATTAATTCCAGTGCTTAACTACCCTGACAGGAAGTTTTTCCTAATGTCCAACCTAAACCTCCCTTTTAAGCTCATTGCTTCTTGTCCTAATAACCTTAGCAGTACTCCCCCATGTGTTAACCAATTGCACTACTGGAGCACTGAAGGATGACTTCCATATCCAGACAGTTCAAGTGGCTTTTCCTAACATAGGAGGATGGGATATCTGATGTGGAACTCCAGTTATCAATTTCTACATTACTTATTTGGCAAAAAAAAGTCTGTGAATCTAGAAAGTTGTAACATTGTTTCATGCTGTGAAAGTAACAGGGTGGATTTGATTTAAATCACTAGTCAGGAAGACTCTATTTAATCATGGTTTTTTACATAAAAGTGCATTCTTGTTGGTTGTTATAACCTTAATACGTAGTCTTCACAACTCAGAGATAGATGTAAGCTTCATTTTTAGAAGGTACACACTATACATTTTTAAACAATGATTTATTTTGAAAACTTTTCAGATTAGTTTTACAGCTACATCAGAAAATGAATGATTGTTTGCTTATTTCATTTATCAAAGGTAATTAATTGAAGCAGATAGTTCACCTCCCAATGACTTAATAAATATATCCTATTCAACAGGTTAATCATTAATATTTGGAGGATTTTCTTGCCATGCTGTATTAGGAAGAGAACATCACCAGACAGACATTTCAATTGTTTTATTTAACTAAAACAACATTAAGTATTCTGAATCTTTTTCTTCATCAGCAAACATATAATATTTTAACAAAACAAGCATATGTCCCTCACTTCTCACATTTATCTCCAGACTTCTTCTCCTTGTCCAGATGTATTCTGCCCCCAACAATCTTCTATTCATTGAACTTTTTGAAACTTTACACTTTTAGAGAGAGGTGAGGGATTGACTATGTGTACACAAATTTGCAGAGGGACAATAGAGTTGAGGTCTGTTATTTCTCACCTCTGTACATTATTTATTTATTTAAAAACATTTTTGCTGTTAACAAGCATGTTATCTCTGGAGACACAAATCCAAAGTTTGAGAACTGCAAAAGTAAGCATCTCTGATGGTATCTTCTAGACTGAGCACCGAATCCCATTGGGTAGATAGAAAGATTAACCAAAATAGTCTATACAGAAGCCTGTGGAACCGCATAAGATTGGGTCCCTAATCCAAGAACTATTGGAACTCATTTACAAAACTTTTCTTAAACATTACACAAATATATTGTCTCATACTATAGAACTAGTATTTATAATCCCTATTCCATGATGAGACATCTTTGAGCTAGAATGTATCTTAATTAAGACTATCTTTAGATAGGTTTCAGAGTAGCAGCCGTGTTATTCTGTATTCGCAAAAAGAAAAGGAGTACTTGTGGCACCTTAGAGACTAACAAATTTATTGGAGTATAAGCTTTCGTGAGCTACAGCTCACTTCATCGGATGTATTTTCCACTGAATGCATCCGATGAAGTGAACTGTAGGTCATGAAAGTTTATGCTCAAATAAATTTGTTAGTCTCTAAGGTGCCACAAGTACTCCTTATCTTTAGATAGATTTTTTCCTCAAAAAGCATTTTATCAAAAAAAATCTGATTTAAATAAAAAACTGATTTTTTTAACTTTTTTTTTAAAAAAATATTGATTTTTGTCCACCGTGGAAGGTAAACATCTCTTCTTGACCATGATGGATAGATGTTTGTTTCTAATCTCTCCAAATTTATCTACAAGCAGTAGGTAGTCCATTATTCTGTGTCAGTGCTCTCCATTCTATTGTGGTTTAAACTTTTTTTTTTTCTTCTCACCATTAATTTTCAATAATAAAAACTTACATGTGTTGCATTTCTGAATTTTATGAAAAGGTTTACTTGGGGGATAGAATAATGAGAATTGTGTCACCATATGGAGTTAAAATGGAATGAAAGAGTTGTCCTAAAATCAAGCTCATCTTTTTAAAATAAAATAAATTATATAAATATTTTAGAATATTTTCTATATTTACTTTTATTAATGTTTTTAGTTGCTGCTTATATTACTGACAGGCAATCAATGAAAAATCCATTTAGGCTTTTCAAGCCTGCAAACACAGAAAACACATTAAAAACAAATACAGTTTAAAAGAAATCAGTATCTACAACCATATTTTAAAAAAGTCCAAAATCATTAGTCAGTATGTTGTCCATTTTGTGTGTAAGTATTATAAAATCTGATAATTAGATTTATTTTTAATATGACTTTTGTAGTAGCGTCTGCACCTTCTCTAGACTAGACTCGGAACAAGAGGGTGGCAGGGGAAAGGATGTTAATGTTTTCATCCTTGATCAATTAATTAATGTGTCAAAAGGTAGCATGCCTTGTCCACACAAGGGCTTTAAAAGCACCTTCTTTTCCTAGTCTAGACAAGACCTATTTGGGGCCATGTCTGAACTGGGAAAACAGATTTTTTTAAAATGCGTTAGCTACCATGAAGAAGAGCTCTGTGCAAGTTCGAAAGTTTGTCTATCTCACCAACAGAAGTTGGTGAGGTATTAATAAAAGGTATTATCCCATCCACCTTGTCCTAGGGCTTGTCTACCCTTGAAACGCTACAGCGCTGCAACTGTGCTGCAGTAGCACTGCAGTGTAGACACTACCTACACCAATGGGAGGGGTTCATTCATCGGCATAGGTAATCCAACTCCCTGCGAGGTGGTAGCTAGGCGAAAGGCTACCACTGTCTACAGTGGGGGCTAGGTTGGCTTAACTTCATAGTTCAGGGGTGTGGATTTTGAACACCCCGACCAACGTAGTTGGGTTGGTCTAACTTTTTAGCAAAGACCAAGCCTTAGGGTATATCTACGCTTGCAGTTACAACACCGGCAGTTACATCGCCCCTCAGAGAGCGCTGAAGGGAAACCACTGCTGCGTGTTCACACTGTCAGCTGCCTCGCAATAGCGTGTTCACACTTGCGGCATTTGTATTGGTATTCAGAGTGGTGAACTCTGGGCAGCTATCCCACAGAGCATCTCTTCCTCTTTTGCTGCTAAGGGTTGTGGGAAGGCAGAGGGGGTCACGGGGCATCCTGGGTCCTGTCCCAATGCTCTGTGATGCATTGCTTCACATCCCAGCAGTACCTGTGCTTCCGTCCACATTTGGAGCCATCTTTCAACGGTTTGTGTACTGTGCGCTCTGCCTCTTCTGCAGGAATGGATCCTGCACTGTTGACCAATATGCTGTTCACTCTGATTAACACATCACGAGTGGCAGCGGAGTTATTCTTTAAACCAGTGGTTCTCAAACTAGGGCCACCGCTTGTCCAGGGAAAGCCCCTGGCGGGCTGGGCCAGTTTGTTTACTTGCCACATACGCAGGTTTGGCCGATCGCGGCTCCCACTGGCTGCCCTGTTGCTGGAGAAGCACGTGGCGACTGCACTGTGGAAGCTGGCTACTCCAGACTGCTACTGATTGGTCACTAACCAGTTTGGAGTGGGAAAGTCAACTGTTGAATTCCTGTTGACGGAAGCGTGCAAGGCCATTAATCTCATCCTGCTCCGAAAGACCGTGACTCTGGGCAAAATGCATGACATTGTGAAGGCTTTGCACAAATGGGCTTCCCTAACTGTGGAGGGGCGATAGATGGCACGCATATTCCATTTCTAGCCACCGAGTATGGAAGGGGTATTTCTCAATGGTTTTCCAGGCACTTGTGGATCACTATGGGTGTTTCACGGACATTAACGCAGGATGGTTCGGAAAGGTGTATGACACACACATCTTTCAGAACACTGGCCTGTTCAGGAAGCTGGAAGCAGGGAGTTTCTTCCTGGACCAGAAGATCACCGTAGGGGAAGTTGAAATGCCCATTATGATCCTGGGAGACCTACCCCTTAATGTCGTGGCTTATGAAACCATACATGGGGCACCTTGACAGCAGCAAGGAGCAGTTCAACAACAGGCTGAACAAGTGCAGAATGACTGCTGAGTGTGCTTTTGGCCTTTTAAAGGCCTGCTGGCACTGCCTATATGGGAGGCTGGACCTGGCCGATGATGATATTCCTGTGCTTATAGCTGCGTGCTGTATGCTCCATAATATTTGTGAAGGGAAGGGTGAAAGCTTCACTCAGGGCTGGACCACTGAGGCTCAGCACCTGGAGGCTGAATTTGAACAGGCAGAGACCAGGGATATTAGAGGGGCGCAGCACAGGGTGATAAGGATCAGGGATGCCTTGAGGCAGCAATTTGAAGCTGAAAGCCACTAAAATTTGCCCTGGAGTGCAGTGCTTGTAATGCTAGGAGGTGATTGTGATTGGTGCAGACAATGCACTGTGAAGGTGTAAGAAAGTTGCCTGTTGCTTTGTAAGGCTCTGTTTGCTTTCAATTAATGGAATAAAGATTGCTTTCAAACCAACACAGTTCTTTTATTAAAAAACAACGACTGGAGGGGAGAGAGAAACAAAAAAACACATCAGCACTGTGGGGGATGGGGGAAGGGAGGGTCCCAGGAGGAGGTGAGGTCCAATGATGGTTAAAGATTTGTGTATGTTCAGGTATCATATGCAACATTGTCCTTTGGAGTACAGTGCAGCGGGTACTATACTTCAGCAGGACTAAACTGCAGAGGGACGGTTGATGAGTGCAGTATTGGGAGTTCGCAGGGCAGGAGGGGAATGCAGCGGGTACATACTGGAGCCAGGAGTTGATAAGTGTGTTGGCAATCTCTGGAGGGCACATGGGAAAGAGTTTTCCAACAGCGACTGCAGGGGAGGGTGGGCATGGAGCTGCTCGGTTTTCAGTGCTAGTAGCGGCTGGAGTGTGTCCGCTTGGCGCTCCGTAACGTTTAAGAGCCGCTCCGTGGCTTCGTTCTGGTGCGCCACGTTCTCCTTTCGGTCCCTCTTCTCACTGTCCCGCCACTCCTTCAATTCTTGTTTTTTGACCGTGGAGTACATCATGACCTCACGCAGAAAGTCCTCTTTAGTTTTTCAAGGCCGCTTTCTAATTCTGCCAGCCATTCAGCTAGTGAAAACAAAGAGAGAGGCTGGGCTCGGCTCCCAAGCCATATCTATGAAGCCAAAATGCAACATTTTACAGAAGCAGTATTGTTTGCAACACAGAGACCCACTGGTTTAAAACACAGCCACTGTTCACATACGTATCACTAACTGGTTGACCCGACAGGCACTCATGAGCTACAAGCCCCCCAAAATGTTGAGTAACCTCAGGGCAGGGGAAATCAGTGTTCCAGGACTGTACTGTACACTGGACATGTGGCTCTTGGGGAAAGCCAGCACTGTGGGGGGGCTCTTATAATCATTCCTGTACCCACATTTTCCAGAGGCTGTGTTCATTATGGAAGATATCTCGCTTAGGGTTAGGGTTTCTGCGCACTATGTGGCGTGGCAGTGTGTACGCCTTGGGAATTATAACGCAGAAAGCTGCTTTACTGTGCAGAAACTTGCCAGTGTAGACAAGGCTTTAGTTACAATGAGTTAATTAACATGTTTATAAATGCCACTTTACACCTACCATACGACAGTAGTAATTAAAAATGTTTTAGGTATGAGCAGTTACCATGTTTTTAGAGGTGTTAAATTGTTTATACAGTAGATGCAAAATTATATTTTAAAATGTTAGCTAACATTTTCAAACATGACCTGTTTTTAGGCTTGGAAGAATTAGATTTTTATAGGTAAGTTTTGATTTCACTGTACACACACAAATGAACAACAGATATTTCCATTGGTAATTGAAATTTAAAGATAGGCAAAGTAAGAAAAATGGTGCTTGCAAACTTAGAGTTAGATTTAAGGATATTTACTCTGAATATTTTGACATGCAATGTTTACAGTTTGTGTTTTTAATGCTTTAATTTTTTGAATCTCAACAAATCTCTGTCATTAATAGGGCCCCACCAAATTCACAGCCATGAAAAATGCATCACGGACTGTGAAATCTGGTCTCCCCCTGTGAAATCTGTATATTATAGGGTAAAAGCACACAAAAGACCAGATTTCACAGGGGAGACCAGAGTTTCTCAAATGGAGGTCCTGACCCAAAAGGGAGTTGCGGGGGGGGTCACAAGGTTATTTTAGGGGGGTTGCAGTATTACCATCCTTACTTCTACACTGTCTTCGGAGCTGGGTGGCCGAGAACAGCAGCTGTTGGCCACATGCCCAGCTCTGAAGGCAGTGCCCCGCCAGCAGCAGCACAGAAGTAAGGGTGGCAATACTATACCATGCCAACCTTACTTCTGCGCTGCTGCTGGCGGCAGCTCTGCCTTCAGAGCTGGGCTCCCAACCAGCAGCTGCCGCTCTCCAGCTGCCCAGCTCTGAAGACACTGCGCCGCCAGCAGCAGCGCAGAAGGAAGGATAGCAGCCTCCCAAAAAAAAACCCCTGTAACCTTGTGATCCCCTCCCCAAACTCTCTTTTGGGTCAGGACCCCCTACAATTATAACACGGTGAAATTTCAGATTTAAATAGCTGAAATCATGAAATTTATTGTTTTTAAAATCGTATGACCATGCAATGGAGCAAAATGGACCATGAATTTGGTAGGGCCCTAGTCATTAAATAAGTATTGTTTGACCACCACATTCTTTCCCACAACTGAGAATATATAAATTTATTTTTTTAAATGCTTAAGCTACATAATTTTGGGCAACTGAAAATATAAATTAATAAAAATAAAAATCTTTCTGTCAAAAGTATAACAAAAATAAAGTATTGTAGTCTTGACAGGGCCCAGGAAAATAGGGGGTGTTTTTAAAAGCATGGTAAACATTTTTATTAATGCTTTTTTAACAACACTTAGCACCTAATGTAGATATGCCTTCAGTCTATGTATTGTTTTAAAAATGTATTAATTTAACACCTATTATGTATTTTTTCCAGTCTATATGAGCCATGGGTGACAGCAAGTTAAAGTGTTAAACATACTATAAAGTAACCTTTCAAATGCATGCCACTTTAAAGTTTAGATTTAATGTCTATGAGAATAGTAGTCTATTCAACAACTAGCTGTTTAAGCATGGGGATCTGTAACTTAGGAAACACAACAATTGATTCTGTTTCTTTTTAGTGTTCTTGTGGAAAGTAACACAAAGCAATGAAGAGATGATTTGGTACTGCTGTCTCCCCTGAAAACCAAAGCATTTATGTGGTAAATGCATGCTATTTATGTGAATTGAATTAAATTAAAAGGTAAAAAAAAAAAATATTTTTATAATTATAATGAATAAATATCTTTATTTAGACATTCGAACAACTTAGAAAATACTGTTTCATGAGGCTTGAGTGTGTTGCAAAAGTAATTTTTTATGATTAAGAAAAAATGTGCAGCCTAAAACATATGAAGATGGTTAATTACATAAAATAAGTATTTTTATACTCGAGCCACATCATCCTTGATAGAATTGTACTCAAGTACAGAAGCTTGTTACTTCTCTTTCATATAACTTTCAACTTAGTTTTAGGGCTACTGATCTTTTAAAACTCACATGTTTTATGGACAGAGCTGGTAGCACATGTCATCGTTACGGGGCTAGCGGCACCTCTTTCTCCTTTCTGGTCTTGCTCAG
Source organism: Dermochelys coriacea (assembly GCF_009764565.3). Classification (NCBI taxonomy): domain Eukaryota; kingdom Metazoa; phylum Chordata; order Testudines; family Dermochelyidae; genus Dermochelys; species Dermochelys coriacea. The sequence continues at coordinate 44,181,963 of NC_050069.1, read as the reverse complement.
TTCAACCCTCTCAGGTGTCAGGCTGAAGCCTTTACCTATCCTAGGGTGGAATTCTGCAATTCTCTCATTATTAGACCTGGTCCTGAATTACAGTACAGACGGTATCAACCATGCTTACCCAGTAGGTCCAACTGACTTCTGATGCCTGTGGTCCTTCCTATCAAGGGTCTGTGACCAGGGGTATCCAGTGACAAAGCAGACTTCTTTAAGCCAAAGTATAGTTTATTATTAACAGTACAAACCATTTAAAGAAAAGAGATTTTTAAAACAGTCTACACACCTCTTACATAAAAGCTACCATGCCCTGATAGTACCTATACAGGACTAACTTCTTCAGATTCCTTCCCCCTTCCCGCCCCAGTGCTTGTGCTCTAGTTTGTTTCCAGAACCTCCCTTGAGAGAGAGCCCTTTTTAAACTGCTACAGTCTTTTTGATCTCTGCTGTCCATTGGCCTTTTCGTCTAATGGCTTTCATCTTAACAACCCTCAAAGGTTTGTGGAGAAGTGGCTTATCTTAAGCCATTCTATTTCTTTCCTGCGTGTTGCTCCATACAGTCCTTATTAAACTGAACCAAAATATTTATAAAGTAAACATCCCAATAACCCTGTCAACATACAGCATTCATAAATTTCAGAATAGCTCCACATCTGTCAGTGTTGGTTATAGTTAACATTGCCCACTAGACTTTCCATTTTAAGACCCTGTTTTCAGGTGGTTATAACTTTTCCAAACTTAAACCATTTGGGCTGAAATTTTCTATGCTGTGTGTGTGCCTCTGGCTGGTTTTTGGGCAAAGTTCAGCTAAAACAGTTCAGCCATTTTTTAGAAAGAAGTGAGGGAAAACTAAATTGTAACTATTTTTAATATGGGCAAAACATCTGTTTTATTGAAGAGCTCTCGCACCTCCATGCTTTAGAGCAGGGATTTGAAACTTTTTCGGGGAGGAAGGTCATCCTGGTGTCAGGGATGTGTCTTTTGCCATCACCATGAAAATATGATGTGGTTATCTGATTTAAAAAACTGCATCTTGCACGAACTCAGAGGCTTGTTAGAGTTTGTCTGTGAAACCAAAGATTCAAAACTGCCCCAGAACAAGCCTAAATAAAAGGAAAAACCCATGAAAACCAGAAAATATAAGCAGGGGGTAGGGTTTGAATTTCTGCACCAAGATGCTGGGTTGGGGGGGGTTCCATAAAAGAAACCCCATGGAGCACAGTTTAAAAAAAAAATAGGGCAGTTCATGAGACAAGTGGAAACACCTATAGGCTGTGGCTGCCTCAAAAAGCCAGCAAGAATACTTAGCAACCTGCACGGAGCATGCTTCAGTCCAGGGCTGCAGGGTCCAAGCAGAACTTTCTTTGTAGTTACTCTTCTTGGCTGTTTGCAGCTGCTGTGGTGCCATGTACAGAAGCTGAGGGCACCACTGCCTGTGCAATCTTAATTTGGCTCCTTGTACATATGCATTATGGTACAGTCTGTAAATACATGATCATATGCTATTTTTTCTAGACTCCCACCTCATTCAGTAAATGGGTTGTTATTAATAGTTCTTCTTACGAGTATAAGAAGAAACATACATCAAATTAAGTTACCTGTAGTTGACAGATGTACATAAAATCATATAGATAAGAAGTACTCAAGGGTGTTTAATTCTGTCAGTAAAAACATTGTTTTACAAATTTGCAGTTTTATACAAATAAAGGTAAAGAAATCAAGTTCTGACATTTGAACAACGTTTTTTCTGTAATTCATCTTTAAATTTTCAGTTACAGAATAAATCTTCAGTTATTCTCTAAATACTCTCAAAAACATTGTACAAATGCAGAATTAAACTGCTATCTTTCACAATGTCCACAAGAATCACATTTTGTAATAGAATTCAAAACGAGAGAGAACCTACTAAGTTAATCCTCTCTGTTTTTACCAATGTGTCTGCTTTCAAGATAGAAAGCTCTCTGGGCAGGACCTTTCTTTACTTTTGTGTATCGTGCAGCACCAAGCATTCTGTCAGTGCTAAATAATTAGTTATCAATCAGTTACTAATTGCTGTTTTAACATAACAGGTTGAAAGTCTGTGGAAAAGAATGGGTTATGATATTGAGCGTTTTGTTGGCTATGTTAATGAAGGACTTTTATGCTGTATATGCCGAGATGTATTAGAAGATCCTTTACAGGCTCCTTGTGAACATGCTTTCTGTACTGCCTGTATACATGGCTGGCTTGTTCATCACAATAACTGCCCTGAAGACAGACAAGCACTTGATATGTCTGTGCTACGACCTCTCTACAGGTACGTAACAAATCTGATTGTTGAAGGATTTTTCTAAAGCCTGGTTTAGGAAATTAGGTCAATATAACTATGTCACTCTGGGGTGTGAAAAATCCCACCCCTGAGCCACATAGTTAAGCTGACATTAGTCCCCATGTAGACACCATTAGGTGGACTGGAGAATTCTTCCTCCTGTAGGGAGGAAGTCCCGTCAGCATAGGTAGTGTCCACAACTGAAGCTCTACAGCGGTACAGCTGTGCCACTGTAACATTTTAAGTGTACACAAGCCCCTAGTTCAGGGGTGGACAAACTACGGCCTGGAGGCTGCATCTGTCCCTTCAGACGTTTTAATCTGGCCTTTGAGCTCCCGACGGGGAGCAGGGTCCAGGGCTTGCCCTGCTCCACATGTGCCGTGGCTCCCGGAAGCAGCAGCATGTCCCCCTGCTGGCACCTATGCGTAGGGGTAACCAGGGGACTCCGCACGCTGCCCCTGCCCCAAGTGCCACCCCCGCAGCTCCCAATGGCCGGGAACCATGAGCATTCATGGCCCGCCATACAATTTCCATAACCAGATGTAGCCCTCATGCCAAAAAGTTTGCCCACTCCTGCCCTAGTTAGTGCTAAAATCTTAGTTTTGTGACCTCTCAATAGCCATTCTTCATGAACTAATTTGCATGTTTAATTTTGAACCTTAATATTCCATTATCTCAGCTTTCACCACTCCCAAACCCCTTTCATCAAATGTAGTTATTTGAATGTTGAAATATTTTGAACGGAGCATTTGACTTTTTTTCCTTGTGGAAGGTAGAATCCCTGAAATGTGGCAAAAGTCAACACTTTTACAGTGTTGCAGGAGTTTAAAAAAGAAGAAACAACAAAGTAACTCTTTTCTGTATATAGATACATGAAAAATGATCTAAATCGACTTCAGCTTCATTGCAAAAACAGAGAGCGTGGTTGTGAAATGGTTTGTTCTCTAGAATCTATAGACAGACATGAGAGGGAATGTGAATACAGCCAGATACCCTGCTCAAATGCTGGTGAGTAAAGTTCAAAGTTGAGCCTTTTGTTCAGAAAATTTGTATCTGTCATACTTAATCACAGTAGGGTGGCAGCGATGGACATTGATTCACTTCTATGTTGAGTTCCACATTGTGAATTTCTGAGTTCTAGACCATGCTAGACCAAAAAGATTGAAGTAAGCTTTCTTTAGGCAGGCAGGTAGGTAGGTACTTCTGCTTGCACATTCTTATACAGACTCCTGTATTCCTATATGGCCTCTGCAATATGGTTGCTTCAGTTTAACAACCAAAGCAAAACAAAACAAGAGCCAAATAAAAATTAAAAAGATAATACCATGATCGGTGGTTGAGAATTTGCAGAAATTTTTTTAGACAGTGGATTTGCTCTCTGTTGTAATGATGATTGTCATCCATCATCAGTTTTTCCTTTTCATGTGAAAATTAACCAGAATGAATTTGAGTACTGGACCCCTAATTTATCAGAATACACAGCAGTGCGTGGGTTTTGCTTTCTGCCAACGTATGATTTTGTCTAATATTCAGCTTTTATTTACTCATCTGATTGTGTTTTTTTGCATGTGATGACTGAACCATCTTTTTGGCCAATTTAACATTTATTATATTAACAGTATTACACTATAACTTGCTGCATTGCTCCTTTTCCAGAAGGTATCTCAAACTTCAGCCAGTCTAGGTAGGGCTGAGTATGTATCTGATAAACTGCTGTTTGATGCTTAATATGGGACAAGAAATAAGGTTTTTTGCATTCTGCTCCCCGTTATGCTGCTGATGTGTTGCCTTGGGCAAGTTATTTACATTTGTGGGTTTCTTAATCTGTAAAATGGGAGTAATAGCTCTTTCAGAGAGGTGTTGTGAGTCTTGAGATCTTCCAGTGGAAGGTGATATGAAAGTGCAAAATATTTTTATTAAATTATATAGGTATATGTCTTAATCAGAAGTGCACACACTCTGAAACCTACCACTTGCAAGATTTTTATGGCACATTTTTGTTTGTGCTTGTAGCTATGCCATCTCTACTAGGTGATATTTTCTGCTTGTCCTTACCAGCCTGTCTGCAATACACTGCACTTGATCATGCTGCCTTTTATCTCAGGCTTGTCAGGTGGGCAACCCATTATTTGAAGTCAGAAATATGCACAACCTACTTACATGTACAATAAAAGTAAGAGTAAACATGTATACTATTACTACAGATTTCAGAGTAGCAGCCGTGTTAGTCTGTATTCGCAAAAAGAAAAGGAGTACTTGTGGCACCTTAGAGACTAACAAATTTATTAGAGCATAAGCTTTCGTGAGCTACAGCTCACTTCATCGGATGCATTTGGTGGAAAAAACAGAGGAGAGATTTATATACACACACACAGAGAACATGAAACAATGGGTTTATCATACACACTGTAAGGAGAGTGATCACTTAAGATAAGCCATCACCAACAGCAGGGGGGGGAAAGGAGGAAAACCTTTCATGATGACAAGCAGGTAGGCTAATTCCAGCTGTTAACAAGAATATCAGAGGAACAGTGGGGGGTGGGGTGGGAGGGAGAAATACCATGGGGAAATAGTTTTACTTTGTGTAATGACTCATCCATTCCCAGTCTCTATTCAAGCCTAAGTTAATTGTATCCAGTTTGCAAATTAATTCCAATTCAGCAGTCTCTCGTTGGAGTCTGTTTTTGAAGCTTTTTTGTTGAAGTATAGCCACTCTTAGGTCTGTGATCAAGTGACCAGAGAGATTGAAGTGTTCTCCAACTGGTTTTTGAATGTTATAATTCTTGACGTCTGATTTGTGTCCATTCATTCTTTTACGTAGAGACTGTCCAGTTTGGCCAATGTACATGGCAGAGGGGCATTGCTGGCACATGATGGCATATATCACATTGGTAGATGCGCAGGTGAACGAGCCTCTGATAGTGTGGCTGATGTGATTAGGCCCTATGATGGTATCCCCTGAATAGATATGTGGACAGAGTTGGCAACGGGCTTTGTTGCAAGGATAGGTTCCTGGGTTAGTGGTTCTGTTGTGTGGTGTGTGGTTGCTGGTGAGTATTTGCTTCAGATTGGGGGGCTGTCTGTAAGCAAGGACTGGTCTGTCTCCCAAGATCTGAGAGAGCGATGGCTCGTCCTTCAGGATAGGTTGTAGATCCTTGATGATGCGTTGGAGAGGTTTTAGTTGGGGGCTGAAGGTGATGGCTAGTGGCGTTCTGTTGTTTTCTTTGTTGGGCCTGTCCTGTAGTAGGTGACTTCTGGGTACTCTTCTGGCTCTGTCAATCTGTTTCTTCACTTCAGCAGGTGGGTATTGTAGTTGTAGGAATGCATGATAGAGATCTTGTAGGTGTTTGTCTCTGTCTGAGGGGTTGGAGCAAATGCGGTTATATCGTAGCGCTTGGCTGTAGACAATGGATCGAGTGGTATGATCTGGATGAAAGCTAGAGGCATGTAGGTAGGAATAGCGGTCAGTAGGTTTCCGATATAGGGTGGTGTTTATGTGACCATCGCTTATTAGCACCATAGTGTCAAGGAAGTGGATCTCTTGTGTGGACTGGTCCAGGCTGAGGTTGATGGTGGGATGGAAATTGTTGAAATCATGGTGGAATTCCTCAAGAGCTTCTTTTCCATGGGTCCAGATGATGAAGATGTCATCAATGTAGCGCAAGTAGAGTAGGGGCATTAGGGGACGAGAGCTGAGGAAGCGTTGTTCTAAGTCAGCCATAAAAATGTTGGCATACTGTGGGGCCATGCGGGTACCCATCGCAGTGCCGCTGATTTGAAGGTATACATTGTCACCAAATGTGAAATAGTTATGGGTCAGGACAAAGTCACAAAGTTCAGCCACCAGGTTAGCCGTGACAGTATCGGGGATACTGTTCCTGACGGCTTGTAGTCCATCTTTGTGTGGAATGTTGGTGTAGAGGGCTTCTACATCCATAGTGGCTAGGATGGTGTTTTTAGGAAGATCACCAATGGACTGTAGTTTCCTCAGGAAATCGGTGGTGTCTCGAAGATAGCTGGGAGTGCTGGTAACGAAGGGCCTGAGGAGGGAGTCTACATAGCCAGACAATCCTGCTGTCAGGGTGCCAATGCCTGAGATGATGGGGCGTCCAGGATTTCCAGGTTTATGGATCTTGGGTAGCAGATAGAATACCCCAGGTCGGGGCTCCAGGGGCAGGACAGGCCCAACAAAGAAAACAACAGAACGCCACTAGCCATCACCTTCAGCCCCCAACTAAAACCTCTCCAACGCATCATCAAGGATCTACAACCTATCCTGAAGGACGAGCCATCGCTCTCTCAGGTCTTGGGAGACAGACCAGTCCTTGCTTACAGACAGCCCCCCAATCTGAAGCAAATACTCACCAGCAACCACACACCACACAACAGAACCACTAACCCAGGAGCCTATCCTTGCAACAAAGCCCGTTGCCAACTCTGTCCACATATCTATTCAGGGGATACCATCATAGGGCCTAATCACATCAGCCACACTATCAGAGGCTCGTTCACCTGCGCATCTACCAATGTGATATATGCCATCATGTGCCAGCAATGCCCCTCTGCCATGTACATTGGCCAAACTGGACAGTCTCTATCTAAAAGAATGAATGGACACAAATCAGACGTCAAGAATTATAACATTCAAAAACCAGTTGGAGAACACTTCATTCTCTCTGGTCACTCGATCACAGACCTAAGAGTGGCTATACTTCAACAAAAAAGCTTCAAAAACAGACTCCAACGAGAGACTGCTGAATTGGAATTAATTTGCAAACTGGATACAATTAACTTAGGCTTGAATAGAGACTGGGAATGGATGAGTCATTACACAAAGTAAAACTATTTCCCCATGGTATTTCTCCCTCCCACCCCACCCCCCACTGTTCCTCTGATATTCTTGTTAACTGCTGGAATTAGCCTACCTGCTTGTCACCATGAAAGGTTTTCCTCCTTCCCCCCCCTGCTGTTGGTGATGGCTTATCTTAAGTGATCACTCTCCTTACAGTGTGTATGATAAACCCATTGTTTCATGTTCTCTGTGTGTGTGTATATAAATCTCTCCTCTGTTTTTTCCACCAAATGCATCCGATGAAGTGAGCTGTAGCTCACGAAAGCTTATGCTCTAATAAATTTGTTAGTCTCTAAGGTGCCACAAGTACTCCTTAACTATTACTACATTTGATCTCAGACTTTGAAGGCTTTTCACATCCCTAAATTATTTTAAATTTTTTCCTCCCTTGCTTTAGAACTGTAAATAAAATGTAATGGCCTCACAATGCTCCTGATTCCTTTTGTCCCCCACCCCTCAGGAGTCACGGCCCATTGGTTGAGAAATACTAGTCTACTAGTAGGTATGGCACAAGCGTAGTGGTGATGAGAAGTTGGTTCTAGTCCCAGCTCTGTTGTTGATTTGCTGTGTGATCTTGGAGAAGTTGCTAAGGTCCAAATTTTCTCTAACCTTGGGTGCCAAATTTTTGATACTCAAGCCTTGTCTAAACTGGCATTTTTCTTAATATCTCTAACCATTGCTGTTGGTGGTGGAGTAGGGCTGGTGGAGCATAGTGTAGGCCAACTGCCAGTATTTTTTCTACAATCCATGTCTTACATTAGTTTTACCACCAGTGTTAGCGCAATGATGGGAGACTTGAGCAAAAAGTTTTAATGTAGACAAGGCTTTGGGATCTATAGATGTATCTCTTCATACTGTAAGGGAATCACCTTGTTTTGACATATTCGCATGTGATCAGTTCTGTGCACTGTGGTTTGTTTGCTTGCTTGGGTGTTTTTGCCTGGAATGGACTATACTTCTGTTAATTGCAGTGATTGAATACTGTCTTAATTTATTGTTTCCCATTCAGGTTGTCCAGTTCAGATTGAACGACGTAACTTAGATGGCCATTTGGCAGTGTGTGAATACCGGAGCCGTGAATGCCCTAATGGTTGTGGTTACACCATTTTCAGAGCAGAAGACACGCAGCATAATTGTGTAGCAGAGCTAAGGACAGAAGTAGAACTGCTCCGGTAAAATACTACTTCTGTTTCCTGAGTATTTGTGTTTAACCTGGGCCTAAAATCACTGCACATAAAAGACAGTTCCAAGTACTAGCTCTGTTTAATTCTGATATCTAACCGATAATGTGTAAATCATTTGATATTAACTGGTAAGGATATTTTTGAAAAGCCATTACACACTTTAAACTCTTACTGTACTTTTTAGTCTGAGTTAGTTGAATTAGTTTGATTAGCCCAGAACCTTATGAATAGGGATTGCAATCATCCAAAATTATGTGATGGTTGCATGAAAGCGTGAAATATTTACAAAGAACTAGACTGAGTGCATTAAACCTTTTCACTATTTACCTTAGTCTGATATTGACCAAGAGCCAAATTATTAAGTAAGATTTATTATTTAAGATTTTTAAAACACTTTGGAGATGAAAAACTCTGATTATATTTGGCAGTTATAAAGTTATCAGAGATGAGAGGCTGGTGACCTACGAGTTCAAGCTTGTCCTTGTGCCTAAAATGCTGGAAAACTACTAATACTTATCAGTATATGTCCTTACCTTCTGTCTGTCCCCTTCTTTCTTCTTGCCTCTCTTCCTCTTCCAGTTTATCATTTCCATGATCTTCCAGCAGTTTTGTACCTCTTCCCACCCCATCCTGCTGGTACCTTCTCTCTTGCTCCTTTGGTCAGTGGAGGCCCCAGCTCTCCTGCACTTTGCTGGTGACCCAGGTTCAGTTCCTGGTAAGTGCAGCAGGAAACAAGTGAACTTTCCTGACACCAATAAAATGCCAAACTGCTGCTCAAAACTCAAAAGGTTAACTTGTTAATGTTTTAGTTTTGGCTATGGCTGTGTTTAATAACTAAATGATACTAGTTTCCTTCTCCCACAACTACTATCATTTCACATCCATGATAAACCAACAAGTGTTGATCCAAATGCTGCTAGATGGTATGCTATCCTGAGCTTAACCTGTAGCTCTCTGTATTATGTCCTTGTTTCAGAATTCCATTCTCCTTGGGTTAAGTGGAATGACACAGACTGAGACCCATTCATGCTTTGTATTTTGAGAAATGTATTACATTTCTCCTAAACTACTGCACAAAGTTACCATATATTCTTAAAATAAAATGAATCAAAATGAGTTATATGTTTGGATGAAAGGAAATAAACCATCCAAAGCCAAAAAAAAAAGTTAGTCTATAGCTTCTGGAATTATTTCAGAAACATCTATCCTGGAGTTCTGTATCGCTGCCCATTGCCATAGGATTTGCACACCAATTTGAGAATTTGAGAATCTCTGATATTGATGCCAGGAGTAGAACTTGCACATTCTATCAAGAGATTAAAACCCCTAAATAGGTACATACTGAGCAAGAATACTGTTTGTTGGTAAAACATGCTAAATATTTCATATTACCTCTGGAGAGCTGTGTAACACAAGACAATAGCAGAGCTTCAATTTAGGACTAAATTTGGGCAAATCACGAATTTTTGGGGTTCATTGGCAATTCCAAATTTTTTTTAAAAACTTTCATTTTGTTTTTGTTTTAATTTTGAACATTTTTTAATGTTTTTTAATTCTTTTAAATAAAATTTAAAGAAAATTTCTAAAGAAAAGGTAGTTTAAATGTTTCAATTTTTCTGTTTAAATCTAGAAAGTGTCTAAATGAAACATTTTGATTTTGGGGGGAGAATTTGCTTCAGTGTTTCTTTTTCTTTACCAAAGCAACTCAGTGAAATCAGCATGAATTTGCAAAATCTTTTGGTGTTGCTGAATCTACATTTTTTCTCCTGAGGAAAAAAGTGTTGGTCAAAAAATTTCACCCAGTTGTATTCGGGATTGATGTGGCTGTTTGGCAGCAGTAGTTCACTCTGATACTTAAAAGTCACAGGTATAATGGTTAGGTTTAAAAAGGAAAAATACACTTTTTTAGGTCAGAAATGATCTGCAGAGTGGAGGAGGCAAAGCATGAAATGGAGTCCAGATTAGATTCACAGAGAAGGCATATGGTTCAAAAAGAGAGTCTTCTGCAAAATGAAATTGAAGAACTAAAGGTAAATAAGTTCCAGTGTCATTTGTGGAAATGTGTTTTTGTTTTCTTCCCCTCTCCCAACAGTCTAGCTTTTTTGCTTTTTCAAGTAATGGGGAGGTTGTTTTCCTAATTCACTATAGAAGATACAGTCCTACATTCCAATGGTCTGAACTTTTCCTTTTCAAATAATTGCAGTGTCGTGGCCTGGTAAAGCTCCCCTGCTGGACACTCACCAGTTTGATGTTTTGGGCACCCAAATGAGGCCGTGTGCATTTAAGCTTCCCTGGGTCTCAGTAGACTCCAACACAGTCTCTCTCTTGACCTTTCTGGCACAGGTTTTCTGTTAGTTACCCCTTAGGAGAATTGGAATCTAGGGGTCCGGCTACCCTAGGCCCCTACAAGTAGTGCTGACCCCAAGATATCCCAGTATATTAAGCACATCCTTGCTCACAGTTACACTTTATGGGCACTCTAGCAGACACTTCAACTCTTTAGAGACACGTGATAATTGAAACACTCACAAAGTAGTAAATTTCTTACTTATTGATAATTTCTTTTCTGCTAGCAGCATCTCCCACAATTATAAGATGTATGGGTAGTCCCCTCCTGACTGCAGTTTGTGGAGGCAGTTCAAAAAAGTAGCACAGCCTGTGCGAGCCATGCCCCCTTATCCAGCCTGCTGACAGATGATTCATTCCAAAGCAGTGTAAAAGCTCGTAGAATATGATTAGTAACAGTAACTTCAGTGCTAGACAACGTGGGCTACAGCCTATAAACATAACTATCAAAATTAAATACTGTCTACTGGCTAGGAAGCCAACCAGGAAGGGTAGAATTGTGGGAGATGCTGCTAGCAGAAAGGAAATTAACAGGTAAGAAATTTACCATTCTGCAGCTCAGTATCTCCCACAATTCTGATATATATGGAAATTAATAAACAATGAACAGAAATAAGGGGGGATAAGACAAAAAAAGAGAGAGAAGATCCCCCTTGAGTTAATTGCCCAAAATGGCAATGCTATTCCTGGCCCAATGCCTGCAACACCTTCCTGCCAAAGAAGACCTCCACAGAGAACAGAAAGTCAATTTATAGTATCTGCTAAATGTGTTAACCTATGACCATATTGCTGCCCTGCAGCTCTCAGCGGTGGAAGCACAAGCTCTTTCCACCCACAAAGTCATCATAGATATTGTGGAGTGTGCCTTGATGTCTTTATAATGCATAGCTTGATCCATCTAGCTAATGATAGCTTGAATACCCTGTGCCCTTGGCACTTCGGATGAAAGGAAACAAATTAGGAGCCTGATCTTCTTGTCAATTTGGTATGCTTGGCATCATCGTTAGTGCTCTTCTAATGTCTAACGTGACACAGCTTTTCTGTCGGGAGCTGTGGCTTTGTACAGATTGAAGGGAGGACAATCTCCTGTGTGGCATGAAAAGATGAATTCACCTTCAGCAAAAAACGATTCTAATATTCTTAGTAACACCTTGACATCATGAAACACCCAGTGGCATTTCTGCATGGCTAAAGCTGCCCGTTCAGAAACTCATCTAGTAGACATAATGATGACCTGAAAAAGAGTTTTGATAGATAGGTGGAATGGAGATATTGATGTCAGTGGCCCAAAAGGATGTGTAGTTAGGCCTTTGGAAAGACTGGTTTAACCACAAGTTTAGTCAGTCAGAGTACTCCTGAGATATGAGAGTTCTCTGTCAAGGAATCAGAGGATGTGGTGAATAGGACATTCCTACAGCTGACACCAAGCACTATGGAGCTGGTCCCTTGTCTGTGCCTTTCTGAAGAATGTCCAGACTAAGTGGGATATCAGGATCCTTTGGATTTTTGTTGTTAATGATATCACAAGCTAAACCTAGTTCAGATAGAGGAATAGGTCTTTAGAGTTGAATCTCACCGGGAGGAGAATATTGTTCCATCTCTTTGAAGGGTAGTTCTAGTGTGGCTAATGCTTCCTTTTTGATAGCAGGCTATCAGTTGTAGATGCTCTAGATAGAGTAAGGGGGCCTTGTTATAAGATGGCTGGTCTCACTGGTAGCTACAGTGGTAGTTCCAATTTCAGTTCTCTCTGATCAGAGAACCATGCATCTGCTTGGCCAGCATGGTGCTAGCACTGTGACCTTTGCTGCTTCATGTCTTACCTTACTTTCTGGATCACCTTTTTTAGAAGTGGGAAGGCATATAGAAGGCCTTGCGGCCATATGTGCAAACAAACAACCATCCCCAGAGATTTGGGGCCTGCTTCCCTGATGAAGTACTTTGGCTGCCTTGTCTTCTTGTGTTTGGCAAATAGGTTGATTGCCAGAAGGATGAACTTCTGCAAAATCCTATTAAAGATTTTCTGATTCAGGCACCACTCTGAGTTGTTGATGGTACATCTGGTGAGTCAATCTGCCTTTTAGTTCAGCTATCCTTTTGTGTGTTTTGCTGTTATGGAGTTCTCTGGTCATCACTTCTGTGTGTAGAGTTATATTCATTGTTTCCACTTGATTGTTGACAGATGGCACAATGGTCATGTTCGCCAACCGGATCAAAATATTTTCATCCTCTAGGTAGTTCTGGAACCTCCATTGGGCTAGCTTGAGAGCTCTGAGCCTCAACAGGTTAATGCTCTGGTTCCTTTCACCTGGGGTTCCAGGTGCTTTGCACTGTTCTGTTCCCCTGATGTGCTCCCCATCCTGTCAGGCTGGCATTGGCTGTGAGTACTTATGGGTCTGGAAGGCATATGGAAAATCCCTTGCAGACATTCTCTGGGATTGTCCACCATTTTAGAGAGTTCATCATCTGGTTGGGAACTGATCTTGCATGTTTTCTGGTGAATGGTTCCATGCTTTTAGGAGAAAAACCTGAAGGCACCTGATATGGGACCTTGCCCACAGAGTGATTCCTATATTTGAAACCAGGAGGCCCCGTAGTTGTAAATATTGAGCTATGGGTAGACTTGCACACTTTACCAACATGCAGGTTCTGGACCTTGTAGAATCTGTCTGATGATGGGTAGAATCATAGAACCATAGGGTTAGAATGGACTGCAAGGGTCATCTAGTCTAACTACCTGCCAAGGTGCAGGATTTGTTGTCTAAATCATCCAATACAGATGGCTATCCAGCTTCTTTTTGAAAAGCTACAGCAAAGGAGTTTCCATGACTTCTCTCGGCAGTTTGCTCCATTGTCCTACTGTTCTTACAGTTAGGAAGTTTTTCCTAAGATTTAATCTAAAATGACTATGCTGTAGTTTTGGAAGGGTTGTCTAGGAAGGGATACAGTTAAGCGCCTTGAAACCTGAGTCTAGCATTTTGGTAAAGAGCCTAGGGGCTGAATGGGAGCATTTGGTACTGATAGCAGGCTGTGCTGTACATAAATCTCAGCAGTCTGTGGTGGTGTAGTCATATGGGAATGTAGAGATATGCATCTGCTAGATCCACAGAAGCAAGAAAGTCCCCTTGGACCAGGATGCTACTGTTGAAGCTAGGGTCTCCATCCAGAATCTCACTTTCTTCGTCCATTTATTGAGTTGCTTGAGATCTAGGACAGCTCTGAGTCCCCATATGCTTCTGAACAATGAAGAAAATTGAGTATAGTATAAGAATCTTCTGAGGGAAACATTTCTATTGCTCCTGTGTCCAGGAATAAAATAATAAGCTGTCAAGAAAAGTTGGGAGCAAGGTGAGCCATCATTTGATTGCAGTTGTAGATGCAGAAAATCTTTCAGCAGGCTGGAGAAGGGGATGTGGCTAACATGGGCTATGTGACAACTTTGAAACAGCTCCAGAAAATGCAGATGGAAAGGGAATAACCCATACATTGCAGAATTTGCAAAGGTTCCAAAACCAATCACTGTTCACTTTAGATAGTATCAGAAATATACAGATCTAGACAAAATAATAAAATACCTGTCCACATTTCCGTGCCTCAGACTCTGGAGCATTCTTTGGGCTTAGGTCAGATCCTGGTGCCCAGGATCCTTCCTCTACTCCACATGGCTTCTTGGCTGGATGATGGAGTTTGTCTGTGTCTCTGATCCCTGCAGCAGTGTGTTTCCTTTCTCTCCAGACCCTCTTTCTAATACCCTCCAGTCCCCTGTGTCAGGTGACCACCCATCGCCTTGTCAGGTGATCAGCCCCCCACATCTGTTGCTAAGTTACCACACCCTGGAGTTCAGAGTTGGCTTGCCTGGGGCAGCAGCCATCTCTTTTTCAAAGCAGAACAACCCTACATTGTTAGCCCTGTGCAAGTTGCAAGAATTTCTCTTGTCACCTTCTGTGGGTTTTAGCTCAATATAGAGACAAAAGACAGCAGAGAAGGCAAACAAGCTGCACATTCCAAATGGAGTTTGCATTTTGACACAGATGTGCAGAGAGAGTCCTCAGTATCAAACAGGATTCATAAGCTGTACATATATGTTCCATTCTATGCATCTGATGAAGTGGGCTGTAGCCCACGAAAACTTATGCTCTAATAAATTCGTTAGTCTCTAAGGTGCCACAAGTACTGCTATTCTTTAAGCTGTAGATAGTCGTATTTCCCAAATTTTAACATGCAGCATCTGTTTAAGTCTGGGTGCTTTAAATACAAGACACATCACTGCAAGTAAGGGTTTGCTGCCCACATGGATCCAGTTGCTGGATCAGGGCCCCATATGAAACCAATTTAGTGAGAGCTGTGTTCAGACTCTGTTCTAACTTGCTTCAAAACTCAGTGGTGATGAGGCCAAAGTAAAAAGCAGTGGGGAAAGAATGTATTATCTAATCCATTCATCCAGCTTTTATACTGTAACAGGAAAAAAATAACCATCAAAATGCAAGACAGTTGAGCCTTTGTATGTTTTAAGGTTTCCTCGTATTAGATTTGAATTAAAATATTGGAAGATCATATCTGCAAGTAAGTCACACAGCTCTGTCTTGAACACTTTTGGTTTTTGGAATAATGTTCATTTGGGTTTTGAGATACAGAACATAACCAGCAGCCAGTGAAATCCAGTGGTACATCAGATTTTCACTGTCTCTCGTGGCTTTCGCAGACTGGAATATTTTAAATGAGTGCCACAGCAACTCACAAAAAAACTGTGCTCTTATCAGCAAAATTGTTTGGTTAGTGGTTTATCAAAAATTGCAGATTCTTTCAGCTGTGCCTGGTCTTCATTATTTCTTCTCCTATATACAGTAGTCATTTCAATTTCAATACCACCATTATTGGAAATGTATTTATATGATCTCTTATTTTAGTCTGTTTTCACACATGCTTTTTAGAGTCAGATGTCACGAATGATGTCTGAGGTGCGCTCCCTTATGGCTGCAGAGAGACAGCATCGTCAAGAGCTGGAGCAAGCAGAACTCGAAAAGCGTGAATTAATGGAGCTGTTGAAAGGCCTACAGAAAGACTGCCGATTAAATAATACAGAAGGAAACAAGAAATCAACAAACTTTCGCCCCCTAACGCGACTGGAGAGTGTGAAACGAAAACCCAGGGAAGTTACAGTCATCTAAACAGAAGTAAGTTCACAGACATACAGGATTCTGCTTCCTGTGAACAGTTAGCAAATGTTGTATTAGTTCTAAATGATCTCTCTTCTATCTAAATTCCAAATGGGTCAAAAAGAGTGGGGAAAAACACAAGTTTTTATATCTAGCCCACTTTGCATACTATACAAATAGTAAAACTAGTTTTGAGGCATTTGGGGGAAGTTGTAGGCCCAATATTAGTTTTTAAAGGTCCATTAATAGTATATTGGGTATTACAACATGCATTTAAAAGGACATGTTCAACTAATATTTTCGTATACCAGGAGCTCTTAACCTATAGCCCTCCCTGGATTGTTTACAATAACCTCCTTACAGACCTGGAAACTAGAACTTCAACTAGATGACATGGATTTTTTTTTCCACTGCTACTGCAATTTCAGCCCAGTTAAAGCTGGTATATGACCCCTCATTTTTCTCATGTGTGTATAAGCATAATGATGACAGCAGCTGGAATGTATTCTAAGAATAGTACTAATTCTCGGAGTAGTATTTAAGTACTTCAGTCAAGCCAACAGGGGAAACGAACAAATCTGGAGGTATTTGTGTCCTACAAAAATACCGTACTTCACAAAGGAATGGTGGCTTAAATATTCTTAATTCCAGTCAGTTGCCACCAGCATACAACAGCTTTAAACTAGGTCAGTTTGGACTTTAGAGTATTTGGCAGTTTTCCTTTAATCTCCAGCCCCTTCTTAGTTTTTCATCAAGCTAGCTGTTACCAAAACCCATGATAGTGCAGAATTTTAGCAATGCAGTCCAACTCACTGTCGAGCTGTCTAGACTTCTCCTTCATCTGTTTCCATCATGAAGGAGCTTGCAGGAGATTACTTGTTCATGTCGAAAATTTGTAGGCATTTGTATTGACCAGGATTGCTTAAATACGGTTACTATCCTTTCCTGCACTTCCAACGCTTTTATAATATTTGCATTACATAGTGAAGATTAGTGCATATTCAGAGTCCTGCTTGTTATCACAGTCTGGGTGAATTGTGTATACATTTCCTTGGTGTGAGCAATCTATTAGCTGTTTTTACAAGGACTCTAAGGTTTAATACTGCAGACTATAGAAAGATATACATGTCTTTTTAAAACATATTAAAAGCACCTTTTGAACATCTTTAATTTTCTTTTGACAGGTATGACCAAAAACTACTTGAATGTTGTTTTACCCACAACAGACCTCAATTTTATACAAAGGACATATGATCAGGTGGACTTCTATATAGAGACTAAAGTCTGGAACTATACAATGGCACTAGTAGACGCACGGATCTTGAATCATGGGGTTTCTTACATTTGAAGACTGAAGGACACTTTAGAAATGTGAAGAGGTCAAATATGGCAGCCAGTTAGACCCTGAGCATGTGGGTGAAACCCGCCAGCCAGACATCTGAAATATATGTATGATGAAAGAGAGCCCCATGATGTTACAAGGGTTTATGCAAGTCTCCATTTCTGGTTTGGTTATTGTTTTTTTCCTACTGAACTTAATACTAACAACATACTGAAAGAAACAAGTAGAATATTAGTGAGTGCGGTAAGTCTGTCTTAGAAGCAGAATTCGCACTTAATGATTAAGATGTGAGGATTTCTCAAATCTTTTATTTAGTACATTGTAGTTTCACTTAATCCAGCTAACCCAATAATTTGAAAGATGTGCTGACTCAGTTTAAGAAAGAAACAGCCCTCTCTGGCTCTTGCACCATCAATTCCCATACACCTTTCCAGCTCAGTTTTTTTCATAAATACAATTCCTATGGAACAACTAGTGAGCCAGACTTGATTGCTGTTGCTGCATATTATTGCTTTCTTTATTGAAATGTAGGAGTAGAATAGCTCAATAGTTCAATGAGCGCCTGTTGGTTTCAATAGGACTTCTGAATGCAAGACTTTCAGGAGAACCCTATATCTGCTGTTTAATTGAGTTGCAATGTACCAGTTTGCTTGTAAGCACCCATGTTATTTTAGTTAGGCTGATTCTAATATTAAGTTAAATTTTCATCTCAATCAAATTGTTCATGTGTGTTATCAGATGGTTAGCCTAACATCACAATTACATGGCAGATTTCTTTTCCTTATTAATAGTGGACAAGTGAATTATGTAGCCAGGTAACATATGCAATTACTGTAAACATTTTAGTTGCAAAGTTATTGTATTTTTTACATCTAAAACATTCTTGGGTGCTTTAAGAAGTTTTTTTTAAAAAGTGACCCTCAGGCAGTGGACAGGTCCTGGAATATATAAAATAAGAATCCTTGTGAAATTTGCTACACTCTTCCCCTCAGATGTGTTTTTGATAGTGTTTCTCTACAGATTTGTCGAGTCCTGGATAACTTAGGAAAATGCTGGCACTATTCCACATTTCTCATGAACATCTTTTGGATAGACCCATACAGTTTATCATTGGTACGTAGGGGATCTTATGCAGAATTTTCTCACATTGAAAGATGCTTTTCTAAATACCTAAAAGTCTATGCAAATTTTATATTAACAAATAATTTTAAAGTGTCTTCCAGCCACACGGTTCATTGCCAAGCTAGACTGAAATTTGATTTTTTTTTTTACATTTAATTAAAAATGGGAAATGGGCTCAAAAGTGGAATTTTGGGGCTAAATGTCATTGTGTCTAAAAGAGAGCTAACAGGTGGCTTATCACCATTTGATTTGTATTTTGTATAAAAGTTGAGCTACTTAAGTGTTCATAAAAGTAGTTATTCATTTTGCTTCTCTTCTTTTCATTATGAAAGATCAGGTATCCTCCTTGCCTAATAAAATAGTGAGACATACATGCAAATAAACTTGCTTTCATTATTCCCTGTGTACTTCACTCAGCATGCAGGAAAATGAGGGACTAAAGTACTATAATAGGGGACAGGTACTTTATTAAAAGGGACATAAGGAATAGTGGTCATAGTTAAAGGCATTTGTCTGACCCATGACTGGGATACATTAATAGACAGGGCTAGCATTTGATCAAAACAGCACTCTACTCAAAGATGTTGCATCTCGTCACAGAGGGGAGTTCTTGCTGCCATTGTGTCTGGGGTGTAGGCAAAGGCAAGCAACCATGCTGAAGGAAAGATGTTACAGGCCTTTACAGACATTGCAGGTGCCTAGGGTGCAGTAGGGAGGGGGTCTAGGTCCTGCTTAGCGGGTATTGATTCAGGATAAACAGAACTTGCTATCCACTGCTTAAAGGGTTCTCATCACAAAATGTATTGCAGTAAGGCCTAAAGGCCCCTTCTGTTGTGGGTAGGCCTTTGTATTGGAAACTATACAAAAACAGGATGCCTCAGTATACTATATTGCTGAAACTTTCTAGAGACTCCTTTGCTTTGGCATCAACACCATCTACCAGTTGGCTTTTCTGAGAGGCATTATGGGGCTGGTAGCAATCTTAATCTACCATTTATTTCATTTATCCCCTCTGAGGGTAGAGTGCATCATTGTGCTAGAAACTACCTAGTGGAAAAAATTCAGTTTGACAATTATTTCAGTGAAAATGGACATTAACTAGATCATAAAGGACTGGCAGAGCTTGCTAGAGAACATTCTACCTTAGATATTGGCTGTTTACAGTTTAATTAGGGCCACTGGTAGAAAGAAGAAAATCTGTTGAACACTGCTCCTTTAGAATAAACTTAGAGGACTGTAAAGTATGCAATACGTGAAGATTGCATACACACTCATTCTTAGCTGGAACACCTGGAGTTTTATAAAGGGACATGCTAACCATGCTAAATTAGTCAGGAAAGACCAAACCATCTTTAGGGAAAGTGTCAGATTCAAAAGTCCCAACCTTTGAAGGCTCCAATTTGATCTGGACATTGCTTTGGTACAGAGCAAAATGGTTATGTCTTAACTTTTGCAACTATGAATGCTGGTGCGCTACATTTTTACTGTCTCTTCACTTGCTTTCTGAAGCCCTGTTTGTGTATTTTTCCTCACAAAGGAGCCAAGTTTGAGACCTAGGAACTTTACGTTTTTTTACAGCCTGAACAATTAACCTAGCTAGGGTCCAAAATGCAACACTAATGCTCCTGAACTAATATTAGTCCCCAACTCTGCAGTTACTCCCTCACACACAAGCTCAATGGAACTTCTCCTGTGCAAATATTTTCAGGATTCAGGCCACAGTCATTAACTGCCTAACAGCACTGTTGCTGAATTGAGTGAACATGAAGAGCAAACCCAACCTACTTGCCCTGTCGATCCCTGAACCGCTGCCTACACAGGACTAATGAGGAGAGGAATAAAGGAATCAGACTGTTAGCCAAAGATGTTCTAATTATTAAAACAAGATGTAACAGCACAGTAAAAGCCACTATTAGCTAACAGCTATATGGCAGAAATGTACCTAGACTGATAAATAGTTTCCACTTCAGCTCTGAACATAAACAACACTTTGAACGTTCAAAGTAACTTTTGTTGGTTTAAAAAATAGATTTCCATTAGGAAAAAAAGTTAGGTACTCTAGCTGCTGTAACATTGCCTCATTTCTCCTTAGTAGAAGTCAATGGGTCAGCTTTCAAAGAAAGCTGCTATTCAGCACTAATGTGGTCCTTTGGCATTAGCCACTTCCAGTGATCTAGTCAATTAGAAAACAAAGTTCCAAGTTAAATTAAAAAGTGGAATTTAATGTTTTAAACCTGAGTTACTCATGGTAAGAATTCAATTTAAATGTATCAAATCAAGTAAATTAATTTTAAACATAACATTTACAGCATTATTTCAAGTTAATTTAACCTTAAGAATTCCCACAATTATTAAATAAGTCCTAGAACTATGTTTAAAGAAACTATAGACATACTGCTCAGTTTTCAAGTTTGACTAATGATTTACTGAGATTTTGTTCACCTTGATCAATTTAACCAGCCTTTTATTTTTTAGTTTGAAAATGACAAGCATGACATGCTGTATTTCAAACTTTTAAGAACCAATTGAATATTTACAGTTTGTTCCATACTTGAAGCTTTTTCTTAACTTTTCATTCCAAATCCCCTGACTGAAAACAAATCACTCACATCCCTGCTGCAGTTTTGTAAGTTGTAAAGTTTCTTAAAAAAAAAAAAAAATACCCAAAACACCCCTCAACCCCATGGTTTAAAGGAGCCTGTCTGCTTTACAATATATTTATGCAATGCTCCTCAATATAAAAAAATAGCATTAATATACCCGTTAATACTTTGCTAGAACATGACCCGTTTTAGTCATTATAATTGCATTAGTAAAATTCCATCTTCCTTGATCGACTTGAGTATCTGATGCTTTTTTCACAATTCAGATTCTACTGTTCAGTCATTTTTCTGAAGTCTGTTACTTTATACAATACTAAAATATACAGCTGTATGAAACAAAATTATTCCCTTTTACCATGCCCAGTTAATTAGAACAAGTTTACTTTAACTATCCTATAGGTCCTGTCAATTAACTTTCTTTGTGCAAACTAATAGTTTTGATAGAAACTTGTGGGGCTATGATGCCCCATGTCTCCGCATACAAGGTCCCTTCCTACACTTGCTTTCTCTGTGGTTTCAGAGAAAACTGTTGAATGCAACTTAGCCAATAGGGCTAAATGTTTTATAATATGTTCTTAGTCTACAGTACACATTAAAATATGCTTTTCTATTCTATATAGGTTCTCATCACTGTAGTATCTGAGCCCCTCTCACTAGTGAATTAAGCAAAGTGACTAACAGTTCTCATGTGTTTCTCTCCATCTCCCCAGGAGGAGAAGCACGGGCAGTGGAGTGTCTTGTTTTGGTAGTTATATATAAAATAAATAAATAAATAAATACACACACACAGAGTGCTGTGTATTTGTTAAGAGAAAGTATGGTCAAAGAAATGTGCTTTGCACTTGGAGTGGAAAGTGGTGAGTTTTTAATGCTTAATGGCAGCATGCTTGTTGGCTGACCAAAGCACATTAAGATCAGTTTTAGCTGGAACTGTATAAACTAACTGGGCTTGATCCTCATTAAGATGAACACTCATTACACCACTCTGGTAGGGCAAAGGGACCTATGTGTAAATGAGAATCAAAGTCTAAATTCAAACAGTTGTCTACCATGGGTTAACGTATACAGGGCCTTTATAATGAGGGCTGCAGCTATTAACCTCTGATCTTCCTAGTAATTATTTGGACAATTTCCACAGAGATGAATAGAAAAAGTAAACATGAGTTCAAAATATTTGATTGAGTTTTTTAGCATGTAAAGAAATTTGAAAGTGACTATTTGTACAGATTCTTTGTATGCTCTTAATTTTCAAAGCTTTTCCTCTTGCATTATATATCTCAACCTCAGACATCTCAAACAATTACACAAGCAAAAAGCCAAAAAGTGTCCATTAAAGGGAAAAGTTTTGCATCTCTTGCTTCCTTAGGGAATTGTTTAGTTTTATGAAAGTCTGCTTTTAAAAACACTCTCCCTGCAACTACACAAGTCAGCAGGCTATGAATAATAATTTAACTCCATCCAGCTTCTGTTTATACTGAAAGTACCTCACCCTATGATCTCCTTCTAGTACACATTAGAGCGACACGGTAGGTGAAATGATATCTTTTATTGGACCAACTTTCAAGCTACACAGAACTCTTCCTCACCACAGACCAGGACACCAACTCAAAGTGGCACCAGACCGTGCCAGAACAACAGATGCAAAACCTGCAGACATATCTATGCTGGTACAATGATCAACACCCTCTCCCCCTCAAACACACCTTTCAAGATCCATGGTTACACACATGCCTATCACAACATGTGGTTTACCACATCCAGTGCACTAAATGCCCCAATAACAACTATGTGGGTGAAACCAGACAATCATTACACTCTCAAGTGAAAATGATAAGACAAAAACAACACATCACCTGTGGGTGAACACTTCACAAAGCAGTCACTCTTTCTGACCTCTGTCCTCATCCTCAAAGGAAACCTGCACACTTTCAAAAGACTACCCTTAGAGATTAAATTCATAACTTTGCTAGACACTAAAAATAATGATCTTAATAAACACACTGGATTTATGGCTTACTACAACCATCTGTAGCCCACTACCTCTGGTTTTTGTCCTAATGATTACGGGGCCGGGGGGGTGTTAATGGGCCACTCCACCTTCGAATATGTATCTACTTATGCTAAAACTATCTGTTCCGCCTTGTATTTAGCTGTGACACCAAGTACCTTTCCCAGACCTGAGGAAGAGCTCTGTGCGAGCTCAAAAGCTTCTCCCTCTCACCAACAGAAGTTGATCCAGTTAAAACTATTACCTCACCCATCTTGTGTCTCCAACATCCTGGGACCAACACAGCTACAACAACACTGCATACACACCGGCTCTTAACATACAGGCTTAGAGCGATAACATCTCTAAAAGGTTTCAGAGTAGCAGCCATGTTAGTCTGTATTCGCAAAAAAGAAAAGGAGTACTTGTGGCACCTTAGCCTAACAAATTTATTTGAGCATAAGCTTTCATGAGCTACAGCTCACTTCATCGGATGCTCTGGGCCTTAAACTTACTCTTACTAAAGTCAGTGGAAGTTTTCCTGCCAATTTCAATGGGTACAGGTTTGAGTTTAATGTATGTAACGGTGGTATCAGTGCTTATCCATAACTTCTAAATTAAATTTGTAAGTTTTGTGTTCTTTCACATATTAAGTCTTAGTCAGTCTTTTTCTCATTTACTAGGACCATTTGTAAGATGTACCTCAGTCATTTTATAACAACTAATAGACCAATAGGAAACTGAGCTAATGGTTCTAAACCTGGGAGGAAAACCTCATGCTGCCTTCTATACTATTGCAAAATCAGCACACCTGTACCTTGCTTTTGGCACAACTAATATTTTAGAAGAGATATCCTTGAAGTCCTAATTCACATGGGTTCCTTATTCAGTATTGTCTACAGAAGTCCACAAAAAAGTTAAAATGTTCTTTCAAGGGAACAAAAGATATACAATTGTACACAAAAAGTCTTGAATTTTATTGAAATTTCAAGTCTTGTTTCAAACAAAAACTGCTTTCTTCAGACAAAAATATTCTCTTGCTGTCTCCAGATACCAGTGAGTCTAAATTGGTCCTTTAGTGCCTCTTTCTGTTGTCATCATCATAAGAAGTTCATCCTACTGGGCTGTTCTATAAGGTCTCATTTTTATCGTGTGAAGGAACGTACGTGACGACCTCTTCCACTGCCTCCACTAACAAACTTTCCTCTTGAGCCACCGCTACCACCACTATTAGCACTCGCCCAAGATGGTCCAATTCCACCCCGGCCTCTGGAAGCACGATCACGAGGACTGGGTCGATAGCCTTAACGCAAAGAAAAATATATTAACAGTGGTAGTGCCCAGAGATTAGGCCCTGCTGAACTAGGGGCTGAACAAACATAAGGATACAGTCCCTACCTTTAATTTATTTTCTAGTTTTTTTTCAATTTTTCATTAGGCAAACATTGTTTTGTTTTAACTAAAGATGCAATTACCAGGGTTGTTAAAAACAATTATATTGCAAAAGTTAGTATTAATGCAAGATTAAGATTGTAAATTCAAGCACTCAAATCAGCAAGTTTTGTAAATTTATAATGGATTACATTTTAACAACAGTTTATATTAAAGTGGATTTTGGATTTACCATTAACGAACCATAGTTTAAATATATATTAAGCTTTTACTGTATTTCAAGGTGCCAGCAATAAGCTTCATTTGTAAAAGGAAAATGCAACTCTGGAAGCTTTGTACAATTTGATGCCCACTTCAGTGTACTGTAAAAAGAATACCACATACCTGCAGAACTTAATGGCCTCAATGGTGGAAGGGGGCCCCTATTAAAATTGCTTTGACCCCCTCTGCTTTCATTGTAGGTTCCTCGTGGGGTATTTTGTGCACTCCAGCTTGAACCCCTGGCTCCTTCGCGACGATTGTAATTTCCTAAACACAAAACAGGTGCTGAATAACACTGAGTTTTCTGCATTTTAATTTCTGCAATGTTTAACTAGTAATATGCTGCAGTACATGACCAGTCTAGTAGGAATAATTATACTGTAATAGGACAACAAGAATGCATCTACACACAACCCCAATGTTTTAGATGACACAAGGAGCTCAGAGTCCCTATATGCCTATCCAGCACTATCTATAGGGAGATAGATACATTAACCTAGAGATGGCTTGAGCCTACATCATACGCACCAGTGTCGACACAGTGCTGAGACTGTCAAGCCTAAAGGAACAGGATGCACACCGTTACACTTTGGAGATGCAGGGAACTTTCTCAATATACCAAGCTCCTAATGAGCTCTGTAGGGATGAGAAACCTTACTGGGTTGATGCAGTCACATCATGAAACTCATTCCAGAGGCCACATATTATATAGTCTGCCTGAATTCTAATACCTGGAACAGTCTCTCACCAATACACAGCCAAACAAGGCTTAAGGCACCAAAGGCCTCCGAGAAAAACGTTAAGGGGAAGAGTCGAGCAGCTGAGATTAATTTAGACTACTGTCAGATGCCTCAGTTAGCAGCAGGGGTGAAACCTATCCCCTGCCACTGCATACTCTTGTGGCAAAGCCCCTTACTTCTGCAGCACACTGAAACTTACCTGGTTTTTAACTTACTGATTCAAATATAATGAACAATACGACCAGTACAGTATTTTGACAGTAAATTCACACAAATCTCAATTGGGAATGCTTTATCAATTTAAAACTGCCCAGACCATTTTCACTTTGCCACAGTATTTTTATATCAGCTGCATTACAGAAGCTGTAATGGCAAAGCTGGAGGGTTGGCAGCTAGCAAGGGAGTAAAGGTTGAGATTTTGGCACCCAGAAAGCTGTTGAGGGTTTTATATTGGGAAGTGGTTGAATCTCCGCCTCCTTCTGGATAGGGCAGAGGCTACTTGACTTTCCTTTGTGTGGAGGGGTACGGGAGAGAAGTTGGGGTACATACTGATTTTGGATTAGAGCTGAACAAATAACTGATTTTTTAGTTCAGTGACTTAACCAAAAAAAAAGTTTGTTTGAACTGAAACTTAAGAATTTTTCTCACCAAATGAAAAACATGAAAAACAATTATTCAAAAACATCAATTCAAAACAGTTTTGGCATTTCTGGAAAAAAAATTAGTGGAAACTTCACCAAATTTGCAAACAGTTTCAGTGCCCCCAAAAATGCATTTTTTGGCAAATTTGCTATTCACCACAAAAAAAAAAAAAAAAAAGTCTTGCCCAGTTCTAGTTTGGGCATCTGTTGGCGGTAGAAGAGAATGCCTTATGGAGCACTGGAGTGTTATATTAACAGTGCTGTAGACAATACAAAGATGGAAAGGAATGCACATCTATCCCCATAACTTCTCAATGCCATGTTTTTAAAGTTTTGGATGGAATGGATGTATCCTGCTACAACCTTCACTGTCAGAAATATAGATTTATTTGTCTGCTAATTTAAAGAAATCCTAAATTCTGCAACAGAATCTCTAGCCAGAGAATCACTACAAACATGGGGCCCTGCACATTCTTCTTCTCCTCAAGACGACAGGGAAGCCTTTCTAATCAAAATGCATTTAAAGTTGCTAGTACTGTTATGCTTAATTTGACAAATGCCCATATCATTTCATAACGAAGCAGTTAATTTTTTTTCTGTTACAGCTACAAGCACTCTTGTGGCCATTGCACACAACAGCATGAGACCAAAGGGTGAAGATTTAGCTAAATTCTTTTGCAAAAATATCACTCAGACAATAACAGAGAACAGTTAAACATAGCTTTGGTTTAACTCCAGCGTAGCCTAGAGAAGCATTTTTTATCCTAGACAATAATCCATTTACTCCAAATCCTCAGACAAGTGGCAACATACCTTTTGAAGCGGGTGGCGTAAAGAATCTGTTCTGACTGTGAAAAGCTCCCCGTCCTCCACGATTCCCTGAGAACCCACCACGTGAAGATATCTTCTGGGATACTTTTGGTGGCCTTTTAGGTGGTGGTATCCCATCTGGAGGGACCACTTCTTTGCTCTCTGCAGCAACAAAATCATCCACATGCATAGAAGGTGGTCTGCTTGTATTCTGTTTCCTTTGACGAAAGATATCATGTGGTCGAATACCTTGTCCAAATCCTCCCCGGCCTCTTCCTCTGGGAGGTGGCACAACATGTGCTCTCTTTGCAGGTTCTATATACTCAGATTTTCCACTATATAGCAAAACAAAATTAACAGGATTATTTACTGACCTAAAAATTTATTCCATCTGAATGTTGGGCATTCTCTGTATTACAATTTAGTAGAAGTTCAAATTCATAATTTAAAAACTGTGTAACATAACCGCCAAGATATGATGAAGCTTAATGTTGTAGGCATGCTCTCTGCAGAAGTCTTTGCTTCTTCATATTTCTTAAATACGTATCATCCATAGTATCTCACTACCTAACTACATAGCTTTGAATTCACTGCTCAAAAACCAGCTTTTTCTTAGTACACAATATCAATCTCAATTTTAAGTATCTACCTATCCACAGGAAGGTATCTCCCACTCAGCTAGACTACATTAATTGTATACTGATTCAAAGTCAGCAATACATCTTACCTTGAAGTTATAAAGGTCTCATGCTTGTGTTTGCCAAGTTTGAACCCTTTTGTGGTTTTCGTCCTACCAGGAGATGAAGGTTCTGACAAAAATGATCTCTCCAGTTCTGCTTGCAAGTCAAAGTCACTGCAGCCTTTCTCTGACAGTTCAATTAAGTCTACCTTTACCTGCAACAAAAGAATACAGTTACACCACAATAACCACAACCAACAACGCTGAGTAACACGTCAGTATTTTTGAAACAGGAGAAGTATAGCAGAGGCAGAAGGAGCTCCAGCAGCAGGATGGAAGGAGCTCAGCTGGGGTTTCATCCTGCTCTAGAATCCCCCAGGGGAGTACAAAGCCCCAATCAGCCCCTTTAGCCCAAGTCATATGGGCTGAGAGAAAAGACGCAGCACCTGTACAGCCCTGGACCTCAGCAATGGCAGGGCCTAAGGTTCATATTCTGATTTTGACAGTCTGCTTGCTGTCTGATTCGATTAGAACTCCAGCAGGGCCCATATCCTGCCTGGAGAACAGCCTCACAAATTCAGTGTGTGACTTCTGTACAGGAGGGAGGCACAGAAAGAGACAGTCTGCTGAGGAAAAAGCTTATTTACATAATATCTATCTTTGTGTATTAGCAAGAAGAAAGGAAGGTAAAACTATGAAAAGATGAATGAGAATTAAGTTTGAGATGAGTTATATTTGATAGTTTTCTCTAAGTATGGAAATCTAAGAATCGGTCATTGTTTCCATTACGATCGCCTAACTTCAAAGGCAGTAACTCCCAGGAATAAACTCTGACCTATGATCCCTCCCAGCACGGATTTTTTTAAATCCAAAATTTGGAGTTCATGTGTAGAAAGACAAATGAAATTTTTACAAATAATTTAGCCTGTAAATATGAACTTTTCTTTAATTTCTTTAGGGAAAAGAACTATCTTTTTTATTATGTGTATACAACTCCTAGCACAATCCTAATCAGGATTTCTGAATACTATTGCAGTATGAATAGATGAAAAAGAGGAAGAAACTTGGTTTCTCTAGCTAATTTATATACCTGAGTGTCAAAAAGCTCCAAGAAGTGATATAGAAAGAGAACTTAAGAACATAAGAACGGCCATACTGGGTCAGACCAAAGATCCATCTAGCCCAGTATCCTGTCTTCTGACAGTGGCCAATGCAAGATGCTCCAGAGGGAATGAAAAGAACGGGTAATCAAGTGATCCATCCCCTATCGCCCATTCCCAGCCTCTGGCAAACAGAGGCTGGAAACACCATCCCTGCCCATCCTGGCTAATAGCCATTGATGGATTCATAGATACTAAGGTCAGAAGGGACCATTCTGATCATCTAGTCTGACCTCCTGCACAGCGCAGGCCACAGAATCTCACCCACCCACTCCTACGAAAAACCTCTATCCTCCATGAATTTATCTAGTTCTTTTTTGAACCCTGTTATAGTCTTGGCCTTCACAACATCCTCTGACAAGGAGTTCCACAGGTTGACTATGCGTTGTGTGGAAAAAATACTTCCTTTTGTTTGTTTTAAACCTGCTGCCTATTAATTTCATTTGGTGACCCTGAGTTTTTGTGTTATGAGAAGGAGTAAATAACCCTTCCTTATTTACTTTCTCCACAGCAGTCATTATTTTATAGACCTCAATCATATCCCCCCTTAGTCATTTCTTTTCCAAGCTGAAAAGTCCCAGTCTTATTAATCTCTCCTCATATGGAAGCTGTTCCATGCCTCTAATCATTTTTGTTGACCTTTTCTGAACCTTTTCCAATTCCAATATATTTTTTTTTTAAAGATGGGGTGACCACATCTGCATGCAGTATTCAAGATGTGGGCATACCATGGATTTATATAGAGGCAATATGATATTTTTCTGTTTTATTATCTATCCCTTTCTTAATGATTCCCAACATTCTGTTTGCTTTTTTGACTGACGCTGCACATTGAGTGGATGTTTGCAGAGAACGATTCACAATGATTCCAAGATCTCTTTCTTGAGTGGTAACAGCTAAATTAGACCCCCATCATTTCATATATATATATATATATATATATATATATATATATATATATATATATATATGATCATTTTCCCAGATCGTTTATGAATATGTTGAATAGGATTGGCCCAGTACAGCCCCTAGGAGACACCACTACTTACCTCTCTCCATTCTGAAAACTGACCATTTATTCCTACCTTTTCTTTCCTATCTTTTAACCAGTTACCAATCCATGAGAGGACCTTTCCTCTTATCCCAAAACTGCTTACTTTGCTTAAGAGCCTTTGGTGAGGGACATAGTCAAAGGCTTTCTGAAAATCTACAGTTATTGTGCATGTACATTAACTATTCTGGAAGTTATTACAGGACCTCAGTGATTTTCTATCTGCTTCTGCATACACTTAAATGTGTGCAGTATTAATCTTTAAGGGACACAAGCCAGTGTCAGATTGTAGGGCAAGGGCAGAAAGAATGAGCCACTCACCTAGATGGCATCCTTGACCCCATTGGCAGCCCTCTTTTTTTAATTATCTCCGTTCTTAAAAAGCCCTGAGGCTGGTCAGGTGGAAGCTGGCCTCTTCCTATCTACCCTCAGTTGCTTCAAAAATCCCACCCTCTTTCCCCCTTCTTTGTAGAGGCTGTTTAGACACATACTGACGAAGCAATAAGGAAAACTGGTATGTCTTCTAAACAAAAATTCTACTCTCAGCTTAACAAGGAATACATTTTTACTTTTTTTCCTCAATTTTAGTTAAGCCTTTTACCATATCCAGATCAGTGTCAATTTCTTCAGCCTGGAATGGTGAGAACCACATAGATTTCAGCTGGTCATCCATCACATCTGCCAAAACATATGTTGTCCTGTAACAATGAATATCAAATATATTTTTGATTAAAGGCCAATATCTACTCTAAGTGTACTGGGTTATCATTGACTCCTGGAGTCACTGCTTTTGCAGAAGTGCTCTCTCAAGGGTTTCATTTACATTCAAAGAAATTTAAGTTTGGTATTTTGTGGCCAATCAAGAAACTGAAGATTATAAAACATAAGCTTCAGCAAGACTAGCAAATGTACTATAAACAAAATTAAGCTAATACAGTAATTAGAAAACTGAACTGAAAAAACACTTCAGTAGTAATTGCATCTCATGAAATCATTCAATATGTTATATTTAAATTTCACCTCATCTAAGTGCAAGGCTGTCTGAAAAAAGAACAGGATTCCATCATTGAATGAGCATGAAAAACCTTTCTAAGAGCTACTGTAAGAGAAATGCTTAACCTTAGCATCATATGAAATTCCACTTGGAAGGAGTTATCAAATACAGTTTGTTCCCTTACAGTAAAGATATACTAATAACCGTAATATCAATATAATATAATATAACATAATATAATAATATAAAAAGCACAAAACCCGGAAAACAAAGGCCTGTATTAAATCCTACCCAAAACATACTAATCCATAAATTGTTGCATTTTTAAAAGTTAAGCACACTAAACAGCGAACATATTTAATATTTTACCTATTATTAAACAGATTCTGGAGAGAGTCTGGTGCAGAAAGAACAGGTTCTACATCTTGGTCACTCAGAGGACAAGGATCGCCTGCCGATTCCAGCATCTGCCGAAGTCCAGCTACATTGTCCAATAAGGATTCAAGGCTGTCATCTTCCTTAGAACGTTCCTGCATAAAAGAGACATCACAATCAGACATTTTTTCCAAAGAGGAAAATTTAGAACAGTCAACATTAAGCATTTGCCAGATTGAAAAGAAAATGTTTCACAGACTATTTTCTGCACACTCTATTCTATCCATCCATATATACTCTAAAGTAAACAGACCCAGAAAAGCAGATAGGACAGCAGAGGGCACCCTAGTATCTTAAAAAAAGAACAAATAGCAGTCACCACTTCTTACAGAGTCTAGCCTTTGTTTACCTACCAACTGACTTGCAGTGGCTATTAGAGGTGGGTGAGGTAATACCTTTTATTGGACCAAGTGCTGTTGGTGAGAGAGACAAGCTTACACAGAGCTCTTCTTCTGCACTGATTAGGCAGCTAGTTTAATACACTGGTCCCAGCACACCAATCATCTTACTACCACCTTATGCTCCCTGTCTGTTGTATTCACCTGTTATCTCTTATCATATATAAAGCTCTCAAGGGAAAGGATTATTGTCTCATATGTGAAAATAGTGTCTTAGCACAAGAGGTTCCCCAACCCTGATTGGAGCCTGTTGGCATTAACACAGTACAAATAATAAATAATAATAAAGCCAGCATACAAACAATTCTGAGCACCACTCTAAATCATTCTTACTCATTTCATTAGCTAGTGCACATCAACATGAGCCCTTGTTACTAGTAAGTAGACAAGCATCTATACATATTTGTAAAGCGAGGTCAGCTAAGGACAAAAAATGAACTTGATTATTCAAAAATTGTTTTACCAAAACATGTTTCTCCAGTTCAAGGAGCAAATTTTCTGGAGTTTCTTCTTTGTTCTGTAATAAATGTTTTAACTCTGCAGTAGTAAGACCCAGTGTTCTGGCTGGATGGGAACCATCTACTTCCATAAGACTTCCATCATCTCCACAACATCCCTGGGGGAAAAAGAAAACAAAAAAATTTTAAAAATGACATGCTAAAGCTAATTTTTTTTAAAACATCAAAAACTAGATCTTGTGACAGCATCATAAAACCTACAGCTACCCAGACAAACTTTAGAACAGAATACAACAATATGGAAATTCATTGGATTTCCTCCAAAAATAGTTTTTGGTGGATATTTAGTGAAACCATTATCTCCACGCCAGACATGTGAAAACAAAAACCAAAAAGATAATACTGCAGCTCAACTAATGGAGAGAGAATACATCAAAATCTCAGAAGATGATTTTAAAAAATATTTATATTTTTTTTTTGTTTTAATTAAAAAAATCCTAAAATTAACATATTAATGCTCTGATACAAACCTATTTTCAATGTACAGTACATGGAAAAAAGGAACCTCTTGATGGGATGAGCTAACCATGTCCTTTTGAGTATACTTTATTTAATCTGTTTTGTGTGGGTTTTATTTAAAACACATATATTATATTATATTTATATTTAGTGATTTAAAATATTATATTTATATTTAGTGATTTAAAATAAAACCCACACAAAATAAATCATTAAATAAAGTATACTCAAAAGGACATGGTTAGCTCATCCCATCAAGAGGTTCCTTTTTTCCATGTACTGTACATTGAAAATAGGTATGTATCAGAGCATTAATAATGATTCAGGTTGTTTTTAGCCACATGTTAATTTTAGGATTTTTTTTTAATTAAAAACACAAAATTCAGAAACACAGCAAATCTCTGTCTTGACAAGACTCCAATCCAAAGTCTAGATACAATATCACACTGATCACCTCAGAAATCATCCTTAAGGAACTCTGCAGAATCAATTTGCAACAGGGTCTTATATACTTGCATGCCCCTAATATTACAAATTCTGTTTAAGAAACAAAAAAAAAAATCTCTACTGATAACTTCTCTCCCACAGGTGTATTTCACTATCACCACATTACAGCTACTGTCTCATATTAGTTAAATAACCAAATCTGTAACATTTCACCCAAAGTATTTTGAAATTGCTCTGACAGGTTATGACAAGCATGCATGCATCTGAACTGTGTTTTTTAATTGGGAAATTAATGTAAAAATAAAAGGGAATCTATTTCTAAACTTCAGTAAATTTGCAAGATGAAGAAAACTGCTTATAGAAATACCACAATAGGAACAGAAATATGGGAAAGCATTCCAAAGAAGCATTCCAAACATTAAAAATATGTAAAATTCATGAAAAAAAAAATATATGAAGGCCAGATGACTGCATTTTGTCCCTGAGGAACGCAACTGGACTTTCTTCACATGCTAAGAAAAGTGCTACTCTTCATTAACAGACATTCTTTGCAACATGGTTTTGTTAAGCGATAAAGGATGCACTAAATTATTGATGAAAAAAATTATATCAAACTACACAGCCAAATGTCTTCTGAACTAGCAGTTTTTACTTTTACATTACCTCTGTTATCCGTAACAAAAGCAGTGCTTCTAAAACATTTGAAAAGTGTTCAACATATAATCACTTACCAGTGTGTCGGAGTTTAGAATTTGTCTCATAAAATCCAAAAAAGAAGAGGCCAGTTCACCTGTATCCTTACTAAAGCTACTTATTACTCGCTTTGATACGGTATACAGAGCATGGTTGCGTTTTCTTAGAGAGCTGTTTTCATAATAAAAAGAGGGGGGGGAGGGAATTACCTAGTGTTTATACCATATCTTGCAATTGCTGCATTTTATTTCTTTTTTTTTTTTTTTTTTAAAAGTTGCATATAAGGAAAATAATCGAAATAACAGAATATTGTGTAGAATAGATTTAACTAAAATTCTCCTATGATTCAATGTGACAGCCACTGTGTATCCATTCTCACTAAGGAAATACTATTCAAAAACACACCACCACTTGATGACAGAGAACAAAAAAATGCTACAGCTCAATACCCATCTAGTCAAAGCTCATTATCTCTTAACTGTCCCGCTTGAATTTTTTCCATAGTATGGAAAAATTAAGTTTTTCTTAGCATGAAGTCTTTCGGCACAGGAAATAATTAGTATCTTAATATTTTTGGCAACCAAGAAACAAAAATTGCACCATCACCCCCAAAATGATAACTACAACTAGTTCAGGTTTCAGAGTAGCAGCCGTGTTAGTCTGTATTCGCAAAAAGAAAAGGAGTACTTGTGGCACCTTAGAGACTAACAAATTTATTAGAGCATAAGCTTTCGTGAGCTACAGCTCAATTCATCAGATGCATTTGGTGGAAAAAACATGCATCCGATGAAGTGAGCTGTAGCTCATGAAAGCTTATGCTCTAATAAATTTGTTAGTCTCTAAGGTGCCACAAGTACTTCTTTTCTTTTTACAACTAGTTCAGTGACTAGAATGCTCAACTGGGACTCACAATAGCTGAGCTCTATTCCTGGTTCAGTCACTGACCTATTGTGTGGCCTTCATTAAGTCTCTTCACATCTCTGTGCCTCTGATTTTCCTCGCACCTTTTTCTGTCTTATCTATTTAGATTGTAAACTCTACAGAGCAGGAACTACCTTATGTGTTTGAACAGTGGGACTCCAATCATGTTTGGCGCCACTAGACACTATTGTAATACAAATAATATGTCAGAATAAAAATATTCTCTCTCTACATCTTTGTTTCAAAAACTTGAACTGATTTTAAAATTCTAGATGATAAAAGGTTGTTCAAAATCACTTATAAAACTACCTCTTTAAGTGGTAGAATCCATAATCATGCTCTGTAAGGAACATCATGGTTCTGATACATGTCAGGAGACAATTATAACTGGTCTCTGCATTAGCAAGTGTTTCCATCAGACAGTCACAGATTAAGGACATCAGTTCCTTGCTTGGTAATGAATTGGAGAGCTGTTCTAATTCAGAAACAGATCCCTCTGAGGAACTTGGCAAAATCAGTGCAATGTCCTGTAAAGAGAAACCATGACTACTTTATAACCATTAAAATATCCATTAAGTGTAGAGATGGTAAACACTAACCATGCATTTAGACTATTTACTTTAATGTTCATGAAGAAAACAATGGATTTGCTCAGTAGCTACTCAGAAACTTTAAAGTGTATTGGATTTTTAAAAGAATATATTCAAAATTAAAATACAAATTGTCAGGTTTATTGTTTTACTGGTTGGTAACCAACACAAGAAACCCAAAATAAAAAAGGATAGTTTAAGTGATACAAACAATTACTGTTTTATTAAAAATATATAGGATGAAAATGCTGGCTAAGATACTACTGTAGAGTACTGCTAGAACATTAATTGTTTTTAAATGATTTGTTAAACATCTGCTATATTGACTGAGATAGAATTGCATAACATGAAAGGTCTGTCTAGACAAACATGCACAGGGACTCTATACTTTTTTTATATATATAAAAATAGAGATATATAGATTGTGTGAATATACACACACACACACACACTTTTTATATATTTTTATAAATATAAAAAAAGTATAGTGTATATATAATTTTCATTCAAGTTGTCCCTCTCTGTCACAAAAAAGAGTTAAATCAACCATGCTGAATAATTTGAGATAAGTCTTATATTTGCTAATACCTTCTGGAAAGTTTAAAACTATGCCGATTCCTACATACTGCAGAATTCATGCGACACAAAATAAGGTAAGACACATGATGTATAAACGCAAACAGATAATTAACCTCTTTACTGACTAAGCATGCACAAAAGCTCTTTTGTACACACAACTCGAGGTGTCTGCACACAACTCACACATGTTCAAATGTATGCATGTACCTAACTGAATGTTTGTCCCTAAATGGTCTATTTCTTAAATATGAAGTTTTCAGATTCAATTTCCTATTTTACTGATTTTTACCTGACTGATTTTCTTAATCCTGAAATTTTATGCCAACAGCATGTGACTAGTATTTATGTTTGTAAGAGGCTTCAGGCTGACAGCATGGAGGAAGAGATCTATTTATTCATTGATCAGGTAAAGCAAGGTCAGCGTGAGCTTCCCACTATTCCATCCATGTGCCAAAATCTTCATGTGAAGAGGATAATTCAGTCTCCATGTCCATTCAATTCTTGGTCTCTACTGATGCCAAACAAGGGTTCTGGTTGCAAAAGTGTTTTTTGTTAATGTGGACACCTGTTCACTGAGATCAGCACTGAGAACAAACCCATTTCAAAGAAGCTAGTGAACAGCCATCAATGGTTATTTGCATCATATGATATAAATCTAACTCTCCCCACAAAATTTTAACAGTAATTTTCCCTAACATTTTTTCTGGAAAACACACAACTAAGTGCAAACGTCACAGAGTTCATACCCCAAGAAAAACAAAACATGAACATTAGAATGTGCTAAAAAACTAAGGGGCTGTACAAGAACTGATAAAATTATCACAACAGTTCCCATCTGAGAACAGATAAATTAAGAATGTCCAAATTATCAAGGCATCAAGATTATAGATAACATTCAAGACACTACTGCAAATGTAAAGAAAATCTTTTTCAGTAGCACATAACCACAGCAATCTAGAAGTTTGTGTACTACTGTTTTCCTTCTCTCTCTCTCTCTCTCTCTCTCTCTCACACACACACACACACACACACACCAGATTATTTATAAATATAGTAATTTTTATTTTAACTGTATAAAATACCTGATCACAGAGGGACTGCAAAATGGATGTTACATATTCAGCACATTGCTGATGAATAACATTGTCCCCAGTAGATCTCATTAAAGCCAACAGCTCCTGGAAAACTTCTGCATATTTTTCATCGCCTTTAATAGTTCCATTAACTAGATGCAAAATGGCTAATTTACAAGCTTTGTGTGAAGCCAAGGCATCAAGTAAAGCAAGTAATCGGGTAGTCTGGCCAGTGTACTGTTTCTCTTTATCTTCTGTACTGCTGAAACAATATCAATGCACTTTAAAAGCAGTGTTCCTACATATTAGAAAGTTATTAAATAGTCTATATTGTACATCCATTTTCATTTTAGTGGATTTAAAAGTTTGTATTTTAAACAAAAACCATAATTTAAATGTTTAAAATTGATGTAACATATTTAGAAATTTCTATCTTAATTTATATTTCTGGAAAAACTACCACAACTACTACATTACTTGTATGGTTATATTGCATATAAACTCATTATTATCAATTTAACAAATTATAGTTCACATAAGCACATACAGATAGATGTTTTTAAATACTACTCATAATTTTGTTTCAATTTCTCCCAAACATTTCCTATAAACATACAATAATGTGAAATTCTTTACATTAAAATAATATATTTTTTCCTTATTTGGCAACACAGGATACTGTAGCAGACATGGATTGAGGACTCAATCCACGTCTGTAATGGACTAAAAATGTATCCAAAATTCAGTGTTCTTCACCTGAGAAAATTACTGCAGAGAACAGGGATGAATTCAACAACTATTAAAAAAAAAAAAAATCTTCGTGCAATGGAGAACAAAGATACCTTTGTAGATCTTCTACAACCAGATCCAATACAGTCCTCATGATAAGAAGAGCAGTTGGTGATGCCAAGTCACACAACTGAACACAAATACGCCTCAGCATATGCTGAATAGGCTGGCAAGTTGAACCAGAGAATGATCGAACTATTTCTTGTAGCAATTTGGCTTGAACATGGAGATGCATGCTCCACAGTTTCCTGGTGTTGAGTGCCACCGATATATCATGTGGTTCAATAACCTGTGGAAAAAGTATAAACAGGCTCTTTAAAAGAGTTTTACTTTACAGAAGAAAATCATTCAGGACCAAATTCTACCCTCCTCTGATACTTGCCCACAAGTCTAGTGATATCAATGAGATTTGCAAGCATGTATCTCAAGACAGAATTTGGCCTTAAACTGCAAATTAAACTAATAGTCATCTCAACTGATTAGGTGTTCCTTTGGAGCCTAGCCTAACCTCACACCAGTGTAAACATAATCACAATGAGGCTATTCATTTTTATTCTTTTGTTAAACATCAAAAATTGAACATTAAAACTCCCACCTCTTCCGGTACTAATGTACACTGAAAAGTCCAAACATCTCTATGCAGCCATTTCAGCTCCTTGTTTTGGATACAAAAGCTGCAAGATTAATAATTTAAGTAATATAATGGGATACCAGAAAACTAGCTAGTTAAATAAGAGAGAAAATCAATGTAAGACTGACTACAAACCTCCAGTTATTTGGGAAGTTTAAAATTAACATAAAACATGAACAAATTCATTTCTGATGAACAATTAAATATACCTCAAATCAACTATTTGATTACAAATCCCTTTTTATAAGTCTCAATCGACCCTTTTATTCACCTCGGTCTTTTCCTCAACAAGAACATGATCTTTAAAGGAAATACGGACATTATTTATTAAATTGCTTATTTAATTAAAATCATACCTGAGTTGTTTGCATGGGCAATGGAAGAGGCAGCAATTCTGAAAGCAGTATAAGTCCAGAGAAAAATCCTTCAGGAATTCTCAAAATTGAAGAGAGGACCTCCTTTAACATTAAAGACCAAGTATTATTGGCCAAAGTTTCTTCTGAGATTGTAAGTTTTTCATTAACTCCCTGGGTAAAGGTCAATAAAATATCAATAATGTCATTCTGAATTTTTTGTTCATCACTATCTAAACGGCCTGAGAGAGGGATAGAACACAGAAGCATATGTAAAGAAACAAGTGCTGAAGGAACACGCATGTCTTTAAATTCAAAAGATCCACCTCTCAGGAGCTCAGTTAACATGGTTTTAAGGAGATTAAGTGTACATCGGGCCATGGAAATGGTAGTAACTCTATGAAGTGTGGTTCCCATGTTGACATGGAGCCTCCAAGGCTGAATAAGAATGCTGTTCAACTTTTGCAGAACACGAATGAAGGTGTCCATTCCTTCAGCAGAAAAGAGCTGAATAACTGCAAGGTTCCATTTAAGATCCTTCTGTTGACCTGTAAAAGGGCGGGGGAGGAACGAGGAATTAACTTTCACACATCTCATATCAATTATATTTAAATCAGACTTTATCAGGTGTGATTAAATAACAGATACTTAGAAGACTGGGTTTTATGCATCAGGAAGCGATCTGTAATATACCTTCAACAGGAGGTGGCGGGCATGCAACATGACAAAGAACACGGAGTGCAGTAAGAAGACCAACTCCTTCCTGTGTCATCAAACTATCAATATTCTATTAAAAAATAATAAAGAACATATGTTACAAGGGACTAATTTTCAACTAAGATATGCTTGATACATTACACTAACCTATTTTACTAGTCTACATCATGTCACAAGACTATTTAGCCATCACAATATATAAAAAAAATTAAAGCGATTATTTGTTATAAAGACAGAAGAATCAGAACTGATATGGATCATTAAAGAAAGCTGGATCTTTTTTTTTCAGAGTAGCAGCCGTGTTAG
Organism: Dermochelys coriacea; assembly: GCF_009764565.3. Taxonomy (NCBI): domain Eukaryota; kingdom Metazoa; phylum Chordata; order Testudines; family Dermochelyidae; genus Dermochelys; species Dermochelys coriacea. The sequence continues at coordinate 44,142,435 of NC_050069.1, read as the reverse complement.
TCTGTATTCGCAAAAAGAAAAGGAGTACTTGTGGCACCTTAGAGACTAACAAATTTATTAGAGCATAAGCTTTCATGAGCTACAGCTCACTTCATCGGATGCATTTGGTGGAAAAAACAGAGGAGAGATTTATATACACACACACAGAGAACATGAAACAATGGGTTTATCATACACACTGTAAGGAGAGTGATCACTTAAGATAAGCCATCACCAACAGCAGGGGGGGGAAGGAGGAAAACCTTTCATGGTGACAAGCAGGTAGGCTAATTCCAGCAGTTAACAAGAATATCAGAGGAACAGTGGGGAGTGGGGTGGGAGGGAGAAATACCATGGGGAAATAGTTTTACTTTGTGTAATGACTCATCCATTCCCAGTCTCTATCAACAATGGTTCCCGTAACCCACCCAGCAATATTGTTAATCTATCCAACTATACTCTTAGCCCAGCGGAAGAATCTGTCCTATCTCGGGGCCTCTCCTTTTGCCCCTCCACCCCCACGAACATGATACAGTTCTGTGGTGACCTAGAATCCTATTTTCGACGTCTCAGACTCAAGGAATATTTCCAACACACCTCTGACCAACATATTAACCCACAGAGACCTTCCTGCCAACACTACAAAAAGAAGGATTCTAGGTGGACTCCTCCTGAAGGTCGAAACAGCAGCCTGGATTTCTACATAGACTGCTTCCGCCGACGTGCACGAGCTGAAATTGTGGAAAAGCAGCATCGCTTACCCCATAACCTCAGCCATGCAGAACACAGTGCCATCCACAGCCTCAGAAACAACTCTGACATCATAATCAAAAAGGCTGACAAAGGAGGTGCTGTCGTCATCATGAATAGGTCAGAGTATGAACAAGAGGCTACTAGGCAGCTCTCCAACACCACTTTCTACAAGCCATTACCCTCTGATCCCACTGAGAGTTACCAAAAGAAACTACAGCATTTGCTCAAGAAACTCCCTGAAAAAGCACAAGAACAAATCCGCACAGACACACCCCTGGAGCCAGGACCTGGGGTATTCTATCTGCTACCCAAGATCCATAAACCTGGAAATCCTGGACGCCCCATCATCTCAGGCATTGGCACCCTGACAGCAGGATTGTCTGGCTATGTAGACTCCCTCCTCAGGCCCTTCGTTACCAGCACTCCCAGCTATCTTCGAGACACCACCGATTTCCTGAGGAAACTACAGTCCATTGGTGATCTTCCTAAAAACACCATCCTAGCCACTATGGATGTAGAAGCCCTCTACACCAACATTCCACACAAAGATGGACTACAAGCCGTCAGGAACAGTATCCCCGATACTGTCACGGCTAACCTGGTGGCAGAACTTTGTGACTTTGTCCTGACCCATAACTATTTCACATTTGGTGACAATGTATACCTTCAAATCAGCGGCACTGCGATGGGTACCCGCATGGCCCCACAATATGCCAACATTTTTATGGCTGACTTAGAACAACGCTTCCTCAGCTCTCGTTCCCTAATGCCCCTACTCTACTTGCGCTACATTGATGACATCTTCATCATCTGGACCCATGGAAAAGAAGCTCTTGAGGAATTCCACCATGATTTCAACAATTTCCATCCCACCATCAACCTCAGCCTGGACCAGTCCACACAAGAGATCCACTTCCTGGACACTACGGTGCTAATAAGCGATGGTCACATAAACACCACCCTATATCGGAAACCTACTGACCGCTATTCCTACCTACATGCCTCTAGCTTTCATCCAGATCATACCACTCGATCCATTGTCTACAGCCAAGCGCTACGATATAACCGCATTTGCTCCAACCCCTCAGACAGAGACAAACACCTACAAGATCTCTATCATGCATTCCTACAACTACAGTACCCACCTGCTGAAGTGAAGAAACAGATTGACAGAGCCAGAAGAGTACCCAGAAGTCACCTACTACAGGACAGGCCCAACAAAGAAAACAACAGAACGCCACTAGCCATCACCTTCAGCCCCCAACTAAAACCCCTCCAACGCATCATCAAGGATCTACAACCTATCCTGAAGGACGAGCCATCGCTCTCTCAGATCTTGGGAGACAGACCAGTCCTTGCTTACAGACAGCCCCCCAATCTGAAGCAAATACTCACCAGCAACCACACACCACACAACAGAACCACTAACCCAGGAACCTATCCTTGCAACAAAGCCCGTTGCCAACTCTGTCCACATATCTATTCAGGGGATACCATCATAGGGCCTAATCACATCAGCCACACCATCAGAGGCTCGTTCACCTGTGCATCTACCAATGTGATATATGCCATCATGTGCCAGCAATGCCCCTCTGCCATGTACATTGGCCAAACTGGACAGTCTCTACGTAAAAGAATGAATGGACACAAATCAGACGTCAAGAATTATAACATTCAAAAACCAGTTGGAGAACTCTTCAATCTCTCTGGTCACTCGATCACAGACCTAAGAGTGGCTATACTTCAACAAAAAAGCTTCAAAAACAGACTCCAACGAGAGACTGCTGAATTGGAATTAATTTGCAAACTGGATACAATTAACTTAGGCTTGAATAGAGACTGGGAATGGATGAGTCATTACACAAAGTAAAACTATTTCCCCATGGTATTTCTCCCTCCCACCCCACCCCCCACTGTTCCTCTGATATTCTTGTTAACTGCTGGAATTAGCCTACCTGCTTGTCACCATGAAAGGTTTTCCTCCTTCCCCCCCCTGCTGTTGGTGATGGCTTATCTTAAGTGATCACTCTCCTTACAGTGTGTATGATAAACCCATTGTTTCATGTTCTCTGTGTGTGTATATAAATCTCTCCTCTGTTTTTTCCACCAAATGCATCCGATGAAGTGAGCTGTAGCTCACGAAAGCTTATGCTCTAATAAATTTGTTAGTCTCTAAGGTGCCACAAGTACTCCTGGATCTTTTTGACATTCACTTTTCCAACTCTTCAAAAACCTGGTTCACTCTTTGTCTATGTTCTACTCATGGGCATGAATGAAACTTCCAAATACTGATGCTCTTCAGTTGCAGAAAAACCCCTCAAAATTTACAAACACACAATACTTTAGGAAAACACTTCAACCTGTCGCACTAAATTCCAGGTTTCAGAGCAACAGCCGTGTTAGTCTGTATTCGCAAAAAGAAAAGGAGTGCTTGTGGCACCTTAGAGACTAACAAATTTATTTGAGTGTAAGCTTTCGTGAGCTACAGCTCACTTCATCGGATGCATCCGATGAAGTGAGCTGTAGCTCACGAAAGCTTATGCTCAAATAAATTTGTTAGTCTCTAAGGTGCCACAAGCACTAAATTCCGTATGTCATCTTCCATCACAGATAACTGCCAGATTGTTAGCAACTTTTAAGACTGCTCCCTCTTACATAATCAGCCTACTCCTTCCTTCTATTTCAATGGCATCACAATCTGCTATGGAAATCACAGACTTTGCAAATGTTGGACTGAGACATCAAGAATGGAAGCATAGATTGATTGCATAGGCAAAAACTTCTACTATCACATTCCCAAACAAAGTAACATCTATATTAAAACTTTTACTAACCTGTTTAATATATTCAATGAGATTTGGGATACAATTAATTTCAAATCTAAGATTTTTCAAAGGTTCAAGCCACTTGCACAGCTCTAAAAAACAAGACAGAATATTTTTGTGAACAGAAAGGTCATAAATCAGAATTGTATTTGTTTTATAAACCCATGCTTTAATTGATACAGAATATGCTATGCACTTAGATGAAATTTGCTAAGTATGAGCCATATTATGAATCATAAGCAGAAGGGATTTTAATAATCTTCATTAATATAATGAGGAAGAAAAAAAATCATATTAAGGAGGACATGCATCTGATTTGAATGCTATAGTATTCAGCTCATGCAAGTTGGTGCTGAAATGATTTTTTGGCATATGACCATCTTATGGCTAATCGCCTTCTAAATGGAATGAAAGTAAACACCTGGAACACTGCTGGATTGGCAAGGCATTTTCCCTTTCTAGTAATATTTTTGGGGGGAATGTCCCTAATGAAGAGATTTGTTCTAGAAACAATAACAACAGTACACATTATCATCTGTTAGAAACACTCCTGTCCCTGTTTTCATTACTCCTACTCATACACATAAACAATTTATGATCACTTTGTACGTAAAACTAAATTATAAATGCTTTTTTCTTATTTATTTGAAATTAAACAAACACCTCTAAAGAAAATCTCTCATGGACTCTAGGGGCCCCAATTTCCTTTAAAAATACAATGCCGAAGCCATTCAGAACCAAAACAGCAGCACATTCTTTTCACGCAGACAGTCACATAAAATAGGTAATTACAAACCAAATAAAAATCTTCTGCTCCTTAAATGCCCAAATAAACCCCATACCCAGCCACAGGGCGTTCTCCATCAAAAGTTCCTCAACTCTGGTGTTCACTTCCTTCCTTGGTCCACAACAACCTGGATTTGTTAACCTGCCAGTCTGGGGGTTCACAGGTGGAATAGCTGGAAGCTGAAGAATCGTTTATGTAGGATTTCATGATATGACTGGGTAGAGTGGCATTCATCTTTGGGCAAGAGACTGGTAACTGGAAAAACTGATGAACTAAAAGTTTTGTATTGAAAATTTTTGATTTCTAGTGGTGCCTTTTATGTTTGGAGGGGCCCAGAGTTCTGGGCTGTTTGGGAGAAAAATTTAAAAAAACAGCCAAAGTAAGAATCAGCCACTGACTCCCTATTTTTGCTAAATCTTCCCTTCCTAATTACACCTCTACCCCGATATAACGTGACCCGCTATAACACAAATTCGGATATAATGCGGTAAAGCAGCGCTCCGGGAGGGCAGGGCTGCGCGCTCTGGTGGATCAAAGCAAGTTCGATATAACGCGGATTCACCTATAACGCAGTAAGATTTTTTGGCTCCCAAGGAAAGCGTTATATCAGGGTAGAGGGGTATTTCCAACAAAGTGTGCAAATTTCCTGCAGTTATCGGATATTCTTGGTAATGAATATTACATAAAATATAAACTTGGAAGCTATTCAAGTTGAAGAACTCATTAGTATAACAGAAAAAATTATACATCTTTTCAATGACTCAACCTAATCATACACAGCTAAAAAGGGAACTTCATTGTATCCACTATCAAAACCAGATGATCATGAAGTACTAATTACCGACCTACAAAAAAATTTTCTATACATTCTGAACAATTCACTTGATAATGACACATACTGTACCTTGCAATTTGGTGTTATTTTCATCTGCCTTACAAAGCTTCAATAAAGGCGCTGAGTACTGTTCCAGCATTTGGACATCACTGGAAGACTGAACCACCAGCAAAACAAGTATGCATGCATAATTATAGGCAACCGACTTCTTGGACTTGGAGTCACTGAAAGAAGGATATAGGATTTTCCTCTTAAATTCTAGGCTAGCACACTGGATACTTGATAGATTTTTTCACTCCTAAGCCTTTATGAATCTGCCTGCAGAACTCCATCTTCATTACAAGTTCACCTACAGAATTTTCATACTGTGGAATAAAAATCACTCTCTCTTTATAGAAGTTTTTGAAAGCTAAAACAATTGGCAAGAGATCAAAATATAATTAATATCTGGTTAGTGTTTTTTTTTTTTTTACAGCAATTGCTACTTGTATAGTTTATACATTTCTTATGTTTCCCCTTTTGAAACTTCAGTACTCAAAGAAAAAGGAAATGGATAGCATTGGCTATATTCAAGCAAACAGTGAGTATATTTTCTTATGCTGCTTCACTAGTGCTGTTCAAGAAAGGAATAAACAAATCTGCTCCTCAAGTCATAAGTCTCTCCAGAAAAACATAGTGACATTTTCAAGATTCGGGGAAACTTGCGATGTGGGGGGAAAAAATCATCTCTTGTACTATATAGTCTCCAATCAGGAAAGCCAAGGCAAAGAATGAGTTTCATCTGGTAAGGAATGTTAGACACAACAAGAAGGAATTCTTCAAATACATCAGACAAAAAAGAAAGATCAAGGATGGTGTAGGTCCACTGCTCAATGGAGAAGGAGAGCTGGTAACAGAAGATGACAGGAAAGCAGAGCTGCTCAATGTCGACTTTATTTCAGTCTTCTCACAAAAAATACGTGACCGGGCAACTAGTGAAATTACCACAGACAATAAAGGGTAAGGATGTATATTGGGAAAAGTAAAGAACACATCAGAAATCTTCTGACCAATCTGAATGAATTCAAATCACCAGGGTCAGATGCTATTCACCCGAGGATACTGAATAGGGTGACCAGATGTCCCAATTTTACAATTTTATGGGGACAGTCCCCATATTTGGGGCTTTTTTTTTTATATGGACTCATATTACCTCCCACCCCATCCCAATTTTTCACATTTGCTATCTGGTCACCCTAGTACTGAAGGAATTAGCTGAAGAAATCTTGGCGCCGCTGGCAAAAATATTTAAACTCCTGGATGACAGGAGAGGTCCCAGAAGGCTGGAAAAAGGCTAACATAGTGTCCATCTTTAAAAAGGGGGGGAAAGAGGAGTCGGGGATCTATAGAGCAGTCAGCCTGACTGATTCCTGGGAAACTAATAGAGCAATGTTTAAAACATTCAATTTGCAAATACCTGGAGGATGAAGAGGTGACCACTAGCAGCCAGTATGGATTTACTAAGAACAAATCATGCCAAACCAGCTTTATTTCCTTCTTTGACAAAGTAACTGGTGTGGTGGATAGGGGGAATGTGGTGGACATAATACACCTGGACTTCAGCAAAGCTTTTGACACAGTTCCACATGACATTCTGATAAGTAAACTGAAGAAATGTGGGTAGGTGGAACTACCATTAGGTGGATACATATAATTGGTTAAACAACTGCAAACAAAAAGTAGCTATTAATGGAATGATGTGGGATTGGAGGGAGGTTTCAAGTGGGGTTCCACGGGGATCTGTTCTGGGTCCAGTCTCATTTAACATTAATGTAGGAAGAGAGAGGATACTGATCAAATCTGCAGATGACAGAAAGCTTGGGGGGTTGCCAAAACTTTGGAGGATAGAGATAAAATTCAGAGGGATCTTGATAAATTGGAGAACTGGGCTATAGACAATACAATGAAATTCAACAAAGGCAAATGTACAGTGCTACACTAAGGGAAGAAAAACTTCATGGCACCATGACCCCCTTCTGACAATAAAAATTACTACATGACCCGGGGACAGGGGGGGAGAAAGAGACTGAAGCCTGAGCCCCACTGTCCTGGGTGGGAGGGCCACCCAACTCTGAAGGCAGCACAGAAGTAAGGATGGCAATACCGCGGCCCCCCTAAAATAACCTTGTGATCCCCCTGCAACTCCCTTTTGGGTCAAGACCCCGATTAGAGAAACTCTGGTCTCCACCGAGAAATCTGTAAAGCAGGGGTTCTCACGCTTCATGGCACCACGACCCCCTTCTGACAACAAAAATTACTACATGACCCAGGGGTGAAAGGAGAGAAAGAGACTGAAGCCTGAGCCCCACTGCCCTGGGTGGGAGGGCGAAAGCCCAAGCCCCACCATCCTGGAGGGGGCCAAAGCTGAAGCCCAAGGACTTCAACCGCAGGCCGGGGCCTGTAACCTGAGCCCTGCTGCCAAGGACTGAACCCCTTCGGGCTTTGACTTCAGCCATGGGCTGTGGGGCTCAGGCTTCAGCTTTGGCCCCATGCAGTCTAAGCCAGCCCTGGCGACCCCATTAAAACGGGGTCATGACCCACTTTGGGGTCCCAACCCACCGTTTGAGAATCACTGCCATATAGTATAGGCTAAAAGCACATAAAAGTCCAGATTTCACAGGGGGAGACCAGATTTCATGGTCTGTGATGTGTTTTCATGGACATGAATTTGGTAGGGCCCTATATATAAGTAAAGGCTGAATGAACTAGGTATGTTTAGTTTGGAAAAGATTAAGGGGGAACATAAAAACAGTCTTCAAATACTTGAAAAGCTGCCATAAAAAAAAAAAAAGGATGGAGAAAAGTTCTTCTCTCTTGCCACAGAAGGCAGGACAAGAGGCAATGGGTTCAAATTACAGCATAGCAGATTTAGATTAAATCTCAGGAAAAACTTCCTAACTGTAAGGACAGTAGGACAAGGAAAGAGACTGCTTAGAGAGCTTGTGGAAGCTCCTTCACTGGAGGTTTTCAAAAGGAAGCTGGATAGCCACCCACCTTGGATGGTTTAGACACAACAAATCCTGCATCTTGACAGAGGGTTAGACTAGATGACCCTTGCTGTCTCTTCTAACCCTACGATTCTATACCTGGTTTCACAGGTAAACAGTAAGCTTGGATAAAACACTGCCTAATATTTCATAATTTTTTTTAAAACTGACCTATAGTGAAACAACCAAACATTTTTCTTGATGACTATATAGTTTCTATGCTAACAGATATTTGATTTCAAAAGATGTCTTCAATTTCTATGCTGTAATTCTATTTTGAATCCATGGTAATTCTGCAAAACCATCAAAGCGTAAGGGTTTTCTTTTGTTGTCTTCTACGCCATCTATTTCTTTACAAAGGGGACAGCTGGTTTATTCAAATAAGGAGTAAACACAAATATACAATTACCCTAAAGCTTCTTTGGAATAGTATTCCATTAAAGTAATAAGACTTTGGAGGTTCTTCTCAAGGCTAAACACATGAGCTACAGCAGACCTTCCAACAGGGTTAAAAGTAATCAAGTACAGGTTATGAAGTGTTCCCAAGAGGTCCGAATGGTCAGTTTCCTCACTGGCTGTGCACCGCTGAAAGTGGCAGAATAATTCTGAAATACACTGCAATGTCTGTGTTGAATGCAGGAGCCACAAGGCAAATGCATCATCATTGGCACCATCTGATTGGAGACCTTCTTCTTGATCTGGATCAGAAAACTGACATAGTGCTCTAATCAACAGGTTTGTTGCTTCATACTCAGACAGGAAGAAGAGGAGGCCCTTTTGTGACTGTCCCAGGAACTTCAACACATCTCTGACAGCCTGAAGCACACCAGGATGAGCACTTGTTATTGGAATGGATAGTAGCAAGGTGATAGATTCCAAGAAATGATGATTATGAAGGTATCTGCAGAAATGTAAAACAGAAGTATCTGTAACATATGATGATCTGCATACACAGAACACAGAGAAAATAGATCCTCTATATCTTATCCTATATTTTGGACCACCAGAATTTATTCTTTTGTATATTATGAGAAACCATATATTAACCATACTTAATGATGAAGTAGCAGTATTTTGAGCCTTTTTTCCCCACAATCTAATTATAACTATGTAATGAGGATTAAATCCCCATTGAAATAAATAATGTATACAATAAAACCACACATAGACCACCACCACCAATGAGCAAAAACTTTAATTTTTGGAATAGTCTAAGTTTTGAGTTCTTGAATGCTCAACCTTAACTTTTTAATACTGCTACTTCTTGAACTTAATTTCTCTTTAAAAAAAAAAAAAGAACACAACTTCTTTAGGATTCCTTCTCTGTTGTTTTTTGTACATAGAAATGGCCTTTAAAAGGCATCTTTTACAATATACATATACCCTGCCCATTCAGTCCTTGGTTACTCTGCTGCAGCTGCTAAAGATGACGGTGAAGGATTTTGTGATATGGATGCTTCTCCACAGCAGGAACTAGTCTGCGACCATCAAGTGCAAGCTCTTTTGGGGCAGGAACTGTCTTTTTGTTAAGTGTTTGTACAGTACTTTGCACAGTGGACCCTGATCCACGAACGGGGCTCGTAGGTGCTACCACAATACGAGTAATAAATAGTAAGACGGTAACTTTCGGTTAGTATTAACATAGGCTGAACTGGAAACAACAATGTAACTGCAATCCCATAAACCATCCAGTCCTCCCAAAAGCTTATTAAAGCAATCTGTAAGCCTCCACTAAAGGTATATTAGCAAAGTGAAAAATCTAGTGTAACGTTAGTCACTGTTTTACTCTATTACCTATGTAGTCCACAAAACATGCATAGGTACCAAACTGAAAAAAGAACCCAGTTCTAGTACCCAAAGATGGTATCTAAAGTGAACCACAGCTCTCTTACCTGAAAAGGACTGGATAAGGATCATCCCTTTCTGGGGGTCCTGTAATGCGTGCCATTGTTGGAAAAGATTTTACTGGTGGCTGAATCATTGTATGTGGTGCAGTCTCCATCAAATGAAAGATTTCATCTAAGAGACTAATAAGTTTTTCTACTTCTCCTTCACTGATATTAGAAGATTCCAAAAAATGATCCATATCCATAGGCGCCTCCACATCATTTTCATATTCTGGGTTGGTTCTCTCAAGTCCAAGGTCTGGTTCCTGCTCAGACTCCGTATGATTAGGAAGGGGAGGAGTGTTCTCTGCTAACTGGTTACCAAGCTTTTTAATGTCTGATAGAATCTCATAAAAATGGCATTTCTGCAGAATTGCAGAACCTGCAGTGACTACTCTCACAGTCTGATCTAATAGTATGAGTTCCAAGAGTTTCTGATAACCACTTTTTTCATGTACCTCTAACCCACCTCTTAAAAACATTTCCATTCCCTCAGTCATGCTGATAACACTATCCAAAGCTTTAAAAGCATTAAGCTTAAGGGAAGATGAAACATGATCTGCAAATAACAGTTCAAATAATGCATTAATAACTCCTGCATGCAAGAGTCCCATGATTCCTTGAGTCCCACATTCTGCTAGTGATGACACCAATTTTGTTCCAGCTTTAAGCTGTCGGACATTCAAAGCAATGGGCTGCCTGAGAGCTATCTGCAAGTTTAATGCCTGCATTGTCCAGTCTACTAATTGGATAATATAGTCCTGTTTTGTGTTCTTCACTTGCAAGTAGCTTAGTCCTTTTGTTATTAAATTTGGAATTTCTTCTAAAGCTGTGACCCACTTTGCACCCCTTTCTTCCTGATATAATTCCAGGAGTTCAGTTAGCTTAACTGAGGCTTCTACTAGCCCCGAATTTTCCTTGTCTGGATCTTGATCCTTTATCTTACCAACTTCAACCTCAAATATGGTCTTGAAAGGACAGTTAAAGTACAAAAGAGGTCCAAGCTCTCTTTCAAAAGGCTCATATGTCACAGGTGGCACTGAGGCTAGATCCTCAGGAGTATATTCAATGTCAAAGCTTGGATACTTAAATGTTTCACGTTCCAGATCAGCAATTCCATCTTCATCACTTGAAATCTGCTCATAGCCATCATCACCTGCAAGAGAGTTTTAAGTTTAATTCAATAAATAAATCAGTTATATCAAGCCCAGTTTATGAACTTCAGAGAACTACTCAAAGTACAAAAGTAACATACAAATTTTTATTTGGAAAATATAAAATATCCAAAACACTAAAAGATTTCTTTCTACTACTATAAGTCAAAATTAGTAGACTACTCTCTTTCACAGCGCGGCTGCAGCACATCCATGAATAATGAAGCAAAGAGCCTGTTTACTAGAGTGAGAAATCCAATCACAAAATGATAGTTCTAGACAACAACATTATGTAACAGCAGCAGCATATATCATAATTACTCTTTTAAACATCTCTGATAATGAAAGGCTGACACAATAAGCTGAATAGCTGCTAAAAATCTCTCCCTGATAATTTTATTCAGGCTCAAAAAAAATCTTTCCATAAATCTAGTTGTCTCTTGTCCTTCTTAATGTTCATTGCTTTACTGCTCTTCTCTGCTGGAGTCCCTATGAGCCAACAGAACTCCTTTGTATTCTTTGAAATGCTGACATTCCATTGGAATGTTAGCACATTGGTACAAACTATAGCAGGTCTATGGAGCAGCAATGGAAGGGCGTCTTGCTTCACACACCTGGCAAGTTAGGCATCAGTGAAGTAGTTAAGCAATTTTCAAGGCTGGGAAGCATGGATTATTTTGGGTCAGATAGGCATATATTAATTGGTCACTTTCCTGAGAACACAAGGGGGTTCTTGGGCATTGGTGAATATCAACCTTCCCTTCTCCTTTCTATATATTTTCACATATCCTTGAAAATTCAGTCTAATTCCTTTCCAAAATATTCAGTCCTCCATCATGTAATTATAAAAGTTTGCTACGTGACAGTCATGAGCAGTGGAGTTTGGGCAGGTTTTATTTGTTTTTCAGGGAATATTGGGGGGGGGTTATATTTTAAGAAAATAAAGATTATTGAGTTGTCATAGCACAGGGTTTAATACCAGCTATTTTTAAACTTACTTGTTCATTGAATTAAATTTGGATATTTATCAAGTCAAAGGAGTAAGATAGTGTTGGTAAAGCACACATACACCTTCACAATTACTGAGATAGAAGAATCTGAGTTTTTCTTATTAAATAATAGTTTACATTTATAGTGCTTTTCTTCCACGTTCTTTACACATTGAGAAAAAGACAAGGTAAGTGACTTGCCCAAACATCACACAATCAGAGCAGTGGTAGAGCTAGGATAAGAATCAGATCTACTCACTCCAAGTCATCTGCTTTAATCTTTTGACTACACTGCACCAAAAAATTCTATAATCTCAGTCATTTCTATTTGTGTATATTACTCACCTTCACCCTCATCTTCCTCCTCACCTTCCTCTTCTTCATCTTCCTCTTCCTCCTCCTCCTCCTCCTCCTCCTCATCTTCTTCCTCAGGAATACTCTCTACTGTATGACCATCCTCCTCATCCTCTTCCTCATCTTCCTCAACATCCACATCTTCCTCCTCATCCTCCCCTTCTTCTGGCTGCTCCTCCTCTACCTCCCCGTCATCCGAGTACTGGCCTTCTTGGTGAACAGATGTTCGATCAGGAGAAATTGGCTCAAAGTAGTCCTCTCTGTGATCAACATCATCTTCCTTTTCCCCAGCCACTGAAAAAGTAAGGACTAAATCTCATTACTAAATCCAGTAGTTAAGAATGTTTACAGGTTTTGTGGTGTGAACAGTGAAATTAAAAAAATGTTTTTCAAAAAGCATTAAAATGCTTTTACTTAACATTCACTACAATTATTTACCTTATTAGAATTGTATTTACATAAACAGTTCTATGCACTTTTAATCCATAATAAAAATGCATAGACTACTACTTGAATTCTGTAGTCCTTCTGCAGGAAAAAAATTCACTTAAGTCCATGGAAATTTTGCATGGGATATAGAGTGCAGGATCAGGCACTACACTGGTCTATATTTAAGGTTTCAAAAGTTGCTCACTTTTACACTGAATATAGTTATTCAAAATGGCACAGCAGAACAAGGGGTTCTCCTACCAGTCCTAAATCTGCATTGCTTTTCCTAAAGATGAATCTGTCAACATCAATGAGAGCAGAAAGCTCACCTACCATTAGGTAGCATGGTAGGCCTTTTTCTCCCTCAATATCCACTGCTGTGCAGTAGACAGAGAATAAGAATTTACATTAGTTATACCTGTCACAGGCATGGGCTCGTCTTCATCATCATCAGGAGGTGGAGGGCCCGGAGGAGTCCTTGGTCCCCTGGGCTGTGGTCTTGGAGGGCTCCCATTGAACTGATCTTCTTTCTCCCCATCAGCTATATTTTTGTTTTTTGAAAAACAAAAGATTTTATTTTGGGGGAGGAGGATGGAAAATGTAGCACATTTTACAACGTGGGTGCCAACCTTGATTATGAACCACCCTTCATGTAGCATATCCACCTCCATCACGCAACATCTAGGGGGAAAGTTAATTAAATGGAAGGTGCCCTCATGCTGAAACCATCCTTGCTGAAGCACCCATAAAAATTTAAAGCCACTGGGTGAATTAAAAGCTAACAGAAGTCATTGCTTATGAACAAAGATATTTCCTACATAAACACTGAGTTCAAGGTTCATTTTAGAGTTTTTTATCATGTTACAATGCAGATTTGTATTTACTTAGCCACTTGATTATTTGCTTTGAATGTGTTTAGTAATACTATAAATCTACCATGACTAGTTAAAATTATTTAAAATCAAATTTTAATCTGAATCTGAATGTTTATAGTACAATAGTTATATTTCTACAGTAAAATGATTAAACATCTGAACAGTGCAGTTCTCTCCCTAATTCTGAAACCAATACGGAGGCAGAAATGGAAGCCTGTTCGTCACTGCTGCACAGGGTCACTCTACTACCGGTACCATCAATCACTTTTTAGCAACCTGGGAGTCACAAACAGAAGGCTAAGTAAAAGGCTTTCCTTCATGTCCTTTAACTACTGCTTTGTTCATTAACCCTCAGTTTTGGAAGCAGTGATATTTGTCACCGACACTTTGATTTAAAAGTTTAGCTCATGGGAAACACAAATTAATTTACGTCTTCAGCTGCACCCTTTCATCAAGTACCTTGTGATAAATGAAAGTCACTTGCTCTCAATAAAAGCATTAGAAAAAGGAGAAGAACTTATTAAAAAATATTCTACCTAAAACCTACAAAGAGATAACATGGAAAGATGTTACAGCTGGATAATTAGGTCCAATGAAACCTCAGAATATGAAGATTGCCCTTTAGCCACCGGGATAATTAATTTTAATGAAAGAAAACTTTTGCTGTCTTACTTCAGATAATTCTGACATACTTACCATGTTTTGGGTTTCTTTTCAAACCGGGTTGCTGCTGGGGAGGAGGAGGTGGTGGTGGAGGGGGTGGAGGAGAATCTCTGTCATGACTTATTACCCTATCAACTGATCCATATATTGCTAATGTCAAACAGTTGTACCAGCCTCTTAGGACCAATCCATCCGTGTTGACCTAGTTTGTAAAAGAAAAAGCATCTTTAAAAAACTCAAAGTGAATTTGAGGATTTTTTATTTAGTTTTAAATTGCTAGTTCTGTACGGGTATATACTTAAAATACACACAAGAAAAAATGCAGATTAATATATTTTGTGTCTATTCAAGGTTTTAAAAAATTGACCTACTGATTATACCACATGAATAATTTTACAACCAAAAGAATTCATAACAATACATTGTCAAAGCCACTAAATCCAGTTTATTCAAATATTCATTGGGGCGGATAGCACTGAAATGCATCAGACAAACATAACAGATATGCTCAGATGTGGGCTACAATCATCAATAACAATTCTGCTTTACAACAGTCAACAAATTATTAAATTACTTAAATAAGAGTTCTATGTAGCTCAAAAGCTTCTCTCTTTCACCAACAGAAGTTAGTCTAATAAAAGCTGTTACCCTCACCCACCTTGTTTCTCTAACAAATTATTACTGATATGCCTCTGTATAACTAATAAGTAATCTGAAAGGAAAAAGGTTAAACCCTCTTTATTCTTCACATATTTGTATACTTGTGATGTTTGATTTTAGCGTTTTCCAAATATGCAGACTGAGACCAGTGACTAGACCAAGACATGAAGTGGTTTGGCTCTGTCAAAATGAAGCAACCCTGATCTCGAACCCCTTCCATTTCATCAATCAGGCCAAATTCTGAGGTGAACATTCACCAGGATGGCTCCAATCACCCAGTTCATTTTCATTAGTAAACTTAATAGGAGCTGCTCAGTGATCAACACTTTTGAAAATCAAGCCACTCATTTGGAACATAACTCTAGGCTAATTTTTAAAATCATGGCCCTAGTGTATTATACAATTGAACTGCATGGATTAGCTTAGAATGTGAGTTTTCCAGAGTAGGGTCTTCCCCTACAAATGCTTTGCACAGTGCTAAGCACACTAAATAGCAGCACCATGGTATTCAAATAATAGCCACACAGGAAGAAGAAAAACATTGAAACTATAGCATAAATAGGTACAACAATTACCTTTGCATTGGGTCTAAAGATAATTGAAGAGTTCTCATCATATTCAAGGCTGTTAAATAGAACACAAACTTATTTTTCAATGTTTAACAAAAATTCTTTACACACAAAGTATGGACATTTCTGGACGTGACCCTTTAATAATACCTTATTTTCACCTTAAGTGAAAAAAAGAACGAGACTTCAAGCCAGTATCAAAACGCTATACAATATCTATGCTTATCAATTTAGGAATGTAAAAAGCCCAAAGAACTTTCAATATACATTGACATTAAAGGGACACTATCAGTTTAAAAATCACAGTTTGGATCTTCTACCCAGACCCTTCAAGCATAGATCTCTCTCCCCTTACACAATGAATGAAGAGGGAGGGCAACTAGGGCTCATGGTAGGGAAAGAGGAGAGAGAGGCAAATATGGAAGCAAAGATGGGCAGGATTGGATGTACATGTATCACCTAGTCTCACAGATTTTCAGGAATAGATAAATTCTAAATTTGTACCATCTTTTCTACGGAGCAATCTCCCCTCACAGAAATCTTAAGCACATCCACAAACAGGGTGGGGTCATGGTGGAGAGAACCATGCTTGCAAACACAAAATTGTGAACTTCTGTTATTAACAGTGAATACAAGTAAGGGCCCAATCCTACACACACTTATTACGGACCATAATACTTATTAACTTGAGTAGTCTTATTACAGAGAACAGAGCTACTCAATGAAGTAAGTATTATGGCCACTAATCACTATCAGACCCTAAACCTTTATTTTAAAAAATAAACTCCTTTGGAGATTTAATAATACTGTGTTGAATTTCTCATTTCTACACACCAGGAAATGCAGCACATACTTCTATAGAAAAACTCTTGAATGTATGAAGCACATGAATTCGCAAATTCTTACCTTCCCAGCCTGTCAAAAACAGGGGCACTTGGCTTGCTGACATTGTTGAAAAACAGGTCTAACTGAAATGTATGTGGGGATGTCTCTCTGTTGATAGAACAGAGGGAAAAATTAATCCTGTCAGGCTTCACTTAACCAAAATAAATAAGACCTGAAATCTCTAACATATTATTGTTTAAAACTGAAAAAAAACTATATATATATATATATATATATATATATATATTGCATATTCAGTGAATGCATAAGCACAGACTATCTTCCTATATTACAGTTTTTACTGTGATTCACAAGTCCCAAACAAAATGCAAGGAATGTGCATCGGAATATTTTAGGACTTACCCATAAGCTCTATTGTCAGGCAAACTTGTGTGAGCTTTTACTCCTGGAGGAATGACACGTACTTCATTTATGTAAACCACACATGGAAAACGAACTACATCTATATTGGTACTTTGCTAAAAACAAAGAGTAAATAAAAGTTATAAAGCTTGAAAAATACTATATTGTTTTTACTTTATATTCCAACTTATTTATGTACCCTGTATTTAAAAAAGCAACAACTTAAAAATGTCAATCCTGATAATTTCTTTAACTTATTATTATGACAACACCTAAGATTTATATAATTGAAAAGGTTGAGAAAAATCTTTTTTTTTTTTTTCAGTTTGTACATTTGAAAGCTTCTTGTGTATAGAAAGTTTCATTGTTTCCCCTACAGAATTATTTCCCTTTTTATTTGTGAGGACCTTTCAAACAGCAACAAGGGGGAGAAACATTTTGAAAATGATAGTAAAGACAAAAATTGGCAGAGAAACTTAAGCTACTTTCAAAATTCGCAAATTTTCAAGTGGACAGTGCCACTTTAAACACTGTCAAGCTTATTATTGTAGAAGAAATAAAATGTGTCCCAATTTTAAATATCAGAAAGTAATTTAAAAAAAAAGAAGAGCAGCTGACATTGTTGAAGATTTTGTGAGAGCTACGCAAAAATACTATTTGGTGCTGACTTTTCTACCTCTGCAGCAGCATTTGAAAACTTTCAGGCACTCCTGACATCATATAAGTCAGGGATGGTAGAGATCTTTCAGGCCATTCAAACACCAGAACAGAGATATGTTTGCACAAAGAAAGATATAAATAAAAACAGAGCTGTGATGGCTTCCAATGTATTAGAAACTGAAAAATAATCAGAGTTTACCAAAGTAAAAGACACTGCCTCAGCAAACCACAGACACTGATAATTGAAAGTCTCCTTTCTCTCTACTGTATATAGCCTCATGAGACACATTTATAAAACAGGAAAAATATATATTATCCATAAATACCAGACAATGGGCAAGGAATTAAATTGTGTTTCTTACACATGAGCAGTTACTTTTCCTGAAGCTCATTATCACATTTCTCATTAGAACAGCTTAATACTATATATCCACTAGCCTGACAATATGTTAATTGCCTATCAACACATTCTAAAAAGTGGAACTGCAGTTAAAAGATTTTAAGAAAACAGGAACAAAGGGAAATTAAATAGCTAATGAGACTGCTTATGGGATACTAAATCTTTCACTATTATGTCATCTGTTCAAATCTAACTCTGGTCATTAGTATCTGCTGACTTTCCAGTAATCAATGTGAAATGGATTCATAGCTTCATTCAAGATTCTACAGAACAACCACACTGCACAAAACCACCACTATAATTGAATTCCTTGTAGGAAGTCTTAGCAGAAAAGCCAAGGATTTAATGATTATGAACATTTAACTAAATGTCTTACTACTAGGGCCCTATCTACACTGCAGACACTACTGTATTTGGAAACTGTTTATAAAACATTTTCAGATAAACACAACTGTATCATTAATGGAGAAGAGGAAGCTCATATTGTTAAAATGTTTTTTAAGCACTATTTTAGATACAAGAATGATTTTTAGGAGCTGTTTTAACAAAGTCCACACTAACATACAATGGTGCACTAAGATGACAGTAGGATGACATAGGGCCTAATCACATCAGCCACACTATCAGAGGCTCGTTCACCTGCGCATCTACCAATGTGATATTTGCCATCATGTGCCAGCAATGCCCCTCTGCCATGTACATTGGCCAAACTGGACAGTCTCTACGTAAAAGAATGAATGGACACAAATCAGACGTCAAGAATTATAACATTCAAAAACCAGTTGGAGAACACTTCAATCTCTCTGGTCACTCGATTACAGACCTAAGAGTGGCTATCCTTCAACAAAAAAAGCTTCAAAAACAGACTCCAACGAGAGACTGCTGAATTGGAATTAATTTGCGAACTGGATACAATTAACTTAGGCTTGAATAGAGACTGGGAATGGATGAGTCATTACACAAAGTAAAACTATTTCCCCATGGTATTTCTCCCCCCCATTCCACCCCCCACTGTTCCTCTGATATTCTTGTTAACTGCTGGAATTAGCCTACCTTGCTTGTCACCATGAAAGGTTTTCCTCCTTTCCCCCCCCTGCTGCTGGTGATGGCTTATCTTAAGTGAGCACTCTCCTTACAGTGTGTATGATAAACCCATTGTTTCATGTTCTCTGTGCGTGTATATAAATCTCTCCTCTGTTTTTTCCACCAAATGCATCCGATGAAGTGAGCTGTAGCTCACGAAAGCTTATGCTCTAATAAATTTGTTAGTCTCTAAGGTGCCACAAGTACTCCTTTTCTTTTTGCGAATACAGACTAACACGGCTGCTATTCTGAAACCTAAGATGACAGTGCAAAGTGCAAGGTCACACACCTAGGGACAAACAATAAGAATTTTTGCTATAAGCTGAAGACTTATCAGTTGGACGTGACAGAGGAGGAGAAGGATCTGGGTGTATTGGTCAATCACAGGATGATTATGAGCTGCCAATGTGATGCAGCAGCGAAAAAGGCTAAGGCAGTCCTAGGATGCATCAGGGAACGTATTTCCAGTAAAGATAGGGAAGTGTTGTTACCATTCTACAAGGCACTGGTGAGACCTCATCTGGAGCACAGTGTCTGCAATTCTGGTTTCCCACATTTAAGAAAGATGAATTCAAACTGGAACAGATGCAGAGAAGGGCTTCTAAGAGGATCAGAGGAATGCAGAACCTACTTTACAAGACGATACTTAAGAAGTTTGGCTTGTTTAGCATGACAAAACGAAGGCTGAAGGGTGATATGACTGCACTCTATAAATACATCAGAGGGATAAACTCCAGGGAAGGGAAGGAGTTATTTAACTTAATGGCCAATGTAGGCACAAAAACAAATGGACATAAACTGGAAATAAATAAGCTTAGGTCTGAAATTAGGTGAAGGTTTCTAACCATCAGAGGAGTGATGTTCTGGAACAGCCTTCCAAAGGGAGTAGTGGGGGCAAAAAACTTAACTTGTTTTAAGACTGAGCTTGATAAATTTATGGAGGAGATGGTATGATGAAATTGCCTACAACAGCATATGGGCCAACCAGGACGGCTATTAGCAAATATCTCCAACAGCCAGAGATGGGACAATAGATGAGATGGGTTCTGAATTACAACAGAGAATTCTTCCCAGGTGTCTGGCTGGTGTGTCTTTTCCACATATTCAGGGGCTAACTGATCACTATATTTGGGGTCAGGAAGGAATTTTCTCCCAAGTCAGACTGGCAGAGGCTCTGGGGCTTTTTTGCTTTCCTCTGCAGCCTGGGGCATGGGTTACTTGCTGGTTTGAACTAAAGTAAATGGTGAATTCTGTCACTTGAAGTTTTAAATCAAGATTTGAGGTCTCACCCTTGGTCTTAAAATGGAAGTGCTTAGACCAGGGGCGGGCAAACTTTTTGGCCTGAAGGCCACATCGGGTTTCCAAAATTGTATGGAGGGCCAGTTACAGGAGACTATGTCTCCCCAGACAGCCAGATGTGGCCTGGCCCCCATCTCCTATCCGACCCCACCGCTTCTCACCCCCCTGACAGCTCTTCTGGGACTCCTGCCCAATCCCAACCCCCCTGTCCCCTGCTGGCCCCCCCGGGACTCCGGCCGTATCAACCCCCCCTGCTCTCTGACCCCTGAGTGCCCCCCACCACTCCATTCAACCCCCCTCCTAACTGCCCCCCGAGACCCCTGCCCCATCCAACCCCCATTCCCCGCCCTCTGACTGCCCCGCCCCTGTCCAACCCCCCCTACCCCCTTACCCCGCTGCCTGGAGCACCGGTGGCTGGCAGTGCTACAGCCATGATGCCCAGAACTCCGGGTCAGGCTGCGTCTCTGCAACTGCGCTGCCCAGAGCATTGCACCGGTGGCACGGCACACTGAGGCTGCAGGGGAGGGGGAACAACAGGGAGGGGCTGGGGACTAGCCTCCCGGGCCAGGAGCTCAGGGGCCGGGCAGGAGGGTCCTGGGGGCCGGATATGGCCCGTGGGCCATAGTTTGCCCACCTCTGGCTTAGACAATCTTAAATATAATCATCACAAGTGCTCCAGCTATAATTTAATGTATGGAGCAAAAGAAGTATCAAAACGGTGTGCATGTGAGAGAAAGAAACTCCCATATGCAGATCTACTCTAGCCTCCTCACTCATTTAGGAAGAAGGATCTGCGGAACTCTTTGCCAGAGGATTTTGTGAAGGGAAAGACTATAACAGGGTTCAAAAAAAGAACTAGATAAATTAATGGAGGCTAGATCCATCAATGGCTATTAGCCAGGATAGGCAGGGATGGTGTCCCTCGCCTCTGTTTGCCAGAAGCTGGGAATGGGTGCCAGGTGATGATTACCTATTCTATGCATTCCCTCTGGGGCACTTGGCATTGGTCACTGTCGGAAGACAGGATACTGGACTAGACAGAGCTTTGGTCTGATCCAGTATGGCCGTTCTTATGTTCTTAAAGGAGACTCCCATTGTGGCATTAGTTTTAAAGCAAAAATTAAAGTCTCCACTGGTGGGGATTAAGGATTTTGCTATGTTTTTAACGTGGTGGATTTGATTTAAATCACTAGTCAAGAAGACTCGATTTAACCATGGTTTTCTACATGAAAATGTATTCTTGTTGGTTATTATAACCTTTATACATATTCTTCACAACTCAGAGATAGATGTAGATTTCATTTTTAGAAGGTACACACTATACATTTTTAAACAACGATTTATTTTGAAAACTTTTCAGATTAGTTTTACAGCTATATCAGAAAAATGAATGAATGATTGGTTATTTCATTTATCAAAGGTAATTGAAGCAGATATTTATGAACTCATTGGGAGGTGAACTATCATTAATATTTGGAGGATTTTCTTGCCATGCTATATTAGGAGGAGAACATCACCAGGCAGACATTTCAATTGTTTTATTTAACTGGCCAGTCCCAGATGCTTTAGAGGAAGGTGTAAGAACCCACAGCAGGTAGACGTGAGGTAATCTGGTCTCATCCTAATCTCTTCTAATTAGAGACTGGCTTAATCCCTAAAACAAGTTTTAATATCACTTCCAAAAACTATTAAGTAAGAATGGCCATACCGGGTCAGACTAATGGTCCATCTAGCGCAGTATCCTGTCTTCCGACAGCAGACTGTGCCAGATGCCTCAGGAACAAACAAACAGAATAGGGCCATTTATTCAGTGATCCATCCCCTGTCATCCAGTCCCCGCTTCTGGCAATCAGAGGTTTAGGGACACACACAGCATGGCGCTGTTTCCCTGGCTACTAGCCATTGATGGACTTATCCTCCATGAACTTATCTCATTTGTTTTTCAAGCCATTTATAGTTTTGGCCTTCAAAGCGTCCCCTGGCAACGAATTCCACAGGTTGATTGGACACTGTGTGAAAAAGCATTTCCTTGTTTGTTTTAAATCTGCTGCCTGTTGATTTTGTTGGGTGACCCCTGGTTCATGTGTTACATGAAGGGGTAAACAGCACTTCCTTATTCACTTTCTCTACACCATTCACAATTTTATAGTCCTCAAGTCATCTCTTTTCTAAAACAAACAGTCCCAGTCTTTTTAACCTCTCCTCATATGGAAGCTATTCCATACCCTTAATCATTTTTGTTGCCCTTCCCTGTACTTTTTCCAATTCTAATATATTTTTAAATGAGCCACAAGAACTGTAAGCAGTATTCAACATGTCAGCATAACACTGATTTATATAAAGACATTATATTTTCTGTCTTATTATCTACCCCTTTCCCAAAGATTCCTAACATTCTGTTAGCTTTTTTGACTGCCACCACACGTTGAGCAGATATTTTCCGAGAACTATCCACTGTGACGCCAAGATATCTTTGAGTGGTAACAGCTAATTTAGACCCCATCATTTTGTACATACATTTAGAACTATGTTTTCCAATGTGCATTACTTTACATTTATCAACACTGAATTTCATCTAGAACATACGACCGGCCATACTGGGTCAGACCAAAGGTCCATCTATCCCAGTATCCCATCTTCCAGCAGTGGTCAATGCCAGGTGCATCAAAGGGAACAAACAGAACAGGTCATCATCAAGTGATTCATCCCGTCGCCCATTCCCAGCCTCTGGCAAACAGAGCCTTGGGACACCATCCCTGCCACTTTGTTGCCCAGTCACGCAGTTTTGTGAGATCCATTCGTAACTGTTCACAGTCTGCATTGGACTTATCCATGCTAAGTAATTTTGCATTATCTGCAAACTCACCACCTCACTGTTTACTCCTTTTCCCAGATCATTTATGAATATATTGAACAGCACTGGTCCCAGTACAGTTCCTTGGGGGAACTGTGCTATTTACCTCTTTCCACTGTGAAAACACTAAATACTTTTATTTTAAAACCAAGGTGACAGCCATACAAATGTCCAATCTCTTTTGAATCTAGTTACATTCTCAGCCTCAATGACTTCCTGCAGATGCACTTTTGACAATTTCACTTTTAACATCATGCTTGCTTAAAGATACATCTCTCCCACACAAAGTGTCACCACATCAGGTGACACAATCACTGCTACAACAAAGTATCTTTGCAACACTGAACTTCTATCTGTAGGGTTACCCTCTGAGACTGGGAGCTTGGTACATCCACACTACGCCTACTATGCAATGGGACACAAAGGACCTATGAGCCTAAATGAATATTCCCCATCTCCTCATTAACTGCTGCAAGGAAGAGATGCACCATAGGATCCAGAAAAGCACTTTTGTTCCTGACTTCTGCCCTCATCCTCACTGTCATAACCTTATCAAACTGTCCCTTTTATAATTCCTCTCCCATTTCCCCATCAACCACCCCTCAACTTCCTCCCCTATCGATTCTTCTTTTCTTACTCTGCTACCTCCTCATTAACACCCACCCCATTTTTACACTGCCAGTCACCTGCACGACAAGCCACACAAGCCTTGCTAAAGCGTATGGGGCAGGAAATATCCACCTGTTGTAACTACAATGCATTAAGCATCTGGCCAGGCCAGGGCTTCACGGTGTGATACGAGGGCACTGGGAGCGTCTCCTCTGCATGCTTATGCCATGATGGCCCCCCCTACCCGAATCTGGAACAAGCAGCGTCACCCGCCCAGTCCTTGTCCCTGCCCCTCTACAGCCCACTCCTTACCTCGCCCCCGCCTGCGCTCTCCCACGAATCCTGCCCCTACCCCCAGCCCAGCCCAGCCCAGCCCGGCCCGCTCCGCCCCAGCCAGAGTCCCCACGCTCTTGAGCGGGCCAGCCCAAGTGGGGAGGGAGGATCACTCTGCCTCCCTCTCTCTTTCTTTGAGGGCAGGTGTGGCTCCGCGGACCCCGCCCGCCCGCCCGCCCGGTACCTCCGCGCTCTGGTGCTTGAAAGTGTCTAAAAACAGCAGCTCCGTTGCAGTGTCCGCCGCCATCTTTGCTCGGCAGCAGCGGAAGCACTTCCGGGTGAACGCAAGCGCGTCCAGGGTCGCTGGCGGCGCCTGCGCCCTCCGGCCCCTTCCCGGGGGGCCCCCCCCTCCCTGGAGCGCGCATGCGCACGCTACTGTGGCTGAGGCCGAGCGAGTGCGTGGATCGGACGCGTCGCGGAAGGAAGGAACGCACGCACGCACGCACGCACGCGCGGGGAGAGTCGGTCGGCGCAGGACCGTCCTTAGGCGTAGGGCACCATGACATTTGGGGCACCAAATTGCCCCAAATGTCACGGTGCCCTAGGCAGCTGTGTGCTGTATACACGGCAGCACCAGCGCCGGTGGCTCCCCGCGGGCTGCGCCCACTGCAAGGGGCAGGGCCGTTCCCTAAGAGGGTGGGGGGCCCCGGACAACTCCCTCCGCCCCACGGGTTACCCTTCCCCCCCCCCCTCCTCCGCCACCAGCCCGTCCCCATCCCACCTTTCCCCCCCAGCGACCCCGCACTCAGCGGCGGCGGCAAGCGGAGCGCCCCGGCTGGGAGCTGGCGGAGTGGAGCGGGCTGGGGCCGGGTTGCTCCGCTTGCCGCCGCCGGTGAGTGCGGGGAGGTTGAGGAAGGAACGGCCGCCCCCTCCCCCGCCACCCCGCACTCACCGGCGGCGGGAAGCGGAGCGACGGGGATTGGGGAAAGATTCCCCGCTCTGGACTCACCGGCGGCGGGAAGCGGAGCACCGCGGCTGGGAGCTGGCGGAGTAGAGCTGCGGGGGGCCGGGCTGCTCCGGTTCCCGCCGGTGGGGGGGGGGATCCCTTCCTTCAAGCCCTCTCCCCCAAGCGACATGGCCGGGGCGAGGGAAGCGGAGCGGGCTGCTCCCGGCCTCCCCCCCCCCCGCTAATCCTCTGGGCCTGTGGGGCCCCCAAAAGTGCCCTCCCTGCACAGCTCCTGCCTCCCAGACTCCAGGGGGAGGCTTGGGGCCCCACGCAGCCCCCCCCCATGACATAGGACACCCCTGAGTCACCGTCTAGTGTAGACGGGGGCCCAGCGCGGGGCAGCAGCGGAAAGCAACGCCTCGAGCGGCGAGGCCCGGGCTCCCTCATGCTGGGCAGACCTATAGTGATGGGGAAAATGTGCTAGTTGCGTTTGTGCCGCGGAGCCCCTTAATGCGGGAGGAGGTCCCTCAGCTGTATTTATATTGTGTTCATCACCATAGAATTTCATAGGGGGGTTCATTTAAGGTGAGGGAGACTATTGAACTGGGGCAGAGGGGAATGATCCCATAGTTAGGAGTCTCCTTCCAGATGTTGTCATAGTATTTTCTCGCACTAGGAAACCTCTCTGGGGGGAGGGGGACTCCTGTTATTAAGAGACAGGTAAGAGTAGTGTGGGACTTGATTACTAGAAATACAGATATTTGAGTTTGTGATGACTGGGAGAACCACATTGTGATTTACCTGCTGGATGCACAGATTGTGGATACCTCAAGAT
This sequence comes from Dermochelys coriacea, assembly GCF_009764565.3. Taxonomy (NCBI): domain Eukaryota; kingdom Metazoa; phylum Chordata; order Testudines; family Dermochelyidae; genus Dermochelys; species Dermochelys coriacea. The sequence continues at coordinate 44,116,444 of NC_050069.1, read as the reverse complement.
ATCTAGACAGACTTATGGGCAGTGATGGGGAAAAGCTGGAGGTCATGATACATGTAGGTATCAATAACATAGGGACAGGCAGGAGGGAGGTCCTGAAGGTCAAATTCAGGCTGCTAGGTAAGAGATTAAAGTCCAGGACCTCCGTAGAAGCATTCTCTGAAACTTGTTTCCAGTTCCACACACAGGGCCAGTGTAGGCAGGCAGAACTGCAGGGTTTCCATGCGTGAATGAGACTATGGTGTTTGGAGGAGGGATTTAGACGTATTAGGAACTGGGGAATCTTTTGGGAAAGGAGGAGCCCACAAAAGAAGGATAGGCTCTACCTAAAACAAAATGGAACCAGATTGCTGGCATGTACAATTAAAAAGGTAGAGGAGTTTTGAAACTAAGCACTGGGGGAAAGATAATAGGTGCAGAGAAGCACATGGGGCAGTGGGTATAATAGGACGGAGGCTGAGCCTCCCTTGGCGCTGCTGCCAGACCCCCAGTTGCTGGATTTGGGGTGAAGTTTTTGATTTATTATGCCCCATGCAGGTTCCGGAGCAGCTGAGGAGGCAGTATGTGCTATTTAGCTTCCTGAGTTAATCAGTAATCACCCTGGACTCCAGGGAGATTACTGATGAACCCAGAAAGAAGGTGAGTAGCACATATGGCCTCCTCAGCCATCCTGGAACCTGCATGGGGCATAGCAAAGCTGCTTCCAGATGAGCTTTGAGGGATGCACACTTTTCTCCAGGTGGGTTGAGGCCTGCGTGGCGGCAACTGGCCCAGGACTCTGGACAGGGGGGATCGGGGCTTTGACCAATTGGGGGCTCCTCCAGGCAGGTGGGGGGGTCCTCCGGCTGAGTGGGGGGTCTTGGGGTTCTGGCCATGAGTGGGGGGAGAGGGCTTCAGCTGGCTCGGGGCTCCTCCAGCCATGGGGGAGGAGGGGCTCTGACTGTGGGGAAGAAAGGGGGTCTCGGGGCTCCAACCGGCTCAGGGCTCCTATGCACGAGAGGGGGGCTAGCCTCCCCAAAGGGGGGCTCCACCTGCTGCCCATGAGCACATGGTTCAGACAGAGACATCCCTTAGAGGAGGATTTATTAACAGGAATTTTCTATATCCTAGTAAAGCGGTGAGGACAAGTTAAAGTACTGGTAAGAGCTGAAGAGAAACAGTCAAATGAAAAAGAGTCCCATTCAATTACGTCACATAAAGGCAGACAGCTAAAAAGTGACCAATTTTATAACTGCTTGCATACAAATGCTAGACGTCTAAATACTGAGATGGATGAACTTGAGTGCCTGACATTAAATGAGGATATTGATATAATAAGCATCACAGAAATTTGATGGAGTGATGATAATCAATGGGACATGGTAATAGCAGGGTACAAAATACATAGGAATGACAGACTCGGTCACGCTGGTGGGGGGGATGGCACCATGTGTGAAAGAAAGCAATGTCAAATATAGTAAAAATCTTAAATGAATCGAACTATACCATACAATCTCTGTAGACAGAAATTGCATGCTTGAATAAGAAGAGTGTAGCAGTAGGGATATACTACCGACCATCTGAACAGGAGGATGATGGGGATTATGAAAATAGAAAACTAGGTAACAATGAGGGATTTCAACTATTCCCATATTGACTGGGTACATGTCACCTCAGGACAGGATGCAGAGATAAAATTTCTATACACCATTAATGACTGCTTTTTGGAGCAGCTAATCTCCCACAAGGGGAGAGGCAATTCTTGATTTAGTCCCCAGGTGTCATACAGGATCTGGTCCAAGAGGTGGATATAGCTGAACCACTCAGTGATAACAACTGTAATGTATATAATTTAACATCCTTGTGCGGATGAGGGGGGAATACCAAATAAGCCCACCACAGTAGCATTTAACTTCAAAAAGGGGAACTATACAAAAATGAGGAAACTAATTAAACAGAAATTAAATGGAACAGTCACAACAGTGAAATGCCTGCAAGCTGCATGGAAACTTTTTAAAAACACGGTAATAGAGGCTCAAATTAAATAAATACCCCAAATAAAAAAAAGCAAGAGGACTAAAAAATATGCCACCATGGCTAAACAACAGAGTACATGAGATGGGTAGAAGCAAAAAGGAATCCTTTTAAAATTGGAAGTCAAATCCTATTGAGGAAAATAGAAAGGAGCATAAACTCTGGCAAGTCAAGTGTAAACGTACAATTAGGCAGGTCAAAGAAGAATGTGAAGAACAACTAGCAAAAGACACAAAAACAAAAGCATATTTTTTTAAGTAGATCAGAAGCAGGAAGCCTGCCAAACAAAGTGCTGAAGGAACATTCAAGGAAGACAAGGCAATTGTGGAGAAGCTGAATGAATTTTTTACTCCTCACTGCATACCATGGAAGGGAGATTCCCACATCTGAGTCATTTCTTAGGTGACAAATCTGAAGCATTGTCCTAGTCCAAGGTGTCAATAAAGGAGGTATTTAGAACAAATTGATAAATTAAAGAGTCACCAGGGCAAGGTGGTTTTCACCCAAGAGTTCTGAAGGAACTGAAATATATGTCCTCTGGAATGGTGGCTGAAGCATGAAGGGACATATGATTGCTTAGCATATTTGGCACGTAAATACCTTGGCGTGCTAGCTACAAAAGTGCCATGAAATGCCTGTTCTCATTTTCTGGTGACATTGTAAATAAGAAGAGGACAGCATTACCTCCTGTAAATGTAAACAAACTTGTTTGTTTGAGCGATTGGCTGAAGAAGAAGTAGGACTGAGTGGACTTGTAGGCTCTGAAGTTTTACATTGTTTTGTTTTTGAGTGCAGTTATGTAAAAAAAAAATCTACTTTTGTAAGTTGCATTTTCAGGAGAAAGATTGCACTACAGTACTTGTATGAGATAAACAGAAGAAACAGTATTTTTCAGTTTATCATTTTTACAGTGCAAATATTTGTCATCAAAATATATACTTTGATTTCAGTTACAAAACAGACTACAAGATATATATGAAAATGTAGAAAAACCTCCAAAATATTTCATAAATTTCAATTGGTATTCTCTTGTTTAACAGTGTGGTTAAAACTGCGATTAATTTTTTTGAGTTAATCGTATGAATTAACTGTGATTAATCGACAGCCCTACAAAAAATATATATTAGAACTGGAAAAGGTACAGAGAATGGTGACAGAAATGATTAGGTGTATGGAACAGCTTCCATGTGAGGAGAGATTAAAAAGACTGGGACTGTTCCGTTTGGAAAAGAGTCGAGGGGGAATATGATAGAGGTCTATAAAATCATAAATGTTGTAGAGAAAGTGAATAAGGAAATGTTTTTAGCCCCTTCACGTAACAGAGGAACCAGAGGTCGCTTATGAAATTAATAGGCATCAGGTTTAAAACAAACATAAGGAAGTACTTCTTCACACAATGCACAGTCAGCCTGTGGAACTCATTACAAGAGGATGTTCTGAGCACCAGAAGTATAACTAGCTTCAAAAAAGAATTAGGTAAATTCATGGAGAATAGGTCTATCAGTGGCTGTTAACCAAGACAGCTAAGCCTCTGACTGCCAGATGCTGGGACTAGACTACAGAGAATGGATGAATCATTCAATTTTCCTGTTTTGTTCATTCCCTCTGAAGCCTATGGTATTGGCTTCTGTCAAAAGTCAGGAAACTGGGGCAGACTGATCTGACCCAGTATTGCTGTTTTTAATCATGAGGTGAGAATGACTATGTTGTCCAGTGGTTAGGGCACTATCTTGCGAGATGGGAAGCTGCTGTTTAAAACTTTTCTCCACCTTCAGGCAGAAAGCACAGAATTGGATCAGGTTTCCCACATCTGGGGTGAGCGTTCTAACCAATGGGCTAAAAGTATTAAGAGAGGGAGACACCACCATCATCTCCTCCTCATCCAGGATTTCTTGCAAGAAATAACTTGGGCACCTAAGCCTCCTGACTCCAGGTGAGAGGCTTCTGGCTGTGGATCACAAGCAGAGATATGTGCCTCCCTCTACAGCCCAGATTTATGTTCCTAACTCTTGAGGGGCGGGATTTAAGACACATTCCTGTGGTCTGCATCTCCCACTGGTGAGCTTAGGTGGCTTCCTGCTCAGCATGCCAGCTTTTGTTGGTCCCATTCTTAGGTGTCTGTCTTTCCTCATGCATTGTATAGGGAGCCTAGATGTGTCTAACACTGGGTTTGCAGATCCCATTGTTTCAATTATTTTCTAGGCACCAAAAAGTTAGGCATTGCAATGCCTGTGTCCCTTTGTGGATGTCTATACTACACGTGCTGCTGTGGCACAGCTGTGTAGACAATTGTTACAGTGATGAAAGGGGGTTATCCATCACTCAAGGAAATCCACCCTCTCTAGAGGCTTTAGCTAGGTTGAATTCTCCCATCGACCTAGCTTTGTTTTAATGGACCCTAGGTCAGCCTACCCACATCTCTCTTGGGTTTGAATTTTTCACACCACTGAGCAACGTAGTTAGGTCAACCTTTGGTTAAGGTGTAGACCAGGCCTAAGAGCCCTTGAAGTCAGTGAAAAGGCCCCCATTGACTTCAGAAGGCTTTGGATCAGGCTACTGAGGAAGGGGACCTTGAAGTCTAGTGCCTTATTAGTACAATGAGAATCAAACTTGCGGACATGGCTCCTCAGACAAGCCATTCTCTGTCCATACCCTGTCCCCTTTTGATACTTGAGCACCTGAAAATAAGGGAGCAAATATGCCGAGAGCTTGAGACTTAGCCCCATTGGAACTGCTGTGTGTAAATTTCCAACTTTATCTCTTGGTATCTCAGGTTATATATTTTTAAAATGGGTATAATAATACCTAAGTGATTAGAGATACTTGTATGAAAGGCATTAGCTGCCTACAGCCATTTCATTTGGATATTTTTCACTTCCTGTCCCAAACTGTTGTGTAATATTGTTGTGTAACAACTACAATTTGAAAAAAAAACATGGCTGCATTGCAGTGCTGATTAAAATGTTCTGCAGATCTCTTTAAAAAACCTGTGTGTGTGTGTGTATGGGGAAGGAAGATTTAATTAATGAATAATTGTAAAGACTTTTCAGATCCTTGGATGAACATTGCCCGAAAAGTACAAATAAGTATCTGCTATGGCTAATTACAAAAAATTTGGAAGTGAGTTTTCTCATAAATGGCCTTTCACAGTAGTTGCATCTCTTCAGTGTGCCCAGCACATATGTCTGTGTGGGAAGGCAGCTGGGTCTCCTATGGGGATTTGATTGACCATCTGGAACCACTTTATGAAATGTAGGTCTTGTTTGTGGGGGCAGCAGTTAGAGTTGCCAGGTGTCCGACCAATTGGAGCTGCAGGGGCACCACCTGCGGGCATGAGGGCAGTGCACGGACCCTCCTTGGCCACCCATGCATCTAGGGGCTGCAGGAACCTGGTGTCCACGGAAACTGCCACCGGGATCCCACACCTGAATCCTCTGTCCCGACCTGGAGTCCCCTCCTGCACCCAAACTCCCTCCTGGAGCCTACATACCCCCAATACCCCTGCCTCAGCCGCCACCTGCACCCCAAAGCCCTCATCCTGACCCTATCCCAGACCCCACACTCCCCACCCCCGCCCAGCCCGGAGCACCTTCATAGAATATCAGGGTTGGAAGGGACCTCAGGAGGTCATCTAGTCCAACCCCCAGCTCAAAGCAGAACCAATCCCCAACTAAATCATCCCAGCCAGGGTTTTGTCAAGCCTGACCTTAAAAACCTCTAAGGAAGGAGATTCCACCGGCTCCCTAGGTAACGCATTCCAGTGCTTCACCACCCTCCTAGTGAAAAAGTTTTTCCTAATATCCAACCTAAACCTCCCCCACTGCAACTTGAGACCATTACTCCTTGTTCTATCATTTGGTACCACTGAGAAATGTCTAGATCCATCCTCTTTGGAATCCCCTTTCAGGTAGCTGAAAGCAGCTATCAATCCCTCCTCATTCTTCTCTTCTGCAGACTAAACAATCCCAGTTCCCTCAGCCTCCCCTCACAAGTCATGTGTTCCAGTCCCCTAATCATTTTTGTTGCCCTCTGTTGGACTCTTTCCAATTTTTCTACATTCTTCTTGTAGCGTGGGGCCCAAAACTGGACACAGCACTCCAGATGAGGCCTCACCAATGTCGAATAGAGGGGAATGATCACGTCCCTCGATTGCTGGCAATGCTCCTACTTGTACAGCCCAAAATGCCGTTAGCCTTCTTGGCAACAAGGGCACATTGTTGACTCGTATCCTTCCTTTACCCCAAACCTCTCATCCCCAGCCCCACCCCAAAGTCCACACCCCCAGCCAGAGACTATGCCCCCTCCCACACTCCAAACCCCTAAACCCCAGCCCGGAGCCTCCTCCTGCACCCCAAACCCCTCATCCCTGGTCCCACCCCAGAGCCTACATCCCCAGACAGAGTCCTCACCCTCTCCCCCCCCCGCCACCCAGCCCTGCCCTAACCTTGAGCCCCTTCCTTCACCCCAAACCCCTCATCCCTGGCCACACCCCAACCCCTCCCACACTCTGAACCCCTCAACCCCAGCCCCACCCCAGAGCCTGCACCCCCAGCTGGAGTCCTCACCTCCCCCCAACACACACCCAACCCCCTGTCCCAGCCCGGAGCCCTCACCCGAAGGGGCAGGAGGGGTGTTCGGTTTTATGCAATTAGAAAGCTGGCAACCCTAGAACAGACGCCAGACGCGCCGCTGAAGTCACAGCACAGCGATGCGGGTCTCTGCCGGAACCACAAGCTGCAATGCTGCCGGGGGGCCGCAGTGCTGATTTGATAGATGCCTTCTCAGCAGTATTGTTGCCTGCTTCTTACCCTTGAATAAAACGTGATTAAAGGAACAGGGAGCTGCTGAGAGAGTGAGTGAAGGGGGCCTGGGCTGGGCTCACTGCCTTGAATTTGCTGCTGGGATCCCTCCTCTGATCCTGAAAAGGGAGTCAGTGGAAAACTGCCCATCACCCGCTTCCTAACGTGAGCAGGCAGGACGCGCTGCTGCGTCTGCACAGAACAAGTTCCAGCAAGGCCCGATGAGTGCTCCCCTCCCACACCCACCAGCAGCTCCCCACCCATTCGCCTCCCTTCCGCTCCCAGCCCCACACGCGCATCTCTCTCTGGGGCACCCGTCTGCTTTCCTTGTACTCCCCTCACCTGCCGGCTCTTCATCATCTCCTTCCCCTCCCCGAGGAGCCTGACTCCCCATCCCCCGCCACCACAATCCACCTTCCCTTCTCTGACCCATCTAGCTCCCCCGCTCCAACTTTGAACTTCAAAGCTTCGGCAGAGCCGGTGTCCCGGTAGCGTGGATTTGCCGCGCGCCGGAGTTTCTTCTGCCTCCCGTGGGGAGGGCGGGCGAGCGCGATGTCCCCTGACCCTCCCCCGGCAGGACAGATCAGGGCACCCCCCCTTCTCCTCTCGCAGAGCCCCAGGGGAGAGCGGCGTTGGGAGTCTCGTGATCACCAAGCGGTGTCTTCGCTGTTCACCTTTCTTTGGTTTCACACATCACCCGCAGGGAGGGGAAAGGGCCGTTGCAATGACCCTGCAGGGCGAGCGAGGGGCTGGACGCAGCCAGGTCTCAGCTGAGCTCCCGCCTTTGGGCGCTAGAAGACGCACGTGTTGACCTCAGAGAGGCAACTGGGTCATTCGCTAGGAAGTGCCTTCCCCTCCTGCCCCATTACCTTCGGGTCGCGGCTGCCCCTTCCCCGTGCGATTGGCTCCCCTGTCTCCTACTGCCTCTCACCCTCGTGTCCCCCAGTTTTTGCTACTCCTTCTACCGCCTCCTCCTTCTCCCGGGCCCCCTCTGCTTTTCATCCTTCCTGCCGCTGCCCCCTCAACGCCGGTTTGGTATTTCCCGCCTCTTTATCCCCCTCTCTTTCTGCTCCTGCCCTTTCTCCCTTTTGCTGTTGCTTCCTCCCACTCCGCTAATTGCTACCCCTGCCATCACCTCCCGCTGCTGCGGCCACACGCCTACCCCTGGCCGTTGCCTCCTCCCCTCCTGCTGCCTGGTTTGAAGGAGCCAATGGGCGGGTTCAGTCAGGTGTCTCTTACCTGCACCACGTGGGGAGAGGGGGTGAGCAGGTAGAGCCACATCCCAAAATAGAGACGCTCGCTGCCATTGCGTGCCTCCTAGGGGCGCAGCCCTCGTTTGTCTTTGAAGAGGTTCCCAAGCAGTCAGCTACAAAAGGGGGCCGCTGCACACGCCTCCCCTCCTGAGCAGGTCTCCGGGGAGTAGTGGTGGGTGGGGGAGAGCTAAGTGGCTGCAGGTGTGCGCTGGGGGGGCGGGTTTCTTTCTTTACACTCCAGGGGTGGTGTGTGTGTGTGTGTGTGTGTGTGTGTATGTGTGTGGGGCAGGGTCTTTTCGGTAAAATTGAGGCAGGAATCTAGTTTCTTGCCCTCCCCCGGCGATCATCATGACTGCGTCTCTTGACTACCTGGTGATCTTGTTCGGGACGACTGCAGGTGCTCAGGGGGCTAAGCTGGGATCCGATGAGAAAGAGCTGGTCCAGCTGCTGTGGAAAGTGGTGGATCTGGCCCGCAAGAAGGTATTTCTCGGAGCAGGCCCCCCCAAAGAGGGGAGGGGAGGCTTCTGGCAGGGATTGCCCCTGCGCGTGCAGCTGGGGGCTCCCTGCGCGGGGATTTAACCAGCTGCCAAGTTAGGGCTGGTGTCCGCCAGCGATGAGAAGGCGCCACCCGGGCTAGGAGAGGCAGCCGCAGTTAGGCAACAGCCCAGACCACCCCTCTGTGACAGGGGTTGTGTTCAATCAAACAACGTCCACCAAGCCCTATGGCGCGCCCGCCCACACAGGCTTTCCCCCCGAGCCTGCAGCCCGCGGGGCAGCCGCCCTGTACGCCAGGGGGCTCTGGGCGGGGGAGGTGGGATGCAAAGCCCGGCTTTCCACAAGTCCTGCAGGGGGGGGGGGGGTTCTCCCTGGGCGCTCGCTGGGCTTCCTGGGCGCCAAGGCGGGAGCAGAGAGCGCTGACTTCTTTCTCCCTCCGGAGGCGGGGAGCCTGCATGAAGTGCTGGTCAGACCGGAGCACTTGGACCTGACCGAGGAATGCAAAGACACAACAAAGCTGGAGGCGGAGAGCCTGGCGCGAGCCCCGCAGCTGGAGCAAGCCCTGCAACAGGTGAACCCCACCTCTGCTTTCCATGGGGCTTCTCAAACCCCTCTCCAGGGAGTCGAGCCTCCCAGAGAGACACCCCCGACTGCAGGGGGCGGGCGAATAGCCCGCCGGATCCCCGCTCCCCCCAGACAGACAGACTGACAAACTCCTTGGGGGGAGGGGGCGGGATAGAGTGACCAGATGGCAAGAGTAAAGTATCAGGACACACACACTCACTTTCACTGGGCTGGGGCAAGGGGTTGTGGTGTGGGAGGAGGTGAGGGCTCTAACTGCAGTGTGGGCTCTGGGATGGGGCCATGAATGAGGGGTTCAAGGTGCAGGAGGGGGTTCTGAGCTAGGGCAGGGAGTTGGGGTGTGGGAGGGGGTGCAGGCTCTGTCTGGGGGTGCAGGCTTTGGAGTGGGGCTGGGGATGAGGGGTTCAGGATGCAGGAGGGGCCTCCGGCTGGGGGATCGGGCCGAGGGATTCGGAGTGTGGGAGGGGGCTGCAGGTTGAGGCAGGGCGTTGGGGTGCAGGAGGGCGTACAGGCTCTAGGCTGGAGGTGTGGGTTCTGGGTGGGGCTGGAGATAAGGGGCTCAGGGTGCAGGAGGGGGCTCGGGGCTGGGATCAAGGGGTTTGGCAGGCGGGAGGGGGATCAGGGCTGGGGCAGGGGTTGGGGAGGGGTGAGGGCTCTGGCTGGGGGTGCAGGCTCTGGGATGGTGCCATGGATGAGAGGTTCAGGGTGTGGGAGGGGGCTGCCTGTTGAGGCAGGTGGTATGGGCTCTGGGCTGGGGGTGTGCAGGCTTTGGGGCTAGACTGAGGATGAGGGGTTTGGGGTGCAGGAGGCTTCTCTGGGTTTGGGGGGGGGCTCAGGGCTGAGGCAGGGAGTTGGGACTCGGGGTTGGAGTGTGGGCTTACCTCGGGCAGCTCCTGGTCAGCGGTGCAGTGGAGCTAAGGCAGGCTCCCTGCCTGTTCTGGCTCCACACTGCGCCCCGGAATCGGCCAGCAGGTCCGGCTACTAGGCAAGGGGGCCAGGAGGCTCTGTACCCTGCTCTCACTTGCAGGCACAGCACCCATTGGCTGTGGTTCCTGACCAATGGGAATGCGGCACCAGTGCTCAGGGCAGGGACAGTGTGGAGCCCCATGGGGGGCCCCCCCCCCACCTAGGAGCCAGACCAGCTGGTCACTTCTGGGGCACAGCACGGTACCAGGACAGATAGGGACTAGTCTGCCTTAGCCCTGCAGCACCAGACTGGACTTCTAACGGCCCGGTCAGCAGTGCTGATTGGAGCCGCCAGGGTCACTTTTCAACCAGGCATTCTGGTCGAAAACCAGACACCTGGCAACCTTTCCCAAGGGACTGGAGCGATTCCCTCCCCCAGGACCGGCCCTGGCCATGCTGCTGGCTCAGCACAGCAAACAGACACCTCACCTCCGAGCAGGGCCAGTGAGTGGTGTGGCATGGGCCCTTCCCCAATGGGAAGGGTCACATTGACAGTACACAGGGTCAGGCGGACCAATATGCATCTGGCCATGCGATGTGTGCCACATTACCTCTGGCCAACCCCCCGCCGTTCGCCTCCTCACCTGAGAGCTGGGTCAGGGGGAAGGGGTCTGGGCAGAGTTTACCTCAAGCAGCTCCTGGGAAGCAGCCCACAAGTCCCTCTGGCTCCTAGGGTCAGGGGCGGCTAGGGTGCTCTGCCCGCTCCCTCCTCTCCCCCCCAGACTCCATCCCTGCAGCTCCCCTTGACCACCAATTCCTGGCCAATGGGAGTTATGGAGCCGGTGCTTATGGTGGGCACAGCATGCGGAGAGACACCCCACCCAGGCCACCCCTCCACCTAGGGGCCTCAGGGTCCTGCCGGTTGCTTCCCAGACAGGTAAGGAGCCTGCCAACTAGGTTGATCAGTCCAGCCCTACGCCAAATATGGGGACAAGTGGTGTCCCGATTTTATTGGGACGTCTAGTCACCCTAGGGTGGGATACTTTAACCTCTTTCTGTGGGGATAGGGACGGCTTCTCTCTCTATGGGTCTATTGCAGATGGTCTAGATGGGAAGACAAATGTGCAAAGAGGAAATGGGCTGGGGCGCAGGGTGGCCCTAGCGAGGCCGGCGGCAGCTGAGCACATTGGGAGAGACCAGCATCTCTAGGGGCCTCCTGGGATTCCCTGAACCTGCTGTATTCTCCTCCCCTTTGAGATTGTGGTAGCAGAAAGTTAAGTTCAGAATGACCCAGCCTTTGCTCTCTCAGGGCCCTTTCATTGAATGTCTTTGCGTTTTAGTTCTCTCCTTGAATTTCTGTATTAAACTTACTGAAACTTTATTTCTTCTCTGCATGTGAGCCAGGGTAGAGACAGACTCCAACACAACCAATCATATCCCCACAAAGCACAGGGGTGCTCTTTTCCTCTTTCCTAATAACCAGGAGGTCCCAAAACTCATTGCTGCAATGTTGCTCACTGTACAATGAAGAGCTGCAGCTCATTAACTTCCTCCAACTGTTGGCCACTGCCAGGAGCTTCAGTCTAAAGAGTTTTTAGTGGAAATTTTCAAACTAGAGTACTTAAAGCTAGGCTTGTGATGCTCTGTTGAGGCACCTAAATGCTCTGGGATGACTTTCAAGGGTGTTGGGCATGTGTAAACCCCATTAACTCTAATAGGATTTATGATGGCTCAGCAGTTTTGACTATTAGCCCAAAGTATTTAGGTGCCTAAATAAAGCATGGGAATGTGCCCTGGTTCTTAAGAGCCTTATATAGAACTGAACGTTTCCCTTTTCATGATCAATAAGTTGTAATGATCTGAAAATTACACTGAACCTTTCGTAACAAAGTGTAGCAGTTCATAAATATGTGCTCTGTCTATTTTTTTCAACTTTCAGTTTAACCAGTCTGTGAGCAATGAACTGAATATTGGTGTAGGTACTTCCTTCTGTCTCTGCACTGATGGACAGCTGCACATCAGACAGCTTCTGCATCCTGAAGCTTCCAAAAAGGTAAGGTGGCTGCACGCATCAGATATTCCTTAAGACTGATCTACTGTGGTAGTGGTTGGGTTTTAATGCAGAATTGATCAACTTCTTTTTGCTTTATGACACCCAGTGAGAGTTTATTTCAGCATATTCATAACAGAGAAATCTCTCATCCATCAATAAGCTTTTTAGACTCTTGGGGCTTGTCTACACTAGAGAATTTTCCAGTTAAAATGATAGTTAAACTGCTGTGGTTATATCAGTATAACTCTTCATTATTATTTCAGTTTAATAAGACCTTTTTCTGGTTTAGTTTATGCAGCTTTGGAAGTGGCTTAAGCTAAAACAGAAAAAGGGCCCTTGTACTGGAATAAGTATGTCCACATCGGTAGTCATATCAGTTTAACTACAGCAGTTTAAATTCACTCTCTACCCTATAGTGGTATTTTCCATGTACACAAACCCGTAGGTTGCTATAATGGGTTAATACAGGAACTGATTTGTAGGACTTGTGAAAAATTTACAATTTTAACATTATTGTTGTACATGCTGTTTTGAAACTTCGAAAGCTGACGGATCTAAATCTGAGCGTTCAGTCTTTACCTAATATTCAGCTTGCGCTCCGATGATAGTACTTGCCTGTATTTCTAAAGAACCAAACGCTGGTCTGATAACATGTCTTTATTCATCATCTGCCTCAAATTTTCTATAGTTCGATGATGTATTTCCAAAATTACCAATCACTAATAGACTTGCAAATCCCTATCTGACTTCTCTATTGCCAATAGAATTGCAGTGGTGTAGACGGACCTCAGTTATAACATGATTGTCCCTGCACGGTTCTGTGTTTCAGTACCATTAGGAGCTAACAATGTTTTAAGAATCATGCTACAGATTTATTCCAGTCTATTGTTTTCATTGATGGTTTTTGAACCATGCATTTCATTCTTTTCTGTATCTTGTTTCTTTAAATGGTTGAAAGCATGATGCTAGTAAAACAGTAAATCTTACTGCTAATATCAGACTGCGATATCAGATTATTTGTTAATGTAATAGTTGCTGCTACTATTTGGATTTATCACTCCAAAAAAGTCAGTTTAACAAACAAATGCTCCTGTATTATGAATCACTTCATACTATCTGATGTGTTCTAAACATGAAAAAATAAACCATATTTTAATAACTCTACTTTTCTCTCCATATGATAGGTAAATTGTACAGCAGTTAGAGAAATAATTCTATTTTATGCAGTTCATCCTCCGTGCAATTAGATTAAGTACACAGTAAAAAAAAAAAACAAAAAAACAAAAAAAAACAACAAATCTTTGAAAGTTGTTTTTTTTTGTTTTTTTTTTTGGTCATTTTAGTTTGTAAGATTGGGACGGGGGAGGGCGAGGGACTGCCTCTTTTCTATGTATTTGTGCAGTGTCTAGAACAATAGGAATTCAGTGTTGGCTAGGGTCTTCAGTTGCTATTTCAATACAAATAGCTGGTAATTTGAAATCTGCTCTGTGCTGATTATAGATTAAACCAAACAGACAAGCCAGTGACATTCTGTAGTTTTCTTGTGGATAACAAAATGTTGAGATTAAACCCTAAGTGTAAACTAAAACTAAGGCTTGAAAAATCATTAGCTGTTTTTGAGGACCTCCGTTTTGGGTGTCTAATATGAACTACTTCCAGGCCCTGACTTTGAGTGGTTGTTATGACATAGGCAGGTAAGGTTTATACTAAATGATTAAGAACAGAGGTTGGGGGGACGGGGGACTGAAATGTCATGAAACCACAACTGGGAAATACCAAAGTTTGACTCTCTGCATAAGAATTTGTGGGGGCGGAGTGACATTTATGAAATAAAAGTTCAGTTTTTACATTTTAAAATGAGAGCCAGAGTAGCAGTTTTAAAAGTATGTTGCAATTAAAGGAGAAAAAAACCTGCAGTTCAGAACTTCTGTAATAGAGAAAAATGCAGCTACTCTGGCTGTAGAGCTGGGGCTAGGTTTAAGCACACTAAGCAATTGCTTAGGGCCCCGAGCAGCTCAAGGGGGGCCCCCTATTCACTTTTTATTATGCATTTTGAGTGGGGGTGGAGGGACAGAATATTCCTGCTTAGGGCCCCAGTGGGCTAGTACCGACTTTGTCTGGCTGTAGCAGTCAAGTACACATAGAGCAGTGGTTCCCAAACTTGTTCTGCCGCATGTGCAGGGAAAGCCCCTGAGGAGCCGGGCCGGTTTGTTTACCTGCCGCGTCTGCAGATTCGGCCGATTGCGGCTCCCAGTGGCTGCGGTTCGCTGCTCCAGGCCAATGGGAGCTGCTGGAAGCGGCATGGGCCGAGGGACATACTGACAGCCGCTTCCAGCAGCTCCATTGGCCTGGAGCAGCAAACCGCCGCGATCGGCCGAACCTGCGGACGCAGCAGGTAAACAAACCAGCCCAGCCCGCCAGGGGCTTTCACTGCACAAGCAGTGGAACAAGTTTAGGAACCACTGCCATAGACGATAAAAATCATTGATGTGTGGGGCTCTTCCTGCCCTCCCCTGCTGGTGGGGTTGGTACAAGAAAATAACATTCTAACATCTGTGCTGATCTTCTACTTAAATGAAACATTTCTGAAAATAGATGCAACTCGCATCACTAACATAATACTTATCAATATTCCAAAGCCAAACCCCAACTTCTTAGTGTCTAAAATCCTTCCAACAGCACCTTCCCCCCCCCCCCCCGCAGCGCACACACATACATACACCCTCTCATTCCAATACACAATACCCCAAGACACAAATTGGCCACTAAATTGTGGATGCAGGGATCTTGTTTTGCTGACTTTTGGAAAAGAAGCATTACCTCATGAACAGCTGAACGAAGCATGGAAGCTTATGGCTGTAGAAAATACTGACTTTTCAGCCAGATACAAATAAGGACTTTTACATGTGGACACCATTCCATACTAATTAACTCAAGACATTTCCTGTTCCAAAACTTAATAGCTTTCAATGAACTTAAATATCCATCGTCCCCCACAACTCAATAAACTCTTCACTTCTGTACTTCTGCCAAACACCATATCCATGCAATCACAATCCTCTAGATACATTTGATTTCTGTTAAACTGTAGCAGAGTTAATTTTGTCAGATTTGCAAACAATACCTTGGAACTTTGAATGAATCAAACATCATAGATACATCTTTAGAAAAGCTACTCCTTATTATCAGATAGTTGTATTTTTTTTTTAAAAAAAAATCACTGCCGTTGCACCCCATTCTCTTATTCAATCTCTCATGTGTTAGTAGTTTAAATAAGTAATTGGTGATGCTATCCACACAATAGCCTTTATCATGTACCTGTGACAACCTACTTGTGTTCTGCCTGTTACTAATCAATCTCCTCTAGGATGACTTCAGACTTTCCAAACCTCTAAGAAAGCTGCCTTTTTTTTAATCAACCCAATGTATTTTTTTTAAAGTTTCCTCTTTTCCCCCAAATGTGAAATTTCTCTATACTCAAAAAAAATAAAATAAAATTTCCCCAAGTAAAAGGAGTAGCAATAATCAGTAATGCACCAGTGATGGGTTTCAGGAAGCTGACTTCCCCTTGTCAGGCCACCCCCATTGCTAACCTTAATAGAATCACACAATTAGGAAAAAGAGTTAGAGTGGAATATACAGCATATACTTCTATTCCTGGAAGATTGAGATGTTAAACTTTAAAACATGACACTGCTACATATTAAAAATACGTTGTGGGTTACTTTAAGAGGTTATCCTGCATTCATTTCTTTCCCTTTGTGCAGTTGGGTGCCTGCCTTTATACCATATACGACAGGATGAAGAATTAAACAAAACTATTTAAGAGTACGAGTATGTGGCATACATAGTGTTAGGGTAGTGCTTTTATTGGCACTTATGTGAGATTAGCTGTATACACTGGGCTTTGCTGCTCATTAGTAATGCATCCATCACAAGCACATGCTGACAAAACCTTTACACATCACACTATACATTGTCTGCGTTACAAAATAGCCAAAACAACTATTTGAAGTGTGATTATACTCTGCAAATAGAATCTGTGACTTCCGTTCATTGAATATGCTGTCTATAAAATTTAAAATGTTTTCTGCAAGTTTGCTTGGCCTCTGTAAATCGAGCTGTGACCCCTCTGGTTCGATAGGTATGGTGTTTGTAATAGTATCCATTTGCTCTCCCACAGTTGTATTGAATCCATAGTATTAGTAGTAATAGTAAAAAGCAGCAATAACCTTACCTTTTGGCAGTAAAGGAAGCAAATATTCCAGACTATACCAAGGGAACAGACTTACTGAGTAAGAAAGATTCATAACAATATTTAAGTCACTGAGAGAAGAGCCTTGTAAAAATATGTGCTATAATATACTCAGGTGAGTGTGGCTATTTTTACTTGAAAACTGTTTGGTTGCCAAGTATGAAAACTCAAGAGAACATAGACTGGATTCACCTTAGTTTACAGTCACTACTATGTCCCCTTACAGAATATCTTATTGCCTGAATGCTTCTACTCCTTTTTTGACTTGCGAAAAGAGTTCAAGAAATGTTTCCCTGACTCCTCTGATGTTGACAAACTGGATGCTGCTGCCATGACAGAATGTATCCTTTTTTTAAAATCATAACTTGAATTATAATAGCAGCCTAGTACTTCTAGAAACACAGCTCAGGAGCATAGGAGTGTTCATAATGCTTGTTTAGAAATGATATAATTTAGTAAATATTATTGAGTCATTAATGGGTTTCCTACTAATGCTTCTGTCTCTGGTAGCTATGCAAACATTTGTGGGACCTTGCAAAAGCTTTGAACAGTCTATAGGAGATTTTGAAACTGAAGTTTGTCCTTTCTCTCCTTTACCTCTGAATTTTGCCATATTAACAATCACTGCCTTAGTGTTTTGTTTAATGTCAAGTTTTGATAAACCTTGACTCTTAGTTACTAAAACACTTGAAGGGAAACACTGAGATAAAATTTGCATGTTGATGGCGTGCATTTAAAATGCTTCCAATTTTCATAGCATTTTTTCAGCCTTGTTTGGCAGATATTAGATCATGGATGTTGTGGGAGCTCCAGTTTTAATTTCTGGAACACTTATTTCTGAGGCGATTATGGTATTCAACCTTTGAATAGTACATGGTTGCTTTCAATACCTGAGGTATCCAGACACATGATGCTTCATGTAAACTCTGCACAGTATACCTTCTAACATGCAACTAGACTAGGAATCCTGCCTCTTCACTGTCTTCTCTCCTTCTCTAGTATGGAGAGGGCATACAATACTTGAGAACAGTTTCCGAAAGCTTTTTTAGTTAGTCAGTAACCCAGTTAAATATGGCTCTTAAAAAAAATCTTTGCTGCGTTATTCTCAGTCTGCACTGGAGACAATCCATAGCAACTGAAACTCACCTCCAGAAATGTCTGCGAGCTAGACTCTTCCTCCTGCCTCCCTAATGGCTAGTGTCTTGTTTCTTACGTCTGCACACATCCCCGTTTTGTAACTCAGAAGTAGAAAACACTTGACTCCTCAAATGACACCACCAAAGGGAGCCTGCAAAGGCTGGCTGGCCAGGAGGGATATGAATTTAAAATACTCTTCTCAGTTTTCAAAGCTAAAATAAATATTGGTGAGAAACAGTTGGACTAGGTTACACTCCATATGTAAACACCTGGTGTACATTTACAGTGATTACCAGTAAAGCTGGCATCTGCCACACAGGGACATCTGAGATAATACAGCCTAAATAAAAATAGTAAATAACTGCAGTTTTTTGCATATGACTATGTCGCAACAGTGCATAAAGTAGTTGTTGTTGTGTCAATGTTTTAACTGTGGAATCCAAAGCTTGAAAGTAGCTTCAGATGTCAGAGCAGTGTAACTAACTTTTCCACTAAGGGAGATGTGCCTTATTTATCTCACTACCCTAAAATACGTGTGTGTAGATTTGTTAATATACGGTATCTCTGCCATTTATTAGGCTCTCCTACACAGTCCCGGAAGGGGTAATGTTGTCTTTTTACTACTGTTGTCTGCAAACATGCAAGGAACTTCTTAGAAAACATAAGAAAAGTCCCTGCTTCAAAGAACTTATGGTCTAAAGATTATCTATCGCAGCATCCCTGAACAATAAACTACTTGTGTTTTGTACAAGGAAATTGAAAGAGACTGCACTGGTGAGAGATGTTTTATCCATTCAATGGGAAACGAGGTCTGATGTACCTCTTTCCTCTTATCTCTGGGTAGCAGAGATTCTGACCAACCACAAAAGAGTCAAATGTTCAGTGACTCAAATAGTATAGTACTGACCAATACACAAGGGCATTCTTGGTATTGGGAGGGCAATGATGAATCTTGTATTGAGAATTTGACCAGATAATTTCCATAGCCATTGTCCTCTAAATGTCACTTAGACCCACTCTGAGCGGGGTTGGATGGCATGGTGCTTACAACTCCAGTGACTGCCTGAAACTTAGCTTAGGACTATATGTACCCTACATGCTGTTATGTGCAGATATGGTGCATGCCCCCTAGCATGGGTATAAATAGCATATAGATGGTGAGGCACTTAAGCAAATAGAGTAAAGAAACATCAGAACCTTAGGGTATATACTCTACATGCCCAATCAGTGCATCCCCTATCTACACTGCTATTTTTAGCACTATAATGTCCCACTGCTGGAGCCTTTCCCTACCACAGTGAAAGGCTCTGGCAGGGGTGAGGCAGTGGAGAAAGGTTCCAGCAATAGGAAGCTGCTGGAGCCTTTCCCTGCTGTCCCCCACCGGAGCCTTTCTCTGGTGCTGCGTGTAGCTACTCCACAGTGCAGGTGCAGCCTGCTTTTCACTGCTGCATGTAGTTACACATAGCCTATGTGCCACTGCCAGTGTAGACAAGGTCTATATTGTAGTTCCCATTGCTTCTACCACCAATGGAGCTTCAACAAAATACCCTAGTGTAGACCTGAGTTCTGAACTGGATAGACTAGTTAATTGCACACCTCTCTGAAAACATATAATTTTAGTGATTGGTTTTATTTGTGGCTTTTTGTTGTCTTTCTGGTTCCAGATTATTTGACTGATTTGTAGGTCTGTTTACCTTGGTGACTTTTCTCATTGTAAACCTGTTCGGTTTATATGAAATGGCTAAAATATTCACTGTCTCTTCTAAGTGTGCTTCATTTGATTGGATAATGAATTTTGTTCTCATGGTGGGGTTTTTGATTTGGTTCATGTGGTTTCTTAATTACTGTTACAGAGTGGCTTATTTCATAGACTGCCAATTTTTGTCAGACTGGGATAGTATTTCTGTGTTCTTAAAGTAGTGGTAGAAACTGGTAAAAATGTCTAGCAGATGATCATTTCCTGATGTTGGGGAAAGCACTGTGTAAGTGGCTTGCTTACTTATGACACTAATATCATTAATTGGTGGTCTGTAACAATGTGCAAAATATTTGCAATAAACTATTAAGATACTTCTATGTTTGCATTACCAACTTAAATAGTCCCATTTCACTGGAAAAAAATTACTACATTAGGCACTTTCCTTCAAATATGAGTGAATTTTGTAGTGACATTAGGCAGACTCTGACTGAAAGGTAACTCAAACTTGAAATAGGCACTGAAGGGAAAAGCCAGACCTGCAGAGTATGAAGTCACTTGAAAAGAAACATAAAAAATATTGCATACTCTCGCAGAATTTCAACAGTCCCTCTGCTCTTAAAGCAACTAAGTATCTTCCAAGTCGAGAGGGCACAAGGTCTGAATCTAATGTGAAACAGTGGAACTTTGTATAAGTCAAATTCTCTGTTGCCCTGTACCTTGTATGCTGACTGCAGAATAGGGAGGCAGTATGGCTAATGGATAAACAACTTGCTTTGTTTAGGAGACCTGGCTTGTATTCCTGGTTTTGCCACTGGCCTGATAGGTGACATTGAATAAGTCATTTTGCCTTTCTGCACCTCAATTTCCCCATCTGTAAAATGGGGATAATTCTTCTTTGAGAGGAGATTTGACATCTGTGGAAGAAAAAAAAATGTATAAGAGTAAAGTAGTATTACAATATAAAATGCTACCAAATCAGAATGGTAACATTATGCATTCATTCTCAGTAGTGTAAGTGACTGACTGTACAAGGTGCAGGATCATGGACAATCTAGCCGTGTGTGTGTGTTTCTCTTTTCAGCTAACCATAAGTAGGCCCCGGCACGGAATGTTAAATAACAGTATGTTATGCTTGATCATGTATTTTGTGCAAGCGGGGGGCAACCTTTTTTTTTTCTTTTTTTTTTACAAAAGAGTACAGAGTTATTAAACTGAATTAATAATTGGGTACCTTATTTTGCTTTTAGAGAGGATTTATAACCAATTTCATCAGCTAAAACTACCTCAATCTATGGTAAGAAAGGGATTCTAGTTTCAAGAATTAGTCCATCCTGTGAAAGCACTCTGCTTTCTCCCACCACTCCTCCAATGGAAATCCATAAGTAGTGTGTTTGGTTTTGTTTTAAAGGCTGCTGGGATGCTAAAGAAGGGAAATAGTGCTCTAAAAGGTGCCACCTCTAATTTAGGGAGTTGAGGAAGAACTTATGCTACCTAACTAAGAATCTTCTTTCTGATGAGAGGTCTCCTCTCCTATCTTTTATTATGGAATCAAGCCTTTTTTTTTTTTTTTTTAAACTGTTCGAGTTTGTGGCAAACCTTGTTTTCTTGGCATGACTTAAGAGTGAAAGAAATGTGACAGTAACAAGAAAATAATCACCACAGAAAAGCCACTGGAGAAACAAGTACATTCCTGCTAAGAAAAGAGTTGTGGTTATTCAGGAAATTATGTTAAACTCGTGTGCAAATATACAGAAGGCTAGGGAGTGTTCATTTTGCACCTCTGTACCTCCCTAATTCATAGCACTTCTTGATTTGCAGAGCTTGCTGAGCCAGTTTTCACTGTTGTGAATGCCTTTAGAGTGGAATGAATAAAGCTTGCATGACTATTACTAGATCAGTCTCCAGAAGACTCATCCTCCTTTCCCTCAAGATCAGGCATGCAGAAGCCATTAAATGGAAAGTAAGCAGAGGATATAATTGGAGCAAGAATAGCTGTCTTTCTTCTTTCTGGGCTTAGTGGGAGGAGGACTGTCTTAATGAGGAATATATATTGAAGGGTAAACAGTCTAATACCTTGAAGAAAGTACTCCTGATCTTCTGTTGTTGCTCTGGTGTGTGTGTGTGTGTGTGTGTGTGTGTGTGTGTGTATACTACTCCCCGCTCCACACTCCCAATCATGAATTTGAACATGCTGAACAGAATCTGGATAGCAAAGTGGCAAAAATAGTCTCTCTATCAGGAAGACTGTAAAAAGCATTACATTGAGCACAACTATAACTCAGCACTCAAAGGTTTTCATGTTAACTTAATCCCCTCACTTATGTAAGTTATCTATTATTCATATTTATTGTTGTGGTGCCTAGGGATCACCCAGGATTAAGGCCCCATAGTGCTAGTCAGTCTTTTTCATTTGGCTTAAAATGTTAGATGTCCAAGTGTAGGTTGGTGATCCAATTAATTGGTTCAGGCGACGTGGAATGGATAGCAGAGGCCTTGCCAACTGAAAGAATTTTGGGGTCCTGTGCACAATGGGAATGGAGCTGGGGGCCACCTGCGTGGAGTTGTGACCTGGCCTGTGGAGTCACAGTGCCACTCAGGTTTGGCCTGGCTGCTCTTCTGTCAGGGAGGGAGCAGCTGGCCCAAATTTTGAGGGAGTGGTGGTGTGACCTAGTGTGCAGAGTTGCAGCTCCACTCACTTCTGCTATCCTCCCCCCACCCCTAGTGATTGGTGGGGCCTCTGGGCTAGTGTCCAGAGAGTACATTGCATAATTTGGGCCTGGGCAGATGTACCTGTGGAAGATGATTGTGTATGTGACATTGGTAAGGCATTCCATAGTTGGATGTCTGTTTCTGCTGTCACAAATAGCGTCTCAATCACTGTTCATAGAGAAAGTCAGTACATCTGCCATGTGATATGCAGGAGAGGTTCAAAGTGGACCATGTTTCTGTGGAAGTGAAAAGGGAGGTGTTGGGAGTGGGCGTGTTTTTGTTTTTTGAAACACTGGCATCCTTCCGCCTTGCTTGCCATTCGTTTTTGGGAAAACCCTAAATCTTCAAGCTCTTACACTGCAAGCCAGAGAAGTTTTCTGGAAGTTAAGTTAGAATCTTGGTATGTTGTTTAGGTCTTTGTGCATTGAAAGGTCCTTGTTCCCTCAAATGTAATGGCTTTTTTGAAGAACTCTCATGTTGAGACAAATTTGGGGTGGGTGGATATGTGCCAGGATTGAAAGCCATGGGGGATAAGCTAAGGGAGAAAGGGAATGGGAGGAGGGAGGCCATATGCAGCAACTGTGGAGTGAGACTGAGGGAGGGTGGTGGTGGTGGTAGGGAAAGAAACTATCTGTACAAATGGGCCTAAGGTAGAATGCTTGAAGTGACTCTCCCTCAAAGCAGAAGGAATTGGTATTGGAGCTGGGAAGTAAACTTCAGGAGTTCCTGGCTCCCAGTCTTGTACTTACTCAATACAACATCTAAGAATATAAATGTACCTATGGTTGCATTGTAAATAGATCCTATATCTACACAGGTATTGTTTGTAGGATTTAATTATTTTGGACTTCTTTATGTCCACAGTGGAAGTCTTAAAACTTTCTTTAAACATCCTCTTCCTCTTCTCTACTATGGAAATAGACTATTTCTGTATAACAGTCTGAGAGAAACTAGCCAAATTCACAACATGAAATTATACTCTTGATCTATTCATTTTTTTTATTATTTTTTTTAATTACTGTTTACAAAGTCTTCCCCAGAAAACATTAAAAACCTTTTTCTAAAGTAAAAGAAAACAATGCTTGGAAATCACTGCTACATGCAAATAGTCATGCATGCTTTGCTGGCTACATCTGAATCTGTTTTTATTCAGAGCAGGGTGGGGTGTTTTTTTTTTTTTTGTTTTTTTGTTTTTTTTTTAGTTTCCAACAGCCTCTTTAATATGTGCACAGTGATCCATTCTTTCTTACCCAGGCTTGTAAAAAAAACTGCTCTCAGGTAAGAAGGAGCAAAAATGAGAGAGATCCCAATTACTCTCACTAATGTTGACCACATTTTTCTCTCTACTCCTGCTAATGCAAATAAAATGAATAATTTAGCTAAACTGATTCCTTGTGTCTCAAGACAAAGGCTGTGTTGGCTCTTGGAATATTTCTAAAACAATGTTTGCTTCCACTAAAAAAGCCACTTTGAATTTTTTGTGGTCCCCCCCAACACAAACACACACTGGGGGAGAGTAAAAATGTAAGAAAGCAGAGTGTGGTGGGGGGGGATTGCTTTGTTCACACTCTAAGTGGAAAGAATTAGTGATTTTTTTTTTTTTATTTTGATTAGTTTCCCCCCTCTCTGTTTGGAGAGGGATGGTAGTACAGATGGGAAGCAATCCTGAAGTTAGGCCTAGTACTACAAGGTAATGGTACATGGCACAAAATGAGGTGACGTGAGGAATTCTAGAATAAAGAAATAAATATTGGAGATAACTCTCTTAAACTGATGTTTTTAAAAAAAAAAAAAAAAAAAAAAAAGCCTTTCCCCAAATAATATAACACTTAAACAATAAATAAACTTCTAAATTGGACACTTGGATAGAAAAAAATCTAGAAAAATATGTTGAATACAGCTAGTTTGGAAAAAGTGAGTATATTTAATGAGAATATTTAGTTAAAAATTTAATGAAAAATACTCTTGAGTGTGGGTTTTTTATTTTTTCTATTTTAACAAATTTCAGTTTCTTTCAAGTTGTAGTGGTCAGGGCCTCACTTAATCAAAGCCATAACTTCAACTGATGTGGAGATATTGAAATGTCTTGTATATTGTTTTGTATCAGTTTGTAAATCAGACTGTGGTCAAGCAACAAAAAACACCCTTAATAGAGTTAAGCCCTGCATTGCTGTGCCAGTTACACAGCACTTCCTAAGGGATTGTCTTCACTGCAGAGTTCACTCAAGTTGTAACCTGAGTGTTGTCCCTTACTCAAGTCCCATCTTCACACACAAACCCTTAATGCAAGAGTGGTGATACTGTTAACTTGGGGTGGCTGACGTACCAGGGGGTGTAAGCTAAAGCCTGAGCGAGCACAACTCAATCGCTAACTCAATAGCTCTGCAGCTGAAGTGTTGTTTTGCAGGAGTCTTTTTCTGTCTGTGTAGGATCACCATATTCCTGAACAAAGTTATTAATGCTGACAGAAGCTTTTTTCCATTAATATAGCTGCACCTAAGCCTGAGATTACATCAGCATAGCTATGTCAGTTAGGGGTGTGTTTTACTTTTGTTTTTGTTTCACATTCCTGACATATGCAAGTGTAGACCTAGCTGCCTCTTACCTGAGATAAGCTAACTTTAGAGGCATTCACTTGAGTTAATTCTGCAGTGAAGACATACCTAATCCAGTTCTGGTACTTCTCTTGAATGTCTGTGCCTTCCTTTAGATCAGTGGCTCTCAACTGTCCAGACTACTCTACTGAATTGTATCCAAGTAGGAAATGATATGCTAGATCCAAGGAGAGGAGCAAATTGTGAGAGATGCCATGTAATTTATATTAGGAAGTACTTAGCAACCTCTTAGTTTTTTATGAGCAGCTAGTCATTGTTTTAATTTGCCTTTTCCCTTCCTGCAGAAAGAGAGGTTTTAATCCATGTGGAGCATTTACGGTGGGGATTACAATTGCTATGGTGAGATTTAAGAGAGGACTCCAATGTATTCTGAATGCAGGAAGGTCTTTGACTTTCTTTAAATTCTACCAAATAACTTATATTTTTTATGGGAGCTCTTTTAGCATCTCTGCTGTGCTGTCATCAAATGCTTCCTAAAGTGATCTGGTGTTCTGGTAGGTGACAGTGGTTGGGGGAGGGTGTTTGAACTGTCAAGATAACTGAATCACAAACAAGAACACAGACGTACTATTTTAAGTATAAATTGACTGTGTCAAGGATACCGTGAAAGCTTGTTGGCCCATGTGCAGGGTGGGGAATTCTCTGTTCAGTTATAAATTCATTTACTCAATTACTGTTCACTTAACTTCAATTCATAGATTTAAATCATGAAAAGAGCAGTCCAGCATGGCATTTTGGAGCATCTCAAGTGGAAGATATGGGGAATATTATTTTAACACTAATTTCTGAAGTATACAGTAAGCAATAGTAGTAAACTTGGGTTTGGCTTTTTATTTTATTTCTCCAAAATGTTGGGGAGAGAAATAATTTCTGCCATGTTTTGTAGATCACAGATTTGCAGATCCAGAAAGAGTGAACTATAAATTTGAAAGTGGTACCTGGTAAGTGAAGTGTGTGTGTATGTGTGTTTGTTTTTAAGTGCTACAGCTAAAGCATAAGTCCAAAACCTGACTCTCACTTAAAATTTCTGTACTTAGCTGCACTTGCAAATGGTCTTTGTATTTTTTTTTTAATGTCTTCTATTTTGCTGGGAAATTGCTTTGAAAAAAATTTAATAGGTTGCTTAACTGAGAGGAGGGGTTGTAAAACAGAAGCATATGCTGAGTATCTATCCTATGATGGACTTGAATGGTATTGGTTAAGAGCTGCTACTATCTCCTGAGTTGTGTTAATAATTATCACTGATGATGGTGAACACACTGTCCTATTAAACAAAGATAAATACATTCTTGTTAATAACCCTATTGACTTTGGCTTTGTTTCAAGTGATGGGGAAAAATATTTGCTCAAAGTAACAATGGCATGGAAATGTATCTTTGTGTGTCCAAGACCGTATGAAAAGCCATGTAGAATTTTTCTAATAAATTATAAAGAAGTGTCTTTTAAAATATGTTTAGTAATGACAGAACAGTTTATGCAATTGCAATGGTACCAATTATGATGCAAACTTCTTAACCTCGCTCATCTCTTTAGCATACAAGATTCTTCTCAATGGTATTACTAGATGCTTTCTAAGCAGTACCTGCAACAGAGATTAGTGACAGAACTGGTCTTATTTAGAATCTTCAGGTTTCAGAGTAGCAGCCGTGTTAGTCTGTATTCGCAAAAAGAAAAGGAGTACTTGTGGCACCTTAGAGACTAACAAATTTATTAGAGCATAAGCTTTCGTGAGCTACAGCTCACTTCATCGGATGCATTTGGTGGAAAAAGCAGAGGGGAGATTTATATACACACACAGAGAACATGAAACAATGGGTTTTATCATACACACTGTAAGGAGAGTGATCACTTAAGATAAGCCATCACCAGCAGCAGGGGCAGGAAAGGAGGAAAACCTTTCATGGTGACAAGCAAGGTAGGCTATTTCCAGCAGTTAACAAGAATATCTGAGGAACAGTGGGGGGTGGGGTGGGGGGGAGAAATACAATGGGGAAATAGTTTTACTTTGTGTAATGACTCATCCATTCCCAGTCTCTATTCAAGCCTAAGTTAATTGTATCCAGTTTGCAAATTAATTCCAATTCAGCAGTCTCTCGTTGGAGTCTGTTTTTGAAGCTTTTTTGTTGAAGGATAGCCACTCTTAGGTCTGTGATCGAGTGACCAGAGAGATTGAAGTGTTCTCCAACTGGTTTTTGAATGTTATAATTCTTGACGTCTGATTTGTGTCCATTCATTCTTTTACGTAGAGACTGTCCAGTTTGGCCAATGTACATGGCAGAGGGGCATTGCTGGCACATGATGGCATATATCACATTGGTAGATGCGCAGGTGAACGAGCCTCTGATAGTGTGGCTGATGGGATTAGGCCCTATGATAGTATCCCCTGAATAGATATGTGGACAGAGTTGGCAACGGGCTTTGTTGCAAGGATAGGTTCTTGGGTTAGTGGTTCTGTTGTGTGGTGTGTGGTTGCTGGTGAGTATTTGCTTCAGATTCGGGGACTGTCTGTAAGCAAGGACTGGTCTGTCTCCCAAGATGTGTGAGAGTGATGGGTCGTCCTTCAGGATAGGTTGTAGATCCTTGATGATGCGTTGGAGAGGTTTTAGTTGGGGGCTGAAGGTGATGGCTAGTGGCGTTCTGTTATTTTCTTTGTTGGGCCTGTCCTGTAGTAGGTGACTTCTGGGTACTCTTCTGGCTCTGTCAATCTGTTTCTTCACATCAGCAGGTGGATATTGTAGTTGTAGGAATGCATGATAGAGATCTTGTAGGTGTTTGTCTCTGTCTGAGGGGTTGGAGCAAATGCAGTTATATCGTAGAGCTTGGCTGTAGACAATGGATCGTGTGGTATGATCTGGATGAAAGCTAGAGGCATGTAGGTAGGAATAGCGGTCAGTAGGTTTCCGATATAGGGTGGTGTTTATGTGACCATCGCTTATTAGCTCACGAAAGCTTATGCTCTAATAAATTTGTTAGTCTCTAAGGTGCCACAAGTACTCCTTTTTCTTTTTAGAATCTTCGTGAATGATCTGGAAGAGGGAGTAAACAGTGTGGTCACAATAATCACAGGTGCTACTGGTATTTGCAGCTCTTTCTAGCTCAGTGAAGTAAGGGAAATATTATGATCTAAAAAGATCAGAAATAATGGCAGAAAATAATATTCATCTGGTAAAATCTATTTAATGGGAGGGAGAAATCCAGACTGCAACAATGAAATCTGGGAATGACAGTGGGCAGCAAGTTAGATAGGAGTTTGCAATGGAATACAAGAGTAAAAGAGTGAATGAACTGTTGAGCTATCTGTATAGAGCCATATTCTTAGAAGGGTTAAGCATTTTGTATTCTGAAATATCAAACTTTTTGCTCTTCCTGTAGACTCCTGCTCATCTTCTAGCCTGTAAAATGGAATTTCCTCTGCGCGCGTCAACTTAAAATGAGTCTAGTAAATTGTTTTGATCTGCGGAGTCCATTTCAACCATCTATTCACAAAATCAAAATTCTACCTATTTTTTGAGTCTCTATAAAATGAATCTGCCTGGATTGCTGCTGTGTAACACTTGACTCGTATAGTTGCTTGGATGTGATGCACAGAAGTGTTAGTGAGTAACAGAGCTATTTCTGGGTCCTAGTCACCTGACATGGGCCAGAGTTTCAAAAGATTAATTTAATACCCTGTTGCATGATTCAGATCGGTATCCAATTGAGCTAAGAATCATAGAATATCAGGGTCAGAATGGCGCTCAGGAGATCTAGTCCAACCCCCTGCTCAAAGCAGGACCAATTCCCAACTAAATCATTCTAGCCAGGGCTTTGTCAAGCCTGACCTTAAAACCCTCCAAGGAAGGCGATTACACCACCTCCCTAGGTAATCCATTCCAGTGCTTCACCACCTCCCTTGTGAAAAAGTTTTTCCTAATATCCAACCACCCCCACTGCAACTTGAGACCATTACTCCTTGTTCTGTCATTTGGTACCACTGAGAACTGTCTAGATCCATCCTCTTTGGAACCCCCTTTCAGGTAGTTGAAAGCAGCTGTCATATTTCCCCTCATTCTTCTCTTCTGCAGACTAAATAATCCCAGTTCCCTCAGCCTCTCCTCATAAGTCATGTGCTCCAGCCCCCTAATCACTGTTGTTGCCCTTCACTGGACTCTTTCCAATTTTTCCACATTCTTCTTGTAGTGTGGGGTCCAAAACTGGACACAGTACTCCAGATGAGGCCTCACCAATGCTGATTAGAGGGGAATGATCATGTCCCTCGATTTGCTGGCAATGCTCCTACTTATACAGCCCAAAATGCCGTTAGCCTTCTTGGCAAGAAGGGCACACTGACTCATGTCCAGCTTCTCATCCACTGTAACCCCAGGTCCTTTTCTGCAGAACTGCTGTCTAGCCACTCTGGGATGCAGGCTCTGGGAGGGAGTTTGGGTGCTGGAGGGGTTCCGAATTGTGGCAGGGTGTTAAGGCACGAGAGAAGGCTCAGGGTTCAGATCAGGGGGAGATAGGGTGAGAGACAGAAGAGTGACCATGTTCAGGAGGCTAATTTCCCATAATGAAACATCTCATCCAAAACTAAGCCACATGATGCAATTCTCAAGCCAGCAGCACAACTGTCCATGACTCCTCCAGGAAGCTAAACTATAGCCATGGCAACTGGATTTTATTTTTTGGTCATGTCCAAAGTCAAATATAGAAGACAATTGATGTATCTTATACTCTGTAAATTCACTGCTGTAGAATTTGCTGCAAAATCAGCCCTTTGCTGCAGAACTGTGCTCCAGTAAAATAATCTTTTTTTAACTATACTTTCTCATCGTTTTGATTACGAGCAAAACGTCCCAACATGAACAGCATGTAAACAATGCAGTGCTGCCTGCCTTAAAGGTGAGAGGATAAGTAAATCTCCAGCCTTAATTCAAAAGTAATCTTAAAAAGGTAAAGAAATGGAAGCCAGTTGATAGGGCTAAAAGTCTCTCACTGACTTATTTCCTGAAAGTCGTGTTGATCACGTATTCTTGTTTTATGTGAGGCCTCTGTTTGGAGGAAGAAGAGATGACAAGTTTATAGCCCTTGACCAATTTCTAGCTTCCCTGGGTGTTGCAGACTCCCTGCTGATTACTATCCAGCTGTGTGGGGCTCAGCCCTGTGCTGAGCCACCATTGTGACCTCTAGCCACAACATGGGTGGTGGCTGAACGACATGTAAGGTAGCATGATAGTGGCCTGAGCAAGGGACTTGAATTCTAATCTCTTTGGGCAGGAACTGTCTTTGTTCAGTTTGTACAATGCTGAGCTCAGTGGGGTTCTCCTGGCTCATGACAAGGGTCCCCAGGAGCGACCACAATATAAATAATAATCCCTGTGCAGATACTAACTTCCTCTGTGGTCCTGGACAAGTGGGATATCCTGTTTTAATTTTCTCATCTGAAAAATGGGACAAGTACTTCCGCAGTGGATGGTGCAATTTAATTTTGTTTGCTCTAGTAGAGAACTGCATAAAAGCAAAGCACTGGGATGGGGTGGGGAGCACCTGGAAAAGATGCATACAACTGTAATGGAGATGAGACACTGGGAAGCAAAAGAGACAGACCAAGAGAGGGGGAAGCGGGAAAGAGACTGCTTAATTAGTTCATGCGTTCTGTGTTTCTGCCAACAAAGAATAGGCTTAAAGGTGAAAGAATGAGAGAAAAAGGGAGGGGAAGTAGAGAATAGTAAACAGAAATAAGGGAAAATGGCACTGGGATGGATGGAATGAGCCAGATAAGGGAAAACCCGCTTATGACGCTTACATTTGCAATCTTCCCACCTGTGTGAACATCCTCAGTCCTTGTCTGACAAACGTTGAACATGAGTTTAAGCTTATGAATAAATTACAGTTCTGCTTGCTGTCTGTGTGGTAGATATTGAGGATGGGGAAACTTCAGTGTGTGTTTGTGCTTTATCTGAAGCAGTAAGATGGAACTTGTAGATGATAACACCATAATCAGAGCAAGAGGCTTACCATGGCAGTCATCTGACCAGGACATCGCAAGATTCTTCAAAGGCCTTAATATTGCCAAGTTAGTTACCAGCAATATATATATTTATGGCTTTGCAAGACTGAAACGATGCGTGCTCTGCTTCAGTGATTCACTCTTGTGCCTCCTTTTTCCTTGTCTTGACTCTTTTTAAGGGGAGGTGCTGCACTTTGTCTCAATGCACAAGGAAGGAGGAATGGGGAAGCTCTTATCAGGTTTGTAAGTGAAGAGCATAGAGATTTAGCACTACAAAGACACAAGCACCACATGGGGAATCGGTACATTGAGGTATGCCATAGCCATTCTTTTTTTAATCTCTTTGATAGGACTACCATGCCACATATAACTGTTCTGTTTTTTTTGTTTTGTTGTTTTCCCCCTTGTTTCCCTAGGTGTACAAGGCAACAGGTGAAGATTTCCTTAAAATTGCAGGAGGTAATCCACTTTTTCTTTTGTGGGTAGAGATGGGATTCTGTTCCAATAAACACCTGTAACTTAGTTTCAAATTACAAAGTGTTTCTATTGAATGTGATATATGAATTGGCTCATAGAATGCATAGGTAATTGATGTGCTGAGATTGCTACCTACTCTGCTGATCATTATTGTCTTACAGTTTACATTGTTGTTCTTTCCCTCACCCCCAACTTTATGCATATTGATGAATCACAATAAAAATAGTAAGGTCTCTGGTGCAGGGACTGTCTTCATTCTGTGTATACAATGCTTGGCAATGGGACTCTGATCCCTGAGGAGCTACTGTGACATAAATTCAATATGTTCTCTTCCTTTCAAGGAGTCAGTCAGTTAAGGATCTTACCAGACTTGTTCCTGAATTTCATTTGCTACATAATTTTCCTGGGGGCCATGGCTTCCATGTAATCAATTATTGAAAAACGTAACCTGAATTCTTTCAGAACAGTGATACAACTCTGTTCTACTTGTTCTCTGTTGCTGTATACAAATCTCTGTGAAAGCAAATGAGTTTCAAAATATAAATGTTAATTATTAGGGATGGGTGAAACTGGTTTTTATTTAAACAACTCAAACTTTTCCTGTATCCTAAAATGATCTTCCTTCCAAGGGAAAGTTGATCACCAAACACTGGAAGGATGAAAAAGTGTTTTGTAAACCCTCACACCATCTTCTCTCTCAACTCCTCTCTCGCCCACCTGGTCTTAACTGAAGGGGTTGGATAAGGCCCAACAAGCTGCCACCCACATCTGCGTCATTGGGTCTCATTCTCAGGGGCCAGACAGGCTTGGTATAGGAGTGACCTGCTTCTCTGTTCCCTGCACGCTTCAGTAACCTAGTACTTAGAAGCAGCAGATACCAATACTCTGAAACTTTAAAGGCGCTCTAGAAGGGGAGCGTATGGCTGAGAGGGTTGGTAATGGAATGTAGTGGTGCCTTTGACTTTAGTATGGCTAAACTAGAAGAGGTATGGGTGATTGGCATGTGTGTGTCTTCTAAAGTTTGGCTTTAAACATCTTTGTCCTCCTTCCCCCCCTTTTTTAATCCTGCTCTAGACATAAAATAGATCACTAGATGGACCCAATTTACAATCTGTTTCTTGTTTGACTCTACTGCCAATTTTCCAGAAAACTGCCACTGTGGGCAACTCCAGTAGAGACAAAGGACACAGTAGGCATGAAAACTGACTCACCTGAATCTTAGTGATGGTCCCTGGGAGGCAGTGCAGATACACTTGTGCTGCTTGCACTTCACTTCTATGGCTATTGAGCTACGTTGAACTTGGGTCTACATGATGGTCAGTCTGGCATATCTTAAATACACAGGCACACACATCTTTAAAATTGGATATGTCAGTGGTTTGCTCAGTAGCCCTCTTCTCCCCAATACTAGCAGTAGAGGATGGGATTTTCAAAAGCACCTAAATGCATGGGCTGTCAGTGGGGCTTGTGATCCTTAGTCACTTAGGTACTTATGAAAACTCCACCCACAAGGTGTTTGTTTTTTAATATTGACAAGCAATGGCAAACAGATGGATCTTGCATTTCACCCTGTGAAAGTGATAAGGTTTGTGGCTATCTGTATGTGCAGCAAAGTATTGTACCAGCTATTCTGAGATTGTGCAACATCCCCCAGTCAATCTAAGACTTGCTTATTTCAAGGCTCACTCTTGAGAGCTGACGTGTCTTGGGAAGAGAGAACCAAGTTTTGGGTTAAGAATACAAACTGACCCCCTTCCAACTGGCTGTAGATAGGATGCCTTTGGTCACTTTACTGATTTTTAGTGTGGTATTACATTGGAAACTTAAGCAATGCTGATAGACTCCCATCTAGTTTCTGAAGGCAAAACTGGCAAGCTTCTAAAGGTGACAATTGTATCAAAGTGGAACAGAAATCCTGAACCTTCCTAAATGCACTTTTTTGCTGGTAGTTCCCAGGCCTTTGTCTGGGATAGTTGGTGTCTGAAACAACATTTCAGAAATATGTATTTAAAAGTAAGGCTTGGAATTCACCAGAAAAGTCATTCCAGGAGTATCTGTGCTACCATGTGAGAGACTAGTGCTTGTTGACTGGGCATAGACTCAATGTTGTAAATGCAGCCTTCTTTTCCCCTTGGGTGAGGGTGCATCTTTCATTTAAGCAATCAAAGGAGTGGCATTCTAGGCTTTAAAGGGAGGAGTGTCCCATATGATGACATTTCTGGCTTTCCAGGTGGCTTTTGGGTGGGGAGAAATGATGTGAATTTCAATTCTGCACCCTAGGTGCAAACAATTCATACAGGTAGGGGGTGGCTGTCTTTTACATATCTGTGGTGTCTCGACTTGGATTTTGTTTTGTTTAAAGGTACTTCCAATGAAGCAGCTCAATTTTTATCGAAAGAAAATCAGGTGATTGTCCGGATGCGAGGACTTCCTTTCAATGCAACGACAGAAGAAGTGCTGACGTTTTTTGGCCAGCACTGCCCTGTAACAGGAGGAAAGGAAGGAATCCTGTTTGTCACATACCCTGACAACAGGCCAACAGGAGATGCCTTTGTGTTGTTTGCTTGTGAGGAATATGCACAAAATGCACTAAAAAAACATAAGGACTTGCTGGGTAAAAGGTACATTGAACTCTTCAGGAGCACAGCAGCAGAGGTTCAGCAGGTAGAGTGAAAACTTCCAAATGTCTTAGGCTCTTCTAATCAAAGAACCAGTTAGGAGAACACTGGTTGGGGTGTGGTTGGGGTCTTGAGGAATTGCTTTGTATCTTGTTGTGGGAGGAAAGAAGTTTGATCTCTAAGAGTGGTCAAGGTCAGAAAATGTTCCTTGTGAAGCCTTTCATAATAAAGAGTTCTGATCCCTGTTTGTATGTATAGTCAATCTGCTCACTCTAGCAACTGTATTTTTATTTAAATTGCTTTTTTTTCTCCTACTAGCTAGGCAGGCAGCATAATTAAGAGAATATCAACAGGACCACTTACTAAGTTCTGACCAGTCATACCTGGGCAAGCCTATTGCACATGCAGGGTTTGCACAGGCCCAGTGGAAGGCCTCGTTTGGCTTACAGAACCTCTCCTGGAGGTGATGCAGATGGCGGCACTCAGGCTGATTTCAGGGGGTTGGCAATTACAATAAGAACTTCTAAATTGAGTACACTTGATCTGGAATCACTGGGACACACAAGTAGAGCTTCACAATCCCACTTTTCATCTTTTGAGTTGACCTGCATTTGAAGATTCTCACAAACCGCTAGCTATCTAACTGATCATGTAAAGTATCATCAGAAGGCCGAGATCCTCTGCTTTCCAGTGCTATAACATTAATTGGTAGTCCTGGTAAATTTAATCTGGAGTTGACTAAATTCTGGAAAACAAACCACCACCAACCAATAAAACCTCTTGTTTTCCGAGCGTTCAAATTTTCCATCTTAATTGCTTAACATTAGCTTCTGTCTAACGATGACTAGAGGCCAGGTCACTGTAACTTATTGCAAGTTGCATGGTTCATTTTGGCTTCAGAGCAGCATGTTTGTTTCAGCTGCTACCATGATGCCTAATCATGTTGGTATTAGTACATTCTAGGAAAATCTGGACAACTGTCCTTGGCAGAGCAATCCTTAAAGTAGAGGAAGGAATATTGTGCTTTCTGTTACCAAAAGTGGTGGAGATTCAGCTCTCCCTCCTGTCCCTGGCTGTGGTAAAAGTAGTCCCACACAGCTCTCCCTCTTTATCTTGTACCGTGAGAGCTCCCCCTCTGTTTCAGTCTGCTTTAATCTCTGCAGCAAGACACAGATTGTGAGGACAGCAGTAGAAGGGGGCAATGCACTCTGGGATATCTTGCCACATAAAGACTTGCAAGGAAATAGGACCAGCCAAACCAGTTACAGAAACTGAGAGTCCTCTCCATGCTGCAAACAGTATGTTGAACTGGCTACCAGCAGTCAATCATGTGCCAGTCTTGGTCACAGATACTTGTTACACTGGACAATGATGAGGAAACTTTCCACCACTGCACAAGTACACATGCTGCTCAGCTGATTGGTACTAACAGTGGAAATGCTAGTGTAGCCTGACCCTTTGTCATTTCTACCATCTTGTCACACACACAAGTTTTGAGCAAACCTGGATTTTTCATAGATCTGGAGTTTGACTCTTTCTATAGAGCCTTGTCAGTGCAAACAAGAAAACATGCGTAATATTGCTATATGCATATATGTGGTCAAAGGAAATGATTGAATATTCACATAACTCTGTTAGGCAGGGCTCTTACTGTTTAAACTAGAAACAATAAATCTAAAGTGTAACATGATCTTTTTGGCCAAATATAATTACTTTTAGCTGACAGATGGTTGCTGCATGGGCTACTTCAGTCATTAAAATAATTAAATGATGGCTTACACTGTACCATAGCACGTGAATCAAAAAAATCTTCTAGTTTTCAGGACTATTCTCTTCCTCCTCCTCCTTGACCGTGTAGTCTTGTCTTGGTTAACAGCTGCCGCTTTTGTCATCTAGGCTGGATGCATTTTATTGGAAATAACTCTTCTATGACCATATAAAGTGCTTTGGGATCCTACAGGATGAAAAGCATTATATAAATGTAACTTACATAATTAGTAAGTTGCTGCTTTGATACATCTCCTGGTACAGAGCACTGCAACTTGCAGTCTGGTCAAAAACAAACCAAGATGACATTTTCAAATAAAGCCACCGAAAGACTTCAGACTTATTCAGAACTTATAAATTCAAGCTGTATTTTATCCTTGATTAAAGCCTAGTGCCTAGATGACTTACCTTCTAAGTATTGCACAAGTTGACTATAATTTACAAAAATTCCATCTACATTCAGTTCAGTAGAACAAGCTTGAGGTCTCACCATTTCTTTGTTTCTGTTTTTGTGCAGGTGCTGAACAGGTACTCTTCTACACCTCTCGTTCCCCTTGCAGCTCCCCCTATCCTTCCTGTGTTACCTCAGCAATTCATGCCTCCGACCAATGTCAGAGACTGCATACGTCTGCGTGGTCTTCCCTATGCTGCCACTATAGAGGACATTTTGGAATTCTTGGGGGAGTTTTCTGCAGATATTCGGACCCATGGGGTTCACATGGTATTAAATCACCAGGTAGGTAGACAATAGGAGAATATAAGTCATGGTTGCCAGTGTGCTACCCACCACATATATAAACATGATCCCCTGCAGGGTTGATTGCTAGTGAAAAAGCAGGGAAGCAGCCTTGATAATGCCCCTAAATGCACAAAAGTGAGACCGCTACTGATTCTGTCCTCCAAGAGTATAATGGAAAATAATCAATAGTCTTTCACAGAACCTAGCTGCTTCAAGGCATTATATTTTTTTAATACTGGACCCAGTGTAGCCAACCAATTGCTAACAGGATCAACCAAAAACTTGGTGTGGTTATCCATAAATGTATGTAGAATTATTTCCAATGTCTTTAATGTTGCACATGGGGTTTTGAAAGCAGGATGTGTTAGGCTGTATATGGTGAAACATACAACACCACACCTAAAAAGATTAAAAACATTTCAGCTCTTTTCCTTTACGATGGTAGGTGAGGTAGTGGGGGTGAGGAATCTCTCTTTGTGGGGTTGTGATTAAAAAACAAACCAACAACAAAAAACCTTTTAGACTCTCTCAAATTATGCCAAAAAGTCTTGTCTACATTTTGTTTGACTAATGGTAAGGATTTCTTCTGGGGGGGTATTTTTGTGGGGGTTTAAATTTTTTGTTTTGGGTGCCCAACTTAAGAAGCTTTTAAAAGGGACTCTTAAAGAGAGTGGGTGGTCAGCATTTTCTGAAACCAGTCCTTTTTAAGGCTTCTCAAATTGGGCACCAAAAATCATTAGGGCCATTGGCAAGAGTTGTAAGAGTCTCTGCCTCATTTTAATGTGGCCCAATACGTTAATTAAATGTAGTGTCTCTATCTTGTGGACATAAACACATTATTAAAATCTTTAAAATTTACTTGCCATTTTCTGCATCACATTCAAGTAACTAAGTATTTGAAATTTAATCTCTCCCAGCCTACCAAAATCTCGTTTAAAATGATTATAAAGGCAAGTTCATATTTGTAACTTAGTGAAAAAGCATAACTGTCACATGTTCATGTAACATCTGTTACAGGGCACACACAAAGGGACAAGCATATGTGTTGCTATTTATTTGGTGATTCTGTTAGAGTATCACATTGTGTACGCTATATATAGGCTTGGCAGAATTCATTTGTTTTTTTTAATTTAGATGGATAATATCAGTATTCATTTTTAAGCATTATTTCTATCTATTTATTTAAATTTTCACAGTTGTGGGAAATTATGGATGGTGTTGAAGTTCAGAGGGTGTCAGATAATTAAAGATAGTCAATACTGAGATTCAAAAAGTTAAAGCTTTATAACCGCTAAAACACAATTATCAATGTCATATGTCAAAACATATGAAGTAAATATCCCTAAATCAAACTTTAAATTCTCAAGCAGCATTTTTCTTAATTTGGCGGTCTATAAATTTCTATTGTAATGATGGAAATATTTTTTGGTTTTTATGTGTATGGTGAAATAAACACTTGCCAATAATCTAATGCTTCCAAGCCTACAGATATAATTGGAAATCTGCAAAAAAATATTGCCTCTCTTCCATGGGATTACAGAGTAAACAGTTCCATTTACCCAACCAAAATATACAAATTGATACTTAATTCCGTTCTTGTACTTCACAGATCTTTAAACTTGTATCAAAATCCTTAGAAACCTGACAACTGACCACTCTGAACTAGCAATCTTAATCTATCAATTGTTCCCATTCTCCCATGGCTTGTGATATGGGTATGGTTAAAATTTTGTCACGATTGCTTTTAGTAAGTCACAAACGAATCGTGGAAAATAAACGAAAATTCATGGAAGCCCATGACCTGCCTGTAACTTTTACTAAAAATAATGAGGGGGGACTGATTGCGGGGGAGTGAGGGGGAATGACTGAAGCCTGAGGGGAGGGGAGGATGTGAACCTGGGCCCTGCTGAGGAAGGTGGGGAGGGTTTAGTTCCCACTGCCCCAGCAGCTGACAGCTCTGTGGCTCCAGCTTCAGAGTTCCAGGTCTCTCTCTCTTCTCCCTCCCCCCTCCCGCATCACCTGCAGCAGCTTGACACTTCAGGAGCCAGCGGCTCTGCATTCTGGGGGCCCCAGCCCCAGGGCTGAAGTAGAAAATGTCATGGAGGTCTCTGAAAGTCACAGAATCCGTGACCTCCATGACATAATTTTATCCTTTGATATGGGGATGATAATGTTATGATATGATAATGATATGTTTGACTTAATCCATGAAGGCCTGGTCTACTTTAGACAATTAAGTCAATTTAGATCCACACTCTTTGAGCAGCATAGTTAAGCCAACCTAACCCCCTCATTGTTGACAGCCCTAGGTCAACAGAACAATTCTTCTGTTGGCCTACCTACCACTTTTCGGGAAGGTGGATTATCTACACTGATGGGACAACCCTTCCCATTGGTGTAGATAGTATCTACACTGAAGTGCTGCAACAGCACAGCTGTGCCACTGTAGCATTTAAAGTGCAGACAGGCCCTAAGTAAAAAACAGATATTCAACAACAACATGAGTTTCATCTGAAGCTTGTTCCTTCAATCTGTCTCGCATGTTCAAACTGTGTGTCTGGTGTCTTGTAAATTACTCTGGACATGAACCGTAATCTGTTATCATGACAACACATACACTATCCATGCTCAAATTATCTTGGACTGATGTTTTGCCTTGCTTGTCCCATTCTCTTTGGTTTTCTTCCTGGCCTGTGAAATTCTTAAAACTTACTACACTGGGTGCTCTACTAACACAAGAAGAGTCCTTGCACCAAGGCTCTTGCAGTCCACTTCAGACACTGACAGTACAGTCTAGATATGTGAGACACATGTTCCAAACTTGAACCACTTGCTCTATGGTGAGTGGCTGAGAGGTGTCACAAAAGTGTGGGGTTTTTAAGGAAGGATGCAATTGTGCAAATGGCAGCCATCTCTTCAGGGACTTAAACCTGGGACTTTTATCACTCCAGTACAGACCTCTACCACTTGGGCTCAAGGATTAACTAAATTGGCTGGACTGCCAATTCCAAGATTGATTTTAAATATCCAGAGATGGTCCAGGAATAAATTAAATGCATAATTTGTCAACACAGCATGAGTGCCTGTGGGGAAAATGTTGGTGAAGAGATCTGCTGTCTTGCCATCTGTTGCTCTCCTTGCATCCAACGCAGCATTTAGCGGTAGACGGGAATCCTGCCACAACTGCAGTGTGGGAGCAGATCTCCTGCTTCAGTGTAAGGATTTGTCTGTACATTGTGTATTCAGGAATACTCTAGATTTAGACAAGAGCTTGAGTGGGCTTAGCTGCCCTAGTGACCCCCTCTGCAGGGGAAAGAGAAAATTCTTTATTGCAGTACAGCCTGCGGTTATGACCATGGTTCATCTCCATTCTTCCTACATATCACAGAGATAAGCTCTGCGTAGGGCCTGAATTCCCTCCTGTTCAACCTCCCCAAATCCTAGCCCCTGCATAACCAAGCTGCACCAGTTCATTACATGTTGGGCTCTCTACATCTGGTAGGCAGGGTTGGCATTTTCCTCTTGCAGAACCTTCCATCTGAGGAGTTGAGAGCTTCACCAATGCTGGTAAATTCAACTGCACAATACCCATGTTAAGGGAGCTGATCACCCCGATTATACCGATGGGTATTGAATGTGACGGAGATTAAATTTCTGGTCCAAAGTCACTGGTGGTGTCTGTCTTTTGGTATGCTCATATGTTGTGAAGGTCCACATCTTTTAAGCTTGGCCATTTGCAATTTAAAAGCAGCAGTAGCTTGCAAAGGCACATAAACACTTGCCTCTGCCTCAGTAAGTAACAGACACTGGTTATGTTTGGGAAAAGCTTTCTATGATTGCAACCTGATGTAGATTAATGGGTTTTTTTGCAGTGTTGTAGCCTGGTTAGTCCCAAGATATTAGAGACAGAATTTGGACCAATAAAAGATATTGCCTCACCCACCTCGTTTCTCTAATAGATTAAAGGCATCATTCAAAACTGCTGTCACAGTGCACATGTGAGAGGGTAAAGTTTTTTGTTGTGCTTGAATTGTATGGGGGGCCTTGTGAAATAATGTTCATATTTAAATGGTCAAGCTAAGCACTGAAATTAATCAATGCCTCACCAACTTGAATACAATCACACCTTTGCTGTCGTCGTTACTTTTTGTCTCCAGGACGCTGTTCATCTTTATATAGGGAAATGTGCTCTCTGAACAGAGGACTAAAGTTCTTAGGCCTTATCTACTCTGGAAAGGTGTTTGTTTTTTGTTTTCTTTCAATGTAACCTAAGACATGCATTTAAACCAATAATTCTACAACTATAAACCATCCCATGCCATACCCTCCTCCCCATTAAAGCACTTTTCTGGTATAAGAGTGGCTTTTTTGGGGTTCAGCTTAGGTCCCTTCCCAAGCAACATAAGCATAAATGGGGAAAAAAGGCTTATACTGGGATAAGAGGTCTTCTAAATTCTTATTTTTACCAAAGCTATACTTGGCGCTAACATGGCATTTTTATTCTCTCTATTCTGAGCCATAAAAATAACAGCTTTTACTTAAATATTCAAAACAAATAACAGTAGAAGGCTGACAAACATTGATATAATGGACAGTGGGCAGATCATGGGCCCAGGCAGTAGTGAGAATGTAAGTAAGTGTATTAGAACCATTGATTGATACAGGAGTTGGGGTGGTAATGGCCAAATAGTCTTCGTAAAAGATGCTGCTAACATTGCAAGTGACTCCTGTTTGACCCCACATGAGTATTTATATTGGAACTATAGATTTGCTCTTGTTCCTTTTCTTGGTTTTTCAGGGCCGTCCATCAGGAGATGCCTTTATCCAGATGAAATTTGCAGACCGAGCATTTCTGGCTGCACAGAAGTGTCATAAGAAGACCATGAAGGACAGATACATTGAAGTCTTTCAGTGTTCTGCAGAGGAGATGAACTTTGTATTAATGGGGGGCACTTTAAATCGAAATGGCTTGTCCCCACCACCATGTAAGTTACCATGTAAGTTTTGCATGGCTCTTGGCACTACTCTACGCTGTGTGCTGGTAGGTGTTGGAGCTTCTCTCTCTTCCCGGTTCTTTGAAAGGTATATTAAATGGGGGTGATTATGCAAGGCTTTTCAATCTGAAATCAGCAGTAGCCTGTGATTGTTTTTTCTTTTGGTTGTGGATTACTATGACTGAAGAATTACTTTCAAATTATACTCTTGCTTTTCCACTGACAAACTTGTTTTCTGCAACTTAACTTGTTCTGGACAATCAATGACTCTGAAAAGAAACTCTGCCACCTAGAGCCCAATAAAAATTAAATATGACTTAGTTTATCGCTGTGTCTGTGGACTCCATGCCCCTCCCTCTCTCTTTTAAAGGCTAATTCTTGCAGCCACTGTTAATGATTTTTTCTGAGTCTAAACACAAATATTCTACCTGTTGAACAGCTACTAACCCCTGGACTCTTCTCTGGACATCTAAAATGCACGGTGTTAAGGCTGCTGGTGTGTGAGTGAACTATGTATTTAGACATGCAGCTAAGCTAGCCAAATATCTTGGTGGATCAGAAAACAGTACTTTGCTTCAAGCTGTGCTCGTTACTGGCTACGAGTCATTTGGGAAAATGGGAGAAAACAGTTTTAAAGGCGCAGGGGTTGACTTAATCTGTTTAAAGTAAAATGACTTTGAACCCATGGGAAAATAATACTTTGCTTCAAAGGTCACAAATGGTGGGATAATTGAGGTAGGATCCTCCTATTTATGCAGAAGAAATTAAATATTCTAAATCCAGCCAGGTTGGTTATGA
Source organism: Dermochelys coriacea (assembly GCF_009764565.3). NCBI lineage: Eukaryota > Metazoa > Chordata > Testudines > Dermochelyidae > Dermochelys > Dermochelys coriacea. The sequence goes on along the minus strand of NC_050069.1, from coordinate 44,074,549 downwards.
CCAATGCTGGTTGTTTACCTGGTGGCTCCTTGGTAGCCCATAGAGCAGGGGTCGGCAACCTATGGCACAGTGGGCTGGCGGCTGGGACCCTGGCAGGCAGCAACTGGGCTGGCGGCCGGGACCCCGGCAGGCAGCAGCATGCCATTAAAAATCTTGCCCGCCCCGGCCCGCTCTTCTCTGTCCCTCTTCCCCCCCCCCCCCACCGCCCCGCCACGGGGGGCAGGGTGAAGAAGCTTGGTCTTGCCAGCTGCTGCTGCAGGGCAGGCAAGGTCCCCCCACCTCTTCCGCGGGCATGCTGAGTTCCTGCCCCTTCTCATCTCCCTCCCTGCCACCGATCAGCTGATGGCCCTTGCGAGGGAGGGAGAGAAGTGGAGCCGCAGCACGCGCTCTGCTCCGGGGAGTAGGTGGAGAAGAGGTGGGGATGGGGCCTTGAGGAAGCGGGGTGGAATCAGGGCATATCCCCTCCAGCCCCCTGCCATGAGCTACTCTGAGCAGGGGGCTGGGAGCAACCCCAGGACCCTAGCCCACACTCCCAGCCCTCTGCCCTGACCCCTGCACATCCCATGCCCCGACTCCTGCACCCCCCACAAATACCCAGCCCCCCCCACTCCATGCCCTGACTCTTGCACCCCCCGCATTCCCACCCCCACCAGGAGCACTAAACAGGAGCTCCTGCCCCAACCCTGAGCCCCCTCCCTCATTCTAGCTCCTGGCCAGACCCTACGCCCCAACCCCCAGCCTGATCCTTCACCCCCCTAGCCCTGTGCTTAGTGCAGAGAGAGAGGAAGAGAATGTGCTAGAATCAGGGAGAAGGTAGTTACCCACTCTGTGGGAAGGGCCGGGATCCCAGACCAGCAGCGGGCTGAGCGGACTGAGTGGGATTGGCAGCCGGGACCCTGGTTGGCAGGAGCCAGGGGACGGAACCCCAGACCGGCAGCGGGCTGAGCCGCTCAGCTCACTGCTGGTCTGGGGTCCCAGCTGCCAGCCCCGCTCAGCCCGCTGCTGGTCTGGGGTTCTGGCTGCCGGCCCCTTGCCAGCCAGGGTCCCGGCCACAGGCCCCACTCAGCCTGCTGCCGGCCTAGGTGAACGGAACCCCGGGCTGGCAGCAGGCTGAGCGGGCCAGTGGCATAAGATCAGCATTTTAATTTAATTTAAAATTAAGCTTCTTAAACATTTTGAAAACCTTGTTTACTTTACATATGACAACAGTTTAGTTATATTATATATAGACTTATAGAGAGACACCCTCTAAAAAACGTTAAAATGTATTACTGACACGCAAAACCTTAAATTAAAGTGAATAAATGAAGACTCAGCACACACTTCTGAAAGGTTGCCAACCCCTGCCATAGAGAGTTGGTCCCAGTCTAGTTTCTAGTGGACAAATACTTGTATCAGAGAAACTACCACCATCATAATAAGTCCCTTTGTCAGCAGAAAGGCAAAGGCCTGAATGGGAATGAGGGATGGACAGGTCACTCTTCCCCAGAAATGGGGCAAGTATACTCTGATTCTTGTTCAGAGACTTCTTTTGTGAAGGTTCTCAGAGCAAACTAATGAACTCTGCTGAAATCATGGAAAAGTTTTTGGATTCCTGAGTTTCACCTTCCTAGAGCTATGAGCACAGGTGACTAAAAGTTCAAACAGGCCATGTCCCCTTATCTGCTTGTGATGGGGGAAGGGAGGAGTTGAGTCATCAGATGGTCTCTTCACAACTGCTGGTCCCTTTATATATTTAAAAAAAAAAAGGGGGTTATCAGTTTTGCCATTCCTGGACATTTCTAGTCTGTCTAGATTCATCAGAATATGGTGTTGAAAAAAGGGGAGAGAGAGAGAGACTACTCTCAAGTACTTTGAGGAATAGTCTGACACCCACTCCTCTCCGGTTCTTGTATGTGTGCAACTTGTAGAAACACCTTTGTTTTTAATTTGCATTATCCTGTTAAATGAAGTGGTGACATGGTGGGAAGTACCAAGGAATAATAAATATAATGGGCCTGTTGGGGATGGAGATCTCTTAAATTGAAGGAATGCCCTTTATAATGGGGAAGATTGGACAGATATTATCTTGGATGTTGTCAAGCTTTGTTCTTGTCTTTTGAAGAGAGGAGACTTAACTGATAACTGAAACTAGGCCAGTAAACCAACTCATCTCTTTGGAAAGAGAATTTGTTCCCACAAATCATAGAATCCTAGAAACGAAGGGCAGGAACAGACTTTGGTAGGTCATCTCCTCGAATCCCCTGCACTGAGGCAGGACTAAATATTACCTAGACGTCCCTGATTGGTGTTTGTCTAACCTGTTCTTAACCTCCACTGACTGAGATTCCCCACCCTCCCTAGGCAATCTGTCCAAGTGCTTAACTGTGCCGATAGTTGCAAAGTTTTCCCTGAAGTCTAATCTAAATCTACCGTGCTGCAATTTTATGCCCATTACTACATGTCCTGTAGTCTGTGATTAAGGAGACCAGTTTATCATGTTTCTCCCTATAATAACCTTGAGAGCAAGAGGTGGCTTCTGTATACTGTCACATACCTTTTTGTTTGTTTGTTTTTGTGATTTTCTACACAGATAACTTTATGTAAATGAAAATGTGAGCAAGCTTTTTCCAGGTTGGAAAGACCCTAGAGTTATTTTGAGGCTGTTTTACTGAATATGCTGGAATTTGGTGAACCATGTTAATCTATCTTCCTTCGGTTCCTTTAGGTCTTTCTCCTCCATCCTACTCACTTCCAGCTCCTGCAGCAGTTATTCCAACAGAAGCTGCTGTTTATCAACCCTCCGTGCTTTTGAATCCACGAACGCTGCAGCCCTCCACAGCATACTATCCAGCAGGTGCTCAGCTCTTCATGAACTACATGTACTATCCCAGGTAAGGCAATAAGGAAATGAGGCAGGAACAAACAAGTCCTTTTACAGCAAATGCCTGAAGCTCTCAAAAGAGTATTGGCTCCCATGCTGAAGGCTTGTGCTAGAGGGAACAGCCTGCTCAGTATTTGAGCAGGGTAATTATTTCAGAATCCACAGGTGGGGTTCTAGTTTTGGAATCTCAGGTGGCAAATTTTAATGTATGTAAAATATTGGGCATTTTTCAAAAGTCACATGCTGTTCAAGTGACTTAGAAACACACTTATTATTGCCTTTCCATGGGAATTTTCCTTTTTTCATTAAGGGGCTTTGTGTCAGGTAAAAATCCCATAGTTTGCGTCTTAAAATCAGAGGTTTGCACTAATGTCTTTTACCAGAATTTTGCCTCTTCTGACTGATGCCCTCCACCCTCAAGGTAACTGCTTTTCAGTGGCTCTGTACAGTTAAAGGATTTTGTAAACTTTGATGGGGAAAGGCGCTATATAAATGTAAATATTCCCACGTGCTTCAGTGCAAGTTGACTGACTAATGTTCTTTTCCCCCCTTTCTCTCCTCTGAGGGCTTTTTAGCTTTTTCTGGTTAAAGGAAACGAACACCAGTCTCTTGTGGGTGGGGTATAATGGGTTTAATGTATACTTCACAATTGCAAGGTAACAATCTGTTCTGATTGGAATGCAAAGTACTTCATACTGTCAAGATTGTATATGAGACCTGGTCTACACTACAAAGTTAGGTCAACGTAAGAAGTCTTGTGTCGACCTAGTTGTGCATGCGTCTACATTTAAACTTGTCTCCCACTGATATAAGCACCACGTTACAGCGACACAATAACACCATCCCCCCCTTGAGCCAGGGTCGATGTACTGAGGTCGATGCAGCACGAGTGTAAACGCTGTTGCCTATGTCAACTATAACACTCCTCCAGCAGCTGTCCCACAATGCCTGACACCAATAACTCGGCTCACAATGGTAAATGCCCAGCGATTACAGAATCCGAACAGCCTCCCTTCCCATTAAAGCCTCGTGTGTTTTTTTTGAATGACTTTTCCTGACTGTCCAGCTTGACAATCACATCTAGCAGCAATCCATTGTTTTGTACAACTGCCCAGCTGACCATGCAGGCAACATGTTCCAGAGGCACTCTGGGATGGAGTAGACAGGAGATACTGGATCTCCTGGGCCAGTGAGAAGAGGCTGTATAGGCCCAGCTATAGATCACCAAAGAAAGGTGGACATCTGTGAGCAGATTGCAGGGGAGATGCAGGCGAAGGGGTATGATGGGGACTGGCATCAGTGCCATATGAAAGCAAAGGAACTGTGTCCAGCTAACAGAAGGCCAGCAAGGCCAACAGTTGATCTGGTGCCAAGCTGTAGACCTGCCACTTTTACAAAGAGTTGAATGCTGTACTTGGCGGAGACCCCACCACCACTCCACGGACCACTGAGAATACCACTAAGAAGCCCAAGTGTCAGGCCCCTGGCAAGGATGAGGAAGAGGAGGATGTGAGAGTGGGAGGTCCAGCTACACAGTGAGCCAGAACCTGTCTGAGACTCCACCACAGTCCAGTCGGTCCTGAGAGTTGAGCACAAGCAAGCCTGATTCAGAGGAAGCAACCTTGGGTAAGTGTGTAAATGTATTTCCCATTACAATGATGGCGCCCTCAACTTATCAGGACACAGCTGTTGACTCTTCATTAATTTACTTGTAGTAGAAGAGGTAGAGTTACAACAAAAAGAGGTAGTGTTATCTGCTTTTCATTCCCCTCTAGAGAGTAGGATAGTGGGGCCATGTGGAACAATTTGTTTATGTACACAGGGATGTCCCTTGAATCTTCCTGAGTGATCTTGATGAAACTTTCATCAAGTACTCTGCAGCCCTCTCCAGAATGTTTCTAGGGATGGCAGCTTTTTCTTCCTCTGCAATAAGGACACTTTCCCATGCTAGTCAGTAATAACTTGAAAGACAAGATGCATGAGGTAATATCTTTTATTGTCCCAACTTCTGTTGGTGAGAGAGACAAACTTTCAAGCCACACAGAGCTCTTCTTCAGGTCTGGGAAAGTGACCATCTGAGTACATTTCTGTGTGGCTCAAAAGCTTGTCTGTCTGTCTCTCTCTCTCTCCAACAGAAGGTGATCCAATAAAAGACATTACCTCACCCACCTTGTCTCTCTAATATCATGGGCCTGACATAGCTACAACTACACTGCATACAGTAATAACTTTGGCAAATGCCATTGCAGTACACCGGCTAGCAGCATATGGGCCCAGAAGGCTTCAGGACACCAGCAGCTGTGCGCTCTGTGCCTTTGTTATCCTCAGGAAAGAGAGCAGATAAAATCTTCAGCATCTGTGTTCAGTGGTGACAGCATTGAGTGCCATTGCCCTTTACGCATAGCTTCATGCAACCGAGCAATTCCCTGTCAATTTCCCTCACTCCTGGTGGGCGACATTCACTAATGCTGGTGCTATGAGTGGTACTGCACACAAGCACTCTGTAGCTAAGTGTCTGGTGTAAAATTTTAGGGGAGCAAGGGAAGGGAGTTCTGAATCTTCACTTTCACTTTCCATTGTGACTGTTCTGACAATGGTACCTCTGTGTGGTTTTTATTTGCATCTGCTGCCATTGCAGCCTTGAGGGGGTTCCACCTCCACACCTGTGGAACCCCCAAGCCAGATAACAAGAAAGAGGAGGACTCAGGATGACACATGCAACACTGTCTTGCAGGATCTTGCTGAATCGGACCGTGAGCAAGAGGCCTGGAAGGTGAACACAGCAGATAGCCTGTATAAAGGCCCAGGAATCTCAAAAGGAAAAACACAGAGTCAGATGCACCAGGACATAACGGGGCTTCTCCGACAGCAAACAGATGCTGAAGACTCTCTTGTGAAACTACAGGTTCAACAGTCATGGGCTTGCCATCCTTTGCAGTTCATGGAGAACTCCATTACAGCATCATCTCCCTATACACCATGGTATCAGAAGGACACATCCCTACTCCTACCACTTCATCCCAAAGAACATTAAGGACAGCCACACTTCTCATACACTGACCTGAGACAGCCATGGTTGCTGTATGTGTAGGTAAAATGGACATGAATGTTCATTCCCTTGAAGTTCTGTTCCATTAATTTAAGTTTTTAATGTATTTCCTTTTAAATTACAGACTTCTTCTTGGACTGACTTTGTTACTGAATAAAATTCTATTTGGAAAAATAATTCATCGTTATTAGTTCACAACATACACTGCAGAGAGCTTAGCAGTTCTGAAAGGACCCACTTCTTGCTGTACAGTGTGACAGCACATAGGATTAGTGACTGTGTAATAATCCTACATGTACAGCAAAAGCTGCAAAATTAATAGGTGTATTGACCGTGTTCTATTCAGATGTACACCATGCATCACACAAATCCTAACAGACCCCAAAACAGCAGGACCAGATAGAGCACAATGCATTACTGTGGCTCACTGTTAAAGTGCTCTTTCAAAGCCTCTCTTAGCCATATAGCTCAGCCCTTGTGTCTGGCTGTTGAAACTCAGCAGACAGCCACTCCATTTCCCATCTAGCAGCATTTTTTCCCCTTTTGCTACACAGATATTATACAGGACACAGCAGGCAGCTATAACCATTTATTTATTTTAATTCAGATCCAGTCTTGTGACTGAAGGGACACTGGCATTGTTTAATCTACCAAAAGCTCATTCAGCTGTCATTCTGCACATACTGAGCTGGTGGTTGAACCTTTCCTTGGTGCTGTCAAGTGGCCAGTGTACAGCTTTGTGAGCCAGGGAAGCAACAGGTAGACTAAGTGTCCCCCAGCATCACTATTGGTATTTCAGCATTGGCAATGATTATCCACCAGGTGGGAAAGTCCCCTGCTTGTAGCTTTTTGAACAGTCCTGTGTTCTTAAAGATCCAAGTATCATGAACCTTCTCTGATCAGCCAACCTTGATGTTCGTGCCATCTATTGCTCCACAGCTGTTTGCTGTAAACAACCCCATTGCTGTAAATCCATCCACTAAATCTTGCACATTGCTCAGAGTCACAATCCTGCTTAGCAGGAGGCGATTAATGGCCCTGCACACTTTCATGACAATGGACCCCACAGTGGATTTTCCATCGCCAGAATGATTTCCCACTGATTGGTAGCAATCCAGCTCCACAAGTTTCCACAATGCGATTGCCACTCACTACTGCACTGTCAATGCAGCTCTCATTTTGGTGCCCTTGCACTGGAGAGCTGGGGCAAACTATGCATACAGATCTAAAAATATGGCCTTGCACATCCGGAAGTTCTGCAGCTACAGCTTGTTGTCCCAAGCCTGCATTATGATGTCATCCTGCCAGTCAGAGCTCGTTTCTCGGGCCCAGAAGTGGCTCTCCACCATCTGCAGCTGCTCTGTGAACACCACCAACAACCTTAGAATTGATTCACAGTATATCTCACAGCAATCTGACCTCCAATAAATCGTCATATTCCCCACTGATTCAGTTCTTCTTACAACTCTGCAAATATCGGAGGAACGTGCATTCTGTGCTTGTAACACTTATGACAATAGTGCAGAACTGTGCAGGCTCTGTGCTTTTGTCAGAGTTGGTGGACAGTAAGGAGAGCCATGTGTTTGTTTTTTAAAAAGGTGCAAAAATTATGAGATCTAGATAGTTGTATGCTGAGAAGTTGACCCCTTGCTCCCAGTCCCCCATGTGCAACTCGTTTCTGCCTCACCAGGCATTGTTGAAACTTCCACAAAAGACAATGTGCTGGATGGTGGTGGGTTGTATACTGGGATACCTACCCATGGTGCACTGCACTGTGAATCGACACAAGCACTCCTGGTGAGTATCTGCAGTGCCAATACAAGGAGCTAAGTATGCATGCGCACGAGCAATATATGAACTGTGGTAGCTTTGTTACTTAACTTGCATCAACCAAAGTTTATAGAGTAGATATGGCCTTAGTTAGTGGAATATCAGATGGCTAATCTAAACCTCTTGTTGTGATCTACTGTTGGTTCCCTGAAAGCCATCCATAGTCTTTTACAGCAGTGCTTCTCAAGCTATGTGATGTGGGGGACCAACAATTTTTTTTCCAAATGTGTGCACAGACCAGCCCCCGATGGCTCGTGGACCGGCACTGGTCCGTGGACCACCACTTTGAGTAGCACTGTTTTACAGTATGAAGTATCCTTTCAGGGACATGCTGTGCATATCTGCCATTGTTTGCTGGAAGCCCAGGGCATACTTTAACAACATATCATGCTGAAACATTCAACATCCCTAAAAATATCTAAAGGTAAGTTCTCATTAAACCACTCTTTGTTTCTGTCTGTACTAAACAAACTGTGTTACATTCCCTTCATCACTAGCCACAAACAATTTTTAAGTTTCAAAGTAGCAGCCGTGTTAGTCTGTGTCTGCAAAAAGAAAAGGAGTACTTGTGGCACCTTAGAGACTAACAAATTTATTTGAGCATAAGCTTTCGTGAGCTACAGCTCACTTAATCAGATGCATTTGGATGCAGCTCATGAAAGCTTATGCTCAAATAAATTTGTTAGTCTCTAAGTTGCCACAAGTACTCCTTTTCTTTTTGCAGATACAGACTAACATGGCTGCTACTCTGAAACCTTTGACGAGATGGTGCCATAGGTGCACTCACCGCTGGTGGTGCCTTTTCCTGGCTTTCCTGGGGATTAGATCTCCCCGGTGCAGGGTCTATCCTGTCACACTGTCATCCTGCGGATCCCTCTCGCTCCAAGAACCACAGCCTCCTCTTCATGACTCAGCCTTCTGGCTGGGGTCACTATGTAGTTTCCCCTTCCAGGGGGGTAACAAAGTCTTTCCAGAACAAATTGTCATAGGTAGTCCACTGCCACATCCCCAGTGGCTGATAGAGGAACCTGGCCTCACCCTTTACTCTGGGTTCTAGCTTGGGTCCTCTAGTCAGCAGCCAAGGCCTGCACTGTCTTATCTTACTGTTTTCCCCTTCTGTTGCCAGCTTCCTGGCTTATATAGAACCTTCAGATGAGCCTTCTTCCAATCAATTCCCTGTTCCTCTTCCAGGTGCAGCCTGTGGAGTTAATTGGCCCACCTGGCCATCTTAACCCCTTCCAGTCCTGTGTGGGGTAGGCACCCTAGCACAGATGAGTTATGTTTTACTGAACCAGAATGGACAGCTCACATTTATCTGCAAAAGGGGGAAAAAAATGTAAGAGTTTTTAGTTTTGGAGTTTCCCTATCTTGAAACTTAGGCAAGTGTAGCTAACTTAACTATCATGTCACTTATCAAACTTAACCACTTAATGTAAAAGCAAGGAAATGAATAGCTAAGCACATCATAAAACTTGCACAGGCCACATAAAACAAATAATCCTTCTCAATAAGATATGCAACCTTAATTCGGACCTAAATTACTATTCTTTCTTTGAATCCATAATATAAACACAAGAAACAACCCTTTTGGGGAAAAAAAAAAACTGTGACCCTGTAAAACAATTCTTAACTGTGCAGAGCCCCTACACTGCTGTCAAAGGGTCCTACTGCAAGCTGCTCAGGACCAGGGCCTGTAGATGCACAACAATTTCATATATTGATCAGCCTCAGAAGCAAGTCCAAATATGCCCATAAAGTTATCTTTAATTGACAGTTGTACACTATATTCCTAGGAAACTAAATATGTGATACTATTCCAAAGAAAATCAACTATAACTACTTTATCTCAAAATTCTACTTTCTTAATACATCAGCTGACTTTTTTCCATTTGATAGTTTGTTAGGGTACTAACTAAATATCTTCTAATATTTAGGAAAAGTCTTAATTTATTTAATAAAGTCTGTGGCTTGTTTAGTTGCAATAAAAAACTATCTTATAGAAAGATATGTATTTATCTGAGCAGTACAAGACTTATTCCCTTAGGTTTTGTAAATGATGTGATGAGGAAGTACTTTTTTGCAGGGGGGTCTTTGAGTAATCTTAACCTTCTTTTTTTTTTTTTTTTTCTTTTTTTAATGAATTTTTCTGGAACAGAATATAATCCAGCAAATGTGAAGTAAGTGCAAGGGGAAGGAGTGGGTCTCCTCAGTGCTAAATTTATATATTTAAATGCATGTACATGGAAAAGCAATAAGGAGTCAGTAGCTAATGACCAAAATTGGCCCATGAATCTAGTAAGTGAGCATTTATGGAAATAAGGAAAGCCTCTTTGACCTACTACCAAAAAGTTCAACAGCTTGTGTTGACAAGGTCAAGGATTTCTATAATGGCTGATTCTATCTTTGACAGAGTGCTCTACCCCCCCTTTTTTTTTCTCTATACCACCCCCACCCTCCAAGTTTTCTTGTGCTTATCACAAGCCCCGAGGGAAACAGTTTCAACTATCTTTCTTTCAATGTACTAGTGCAGGGGTCGACAACCTTCGGCGCGCGGCCCATCAGGATTTTCGGCTGGCAGGCCGTGAGACATTTTGTTTGTTGACTGTCCACAGGCACGGCCTCCCGCAGCTCCCGGTGGCTGGGAATGATGAACCACAGCCACTGGGAGCTGTGGGGGGCTGTGCCTGTGGACGGTCAACGTAAACAAAATGTCTCGCGGCCCGCCAGCAGAATACGCTGATGGGCCGTGCGCCGAAGGTTGCTTACCCCTGTACTAGTGGTATAGTGTTTAATAATAAAAAAGCTTGTCAATGTAAAGGAATGCAGATGTGATATATAAGAAAATCATGTAAGAGTTGAGTTGATTTGTTACATTGATCATAAACTGCTGTAATTACATGACTTGTGCATGTTCACACAACACGCCTTGTGTCGGCAGAACGCATCCACAGTTGGTGCTTTAGCACCGACAGAGAGCAGTGCACTGTGGATAGCTATCCCCCTATGCAAATCATCACTTTATCCCACTAGTTCTGTGAATGGATTGCAATGCATCATGGGGAAGGATCACTGCCCCCATGATGCAGTTTTCTCCATTCCATAATTCCAAGGGCTTCCAACTGCATTTTGTTCCATTTTTCAACTGTACCTGTACACTTTGCACCCACCCTCTCTTCCTGAAAGCATGGATCCTGCACTGCTCACTAGTCTTGTGATAAATGTTTTGAACACAATATGGCTGATCATACAGTATTTCATGAGCTGCGAATCTGAACAGGAATCCGTACTGCCTGCCCTGCTGTGTGCCATGGAAAGAAACAATTCAAGATTGTCATTCACAGAGAGCTGTACACAGTGGACCGTCACTATTAGGGTTGGAAAACGAGCACCGAGTGGTGGAATCGGATTGCGATGCAGGTATGGGATGATGAGCAGTGGCTGCAGAACTTTTGTAAGCGCAAAGCCACCTTTCTTGAACTGTGTGCTGAGCTTTCCCCTGCCCTGTGGCACAAGATCAGCAAAATGAGGGCCGCCTTAGGGGTGGAAAAGCGAGTGGTGATCACTGAAGAAGCTGGCAATTCCAGACTGCTACTGGTCAGTTGCAAATCAGTTTGGAGTTGTGAAGTCCACCGTGAGGATTGTGGTGATGCAAGTATGCAGGGTCATTAATCATCTCCTGCTACGAAGGACTGTGACTCTGGGCAATATGCGTGAAATAGTGGATGACTTTGCGACAATCGGTTTCTCTAACTGCGGTGGGGCCGTAGATGGGCGCGCACATCCCAAATTTGGCCCCAGACCATCTTGCAATGGAGCACATCAACAGAAAAAGGCAACCTCTTTATGGTATTGCAGGCACTGGTGGATCACTGGGGTCATTTCACTGACATCGACGCAGGGTGGTCAGGGAAAGTGCATGACGCACGCATCTTCAGGAACACTGGCCTGTATAGAAAGCTGCATTCAGGGACTTTATTTCCAGACCAGAAGATTCCAATAGGGGATGTGGAAATGCCCAAAGTGATCCTGGGAGATCCTGTGGCTCATGAAGCCTTACAATGGAAATCTTGACAGCAGTAAGGAGCACTTCAACAACAGACTCAGCAGGTGCAGAATGACCATAGAATGTGCATTTGGCAGATGAAAGCATTGTTGGCACTGTCCTTTTGGCAGGTTAGACCTCCTTAAGGAAAATATTGCCATGGTCATAGCAGCCTGATGCGTTCTGCATAACGTTTGTGAAGCCAAGGGGGAAAAGTGTCCCCAGGGGTGGAAGGTTGAGGTGGATCTCCTGGCAGCTGATTTTGAACAGCCAGATATCAGGACAATTAGAGGGACACAGCAGGTGCTATTCAAATCAGGGAGGCTTGAAAGCATCATTTTGACAATGAGCACCAGGAGTGTGTCTTTCTGTGATGAACTGAGACAAGCATTGTTTACTTGCCACCTTGAATGACTCTTGTAATGATTCCTGCCTATGAACTGTACTCTGCAAATGTGGCGATTGCCACAGTATTTGAATGTCTGTTGCAGCCACACTGTAGGTCACAAATAAAGAATCACTGTCTTTGTAAGTCTACATTTTTACTAAACAGCAGTACACAGATTAACATTTCTTACAGGGACATGACAATTAGCAGCACTTGCTGAAGTGAGGATCTCACAGCTGTGTGCAAGTCCAGCTGTCATTATGGAAAATGTCCCTGGCGAGAAGTTCAAGGGGTAGTGCAATGGGCAGTAAACATGAGAGGAATGTATAGGCAAAGTTTTGGGGAGGACAAGGAATGTAGTTCTCTATGGGCTGCATGGGGGGGTCAAGCATGCATGTGTTCTGCCTGCAGCGCAAACAGCATCTCTGGTTGGTCCCCCATGAGCTTTATTATCCACTCCTGACACTGTCTTCTCTCTTGGCTATCCAGTTGTAGTTTCTCTCTCCATGGTCCGGGCTCACTATCTGCCTGATCTGACAATTGCAGCAATTCCTAAAACCTGTCCTCCTTACTCCTACTCCTCCTCGTTCACCTCCTTATCTGATGGAGGCGCTCTGCCAGTGTGTAGGAGCTGGCCCTCAAAGGCAGAAGCAAAAGAAACACTATACAGTCAGTATTGTGTGTGCACTCAATATTGAATCATAAAAGTTATACACCTTTCTCTCACTTGGCAAACATGCAGCATGGCCAGAACATTAACCATGGTGAGTTTGGGCTGTGGGGAAAGAGTGTGCAAGACAAGACAGGGTCTGGGTGGTTTCAGAAGGGGATCAATACAAGCACCTACCGATACTATTCTGAATAGTGGCACAATTTTACGCAGGCAGGGGCGATCAAAGCTGAATCGCACACTGCTGAGGGTAAACAAAGATGCGAGGGTGCATCTCCTGCATGTGTGCACCTTCAGAATGGGTATGTATGCTACTCGCCTGTGTGCTGCATTTGTTCCTCCAGAAGTAATCAGCGCTGCAAAGTTTCCTACAGCAGGGAAAGAAACAAAGCAGCTCTGCCAAGAAATCTTCAGCAGAGGATTGCAGAATATGTACAGAAAAGCTTCCTAGAGACCTCTGTGGAAGATTCCTGGGAGATTTCGGTGTGTATTAACCAACTTTTCCGCAGGTCTCCCACTGCGTAGCTGCACAGGGGAATGCAAATCAGATGCAAACGGTATCTAGTGGTGTTAATTTTGATCCCTTCTCTCCTGTGCATCATGTAACAAAATAAAGGACACCTCTACCTTATGTAACCGTGCTCTTTCAAAGAAAAATGACTATGTACTGGAGCTCCCCTCTTCTCCTTGAGGCACACCAGACCTGGACTGTTTGGAGGAATCTTGCCAGTCCCAAGTCAAAAATGTCCTGGCTCTCCACACCACTGGACAAGCCTATTGCCTGTCCCACATCTTCCTCCAAATCAGCCTCCTTGTCCACCACTTCATCCTCGGGATTGACTCCACTGGTCGCTACCACCAATCCAACCGAAATATCCACAGGGCTCTTGGTGTTGGAAGTGGAGTTGCCACCAAGGATGGCATGTAGTTCCTTGTTTTCGGCGCCGCAACTGAGATATGGTTGGCCTCCCTTGCCTTCTGGTACACCTGCCTCAGCTTCTTGATCTTAGTGTGGCACTGCTGTGCGTCCCTTTCATGCCCCTGCTCATCTATGGCACGAGCAAAGTTCCTATGGCTGGATCAGAGCTGTGACTGCACAACCTCCTCTCCCTACAGACTCAACAGATTCAGCAACTCTGGTGCACTCCACATGTACTCATCTTAATCAGACCTACACTTTAAACACAATTCACTTCTTCTCACACGGTAAGAATAGCTTCTTGCCTTGTAAATTCTTGTGCCACTGACCAAAATAAGAGCAAGTATACCTAGTTGTTTATAACACATTGTTTCCTGAGTTTAAAATAAATCCCTTTCAAAAAGCTGGATGATGCTTGTAAACTTAAATCTTTTTTCAAACTAGTATAACACAAGCATCCAAGGGCTGTGGTTACTTATTTATGAGCATGCTTAATACACTGTTTCGGACAGCATGATGTCTCTCGCTAGTGGTTGGCATCAGAGAGGATAAGAGCCTGTTTTTATTACTGCAGTTTTTTCCTTTTAATCAAATGCTAGGTGATGACAGGCCAATTATGTTCAGAGACTGACAAGTCATCAGGAGGGGTAGAAGTCATGAGTTTGTTAAACTTCTACTGTCACAATTGGTGTCTTCAGCTGAAAGTCAGGTTTGCTCTTGGTACTTGTAGATCAGGAAACTGGAATTCATCACAGAATTTCCTGTTAAAGCAAAGCATGGAAAAAGTATCATAGCCATGGTGCTTCCCATAAATTTGTTTCTCCTTCTGAGGAGTGCAATAGTGAGGAGGAACTATAGTAGTTAAATGCTTCTGAAGATTATCAGCATCTTAAACTAATACCTTGCAGACCATATCTTAGGTTCATATAGCAGCCAGCTTGTTGAGATCCTGATCTCAATTAGTCTGCATACTAGCAAAGCATTAATAATAAAGAACCGTTGTACTTCCAATAGCTAATCATGGAGGAAGGATGCCCTTGCTCTTAAGGAGAGACCCAAGATTTGCCACTGATTTCTTCTGCGACTTGGGGGGTAAATGAATCTCTGCCAATTTTGCCAGTCTCTAGGCTAATACTGGACTGACTTTGAGGCGTAAAGTCTGTAACGCTCCCTGAGATTCTTGAAAGTTGCTTTAAGTGCAAAGCATATTTATGTTCATCTAAAGGGCATCAAAACCAATCCCCACTTCTGAATAGTCAGTGGAGAAAAATGACTTGTGAGGAAGACGATAGCTGCTATCTAAATTGTATCGTTCAGCATGAGATGGTGGTTGGTTTTGGTTTTTAAAATAGATGATGCATCTGTCACTTTGTGTGATGTGGTTCTGTAAGAGTGTGAAACTTCCACAACATCTTGCAACATAATACTAAATGTTATGTAGCGGTGATGACAACATAAAAGCACTTGTGACTGATATTGGTCGTGGTGTTCATGAAGTTAGACTTAGAAGTTCCTACAATTTTGTACTCATTGGTTTGTTGTGGTTTTTTTTTTTTACAAGGTTCAGTTTGAAGTTGGCTCTTCCTTCTGCTCTTCTATAGAAATATTGTTCGCATATTGTTAGTGAAGAGGAGTTAAGTGAAGATTCCACGTTCCAGTGTGTGATCTCCAGTCTGTTTTTCTGATGTATATTAAGAGAACTCCTATAGCTGGGGGTGGGAGGGGGGAAGAGTGCTGTAACTGAGGGCTAGAAACCCCTCCTGCAGGTTACATGCTTATTGACGTATTTTACTCTTTAGAGAATGAGACTTTTTTTCCAATCACAGTTGGATATACCTTTCAAGAAGCACCCAGCAACACTCTCTTCCCTAAATATTCCCCAATGGCAGGCTACTAGAGTTCCAAAAGATATTCAAATCAGAGCATTCCCACAATACAGGCAGAGAAGTATTATTGGGTCCCTTCCTGTCACTTTGTTTTTCAATGCTGTTTATCCTATACAGAGGGATAGTAGTTGTGCACTAAGCAATAGTGGGAGATGCAGTGTCCATTAGATATGCCATGACATTTCATTAACTAGAAAATGTCTATAACAAATTGATTACATCATGTAATATCATGTATATCATGTCATATCATGTATATGTAAATCAGTTCCTAATGACTTCTCAGTGTTTCAGAAGGGCAGTTGGTCTGATCTCAAAATATGGGTTGGTAAGCTAGTGTCAAAAAACATAGAAAGAGGAGCAGCCGTTGTGGAGAATAATTTTGTGTAGGTATCCATGTTTAAAAGGTAGATATGGAAGTCCAGATAGATGGTTGTACAATTTATTGGAAAGAGCTTGATTCCAAAAGCATCACTAGCTCCTGCTCTAGAACTAAATAGCTTTCCAAATCCATTTGTTACATTATTTCTGGTCTATATGAGGGCAAATCTCTAAGAAATGGTGGCCTAGTATGGCTTGTCGTCTTCTGTTGCAGGTAAAACATTAAACTAGATGGTCAACTAATATAGACACTAATGTATGGCCCAATTCTGGAAGTGTTAAATAGCCTGCTTGCAAAGCTGGAGTAATTGTAAAAGGCTTCACAGGGCCATCTTAATCCACTGTTCAAATCACTGTACAGTTTTCTATTAAGTCAACCATCCTTCTGCAATATTGATATAAACGTTCCTGTTTGGATGGAAAAATATATAGTTCTATTCCCTTCTGGTCATTTAAAGATCTTAGGGCAAGTTTTGTAAGAGTGTAGAGTGCTACCACAAGTGTTCCAGCCACATGTTAACTTCAGCAATTTCATTATGCCTATATGAAATTCACTCTGTTCTAAGCTGGAAGTGGTGTACTATTGCGCACCACAAACTGTAGATATAGTTTTGTATGCTTAAACCTGTTACAATGTGTTTTCCTGCCCTTGAACCACATTTCAGTAGTGAGTGCTTACAGACACTGCATTTTGTTTATACTGCAAGCCAAACGTGCACACGTTGCCATTGGTGCTGTGATATGACAAAACAGTCTGTCCTTGTGTCAACACAAAGGATAGTTCAAAACCCTTTAGTCCTCTGAAAGCTAGACTTGTCGGTGTTGGAACCCTCTCAAGGAGGTGGCTGTTCGAAATTGAAGGAAGCTTGGTAACCCTAAACGGTGTGTATGTAGCTTGAGCTTTGGGGATCGTTGAAGATGGAATGTTCTGTTATACATTCTGTTAATAATTGAACTGAGCTGGATGTACAGCCCTGAGGTAAGTGGGGAAGTGGGATACCAGGACAAAGCACGAGCAGGAGAGAGCAAGAGGGGAGGACTCCTGCTTCATACTGAGAAAGCAGGACAATCAGCGAATTATCTTAAGTGCTATACCCAAATGCAAGAAGCCTGGGAAACGAGCAGGGAGAACTGGAAGTCCTGGCACAGTCAAGGAATTATAATGTGATTGATTGGAATAACGGAGACTTGGTGGGATAACTCACATGACTGGAGTACTGTCATGGATGGATATAAACTGTTCAGGAAGGACAGGCAAGGCAGAAAAGGTGGGGGAGTTGCATTGTACATAAGAGAGCAGTATGACTGCTCAGAGTTCTGGTATGAAACTGCAGAAAAACCTGAGTCTCTGTATTAAGTTAAGAAGTGTGAGCAACAAGGATGATGTCATGATGGGAGTCTGCTATAGACCACCAGACCAGGGGGATGAAGTGGACAAGGCTTTCTTCAGGCAACTAACAAGTTACTGGATTGCAGGCCCTGGTTCTCCTAGGGGACTTCAGTCACCCCGATATCTGCTGGGAGAGCAATACAGCAGTGCACAGACAATCCAGGAAGTTTTTGGAAAGTGTAGGGGACAATTTCCTGATGCAAGTGCTGAGGATCCAACTGGGGCAGAGCTCTTCTTGACCTGCTGCTCGCAAACAGGGAAGAATTAGTAGGGGATGCAAAAGTGGATGGGAACCTGGGAGGCAGTGACCATGAGGTGGTAGAGTTGCAGATCCTGACACAAGGAAGAAAAAGCAGCAGAATACGGACCCTGGACTTCAGAAAAGGAGACTTCGACTCCCTCAGGGAACTGATGGGCAGGATCCTGTGGGAGAATAACATGAGGGGGGAAAGGAGTCCAGGAGAGCTGGTTGTATTTTAAAGAACGCTTATTGAGGTTCCAGGAACAAACCATCCCGATGTGTAGAAAGAATAGTAAATTATGGCAGGCAACCAGCTTGGTTTAACAGTGAAATCCTTGGTGATCTTAAACACAAAGAAGCTTACAAGAAGTGGAAGATTGGACAAATGACCAGGGAAGAGTATAAAAATATTGCTCAGGCATGCAGGAGTGAAATCAGGAAGGCCAAATCACACTTGGAGGTGCAGCTGGCAAGAGATGTTAAGAGTAACAAGAAGGGTTTCTTCAGGTATGTTAGCAACAAGAAGGTGGTCAAGGAAAGTGTGGGCCCCTTACTGAATGGGGGAGGCAACCTAGTGACAGAGGATGTGGAAAAAGCTAATGTACTCAATGCTTTCTTTGCCTCTGTCTCCACGAACAAGACTGGGCAGCACAGTGTGTGGAGAAGTGACCATCCCTCTGTGGAGGAAGAAGTGGTTCAGGAGCATTTAGAAAAGCGGGACAAGCAAGTCCATGGGGCCGGATGTGCTGCATCCAAGGATGCTAAAGGAGTTGGCAGCTTGCAGAGCCATTGGCCATTATCTTTGAAAACTCATGGCAATCGGGGAGGTCCCGGATGACTGGAAAAAGGCTAGTGTAGTGCTCATCTTTTTAAAAGGGAAGGAGGAGGATCTGGGGAACTACAGGCCAGTCAGCCTCTAACAGTCAGCATGGATTCACTAAGGGCAAGTCATGCCTGACTAACCGAATTGCCTTCTATGACAAGATTCATAGATTCATAGATCCTAAGGTCAGAATGGACCATTCTAATCATCTAGTCTGACCTCCTGCACAGTGCAGGCCACAGAATCTCACCCACCCACTCCTACAAAAAACCTCACCTATGTCTGAGCTATTGAAGTCCTTAAATCATGGTTTAAAGACTTCAAGGAGCAGAGAAGCCTCCCTCAAGTCAACCATGCCCCATGCTACAGAGGAAGGCGAAAAACCTCCAGGGCCTCTCCAATCTGCCCTGGAGGGAAATTCCTTCCCGACGCCAAATATGGCAATCAGCTAAACCCTGAGCATATGAGCAAGATTCACCAGCCAGATACTACAGAAAATTCTTTCTTGGGTAACTCAGATCCCATCCATCTAATATCCCATCTCAGGGGATTTGGCCTATTTACCCTGAATATTTAAAGATCAATTACTTACCAAAATCCCATTATCCCATCATACCATCTCCTCCAAAAACTTATCAAGTAGAATCTTAAAACCAGATAGATCTTTTGCCCCCACTGCTTCCCTTGGAAGGCTATTCCAAAACTTCACTCCTCTGATGGTTAGAAACCTTAGTCTGATTTCAAGTCTAAACTTCCTGGTGGCCAGTTTATACCCATTTGTTCTTGTGTCCACATTGGTGCTGAGCTGAAATAATTCCTCTCCCTCTCCTGTATTTATCCCTCTGATATATTTATAGAGAGCAATCATATCTCCCCTCAACCTTCTTTTAGTTAGGCTAAACAAGCCAAGGTCCTTAAGTCTCCTTTCATAAGACAAGTTTTCCATTCCTCGGATCATCCTAGTAGCCCTTCTCTGAACCTACTCCAGTTTGAATTCATCCTTTTTTAAACATGGGAGATCAGAACTGCACACAGTATTCTAGGTGAGGTCTCACCAGTGCCTTGTATAATGGTACTAAAACCTCCTTATCCCTACTGGAAATGCCTCTCCTGATGCATCCCAAAACCGCATTAGCTTTTTTTCACAGCCATATCACATTGGCAGCTCATAGTCATCCTATGATCAACCAATACTCCAAGGTCCTTCTCCTCTTCCGTTACTTCTAATTGATGCGTCCCCAATTTATAACTAAAATTCTTGTTGTTAATCCCTAAATGCATAACCTTACACTTCTCACTATTAAATTTCATCCTATTACTATTACTCCAGTTTACAAGGTCATCCAGATCCTCCTGTATAATATCCAGATCCTTCTCTGAATTGGCAATACCTCCCAGCTTTGTATCGTCTGCAAACTTTATTAGCACACTCCCACTTTTTGTGCCAAGATCAGTAATAAAAAGATTGGTCCCAAAACTGATCCCTGAGG
Source organism: Dermochelys coriacea (assembly GCF_009764565.3). Taxonomy (NCBI): domain Eukaryota; kingdom Metazoa; phylum Chordata; order Testudines; family Dermochelyidae; genus Dermochelys; species Dermochelys coriacea. The sequence continues at coordinate 44,054,577 of NC_050069.1, read as the reverse complement.
AACTCCACTGGTAACCTCCCTCCAACCTGACAGTTCGCCTTTCAGTAGGACCCGTTGCAGTCTCCCCTTTAACCAAATCCTTATCCACCTTTTTGATGTTCATATTGATCCCCATCTTCTCCAACTTAACTAATAATCCCGCATGTGGCACGGTATCAAATGCCTTACTGAAATCTAGGTAAATTAGATCCACTGCATTTCCTTTATCTAAAAAATCTGTTGCCTTTTCAAAAAAGGAGATTAGGTTGGTTTGGCACGATCTACCTTTTGTAAAACCATGTTGTATTTTGTCCCATTTACCATTGACTTCAATGTCCTTAACTAATTTCTCCTTCAAAAATTTTTCCAGGACCTTGCATACTACAGATGTCAAACTAACTGGCCTGTAGTTACCCAGATCACTTTTTTTTTCTTTCTTAAAAATAGGAACTATATTAGCAATTCTCCAATCATTCGGTACTACTCCTGAGTTTACAGATTCATTACAAATACTTGCTAATGGGCTTGCAATTTCAGGTGCCAATTCCTTTAATATTCTTGGATGAAGATTATCTGGGCCCCCCGATTTAGTCCCATTAAGCTGTTTCAGTTTCGCTTCTACCTCAGATATGGTAATATCTCCCTCCATATCCTCATTCCCATTTGTCATGCTACCATTATCCCTAAGATCCTCTTTAGCCTTATTAAAGACTGAGGCAAAGTATTTGTTTAGATATTGGGCCATGCCTAGATTATCTTTAACCTCCACTCCATCCTCAGTGTTAAGCGGCCCCACTTCTTCTTTATATGGCTATAGAACCTTTTACTATTGGTTTTAATTCCCTTTGCAAGGTCCAACTCTACTCGACTTTTAGCCTGTCTCACTTTATCCCTACATGTTCTGACCTCAATTAGGTAGCTTTCCTTGCTGATCCCTCCCATCTTCCACTCCCTGTATGCTTTCTGCTTCTTCATAATCACCTTTCTAAGATGCTTGCTCATCCAGCTTGGTCTACAACTCCTTCCTATGAATTTTTTCCCCTTTCTTGGGATACAGGCTTCCGATAGCTTCTGCAGCTTTGATTTAAAGTAATCCCAGGCCTCCTCTATCTTAAGATCCATAAGTTCTTCAGTCCAATCCACTTCCCTAACTAATTTCCTTAATTTTTGGAAGTCAGCCCTTTTGAAATCAAAAACCCTAGTTGCAGATTTATTTTTGTTAATCCTTCCATTTAGTTTGAACTGAATTAGCTCATGATCACTTGAGCCAAGATTGTCCCCTACAGCCATTTCTTCTATGAGGTCCTCGCTACTCACCAAAATTAAATCTAAAATGGCATCACCTCTAGTCGGTTCAGCAACTACTTGATGAAGGAATCCATCAGCTATCGCATCTAGGAAAATCTGAGTCTTATTATTATTACTAGCACTGGTCCTCCAGTCTATATCTGGGAAGTTAAAGTCTCCCATGATCACGCAGTTTCCATTAGTAATTACTTTATTAAAGACATTTAAAAAGGGCTTTATCCATATCCAAATTAGATCCTGGAGGTCTATAGCACACCCCAAGGACTATCGTAGGAGAGGCTTTACTAGTTTTCTTCCCCCAATGTAATTTTTGCCCAGACGGACTCTGTCTTATCCATTCCATTGCTTCTTATTTCTTTACATTCTACCTCATCATTGATATACAATGCTACTCCACCACCTTTATCTTTGTTTCTGTCTTTCCTAAACAGCACATACCCTTCAATACCTGTAGTCCAGTCATGACTACTATTCCACCATGTTTCTGTTATCCCTATAATATCTGGTTTCACTTCCTGCACCAGTAGCTCTAGTTCCTCCATTTTGTTACCTAGGCTCCTCGCACTGGTGTATAAACATCTTAATTTTTGCTGTTTGGCCTCGCTCACATTTTGTACCCTATTGGGCACAGTCATTCTACAGACAGTATAACCTATTAGGACCACCCTCGCTCCTTATATACATTCTCCTACCCACGGCTGTATCCTTTCTTACTTCGTCTTCTTCCCTCTCAATGCTAAAATCTGGCGTGGAGATTTCCTGGACATCTCCCCCTAATTCCTAGTTTAAAGCTCTCTTTATCAGTTGTGCCAGCCTCCATCTTAGAAGTCTATTTCCTTCCCTACTCAGATGAAGTCCATCCCGAGAGAACTGTCCTCTGTCTGCGAATGCCTCCCAGTGGCCATACATCCCAAAGCCCTCCTTATAGCACCACTGCCTAAGCCATCTGTTGACAGTCATAATCTTGTCACACCTTTGTTGCCCTTCTCTAGGAACAGGAAGGATCCCACTAAAGATTACCTGAGCCTTGATTTCCTTAAGCGTCTTCCCCAGCCTAGCATAGTCTCCTTTAATACTTTCCAGAGAGAATCTAGCCGTATCATTTGTTCCCACATGAAGGATAATTAGGGGATTCTTTCCCGCTCCCTTTAGGATCCTTTTGAACCTCGGGTCTACATCCCGATAACTGCTCTGTGGATGAGCGGAAAGCAATGAACGTGTTATTCCTTGACTTTAGCAAAGCTTTTGATATGGTCTCTCACAGTATTCTTGCCAGCAAGTTAAAGAAGTATGGGCTGGATGAATGGACTATAAGTTGGATAGAAAGCTGGCTAGATCGTCAGGCTCAACGGGTAGTGATCAATAGCTCCATGTCTAGTTGGCAGCAAATTGGGTAGACCAGCAATTTTCCCTCACTGTCCACAGAGCACTACCAGGAGGTCTGCAGAGAGCTGGTTGATCAAATGATGTTGACTGCTCCCTGTTTCCACCTGTTAAACTACATTCAAAGACAACTGCAATTATAATAAATACTTTCCTAATCATCTTTCCAGGAGAGATTTTTGATGGCGGTCCTGGTAGGTTTTGTGAATTGGTTTGAGGAGGACATCTTGGCAATAGGAGTAGTGGAAGAAAGTGTGAAGGTACTCGTGGATCTGGCAAAGTGGACAAACTGATGTTAAGTGTTGCTGGCAGAACATATGTGTGGTTGTCTTGATGAGACACAAGCAGATATATAGAGAGGACATTATTGTAAGGTTTTTTTTCTCTTTGAATTTACATATAGTTTTTTCTAGAGGAGGGAGGTGGGACAAGAAGGTGGTATCTTTAGTTTCACTCAATATAAAGATTTGTTAATGCATGCTACAGTAAATTATGGGGGTGAACCATCTGTAAGGCTCCACCTAGCGGCCAAGTTCTCAACTTTTCCTTTCAGAGAATGTTGCAAACACTTATACATTGCTGAATCACATATCTGATAAGCTGGTGGTGGCTGTCCCTTGTTACATTTGTATTGCATTTGTTGATGGGTAAATTGCTTTCCTAGACAGTGTATCTTTATTTTCTGAAGATGTTCTCTTGAGATTATCCAAGCCTTTTATTTGAGACAGGTCCCAACTGACCAACCCTTGTTTGACAACCGTTCTGTTTACCAGTCCTTTAGGTTATTAGATGAAGTTGGTTCTTCAGCATCACTGCTGTTGCTGAGTTGTTTTTTGCACTCTGATACCATGGTGACAGGGAGCATTCCAAAACTTAAATTTGTAAATCTGTAGTCTGAAACATGCCCTGAGCTTTAACGAAATTATGGCTGCCTTTTCCTGTTTTGGTTGAAAATTTGTGCCCTGCTTCTGATCATGTACATCTTAACTTGCATTCTAGCATGCAGCAGAGGATGGACTTGTACACACAAATGGCACGGCAAGGACAATGCCCAAAAAATGGATTTGCATTTAAAGGTCCCAGCAGTTAGACTTCCTTAGAAGAGACGGTAAGGGTAAAGAACACTAGGATATTACTTGGATGTCCGATTACTATTACAGTTAACTACCTTTAACTCCATTTGTTTTTCACCTTGCCAGCTGTCAATACATTCTCCTCCTTTGAAAACTGTACTCGTTCTGTAATCTTCACAGAACGCTTAATGTCACTTACTGACTTAATGGTCTCTTGGTTCCCTGACAACACTTGCCTATCTAAGGCACTTTTACCCACAACTGGCACTTGCTGTGTAGGCAGTCTACGTCCCAGTTCTTCTAAAACCAGTACATTGCCAGTTGTGCTGGAGTAAGTAGTCTTCGGAAGAAAGTGAGGGGTGAAGACTTAGGGGAAAGAACCTCTTTAGAGTAAAGAATCTTATTCCCAAAGTTGCATCTTGGGATAAAACATGAATTTGGCAACGCTGGTCTCAGATGCCAAGTGGGATTTGGGTTTTAAAACTAGATTTAGAATCAGGGGGAAAGTGATTGTTCCATCCCCAACAAATGCAGTTTTTGATCAGCCCTTTCCATTTGCAAAAAGGCAGGATATCCCCTGGGCATAATTACCTTCTACATATAAATCTTCACCTGCTGTAGCTTTGCTGCTACAGCATCCTTGTAACTTTTTCTCCTTGAATCTAGCGCAGAATCCACCACAGCCATTTTAAACCAGATGAAACATTTCAGCTAGTTAAGGGTTACCCATATAGATTCATTAGTTGGGTTGCTAAAGCCCAACATAATGATCTGATAACCTAAGGCTTGTGCTTTGTTGAATAAACTAGGATTCATATTTTAGTGAAATGTGTCCCTCCTTTTCTAGTGTTTAAAAAAATATATATGTTTGTATGTAAAGTAGTAAATTTGCATGATATGGAGGCTTCCAAAAATTCAGTTTTCAATGTTCATTACTATTATTCACTTTATTGAAAGAAATGATAGGTTTTGCTCTGCTCTTATTCATTGTTTCCTTAACATGCAGTCTATGTTCATAAATAACATTCAAATTCATTGTGTATTTCATGCAGATTTCTCCTAGCTTTCTGATGTTTGTGAACAATTACAGCCAGACAATTGGAGATCGTTTGATTACATTTCTAGTCCTTCTTTTGGTCAAGCCAGTTGTTCACAAGAAAAATTCACCAGAACCTTGGAAATCATCATATTGACCTGTATCTAATTTTTTAAAAATGAAATACACAATCTCCACAGAGACTTTCATACACATTGTCACTGGAAGCACTGAGCCCTTCACTGAGAGCACAAGTTCAGAGATCACGAGTCCTGATTTTTTTTGTCAATACAGAAAGTATTAAAATGCTTTTCACATGAATAGAATTATAGTTTAGATTAAACTTTCTAGATTCAGGACATTTTCTTAATATACAAAAGTATGTTTGAAACCTCCTGTAAGCCCAAGTTTTTTATCTAATTTGTACACAGTTTAAAGCTTTTAAATATATAAGGACCTTTAATTATGCATTCAACATTTTTATAAAAACATTGTTTTCATGTCTTGTACATATTTGATTGTTCTGTGCAAAAAAACCCTTTGTATACTTTGACAGATTCTAGCCAGGATTACTTTACACAGTGCAGAAATGGTTATGAATGTAAAATGATTACCTGAAAATTACTGTAACTTTGTAAAATACATGAAGTGTGAAACGTTAAATGCTTTCTCTCCAACTCTTCTTTCATCTTGTGCATTGCTTATATGTATAATGTATATTTAAGTGAATTTTACATAGAGCATAATGGGAAATATTCTCAAATCAGTCTGCAATAGGAATTAAAGGATAGATGCAGTTAGCCTCAACTGACAGAAGCTAACTGCATCAATCCCATTTCTGATCTCCCCATCCTACCAGATTCTTTGCATGGCAAGTGTTAAATGGCTTTCTGTCAAAGAGAAGTTCTCATGATCCAGTTCAAGGCTCCACTTCAGAGGAGTACTAAAATCAATTTGAGAGGCCTGGCTGGCTTAAACTGGCAATGGAAGATGGAAACTCTCTCCTCTAAGTTACCTGTTCTTATCTAGCTCACATAGGTAGTAACTGAAAGGTGAATATGTTCATGCTCTCTGAACAGGTGTCTGTTGGCCAGAAATCACCAACACAACTCGCAGTCCAGGTCAAGGTTTGAATACATAGACTGAACTATTCTTAATCTCACTTAAATGGTTGATGTCCTTCTGGAAAAGACGTGTGGTCTATTAGCAAGACTGTATAGCAAGCCTGCACACTCCCTCTGTCTGTGCTGCACCTACCTACTTCACTTCTAGTTCTGTCAAACTAACTTGTTCCATGAGCTTTACACTTTTTTTTTTTTAAAGCAAGGAGAAAAAATCCAATTTTGAATGTGACTAAAAGTGAAAAATATTTTGGACATTGAGATTTTTGGTGCAATAGAGAGGTCTGTTAGAAGGCATAGATAGGACATCTCCTTTACACCCTGTTCAAAATATTATCAAAGCCCTAGATTTCAAACTGACCTGTACAGCAGTAACCATCTCAAATCTTAAGTGATCCTTGTGAAAATTAACATAGAATTTCTTCTGGCTTACAAAATCACTGCCAGACAAAATAAGACAGATGATAAATTGATCTGTCCCATTGGAAAAATTTGTTTGGCTATAATTGTGGAGCCTGATGTTGAAACACATTTATCCTCACGGAATCTTATTTGCTCAACTTATGTTAGAAAATAGATGTATTCAAAATGTAAAAGTTTGCAGGGAGGGGAGTGGAGGAAATGGGAAGCTAAAAATACTCTTATCTGACTTAGACAATTTGTTTTGGGCAAAGGGAATATTTAGTAAGGAAGAATCAATTCAAGACCTATAAGAATCAAAAGCTACAATGTAATATTTCCCCCAGCAGTATTTACACTAATGGAGTCAGTGGTGTTTTTTAAATGTTAGTTTGATTTTATTTTTAACTTCTTATAAAGACTTCAGATATAGTGAGTAAAGTAGGCAGGATTTTTCACTGTAGCTGGTCAAATTACTTAATGCAAAGTAGAAATTGAAAATATAGTTTGTTCTATATCTATGAAGGTGGCTCTGCCTTCAGTCATAAAAACAATGAAAAATGTTACTAATGTTTTGCAGTTAAAACTAATTTGTTCACTTATTAAAGCAACACTTAGTACTGCTATAGTTAAATGTTACAGCACTTTCTTCCTTGATCCCTGTTTTCCAGGATTTATAAATAAGATAACCTGAATCTTGGTTTAAGTGACCTGTAAGTGTTTGTTTGCTTCTGTTTTTTAAATCAAATATCATACTGTGCAGGAAAAGGGGGAGAATTATTCACCTTCTGGAAACTCCAAGAGTTCAGAAGTGAGCTCCATACTTTCCTTTCCAAGAAACCAGTCTTGAACTGAAATTTCAGTTCAAGCCATTACAGCCAACGTTTAGTTCTAGTTTGATCTAGGTCTGCCTGAGTGAACCAATACTATATTGCTGTCAAAAGACTGTGCGTTTTAGAAACCAAACATACTAACAATGGTGAGCTGTTGCTATAACTAGACACATTTGTGTTACGCTGTGCTCACTTTTTCCAAGGTAAATTGGAGGCCCAGTCTTGCTCCCCTGGATATCAAGGGCAAAACTCAGTAACCTTTGTGGGAGCAGGATCTGGTCCTAATCGTTCATGTTATCAGGCAATTTTGAGACTCCGTCATGACACAGGTGGAAGTACCATTGAAGAACCAACTCTTTTGTAATAAGATTGTGGGTGAAGTCTGAAAATGTGAGTCTCTGGCTTGTAGACGGACATGTAACTGCTCTGAAGGTAATATTTGAAATTGATCATCTGGACAGAAATGGTAGAAGGAGCTCTGTTAAGTGCTAACAATTTCTTGCCATTCACTCTTTCAAAACTCTATTCCTAGCAAAATCCTAGCATTTAATCTGGCAAATTATTTAGATTTAAAATCTAAATTCATGTGGTGCCTAAATTTGCCCTACACTAGCTTAAACACTGTTTTTAAACCTGTTTTATCACCATCCTTAAAGTGTTTATCAAAGTACATTTAGAATTCAGGCTGACACCTCATTTCATACTTGTTTTCTGAGGAGGAGGAAACAGATGGACATGAGATAAGGACCAAGAGTGTTCACTTTAACTTTTTATTTTCCCAAGTGTGTGGTTGACTTGTACCTCAACTAACCATTTGAACTACTTTTTACTTCATATAGACTGTCTTTGCAAGATCTGAATTTTAAGAACTTGATCTAGATTTTTTGTTTTGAAAAAAAACATTACCTGTGCTCACTCTTGTTTTAATGTCATAAACTGCATAGTGCAAAGTTGTATTGCCTTGCTATGAATGCTTACGAATTCATAAGCTGCACTGTCTTGTTTTGATGCAATTTATTAACACTTTCACAGTTTATCATTTTTTAAAAAGTTCTTTGTGAGCTTAAGACTTGGGGTTGGATTTTCAAAGGTAGGTTTTAAGGGAGTTTTTGAAAATTCTGCCTTAAATCTTAATTTTGCTATCTCTGGCTTGCAGTACAGTCTTCTGTCACAGTATGTAAAAAGTGACTTGGCAAGGGGCAGTCACACCACACCTTGTTGCAGTAAAGCCATTAGACTTTTGTAGCCAAATGTACATTTTTCTCCCTGCAGGCTATCTGCATTCAGCAGGCAAACCTCTCTTTGTGAATCTCAAATTAATATTTTAATGTGAACGTGGCTTCCCACGCGAGGTTACGTTCCTCATTGTGTGCTTGTTTTTTCACTATCAAATACGCTGGGATTTTTGCAGTTTGCATGCACAAAATGTCATTGCCTCATACACGTACAAAAATAACATCAATAAGGGCCTGATCCTGTGAACACTTACAGGCTTAATTTTAAGTAGATGAATACTCCATTGAAAGTAATGGGGCTGTTCACCTGTTTAAAGTTAAACAGCTGTGTATGTGTGTGCAAGATGAAGGCCCATATTAATACTCAGTCTTCAAGATCAAAAATACATCTGCTCCTAATGTGACTGTTTGAATTGCAACAAAGTACTGTAGTTGTCTAACGAGACTTCATTTTCCATTGTTTCCATTCCATTTTCTGAATGTTACTGGTATCTTAAAAACATGCTCTAGAAAGCAATAATTTGTAACTGAAAAAAGTGCAAAAAAAATGCATCCGATGAAGTGAGCTGTAGCTCACGAAAGCTTATGCTCTAATAAATTTGTTAGTCTCTAAGGTGCCACAAGTACTGCTTTTCTTTTTGCGAATACAGACTAACACGGCTGCTACTCTGAAACCTGAAAAAAGTGTGTGTGTGAGTGAGAGAGAGAGAAAAAAAAAAACACACGCGTGTATACCATACTGTGTCACTGGCTTACCTTTTAGAAAATGTAACTTGTTAAAATGTAGAGCCGTTGTGATAGATAAAGAGGGAGGAAACACTAGCACACTACATTAATTTTGTTACTGATATCTGATTGGACAATGTGTGAATATCTGCTCCATAAGTGCAATACGTGACAAATTACAGAATATAGCTTTTGTCCAAATTCAAAACGGGGGGAGGGGGAAAACAGGTCTTAAAATAACTGAGTTACTTCACTGTTTGCTTGAAAGTGAGCGTTTGGCATGTGGAGTTGTGCAGATTTCTAGTCAATGCTATTTTTTGTTTAATCATTAACAACTTGAATGGAGAGCCAAACAATTTCTCGTCCCTGCACCCTCTCTTACAGCTTGCCCAAAATTATCCTTTTAAATACAGGAGGTTAGACTGACTACTTGAAAAACAAATGTATTCTGGAGAATAGGTCAGAATAAATAATTAAGAATTCACTTTTAAATAGCTGTCTTAACGTGGCTTGAAAGCTTATGGGAAGGCAGCATGGTACTAATAAAGAAAGAATGAAGCATTGTATGTTTTATTGTGTAGAGCTGACATATTTGGTAATGTTTTCCTAACTCTTGAATGTCTTCATTTAAATAGTTGACAGTTTTCTGGTTTAATACATGCCATGTCATAAACAAACTAGGGAAATACAACATAGATGGAGCTACTCTAAGGTGGGTGCATAACTGGTTGGAAAATTGTTTCTAGAGCGTGGTTATCAGTGGTTCACAGTCATGCTGGAAGGGCATAACGAGTGAGGTCCCGCAGGGATCAGTTCTGAGTCCAGTTCTGTTCAATATCTTCATCAATTATTTAGATAATGGCATAGAGAGTACACCTATAAAGTTTGGAGGAGGTGCAAGTGCTTTGGAGGATAGGATTAAAATTCAAAATGATCTGGACAAACTGGAGAAATGGTCTGAAGTAAACAGGATGAAATTTAATAAGGACAAATGCAAAGTACTCGACTTAGGAAGGAACAATCAGTTGCACACATACAAAATGGGAAATGACTGCCAAGGAAAGAGTACTGCAGAAAGGGATCTGGGGGTCATAGTGGATCATAAGCTAAATATGAGTCAACAGTGTAACGCTGTTGCAAAAAAAGCAAACGTCATTCTGGGATGTATTAGCAGGAGTATTGGAAGCAAGACACGAGAAGTAATTCTTCTGCTCTACTCCACGCTGATTAGGCCTCAACTGGAGTATTGTGTCCAGTTCTGGGTGCCACATTTCAGGAAAGATGTGGACAAATTGGAGAAAGTCCAGAGAAGAGCAACAAAAATTATTAAAGGTCTAGAAACATGACCTATGAGGGAAGATTGAAAAAATTGGGTTTGTTTAGTCTGGAGAAAAGACGGTGGGGACATTAACTTTTCAAGTACATAAAAGGTTGTTACAAGGGGGAGGGAGAAAAATTGTTTTTCTTAACCTCTGACGATAGGACAAGAAGCAACGGCCTTAAATTGCCACAAAGGCAGTTTAGGTTGGACATTAAGAAAAACTTCCTAATTGTCACAGTGGTTAAGCACTAGTATAAATTGCCTAGGAAGGTTGTGGAATCTCCATCACTGGAGATTTTTAAGAGCAAGTTGGACAAACACCTGACAGGGATGGTCTAAATAATACTTAGTCCTGCCTTGAGTACAGGGGATTGGACTAGATGACCTCTCAAGGTCCCTTCGACTTCTGATTCCATGTTGTGGTGTATAGGATTCCATTATGGGGAGTTTTTTTTTTTTTTTTTTCAGTAATGTAGACCTGCAGTCAAATATTTGTGTAAAAATTATCTACAACAGAACTGAAGTATTGCTACGTACGTGGTAGGGACAAAGTGGATGAGGTGATATATTTTATTGAACCAATTTCTGTCCATGAGAGAGAGAAGCTTTCAAGCTTACACAGAGCTATGCCGACCTGAAGAAGAGCTCCAGGCCCACTGACAGAAATTCTGGGGGCCAGGGCCCAGGGCAGAAGTGACTAATCCATCACTTCTGCGACTGCCCATGCTGGGCTGTGGGGCCCCCCAAAGTGTGGGGCCCAGAGTGTTCTCGCATTTCTAGGCACCCTGTGGCCTGCCCGGATGCTTTAAAAGGGCCTGGGACTCATGGCCATTATCACTGCAGGTGGCAGCCAGGAGCCCCTAGGTCCCTAGACAATTGCCCCCTTTGCCCCCCTGTCAGTGGGCCTGAAGAGCTCTGTGTAAGCTTAAAAGCTTCTCTCCCTCACCTACAGAAGTTTGGTCCAATAAAAGATATTGCTTTCCCCACGCTGTCTTTTTAATATCCTGGGACCAATACAGCTACAACAACACTGCATACACATGTGGTAATAAGATGAGTTAAAATAGCAGCAAAGACCCAGCAAGGTAGCTTGTTTATCAGTTTGGGTTAAAGCCTATAAAGGAGCCTGTCTTTGAACTCAGTCTGCTACCCCAAGTTCAAAGTTGAGTCACTGTGTCTTCACTGATGATCTAATATGGTTTAGCTAACTCAAGTTAAGAACACACCATGGCAGTGAAGCTTACCCTAGAACTAAGATTTTAATAAGGGTTATTTTAGCACAGGTTCAAATAGCTTTTTCCAAAGTGAAGACAAGGCTAAGAAGTTCACAATCTCTATGTGGGCCAATGTGGGAGAAACTCTTCCACTTTGACAAATGGGAACTAAGGCAGGAACTAAAAACTCAAAAGGAAATGTGGTAAAGTCAGGAACTGATCATTTCCTAACTACCAGTCATGACAAGTCCTTTATTTTCTTAATCTTTACACTCACTTTTTCCAGCTTGGGGGGAGGCTCAGTACCAGCTGCAGGCAAATGCTACAGGTGTACGTTCCTAGCCCATAGGCAGGGGCTATGTATTCTATGCTATGCCTTACCCAGATGGGCATCATTGTTTTCTCCCTACCTTCTTCAGGTAGGAGGAGAAATGCTGATGATTCTCCTCTCGGACTTCAACTTGCCTGCATTGAGCCAATGAGTGAGTAGCATCACTCAGGAGATGGGACTGTCCTCCTCATCTCTGAGAGACTACACCCTCCACCACCCACTCAGTGGTCTTTAGAAAGAGGGACTCAAGAGTAGAATTGGTGCAGTGGCAGACTGGGCTTGTGACTAAGGTAAGCAGCCGCTGCATCACTTGCAAGAGCTGCGTGACCTTTCAGGGCCTTGAGCTGAGCACCACGTATAATCAAAGAGTCTGGCAGTTCCAGGATTGGAATGCTAGAGTTTCTCGCACCCAGTTGTTCCTAGAATCACCTATATCATACATGCTACCTAGGAAAGTATTTTAATATCAAATTGTCTCAGTGTCGGTCTTGACTGCAGAGTTAACTTGGATAATTGTCCTACTGTTAGCCTAGCATGAATCCGCAAAAAGAAAAGGAGTACTTGTGGCACCTTAGACTAACAAATTTATTAGAGCATAAGCTTTCGTCAGCTCACTTCATCGGATGCATTTGTTAGCCAAACTGCAAAGCAATGGCCATGTTATGTCCTCATTGGTGCTACATGCGTGTGTCATTAGGACTTGTGTGGCCACACTAGAAGTTTCTTTGTGATGTAGTAAGCTAAGAGGCTCTGATTCTTTTGCAGTGAGTGATGGGAGAATTTAGCTACAGGGGAAATTACAAGAAGGTATTTAAGGATTATCAATATGTGACTGATTTAGTTTGTCCTCTTTGCAGTGTGGGCAGATTACCAGATAGCCTGGGTGTAAAGTACCACTTAATTTGGGTGAGAGGGTTTGCATGTGTGAACAGGAAGGGCGGGGAAGATTAGGAGCAACATGTGAAAAGCCCAAGGTAACTCTGCAGTGAAGACAGCCTGAGTAGTTAATTGTTTTTGGGAAAAAATGAAGTATACAAATGCTCCACAAACATCTTTAGCTACAACCATGATGTATGCATTAAATTAACCTTTTATTTTGTGGAGGGAGAGAACACGACAGCCCTGCATTCCTTATGGTAGCATTATAGTACTGTATTAGTTAAGCAGACCTTGCTTAAAGGCTAATGCTTATATGGACAAGTGATTAATATAAGCCTGTTGTGTAAAATCTGAGGGCAGCATTGTGATGTATAATTTCAGATACATGTACAGTTTAGAACATAAAGGCTTTATGCTTTACCTACCACTGAAGTTGATGGCAAAACTCTCATTGACTTTGGGGCCTAAATGCTAATAAAATCCTGAACCTCAAAGATAGAAAACAGGTTGTCTAGATGTTTAGATTGTCTAGTCTGTCCCTGCCAGAAATAAGTCTACACACACTAACTTTACATTCTCAATTGTTTTGTCCCTTATACTTAAATTCTTGCAATGGAGTTTCAATACCATCTTTGCCTAATTCAGCAATTGTTAAATTATTGTTGATAAACTAAAGTTATCCTGCATAGATTTTTTTTTTCAAATTATTGTTCTTCCCGCCTTATCCAAAAACATGGTAGTGCATATATAATTTTCTGTGGATATTCTCAACCCAGTGAACAAACATGGTAATTTAGCATATAGGCAATGCTGAGATTTAACTTCTGATTATTGAATATTTTGCATCTTCTGCAACCTGTAGGCCTCCACAGCAAATAGAGTTTCCAGACTCCTCTCACTGCAGTGCAGACTGTCAGAGACAGGCCTTTTCCAATTTAATCTTCCTTCACTTTTTTAAGTTCACTTAAAAATAAATCCAATCACTGAAACCTTTATTTAAAGCAGGTGTATAGTTTTTTTAAAAAAAAACTGATTGTCAGCATAGACAGGGTTGGGGATAGAAATCAAGGGAGGCATTCTTTGGGACAAGAATATGGTAGTGCCATGCTTAAAAAATAAGAAATAATCTCCAGAAACATGAATAAAATTAAGGAATATTTAATTTAGTTAATGAGTATAATCTGCTCATACATAATACTGTATGTTTGGATCTGTAGAGAGAATAAATACGATATCTATATAAAATAATATAGAGCACTTTTAGTTTGTCAGTGTATTCTTAGAACTACACTGTGAGATCCTGGATACCAGATATTCTGTCTCCAGTGCAACTTGAGGAGTGGAGACCACAAAGGTTGCTGTAAACCACCTTTATGGTTCTGACACTTGTACTATTGGTCACTGGTCCAGTTTCAAGAAGCAAGTCGGAGCAGTCTGAGGGCTGATCTAACTTGTATGATTTGCACTGGTCTCCAAGGCAGTTCTGGCAGTTGAGGATCGCTGTAGTACAAAGAAACTCTAGCGCCTGCCCCCCTTTGTCCAAGCTACACTCCTTTCCTTTCCCCAAGAGCAGAGAGGGATGATATGGGCCTCAGGTAACTCTTTGCTGAGGAATCCCCAAATGGCTCGTTAAGCTAGCTTTCAGCAACAGAGTATGTGTCAGGTTCTGACACACACAAGCTGTATGAAGTAGTCACAGGTTGAGTATCACTGTGCTGTTTGGAGCACAGCTTGTGGCTTTCAGGGTAGTGTACATATCCCAAACCATGTGCCAGGAAGCCATTTTTTGAGACGTTTCAGCTGGTCGGGTTTTGCTTCCAGTGCTGACAGGACATAATGTGACTCAAATGCTTTTTATAAACCATCAGCCTTGCATGAATAGAACTGTGATGTGGCTTTGGTTATATAGTACCGAGCATGTTGAGGACCAAATCCTGAAACTGGGTCTTTGGGCACTACTATGCTGTAAATATTAAATAAGATGTAAAAAAATGTTATTTTTGTCAGCTGAAATCTCTACTAGAAAATATGACCCCAAACAGTTGGAAACTGAAAATGTCTGTTTCCAGTTGGTATTTAAAGTGCAGTATTAGTCTGAAAAGCAACTATAAAAATAGCATTATGAAGTTCTATATTTATTATGTCTCATGGCTTCAGATCAAAAATTCTCCACTTACAAGTAAACAAATATTCAAGCCCTTTAAATTCAACCCCTTCTCTGAGAGTGAAATTAGGTTATTTTCCTTTTCATGCATTATCACCAGTAATAAATGTTCTGCATACTAAATAATGTCCTCAGTGACAGCTGTCTAGGCCTATTGGCTTCAGATTATGTCCTTAGTTACCCCCTGTAATTGGAATTTCGTGAACAATTAATGCACAAAAGGAACAGAATGCAGCTCACTCTCTTACACAAATTAATGCTGCAGTACTAACAGGAGTTAATAGACAAACTTATTTGGAGCACTACAGTCACACTACACTAACTCCTCACTTAACAGTGTAGTTATGTTTGTGAAAAATGTGACTAAGTGAAACGAGGTTAAGCGAATCCAGTTTCTCCATAAGAATTCATGTAAATGGGAGGGTTAGGTTCCAGGGGGAAAAAAAATTTGCCAGACAAAAGGCATCGTATACATTTTAAACAATTTTAAACAAGCTGTTTAATACTACAATAATCATGGCTGAGTATGAAGCTTGGTTGAGGTGGTGGAGTCAGAGAGTGGAAGAGGGGGGATTGTCCGGCTGCTCCTCTTGATGAACTTTCTGAACTCAAAAAAACGCAGCTAGAGTGTTATTTTGCTTTCCTTTCCCCCCCCCCCCTTGCTAAATTTCTTTACAGCAAGTCATTAAATGACCAACTCCCCTAATCACTTTGGAGCTGCGTTCCCTGTCAGGATAGTCATGGATCAGGATTTGCAAGCCAGCTTCAATCATTTCTTGGGAGGTGCCCCTGCCTTACCCTACACAAAAATGAAAAGCAGTACTTGTGGCACCTTAGAGACTAACAAATTTATTAGAGCATAAGCTTTTGTGAGCTACAGCTCACTTCATCGGATGCATTTGGTGGAAAAAACAGAGGAGAGATTTATATACACACACAGAGAACATGAAACAATGGGTTTATCATACACATTATAAGGAGAGAGTGATCACTTAAGATAAGCCATCACCAGCAGCAGGGGCGGGAAAGGAGGAAAACCTTTTATGGTGACAAGCAAGGTAGGCTAATTCCAGCAGTTAACAAGAATATCAGAGGAACAGTGGGGGGTGGGGTGGGGGGGAGAAATACCATGGGGAAATAGTTTTACTTTGTGTAATGACTCATCCATTCCCAGTCTCTATTCAAGCCTAAGTTAATTGTATCCAGTTTGCAAATTAATTCCAATTCAGCAGTCTCTCGTTGGAGTCTGTTTTTGAAGCTTTTTTGTTGAAGGATAGCCACTCTTAGGTCTGTGGTCAAGTGACCAGAGAGACTGAAGTGTTCTCCAACTGGTTTTTGAATGTTACAATTCTTGACGTCTGATTTGTGTCCATTCATTCTTTTACGTAGAGACTGTCCAGTTTGGCCAATGTACATGGCAGAGGGGCATTGCTGGCACATGATGGCATATATCACATTGGTAGATGCGCAGGTGAACAAGCCTCTGATAGTGTGGCTGATGTGATTAGGCCCAATGATGGTATCCCCTGAATAGATATGTGGAGAGAGTTGGCAACGGGCATTGTTGCAAGGATAGGTTCCTGGGTTAGTGGTTCTGTTGTGTGGTGAGTGGTTGCTGGTGAGTATTTGCTTCAGATTGGGGGGCTGTCTGTAAGCAAGGACTGGCCTGTCTCCCAAGATGTGTGAGAGTGATGGGTCGTCCTTCAGGATAGGTTGTAGATCCTTGATGATGCGTTGGAGAGGTTTTAGTTGGGGGCTGAAGGTGATGGCTAGTGGCGTTTTGTTATTTTCTTTGTTGGGCCTGTCCTGTAGTAGGTGACTTCTGGGTACTCTTCTGGCTCTGTCAATCTGTTTCTTCACTTCAGCAGGTGGGTATTGTAGTTGTAGGAATGCATGATAGAGATCTTGTAGGTGTTTGTCTCTCTCTGAGGGGTTGGAGCAAATGCGGTTATATCGTAGCGCTTGGCTGTAGACAATGGATCGTGTGGTATGATCTGGATGAAAGCTGGAGGCATGTTGGGTAGGAATAGCGGTCAGTAGGTTTCCAATATAGGGTGGTGTTTATGTGACCATCGCTTATTAGCACCATAGTGTCCAGGAAGTGGATCTCTTGTGTGGACTGGTCCAGGCTGAGGTTGATGGTGGGATGGAAATTGTTGAAATTATGGTGGAATTCCTCAAGGGCTTCTTTTCCATGGGTCCAGATGATGAAGATGTCATCAATGTAGCGCAAGTAGAGTAGGGGCATTAGGGGACGAGAGCTGAGGAAGCGTTGTTCTAAGTCAGCCATAAAAATGTTGGCATACTGTAGGGCCATGCGGGTACCCATCGCAGTGCCGCTGATTTGAAGGTATACATTGTCCCCAAATGTGAAATAGTTATGGGTGAGGACAAAGTCACAAAGTTCAGCCACCAGGTTAGCCGTGACAGTTTTGGGGATACTGTTCCTGACGGCTTGTAGTCCATCTTTGTGTGGAATGTTGGTGTAGAGGGCTTCTACATCCATAGTGGCCAGGATGGTGTTTTTAGGAAGATCACCAATGGACTGTAGTTTCCTCAGGAAGTCAGTGGTGTCTCGAGGATAGCTGGGAGTGCTGGTAACGAAGGGCCTGAGGAGGGAGTCTACATAGCCAGACAATCCTGCACTCCCAGCTATCTTCGAGACACCACTGACTTCCTGAGGAAATTACAGTCCATTGGTGATCTTCCTAAAAACACCATCCTGGCCACTATGGATGTAGAAGCCCTCTACACCAACATTCCACACAAAGATGGACTACAAGCCGTCAGGAACAGTATCCCCGATACTGTCACGGCTAACCTGGTGGCTGAACTTTGTGACTTTGTCCTCACCCATAACTATTTCACATTTGGTGACAATGTATACCTTCAAATCAGCGGCACTGCGATGGGTACCCGCATGGCCCTACAGTATGCCAACATTTTTATGGCTGACTTAGAACAACGCTTCCTCAGCTCTCGTCCCCTAATGCCCCTACTCTACTTGTGCTACATTGATGACATCTTCATCATCTGGACCCATGGAAAAGAAGCCCTTGAGGAATTCCACCATGATTTCAACAATTTCCATCCCACCATCAACCTCAGCCTGGACCAGTCCACACAAGAGATCCACTTCCTGGACACTACGGTGCTAATGAGCGATGGTCACATAAACACCACCCTATATCGGAAACCTACTGACTGCTATTCCTACCTACATGCCTCTAGCTTTCATCCAGATCATACCACTCGATCCATTGTCTACAGCCAAGCTCTACGATATAACCGCATTTGCTCCAACCCCTCAGACAGAGACAAACACCTACAAGCTCTCTATCATGCATTCCTACAACTACAATACCCACCTGCTGAAGTGAAGAAACAGATTGACAGAGCCAGAAGAGTACCCAGAAGTCACCTACTACAGGACAGGCCCAACAAAGAAAATAACAGAACGCCACTAGCCATCACCTTCAGCCCCCAACTAAAACCTCTCCAACGCATCATCAAGGATCTACAACCTATCCTGAAGGACGACCCATCACTCTCACACATCTTGGGGGACAGGCCAGTCCTTGCTTACAGACAGCCCCCCAATCTGAAGCAAATACTCACCAGCAACCACACACCACACAACAGAACCACTAACCCAGGAACCTATCCTTGCAACAAAGCCCGTTGCCAACTCTCTCCACATATCTATTCAGGGGACACTATCATAGGCCCTAATCACATCAGCCACACTATCCGAGGCTTGTTCACCTGCGCATCTACCAATGTGATATATGCCATCATGTGCGAGCAATGCCCCTCTGCCATGTACATTGGCCAAACTGGACAGTCTCTACGTAAAAGAATGAATGGACACAAATCAGACGTCAAGAATTATAACATTCAAAAACCAGTTGGAGAACACTTCAATCTCTCTGGTCACTCGATCACAGACCTAAGAGTGGCTATCCTTCAACAAAAAAGCTTCAGAAACAGACTCCAATGAGAGACTGCTGAATTGGAATTAATTTACAAACTGGATACAATTAACTTAGTTTTACTTTGTGTAATGACTCATCCATTCCCAGTCTCTATTCAAGCCTATTTCCCCATGGTATTTCTCCCTCTCACCCCACCCCCCCACTGTTCCTCTGATATTCTTGTTAACTGCTGGAAATAGCCTACCTTGCTTGTCACCATGAAAGGTTTTCCTCCTTTCCTGCCCCTGCTGCTGGTGATGGCTTATCTTAAGTGATCACTCTCCTTACAGTGTGTATGATAAACCCATTGTTTCATGTTCTCTGTGTGTGTGTGTGTGTATATAAATCTCTCCTCTGTATTTTCCACCAAATGCATCCGATGAAGTGAGCTGTAGCTCACGAAAGCTTATGCTCTAATAAATTTGTTAGTCTCTAACGTGCCACACGTCCTCCTTTTTCTTTTTGTGAATTCAGACTAACACGGCTGCTACTCTGAATCCTGTCATTACCCTACACAGGCTCAGCAGATAAGGCAGGCAGGGAGGCTGAGGGTGCTGTAGGCTAAGAGAAGCATGTTGCACTGTGTCAGCTTCACCTACTGGGCAAGCACCGGGACGGGGGGAGGGGGGGGGCTCAACCCTCAGCCCACCCACTCCACGCGTCCCCAAACCCCCCACCCTTGACCTGCCTCTTCTACCCCCCACCTTCTCCCCTTTTACTTCACACGCTGCGTCCTCGCTCCTCCCTCCTGAAGCCCGCAGCCAGCCGAGTGCAGCAGGGAGGGGGAGGCGGGCAGAGCCCTTGCTCCTCCCTCCTGCCGGGGCAATCGGCGGGCTGGCAGCGGGGAGGAGCGAGGACTTGGCGCGCAGGCTTCCTCCTGCCCAGGGCAAGCAGCTGGTTGCGGTGTTCGGGAGGGAGGGGGAGCCTGCGTGCCATGTCCTCGCTCCTCCCCGCTCCCTCCCGCCTCCTAAACGCCGCAAGCCTGCTGATTGCCGGGGGCAGGGGGAGGCGCTGTCCGCGGGGTCCGCCGGGGGGGGGAGGCTGTCAGCTGTGGAGAAAGCAGGCAGCCAAACAACCTAATCGTGGAGCCTTGCACAGCTTTAAATGAGCATGGTCCCTAATTGATCAGCAACTTAATAACATTAACCAGGATGACTTTAAGTGAGGAGTTACTATGTATGAGTGTAAGCCAACAAAAAGCAGATCTACCCGGTGAGACGGTACTGTTTTGTTTGTTTGTTTTTTAAGTCGCTTCTCAGATTTGAACTACGCTTTATCACTAGTATGAAAGAGAAAGTGGTGTTTGGAAAGACTTGTGCAGCTTTGGTATAGTTACCTGGTCTGTATAGAAATCTTTACATTTGGGTAGGAACAGATCTTGGGCGACAGCTAAGAGAACTTCCAAGGCAATGCATTACAAGTGGAAAGGACCCATAGCCAGGAACATGCAACACGGAATCGGAGGTAAATGCTGCTGCTTTTTAGCCTGCTGCACAGGTGAGTTTTTATCCAAATATGATCTCTCCATATTTCTTCTTGGTTACAACACTTCTAAGGACTTGACTAGTGATCAGTTTTCTGGATATCATGTAGAAGCAATTCCTGAAAATGAAGATGTTAGAATATTCCAGTTCCATTTTAGGAAATAACAACCTAGAACTAAGTGGGCAGATGCAGTAGTGAGTGTGTTAGCCCTGGTCTACACTGGGGGGCGGGGGCGAGAATCTATCTAAGACCTGGTCTACACTAGGAGTTGAGGTCGAATTTAGCAGCGTTAAATCAATTTAACCCTGCACCCGTCCACGCAACGAAACCCTTTTTTTGACTTAAAGGGCTCTTAAAATCAATTTCCTTACTCCACCCCCGACAAAGGGATTAGCGCTGAAATCGGCCTTGCTGGGTCAAATTTGGGGTACTGTGGACACAATCAGACGGTATTGGTCTCTCCATTGTGACCGCTCTGGACAGCACTCTCAACTCAGATGCACTGACCAGGTAGACAGGAAAAGGCCCGCAAAATTTTGAATTTCAATTTCCTGTTTGGCCAGCAAGGCAAGCTGCAGGTGACCATGCAGAGCTCATCAGCACAGGTGACCATGATGGAGTCACAGAATCGCAAAAGAGCTCCAGCATGGACCGAACGGGAAGTCCAGGATCTGATCACTGTATGGGGAGAGGAATCCATGCTATCAGAACTACATTCCAGTTTTCGAAATACCAAAACATTTGTCAAAATCTCACAGGGCATGAAGGACAGAGGCCATAACAGGGACCGAAGAAGTGCCGCGTGAAACTTAAGGAGCTGAGGCAAGCCTACCAGAAAACCAGAGGCGAACAGCCGCTCTGGGTCAGAGCCCAAAACATGCCGCTTCTATGATGAGCTGCATGCCATTTTAGGGGGTTCAACCATCACTACCCCAGCCGTGTTGTTTGACTCCTTCAATGGAGATGAAGGCAACATGGAAGCAGGTTTTGGGGACGAGGAAGATAGCTCACAGCAAGCAAGCGAAGAAACTGGTTTTCCCAACAGCCAGGGACTGTTTCTCACCCTGGACCTGGAGCCAGTACCCCCCCGAACCCACCCAAGGGTGCCTCCTGAACCCGCCAGGAGGAGAAGGGACCTCTGGTGAGTGTACCTTTTTAAAATACTGTACATGGTTTAAAAGCAAGCATGTTCAATGATTGATTTGCCCTAGCATTCGTGGCTCTCCTGGATATACTCCCAAAGCTTTTGCAAAAGGTTTCTGGGGAGGGCAGCCTTATTCCATCCACCATGGTAGGACACTTTACCACTCCAGGCCAGTAGCACGTACTTGGGAATCGTTGTAGAATAAAGCATTGCAGTGTATGTTTGCTGGCGTTCAAACAATATCCATTCTTTATCTCTGTGTTATCCTCAGGAGAGTGATATCATTCATGGTCACCTGGTTGAAATAGGGTGCTTTTCTTAATGGGACATTCAGAGGTGCCCGTTCCTGCTGGGCTGTTTGCCTGTGGCTGAATAGAAATGTTCCCCGCTGTTAGCCATGGGAAGGCGGGAGGGTGGAGGTGCTAGTCATGTGCTGGGGGGAGGCAAAATACAACCTTGGAACGAAAGCACATGTGCTATGTATGTAATGTTAACAGCAAGCTTTACCATGAAAGAGTGTACCCATTGTCCTATAAAATGTCTTTTTAAATACCACTGTTCCCCCTTTTTTTTTTTCCTCCACCAGCTGCATGTGTTTCAAGGATCACACGATCTTCTCCTTCCCAGAGGCTAGCAAAGATCAGAAGGTGAAAAAAACGCTCACGATGAAATGTTCTCTGAGCTCATGCTGTCCTCCCACACTGACAGAGCACAGACAAATGTGTGGAGGCAGACAATGTCAACGTGCAGGAAAGCACAAAATGACCGGGAGGAGAGGTGGCGGGCTGAAGAGAGGGCTGAAGCTGAAAGGTGACGGCAGCATGATGAGAGGAGGCAGGACTCAATGCTGAGGCTGCTGGAGGATCAAACTAATATGCTCCAGCATATGATTGAGCTGCAGGAAAGGCAGCAGGAGCACAGACCGCCGCTACAGCCCCTGTGTAACCAACCACCCTCCTCCCCAATTTCCATAGCCTCCTCACCCAGACTCCAAGAACGCGGTGGGGGGGCCTCTGGCCACCCAGCCACTCCACCCCAGAGGATTGCCCAAGCAAAAGAAGGCTGGCATTCAATAAGTTTTAAAGCTTTAAACTTTTAAAGTGCTGTTTTGCCTTGTTCTTCCCTCCTCCACCACCCCTCCTGGTGCTTCTCTCTACATCACAACCCCTCCTGGGCTACTTTGGTAGTTATCCCCCTATTTGTGTGATGAATTAATAAAGAATGCATGAATGTGAAGCAACAATGACTTTATTGCCTCTGCAAGCAGTGATCGAAGGGAGGAGGGGAGGTGGTTAGCTTACAGGGAAGTAGAGTGAACCAAGGGGCGGGGGATTTCATCAAGGAGAAACAAACAGAACTTTCACACTGTAGCCTGGCCAGTCATGAAACTGGTTTTCAAAGCTTCTCTGATGCGCACCGCGCCCTCCTGTGCTCTTCTAACCGCCCTAGTGTCTGGCTGTGCGTAACCAGCAGCCAGGCGATTTGCCTCAACCTCCCACCCTGCCATAAACGTCTCCCCCTAACTCTCACAGAGATTGTAGAGCTCACAGCAAGCAGTAATAACTGTGGGAATATTGGTTTTGCTGAGGTCTAACAGAGTCAGTAAACTGCACCAGTGCGCTTTTAATGCATCCAAATGCACATTCTACCACCATTCTGCACTTGCTCAGCCTGTAGTTGAACAGCTCCTGACTACTCTCCAGGCTGCCTGTGTATGGCTTCATGAGCCATGGCATTAAGGGGTAGGCTGGGTCCCCAAGGATAACTATAGGCATTTCAACATCCCCAACGGTTATTTTCTGGTCTGGGAAGAAAGTCCCTTCCTGCAGCTTTGGAAACAGACCAGACTTCCTGAAGATGCGAGCATCATGTACCTTTCCCAGCCATCCCATGTTGATGTTGGTGAAATGTCCCTTGTGATCCACCAGTGCTTGCAGCACTATTGAAAAGTACCCCTTGCGGTTTATGTACTTGCCGGCTTGGTGCTCCGGTGCCAAGATAGGGATATGGGTTCCGTCTATGGTCCCACCACAGTTAGGAAATTCCATTGCAGCAAAGCCATCCACTATGACCTGCACATTTCCCAGGGTCACTACCCTTGATATCAGCAGATCTTTGATTGCATTGGCTACTTGCATCACAGCAGCCCCCACAGTAGATTTGCCCACTCCAAATTGATTCCTGACTGACTGGTAGCTGTCTGGCGTTGCAAGCTTCCACAGGGCTATTGCCACTCGCTTCTCAACTGTGAGGGCTGCTCTCATCTTGATATTATTGCGCCTCAGAGCAGGGGAAAGCAAGTCACAAAGTTCCATGAAAGTGCCCTTATGCATGTGAAAGTTTCGCAGCCCGTGGGAATCATCCCTGACCCGCAACACTATGCGGTCCCACCAGTCTGTGCTTGTTCCCCGAGCCCAGAATCGGTGTTCCACCGCATGAACCTGCCCCATTAGCACCATGATGCCCACATTGCCAGGGCTCCTGCTTTGAGAGAAGTCTATGTCCATGTACTCATCACTCTTGTCACCACGCTGATGTCGCCTACTAGCCCGGTTTCGCTTTGCCGGGTTCTGGTGCTGCATATACTGCTGGATAATGCGTGTGGTGTTTAATGTGCTCTTAATTGCCAAAGTGATCTGAGCGGGCTCCATGCTTGCTGTGGTCTGACGTTTGCACAGAAAAAAGGCGTGGAACGATTGTCTGCTGTTGCCCTGACGGAGGGAGGGGCGACTGACGACATGGCTTACAGGGTTGGCTTACAGGGAGTTAAAAATCAACAAAGGGGATGGCTTTGCGAGAAACTGAATGGTCGCCTTAAGGATAGAACTCAAAACTGGGTTTAGCAGGCCGTTGATTTCACAGAGGGAGGGAGGAGAAAATGAATACAAAACAAATCTGGTCTATATTTTGTTTGGAGCCACTTCATCTATCTTTATACATCTTTGCTGGCAGCAGACTGTGCAGCCATCGGCATCTCCTGGGTGCTCGGCAGAAGACGGTGCAGTATGACTGCTGGCCATCATCTTCTGCTGGCACTGCCGGTAGGACTCAATCGCCATGAGACGAAACTTAAAAGGGAAATGGCCTGGCTGAGTCACTCCCATGTTTGCCCAGGCGTCCCGATCTCATCAAGGTCGGTTAATACAGCACCCAGGACTACGTCGACGACAGCTACCAGTCATACTGCACTGTCTGCTGCCAAAAGGCAATAAACTGCTGCTGTGTAACAATGCAGTACCACATCTGCCAGCACCCAGGAGACATACAGTGATGGTTAGCTGAGCGGGCTCCATGCTTGCCGTGGTATGGCGTCTGCACAGGTAACTCAAGAAAAAAGACGCAAAACAATTGTCTGCCCTTGCTTTCATGGAAGGAGGGAGGGAAGGGGGGCCTGACTATATGTACCCAGAACCACCCGCGACAATGTTTTAGCCCCATCAGGCACTGGGATTTCTACCCAGAATTCAAATGGGCGGTGGAGACTGTGGGAACTGTGGGATAGCTACCCACAGTGCAATGCTCCAGAAGTTGATGGTTGCCTCGGTACTGTGGACACACTCTGCCGACCACATGCACTTAGAGCATTTGGGTGGGGACACACACAACTGTATAAAAACGTTTTCTACAAAACCGACTTCTATAAATTCGACCTAATTTTGTAGTGTAGACATACCCTAAGTTACGCAACTTCAGCTAGGTGAATAACATAGCTGAAGTCAATGTACTTAGATCTACTCACCAGGGTGTCTTCACGATGGTGAGTCAACTGCTGCCGCTCCCCTGTCGACTCTGCCTGCACCTCTCGCAGTGGTGGAGTACAGGAGTCGATGGGAGAGTGCTCAGTGGTCGATTTATCGCATCTAGACTAGACATGATAAATTGACCCCTGCTGGATCGATCCCTGCCCGCCGATCCAGCGGGTAGTGTAGATTAGTGTTACTTGTAGCCTGAATATAAGGGCATTTAATTGGAAATAAAAGGTTTAAGTGTGTCCCAAATCTCTAAATACATATGTAAGGAAGTATTGGAACAAATGGATAGAGGCTGAACCAACTGGGGGAAGGAAGTTGCTCATGTAATTATGTGAACAGAGTGGGAAGTCAGGATCTTTTTCATTGTTTTGGAAAAGAGGAGAAGAATTTCAGTACAAATGTGTGTGAGTGAAACTGACCAAGATTCACTAAGGAATATATAGAACAGAGACCGAGCAAAGTATCCTAAGTGGAAATAATCTGTTCTACTCACGTTTTTGTTTGGGGCGAGAGAAGGTCTCTGCCATCTCATTCTGTTTCTTACAGGAGAATTCAAATGTGGGAAGGGTTGTGATTGTGGCAGGCAGCAGCCTAATTTCTCATTATAAATCCCCAAGTCCTGCATGCTTTCTTTGTGGCTACGCACAGCATGGGAATGCAACATAAAAACTACATTGAAACCCTTTTTTAAAAAAGCTCTAACTCTTCTGTTTGTTTCATTGCTCCTGGGGGGGGGGGAATTGTGCACATTTATGCAATCACAATTTAAACGCATCTATCCAATCAAAATTTTTATTTATAATGTTACAAGGCACTACCATAACCCAAATCAATGAAAACAAATAAAAATAAAAACCAAAAATGGAACTGGCTAAACATAATTAAATTATAATTTTTAAAAATCAGAAATTTCTAGGCAGCTATAACATGAATTGATGGTTGTTACAAAAGAGGTCTGGGGTACAATCATTCCCTAGCAATGTACTCACTGAAGCATCTTTTTGTTAATATAAATTGAAATTTATTAATAAAGAAAAATGTCAGACCTGTCCATTCAATGAACATTAGAGATGGGTATGACATCACTTATAGCCAATAAGAAAGCTCCATCTGTGTTCAGAGTTCTACACCCACTCTGTACTGTGTATTAATGTACCAAGCAATTTGTATGTTCTCTGCACTGCAGTATGAGGGATTGCTCCAAGATCAGAGCCCATTCAGTGCATCAAAAGGGCTCTGAATGAAACATATAAGGAGAGCTGAAAATCTGTCTGACTGGCAGAGTAACGAGCTAAATGGCAGCAAAGTCTTGTAAATTTTTGTTAAAAGTAATGAACTGTTTAAAAAGAGAATCATCTGGGGGTGCCAAATCACTGTGAGCAGAGCATTTATACTAGAATATGATTTTCATAGACTAGATATTTGGCTCAATTGTCACTGTTCTTCCAGGGTTCAGTGTGTTTTTCCTGTCTCTCTGTGTGGGTAATTCTTAATCAATGATTATGCACACACACAGAAAAGAAGAGAAAATCCATTAAGGTGACACATTGTGACCCTCACCAAAGCATGTATTGGGATCACTTGATGAATCCTGTACTAATGATGGATAGCATGTTTTGGATACTGACAGATTTACAGAAAGCTACTTAAAGTAGAAAATGTCTGCACTCAAAGATGTGAAGCACTCACATGTCCTCAACTTACTTTGTTCGACTCAGTGAACTAATAATACAAAAGCCACTTTAAAAGCATCCTACAGATTACATTCTCTTACAGCTTCTTAAAAGCTCAAACGCTGAAAGTGCATTTAGGCTAAAAAGGTAGCTTTAACTTTCACAATCATTACTATACAATAGCTGTAGCATTTCATCGCAGCAGCAGCAGCTCCACTAAGTGCATCACTTCACAATTAACTGAACATAAAACGGATGTCTTTATTGTTTTATAGCATTCTTTTGGATTCTAAGTTAGACTCTGAAAGGGGCTTTGTCAACCACTTCTGGCATGATATGTATTGACAATAAGTACAACCTTACTACTATGAACACAAGTAAACTGCAAGGCAACAAAGCTGCAATAAAACTAAAAACTCAGATGTGCTGTTTACTGAACTAGTGAGGCAGTCAGGGTGTGTAATGTGACACTTCCTGAAATCACTCTGCCATCCCTCCTCAGGGCCATGTATATGGTCTTGTGTATATATTTATATTGCTGGATTCCTTCTATTGTTTGAATATGCAGAGCAGCAATTTCCAGTCCATTCTGCAGTTGTAATTACCAAAAAAAAAAAACAACCCACAACACACGCACACACAAAACTAAGCAACAGTTAGGCTCACCTCCTCTCTGGTCAGATAGAATGCCCTAGTCCACGGTGTACCACCTTCCTCTCTGTCACTGTCAGCCACTGAGGCTATGTGTTCACTACCAAAAAAGGAATAGCTAATGTGTCTCAAAAACCCTCTTGAGACAAGGCACAGGAGGCTTTTACCTCACTGTAACTAGGTGAGGTCAACACTCAACCAGTTCCACCCACACACACACACCTTTTACCTCACTGAGCTACAATGACATTAAAAACTACCTGTGCCTAGTCTCAAGGGGATTTGAGAGCAAGATCGAGAATTCATGTTAGTTAGCTCACTTTGAAAATTCACCTTTTTTTCCAGAGAAGACATAGCCTGAGTCCTCCAAAAGCACAGCTTTCCTAGTGAATCCCAGAGATTGAGAGGGATGGTCCCTAAGATATAGCTAAGGCCCAGGGTCAAAATGAACTTGCTCCCAGCCATTTAGCCAGCTGATCCACTTTTGTTGGGGCTGCCACCATGTGACCAGGATCTAAACTTTCATTTAAAAAATATTTAGCCACATCAGGTTAGACAGAACCTTAAAATATAAACTGGGTTCCACAGGCATCCTGGAAACAATAGTTCTGAGGTGGGAACTGGTCTGCTTCATCTCGCTGGGATGTTGGCTATCAATATTGTCAGAGAAACAAGGTAGGTGATATAGTATCTTTTACTGGATGAACTTCTATTAGTGGAAGAGACAAGCTGAGGACTTCACAGTGCTCCTCTTCAGATCTGGGGAAGATAAGCAGAGTATCTAAGCTAAATACAATTTAGGGACAGATTGGTAAGTATAAGGGGTTCACACATGCTGGAAGAGACCACATAAAATGAAGTGGGCAAGGTTAGCAGGGCGTGTTACGAATTGTTGTAATGACTCACAAAACCAGTGTTTCTGCTAAGTCCATGGTTTTTAGTGTCTAGCAGAGTTATGAATTTAAGTTCCCAGTCTCATCTTTTGAAGGTGTTGTGCAGGTTTTCTTTGAGGACTGAGAGGTCAGATATGAAGTGATAGCTTTGTGAAAAGGAAGGAGTGAAGCTTGCTGGCTAGCCAAAGATGGAAAAGAGCATTTCTAACTACTGTTTCCATCTGACTGTCCAGAAGCAATGAGACACCTGAAGACTGTGCACAATCTGACCACTTCAGTCAGCTCTCTGAAATGCTTCCTATTTTCCACCATCATCACATCTGACTTGCCTGTGCTGAGCTTTAGTCTGCTGCTCTTCATCCAAGCGTTCCTGTGTCTCTTGCTCTAGGACAGCTAGGCAATGAGACTATCTATGTTTCATGAGATTAAGAATTAGAGCTGGGTGTCATGATGCTTTCCTAGCACTGAGTCCATAACTCCTCAGTGTTCCCCAGAGAGGTTTAACCTAAATGTTGAATAAGAGGGTTTGTAGAACTGAGCCCTGCAGGACTCCCTAAATGAGAGCTTTTAGGTGACTCTCTTTAAAGACAGTGAGATAGTATTCTTGTATTTGCTGGCCTGTGTGGCTGATATTTTATATGGGTTGCTGATGCATCAGACTGGACTTGCTATATTGGTGTCCAATCCATCTCTCATTACAAGCAATAAAACCCTTTCAACTGGCTTTAATGGAAGATATAACAGAATTAAAGGCCCAGTCAGTATATAGTATTAAAGACCCTAGAGCTCTAAGTTAGGCACTTAGAGTTACAAGTATTTAAAACAGAAAAATTCTATTTCTCTCCTGGATGTTATCAGATGTGGCAGTAACAAGCTCTGCTGTGCTGAGCTGATCCAGGAGAGGGAGCAGAAAGTGTAGAGAAGCAAGGGGGCCAATTGTTTGACTTTTTCTTACCTAAATTAAGGGGCAGATAGTCACCTCTGTTGGATTTTTTCTGCCTATAAAGCAGGAAGTTTTTGAGTTGAAACAGATTTCCCTCTGCATTCCTCTGTGGGGATGGTGGAGTTTATACTCCCTCCCTCTCTCCTACCCCTGCAGAAGCAGCAGGGAGGAGTCCAGGTGCTTGAATGAGCAGCTGCTTCAAGGTCCCAACAGGTCACAGGAGAGCAAGGGAGTACTGGACACAAGTCCAGTTTAGAGCCAACCCAGTCTCTGATAAAAGTTATTATGCAGGCAGGGCCTAAAAGAGACTTAGAACTATGCTGTAAAATAGAACTGTGGAGTAGTTACCTAGGGAGGGCATAGCACAATGCGCAGAAAGAAATAGCCAGCCACACCAATCAGGGAAACCTATGATAGAACCCTGCTAGCATCATCTGTGTTTAAGGATCATGTATGGTTTAGCTGTCGTGGACCTGACTCTAGTGTGGACAGATCCTAAGGTCTCATCTACACTGAGCAAATACTGCTTTGGGGACTGTTACCATACAGTAATCCCCCACTGTGATTAAAACATGCAGGTTTAGTCATGCAGCCGAGACTGGATCAAACTGACTTAACCCAATTTCCAAACTCTGGGACAGCCTTTGTCTTTTCAAGTCTGTATGATAGTTTGACCCATCAGTATAGTACAAAATTGAATCATGTTTTGAACATATTTGGGAGATGGGGAGGAAGAGAAACTACTATGCTCTGACCTAGTACCCTAACACAGCAGTTGTTACAGTACAGACTACAAGGAGGCAGGTAATTAGTTCAAAGGCCAGTGTTATCTGATAAATATTAATGGTGCGGAAAAGGGAAATGGTAAAAAAAAAATCCTGTGAAGTTGAAAATTGTCAGCACTGTTATGGTTTTGTAGCTCAAATAATAAATGATTCAACAACTGTACTGTTACCATGGGTACGGTTTCTCATTGAGCCTAAAATTGCCACGCTGCTGACAAGGCCTATTTTTAGTACCAGCAGATGTGTATCTTTAAAAACGGTGGAGGAAACCTACTGTGTGTGTGTATGTGTGTGTGCGCGCGAGAGAGAGAGAGTTTGTTTTCTGGTGTTAATAAGAAAGGCAAAGAAAATTAAATGTGTTTGATTTCCAAGAAAGATGATGCAGTAAAAGGGGATAGTGTGAACAACTTAAGTTACCATTAACATCCAGTAAATAAACCATGAAAAGTGGTAAGATTGCCAGTATACAACTGAACCCATGCGAAGACTCAGATAATTTGCTACAATAATAGATGCATCCTATTTTCCGTATACATTAGTATCTACGGGTGCATTATCACAGACCAAAAAACGTAGGCTCAAACTTGACACCCAAGCCTTTGCCACAAATACTGATCACTACAGTCCAAACCCTTTTCTTCACAGTGTTCTGCATTTATTTCACGCAAGAGGGAGGTTCAAGGCTAATATCTGAGAGAGTACACAGATTAGGGAAGGTGCTAATAAATTCTGATAAATAGGCTTCAGGAGAGTAGATGATTTATCAGTAAATGTCAATAAACATTGATTTCACCATACGCACACAGACCAATTAAAACAATATTGCCATCTATCATCAAATTTAGAGACAGGGAAAGTAAGAAAAATGCTGCTTCCGACCTACAGTTTGATTTAAGAATATTTACTTTGTATATTTTGGCATGTGACGTTCACAGTTTGTGTAACAGTTATAAAGCTTTAACTGTTGGAATCTCAACATCTACTGTCCATTAAATAATTACTGTCTGAGCCACCCATAATTTCCCACAACTGTAATAATTTAATCAGAAAAACTGCTTAAAATAAACATTATTGTTAAAATAAAAATAACAACATTCAGAGTCTGCCAAGCCTACTGATAAATAAGATAGTGTTATCCTGTAACAATGCTAAAGACCACAGAATGCAATGCTTGCTATCTACATACCAATATACCACATATTTCTCAGTCACTACAGTGGCATCAATATGAATTGTACTATAAGTCTAGGGCGATTGACACTAGTGTAAAGGCACTTGTGCTCAAAGGCTCTGATCCTGCTTCCATTTAAGTTATTTGGATTTTTGCCACTGACTTCAATGGGAGCATGCTCAAGCCCTAAGCCTTTTAGGGCCTGATTATTAGAGCGAGGCCAGAGGAGTTTGCCTACAGGGACACTTAAAAAGCTGACACAAAGGTATTTTGCCCAAATATGTGGCCAGACAAGTACTGCTTTAGTCATGAGTGCATCCAAAATCCCCATTCTGGAAGTGCCAATGTGGTAAATACACATGCAAAAGTGAGTGTGCTAATGGGCCTCTACTTTTTAGCAATACAGGTTATACAACACTACACTGATGTAACATACTCCATCTAAAGTAGAGGGGCATCATCACAGACAGTTCAGTGTGCAATGTGCAGTTGTGGTCAAAAAAGCAAATGAGTTTTTAGGTTGCATAAGGAATGGGATGGAGAATAATATGGAGAATATTTTAATAACTTTATATAAATCAATGGTGTGGCCTCATTTGAACAGTGTGTGTAACCTTATCTCGAAAAAGGATCATACAGAATTAGAGAGTGTTCAAAGTAATGCAATGAGCATGATAAAGGGTCTGGAAACATTTGTATGCAGAGAAAATGAAAAGTTTGGAATGGTTTATTTTAGATAGAAAGAAGATGAATAAGAGGGAACATGATAAAAGAATATAAAATAATGAATGGTCTAGAGAAGACAAATTGGGAAAGAACAGTTACTTTACAGTGACTGTGGTTCTTCAAGGTGTGTGTCATATATATATATGCGCACCACTCTTGGTGTGCATATACTTCATGAGCTCAAGATTGGAATATTTTGGCCAGCAGTGTCTATTGGGGTTGTTAATGTGCTCCGAGTACCATGTGCCCTCACTTGAGGGAACAAGGGGTGGAGTGGAACCAACTTATTCTGAGTTCCTTTGCCAATACAGAATCCAGGTGTCATAACCTGCTCTTTCCTGGGCACACATCTTGTTCAACGCTGGTGTCTCTAGGTTGCTAGTAACCTGAAATACTGAAGGTGTTCCTTGGATTATACTTGAAGACAGATTGTAAATGGCTCTGTCAATAGAGGCAACCAACCTAGATAATGTTTTGTGAATGTGTGGACTGATCCCAAAGTAGCTGCTCTACAAATTTCTGCAATGGGAACACATTGGAAAGAAGTTGCACAAGCTGCCTGAGCTCAAATGGAATGAGGCTTGACTTGATCTAGAGGATCTAAAGTAGCTAACTGAGAACATAGCTTAATGCAATCTCCCTTAGATCGCCTTTGAGATTAAATGGTCTGGGTTTTCATTCTTTTTGCGGAGGCAACAAACAATGTAGGAGAGACCTTGAGTGACTTAGTTCTATCTAGATAAAATGAGAGGATCCTATGTACATCTAAAGAAAGCAGTTTCACCTCCCATTGATTGGAAGGGAGTTTAGGAAAGAACATCATTAGATGGATCATCTGATTTAGGTGGATGTCTGACACCAGTTCAGGAATAAATTCTGGATTGTGGAGGGAGGGGGATGGCTAAAGGAACCTAATGTTTGTGATAAAGAGTGTATGGAGGACCTACCATGAGTTATTGCAATTTCCGAACCCTACCGGCTGAAGTAGTCACGACTAAGCAGGTGTCTACATGGACAGATCCAGGAAAAACTTCCTAACTGTAAGAACAGTAGGACAATAGTACACACTGCCTAGGGATGTCATGGAAGTTTCTTCACTGGAGGTTTTCAAAAGGAGGCTGGATAGCCATCTGTCTTGGATGGTTTAGATACAACAAATTCTGCATCTTGGCAGGGGATTAGACTAGATGACTCTTGTGGTCCCTTCTAGCTCTATGGTTCTATGTAAGGAACATAGATTCATATATTAGAAGGGACTGCTGCAATCATAGAGTCTGACCTTGTGTACAACAAAGG
Source organism: Dermochelys coriacea (assembly GCF_009764565.3). NCBI lineage: Eukaryota > Metazoa > Chordata > Testudines > Dermochelyidae > Dermochelys > Dermochelys coriacea. The sequence goes on along the minus strand of NC_050069.1, from coordinate 44,021,082 downwards.
CCATAAGACTTCCCTGAATTAATTCCTGTTTGAACTACAACATATCTTTTAGAAAAACATCCATTCTTGATTTTAAAAGGCCAGGGATGGAGAATCTGCTACAACCCTTGGTTATATGCTCCAATGGTTAATTATTCTCACTTTTAAAAATGTGCACCTATTTCTATGATACCAGGGACTCAAAGGGAGGATCCATCAACCCAGGTAAAACCACATTGAGATTCCAGGAGGGAAGTGGTTTCCACAATAATGGAAATAAATACACTAGGCCTTTAAGGAATCTAGCCACTATAGGATGTGAAAACACTGTGTGATCCTCCACTACAGTTGGTGCACAAATATAGCCGCCAGGTGCACCCTTATTGAACTGATAAAGTCCTGATCCTTTTAATAACACTAAGTAGACCACAATATTTGGAATGTCCAATTCTGTTGAAGAAATATTGTGTTGGTGTGCCCAAATGGAGAACCATTTCACATTACTGCTTAAGTGATCCTTGTAGAGCAGAGGTGGGCAAACTAAGGCCTGCGGGCCACATCTGGTCCCCGGGACCATCCTGCCCGGTCCCTGAGCTCCTGGCTGGGGAGGCTAGTCCCCGGACCCTCCCCCACTGTCTCCCCTCCCCCACAGCCAAGCTGCCGCAAAGGCAGCACTCTGGGCAGCGGGGCTGCGCACTCCTGCAGGACAGAGCGGCAGCGTGTCTAGCTCTGGCCGGGCAGCATGGCTGCCAGACATGCTGCTCTGAGCAGCATGGTAAGGGAGCCGGAGGCTTGGAAAAGGGGCAGTAGGTCCCGGGGGGCAGTCAGGGGACAGGGGTCAGTTGAATGGGGCAGAGGTTTTCAGGGTGGCAGGGGATGGGGAACGGTGGCGGGGTTAGATAGGGGGTAAGGTCCCAGGGGGCGGTTAGGGGCAGGGGTCATGGGAGGGAGCTGTCAGGGGACCAAGAGCAGGGAGGGTTGGATGGGTCAGGGGTTCAGCCCCCTCGAGTCCCTGAGCCATAGCCTCTGCCCCAAGACACAACCCCTGCTAGCCAGCCCCTGGATGATGCCATAGAGGGCTGGGCCTTAGTCCAGGGGAAGCAGGGCAAGTGGAAGGCTCGAGCTCTGCTCCTCCCATCTGACGCAGAGGCCCCCCGGAAGATCAGGAAGGGGGGCACTGATGCCGAGCCTTCCGCTCTACCCACGGGTGTGTTCCATCCACCAGAGCCGGCTGGGGAAGACGTGGCAGCACTGGAAGGCAGTATCTCCCCTCCACGGGAGTCCCTCCCCTCCAAGACCCCCGAGGCACCATCTGAAACCCCGGTGTGCCCCGAAGCAACCGTCGCGTCAGGTGCCGGCGGGGAGAATCCCGGGGTAGCGGAAAACAATTTCCCGTCTATATATGAAGAGATCGAGGCCCTGGGTCTGACCCCGGTCACCCAGGGGGAGGACCCTACAGAAGAAAGTCCACCTCCTGATGCTGTGGCTGCCAAATCCACCAGAGAGCTTGCGCCCGGCATCAGTGAGAGCCCTCTCCCGACCCAGACTCTCACCTCTGCCCCTGCCCCTGCCCTTATCCGCCCACCTCCCGAGATATTATTGTCACCCATGGGACTGTCTCCTTCCCCTTTCCAACAGATGATCCCAGGGAGTGGCCTTTGTATTTACCCGTCCCCGACCCACCAGGGGCTGCTATCCTCCCTCCGCCGCCCACTATCACCACAGCATTCAGGTCAACCCATCAGGAGCCCCGTCAGGGGTCCGCACCCTGTCTGCCCATCTCGCTGTGCCACATAGCTGTACCAAGGGCCCTGTCGGGGAGTAACCAGACCATAACCCCAGCCCCCATGCGCTGCAAGAGGAGTTGCGGGAGTTCCTAGAAGACGTCCGTGGCTCCCGCAACAAAGTCCAGCTTGCCGTCCAGCAATGGGGGGACTTTAATCAAATCCTCCGGGCCGCAAGGGCCCTCATGGGGGAGGGTAAAAGGACCGGGAGGCAGGGCGCCGCGGCCTACCAGCGGGTCCGCCACTTCCGTGACTCCTTACTCACCTACGGGGTGGGTCACGGACTGCTGCGCGGCCCGCCGGGAGCCACGAGCATCCCTGCCGGCGAGGATCCCGCCCAGCCCTCCTCGTGGCACCCTTTACCATCGCAACATTGAACACCCGTGGCTGTAGGATGGGTCTCCGCAGGTCCCAGGTGCTCTCCTTCCTTCGAGAGGGGAGGTACTCTGTGGTTTTCCTGCAGGAGACCCATACGGATCCGACCGCCGAAGACAGCTGGCGGCTGGATTGGGGGGACAGGGTCTACTTTAGCCACCTCACAGTTCGTATGGCTGGAGTGGCGACCCTGTTCTCCCCCAACCTATGGCCCGAGGTGCTGGGGGTCGCCGAGGCTGTGCCGGGTCACCTGCTGCACCTCCGGGTCCGCATGGAGGGGCTCGTAGACAACCTCGTCAACATCTATGCCCCAGCAGCGAGCCCAGAGCGGCTGCAATTCTATCAGCAGGCATCCGCCTTCCTCGGCACCTTGGATCCTCAGGAGTGCCTGGTCCTGGGAGGGGACTTTAACATCACCCTTGAGGAGCGGGACCGCTTGGGGACCGAGCAGAGCCCTGCCGCCGTCGCTGTCCTCCAGGAGATAGTCGAACACCACTCCCTGGTGGACGTCTGGCGCGACCACCACCTGGATGACATTTCCACGTTCACCTTTGTCCGGATGGAGGCCCATCGGTCGCGCCACTCCCGGTTGGACCGCATTTATTTATCACGCTTTCATCTTTCACGAGCCCACTGCTCCAGCATCCAGCCGGCCCCATTTTCTGACCATCATATAGCCACCGTGACAGCCTCCCTCTGCGCGGAGAGGCCGGGGCCTGCCTATTGGCATTTTAACAACAGCTTGCTGGAGGATGCGGGCTTTGTGGTGTCCTTAGAGGAGTTCTGACTGGCCTGGCGAGGGCAGCGGCGTGCCTTTCCCTTGGCGCGGCGGTGGTGGGACTTAGGGAAGGTGCGCGCCCGGCTCTTCTGCCGTGACTACACCCGGGGCACCAGCCGACGGAGGGATGCGGCGATAGAGCAGTTGGAACGGGAGGTTTTAGAGCTGGAGAGGCGTCTGGCCGCCAGCCCCGAGGATCCACCCCTCTGCGGAGCGTGCCGGGAGAAGCAGGAGGAGCTCCGGACCCTCGAGGACCATCGGGCCCGGGGTGCCTTTGTTCGATCCCGCATCCGTCTCCTTCGGGAGATGGATTGCGGCTCCCGCTTCTTCTACGCCTTGGAGAAAAAGAGGGGGGCTAAGAAACATATCATCTGCCTACTGGCAGAAGATGGCACCCCCCTCACGGATCCGGTGGAGATGTGCGAGAGGGCGAGGACCTTCTACGCAAGCCTTTTCTCCCCGGATCCGACCGATCCTAACGCTTTCTGAGTGCTTTGGGAGGAGCTCCCGACAGTCAGCGTGGGCGACCGAGACCGGCTAGAGCTGCCTCTCACTCTGGCCGAGTTCTCGGAAGCCCTCCTTTGCATGCCCACCAATAAATCTCCGGGCATGGACGGGCTGACCGTGGAGTTCTACCGCGTGTTCTGGGACGTCCTGGGCCCAGACCTAGTCACCGTCTGGGCCGAGTCTTTGCAGAGCGGGGTCCTCCCTATTTCGTGCAGGTGAGCCGTGCTCGCCTTATTGCCGAAGAAGGGGGACCTCCGCGATTTACGAAATTGGCGTCCTGTCTCGCTCCTCAGCACGGACTACAAAATCATGGCAAAAGCCATCTCCCTGCGGCTAGGGTCCATGCTGGCGGACGTGGTCCACCCAGACCAGACCTACACCGTCCCGGGCCGCAGCGTCTTCGACAACCTATATCTGGTCCGGGACCTATTGGAACTTGGGTGTAGGGATGGTATGTCGTTCGCCCTCCTGTCCTTAGATCAGGAGAAGGCGTTCGACAGGGTGGATCATGGGTATCTCCTGAGCACTCTGCAGGCATTTGGATTCGGACGCAGGTTTGTGAATTTTCTCCGGGTGCTGTACGCTTCCGCAGAGTGTCTGGTAAGGCTCAACTGGACCCTGACCGAACTGGTCAGCTTCGGGCGAGGAGTACGGCAGGGGTGCTCCCTCTCAGGCCAGCTGTACGCTCTGGCGATCGAGCCCTTCCTCTGTCTCCTCCGAAGGAGGCTGACAGGGTTGGTGCTGCGGGAGCCGGAGCTGCGGCTGGTCCTGTCGGCATAAGCTGATGACGTACTCCTCATGGTCCAGGACCTGGGCAACTTGGCACGGGTGGAGGCTTGCCAGGCCATCTATTCGGCAGCCTCCTCCGGGCGGGTCAACTGGGTCAAGAGCTCTGGCTTGGTGGTAGGGGACTGGCAGCAGGCGAGCTCCCTCCCACCCGTGCTTCAGGCCATCCGGTGGAGCACGGGTCCGTTGCTGTATCTGGGCGTTTACCTTTCTGCCACGCATCCCTCTCCGCCGGAGAACTGGCAGAATTTAGAGGCGGGGTGATAGAGCGGCTCCGGAAATGGACAGGACTACTCTGGTGCCTCTCCCTTCGAGGGAGAGCATTAGTGCTTAATCAGCTAGTCCTGTCCATGCTCTGGTACTGGCTCAACACCCTGGTCCCGGCCCGGGCTTTCCTGACCAACCTCCGGACATCGATTCTGGAGTTCTTTTGGTCAGGACTGCACTGGGTCCCTGCAGGGGTTCTCCATCTACCTCTGGAGGAGGGAGGGCAGGGCCTAAAATGTCTGCTTACTCAGGTCCATGTCTTCCGCCTCCAGACCCTGCAGAAGCTCCTTTATGGTGCAGGTATTCCGGCGTGGAGCATACTGGCGCACGCCTTCCTGCGCCGCTTCCGAGGGCTCCGATACGACCAGCAGCTCCTTTATCTCCATCCGAGAGGTCTTCCGCGAGACCTCTCCAGGCTGCCGGTCTTCTATCAGGACCTCCTCCGGACCTGGAAACTCTTTACAATGACCAGGTCCGTGGCGGCCACCGAGGGGGCAGATCTCCTCGCGGAGCCCCTGCTACACAACCCCCAGCTCCGTTTGCAGGTGGCTGAGTCCCGCTCGGTGCACCTGAGTTTGGTCGTGGCAGAGGTCACAAGAGTCGGAGACCTCCTGGACTATGACCGGGGAGACTGGCTGGATCCCCTAACCTTCGCTCAGTGCATGGGGCTTTCCAGACCTTGTACTCCCCGGCGCATACTTCAGGAGGTGAAGGCCGCTTTGCCGCCTGCTGCTCGGGTTTATCTCGACCAGGTCCTGCACGAGGGCAGGTCCCGCCCACCCACTACCCCAGGCCCGCCGGACCTTTTAATTGGACCCCTGCCCCGTGGACCCAACCGCCCCCTTCACCCCTTCACTAGAAGCCGGCTGCACGAGATGCAGCCGGTCTGCTTTCAAACCGCGCCAAGAAAACATCTCTACACGCTCGTGCTCCACACCCTTCACGCCCGCACCCTCGTGTCCCGTCCCGATACAAAATGGCAGGACCTCCTGCCACCTTCGGAGGGTGAGGAGCCCCGGTGGGCCAGCCTATATTCCACCTTAGTCCCAAGGCCCGCCGGGGATGTCAGTTGGCGGCTCCTTCACGGAGCCGTGAGCACGGGTGTGTACTTGGCGCGGTTCACCACAATCCCAGACACCTGCCCCTTTTGCGGCGTGAGGGATACTCTGGCACATGTCTACCTGGAGTGTGCCAGGCTGCAGCCCCTATTCCGGTTCCTCACCAATATTTTATTACGTTTTTGGTTGCACTTCTCCCCTCACCTTCTCATTTATGCACTCCCTATCCGTGGCCCCACAAAGTCACGGGATCTCCTGGTCAACCTCCTCCTGGCCCTAGCTAAAATGGCCATCTACAAAACCAGAGTGAGGAGGTTGGCCGATGGAGTCTCCTGTGACTGTGGGGCCTATTTCCGATCCTCGGTCCGTTCACGTATCCGGGCAGAGTTCCTCTGGGCGGCGTCCTCTGACTCCCTTGATGCCTTTGAGGAGCAGTGGGCGCTGTCCGGGGTTCTCTGCTCAGTGTCCCCGTCCGGTTCCCTTCGTTTGACCCTTTGACCGCACTCCTATCCCTGTTATTTTATTAGTTGTCCCCTGGAATTTTTTGGGCATCTAGGTCCTGTGGATCCCCCTTTTAGGCTGGGGGGGATCCTTTAGCAGTGGACGGGCTTCGCCCGCCCACTTCCCGGATCCCAATAAGACTGCTCTTCCATAGCTTTCTAGCTTGGAGGGAGGTGGGAAGCTGCTACTCCTGCTGCTACTAGGCCCTAAGCTCTCCCTGCTGCTCCAGCTGCTCCCCTGGCTGGGCCAGACACCACCCCCCGTTCTCTGCTATCTGGCTGCTGGACCTCCCACTCTTGGGTGCTGCTACTGCTCCAACTGCAGCCCTGGGGTGGGGAGGGGGCTGCTAGCCCACTCCCCAGAGAGGAGGAGTGAGGGACCCCAGCCACTGCTGTTGTGGATACCACCACCACCACCACCACCTGAGAGGGGTCCTTTCTGCCTGCCTGGATCACCAGCTGGAGTTCCTGGAGCTGCTGCTGCTGCAGAGGCCGCTGCCTGGAGCTGCTGAAGCCCGAGGAGGAGAAGAAGAGGATCATCTGCCAGTGGGGCAGCACCTAGAGACTTTGCAGACCACCGTGCAGGGGGCCCTAAGACTGAGTAATTTTCAAACTGTGCTCTTGTGGTGGGGGTTTTGACTGTGTTTGTAGGGACACAGGGGGTGTGGTGTGGATCTGCCCCCCGATCCACCTGTGTGTCCCCCTCAACCCCCACCACTATTACCACCACTGCTGCCCCCTCCACCACCCCCACTGGCTGTATACCATCTGCCTCAGCTCCTGCCTCTGGACTCAGCTGCTTGCTTGGCTTGCCACGCCCTATTTCCACCCTTTGGGCCAGAAGCAGCAGCCAGCCAAAAAAAGACTTGTGCAAGTGCACATGGGCACATGTGCCCCCCCCCCCGGACTGCCTAACCCCCAGCTTTGCCCTTTACTACCTGCCCCATTTGCCACTTGCTTTGCCTCCTCTTTTGCTCCAGCCCCCCTTACTAGCTTCAGTTTGTTTGCCTGCCCCGCCCATTTCCTTCTGCAGCCTTTGTTTGTTTGCCCCGCCCCAGCCTCTGAAGCTAGCCCCTTGGTTTCCCTGTTCTACCCCCAGACCGCTTAGCCCCTCGCTCCGTGTGCCCATGTCCCCTCCCATGCGCTTGTGCAATTCCCCATTTTAGTTGCAACCCTCTTCACTGCACCCTCAATGTTGTTGTATCCCCCCCTCCCCTAGTGCACCAAGAGGAGCCGGAATTTCCACCTTCTGTCGGTGACTGACCCCTAACCCCTGATTGCCCCCCGTCCAGCCCACCCCTTTTGGCGCCCTCCTCCCCTGCCTACAGCCTAGTGGGGAGGAGTGGTCGACCTGCTTCCCCTCTCCCCTCCTCCTTTTGGTGTCCCCCCTTTCCTCCTTGCTCATGATGGCGGGGGATGAGACAGGTGGGACCCCTCCAGCAGCCCGAGCTCCCCCTCCCTCGCCTACCCCTCCGTCACCCCCCCAAGCTTCTACCTCTGCTGCCGAACCATTTGCCACCGCCCCCGCTGGAGCACCAGCAGCGATGGGCACCAGGGTGACCTCTACTGCTGCCACGTCTCTCACCCCCTCAGATTCGGGGGGAGTCCCCCCAGCCGGCAGGAAGGGCCAGGGGAAGAAGAAGGGGAAGGGCCCCGCTAAAAAGACCAGGCCCTTCATGGCAAGGGCTGCCCCCAATGCCCCGGCCCCATCTCCAGTTGGGGAGCCCCTCCCCGCTGTTCCCTCCACTAGCTCTGCAGGTGTCCCTCCCCCAGCCCCCAGAGCATACGCCCAGGTGGCGGCAGCCCCCCCGCCTGCCGCTACGTCATTTCTCCAGCCCAACGCCTCCGCTACCATCTATAGCGGCCGGGGCCCCTTTCCCACCATGACCAGGAAGCATGGCGTTTGTTGCCTCCTGGTGCCCGCCTCACCCCACGTGGAGACCTATGTGCGGGCGTTGGCGAGGGTGGTGGGGCCCACGGCCATTGTGGCGGCCTCCAAAATGTATGGCAAGGTCGTCTTCTTCTTAACATCGGAGGCCGCCGCCCAGGAGGTGGTGGAGAAGGGCCTGGCGGTAGGGGGCGTTTTTGTCCCCCTAGAACCGCTAGAGGACCTGGGCGTCCGCCTGGTCCTAACCTCCGTCCCTCCCTTTCTCCCTAATGCCGCCCTGTTACCCGCCCTTTCTACCCTGGGGAAGCCCATCTCTGTCATCAGCCCTCTCCCGTTGGGCTGCAAAGACCCCGCCCTCCGTCACGTCCTCTCATTCCGCCGGCAAGTGCAGCTTCAACTGCCGCCGGCGGCGCGTGACGGAGAGGCACTCGAGGGGTGCTTCCTAGTCCCCTATCAGGGGGCCCGTTACCGGGTGCATTACTCCACGGGGGAGGCCCGGTGCTACCTCTGCCGGGCGATGGGGCACGTCCGGAGGGACTGTCCCCTGGCCCGGGAAGGAGGGGCATCCGGGACCCCCGAGCCCCGGCAGGGCACCGGCCCCGTCATCGCCGACACCCCTGGCTGCCCGGCACCCGAAACCACCCCTCCTCCTTCCCAGTCCACCATGCTCCAGCTCGGGCCCAAGGGGCACCTCCCCAACTATGCCCAGACGAGCGGGAGAACCCCGCCCCCGCTGTTCGCAATCTGGCGAGGCCTGTGGAGGAGGGTGCGGCAGGAACACCACCAAGCATGGGAGAGGGCCCGCCCCAAGGGAAATCTTCCCTCCCTTGTGCTGCCCCACCGTTACCCCCTCGAGTCCCTGAGCCATCGCCTCTGCCCCCTGACACAACCCCTGCTAGCCAGCCCCCGGATGATGCCATGGAGGGCTGGGCCCTAGTCCAGGGGAAGCGGGGCAAGCGGAAGGCTTGAGCTCCGCTCCTCCCATCTGACGCGGAGGCCCCCCGGAAGACCAGGAAGGGGGGCACCGATGCCGAGCCTTCCGCTCTACCCACGGGTGTGTTCCATCCACCAGAGCCGGCTGGGGAAGACGTGGCAGCACTGGAAGGCAGTATCTCCCCTCCACGGGAGTCCCTCCCCTCCAAGACCCCCGAGGCACCATCTGAAACCCCGGTGTGCCCCGAAGCAACCGTCGCGTCAGGTGCCGGCGGGGAGAATCCCGGGGTAGCGGAAAACAATTTCCCGTCTATATATGAGGAGATCGAGGCCCTGGGTCTGACCCCGGTCACCCAGGGGGAGGACGATCCTATGCCAGCGGGCCTCGATCTGGGCGACTTCACTCCAGCCCCCCTTTCCCCATGTTCCCTCCCCCTAACCGTTGCTTCTGCTCCCACCTCCGAGGAGCCCCTGGACTCCTCCATCAACCCGGCTGCAGAGGGCACCCCGCTGAGAGCCGCCGAGCCAGTTGAGGCGACGGCCAGTGCCATGCGGCTGGAACCTGAGCCACCAGGGGCATCCTTCGCTGGTGAGGAACATTCGACCTCCTTCCCAGGAGAGGACCCTACAGAAGAAAGTCCACCTCCTGATGCCGTGGCTGCCAAATCCACCCGAGAGTTTGTGCCCGGCATCAGTGAGAGCCCTCTCCCGACCCAGACTCTCACCTCTACCCCTGCCCCTGCCCGTATCCCACCCACCTCCCGAGATATTATTGCCACCCCTGGGACTGTCTCCTTCCCCTTTCCAATAGATGACTCCCAGGGAGTGGCCTTTGTGTTTACCTGTCCCGACCCACCAGGGGCTGCTATCCTCCCTCCGCCACCCCCTATCGCCCCAGCATTCAGGTCAACCCATCAGGAGCCCCGTCGGGGGTCCGCACCCTGTCTGCCCGTCTCGCTGGGCCACGGGGCTGTACCAAGGGCCCTGTCGGGGAGTAACCAGACCATAACCCCAGCCCCCATGCGCTGCGAGAGGAGTTGCGGGAGTTCCTAGAAGACGTCCGTGGCTCCCGCAACAAAGTCCAGCTTGCCCTCCAGCGATGGGGGGACTTTAATCAAATCCTCCGGGCCGCAAGGGCCCTCATGGGGGAGGGTAAAAGGACCGGGAGGCAGGGCGCCGCGGCCTACCAGCAGGTCCGCCACTTCCGTGACTCCTTACTCACCTACGGGGTGGGTCACGGACTGCTGCACGGCCCGCCGGGAGCCACGAGCATCCCTGCCGGCGAGGATCCCCCCCAGCCCTCCTCATGGCACCCTTTACCATCGCAACATTGAACACCCGTGGCTGTAGGATGGGTCTCCGCAGGTCCCAGGTGCTCTCCTTCCTTCGAGAGGCGAGGTACTCTGTGGTTTTCCTGCAGGAGACCCATACGGATCCAACTGCCGAAGATAGCTGTTGGCTGGATTGGGGGGACAGGGTCTACTTTAGCCACCTCACAGTTCGTACGGCTAGAGTGGCGACCCTGTTCTCCCCCGACCTACAGCCCGAGGTGCTGGGGGTTGCCGAGGCTGTGCCGGGTCGCCTGCTGCACCTCCGGGTCCACATGGAAGGGCTCGTAGTCAACCTCGTCAACATCTATGCCCCAGCAGTGAGCCCGGAGCGGCTGCAATTCTATCAGCAGGCATCCGCCTTCCTCGGCACCTTGGATCCTCAGGAGTGCCTAGTCCTGGGAGGGGACTTTAACATCACCCTTGAGGAGCAGGATTGCTCGGGGACCGAGCAGAGCCCGGCCACTGTCGCCGTCCTCCAGGAGATAGTCGAACACCACTCCCTGGTGGACGTCTGGCGCGACCACCACCTGGATGACACTTCCACGTTCACCTTTGTCCGGATGGAGGCCCATCGGTCGCGCCACTCCTGGTTGGACCGCATTTATTTATCACACTTTCATCTTTCACGAGCCCACTACTACAGCATACGGCTGGCCCCATTTTCTGACCATCATATAGCCACCGTGACAGCCTCCCTCTGCGCGGAGTAGCCGGGGCTGGCCTATTGGCATTTTAACAACAGCTTGCTGGAGGATGCGGGCTTCGTGGCGTCCTTCCAGGAGTTCTGGCTGGCCTGGCAAGGGCAGCGGCGTGCCTTTCCCTCGGCGCGGCGATGGTGGGACCTAGGGAAGGTGCGCGCCCGGCTCTTCTGCCGTGACTACACCCGGGGCGCCAGCCGATGGAGGGATGCGGCGATAGAGCAGTTGGAACGGGAGGTTTTAGAGCTGGAGAGGCGTCTGGCCGCCAGCCCCGAGGATCCACCCCTCTGCGGAGCGTGCCGGGAGAAGCAGGAGGAGCTCCGGACCCTCGAGGACCATCGGGCCCGGGGTGCCTTTGTTCGATCCCGCATCCGTCTCCTTCGGGAGATGGATCGCGGCTCCCGCTTCTTCTACGCCCTGGAGAAAAAGAGGGGGCTAAGAAACATATCATCTGCCTACTGGCAGAAGATGGCACCCCCCTCACGGATCCGGTGGAGATGTGTGGGAGGGCGAGAACCTTCTATGCAAGCCTTTTCTCCCCGGATCCGACCGATCCTAACGCTTGCAGAGTGCTCTGGGAGGAGCTCCCGACGGTCAGCGCGGGCGACCGAGACCGGCTAGAGCTGCCTCTCACTCTGGCTGAGTTCTCGGAAGCCCTCCTTTGCATGCCCACCAATAAATCTCCGGGCATGGATGGGCTGACCGTGGAGTTCTACCGCATGTTCTGGGACCTCCAGGGCCCAGACCTAGTCACTGTCTGGGCCGAGTCTTTGCAGAGCAGGGTCCTCCCTCTTTCGTGCAGGTGAGCCATGGTCTCCTTATTGCCGAAGAAGGAGGACCTCCGTGATTTACGAAATTGGCGTCCCGTCTCACTTCTCAGCACGGACTACAAAGTCGTGGCAATCTCGCTGCGGCTAGGGTCCGTGCTGGCGGACGTGGTCCACCCAGACCAGACCTACACCGTCCTGGGCCGCAGCATCTTCGACAACCTATATCTGGTCCGGGACCTTTTGGAACTCAGGTGTAGAGATGGTCTGTCGTTCGCCCTCCTGTCCTTAGATCAGGAGAAGGCGTTCGACAGGGTGGATCACGGGTATCTCCTGAGCACTCTGCAAGTGTTTGGCTTCAGACTGCAGTTTGTGGGTTTTCTCCGGGCGCTGTACGCCTCCGCAGAGTGTTTGGTCAGGCTCAACTGGACCCTGACTGAAGCGGTCAGCTTCGGACGAGGAGTATGGCAGGGGTGCCCCCTCTTGGGCCAGCTGTACGCTCTGGCGATCGAGCCCTTCCTCTGTCTCCTCCAAAGAAGGTTGACAGGGTTGGTGCTGTGGGAGCCGGAGCTGCGGCTCGTCCTGTCAGTGTACGCTGATGACGTGCTCCTTGTGGTCCAGGACCCGGGCGACTTGGCGCGGGTGGAGGCTTGCAGGGCCATCTATTTGGCAGCCTCCTCCGCGCGGGTCAACTGGGTCAAGAGCTCTGGCTTGGTGGTAGGGGACTGGCGGCAGGCGAGCTCCCTCCCACCCGCGCTTCAGGCCATCCGGTGGAGCACGGGTCCGCTGCTCTATCTGGGCGTTTACCTTTCTGCCACGCATCCCTCTCCGTCGGAGAACTGGCAGAATTTAGAGGGCAGGGTGATAGAGCGGCTCCGGAAGTGGACAGGACTACTCCGGTGCCTCTCCCTTTGAGGGAGAGCGCTGGTGCCTAATCAACTAGTGCTGTCCATGCTCTGGTACCGGCTCAATACCCTGGTCCCGGCCCCGGCTTTCCTGACCAACCTCCGGACATCGATTCTGGAGTTCTTTTGGTCAGGACTGCACTGGGTCCCTGCAGGGGTTCTCCATCTACCTCTGGAGGAGGGAGGAGAGGGCCTAAAATGTCTGCTTACTCAGGTCCATGTCTTCCGCCTCCAGACCCTGCAGAGGCTCCTTTATGGTGCAGGTAGTCCGGCATGGAGCATACTGACGCATGCCTTCCTGCACCGCTTCCGAGGGCTCCAATACGATCGGTAGCTCCTTTATCTCCATCCAAGAGGTCTTCCGCTAGACCTCTCCAGGCTGCCGATCTTGTACCAAGACCTCCTCCGGACCTGGAAACTCTTATTAACGACCAGGTCCATGGCGGCCACCGAGGGGGCAGATCCCCTCGTGGAGCCTCTGCTACACAATCTCCAGCTTCGTGTGCAGGTGGCGGAGTCCTGCTCGGTGCGCCAGAGGTTGGTCCTGGCAGAGGTCACAAGAGTCGGAGACCTCCTGGACTATGACCGGGGAGACTGGCTAGATCCCCTGACGCTCGCTCAGCGCATGGGGCTTTCCAGACCTTGTACTCCCCGGCGCATACTTCAGGAGGTGAAGGCCGCTTGGCCGCCCGCTGCTTGGGTTTATCTTGACCGGGTCCTGCACGAGGGCATGCCCCGCCCTCCCCCTTCCGCGGGTTCGCCGGACCTTTTAATTGGACCCCTGCCCCGTGGACCCAACCAACCCCCTCACCCCTTCACTGGAAGCCAGCTGCACGAGATGCAGCCGGTCTCCTTTCAAACCGCACCAAGAAAACATCTCTATACGCTCATGCTCCACACCTTTCATGCCCTCACCGTCGTGTCCCGCCCCAATACAAAATGGTGGGACCTCCTGCCACCTTTGGAGGGTGAGGAGCCCCGGTGGGCCAGCCTATATTCCACCTTAATCCCAAGGCCCTCCGGGGATGTCAGTTGGCGGCTCCTTCACGGAGCCGTGAGCACGGGTGTGTACTTGGCGCGGTTCACTTCAATCCCAGACACCTGCCCCTTTTGTGGCATGAGGGATACTCTGGCACATATATACTTGGAGTGTGCCAAGCTGCAGCCCCTATTCCGGCTCCTCACCAATATTTTATTACATTTTTGGTTGCACTTCTCCCCTCACCTTCTTATTTATGCACTCCCTATCCGTGGCCCCACAAAATCACGGGATCTCCTGTTCAACCTCCTCCTGGCACTAGCTAAAATGGCCATCTATAAAACCAGAGTGAGGAGGTTGGCCGATGGAGTCTCCTGTGACTGTGGGGCGTATTTCCGATCGTCGGTCCGTTCACGCATCCAGGCAGAGTTCCTCTGGGCGGCGTCCTCTGACTCCCTTGACGCCTTTGAGTCGCAGTGGGTGCTGTCTGGGGTTCTCTGCTCAGTGTCCCCATCCGGTTCCCTTCGTTTGACTCTTTGACCACACTCCTGTCCCTGTTATTTCATTAGTTGTCTCTCAGAATTTTTTGGGTATCTAGGTCCTGTGGATCCCCCTTTCAGGCTGGGGGGGATCCTTTAGCGGTGGACAGGCTTTGCCCATCCACTTCCCGGATCCCAGTAAGACTACTTTTCTATAGCCATCTGGCCTTGCCCCGTCACTATATATATATTTACACAGACATTTTATTTTATCCATACATTTCCAGTATATTGACATCTTTTCTTTCTCTGCTAGACTACGTGTGTGTACTTGTACTTGCTAAAAATATTTATTCTTAAACTGATAATTTCCAGCAGGCTATCATCTTTTCTTCTTAGCATTACTCCCAAAGCATCATGGGGAAGTCAAGCTCATCGATGTGCTACATGCCTTATAAAAGTCTGCTTCATAGGTCAACATCATACATCAGACCTGGGGTCCAAGGAGTGAGGCGTGCATTTAGAGGTTCTGGAGTCAGGCCTCCCCTGGAGCAAAAGATGGGACATCTGTTTAGTTCTGTAGCAAACAATTCCATATGAGAATGGCTCCACCTTCAAAAAACTCTCAGAATGATAGTGTCCTTTATAGTGCACTCCTGGTCATCTGAAAACTCCCTGCTTGAATGATCAGCTAGAGTGCTATGTCGTCCAAGTAAGTGCACATCTGTCAGGATGATGTGGTAATGGTTGGTGCAATTTTACAGTCAGGCCACTTCTTGATAGAGAGGGGATGATCATGCTCTTTCTTGTCTCTTCATATAGAAAAACATAATGGTGCTGTCTGTCATCACCTGGCTTGAACCAAAGGTAGAAATGCTGAACAAGTGAAACAAATTGCCCTAAGATATTCATGTGAAGACAAATCTCCTTTTGAGACCACAGGCCGATGTTGGTCTAGATGTGGTCTCCTGCCAAGATTGGAAGAATTTGTCACCGTTGTCCTTGAGAGAAGCAGAAGAGAAAATGGAAACTGTTGCATGCCTGATTAGGGCTTTTCCACCAATCTAGTGACTTCAGGATACCTGGAGGAATATGGACTGACATATCTATGTGATGCCTGCTGGAATGGTGTATTGACTTCAGCCAACCTTGCATACAATGAGTGTGAAGTCTGGCAGTTTGAATCACAAATGTGCCTGAGGTCATGTGACCTAACAATCTTACTGTTGTCTGAGGTTTTATCATACCTGCCATGGTTTTGATTCTGGCCTGGGGTAGTTATGATCTTGCTATTGTGTACTTTATTTTCTGGGAAGGCACAAAGGATGGCTTCTCCACACTGATCTTCAGATTTAGAGTGGCAAAGAGTTGTAGGATGTGTTGAACATTGTCTCATACTTGTTGAGGTGAACTGCCTCCAATAATCCAGTTGTTGAAAAAGAGGTAAACTTGTATTCCTTGCATCCTTAAATATGCTTGAATATTCCTTGCATCCTTAAATATACTTCTACTACCACAAGGCATTTCATGAAAACCCTTGAAGCTGTTAATAACCTGAATGACAGGACTCTGCACTTGAAATGAAATGTTCCTATTAAAAATCTTAGGTATTCCTTGTGGCTTGGGTGAATGGAAATATGCATCCTGGAGGTCAAGAGCTGCAAACCAATCCTGAGGATCTAGGGACAGGATAATTGAGGTAAGGGTCATCACTTTGAACTCTATCCAGCCAATAAGGATTTGAGTTCCTTCAAATCCAGAATAGGGCTCCATTCTCCTTTTCTTGGGAATTAAAAGTAAAGGGAATAAAAACCTCTCCCCTGTGTTGAAGAGGCACTTCTCCTATTGCAGGGAACAGGTTCAAATCTTCTGGGTATGGTTTCAAGCAGCTCTTGACTAAACTGTGAAACCAGCTTTTGAGGGTGGACCATATTTCCCAAAGGGAAAATGAGACACTGTGCAGGGCTGGCCCGAGCTCCTCCCCACGGCTGCTCGCCCAAGCCCCAGCTCCTCCTGCTGCAGGGCTGGCCCCAACCGCTTGCCCTCACCCATCTCCCTGCTCAAGGCTGTCCCTAGTCGCTTGAACCCTGCCTCCCCCCACCCTGCTGGAGCCAAATCTCCCCCCCTCCCCAGCACATTCCTTTTTTGACAATTGTGGCATTTGTCCCATTTGCTCTTGTCAACTGATTAAGTTGGCAAGAGCAAACAGGACAAATGTCCACTTTTGCCAAAAAGTTGAGATGGCAGGGACAGGCTTAAAAAAGGGACTGTCCCGACCAAAATGGGACGTCTGGTCACTCTAGGCTGTCTGGATGTAGGTATCGATCTTGCTGTTGCAGAGAAGGGGAAAGTCTTCTGTGCTATTTTTGTTTCTTGCTGGATGGTTCTGAGGTATGGAGGATAGAAAGAGGCAGACAGAGACTGCATTGGATAGGGCTGTTTATTCACCACCGTGGGAATCAGTTTTGGAGGGAGGCCTAAGGTAATCTTATCTTCGTGGAAAACAGTGTATGGAGGGCCACACAGAGTGAAATGTATGTATTAACAAGCACTTGAAAAACTTCTGTTATTCCTTACTCAGTGCAAGAACAAGGAGACATTCAATTAAATTTAAAGGTGGGCAATTCAAAACTGATAAGAGGAAATATTTTTTTCAGACAATGCATAATTAGATTGTGGAACTTGACACCATAGGAAGCTGAGGCCAAGAGCTTACCAGGTTTCAAAAAGACACTGGATAATTATATGGAGATTAAAAATATTCAGTTATTGTAATTAATGATTAATTTTTGGAACAGATATTAAACCTCCATGCTTCAAGATTTAGGCCAATTTCTAGCTGTTAGAGACCACTTTTGTGTGGGGAACAGATTACCCAACATCTTCCTTCGGTGGAGATCTTAAAGCTTCCTCTGAAGCTTCTCACAGGTTTCAGAGTAGCAGCCGTGTTAGTCTGTATTCGCAAAAAGAAAAGGAGTACTTGTGGCACCTTAGAGACTAACAAATTTATTAGAGCATAAGCTTTCGTGAGCTACAGCTCACTTCATCGGATGCATTTGGTGGAAAAAACAGAGGAGAGATTTATATACACACACACAGAGAACATGAAACAATGGGTTTATCATACACACTGTAAGGAGAGTGATCACTTAAGATAAGCCATCACCAACAGCAGGGGGGGGAAAGGAGGAAAACCTTTCATGGTGACAAGCAGGTAGGCTAATTCCAGCAGTTAACAAGAATATCAGAGGAACAGTGGGGGGTGGGGTGGGAGGGAGAAATACCATGGGGAAATAGTTTTACTTTGTGTAATGACTCATCCATTCCCAGTCTCTATTCAAGCCTAAGTTAATTGTATCCAGTTTGCAAATTAATTCCAATTCAGCAGTCTCTCGTTGGAGTCTGTTTTTGAAGCTTTTTTGTTGAAGTATAGCCACTCTTAGGTCTGTGATCGAGTGACCAGAGAGATTGAAGTGTTCTCCAACTGGTTTTTGAATGTTATAATTCTTGACGTCTGATTTGTGTCCATTCATTCTTTTACGTAGAGACTGTCCAGTTTGGCCAATGTACATGGCAGAGGGGCATTGCTGGCACATGATGGCATATATCACATTGGTAGATGCGCAGGTGAACGAGCCTCTGATAGTGTGGCTGATGTGATTAGGCCCTATGATGGTATCCCCTGAATAGATATGTGGACAGAGTTGGCAACGGGCTTTGTTGCAAGGATAGGTTCCTGGGTTAGTGGTTCTGTTGTGTGGTGTGTGGTTGCTGGTGAGTATTTGCTTCAGATTGGGGGGCTGTCTGTAAGCAAGGACTGGTCTGTCTCCCAAGATCTGAGAGAGCGATGGCTCGTCCTTCAGGATAGGTTGTAGATCCTTGATGATGCGTTGGAGGGGTTTTAGTTGGGGGCTGAAGGTGATGGCTAGTGGCGTTCTGTTGTTTTCTTTGTTGGGCCTGTCCTGTAGTAGGTGACTTCTGGGTACTCTTCTGGCTCTGTCAATCTGTTTCTTCACTTCAGCAGGTGGGTACTGTAGTTGTAGGAATGCATGATAGAGATCTTGTAGGTGTTTGTCTCTGTCTGAGGGGTTGGAGCAAATGCGGTTATATCGTAGCGCTTGGTTGTAGACAATGGATCGAGTGGTATGATCTGGATGAAAGCTAGAGGCATGTAGGTAGGAATAGCGGTCAGTAGGTTTCCGATATAGGGTGGTGTTTATGTGACCATCGCTTATTAGCACCGTAGTGTCCAGGAAGTGGATCTCTTGTGTGGACTGGTCCAGGCTGAGGTTGATGGTGGGATGGAAATTGTTGAAATCATGGTGGAATTCCTCAAGAGCTTCTTTTCCATGGGTCCAGATGATGAAGATGTCATCAATGTAGCGCAAGTAGAGTAGGGGCATTAGGGGACGAGAGCTGAGGAAGCGTTGTTCTAAGTCAGCCATAAAAATGTTGGCATACTGTGGGGCCATGCGGGTACCCATCGCAGTGCCGCTGAGTTCTGTGGTGACCTAGAATCCTATTTTCGACGTCTCAGACTCAAGGAATATTTCCAACACATCTCTGACCAACATATTAACCCACAGAGACCTTCCTGCCAACACTACAAAAAGAAGGATTCTGGGTGGACTCCTCCTGAAGGTCGAAACAGCAGCCTGGATTTCTACATAGACTGCTTCCGCCGACGTGCACGAGCTGAAATTGTGGAAAAGCAGCATCGCTTACCCCATAACCTCAGCCATGCAGAACACAGTGCCATCCACAGCCTCAGAAACAACTCTGACATCATAATCAAAAAGGCTGACAAAGGAGGTGCTGTCGTCATCATGAATAGGTCAGAGTATGAACAAGAGGCTACTAGGCAGCTCTCCAACACCACTTTCTACAAGCCATTACCCTCTGATCCCACTGAGAGTTACCAAAAGAAACTACAGCATTTGCTCAAGAAACTCCCTGAAAAAGCACAAGAACAAATCCGCACAGACACACCCCTGGAGCCAGGACCTGGGGTATTCTATCTGCTACCCAAGATCCATAAACCTGGAAATCCTGGACGCCCCATCATCTCAGGCATTGGCACCCTGACAGCAGGATTGTCTGGCTATGTAGACTCCCTCCTCAGGCCCTTCGTTACCAGCACTCCCAGCTATCTTCGAGACACCACCGATTTCCTGAGGAAACTACAGTCCATTGGTGATCTTCCTAAAAACACCATCCTAGCCACTATGGATGTAGAAGCCCTCTACACCAACATTCCACACAAAGATGGGCTACAAGCCGTCAGGAACAGTATCCCCGATACTGTCACGGCTAACCTGGTGGCAGAACTTTGTGACTTTGTCCTGACCCATAACTATTTCACATTTGGGGACAATGTATACCTTCAAATCAGCGGCACTGCGATGGGTACCCGCATGGCCCCACAGTATGCCAACATTTTTATGGCTGACTTAGAACAACGCTTCCTCAGCTCTCGTCCCCTAATGCCCCTACTCTACTTGCGCTACATTGATGACATCTTCATCATCTGGACCCATGGAAAAGAAGCTCTTGAGGAATTCCACCATGATTTCAACAATTTCCATCCCACCATCAACCTCAGCCTGGACCAGTCCACACAAGAGATCCACTTCCTGGACACTACGGTGCTAATAAGCGATGGTCACATAAACACCACCCTATATCGGAAACCTACTGACCGCTATTCCTACCTACATGCCTCTAGCTTTCATCCAGATCATACCACTCGATCCATTGTCTACAGCCAAGCGCTACGATATAACCGCATTTGCTCCAACCCCTCAGACAGAGACAAACACCTACAAGATCTCTATCATGCATTCCTACAACTACAGTACCCACCTGCTGAAGTGAAGAAACAGATTGACAGAGCCAGAAGAGTACCCAGAAGTCACCTACTACAGGACAGGCCCAACAAAGAAAACAACAGAACGCCACTAGCCATCACCTTCAGCCCCCAACTAAAACCCCTCCAACGCATCATCAAGGATCTACAACCTATCCTGAAGGACGAGCCATCGCTCTCTCAGATCTTGGGAGACAGACCAGTCCTTGCTTACAGACAGCCCCCCAATCTGAAGCAAATACTCACCAGCAACCACACACCACACAACAGAACCACTAACCCAGGAACCTATCCTTGCAACAAAGCCCGTTGCCAACTCTGTCCACATATCTATTCAGGGGATACCATCATAGGGCCTAATCACATCAGCCACACTATCAGAGGCTCGTTCACCTGCGCATCTACCAATGTGATATATGCCATCATGTGCCAGCAATGCCCCTCTGCCATGTACATTGGCCAAACTGGACAGTCTCTACGTAAAAGAATGAATGGACACAAATCAGACGTCAAGAATTATAACATTCAAAAACCAGTTGGAGAACACTTCAATCTCTCTGGTCACTCGATCACAGACCTAAGAGTGGCTATACTTCAACAAAAAAGCTTCAAAAACAGACTCCAACGAGAGACTGCTGAATTGGAATTAATTTGCAAACTGGATACAATTAACTTAGGCTTGAATAGAGACTGGGAATGGATGAGTCATTACACAAAGTAAAACTATTTCCCCATGGTATTTCTCCCTCCCACCCCACCCCCCACTGTTCCTCTGATATTCTTGTTAACTGCTGGAATTAGCCTACCTGCTTGTCACCATGAAAGGTTTTCCTCCTTTCCCCCCCCTGCTGTTGGTGATGGCTTATCTTAAGTGATCACTCTCCTTACAGTGTGTATGATAAACCCATTGTTTCATGTTCTCTGTGTGTGTGTATATAAATCTCTCCTCTGTTTTTTCCACCAAATGCATCCGATGAAGTGAGCTGTAGCTCACGAAAGCTTATGCTCTAATAAATTTGTTAGTCTCTAAGGTGCCACAAGTACTCCTTTTCTTTTTTCTGAAGCTTCTGGTACTGGCGACTGTCGAGATGGACCTTGGTTCTGATCCAGAATGGCAATAACTGTGTTTCTAATGTTTTAATTAAATGGAGTTGTCTTCTCAAAAAGGGTCACCTTTATTGTTGATCCATTAATCACCCCTGCTTAGTTATACAAATGCAACAGAATTGGAGCACACTACTTATAAAGTTGAAATAGTCCACTAAAATAATTTCATTTTTATTAATGAGTTTTAACATCCAGGTTAAGCCTCCAATATTAAAACTTCCCATAACTTAAAATAAACTGTTTTATCCAGGAAATGCCAGTATTCTTGCTGCTTGTGCATACTATATGTAGGACTGCACACCAGTTTATAATATAAGCTCCCTACAGACACATTTTCCTGTGTCCTACATTTTCAAACCATGCATCCTCTGGGCTGAAACTTTGTATGCTTTGTCTCATGCAAATGGTGAACTTTCTGTGTGGAAAATCTATACAAAATCTCTGCAGACATTTTTATGAAAGCATGGGGAGGGGTTACCTTTCCCTTTGAAGAAAACTAATTGCAACCACATATTTTTAAGAAACAATTCAAGAGTAAAAAAGAGATAATATTTTAATTAGTAGATATAAAGCCAGAAGGGATCATTATGATGGCCTAGTCTGAGCTTCCATAACAGGCCATAGAACTTCACACAGAATTCTTGGCATAGATATAGTCCTTATTGAAGATGATGGTCTTTGCTTTGTTTAGGGGGACAATAAAATTAAAATGCTATAAGTAACTCATTTCCTAGCACACTGAGTGCATTTGCTAAACCTTTCAAAGAGCCAAATAAAGCCTTATTCTTTGTAACATCACTGCCAGGAGCTGGTCTTGGGACAATATGCCCTGCATGCAAAAGTGCTGTTTCATTGAAAAAGCAAAATCCTTAAACAAAGTAACCTGCCTTAACGTGAACAATAAGATTAAAGGTTTCAGAGTAGCAGCCGTGTTAGTCTGTATTCGCAAAAAGAAAAGAATAAGAATTAAAAAGAAAAGAAAAGAATAAGATTAAAACATGTTATAGTTGATGCATAATAAAATACTTTGCATAGCTGTGAAATCTTTCATCCAAAAATTTCAAAACACCTCACAAATATTCATCACAAGACCCTTGAAAGTATTATAGTCTTTCCCTGTTTAGACACAGGTAAAGGAGGCGTGAAACCAGAACTGAAAACCTCTCTCTCCATCTGATGCTGTTAGCAGGGAGCCACATTCCACCATAGGCAGAACAATTGCTATGTAAAACAAGCCTTCCTTGTCCCAGGCCATGGCCTTATCAGAAAGGATATGGGAATTGTGGAGGGAGCTGCACTGTGGAAAGGAGTGTAAATTCAGGACAAGACTATGAGAAAAGCTGCCACAAGTAGAAGAGGGGAAGCTGTTAGGAAGGAAAGACTGTAATAGTGAGGTGAGCAGACTGCTGATACAGTATATTTTCTTTCAGAGTAGCAGCCGTGTTAGTCTGTATTCGCAAAAAGAAAAGGAGTACTTCTGGCACCTTAGAGACTAACAAATTTATTTGAGCTCTAAGGTGCCACAAGTACTCCTTTTCTTTTTGAGTATATTTTCTTGTATCTGTCTACTAAGGATTTTAGAAAAGATATCAGATTAAAAGGGGATAATCATGCACACCCAAGCTATTTTAGGTATTTTTAAATGCCTATCACTACTAATACTTAACAGTAGAGCTATAACAGTAGAGTGGTTAAACACCTTTTTTATTATTTTACCCTTTTTGGAGAAAACAGCTGTATTATTTGTGTATGTATACATGCACACACCTTCCTCTGCAGTCATTTGGCTGACAATATGGGAGGGGAGGGGAGAAGAGTATTATAAAGGTAAAAAGGCATGAAAATGTGAATTTAAGAAGGTCAAATTTGGGTTATTTGCTTTAATTTCAAATCTTTGCTTTTATAGATTTAGTATTTTAAATTAGAACAATTGCATTGATACCGGTAGAACAAGCATCTGCCTATAGCAGTAAAATGCTTAGAGCAGCAAAATATTTAGTATCAAGCCAGCCAGAATCCAGTTCCTATAATTAAAACATGTTTCTGCTGCTCTCTCTTCTTCTCTTAGTGCTCCCTGACTACATAACACAGAATGTGCAATGAAAGGCTGCTTTTCTTTTTAATTTATTACTGCTGCTAAGAATAATCACACTGAGCCATGAAACAGCAGCCTTGCTGGATTGTTAAATCAATCAAAGGCCACCCACTAACTGGCAACTGATGGAACAAGCATCAGAACACTGGGGGTGGGGGGAAAAAAGTTTATTTGAAGGCACCAAAGGTGAACCTTCAAGATTGCTTCTACAGTAAAACCTCTATCTGAGGTTGGACTGGAACATATTTCTAATCTTCATATAGCTCACGAGCAGCACCCTTGCTTTAGCATCTTCTAGTTAAAGATTTGTCAGTTTTAGTGACTACTCTGTGTATGGGGGGAGGAGGTTGGTTGTTTTTCCCACAATTGCTTTTGATCATTATACTCCTTGTGCAATCATATTTGCCTTGTATTTTAAAGAATTTAATAGTACCCTTTCCTAAACGTATCAGACCACAAACTGCCCTGCTGGGGTATTCTGATGTACAGCAGAAGTAATGCAATTTACATACAGATTATTTCATATAAAGGGACATTTTAGTTTCTTGTAATTGCAAATGAATTTATTGCTAACATTTAAATATCACAACAACATTTCATGGTGCTTTACAGGGACTTTAATACATGGGGTGAAATCAGAATCAATGGGAGTCTTCCTTTAGACTTATGTGGGACCCAGATTTCACCCTGGTTCCTGAGGCTCAATTTAAAGTTACTTTCATTTTTGCTGAATTTAGAGAAGACAGAAGAATTAAAAATAAAACAAACAATGTGAATCCCACATAGCAAGCAAATGAGATTTCTGATACCAAGCAGAGATGGCATAACTGGGTTGGTCCCAGGATAAGAATGAGACAAGGTGAGTGAGAAAACATCTTCTATTAGCCGAAGAGACAGAGACAAGCTTTTGTCAAGAAGTTGGTCCAATAAAAGATATTTTCTCACCAACCTTGTCTCTGTCAAGCAGAGATTGAGCCAGAGCAAAACTGGAAGTCAACAAGAAAAAGCAAGGTAAAATGAAGGGGAGTCCTTGTGGCACCTTAGAGACTAACAAATTTATTTGGGCATAAGCTTTCGTGGGCTAAAACCCGCCCACAAAAGCTTATGCCCAAATAAATTTGTTAGTCTCTAAGTTGCCACAAGGACTCTTCATTGTTTTTGCTGATACAGACTAACAACGCTACCACTCTGAAACAAGGTAAAATAAGTGCACTCAAAGAGGGATTTGGGAGAACAAAAATGCTTAGAACAGAGGATAAGAGATTTCATTCACGTTGTGGGGACCAGCATGACAACAGGCACACAAGTGAGATAACAAAGGGAGCCACAAAATGATGTGTTGAGCAGAGAGCAATGGGGAGGATGCGATATAGATGGGGAAGAGGAAGGAATGAGGAATATGAGCTTCATATGGAAAGAGACCATAGCAAAGCCAGTGATGGTGTTTTTAATAGGACTCAAATTGTGCATTAACCAGCCCAAGTTCTTCTTCTCCCTTCTACTGTTTGTCAGACACACTTAAGTCTTGTCATAACATGAGACTGTAAGCACTCAAGACAGTGACCATATCTTTCTGTATACATCTACTATGCCTAGAACAATAGAGACCAAATCCTGATTGAAAGCTCTGGGCACTACTGCAAACTAATCTAAAGAAATGAGAAATGTGGCCAGAGTGGCAGGCAAGGAAGATTATTCTAGTTGCTGAATGTTACTGTCACCGTCTGCCAATCAAGGAGAAAGGTACAATAGAATAAGCAAGATAAAATAATGGTGTGAAGCAAGGTTTTATCCAAAGAGTCATGAAAACATTTCTCTGACCCCATAAAGAATTCAGGGGGTAAAAAACCATTGTTTATTACGAATGTGCAACTTTGTGCCATACTAACCCAATACCACTTAAGTGCACAATAAGATACAATAACTCCTTTGCATATTTTTACAAAAATTAAGATCAAGATTCACCAGAAATATAGAACCCTAGAAGTGCATAAAAGACTGAAACAGCTCCAAAAACTATTTCTATAACACTTGTTAATTACAAATATGTAGATCTTTAATTTGGGCCCTGGAGATCATAACTCATTTGCTGAAAGAACCTGCTTTTCTACCCAGTTTTCCTGCTGAGCTGAGCAGGAAAAGGAGATGAACCCATTTAAAAAAAAAAATTAAAATACAGCAACTAGGAAAATTGTAGATGCAGTAGGAGCACTTTTTTGGGTACAGTAACAATTCAAAAATATTTAAAGTTGAGAGTCAACTGATTTTATCTTCAAAATTGAACAAACTAAGTGTGCTGTGAAGAACAAAGGCAGTAAGGAGTAAATCAGATTAAATTTTTTTTAAAGTGTACCTTAGTTGAGCAAAGCATATTTAAAGAAATTTTAAGAAACAGTTTATTTCAGTTTCTACTTTTATCTTTACACTACATAGTAAACAATGAAATTGTTCTCAAATAAGTATCACTTTCAGGTTGTTATGCATAAGACAGTACAGCACTGTATGAACTTCAAGGTAATGTTTTGTGGGGTTTATTAAAATAAACTAGAAAGATTATAAAAATATGTCAATTGATCTTACACTACTTAAATCTTGTTTTCCAGAACCAAAATGATAGACCAAATTTGATGTTTATTTGTGAAAATAGTGATGCAAGCTCTATTTTGAATAAGAATTTTCTTAAGACATATATGGAGGGGAGTGTTAAAAGCCTTGGCTTGTGTTCAGTACGTTCATGTTACAAGTGGTAGAAGCATTGGAGAGAGTTTTGAAAATCATCCAAAATGAGTGCCAAAATCCCTATACACAACACCATCACACACACTGTACACAATGCTTAACTCAATGGAACCCTTTTCCCATCCACAGATCTCCCAGTCCTGCACAAAGGAAAGAGTAAAGGTTATTTTAAAAGCAATTTAGAAAGCTTAAAAACCAGCTAGTCAATGAAGTTTACTAGTGTAAACTTCTCCATGTCTCATTTCAATTGCAAGTTTATTGAAACTTATGCTAGTAAAACCCTTAGAATAAGTGTTTTAGTTTTGTCACTGACTACAAAGAACACTTGTGAAGTTAACTGTTCTCATTAATATACACAGATCTGTATTTAGGTTTTGGAGGAAAAATGTAGACTCTCTGTGCATAAATTGCAGTAATGGAAAATCATAGGTAAAATCAGTATGGGAATATTTTAGTTGGCCTTTATTTTATACATTCACATATTTAACCAAAGTTGCATAAATACTGACACTACATCAGCCAGGTTAGATAATGTAACAGAGTTACTAAATAGGCCCAGGTAATTAAACTATTCACCCCAGGATTTAAATTAACCATTGGCACAGAGCGTGCAACTCTGGCCCTGGAACTATTGGACAAAAATATGAAAATGAATAGATGTAAAGGCACAATGGCAGGTAGTTACATTTGAAACTCAGATTATTTTACATCTTAAACTTTGAGTTAAAGAATGAACTAGAAACTTAATTTTAAAATAACTCTTCCACAGTATTTATAACCTAAATATTGCAACATTCTGCTAAAGCAGAAGAACAAAGGTAATAGCAAGTCTGTTTATTCCTAGCAGTGTAAAATACAAAAGAGTAAACAGCATAAATTATGAAATTTAGGTTTTAAATTGTTTCAGATATTAGGAATTAGATATCACAATGTTTTTGAAGTCTGCTCTTAACATGTTCCTTTAAGTTATGTGTTTTGTTATGAAAGAGCACATTACATGTCTACAAGTCTGCTTATAAATTAGGGGAAAAAAAAAGAAAGCTGGTAAAAAACACAGTACATACTGCTTATTTACTACCACCTTAGGGAAAAAAAACTGAAATCAATACTTCAGCTGAACATTAAACACAATTAGGTACTAAAGATTACATACCTCACTCAATGCTAGCACAACAAAAAATATGTCCTGACACAAGTAGTTTATGGATCAAATTTGACCTTCAAAGAGTGAAGTGTGCAAGTACCTAACTGCTCAGACACAGGTAAACATCTTCCATTTTCTTTCAAGTGGGATCATACCTTCAAAGGAGCTGCTTTTACTCTAATGTGCGTAGGGGAGGGGGAAGAGGGAAAAGGGGAAAATGTTTTCTAGTGCGTGTACAAACCTAATCTTAAAACTCATTTGTTGACTATTTTAAAATTGAACGAGATTACCTAGTAACCTAAAACATTCAGAATGGCGTTTTAAAAACTTAATTAGCACCATCATTTTTTTAATAAACATGCTTAAGTCTGTTCCTACTGAAATGTAGGAGCCTACTACATACACCCTTTCCCTCTCCATATCTCAGTTTAGTTGTATGCTCTTCTTCCCCGGAAAATAAAGAACATGAATAAATAACCAAATTCATCTTCTTTCCTCCCTCTGTGATATACTAGATTGTTAATTTTGTTGTCAAGTATGATTTGACTTATGAATTCCTATGGCAACGTTGAGTCTGCAGGAAAGGATATCCCTTGGCTTAAGAAAGAATGCTGCCGGCAAACAAAGGGGCTCAGTTGCATCTCAATGCATTAATAACTGGTGTCCCACTGCATCAGACTATGCAGATTGCTGTTTTGTCTGCAAAATGGAGATCTCTTAACTGAAAGGGAAATATGATGGGTAATGTACGCAAGACTGTCACCACTGCTTAATTCATATGAAGAGGTTTACTTCCCTCGATGTCAATAAGACACAGACCCAAGCTAAAAACAAGACCACGTTTATTCAGTACAGACATGTTAAGACAAGTCCTGTAAATCAGGAACACAATTCAAACACTCCGTTACGAAGTGTATATATTTTGCCAACAGCCAGCATCTTTTCAATCCAGCCATTGAGGTTTTGTTTTGGTGGGGGAGGGGGAGGGAGTTGTTATTTAGCTACCATCTGTGAACAATGCATCTCAGTCTTCATTCACTCACACTTCACAATGATCAGTTTCAGCTGCTTTCCAACTTGGAGATTCACATTTAAAACCGCTCTGTAGTCACAATGGGAAAAGTGTATTAAAAAAAAAAAAAAAGAAGAAAAACCCAGGAGGGGAAAGGAAACACGCACCTCTCAATAAGATATTTTAGACTTATTGCAAATGGCTCCTGCAAGACCACCAGACACGGACAAATCTACTCCCGTGTAGCGAGACAGACTCCAAGGCTGGAGCGCGCTGGCAGTGGGACTAGCAGGGCAGGGCTGTGAAGACACAAACAGCCTTCTCTGTTGTCCATCCTCCAAAAAAGAGCCCCCGAGCGCCGGAGCAGCGGCAGTGGTATTAGCAGGAAGGACGGGGACTGGTGGGGTTCTTGGAGAGCTTGCTGTAAGATGACCCTGTTTCTGAGAATCCCACTGGTAGGAGGAGCTCTTTGAAAGCGAGGGGGACCGGCGGCGGGGGGGGGGGGGGGAGCACAACAACAACTCGGATCGGGCAACGTGCACGTCCTCAGGAGACTCCCAGCGGTTACAAAACACAGGGCTCGCCCTCAGTCAAAACAAGCTCAGAGAGGGTTACGATCGCCAAGCGGCTGGTGAAGACACCACCGCCGTGCGTGCGCTGTGTGGATGCGCCTTGTGTCGGTGACCTTGGGGCTGAGGAATATAGAAGCCAAGACATTTTAAACCCGCTCCACCCAAACCTGCCGCCCCACACGCGTACCCCGCTCCCCTCCATGACGCTAAGACTGAGGACCCCTTCCTCCAAAACAATGGCAGGTCGGGACTGACCCAGCGGGGTGATCCCTTCCCCCGTCCCGACACACAGCAGCGAGTTGGGAGGGGGGGAGGGTCTGCATCTCCGCGGAGCGGGGCAGGCTCGGTGAAGGTGGGGGGGCTCCCTGCTTCCCCCACCCCATCAGCGACCACTACAGAGACTTACAGCGCCTCGGGGCTAGCACCACGTTTTATACAGAACAGCTGGACCCCGGCCAAGGGGGCCTCACTCTCAATAAAGAGTCTGTTTCAAGTACGGGGGGGTCGCCCTCGAGATAGATCCGCCGATAGCTGGCCCCTCCCACACGCAATGTCCTGATTCCGGCGCGGGGCTCGATGCCACGGACACTCAGCCACCCGCGGGGCTACTGCAGAGGCTGCAGGGCTGCCGCTTCTCCCTCCCCGCTGCCGCCGGTGGTGGCTGTGGCCACGGCCGCTGCCGCCAGCTGCAGGCGCCTGACTGCCTCCTTGATGAGGTTCCCGGAGAGGATTAGCTGCTGCAGGAGCCGGTGCGGATCGTCCTCTTCGCCGGGCGCTTCCCCCGGCCCCGGCCGCTTCCTCCTGTGGGCGGCGCTCCGCAGCCAGCCCCGGCCGCACAGCTGCTTGGCCACCCGCTGGCTATTCTTGCCCGGGCGCTGGGGCTCCGCGGGCTGGTGCGGCTGCAGGGGGGCCTGGCCCCGCGGGACCAGGAGGCCGCTGCCACGGGGGGAGTAGGGCGCGGCGCGGCCCCGGGCGGTGGTGGGCGGCGGGTGCTTGGGGCCGCGGGGGGCCGGTGCCCGCTGGGCGCTTAACTGCAGCACCTCGCCCAGCTTGGCCACCAGCGCGTCCACTTCCTTGGAGCCCGCCTGCCCCACGGCGACCGAGCGCTCCAGCAGCAGAAAGCGCTCCCCGGGCCGGCAGGGCATCTCGGCCGGCTCCGCGCGCCGCGCCGGTACAAACCCGACTCGCAGCAGCCCGCGGCTGGGCTTGGTTTGTAAACAATGGGTGACGCGCGAGCCCCGGCACGTCCCACTGCGCTGAGCGGGGGGAGCGGGCGAGACCACAGCGGGGCACGGGGGCCGGCGCGCGCGCACGAAGCCGCCGCGGGTGAGCTCCCGCGCCCTCTTCGGGCCCCCCCAGCGGTCGCCTGTTCAGAGGGCGGCGAGAGGCGGTGGGTGAGGGTGAGTCCGCCCTCCTCTCCCGATCCGCCCCCCCCCCCGCTTCGCCGTACCTGGGCTCGTCCGCTTTCAAACCCCGCACCCAGAGGCATGGGGACGGGCCTCTCTGACTGGTAGGAGGAGCGTGAGGGGAGGGGCGGGGCGCGAAAGCGTGAGGAGGGAGTTGGGAGCCGGCGCGGGGTGGGAGAAGAGCCGTGGTGCGGGCTCTGGGTTGGGGCTGGGGATGAGGAGTTTGGGGTGTAGGAGGGTGCTCTCGGCAGGGACCGAGGGCAGGAGGGGGATCAGGGCTCGGGGAGGGGATTGGGCTGCAGGCTCTGGGGTGAGACTGCAGAGTTTGGAGGGTGGGAGGGGGCTCAGGGGTGGAGGCTCCCGGTGACACGTGGAGCGGCTCCCGGAAGCAGTGGCATGTCCCTTCTCCGGCTCCTATGCAGAGACGTGGCCAGGCGGTTCTGCATGCTGCTCCCTCCACAGGCACCGCCCCTGCAACTCCCATTGGAGTGCTGGAGGGGGCCATTGGAGCGGTAGGAGCTGGAGGAGGGCTATGCCGCTGCTTCTGGGAGCCACATGCAGCGCCTCCTGACCCTGCTCCCTGGCTGCAGCGCCCCAGACCTCACCCCCAGCGGGAGCTCAAGGGCTGGCTTAAAATGGCTGGCGGGCTGAATGTGGCCTGTGGGCATAGTTTGCCCACCCCTGCTCTATATCGTTACCATTTGTGGATTTTTCATGCACATGGATTCCTGTTGTTCTTGGCTATAAGGAAAAGTTTCATTATGTTTTAAATTTCACTTTGCTCATGCTGTTAGATTAGCTGTCTGTCACTTAAATCTTATAGTGCCAAGCAGAGCAATGCCTAAATACCTTTAAAAATCTGTGTCTTTTATTCGAAATTAAAGTGGCCTTAATTCAGTTTAGTTTAATTCACTTTGAAAGTGAATTGGCTAAATCAAAGTAAGGACACTTCAGTTCTGAATAAGAGCATCTACAATGGAGTTTAATGCAATTTAACTAATCCACTTCAAATTCATACCCAATTCAATTTAAACATTCCTGAGGATCCCCATGAGGACAAGCTCTTAGTGACTTTCCCAGCATTATGTAAAACATCTACACATCACCTGGGCGCCTGCCTCCCAGCCTGGATCCACAGACTCATGTCAGTGGGGCTTGCAGTAGCGCTCTAAAAATAGCTGCATAGACTTGTGGCTCAGGCTCTGAAGTCCACCCTCATCCCCTAGGCTTCAGAGCCCAAGTTGCAACATCTGTGCAGCTATGTTTAGATCACTAGTGCAAGACCCTTTAACACAAGTCTGTGGCACGAGACTAGGAGGCTCGCTCCCAGATACAGTATAGACCTACCCAGAGGAAGTCTATACCACAGCTGGGAATTTAACCCAAGTTTCCTGAGACCAAGCATAGTGTCTCAACCACAACACTATCCTTCTCCATGGCACAGATAAAGAACAGGGGGTTTTTTAAACAAGGTATCTGATGCTAGTAAGAACATCTGTCTACACTATAGAATCCACCATTGTCATCAGTGGAAATGAATTCTAAGACATTGTTTTCTCTTGTAGATAAGGCCTTATCGGGTTCCCATAATAACGTTAAGCAAATGAACACAATACGCAAGATGGGGAGAGTATCTTCCAAAAATAAACGTAAGGACTAAGGGTGAACAGAGACCTATCAATAACACAGCCGTGTGCGCAAAATCTTTGACAAGTTATAACATGATAGTTAAAAAGATTTTCCTAACAGATAAGTTGACAGTGGACTTGGCTGATGGGTGGACGCTTATTTTGTCCTGACAAATTTCTCTGGTGTTGTCTGTCCCAGTTCAGAGGTTATCAGAAATTACCACTACTAGTGGTCATCCAAGCCATTCTATTAAAAAGATGCCATACCTGCAAACAGCAGTTGCCTCCTGGCTTTATATTTATTACTATTCTCATCTCTGTTTCCCTTCCTTTTAGAACTGAAGCTTTTATTTATGTATATCTGTTTAAATTTTGAAAGAACAGCTTTTTCTTATATTTTAATTTGTTTCTATTATTTAACTTAATTTCCAGAGCCCTCTGGCTGAGGATGCAGTATGACTATTTTATATGAAAATAATAATTTTATTAATTATGTGGCAAGCTCTAAATTTTGCCTTTTAGTCTATCATAATTATGCAGGCTAACGATCTGTCCATTCTCAGTGACACATTTCATGTCAGAGTATAAAGGCCAATCACATGCCTTACCTTCTTTGTTGATCCTAAAGAAGCAAGCATAGGTTGTGATTTCTGATCTTTACACCCAGTTAGTGCAAACAACAAAAAGTCAAGCCCCTTCGAAGCCCCTGTAAACCTATGTAATCTCAGGTATAGAAGTGTGAGCCCTTTTATCACGCATGTGGACATGCATGCTTGTGTGTACACACACGAAACTATCGTGAAAATAATAACTCATCATAAGGTAATGATGTAATTATACTTGAAATTTCCAATGCCATAGATCATCTAGTTACAATAATTATACAAGACTTTGAAAATGTAGAGAGCCATTTAATTTCTTTTTTTGTATTAAAAATAAATTGACGCATCTTTTCGTGCCAATTTTCTCATGTTTCAGAAGCTTTGTCATATGTACTGCACTTAGTTATTATATATAATGCTCCTCTTCTTAACAATAGATGTCAAATAATGATGCTTGTGCAAACTAAGCTCATCTCCTATACATGCTTTAAGTTGTGCATTTCAGAATGAGTAGAGGCCGGAATACCAGAACAAGAATAAGATGCTTTTAGATTTTCTGACAATTGTTTTACTAACCTGCACCCATAATAGAATTCTAAAAACAAAAAACTTTGCTTTAAAAAACAACTAAGGTTGCTAAATGATATCCATGTGTTTGCCTATCACAAAACTTACAAAATCCAAGCACATTCATGCAAGGAAATGAATAGTTAAGGACATCACAGGTTTTACACAGCTCAAAAATATAAGTATAAATACATTGTCCAAAAGTTTAAACAGTGATTTTGGATGCCCAACTTGAGACACCTCAAAGGGACCTTATTGGGCACCCAAAAATTGAGGTACTCAGAAACATTAATTACTTTTGAAAATGTAGGCTTTTACTCTTAAATACAAAAGCATATTTCATCACAACATCAGAATCTGCTCATATCTAGGGATTTTGTTTCTTTGAAGTATTGTTTTGTTAACTTGATTTTGGTATTTAAAGAATTGTAACGGGGTCAGCTGCCTCCTGAGCAGCCCCTTGTGACCAAAGGTCACTCTGTAGCAACCTGCCTCTGTTTCTTCCTCTTCAGGACTCCTTAGACTCCACACACATGTTTCTGTGGTCAAAGTAACCCTTCTTGGGCTCAGGGTTTATTCACAGAAAATAAAACTCAAAATCCTAAATGAAGGTCTAACAAACATCTCTTTTCTTACTCCCAGTCCTTTCTGCCTGGAGAGCTCTGCAGTCTTTCCCCAGCTTGCTCAGGGTCTCCTGCTCTAGCAAGCTACTCCCTGCCTTTCCTAGCTCTAGTCTTGGGCCTGGTCTACACTAAAAAGTTTGGTCAACTCAACTACATTGCTCTGGAGTGTGAAAAATCCATCCCCTGAGTGACATAGTTATGATGACTAGCTCCCCGGCAACCTATCTATGCCTCTGGGGAGGGTGAGGGGGTGGATTAACTACAGTGATGAGAGAACCCCTCCTGTCGCTATAGTGAACATCTACACTGATGCAGTACACTGGTGTAGCTGCAGCTGTAGTAGTTTAAGTATAGACTTCATGTTTGTTCCAAATCCCAGGACGCTGCTGGAGTCTGCTCTCACTGAGCATCATCCCACTGCAGTTTCCAGGTGCTCTTTATGGGAGAAAGCACCTGAACCCACTCAGCTGTGCCTTTTTCAGTTATCAGGGTTGGCTAGCCCCAGGACCTCCATCTCTTCAAGGAAAGGAGTACTTGTGGCACCTTAGAGACTAACAAATTTATTATTTATGCATCCGATGAAGTGAGCTGTAGCTCACGAAAGCTTATGCTCTAATAAATTTGTTAGTCTCTAAGGTGCCACAAGTACTCCTTTTCTTTTTGCGAATACAGACTAACACGGCTGCTACTCTGAATCATCTCTTCAAGGGTATCCTTTTACAGGGATACAGTACTGTTAATTGGAAAGGCAACCAGTTATCAATTTATCAGTTGACAGTAGATTTTTTTATTTTTGGTAAAAGTATTTTAATTGTTGGTTGCTGAGAATATGTTGTATGTATGTAGTATATATGTATATGTTGTATGTATTTATGCATGCATGCTTCTTCAGACACTTCCAGTGTATGGCTTATGTGTCAGTTGGTTTCCCCACAAAACTACCCCCTCTTTGACAAAGAGTCCCTTTTTAAACTGCTATAGTTCTTTTGATCTTCGTGTGTTTCCAGGTCTTTTGCTGTCCTGGCATTGTCTCTTAACAATCCTTAAGGATTCACAGAGAAGTGGCTTATTTTGAGCGATTCTTTGCCCTTTCTGCTTGTTTTCCTTACAGCCCCCGATTAAACCAACCAATATACTCATACATTAAAAATCCTTATAACCAGCTCAACATACAGTATTAATAAATTACAGAGCCGTTCAACTTCCGTCACTGCAATCAGGTCTTTCTCTATGTTTTCAGTAGAGCTAATCTCACTGTTAGCATGTAATAATAAATCTTTTAGCTTCAGAGGAATCGTCTTTTCTGTGCTTTTACAGCACCCTGCACTGAATGGGGCCTTTGGGCACTATCATAATATAAATATTTATGACTAATAGCAAGTAGATCACGGTACTTATTCTCTTCAGGGATACATAATCTCTGGACTGTTGGCAACTGAGCTTCTGCAGCATACTGACTGAAACACTGCTCAGCTGTGTCCTGTGTAGAGGTCTGAAGTGCTATTGGAACCAGAATCAGGTTCCAGTTCTTCCTATTGCACTCTCATTATGGCTATAAATAAATGTACTCTCTCTTGGAGAGATTCTTTTGGAATAATCCTGTATCCTGTTCCTTCTTGTTAGTGTCATTAAAATTAAGAGCAACAAAATAAAAAAACCTCATCACCGCTGATAAATCCATCTCACTATTTTATAATTGAACAGCATCTTTTCTCTTCCTCCGAAGGATCTACTCAGTAACCTCTCTTTCCATCAGGAAGGGGCAGTCAACTGCTGTTCCCAACTGCCACAGGCCACTGATGCCAACATTTCATCCTTTTTTGCTGCTAAAAGGACATGATTATTGCAATGGAGGTGGCTCCACAATTAAGGCTCAGTTGAGTTTTTCATTTAAAGCAGAGATTCAATTTTTGTTTTGTAAAAAAACAAACAAAAAACAAACAAAAAAAACCAACCTCACATCTTCCCCAAACTTACAGCACTTACTCTTTGAGGACAGAATTAGTTTTCTAAGAATTTACAAGTAATCCATTAATTTATGTATTTATTTTGTGGTAGCTTTAATACAGGCCCTTGCTAAATTGTTGTACAAGGACATACAGTTCCTGCCTCCACTGTCTGTCTTCATTGCAGAGGTAACTGGATTGAGCCTATCTCGAAGAAGAGGTGCCACTCTGCAAAATAACACTCAGCTTGCTGCCTGCACATTGGTGCTGCACTCACTTGCACATGTTGCTAAGACTGCTGGGGGCCCATTCCATGGTTCTTAATGCTTCAATAAACTGAGCCACTATGATTTATTTCCCACTGAATTGTGGGAAAATTTGTCTGTGGGGGAATTCTGTAATGACATTGGATGACTAATAACACTTAAGTGCTTCTACCTGAGTCCACACTACAGAGTGGTTTTGTGAGCAGGTGATAAATTTTGCTCACTCAAGTTTTAGCCTATAATCCCTCTTGGGCCAACTAACAAGAATTAAAGACACCATCACACTCTAGTTAAGGGGTTTTGTATATGGATTGGACTCAAGTTAGGGATAACGCTTGAATTAGAACTCGTTAACTTTGCAGTACAGACATGCCCAAAGAGTTGACAATCTAAGGCCCTCTTTGCAAAATGTAGTCAAAACTTATTAAAAAATGCATCTGTTAACGCAGTTCTATATCCACAATGCAGAGGACTCTAAAGGTTAATGCATATAAGGCAATTTGTCCGACACAAAAACTTCTAACTTCAGTTAATGAACCAATTAAATTGAACATTTAATATTATTAGCCTTCATTATAAACGTCCTCTGAAAGCATATACTAGATCACATCTTCAATGGCTAAGTCATCACTTAAGTTATGTATGATCAGCAGCATGAGTCCCTATATTTCAGAAGTTTTTCTTATTTACACTTCTCACAAATTTATCTGCACAATCAATGTTAAAACTGGTCTTTTTAAAGTTAGGTTTTAACTGAATGCTGCACTTTGGGAGGAAAACTCCTCCACCAATTTAGCCAGTATTTTACTTGTTGTCCCACCATGGTGTTGTTTACAACTTTCACTTACCATGTAGTTTTTTATATCCTTAAGTGGGGCTCAGTTGTGGTAGTACCAAACCCTGCAGATAGACTTCTTGTAAACAAACACAATGCCTTTGGGAGTGGAGGGGGCCAGAGTGGAGTCCCAGACAGGCTGGCAGAGGGTTTGACCTTTGTGTTACCTGCAATCATTCTTGACATGAGTGTAGTGCAAAGCAAAAATTTAAGAAATAGGAACAGTCCCTACACCAATTCCACATTTGTGATTATTCTCCCCCTCCCAGCCATCCCTCCCTCTGTTCATATTTATGCAGATTTTTATTGCACGTGGGTGTTGCTCAGTCTGGCACAGCAATTGGTGGTACACTTGAAAAGGAATTGCATTATGAAAAATAAAATGTTAATGGTGGTGATGATGAAGATTTTGCTTGCTATGGGGATTCCACTATTCACTCTTATTATCACATCATTCAACTACTGAAGTCTCCATTCTGTGCTCATTGATGTAGCTGCAGCTGAATTAGGTGAAATATTACATTGAAGACTGCTTTTCTTGAAGTGAATCTAAACTGCTCTTCTTACATAAAATGATCCTGGTATGAAAGAACCATGTGACCACAAAAACCCTGAAGAAAAACTCTTCTAAGGCATCAAAAACGGAAGACAACTGATAATTCCATATCTCTTAACAGCAAAACCTTTAACAGTAGCAAACTGAAGTGAATGATCACTTGAATATTTTCTATTTCAAAATACCTTAACTTGGAGAGCGTTGCAGGGTAGTTTTTATTACTCATGAGTAATTCTTATTTGAAGAATTCGGTCAGTATTAGAAGAACCTGCCACTAGCATACCACCCAGGGTCTGATTGGGTCATACTCCTGGAATCATCTAGGAACCAACTAATGCCTGAAGTTCCCCTGTGTTATTCATTTTGACAATACATGATGATGGCAGCCAAAACAATAGCTTCTGTTTTTACTGTAGAAAATATTGTGATGGGGACTCAATTAATACAGAATTAACCCTGGCATGGCTAAACACGACTATGATTATTTTATTTATTTAATGTTTGTAGATGGCACCCTAGTTGGCATGGTTCCTTGTTGCAGTGTAGACTGGAACTGTAAACATGCTCATCCACAAATACGGTAAAAACACAATTGTTATTATTTAACATTTGTATAAAGTTCCTTTTTAAAACTGAGCCATGCACAGCTGTTTCAGGCAGGAATCAAACCATGTTCTGGCCTTTTTCTTAGATCACATTACATTTCTTCAAAATCCAAGGCGTTAATCATCATTTGGGAAGAGCTGAAATTCAATCCCATCTAATACTTGAGACAAAACTATGTTTTAACCATCTCAGAAGCCAGCAATGAGGTAACCAGGTCCTCCAAAATGGTACATAAATGGATCCATAAGTGCTGGTATTAGATTTGAGATAATGTAAAGAAAGACGCCTAATAGCATGTAATACAGTTAATTTGCAAATCAAAGCATCCTACGTACAAAGAATCGCAAAAGAAAAAGACTATAGGGATATTCCTTTACAGAACTGGGCGTAATGAGTATTGAATAGGCAGAAAAGGAAAACTACATACAGAGGTGGAGTCCAAGGCTTTCTTGTTATTATGGGAACTGTGAAGGAGTCCACTCCTTGCAGGTGCTCCTCCTAGTGGCTGGGTCTGGAAATTAGCTCTCACTTCATCTGGCGCCCTCTTCCGTTTGTTGCTTGTGCTGTGGCCCCTCTTCCTCACCATGACTCGGGGTGCTCCCACTTCGTAACTCAGCCCTCCGATCAGGTAACTATGTAGACCCCCACTTCTGGCATAATAAAGTCCTACTGGACAAGCTGTCCAGATGCTGCCTTGGACAGCCCTCCATTCCACTCCCAGATTCTGTACCACTTCCCAATGGCTGATAGGGGAACTCGGGCCTGCCCACTACTCCAGGTTCCAGCCAGGGACTCTCTTGCTATTTTCCTGGGCGCCTTCTTATCCCACCTCTCTATCTCCTGGCCTATCTCTGTGTTTTACCCCCGGAACTTCCTCTGCTCCCCTTTTTACCCACATAAACCTGCTCAGGGCTTGTGTGGGATGGACACCCATCACAATGACACAGTTAGGTCCCTTCCATGCTACAGATTTTAACTGTGTGGTAGGCTTAGTTGTATTTGTTGTGTAGATGAAGCTTAAAAGAAAACAAATGTATTTAATCCAAAATAAGTGTCCACATACAGATTTACACCAAAATAACTAAAGATTATTACAACTGATTTAGTTATTTGGCTCCAAACTGTAGACACACCCATTTTTTTTTAAAAAAAGCTGGGCTTCTGGTGTAATCACAGGACTTGAGGAGTTGGTAGTAGAGGTATGGGTCTCTCCTGGCCAACAGATCTCTGTTACATCACTATTAGGGAATAGCAGTTATGATGGCTCTCTCGGGGTGGAGAACCTTGACCAAATATTTTGAAGTGTAAAACAAGGATGTGGGAAGATTCAGATAAATTCGTACTTTTTTAATTAACCAGTTCTTCTAGTCTTAGCAGTTTTGAATTGCATGGCTCATGTTGGGTGTATTGAGAGATCACTGGTTACCAGGACTGTGAAATATGGGTAACACCAAAACTGTTATATGAAGGACACCAAGACTATTAGAAAAACTACAGAGAGGAAGAGAAAGTTTCTCGTATACAGTGTATGTATTTCCTAGTTGTTATAATGTGATAAAAAAACAGAAATGATACTGTTTGCCCTCTGAACTGATTTTATATATATTGCTGCCTGGAGCTGCTGTTGAGAGCAATAAAAAAGGCTGCTGTAATGTGAGGCTGTCTGTCTTCAACTAAAATCAGGAGTTGCAGTTATATAATTATCTGAAATGAGATGTTGAAAAACTGCAGCTGTCTCATACATACTCAGCAACATTACTGAGTCTCAAGCATACTTTCATAGCCATGCATATACACACAGGTTTCCTATACGTCATTTAAGACACACTGCATTTTATAGCATGGTTTGTGTAATTGTATCGCTTTGCTTTACTGTATAATTTCATATATAACAATCCAAAATAAATAACATTTTGTGGGTAGGTGAATAATCTAAAACAGCTCACCACCTACTCTTCCAGTACTAACAGGACATACAAAAGAAATTTTACTCAATCATTGAAAATTCATCTAATACTCTGTTCAGCTTTGAAAAATGTTCCCCACATGTCTTTGAGTGACAGTCCATCTTTTGATGTTCATATTTGCCATCTGGATACATTAGCTTTGTTCCATAGTAGAATTATAAGAAGGTGCAAATAAACACACAGGATTAAATAATTTTTAAAAAATGATCCCAAGCAGAGGTAGCTGTAACTGGTATACAGTAATGCAATTTTTATTTACATCTAATGGCTCAGATATCCGTTTTTTAAATAGGACAGATGATTTTCAAGGGGACACAGTCAATTTAAAAATCACACTTCTCTTTGAAATTATTTTGCTATATTGCTACAAGTAAAACTATTATTATTGCTGAAGGAAATTAGAGAAAAATATTTTCTCTATTTTTTTAGTTTGTTTACTTTATGCATGTAATAGCATATTATGTATAATCAGTTTCACTAGTTATCCAGCACTGTTAATAGTTAGTCAGTTTTCCCTGTTTCTATGCGTCTTCCACAGAGCAACAGAGGAGAAAAAAATATTTGAACAAAATAGGAAAATGTGCCTGTAAACTTACAACAAGGCAGAGAGTATTAGGGGAGGAGTGGCACTATACTACTTTAACTATTTTTTTTAATGGACTGGATCTCAAATTGCAGGATCTC
The DNA here is from genome assembly GCF_009764565.3 of Dermochelys coriacea. NCBI lineage: Eukaryota > Metazoa > Chordata > Testudines > Dermochelyidae > Dermochelys > Dermochelys coriacea. Next base: position 43,980,847 of record NC_050069.1, on the reverse strand, counting down.
TTAAGTTTTTAGTTTAAAGTTGAACTGAAAAGATTTTATAAAACTACTAAATAAAAGTATTCAAGATCCCAAATAAGTCACCAAATACATGAATAGATGTATGTGTGTATTGATATATATAACCAGACAATGTTTTGACTTCATTTGTTAATGTGTAAAACAATCTGAGATGAAAATGTGCAATTATTAATTACTATTGTTATTTTATTTATTTATTTACCTACCTGCTAATATTTGAGTTCAGGGTTCTGTGTTTCCCTATGCCCAGCTAAAGGTGATAGATAGCATCACAAGTAAGTGTAACAATGTAAAGGATGTAGCTTCTTGCTGCTCTGCGCTAACTGTTGGTTATGCCATCAGCCATTGCAGGGTAAACACTAAATATGAAATGCAGATCTTGGCAGGTAAAAAGCATTCTCATTAAAGTTTAAAGCATCAGATCATTAAAACTTCGTAATTCCCACACTGTAAAACACTTGAATGTAAAGTCATGTAAAACAGAACCAGATCCAAACATTGATTCAGACTTGGAAAGCAATTAATAATCATTCCCCAGAAATGTATGAATGTTCTTTCCAGTTATTTATGTTGCTGTGAGTTAGGCAGCGACATACACTGTAGTCAGAGGCGGTTTGCATTCATCTGCTGTTATGTCACTGGGAGAGGTGCTGTCTTCTGCCTTTAGCAATTCTCTGCATATTCATTGCCCTTTGTAAGATGATCTTAGCCTCACTGGGTCATATTATAATTTATTACTAACAATCCCTCTGTGAGTTCTTTTCTGGTAGTCAGTAGTCAGTCTGGAATCCATTTTCTGCATGCTGATGACTTGTACTGTTTTCTTGTTTGTTAGTGAGATCATACAGTGAGGACTTTTATCTTTTCAGTGTTTTGTTATTTTAGAAAATCATTTTCTCAGCAAATCAGGTGCCAGTTGCTTTCCTATAAATCAGTAAATTCTCCTTAGAAGATACTCAGAAATATTGCATGTAGGGAAGATGGATTTGATGAACTTCCATGCAAGTTTAATATCCAGGGCTTAGTTCTCTGCTGCTTGTGCCTTGTACCGTCATTTATACCTCTCCTAAGTGAATGCAAAACAGTACTAAATCAGAATGTGCAGGCAGCCTTCATTCTGTCACTTTCTAACTTCTGAGTACTGCTTAACTTTCCAACCTTAAAGTTCTTTTAAGGTGGTTGGTTTGTTTTTATTTTCATGTAGCTTCAAATTTATTTCCCTTAATTATCTAAAATTGTTGACAAGCTTTAAGGGCTTCTGTACGTACACATTTTAACTAGGGCAGAGGTCAGTTGAGTTGCAGCCAGGTTCTGTGGGCTTGTCTTCACTACGGGCTAAATCGACACTGCTGCGATCGATGCAGTGGCATCAATTTAGTGGGTCTGGTGAAGACACGATAAGTTGATGGGAGAGCGCTCTTCCATTGATTGCAGTACTGCACTTCAATGAGTGGCGGAAGCTATTTTGATGGGAGAGCATCTCCCACTGACATAGAATGGTGTAGACACCATGTTAAGTTGACGTAAACTACATCGACTTAAGTTATGTAAGTTACAAAACTTAAGTTGCATAACTTCATTGACTCAACCCTCTAGTGTAGACAAGGCCTGTGTGACTCAGTTGTAGGGAGGAGAGATCCAAAGTAAGATATAACTAGAGACAATGGAAAGTTGGAAGGTGTAAATAAATAAATCCAGGATACTAATATTTAGGGGGGTTTTCTGCACATTTTTGTTATTCTTTGCTCTCAAGGCTAGCTTTCTTGTATTAATCTAATGCAATTGACAGGTCACAAGTAGCCTTCCCTTCCCATATTTTTAAATGGGAGGGGGTTCCACCATGGAAAAGGTTGAGAACAATTGATTTAAATCTAATTTAGCTAGGCATTTCTACTATTCTCCTCACCATAGTATCTGCTCACCTAACTAATGACCGAAACCAGTTCATACTGGAGTCAGTGGGAGAGTTTTCTTTGAGTGTAATGGGAACGGAGTCAGGACTTAGGAAATTAAGGCCCAACATTTCAAAAGTGGCCACTAATTTGGGGTGCTTCAGTTGTTGGCTATCCTTTGAGACACATTTGCTGTGATTTTCAGAGGTGCAGAAGACCCACAACACGAACTGAAGTCAGTAGGAGTGGAGAGTGCTCGGCACTTTTGAAAAATCAGGTCCAAGCTGTAGCATGTCAAAAATTGGGGCATACTATATCAGGGTCCCCTTTGAAAAAATTGGCCAAAATTTCTGACCCTTTCCAGCCATGAAGGTAGTTTCTGTAATATAGCAGATTACCAGTAACCCATGCTTAGAGAGAAATAGCTAAACTATTTATTCCTGGGGGAATTCTGCACCTCTGCACGTGTGCAGAATTCATGTCCCCTGCAGATTTCTTTTCTTCCCCACAGAAAAATGACTTTCTGACAGGGAAGCAAATGGAGCTGCCAGAGCAGTCATGCACCGCTCCCTAGCAGCACAGGTACCTTGTTTCAGGCACCCAAGAGCAGCTGGCAGAGAGGTAAATCACCACGGGACTGGGTACATCCCAGCCAGTGGCTCCTACCCTGAGCCACTGCTAGTCCAACAGGGCTGGAGACAGGAGAGGACGGGACTTCCTCTTCCCCTGCAACAAGTGGCTGGGGCTGTGTCAGATCCATTTCCAGAATGTCCTCCAGCTGCAGGAAGCTCAGCATCCTCCCCTGCTTCTTCACCCCATCTCTCCTCATCTGTGGAGGGGTCACTGTACAGGGAGCTGCTCCCCCATCTATCCAACCTCCATGCATCCAGACCTCCCATACCCAGACACCCCTGCCAAGCCTCACCGGTACATCCAGAACCCCCCTAGCCCTCCATACCCAAACCCCACCCCACTGAACCTCAACCCCTACATCTGGAGCCCCCCTGCACCCAGACTTCCTGCCTCCGGACCTCCACCCCTGCACCCAGACCATCCCCCACTGAGTTCCCTGCACTCAAACCCTGATGCCCCCACCCCCTGAACCGCCTTGAGCCTCCGCCATGCCACTGACCTCCAACTAGCTGCACCCAGATCCCCACCCTGCCAAGCCCCACTCTCCCAGCACCCATACCCCCCTGCTGAGACCCCCCACACCCAGACCCCTCCAAAGCCCCAACCACCTTCACTTGGAAGCCCCTGCAGAGGCCCGTTGCCCCTGCACATGAAACTCTGCAAGCCTCTGTGCATCCAGATCCCCCCACACCTAAACCCCCCACTGAGCTGCCTGCACCCAGATTGTCCCACACAGAATCCTCTCACCCCACACCTGGATCCTTCCACACTGAGCCCCTACACACTTGGATCCTGCCTGGTTGAGCCTGCCTGCCTGCCCCATATCTGGTGTGCCTGGCACAGAGAGGCAGGTCCTCACAGTGTTCCTGGGGCAGGCCCAGACCTTGTGCAGTGTCAGGGTTGGGTGCAGCCTCACCACTAAGTCTGTGCCTCGGGGGTGGGAGGGCTGCAGGGTGATCTCCCACCTTTGTGCAGCCAGTGGTCTGTGCTCTCCAGACCATGCTGGAGCTTCTGCATTTATTTATTGACAAATAAAACTTGCAGAATTTTAAAATATTGTGCGCAGAATTTTTAATTTTTTGGCATGGAAAAAAGGGGACCTGGCAGTGTCCTGTCAGATGTACTGAGCAGACACAAAAAGCCCGGTCAACTTGGGGCAGAGGGAGGTGCCGGGTCATTAACCCATGCCAGTCCCTGCTCAGCTGGCACTGCCTTCTACCTGCAAGCAGACTCCTTATCAGGCTGCAGCAGCTCCCGTCCTAGACATGGAGAAGAGGGAACCAAGCTAAAGGGTGGGGGAGGAAAGTAGAAATGATTAATAGATTCATAGATACTAAGGTCAGAAGGGACCATTCTGATCATCTAGTCCGACCTCCTGCACAGCGCAGGCCACAGAATCTCACCCATCCACTCCTACAAAAAACCTCACCTATGTCTGAGCTATTGAAGTCATTAAATCATGGTTTAAAGACTTCAAGGAGCAGAGAAGCCTCCCTCAAGTCAACTATGCCCCATGCTACAGAGGAAGGCGAAAAACCTCCAGGGCCTCTTCCAATCTGCCCTGGAGGAAAATTCCTTCCTGACCCCAAATATGGCAATCAGCTAAACCCTGAGCATATGGGCAAGATTCACCAGCCAGATACCCAGGAAAGAATTTTCTTTAGTAACTCAGATCCCATCCATTTAATATCCCATCTCAGGGGATTAGTCCTATTTACCCTGAATATTTAAAGATCAATTACTTACCAAAATCACATTATCTCATCATACCATCTCCTCCATAAACTTATTGAGTAGAATCTTAAAACCAGATAGATCTTTTGCCCCCACTGCTTCCCTTGGAAGGCTATTCCAAAACTTCACTCCTCTGATGGTTAGAAACCTTAGTCTGATTTCAAGTCTAAACTTCCTGGTGGCCAGTTTATACCCATTTGTTCTTGTGTCCACATTGGTGCTGAGCTGAACTAATTCCTCTCCCTCTCCTGTATTTATCCCTCTGATATATTTATAGAGAGCAATCATATCTCCCCTCAACCTTCTTTTAGTTAGGCTAAACAAGCCAAGCTCCTTAAGTCTCCTTTCATAAGACAAGTTTTCCATTCCTCGGATCATCCTAGTAGCCCTTCTCTGTACCTGCTCCAGTTTGAATTCATCCTTTTTAAACATGGGAGATCAGAACTGCACACAGTATTCTAGGTGAGGTCTCACCAGTGCCTTGTATAATGGTACTAAAACCTCCTTGTCCCTACTGGAAATGCCTCTCCTGATGCATCCCAAAACTGCATTAGCTTTTTTCACAGCCATATCATATTGGCAGCTCATAGTCATCCTATGATCAACCAATATTCCAAGGTCCTTCTCCTCTTCGTTACTTCTAATTGATGCGTCCCCAACTTATAACTAAAATTCTTGTTATTAATCCCTAAATGCATAACCTTACACTTCTCACTATTAAATTTCATCCTATTACTATTACTCCAGTTTACAAGGTCATCCAGATCCTCCTGTATAATATCCCGATCCTTCTCTGAATTGGCAATACCTCCCAGCTTTGTATCATCTGCAAACTTTATTAGCACACTCCCACTTTTTGTGCCAAGGTCAGTAATAAAAAGATTAAATAAGATTGGTCCCAAAACCGATCCCTGAGGAACTCCACTGGTAACCTCCCTCCAACCTGACAGTTCGCCTTTCAGTAGGACCCGTTGCAGTCTCCCCTTTAACCAATTCCTTATCCACCTTTTGATGTTCATATTGATCCCCATCTTCTCCAATTTAACTAATAATTCCCCATGTGGCACGGTATCAAATGCCTTACTGAAATCTAGGTAAATTAGATCCACTGCATTTCCTTTATCTAAAAAATCTTTTACTTTTTCAAAAAAGGAGATTAGGTTGGTTTGGCACGATCTACCTTTTGTAAAACCATGTTGTATTTTGTCCCATTCACCATTGACTTCAATGTCCTTAACTAATTTCTCCTTCAAAATTTTTTCCAGGACCTTGCATACTACAGATGTCAAACTAACTGGCCTGTAGTTACCCAGATCACTTTTTTTTCCTTTCTTAAAAATAGGAACTATATTAGCAATTCTCCAATCATTCGGTACTACTCCTGAGTTTACAGATTCATTAAAAATTCTTGCTAATGGGCTTGCAATTTCAGGTGCCAATTCCTTTAATATTCTTGGGATGAAGATTATCTGGGCCCCCCGATTTAGTCCCATTAAGCTGTTTCAGTTTCGCTTCTACCTCAGATATGGTAATATCTCCCTCCATATCCTCATTCCCATTTGTCATGCTACCATTATCCCTAAGATCCTCTTTAGCCTTATTAAAGACTGAGGCAAAGTATTTGTTTAGATATTGGGCCATGCCTAGATTATCTTTAACCTCCACTCCATCCTCAGTGTTTAGCAGCCCCACTTCTTCTTTCTTAGTTTTCTTCTTATTTATATGGCTATAGAACCTTTTACTATTGGTTTTAATTCCCTTTGCAAGGTCCAACTCTACTCGACTTTTAGCCTGTCTCACTTTATCCCTACATGTTCTGACCTCAATTAGGTAGCTTTCCTTGCTGATCTCTCCCATCTTCCACTCCCTGTATGCTTTCTGCTTCTTCTTAATCACCTCTCTAAGATGCTTGCTCATCCAGCAAGCGATACGGGGAGGGAGGCAGATGAGCGAGCAACAGGGGCGGGCCTTGGGGGAAGGGGCGGAGAAGAGAATGGGGCCTGGAGAAGAGAGAGATAAAGGTCAGGGCCTTGAATGAAGAGGTGGGGCGGGGCCTTGAGGGAAGAGGCGTTGCCTGAGTGGGGCATTGGGGAGAGAGGCGGGGCAAGGGGCAGGGCCTCAGGGGTCCGGTTACCAATCATTAGAAAAGTCTCAACCCTAGTAAATGAGTACACAAGGGACGAGATAGTAGAAAAACAAACCCTTTGTCACTAGAGACTAAGGCCACTCAAAAATTAGGTCAATTCAGCTACATTAACCCAGCTATGTCTACACTCCTGGGCAATGTAGTTAAGCTGACTTAACCCCCAGTGTAGAAAGCACTAGGTCGATGGAAGAATTCTTCCATTGTCCTAGCTTGGGGAAGTGGATTAAGTGTAGCATCTACACTGATGTGCTGCAGCTGTGTTGCTGTAGTCCTGCAGCTGTTGGTGTAGAATTTCAAGCCCTAAGGCCACATCTACACTATGGTGCTACAGCGGGAAAGCTACAGCACTGCAATTATGCTGCCATAGCCCCATGATGGAGATTCTTTCAACAGCAACAGAAGGGGTTTTCCTGTCACTGTAGATAATCCACCTCTCTGAGCAGTGGTAGCAAGGTTAACAGTAGAATTCTTCCATTAACTTAGATGCATCTACACCACGGGTTAGGTCAGTTTAATTATGGTGCTCAGGGGTGTGGAAGTACAGGTAAGGAAAAGAGGGTTGACACCTTCATGCATATGGGGTATTAGGTGTAGTCAGAATTACAATATAAAAGAGGGTTCCCTGGTTGAGTAAAAGTGGGAATGCTTATGGGAAAAGCCCAAGCAGGAACTATCCCTCTGCTGATGGTCAATTGGTGAGGACTCCATCAGATTCTAAGAATATCTTTAAGGATATGAATATGACTATATTTATAACGTGTGCATGGGTATTCATAAGATTTATATATGTTTGGGTAATCATAACCTTGCTTGTTACTCTAATAAAATTTGTAAAATAAATTAGGCTTTGTACTTATGAATGTATGTGTGGTCACTATCTTTGGTCTTCATGGATTCCTAGAGTCTCTAAATCTGAGACAAGTAGCAGAGGTGATTTTCACTCTGTCGAACTAGAAACTGTAGCCACCAGAACCAAACCCATGATGGTGAAAGATAACATCGCTAAATCTATTCTAAATAAAATAAAAGGCTACAATGAAAGAAAGCAAAGAGGAACAGATGTTTAAGGGTATTTAGGCACCTAAGAATGCAGATGGGTATCTAGTGGGATTTTCAAAAGTGTCAGGTGCCTAACTCCCACTGATTTTCTGGCTATTTTTTTGTCGGAGTGTGATATAGTCAGGCCTCACATTCCCTTGATGTTCCAACTTTCTGTGGTATATTCACTTTCTGTTGTGTGGTTTTGATGAGAGCTTATTAAAGGCTGCCACATTCTACCCCATAGACAGCTGCATTTCAGTACTGGATATATACTGCAATCAGCATATAGAAGTTGTTAAGTGTTTGGGGATTGTTGGATGAAAGGTGCTAATATAAATATTAGTAAATGAAAATCAGTAGTCTCAGTCTGACTGAAGTAGTTGTATAGAATTAATTATCAATAATCCTTATCAATTAGCAAACAAAACTACAAGCCAACAATTCACAGGATTTATATAATACTCTACCACACAGTGCAGCAATTTATGTTTATTACATTTCTGAACTTATTGCTGTACATGGAAGGGCAGTAAATAATTAATAGAACATTGGTTGGTTATTACTTAGTTCACAATCTTAACCACGTTTATAGCCCACCATGCCAATAAGGGGTGGCAGGGCTTTCGGGGGCTCAGGCTTCGGTCCCCCCTTCTAGGGCCATGCAGTAATTGTTGTTGTCAGAAGGGGGTCGTCGTGCAATGAAGTCTAGCAATAATATAGCTCCACTGATAGTAGAAGTGGTGGAAACACTAGTTAGACCAGGCATAAGTATTATTGCTACTATGTAGTCTAAACCCATTGTGGGGTATTGTGTTGCTTTCTTGAACAGTGTAGAATCTGGATGTATTTTTTACAGCCTGCCTTTAGAGATCATTTTAATGCACACATCAACAGAGAGCATATAAAATTAATGACAGGTTTCAGAGTAGCAGCCGTGTTAGTCTGTATTCGCAAAAAGAAAAGGAGTACTTGTGGCACCTTAGAGACTAACAAATTTATTAGAGCATAAGCTTTCGTGAGCTACAGCTCACTGTGAGCTGTAGCTCACGAAAGCTTATGCTCTAATAAATTTGTTAGTCTCTAAGGTGCCACAAGTACTCCTTTTCTTTTTATAAAATTAATGTCCACCAAGGGCTTTCAGCAAATAGTAAGGCAGATTTAGCTAAATTATAATACATCTTTTGTTATTATGTTCTAGTGATAAGCATTAAAAAGGAAACATTTTTCTTACTGTGTATCTCATCACAACATTACAGTCAAAAATAGAAAAATATCACAGCTTCTCATGATGAAGTCAATATTACAATAATATGTCTTTTTCTTTTAGTGGTGACCTACAAAGTGGAAAAAACAGTGTGTGTGCCCAAAGGTTTGGATTTGTAAAAAATCTGCTTGTTGTTTACATTAGAGATCCAGGTCTTATCTACCATGAGCTTTGTGCTGCACTGTTACAGAAATCTAGATAGTTCCTGCCCCGAGAGAGCTTGTTCTTCACTGAAATACTCCAAGATTACATCTTCAAAAGTGCCCACTGAAAGTCTCTGTTTTTGGTGCTCAATTTGAAGCACATAAATAGTCCCAAAATCACTTACCACTTTTGAAAATGTTAAGCCGAAGTTTCTAATAGTAGGTCATTAAACAATAAACCAATAGCACAGAGCCTATTTATTACAGTGTCGCTAGTTTCAGTGCTGCTACAGATAAAGTTTTGCCAGCACTTTCACTTTAACCCCTATTTGTCATTAGTTTATATAACACAGCCGTAGATATTTTCTCTGGTTGAAACTTGACATTTCAGGGACAAATTGTAAGAGTAGCTTGGCTATTTTTGAACAATGCAAGACTAATGAAGCTGGGAGTTTTGCATGTAAAATGTTTGCTTAACTCAGTGATGGTTTTTATTTAAATAGACGAAAAAACACAAAGCACACTCGACAAAAGTTTGCAACTAAACAAAATACCATTTTAATGAAATTGAAAGAATAATTAGTAGAGTAACAATTTTGCTGACATGTTCTCTGTGGTTTTTACGTTGTAAATATGAATCAGATCCATTAACAATGGGAACATCCACTGATATGAATGTGTATCCAAGGCCTTATCCAAAGCCTGTTGAGGTTAATGAAATGCTTTCATAGAATCATAGAACATCAGGGTTGAAAAGGACCTCAGGAGGTCATCTAGTCCAACCCCCTGCTCAAAGCAGGACCAATCCCCAATTTTTGCCCCAATCCCTAAATGGCCCCCTCAAGGATTGAACTCCCAACCCTGGGTTTAGCAGGCCAATGCTCAAACCACTGAGCTATCCCTCCCCCTTTTTCATTGATTTTAGTGGGTATTGGATCAGGCCCCAAATCTTGGTCTGATTGAAATCAATGGGAGTTTTCCCACTGATTTCTGTGGACTCCAGATTTGGCCCTGTATCTTTAATTCCTTTTGTCCCACTTTTGAGGCAACTGTTCAGAGCCCCTTTCTGAGGGTAGCTGGAGTTGGAACTGAGAGAACATCTGGGTAACAGCTCAGAGAGTGTCTCCATTTCCTGGATGGTTTACCAGTGTTTGTTTGTTTTGAACCCAAGTTATGATCTTTCTATTAATCTGAGCTGACTGTTCTACCACAGTATCATCCCTGTCTCTGCTGAGACTGCAGAGGCCACACCATGACACAAAAGCACTGTACTCATCAGCCTGATCTACATCAGAAAAATCTTCTGTTGCTGACAATGGAAGGCAGCACAAGGCTCAGTGCTGGTTCAGCTGCACACAGTTCACTTGAGAATGTAGTCCAAGAGGAAGGGGCTGGACATGGCTTGTTCCAGTCTCCACTTGCATTTAAACCTTGTACATCTGACCCAATGCTGAACCTGTTGCTGATACCCATTCTAGTGCAGAACAGGACACAAATAATGTCTGTGAATTAACATAACCTGCCTTTTAGGCATCTGGAGCCATTTTTAGGGGCCAGAAACTCTCATTTACTTATGTCCCTAAATTGGGATCTAGGTGCCAAATATCAAATGCATTCAAAAATGTTGGTTTTGAACTGTCTTGTGAAACGATGATTCCTACTTTAGTCATTGGAGACTGAGGACGCTCAGAACCTTTAATGGGAGTTAGGCACCTACATACCTTTCAGGATCTGAGCCAAACTCAATATGAGCTAAATGGTGGTCATATTTATGTCAAGGGGTCATATTTATGACACTGACTTCAATGGAACCAGTATTGGGTCATCTGTTTGTTTCCATCTGTAAAATGTCAATAATAATATTTACTTACTTCCCAGGGATGTTGTGAAGATTAATTAGTTATTGTTTGTAAAGTCCTATAGTCTTTAAGTGTTAAGAATTATTACATTGGCTGGGGGGAATGGACTTCATGTCCTAACCAGTATCACATGAGTCAATGAAGTTATATAATTACATGGTACATCTGTGCAAGTGCATCCTTGTGCATCATATTTGCCGTACACAAACTACATTCTCACATGTTTACTAGGGATGGGTGAACTGGTTCAACTAAAGTAAGAAGAGGCACAAACCTTTGGCTATAACTCAAGTATAACCGCATCTAAACCTTACAGCTGTCTGTGCTCTAGCACTTCCTGGCATAGGTTATTCAGGAAATATTAATTCATGAATTGGCCCAATTGAGGAAATACTGAAAATCACCCAAAGAAACATTTTTTGTGAGATTTTTCAACCCAATTTCTAGGCTAGAGTGGCTGCAATGCTTCCCTTCCTGCATCAAACCATGCGGGGAGTGTATGATTCCTTCCAGAATTGTGCAGCCCTTTGAGATTTGCTGGCACAGAGCATTATTTTCAAAATAACTAGAAATATTGGCATAAATAATTACATTCTAAATCCTGCTCTCATTTACACCCATGTAATCCACTGACTCCATTAGGGTTGCATGAAGAACTGGGTTCAAGGTTTACATTCTAGGTTCCAGTCTGCTCTGAAATCCTGTGTAGGTTCACATTACTATCAGTGCTGAAAAGTGTTATAAGGACAACTGTAGAAGAGTAAGCTTGAGTGGTTAGAGTGGAGGACTACAAGTCTGGAGATATTGGTTCTCTTCCCCATTCTGCTACTGACATACTGTGTGACTTTAGGCAAGTCACTTTGTCTCTCTGTGACTCAGTTTCCTCATCTGTAAATTGAGGATAATAATACTTGCCCATAGTTGTAAAGTGATTTGAGATCCTTGGATGAAAGTGGAAGATTATTATAAATCCATTTTAGTGCACAATAGCAATGCTTCTAGATCTCTAGTTATATATGCTTTGTGTATAATTATTATTTAGTGTTTATATTGCAGTAGTGTTCAAAATGTGCTAAACATTGTACGAACATAGGAAGATACAGTCCCTGCCCCAAATATAATCTAAAAACACACAGAAAGAAATGAAGGGCAGGGGGAGTAGCTTAGATACTGATGGCAATCACACATGTACACAAACACACACATTTTTATATATTTGTTTGTCCCATTTTAATTAATTTCACTATATGTTTTAAACTGGGTTTTAGAGGTTATGGGCTCCCTGGGATGGAAATGAAGAAAAGTAAGAGATTGTGGGACTAACAGAGGGGAGTGGGCAAAGAGAGAGGAAAACAGAGGTGGGGAGGTAAAAAGGAGCAAGAGGATGTGAGAGAAAGAAAGAAAAACATGCATAGATGGAGGGGATGAGGTTAAGAGAAGAGCAGGATATAGCAGGACCAACAACCAATGGCAATAAAGAAATAGATTAAAAAAATACCTAGAGTCCATGTCTCATACCCCAGGCTGCATGTGAAGGTCAGGAGGCTGTGAAGACTCCTTCTAGCTGTTGCTGGTGTTCCCAATATGCAACAAAAGTCCATTGGTGTGGGAAGTCAGGGGTCTGGAAGGTCCTCATTTATCCCCTGTGCCATCGACTGTAGCTCAGATTAGACTCAAACCTTCATTTACTGTTGGTTTTACTTCTTCACAGTGGTGTTAGTTAAGGAGGGGGCATCTACCTTAACTTGGAATTTCTTGGATTCTGCCCATTTGTATCACAGCTGTAATGCCCTTTAAACACAATACTGTGTGTGTTTTGTATTAATTTGTTTTAGTGTTGTTTATACCCAATTGTGCTGCACTATATTGGCCCATAATGTACTGTATGACAGTGTTGCCAACTCTCGCAATTTTATCACAAGTCTCATGATATTTGGTGTTTTTCTTAAAGCCCTGGCTCCCTGGGAATCATGTAATTACATGAGAATATCAACTTTTTTTAAAAAAAGTAAGATTCTAGCCCTTAAGGTGGCAAAGAAAAGCTTGAAAATCTGACTGGTGTGTACCCTAAAGGCTCAAATACTGGAAAACAAATAAAAAGAACTCCAAATTAATTATTTTTGTAAAATCCCATGACTTTTTGAGCCTGACTTATGATATTTGAATGTTTGGGGTTGGCAAGGCTCATAATATAAGAGTTTTTTCCTTCTTCTTTTGTATGGCAACTTGAAAAGCAACATTAAAATTCAATGTCCAAGTTTGTAATCTCCTCTATGGCTGCTGGTGACATGGAATGACTGGAGAAGGATCTTAGAGGGCAGCGGTTCACTAGATGTTCCATGATTTCAATGTCTTCTCCACATATCAAGCTGTCCTTCATTTGCAATTGTGAGTAGGTAACTACAATGCCTACATGAGATTCTGATACAATTTGCTGTGATTCTTATCTTACATGATGTGGAGAGCCAGCTGGTTTGACTGTAGGATCCATAATCAGGTCCTGATTCTTGACCCCTCAGTTTTCCCACAGAATCCACCAGTTGTCTTTTGATGACAGGCTGCTGACCAGAAAGGGTTCCTAGACTTAAGGTGGCATCTTGGAGGTGACTGGAGATCTGCATAGATGGGCAAATCTGGATTCATTATCATGCAATCCTATTCTTATATTATTACTGATTCTCTTCAGAGGAATGGATAAAAGAGTTATGAAAACTATAGAAGTAAAAATTCACAAAACTTTCCCATCATACACCAGCTGCAGCAAATCAATGTCTGCTCTGAATTTATTGCAGACTGAATGGCAAAATTGTACTATTACTTCTGATTATAAACTGGCTATATAAGATCTGTTATAAATACCCCCATTATATAACATGCTATACAGTACAACACCTACTATCTTAATATCATTCAATTCTTTGGTTTTAAAAATAGTGCTTTCTGCAGAAAAAAAAATCCAGTCTGACATCTGGAAGGAAATGTAGGAAGGAAACAACTTCAAGAGGCTCAATAATAATGCATTATGATGTTACACTTCAGGGAATCATTAGGAGTTGCCCTGAAGTTTAGATTAAAATTACCCTGATCTATTAAAATATTGGGTTAGATCCTGGTCCCTGTTGCAACTCCTTTGCATGACTTTGGAGAAAGAAAGGGGACAGAAAGCTGCCCTAATGGGGCAACTGAGGGCTACTTCAGGGTCAGCAGTCATCTCTGTGCTACCACCTCCTAGACCCCTCAGTTCAAGGGGTGTGTCAGGGGTGGGAGGAGTATGACCAGAGTATGTTGCATTCCAGTGATCTCTGCCCAGTGTAAAGGCCCTTAGGGGGCTTTACCAGCTAGCAGAATTTAGGGCTTGAATTGAAGTTGAATTTATTTCATTTAGATCAGTTATAGTGATGCAAACCCCATGTGTGGATACACTTATATCAGCTTAAACCTGCCTTACATCATTTTAGCTTGATAGATTAGAAACCCTACAATGGACAGTTCTGGATAGGAATGTCCAAACACACAGTCGCACCACTTCAACTAAATTGGTTTAAAATTACAACTTTGGTTAAACTGATGCAAGTTTATGTGTAGAGCAGTTCTGGAGCAGCTCTAAGTTACACTGGGGGTCAACCATTCCCCACCAGTCTTGGGAATCAGGGTAGTGCAAACAAGGCTTAAAGCTACTCTTGCTTCCCTCTTTCCTCAGCTGCACTGAGTGAAGCACTGGTCCAGCTGAGGATCTGGCCCATTTTGTATTAAATGCTAAAAAGTAGGTCAAATTAATCATCATCTCCATTTAAACTGAACAAAGAAAAACTTCTTTTATCTAAATATGAAAGTCTACTATCCCCATATTCTGTGCTGTGACAGAAATTCTGGACTCTGCCATGTGAGAGTACACTGCTGTGACATTTATTAAATGGGGTAAATGAAATAAAATCAGAAATAACTAATTCACACCATTTCAATAGAGACAAACTAGTTCAGCACAGTGTGTGTCTGCAAAGCAGTACAAACAAGGATTTCCTCACCAGTGGAAACAATGAATCAGCTCTGCAAAGGTTATTTTTAATTATAATATAAACAACTGGGTGTGCATATGTGTAAACACAGCTAACTCAGAATACCATATATGTGATTATAGAGAATAAAATGTGTGCATTTCAAGGTATAAATTATTTAATCAGCTCTAACAATTACTTGAGACTGTAAATTGGTGGGTCTCTATGCAGCTCTTCAGTGGTCTGAGTGGCTTATACATTTTTAGCTGAAAGCAAAACCTTTTCCTAGGTGAGACATATGCTACTTGATGAGTTAATTTATACTTAATCTCTTTGATCAGTTTGGCATCTTTTTGTAGCTGGCAGTTGCTCTAGTATCAGGCCTATCATGTATGGTGGCCAATATCCTGTGGCCAATAATATCCAGTCCTTCATATCTTGGTCTTATCTAACCTTGTTTTGGTCAGGTCTTACTTCCTTCACTTCTTCATGTCAGATTGGTCTAGCCAGGGGAACTTCTCAGGCCTACCAAATCAAGGCAGTCTGGACTCAAGAGTCCTTTGGAATGATCAGGTACACCTCTTGAGTGGTGGAAGGTCTATAAAGCTTGTTAAGTCAAGAATACGGTCCTTCATATGGTTTTGATAGTCAGTCACTATCTTTCACTGGAATGCTAACATAGGAATTGCCATATTGGTTCAAATCAATGGTTTATCTAATCTGGTACCCTGTCCAGGACAATGGCCAATACCACATACTTCACAGGAAGGTGCAAGGAACCCTGTGATGGACAATTATGGAATTACCTTTTTGTAGTAGTTGATTTATACTCTGAAGCATGAACATTTATATTCCTTACCAATTTCTGTTCTATATAACTACAAATGCTTCCCCTTACCTGTATAGCTGTAAAACTAGTAAGCATAAGTTTCCTGCCTTTTAATGTATATACTGTAGCAAAACCGTGAAGCCAAAGGTGGAGGGAAAGGGACACCCCTGTACTCTTCTGTATTTAATTAATCTTCTGATCACCTGTTACATTTTGTATCTGACTAGTATTGACTATAAGACCCTCAAGAAAGGGACTGTCTTTCTCTCTGTCTGTATAGCACTGAGTACGCTATTGGTTTTAAACATTGACATCTAATTAATTCCTGCTCGCTTTCCATTAAGTGTGTAGCTAATGGTTCACAGCTCATGTGCTCCATATATTTTAACATTTCTTTCTGACAGGATAATCTTCAGGTCTGGCTCTAGCTTACCTGTTACAGAGCACCTCTGCCTCTCCCCTCTGATAACGTCCCTTGCCTTACTAGCACTTAAATCATAAACATTCCCTCTCCTCTTTCCTCTAGACTTCTAGGGTCCCTTCATTGCCCTTATCTTTTTCTTTACAGATCCTTATTAATTTTCTAATAAATGGCACCTCCTAAGGGCTAGAGATGAAGGATGGTCCCATGGTGAGGGCACAACCCTAAAACTTAGGAGACAGTAGTTCAAATCCTTATTCTATCGCAGACTTCCTCTGTGACCTTACATAACACACTAAGCTCTGCTGTGCCTTAGTTCCCCATCTGTAAAATGGGGATAATAGTACCCCCTATCTCACAGGGGTATTGTGAAAATCATAGATTTCAGAGTAGCAGCCGTGTTAGTCTGTATTCGCAAAAAGAAAAGGAGTACTTGTGGCACCTTAGAGACTAACAAATTTATTAGAGCATAAGCTTTCGTGAGCTACAGCTCCGAATGAAGTGAGCTGTAGCTCACGAAAGCTTATGCTCTAATAAATTTGTTAGTCTCTAAGGTGCCACAAATACTCCTTTTCTTTTTGTGAAAATCGTGGAGACCATATAAGTACCTGAGATAGTGTAATTAATGCTGCTTATCTAGGACAAGATAATCAAGAAGGCTGGAAACAGAAAAATGGACAGTATTGAGGCACAAACCATTGGATAGACTTCCATGTTCCTTTCAGGGGGATAACTCAGTGTCCTAAGTGTCAGGTTTACAGATTCAAATATTTGAGGATCATCTAAACCTTTTATTCTTCTCAGAGAGACAAAATTGAGCATGACATTGTCTACTATCTGAGGGTATTTTGGATGAGACCTGCAGAGGTGAGGTCCTGCCTGCTTTTCAAGTTCTATTCCATAAAGTTACTCCACAGGGCAATGTGGAGTGTTACATTTATTGTCTCTCATTGATTCCATAGCAAATTTGTTCTGACAACACGTACAAATCTCTATTTTCTAATGGCCAGGCCTGTAAATTCAGTCTAGGATCAGATGTGAAAGGCACACTGGGTTTTTTCTGGCTCACCCATCATCGACACTAAATATTGTGTAGCAGAAACTTACAATTTTATAGATGATGCAGGAGCCAGAATATAAGTCAGCTCACACTTTCTTGGCTGTGCAATTTCCTCCATGGTAGCAGGAATAAAAAGCAGAAAAAATTTATGTAATCACTAAACTCATCAGCTGTGAGTCATGCCCCGGGAGCAGGTGTGTTGACTAAGAAGATACCATGTAGACATGGTCACTTTTCAGAGAAAAACAGCTCTTTAAAGATACCAGCACACTTTTTGTGATAGAAGGGGGTTGTTTTGGTGTCCTTGGCCAAAAATATCCCCTTCACTTATTCTTTCATGACCAATATATGCCAGCTGGCTGTCACCCTCCATTACAGAGATGGCTGTATTTCAGTGCTGTTGTTTATATAAAGTTTGTGAAGTGATTTAGGATCCTTTGGGATGAAATGTGCATTGTCCTGGTCCAATGATTCTTTAATTAGTTATACACAGAGATGGAGAAAGGCCCACTTCAGAATATCTCATAGCCTAGTGGTTGAAGTGTTTACCTGAGAGGAGGGAGGCCTCTCCCCATTTGAATCCTTTCTCCCTTTCAGACAGAGTGAAGAATTGAACTTGGGGTTCGCACCTCCCAGTGAGTCTCCTAACCAGTGGACTAAAAGTTATAAGCTGGGTGGTGGTGGCTCCTCTTCTGGCTAGATTCTGAATGGGAGTCATTCTGGTAAGTGGCCTCTGAGCATGCCTATTGAATCAGGCACCATCACTGAAACAGGAGTTCCCCTTCTTTATGCATCGCACTGGGGCTTGGGCATCTGGATGCCTAACGTGCAGCAGCAGTGCATGTGTCCAGAGGCAGAAATGTAGGTGCTTAAGGAACTTTTATAATGACAATGTAGGTGTGGAGTGAGCTTAGGCACCGATAGGGTTAGGCAGCAGCTAAGCAGAAGGGTTGTGAATACTAGTGGTGTCTAAATGTTGGACTTAGGTGCTTAAAGTGACGGTTAGGTACCTAAATCCCTTTATGAATCTAGTCCTAACTTTAGTAATATTAATAATGATAGGTTTCAGAGTAGCAGCCGTGTTAGTCTGTATCTTTAAAAAGAAAAGGAGTACTTGTGGCACCTTAGAGACCAACAAATTTGAGCATAAGCTTTTGTGAGCTACAGCTCACTTCATTGGATGCATGCAGTGGAAAATACAGTGGGGAGATTTTATATACACAGAGAACGTGAAACAATGGGTGTTACCATACACACTGTAACGAGAGTGATCAGGTAAGGTGAGCTATTACCAGCAGGAGAGAAAAAAACCTTTTGTAGTGATAATCAAGGTGGGCCATTTCCAGCAGTTGACAAGAACATGTAACTCCTTTCTTTCTGGACTTAGGTCAAGTGTTCCTACAACTGGGATTAATGGGCAAATTCACCACTTCCATAAGTAGATATAGCCTCACTGGCTTCAGCGGAATTGGACTTTCTTTCATGAGAAGGAAATTTGGTCCATTGTGTTTACTTATCGTTATTTATTTTGACTTACTAAATGCCTCTCACAGCCTCTAAGCACTGTACGCTGTTAGAACTAGCCAGTACAAAATGAAACATTCACAACATAGATAGCAAGTGACCCAGGCAATGTATTTTATTTGCTTGTCTGAATAATAAAAATCCCCTCTACATTTACACACAGTAGCTCTTAAATCACTCAACTCCCAAATGCCTAGTAAAATGGATGAGCTTTGCAGACAAATCAGGGTTCTGGCAGATGAGTAATGTGGAGGGGCAAATTGCAGGGGCAAGGACCGCACTTATAAAATGTCTTCCCCCCGCCCCAGCAGCCCCTTTCTTTTTAAATTGGGGCTTCACGCATTTCTGCTGACTGCATGGGGATGATATCGCATGGCAAGAGAGTTCTCTTAAGGATAATACACACACACACACAGAAATGAAATGTGTAAAAACAGAGGGTTGGCTAATCCTTGTTCCATCCTTGTTCAGCTGAAGCTGAAATTTCACCAGTACCTGTTCTCCTCCTGAGCTGCAAAGAAATACCAGGCTACCGTTTGTAATTTTGTAAACAGGAATATTAAAAGCTTTTCAGCTTTGCTTCCTGCAGGTGATTCCACCCAGATAAATATCACTGCCTGTTGGAGCAGCAGTGGGAGGGAAAAATGAAAGGGAATTTCTTTTTCCATGAGACGCTGAGCCTTGAAATGTATTCAAGTTCAAAATGTGCAACAGGAGCAGCACATTTTCTCTAAAGCTGCTTCTTTCATGAGTGCCTCCCACTGGCAGTGTGACAAGCCAGAGCAGCAGTGCAGGGAGCTGCCTTAGAGAAACACTGCATAAGATTTCTTTGTTACAACAGAGGCAAGAGGCAAAAAATGAAAGAATTGTGGGCACTTGCTCTTGGGCAAGGAAAATTAACACTGGAAGAAGCAGACTGATGCCCAAAATGTGCCAGGTGACAGATGCTGAAAATGGGATATTTTCTACATTACAATATATAGGCTTGAGCTGCAACCCTCCTTATCCCCATTAGTTAGGGCTGCAGGAGCCAAACCTCTGTTACAGATAAAGCTCCTAGCAGACATTGGTGTGATATTTCATTTTAGAGGTTACAGATCACATGATAGATTTTCTGTATGTTTTACCATGACTTCGTAAAGCAAGCAGGAGTATTATGCTGAGAATTAAAATGGAATTGCTGAATTTACAATAAACAGCAGGATTAACCTTGACATTTGACAGAACAAGCAGAATATATAATCATTATCTCTGGGACATGGACTTAATCCCAGACCCATTTAGGAGAAGCACCTTCATAGCTCATTACTGCAGTATCAGTGCCACACTCCTGGAATCAATTCTTTACTCTGAGACATAGCTTGACAGTTGGCAGAAGTGACTATTCAAGAGAGTCGTTCTCCACTCTTTTGCTCCCCACACGAGCCTGAAGGTGACAACACCATGCCTAAACTGAATTTAGCTTGAAAATAAAGATTACAAATGGTCATTTGGGAGTTTGGCTCTGGCAGTAGCCATCTTGCCAATGTCGTGTTTTGTGACACCAGCAACCTTGGTGGTGAGTATCAGAGACCACAAACCAGGTTGCATCCTGTTGTAATACATGTTTAACAATCCAGAGAAGAACATTGCTATTTAAACGTGAAATAGTTTGTTGACGTATGAAACATGAATGTTCCTCTTGATCTCATTAAACCAGTTTTACAACAGCATAATAATTGATGAGCAGATTCTACCATGGTGGATGCTTGTGCTCTGTCTTCTGTAGAACACTCCTCTTGAGATCTAACCCCTAGGGGCTTGATTCTTCTTTCACTTTTGCTAGTGTTAAGCAGGAATTAGTCCATGTAAATCAGGGGAGTTACAGTGTAAAACTCATATAAATGGGAGGAGAATCAGGAATTAGATATTGCAAAAGTTGTTAGCCATGCTACTCCCATGCTGAGAAACCACAATAATAGGCTCAATATAAACATCTAGATAGGTGACAGAGAGACAAGGTGGGTGAGATAATATCTTTTATTGGACCATTCCTGTTGGTGAAAAAGACAAGCTTTTGAGCTACGCAGATCTCTTCTTCAGCTCTCATTTCTCTATCACCTAGCTTGTCTCCCTAATATTCTGGGACCAACACAGCTACAACAAGACTGCAAGCAATAATGGTAGAAAGGTTATAGCCAAACTATGTAAGGCTTTGTAAGTTTTTTCCCTCTATTGTATGTTTATGATTATGATGCCTTCTGGATCAGCTTTTGTTTTAACTAAACTCTCAGGAAATATTCTTTATCTAAGAGAGACTGTGGATTCTGTTTTGCAAAGTAACTTCTGAGTAACTGAACAGATAGACCCAGAGACTGATGTTCTCTATCTATGCCCAGAACAAGCAGCAAGAATGCAAGCTGTCCTCAGCCCTTTTCTTGAGGGACCACTTCCGACAGTCTCCATGCTCATTCAAATCCTTATCTTTTCTGCTAAAGCTGCTAGAAAGGCTCTCAATTAGAGTTCATTATTATAGGGGTTTTGCTGAAGTGCACATATATGCACCAGGGCACTGATCCACTCACTGATCCACTTACCTGGCCACTCACTGAAGTCAATGGAAAGTCTCCTACTGATGTCAATGACCATTGGATCAAGTCCTAGGTACTGGGGCTGAGACCACCAGTCAAGTGACACAGAAATAACTTTGGTTCACTGGTGTCAGATTTAAATGAGTGCTAACTTAGTGGTGAAGGGCTGCACATCCGTTTAGAAATCCCCTAAGATAGTCAGTGCCCTGCAAAACATAGTCTTTCATAATGCTTGAATCCATTCACAGCTCTTGCTCCCTCTCTCTGCAGGACTTGTAAGACTCCTCCTTGAATAATTTTTTTGCAGATACTTCCCTCAAAGATTAGGCTTTGGATTTCCATGTTTAGAGCTCTGTTCTTTTCTCATAGCACACACAGGGCACCCACTAATATTAAAGGGAGTTAGACACATCCACTGGTAGCAGAACAGATACCTTAAACTGGGTGCATTAGCTTATGGGAAGGGTTTTTCAGGAAGATGCAAGTGTTGAAGGCATCTTTGGGAGGATTTGTTTTATTTAAAATGAGCAATGGGTTCCTTCCATGGACTGTTTCTCCTACACAGAATCTCAGCAAAAAGTTCACAGGGACTGAAAAAACAGGGATGGTTTGGAAATGGGTCCCATTTAATCAGAACCCCCAAGGGAGTTTCAGTTAAGTTGGTTTGGTTTTAGCCTGTATTTCTACTTCAAAAAGACAAAGGCAAAAATGAGGGTAGCTGGTACTGGAAATATTGTCAGATGGGTCACTGAATGCACCTCACCCATGGATACATAAGTATGAATCCAATGCATACTAAAAACAATAAGCTAGAATCTTTGGTCTGATAAGTGTAGTTTATGCTGCTTAGGTACAAACACAGAGAGGAGTGAAAGCATCCAGAGCTTGCCAGTGGAGCATTCCTTCCAGGCAGGCGCTGCTCTGTCACCTCCTGCATGAGCTGTACCCCCTGCCTCCATCCAGGGGGCAAGGAGAGGAGTTCCACTATGCTTGTTCCTCCACTAGCATACAGTGCATGAGGGATCCAGCTTTAACTTGCATTGGGGCTAGATGGCTCAGGATCAGAAAGCCACAACTGGCTACCAATGACCTCTTGGCTCATGTGAGCATGGTGACAGCAGCACCAGTCAATATACCCAAGCTAGTTTTGATCTACCTAGCTCAAATAACTACAGGAGTGAAGCTGTGGCAGCACAGGATAGCTGCTGGAGTGCATACCCAGGGTGCTGGGTGAGGTTGTACAGCTCATGCTGCCACAGCATCACTGCTATTGTTATTCAAATTAGCTAGAGCAAAGCTACTTTGGTATGTCTACATGTGCTTCAGTCACATCTCTGATGGCAATATAGACATATCCCGTGTCTGAGCAGGGCTCAGGAGGGGTAGAGAATCTGCCCCAATACGAAAAGTATATGCACTTTTCCGGAAGGTATCTGGAAGCAACCTCCACACTTCCCAACATTTCATTTCTCTCTTAGATACAGCTGAACTAATTTCAACACATTTTAGTTAAAAACACAAACAACACTCAGGAGCCTGAGTGCTGCCTGGTCACGTGACTTGAATGAGCTGAGTTGTGAACCAGGGAGAAATGGAATTTTTAATGGCAAGACTGATAGATTCTTAGCTACTGAGGCACTACTGGGCACTGCAATAATTATACTGTCCTAATCAAGTGCTGAGAAGTCTCAGCCTCACTGGCATTAAAAAAAAAAGCAGTACTAATGGAATCTCATCATAACGAGAGATTGTAAAACATTCCACAATATATTATATCTTGGCTTCTACAGAGGTTGCTGTTATACTCATGGTGAGCACATCATCATAAGTGAAAAGTGGGATCAGTGCCAGGCTGACATATTTTAGAGCAAATGTAAGAAGGGGAGGCATAATTTTTTCCAATCCCTTTTGACCCCTCCTCTTCCAGGAGCTCCCATCACTCAACCTCCCCTTCCCATTATGCTCCCACCATTCTCACCCCTTTTAGCTTCCAATTTATGAGCTTATTTTATTGCTACCTCTTCCAGCTCTATAATTATGGCTGCTGAAGGGACATCATGGAATGAGAATGGTGCTGTCTGTGTACTGTCTGCACATCTCTAGGATAAGCTGTGTTTGGGACGAACTGATGAGATAAATTAGAAACAAACAAGTGGGTAAGAAACTAGGCCAATGGTAGTGTGGCAAGGGCATTTGTGAGTGACACAAAGAGGATTCGCAAAAAGAAAAGGAGTACTTGTGGCACCTTAGAGACTAACAAATTTGTTAGTCTCTAAGGTGCCACAAGTACTCCTTTTCTTTTTGCGAATACAGACTAACACGGCTGCTACTCTGAAACCTGTAACAAAGAGGGTTATATCTCTCACACTTCCCACCTCAAGCACAAAACCTCCAGGAGCTCCTGGCTTCCTTAAAGAAACAATTGAGCCCTATGTATGTGAAACTCTCCACATGGTTCTCTTTGTGGGGAGGAACCTAAAGCCTGTGATTCAACACGGCTCCCCCTCCGCCCTGAAACCAGTTCTGTTTATGAGTGGTCTGACTGCTGTCTGTACGTGATCTGATCACTCCTCCCTGTCCATATGCAGTATCAGATACCCCATGAATAATTATATCTGAGTAATCCTGAGCCAGTAAGAGCTACAAGGAACAAATTCAGGCATGCTAAAGAAAAGGAAAGGTGTGAAGGGATAAGGGATAGTATTCCTCTTGGGTCAGAGGCCTTCATCTGGCTGGCTGGCTGGCTGAAAAGACGAGCAACATAATTGGCAGATCCTCATAAAAGGAGAAAAGGAGTACTTGTGGTACCTTAGAGACTAACAAATTTATTAGAGCATTTGTTAGTCTCTAAGGTGCCACAAGTACTCCTTTTCTTTTTGCAAATACAGACTAACACGGCTGCTACTCTGAAACCTGTCATAAAAGGAGTAACAGGAAACTGGAGAAGGGGGACTGCAATACCTGCCAGAGGGTGGAGCATCTCCAAGAAACAGAGGGGAGAGTGGGGAAAGTCCTGTTATCACAAAGGGCTCTGAGGTCAGAGCCATGAACTTCTGGGTTGATGAATTCTTGGGATGCAGGACAGACTTGGGTGAAAGGAACTAAACTGTACAGCCTTTGTGGGGAAAGGATGAGAAGTTTTGATCATGTTTTTGTTAAGAAGGCTTGAAATAAAACCCACAGCAATTAATTGGAGTGGAGACTTCCATGTCTGGATTCTGGGAGAGGGCCTCAGTCAAGATTTCCCCGGTGGGGGAGCTGGCTCTGCAGGCACCAGTCTGCATCCAGCTGGAAGAGGATGTTATAAGGTAAGCCAAATCCTTCACAAGGGAACATTTCTCTAGAGACATTAGGAGGATGCATATTGTAATATGCCACCAGCTTGATACAGACACCTGAATCTCAAGATGAGAATGCCAAATGCCCTTTCTATCACCATTCTGCTGGGCCTAAGGCTGTTATGCCAAGGGCGTGCCCTTGTTTGAGGAATCACTAGGAGGGTCAGGAGCCAAGTTCTAATGGAGTACTCTTGCTCTTCTGGAAGAAGGAAGGGTATGTGCTATTAAAATGAGGATTACACCACTGTCCTGTATGTAAATGTTCTTGTCTTGTTTTGGATAGAGTTTATAGCATTTGTTTTTTCAACTCACCCAGGCAGGATGAATCCAAATCAATGACTATTCTCAAACAGCGCAGGCAAGCATGTCCTGTCTAGTACACAGGCGTCCTAGTAAGAGCTAGGAAATCTGGCTATTGCTTATATAAATTGTAGCTGATTGGGGGTGTGTGTGAGAGAGAAACCGTGTTAATTGAGTCTGACAGAACTGTCCTCAAAGGTGTACAGGTGCCAATCACTCTGCCCAGCACGAATTGAAGTCATCTCTCTCACAAACCATCTGCGTGACTTCAAGCTGTGTCTCTCCCTCTCCATAGAAGAAGGTAGACATTATATATCCTTCCCCACCATGGAATTAAAGAAATCCTCCAAGCAGTATATAGTGGAAGGAAGCTTGGATAATGCCAGTGGGGTTCCTCATAATCTTCTGAAGGATCCAGCGGCTAGTAAGCTCAGGATACTGCTGATCTTGATGAGAACTAACATAGCTGCTATATGACACCCTCTTCAGGTCACATTTCAGCTCATCCACTAGGTGACCTGATGAGGGCAACATGCAGTATTGAGCTTGTAATGTGAGACTACCTGTGGCTCACTAAGCTCCAAGTAGGCCCTCTTTGGCTCATAGACCCAATGTGGAACGTATGGACATCTCCTTTGTCTCTGTGTCACGGCAAGTGTTGCCCTCCCTTTTTTCTCCCTCACTTGCCTCAATCTATGTGACCTTAACACTGTCAGGTGTTGTGCTGAAACCAGTGGCTGATGTAGCCCTTACCTAGAATTGCCCAACACAAAAAGCATCCTCCCTCCGTCATCCTTACCCCTCCCTGTACTGTCCCTCGCTAGTGTAATATCCCTTCTTCCAGCCTAGCTTTAGCTCAAAAGACCTGTGAAAGCTCCTTGTACACTCTCTCCCTCTGCCACCACTTTCCTGAGAGTTGGGGGGCAGGAGTGGTTTTTTTCATCTGTTTAGAATGAGCTTCTGGGATTGGGGGTAGTGTGCAGAGCAACTAATTAGTGGCTGATGCCTCAGGGGCTTAACTTGCACCTCTTGATCTAGCAGTGCCTTGATACAACTATTCCAGCAGTACCTGGCTGAGCATGTGGCCTTGTGAAAGCCTTTGAAAATCCTGAATAGGCAGCCACCCCCTTAACCATGCCCAGACATGCTTTCTGGGAGCTTTCAACCTCTGGAGCAGGGGTAGTCAATTATTTTTTGTGGCAGTCTGAATTTCTTGGTCAACGCACTGTCAAGGTCCAGACTCCAGAGAAAATAACAACAACAACAATAATAATAATTAATAATTAAATAAAAAGATTTTGGGGTCTGTTCAAAAGCTTCTAGCAGTCTGGATTTGGCCTGCAGTCTGCCTATTGACTATCCCTGCTCTAGAGCATTCAGAGGATTTAGGCCCTACTGCCAAGCTGCTCTGAAAATCCTAAATGCCTGAACATACACTGAGTCCCATTTGCACTGTGCAGCAGGCTACTTGCAACTGCATACTTTTTTTTTTTTTGCTATCTGTTTTTGCAATGTGAAAACCAAAGGCTAATTAGTGGTAGCTGATCAGGCTTTTAGATTTACTGGCTGATCTCCATCCAGGTCTTCCAAGAATCTGGACTGGCATTGCTTATTGAAAGAAATGTGTCTCTGTATCTTTATATAACTAGTATTAAAATTATTAAACAAAAAAATCCAGAAAACATATCACCATAGCTAAGCTGTTAATAATACTAAAAATAAAACAATACAACAGTTATATCAAATCAGGGTCAAATCAATAAATTAGTCTCAATATTGGATTAATCATCAGATTAATCATAAGATTAATACACCCAAAAATAGTCAATCCATATAAATTCTAAGAAGGAATCTAAGGAAATAGCTGTCCATTTGTTTATCAACACTCATTAAAGAATGATACCAAAGTCAATCAGATCTATAACTCAGTGCTAGTTAAATAACTTAAGACAGAAACCAAATTATTATCTATGTCTGATCTACGACCTCAGTGCCAATAATAAAACTTCCTCCTTAGATTTCAGGTCTTGCATGATGAGTACCCCTTCTCCCTGTCCCCTCCCCCACATAGATTGTGTCATACAGACTTTAACAGAACACTTCAGATAACCAGAAATTTGACAAATCTTAATGTATCAGAAATTCCTAATGACAATTTCAAATCTCTTAGCACTTTTGAAAACACTCAGATTAATTTTATGAGACCCATATTTAGGGCTGTTTAAACCTTGGTGTGATGGGGTGTCCAACCCCACACAAGCTCTGAGCAGGTTAATGTGTGCCAGAAGGGGACAGTTAACCTTAGATGCTGCACCTGGAGGGGAAGTCAGGGATTGTAAGGTTGCCAACTCTGACTGAAGCTATTCTGGGAGATTTTTTTTTGTAACATGACATAATGTCATTTTCTTAAATAGCCTATTAATATCTGTCAGATTGCTTGCAATAGCCAGTGGGAGATTGATGCAGATTCCAGGAGACTCCAGGCCAATCCTGGAGAGTTGGCAATCCTAAGGGATTGATAGGGCCTACTGGCAGATGAACCCCAGCTCGGGGAGGATCTGGGATAGGATTATAAACCGGAAGTGAGCAGAAAGAAGCTGTAGGGAAGAGGTTTGTAGTCACTCGCTAGAGGGAAAGGGAGCTGACCAGATACAAGGAGGAAATCTAGCAGGAGAGTAAGACCTGGGGTCCTGCTCTGGAGTGGGGAGTCTGGTAAGAGGCCAAGCAGGGTGAAGTAGCCCTGGTGGTAGGAAACCTGAGATAGACAAGCAGGTAGAGAGGTGAGGTAGGAAGGAACCTAGGGAAACAGCAACAGACTGAGGGTATGTCTACACTACGAAATTAGGTCGAATTTATAGAAGTCGGTTTTGTAGAAAGCGTTTTTATACAGTCGAGTGTGCGTGTCCCCGCACAAATGCTCTAAGTGCATGTAGTCGGCAGAGTGTGTCCACAGTACCGAGGCAACAGTTGACTTCCGGAGCTTTGCACTGTGGGTAGCTATCCCACAGTTCCCGCAGTCTCCACCGCCCATTTGAATTCTGGGTAGAAATCCCAGTGCCTGATGGAGCTAAAATATTGTCGCGGGTGGTTCTGGGTACATATCGTCAGGTCTCCGTTCCCTCCCTCCCTCCGTAAAAGCAAGGGCAGACAATCGTTTTGTACCTTTTTTCTTGAGTTATCTGTGCAGACGCCATACCAGGGCAAGCATGGAGCCCACTCAGCTAACCGTCATCGTATGTGTCCTGGGTGCTGGCGGACATGGTACTGCATTGCTACACAGCAGCAGTTTATTGCCTTTTGGCAGCAGACAGTGCAGTATGACTGGTAGCCGTCGTCGACGTAGTCCTGGGTGGTCTTTTAACCGGGTGCCTAGGCAAACATGGGAGTGACTCAGCCAGGTCATTTCCCTTGTTTCGTCTCATGGCGATTGATTCTTACTGGCAGTGCATTGTCTTTTAATTTCCAGCCAGCAGAAGACGATGGCCAGTAGTTATACTGCACCGTCTTCTGCCGAGCACCCAGGAGGTGATGATGGCTAGCGGTCATACTGCACAGTCTGCTGCCAGCATGATGTATAAAGATAGATGAAGTGGCTCAAAACAAGAAATAAACCAGATTTGTTTTGTATTCATTTTCTCCTCCCCCCCTCTGTGAAATCGACGGCCTGCTAAACCCAGTTTTGAGGTTTTGAGTTCTATCCTTGAGGCGGCCATTCAGTTTCTCACAAAGCCACCCCATTTGTTGATTTTAATTCCCTGTAAGCCAACCCTGTAAGCCATGTTGTCAGTCGCCCCTCCCTCCATCAGGGCAACAGCAGACAATCGTTCCGCGCCTTTTTTCTGTGCAGACGCCATACCACAAGCATGGCAAGCATGGAGCCCGCTCAGATCACTTTGGCAATTAGGAGCACATTAAACACCACATGCATTATCCAGCAGTATATGCAGCACCAGAACCTGGCAAAGCGAAACCGGGCTAGTAGGCGACATCAACTTGGTGACAAGAGTGATGAATACATGCACACAGACTTCTCTCAAAGCACGAGCCCTGGCAATGTGGGCATCATAGTGCTAATGGGGCAGGTTCATGTGGTGGAACGCCGATTCTGGGCTCGGGAAACAAGCATAGACTGGTGGGACCGCATAGTGTTGCAGGTCTGGGATGATTCCCAGTAGCTGCGAAACTTTCACATGCATAAGGGCACTTTCATGGAACTTTGTGACTTGCTTTCCCCTGCCCTGAGGTACAAGAATACCAAGATGAGAGCAGCCCTCACAGTTGAGAAGCGAGTGGCAATAGCCCTGTGGAAGCTTGCAACGTCAGACAGCTACCGATCAGTCGGGAATCAATTTGGAGTGGGCAAATCTACTGTGGGGGCTGCTGTGATGCAAGTAGCCAATGCAATCAAAGATCTGCTGATATCAAGGGTAGTAACCCTGGGAAATGTGCAGGTCATAGTAGATGGCTTTGCTGCAATGGGATTCCCTAACTGTGGTGGGGCCATAGACGGAACCCATATCCCTATCTTGGCACCAGAGCACTAAGCCAGTGAGTACATAAACCGCAAGGGGTACTTTTCATTAGTGCTGCAAGCACTGGTGGATCACAAGGGACGTTTCACCAACATCAACGTGGGATGGCCGGGAAAGGTACATGACGCTCACATCTTCAGGAACTCTGGTCTGTTTCCAAAGCTGCAGGAAGGGACTTTCTACCCAGACCAGAAAATAACCGTTGGGGATGTTGAAATGCCTATAGTTATCCTTGGGGACCCAGCCTACCCCTTAATGCCATGGCTCATGAAGCCATACATAGGCAACCTGGAGAGTAGTCAGGAGCTGTTCAACTACAGGCTGAGCAAGTGCAGAATGGGGATAGAATGTGCATTTGGGCGTTTAAAAGCATGCTGGCGCAGTTTACTGACTTGGTTAGACCTCAGCAAAACCAATATTCCCACTGTTATTACTGCTTGCTGTGCGCTCCACAATATCTGTGAGAGTAAGGGGGAGACGTTTATGGCAGGGTGGGAGGTTGAGGCAAATTGCCTGGCTGCTGGTTATGCACAGCCAGACACCAGGGTGGTTAGAAGAGCACAGGAGGGTACAGTGCACATCAGAGCAGCTTTGAAAACCAGTTTCATGACTGGCCAGGCTACGGTGTGAAAGTTCTGTTTGTTTCTCCTTGATGAAATCCCCCGCCCCTTGGTTCATTCTACTTCCCTGTCAGCTAACCACCCTCTCCACCTCCCTTCGATCACCGCTTGCAGAGGCAATAAAGTCATTGTTGCTTCATATTCATGCATTCTTTATTAATTCATCACACAAATAGGGGGATAATTACCAAGGTAGTCCAGGAGGGGTGGTGGAGGAGGGAAGGACAAGGCCACACAGCACTTTAAAAGTTTAAAACTTATTGAATGCCAGCCTTCTGTTACTTGGGCAATCCTCTGGGGTGCAGTGGCTGGGTGGCCGGAGGCCCCCCCACCGCATTCTTGGGCCTCTGGGTGAGGAGGCTATGGAATTTGGGGAGGAGGGCGGTTGGTTACACAGGGGCTGTAGCGGTGGTCTGTGCTCCTGCTGCCTTTCCTGCAGCTCAATCATATGCTGGAGCATATTAGTTTGATCCTCCAGCAGCCTCAGCATTGAATCCTGCCTCCTCTCATCACGCTGCCGCTACCTTTCAGCTTCAGCCCTCTCTTCAGCCTGCCACTTACTCTCTTCAGCCTGCCACCTCTCCTCCCGGTCATTTTGTGCTTTCCTGCACTCTGCCATTGTCTGCCTCCATGCATTCGTCTGTGCTCTGTCAGTGTGGGAGGACAGCATGAACTCAGAGAACATTTCATCGCGAGTGTGTTTTTTTCGCCTTCTAATCTTCGCTTGCCTCTGGGAAGGAGAAGATCCTGTGATCCTTGAAACACATGCAGCTGATGGAGAAAAAAAAAGGGACAGTGGTATTTGAAAAGACACATTTTATAGAACAATGGG
Source organism: Dermochelys coriacea (assembly GCF_009764565.3). NCBI lineage: Eukaryota > Metazoa > Chordata > Testudines > Dermochelyidae > Dermochelys > Dermochelys coriacea. The sequence continues at coordinate 43,950,096 of NC_050069.1, read as the reverse complement.
TACACTCTTTCACGGTAAACCTTGCTGTTAACATTACATACATAGCACATGTGCTTTCGTTACAAGGTCGCATTTTGCCTTCCCCCCCCCCCCCGCCCGCGTGGCTAACAGCGGGGAACATTTCTGTTCAGCCATAGGCAAACAGCCCAGCAGGAACGGGCACCTCTGAATGTCCCCTTATGAAAAGCACCCTATTTCAACCAGGTGACTACTAACTGATATCACTCTCCTGAGGATAATACAGAGAGATAAAGAACTGATATTGTTTGAACACCAGCAAACATACACTGCAATGCTTTGTTCTACAATGATTCCCAAGTACGTGCTACTGGCCTGGAGTGGTAAAGTGTCCTACCATGGTGGATGGAATAAGGCTGCCCTCCCCAGAAACCTTTTGCAAAGGCTTTGGGAGTATATCCAGAAGAGTCACGAATGCCAGGGCAAATTAATCATTAAACATGCTGGCTTTTAAACCTTGTATAGTATTTTAAAAGGTACACTCACCAGAGGTCCCTTCTCCACCTGGTGGGTCCGGGAGGCAGCCTTGGGTGAGTTCGGGGGGTACTGGCTCCAGGTTCAGGGTGAGAAACAATTCCTGGCTGTCGGGAAAACTGGTTTCTCCGCTTGTTTGCTGTGAGCTATCTACAGCCTCCTCATCGTCGTCTTCCTCGTCCCCAAAACCTGCTTCTATGTTGCCTCCATCTCCATTGAAGGAGTCAAACAACACGTCTGGGATAGTGGTGGTTGAACCCCCTAAAATGGCATGCAACTCATCATAGAAGCGGCATGTTTGGGGCTCTTACCCGGAGCGGCCGTTTGCCTCTCTGGTCGTCTGGTAGGCTTGCCTCAGCTCCTTAAGTTTCACGTGGCACTGCTTCGGGTCCCTGTTATGGCCTCTGTCCTTCATGCCCCAGGAGATTTTCACAAATGTTTTGGCATTTCGAAAACTGGAACGTAGTTCTGATAGCACGGATTCCTCTCCCCATACAGCGATCAGATCCCGTACCTCCCGTTCGGTCCATGCTGGATCTCTTTTGCGATTCTGGGACTCCATCATGGTCACCTCTACTGATGAGCTCTGCATGGTCACCTCTGCTGATGAGCTCTGCATGGTCACCTGCAGCTTGCCACACTGGCCAAACAGGAAATTGAAATTCAAAAGTTCGCAGGCCTTTTCCTGTCTACCTGATCAATGCATCTGAGTTGAGAGTGCTGTCCAGAGCGGTCACAATGGAGCACTCTGGGATAGCTCCCAGAGGCCAATACCATCTAATTGCGTCCACAGTACCCCAAATTCGACCCAGCAAAACCGATTTCAGTGCTAATCCCCTTGTCGGGGGTGGAGTAAGGAAATCGATTTTAAGAGCCCTTTAAGTCGAAAAAAGGGCTTTGTCATGTGGACGGGTGCAGGGTTACATCAATTTAACGCTGCTAAATTCTACCTCAATGCCTAGTGTAGACCAGGGCTCTGAGACTGAGCAGACCTGGACTGCTAATCATAGGGGCCTGGGTTCCCCTACCAGCCACTGGGAAAATGGCACAGGACCTGGATCTGTGGAACAGAAAATTGTTTGAGGCAGCATCTGGAAAATTTGTCTGGTGAGACTTTGATAGTCTGGGGAGGGGAGGAGTGACTCTATAGTGACCTGGCTGGAGGGCTGAGTCATCAAGAGAGAGTATACTGAGTCATAGGCAGAGAGAGGGGCCACAGCACAAACAACAGATGGAAAGGGGTGCCAGATGGGATGAGAACTAATTCCTAGACCTGGCTGCCAGATGGGATGAGAACTAATTCCTAGACCTGGCGACCAGTTTACACTTGAAAGCTTTCTTTCAGGTGCCTTCCCCATATTGGCTTTAGGGGTGCACATATACCTGCATGCACACAGTCACACTTTCACACCCTAAAGTGAAAGAATATAAAAAATCTGGATCATCCCCCAGATGATGAAGACAAAATTAAAACAAGATACTTAAGATAACTGGGGGCTTGTGAACCCCTCAGCTCTCAGTCTTCTGGACTCTCATAGAAAAGGAGCTGAACTGCAGTCAAGAAGCCAGACAGTGAAATTCTGCAGGCACAGTGCTTTGGCCTCCTGTTGGCTCATGGAGAGACTGGTCAAAGGCTGGTGTAGCCTGGTTGTTGATGCCATGTGTCAAGGCTGATTCCCTACTCTGGCACTTCGAATGCAGAAGGTGGGGCCCCTCAAGGATTTTAAAAATTAATACTAGCCACTCCAGGCTTGTATTAAACTCCCAAGTTTACAGCTTCTCTCTGATCTTGGATGGATAGATGCTGCCACCACCCAAGTGCAAAAACCCCTTTGAGAACCCAGGAAAGCGCACTTGGGAATTCCTTTCTGTGGGGTATCCTCAAGCCCTTTCTCTCTCTCACACACCCACACACCCGGGGAAGAGCCGAGAAAGAAAACAAAGGAAATCAGCTGATTAAACAACATATGCACAAACTCCTAGGGACACACAAATCCAATCCTGTTCTTAAAAAAAAGGTAAATTTTATTAAAAACAAAAAGAAAGAAAATACATCTGGAACTTAGGCTTTTTGCTAGGTTTTAAAAAAACAATTACAGGGATTACGCATCAACATAGCTGTTTGAGATCCAACTTAAAGGTTACAAGCAAAACAAAAGCACCTGGGGTTAGCACAGAGGAGTGCACAAGCCATAAAGAAATAAGAGATAAACCTAATCATGTCTTCCTAGACTCTTCCTGATCTACTTACATATCTGGGGTTTCAAATGAGTAGTTTCTAAGTATGATCTGATGATTTTCATACCTGGCCCAAAGCTTTTTACAGCATAGTTCCAGCCCTGTCTCTACTCTGTCCCGTCTCTCTGGAGAACAACCACAGACCAACAAAAGGGAAAGTTTTTTCCAATTTTAAAAAGTTCTAGCCTTCCCATTGGCTCTTTTGGTCAGGTGCCCACTCCCTTCCTTTTATCTATGGACTTTTTAACCCTTTACAGGTAAAGCAAGTAGAGAACAGCTACTAACAGGAATTTTATAGCTAACTGGCTGGCTGGGTGTCCATAAAAAGGAGCTTCCCCACCCCTTCATTTATCACACCATCGCTTCCTCTCCCCAAGATAGCTGGAGATTCTGGAAGGTTAGCCTTCCCTTGTGTGGCTTGTTGACCCAAAAGGCAAGGCTTCTCAGACTTATCTTTGATTCTTATGGTTTGTGAGCTTTGCTTACCTTATCTTGCCGTGCTGCTCTCCAAGGTCTTTGGACAAGACAGGTGCGAGGCCTACCTGGGAACAAAAAATAGTCAGTGTTTTTGCATATCCCTGACTCTATTTATGGACCCTTCCCTCTCCTTCCCCCCAAAATAAAAAAGTGGATAGGTGAGACCATTATGTGGAAGCTGGCATGATCTTACCTGATATTGTCTCACCAAAGTTTGACACAATACTGTAAAAATAGCTGATTGCGAGGGTTCTTTTTCAACAACTAGTCACTCAAGATTCATTCACCAGCAAAATTTAAAAAATTAATTTGCATAATTTATTACTATTGTTGTCATTCTTACAAACATGACAACATCCAGCAATCTTTCTAGTTTGGAACTTGGCTATAAGTCAAACAGCCTCTCTTCCGGACTCTTCATCGTGAGAGAGAAAAAGCTATTATAAAACTTATCAAGAAGGAAACTCATTTAAGAAATCAAGTATTTAATGTTTATATAAGGTATGGATTCCCATATATGCTATTTCTCTCAGCACAAGCAACACCCATTTTTTGTACTGTAGTAATCATCTGAAGGACCTGTGATAGAAGGGAGACTGCGGTCACTGAGATCTCCTTACAGCAGATTGTGACTGGAGGGCTTGTAGCCTGATCTACATTGCCAGAAGTTGATATAGACCAGTATTGAATCTCCCCTTACATTTTACAACAGTGATAGTGAGGGGTTGGAGCAATTAATCCAAAATTAGTACAAAAAGGTTCTAATCTTGTGGGCCTGTTTGTGCTACATATTGTACAAACACCTAAGACATGCTCCCTGGCCCAGAGAATTTACAATCTACTATAGATTCATAGATTCATAGATACTAAGGTCAGAAGGGACCATTCTGATCATCTAGTCTGACCTCCTGCACAGTGCAGGCCACAGAATCGCACCCACCCACTCCTATGAAAAACCTCACCCATATCTGAGCTATTGAAGTCCTTAAATCATGGTTTAAAGACTTCAAGGAGCAGAGAAGCCTCCCTCAAGTCAACCATGCCCCATGCTACAGAGGAAGGCGAAAAACCTCCAGGGCCTCTCCAATCTGCCCTGGAGGAAAATTCCTTCCCGACCCCAAATATGGCAATCAGCTAAACCCTGAGCATATGGGCAAGATTCACCAGCCAGATACTACAGAAAATTCTTTCCTGGGTAACTCAGATCCCATCCATCTAATATCCCATCTCAGGGGATTTGGCCTATTTACCCTGAATATTTAAAGATCAAATACTTACCAAATACTTACTTACTCCCATTATCCCATCATACCATCTCCTCCATAAACTTATCAAGTAGAATCTTAAAACCAGATAGATCTTTTGCCCCCACTGCTTCCCTTGGAAGGCTATTCCAAAACTTCACTCCTCTGATGGTTAAAAACCTTAGCGTCTGATTTCAAGTCTAAACTTCCTGGTGGCCAGTTTATACCCATTTGTTCTTGTGTCCACATTGGTGCTGAGCTGAACTAATTCCTCTCCCTCTCCTGTATTTATCCCTCTGATATATTTATAGAGAGCAATCATATCTCCCCTCAACCTTCTTTTAGTTAGGCTAAACAAGCCAAGCTCCTTAAGTCTCCTTTCATAAGAAAAGTTTTCCATTCCTCGGATCATCCTAGTAGCCCTTCTCTGTACCTGCTCCAGTTTGAATTCATCCTTTTTAAACATGGGAGACCAGAACTGCACACAGTATTCTAGGTGAGGTCTCACCAGTGCCTTGTATAATGGTACTAAAACCTCCTTATCCCTACTGGAAATGCCTCTCCTGATGCATCCCAAAACCGCATTAGCTTTTTTCACAGCCATATCACATTGGCAGCTCATAGTCATCCTATGAGCAACCAATACTCCAAGGTCCTTCTCCTCTTCCGTTACTTCTAATTGATGCGTCCCCAATTTATAACTAAAATTCTTGTTATTAATCCCTAAATGCATAACCTTACACTTCTCACTATTAAATTTCATCGTATTACTATTACTCCAGTTTACAAGGTCATCCAGATCCTCCTGTATAATATCCCGATCCTTCTCCGAATTGGCAATACCTCCCAGCTTTGTATCGTCTGCAAACTTTATTAGCACACTCCCACTTTTTGTGCCAAGGTCAGTAATAAAAAGATTAAATAAGATTGGTCCCAAAACCGATCCCTGAGGAACTCCACTGGTAACCTCCCTCCAACCTGACAGTTCGCCTTTCAGTAGGACCCGTTGCAGTCTCCCCTTTAACCAATTCCTTATCCACCTTTTGATGTTCATATTGATCCCCATCTTCTCCAATTTAACTAATAATTCCCCATGTGGCACGGTATCAAATGCCTTACTGAAATCTAGGTAAATTAGATCCACTGCATTTCCTTTATCTAAAAAATCTGTTACCTTTTCAAAAACGGAGATTAGGTTGGTTTGACACGATCTACCTTTTGTAAAACCATGTTGTATTTTGTTCCATTTACCATTGACTTCAATGTCCTTAACTAATTTCTCCTTCAAAATTTTTTCCATGACCTTGCATACTACAGATGACAAACTAACTGGCCTGTAGTTACCCGGATCACTTTTTTTTCCTTTCTTAAAAATAGGAACTATATTAGCAATTCTCCAATCATTTGGTACTACTCCTGAGTTTACAGATTCATTAAAAACTATATAAAAGGAAGAATGCTCCAGGGCTTAGGACACTACCCCGTGAGCTGGAAGACCCATGTTCAAGTCCCTGCTTTGCCACAGGCTTCCTTTCTGACCTTGGGCAAGTTACATAGGTCCAGGTTTTCAAAGGTAAAGATTCAGAGGTGCTCAGATACTATGGTGATGCGGGGGAGGGGCCACGTAAGTACATATGATAGGTAGATAAGAGAGAGAAAGTTGCAACAAGTTAGTGTAACAAACAATGGGAGGGAGGAGCTAGGAAAGGAGGATGAGGATATAACAACAGGAAGATGTGGTTCATAGACTAGCTGTGTGAACCTGATGCCTCTGTATCATATGAACTTTTCTGTTTGATCAATCAAATGAGCTCTTCTCTGCTGCCACTCAACTTAGCATTGTTCCTTGGCTGATTGCTTGTAGGTCTTCAGGAGGGATTTGAAGGAGGAAGAGGCAGTTGTCTGACAGAATAGTTCAACGAATACTGAATACTATAATATCATTTTACTGGTGTGTGGGGACCTAAAAATGCAGATTTCCTGCATCAAGAAAGCCTTGGGTAGGCCCTCTGCAATGAGGCAGAAGGTGAATTTTATGCTGATGTCTGCATAGGATTGATTGTCAGCCAGCACCAAAGCTGCCCTTGTAAAAGAGTTCAAGCATGTAATTTTTTTTCCAGAAGGGGGGAGAAGAAGATTTGGAGACTAGCTTGGTACAAACATTAAAGGGATTTTGCATGCTTATGTTTCTTTCCTTAGAGACAAATTGTACTGTTTTAGGTTGCTATGGTTTCTGGTTTCCTTGGTTACCCCTTTTGTGGTGGGTTGGGGGGAACACATGGTGATGAGAGGAAGGAGGAGTCCAAAAAAGGTGGGAACCAATTGAAAAGAGCATGGAGAATGCTGATGATGTGTAGGTTTTCCTAGGGAGAAACAACAAAAGGCAAATATCCTGGCTTTGTTTTGTCCTGTTAAGTGGTTTTTATTATTATAATTATTTATTTTATTAAAAAAGTGAAAATATTGTGTAGTGAAATTTGGCTACAATTTTCTCTGAAGATGAATATTTTAGATTCCCTTAAATTTAGAGTGATTCTTCCTCAATATGCTTTTTTGTGAATCCTTTCAATACTCATTGTCCAAGTAACAATGTCTGCATTTGAAATGGCTTCTGGACTATATATCTATAAGTCTGTACAATATTGCATATGTATGAATGAGATTGTAAACTCCTTGAGACAGGGGCGTAGTTTTCCATATGTGCTCATGTAGATCTGTGTATATTCAGAGCAATCTATAATTATATGATAACTCGTGTGTTTGGGGAAATCATAATGTTCATGGGATGATATCTGACTGTGGTAGAAGAATTTAATGGCTGTGTTTTTTGCCCAAAAAATGTCCACCATTGTCCAATGTCCACCAGCCCCACCTGTGGTAGTAATGGTGGCTATAAACAAAGTGCAGGCAGGTGCTGGCACTTTGACCACTATACCATATAACCCTGCTCAGTGCAGGGCTAAAGGACATTTGGTAAACACTCTGGCAGCTGCAGTATCCCTTTGTGCACTCTGGTTTCCAATGTTGTTACCATCAATGGAATGGAGCTGGTGATAGCAATGGTGGAACTTTTATGGCAAAAAGCCTGGTGTAGTCAAGGCCAATAAGTAGCATGCTTCCAAATACAAGTGCTTTCTCAGCAGAGCTACCCACAGAATAAACCTAAGAATGGGACTGGTGCAGGATGAAAGTAACTAAGAATGTCCATGCTGTGTCAATATCTTGGAGCTCTGGCTTATCTGTTTCATATCAAAGCTAAGTATACAGTTTATTGCTGACTATAGCTTCCATAACCTTCCACTTGAGGTCGATTCTGTGAAAATAGAAGGGCAACCTTCATCAAAACATACAGTTGTTGTTGTAACTGGATTTGAAGAAGTTTTACAGTATTGATAGCTTGAAATATATTCTTTAGCATTGTGACATATTATAAATCGGGGCTTTTATGTATCACAGATGGAGCAATAAATGCCATAATAGATTTACTGGTAATTGCTGCTCTGATAAAAGGGTCATTAGAAGTTGTAGAACTCTAAACGATAATGGGAAGATGTTGTAAATACTATAAATGAAGAGAATGAAAGAACATGATCTATTAGTCATCCGAGGTCACTTCTTAATTTATAACCATTTTCTAACAATGCAGGAGAAGCAGGGGGTTGCCTTTCGAGGAAATAGAAAGTGCAAATGCAGTTACTCCCACTTATAAGAACAACCTTTATGACAGCTCCTGTATAGCATTGTTCTGATAGGGCCTAATCTAAAGCCCATTCATATCACTGGGATTTGGATCAGCCCATATACTTAGGGTGTGTATGCACTGCAATTAAAAACATGTGGCTGGCCTGTGCCAGCTGACTTGGGCTTGGACTAAGGGGCTGTTTAATTGCCAGGAACCTCCCACGTCGCAGAGTCCTAGAGCCTGGGCACAAGCTCAAGCCCAAATGTCTACATTGCAATTTAAAAGCCCCTTAGCACCCAAGCCCTGTGAGCCTGAGTCAGCTGCCATGGGTCAGCTGCTGGTTATTAATTGTAGCGTAGACATACCTTGTGTGGACTGCACTCAGAGCATATATGAAAGCTTGGAATAGTGCATACATAATACATTGCAGACTTTACTATGAGTATTTCTGAGTGATGCATTCATAAAAATCAAATGTGAAAATAAACTTATTCATCCTGAACCTGTAGCTATTCAACGGGTGTTTTGCCTAAATCAGAACTGCAGGATTGGACCCAGTGATGCTAATTTAGCAACATGATTCGATTTAGCTGGCCTGCACGTAATGTCTTACCAATGATCCCAGAAAAATTCAAATACGAAAATGGTCTTCAAATGGACACCCTCAATTTCCAAAACTGCTTATAGGCAGAGCTACTGGTGCCACCTGTTATTAAGGTTGCCCGACTCTTCCCATTGTAAGACTATTTTCAGATGTTAATAACTTTAACTGTTTAGGCTAAATTTTTCCATGTGGGGTGTCTGCCTCAGGCTTATTGTTTATTAATAACCATAATAATTTCAGCCAAAACAGTTCTGCCATTTCTGAGAACCAGGCAAGGGGAAAATACATTGCTTTGCCCATGTTAAAAAATTCTGGCAACCTTTTCTTTAAGAAGATCTAATGTTCCCATGCTTTGGGGTAGGGACTTGAAATTTGATAACATTGTGGCCTTTTTGTCAGGCATTTGCCTTTTGGGTCCCCATGAAAGTTTGCCCAAATTTGATAAATTATAAATCTTTGAAAAATTGCAATTTGCACGTTTTCAATAGAGACGACTTAGAGCTTTGCAGCTAAATTCCCTAAGATTCCATCCACAATGGGATAGAAGGTGTCATAAATATAAAGGAAAGGGAACCACCTTTCTGTATACAATGCTATAAAATCCCTCCTGGCCAGAGGCAAAACCCTTTCACTTGTAAAGGGTTAAGAAGCTAAGGTAACCTAGCTGGCACCTGACCCAAATGACCAATGAGAGGACAAGATACTTTCAAATCTGGAGGGAGGGGAACAAAGGGTTTGTCTGTCTGTGTGATGCTTTTGCCGGGAACAGATCAGGAAGGCAGCCTCAGAACTTCTGTTAAGTTAGTAAGTAATCTAGCTAGAAATGCGTTAAATTTCCTTTTGTTTAATGGCTGGTAAAATAAGCTGTGCTGGATGGAATGTATATTCCTGTTTTTATGTCTTTTTGTAACTTAAGGTTTTGCCTAGATTCTCTATGTTTTTAATCTGATTACCCTGTAAAGTATTTACAGGCATAACAAAAGGATTTTTCTGTAGGCTGAGAACAGCTATCAAAAAAAAAGGTATCAGGTTACAGCACAGCAAAATTTTACAAGCCAGTTTTTTGTTTTGTTTTGTTTTCTTTCTAACTCTCGGGTGTAAAGTTAGTTAAAAACAGAGGTTAGGATGACAGACTGCACTGTTCAACAGAAGTTGGAATTAGCCAGTTTTGAGGCTGAGGAAAAACAAAAGGAACATGAAAGACTGGTTGAACTCAGAAAGATGGAAATGGAGGCAAAAGAAAAAGAAATGGAGGCAAAAAAAAAAAGGAAAAAGAAATGGAGGCTGCCCACAGGAGAGAAATGGAAGCAAAGGAAAAAGAAAAGGAGGAGAAGGAAAAAAAGGGGAAGCATGCACTGGAGATGGAGAAGGCAAAGGCTCAACAGAATATACCGAATAACCCTAACAATTCTTCCCCAATGATCCACAAATGGGAGCGACTCTGTCCACAGTATGATGAATCCAGTGATATTGCTGAATATTTTCTCACCTTTGAGAGACTGTGCACACTCCATCAAATTCCTGAAGCTCACAAGGTGACCACATTGGTTTCAAAATTGACTGGAAGAGCTCTGGACATATTCAATAAGATGCCTATTGATGAGGCTTCTGACTACAATAAATTCAAGGATTTGGTTTTAAAGCAATTTCAAGTTACACCTGAAACTTACAGAGTAAAATTTAGAGCCCTTAAGAGAGGACCTGGACTAAGTAATGTGGCTTATATAAACCAGATGAAGGATCTGTTAGATAAATGGGTCAAAGGAAGGGGTATAACGAGCTTTGAAGGAATGTGTGATTTGATGACTCAGGAGCAATTCCTGAATGTGTCCAAGGAGGATATAAAACAGTGTTTATGGGATAAGAAAATGGACTCAGCAGAAAGTCTTGCTTCTTATGCTGATCAATATGAGCAGTCCCAGACCACCAGAGAGGCGGGGCAAACTGGAACAAAACAGGTGGAGGGAGGAGAGAGAAACAACCCTGGTCGCAGTTGGAGCGGATACCAGAAGGGACACCCTCAGACCACACCCTACTACCGGGGGCCGTCCAAGGCCCCAACTACTCCCCAAGGAACACTCTAGACACCTTATCGTCCTGCCATACCATTCTCCAGCAACCCACCTCACCCCAGTGACCCGTCAGCTGGACAATGTTTTAAATGTAATGAGCCCGGGCATGTGAAGGCCAACTGCCCTAAGAACCCCAACAGATTACAGTTCATTGCACCAGAATCACCCCAGAGGTCCTCAGGCCCAGATACCTCCCAGATACCCTCGGAAAAGAGGGAAACTGTGAGTGTGGGCGGGAAGAAGGTCACAGCATGAAGGGACACCAGAGCACAAGTGTCGGCTATCCATGCTTCCTTAGTGGACCCCAATTTAATTGATACAAAGGTCCAAGTGACAATTCAACCCTTCAAGTCAAACTCTTTTGACTTGCCTACAACCAAGTTGCCAGTCCAGTACAAGGGCTGGTCAGAAACGTGGACTCTTGCAGTTTATGATGATTATCCCATCCCCATGCTTTTGGGGGAAGACTTGGCCAATCATGTGAAGCTAGCCAAAAGGGTGGGAATGGTCACCTGCAGCCAGGCTAAGCAAGCTGTCACACCTAGCTCTAGTCCAGAAACTTCTACCAGGAGCCGGTCAGAGGCAATGGAACTGGACCCCATGCCAACGTCTGCAACAACAGTAGTGGATCCAGTCACAGAGATCCAGACAGAGCCAGTCTCAGAACCGGAACCAGCGGAACAACCAGCACCAGACCCATTGCCAGCACTGAATCCAGTACTTGCAACCCCAACACTAGAACCTGCACCGGCAGCCGCCGATAACCCTACACAAGAGGCTCAGCCGGATCCTGAACCCCAACATAGTGCACCAGCGGAGAGCGGTTCACAGTCCATAGAAACAGCCCCATCACCTGCATCGCTTCCAGAGGGACCAAGCCCAGGTCCACAATCCAATGAGGAACTGATGTCTCCAGCATCAAGGGAATAGTTCCAGACCGAACAGGAAGCAGATGAAAGCCTCCAGAGAGCTTAGACGGTGGCACGGAGCAACCCATCGCCTCTCAGCTCTTCTAATCAATCCAGGTTTGTTGTAGAAAAAGGACTTTTATACAAGGAAACTCTTTCTGGTGGACACTAACAGACATTTTTGCCTGGGTAGGTTGGCCCTCCGACATCGTTACAGAGGCAGGAACTAATTTCCTGGCAGGAACTCTGGAAAGGCTTTGGGAAGCTCATGGGGTGAATCACTTGGTTGCCACCCCTTATCATCATCAAACAAGTGGCCGGGTGGAGAAGTTTAATGGAACTTTGCGGGCCATGATATGTAAATTCGTAAATGAGCACTCCAATGATTGGAACTTAGTGTTGCAGCAGTTGCTCTTTGCCTACAGAGCTGTACCCCATCCCAGTTTAGGGTTTTCACCATTTGAACTTGTATGTGGCTGGGAGGTTAAGGGGCCATTACAGTTGGTGAAGCAGCAATGGGAGGGGTTTACACCTTCTCCAGGAACTAACATTCTGGATTTTGTAACCACCCTACAAAACACCCTCCGAACCTCTTTAGTCCTTGCTAAAGGATGCTCAAAAAGAGCAAAAAGCCTGGTATGATAAACATGCCAGAGAGCATTCCTTCAAAGTAGGGGACCAGGTCATGGTCTTAAAGGTGCTCCAGGCCCATAAAATGGAAGCATCGTGGGAAGGGCCATTCACAGTCCAAGAGCAGCTGGGAGCTATTAATTATCTCATAGCATTTCCCCCCTCCAACCGAAAGCCTAAGGTGTACCATATTAATTCGCTAAAGCCCTTTTATTCCAGAGAATTAAAGGTTTGTCAATTTACAGCCCAGGGAGAAGATGACGCTGAGTGGCCTGAAGGTGTCTACTACAAAGGGAAAAGTGCTGGTGGCATGGAAGAGGTGAACCTCTCCATAATCCTTGGGTTTATGCAGCGACAGCAGATCAAGGAGCTGTGCACTAGCTATGCGCTGACGTTCTCAGCCACCCCAGGACTGACTTAACGGGCATACCACTCTATTGACACAGGTAATGCTCACCCAGTTAGAGCCCAACCTTACCAGGTGTATCCTCAAGCTAAAACTGCTATAGAACGGGAGATCCAGGATATGCTACAAATGGGTGTAATCTGCCCCTCTGGCAGTGCCTGGGCATCTCTAGTGGTTCTAGTTCCCAAACCAGATGGGGAGATACATTTTTGCTTGAACTACCATAAGCTAAATGCTGTAACTCGCCCAGACAACTATCCAATGCCACGCACAGATGAACTATTGGAGAAATTGGGACGGGTCCAGTACATCTCTACCTTGGACTTAACCAAGGGGTACTGGCAGGTACCGCTAGATGAATCTGCCAAGGAAAGGTCAGCCTTCATCACACATGTCGGGCTGTATGAATTTAATGTGCTTCCTTTCGGGCTGCAGAATGCACCCGTCACCTTCCAAAAACTTGTAGATGGTCTCCTAGTGGGATTGGGAGAATATGCAGTCACCTACCTTGACAATGTGGCCATATTTTTGGATTCCTGGGCAGAACACCTGGAACATCTACAAAAAGTCTTCGAGTGCATAAGGGAGGCAGGACTAACTGTTAAGTCTAAGAAGTGTCAAATAGGTGTAAACAGAGTGACTTACCTTGGACACCAGGTGGGTCAAGGAACTATCAACCCCCTACAGGCCAAAGTGGATGCTATCCAAAAGTGGCCTGTCCCAAAGTCAAAGAAACAGGACCAATCCTTCTTAGGCTTGGCTGGATATTGCAGGCAATTTGTACCGCAATACAGCCAAATCGCTGCCCCACTGACAGACCTAACCAAAAAGAAACAGCCAAATGCAGTTCAGTGGACTGAAGAGTGTCAGAAGGCCTTTAACCAGCTTAAAGCGACACTCATGTCTGACCCTGTGCTAAGGGCCCCAGACTTTGACAAATCGTTCCTAGTAACCACAGATGCATCCGAGTGTGGTGTGGGAGCAGTCTTAATGCAAGAAGGACTGAATCAAGAGTTTCATCCAGTCATGTTTCTCAGTAAGAAGCAGTCTGAGAGGGAAAGCCACTGGTCAATCAGTGAAAAGGAATGTTATGCCATTGTCTACACTCTGGAAAAGCTACGCCCATATGTTTGGGGATAGTGTTTCCACCTGCAAACCGACCATGCTGTGCTATAGTGGCTTCATACCACCAAGGGAAATAACAAAAAACTTATTCGGTGGAGTTTAGCTCTCCAAGATTTTGATTTTGACATCCAACACATCTCAGGAGCTTCTAACAAAGTGGCTGATGCACTCTCCTGTGAAAGTTTCCCAGAATCAACTGGTTAAAATCGTCCTTGAGATGTGGAAAATATTGTTAGTCTTTATACAGTTAGTAGTATATTTAGAGGTGCATGTGTCTTATTAACTCTGTTTTCTCCTAGAGCTTCAGGAAGAAATCACAGCCAGTGTTTTCACCCTATCTGTGATTTGGGGGGCGTGTCATAAATATAAAGGGAAGAGTAACCACCTTTCTGTATACAGTGCTTTAAAATCTGTCCTGGCCAGAGGCAAAACCCTTTCATCTGTAAAGGGTTAAGAAGCTAAGGTAACCTCTCTGGCACCTGACCCAAATGACCAACGAGAGGACAAGATACTTTCAAATCTGGAGGGAGGAGAACAAAGGATTTGTCTGTCTGTGTGATGCTTTTGCCGGGAACAGATCAGGAAGGCAGCCTCAGAACTTCTGTTAAGTTAGTAAGTAATCTAGCTAGAAAATGCATTATATTTCCTTTTGTTTAATGGTTGGTAAAATAAGCTGTGCTGGATGGAATGTATATTCCTGTTTTTGTGTCTTCTTGTAACTTAAGGTTTTGCCTAGAGGGATTCTCTATGTTTTGAATCTGATTACCCTGTAAGGTATTTACCATCCTGATTTTACAGAGGTGATTCTTTTACCTTTTCTTTAATTAAAATTCTTCATTTAAGAACCTGATTGATTTTTCATTGTTCTTAAGATCGAAGGGTTTGGGTCTGTGTTCACCTGTACAAATTGGTGACGATTCTTTTCAAGCCTTCCCCAGGAAAGGGAGTGTACGGCTTGGGGGGATATTTTGGGGGAAGACGTCTCCAAGTGGGCTCTTTCCCTGTTCTTTGTTTAAAACACTTGGTGGTGGCAGCATACGGTTCAAGGACAAGGCAAATTTTGTCCCTTGGGAAAGTTTTAACCTAAGTTGGTAAGAATAAGCTTAGGGGGTCTTGCATGCAGGTCCCCATATCTGTACCCTAGAGTTCAGAGTGGGGAAGGAACCTTGACAGAAAGTTGCTTATGCAACTTCAATTTGTCCCTCTTATGCGTATGTATTAACTATGGTCTTTAATTACATGATCATATATTAGTTTTTACACAGGATGAACCTGCTCAAAATTGTGTAATGAAAGTTGTATGGGCAACCTTAATTAAGGCATTTCTTAGTTTTTGAGTGCTTACTGAAGGTGTTGCAAAGTCAATATTCTTGGCTTCTCTTCTTGGTAAGTGTGGCATATAGCACACCAGCAACACATTGCGGATTTTGTTCTAACCTAGTGAGAAAGGCATATCAATTCTATTTATGCAACAGAATCTGACCAGGCATATTTCAGAAATGTTTTCAGTAATAGATGATGGTCTAAGTGGTTTAGCATTATACTGGAGAAGTAAAGGAAGGATAGGCAAATCATTTGTTAATTTCTCATTGAATCCATCTATGGAATCTAAATGTTTTATGGACTATAACTTATATATAACTTAATTATAGAATATAATGTTGTTGTTATACTTGCTGTAACATACATTAGAGCACTTTGAAAGATCAATCCAGCAAAATTAGAGTTGTCCGAATAATAAAAAAAAAATCACTTAATATTTGTGCAAAGAGCACTGAGGTTTTTTTCAGTATGATCTGTGGATCATATTTTATTTGAATAGTCAGATAACTGCCAGATATTAATGAACATATTTTCAAATCCTTTAACTTATTTGTAACAAAAGACCATTGTTGTACATTATACTCCTGTTTTAAAATGTTTCAGTCATCCAATCAAGGAGCAGGAACAATGCCATACACTTAGGGTATTTTAGGATTGTGTCTTAGGTGACCAACAACAAAATACAAATAACAAAGCATGAATAGTTAAAGAGTTTGTGAACATTCCACAGGGTGGAAAATTTTCTGCTAAATTATCTATGAAACACTTACAAATAATGAAAATAATAAGGACCAGTTTGTGAACTGAAAAATGTGATGATGCATATTATTCATAACAAATAGTTTGACCCCATGTAAGTATCATTCAATTTTCTAAATGATGCTGACACGTCAGAAAATGGTGAGGGTGAGAAATGTCTAAATCGACAGATCAATTGGTCTATACCATTCAGAATGACCAGATTTAGGTATTGATCCTGCAAAGACATAAGCACGTGCTTAGCTTTATGCACTGGGAGTAATCCCATACAATGTATGACAAATTCATCTCTAGGGTATCACCACTGATACCACTGTGATTCCACCACTGTTCATTTTGCTTTCTACTTAGTTTCATTTCTAGTTCTCAATAATAGTACAAAATTTTGCTTTTATAACACTAATTATTTTATTTACTTATTGGGAACAGTGTGATTGGCCCTGCTGCCCCTTATCAACTTGAGTGGTTAGCCAAAATTTGTGACCCTACAAGTTATCTTCATTTAGGGTTGCCAATTTTCTGATTGCAGAAAACCAAACACCCTTGCCCTGCCATTGCCTCGGCCCTTCTCCAAGGCTCTGCCCCCACTCACTCCACCCCCCTCCCTCAGTCTCCCCTACCCTCACTCATTCACTCATTTTCACCAGGCTGGGGCAGGGGGTTGGGATGTGGGAGGGGGTGAGGGCTCCAGCTGGAGGTGCAGGCTCTAAGGTGGGGCTGGGGACAATGGGTTTGGGGTGTGGGAGGGGACTCTGGTCTGGGGCAGCGAGTTGAGGTGCGGGATGGGGTGAGGGCTCTGGCTGGGGATGCAGGTTCCGGAGTGGGGCCAGAAATGAGGGCTTCAGGATGCGGGAGGCAGGTTCAGAGTGCAGGAGGGGATGCGGGGTGCAGGCTCTGGAAGGGAGTTTGGGTATGGAAGGGGGCTCAGGGCTGGGGCAGGGGGTTGAGGTGCGGGAGGGAGTTTGGGTGAAGGAGGGGATTCGGGTTGCAGGTGCCGGGCGGTGCTTACCTCAGCCAGTTCCCGGAAGTGGCTGCTATGTTCCTGTGGTCCTTAGGTGTACGGATGGCCATGGGGCTCCATGCACTGCCCTTGCCCACAGGCGCCACCCCCAAAGCTCTCATTGGCCGCGGTTTCCAGCCATGGGAGTGGCGGAGCTGAGGCGGGGGCAATGTGCGGAGCCTCCCTGGCCGCCCCTGCATTTAGGGGCTGTAGGGACATGCTGGTTGCTTCTGGGAGCCGCATGGAGCCAGGGCAGGCAGGGAACCTGCCTTAGCCCTGCTGCATCGCCGTCCAGACTTTTAATGGCCCGGTCAGCAATGCTGACCAGAGCTGCCAGGGTCCCTTTTCAGTCAGGCATTCCAGTCAAAAACCGGACACCTGGCAACTCTCCCTAACCCCTCCACATACACATGTCTTGAATTTTTCTTTGTTTTGGGTGATGACATGTGCCTATGTTTTTGGTGAAGGCTTCTATTGTTTCAGCTACCTGGTTCCTTAAAGGAACTTAATGGCTTCTTTCATGGAGTGCTGGTTATGCCTGACTCATAATACTATTTTAAAGACATATGAAGACAAGGGTGCTTCAGGGGAAAATTTGTCCAAAGAAACCTTTTCACTGACATTTATAGAATATATCCTGAAAATATTCCTATTCATAATGTGCCAAATTCGTCTCTGCCTTCTCTCTGCTGAAGTTTGTGGCATTGCCTCCAGGAAGAATTTAAGCTAATTCTTTTGAATAAGGGGTAGATTCTACAAATAGGCCTATGTGGGCAGATCCCTGCAGAGCACAGTAGAAATCCAGGTGGATCAGTTTGCAGGATCTAACCCTTTTGCATTTGGATTTTAATGTGGAGAATTTGGCTTTTAATCTTAATTGATAGAAGCTAGTGTTTTTCCTGCCTGTGGAGTTTTTGGTTGTTGGGGAGTGGGGGTTGTTTTTGCCGCCTCCCCGCCTTGAATTCACTCACAATAGGTACACTAGTGCTGTTAATACCTTTGTTCATTAATCTGTCTCTTCACTGGGCTTTTTACTTAGTTTGAATTTCTGTCCATGTTTTTTTTCTTTCCAATAACAAAGTAACTATATGGCAGGCATTGTCAGATGATTTAAACATGCTTTTAGCATACAGCTCAGCACCCAATATTATACCAACCTTGTACCTTTTGCCCCTCCACCCCCACGAACATGATACAGTTCTGTGGTGACCTAGAATCCTATTTTCGACGTCTCAGACTCAAGGAATATTTCCAACACACCTCTGACCAACATATTAACCCACAGAGACCTTCCTGCCAACACTACAAAAAGAAGGATTCTGGGTGGACTCCTCCTGAAGGTCGAAACAGCAGCCTGGATTTCTACATAGACTGCTTCCGCCGACGTGCACGAGCTGAAATTGTGGAAAAGCAGCATCGCTTACCCCATAACCTCAGCCATGCAGAACACAGTGCCATCCACAGCCTCAGAAACAACTCTGACATCATAATCAAAAAGGCTGACAAAGGAGGTGATGTCGTCATCATGAAAAGGTCGGAGTATGGACAAGAGGTTACTAGGCAGCTCTCCAACACCACTTTCTACAAGCCATTACCCTCTGATCCCACTGAGAGTTACCAAAAGAAACTACAGCATTTGCTCAAGAAACTCCCTGAAAAAGCACAAGAACAAATCCGCACAGACACACCCCTGGAGCCCTGACCTGGGGTATTCTATCTGCTACCCAAGATCCATAAACCTGGAAATCCTGGACGCCCCATCATCTCAGGCATTGGCACCCTGACAGCAGGATTGTCTGGCTATGTAGACTCCCTCCTCAGGCCCTTCGTTACCAGCACTCCCAGCTATCTTCGAGACACCATTGACTTCCTGAGGAAACTACAGTCCATTGGTGATCTTCCTAAAAACACCATCCTAGCCACTATGGATGTAGAAGCCCTCTACACCAACATTCCACACAAAGATGGACTACAAGCCATCAGGAACAGTATCCCCGATACTGTCACGGCTAACCTGGTGGCTGAACTTTGTGACTTTGTCCTCACCCATAACTATTTCACATTTGGTGACAATGTATACCTTCAAATCAGCGGCACTGCGATGGGTACCCGCATGGCCCCACAGTATGCCAACATTTTTATGGCTGACTTAGAACAACGCTTCCTCAGCTCTCGTCCCCTAATGCCCCTACTCTACTTGCGCTACATTGATGACATCTTCATCATCTGGACCCATGGAAAAGAAGCTCTTGAGGAATTCCACCATGATTTCAACAATTTCCATCCCACCATCAACCTCAGCCTGGACCAGTCCACACAAGAGATCCACTTCCTGGACACTACGGTGCTAATAAGCGATGGTCACATAAACACCACCCTATATCGGAAACCTACTGACCGCTATTCCTACCTACATGCCTCTAGCTTTCATCCAGATCATACCACTCGATCCATTGTCTACAGCCAAGCGCTACGATATAACCGCATTTGCTCCAACCCCTCAGACAGAGACAAACACCTACAAGATCTCTATCATGCATTCCTACAACTACAATACCCACCTGCTGAAGTGAAGAAACAGATTGACAGAGCCAGAAGAGTACCCAGAAGTCACCTACTACAGGACAGGCCCAACAAAGAAAACAACAGAACGCCACTAGCCATCACCTTCAGCCCCCAACTAAAACCTCTCCAACGCATCATCAAGGATCTACAACCTATCCTGAAGGACGAGCCATCGCTCTCTCAGATCTTGGGAGACAGACCAGTCCTTGCTTACAGACAGCCCCCCAATCTGAAGCAAATACTCACCAGCAACCACACACCACACAACAGAACCACTAACCCAGGAACCTATCCTTGCAACAAAGCCCGTTGCCAACTCTGTCCACATATCTATTCAGGGGATACCATCATAGGGCCTAATCACATCAGCCACACTATCAGAGGCTCGTTCACCTGCGCATCTACCAATGTGATATATGCCATCATGTGCCAGCAATGCCCCTCTGCCATGTACATTGGCCAAACTGGACAGTCTCTACGTAAAAGAATGAATGGACCCAAATCAGACGTCAAGAATTATAACATTCAAAAACCAGTTGGAGAACACTTCAATCTCTCTGGTCACTCGATCACAGACCTAAGAGTGGCTATACTTCAACAAAAAAGCTTCAAAAACAGACTCCAACGAGAGACTGCTGAATTGGAATTAATTTGCAAACTGGATACAATTAACTTAGGCTTGAATAGAGACCGGGAATGGATGAGTCATTACACAAAGTAAAACTATTTCCCCATGGTATTTCTCCCTCCCACCCCACCTCCCACTGTTCCTCTGATATTCTTGTTAACTGCTGGAATTAGCCTACCTGCTTGTCACCATGAAAGGTTTTCCTCCTTTCCCCCCCCCTGCTGCTGGTGATGGCTTATCTTAAGTGATCACTCTCCTTACAGTGTGTATGATAAACCCATTGTTTCATGTTCTCTGTGTGTGTGTATATAAATCTCTCCTCTGTTTTTTCCACCAAATGCATCCGATGAAGTGAGCTGTAGCTCACGAAAGCTTATGCTCTAATAAATTTGTTAGTCTCTAAGGTGCCACAAGTACTCCTTTTCTTTTTGCGAATACAGACTAACACGGCTGCTACTCTGAAACTTGTAATTGCTGTAGTTATACAGTCACATTGTGCTGAATCCATTGTTCTTGTATCCAATAGCAAAGCACATGAAAATAACTATGTATTTCCCAAACAAAGAACTTCTTTAAATTTGAGTTAAGGTTGCTAACTACCAATAAAAACTGTAAAAAGCAAGGAAATAGGCAACGGAGTCATTCAGCATCCAATCTACACTCCACTCAGTTTTTTTCTTGATTTCAGCTGCCTCTTTTTCATTCTTCAGAGTCCACACCACACCACTGTCATCCAAAACAACCAAATGGTGCCCTTGAATCCTGACTACACGTATTGCTCATACCTTTATGTGTTTTTGATAATTAACATAGGTTTGGTGTTGCTTTCATAAATTATAGTGTCCATTGTAATAGTCTCAAGCATTAAAAAATCTTGAGTCAGGCCCAAAATCATGAGATTGGCTTTAAAATCATGAAATCCTAAAACTTAGGAAATATTTTAGGTTTGTTTTATTTGCCTTCTGGATTTTGAGTCTTTATGGGTCAAATTTTCAAGTTTTTCTCTGCAACCACAAGGGGCAGAAAAAAAAGAAAGGTGAGATTCTTCCATTATCACATGACTTCAGAAGCTGGATTTTTAAGAAAAACACAAATTGTCAGAGTTGGCAGCACTGACTGAGTATGTAGTGCTGTGTAAAGTTTTGCATTTGTATGTGCACTGCAGGTAAATAAGGCAGGGTGTCAAATAGCAAAAATGGCTGAGAGATATATATTCCATAATGTTTAACAAACTGTATGTGAACCTAATAGTTTTCTTTGACAGGGTAACAAAGGGGAGAAGGAGTAGACATGGTATATCTTGACTTTAGTAAGGCTTTTGCTACTGTCTCACATGTCCATCTCATAAACAAACTAGGGAAATACAACCTAGAAAGATGGAACTACTATAAGTTGGGTGCATAATTGGTTGGAAAACTGTTCCCAGACAGTCATTATCGTTGGTTCACAGTCAAGCTGGAAGGGCATAATGAGTGGAGTCCTGCAGGCATCAGTTCTGTGTCCAATTCTGTTCAATATTTTCCATCAATGATTTAGATAGTGGCATAGAGAATACGCTTATAAAGTTTGTGGACAATACCAAGCTGGGAGGGATTGCAAGTGCTTTGGAGGATAGGATTAAAATTCAAAATGATCTGGATAAACTGGAAAAATGGTCTGAACTAAATACGATGAAATTCAATAAGGACAAATGCAAAGTTCTCTACTTAGGAAGGAACAATAAGTTACACATTTAAGCTGTATGAATGCTTCTCTGACAACTAACTGGGAGGGGAAGAGACTTTGGGTGTGTTTATGTAAATACAGTTTGTTCCTGCTCCGCTTACATATTCAGCAGATACACTGGTGTCAACTTTGGCTGGTGTTGGGTACAAATGGTCTTAGTACTGAATGCAGGGGTAGTGAAATATGGTTACCAATGTTGTAATTATTGTAGGAATACAAGAAAGCAGGACTGTGCTTAACTTGTCCCAAATGAGGGGGCCACCCTCAGTTGAAAGAACCTTGTTAAACCAGGGGCTTGAATGTCAGAGTCCTGTAAAAGTAACAAGGGTGGGGAACAAGTATCATAGACTGGTTCCTCCCCACTGTTCAAAGACTAGAGCTAAATAGGTTGCATTAGGAGCCTCTTTGTTATGTTAAATGCTCAATCAGAGCTGAAATCAGTTGTGGTAGGACTGTGTTTCTGCCTTGCCTGCTAAGAGCTAAAAATTACTGAGAGCTGAAATAACTTGAGCTGAATAAGTGTTTCTGCCCAACCTGTAAAAAGCTGAAAATCAAGCTGTAGCTCACGAAAGCTTATGCTCAAATAAATTTTTTAGTCTCTAAGGTGCCACAAGTACTCCTTTTCTTTTTAAGAGACTGATTTGCACAGATCACAGTGGAGAGGCAACTGCCAGTCAGCTGGTGAACGAGTGGCCAGCAGGGCAGCTGGTGGAGAGGTGCAGCGAGAGTGGTGAGTGGGCAGCTGGTGAGTGGCCAGCAGAGTGGCTGGAAGAGAGGGGTGGTGAGTGAGTGCCTGAGCAGTGGAGCGAGTAAGTTACCTCTTTACCCCACCCGTGGGGGGAGGTGAACTCTGCAGATGCACCTCTGAACTCTGATAGCGTCTTTGACCAGAGGCAGAAACTGTGAGTCGGGTGCAGAGAAGGGTCGGGTATGTAAAAGGGACTTTTAAGAACCTGAGGGGAAAAGGGCACTGCCCAACTTACTTGGGGGTGGGGGTTTTACTCATGGTTTATGAGCCCTGTTTGTAGTGTTTTCCCCAATTAACACCGAGTTACTTCCCTCCTTTAATTAAAAGTTTATTTTCTACACTCAAGCTCTGTACTTACAAGTGAGGAAGTATTGCCTCTTAGAGGCACACAGGGGTGGTGTATAAATGTTCCAGGTTATCGGGTGGGGGCTTATGCTGGTTCTGGGTGGTATCAATGGAAAGAAACCCCTAGATATTGAATCTGTTTGATATTGAACCTGCTGGCTCCACCTGGCAGAAGGGTTACACACACACACACACACACACACACACAAAATGGGAAATGACTGCCTAGGAAGGAGTACTGTGTAAAGGGATCTGTTAAAAATTTAAATCTGCTTTATTTTTCTCTATTTTTTATGCTCTTTATCTTTTTGTAGCTCAGTGGAACAATGATAAAAAAAGATAAAGTTTACTTTGTTTCTAGTACCTCCTGGTTCTCCAGTGCTTCCACACTTTAACACCCAAGGAAACAAACTGTTGATCAAAAAATGAATGTAAAGTCAAAACATTCCTATTGATAGCAGGTTTTGTAAAACTTTATTTTAAACAAAATATAAATGTTGGACAGAGAATACTTGGTTGCGTTTCCCTTTAAATGATCTGGTTTTGTGAATACATTATCAGCAAAGGCAAAGCTGGTCTGCTGGCCTTCAGAGAGCAGCACTTCCATAAAAATAAATCAATTTTATTATCACTGTCACATGGTCTCAGATAAACTTCAAAGACAGAATGGGGCAAGGTGCAGGCAAGAAATCAATACATCATTATGAAACAAAAGGCTGTTACTCTTAGGAGTGAAACAGATAAAAGAGTAAATCAGCTGACCTGTTGTTCACTGAACAATTTAATAAAAGAAAATTAGTGTGCTGGAACCTGACAGCTGCCAGGGATTCAAAAACAATGTAAAGCTCTCCTACTAGGTTGGGAGCTATAATGATATTTTAAAAAAATATTTTTCATACCAAAAAAATTGCAGACTAGCCCAAATCATTGTGAAGTGGCAAATAAAGGGCCCAAACTGCTTGTAACCTTTTTAAAAAAAAATGGTATTCTTCAGTACTGATCCAAAATATTACAGCTTACAATGGTCCTACTGCAGTATTTGAAACTATTTCTGTAGAATAAAGGTTGGTTGGTTTTGCTATGATGAGGGTGGCAATATACATGTTACTTATGTGGGTAAAATAATCCTGAAAATGGTTTAATTAAGAGAGAACATATGGGTTTTTTTCCTGCGTGGTATTGGCTGCCACAAATCAGTTCGGGCCAAGTTCTTCTCCATGTTAGGATTCCCTCAGAGACCTTTCCGCTCAGTTTATCAAAAAATACCTCATCCAGTTCTGGGAGATCATGTCATCCTATTCCCTGGGATCCAAAAAAAACCCCTCAGTTTGACTCCTACTTATTACTCAGGTTACTTTTAGGCATGTAACAGCTCTTTTCCCCACATTGGCCTGGCCCAGAGAGTGGTACCACTATTTCAATTCAAATCATAATACCACACAGTTGATATACATCTTTCTCAGCTACCGTCATCTATACTTCTTGCATGTAAAGACCAAACGTTTTGCAGATTGTATGCAGAACAATCACTTTGCAGATTGCATGAGGCAACCTTATCAGTATGTTTCTGCCCACTTTATTTACTATAAACATACTCACATTAGTTTAGTAAGTTTCTGCCTCCCTTAGGCAGATTTGATCAAGTGATTATTCCAATCTGTCTATGGAAATAGAAAATTGGCACGCATACAGATATGAGGCATAAGTTCGTATTTACTGAGTGCCATTTATTTATGAACAGAGAAATCCAGCATTTATTACTACAACTGTACAATGCAATCATGTTTGGAACTTAGATGCTCATATTAATCAATTTATATTACAGCAAATTAATGTATTATTCTTTGTCATGGTCTGAAATCACAGATCAAATTAGCACAGAGTAGACTGAAAAGAACACAAAAAGTGTCTATATAACAATATATTGCCATAACATTTCTAAGTATGGCCATCCATTAATTGCAGGTAACTCGCGATTAACTCAAAAAAAATTGACAGGTTTCAGAGTAGCAGCCGTGTTAGTCTGTATTCTGTAATGCATCTGATGAAGTAAGCTGTAGCTCACGAAAGCTTATGCTCTAATAAATTTGTTAGTCTCTAAGGTGCCACAAGTACTCCTTTTCTTTTAAAAAAAATTGTGATTAATCAGTTTTAATTGCACCGTTAAATAGAATACCAATTGAAAATAAATATTTTGGATTTTCCTACATTTTCATATATATTGTATTCTGTGTTGTAATTTAAATCAAAGTGTATATTTTTATTACAAATACTTGCACTGTAAAAATAACTAAAGAAATAGTATTTTTCAATTCACCTCATACGAGTACCATAGTGCAATCTTTGTCATGAAAGTGCAACTTACAAATATAGATTTTTTTAACGTAACTGCATTCAAAAACAAAACAATGTAAAACTTCAAAGCCTACAAGTCCACTCAATCCTACTTCTTGTTCAGCCAAGATAAACAAGTTTGTTTACATTTACAAGAGATAATGCTGCCCTCTTCTTATTTACAATGTCATTAGAAAGTGACAACAGGCATTTGCATGGCACTTTTGTAGCTGGCATTGCAAGGTATTTACATGCCAGATATGGTATGACCCTTCATGCTTTGGCCATGTGACGGAGTCGGGACTCACCACCACTGCACCTCCTGCTGGCACCTCAGGGAATTAGCTCTGTCCTGTGTGGAGCACCCTCTGCTGGTGGTGTCCCATCTGACTGTTGCCCTGCTGGCATCTGGACTTGCATTGCTCCTCGCTTGGCAGCATTCTCTTCAGGACTCTGCCCTCTGGCAGTGCCCACTGCTCCTGTCTAGCCCCCTTCTGGGGGCTTGGTGTTATCAGCAGTCCACTATCTGCACCTGCTGTAGTGGCCAGCTGCAGCCTCAGAGTCTAGCCCCTTGTCACAGGGACCAGCCACAACCTGGATCAGGCCATGCTCCTCTTCATCCAGGTGTAGCACAAGGGGAAAGGGGGGGACCCAGGCCCACCCGCTACTCTGGATCTCAACCCAGGGACCCTCTAGCAGCAGTCTCTCTGCCCTCCTTCTCTCCCCTTGCCCTGCTATTGTTTCTGGGCCACTTCCCTTTCAGCCCTCTGCACCTGCCTGGCCCTTGGTAGCTAGGCTAGCAGCCTGGGGTTTTACTTGGCTGGAGCTCCCCAGCTCTTTCTACCCTTCCCCAGCAGTGCTCTGTCCAAGATGCTACCTTTCAGCTGAGGAGCCAGTGCTCCTCCCTTGACCACCAGGGAGAGACTGCCTTGCTCTTTGCTAGGCGGCCTTTATATAGGGCCTATGCCGGCCATGATTGGCTGCCTCTCCTCCTGCCCCGATTGGCTCTCCCCAGGCCTTCTCTGATTGGCTGCGAGTCTGCGCAGCCTCTCTGGCCTGATTCAGTCCTTCTTCACCAGAGGACATGCTTCCATGCTGATGACCCTCGTTAAAAAAAAAAATGCGTTAATTAAATTTGTGACTGAACTCCTTGGGGGAGAATTGTATGTCCCCTGATCTGTTTTACCCACATTCTGCCATATATTTCGGACGATGTTATAGCTGTCTTGGATGATGACCTAGCACATGTTGTTTACTTTAAGAACACTTTCAAGGCAGATTTGACAAAATGCAAAGAAGGTACCAATGTGAGATTTCTAAAGATAGCTACAGCACTTGACCCAAGGTTTAAGAATCTGAAGTGCCTTCCAAAATCTGAGACTGATGAGGTATGGAGCATGCTTTCATAAGTCTTAATAGAGCAACACTCCAATGCAGAAACCGAACCACCAAAAAAGAAAATCAACCTTCTGCTGGTGGCATTGACTCAGATGATGAAAATGAACATGCATTGGTCCGCACTGCTTTGGATAGTTATCAAGCAGAACCTGTCATCAGCATGGATGCATATCCCCTGGAATGGTGGTTGAAGCATGAAGGGACATATGAATCTTTAGCGCATCTGGCACATAAATATTGTGCGACGCTGGCTACAACAGTGCCATGAAAACACCTGTTCTCACTTTCAGGTGACATTGTAAATGAGAAGTGGAAATCACTATCTCCTGCAAATATAAACAAACTGTTTCTCTGAGTGATTGGCTGAGCAAGAAGTAGGACTGAGTGGACTTGCAGGCTCTAAAATTTTTCATTGTTTTATTTTTAATGCAGTTTTTTTGTACATAATTCTACATTCAAGTTTCAAGTAAGTTCAACTTTCATTATAAAGAGATTGCACTACAGTACTTCTTTAGGTGAATTGAAAAATACTATTTCTTCTATTTTGTTGCAATGCAAATACTTGTAATCAAATATAAAATGAGCACAGTACACTTTGTATTCTGTGCTGTAATTGAAATCAATATATTTGAAAATGTAGAAAACATCCAAAGATATTTAAATAAATGGTATTTTATTATTGTTTAAGTGCAATTAATCGTGATTGATTTTTTTAAATCACTTGAGAGCCCTATTTCTAAGAAATAGCAACCCTCCTGGGAGTGGTATATGTGGCACTAATTCACCTCAGTGCCTCCCATTTTGTTTTAAAAGCCATCTCTTTAAAATTATATAGGCCAAATTCTGCCTGGATTTAATAACTATTTCTGTGAGGTGCTCAGCTTTATGACACTTTCTTGGTGTGTTCAGGACTGTAAGTCAGCTTGTTATCTCCCCCCCCTTTCCCCTCCCCCCCACCTCTAACAAGAGGAAAATTTGCTTGTGCTTAACTGCATGTCAGCTCTCTGACAGGCTATTAGCCTCTCAAACAATCTCCTCAGGGCTCTGCCGGCCCTCATTTTGCCTTGCAGATTAACAATAGGTGAATCCCAGTCCCCGAGCCCCTCTGAAAGCATTACCCTGTAGTATCCAGTCCCTGTGACTGGATACTCACAAAAATAACCACATTTGCTGTCCCCAAGGGAACAGTATACACACAGCTTGACTGGTACAACTCAGGATCAGTCCTTTATAAACATCACAGCACTGATATACATTTATTATCAAAAGCTAAGATTTAAGAGATAGTGAATAAGAATAGTGGAAACAGAAATGGTTACATATAAAACAAAACGTATAACACCCTTCTTAGAATCTAAACTTAGCTTTAACAGGCTCAATTCCTGGTCTAAAGTAGTTTCTCACCTAAAGCAATCTTCCAGCATCACCAACCAACATGACTAGAATCCAACTTCCATAAATGCAAGAAGTGCTGTCCTTTTTGCTTCCTCAGTGAAGGATAAAATGGTGTCCTCTTGCCTTTTTCATATACCCCTAAGTTAATTGTTTTGTCTCAAG
Source organism: Dermochelys coriacea (assembly GCF_009764565.3). Lineage (NCBI taxonomy): Eukaryota > Metazoa > Chordata > Testudines > Dermochelyidae > Dermochelys > Dermochelys coriacea. The sequence continues at coordinate 43,921,836 of NC_050069.1, read as the reverse complement.
AGTCACAATGACCCCTACCCCCTGGATTTATTCTCCAGTGTCTTGTTTTCTGTTGACTTCCCATCGCCCTGTTGACTTGTAAGTAAATGGGTTGCGTTGGCCATCCAATCCATTGCGTTGGCCTACAATGCTTAATGTACATGGCCGACAGACACACATGAATCAGCGTCCTTTGTTTGACCCCAAAACCTGTTAGTCAGCCCTGTCGTGGATTTAGACTTTAAAACGTGTTTAATACTTTGTAACAGGGGCTTGGAGGGCCAATCAACCTAGTGGTTGGTGTACTTTACTTCCTGCCCCCTGCTTCTGTGGTTGAGGTTCCTCAGTCTTTAAAGCAGGGGAGTAGGGGGACCCGGGGCCTGCCACTCCACCAGGTCCAGCCCAGGGCCCTGTGTAAGTCAACCTCTGAGTAGGGGGACCTCCCAGTGGGAACTCTTTGTCCATTACCCTGGGCTACTTCCTACTGTTGCCCCTTCTGTTTGGGGCATGACCCCTACAGTTCAAGTTCCTGTGGTAGCATGTCTCTAGTAGTGCCCCCTCATGGGCCCTAGGCAGCATCCTGCTGTGGTCCCAGGTTCCTGTGGGCAAAGCAGCCATAAGTTTGGAGGGGTCAGAACCCCCACAAGGTATCCATGCTTCTGTCACCTGGATTCCTGTTAGTCCAGGTGCTCGTAAGCCTCTTTCTCTGTCTCCTTTGGCCAGAAAGACAGTGCTTGGTTCTTGGTAGCTGTCTCAACTAGCAGGCTAGTGAGCCTTCCTTCAGGTAGGGAGGCAGCTAGTTCCTGCTTCTTCACCAGTCAGCCACAAACTGAGCCAGACTCCCTCCTTTTCTCTCCCCTCCAGGCCTGACATGGGCTGCAGGTATAACAGGGCAGGGCTACCTGGGCCCAAAGGCTCTCTTTAACCCCTTCCATGTGCGTGGGTGTTTTCTGTGCTTCACCACATACGTCTTAAATATCATCTGTACATACATCAGGCAGTGCTTATGAAGATCAGTGTGAGCCTGGCTTTTATTGATAGCTCCTTGACCCTCTTTGGATAAATACTATGAAAGCAATGTGTTTAGGTGCAGAAAGTTAGTCAGGCCTGTCAAGAGTTTCTGTTACAAAATAGTGAACCCTTTACCAGTTGCCACTGAGTGGGTTTTAGGGTGACAAGCTTCCATTCAGTTGAAGGAACTCAATACCCCACAGGTGGCAACCAGAAAAATCAAAGGACTGGACTGTTATACCCAGCACAACCCCACTGAATCCAACAGAGTTGTGTGAGATGTAAATTGGGACAGATATTTTTGGCCCAATATTTCTCCTAAAGCTCATTAAAAATGGGGTGGGGAGGGATTGGGAAAAAATGTTTTCTTCCATTTGTTCAAACATTTCTAATCAGCTGTATTATCTATATCAGTTGATTTTTGTATTAACTGTTCTGAGGAAAAGTAAGGAAAATGTAGAAAACTCATTTATCACTGTGATACTTTGTCACATATTTAAGTCCCCTTTTTTCTTCCTCCAGTTATACATATATTCTGTTCAGCCCAGCCTGCTAATTGTAAAGCTCTTAAAGTTAAAACTTGCTATAGGAGGCAGGTGGTTGGATTTGCAGCTCTACACACCTAGAATTATTATTATTATTTTTCACCGCAGTGCCAAGGAGCCATAGACAAGGATCAGGACCCCACTGCATTAGGTGCTATACAAACACAGAACAAAAAGATGGCCTCTGCCCCAGAGAGCTTACATCTCATCAACCCAAGCCCTGTGCAGTATTTGAATTTTAGAACATTTTTAAAAACTTAAAAAACCTTATCAGTATAAAATGAATGGACCTTTTGATTATTCAATGTTGCTGTTGGCTTCCTATAACTTATAGTAAAATCCTGCTCATCTTACTCACATGTGTTGTCTCAGTGATGTTAGTGGACTATTTGAGTAAATAAGGCAATCCAAGTTTGGCCCTTAGTGTTAGTCATTTTATCATACTGAAGTAAGCCGGGGTAAGAGTGTATGATTGCTGTTCCCCTGGGACCCTTGTCTGAGTGAGATGTGCACTGTATCTCCTGAGCTATCTCAATGAGAATTTTTATATTGATACATGAATAACCTAGCCCATGATCACACAATTCAAAGGAATTTTCTCTCAGGGAGGGAATCCATGTTTTGTCTCTGCCTATGTCTCCTTTGCTCCCTGCCACCTCTTCTTATTCTTCTTCTTTCTTCTCCCTTTATGATGATTTTCCTGGTGAGGGTCGCGGTGGCAGCATGGAGGGTAGGGAGGACTTCCTTTTCCTCTGCAACAGGTTCCAGCTCCTCCTGGAGGATTCCCCAGTGTTCCCAGGCCAGCTGGGAGATATAATCCTTCCAGTGTGTCCTGGGTCGGCCTTGGGGGCCCTGCCCTGTGCGATGTGTCTGGTAGAATTCCAATGGAAGCCTTAGAGGGACATCCTTATCAGGTGCCCAAACCACCTCAACTGGCTCCTCTTGATCCAGAGGAGTAGCAACTCTACTCGGAGGCCCTCCCAAATAGCCGAGCTCCTCACCCTGTCTTGAAGAGTAAGCCTAGTCACCTATGGAGAAACCTCATTTCCGCCGCTTGTACCTGTGATCTTGTCCTTTCAGTCATTATCCAAAGTTCATGACCATAGGGAGGATGGGGATGTAGAGCAACCTATAAACTGAGAGCTTTGTCTGAGAACTCAGCTCCCACTTCCCTACAACAGATCAGTACTGCGCCTGCATCACTGCCGCCACACCAATTCGCTGGTTGATATCACGCTCCCACTTATCATCATTTGTGAAAAAGACCCCTAGATACTTGAGCTCTTCCACTAAGGGAAGCCAGTCCCCCTGACCTGGAGAGAACAGTCCACTTTCTTCCGTGAGAGGACCATGACCTCTGATTTGGAGGTGCTGATTCTCATCCTAGCCACTTCACACTCAGCAGCAAAACATTTGAGTGTGCATCAGAGATCACAGTGTGAAGAAGCGAAAGGACAAGATCATTTGAAAACAGCAGAGATGACCCCTCCAAGTTCCCATACTGGATGCACTCCACAGCTCAGCTGCGCCTTGATATCCCACCCATGAAAATCACAAATGGAGGTAAAGACGTGCCCTTGGCGGAATCAAACACCCACTTTGAACAAACTCGACTTAATGCCAAGAATACAAAAACAACTCTCACTCAGAGAATAGAGGGACCAGGTAGCATGCAACAGCGGCACTGGCACCTCATACTCCTGCAGCACTTTCCACAAGACATCTTGGGGAACGTGGTCATATGCCTTCTCCAGGTCTACAAAATAAAGGTAGACTGGATTAGCAAAGTCCCATGACCTGTCAAGTATCTGCGAGAGAGCAAAGAGCTGATCTGTTGTTCCACATCTGGGATAGAATCCACATTATTCCTCCTGAATCTGAGGTTCAACTAATGGGCGTAACTTCCTCTCCAGCAGCCTGGCATAGACTTTGCCAGGAAGGCTGAGGAGAATGATCCCCCTATTGTTGAAATTCTGATGAATTCAAGCGATAAGCCAAAATTCACTACCAAGTTCTGTCCAGCTCTGATTCTGTTGACATCCAACCCCACCAAGGAATTGAAAAGAAAGTAATTATCTACTTGTCTCAACAAATGTCATTCACTTTGTTAGCAATCCTTAGGGCAGGGCCAACTGTTCAACTATGAGTTCAAAGTTATGTAACTCTGGGAGGGATGAGAACAACAATATTCAAACATGCACTCAAACAGTGACGTATACAGGAAAAAGGAAGACAGTCAACAAAGCTTAACCACAAAGGCTTGTTCTCAAGGTTCTCCCATCATAGTCACAATGTCAATATCTGGCACTTTTACTATATATATGCAGCAACATGTCATTAGTACAAAATCTCTTCATAAGTTATTTGGTTAAGCTAGTTTTCCAATGAGTCTACTGATCAGGATGCCTGAAGAATGCCTGTCTTTTCCTTTTCTTTTTTCAGTCCAGAAGTATCAGAATAGTTCATTCAAAAGTTATCTGCAAGATTAACAGGTATATGCAAGATCTCCTTTTTCCATGGGATTAATACATTCAGGACTACAATGGGACTTTCTGCTTCAAGCAAGGATTGGATAAACAGCTCACAGCTTTCTCTGTTGGCTTCCATGTGCCCTTGCACAGTTCTTACTTCTGCACACTTTCCTGATGGCAGATATAGTAGTAATAATAATACTTTGACATAAAATGGCCCCCCTTTACAACCAATATGGGCATTTCCCGCCACCCTCCCCCCAGCATGGGAATACATCTCTTTATCAAGGGAACCAATTAGGTAGGGTGGGGGGTGCACCCCCCCACCCTACCTTGGCAGAGCTCCTAGGCAGAGCTCTTAACTGCTCTGCATTAGTGTGGAATGTGAGTTCTGCCGAGAGGTGCTTCTCCCAGTCAGCGGCACTGCTATGGGTACCTGAATGGCCCCACAATATGCCAACAACCAAAATCTGATTTGGTGCCCCTGCTCCTTTTGAATGGAATAAGCTGAGATCTCTGCCGAGCAGTATTGGGTCATTGTTTCCTTTTGCTCCCGCTTGTCTGTCTCTCCAGGTTGTGTCTTGTCTTATACTTAGCTTATAAGATCTTTGGGACAAGGACTGTCTTTATGTTCTTTGTTCAGTGCCTACCACACGAGGAGCCTGGTTCCTGACTTGGGCTCCTAGGTGCTACTACAATTTAGCCTCCTCCACAAGAAACAAAAACAGCCTGCCATGCACTAAGTGGCCACATGGGCCCTGGTGCCACACATTATATGTTCCATAGTGTACTTTGACCCATTGCTGTTTGAAATTTACTGTTTGTGGCAGCAGGGTCCACAAAGCCACAATTTAATATGCAGCAGGCTGTGTGCTTTAGATTCACAACCCGGCTTGCTATGCATTAAGTCTCTGTATAGACAAACCCTAAGACAGCGGAAACAATAGAAGCTACCATGCAAAACACAGTCCACATCTAAGGCTGGTTAGGAATTTGAGTTATGTGGGCAGAGGAGTTTGATTGGAGGCTGAATGCAAATGTGGGGGGTAGGCATTATTTGGAGGGGAGGGAATTCTGCACCAAAACATCAAAAATTCTGCACCAAAAACCTAAAAATAAAAATTCTGGACACAGTATTTTAAAATTCTGCAAATTTTGCCAATAAATAAATGTGGAGGTTCCAACATGGCAATGGGGAGCATGGACCACTGGCTGCACGGAGGTGGGAGATCACCCTGCAGCCCTCCCGTGCCCCCCAGGACAGGGACTCAGCAGTGAGGTTGCACCTGACCATGACACAGCGCAAGGGCCAGGCCATCCAGAAACACCCCAGGGCCCAGCCCCGCTGAGCCAGGCGCACCAGGTGTGGACACGCAGGCTCAGCCCAGCAGGATCCAAGTGTGGAGGGGCTTAGTGTGGGGGAGATCTAGGTATGCAGTGAGAGGGTTCTGTGTGGGGCAATCGGGGTGCGGAGAGCTCAGTGGGGGGTCCAAGTGCAGGGGGATCTGGATGCACAGGCTCATTGGGAGATTTCTGGGTGCAGAGGTAATGGAAATCTGCAGAAAGATCCAGGTGAAGGTGGCTGGGGCTCAGCTGGAAGGTCCAGGTGCTGGGGGAGTGGAGCTTAGTGAGGTTGGGGTCCAGGTGTAGCTGGTTGGGGCTCATTGCAATGTGGGTTCGATAAGCCTGCTTAACAGGGAAGCTTCAGATGCTGATGCTGCTGCCGCCGCCAAGCGGACACCACATGCTGGGCTCCTACTCCCCCCTCTTCTACTTCTCTTCCCCATCCCCTCCACCTTCCTCTCCCCCCCTGCTCCTATCCCCCTCTCCGTGCTCTATTCCACATCCTCCCTTCCCCACTGCCTCTTCACTCCACCCCCTCCCCCATTTCCCCAGCCCCCCTTGCCCTGTCCCACTGTGAATACTCACCCTTGCACAGAAAACAAGTTGGATCCCAACAAACGTAGAAGGGGAGCACAACCGGCACTAGGACCTAGGAGGTGGCAACCAGCTGCAAAGTCAGTGGAGCTGGACAACATCCTCCTTCTCCTAGGCAGCTCTGCACTCACAAAATGGGGTGTGGGGGGGCAGTGGGATGTAACCCCTATGTGCCCCCCCACACCTTGCCTCTGTTTGGGGGGCAATATCCCCCACCTCTTCCAAACTATGCCCGTGGGCATCCCCAATCCCTCACCCCCAATGCAGCTTCCCTTTGCTTCCCCCTCATTTTCTGTGGGAAACCAAAGAAATCTGCAGGATGACATGAATTCTGCATGCACATAAATCCTCCAGGAGTTTTGTTTTGTGTGTGTGTGTGTGTGCGTGTGTGTGAGAGGCAGCATAAACTCCACAGAAGCACATAATGAAGGCAGCAAGAAAGCCCCAAGAGACAGCTAGAGAAGCACTTGTAGCATGACCCTGAAAAAAAAGGCAGAGAGAGAAAAAGAGATTTTGGGTAGAGTGCTAGCTATAAGGATGCTTTGAACTGTGAGCAAAGAAACTGTCTCCTGGTCTTTGATTCCTACTCTGTTGAGGGATACAGGACTTTGCACTTGGTTTTTGTTGTTTTTTTTTTTGGTAAATAAACAGGATTACATCAAAGCAATTACTGACTGTCATCAATTTCTCCTCTTAATGGAAAATACCCACAAGAACTCAAAGACTAACTGCTCATGTCAAATAGGAGTAATAATAATAATCAAGTTTTAAAAGAAGAGTCATAGTTGCTGAAAATAGTAGCAATGTTTTTATGCTATTTTCTGTTTCCAACATTCAGAGTAAGAATAATGTAAGGGACATTGAGGATCATAAGCAAGGGAATTTGAGCAAAAGTTTATTTAAAAATATACAGTTGATGGTGACCATACTGTATAACCAAGAAGCAAATGGGGCCAATGGGGAACTGGCAGCAACTGGGAACAATGAGGGCTAGGAGGATTGTCATGCGATGGCAAGCATGGGAACTGTTTATTGGGTTGTTGAAGAAAAAAAGCTGGATTGTGAAGAGCTGTGTGTCACAGATGGAAAGATGTGGAGATTTCAGATGAGGGAGGATCTAAGTGATATTTATTGAAACAAAATAGCCAAGTCACGGGATTGCTTGATTGCTACCCTAGTAGGGGGAAATGCTACCATTAATTATAGACAAGGAAGGGTCATTTTGCAAATGGGTAGGTAGTATTTTAGTGTTGCCCCAGTAAAGTTGAGAACTTTGATATATGGAACAAACCATTCTCGCCAGTCAGGCCTCCTTTTTACTCAACAGATCAAATGTTTTGCATAATTAACTGAATTTCCTGCCTTCATCAATTATTATTGGAATAATTCCTAAAGCTGGCACCAGTTATAGGTGGCAACCCATTTGTTGTACAGGCAGGAAACAAAATATTATGATTCACTGCTCTAACTAGTCTAAACATGGTAGACAAAGCAGGCTTCAATCACTGGTGATTCCCAGGGAAAAACTTTTATGCAACAGTTTAGTTTTGCATAATTATAAGGTGATTCATGTCCTGCATACTTGTTACATCTATTTGTACCATTTGTTTTTCATAATTTGCTGTTTCATAAACAGAGTTATCCAAGATGATAGTGGTGGCAATAAAAATAATTTCAAATGCTGCAATTTAATTCACACAACTACAAGCCTGGGGAGAGTGAATACTAGCAATGACATCAAAACCATGATGATGCCAACCATGATTCAGGCAATGCAAAAAAAAACAAAAAACAAAAAACAAACCAAAGCTGCCCTACTGTGAAGGTTCTGGGGTTGAAGCACCTTGTTAGCCCTGTGCCTTCCATAAGAGGTAGAATTGTTTGTGCTTATCTGGGTATCAGCTCCCTGACAACTTTAGTCTGTTAGTGACCCAATCAATCTCCTCAGGGCAATGCCAGCCCTTACTTTGCCTTGCAGGTTAACAATAAGTGTTTTCCTGTAGTTTTAAGCTCTTAATCCACTGAATACTCACAGAATTACCATGTCAGCTTTCCCCAAAGGGACTATACACACCAGCTTGGATGATTTAATTTAGGATCCAGGGGTACTGGAACAATTTGTATAGTGGGGATGTTGAACGCCATTGAACCAAAATGTAAACCCTATATATGATGGAAATTTCTTCAAGCCCAGGGATGCGGCAGCACCCCTATTTCCAGCATCTATGTTAGGATCAACTTCTTGTATAACACCATAGCACTTAGATATATTGATAGTGAAAACAACGAAAAGTTTATTATCAAAAATGAGATTAAAGTGATATTGAGTAAGAATATTGAAAACAAACTGTTACATAAAAAACATAACTCAGTTATTAGAGACTAAACTTAATAGGCTAACCTGTCTAAATAAGTTTATCGCACCCCAAATGTTTTATACAGCATTTCAACCAAGCCTGATGGAGATCTGTTTTCATGAATATAATTGGATTGCCTGATTCTTAAGTGCAGGATGCAGGGGTGTCTCATTGCATTCTATTTATACTCCCTGAAGTTCATTATCTTTGCACAAGGCCAGGCTAACCCCCTTGGTTTGTGTTTTTCTGTGTGCTCCTTTCCTGTTGATTTCATAGGTAAATGGGGCTTCTAATGTGTTGGTTCACATGTAAATTAAGCATCGTAAGCCAAGATAGGTTAATATACATTCTTTGTCTGGCAGAAACCTGTTTGTCAACCCTGCCTCGATTCAGACTTTAGGAACATATTTTCACTGTACATACATAACTTGTTGCATGGGTATCTGTACGTACATTTGACAATGATATTATTAATCAGTGTGATCCTACTTTTCATTTAAGATCACATGACAATTTATGGATAAATACCTGGAAAGCATTGTCCTAGGTGTAGTGAGTTTGTCAGTCCTATTAGGTGTTACTTTACAAAACAGTGAACCCATTGCCAGCTGGCACCAATGGGCCTTTGTCACACCAACATTGAGAACTCATATTCCTTCATACCTGCTTGTCCCACCTCTGCTGCTCGGAAATGCACAGCTGAGGTTTTCAAAGCTGCCTGGAAATGGGGTGTCCAAATCCCTTAAACTACTTTAAAAATTGCACTCTGTATTCTGAGCCATACACAATCCAGGCAATCTCTTGCTATTGTATAGCAAGTTCAATATCCCAGCTGAACTACCCATTTGTATTGTATATTGCTCACACTGAAGTCTGTTACTATAGTTCCTTGGAAACACAGAACAAGTTGCTGAGAGCTGCCAAAGTCTGAGCATGTTTTAGTAATGTCAGAGACAATCCTTGCAAAGGGTAATATTATCATATTATTTGACGTCGGGGCGTTAGCTGCATTAATGATTGATAATCTTCACATGTCAGGCCAAACTTATCCCTGTTTCAACCTGGGAACTCCTTATGCCAACAGTGGATATGGCCTGTCAAACTGAGACTATAGAACAAAGTGCCTGATTCTTTGACTTCCATGGAGGAAGTGTACTTGGTTAGTATTATTTAATGAAACACTGAAATGGGAATAAATTAAAGTTAAATTGAAGTTCTATTCTGAAAAGAGCTTATATAAAAAGGATACCTTCTTATTCAGTAGATCTGCTCTCTGTGTGTAATCAGTCATATCTGCTGAGAGTTGTGGCAAAAATAAGTTTTTTTCACTGATTTCTACTCCTGTTAAACCTGCAGAGACAACACTGTTAAATGGGAGTGAATTGGATTCCATTACTACTTTTGCATTATCAACAGAATTCTTTATTAAACTCTAATCAGATATACCTGTGCAAACCCACTGAATGCACTGTCACTACACAGGTGTCACTGAGGACATAATTTGAAGACTAAGGTTGCACTGCTATCTAAATAACTTTGATTAATGGTGACTGACAATATTCAACAAGGAAGAACCCAGCTTGATTCTGAGAGCCTAGGCTAAGTTTGCAGGATTGACTGGATAAAAATACCTTGTTACTTAAAAACTGAGCACATTTAATCCAGAGTCTGAGAGACAATAAATATGAAATCCCACAATGTCATTTTAAAGAGTTACTTTTCAGAAGAGAAACACACTTAAGTTTGAACAGCACAAACATGCAAGACATTATGAGTAATCTGTGTATCACAATTCAGTTTACAGAAAAAGTCCATCATAACCTGCAAAGAAACAGAAGATTTGAAGATGCAATTTAAGAATGGAAAGTAACATGAAGGGTTCAGAATTGGGGAAAGAGTTCCAGACAGATGAGACAGCATGAGCAAAAGCTCAACCCCCCCACAAAAAGTGAGACAAAGGAGGGGAAAAGTATAGGAAAAGTTGAGTGAATAGGTGGATTTGAAATCAGAGACCATGGACAAATCTTCTACGTGTTTAGGACAGCCTCAAAAAAGAGTGAATTGCAATAGTTAGAATATGAAATGGGCAGGTGAAGGCATGGACATAAATTTCAGCAGAGATAGAATCAAGGAAGTAACTTGGAAATGTTGGAAGAAAGGGGGGCTTTGGAGTGAAAGATGACTTCAACATTGCTGGCCTTGGAAACCAACAGAGCTGGTAAAAAAAAAATCAAAATTCAAGAATATTTGACAAAACACAGGGACATGAACTTTAAAAAAATGGTTTTTGACCAACTGCGGGAAGAAAGTTAAGGTCTTTCTAGAGTAACACGTAAGTATTTTACTTGGGATGGACAGCAAGTGAACGCTACTCAAAATTCAGTAGAAAGAAAGGAAAGGAAGAAAGTTAAGGTCTGAGTTGAAGAAAATGATAGTAGAGTCAGAGTCATGGACAGCAAAGATTTTAGTATTTAGTAATAGGAAGTTATGGTTTAGCCAAGAGCTGACAGAGGTAATAGGAGGTGCAGAGCTGTGTGTCATCCACATAAAAGTGGTTCAACCTTGGACAACAATCAAAGAAACATCTAAGAGGAGAAAAAGATGCGGGTCAATGACAGAATCTTCAGCCTCTTCATAATGCTGAAACAGAGTGGGGGGAGAGAGTGGAAAGCCATTTATTACTATAATTTATAGTTATTTCTGGTAGCACATACAATGTGCTATGTGCTGTACAAACATAAGGGCAAGGTTCTTGTACGGAAGATCTTACAGTCTAGAAAACAAACAAAGAAACAGACAAATGGAAGGGGGAAATGGTACTATAGGCAAATAAAGGCACCAAAGTGGTGATTGGACAAGTCTTCTTAATATTATGTTTTTTACAGTATCACTTTAAAAAATTAGACATATAAACTATTGCCCATTGCCCCTTTACCATAATATTATTAGTTAGTTGGTTTCTTATAGTCATTAAATTAGATAAAAGCTTGAATGCAGTGTGCCAGCCAAAAAGATCCGTGTACCATTGTGCTGTATATGGAAGCATCACATCCTGGAGAAGAGAGAAGATAGGCCCTCTCTATACTGCTCTCATGAGACTGCACCTAGAGCAGCATTTCTCAAATGCAGCCACCAGGGTTTTTCGTGCAACCAGGACAGCCTCCTGGGAGGTGATGGGGGTGGTGGGCAAAGTATTGGCCTCTTCCCCTCCCTCCCTATTGTTCCTGGAGGTGCTGCCCTGCACAGGCACTGGAGACGAGTTGGGCACAACGCTGCAGGAGGCTGCAGGAGCAAGGTGAGTTCTTGACCCACCTTGGGGCAGGGAGGGCTTGGTCTTCAGCCTTGGTGTGACTGGGTGGCGCCACAGCGGATTCCAGCAGCGGGACTTCGGGAGCCTGGCCATGGGGCTTTGGCACCAACACCCGGCTCCAGCCAGGTGGCTCCTGTCCATGGCTCCAGCCCCTTGCTCCAGTTCCGGGCTCCAGCTGCCTGGCAGCAGGAGCCAGTCCTGGACGCTGCCCCCGCTGTGCGGCAGTGGGCTCCGACTCCTGGCTTCAGCTGCACAGCCATCAGCTCTGACCATGCAGCAGCAGATGCTGACCTCCAGCTCCAGCCATGCAGGCTCACCACCACCGTCTCCCATCACCCCAGGCCCCCACTGCTTTCCCCAGCCCTGCATCCATCCCCCATATCTCCTCTAGCCCCCGCTGCCTCCCCTTCCGATCCCCCCATCCTGGGGCTTGATGAGAAAAGTGATATTAACAAACATGCAAGATCACTTTTCACAGCAGACTTATTAGCTAGGTGGGAGGCTGTGTAAATGATACTTGTATGTTTGTTAATATCACTTATCACAGCCTCCCAGCTAGCTACTAAGTCTGCTGTGAAAAGTGATACTGTATTAACAAACATACAAACATCACTTTTCACAGCATTATTTTTATTATTGAGTCCACAAAACAAAAACAGACATACATTAATTACAATGATTTGGACATGTATATGTGCATATTTATTTGTTTTTCCTACAGTTAATTAAGTATCTTAGGAAAAAGTGTCGATGCAGCCACCAGCAAGAGTTGATGGCCACAACTCTGAGACCACCAAAAAATTTGCTGTGAGAACCCCTGACCTAGAGTATCATGTTCAGTTCTGGGCATCACAAAACCAGTAGGAAATAGATGAATTGGAGTGAGCTCAGACAAGAGCAGCAACAATTATTAGTGATCTGGGGGTGGAACTTAGGAAGAAAGATTAGAAGTGCCAAACAACTATATAAAATTAAGAGTCAGCGAAAAGGTCTCATTTTAACCCTCCCTCCAATTTTGGAAACATGTAAAAGAAACTTTCACCAAAACCTGTGAAGAAGTGCCGTGATTCAGGAAGAAACACCATAATGAATGGTTGCCTGAGGATAAGTGGCAGAAAACAGAAGAAAGCTGTAAAATAAAACTGAAATTAAACCAACCAGGAATGAGAACACAGAAACACTGATTCCAGCAGAAATATGCTGCAAAGAACAAGGAGGTCAAAAAAGGTGCCAGGAAAGATAAATGAGATTTTATAGACAAAATGACAACAGATGGACAGGTTGCTGCAGCACAAAATGGCATGAAGACACTGTATAACCCCACTAGACAGGAAGAACAAACATCAGCCAACCAAGACAACTAGGATAATTTAGCAATGAAGACATCAGAACAATTAAATATATGGAGGCAATATTTTAGTCAGCTACTGAATTTTGAGGAGCGTTCACTTGCTGTCCATCTAGACAGACTAAAGAAGGCAGTAGAGACAAGGCTGCAGCAAGAACAGGCAGGGTTCAGACAGGAGAAATCATGCATAGATCAAATAGCCGCCCTGCATATCATCACTGAACTGTTGATACGGTGGCAATCACCGCTCCCCATGACTTTCATAGATTTCCAAAAAGCCTTTTGGCACAGTGGATAGAACAGCCTTATGGAAGTTGCTACACCATTATGGAATCCCCCCAAAAATTTGTGAATATTATCTAGATCTTCTATGAAAATATGACATGCCAAGTAATACTATATGCTGTAGATCACCGGACAGGGAGCAGGGGGGATTGGATGGGGATTGGGTCCTGAGGGGCAGTTAGGGGTGGGGGTGTGGCTAGGGGTCAGGGCAGTCAGGGGACAGGGAGCGGGGGGGGGGTTAGATAGGGTGTGGGGTCCAGGGGGGTGGTTGGGGCAGGGGGTCCCGAGATGGGGTAGTCAGGGGACAAGGAGCAGGGAGGGTTGGATGGGTCGGGTGTTCTGATGGGGGCAGTCAGGGGGCAGGTGCTAGGCTGTTTGGGGAGGCACGGCCTTCCCTACCCTGCCCTCCATAGCGTTTCGCAACCCCGATGTGGCCCTTGGGCCAAAAAGTTTGCCCACCCCTGGATTACATGCTATTATTTTTTATGGTTAATCTGAACAAAAAAGTAGGTGCAGTGGGTATCAGTGGCCACTCCAGCTATGCAGCTACGTGCTCTCTGAAAAAGACTGTTTATGTCACTGGGGATGGCCCAGGAATCCTCCTAGGATCTCTAGGAAGCTTTCATGGAGGTACTCTGTGGTCCTTTGCAGAAGGTTTCTGGGAAGGGCTGCCTTATTTTGTCCACTACGGTAGCACACTTTCCTGCGCCACTCCAATATTAACTCTGCTGGCTTATGAAAAAAGGCATGAAAAAGGCTTGGTTTGTTTGCCATTGATTTCAGGGCAGGAGGAAGGGAGGTATCCCATGCATCATGGGAGGCTAACACCATGTTCCCATAATCAACCGCGCCAATGTTTTGGTCCCATAAGGCATTGCAAACCTAACCCAAAATTCCACTCAGCTACATGCACTGTGGGATAGCTACCTATAGTGTAGTGATCTGGGCGTCGATGCAAGCCCTGCTAGTGACGATGCACTCCGTCAACACGTTGAGCATAGTGTGGACACGCAAGATCAACTTGCTTAAATCAGAGGCTCAATATCGACTTACATGAAGTTGACTTAACTTTGTAGCGTAGACATGGCCTAAGACTTAACACATACACCTGGTTATCAGAAATATCAGCTCTACTGATCTCTGAACAAAACAGGTTTCAGAGATCAAAACAAAACAGAGACTTTGAATTGAGTCTAACCAGCTCTGACTTTAAACACTGAAGAGGAAAGGGTAAATTGGTATTTAGGACTGCTTAGACAGACCAAGTAGAAACAACTGTTCCCACCCCACTCTGTTCACTGGAATTTGGCATCCCTACCACCTGCTTAGCGAGTGAGGTTCAGTTTAGGATGACCCCCTCAATCAGGTCAGAATAAATACAGTTCTGCTGCGCTTTACTTATACAATGAGGATAATTATGTTTCATTACTTTTGCACTCACTACTAAAATGATTTGTAACCCTACACCACCCAAATTTGATCACTTTGGCAAAGCACTCCCTTTGCTGAATACCTAGGTAGAGTAGTTGTGTTTATGCTGATATGGTCTGTTCCTGAAGTCTTTTCCCCAGCTCATCACTAGATGTCAGGGGAGAGCATTCAGACCCTGCTTACATCTGGAATGAAAATCGAGATAGCTAGGACACAGATGGAGGAAAGTATTGAACAACAGAACAAGACAGCTGCTGAATTGGAGTCTCCTGGGATAAGAGGCAACAGGGTAGATCAATGACAACACAGAAATGCACAACTGAAAGCTATCAACATGACAAGAGAAGCAGCTCAGACTGCAGCAAGGAACCACCTAAGATTGGAAGTGAATGCCCTGTGTTTCGCATGGAATAAAAAAGCACATTAGTCAATTAAGTCAAAAGGGCTCATGATAATGGTGTACAGATATTTGATGGGTGAAAACACAAAGAACGGAGCAGGTGTATTTAAGAAAAAAGAAAAGGGAGTACTTGTGGCACCTTAGAGACTAACAAATTTATTTGAGCATAAGCTTTCGTGAGCTACACGATGAAGTGAGCTGTAGCTCAGGAAAGCTTATGCTCAAATAAATTTGTTAGTCTCTAAGGTGCCACAAGTCCTCCTTTTCTTTTTGCAGATACAGACTAACATGGCTGCTACTCTGAAACCGTGTATTTAAGGTGGTACAAAGTGGACCACTAGCAGCGATAGGCTCATGGGCAGCGGGTGAGCCCTCACTTTGGGGAGGGTAGCCTGCCGGCCACGCCCCTTCCGCCCAAGGTCCCATCCCCTGCAGCCAGAGCCCCAAACTCTGCCCCCCCAAAAGAAAAAGCCCTCCCCCCCAGGACCTCCAGCCCGCCCGCCCCAGCCACATGGGGCTGAGCCACCGCCACCAGCCAGCACCAGACCAAGCCACCGGCCTCCCCGAGCACCAGGCAGACCCAGCGCCGTCAGAGCGGGGCGGGCCCGAGTGCCGGGCCGAGTCGTTGCCTCCCCCGAGTCCCGGGCCAGCCCCAGTGCTGGGCCAAGCCGATGGCCCCCAAACCCCTGACAGTCCCCCGCCCCCCTCCAGAGTCAGGCCGGCGCCAGCACCGGGCCGAGCCGTCACCTCCCCGACTCCAGCACCAGCTCCTCCCGCCCCTCCACCGAGCCACCGGCTCTTGCACCCGGCCAAGCCTCCGCAGTCTACCAGCCGCTGGCTCTCTGCGTCACTCCTCACGCCCCCGTGCTGAGGAGGAGGGACGCGGCAAGCAGCAGGGACGGGGGGGGAATGGATCGGAGGAGGCAGTGGGGGGAGTCTCGTGGAAGTTGTCCCGCGGTGGGTCAGTGGCAGTGCCAAGGAAGGCTAAACCTTCCCTGGCCTCTTATACCCGCCGCCCATGGATAGGATGAAATTAAGAAGAGGAAAGTGTAGGGTCAGTTAGATTGATAAATGATTTTCTAAGGGTTAGTGGTGGAAATCACAATGTTTGAGACATCTTAAACAAAAGTGAACAAAAAATATAGAAAATACAATGTAGGGCAAAAATTCTGAACAGTCGGGAATGTGTAGCTGAGAAAACTGGTGCAGTGTTTTTATCTCTAGTTTTTAGTATAATGATACAGAGGATGAGAAAAAGATGCAAAGCTGCTTGTAGGAAAAAGAGATGCTAGAGAGGTACCCTAGGATTCAAACCTGAAGAGGAAAATGCTAGAAACATGGTTTCCAGTTCTGATCTTAGTTTCACTGGTGTAAATCTAGGTCAGATCCATTGATGCCACTAATGCTAAACTGGATTTATATTGAAGAACCTGACATAATCGGATTCATGGGCTTCTTGTTCAAGGAAGTCAAAAAGACGGGAGTAATCAAAAGCATTAGAAGCTGCACTGGAATCAAGTAGGAGATGAAGGTGGGAGAATCCTGAAGGTTGTATCTGGGCTGCAGAGGATTCTTCAAGAAGAAAAATCCATTATACTCTTTTACAAAGAAAAGGGTGGTTTTCTATGCAATGTGTAATTTATGCAAACTAATATTATTACACTGTGAAAGAAACATGTTCCTTAAACATCTCCTCATGTAGTTAGCAAAAGACCTTCTGTAACTAAAGGTTTTTTAACCTTTTTTTTTTTTAAGGTTTTTAAGGTCAGGCTTGACAAAGCCCTGGCTGGGATGATTTAACTGGGACTTGGTCCTGCTTTGAGCAGGGGGTTGGACTAGATGACCTTCTGGGGTCCCTTCCAACCCTGATATTCTATGATTCTATGATTAAATAAAAACATATATATGCTAAGGAAGACACAGCCTAATATATTAATTCTGAATTGTCAGACCTGCCAATTTTTTTCCTGTTGTTACTATGCTGGTGATAAGATAGAAGAATAACACAGCACACCCTGGAAGCACAAGAGTTTGGTACAATTTGTGGCTCTTTCATCCATTTTTAATTCTCTGTATTCTTACAGCTGTGTTTGGTATCTTCACTTTTGTTTTTAGATTGCTGTTATCCCAAATTTTTGCTTTTTAAAATTATTTCAGACCCTTCCTCCTGCCCCCTCCCACTCCCACATATACTCACATCTTGTCACAGACTTGCTGTGTTCTCCTTTGTTTCTTACTAAAAATGTTAGGCAATGTACAGAACAAATAGAAATACATGGTCCCTGCCACCAGGAGATGATATTACAGTCTAAGGTCTTCATCCCACAAACACTTATGCATGTGAGTAATTTTATACCTATGATTCATAGATTCTAACACCAGAAGGGATTGTTATGATAATCTAGTCTGACCTCCTGTATAGCACAGACCATAGAACTTCCCCAAAATAATTCCCAGAGCATCTCTTAGAAAAAACATCCAATCTTGATTTTAAAATAGCCAGCAATGAAGAATCCACCATGACCTTTGGTAAATTCCAATGGTTAATTACTCTGACCGTTAAAAATGTACACCTTATTTCCAATCTGAATTTGTCTATCTTAAACTTATAGCTATTGGATCATGTTATACCTTTCTAGATTGAAGAGCCCATTATTAAATATAGTTCCCCAGTAATTACTTATAGACAGTAATCAAGTCACCCCTTTACCTTCTTTTTGTTAAGCTACTCACTTATGCCTCTCACATGATTAGCACATTAGCTCTTTTGGTCAGAGTGTCACTCTGGGATCTTATGTTCAGCTGATTATCCCATCAAGTCTGTTTCAGAGTCACTGCTTTCCAGGATAGAGTCCCCGATTCTGTAATGATGACCTACATTTTGTTCTTTGTTTCTTTGTTCCCAGATGTATACATTGACATTTAGCCATATTAAAATGCATATTGTTTGCTTGTTCCCAGTTTGCAAGTGATCTAGATCACTCTGAATCAGTGGCCTGTCCCCTCCATTATTTACCACTCTGCCAATTTTTATGTCATCTTCAAACTTTATCAGTGATGATTTTATGTTTTCTTCCAGGTCATTGATAAAAATATTAAATATTGCAGGGGCAGGAACCAGTCTCTCTGGGGCACTCTCACTGGAAACAGAATGCTCAAAGATTATTCCCCATTTACAGTTACATTCTGAGACCTATCTGTTAGCCAGTTTTTAATCCATTTAATGTGTGCTGTGTTAATTTTATAGTCTAGTTTTTAAATCAAAATGTCATGCGGTACTAAATCAAATGACTTAGAGAAGTCTAAGTATATTGCATCAACACTATTACCTTTATCACAAACTCATACCTTTATCTGAAACTTCTAATCTCACCAAAAACAAAAAACAAATCAATTTAGTTTGATAGGACTTATTTTCCATAAACTCATGATGATTTGCATTAATTACGGTGTCCTCCTTTAGTACTTTATTAATCAAGTCCCATTTCAGCCGCTCCAGTATCTTGCTCAGGATCGATGTCAGGATGTCAGCCTATAATTACCCCGGATATCCTGTTTACCCCTTTTAAAAATTGGCACAATATTAGCTTTCTTCCAGTCTTCTGGAACTTCCCAGTGCTCCAAGGTTTATTGAAAATCAGTGTTAATGGTCCACTGAGCTCCTTAGCCAGCTCTTTTAAAACTCTTGAATACAAGTTATCTGGACCTACTGATTTTAAAATCTCTGACTTTACAATCTTCTGTTTAACATCCTCCTGAGATACTAGTGGAATGGAAAGACTGTCATCATCACCATATGATGAAATTGATTCATCTGTTTTTTCCCCAAATACAGAACAATAATATTTACGGAATACCTTTCCCTTTTCTGCATTACTATTGATCATTTTACTGTTTCTATCTGGTAATGGATCAATACCATTGTCAGGATTTTTTTTGTTCCTAATATATTTTTTAAAATTCCTTTTTATTGTCCTTAGCTCTGCTGGCCATAGATGTCTTGTTGTGGCCTTTAGTTTCCCTTATCAATCTTATACAGTTCCTAATGTCTGATTTATATTCATTACTATCTACTTTTCCTTTCGTATATTATATTTTTATATTTTACAGCTGCCTTCATTTCCCCTCTAAACCAGTTTGGTTTTTAACCAACATGGACATCTTCCAGAGTTGTGGGATTGTGGCTTTTTGGTCATCTAGTAAAGTGTTCTTAAATGATTCTCAATTACATTCACATTTTTCTGATTAAATTCTTCCTCCCACCTGATTTGGCTCGCAATTGTTTTCAACTTTGACCCTATTAACTCACCAAGAAATCAAGAATGTATGTTATTGCTGGGTGCGTATCTATGTGTGTGTGTGTGTGTGTATACACATGTATGTATATATACACACACCAGTAATATATTATATAATATAAAAAACCACATGTGTGTATGTGTATGTGTGTCTTGTGCATTATGAGTAGTCCTATTGTGTTCAGTGAGACTATATACTGCATAAATTTACTCAAATGCTTAAGTGTTCTCCGAAAATTGGAGCCTAACTTTAGAAGTGATGTGACAAGGCAAAGTAACAAAAAAGCAGGTATGGGGCAGGTTCAGGAAGGACAAGATTTGCAGCATAAGATCATGCAGTTACTTGGGTTAGATACATGCATACTTTGATGAGTCAAAAGTATTTTAACAAATAATAATTATTGTTATTGACTGTCATTTATCCCAGAAAGTACTTGTTTAAACATAGAATAGAAAAAAGTTAAAAGTGAAATAAAATATATCAAAAAACAATTACAATAAAATATGCAGTGGATAATTTATGGACCATTAAAGACATAAGCAAAGCAAGTTTTTAACTATTGTGACAAAGTTCTGTTCATGCCTCTGTGTGTCCCACGTTTCCTGGCGGATTTCGCTAGCCTGAGAGGCTCAATGTGACCCTCCACATAACTCTTCTTTCTCTAGAGACAAGGGTCACAGTCTACTGAGCCATTTTCATCATAAGCCAGCGAGGGAGGTGAGGAGAAGTTATCCTTCCTTGCACAGTCTCTGTTGTCTCCCAGTCTCAGTGATTAAACAGGGGGCAAAGGTGTGTGGGGGGGGGGAAGCCTGGGCCCACCCTCTACTCCAGGCTCCAGCCCAGGGACCCTAATAATATCAGCTATGGTAGCTGACCTTTTAGAAACATGACATGTACAATTCCCTGGGCTCCTTCCCCACAGCAGCCCTCACTTCCTCAAGCTCCACTTCACCCTTACCTCAGGGCCTCCTTCCTTGTGCCTGATATGGTGTGTACTACTCAGTCTCTCCAACCGCACAACTTCTTCCCACAGCTCCTGACATGCACACTCACCTGACTGACGAGGAGGCTTTTAACTAGTTTCAGCCAACCCCTGATTGGCTTCAGGTGTCCCAATCAACCTAGCATTCTCCCTGCCTTCTGGAAAGTTCTTAATTGGCCCCGGGTGTCTTAATTAACCAGGAGCAGCTTCCATTTCACTTAACCTGGTACCAGGGATTTGTTTAGCCTGGAGCGAATCTCTCTCTCTCCCCCACTGCTCTCCCATAGCCTTCTAGCTTGGAGGGAGGTGGGAAGCTGCTACTCCTGCTGCTGCTAGGCCCTAAGCTCTCCCTGCTGCTCCAGCTGCTCCCCTGGCTGGGCCAGACACCCGCCCCCCCGTTCTCTGCTACTTGGCTGCTGGACCCCCCACTCTTGGGTGCTGCTACTACTCCAACTGCAGCCCCAGTGGGGTGGCTGCTAGCCCACTCCACAGAGAAGAGGAGTGAGGGACCCCAGCCACTGCTGTTGTGGATACCACCACCACCACCACCTGAGAGGGGTCCTTTCTGCCCGCCTGGACCACCACCTGGACTTCCTGGAGCTGCTACTGCTGTGGAGTCTGTTGCCTGGAGCTGCTGAAGCCCTGAGGAGGAGAAGAAGACCATCTATCAGTGGGGGAGCACCTGGAGACTTTGCAGACCACCATGGAGGGGGCCCTAAGACTGAGTAATTTTCAAACTGTGCTCTTGTGGTGGGGGTCTTGACTCTGTTGCCTGGGACACAGGGGATATGGCGTAGAGCTACCCCCCGATCCATCTGTGTGTCTCCCCAACCCCCACCACTACTACCACCACCACTGCCCCCTCCACCACCCCCACTGGCTGTATACCATCTGCCTCAGCTCCCGCCTCTGGACTCAGCTGCTTGCTTGGCTTACCATGCCCTATTTCCACTCTTTGGGCCGGAAGCAGGAGCCAGCTTAAAAAAGACTTCTGCAAGTGCACGTGGGCACATGTGCCCCCCCTGGACTGCCTACCCCCCAGCTTTGCCCTTTACTACCTGCCCCATTTGCCACTTGTAGCTTTGCCCCCTCTTTTGCCCCAGCCCCCCTTACTAGCTTCAGTTTGTTTGCCTGCCCCGCCTATTTCCTTCTGCAGCCTTTGTTTGTTTGCCCCGCTCCAGCCTCTGAAGCTAGCCCCTTGGTTTCCCTGTTCTATCCCCAGACCGCTTAGCCCCTTGCTCCGTGTGCCCATGCCCCCTTCCATGCGCTTGTGCAACTCCCCATTTTAGTTTCAACCCCTTTCACTGCACCCCGAATGTTGTTGTATCCCCCCCCCACCCTAGTGCACCAAGAGGAGCCGGAATTCCACCTTGGGTTGGTGACTGACCCCTAACCCTGATTGCGCCCCCAGCCAGCCCACCCCTTTTGGCGCCCTCCTCCCCTGCCTGCAGCCTAGCGGGGAGGAGTGGTCAACCTGCTTCCCCTCTCCCCTCCTCCTTCTGGTGTCTCTCCTTCCCTCCCTGCTCATGATGGAGGGGGATGAGACGGGTGGGGCTCCTACAGCAGCCCGAGCTAACCCTCCCCCATCTACCCCTCTGTTACCCCCCCAAGCTTCTACCTCCGCTGCCGAACCATCTGCCACCGCCCCCGCTGGGGCACCAGCAGCGACAGGCACCGGGGTGACCTCCGCTGCTGCCACGTCTCTCACCCCCTCAGATTCGGGGGGAGCCCCCCCAGCCGGCGGGAAGGGCCAGGGGAAGAAGAAAGGGAAGGGCCCTGTTAAGAAGACCAGGCCCTCCATGGCAGGGGCTGCCCCCAATGCCCCAGCCCCACCGCTGGCTGGGGCGTCCCTTCCCGCTGTTCCCTCCACCAGCTCTGCAGGTGTCCCTCCCCCGGCCCCCAGGGCGTACGCCCAGATGGCGGCAGCCCCCCCGCCTGCCGCTACGTCATCTCTCCTGCCCACCGCCTCCACTACCATCTATAGCGGCCGGGGCCCCTTTCCCTCCATGACCTGGAAGCATGGCGTCCGTTGCCTCCTGGTGCCCTCCTCGCCCCACGTGGAAAACTATGTGCGGGCGTTGGCGAGGGTGGTGGGGCCCACGGCCATTGTGGCGGCCTCCAAAATATATGGCAAGGTCGTCTTCTTCTTAACATCGGAGGCCGCCGCCCAGGAGGCGGTGGAGAAGGACCTGGCAGTCGGGGGCGTTTTTGTCCCCTTAGAGCCGCTAGAGGACCTGGGCGTCCGCCTGGTCCTGACCTCTGTCCCTCCCTTTCTTCCCAATGCCGCCCTCTTACCCACCCTTTCTACCTTGGGGAAGCCCATCTCTGTCATCAGCCCTCTCCCGTTGGGCTGCAAAGACCCCGCCCTCCGTAACGTCCTCTCGTTCCGCCGGCAAGTGCAGCTTCAACTGCCGCCGGCGGCGCGTGATGGCGAGGCACTGGAGGAGTCCTTCCTAGTCCCCTACCAGGGGGCCCGTTACCAGGTGCATTACTCCATGGGGGAGGCCCGGTGCTACCTCTGCCAGGCGATGGGGCACGTCCGGAGGGACTGCCCCCTGGCCCGGGAAGGAGGGCCATCCAGGACCCCCGAGCCCCGGCAGGGCACCGGCCCCATCATCGCCGGCACCCCTGGCTGCCCAGCACCCGAAACCACCCCTCCTCCTTCCCAGTCCACCATTGCTCCTGCTCAGGCCCAAGGGGCACCTCCCCAACTATGCCCAGATGAGTGGGAGAGTCCCGCCCCCACTGCTTGGAATCTGGCGGGGCCTGTGGAGGAGGGTGTGGCAGGGACACCGCCGGGCATGGGAGAGGGCCCGCCCCAAGGGGAATCTTCCCTCCCTTGTGCTGCCCCACCATTATCCTCTCGAATCCCTGAGCCATCGCTTCTGCCCCCTGACACAACCCCTGCTAGCCAGCCCCCAGATGATGCCATAGAGGGCTGGGCCCTAGTCCAGGGGAAACGGGGCAAGTGGAAGGCTCGAGCTCCGCTCCTCCCATCTGATGCGGAGGCCCCCCGGAAGACCAGGAAAGGGGGCACAGATGCTGAGCCTTCCGCTTTACCCACGGGTGTGTTCCACCAACCGGTGCTGGCTGGGGAAGACGTGGCAGCACTGGAAGGCAGTATCTCCCCTCCACAGGAGTCCCTCTCCTCCAAGGCCCCCGAGGCTCTATCTGAAACCTCAGTGTGCCCCGAGGCAACAGTAGCATCAGGTAGCAGCGGGGAGAATCCCGAGGTGGCGGAAACTGATCTTCCATCAATATAAGAGGAGATCGAAGCCCTGGGTCTGACCCCGGTTACCCAGGGGGAGGACGACCCTATGCCAGCGGGCCTCGATATAGGTGACTTCACTCCAGCCTCCCTTTCCCCATCCTCCCTCCCCCTAACCGTTGCTTCCGCTCCCACCTCCGAGGGGCCCCTGGACTCCTCCATAAACCCGGCTGCAGATGCCACCCCACTGAGAGCCGCCGAACCTGTTGAGGCAACGGCCAGTGCCACGCAGCCGGGACCTGAGCCACCAGGGGCCACCATCATTGGTGAGGAGCATTCGACCTCCTTCCTGGGAGAGAGCCCTACAGAAGAGAGTCCACCCCCTGATGCCATGGCTGCCAAATGCACCATAGAGCCTGCGCCCGGCATCACTGAGAGCCCTCTCCCCACCCAGAATTTCACGTCTAACCTTGCCCCTGCCCCTGCCCCGTCCCTATCCCGTCCACATCCCGAGATGTTATTGCCACTCCTGGGGCTGTCTCCTTCCCCTTGCCAACAGATGACCCCCAGGGAGCAGCCTTTGTGTTTCCCCGTCCCGACCTACCAGGGGCTGCTATCATCCCTCCGCCGCCCCCTATCGCCCCAGCATTCAGGTCAACCCATCTGGAGCCCCGTCGGGGGTCCGCACCCTGTCTCCCCGTCTCGGTGGGCCACAGGGCTGTACTAAGGGCCCCGTCGGGGAGTAACCAGACCATAACTCCAGCCCCCCATGCGCTGCGAGAGGAGTTGCGTGAGTTTCTAGAAGACGTCCGTGGCTCCCGCAACAAAGTACAGCTTGCCCTCCAGCGATGCGGGGACTTTAATCAAATCCTCCGGGCCGCAAGGGCCCTCATGGGGGAGGGTAAAAGGACCGGGAGGCAGGGCGCCGCGGCCTACCAGCGGGTCCGCCTCTTCCGTGACTTACTCACCTACGGGGTGCGTCACGGACTGCTGCGTGGCCCGCCGGGAGCCACGAGCATCCCTGCCGGCGAGGATCCCCCCCAGCCCTCCTCATGGCACCCTTTACCATCGCAACATTGAACACCCGTGGCTGTAGGATGGGTCTCCGCAGGTCCCAGGTGCTCTCCTTCCTTCGGGAGGGGAGGTACTCTGTGGTTTTCCTGCAGGAGACCCATACGGATCCGACCGCCGAAGACAGCTGGCGGCTGGATTGGGGGGACAGGGTCTACTTTAGCCACCTCACAGTTCATACGGCTGGAGTGGCGATCCTGTTCTCCCCCGATCTACGGCCCAAGGTGCTGGGGGTCACCGAGGCTGTGCCAGGCCGCCTGCTGCACCTCCGGGTCCACATGGAGGAGCTCGTAGTCAACCTCGTCAACATCTATGCCCCAGCAGCGAGCCCGGAGCGGCTGCAATTCTATCAGCAGGCGTCCGCCTTCCTCGGCACCTTGGATCCTCATGAGTGCCTGGTCCTGGGAGGGGACTTTAACATCACCTTCGAGGAGCGGGACCGCTCGGGGACCAAGCAGAGCCCGGCCACCGTCGCCGTCCTCCAGGACACAGTCGAACACCACTCCCTGGTGGACGTCTGGCGCACCACCACCTGGATGACATTTCCACGTTCAACTTTGTCCGGGTGGAGGCCCATCGGTCGCGCCACTCCCGGTTGGACCGCATTTATTTATAACACTTTCATCTTTCACGAGCCCACTCCTCCAGCATCCGGCCGGTCCCATTTTCTGACTATCATATAGCCACCGTGACAGCCTCCCTCTGCGCGGAGAGGCCGGGGCCGGCCTATTGGCATTTTAACAACAGCTTGCTGGAGGATGCGGGCTTCGTGGCGTCCTTCCGGGAGTTCTGGCTGGCCTGGCGAGGGCAGCGGCGTGCCTTTCCCTCAGCGCGGCGGTGGTGGGACCTTGAGAAGGTGCGCGCCCAGCTCCTCTGCCGTGACTATACCCGGGGCGCCAGCCAACGGAGGGATGCGGCGATAGAGCAGTTGGAACGGGAGGTCTTAGAGCTGGAGAGGCCTCTGGCCGCCAGCCCCGAGGATCCACCCCTCTGTGGAGCATGCCGGGAGAAGCGGGAGGAGCTCCGGACCCTCGAGGACCATCGGGCCCGGGGTGCCTTTGTTCGATCCCGCATCCGTCTCCTTCGGGAGATAGATCGCGGCTCCCGCTTCTTATACGCACTGGAGAAAAAGAGGGGGGCTAAGAAACATATCATCTGCCTACTGGCAGAAGATGGCACCCCCCTCACGGATCTGGTGGAGATGTGCGGGAGGGCAAGAGCCTTCTACGCAAGCCTTTTCTCCCTGGATCCGACCAATCCTAACGCTTGCAGAGTGCTTTGGGAGGAGCTCCCGACGGTGAGTACGGGCGACCGAGACTGGCTAGAGCTGCCTCTCACTCTGGCCGAGTTCTCGGAATCCCTCCGTTGCATGCCCACCAATAAATCTCCAGGCATGAACGGGCTGACTGTGGAGTTCTACCGCGTGTTCTGGGACGTCCTGGGCCCAGACCTAGTCACTGTCTTGGCCGAGTCTTTGCAGAGCGGGGTCTTCCCTCTTTCGTGCAGGCGAGCCGTGCTGGCCTTATTGCCAGAAGGGGGACCTCCGCGATTTACGAAATTGGCGTCCCGTCTTGCTCCTCAGCACGGACTACAAAGTTGTGGCAAAAGCCATCTCACTGTGGCTAGGGTCCGTGCTGGCGGGCGTGGTTCACCCAGACCAGACCTACACCGTCCCGGGCCGCAGCATCTTCGACAACCTATATCTGGTCCGGGACCTATTGGAACTTGGGTGCAGGGATGGTCTGTCGTTCGCCCTCCTGTCCTTAGATCAGGAGAAGGCGTTCGACAGGATGGATCACGGGTATCTCCTGAGCACTCTGCAAGCGTTTGGCTTCGGACCCAGGATTGTGAGTTTTCTCCGGGTGCTGTACGCCTCCGCAGAGAGTTTGGTCAGGCCCAACTGGACCCTGACCAAACCGGTCAGCTTCGGGCAAGGAGTACAGCAGGGGTGCCCCCTCTCGGGCCAGCTGTACGCTCTGGCGATCGAGCCCTTCCTCTGTCTCCTCCGAAGGAGGTTGACAGGGTTGGTGCTGCGGGAGCCGGAGCTGCGGCTGGACCTGTCGGCGTACGCTGATGACGTGCTCCTCGTGGTCCAGGACCCGGGCGACTTGGTGCGGGTGGAGGCTTGCCAGGCCATCTATTCAGCAGCCTCCTCTGTGTGGGTCAACTGGGTCAAGAGCTCTGGCTTGGTGGTAGGGGACTGGCGGCAGGCGAGCTCCCTCCCACCTGCGCTTCAGGCCATCCGGTGGAGCACGGGTCCGCTGCTCTATCTGGGTGTTTACCTTTCTGCCACGCATCCCTCTCGGCCAGAGAACTGGCAGAATTTAGAGGACGGGGTGATAGAGCAGCTCCGGAAATGGACAGGACTACTCCGGTGCGTCTCCCTTCGAGGGAGAGCGCTAGTCCTTAATCAACTAGTGCTGTCCATGCTCTGGTACCGGCTCAACACCCTGGTCCCGGCCCCAGCTTTCCTGGCCAACCTCCGGACATCGATTCTAGAGTTCTTTTGGTCAGGACTGCACTGGGTCCCTGCAGGGGTTCTCCATCTACCTCTGGAGAAGGGAGGGCAGGGCCTAAAATGTCTGCTTACTCAGGTCCATGTCTTCCGCCTCCAGACCCTGCAGAGGCTCCTTTATGGTGCAGGTAGTCCGGCGTGGAGCATACTGGCGCACGCCTTCCTGCGCCGCTTCCGAGGGCTCCGATACGACCGGCAGCTCCTTTATCTCCATCCGAGAGGTCTTCTGCGAGACCTCTCCAGGCTGCCGGTCTTGTACCAAGACCTCCTCCAGACCTGGAAACTCTTTACAATGACCAGGTCCGTGGCGGCCACCGAGGGGGCAGATCTCCTCGCGGAGCCCCTGCTACACAACCCCCAGCTCCGTGTGCAGGTGGCGGAGTCCCACTCGGTGCACCAGAGGTTGATCCTGGCAGAGGTCACAAGAGTCGGAGACCTCCTGGACTATGACCAGGGAGACTGGCTGGATCCCCTAACCTTCGCTCAGCGCATGGGGCTTTCCAGACCTTGTACTCCCCGATGCATACTTCAGGAGGTGAAGGCCGCTTTGCCGCCCGCTGCTCGGGTTTATCTCGACCGGGTCCTGCACGAGGGCACGCCCCACCCACCCGTTACCCCAGGCCCGCCGGACCTTTTAATTGGACCCCTGTCCCGTGGACCCAACCGCCTCCTTCACCCCTTCACTAGAAGCCGGCTGCACGAGATGCAGCCGGTCTGCTTTCAAACTGCGCCAAGAAAACATCTCTACACGCTCGTGCTCCACACCCTTCACGCCCGCATCCTTGTGTCCTGCCCCGATACAAAATGGCGGGACCTCTTGCCACCTTTGGAGGGTGAGGAGCCCCGGTGGGCCAGCCTATATTCCACCTTAGTCCCAAGGCCCGCCGGGGATGTCAGTTGGCGGCTCCTTCACGGAGCCATGAGCACGGGCGTGTACTTGGCGCGGTTCACTTCAATCCCAGACACCTGCCCCTTTTGCGGCGTGAGGGATACCCTGGCACATGTATACCTGGAGTGTGCCAGGCTGCAGCCCCTATTCCGGCTCCTCACCAATATTTTATTATGTTTTTGGTTGCACTTCTCCCCTCACCTTCTCATTTATGCACTCCCTATCCGTGGCCCCACAAAGTCACGGGATCTCCTGGTCAACCTCCTCCTGGCCCTAGCTAAAATGGCCATCTACAAAGCCAGAGTGAGGAGGTTGGCCGATGGAGTCTCCTGTGACTGTGGGGCCTATTTCCGATCCTCGGTCCGTTCACGTATCCGGGCAGAGTTCCTCTGGGCGGCGTCCTCTGACTCCCTTGACGCCTTTGAGGAGCAGTGGGCGCTGTCTGGGGTTCTCTGCTCAGTGTCCCCGTCCAGTTCCCTTTGTTTGACCCTTTGACCGCACTCCTGTCCCTGTTATTTTATCAGTTGTCCCCCGAAATTTTTTGGGTATCTAGGTCCTGTGGATCCCCCTTTTAGGCTGGGGGGGATCCTTTAGCGGTGGACCGGCTTAGCCCGCCCACTTCCCGGATCCCAATAAGACTGCTCTCCCATAGCTTTCTAGCTTGGAGGGAGGTGGGAAGCTGCTACTCCTCCTGATGCTAGGCCCTAAGCTCTCCCTGCTGCTCCAGCTGCTCCCCTGGCTGGGCCAGACACCACCCCCCGTTCTCTGCTATCTGGTTGCTGGACCCCCCACTCTCGGGTGCTGCTACTGCTGCAACTGCAGCTCCGCGGGGGGGGGGCTGCTAGCCCACTCCCCAGAGAGGAAGAGTGAGGGACCCCAGCCACTGCTGTTGTGGACACCACCACCACAACCACCACCTGAGAGGGGTCCTTTCTGCCTGCCTGGACCACCACCTGGAGATTCTGGAGCTGCTGCTGCTGCAGAGGCCGCTGCCTGGAGCTGCTGAAGCTCGAGGAGGAGAAGGAGAGGATCATCTACCAGTGGGGGAGCATCTAGAGACTCTGCAGACCACCGTGGAGGGGGCCCTAAGACTGAGCAATTTTGAAACTGTGCTCTTGTGGTGGGGGTCTTGACTGTGTTTGTAGGGACACGGGGGGGGGTGGCGTGGAGCTGCCCCCCAATCCATCTGTGTGTGTCCCCAACCCCCACCACTACTACCACCACCGCTGCCCCCTCCACCACCCCCACTGGCTGTATACCATCTGCCTCAGCTCCTGCCTCTGGACTCAGCTGCTTGCTTGGCTTGCCACGCCCCCTTTTCACCCTTTGGGACAGAAGCAGCAGCCAGCCTAAACAGACATTGTGCAAGTGCACGTGGGTGCACATGCCCCACCCCGGACTGCCCACCCCCAGCTTTGCCCTTGCAACCTGTCCCATTTGCTACTTGCAGCGTTGCCCCGCCCTTTTGCCCCAGCCCTTGCTTACTATCTTCAGTGTGTTTGCCTGCCCCACCCATTTCCTCCTGCAGCCTTTGTTTGTTTGCCCCACCCCAGCCTCTCAGGCTAGCCCCTTGGTTTCCCTGCCCTACCTCCAGCCTACTTAGCCCCTTGCTCCGTGTGCCCATGTCCCCTCCCATGCGCTTGTGCAACTCCCCATTTTAGTTTGAACCCTCTTCACTGCACCTCCAATGTTGTTGTATCTCCCCCTCCCCTAGTGCACCAAGAGGAGCCGGAATTCCACCCTGTGTCAGCGACTGAACCCTAACCCCTGATTGCCCCCCGTCCAACCCACCCCTTTTGGCGCCCTCCTCCCCTGCCTGCAGCCTAGCGGGGAGAAGTAGTCAACCTGCTTCCCCTTTCCCCTCCTCCTTCTGGTGTCTCTCCTTCCCTCCCTGCTCATGATGGAGGGGGATGAGATGGGTGGGGCTCCTCCAGCAGCCCCAGCTACCCCTCCCCCACCTGCCCCTCTGTCACCCTTCCCAAGCCTCTACCTCCACCGCCGAACCATCTGCCACTGCCCCCACTGGGGCACCAGCAGCGACGAGCAGTGGGGTGACCTCCATTGCTGCCATGTCTCTCATCCCCTCAGATTCGGGGGGAGTCCCCCCAGCCGGCGGGAAGGGCCAGGGGAAGAAGAAGGGGAAAGGCCCCGCTAAAGAGACCAGGCCCTCCATGGCAGGGGCTGCCCCCAATGCCCCGGTCCCATCTCCAGCTGGGGCGCCCCTCCCCGCTGTTCCCTCCACCAGCTCTGCGGGTGTTCCTTCCCTGGCCCCCAGGGGGTACCCCCAGGTGGCGGCAGCCCCCCCGCCTGCCGCTACGTCATCTCTCCAGCCCACCGCCTCCGCTACCATCTATAGCAGCCGGGGCCCCTTTCCCACCATGACCAGGAAGCATGGCGTTCGTTGCCTCCTGGTGCCCGCCTCACCCCACGTGGAGACCTATGTGCGGGCGTTGGCGAGGGTGGTGGGGCCCACGGCCATTGTGGCGGCCTCCAAAACGTATGGCAAGGTCGTCTTCTTCTCAACATCAGAGGCCGCCACCCAGGAGGCGGTGGAGAAGGGCCTGGCAGTCGGGGGCGTCTTTGTCCCCTTAGAGCCGCTAGAGGACCTGGGCGTCCGCCTGGTCCTGACCTCTGTCCCTCCCTTTCTCCCCAGTGCCGCCCTGTTACCCGCCCTCTCTACCCTGGGGAAACCCATCTCTGTCATCAGCCCTCTCCCGTTGAGCTGCAAAGACCCCGCCCTCCGTCACGTCCTCTCGTTCCGCCGGCAAGTGCAGCTTCAACTGCCACCAGCGGCGCGTGATGGAGAGGCACTGGAGGGGTCCTTCCTAGTCCCCTACCAGGGGGCCCGTTACCAGGTGCATTACTCCATGGGGGAGGCCCGGTGCTACCTCTGCCGGGTGATGGGGCACGTCCGGAGGGACGTTGGCCCGACAAGGAGGGGATCCGGGACCCCAGAGCCCCGCCAGGGCACCGGCCCCATCAACGCCGGCACCCCTGGCTGCCTGGCGCCCAAAACCACCCTCCTCCTTCCCAGTCCACCATTGCTCCCGCTCAGGCCCAAGGGGCACCTCCCCAACTATGCCCAGACGAGCGGGAGAGCCCCACCCCCGCTGCTTGGAATCTGGCGGGGCCTGTGGAGGAGGGTGCGGCAGGGACACCCATGGGAGAGGGCCCGCCCCAAGGGGAATCTTCCCTCCCTTGTGCTGCCCCACCATTATCCCCTCGAGTCCCTGAGACATCGCCTCTACCCCAACACAACCCCTGCTAGCCAGCCCCCGGATGATGCCATGGAGGGCTGGGCCCTAGTCCAGGGGAAGTGGGGCAAGCGGAAGGCTCGAGCTCCGCTCCTTTCATCTGATGCGGAGGCCCCCCGGAAGACCAGGAAGGGGGGCACTGATGCCGAGCCTTCCGCTCTACCCATGGGTGTGTTCCACCCACCAGAGCCGGCTGGGGAGGACGTGGCAGCACTGTAAGGCAGTATCTCCCCTCCACGGGAGTCCCTCCCCTCCAAGACCCCCAAGGCGCCATCTGAAACCTCAGTGTGCCCCGAGGCAACCGTTAAGTCAGGTGCGAGTGGGGAGCATCACGGGGTGGTGGAAAAGGATTTTCCGTCCATATATGAGGAGATTGAGGCCCTGGGTCTGACCCCAGTTACCCAGCGGGAGGACGACCCTATGCCAGCGGGCCTCGATCTGGGCGATTTCACTACAGCCCCCCTTACCCCATGTTCCCTTCCCCTAACCATTGCTTCCGCTCCCACCTTCGAGGAGCCCCTGGACTCCTCCATCAACCCGGCTGCAGATGGCACCTCGCTGAGAGCCACCGAGCCTGCTGAAGCAACGGCCAGTGCCACGCGGCTGGGACCTGAGCCACCAGGGGCACCCCTCGTTGGTGAGGAGCATTTGACCTCCTTCCCGGGAGAGGGCCCTACAGAGGAGAGTCCCCACCCCCTGATGCCGTGGCTGCCAAATCCACCATAGAGCTTGCGCCCGGCATCCCTGAGAGCCCTCTCCCCGCCCAGACTCTCACCTCTAATCCTGCCCCTGCCCCTATCCTGTCCACCTCCCGAGATGTTATTGCTGCCCCTGGGGCTGTCTCCTTCCCTTTTCCAACAGATGACTCCCAGGGAGCAGCCTTTGTGTTTACCCGTCCCGACCCACCAGGGCTGCTGTCCTCCCTCCGCTGCCCCCATCACCCCAGCGTTCAGTCCAACCCATCTGGAGCCCCGTCGGGGGTCCGCACCCTGTCTGCCCGTCTTGGTGGGCCATGGGGCTGTACCAAGCGCCCCGTCGGGGAGTAACCAGGAGACCGTAACCCCAGCCCCACATGCGCTGCGAGAGGAGTTGCGGGAGTTTTTAGAAGATGTCCATGGCTCCCGCAACAAAGTACAGCTTGCCCTCCAGCGATGGGGGGACTTTAATCAATCCTCCGAGCCACAAGGGCCCTCATGGGGGAGGGTAAAAAGACCGGGAGGCAGGGCGCCGCAGCCTACCAGGGGGTCCGCATCTTCTGTGACTCCTTACTCACCTACGGGGTAGGTCATGGAGTGCTGCGCGGCCCGTCAGGAGCCGCGAGCATCCCTGCTGGCAAGGATCCCCCCCAGCCCTCCTCATGGCACCCTTTACCATCGCAACATTGAACACCCGTGGCTGTAGGATGGGTCTCCGCAGGTCCCAGGTGCTTTCCTTCCTTCGAGAGGGGAGGTACTCTGTGGTTTTCCTGCAGGAGACCCATATTGATCCGACCACCGAAGACAGCTGACGGCTGGATTGAGGGGACAGGGTCTACTTTAGCCATCTCACAGTTCGTATGGCTGGAGTGGCGACCCTGTTCTCCCCCGACCTCAGGTGCTGGGGGTCGCCGAGGCTGTGCCGGGCCGCCTGCTGCACCTCCGGGTCCGCATGGAGGGGCTCGTAGTCAACCTCGTCAACATCTATGCCCCGGCAGTGAGCCCGGAACGGCTGCAATTCTATCAGCAGGCGTCCGCCTTCCTCGGCACCTTGGATCCTCATGAGTGCCTGGTCCTGGGAGGGGACTTTAACATCACCCTTGAGGAGCGGGACCGCTCGGGGACCGAGCAGAGCCCGACCGCCGCCGCCGTCTTCCAGGAGATAGTCAAACACCACTCCCTGGTGGACGTCTGGCGCACCACCACCCGGATGACATTTCCACGTTCACCTTTGTCCAGGTGGAGGCCCATCGGTCGCGCCACTCCCGGTTGGACCGCATTTATTTATCACGCTTTCATCTTTCACGAGCCCACTCCTCCAGCATCCGGCCGGCCCCATTTTCTGACCATCATATAGCCACCGTGACAGCCTCCCTCTGTGCGAAGAGGCCGGGGCCGGCCTATTGGCATTTTAACAACAGCTTGCTGGAGGATGCGGGCTTCATGGCATCCTTCCAGGAATTCTGGCTGGCCTGGCAAGGGCAGCGGCGTGCCTTTCCCTCAGCGCGGCGGTGGTGGGATCTATGGAAGGTGCGCGCCCGGCTCTTCTCCTGTGACTACACCCGGGGCACCAGCCGATGGAGGGATGTGGCGATAGAGCAGTTGGAACGGGAGGTCTTAGAGCTGGAGAGGCGTCTGGCCACCAGTCCCGAGGATCCACCCCTCTGCGGAGCGTGCCGGGAGAAGCAGGAGGAGCTCCGGACCCTCGGGCCCGGGGTGCCTTTGTTCGATCCCGCATCCGTCTCCTTCGGGAGATGGATCGCGGCTCCCGCTTCTTATACGCCCTGAAGAAAAGGAGGGGGGCTAAAAAACATGTAATCTGCCTACTGGCAGAAGATGGCACCCCCCTCACGGACCCGGTGGAGATGTGCGGGAGGCGAGAACCTTCTACGCAAGCCTTTCCTCCCCGGATCCGACCAATCCTAACGCTTGCAGAATGCTGTGGGAGGAGCTCCCTACGGTCAGCGCAGGCGACTGAGACTGGCTAGAGCTGCCTCTCACTCTGGCCAAGTTCTTGGATGCCCTCCATCGCATGCCCACCAATAAATCTCCGGGCATGGACGGGCGGACCGTGGAGTTCTACCGCGTGTTCTGGGACGTCCTGGGCCCAGACCTAGTCACTGTCTGGGCCGAGTCTTTGCAGAGCGGGGTCCTCCCTCTTTCGTGCAAGCGAGCCGTGCTCGCCTTATTGCCGAAGAAGGGGGAACTCCACGATTTACGAAATTGGCGTCCCATCTCGCTCCTCAGCACGGACTACAAAGTCATGGCAAAAGCCATCTCACTGCGGCTAGGGTGTGTGCTGGCGAACGTGGTCCACCCAGACCAGACCTACACCGTCCCAGGCCGCAGCCTCTTCGACAACCTATATCTGGTCCAGGACCTTTTGGAACTCGGGTGTAGGGATGGTCTGTCGTTCACCCTCCTGTCCTTAGATCAGGAGAAGGCGTTCGACAGGGTGGATCACGGGTATCTCCTCAGCACTCTGTAGGCGTTTGGCTTTGGACCCCAGTTTGTGGGTTTTCTCCGGGTGCTGTACGCCTCTGCAGAGTGTTTGGTCAGGCTCAACTGGACCCTGACCTAACCGGTCAGCTTCGGGCGAGGAGTACAGCAGGGGTGTCCCCTCTCGGGCCAGCTGTACGCTCTGGCGATTGAGCCCTTCCTCTGTCTCCTCCGAAGGAGGTTGACAGGGTTGGTGCTGCGGGAGCCGGAGCTGCGGCTGGTCCTGTCGGCGTACGCTGATGACGTGCTCCTCATGGTCCAGGACCTGGGAAACTTGGCACGGGTGGAGGCTTGCCAGGCCATCTATTCGGCAGCCTCCTCCGGGCGGGTCAACTGGGTCAAGAGCTCTGGCTTGGTGGTAGGGGACTGGCGGCAGGCGAGCTCCCTCCCACCCGTGCTTCAGGCCATCCGGTGGAGCACGGGTCTGTTGCTGTATCTGGGCGTTTACCTTTCTGCCACACATTACTCTCCGCCAGAGAACTGGCAGAATTTAGAGGGCGGGGTGATAGAGCGGCTCCGGAAATGGACAGGACTACTCCAGTGCCTCTCCCTTTGAGGGAGAGCGCTGGTGCTTAATCAACTAGTCCTGTCCATGCTCTGGTACCGGCTCAACACCCTGGTCCCGGCCCCGGGTTTCCTGGCCAACCTCCGGACATCGATTCTGGAGTTCTTTTGGTCAGGACTGCACTGGGTCCCTGAAGGGGTTCTCCATCTACCTCTGGAGGAGGGAGGACAGGGCCTGAAATGTCTGCTTACTCAGGTCCATGTCTTCCGCCTCCAGGCCCTGCAGAGGCTCCTTTATGGTGCAGGTAGTCCGGCGTGGAGCATACTGGCGCACGCCTTTCTGCGCCGCTTCCGAGGGCTCCGATACGACCGGCAGCTCCTTTATCTCCATCCGAGAGGTCTTCCGCGAGACCTCTCCAGGCTGCCGGTCTTCTACCAGGACCTCCTCCGGACTTGGAAATTCTTTTCAATGACCAGGTCCGTGGCGGCCACCGAGGGGGCAGATCTCCTCGCGGAGCCCCTGCTACACAACCCCCAGCTTTGTGTGCAGGTGGCGGAGTCCCGCTCAGTGCACCAGAGGTTGGTCCTGGCAGAGGTCACAAGAGTCGGAGACCTCCTGGACTATGACCGGGGAGACTGGCTGGATCCCCTGACGCTCGCTCAGTGCATGGGGCTTTCCAGACCTTGTACTCCCCGGCGCATACTTCAGGAGGTGAAGGCTGCTTTGCCACACGCTGCTCGGGTTTATCTCAACCGGGTCCTGCACGAGGGCACGCCCCGCCCACCCGCTATCCCAGGCCCGCTGGACCTTTTAATTGGACCCCTGCCCCGTGGACCCAACCGACCCCCTCACCCTTTCACTGGAAGCCGGCTGCACGAGATGCAGCCGGTCTGCTTTCAAACTGCGCCAAGAAAACATCTATATACGCTCGTGCTCCACACCCTTCACGCCCTCTCCCTCGTGTCCCGCCCCGATACAAAATGTGGGGACCTCCTACTACCTTTGGAGGCTGAGGAGCCTCGGTGGGCCAGCCTATATTCCACCTTAGTCCTGAAGCCCGCCGGAGAAGTTGGCGGCTCCTTCACAGAGCCGTGAGCACGGGCGTATACTTGGCGCGGTTCACCTCAATCCTAGATACCTGCCCCTTTTGCGGTGTGAGGGAAACCCTGGCCCATATATACCTGGAGTGTGCCAGGCTGCAGCCCCTATTCCGGCTCCTCACCAATATTTTATTTTGCTTTTGGTTGCACTTTTCCCCTCACCTTCTTATCTATGCACTCCCTATCCGTGACCCCACAAAGTCACGGGATCTCCTGGTCAACCTCCTCCTGGCCCTAGCTAATATGGCCATCTATAAAACCAGAGTGAGGAGGTTGGCCGATGGAGTCTCCTGTGACTGTGGGGCCTATTTCCGATCCTCGGTCCTTTCACGTATTCAGGCAGAGTTCCCCTGGGCGGCGTCCTCTGACTCCCTTGATGCCTTTGAGGAGTAGTGGGCACTGTCCGGGATTCTCTACTTAGTGTCCCCGTCTGGTTCCCTTCATTTGACCCTTTGACCACACTCCTGTCCCTGTTATTTCATTTGTTGTCCCCCGGAATTTTTTGGGTATCTAGGTCCTGGGGATCCCCCTTTTAGGCTGGGGGGGATCCTTTAGCGGTGGATGGCCTTCACCCGCCCACTTCCCGGATCCCAAAAGGACTACTTTTCTATAGCCATCTGTCCTTGCCCCGCCACACTATTCAATAAATAAAGAGCTGAAAAAGTACTTCAAACTTTATTAAAAATGTCCAGGAAACATCTAAATCTCATATTATGCTCCACTTGAATACACAGATTAATTTCCTTTTTCCTTTTGGTTGCTGCTAGACAAGTAATCAAATTGGTTTTCCAGTAGTTGATCAGACATTGGTCTGCAGGAGAAAAATCCCACAAGGCAATTCCAGCAAATCTCTCCATATGACTTGTCAGACAATTTTCTTCCGAGTCTTATAATAAATGTGTACACCCTGCTGTTCCACTATGTCTGTGCTGTACTCAGATGTAGTGGAGAGGCCTAGCTGCAGGCAGTTGTTTGGGATTCCCTGATTCAGAACCATCTAGCCCCAACACAAAGTCAAGGCTGAATGTGAGCAGCCCAACCAGTGGAGAACTGGACATAGCAGAGCTCTGCTCTGTCGCTCTGCCCTGCCCCAACCTGCCCTGATCTCAGACAACCCCCAACATACTCAAACATCATGAAACCAAATCATAATAGGTATTACCGAAGTGTCAAGTTATTTTGTTCCAGTTTCTTCTAACCTACTGTTTTGCAAATTGCAATGTCTTAATAAGTATTTAGAAACTCAGAATATACACTTGTTTCAAAAGATGGTGGATCAAATCTTGCAGTGTACCCTCAGTCCTCATTCAGACAAGACTCACTCAATGGGATGGCAGAATTTTGCCTAGACCATATGCAAAGGGAATGTTCTCTGCCATTCTGTAGTGTATCCATGGCTGCCTAACCGCACACACCATGAGGCCTGATCCAACACCCATCAAAGACAATGGAAAGTCTCCAACTGATTTCAGGGGACACTGGATCTCGCCTCCAAATCCCCAAGCCTTTCAATTTGAGATTCTCAGATGGGGTTGCCTGACAAAACAGGGAACTGGACTCAATGACCCAGAAGGCCTCTTCCAAATCTATGCCCTGTGTTCCTATGAGATAAAAGAATAACTAACTCTGTTAACTATAAGTAGCAGGCTTCTCTAGTCTCTGGAGATAGTTACTATATGCATAGCAGACAGACACAGCAGTGTACTACATACTCCCTCTGTTAGACAAACTCACGCTCAGCATCTGATGGGCCACAGGAGTTCAAGTTCCCTGTGAAGTAATAACATATAACAGATTTGGGGTGTCTGTACATATGTGGCCACAGCTGCATGACAAAACAGAACCTGGATGGGAACTACCATATTGTAATGAATCCATGGCTGCATCCCCCAGCTCATCAACAGGAATAGAACTTAGGACCTTCATCAACGAAAGTAACCCATATTTTTTCTCATCTTAATATTATCCATGGAGTGGTGAAAATGACCACTATGCTCTTCTACAGTACTTGTAGAATGACAAGCTCTTGAATGGAAGACCTTATAACTGAATTAATACACAATACAGGAGATAATGGTGCAAATGCACAAAGACATGGAAACACCATTGGTGGGGATCAGGGCTGGATTAACCACTAGCCACAGTAGGCCCATGCATATGACTCCTGTGATGGTTCTTGGGGTACCCAAGCCTGTGAGTCAACTTGTTATCCCACCTCAAGCAAAAGAGTCTTTTTTTGTGCTAGCTAGGTGCCAGTGTAACCCACACACCACCTGGGTGTGATGTTCTGTCCCATCTGGTGGCATCGAGACCACACAGAAAGAGATAAAATGAGTCTGTTCTACAGCCTTAACTAACAGGCAGTTGGTTTTTAGCTCATGTGGTAGAGGCTCATTCGCTAAACTCTAGAAGTCCCAGGTTCAATCCTGCCTGCCGACAACTGGGATCTGTCAGCATTACATCAGCTTCCTGGCACCATCAGTCTTTCAAGCACTCTCCTCTGGGCCCTAATTTTGCCTTGCAGGTTAACAATAGATGCACCCCAATATCCAAGCTACCTTAAATCACTCCCCTGTGATAGCCAGTCCTTGACACTGGCTACTCACAGAAATTCCAGTGCAGTGCACCCGTTTACAGTTTTACTTTAAACCACTGCTCCTATAAACCACATGGCACTTGTGAGCATTTATGATAAAACAAAATAAGGTTTATTTAAATAAGACTAAAGATATAACTAGAAATGAGAGAGTGGTGGAAACAAGTGGTAACAATACAAAGCAAAATCATAAAATGTGATCCTGCGTCTACACTTATCAATAGTTACCTTCCCTATGTAATAAAGTAGATTTTCCACACAAGTTCAGTCTCTGTTGCAGAGCTGGCTGGTTTCTCAATAACCAGGATCCAAAATGTTAATGAAAGCACCCTTGCTTCCCAAGGTATTTCGTCAGAGAAGGAATACACTCTGCTATAAGTCTTTTGTTTCTATTCATGACCATGGCACAGCTCTCTCTGTCGTCGTTATGTTTCTTTTTCACCTCTAAGAGGTTTTGATTGTTTGATAGTGCCTCTGATGGTTTGCCATTGATAGTTTTGGGAGGGAGCAAGGATGATCAACTAAGCCTTGCCTTACCTTGCCAGCTAATTAGGGAAGGGTTACAACTCCTTCTTGCTTAAATGAGTCATTCTCGAGGCACATTACCCCTTGGTGATTAATTTCTACCCCAAGTCCATCAAGTACACTTTCACTATAAATACATTGCTCTTTAATATTACCCATACATACATCTCACAATGGTTATAAGTCTGGAGAAATTACAAGCTTTCTGAAGACATGTCACATGATATCCCTTATGAATAATTACCGTTCAAGAAATGTGTTTGGTGTAATGAGTTTGTCAGTTTGAAGTGAGAGCTGTTCCCAAAATATTGGGGACCTTTTGTCATGGGGTCTCTGTGACACAGCTCTGAAGTCATGTGAAGACATTACAGTGACATCATCATGTACAGCCTGTAGCATAAGGCTGTATACTCCGGTGGAGCAAAAAGACCTACAAAGAAAGCTGTGATCTCAGTCCCATGGAATAGAGACCACTAAGGAGAATACCACCCCCACGCTCCCTGGGACAGAAAGCTCTGTGTTGAAGGCTCTTATGCCACTTTAGCAGAGCCTTCAGAGATGGCCAGTTACTAGCATTACAGTACCCATAGAGGACCCTCTGCTGTTTTGACAGGAGGCAACTCCCCATAAGGGTGCCTATGTCACAACCACCCAAAGCAAAATGTATGGCTGTCCGTCATATCCAACAATGCCATCACAGCATCTGTGTGTTTTCTTTTGGTGGTATAGTCTACCCTGTGAGGAGCAATGTCATGAGCAGATGTTGCATAGGAATGTATAGGCTCCCACTGAAGACTTGCAATGATACAAGGCCCTTTTTTCAATCAGTTTTGCATATCTGCCTTTCTCAACGTGTTTACAACCTTTATTGATAGCTGCTCTCCATTCAAGTCTGTCCTTGGAAGTTATGAATGTTTATGCCACATGAATTGAGATTCTGCTGAAGGATGTCTTTGAAGCATTTATGTTGACCACCCTTCCTGCGTTTTCTGAGTCTCAGTTCACCATAGAGGACTTTTGCCAGGAGTCTTTCCCCACCTGTTCTGATAACATGACCTGGCCATCTAAGCTGAGCTTTGATAATCATTACCCAGTTGCTGGTTGTAGCAAAGGGTAGCCATAGCAGAGGCAGGGCCCTAAGGCCCTTGTCTGGGATGTGGAAACGGCCTGGATTGCCTTGATCCATATCTTTATGAAGAACAGGATTTGAAGAATGATGCCCTTCACCCAACTTAGAAGAGCCTGTGCTTTCTGTATGCCTATGGGACATATGAAGTCAGGGCTGTGCTAAGTGCAGAGGAGGTGACAATGCAGCCCTGGTTTTTAGCCTTGTTTATTGTGGAATTGCCATCTCGGGGAAGGGGATATTGAAACTGCTTTCTAGTTACAATGTTGTCAAGGCTTGTGATTTTTATTACAAGTCACATGATATGTGGTGTTTTCTTGAAGCCCCAGATCCTGGAGTTATGTGAATGCACGAGAATCTCTCCTTCTGCTTTGTTTTTAAAGTACATTTCTAGCTCTGGTGTTGCTGAGAATAGCTTGAAAACACAACCCAAATACATCCTGAAGATGCAGAACCTAGGATGCAAATAAAAAGAAACCCAGTGTATATATCTGGAAAAAAACCACACATGATTTTAAGCCATGGTGATATCTGAGAGCTTGTGGCTTGTTCACTCAGCACCCTATTGGCTTTGGCCCTCTGAGGGTGTGGGTGAGTCTCAGAGCTTTAGGCAGGACAGACGAGCGGAAAATGAAGTTGCACCCATGGGAGTGGAAACTGTGTGAGCATCATTATGTTCCCGCCCCGCCCCATCATACCGGAAGTGATTTGAGACCCAAATTGCCTCGGTACTTGCACTTGTGTGCTCCGGCCAGCTCCCCGCTCCCTGAGACAAGGGTTCCCCCTGAGGCGGCGCCGACGACACCAGGAGCAGCAGGAAGGGAGGAGCGGCCGCCGTTGCTTGTGTGTTTGAGCCGATCCGCTCCCGGGACCCCAGGGAGGAGAGGCCGCGGGGACCGTGAGGGCGGCAGGAGGAGCAGGCGGGAGCCCCGGCGGCTCGGCCGGAGGCTGGCGATGGAGGAAGGTGAGGAGCTTCATGGCGTGTGCCCCCGTATCATCCTTCCCCGGGGCGCTAGGCCGGCCGTGGCCGGGGGGAGGGGCTGGGGCTCTGCCAGGCGGGCGTTAGGAGCCGCGGGGCGGGGGCGGGGGCGGGGGCCCAGTGACAACGGGGGCTGCTCGTGCGTCGCCCCTGTTTGACGCGGCCGTGAAGTGCCCGGAGCGGGTCCGGTCCGCGGCGGCGGCGGCCTGCGCTCGCTGTGGGGGCCGCTGGCCGTTGGATGGGCGGGGTGGGGTTGCCCCGCTGATGTCGGTCGCAGGTGACCGTGAAAACGGCAGCGCAGCCGATCGCGTCACGTTCAATGGCCGGAGCAGGGTGTCAATGGGCGCCCCGGGTTGCCTGCTCCGGGCTCGCCTTCGTGTGTTGTTAAACATTCGCGTTTCACTACATATCACGAGGCTTTTAAGTGGCTCCATGAGCCTGCACCCTTGCTTCGTTTTGCACCCGTTGGAGGATCTCGTCGTCACCCTGCGAGGTGCGAAGACGAAGCTAAACTTCGCGGGCGTCCAAGTCTGCTGCCCTACAGACCACTTGTTGCTTTACTAGTTGCAGATCTGTGCCGCTGTCTTCGCTCCTGTGTGCTCTGCAGTGGCTTACTGATCACAAATCCACCTACTCCATGCTATTTTCCTTTTACTCTAAACCACACTAGATGAAACAATGGTAATGCTTACAATTACTGGATTTACAAGTCCTCCTTTTCTTCTTGCGAATACAGACTAACACGGCTGCTACTCTGAAACCTGGATTTCTACAAGTTCTGTAAATGGGAAATTTCTATAATTGCAAATACTGATTTTATGGGGAAAAAAACCTGTGGCACTTCTGGAGCCAGAGAACAATGATACCGTATCCAGATGTTCCTAAATTGGGATGAGTCTTGTATTAGAAACATGGGACTATTCTTGTCAGGATGCTGCCATTTTAAAAATAAAATAAATTTACTACTGTGGTTGAAGTATTACTCTACTTGAAAGACTAGAGAGAGAGAGAAATAATTTTTTTCCCCAAATTATTTTGTGTTTTGAAATCACTCTGTGCATGGTCAGTTTTCCATTGTTGCTTATGTAGGTATAACCCTTCTTCTCACCCCCCAAAAATAAAAGAACCAGAAAATCTTGTAAAATCACAGAAGTTGGTAGGGAGTTTTAAGTGTTGTGCTGGCTCCTGAAGCTACTGTTGAAATCTAGTCAGTTTCATAACATGAGTTAAGTTGACATTGTCCTCTTGTAAGTTATTTTAGCTCCTACAGAAACACTTCATCGTCCCAATCCTGCAACTGCACCTGGATTGGTGAACCCGTAAAATCTATGGCACTCCAAGTGAACATGAGGATCCAACACAGAGATCTAATTGCATATAATTTCATAGTTTTTAGGATAAACCAGAAAACCTTGATGATTACTGTCTGCTGGTCGTTGCTGTTGCATGAAAGTATCCAAAAATGCATTGTCTTGGTACGTGGTGCTGAATATCCAGAAGTTTTTATACAGTTGTCAAATCTGTAATCTCAGCATTGCACATGTAAAAGGTTCAAATAATTCTGAATTATAAATGAATTTAACCCAACATCATTTTATAAACAATTAAAGTGAAGCCTTACTTTCTGCACAGGCATATCAGGAAGTCGAACAGAGGAGGTCTTTAACTAAAAGTTGAAGACAATTGTACTGGGAACCTTGGAACACTATGAAGTGGTCGTTTAAGATGAGAAGTTGCTGGAGATGAAGAACTAGAGCAGGGGTTCTCAAATTGGGGGTCGGGACCTCTCAGGGGGTCATGGGGTTATGTGGGGGGTTGTGAGCTGTCAGTCTCCACCCCAAACCCTGCTTTGCCTACAGCATTCATAATGGTGTTAAATATATAAAAAAATATTTTTAATTTCTAAGCTGCGGTCGCACTTAGAGGCTTGCTATGTGGAAGGGGTCACCAGTACAAAAGTTTGAGAATCTCTGAACTAGAGGCTGTGTCATAAAATCAAAATCCTGGACTTATTTTTAGTTGTCACCTTGTTTGACTTTCATTTCACTTAATTAAAAGGATTTACAGAAGTGGAAACAACATTTCTTTCTT
Organism: Dermochelys coriacea; assembly: GCF_009764565.3. Taxonomy (NCBI): domain Eukaryota; kingdom Metazoa; phylum Chordata; order Testudines; family Dermochelyidae; genus Dermochelys; species Dermochelys coriacea. The sequence continues at coordinate 43,878,427 of NC_050069.1, read as the reverse complement.
GTTTAAGAACTGAAACAACTGTAAATCAAACAGAAATAGCATACTTGTATATTTTGTTTATTGATTTTGTTAGCTGTTGAGCAATCCAAAAAACCAATGTCCAGATCATTTTGTGAACTGATCTGTATTTATATCAGAAATGGAAGTTTTAAGTTATTTCTTTTGGGATTTTTCTGTGATTACTGATAAATTCAGAGTTTACTGCAAGCATCTGTTATCATTAAAATTTAGATTGTTTGTTTGTCAGAAATATATATATGTAGGCACTAGCTGCAGTGGTAGCCTACTGATATTGATTTGATAATAGCTAGTATGACAGAGTAAGGCATCTAAGCTTTCCTTCTAAAATGCACACAAAATATCAATAAACTCTTACATGTAGATTTTACTTTTTCATATTGTATAAACGTAAATTATGTATCTGTTCTAATGCACTGAGTTTTTAACATTAGTATCTAACTTTTTTTAATCTCTTTAGAGCAAGATGGGAACTAACTCCATCTATATTTATTTGGATTTTTATACCATGCCACCATCATCAAATTTAAGCGCTCTAGAGATTTATTTTGTCAATCATATTCTCAAACCTGCTCCCATTGAAGTAGATGGAAAATTTGCATTGAGTACAAAAAAGACTGTCAGATTATAGATAGATTGTGTGTGGTTAGGGATAATCTATATATTTTACTGAAAATATATTTTAAAACGTGTTTTTAAAACATATTTCCTAATAGGCCAGACACCAATTTGAACCATCTATTTGTATGTTATATCCTTTTCCTGTACTTTTAGGTCTAATGACTGGAAACTGAAGCTAGACGAACTTAAACTGTAAATAACTGCAATTTTTTAGCAGTGAAAATAATTAACAATTGTAAAGTTTTACCATAGGATGTAAAGATTGATGTCTTTTTAAATTAAGATTGGATGGCTTTTTAGAAGAGATGCTCTGATTGAGCCCCTAGTTACTGGATGAAATTCTGTGGCCTATCTTATGCAATAGGTCAAACTGGATTCATAAAAATGTTCCCTTGTGGTCTTAATATCTATGAATGTAAAATCAGGGTGGGGGCTTAGACTTTATTTTTGGAAAACATTATGGATTCTACGGAAAATAATGAGAGCAGAAACAGGCCTATAATCTTACTATGTGCCTTCATTAAATGACTGGTTTTTTTGACTATATGAATTCTTGGTTAAATTAGCATGTATGGGTTTAATCTGAGTAGATTTGGAAGTTAAAAGGTCATCACTATTCATCTTTATCTTTTAAAATCTTAACTATATACAAGTAGCAGTAACAGGCAGTTCTTTTAAAAAAGCAATGTGGGCCTGATGCTGATCTAACTTACGCTAATGTAAATCACAAGTCAATGAAGTTACACCAATGTAAAAAGCAGTGTGAGAACAGAATCATGTCTATATCCATTAATTTAGACAACCCATTTTCTTCATTATATGCCAAAGTAACTATGAAATAAACTAACAAACTTTCAGTATGGGTTCTAGTGATATCACAATCCCCAAAGCAAACTTTAATGCATTCTCGAAAGGATTTCATGATGGATCTCATGTATTGCCCTCTTGTATGTTAGTTATATATTCCATATAAAGGTAGAAAGTTGATTTAACACATTTTTGTTTAATGGGATTTTTATTGAATATACTACATATGAGGTTGCGTCAGTAACAATAACTGCTGTGTAGATTTCTTAGAAATGATACTATATATTGCAATAACTTCTGGGAATATCTTAAGGGGCAGAAGACCTGCGACAAAGAAAGAAGCAAAATAGCACAGAAACTGACAAAATGGCTCCAGATGAGAGAAACAAAGAAAACCCAAACCTGGGAAGATCGCCAAAATGTAAGCTGCAGCATTTTCTGTTAACTTCTCATTTTTTATTGTTCTTATTAAACTATGTAAATTGTATGGAATTATGTTTCTATAGAATAATTAGTTTGAAAGAGATTCTTTGGATGATTAAAAAAATACGCACATGCCCTACAATCTACTTGTGGTGAAACTTTGTATATCATGAAGTAAAATGATAGTGCTTGATTGTTTCAATTTTTTGCAATGTGCAAATTGCATTTCTTATTATAGAAGATCTCTGCTTAAAGTTGCACTTCTTTTTTTGCCTGTTTTAAAAACAAAACACGCCATTAAATTTATGTGTGTGTGTGTATTTGTACAAACTTGCATCCTTTAATGGAGTCTGGAATTTTCTAGTACAGAGGTAGGCGAACTACGGCCTGCGGGCCACATCTGGCCCACAGGACCGTCCTGCCCGGCCCCTGAGCTCTCAGCTGGGGAGGCGATACCCCCGGCCCCTCTGCCACTTTCCTCCCTCCCTTGCAGCTACTCCGCCATGCGGCTTGCGCCTGCCCACCTCCCAGGCTTTCCAATAAGCCTGTCCTGCCGCTCTGAGTGGCATGGTAAGGGGGCAGGGGGGGTTGGATAGGGGCAGGCAGTCCTGGGGGGCAGTCAGGGGACAGGGGGTGGTTGGATGGGGCAGAGGTTCGGGGCGGGATGGCAGTCAGAAGACAGGGAGCAGGGGGGGTTGGATAGGGGGTGGGGTCCTGGGGTCTCGGGGGGGGTCCTGGGAGGGAGGGACAGGGAGCAGGGGGCGTTGTATAGGGGGTGGGGTCCTGGGGGGCAGTTAGGGATGGGGATCCTGGGAGGGGGCGCTCAGGGGACAAGGAGTGTGGGGGGGGTTGAATGGGTCGGGGGGCCTGTCCGGGGGAAGGGGTGTGGATAGGGGTCGGGGCAGTCAGGGGACAGGGAGTAGGGGGGGTTGGATAGGGGGTGGGGTCCCGGGGGGGCAGTTAGGGATGGGATCCTGGGAGGGGGTGGTCAGGGGTCAAGGAGTAGCGGAGGTTGGATGGGTCGGGGAGTCTGAGGGGGGCGGGAAGTGGGGGGGGTGGATAGGGGACAGGGGCCAAGCTGTTTGGGGAGGCACAGCCTTCCCTACCCAGTCCTCCATATCCTTTCGCAACCCCGATGTAGCCCTCTGGCCAAAAAGTTTGCCCACCACTGTTCTAGTAGCTTATAAATTAGGATGGTTGAATTGATAGTTCTGCAGCAGGAATAGAGGAACTAAAATAGTTCTAGATTTTTAAGAAATGGAACAACTAAAAGCTTTTGTTGTTTTATGTATGGGCAGTTCAATAAGTTTGTTACAGACCCTTAAACATTTTGAATACAAAATAGAGGGAGCTAGAGTTGAAATGGCTGCTGATTGAATTAAATAAATCTGTGAATTCCAAAGTAGCTCTTTCCTATCACTCATGAAGAAGAAAAAGGAAACAGTAATGTTAAAGTATTGGTGGCAATTTTCTTGAGAGCTAATGAATGTTACCTTCTGTTGCCTGTATACATCTATTACAGTGTGTGTAATAAAATCCAAAGTTCAGTCTGGTTTTCTCTAGGATGTATTTCCTTCACTAGATTGTTTCAGAAATCATGATTGTTAATACAGGGGTAAATTTTTGGCATGTTGTGTAGGTATTTATCTATGAAATAAATTCAGCATTAGAGAGGACTGAGGAATAAAACTCCATTTCGAGGAATGCAACTCTGCTATATGGTTTCTTCATGTGTCTGCAATGAAATATTAGGTTAATTTTAAGGGCCTTAACTTGCTGAATTGTAAGTAAACTAGTCATGTGAAATTTAAAAAAAAAAAAAAAAGTTGGCACATTAACAAAAGTACTATATTTCTCTGGAGTATTTTTGCTTTTTAATATTCTTTTACAGATGTCTTATTTCAACGTTTTGCAAAGCTTTTCTTTGGCTGTGTCGCAGCTGTCACTAGTGGGATGATGTATGCTGTGTACCTCTCAACATACCATGAACGTAAATTCTGGTTTTCCAGCAGGCAGGTAAAAAAGTAGAATAGTTCTGAAATAATGTCATGTTGTATTTTTAATTCTCCCCATTAATCAGGATGTCAGGTTCAAACTTCTTGTTCCTGCTTTCAAATCCCTAAATCATGTAGCCTTTGCTTACATCTGTGACAAGGTCTCTCCTTTGTATCCTTTCTGCCAATAATGCCAGTCTTAATTTCCCTCGTCTCCTCTAACATATGTCTTCATCCCATTTTCTGTCCTGCTCTTTATGGTTCGAACACCCTCAGCTCATTCATATCACTCCTGAAAACTGACTTCTGTAGCAATGCCTACATAAACTGACTTCTGCAGCAGTGCCTACAGTATGCACTATTTAAAAAAAAAAAAAATCCTAAAATGGAGCCACCCACATGTACATATGCCTAAACTAAGTAACCACATAATGGTGGATGTAATGTATGTCTGTTCTTCCCGCGTCCCATTCTAGTGGATGCTGTATTCTCGCTCATTTAGATTGCAAACTCTCTGCTGCTAAACATTAGAAACTTCTTGGGTTTTAATGCCAGAGCTGACCCCCAGCTCGCCCTGTGTCTTGAGCATATTATTCATGTGTTCCTGTTTTCCCATATGTAAAAAGGAGATAATGCTTTTTTTTTTTTTTACAGACATTTTGGATTCATTAGTAGTTAATATTTGCAAAGCACTATACTAATGAGAAGAGCTGTTATACCTTGTGTATATATTTTAGTATGTAATCATCTAAACAAGCTTTGCTGGTTTCCATCTTGTGTTCTTGTTTTGACAACATCAATACACTAACTAGGTTTTATACATCTTGTCTTGTTGAGAAAACATTCTTTATGGCCAAAACAACCTAGAAGTTTTAAGGGGTGAGTTATACCCATATGATGCGTTTTACCTGCGTGATGTTGGCAAAAGGTGCTATACTATATAAGATCTGTTCTAGATGTAATAGACCCACAAATATTTGGAAACCATGATGTTGATGGTTGATTTTTAAGCTGTCCCTGCAAAGCCTTGTACGGACAGCTGGTTGCAACCTCTATATTTAGGTTGCTTAAGGCTTTCTATTATAAGATTCTTGTGACCTCTTTTTGAGATGCTTTAACACCTGTGTTGTTTGGAGCAAGTCTCTAAAATTTTGCATGAGAAAAGCCCCTGGGTTAGAGAAGTGTCTTTTCTTTATCCTGTGGAATTTAGTTCAGGTTTTGCTGAGATCCAAACTGAAAATTACCATTTCTCTTGTGTCACTTGCATTGCTCAAAAAATTTTTGGCTGCATTTCAAAATAATATCTGAATATGAACATTGTAAAACTAGGCCCATGTCACCATAGTAGCAACAGTGGGCACTGCACTGGGAATTCCTGAGAGCTGCTAGAGCAGCTGTAGTGGTGGGAGGACAGAGCTTGGCCGAGCTTAGTCTGACTGATTTTACCATGTGGTTTTAGGCAAGTCGCTTTGGTTCTCAGTGTCGGTTTCAGGACCTGTACATTATAGGTAACAATACATACATGATGGGGTGCAGTGAAGATTAATATTTTGAAGATGTGGATTCATATCCATATGCTGTATTACGAAACTAGCCTATCTGAAAATGTGGTTTTTTAGAAGAAGAAATTATAGGAGGTAAATATATATTTAATTATTTTATTTTCTTCTAGGAACTTGAACGAGAAATTACATTTCAGGGTGACAGTGCCATTTATTACTCATTTTATAAAGAACTGCTAAAGGCTCCTTCCTTTGAAAGAGGTATGACAAACTTTTATTCGAGTCACTTCCACATAGGTTTTTATACTGTGCTCATCACCAGAATATCCGAGTTCCTTCCAGTAGTACATTAAGCAACATAACAATACATGTGTTGTTTGTTTTCTCATCCTCTTCCCAAAGGGAGATACATGTGCAGTGGAGAGTCTTGCTTTAGTTGTGTTGTTGTCGGAGAAGCATAGTTGTTGACTATGTTCTGTAATTTTAAACAATCTTTTAGATTAGTTTACATTTATTCATTAACCTTGAAAAGTCCTTTTTCCTCTTTGAGACAGTCAAACACTCTTGTAGACTAAGAAATTTGGTTTTAGACTCCTATATAGGCATAAGGGTCAGAATCATTAAGAATCTCATGGCTGACCGAACACTTTGAGATCTTTGCCACAAAATAAGCTCTTATCTACCCTATGGATTCCTTTGAGCCACCATTATCACTAATGGTGTTAATTGAAATGAATCTTCATCTGACACTGAACTGTATATATATAAATTCTGATCCCCATTTGTGAAGTAGCTGCCCTGTCTTCTGGAATTTATCCATGCATGTTTGTTTATTTATAAATATACATGCCGTTTTGTTTTTTTTGTTTTTTAAAGATGTGGATGATCTTTAATTTCTCAGTGGTTTTTCCCTTTCTGATTTTCATGTTAACCTCAAAATGTGATTAAGAAAGTATACACCAAATTCCATTGTTTGGGAAGGATAAATTGCATCAAGTGAACAGTTTAAAAAATCATGCTGTATACTAGGAACTGAATAGACTATTTAAGCTTTAGGCAATGAACTTGGAATCTAAATTTTAAAGAGTAGCTCAACAGATATTTATAAAGGGAAATAACTTAATGCTGACTTCCTCAAAATAATCAGGGTGAGGTTGCATCTAGCACCATCCTTTCTTCTTCCTTTTAAATTAGGTGTGGATGTATCAGTCAGTAGTCTTAATAGTCTGATCTACTGCTATCCTGCTTTTACACCACTATTGCTGTCATTCCTACAAGCAGGATAAGTGATTTTAGAAAAAATCTTTTCTGCCCTCAGGTGTTTATGAGCTGACACACAACAATAAAACTGTATCGCTGAGGACTATAAATGCAGTGCAGCAAATGACATTGTATCCAGAGTTGATTGCCAGTGTTTTATATCAAGCATCTGGTAGCGAAGTATGTGTATCTCTTCTGCTTTGCTTTTATATTTACAATATAATATGGGTATGAAGTTTTGTTTGCTATGTGTGTTGAAAGGATGTGGTCTGAGCGTAACACTGGGATCCAGGGTCTCTTGAGCTCTAATCCAGTCTCTGACAGGCTCTCTGGGCTTGTCTATGCTAGACTTCTTTACTTAGGGCTTGGCTACACTTGCAAGTTAGAGTGCATTAAAGCAGCCCTGGGTGCCTGAGCTCGCTCCCCGTCCACACTGGCAAGGCACATAAAGCGTTCTGATTCCACGGCTAGAGCACTCCTGGTACTCCACCTCTGCGAGAAGATTAATGCTTGTTGCGTAGTGGCTGAAACATCCGGGTGTCAGTGTGAACGAGTTGTTGTATTACTGCGCTCTGATCAGCCTCCGGAAACATCCCATAATCCCCGTAAGTCAAGTGGCCACTCTTGTCATTGTTTTGAACTCGCCTAGGAATGCAGATATGCCCTTTAAAGCTCTGTTTCTGACAGCCGGCTCTGAGACAAAGCAAGCCGTTATTGTGGAATGCTGTGTGTGTGTGTGTGTGTGTGTGTGTGAGAGAGAGAGAGAGAGAGAGAGAGAGAGAGAGGCGGGGAGGAAGGGGAGGTCTGCTGCTGTCTGAACTTACAAGACAGTACGCTGATATGCTTTCAGCCCCCCAAAAACCCACTCTCTCTCCCCCCACATACAGACAACACACTTCCTGACACACTCCAACCCACCCCCATTTAAAAAGTGTTGCAGTCAATTGCATGCTGGGATAGTTGCCCATAATGCACTGCTCCCAATGCTGCTGCAAGTGCCGCAAACGTGGCCATGCCAGTGCGTTTGAAGCTGCCGATGTGGACAGATTTTAGCACTTTCCTTACTGTGCTCTACGAAGTCTGGTTTAACTCAAAGTGCTCTACATCTGCAAGTGTAGCCATACCCTTAGTGCTGTTTGTTCTTTACTTTTGTTGCCTGTTTCAAAAGTGTGGGGAGTGTCCATGCTAGTCTTTACATATGTTAACCCCTTGAGTTAATTCACAGTCAATTTGTATGTTTACAGAAGTTTATTGTAGACATATCCCATGTGACCTTGGGCAAATCACAATTTAGTAAGTCAGGCTTACTTCACAAAGGGAGGATTAAATAATGTTTTGGAAAGGACTTTGAAATCTAATTCTACCCTACTGATTTAAATTGTTTCTTCAGTGAAAGCTAGAAGGCCCTGCACAGCCTAGCCAGCTTCTATTTTGAGCAGGTCTATACTTGAAAGTTTTATCATCATAACTGTTGATTGGTGGGAGGGGGGGTTCCATTCAGTAAAACATCTAATTTGATGCAGCTATACTGGTTTAAAAGTGCCTTATACCAACATAGCTTATTTTGGTTCCCAAACTGGAACAAAGTATACTGGTATAAGCATTTTTATACTGATATAACTGTGGCCTGGCCTACAGTACAAATGCTTTGCCAGTATAGCTATACCAGACAAGCTCCCTAGTGTAGACACAGCTTATGCCAGCAGAAGGTGTTTTTCTGTTGGCATAGTAACATCACACCTCCCTGAACATTTTGTGGACAGAAGCGCTCTTCCGTCGACATTGCTGCATCTGCACTGGGGTTTTGCTGGCATAGCTGTGTTGGCTAGGGGCTGTGGGTTTTTTCACAGCCCTGACCAAAATAGCTATGTTGACAAAACTTTGTAGTGTAGACTTGCCTCCCTCTATGCTTTTGGGGGGGGGGGCATGGGGAGAGGTTAATCAGTATAGGTAAAATGGCAAAATATTTACACTTTAGACAAGTCTTTTTTTCTCTTTCCACTCCCCTTCTCCTCCCTACTTTGTTCTGCCCAAGCTGCATGACTGTATACTGTCTTCCACTCTCGTTTCTTTTTCTATATGCTCCCTTGATCCTGGAATCTCATCTGTAACCTCATCTGCCATGCCTTCGCTTTATCAAAGTTCCTCCTTTAAACTCCCTCTTTTCAAGAGGCCTATATACTTAAAATCTCACTGCAGTAAGATGTTATCAAACTGTTCAATGTGAAATCCTCACTATTAATACAAACCCAAAATCATAGCACTAACAAGATGTGTGCTAAACTCCTACTATTAATTCACTCTGTTTTGTACATCTCCTTTCCCCCTGCTCTATCCCTGAGCATTTTTATGTTGTATACTTAAAACTTAAGCTCTTATGATAAGGAGCATATCTTATCGATCTGTAAAGTATCTAGCACCCTGCTAACAGTATATAGTCATAATTTACAGTTTCAGCTCGCAGTTGCTGCTATGTCTCTTCACTTTTATTTGTAATTTCAGGAGGTTATCGAGCCAGTGTATTTCTACATTGGTATTGTTTTTGGACTGCAGGGAATTTATATGGCTGCATTGTTTGTAACCAGTTGGGTTATGAGTGGGACTTGGTTGGCAGGAATGCTGACCGTAGCATGGTTCATTATTAACAGGTAAGAAAAACGCCTTTTATGTAATCTAGTTTGTCAGTAAGGCATTTAAAAAATATTCATAGAGCTGGTCAGAACATTTTTTGTTGAAATATTTTTTTAAAATGTTATTTCATTGAAGCTGAAACATTTTATGGAGATAAATCAATTTCAGAGTTTTTCATGGGAAGGTTTTTTGAGGTCCAAGATGGATTCCCTGGTCACAGAGTAAGAAAGAGCAGATGTTTCAACAAAATTCCATTTAGCAAAAACATTTGAAAGGTTTTGTTTTTGTTCCAGTGTGGAAGGAAAACAAATTTCAAAACCTTGAAAATTGCCATGAAATAGAAATCTCATGCTCTGGCCAGCTCTAACTGTTTTGGTTGTGGTTCTCTTGCCTTGAACTTCATGCCCTCTGCATTTGTCTTCAAAGCCTCTTGGCTTTCTGAATCTGCTTTCTGTAGCAAAGTAGAATCTCTGTTATCTAGAAGACCCTGTTATCCAAGTTTGTTGCTTAATGTGTCACTTACCTGAAAACTCCCTTCCCGTTATGAACCCCTATAAAAGTTTGTTGAAGAGTTTAATGATGTGAACTGGTTCTGAGAATAAACGACTGAGTTTTACTCCTAGCTTTGTCACTGATTTACTGTACATCTGTGGTTTATTATTGGCTGTAAAGCACTTTGAGATTCTTGGAAGGAAAGGGCTATGGAAGTGCAAAGTACTAATGATGTACGGTAGAACCTTGTTTATCCAACCTTCCATTATCCGGCTCTCAGTACCGACCATCCAGCACACACAGATCCAGAAGTGGGCAATCTCTTCTGTGGCCGCTAGATGGCACTCTAGCCATACACTTCCCCATTCTCCGGATTATCCGAATTTTTGATAATCCAATCTGGACCCGGGGTCTAAATTAGATTGGATAAACGGGGTCCTGCTGCATTTAAGTTGAAACTGTTGAAGAGCACCTTCTTTGAGGGAAGGTATAAAGTCGTCATTGTTCAGGCTGTGATCAGCAAATAAAAATGATGTTCATTAGGTGGCTGGCTGAAGTACATGAAGTAGAAAAGGAAATAGTAATGGTGAATAATCCGTATTTTTTCCATGAGCAAGCAAAATTAAACAACATTGGAAATTGAAAGCAAAAGTAGATACCCTCACAGTGGTCCGTTCAGAGCACTGTATCTGGAGAAGCAAAAATTAGATGGGGGGGGTAACATTTTTTTTCAAAAGCGCCTAAATGATTTAGGAGCCTAAATCCAATTTTCAAAAGTGATTAGGCACTTAGAAGCATACATTTCACTGAAAGTCAGTGAGAAGTAGGTTCCTAAGTGGGACTTAGGCACTCATATTATTAGGCATTTTTGAAAATGTTACCCTGTGACTCAAGTTGAGTCAAAGCTGTTCAGTCACTATTAATAAGAAAATCCTAATGTTTTTCTGGTCTTTACGCTCCATCAATCAGTAATCTCCATTTTGTCAGTAAAAGTCTCAAAAGTAGGCAGACAATCAACTGGTGCTGGATTGCTGTTTGGTAATGTTACATGACTCCTGAGACGTCAGGCAGATATGTTTTAAGCAGTTGAGAAAGTACGTGTCTAAAAAGTATACTGTTGTAAAGAATCTATTCTCTCTGCCATAAACCATACTTCATCTTTATGTGAAAGGCAGCTCTTATGGGCCCTGACCTACAAACCTTAGTCATCTGAGCAGTCCTATTGACTACTCATATACATAAAGTGGTAGAATACTTATAGCTGAATAAAGATTTTAATATCCTTCATTTTGACTATGTTAAACTTGTGACTTTTACCAATAGTAAAATAGATTTTTGTTTCTAGTAAACAGTAAGTGTATTAAAGCACCAGTAACAAGAATGGTTTGCTAATAAGATATCTATGGTAACTAGAATTAGTTTCCCATAATATTTTTATTCCATAAACAACTTAATAGTTCTGTTTTGTTGTTCTATGCTTTATTTTAGGACAGATACAACAAGAATCGACTACTCCGTTCCTTTAAGGGAAAATTGGGCATTGCCATATTTTGCATGTCAAGTTGCAGCTCTTACAGGCTATTTAAAAAACAACATAAATTCTTCTGCTGAGGTAAAACACAAGTACTTCCTTAACAAAATGCAATTAGTAGAAATGTGCTCCAAAGTAGTTACACCATTGTCCCTTATTGTCTTTCTAGGCAGAAAAAGAAGAGAAAAATTAGTTTGCTTTTTTCAAAGCATCTGGAGTATACCTGGTACTTTAGTTTCACTGGAAAGTGAATGTTTCCCTGTCCTCTAATGTTACCAAGGAGGTTGAGGGGAACAGTATGGGAATCAACTTTACACTAATGCTACCAACTCTTTCACTTCTGAAATTTGTCAAGAGTTGCGTGGGGGGTTGTTTTGTTTTTTGGTTTGGTTTGGGTTTTTTTTTGGCTGCATAAGGTTATAGAGAATTTGGTTCTTTCCTCACTATTCAGGGAGTCGGGAATATGGTGGTAAATATCTCTTCCTGTCCCTTGTCTAGGTTGGTGATTTCTTCTGACATGTCTCATATGATTTTGACTGCTTCAAATATGACCTCTTCTCTCCTCACTGAATAAAGACTAAACTGGGCAAAAGAAGAATTCAGCTATCTAAAAACGAGCTACTTATCAATAATATTAAGACCCCTTACCATGCCCACCCCCACCATCCAATGCAAAGAAAATGAAGCTCCCTTCTGAGAAAATGATGAACTCTTAGTTTAGTATTTTAATTCTTCAAAGAAATAATTTCCATTTACTAGTGAACTGATTTTTGTTTTAATTATCTCTCAATTTTTCTTATGGCAGAAATACATGATAATTAAGTTAATGTTCTTTTGTGTTTTCCCCTAGAGGTTTTGCTACCTTTTGGTGAGTGCTTCAACATATACTTTCATGATGATGTGGGAGTACAGTCACTATCTGCTGTTCGTCCAGGCTGTCTCTCTAGTCCTGCTGGACAGCTTTGCCCTTGTGCAGACAGATAAGGTATTATGAACTCTTCAAACTATTGATTGTTTGTTTGTTGGAAACTTGAATTAAACAACTACAGTAACTGCAATGTTTTGTTTCCACAAACTCCAAAGGGCATAGATTATGTCTGCTTGTGAGTTAGAGCTAAACCTGGAATCCAGCTAAAGTGCACATAACACTAGTCATAAGAATAAAGTGGCTTTAAGCTCATCTTTACATTCGTCTCTTCTGGGGATCAGGGGTTGGCAGGTCCTGGTCTTCTGGCATAGAGCAATTTGAGGCTTAGGAGGGCCTGAGGGCTGCTCTAAGACTCAGTAGCTGTAACTCTTTCCCCCCCCCCCTTAAAAAGTTGGGGCCTGAACTGTAGCCGTGAATTAGTATACAGCCACATCTGCTTTGCTCTGTCAGTGTCCCCTTTTCCTTTGTGTGTTGGCAGCAGGGAGGGGAGGTGCCTAGGTGCCTGTCTGCTGGCTCTATGTTACTGAAAACTCACTTTGCACTGAATGATTCTCCTTTATAGTTGGTTAAGCAGCCTTTATGGCTGGATAATGTATGTAAACAGGAGGTTCAGTATGGGGGTAATATTTAAAGTTTGGAGCTACTCTGAAAAATGACTGACTATAAACAAGAATAATTGTTTATTTAGGTTCTTGTACTGTACCCCTCAACATGGTATCTGTGTCCTTCCAGATTTCAAAATAAAACAAAAGTAAACAACTTCTCCCTCTCCAAATACTGAGTGACTTACATTAACAAATTAGCTTCCTTTCCATTCCCCCATAGTGGGGAATAAGTTATGCATACCAACTCTTACATGCTTTAATCCCAAACTGATGGGACCATATTGCTAGTCTGTTGAAGAAACCACTATATTTTAAAATGCACATAGTAAATACTTTCACTGTATATTTGCATATACATAAAGAATTGTAAGTATCAGAATTGCTGGATTCTGTTTACCTAAAGGTAAGTAATGGTAAGCAAGTTGCAGTACCTACATGTGAACATTCTAAGTAGTGTGACGTGGTAAGGTGATATGCAATTTTTGCAATAGACAAAGATGGAAGCACTTTTAAAATACTGAATTCTTAGGCTTGTGCAGTAAAAAGGTTCACAAGTTTATTTCACTTGTGGTTGTTCCACTGTTTTGTAAACAAGGTATGAACTATAGGTTCTTTTGTTTTGTTTTTTGTTTTTCCCAATAGGTGCATGAAGTGTACAAAATCTATCTGTTCTCTCTCTTCCTGGGATATCTCTTACAGTTTGAAAATCCAGCTTTATTAGTATCTCCATTACTAAGCCTTGTAGCAGCTTTAATGCTCTCTAAATGCCTTCAGGTAATTGGGATATTGATTTCTAATTTGGTATGTAGTTGTTTTTGTTTACACTGAACTCCAAATAATACACATTTTTAAATATTTATTTTTGCAGATGAATGTGAAAAAGGACACATTTATTTCAAGGATGCTAAAAATAATGTACTTTTACTTGGTATTTATGATAACAGTGACAATGAATTTCTTATTGAAGGTAAGGCTTACCTTTAGAAAGAGACATTTAATTGGTTGATGCCCTATAGGGAGGGATACAGTTATGTCTTTATAAAAGTAATCTTAGCAAAAAAAACTTTTCAAATGATGCTTATCCTGTGAAGCTGTTGTTGGACTAGGTTAATGGAAGCTGGAAGAATTAAACCTTTAGCCACTTTTGTTTTACAAGGCAAATATACAAATTAGGGCTGTCAGTTATTCAGTTAACTCAAGCAAAACAAATTAACTAGATTAAAAAATGATTAATTGAAGTTTTATCTCATTGTTAAACAATAATAGAATACCAATTTAAATTTATAATAAATATTTTTGGATAATTTTCTACATTTCCAAATATATTTATTTCAGTTACAACACAGAATACCAAGTGTACAGTGCTCACTGAAAATTATTATTTTATTACAAATATTTATACTGTAAAAAAGATAAACAAAATAAATAGTATTTTTCAGTTCACCTCATACAAGCACTGTAGTTCACTCTCTTTATCGTTAAAGTGCAACTTACATATGTATACACACACACACACACACACACTGTATATGTATATAGTTTTTAATAACAGCACTCAAAAATAAAACAACGTAAAACTTTAGAGCAGTGGTGGGCAATCTGCGGCCCGTGGGCGGCATGCGACCCGTTGGGGTAATCTGCTGGTGGGCCATGAGACAGTTTGTTTACTTTGCCCGCCGCAGGCACGGCCGCCCGCAACTCCCACTGGCTGCGGTTCGCCATTTCCGCCCAATGGGAGCTGCAGTTGGCCGTGCCTGCAGTGGTCAATGTAAACAAACTGTCTCACGGCCCACCAGTGGATTACCCTGATGGGCCGCAGGTTCCCCACAACTGCTTTAGAACCTACAAATCCACTCAGTCCTACTTCTTGTTCAGCCACTCGCTAAGACAAACAAGTCTGTTTACATTTGCAGGAGATAATGCTGCCTGCTTTTTATTTACAATGTCATCAGAAGTGAGAACAGGTGTTTGCATTGCACTATTAAGTGAATTGAAAAATATTATATCTTTATCTTTTTTTACAGTGTAAGTATTTGTAATAAAAAATAATAAAATAAAGTGAGCACTGTATACTTTGTATTCTGTGTTGTAATTGAAATCAATATATTTGGAAATGTAGAAAGATATCCCAAAATATTTATAATAAATTTAAATTGGTATTCTGTTATTGTTTAATAGTGTGATTAAAACTGTGATTAATAGTGACTATTTTTTAATCTCTTGATTAATTGCAATTATTTTTTTAATCGTTTGACAGCACTAATATAAATGTGAACAAAGTGAAAATATGTAGTTGCCTCATAACTCAAGTATTTTTAACACCTTTTGGGTTGAACTAAAGTCCAGTCTACTCTGGCATGGAAACAGTCTGTGAATCATATTTTAAATTGTTTAATAAATGTGCTTCAAACATGATGTCTGTTATGGGTTGGCTGGCCAGTGTGAATGGGGCAAACATTCAGATTTTAAAACCTATGTTCTAGCCTAGGGAAAAGATCCCACAACCAGGAATAGGTATGAGACATTTTAAGGTAGACATTAATTTTCAGTTTCATCTGGAACTCGGGACGGGAGAATCTGTCTTAGTGCCTCTTTTAAGCCAAGGCCTTTTAAAGAAAACTTCCTGCACTCATTCTCTTCCCAAATTCTTCTTGGTTGTAAGATAGATTTAAAAAAAAAAGTCAGTATTCACAAGTTTTCTGAGAGAACACTCAAACTCCATCCTTTGCTTGCTGCATTAAGCATAGGTCTTATGCTGTTGGAGCCACAGAAAAATTGGCTGATCTTGTAAAATGCATGAGCTGAATTATCTAGCCAGAACAAAGAAAGTTAAGAAAAGAGTGTGAATGTTAAGGGATGTATTTTGTTTGAAGGTCTTTGAAACACCCACAGCTTTTGGCTAAACCAGGGCCCTGTTGACCAGGGGTGTGTCAATTACCATCCTCTTTGGTTTGCTCTGATTATACCCAGTTTGCAGCTTTCACCCTGCTGGTGGCTGGTCTGGTGGAAGCTGGCTGGAAACTCTCTTCACTCTTCTCTCCATTTGGAGAACCTAAATGAAGTGAGGAGTATACAACCTTCTGGGAAACACTAAGCAAAATTTATTTAAGTGAGATTTTACTGTATTATGAAATTCCTGAACTGATGACAGCTTTGTTTTAACTATATTTTGAGGGTGTGTTATTCCCTGCACTGTTTTGTAATCTGAAGGAAAAGAAGGCTATGTTACAGGTGCTACTTGGTTTTCTTCACTTACTTGTTTTTCAGATATTTGTTCCTCATAAAGAAAATGAGCATGTGTTGAAGTTCCTTGAAGTAAAATTTGGATTAAACACAACTAAGTAAGTTCGAGCTGTTTATTTACAGCTGTCTAAAATACATAGAATTTTGAAATTACTTTGAGAAATACAAGCATTTAAATGCAGACACTCCTAATGTTTTGTAGGAGAACTTAGAAAATAATTTTTTACCTTCTTTTTAAAAAAAAAAAAAAAAACTTTAGAAATTTGGCACATACAGGATGTGCTTGGGGTTTCTGGAATTCTGTAGCACGTCAGTGCCACTTCCTGCAGCAAGGGTAAAAGTTTCTGTTTTTGGTTTTTTTTTTTATATATTTAAACTCTGCATCTGAGAGCCCTGAAAACATCCTACTTCTAACCAATATTTTTAATAATAGTGGGAGGCTAAGATGATGATGATCGGAAACCATGAAGCTAAATTCATATAGTCTAGAAAAGGGAAGATTCTGGAGAGAGAGAGAGAGAGAGAGAGAGAGAGAGGGCATCAGCAATCAGTATTGTTACCTCAAAAGTATTTTTGTAAGTAAACGGAGGGAATTATTGAAAGTTTTAGAAGATTGTAAGACACGGCACTGTAACCCTTAAGGTGAGAAGAAAATGTTACGGCTGGATATTAACAATGTGTTCTTAACCATAATAATTGGGCAGCGAATTAGAGTACCAGAGCCAATGACAAAAGCACCATCACTGCAGATATTCTAGAATATCTTAGGTGAGAAATAGGTAATGATATTGAAATATGCACTTTGTTGGACTGTGAGAGCTCTTGGCACTTGAGGCCAATGTTTAAAAACTCTATACGTGAAGTGATACCGTCTCCACTGAAGTGCACTTGCCTCTGTACAAAATGACTTGACAGCATTTCAGGACAGGAAGTAAAGAATATAATTACATACAACTGAAATTTCCAGGGAAATTTTAGGAAGGCAGAATGTAATAAGTTTAGCCAAGATGCAGTGATTAACACCCCTATTTTCCTGAAAGCTCCAGAAAGGTCTTTAATGGCTACATTTTGTCAGGATTTTGGTTTTATCTCAACTAACAGGTGTGTTAGAGATCTGTATATGTGACTTTTTACAGTGATTGGATTATTTCACTTTTAAGACATAGAATTACTCCTCTTAAATCAGTGATTGAGACAAACTGGATGAGAGTCCTCCTGGATAATTGTGAATCTTCCCTTTAGAATTATGGGAGCTTGATCCGTTCTCTCTCAATTTCCTGGTTTCTCTTAAGGTTCTCTCAGAAGGCCTGTTAAAATCTCTCACAATCCATTGCTTCTGGGAACAGCACTGGAAACTGTGGGATAGGTACCAAGATGACAGTGCAGCTAAATTTGTTTAGAACAAAAATAGAGTGGACATGGGATTGCGGCACAAGAGTTGTTAAAGTGACTCATCACTAGTGTCCACTAATGTGGACACAATGCACTGTTCATCCTTAAACTGGTTCTGTCCAGATAGGTTGATTGAAAATAGTTTGATTTTCTAGAGTAGATGCAAAAAGAAGAAAAGAGGGAGGAGAAGGAAATCCTGCTAAAGATACAGGAGATGAAGACATGGACAAATTCAGTGCATCATTTACATCACCAGTCTTACATTCCAGTAGAGGATATTGATTTCTAGCAATACATAAATTAAAGACCATACTTTCTCAGTTCTCTCGTTAAATTATTTTGTGAGAAGAAGGAAAGATTGTCAAGTGATTAAGACACAGGACTGGAACTTGGGAATCCCATGTTCTTTTCTTGGCTCTGCTGTAAGCTACCTATGTGATCTTCGACAAACTAACTCAACTTTCAGTTTCCTTCTCTGTGAAATGGGGATAAACACACTTTCATGCCTCAAAAATAAGTCATTAGATTTAATTCATTGATATATGTAAAATACTTTGATTCCCCAGAATGAAGTTTTTAGAAGTGGATTTTTCTCTGTATAGAAGTGCTTATAAAATGTTATAACCTGTTCTTTTCAGATCATAGAATATACATTTCAAGGATGAGCTTATGATTTTTTTAAAAAAGAATGCTTGCAAAACCATTATATATTTGAAAAAAAAATATTGGGGAGGAAATGTATTAATTTGGATTCATCTGAGCAGATTAGCTAACAAATTTATTTTTATATGTGATATTTCTAACTTACTAGGAACTTTACAGTGAACTGGCTTCTTTGTCAAGAATCCCTTCAGACACCATCTCAAGACTTTTTTTTGCGACTAACTCAGTCATCTCTATTGCCTTTTTATATTTTAGTATTAATTATCTGCCTTTCTTCTGTAACTCAAGTCATTTTTAGGAGAATTAGGTAAGTGTTTATTTTTTTTATACAGCTAATTTGAGGATTATTAAATTGTATATGAATGATTAGTTGTAATCTTCTGATAGACTAGGGTTTAAAACTGTATAAAACATTTATGAATTTAACCATAACTTGATAGCAAATATGAATGGAAGAGAGCTCCATAGATAATTCCCTGATAGCGTATTCTTGCTGCCAGAAGAGGAGTCCTGGATCCTTCTAAGAGCTCCTTCTGTGTCAGCCTCTGACTAGTGTGTTTCTGGAAGGGAGAAGGGGGTTCCCACCCCCCAGCTGCATAGTCTCCTAGCTGCTGCAAGAAGATTTATATTTCTCTAGTATTTGTCTCCTCCACAACCTCCTGGCTGCCATGAATAAGGTGGAGGAATGGAGAGGATCTCCAGTAGTCGGCCTCTTCTCTGTCTTTTTTGGCCCTGATCTCTTATTAAGAGTGCCTGCATATTCTGCTGTTGAGAGCCAAACAGTAGAATAAAAGTGTCCTGATCCCTTTGTTTCACTGTGGCCCACAGGATTCTGAAAAGAACCAATGAAACTGACTAGTGTCCTCTTTGAGTATGTCTTCACTGCACTATGGTGTGTGTGTGTGTGTGTGTGTGTGTGTGTGTGTGTGTGTGTGTGTGTGTGTGTGCGTGTGCGATTGCAGCACATGTAGGCATACCTGAGCCTGCTTTGATTGAGATAACTCACTAAAAATAGCAGTGAAGTCAGGGCAGCTCAGGCAGTTGCATGGGTTAGCGACCAGAGTACAAGGTCGCCTGGTACACACTCAAGTGTCTACCTTATACCACCGCTTGTGCTGCTGCAGCTACACTGCTATTTTTAGTGAGCTAGCTCAATCAAAGCTAACCCAGGTGTGCTTACACATGCTACCGTCAGATCCCCTGAATACAGTGTAAACATACCCTTAGTTTGAATCTGGTTTTGCTAGGTAAAACAGTGACAAGTAGCAGAGGCAATGGAACTGTCTGCAGGCTTAGAATGGCACTGCTGCATAGGTCCTAATAGAGAAGGTTATCTTTGAAACCTTAAGTGCTAGGAAAAAGACCTTACTTGTTTCTGAAGAGTTTACATTGTACTGAATGTAATGAAAGGTGTAGATTCTCTCCTATGCCAGGTCAAGTTTCCCACTTGTGAGGGGTAAAAATGAGAGTGGATTTTTCAAAATCTGTCAGACTTTTAGGAGATGAAAATGATGCCATATTTATTGGAAAGTTGTTTCCCCTGTGATTTGTAACAAGTAATCAGCTTTGATTCAAGATGATTTTGTCAGTTTTAATTTTCTCATTCTTCAAATTGATTTTCACTTGTAATAATCATGACAACTTTGTAACAAGCAGTGACTTCAATTTGTCCAACAAAACTTTTTCAGAAAACCTAAAAAAAGTCCAAAAATTTTTTGAATGTGAAGTATTAATCGTCTTAGTTCTCCATTTTGTCACAATAAAGTTTATTATTGTGATGTAGCTTAAAATAATTTTATGATTGAATAAAATCTATTGCTTCCCATTCCACTCCTCACCTTCCTAGTTGGTGAATGGATTTGTTTTATATATGCAAGATAGCAACCTAAATCTGATTCTACTAGGATTTGTAATGATGAAATTCAACTGTCCTCCATCCCTTTTTCTGTCCTTTAAATTATAGGTGCAGTTACACTGATTCTACAGCTTGCAGTTGGACTTATAATATGACAAAGGATGATTTACCTTAAGTACAGCATAGTTTAGTGCAGAATAGTTGTGTGTGTGAAGGCTTCTTACTCTTGAATTAGATTCTCCGTTAAAGTTGTTAACACAAATAATAAATATCACAGTGCCTAGGAGCCCAAGTCATGGACCAAGCCATTGTGCTAGGAGCTAGACAAGCACAGAACATAGACCGGGGTAGGCAACCTATGGCACGTGTGCCAAAGGCAGCACACGAGCAGATTTTCGGTTGCATTCACACTGCCCGGGTCCTGGCCACCAGTCCGGGGGGCTCCACATTTTAATTTAATTTTAAATGAAGCTTCTTAAATATTTAAAAAACCTTATTTATTTTATATACAACAATAGTTTAGTTATATATTATAGACTTATAGAAAGAGACCTTCTAAAAACATTAAAATGTATTACGGGCACACAAAACCTTAAATTAGAGTGAATAAATGAAGACTTGGCACTCCAGTTCTGAAAGGTTACCGACCCCTGACATAGACAGGCCCTGCCCCCAAAAGAGCTTACAATCTAAGTACAAGACAAGAGACGGAAGATAAATACAGACAGCTGGACAGGGGGTACAAGGAAACAATAAGACAGTTTTGATCAGCATGATAGATAATGGTATCAGCACACCAGTGGCCTAGCTGTTGTCAAATTTTTTGTAGGTATCACAGCTTGAGACAATGTGTGAGATAAATGCTGTTTCATTTTCTTCCAATTGCAGTGGTGAACCACTCAAAGAAAAAATTACACTTGACGATGGCCGAATTGGAGAAAGGCCAGAGATTGCTTATCATGTAATCCACACCATATTAATGGGTTCTCTTGCAATGATGTTGGAAGGGTAAGTTTTTTATATTGATCTTTCAGTTTTGAAAGTGGCAAAATATTACTAACTTTAGTCACCCTTTTAGAAGTTTTCAAATTGTCCCCCTCCCACACTCTTCTCTGAAACCTATTTGACATACAACACTACTAATTACTCTAGGAAGTAGCTTAGTGAACTTTGACCATATCTTTAAAAAAAAAAAAAAAAAAAAAAAAGTTAGAACAAATTTTTAATCACCCCCCTGTTGGTCTTCTTTTTAAATTCCGATGTTCCATTGAAATCTTGTGTAACTTTTTGGTGCACCAGGTAGTTCATGGTTAAGGCCGTACTTGAATCATGGGATGATTGTCCAATAATTGCTGCTGAGTTGCGAACAAGCCATGGAAAATTGCAGGAAAGTAATAATGGACTATTTGTGGTATTAAGGTCCATTATTACTTTTCCACGATTTTTTGCTGTCAGCAGCCTGGGGCTGAGAGCAGGAGCCTGGGGCTGAGAGTGGAGGTCCCTGCTGTCAGCCACCCAGGGATCCCACTGTCAAAATTGCAGTGGAAGCCTAATATTGTAGGCGCCACAATTTCCAAAATATTTCAAATTAAGTAGGGCCTTATTAATGGTGTATCATGGAAACTAGAGATGGAAAAGACCTCTACTCCATCTCCTTGTCTGTTTAGGACATCATGAGATGTGTGTTTTGACATGTCAAGCAATAGCAAAGCAGTTTAAAAAGATATTCAGAGCGTTTATTCTTATGACACTAGATGTAATGCTGTTTAAACTAGAACAATGGCATTTTCCAGACTGTCAACTGTCATCTCTAAAATAAATTTTAGAGACAGGTGTGTGTTTGTGTCTGGAGTCTGAATACATCTGTGCAATGTCTCATCTTTGGATTTTTGTGTTGCTTCCCAGCGTGAAGTACCTGTGGACTCCCTATATGTGTATGCTTGCTGCATTTGGTGTATGCTCCCCTGAGCTTTGGATGACACTTTTCAAGTGGCTTCGACTGAGAGCTGTACACCCAATATTGCTGGTGAGTCATCGTTACAAGTCGTCGTTAGCTATTGTTGGTAGTTATAGCTAATGAGTCCATCTCTTTTACAAGTGGTGAGTAATTGAGAATTCTAAAGAAAAATCTAAGGGTAGAAAAATAGGGCAGCCTGGACAAATATATATTGAATTGTCGGGAGAGATTGAAAAATTGTCAAATTAAACAATAGCTAGAATTATTCATATAAGATTTGTTGAGACCAATTGTCTGCTCATGTTTATGCTATAGCCTCTAAAAGGCATCAGGGTTTAAGAGGGATAAATGCTGCAGTGGGAATCAGGACCACTTCTATTGTAATCCCAGTTCTACCACTGATGTGATGAGCGGCCTTGAGTAAATCACATCTCTCTTCTCCCACATTTTACCACTCTGTAAAATGGGGATCATATCCAGTTACTTGATTCAAGGATGTGCTGAGGAATAATTATTTATCGAATGTTTGTACAATGCTTTGGACATGTCACTTGTTATGTAAATGCTAAGCAGTAGTACTCTGTAAGAATTACCAAGGCAGTTCTTCCAGTGTAATGTAATTGATACCAGGTTATGTAAGAATGTCTATTTGTTTCTATTTCATGTTTTGTTTTATTTTATGCATGCAATTAACTGATCAACTTCAGTTTTTAATTGTCAGTAGATTGCTTTGCATACATCCATTACTAGAAATTACCAAAACAGCGTTGTACTACTCCTTCTTTGCAAGATGAGGTTGATTAGTTGGAATGCTGCGGTGCTGTATAATGAGCTGTTCTTTTGTATTAATACTGTGATTCTGAATGAGAGAATAAATAAGGTTAAAGGGAATTGAATTGCACTTTTCATTCTTTTTTTTCTTTGTCTCTTGATCACCTTAGTGAGAGAGACATCTGTTCACTCTTGCTTCCTTCCCCAGCTCAATACTTCATCGCTGTTACTTGAAGAATAAACTATTCAGACCCAATACTACTAAAGTTACAATGAGCAAAATTCTGCAGTGTTTAATCAAGTAAAATCCTGTTTGTTCATATTGAGTTTTGCTTGACTAAGAACTGCAGAATTTGTCCAAATGTCATTTAATGTTCATGTCATTTAATGTCATCTATTACAACTGACAGCTTTTAGAACTGCAGTGTGGTTGTATACGTTTTGGTCCCAGATATTAGAGAGATGAGGTCTAATAAAAGATATTATTTTTCCCACCTTGTGTCTCAGCTTTTAGGCAGAAACAGTAAATATCCCAGGTTCCATGTGTGGGGAATAAAGGAGCAATCAGTAATCATTTTATTTATTTTTTTAAAAATATTCTAGGCTCTCATTCTGAGTATGGCAGTTCCAAGTATAATAGGTTTCAGCTTGTGGAAAGAGGTAAGAAAAAGTATTTTAATTGTTCATTGTAGGCACAGTATAAGTAATGTCTTGCTGGTGAGAGAAGACAGCACCTATGTGAAATAATCAATAATATCAGACTATGTGCTCTACTGAACACAGTTCTTTAAAAACAGCAAATAAAATCTCATATAGTTGTATGTACAAGGATTACATAACAATTGTGGCTGGTGCAATTAAAAAATGCATTTGTCTTTGGCCAAAGACAAACTCCTTCATTTAAATTTTGGATTTATAAAGTAAAGTGATTCTACAAAGAAAATACTGCAAAAGTAAAACATTGGAACATATTTAAGAGTATGTCATCCCATGCATGTTTTCACTGAGAGGCAGCTAGGTAAGTTGGAAATAGAATTACAGAAGGTGGTTGCAAGTGCTTTATTTGAAAAGCTCCTGTCAACAAGAAATGGAATTCTTAGTTTTAGAACCTTACATAGAAATATTCTAGATGTTCAAATACTACATTAAAGGATATCATTTAGGCACTTACATAGATATGTCCTGGTTTTAAAAAAAAAGTTCAGTTCCATATTACAAAAGTTCAGAAAAGCTATTTCTAAATACTTAATTGTTTTAAACAATTTATTTATTTAGGAAGTGTTAAAAGGTTTACAGATCCTTGCCATGTACATGTAACCCCCCCCCAAATCATTACAATAGTGAGCTTTTGTTAAATAGATATTGTACAGGAATCAGATTGCTCTTTTAACGGGTGTTATCATATTATAGAGTGAATAGTTGTTAAAGTTTAAGTTTGTAAATGGCAAAAGTATCTGAAAATTGTAGCTCTTCTCTGTACTGAAATTACATGGACACAAGAACAAATGGATATAAACTGGTCATCAACGAGTTTAGGCTCAAAATTAGGTGAAGGTTTCTAAAGGAGGAGTTAAGTTCTGGAACAGCCTTCTAATGGGAGCGGGGGGGCAAAAAGCCTAACTGGTTTCAAGATTGAGCCTGATAAGTTTATGGAGGGAATGGTATGATGGGCTGCCTACAATGGCATGTGGCCCATCAGCGACTGGCAATAGCAAAAGTCCCCAATGGCCAGAGATGAGACACTAGATAGGGAGGGCTCTGTTACTACAGAGAATTTTTTCCCAGGTATCTGCCTGATGAGTCTTGCCCATATGCTCAGGGTCTGACTGATCACCATATTAGAGTTAGGAAGGAATTTTTCCCTTGGGTCAGATTGGCAGAGACCCTAGGGCAGTGGTTCTTAACCAGGGGTATGCACAGGTCTTCCAGGGGTACTTCAATTAATCTGGATATTTGCCTAGTTTTACTAAAATTTATACAGACAATGACTTGTTTATAGTGCTCTATATACTGTTGTGTAAGTACAGTATTTGTATTCCAGTTGATTTTATTTTATAATTTATATGACAAAAATGAGTAAGCAAGCAATTTTTCTGTAATAGTGTGCTGTGACACTTTGTATTTTTATGTCTGGTTTTGTAAGCAAGTAGTTTTTTTTAAATGAGGTTCAACTTGTGGGTACGCAAGACAAATCAGACTCCTGAAAGGAGTACAGTAGTCTGGAATAGTTGAGAGCCACTTATCTAGGGTTTTTTTGCCTTCCTCTGCAACATGAGGTATGGGTCACTTGCAGTTTTAAACCAGCATAAATGGTGAATTCTCTGTACCCTGAAGTCTTTAAACCATGATTTGAGGACTTCAGTATCACAGCCAG
This sequence comes from Dermochelys coriacea, assembly GCF_009764565.3. NCBI lineage: Eukaryota > Metazoa > Chordata > Testudines > Dermochelyidae > Dermochelys > Dermochelys coriacea. The sequence continues at coordinate 43,853,360 of NC_050069.1, read as the reverse complement.
AGGTTAAGGGTCTATTACCGAAGTGGATGGGTGAGGTTCTGTGGCCTGCAATGTGCGGGATGTCAGACTAGATGATCACAATGGTCCCTTAGTGATTAAGATATAAACATCTGATTCAAATGGTTTATTATTGATGATCTGATACAATGGTATGTATAGCAGTAGAATAAGACTTTCTCTACGCATCTTCTGACTTCACATATGCTGCCAGAGCATTTAGATTGGCTCTCTGAGAAGCTAAAAAAAAGGTTGTCAGATATAAATCTATTTACAGTAAATAAAACTTGTTCAGTTGACTGGGGAATTCTGTACTTCAAATTGTTCTAACAAAACTGTTATAAGGGTTTGGACACTAGAGGGCTCTATATGTTACAAATCCAGTTTAAGAAGTTTGTGCCATCCCATAGAACCAAACTGAAGTAATGGGGAAAAAAATTGCAAAATGTTAAAAAGATCCAGATGGTATAGTAATTTTCTCTCAGAAACTTCCATAATTTTATACGGAGGAGAATTGCGTTGAGGTCATTTTGAGGAACAGCAGGAATACTTCAACAAAATGCATTACTAGATTAAATTAAATGGTATTGTTAGACTTACTGTTACCCTCTGTAGAGAGACAACTGCGATTTAGTTTACTATTGTATGCTTCAAGTTACTGTCTCAAAAACCAAAGGGAAAAAGTTTGTGGTTTTGTTTTGTTTTTTTTAATATAAGGGGTCAGATTCAACTCCTGGTGTAAATCCTTTGGAGTTAATGGTACTAAACCATTGAATTTGGACCAAAATATAGAACAGTTTTATTAGACTTTAATTGGTCATCTGTAGCGATATTTCTTTTGTGACTGTAAAGACTACCGATTACTCTTATTGCTATATTTAAAGTTACAATGTTTGAGAGATCCCATTGGGCTTACCCTGGTATGTAATAAACTTCTGTTTTATTTTCTTCAGTATTTTCCTAGGATAATGACAGAGCTTTCAGAACTGCAAGAATTTTATGACTCAGATACAGTAGAACTCATGATGTGGGTAAAGTAAGTGTGAATTCCTGGATATGTATCTATGTTTTTGTTTTGCTCAGGGCATTTTTGTTTTGAGTAATAATAGCATATTTTATCATAAGACATAAGAACGGCCATACTGGGTCAGACCAAAGGTCCATCTAGCCCAGTATCCTGTCTTCCGACAGTGGCCAATGCCAGGTGCCCCAGAGGGAATGAACAGAACAGGTAATCACCAAGTGATCATCCCCTATCACCCATTCCCAGCTTCTGGCAAACAGGCTAGGGACACCATCCCTGTGCATCCTAGCTAATAGCCATTGATAAACCTATCCTCCATGAACTTATCTAGTTCTTTTTTTGAACCCTGTTATAGTCTTGGCCTTCACAACATCCTCTAGCAAGGAATTCCACAGGTTGACTGTGCGTTGTATGAAAAAATACTCCTTTTGTTTGTTTTAAACCTGCTGGCTATTAATTTCATTTGATGACACCTAGTTCTTGTGTTATGAAGAGTAAATAACACTTCCTTTATTTACTTTCTCCACACCAGTCATGATTTTATAGACCTCAATCATATCTGCCCTTAGTCATCTCTTTTTTCCAAAATGAAAAATCCAGTCTTATTAATCTCTTCTCATATGGCAGCCGTTCTATACCCCTAATTATTTTTGTTGCCCTTTTCTGAACCTTTTCCAATTCCAATATATCTTTTTTTGAGATGGGGTGACTACATCTGCACGCAGTATTCAAGATGTGGGCGTACCATGGATTTATATAGAGGCAATATGATATTTTCTGTCATATTATATATCCCTTTCTTAATGATTCCCAACATTCTGTTTGCTTTTTTGACTGCCACTGCACATTGAGTGGATGTTTTCAGTGAACTATTCACAATGACTTCAAGATCTTTCTTGAGTGGCAACAGCCAATTTAGACCCCATCATTTTATATGTATAGTTGGGATTATATTTTCCAATGTGTATTACTTTGCATTTATCAACACTGAATTTCATCTGCCATTTTGTTTCCCAGTCACCCAGGTTGGAGAGATCCTTTTGTAGCTCTTCGCAGTCTGCCTGTGACTTAACTATCTTGAGCAATTTTGTATCATATGCAAATTTTGCCACCTCACTGTTTTATCTCTTTTTCCAGATCATTTATGAGTAATTTGAATAGGACTGGTCCCAGTACAGACCCCTGGGGGACACCACTATTTACCTCTCTCCATTCTGAAACTGACCATTTATTCCTATCCTTTGTTTTTTTATCTTTTAACCACTTACCTGTCCATAAGAGGACCTTCTCTCTTATCCCATGACAGCTTACTTCGCCTAAGAACCTTTGGTGAGGGATCTTGTCAAAGGCTTTCTGAAAATCTAAGTATACCATATCCAATGGATTCCTTGTCCACATGTTTGTTGACCTCCTCACAGAATTCTAGTAGATTGGTGAGGCATGATTTCCCTTTACAAAAACCATGTTGAGTCTTCCCCAACTAATTATGTTCATCTATGTGTCTGACAATTTTGTTCTTTACTATTGTTTCAAGGAGTTTGCCCAGTACTGAAGTCAGGCTTACTGATGGTAATTGTCAGGATCACCTCTAGAGCCCTTTTTAAAAATTGGCATCACATTAGCTGTCCTCCAGTCATTTGGTACAGAAGCTGATTTAAATAAGTTACAGACTACAGTTATTAATCAAAATCCAGTTATTAATCTGAGTTTTCCCTCCATACTTGATCATGTGGTTTGGGAAGGAAAAGAAGACCGGGATTGTGGGCTTGATATTACTTCCATTAAAAGCAGTAGGAACTTGTCATTGACTTCAGTGGGAGCAGAAGCAGCGCCTGCATTATGTGTGACTTGCTTTCATATAATTTAGTTACCAACCTTAATTGCCAAGTAAAAGACTTAAGTTAGTGAATGTTATGTTCTTAGTTCTTTACATGCTAATTTTCTAATAGCTATTTGCAAAAAACATTGGTGGAGACAAATATCAGGCTTGATCCTGCAAGGTGCATAACCACTTACATTCTTAGCTGTATCAGAGTCAGGGTGCTCAGCAATTGGCAGAATCAACCCTACTGATGTAGGAAATAAGAGATTTAAGTAAAGCAGAAATGTAATGTAGTTGGTTCAAGACTTCCGCTTTGACCAAGAGGCTATGTCAGTTCTTGTCCATGACTAGCTGTGTTGGCCATAACTAAGGCTGTGTTTTAGTCATGGGTATTTTTAGTAAAGGTCACGGACAGCTCATGAACAGTAAACAAAAATTCATAGCCTGTGACCTGTCCCTGACTTTTTTTACTAAAAATACGTGTGACTAAAACTTGGGCGGGAGCCTGCCTAGGGCCCCCACAGGTGCTGGGGGAGGGCGGCCCAGGTGCTGGGGGTGGGAGGGTGGCAGCATGCGGCCTGGGACCCCCCGCTGGTGCTGGCGGGGGAGGGGCAGGGGAATTGGTGAGGCCAGCACACTCCCTACCTGCCTCCACGCCTCCCCCGTTCAGCAGCAGACTCAGTTTGGGTGTGGGAGGAGGACAGGGGGTTGGGGCATGGGATGGGGTGAGGCGGGCTCTGGGCAACACTTACCTGGCTGAGGGGCTCCCCAGAAGTGGTGACATCCCCCTCGCTCAGCTCCGTTCTAAGCGGAGGCACGGCCAGGCAGTTCTATGCACTGCCTCTGCCTGCATGCACCCCACCACCACCACCCAGCAGCTCCCATTGGCCGCAGTTCCCGGCCAATGTGAGCTGCGAAGCCAGCGTTCTGGGCGGAGGCAGCGTGCAGAGCTGCCTGGCCAGGCCTCCGCCTAGCAGCTGAGCGAGGTGGATGTCGCTGTTTCCAGGGAGCCCCCCAGGTAAGCGCCGCCCAGAGCCGGCCTCACCCATCCCGTATCCCAACTCCCGCACCCAAATTCTGCTGCTGCGGGCATGGTGGCCTGAGACTACCCTGAGCCAGGCGCACTGACCACTGCAGAAGTCACAGAATCCATGACCTCTGTGACAAACACGCAGCCTTAGTCATAACAAATACTGAGAGTACAACTGAATCTTACTTGAAGAAAAAATTTATCTGTAAAAATAAACTCTCTCCCAGTGAGAACTACAGGCCCTATTTGGTCCTCACACAGTCCAACATCTGTTCTGTTGATGCTTCTGGAACTTGTGCCTTTTGAGGGTAGAATTGGGCCCCCTATGTTCAAATAGTTTAATGACTTTAACTGTACATCTTCAGAAAAGACTAGGCTGATAATTATGATGATCCTACCAATTTCTTCTTTTTGTTAATAGCAGTGTAGGATATTTGTCACGCCTGTGGATCTTTATGGCAGCAAGTGGAACCATGCCAAGTGCTTAATGACTTTTGCATTAGCCTGCATATATTACACATCAATTACATAATTAATCATGGTGACTTGCTTTGAGATATGCTCAACAAAGGGCAGTCTGTCTACCACTTTTTACAGCTGTTGTTCGTATTTTTAAGGAACATGGAAGTTTTTCAGTTCATAACTGAATACCTTTTATTGGCTTCCGCTGGCGGGCCATGAGATAGTTTGTTTACATTGACCGTCCGCAGGCACGTGCTTGCGGTTGATCAATATAAATTAACTAACTGTCTCGCAGGCGGCAGGTTGTCCACCAATGAACTAGAGCCTGTTAAATATTTGACTTCTTTTTTGATAGTCAAGATGTCTAAACGCATATGTGTTTTACCAGTACATCTTCAAATAAAATAAAAACTTGCCAGGGCAGAACATATGATAAAATGAATTTGATTATTTAAAAATATTTGTTATGTGGTGGGACTTACAGGAGCTTTTAATTGCTTTTTGTTGAGAGGTAGATAAAATAACTGAGACATAGTTCAGAAGCTATACTCAGAAAATATCTTTATTTAAAAAATTGTATTTCTTTTATAGAAGCTCTGCTAGGTGTATATAAATATGTAGCATCTCTTTTCTTGTTCTGTGGTTTCCATTTTTTCTATAGTTATTGCCACTTTTCTTTTCCTCCTTCGCCTTCCACCCATTCCTGTGTGTGCTACTTGGCATTCTCCTCTCAGCCCAAAAGACAATGATCCCAGTCCCTTCCGGATCAAGTGTTGTTTCATGGATTAGACAATGCAGAAGTGAATGGCAGTTAACCAACCCTTCTCTCCACTCTCTTCATCAGGAGGCCTTCTTTATCAGCTCATGCTCCTAATAAGCTTGGGCTTCCACCTAGCAATACAAAGGACTTCGATCATGCTACTAGGCCAATTCGTAGCTGATTGCTAAGAAGAGTAGTTTCAGTTAAATGTGTAGTTAGATGCATAATGGTATCTTCATGAGCTGGAATTTTTACCTTAGCAGGTGATAAGATTCACTTGGGTGTTAGAATTGATTATAAAATATTGTTTTAGAAAATATATCCTTGTACTCAAATGCATGAAGTGATATTGTTTTTTGCAGAAGACAGGCTCCTGTTGCTGCTGTGTTTGCTGGAAGTCCACAGCTAATGGGTATGATTAAGCTGTGTACTGGATGGATGGTGACAAGTCTACCTTTATATAATGATGTTGATCTTCTACAAAGAAATGAGAACGTGAGTATCTGATTCCAAAAATGTATTGTGGTATCAGTGATTCATTCTTCATTCGTTATGTGGAAAATATGTTGAGGTGCTTGATATGTGTAGGAGCATTGAAAATTATACATGCCAAAGAAGATAAGTGAAGACCTGATGGTCTTGTGGAGTTGGAGTTCCAACATGGGATCCAAGTTCAGGTCTCCATGTCCCTTGTTTCCCAGACCACCTGGGGTGAGGAATTTTTATTACTTATTTATGCTAGTGCCCACCATGTGATAGGTGCTTTATACACATTAAAGAACAATGGAGTTTATATTTTAAGGATAGACAAGTACCCAAAGGTTGGGGAAGGGTAACAATAATAGATTATATACATCTATACATAGGGGGCCCAATTCTACCCTCAAAGGCACAAGTTCCGGAAGCATCAACAGAACAGATGTTGGACTGTGAGGGCCAAATAGGGCCTGTAATTCTCACTGGGAGAGAGTTTATTTTTACAGATAAATTTTTTCTTCAAGTAAGATTCAGTTGTACTCTCGGTATTTGTTATGACTAAGGCTGCGAGTTTGTCACAGATTCCGTGACTTCTGCGGTGGCCAGTGCGCCTGGCTCAGGGTAGTCTCATGTATATCATTCATACAGCATGATTCACCATAAGCAACATGGCAGAAGTGGGTTTTAAGAGGGACATGATGGGAGAGTTGTGCACTTGCTGATGAGCTCAGGGAGGTTTTGCCATGCATAGAAGACTTTGTGGAAGAAGGCACAAAGTGATTGTATGAGAAGGATTGTATGGCAAATGGGTGAACAAGGCTGGGAACACTGATTGAAGGGCATCGGTGGCCAATGTGAAGTATGACAAAATAAGGTAAGTAAAGAGGGACAGAGTTTTATATAGCTGTGAAGGTGGTGTCAGAAACCTTAAGTTCGACATAAGAGTGGCTGGAGAACAAGAAGAGAGATTGAAAAAGCCATTTAATTTTACATGGTTTTACATTTAATTTTACATGGTTTTAATTCGTAGTAAATATTTTCTAATCTACAGGTTTATCAGATCTATTCAAAAAGGTCTGCCGAGGATATTTATAAGATACTCACATCCTACAAAGCCACCTACCTAATTATAGAGGATTCAATTTGCAATGAGGTTGGACCTGTGAAAGGATGTAGGATTAAAGACTTACTGGATATTGCTAATGGCCATGTAAGTAGCACCTGGAAAAAGTCAAATGTTTGAATGGATAAAGTAATTGGTTAAATTTAAAGAAAAACTAAATTAAATTGTCACAGGAATACTTGTTTTGCCAGTTACAGTTGGCGTGCAGTCTGGAATTGATAAATATCTTAGTGAATGTTAAGCTTTTGTTTTGAGAACTCCCTTCTTTTTGAATGTTTTGAAACATATGATCTTTCCCCCAGGTTGTTCCTTAACCCTGCTGAGTAATCCCTTCTGATATGTTGGCACCTAACTGTTGCTTCCCCATCAGTCATTAAATATCTAAGCCTATACAATTGATTTTTATATCTAAAATAACTAGCAAAGTTTACGAAAGAGGTTCTGTAGGGTATGTCCTCTTAGGCTTATCTTGACTATGATATAAGGTGTATTTTTAAAACCCTAGTGCAGACAGAGCAAAGTTGTATTGTAACGCATTAGCTTGGTCACCTCTACCAGCTAACATATTACAAAAAACTTATTCTATCTACACTAGATTTTTAAAATATGGTAGTTACAACATTTTAGGTAAACAAGCCCTTAGATACCTCTGTGCAATATGAGCACCAAAGAGGGAATTAAGATCTGCTTAGACTTCTTCATACTGGATTCTGCTTTTTGCCTTTTCCAGGTTGAGTAACTCTTGCTTATTCTGTTGGTAGGGCTTGGTTTTGGTTTATTTTGTGATAGGGTTGGAATTAGTGGCTATTCATGTTTTCAGTTTCAGTGAGAAGTCTTTCCAAAAAGTGAGTCTTGCAACTTGCTTGGAAAAGGATCAGGCTTTGACTCAGAAGATACAAATGCATTGATCACTGTGTGTGCATCTTTGAGAGGAAAGGACATAGTTTACTGACAAGTTGGCAGTGAAAGCAAGCATTTCTTGCCACTCTTGCTGCCCGGGTGTCCAAGCTTTGCAATTAATCCAGTAAGACTGAGACTTCATACTACTTTGAACAAAGAGAGAAGTTAGCATCACTGGCATTTTGAAGTATATTACTTCAGTCTCACAGGTTTCAGTTTAAGCCAGACACACTTCATCTTGGTACTAATCACTAAGAGATCTTTGTAACTGTTAATTCTGTTTGTTGAGAAGAAGGAAGGAAGCTGAGTGTCATGCACTCATTGATGCCAGCCGTGCGCATGGCATCTCATCAAGTGATTTCCTAGAAAGACTGAAGAGGAGGCAGAGACTAAATTGGTCTCTCTCGAATTCTGCATGTGAGAACTGTCAGAGATGAGGACAATTGCCTACTACAGCTCTCTGGGTCTATTTAGAGAAATGATTAAAACCCATCGTATTGCTTCCCCATTCACTTCAGCTAAGTCTTACAAATGTGTGAACAACACCGTGTGATTAACTGCCAGAGGCTGCAGAAAGGCTGATTGTATAAGGAATGAATGGTGTGGAGAAAGTGAATAGAGAAGTGTTATTTAACGCTTAACATGGTACAAGGGGTCACCCAATAAAATTAATAGGCAGCAGGTTTGAAAACAAATATAAAGAATTACTTTGCACAACACATAGTCAGCCTGTAGATCTCATGGTGAAAGGATGTTTTGAAGACCAAAGGTATAACTGGGTTTGAAAAAGAATTAGATAAGGTCATAGAGAATAAGTCTATCGACGGCCATTAGCCAACATGATCAGGGATGCAATCCCATGCTCTGGATGTCCCTAAATCTCTGACTGCCAGAAACTGGGCCTAGACTACCAGGGATGGATCACTCACAATTTTCAAAAAGAGAGAGAGGGTAATATGTGGCAACTATTGAGGCATTGCCCTCCTCTCCAATGCTGGGAAGATTCTTGCTAGAATTGTACTGAATCCCTGCTCCCTCTTGCAGAGGAAGTACTTCTAAAAATCCCAATATGGCTTCAGACCATCATGAGCACCACCAACATGATTTTCGCAGCCAGGCAGATCCAGAAAAAATATCAAGAACAACACAAGGAGCTGTATGTGGCCTTTATCAATCTGACCAAAGCCTTCAACTCTATTAACCATGATGCTCTGTGGAAAATCATGTCAAAGTTTGGCTGCCCAAGCAAATTTATCACCATTCTGAAACTCCTCCATGACCATATGACTGCCTCCATGGTATGCAGTGGCTCTGCCTCTGAGCCCTGTGTTATCCAAACTGACATAAAACAAGGTTGTGAACTGGCACCCACCCTTTTCTCCATTTTCTTAGCAACTATGAAAACATTAACCCAGTAACATCTACCACAAGGCATTGACATTCAATGTGAGACCGATGGCAACCTCTTCAACCTTTATTGTCTCCATGACAGAACTAAACTAATATCAGCAACAATAACCAAACTCCAATATTCAGAGGATTATGTGTAGTTTCACACTCAAAGGAGGATCTACAAACAGCCCTTAATTGCTCCTCTGAAGCTTACAAAAGCCTAGGGCTTACTCTGAACATCAGCAAAACAAAAGTTCTTTACCAGCCAGTTCCTGGTCAATCATCAGACCCAGCAATGAAGATCTACATTGACATAGAAGAAATGGAAAAGGTAGAACAGTTTGTTTATCTTTGCAGCCCTCTCTCTCTTAGAGAGCAGACACAGAGGTCAAGATTCAGCACAGAATCCGCTGTGTCAGCCTTGCCTTTGGCAGACTGTTTCGCCGGGTGTTCAACAATCACGACATCAGAACACGCACAAGATTTTTATTTTGTGGTAATCCTAACTCTCTTCTATGGCTGTGAAACGTGCATGAATTATAGAAAACGCCTGAAAAACCTGAAACACCAGCACCAGCCCTTTTCTTCGGAAGATCCTCAACATAAAGTGGAAGGATTGCTGCACTAATGTCAGTGTCCTCACAGAGGCCCAATATCTTCAGCATTGAAGCCCTGATTATCCAGGACCAGCTGAGGTGGAGTGGGCATTGCCAAAATAATTGCTGTACGCCCAACTTACCAAAGGAGAAAGGAAATGGGGAGGCCAAAAGAAACTCGTTAGTCATCCTCAAGATGATGTGGCATTGACACCACACACTGTGAGGCAGTAGCCCAGGATAGGAATAACTTACAAAGATTTGGCCATAAAGGAACATCCATTTTTGAGGAAAGTCACCTTGCCCTGATTGCAGAAAAGAAAGGACAGATGACTGTCATGCAGCAATTGTGGCCCAACCCTGACTTCCAACACTATCTGCAATGTCTGCTAACGAGCTTGCGGCTCAAGGATTGGATACCAAAGGACCCATAACAAATAAAACCTGTGAAAGAGATCATCCTTGACCTTGAGAGATTGACTGTTACTCAATTATTGCCCTGTTCTGTTCATTCCCTCAGAAGCATCTGGCACTGGCTGCTCTCAGAAGACAGGATACTGGGCTAGATGAACCATTGATTGGACCAAGTATGGCCATTCTTATTTTTTGAGCTACTCAGACATTTCAAATTCATTCTCCCCAACACTTATAGTTTTATCTGTTGTTCTAATCCTTTCCTTCTCTATCGGTGACAAATTAACTGTCCTCCCTGTCTCCCAGGTTTCATATTCTGGGGTCATCTTTGATTTTTCTCTCATCATTTCCCACTTCTCCTCTCTTTTGCTAAGTCTTGTTCTTCATTTTTAATATCATCAAAATCCTTCCTTTCCTTCACTGTAAAACCACTGTCCGTGCCTTTGTCATTTTTTGCCTTGATTGATGTGCATTTCCCCTCTGCTCCTGCAGAAACACAACTGCTGCAATCTGTTTCCTATCCTAGCACTGGCGTCGGGCTACCATGTTGTTCCTTTTTGAATCTCTTTATTTGCTTCCTCGCTTACTTCATCAGATGCAAGCTCCTTACCCTCACCTTCAAGTTTCTATGTGATCTTGCCCCCATCTTCATCTCCGTTTCCATTTTTCTTACTTCCTGTCTGGCTCCCTACATCCTACCTAATCCTTTCCCCTAATTGTTCTTTCTTCTCTTCTGGCTCTCAGGCCATGTCTACAGCTACAGTGTTGCAGCACCATAGTATAGGTGCTTCTTACAGCAATGGGGAAAGGGCTTTTCCATCAGTGTAGGTAATCCACCTCCCCAAGCAGCGGTAGCTAGGTTGGCAAAATAATTATTCTGTTAACCTAATTGTGTCTACCCCAGTGTTTAGGTTGGCTTGATTTTTAACTATAGACCAGATTTCAGCTGCACACCTTTACCATCTGCTTGTTAACAACCCTCCTGTGTTCATCTGTCAAGCACCTTTTCTTTTTTCAAATCTTTTCGTAAATCCCATTTCTTCAGCAGTCCTTTTGCAGGACCTTCTTATCAATAATTTCCACATCTTCCCTTATCTGAACTGTTATCCGACATCTTGTCATGTATTCACTTTTTTTTTATTCCTTGACTATAAACTCTTGATGGTCAGGAATGCAAATACATGAAGTAATAAAACGACTCAATGATTTCTTGACCAGGTGGCCAAAGAACAAGCAGGGTTGTTTGAGTTATGGTACATTTGTGAGCAAGAATGCAAAAAAATCATAGAATTGTGCAAAATGAAGAATCCAACATTTATCAGTGGCCCTGTTAAACTTTTTAGATTGTTTTTAAATTGTCTGAGGTGGTAGGTTCAGGTTTGATTTACCTAATCCAGGTCTGTCTATTGCAAGCAAGAAGAGGAAGGGGAACTTCTCTGCAGAGTTGTACTTTTTATTTCCCTTTACCTTACCCCCCTTAAATTCTCTGACCCATTGTATATTTACAGGTCTACATTATGCTGGAGACTAAGTTTAAACATTTTATGCAGAAGAAAACTATTTGAAATGGCTTGATTGGCCAACGTAATAGGAATAAATCATGCTAGAACCATGTTTTTAAAAAGTTGATAGCCTATTCTCATAGCTAATGAGTATACAAGTATGGCTCAAAGTTTTCTGTTTAAGTAATATTTAAAAACTATTGATAGTTTCGGTCTCCGGCCTGGTTTACACTACACAGTTAGGTCAATGTAAGCTGCCTTCATCAACCTAGCTGTGGAAGTGTATTCATTTAAATTTGACTCCCACTGACATACGTACCTCTACACCAGTAACACCACCTCTCTGAGAAGCGTAGAGTCATAGTCGGTGTAATTAGGTCAACGCAGTGTCAGCGTAGACACTGCGTTGCTTACACTGACTGTTTCTGGCTTCCAGGAGCTATCCTACAATGCCCCACACTGACAATATAATCAATGCAGGTGTTCCTGGTGAGGACGCACACCTCCAACACAAGGTGCCAAGTGTGTGCACACAAGCAATTTTAATAACTGCTGTGACTGTGTGCTGACATAAGTTAAGTTGACATAATTTTGTAGTGTAGACATGGGCTTAGTCAACAGTTATGTCTAATTAACTTTGTCGATAACTTGAGAGTGAGGGGTTCACTTCTCTTATCACCAAATTAACAGGAAAGACAGCGGGTCTCTGTAACTCTTTGCTCAGTATTAGTCTGTGCTATAGATGTGTGTATTAAACAGGGCTGGCTAGATGGTTTAAGGAATGGATAATGAGATGTGAAGCCTTTTGCCTTTAGGCTGACTGGTTTGAATCAACTTCATGGCTGTGGTAATTGACACCCATGTTTTCAGTCTCTGCAAGGGGGTCAATGAGTTAATTGGTCTTGGAAAGTGAATTTCTTTCTGATCCCCAGAATTGCTCCCTGCAGGTCTGATTTAAAGTTGGTTGACAGGATGATGTGGATAACTTTGCATTGCGCTGCTCATGCTTTCTACTTCTATCTTGTAGAGGATTTTTGTTTTCAGAGCTATTAATCTAGCACTGGCATTAATCAATTCACAAGCATTAAGTTTAAAAAAAAAAAGTATAAGGGAAAATATTTTCAGCCATTTATATTTGTGTTATCTCTATTGGAATTGTATAATATAGAAATGAAAGATTAATTATATGCTCTGTGATGAGATTTCTCTTAACAAATTTCTTCTCCTCTGATAGGTGGTTTGTGATGAAGGTGACAGTTATGCCTACTCTAAATATGGGCGATTTTGTCACGAGATCAAAATGAACTATTCTCCATATGTGAATTATTTTACTCGGGTATACTGGAACAGATCCTACTTTGTGTATAAAATCAACACTGTGATATCCTTCCAATCTTGAAAAATCATGGAGACTTCTTTTTGAAGATTGACCATGTATGGAATTAATAGGAGTTCCTATTTTAAAAGTGGCTTTTTTACAGATCAGAGTGGGAGCATGCAGAATGCTTATTCTGTTAGTTTACCAAACTGGAACTCTGGACTACAGCTCAACAAGCAAAAGTACCACCCTCTAAGGAGATGTGAGCACTAGTCAATTTTACAGTCTACAAAGTGTGACCATCTTCCATAATTCTTACATTTGTCTTTCCAGTTTTTCCCATTTTGAATCATCCTAATTTTCATGGAAATAAAATGTCTAACTTAAATATTACAACAAATAATTAAATAACTTTTAGATGGACCTACTTTGGAAAATACAGAAAAATTACATTCAGACATTTGGGGATGATTTAAATTCAAGTTGTTATACAGCTTTCATTTTCTAGCATTTGAAACCATCAGAGTACCCCAAGTAAGAGTCCATGCAAATAGTTTGATTTTCTGTTAACAGGACTGTCTCTAACTATGTGCATTACTATCTCACACACTCACTCACTCAAACATTTTCTGGGTGTAGGTGTAGCATTTTTGTATGAGCCAGATCCTGAAGATTTTATTTAGGGAAAACACCCATAAATTTGACTTCAATGCACGGACAAAGGGGTCCACCTACATGGACGAGTTGGCAGGATCAGGATTTTAGTTTGGACTGAGCAGGTCTTTGGGATTTGTCCACATTAGATAATAATATATACTTATTCATTTTAATAGTTATTATGTAGTTAGTCTTGGTAAAATATTGCCACAATTTTATTTAAAACCCCCACATACAACGAAGTCATGTTAAAACAGTTGATAACTATTTTTTAAATATCTGCATATAATGAATTAAGAGTATACTGTCATGGTATTTTTTCAAAATTTTTGAAAATATTTTGTCCCCTCACTTTACTCCTTTCCCACACCACTCTAGTCAGTTTTCTTAATGAATTCTTCATTTATACAGTTTATTTTGTTGCAACTTGCTGTGCTTCTGCTATAATGGATGTTTGTTTGCCTCCTATTTTTGGCCTGACCTTGGGGTCCTTAAACAAAACACCGCAAAAGTAATGGACATCTTGCCTGAGGACTGCAAAATCATTCCCGCTGTGTCTGCTAGAAAAATGTAAATCCAAAGAATTCAACTTCTATGAAGTGAGCATATACAGCAAGCATATGGTGCAGGTGTATACTTACCATTTCCTCTGCACATACGTTTATTTATTGTTATACTAACAGTGCTGCATTATCAAACAACTCTGGAGTGATCTTTTTTTCAAAATGCTTTATTGTTGCAAATGTCGTCATATCTGTAGTCCAGTTTTCATTTCTAGATGTGCTAATTTTTGAGACCTGAAAACCTTGACAATGTTTTAAATTATCCACTTTATTTGAAACCATGGCTCAGATAAATCCATTAAACAAAATAATAATGGGCTCAGTGATCTGAAGGAAAAATAGTTTTTAGTATAATTGAGTGACAGGGTATAGTAAGTAGCCTTATATGAGATGTAGCTTTGATACATCCATTGTATTAAGAATGGGTGTGGGTGTTTGTGTGTATTATATATGTCTACTCACAATGTGCACTCTTTGTGTGTTTATACACAAGTGCATATGTGTATCTGCACTGAACATTTTTCAGGCTTTTCAGTCACTACAGTAAACTAATGCATTATCTTCAGCTACTGCAAGCTGTGGGAACCTTTTAGTGGTCTTTTCTGTCTGTGATAGAATGAATGTAGATGTATTTAATATTTTGAAATAATTCTAGAACTCCAGATGCGGTTGGAGTTCATTATGATTGACCGACTGTCAGGGATTTCATACTTGTGTCTCATTCCTAGTAAACGCATGAGCCTAAATATTAATGAATTCCATTTCATAATAGCAATAAGGCATTCCAGGTAGTGAATTTCAGGGTGACTGTTGCACTCCTTGGTGGCTGAAGTCACTTAGCCAATGGCCTCATGCCTTGTAACAGCATTCAATGTGCAATATTTTAATTACCCTGCAATAGCCTGCCTATTGTGTTTTACTGCAGTGCTGTGTGTGTATAGTACTGAGTAGTACATAGCTGTATTTTTCTATACATATGTATTCTATGTGTAGTATTCACACTAACGGCCGTTCTACACATATGAAAATAAATCCCAGCTGTAGCACGTTGACCTTCATATATTTGAATAGACATGTTAGCTCTTGTTTGAACCGTGATATTATAATGGTATGTGTTATCATTCTTTTTAAGTAGTGATGCTACTTCTGTTGATTCTGCTTTAGGAGAATCAAAATTAGGAGGATTTTTAATGTGTATCACAGCAGCATTGGGTTATCAGGCTAAAGAAAATAGAAAAAAATCTCTTGTAACTGTGGGAAAATGTAGCTGTTGTAATCCCTGTTAAAAGGCAAAAATATTTAAAAAATTAACCTAAAAATCAAAACTTTGGTTTGAACATCCAATCCAGTTGCTGACCTGCTTATGAAGTAGCCAAAAAAGTGTCATCTACTAAAAGTCTATTCTATTTCCCACTTTTTATGTAGAACACAGGTTCTATGGTGTTCCTGGGAAGGACTAAATAGGGCTTTTCATACAAGTAAGCTGCAGTTATGCCCTAACTTGCTTTCCAGCATAGGTCACTAGCATTACAAGCCTACTAAATGAATAAAAACTCATAGTTGTCGGGGTGGGAGAACATACTGAAAAATCACATCTGTTTTACTGTAGAAATTGCAATCCATTTGAAATATGTGCCTTGAAAGCTTTATTAAACAAACAAAATCTTTCAACTTGTGTTTATTTTTGTGAAGATTTTTAATCCATTTCCTCTGCATTTATATAGTTTCAATTGTATCTTATTTTCAGCAGGAAAAGATCCTAGCAAGCTCCTCGAAAGGTGCTGTTGCGGTGAATGGCACAGCTAGCGTCTGTGCCAGCCATTTTGTTCACAACCTTTGACTCCATTAGCTCAGAAAGAGTGATAAATTTACATAGCAAGTTGTTGTTTTTGTTCTGGCTTACTTCCTCCTTCCCCCTGTGAGCCATCAATGAACAAAAATATTATCTGAAAAGGTTATAGAAGGTTATGGAAGATTGAGCAACAAAATACTCCTAACCTTTCACCTTTAGATCTCTGGTTTCAGATCACAAGTGAAATGAGAGTGGTGATCTCAGCCTAGTCCCTAAAACATACTTTATCCAGACTGAGTCTAAACTACCACATAATTTGACACAATTTTGCATGATTGTCTAGAAGAAATATAGGACTAGATTAGCACAGGTGATAAAGGTCATGATTAAGATGCTTTGTCCAAACCATGCAACATTCTCATTAATTATTTAATACATTGAAAGAGCACTTTCACTTCCTCCAAAATAATTTTTTTTTTTTTAGCTGACAGCTGCCATGCTTAGGAAACAAAAACTAGTGTTACAAAGAACAAGTGTTTAATGGACATTTTAGGTTTTTCCAGTTACTCACATTGTTGCATATTAAAATATAAATAAGACCAAATCTAGCTTGTCTTACTCATGTAATTAGTGTTCAGTCAAATATCCCTTTGGCTTCACAGGAATAAAAACTTCAAGATTAGGTCCTAGATTTGTAAATTTTCAGTGAACCGCATGTTGATTACCGATGTTAACTTTATACAATCCCTGTATTTTGACCAAAACCGATGCATGTGCAGATGCATTTAGAGAGTTCTTCTATCCTGCAATCATGTTTTGGAGACTTTAAATGTGTAGTTATTATTATTACTAATGGCAGTTAAACTGCTAAATGCCCTGTATTGATATGAAAATAGATTCCAAAGTACATTGGAATAAGGATGTAGCAAAAATTGATCTTATTTCAATTGGCTTGGCAGGATTGGATTATTGTGATGGATAATGTAAATATTTAAGCATTTTTATTTTTAATCTCGTGAAATGTTCACAATTGTGAGAAATTATTGGTGGGTCAGACAATTATTTACTGACAGATTTTAAGATTCAAAAAGTTAAATCTTGTTTTAACAATTAAAATTGTCAAAATCAGATATCAAAATGTTCACTGAATACCCTTAATCAAACTAAGTTCTTAGGTAGCATTTTTCTTTCTTTGCCTATCTGTAAGTTTTTTCAATTATGGATGGAAATTTTTTTTGTTTTGTGTGTGTACAGTGAAGTCAATGTTTACCTACATTTACTGATAAAAATCTAATCCTTCCAAGCCTAAATACTGTACAGGCAATAGTTCACTGAAATAATACCTCATTTTTAATCTAATTGTGTGTTGAATATTCTTAATATTGAATTTTAGTAAGGTAGTGGAAGCTAAAGGAACATGCAGTGCATGTTTATATAGTAACCATCTTTATGTTATCAGTGCAGCCAAATATGTTTAAAGACTTTTCTGAATTGTTTAGTACCTTAATTGCTGTTCAAATGTGTTACTAGAACTGGTGATATTTTAGACATCAGTACAATTAAATGCATGTATGATTCTGCTTTTGAAAGTGAGATTATAAAGGTTTTTTATTTGATGGGAAAAGTGGTGCATGCAGTGTATTATATAAAATTTTAACATTGTACTTTGAGTACAGAAACATCTTGCTGGCAATGCTTTGTTTTTTCATGTTGACACTTATTGGTGGTGCATGTGGCATAATTGACATATCTAATCATGTGCAAGTATTTAATGACAAATCTAAAAGAAATTGTACTGTCTCTTCTGGGACAGATTGCTCTCAATACAGTTGGTATACTGTAACTATTCTCCTATGACAGATGTTTCATCTTTGCAAAAGACTAAATGCTAAAACTGATGCATATGGATCACTTGAGACAAACTTCTTACCTTTGCTTTTGAGACCTCAAATATTCTTTCATAAGGAAAGTAAAGTAGTTTTATTTTATGGAAAAGTAACCTGCTTGTTCCTTTATAGTAATAAAATTGTTTTTGTACTTTTTGCTTACACAATAACTTTCAAGTTAGTTAAAAGATTATGTAAAGTTCTTCAAATATTTCTGTCTTTTGGTGCAGAATAATAATCACAAATCACTTCAGCAATATTCAACCTATTAAAGCTGGATCCATGCATCACAGTGACTATGACTAGCTGTTGAGAAACCTATTGGTATAAAGTAGACCAGCAAAATAAAAGATGTTTCATGTCAAATGATGAGGTGGGAGGAAAAAAAATCTAATTTTCTAGTTAAACACACTTTTTTTTCAGGGATAAATAAAACTGGAAGGGAATCACTAAACAAACTCAAATACTTAACAATAAAATTTTGCATCAACTAATATACTTACCCTCTTGTGCATGTGTTATGTACAAGTAAGCATTAATAGAGTAGATTCTTGCTATTATGTTTATATGGTGCTGCTAGTACAATTAAGGTTTTCAACTCAGATTGTGGTTTGTAGCAGTTTACTGCATGGTTATGTGAAATTTGGAAATGACTTCATTTTTATCTGGGATTTTTACAGTTGTTGGAAACATTTGATGGGAAATTGTCAGAAAAAGTTGATACAGTATGATATATACTAAAAATTGTAGTAAATTGGAGTTGCTTGGATCCTTGAAGCCCAATTCTTAACAATACTATGTCTTAATAATTAGTTCCTCAAATTTTCCTTTTAAGATTAGACTTATTTCCTGCATAGTTTTAAATACATATTACTGGTTTCAGAGTAGCAGCCGTGTTAGTCTGTATTCGCAAAAAGAAAAGGAGTACTTGTGGCACCTTAGAGACTAACAAATTTATTAGAGCATAAGCTTTCGTGAGCTACAGCTCACTTCATCCAATGAAGTGAGCTGTAGCTCACGAAAGCTTATGCTCTAATAAATTTGTTAGTCTCTAAGGTGCCACAAGTACTCCTTTTCTTTATACATATTACTGAATATCTTAGAATATCCAAGGACATTAATGACTTTTTTCAAGCAGCATAACAAAATGAGCTTGCTTTAGCTGTTATGAGAATCAAGTCTATTGTAACCTTAAAGTTTGTCTGTATACATATACACTTTTATTTAAGACTAAGGCCCTGACTTACTCAGTTTGCTGATTGACTGTGATTTAAAGCAAAATATAGCATTCTGGTACATCGGTTTAAGACCCTTTGGACAAATCTGAGTGTCAAGTAAAAGCACCAATCAAGTTTGGCATTATTGCAGCTTCTTCCCTTCAGGACTTTGTCTCCCAGATTCTCTAGTTCTCGTTTGCCTCACTATCTGAAGCATACTGAAAATAAATTAGATACTAAGGTGCCTATTACCTTTCTAATAGATAAAACTAAGTTTCTCAGTAGGATTTGAAAGACAGACTTAAAAAGATTACACCTATAGAATGCTACTTAAATGCACAGCTGGTACCCCAATGTGTTCCTTTGGCCACAGGACTCTAAACTGTTGAATGAGATGGTCTTGAGGGCTCCTATTGTTCCCAGGCATTTGATCTCAAGATCAGCCAGTAGCTCTCAGAAAGCTATGGAAGACATAGGAACTCCTGCTCAGTACAATAACTGAACATGTTCAGTCTCTTCAGTTAAGTCTTAACATCCCACAATGCAGGAAGGTGTAATCTCTTAACTAAAACTTTTGTAGCGAGTAGGTACATATAAATTCAACCTTAAGCTAGTCTCCATTCTGAAGATGAGCAGACTGACTGCTGCTAAAGAATGTAGACATAGTCACAGTGAGAGCGTGAATAAAAAACCATGGGGACAGCGTAAGACCTGCAATAGAGGTCTTCCTACAGGATTAGGAGCAGACAGATACCGGACACTGTGTTGGTGTACAATACTCTAAATGCTCTTTAGTGATTAAGAAAGAAACCTTACTCACTCCACATTCACACCGCAGACATACTATACCAGAGTCCAAAAGTCAGAATCGTCCAGATGGCCAGTCAAGATTCCTTCCAATCAAAAGATGCGTGGAGCCAGTGAAAACCACATCTATATCCACATGGGACTCTGGATCAATAAGCAACTCAGATTTGCAGAAATCACAGGCAACCATTTATAGTCCATTCTGTTGTGTCATTGGTTCTTTGCCTGATTTTATTAGGTCTTCTACCCACACAATTCCAAAGAGACAATCCTGGGCAGGCTGCCATGATCCAAGGCATGCCATTTCCTTCAATTCTTATACAATTGTATATCAGTCCAGCTGGTGTGGTTTCCTTTTCTGCTAATTTTCCGTATATTTCTCAGAAAATAAGATTGTTTTTACACAAATAGTTCTTGCTTCGGTTACCAATTTGCAATGCAGGTATTCATGTCAAGCACATGTCATTCATACCAGGCCTCAATGACCTACAACATATTACATGAATATATGAATCTCAATATATATCTTCTGACATTCCCCTCTCTTGATATATGATTAATGCTATTAATTATTGTATCACTTTATAATTTTACAAGCAATTTCATTTTATACATCACTTACTCCAAAACTTGTTGCTTTCTTATTCAGCAGTATAAACAGTATAAATAAGGTTAACAAAATCATTAATGTAAATATGACAATAGGATGTAGCATTAAATTTAGAAGAGCTGTGACACTAGGACGATCCTTTAAAAATATTCTAATGAGAATTGCCAATTCTATTTGCCATCCTTCTCCATTAATAATTTTTGGCAACACCCAGGCCTTTGCTGCGTTTCTTTGCTTCCCTGTGTTGTGTAACAGCATTCTGCCTTTCCACTCTTCCCTCAGAGTGGCTTTATTCCTATTAAACTCCATATATTTCTTCCATCTTGCAATTCACTGATTCCATATATAGGATCTTTGAACCATTCAAAAGGCCATTGCCCATTACTTAACAGATTAACCATTCTCTCTATGTATTGTATCCCATAAGTTTGCATCTGTATGCATCATATTACTAGTACAGTTTCATTGTCAATCTCAGACACGCTGGATAGATTTAAATGTAGAGAAGTTTTCAAGGCTTGGGCTTCTTTCAGTTAGAGTTCCACACTTCTTATTCCTTGTTCCAATAATGCACCAAAATCCTGTCATGTGTCTGTATAGCCCCTGAAATCTTACCCAAAACTGATGTTTTCCCTTCTAATGTCTCAATATTAAATGAGTTTAAAGCTCCAGAACCAATACTACCTATGATATATTCCTATACCTCTTATTTCCTATAATTCCATCTCCCCATTGTTGTTGCCATGCTTGTAATAGAGGCATACACTCTGGATGTTGTGCACTTATGTTTACTTTCTCTCCTTCCATCCAGATTGTTTGATCCACAATAGTTGGGGCTTTGATATCTTCTCCCCTCCTATATGGATGCTCGTCTGCCATGATTCTTGGTGCAATCTGTTAATCAGATACCAGTAAACAAAACATAAAAAAAAATCCCTGAAAATATATTCCCCATTTAATTTTCCTAAAATAACTCAATCTTCTCATTATGGAAGGATTTGCCATTACATCATATTCCCATAATTTAAGGGCATTGACTCATTCCATCCCTCATGAGTATTACCCAATACTTGTTCTTTAGTCACATCTTGGGTGACTACATCAAATCCCAAACTCCAAAAGGTACAGTTCAGAGTACTCTTACTCAGATTTTTCTCATCGTAACTAAATCTAAACATTAGGTGACCGTTCCCCCACCTTAGTATGTACAAATATCTCCATTGCTCTTCCAAATCTTTGGGCTTTAGATATTCCCATGTCACATTTTTGCCGTCTTCCCTCCTTATTTCAAATTTTACCTCAAAAGGTTTTTTCTTTACAGCTTGTTTTGTTTGGTCCTGTTTTTCCCATTATATCCCACAAATAGTTGAATGTATTATTCCCTTTGATCCATACCTCCATCCTAGAGGTGCTTCCATATGTATAATCTATGTACCCCTAAATTTCCTCAAATATTCAAAAAACATAAAAGCCAAAACATATTTTCACCCTTTTTGAATTATGAGGATCCTCAATATTGAAGCCATGGCCATTATTCCATAGGAATAATGCCCGATGCTTCTGGCCGTATTATTAAAAATACTTAGATTAACCTCTTCTATTTTCACTCAAGTTCTGGTATTTTTTTTCTTCCTAAAATATCACACACACACACATCACACTAAACACAAAATGTAAAACAACCATAAGAAATAAACCAATTACAAAAATTGTAGCACCATATCCACACTCCAAATCCAAGGTCCGTACAGGATAATCTCCAGTGCAATTGGGCATTCCTTTCCCTCTGTAAGATAAACTAAAAGCAAAAGAAAGGAACATTTATTTAATCTTTAGGTCATAACTAAATGTAATGTGTGGACACACTTTCCCTTTTCCCCCTTGTTAATCTGCACTGCAGTAGATGAAATTTTATTCATGATGGAAAATTATCCAATCCATTTAGACTCTAGGACATGATTTTCTCAATGTTAATTTCAAATACATTACTCTCTGTCATGAGCCACACAAGAATCCACAGTCTCTTCCTTTTTCAGTGGCATCAGTCAGTTTAAATTCCATTTTCTTAAATTCTATCGGTTACTCCCTTACACACTGGGTAACTGATGCCTCTTCTTCTTCTGGGTACAATAAAGGGCTCTGCAATCTCATAGGCCTTCTGTGATGCTCTGTACTTCAGGAGAACACCCTGAACCCCCATGTTAATCCATATCATGTGTTTGTGTGGTATCCAATGTAAAGTTTGTCATGGTGGGTGTCTTCAGAAGGCTCATGATGCACTGAGCATTGCTGTAGTTATAGTAATGTTATAGGTTGTAATTTCATATATATAGTTATGAGGCTGAAAATGCGTCCTCATGGCTTAAAACAAGCCCAGGAAAAACTCTTCAGAGCAAAGAGGCAATTCACATACCATCAGGGCATGAATGGGACAAACCCAGCCCAGCCTCACAGAAACAAAGGTCACTGGCAACAAAGGATCTGTTGGACTCTCGAGTGAGCCCCCCCCCTTCCCTTGGTCAGTCAGGGACTACGATGAGGTAATGCTTACCTGACTCTGAAGGGGTTGGGTGGCAAAGCCAAGAGGGAAGAAAGGACATGATAAAAGGAAGAGACGTTTGCCATGCTCTCTCTTCCACCTCCATGTAGAGACGCCACCAACAAGCGACTGAAGTGCTGATCAAAGGGGAGAGCCTGGCTGAAGGGCAACCAATGAGCCTATGGTGAGAAGCATCTAAATTTGTAAGGGTTAAGATCAGCTTAGAATGCATTTTGCTTTTATTTCATTTGACCAAATCTGACTTCTTGTGCTTTAACTTAATCACTTAAAATCTCTTTTGTAGTTTAATAAATTTGTTTGCTCTACCTGAAGCAGTGAGTTTGGTTTGAAGCAGGTCAGAGACTCCCCTTGGGATAACAAGCCTGGTACGCATCAATTTCTTTAAGTTGACGAACTCCATATAAGCTGGCAGCATCCAGTGTGCATAACTGGATACTGCAAGATGGAGGTTCCTAGGATTGTGTCTGGGACTGGAGATATTGACTAGTGTGATTTGGTTGCACAATCCAAGCAGCGGTTGGCCAAAAGTGCTCATTCACGTAGTTAGGAGCAGCTTACATGCCAGAGGCATGAACATCCTGGGAGTAGAGGTTCTCACAGCAGAGTAAGGCTGGCTCCCAGGAGTGGCCTAGCAGATCACTGGTCCAGATAACACCAGGGGAACGTCACACCTTCCAAAGAGAATTTGATAAGGCTGGTAGCCAGTACCCAATTGATCATTACTTCAGATTTGCTGCCAACACCATTGGCAATCAATCATCCCAATTTTTGCCACTTTCTTGCACTACTATGCATAGAGCTTGTTTAATAGTTTGATTCATCCTTTCTACTGTCCCCGACGATTGAGGAGGATAAGGGATATGTTGTTGCTTTATTCCTAAAGCAATTAATAAACTTAACTACCCCTCCAACAAAATGTGGCCCATTATCTGAATCAATTACTTTTGGAGTTCCATATCTACTAAATCAGGGGTGGCCAACCTGTGACACTGGAGCCACATGCGGCTCTTCAGAAGTTAATATGTGGCTCCTTGTATAGGCACCGACTCTGGGGCTGGAGCTACAGGTGCCAACTTTCCAATGTGCTGTGGGGAGTTCACTGCTCAACCCCTGGCTCGGCCACAGGCCCTGCCCCCACTCCACCCATTCCTGCCCCCTCCCTTGAGCCTGCTATGCCTTCGCTCTTCCCACTCCCCCTCTGAGCCTCCTGCATGCCACAAAACAGCTCATTGGGAGGTGCTCATCAGTGGGGCTGCCAGTGGGCAGGAGGTGCTGGGAGCGGGGGGAGTTCATTGGGGGCTGCTGACGTATTACTGTGGCTCCTTGGCAACGTACATTGGTAAATTCTGGCTCCTTCTCAGGCTCAGGTTGGCCACCCCTGTACTAAACACTACTTCCCACAACTTTTTGGCAGTGGTCTCTGCAGTATGATTTCTGGTGGGAATCGCCTCCACCCATCAAAAAAAGGAATCTACTATCACTAATAAATACTGATTCCCCTTTGGGTCTTAGGCAATCAATATAATCAACCTTTATTCTACTCCATGGCCCCACAATTCTTTGATGCAACAAGGGTCCTGAATTCAGTGGTCTATTCCCATCTGCTGCATACCTTATGCAGTTTTTAAACAAAGTTTTCTACATTCTCTGGCACCTTAGACCATATTCCAATTCATTTTACCTTAAAGAGAATATTCTCTATTCCTTGATGGGCCATAGGGTGACACAGGTTAATAATCTCTTCTCTTTGAAGTTTGTCAGGTACCCACCTTACCTCTCCTGTTTTCTTATTCACCGCATAGCCACCTTGTATATTCCAATTTCCCCATCTTTCCTCTGGTTTAACCTCCTGTTTTATGGCTTGAGCTCTAGTAACTACCATAACTCTTAAAGGTTCCTTTGCTGCTAATTTATCTAAAGCATCTGCTTTATCATGCCACTATTTTTCATTCCCTTCTCGCTTTTGATGACCTTTAATATGTCTTAATCTTAATTTTCCTGTGTGTTTTTTCAACCATAGATAGATTTCCAGTGCTCCTTTGGACCAATTTTTCCCTTCAGCTGTTTCCCAAGGATTCTTTTTCCAAATCCCAATCTAGTAGAACAGTCCTTGTACCATAAAAGTCTGAATCCATAGAGACAAAGACAGTCTGCAACATTATTTTTCCATTTAAGCAGATCACTAAGGGCTCTGATTTCTGCACCCTGAGCTGAAGTCACTCTCATACACAAACAGTTCCAATACTTCTTGACTTTAAGTTCTTAGGGGAAGGGATAGCTCAATGGTTTGAGCATTGGCCTGCTTAAACCCAGAGTTGTGAGTTCAATCCTTGAGGGAGCCATTTAGGGATCTGGGGCAAAAATTGGGAATTGGTCCTGCTTTGAGCAGGGGGTTGAACTAGATGACCTCAAGAGGTCCCTTCAAATCCAGATATTCTTTGCTTCTTACTTCAGTTGCTAACTTGCAATGCACATATTCATGTCAAACACATGTCATTCATACCAGGCCTCAATAACCTCTAACAGATTACATGAATATATATATATATATATATATATATATCTCCCCAACAACAGCTATTTTAGATTTAATTCCTCCTTGGTGGTCAGAATCATTCAGGAATGTGAAGGTAGAAAGCAATTTGGGTGACAGTGATCATAAAATGATAGATTTTTTGTGATTCTAAGGAAAGGAAGGGAATGAGATCACACCATATTTGCTCACACAATAGTATTAATTTCTGAAAGGCCTCTCCCATTTTTTCCACCAGTCAAGGAGCATCCCCCTTCCTGGGACCTCAATCTTGTTTAACTAGCTTGATAGAACCTCCTTTTGGACCATGAAGGTGGCATTCTTGGTAGCCATCACCTTGCCTATAAAAGTCCATAAATACAAGGGCCTATATTTCATAAAGTTACCCTAAGACTTCCTCCAAATTTTTGCCTGGGATGATCTTGGTCTTTCACCTTAATCAATCCATATACCTTCTGTTCTTCTTTCCAAAACCCCACTCTACTACAGCAGAAGTAAAACTACATGCTTTGGATATATTGTGAGCTTTATCCTTTTATCTGGACAGAACAAAACAATTTAGAACACCCCCCTGGCTATATATGGCTTTCATAGAAAGAAGGCATCTTATTTCCATTCAGAGATTATCAAAGTGGATCTCAAATTGCTTCAAGACTTGCTCACAGGGAGCAGACTGACTTGACTCGGCAATTTCACTGGCCAACATTCTAATTTCTGAGACCTATAG
This sequence comes from Dermochelys coriacea, assembly GCF_009764565.3. Classification (NCBI taxonomy): domain Eukaryota; kingdom Metazoa; phylum Chordata; order Testudines; family Dermochelyidae; genus Dermochelys; species Dermochelys coriacea. The sequence goes on along the minus strand of NC_050069.1, from coordinate 43,827,191 downwards.
AATGGCTACCTGGAATTTGAGCCGCATATTCTTCTCACATTAAACTCTGATCCAGGCTCCCAGATCAGATGCTAACTTTGGTTGAGCTATCCTACAGTCATTATTCAAGTAAGGACTCTTCTCCCTCCTCCACTTGACAGAACTGCTTGTCTGTCACCAAGCACGGAAATTGAGTGGAGAATAGGAGAGAATGGTTACCTACCCTACAATTCTAGTGTTTCTTCTCCTCCCCAAGATTTGTTGCCCACACAGATTCCACAACCCACTCCTTCCCCACTAATTGGAGGCATAGCCATGTGGCAAAGAAATTGAAGGACAGTTGCAACCATCCTGCCTTTTACATTTTCAGCTAATGTGGCCAGGGAGTACGAGGCAGGCAGGTGCATCCACAATAGATACTAATATTTAAAAGTTTGATCTTGCATGTATGGTGTGATGCTGGCAGACCAGGTCAGGTGAGGGCTACAGATCAATTTACTTATGTCTAGTATAGATCAAAGTGAGCGTTAAGAGTTTATTCAGATGTTTAAACTTCATGAAGATTAGTGGAATGCTACTTGTATTGTTTTTACTTAATTCTGCCCGTTATAGTGCAGCAGCAAACATTTACATTGTGTATAGCCCTGTAACTAAATAACCCATCAAAGGCAAATGAAGCCTTAGGGAATGCAAATGAAGACGAGTGCTAATTTCAAAGCAAGTGGCTATTGTATGAAATAACTTGAGGTTAAAGACTAAGTGCATTCCTCACTCATCCTCAAAGGAAAAGGTCATGTAAGGTAATGACATTGTCAGCTTGGTTTCTATAAGAAGCTATACCTTTGTTTCATGGAAAGATCCTTTATCTCTGGACTGTTTGGATTCTTACAGGGCAGTGTACCAAATGCAAAGTGGAGATCCCTAGAGACAATCTGGGTACCCTGAAAAGACTTTTGGGAAACTAGTAGTTTATTGCATCACTGCCACCATTTGGCATTACAGACTGACTCACCTGTTATATTTTGCCTGCTTTGGCCTCTCAGTGGTTCTCATTTCTTCTTCGCTGATGAACCTATAGTTGGCTTACTGGGGAATTGGCCGCTGGCCTTGTCTTTGGTGTGAGATCTGGAGTGCCGGTTGATCTGGGGTGGGTAACTGGGCCCTTGGATCTGGAAGCAACCTGATGTGGTGTGATTTTTGGTATAGGTGACCTTTTAATCGTCAAGTCCAGCTTCTCTGGGTGGTGGAATGGACCTGAGGATCGAGGGAGACTTTGCCTCCATGGTAGAACTGGTATAGTGATCCAGAAGTTCGCATTTGTTGCTGGATTGGTGCGTTCCACAATCAGATTTCACCGCCAGCTTAGGGTGTTTACCCTGTTTTCTGGCAGTCTACCCTGGGTTGGGTACTCCCAGTTGTGGGACACTTCAGACTGTGTAGCCCATGGAATACATACATTTCAAAGATCCACATGTGACTGGTTCACCCTGGGGTGCCACCTGGAACTGGGGTACCATTGAGCCCTCTGACCCACCAGCATGGGCTCCCTCTCGCCTGGTGCTGCTGTGACAAGCTGCAGACATGCTCCTGGTCTTACAGTTGTGCCAGCATACAAACAAGGTAGGGACACACACAGCTGCAGTTACATGCAAGCTCTTTGCTTAGCCACTGCATGAACCAACAATAGATACACCTTGACTGTAGCCTCTCTCAGCTCCCCAGGCGCATCCCCCCCCCAGTATAAACCAAGAATTATCTCATCTTGCACTGTACAGCGTAAGCTCAGAGTTCACCCCCCCCATGAAGAGAGGAATATGCAACAGCCTTTGCCCCTTGAGCTATGATTTCCCCACACACACCACTCCAACTCACTGGTTTAGATTAAAACAAAACCAAGTTTAACTACAAAAGACAGATTTTAAGTGATAAGGGATAGCAAACAGATCAAAGCAGATTACCTAGGAAATAAACAAAATGCAAAGTTCAATACACTAGCTAGATCAGATATGAATTAGCAGATTCTCACCCTAACTGATAGTACAAGCAGACTTGTAAATTCTTAAGGCATAAGCTTTAGTTTGGGTTTCTCAGGTCTTCATACAGAGGCTAGAAATCCCTTTAGCCTCAGTCCAGCACTTCTCCTAGTTCAGTCTTTGCTTTTCAGGTGTTTCCAGGAATCCTCTTGTGTGGGTAGTGAAGAGCAGACTATGTCACTCCTTGCCTTATATAACTTTTGCATATGGTGGGAACCATGCGTTTCAAAACTTGGTTCCCATACTGGTTTGTGGAAAAATACTGACAGCCCAAGATGGAGTCCATAATCATGTTGCCTGGTCACGTGTCCTTTTAGAGTCATAGCAACCATTACAGGCCATCAGGAGTATTCAGGAAGGCTCACCAGGTGGGAGATAAGCTTCTCCTAAGGCCTATTGTTTTCCCTAATGGCTTATTTCCCTAAACAGGCCCTTTCCAACCAGTTATCTAGACTGAAAGCATCTTGTCTAGTGGGCATTACTCAGGTGTAACTATATAAATAGTGACTACATATCTGTATGTTAAATAACTTTAGATACAAAAATGATATACAAATCAAATAATCATATTCAGCAAATCATAACTTTAATACCTCACATGGCTTATTTGTACAAAATGCATCATTATACCATAACATCACTGTAAAGAATATTAGGTGCAGAGTCATACCACAGTTACTGTTGGCTAAGTGTCACATTGGCTGACAAAAGCAGCTTCCAGACAAATGCAGAAACATTTATTGGTAGCAATTCTGGTCAAATGTGCCCTACTTATATTGGTATCTCTTTTCTCCAAGTATTAGCATGGGATTTTTATCCCTTGCTGGTTGTGGGGACTGGTTTTTGTCCTTGTGTACATTTTTGTCCTTGTGTACATTTTTGTGCAATCAGATGCCTTTGTCTGTTAAGTAAAAAGAAGTTGCCATTGGGCTATTATGTAGCCTAGGGGATTTGTTCTTGCCCTCATGTGCATGTAAATTCCATCAATGGGAATGACATGTGTGCATCAGGGAGGAACTGGATGTCTAAATTTAGATCCCTGGGTATTGCGTTTGACAGATGAGGGCTAGCTTTTCAATGCTAGAGAAAGATGTTGTGCATATTCTCTTTTCCTCTCCCAGACCAAAGATCTCCACCTGTAGAGTCTGATTCAGGTAAGTTGCACCCTTGCCACTTTGGCTTAGCTGAACCCAAGCTCTTAAGGACACAGAGTAGAATGTCATACAACAAATGACTGAAGATTTGACTTCAACTTTTTATCATCAGCATAGTGGCTCAACCCACTCTTTGTATTATGTTTCCTGGGATGAAACTAGGCATTCATCCCTTGCTATGCTTGCTCACAACAGCTACAGTTAACATTCTTTTTCCTATCATTGACTAGGATTTTGTGATCAGCTTCTGTTGGTTTAAAAAAACAAAACCACACCAGCTGCCAAGTAACAAAGAGCTCTTATTCAGGTCATTAAAGTGCAGTGGCACCTTGTCACATGGTATGCACACCCTGTCCTCCTTGGGGCATAGCAGGGAGGTGATACCACCATGGTTACAATCTTTAGGCTGAAAGCAGCATGGCCTAGCAGCCAGAGTCAATACAGGCCTCAGGTATAGGGCAGTGCAGCCTAATGGCTAGTATGCAGAGGCCCACCACAAGGAAAGACAGTAACCCAGGTAGGGGGCCCCAGGCAACTCCACTGGGCCCAGCCCAGGACCCTAACAGTGGCAGAGTGGTCTGCCACTGGGTCAGCAGGGAGTCCCACAGAAACATACTGACTTCACTCAGGTGGAATATATCACTTACTCACCCACCCTGGGCCACTTCCTATCACAATTCCAGAAGCTGTGGTACATGGGGCATCTGAGCTCCACAGCATAGATGATTCCCTAGGGCTCCATTGTCCACAGACCTCAGGTCTGATTCTCAGAATCTCTAGCGCACAGGTTGTAACAGCTTTTCACCTAGAGCCTCTACCAAAAGTCCCTCCTCTCCAATAGTCAACCTAGAATGAACTGGGCTGCTCCCTTTTATACTGAGGCAGCTGTTGGAGCATGCCCAGCACGGTCTGAGGGGTGGGACTTCTGCAGCCCATAGTGTGGGATTAACCCTCTCTTGTCCAGTGCATGTTTGCACACCCCTTCGCACACGTATATATATTGTGAGTTCCTTACCTACTATACAGAAATGACTACCTGGCTATTATATTCCTTTCAGATAAATTCTTGAAACTATTCCTTTGTTCCAAGGCCACACTCAACCCCTTCTGTTCTCCTGTATTTCTTTCACTATTTTTTTTAAATGTGATTAGAGTATTTGCTTGAAAATCTTTTCAAGCTTTACTTGAAGTTAGCTCACTGCAAAAATAGCTTTCACTCTTCTGTGCACTAGGAAAAAGTACCAAACTGTTCATTTCTGCTGGAGAAACACAAAGGAGTAGCTGGGAGAACTTCATTTAAATAGTACAAGTATTTGGGAACAGAATACTCTAAAGTAATACTGAACTCAGTGGGACTACTCATGTAAACTTAAACATGTGTCTGAAGGATAAAGGCTGTAGGGCCCAATCCTGCTTCCATTACACAAACAGACCTCTTGACCTCGGGATTACTCCTGTGAGGATCATATCTATAAAGCAAAACTCTCATTGAAAATTAGGCTAATTATTCTTTCTTTTTGTAATAAGTATTTGTTGACTTTTATTTGGTAAAATTTTCAAAAGTTTTATTTAAACTCCCTTGTTTGTTAAATCATTTCTTATATAGAGTAGGATGAAATGGATTATGGTAGAGTATAATTTTCCTGGGAACTTATTTCTAATGTCAATTGTCTGAAACTTGTAGAAATCTCTTCTATAAAATATGAAAAACCTTGCAGCTTATTTTTCCCAACATATATTTCTTACTCTCCAGATTGCAAACAATTTGTGATGTAAAGTACCTCTCATCTACTATTTACTGCAACATTGTTCCTTTTGTTCCAGCCGGAGTTATATAAATCATTCTTCCCTTACTTACAATACATCAGAAACAGCTTCTGGTTATTCTAGTCAATACTTGAATGACAGACAATGCTAGAGGTGCTCTTCTGCGCTACTTTTGGTGATTCCCCGCCCCCTTGATATGAGTAAATTAGCTACAGATTTTAACCGCCACAACAAATAATGCCCCCACTATTCCATCCTCATTCAAAAAACAATGCTTTGTCAAGGAACAACGTGTTCACTTAACAGTAATATATATGTAGCTATTTCGATAATCACAGTTTGAGGCATGTTAGAATAATCTGAGATGGAGAAACTGATGCTGCAATGCATTATGCACAGGTGTTCTTTGTGGAATGTGTTGCAGAATTGCAGCCTTTGGGGAGGAAAGGGAGTGGAAATGGTGGTAGTTGGGCACACTCACAATCCCAGTTTAGCTGAGTTTCTGCTAACCATGAACAGCAGTGAAATAGTTAATGTTGCCTAATAATGACTATTTAAATATCTGTGGAGTTAATAACCAAACTCGCCTCTCTTGGAGAGATTGTTTAAGGTGGTCTGATTTTTACACTTGTAAACCCAAGCAGTGGTATATTTCCACTTGGAAAAGATATGTCACAATTATAACATTTGGAAACATACCTTTGGAATAATGAAAGCTAAATGTTAAATAAACTGACGGAACTTGCTTCATTATCCCTTAATCATTCCTGTCAGTGGGCGGCTAAAGCGAGCTAGTACTATGTGGTATGAAGGTGATTTCACTGTCCAGTGATGCAACTTATTCCCTTGCCTGTTTCTAAACGATCTAAATTTTCTTTCCTGTAAAATGAGAACACTGTTTCCTGGCTGCTGCTGTTGATTCATTGCAACTAAGCAAGGACGTTTGAGTCCGACAGATTGGCAAGACTTGTCGGGACTTTCTGGGTCCACGTGGTAAGTAAAGGGCGGGCAATGGGTTGATTGGCTCCTCCTCCCCGAGCCGAGGGCGAGGGATCGCTCTCTCTGCAGGAGAGCACCAGCCCGCCCCTATTCCTGATTGGTCGCTGGGCAGGGGGCGGAGCGGGCGCTCCACGTGCAGTCGGTGTGGGGCTGGGTGCCGGTCAGCTGGGCGCTTGGAGCCGGGGCTGCAGCCTCCTCTGCCAGCTGATGTTCTCTGCCTTGCGAGCGGCTCCGCGCCGCCGCCTCGGGAGGGGGATGGACCAGGAGTGGGGGCGCTGGCCCGCCTGGCCGCTGCTCGCCCTGCTGCTCCTGGCCGGGAGCGGCCGCCCGCTCTTCTGCAGGGCGGCGGAGCCCCGGGCTAGCGGCACTTCTCGTCTGCTCCGTTTCTACGGGCAGGTGCCGGAGAACAGCCCGGCGGGGACACCAGTGCAGGGGCTGCGGGTGCCGCTGCGGCGGCTGCTGAACCCTGGGGAGCCGCCGGGGGAGTGGGCGCTGGAGGGGGCCGGCGCCTCTCGCTTCTCCTTGCACCTGGGGCCGGGGCCGCTGCTGCTGCTGCGGACGGCCCGGTGCCTGGACCGGGAAGCCTGGCCGCGGTACAGCCTGTCCCTGCGGCGGCCGAGGGCAGCCGGCTCCTCTCGGCGGGCGCTGCTGCGGGTCCGGGTGCTGGACCGGAACGATCACCGGCCTCGCATCTCCGCCGGGCCGCCGCTGGAGGTGGACGAGCTGGCGCCGCTGGGCAGCGAGGTGGCCTGGCTGCGCGCCCTGGACGGGGACGAAGGAGCCAACGCGCTGCTCACCTACCGCTCGTGGCCGGCCGGCGCCGGCAGCCGCCTGTTGTTCGTGGTGCCCCGCAGCGGGCAGGTGCTCACGGTGGGCTCCCTGCTGGGGTGCCGCAGGCTCAGCCTCTGGGTCTCGGCGCAGGACCACGGGCTGCCCCGGCCTCTGCGCAGCCCGGCGCGGCGGCTGCAGCTGGCGGTGCGGGGAGAAGGCGCCCGCAGGGCCCGCTCGCCCCTGCCGCAGAAGCAGCCGCCGGGCTCCGGCTCCATCCCCTACACGGCGCGGGTCCCGGCCGGGGCGCGGCTCGGGGACCCCATATTCACCGTGCCGGACACACGCTACCAGGCGGCCGGCAGCTGGTTCGAGCTGGCTTCTCCCGCCGCCCCCGTGGAGCTGGAGCGGGCGTCGGGCCGCCTCCACCTGAGCCGGGAGCTGCCGCGGGGCGGCCGCGCCGAGGCGCTGGTGAGAGTGCACCGGCGGGGCGGGCAAGGTAAGGCTGCTGCTGCCCGGGCGCGGAGGGGTAAGGCGGGGGCCGCTGGTGGCGGCGCTGGGTGCCCGGCGGAGAGACGCGGGGGCCCCAACTTCCTCTGCCCCCTCGCCGGCGGTTCTGCCGCCTCTCCCCGCAGGGCCGGTCGGCGGGCCCATGATCGCGGCTGTGCCCCGAAAGGCCGCGGCGCTCTCGGGCTAAGGCCGGGAGCCGGTGCTGCACAGAACCGAGAGGAGCGCGCAGCGGGCTAGGGTGGAGGGAGAGGGGACCAGCGTGAGTGTGTTTCACTGCATTAGAACTGGCCGCCCCCGGTGCTGCCCTAGTGGTATTGGTGGCCCCTGCTGTGTCGCCTTGTTCTCTTGGGTCTCAATGCGCGCCAGCGTGTGGTGGCCGGCAAGACATCGTCTGATGCGCTTTGCAAACAGAGCAAAATACCCGCCACCTAGAGCCTAGGAAGTACACTGGTGGCATTACCGGGCCCTCGCCCCCGCTGTTCCTCACACGTTCTTGTCAACTGCTGGAAATAGCCCACCTTGATTATCACTACAAACGTGTTGTTTCCCCCCCCCCCCCGCTGGTAATAGCTCACCTTACCTGATCACTCTTATTACAGCGTGTATGGTAACACCCATTGTTTCACGGTCTCTGTGTCTATAAAAAGAAAAGGTGTACTTGTGGCACCTTAGAGACTAACACATTTATTAGAGCATAAGCTTTCGTGAGCTACAGCTCACTTCATGGGATGCATTTGGTGGAAAATATAGACTGTATTTTCCACCAAATGCATCCGATGAAGTGAGCTGTAGCTCACGAAAGCTTATATTTTCCACCAAATGCATCCGATGTCGTGAGCTGTAGCTCACGAAAGTTTATGCTCTAATAAATTTGTTAGTCTCTAAGGAGCCACAAATCCTCCTTTTCTTTTTGCGAATACAGACTAATACGACTGCTACTCTGAAACCTGTGTATATAAAATCTCCCTACGGTATTTTCCACTGCATGCATCCAGTGACGTGAGCTGTAACTCAGGAAAGCTTATGCTCAAATACATTTGTTAGTCTCTAAGGTGCCACAAGTCCTCCTTTTCTTTGTGCGGATACAGACTAACACCGCTGCTACTCTGAAACCAGTTTTGTACTGTGAATGCTGTTGTGGGGTAAGTCTGCTTCAAATCTCCTGAAATGGGTTGCACTCAAAATCCCCCTATCATAGAAGCTGTGCAGTATGACATGTGCCTATCTGCACGCTTGGGGTGTGTGCCTGTTGCAATTTGTTGCTTTTGAGTCTGATAGGAAGACGTTGGGGATTTTTAAATGGACTTCCGGATATTTTAGGATTTCCCACCTCTTTCCAAATCAGGCTCATGAACACAATAATGAATCGGGGGCAGTGAGCATATGGCGAGGGTTCTGACTGGAGAAAGAGCATAGAGTAATTTGAAAACAAAGTATTTGTGAGGCAAGTTCAATTATGTGTTCATTCTGACCTGTAAAAAGAAAAGGAGTACTTGTGGCACCTTAGAGACTAACAAATTTATTTGAGCATAGGCTTTCCTGAGCTATTTGTTAACTGCTGGAAATGGCCTACCTTGCTTGTCACCATGAAAGGGTTCCCTCCCCCCCCCTGCTGTTGGTGATGGCTCATCTTAAGTGCTCACTCTCCTTACAGTGTGTATGATAAAACCCATTGTTTCATGTTCTGTGTGTGTGTGTGTGTATAAAACTCCCCACTGTATTTTTCATCAAATGCATCCAATGAAGTGAGCTGTAGCTCACGAAAGCTTATGCTCAAATAAATTTGTTAGTCTCTGAGGTGCCACAAGTACTCCTTTTCTTTTTGCGAATACAGACTAACACGGCTGCTACTCTGAAACCTATCATTCTGACCTGTGGTTCTCAAAAATAATCCATAAATCCTAAGTCGAACATCAGATAAAAATATTTTTAAAAACTGCAGCACATGGGCTGCTAAATTTGATAAGAAGCACGGTGTCTAGCCTTATTCATATTGAACCATCGCACAAAAAGTGAACTAATTAAAATTTTGAGTCTCAGGTTTCACTATGTGCATGCATGAATGTTAGTGTTAATGAACTAATGTTAGTGGAAATAGATGTGATAATAGAATTATAGAAGATTAGGGCTGGAAGAGAGGTTATCTAGTCCAACCCCCTGCTCAGATCAGGACCAACATCAACTAACTCAGAGGTGGGCAGACTACAGCAGCCCACGGGACCATCCTGCCCAGCCCTGGAGCTCCCGGCCAAGGAGGCTAGCCCCTGGCCCCTCCCCTGCTGTTCTTTTGCAGCCGTATGGGTAGCATGTCTTGTGCCCACCCACCTCCCAGGCTTTCCAATAAGCCTATCCTGCTGCTCTGAGTGGCATGGTAAGGGGGCAGGGGGAGGGGAGGTTGGATAAGGGGCAGGAGGTCCTAGGGGTAGTCAGAGGGCATTGGATGGGATGGAGGCTTGGGGGGGGCAGTCAGAAGACAGGGAGCGGGGGGGGGTTGGATAGGGGGTGGGGTCCCAGGAGAGCTGGTTAGGGGTGGGGGGGTCCTGAGAGGGGGCAGTTAGGGGACAAGGAGCAGGGAGGGTTGGATGGGTCAGGGGTTGTGAGGGGGGCAGGAAGTGGGAGGGGGTGGATAGGGGGCAGGCTGTTTGTGGAGGCACAGCGCTCCCTACCCATCCCTTCATACCGTTTCGCACCCCAATGTGGTCCGCAGGCCAAAACGTTTGCCCACCCCTGAACTAAATCATCCCAACTAGGGCTTTGTCAAGCCTGGCCTTAAAAACCTCTAAGGATGGAGAGTCCACCACCTCCCTAGGGAACCCATTCCAGTGCTTCACCACCCTCCTGGTGAAGTAGTTTTTCCTAATATCCAACCTAGACCTCCCCCACTGCAATTTGAGACCACTGCTCCTTGTTCTGTCATCTGTCACCACTGAGAACAGCCTACCTCCATCCTCTTTGGAACCTCCTTCAGGTAGTTGAAGTCTGCTATCAAATCTTCCCTCACTCTTCTCTTCTGCAGTCTAAATAAGCCCAGTTCCCTCAGCCTCTCCTCGTAAATTGTGTGCCCCAGCCCCCTGATAATTTTCGTTGCCCTCCGCTGGACTCTCCAATTTGTCCACATCCTTTCTGTAGTGGGGGGCCGTAAACTGCATGCTCCAGATGTGGCCTCACCAGTGCTGTATAGAGGGGAATAATCACTTCCTTCGATCTGCTGGCAATGCTCCTACTAATGCAGCCCAGTATGCCGTTAGCCTTCTTGGCAGCAAGGGCACACTGCTGACTCGTATCCAGCTTCTCATCCACTGTAATCCTCCCTTTTCTGCAGAACTGCTGCTTAGCCAGTCTGTCTCCAGCCTGTAGCAGTGCATGGGATTCTTCCGTCCTAAGTACAGGACTTCTTTTGACCCAATCCTTCAATTTGTCTAGATCACGCTGGACCCTATCCCTATCCTCCAGCATATCTACCTCCCCCTGCAGCTTCATGTAATCTACGAACTTGCTGAGGGTGCAATCCATCCCATCATCCAGATCATTAATAAAGATGTTGAACAAAACCGGCCCCAGCACCGACCCCTGGGGTACTCCCCTTGATACCAGCTGTCAACAAGATATTGAGCCGTTGATCGCTGTCCATTGAGCCTGACAATCTAGCTAGCTTTGTATCCACCTTATAATCCATTCATCCAATCCATACTTTTTTAACTTGCTGGCAAGAATACTCTGGGAGACTGTATCAAAAGCTTTGCTAAAGTCAACATATATCATGTCCAATGCTTTCCCCATATCTGCAGAGCCATAGAAGGCAGTCAGGTTGGTCAGGCATGACTTGCCCTTGGCGAATCCATGTTGACTGTTCCTGATCACCTTCCTTTCCTCCAAGTGCTTCAAAATGGTTTCCTTGAGGACCTGCTCCATGATTTTTCCAGGGACTGAGGTGAGGCTGACAGGTCTGTAGTTCCCTGGCTTCTCCTTCTTCCCTTTTTTTCAAGATGGGTACTATATTTGCCTTTTTCCAGTCGTCCAGGACCTCCCCCGATCACCACAAGTTTTCAAAGATAATGGCCAGTGGCTCTGCAATCACATCAGCCAGTTCTCCCAGGACCCTCGGATGCATTAGAGCCGGACTTGTGCATGTCCAGCTTTTCTAAATAATCCTTAATCTGTTCTTTCACCACTAAGGTCTGTTCACCGCCTCCCCATACTGTGTCGCCCAGGACAGCAGTGTGGGAACTGACCTTGTCTGTGAAGACCAAGACAAATAAAGCATTGAGTACTTCATCTTTTTCCATATCACCTGTCACTAGGTTGCCTCCCCCATTCATTAAGGGTCCCACACTTTCCCTGATCTTTTTCTTGTTGCTAACATATCTGTAGATACCCTTCTTGTTACCCTTCTTATTGCTTGGTAGCTGCAATTCCAGGTGGGTTTTGGCCTTTCTGATTACACCCCTACATGCTTGAGCAATATTTTTATACTCCCCCCCATGTCATCTGTCCAAGTTTCCACTTCTTGTAAGCTTCCTTTTTGTGTTAAGCCAAGCTGGTCACCTGTCATCAGGGCTGGCTCTAGGATTTTTGCCTCCCCAAGCAAAAAAAAATTTTTGGCCACCCCTGCTTTTTTGGGGGGCCCCCCTTGCCCCCGGCCCCACCTCCTTCCCTGGGCGTACCGCATTTTCCCGCCCACATTGCTTCCTGCTGCTTCCCCCTCGCAACCCTTCACCCTAGTTCACCTCCGCTCTGCCTGCTCCCCTAAACACGCCGCCGCTCTGCTTCTCCCCCCTCCCTCTCAGGTGAGGGAGCGGCAGCACGTTCAGGGGAAGCAGGCGGAGCGGAGGTGAGCGAGGGTGGGAGGAGTGCAGGAAGTAACGGGGGGGGTAGAGGAACCACTCCCTACCCCAGCTCACCTCCACTCCACCACTGCCGCCTCCCCCGAGGGCGCCGCTGCTCGGCTTCTCCCTCCCTCCGTCCCTCCCTCCAAGGCTTGCCCTTAGGTGCGCGGCAATCCTGGGAGCGGGTGAGGGGGAGAAGCAGAGTGGCGGCAGCAAGCTCAGGGGAGGAGACGGAGCGGAGGTGAGCTGGGGTAGCAGGGGCACATTTCTAGGGGAGGCATGCCGGCGCCAGAATGCTGCCCCTAGAAATTTGCCGCCCCAAGCACACGCTTGTTTTGCTGGTGCCTAGAGCTGGCCCTGCCTGCCATATTTGCTATTCTTTCTGCACCCTCAATAAGGCTTCTTTAAAATACAGCCCCTTTCCTGGACTCCTTTCCCCCTCATGTTAGCCTTCCAGGGGATCCTGCCCATCAGCTCCCTAAGGGAGTCAAAGTCTGCTTTTCTGAAGTCCAGGGTTTGTATTTTGCTGTTCTCCTTTCTTTTGTGAGGATCCTGAAGTAAATCAGCTCGTAGTCACTGCTGCCCAGGTTGCCACCTACTTCTACTTCTCCAGCCAATTGTTTCCTGTTTGTAAGCAGCAAGTCAAGAGGAGAACGGCCCCGGTTGGTTCCTCCAATAGTTGCACCAGGAAGTTGTTCCCAACACTCTCCATAAACTTCCTGGATTTTCTGTGCACTGCTGTATTGCTCTCCCAGCAATGTCAGGATGATTGAAGTCCCCCATTAGAGCCAAGGCCTGTGATCTGGAAACTTCAGTTAATTGTCCGAAGAAAGCCTCATCTACTCATTCTCCTGATCTGGTGGTCTATAGCACATGCCTACCACGACATCACCCTTGTTGCTCTCACTTTTAAACTTAACCCAAAGACTCTCAACAGGCTTTTCTCCAGTCTCATACTGGAGCTCAGAACAATCATACTGCTCTCTTACATAGAGTGCAATTCCTCCACCTTTCCTCCCCCCCCCCCGCCTGTCCTTCCTAAACAGTTTATACCCATCCATGACAGTGCTCCAGTCATGTGAGCTACCCCACCGAGTCTCTGTTGTTCCAATCTCATACATCATAGTTCTTTGACTGTGCCAGGACTTCCAATTCTTCTTGCTTGTTTCCCAGGCTTCTTGCATTTGTGTACATGCACCTAAGATAAATAGCTGATTGCCCTGCTTTCTTAGTATGAATCAGGAGGCCCCTTCTGTTGCACTCCCCTCCTTGTTTTCTCTTGGTATCCCACTTACCTCAGGGCCTAGGTCACCTTCCCTCAGCATACCTAGTTTAAAGCCCTCCTCACTAGATTAGCAAGCCTGCCTGCGAAGATACTCTTCCCTCTATTCGTTAGGTGGATCCCATCTCTTCCTAGCAATCCTTCTTCCTGAAACAACATCTGGGAATGGAAAGGGGCAGGGGGAGGGAAATAAAACATTTTAAATTCCTTTAAATAGTAGAAATTAGAAATGAAGGTGGGTCAAAATATCAAATAGTCTGTTATATAAATTGGGTCATGAAACACTCAAAATAAACTAAAATATTTCCATTCTCCAAATTGTACATGGGTCACTAAGTAATTGTCACACTTGTATGTCACTTCAGTTCTCTAGTAATTGGCTAGGATGAGAGTTGCTCATGACTTTTGCCTACAATGAGGTGTTTACAGATTTTGGAAATGTTTTTTTACAGGCTGATAATTGGAGAGGTGACACATCGTGCAAATATTACAAACAAATGCAAACATGGGCTCTTCATTATCATCAGACAACTGTGCATGTACTGAGAATCAAATAGCCTCCAGACAGAGAATTATTCTTGTACACATGTGCAGCTCAGTTCAGTGGAGAAATACCATTTACCATAGCATAAATGTCTCCATTTTTTAAAGAGACTATGGCTATATCTATACTACAGAGCATATGTTGGTATAGCCCCATACTGTAAACACAGTCTATACTGAAAGAAGGAGTTTTTTGGTCTGTGTAAGAACACCACTTCCTAGAATGCTATTAAATTCTGTTAACTACATTGACAAAAGTGCTAATCCACTGACATAGCTGTGGCTGTGCTGGGGGTTTTGTCAGCATAGCTATGTCACTCTATAGAGTGTGGGGTTTTCACACACCTGCTGATATAATTTAAGAGTAGGCCAAGTCTATTTTAAAGCAAACAAATGTCTAACAGATAATTTCTCATTCAGACTACATCTAGAACTGTAAAAGTTTCATTGAGGGTGTTGCTTGTCTGTAAGTAGATACCATTATGAACAATATTTTATAAAATCATTCATACAGTTGTGATCTGTAATGTGGTGCTCTTAAAAATGTTGCTTTTCTACTATGTTCTATGCCCTGAGAATGTATTGACAACAGAGAAGCCACAGGGTGAAAAAAATTCAATAATCAAGTAGGACAAAGTCATTTTTATACTCCTTCCCTGGACTGCTTTTTAAATTAAGGTAGAACTCTGTCATAATTTTGGACAATCACTAACTTCAGACCTCTCACTTTTTAAATCACTTTTGTCAGGTGTAATCATTAAATAGTTTAGCAGTTTTGAACAGAAATATTTTATGTAGAGAATCTGGTGAGATGTGTAACATTGAACAAATAATATTTTCCTGTTTTTTGCCTTTACCCAGTTAAATATAATTAACAGTGACTTTCTAAAGGCTGATATGTTAATCAATATTATGAAACACATATCAAGCCCTACTGCTTTTTACCTTATTAATTTAAACACAAAATTAACAGATCCTTACTGACTTTCATCCGTTATGTTACAAAGGGAAATAGACATTTTCTCGTGTGGTACTTCACCACTGACATGTTTGCTTTGACATGTTTTAATATTTTAGAGAGGAAAAAAGGATTGATTAAAAATTCTGCCTCTCTTTTTTTTCTGATCTGCTTTATTTTTGATTAATTTATAGCACTCTTCCTACATACCAGAATCCTGGAAGCAGAAAATACATATTTCATTTAGTTAGGTCACTGAAATGAGTTGCAAGAGTCCAGTGTACAACAAGATTAATTTGATTCCTAACTGTTGGAGTAGCTCCTAGGAGCCATAGTCATGCACTAGGTTTTGTCAGAATAGGACCCCATTGTGCAAGTCACTGCAAAACACAGAACAAGAAGATGGTGCCTATTCCACAAAATTTACAGTCTATACATTCAATATAAAATTTTGTACAGTGCTTATGAATTGCCTTGTTTACTTGTGAAAAGTAAATGTCCATTGTAAGAACGAAAATTGAGATGTACAG
This sequence comes from Dermochelys coriacea, assembly GCF_009764565.3. NCBI lineage: Eukaryota > Metazoa > Chordata > Testudines > Dermochelyidae > Dermochelys > Dermochelys coriacea. The sequence goes on along the minus strand of NC_050069.1, from coordinate 43,811,842 downwards.
TGTCTGGCTCTCTTCAGTTTTTTTATATTATGGTAGCACCTAGAAACCTTGACCAGAATTGGGGCCCAATTGTGTAAGGCAGTGTACAGATATAAAGGTGAACGTGGTCTCTTCCTCAAAGAGTTTACAATCAAGATTTGTATGTGAAGATTAAATGAGCTATTGGCCTGTTTTCCCAGGGATGCTGAATAGTTACAGATCCCATGTGTGTGTTCAACAGCTCTGAAAATCAGGTCATAAGCTCCTGACATGAATGGACAATAACTAATGTGTAGTTAGTCACACACTGACTCACAATCTCCAGAGATTTATATTGATGCTTTCAGTGTATCATGCCTTAAAAAGTGGAAGAAAACTAAGTGTCCATTACACTTAGTGTCCAAAACACAATTCTTTTTTGACACAAATAAGCTTCCAGATCTTAGGTGCTTTTGAAAATCCCACCCTTAAGTGGCTTAGGACCAGAAGTCCCATTAACTTTCAGTGGGATTTGTGATTCTGAGCTACTTTGTGTTTCTGAAATTCCACCTTCAATGATACTACATAAACTAATATCCTAAGAACAACCTACACAGTGTAAAATCAGAAATTGAGGTAAGAATCATTGGGTCTTCTAGTTCAGTGGTTCTCAAAGCTGGTCCGCCGCTTGTTCAGGGAAAGACCCTGGCGGGCCAGGCCGGTTTGTTTACCTGCTGCGTCCGCAGGTTTGGCCGATCACAGCTCCTACTGGCTGCGGTTTGCTGCTTCAGGCCAATGGGGGCTGCGGGAAGCAGCATGGGCCGAGGGATGTGCTGGCCGTCCTTCCCGCAGCCCCCATTGGCCTGGAGCAATGAACCACGGCCTGTGGGAGCCGTGATCAGCCGAACCTGCGGATGTGGCAGGTAAACAAACCGGCTGGGCCTGGCCCACCAGGGGCTTTCCCTGAACAAGCAGTGGACTGGCTTTGAGAACCACTGTTCTAGTTCACTCTGCAGTAGTTGCAGGATGCTCCAGGCTTGAAACAAGCTCCAGGGATTGAGAACAAAGACAGAATAGATAATATTGAAAGAATAGCCTCTTCAAATAGCAGTGTGACCACAAGAGCTCAGAAGTGCAGGTTGAGTTTAGTGTCTCTTAAACTTGGGATATTTCAAAGCATCAAAATAGAATAGAAAACCAGTAGTTAATTACTGAAATGTATAAAATACTTATAGAACTGTTCAACTTGAATTGACATGAATTTCTCTTATGTTATCCTTTTCAAATGTGATGTTACAAATACTGTAACTGTGACTGAATTCTAATTGAAGATTCTCAAATGAAATTGATTTTTCAGTCTGAGGAGACTGTGGCATAGAGCAGCAGGGTCAGGGAGGGTTTTTTGTATGTAGACTTCAGAGTAGCAGTCGTGTTAGTCTGTATTCACAAAAAGAAAAGGAGTACTTGTGGCACCTTAGAGACTAACACATTTATTAGAGCATAAGCTTTTGTGAGCTACAGCTCAGAAGTGAGCCATAGCTCACGAAAGCTTATGCTCAAATAAATGTGTTAGTCTCAAAGGTGCCCACAAGTACTACTTTTCTTTTTGTATGTAGAGTGTCTGAGTGCTTATCACATTGTGCCAATCTTTAGGACTCCTCCTGGAAATAAGCCTTGGTTTAAAACGGATTAAGTTTGAGTTGAAATTCCTGAGAAAACAGCTTAGAGTGCATATTTAAAAAGTTTTAGTTAGCCCCATTTTCTTTCTTTTTTTACTTTCCTAATAGCTCTTCTGATGGCATTTTTTGTTAAAAAGCCTATGATCTGTGGAGCACAGATTTAAAAATACATATACAGAATGCTTGTGCGTATAAGTGGCTATGATTTCAAATCGAGATATAGGGACCATTTCTGCACACTTAAAATATTTTTATTTTCTCCCTCGAGATTCTAGAACAAGATACGCCTAATTCCAGAATCAGAAACCCAACCTGGCAAGCCAGATCAAAGGTCACCATAATCCTTTCTTCTCCCAGTACCAGACTGATTCAAACCATATGTGCATAGCAGGGCCATGCCCTCTAATTCAGGTGCCATGCCGACAGAGGGGCTTGATCCACTTAAACCATGAAACCACTGTAATAGCCACAGCTTATTAGAAGGAGCAGCAAGTCTCAGGATTAAGGTTATTGTGTTACCCTGCATGTATATGTCTTCGGAAGAGGCTCATTGTAAAGAATAATGGGCAAGATTGCTTTTACCACCTGGTTAGTTACTGGGCTGTTCACTGCTTGCGAGACCCTAGATGAGAGAGAAGCACAAAAGTAAGATTAATTTTTGGGGTGAAAATAATGAGTCTTTATATGGTGGAAAGTTGTTACATAGTACTGTATGCAAGGAGCTCTGTTTTGGTGTTTTAAATAGCTTCTCTGTCAAAGAAGTTTGAAAAAAGACAAGCAAAAGAAGATCCTTAGGATAGTTCATTCTCCCCTTTTATTCTTAATGTCTGGCATGTTAAATCAACTCTTTGGAGCCTGTGACTTCATAGCTCAAAATTTTCATTGTTATAACAGGGTATGAAGTAATCTGCAAAGCCATTTCAAAGCCTGATCAAAGTTGTGAAATATGCTCCAAAACGTTAAACCTAGGGGACAATTTTTAAATAACTTCATGAATGCCGTAGATGCCTTCCTACTCCGAGAAAGCTTACTGTGTGTATGTGCTTTATGGATTTAAGTTTGTTTTATTATACACATGCAGGAACGGGTTACCACAGATCTTGTAAAATTGGCCGGTATGCATATGCACACCATCTGTGTTATTCACTGCCTGCATTATAAATCTGAATTCAGAATTCGGTTTTGTGTGTCTGGATGGAGACTGAATTACACATTTACAAAACTGGAAGCTAAAGGTTTACACCCAGTTGCATTTAAATGTGCCCAAGCTTTTGGACATGTAGGCTACTAGTGGTCACTAGCAAAGACCTGATTTGTATGCATGATTGTGGCAATGCATAAACATATAGGAACATACTTGTGCTCTCTTGCATATGGACCTTGGGTCCCTGATCTAGGGACCAAGTTTTCAAGAAGCTTGGGCACAGTTTTCCATGTTTCACATTTTAGTCCTAAACACCACTTGAGCATAGGGTTGCCAACTTTCCAATTTCTTAAAATTGGACACTACAGCCCCCCTGCTCGCCTCCCCCCACCACCTCCCAGGACTCACCTGCAGAGTGGGGCTGGGAGCTGTAGTGGAGCCTGCCCATGAGATGCAGACAGGAGTCAACCCTGGCTGAGAAGGGGCTGGTGTGGGTTGATGACCCGGTGCCACTGGTTCCCATGCCCTGGGCTAGGCTGGCGGTGGCATTTGCAGGCAGCGGTCAGTGGGGAGGAGGCAGCTGTCTGTCTGGGCAGGCTGGGCTGGGGGAAATGTCTTTCCCTCCCCACACTGTGTGAGAAAGCTGGAGGCCAGGCTCCGGAATGAGCTGCATGCCCTGAGCTTTAAGGGTGCTGCTCCCTCCCCCCTCCCATGCCAGGCCGGGCTGAGTCCCATCCGAGTGGCACGGGGAAGGAGGCAAAACAGGAGCTGGTGCCACATGCGATCCCTGGCTCAGGTTGCGGCTCCGGTGCCAGTCATGGGTGTCTTGTAACGTGCATCTTGTAGCCCCTGGAGCAGCTTCCCATGAAGATGGGGTGTGTCTGCAGTGCGCGGGCGGGGGCAGAGCTGGGGAGCAGAGAGGAGAGTGGAAAATAGAACACGATCCAAACACAGTCCAGCAGCATGGATTGGCACCCACCTGGCTCAGAGTCATGCTGCCACCAGCTTTCTGCAAGTGCCCTGCTGTGGTCACATGCTGCGGTGGGCGCTGCCTTGTCGTCGTCCCCCACCCTCCTGTTCTGACACCCTGTGGGCAGTAACCAGACTTTTGGTGTCCAATCAGTACTTCTGACTGAACACTGTACAGGTCCCCTTTTGACCAAACTTTCCGGTCAAAAACTGGACTCCTGGCAACCAAACCCTACTTCAGCAGCAGACATTTGTTTTTCTGGTGATCTCCCATCCAAGTACTGGCACAGTACAATCTTTCTTAGTGTCTGGGGTTCAATGGGATTACAACAGGTAGTGATACAACAGCAATGCAGGTAATAATCTCTTTACTAGGGCTGTCAAGTGATTAAAAAATTTATCATGATTAATCACGCTGTTAATAATAGAATACCATTTATAAATATTTTTGGATGTTTTCTACATTTTCAAATATATTGATTTAAATTACAACACAGAATACAAAGTGTACAGTGCTCACTTTATATTTATTTTTATTACAAATATCTGCACTGTAAAAAAAATACTATTTTTCAATTCACCTAATACAAGTTCTGTAGTGCAATCTCTTTATCATGAAAGTTGAACTTACAAATGATAGAATTATGTACAAAAAATAACTGCATTCAAAAATAAAACAATAGACAACTTTAGAGCCTACAAATCCACTCAGTCCTACTTCTTGCTCAGCCAATCGCTCAGACAAACAAGTTTGGTTACAATTTGCAGGAGATAATGCTGCTCGCTTCTTGTTTTCAATGTCACCTGAAGGTTCTCATGGCACTGTTGTAGCTGGTGTCGCAAGATATTTACATGCCAAATGCACTAAAGATTCATATGTCCCTTCATGATTCAACCGCCATTCCAGAGGACATGCATCCATGCTGATGACAAGCGGGTTCTGCTTGATAACAATCCAAAGCCGTGCGGACTGACACATGTTCATTTTCATCATCTGAGTTGGATGCCACCAGCAGAAGATTGATTTTCTTTTTTTGGTGCTTTGGGTTCTGTAGTTTTCGCATCAGAGTGTTCTCTTTTAAGACTTCTGAAAGCATGCTTCATACTTCATCCCTCTCAGATTTTGGATGGCACTTCAGATTCTTAAACATTGGGTCGAGTGCTTTAGCTATTTTTAGAAATCTCACATTGGTACCTTTTTTGCGTTTTGTCAAATCTGCTGTGAAAATGTTCTTAAAATGAACGTGGGCTGGGTCATCATCCGAGACTGCTATAACATGACATGCGGGTAAAACAGAAGACATACAATTCTCCCCTAAGGAGTTCAGTCACAAATTTAATTAATGCATTATTTTTTTAGCGAGCATCATCAGCATGGAAGCATGTCCTCTGGAATGGTGGCTGAAGCATGAAGGGCCATGCGAATGTTTAGCATATTTGGCATGTAACTACCTTGCAATGCTGGCTACAAAAGTGCCATGCGAATGCTTGTTCTCACTTCAGGTGACATTGTAAATAAGAAGCAGGAAGTAGTATCTCCTGTAAATGTAAACAAACTTTTTTGTCTTAGCAGTTGGCTGAACAAGAAGTAGGACTGCGTGGACTTGTAGGCTCTAAAGTTTTACATTTGTTTTTGAGTGGAGTTATGTAACAAAAATATCTGTATTTATAAGTTATACTTTCACGATAAAGAGATTGCACTATAGCACTTGTATCAGGTGAACTGAAAAATACTATTTTATCATTTTTGCACTGCAAATATTTGTAATAAAATATAAAGTAAGCACTGTACACTTTGCATTCTGTGTTGTAATAGATATCAATATATTTGAAAATGCAGAAAAACATCCAAAATATTTAATAAATTTTAATTGGTATTCTATTGTTTAATTTTGATTAATTGCACTGTTAATTATTTTGAGTTAATCGCCTGAGTTAACTGCGATTAGTTGACAGCACTACTCTTTTTACTGTTACATAAACATAGTAATTATTCCTGACTAGTATTATGGCTCCACAATATTGAGGGTTTTGGCACGAGCTGTGAGGAGGAGAGGCCAGTGCATCCTGGACATTGTTTGAGGAAAGTTAAATTTAACAACCTTTGTAATAAACTCTTAGTGAGTGGCCTGATGGCAAAGATGTGTCTGTACTCAAGAGTCTGCTGTAGTCTCTGGGGGCATCTGATGCCATCCATACTCACACAAAATTTCTGTAGTCATCAATGGAAGCTACTGAGAGCAATATTTGGCTGTTGATAGTTGATATCAGCAGAATGCTGAGTGAATTGTAAGTATAACTGTGTTTACATTGAGGCTGGATACTTCACTGAAACATGGAAGCATAGATAAAACCACTGTAAAACAGAAAACACTAAGGTTTGTATGGTTCCCTGCGCTCCCAGGCATATCTTCTAGTTAAAATTAGGGTTCCCCAAAGCTAACATTTCAGAGTAGCAGCCGTGTTAGTCTGTATTCGCAAAAAGAAAAGGAGGACTTGTGGCACCTTGATCACACGTTAGCTCTAATCTCTTAGCAGCATAAAATCTCTTTCATGCTACCAAAGCTGCTTTTTCTTCAGATGAGAGCCTATTTGAAATCAGCAAATCTTTGTTTCACATCTGGCTTGTTCACTGCATTTTAGTCAGAGTAAACAGGGTACACAGAATAGAACAGACATCTGGTTTGGGAAAGCTTATCAGGTTATCAACAAGATGGGTGAATAATGGGGGATGGGGGGAAAAGCCCTCTTTGAAATTCATTGTGAAAGATGAGAACTGTTATAAAGAGTAGGATAGCAATTCTGCCTTTTTATCATATGACACAATCCAGCAGCCAATATATTGCTGCTGCTCTAGAGGCTGCTGATCTAATAACCATAATGTTTTTGTGCATGTTATTATTCAGGGTAATCTACCAGGCACTTATATTACCTAGACTTGTGATGCAGCACTAATGATACATAAGGTTGATTGATAACAGTGGTGTTAGCAAGAGGTATCTGCACACTTACCTTTGGATATCCATGAATTTTTAGTACATCATATTTGTGCATATGAAGCATGTTGCACAAATTTGGACATGCCATTAGTGACTGAAGTGGAAAAAACTGTCGGAGAGGAATTCACATGCTCATATTGATCATGGGAACAGATTTTTGTTGCATTAAAACTGCTGTGATGTTTTTAATTAAAAATACTTCATTTTAATACTGGAGTTTTTGAAGGCATCTTTTTTGCACCTTGTGGGAATCTGTTATTCATAGCTGTTGGACAATCTCCTCTAGCAACTTCTTTATAGATGAACCTTCTCTGAATCTGCCTTGTGTGATTTGAAAACAAAGTAACTAAATTTCAAGTGAGATGCTTACATAAATCCTTGTAATCCTGTTGCAGAGCTTTGATATTTTCATATCAAAATAAAATGAACAGAAATGTAAACCCAGAGCTGGGCAACATTCATAGGCTTTCTAGAAAATATCTGTCCAGTACAGACAGTGGGCCCATTCCTGGAAGTACACCTCTTAGGGTATGTCTCTACTACCCACTGGATCAGCGGGCAGTGATCGATCCAGCAGGGGTCTATATATCGCATCTAGTCTAGATGCGATAAATTGACCCCTGACCTCTCTCACCTGTACTCCACTGTTGCGAGAGGCGCAGGCAAAGTCGATGGGGGAGCGGCAGCAGTCGACTCACTGTAGTGAAGACACCATGGTGAGTAGGTCTAAGTACATTGACTTCAGCTATGTTATTCACCAAGTTGAGGCTCGGGTTAGGTCAAATAGAGGCTGGGCTATTTCTGCATAATTGGCCATAAAATCCCTGCAAAATCCAGTTAGACCCAGAAAACTTTGCAAGCTTTTAACATCCGTAGGCAGTGGCAGGGACTGTATCAGTTGCACTCGTCCCTTATCGATTTCCCTTCCCATCTGAGACACTTCCACTCCTAAGTAGGTCACTCTTGTTTGTCCCATCTGAGCCTTTTTCCCATTGACCTTCAATCCTGCTCTTGCCAAAGCTTGCAGGACCTGCTCAGTTAGTTCCCTGTCGTCTTCCTCTGTCCCTGACATTAGCAACAGGTCATATTGTATGTATTGCTGAATCCACCCCCTCCAAAGCTGTCTCATGTATCTGTGAAAATGAAGTGAGCTGTAGCTCACGAAAGCTTATGCTCAAATAAATTTGTTAGTCTCCAAGGTGCCACAAATACTCCTTCTCTTTTTTTAGGGGAGTCCCTATATCCCTGGGGTAGGACTGTCCAGCAGAATTGTCTGCCCTCCCATGTGAATGCAGTTTTATACTGACACGAGGTAGCTAGTGGCAGAGACCAAAACCCATTAGCTCTGTCCAAAACAGTGAAAATTCGGAATTGGGGTCCAATAAGGGCCAACATTTCAGGATACGCTGCCACCACTGAGGCTGGAGAATTGGCCGGAGCATTTAGTGCCCTGTAATCCTCAGTGAGGCTCCAGGTACCATTTGGCTTTCTCACTGGCCACACAGCAGCATTGCAAGGGGATGTAACCGCCCTAATCAGTCCCCTCTGTTCCAATTCCCCAGTAGTTGCTTCCTTTTTCCTACACTCCTTTTCCTTGGGGTCTCCCAAAACCTCTCCCATCTCCTTCTCAATCTCATCCCAGGTGAACCCCTGCACCTGGTATGGGACCTGATTCTTCCTTATCCATTTGTTCAAAAAATACGTTACCCCAGCTTCCCAGAACCCTCAACTACCATCACGAGAGTTCGCCCTACCCCCTCCAAGCAGCTGTGCAGACTGTTGTGGAGGGGGACTTATAGGCTGCCACTTACCTATCTGATGCAATGTACACAAGTTCCGGCACCAAGATGTTAGAGAGCTTATTCCTTCGCTCTCCCACTTCCCTGGTCCTTCTCGCATGAACAGAGAGCAACAATACCCGAAGTCCGAAGGAAGTCCGAACTTCCACCAAGCTTAAATCCAAGTTCCTTTTTCCTTATTTTCAAATCCCAACTTACTTCCTGTTTCCCCTAATTTATATGTAATATTCTTAGCTATACCTTAACCAATCATTCTACTGAAATTTACTTAACCAATCCTAACACATTGTAACATGATTAGCTAACCAATTATATCCCACCACCTTAATTAGTTTACACCCAGCAAAATTAGTTATACAGCAGACAGAAACAATCACAGAGCCAGACAGAGACCATGCCAATAAACAATAGCAAAGTGGGACCTATAATGACAAAACCATACAGAAGTGAGGATTTCACAACTACATCTATAAAGACATAAGGGTTTCCCAGCTGTGTCTATTGATAAGTGAGTTCTTATCAGACAGAAAACTGTCAACCTAAATTTCCTTGTACATCTTCTAGGCTCTTCCCTTTCTCTGGAGGTGATAGATCGGATCACCTTTCTAACAGCCCCATATTGACTAGTTTGGAATGTGAGGATGTGATCGGTCGCTTCCCAGCTTATGGCTGCCTCTGCTGCTTAGCCAAAGGCCTTAGCCTAAGAACAGGGCCTCAGACTGTCACAGTGAGAGAAGGCCCTCACGCAGATTCTTTCTTGTATACCTCTATTACTAGCTAAATGATAAACATATACCTACGTTCTTAGAGTATAGGCCTTTACAGACAGGCCTGAATATCTGTATCCTAACAGGTAGGTGTGGGAATCCATGGGTTTCTTGTATATAGCTGTCAATAGGGTTCCATTGTTGAAGTTGAAGCTGGTGTGGGAGTTCCAGGGAGAGTTTAATGGATGGGTGGTAATTGTTGAATTTGTGGTAGAAATCTCTGAGGGAATTTGTCATCTGTCCAGAGGATGAAAATATCAGTATATCTCAGCTATATCATTGGTTTTGTGGTGCATTTGTCCTGAAATTCTTCTTCAATGTGACACATGAAAAGTTTGGCATATTGGGGAGCCATCCCACTACCCATGGCTGTTATGTTTGGGACACAGTATTTGCTGTTGAATGTAAAATTGTTACAGATGAGGATGAAATGGATGATTTTGGCAATGTGTTCAGGGTGGATATCTGAGGATTGTCCATCGTCTTGTAAATATGCCATCATTGTGAGGGATTTTGGTGTATAGGGCGTTGACATCCATTGTGGCAAGGATGGTATTCTGAGGAGGTTATTAATGTTACAGAGTTTGTGGAAGGAGTCTGTTGTGTCTTGAAAGAAGCTGGCCCTAAGACGATAAGAACATAAGCACAGCCATACTGCATCAGACCAAAGATCCATCTAGCCCATTATCCTGTCTTCCGACAGTGGCCAATGCCAGGTGCCCCAGAGAGAATGAACAGAATAGGTAATCATCAAGTGATTCATCCCCTGTTGCCCATTCCCAGCTTCTGGCAAACAGAGGCTAGGGACACCATCCTTGCCCATCCTGGCTAATAGACATTGATGGACCTATCCTCCATGAATTTATCTAGTTCTTTTTTGAACCCTGTTATAGTCTTGGCCTTCACAACATTCTCTGACAAGGAGTTCTACAGGTTGACTGTGCATTGTGTGAAGAAGTACTTCCTTCTGTTTGTTTTAAATCTGCTGCCTATTAATTTCATATGGTGACACCTCGTTCTTGTGTTATGAGAAAGAGTAAATAATATTTCCCTATTTACTTTCTCCACACCAGTTATGGTTTTATAGACCTCAATCATATCCCCCCTTAGTCGTCTCTTTTCCAAGATGAAAAGTCCCAGTCTTCTTAATCTCTCCTCATACAGAAGCTGTTCCATATCCCTAATAATTTTTGTTGCCCTTTTCTGAACCTTTTCCGGTTCCAGTATATCTCTTCTGAGATGGGGCGACCACATCTGCACGCAGTATTCAAGATGTGGGTGTACCATGCATTTATATGGGCAATATTATATATTCTGTCTTATTATCTATCCCTTTCTTAATGATTCCCAACGTTCTGGTCACTTTTTTGACTGCCACTGCACATTGAGTGGATGTTTTCAGAGAACTATCCACAATGACTCCAAGATCTCTCTTGAGTGGTAACAGCCAATTTAGACCCCATAATTTTATATGTATAGTTGGGATTATATTTTCCAATACGCATTACTTTGCATTTATCAATATTGAATTTCATCTGCCATTTTGTTGCCCAGTCACCCAGGTTGGAGAGATCCTTTTGTAGCTCTTCGCAGTCTGCCTGTGACTTAACTATCTTGAGCAATTTTGTATCATCTGCAAATTTTGCCACCTCACTGTTTAACCCTTTTTTTCAGATCATTTATGAGTAATTTGAATAGGACTGGTCCCAGTATAGACCCCTGGGGGACACCACTATTTACCTCTCTCCATTCTGAAACTGACCATTTATTCCTATGCTTTGTTTTTTTATCTTTTAACCACTTACTTGTCCATAAGAGGACCTTCCCTCTTATCCCATGACCGCTTACTTTGCCTAAGAGCCTTTGGTGAGGGACCTTGTCAAAGGCTTTCTGAAAATCTAAGTACACTATATCCACTGGATTCCCCTTGTCCACATGTTTGTTGACCCCCTCAAAGAATTCTAGTAGATTGGTGAGGCATGATTTCCCTTTACAAAAACCATGTTGAGTCTTCCCCAACAAATTATGTTCATCTATGTATCTGACCATTTTGTGCTTTACTATAATTTCAATCAGTTTGCCTGGTACTGAAGTCAGGTTTATTGGCCTGTAAGTGCCGGGATCACCTCTGGAGCCCTCTTTAAAAATTGGCATCACATTAGCTATCCTCCAGTCATTTGGTACAGAAGCTGATTTAAATGATAGGTTACAAACTACAGTTAGTAATTCTGCAGTTTCACATTTGAGTTCCTTCAGAACTCTTGGGTGAATACCATATGGTCCTGGTGACTGAGGTTTATTGAGAGCTTTTGGAGACTGAGGGTATCCCATCCCTGAATAAATGAACTAGTAATTCTGACCAGTGTTCGATTTTTTTTTTTTTTTTTTTTTTTTAATTTCTTCTACCCAAACACAGTAAACTTTTGTGCTTTTCAGTATCCCTTTGGGGAAGGAAAACACTGATTAAGTTTTTAAAGTCAGTCTGATAAATCACATGGGATGTAGCAATCTTTTATTTTTAACATAACATTTAACATAACATAACATTTGCAATAGCTCCATAACAAACACTTGTCATATACAGTATTCTCCCGTTTATCCAACATCCTATTATCTGAACCTCTGCGTTCTCTGAATCCCTTCCTTGGCCTCCAGCATGAGAGACATGCTGCAGAGGGCTTGTATCTCATGCTGGGTGTCAAGGAAGGGGTTTAGATTATACAGCAGAGACCCCTGGCCAGGAGAGGGAGACAGAGAATGAGCCCCCAGCAGCGGAGGAGGCCACCCTGATGCTGAAAGGACTACAGTAGTAGCGGTAGTGCAGGGAGTCGTCTGCAGCCCATCTGTCATGGGAGTGAGTGAGCAGGATCCTGGTAGCAGAGCAGCAGAGGGCTGCCTGCATTGCCACAGAGATAGTTACACTTGCACCCAATCCCTGCAAGCATAAAGTGTTGGGGAGGTATGTGGAGAGGGGGAAGGTTGCAGTCTTGGCAGGGCAGAGCAGAGAAGAGACCCCTGACTAGGTGTCTGCTCTGTCTGCCAGAATCACAGCCTTTTCTTGAGCCTGCAGGATTGGATGTCACAGAGAGCTCTCTGCTGTCACTGGAGTGAGTGGGGGTTATTAACGCTTCTTGGAGTCATTTGGTTCCTGATTTTAACCAACTGACTTTTTTTTTTAAAGAAAATGAGGTTACTCTGCACCAGGTTTAGGTCCTGAAAGAGTCAGTATATGTTTAATACAAACTTCATCTAGACTAACATCAGCTATTTCTAACCCTGAAATACTGAAGCTAGCTAATTTGGGCTGGACATGAAATTTCAGAAACCTGTTCACAACAACTGTGGTATGTGTCTCTGACATTCAAATTAGTCATTTTGCCAAAGGGGCTATGAACAGTACCCAAGAAGCCACTATTTCTTGTCAAGTGCAATATTCATGTACAGCTCTGCTTCTAAGTTTCCCATGGGTTTCCATTTCAAACCTGCATTAATCAATTCTGATCCACATCCGAGGGCAAGAAAGGTAAATAATTTGTACCCTATTTCTCACTTTTTAAAGGTGATGGATGAATGATCAGAGGGACACTCAAACACAGAACTGATTGGAGCTCACTCACAGGAGTAACTGCTAGTAGTTGAAAACCCAGTCCAGTGCTTGTAAATGTGTGTGTTGGTTTATTTTATTTTTTAATAGAGTTTTTCTTTTGGACTGTCACGTAGGATGGGTGCATGGAAGAGTTCAGTGATGCGGAAAGTATTTTCATTGACCTGATGAAGTATGTTTAGCCTTAGCAGTTTAAAATACACTATATTTTTAATGCATGGATGTCATTGCAATTTTTCATTGTTTTTGTTATCACTAAATGCTAATTACTCAGTGATTCCACAAAATTAAGAGTTACCTCTGCATTGGTTCTTCTTTGCAACCCTATCCCCCTCCCCCTGTCTGGTATAGATGGGGAGTACTCCACTGAAGATTGGAGATATACAGATGTAAGTAAAAAGAGAAATAATCCCCTTAATTTCCTTTCTTAGGCTCATCATGCCATTAGTCTCTTAAAAATATATTGTACATTTGACAAGATGCTGTATGCTGTCAGTGGTATTGTTTTGCAGACATTCTAGCTTGGTTCCAAGAAATTTTGTTGATGTTTAGCATTGACAATGGATTGGGTAAAACCATTTTGATATGGTGGGTTGTCAGTGGAACAAAATATTGCAGTGTTGATTAAGTATCTTGATCGGTTAATGCTTTTGCATTTCTGACAGTAGTGTAATGCACCAATGACAAAAATATATCTCTACTCCAGTGAAACTGTTTTTCTTTCACTGAAGTTAAATTCTTAGCACAATCGAATGTTGGGTAAAGTAGCTGTTGCACAGCCATAATAGTGACTTTCAAATATTTTTGCTTTGAATTTCTCACTACTATTCCGTAGATAATTGAGAGGCATAGTCTTCAATGTACAAATCCCTGTTCTCTAACTTTCAAGGGGGCCACAGTGCTGCTTTCAGGCAACTTATCCCATATGATGGGGTAAAACAGTCACTACTTGACTAGCCCCCTATTTGCCTCTGATGACAGTTCAAAATTATTCTCTTAAGCAGGAGCAAGTCCAAACATCCACCTCTGATCCTCATATCAACCTCTATCATTCACTCCCATGCTAGAATTGGCACATCTATGCAGTATATAGATTGCTCAGGCTTTTAGTTCAACCACTTTTGCAAGTTGGTTTATTTAATCTTTGTTTAATGTCAAATGAAGAATTGTTCTCCTCTCCCTTCAGACACTAAAAACGTAATTGTTGCAGTGTCTAGAAGACAAAACCTGATAACTGAGATTTATTGTCTCCACCAGTCCTCCCCGCCTTTCCTACAACGCTCTTTTCCCACCCCCACTCCCCATTTGTGCTGCCTTCTCTTTCAGACATAGGCAATCCATCTTGCTTGTCAGATTTTTGTCTTAAAGTGAAGTGCGGAAAAAATCACAAAATCCTAAGAACGTTCGTATGTATTTGAATCTGCTAACACTGTAGTGATATCTGTGTAAGTGTAACAGGAGGCAAAAAATGAGTGTCTAACTCTGTGTAAGCGATGACAGGGCTGTGAAGGGCAGCATGGTGAACTTGAATCTTAAGGAACGACTGGGAACATCATAAATTGAGCAGAAGATCTGCTGTTATATGTATGTGTGTTAAATCCGCTCCCGTTTTTTAAAAAGCCTTCCGGATGCCCCCAAGTCTACCCCTCATTGCTCTTTGAAGTTTGTGTTTACATGTTATGACAAGGTCTCAAGGGTGCAACCTGGACTGTGGGACCATTGTGTCCTCCAAACCCACCAGCCTGGGCTGTCCCTCACACTGTGATGCTAATGTCAAGCTACAAGCCTCTGACAGGCACTGCACTTAAACAGCCATCCAGGGACACACCCAACTAAGTTACATGAATGATCTCCTGTCCCACTGTGTTGGACTCAGTGAAACACACACACAAAAAGACAGGGATTTATCCGTCTCTTGGTTAACCCATAAAGCTGCAGTTTTGAGATGAAATCCTGACACCATTGTACTCAATAGATTTGCCACTGACTTCACTAGGGCAGGGATTTTGCTCTTAGTGTTTAACAAGGGTTGCCACCTCTCCAGGCTTTCCCAGGATTGTCCCATTTTTGAAGTAGCTATCCTGGGAAATCCGTAAAGGTGCTCACTGCCAGCTGTCCAGTTTTATGGGCTCAGCAGCATCCTGAATGCCCTGTTTTGTTTTGTTTTTTACCTCAGAGGTGTAGTGGTAACACTACATTTAACACCAAAAGAGGATTCTTCATAAGTTCTGCTCCTAAATGTAGCTATCTAAAAATTCCTAGACCAAAAACTTCCTGGGACAGATTACTCCTTATATTTGTGCTTTGTTTAGTAGTCATAGGTGCCGACTCCGTGGGTGATCCAGGGCTGGGGTGGAACTGGGAGAGAAGAGGTGGGGTGGGGTGGGGTGGGGCGGGGCCTGTGGCAGAACAGGGGTTGGGCACCCCCAGGCAAAGGAAAAAGCCGCTGCCTGTGTTGGTAGGGAGTTGTCTTTGGTGGGTATGGAAATTATTGGCATTATAAAAGCTCAGTTTTTACAAAAACTGAATTTTAACCCTAACTTGGTCTGGCAGTGTCCCTCTAAGTGGAAAAGGTAATCATCAAATGTTGTTGGTACAAGAGCGAAGGTAACTTTTTGCAAATCAAATCCAGCCCAGATCGCTAGTGATTATGAGAGTCATTATCCTCTGGCTGTTAAATGGCCTGTGTGAAAAGAAAAGGAGGACTTGTGGTACCTTAGAGACTAACAAATTTATTTGAGCATAAGCTTTCGTGAGCTACAGCTGTAGCTCACGAAAGCTTATGCTCAAATAAATTTGTTAGTCTCTAAGGTGCCTCAAGTCCTCCTTTTCTTTTTGTGAATACAGACTAACATGGCTGCTATTCTGAAACCTGTCATTATGTGTGAAATGAATTGATCTCTGTGAATGGTGTCTGCTGGTGAACAGGAACCCTGGGCATGCTGAGGAAAATGATTGAGTGGGCATGGAAGTTGCCTCTCCAGAATACGAGTGTTAGGCCTATTGGCAGCAAAGCCCAAGGAAATTTGTACTGCTGCTTGCAGTGCATCTGTTCTGTGGATAAACAGAGGACTTGACTGTGCAGGGTTGTAAATCTGTCACATTACATTGGCACTAAATTCACTGAAAACTTGAGAGAAAATCAGCAAATTAAGAGAATTCATCATAATTTTGTGGACATGTGAATGAGATTTTTAGTACTCTGGATCTCAGGCTTATAGTTAAAAGGAGTTTGAAGTTCCCAGACCAACTTTTGGCATGGAAACTGATTTTGTTGATGTGATGCTGCCTTCTGCAACTGTGTGTAAAATGCAGCATCATGTAAGTTACAGATCAAAGACTCCTGAGAGACAACTATAGAAAAATCCAAATGAATATTCCACGGACAGTCGTGTAGTCCTTACAAACATATCATTTCAGTGCACTATGCTACGTTGGTGACAACCCGAGTTTCAACTTTACACACCTTCTCTGTTCTCTTTTGTTTCATTTCTCACAACTGAGCTTTCTTTTGTATATTCCATTTGATTTTATTTTAAAGTTTAGTATTCAGACCTGATTGGAAACATAAATATATTTGTTGGTACTTGTGGAAAATGTCTTCAAGAAGCCTGTGTGCAACCCTAGTGTCCCCTAGGATGTTGCTAGGAAGCCAGCAAGACGCAATCTAACAAATTAAGATGGTAAATGTAGTTATGTACTTCCTCTTTTGTCTCCCTCTTTGTTTTCTCACTAGTTGTCATGTCTGAATTCTAGATGGTAATTTGATCAGAGCTGGGAGCTCATCTTTGTCTCTCCTTTGAAATTCTCAGCACACTTTCAGGCACTGTAAAATAATTACACCTTGCTTGCATAATTGTCTTGTTGTGATTCTAGACTAACCAGTTGGAAACACAGGTGAAACATAAAACCTATTTGTGGGATCAGTTATCTTAGCATCTTGGCCCAAGCATTTTCCATTTAAGTAGAAGAATACAGCTCTTTCCGTGATGTAGCTATAACTCTAGGTGTCTGGTATAATGTGATTATTTACGTATGTTTAGTTAAATTATTGGTTACTTTTTATTATTTACACTTAATAAAACCAAACTGTCAGCAGAGATGGGATTTTTTTTGCCAGAGTTATTGTCTGTATGTTAGGATGTACACAGTAGGTACTCTTCCATCTTTTACCAAAAAATCTTCTAATTTGATTTAAAATGTCTGGTTAAAATTTGTGAAATTGTCTTAGGCATGACATCTGATTTTGTTTAAATTTAATGTGTTTGCAGATAATGACTGGTATTTGTGTCATGTGACAATTATTGCCCCAGAAGAGGATTTTCTATCCTGGGGAATGTACCCATACCCCTATTTGGCACGTGTTGATCCTGATGCCCGGAAAGGCACTCTGATCTACCAGCTTGTGGCCCATTACAATAACAATGAAAACTCCGGTGTTGGGATAACTTATGCACTCATTGCAGGTAAGTCCTTTCTGAATCAACTGATTAATCTGCATGATGATATTTTTATTTTAACAATTTCCAATTTTATCATTTAGTTAATAAGGTTTTAATAGAATAGCCTTGTTTAGACATACTGGGTGAAGGTCAGAGGTGTTGAGTAAAGTGGTGTAAATTAAACCAGTACATGAGTGTAAGGGAGTTGGTTACTCCCATACAAAGTGATCAGAACCAGTCTTAGACTAAGGTCTGGCCTATGCTACTAAGGGCTTGTCTACATG
The DNA here is from genome assembly GCF_009764565.3 of Dermochelys coriacea. NCBI lineage: Eukaryota > Metazoa > Chordata > Testudines > Dermochelyidae > Dermochelys > Dermochelys coriacea. Next base: position 43,794,197 of record NC_050069.1, on the reverse strand, counting down.
GGCGGTATAAACTAGATCAAATCAAGTTAATCTAGTTTGAAAATGCTTGCGTACACATGATCCATCACTACATATTTATCACAAACTCTGAAGTCCTCTTGCAAAGCAGACTAGGTTTCCTTTAAACTGAATTACTTTGGTCTATTGTTTGTGTACACGCAATTGCTGTGTGCCGCCACTTGACCCTAGAGCCCATGCGGGCAAGAAGAGGCAGCAGGCTGGCTTATACTCACCTGTAACTGCAAGGCAACCAACCACCCCCCGGGTTGTATTTGCACCATTTGTACTGGTGCACTTTGAGTTTTGTTTGCACTGTTGCTTTAATTCAAGATTTGTTGATTAGTAGACTGTTTAGGTAAGTGTATTTGAAAATACAAAAACATCATTTTTTCCATTTAGTTCAATAACAACTAGATTTTTGGTTTTGTTCTTTCATAATTAAAACTATTTTAGTCAATTCATGATGAGTCCTTATTGCACTTAATTATGAAAATCCTTTAAATAAAGCTGAAATACTTCATAGGGGTTTTCAGAAGTACGTAGAGAGCATTCTACTTCCACCACTCATACGCTACATCGCAATGCTTGAAATGTATCTATCCCAACAGTTTCCCCGCCCCATGGGCTAACAACTGCACATGTTCAGGCAGGAGACTTAAAATATGACATCCCTGACAATATTCTCCTGGGTGTCAGCATTTTCTACAGGTCACCTTGCTGGCTACTTGAACCACCGAACAAGTCACTGAACCTCCGCTTCCCATCCATTGTTAAGGCTTTCTCCCTTGCTTTCACAAATCTTGTGCAGAACACAACAGATAGTGAATGATCCTAACCTCTTTTTTTTCCAGCTCCTTCCAACCTGTTCCATAAACAGGTGCCAGCTGCCTTTAAACTGCCAAATGCACACTCGACTGCTGTAATGGAACTGCTCGGGCAATAGTTAGTGTTCCTTCCTGCTGGCCAAGTGGCCTGTGTATGGCTTCATTAGTCAGGGCATAACTGGTTAAGACAAGTCTTCCACAAAAACCAAACTACCTCCACACCATTAATGTCTACAGTGGTCCTGGGAGCAAACATTCATTTCTCCATTAATCTAAACAGAACTGAGTGCTAGAAGATCTTAGAATCTTGGACCCTTCCAGACCACCCTGCATTTATGTCCATAAATTTCCCATCAAGAAGAAATACCCCTTTCTGGTTTTATAAATTCTGTGCTGTAGTGGGGGAACGAATGGTGGGCACCCATGTTCTATCAATTGCCCCAGTACAGTTTGGAAACTGTATGTGTGCAAAGCCATCAACCATCTCCAGAGCATTAACCAGCTTTAGGATCCTGTTAGATATCACTTTATCAAAGACACAGCAAACCTGCTTCAGAATGTCGCCAACAGTTAATCGCCCCATGCCAAATTGGTTGGCTACAAACCAGTAGTACTCTGGGGTTGCGAGCTTCCACGGGGCAATGGCATACCTGCTTCTCCACAGATGTGGATCACCACATGTTGCTATGCTGTCATTGAAGCTCCAAGGTCAGTTCTACACCGATCACAAAAAAGTTAGACCTCCCCATCCTGAAATTCTGCCACATTGCTGCTCAGCTCCAGTCTGCAGAACGATCCTCTCCCATCAATCCATGCTGGCTTCTCAGGCCCAGAAATGGTGCTACCTGCTGTGTAGGCGATCCAGCTTGGATCGTTGTCCTCTTCCACCTGCCACCTCTTCAGAGTGCTCTCCTTCTGCCAGAGGAGCTGCTGCTGTTGTAGAATATCTTCTGCTCCCACATCATCTGCTCGATGGACTTTGCCTGTCTCACCAATGCCAAATTCATCCAGCTTTGACTGCTGTAATACAGCCCAAGTGGTCATCCTAGTGTGTGGAGCATTGCTGGGTCCATGTTGGCAGACAGGAATCAGAAAATGGCACAAGACCACCTGGAAAGGAAGTATGCAACAGAGACAATGGAAACATGGAATTTTAAAAAAAAATAAAATTCAACCCACCTGACTTCACAGTGAAAACAATCCTAGGGCTCACACTGTTTAGCATGCACATGGGATGCCTATTCCATTCTCAGTTCACATTGTCTGAACACAGAGGTGATTTGCTAGGAACTGAGGATGTAGTGTTCTTGGGGGAGGGGTATCCTGAGCTGGATCACCAGCACAGCATTCAGGGCCATTTTGGGGGCTGCGAAGTCACCATGGATTAGTGGGAAAGGATTGTTTTGCAGACAGGGCTGACCAGCAGTGGCGAGAGAATTTCAGGATGGGGAGGGCCACTTTTTTTGAGATCCATGCAGAACTGACCTTGGGAGCTGCAATGACAGCATACCAATTTGCGGTGCCCCATACCCATGGTTAAAGTTGGGGTTAGATAATGAGCACATGTCTAATATAGCTCTGTAGTGCATAAGCCTGAAAGCTGCTGAATGAGGGCACAAGACAGCTAGCCTTAGAGCTAGAGTTGCGTCCTGGGTGTTTTGTGTTTGTGCACAGTATTGGGGAAACTGGCACTTGACACCAAGTCCATTGTCCGTATATAACATATGTATACTGTCTCTCCCACAATGCACAGTATGAACAAGGGGTAAAATAAATAATTGGTTTTAAAAAAAAAAAAGGGAGACTGTGTAGAGAAAAGTGAGGGATTTGAAGCCGAAGTTTAAAGGTAATGAAGATGCAAATGAATGTTCTTACTGTGATGCCTCTACTAGAGTGTTTTTTGTACATCTATTGATAGGTGGCGAAGAGCGATTTGAAGTTTATATGGATACAGGTATTATAATGACAACTGGTTTGCCTTTAACTTGGAATAAGGAATACGTGGTCACAGTGCAGGCCACTGATGAATACGGCAACAAAAGTCCTTATGCCTCCATCTCTATCCTGGTTGGCTCCAGACTTCCCCAGTTTACTAACGTGTCCTACAGCGTGTTTGTCCCTGAAAGTACTCCAGCAGGAGAAAAGTAAGTGGAAGAAAGCCAGGGTCCAGTGCTCTGAGAGAAACTTTGTGGAGTACCACATAGTGACTCATTTGCAACCAGTGTTGTTTGTTCATAAGGCTACACTTGAATTGATAGTCCTGTATTGCAGTTCAAAAGGAAGATGTGACTTTCAAATGGAGGAGCAGCATAGCACAGTGGACCGAGCACTAGGCTGGGAACAGGAAGTATGGGATTCAAATCCCAGCTCTGGCACTGATTTGGCTAGGACAAATCATTACATCTCTGAAATGCCTTCCATCCTCCACCCCTTCCTGTAAAATGCACATTCCAAACATCTCCCTTTAGGAGAGAGGGTCCTTGACTTTTGTTAAAATGTTTCTTTTTCTCCGTGTTCTGTGCCTCCAAACACTTTCTCCAAACTAAATGGATTTCAGTTATCCCAATAGTACTTGCCAAGTGGTCCTATTTATTGTTTTCAAATGCTGCAGTTATTGGAATGAGGATTTTTTTTCTTTTTTGCCCGCCTATCTGTCTCAGAGTCTATAAGGATTTGTGTTTGAAAAGGAAACTTGCTATGACAGTTACCTATTTTGTTATGAAGCCTACGTGGGTTCGTGTAAGCTTTTAGTGTTCTGTAGGTGACAGAATAGTAATGAAAATTATCTCCTAGCAATGTGGCCAATGATAAGTTAATTTAATTGTATTTAATCTCTTCTTAGAAGAAGTTTATATTTAAAGACCCAACCAACCAAAGCCTCTGTTTGTGCTGATGTCCTCTTCAGACTATTTTACTTCTGAAATTTGTAGGCAGATTGAAGTGAATCAGAGGAGACAACAAATTTAAAAAGTGGGGGATTTGAGGGGATTTGATTCATGAGCCGCTCTTGAAAGCTCCACTCGCTAATGACAGGGAAGCATGAGACCACTTGGTAAAATTTAAAGGGAGACCATTTACTTCAAAAATCACACTTCTGTCTACATTTATTTTTACTGTTACAAGTGGCACATAAGATTACTGTGACAAAGACATTAGAGAGAAATACTTTCTATTTTTTCAATGTTCTTGCTTTGCACACATCCCCAACATAGTCATTTGGTGTCCTGCATCTATATGGGTTTTTCACTCCACAACAAGGAGAGGAAAAGATTTTTAAAATGTGTTAGTAAAACCATAAAAATTGGCAAGGAGACTTAGAGGCAGGCGTAAAAAAAGCTGTTGATTGTATAGGATTTATAGAGGGGGCTGAAGGTATGCCTCTTACAGTGATGAAGGGATTAGAAGGAATTTCTGTAGGTGGCTGGTTGACTGAGTTCCTGCTGAAATGATTGCTGCTGCTGGGGTTGTAGTGTATCATGATGTTAGTGCCTGGAGCCTTAGATTGGAGTCTTCTATTTTAAATTTAAATAAATTAATACCTGAAAGTACTCAACTGTTTTTTAATAGACTAGATTTCAAGTTGCCAGGTAAAGTGGTGGGGGGGAAGCTTATTTTTTCTAGATTGTGAAGAAAATCTTCCAAACCGTATTCAGTGTAAACTAGGGCTGTCGATTAATCGCAGTTAACTCACATGATTAACTAAAAAAAAAAAAAGGTGATTAATCGCAGTTTTAATCACACTGTTAAACAATAGAATGCCAATTGAAATTTATTAAATATTTTGGATGTTTTCCTACATTTTCAAATATACTGATTTCAGTTACAACACAGAATACAAAGTGTACAGTGCTCACTTTATATTATTTTTATTACAAATATTTGCACTGTAAAAATGATAAACAAAAGAAATAGTATTTTTCAATTCACCTTAGACAAGTACTGTAGTGCAATCTCTTTATCGTGAAAGTGCAATTTACAAATGTAGATTTCTGTTTTGTTATTGTGACAAAGTTCCTCCTCTACCTTTGTGGGTCTTGCGCTTATTGGTGGATTTGCTCACCTTGGAGCTTCACAGCAGCCCTCAGTTTGGCCATTTTCATGAACCCACAGTCCAGGTCAACTCCTCCTGTGTCTGACCAGGAGTTGGGAGGTTTGGGGGGAACCCGGGCCCGCCCTCTACTCCGGGTTCCAGCCCAGGGCCCTGTGGAATGCAGCTGTCTAGAGAGCCTCCTGGAACAGCTGTGCAACAGCAACAACTCCCTGGGCTACTTCCCCATGGCCTCCTCCCAACACCTTCTTTATTTTCACCATAGGACCTTCCTCCTGGTATCTGATAATGCTTGTACTCCTCAGTCCTCCAACAGTATGCGTTCTCTCACTCTCAGCTCCTAGCACCTCTTGCTCCCAGCTCCTTACACGTGCCCCAAAAACTGAAGTGAGCTCCTTTTTAAACCCAGGTGCCCCGATTAGCCTGCCTTAATTGATTCTAGCAGCTTCTTGATTGGCTGTAGGTGTTCTAATCAGCCTGTGATTTTAATTGTCTCCAGAAGATTCCTGATTGTTCTGGAAACTTCCCTGTTACCTTACCCAGGGAAAAGGAACCTACTTAATCTGGGTCTAATATATCTGCCTTCTATTACTCTCCTTTAGCCATCTGGCCTGACCCTATCACGTTATATAATTGCACTCAAAAACAAAACAATGTAAAACTTTAGAGCCTACAAGTCCACTCAGTCCTACTTCTTGTTCAGCCAATCCCTCAGACAAACAAGTTTGTTTACATTTACGGAAGCTAATACTGCCTGCTTCTTGTTTACAGTGTCACCTGAAAGTGAGAACAGGCATTTGCATGGCACTGTTGTAGCCAGCATCACAAGATATTTACGTGCCAGATGTGCTAAAGATTCATATGTCCCTTCATGCTTCAACCACAATTCCTGAGGGCATGCTTCCAGGCTGACGATGCTTGTTAAAAAAAATCCTGCATTAATTAAATTTGTGACTGAACTCTTTGGGGGAGAATTGTATGTCTCCTGCTCTGTGTTTTACCTGCATTCTGCCATATATTTCATGTTATAGCAGTCTCGGATGACCCAGCATGTCATGACATCTGACTCAGATGATGAAAATTAACATGTTCCGGTCTGTACTGCTTTGGATTGTTATCGGGCAGAACCCATCATCAGCATGGACACGTCCTCTGGAACGGTGGTTGAAGCATGAAGGGATATATGAATCTTTAGCGCATCTGGTCTGTAAATATCTTGCAACACCAGCTACGATAGTGCCATGTGAACCCCTGTTCTCACTTTCAGGTGACATTGTAAACAAGAAGCAGGCAGCATTATCTCCCGTAAATGTAAACAAACTTGTTTGTCTGAGGGATTGGCTGAACAAGAAGTAGGACTGAGTGGACTTGTAGGCTCTAAAGTTTTACACTGTTTTATTATTTGAGTGCAGTTATTTTTTGTGCATAATTCCACATTTGTAAGTTCAACTTTCATGAGAAAGAGATACTGTACTTGAATTAGGTGAATTGAAAAATACTATTTTTTATTTTTACAGTGCAAATATTTATAATTTATTTTTAAGTGAGCACTGTACACTTTTTGTATTCTGTGTTGAAATTGAAATCAATATATATGAAAATGTGGAAAACATCCAAAAATATTTAAATAAATGGTATTCTATTGTTTAACAGTGCGATTAATTGTGATTAATTTGTTTAATCGCTTGACAGTCCTAATGTAAACAGATTCAGGTAAGTCTGGCTTCACTGCCGCCGCTGCTGCTGCTGCTACAGAATAGCTTTGCCCAGCAGCTGGAGGGTGACGCTGACAAGACTGGTCAGTTTTATTGCTGCTATTCAGAAGCCTCTGAGCAGCATTGAACTGTAAAGCTTTGAGTAGCAGAAGAGGAAGATGCTGGAGTTAGTTGCAGGGGAGGAGAAAATAGGCTGGAGAGGCAGTCAAGTGATGATGGCCTACCTGCTACCTCTTCAGATGCTCTGATCATGAAGGTACACAATTCCTCTCCTGTCCTGCAGAATAGAGGCGGATAGCACTTCAAATAAAATGGGACATACTAGCCAGAGGATGGTATCTACAATAGAGTCCCAAACAAGGCAGTGACAGTACCTGGTAGAAATCCCAGCCCCTTTCTTCTTCCCAGCAACTCTGGAAGCAGGGTCTGGGATTCTCACCAGGTCATTGTCCTGGTCCGCACTGGTGGGCCCTTTCCCCTTTCTCTTCCGTATCTACTTCTGTCCAGTAAGTGTCTGGTTAAGATGTTTTTCAATCCCAGCTTCTGAAGAAAAATTAAAAGAAATATGTGTAGTTTAGCTACTAAGGTAGAAAACTTAATGGTCTGCAAGGATTTGAAGGGTGTAAATACCAAGGAAGGAGTAAATGTTTAGTCAGGTGATTGGGAATAATGGGTTGAAATGAAGAAAAGGCAAATTGTTACCCAAGATCTGATAGTGTGGAATAGCGTCCCCAGGGGAGTGGCAGAGTCCCTTCTTCAAGAGTCATTTTAAATGTAGACCAGATGAAGTATTAGAAGATATTTGCAGGGGCTAGTCCTGCACTTTTCTGTAACTGGGCTATGTGGCGTAATTTGCCTTCTGACTCCTAGTGAAACAGGAGTATCAGCCCACTGTATTTTCCACCAAATTCATCCAATGAAGTGAGCTGTAGCTCACGAAAGCTTATGCTCAAATAAATTTGTTAGTCTCTAAGGTGCCACAAGTACTCCTTTTCTTTTTAGTGAAACAGAGTGTAACAAATTGGCTAATGACTATGCTATTATTCTTCACAGAGTAGCAGTTGTGGAGGCTGTTTCCTTCCAGAGCCAGCCTCTTTCTTACACCCTGCTGATGAACCCCAGTGGCCTTTTCAGCCTGAGCCAGGAGAGTGGAGAGCTCAGTTTGACCCATACAGTGGATTATGAGAGCGAGCACCATCTCTATCACTTTCTCGTGAAAGCAGTGGAAGCTGAGAGCTGGCTTAGCAGTGTAACTGAGGTACAATGAATCACTTGGCTTTACATGAATACAATGAATCACCTAACTATGGTCGCTATTTCCTCCATCAAGACTGTATTTAGTGATCTCATTACATACACTGATAATCTAAATAACACAAAGTTGTGTGTAGATTTGGGGGAGGATGGTTTTATTGTCAAGGCACTGGACTGAGAATCAGATCTGGGTTCAGTTTCTGGGTCTGCAAAAATACTTCCTGTGTGACATTGGCCAAGGAACATTTTATCTTTGCCTTAATTTTAAAAACATAATCTGTTCAGAAAAAACAGATTTGCTGCTTTCTTAGTCACAGAGGTGTTGTGGGAATGAGTTCGATAATGTCTGAGGGCAGTTTAGAGATATTACAGTAATAGGTGCAATAAGTACCGAGATACTCAGTCTGAGAGATGTATGACTGTGATGCATTATGAACTACAATGTGCTGAGCAAAAATATGACAAAGTATCTATAATTTTTCCTGGTCCACTTATTACTCCAAAGCCAAAGCTTTTTCTGTAATGCTGGTTCCAGATTGAAACATAACATTTCATGCATTAAGATGTGAGAATTGATTTTTTTTAAGCCAAAATTTTAGATTTTGAGTTTTTAAAAAAATTATATATTTTTTATGAAAATAGGACACTTCCAATTGAGTGATCCTGATTTTGATTTTTTTTAAATGGCAGAAGGGGGAATACCTTGCCTGAAATTGGACCAAGTTTGTAAAGTATAAAATGTGAAAAACCTTATGATTTTGAGGTTTGCAGATTTCGTAGCAAATATTTTGCAGTGATACATTGTACTGAGAACTTTTAGTGCCCAATGAACATTATTTTAAAATGGAAATGAAAATATTTTGTAAAAGTAAATGCATTGAGTGATCAGATGTGAGTGAAAGGGGTAAAAACTAACAAGGCTGACCAGAGCCAGTACATCCGTGCACTCACACATTTCATTTCTAAAAAGCAGCAGTTCAGTCCTGGTGGGCCTCTCTTCAGCGGACACCTGTCATTTTCTGTTTAGTCTTGTCTTCTGCCTCCTGTCCCAAACAGGTGATAGTTCACATCACTGATGACAATGATTGCTCTCCAGAATTCCAGCACTCCATTTACAGCTGTGACAACATTCCTGAAACCATCCCAGTTGGCACATCTCTGTTGCAAGGTGATCATTTCTTTGCTACCTCTTATTCCGTCTTCTCACAAGAATTAACTTGTGACTGTGGTCTACATAATCTGATCAATTCAAGTGTTTACCATGCCCACCACCATGGTATCTGAGTACCTTTCAAAAGCGCATTAAAGGATGTGACCAACATCTGTCATACGGTTTTTTTCTTTTCTCTCTCTCAAGAGGGAATACTTTTTGTGGGGTTTTATTGTGTGTATAATGTGCTGCGTGGTGTCTCTTTCTTTTTTAAGTCAGGCTGAAGAAGTGTGCCTTGCACTTGGAATGGAAGGTGGTGAGGTTTGAGTGTAGTTCTTATATTCTGCAGGATTTCAAGCCATAGTCATGGACTGATCCCCTGAGAAATCTGTCTCCTACACAGATATCTCCTATGCAGTAGATAGTTGCATTGTTCCAGAGGAGCAGAACTGTTGACCTTCTCTCAGAGCTTGAGATGACCTTCTAGGTATCTTGAGCCTAGACCATTGAATGCCTTGAAGAGGAGGACCGAGATCTTGAATTTGAAGCAATATTCTATGGGGAACCAGTGTAGCGAGAGGAGGACAATTTTTATGTGCTCATGGTAACTTGCGTGGCTGAGAAGGCAAGCTGTGGCATTCCCTACTAGTTGTAGTTTCCTGTGGGCTGACTGTTTTGTGCCCAGCACCCTATATAAAGTATCAGTACAGAGATTCAGGGACATCAGCGATCTAATGTCTCTTAGACATATACTCAAGGAAGGAATAGCTCACCTCCCTGATGCCTGGAGGTGAGGCCTGATACCCTGTAGGCAGGGAAGGAATGTCATTGTCTGTCTTTAACAGAGTGGCAACAAGTAAAATAAAATATAGCATCAGCATCCTTCCACTTCTGCAACACACCCTCCCGGACATCTGAAACCCTTCCTCACATGGACACCTCTTGCAGCTGACTGCACAACAATCTAGGATCACATACCGTTAGTGACACTGGTTTAATTTGGCCACCTCTTGTCTTTAATCAATTATAGTTATTTTTCTGTTTCACACTCTATTACAAAAAGGCTGAAATCTCTTCAAACAGGCAGGTGCTGTGGTTTGTCCATACACATGGCACTCACAGGTTTCAGAGTAGCAACCGTGTTAGTCTGTATTCGCAAAAAGAAAAGGAGTACTTGTGGCACCTTAGAGACTAACAAATTTATTAGAGCATAAGCTTTCGTGAGCTACAGCTCACTTCATCGGAGGGTTTTGTAAAAGAGGTTTTACCATGGTGCAGTCGAATTAAAAGGTGGTGAAGGAACAAACTTGTGAAAAGCAACATGCAGCGCATATTGCTATGCATGTGGTTTATCGTTCGGCATTTTGTGTGCTTTGTTACTTTGAATATAAACTTTGGAGTGAACAAGAAGATAAAAGTGCAATAGAAATGTCAGTTAAAAGATTAGAGCAATAGAATATATCTGTACCAAAATAGCATCATAATTGCAAGGACATTGTCAGCCTAAATTTCATATACTTATGTTACAAATAACATCATAGATTAAATCTGAATGAATTGTTTGAATTAATAGAAAATAGTTAAGTGTTTCACTCTTTTTATATTTCACTTTGGAAAATGAAACTGATTTTGTACAACTGTTTTAAGCCACTTTTATGTCCGTCTTCCTTGAGCTATCATATGTTTGAATTCATAATGTTGCAGGAAATTGTTTATCTGTTAAGCCGGGAGGGAGAGGGGGGTTAGATTTAATGTAATGAAAACATTTATATTCACAATATATGGTTTTAAAAAAATCTCTTGCAATCAAATTTTAAAAAATCTAAATGTTGGAAGCTACAATAGTGTCCTTTTTAAGTAAAATGGAGTTCTCTGGACCTAATAACTTACAGAAAGGTAGATTGGAAAATACATTTCTACATGCTATACTTCAGCATTTCACAGGCTTTCACTCTTCACTTTAATGTCTTCTTTTATATATTTTTTCCCTTTTATATTTTGAATAAATAGGTCTGTGATTTATCATTGTTCCTTCAATAGTTATTCTATGTTTTCATTTTGAATAAATGAATAAATGTGCATCCGATGAAGTGAGCTGTAGCTCACGAAAGCTTATGCTCTAATAAATTTGTTAGTCTCTAAGGTGCCACAAGTACTACTTTTCTTTTTGCGAATACAGACTAACATGGCTGCTACTCTGAAAACTGTCATTTTGAATAAAGCAACACTTTCCATCTATTAGTTTAAACATCACATATGCATGCTGCTTGCTCTGTCAGAGTGCATCTGCATCATCACATTTGGGTGTTCTGAAGAAGTGTTTAACTTTGAGATAAAAGCCCTCAGATCTACCAGTTGGATTAATGAGTTGGTTTAAATTGATGCCAGCCCAGTGTTGGTGTGATGTGAAGCCTCTTCATTCAGTGAGAAAAACAGCATGGCAATTAAGAGACAGCACTACTCTTTTAAGATCACCTTTGTTACAATAGGTTTCAGAATAGCAGCCGTGTTAGTCTGTATTCGCAAAAAGAAAAGGAGTACTTGTGGCACCTTAGAGACTAACAAATTTATTAGAGCATAAGCTTTCGTGAGCTACAGCTCACTTCATCGGATGCATTTGATGAAGTGAGCTGTAGCTCACGAAAGCTTATGCTCCAATAAATTTGTTAGTCTCTAAGGTGCCACAAGTACTCCTTTTCTTTTTGCGAATACAGACTAACACGGCTGCTACTCTGAAACCTGTATTTATGGCTGATATTGTTCCAACTGCCTATTGATTGTGTGATAATTCAGTATTAACTACTTGTACAAACAGTGTCATGCTGCATTCTGGAACATTCTTCCATGGCAAACTCATGTCTCTGGGGTCAGTCAAATTTTATTTTATTTTATTTTTTTTTTAGTTCTTGCAACAGACTGTGACTCTGGCTCCAACGCTGAGATCACCTACTTCATTCAAAGCACTGACTTTTCCATCACGCCCGAAGGGATCATCCATTCTCACCAGCAGCTGAACTTTGAGCGAGCAAACCATATGTATGAGTTTGTGGTCATAGCTGTGGACAAAGGCCATCCTCCTCGGACAGGAACTGCATCAGTGCGCATCAGAATAACTAATGTGAATGACGAGGCACCTGTGTTCTCTCAACCTGGGTAAGCAGAATTTAAACCCTGGATTGTTTTCTGTGTTGCAATTCATACTAATAATCCTGATTATACTTTGCTTAAGGGGCATATCCTGCCAGTTAATAAGCATCTACTTATGTTCTGAGAACTCTCCACTACAGTGAAGTCAGTGGAATAACTAACGTGAGTGTGTGAGGGATTGGACTGACAGGTTCCAGTGGTTCTCAAACTTTTGTACTGGTGACCCCTTTCATATAGCAAGCCTCTGAGTGCGACCCCCCCCTTATAAATTAAAAACACTTTTTAATATATTTAACACCATTACAAATGCTGGAGGCAAAGCGGGGTTTGGGGTAGAGGCTGACAGCTTGCAACCCCCCCATGTAATAACCTCACGATCCCCTGAGGGGTTTCGACCCCCCGTTTGAGAACCCCTGTTCTAGATTGTAAGAAGTACACATATTAATTGTGACATAGCACATTGGATCCTTAGATCCATTGTTACATACAGAGATAACATAATTAGGCTATATTTAATGGAATGACTGAAACATCTAACTTCTAAGGGAATATTTTTGGATGTGCTGGTGCCTTGGTCTTATGATGACTAGCCCTCTAAACATCTGAGCCAGAAGGAGAGGGGGGGATATGTGACGGGGCAAGGCCAGATGGCTATAGAAAAGTAGTGGGAGATAGATATATTCACTCCAAGCTAAACAAATCCCTGGTACTAGGATAAGTGAAATGGAAGCTGCTCCAGGTCACTTAAGACGCCTGGGGCCAATTAAGAACTTTCCAGAAGGCAGGGAGAATGCTAGGTTGATTGGGACACCTGAAGCCAATCAGGGGCTGGCTGAAACTAGTTAAAAGCCTCCCAGTCAGTCAGATGGATGTGCATGTCAGGAGCTGTGGGAGGAAGTTGTGCTGTTGGAAAGTAGTACAGACCATATCAGGCACAAGGAAGGAGGCCCTGAGGTAAGGGTGAAGTGGAGCTTGAGGAAGTGAGGGCTGCTGTGGGGGAAGTAGCCCAGGGAATTATACATGTCATGTTTCTAAAAGGTCAATTACTATAGCTGATACTATTAGGGTCCTTGGGCTGGAGCCCGGAGTAGAGGGTGGGCCTGGGCTGCCCCGCATCCCCACCTTTGCCCCCTTTTTAATCACTGAGACTGGGAGACAACAGATTGTGCAAGGAAGGATAATTTCTCCTCACCTCCCTCTCTGGCTTATGATGAAAATGGCTTAGTAGACTGTGACCCTTGTCTCTAGAGAAAGAAGGGTTACGTGGAGGGTCACAGTTCGCTAGCCTCAGAGGCTCAATCCACCAGGAAACGCGGGACCCAAGAAGGCAAGGACAGAGCTTTGTCACAGTATGAAATGCTTGATCAAAACAAGTGTCAACTGAAAAAGATTGCATAGTAAATAACTTTCATTAGATTCTGTTTAGTTAAAATGCATTTTTCCCTCTGTCTGTAATCAGTGTAAAATACAGCCATTTATAATAAAGTACTAAATGTGTTAACATTTTATACATTTAAGATCTACAGACCCATTCTATATATAGGGTCTTTATGCCATCCTCATCACAGCAGTTCACATTTGGGTATTCTATGATCCGTTATTGTATTGAGACTTTACCAATATCAGTCACGTGAAGTTTGTTCTTTTTCTCGTCCTCCCCCCACCCCAGGGGAGAACTGTGTGTGCTGTGTAGTTTAGAGTCTTGTTTTTTGTTATTTTCCAAAAGGTCCTTTAGAGGTATGAACAGAATTGCAGGATCACAATCATACAGTGCACACTGCAAACCAAAACTAGATTCTTTAGATAGTCAAAGGCTCTAGTCTTTAACTTGTTAGACTGTGGATGCCCAAAGGTAAACTATATCACATTCACAGTCAGAGTTTTCAGAGTAGCAGCCGTTTTAGTCTGTATTCGCAAAAAGAAAAGGAGGACTTGTGGCACCTTAGAGACTAACAAATTTATTTGAGCATAAGCTTTCGTGAGCTACAGCTCAAGACCATTGGCAGCTTGTTAATGGGATTAATAGCTATCCTGATAGTAAATGTGCATCGATTGTTTATCTTTGCATCAGTTACAAAACATTCCTCTCGGAAGATGCTGGTCCCAGTACCTTAGTGGCTGCCGTACATGCAAAAGATCCTGATGGAGATGGAGTGTTATACCAGATTGCTGGAGGTAATGAAGATGGCAACTTTGAATTGGATAGCCAGAAAGGTAGGAAAAGAAGTTTTAAAACATTACCTTACCATAGGTTCAAACAGTAGCTCTGCTTTGTGTCCATGTTGAAAATAATTCATATAGTAATTGAATACATAATTATGAAAAAAACAAAACCGCACCTCATTCATACAATCTTTTTATGCTTTCCATAAATTAGAATAGGTTCCCTGTTGGGCTAGGCATTATACAAAACCACAGGAAGATTTGGGTCTCTGGCTCAAGAAGTTTACAGTCGAAGAAGACCAACCCCATCCCAACTCACCCCAAAATATAGCGATATAGAAATATGACATTTTTGTTTACATTATCAGTAAAATTGCACTTTATCTTCCAAAATCTAGGCATCATTAAACTGCGCAGGAATCCTCTACCCAAACTGAAAGGACCGCGATACATATTAAACATCACAGCAACAGATGACAATGCCTCTGGGGGACCTACCCCTCTGAGCAGCTTTGCAGCGGTTATTGTAGGAATTAATGACATTAATAACAACAAACCTATCTTCAGAAAGGTAAGATATCTGTCTGTAAACCTCCTCCTCCATCACCTTGGGGATGATACTGCCATCTTTAAGGGGGTCTATAGCAGTGTCTTCTTTGCTTGTAGTAAATGTTGATTTTAACGGATTATATTTGCAAGTATGGTAGATCCTCTGCAATGGAATATACTCCCAGTTTTCTGCAGTCTTCAGTATTTAAATTGGAAAAGGCTCCTTTTCAGGAAAGTTTTTTCACTTCTCTAAGGCACTAAGTAATTGAAGCATGTTTTCTTTCATATTCTTCTCAAATGTACTACAAACCCACTGGAACATTTCATAGCTAATCTCTATAGTTCTATATGTAATAATTTTTTGTTATATTTGTAGTGCACTTACTACAGTGACAGCACCTGGGTTCTAGAAAACCAGCCCCCAGGCACCTACGTCTTGCAGGTGGAAGCCGATGATGCAGACCTGGGACTTAATGGAGAAGTAAAATATGGGCTTATGCACAGAGATGGAGCTTCACCAGGCTTCAGTATTGATCCAGATACTGGTAAGTGGCTCTATGCCTGTTTATGTTAAGGCAGAATTGCAGTGAATTTGGGTGCATGCTTCTTTGGTATATTAACAGGGAATTGCTATAGCCATGTGGAGAATCATGTTTCCAGAACTGAGCCAATGTCAAACAGTCTGAAATGAATGCTGAGGAAATGGAAAGCTTACTTTTAGTCTGAACACAGCAGAATCCTACTAAAATTATTGAGAAATCGTACTTAATTTTTTTAAAATGCTATCGGCATGATGTAAAATATAGTAAATCTTTGGTTAATCTTTAACGTCCAAAATAAATTGTATTTGATGTGGTAAATAGTAAAAGAATCTAGAATATGTGGGTGTAAGCCTACACTGATTTAACTGGCAAGTCAGCAAGGAAAAACAGAAACCCCAATTTATCGGGGTATAAAACTATTCTGAAACATTAACTTTACCTTGGGACAAATCTCACTGTAGAAATATAAATAGACTGTACTTGGCAGAAGAGGAAGCATGAATGGATCTACAATTGTACTTGAGTGTATATTCACCCCTTTGATGTGAGCTAACAACTCTTTGAACTGATTAATGTCTGACAAATAAAGATTGGAAGTCCAGAAGTCCAGTATTTTAAAATACTACAAATACAGTGGGTATCGCATCAGAGGGAGATGCCACAAGTGTTGAACTAGACAAATATTGTCCCTATATAAATACAAAGATACCCTCAGTGCAGAATGGTAATTCAGGATGTTTACACTTAAATATCTCTGACCCAACTATGTAACAAAGAGATCAAAGCCTGAGATGGGAAAGGGCAGAAGGTACAGGTTAATTGATAAAACTGAGATGCCAAGCAAGAAGCAGTTAGCAGAGAGTGAGACTTGTATTCTCAGATGGAAGTGTATCTTTGACAAACTTAGCCATAACTACAATATTTTACTCTATTTTAACGTATTTCATGAAGCTGTTACCTAAATCTTAAACTAAAGATGATTTTAGTTATATCACTTACATTTGCTGTGCATTGATTTTTCACTTAGCTGTCTTTGAAATACTCTGACTTAGGTTGTCATTGAAGTAACCTCCATGGACGTTTCTTGGAAACAAGGGAAACTAACTTCTTTTCTGGGTGGGGAGAGGGAAGTGGGGTAAAAGGTACTTTGCCTGAAGCTCTCTGTCCAAGTGGCCAACTTGAAAGATGCTGGCTTTCGACAGTAGTGTCACAGTTAGTGCAAGCTGGTGACTGCGAGGAGTGGCAGAAACAGGGAACCCTAAGTTAGTCATGTTTAATCAATACCTTGCACAGTGGTGGTGCAAGTAAGCTGAGCAACATGGACCTGATGTGTCCCAGTCTACTACCTATTGTGTAAGTGATGCCTGGTTTGGTTTTGCTGGCTTAGTTATGGCATTGTATGTATAACACACATAAGGTGTTTCTGTTTCTAGGGATCATCACTACTACTCAGAGCTTTGACCGAGAGAAGCAGAGAGAGTATACGCTCTCTGTTACAGCTACAGATCAAGCTCAGGAGCCACTGACTGGTGTTTGTCAAATCACCATCTTCATTGCTGATGTCAATGACAATGACCCGAAGTTTGAGAACAGTCGCTACCAATGTGAGTGATTTATCCACGCACCCTCTGTCCTAACAGCACACAACGGCGTGAGCGTGGTTGACAGATTGAGTTCTTTTTGAAATACAACTATCTGTGAAAATAACTCTTCATGCTGGTGACTGCATCTCTCTTAAAAGGGATCAATTTTTGGGTGGCCTTATTCACTATGTTACTGGAACAATGCTATATGGTTCAAGTTGACTTGTTTTCCCAGACACAATGGAGGTGACACTCTTAACCTTTCCAGGGGTAGTTAAATCCTGCCTTTCTGTGTGAATCTCTTGGTATCTCTCCTGCTCAGTAGGAATGTGTTTGTTCTATGTTTTTCTGAAGGAGTTCATTCAAATATATGGGACAGCAAGATAGGTTGGCAGAATGAGTCAATATTCCTAGACCAGAACCTTATTTCTGGGACTCCTTTAACCCTAAAGTAATAGGGAAGGTGAGACTCCAAGGAGCCTGTAATCTGTCCTGACACCTCCTGGCCGTGAAAACAAACTTTGTGGAAATTGAAGGGGTTCATCAAAGGCCTTGTCTAGGTTAGGATAAAAGGTGGTTTTGTTTAACTAAAGGTGTTAAACCCTTTTAAAATTCTTAGAGTGGACAGGGCAAGTTGTATTTTAACACCTGTTAGCTAGCTGTGGCAAACAGTAGAGCACAATCTAACACTTTTTTTAAAAAATGTGTAAGCTTGTCAGTACCTAGTAGAAACAGGTTTTTAAGTAGCACTTAAAATGGTTTGGCCAACATGCTTTAGGAAAAGGAGTGTGTATGGCGGTGATGATGTGTGTGGGTGTTTTTGTTGTTGTTTTTTATAAGTCCCTACTTTGAGCTAGGCATGATGCAGACATGTGCAGTGCAAACTTTTCCAGTCCTGCTAGTGCACACTAATCTCAACTTGCAATACTGAATCTTTTGAACATAGACAGACAGCCAGTTGTCGCATTTTCTGTGCTTGTTCTGATGTGAGGAATAGGGATTAGGAGGCTGTCAAAATTGTCACATGTGGCTTGAATTAGATGTGAATGCAAGCAATTAAAATATGACTACATTTGAGGTTTTTATAAATCCCAATTCCAGCAAAACTCAAAAGGACACATTATTTCAAAGGAGGAGCACAAGAACTGAAACACTGGATCAGACTTAATGATCCATCTAATCCTCTTCCCTGTGTCTGACAGTGGCCAGCACCAGATCCTCTGAAGGAAGATGCCAGAGACCCCAGACTGAACAGTTATGAGTAACCTGCTTATAAAAGTAGTGAATTGGGTATGTGTGAAAGTTACCTGATTGGTCACCAATATGGTTCTTGAGGACAGGCAGATCACAGGCATCTATGTTTCATTTGTGATCTGGAAGGGACTTGCCAAAACAGTAACATGGTGACATAATGGTTTTTGTGATGCAGACATCTGTTCCACTAGGAACTGGACTGACTCTAATAACACTCATGGGTCACTAAACTCACTGGATGACAGTCTCTCTTGGTCACTACTGTCCTGGCCTGGATTCAAACCAGTTGCCTAGAAGTGAAAAATTCTTCATTACCAATCCATTTAGCTGTTCAGTTTCCCAAGAAATCTTTGTTTATTTAAATTGGAATAAGAGTATATGGATCTAATTTACTATAACATATTTAGCTTCAATTTTGAAAGCTTTGCATAGAGAGAAATTATAAATTTCTTATGTATTTGATTGGTAAGAGTTTTACATTTTTGTATGCAGGAATCTGTTACCTTAGCTTAAGTTAACTCCCATTGCTTGTCTTCACAAAATTAGCGGATTACTATATAACTGTTTCCTTGGGTCCCTGCAAATAACTTCAACATCTCAGCTGTGCCCAGGCTAAAAAGGCAGTAAGTCGGTTCAAGAAAATCATATCTGTGGCTACAGAAATAGTCATTTAGGTACTCTGGACATATTTACAAAATGTAAAAGTGAGAAACTTAGAAAAGCACAGAAATGTATGTTAGTTCTGTTCACTGTTTCTATAATGAGAAATTGAACCATGAGTAGGACAAGAGTAATATCTGTTTGTGAACTTGGACTTCATCCAAACTCCACTATATTAAATATACAGTGTTCAGTTCTGGTATCCCTATGACAAAACAGATACAACGGAAATGGGAAAAGGATAAGGAGGAATTTCAAATGAGCATTGAAATTGGGGGGAGGGATAGCTCAGTGGTTTGAGCAATGGCTTGCTAAACCCAGGGTTGTGAGTTCAATCCTTGAGGGGGCCATTTAGGGATCTGGGGCAAAAATTGGGGATTGGTCCTGCTTTGAGCAGGGGGTTGGACTAGATGATCTCCTGAGGTCCCTTCCAACCCTGATATTCTATGATTCTATGAATTATTAGAAGTATGGATAAACTTGCACATGAAGAAAGAGTGAAAAGACTTAGGAGTGTTCTGTTTAGAGAGGAGCCATAGAAGAGGGGGTACAATAAAGGCTTAAAAGCAATGAATGGGATAGATGAGACACTGCTATTTTCATTCTTTCATAATACAAAAACAAGGGAACATTCCATGAAACTGAAAGGCAGCACATTTATCTCTGATAAAAAAGAAAATACTTTTTTAAACAAAACTAACTTGCAAAAATCATTGCCACGAGGATATTATTGAGGCCAGGAGTTTAGCAGGATTCAAAAAAGGACTGGAGGCGAATGAGAGTGTATGTCAAAGGGGAAAGAAACAAAGAGTTCTGGAACTGATATGAACCGTCACACTTCGCAGCATCAACCAACCTTGTAGGAGGTTAGGGAGAAAGTTAGGCTCTTCCATAGCTGTCCACTTCAGGGTTTCTTACACCTTCCTCTGGATCATCTGTACTGGTCACTGTCAGAGTCGCAGATTATGTGGTGCTTTCTAGCTTTGAAATCCTCTAGTCTGACCACCTGTGTAGCATAGGCCATAGACCTTCCCCAAAATAAACCCTAGAGTAGAGACTTGATGCTGGTGTATATGGTGCACTGGTCCAATCTGGTATAGCAGTAGCTATGTTCCTTTCTACGAGTGGACTATGCAAGCATGATACCACCACCACTCAGCTTGTTATGAATGGTGGGACAGAAGTCAAAAAAGAGAAGGAGGACTTGTGGCACCTTAGAGACTAACACATTTATTTGAGCATAAGCTTTCGTGAGCTACAGCCTAACAGTGATATAAGGGTTTTGTATAGAATCATAGAATCATAGAATATCAGGGTTGGAAGGGACCCCAGAAGGTCATCTAGTCCAACCCCCTGCTCAAAGCAGGACCAAGTCCCAGTTAAATCATCCCAGCCAGGGCTTTGTCAAGCCTGACCTTAAAAACCTCTAAGGAAGGAGATTCTACCACCTCCCTAGGTAACGCATTCCAGTGTTTCACCACCCTCTTAGTGAAAAAGTTTTTCCTAATATCCAATCTAAACCTCCCCCATTGCAACTTGAGACCATTACTCCTCGTTCTGTCATCTGCTACCATTGAGAACAGTCTAGAGCCATCCTCTTTGAAACCCCCTTTCAGGTAGTTGAAAGCAGCTATCAAATCCCCCCTCATTCTTCTCTTCTGCAGACTAAACAATCCCAGCTCCCTCAGCCTCTCCTCATAAGTCATGTGCTCTAGACCCCTAATCATTTTCGTTGCCCTTCGTTGTACTCTTTCCAATTTATCCACATCCTTCCTGTAGTGTGGGGCCCAAAACTGGACACAGTACTCCAGATGAGGCCTCACCAGTGTCGAATAGAGGGGAACGATCACGTCCCTCGATCTGCTCGCTATGCCCCTACTTATACATCCCAAAATGCCATTGGCCTTCTTGGCAACAAGGGCACACTGCTGACTCATATCCAGCTTCTCGTCCACTTGTAGGACGGAACAGGGAAGTCTTGGCAGAGGGGAGCATCATGTATGTTTGAAGGTGAGCCTGACTCAATGCCTTCAGCCACACTGTTCATTCAGTGCTACAAGTATCTGCCTTTCATGAGCATTAAAACTGAGGTTTAATTTTGAGTTCAATATAATGCTGATGCTTCTTGGTGACTGAGAAGCTTCCCACTCCCTTCCTCATATGGGACCTAGCAAAAAGCACTTCTTCAGGATTGGGAAACTGTTCTGTCCCAGCCATGGGGCCGCTCTGACAGTGTGTTCTAGTATTTGTCTATAAGCAATCAATGTTTGTACGTCATGGAATTAAAAATATCGTCTCCTCTTTATAACAAAATCAAATGTAATTAGTCATGGGTTTCTAATGTTACTGGTAACTGCTGGTGCTCTATTCTCATATGCTATGCTCTTATTCAAATACTTTGATTTAAACAATTCATCACTATTAATTATCCATACATGTCTGGAAGAGGCTGTACTCAAATGTTTAACTGTATATAGTAGTGACATCCTGGTAATTGTTACAGACGTTCTTATCACAAACAAGGAACACATGATACAATGCAACATCATTTCCAATTCAGCTTTGAACCTTTTGGTACAATGTATTTTAACAGGATACTATTCTCAGAACATAAAATCTATTACAGAACAATTGAGACTCTCTTGTAGTATTTACTAGCAATAAATTCCATCGCTATTACTTTTTTTCAGTACTAGCGAACCACTTCTGGACATACTTCTACTTGTAAGAATGGCATGACTAGGCCATTTATTCTTGGCAGTCACAGTTTGGTGGGCAAAGAAAAGTGACTTAGATGAGAATAGGGAGCAACAAACATGCTTCACCTAACAGCTTTCATAAAAGTACATAATACAGTAGGGAAAAACCAAGAGAAAACTTAGATATTTTTGTGTTGCAATAATTTAAAAGTGGCATAATCAAAACAACATTTATTTTAGTTGAACAGACACCCTTGATATTTTACATATTGTATAGACTTACAAAGTGATGGTAATTCTAGTTTAATGTGAAACCAGCTTCTCTGGAATACTGGTTCACTTTGTATAGAGGAAGGCCTAACCCTGTTCACCTACAAATATAGCCAGGTCTTTTAAAAAAGAAAAGGAATACTTGTGGCACCTTAGAGACTAACAAATTTATTTGAGCATAAGCTTTCGTGAGCTACAGCTCACTTCATTGGATGCATTTGGACCACAAGTACTCCTTTTCTTTTCTGTGAATACAGACTAACACAGCTGCTACTCTGAAACGAGGTCTTTTAGGCTGTTTCACAGCTCATATGCCAGTATGATTGTGCAGTAGTGATCTGTAAACTGGAAATATTGCCACACTGTTCTGTGATCTTAGCACTGACCTGGAGCTGAGAATTGTAAATGTCGCCTTTACTTTCAGAATTGTCAGATCCAGGAATATTGCCATTATACATAAGAATGAGGCCTGCTGAGAATAAATGTCTCATCCTTTTTTCAAAGACTTCCTCCGTGAAGACACCCCAGTGGGCACAAGTTTCCTCCATGCAGCAGCTCATGATGATGACCAAGGTGTGAATGCTGCCATCGTATATTCCATGTTACAGCAACAGCCAGAATACTTCCAAATCAACCCCAGCACCGGCTGGGTATATGTGAACCATCTGATCTCCCAGGTAACAGGACTCTTTTATAATTCAGAATGTAACACAGCTTTCTTTCTGTGGAATATGTTGCAGAGAGTTAATCTCAATCTGTTGATCTGTGCAGATCAGTTTTTAGATTTCCTTAAACTTTTTGTTAAAACTACTTTGTAGATAACTCGAATCAGCCGGTATATTGTAGTAACAGATGGAGGCAACAGAAGCAGCACTGTGGAGCTGACTGTAACTATCACTAATGTACTCAATCAGCCCCCACATTGGGAACAGAGCGGATACTGGGTTACAATCCCGGAGAACACTATTCGTGACACCAAGATAGTGGTATGCTATAAGAGAACGTCCTTCTCTCTTTAGAATAGTCCCCTCTCCCTTCCTTCTGTCCTGTCTGTGTATGTAGAAGGATATACATGCCTTTACTACCTTGCATTATGATCCTATCAGATTTCACAAGCTATGCGCTTTTAGCTTTACATGGGATATCTCCAAGGAAATTCCAGAAGCTGCCGGAGATGTTGTGACTCGGAAGGCAGCACTCTTCTCTGTTGTTCTGCAAAACCAGTGCCCCAGCAAGGGGTGCTCCTGGAGGGAGCATCTTTTGGATGAGTTGCAAAACTGAGGCTTAGCCCATATTAAAAATCCTAGAGCATTTTCCACAAGAGTTGAGATGTTAATTCCAGTGTCCTGACCAAATTCCAGTTTGAGTGATTCCATTCTGCCTACCTGAACTCTCCCTGCAATTTTCAGTGCCGTCCATAACTGCTGTTTTAGTGACGGAGTAGCTCTGCTGTATTTCAGCAGTGGATGAAATGTGTATTGTTTATTTTTCTTAGTCAAACAAGTTTTTTAAACTGGACACACTGATTGCTTCATCCCAGGCAGTCTTTTCTGTAATTGCTAATTGATTCCTACAGTTCCTCTTCATCTCCCAGGCCTAAGATCCAAGCACTTGGAAATAATTCGTTTTTATCCAGCCAGGCTCATGTACAGCTTGCGGAAGAGGTGAGATCCTCATAGTAATCCCCCTTTGGATGTTTTTTGGGGAAAAAGCTTCCTTTACCTGAAGGTGGTGTTCATACCCTTTGCCATATTTACAGAGCAGGGAAATTTAATATTGATTACAACTTGGAACCACAGCAAAAGTAGTACAAAAATTAAACAACTCTCCAGAATGAAGGCAAATTGGCTGTCTCGTCATGCATGTACAACCCCAACCCCCCAAACTGACATTTTAATACTCAGAATCATAAACAAATACCGTGGCTTTTTTTCTCTTCAGACTGTCAAAGCCACATCCTCTCTTGGTGATCCCAGGGTTACATATAACCTGGAGGAGGGTCAAGTTCCAGAGACTAACATGCCTGTTCGTTTCTACCTGAAGCCAAAC
This sequence comes from Dermochelys coriacea, assembly GCF_009764565.3. Classification (NCBI taxonomy): domain Eukaryota; kingdom Metazoa; phylum Chordata; order Testudines; family Dermochelyidae; genus Dermochelys; species Dermochelys coriacea. Next base: position 43,770,290 of record NC_050069.1, on the reverse strand, counting down.
AGAGTGGACGGATCTGCTTCTCTAATAGTCTCGGAACCACTTGACTTTGAGACAACTACGTTTTTCACTCTGAGAGTCAGGGCACAAAATGTAGCAATGATTCCTTTAGCTTCGTTCACCACTGTCTGTATTAATATAACAGGTAAGTACCACTGAATTACTGTAACTAGAACAGGTAATTTTAGAATGGCACTCACAGTATTTCTAAAATATCAATACTAGAAATTATGGAATGAAGCCTGGACTTAACAGCATAAGATTTCTTTGGAGTTTTAAGACGTGCAGTAGTCGAAATAGTCTTTTCATCTGAAGAAACCACAAAGTGTGATTTAACAAGTGGGATGTGGTATTTAAAAACATACACTTAATATAGAAATATCTGCACTAAAAAGGAATACAGTGCTGTGTAAGTGTAATAATAAAGGGATCCTTCTAATGCCAGAAATGGCCCAGTAAGTGTTCCGATTCTAGTGAGAGAAAAGTGTAGTATTGGAAATATTTCATATAGTAGGGATATTTGGGGATTACTGAAATGATTAACTCTTGAAACAGGACAGCAAAAATGCATACCTAGTAATTAATTGTCCCTTTAAAAAAACAAACAAACATCTTTGCACTTTTAAGGAAAAGAGACCCTACTATATAATTTCACAAATTATTAAAATTAAATGTTACTTGTTTGTCCCTCGTTAGTTCATATTACATACACATGTGTAGTAGGTTAGCAGTGGTGTGGGTGTGGGTCAGTGGGAGGCCACTCTGCCTCACTACATCAGGGCCATCAGAAAAAGATACAAAAAAGTTCATCTTTACTAATTTCACTACCATAATTGCATAGTGAAAAGTATGTTCACCTTTGGAGCTCTTCCATACTACACCAAAACAGCTGTTGTTTATTTGTGTAGTGTCTAGTATCTAAAGTCAGGATCAGGGCCCTATTGTGCTAGGCAACACACGCGCACACACACACACACCCCTCCTTCCCTCCCTCCCTCTTTGGAACAGAGAATGTCTTTTGAAATGAAAACATTCTGTGTTCCAAAGAGATTACAATCAAACTACCACAAATCAATATTCATTAGTAACATTGTTCCATGGTCCTATTAATAGTGTTGTAACTCAGTTTAATGGCAACTTCATTTTAGCCAGGAACAAAAATGATTTTCCAGTAACGTAAAATTCGAAACAAGAGATTCATTTTGGGGTGGGGGAAGGGAATGTAAGTTATACCACTTTTAAGTGGGAATTAGTTACCAGAAGCTAATTATATTATATTTATATATTATATTATAAAATATGACTTTTTATATATGCATATGCAAAAAAAATACACACACATTATATACATAGAGAGATTGTATTCCCCCCACTCTCAACTCAACAATGGGTGAAAGCATTTACTAAAACTATGAAAGAATATTGATTGTGTTTGTTGAAATAACACATGAAAAATAGTCTGTCACAAGGAAGAGTTAGGAACACAGGAAAACCTGGGTTATAAAGCAAGCCTGTAGTACCAACAAACACAGTAGCAATCTAAGGCCCTGATCCTACAAGCACTTGCACATGTTGGAATCAGTGGGATCATCTCATGGTTTTAAAGTTAAATGTGTGTGTTTGCAAGATCAGGCCCTAAGAATTTGTCAGCCTCATTCATTGAGAGATGTTTAACATTGTATTTCTCTGTTTTACCTACTGTGGTTACAAGTAATGTTTAGAATAGAACATATTTAGTAAAATATTTTTGACTGTTTTAAATTTGTTTTTTGTGTTTTACAGTACTTGGTGTAGCTTCAGTTTCATCGATTGACTTCAGTCAGCTCCTCTGTTTGACCTTTCACACAGCAACAGGGGAAAAGTTTTTTAAAACAGAAAAATGTGGTTGTAAAACTGCAGATGTTAGCTGGGGAGTTCAGTGCAAATGTAGCACCTAAAACTACTTTTAATCCATATTTTGAAAATGACTGGATTTCAAGTTGACAGTATCTCTTTAAATTAATGGCACTTCATAACTGCAGTTACTGACACTGGAGTGGTTCCCAAGGCTCTGATCCTGCAAAGACAAGGGCAGGCCTGCACACAAACTTTCATCAAAATAACAAAAGGGGTGAAGTAAAAACCAGTTATTTTGGTGGAGGTCTGCATTATCAGACGTTAGTCCTATCTTAAATTTAAATATGATGAACAGTTCCATTGGTGTCAATAAGTAATCGTGAATGCTATTCAGTAGGTATGTAAGTCTTTGCCAGGACCAGGGCCAAAGAATATCTAGCTCCTGGTATCAGTAAGTTAATAAGTTAATCGGTGTCTCGCATAATACCTGAAATCACAGCATCACGTCTTCCAGAAGCTTCATAATCGCTCTAATTAAAAGAGCTTCTGACATCTGTCTTGAGAAGGGGAAAGCAGAAAACAGGATTGGACATTAGCAGGAACTCTGTGATAGTTTTTCAAAACAGTCTGCTAATTTGTTTTTTAAAAGGTGCAGTTTTAAGATTTTAACCTCCTCTGATTATGTCTTAACTCCTCTCTCTGCAGATGTCAATGATAATGTTCCATTCTTCACATCTTCTACCTACAAGGTGTCTGTACCTGAAGAAGCAGCTATTGGCACATCTGTTGCCCAGGTTTTAGCCACTGACTTGGATTCTGGGCCATATGGAGAGGTTCAGCTTATTACATACCCTTTTTCTCCCAGCAATATTAATCTGTTAAATAGCATCGACACAGTTAAACAATGAGAAAAGATAAGTAGCAGATGGGACAATAATGAGTCATAGGCACCTCTCCCTTCCCCTTTGAGCAGGGTGACTAATTTTTACCTAACTAAGAGCTGCTTCTGATCTGTAAAAAAAAACAGGAGAGGAAGGATGTTCCTGTGGTTAAGGCACTAGCATGGGAGATCTGGGTTCAGTCTCTATTACACCACTGGCTTCCTGTGTGACCTTGGGCAAGTCAGTCTCTCTCTGCCTCTGTTCCCCATCTGATAGTAGTGATAATAGCACTGCCCTACCTCACAGGGGTCTTGTGAGGATAAATATAGTAAAGATTAAGAGGCAGTCAGATATTACAGCGATCGGGACCATACAAGTACCACAGATAGGTGGGTAGGTATGATGTATACAGTCTGCTCCATCTCAGACAGAAGGAGACTCTAGAACATGTCACATAGTGACCCAACTTGAGCTGGAGACATGATGAAGCACTGCATGCTGCTACTCATGCTCTCTGTGGGCTGCCACCACCATATTAATTGTCAGGCTGCAGGCTTCATTTTTGAGCTTTTTGTTCATGTTTGGCCAGCTCTGGTGTAGTGATCAAATACAAACAGGCAAGCAGCATTGTGAAGTGCTGCTCGCCCTTTTCTGCCCCATTCATTACCCCCTCCCCAAAATCCACAGCATGGCTCTTGTTAGAGAACTTTGACTCTCAATGTGTTATCGTTTTGTAACTTGTAAACCTGCCATAAGCTGTCACTGAAAAACTGTGTAGCAAATATTGTATATAGAACTGGTGGGAAAATGTGTGGGGATTTTTCCTTTCAAAAAAATTTACTTTTCGTCATAGAACTGAAAATTTTCAGCTGAAAAGTTTTTGGTTTTCAAAGTTTCTGTGAAATATGTGGTTTAATCTAAGCTCAGTTTTCCTTCAGAAAACTTTGATGGAAATTTTTTTGACCGGTCCTAATTGTATATTACCAGGAACATTGGGGTTATTTTATATAAGCATTCTAACTTTGTTGTCAAACTGAGTGAAGGCCTCAAGAACAGTCTGTTCAGTTAAGAGCCTCTTCAGATGTTATTTTGCAGACAGTTTGAAAAGGCTCAGGAAGGATGGGGAAACAGCACTCGCATGAAATGGTATGCATGGAACCTCACATAAAATTTCTGAACTTCAGGTTCAATATTCAATATTGGAAGACCCTAGTGAAGATTACCAGTTCTTCATCATTGATCCTGAGACAGGAATTATTTCCACCAAATCATCTTTTGACAGAGAGAAGAGAGGCTCTTATTTAATTGAAGTTCAGTCTCAGGATTCTGCAGAGTCTGCGCGACCTGGTGTTTATGGACAGCCCAACACAGGTAAGCATAATGGCTTATATACCAGGTAAGAAAGAGTTCCACTGCCATTGGTAGAAGTGGAGTTTTTCATGGAATGTCGGAGTAGGTTACACAGACAAGATGAGTGAGGTAATATCTTTTATTGGACCAACTTTTGTGGGTGAGAGAGACAAGTCTTCGAGCTTGCACAAAGCTCTTCTTCAGGGATAGGTTAGGCCATCCCACAAGTAACTTTATGTCTGGTCTCCGTAATCTAAATTTTCATTTTCAGATACAGCATATGTGAAGATTTTTGTCAGTGATATCAATGACAATGCTCCAGCTTTCCCTCACCCAGTATATGAAATCAGTATAGAGGAGGACAAGGAAGTTGGATGTGTTGTTGTGACAGCAACAGCAAATGATGAAGATGAAGGTGTGTAAACATACTTCTATATTTTTCAGTGCTTTTGCGTAATGCAGCGTCCACCATAATAATGGTTTCTCTTGTGAGCTAATGATTTTCTGTTTTAATCCTGTGATTGATTGTATTAAGGAGAAACCTTAAATGGATTTCAATAGTTTGGAGAGGAGAAGAAACTCTCTGGATTAAATGTGTCAAAAACTCTTAGTAATCTACTCAAGTTTCCACTTTGTAGAATAACAATATGCTAGTGGTCCTTTTATTTTAGAACAACAGACATTTAAATTCTCACAATTCTTCTATTTGGTGGTGATGTGCTAAATGTCCCTCTTAGTCTGGTTGGTGGAGGAGAAAGGAGAGAACTTGGAGCATGCTGCTGGCATTGAGAATTTGAAAAAACAAACAAACCCACAACTTGTTAGTCACTTTGATAGGTGGGTTACTACTTGGGCCTAACTCTCATGTTCAAACATCTGAAATACAGCGGGTTTTTTTCTGACTTCTATCGGTTGCTGCTCATGTCACTTCAGTAGTATATGGTAGTATTTAATAATAAATTAAAAGGTTGAAAATGTTTCCCACCCTCTATTAAGAGCTTACATATTCTATATGGAAAATGATTCTTTGCCCCTGTGCTAAATGGAGTGAACTTGATTCTAACAATCAAAACAGCTTCAATGTATTAGTATCTTGTCATGTTTCTTCCTTTTTTCCTTTTCAAATAACAATAGCTTATCACTTTCTCATGTTTCCAAACATTTTGCAGCAATGCAAAAGAAAATAACTAGGATCGTATAGATGGAATATATTTGGAAAACAAATGGTCTTTTGAAACCTTGCTGTTCTTTTGAGATTTTGGCACCACCTGGTGGTAAAAATAAAATGAGTGTGTAGTAACAACAGATGTTTGGGTTTAACACGGGGGAGGGAGTGAACTATTAAACAAAAATAGCTTCTAGTCTTTAATAACACTACATTATTTCAGTATCAGCAAATGAATGCACATTAGACGTGTAGGGCTAACTTCTGCTTGCAAACTACGCTTGTACATATAACCGTGCTTATAAACACAGAACTCTGCAGTTATTTGTTTTTCTGTCTTACTCACACTTTCACATACACGTTTCTGACTACAGTTGCTTTTTTGTTAAGGCATAATACAACTGCTTGTCTCCTGAAAATTTTGGCCTATTGCGTGCAAGTCAAACTACGCATCCCATTAATAAATGTCTGCTGCGGCTTTACTTAGTGCTTTGAGAAGTATGATATGGAATTCTATACTAGCAGTAAGTAAACATTTCCTGTTTCATACAGGTGCAAATGCCAAACTGAGGTATCAGATTATGTCAGGAAATGTGAAAGGAGCTTTTGATGTTGAACCCGAAGTGGGAACCATCTTCATTACTCAGTGTCTGGACTATGAACAAGAGCAGCATTATGAACTCCGGCTTGTAGCTTCTGATGGGAAGTGGGAGAATCACACACTCATTGCCATCAATGTAATCAATAAGAATGACGAAGCTCCAGTGTTCGCTAACGATGAGTACCATGACAGTGTCTTGGAGGAACTTACAGATCTGCCTGTTATGGTTCTAAAGGTAAATCAGTTTGCATGAAGCAGAGAGATGGGTTTTTTTGAGAGTAAATTAAACTTTTATTCAGCTTGACAGAAGAGGGTGAACCCTGACAACTGGAATCTGTAAGATTCTGGTATCCTTCTGTCTTCCATGTTCTCCAGCTATCTACATTATTTTTATAGAATAGATTAAACAAAAATATGTGGTGACTGGAATTGGGTAATAAACTTAGTTACTGGCCAGTATAAATGTAAACAAACCTACTGATCCATGGTAAGAAAAGTGCAAAGGGAAGATAGACTTGTGGTTGAGACATGGGACTGAAAGTCAGAAGATCAGCTTTCTCTTCTCAACTGTCACAGCTTCCTTTGTGACCTTGACAAATCACTTACTCTTGTCGCTGACTTCATTTCCATATCTGTAAAATGGGGATACATATCTTCTTTACTGGGGTGTTCATCAGTATTTGTAAGGTTCTTTTAGATCTCTGGGCGAGAAGACACTGTGGAAGTTCCAAGGATATAGGTGATGATTTCCCCATCAGAGGAGCATAAGGAAGACAAGACCCAAACTCTGTCCAGTTTCTAACCCCTCCTGTCTGTCCCTATGAATCAATTTCTGTTTGCTCCTCTAGTTCAACTTCCACAGGATCTCATTGCAAATACTTGTTCAGTTGATTTTTACTATTACTTCCACCTAGCTTTTCCTGTATATTTTCCCCACTCTTCCCAAATGCACTAGCATGCAGAATGCATTCGTCTCCCTAAACTCAATCAGCTTATTTCTCCAGCCCAGCTATAACCTTTACAGAAAGACCCAAATGACTCAAGCCAACTGATGTTTACTCTTAACTGTTAACATATAGGGGCATGTTCTTTAGTAGGCCTCCATAGTACTGCAGCTTGCAGTAGAATTTCCAGTTCTCTCTCTCACCCCTCCTGTGGTTTGTTCTAGGTTTCTGCAACTGACCCTGACCAAGAAGCTGACCAGAGTGCCCTTTGCTACTCTTTACATGGACATGGGGCCAATAGTGAGTTCTGCATTAACGAGTACACAGGAGAGATCTATGCAAACAAAAAGCTAGACCGTGAAAAGCGATCCATATGGCGCTTTCTTGTCCTTGCTACAGATGAAAATGGAGAGGGACTAACTGGCTTTGCAGATGTAATCATAGAGGTCAGAGATGTGAATGACAACCCACCCCTTTTCCTTTGCATGTCAGAGGGCTGCTTCATGGGGCAGGTTCCTGAAGATTCCCCAGCAGATACCACTGTAATGGAAATGAATGCCATAGACCTTGATGACCCCAAAGCTGGGAAGAATGCAGTATTAACTTATAGAATTATTCAAAATGTCCAAAATGAAATCAACCTCAACTTGTTTTCCATCAACCCAGTTACGGGCACCATCTGTACTGTGCTCGGATCCTTGGACCGGGAGAAGGAAGATAAGTATCTGGTGGTGGTTGAAGGAAGAGATGGAGGCGGACTCACTGGGACAGGCACCGCCACCATTTTGGTGTCTGATATCAATGACCACGCTCCAGTCTTTACACGGAAGATGTATACGGCTTTTGTCTCTGAAAATGCAAGTATCAACACTGAGGTCACAATGGTAGATGCTATGGACAGAGATGAAGGAGAAAATGCTGTGGTGACGTTCAGTATCCTCGATGGGGATGATGATCATAAATTCTCCATAGAGACAGATAAAATCAACAAACGTGGGGCTATTCGGTTGCGGAAACACCTAGACTTTGAGAAACCTCATGAGAGGGTGTTTAACCTGACCGTGAAAGCTGAAGACACCGATTTCTTCAGCATTGCTCACTGTGTTGTCTATGTGGAGGATTTCAATGACCATGCCCCTGTGTTTTATCCCCCGTTCTATGAAGTGATGGCTCTGCCTGAAGATGTGCCTCTCGGCACTAAAGTTGTGCAGGTTTCTGCTATTGATTTAGATTCAGGGCTGAATGGAAGGTTTTTGTATCACCTGATAAACATGTCTGACCCAAGTGGACAGTTCTCCGTGGGTAATGATGGTTGGATTGTAGTTGCAGGATTGCTGGATCATGAGGCTGTGACACAGCACCACCTTGTGGTCATAGCCACTGATATGGGACAACCTCGGCTGACTGGCAGTGCCACTGTTCTTGTGACTCTGCAGGATGTGAATGACAATGGGCCAGAGTTTGAGGCTCAGTATAACCCAGTCATCTGGGAAAACACTGCTTCGCCGCAAATTGTCCAAATGAACGAGACTTCTACTTTGTTATATGCTAGAGACAGAGACACTGCTGCTAACGGAGGGCCTTTCTCCTTTCACTTACTCAGCAACTTTGGCAGTGTAACTTACTTTAACTTGCAGGATTTCAGCAATGGAAGTGCACTGCTCACTGCACTGCATACCTTTGACAGAGAAGTGCACAAGGTGTTTTACCTGCCCATTCTGATTACCGACAGCGGGACTCCACCTATGAGCTCAACCAACACGTTAACTGTTAATATTGGGGACCGAAATGATCATCCTCATTCTGCTGGCTACATGGAATGCCTCATCTACTGCTATGATGGTAATTGATTTGGAGCTTATTTCACTGGGCTATACTCAGACCATGAGCAGCAGGCGTGCGATTCAAAGACATCTGTTCCATTCCACAAGAGCTGCTTTCCATGATGCATTAGTATTTCGGTGGGGAATGCAGCTCTGCCAAAAGGTTGATTAGAATTGAAACTTGGTGTGTAAGGTCTGGTCCCGGGGGTTGGCGTTAATTGGTGCGTGGAGGAGATTGAATTTGGGGTTGAAGGAGGGTAATTGGCTTCTACCTTACGTACACTTCTATAAAACTTAAGTAAATGGTTTTCAGATGCTATTTTGTTTCCCTTTAATTACAAAATAGCTTGACTTATTTTATACTGATGTTGTTTATTTAATAATGTTGTCAAGGGCTGTGATCTGAATTCAAGTCTGAATACCCTGAGAGATTGCTTGAAATTTGAGATTAAACTAATCTGGCATGTTGTCTAGTTAATGTTTTAAATGTGAACCCAAATATGAACCATCTGTACCCTCTGAAAAGTTAATGCAAGCCTTGAACTGCCCAAAAATAGAAATGGAAAAAATCTTCTGTGGCTGCTGTTTTTTGTGCCCTTCTTCGCTCATTGCAGCCATCATGAGGCAGGGCACTTTCCCTGATCCTCAGCTCCCCACTCCCTGATGATCTCTTGCAGTCCCCAGTCTCCTTGCATAAGCCCCAAAGCAGAGTAAACTATATAAATAAGTTATGTTGTAACTGTGGGGCTTGCATCTGTGTGGTGTAGAACCACTACTCCTCCTCCCCAAATCCCACCTTGTTCCTCTGGTCACATGGCATACCCTCTAAATAGTGTTTCTGATCAGGAGGAATTTGACTTCACTTTCTAGTAGCGCTGTCAATTAATCACAGTTAACTCACGCGATTAACTCAAAAAATTTAATCGCAATTAAAAAAATTAATCATCATTTTAATCGCACTGTTAAAGAAGTGACTACCAATTGAAATTTATTAAATATTTTGGATATTTTTCTACATTTTCATATATATCTTGTATTCTGTGTTGTCATTGAAATCAAAGTGTATATTTTTATTACAAATATTTGCACTGTAAAAATGATAAACCAAAGAAATAGCATTTTTCAATTCACCTCATACAAGTACCGTAGTGCAATCTCTGTCCTAAAAGTGCAACTTCCAAATGTAGATTTTTTTTTTTGTTACAGAAGTGCACTCAAAAACAAAACAAAGTAAAACTTCAGAGGCTAGAAGTCCACTCTATCCTACTTCTTGTTCAGCCAATCGCTAAGACAAACAAGTTTGTTTACCTTTATAGGAGATAATGCTGCCCTCTTCTTATTTACAATGTCACCAGAAATTGAGAACAGGCATTTACATGGCACTTTTGTAGCCAGCATTGCAAGGTATTTAGGTGCCAGATATGCTAAACATTCATATGCCCCTTCATGCTTCAGCCACCATTCCAGAGGACATGCTTCCATGCTCATGACGCTTGTTAAAAAAAATTAATGCATTAATTATATTTGTGACTGAACTCCTTGGGGGAGAATTGTATGTCCCCTGCTCTGTTTTACCTGCATTCTGCCATATATTTCATGTTACGGCAGTCTTGGATGATGACCAAGCACATGTTGTTGTTTGTTTTAAGAACACTTTCACTGCAGATTTGACAAAATGCAAAGAACGTATCAATGTGAGTTTTGTAAAGATCACTACAGCACTCGACCCAAGACTTAGGAATCTGAAGTGCCTTCCAAAATCTGAGAGGGATGAGGTAGGGAGCATGATTTCAGAAGTCTTAAAAGAGCAGTACTCTGATGCAGAAACTACAGAACCCAAACCACCAAAATAGAAAATCAACCTTCTGCTGGTGGCATCTGACTCAGATAATGAAAATGAACATGCATCAGTCCACACTCCTTTGGATGGGTTTTGAGCAGAACCCATTATCAACATGAATGCATGTCCCCTGGAATGGTGGTTGAAGCATGTGCATCTGGCACATAAATATCTTGCAACACGGGCTACAACAATGCCATGAGAATGCCTGTTCTCGCTTTCAGGTGACATTGTAAATCAGAAGTGGGCAGCTCTCTTGCAAATGTAAACAAACTTGTTTGTCCGAGCGATTGGCTGAACAAGAAGCAGGACTGAGTGGACTTGCAAGCTCTTAAAATTTTAGATTTTTATTTTTGAATGCAGTATTTTTGTATATAATTCTATATTTGTAAGTTCAACTTTCAAGATAGAGATTGAATTACAGTACTTGTATTAGGTGAATTGAAAAATACTATTTCTTTTGTCTTTTTGCAAACACTTGTAATCAAAAATAAATATAAAGTGAGCACTGTACACTTTGTATTCTATGTTGTAATTGAAATCAATATATTTGAAAATGCAGAAAACATCCAAAAAAAATTTAAATGGTATTCTATTATTTGTTTAACTGTGCGATTAATTGTGAATAATATTTTTAATCGCTTGACAGCCCTACTTCCTAGGTATACTGTAGTAGAGCTGACATGATGATATGTTACAAGATGTGTATATATAGACAGTGCCAGTGTATTGGACAGCTATTATACTTGATTTGTGCTTGTTATAAGGTTTAGTTTGATGTATAGAGTGACATTTTGTGTGGCTGCTATTTGCACAAAAGGCCTTGGTCATTGTTGGCAGTCTTCAAGGGTCTGTTCTTGAACTGCGATGATGGAACATTGGATAACTTATTTCCAGTGAATTTTGGACACCACTTTGCTGTACTTCACAAGTACACAAGATGTACTTTGCTGTTTTATCAACTCTGTGAACTTGAATGAGGGGCTTATTTGTCTTAAGTCTATTTAAATAAAAAAGATGTACATACATTGAGGTTGTGACACATGATAAAGTAAGGAAGGCTTTACATTTCATGTTGCCTCTTGTGTTCAGGTACTCCAGGGGTTTAACATCAGTATATAATATTATGTCCTATATAATGGCTACTGCAAAAGATATTTATCAAATAACTACTGTTACAGTTAAAGGGCTAGCTGCACCTCTGGCTCCTTTCTTGTTTCTCTGAGTGCACTACCTCAGGTGTTGGGCTCTGGGTCTTTACCTATCTCAGGGCTCAGTTTTACAGTGCTCCCACTCTTAGACTGGGGTACAGTACCCTGTGTATCCACCATTCTAATCCCCCAAGCCAAACTGAGTTCAGACACCTGAGGTTCTTCTCTTTGGGAGCCTGTGACAGTGGTATTCAGTGCTTGAAGAAGGCTGTTCTGTCACAAGTATTAGCAGTAGTAACATTTTAAGAGAAACAAGATTTTTAAAAAAAGAAAAGGAGTACTTGTGGCACCTTAGAGACTAACAAATTTATTAGAGCATAAGCTTTCGTGAGCTATAGCTCACTTCATCGGATGCATTTGGTGGAAAAAGCAGAGGAGAGATTTATATACACACACACAGAGAACATGAAACAATGGGTTTATCATACACACTGTAAGGAGAGTGATCACTTAAGATAAGCCATCACCAGCAGCAGGGGGGGGGGAGGAGGAAAACCTTTCATGGTGACAAGCAAGGTAGGCTAATTCCAGCAGTTAACAAGAATATCAGAGGAACAGTGGGGGGGGGAGGGAGAAATACCATGGACACTCAGGGCCGGCTCTAGGTTTTTTGCCGCCCCAAGCAAAAAAATTTTTGGCCACCCCCCCTTTTTTTTTGGCTTTTACACGTTTGCACTTTGCAATTTTTGTTTTGTTTTGTTCTTGGCGATTTAAATTTTTTTAAAATGAAAACAGAGAATGTGTAGTTAGTGAAATAAAACAATTTCCTACTAGTGTACTCATTTAATTTTAACAAAATCACAATTACAAACAATTTGGGTTCAACTATACACTGTAATGAAAAACGTTAGTGTCTTCCGGTACACCTAGTTTCTCATAAATTAAAAGAATTTATATAAACTGAACTGGTTTTTATTTAAATTTTTTGCAATGGTACTTTCAATTGAAATTAATGCGAGTCCTGAAAAACGATTTTGAGACATGGACCTCAAATAATTTTTTAGTAATTTCAGTTTTGAGAAACTGCGCTCACTAGAAGCCACTGGTACTGGTAATGTTAAAAGAATGCGTAATGCTATAGCAATGTTTGGAGTGAGTAAAACTATTTCCCCATGGTATTTCTCCCTCCCCCCCCCCCACTGTTCCTCTGATATTCTTGTTAACTGCTGGAATTAGCCTACCTTGCTTGTCACCATGAAAGGTTTTCCTCCTTCCCCCCCCCTGCTGCTGGTGATGGCTTATCTTAAGTGATCACTCTCCTTACAGTGTGTATGATAAACCCATTGTTTCATGTTCTCTGTGTGTGTGTATATAAATCTCTCCTCTGCTTTTTCCACCAAATGCATCCGATGAAGTGAGCTGTAGCTCACGAAAGCTTATGCTCTAATAAATTTGTTAGTCTCTAAGGTGCCACAAGTACTCCTTTTCTTTTTGCGAATACAGATTAACACGGCTGCTACTCTGAAACCTAAGATTTTTAAAACGTTCTACATTTCCTTCTGTCTTACCATCTCCTGATGGCAACCTATGCAGGGCTAACTTCTTCACCGGAGTTTTGTCTCAATTAATGCCCCATTCTTAAGTATCCTTTTTAATCCAGCCAGAGTTCTTTTAAACTTCTGTGTTCACGGGCCTTTTTCTGTTCTGGTTCAAACCAATTTTGCTGGCTGGTTGGAGACAGGCAGAGTCATCAAAGCTAATAATTCAGAGGTGGCTTATCTTGAGCCCTTCTTTTCTTTCCTGCCTGTTTTTCCGAACAGCCTGAGTTAAACCAATATCCACATATAGAAAACACCCCAATAACTAGGCCAACATACCGTATTCATAAATCATTACAGAGCTGCCTTTAATTCCATCCCAAGTACTGACAGAGATTTTAGAGTTAAGGAAAGCCAGCGAAATTATAATTGGATGTTTGTTTATATATGTAAAAAGAAAAGGAGTACTTGTGGCACCTTAGAGACTAACAAATTTATTAGAGCATAAGCTTTCGTGAGCTACAGCTCACTTCATCGGTTGCATCCGATGAAGTGAGCTGTAGCTCACGAAAGCTTATGCTCTAATAAATTTGTTAGTCTCTAAGGTGCCACAAGTACTCCTTTTCTTTTTGCGAATACAGACTAACACGGCTGCTACTCTGAAACCTGTTTATATATGTGTGTATAAATGTCAGATACTTTTTAGCTATGTCATTCATATGTTTAATTATGATAGGTATCTTACCCACAACTGTACTGGGCCAAGTTCATGCACCAGACAACGATGACTGGGATCACAAGACCTATCAATTTGAAGGAAAAGCATCAAGGTATTTTAAAAAGAAAATAATGACCTGACAAAATGGATGACAATTTTTTTTTTAAATAGAAAGAAAATATTTAAACTTTCTCTGAGAACTCACATGCCAGAGTGTATTGTGTATACTCTAATTTGTGTGCACACAATCTCCAAACCCCTTTCCTACATAGGAAGCCACATTATACACCGTCATATGAGCAGCTCCCCAGTTTGTTCCCCAGTCAGTTGTAGCGTAGGCAGCAATTTCTGAGATGAAATGCTCATCCCCTGACAAGCAGAGTGTCTTTAATCACTCCACAGGCAACCAGAAGCCTCACTGGCCAATTAAGGAGTTGCATTGGTGTATTCAGAGGTGAGTTGGGATTCCTTCATCCTTTTTCAGAAGGATTGTGGCTGCAGCGTGGGATTTTGATGAGGGAAAAGGGGAAGTGTAATAATTTCAGGGGTAATTGCATATTGCCAGAAACAGGGGTACAGCTGCTGGATCAGGATATTTCATTAGCAGTGGTTATCTTTGGCCTTCGTGACAATTTAGGATCCCACTCTGTCAAGAGCCCTGTACTATGCACAGACTCCTAATGAGTTGGAATGCCATCCCATAGTCCCTGTGTACAGTCTTATCCAATGCCAGTGCCATTGGTCCACAGCATAAATACAGTTCCCTAACACCCTGCTCCACTCCTAGAGAAGTGGTGTTTTGGTGCCCGCACTTTGTTTTTGAGGGCCTGTCTACAGTGGGAGTTTTTGCACCTGTGTAGCTAGATTGATGAGGTTTGCACCAGTGCAGAACAGAGGTGACTTGCAACAGTGCAACTTGGCTGTTTTGGCAGAGGGGAGCTGCACCAATGTAAGTCACTTTTTTTATACCAGTGCATCTATACTAGGGGTTTGCACTCATACGGCTACATCAGTCTAGTGACATAGTGCAAAGTCCTCAGTGCAGACGAGATCTTTGATCCATAGGGAAAGGTAAACGGAGGCAGGCCATGGCGCTTGTTATTTGGGGCTGAGCACCGCAGCCTGAAGGTGGTAATCTGCGAGCAGCTAGGAGGTAGCATAATTTTTTTTTATTTTAATGAAGCTGCTGCTGAATCTAGGCATCTTGCTATAGAATTTAGGTCTACTTAGCTATAGAATACGCAGATCTTTGACTATGGCCTTGTGGACACACTAAGGGCTCAATTCTGCACTGCATCTGAGCTCTGTTTAGAAGCAGTGGAAAGGAGATGGCTCCCCGACTCTGTGCCACCCAGCCCCAGACGGAGGTAGAGCAACTTGGAGTCCTGCTTTAGTTTATGCCACTGTTTTGGGGTTTCTAAGGGCCTTACACCAATGAGGGATAAGTGTAACCAGGACCGGCTCTAGGCACCAGCAAAGCAAGCACGTGCTTGGTGTGGCACATTTCCAGGGGCGGCATTCCAGCTATCTTTTTTTTTTTTTTTTTTTTTTTTTTTTTTTTCCCCAGCCCCGCTCAGTCAACCAGTGAGCCCCTGTATGGGGCGGCGGGCTCAGCGCGGGGTTCCCGGCCCAGGGGCAGTCCCTGCCCTGGCCCCCTGCTGCCAGGGGAGCGGGGCAATGTAGCTCCTCCCCCCTGCCCACCCCTGTCTCGCATATCACTAATGGTGGAGGAGCCGGAGCCGAGAGGAGCGGAGCCCGGGATCAGGGCAGGACCCGTGGCCAGTAAGGGACCCACTGCCCTGGACGGCTGGGTGGGTGCCCCGGTCCACCCCCCCCAGGCTGCTCTGTCAGTTACCATCCCCTCTGCAGGGGTGGAGCTGGGCTTGAGATCAGGCTGGGGGCCCACAGGCAGGATGTACAGCCCTGAGCACCTCACTCCAAACATTGCTATAGCATTACGCATTCTTTTAACATTACCAGTACCAGTGGCTTCTAGTGAGCGCAGTTTCTCAAAACTGAAATTACTAAAAAATTATTTGAGGTCCATGTCTCAAAATCGTTTTTCAGGACTCGCATTAATTTCAATTGAAAGTACCATTGCAAAAAATTTAAATAAAAACCAGTTCAGTTTATATAAATTCTTTTAATTTATGAGAAACTGGGTGCACCGGAAGACACTAACGTTTTTCATTACAGTGTATAGTTGAACCCAAATTGTTTGTAATTGTGATTTTGTTAAAATTAAATGAGTACACTAGTAGGAAATTGTTTTATTTCACTAACTACACATTCTCTGTTTTCATTTTAAAAAAAATTTAAATCGCCAAGAACAAAACAAAACAAAAATTGCAAAGTGCAAACGTGTAAAAGCCAAAAAAAAAAGGGGGGGTGGCCAAAAATTTTTTTGCTTGGGGCGGCAAAAAACCTAGAGCCGGCCCTGAGTGTAACATAGTTCTGCTCCACCCTGGCTCCTCGCTCTTCTTTCACCAGAGATGAGGGGGTAGATCTGTTATGTTTGTCAGTTTTACACCAGGGGAATTCTCCACAAAATCTGGTCTTGCTGTGAATAGAACTTATTCTTTGCCTTTTCTTTTCAAATAATTTCTGTTGCAGGTACTTTATCCTCAACGATAACTCAGGTTTGCTGACTATTAAAGAAGGTACCCCAACAGGAACTTACAATGTAAGAGTGAAAGTTACTGATGGTATCTGGCCGGATGTGATCTCGACAGTGAAGGTGGTTGTGAAGGAAATCAAAGATGATGCCATCCGTAATGCTGGGTCTATACGAATAAATGGTAAAATAATGTATTTTTGTGTCTTGCAGTATTTCAGCTGCCCCCTTTATGTTAGTGCTGAGTAACTTTGACCTCTTATTAGTCTGCTTAATTATTAGATATCTGTGTTGAATATGCTTAATATTCCTCTAAGTAGAGATCTGAAAAATGTACATATGTACTCTGCTCTGTTTTCTTTTTCCTCTGATACATAGAGGGGGGTCAGAAGACACTGCAATAAATGTTGCATTCTAGGGTAAAACAAAGATGAGTTCCACACTGACAGTACAACCACGTATTTATATTGCAAATAGAATTTGTTTGAATAAGTCTAGTAAAAAAAAATCTTTCTAAAGATATTCCTGATTTAAAGAGAATTAAAATAAATGTAATGACTGAATAAATAAGCCCCTGCAGTGCAAACCATTGAGCAGAAACCAGTATGAAAAATTTCAGAGCCCAAAGGTGAAAAGTCTTTCAGTGCCAAGAGAATGGAGTCAGATGTGCAAACTTAACTATTTTGGTCTCTGCTGCTCCCATTATAATTGAACGTCATATGATTGTCCTCAATCTCAAAGTTGAGTGTGTTGTTGTTTTTTAAATTGTTTGTTACAGATATCACTGCAGCCGATTTTATATCTCAGTCTTCTGAGAGAGAAAGTAAATACAACCAAATGAAGAAACTACTTTCAGAAATCATACCAGCTCAACTTGAAAATGTCCACATTTTCAGTGTCTCGAATATTCCAGGTCAAACCCAAGGGGTTGATGTTTGGTTTACAGTTTCTGGACCACCATATTATAAAGCAGAAAAACTTAATGGCAATGTGGCAGTGTCTAAAGCACGGGTATGTGGCTTTCTACTCGTTGAGTTAATTAAAATCTTGCATCTATAATCTAGTGAAAATGTTTGCACAGAATCACTGATTTTTTTTGAGAGAGAGAAAGATTGTGTATTGCAATATTTGACTGTACTGAGCAAAAAATTTCTTTTAGTCTGGCCAAAAGCTTCAGATATAGGTGCTTAAAGTTCAGACCCATAATCCATATTTCGGCATCCAAATAGTATGACCTAATTTTCAGAGTTGCAGACTTTGATGGGAGTTTAGCACCTCTGAATGTCAAACCATTCCTTTACTTGCATAACTTTAGGCACCCAAATTTGAATATTTTGCCCTTGGAATACTGTACTTCCTTTAGGAGTATGTGTCTCAGAACACGTATCTTCTACAGAGACTATGAAATCCTCCATAAGTGATGTATATGGTTGTTTTTTTATGCACACGGTTCTTGGTGTTTTGCTTTATTTCCTCGGCCCACGTATTGAAATGTTCCATAACAAGAATGCACAAAATTACTCAGTCAAAAGATCCATCTTTCTACAATAAGAAAGCAGAGTGGTAAAATAACCTTTTCCCTTCAGAGAAAAATGTGAGCTGAAAATTAAACACACCAAATCACTCCTGCAAATAAAATCTAATAAGCAGCTAAGTGACTTGATATGTTAGGAGGATGCGCTTTGGCAATGCAACATGGACTGGAACATCTTGCTATCAGGCTATTTACTGTTGTTGCCCTTTACAACTACTTAATGGCAGTCTGATTTTAGAGAGCAAGTGTCCAGGGCGCAAAGAGAGAGAGAGAGTGTATTTGGGATCTTTTGTTATCAGAGCTGAATAAAATTACTCAGCTCAAAAAAAAAAAAAAAAAGTGAAATTCTTCACAAATTATTTAATAAATTCTCAATCAGTTCAAGTTAAAACAGTCCCAGTAAGGAAGCAGAGGACTGAATGGATACTACAATGGAGCTACCCTTTCATGGCTAGTGGTGGGGTCTGTAGGCAGATTAATGGCACACTGGCAGGAACACTCACGCTGCTACTGCTCAGGCTCCACCTGTTCTGTGAATAAATAAGATTTTGGTTTCCCACAGCTGTGCTTCTCATACTGTCTTCAGCATTAAGCTTCTTCCCACAGGAAAAGGCAGATTAATAAAACTAACTTTCTTCTCCAGCTGGAAATCATCTTGGATATAAGCATCACCCAGATTGGCATAGATGAGTGTGTGACTGCAAACTGCACTCATAGCACTGGATGTGTCAGCAGGTACAATTATAGTCATATCCCCACAATAATTACTGCTGGAAGTGTCTCACTGGCATCTGTGATGGTCCTGAATAGTGTCCAGTGCACCTGTGCAGCTAGAGAAAGCCAGCATCTCTTCTGCTCTTCATACCGGACAAACCCATGTCTCAATGGGGGCACGTGTATAGACACTGATTTGGGCTACAGGTTAGTAAAACTTTTCATGCTGCTCAGAACTTCTTCTAACTCAAAATGGGTGAGAGAGGGGCTCAGAGAAGCAAATCAACCTTCATCACTTCTGAAAAGGCAGATCGGGTTGGATATACTTGATTTTGTTCTTGCAAACAGATTTCTCACCTTGCTGATGGCTATATAGGATCATCATCATCCTCAAAAGGCAGAAAGCATGCAAGTTGCACTGGCCTCCCTTAACTTGGAGGTCTGAGAAGCTCATGTTTGTGCAATCTAGATGCATTTTATTAGTCATTTTATTAGTCACTTCAACCAGTGCCACAGCATGTCACTTACACACTCTCCCACAGGCACAAACTCCTTGCTTTCCATGTTATTTTCTTCTAATTACTAATCTTTAATACCCAGCATATTGTCAAACATGGAAGTGAGGGAAGAATAATACACACACGCATGCCTTGATCCCGAAGTGTGTGTGCAGATTTATATCACCCCTCTCTTACATTTAGCTATCTCTGTGGTGGAAAGGTAGCAGCAACTGCCCAATAGTTCTCTCTCCCTCTGCATGACAGTGCAAATCAAGGTATCTAACTGAACCTGCAGAGACCCTGTCCATGGTAAAGCCCACATCCAATTCCAATATGCTGCTCAAATGTATTAAACATAGAACAGTCTTGCTACAGAGGAACATAGTCTTTTCACAGCCTCCTGCCGTTATCATTCACTCACATCAGAGACTTGGACCATGGATAGATCCTCCCCCACCTCATTTCCTTTGTTGTCATTTGTAGGGGTTTGCCCTTTGCCCCACCTGTCTCTTCAGGTACTGTAGTGTATAGGAACTGAATAGTAGAACAGATGCCCAATCTTCCTCTTCCATTATACTACTTTCCCATTAACAACCCTTCCACTATCTGTATTCCTACCATTCCTTATTCCTATTGAAATCTCTTGAGCCTCCAGGGAAAAAAAAGCTCTTCACATCTGTTTTTGTAATATAAATAAAACAGATATAATTAAATATTTCAAAACAGTGAGCCTGCCATCACCCTAGTGACTTTGAAAGTTGTATCCCTTTCCCTGCTTCATTATCTGTTTTGCCGGTTGAGATTGTAAGCTCTTGAGAGAAGGGATTCTCATCCTATGTGTATAGCATCCAGCACATTTGAGGTACTACACTAATATATACACAATAATCCACAAATCCAATAACTAGCAAGATATCCTCTCTCTCCCTCTGAGTGATATTAAAGAATTCTGGATCAAGAATTAAATAACAGGAGGGTATTTTGAGGTCTTGTATATTACGATGGTTTAACTATTTTTTCACAAAAAATCCTTTATATACATAGCGTGAAGTATTACCTAAAGCTAAACTCTGCTTGTAAAAATAAATGAACTAAGTACAGTTTGATGCATAAGCTTTGATTGTGATTATTCACTTGTTTGTTGTCCACATGGTGATCTGCAGTGTGTCTCATTAGTGTGAACTAGCATGGTTTGTGCTGTATATTAAGGATCGTTTCCTTAAGGGTTATATTCTGAGTTTTCAGCATGGAGAAAAAACAAATTAAAGTTTTTCTTTACTCTTATAGCTGTAAATGCCCTGCAACTTTTGATGGGCCTGAGTGCCAGCAAACAAAACGTACCTTCAGAGGGCATGGTTATGCCTGGTTCCCTCCCATCAAGCCTTGCTTTGAGAGCCGTATCTCTTTGGAATTTATTACTGAAGTGGCTGATGGCCTTCTGTTGTACAATGGACCAGTAGCACGTGTTCATCCTGGAGAAGTGGAAGACTTCATTGCTTTAGGTTAAAAACTTTAACAGGCTCATTTTCTGCATGAGTGCATGAGTGCATGCATGCATGTACAACTCAGGTTTTTATTTACTGTCTTGTACTTTCTTTGTCTCTTAAAGAGAAAAAAGCATTAAAAAATTTTCTTGGCAAATGAGGAGCATTCAAAACAATTTACCAGTGCTTCAAGTTCATTCTATGTACTTTTTCAGAGTAGCAGCTGTGTTAGTCTGTATTTGCAAAAAGAAAAGGAGTACTTGTGGCACCTTAGAGACTAACAAATTCATTTGAGCATAAGCTTTCGTGAGCTACAGCTCACTTCCTCAGATGCATTCTATGTACTGTTATTTCTTGCCCTGCAGGCTAAGTGGTTTTAATGCTAGTGAAAAAATGCAGTTTAAAAAGACTCATGATATCTGGGACAGCTCTAATCTGCATCTCATTCCCAGACTAAAAAACTCCTTAAACTGAAATTGAATTGGTAGTTTTTAGTTCACGTGGATTTTAATACTTATGTGGTTGCCTTTTGGACAGGAGAAGGCTTATTCAATAACTGTTTCTTTTCCAGAGCTTTCTGACAGTGTCCCATCCCTGACTCTGAGTCATGGCTCTGGGGTACTCTTCCTGCAGTTGTCTCAGAAAGTTAATGTTGCAGATCGCCACTGGCATAATATAAAAATCATAAGTGATGGAAAGGCAAGTATAAAAACAACCCTTTAAAGCCTTTGGTTCATCTGGATATCATTTCAAGATAAGATTCCAGCTTTTAGAATAATGTCCCCTACCCCACCCCCAATGGCCATGGCATCAGCTTCAGCAGGCATTACAGACTTTCAGCTTTGTCTCCCATCCTTTTTATTAGGGAGGCAGCATTGTCTAGTGATTATACCACAGGGCTGGGGTAATCTGATTAGTCATATTCCATTCCTGACTTGCTGGAGTGACCTGGGGCAAATTCCTTCATTGCTCTGGGCTGGACTCTGGTCCACCAATTTCAATTATGCCACTTACACAGAGTAAAGTGAAGCTAAAGAGGCTGGAGATAATATTGAAGAATTTCTTCTGTGCAATGGTAATCTCTGCTGTCTGAAGCTGGTGGAGGTGACTCCACTGCCGTCTGTGCTGGAACCTGAGAGGGTGAGGGAGGGACCAATGACCAGTTGTCTGAAACTCCTGGAGTCTTGATCAGCCTTTGCTTTTCACTGTACCCACAGCTCTGTTTGGGCACAGGGGAGAATCAAAACTTCTGTGTCTGATTCTTCATCTATAGCATGGGTTCTCAAACTGGGGGTCAGGACCGCTCAGGGGGTCATGAGGTTATTACATGGGGGAATCGCGAGCTCTCAGCTTCCACCCCAAACCCCACTTTGTCTCCAGCATTTATAATGGTGTTAAATATATTTTAAAGCGTTTTTAATTTATAAGTGGGAGGTCGCACTCAGAGGCTTGCGATGTGAAAGGGCTCACCAGTACAAAAGTTTGAGAACCACTGATCCATAGAATAGGAATGTTAATGTATAATTACCCACCTCTGAGCTCTGCAGGTAAAAACTCATTATTATGTTAATACATTTTTTCTGCATTTTAACTTGTAGTTAATGGCACTGGCCATTGTGTAGGTGGTGAAAAATCTGAAATTAAAAAACAATTTGATCTTTAATGTAATGCATTTTCCACTCTAGAAAGTGCAGCTGATCCTTGACCACTGCGTAAACGTTTCAGTTAAAGATGACGATGGCATCCTTAAGGAAATCTCCCAGATGGATCCGTCTGCCTGTGAAATTTCAGAAGAGACTCCAGGAAATGAGAGGTAAAAACAAAACAGATAACACAACCACAAAAGAACCAAGAAAGAAAAGGAAAAACACCAAGTTACTGTTAATCTAGGTTGACTGCTACTAATTCTTTCCTTTTTTTCCCCTCCTCCCCACCGCAAATGCTGGCAGGTTCCTCAATGTTCACCAACCCTTACAACTGGGTGGAGTTAAGAAGGCTTTGCCATACCGTAATTCACAAAAGCACTTCAAAGGATTTGTTGGCTGTATACGGAATGTCATCATTGACAGCAAGGTAAAAGTGTCAGGACATAGTTCTTTGGGGCAATATTTTTAACTGCAGCTGCCTAAGGTGGTGTTTTTCCCTCCTCCTTCCCCGCCCCCCCCCGCTTTCTAGGTCTATGATTTGGAGCACCCTGCAGAGTCCTTAAACACTGCGCCAGGCTGTACTATGACTGATGAAATGTGTCTCGGAGCTGGGGCCCTCTCCTGTGGTATTCATGGCAAGTGCATTGGTGAATGGGGCTCTTTTAATTGTGGCTGTTACCCTGGATATGCTGGATCAAAATGTGACAAAGGTACAGTTAATCTTGGAGAGAAATGAAGCATGGGAATCTTTGGGAATAGGCAGTAGATATACCATGGTACAGAATTTGTTTAATTTGATAGCAGTTGGTTGGAGCCAGTAGCTAAGTAATGCAATGCCTTTCTCTGTGAAAGGTTTGGACTTGCAGATACTGAAGTATTTATGTTCACTTGTTGCACAAAGGAAGTGTCACAATGAGGGTCTTACAGGACTTCATTTACCTCTTTTGTGGTTTCATTCTGTGAGCAACATCTGACTGGGAATGAGAGATGGGGAGGATTTGCAGGGTTTTTTTGTGGCTCATGCCCCCATTTCTTTCAAGCTTGGTTCTGATTCTTGTTCTAAAATGAAGTTCAGCTAATACTGCACCTTTCAGCATCCTTGGTGGCTAAAGGCAAGAGGAAGGATGACACAGGAGTGAAGTCACTATCTTGGAGACGTAGGTTCAATCCGCCTGCACTGCCATACTTCCCATGTGATCTGGGGAAAATCCAAGTTAGTTACCAAGAATGGAATCTAGGTGGACAATCACTTGAAGAAAGAATGGTCACTGTTCTTCAGTAATTGGTTCTTCGGGATGTTGTCCACACAGGTGCCACGACCCACACTCCCACTGGGTGCTAATCAGAGCTCTCTTCTTATGGGGTTCTCACTGGTAAAGGAACTGAGCATGGGTTTCAGCCACTGTGCACTCAGCTGTGGGAAGGGACAAGATGGCTGGGGCCGCCAGTGCAGCCTCAACAAATAATACTATTCAAAAGAATCTGATCTCATGAGCTTGGGGAGCACACACTGAGTGCAATGTTGAAGAACCACAGCTATTGTAGGGTGAGTAATTGTGCTATGCTCTCTCTACTAGGTCTATGTGAAGTATATAATGGGGATTGCACCCTTATTAGCTTGTGTAGAATGAGCTTGTTGCACATACCAGGGGTTCCTTGCATCTCTCCATTTCCCGCCCCGCCCCCCAAGCTCTCCATGTGCCATCCTCCTATCCCCCTCTAGTTCAGGGATTCCCTTCAATCCCCCCAATCTCTTTCCTGCTTCTTTTCCTGTCTGCCTCCAATCTCCCCCTTTTCTTCTACCAGTTTCCCCCATTCTTCTTTCATATCAGAGACTCTGTGTGCACCCCTATTTCCATTCCCCCTCAGACCTCCATGGCATCAGCACTGTGTGCCCCAGACCAGGATTCCCCATTTGCCCCAAAATGCCAGGGGCTGTATTTTCCCCCTTTATCCCCATACCACAGTCCTCCAACCCTGTCCCCCACTAGGGGTTCTCTTTATTTCCCAATCCTCCCTCCACCTATTCCAGCATTCCCCATTCATACAGCAAACATAGTACCTATCTTTAAAATTGGAAACAAAGAGGACCTGGGGAATTTTCGACCAGTCAGTCTAACTTCGATACCTGGAAAGATACTGGAACAAATGATCAAACAATCCATTTGTAAGCATCTAGAGGATAATAAAGTGATAGATAATAGCCAATATGAATTTGTTCAGAACAAATTTTGACACATCAACTGAATTCCCTTCTTTGGTGCGGTTACTGGCCTAGTATATGAGGGGAAGGAGTAGAAGTGATATAGCTTTTCAATAAGGCTTTTGACACAGTCGCACTTTGACATTTTCATAGACAAACTAGGGAAATATGGTCTAACAGCTCACAAGTGCAGCCACATTGATTCACAGATATTCCTTCACAGATGTGCAGAACACAAACAGCAATAATCCATTATCACAAAGCTACCCAAGAATATACTAGAAAGTAGCCATTCTGATACAATATACCTTTTGGGGGAACCTTCCACTGCTGTGAGAACAGTGGCTGGCTAAAAGGTGCCAGATTGTTGTTAACCTTTTTAAAGATGTAAATTCTGGCTGTATGTGATACTACCTCCCTATTCCTTGCCTTGCCGAGGTTCTGTGCTGTGATACACCCATATTTTAGGGATTCTACCATTGCCTCCCATCTCAACCGCTGCTTGGGCCTTCACTGTGACAAGTTTCGCAACATGAAACTCATCTACCTGATGTCCACCCTTATCTCTTTTCTTGCTTTTAAAACAAAATAAAAACCCCACTGACGTTTTTAAGTTTCAAAATTGGTTTTTAGATCACTTTTGGCTTTTTGTGTGCTATAATGCCCTCTCAAGTTCCTGTATTCCCATAATTGCTATTTTTATCTGCTCTAACTTTTGAGAGAGTGGCTTAGAGTCTGTGTAGCTTTGTGTTCCACAACACCCAAAGCACCTTGGCCAGAGTTTCTTTTGAACTAAAATCCTTAGCTTGAGAGTTAGTTTATCTCTTCAGAGCTCTGTGTGTGTACAAAAGTTAAGGTCTGTGTGAGTGCCAAATATTAAGATGTTACATTTATATTTTCCATGTGTTATGTTTAGTTCTCCTGGAGTGGGCCTTTGGAAGGGACAGTTGGATTCATTATGAACTGAAAAGTTTGCTTAGTGCCCACATTACCCAGGTCCAGCTCATGGTACGCACCCGTGTTTCCTTCAGCACTCTTCTCAGCATGGCATCAGCAGACGGGAGTGAATACATCAGATTGGAGGTAAACAATCCAAATGCTGATCTGTCAGTGGTGTTCACTTGTGCCACTGCACTATGATCAAAAAGAAGCTTCTTCTGAATATTTAAAGGTGCCTGTTCCTCAAAAGAATAAGGGCAGGGCTTGACCCTTTGAGTAACTATTCTCATTCATGGAAGTTCTGTCTTGCCTTAGAAATAAATGTAGCTAACGCAGTGCTGCTTGGCCGTGCAGGGAACACTTCCCACTGACTAGAATTTGTGGCTTATATTATGATATTTGGACATGTATTCCTGGTATACGTGTGAACATTATTAAAGGTCTTTTCCCCTGGGTTCCTGTAGGTGGTTGATGGACATTTTGGTGTTAATTTCAATTTGGGGGACAAAGAGCAGCATCTGAAACTGAGCACATTACGCATAGACAACGGCCAGTGGGTTCTGCTGACTCTGGAGCGCTATTACAATGAGTTTACCTTGCGTGTTAATAATGGCGGAGGGGATCGTGAAGTGACCTCCTTTGTGGGTGCGAACAGATGGTTCGAAATGGACTTGGCAAGCATTGTGCTAGGAAACCGCCTTCCTAATCACTCAGGGAGTGATTTCCAAGGTAGGTGACACATGAACCATGGAAATGACATGTTCGGGAATAATGAGACTCCAGGCCCCACATGGACATATCCACCGAAGGCTGGAGTGTCCCTGGAATGCAGGATCTGGCCTCTGGCTGGAAGTTCAGAGCTAATGCCCTGCCCTCCGTTCACCAAATCATGCCCTAGTACTGATGTAAATTGGATTTTTGATATTTCGCACTGTAGACATTGTCAGAGTAAAGCAAGAATTAGTGGCGTTCCAATCCCTGCTCTCTGGGCCTGGAGGGAGGAGAACAACACTGAGATTGTCCCAACCTTTTCCCCCCATGCCTGAGGGGAGGGGAGGATCCATATTAGAATATTTACTGCAGGGTGGGAGGTTCTGCACAGAACTTCACTACCCCTGCCTCCATGGCTGGCCTGGATAGAGGTGCAGCTCTGTCTGTCAAGTTTTGGGCAAAGTAGAAAGAAGTCACTTACATCTGGGTTCCTCTCAGGCTCCCTACTCAGCCTGCAGCAGGGTAGGTGAGGGGAGCCCCAGTCAAACCACATACTTCACAGCTTCAACTCTGAGCTCTGCTGAAGGAGTGCTATAATGCTTTGCAGGGCCAGCCAGCAAGAACCCAGGCACGCATGTCAGAAGGCATCTTGACCACTAGTAAAATAGTGTTTGCGTTACTTAAATCTCATCCTGCGATCAGACTATTTTGCATGCAAACAGTGATTGTTTTGATAATGAAACAAGTCCTCAACGATGTTTAAAGAACTTTACAATGTAGTGTGCTTTGAGAGGGTTTGTGAGGAACACTGTATGTTTCTGTCTTTGTGCTTTTCTGCTCATGTAGGTTGCATGTGTGATGTCCAGCTGAACGGTCAGCCTCTTCTTGGGGATGGCAAAAGCACAGAGTTCAGCTTCATTCTGAAGCAGCAAGGCGTCACCATTGGCTGTCATTCCAATGCTTGCCGCAGTCAGCCCTGTCACAGTCCTTTCCATTGTGTAGACTTGTGGAGAAGGCATGAATGCAGGTACACTTAGCTTTTGTTTTTCCTGTGGGAATGGGACATGATCATCTGGGACCCTCTCTTTCAACGTAAATCCCTGCAGATTGCCGCTATCCAATCCACTTCTAAAGGGAAAGCTCTAGGGTTCTCTCCCATATACTTACCTGGGAACCACATGGCAAGGAGTCTGGCATGCTTTCTGACTCCCCATGAGGAAGATTTGTGTTCTTATAGGAGTTTTTACCCCTCCATTATCTTTCCAATTTCATGTTGGAAGATGAGGAATACAGGGGCACCAAGCCTGTTCCATGCTGCTGGCAGATTAAGTCCCCAAAGGGACCAGTCCCGGGATGGGGATGAGGATCATCCTTCCAAAATGTTCAAATAACCAGTCAAAGCCTGTATGCAGCACTGCCACAAACTTGCTCATCCTCTTTCTCTGGATGTCAATGGGGGCTACCAGATTCTCCCTCTGGTTCCGAATGTGTGTGGAGGGAAAGAACCTTTCCTGCTTCTCCAGCTAGGGTTGGTCATGTTTTGAAGCAGACAGTTCCCCTCCTTTGGGGAAGAAGTAGAGCTCTTTGAGGAATCTGGGGTATCTTTTGTGTATTTTCTTGTTCTCTGGGCATTGTGGCAATACTACAGGCAGGAGTTATGAAGCAAAGTAGGGGGACACCTGGAGTTTTTGTTTACATGGCAATACCTAGAACGTCCTTTCAGTTCACAGCTATTTCATAGTAAGTGATGTGGCATGAGTGCTTCTTGGCTTTTATTTTCTTTAAAAGCTTTTATTATTGGTTTTAGAAACGTGTAAGTATCAAACTGGAATTACTGAACAATTTTTCACTGCACAGCGTTTGCAAAGAAGCATGCTCTTCCTGTAAGCACCATCACTCAAAATAATCTGTTGGTTTCATCATTCAGGTGCCCAACTGGCAAAATAGAAGTGACCGATAATCTCACAGGGTTTAAACACTGCACCTCTACACCCTGTGGACTTTGGAACTGTAGGAATGGGGGTACCTGTGTGGCACATTCCCAAGACAAATTTGTCTGCCAGTGTCCTGATGGCTATAAAGGAAAGTGGTGTGAAATCAGCCAGGTGAAAGCAGGAAAACCAGTTGGACTCAGCTCTGGCTCCATCTTGGCAATCAGCATGTGCCTCCTTGTCTTTCTAGGTAGGAAAGCAAATACTTTTCATTCATTCTCACACTGTGTTACACCATTGAAACAAGGATACTGCCACTTACGGGAGAGAGCCTTTTACTTCTGCTATGAGTCACCAGTTCAGTTCAAATTCAGCTTAGGATAGTAACAGCTGAAAGTCATTATCACATAATTGCAGTTCACTGGCTTCAGGACTGATTCAAGTAAAACTACATTCCCTCTCCATTCACTTCCACCCCCCTCTAGAGCTTCCCCAGGTGTACAAAACTGGAAGACCCAAGACTGCATGTGCACCTATTTTCATCTCCAAGCCTCAACTGCCCCAAATTCTCATGTTGTTATTGTCACATTATTGGTATTCCAGAAGCACCTACAATGTGGTAGGCACTGTTCACATTCATAGGAAGGCACAGACCCTTCCCTAAAGAGCTTACAATGTAAGCAGTCAAGCAATGTACTAGGGGTGGGTCAGAAAGAGAGGCAATCAATATAAAAGTTGTATATATTTTATATATACTTTCAGTACAGATTAGTTGATTTTTGATTATATTATACATACATGGCTATATGGTCAACCTATCCAATATTAGCCAGGGCTTGGTGGGAAATGGTTTTCGTGTCCTATGAAAAATGTTGAAATTGAAAATATTTTCCTTTTCCACAATGAGGCAAAACGGAAGCCTTTTGACTTGGGGGGGGAAGGGAAGGAAGAAGACCCCCACCAAACCCAGAATAGCTAATAGCCCTCTGGTTAGGACACTGAGTGGGGATGTGGGAAACCCAGGTTTCTTCCTGATCTGATTCAAAACTTCTACTGTTTTGACAAATTGGCATTTTCTGACCAAAAAAAAAGTCATTGGAAAAACTCCTGACTAGCTCTAGTCCAGACTGTTGTCAAAGTGCGTGCTCATTTACATTGCTGTCAATACATTGAAGTCAGTGGGAATTGTTTAATATCTGGACCGGTGTGAATAAGCACAAAAATGTTTGGCTCCTTGTGTGCTTTTTGCAGGAGGAGTTAGGAAAATAGTGGGAGGCTCTCTTTTAAACAGGAAAAGGGGGAAGCTGTGGTTTGCCCCAGCCGGGATCGTGGGGTATGTCTACACTGTAATAACAAACCTGCACCTGGCCCATGTCAGCTGACTTGGGCATACAGGGCTATAAAACTGCAGTGTAGATTTTCAGGCCTGGGCTAGAGCCTGGGTTCTGGGACCCTACCTCCTCACAGGCCTGAACATCTATAGCCCTGCGCCCTGCAAGCCCAAGTCAGCTGACATGGGCCAGGTGTGGGTGTTTTTTATTGCAGTGTAGACACATCCTGAGAGAGGCATCCTATTGCAGGCTCAAACTGTTACCCAAAAACCCTGTCAGCACAAAACGGCTGATGTGTTACTGGAGAATAAATCTTGAAAATAACATTTGAATTATGCCTCCTACAACTGCAGCTGGGACAGAAATGTCTGAGTAGATCCTGATTGACTTATTTGAAATGAGCTCAGATTTCGTGTATGAAGTTCTGTTTAGTGTAGTCATAGGGCCACCTCGCTTTCGGTCCTCCTTGTTGGCCGTTTCTGTCTCTTCCCCCCCCACCCCACCCCGGTCTTTCATGTTGTATCTCATCCCTCTGTTTCACTCCCTGGCACCTAGTGGTTAAAATCCTAAATTTGTTGGTGGCTTTGTGTGGCCACCACACTTCCACGCACTATTGTCACTTCCGCGTCACTCATTTAGAAAGGGATAAGGAGAGAGTTGTATTTTTTATTTTTCCTGACTGTATCCATGGCCAAAGATTAAAGTTCTAGGATCTGGGCTCTTACCAGTGCTGCACCCCTAAAAGTACTTCCTTCAGATAACATGTCCCTTCTCCTTGTTTCTGGTTCGAGTTCAGGCATAAACTGATGCTTTAATGACATTTCTTTTAAAGAGGATTCAGGGATAACCATGGTGTTTAGGACTATGAAAAGTGCTACAAAAACTAAATTTTATTATAAACTGATTGCTTAGCTTCTCTCTCCTAATAAAATTGTCAACTCCCCATATTAACAATTAAAACAGTGTACATATCTCAGAAAAGTAATGACTCAAATGATTATATTACATTTGTTATCTTCATTAAAACAGTGTTTTACTTACTTTGGGTATCTTATTTACTCAGGATTGGTGAAAGGCCAGAGAATGGCCAAAATGCCTTCTATTTAAATGTCCTAATGGATTCCTGTAGGTAAGTAAAATACCCTTATAATGAAGTTTATGATGTAACATATAGATGATTCATTACCTTCCTGGAGAGCGTACTTATGTTTAATTGGATACTGGGGTTTAAACAATGCATTTCTTACCTGGGAATGTGGATATTAAACTATTAAATACTAATTTTTCTCAGGTTGTTTTCAAATGTGATTACATTTCAAAGGACGGTAGAGGCCACATAATAAACATATATGCATCTGTTTGTTCCAGCTCTGTTAGTCTCTTACACAGTGTGGAGTCAGTGGGGGAGATCAGGGTTTCGGAAAGGAGGAATTTATCACATTCCTGAAGAGCATGAAAGCTGGGAGGACATTAGAGAAAATGTCTTCAATTATAATGAGGAAGGAGGGGGAGAACATGACCAGGTATGGTACAGCATCTTGACAATATTTTAAATACACAGCAATCCAGACCCAAATAGCTCTCTCACTTACCTGTCAAAGAAACAGTATATTGAGAAAATAAGAAAAGGAAATTTCAAAAAAATGTGTGGAACTTTTCAAGAGGTATGCGCTACTAACTAAAGCACCCAGATGATCTTGCTCACATAACCCTCTTCTTCCCTGACCCCCCCCCAAATATTTTCTCTAATGACATGTCTTGTCTTAGATCTGAATCTCCTGGAGGAAGGTTGTTGTGTTTTAAAGCACCTTGCACTTAGTGTAACAACTTGTGAAAAAGAGGGGAACGTAAGGAAATTGTTTCTCTCACACAGATGAACACTACCCAATTACAGCAACAGCAAGGAATTTATGTAGGCAAAAGTATCATGGGAGTAATTACTTCACTCTTACTTTGGGACTTTTCAAACTCTGTTTGCTATGACTTCTCTATGATAGTGTCTGAGAAGAATTATAACAAGTGTGCTCAGCTTGCTTTTTTCTTCTGCTTTTGCTGGACCCTATCCAGGTTACTTCATGTTTTAAAAGAGGAAAAATATTTCTTTGGCTCAAATTCATTCAGGTGTATAGATCAGTGGGGCATACAAGTTTCCCAAGCAGCCCTCTGTAGGCTTCTTGTGAGGTCCTGAAATTTAAAGCCTGGAATAGCTATTCCACACTAACTCCCTACATGGACTCACTTATTCTACATCAGTGGTTCCCAAACTTGTTCCGCCGCTTGTGCAGGGAAAGCCCCTGGTGGGCCGTGCCTGTTTCTTTACCTGCCGCGTCTGCAGGTTCGGCTGATCGTGGCTCCCAGTGGCTGCGGTTCACTGCTCCAGGCCAATGGGAACTGCTGGAAGCAGCAGCCAGTATGTCCCTCTGCCCGCACCGCTTCCAGCAGTTCCCATTGGCCTGGAGCAGCGAACCGCGGCCACTGGGAGCCGTGATCGGCCGAACCTGCGGACACGGCAGGTAAAGATACCGGCGCGGCCCGCCAGGGGCTTTCCCTGCACAAGCGGCGGAACAAGTTTGGGAACCACTGGTCTACACTAACAGCTTGTCTGCACTAATGGCCTGCTTCCACTCACTGAAAGTTCTATAGGGCGCTTTAACCTCTTGCTGTCAGAGCATTGTGGAACTTCTAGTGCAGTCACAGGTCCACGCAGTCAGTTAATGCATAGCAGGCTAGTGCACTGTCAATTCACACCCCAGTTTGCCATGTGTTAAATCGCCTTACAGACAAGCCTGTAGAGTGCTTTTTGTGGTTTAGGTTAATACATTTTGGAAGGTTTTGCTTAAGCTAATGCATTAAAAATAGCAGTATCACCACAGCATGGGCAGCAGCTCAGACTATCCCCCAGAGTACAATCCCATCCAAGATCCTAGGTGCGTGCTCAGGTGGGTAGCCCAAGCCGCCACCCATGCCACCACAACCACACTCCTATTTTTAGCTTGCTAATTTGAGCATAACTAGTGTGGGTACCTCTCTCTGAGCTAGGAATTGCATCTCCCAGCTGCAGTGTAGATACACCTTTAGTGTGGAATAAGAGTGTCCACATGAGCGAATGTGGAATAGCTATTCTAGGCTTAATCCCTACGTAGACAAGCCCTTAAATTCGTATCTCCTTCTTCCAAGCCCTCGCTCACTGCCACCATCCTTACAAGTAGTGGAGGACCAGGTGGGGATAGTCCATCAAAACCATTCTCGTCTTTTAGGGCTTGCTGTCATGCTTTTCTCTTTTACCAACAGAAGTTGGTCCAATAAAAGATATTACCTCACCCACCTTGTATCTCTAAAAATCTTTACTCCTATTTAAATACTTCACTTTTGAAAAGGAAAATGGTGATTACAGGTATCTCAGATACTGGCCTGGGGTAAATATTGTCTGGGGGTTTGGAAAACTTTTAACCTTTTTCATTATGACTTGACATGAGGTGTACTGTGTCAAGTCTCATGAGTTGACATAATGACTTTGGAGTGGAGGTTCCATTTACAGCCATATCTGCCTTCCACTTTTCTGAATTTGCATGTAACATGGTGGATTTTTGTTTGTGGCCAAAGACTGTCAGTATTCACAGAGATTTTGTCTAATCTGAAGGTGTCATCCCTTTTCAGATCCTCTCTTTTCTTCAGTCTGTGAAAACCTCCCATACTCTGCTTCATTTGTGAGTTTAAAAAAGCCCATTGCTTGCAGTTTAGGGCATTTGCTTTATGTTGTACGTCTCTTTAATGTTTGCATTAATTAATGTGTTTCAGACTGCTTTTGATATAGATGAATTAAAGAAACCCCTGCATAGCATCCCCCAGTTCTCCACAGAAACCACTGCTCCACACTTCAAGACACATCCTTGTCCAGAGAGAGACCCATTTACAAAACACTCACATCAAAGAGACTCAAATTCTGCAGTCACCAGTATTTCAGACTTCAAGGAATATGTGTCTCAAATAATATACGATGCAGACAATGATCTACGTAGTCTTCCCTCAGACACTATTCACTTTTACTGCTTAGAGGGGCAGTGTTCTCTGGCAGGCAGCCTTAGTTCCTTAGACTCCTTCAGTGTTGATGAAGATCTAAACTATGATGACCTCCATGAGTGGGGATCAAAGTTTAACAAGCTTAAAGAACTTTATGTGCTTTCAAATGAACACTTGTAAATGGAGAGATGGAACCCAACACGTTGCTGTGATATGAACTACCTAGTGTTTTGTATAAGATGCTAAACTGTTTCATAAGAAATAACTTATTTATTGAGTCAGGCATTTAACCAGTTAGAATCACTCACCTTTCCCTTAAGTGACAGTCTGAATACAGAATCTTTTTGTATGTACTGTATAAATAGATATTTAAAGTTAGAAATTTAAAGGTTTTTTAATGTGTGAATTTTCTTGAATACTTTGAAATGTAGGACTTTCATAGCATAGGAATAGCTTTATGCAATACCTTTATTTTGTGTAGGCCAAAGTGAGTTATTACAAACATCCTGTATGCAAATACTTCAGTTATTTTCTTCTTGGTTTTAGTGTGATTATGAACACTGGTGGGAAGATTTTTATAAAATTGCAAACATTTTGGACTGTAAAATCACAACTATAATTACAGAAGTTAAATATAAAACTTATTTTTTTTGTTTTTCTTTTGTTGATAGTTGTCCGCTTCTCTTACTTCCTTTCTCTCCCCCAGCGCACACACCCTTATAAACATTGTCCAGACCTTTAATTTAATGCCTTTGGGGAGGGGATCAAACAAAGTAAACACTTGGGGATAGTAGAAAGAAGATTAGAACATCTTGCTGTATAGTATGTAAACACTTCACCAGCTTGCGGAATAGAGTTATACATGTTACATTGTTGATCATGCACATAGGGAAGATGTGTTACAAGGTTAGAAACAATGTACTAGGAGAATTGTTTATTTTCCAACTTCCCCTTCCACACACACACACACACACACACACACACACACACACACACACACACTCTAATTGAATGTGATAACTAAAGTGAGCTGCTACTATAAACCTCTCAAGAGAAGTGGTGATTTGAGCATGGGATTGGTGTCAGGAACTCCTGAGTTTTAATCCTGGCTTTGACACTAGCTCTTCTGGCGGGGCAAGTCACATTAAGCGATTTCTCTCTGTAAACTGGGTACCATACCCACATCATAAGGTTGATGTGTGAGGATCAGCTAGTGTTTATAAAATGCTTTAAAGCTATTAACTATGTATTACATTATTTTATACTCATTTTTAATTATTTAATTAATACCACAACACTGTACACGAAGCCTGATTTTTACTCTAGCCAATTCTATGTAAATGTGATTTGTAACCATAAAATACTGCATTAAAATTAGACCTCCATCACTGTGCCTGACTTTCATGCCTGATCTATGAGAAGTGGAGCTACAATGAGACTACTCTATTTAAAATAAGGGAGGTACAGAGAAATACAGTAATTGTTCTAATACAAATATTCTGAGACACACTTCACTGAAAAAAATCTGTCAACTGAATAAAAAATGTACTTAATTAGCACAATTGAATTCTTAATATAAACCATATTTAAAATGTTGATATTTATCAGCTAGGTACTATGCAGTAGAGAAAACAGGATAGCAACTCAAACCATGACTCATTCCTTTGTGAAGGACAGATATTGATTTGTTCATGCAAAGTCACTGATCATGGCAACCATACAATGTATTGTCATGTTTAGTATAATGAAAGTTCTTCCCTCCTTACTAAGATAAATGTATTACCTTTTTATAAGAAACTAGTAATTGTAATAGCTATTTTATACTTCTGGAACACACATGTATGTTGTGCTATAAATGGAAACCTTACTGACATTTTGAGGTTCAATAGCTATCTGCTTCTTGAGTCTTGTACTGAATACATTCAGTTAAATTATACTGTAGATATTGTATATAAATTTCTATCACTCCTATCGCTCTTTTGTATTTGAAGTTCAGTAAAGATTTTTAGGCTTATCATATTGGTGCATTACATCTTCAACAAGGAAGAGATGAATTTCAGGTGTTCAGTGTACTACTCACTCCAGGGTGTTGGAGAGTAGTCTGCATTATCTGTCCTCCATCTTATAATGCAACTAAAGTCTGCCAGTGTTTTTACTGGTTCTACACATACATGCATAGCTTAGGAAAGTTTATAGGTAGCTAGCAGTACATTTTTTTCCTAGGATCAGTGAAGGTGCAACGGAACAGTGGAAGAGAAGGGTCTTATGGTGAAAGCACTGCACTGTGCTGCTTCCTTCCATATGCTACACGAAGGTGTGTATGGAAGGAAGAAGGGCCTTGTGTCTCATTCGAATGCATCCGATGAAGTGAGCTGTAGCTCACGAAAGCTTATGCTCTAATAAATTTGTTAGTCTCTAAGGTGCCACAAGTACTCCTTTTCTTTTTGCGAATACAGACTAACACGGCTGCTACTCTGAAAACTGATTCCTTGTGTGATTTAATAAGAGGTCTCATTCAGTAGTGAGCTGGAGCCAGTTCACACCAGTTCACTGGAACCAGTTGTTAAATTTAGAAGACGGGAAAACTGGTTCTAAAAGGGCTTCTAAATTTAACAACGGGCCAAAAGTGGCACCTTTGGTGCTGACTCTGTGGGTGCTCCAGGGCTGGAGCACTTATGGGGAAAATTTGGTGGGTGCAGCTCCCCGCCCCGCCCAGCCCAACCCCAGCTTGCCTCCACCTCCTCCCCTGAATACGCTGCCCCGCTCTGCTTCTCCGTCCCCCCCGGCTTCCCGCGAATCAACGCCGCAACAGGTAACCTGGGTGGGGCGCAGAAGAACCGCTCCCCGCCCCAGCTCGCCTCCGCCTCCCTGGGCCTGAGTGCAAAGCCACTGCTTGCTTCTCAGCCCTCCCATGCTTCCAGCGCGAACAGTTGATTTGCTGGAAGCCGGGGGCGGAGAAGCAGAGCGGGGTGGCGCATTCGAGGAGGAGGCGGAGGTGGAGCTGAGGTGAGCTGGGGCCGGGGGTGGGGCAGGGAGCTGCTTTTCACCATGGGTGCTCCCCCCACAGCTATGCTACCTCGCCCCCAGGAGCCAGAACGACCTGCCGGATGCTTCCTGGGAGCTGCCCCAGGTAAGCAACACCGGGACTCACCACCTCACCCCCCAGCAGGTCCCTCTGGCTCTTAGGGGCAGGGTGGGCACCCACTACGGTGGCCCACGAGACCCTCCTGCCTGGTTCTGGGGGCAGACAAGGGAGGGGGATGGATGAGGCAGGGGTCCTGGGGGGCATCAAGGAATGTGAGGGGTTGGATGGGGCAGGAATCCTGGGGGGCAGGGGTGGGCCACAACCCCCTCGTGGGGTAAGGAGGAAACCATTAAGATTTTGACAGCTCCTCACTGGTCTCATTACATTTTTCCCCCCTGCAGGATCCCTATTTTGCTAAATGTTAGACATCTGGGCCTGGTTTCTCAGTAGTATTATATAGCACTTTGTATGTTAGAAGTACAGCTTCAATAGACTTCAGTTGCAGGTGTTAGTACTCAACACTTGCAAATCCAGTCCCTGGGCCTCTCATTGAGCATCCAGAAAATGAATACAGTTTATGGCCATCTGTGTAAAAATTTAGGTTTAAGCAACTTGCCCAGCAGCACAGAGGAACTCTGTGGCAGAGGCAGGAATAGAATCCCACTCTCCAGAGCAACATTCAAATGTCTTAACTAGGAGACCATCTTTTCTCTTCCTACAACCTCTCCCTCATTCACTACAAACTTCCATCTTCTGCAACGAATGAAGTAGGGATCCTATAGACAACATGCCTTCGCTGCATAACCCAAATTCATTCAACAAGCACCATTCATCCTGGACATTGAATAAGGTGTCCTGAGGGAAAAAATAGTATGTGACCATGTCATTAGACTATACAGTAATATATGCACAAGGGCCCTAATTAAAGTTGCATAGGAAACCTTAATTCTGGCAGTTCCTAATTTTTGAGTGCTTGACTTTGCAACCCTAACATTCTTTAATATAGGGTTTTTATGTATTTCTATATAAATGTCATGGGAATTTGATAAGATAGGAATTGCTTACCTCCTAGGGTTGCCAGGAGACTGTTTTTTGACTGTGCCACTAAAAGTCCTGTTGGCTGTAGTGCCAGTGGGCTAGGAAGGCTCCACACCTGCCTCTGCACGGCTCCTGAGAAAGAGCCAGCATGCCCCTCTGGCACATAGGCAGAGAAGTAGCCGGGGGGCTCAGCACGCTCCCCCCACCTGCAGCCATGGGCCAGGAACTGCAGCCAAGGAGAGCTGCGGCGGCGTCATCTGCGGGCAGGGGAAGTGTGTAGAGCCCTCTGGCCACCCATCTGCCTAGGAGTTGTAAGGACATAATACTGCTTCCTGGGAGCCGCCTAAGGTTAGCATCGCCCAGAGCCTGCACTCCAAGCCCCGTCCTGTGCCCCAACCCTCTGCCCTAGCCCTGAACCCCTTCCTGCACTCTGAACCCTGTGGCCTCCAGCCCAGAGACCCCTCCTGCACCCCAAACCCCTCATCCCTGGCCCCAGACCAGAGCCCTCACCACCTCAAGCATCTGCCTGGTACAAATGAGCAAGTGAGAGGGTGGGGGAAAGCAAGTGATGGAGGGAGGGGGTGGGGGAAATGGAGTAAGCAGGTGTGGGTCCTCAGAGAAGGGGCAGGGCAAGGGTATTTAGTTTTCTTCAATTAGAAGTTGGCAACCCTACCTACCACTGAAAATATCTGCTCTGGAATATTGCCAGGTCCTGGGAGCTAACATTTCACTCCTGTGAAAGGTTCAATAATTATTTAATGTGTTTAAAAGTGTTACAAAGGGTAAATTTTTTAGAAGAGGAAATAAGAGTAATGTACTAGTAAATTAATATAAGCAAAGGTCAAAACAGTTTCAATGCCCTTACATTAGGGGTTTGCATGGATTTGTCTAGATCACTTTTTTAAATCAATTTAAACTGCTCCACTTGTCTGGTACAAGCAAAGCCTGAGGTTATGGAATGGAAAAGTGCATTTTATTTTATAAACATCACTACTGCCCATGAAAATCTTCCTTCTTTGCATCCATATTCTTGAGGTCTGACTGATGAGTGAGAGGTTTTACCTTAGCATCAAGATCTGATTCATGCATTCATCTTTTGATACAGAAAGTAAAATGCTCAGATACACAATTTCACAAGCAGAAATTTTGGGCTTCTCATTATAGGAAACAAAAAGGGTGAAGCACTAACAAACATTCTTACCATGGCCTGGTGCATAAGGCACTAGACTGGGCTTTAGGAGACGGGAGTTCTATTCTCTGCTCTGTCACTACCCAGCTCTGTGACTTCGAGCTAGTTGTTTCACCTCCATTTCCTCTCCCACTCTTTGTCTTGGTTTATTAAAATGGCTTCCTCTGCAGAGCTTACAGTGTTTTAGGATGTTTAACCAGTACCTAGCCCAAAAATGGCACCCTGTTTTTAGTGGGTGCATAGTGCTAATGTACTACAAATAATAAATACGTTTGGCTTATTGCCCATATGCTTTGCTATAGTCACCCCCTGCATCCTACTGCTACCTTTCTGCCAAGCTTTCACAAAAGCAGGGCTGTCGGTAAGATGAAACAGGTGGAGAGCTGCTTGCTTACAGCTGCAATAACATTTCCATGCATCCGATGAAGTGAGCTGTAGCTCACGAAAGCTTATGCTCTAATAAATGTGTTAGTCTTTAAGGTGCCACAAGTCTTCCTTTTCTTTTTGTGAATACAGACTAACACGGCTGCTACTCTGAAACATTTCCAAAGTCATTCATTAGTCAGTACCCCAGCTCGAGGGAAACACAGCAGGGCTGTGGCAATGTGTTCAATGGCCTTCAATCATCCTGAAATTGTCCCACAACCAGCCATTTGCTATGCTAAGGCAGGTGCCCTCTATAGGTGCTGTTTCTGGTTGTTGAGCTATGGCCCTGCATTTGTTCTAAAGCAGGGGTGGCCAGCCTGTGGCTCTGGAGCCACATGCAGCTCTTCAGAAGTTAATATGCAGCTCCTTGTATAGTAGGGTTACCATTACGTCCATATTTTCCCTGACATGTCCAGTTTTTTAATTCTTAAATCGCCGTCTGGGAGGAATTTTAAAATATCTAAAATCATCAAGGAAAATAGGGATGTATAGTAACCCTAGATTGGAGCAGCAGAGCGGGGCTTGCAGGCGCCAGCAGTGCCCAGAGAGCCCCCCACCTCCCCCCGACCCAACCTGACAAACCAGAGGGATCTGCCGGGGTGCCAGGTGGGGAGTCCCAGCAGTACTTACCTGGGGAAGCTCTCGGTAAGCATCCGGCAGGTCCCTCTGGCTCCTAGGGTAAGGTCTGGTCGGGGGGGCAGAGGACACTCTGCCAGCTGCCGGTGCCTGCAAGCCCTGCCCCTGATCCAATCCTATCCTAGGAGCCAGAGGGACCTGCTGGATGCTTCCCGGGAGCCACCCCAGGTAAGCACCGCTGGGACTCCCCACCTTGAAGAGATGAGTGGTGAGGGAGGAGGCAAGTGGCGAGCCAGCAGGGATTCTTGAGGCAGGCATGGGGGTTTCTGGCAGGGGAGTGAGGAGGTAAGTGGCAAGTGGAGGAGGCAAGCGGTGGGTGGGGGACTGAGAAGGGAGGCAGCAAGCCAGTAGCGGGCCAGGGGGTGAGGAGGGGGTGCGGTGGCAGGGCTGAGTGGGAAGGTGGCAGGACCTGGGATGAGTGGGGGCAGAGAGTGGGAGGAGCAGGCGTGGACTGTGGGCAGGGCTGACAGCACCCCAACGTGGAGTGTCCGCTTTTTTGAATAGTCAAATATGGTAATCCTATTGTATAGGCACCGACTCCTGGGCTGGAGCTACAGGCACCAAATTTCCAGTGTACCAGGAACTGCTCACTGCTCAGGCCCTGCCCCCACTCCACCCCTTCCTGCCCCCTCCCCTGAGCTTACCATGCCCTTGCTCCCCTCCAGAGCTTCCTGCACACCACGAAACAGCTGATTGGGAAGTGGGGGAGGGGCTGAGCTGCAAGGCCGCCGGTAGGTGGGAGGGAGCAGGGGAGCTGATGGAGGGCTGATGACGTAGTACCGTGGCTCTTTGGAAAAGTACATTGGTAAATGCGGGCTTCTTCTCAGGCTCAGGTTGGCCACCCCTGCTCTAAAGCTTCCCCACTCCCGCCCGCCCGCCCGCGCCCGAGGGCTGGAAAGTTACTGGCGGAAGAAGGGAGGGTCTCCTGTCGACCGCGAATGGATCGATCCCACAGCGTCGGTCCCCGCCCTAGTGTAGACCTACCCGAAGAGAGCTGAGGGGGCGGAGCCCCAGCTGCTCCCTGAGGGGCCGGAAACGCTGAACGGGGCGGAGCCAAACGGAGCCGCCCCCCTCCGCGAGGAGCCTCAGCGGCGGCCATCTTGCTACGCCGGGCTCCTGCGGCTGGGGGCGGGGCAACCAGCGAGGGGTTCGGAACCTGAGGGGTGGGGCCGGGGGTCGCTGAGGGCAAAGGGGAGACCACGAAGCCGGGGGCCGCGAGGCGAGTTCACCTCCCCGCGGGTCAGAGCCGAGCTAGCACCATGAGCGCCGAAGCCGCTGACCGGGAAGCGGCCACTTCCAGCCGGCCTTGCACCCCGCCGCAGACCTCCTGGTTCGAGTTCCTGCTGGAGGAGGCGCTGCTGGAGACGCACCTGAAGAAGCCCTGCCCTGGTTAGTAGCGGCGGGTGCTGCGGGGCCGGTCTAGGCCTTGGGAGCAGCGGCCGGCGGGGGTTGCTCCCTGTCTCACGTGAAGCGGCGGGGGCGGCCGTTGGGCTCGCGCGGGAGCTGGGCTCGGGCGGGCCCGCCCCCGCCCCCGCCCCCGCCCCCGACTGGCTGCGGAGGGACCAGCTGGCTAGAAAACGGCGAAAGCGGGTGGCTGACCCGGCCTCGGGGCCTCTGAACTTAGCTAGTCTGCGGGCTTCGCTCTCCCGGGCTGATGGTCTGGCGGGTCATTTTTGAACTACGAGATTTGTTACGTTACGTTTCAGAGTAGCAGCCGTGTTAGTCTGTATTCGCAAAAAGAAAAGGAGGACTTGTGGCACCTTAGAGACTAACAAATGTATCTGAGCATAAGCTTTCGTGAGCTACAGCTCACTTCATCGGATGCAGTGAAGTGAGCTGTAGCTCACGAAAGCTTATGCTCAAATAAATTTGTTAGTCTCTAAGGTGCCACAAGTCCTCCTTTTCTTGTTATGTTAAGGTGTCTCGTGGCAGGGCAGATCCTTCATAATTTGATGGGTCCTTCCTGTCCCACTAGCCCAGTCCCTCTGTTCAGCATATCCATAAATGTCGTGAAAAACGGTTTGGTAAACAGTGAGGTGGCACGGTTTGCAGACCGTACAAATTACTTAGGATAGTTAAGGCTGTAGGTGACTGTGAAAAGTTACAAAAGGATCTCACAAAACTGGGTGACTGGGCAACAAAATGGTAAGTGGTATTCAGTGTTGATAAATGCAAAGTAATGCTCATTGGAAAACATTGTACATACAAAATTATAGGGTTTAAGTTAGCTGTAACCTCTCAAGAAAGAGATCTTGGAGTCATTGTGACTTATTCCCTGAAAACATCTGCTCAGTGAACAACAGTCATCGGAAAAGCTATCACAATGTTCGGAACCCTAGGAAAGGGACAGATAAGACCGAAAATATTATAATGCTACTACGTGTTTCCGTGTTACATCCACATCTTGAATACGGCTTGCAGTTCTGGTCATTCCATCTCAAAAAAGATCATTAGAATTGGAAAAGGTACAGGAAAGAACAATAAAAATGACTACTAAGTAGCTAAATGACTACTAAGTAGTAGTTCCATACTCTATATGAGGAGCAATTAAAAAGACTGGAACATGTCAGTTTGGAAAAGAGATGACTAAGCAGGGAATATGATAGAGGTCTATAAAATCAAGAATGGTGTGGAGAAGGTGAATAAGGAAGTGTTAATTAATCCTTTACATAATAACACAAGAACCTGGGTCACCCCATGAAATTAATAGGTAGTGGGCTTAAAATAAACATAAGGAAGTATTTCACACAATGCATTGTCCACCCATGGAACTTGTTGCCAGGGGATGTTGTGATGGTGAAAAATGTAACTTGGTTAAAAAAAGAATTGGCTAAGTTCACAGAGGATTGGTCCATGAATGGCATGCTCTGGGTGTCCATAGCCTCTGATTACTAGAATCTGGGACTTGACAACAGGGGATGGATCACTTGATAATTGATAATAATTGGCACTGGCCACAGTCAGAAGAGAGGATACTGGGCTACGAGGACCATTGGTCTGACCCAGTATGGCCATTCTTATGTTCTGTTGCTCCTATGAGTGCATCCAGTCTCCACCATTTCTTGTCTTTCTTTTTACAGCCTTCCTCATTCTCTCAAGCCTGTCTAACCCTTCATCTCAGTGTGAAAATGCACAAACTAACCAAAGCAAGTGCATTTATAACATTTCTTTCCATCCCTTTCCTATATTGTCTCACTTTGTCTGTATTTACACTGTAAGTATTAGACGAAATCCCTGCTATTAGTTTAGTTTCGTAAAGTGCCGTACACGTTCAAGGTATTGAACAAATGATAAATAATGTTAAAGTACAGCAAGAAGCCTCCCTGTTACAAGGCATGTTTAGGAGCAGACAACATGTTGGTCCTAGATCAATTTTGGGATGACTGCCAGCAAGGCTTTCAGGATATAGGATTGCCTATCCAGTTGAATCACA
The DNA here is from genome assembly GCF_009764565.3 of Dermochelys coriacea. Classification (NCBI taxonomy): domain Eukaryota; kingdom Metazoa; phylum Chordata; order Testudines; family Dermochelyidae; genus Dermochelys; species Dermochelys coriacea. Next base: position 43,727,072 of record NC_050069.1, on the reverse strand, counting down.
ATAGATGGCAATCTTATGGCCCAGTGGTTGCAATGAGCTCAGCTGCAGGAGGAAAAAGGACATAATTGCTACCTCCTGGAAGTATTTTGACATAATACTGAAGACTAGCTGTGTATGCTGTTTAGGTAGAAAATAGAAGTTTTGGATACTGTTTATGTTTATATTTGCTGAAACCTGAAAAAATGTATTCATGTTCTTTTGTTACTTATTAAAATATTGCTGCTCTGAAGATATCACCATGATATGCTCACACACAAAAAATCATATTTTTCATCCTCACATTTTAAAGCCTTCCATAGCATTGCCTCTGTTTACATCTTGTTGGCCACCTGCTGCTACACTTCTATTCAGGCTCTGTTTTCTGCTCATTGCTTTCCTCCATGCTCCTTTTATTTGTATTTCTCAAGCACTTACATACTTTTCTTACATCAGGAATATCTTTCATGAGCCCCATATGCTGTGCTGTTTGTCTCTGTTAGATTCCTCCTTAAAGCCTACCTTTTCCTACAGTCTCTCAGATGACCCATGTAGTGAAAATGGTGGTAAGAAAAATTCATATTGTTAACCTTAGCCTACCTACCACATAACCACCTTTTATGCAGTCCTGTCTCTTCTCTGCCTGTCTGTCCACCCCCTGGCCTGATGATATTTCTCTAGCAATATGTTTGTCATTCACCACTTAGGCACAGATCTTGCAAATGTTACAGGATATAATGCTTACTGCCAGTGATGACAGAGGGATTACTCATAATAAGAAGGGTCTGTGCCACATAATAAGTATTTTAAGGATCAAGATCTTTGCAGTCCACATGAGTTAGTCATTATGTCTGCAAATATCTATCTAAAGAAGCATGCACACCTGTGGTGTTATATGCAGTTACTAAATAATATTAACACATAATTGAGCATAACTGAGAAAATAAATCTTCAATGCAAACTGACTTGCGGTAATGAAAAAGGTTTTAAAAGAATAACCAAAACTGCTGTTCTAAAATTTATTACCCAATATTCTAACACCTAAGGCTATATCTAAACAGCGCACCTTACAACGGTGGGGCTGTGCTGCTGCAGCCTTGCCATTGTAAGATGTGCTGCGTGGTTGCTCTTTATCTCCAGGAGAGAGAGCTCTCCTGGCGACAAAATAAAACCACCTCCAATGAGAGGCAGTAGCTTCGTCGATGGGAGCACGGCTTCTGCTAACAAAGCACTGTCCACACCAGCGCTCTTCGTCAATAAAACTTTTGTCATTCAGGACGGTGTTTTTTCACACCCCTGAGCAACAGAAGTTGTAGCAATGAAAGTGCCAATGTAGACAGCATAAATTAGAAGGTTTTTTTTATTTTTTTGTTTAATGTTTCATTTAACGATACTTCATTTCACAATTTTCCTTTTTGTTTGGTCCTTTCACACAGCAATAGGACAAGAATTTTTTTTGTAAACAAAAAAATTCATAGTAAAACCACAAAAATTATCAGAGGGAGTTAGGCAGGTTTGTACCTGAAATTTTTTTTTAACTCAAAATATTGTTTGTTTCAAGAAATTAAGTTGCATGCCCTTCTAAATGTACTGTGCTGGCATGGAATCAGGACTTCTGAGATGCTGTTATTAACCATGAAAATTTTACCTCATTCAAGTGAGAATCTGACTAAAATTACAAAGTGAAACTGTCATTTATTTTTATTCTTGTAGCACCAACGGCCCTGACCATGGCTGAAGTCCCATTATCTTTGCAAAAGACTTAATATGACAGGCCCAATCTACATTGTTAACTTAGATCTCATAGTATTAATCCACAATTTTTTATGTCTAAGTTGGCAGTGTTTGCCTGTATTTTGTAAAATACAGGAAAAGGTTAACAGTTCCAATTTTTTAATACTAAAAGCAGTCAAAGCTGCAGGAAAGATTAGTGTTCAGTTCAATAGTGCTTTCCCCTGATTTGAACTCTATAACACAGAATTAGGGATGTCAAACGATTAAAAAAAAGAATTGTGAGATTAAAAAAAAGTTGCAATTAATTACACTGTTAAACAATAATAGAATACCATTTTTGTAAATATTTTTGCTAATATTTTTGGTTTTGGGGGGGTGTGTGTGTTGGGGGGAAGTGTGTGCGGGAAGCGCTGTCTCTTTAAGCAAAGCACTCAGGAGCCTGAATTCTTTTTCAGCCAGCAACACCCACTCCTGAGCCATCCTCAACAGACAGGGTGTCCCCCTACCCCCACCCATGTACCTGGTTGCTGTTGAGGTCAGGTCGGGGAGTTGGGGGAGCTTAACTTCAGCCTCCTCGCCTCCCCCTCTGTGCAGCAGACGGAAGGAAGGCTCCCTGTTCAGAGCAACTTGGCCAGGTGTGGCTCCATTGGGGCAGGGAGGGGAGGAGGTAGGAGCAGCAGTGGAGCAAGGCGGCGGAAGGAGGGGCATCCCTGCCCCGGCATGCAGCGATGCCCCCCCGTACATGGCACCATGGGTAGTGGCCCCCCTCACCCAGCCAGTGTCTCCCTCCCTGCCTTGATGCTGGAGTCCCATCTCCAGAGGTGTGCAATTAACGCTCGTTTTTAAAAAAAAAATTATTAATCGCATGCCTTAACTGCGATAAATGGACGATTCTAAAAAAAAATTTGCATACTTCTAAATAGCATGTGGAAAAGCAGAAGTGGAAACAGATTATTTCCAGTAAAATTCCAAGTTATCCATGAGGGAAAAGTCTGTTTTCTTGGAATGTTAATTCCAGTGAGGCTGTACTGGAAAAGATTCTCAGAGGTCTCTGAAGAAGACTGAAATATTTGTTGTTGTTGTTGTTCTAGACTATTTATGTCAGTCTGCAACAATTGGTAATTTTACTGAAGACCTTTAAGAAATTTAAATGAATAGGCAGCGGATTTAAAGCAAACAAAAGGAAGTACTTCTTCACACAACACACAGTCAACCTGTGGAACTTGTTGCTAGGAGATGTTGTGAAGGCCAAAAGTATAATTGGTTCAAAAAAGAATTAGATAAATTCATGGGTGATGGGTCCATCAGTAGCTATTAGCCAAGATGCTCAGGGATGCAACTGCATGCTCTTGAGTTTCCATAAGACTCTGACTACCAGAAGCAGGGACTGGATGACGGGGTGGATCACTTGATAATTGCCCTGTTCTGTTCATTCCCTTTAAAGCATTTGGTATTGGCTACTGTTGGAAAACAGGATACTGGGCTAGATGGACCCAGTGGTCTGTCCCAGTATGGCAGTTCTTATGGTCTTGCATTCAGCCCTGCTCAAAATCAGGTTTTAACCTTTCTATTTGCCAGACTCTTTACTCTCAGCTAATAGTTGATGTGCTCAAGACACATTTAATATGGGAATTCTTTCTCTGGTTGTTGGTGGTTGAAATTTAATAACATTAGTGCCCAACAGTGAAAATAAGTACGAAGAATATTTGGGTGCCATGATAAAATCATAATTTAACCTAAGTTTATTTTATTAAGAATTTGGCTAAATTCAGTGTAAAAACTCATGATATTCTTTTAAGGTTAGAATCTCTGTCAAGTAAAAAAGATGATGGTATAAATGCCAAGAAAATTCCCTGCTCAATATTCATGGTTGTAATTTTATTTCAATATGACATATTTTGTTTCTGTGCCTAAAAATGAAGTTAAAAATGTGTGTTGTTTTTATTTTCCTGTTTATAGATCCTCCACCTGTTCAGTTGATTGTCCAGTTTTTAGAGCAGGCTTCTAAGCCATCAGTGAATGAGCAGAACCAGGTCCAGCCTCCACCTGATAACAAGAGAAACCGCATTTTAAAACTTCTTGCTCTTAAAGTTGCTGCACACTTAAAGTGGGATTTGGATGTACTAGAGAAAAGGTATTGCTTATACATTTCAGGCTGAAAATCTTAAACTACAATGTGACCCAAGTTCTCTTTTTTAATAAGATGGAAATCAGTCCTATTCTGTATTCCAACTGAGGCATTTCAAAAGAAAGTTTGGCGTGGGGTGGAAGAAGGAATTTAATAGTTCAGTCAACTATATAATAGTTCAGTCTGTTTATAAGTAGGTAAAATAAGTCTCTTGATGATACAAGGAAGCAAGGCCATAAACAGGGATGTTGCAACTCCCATAAGTGAATTATTATTATTAGTAGTACCAGTAATAGTAATTTTTAAAAAGAAAGACAGCAGACCTTATAAGATGTTCACATTCCTAACCTAAGTAACTGTATGCTCTTATTGTTGTAACTTTTGTCCTTCTCCACCTTCTCACTGTTCATTACATTTGTTTAATGTTGGACTGTAAGCTTTTTCAAAGCTTATTTTAAAGCTTGGGTGCCATAAAAATAACATTGGTTTCAAGTATGTTCACTAGAAAAGTAAAAATTCACATAATTTCCCTGTCTTGTAGGAGTAATCGATTTTGCTGAAGTGGCATGAAAATTATGCTTTATTTATAAAGACATAAAGAAGCTTGCTATAAGGGTATTGGATCATATGAAAGTCTTCAAACTAATTTTTATACAGGTGGGATGGGGTATTCATAAACAAATTATTCTCCTTTCTTACCCAACTCTGATGTTTGAATATTTATAAGTGGTGCTTCCTTGTGTATTCCACATTTTCAGGTAGTGTGGTGTAAGGAGTAGAGCAGAGGTCTGTGAGTTAGTGTCCTTGATTCTAAATTTCCAGCTTTGTTAATTTCTGTTACTCAGTTTCCTCATCTGTTGGGTACAGTATTTATTTGTACTGCTGAAGTGTTGTTAAGCTTAATTAATGTCTGTAAAAGTGCTACGAGGTTCTTCCCTATGAGTCTCTGCATTTATGTAGCACTTTAATCATAATCTTTATGGTCATGATTAGATACCAAAACCACAATAATATATGAGCTGTAATACTTTTACTGCAAAAATGTATTTTTAATTTAATTCTGAAGATACTGTAGAAGTCAAGATGAACATAGGAAAGTACATTGATTACATTGATTGTGCTTGACTTTCAAACTGGGTCTCCAGTTTTGCAGGCACACCTTTGTATTTGTAATTAATTCATGTGTTTTTTACAGTCAATTTATCAAGGGTTCAGATTCACAGCTACAAAAAATAGAGGCCAGTTTTGAAAATTGTCTCTTTAATGCAACACAACCTTGAGCTGATGCAGGACTCTCTAGACTCACTTTGTCCCTCTAAACGGTCCTGTTTTAATTTAAAATCTTTCTCTAATAGGGAGAAACTAAGATATGATCCCTCGACCTATTAACTGATTCATGAATAACTATGGGTGGTTATACATAGGCTAAGTTGTACATAGTCCTAAGGCTTCATAATCAGGACCTATACCTTGGGGTTTCAACTGCCTATGCTAGGTTACACAGCAACATTTAAAGAGATTTCAGTGGCATACTCCAGGGTATCTCAAACTGGGTCAGGACTCCAAAGTGGGTCAGGCTGTAGTTACTAAATATGCATGTGGAATTGGTTGATTTGGGGCTGTCATGATTGTTACTGTGTATTTATTTTTCAGAAGTCTGAGGGTACATAAGGTAGTCATTTACTTTAACTTCAAATGCTTCTCTTACAGAGAAATCTGAATTAGTAACCATGGTATTTTCAGTTGCATAGCAGTGAACTTGAGAATCCTAGAGTGGGGCTTTACTGACTTTTCAGGGGAACTATATTGTTTTATCACAGTAAGATGGTGATTGTACCAACTAATGCTTGTCACCTGTGTTTTATATATGTTCAAACTTATAATGGAGTATGTGCTACTCTAGCCCCCAGTCTTAAACCATTGTGTAGTAGTGTGCACAACTGAATACGAGGCAAATATAAGTAGCACATAGTTGCTTCTCATTATAGGGTCCACTCCTACTCTGAATGAGAGATTTGTCATTTACTTTGTGGGATCAGGATCTGACACTGGTTTGGGAGGAAGAACTTATCAGTGTGTGGGAATCACTATTATAGAGGAGCAAATTACTCTTATTTTCCTGGGGAATTATGGATCAGTTTAAGTCATATGCCCCGCATTGACTAGTTCTGTCTTACCTAAACATACTAGAAGTAGGACTTCTGTGTGAAATGTACAATCCTCTTTTTCTTGTTTTTTAGCTTGTCTGTTCCTGTACTGAATATGTTGCTGAATGAACTACTGTGTATTAGCAAAGTTCCTCCAGGAACTAAACATGTAGATGTGGACCTATCCAGTTTACCTCCAACCACTGCAATGGCTATACTGCTCTACAATAGATGGTAAACAAACTCTCCTTTGAGCTATTTTCATAGGTCAAATACAAAAAGAAAAGTGAATTAATCCTATTTAAATTTAATATTGGTTCTAAATTAGGCTGTTCAGAGAAGTGTTGAACTTCTGTCTTTAATGGGCATTGGTAGGGGTTGGTGTATGTGCATGCACAAAATGACACACGTTTTAGTTTGCTAACGGTTTAAATTTAATATTTGTTTACTTTTCTGTATTTAGATAAGAGGTGTGCAAACTCAACATGACATATAAATCTCAAACTAAATGTATAGTGTCAATAATATTCTTCTCCTTTATGCTTTTGAAGTCACCTGGATGAGTGCAACAAGTGACTGGGTCTGAAGAGGCCTTAGAAAGAAAATATGCTGTCATGTAACAGAATATTGAACATAAATGTTTGTAGTGTGTTGGCTACTGAATTATGACTTAAATACCCTTATGCAGAGAATGTGTACAAGTTGTCAGGTTTTCTAAATTATAATCTAAATTGAGGGGTATTTTTAGCATGCATTGTGCTCTGCATATCCCATGTTAATGAAAAAAAAGAGTACTTGAGGCACCTTAGAGACTAACAAATTTATTAGAGTAATAATAATTTATTATTATTATTACTAACAAATTTATAATAATAAATTATTATTATTTATTATTTATTATTTATTCGTGAGCTACAGCTCACTTCATCGGATGCATTCTGTGGAAAATACAGTGGGGAGATTTATATACATAGAGAACATGAAACAGTGGGTGTTACTATACACACTGTAAAGGAGAGTGATCACTTAAGGTGAACTATTACCAGCGGGGGGTGGGGGGGAACCTTTTGTAGTGATAATCAAGGTGGGCCATTTTCAGCAGTTGACAAGAACATCTCGGGAACAGTGGGGAGTGGAGGGGGGAAATAAACATGGGGAAATAGTTTTACTTTGTGTAACGACCCATTTGCTCCCAGTCTCTATTCAAGCCTAAGTTAATTGTATCCAGTTTGCAAATTAATTCCAATTCAGCAGTGTCTCGCTGGAGTCTGTTTTTGAAGCTTTTTTTGTTGAAGAATTGCAACTTTTAGGTCTGTAATCGAGTGACCAAAGAGATTGAAGTGTTCTCCAACTGGTTTTTGAATGTTATAATTCTTGACGTCTGATTTGTGTCCATTTATTCTTTTACGTAGAGACTGTCCAGTTTGACCAATGTACATGGCAGAGGGGCATTGCTGGCACATGATGGCATCTATCACATTGGTAGATGCGCAGGTGAACGAGCCTCTGATAGTGTGGCTGATGTGATTAGGCCCTATGATGGTATCCCCTGAATAGATATGTGGACAGAGTTGGCAACGGGCTTTGTTGCAAGGATAGGTTCCTGGGTTAGTGGTTCTGTTGTGTGGTGTGTGGCTGCTGGTGAGTATTTGCTTCAGGTTGGGGGGCTGTCTGTAAGCAAGGACGGGTCTGTCTCCCAAGATCTGAGAGAGCGATGGCTCGTCCTTCAGGATAGGTTGTAGATCCTTGATAATGCGTTGGAGAGGTTTTAGTTGGGGGCTGAAGGTGATGGCTAGTGGCGTTCTGTTGTTTTCTTTGTTGGGCCTGTCCTGTAGTAGGTGACTTCTGGGTACTCTTCTGGCTCTGTCAATCTGTTTCTTCACTTCAGCAGGTGGGTATTGTAGTTGTAAGAATGCTTGATAGAGATCTTGTAGGTGTTTGTCTCTGTCTGAGGCCACCATCATAGGGCCTAATCACATCAGCATATTCCCCCCCTCCACCCCCCACTGTTCCTCAGATGTTCTTGTCAACTGCTGGAAATGGCCCACCTTGATTATCACTACAAAAGGTCCTCCTCCCTCCCCCCCCACTCTCCTGCTGGTAATAGCTCATCTTAAGTGATCACTCCCATTACAGTGTGTATGGTAACACCCATTGTTTCATGTTCTCTGTGTGTGTGTGTGTATATAAATCTCCCCACTGTATTTTCCACTGAATGCATCCGATGAAGTGAGCTATAGCTCACGAAAGCTTATGCTCAAATAAATTTGTTAGTCTCTAAGGTGCCACACATACTCCTTTTCTTTTTGCGAATACAGGCTAACACGGCTGCTACTCTGAAACATGTTAATGAGAATAACAAACGATTCTGTGCTTAAATTTTTGTTTTCACTTTTTTTCCCCGTATAGGGCCATTAGGACCATTGTCCAAAGTAGCTTTCCTGTAAAACAAGTGAAACCTGGTCCACCTCAGTTAAGTGTGTAAGTCAGCAAATGTTCTTCAGAATGTTATTGACCTGACATGTTTTTGAGCGTCATATAGTTCAGAAGCTGAATTTTCAGTTTGACGATTCCACATTAATAGCCTATAGAAGATTAAAATGATGAATTAGTGTATTTTTGAAAAAAATATAAAATGAATGTATTCAGAATAAATCTTAAAAATATATTTGTCTGTTAAATATGTTCCAGTCATATATCATCTTTGTAGCCTGACAGAGAACTTGGGAAATCATGGAGGAAAGGGAGGCAGGTGTTTTTCACTCTAGTAGGCTTAGGCCTCAGTCTAGTTTGTTTGGTAAATTTTTAAGTCTCTGGCTTTACTTATACCAGGCTGGCTAAATGGGTCAGGTCATATTGTTCCAGACTGTCAGACTGAGAATCCACTGAGCTATTGGATTACTAATCTGCAATAATAAAGCTTTTTTTTTATTAGCTCGCAGGTTATTTCATTAGATATTTGGTATACTTAAATATAAAAATCCAAATTGTTTTGAGCAAAATATATAGGTTTTTTTTAAAAAACTGCCTCTTGGATTGACTTTTTTTACACTGTAAATCGTATTGCCAAAATACTATGTCAGCTTTATAGTCAGGAAGTCTGTTTATGAAAAGCAGTTATGTATTTCTGTAAAACAGAGGACAGATTTTAACTTTAGAGGCATAGCATACTTTGCCGTGTATTAAGAAAAATCCTCATTATATGCATTAGATTTTTTTTTTTTTTTGAACCTCCTATGTCTGTCTCTGAGACTAAACTGATCATTTAATGGGAAGATTCTCTATGGAGAGATCCAGTTAAAATACCCAATAGTTTTAAAATAACAATTCATCAGTTCCTGCAAAAGCATATTTATTAATTGTGAAGCCCAAAAGTACTGTAAGTATTTAAGGGATTGGGCTACATTTCTAATTAACATAGTTGTTGGTTTGTCCTGTAATTAGTATTGTGACTTGCAACCTAAAAATCTTTTTTTTTTTTTTCCCCCTTTTCCTTCAGAATGAATCAGATACAACAGGAAAAGGAACTTACAGAAAATATTTTAAAAGTGGTGAGTGCTTTTTCCTTTATTTTTGTTTAGATTTCAGACATACATGTGAGTGTACAAAAGGGTTTATCTACTAGAGGTGCAATGTAATATATAATATATATATATATTGCATCCGTAGTATTTTAACTTCAGTCTTTTACAGGATATCATGTTGGTTAATAAACTTTTTCACTTATTTGTATATCTGGGTTTTTCTGTTTATCTCTGGATAATGTAAAAAATTTGCTTTGTCTAGTGAAAACGTTCTTTATGGCAGTCTTTTTTGTGTGTGTGTTCTCACAAATTGAGTAGACATAGGTGGGGTATAGTCATGTGACAGTGATAATTACGTGACAGAATGCTTATGCTTTGAAATTGAATGACAGCAAAAAGGAAAATAGATATATGTACCTATTTTAAGTTCTGGGTTCTTTTTTAGAATTCATCACTCACATGCTTCATATATCTAGCTCTCAACTAAAGTCCAGTGTATATAATGTGTTCTACTTTTTGTGGGGAGTAGAAGGATAGGAAAAATACTCTCCAAATTTGTGATAGTTGACATAGTTGAATTTATTGCTATGAAAACGTTTTTAAAAGAAAATGAAAACATTGCATTACGATGTTGAACTAATTTCTTCTGTGGTTTGTTTCCACTGTTTTTCATGATTTTTTTTTTTTCAGATATGGGAAAATGCTTTCAGAAAGCCAATTTCTATAGTGTCTCTTAGACAAATTGTACAGTTTTTATTTACTGAGATAATTATGTATCCATTGCTGAAAATGTAAATAATTTTGAATAGGAAATTAAAATAATTCTCCTGTCCTATTCAAGCCTTCTGATAAGTCTCACCGTTTTTTAATTCTTCAGGAAACCTTATTCTGAAAAAGGTCCTATGTGAAAATTTGCCTAAAATTGAGCTTGATAAAAACAAAATATCTCAGAATTTAGGACCCCAAAAGGCTATTTTACCTTTTTTCTTTTTTTTTTTTTTAAAAATTCAAATGGAAACGGTTTATTTTTAATAAGTGAAACATTCAGATGAGGGTCTACTACCCAACCATTGTAACTTGCTAATGCACTGGAAACTGACTAAAATCAGGAAGTGAAGCTGACAAAAAGTAATTGCAAGTTTTTCTACTGTACAAATGGAACAAAATATAAAAAATTAAATGGAATAGATGGTGAAAAGTAAGGCTCCAACACTGCATTCAGTGAGTGCCAAAAACTCTCATAGACTTTTTTGTGAGAATTTTGGATGCACAAGAAATGCGGGATCAGATGCTACGTTAGACTTTTACAATTGAAATTTTAATAATAGTATATCTGTAACACAGGTAAGGAATGTGGGTTTTTTTATAAAATATGTGAATTTAAACTCAACAATAAGAGAATAATTTGATTTTTAAAATGCACTTAAATTATTTTAGCTGAAAGAGCAGGCTGCTGATTCCATCCTGGTGCTAGAAGCAGCACTTAAATTAAACAAAGATCTTTATGTCCACACTATAAGAACTCTGGATTTATTAGCCATGGAGCCTGGTATGGTGAATGGAGAAACTGAGAGTTCCACAGCTGGATTGAAAATCAGTACTGAGGAAATGCAATGCCAGGTACATTAAAAAGTTGCAAGCTTTTAGTTTAGTACTTACATTTCTTTTTTTCCTCTGGACAAAGTCACTGAAGTGTTGTTACAGTCTAAATTAAAACATTCTACGATTTGAACTTTTTGTCCCTCAATTAATCCAAATAAGATTTTGTTTCGGTTTTTTAAAATACATTAAAGCTGTTTCAGCATTGTAGACCTACTGCTGTTCATGCTTTTTCTCACAGCCCTCCCCTTTTTTTTTTTTCTTCAGAGAAGAGAGAGAGAGGACGTGAGCCTTGATGTTGGCATGGAAAGTTGTAATAGAATTAGGGCTGTCACATAATTTCAGTTAACTCACGCAATTAACTCAAAAAATTAACTGCTATTTAAATAATTAATCACTATTAATTGCAGTTTTAATTGCACTGTTAAACAATAAACCAATTGAAATTTATTAAATATTTGTGGATGTTTTTCTGCATTTTCAAATATATTGGTTTCAGTTACACCACAGAATACCAAGTGTACAGTGCTAATTTTGTATTTATTTTTGATTACAAATATTTGCACTGTAAAACAACAAACAAAAGAAATAGTATTTCAGTTCACCACGTACAAATATGACAGTGCAGTTTCTTTATGGTGAAAGTGCAATTTACATTGTAGATTTTTATTTTATTTTTATTTTTTTTTGTTACATAGCTGCACTCAAAACCAAAACAATGTAAAACTTTAGAGCCTATAAGTCCACTCAGTCCTACTTTCTTGTTCAGCCAATCGTTCAGACAAAGAAGTTTGTTTACATTTATGGGAGATAATGCTGCCCTCTTTTTATTTACAATAAAGTGAGAACAGGTGTTCACATGGCACTTTTGTAGCCAGTATTGCAAGATATTTATGGTCCAGATATGCAAAACATTCGTATGCCCCTTCACGCTTCAACCACCATTCCAGAGGACATACTGATGATGCTAATTTTAAAAAAATGCATTTAATTAAATTTGTGACTGAACTCCTTGGGGGAGAACTGTATATCTCCTGCTCTGTTGTACCCGCATTCTGTCATATATTTCATGTTATATGAGTCTCAGATGATGACTCAGCATATGTTGTTCATTTTAAGAACGCTTTCACAGCAGATTTAATAAAACGCAAAGAACGTACCAATGTGAGCTTTCTAAAAATAGCTACAGCATTTGACCCACGGTTTAAGAATCTGAAGTGCATTTCAAAATCTGAGAGACGAGGTATGGAGGAGCATGCTTTCAGAAGTCTTAAAAGAGCAATACTCGGATGCGGAACCTACAGAATCCGAACCACCAAAAAAGAAAATCAGCCTTCTGCTGGTGGCATCTGACTCAGATGATGAAAATGAACAGGTGTTGGTCCGTACTGCTTTGGATCATTATTGATCAGAACCCGTAATCCGCATGGATGCATGTCCTCTGGAATGGTGGTTGAAGCATGAAGGGACATAGGAATCTTTAGCACGTCTGGCACGTAAATAGCTTGCGATGCCGGCTACAACAGTGCCTGGTCTCACTTTCAGGTGACGTTGTAAACAAGAAGGGGGCAGCATTATGTCCTGCAAATGTAAATAAACTTGTTTGTCTGAGCAATTAGCTGAACAAGAAATAGGACTGAGTGGACTTGTAGGCTCTAAAGTCGTACATTGTTTTGTTTTTGAATGCAGGTGTTTTTTTTACATAATTCTACATTTGTAAGTTCAACTTTCATGATCTAGAGATTGCAATATAGTACTTGTATTAGGTGAATTAAAATACTATTCCTTTTGTTTTTTACAGTGCAAATATTTATAATCAAAAATAAACATAAGGTGAGAACTGTACACTTTGTATTCTGTTGTAATTGAAATCAATATATTTGAAAATGTAGAAAACATAAACAATAATAGAACACCATTTAAATATTTTTTGAACAGCACGATTAATCACAATTAATTTTTTTAATCGCTTGACAGCCCTAAATAGAATCATATTGTTTTCTACAGAAATGCACAGTCTGTGCAAACACATAAGCTACTTTTCCTGCTCTGATGAGCTTGCAGTATAAAAAGACAGAAACAAATGAAGGCCATGGGAAAACATATACAACATATCAAAAAGTTAAATAGAAGGAGAAGTGGGAGTAGTTTAAAGTGCGTACACTGGACCCTTGCTAGAACGTGGCGTTTGGGATCCATGCACCTTAATGTGGAAACTGCGTTATCATGCATCCCAATTTAAATATTTAAATTTGGGATCCATCACTGCGACCATGCTATATGTGAATCTGTGCTATAGCGAGGGTCCACCGTATATAAATGTCAACCTGAAACACTTACCTAAAATGTGTGTGTTAATTTTTAACTTACTGTTTTGATATTAAATAATGATTGTTGCAGGTCTGTTATGATTTGGGTGCAGTCTACTTCCAGCAGGGCTCCACAAATGCATTTGTTTATGAAAATGCCAAGGAGAAGTTTTTTAGAACAAAGGAATTGATTTCAAAGGTAAGCTTAATCATACATTACGTTCAAACATTAGAGGTCTAGAAACTGAATCTCCTTGAAAGCCAGCAAACTAAACATAGCTTAAAAGATTAATTTTTTTCCCAAGAACTACCTAAAAACTCCACCAACAGAGTGCTTAAACTCAAGCTCAGTTTCAGAGGCATGTATCCCTGAAGTTAAGTGAGTGATCTTCCACTGGTCACTGGTGTCTCAAATCTGTGTTGGATAAAACCAGTTTTATAGTATGTAAGCCCCTTTAGTTCTTACACACTCAAATGCTATGGTAATGGACATGGCGTAAATGCCTTTCCCTTCATACTCTTGCAGGCAGCTGTCCCTTATAGATGTATGCAGTTTTGAATGTAACTGACTAGCCTATGGTCTGCAAATTTGTGTGCTTACAGAGGATTTTGAGATAACTATTCCAAATGTTGATGATCTAGTCAGTGGATGAAAAATAGGATTGGACAACTTTCCAGTTACAGTGTGATGTCTTGTATGTATAAAGATAGCCATAGAAAGATTATGGCATGTTTTGCTCAAAAAATCAAACAAGAACACTTCTTTTAGATGATACCTCTTCAAAATGAACATGTGTATGTGCGCCAAAGAAAAGAGTTTGACAGATGTGGTTTCTTTTAGGTGTAATTGCAGATCTGACAGACAACTCACTTAGTTTTCTACAAATTTGTCCACTTGTTGAAACTTTTTTTTAGAAAGCAGTTGTCATCTCTCTGGTTTGATTGCCTATCTTGTATGGTATATATTCACTGAACATTGAGCTTATAGTGGAAAACTATTGAGCTGTAGATTGAAATAACTTTGCAGTGAGCAGCAATACTATAGCTGTTTCTCTGGGTTGGCAGTGCTTGCTGAAGACTTTCCTCTGCTCAAGACAAATAATTTTCCATTGTAAATTTGTTTGCATTATAAAACCATTTTTTAAAAACCAAAACTTTACTGGGAAGAATCCCGTACTTCCACACTTCTTAATAGTGTCTGCCAGTGATACAAGAATATTTCCCTATGGACTTTCTCACTACAGTAGCAAATATTCTGAGGAAAGTTTTGGTGTTCTGCATATTTCCTACTGTAGTTGAGAAGGTGACAGGCAATTGTTAGGCAAATTTCCATCTCGTTTTGTTTGGATTGTTCACCAAAATAGAATTGAGATGGAGGAATCCTGGAAAAAGACCACAAATTGTCTGAGGAGCTGAGCTGGATAGCCTTTCTCAGCATATTTTACCATGCCTTATATATGATGATATCATTTCATCTTACTTTATTACCAGAAATCTGGTTGGCAAATGTGCCTTTTTACAAGAGGAAAATGTGTTTATCTACAGATGAGCCTGCTTTAAGTTGATAGAGGTTATAGAATTTCCAGTAGTTGAGAGAGAAACTTGTGGTTTATACCATTGTTAAAAGTTGTCTCTCACAACTAAATCATTGCATTTCAGTCCAGAATTAGCTAAAACTGTTCTCATGCAAAAATCACAAACTTAAAATAACCCCCAAAAAACCACCCACAATTTTTTTTTCTTCAGATATCTTTTAGGACTTGAGACTAGAACTTATATTTTGTTTATCAACTCATTTTTTCTCTTCTGTCTCTTTAAAACAACTTAAACTAGTAATAGTAGATAGTAGCAGAATTTTGATCTTTTTAAAGATGCAAGCTCGGTCAATGTGGCTGTTTTTAAACAGAAGCTTTGTCTCTATCGGCCACCTTCTCTTCTTTGATTCATTCAGTTAGAGGAAGCTTATTAAAAAGGGAAAACTCATGTTGGTTAAATGTAGAAGTTGTGTTTTAATATAGTGCTAAAGTTATACTAGTTTAAAATCATTTAGAAAATTCAAAAGATTAGATTTCCAGAGTAATAATGCCTTGGCTGTACAGCACATTCTGTGTTCTATGGTATCGTAACAGAAATATATTAAACTACATATTTAAGAACGATAAACAGGAATGGGAGATACATGTGCAATGTGGTTGTTAACATTGCTGTAGAAATCCAGAACACTTTATTTCCTGCTTCTGATTTTTTTTAGATTAAAAACTTAATGTTCTATTCATTTTAGGATGTGGGTTTATTTGCATTTAGTTTTGTAGTTCTTCTATGGCCCTGGAGGGAGGAGGCAAAAGGGGGAAATAAATGGTCAGTAGCTGAATGTGCAAGTGTATCTGATCAGTGATCAACTTGGACCAAACTTTCCATATTACTAAAACAACCTTTAATAAAATCTAAGATGATAAAAATGTTTCCACAATTTAAAAACATTTTCTTGCCTCGCGGTGAATCCAAATATGAAATCATAATGAAACTGGCATTTGTCTGCTTGGTCAGTGAAAAATCAGATGGAAAGAGCACATGTGAATAGAAAAAAAATTAATTGATTTTTTTAAAAATTATTTGCTTTTATTTAATATTGATGATTCCTTAAAATAGAAGTTGTGAATGCTCAACCTTGCTCAGAATTAAGCCCATAATTATTCATAGAATCTAGGTAGCTAAAATTTGATGTGTTCTTATTTTACAGATTGGTTCATCATCACTTCATTGCACCATAGATGAGAAGAGGTTAGCTGGGTACTGTCAAGCTTGTGGAGTTCTTACATCATCTTCCAATAGCACATCACAACAGTCAACTCCTTATTGTCAAATCCATTGCTATATGAGATGTGGCAACTATCAGGTAAAGTACTGAAAAAACAATTTGGAGTCTTTTGACTTGAATGAGTTCATACCTAAGATTTCTTCTTCAAGTAGTATCCACAGTGCTCCACTGTAGGTGTGCTTGCGTCCCTGTGCTGCTGATCAGAGAACTTTGGTAGCAATGTCCATTAGGATCACCCATGTGCTGTCTCTCCCCACGCCTGCCATGAGGCTAGTCAGCACACAGGCTAACCCACCTCAGTTCCTTTGCAACTTCCCTGGCTAGATCGTTACTTTCTATTTGCATGTCTATGGTTAATTGGTATAGTTTTGGTTTTTCTTCACTCTTTTTCCCCCCCCCCTCCAATTTTATTTATTTCCCCCGTTTTTTTCTTCCTCGTTGGGGACCCTTCCCCCTATGAGGTATGCCTGGTTCACCGGACTTCAAGAAGTGCCTCACTTGCAAGGAAACAATCCTGGTTGCAGACAAGCACTCCCAGTGCGTTTGCTGCCTCAGGGAAGGCCACATCAGCAGAAGTGTGGTTTCTACCAGCAACTCGGGCCCCGGTCACATAAGGGTAGAGAGTTCCGACAAGATTATCTTCATGTAAGTGACTCTTGGACCCTCTCAGTACCCACGCCACAAGTCACTTGGCAGACATGAGTCATCCCCAAATTCCTCTATATCTAAAGGCTCTTGAGTCGAAGAAGCAAATTGCTGACCCTTCTCACAAATCATCAAAGAAGAGAGTGGGAAGCACCCATAGTGAGCCCCAAGATAGCCATAAGTGATCTCCATCATGCTTGGTATCTTTGGTACCGAGACTCTCCCAGTCTAGTAGCCACGGCTCTCAGAAACTGACAGCAGCAGGTACCGTTGACATGCCCACAGACCCACTTGGCACTAGCACCGAGTGGTTGGTACCAAGGGACACAAGTAAGAACTCTGCTAAAAAGGCACTCCCAATAGGTGAGTCTGTATCAGTACCATCATTGACACCTCATCCAGCACCAGAGTGATAAGTACAGGCAAGCTCCACGGCACCCCACCATCAGCACTGAGCCAGTCAGTACTGGCAGAATTCCACCACTCCAGGTACCTCTGTGTATCAGACATATCGGAGTCCCTGCTTCTCAGTACTGGACTCTCCATACCAAACCTCTGCCTACCACAGGAATCATCCCCGCTGCCATGAGAGCGAGAGTTCAAACAGTGATCAAAGGAGGTGGTGTGTCAGTACTCCTCCCAGGCTCCATATGGTACTCAGTATACCTTCAGATCACCCCACCATCATCATCCTGGTACGGTCGCCCATGGGCATCACTACTGGGCTCTGTCACCACCACCCTAGTGGCCACATTGGGACCTTGGGTGCCATATTGCCAGCATGCCTCTCGAGCTTCGAGCCTCACCCGTGAACCCTTGAGGCACACCCCCTTGGCCTCAGCATCCAGAGCTTCGGTGCCTCCAGAAGACATTATGGAGGAACCCCAAGGAACATATTCTCCTCCTCCCCAGACGAAGCTGTCATGCTTTCCCCACCATCTCTGTGTGACTACTTTCGTCTCTTCCAGGATTTGGCAAAGAGAGTTGCAGACAGTCTCCAGATACCTCTAGAGGAAATCAAGGACACTCACCGTCATCTACTTGACATTGTCCATTCATCCTCTTCCTCAAATATAGCCCTTCCTATTAACAAGGCCATCTTGTACCTGGCAAGAACCATCTAGCAAACTCCAGTATCAGTAGTGCCTGCCTGCAAGCGGGAGGACAAAAACTCTATGTCCCAGCTAAGGAATCTGACTTCCTCTTCTCCCGCCCTCCACCCAACTCTATCATAGTGGGTATTGTGACCTCCTACGGCCATCAACACCAGATGGGGTCCACTGCCTGTGACAGGGACTGCACACGCCTGGACCTTTTCAAAAGAAAGGTGTACTCCTTGACCACCTTCAGTTCTGTATTGCCAACTGCCAAGCCCTCATGGTGAAGTATGATTATATAAATTATTGAAAACTGAATGATTTTATTGAACAGCTGCCAGCATCACATCATGACTAATTAAAAGCCATTATTCAGGAGGGCTAGTTAGTAGCAAAGACAATCCTCCTCCCCTCTACTTCAGAGTTCTTGTCAATGACTGCGGTAGAGAAGGAACTGAGGGGGTTACTGTGCGCTGGCTAGCCTCATGGCGGGGCATGAGGGGAGAGAGTGCATGTGCAGACCTAACGGACACTACTCCAAAGTTCTCAGATCAGCAGCTCAGGGATGCAAGCACACCTCCTGTGGAGCACCCACAGGGGGACACATCTTGAAGAACCATTGTTACTGCACAAGGTGAGTAACTTCCTCTTCTCAGGATAACTATAGTATGCCATGGAGGCATTGTTACCTAGGAATTAGAGCAGTGGTGGGCAACCTGCGGCCCATCAGGGCAACGTCACCAAACTGTTTGTTTACATTTGCACAGCCACCCACAGCTCCCAGTAGCCAAGATTTGCCATTCCCGGCCTGTGAGCTATGGGCGGCCGTACAAATGTAAACAAATGGTCTGGTGGCCTTCCAGCAGCTTGCTCTGATGGGCAGCAGGTTGCCTACCACTGAATTAGAGGGATATTGCAGTCAAAACTTGTTTCTCTTTCCAACTTTTCTAGTCACTCACTGTGTGACTTTAGGGAAGTAATTTAATCTCTGCTTTGGTTTCCTGATCTGTAAATAGGGTATAAAACCTACCTCATAAAGGAGGTGGAAGATTTAATGAGCAGTTTTTGTAAAGGCTTTTCAAGGTCTCATTTAGGTGCAGGTTGGGTGGTGGGGACATCTTAGTTTGATCAGTTACATTTGATAGCCTTGTCTATTAATCTCTAGTTAGAGAAATACCTTTTGAAATTGATACAATATTTATCTGTTTATGTTCTAGGAGTTAGTGAAGATTTTTCTTGAAGATAATCTAACTCTCAGTTTACCTGTTCAGTTCAGACAGTCTGTGCTGAGAGAACTCTTCCAGAAAGCGCAGCAGGGGTGAGTAGTTAGCATTAGCAGCTGTATAACAGTAATTCCTAGGAGCACCAGTCATGACAGGACCCCACTGTGCTAGGTGTACAAACACAGAACAAAAAGTCAGTCCCTCCCCCCAGAGATCTTGCTGTCAACTTGAATGATGAATCTTTGAAACTAAAACAATTTTTTATTGTTAATGCTTTCCACAGAAACTGTCTGAAGAATTCAGACACAAGTAATTAATTGGAGGAAGGTCAGTCTTGTGATGAGAGAAACTGAACATTCTGCATAGATATAATTCCTCAGGCATGTATTTCACTAGTGTCGCACAATGACAGAACTTCTTATAAAGAAGGGTAACATGAATACAAAAATGTATATGAAATCTTTTTCACTTAACTCTAAGCTTTAATGCCCTTTAAGAGCTTTCCCAAAACCTGCTACTCTAGTCCTAGCTGTTCAGGCAAACCATTTGAAGCCCATGGCTCTGGAGCAGACATGAGCATTCTTAAGAATGCTGGGAGGGGCCCTGATCCAGGACTGAGACCCCAAGGCACTGCTGTAATACAAATAATAATTTTTAAACACTATCTTATGGACATGCTCAGAGCAATGTTAGACAACACGGTGCTTAAAATGCTGGTGGTTATCTGTTATCCTGTCTAGATACCCTTTGCATGGCTGTCAAAGAAGGTCTGTAATCTTATTGCGTTTTTTGTATTCATGCAGGAATGATGCTCTAGATGAAATCTCTTTCAGAATCTGTACATGCAACACTGTATATGATGTAATGCAGGGTCGAGCAATTGGTATTCAGTTTAACCAACTATTTCTTAAACCGAACAAAGAGAAAATAGACTTTCTTCTTGAGGTAAGATGTGATTCTTGAAACTGAAAGCGCACAGTTAACTGAAAAATCTAATTTCTAACACCCTAAAATTTGTAAAACTGAAAGATTAGAGGTGAAAATGTTTTTCTTTAATTTTGAGCTTACTTTGTACATTTCAGATGGTTCAGTATATAGTCGGTCCCACTTCTGTGTTGATAGTTGACTCACTTCTTTGACTCAGGAACAGAGGTACCCATTTCTCCAAACGCTGTGGCAGTGAAGCTGCCAAAGTTTTCAAGTTTAATTAGACATTGCCCTGTTTTTCCTTAAACAAAAAATATTTCTTAATTTCTAAATTATGAAGAATTGTCCTGGAAAAATGTATAGATCCTAGAGGAGCCAGAGGGGGAGTAAAAGAGCATTCAGGGAAGGAATTTGATGTCCTCCAAGACTCCTTCATTGAGCTGAGGAGGGAGGGAGAAGACAGGGAAGTGGTTTGTTTTGTTTTTTCTTCTCACCATCCTTTAGTGGATCTGAAGTGGGAAGCAGAGAAGTGGTCAAGAAGGTTTAAAAGGTTTCTTCCCAATACCCTAGTGCCACTCCTGGAGCCAGAGAGGGGAGCATCTAGGACAGGCATGGGCAAACTACGGCCCGGGGGCTGCATCTGGTCCTCCAGACGTTTTAATCTGGCCCTCAAGCTCCTGTCGGTGAGCAGGGTCAGGGACTTGCCCCACTCCACATGGCTTCCTGAAGTAGCGTCATGTCCCCCCTCCGGTTCCCACGTGAAGGGGCAGCCTGGGGACTCTGCAGTCCTCCCACGCCCCAAGTGCTGCCCCCCCGCTCCCATTCGCTGGGAACTGTGGCCATTAGGAGCTGCAGGGGCAATGCCTGAAGACAGGGCAGCGCGCAGAGCCTCATGGCCATGCCTCCACATAGGAGCCGGAGGAGGGACATGCTGCTGCTTCTGGAAGCTGCTTGAGTTAAGCATCACCCGGAGCCTGCATCCTTGTCCCCCTCCCATGCCCCCACCCTGTTCCCTCTCCCACCATCTAAACCCCTTGGTCCCAGCCCGGAGCACCCTTCCATGCCCCAACCCCTAATTTTGTGAGCATTCATGGCCCGCCATGCAATTTCCATACCCAGATGTGGCCCTTGGGCAAAAAAGTGCCCACCCGTGATCTAGTAGGAAGTCTCTCATTCCTCAGACTTTTGCAGTGAACCATGGAGTGTGTCCCTAGGACACACCCAGCAACAAGAATTAGAGCCTTTACTCTAAGGTCACTTTAGGTCCTCTCTATAGGTTGGAAAGAATAATGCGACTGGGGGGAGTCCTTTGAACTTCCCAACACGGCCTAGTAGAAACAGTTGGAAGAATAGAAGCTGGAGATCCCTTCATAATGTAGAGGAGAAATATTGAAGAGCAGCCCTTCCACTATACACCATCGTGGGTTACTGGAGGGGGAAAAAGGGAAGGTTGAGACTCTTCCCTCCCATGAGCTGGGCAGGGTCAAGGGAGGGATCTTCATTCCACCATACCCTTTCTGGAAACCAGAGTCTGCTTAAAGTGGGGACATGATTTCTGGGGGAATCAAGAATTGGATGCCACAGAACATATTACAGAGGTGACTTGCAAGTTCCTAACAGTACAGGTACTGATTGTTTTGTTATGTGCTGATTGAAAAGGAAGACATCCAATTTCAATACAAAAGCTTAGCTATTTTTAAGGACTGTTGAAGAGGCAGCCAACTGTCTGTCACTCTGTTTGCTGTCCCAGCAAAATCTATGCCAGTGATTGCACAGCCAGCATGGAATCCTTCTGGAGGACGGAGTTTAATTATATTTGAGGCGAGTTAAGGAAATGGGTTTCCATTCCCTTGTTAAGTAGCTTTTAGGCTTCTTGTTGTTTACTCTAAAACCATTTTTTAAAACTCACTTACCTCAGCACCAAATCCTCTTTCTTCTAGTGGTTTTGTTGGTTTCCTTCCTGTTTGGTTTTGACACGTGGTACTTTGTGTTATGTCCAGTATAATGCATGTTGGAGTATTTCATGGAGAATGAGTTGGCAATCAACAAATTTTGAAGGGTTTTGTTATAATCACTTACATTAAATGCCCCTCCTACCTTTACACTTGGGATATTCAGGGTATAACCCTGTATTTTTTACAGGTAGTTAAAACTTTACAGTTCAACTTTTTAAGATGATATTTTGGGTTAAGCTAAAATTAAAACTTCTCATGCTCCCAAATCAGTAATAGCTTAGAGTTTTACAAATAAAACATGAAAATCGCAAAACGGCTTTTTGGGGTGGTTCTAGGTTTCCTGGGCAACAGTCAATAAAATCATAAGCAATACTGGCAGCGTAATAAAATGCAAGAATATAAAAGAAAAGTGCCCTTTAAAGCAAAACTTGATAAATTATGATGAAATACCATAAATCTTGGATTTCCAGCTTACTTTAATTCGACAGTCCTGTAAGGAGCACTCGCATTTGAAAACACATATGAAAATCACCTATGTGATAGCCACTTATTTCAGCAGAAAGAACAAGGAGTACTTGTGGCACCTTAGAGACTAACAAATTTATTTGAGCATAAGTTTTCATGGGCTAAAGACCAGTTCATCAGATGCATGCAGTGGAAAATACAGTAGGAAGATAGATATACAGAGAACATGAAAAAATGGGGGTTGCCATACCAAATGCTCGGCAGCTCTAACACCACATTCTACAGGCCATTACCCTCTGGTCTCACTGAGGGTTACCAAAAGAAACTACACCATCTGCTCAAGAAACTCTCTAAAAAAGCACAAGAACAAATCTACACAGACACACCCCTAGAACTCTGACGAGGGATATTCTGTCTGCTACCCAAGATCCATAAACCTGGAAATCCTGGACGCCCCATCATCTCAGGCATTGACAGCAGGATTGTCTGGCTATGTAGACTCTCCTCAGGCCCTGTGATACCAGCACTCCTAGCTGTCTTTGAGACACCATTGACTTCCTGAGGAAACTACAATCCATCAGTGATCTTCCAGAAAACACTATCCTGGCCACTATGGATGCAGAAGCCCTCTACACCAACATTCCACACAAAGATGGACTACAAGCGGTCAGGAACAGTATCCCCGATAATGTCACGGCAAACCTGGTGGCTGAACTTTGTGACTTTGTCCTCACCCACAACTATTTCACATTTGGGGACAATGTAAATCTTCAAGTCAGCGGCACTGCTATGAGTACCCGCACGGCCCCACAGTATGCCAACATTTTTATGGCTGACTTAGAACAACACTTCCTCAGCTCTCGTCCCCTAATGCTCCTACTCTACTTACGCTAAATTGATGACGTTGGACCCATGGAAAAGAAGCCCTTGAGGGATTCCACCATGATTTCAACAATTTCCATCCCACCATCAACCTCAGCCTGGACCAGTCCACACGAGATCCACTTCCTGGACACTACAGTGCTAATAAGCGATGGTCACATAAACACCACCCTATACCAGAAACTTACTGACAGCTATATGTGCCTACATGCCTCCAGCTTTCATCCACACCACACCACATGATCCATTGTCTACAGCCAAGCTTTAAGATACAACCACATTTCCTCAAAACCCTCAGACAGAGGCAAACACCTACAAGATGTCTATCAAGCATTCTTACAACTACAGTACCCACCTGCTGAAGTGAAGAAACAGATTGACAGAGCCAGAAGAGTACCCAGAAGTCACCTACTACAGGACAGGCCCAACAAAGAAAACAACAGAACGCCACTAGCCATCACCTTCAGCCCCCAACTAAAACCTCTCCAACGCATTATCAAGGATCTACAACCTATCCTGAAGGACGAGCCATCGCTCTCTCAGATCTTGGGAGACAGACCAGTCCTTGCTTACAGACAGCCCCCCAACCTGAAGCAAATACTCACCAGCAACCAAACAACAAAAACACTAACCCAGGAACCTATCCTTGCAACAAAACCTGTTGCTAACTCTGTCCACATATCTCTTCAAGGGACACCATCATAGGGCCTAATCACATCAGCCACACTATCAGAGGCTCATTCACTGCACCTCTACCAATATGATGCCATCATGTGCCAGCAATGCCCCTCTGCCATGTACATTAGTCAAACCGGACAGTCTCTACACAAAAGAATAAATGGACACAAATTAGACATCCAAGAATTATAACATTCAAAAACCAGTTGGAGAACACTTCAATCTGTCTGGTCACTCAATTACAGACCTAAAAGTCGCAATTCTTCAACAAAAAAAACTTCAAAAACAGACTCCCAACGAGAAACAGCAGAACTGGAATTAATCTGCAAACTGGGCACCCGTTAAATTAGACTTGAATAAAGACTGGAAGTGGATGAGTCATTACACTAACTAAAAACTATTTCCCCATGCTAATTTCCCCCCCTGCTGTTACTCACACCTTCTTGTCAGCTGTTTTGAAATGGGCCATCCTGATTATCACTACAAACGTTTTTTTTTCTCCTGCTAATAGCCCACCTTAATCGATTGGTCTGTTAAGATTTGGTATGGCAACCCCCATTTTTTGTGTGTGTGTGTGTGTGTGTGTGTGTGTGTGTGTGTGTGTTTGTATCTTCCTACTCTATTTTCCACTGCATGCACCTGATGAAGTGGGCTTTAGCCCACAAAAGTTTATGCTCAAATAAATTTGTTAGTACTCCTTGTTCTTTCTGCTGATATAGACTAACACGGAAACCACTCACTTCAGTTTCTCTGATCATTTTCTTTAAAAATTCTGGACTGTGTAAGAGCAGCATAAAGTTTAGAAAAACTGATCTGCTGAACAAAAGCATTTAAAATCTCTTTCCTCTCAGAGTTCTTCACAGAGATTAGTCAGCTCTTCCAATGAAGCTTCCATGAGCTATTGCACATGTGGCCTTTAATTGTGGGTGACGCTTATTGCAGCCCTTAGAAGGTAGTGAGCTGTGCCCGAGTTGAATTCATGCTCTTTCATTTCTCTTTATCGCTCTGTTGCTGATTCCCAGGTCTCTATTTGTCTGCTAATATAAGCCACTTCCTATGCCATGCGTAGTAACTACTTATCTCAAACCTATAGCAAAAACCAGATAAAAGTGCGCTGTGCACCAGCCCCCATTGATCCAGCAGCAATCTCTATGCCCAGTTGACAATGGAAATTAATCTATTTTTGACAAATAAGCTTTATCTTTTTCAAACTGATGTAATAAAATGATTAAATTGCTGATAATTAAATTAAGCATGAAAAGTTACTTAAGTTTCTGTTAATATTGGGAGGTACACAGGAGTTTTGTACCTATAGAACTAACTCACCTAAATATTTCACTTTTATCATTAATTAAGTTAAGTGGACTTGATGGTTACATAGCGGTTGCTTTTGTAGTTTGCTAGATTGTTGCTTTTGCTATGATTTTAGCAGCATAGATGTAATTTTCACATTTGGCTCTTACAGATGCCAGCTTTAGGCTCAGGAAGGGAATTGGGTATTAGAGGGAGCATGTAGTGAATCGCATGGTGATCAGGATAACCCCTTTTGTATACAGGGTTAATGATTGGCTTTCTGATCCCACTGTAACATCAACAGTATTTGGAGGATGGGCTATATTAGATGGCTTGCCTCCCTTCACAGGGAGAGAAAATTTACGTGATATTGGTTGCTGCCAGAGAATGAACAGAAAATTGTGGAAATAACTCTTAACACTGTATATAACCAATGAAAATTCAGAATTCCTAGTGATGCTTAATGATTTAACTCTTAAATTTTCTAGGTTTGTTCAAGGTCAATAAACTTAGAACATGCTTCAGAATCTTTGAAAAGAAAAATGGCAGCTTTTCTCAAGTAAGTACCTGACGTGAGACTACTTGCACTGTGCAATGCATAGATACTACCTTGGTATGTTAATGTTTCATGAACTTGTAGGTGAAAAATTAGATAAAGAGGGCAATATTTTTCTTTTTGCCCTCTGTCCCATGCTTTCTGGCGAAGGATACTTGGATGTGGGTTCATCTAGAACTCATGGATGAATGTTTTTGAATAAGGCATAGGGGTTGGTCACTTTAGAGAAATGTATGATGCCACCTTCCCTGGGCCTGAGCGTGATGCCCATCCACAGCACACTCTTGTTCCATTGCTAGAGTAGGAACTCTCTCTTGGATCATTGTGAAAGTGCTCAACTGTTGCCTCACCCCAAGGGTTACATTTTCAAAATCCTGTTTATAATTAATCAGAAATACTCATGCAACACTCCATACATCACAATCAATTCTTACATAAGAACAGCCATATTGGGTCAGACCAAAGGTCCATCTAGAATATTGTTGTCTAACAGTGGCCAATGCCAGATGCTTCAAAAGGAATAAGTAGAACAGGTAATCATCAAAGTGATTCATCGCCTGTCACCCATTTCCAGCTTCTGGCAAAGAGGCTAGGGACACAATCCCTGTCCATCCTGGCTAATAGCCATTCATGGACCTATCCTCCATGAATTTATCTAGTTCTTTTTTGAACCCTTTTCAGAGTAGCAGCCATGTTAGTCTGTATTCGCAAAAAGAAAAGTAGTACTTGTGGCACCTTAGAGACTAACAAATTTATTTGAGCATAAGCTTTCGTGAGCTACAGCTCACTTCATCGGATGCATTTGGTGGAAAATACAATGGGGAGATTTATATATATATATACACACACAGAGAACATGAAACAGTGGGTGTTACTATACACACTGTAAGGAGAGTGATCACTTAAGGTGAGCTATTACCAGCGGGGGTGGAGGGGGAGGAAACCTTTTGTAGTGATAATCAAGGTGGGCCATTTTCAGCAGTTGACAAGAACATCTCGGGAACAGTGGGGAGTGGAGGGGGGAAATAAACATGGGGAAATAGTTTTACTTTTGTGTAATGACTCATCCACTCCCAGTCTCTATTCAAGCCTAAGTTAATAGTATCCAGTTTGCAAATTAATTCCAATTCAGCAGTCTCTCGTTGGAGTCTGTTTTTGAAGCTTTTTTGTTGAAGGATAGCCACCCTCAGGTCTGTAATCGAGTGACCAAAGAGATTGAAGTGTTCTCCAACTGGTTTTCGAATGTTATAATTCTTGACGTCTGATTTGTGTCCATTTATTTTTACGTAGAGACTGTCCAGTTTGACCAGTGTACATGGCAGTGTACATGTACATTGCTGGCACATGATGGCATATATCACATTGGTAGATGCGCAGGTGAAGGAGCCTCTGATAGTGTGGCTGATGTGATTAGGCCCTATGATGGTGTCCCCTGAATAGATGTGTGGACAGAGTTGGCAACGGGCTTTGTGGCAAGGATAGGTTCCTGGGTTAGTGGTTGTTGTGTGGTGTGTGGTTGCTGGTGAGTATTTGCTTCAGGTTGGGGGGCTGTCTGTAAGCAAGGACTGGCCTGTCTCCCAAGATCTGTGAGAGTGATGGGTCATCCTTCAGGATAGGTTGTAGATTCTTGATGATGCGTTGGAGAGGTTTTAGTTGGGGGCTGAAGGTGATGGCTAGTGGCATTCTGTTATTTTCTTCGTTGGGCCTGTCCTGTAGTAGGTGACTTCTGGGTACTCTTCTGGCTCTGTCAATCTGTTTCTTCACTTCAGCAGGTGGGTATTGTAGTTGTAAGAATGCATGATAGCGATCGCATGAGTCATTACACAAAGAAAAACTATTTCCCCATGTTATTTCTTCTCCCCTCCCCCCCCCATTCCTCCGATGTTCTTGTTAACTGCTGGAAATGGCCCACCTTGCTTGTCACCATGAAAGGCTTTCCTCCTTTCCCCCCCCCCCCCCCGCTGCTGGTGATGGCTCATCTTAAGTGATCGCTCTCCTTACAGTGTGTATGATAAAACCCATTGTTTCATGTTCTCTGTGTGTGTATATAAATCTCCCCACTGTATATTCCACCGAATGCATCCGATGAAGTGAGCTGTAGCTCACGAAAGCTTATGCTCAAATAAATTTGTTAGTCTCTAAGGTGCCACAAGTACTCCTTTTCTTTTTTGAACTCTGTTATAATCTTGGCCTTCAGTTAGCTCAGAAAGGAGATTGAACTCTTTGCACACAAATATGTTGCATTTAAATTTTTGTGGAAAAAATAAGCCCCTAGCCAACATAGCTATGCTGGCAAAAAAGCACAGTGTACATGCAGCTACACTGATATAAGAGTGCTTCTGTCAACATTAGTGGCATTATTAAACTCCTTTCGTCACATAAGCTGAATCTACATTAAGGGTATGTCTACACGGGGATCAAAGACCTGTGGCATGACTGCGGCTGGCCCAAGATCAGCTGACTCACAGGGCTTGGGCTGCAGAGCTAAAAATTGCTGTGTAGATGTTCAGGCTCTAGCCCTAGCCCAAGCCCAAACATCTACACAGCATTTTTTCAACTCTGGAGCCCAAGCCCCTTGAACCAGAGCCAGCTGACCCGGGCTGGCCACAAGGGTTTTTTTAATCCCCGTGTAGACATTAATTGGGGACTCTACCAGCATAGCTATACTGGCAAAGCATTTGTAATATAGACAAGGCCTTACCAAAAATGAACCCGATTAGGAATTTCTGGATTCCATTCCTGGCTCTCCCCCAAGAGGGGTGGGTTGATTTAAACCAAAGTAATTTAAATCAGAAATTGAAATTATGACTTGAATCACCAAGTAGAAAGCCTCAATTTAAATAATTGATTTGAATCAACTTTTCCAATAGTACTGCAGTAATCTTCTAAGGAAAGCTGCATTCTCACTGGTTGATATAACCATTGAAACATGTTGATTTAAAACTAAACAGCCTTTACACTGGATTTGGTTTGCTACCTAGGAGGGTACGCTATAACTCTGTACATTTATTGAAGCAAATACGTAGTTTAATATTTTCAGATTATTAATATGAATTATACATATTTAGTGTGTAAGAAAATGGTGAATGATGTATTGCTTATTTACTAATTAACTTTTTGCTCATGATTTGTGTCAAGCCACATTGGGATGGTAACTGGAATTTAAGGAAACAGCATATAAAATTTATTTTTATTAAGCAAAATTGTCCCATAATAGAGTACATGACCTGCTGTTCCATATTTATAGAGCTCGACCTCCAAAGTTAGGTGTTCAGTTTTTCTTTTTTATAAAAAAGGAGTCTTTAACTCAAAGTTTTTGATAGAGGCTCTTTAATGAGAACAAAAGAATAACCATACTGGGTCAGACCAATGGTCCATCTAGCCCAGCATTCTGTCTTCTGACAGTGGCCAATGCCAGATGCTTCAGAGCCAGTGTACAGAACGGGGAAATTTTCAAGTAATCCATAGCTTGTCTTCCAGTCCTATCATCTTGCAATCAGAGACTTAGGGACGCACACAACATGGGGTTGCATCCCTGACCATATTGGCTAATAGCCATTGATGGACCTATACTCCACGACCTCATCTAATTCTTTTTTGAATTAGAAAATCCAGTTATACTTTTGGCCTCCACAGGTTGCCTGTGTTGTATGAAAAAGTACTTCCTTTTGTCTGTTTTAAACCTACAGCCTATTAAGTTCACTGGGTGACCGCTGTGTCACTGTGCCTCCCAGCTGAGAATACCAAATTCAGGACAAGCTGCTGGGGAAAAAGGGCAGACACATCCTGAAACTGGTGGTTATCCTTCAGGAGATATACCAAACCAGCAACAAAAGTAAACTTCTATCTCACCATACCGGCTAACAAGAAGTCAGAAATTCAGACTCCTTAGGTATTCCATTCCTAGATTCAACACCCAGACACTAGACTTTAATGATGAGTGGTTATTTAAAACGAATTTCATCAAACAAAAGGGTTCTTCTGATCCCAAAGGACTAGCTACACACCCAGGTCAATATATAACTTAGATCTTACCCAATAATCACGCTGTTGCCAATCCTTTAGTATCTAATATCTAAATGTTTATTTATAAAAAGAAAGAAAGGTGAGAGTTAAAATTGGTTAAAGGAATCAAATAGATACAAAAAGAAAAGGTGTACTTGTGGCACCTTAGAGACTAACAAATTTATTAGAACATAAGCTTTCGTGAGCTACAGCTCACTT
Organism: Dermochelys coriacea; assembly: GCF_009764565.3. NCBI lineage: Eukaryota > Metazoa > Chordata > Testudines > Dermochelyidae > Dermochelys > Dermochelys coriacea. Next base: position 43,696,892 of record NC_050069.1, on the reverse strand, counting down.
CATCGGATGCATCCGATGAAGTGAGCTGTAGCTCACGAAAGCTTATGCTCTAATAAATTTGTTAGTCTCTAAGGTGCCACAAGTACTCCTTTTCTTTTTGCGAATACAGACTAACACGGCTGCTACTCTGAAAAAAATAGATACAGTAATTGCAGGGTTCTTGGATCAGGCTTGAAGCAGTGATGGAATAAACTGCTGGTTTAAGTCTCTCTGGTTTCTTCCAAATCATCCTCAGTCCCTTGTTAGAATGCTCCCATTAGTGTAAATTCATAGTCCAGAGGTTTGAGCAGGAAAGGGGCAAAATGGAGATGTTCTCAGGGCTTTTTATATTTTCTGCTAAGTGAAGGGAAGCCCATTGTTCTCACTGTGGAAAATTACAGGTAACAAGATGATATTTGGAGTCACATGGGCAAGTCACTTGTCCATGCATGATTTTGCTTTGTCATAGCAGAGGCCATCACAGGGAAGTCCATTAAGTGTAGATAAGCATCTCCCATGGTCCATTGTGAGTTGTGTTCCTCGATGAGCCATTTAACTTGAATAGTCCCTTGAAGAGGTGCAGGCTAAATACCTTGTGGGTGTTACCACAGGAGCAAACGTTTGAAATACGGGATTTGATTTCCAGTTTTTAAAAGATGCCTTTTTGCCTCTAACTTCCTCATTTATTGTTTTACTGTGGTGTTCAGCCATGGTGGCATTTTTTGTTTTCTCTTACAGTTTTTTGGTGGGGGGAGAGGGTTGTTTTTGTTTTTGTGTGGAGTGTACATTTAACTTGAGCCTCTGTTACGGTGTTTTTTTAAAAAGCTTCTATGCCGCTTGCAGGCATTTCACTCTTGTGACTGTTCCTTTTAACTACTATTTTAACTAGCTTCCTCATTTTTATGGTGGTCTCCTTTTTGAAGTTAAATGCTATTGTAGTGGGCTTATCCCCCTCCTGGTTCCCACAAGGATGTTAAATTTAATTCATGATGGTTGCTATGGTGAGCAGTTTAACTATAGTCACCTCTTGGACTACATCCTGTATGCTACTTAGGACTAAATCAAAAATTGCCTTTCCCCTTGTGGGTTCTAGGACTTGCTTCTCCAAGAAGTAGTCATTAATGGTGTCTAGAAATTCTCTGCATCCCATCCTGTGGTGGCATGTACCCAGTCCATATGGGGATAGTTGAAATGCCCCTATATTTTTTTTTTTCTATTTTCATAGCCCCTGATCTCCCTGAGGATTTCATAATCCTCACCACCATCCTGGGCAGGAGGTCAGTAATGTATTCCTACTGCTGTACTCTTATTATTCAAGCATGGAATATCTATCCATAGAGATTGTTACCGTTTGATTCATTCAAGATTTTTACTATATTTGACTGTTTTCTTTCACATATAGTTCCATTCCCCCACCAGCACAACCTTACTGTCATTCTTACATATTTTGTACCCTGCTATTACGATGTCCCATTGATTATCATAATTCCACCAAAAGCATAGTTATTTTTTATTTAGATGTTTTAAGAAATCAATAAGTTTAGGCCTTAGCATATTTTGTATTAAATTAAGATTTCATTTTAAACAAGTTTATTTTTAAAAAAGAAAAACTTACAATTTAAATAAGTGAAAACAATCCAGTTATTTTTCTTGTAATTCATCATGGCCACAAGCTTTATGACCTTTGACAATCTGTTACTTTGTGTCTCAGTTCCCCATCAGTAAAATACCTTCCTTACATTGTGGAAATAGGTTTATTAACATTTGTGCTATGGCTGGATATTGCTCTGACCAAAAGAGCCTTTAAATACACGAATGCGTATGCTTCCCACAAAAGGGAATGACTGAAATCTTTTATCTGATGGAAATAATACCATTATTAATAAGCACAGAAAGTTATTTGAAATGTCATATGTAAGCAATAAAAACTTTTATTTTACTTCAAAGTAATCTTCCAGCTAATGACTAACTTTTAACTTACTCAGGAATGTGTGTTTGAGTTTGGAAGATCTTCAGCTTGTCTTCATGATATCCTCTCATGAGCTGTTCATAACCTTACTGAAAGATGATGAACGGAAGCTGCTGATTGATCAAATGAGGAAAAGATCACCTCGAATCAATCTGTGCACTAAACCTGTGACTTCGTTTTATGATATTCCAGGTCTGTTTCCCAGCAAGTTTCCTAAGTGCTTTAAAGTATTTCTTTTTATGGCTAAAGTGGTGGTGATGATATTCTGATGCATGTTTAAAAAAAAACTTCAGGCACTATTATTTCTATCTTTAGTAAATGACTGTGTGGATCTACACTTTTACTGGGATAGCTGTGTCAGTTAAGGGTGTGGTGGTGGTGTTTTTTTTTTCACACCCTATTTCTGCAAAAGCCCTACTGCAGATGCAATTGCACCAGTAAAGAATTCCTTTTGCCAGTACAGCTTATTTCATTTGGGGAATTGGTATAAGGTATACTAGCAAAAGCACTCTTTTGTCAATATAAGCTACATCTGGGTTAGGAGGGTTTATTGGTGTAGCTATACCAGCAAACTCATTCTGGTGCAAACAAAGCCTATGTAATTTAAACTTCTAGATTTTGTTTTAGACCTTATCACTATCCTTGACTGAAAAACTAAGGTAAATTTTAAATGAGTGCTTATTTTTACATAATATTTAAGTAACGTTAAAGATGAGTAGATAGTTGAAGAGCTTTCTCTTAATATATCAGTTTAATCTCATTTTGCCTAATTAAATCTCAGATTCAAATACAAGATTATTTCAGTTTTTGCAGCATTCTGTTCTATATTTAGTTATTGGGTTTGGCCCTTCTTAACTAGCAAGGGAAGATAAGTCTGAGTCCATGTCTATGCTACAAACTTTGGTCAATGTAAGTTATGTCGGCATAAAGCCACCACAGTTAGTATATCATTTTGTGTATGTGCATACTTGGCTTTTTGCATAAGTGCTACTGCACTTACCAGCAGTGCTTGTGTTTGATGCATAGTGCAGCACACTATGGATAAGTGTCCCAGTGTGAAACCCACCATCATCCAATGGTGCTATCTTTTGGAAAGTTTTAGCAATGCATATTAGGGCAGAAATGAGTCACACTGGGGTGACTGTGAGCAAGGGATCAAATTCCCAGCATGCCACTCTCTCCATGCCATAATGTCACCTGTATCCCATAACTTTCACTTTTTTTTAAAAAAAAAAAAAAAAATCCCAGAAATCCTTACAGGCATCCTCACTGTCTGCCATCTCTGGTAGAAGCATGGAGCCTGCACAGCTCTGCTCTATTGTCCTAAGTGTTGCAAGCGCAGGATGCACAATCCTCGGTATTTGCGGAGCTACTGCTGTGGGACATAGTGAGAACAAACACAAGGTTTGTTGGTGACTTGTTTAGAGCAGCTCTGGGCTGCTTCTGGGCTTGAAAAATGAGCATGACTGGTTGGATCTCATTGTAATGCAGGTTTGGGATGACAAGCAGTGGTTGCAGAACTTTCGGATTTGCAAGGCCACATTTCTGTATCTATGTCCCATTCTTGCCCCAGCCCTCCAATGCAGGGCCACTAAAATGAGAATTGTAATGACAGTGGAGAAGTGAGTGGCAGTTGCACTGTGGAAACTTCCATTGCTGGATTGCTAGTGGTCAGTGGGAAATCATATGGGAGCTGGAAAATCCTCTGCAGGCACTGTCATCATGCAAGTGTGCAAGGCCATTTAATCGTCTCCTGCTATGCAGAACTGTGACTCTCAGCAACTTGAAGGGCATAGTGGATGGATTTGTAGCAGTAGGGTTCCCAAACTGCTGGAACAACAGACAGCACACGTATCCTTATTTTGGCACCAGACCACCTTACAGCAGATTAACTCAACAGAAACAACTATTTTTCTGTGGTTATGCAAGCATTGGTGGATCACTGGGGATGCTTCACCGACACCAATGTTGGCTGGTCAGGGAAGGTGCATGATCCTTTTAACTTTAAGAACATAAGAATGTTCAGAAAGTTGAAAGCAAGCACTTTCTTTCCTGACCAGCCATTAAATATCACCAGTGATAAATGCCAGTAGTGATCCTGGGGAATCCAACCTACCCTTTGCTCCTCTTGCTCATGAAGCCTTGTATCAGTCACCTGAGCAGCAGCAAGGAAAGATTCAACTACCAGCCCCGCAGGTGCAGAATAACAGTGGAATGCACTTTTGATAGATTGAACGGATGCTGGCATTGTTTAATCACAAGATGGGATTTTTTTTCAATTCTGATCCAAATGGTTATAGCTGCCTGTTGTGTCCTGTGTAATATTTGTGAAGCAAAAGGGGAGAATTTGCCACTGGGTTGGACAGTGGAGGTGGAGTAGCTGTTTGCTGAGTTTGAGCAGCCAGAGACAAAGGCTATTGGAAGAGTTTATTGCAAAGCTATATGGCTAAGAGAGGCCTTGAAAGAGTACTCTAACAGTGAGCCACAGTAATGCATTATGGTGGACTTTGTTTTACCTGGTCCTGCTATTTTGGGGTCTGTTAGGAGTTGTGTGATGCATAGTGTACATCTGTGAATATAACCCTATCGATGCACTTATTCATTTTGCTGTGCTTATTTTACATTTATGATGATTACACTGTTTGTTGTGGACACTGAGTTGTCACACTGTACAGTAACAAGTAGGTGCTTTCAGAACTTCTAGGCACTTTGCAGAGTATGTTGTGAATTAATAAATATAAATTATTTTCCAAATCCTAGAGTTTTATTCACTAATAAAACCAGTCCAAGAAGAAATCTGTGCAATTTAAAAGCAAATACATTAAAAACTTAAATTAATGGAACAGAAATTAACAAGGGGAAAGAACACTCATGACTATTTTACATACACCTCAATCTGGCTTTTACAGGTCATAAGAACATAAGAATGGCCATACTGGGTCTGACCAAAGGTCTGTCCAGCCCAGTATTCTGTCTACCGGCAGTGGCCAATGCCAGGTGCCCCAGAGGGAGTGAACCTAACAGGTAATGATCAAGTGATCTCTCTCCTGCCATCCGTCTCCACCCTCTGACAAACAGAGGCTAGAGACACCATTCCTTACCCATCCTGGCTAATAGCCATTAATGGGCTTAACCTCCATGAATTTATCCGATTCTCTTTTAAACCCTATTATAGTCCCAGCCTCCTCAGGCAAGGAGTTCCACAGGTCAGTGTATGTGAAGTTGTGGTTATCCTTAATGGTGCTCAGGGTCAAGTGGTAGGGTTAGAGATGTGGCCCGTGATACCATGGTGAAGGGGAGTGTCAGTAGGTACTGTAATGGAGTTCTCCATGCACTGCAAAAGGAGATGAGCCAGTGATTGCTGAACCTATAGGTCCACAAGAGTCTGCAGCGTCTGTTTGCTATTGGAGAAGCCCTGTTATGTCCTGATGTATCCGACTCTCCTTTTCCTTTTGGGACTCCTGGGCCTTTCTCATGTCTACTCTTTCCTTCTCCAGGCTATCTGCAGTGTTCACCCTCCAGGCCCCTTGTTCACAATCTGATGCAGCACTGGTTTGCAGGATATCATTGAACCTGTCATTCCGAGAACTTTTCTTTCTCAGCCTTATCTCTCTCAAGCATTCCAGGGGTGTGGAGTGGGAACCCCTCAAAGCTGCAGTAGCAGCAGCTGCAGATAAAACACAGAGGTGCCATTGTCCATATAGTCACAATGAAAAGTGAAAATTGAGCAGTCCCTTCCCTTGCTCCCCTGAAGTTTTTTTAAACAAGACATGCTTATTGACATTTGTGCTTCGGAGTGCTTCTGTACAGCACCATTCATGGTGAATATGGTCTCCCAGGGGCTGAAGGAATTGCTTCATTGCATGAAACTGAGTATAGGGCAGTTGCACTGCATGCTCAGGCCATTTTCCACAGACTGTGGTGATTGTAACTAATATCTCACTCCTGAGGGTAACAAAGGCACAGAAAGCACAGCTTCTGCTGGCACCCCGAAGCTGCTGAGGCCTGTGTACTGCTAGCCTGTGTACTGCAGTGGTGCCTGCTGAAGTTGTTGCTGACTGACAGAGGGAAGAAATAAGGCTGTCATACCTAGAATCCTTTGGGAGAGGGTTGCAGAGTACCTCCATGAAAGTTTCATTTGAGAACTCTCAGAAGGATTCAAGGAACATCCCTGTGTACATAAACAAACTGCTCCAGATGTCCCCCCCCCCTTGCCTAACTCTACAGGGGAATGAAAAGCAAATGACAGTTGTACTGCTGCCTCTTCTAATATGAGTAAATTAATGAAAAATCAATAGCTGTACCATGTTAAGTTGGGGCACCATTAGTACATCATTGTAATGGGAAAAAACAATCACATACTTACCTGGGGTTCCTTCCCTTGCATAGGGCTCGCCCATGCTCGACTGCTAGGAGTGGCTGGACTGTGGTGGAGTCTCAGACTGGTCCAGGCCCCCTGTCGCATGTCCCCCATCTTTCTCTTCTTTGTCCTTGCTTTGGCACTGTGACAGGTTGACTTATTTATAGACTTTTCAGATTTCGATTTTGATTTTTTGTAATTTTGACAGAGCAGTGTTTTGTTTTTTAAGTATTTTTTCAGTTGTCTATCTCAGTTTTCTCTTGCAGAAAATTGTAGTGGGGGGCAGACAATATTTAATGACAGTAGACATTGATATTCAGAAAATTAAAGCTTAACCATTAAAATGCAAGTTGTCAGCATCACATGTCGATATACAAAGTAAATTTACTTATAGATAAATTCTCAAGCAGCATTTTTCTTCGTGTACATGTATATTTCTATTATCGATAGAAATATTTTTGTCAGTTTGTGTATGTGGTGAAATCAGTATTTACCAATAAAAATCAAATCCTTCCGAGTTTACCTATATAGCAGAAACTTGCCGTGCTGTGGAAGCCTCTTTTGCATTTCCTCTCTTTTCCCTGCTCCCCCTCACACATACACAAAAGAGGGGGCGTAGAACTAGAGTTGTAGAGCAGACTGGGAGGTAGGATCTTTGCAATTAATTCTTCAAACCCTTCCACCTACTGCTATGAAAAGGGGAGTTGATCCATTTTTTTTTTTTTACTGGAGTGATTGCTTTGTATGGCCACTGCCGGGAAACTGGAGAACTGCCATGGACGAATCTCTCCAGTGAGGTGGAAGTAGGTTATCTTCTCCCAGATAGCTGCATTATCTAGTTTGGTCCTTGCTTTGTTCTTCCTTGGCTGACCTCAGCTATAAGCCAAGAAAGAGCACAATCCCTTCCAACCTGCATATCAGTCTGTAAAGTTAACCTTTTCAGTGTCACTTTTTTATATATGGCAGTCAAGATTGCTGTAGTCACTCCCTTCTCCTGAAAACAGATTAACAATGCTAATGCCCAATGAAGTACTACACAGTAACTGTGCAGGCAATTTCTTCTCTAACATAAGAACGGCCTTACTGGGTCAGACCAGGGTCCATCTAGCCCAGTATCCTGTATTCTGACGGGCCAATTCCAGGTGCCACAGAGGGAATCAACAGAACAGGTAAATGATCAAGTGATCTATCCCCTGTCACCCATTCCCAGCTTCTGGCAAACAGGCTACGGACACCATCACTATCTATCCTGGCTAATAGCTACTGATGGACCTATCCTCCATGAACTTATCTAGTTCTTTTTTTAATTCTCTTATAGTCTTGGCTTTCACAACATCCTCTGGCAAGGAGTTCCACCAGTCAACTGTGTATTGTGTGGAAAAAATACTTCCTTTTGTTTGTTTTAAACCTGCCTATTAATTTCATTTGGTGATCCCTAGTTCTTGTGTTATGAGGAGTAAATAACACTTCCTTGTTTACTTTCTCCACACCAGTCATGATTTTAGAGACCTCTATTATATCCTCCCTTAGTCGTCTCTTTTCCAAGCTGAAAGTCACAGTCTTATTAATCTCTACTCGTATATCAGCCGTTCCATACCCCTAATCATTTTTGTTGCCCTTTTCTGAAACTTTTTCAATTCCAGTATATCTTTTTTGAGATGGGGCAACCACATCTGCATGCAGTATTCAAGATGAGCGTACCATGGATTTATATAGAGGCAATAATGATATTTTCTGGCTTATTATCTATCCCTTTCTTAATGACTCCCAACATTCTACTCTAGAATTGTTAATTGTAGATTTCAGAGCCCAGGAGGACCACAGTTTTTTGAAAACTGTTTTGAGCTGAATCTGACTTCTGTATATGGAACTTACTTGCTGAACTAGTTCCTTTTTCTGTAGCAGGGGTTACTTTACTTCACAGTTAGTTATTTTTTAAAGGGTATGCTTATATTTAAGGCTAAGATTTTTGCCATGGATATTTTTAATAAAAAGTCAGGGACTGGTCATGGGCTTCCACTTTATCACCCGTGACCTGTCCCTAACTTTATTGCTAAAAATATCTATGACAACATGGGAAATCACTGGGCTGTATGGGGCTGGCTGGGAGCTCTGGGATCCGCCTCTACCTGCAGCTCGGAGCTGCAGGATTCCCTGCCAACCACAGCGACCGAAAGCTGGAGGGGGCCCAGCCAGTAACGGTGGGGTCCCCTGACGACCACAGCAGCTGGAGTCTGTGGGCATCCTTCCACCACAGGTACCCCACAGCTCCTGGCTCCCACGGGAGGCGGCGAGACAATGCAGCTCCAAGCTGCGAGCTGAAGTCACTGAGATCTTTGGAAGTTGTGGATTCCGTGACCTCTATGACAAAATCGAAGCCTTACTTATAGTTAGTTCAGTAGACCTGAATTATGTTGCCATTAGTCAATGGATTTTTGGCTGAGCAAAGCAAGATCTTGCACTCAACTTGATGGCATTTCTTAGTCACACACTAACTTTTGAATGCTGCATCCAATCAATTCCAAAGTTTTTGGCAATGTTCTGGGCAGCACCCTCTTCATTTTTTTGGAGAGAGTGGCGTGCAAATTAGAAAGCAGAGAAGGGAAAAGGGAGGACACGGTGCCCTGGCATCCGGTTTTCAGATCCAGCAGTTTCAGCCACCTCTGTAGTTGTCTGTTGATCAAGAACTAGTTGAGGGCATCCATTAACATCTTCCAGCATGAAAATACCCATTCTGGGCTCTTCCCATATTTCCAATACCATTTAAAAATGCTGACACATATAATGACTTATCTCTCAGACAAAAGTGGGGAGGGGGTGGCAGCAGTGGGCTTGGAGGTATGCAGAGAGGCACAAACAGCCCATGGTATGGAGGGAAAGGTGAATGCGAAACAGAGTCCTTGGCATGGTTAGGCTGCCAAGGTTGCAGGAAATGCCAGAAATACAGGGAGGTGGAAGGTTGATATTCAGGAAGCTTGTTGTGGGGAATGGAGGAGTGCAAGAAGCTCCTGGTGTGTGCAGTATACTTGGTCTACAAAAGTAACCAAGTGTGTGACCATCTAGTGTATTATGTTTTTTTTTTTTTTTTTTTTTAAATCTTATTTCTTCACCAAGGTACTATGTGATGGGTGTATCTTATAAATCAAAAAAAAAAAATCTACAAATCTAGCAATCTTCTCTTCTAGCATCAGCAAGTGTCAATATTGGCCAGCTGGAACATCAGCTTATATTATCAGTGGATCCCTGGAGGATTCGCCAGATTTTAATTGAGTTGCATGGCATGACGTCAGAACGCCAATTCTGGACAATTTCTAGCAAGGTAAAATATTTCTCATAGTATAGCCAATTATGTGCAGTAGAAACTCAGTTACGAACACCTGAGTTAAGAACTGACCAGTCAACCACACACCTTCATTTGGGACCGGAAGTATACAATTAGGCAGCAGCAGAGGTGGGGGTGGGGAAATCTAGTACAGTACAGTGAAGTGTTAAACATAAACTACTAAAAAGGGGGGGGGGGGAAATGCAGCATTTTTCTTTTCCATAGTAAAGTTTCAAAGTTGTATAAAGTCAATATTCAGTTGTAGACTTTTTTGAAAGAATAAACATAACATTTTGTTCAGAGTTATGAACAACCTCCATTCCTGAGGTGTTTGTAACTCTGAGGTTTTACTGTAGTTGCATACTGTAAACTCCTTTCACTTTGGGAATGTGATGCAGTAATTGGAGAAGAGATTGACTGTCGTGACTCCTGGATTCTGATTTTTTTTTCTCCTTTTCTGACTGTGACACCTTAGGTAACTTGCTAACTTCTGTTTCGTTCCCTGTCTGTATAATGGAGGAGATGATGATATAGCTAAGAATTCTATATTTTCTGTAAAAAGTTATAGATGTGTAAAGTATTGCACATCTTACTCTGATATGCTTATCATGTTGCTTCCTTGAGTTAGTTAGAAATTGCTTTTAAATATGAAACTGTCTATAATACAGTCTCTGGTTCTCTTAAGTCTCTATTTTTATTTTAAAATCCATACCTAAAAAAATGCTACCATTCTGCTCTTTTGACTTAAATTTCTGTAATTTACTAGTAATTGGCAAAAAAGCTGTCTTCCATTTGCAGTTGAGTAAAATCTTTTTTTTTTTTCTTTTTGACTATTAAATATTCAAAAAATCAACAAAATAGGATACCAAGGGATTTGTGTACTTTGTCATGTGGAGCAACTAGTGTGTTTTTATTTGCATATGAACCCTGTGTAAACTTACGTTTGAAGAGTTTTTAACTGTAGTATTCACATCCAGTTAATAAGAAATTTAATCTTGTATGTTGAAGAGTTAGAAATGACATGTGAGGAACTGCTCTTTTCTTTGTGTGTTTTTTTTCACAAATTTGGTCACTAATGTTTACAGTGGTTTAACAGTTCAAAAAATCTGTTCTCATTCAAATATTGTATATATTTATCTCTTAGTGGGAAGTACCAAATGTTTATGGCAGTGTTATCCTAGGAATTAAAGACAACTTGACTAGAGATTTGGTCTACATCCTGATGGCAAAGGGGTTACACTGCAGTGCAATTAAGGTGAGCAAACTATATATAAATAAAGAGTTCATGGTCTTGATGTTTAATAATACAGATCATTCTCCCTTAAAAATATCCTGTTTTTCAATAAGACTTGACAACTATACATAAGTTCTGCCATATTTTAGTTGCTTATGAAAAAACTGCTGTGCAGTAGGAATAGCCTAGTACATACTGATAAAAGTAGATGTATTCTTGGTGTAATAAGAACATAAACTAAATGAGGTGTATTCTTTTGTAACATACAAATAAAAGCATAGAGTAGGGTTTGAAGTACAGGACCTGGGAGTCAAGAGATCTAGGATTATATCACGGCTGTTAAGATTAAGACCAGCTTTGTGTTTAAAGCTTGACTGTTCTAAGTGCTCTAAAATCCATATGAGTAAACAAATTGCCTAAAAATGTGGTGTGCCTCATGGGGGCACTGGCTGTTGTTACTGATTCAAATTTGGGCCTCTTGACCAAGGAGTTTGTTCCCAAGATACAGCCACTAAGGGAAAAGCAGCTTTTCTTAAAGTTGACACATCTTGGCAATGTTTTTTGCTCACAGATAGAGATTAGAGCAGGACTCTGATCATTGAATGCCCTAGGGTTGCCCCAACAGAGTTCCTGTTACATATCAACCCTTCGGGGGGGAAATCTGATTAAAATGTTTGAAGCAGTTTGCTTCTCCAGTTATGTACGCTAATGTTCACATGCCTAAGGCATTACACTGAGCAAGTGTGCAGAGAATCTATTTCGAAAACTACTTGTACATCACAGTGTCTGGGTTGCTCCGAGGGTATACTACAGTCATCAAGTCTGAGCATCATGTGAGGCTCTGAGTTCAGATCCAAACCAGGGCAGAAATCTGAACTAAAAATAGCTCAAAATTACTCCAATCTGCTCTGTCAAAGTGGGGGGAGGTGTTATTTTGAGGAAATGTAATCTGAGAACAACAGAATATACAGAAGGTGCAGAAACTAGTTTCTTAAACCTACAGAAGTAAACGTGGAGTGGGAGGGTGAGGGTGATTGGAATGGGAGAGTAGATGGGAATGGGAATGTTTAACTCAGAGATCTGACCCTTCTCTCTATTCCCCTCCCCCCCCCCGCCATGTGAGCTGGGATCTGGGGGTCCCTGCCACATGTGTGCGCCAGGATCTGATATTTCCTGGTTTTCAGAATCCTGAGTTTTTCTAAATTCAGTATTCTGGAAGGACGTAGCTATCACTGGACAACCCTGATTCTTTGTTAATAAAGGTTTGGGTTTTTTTCCCTGCCATTTAATCTATTTGCAACTCTGCAACAAACTTCCTATAGCAGGGTTGGCAGACTACAGCCTGTGGGTTGTGTCCGGCCCCTCAGACCTCTTAATCCAGCCCCTGGGGAGTGGGATCGGCAGCTTGCCCCACTCTGCTCACCCGGCAGTGTTAGTGGCTTACCCCGCTCCAGTGCTCCAGCTGGGGAGTGGGGTCAGCAGCTTGCCGCACTCTGCCCACCCGGTGCTCCCATGTGTTCAGGTGGGACCTGCATGAGGGCACACGTTACTGCGGCTGCATAACCCAAATGCGCCTCACATGCCATCAGCCTGGAACATGCAAGCTCGTATGCCTGCTACTTGTTGGCTTAGGGTGATTCTGCTGTTTTAGTAGTGTCAGTTTTCCATTGCTGAGGATAAAACAGAGTAGTTGGCCAGGGAGTGCCAGCTGCATTATTCACAATAATCAAAGAGGGCGTGGAAAGGGGTTAAGTTTGTTTTAATTATTGTAATACGTTGTTATGATATATTTATAATAGTAAGATTTTGTTTATTTCCACTAAAATGTATCTTTATTAAATAATGTTTATTTGAATATCTCTGAATTGTTAATTTTGTGAGCATTCAAGGCCCGCCATGCAATTTCCATACCCAGATGTGGCCAAAAAGTTTGCCCACCCCTGTTCTATAGTCTGGGCTTGTCACTTAACATCTCTGTGCCTTAGTTCCCCACCAATAAAATGGGCATAATACTGAACTCGCTGAAGTATTGTGGGGCTAAATTCATTAAGGTGGAGTTTTTGCTTAGGACACATTAATGATTAACACAGTAATTTATCTAAATTTGGAAAAGACTTCTTGCAACTAGCTAACACTTTTGCGGATTCTTTTGAATGAATATTCGACATTGAAACCCTGTTTCTTTGCCTCATAGTTCCTGGTTAATGAATGATAGGATGAAACTATAACCATTTTGTAACTAGAAAACTCCAGAATGTGTCTTGAGTCTTGTGACTTTTTTCCTTTTATAGTATGTTTTTTCTTCTGAACCTTTTTATTTTGCTTGAAGAATTAGGGATTATAGTACCCCTGTGTCTTTCAGGATTTGATAACATTTACTGTAGCATATTTGGCTCAATCTGAAATTTACTTACTTCTTATTCAAAGATTAGGGCTTGATCCTGAAAGGTAGCAAGAATCCACAACTCCCATTACATAGGTGCCAAGACTTGAAGTAATCCAGAATAGATTAAAACAATGTTCCAACACTTTTCTTCTTCTTGTAATTCAACCAAAGTAGTGGTGTCACTTTCACACATGCTGTGCTTTATTACAGGATTTTGTCCATGCAAAGCAGCTTTTTGCTGCTTGCCTGGAGCTTGTGACAGAGTTTTCTCCAAAGCTGCGCCAGGTCATGCTGAATGAGATGCTGCTCTTAGATATTTACACTCACGAAGCAGGAGCAGGGGTTTCTGGAGAACGTCCTCCTTCTGATTTGATCAGCAGAGTCCGAGGATATTTGGAAATGAGGGTACCTGGTAAGAATGTAGCTGACCAATCTCTTAGGAACGATACAGTAAAATGCAAAGATGGTAACAGATTTGTAAAAGCGAGAACATTCAGGGTTCTGTGACCTTCAGTGCTTAGGTTATAACCAGGAACAATAATGAAAAATAGTAAGGTATTAAATAAATATATTTTTAGTTGTCTTAGTGAGTGTTAGCATCTTGAGGTGAGCTAGCTTTCCATGGACTGCACTTTGCCAATTTCCTTTAAATAGAGCTAGACAAATAACTGGTTTTTGTTCTCTGGCAACTTAGGGGGGAAAAAATTGGTTTGACCCAAACTGAAACACATTTTTTGCATGCTTTTTGTTGTAGCCATTTTGGTCCCAGGATATTAGAGACACAAGGTGGGTGAGGTAGTAGTTGGTGAGAGAGACGAGCTTTTGAGCTTACACAGCTCTTTATCAGATGACCTGTGTAAGCTCAAAAGCTTGTCTCTCACCAACAGAAGTTGGTCCAATAAAAGATATTACCTCACCCACTTTATCTCGCTGAAATCATTTGGAATTTTTGGCAAGTCAAAAAAAACAACCACCACCTTTGTTTTGGATTGAGTAACTTTGTTTCCAGACTTTTTAATCTTTTTTAAATAAAAGCAAAGGAAGTGATGGGCTCTATGTATGGAGGAGATGGTGGTCCTCTTTATACCTTTATACTTTATCACAGTAGCCCAGTGGTTAGGACACAGTTACAATGTGGGAAACCCACATTTGAATCTCTACTCTAAAGCAGGAGTTTAAATCCAGGTCTGTCCCCTCCCAGCTGAGTTCTCTAACCACTGCTGTAAGGGTATTCTGGGGTTTATCTCTCAGTCCCTCCTGTTTTGAAGATGTTCTGCTTCATGTAAATAATTAAACACTGGATCAGGGATTTGGATGAGGGAGAACCAAGTTCCAAGAGAGTGCCCTAATGACCTGGCAGGAGAGAGTTTTTCTTTCTCTCTCTCTCTCTCTCTCTCTCTCTCTCTCTCTCTCTCTGATGATTGTTCATTGGTATTTTAACAAATACCGTTTTGGAAGCTGGATACTGCAACTTCTGTTTACAATCTTCTAAATGCTATGGCCTGCTTTTCATAAGCATGGAACACCTAAAGCTACGAGATAAGTTAATGGAAGCTGCTGATGCTCATCTCCTCTAAAAATTAGGCCTCCTCTATATCCATCTACCATGTTTGCTACTATAAAATATAAGAAGCTTAAATGCTTTTATCGTGGGGATATATATGTTTTGGTACAGTGTAGGTCTAACCACACAACTCCTGGTCTTAACTGAAATTATTTCCAGATCTTCCCAGCTGTTTGATATGTTTATAAATGCTAGTGTTTCATGGGGGGAAAAAACTCATGACCTAATATTAGCTGATGAGCTAAACATTTTTTTAAAATCTCTTCTAGATATTCCTCTTCGACAAGTTGTAGCAGAGGAATGCGTTGCCTTCATGTTAAACTGGCGGGAGAATGAATACTTAACTATGCAAGTTCCTTTACTTCTGGTTCAGACTAATCCTTATGTGAAGGTAATGGATGTTCAGACTGAAAGGGGCAAGATGCCATACTATGCCTCTTTTCTTTTTCTTTTTCTTTTTCTTTTCAAGACTCCAGTACTTTTGAAGGCATGTGTCATTCTTCATTGTTTCTGTCAAGTTTAATTCTAACTGCAGTAATGAGTGGGAAGAGGTCTTCCAAAGAACCAAATACTGTGTAGCAAAACTAAGCACTGTTGGTTGAAATTCAGGATTATCTAGAAATAAGGTTGATTTTGTGTCTGGATTCCATCTGTACTACAAGAGTAACTGAGACAGGAGATGTGGCTTACACTACCTTTGTCCACTGACCTGGCAGCAATCTTGTTTCATCAGTATCTAGCACAAGAGGGACATAAACAGTAATGAGTAATCTGCCTATACCAAATATTGAAACAGTGCTGTGAATAGGTTTCAGAGTAGCAGCCGTGTTAGTCTGTATTCGCAAAAAAGAAAAGGAGTACTTGTGGCACCTTAGAGACTAACAAATGTATTTGAGCATAAGCTTTCATGAGCTTTCCACCGAATACATCCGATGAAGTGAGCTGTAGCTCACGAAAGTTTATGCTCAAATAAATGTAAGTCTCTAAGGTGCCACAAGTACTCCTTTTCTTTAGTGCTGTGAATGGGTTCCCTGCCTCAATTATATTTGGGACATGAATTATTTCAGTAGGAAATTTAGGTGTGAAAGGGATTAAAGATTGGGCCTTAAGTGTGTTGTATTCATAGAGCTATTCATTTTCCTAATAAACTTCAGTGGTTTTAAGTTTCCAACTCCATATGTTAAATATAACTGTGGCATTCAGACACCTATCGTTTTGGAGTTCTACTTTTCAAAAATATTTTTTTTGTGACAATATTATGATTATCAGATTATTATGTTAAAGCAAAATACACACACACATTGGTTTTAGTGGTGAAAAATCTTCTGATCTACTCAGCCTGCTTTGCAGTCACTGTTGATATTTTTAACCTTTTTTATATTCATATTTTGCTTGCTAGAATGGATAGATAAATGCAGCTATTAGTTTTGCAGTGTTACTTGAATTCTGATTGGATCAAGAATGGAGCATTGTTTTCTTGGACCTGTTGTGGTTTCCCTCGGCTGCATCTTTGTATTAAAAATAAATATATCTGCAGTTTGCTCCCTTTTAGGAAAATTAGTTGCATTAGTTTGCAAGCTCCTCAAGCTCCCGGTTAGATGGCCTGTGTCAAAGAGTAGTCATCCCTGCCACTGTGTTATGAAATAGCCTATTTAGACCAATAATCCCTTTTATCCCTTGTAAATATGCAAAGAAGCTCTAGCCATTGTATTTTTGCTGTTTTGTTTTGCTTAGTTGGGGCAACTTTTGGCTGCTACATGCAAAGAACTTCCAGGCCCCAAAGAAAGTAGACGGACAGCTAAAGACCTTTGGGAAGTTGTTGTGCAGATCTGCAGTGTATCCAACCAGCACAAGCGAGGGAATGATGGCAGAGTGAGTTTAATAAAACATAGAGAGTCTACATTAGGCATTATGTACAGGTATGTGTCCATGAATTATTTAATAAAATCAATCTTTGAATTCTAAATTTGTCCTTGTCTTCATTCAGGAATTGCCCTGTTTTTCAGCAATCAGTGGCCAGCAAGTAGCATAGCTACAACAGGCTGGGTGTTTTTACTAAAGAGCATTCAGTGCAAATCCCACCTGCCCTTGCCTACTCTTAGGGGTTGGCATTGATATAGTCATACTGATTGTTGAACAAGGCTATTCCCAAAAGTGGACAAGGCCTTTGAATATTTAAGGTGAAATCCTGACTCCACTGAAGTCAATGAAAAAAAATCCTATTGACTTCAGTGGGCCCATGATTTCACCTTGAATATCTGAGACTCTAATTTTATTTGATTTAACCCAGAGGCACCCACACTACGTCCAACTGAGAGCCATTTGCAGCTTGTCTGTAGCCAGTGTCTCCAGGCCTCTGCCCAGATTACAGTGATGTAGTATATGCTAGATCTCTGGTCTTCACAGGCCAGCGCTCAGTACTAAATCGTTTGCAGGGCTTTGTTTAAGAATAAAACTTTGTGGGCCATGCTTTAGCCATCCTTGTGCTGATCTGGTTAATATGTATCTAAAACCAGGCTGCTTTGTCTTTCAGTACTATGTGATTGGCTGGAGGACAGGGTACACAGGCTTGCTTTTTATGTTCTTGTGATTTACATATTTTCTGAAGCAAAAGGGAGCCAAGGCCTAGATGTACACTGAGATATTGAACCTGTTATGACTCCTCCAGTTCAAACAATAAAAGGTGATAACCTTGTCTTGATATGAAAATTATTTAGAACTTGTTGGTAAAGGATCCATCCCTTGCTTGAAATGTGTGATGGTGAGAATTTCAATGTCCAGCAGTATTAGCAACTGTATATACAGTAAAAACAGCTAGAGTATACCTTTGCATATTAGTCTTTGGCTCACTGCTTTGATCCCAGCCTGTAGAATTATGAAAAAGTTGAGTAGTTCACACAGTAACTGACCATGGCCTCTACTGCCGTGCACTAAAAGTTCTCTTCATGTGATTGTATATGTCCATTCCACTTCAGGTGTCTGCACACCAGTGCACTGGAGCTGGAGAACCTTTTTGCATAGCAGTATTCATCATGGCATTGCATGTGCTTTCTGCACACTCGTGCTGCTAGTCGATGGTATAACAGTCAAAGCTACCCTGACCCTCCCTCAGTTCCTTCTTATTCCCCTTGGTCAGCAGTTGTTGCACATGTGAGCTCTTCTTATTCCTTGCCTTTCTCTTTAGATCCCCTCTAAAGAAATAATTTATTGAGAAAAATTCTTTAGCTTAATTAATTAGTTTGTAGTGATACTCATTTTAAGCTTCGTTTATACATTTTTTTTTTTTTCCCCCTTTGAGCTTCAGCTTGGTACCGGGACATGCCAAAGTCCCCAGCTTTCAAACATCATTCAGTCCATGCCAGTTAGCAATCCCCACTGCAGCTTCTTAAAGTATTTAGGAGACAGTCACATTAGGCACAAGTGCCTTATATGGAAAACTGAAAAGTTGAAAAATTGGAGAGAGTTCAGAGGAGCCATTAGAATGATTGATTATAATGATAGACTTAAGGCACTCAATTTATTTAGCTTAACAGAGGGATGGTAAATGGGTGACTTGATTATAGTCTGAAGTACCTCCAGGGGCAACAGACAGTTAATAGTGGATTCTTCAATCTAGTTGACAAAGATATAACATGATTTAATGGCTGGAAGTTGAAACTGGCAAATTCAGACTGGAAATAAGATGTAAATTTATACCAATGAGAGTAATTAATCTTTAAAACAATTTATCAAGAGTTGTGGATTCTTCATCATTCACAATTTTTAAATCAAGATTGGATGTTTTCCTAAAAGATGTGCTCTAGGAATTATTTATGGGAAATTCTATGGCTAGGGTGACCATATGTCCAGTTTTGGCCGGGACAGTCCCCCTCCCCCCAACCCCCCCCCCTTTTTTTTTTTTTAAGTCCTGTCCCGCCGTCCTGCATTTGTCCTGTTTGCTCTTGCCAACCTGATCAGTGTGCACTAGGGAGCTTTAATGCATAGCAGTGGGGTCCACATAGGAAGTTAGTGTGTGGTACAGTATGTGTGCTGTAGATTTACACCCCAGCTTGCTGTGCACTATTTCATCTCTAGAGTAAACAGTCCCTAAGGCTCCCTCATGCTCCCTATGTATTAAGCAATGGACTATGCTAAAATAAAAACAAAGGACAAATTAATTTTAAAAATATTGTTCTTGGTGTAACATTTAAAATGGAACAGTCCAACGTCGGTAATGGAATAAAGGAAAAACAATGACTAGCATTCCTCCTTAATGCTCCCTGTATATATACAAAACTGGAATTAAGAATATTTCAATAGTACTACTGTATTATTTCTGATGGACAAATGTTTCTATGCACTTTCAGTTCTGTTTGATACCTTACACATGTAACATGTATCTCTTATTTAGGAATGAATTACTCTCTTTTATCAAAAAGTTACGGGTAAGTTTTATGTTGCAGAATTTAACATCTATTTTGTTATTGACACTTTCCTTTGACATATTTCATGGACCATGTTACCTATTACTTTGGAAAAGGTTGAGTGTTATGTAAATATTATTTTTGTATGGCAGATTATATAATTGGGAATTTATCTAACTAACCATACGAACAATGCTTTGCTGAATAGGTTGCTTAAAATTCCACTAGCTTCTGACAGCAGAGATCTTATTAAGCTAACGATCACAGAATGAGGTAGATAAACTTTAATAAATAGACGATAACCATAAAACCAGCATTCACTTAAAGATGACATAGCTGACTTTGTTTACAATTAGGAATTCAGATTAAATTGTCTGTCTTTTCTGTTCAAACTGACCCCTTCCCTATTACCTTAAAGTCCAATGTGGACTGTATTTTATACGCCCCTCCCCCAATCTAAATACTTCCAAAGGGGAAGACTGACAGCTGCTATTTGGATCACAAGAAACACATGCACAAGTCAGAAAGTAATGGTTTTTTTTATTTTTATTTGTAGAGCATTATAGTACATATTGCCCTTAAGAGCCAGAAGACAGCCAGGAGGGGAATAAATATGCACAGTGGCCTAAAATAAGTACCATTTATTTAACATCTTCCTGAGTAGTTTATTAAGAGACTGTCTTTTAGGGCTTGTCTACACAGGGAGCTATTCCTGATTTCCTCCATGTGCTGGATGCTCTTCTTCTGAATTAGTTTAATTCATTTTGGAAATGGATTAAGCTAATTGAGAATAAGGCACTCTTCTTGTGGAATAAGAGCATCCACACATGGAGCTAATCAGGAGTAGTTAATCTGATTTAAATTCACACTATTCCTTATCCTAGATTAATCTCCATGGGTAAATAAGTCTTCAAACAACTATTATGAGTCAGTTTTCTTTGTTGCAAAAGTCCTTGTAAAATTGTCTTAAACCGATTGAGAGATACACCTGTCCTGGAAGAAATAACACTGATATGCTTTGGCTATTCCTGATGTTGAGAAGAGAGAAAATGGGCTATTGTGTAATCTATTTTTTTTTTTTCCTTCCATCATAGGAACCACTGGTTTTGACTACAATATTATCCCTGTTTGTTAAGCTTCATAACGTTCGGGTCAGTACAGTGTCATCATTATCATCCTTCCTTTTTTTGAATTGCATATTTGCTTCTGTAACTCCTATTTTAATGTCTTTCTCCTCTTAGGAAGACATTGTGAATGATATTGCAGCAGAGCATATTTCTATTTGGCCATCAACTATTCCCAAGTAAGATAACTATTAATATAAAATACTGTTTGGTAAATCTTATAGGGGGTGTTTAGTTTTTTTTTTTTTAGCAAAATGACTTCATTTTTAAATTAGATCTGAAATCAGCTTGTTTGTTTCAATATAGTGATTGACATTACAAAACTGTCTCTTCCTTTAGCCTTCAGTCAGTGGATTTTGAAGCTGTAGCTGTTACCGTAAAAGAGCTGGTCAGTTATGCCCTGACTATAAACTCAAACAACCACTTCTGGTTAATTATCCAGGCAGATATTTATTTTGGTAAGTGAAACCAACATCTGTTAGGTGGGGGGTGGGTGGGTGGGTGTGTGTGCGTGCGTGCACGCGCACCGCGTGTCCTTGCATGCACTGTGCTCTGTCTTCAGAGTTACTTACCCTGATAGCTTTTGATCTTATGCAAAAGATGTATGCTATATCTTACATACTAATCATTTATCAATAAAAGCTTAAACAGCACAGAGCTTTTAAAAATGGCACTAACTTTGGACTCAAATATGTAAATGGATCGGCAAGGGCAGATCTTGAAGTGCATGCAGTGTTAAAGTCAGTGAGATTCCATGTGGTCATGTGAATCACCCTGCAGGATGGGGCTTTGGGTTCTTTTTAATTTATTTTAAAAACTTTAAGTAATTGGACTTCAAATCTTCAATGCTAAAGGAAAAAGTTAAGAAACTAATACTCTAATTTATATACCAATCTGTAGAATCAGGTGAATATTTGTATTCAGTGGTCCAAAAAAAATTAGTGAAATGTAGTTGTTATGAGGCCCTTGCTGGAGTAGGGCTCAGAGTTGGTAACTCCCTGCCTAAATTGGAATGTTTTTAAAAATACGATTCTAATAACCCAGCTCAGCCCTGTCCATGTTGGCAAATCAAATAGTAAGGGAAAACCAGTTAAGCAGCTTAGACATTGTTCTTCAAATTCATTGTAAGGGTCAAGATAAGCAAGACATGATAAATCCTGCTCCCTCCCCACTCCATTCATGGGTACAGAGGTTCCCCAGACAGTGAAATTGTGCCATTCTGCTGCATGAGAGTGGAATGCAAGATTCAGAGAAGTGGGGACTGTGCAGGGAGTGCCCACTCCTAGGCAGTATGGTGGTCATTTTCATGAGGTGTTATTGGGATTGGGTAGGCCAAAATATGGGAGGATCTGCTACTTTACAGTTCCTTGGTGTTTCCTTAGTGTAAGTGAAGACTGCTTTAGAGGCATGAGCTTCTATTTCAGCCATTGGTCTGAAGTAGCTTCTATGTAGTGGGTCCACAGGCTTGGAGAGAAGGTACCTTACCTTACCTTACCACCTTTCTCCCCTTGTCTGCTCAGTTCTTATCCTAGCTCCTCACTGGACAGAAGATTTGGGCTATAAAGCAATTCATATGTCTATAGTGCAAGTTAAAGGGGAAGGTATTCATTTCTTGTTTGATTCATTTGGATACAAGTGTTTCTTCCCCTAAACTGTTGGGTTATAAATGGCTGTTGCATTTTGAAGGTGTATGTAATGTTCCCTGTATAGTTCGTGGGTCAGATACCATTCTTTTGTGGGGAAAAGCCCACATGGGTCCTAGAAAATTTGAGTTTCCACTTGCAGTGTTTCATTCAAATTCTTTTGAAAGAACAGTCTCTCAGAATGATAAGGCACCTGTCAGTTGCATGAATCTGTGAATGTTAAGAGATTCAAGCAAATCTGAGTGTACCAGGAGGGGCTTGTGTGCAGAGGAAACTGCCTCTGCACTGCTTCCTTGGCTCCCCACTTCGAAATAGCAGCATGTAACCTGCATTCTTCCTCCGAAGGTGAGGAAATTGCTCTTGGTTCTACTAAGAACAGTGGGTGGTACTGATACTAGTAGTACCAGTTGGAGCCATAAAATAGTTGCATGCCAGCACAGAACCATTCAGATAAGCGTCGAGTTGTGGTGGAGCCAGTGTTCTAAGCTGAGAGAGCAGTGGATGAGAGCATTTGGGACTGCAGTGGGAAAATCAAATATAGTAGTTCAGTGACCATATTTGCCATTTCTGTCCACATCTGTCCAATAGTTTGAACTGAATTAGTGCAGGGAGACATTTACAAGATTTTTTTTTTTTAGCTGATGTACTAGGAACATCTGTGCAATATTAGGAGTACAACAGTGTATGAACAAGCATTTCAGGTGCTTGCAGTTACTGGGAATGTCAGCATTCTCTAATACGGATAAAATGCCAGAGTTCAAAATCTACAATCTGATTTCTAGCTCTGTTTGCTTATTCCTGTCACCCCATACCTGAGCTGCCATTTGACTCTGTTCTTTCCGTCCTGGACCCTGTAAATCCACTTTGAGGCCACTAATCTTCTGTGAAGCCTTGACTGTGGCCTTGAATGTTTTGAAATAAAAATCTATAGCAGCACCTGCTGACAGTCTTCAGTCCAGCTATGGCAGTGTGTTGGTGCTCTGATATTACAAATGGTGCATGTTGGAAGCCCCTGTGTGTAGCAGAGAACTTATTCAGAGTGAAGTAGAAGTGTGGCAAATTAACCCCAGGGGCAAGCATAGTGGTACAAATTAAACTATTTTTAAAAAGTCCCCCTGCCCTCCCCAACTCATCAGAGTGAAAACTTTTTAAAATATGAAAAATAATTAAGAGAAACTTGCTTAAAACTCTTGGCTTCATGGTTGTTAATGAGCCTTACCGAGTAATCTAAGTGTTTCACGTATTCGTAGCAGAATGTCTTACCACATAGTGGTTATAGTATTGTCACCACCATATACATGTATGCATTTATACCTGGGTGATGAGTAATTCTTCAAGTAGAATTAAACTGTAGTGAACTTTAAAATTTGTCACCATTTTGTGTATGGATGTATTAAATATTAGTGTGAATAATTCTGTAAGCTGTTACAAATGTTTACATTTTGATTTCTGAGGTTATTCTAACTTTTTCCTCCCCGCTGTAGCAACAAATCAATATTCAGCAGCCCTTCATTATTACCTTCAAGCAGGAGCAGTATGTTCTGATTTCTTTAATAAGATGGTATCACCTGATGTATACACAGACCAGGTGAGTTATGCTGTTCAAATATTTGGCACACTGGAAATACTTTTCTGGATTCATAGACATGAGACAAATGTACGCTAATCAGGGGTGGACCTTATTTGACCACATAAATTAATATATTGAGTGTCTGAATGTATGGATATTTAGCTATTTTAAATGACATAGATATAAATATATTTCCTTCATTGCTTGAAACTCATAAAGTCTGCAGGTTTCTACTGTGCTGATGCACAGGTGGGTGGGTATGTCTTTTTACTCATATTTTAAGTAACTTGTAGAGATTATGTGCTCAAACTACTAATGGAAAGCACACTAACTGATGTTGGATTTATATATACCTGAGTGGAATCATCAGAATATTTATGCAATTATACATCAGCAAACTAATAATCAACCTTTTACAAAGTTTGTAATGTATAGTTAACAATTTTAAAATGTATCTATGCATTTCTAAACTACACCCTTACTGTACAAGATGAGCACTGGATATGGATTATATAAATAGTGAGAGCAGTTCCTTCACCTACTCAAAGTATAACCATAGACTTCTGTCTTTGAGCACAAAGTCACGCTTTTTTGGGGGAATGCCGTGGTGAACAAGGGTGCCTTATAACATGGCCTCAGGGTGGTGAGGGTAGGACTGTAACTTGATCTCCTTTGCAAATAATGTTTTATGGTATATCTACACAGCAATGTGAGCCTGGGTTCAAGCCTAACCCCCATTGCATCCACACGCCAATTGTTAACCTAGAGTCCAAGCCCTATTGCTTTCCTGTATGCATGCAGCCCCGGCTTGACTCTGGTTCCGGAAGTCCTCTAGATGTATCCCAAAGTTCTTTGGGGCAACTTCGTTAGACCTCTCTACACCAACAATCTGTGGTGCAGTCTGCTGCACTCTATACTACAAACAGAAGCCACACTTCCCTTTGCAAATGAGCGGCTCAGATCAGCATTAACCCAATGTCGTCTGAACACCAGTCTGCAAGCATACTATCTGAGATCCTGTGGGGTATTCAGTGGAGACCAATGAGAAGATGCTTTTTTGCAAAGAGAGCTGCTTCCTGTTCACAAGCATGCAGCCAGATTTTTTTGAGCACGCTGTCTGTGTGCCCTTGCACATGCAGCTCCAAGGAGATATGGGGGCAGAGTTGAGTGGAGACTAAGCAGCTGCCTTGCAGGGATGGAAAGTGACAAAGCTCCTGGCTCAGCACGGCCATGCGAGGGATGACCCCCAAAACCTAGGCCACTCCCCGTCCCTGGCTGGGAGCCACTTGGTCTCCACTCCACTCCGCTCCCTGGGGCTGTATAGCAGGTGTGCCCAAACAGTGTGTACTGTGAGCGTGGCAAATGGGAGTCAGCCCCTAAACTTCCCCACAGCCTCCTGGGGATCCTTTAGCTCTTCCCTGGAGATGCACTTCACCAGGCTGCAGCTGGCAGCAGCCAGGCTGGGTGGGTGTGTTTTTCCTTTGAAACCTGTGTTTGACATAAAACTTCAAAACAAATAGACAAAAATAAATTAAAAAAACAAGAAAAACACCTTCATTGAACATACCATTTTAAAAATTAAGAATTGCAAAAGTTTCATTTTAATAGTTTGAGTGTCCTAATTATCCTCTGAACAGATGCACGTGGCATTTTACTGCCAATGTGACTGCACCTAGAGGTGGAAAGCCCAATTCTCAGATTAGATGGTAGTTCAATATAAAGCCTTCTCAAACTGCAGACATTCTACTGAGCCAGCCACCAAAGGAGCTAATTGTGCAGTTTATATACTTGTGCTACTTATGGGCACTTGAGTCCCATCAATAGTACTGTCTCAGGAAAAAGGGTGGGCAGTAGAGTTTTCCCACAGTGCAACACATTCGTAGGGCTAGTGTGTCAATACTAGCTGAAAGGCGCTAGGCTCACTAGGACAGAGTTACTTTGACTGGGGTCTGTGCACTGCAATGTGGATGCCAGAGCCCTAGGTTCAAGCACGGGTCAGAAAATCCTTAACCTAGGTCAGTGGTTCTCAAACTGTGGGTCGTGACCCCATTTTAGTGGGGTCACCAAGGCTGGCTTAGAGTTGCTGGGACCCAGGGCCAAAGCTAAAGCCCAAGCCCCACCACCCAGGGCTGAAGCCCTCAGGCTTCGGCCCTGGGTGGTGAGGCTTAGGTTACAGGCCCCCTGCCTGAGGCTGAAGCCCTTAGGCTTCAGTTTTGCCCCCCCTCCCCCTCCCCGCATAGGGCGGTGGGGCTCAAGGTTTTGCTTTGGCCCCCCATCCTGGGCTTGGGCAGGCTCAGGCTTCGGACCCCCTCCTGGAGTCATGTCGTAATTTTTGTTATCAGAAGGGGATCGCGACGCAATGAGGTTTTGAGAATCCCTGACCTAGGTTTAAAATGTAATGTAGATGCTCAAGCTTGGGGCTCCCTGACATGGGTCAGCTGATTAGAGTCCCACTAACCCTAGGGTTAATTGCTGTGTAGACATAGCCTTAGAGCCTTGGCCTCTCAACAGAAGGTCCCTGTGTTTGCCTACTTAAGTCTGAGCTCCATTAAATTTAGCCTAGCAGATTATTATAGCTTCCATCAGGATAGATTGATCTACATCGCTTAATTGTTATGTAAATAACTTTTAATAGATTCATAGATACTAAGGTCAGAAGGGACCATTCTGATCATCTAGTCCGACCTCCTGCACAGCGCAGGCCACAGAATCTCACCCACCCACTCCTATGAAAAACCTCACCCATGTCTGAGCTATTGAAGTCCTTAAATCATGGTTTAAAGACTTCAAGGAGCAGAGAAGCCTCCCTCAAGTCAACCATGCCCCATGCTACAGAGGAAGGCGAAAAACCTCCAGGGCCTCTCCAATCTGCCCTGGAGGAAAATTCCTTCCCAATCCCAAATATGGCGATCAGCTAAACCCTGAGCATATGGGCAAGATTCACCAGCCAGATACTACAGAAAATTCTTTCCTGGGTAACTCAGATCCCATCCATCTAATATCCCATCTCAGGGGATTTGGCCTATTTACCCTGAATATTTAAAGATCAGTTACTTACCAAAATCCCATTATCCCATCATACCATCTCCTCCATAAACTTATCAAGTAGAATCTTAAAACCAGATAGATCTTTTGCTCCCACTGCTTCCCTTGGAAGGCTATTCCAAAACTTCACTCCTCTGATGGTTAAAAACCTTCGTCTGATTTCAAGTCTAAATAATCTTGTGTTCCATTCATCTTTATTTTCCTAAAGAAAAGATTGTTCTCACTGATCGTTATAACCATTAAAACATGTCAATTTGCAACAGATGCAGACTTTACACTAAATTTGGTACTATCTATACACATTTATTTAACCACTTAGAGTTTAGCATGCATTTATTGAGATTCTTAATTTTTACTTATGATAGAAAATGGTGAAGGACACACTTATTTATTAGATTTTTTTTTTTAACTCTGAATTTGTGTCAAGCTGCATGTGGATGGAAACTGAAATTCAAATAATAATCAAAAACAAAGAAAAGGAGAACTTGTGGTACCTTAGAGACTAACACATTTATTTGAGCATAAGCTTTTGTGAGCTTCATCGGCTCTATCGGTGATCTTCCTGAAAACACAATCCTAGCCACTATGGATGTAGAAGCCCTCTACACCAACATTCTACACAAAGATGGACTACAGGCCATTAGGAACAATATCCCTGATAATGTCATGGCAAACCTGGTGAGGAATGCATCCGATGAAGTGAGCTGTAGCTCATGAAAGCTTATGCTCAAATAAATTTGTTAGTCTCTAAGGTGCCACAAGTACTCCTTTTCTTTTTGCAGATACAGACTAACACGGCTGCTACTCTAAAAACTAATCAAAAACAGTATTTTAAGATTTTATTTATTAGCTGAATGAAGCTACCTTAAATGGCTGGATACATAAGGAAAAAAACATATCAAAACATAGTTTGCATTTAAAACTTAACTGATTTGCTGAAGTATTAATTTAGTTAAGGCTATGATTTTTGGCATAGACATTTTTAGTAAATTTCACAGCAAAGGTGCAGGGGAAAAACAATAAGTCGTAAAAATTCAGCAAATAATACAGTTTCTTCTTTGAGTAGTGTCTGTGTGTGAGCTCCACTTCAGGTACATATGTGTGTGTCGAGCGCTTGAGAAGAGATTTTCTATTAGCACTGTCTGTCCCACGCATGCACTCTGTACAACTTTATGCCGTGCTCCAAGAGTATATAGTTCTTTTTGGGTGAACTGCCCTGAGTTCCTTCTCTACTACCTCTGCCTGAGACAGAGCTTTAGTTTGTCCACCTTGTGTGTGCCTCAGCCTGCTTTGTAGTTGTTTAGTGTGTGTGTGTGTTGTTAGTATAGAATTAGATAGCTGAGGTTTCAGTTTTTCCTCTTCATCTTTGTCTCCCCCAACTTTTTTTTCTGAGGAGCTTATTTGGCCTGGTTGGGCATGCCTGGCTTGCCAGGTTTCAGATGCAGCCTCTCTTGTTGGGAGGTTATCCCAATCAGTGATGGCCAATCTAAATGTATCTGTTGCTTGGGAGAGTGTCAGATCACCCCAGAGTGTAACTTCTGCCTGGCTCTAAAATCTAGAGGTCCGAAGAATCAGGAGACCAACCTGAAGCTGTTGATGATGGAGTAGTCCCTTCAATCCATTTCAGAGTCCATCCCCTTACCTCAAAAATACATCTGTCTCCAGACAGATCATGTGCACCCTTGACTTCAACTAACGTCTTGCCTAAGAAGGGGAAGATCTCTGAGGGTGCAGGGAAGGCTCCAAAGAGGAACTTGGTCTCCCCGCACAAGGAGCCAGCTCCCAAGAAGTCCCGATCTCCTGCGAACAAGGTCTGTGGTGTCAGAGTCCTTGACTTTTTGACTTGGTACCATGGAGACAAAAGACTCTTCCTCTGATATCATAAGAACGGCAATACTGGGTCAGACCAAAGATCCATCTAGTGCAGTATCCTGTCTTCCGACAGTGGCCAATGCCAGGTGCTCCAGAGGGAATAAGCAGAACAGGTCATCATCAAGTGAATCTATCCCCTCTCGCCCATTCCCATCTTCTGGCCAACAGAGGCTAGGGACACCATACCTGACCATCCTGGCTAATAACCATTGATGGACCTATCCTCCATGAACTTTTCTAGTTCTTTTTTTAATCCTATTATGGTCTTGGCCTTCACACCATCCTCTGGCAAGGAGTTCCACAGGTTGACTGTGTTGTTTGAAGAAATACTTCCTTTTGTTTTAAACCTGCTGCCTATTAATTTCATTTGGTGACCCCTAGTTCTTGTGTTATGAGAAGGAGTAAATAACATTTCCTTATTTACTTTCTCCGCACCAGTCATGACTTTATAGTCCTCAATCATATCCCCCCTTAGTCGTCTCTTTTCCAAGCAGAAAAGTCCCAGTCTTATTAATCTCTACTCGTATATCAGCCGTTCCATACCCCTAATCATTTTTGTTGCCCTTTTCTGAAACTTTTTCAATTCCAGTATATCTTTTTTGAGATGGGGCAACCAGATCTGCATGCAGTATTCAAGATGTGGGCATACCATGGATTTATATAGAGGCAATATGATATTTTCTGTCTTATTATCTATCCCTTAATGATTCCTAACATTGTTAGCTTTTATGAGTGCCGCTGCACATTAAGTGGATGTTTTCAGAGAACTATCCACAATGACTCCAAGATCTTTCTTGAGTAGTAACTGCTAATTTAGACCCCATCATTTTATATGTATAGTTGGGATTATGTTTTCCAATGTGCATTACTTTGCATTTATCAATATAGAATTTCATCGGCCATTTTGTAGCCCAGTCACCCAGTTTTGTGAGATCCTTTTGTAGCCCTTCACGGTCTGCTTGGGACTTAATTATCTTGAGTAGTTTTGTATCATCTGCAAATTTTGCCACCTCATTGTTTACCCGTTTTTCCAGCAGATCATTTATGAATCTGTTGAATAGTACTTGTCTCAGTACAGACCAATGGGGGCCACCACTATTTACCTCTCTCCATGCTGAAAACTGACCATTTATTCCTACCCTTTGTTTCCTATCTTTTAACCAGTTACCAATCCATGAGAGGACCTTCCCTCTTATCCCATGACAGCTTACTTTGCTTAAGAGCCTCTGGTGAGGGACCTTGTTTAAGGCTTCCTGAAAATCTAAGTACGCTATATCCACTGGATCCTCTTTGTACATATGCTTGTTAACCCCCTCAAAGAATTCTAGTAGATTGGTGAGGCATGATTTTCCTTTACAAAAACCATATTGACTATCAATGGAACAGACAGATCCCAGAGTACTTTGGAGAAACACAGCAGTGAAAGGTCCCCAGTACTATCCATTTCGAGATTGGCGCAGTCTATTTCAGATTTATCAGTAGTGCCTTCCCATTTGGTTTAGCCGAAACACACAGCTTTAGCCCTGGCACCTATGCGCTCCAAACCAGTGATACTGCCCAAGTCAACTTTTGCATTGATAGCACAGGAATGCCATTTCTCCAGGAACTTGTCAGTGTTAAATGAGCTTGAGTTCCCACTGCTTATGGGTACTGAAGGACTCTTGGTAATGAGATCCCAGTCTCTGAATTACTATTCCTTCCCGGTACTGCAAGATTCTCCACCCTTTTCTACTGGTTGCCCCCACTGGAAGACCTTTAGAAGGATGAAGGAAACATTCTATCAGTCTCCTCCTTATCAGTGCAGGTTCCCCTCTGCATGATTACAGGAACCCACACTTTGACAAAGACCCTTTCCCACATCTGGGATGGCTGGATCAGAGCTGGGTACCACCCACTCGCCTGTATAGGCCTCCCCAGTGGCTATAACGGGGTTCTTGGGTGGCACGTCAACAGCAATCTACCAGACATCTGTCTGCAATGCACCAGGAAACTAGGGTCTCCTCCACCAAACCCCCAACTCCAGGAGACCTCCACCAAACCCCCAACACCAGAAGACCTTTGAGGAACAGGAGGCTGGTGGACAAAGAGACTACCCTCAAACCTTTATTTCATCTCCGGACAACACAATCATGCCTCCTCCACCACTGAGAGCTGATGATTTTCTCCATTTACAGGGCCTTGTGAAGAGAGGTGGCTGACGTCCTCCAGCTACCTTTTTAGGAGGTTAAAGAATCACATCACAAGTTCCTAGACATTTTTCAGTCCATGACAACCAAGTGGGTAGCGCTACCTGTTAATGAAGTGTTCTTGGATCCAGCATATACTGTGTGGCAAACTCCTGCCACCAACTTGTAAATGGGCAGATTAAAAAATACTATGATTTCCCCAGGGACTCGGCATTTGTGTTTTCCCAGCCTTTGCCTAAATCCCTGCTCGGGGATGCTGTAAATGAGCAGGGTAGACAGCATTACTCCAGGTCTACTCCTTATGACAGGGACCAGAAAAGATTAGCCATTTTGTGAATGGAAGGCCTAGTTGTCCTCCAGATTGTAAACTATCAGGCCATCGTGGTCAAGTATGACTACATCAATTACAACAAGTTTACATCCTTTACTGAACATCTTCCACAGGGGCATTTCCAGGTCATGGTTAAAAACTCAGTTATTAGCCAGAACTCCTCTTCAGGTGCCCTTGGATGACATAGACACTGCTGTGAGCTCCATTTCCAAAGCTGTTGTCATGCCCAGGGCATCATGGTTCTAGTTCTTGGGATTCCCAGGATATGGTTAAGAAGCTCTTCTTGGGAACTGTAGACAAGTCCCTGCACATACTATGCCTTGGTCCAGGCCATCAGATGTAATGTGGCACTTGGTTCGGCAGTACTGTCTTCAGTCTTGGACTCGAATCCAAAGTTCCCTTCTTGTGAGGATACTACTTGAGTCACCTGAAGTGGAGCACCCATAGGGACACTACTTGAAGAAGAAGAAGAAGAAAAGGTTACTCGCCTTGTGCAGTAACTGTTGTTCTTCAAGAAGTTTGTCCCAATGAGTGCTCCACTACCCACCCTCCTTCCCCTCTGCTTTGGCTGTTCTTTTTGATCATTTGGATAGAGAAGGGACAGAGGGCAGTTTGCCCACACAGCTATGTGCGCCTTCAAAGCGCAGCCTGAGGTTGCATAGAGCGTGTGCATGGGCTAAACAGACACTGCTATCAAGGGCTCAAGAGGCATATGCACACTTGAAATGGAGCACCCGTAGGGGGACACACATCAAAGGACTACAGTTAATACACACGGTGAGTAACTTTATTTTGCTACATTAACATAGACAAGAGTATAGTGGGGATGCTTTGACACCATAATGGCAGCTGAGAGGTGGGTGGCCTGCGGGAGGGTGGGTCTGGCTCCCTGCTGTGCACATTGTGACCAGTCACATGGGGTTGCTGCACCTTTCCATCTCCAAAGGGGTAGAAGGGGTCCAAACCTAAGTGGTGCTGTGACCTTGTGCTCCAGATCACCACACCACCACTCTGTTTAGGGGCCTAATCAAATGTGTTTTTACAACTGTTTCCAAGATTTCATTCGAATTCAAGATATCTGTGACCACTATAATAAAATTGTATCT
Organism: Dermochelys coriacea; assembly: GCF_009764565.3. NCBI lineage: Eukaryota > Metazoa > Chordata > Testudines > Dermochelyidae > Dermochelys > Dermochelys coriacea. The sequence continues at coordinate 43,664,798 of NC_050069.1, read as the reverse complement.
GTAATTGTAATTAGCGGATTGGCTGTTTCTGGTCACCATAGGGCAGATTTTCAAAGATATTCAAATGCCTAAAATACCTAAATAAAATACCTAAAATACCCACCTAGTAGAATTTTCAAAAGTGCCTAAACTGCTCGGGTGCTTAAACTGCTTAGACACTTTTAAAAATTCCACTGGTGTGTATCTGTATTTTTAGTTGCATAAATGCACTTGAAAATCTACCCCCCTCTCCCACTGTCCTTCTTGTTTTTAGAATTAGATCTGACCCTCTCCCATCTGGGTTTTTATTCATTGTAAAGAATGAAAGTAATATACTTAATGCAGTATATGACATTATGACATATTTATAAATAGGGGCTTACCAAATTCATGGTCCATTTTGGTCATTTTCACGGTCAGAGGATTTTTAAAATTGTAAATGTCATGATTTCAGCTCTTTAAATCTGAATTGTCACAATGTTGTAATTGTAGGGGTCCTGACCTAAAAAGAAGTTGTGGAGGGTAAGGGGGGTGTTGCAAGGTTATTGTAGGTTGTGGTACTGCTACCCTTACTTCTGCGCTGCTGGTGGTGGGGGCGCTGCCTTCAGAGCTGGGCAGCTGGAGAGTGGTGGCTGTTGTCCAGGAGCCCACCTCTGAAGGCAGAGCCACTGCCAGCAGCAGCACAGAAGTAAAGATGTCCTGGTATAGTATTGTCACCCTTACTTCTGCGCTGCTGCCTGCAGAGCTGGGCCCTCAGTCAGCAGCCACCATTCTCTGGCCACCCAGCTCTGAAGGCAATGCGGAAGTAAGGGTGACAACACCACAGCCCCCCTAAAATAACTTTCTGACCTCTTTGCAACTCCCTTTTTGGTCAGGACCCCCAATTTGAGAAACACTGGTCTCCCCTGTGAAATCTGTATAGTATAGGATAAAAGCATACACAAGACTAGATTTCATGGGGGGAGACCAGACTTCCCAGTCCGTGAAGTGTTTTTCATGGCTGGTAGGGCCCTATTTATAAAGCTGGCGTTCATCTCAAAAGTTAAATATGGTGTTCCTCACGATTACACTGTAATTAAAAAGCTGCACCCTTTAACTCATTCAAAATATTAAGGCAGGAGATTTTTAAATAATATTTTAATAGCTTATAGTAAGTTTAGGCTTTAGTATAGTTGTCACAAATTTATTTAAAAAATTAAATTTAATGAAACTAAAATAAAATCTAAGTATAAAAACGTGTGTGTGTGTGTGTGTGTGTGTGTGTGTGTGTGTGTGTAGAGAGAGAGAGACATCAATTTTTATCCATCCTGGCTTCCATGGTGTACTCTAAAACTGTGTTTCTCAACAACAAGTCTATGGACTGGTGCTGGTCCCTGAGATCTCCCTGATAGTTTAGGAAGGCAGCAAGCTGTTTCCTGGTATAAAAAAGGTTGAGAAACACTGCTCTAGAAGATGAACCAGAAATTCTTCTGTCAGAATTTGGCAGATATTCTTGTTATGGAGAAGGTTCTTTAGTCTTCAGTCACTGTCATGGAATGTTCTTGTAAAATTAAATCACTGTATCTGACTTAGATTTGGTCTTCCCCTATTTCTCTCTCGTTCATCTGAAAACCATTGTAATGTTTGTGGGCAGTGTGTTAGGGAGTGGTTGGGGACCATGTGTCAGTTGCTGTTGACAGTAGGAGATCAGTACTTTGCCATGACCCCCTGGAGGTAAAAATAGCCCCCACTCCCTTCTGATTAGGGTGACCAGATGTTCCAATTTTGGGGTCTTTTTCTTATATAGGCTCCTATTTACCTCCCACCCCTTGTCCCGATTTTTCACATTTGCTGTCTGGTCACCCTACTTCTGATAAGCAGCTCTGGAAGCCAGCTGGGCTCATGAGTTTTGGGGTCGTAACCAAGTAGTTAATTTTAGTTTATAGATGGGAGAGGGCAGATAAAGAGAGATGATAATGACTGGACCATAATAATTGTTTAAAGGCTATAGCCCACTGTAGATTAGGTCTGTGTACCTTCTAAGGTATAACTCATCCCTGGGCCAGGAATTTCATTCTGTAAGGTCTCAAGGAGTCTTTGTAAAACAAATAATCAAGGTATGGCAGATAAATGTGTCTTGCTGGAAAATACTAGTTCTTCGAGTGATGGTCCCTATATAAATTCCAAATGTGAATGCGCATGTGTGCTATGCGCTGGAGACAGAAGATTTCATAGCAGTGGCCTTTGACCTGCACAGATCATGCATTGCCTCATGCTCCTGTCCAAAATTATAATGGGCCCATCTTACCACCACATAGCTGGAGTCGGAATCTCTTGTTCCTTCGCACTCTTAGTCTCGCTGTAGTTAGTTTTTTGTTTTGTTTTGTTTTCCTGCTGTTAGTGTTAGTAATTAGGTTAGTTTGGTTATTGGAGTTTTTCCCCCAGTTTGGGAGACCTCTCCTGGGGATTATGTCCAGTTGTAAGAACTGTGCCTTGTGCCCATGCTCCTTCTCTGTGAGCAGTGAACACCAATTTGGCTTGTACTGCCTTGGCAAGGCCCACGTTGTCACCCACTCTATCATCTTCCAATCATTCCTGCCTCAAATGCGTGAGGCTAGAGAATTTTGCCTCTGGAAGCTCTTAATGGAGCAAGCCATGTGCCTGAATGGCCATCACCAAGACCCTCCCCATCCCCGTCCACTTCTCAAGCGCCAGATCTGATGGTACTGAAGAAGTTGGACAAGCCCTGCCATGAGACTAAGAAGTATGGCCCAGGGCATAAGGGCAGGTCCCTGTCCAGGACTGCTCACAAATACAGCGTTGCCTCCCCGAGCTGTACCAGGTCTGGAGAGAAGTTGCGGGTAGACCAGGATGTCCCAGCTCTCAAGCTGCCCTGGATGGAGTATAAGGAGAAGCACAAACAGAATCTGCTGATGCAAGCTCCATCTCCGAGCCCAGCACTGGTGTGCCTGCTGCCTGCAGCACCTGGACTCTTGATTGCTCCTTGATGAGGGCCACGTGGTGGCCAAGGTGGGTCTTCAGTCCTCCATGGACGCAGCTTACATGGCCTCCTGCTCACTTGCTACTCAAGCAGTGTTGCGATCCTGGATGCAATCCTCTGGACTCCCCAAATAGGTCGAGACCACTACAGCGGACCTGCCCCTTTGATGCCCAAAAGCTGTTCAGCGAAAAGACTGACAAGTCCTTTTACTCCCTCAAGGACTCTTGCACCATGCTTTGGTCATCTGTACTCCAACTCTCAAAGGCAGATGGCAATGACAATCATGCAGGCCCCCATCCACCATATTATCATAGTCAGAAGGAGGCACTATGTCACAGACGGTGATCTCAGAGACCATGCTACTCCGGCTCCGCCACAACCACCTCCTCATCTCCCCTCAACAGCTGGCCAAGCACCAGTTTTTATATGCATGTAGAGAACCTTCACCCTCTCCTGCAGCACCCCATGTTGTCATCTTTGGGGGTTGCCTTGTTCTATTTGCCTGCAATTGGGGCAAGATCACCACAGACAGTTGGGCATTGGAGGTTATCCACAATGGATACTCCATAGAATTTCTGGCATTTCCACACTGCCAGCCCTCACCCCGAATGTCCCTCCCATCAGAGCACTTTCCAGCAAGAAGCTGATGCTCTTCTCCTCAAAGGCGCCATGTAACTGATCCCATCTCACCACGGGGGACTAGGGTACTACTCTCCCGACTTCTTCATCCCAAAGAAGGGCAGAGGACGTCACCCTGTTCTGGACATCAGAGTGCTCAACACTTTTTTATTTGAAAGTCCAAATTCTGTACGTCAATTTATCCCATCCCTTCCCCGCAGAGCCTGATTCACAGCTCTCGACATGAAAGATACCTGTTCAGTATTCATCTGGCCCATCAAAAGTTTCTCTTATTCAGTGTTGGAGTTGGCCTCTATCTATTCAGGGTCCTGACTTTTGGCATAGGGATAGATCCATGAGCCTTCACCAAAGTCTTTGCTATTATAGCCGCGCACACGTGCCATCTAGGCTACTCAATCTTCCCTAACCTGGACAACTGGCTCCTTGTTGAGCGCTGCTGCTAAACCCTCCTCTTTGCCATCCACACCCTCCACGCTTCTTCACCTCTCTCTTGGCATTTGTATCAGCAAAGAGAAATCGGTCCTCATACTTATCCAGACCATTGTCTTCATTGGAGAATGGCTGGACTCTGCTGCTGCATGTGTCTTCCTTCCGATGAATTGCGTGTCAACCCTAATCACGGACTCCAGCCGCAAGCTCCAGACCACCGTCCACCACTCTCTCCCCTTCTTGGCCATATGATGGCATGTACCTCAGTGACACTGCACACCTGCTCCCACATGCATTGCTTGCAATTCTGGCTCCTCTCCGTCTACCAACCAAACACAGACGAGCTAGACAACAAAATCCTGATCCTATGGCAGGTGTTGGCATCCTTCACTGGTGGACTGACCCTTCCGAGGTCCTGATCAGTGCCCCCTTCACTCCTCCCACACCATGAGCCACGATCACAACAGATGCCACCCTTGCAGGTTGGGGAGCTCACCTGAGGAACCGCAAATCAATGGGAGCTGCAGGAGTGGCGTCTGCAGACAGAGACAGTGCACCTGTTTGCAGAGCTACCTGCCCACGCCTCCATCAGGAGCAGCAGGGACAGGGAGAAGCCGGAGGTGAGCATGCCTCTCTTCCCCCAGCCCCCAATGCAGCACTCTGAGCCCCCCTCCCATGCCCAAGCCCCCTGCTGGCCCCGCACTCAGTACACTATAAACCGGACTTTGAGTGCAGATCAGAAATGCCTGTTTATAGACTTTGCCAGTTGGTGAAGTGCTGGATAAAAGAGCTTTTACTGTATAACCTCGTGGGAGAACAAGGCTACTCATGTCACATGCAGGGTAATGGACACTGCTATGAAACATTCTGGTGCATGTGCACCCACATTTGGAATCCAAATAGGTACCACATATCTTGAAGACCCTTCAGTTACAGGTAAATAACCTCTTCAGTTTATCTTTAAATAAAAGAATGTACAATTATTTACCATTTGTTTACTGGGTCAGATAACTTGCTAACAATGTGTTTAATGTAAACATCAGCATTTTGGAAACTGTTGTAATTGTCTTGTGAATTTGTTCTCCATAGGTGATAAAAAGAATGATAAAGTGCTGTTCTTTGCTCAACTGCCACACCCAGGTAAGAGTGTATTCAGGTACCACTTTAAATAAGGACTCTCTTTTTTTTTTTTTTTTTTTTTTTTTTTAAAGAACAGTCAATTTTAATTTTAAGTCCAAACTTGCTCTTTAAAAGAAAAAAATTTAACAAAATAAATCTGGTTTTAAAAGTGTAGAAGTTTTGTTTATGTAAACATTCCCTGACAGAGTTGAGAAACTAATCAAAATATTGTGATAATGCTTCAGAACCAGCCAATGAAATTTTAGATCTGAACTCACTTAGTCAGTACATTAGTTGAGTTCAGAAAGACTGCAAGCTTCTCATGTTTTTAATCTTAAAATATTAATTTCCTTGCAATCTCTCCCCCCACCCCCTTGAGATTTAATGCCCAGTCTAGCAGCTGGGGAATGTAATGAGATTTGCATTATGGGGGGAACATCCTTGCCAGGGCTGGAGTCAGACTCTGTTCAACCTAATAGCCACACAGGGTAGTCTAGTCTATAATCAGTGGGACTGAGCAGGAATTCTAACAGGGCTGCACCCAACAGCGTCTGGATCCCTCTTGAGGAAAGAAAAAAAAACTATCCGCTAGAATGAACCCACCAGCCAAAGATTCCACCCTCTGGAAAAGTAAGTTAGGATTAACCAACTCTGCAAAGACCAGTAGCATGTCACCCTCCGTCTTCTCCACCCCACCCCACCCCTTCAGGTGAGTTCCTTTTACCCTTCCAAGAAGATTGACTTGCAAGCATTTTTTTTAAAAATCTGAACCTCTCTCTTTTGGAGCTACACCAAGCTATTATCCCGGTGGGGTGGAATAGAAGACTAAAAATAGAGAGTTGGTAGGTCTGACTGACCTTTTCCCTCCTGCATCTGCTGCTATTACTCTGGCTTGAAAGGCTGTTTTATGCCCTTAATTGGAGCAAAGCCACTTCATAAAGCTTAATTTACTGTCCTTGCTTCTGCTATTTTGATTCATTCTGCAAACACTAAATTTAGACTGAGAAGCCATTTACTATGAAAACTAGATGTAATTATTAAATTTCCCACATAGTGGAGAAACATTTGTCCAGTATTACAGCATGAAAAAAGACAAGCTTTAAGGAAATAAGTTAGTCTTTCTCCCTACAGGTAGCAATTTTATGTCAGTTCCTCAGAGAAATAGACTATAAAACCGCATTTAAGGCACTGCAGGAACAAAACAGGTAAAAACATTTTATGTTTAAAATTAAAATTCTGTACATATTCCATGAATTAATTGATATTCTCTTTCAGCCATGATGCTATGGATTCTTACTATGACTACATCTGGGATGTTACCATTTTGGAATACTTGACATGTATCCTTTCATTAGAAATAGTTAAAGCAAAAGCATCTGGGGGGGGGGGGTCATATTGAAAAATCAACACAAAGCTTAATTGTATTGACAGTTGAGTTGCTGTTAAATTTCATGCTAAACACGTAGATATAAATAGGTTACTCTTGAGGCAATTCTGGGCCTAAAAATTATGTACACAATATTTTAAGATTTTGCAAAATTCTGCAAATTTTGTCAATAAATAAATAAATATAGCTCCAGCATGGCAGGGGGGAGCACAGAGCACTGGCTGCATTGAAGTGGGAGATTACCCTGAAACCGTCAGCTCCCCTGGTACTCTGCAGTGAGGCTGAACCTGACCCTGACCCTGACACAGTGCAAGGGCTGGGTCTACCCATGAAACACCCTGGGACCTGCCTATTCTGTGCCAGGTACAGCAGGGGTGGGGTGAGAGGTTTGTGTGGGGCAGTCTGGATGCACAGGGGCCTGGGGGGGAGAGTTCTGGCTGCAGAGGATCCAGGTGAAGGTGGTTGAGGCTCAGTAGCAGGGAGTGGGGGTCCAGGTGCAGCTGGTTTGGGCTTGTTATAGGGGTTGGATTTGTCAGGGTGAGGGCTTGATGGGACTGCTTCATGGGATTTCCCCTGCTGCTGGCCAGGTTCCCACTCCCCCATCCCCCTTCACTCCCCCATTCCACCTCCCCTTCTTTCCCAACTGCTCTTCCCCTTACCTTGTCTGACTGTGGGCACTCTGTCGCACAGAGAACAGGTAGGCTCCCAGCACACAGAAAGGAAATACAACTGGTGGTGGTCAGCTAATGTCAGTGGAGCTCAGATGCAGCCTCCTTCAGTTGGGCAGCTCTGTGCTTGCAGAAATGGGGGGGAGACAATGGCATGTAACCCTGTGTGTATCCCCCCCATTCCTTGTCTTTATTTGGTGGGCAGTAGTGTTTTGGGAGATTGCCCCCTCCACATTGCTTCCCTGTTGTTTTTTCCTACTTAAGGTTTATGCCTCCTGTATTTCAAACTAAATAAAGAAACCCAAAGCCCCTGTTCATCTTGGCCACCTCTACCCCCACCCAAGCACATGTGCAAGAGTAGGCAATCAGTAATTCAGAAAGTTACTGGACATCAAGCCACCACCTGTCAACTGGAGCTACCAAAAGGATACAAAATTGGCAATGTCAAGGGCATAGCACCACCTCCCTCTCCCTTCTCTGACCATGACTAGCAAGTTGCTTAATTTGTTTGCTACAACAGAAAAGTCATGATCACTGTAAAAGTGCTTTTCTGCAGGCATGCAAAGTCCCCTCAGGAGTAATAGGTGGTGGTGTTACAGTGCCTTGGTCAGGGGGTCTAGGTCTGCTGAGGTTGAAAGAAGGAACATCTCTTCTACTTCTTGCTGGCTCAACATGTAGAGAGCTTTTGATGTGACTGGAACTTGGACACAAACTACTGTTTTACCCTGTTCTGGGACCTGCTCAGGACATATTATGCAAGTGTCTTGCATTTTAGATCACAGCTCATTTGTAGTGTTGCTGTATTACACATGAATACTTTCCTTGACTCTTGTTCAGATCTCCATCATAAGAGAGGAGAGACAGACAAGAGACAAATAGCAGTAAGTTAAAAAATCCCTACCACCCAATCACTCCCTTTAACTTAGAGGACCGAACAAAACTAAGATTATAATTCAATGGCCCAGCTGAAGCTAATGCTTATTCTAGAGTTCATATCAACATTCACTTTTATAAAAATGAAATACTTAGACTAAAACAAAACTGGTCTTGTGACTAATAACCTTATTGTTCACTTGTATTAGAAAAATTCTTGTTTTTTGTACTTCAAGATTAAAGCTATTGGCCAGACTGAGCTGAACGCTAGCAATCCTGAAGAAATATTGCAACTTGCTGCACAGAGACGAAAAAAGAGATTTCTTCAAGCAATGGCAAAACTTTACTTTTAAACATTCCTATAAAAGTGCTGGTGTAGAGTGGAAAATATTTCCCTTTATTTAACTCATGGGTTGAGTATTTGAAATTTATACAGTCATATTTACAAGCAGTGTGTTTTTTTTAAAATAGATGAAATATTACAATAAAACCCCTTATCTTACAAAATTGTACAGAAGATCTGGAATACTAACTTAAGTAATGCTTTTTTAAAATCAATTCAAAGCAATGAATTCAAGTTTCAGCTAAGAAACTAATAGAAAATGCTGAGTTTAATACAGTTGATTAAAAACATGTACACAGAGGCTATTACTTACTGTGATGTATATTGAATAAGCACAGCTCACACATTGGCATCTAGAGTCTTGCTCTGAGTTCTATAAAATTGTTTACTCTACATTCCTGAAGCATATAATTCCTCCATTGTTCAAAAAGATGCTCCTTGCTGGAGCAGCTGCTTCTGTTGTAGAGCAGAAGCTAAGCATGGCAGGAGCAGAGGTAGAGAATAGAGGGGTGGTTAATGCTGTTTTAAACATTGATACCTGCACAGTATGGGGTATTAAAACACTGCTTCCACTTTGAGTGGCTGTAGACTTCTTGTAGTCGATGTGTACCTCTTTCTAAAATCACTATAGTTCTAGCTAAGAGCTCTACATTTAAAAGGGGCCTTGTCTAGCTCTTAATATGTAGTAGAATATTTTCCCTTCAATTATTTTTCCAGTTAAATTACATCAGCAGCAAATTGTTACTTTTACCTGAGGTCAAACTTAGAACAAGTTCAGGTTAGCACCTCTTCAGCAGCCCTCCCCCCAAGTGATTTTAAAAGTAATTGTCACTTTACTTAGGCCTTGTTGAGGCAGAGGCTTTAATCTAGCCCTACCCCTATAATGATGCTATTTTGGCCTTAGAAGCTCACCTGGGCTTCAAAGGGTAATTCCCCTTGCACCAACCTCAAGGTAGGTAGGCAAAACTGCTAAATGCAGTCAGGTTAAATTTCCAACTTAAACATGGCCTTCAACTTTTGTATGGTTCTTGCAATATCTAACCAGGAAAAAGTGGCACTGTTACAGGTGACATCAGTTAGGGGGCTGCTTTTTTGTTGGTATAGTCAGCTTTTAAATCTGACTTCAACATGAAAATAGTCACTACACTATTTGTACACACTGTTGCTTTGAACAAATAGAGCTTTGTTTCTCCTGCTATCTTATCCCACAAGATGTTGTTTTAAAACAAGTTTTCAAAAATCCCTAACGAAACAATTCATAATTTAAAAGGTTGGTTAAATTAGTTAATATTCCTCCTGTAGTGGAGATTAAAAGCAGAAGGGACCAAATGATCTAGTCCAACCTCCTGCATAACCTAGGGAGGGAAAGGGGTTGTGTAACAATTCTTAAATCTGAAGTCTGCAAAAAGGCAAAGCTATCCATTACTCAGTTTGACATGTCTAACTGATATACAGGATGTTGCGAGGCAGAAAGTGTTCAAGGATTAGATTGAGTCTCTGCTTTAGGGTAGCTTTGTACTGAAACAGCGTCCTGCTTTGGAGTTTCTACCACTGCGTGTTCATTGCATTTATTTTGTCAGTGGTTTCCATACTTTCACTTTTTCTCTGTGCTTTTTGGGGGTGTTATTATTCCTCCGATACACCCTGGAGATAACTGTCCTGGTGCTGTTAGAGCTACTCCACAATTCACTTCATCCTATGTAAATTGAAAGAGGGGGGGAAAAAAAAAAAAAGTTAAAGTGGATTTCACTTTGCATTGTATAAGGGTTGTGCTTAGTTCTTTATTCAAAGTTCTGTCTTCCATTGAGGTGGTACAGTTACTATAACAACATTTAAATATCCCAGATATCCTTTTGTCTAGTTTAAGTATAATTTTCTCAAGGTAGTCCTTAACATGGAATTAGAAAGAAAATTTATAGGAATTGAAGATGAATTCAGGTATTTCAAGTGCTTGAGCACTTCAAACTACATTAGAGAGAGACTGACTTGCTGGTCATTAGTGTATTCAAATAGTCAAGAGTATTTTACAGCTTCAGGTAAAAGTAATATGGGATTATAATTATGGTAGTAGTTTCCTTGTGCAAACATGGACTTTGCCAGCCACTTAAGGACATGGTGATGGTACGAGTGCTTTAATCTGCCTGTGGCTGTGCTAGGACCATTTTACTGGCATACTAGATTTGGTGAGGCCACATATTGTAGCAGTATAGTAAATTTCACTCACATGCACACACCTCCATTAGTGAAATGAAGGTTGCACGTTTACTGGTATAGTTTATCAATGGGACATCTGGCACAGTTGGGGTCAACAGAACTGCTTGTATTAAACACCTGGCCCTATTGTCAACAGTACTTTAAAAAACAAACAATACTGTTCAACAGATAAACTTAACAACTCTACCTGCAGGTAGAGTGACAAGGTAGTATAGGCCTGTCCATACTATACATCTTAATGTAATATGCCATGTTATAGCCAGGTGTGACAGACAGTTATGGGCCCTAGCTATTTTGCTCCTCCTAGAAGCCTAGTGTGACCTATGGTGGTCTTCTTGCTGCTAGTTCAGCATCCTTTTGCAGAGAGGGGTGTACTCCATCATGTTTGTGTAAACAGCCTGGCCAATCATCCTTTCCCCACAACATGACAGCCTTTGCTACATCTATGGATGTGGCATAACTGGCTGTTTACAGACCTGATGCATATTATCCCTCTGATAAAGTACTTGGAAGATATGGTGACACAAGCAAGGTTTCATTTACTCTTCCCCAGCCAACTATGGTAGTTGCCTCTAGTCAACTAGACCAGTGGTTTTCAACCTGTGGTCTACAGACCCATAGGAGTCCACCGACTAAGATTTTGAAATTTAAGGGTCTGCAAATGAAAAAAGGTTGAAGACCTATGAGCTAGACCAATGAGTATGTGGACAGAGCCTTAGGAACTATACTATTCTCCACCTGTTTTAAGCTTAGGCATCATACAAATCAGTGTTTGATATACAGACCCAAAAAAAAAACCCACACACCAAAAAAAGCCATACCAGCATGTCCAAGTAGTTCGTGTGGGTTTGGATATTATGTCTGTCTTCCACTGCAACTTTCTTAAAACTCTTCAATTTCACAGGGGCTTTTCTTGCCACCCTAACAAAAGGTACCATCCACTCTACACATTCTGAAATGCTGTCCCAATCTAAACCTAAAGGAGAAAAATAAAATATCAGCTTTAGGCATTGTGCAGCTAAACATAGCTACATATCCATCCCCTGCCCTGCATTCTAACATGGTAAATGAGAGGCTAAAATAGTTTCCACTTTCCTGTGCTTTGTGCACATCTTTAGAGTTTTAAAAAAAAAAACCCTACCTAGAATGACTTGTTTGCATCCTGCCCTACCACTTAGGGGGTCAGAGTTTGGTCATATAATCCCAGTGAATTAAGATACCAAACATTTAGTTTTACTCAAGCCCCAAACCAAATGAACAATAGTCACACTCCTAAACATCCCCCCCTCTCATAAGGCTTAAACTTTTTCATTGGCCTTCAGTAATAGACTAGATGTGGAATCAGCAACCCTGGACATGCTAAGAGCCACTGCTCTGTGCAGGTCTTTATAGAAGAGCATCACAGGGAAGGTACAAGATCCGATCAGTTTCATGCTCTTGCTCTTATTAGAGGGGTAGCAGAAAATGGGAAAGTAGTTAAAATCCAGTAGAAAAATCTGACAAAAAATGGAGGTGCTCCTGTGGTATTCCACTTTCCTCAATGTTTGCCAAGTATCTTACGTGAGAGGTGCCAACCTACCCCTCTATATAAAAAGTTACATTAAGCTACTGTGGGGAATAACCAGGGGCTCACAGCAGAAAGTAAGGGGAGTTCCTGGCCTAGAACATCTACTAATTATAAACTTATTTTTATCATTTACTTTACAGCAGACCTGACAGGAAAAAAATCTGATTTTAAAGAAAGAAATGTTTGTGGTAGCCAACAGTCTAACAAATTGGGACCCAAATACTCAGATGTATCAGTGCTGCAGCTCCTGATTAACTTCCTTTTTATCAATATCACTGTATTAATCTCATGCACAGGGATAGGAGTAATCAGACATCATATCAAAATAATCTTGCTACATTTTTTAAGTTATTCCCTTACATGAAGATGAATCCCAATACTGACAAAGGTATGCTGTCTTGTGGGAGTCAACGCAAATAAAACCCACATAACACACTCATGTAAGGTTAAGTCACCAAAACTCCAACTTTCTAGCATTACCCAAAATTACTGTTTGTCCTTTCATATCAACCTACTTCTGCCATGTCCAGCCACTCCACTTCAGAATCCTTTGCTTCAAGAGGACAGGTTGATAGGAATCCCCACAAAAGTTTTTATCCTGGAGTGCTGTTGTCAGTCAAGAATGACTGGTGATAAACAAATCACCTTCCCCAGAAAGAACTAGATACAGGCTACTGGAGCCAGATCATAAACTAATAAGGATTGTTGTTGAATTTTTATAGTTTACAGAGCAGCAGCAGCTACAGAAATAGCAGCAGACCAGGAGCAACAAAATATTCTGTTACGTTTCCAGATACTTCACCTCAGAGGCACAACAATTTTATGCTTCCAGTGGTTGTGACCCTAACATAGCATGGGGTTGCAGTGAATGAGAAACCTGAAAAATAAAATAGATCCAAAACTGAATCTATTTTAAATTGATCAAGTTGAGAATTTTTTTTTTTTTTTAAGTAAAAAGCAGCATAAAGCATACTGTTAAAAGCAAGATAATTTTAATGACCTAAGGTTCAATTTTTAGAAAGTTTTGCAGTGCTCTAAGCATTTAAGGTATGATATTGGAACCACTTAATTAGCTGTCATAGTAGACCACATTACCTGAAGCTTTTTTAACTACCTCAGCTGAGGAATAGTGGCAGAGTGCAGCAGCAGCCAGTGTCCTATACTGGAAGTCCAGAGAACTGACATCTAGAATACATAGGTCTAAAAGCTGTGAAAACAATAGTAATGGTTACAAAGAGTTTCTTTTATAAGAGGAAAGGAGTACTTGTGGCACCTTAGAGACTAACAAATTTATTAGAGCATAAGCTTTCGTGAGCTACAGCTCGATGAAGTGAGCTGTAGCTCACGAAAGCTTATGCTCTAATAAATTTGTTAGTCTCTAAGGTGCCACAAGTACTCCTTTTCTTTTTGCGAATACAGACTAACACGGCTGCTACTCTGAAACCTTTTATAAGAGGGAGAGTCCCAGGCACATCATAGGACTAAACCACTAAGAGATACACTGTACAGGCACCATTTATTTCCCTCCCCCCCATAAAAATATTAGACTAAGTCTAAGGGACCTTTCAGTAAACTGGTTTGTAACACAAGACAAAGGCCATGAAGTTGCAGTGGTCTAACCAAATCACTCTGTTCTAAATTTTTTTTTGATTGTCCAGAAGCTACAGCTCTAGCTCAGTGTTTTGTTCTGGGGATTGGCCTCCTTACAGTTAACAGCCATCTGAATGACCAAGCATGAACATGGAAAGAGTCCATAATGATTCGATTATTTCAGTTTCAAAATTGTATAGATTTAAGGAGGGGTGCGGGGGGGGGAGGGGGAAGAGTTCTTGGTTCATATGCCCATCTAGTAATCCTTATGCTTCTTATACTGCTGATAAAAATGTGCACAGAGATTGGCTTAGTGCTCCAAGTGTTTTACTAAACTCGTTCCTTCTTTCTTTCCCAAATAGAGGACGTACATTATTTCTATTTTTTTTTTTTTAATTTATATGTGAAGCAACTTAACACAAACATCCATTCACACCTTTAAATCCTTTGCCACCCATCAAGCACTACCTTGTGTAATACTCTAGTCCTGTCCACCCTGGGATCAAAACCTACCAGCAAGTGTACTGAAACAGGTGTAGCACGGTTTCCTTAATGAGTGTTGGCCCCACTTCCATAACTAGGCTATAAAACCATCCTATGGACATTGGAACCCTATAACAAAAGCTTAGCAAGGGTGGGGGAGCAGGGAGGGAGATAGAAGTGTGTGCCGTTGGGCATTTTTGCTCCTAGAGGCTTAGATTGTTGGCATTACATTGAGTAACCTTATTGCACTTTTTTTTTTTTAATTAAAATAGTCACCAACCTTCAGGGAACCACTTAGATATTATCATATAAAACTCTGCCTTGTTCCTTTAACATTAAGATTTATAAAAATATCTTGCCTATTTTACAGCATACACTTCTGCCTAGGTCACCAACAGTGGCATATTAAGTAGCGTGCACTGACTGAAACAACTACCTACCTGTGCTATTTGAATGAATTTTTCCTGAGAATACTGAGGTAGCAGCACTTTTGGAACATCTTTCAAAGCATCCACTTGGAGATAAAGATTGAGCCAGGAAATGATTGTCACTGGGCACAGTTCCCATTTTAAAGCCTACAGATATTAAAAACATGAGATATAATTAATTTTCTAAGAACTTAAGTGCAAAACACCTCTTTTCATCCCCCCCCATTATTATTATTTTTTTTAATATATAAAAAACAAAAACCACCAACCAACCAAGTTCTCTACCCCCACCATCTTACCCAGTCTCCTTTCTCCATTTTCATCTCCACTTAGGTCAGCCAGACCTATCATGCACTTGTGTGCCTGAATCACATGCAAGATCCCCTACAATTTCAAGTACACACTTGCTCTGGAAATAACTTCTTTGACTTTTAGAAACAACAGCCAGAACATCTTTCCCACCTTCTCCAAAAGATGCCTCACAAATACTGAGCAAGTGTCCTCATGCAGGAGATGCACATAAGAGCGAGGGAGGCAAAACGTACATTCCCAAGATGTGCCATGGCCTTGGAACTGGAACTATAGTAGCTGCAGCCTAGCACAGATAGTTTAGTTTTGGAGGACTTCTAGGTTTTGTTTTGGTCTGACTCAGGATAAAAACCAAAAAAATTCTAAAGTTCTCAGCAGAACAAGATTACCATTTTCCACCCACCTCTTCTGGGAACCTTGGCATGGAGGCATTCCACCTGCGGACAGCCCAAAGCTGGGGGCCCTGGAAGCCCCAACTGCAGGGCAGTCCACCTGGCTGGCTGCTAAGGAGCCATAAGTCAGGATTCTAGATTACTGGTCAGCCTGCCAGGTGGTCTGTTGAGGAGTCTGGCAGGTAACCAGGTTTCAAAACCTACCTGGTTTCTGGCAGAATTTCATCAAGAGGTAGGGCAGAACAATTAGATTTGGATGAAAAATTGTTCCAACAAAAATATTCCAACAGGTTCTAATACAGTCTTTTAGACTATTTGTATGGTCTATTTCAGGAGTTCCTCTCCACCCCCAGCCTGCCATCCTTCAGCCAGGCCTTTTTTTTTTTTGGGGGGGGGGGGGGAGGGAGAAGGGAAAAGGAGGAGAAGAGAGAGAAAGAAGAAAAAGCCACCTTCCATTACATAAAGTTCTTGGGGGCCGACCCTTTCTTTGCAGAAAACAAAGAGTAGGACTTAGGTGGCAAAGAGGGGCCCTTAAAGTAGGCCTCCACCCTAAAGAATGCCAACCTAGGAGATTGAAGAATTCAATTTTTCAGAAAGTTAGAAGTGAGGTACTACTTTTTGCCTATGGATGGGGAAAGGGCACCAAGAGAGCAGTTACTGAATAATACAAGATGCTAAAATTGAAAGGCTTTACTGGGCTATCAATCAACCAGCTAATAAAAATAGTAAGACTGTTACATTACCTTTAATACAATGAGCTCCATTCTTATAATATCATCTTCACTACAAGCACCATCTGTGACATAAGCAAACTCTTGTAGTTTAGGAGCATATATCTCCTTTAAAAAAAAAAAAAAAAAAAAAAAAGGGAAAAATTCAAGACCAGAAGGGTTTGTGTGTCCTGCAAGAATGCAAATGAACTGCAGAAGACAGCTGTGAATCTTTATAGATTTATACACAGAACCATTTTATCAACTCAATTGAAATAGTACAAATAGCATAAGCCTTTCATACTTTAGATGTCCACAAAAAGTGAGCTAGAAACTAGTAGTGCAAAACCATTAAATAGTAATAGAGCAGACATTATATATTCCACAGGCCATCATAGACTTTATTAGAACCAATTTTATGGATGGGGAGCAATGTTGACCAGAACAGAATTACTTCTTGCTTATATCATCTTTAGAGTCTAGGATCTTCACCTGCAGAGACAATTCTGAGACCCCACCCCCAGTGAAACAACTCCGTTTAATTCAACACCGTTTACCATATCACTCCTTGAAGACATCTATATACCAATAGCTATATTAACAAATCTTAGTGGATGCAGTTTATACCAGCAGTTTATACTTTTACCAGTATAGCTGCATCTATACTAGGGCTTTTGCCAGTATAAAAAAAGGTTTGTTTTTTAAAAACCAGGTTTAAAGAAACATCAATTTGAAATCTTATTTCAACAGTTCAGTAATTTCAGGTCCTATGCCTGTCCCTCTGATCACCTGCCAATTTTTGCGGTTTTGAAAAAAGAAAAAGCCCCTCTTTAAAATGTTTCTGTCCCCTACTGGTGTGTAGAAGGCCACAGAGGAAACTGATGGACTTCTGGATTATGCATGGGAAACAGAGAAACTGACTACACACAGAAGGCTAAAAGATCCAAAACGTTAAAGAAAATTTCTCTAATTGCAGGTGTTCCTTGTAACAATACCAGGTTAACAAATTATCTGAATCTCTCTTTATGTTGATCATTTCCCTTCAAGAAACAGTTAAGATATTCCAACCCTAAAAACCACCATGCATATAGCCACTTACCTCAAGTTTGGAGGCAATGAATAATGAGGTAATTCCTATTAGCTGAAGCATATTTTTATTGATATTCTTTTGCGTCAACATGAATCTATCAAAAAAATCTTGAGCTAGGTAGAAGGTTTCTCTGTGAAGCATATATACTTCACATACCTAAGGGAAAAAAAAAATTAAGTTTTCTGTTCTAAAGCGTGATGCATTCCCCCCCCCCCCAGTATTAATATGTTAGTAAACCTGTTTTAATGGTAAAACACAGGAAGTTTGTCCTTAATGTGAACAAAAAGATAGTCATGTTTCCAAATTTGTTAGTTTGTTCTGGTTTGGCTGGGGGGGGGGGGGGGGGAGAATCTGTTTAACACCCAGGGTTAAATACAACCTGCTAGCAAGTTTTCAAATATGATACACATGGTCTTAGTTTTTAAAATTAAAATGGAAACAAGATGAAACTATAAACTGATGTTAGTTGTATGCCTGTTTTGTATTGTAAATGAATTGTAAAAAGGCGAAAGGCTAAAGCTCAATCTTATTTAGGATTCTGCATTTCTCCTCTTAACTTCAGGCAGATATTAAGCCAGCCATTTCCCCTTAAGATTACATTTTACCTAATTTAAAAAAAAAAAAAAAAAAAAACTAAATTTCTCTGCAAACAACTTCAAACCACCTGAAACAATAATTCAGGAGGCATGAATTCTTCCACCTACAATTAGTTTCAACTGAGTGCAAAGTCAGTACTTAATTTAAATATCAATGTCACTAGATATTTCAAAGAAGAAGAAGGGGCTAAAAATCTGAAGTGGTCTGGTTTGTGGGTTTCCCATTCTAATGTTGGGGGGGGGGGAGAGTTACCAGTTGGGTCAAATACGGTTTAGTCTAGACTAGGGTAGAAGGTGAGATATTAGCTAGCTAATACACAACATCATACCTTTAAATCCTATGCTAGATAAGGCCTTAAACAAAAGGTAGGGGACAAATCCATCCTGAAGCAAGTGGATGCAATTCCTATAGAATTATCTGTGTCAAATTCAATAGTGACCCTCAGTGTGGTGTTAAGTTACATATCAGGAGGGAAGTGACACAAAGGCTGTGTCTACACTGAGCAGCTTACAGTGGCACAGCTATGCCCCTAAGCCGTGCCACTGTAAGGCATGCAGCATAGCTGCTCTTTGTTGGCAGAAGAGAGCTCTCCTGCCAGCAAAATAAAACTACCCCCAACAAGGGGTGGTAGCTTTGTCAGCAGGTGAGTGTCTCCCACTGACAGCGCCATCCTCATCAGTGCTTTTTCCAATCAGTAAAACTTTTGTTGCTCAGAAAAAAAAAATATATATATATACACACCTCAACTGACCAAAGTACAGCGTAGACATAGCCAAAGTAGGACATTCAGTTTCTACATGCAAGCTTGTTTTGTATATCCAGTGAATGTTAAAACTGCAAGGAGCAATGTAGTTACTTTTCCTGTTACATTAAAGATGAACTAGAGCGATTCTCCTTTCTGCACCTCTACCTGTAAACTATTCACTGGCAATGCCCACAAGGGCTTAGTTTACACTAACCTTCTTCACCCACCCCCTAAAGTTTCCCACCACTGCCAACAACAATGGTGGGAGCATGAGAGCAAGATGCACCATGCTGATCACTTGTGACATACAGTGCTGCTCTGAGCTACTTAAGAGCTATCAATTGCATTTTCATTCAAATTGGATGAACTCATAACAGATTTCAGAGCAACAGCCATGTTTTTCTTTTTGCAAATACAGACTAAGGAGTACTTGTGGCACCTTAGAGACTAACAAATTTATTAGAGCATAAGCTTTCGTGAGCTACAGCAACGAAAGCTTATGCTCAAATAAATTTATTAGTCTCTAAGGTGCCACAAGTACTCCTTTTCTTTTTTCATAACTAATAGTGGTCTCCAGAAGATGACAATGAGCCAAATTTAGAGGTGGTGAATATATTAACATATTGGGAGTAAATGGTGAGATCTTGTAGTTTGCATCATTTTGATGCTAGTCTGGTAAATTTTAGGTGAAAAATTTACAGCCTGTGTAGTTCCATTGCTGATAGCAATAGTGGGAGTTCTAATGTAAATAAGGCATTTGTGGCCACCAATATTAACAGCTACTTGTGTGGAGCACATTTTAGGTCATGAAATTTACCATGTTTCACAATCTCTCTCAGATCCACCAGTGAAGCAACAGTTAGACATCCCTAAAACCAGAGGGTATTATAATACAAGAGTTGTGTTCTTCAACCATTTCCAAAACAAATCTGGTCTCAAATAGTTTTGAATGTGATTTGGCTGCCAGTGGCGAGTGTGTCAAACTGTTTTGACCAGTTATCAAGCCAGCCATTGCCCTTTAGGGTACTACACAAGCAAACTTGTGCAATCTTTTGAGCAAAATTTGACCCACCCTCATTGTGCACAAATTCTATTTTAAAAGGGGAGTTGTGTTTGAAACACTAAATATAAACATCAGGAGAAACAGCTATAAACACTGATCTTTTCTGTACCATACACAGGGCCTTAGCCATGTCCCCAAAACTATTCAGTTATTAGACTGTCCCAGGCTTTGGGGGATGTGATTAAGGTCCCATATATAATCATGCTATAACCAATTCAGTTTACAACCATGCTGAAGCAGGATTCTCCACAACTAGAGATGGGCAGATAATTTTTCAGTTCAGCTGCAGGTTTGTTTGTGTTGGCAGGGGGAGGGAGAGGGATTCAGCTATAACAATCTGAAATTTCTGGTGGGGGGGTGGGGAGAAAGACCATTTAGGTTCTCTTCTGTAACTGGAATTTGAACCTAGTTATCCCACATCCCAGGTGAGTGCCTTAACAACTGAGCTAAACATTTATGGGGAGCACCAGCACCACCTTCTCTGGCCATTTTGTGAACAGTCAAAACTATTCATGTCAAATTTACAAAGAGTTTATAGAACTGCATTTTTCATTTAAAAAAAAATATTTAAGGCAATACACTCCATTCTACCCACAGTACTGATGCATTAAAAGGGCCAAAAAGAAGCAATACTACTCCCTGCTCTATTTTAGAGGTCAGCACGGTCAACTTGTTTGTTTCAAAATGTGTTTGTCATCTATGTCTACATGATCACAGATATTAGCACTTTACGTAAAGTCTTTGCTTTTATTCCAATCTATTTTACAGCCATAAGACAATATAAAGTAACTCAAAATATACCTCCAAAAGCCAATCCAGGAGTATTGACCTCATGTGTGGTTGCAAGTTAGAATGTAGCGATGTAAAATGTTTGCAGTGAGCATATTTGTTCTCCTTCTTCAGGATATTGAGCCAGACATCTTTGGAATTTCCCCAGCTATGGAATAAAGTCATATGAAGTTTTGAGATCTCTTTACAAAAAGATCTCAATGTTTAACTTAAAATATAACACAGTAAGATAATTTTTCCAATAGTCATCTGTTTATATGCAAATCAGAAAAAATATTTTGGTGAAAAAATATTTTAAAAAAGTTAGACAACTAAAGGCATACTTTGTTCTGAAATCCAAGAAGCAGCCTATCAATCACCAAAACCCAAGATATATCTGAATAACTCAACGTTCAAGTACACACATGTAAGTCACCACTTGGAGCACAGTTGCTTATTTTGCCTGTCCATTTGGTCATACCAGTTCAGATTTGATCCATTTGAAAACTGGGCTTCCTAAGTAGTCAGATAAAAGATAACTTAAGACACCTGCCACAACCCAAAAAAACCACACACCCCACACCCTTCAACCTGATTTAGTGCTACAAGCCAGACCAAACTACTGGTGTTTAGAATTCAGTATTCTCTCCCTTCCTCTTTCCTACATCATTTTAACTTTGCATTATTATAGTGTTTTGGGTTTGGGTTTTTTTGGTATGTGTTTAACATACACATCTCACCTACGTAGTCACTAATGGCTTGTCCACCCTGAAAAAGTTATCAGCATAGGTAAGTCTCCCAGAGGTGTGAAAAATCCACACCCTCTGACAGACAGTTAAGCTGACATAACCCCTGGTATATAGACAGTGTTAGGTCAAAAAGTTTTCCATTGATCTAGCTAGTGCCTCTCAGAGGTGAATTCCACAGTGATAGGAGAACCTCCTATTGCTGTAGTAAGTGCCTACACTGAAGCGTTTTAAGCATAACCATAGCCTAAGAAAGTGCTCCAAACCATGAATCACATGTTGACTGATGTATTGTCGTCGTCATCAGTCCTCACTCAGACCATCAGTTTCAGTATCTGCTGCTGCTCCTACTTCTTGCCAAGCAGCCAAAGAGTCACATTCACAAGATGGGTCAGTTCCACTGATACCCACAAGGTTCTGAATAGTACCAAGCAAAAGGCCATGTCAGTTTTACTCAGCTGCTGCTGAAGTATTTTCTGGATTTATTCAAGGGAAGGGGATCCCCAAAAATGGGGTTAAAGTGTCAGAGACCCCTTTCCATCATCATCTTTACAACTGCTAGGCAACTCTGGAAAGATCAGAAGTGAGAGTGAATTTCCTGTATTGCAGCTGAAGGAGGTTTAAAATCAGATACTTATTAGCTAGACAGATCTGAAACATGGAGTCCACAGGGTAGCGTCCATGAACAGAATTCTGGAAGAAATCTTAGCACCCTTTCCAGAAACTGCAGGTGGGGAAGCTATAAAGGAGTTCAGTTTCTCAAAAGGGCATTGCTCCTGGGTTCACAGAGATCACCCACCCGTCCTCATCTTTCATATCTACTGTGGACTATTAGGCATCTGCTAAATTTTCCAAGTCCTACTCACCTCATCATTCTGTTCTTTAGAGAGTGAAATAACTGATAAAAATGGAACCTATTCACTCATCTAAGTGGAGTATTAACTCAAACACCATGATAATTTATGTAACAACTATTTCACAGCTGGAACATTTTACCAGAAGTATCCAGCTAATATGCTTCCCCAATTTGGGTGAATTCCTTAGACATTAGAGGCTGAAGGTTTCTTCAAAATCAGGTTATCTAGTTCTAGTCCATCCACCTGGGAAGTGCATGATTGCTCCATACTATATGTTCTATACATTTTTCTAGACTTTGTACACTGGGCTTCCACCATTTCTCTAGCAGATCTACTCCACACTATAATTAGTTTCCACCATTAGGAGACCCTTCCTCTTCACCAATGTCTCTATGAAGATGATGCGTCCACAATGCTTCCCAAGGCTGGAAAAAACAGGGTTATACCTCAAACTAGGCCTTTTATCAGCATAGCTCTGTGCTAGCCACCAAGGCATTAGAATGAACACCACACTGTCTCATGGTCAAAACAGTAGACATACTTTGGAGTCCTTAAAGAAAATGTAGTTAAGAATGCTTTGGCCTCTAGGTTTTCCAAATGTCTGGTTCCAATAGCCATGAATACGGTTCACTTAAATAAAAATAAAAAGATAGAGCCACCCAAACCAATCACCATAATATTGGCAAATGACTGAATTTTACATTGGTATTTGATATTAAGCTATAAAGAATGGCTCCAATTAGAAAAGTTAATGTAACCCTCTTTGCTTTTGTGTTCCCCCTTCCCCCCTGCAAAAAAATAAAAAAAATTTTTAGGCAGTCAGGTGAGGGAACCAGGAGAGGGGGATCAGAGAGGATGGGGTGAAGATTTTAGTTGTCTCTGGTTATGAGCCTAATATTGGACACAGTTAAATTAATAGTGTAGAATTCATTGCATCATAATTTGGAATAAATATGTAGATAAACTTACCTAAGTTCAGGCAAAGGTGATGGATTTATGAAGAGGTTTCTGAACCTGTATTTCTTGAATCTGGAGAAGTCAGTAGCTACTGTTTCCTTGTGGGGTGTTTCAATAATTATGCAAGGGGAGATGCCTCCTGATATTGTGGGTGGCCAACAACTCTACAATGTAAACAAAAAAAAAAAAAAAAAAAAATCTTATAAGTGCTGACTTCACCTACCCAATTTGCTTTTGGAGGTACATACTAAACAGAATAAAATAAATCAAGAAATTGAATAATGTCTATTATGTACATGTAACCTATCTAGCTTCAGTATCCTTCAAAATGCTACAAGTAATTTAAAAAAAAAAGTGTAAGAAATTTATTTTAAAATTAACTTGCTCTTCAGAACTAAAAGCTAGTTTATTCAAGTGATCCAGGATATACATATGGGTATTGAAAATTAGAAAACAAAAGAATGACTTTCTAGTTGAGGTGAAACCACCACATGCACATAATTCTGATAAATCAAAGGAACCTGGCTTTTGGCAGGCAAATAACTTGTCATTTACCAGCCAAGTTGTAACTAATCCATTGCTTGAACCATCAGTTTATTTATTTGTGGAACAATAAATTGGTGTTCTCTTGAGTACCTAAAATGTCATAGGGAACACAGCAGCCAATTCCACTATCTACTTTTCATCTGGGGAACATAAGGAGGAAAGAACAGAAATGAACTATCTACAGCACCTCAGTAGAGGCTCAGCAATGTATAACTGTCAATTCAAGGGGCAAACCGCCCACACATAGTTCCAGGTCTAGATACGAACTTGTCAAGCAGCAGCAGCAGCAACAGCCTTTCAGCCTGCTAAGAACCAAAAATGGTATATAATGGAGATCCAAAACAAGGGACATACAAAATTATTCATGCGGGAAACCTTAAAGTGATATGGGAGTCATTCCTGTTGTACAACCAACTCTCTAACCTGTTTCATGATTGTTTAATTAAAAACAGAACTGCCACAGTGGGTCAGACCTATGGTCCATTTAGCCCAGTATTCAGTCTTCAGATGGTGGCCAGTGGCAGATGCTTCAAAGTGAATGAACAGAATAGGGCAATCAAGTGATCTATCCCATCATTCTGTCCCAGCTTCCGGTAGCTAGAGGCTCAGCAACATCCAACGCATGGGGTTGTGTTCCTGACCATCCTGGCTAATTGCCATTGATGGATCTATCTAATTTTTTTGTAATCCAGTTATACCGTTGGCCTTCACAACACACCCTAGCAATGAGTTCCACTGGTTGACTGTGCATTGTGTGAAGTACTTCCTTATGTTTGTTTTAAACCTGCTGCCTATTAAGTTCATCAGGTGACCGCTGAGTCTTATGTAAAGGCATAAACACAGTTATTGATAAGTTTCCACCAATGAAAGTGAGGTGACATCACATTTGTATGGAATATAGGCAGATTAAAAGTGAGCTAAATCCCTTATTAAAAAAAAAAAAAAAAAAAAAAAAGGAACGCATGGCCAGTTTGTCAGTAAGTGATTTCTAATGGGATGAGATTTGCTGTAGCCCACAGAGCTGTTCCAGGACACGTTTATTTTGCAGAATACAGCATATGAAAAACATCCATCTCACTAAATAGGTTTGTATGTATGGGATGTAACTATCTGATTGCAGCTGGTTAATAAAGTAACTTTTATACCTATATAGCACCTTCCGTATCCAGCTCTCGGAACACTTCACAATCATGTTTAGCTTCAGCGTATTCCTTTGATATAATCAAGTATTATTCCCATTGTTTTAAAACCAGAAGACTAACTATTGTAGACAAGACCTGACTATGACTTTGGGGAAAGTCAAAGTGCTATGTTAATCTGCTTTAGTTAAACCAAAATAAGAGGGCTTGCATTGTTTTAAGAGTGCCTTATTTTTGGTTCATTTTAAACTGATTCTAAGAGACTTGGGAAAAAAAAAAACCCACAAACAAAATAAACCTAGTTTAAACTGAAATAAGAGCACCTACATAGCCTTTTCACCCATTCAACTAAATAGGTTTAATCTAAGCTGTGGTTTTAAACCAGTGTAACATTCTTGTTTAGGTTTCAGAGTAGCAGCCGTGTTAGTCTGTATTCACAAAAAGAAAAGGAGTACTTGTGGCACCGTAGAGACTAACAAATTTATTTGAGCATAAGCTTTCGTGAGCTACAGCTCACTTCATCGGATGCATTTGGTGGAAAATACCAATTTTCCACCAAATGCATCCGATGAAGTGAGCTGTAGCTCACGAAAGCTTATGCTCAAATAAATTTGTTAGTCTCTACGGTGCCACAAGTACTCCTTTTCTTTATTCTTGTTTAGACAAGTTCTGGATTTAATTCCATTTTAAACCCACACCGGACCTCCTTCAAGAATAAACTTTCCACATATAAATAAGCCTTTGGCCTGTGGCAGAGGAGGACATACAACCCAGAAATCCTGTGCCTGAACAATGATACTCACTACTTCAGTAAAGTAGTAGCTTCCCCTTACGACCCAATTGACATCTTCCAGTGCCAAATGCATTTATAAAATGGGGGGGGGACTCCCCCCCACCATATTGAGTTCCAATCTGTTTTGTATGCATGAATGCATTACCTTAATCTCATACTGATGTCTTTTAATGACCTTTTCATCTTCTCCTTTCTGGATATCCTGTTGAAAAAGACATTAATTGATCAATGCCCCTCAACCATACTGTCATATAAAGCAGTGTGCAGAGTAAACCACCACCATCTTGCTCCACTTCCTAATCATGTGTTCTACTGAGAAGAACAACACAATTCTTCCCTGTCCCCCTACAGCAGCAGGTATAGGAAACAAACCTTCCAATCCTGCATATTTCCAGGTAAGTTAGTCCCCTGCTCACCTCTGTTGCTCTCCTTTTCCTGGTCTGGAGAGACTCTGGTGCCTGCAGCTCTTGTGGAGACTCTTTCTGACAGGAGGGTGGGGGTGGCAGCAGCAGCTGCTGCTTGGCTTGCAAACGACTACTGGAGAGGAGAAAAACATATATAGCATGAAGAGAGCAGCTGTTGTTAAATGGACATAGGTTAGTTTGGTTTATGAAGCTGTCAGAAATTACCTGCGTCTTGACATCTTCCTTGGGTTGTAGAATCCCTTCCTGGAATGCAGAAACAACAAGAACCTAGTCCATAGACACAAGAGGAAAAATATAGGGCAAACTACGGAGCTTAACTCAGATTTAACACCAAGATTTTTGTGCTGCACATTTCAAACACTGGCTTTACACCATTAGGCAGCAGAGCACAATGCAAAGTATGTATGCACATACGTACAAATATACAGTGTGCATGTATTTTACATCTACATAATCACACAATACAGGTTATACATATGCACAATCAGATTCACCACCAGTGTAAATCTACGTTTTCCAAAATACATGTGCCCATTTACACCAATAGCAAATTTAATTCAGTGCATTTGTACGGGGGGATGCTTCATCTAGGTGGTGGAGAGGGAATCCAGCATGTGCAAGGAGAGAGAGGGGACACTAAGCCCAGTCATCTCCTCTTCCCCACCTTCAATGCGTTAGTGTAGCACATTGGTCTATTATACAGAAATACACACATTAAACAAACAAACACTATATATTTTATATGCACTGCCATATTATTTTTTATTATATACACACTCATCTAATGTATACACACAGTGTAATAGGACATACATTTCAAAACACACACACACACACGCACACACAGCAGTAGTGGGTATTCACCCACCACCCTGTGTACAAAACCAGACAGCTCTTCCTCGCCTAGCTCTTCCTGTCCCCTGCACACCGGGGCCCCTGGAGCTGCTACACCTCTCCCCACCCCCGCTCCGAGAGGACTCTACCCGGGCCGCCAGGGCCCCCTTGCCCCTGGGGCTCTGCGAGCTGCTCCGGCTCTGCGCGTTTCTCCGGCCCCTGAAATGCCGGTTCCGCGCCAATTTACAGAGAGCGGGGAAGAGCAGGCGGCAGCGGCCTGGGGCTGGGCTCAGGGCGTCCCCCTGGTGAGGCCTCCCCCGCTCCACCCCCGGGACCTGCCGGGGACCCATCCCCCCGCATGTCACAGGGCAGGGGGGTCCACGCGGGCGGGCACTTTCCTCCCGCGCCCGCGCGGGGCCAGGCTCCCTCCAAAAAGGCAGCCCCTTCCCCGCCGTGCGCCTGCACCCTCCCACCCGGGCAGGGTTAGCGAGGGGGCAGGGCAGGAGCCCCAGCCAGACGCCCCGCACCCTGAGCCAGTCCCGCCCCCCAAACCCAGGGCGATGCCCCCACTCCACGCACGGCCTCCCCTGCCCCGTCACTGCAGAGGGGTCTCCCGCCGGGCACCCGCCACCCCGCGCTAAGTCACTCAGTCCGGAAGGGGGGGGGAAGCCCCCTCCTCACACGCCCCCCCCTTTACCCTCTACGGGCGGTATAATGGGGCCAGCCAGGGCTGGATTAGCCGCCCCAGCCGGATTCCCCACCCCCTTCCCTCCCTGCACCGAGGCAGTCTCCCTCCAAAACCCCAGGCACCGGCGCCCCGGCCCCCCCTCCGACAGGGGCCAGCGCGGAACGGGGTCACCCCAGGGCTGGGGGCGGAGAGGGCTGCAGCCGACACCCCCCCCGTCACCCCGCGGGGGGAGGCGCAGCCCCCGGCGTGCCCAGGGCCCCCGTGCTCAGAGAGGCTCGCAGGGGGCGCGATGGGGGGCGCCCGCCGGACACCTTTCCCCAGCCACCCTCCCTCCAAAACAGCGCCCGGGCGGGCATCCCGCCGCGGCCCCGCCGATCGCCCCGGAGCGGGGCCCTCCGCAGCCGGGGCGCCGCTGCCGACCGCCGGGCCCGCCGCCCCTCAGCCCACAGGAGGAGGCGGTACAGGCACCTCAGCGCCTTGTCGACCCCCCCCCCACCTCGCCGCGGCCCGCCCCGGCCCTGCCCCAGGCTCGGGGACACCCCTCATGCATTGCCCGCCCGCCCCTTCACCCGGGCGCACCTCACCCGCTGTCGCCCGGCTCAGCGCTGCTCAGCTGGCGCCGGCGCCAAGCGTCTATATACTGCCGCCCTGGCCCTCCCCTGCGCATGCGCATCTGCGTCCCGGCTCATCACCCCCCGTCATCGTCCCTCCCTGCAACACCCGGGCCCTACTCACCCCCCACGTGCACAGCCCCCCATGCAGCACAGGGCACCCCCAGGCTGCTGCGCTCTCCAGCAGTCCGACAAGCCTCCAAAGATCAACAGTCCCCCACCCTCCCTCTCCTATGCAGCCAGGGCCCGCCCTGGACAGCCTTCCCTGCCCCATGTGCTCTGCCTGCCCCCAGCACGGCCAGGGCACCCACTGGACAGCCTTCCCTGCCCCACATGCTCCGCCCCTACCACGGCCAGGGCACTCGCTGAATAGCTTTCCCTGCCCCACCTGCTCTGCCCCCAGCACGGCCAGGGCCCGCTCTGGACAGCCTTCCCTGCCCCACATGCTCTGCCCCCAGCACGGCCAGGGCCCGCTCTGGACAGCCTTCCCTGCCCCATGTGCTCTGCCTGCCCCCAGCACGGCCAGGGCCCGCTCTGGACAGCCTTCCCTGCCCCACATGCTCCGCCCCCAGCACGGCCAGGGCACCCACTGAATAGCTTTCCCTGCCCCATGTGCTCTGCCCCCAGGGCAGCCAGGGCACCCACTGGGCAGCCTTCCCTGCCTCCAACACAGCCAGGGCTCCCGCTAGGCAGCCTTTCCTGCCCCCATGTGCTCTGCCCCCAACCCAGCCAGGGCCCCACCTAGACAGCCTTCCCTGCCCCCAACATGGCCCAGGGCACCCCAACTTGCTGCTCCCAGGGGCAGCGCAGGGCACAGCAGCCTCACGCCCGCGGGGATATGCAGCCTCATCTCAGGTTTCCCATGTCCCCAGACAGGCACCGACCTACCTACAATTCTGCTATGCACCAGTCCAGTGCACTACACGCCAGGCGGCTGCAACTCCCAAAGGGAGGGCATTCTCCAGCAGCAGCCTCACGCCCAGCTCCCCCCCCCACACACAGCAGGAACTCCCTACACCTCTCCCCGTCGCCTCCGGCCCAGCCCATGCAATGCGCCCGGGATTCCTGCTCTGGGGGTGCAGCAAGGAACAGCGCAGCTGTCCTCATCCGCCGCCTTCCCCCTACAGCCAGAACACGCCGCAGCCCGGCGCGGAGCTCCGCCCCCGGGCGGAGTCCGGGGCAGCCTCGAGCCAATGGGGAGGGAGAGAGGGCCGACAACGTGGAGCTGGCTGCAAAATGTAAACATAGAGCAGTGCGCGGCGTGGCTCCCCTGACAGTGAATTTAAAATCCGGCCGTGTTCTGTTTAACTAGAGAGAAACTGGCTTACACAGTGGGAGCAGGTCTTAGCCCTCGGCCTGATGGCCTCACCGGAAGAGCACCTTCTCCCCTCCCCACGTTCAATTAGCTGGAGCAGTGGCATCACTATCTTTCAGCATCATTTGAGGTCCTTTAATTCTCATTACCCAGGTACTGTATTACTCTGACATAAAAGTGCATGATATTTGATAGACGCCTGTGGCTAAATTTGGACCTTCTTTTTGGTCATCATGACTCTCTCCTCAACTCACTCCTAAGTCAGCAGCAACTGTAGAAAGAAAACGAGGACTTGTGGCACCTTAGAGACGAAGAAATTTATTGGAGCATAAGCTTTCGTGAGCTACAGCTCACTTCATCGGATGCATTTGGTGAATGCGTCCAATGAAGTGAGCTGTAGCTCACGAAAGCTTATGCTCCAATAAATTTCTTCATCTCTAAGGTGCCACAAGTCCTCCTGTTCTTTTTGCGAATACAGACTAACACGGCTGCTACTCTGAAACCTGTCTTGAACGTAGCAGACTTTTCCAAGTCTATCAGTAGGAATGGTGGGCATTTAAAATGTAAAAGTTCCCAAATGTTTCAAAAAACATTAATGTGTTTTTAAAAGAGCTCTCAGGTCTAAATTCCACAGAGATTTTGGATAGATGATGTGAGCTATAAAAACAAAGTTTGAGTGGTTATAGTTTCTGCAACCAGAACTCCCCAAAATTAAAAGATATTCAACTTTACACACAGTTTAGAATACATAAAAATTAATGTCCTCTTATGCTAGTATTTTTCTTGTCCCCCTCTCTTCCACCTCTTGTGTCTCAGGCCTTGTCTAAACACAAAACTTTCCACATTTTAAAATCTGTTTTTAAATAGATTTAGTTAAACCAATACAAACAAACTCCTGTGCAGATGTTCTGAAATTGGTTTACAGATGGTTTAGGTCAATTTACCTTAATTAAGTAATTTCAGTATAAGCCAGCAATAAGCCTATTCAAGCATGTTGTACAAAGGGCATATTGGTTTAAATAAATACATTTTTAAAACAATTTTGGTTCAAATGGTGCGAGCTCTGTGCATAGACAAGGCCTCAGACACCCCCTTCCTAGGTATTGTTGTCTCCTTCCCCTCACCTCTCTAAACACTTCTGTTCTTCCTCCTTCCATTCTCTCCCCACCCCACCACACACACACACACATTCTGTAATATCACATAACAAAATTACACACCATTTTCTGATATCCTAAAGGCATGACAAGAAGTACAAATATATGCACTTTTTATTCCTTTATTTTTCCATTTCAAAGAGCAATAAAAACAGTATATTATATCAAAGGTTAAGCTGTTATAATAGATTCATTGGCAAACAGACTATTTCAACATGTAGTAAGATCTTTGGAGCAGGGACTGTCTTTCAATTCTGTGTGCACAATGTTTAGTACAATAGAGCCTACATTTCTGTCCACTGCCACAATACAATAAATAATGTCTTACAGTAGTATGTGATAGATACCCAAGGCCAACGTCTTTCACAATTCTACAAAACTGCCACAGAATCTAAGCTTTCCTTTTTGACAAGTTACATTGCTAGTCCTTCTGTTTGAGAAAACTTCCAAATGTAAAATCAAAGAAAAAACAATGTGGTGTTTACTGTTCACATCTGTAAGTAGCCTAAAAGCAACCCACAAGACATGCGAACTCCCACTATTCATTTCAATGAAGTTAATTTTGAAAACTAGAAGTGAGAAAATAAAATGCCATTGTTAATTATTTCATGAATGATCATTTTAAAATAAGCCCTCAGTCTAGGTGCTTACTACTGGTAGGCACAGACAGATATTGGCAAGGATTGTATAACATTAGCACATGTTAACATACCAACTAACACATTTTAACAGTCTATGGTAGACAAAGGACACTGCCTTTAACACATTCGTTTTAGTTCAGCCAGGCTTGACACATGAAAAGCAATGTGGCTTCATAAGTCAAACCAAAGAGCCATATTTCTTTGATTCTCAATAGTATCCCCTTTCTTCTTTGTCTAGATGGATACATTTGGATCCCTTGACCTTTACTCATGATGGAAACACTCAGTAGTCCTACCCTGGGGGAAAACCAGTTTCTTTTTCTTATAGTCTCAATTACAGTGGAAGAAGTTGGCTTTGTCAGATAGTCTTACCCTTGTCTCTATGTGGCTGAAAATCTGGTCTTTTGCCTTCAGTACTAATAAAGTTAAGGGCTCCTCCTCCACCACCACAACCCTATCCTTTTATTCGCAGTTGCTCCTCAGCCTATTAAGAAGGCATCCATTTCTATACCCCTCCTTAAAAGGTTCCTCTGCAATCCCTACACTGAGGAGCAACACCTGTTAATAATAGTGTATTAACCCTCTCCTTACCTAACACTGCATATGGTCTCACACTGACACTCAGAAAGGAGAGGACTGATTGTCTTCAAATTTTCTAGCACAAATTCACCTCTGAGCTGTGACTAAGCATGAGGAATTTCAGTTCAAGAAGTAGTTTTGGGAGTAGATTCTAAGCCACTGAAAATAGGAACATAAAAATAAAATACTGAATGCTCTTCATGATCAAAATACTTTACAAATATCTAACTAATTCCCACATCACCCCTATGAAGCAGGTAGAATACTATATCCATTTCATAGAGGGGGGAAAGTGAATTAGAGGCAAGAGACTTGCTCTAGCACTGGGTTTCTTGTCACTGCTAACACGCTAGGTCCTCTGAGCTGGGAATTATACGAAGATGTGTCTGGTTCCTGACTGG
This sequence comes from Dermochelys coriacea, assembly GCF_009764565.3. NCBI lineage: Eukaryota > Metazoa > Chordata > Testudines > Dermochelyidae > Dermochelys > Dermochelys coriacea. Next base: position 43,632,736 of record NC_050069.1, on the reverse strand, counting down.
TGAGAGACCAGGCTGATTCAGACAATGCTATCAAACCTGCAGCTGTAGAGGACCCTTGTCTCTTGGGTTTTTTTTCCTACAAAGGCAGGTTGAAGTTAGTTTCATGTTCAAAGCTTTCACTTCTCTGTGTCGTGGCGTATGATATAGTCAAAGCTGGCTGTAAGCTTCAAAGTGATAATAATTTGAGCCCTAGAGAATCTGAATTTCTCTACATGCCCCCCTCCTTATCTTGGCCATGGCTGGGACACAATGCAGATTTCCTCTCACTACCTTTAACATAGGAAGCACCCATCCACTATTTCCCATACTCACTCCACAGACACATGCAGCAATTCTAGACAGATTCCCTATTATCCAACCCCTATAGGTCTATACCTCTGCCCCCACAGCTGGCATGGGAAAGGAATGTGGATCAAATGGGGTGGAGGATGTTGCACATGGGACCTTGGAGGGCAATCAGATTACTATGCAGAAACCCATGGATCTGCTTGAACTGGCCCTGATCAAAGAGGGGTGGTTAAAGCAGAATTGCAAATACCCACTACTCTCCCTTTCTCTGTTTCTATGTGATGTGTAAATTATTGCCTAACAGACTTTCAGCTTTGAAATTTGAAATTTAATTTCTGGGGTTACAGCTTTCAAGTTAAATCTGGAATTTGGTCATTTTAGGCCGTGTTCAGTGGTAACGTTATGGCTACCCCATTAATTTAATGCAGGTAGCATATGTTGAGGTTTGTCTGCCCACTCTGAGGCCTGGTCTACACTAGGAACTTCCATTGTATTAGCTATACCTCTTGATGTGAGAAAAATCCACACCCATGAGAGATGAAGCTATACCAATTTAACCCTTGCTTGAGACAGTGCTAGGTCAATGGAAGAATTATTATGAACCCCTCCTGCCAGCATAGGTAGTGTCTACATTGAAGAGCTACAGTGATGCAGCTGCAGCGGTGCCACTGTAGCATTTTAAGTGTGGACATACCCCGATTCTTTCTTCCCAGGTTTCAGACCCATCTCCTCATCCACAAAGCTGGCCAGCTCCCATCTTCCATGTGCCACAAACCCTGGTAACCAGCAAAGATGCCCGGCTGCTCTGTTTCCCCCTGCCAAAAGGAGGTCTCTGAGAAGACCCATTATAGGAAAAATATGAATCTTGTAGCAGTCAGCTAAATTCTCCTTTACACTGAAGTCATATTTTTAGTTATACTTACTGCTGGGACTTCCCTTTGTGTGGTGTAACAATGAGAAGGCCATGTTTTGGGAGGTAGCATTGTTTTGTGGTACTGCCCAGGACTGGGCATCAGGAGTTCTGAATTCCATTCCTGGCTATGTGAACTTGGACAAGCCACAACGTCTCTCTGCCTCATGTTCCCCATCCATAACATAAGGATACAGCTCCTGCCTCCCAGAGATGGTAGAGGATTAGTTAGTGTATGTACAAAACTTTCAACATGTAAAGGGACATCTGAATGTTCAATATTATTTACATAGTGCCAGTTCAGTGCACAATTCCTTACATACAAAAAGGAATTTACAAGGAATTTACAATCGAAATAAAACAAAATGCAATATCAGACTGTGAGATTGTCAAAGGAAAGAAGATGGGGGGAAGGAAAGCAATTATTTTACAAATTAAGTCTTATGTTTCTTTATGATCAGGAACCAGATTTGGAGCTGATATCATCAGAACTGCAATTAGTACACAGTAACAAGCCACAGTTTTTCCAAATGGAGGAAAATGTGTTCTTAAGGATTATTTTCCAATCTTTATTACTATTTATGCTTTGTAAGAGGAGCAATATTTAAATAGTTAATGATAAATTGTAAGTGCTAATAGTAAAATTAGAAGGCAGAATTCACATGCCATTGACACAACCCCCAAGTAATATGTTTTATATAATTCAGCAACCTCAAAAGAACAATAGGTGCCTCACTGATACTAGTTCAAAAAGGCTAAAGCTAATATTGCAACAAAGGGTTGTAAATGTAGGCCCTTTCCACAATGAGAATATCCACAGTAGACAATTTTGTATGTGTTTGCCAGCAATGGAAGCAGAATAATGCTAGACACAGCTGTGGGTGGTTTTATTTTAACGTTGAGCAGTCAGCTTAGTAACTGTAAATTGCCATTGGTGCAGATCCTCCAGTTGAAGCAATGATGGAAGTTGTAGTATAGACAGCTCAGGCATTCTGCCCACTGCTCTAGACAATAGGGTGATAAAACTGCCAGTGACCAGTCTATATTAGCACTCCCATCATTGGAACTGCACTACTGTTGGACAACAGTGGGAAATTTTCACAATACCTCCATCTCTGTTTAAACTAGGGGAAATGTCAAAAAATGGCCCACTGGTGTTAGCAACATTGGGAGCCTGAGGCCCTTCCTACACTGGGTCGGGTTTATTATTGCACCCTGTACTTACATCAGTACAAACCTCTAGCACAGAGGCACTGTATGAGTAGCTTATGCATTTCAAACTGGAGTAAGTCATAGCTTGCTCCAATGCAGTGCACCTACATTAAGGGCAACAGAGCAGCTACATGATGCAAAATATATTGGAGAAAGAGGCCAGCACACAGACATAGCCCTGGCAGTGGTGTTGGAACAATTTTTATATGGGGTGGGGTGCTGAGAGCCATTGAACAAAACTGTAAACCCTGTATATGATGGAAACCGTTTCAAGCTAGCGGGTGTTGCTGCAGTCCCAGCACCCCTAGTTTGAGCACCCCTGAGCCATGGCTTACATGGGTTGTTAATTATTGCCATAGTTTCTAACCCCATAGTGTAACTAACAGTATTATAAAGGCTGTTGGCAGCTAGTGATCCATTGTTTATATTTAAAAGACATTTTTCAAAATTTTCCTCCGTTGCTAACACTGGTTCAGCTCTACTAGCTGCTGCAGGCCTTTTAACAACAATGTTGTTAAGACCTGATCTGAGCAGGATTAGGTAAAACAATGATTAAATTGGTGACAACAGACCTTGCCCATCCTACACTAGGACTCCCATTGTTGCTTAATTTTTGTGGGACTGAATTATTGTTAGCAATGATGGAAACATTTTAGGAAATGTACTTGGAATAGACAGGGCTCACCGTAGACCAAACTCAGCACATCATAACCATATTTGGCACCATAGTACAAAAGCTCAGGGAACACTAGAGCTGTGGTATGGGCAGCAATGGAACTGGAAAAAAGATTACTACCAGCACTCCACTCTTTGTGGCTGCTTCTCTCAATAGGACCACAGAGTTGTTGAGAAGGTATCTGCTCCACGGGCCCCTGTTTACACTTCCCATTGTGGTTCAGCGAACTGTTGAGTCTATCTCTGCTCCCACAATCTCTTAATGTGACTGGGTTGTTAAACAGCTCCCCACTTCCCTCCAGCCACTGGTTGCTTCTCTCGGTGGGGCTCGGAAGAGGGTTGTTGAGCAGCTCTCCAATTCACACCATGCCCTCAACCATCTTGCCACTAGAATAGGGGAATTTTCTCAACAGTCCTGATCCTTGCTATAGGATGGCTAGATGACTATCACATTTAGGCCAGGTGTATACTGTAGATAGGGCCTTATGGAGATAGGATGAGATGGTGCCCTTCCCTTAATCGTCAGACTATCAAAACTGAATTTTATTATTCACATTTCTCAGCCTGTGTTCAGTCTCCTCTATTCTGAAAGGTTAATTTGTGTTTTAAGGATGTCAAGGGGACAATGGTGTTGCAAACATGTCCTAGCACGACTTTTCCTATGATAGAAATGACTCATTCTCATAGAGAGAGAGAGAGAGAGAAACACACACACACATACTCAGAAACCTTGACTCTCATTTGCATGTGTCATTGGATGATGAAGTGTGAAAATGGAGGTGGGTTAAGAATATGCACTAAAACTCCACTAAGAAAGCATACATTGCACGGCTGAATCAGAAAATATAATGATTAGGGATCCATTACAGTTTTAACTACTGAAGAGGTGTAATTCAAATGATACTATGGTGATTAGAGGTACATCAATAGCTATGGGCTTGCCTACAAAGAAAAGTTATATTGGTATAAGATGAGGTGTTAAACAGATACAATTATGGACACTTTTATTCTGGTATAAGAAGGGCTTTTTTCTGTTTACTTTGGAAGCAGTTTAAGCCAAACTGGAAACAAAAACTCCACTCCTATTCCAGAAAAAGTGTCCATATGAGGAGCTATACCAGCATAGCTATAGCAGTTTAACTACATGGGTATAATTATACCTGTATAACTGGTAAAAAAACTTTCCCTGTAGACAGGCCTCATTATATAGCTCCTTGTTTTCTTAAGCTCATAACCCTCTATACGTTTTTTCCTTTGGGAATGAAAACTTCAACATTGTACTCTCTCAGCAAATGGGCGATTTTTTTTTTCCCCTGGAAATTCAGTTTGACTATTTTTGAGTTACTTGGAAAATAAAAAAAACACTCCACTGATTTTTTTCATACATAAGAATTACACAGTCACAAGTCATAGAACTGGGCTTTTTGAAGTTTACACTTTATTGAACAATACAAGGGGTAAAACATACCTGTTCATAGGAATGATCATATTGGGTTAGAGCAGTGGTCCAGCTAGTCACAATCCCACCTCTGGCAGGGACCAGTACCATTAGTCCAGAAGAAAGTGCAGGAAATCCCATAATTCCAGAGAGGTTGCTGTCTTCCCTGGGAACAGATTAAGGGTGAGTGTCTTCACTGCAGAGTTAATTCAAGTTACTTCCCTTGCATTTACCTAGCTCAAGTGCAAGTGGCCACACTGTGAAAATAACACACTGCTGTGTCCACACTAGTAATGCACTCATTCATGTATGGCAAATCCAGGTGGATCCTAACATTATTCTTTCTACTGCAGTAAGTTGAGCAGCTCTATGTATTTTTTTTTCCCCTCAGGGAATTGTGGGGAGACCTCATCTGTTCTTTCTAGGCACACAGGAGGATTTATGGGAAGGCATTGGAGGACTAGCAGCACTCAAGCAGAGCTAGCCTGGCTCCATGCTACAGAGCAGCGGTGTTAGCACCTGATAGATTGGCTGACCAATTGTGGGTATAGGGTAAAGCTAACATGAGCATAATCTAAATTAGATGCCAACACAAGACAAGGGATTGTGTGTGGGGACAGGACTCAAGTAAGCAGCAACACTCAAATTTACATTAACTTTGAAGCCCTATAATGTAATTAACTTTTATAATTGATTTCAATAAGTACTATAGGTTGAAACTGCTTTCAGGCGTCAACATACAGAAATGTATTGATAAATCTATTTTACAGGCAGATAGGGTCACTCTACCCTTAGATTAGCAGATTGCCAGTTAACTCAAGGTAAAGGCGAGTGCTCACTTATGGGGCCCAGTGAGTATGTGAAGTGTCTACACTTGCTTTCACAAAGCAATTAAATACCACAAATTAACTGTCAATTAATTCTAGATAAAAGTCTAGTGAAGACTCTCTTACAGAGGAAGCACACCCTCTACTTTGCTTCCCAGACAATCCCTCTTTAAATGAGGTGTTTGACTCGTATCTGCACATTGTCTCTTTCCATTACAGGGTCACCAAGTCTATGTTATTTGGCTAGGGCACAGCCCAAGGTGATATGGCATGAAATATATATAATACATATGTTCAGCTATATGTGACCATCCACATAAGGAGCTCATTGCTGACAATGAGTGTTAGCAATTCTCTCCCCTGCCCTGCCCTTCCCCACCCCAAAACTCTTCTTATTGGTACTGAAAGTGGTTTAAATTGCCACAGAAAGGAGTACAAGACTTGTAGCATCATTAGGTGTAATAAGGACCTAGTAGAACAATGTTTTGATGATGCTTGATGTAGTGGGAGAAAGCTATTTACAATACCTATCTACAGCAGCAGTTAAACCATTTTCAATATCAGGCGAAGGGAGCAGGCAAAAGGAGAGACACTCATCGGCCCCATCTCCACTAGGTTTCAATGCTACTGATGTTAACATTAGCAGAAGACACTCAGCAAATGTTAAAAACAACATCAGCTAGTCCTGAAGCAAGTCTAATCAGTATTGTGTTCAAAACTGCCAGCAGCCAGTGGGATGTCTAGACCAGTGTTCCCAGGGCAAATACTGGTAGGTGAAGTTAAATCAGTGGGACGTTTTTGAACATTTTGCTAGCAGAGACAAGACCATTGCTTACTGTATCCAGCAGCAATGGGTCATTTTCCTAGTACAGGCCATACCTTCCTGTATCCTTAACAGTATCTCAGAATCCTCACTTGGATCAAGATTCTGTGGCTTTTGTATGGTAATCTGGCAAACAGTTGGAGGCAGACACCCCTTACAAGGAAGGTTGGACCATTCATCATCGGAAAGGTATCAGAGTGGTAGCTGTGTTCGTCTCTGTTAGCAAAAACAATGGGGAGTACTTGTAGCACCTTAGAGACTAACAAATTTATTTGGGCATAAGCTTTTGTGGGCTAAAATCCACTTCATCAGATGCGTGGAGTGGAAAATACAGTGGGAAGATAGATAGTACATGAAAAGATGGGGGTTGCCTTACCAACCCCCATCTTTTTGTGTACTCTGTGTGTGTGTAATTACACACACAGAGTACACAAAAAGATGGGGGTTGGAAAGGCAACCCCCATCTTTTCATGTACTATCTATCTTCCCACTGTATTTTCCACTCCACGCATCTGATGAAGTGGATTTTAGCTTATGCCCAAATAAATTTGTTAGTCTCTAAGATGCCACCAGTACCCCTCGTTTTTTCTTCATTGGAAAGATAGAATCCTCACAAATATTTAGTATTAATTTGACATCAGTTTGAGCTGACAGTGTAGCCACTAAAATAAGCAAAAGGAAGTTGAGCCTGCAATTGTTAGAATTGGAACTTTGTTTACCCTTTGCCATTCCCACTTATGGATACCAAGAGCACAATTTGTTTTACAGCTGCTGGAAGAGCAATGTAGCCCATTACTATTGTACCCCCAGAACAGAGAATTTTGAACTACAAAGGTCATTTTGTTGTGATAATTGTATTTATATACAGTCCAAAATTAGTGCTCAAACATTTGGAATTTAACTATAATATGGAAAAAAAGACTCAGACAAGCTACTTTAATAATAGGGCAATTTTTATTGATAGTTAAGATCATACGTTTCTTCATGAAGTACAAGATGCACCATGAAACCAAAATACAGGAAGTTGTGTTATTAAATACACATTGTTTAAGCAATGCTACTTTTTGGCAAAGTGCTGTATTTTGTTGTTGTTCAGCTTGTATCAAACTGCCTATTCAAACTAAGAACCAGACAACCTTTGATAATCAAAAGAACTGCTACAAGTTGAGAAAGTGGCTCCAGAAAGCAGCTGCCATATATGCATAGACTGATGTACAGTATTTATCTTAACTGAAATGTCCCTTTTGAATTTTCAAGTTTGCTGTGTACAAGTTAAACCTAGAAGGCACAGGTTTGTTTACAACACATCTGTCTATTGACCGATACATACGGAAACACAGTTTCAACAAAATTAATGAATCAGCATCTGAGACAGTGCAAGGCCTCCACTTTTACAACAAACAATATGTTTTACTACTGTTCAAAAACCATATAAAAAGCCATATAACTCATACACTACTAGAGAACAACAACAAAAAAACTGCCCAAGAACTCCAGGCACAAAATAGAACTAACAACATAAATATGCAAGACAAAATTAACAAAAAAAAGTCACTGATGAAGTACTGTATACATTTCATACAATATAGCATGGTTTCCAATATTAAGAATTGAGAGGCACAGCTTTTGTGCAACAAAAAAGTTTATATCCTGAAAGATATAGGATTTCATCACTAGAAAGTTATCCAGTAATATAGTATAAAAAAAAAAAAAGGATTAGTATCTCCCACTTTTTAGGAGCAGTCTAAAATTGCTTTTACTTGCCAACTGAAAAAAGGAGGCTCCAATTCTAATTCTTGGGAGCCATGCACTTCCCCTCCAGTAAAAAGTTAAAGGATTACAAAACCCTTTTAATTCAGAGAGGTGGAGATTCCATCTTCCTTCATTTAACCTTAGAAAAATTAAAGCTGAAGGAAAGTAGTTATTTAGGAAGAGAAAAATTAAAGCAAGGAGTCTCTTGTGCTGGAAAGTGAATATGTGTGTGTGTGCGCGAGCACGCGCGCACGCAGAAAAGATGAAAGAAGGGCAGAGGAAAACTTGAAATTAAAAGGAATCATACCAGAAGCAAAATTAAGATCTCTTTGTGCAAATGAGAGAGATTCTAGGAATTTGAGATTGGTGAAGCTACAAAATTATTCTTGGATAAATAATTGAGAGTTTCTAGCCCAGAGGAAAATATCACTGTATATATATATGGATATGCATCACTAAAGAAAGAAGAGGTAAGAACACCAACAAAAATCATCTACATTCTGAACTGGCATTAAGCACTTAGACTCATACATAATCACTCAAAGCAAAACCTATGTTCCATATCCCTGGAAGTTTTAAAGAACAGGCTAGACTAAACAGCTTTCAGGGATGGTCTATAGATGTGATCCAGCCTAAGTGCAGGAGGCTAGACTAGATGACCTCCCAGCACTTCTAGGGATATACCCCAGTAAGATGACAGGAGTATGAACAAAAGCAATGTAGATAGTGCTACATTTATAGATACACATGGCAGTTAAACTGCTAACTAAAATCAGAAAAAATGGAGTATTTGAATGGAATTGGGGACCAGAAGGTTATTTGCTACAGGATTAGGAAGATTACGCTCCACGAGAGTTCAGCCTGCATATATTATATGCAGTGCTACTCATACTGCAAGATTACTTCAAGGCATTAGGTTTTTGTATCCGCAAAATTGAAACATTTGGCCACATTTCAAAGAACATTTCATAGGTTTGAAATAATTCTTAAGCATTATTGGTCTCATCTAATCATAAAAATTAAAGCCACCCATATACACGTTTTATAGTGTTGAGGCTTTTCCACATGATTTCAGCTGGAAGACATTGTTGAATGTGACTAACATTTATATGCCTTAGCAGCAAATGCAGGAAAAGCAGTGATCACAGGTGAAGCACTGGAAACGAAAGAGGAAGAGTAAAGCTTCACTATTCTCCCCGCCCCGCACTCGTTCCTTGCTTTACTCCAATTTCCAAGAATTATCTATCATGGTTGATTTTGTAGTGTGGTGGTCTAGAAGAATCTACACTATCAAATTTGGTAGCTTTGCCTTTCAAGGCATGCTTTCTTCCAGAAGATCATGCAAGATTTTAATATTTTTTAAGAGGATGTTTAATGTTCTGTACTTTCCCCTCTCCTCCACTAGTCTATAAAATTAACATCAAGTTAGATATTTTTCTGTTTTTATGCCACATGAGCAATGAAATATCCACTGTTAATGTAGCTCCTACATCTCCACTTTTATATACCCTCCTAGCACTGTTTAATTCTGGAAGACTAGTAGTGTTAGAATGTATTTATAATATTATGCCTTTCATCACTTCCAGTCATGGCCACCTCGACTTTATTCTCTCATTGGGAAAAAGTTGGGAGGGGTGCAAGACCTTATCTGGAAACAGGTTTTCCATCCAGCAGCTTGTGAGCCATTCCTAATTTATCACTTGATCAATTCGAGGCAGTATCAGCAGCTCGGAAGCCCACCTGTACTCACCATCCACCAGAATAGGTTCTGCAGAAGGTGTTGCAGCTGCGGATGGACCTATTACAGAAGACAGTCAGTCTAGCCCTTTCTCTTTGGTTCAGACTACAGATAAACTAAACCAAGTTTTGGGAGGTATGTAATGGATGTATACTCTCCCCAATGAAAAGAAAAAAGTGGAGAAAGGAAAAAGAAGGGGAAAAAAAAAAGGAGGGGGGGGAAGAGAGCAAAGTTTGCATGATCTAAAATACTGATGGAATCTTTGAGTTAAGTGTCTATATTTAAATAACCCATAGGTCTACTTTTCATTTCACTCCATATAAGGCACAAATACCTGTCCCTCTCCAAATACCTGTAACATTTGTGCCACATCTTATTCCAGTATTATCAGGTGGACATTTTACTCTCTTCTGCTGCTTATATGAAGTACCTGACAACCCCAATTAAACTGTTTAATGCAAGCAGATAATATCTAATTTAGACAGAGGTGAAAGTAAGCTGGTACGCCCTGGTACAGTGTACCGGTAAGAGCCGGTGCGCCGTACCAGGACTGGCTTTCCCAGAGGGCAATTTACAGCCCTGGGGTAGTGGCGGTGGGGCTCTGGCGGGGATTTAAAGGGCCCCGGAGCTCCAGCCGTTGCTACTGCCTTGGGGCCCTTTAAATCCCTGCCAGAGCTCTGCTGCCGAAGCCCTGAGGTAGCGGCGGTGGGGCTCCGGTGGGGATTTAAAGGGCCAGGGCGGTAGCAGCAGCTGGAGACCAGGCACCCTTTAAATCCCCGATGGAGCCCAGTCACCGCTACCCCAGGGCTTGGGCAGCCGGGCTCAGACGGAGATTTAAAGGGCTCGGGGCTCCGGCAGCTGCTATCACCGCGGAGCCCCAGGCCCTTTAAAACTCTGCCAGATCCCAGAGATTTAAGGCCCTGCCTCTTCCGGTTGATGCCACGCCTCTTCCGGTTGAGGCCATGCCCCCTGCTCAGGACTCCGGTGAACCGGCAAATCCTCTAACTTACTTTCACCCCTGAATTTAGATTAAATCTAGTTATCCTTCTTTCAGTAAGAGTTTAGTGACATCTACTCCAAATCCATTGGCAACTATAGCCTTTTAATGCTTATGTTAGAGTATAACTGTGTACACAGTATATACACAGACATATAAAGCTGTCAAAAGCACTAGTTATTGAAGTGTATGGCTGACCCCAATAATTTTGTAACTTCATATGACTGAAGAATGCATGTTCCATCTTTGTTAGAATTTTCTTTAAAAACCCATCCATATATCGTAGTAAAGTTAAAAACCAGACTCACACACATTTCCAAGACACTGAAATATTTAAGATAACCATTTAGGACCTAGAGTGTATCACAAAATGCCTTGCTATATGTAAATGTGGTTTCAAACTAATGTAACACTAGTCACGATTGTGTTCAAATGATTGATGATCAGCTTCAGATTGATCACACCTTCATTATCTATACATTAAAACAAGAGCAAGCTAAGAGCAATTAACTGATAGGATTAAAACCTCAAAAGCCTTCAGTAATTGTACTGACGCTGGCAAGGCTGGTGAACAAACAATCCATTGTGCTTGATTTGCCGAGAGTGGCAATCCCTGGTAAGATTTTGGCGACGGAGACTGTTTCTGTTGAGATGGTGTCTTTCATTATGTTCTTTTATCCACTGGGTTGGACGAAAACTCTTGGTTTGTTCCAGAAAACTTGAGTGAGCGGCAAGAGTGGCAACGTAGCAATGAATATGCTGCCCCATTTCATTTCGCGCTTCCGTTCTAAAATTTAACACACAAATGTTACAGTTACAGTTCAGCTAGCACTTTGAGATCTAGATAAGTTTATTAAAGGAATATATTTTCTTCTAGCTGAGTGAATACAGATAGGCTTGGAAGGATTAGTTTTGTATCAGTAAATGTCACTAAACATCAATTTCATCATGCGCGCACACAAAAATATTTCTAATCAATAACTGAAATGTACAGATAGGCAAAATAAGAAAAATGCTGCTTGGAGAACTTAAGAGCCTGATTTCAGGATATTTACTGTGTATACTTTGACATGTAATGTTGACAATTTGTATTTTAATGGTTAGAATGCTTTTACGTTTTGGATCTCAATGTGTAATGCCATTAAATTATTGTCCGACATCCCCACTGCCTGGCCCTTCCACCCCTAATAATCTCCTGCAACTGGGAGAATTTAAATAGATAAAAATAAAAAAAAGTGCTTAAAAATAAACAGACATAATCCATCAAAGTTATTTAAAAATAATCAAATTCTGCCAAGCCTATATAGATGTTTACACAAATCACTTCCATTAGGTGACCCTATCCTGTAACACAAGGCATGAAGTTTTCTGATGTAGTTCTTTAGCACATTTTAGGGAGTGAGTTGATAATAGGTCTGTTTCATCTACTCTCATCCTCTCTGTAAATGACTGTGCTATATTGCCTTTTGTAGTTCTGATTCAATATTTAATCTTTTGGACATAATGCACTTTCCAGCTTGCTGGTATTCATGAACTAATGGCATAATGCCCAAAAGATTATATAATGCATTAAATACAGAAGGCAGCATGTATATCACTGTCCTCAGAAGAATTAGTAAATATTTACTAGATGTTATGGTTAAAGGTCATCTTGCACACGGATAGTTTAGGCTGTGTGAAAATAAAGGGCACTAATAAAAGATTGTTTGGGTTGCCAGCCATGCAGGAAAATCCAAACATGGTGTTCATGCATAAGACCTGGAAAGGTAGACCACTTAAGCCATTCAAGTCAGATCAGCTGTGTGAAATGCCATGGGTAACTGATATTAAAGATCTTTCTTCAGCCTGTCCTTTTGATTCCCTCATGCCTCTCAAAGTCAGACTGCTGTAAAGACATCCCATCACACAGTATGGGGCATCATCAACCTATGCAAAGGTAAAATCCTCTTCCCTCCAACCCCCACAGCCTGATGTATGGTGTTTGAGGGTTGTTCTTAAGTTTTGTAACATAAGAGCTTTCCAAAGCCCATACAAATTTTTAAAAACAACTTCCACAAACCTCTCCATCAAGGTGGCTTGATAGTTGTGACATTACCTGTATAGCAGATGCTTTTATGGGACACAAAGTGGTAGTATGCAACTTTACCACCACCCTTTTTGGATGACTCTTATAGTTTAGGGAACAGAGATGGGGCCCTCAGGGAGTCAGTTAAACAAATTCAGCCCTAGCATGTCTCTGTTTCCACGAGTGGAAGAACCTTACACTGTACAGTAAAATCTGTATAGTAGAACATGCTGCTATGCCCCGGTCTGCCTACTGCACTCCATGCTGTCAGACCATGTGCATGTGTACAACTGGCACTGGAACAGATTCCCCTGCTTCCCTTGACTTCCTACCAGCAAAGAGTTGCAGTCAAAACACATTCACTTTGTGCCAGCAGAGCAGCACAAAATGAATGGATTGAAGGATATAGGCCCAAGACGAATTATGCACTGAATGCCTATTCCAGACTTACCTCCCTTTGCAGATTAGTAAACTGACAGACAAGAGCCAGTCAGTATAATGTCCAAGTTGACATTCTGCCCTCCCTGACTCTAGTCATTTCATGCTGGAATTGCTCTTATTTTTTCCTTTTATGCAGATCAACTGAACTTGCATGTAGGCTCCTGTAATTATGACTATCACTGGCTTCATGTGATACATTAACATGTTCTTAGAAAAAACACATCAGAGTTGAAACTCTGAATGAAGACAGTAATAAGGGAACTTCTGGAACAAGCACAGTTATGGTAGCAAAATACAATCACTACAACAATAAAACCATAATTGATCAGGCATTAGTAAGCTAATTGTGTATGTCTTGAGCATGTTTTTGACTCGTGTCATCAGCCAGAGAAGTACATCAATATCTAATACATACATGGATTTCATATTATCCATAACAATAAGCCACGGTGTATGCATTAGTGAGCTACCAATGTACTTTGAGACCTAGCCACCCATCTGCCTTGCCTGGGCTTCTGATGGAAGGGGAATGTAAACATAGTGGGAGATGGAGCCAGTTGACATGGTGTCTGAGACTCACGTGGGTGTTTTTCTGCAGTGGAGATGTACCCCCAGTGACTTCACTGTTTGCACATAAAAGCTAGAAAGATTGGAACCCTAATCATCAACATTTTAAAAAGCCACTCTTCTGTACTTAGCAGTATATTTTGCTTGTTATAGCAGAATTAGAACTGACCAAGTAACTTAAGTTGACACTGAGATTAGTCTTAAAACTGGTACAGTTTTGATATACAAGTTTATTTACAAAGCAGACCGATCAAACAAAAAGTACTGTCCCAAAGCAGTAGTACTTACTGTGCCAGTGTGCCTTAAGCAGCTTTTCCTGGCCCTACAATGTTAAATGGCCAACCATTAAACAACTAGACACTTCAAGACAACATTTTACTGTATTGTCAGCTTAGTTGAACAGTTATTATATCTTCTCTCAGTTACTGTTATTTCATCTCAACTTTAACCTTTTAGAGCAAGCCAGTTACAATTTTGTTCTCCAAAATAATTATCTTGTACATGAAATGATAGACAAAATATTTAGCCAAGATCCTCAAAAAGCATTTAGACACCTAATTCCCATTAATTTCACCGAGTCTTAGTATTTAATAGCGATACTTGGGCCACATCCTCAGCTGAATGCACAGCTCCATTGAATTCAGAGGGATGCTGCTGATTTATACTAAGTGAGTATCTGGCCCTTTAATTTAATTACATATTTAAGTAGTGCTGCATTAATAAGAGGTACAAGATATAGTTCTGGAATGGCTTATACCAGCATCCCTAAATTAAAGCCAAAGCCATCGCAATAATTCAATATCTGAATCTGAGGAAAGGGGAAAGCAACAGATCCATATACTCTTGAATGACACAATTCTCACTCAAATTTCACCATCTAAATTTTGCAACCATTTCTGTTAAATTGCTGCTACTGACTGTAGGTTCTTACAAATGAGTCTATTCTGTTTTCCTTATACTATGCCCATCCCCATGGTATTAGGGCACCTTACAGTTGTAACAGATTTCTTCAGAGCCCAATTTTCAGAGGTGCAGTGTACCCACAGCTCCCACTGACTTCAGCCAGAGCTATGGTGCCAGGATCTCCCAAAGAAACAGGCCCTTGATACCAAGAACACAGAGTTTCAGTGTCAGCCCCATGCTTGTTAAACACTGGCTTAGGTCGCTTTACAAAAATCACCCATTTTCTTTAAAGTGTTGCAAACCAAGAAACTAAAAGGTATGGGAGCTAGGCTGCCATTGAAGTCAGTGGTAATTACTTGCACATTGCTACACGCAGAACCAAACTCACCATAAGATGATCCTTGTTTATTCTTATTACAGAGGATGAACGCTAGAAGCAGTCCAAATTTGTCCAGTCCTTCTGAACAAGGGCCCCAGAAATTACATTACTATTTCTCAGAACTTGACCATATGGGAAAAACATGTGGGGTCATAAAGGAAACATTTTTGCTATATCAATAATAGCTTCTGCTACCAGGCAAATATTGCATGATAGGTTTGAGACTGTGGTCATTCTGCATGGTTACCTCCTTTGGATTCAGATCCTAGTGCAAGAATAATTTCTGACTTTAACAAGAGAAAATAAATTGTTTATTGGTGGCCTTCCCAATTTGCAGGGTCCCAGAGCTTGAGCCCAAACATCTACACGGCAGTTGAATAGCCCCTTAGCTTGAGCCCCATGAGCCTGATTCTACTGGCAGAGGCCAGCCATGGGTTTTTAACTGCAATGTAGGCATACCTGTGTAGACTTCCTGTGACCTGACCTTGGATAAAAATCACGTTTTCCCCCCACTTGGGTTCCTAGTCTCTGCAATTGAGTTACTTCTCCCACCTCAAAGGGTGGTTGTGAGAACATCATTAATGTTTGAGAGGCACTTTAGATACTACAGGGGTGGGCACAATTACCTTTTATCATTTTTATTGCTCTCTTTTGGTTTAGAAATCCTGATTTATGAGGAAAAGTTAAAAAATTGGGCATGTTTAGTCTTGAGAAAAGATGACTGAGGGGAGATCTGATAACAGTCTTCAAATATCTTTATTATTCTCCTCTTCATAACAGCACTTAACAGGAGGCAAGGAGGGTGAGGACATGTTGTTCTCTGTGTCCACTGAAGGTAGGACAAAAAGTAATGGGCTTAAATCTGCAGTAAGGAAAATTTAGGTTAAATATTAGAAATTTTTCCTAACGATAAAGGATAGTTAAATCCTGGACTAGGTTTCCAAGAGAGGTTGTGAAATCTCCATCATTGGAGATTTTTAAGATGTTAGACAAACACCTTTCAGGGATAATCTAGGTATTCTTGGTCCTGCTTCAGCAAAGAGAACTAGATTAGATGACTTCTGGAGGTCCCTTGCACGCCTACATTTCTAGGAAGCACTTAGATAGGATAAAGAAGGACGAGTACTTTTGGCACCTTAGAGACCAACAAATTTAGTAGGGCATAAGCTTTCGTGGGTTAAAACCCACTTCATCGGATGCATGCAGTGGAAAATACAGTAGGAAGATACACACACACAGAAAAAAAAAATCAGGGTTGCCATACCAACTCCAACAAGACTCATCAATTAAGATGGGCTATTATCAGCAGGAGAATAAAAAAAGAAACAAAAAAAAAAAAAAAAAAACTTTGGTAGTGATAATCAGGATGGCCCATTTCAAACAGTTGACAAGGAGGTCTGAATAACAGCAGGGGGAAAATTAGCATGGGGAAATAGTTTTTAGTTTCAGAGTAGCAGCCGTGTTAGTCTGTATTCGCAAAAAGAAAAGGAGTACTTGTGGCACCTTAGAGACTACCAAATTTATTTAAGCATAAGCTTTCGTGAGCTACAGCTCACTTCATCGGATGCATTTGTTGGAAAATACAGAGGGGAGATTGATATACACACAGAGAACATGAAACAATGGGTTCAGTTTGTGTAATGACTCATCCACTCCGAGTCTTTATTCAAGCCTAATTTCATGGTGTCCAGTTTGCAAATTAATTCCAGTTCTGCAATTTCTTGTTGGAGTCTGTTTTTGAAGTTTTGTTGTTGAAAGATTGTGACTTTTAGGTCTGTAATCAAGTGACCAGAGAGATTGAAGTGTTCTCCAACTGGTTTTTGAATGTTACAATTCTTGACGTCTGATTTGTGTCCATTTATTCTTTTGTGTAGAGACTGTCCAGTTTGGCCAATGTACATGGCAGAGGGGCACTCCTGGCACATGATGGCATTTATCACATTGCAGGTGAATGAGCCCTTGATGATTTGGCTGATGTGATTAGGATCTAAATTTGTTAGTCTCTAAGGTACCACAAGTATCCTCATTCTTTTTGCTAATACAGACTAACACGGCTACCACTCTGAAACCTAGATAGGATAGTCTATTGTATCAGTTGTGCGAGTAACTTCATCTGACTTCAATAGGAATGGAGTGTACAACTAATAGGATAATTAGGCCCCAGAAGTATTAATTACAATGCCAAGACCGGACATCCGATTATTCACTCCCAGCACGGCCACCATGTACAAGAGTTTTAAAATCAGGCATAAAGCTATGATCAGCTTATCTTAAAATGTTGGAGTATTTGTGCTTTGTTCATTCTCTTAAAACTGAAGCTTCTAATTAATTCTTCAGGCATTTGGGCTAAGCAAGTTGTAACCAGGTATTTTACTGAACTCTTTTGCACTCAGCAGTAATTCATGGCTTATGTATTTACATCATATTGCCAATAGAAAAATAAATGAGACTTACCTTGGACTACTTGGATTATGAAACTCCTCATCTCCACAGCTAGTCTCATTTAGACTGTGACAGGTATTATGGACAGCATATACAGACATGCTGGGATGTTCAATTAGAAGGTTCTCCATAGGACTGGTTTCCACCTTGATAGTGGTTAATCCACCTGCAGTAAAACATGGGGGAGGGGTAATAAACCAGCTCTCCTCCATGGGACATGAGTCAAACTGGATGAAGCAAGACTCGCTGGCATCAGCCAAACACTCTAAGGAAGTTGGTAAACAAGAAAAGACTGGGGAGTGGTCAGCAGCTGATGTTTCACTGATGTCTGCTTCTTCTGTTGAAAAGTTAGTGCAAGTGTCTATTGGAGATTGTCCATTGTTCCAGTTGCCACAGTTGAGATGAAGTCACAACAGATAGGTGATTGCAGGAGATGGAGATCACCAAGTTCATGTGCAGCAAGTAGAAAATAAAACAAACAAAAAGTCTACCATCAGCATGTACACAAACATTTTACAAATAAACAAATAAAAAGGGAGGAAACTCTTTCCCAAGTCAGATATAAAAATTGAGAGTATTGCCAGAAAAGTGATACAATTGTGTAATACAGATTGCTCAGTGTTAAATAAATATTATCCGTACAAGTAGTTCTACTAGGGTCTGAACTTGTTAGTCTTATGAAACTGACGTCAGTTTCCCTAGTCAGTTTACACAAGATGCTTTGTGGTTCATTGTTTTACACAAATCCATGTTATTTACGCATAGGCTAAAAATTCCTTTGGAACTATTGGCTTCCTTATACAGAAGTATGATAAATATAACTGCCTGCTTCCTGCTGTAGAGGTTATATTTAACAGACATCTTACCTATAAAGTCAACCAGAATCCATTCATCATCTTCTTTTTCACTGAACTCTGGCTCTTGGCTGGACAAGTTATTGATCTCTCCCACAAACATATTATTCAGCCTCTGGAACATTACTAAGGCAAGAATGAGACTTTGGCTGGTAAGTCTTTGTATCCAAAAATTCAAGACACGGGCTCACACTTATACTA
Organism: Dermochelys coriacea; assembly: GCF_009764565.3. Classification (NCBI taxonomy): domain Eukaryota; kingdom Metazoa; phylum Chordata; order Testudines; family Dermochelyidae; genus Dermochelys; species Dermochelys coriacea. The sequence goes on along the minus strand of NC_050069.1, from coordinate 43,614,224 downwards.
GCAAACTGGCAGAGATACGAGAATAAAGTGCATAGATGCTTTATCAGCTTACGTATGGAACATGGAGAGTCATGGTTTGTAAACAGTTTATACAAAACCTGCAAAGAAGAAAAGAGTGATCTTAATGCTAAAGCAATTAATCTATTTGTAAATAACAAGTGAGAACTCAGATAGGGCCAATTCTTGACTGCAGGTTTTGGGCAATAGCCTACATCAGTGGTTTTCAAACTTTTTTTCTGGGGACCCAGCTGAAGAAAACTGTTGATGTGCACAACCCAACGGAGCTGGGGATGAGGGGTTTGGGTGTGGGAGGGGCTCAGGGCTGGGGCAGAGAGCTTTGGGGCAGGGGTGAGGGCTGCAGGATGGGACTAGGAATGAGGGGCTCAGGGTGTGAGAGGGGGTTGAGGCAGGGGTACGAGAGGGGGTCAGGACTCTGGGGTGGGGCCAGGGATGAGGGGTTTGGGTTGGGCTCAGGCAGAGGGTTGAGGTGCAGGAGGGAGTCAGGGCTGGGCTCAGGGATGAAGAGTTTGGGGTGCAGGAGCTGGCTCCAGGTTTGGGGAGTGCTCAGGGCTGGGACAGAGGGTTGGGGTGTGGGAGGGGGTCAGGGTTCTGAGCTGTGGATGCACGCTCTTGGGTGGGGCCAGGGATGAGGGGTTTGGGATCCAGGAAAGGGTTCCGGTTTTGGGGGTCTCAGGGCTGGGGCAGGGGGTTGGGGCACGGGCTTACCTCAGGCGGCTCCCGGTCAGTGGTGCAGCCAGGGTGCTAAGGCAGGCTTCTGGCCTGGACTGACACCGCGGCCTGCGCTGCACCCCAGAAGCGGCCAGCAGCAGGTCCGGCTCCTAGACGGAGGCACACAAGCAGCTCCGTGCGGCTCTCGCCCGCAGGCACCATCGCTCCCATCTCCCATTGGCCGGTAGTGTGGAGCTAGTGCTCGGGGCGGGGGGGGGGGGCAGCATACAGAGCCCTGTGGCTCTCCTGCCTAGAAGCCGGACCCACAGCATGGTGTCAGAACAGGTAGGCACTAGCCTGCCTTAGCTGGGCAGCACTGCCAACGGGTGCTGACCAGAGCCGCTAGGGTCCCCTGCTGAGCAAGGCAACCTAGTGCCTTACATGCTGCAACCCAGTACTGGGTTGCGACCCAGTACTGGGTTGCGACCCGAACTTTGAAAAACACTGACCTACATGACTCAAAGTATTTGCCATGAGGCGATATTACACTTTTTCATTGGCCCATAGCATCCCCTGCCAACAAGTTGAACCACAGGAAGAGGCCTGATGGAGGAAAGACCCAGCAAGGCTTTCTTCACAGGGTTGCCTAAAGCCCTCCATCTGGATTCTGCCCCACAGGCAAAGCTCTGCATAGCTCCTGGTCCCATGCCCACAGATCTGCAGGAATGTGACAGAGGCAAGGGCCATCTATGCAGAGACCCTGAGCTCTAGAATCCCTGGGATCTTCCGGCCAAAGTGGCTCCAAAAAAGTGATGTTACTTATGACTTCCCCTGGGAACCTTTCCTCCTTCTACATAAGTGGAGGGTGGGAGGGAGGAACTCTACAGAAGAATTGATACAGTCTAAAGCTGTATTACCCAAGTACAGCTAGAACGGGCGTCAGTAGAACGCGAATTCGGTGAGAACATGGTCGCGGCAATGGATCCCAAAATAGAATGCAGTCAAACGCGGTCATTTTATTTCATTTTGTTAGAACGTGGTCCCCGCTATAACGCAGGACTTGGCATGGATCCCAAATCCCGCGTTCTAGCGAGGGTCTGCTGTAGTCCATGTTGCGGGGGAGGGGAGAGGATTGTAACCCCATGCACATGCACCAGTCCTGCAGAGAGCCCTCAGCAGGGTCCCATTGATGTAGAATGTAGGTAGCTGATCTCCTCTGCATTGGACAGAGAAGGCACACACAGAGAGCATCACCATCCTTGTGCAGTTCAGGGGCTCTGCTTGAACGTTAAACACATTACAGAGGAAAATATAATCAGGTTCAAAGGTGCACTAGCATGATTATTAAGTGGGATCCTTTTCATAGTGATTAGTTAAATACTACTGTGTTCTGTGAGGTTCTACGTAATTAATGCAAATACGGGCTGCACCGCCACAATTTGAGACTAAAGTTGCTTCCTTATATTTCATGACAAGCAACATTAATTTCTCAACAGAACACACTTCTCTAAATGTATATTTAAGAGATTATCAGTTTCAGACTGGACTATATATATATTTTGTGGGTGAAGCTGAAAAATCCATTAGCCATTTAACAATAAAAAAAAAAGTCCAAGTTCCTGGGATCACAACTTCACATGAGAGCACCTGTTGTAGTCACTATATTTGAATCATTAACATAGTTTAAATGGTGGTGTCAAAATGCTACAGTTTAACAGTAATATTCACGTATTTAAACTACAGTCTTATTTTAAGCACCTCTAGCTATTAAGTTAATTATTAGAATGTGTGTGTAAACACAGTATATCACTTACACAATCTCTCCTCTCTTCCTGGAACTAGTCTATGTTTATGACAGACTAGGTAAATTAGAGACATTTACATAAAAGATATGAATTGCTATATTCAGAAAGCTTGTGAGAGTGCAAGATAAACTATACTAGAGAAGACATTTAAAACAATTGTTCAAAGCAAAACAAAGTATATAAATTTAATTTCTAACAAGTAAATATTGATTAAGGGAGATTATGTTTATAGAACATGAACTCCAAGTTTCTGTGTTAATGTACTGTATTGTAACTCTTGGACCAAAGATGCCTTTGCACTGGATACCATAAAATTAAAAAAAGAAAAAGGAGACTTTTGCTAGTTAGTTCTGTTTATCATTGGAGTGTCTCTCCTGTTTGTTAAGCCACCTAGGAACCGGTTTACATTCTGACACTGGGATCCAATACTATTGGTGCCTCTAAATTTGTTGTACTTCTGCAGCATATGGATGTCAGCCAGAGGCTGAAAAATAAGAGTTTTAATCAAGAACTATTGTAACCCTAGATAATTAAGGTGTCAATGGTTCCTATAAATATAGCTGGGGGTAGCATAAACTGGGGTTGGTGCTATTTGGTTTGCTATACAGCTGTAAGTGTGTTTACTGAGTAGGCTATGTGGTATAATAGTGATTACAGTAGTTGATAGAGTTGTGTGTGAAATGACAGCAAAATATTTTCTGGCCAATTCTTGTCTGTAAGAACTTGGTTCCTAAACTTTTATCCCAATGCTAAAACCACTAACAACAGTATCTTGGCAACCACCAGGAGGCTCCAAAAAAGCAAGTTTTAATCAAAGCTGAAAGAGGTACAGTTAATATTAGATGTTAACCATAACCAGATCAGACTTCCAAACGTACGGGTGTGGGGCACAGGCACTGCACACCTGACACATGCGTACATCACTTGTGAACAACTGGGTAGTAAAGGGGGAGACAAAGCTACGGTTCTGCCCAACATGCACTGGCCAGCAGAGCTGACAGGCTGCAGTCTGTACCACAAAAAGGGAAGAAACTTAACTACACTCCACCCTCACCTTCCAAGCAAAAGGGGAGCCCAGAGAAGAAGAGTTCCTCCTTAGAGGGGGAAGCTCAAATGAAGCCCGTTTCTCTGGGCTGAGGCTAACAGGCCACCCCTAAGCGAGCTGAACGTTTCCAGGTACACTTGCAAGAGTAACCATTAGCTTTAACGGTTAATTGGCTTCCACCACCTTTACCTCACTCAAACATCATGCTGGAGGGGTGCCAGATGTCATGCCCGACAGAAGATTGTGATTTCAGGTGGGAAGTCCCCAGCAGGTACAGATTAATTCTCCAGACACAAAGAGCTTGCTTTGGGGCAAACACCAACAACGAGGGAGGTGGGGCCAGGCTGCTTCTGAGGGGAGTTTCTCTCAGGTCTCTGGCCACCCGGGTCAGGCACCTCCCCAATAAGGACCCAGCCCTTGGTTTGGGTGAGCTGACCGGGCAATCCGCTGCCTGCTCGCCTGTGGCCGAGTCACATCCTCTGGTTTGTTTTGATCGCTAGGAGCCCCCCCTACTAGGGCGGTGCCTGCAGGAAGGCTGCGTTTAGTCACACCTGACTGCAGCGCAAGCAAACACCGCCTTGGAAGCAGGGGCGGGGGGAGGATCCCTCCGCAAGCAAGAGCACAGGCCCCGCAGTGGCAGGAAGAGGCAACCCGACACCCCTCCAGCCCCTGGGCGGGCCGGCTGCCCCGAACTCCTCCTCCCCGCGAGTGAGCCGGGGGGGGGGGGCGGAGGGGAGAGACAAAAGGGTCGAACTGGGAACGCAGCTACTTCGAAGTCTGCGAAGAGGAAGTTCAGAGAGCAAACAAACAAGCGGATCGCAGCCTGCCCACAGCGAGTCCGGGGCTCCCACCTCCTCAGGGCAGGGCTCAGCCCGGCGGCGCCCCAACTCCACCGTGCGCGGAACCCCCCAGCGAGGAAGCGGAGGCGATCCGCGCCGAGAGCGGGGCAGCGCGCCCTGGGAGCTGGGCACCCCTCCGCACGCGAGTGGGGAAGTCAACCACGCAGCTGTCGGTCCGAGGCATTTAGGGACACCCACTGCTCCCGGCGACGAGTCGCACGCTACGGGGCAGTGCGCAGCCCCCCAGCCCCCCGAGGCAAAGGGACTCCCACAGTTACGCTGCTTAGGGGCGGCGGGTGCTCACACGCACTCCATAGGCGGAGACCCTCCCATAAAAACGACCCACGCCTCTGGATTTTCAAATGCGCCGAGCACCTGCAAGTTCCCGTGGGCTTCGAGGGAGTTTGCGGGTGCTCAGCGCCTTGAGCAGTCGGACCATTGTCCCGATCGCCGGTAACCACGGAGAAAGAGATCTCTTCCGTTTCGTAAAGTTTCTATCGAGCTAGTCTCCTGTCCAGGACCTAGGGCTACTTTCGGAGTCTCGCGGGGGAAGGAGGGGGCGGGGAGAAATACATGTCAGCCCCACACATATCGGCGATACAGACGGCTCTGGGGGACGCCAGCGGGCTCGCCCCCTGTCCGGGGTTCCCCAAGGGAAACGGGCAGCACGTCACACACTCACACCCGCGGCCTGGTCATGCAGAACATGGAGCTCATCTACAGGCCCCCCGTCATGCGAGAGACGGGCAGCGAGACTACCTCCTGGACGTAGGCAGAGCGAGGGGTATGTTCCTGGGAGTGGGGAAGACGCTCCAGTCCCGAAACCTCCGCACCCCCGCCGCCAGCCCGCCCCCTAAAGGACGCAGCTTGGGCAGAGGGAACCTGAGTTGGCCGCTATGCCCGGGTTGGGGGGGTCCAAGTCGCGACCCAAGTCCCGAGGCGCATTGTCAAGCTGCCAGGGCCACTTCCAGACTGGATACAAATATCCGCTACTCACCTTCCAGAGACAGGAGGGGGCGGACGGCAGCAATGGCTAGTGAGGTAGATGACGGGAGGCACCGATGGGTCCCGGGTCTTGTTTCCGCAGCCGCCTCCGTCCGACTCGGTTCCCTGCCGAACCTTTTGTTGTTATAGAATCCAGCGAACAGCTGATCGGCCCCGGCCGCCCCAGGCCCCGCCCCGGCTCCCCCTCCCGACTCCCTGGGGCCGGGCTAGGGTTCAGACCTCACCAATGTGAGCAGAGCGGGGCTCGGGGCCGCGCCGGGACAGGCTGTCACTAACGCACGTGATCCGGCCCAGAGCCACAGAGAAACTCTGCAGCTAGGATCAAGCCCAGGAAACAAAAGGAGAGGGAGAGAAAGAAGGGGGGAGCTGAAGGGAGGGAGGGAGAGAGAGACTGCAAAAAGAAGAGATAAAGGAAGAAGAAGGGACAAGAAAGGGAGATTGAGAGAACAGATGCAGGGATAGGGAGAGGGGAAAAAAGGGGGAGGAAAAATAAGATTTGAAAGAAGTGAGAAGCACTCAGATACCATAGTAAGAGCCTAAAAGAGAGCGAAAGAAGGGGAATAAAATGGAGCTAATAAAGAGTCAGACAGATAGGGGACACAGCATCAAGTTGGTATATTATGTACAGACACTACTGTATGCATAGATACATTATTTAGGCTGAACCTAGCTAGAGTTTGCTTCATGCATAGACACATCAACTCTGACTTCACCACAATCAAACTGATCTGCCCGAACTTTCATTTGCAGGCTCTTTGCTTAGAATGGTTTCAGAGTAGCAGCCCTGTTAGTCTGTATCCGCGGTGCCACAAGTACTCCTTTTCTTTTTGCTTAGAATGAAGCATTTCTACAATTTGGGACAAATTGGACAAGGCATTTGGGTGATAAATTGGACAGGAGTTTATGTGCATTTCTGTTGTAAGATAGTTTCCTGAGTTGTGGGTTTGTTTTTTTTTAATTTGGGGCATTTTTGTGCTGGGGGGGCGGGGGCTTGTCCTATTTCTAAAATGACTTGGCCTAGAAAGTGCTTCGTTGTTTTGGCAGGAGATGTGGTGCTTTTGACAAGTTTTGGGAGTGGTGGAATTGCTTGCTTATGAACAATGCTTTCCATATACTTTAAAAAGTCTGCTTGGACCACTGCAGAATTAAGTATCAGAGGGGTAGCCATCTTAGTCTGTATCCACAAAAACAACGAGGAGTCCCGTGGCACCTTAATGACTAACAGATTTATTTGGGCATAAACTTTTGTGGGTAAAAAAACCCACTTCTTCAGATGCATGGAGTGAAAATTACAGATGCAGGCATAAATATACTGACACATGAAGAGAAGGGAGTTAACACTGGTTCTCCACTTGTAAGGTAACAAGGCCAATTCAATCAAGGTGGATGTGGTCCACTCCCAATAACTGATGTGGAGGGAATACCAAGAGAGGGAAAATGGCTTTTGTAGTGAGCCAGCCACTCCCAGTCCCTATTCAAGTCCAAATTGATGGTGTTAAGTTTGCAAATGAATTGTAGCTCAGCAGTTTCTCTTTGAAGTCCCCCCCCTGCTGCTGGTGATGGCTTATCTTAAGTGATCACTCTCCTTACAGTGTGTATGATAAACCCATTGTTTCATGTTCTCTGTGTGTGTGTATATAAATCTCTCCTCTGTTTTTTCCACCAAATGCATCCGATGAAGTGAGATGTAGCTCACGAAAGCTTATGCTCTAATAAATTTGTTAGTCTCTAAGGTGCCACCAGTACTCCTTTTCTTTTTGCGAATACAGACTAACACGGCTGCTACTCTGAAATCTTTGAAGTCTGTTTTTGAAGTTTTTTTGTTGAAGAATGGCTACTTTTAAATCAGTTATTAAGCGTCCAAGGAGATCAAAGTGTTCTCCTACTGGCTTTTATATGTTACCGTTCATGATGTCTGATTTGTGTCCATTTATCCTTTTACGTAGAGACTGTCCAGTTTGGCGAATGTACATGGCAGAGGGATCACTGCTGGTACATGATGGCATATATCACATTAGTAGATGGGCAGGTGAATGAGCCTCTGATGGCGTGGCTGGTGTAGTTGGGTCCTATGATGGTGTGACTAGAGTAGATATGGGGACAGAGAACAGGGTTTGTTACAGGGATTGGTTCCGGGGTTGGTGTTTCTCTGGTCTGGTGTATAGTTGCTGGTGAGTATTTGCTTCGGTGGGGGAGAGGGGGGCTGTCTGTAAGTGAGAATTTGCCTGCCTCCCAAGGCCCATGAGAGTGGGGCATAGTTTTCCAGGATAGGTTGTAGATCGTTGATGATGTGCTGGAGAGGTTTTAGCTGGGGACTGTACGTGATGGCCAGTGGTGTTGTTATTTTCCTTGTTGGGCCTGTCCTGTAGCAGGTGATTTCTGGGTACCCGTCACTGCGTATTTGTAGCTATACAATCAGAACTGATTGTCCTAAGAAACAACAATGGGGAAGAGAGGAATAGATGGGCCCAGTCTGAAAGGAATATGAGAGGAAGCCACATAAGAACAGGGAAGGAGTACTTGTGGCACCTTAGAGACTAACAAATTTATTAGAGCATAAGCTTTCGTGAGCTACAGCTCACTTCATCGGATGCATTTCAGGGGAATCCAGAGTCTGGTTGTAAGTAGCTCAGATGCAGATGACACAAAGACTGGAGGAAATGGAAAATAACGAAGAGGAGAGATAAGTACAGAAAAATCTAGATTGTTTGGTAAGCTGGGTGCAAGCAATGTGTATTTTAATATAGCCAAATGTAAAGTCATACATCTAGTAACAAAGAACACAGGCACTACTTAGAGGATGGGGGAGACTTTATTCTGGAAGCAATGAATCAAAGAGACTTCGGGACCATAGGGATACTCAGCTGAACATGAGCTCCTTGTGAAACATTGTGGCCAAAAAGAGCTAATGTGATCTCTGGATGTATAAACAGGAATACTAAGTAGTAGTAGTAAAATTATATTACCACTGTATTTGACAGTGATGGGAATGCCACTGGAATACTAAGTCCAGTTCTAATGTTCACTGTTCAACAAGGATGTTGAAAAATTGGAGAAGGTTCAGAGAAGAGCCACAAGAATGAAGAGATTGAAAAAACACGTGCCTGATTGAGTTCCTTCAATCCTTCTCTAAGGAGTGACTTGATCACAGTCTACAAATATCCACATATGGAACAGGGGTGGGTTGGCTGGCTGGCCCAAGATACCACTATTAGTGGTTGATTTGGAGTTAGTGGGGCCCTGTGCGCAGCTTCATTTTTGCCCCGGCCCAGCCAAGAAAAAGAATATTCTTTATCTCCCCACCCTATTTTTCATTATTTTTTCCTTCATCCTCCTTCTGTATTATAAGTAATGGGAAGTAAATGAAAATAAAGTGAGGTACCTTGATTGGAGCAGGGGGTTGAAGTGCAGAAGGGAGTGCAGGGGGCGGGCTCTGGGAGGAAGTTTGGGTGCCGGGTGTGGGCTCTGGGCTGGGGCAGGGGGTTGGGGTATGGGGTGAGGGGTGGGAGGGAGGCAAAGGGCAGTGCTTACCTCGGGTGGCACGGCTCCCAAAGTGACCGGCTTAGACACTCCTCCGGCAGTGGTGGGGCCAATAGGAGCAGCAGAATTGGGGTGGGGGCCGTGCACAGAGTCACACACACCCACCCCAGGGGCCGCAGGGACATGCCATCCGCTTCTGGGACCGAAGCGGTGCGGAGGGAGGGAGGCAGAGCAGGCAGGGAGGTGCCTTAGCCATGTTGCTGGCACGTCTCTGCACGCCCCTTGGGGGGAGGGGGTAGCGGGTCTCTCTGTGCTGCCCGGGGAGGGGGCAGTGTGCAGAGCTGCCTCCCCCTCGTGAGGGGCATGCAGAGACGTGCCATCAGCTGGTCACTTCCAGGAGTGGCGTGCTGCACTGCCGGCCGGGACTCAGGGGCAGGTTGTCAGATATTTTTCCTGCATTTTTGGGGGGCCCCTGTCATTGGGAGGCCCATTTTGTTTCAAGGGTAGTGGTCAGGAGCGGATTTACCATGAAAGGAGACACACCACCATTACAGAGCACCACTTCCACCAAGTAGCTCACATACCACAATTTGAGAGCCCCTGGACTAAATAATCACAATGGTCCCTTCTGGTTTAAAATATGTGAATCTATGAAATCAAGTCACCTAAGCTATATGGGTGTAAATGATAGGAGAATCAGGCCTTTGTTCTGAGGAGCAGGAGAGAGGATGCCACATGTGTAGGTGGATGTTTTCTAGAAAGAAGCAGCGTCTATCTGCGGCAGCTTGCAGGGACTCCTCACTAAGCAATTTTAAGATGTTCTATACAACCTAAGGAAATTCTCAAGAAAAAAAAACCCAACTACTGTAGTTAAAATTGAGCAGAGGAACAGACTTATTTTTTGAAAACACCCTAAGGTAATGTTACTGTAAAAAATACAAACCTACACCGTGGAAAACCTGGTCACCTAAAATTAAGGTTCAGCTAAAAAACCCCAAACACCTACACATTATAAAGTATGGAAATACACAGTTAAGATTATGCATATAGTCTTAATTCTACCCCACACCAATGCCTCACTCTCATATTCCATCCTTCCTTCCTAAGTCATCCTTCTCTTCCTATCTATTTTGTAAGTCATGGTGTATATTTAGCAAAAAGACTTTTCATGAAGTTTTTTGTCTTCATTTTCATAAGGGCTCTAAGAAGTCTACAACCTACAGCTACAGATATCTCATGCTTGGAAAAAGCCATTATACTTATACAGTTTGTGCATGGACTATAGCAAGTGCGTATATCACATATTACCAATACTCAGTATAATTTTTTGTCAGTAGACTAATCTGCTCTTTCCCTGCAGATCCTACAGTATAAGGATCTGGGTCAAAGATATTTGTCATTGTAGTTGCTAACTCTGAACCTGATTTTCCTCTCATTTATACTACTGTAAACTGAAAGTAATTCCATAGATGTTAATGGAGTTACAACTGTATAAACCCAGTTTAAAGGGGAATCAGAACCTCTGTTTCTGTTGTCACTTTTACAATTGGTAACAAGAAGTTTGAGAAAAGTGGGAAATGCTATCCCTTGCTGAATTGCTTTTGAGTCAGGAAGTGGTAAAGTGTTCTTTCGGTGGACTGTGCAGTGCTTTGAAGAATGCAGGCATACTGACAGTTAGTGATGTAAATAAAAAGGTGCAGTTTGATTTAAATTACACTGTAGTGTGTAACCAGAATGGCCTCACTTCTGCCAAGAGCTCATTGTAGAATCAGGGCCTAAAAGCATTTCAACTATAAGGAATTCAACTAAGAGGTGTTCTTAATTTGGGGAAGAGGGGCTACCTGGAAGGAGGCAAGGGTGAACAATCCAGGTCATGTTTGTCAACTTCTGAAAAAGCAGAACTGAGGACACCCAGACAGAGACATTCCTGTCATAGCACCATCTACCCTAGTCTGACTTCTGTCTGTTACCTCAGTTTCCCCTAACTCAGGTTGAATCTCCTCATGTTCTCAGGAAGGACTCACTGGCTCTCCCAAGTCTCTCTGGCCAGTTTTATTCCTCCAAATATAAAAATGTAGGCAAAATATCCAAAACCGAAAAACAGTTCCTCTACTCATTCTCTTTCCACCCCTTGCCACTCTCAGTTCTGAAAGAATGCACCATTCTCTTCAGGGCCTACTGCAGAAGCCATGTCCTTCCTGCAGCTCCTCTGAACCCTTTACAGCCTCTGACCCCTTCTTAGGTGGGTCTGATAACCAAACAGGGCTGGCTGGCCCCAGAACCCTTGTTATATTTCCATTCAGGCAATGGTTCTCAACCAGGCATACGCATACCACCGGGGGTATCCAAAGGTCTTCTAGGAAGTACATCAACTCATCTAAGTATTTGCCTAGTTTTACAACAGCTTCTATAGAAAGCATTAGCAAAGTCAGTAGAAACTAAAATTTCATACAATGAATTTATATTGTTCTATATACTATATCAGTGGTTCTTAAACTGTGGGCAAGTTCATTTTAATAGGGTCACCAGGGCTAGTGTTAGACTTGCTGGGGCCCAGAGCAGAAAGCCGAAGCCCAAGCTCCACCATGTGGGGCTGAAGCCGAAGCCTGACTTTTTGAGAGAGGTGAAACTTAGGGTAGGCAAGACAAATCAGACTTCTGAAAGGGGTCCAATAGTCTGGAAAGGTTGAGAACCACTGCATTAAGGTGTTAGCTACTCACCTAATAATGGTGCCACTTTGAAGGCATGCACAAACAATTGAGTGTAATTAATTAAATATGCACTTGTTACTTCAAAGAACCTCCAAGGTCAGCTGACTTGTTAGATGCACAAGCCAAAAACAGTTGAGGACCAAATAACTTCAAGCCCTGGGATCCCAGAAGACCTGTAAACAAGTCAACAACCCCCAGACTTTTTATTTTTTACTTTAAAAACAAATAAATTAAAAGCAAAAACACCCAATATATGTGACTTGATTGACAGAATTTGCATAGCATTTATGGTTTGCAATGTGCCTGTGTAAACTCTGTCTGGTATTTTAGGAGACGCATTTTTCTAGGCTGCACTAGCCCTTCCAGAATTATGGGATAAACTTAAAAAATAAAAATGGCCACATGAAGGTGTCAGGGTTCCTTCCCCACTCTGAACTCTAGGGTACAGATGTGGGGACCTGCATGAAAGACCCCTAAACTTATTTTTACCAGCTTAGGTTAAAAACTTTCCCAAGGCACAAATTCTGCCTTGTCCTTGAACAAATTCTGCTGCCACCACCAAGTTATTTAGACAAAGAACCAGGGAAAGGACCTATTTCCCCAAGCCCTACATCCCCTTTCCTGGGGAAGGCTTGAGAATAATATCCTCACCAATTGGTATAAATGAATACAGACCCAAACCCTTGGATCTTAAGAACAATGAAAAATCAATCAGGTTCTTAAAAGAAGAATTTTATTTAAAGAAAAAGTAAAAGAATCACCTCTATAAAAATCAGGAAGGTAAATACTTCACAGGGTAATCAGATTCAAAGAGGATTCCCCTCTAGGCAAAACTTTAAAATTACAAAAAAGCCAGGATAAACCTCCCTCTAGCAAAGGGAAAATTCACATGTTGAAAACAAAACGTAATCTAACGTGCCTTGCCTTATTTACTTACTCTTTTTGTAATATCAGAGACTTGTACAGGATGGTTTATAGGAGAAGGAGTTTTTTGACCTGATGCTTCTCTGCTTTCCCCAGAGAACACACCAACAAAGCCTCCCACCCCCAAGATTTGAAAGTATCTTCTTTCCCCATTAGTCCTTTTGGTCAGGTGCCAACCAGGTTATTTGAGCTTCTTAACCTCTTACAGGTAAGGAGGAATTCTAGGCTACCCTTAGCTGTATGGTTTTGACAGAAGGTGTTACTGGGTGGTCCATTCACCATTCAGCAACGCCTCCCATACCTCATCTGGGGAATTAGGTCTACCACCTGGTCTGATGCCCTTTCCTGCAGTTACTCAGTCCATCATTCCCCTCAGTTACTCCGTGGCCTCTCCTGCACCAGCAGTGGTAGCAATGTCCTCTTCATAGCTCAGTCCTCCAGCTAAGTCACATTAAAGTTCTCCCCCCTTCCAGGGTACAAGGCCTTTGAGGCAAACTGTCCCAAGCAGTCTGCCCCCCACCACTACCTGGTCTGTGTTACTTCTCTGGCAGCTGATAGGGGAACCGGGGCCTGTCCTCTACACTGGTTTCCAGTCCAGGGATCCTCAACCTAGCAGCTCTAGACTTTTACTCTTCCAGCCCTTATTGATCCCTACTCTCTCCTTGCAGCTTCCTACTCTTTCCCCTTGTATCAGGCAGTGCAACTGCAGGTTTCCTTTCTGACTTACTCTTTATAGATCCTGTCCAGCTCCTCCCCCCAGCTGTTGCAGTTAGACTGTAGCACACCATAGGTTTTCTCCAGGTGCAGCCTAAGGTTAATTGGCCTAACTTACCCCATCAGGCGTTCTGTGTGGTGGATACCCCATCACAGAAGGGTAATTTGACAATGTGGAAAATAACCTAAGAGCTATAAACTCAGTTATTTTAATGTACTACATTAACTTTCAGCTCACTGACAAGAAGTTTTTAAAGAAACTTAAAAAACTAAGACTCAGCTCTGCATATAGGAGAAGCCAATTAAAATACCTTTGTACTTCCAAAACACTGGTTGTGAGATGGGTAAGGGAAGGAAAGTGGTTGGTAAACAGCACATGTATTTAGATCACCACTAAAGAGGTGAGACACAAAATTAAACACAAAGAGTAAGTCCCCCCTAAGGGCTTGTCTGTAGTGGAAAATTACAGTCTGTTAGAACATGTGTTAATTAAGACAATGTTAACCACTCAGTATAGTGAAATATTGTCATGTTTAGTATTGTATGCTGGGTCATGTAGGGTTAGCGGTGACCAGCCAACTCACTGTTAAACATGATAGTTCTTGTCTGCATTGAGTGCCATTTTATGTTAAGTCACGTAACATAATTAAACCAAGACAAAATTTTAACATGATGAAATTTTCAAGTGTAGACAAGCCCTAAGAAGGTTCATATTGTTGTGTTTGAAAGCTGGCTCCAGGAAGAATTAAGAAGGGCAAGTAATATATTGGAGGTCCCCAGCAAGGTACTTCTTGGGTAGAGATCTCCCATTTCCTGAGTTGCTCCCTTAGTTCCTCTTTCCACTACTCTCATCTTCCTAATCTTGCTTTTTACTTCCTGTTTCCATCATCAGGAAAGGATGAAGACAGTGGATTTTCCTCACTCCTCTCCCCAAACCACACAATCCTTGGCAGGCGGGAGACAGGCCTGAGAGCAAGGTCTCTTACCAAAATGGGTCAGCTGACCACAAGCTGCTCTCGCCAATCAATGCTCTATTGACCCAACTCAGCAAGGCCCCAAGCATGTGCAGAGTCCCAATGAAGTAAGTGGGACTATTCATAAATTTAAGGTAAGGCATGTGCTTAGACATCTTGCTGACTTGAAGTCTATGGGCTTGAATCTGCACTCATTGAAGTCAATAACAAAATTCCCATTGACTTCAGTGGTGCAGGATTAGGCTTTAAATCCCTGACCCAAAGCTCATTTAATATGTCCATGGAGATATTTCTTGAACAAAATGAACAAGTCTTAATGCAGTTGAGAGCCACTTGGAGAGGCTCTGAAAGGACATGCAAATGTTTGCAAATGTCTGAGGGCTAACCTTGGGGCAGGAAAAGAAACTTCAATTACACGTTTGTTGTAGTTGTCCTGCAAATTGAGGTCCCTTATAAATTGAAGGGATTCCTTTGGTCTTGGGTTGCATGAGCCACAAAAGCTGGCTCTGGATCTGACTTCCCCTTATAAATATTTAAATTTGTGACTTGTGTTTTTGAGAATTTCTTCTTGTATTATTAAGAGGGAAAAAAAAAGACTCAGAAGAAATCACTGAAGCAAACAAACCAGGTTCATCTCCCCAAATTGTGTATAGTTGTGTGATTATGAATTAGGGTTAGTGGTGGAAATAAGCAGACCATCCACTAGAACTCCTGTGTGCCCAGAGACAGATTAATGGTATGGCCATGGCTATAAAACACGATGTGCACATCTAGGGTGTTATATAGATGTAATAAAAATAATAATAGTCTGGGGCTCTGGCATCCCATATTTTCAAAACTTTGTATGTATTGATTTTCAAAAACTGAAACATTAATGCCAGGCATGACATACTGTACATGTAACACCAGCACTTATGAAGAATATATGACTAGCCATGGTGCACAGAAACAGTGACCTTTCTACAACCAGTTCTGCAAACTACTATGAATGCACTGAGCTTCTAACAAAGAGCTCCCATATGTAGTGTCTTCTGGAAAGGCCCCACTACTCAGACATTCTTCTTAAATGGTAGGTGAGAACATGATACATCTACATATTACAAATACTGAGCAATAGTGGAAAGAATAGTCCTAAATAGAATGTATGCAGATACAAAATGTGAAGCAGTTCCATCTACCTTTTGGAAAATAGAATGTTCCTCCATACAAAAACACAAATCAAAACAAAATGAAATCTTATAGACAAATATGTATAAAATTACTTTAAATAGTTAGCTGCCCAAGTTTATAAAAAACAAAACCATGATTTGTCAGCAGAGAGAAACTGGTATAGCTACATGGTAATGTCCTGGAAAGTACTCCTAGATCCTCCATTCAATGCATCTTCCACACATCAGCCAGTGGTTTAAACTCAGTGGAATATAGCTGCCAAAGGCAGCTAATGGTTCAATAAAAGATTCCATTAAAGACTAGTGTCCTGAACCTACAAATCCTTAATGTTCAGTGCTTCACTCAGTACCAACTGTAGCTTAAATGGGACTATTTATGGTAGGAAGTACTTTGCTGGATAGTAAGTGTTTGCAGGATCAGGCCTTAAATGTTGTAAGTCCTGATCCAAAGCCCACTGAAATAAATTGAAAGACTCCCATTGATTTCAATGGAACTTGGATCAGGCCCAAAGTACACAGACAGATGGAGGTTTTAGTTTATAATCCTATTGAAATTAAATATTTTTTAAAATAAAAAAGGAACAGCTATTCAAATGATTTCAAATCTCTATTACAAATTTAGAAAAAACCCTCTGTATATTCAGAATACTAAGAGCCTGCAAAGTGCAAAGCTTAAGAAATAACTATAGTTGCATATTTCAGGTACTTCTTTTGCAAATGGAATATTGTTTATCTTAGATTCAAGCATCAGACTCAACTAACATTGTCCATTCCATTTCTGCTTACCATTTTTGGATTTCAGCAAGAGCAAAAATCTCTGCAACTTTGACGGATTTCAAAAATCTAAAACTGGCCACCCCTTTCCTAGGTATAAGGCAATAGTTTATATCCAAGTTTTCCAAATAAGTTTTTGGGCGGAGGCAACATGTTTCCATCTTTTTAGTAAAACAGATGTTAAAGTCTGGAGATATATTTTAGAGTTCTGGAACACTAATTCACCAGATATTCTGGCAGTTTCTGGAATCAAATTATGAAGTGACAGTGAACCACATATAATCAAAACAGCACATACCACAGAAAAGAGCTGAGTCTTGCAGTTCTACTAGCAGAAATCATTGGATTAGAGTTCTCCAAACCAGTCAGCTGTTACAATTCACTCAACCATTTAAACAAAACAAAAAACAAACAAGAGAGAGGATTCAGTTGCCTCTGGAACACCTGCACTGTTAAAGTGTCTGAACCAAGATGTATTTTCTGTTGCATCCATTTCAAAAATCAGTCTTTTGTTCTCCCTCACTGCACAGAAGTGTATTTTAAAACTAAAAAAACCCACAAAACTTTCAAGCCTTCTTTACACATCATAAGGGAGTAAAAATGGGCATAATATTTTTAACTTTTGTAGGAAACTTTTACTATCATCCATGGTCAGACTTGGAAAAAATAAGTAGCAGTACTCATCCATGCTTCACCCACAACCCAAATTCTGTCTCCTTCTCTATGATGCCAGAATAAGAAGCCCTTCACTGCAGATTGTTCAAATTGTAAAAATATACACAACCCTTATTTTTCTTGAGTGCTTTGACTGATGACATTTTAATTGTCATAATAAGTCTGATAGGTAGTAGTGTCTAGGTTTTAAAATGTAATTTCAGGTAGGAGGGATAGCCAGAGATGCAGGGGCTTGATTGTGTGTCAGCATGGCAGTAATTCCCTCCAACCCCCAGGTATGCATTAAAACATTCTCCACTGAAATTGTTTGTCCTCCTTTCACAATATGCTGGACTTTTTCCAGTACAATTTCCCTGTCCTCCTGCCTCAACCTGTCTTATGTCTCAGCATTCCATCTTTTCTCTATGTGGCCAGCGTCGATATTCATAACTCCACGTAACCAGGAAATAGTTCTTTCTTGCTAATCTTCTTTTGAAGCTGAAGTTTGAGAGCCTTTCTATTATTGTGACTCTAGTTTGCCTAATTCTAGTAACATGTCCTTATCATCTAAGGTGGAAAGAGGCCTGAAAGCATTGGAATTTGAAACTGAACAATTGTTACTTTTATGATGCTCCGAGGTATTTCAAGGGATGGATGGGTTAATAACTATAGCATTTCTTGTTTTTAATTTCAGTGTCTATTCTAGGATGATGGGCATCCCAGAGTAGGTGTGAGCACAGATGTAGTATATACACACACAATGGTGGAAAGGCACTCCAGGCTCAGCTCCAGTAAAAGGGCCTCTTTTCCTTCCTTGGCAGGTCACCTTTAAGAATGCAAACTCCTGATTCCATTTTTTGTTTTCATGTAATTAATGTTTTAATAACTGTCTATTTGTTTACACTTCGAGAGGATGATTAGGGTCCCTATGCCTGATAGAGCAAGCATACTTAACTGTGTTTTTAACAATCTGGAACGGAGAGATGGTGATGAGGCAATAATGAGTTGCAGCAAAGTCTCTTTTTAAAATGTCATATTGAAACAAACCTTTGCAGTGTGGTTAGCCATGGTTATATAATTTTTTTTTTAAAAAAGCCCTTCTGAGATGGTATTGTGATAAACATCAGTCTAAAACAGACCAAAGCCAGTAGCACTGTTCTTGCACAGCTGCTGATTCTACAAACACACAAAATTACATCTTTATGACATTTTTAATCTTACTTATTCACTAGTTGCTTCCTATTAGCTCACCCTGAGTCACATTCTTCCTAAAATACTAATAATTAACAAGCTCTAATTTGTCTCATTAATAGAGTATTGAACTTTAAGAAAGTAGCGTGACTGGCTCCAAGCCAAGCTAATGGGCATTAGATTTTTTTAAAAATGTGCTTGAATTTCAAATGTAGGACTCTATCCAGTATCAAGTCACCTCGATCTTTCCCAGGTTTCAAGTTTCCTGGGTTGCAAAACCATGTGCCCCAATTCTGAGCTGCACCCCTTTAAGCTATTTATGTCTCTCGTGAATTCGGTACCAAGGTTTCAGTGAAAGTTAGAACAGCCCCAGTAGATGAAGAATGCCAAACACTGCTGGGAGAAGATCAAGTCACTTAGTCTGCTACAGTAGAGCTTGGGAATAATTATCATGGTGGGGCAGAAGAGATCTGTCCTTTCAATGATTAATTGGACTTTGTTCTGGGACAGAAAACACTAATGCCAACCTTTTGCATACTTGGAGCATACATTTCTTTGCCTTCTCCAAGAGCAAGGCCATCTGTGAGGAACCAGATAGAATCCTCTTGACTCTGAGGAAAGGGAAACAAAGTCTTCTCTGACTCAATGATCAGAGGTAGGTGATAAAGATGACTGGTTAGCAGTTGGAATGAGGAGTGCTTATTCCTAGCAAAATATATATTGTAGTTTTCCAGAGTTAACAAAACAAAGTACAAAACTTAGGGCTTGGTCCAAAGCTATCAAACTCAGTGGAAAGAATCCCAATGACTTCAATGGGCTTTGGATCAGATCTTAAATTGGAATCCGTGCACCATTATTATTAGTGTTGGACTGGCCATTAACGTCACTCCCAGCCAGGAATAGGTGGTTCTGTAATCAAATTCCCCCTTCTGCAGGGAACTGAAAGATATGTGCTGCCATTACTGTTGCTGTGAGAGTTTGAACTGATAGCCAATGAGGGTAGAAGTGCTTTGATTCCAGGAAGTTCAAATAAGAGAAGTTAATATAGGAAAGCTAATCAATAAGGCAAGCAACTTATTCTGGTAAATTTTCTTGCAGCCTCAGATACCATAGCACTAACAAAGCCAATCAATGTGTTATGGTGTCTCTGGCTGGCCTGTACAGAACTGATTTTTTTTAAACTACATGTAAAAGTTTATCTTGGATTTCAAGTATTTATTGACAAATTTCCTCTTCTGCTCAGGTCATGCACACGCTATGCCAGCACTTTGTGCCAACTGGGCCTCTGCTGAGAGAATAAATGCTGTGGGAGGTCTTGAAATGCTTTGTGCAACAGACATGGACAAGAACCAATGAGTCACCAATACCTGTTGAAACACTGCAACGGAAAACACAGTTTTACATTAATCTTAAAATAGTTCCTTTTCAGCTACTGTGCCCCTTAGAAAATTGATATGCACACATTACAAAATGAACAAGGTCTCAGAATGCAGTGTCTGGAAGATGACAGTTGATTAATCTTTTAAATAAATGGAGTTGGATAATGTGATGGATACATGACATTCAAACCTGGTATATGAGTTTTTAGAATACTGTACTATGAATACCAAATAAGTGGCCCATTTCTTATTAAACTTAACAAGGGAGTGTTATCACTTATTAGAGCCAGATATTGGAAGTTAAGACTCCTTGGTTCTGTTCTGGGCTCAGCTGCTCACTTTGTGTGTTACTTTGCACAGATTACCTAACTCTCTGTCTCAGTTACCTCATTTGTAAATTGGAAGTGATAGTACCTACTTCACAGGGATGTCATGAGACTTAATAGTTTGCACTTAGCGTGTTTCATCTGAGACTGGCAAGGAAAATTTTCAAAGAATAATTTTTAAAAAATCCATAATTATTGGAAAAGCTCTTTGATCATAGTTGAAATAGCAATTATTATTAGAACATTCCCGCTGCTGTTGGTTCAGCTTCATAAGCATCAGGCTGGAAGAGAGAGGGTATCTGAAGGATGTTGTAACTATTAATCTCTGGGTCAAAGTGGTACTGCTGGTGCTGTGAGTGACAATACAGATAACTGATTTATGTTTTCACCGTTCAGATTACAATTAAATGTTTCACGTACAGCTAAGGTTACGTAGCAAATGGTTAATAGATTTTGAGACGTTTATGTATAGTTTATGTTTGGGGCTTTTTATTATATATATATATATATATACACACACACATTTTTAAAAGGGGGAGGGGTTATTTTCTCTCACAGAGGACCTCTCTGTGGGATGGCTACTAAGGGGAAAGTCTCCAGGATTCATCCTAACCAGCTAGCGCATGTTAAGAAGAAACACCTTTCTCTGTCTATGCTAGGGTTTTAGAACATGTGGCTAACACATTTTGAAATTACACATTTTATCCTAGTGTAATGCAGCTGCAGCAGTGTGATACTGCACCCCATATCTGCCATAATAATATTGTGATATGATGACATAATTATAATGCATTTTGTACAAGATAAGTCAGGTGAGGTGTCATTGGAAAAAGTTATGATTTTCTGAATAGGATTATCCTATTTGTATGCATGTATAATTTTTGTATCTGAAATTATGAATATTGACTAGGGATCTGCATTTCAAATGGGCTTACTCTGGAAAACACCTACAGCCAGCTTTTAAGGTATAACAATGAAGAAGCCAGACAATGCTAATGGCCCATCAGCAAAGACAATGGACTGTGGAATAGCTTACCCTTCCTGTGGGCATTTTGCCAAGCCTATTAGCAATGGCTGCTATAACTCTACAAGGACATGTGACCAGATCACATGTCTCTGGAGTCCATCTTGGGATGCCAGTATTTTTTCAAACTGGTCTGGGAACCAAGTTTTGAAACAAAGGGTTCCTGCCCTAGGCTCATGCTATATAAGGCAGGGAGTGACACCATCTTGTTTTCTTCACTCCCAACAAAAGAAGATACCTGGAAACACCTGAGAAACAGACTGAATTGGGGAAGTGCTGGATCCAGGCTAAAGGGATTTCTAGCCTATGTAGGAAACATCTGGGAATTCCAAGCTCCAAAGCAAGGGTAGCTTGTGTCTTAACAATCTACAAAGTCTGCCTGTACCATCAGTTAGATTGGATATGAATAGCAGATTCTCACTATATCTAGTATATTAAACTCGGGTTGCATTTTTGTTTATTTGCTAGGTAATCTGCTTGCTATCACTTAAAATCTATCTTTTGTAGTTAATAAGCTTATTTTATGTTTTAATCCATAACAATGAGCTTTACTGGAGAGCTTGGGGAAAATCTCTTTCTACAAATGTGCATTACCCTCTTCACATTGAGGGAGAGGTGGACTGGGTATTACATTCATATACTGGCCAGATATGACCAGGGCAGAATGGTACTGCTCTGGGGTCCTAGGCTGGGAAGCTGGTGGTTAGAGAGTCCACGTGTAACTGCAGTGGGCATGTCCCTACCTGTGTGAATGCTGGTGAAAGTGCAAGCTGAAGGACTTTGCAGCTTGTCACAGCAGCACAGTGCGAGTTGGAGCCCAGGGTCAGAGGGCTCAGTGGTACTCCAGTTCCAGGTGGCACCCTGGGGAGAACCTTCACAAGCAACATTAACAATATTGAGTATATTTTTTCCAAAAAATCCATGCTGTAGATAAGGCCTTTAAGTGCCTCCTCGGGTTTTAGGAAACATCATGATTGTGGCTGAGACAGAGTCAAGAATTTATTGTAAGAAAACAGAGCTCAAGAAAGGAGCTATATAAAATGTACTTAAAGTGAAAGGGCTTCTTTCTCAGTGCCTGAATTTAAAGTATCATCAATGAAATGTCAGAGTACTTGAATAATTAAAGCTGTGTAAAGAGATGTAATTGCGAGACTTGCAAAGACAGCACACAAAGCTGTCTCATTAGGAGGACAAGCTGAACCCTTAGTGGAATTACAAGTCAAAGAGTGAAAAATGCATCAGAGTATTTAAAATTGAGTAAGTGAATGGTTTATGTGTAGACTGAACACAAAGACAGTGGGCTGCAGAACTTTTTTTTCCTGATATCTGCTGGGAGAGCAATACAGCGGTGCATAGACAATCCAGGAAGTTTTTGGAAAGCGTAGGGGACAATTTCCTGGTGCAAGTGCTAGGGGAGCCAACTAGGGGGAGCGCTTTTCTCGACCTGCTGCTCACAAACCGGGTAGAATTAGTGGGGGAAGCAAAAGTGGATGGGAATCTGGGAGGCAGTGACCATGAGTTGGTTGAGTTCAGGATCCTGACGCAGGGAAGAAAGGTAAGCAGCAGGATACGGACCCTGGACTTCAGGAAAGCAGACTTTGACTCCCTCAGGGAACAGATGGCCAGGATCCCCTGGGGGACTAACATGAAAGGGAAGGGAGTCCAGGAGAGCTGGCTGTATTTCAAGGAATCCCTGTTGAGGTTACAGGGACAAACCATCCCGATGAGTCGAAAGAATAGTAAATATGGCAGGCGACCAGCTTGGCTTAATGGTGAAATCCTAGCGGATCTTAAACATAAAAAAGAAGCTTACAAGAAGTGGAAGGTTGGACATATGACCAGGGAAGAGTATAAAAATATTGCTCGGGCATGTAGGAAAGATATCAGGAGGGCCAAATCGCACCTGGAGCTGCAGCTAGCAAGAGATGTCAAGAGTAACAAGAAGGGTTTCTTCAGGTATGTTGGCAACAAGAAGAAAGCCAAGGAAAGTTTGGGCCCCTTACTGAATGAGGGAGGCAAGCTAGTGACAGAGGATGTGGAAAAAGCTAATGTACTCAATGCTTTTTTTGCCTCTGTTTTCACTAACAAGGTCAGCTCCCAGACTGCTGTGCTGGGCAACACAAAATGGGGAAGAGATGGCCAGCCCTCTGTAGAGATAGAGGTGGTTAGGGACTATTTAGAAAAGCTGGACGTGCACAAGTCCATGGGGCCGGACGAATTGCATCCGAGAGTGCTGAAGGAATTGGCGGCTGTGATTGCAGAGCCCTTGGCCATTATCTTTGAAAACTCGTGGCGAACGGGGGAAGTCCCGGATGACTGGAAAAAGGCTAATGTTGTGCCCATCTTTAAAAAAGGGAAGAAGGAGGATCCTGGGAACTACAGGCCAGTCAGCCTCACCTCAGTCCCTGGAAAAATCATGGAGCAGGTCCTCAAAGAATCAATCCTGAAGCACTTAGAGGAGAGGAAAGTGATCAGGAACAGTCAGCATGGATTCACCAAGGGAAGGTCATGCCTGACTAATCTAATCGCCTTTTATGATGAGATTACTGGTTCTGTGGATGAAGGGAAAGCAGTGGATGTATTGTTTCTTGACTTTAGCAAAGCTTTTGACACGGTCTCCCACAGCATTCTTGTCAGCAAGTTAAGGAAGTATGGGCTGGATGAATGCACTATAAGGTGGGTAGAAAGCTGGCTAGATTGTCGGGCTCAACGGGTAGTGATCAATGGCTCCATGTCTAGTTGGCAGCCGGTGTCAAGTGGAGTGCCCCAGGGGTCGGTCCTGGGGCCCGTTTTGTTCAATATCTTCATAAATGATCTGGAGGATGGTGTGGATTGCACTCTCAGCAAATTTGCGGATGATACTAAACTGGGAGGAGTGGTAGATACGCTGGAGGGGAGGGATAGGATACAGAAGGACCTAGACAAATTGGAGGATTGGGCCAAAAGAAATCTAATGAGGTTCAATAAGGATAAGTGCAGGGTCCTGCACTTAGGATGGAAGAATCCAATGCACCGCTACAGACTAGGGACCGAATGGCTCGGCAGCAGTTCTGCGGAAAAGGACCTAGGGGTGACAGTGGACGAGAAGCTGGATATGAGTCAGCAGTGTGCCCTTGTTGCCAAGAAGGCCAATGGCATTTTGGGATGTATAAGTAGGGGCATAGCGAGCAGATCGAGGGACGTGATCGTTCCCCTCTATTCGACACTGGTGAGGCCTCATCTGGAGTACTGTGTCCAGTTTTGGGCCCCACACTACAGGAAGGATGTGGATAAATTGGAAAGAGTACAACGAAGGGCAACGAAAATGATTAGGGGTCTAGAGCACATGACTTATGAGGAGAGGCTGAGGGAGCTGGGATTGTTTAGTCTGCAGAAGAGAAGAATGAGGGGGGATTTGATAGCTGCTTTCAACTACCTGAAAGGGGGTTTCAAAGAGGATGGCTCTAGACTGTTCTCAATGGTAGCAGATGACAGAAGGAGGAGTAATGGTCTCAAGTTGCAATGGGGGAGGTTTAGATTGGATATTAGGAAAAACTTTTTCACTAAGAGGGTGGTGAAACACTGGAATGCGTTACCTAGGGAGGTGGTAGAATCTCCTTCCTTAGAGGTTTTTAAGGTCAGGCTTGACAAAGCCCTGGCTGGGATGATTTAACTGGGACTTGGTCCTGCTTTGAGCAGGGGGTTGGACTAGATGACCTTCTGGGGTCCCTTCCAACCCTGATATTCTATGATTCTATGAACTATTACTAGAGGAAAGCTGCATGTTACAGGTCTAGGGCTACAAAACAGGATGATAAACTACAAGGATGTTGGAAATAACCTGCAATAAATATAGCTTGAACATTCAAAGGGGCAGCAGCAGGTTATAAGTAATATTTAAAAACAAACCAAGTATCCTTAGCTGTGTAACTAAACAACACCTCCGATTATTAAGACCGTGTTTGTTTGTATTTGGTTTTTTAAGTTTACTTCCCCGACATATATACTGTTTATTCACTTTTTCCACTTCATCTTGGAGACAGAAAATAAAGTCTGATCAGTTTCAATTTCAATTTCACTCTATGGTAGCACGATGCTACAATGTTTGAGTTGCAAACACTGCAGGGAAATGCCTACAATTATTTTAATTAAAATAATAAATATATGTTCCTGTGTCTAATATTGGGTTTGAAACAATCAGAGATATTCCCCTCCCAGAAGCTAAATATTTGGTAAACTACCTGCCATCGTCCTTTAACACTTTAGAGACACGCACGGTTTGGCTGCAATGCTCTATTTTGATTGCTAAATGGAAATAGAGACTGGAATAGAAATGTTTGGCAGAATCTTCCAAGGCACTTGGTTCTGCCCTGTTCTGCTGCAGGAAGCAGCTGCAGATCTGTTACCATCTTACCATTCTGTGATGGTGCCTTTGGCACCAGATCCTGCAACTGGATCCCTGGGCAGCCACTTATAGCCACATGAAGTCCAGCTGAAGTAAATGGAGCTCCAAATGGATTCAAAGTTGGCTTGCACTGATCTGATTGGAGGACTGGGACCTTGGATAGAGGCCATGTTGGAGTAAGGTCTCATCCTACTTCCACTGATGGGGACTTTTGCCACTGACTTCCATGGGAGGAAGCTCAAAGCCTTGAAATGCAGTAAACAGAAGTTAACATTACTGCATATACTGACATAACCTGGGAGATTTTGACAAAAATATTTAATATACTTCTGTGTCCACATCATTTTGGAAATTACTAAGGAATTGTAGCTGTCTGAAAATTATTTGAACACCATTAGAGCCATCCTTGTTATAACATGCTTAAGTACTTGGCTCCTGAGCGAGAGTCTTTTTTTATTAGATAAAGTGCCTTTAATTTACATGATTTTGCTAAATGTGATTGGGCACCCTGGCTTTTTTCCCCTGTTGCTATAGTTCCATCACATCTGTTAGGAGTAACTCTTTTAATTGCATCAGTTAGGCTTACATAAAAGAGTATTTTAATGATACAAAGACTTGTGTAAAGCACAGTCTGAAGTTTGGCTGAAGAAGAACCTCACACTCAAACTCTCCCTCCTCCCCCCCCCAAATTAAAAGTTCCTTGTGCTATAATTGCCATTCTATGCACTCATTAGTCATGGTTAGCAGAGGAACTGCACTTCTTGTTTAAAAATGCAGGTTCCCTTGCTTCTCAGACACCAGGAAACACAGTAAGTGGTTTAATTACATGCCTAAAGCCTTTTGATACTCATCTCTGGAACAGAACAAAAAAAAAAAAGTGACCACATAATATATTTGCTAGATGGTGCATTACAGTCAGTGCAAACTATATTAAGATGGCAAGTCCAAAGCTTGTGCCAATTTAATGATTAATATTTCAAGTAGAGTTAATCTATAAAATATGTTTAGATGTAAAAATTAACATAAGTCCAAATAAAACAAATTTCTGATTGACTCCTTTGACTGGAGCAGTTTGTAAGCTGTAGGCATACACACAAACTTTCCAGACAGAGATGCTTTCTTGTGTAAAAAAAGTAATTTTCTTTCCACATAGTAAAATGAAGTGAAGTTTGTGCTAGTCAGGCATTTTTTTGTTTTATAACCTCTATTGTCACAATTTTTTTTTTTAATACAACCCAAACTGTGTGTAAACAGGACAGTTTTGTTAACATTCAATCTACAACAGAGTTGTCATTAAAACAAATTAGAACATGATATGGAGTGCTATTTCGTGACATTGCATCACAACATAATGATGTTGCATTGCCTTGTCACTGTGATATGAGCTATTTTAGCAGTTAGCTAGATTTTGGCTAGAGTCTTGCTATTGTAAGACTGGACTGAGTGGATTACCATATTTGTTGGTTGAAACTTCCTGGAATAGAGAAACTGGTGTCTGTACAGTGGTAGTGCTGTTTCATAATTACAGCATATAAATCATATACAGCACCATTCATCCCAAGGAAGTTAAAGTACTTTATAAACTAATTCGTTAACTCCACAGTGCTCTTCATCCTCCATTGTAATGCAGCCACATCTGGAGTGAAATATAGGTCACAGTTTAAGATATGCTGGGGATGGGGAGGATTCAGTGGGAGAAGTGGTTGGCCATTGTGTGGGGAGAGTAACAAGTTCTCTGGAGTTGCCAGTCTAAAAAAAGAGACATTAGTTAACAGGGAGTACAGTATTCAATTTTCAAAACATTTGTAATTGTTATTCCTAAACAAAATATCCTCAGAGTCTTGGAAGGCCCTAGTCCTCACTGATGATGGAACCCATATTTAATATGAAATTTTAAGCACTGGCTTGAGTTAGTGTGCAAAAATAATGACAGGTTTCAGAGTAGCAGCCGTGTTAGTCTGTATTCGCAAAAAGAAAAGGAGGACTTGTGGCTACAGCCACATGTTCCAAGTACTATGGATATGCATACGAAATAATTTTTCATAGGATAAATAATTATGATCCATCTTACACTGGGCATCTTGTTTTATCTTTCCATAGGACTGCTAAATGGCGAGTTCTTCGGTCAGGAACTATACTGTACCTAGCTAAACATTTGGCAAACTGAATCAATGTCTGGATATTAAAACATGGAAATAAGTTAGTTCCCTTTGTTCAAAAGGGAGTGGGGAAGAGCCAATATGAAGGGGGGGTGGGAAAAAGGCAATAAGATTTGCTTCCTGGCTTAATGTTTCTAATTCAAGCATTGACTTACATTGACCTGCCTCACAGAACGGACGCTTTACCATACTGATGCAGAAAGGATTACTTCCCCATGGTTTTAGTTGTCAGTCTTCAAAATAAAGTTCCTTTCTCCTTTAAGGCTCTCAATAATTCTTTTGTTTCAGCATTAGAATAGCCATACTGGGCCAGACCGAAGGTCCACGTAGCCCAGTATCTGGTCTTCTGACAGTGGCCAGTGCCAGATGCTTCAAAGGGAATGAGCAGAATAAGGTAATTTATCCAGTGATTTACCTCATCAAGTCCCAGCTTCTGGCAGACAGAGGTTTAGGGACACCCAGGGGATGGGTTTGCCTCCCTGACCATCTTGGCAAATAGCCATTCATGGACCTATTCTCCATGAATTTACCTAAATTTTTATTTGAAGCCAATTATATTTTTGGCTTTCACAACATACACTGACAACAAGTTCCACGGCTTGACTGTGTGTTGTGTGAAGAAGTACTTCATGTTTATTTTAAACCTGCTGCCTATTAATTTTGTTGGATGACCCCTGGCTCGTGTGTTATGTAAGGGGTAAATAATACTATTCACTTTCTCCCACTGATGCAAGTAAGCCAGTGTGGTCATACCCTCTACTATTAAGACATTTATTGCTGGTATGCCGTACTGGAAAGACATATTTGGTATCTGCTGAATTCCACAGGGCTCTCTCAGGAACCACAGCGGCGAAAGGAGCAGAACGTGGGGTCGCCAGGTGGCCCTACACTGGCAGCTCCTCCGGCATGGTTGTACCACCCACAGCCCTGCCCCCAGCCCTTTCACACAGCTGCGTCTCCTGTCTAGGGTCTGTACAGCCCTGCTGGAGGACAGGGCTGGGAGCAGTACAGCTGCTCCAGAGGAGCTGCTGGCATGGGGCTGCCTGGCTGCCCCACATTCTACTCTTTTCACCGCTGTGGTTCCCAGGAGAGCCCTGTGGTTCAGCAGATACGGATTTCTACTTGCGGCTATCCGCATCTGCGGGTATAAATTTGTACCCGCATAAGGCTCTAGTCACGGAACATTTTGTGTGTTTGTGGGGTGGGGGTGGGGGCCGGGGCCAGGGCCATGGTCAGTACCATACCGGTAAGAGTTAAAATCTATTTGCACCACTGCTTTTTCCACACCATTCATGATTTTATAGAACTCTATCATATTCTCCCCTTAGTCGTCTCTTTTCTAAGGTGAATAGTCACAGTTTTTTTAATCTCTCCTCATATGGAAGCTGTTCCATACCCCTAATCCTTTTTTGTTGCCCTTCTCTGTATCTTTTCCTATTCTAATGTATCTTTTTGGAGATGGAGCAACCAGAACTGCAGACAGGATTCAAGGTGGGTGCATATATAGTAGAATCTCAGAGTTACAAAACATAGTTACGTACTAACCAGTCAACCACACACCTCATTTGGAACTGGAAGTATGCAATCAGGCAGCAGCAGAGACAAGAGAGAAAAAGTAAATACAGTACAGTGTTAAACAAACTACTAAAACAATAAAGGGAAAGTTTAAAAAAAGATCTGACAAAGTAAGGAAACTGTTTCTGTGCTTGTTTCATTTAAATTAGGATGGTTAAAAGCAGCATTTTTCTTCTGCATGGTAAAGATATAAAGCTGTATTAAGTCAATGTTCAGTTGTAGACTTTTGAAAGAACCACCATAAGGTTTTCTTCACAGTTACGCACAACCTCCATTCCCAAGGTGTTCATAACTCTGAGGTTCTACTGTATAGCGGATTTATATAGCAGCACTATGATATTTTCTCTCTTATTATCTATCCCTTTTGTAATGATTCCTAACATTCTGGTAGGTGTTTTGACTGAAATTGACCATCTAGCATATGTTCTCAAAGTACTATCCATAGTGATTCCACAATCTCTTTCTTGAGTGGCAACAGCTAATTTAGACCCCATTATTTTGTATGTGCATTACTTTGCATTTAGCAACATTGAATTTCATCTGCCATTTTGTTGCCCAGTCACCCAGTTTTGTGAGAGCTCTTTAACTCTTTGCAGTCAGCTTTGGACTTCACTATCCTGAGTAATTTTGTATTGCTTGCAAATTTTGCCACCTCACTGTTTACCCCTTTACCCAGATTGTTTCTGAATATGTTGAACAGCACTGGTCCCAGTATATTTACCTCTCTCCACTGTGAAAACTGACCGTTTATTCCTACCCTTCGTTTCCAGTCTTTTAACCAGTTACTGATCCATGAGAGGACCTTCCTTCTGATCTCATGACTGCCTACTTTGCTTAAGAGCCTTTGGTGTGGAACTTTCAGAAAGCCTTTGACAAGATCCAAGTACACTATATCCATTGGATCATGTTTGTTGACCCTCTCAAAGAAGTTTAATAGATTGGCGAGGCATGATTTCCCTTTATAAAACCCATGTTGACTCCCCCCAACATATTGTGTTCATCTGTGTGTCTGATAATTCTGTTCCTTACTACAGTTTCAACCACTTTGTCTGGTTAGGCTTACTGGCCTGTAATTACCAGGATTGCTTCTGGAGCCTTTTAAAATAAAGGCTTTTAAAATCTATCAGCATTACATTAGCTATCTGCCAGTTATGTGGTACAGTGGCTGACAAGCTATTTACATACCACAGTTAGTAGTTCTGCAATTTCATATTTGAGTTCCTTCAGAACTCTTGGGTGAAGACCAACTGGTCTTGGTGACATTTAATTTATCAATTTGTTCCAAAACCTCTACTGCCTCCGTAGTGAAGACTAATGCAAATAATTAATTTAGCATCTCTGCAAAGGCCTTGTCTCCCTTGAGTGCTCCTTGAGCATTTCGATTGTCCAGTGGCCCCATTGATTGTCTGCCAGGTTTCCTGATCCTGATGTACTTACAAAAACTAAACAGCAACTTTTTCCCCCCCTTTCTTTTGCTGGTTGCTGTTCAAGTTCTTTTTTGGCCTGCCTAAGCACACATTTATACTTGGCAGAGTTTATGTTCCTTTCTATTTTCCTTAGTAGGACTTTACTTCCAATTTTTAAAAGATGTCTTTTTGCGTCTGTCTCTTTTACTGTATACCCATGGTGGCATTTTTTTTTTATCTTCTTAAGTTTTTTTTATTTGAGGTATACATTTAGTTTGAGCCTTTGTTATGGTGTCTAGAGAAACACCATAAGTCACTGTTCACTTCAGCATTTCCTCCTCCCTGCCCCCAGGCTTTCTTAGGGGGTTTGGTCATCTATTTGGTTATATGGTTTTCCCTCTAACTCTTTTTACTGTTTAGCTGCATTTAATTAGGAAAATTATTTATAATCCTCAGTGAACTAAGGATTGGGCTCTTAAGACAACTTCTTTCAAGAGGATGTTTAAAAAATGTTTTAGGATCTGCAGCAATAAAAAACTGGGGTGTGTGAAATGGTGAGGTGACTGGGGATCTTGTGTTCACAGCTGAAGATACACTTAATAATTAGTTTCAATAGCTGTTATAGGGGCACATTTGGGGGAAATTTATCTATGTACCACTTAGTATACTTAATATTAAAAACTCAACCATGTTTCTTCCCAGAGTTTCTCTGCAGGGGATCTTCCCATATTTCACACCCATTTAATCCCTATCCCAGGCCCCATAATTTGATAATCTTCATTCAGTCAAGGAAAGTTGGCAAGAGGTCCCTTCAAAGATCAAGAAGGTTGCCTGTAACTCAGCAAGGGGAATGATTGCTGAATGACATGACCTTCCCTACGAGGCCTGAGCAGGCTGTCTCTGAAGTGCTCCCAAGATCTGATGACCTGGAAAGAAACAAAACACCCAACCCACCAATAAATTCTGCATCTTTTTCACAGCTGTGAGAGTGCTTATCATTTGGCCAGCTCTCCAGATATATTGGAATGTTTTCTTCAGTTTTCTACACAATCCCGAACTTCTACCTAGTTTCCTCGGCAACATTATATAATACTTCATATTTCTACACCACATTCAAAGGATTTAAAGTAGTTAACATCAAACCTCGCAATTTCCTGTGAGGGATGTATTCATATTTACACACACAAAAACCAACAAACAAAAAAAAAAAAACACCACCATCACCACAATGGGGAAAACAGGTTCAGGGAGGTTAAGTGACTTGCCCAAGATCACACAGTGAGTCAATGAGAAAACTGGGAACAGAATCCTCCCCCCCACCGCCCAAAATGCCGATTCTCCAGCCCGTGCTTTAATCATTAGCTAGTGCTTCTCTTACTAGTTTGAAACAATATGCACGAGAAAATGTAGAAATCCCACAATAAGACAAGTTCCTAGGCCCACTTATTCTCCATTGCTCTTTGCTGCTGATCTCCCCACCCAGATTCTTCAAGACAAGTCTCTGTAGCCTGATTTCACACACATCCTTGCCCCAACAGGTGTTTCACTCTTGTCCACTCCCAGTTCTTGAAGGCAAATCCTTATGGGACAATCCCCAACTGGAGCTAGACCTGGCCTGCAAAGTTCAGAGCTGAATATGAAATTCCTTAAAAAGCTTTTGAGGGAATTCACAGGTACGGTTTTGGTTTAGGTCCTACTCTACTCTTCACCTTACTGCCAAAAATAAGCTTGCACAGAGCCAGTGTGTCTCATTTCCCTCACCACAACGCCTTCACAAAAGTTTCTATAGCCGAACTGAACAAATCAAAAAGGTTGGCAACATTTTGAAACACGAAAACCCTGACCATGCTGGCCAGGGAAAAAAGATAGATAACTAATTGTGTAGTAACTAATGTTCTTGAAAAGAGGTAGTCTGTATACATATTCCACCGTGGGTAAGCGCACATCTAGCATGCAGAGGTCAGACAGTTTTCTAGTCAGCAGTATCCAAAGGGAGGGCACATACACCTGTCCTTTCCTTGTGAGCTTCATGAAGGTATAAAATTCCTTCAGCACCACATGAGCCTGCAACATTAGAACTCTAAAGTAGGGGGATCGTGGGTGGGCATGGAATATGTATATGGACTACATATTTGACGCAAACAACATTAGTTATTATACAGTTAAATAACTCTTTTTCGAGCGCTAGTCCGTGTACATATGACACAGCTAGTGACTCCCAAGCAGTCGTTCTCACGGGGGACAGGTACAATGAGTCTCCTTAAATATGGATTATAAACAGGGATCTGCCAAATCTTGCATTATCCCTGGCTGCTTCCACCAGCACATAGTGCTTCATGAACATGTCTACAGAGGACAAGGTTGCTGGTCTGCAAATATCCTGGATCAGTGGGTTTGCTAGACATGCCACCGAGGTAGACTGCACCCTGGTGGGTCTAGTCAAGCACCGATGGGCAGCTACTTGCCTGCTAGTCGGTAACATGACTAGATGTAATAGTCAAAGGACAAGCTGTGTATATGCCAAGAATATCTAGCTGGATTGCCTCTCTTGGTGTCAGCCAGAGAAAGCTTGGGAGATTTCGAGAAAGGTCTTGTCCTGTCTAGATAGAACAATATGGCTCACACATGTCTAGCATGTGCAGCCTTTGCTTGGAGCTCCTAGGGTGACACTTGGGAGTAACACAGGCACATGGATGATCTTGTTGATGTGAAATTTTGACACCACCTGAAGAAGCACTCTATGAATGACTGTATAAGGTGGCTCTGCCATCAGAGCCTGCAGCTCTCCAACTCTCCTGATAGACGTGATTGCCAGGAAGAAGCTTTCTTTCATGGAGAGGTAGGGCAATGAGCATTTAGTCATAGGTTCAAAAGGTGCACCCATCAATTTTGAGAGGGCAAAGTTAAGGTTCCATGCTGGCGCTGGGGCCCTCACTCTCAGGTATAAGCTCGAGCTGTCAACTTTGTCTAGAGAAATAGGTGGACTGAGTAGCATTTTCCTGCTACTAATAAGGGTGCACTGAACGTCTCATGCACATATCAACTCTGCTGGTGTCAACCAGTGAGCATCCACACCATCAAGTGGAGGGAGCTCAGGTGCAAGCGCAACCCCCATTCTGGACTAGAAGGTTGAAGATCAAGGGTTGAGAGATTGGTGGTACTAGAGAAAGATTGTACAGCCCCTCAACCACATTTGCTTTGGTCATGCAAGGGCTTTAGGGATAATTCTGGCTTTCTCCCTCCTGATCTTCTGCAGCACTGTGGGAAGAAGGGGAATGCATATAGTCTGTCTGTCCGTCCATCTGTGGGAGGAGAAAGCCATCAGAGCCAGGATTGTGCCCCTTTGCGCCCTCCCATCCTCCCCCCCCAAAAAAAAGGGGCAGCACTTGTTTTCTGGCTGTCACAGAAAGGTCCATGTGATGAAACAGTCCTTCCTCCAAATCACTGGAAAGATGTCCTGAAGGACTTTCACGTGCATCACCCACTTGTAATTGTCTCAGAAGCGCCTGCTCAGATCATCTGCCTTCACACTGCCCACCGCAGGAGATTACTTAGTCAGCAGTCCATGTTGTTCCCTATGGCAAAGTCCCAAAGCTAGATGGCCTCCTGGCACAAAGCCAGCAAATGGCCCCTCCCTGCCTCTTTAGGTAGAAGACTGCTGCCATATTGACTAATACTACCAGGTCTGTCTGGCTGAAAATGCTCAGATGCCCTGAGTTCTAGAACATTGATGTGTAAGGCCCTCTGTGACAGACCACAGGACCCAAGCCATGAGGTCACCCATATAAGTGCCTCCTCTAGAACATGGATGCATTATTGATCATGAACGAAGAGGACGCTGCAGTTCTTGGGACAGGAGAAGATCTGGTATTACAGAAATAGGTGGGTGAGGTTCTGTGGCCTGCAGCAGGTCAGACTAGATGATCATGATGGTCCCTTCCGACTTTAAAAGTCGGATTCTTATGTGTGAACTGGAGCTTGTATAGGACCACCGTCCATACAGTGTCCAGGTCCCTCCACCAGTCTAGCAAATGGAGGACTTCTGGAGGGAGAGACACCACCCTGTCTAGTTAGTGTCTTTTTGAGTGGTGGACTACAGATAGCTGTGCCTGAAGTTGCCAGAAGCAGATCCTGGCATACAGAGTAACAAATCTACATGCTGCTGTAAAACCCAGAAGCCTGAGGCAGGACCCCATTCATATGGTGGGGCGGGGGGGGGGGGAGGCTGCAGGTGGGAGCAGAGACTCAGGGCCAGATTTCCAATTAGACACAGTAAGCATGTGCCTAGAGATGCCTATGAGTTAAAAGTGGGTTAAAAGTTTCATTTTTTACAGAAAACACAAAAGGTCAGCTGTAGGCAGTGGGAATGCTGAAGATGCTGTGCCAAGGGGCATGTAAGGTATAAATCAGGCCCTGCCGAGACTATGTTAGTCTCTAAGGTGCCACAAAGACTCCTCTTGTTTTTATGTAAAATCTGTCAAGTGGGCGTAGAGAGACCAGATGGGTGAAGTAATATCTTTTATTAGACCAACTTCTGATGGAGACAGACAAGCATTCAAGCCCCATAGAGATCTTTGGTAGTAGATAAGCAATTACTGTCTCTGCATTGAGTACAGCAGCCAGGCAATTAACCCCTGCATGGCTGATAGTGAATGAGAAGAAATCCACATTAACTCTTGCATGCCCAAACACACCAACACCTGGAGAACGGACACAGTGTTGGCCCAGATTTGAAATTCTGAGTAGCCCCTGACTTAAGTTCCCTCTAAGCTACACAGCTGTGCAGCAGCCTATTAAGCACCAGGCAGGCACTCAAGCTGCAGTGGGGAGAGGTGCCTGTCCCAGCCCCAAAGCTGCTGCGGGGGGGAGGGGTGCCTCTCCCCACCCCCAACCCAGGTGCTGCTGCAGGGAGGCCTGTCTCCAAACCATAGCCCTCATCCCCAGCCCCACTTCAGAGCCCACACCCGCAGCTGGAGCCCTCACTCCCCCAACTCCAATCCTCTGCCACCGCCCTAATCCCCCACCCTAACCCTCTGCCCCAGCCCTGATCCAGTCCCAGCCTCAGCCATTACTTGCTCCTGCCCACACACCAGACTCCTCACTCAGACTCTCAGCTACATCTCCCGTCATTCCAGTTAACCCTTGGGTTTAGGCTTAGGCTTCTGCCTCCCAGCTCTGACTTGTTATATGGGGGCAACTCTGAAATCAGAGGCTTTGGCTCTAACTGGTAAGCCAGACTCTTGCTCCAGCCACTAGGCCAGACTGCCCACAACTTGTTTGTTGACAGGATCACAGAATGAAAAGGATGGCGTCTTTGGGCACCAAGTCAAATCTACTGCCTGGTCAATGCATTTGAGAGGTAGACCCTCCCACCCCAAACTAGACTTTCTTCCAGGGGCTGCTGCCTGTGGCCTGGGGGGGCGCAGAGGACAGCACTCAGGCAGCCTATACTGAAAGATCATCTACTGCTGACAGGAATCTCTATAAGGCAGCACTTTAGACCTCAACCCTTGGGACCAGAGGGTGACTCTAGAATCTTGGAAGGCTCGCATTGCTTGATCTTCTATGAGAAGACTGAGGCAACACTCAAACAGCATGTCCTGGGTAGTTGTTTGTAACTCCAATGCCAGGTCAGGGGGTGTGGCACATTGTGACCATTGTAGCCATCACCTCAGAAACAGTGTTTGCCAGATCCAAGACTGCCTGCTTTGCAATTTTGGTCATCACACGACCTTCCACCAAGGTAGTCTGAAAATCATCCCTGTAATCTGGTGGCAGTTTGTCAATAAATGATTGTAAAGCACTCCAGTCAACATGACTGTATTTTGCCAAGAGAGCTTGGTAGTCCGAGATCTTCATCTGGAGACTCAAAATGAAGTAAGATTTCTGGCCCAGCAGGTAGACGTGCTTTGTCTCCTTGTCTTTGGGGTCACTTTCTGGCATCTTTGATGGGTTCTCTTGTTGGCTGCCATCAACACTAGAGATCCCAGTACCAGGTGCAACCAGAACTGTCCATGCCCAATAGCTGGGACTTGGTACAGTCTCTGCCCATTTAGACATTGGTGCCAGTGGGTGCCAATGGCACCCACTAAAGCCCTATAACTTCTTGTTGATCATGATTGTTATGCATCTCAGTGCTGAGGCGCATAGGATATCAAAGCATTTATGTGGTATATCCTGCATCTCTTCAGTAGGTATCTCATGAGCTCTTGGAACATGTTGTAGTTCTCAGAAGTGGTAGCAGATTGATCTGGAATCAGGTAACCATGTTTTCACATTGCAGGGCACCCCCAAGGTGAGATTAGTAGGGCATCATCAGGACAGGAAGCTGTAGTTGGTACCATCTGTCCCTAACTCTAGATCTGTTGCACTGGAGCAGCTTACTCCTAGCTCTGGTCTGAGGGATGCAGTGGGGACAGGTTCAGCAGCTGGAGTGGGGAAGATATACTGTACTTGTGGCATAGACTAAGTAGCTAGTCATGGGTAGTACTGAGGTGTTATGGGGGCCTAAATGCTCCACATGCCATGATCATATGACATCAGACCCCATGATGTTTGGTCCCAGGACCAGGCTGGATCAAGACAATACTCTGCCATCAGCCACAGGTATATGGCTCTTATCCCCGGGCGAGACTCATGCTGTTAAGTGCTGGAACCTGAACTGGGGCCAGCTGATGGCTTTCCTGGGAATCTGAAGAGAAAAGGGAAGAGTCTTCCAGGAAGAGTGATGCTTGCCCTGTGGGAGTAGGGGGAACCTGACTGGATGGTAGAAGCAACAGAGTCACCAGGCCCAGGAACTTGGACAGTGTTAGCAGTAAGCAGCTCCAATAGTTGCATGGGTGCCAGCCTTGGAGATGTGGCCCAAGGCGGTGGAGCACCTGCAGATTGGTGCTTAGGTGACTGCACTGGCATCAGTGGAGGCGGCAATAGAATGGCCAATAGTGGAGTCAAGTACTATGCTAGCCAGTGGTCTCTCCTACTGCCCAACTACCTAGCAGCACCAGACGGGACTTCTGTTGTGGCCAGGGCTACTCAGTTGCATGGGCTCCAATGCTCAGGGAACTTCTCTTAAGTTTTGAGGCACCTTTAATGTCTGACAGCCTGGTGGACTTATGCAGCCCTAAAGTCGGATCCAGAGAGGAGGATCTTCAGATCTTCTCTTTTCAGGACTTATGCTTTAAGTCCAATTTGTCTCAGCTTCCCAGATGAGGAAGCTGCAGGCCTGAGTGACTCTTCAGTAGTTTGATGTTGAAGCTGGGGCAAATTGACTTCCTCTGGGCTCCTGGTGCTCGGAGCCCAGGATCAGAGACCAACCTCACTGCCTGTTCAATGAAAAAAGCCCTCGCGTGTCTCTACTTTGAGCGCTTGGTCCATTTTGAGAAGCACCAGCTTTCCAGGACATGCCCCTCACTGAGGGAGAAGAGATCTTTTGTCTGTCGTTGAGATGCATGACTACCTCACAGGATGGGCAGTTCTTAAAGCCCAGGGACTTGCCATGGTCAGCCATAGAGGCTGGTACTGCCAGCAACTGAAGGGAGGGGACGATTTCTCTTCCCCACCCTCCCAGCATCTTGTAGACCTAAGTAAGTAACACTAAAGTAGAGGTAAATCCTGAAGGGAGTTGCTCCAACATATACCACAGGCTGTGAGAAGAAAATGGGGGTAGTGGGGCAGCTCAGCCCTTTATACCCTCACAAAATACTTGAAGAAAGGAAGGGTACATGTGCCACCCCATTAGATACTGTGAACTAGAAAATTCTCCAATGCACATGCACTAGACTTACACCCACCTGTGCTTTTTATTGTGCATACTTCTTGCTAGGAAGCGCTAACGCTTTTTATCTGGTCAGACCATGTCATTTGGCAAGATCACCTCAAGGCTTTTTTATGTAACAAACAACAGGTGCAAGATTAAGGGATCCATACAATAGAGTTAATAACTAATACATTGCAAACAACACAGAGGCAGAAAGATTTTGATTATCTAAACAAAACAAAAAAAACAAACCACACCATCTACCCGTTGTGAATTCCATTCAAATACTCTGCATTTACATCCGCCATTTGCAGTGTGTCACTGCAGGCAACAAAATGGAACAAAGAACAGTTCTTGCTTCATCTGCACTTTCATGCAGGGGCAGCCAAACTAGTGACATCCTATCAAGGCTCCACTGAGTTCTGAGGATGACTCTTCAGAGAGGTCAAATTTTTAAAGAGCACAGCATCCATGTTGAGAGCAAATGTTTAAGGGAGCTCAGCTCCCATTTAGACATCCATATTAGTGGCCACATTTTCAAGAGAACTCAGTACATGGGGTGCCAAGTGCTTCTGAAAGCCTGGCCCTTATTTAGGTGACTAAATGGGAGCTGGGCTGTTTTGAAAACCTGATCCTAATTGAAATTGCTGAGTACTTTTTAAAATTTTGCCTTAATTGCCTCACTATGGGTGGTCAGATTTTGTACTAGAGATGACAGCAACTCATTTTCTACATAATCTTGTTGTATGAATATTCTTTTTGCACAACCGTCTAGTCATTCACAGTTTGAACCTATGACGATTGAAGAGCCATTTGTATAGCTCATGCTGCAACATTCTACGCTTCACTGAAATTACTCAGAAAAAGTTGGCGGAATGGTGAGCCTTTCCAGAAAGGAAACTATACCTTCTTAGTTCCCAAGCAATCTTTGTTAAAGTTCCCATTACAGAGTAACTTTCAATTTACACGTGCTGGGGAATAAGGGCTTGATGA
The DNA here is from genome assembly GCF_009764565.3 of Dermochelys coriacea. Classification (NCBI taxonomy): domain Eukaryota; kingdom Metazoa; phylum Chordata; order Testudines; family Dermochelyidae; genus Dermochelys; species Dermochelys coriacea. The sequence goes on along the minus strand of NC_050069.1, from coordinate 43,575,268 downwards.
AAAGCCTATTGTAGCCAATGGGAGTGTTTCCATCGACTTCAATGGGCTTTGAATCAGGCCCTAAACTCAGTTAGGGTGAAAGTGTCTTGTACTAAAAGGGTTACATTTGCTGGGGAGTAAATAGGAGAAGAGAGGTTGTGCATGAGCTGAAGGAAGATAACATCAAGGAAGGTTTATGGTGACATACTTGTCACTTAAGTGGTACTTTTCAATCAGACATTCATGGATAACTAAATCTGGCATTGGAGCTGCTGACAATTAACAACTTGGTAGGAAAATCTTTATGTTTTAAATTTCAGATCAAGTTTATTTTAAAGTATCATTTCCAGTAGGGCTGCCAAGTTTCTAATCCATGAAAACCAAACACCCCTGCTCCACTCCTTCCTCTGAGGCCCCGCCCTTGTCCTGCCTCTTCCTCCAAGCCCCGCCTTTGCCTCACCTGTTTCCGCCCCTCCATCACTTGTTCTTCACCCCTGCCCCCGTTGCTCATTCCCCCTTGCCCTGGGACTCACTTGCTGCCTGCAGAGCTGGGCTTGGAGGAGCCAACGTAGAGCCTGCCCGATTGGGGCATGGCAGGGGTCAGCTCCCAGATCGAGGAGCTGGGGTGGGGAAATCAGGGCACAGCAGGGTGGGGTCCATCCCTGGAGCGAGGGGCCCTGGAGGTCCTTGAGTGAGGTGCTGGAGAAACCAAGGGTAGAGGGGGGTGTGTGTGTGTGTGTGTGTGTGTGTGTGTGTGTGTGTGTGTGTGTGTGTGTGTGTGTGTGTGTGTGTGTGTGTGTGTGTGTGTGTGTGTGTGTGTGTGCGCGCGCGCGCCAGACACAGTGCCAGTATCTACCTTGGAGCCTGTTCCAGGAGCCAGCCAGTTCTCTGTCAGGCTGGGGGGCAGGAAAAGCAGCAGCTGCTAAGCAGAGCCACTCATGTAGGCTCCAGCAGCAGCCAGGGACCTCCAGCGGAGGCCAGTCACTGCAGGTAACTGGACTTTTAGCATCCGGACAGCAGTTCTGTGCTGACCTGACCTGACGCTGCCAGTTTCCCCCTTTCAACTGGACATTCTGGTAAAAAAAAAAACCAGACACCTGGCAACCCTAATATCCAATAATTTTAAGAGAAAATGACACAGAAGTTTCAAATCCTAAATGGTTTTGAGTGTTAGGCCCCCCACCAAGAAAAGGAACTTTTTTTCTTCCTTCCTCTTGAAGTCACACATGTTAAATTGAATATAACTCACATGCAGCTTTGCCAGTGTTGTTCAAAAATTTAAGATGATATCTTCTTCATGCTGAGTTTCAGAAGAAAAAAAAAAAACAAACAGATCTAAAGGACATTTTTGTGTGGCCCCAGCTGATGGAGCCAGGTAACCCAGGAATTCTTCTTATATAGGGGGAAGTCCCTGAATGGCAGAGTCAGCGTAAGGCTCTGTGCCACTCCTACTTGCTGCCCTGTTCAGGATATACAGAGGGCCTGGCTAGAGTGGCACTGCTTTCTGGCTCACCAAAAGGCCGCATGGGGTCATGGTCACCAGGCACAAGTTATGACAACCCTTGGTACAGTCTAAGTGGAACTAGGACACACCCAAGAATTGTTTATGTCTAGGTCTTACTGAATAACATAAAGGATATTTGTCAAAGCATATCATCTTAGTACAAGACAGATTAAGAAGATCTTTAAAACTCAGTAGCCAAATGTACAAAAGAAGGGTACAGAGAGGTAGTGGGGATGTCAGCAAGTGACTCAGGAGTTTGGTACAGGGATGCAGCATCCTTCACCACAAAAATTGCCAAAATGGCTGAGTCTGAGTGCATCTGAGCACTGGTAACTCTTATTGCCAACTACGGGCCTAATCCATTGTAGTCAGTCTCAGCAAAGACTTCAGTGGATATGGAGAATGGAGCTATTTTCTCATTTCTTTAGGTCAGTGTTGAGACACATTGGCATGGAAGCAGGTAGTGCTACACTCATGGTCTGTGGATAAATTGCAAACTTCATTTTCCAGCACCTTTAGCAAATATTAAATATGCTTAAAGTTATGACGACATTAAGGAAAAAAAAAATTCATGAAAGAATTTGAGCAGACTGTGACCCAAGAACATCTTAACCAGGCAAAGGGGTTACAAGAATATCTTGATTCTGGTTCAACAAAGACTACCATTTGAGGTCTCAAATGAAAGCTGGGGACACATGGTTCAGAAATATCATTGTGAAATGTATGCATGTACTGTATACTAAAAATAGATTCTTAGACTCTATATCAAGGTATTACTCACCAGCAAAAGATGAAAAAAACAGGTTACTGCAGATAAAAAATGTTTCTCGCTGTCTTGATGTAAATTAAGCATTGTAAACCAACACAATGGATACCTATTTGCATATGAAGTCATATGTGCACTAGGATGCGAAATCAACAGGAAAGGAGGACAGAGAAAAAAAATAGACATGTGCAGAGGGTTGTTATTCTGTCTCTGAGTAAAGGCAATGAATTTTGAGGATATTTGTAAAATAGAAAAGACACCCGGGTATCCTTACAAAGAAAGTAAATGGACATGTTTGTATTAATGAAAGCTAGGCCCGTGGGCGGCGGGTGGACCCCTCCTTCAGGGAGGCTAGCCCCTGGCCCCACGCCTTTCACATGAGGCCCCACCCCTCATGGCCAGAGCCCAGAGGCCCCCCCGCAACTGGAGAAGCCCCCCTGGGCTGGCCGGCACCCCAAGCCCTTTCCCCCAGCTGCATCAGTGGGCTGACCTGAGCGGCTCCAACAGTGCCGGTGGGCTGAACCGCAGACCGGCCAACCCGATCACACAGCTTCTGCTACCCGAGCCACCCCAGCTCCAGGCTAGCCTGAGCAGCCCCGGCTAGAGACTTAGAAATGTAGCACACTTCCCCCTCCCAGAACCCCCAGATGCTCAGCAGAAGAACACTGAGCTTTTTATATGTGCCATGCAGGTTCCAGGGTGGCTGAGGAGGCAGTATCTACTATTCAGCTTCCCAGGTTCATCAGTAAACTCTCTGGAGTCCACGGAGATTACTGATGAACCCAGAAAGCTGAATAGCAGCTGCCCCAGAAACTGCATAATACTAAGTAAAAACATGCAACCCGGCATCCCGCAGCAGTGGCTGCGCTAGGGAAGGAGGAGCCTTTGCTGGCCTATTGTACCCGCGGCCAATGGCTGGGTCTCAGCCAGCCTTGGTTGAAAAAGTGTTAAAGAGAATTTTGGGTGAGAAACTTTAGATAGGAAATTAACCTGTTATATAAGCTTAGTCTCTCGTTACACTTGGTCTCATGTTATGGTTTTGTATGATATATAACCATTTGTTTCCAATATCGTTACTCTCTATCACCTGAATCTCTAGTCTTTGATAATAACAGGTTTCAGAGTAGCAGCCGTGTTAGTCTGTATTCGCAAAAAAGAAAAGGAGTACTTGTGGCACCTTAGAGACTAACAAATTTGAGCATAAGCTTCCGTGAATGCATCCGATGAAGTGAGCTGTAGCTCACGAAAGCTTATGCTCAAATAAATTTGCTAGTCTCTAAGGCGCCACAAGTACTCCTTTTCTTTTTTAGTCTTTGATAGTAAACTTATTCTTGTTTTCACTATAAAATATATCTGTGGTGTTAAGCAAAGTACTGGTCCCAAGTTGAATATTAAAAGCTGGTGTTAGAATTACCAGGCCTGCTATTCCCAAAGGAACACTATGAGTGTTCCATGGATAAGGGGCTGGACACAGCAAGGAATGCTCTGAGAAGGGCATAAGGGGCAGGAAAGAGGGGGAAGGGTTGATGTGTGCCTGTTGCTACCTTTACAGAGAGAGCACGAGGTCTGCAGACGCCTGGAAGGTAGTGGTTATGTTGTCAGAGACTGTTGGTTTTAGGGAGCTAATCCACAGCAAGCAGAGACAAGATTCCTTGATGCTAAGGGCAGGAAGTGGTGAGGATCCTCACAACCAGGGCTGCCCCTGGAGAGCATCACATATATTATGGCAAAGCCATAAAAACCAATCAGATAAGGCAGTGACAATGATGGCCACTAACTGCTCCAAGCTTTGGAACTCTAGCAATAGAGTTGAAAGTGTGAGGTTGCTAATCTGTAATTAAAGTTTTAGAGGTTACATTATATGAAATAGACACTGGGCTTAAACGTGTCTTTGTTATTACATGTATTAGTGAGTTAAAATAAGTGAAATTACTGCTGCTGGTCATGTTTTGTCAGGGCACTCCTCTAAGTTAAGCATCAATTAAGGCTTTGGCTGAATAGTTTTAGTGTTACATATAGAAGTAACAGATCTGTAACAGCACATGGCTGCCTATTTTGAAACAGAGTTCTACTCCCAGACTTACCAGTCATTCTTGTCACCAGCATTTTGGTCAAATGAATACAACAATGGATCTGAGGACACTGGAGGGTGTAGAGGTTTCATGAGACTTTTTTTTTTTTTTTTGGTAAAAAGAATGCATCAGGTATAGCTATATTTTTGAGAGATATTGAAAACAGGGTGATGAAGCAAGATCACTGAGGAGTAAAGGACCTGCAAATTTTTCCGTTATGATATCACTGAAAACCAATTATGCTTTTAATGTGTTCAAAGTAAATGCAACCAATTGAAAGATTAACTGAATTCACTCTATTTGATGATGCAAAGGGCTAACTTGTTAGTATAAATACAGTCTTGAATAATGACAGGTTTCAGAGTAGCAGCCGTGTTAGTCTGTATTCGCAAAAAGAAAAGGAGTACTTGTGGCACCTTAGAGACGAAGAAATTTATTTGAGCATAGGCTTTCGTGAGCTACAGCTCACTGTAGCTCACGAAAGCTTATGCTCAAATAAATTTGTTAGTCTCTAAGGTGCCACAAGTACTCCTTTTCTTTTTATAGTCTTGAAGTACCTTTTCCAATGCTGATACAGGATATGTGATGTCTCTGTTTAAAGGAAACTACTGTACCTTTAATTAGAACAATAAGACACAAAATTCAATGCACTGAGAATAAGGACAGGAACACTATTTAATAAGACACTCAGTTTATTCTTTTCTTGAGAATATCAAAATGGCAATAACCTAATTAAAATGATTAGCAAGTCATTTTAATATCTTCTTTTATAAGATTTCATTGCCAATTATAATACTTTCAAGAAAATGAAAGTTCCCTTTGTAAAAAACAGTGTTTCTGCTGCTTTTCCTCACTGAAATAGATTTGTCTATTTATCCAACTCCTTTTCTACTGGAAAGGGAAAGGTTTGTAGAAATTTTCAGGGAGTTAAGCAAGGAAGAAGTAACATTACACAGTGCATATATTCCATAATATTAAAACTGAGGCGTGGTGGGTTGGACTTACCTCTTTGAGCATCACCTTGGGTCCAGACATTGTACTACCACTCTTCAGCTCCCGGTAAGCCATCAGCCTACTTCTGCAGGTCTTCTGTGTCTCAGCCCACTGGCTGGATCACACAGTCCAAAACCTTTTCCAGGGTACAGTTCCTTACCATTCTGGACCAACTATAAACAAAAACAAACAGTTTCTTACCCTTTGGAGTTAAATTTCCTCTCCTGAACTGGGTCAGCAGGATTCCCTCTGAATTCGTGCCACTGATTATAGCCTGGGACTAGACCGGGGCACTTTAGTAATACTCTAGGGAACATCCTTCCTCACTTCTCTGGCTCAAGCCACAAACTGACTTGCTGATAATAGGCAGCTTCTTTTATTTCAGTCTGGTGGGCCTTGATTGGTTGTTGCTGGCTCCCAGTCCTTCTAGCTGCTGGAGGACCAAGTCTCACTGGTTTCCAAAATGGCTACTCTTCTGGGCAAGCAGGGCGGTTGAATATTTGCTGTTCTTTTCCTCTCAAGACTGTTTCCTGGGGCAGGATGCAACAGAACAGCCAGTCAGCAACTTCCAACAGAAGACCGTGAAGGCCTGGTACACTCTATCACAAGAGGTTTTAAATCCCACAAGAATATCACTGTTCTTTATTTTGTGACTGAGTTGGGAATAGGAACATAAATATCACCATTATCTTATTTTGTGATTAATTTGGGAATAGGATCAGAAATTATACTGCATTGCAAATGTAAAGAATGCTTTTCAAGCCACAGAATAAGGGCTTGTTTTCACTGAAAATTTAACTCAAGTTAATGTTGCCACTAACTTGAGTCCCATCCACACACCCTTAACTTTAGTGTGATGGTGCTTTTAAATTGAGTTAGCTGGCCCATCAGGTGTTAGAGGCTAAAGCTTGAATGACCATAACTTAAGGCTACGTTTTAGTCACAGGTATTTTTAGTAAAAGTCATGGGCAGTAAACAAAGATTCACGGCCCGTGACCTGTCCATGACTTGTATTATATACCCCGACTAAAATCTTGGGGGAGGGTCATGAGGGGGCAGCCCAAGGGGGCACTGTGGGTGCTGGGGGGGGTGGCGGCATGCGGCCTGGGACCCCCCACTGGCAGAGTGGATAAAAATAAATAATTTAAAAAAATTTAAAAACAGATTTTTTTTAATTTAAATTGGATTTTTTTGATAAAAATGCTTTGAGGAAAAAACACCTATTTACTTAAGATATATCTCTGAGTTATGTCTCATAATGGAATAGGGATTATAAATTCTATAGTATGAGACAATATATTCATGTAATGTTTAAGAAAAGTTTTGTAAATGAGTTCCAGTAGTTTATGGATTATGGGTCCCAGGGGCCTTTGTACAGATTATTTAGGTTAATTTTTCTATCTACCCACTAGGACTCAGTACTCAGTCTAGAAGATACCATCAGAAATGCTTAGTTTTGCTGTGGATGCGTCTCCAGAGATAACATGCTTGTTAACAGCAAAAATGGTTATAAATAAATAAATAAATAAATAAAATAAAGAGAGAGAGAGAGAGAGAGGTGTGAGAAATAAGACCTGAACCCTATTGTCTCTCTGCAAATTTGTGTACACAGAGTCAATCCCTTATCTCTCTCTAAAAGTGCAAAGTTTCAAAAAGTTCAATGAATGGAAGATTGTTGGGGGTGGAATAGATTGGGACAAGGAGAAGAAGTCTGGAGATAAACGTGAGACGGGAGGGACAGGCAGTAGAAACAAAAGTGAAGTTGTTTGAGCAGCATATTCCAGAAGTCTTGAGGTCTGAGTGTAGCCTTCGTTGATATGAGATCTACCATACCATTCTCTCACAAGAAGGGAAAACCTATAATGGCAGCAGGCTGTAAAAGAGACCCAGTTTGAGAATATTTTAATGAAGCTCCTCTACCAGTGGGTCAGACAGGCACGTATGCGTGCAAAATGCCAACAGTGCAACAAAGAAATGCAAGGTCTGGTTGCCCAAATGAAACATCATCATGAGAAGTGTTCCATCTCAGGAGGAAGCTGTGTTGAAGATGATGAAAGGAACATGTAGGATCTTCAGGTTGGTAAACTTTTTTATTTCAGGTTTCAGAGTAGCAGCCATGTTAGTCTGTATTCGCAAAAAGAAAAGGAGTACTTGTGGCACCTTAGAGACTAACAAATTTATTTGAGCATAAGCCATCCGATGAAGTAAGCTGTAGCTCACGAAAGCTTATGCTCTAATAATTTTGTTAGTCTCTAAGGTGCCACAAGTACTCCTTTTCTTTTTTATTTCATACTTCTTTCTTAAGGACTGCCTGTCTTCCTTCTGGACTATTCTTGAATTCTCATGTTTGAACAAAAAAATATATATATAGTTGTTACTCTATGGTACTATCATTTTAGATGCAGTTGTGATAAAAAAATAAAAGGAAGATCTGCCTATTTCAGCTATTTACAATTTCACCTTTAAAGTAGTACTGAGTGTCAGTGACTCCAATGAGTAATACTAAATGAGCAGAATGGTAATAATAATGAAATAACTGCATTGGACTTATTTTGTTTAGGAAAAGCCATCCTCAACATACAGGATTCTGAAGACTACCCACCTTTAAGATCACCATCATTTTCTAGCGTTTCAGAGTTATCTGCCACTGGTAGTGTTTCAGTCACATTATGTATGTCATAAAGCCACAATATATCACTTGTAGCAAAAAGAAGAAAAAAAAATCTCCATCATTCAGAAACAACCATAGATAAGTTTGTAACGAGAAAGATTACAGCAGATTACAAAAAGAGGTAATTGATGAAAAAACTGCCCGGTTTGTTTATGCAATAAACTCTCCTTTCCATATGATTGAGAACCCACACTTCATTAACATGGTTCAGTCATTAAGACCAAGATACAGTCCACCCAACAGAGCAGATGCTGCAGGCAAATTGCGGGATAAAGTGTATGAAAGAGAAATTGAGCAGCGTGCAAAGGGTCTAGAGGGAAAACTGTTAACCTGAGTCTTGATAAGTGAAGCAATGTCCACAATGATCCTGTTGTATGTGCTTGTGTGACAACAAAAGAGAATGTCTTCCTTACAGAAACAATTGATACACAGGAAATGCACACACAGCAGAATACTTACAAGAAGTAGCAGTAAAAGCAATAACAAACTTTGAAAAAAATTCAAATGTCTAGTACACAGCTTGGTCACAGACAACACTGCAAATGTATCCAAGATGAGAAGAAATTATTTAGAAGAGAGTGAAGAGTGTCCCAGGCTAACAACATATGGTTGCAGTGCTCATTCGATACACTTCCTAGCCAAAAAGACTTCAGTGTTCCAGAAATAAACGCTAATGTAGTTGAAATTGCAAAATACTTCCGTAACAACCACTTTGCAGCAGCTGACTGAAAAAAAAAAAAAAAAGTGGGAGGAACCAAAGCTAACTCTAACACAAGATGTGCGACAGAACTCGGTAGTGAACTGTTTTGAGAACTATATCAAGAACTGGCCTAATCTGATGAAAGTTTGTGAACAAAATTGTGAAAAAATAGATGCCACTGTCACAGCCAAAGTTGTCAACATTGGGCTTAAGAGAAATGTTGAACACATGCCGAGTACCTGGAAGCCTATTTCTGTAGCCTTGAACAAAATGCAGGGAAATAGTTGTTTTATTGTTAATGCTGTTGAAATTTGGAAGGAACTGGGTGAGATCTTAAAGAGAAATATGCAATCACAGAGTTAAATTACAAGCATTAAAAAAAAAAAATGGGACAAGCACTTTCTCAATACTCAGTACCAGGGTCAAACCTTAACTGCAGAAGAAGAGAAGTTGACTACGACATGGACATCCAGCAACCATCCATCCATAATGACAACTATAATAAGCTTCAGAGCTAAGGATGAACCATTCAAGAAATATATGTTTGCTGATGATGTTTTAAAGAAAGTCACACCAGTGAACTGGTGGAAGTCACTTAAGCACTTGGATTCAGAGACTGTTGACGTGATAATCTCACTTTTAACAGCAGTAACTTTTTCTGACGGTGTAGAAAGAATAATTTCTTCCTTTGGACTAATTCATTCCAAATTGAGAAATAGTTTTTCCTCACAGGAAACAGGAAAGCTTGTTTTTCTTTTCTAGAATATGAACAAACAGAAAAATGAGAGTGAAGATGACCGAGTTAGCTTCAGAAGCCAATATTTTAAGTTTCTTATGTTCACCTGGCTGCCATAGTCGATTTAATTTTTTTTAAAAAATATTTCATTTAACTATTTGAGTTTAAAACAATTTTAACAAAAACAAACCTGATTTTAAAAAACTTGAATGTTTAAACTCAAAAAATCATAACAGTTTTAACAAAACAAGCATATGAATATATAACATTGTTGTTTTAGTTAAATATCTGTCTAGTGAGGTTCTCCTCCTAATACAGGATGGCAAGAAAATCCTCCAAATATTAATGATGATTAACTTGTTGAATTGGAGATATTTATGAAGTCATTGAGAGGTGAACTATCTATTTCATTTACCTTTGGTAAGTGAAATAACCAAACCATCATTCATTTTCTGAAATAGCTGAAAAACTAATCTGAAAAGTTTTCAAAATAAGTCACTTAAAAAATGTATAGTGTGTACCTTCTAAAAAATGAAACCTACATCTCTCTCTCAGTTGTGAGACATATGCATTAAGGTTGTAACAACCAACAAGAATGCACTTTTATGTAGAAATCCATGATTAAACAGAGTCTTCCTGACTAGTGATTTAAATCAGTTTAATTTAAATCAAATCCACCCTGCCTGCTGGTGCTGGGGGGGGGGGGGAGGGGAGGGTTGGCAGGACTCGCAGGCTCCCTACCCAGCTCCATGGCTCCCCGGAAGTGGTGACATCCCTCAGCTCCTAAGCAGAGACATGGCCAGGCAGTTCTGTGCACTGCCTCTGCCCCAAGCACTAGCTCTGCAGCTCCCATTGGCCAGGAACCACGGCCAATGGGAGCTGAGGGGGTAGTGTCTGCAGGCAGCAGCAATGCACAGAGCCCCTGCACCTCCACCTAGGTATGTCACCGCTTCAAGGGAGTCCCTCCCCCCCCCGAGGTAAAGCACCGCCCAGAGCCCCAACCCCTAGCTCTGAGTCCCCCACCCAAACTCCTGCTGGGGGAGGAGAGTGCAATGGCCCGAGACTGCCCCAGCAGCAGCCACTGTGGCTGGCTCAGGGACTGCCTGAGCTACTTAGGTGGCCCCCAGGCCAGCCACACTGGTCGCTGCAGAAGTCACAGAACTCTCGGAAAATCACAAAATCCGTGACATCTGTGACAAACTCACGGCCTTAACCATAACTCATCAGGAGCCAATATGACCATTCTGCAATATGGATGAAGGCTAGCTCCGCTTGAATGCTGGTAGTCCTCTAACGTCTTCCCACAATGTCCTCTGTGTACCCAGAAAGGGCAGACAAGTTTTCCCACAATTCACTGGGAAAGCATAGAATGTCTCATCTTACTGTAGTGCAAGGAACTGTAGAACATACACCCTTAAGTCCTAGTGCCACACACTAGTGAGTGCAGCACTAACGTAGATACAGTGCTTCAAGTTTCAGAGTAGCAGCTGTGTTAGTCTGTATCCACAAAAAGAAAAGGCGTACTTGTGGCACCTTGGAGACTAACAAATTTATTTGAGCATAAGCTTTCGTGAGCTACAGCTCACTTCATCGGATGCATGCAGTAGAAAATACAGTAGGGAGATTTTATATACACAGAACATGCAACAATGGGGGTTACCATACACTCTGTAACAGGAGTGATCAGATAAGGTGAGCTATTACCAGCGGGGGGGGGGGGGGGGGGGGGGGAAGAGGAACCGTTTGTAGTACGGCTCACTTCATCGGATGCATGCAAAAGGTTATTCCGCCCCCGCTGGTAATAACTCACCTTACCTGATCACTCTCATTACAGTGTATATGGCAACACCCATTGTTTCATGTTCTCTGTGTATATAAAATCTCCCCACTGTATTTTCTACTGCATGCATCCAATTAGGTGAGCTGTAGCTCACGAAAGCTTATGCTCAAATAAATTTGTTAGTCTCTAAGGTGCCACAAGTAGTCCTTTTCTTTTTAGTGGTTCAAGTGTTATTTTACAATGTGGCTGCTCAAACTTGCACTAGGCTAACTTGAGAGGAGTAACTCCAGTGTAGATAACTCAGATTAACTCTGCAGTGAAGACATACCCTATAACAGTGATACTCAGACTGAGGCTCCCAGCTGCAAGTGGTTCTTTAATATGTCTCCTGCAGCTCTTTGCTACACATAATATTAAAACACTGTGTGATTTAATTATTAACCAATCTAAGTTACTACCAATCAGGATGCTTTTACTATGTTATTAATAATACTTGGTCAGTCATTTTGCAGTGAGAATTATTTTATATTATATATAAACTAAATAGTTTCCCTGTCATACTGTTTAAATATTAATATACAGTGCTATACTAAATAAAACAATGAATTCGCACTACTATGATTCTTTTCGGTAATGATTGCTAATTTGGCTCCTGAATCAGTGAGGTCTGAGTATTACTGGCCTACAACTGTTCCTGCCACCAAGAGTTCATAATCCAAGGCCCCAATCCCATAATATGACACCAGGAACACAACTGAAGGTAGTGGTGGGTCATCCCAGGTAAAGTACTAGGGATTATCAATTACAAAAACTAAAAACAGGTTTCAGAGTAGCAGCCGTGTTAACTCTTTTTGCAAATACAGACTTTTTTGCAAAAACTAAAAAGAGAAGATTTGATCAGGAGTAGAGAGATCAATTTTGGATTCATAGGCATAATTGCTACGTTATGTAGTGGATTGATCACAGGAGTGGGTGCCGTAAACTCCTGAATTCTAATCCCAGCTCTGCCACTGGCTTCTTGTATAGATTTGAACAAATCACATACAAATTTTCAAAAATGGCTACAAATTTTGTCTCTGTTTTTGTGTGCCCAATCTCAAACACGTAGGGACCAATTTTTAGACTTGCTGAGGACCCCAGATCCCATTGACTTCAAATAGAATTTGATATTGCTAACCTCAAGAGATAAAAATTAATCATGAGTTTTTTTAAAAACAAAATCATGCTTTTAGTCCGTCATTAGACTTTTCAACTCCGCTCTATTCCTCTGCCAACGCATGTGTGGTAATTTCAGGTTGAAAACTCAACCTTTAATGCACACAGAAATGCACACCATTCCTTGGGAGCCCAGATGGAGACTTCACTTACCCTCTCCTTACCCCCGAGGTAAGGGAGGCCACACATTTCCTAGTACTGTCTTCTTGACCCCTCAGCAACATTGTTTTGCCTCCTGCTGCCCCGGCACTTCTTTATCTGGGACCCTGTGGCACCACTTCTCTGACTCCCCACTCCCCCGGCTCTTCTCCGCCTGGTGCCCGACAACAGCTTTTCTCCAACTCCTTCCTCCCCTGCCCTGGAGCCATATTTGAAGGGAGGGCTTAGCGGCAGAGCTGTTGTCATATCTGTAGCCCAGAAGCTCTTGCACAGAGCTCTGCCTTCATGCCCAGCCCTGCAAATGGTGGGGCCAGAGTTGCTCCTTGTATCATTGCAACAGCTCCTCCTGCAGGCGGCAAAATCCACGATGCGCGATCAATTCGAGAGAGCCGGCAACACTGCGGGGGCTGCTTGGAGGACACTCTCCTCACCCACCAGTACCCCCGGGCTGCGGCCCAGCCATTCTACCCTCTCCATCTCCTACCCCATCACTATCCTTTGCAGCCCCCTACACCTACCTCCACAATCCCCCTGCTGCTTCCCCACTCACCTTTCCACAGTGTCTCTGTTGCGCCTCACAGTTCCTGGCATGTCCCGTCTAGCCCCCTGGACCACAGCGTGGCGCAGCGGTGACACCTGAGAGCATGGCTTCAGCTTCCCTGAAAACACAGGGAGGTGGCAGCCAACTTTATTACGGGCAGCCTCACTCCCGATGCGGATAGACTGTAGGGAAATGGCAGCCATCTTGCTTGCTTCAGCCCCATTAGCAATAATAGGAGATGGTGGCCATTTTTAATGAGGGAAAATTCGAGCGGTGGCAGCCTCTCACTATGTTTTCATGGGATGGGACAGGTGGAAAAAAAAAAAACCAAACCACCACCACCACCACCACCAGAATTGCTAGATTAACGATAGGTTTCAGAGTAGCAGCCGTGTTAGTCTGTATTCGCAAAAAGAAAAGGAGTACTTGTGGCACCTTAGAGACTAACAAATTTATTGGAGCATAAGCTTTCGTGAGCTACAGCTCACTTCATCCGATGAATCCGATGAAGTGAGCTGTAGCTCACGAAAGCTTATGCTCTAATAAATTTGTTAGTCTCTAAAGTGCCACAAGTCCTCCTTTTCTTTTTAGATTAACGATCAGATTGTGAGAGTTGTCAGCACTGAGAACTGTGAGTACCCACTCTTGAGAGCTGACAAAGAGCTGCACAGAGGAAACCATTTGCAGTGCACAAGTTTGATTGATTTTACAAGAACTCTGCTACATCTTTTTGAGTGCCATCTACTGGCACCTTATCTATTCTCTATTTACATACTTACAGAGTGTGTAAACCAGTTGGAGAACACTTCAATCTCTCTGGTCACTCGATTACAGACCTAAGAGTGGCTATCCTTCAACAAAAAAGCTTCAAAAACAGACTCCAAGGAGAGACTGCTGAATTGGAATTAATTTGCAAACTGGATACAATTAACTTAGGCTTGAATAGAGACTGGGAATGGATGAGTCATTACACAAAGTAAAACTATTTCCCCATGTTATTTCTCCCCCCACCCCACCCCCCACTGTTCCTCTGATATTCTTGTTAACTGCTGGAATTAGCCTACCTTGCTTGTCACCATGAAAGGTTTACCTCCTTCCCCCCCCCGCTGCTGGTGATGGCTTATCTTAAGTGATCACTCTCCTTACAGTGTGTATGATAAACCCATTGTTTCATGTTCTCTGTGTGTGTATATAAATCTCTCCTCTGTTTTTTCCACCAAATGCATCCGATGAAGTGAGCTGTAGCTCACGAAAGCTTATGCTCTAATAAATTTGTTAGTCGCTAAGGTGCCACAAGTACTCCTTTTCTTTTTGCGAATACAGACTAACAGGGCTACTACTCTGAAACCTGACACTTACAGAGCTCTCTAGTAACACTCCACACTTCTGAATAGCAGGCCCAATGTGCCTCAAACTGAGCAACTGAAAACTCTTGCCTTCGATGAATGCATCCGATGAAGTGAGCTGTAGCTCACGAAAGCTTATGCTCTAATAAATTTGTTAGTCTCTAAGGTGCCACAAGTACTCCTATTCTTTTTGCAACTACAGACTAACACGGCTGCTACTCTGAAAACTCTTCTATTCTACATAGGTTTTAATACCATGCTCATCACTCTGAGCACCTTCCAGTAGTGCCTTAAGTCACCTGAGTACACATCTATCACACATTGTTTATTCTCTCATCCTCTCCCCAGAGGGATAGGAATCTGTAGAGAAGTTTCTTGTTGTAGGAGTATCTTGTCTTCTTCTTAGAGAGAGAGAGATTATATATATACACACACACACACACGTGTTGCTATGTGTTTATATGAGAGAAGGCAAAGTCAAAGAAAAGAACTAGCACTTGGAGTAAAAAGTGAGGTTTGTGATGGTCCTTAGCTCCTGGGGAGTTCATGCCACAGTTTTAGAATTCTCTCCAGGGGAAGTCCGTCTCCTGCACAGATGAGCTTTACTTTTATTGTAGAGAGGTCCACTGTTTCAGACAAGCATATCAACCACAGTCTTCATCCCAGAATTTTAGAGGATCTTTTAGATGTTGTGGACACAGGTCATGGAGTGCTTTGAAAATAAAGACTAAGACCTAGAACTTGATTCAAGGTAGATGAGGTTAGTGAATACTGCCCCGCCTCCCAATTCTCTTAAGTTCTCTGTCACAGCTTCCCCATCTGTACAATAAGAGTAATGATTCCCTCATCCTCATGGGGGATTAGAGACAAAGAGGGTGAGATGATATTATTCAATGCAGCGGTTCTCAACTGTGGTCCACAGACCCCAAGCCCTTTCAGCAGGTCCGCCAGGCCCTGCAGCTGAAACTAGGTGCCCCAAGCCCTGGCGCCCCCCTGTGGGGCTGAAGCTGGGAGCGGCGCAGGGCTAAAGCCTGCCCTCCCCCCCCCGAAGCTGGGAGCAATGCATAGCCGAAGCCAGGAGCCCCAGCACTCCCTACTGGCAGAAGCCCTGAGCCCATAGGCAGAGTTGGGGGGCACAAGGGTGTTGGCCCCCCAAACTGCAGTCCCTTACCCAGAGTGGGGCAATCTGGGGGCAACTCCACCTCTCCTCCAGATCCCCTCAGGCCCAGTCCTCTAGCCAGGTTGTAGGTGGGAAGCTAGAGCCAGACAGTGTGGGGCAGCTGCTCCTCTGGCTGACGGTGCCATAGAGTGGGCAGTTGTGGCATTCCCACATCTGCTGCTGGTGCCCAAGGTTCCAGCTGTTCCTCAGCTCCCAGCCCTCTTTAACTGCTCACACAGCTGGTAAGAGCTTCCCGGACAGGGGACCCGGTTCTTGGGCCAGCAGAGCCCTCCGGGAACAGCCACCGCAGGGAGAGTCCTCCTGGCACACAGCCGCTAGATATCCTCCCTGCAACCTGAGCTACCCTCCTGCCCACACAGAGCACCTAGCTACCCCCTGCCTGCACCCTGAGCTACCCCCCTGCTGGTGCATTCCCTAGCTACCCTCTGCCTGCACCCTGAGCTACTCTCTGCCCCTACACAGTCCTAGCTACCCCCTCTCTGCACCCTGAGCTGCTCCCCTGCCCGCACAAAGCCTTTAGCTTCCTCCTCCTTGCCGGCACACAGCCCCTAGCTATTTCCTACCTGCACCCTGAGCAGTTTTCAAACATTTTGAGCTGCGTCCCCTCTTTGAGTTATATTTTTTGGTTATGGCCCCTGTCAGGGTTCCTTCCCCACTATGAACTCTAGAGTACAGATTTGGGGACCCGCATGAAAGACCCCCTAAACTTATTTCTCCCAGCTTAGGTTAAAACTTCCCCAAGACACAAAATCTTTGCCCTTGGATTAGGTAAATGCTGCCACCACCAAGTGATTTAACAAACAATCAAGGAAAGGACCACCTGGAGTTCCTATTTTCCCAAAATATCCACCCAAGCCCTTACACCCCTTTCCTGGGGAGGCTTGAGAATAGATAAGATGAGCACAGATCAGCCTTGGATTTTTAAGACCCAAAAAACCCAATCAGATTCTTAAAAAAACAAAACTTTATTAGAAGAACAAAAAAAGATAAGAGAGCAACTCTGTAAAATCAGAATGGAAGATAATCTTACAGGCAGTCAGATTCAAAACAGAGAATCCTTCTAGGCAAAACCTTAAGTTACAAAAAGACAAACACAGGAATACACATTTCCGCCAGCACAGTGAATTTCACAAACCAAAACAAAGAAAACCTAATGCATTTTCTAGTTAGATTACTTACTAACTTTACAGGAGTTGGAGGGCTTGGATCCTTGATCTGTTCCCAGCAAAGGTATCACACAGACAGACAGACAAAAGCCTTCCCCCCCTGCAGATATGAAAGTATCTTGTCCCCTCATTGGTCATTTTGGGTCAAGTGTCAGCCAGGTTACCTGAGCTTCTTATCCCTTTACAGGTAAAAGGACTTTGTCTCTGGCCAGGCGGCATTTTATAGCACTGTATACAGAAAGGTGGTTACCCTTCCCTTCATATTTATGACAGCCCCCCACAACCCTGACAGGCTGGGTGGCCTGCTGAGGAGAGTCAGGGGGTGGAGGTGGTGCTCACTCCCTGGACCCTGCTGTATGGAGTTGGCCCAAGTCTCATCAGCCTTTCTGCTGCCCCCAAAATAGAAGTAAACTATGCCTATGCCCAAGGTCCCCTCCCAGCCCAGAGCCCCAATTCCCCATCCCCGCTGAGCCCCGGAGTTTTTATAGCATGTTAGGGGGAGGCCTCAGCAAGAAAAAGCTTGAGAACCCCTGGTTTAGTAGACCAACTTCTGTTGGTGAGAGAGAGACAAGCTTCCAAGCCACACAGAGCTTGTGGAGGATGTAAGAATTAGCTTATTTAGCACTTAGAAGGTATTAGAAGCAGTAGGTAAGGGCTAAGGTCCAAATTGAGCCTCTAGATACAGGTGCGGAGAACTCCCATTGAACTAAATACCTAGATAGCATATATATTCCTCTTGGCAGCAGGGCAGGGGAGGTGAGTGCTGTGTAAGTGACAGGTCAGGGAGCAGGCTTGCCCTGTGCTCTCAGCAGCCCTACAATTGGTATCCAGCCTGTGAGCTCCCCAGGCGGGAGCTAGGGGTATATGTGTGTGTGTATGTATAGAAGAGAGACACAGACACCCAATGCCCTAGCAGCCTGACAGGTATAGTGTGAAAAACTGCTAACTGAGCATCCTCAGTAACATCTGCTCTTCACCTTACCCTTACTTGGCATCAGATTCTTCAGACAGCTTTTTGGGTTAAAAAGGAGCAAAGGGGGCAAATTTGAGGGGGTCGGGGATGGCCAGGGTCTGAGCAGGGGATGGAAATTGACTGGCTGTGGGGTTCAAGCAGCTGGAGGCAGGGTTAGCATAGGATCTGAGGAGAGGCGAAATCAGGGAGCTGGAGTTAAACTCAGGGGTCAGAGGGCAAAACACTGCACAGGGTAACAGTTATACCCCTGTGGACTGAAACACCAGTGTTTGCAAAAATAGGATGGGGAAAAGTGGGGGCAGAGGGTTTTTTTATTTGGTCAAATTTTTTATTTCATATATCCTCTCAGAAACAAAGAATCGCTCATCAGTTTATATGACTGCATAAAGTCTCATAGCAGTTTACAAATTTGTCTTATCTGCTGCTGGGATTCCCTGGATTGCGGCTTCCTTCCTTGTAATCCATTTTAAATATACTTTTGCTCCTTTTCATTGATTACTTTTTAAAATGTTATTTTTCATTACTCCTAACACCTCATCAGTTACCTTTGTTATCATTGTGCAGATGCATGTCCTTGTACTATTTAATTTATATTTTAATAACAAATACTCATCAAAAATATGTGTAAGCTGCATAATACCTGATGTTTAAATGACCTCACTCTATTAAGAGGTAATTGATACATATATACAGGAGAGAGGGTAGTTTGGAAGCTGGAGACTTTATGATTCCGTCCCACACCATTGTCAAGTTTTTCCTTTAGACACTCTTGGTTGGGTACAAAAGAAAGTTAGCGTAGCCAGCGGGGGGCAAAGTAGGCAGATGTACCTCCACGGCTCACAGTCTGTCCCGGTTTCAGAGTAGCAGCCGTGTTAGTCTGTATTCGCAAAAAGAAAAGGAGGACTTGTGGCGCCTTAGAGACTAACACATGTATTAGAGCATAAGCTTTCGTGAGCTACAGCTCACTTCATCGAGGACGAGAAAGGTGAGAGGGTAGCAAATTAGGACAAACCAGCAAATAAGAATACCATTGGATCAGTAACGGCTACCGGGAGCAAATCACACCCGAAGCAGTGCTTTGTCCTACCGGCTCTGGAGACCGGCTGGAGGCCTAGGCTCGGAGCAGCGCTGCAGGCAGAGGGTGATTGACAGGAGGGGCGGTGCACCAGGCAGCATGGCGGCCGCCATGGCACTGAGCGGCGGGATGCGCTACGGGCCCTGTTCCCGGCAGCTGCTGGGGCCGAGCGCCCACGGGCGGCTCGTGCGGCCGGCGGTCTGCGGAGGGAGCGCGGCGCCGGCCTCCAGCCGGCCCGGCCCGGGGGGAGAGGTGCGGTACTGCGCCGAGCTGCTGCGGTGAGTCTGGTGCGGGGCGGGCGCAGGGATGTAGCCGCCGCCCCAGCCCCTTGGGGGAGGGGAGGCGGGGGCTGTAACCCCCGCCCCAGCCCCGTGCGGGAGGGGGCTGTACCATACTTAAAAAAACAATAAAAGGCAGGGCCTTAATTTATTTAGTAGTTGTTGTTGTAAATCGCCTTGGAAATTTATCCTCATTGGGGGGGGGGGGGGAGGTGAAGTAACACAAGCAATGTAAATCTTAAAATTTATCCCCCTGCGGGGAGTCTTACCCTCGTGGATGAGGAGAGTGGAGGTAGAATTGGATTTAAAGTACTGAGAGCTTTAAAACGAAGACTAATGGGTTTAACTGAAATTCAGTGAAAAGGTTCATGCCTATAGTGAGATGTTTAAAGGGATGCACCATCAGCGCCCCGTCTGAACAGTCTTTGCTTCCTTGTTGTTACAAGCTACATCTAAAAAAGAAAAGGAGGACTTGTGGCACCGTAGAGACTAACAAATTTATTAGAGCATAAGCTTTCGTGAGCTACAGCTCACTTCATCGGATGCATCCGATGAAGTGAGCTGTAGCTCACGAAAGCTTATGCTCTAATAAATTTGTTAGTCTCTAAGGTGCCACAAGTCCTCCTTTTCTTTTTGCGAATACAGACTAACACGGCTGCCACTCTGAAAGCTACATCTAGGCTTACTGTAGCTGAAATTTATTACAGGGAGGAAAAGGTTTCTCTCTAAACGTGGGGTGGTAGGAAGGGCAGGGGACTTTGTATAGTTAGTTTCATTGTTCCCCCCCATGTACTTGCTCAGTTTCCTCTGTTGTTTGAGTGGGGTTTTTCAGCTACCAACAGGGAAGAGAATAATTTCCAAAATAGGGAAATGTCATTGTACAACTACAGATAATGGCAGGGGCAGGTGTAGTACTGGATACTTCTGTAACTCATCTTTAAAGAATGACTAGATTTCAAATTGATGGTATTCCTCAGTTAAGACAGTTTCAAAGGAACATTTGGTGGGTCTGTAATTAGCTATGAAAGTGCCCTTTAAGGACCTGATCCTAAGCCTACTAAAATTGACAAGTGTCTTTCCATTGACTTCAGTGGGCTTTGGATCAGGCTCCAGAACAGGTTTAGAAAATAACTGCCCAAGGTCACCCAAAGTACTTCCAGGGATTTGTTCTGAAAATTCACAGTAGATTTCCAGTTACTGTTTTTATGTCCACAAAGTGCTTGTCTGCAAATCTAGTTTTCTTTTTGCCTTGACACTAATACTGAAATAGTTAAAACTTGCCCACTTATTTTTACCTCATCTATGAAACAAACGTAACTAAAATGGGGTGGGAGGGGATCAACAGCTCTCATGAAAATGAGTAAATGTGTGCCCAGATGTCTATCCCTTGAAGTTAGGGGTTGAAACTTGAATGCAAAGCTTCACCCTATGAATGCAAGGGATGAAAATATAGGCACCTTAACTATATAGATAGTTTTGAATTCTGCTTGTAATAAGAATAGTTGAGTAGAACTCTGCATTTTATGGTATGGTTTTGTGTGCTGCAGTTGTTTGTAATATAATGGCGCTCCCAAGTGGCCAAAGGAGTGTACATCAGTTTAGATACCTGTAGTCAGTATGCCACAGCTGTAAACTTTATGCTGTGATTGGAATTGCAAACAAACAAAAGGACATATCTACACTTTGAGCTGGGAGTTTGATTCACAGTTTGAAGAGACATACTTGCATTCGTGCTCAGTGAACCTACATGTTAAAAATAGAGTGTACACATGGAAGCACAAGTGGCGGGAGAAGCTAGGTGCCCCGAATACATGCCCAACCAAGACCCTAGGCATTTACTTGGAGTGGCTAACCCCTCCACTGGCTCTCACTACTGCAGCTATATTATATGTTTAGCTGTTAGTTTCATCAGAGCTAATGTGGGTATGTCTTCTCAAGCTGGGAATCACATCTCCAGTTCCAGGAGAAGACGTACCCAGAAACTCCACTGGTCAAACAAACTGTCCTCTGCCAAGCTCCAAAGAGTCCAGTCTCTGTAAGCGTGGTTTCATTAGAACACAAGATTGGAAGTCAGGAGATCTGGACTGTAATTGCAGCTTTACCACAGACTTGCTTTGTGACTTTGGGCAAATCTCTTAAAGCCTGATTCTCAAAGGTACAGCTGCTCCTACTGGTGCACAGGGTGTTCAGATTGCTTCCCAGGGGGAGTGAATGAAATCTGTTCTTTTAACTGATTAAAATAAAAGCATCTATTTTTGTTTTGGTTAGAGTTACTAGTTGAGCTCGCCATTCGCTCCTATTAGAAGTAAGTTCAGTGCTGAGTAGAATGCTTAATTTACATATAGTTATAAATAAAATTGATAATCTTTTTGTTTGTCATATACAGGAAACGTGACTATGAAGGGTTTCTGTGTTCTCTATTGTTGCCGGCAGAATCCCGCACCTCTGCTTTTGCACTGAGAGCCTTCAACGTTGAACTGGCCCAGGCAGGTATTAAAATAGATTTGTGAAATACTGAACTACAACAATCATTTCAAGACTCTACATTGAACTGTAAAGAAGTGTTGTGTGCTGAGATTAAAGTTGTGTTTCAAAGGGTGATAAACAGATGGTCCACCACAAAACCCCAGATCTAAACACCTGTAGAAAATGAGGGGGCTTGGAATCTAAACTTGGATCTGAATTGTGCAGCTGACTCCTATCTGAAAAGGATCAAACCAAAAACCTTGAGGGCAGATTCATTTCTAGGTCTATGCTGGCAGAGACTTGGCAGACTTTCAGGAGGGAAGGTTGCATATTTAAAAAAAAAAAGTGGTTACATCTTCTCTCTGCTAGATGGCTGTAGTAGGCTATACCTCTCTAATGTCCCCTTGGGCAGAGGGTGGGCAGTACTCCTGTCTCTGGTGCACAGCCCTCCAGCTGTGCTGTTCAGGGCATCTGCCCCCTGGTTAGAGAGTTAAAGTAGTCCAAACAAAAAGTCAGTATGCTTCCACATCCCTCAAAAAAGCAGAGCCCCAGGCATTCAGGAAGCCAATGAGAAAAATAAAAGAGAAAAGTACCTGCCCTTCTCTTTCCTGAGAGGGCTTGGGCAGCCAGGGCTCTCAATCCATTTCCCAGTCAGCAACCCCTATTGCAAGGTGCCAGGGAGCTTCTTCGGAGTGCTACCCTATACTGAGCAAGCATCATCCTCCCTTTTAAGGATCTGCTTATCTGCAGGCTTGACAAGCTTCACAGATGTGCTGCTGTGTTAAGGCTGATTTTGCCTGGAGGAGCTCTTTAACTCCTTCCTGATTGGGGTGGAGATCTGCCCCACCACAGTGACCCACAAACTGCCAGTGCAACCACACAAGTTGATGCTTGCAAGAAAGGCCTAGCTAGAACAGCCCAGAGGATGTGCTGATTAAACATAATCCTGTTCAGCCTCTGTTGTCAGGACTCTTGGAGAATTTAAAGCTGCCCTCCCTAGCAGTGGGAACACTACCTGTGATCCCCAGGGGTGGTTTCCTCTGAGGTGAAACTGATCCAGGAACTGAACTTCGTGTGTTTGAAATCCAGATTCTGATCTGGATTTTGTGGTTCAGCCCAGTCTCATAATACATGTGCCTTCAGAAGAATATTTGAAATAGCTGCTTGTCTTTGGGTTTCATCAGTGCAATGCTGAATCTTTAAAAATATATTTTATATCTGAGATTAAAAAGCACAAGAAAATCTCAAGAGCAGTAAAACAAATACTAATCACAAAAACAAGAATTATATTAGTATGCAATAGCTTGCTGAAGTTTAATATTTTAATTGCCAAGTGATACATATAAAAATATTATCTAGTAGCAGTGTTTAAAAAATTGCTTACTAATCTAGTTGAACTGAAGGAGGTAGATGTGATTTTTTGTGATAGGTAAAGCAAGTGACTAAGGTGAAATGTACAACAAAGTAATCTTCTATAATTTACAGGAAGATTTGGGCAAAGTGTTTGATCTTCATTGTGGAATATTGGACACATTTTTGTTTCTGTCAGAGGTATTGGCCCTTCCTGTGAACAGCTTGTCTATAGTCATAAATAAAATAGCCATAAGCTTATTATTGGAAAATTTTACCACTGGAGAGAAGCTGATTTTTACACAGGCATGATCGATGAAAAATCTTAATTGTTGCATATCTTGGTGAACTGAAGGAGAGCAAGTTAAAACTTTAAGTTAACTGTCAGAAATGTTTTTATAAAATACCTGAATAACTTGGCAAAATGTTTAAAGAATAAAATTGTTCATTTAGTATGCTATGTTCACGGGGTGACATCCTGCCCCAATTATTTCCCCCTCCCTGAGTTTTGCCATTGATTTCAGCGGGGCTAGGATTTCACCCAACATGTGTAAGTTCATTTGGGATATATATGGCCATATTTTTGAGAGAAGCTGAATGCCCACAGCTCCTGTTGATTCACAGGTAAGCTGAAGGTGCTTAGCACCTTTGAAAATCAAGCTGTTAATTATTAGGGACTTATCCCTGTGAGATTCTGAGCCTGTAGGTTGCATTGGGGAGCTGAAAACTCAGCATCACTGGCAAGGCACTTAGTGCCTAAACCTGCAAGATGCTAAGGTATCCAAACTGCAAATAATTAAACATTCTGCTTTGTACATCATCACAAACAACTGAACACTGAAATCCAAGCTCTGCTTGCAGTTTTCTTGATGATAGATATGTCACTATCTGACTTGTTCCCTTCAGCTGTAGAAATCCTGATGGCAGTAACAATTTGACTCACTCCTGCAAGCCCTCAGTGTCTTTTGTGCCTTCCTTTTGAAGTCATGTTTTTTTTTTTAAAAAAAGCACATGTATATACAGTATGTATAAAAATTGTATGTATTTTATTTTCTCCTCCTACTCCTTTTGTATGTTGCTCACTGTTTAGGATTGTAATCTCTTTGGGCAGTGACTGTGGCCTAAGAAATTAGATGTTGTGAGGCTGAGGTGTCACAACTTTTAACTTTTAGGCACCTAGAAAATCCCTGTGATTCACAAAGCCTGACCCCTAGTTTACACTACATAATTACTTTGGTGTAGCTACTTTGCTCAGGGATGTGTATAATCCATGGGAGAGATATAAAGCCAATGGGAGAGATC
The DNA here is from genome assembly GCF_009764565.3 of Dermochelys coriacea. Lineage (NCBI taxonomy): Eukaryota > Metazoa > Chordata > Testudines > Dermochelyidae > Dermochelys > Dermochelys coriacea. Next base: position 43,551,016 of record NC_050069.1, on the reverse strand, counting down.
TCTGCCATTGTCTTAGAGTATCTTCACCAGAAGCTCTACAGTGGCACAGCTACTGTGCATAGCTGCAAATTTGTAGTGTTGACCTGCCCTGAGTTAAGTCCCTAAGCTCCTATACAATGAATGGGGAGAGACATCTTCAACTGTGATTAACAAAAGCCGTCATGCTGGGCAGGGAGCTAGTCATCCAATGAGAGGCGTGTGTGCTACACTTTTGTTCTTGTCTTGGAGAGAGGCAGGTAAGTCTGGGCTGCAGGGAGGCGCCCCTGTTGTCTAAGGATTCTCAGCTGCAAACACTATTTGCAGTAGGTGCCTACATTGTTAGCAAAAAGCCACAGAGGAGGAAGAGAACTTCTCTCAACTTTTAACCCAGTGGTCAAGGTATTCACCTGGGATATGGGAGACCCCTGGTTCAAGTCCCTCCTCTACCTGAGGGGAAGAAAGGATTTGAACATTGATGTGACCCCTCTTATAGATTCATAGATACTAAGGTCAGAAGGGACCATTCTGATCATCTAGTCCAACCTCCTGCACAATGCAGGCCACAGAATCTCACCCACCCACTCCTACGAAAAACCTCACCTATGTCTGAGCTATTGAAGTCCTCAAATCGTGGCTTAAAGACTTCAAGGAGCAGAGAATCCTCCCTCAAGTGACCCGTGCCCCATGCTACAGAGGAAGGCAAAAAACCTCCAGGGCCTCTTCCAATCTGCCCTGGAGGAAAATTCCTTCCCGACCCCAAATATGGCGATCAGCTAAACCCTGAGCATATGGGCAAGATTCACCAGCCAGATACTACAAAAAATTCTTGCCTGGGTAACTCAGAAGTGAGTGCTCTAACCATTGGGTTATGGGATATTCTCATGTGGGGCTCCCTCAGTCTTTCATGTTGAAGTTGTTGCGCTCTGGCTAAATAAAGTCAATGGATTAGAGGGACTAGATCATGTGTCCCCTGAGTCCTCTAATGACCAAGCTGGTCTACATTACCACTGTAAGTCAATCTAAGTTCCACTACTTCAGTTATGTAACTGAAGTCGACATAATTTAGGTCGACTTATAGCCGTGTCTGCCCTGAGCTGTGTCGACAGGAGATGCTCTCCCATGGACATAGCTTCCACTTCTCAGGGAGGTGGAGTAGAGACTTGATGGGAGAGCACTCTGCCATCAATTTAGCGTGTCTTCACCAGACCCGCTAAATCAATACCCATTGCATTGATCGCAGCAGTGCCAATTTAGCCGGGAGTGTAGACATGGTCTTCCGAGTGAAAGATGCATACTGATGGCATGTGATCAGAAAAATTATTCAGGAAAGATGATACTTAATTATGCTCTTTAAGTGTCTTTAAGTGTTTAAGCTAAATGCCTCCATTAGACTGTAAATTTCACTCTTAAATGTATTCTTTCCAGATTAAAGACTCCATAACACAGAAGACCATAGGTTTGATGCGAATGGAGTTTTGGAGGAAAGCTGTGGAAGATATATACTGTGATAACCCACCACATCAGCCAGTTGCTATAGAACTGTGGAAGGTAAAATATCTTTCCTGTCTTAAAATTTACTTATAATTATTCTTTTACCCATGGAAAATGTTTTGTTGTTTTGCATGTGCTATACTGCATACTAACTGTATTTTGTGTTATACAGATAATGTATGATATGTTGTATGTGTTATACTAAGAGCAGCCTGAAGCAAAAAAGGGAGAGATGGACAGTGACGATGCTGATATCTAGGGAGAAGTTACCAGAAAAATGTAGCAACGAGTCAGAACTATGTTAATCAGAGAATTTGCCTTCTAACCAGGTGAAGGGTCAAAATCATTAGTGACCATTTTTAAATCAGTACCAATTAAAGTGTTTAAGTAAATTTTCCTGAGCCTCTACTAGTCTTTTCCAAAGGTTTAAGAACTGAAAAGACAGAAATTAGTGTGATCAGAGACTAAAGCCAGAAAGCAGACCATACAAAGAAAGATACACTACAGGAGGCCCACACCCTCACAGTTAAAACTATAATGCACGCTATTTCATATTCCATTGCACTTTGACTCCCTAGAAAACTGAATAGCTGACAGTTTCTTTTTTTTTTTAAACTTCCACAAAATCCAAGTTCTGATTTGGATGCTGAGTTACAGGGATTCTACTTACCTGCCAACTTTTGAAATATTTGTTTCAAGAAACCTCTGTGTTGTTCTGGAGCTTCCATGAACTTACAAACTCAAGCATGCCTACAGTTTAGTATCTCCGCTGGCCATGGTTGGGGACAAAATGACCAGCTGACCAAACCTGTTCGCTCTAGTTAGGACACCCACTGCATCAGATGACTGATGATTGCCTGTACTTAACATGGGAATAAATAGACCTCAATATGTTGCTTTACAATTATGATTTCCAGCTGGGAGAGGTCATTGCCTTAGGACCACAGACTGACATCTTAAACTCTCCATCTAAGGAGTCATGTGCCTCTGTCTGTGTTGAAAGTGCAGAAAAAATAGGGAACCCCCCTATAATGGTGGGTTACTATACTACAATTCCTGTATGATTAGAGGGTTCACTTGAGGGCATCATGGCTCCCCATCTATTGTCTGTTGTTTATCTGAGGTCAGGATCACAGCCCTTTACTATCCTCTTTTTCTGATGTTGGCACTGTTGTGTTAATGGACACACCGAGTGTGCTCTTCCTCCTTTAGATCTGATGTCAAGCACAAGTCAGTACTTGTTTCTATCAACAATCCTGTTAAATTATAATTGGATTTAAACAAGAAACTGTTGAAGAAAGAGAGAAAACACTGGTAATGCCAAGAAATAAACAGCATCTACTTGATTCTCATCTAGGAGATCCAACACTATTCCTAGACATCTCCAACTCAGAATTATTTATTTCTTTAGTCACAACAAAGCTCTAATATAATTAAAAGAGAAGCTGGCAAGTATTCTGGACCTTAGTTATAGATTATTGGATTCAAAGCCCCAATAGAACAGACTAGATGTCTTTGCTGCAAAGGGTAAAATTTGATATTGGTAACCTTATTTCTGCACCTTTTGCTTTTTATTCACTTTCTCTCTGCCCCACTACATGCCAGACTGCCCACAAGCAAGCTGGTCTCTTTGTTCTCCCACAATGTCTGTGCTTCCAGGAATGGATTTGGTCCTTGGTTACTCTTTTTCCATTCCAAAGGTCCCCTCCTGTGTGGTTGTCTGGATCTAATAGATTCAGCATACGTTGGCTTGGGGTATGTCTAAACATGTTCTTCCCAGCTCTCCTCGTTGGGGCCTGCTTGGATCAATAATAGTGGTTTCTTCCAAAGGATAATTGTAGCAAACATCATGTGGATGAGCATCTGTATAAAATGTCAGATTTTGAGATAGTTAGACCTGCTGGTCATATACCCTCTTTCCAGGGAGTAAACCAATCTTGTAGTGAGGGGAGGGGAATAGATCCATTCCTGCAACAAGGGTTGCGCTCACACCTGGTTTCTCTATTAGGCCCTTTAAACAGAATCAATTGCCAAATGAGAAATAGTTCAAAAAGCTTAAAAGCATTTCTTGGATGTTCAATCAGCTTTGATGAGCAAAGAGAACACTGAAGCAAACTAACAATCTCCTTGGATTACCTCATAATGTGCACTCATATTGGTTCCTAGAGTTGTGATTTTATTTTCTGTGCCGCTGGACACACCCGGAATGATCCTGTATGGTCATTTCAGTCTTTGCAGAGAGTAGCTGCCCAAAAAAGGACAGGTTGTTGTTAAAATAAAAAACAATTCCTGTAAAAAAGTAACTTGAAAAAGCAGTCCAAATTCATGGATAACCTGCAGACCACTCTCGTAGCCCAATTCATAGAGCTTCTTTAGTTAATGTTTCTTCTATCAAAAACATTGCATGCTATATTTTCATTACTAGGTTTGCATGGGGGACAATTGCAGTTTTACACATCAGTTATCAGTTTGGTATATATTAAATACATATTCCCAAATATTTTATATGGAATATGGCCAACATTTTCAAACTTGGTTCCCAAAGTTTGGTGAACAAATTCATATGAAGGCACCTAAATAAAACTCGCCTGATTTTCAGAGGTGCTGAAGCTTGCAGCTCCCATTGATTTTTTTTTTTTTTTTTTTTTAAAAGTCTAAATATGGATTTGGGCACTGAAGTTTAGACACTGTGATAGGGTCAGGCCAGATGGCTACAGGAGAGTGATTTTTTTTTCCCCCCCGAGTTAGAAAATGCTTTATTCTGACAGATGATTGTAGACAAATATCCACATTCGTAGTTGGAGACTTCAGCTGGCCATTTCACAGGGCCCGTTCCTTATATGAATTACATCACTGAATCACAACACTCTTTTGTGTGCTCAGGAGAATGATAGAAGGCAGATATATTAGCCCCAGGTTAAGTAGGTCCCTTTTCCCTGGGTAAGGTAACAGGGAAGGTTCCAGAACAATCAGGATCTTTCTGGAAACAATTAAGGTAGACAGGTTGATTAGAACACCTGCAGCCAATCAAGAAGCTGCCAGAATCAATTAAGACAGGCAGGCTAATCAGGGCACCTGGGTTTTAAAAAGGAGCTCACTTCAGTTTAGCGTGTGTGCGAGGAGCTGGGAGCAAGAGGCACAAGAAGCTGAGAGTGAGACAGTGTACTACTGGAAGACTGAGAAGTACAAGCATTACCAGACATCAGGAGAAAGGTCCTATGGTGAGAATAAAGAAGGTGTTGGGAGGAGGCCATGGGGAAGTAGCCCAGGGAGTTGTAGCTGTCACAGGAGCCACTGTAGACAGCTGCAATCCTCAGGGCCCTGGGCTGCAACCTGGAGTAGAGGGTGGGCCTGGGTTCCCTCCATCCCCTCAACTCCCTACTTGATACCGGAGGAGTTGACCTGGACTGTGGGTTTCACCAGACGGGAAGGTCTCTGGCCTGTTCCCTGATCCACTAGGTCGATCAGCAGAGACTGCAGGGATTGTTCTTCTTCCTTTTCCCCATGCTGGCCAGTGATGAAGCTAGCTGAGTGAATGGCAGATTTGAGCCATGAAAGTGGCCAAACTGAGGGCTGCCGTGAACCTCTGAGGTGAGCAAATCTGCCAATAAGCACAGGATTCACCAAGGCAGAGGAGGAACTTTGTCACAACATCCATGCTTGAAAACTCTGATCTTTGAAAATGTTTTGTATTTTATCAAGAAACTCATCAGATTGTATATGAAATTACAACTTACGTGTGGGCTACCTTTTCAAAAGTGACCTCTAACTCCATCTTGTACGCCAATTGAGACACTGACAGCCTAATTCTAAACACATTTTTGTGGGAGTTGTCAGTGTTCAGAACTTCAATCAGGACCTGTATGTCTGAAGTTATGTACCCAAAATTAGAAGTAATTATTGACAATTTGGCCCGTAGTATCTGTAACTTAACACAACTCAACTTGTTGCTTCCTGACCACTATGGCACTGTTGCAGCCAATGCACTTACCAGACAGTTAGTGCTAACAAACTGGAAAACCAGTTGGGCATCTAAGGCCTAATCTAAAGTCTACTGAAATCGTTAGAAAGATGTACCTTTGCAACTTTTTTTTTTTAAATATGTGCAAAAATAGTTTTTTGGGGTTTAAATTAGATCTAAAGAGATAGATAATGATCTGTAGAAAGCCTTGATTCTGAGAACAGACTGCTCCAAAACTTCTATCATAAACAGTTAATCATGCAGATTCATACACAACAGTACATACTAGCTGCAAAATTGAAGGTGATTTTTGAGGGAATTTATTTTAAATAATAAGATTGGAAAAAAATGTATAGAATGGAGGAGCTGTGAAAGGAGGGCAAGAGTTTGGCAGAGATGAGTGGCTGAACAGGAGATGGTAGAGGATTATCAGTTTTCTATAATATATTGAATAATTATACTGTTTATACATTAAATAAATATATATGAATATTGTGTTTAAAAAATATCTGTTGACATAACATATATAGTCATGCTAATTATTGTTCTCCTGAAAAACCATTAGGGAAGTCCTTTCATTGCTTGTCTTAGGAAACAAAATGCTGTATTTGGGAAGTGAACAATGTGATCTGCAAATATTTTTGTTGGAAATTGTAATAGAATGACTCAGTAACAGAATGAATGTGTAGACTTAAATTATGTTTTAAAGAAAATGTTTTTTAAAAATGTCTCCTTCGTTTACATGTTGGCTTGAGGCACAAGATTCTGTTTTTTCTGTAGCAGTAGTAAAGCGAGATCAGTTGAAAAGTTTTATACTTAATTTTTTTTATTACACACTTTATTTTTCCATTTTGATTTAACTCGGATGATACTGAGCAAGTCAAATCTTACTTTTAATAACAAAAAGATCATTAAAAAAATTACAGCCTTTATCATATCTTGCTTTCAATAATTTTCCAAATTTTTCCTTTTTTCTAAACGGTAACATGGCTTTTCTTTATTCATTTCCAGGCTGTCAAGAGACATAACTTGACTAAAAGGTGGCTTCTGAAGATTATTGATGAAAGAGTAAGTAATTTTTTAATCTGTTGTATGCATTTTAATTTTTCCTCTCATATTTGACTTTTTGAATCATGTGTACCTAACCAAAACTTAAAGAGCTTATCTTTTCTGTTTCTGTATAGTTGTATCCTCTTCTTTGAACAGGAGTGTCCTATATACCAGCCAGCCCTTGGTAGTTTTTAAACATTTCTCCCTTGCTTTAAAACTCCACTCCTTGAGACTCCATTTCATACTCTCTATTATCTTTGTGGCCATGGTGGAGAGGGTATAACTTCAAATTTTTTGCTTTAAAAAACTGTAGTTTTCATGAAAGCTTGCAGATTGTCAGCTCTGAAAACTAATGCCCTCACTTTCACAATATCAGTGCAAGTTTCCAAATGCCACCCTGTGAATTTACCTCACTGGTGACTGGAGTGTCTAGGGGTCTATGGGCTTATGTGGTGTTTAGACCTTGGGCTGGCCCTCTGCACAGAGGTGAGTTTGTCTCCAAGAGATCAGAGACAGTTAGCTCTCACACACAGCTAGCTTCCAGTCAATTCTCATTTCTAAAAGATGCAGTGCTCTGTAAGTTTTTCCACTTTGACTTCTTATAAATTTCTCAGACTGCCTTTTCATGGTATACTATTCCTATCCACTCACATCATCTTAGTCTCCTGACGGCATTCTGTGACCATGTTTGTTTGGCTTTTAGAAATTACTTTAAAATATTTCTATATTGCCTCATATCAAGATGAGTTATGAGCTTAAAATCTCAAACAAATGTCATTTTATATTGCCTTCCCTACAAGATAATATATATCTAAGGTACTTATATGGCCCTGATTACCTTAGTTGTTTGAACACCTCACAGTCTTTAATATATTTATCCTCGCAACCTCTATGAGGTAGGGAAATGCTAATATCCCCATTGTACAGCTGGGGAACTGAGGCACAGAGAAGTTAAGGGACTTACTGAAAGTCACATGGGAAGCCTGTGGTGAAGCAGGCTATTGAATCTGGGTCTCAGGTCCCCTGGATCATACTTCCTATCAGAGCACTTTATAAACATTAATTACTTTAACATCACCACATCAGTGTGAGGTAGATAAGTATTAATATGCACATTCTGCACTGAAACTAAAGGACTTGGAAGTCCAGTGACTCGCACAAGCACACACATGGAGTGTATGACAGAGACCGTCGAGGTCTCTTGACTCTCAAGCCTGTATATTTTATCCACAAGACCAGCCTTCCTGTCATAGTGAGTGAGTGTTCTAGTTCTGATAGCATTTGCATGAGACAGCCAAGTACACTCAGTAGTTTAAAAGTGCTTTTAAAAAAAGCACACACTAGAGGAACATATTCTGATATCTGTAATTTTCTTTCACTAAGATATAAGCCTCATTCACTGGTAATGGACTAGACTTGGCAGTTAATAGTGTAAACATACTGTACAGTACCCTTCATCAGAACTAAGGGTGTGAGTCTGCAGTAGCATGGCATGAAGACTCCAAGGCCAGGTTTGCACTACAAAGTTTTGTTGGCATAGCTGTGTTGGTCAGACGTGACAAAACGCACACTTTCTAGCTGACAAAATTATGCCAGCAAAAATCCCAGTATAGATGCACATATGCTGACAGTGTGCTTCCATCAGCATAGCAGATATTCAGTGTTATCATAGTCATGTCAGTCTCAGGATATTGGAGCTTGTCTAAGCTCGAAAGCTTGGCTCTTTCAGCAACAGAAATTGGTCCAGTAAAAGATATTGTCTCATCCACCTAGCTAATATCATTTGGGGTGATGGTAGTGTTATTGCCAGCAAAACACTGCTGTTGGTATATGCTGTATCTATGGCAGGGGACTCTGTCAGTATAGCTATACTGGCAAAGCACTTGTAGTGTAAACAAGCGCCATCTGATTTAATGTTAATACAATATTGCAAGAGAGAATTTAAATATACAATGGTTGTGGTTCCTTCAGCAACCTTAGCTGGTTGCCCTTGCACATACATAATATTTTGTATTGCTGGAGATGTTTTAAAATGTATTCCTTAATGTGTGTATGGTTTTACACACACACACACACACACACACACAATTCCTCCCCATCCCCTAATGTAAGTTACTTTTGTCCACTATACCCTAATGAAGGATTATATAGATCTGCTCATAATGATCAGTTTGTGCAAAAAAACCATGTTCATGTTGCAATATAGACTCGTACATATTCATGTTCTGTGCTCAAACTATAGGAGAAAAATTTGGATGACAGAGCATATCGCAACATCCAGGAACTTGAAACATATGCTGACAACACTCATAGCGCTCTCTTGTATCTTACCTTGGAAATGCTGGGTATGTGGTTTTTCTTTATTTAGGATTTTTATGGAGAATTTATCAGTAGTGCTATAACTGCTACTATATTTATTAATGGGGAGGATTTTCAAAAGTGCTGATGGTTGAGCTAATTCTGGTCCCAGTAAAGTCAGCAGTAAAGCTTCCATTGACTTTAATGGGAGAAGAATAGGTCAATTCTCTGCACTTAAATCTATAAAATTAGGGCTGTCGATTAATCGCAGTTAACTCACACAATTAATCGCGATTAATTGTGCTGTTAATAGAATACCAATTGAAATTTATTAAATATGGTGCATGTTTTTCTATATTTTCATATATATTGTATTCTGTGTTGTAATTGAAATCAGTGTACGTTATTTTTATTACAAATATTTGCACTATAAAAATGATAAACAAAAGAAATAGTATTTTTCAGTTCACCTCATACAAGTATTGTAGTGCAATATCTCTTTCATGAAAGTGCAATTTATAAATGTAGATTTTTGTTGTTGTTACATAACTGCACTCAAACAAAACAATGTAAAACTTCAGAGCCTCCAAGTCTACTCAGTCCTACTTCTTGTTCAGCCAATCGCTAAGACAATCAAGTTTGTTTACATTTGCTGGAAATAATGCTGCCATCTTCTTCTTTACAATGTCACCAGAAAGTGAGAACAGGTGTTCCCATGGCACTTTCGTACCCGGCATTGTATGATATTTATGTGCCAGATATGCTAAACATTCGTATGCTCCTTCATGCTTCAGTCACCCTTCCAGAGCACATGCTTCCATGCTGATGATGCCCATTAAAAATGTGTTAATTAAATTTGTGACTGAACTCCTGGGGGGAGAATTTTATGTCCCCTGCTCTGTTTTACCCACATTCTGCCATATATTTCATGTTATAGCAATATCGGATGATGACCTAGCACATCATTCATTTTAAGAACACTTTAACAGCAGATTTGACAAAACACGAAGGTACCAATGTGAGATTTCTAAAAATAGCTAAGGCACTCGACCCAAGGTTTAAGAATCTGAAGTGCCTTCCAAAATCTGAGAGGGACAAGGTGTGGAGCATGCTTCCAGAAGTCTTAAAAGAGCAATGCAGAAACTTCTACTTCAATGCAGAAACTACAGAACCTGAACCACCAAAAAAAGAAAATCCACCTTCTTCTGGTGGCATCTGACTCGGATAATGAAAATGAGCATGCATCTGTCCACACTGCTTTGGATTGTTATTGAGCAGAATCAGTCATCAGAATAGAAGCATGTCCCCTGGAATGGTGGTTGAAGCATGAAGGGACATGTGAATCTTTAGCGCAACTGGCACATAAATACCTTGCAATGCCCGCTACAACCGTGCCATGCGAACACCTGTTCCCCCTTTCAGGTGACATTGTAAACAAGAAGCCGGCAGCATTATCTCCTGAAAATGTAAACAAACTTGTTTGTCTGAGCCAGTGGCTGAACAAGAAGTAGGACTGAGTGGACTTGCAGGCTCTAAAATTTTACATTGTTTTGTTTTTGAATGCAGTTATTTTGTACATAATTCTACATTTGTAAGTTCAACTTTCATGATAAAGAGATTGCACTACAGTACTTGTATTAGGTGAATTGAAAAATACTATTTCTTTTGTATTTTTACAGTGCAAATACTTGTAATCAAAAATAAATACAAAGTGAGCACTGTACACTGTATTCTGTGTTGTAAATGAAATCAATATATTTGAAAATGTAGAAAACCAAAAATATTTAAATAAATGGGATTCTATTATTGTTTAACAGTGCAATTAATTGCACGATTAATCACGATTGTTTTTTTAATCGCTTGACAGCACTTTATAAAATTAAACCTATTTCAAATGTCATAGCCATATCTATCTTGCTTAAAAATATAATCACATCCTAAGTGGGGGGGGGGGACAATCAAACCCTAAAAAATAGGCTAATTATATAGCCTATCAGTCATTGACTAGTAGGTGTATTCATTTAGAAAGGGAAAAGGAGTGAAGAGTGTAGGGACAATGTCTAACTCTGTCTGTATATTGCCTAACATAATGGGCCCTTGCGTAAGAGAAAGCAGTAGGGTGAGAACTAACCACATGATACTTGAGCTCTGGACTTTCAGACTGTGTACTTCTAATATTGATAGTAATCATCTGCCTCCATGCTTTGGAGGAAAATCTTTGATGGTCTGACTTGCATCTTTTAATTTGATAGAACCAACTCTGGAGAATTTTGTACTTACCATGCCTGTCACAGAGCTTGCTTTTTCCCTCACCAGCTCCGATGTTTTAGATGGACTTAACAAAAAAGTAAATAAAGCTAAAACCTTAGCCATATCTCTTTGTGCTATGGTACCACAGTCCAGGCCCAGACGTGTAGAGATGGCCATAATATAAATATTAAAGAATAATATTGAAAATGTGCTAAGAGAAGAAGCTGTGACTTCATAAAATACAGGCTTACCTAAATTAGACAAGTTACATTAATGAACTAAATATAATTTTGCAATGTGACATGGTAGCAAAGAACATCAATCTGATCAAGAAAATGCAGGAAAGCAAAATAAAACGGATATTTTGACTAGGCATCCAGTGAGGGGCTTAGGAATATAAATATACAAATATTTGAAGAGATTAAATGCCAAATTAAGTTTGCTAAGTGAGCTAAGGTCTTTCTCTTCCCTGAACAGTAAAACATAAACGTTCTGAGAAACCACACTTTGACGAATGGCTGCTACAATGAGCTCTAACCTAAATCTTCCTTGCTGCAGATTAAGCTCATTACTTGTCCTACCTTCAGTGGACATGGAGAACAATTGATCACTCTTCCCTTTCTAATAGCTTTTAACATATTTGAAACTGTTATCAGGACCCATCTCCCAGTCTTCTTTTCTCAAGACTATTCATACCCAGTTTCTTTTAATCTTTCCTCAGAGGTCAGGTTTTCTAAACCTTGTATCATTTTTGTTGCTCCCCTCTGGACTCTCCCCAGCTGAGGCCTCAACAGTGCAGAGTAGAGAAGAACAATTATTCCTCTATTTCAGGGTTTCTCAAACTTCATTGCACCATGACCCCCTTCTGACAACAAAAATTACTACCCCACCCTGGGGTGGGAGTGGGGAAGAGGGAACCGAAGCCTGAGCCTGCTGGAGCATCTCTGTCCCGGGCATGAGGGCCAATGCCTAAGTCCCACCAACTTGGATGCAGGGGCCCAAAGACCAAACACAAGAGCTTCAGTCCCAGGCAGGTGGCCTGTAATCTGAGCCCCACCACCCAGAGCTGAAGCCTTCAGGCTTCAACTCCAGGTGGTGAGACTCGGGCTTTGGCTCTAAACCTGAGCCTCAGCAAGTCTAACGCCAACCCTGGCGACCGCATTAAAATGGAATCGCGACCCACTTTGGGGTCCCAACCCACATATTGAGAACTGCAGCTGTATCTCATAACACTCCTGTTAATACACCCTAGAATGGTATTTGCTATTTTTGTAACTGCATTGCATTGATAGCTCATAGTTTGTGATCCACTGTAACCCTCAGATCCTTTTCAGCAGTACTACTGCCTAACCAGTTATTCCCCATTTTTTTAGATGTGCATTTGATTTTTTTTCCTTCCTAAGTGTAGTACTTGCACTTGTCTATTGATTGTCTTGATGATTTCAGACCAATTCTCCAATTTATCGAGGTTACTTTGAATTCTAATCCTGTCATAGAATATCAGGGTTAGAAGTAGGGTGACCAGGTGAAACTAAGAAAATATTGGGACCCATGGGGGATGCACGGGGGGATAGGCGGGAGAAGGCGTCCAGAGTTGCCAAAACTGCAATATCGGGACAAATGGCGTCCCGACCATGCATCGATCGGGACGTGGGACAAAGACCTAAAAATCGTGACAGTCCTGATTTTATCGGGATGTCTGGTCACCCTAGTTGGAAGGGACCTCAGGAAGTCATCTAGTCCAACCCCCTGCTCAAAGCAGGACTAATCCCCAACTAAATCATCCCAGCCAGGGCTTTGTCAAGCCTTACCTTAAAAACCTCTAAGGAAGGAGATTCCACCACTTCCATAGGTAACCCATTCCAGTGCTTCATGACCCTGCTAGTGAAAAAGTTTTTCCTAATATCCAACCTAAACCTCCCCCACTGCAACTTGAGACCATTACTTCTTGTTCTGTCATCTGCTACCACTGAGAACAGTCTAGATCCATCCTCTTTGGAACCCCCTTTTAGGTAGTTGAAAGCAGCTATTAAATCCCCCCTCTTTCTTCTCTTCTGCAGACTAAATCATCCCAGTTCCCTCAGCCTCTCCTCATAAATCATGTGCTCCAGCCCCCTAATCATTTTTGTTGCCCTCCGCTGGACGCTTTCCAATTTTTCCACATCCTCCTTGTAGCGTGGGGCGCAAAACTGGACGCGGTACTCCACATGAGGCCTCACCAATGCCGAATAGAGGGGAATGATCACGTTCCTTGATCTGCTGGCAATCCTCCTACTTATACATCCCAAAATGCCATTAGCCTTCTTGGCAACAAGGGCACACTGTTGACTCATATCCAGCTTCTCGTCCACTGTAACCCCTAGGTCCTTTTCTGCAGAACTGCTGTCTAGCCACTTGGTCCCGAGTCTGTAGCAGTGCATGGGATTCTTCAGTCTTAAGTGTAGGCTTTGCACTTGTCCTTGTTGAACCTCATCAGATTTCTTTTGGCCAAATCATCTAATTTGTCTAGGTCCCTCTGTATCCTAGTCCTACCCTACAGCGTATCTACCACTGCTCCCAGTTTAGTGTCATCTGCAAACTTGCTGAGGGTGTAATCCAGGCCATCCTACAGATCATTAATGAAGATATTGAACAAAACCAGCCCCAGGACCGACCCTTGGGGCACTCCGCTTGATACCGGCTGTCAACTAGACATGGAGCCATTGATTACTACCTGTTGAGCCCAATGATCTAGCCAGCTTTCTATCCACCTTATAGTCCGTCCATCCAGCCCATACTACTTTAACTTGCTGGCAAGAATATTGAGGGAGACCATATCAAAAGCTTTGCTAAAGTCAAGGAATAACACGGCCACTTCTTTCCCCTCATCCACAGAGCCAGTTATCTCATCATAGAAGGCAATTAGGTTAGACAGACATGACTTGCCCTTGGTGAATCCATGCTGACTGTTCGTGATCACTTTCCTCTCCTCTTAGTGCTTCAGAATTGATTCCTTGAGGACCGGCTTCATGATTTTTCCAGGGACTGAGGTGAGGCTGACTGGATCCCCGGATCCTCCTCCTTCCCTTTTTTAAAGATGGGCACTACACTAGCCTTTTTTCCAGTCATCCGGGACCTCCCCCGATAGCCATATGTTTTCAAAGATAATGGCCAATGGTTCTGCCAACTCCTTTAGCACCCTCGGATGCAGTGCATCTGGTCCCATGGACTTGTGCTCGTCTAGCTTTTCTAAATAGTCTTGAATCACTTCTTTCTTCAGAGGGCTGGTCAGTTCCTCCCCACACTGTGCTGCCCAGTGCAGTAATCTGGGAGCTGACCTTGTTCGTGAAGACAGAGGCAAAAAAAGCATTGAGTACATTAGCTTTTTCTACATCCTCTGTCACTAGGTTGCCTCCCCTGTTCAGAAAGCGGGCCACACTTTCCTTGACCACCTACTTGTTGCTAACATACCTGAAGAAGCTCTCCTTGTTACTCTTAACATCCCTTGCTAGCTGCAACTCCAAGTGTGATTTGGCCTTTCTGATTTCACTCCTGCATGCCTGAGCGATATTTTTATACTCCTCCCTGGTCATTTGTCCAATCTTCCACTTCTTGTAAGCTTCTTTTTTGTGTTTAAGATCAGCAAGGATTTCACTGTTAAGCCAAGCTAGTCACCTGCCATATTGACTATACTTTCTACACATCAGGATGGTTTGTTCCTGCAACCTCAATAAGGATTCTTTAAAATACAGCCAGATATCAAGGTGATTGAAGTTCCACATTAGAACCAGGGCCTGTGATCTAGTAACTTCTGTTAGTTGCCAGAAGAAAGCCTCATCCACCTCATCCCCCTGGTCTGGTGGTCTTTAGCAGACTCCCACCACAACATCACCCTTGTTTCTCACGCTTCTAAACTTTAATCCAGAGATTCTCAGGTTTTTCTGCAGTTTCCTGCCGGAGCTCTGAGCAGTCATACTGCTCTCTTATGTACAATGCAACTCCCCTACCTTTTCTGTCCTGCCTGTCCTTCCTGAACAGTTCATATCCATCCATGACAGTACTCCAGTCCTGTGAGTTATCCCACCAGGTCTCTGTTAATTCAATCACATCATAATTCCTTGACTGTGCCAGGACTTCCGGTTCTCCCTGTGTGTTTCCCAGGCTTCTTGCTTTTTGTGTATAGGCACTTAAGATAACTCGCTGATCGTCCTGCTTTCTCATTATGAGGCAGGAGTCCTCCTCTCTTGCGCTCCCCTGCTCGCGTTTCCTCCTGGTATCCCACTTACCTCACGGCTTTGGTCTCCTTCCCCCTTGAACGTAGTTTAAAGCCCTCCTCACTAGGTTAGCCAGCCTGCTTGTGAAGATGCTCTTCCCTCTCCATTAGGTGGAGTCCATCTCTGCCTAGCAATCCTGTCCTCCAAAGTGTTTGCAATCTCCCATTTTAGTGTCATCTGCACATGTTATAAGCATGGTCTCCACACCATTATCCAAGTCATTAATGAAAATGTTGAATAGTATTGGACCCAGGACAGACTCCTGCAGGACTCCACTGGATACATCCTCCCAATTTGACAGCAAATTATTTATAACTACTCTTAGAACAGTTTTTCAACCAACTGTGCACCTACCTTATAGTATTTCATCTAGACCACATTTCTCTAGTTTCTTACAAGAATGTCACACAAGACCATGTCAGTAGCTTTATTAAAAATCAAGATATATCCTGTCTACTGGTTATCCTCCTCCTTCCCACTCCCCTCATCCCCCCGCCCCGTAATCCATTAGGACAGTAACCCTGTCAAGGAAGGACGTTGATTTGGCATAATTTGTTCTGAAAAATCCATGTTGACTATTATCCTCTAGGTGCTTACAAATTGATTGTTTAATAATTTGTTCCAGTATCTTTCAAGGTATCCAAGTGAGGCTGACTAGTCTATAATTCCCCAGGTCCTCTTTGTTCCTATTTTTAAAGATATAGGTATTGTATTTGCTCTTCTCCTTCACTCTGGGACCTTACTTGTCCTCCATGAGTTCCTAAAAATAATTGCTAATGGTTCTGAGATTGTTTCAGACAGTTCCTTCATTACGCTAGGGTAAATTTCATCAGACCCTGCCAGCTTAACTACATCTAACTTATCTTTAACCCATTTTTTCCCTATGCTAGCTTGTGTTCCATCCCCCTTGTTGTTAATGTTAATTATGTTAAGCATCTGGTCAAAATTAACTTTTTTTTTTTTTAAGTGAATACTGAAACCAAATCGGCATTAAACACCTTAGTCTGCTTGATGTCATCCATTATTAGGTCTCCTTCCTGCTAGGTAGAGGACCTTCATTTTCCTCCGTCTTTCTTTTTCTATAAATACATTAGGAAACTCTTCTTCTTGCCTTTTTATGTTCCTTGCTAGGTGTAACTCATTTTGTGCCTTAGCTTTTCTGATTTTGTGCCTGTGTTCTTGTGGTATCTTTTTTTTTTTTTTATACTCATCCTTAGCAATCTATGAACATTTGTAGGATTCCTCTTTGATTTTCAGTTATTAAAGAACTATATTGATTTCTTACTATTTTTTTCATCTTTCCTTCACTCCTGGATAGTTTGCTGATGTGCCTTTAATATTGTCTCTTTGAGAAACTGCTAACTGTCCTGAACTGCTTTTTTCCTTAGATTTTCTTCCCAGAGGATCTTACCTACTAGTCTCTGAGTTTAAAATCTGCATTTTTGAAGTCTGTTGTTGTTCTGCTGCTCTCACTCCTTCCTTTCCTCAAAATCATGAACGCTATCATTTCATGCTTTCTTTCATCCAAACTCCTCCCTTCCACCTGCAGATTTGCAACCAATTCCTCCCTGTTGCTCAGAATCAAAACTAAAATGGGTGCCCCCTAGGTTGTTACTTTCACTTCCTGAAACAAAAAGGTGCCCCCAACACATTCCAAGAATTTACTGAATGTTTTATGTTTTGCCACATTGATTTTTCTAACAGATATCTGGGTAGTTCCCCATTTTGTGTTTTGGAAATTTTGTTTGTTCTAGAGATGCCTCATCCTTCATCTCCAGATTTGGAGGCCTTGCCTTGACATCGCTCCCTTTTTTCTCCCTCCATTTCAATTTCAGAATGTTTTAGTAGAAAATGTTGAAATCAAACAATTCAATATTTCTGAATCACATTTTTTAGAAATGTCTGTTCTGGAACTCCCCCCCCCCCCCAAAGTAAATTTGTGTCCAGATTTGGGACAAATCAAAAGTTGAAATGTTAGAATTTCCTTTGGGACAGAAATTCTGAATTTCCTTTGGCTTTGCTTAGTATTTATTGCTGAAATTTTATTCCTGGTCTCTTGTTCACTGGGGTAAGGGGTTACACTGATATAACTACACTGATGTACTAGGGTAGACTGTACCAGTGCAAGTCAGTTTTCACACTGGTGTAGTGTATCTGTAATAGGAGTTTGAACTTGTTTAGCTACATTGGTATAGCTACATGAGTGCAAAAAATGCATTGTAGACTAACCTTAAGAGAAGTCTCATTCTAGAATGTAATCAGTCAGCTAGTTTACTAGCTTTCACCTCTGAGCCTAGGTCTCAAGGACAATCTGTGAACATATGCTGTTCGAGGCAAATATATTCTTAACGGCTGTAACACTCAGGCTATTCTGTTGTTGGTTATTTGGTTTTTAACCTTTATTTCTGCAAATACAGGTGTGCGGGATATCCATGCAGACCATGCAGCCAGTCACATTGGGAAAGCACAAGGCATTGTCACCTGTTTAAGAGCAACTCCTTATCATAGTAAAAGACAAAAGGTCTTTCTTCCTATGGACATTTGTATGTTGGTAAGAAAGTATAGACCGGGAACAAACAATATAGTATTTCTAACTACATCTCTCGGCTTTAGATATATAGTCTTTTCTGTTAGTCCAGAAAGTAAATGTCAAAGAGCCTAGTTGCTATTAGTAGAAGGTTCGTTTCCTGTGGCTTGCAGTACCCCCAGCATGCTCTTTCAGTGACAGGGCTTGTCTTGGTCTTGTTGCTTTGCTTCCTTTGGGAGGTCTGATTAGAGTGATATTTATTTATTTTAGTGCTAGCTCACTGCATTTTTTTTTTTTTTTTATTAAATCCAGTAGCATTTTAGGATTTTTCTTCATGTGCAGAAATGCACATGGAATGAAAGTCAGTTCTTTCCTCCCAGCCCTAAATTTTCTAGTGTTGGTCCCTTTGTTTCCGAATGAGCTCCTTAGCCTTCTTTTTGTTGTGCTGTGGTCATACTCTTGCTTTTTCTGTGCAACTCAATAGTAACTACAAGTATTTGCTCGCTCATTGCTATAGCACATAGGGTCTAGTTGTACAATTTGAGAGAACACCTAACTGGCTTTGGAATTCAGCAGCCCTTACACGAACAGGTAATTGTCAGTCACACAAGGATTAAAACACAAGTTTCCCATTAATGTTCATGTGAGTCTGTGGCTAAATCTATAGGCATAGCATTGAATATTTATTTATTTAATAATTTCTGTTTGCATTTTCAAATTATGACATTCTCATTGCTCTTATATAAATCCATCTAATTGTGGCACTGCTTACGGCACATGCACTAGTCTTTTATGAATATCATTTAAATGTGAATTAATATCCTTGATATTATATTAATTTGGGTTGTTTTGTGTAGAATAATGAAGAGCTCCAAATTTGGTAACCTTTGGCTTTGCTTTCCTCCTAGGTCAGTATTATGTGAATGGTACAGAAGCATAAAATGGCTGATATGTCGATCTCAAACAGTAACTCATGATGGGGGCTGGTTAGGGCCTTCCAACTTTCACACCTTTTGTTTCAATATAACTTAATATCATATACCTATGTACACAAACACACACCCACACAGAATTGTGCTTGTCCTTGCCCTCACAGCCACGCATGTGACTATATGAAACTTTTCAGTCATCAGTGGGTGTAGAAGATGGGTGCAAAGGTAGATTGAGTGTTACAGAGACGAGGTATCTTGGCAGCTAGTCAGAGTCACCAGATTACTCTTGAATCTGTGTCCTCTGTGTGGCTTTGTCTTCACTATAAAATTTTACCAAGTTCAATCAGCCTTGTGAATAAATTAAGTTAGCTGACATGATGCTGAACAAAACTCGTCTTAGTCTGCATTAACCATGGTCACCATTGTATCACCTAATTCAATTCTCAATAAGTGTTCAAACATGGTACCATTTTGTAGAATAGACTAGCCCTATGACAATACCTTTCTTCATGGACCAAACAGCTATTTTTCAGGTTAATCTGTAACTTTTTCCTTTACCCTGCATAGCCTCAGGAGGTGGTGGTGGTGGTGGTGTTTTTTTAGCTTGACATGCAAGAAGTTGATTTAAGATTACCAGAATTTAAATTCTAGCTCCGTTATCCCTAGTTACTACAAAGTATTCAGAGAGTCAGTTTATGCAAAGACTGAGTTAATTACTCTTTCCTGTCTTTTCCTTCACTGAGCTTTGCTTCCTACTGACTACTTTAAAAACATGCATAAACGTTTTTCAGATTTTTATTGTAGTCTGGCTGCCAGGCAGGCTTCTGGCTTTCCTACTCTCTTGATAATCAGAAACGTGTGTTTTGTTTTTTGCTCTTCACTCTCAGCATGGAGTTTCGCAAGAAGATTTCATAAGAGCCAATCGAGAGAAAAATCTGAGAGATGTAATTTACAACATTGCCAGCCAGGCACACGTTCATCTAGAACATGTAAGCTTCCTCTTTTCTTGTTAATAGCATATAATCAATTTTAATGTTAAGAAGTGTTGTCAGAATGTGGTCTTAGATGGTGCGTCTAGTTGGGCACCTTATTTTGTATCAAATATTTTAAAAACACTTTTACCTTCATGTAGAAGTTCAATCTCCCATCTCCTGTTCAGTTGTGGGCGCCTATGCTGAAAGTGATCAGAAAGGTGCAGATTGCAATTACTTTGAGGAGTACAGCCTTGTAGTGTTAAACTGATTGGTCCTTTTGAGTTGGAGAATAAACACACCAAAAAACTTATTCTAAAACAATAAAATAATTTTTCAATGGAGGTTCTCTTTGTCGTAACACATTTGCATGAATTTTTCTATTTTGAGTGACAGCTGTATGTGTGTATAACTACTGATTGAAAGCTTTTGCACATACAGTAGAACCTCAGTTATGAACACCTCAGGAATGGAGGTTGTTCATAACTCTGAACAAAATGTTTTGGTTGTTCTTTCAAAAATGTACAACTGAATATTAACTTAATACAGCTTTGAAACTTTACTATGCAGAAGAAAAATGCTGCTTTTAACCATCTTAATTTAAATGAAACAAGCACAGAAAGTTTCCTTACCTTGTCAAATCTTTTTTAAACGTTCTGGTTTTTTAGTAGTTTGTGTAACACAGTGCTGTACTGTATTTGCATTTTTTTTAATTTATTTTTTTGGTGTCTGCTGCTGCCTGATTGTGTACTTCTAGTTCCAAATGAGGTGTGTGGTTGACTGGTCAGTTCGTAACTCTAGTGTTCATAACTTGGAGGTTCTGTTTTATGTCATTATGAGATGTAGGATATGCAAGGGCGTGCCTGCACAGATCAGATTCCAGGATCACAGCCACTGACTGTGTACATGAGTTACTTTGTGTATTTTGGACATAGGTGCAATAATTATTAGGCATTCAGATTTTGCCTATAAGTGCCAAACTTTTTTTTTCCTTGAAAACTACCTACTATATGCATAGTGAGCTACACCAGCAATGTGTCCCTAGTTTTGTTTTTGCCCCAAGCCAGTCTGTTTGGGATCACAGTTTCAAACTTCAGTATTTGTGCAACGGCTTTATCAAAGGTGGTTGTTCACATGGATCAATTAGTGGATCTGAACTTAAGAAGCTACACTGAGACCTATTCCTTACCTCTCTGCTATAAGTATTGAAAAGAAAACATACGGGCTATGCTTATAAAAGCACGTTGGTACATAAAAACTACATTAAAAGAACATTAAGGTGCAAAGACAAGCTTTCAAAAGTTAAATGCCAGAATTAAGGTTGCCTGTGCAACCTTAGTTTATCTCCCTTGTGCTTATGCATTGTAATATTCTTTAATTACATAATTATATATATTTTTTTCCCCACAGCATTCCTGTCTCATTTAATTAATGGGTCTTCAATATTTCTTTTTATCCTTCACAGGTGGCGTGTGTCACCAGGCCTTATTTAACACATACTGCACTAACTACAAAATTATTAACTCCCTAATGGGAATTTTTATGGTGCTCTCACTATAATATCTGAATGCATCACAATATCTCTGTGAGGAGGAGGAGGAGATGATGATGGTGATGATTGATGATTATTTTTTACAGCTGGGCAACAGAGGCACATAAAAATTAAAGTCAAAATTGTCAAGTGTCCATTAATTTTGGGTACCCAATTTGAAACACCTAGGTCTTGATTTTTCAGAATGTTTGGTATTTATAGCACTTAGTGTTCAAAGCACATCTCAAACTAACTTCAGTTCCAGTTGTGAGTGCTTCAGCAAATTTGGCCCCAGATTTGATCTCATTGGGCACCCTGAAAATGAAGAACGTGCAGTTAGTGGCCAGCTGTGAAAAATTTGGTGTAAGTGACTTGCCCGGTGTTGCATAGGAACTCTGCAGCAGAGGCAGGGATAGAATCCAGTTTTTCACAGTGGCATTCTACTTCCTTAAGCATGAGACCATCCTTTCTCTTCCTGCAGTCATCTGCCTCATTCACTACACATCTTCTGACTTCTGTATCATGGGTGCTGAATAAAGCAGGGGTTCTGTAGAAAAAACAGTATGTGATCATGTAATTATACACTGATCATAATCAAACACACAAGGGGGGCAAATTAAGGTTGTGTGGGCATTTCCTAACGTTTGCGTGCTTGACTTTGCAACCTTAACATTCTTCTTAGGATTTTTTTGAATATAATTTCCTAATTTAAAAAAAAAAATTCACCCCAAGGATTGTACCATATAGAATCATGTTGACCTCCACTTTGCGTCATCAGCATGGTTCAGCTCTCATTCTGGGATCCCTACACTGGAGGGCTGGGGCAAGCTCGGCATATTGATCCCAAAATGTGGCCTTATGTGTCTGAAAATTCAGCTCATCATCCCAAGCTGCATTAGGATGCAATCCCATCAGCTAGTGCACCTTTCTTGGGCCCAGAAGCAGTGTTCCACTGCTTGCCAGCTGCTCTATGAACACCACCAACAATCTTGAATGGGTCTCACTATGTCCTAAAGCAATCTGCCCACCAGGAAATTGTCATATTCCTCGCGGCTCTTCTTGCGGCTCTGCAGATATTGGAGGATCATGCATCCTGTGCATGCAATGCTTTTGACAATATCGCAAACTCTGTAGTTCTGTCAGAGACACAGACGGTGACAAGCACCCTGTAGTTCCAGACACACTGCATGACTTGTCTGTGGCCCACTGTACATTGCACTGTCTTTTTGGGAAGTTTTGGCACTGGATGGGGGCAAATTGTATCCTGGCATACTTACCCGTAGTGCACTGCACTGTGCATCGACAGACACTCCTTGTGAGTATACGTACCGCCAACACAAGGAGTCGGGTATGTACGTTCACAAGCTATATAACAACTGTGGTGGCTTTATGCCAACGTAACTTGTGCTGGCAAGTTTTGTAGTGTAGACATGCCCTAAGCGATGTGATATGCTCATGCAATGACAGTTACTGCAAATACTCGGGTTTCAGAGTAGCAGCCGTGTTAGTCTGTATTTGCAAAAAGAAAAGGAGTACTTGTGGCACCGTAGAGACTAACAAATTTATTAGAGCATAAGCTTTCGTGAGCTACAGCTCACTTCATCGGATGTATTCGGTGGAAAGCTCATGAAAGCTTATGCTCTAATAAATTTGTTAGTCTCTACGGTGCCACAAGTACTCCTTTTCTTTTTGCAAATACTCAGGGAATGTTAAATTTATAACCAGTAGAGGGCAAAATAAGCTAGTGAAGAAAGGGCTTTTCTTTAAAAGCTTTGACTAAAATACAATGAAAACAATCAAAACTGTATTGAATACAAGTGAAAGTCCTGTTGCAAAGGCAGTCCCCTTTTAACAATCTTAAGTCCTGCTGACACTTCTTTCCCCCCCCCCCCTTAAAATATAGTTCTATTCTGAAATGTAACTCTGGAAAGATGGCTTCTGTTGGTTCTTTGTATGTTTGTTTCTCAATTGCTCGACATAAAATGTGCTCAGTTTACCAAGCAAAAAGATGTTTTTCTGTCAGCCTTGCAAGACATGGGAAAGTCAAGCTGGATCCTTTTCTGGTTCGTGCATTATGAACAATAAATATAACCCAACAAAAGTGTATTGTAGGTTTAGTTAAGGGTTAAAACCTCAAAGGTTAAAATAAAAAATCCTGCTCTTTGGAATATTTAAGGGATATTCCTTTCAGTTGAGGGCTGTTAAAGCTGTAGTTCAAGATTCAGCCTATTACTATTCCATTCTGTTTGTCCAGTTCTCCAGAGGGCTGTTTAGAAAAAACAAGGAATTCAGTAATTGGTATTCTTGCTATTTTTAAAGCTAAAAAAGCAGAAAAAAATGTTTTTGGAAAAAATATTGATCCTGTATTTATAAATAAAGAAATATTAAAGGATGATTTTTTCTTTGTGGTTTATTTTTTAGGTTCAATGAGCTGTACACCTTGATTTAAAAATAATGCAGCTGTAGTTTATGCTCCAGTCCTGCAGTCAGATCTGTCGTCTCAGACCCCTACAGCCATGCAGAGCCCCATAGAAATCAGTGGGGCTTTGCCCAGACTGAGGGGTCTGAGCTAGTGGATCTGATTGCAGCATTGGAACCCAAGACTATGTCTACACTACAGATGCTATAGCTACAGTGCTGCAGCTGTTCTGTGGGGGTGCCACAGTATAGATACTTGATACAGTGAGGGAAGTGGTTTTTCCATTGCTGTAGTTACAGCTGGTAGTTAGGTTGATGGAAGAATTTTTCCGATGACCTAGTGGTGTCTACACTTAGGCGTAGGTTGGCTCTGTCTCTCTTAAGGGTGTGAATTTTTTGTACCGCTGAGTGACATAGCTAGGTCAACTTATGTTTTTGGCATAGACCAGCCCTAAGTTATTTAATTATGATGTGGAGACCAGAAGTCAGCCCCCCTCATACATTGCTAACAGGAATAAAAGTAGTAAAACCATATTTCTTATATTAAACAAGCAGAACACATGGGGAGCAGATCTGTGGAATAAAAATATACCATTTTTTATATACCAAAAATATACCAAATTTACGTAGTAAATTTTCTGATTATACCTACAGTTTAAGGCTGCGAAAAGGCACAGGAATGGTAACGTGCATCTCACAATATTAGACACTTGGTTTTGTAATTACTTCTATATATGCTGAAGGATGGTGCTTGGTTTTTTTATTTAATGAAAGTTGTACCTTCATTGCAGTATATTCAAATGAGAGAGATTCAAGCTCATGATAAATTTTGCCAGTTTAAGCCATAAAACTCAGTATTTGAAGTTCACTTTGATCTGGTAACTTCCCTACGTAATAATTTTTTTTTCCTTCTCCTTTCAGGCTAGGTCCTTCAGTAAAAATGTTCCTTCCAAAGCATTTCCTGCCTTTCTCTATACAGTAAGTGTGATAACAGTGCACTCCAAGTGGTGGAGTAATTTGTGTTCCGTTTGTTTATGAACGGTAATGCACCAAGTTAATTGTTAATTAGTAGTAGTTTTTTATTTCAATGGCAGTTCTGGGTGCATAATATATCTGAAATTATGCAACCAATTTAGGTGCCTAAATATAGATTCAGGTGTCTAACTGCCCAATAGTTTTATTTTCTATTTTTAAGGGCGAAATTTCTCAAAATGGTTTCCATGTATTCATAGACTATCAAAAATGGTTTAGATACTTTATAAAATAATATTGCATATGCTGCTGTTTGTATCTGATGTACACAAATAGCCATTATACATACTAAACCTTTTTTTCTTTTCTAGGTTGCTTTAGAGGATTATTTATATAAAATACAGAAAGTAGATTTCGACATATTCCATCCAAGCTTACATAAGAAGAGCACGTTACTACCATTGTATTTATATATTAGATCCTGGAAAAAAAAATATTAAAAATAGACTTAACGTGTCAGACTGAGTACTGCTTTTTTTAAACTGATAATTTTATAGAAATGTTTTTGTTAAGTAAATAACTTTGTTATACATTCTGTGAACTTTTCTTGATTGGAAGTAATACATGAGCATTACCTGTAGCTATTAGCTTCCTGATCATAGGAAAAGCTTGTTCTTGTCAGTAAATTAGGCAGATGTGATTTGGTGCAGACATAAAGAGTGGATATGAACTGTTCTAAGGTTACTCTTGTAGTCATTTTTTTGTAATAACACTTGAAGCCAAATTTTACTTGGGCTAATACCCCATTAATATTATTTATTATTTATTCCTGGCAGCATACTCTATCTGCTAAATGCTTTCCTAACATAAAAGAAGATCTAATTCCTGCTCAAAGGAGCTTACAATTGATACTCTGGTATTCAGCTAAGCAACATTATTTAGTATTTTACAAATTACACATTACACAAAGTAACATTGCTTGTGTATGCATTGGTTTGATGGCACCATCACTGAAATCCTTCTCAGTGCCTTCATCTTGTCCCCAGGTCCTTGCTCTTTAGTCCCTACATGGGCAGATACCTGCTTCTGAGAGATGCTGGATGTTCACACTTCCAACTCTCGATGGAGCCACTCCATATTTCAGTGGGAATTGTTAGGTGCTCAGCATCTCTAAAGATAACACCCTAAATGCTCAATACTTCTGATATTTGTTTTCTTTCATAAAATCAGGCTTCCTAATGTCCATTTTTGTTTGTTGGGCAAATCCTATAGTTTCCTTTGCTGTCATCCTTTCCTGTTGCATAGATATTTTCCATTTAGAGGTGTGGTGTTTTTTGTTGTTGTTGTTTTAAAATCAGGAATAATCTCCCCAGATGCTTGGTTGCGTAACAAGATCCTGTGTTTTTTATTGCACAGTGCTACATAAGGAATTTCTGAGAGCATGAGCTTTTTCTATCACAGGATCTGTTACTATGGAGGAAACTTTGGGAATCCAGTATTAAACATTTAAAACAATTCCATTCAATGAAAGACTAAAGCTGTGCTTCTTACCTTGATTCTTTTTCAATGATGCAGGTATTTATCAGGTCTTGCAGTTCACTATTTCCAAATAAGAAATTTCTCTTTGAAGCAAAAAGAAAAGGAGTACTTGTGGCACCTTAAAGACTAACAAATTTATTAGAGCATAAGCTTTCGTGAGCTACAGCTCACTTCATCGGATGCATTTCAGTTTCTTTCAGGACTTTCTCTTGACTCTGTATTCTGTGTTGTTAAAAATGCAGTAAGCAAAGTTGGCATGAAAGTAAAAGGGCATCTTGGGCATTATGCCGTCATGTATGAATACACTTCCATCCAGGTCTAGAAGTCAGGAAATCTTAAAGGCTCAGTATTGTGATCACCATCCCTTCAGTCAACTGTTGTAGCTCATCACTGCTGTTTCTTGAATCTGCCAAAAGGGTCTGCTTAAAAAAATAGTTACCGTTGCCACCACAGTGCTCCCTAATGTGCTACTAACAGGCCAGCTACACATTTTCTCTGATTTGTTGTTTTTTTTTATAGAAAGCATTACAATTGGCTCATCGTGCAATTGGTCCACAGCTGTCTTCCTAGCATGCTGAGTCAGGGCAATAGAAGCAGCCCTTTCTGTCTTTCATTAAGAGGAGTCTCTCTAGAAAGTTGAAATGCAGCAGAAAACTGATACAGTAACTTTGCTGAGTGGGAGAAGATGGGAAAAACCCTGCAGTATAGCTAACATATAAGTTGTTAAAACTCTGCTCTGCTTCCACGCCACGAGGTCAATGCCTTGCTCCAGTGCTGGATTTGAGGAGAGTTGACTGCCATAGCCACAGAAGAATCAACCAAAGGGCTGATCTGTGCTAATGTCAGTAACCATGTGGTATAGTGAATGGCTAGTATACTGGTAGAGAAAGTTTGTGAGCGCATTAGTAAAAAGGGTATGGAATAAATAAATCAGTTACTGCTCTGTTTGGTCACATGACAGTTTATGATGACCACAGAGAATAAAGCAACATGCTGACTCACAAATTGCATTTTATTCATAAAATTTATTTTATCACCTGTATATGCTTTAGGAGACCATTCTCCCCTTTCATGTGCATGCATAACTCTGGTTTTAGGAATGAGGTGTGTGCATAGAGTTGAGACTATGCCCTAAAATAATTTAAATACCTCTCAACCTCAGTACAGATCTTAATTTGCCAATGCCCCACCTTGTCATCTCATCTTATTGCTTGTAATCATGGCCATCAGAATTGGGGACTGAAACTAAATCTTTTTTCCTTATATAATTTAAATTAATCCCACATTTGGGGGATTAATTTATTCTATTTTTAGTCTTATTCTGGATCTCTCACTTAAATATTTTCTCATATTTATGCACTTCCTGAGAGAGACGAACAACCAGCTGATTTGGTGTTGGTACTTCAGTAGACTAATTCCGGGACATTTTCAAAGGCACAAATAGTGATAACTGCCATTAGTACCTTTGAAAAACTCTTCCATTGCCTGTTGACTAGTTAGCATAAAATGACTGATCTGTTTGCTCAAATTCTGTTTTGATTGTGGAAGTGAAGGGTATGAAAGCAATAGGTTGCATGTCTTTCTTTTGATGGCTGCAAAAATTAATCTGCTGATCATATAATTTATTCTTAGAGGGCCCAGTCATAGAATCATAGGACTGGAAGGGAACTCAGTAGGCCATCTAGTCCAGTCCCCTGCACTCAAGGCAGGATAACATAATAATTAGACCATTTCTGACAGATGTGTCTAACCTGTTCTTAGAAACCTCCAATGATGGAATTTCCACAACCTCCCTAGGCCATTTGTTTAACCACCCTGACAGGAAGATTTTCCTAATGTCCAACCTAGACCACCTTGGCTACAATCTAAGCCCATTGTTTCTTGTCCTATCCTCAGAGGTTAAGGAGAACAATTTTTCACCCTCTTCCTTGCAACAACCTTTTATGTACTTGAAAACTGTTACATCCCTCCTCAGTCTTCTCTTCTCCAGACTAAACAAACCCATTTTTGTTCAATCTTTCCTCATGGGTCATGTTTTCTAGATCTGTAATCATTTTTGTTGCTCTCCTCTGAACTTTCTCCAATTTGTCCACATCTTTCCTGAAATGTGGCTCCCAGAACTCGACCCAATACTTCAGTTGAGGCCCTATTAGCATGGATTAGAGTAGAAAAATTACTTCTCGTGTCTTGATTATATATCTGCTAATATATTATATATAATATATATATATTATATTATATATCTTGCTAATATATCCCAGAATGATGTTTGTTTGGTCTTTTTTTTGGTGCAACAGTGTTACTGACTCATATTTAGCTTGTGATCCCTTTCTGCAGTACTCCTTCCGAGGCAGTCATTTCCCATTTTGTATGTGTGCAGCTGATTGTTCCTTCCTTAGTGGAGTATTTTGCATTTGTCCTTATTGAATATCATCCAGTTTACTTCAGACCATTTCTCCAGTTTGTCCAGATAGTTTTGAATTTTAATCCTATCCTCCAAAGCACTTGCAAAGCACTGGTCATATGATCCTATCCTCCAAAGCACTCCCCCCCCCAGGTTGGTATCATCCACAAAGCTCCAAGTTGGAACCCAAGGTTCAACAATTCCTAACCTGGGGTTACAAATGAGTGTAAACACTCAAGCCCTAGGTCCTGGTCTTCTAACTTGAGTTCTGCTAACTCAAGGGTTTATATTGCAGTGTAAATGTACCCTGGGTAACCAGCAGTTGAATTTAACATAAAGTATTGCAGGGACTGACCCTATCACTTCCATCCAAGGATTTTAACCGTTGCTAATAAATTCTCACAACAGTTATAGGAGATAGTTGTTCATCTTCGTTGTACAGATGTGACAATCAAACCATGAAGAGCAGAGTGATTTTGCCTAAGGTTACATCAGAAGTCTGTACTGTAACAAATACAAGAGGTTCTGACCTATACTCCTATATTTTAACCACAATACTATCCTTTATCTTCTAATGCTGTCTCAAGAAAACAACGTGAAAGGGTTATGGTCTACCTCAAAATGTTAAGCACTTTCAGTGGCCTCTAGAGTCAATTACTTCAGCAAGGACTGCCTTCTAGAGGGAATTATGAGATCAATTCTACTCCTATTCTTATTTTAGAAGGGGGGGAGCAATTTTGTCCACTAGTTTTGCAAAGCAACTGCAATTTACAATAGTAATACCACTGTGCTGGGGACTGTTTTAGAGCTAGATTGTGCCTTTTGCAGTAAGCCTTGCATAGAAGGTGGCATGCGGCTGTGCTACTCCAGGAACCCTGGGAGCCATTGTAACTCAGTCACAGCTCCCCACATGCTCCCCTCTTGCTTCAGGTAGGGAGTAATTTCCAGCAGCTCTTTAAAGGGTACAATTAACCTCCTCCTCATATTCCTAGCTGGCTCTGCTTTGCTGGCTGAAAGCCTGGGTGGGGCAGAGCCAAGGACAGAAGAAGGTGCAAGAAGCCCTGCAGTAGGTAACTTTGGCTTAATCTGCCAATATGGAAAATTTCTTCCTAATGTTCATTGCTGTGAGGTTGTCTTGTTATATTCCTTCAAAACCATTTTAAACCTGAACTATTGTAACTCTGGATGTTTTCAATATCCATATAAGTGTTCAATCTGTTTTTACAGTGTCCCTACCATGAAGAGCTCTATTTTTCACTATTGCATATTTTCCAAGGATTTACTTCCCTTTTCTCACCTGATATATTTCCATCTTTATTTATAGAGTGAGCCTTTACTCTAAACTACTGATTTATTTTTAGAAAAGTTCTGTGGCCCGTAAGTATCCTCAAATCCCATTGACGTTAATAGTGTAGGACCCTAAGCAATTATGACTAATTTCCACAGTTACATTAAACAGAATAATAAAAAAGGAGATGAATCTTCATGCTTTAGGGTTTAAAATGGGTTGAACCTACTTGCCTGGGGCTAGAAAGAAACTTCCCTTAAGGATAGATTATTAATGCTTGTGCCTTGATCTCTCACATCCTCCTCTAAAACATATTGTACTTACTACTATTAGGGACAGGATGCTAAACTAAATGGTCAGTGGGTCTGTTCTTATATAGCAGTTGTTATATTCCATAGTCTCTGGGCCATTCTGTATTTGCATAAAATCTGAAATGCAAGAGGGAGCTGAATTTCTGCTCCAGGAGTCAGATACTGAAAGCCTGTAAGTGGGAGTCTTGAACCCCTTTCTGCCCACCCTATCAGGTGACTTCTGCCATAGCAGTCTGTGTAGGAGCGAAAGGTGGAGCATTGTGAGCAGGCCAGAGGAAGTGGAGGGAGCATAGCCAGCAGATTCATGCAACTAGGGATTCACTAGCCTCCAAATTCCACATCGGAAGAGTAGTGGGATATATCTCTTGTTGTACATGCCTGCTGTAGAGTTCAGGAAGCAGCTACGACCCACTTACTGCAGGCTGCGGCTGAGGATTACTCGGTCCTGTTGGCATTACTCTGAGCACATGGCCCATTTACGCCTGCTATGACCTGTGGGCCAGATCAGAAGAGATGGGACTGTTTTTTTTAAAAAACAAACAAAAAAACCCAACCAACTTCTACAAATTATCTAATTCTCAACAACCCATGCACATGGCTGGAATTTGCCTCGAAATAGAAATCCTTTTCTTGACATGGTGCACAATCCACAGCGCATTTTAAACTGTATGTAGGCAGAATGTGAGAAGCGAGGACATTTTTCTTTTATTTAGCTCTAATTGATTTGTCCTTTTTTAAAATTAGTTCATTCGTAGCTCGTCAGCCCGAACCCAAATATCATAATTTTTCCTTAAGTACCCAATGAATCAGTCTGCTCCCTTAAGCTTCAGATTCACTGGCAACCTGCTACGTTGAGTCTCAGGGTCTCTTTTACTAAATATTCCAACCCAGAATGTTCTGCTAGAATCAAAACCAGATGGGAATAAACACTGGACTTTCTTTAATAAGCAAATCTATTATACAGACATCCCAATGTTGTTTTCAACCTGATCTACATCCATGCTGTTGATAAATGGCAGTGTTCAATACTGAGGATTTTTTAAAGTCAGTTAAGGATATATCTATACTGCAGCTAGGAAGTGTGATTCCTAGCACAAGTAGACAGACTTGTGCTAGCTCAACTCTAGCCTGTGTGCTAAAAATAGCTGTGTGGACATTGCGGCACTGGCGGCAGCTTAGGACACTCTCAAGTCCAAGCCCACCTGATCCCCTGGGTCTGAGCTCAAGTGTCTGGATGAGCTACTGCCAGTGCCACAATATCCTGCTGCTAATTTTAACCCACTAGCTCAAGCTGAGCTACCTCACTGGGAATCACACCTCCCAGCTGCACAGTAGACATACCCTAAAAGGCCCAGATTGATACCAATATCTATGGTATTTATAAGGTGTCTTTTACAGTGGTATCTAAACACAAATACTAATCAAAAACTGGATTTGTATATGTAAACTGGCACTTAGCCCTGGTCTACACTGGGGAGGAGGGGGATCGATCTAAGTTACACTACTTCAGCTACGTGAATAACGTAGATGAAGTTGACGTACTTAGATCGACTTACCATGGTGTCTTCACTGCAGTGAGTCGACTGCTGCCGCTCCCCTATTGACTCCACCTGTGCCTCTCATGGCAGTGGAGTACGGGAGTCGATGCGAGAGCGCTTGGGGATCGATTTATTGTGTCTAGACTAGAGACGATAAATCAACCCCCGCTGGATTGATTGCTGCCCGTCGATCCGGCGGGTAGTGTAGACATACCCTTAGGTACTAACCTGATTTTCACTGCAAATGCAAGATATATCTATGTAGATATAGGATACGTATAGCTATAAGCACTAGAAGCGAGCACAAGGAGAGGAAATGTAAGTGCAAGTGACTCATTAGGTCAGATTTTCAGAGGCAGGGTGCCTGAGGCATGGCTATAGAAACTGCATACAGACCTGTTGTGCCTGCAAATCTTGCATTTGCAAGTGAAAAATCAGGTAAGTGCCTAATTGCCAATTTGCTTGTACAAATCCAGTTCTTGCTAACAGGTATTGGTACTTAGATAGAAAAGTAAAAGACACCTTATAAATGCCATGATAGATTAGATTAAATTAGATTTACCGATTGTCATGGATGTACACAGAAATGCTGCAGGCACAATATAAGTGCTTCCTGATTTGAAATGTTGGTTCAAAGCATTTTGCAAGATGTAGGTTTGTTGTGTTTTAAACATTCGCTGAAAAATAAGGAGCCACACTATGTGTGCAGTAGACTTCATAGCTGGTGACGGTGGTTTAAATCTTGGTTTGTTTATAAAAAGTAAAATCAGCTAAGCGGCTTCATCTATGATTTTTCTCTGAAATATTGTCCACTAGCCAATTTACCATGATTGACAGAAGAGCTGATGATGATAATGGTTAATATGGGTAGGCTGTTCAGGTCAGGATTGAGTTGCATTAGGAAAGCTGGTAGAGAACCTACCTGCACTATGCCTGGTTATAAACTCCCAGTGTTATTAGTCTCTTATTTGCATAGAATTTAAAAAAGGTCCAAGAAAATCACCATTTAGTCAGTTAAAAACAAGGCAAGAGAAGTCTGAATCCCTTTGAGTTGCAAAGATAGCTCTATGAATGTTCTACTATTATGCTTACTATACAGACTGAAATGGTACAGAAACAGGTGTGAAATTCCCCCATTTACATGAAACTCAATTTAAAAGCCTAATTTAAATAATATTTCTAACATTTTAAAGATAGATGATCCAAAATCGGAGCAACTGGCTTCAATCCTTGACACTAGATTGCATCTTTAACCATTACATTACACCCTAATATTTAATATCTCTACCTGTGCATGTCTTTTTTTTTTTTTTTTTTTTTTAAACCTCATAATAATTTGCTCCTGACCACACAGACTAGGTCAAATTGTGCAGTGGCTTACTGGTTTAAGTTCTATGGCAGATAGTGCTCCTAACACCAGGATTCACTGGACTGCTGCTTAAGTGTAAATTTTCTTTCCAAAGAAAGGTTGCTCCTCGAGCAGAAAATGAAGAGAAGGGGATCAGGATTTGAGATTGTAGGATAGATTAGTATCCCTCCTGCCTCAGTTTAAATATGACACTTAGCAACCAGATAGGAACATCTCGCAAGTGCACTTTGTACCCTCTTGTGTGGGAAATCCATTTCATATCCTTGCAGTGTTGACAACCATGACAGGAGAAATCTGCTCAACTGCCTATTCCTATTGAAAAGGGTGCTTTCAGTAAGGGTAGGTCTGCAGGAGAGCTGGTATAAATTCCAGCACAAAGAGACATACCTGAACTAGCATGCTAAAAATAGAAGTGTGGCCACGATGGCACATGCATTGGAAAGGGCTAGCCGCCTCCAGAACAATCCCATCAGAACGTACATCTCCTTGAGTTGGAATTTTCACCTTCCAGTTCCAGCGTAGACATTTCTTGAAGGACCAAAAACCTGCAGAGGTCTTTTCTTGCCATCCAATAATCAACAGTAGTCAGATGCTGTTTCCACCATTTAAGCAAAGGAAAAGACACACACATAGCATAACATCCACAAGCTCATGAAATTTATTCCCTCCCTCAATGTGGATGAAGATATGCAGCAGCTGGCAGGGCATTGCCTTCAGAGCTGGGCACCTGGCTAACAGCCACTGCTCTCCAACCGTCCAGGTCCAAAGGCAGCGCAGAAGTAAGGGTGGCAATACTGCAACCTCTGTAAAATAACCTTGCAACCCCTCTGCAACTCCGTTTTGGGTCAGGACCCCTGGTTTCCCCTGTGAAATCTGTATAGTGTAGGGTAAAAACCACACACAAGACTGTTACTGTTACTTTACATTAAAAAACAAAATAGTTAAAATCCAGTACATCCTAAAACATAAGTAAGTTTTCTGTAGACTGCCTTTTACTCATATCAGTATCGCATGTAAACACCATAACTGATCTGTTCTATGTATGTTAAACTGCAGTTCTATTCTGAAGTGACTCTATAAAAATGGCATTGTGGGGCTCCATGCTTGTCTCAATGATTTCCATAGCAAATACGGTAAGTTTACTTGTAAAAACATTTTTTTTCTAACTAGTCCTGGGCTCAGAGAGAGAGTGAAATTCTGACTCCATTGAAGTGAACAGCAAAATTCCCACTGATTGCACTGAGGCCAGGATTTCAACCCGAGTCAAGCTGTGTTCTGTTCTTTTCATACACCACCAATAATAAAGGCTCTTCTGTTCAAATTGGGCCCTCAGTTACATTTGTGCATTGCCTTCAGTGGGTTTGCCTAGGTGTAATTGATTAAAACTTGGCAAACAATTCTATTGATGTCCAGGTTGGAGTAGAATATAACTCTCACTCTTGGCTGTGCTGGTTCCTTCAGTGCTATAGGTATGTGACAATTCTCCAAAAAGGACCCACGCTACACACATCCACATCATATATAATTTGAAAGCTTATTTTATGTATGTTTAGATGAGGAGCTGTCAAGTGGTGTGGTAAGCCTGTAGGCAAGGTGAAACAATGGTACCTAAAATGAGAAAATGTCATATTGTTCACAGTGCCAGAAACACTGCAACATGACTATACGTTTTTACTGTTTAAGTTAATTTCAACACCTTAATGTGATCTTTTTTGGTCAAAGCTACCAAATGACAATGCATTACAAGATTTCTACTTGTTTTGCATGGGCAAGCTTTGTTTAGTTGTTTTTTTCAGAAATGATGACGCTGTTTAGCATGGGGCATAAATGGCAGATATCAACATTTTTGCAATGTACTAACATGAAATGTTTTCACACTGCATATTTTGAATTATCAAAGTATCTCACAAGCAATTGTAATAATTTTCTATATTTTCAATTGAAATTTGCTGGTCAGATCCATCTCCTTATGTTGTTCACCAGAAGCAGATGCATGCCCATAGTTTGTACTGCATAGTAAGTAGATATAGGTGTACATGATTTCCTAATATAATGCTGTAGCACTATGCCCCATATTTTCATAGTAATATTATTATG
The DNA here is from genome assembly GCF_009764565.3 of Dermochelys coriacea. Classification (NCBI taxonomy): domain Eukaryota; kingdom Metazoa; phylum Chordata; order Testudines; family Dermochelyidae; genus Dermochelys; species Dermochelys coriacea. The sequence goes on along the minus strand of NC_050069.1, from coordinate 43,515,837 downwards.
GTACAATTATGGCATAACTATGATGTATTTTATGCAAGATAGGTCATGTAAGATCATTAAAAAGGTTATGATTCACTGAATATGATTATCCTATTTGTATGCATGTATCATTTTTGTATCTGAAGTTAGGAATATTGTCTATGTATCTATTACAAATATGTTTACACCTGGGGAAAGCCCATTAGGCAGAATGCAATCAGTCTAGATTGCCATTAGGGCAAACAATAGGTCTTAGAAGATGCTAATCACCTCACAATTAAGGTGAGAATTTGCTACAGTACTTATATCCAATGTCTTTAGTATATTAAGCTTAGATTACATTTTTGTTTTGTTTGCTAGGTAATCTGCTTTGATCTGTTTGCTATCCCTTATAATCACTTAAAATCTATCTTTTGTAGTTTTTGTACCATGTTGTGCCTCTTTTGTATCTTGTTTTTGTTTTGTCTCAAACCAGTGTGTGGAAATCATAACTGGGGGCAGAAAGCTGCTGCATATCTTCATCCACATTGAGGGAGGGGATAAATTTCATGAGCTTACGCCGCACAGTTCCCTGTGCAGCGCATGATATAATTTTGGGTTCACACTTCAAAGGGGGGGGTGCGTGCTTAGGAAATGGCAGGTGCCATAGCTGAGCTTTCCCATGCAGAGCTGATCTCAGCATCTGTGTGTAGCTGTAGCTGGATGTGTCCCTACCTGTATGTGTGCTGGAGGGGGCTTGAGGCTCTATCACAGTAGTACAGTGTAAAGGAAGCCCAGGCTGGTGAGTCAGGTGGGCTCAATGGTATCCCAGTTCCAAGTGGCACCCATCAAAAATGCTTCTCCATGTTAAAGCTTTTGTACATAAAATGTAGCATTTAGTCTGCCTGGTAGAAGGTTTTATTTTGTATTTAATCATAGAATCATAGGACTGGAAGGGACCTTCAGAGGTCATCTAGTCCAGTCCCCAGCACTCATGGCAGGACTTATTATTATCTAGACCATCCCTGACAGGTGTGTGTCTAACCTGCTCTTAAAAATCTCCAGTGATGGAGAGTCCACAACCTCCCTAGGCAATTTTTTCCGGTGTTTAACCACCCTGGCAGGAAGTTTTTCCTAATGTCCAACCTAAAGCACCCTTGCTGCAATTTAAGCCCATTGCTTCTTGTCCTTTCTCCCTCCTCTTTGTAACAAGCTTTTATGTACTTGAACACTTATCATGTCCCCTCTGTCTTCTCTTTTCCAGACTGAAAAAATTAGATTTGTTTAATCTTCCCTCATAGTTCGTTTTCTGGAACTTTAATAATTTTTGTTGCTCTTCTCTGGACTTTTTCCAATTTGTCCATATATTTTCTGAAATGTGGTGCCCAGAACTGGACACAATACACTGGTAGAGGCCTTACTAGCGCAGAATAGAGTGGAAAAATTAGTTTGTGTCTTGCTTACAACACTCCTGCTAATACATCCTAAAACTAAGTTTGCTTTTTTTTTTTTTTGCAATAGTGTAACACTGTTGACTCATATTTAGCTTGATTCACTATGACCCCCAGATCCCTTTCTGTAGTATAGTTTGCTCTTGCACCCTTGATAAAACTGCCAACTGTCTTCAATTGTTTTCCCCCTTAGACTTGCTTCCAATGGGATCTTACCTACCACTTCCCTGAGCTTGCTAAAGTCTGCCTTCTTGAAATCCATTCTTTATTTTGCTGTTTTTCCTCCTACCATTTATTAGAATCATGAACTCTACCATTTCATGATCACTTTCACCCAAGCTGCCTTTCACTTTCAAATTCTCAACCAGTTCCTCCCTATTTGTTAAAATCAATACTAGAACAGCCTTTCCTCTAGTAGCTTTCTCCACCTTCTGAAATAAAAAATTGCCTCCACTACATTCCAAGAACTTGTTGGATAATCTGTGCCCTGCCGAGTTTTTCCCCAACAGGTGTCTGAGTAGCTGAAATCCCCCATCACCACCAAGTCCTGTGCTTTGGATGATTTTGTTAGTAGTTTAAAAAAAAGCCTCATCCACTACTTCTTCCTGATTAGGTGGTCTGTAGTAGACTGCTACCATGACATCACTCTCATTTTTTACCCTTCTTATCCTTACCTAAGTTTCAGAGTAGCAGCCGTGTTAGTCTGTATCCGCAAAAAGTAAAGGAGGACTTGTGGCACCTTAGAGACTAACAAATTTATTTGAGCATAAGCTTTTGTGAGCTACAGCTCACTTCATCGGATGCATGTAGTAGAAAATACAGTGGGGAGATTTTATATACACAGAGAACATTAAACAATGGGTGTTACCATGTTCTCTATATAAAATCTCCCCACTGTATTTTCCACTACATGCTTCCAATGAATTGAGCTGTAGCTCACAAAAGCTTATGCTCAAATAAATTTGTTTGTCTCTAAGGTGCCACAAGTACTCCTTTTCTTTATCCTTACCTAGAGACTTTCAGCGAGTCTGTCTCCTATTTCCATCTCAACCTCAGTCCAAGTGTATACATTTTTAATACATAAGGCAACACCACCTCCCTTTTTGCCCTGCGTGTCCTTCCTGAGCAAGCTGTACCCTTCTATACCAATATTCTAGTAATGCATATTATCCTACCAAGTCTCTGTGATGCCAACTATGTCATAGTTGTGCTTATTTATTAGCATTTCGAGTTCTTCTTGCTTATTCCCCATACGTCTTGCATTAGTGTACAGACATCTAAGATACTGATTTGATTTCCCCCCCCGGGCCCGCAAGTTCTGTCTTGTCTCTCCCTTATCCCTGCTATAACAGCACATGTTCACCCCCAAATTCTGACCATTCTCCCAGGTCTCCATGTTTTTGACTTACCTGTGGGCTTTGATCACCTGCCCGCTTTGAACCTAGTTTAAAGCCTCCTCACTAGGTTAGCCAGTCTGTATCCACTATGCTCTTCCCCTTCCTTGATAGGTGGACCTGTTTAGCAGTCCTTCTTCCTGGAACAGCATCCCATGGTCAAGGAAACCGAAGCCCTCCTGGCGACACCATCCTCACAGCCAGGCATTCACCTCCAGGATGCATCTGTCTCTGCTTAAGCCCCTACCCTTGACTGGAAGGATTGACGAGAACACCACCTGTGCTCCCACCTCCTTCACCCTTACTCTGAGAGCCCTGTAGTCACTTCTGATCTGCTGAGGGTCATACGTTGCAGTGTCTTTGGTTCCTACGTGGATGAATGGGTCAGAGGGCCGGATGATTCTCAACAATCCCTCCATAACATCTCGGATACAGGTTTCTGGCGTGTAGCATACCTCCCCAGGATGCCATGTCAGGGTGACAGATGGATCCCTCTGTCCTCAGAAGAGTCACCAACCACCACTACCCTACATTTCCTCCTGGGAGAGGTGGTTGTGATCCTCCCAGCCTTGGGGGTACATGGCTTCTGGCTTCTCCTCCTCCACCTTTGGGGGTGATTCCTCATTGCTCGTAGCCACAGCATATCGGTTTTCCATCACCGTGATGGGTGGGTTAGGAGTAGGGGTGGAGCACTGTCTGCTGCCAGAAGTAATCAGCAGCCAGTGTTCTCCCTGTGACAGAGCCATATTCTCCTCCCCAGGTGGTATGACAGCAGTCTTCTATAGCTAGATAGCTTCCTCAGCCGTGGATGTCTCCATATGAATACTCTCAAGGAACTCCTTTTGGGCATGGATGCTCCTCAGCCTAGCCAACTCCTTCTGGAGAGATTCCACCAGCAGGCATATTTCACACAGGATGGTCCCCACTCCCCCAGACTGGCTTTCTGTGAGGTGGGGAAATGCAGGCCACAGTCTCTGCAAATCCACCCTGGGATCGGAGTAGAGGTTAGTCATGGTTAGTCTGTCTGGATCCAGGCACAGGTGCAGGAGACTGGAGCAGCATTGCCACTGGCGATGTGTCCCTTCCTAACCATAGTGATTATATTATGTCTCCCTCCCACAAATTCCCACTCAAACTCCTGTTTGCAGTCCCCTGTTCCCTAGCTCCCCTTGGTCGCTTAGCCTTTGGTATTTAAGGCCTTCTCTCCTAGCTCACTCCTACCCCCTTGTTAATCACACATGCGGAGGGTGATCACAAGGGTGATTGAGGTTGATCAAGGATGATCCAGGGAACAAAGGCTCAAACAGGCCCCAGACACACAATCCCAATTGACGCTGTAACTAAAAAATAACCTGAAAGAGAGAGGAAAAACACAAACAGCCAAACAAACTCACTCACCCCAAGATTAATGCTTGCACTTTGTTCATTCAGCAGGGGGATCTCCTTCTCAAACTCCCCTGGTTGCTGTCCCCTGTTGCTTGTAAATGCAGTACTAGCATTTGAAATATTCTAGTTAATAGCTTTTTAATTCAGTGATGGTATTCATAGGTCACAATTAATGCTAGAGATAATAGTATGCAGGTTCACATTATGAATATGCAAAAATATGAGAGAAAGAAGTGGTCTAACAATAATTACTGAAGACAATGTCCACAAACAAGTCCTTGCCTCTGCACTGAAGAGAGTTGAAGAGCATGTTGCAGCTCTTACCAACCATGTCATCAACAACATGACCAACCCATGTAACCCTGAATCACATCCAGAGGTGCTTATCAAGATACCTACTGGACTGTGTGTAACATCAGATGTACAAGAGACTCTACTGAAAATAGTTGATATGGATGAAGAACAAATGGTGAGATTTGTGAAAGGTGGCTTGATTCTGATGGGACACACAGCTTCTTCAGCGAAATCAAGAAATCTGGCATCAAAACATTTACTGACTTAGGCAATAAGACCATATTTAAATTTGGCAAGGGAGGGACAGTCACAGCAGCTATCAGACCAGAAATAGTTTTTGGCAGAGCCCTGTCCTTAGCAAGATACAGAGATGATGTTTCAATGGCAATTGTTCTTACTTGGACCAGTGCCTATGTCCCTCTTCTATGGTGATGGAACAATGAGAAGAACAGACAAAGCTGAATTAGAGCATCGGCTAAGCTCAAGATGAAAGAATCTATGAGCTAAAGCATGCAACAAAGAAACCACATTGTACATCAGAAATGTCATGGCTGTCCTACAAATGATGACTGGAGACAAATTCCTTGCATTCAATGAACTGGCTGCTGAGTACTTGAGGCAGTCCCAAAAGACTTTGAAAAAGCTAATTCTATCATCAGAGTGTTTGACAGATATGACAACAATAACTACGTGAAAACTGCAGAAAGAAAGGACCTACAGTTGGATGCAAGAAATACCAGGTGATTGGTGGACATCCTGTACATCCATAGAAAACATTTCTACACATGGCCTCCAACAAGCAGTCATTTGAAAAATTTCACTGTGAATATATGGGGCAAAATGCATCCATAATAGAGTAATGAGAAAACGAGAGTGTAGGAGCACACACAGCACAAACATGCCTTCATGCCAGAGCCTTTTCCAATGGTGAAGAAGTAAAGTCCATTCTAGTAGAGGTGTTGAAGAAGCCCAAGACTTGTACAATATTCAGGAGGAAGTGGACATAAGGATGCTTTTGCATGCATCTTAAGCAAAGTAACCTGTCATGGGATAAGAGGGAAGGTTCTCTTACGGATTGATAACTGGTTAAAAGATAGGAAACAAAGGGTAGGAATAAATGGTCAGTTTTCAGAATGGGGAGAGGTAAATAGTGGTGTCCCCCTGGGGTCTCTACTGGACCCAGTCCTATTCAACATATTCATAAATGACCTGGAAAAAGGGGTAAACAGTGAGGTGGCAAAATTTGCAGATGATACAAAACTACTCAAGATAGTTAAGTCCCAGGCAGACTGCGAAGAGCTACAAAAGGATCTCTCCAAACTGGGTGACTGGGCAACAAAATTGCAGATGAAATTCAATGTTGATAAATGCAAAGTAATGCACATTGGAAAACATAATCTCAACTATACATATAAAATGATGGGGTCTAAATTAGCTGTTACCACTCAAGAAAGAGATCTTGGAGTCATTGTGGATAGCTCTTTGAAAACATCCACTCAATGTGCAGCGGCAGGCAAAAAAGCGAACATAATGTTGGGAATCATTAAGAAAGGGATAGATAATAAGACAGAAAATATCATATTGCTTCTATATAAATCCATGGTATGCCCACATCTTGAATACTGCATGCAGATGTGGTCGCCCCAACTCAAAAAAGATATATTGGAATTGGAAATGGTTCAGAAAAGAGAAACAAAAATGATTAGGGGTATGGAACAGCTGCCATATGAGGAGAGAGTAATAAAACTGGGACTTCAGCTTGGAAAAGAAACGACTAGGGGGGGAATATGATTGACGTCTATAAAATCATGACTGGTATGGAGAAAGTAAATAAGGAAGTGTTATTTACTCCTCCTCTTAATACAAGAACTGGGGGTCACCAAATGAAATTAATAGGCACCAGATTTAAAACAGAAGGAAGTACTTCTTCACACAATGCACAATCAGCTTGTGGAATTCCTTGCCAGAGGATGTTGTGAAGGCAAAGACTATAACAGGGTTCCAAAAAGAACTTGGCAAGTTCATGGAGGATAGGTCCATCAATGGCTGTTAGCCAGGATGGGCAGGCATGGTGGCCCTAGCGTCTGTTTGCCAGAAGCTGTGACTGGGCAACAGGGGATGGATCACTTGATGATTACCTGTTCTGTTCATTTGTTCTGAGGCACCTGGTATTGGCCACTGTTGGAAGACAGGATATTGGGCTAGATGGACCTTTGGTCTGACCCAGTATGGCCGTTCTTATGCATGCTGTATGTGCCCCTATGGCTCTTGGTTCTCTTGGTGTCAAAGGAACCATAGTAATTAGGTCACCTGATACAGTTGTTTTGGTCCTTTCTGTTCACTACTTTCCAAAAATGGAATGCACAGATACCATGTGAATTGAAACAGGCACCATTACCAGCACAACTGACAAGTATTGCTTCATACCTCTGCATGAAACTTGTGATACACTCACTCCTGACTTCTCCAACATACTTCCTGCAGTACATGTATTAACAGGATGTGACTCTGTATCATCCCTAATTGATACTGGGGGGAAAAAATCTGTGTTTAATGTTATTTGACAAATGTCAAAACCCAGAAGGAGTTCATTTTGATCGTGTGACTAAGCCGGAGGGCTGAGCCACTGAAGACCGGCCAAACAAGGTCAACAACCTATAAGGGGAGGCCAGGAGAGGAAAAGGGCCTGCAGTACAGCATGTAGCATTAGGAGTCACTCAAGAGGTGAATGTCCCCCATTACAGATGCCAAAATGACTGTGTCATTGCTTATTATCTTCCAAAGTTCCATGACAGTGCTTCAGGAGGCAGGAAGCCCTCCTGGGGGCTCAGCTTGTTGTGTCCACCAGGGAGCTGACAACATGTTAATTTTTGCAATCTCCTCCCCCATTGTGATATGAAAGAGGCTATCTCCCTTACTCACTAATTTGATGACTTTGCTTACCATTTATGTAAAATTAACTTCATTGTCTCTGCCTGACAACCAGGCTCATCAGACAAGCAAATATATTTCTTTCTCTAAAGCATACTTGTCTTATACATTGCTTGCCAAACATATTTTAAGAACATAATTCTAGCACATATTTATAACTCTTTGTACACTCCCATACATACACCACACAATGATTTTCAGGACCAGTGTGTCACCAGTTTGCTTATGATACCTTACACAACCTTTTAGATACAGATTATGACAACAGTGAATTGGAGTACATTGAGTATGTCAGGCCTGACAAGCATTGCTGACACAGAATAGTAAACCACCAATAGGCTTCTGTGTCACAGATGGACAAGCAGCAATTTCTGCAGCAAGGAAGTTGATAGTAATGCTGTATGACCACAGCAAGAAAGAAAAGAAGACCCACAGAGACCTGAATTGCTTGCGCTGCCATCAAGCCACTGGCTAAACCCTGAACATGTGAGGGCAGTTTTGAAGATCATATAAAAGAGCATCTTGGCAAACAAAGATATTGGATTTGGAAGATTTGGAAGTCTTCGCATACAGGCAAACCAGATATTGGATCACCATTGCAACATGGATGGAAAAAGGTGGATGTCTGCTGTTCGCCCACTAATAGATGTACAATGCGGTAGAAATCTGGAACCAGATACTCACCTGATGTGAACTGACACAGCTCCATTGAAGTGGGGGAGGAGTGCTGGGGCTCCAGGGTTCCCCTGCCCACAGTGACTGAAAGCTCAGGGTCCGCCCTGCAGCTTGCAGCAGCTTGGAGCTGTGGGGTCTATCCCTGGCAGTTGAGTGCTGCAGGGTCCCCCCATCTATGGCAGAGGCTTGGAGCTGTGGGGGGGTCCCTCTGCTACCCACGGTGGTGGCTTGGGGAAGCAGGGCCCCCCGCCACCTATTGTGCTGGCTGGGGACTGCGGGGGGGTTGGGGGCCCACCGCCCGCAGCAGCTGGGACTTGCAAGGGGGTCCTGCTGGCTTACAGTGGGTCCAGTCCTACCACTCCAGGGCTGAAGCAAAAATGTCTCGGAGGTCGCTAGAAGTCACTTTGTGACAAAATCTTAGCCTTAGCAATAGGTGCACACTCCCTGTGCAGCCTCCTTAATTCTACCCTTCCACCCCAACCCCATGCAGCATAACAGCCCAGGTTTCACTGTGGCCACTTGGGCCAAGGTAGGATTTGTTCCTTTAAAAAAAAAAATGCAGTCATCTTTAAAACTGAGGTTCTGGGGGAGAAATACCAAAAACTTGAATTCAGAAACTACTGGGATTTTCCTTCCCTTTGGACACTCCACCAGTTAGTTTCATAATTTGGATTTTTCATAGATTAAGGATTTGGGGCCATTTCTTTTCTGCCAAAAAGCCAGTAATTTCACAGCCCAATAATTAGGTGAATATGAAAACTGGAGAACCCAAACCCTACTGTCTTCATATAAGTGAAACCTTCTTAATGAACCAAAAATGTTGTTGCTGTTTTTCTGAGTTTCTCTCACAGCACAAACTTGTACATTTTGATGTTGTGTCATTAGAGACCTCATCTGGAGTGCTGTGTCCAATTTTGGGCACCACACTACAAGAAGCATGTGGAAAAATTGGAAAGCGTTCAGCAGAGGGCAACAAAAAAATGATTAGGGGGTTGGAACGCATGACTGATGGGGAGAGGCTGAGGGAACTGGGATTGTTTAGTCTGCAGAAGAGAAGAATGAGGGGGGATTTGATAGCTGCTTTCAACTACCTGAAAGGGGGTTCCAAAGAGGATGGATCTAGGCTGTTCAGTGATAGCAGATGACAGAACAAGGAGTAATGGTCTCAAGTTGCAGTGGGGGAGGTTTAGGTTGGATATTAGTAAAAACTTTTTCACTAGGAGGGTGGTGAAGCACTGGAATGCGTTATCTAGGGAGGTGGTAGAATCTCCTTCCTTAGAAGTTTTTAAGGTCAGGCTTGACAAAGCCCTGGCTGGGATGATTTAGTTGGGGATTGGTCCTGCTTTGAGCAGGGGGTTGGACTAGATGACCTCCGGAGGTCCCTTCCAACCCTGATATTCTATGATTTGGCTGTGATACAATGTGGTCAAATCTGTATATAACATAATTATATTGCAGGAAAAATATTACTATCTCCCAAGTATTTCATAGGCTGCAAAAAGCTATTTTAGCATCTGTGAACATCCTCTACTGCTTGCACAATTTACCTTATAAAAATGGTGAGGTGTTAGAAATCTTAGAATAGGTGGTAACCCTACAGCCAAGGGACTAGCACAAATGGGTTGCCTTAAAGAGTGGTTTTCAAACTGTGGGTTGTGATCCAGTACTGGGTCGCGGATTGTAAGGCTCTGGGTCGCGGTGGCTTGGGTAAGCACTGCCAACCGGGCTGTTAAAAGTCTCATTAGCGGTGCTGCCCGGCTAAGGCAGGCTGGTCCCTACCTGTTCTGACACTGTGCTGTGCCCCGGAAGCGGCCAGCAGCAGGTCCGCTCCTAGGTGGGGGGGGCCCTTCCACAGCACAGTGTGGTTTGCGGTGCTAGGACAGGCAGGAAGCCTGCCTTAGCACCCCCGCTGTGCCGCTGACCGGCAGCCGTCCGAGGTAAGCCTGCATCCCAACTCCATGTCCCAATCCACTGCTCCAGTCCTGAGCCCCACCCCCAAACCCAGACCCCCCTCCTGCACACCAAAATCCTCATCCCTGGCCCTACCCCAGAGCCTGCCCAGCCCATACCCCTGACCTCCTCCCATACCCCAACACTCTGCCCCAGCCCTGAGTCCTCCAAACACAGAGCCCCGAACCCCTCATTCCTGGCCCCACCCCTCAGCTCTGCCCCCCAACCCTCTGCCCAAGCCCTGAGCCCCTCCCACACTCCAAACCTTTCATCCCCAGCTCCGTTGGGTCATGGGCATCAACAATTTTCTTCACCTGGGTCGCCAGAAAAAAAGTTTGAAAACCACTGGCCTAAAACTAAAAGATTGAAAATGTTGTACTGAAAAACTTGGGTAGGCAACTGAAGTAGTCATTTAAAACAGGAGTAAAGGATTCTATTGGGAAAATAGGATCGGGGGTAGCCATGTTAGTCTGTATCCACAATAACAACAAGGAGTCTGTATCCACAATAACAACAAGGAGTCCAGTGGCACCTTAAAGACTAATAGATTTATTTGAGCATAAGCTTTCGTAGGTAAAAACCCCACTTCTTCGGATGCATGGAGTGAAAATTACAGATGCAGACATAAAAGGGAGTTACCTCAGAAGTGGAGAACCAGTGTTGACAGGGCCAATTCAATCAGGGTGGATTTAGTCCACTCCCAATATAGATGAGGTGGTGTCAATTCCAGGGGAGGCAAAGCTGGTTTTGTAATGAGCCAGCCACTCCCAGTCCCTATTCAAGCCCAAATTAATGGTGTTAAATTTGCAAATGAATTTTAGTTCTGCTGCTTCTCTTCGAAGTCTGTTTCTGAAGTTTTTTTTGTTCAAGTATAGCTAGTTTCAAATCTGTTATAGAATGTCCAGGAAGACTGAAGTGTTGTCCTACTGGCTCTTGTATGTTACCATTCCTGATGTCCAATTTGTGTCCATTTATTCTTTTACGTAGGGACTGTCTGGTTTGGCCAATGTACATGGCAGAGGGACATTGCTGGCACACGATGGCATATGTAACATTAGTAGATGGGCAGGTGAATGAGCCTCTGATGGTGTGGCTGATGGTGTTGCTACAGTAGATATGGGGACAGAGTAGGCAACGAGGTTGCTACAGGGATTGTTTCCTGGGGTAGTGTTTCTGTGGTGGGGTGTGTAGTTGCTGGTATTTGCTTCAGGTTCAGGGGTTGTCTGTAAGCGAGGACTGGCCTGCCTCCCAAGGTCTGGGAAAGTGAGGGATCGTTTTCCAGGATAGGTTGTAGATTGCTGATAATGTGTTGGAGAGGTTTTAGCTGGGGGCTGTACGTGATGGCCAGTGGTGTTCTGTTATTTTCCTTGTTGGGCCTGTCCTGTACTAGGTGATTTCTGGGTGCCTGTCTCGCTCTGTCAATCTGTTTCCTCACTTTCCCATGTGGATATTGTAGTTTTAAGAATGCTTGATAAAGATCTTGTCTCTGTCTCTGTCTGTCTGAGGGATTGGAGCAAATTCGAGTGTCTTAGGGCCTGACTGTAGACAATCGATTGTGTGATGTGTCCTGGATGGAAGCTGGAGGCATGTAGGTAAGTATAGCCGTTAGTAGGTTTCTGGTATAGGGTGGTGTTTATGGGACCATCACTTATTTGCACTGTAGGGTCCAGGAAGTGGATCTCTTGTGTGGAATGAGATCCTTATTTATCCCTTTATGTAGCATTTTAGTATACAGGATGCAGTACAATAAATCAGATTGGCAAACTCTTATTCAAAATCAAAAATTTTCAGGGCCCCCTTCCACTTTTTACTCTGACAGTAAATTTATCATTGACAACAGTGATCTGCCTATATAACGTGTGTCTGTGTGTCTGTGTGTGTGTGTTTCATGAGATTGACCAAGAATACTTAACGTGAAAGGAAAAGGATGTGCAGGAAGTACGGGAAGAAGATATTCTTTGCAGTAGAGTTGCAATAAAATTTGCAATGCTTCATGTCTCACCCACCCCTAGTTGCCTTTCATGATCCTCCTTGGGGGCTGCTCCCCACCATCAGCTGAGAAACACTGCAATATATCACGAGTTCTCAGCTTGGGGACTGTGACTAGCTATAAGGGTGATGCAACTACTCTCTGCCTTTCCTATATTGCAAAATGGGAGGAGATGAGAGCAGGATCCCAGTATGGAAAAGGCTGAAAAACACTATTGTAGATGAAGTGTGCTGAATAGTTAATAAATCTCTGCCTCAAGAGTCTTACAACCTAAGGCTCAGCTTGTACAACACACAGAATTGTGTGAGTACTTCACAGAACAATTATCTCAGGGAAGGTGGTGGGATCATCAGAAGTTTTACTGAAGAGGGGAGGGAAGTTAGCATAATTTAGTATTAGTCTGTTGCAAGGGTATGCAGTAAAATGTAAGGAGTCAGAGTCTAGATTTAGAGTAGGCAAAAGAGACAAAAAAAGCAGTCAGAAGAGAATCACCTAGAGATCAAAGAAAGCAGGAGGAGATGAGGACAGGGCTAAGAGTCTCATTAGATTTAAGGAGAAAGAAGCCTGCATAGAAATGAAGTAAGGGAAAGATGTGGTAGGAGGAATAGAAGATGCAGATCAGGTTTAATTGTGTCTTGTTTATAAAAATAATCCACTTCTTTTCAAAGTTTTGAACTGACTAAAGTTGTTCACACTGTTTTTATTTGCAAAAAGAAAAGGAGGACTTGTGGCACCTTAGAGATTAACACATTTATTTGAGCATAAGCTTTCGTGAGCTACAGCTCTGAGCTACACATTTTTATTTGCTACACATTAATGGCGGGTTGGGATTCAACTCAAACATGACATTTTTGCAGAAGTATACAGTCATGGCATGAGCTGTGGGAACAATGTGAAACACTGTACATAGTTCATTGACTCACCCTCATCAAGAGGCACCCTCCCTCAAGGAAGACTTTAAAAACACTCCTTAATGTACTAATCCACAATAACGAAGAAGTGGCATCAACCAGTGAGGAGACCTGGGGCAAGATCTGCACTGGGGGCCTCTTTACAAGTGAGGGACCTGGGGAAGGGCAGCTCTGTACAGGGGATTCTTTCCAAGGAGTGACGGGGCAGGGCAGTAGGGGGGACTCTCCAGTGAAGGAAGGGAGTGGGGGGCAGCAGGTTTCAGGGTGGCCACTCTCTCCAGTGAAGGAGGGGTGGGGGGCAGCAGGTTTTGGGGTGGCGACTCTCTCCAGTGAAGGAGGGGTGGGGGGCAGCAGGTTTTGGGGTGGTGACTCTCTCCAGTGAAGGAGGAGTGGGGGGCAGCAGGTTTTGGGGTGGCGACTCTCTCCAGTGAAGGAGGGGTGGGGGGCAGCAGGTTTTGGGGTGGTGACTCTCTCCAGTGAAGGAAGGGAGTGGGGGGCAGCAGGTTTCAGGGTGGCGACTCTCTCCAGTGAAGGAGGGGTGGGGGGCAGCAGGTTTTGGGGTGGCGACTCTCTCCAGTGAAGGAAGGGAGTGGGGGGCAGCAGGTTTCGGGGTGGCGACTTTCTCCAGTGAAGGAGGAGTGGGGGGCAGCAGGTTTTGGGGTGGCGACTCTCTCCAGTGAAGGAAGGGAGTGGGGGGCAGCAGGTTTCAGGGTGGCGACTTTCTCCAGTGAAGGAGGAGTGGGGGGCAGCAGGTTTTGGGGTGGCGACTCTCTCCAGTGAAGGAAGGGAGTGGGGGGCAGCAGGTTTCAGGGTGGCGACTTTCTCCAGTGAAGGAGGAGTGGGGGGCAGCAGGTTTTGGGGTGGCGACTCTCTCCAGTGAAGGAAGGGAGTGGGGGGCAGCAGGTTTCAGGGTGGCGACTCTCTCCAGTGAAGGAAGGGAGTGGGGGGCAGCAGGTTTCAGGGTGGCGACTTTCTCCAGTGAAGGAGGAGTGGGGGGCAGCAGGTTTCGGGGTGGCGACTCTCTCCAGTGAAGGAGGGGTGGGGGGCAGCAGGTTTCGGGGTGGCGACTCTCTCCAGTGAAGGAGGAGTGGGGGGCAGCAGGTTTCGGGGTGGCGACGTTCTCCAGTGAAGGAGGAGTGGGGGGCAGCAGGTTTCCGGGTGGCAACTCTCTCCAGTGAAGGAGGGGTGGGGGCAGCAGGTTTTGGGGTGGCGACTCTCTCCAGTGAAGGAAGGGAGTGGGGGGCAGCAGGTTTCAGGGTGGCGACTTTCTCCAGTGAAGGAGGAGTGGGGGGCAGCAGGTTTCCGGGTGGCAACTCTCTCCAGTGAAGGAGGGGTGGGGGCAGCAGGTTTCAGGGTGGCGACTCTCTCCAGTGAAGGAAGGGAGTGGGGGGCAGCAGGTTTCGGGGTGGCGACTCTCTCCAGTGAAGGGGGGCAGCAGGTTTGGGGACAGGGACTCTCTCTCCACGGAAGGAGGGGTGGGCGGCAGGTCTGTGGGGAGGGTGGAGACTCTCCAGAGGGTGAAGGGGGAGGAGTGGACTCTTTCGTCCAATCCCCCCAACTCGGAGCCCGGTGGGAAGCCCCAGAGTTTCCTCCTGCCCACACCCACCCAAGCGCAACGAAGCCCTTCCCCTCCGCTCCCAAGATGGCGGCGGCCCCTCCCCCCTAGATCCCAAGGGCTGGGGCGGGGCCCCTGGAGCCCGTCCTCCCGCAGCTGTGGCCAGGGACGGTTATGCGCGAGCGGGGCTGGCAGTTAGCAGGAGCGAGCGCGGCCGGGGCCCGAGCGGGGAGAGCTGCGCGCGCGCCGGGCTGGGCTCTGCTCTCCCTGGGTAAGTCGCGCGGCGGCGGCGGCGGCGGCTCGTGTCCTCTCGGCACGGGGCCGGCTGGGCTGTGGCAGGAGGCAGGCGGGCGGCGACGGGCAAACTTTCCCTGTGGGCTCTCGCTGCCTGGGCTCCGGCTGCTGCTCCGCGGCCATGTTGGGAGCCCGTGTCGCCGGGCTGGCGCGGGAGCTGCCCCTGTGGGGATGGGCAAGGCGCCACCCCGTCCTCGGGTGCGGGATCTCGGCCGACAAGCTTCGCCCGCGGGAGGTCGGTGGGGACGCCCTTGCCCCCGCATCTCCGCAGGGCAAGGTGCCGGAGCCGGCCCCATCCCCGCGCGGGCGGGTCACGGCGCCGCAGCGCTGGCAGTTGTAGGCGCTCAGCGCCCATCCCGGGCCGGTGCTTACTCACCCCTAGCCCCGCTGCAGGCAGCGCCAGCGGGCGGGACTCCGGTCCTGCCTCTCCGTAGGGGACGTACCGAGTGCCCGGAGCCCCCTGCCGCCCTGGCCCGGGGAGGCGCGTGCCCCGGCCGCGGGGTTCGTGTGACTGTCGGGCTTCCGGAGCCAGGAGACTCCCTGTAACTTGACGGCCTCAGTTATGGGAGAGGATTGTGACTGGAGGGGAGCGAGCTCCCCTGTATTTGTTACTTCGACAGGACCCTGTGGCTGCAAATCTCTCACTCGCTTAAACTGGGAACAGGGTCGGGCCATAGTCTTCAGTTGTCTGGATTTGTTGTTTCACTTCACTTAGAAACCGCCCTAAATTCAAACTAACCCTCCCCCCCCAAATCCTGGGTAGCTCTGTGGAAATAAATATTTGGATTTAGGGATTGAATTGGGGTTTGTGCACAGCATTTTGCAGGCCAGATTTTTTTTTTTCTTGAAAAAAAATTACATTTGTAATCTTGGCTTTTTTTTTTTTTTTTTTAAGTGTTTTGACAATCATGTATTGATGGCCTCTCTTTTAAAGTACCCTACTAAGGCTTTAAAAAGCGAAAGTGCTTAAGCATAGTGTGTGAAATTCATGAGGCATGTTGCAATTTTCCCCTTGAAGCAAATATATGTTCTATGACCCAGTAAACGCCAGCTGCCAGAAGAGGGATTTATTTGGAGCTGCATCGATATCAATATTGTATATCAGTATATACAGTGCCTATACAGACCAGCGTGCAGCCTGGTGTGTGTGGACAGACCTCTGTGCAAATGTGGAGTACCCTTGAATTCAGTGGCTCTCCATGAGAGTGTGGGGATCTATCTGCCTGTGTGTCATGTTACAAAATCTGGGCCTGAGCACTCTATAAATACAAAGGCTTCCAAACAAATGCAATGGTATATATTTACACCAGCATTCAGTTCCTGGCCACATTCTTCATGAATGCCTTTACTATTAATATATGAAGTTTTTTAAAAGAACAGATAGATGTTGACTCATCAAATCAGTATGAAGTTTCCATTAAACATAATCCTTAATTGGTACGCCATTTATTGTTACTCTGATCTCCTGTGGGCTTCCATGAAGACATTTGAATACATAGCAAATGGAAGATACGTGATCAAATATTTATCACTCCTTAATTTGAGGACTTTGCATAAATGTGATCTGTTTAAAGTTGTTTTCAGTATTGTTGTAGCCATGTTGGTCTCAGGATTTGAGAGACAGTGGATGAGGTAATATCTCTTATTGGACCAACTTCTGTTGATGAAAGAGACAAGCTTTCGAACTACACAGGTCTTCCTCAGGTCTGGGAAATGTCTTAGGGCTTGTCTTCATATACAGTGCTATAGTGGTGCAGCTGCAGCACGTTGTTGAAGGTGCTCTTACGCCGTCGGGAGAACGTCTACCGTTTTTGTGTAGTTTAATCCACCTCCCTGAGAGGCAGTAGTAACTATGTTGATGGAAGAAATTCTCCCATTGACCATGGGGATGTCTACAAAGGTGGTTAGGCCAGTATAACTCCGTCTCTCACTGATGTGGATATAGGTTGGTACGTCTATTGTATAGCCCTGGCCTTAAAGTGTGTGTTGACTATTATACTAAACTATGTTCCACTTTGTATTTAGTTGTATTTTCCCAGACCTGAAGAAGAGTGCTGTGTAGCTTAAAAACTTGTCCCTTTCATCAACAGAAGTTGGTTCAGTAAAAGACATTTTCACCCTCCTTGTCTGTTTTAAATTTAATCATTTATTCATAGATTTGATTAGAGGTAAGTAGTTATCCTAGACAAACTAAAGAGGGTTGAAACAGTTTGATATGATCACTAAAAATTTTTTTGTAACACTGCCTGAATCTTCTGTTTGTCAACGTGACTAAGTTTGTTAGTATTTCTGTAATTTATATATTGAAGTGTATATTTGATCTGTTTTAGGGGGAGGGATAGCTCAGTGGTTTGAGTACTGACCCAGGGTTGTGAGTTCAATCCTTGAGGGGGCCATTTAGGGATCTAGGGCAAAAATTGGGGATTGGCCCTGCTTTGAGCAGGCGGGTTGGACTAGATGACCTCCTGAGGTCCCTTTCAACCCTGATATTCTATGAATATCAGTCTCATTTTAAATGTGATGAGTTATTCTGAAAGCAATTCAAGAAAAAAGACTTAACCGTTATACATTTAAAATAAGGCAAAAGAAAGATTATTACTTTTAGTTGCTTTTTTCTCTTGATTTTGTGAATACTTTGTGATATTTTTCTATATTAGGAAATAACGAATGGCACGCCTAGTAAATACTACTTAGCGGCTACTTTAGTCTAAAATGTCCCACTTTTATTTAGAAATGTGGCTGCTGCCTAGCTACTGACTTTAATCCTTGACTTCATCAGTATTTTTAGTAAGCAAAGCTACTGCACATACCTGGAACTATGGATTAAGGATTCCTTTAATACATTGACTAAATTGACCATAGTGGGGTCTAGAGGCATCATAAGACTTCATATTCATTAAATTTGTTTGGTTACTCTAGAGACTGATATCTAATACTGCCAAATAAGTTATTTGAGTTTGTAATGCATTTAACATTTTAAATTAAAACAAGATGAATTAACACAATTAGAGAAGTGAGACTAAAATTAAATTGACAAACAAATTTTTGACTACTTCCTCCTGTTTCCCAAATAAGAAACTCAAATACTTGCTCAACTTCAAGGTCCCTGTTAAGATTTGTGCAGTTTAATTGGTTATTGTTAGTGATGGACTTCAGAGATGAGAGGGGGGGAAAACAATAACCGAAAATGTGAAAATGGCAGAAGTGCTAAATTACTTTTGTTTCAGTTTTCACCCAAAAGGTTAGTAGTGAATCTAACATTGTGAATGCTAATAAAAATGTGGTAGGATCAGTGGCTAAAATAGGGAAAGAAAAAGTTAAAAATTACATAGGCTATATCTATATCAGAGACCTTACAGAGGCAAAGCTGTACCAATGCAAGGTAAGGTCTCCTGTGTATGTAGTTCTCCTGTCAGCATAATTTAACAACCCCCCCGATGAGTGGCAGCAGCTATAGCAGCGGGAGAGCGTTTCCCACTGACATGGCGCTGTCCACATCAGCACATCTGTCGGTGTAACTTACGTTGTTCAGGGGTGTGAAAAAAGCTTTACTGACAAAGATGCTAGTGTAGACATAGCCTTAGACAAGTTCGATGTCTTAAAGTCACCAAGACCTGATGAAATACATCCTAGAATACTCAAGGAGCTGACTGAGAGGATATCGGAGCCATTAATGATTATCTTTGAAAAGTCATGGAAGACCGGAATGATTCCAGAGGATTGGAAAGGGGCAAATATTGTGCAATTAGTTTGCAATCACCTAGAAGATAATAAGGTGATAGTAACAGTCAGCATGGATGTGTGTTGGTTTGACATGATTTGTTCTTAACAGCTTTCTTTGACAGGGTTAACGAGCGTTTTGGATGGGGGGGTAGCGGTTGATGTGGTATATCTTGACTTTAAGGCTTTTGATAGTGTCTTACATGATTTTCTCATAAACAAACTAGGGAAATGCAACCTAGATGGTGCTACTATAAGGTGGGTGCATAACTGGTTGGAAAACCATTCCCAGAGAGTAGTTATCAATGATTCACAGTCAAGCTGCAGGGATCAGTTTTGGGTCCGGTTCTATTCGGTATCTTCATCTATGATTTATAATGGGATAGAGAGTACACTTATAAAGTTTGTGAACGATATCGAGCTGAGAGGGGTTGCAAGTGCTTTGGAGGCCAGGATTAAATTTCAAAATGATTTGGACAAACTGGAGAAATGGTTTGAAGTAAATAGGATGAAATTCAATAAGGACAAATGTAAAATACTCCACTTAGGAGGGAACAAACGTGCGCACACACACAATGGGAAATGACTGCCTAGGATGGAGTACTGTTGAAAGGGATCTGCGGTTCACAAGCTAAATGAGTCAACAGTGTAACACTGTTGCAGAAAAAGCAAACGTCATTCTGGGATGTAATAGCAGGCGTGTTGTAAGCAAGACACGAGAAATAATTCTTCTGCTCTACCCCGTGCTGATTAGGCCTCTGCTGGAGCATTGTGTCCAGTTCTGCGTGCCACATTTCAGGAAAAATGTGGACAAATTGGAGAAAGTCCAAAGGAGAGCAACAAAAATGATTAAAGATCTAGAAAACATGACTTATGAGGGAAGATTGAAAAAATTGGGTTTGTGTAGTCTGGAGAAGAGAATACTGAGAGGGGATATGATAACAATTTTCAAGTACATAAAAGCTTGTTACAAGGAGGAGGGAGAAAAATTCTTCTCCTTAACCTCTGAGGATAGGACAAGAATCAATAGTCTTCAATTGCAGCAAAGGCAGTTTAAGTTGGACATTAGGAAAAACTTCCTGTCAGGGTAGTTAATGGAATAAATTGCCTAGGGAGGTTATAGAATCTCCATCATTGGAGAATTTTAAGAGCAGGTTGGACAAACACCTGTCAGGAATGGTCTAGAAACTCTAGATAATACTTCAGTCCCCTGCACTCATGGCAGGACTGAGTCAGACTAGATGATCTCTGGGGTCCCTTTCAGTCCTATGATTCTATGAGATGCATGTTTCTTTGAACGTTCTTTTGCAGGGTTCTCATTAGTATGTGGTGTTGCTGCAGATGATCTGTAGTGCTTGGGCACAACAATATGAGAAAGTAGCATCTTTAGCTCTGAATTTAAACTATAACTTTAATTATACTTTTAGAGTTAACTTTTAATTGAAGAGTGGTTAAGGAGTTGAGTGCAAAATGAGAATCTTATTTCCATTATGATTACCCACTTCAATGGCTTCCTGTACTCTGGTTCGACTAATTAAAAACTGTATTTCCAGGCGTTTAAGTTGTGTTTTGAGTATTAAAATTACTGGCTCTAAATGTCATTTAGACTGAATCCAGCAGTCCATAGTGTGCTGAATATGAATCACTAATCCCATCAACCCCACATTCTTTTTTTTTTTTTTTTTTACATGGAAAATATATCAAGTGGCTCTTAGAGGGGTGTGATGGGACTTAGCCTCCATCACTTGCAAGTAAGGGCTAAAACCCCAGTTAGTTATGCTCTGCACATTGGAGGGTGGCTGATTGCCTCCTGCTAGAAGAGGTGGAACTAGGCCTTACTCTAAGTCTACTTATACGTCTACATCACAAAGATAAACCTGTGGCTCGTCTGTCCCAGTTGACTGAGCTCAAGGGGCTCGGGTTGCAGGGCTGTTTCATTGCTGTATGTGCTTGGGCTGGAGTCATAGCTGGAGGCGACATACCTTAGGTTGAGTTACTGCGGGGTCTACGCCCCGGGGGATTGACGGGAGAAAATCTCCCATCGATTTACCTTACTCTTCTCATTGGGGGTAGAGTACAGGGGTCGACTGAAGAGCGATCTGCAGTCGATTTGTCGGGTCTTTACTAGACTCGCTAAATCAACCGCTGGTGAATCAATCTCGGAGCTGTAGTGTAGACTTGCCCTTAGTGATCACTGCCACAAGGGGTTTAAGAAGTTAGTGTTGCAAACAAAGCTAGGTAGATGGAACACTTGCATTCTAAATGTAAAATTGAGCTGTAGAGGCTTGGCATGGGGAGGAAATTGGATTAGTTGCCTTCTCAATTCTGAATGGCACAAGGGAGGAAAGTTTTTGTTTTTTCTAAATATGCATTGATGTCAGGAGTGTTGCTCATTCTGTAAAGAGGGCTGAATTCCATTTTTAATTCTGAGTAGTGGGCTGGGATACAAACTTAGGGTTACATACTTCCTTGATTAACAGTAGATCTCTCACTAATGCAGTGGTCCCCAAACTGTGGGGCTTGCCCCCTGAGTGGGGCACAGAGGAACATTTGGGGTGAGGGATGTGGTGGGGCCAAGGTCAACCCTCACAAGGAGAGGGGTGGGAGTACCACCCAACCCCGCCCCCAGCTCTGGCTCAGCTCCTGGCTCTTGGCTCCCGCTCCAAGCTCTGGCCCCATTCCTGGCCCTGGCTCTCGATCATGGCACCTGGGGTGGGGGTGCAGACTGGACAAAGGGGGGGCATGACTGAAAACATTTGGGGACCACTGCACTAATGTCATTGGGAGTTTGTATAAAGATCCAGGAGGGAACCAACCTGGCCTTTAATGGTAATAAATAAAACTTTAGTTACTAGATATTCAATATCTTATTGTCACATTCAGCATAGATTCCCAGGCTAGAAGGGACCATTGATCATCTAGTATGACCTCCTATGTAACACAGGCTATAGAACTTCCCCAAAATAATTCCGAGAGCATCTTTTTAAAAAAAAAAAAAAATCCAGTCTTGATTTCAAAATAGCCAGTGATGGAGAATCCATTATGAATCCCAATCAGTTGTTCTAGTGGTTAATTAACCTCGCTGTTCAAAGCTTAGGCTTTATTTCTAGTCTGAATTTCTCTAGTTTCTCTCTCCTTCCTTTGCATTTTTCTCACTGTAGCAACTTTAAAAATCTCACCCATCTGTCTAAGGTGAGTGAGCAATAAAATAGTTAATGATAAAATGTTAAGCTAAAATATAGCTTTTAACACACACCAGTGTGATTAGTGTTGGTGAGGTGGCACAGGGCTTCACTCATCTGAGTTGGTGTTTCAGGTTGTCTGCAGACTTGAGAAGGCAATAGTAGCTCTGATACACATTTTCTTTACTGCCATAATTAACTGTGCTAGCTGGATTCAAGCTAGCTCATGTATAGTTTTTGATGTGTAGCCATATCCTGGTTTTGGTCAACCCTAGAATTCCCTTACATATAGTAAACTGCTGTTCAACCTAAAATGCTCCGAATTAAGTCCTGCTTTCCCACTGGAAGAAAAAGAACAGCATTGTAAATAACTACATTCCATGGCAACATGCTTTTCATCTTTTCATTGACTTCAGAATAATTATAGTGTTTAAGCTTATATTTTTTTCAATTACTTCATATGATTTGTAATAGTAGTAGCGATATCCAGATAGGGCACTGTTGTCGACTGCATGGACAGGTAAATTAAATAATTTAATTTAATTCTGATTAAATTTTCAGAGTTTATTTTGTTTGAAAAGAGAATAAAGGTTATTATATAAAACTTACTTTTTGAAGTGGAACAAAGTAAGCTTAAAAAATTGTCCTTTTTCTCCTAAACAAATACAAAATTTTATAATGTGTTGTGATATTACTTGTGCTCCGAGTAACTTAAAGAAGTAATTGTTTTAATGGTGATGGGGAGAAAAGGGATATCTGTAGACCAGAGGTGGGCAAACTACGGTCCGTGGACCACATCCGGCCTGCAGGTCCCACCTGCCCGGCCCTTGAGCTCCTGGCCCAGGAGGCTAGTCCCCAGCCCATCCCCTGCTGTTCCCTCTACCCCGCAGCCTCAGCACACTACACCGCCAGCGCAATGCTCTGGCGGCCGGGCAGTGCAGTTGCAGAGCTGTGACCTGATCCGGTGCTCTGGGTGGCGCCAGCCACCTGGTACTCCAGGCAGCATGGTAAGGGAGCAGGGGGGGGTTGGATAGAGGGCAAGGAAGTTTGGGGTGGTGGTCGGGATGAGGGTGTGGATAGGGGGTTGGGGTGGTCAGAGGGCGGGGAACGGGGGTTGGATGGGGCGGGGGCAGTGAGGAATGAGGGGGGTGTTTGAATGGGATGGCAGGGGGCAGTCAGGGGTGGGAGGTACGGGGGTGGTCGGGGAACAGGGAGTGGGGGTGGTGGATGGGGCAGGAGTCCCTGGGGGGCTGTCAGGGGACAGGGAACGGGGGGTTGGATGGGGCAGGAGTCTCGGGGCAAGAAGCGGGGGGGGTGGGGTCGGATAGGAGGTGGGGGCCGGGCCACACCTATTTGGGGAGAGAGAGCCTCCCCAACCATACAATTTTGAAAACCCGATTTGGCCCTCAGGCCAAAAAGTTTGCCCGCCCCTGCTGTAGACAGTGTGGAAGAATATAATTAGCACACTGAAGAATGTTGTAATGTTTTTATAAGTCATGATAATAGCTGTACTAACAAGTCAAGTCCTGCACATTCTTATTCATGTGAGCAGTCCTGTTGAGGTAAATGGGACTGCTTGAATGCGTATGAATTGCTTACTTGGGAACTTGCAGAATTAAGACTGCAATTTTGTACAGTAATGCTCTTTTTGATTAAAGTGTTAATCAGGGTGGATTTAGTGATTTTAAATCAAATTGATTTAAATCACTAGTCAAGAAGACTCGATTTAATCATAGTTTTCTACATAAAAGTGCATTCTTGTTGGTTGTTATAACCTTAATACATATTCTTCACAACTTGGAGATAGATGTAGGTTTCATTTTTGGAAGGTGTACACTATACATTTTTAAACTGATTTATTTTGAAAACTTTTCAGATTAGTTTTACAGCTATATCAGAAAATGAATGATTGTTTGGTTATTTCATTTACCAAAGGTAATTGAAGCAGATAGTTCACTTCCCAATGACTTCATAAATATCTCCAATTCAACAGGTTAATCATTAATATATGGAGGATTTTCTTGCCGTGCTGTATTAGGAGGAGGACATCACCAGACAGGCATTTAAATTTTTATTTAACTAAAACAACAGTGTTAAGTATTCTGGATTTTTTTCTTCAACAGCAAACATATAATGTTTTAACAAAACAAGCATTTGTCCCTAACTTCTCACATTTATCTCCAGACTTCTTCTCCGTGTCCAGATATATTTCGCCCCCAACAGTCTTCTATTCATTGAACTTTTTGAAATGTTGCACTTGTAGAGAGGTAGGGGATTGACTCTGTGTACACACATTTGCAGAGGGACAATAGAGTTGAGGTCTGTTATTTCTCACCTTTATTTATTTATTTATTTATTTAAAAACATTTTTGCTGTTAACAAGCATGTTATCTCTGGAGACACAAATCCACAGTTTGAGAACTGTAAAACTAAGCATCTCTGATGGTATCTTCTAGACTGAGCACTGAGTCCCATTGGGTAGATAGATTATTTAGGTTAATCTTTCTATACAAAAGCCTGTTGAACCCCGAAAGTTTGGGTCCCTAATCCATAAACTATTGGAACTCACTTACAAAACTTTTCTTAAACATTACATGAATGTATTGTCTCATACTATAGAATTAGAATTTATAATCCCTATTCCATGATGAGATATCTTTGAGCTATAATGTATCTTAATTAAAACTATCTTTAGATAGGGTGTTTTCCCCTCAAAAAGCATTTTATCAAAACAATCAGATTTTTAATTTTTTTTTTTAAACAATCATTAATTTTTATCCACCCTGGTGTTAATACTGTTTTGAGTATTTTTCTCCTGCATGGTCTCAGTAGGCCTTTATTCTCATAGTGTTAAAATAAATAATGAATTTCTCTCTAGAATATTTGTTTTGACTTTACAAACAAAGATACACACATCTGTTGAGTTTTTCATTGCACTCTTGAAGTTCAATATTTCATTTTATAGAGAGAGGTTTCAGAGTAGCAGCCGTGTTAGTCTGTATTCGCAAAAAAGAAAAGGAGTACTTGTGGCACCTTAGTCTAAATAAATTTGTTAGTCTCTAAGGTGCCACAAGTACTCCTTTTCTTTTTTTATTTTATAGAGATAGTTGCTTGAGTGGATTTTTTCTTTAAATCTGTAGGGCTCATTATTTAGCATGTAATTCAGTAGAATGTACCATGACTTTTGCATATTGTATAAAAATGGAATTCAACCTCTGAAATTTGTGGACTTGAAATACTGGGGTTTTCATTTATATATATTGTAATTTTGAGACTTAGAAAATAGTTTATTGGAACATTAACATGTAGCAGTGGTTCTCAAACTGGGGTCCATTGACCACCAGTGGTCTTTGAGCTCCATTCAGGTGGTCCATAGATAGTTCCCTCTAAGGTGCGTGCCTGGGCAGCCAGCTGCACGAGAGAATGAAGGGCTACCCACCTAATTAGTGGAGCTGCGCAGCCATGGCTTTACTAATTAGATGCTTGGACCCTGGAGAAGATACACATGTAAGGGTGGCTGGTGGCCTTGTGGGGGATTAAATTTAGGGGATATTTGGGAGGGGGCAGTGGAGTGAGAAGAGAGGGTGGGGGGAATCTGGGACGTGCAGGGCTGTGGCCGCCAGAGAAAGAGGCAACTTTCCTCAGCTCCAGGGCTGCAGCTGCCAGGGAGAGATGGCCCTCCTTCCCAGCCTCAGCTCTCTGGCTGCTGTTGCGGGGGAGAGAGGCACGTCCATTGAATTAGAAAGCTAAGACTAATGATATTAAAATATGAGTGTTGTGCTTTTATTTGTAGAACAAATAAAATTATTATTAAGGGTTTTTTTTATACAGCGCTTTTATCCAAAGTGCTTTCCAATAGTTAGCTAATGGTACAAACAACATTTGGAAAGATCATTAAGTGGTCCATGAGACCCTCAGCAATTTTCAAGTGGTCCACAAAAAAAAAGAGTTTGAGAATCATTGACATATAGTCTCTTCACTAGTTTGATTGTACCAGTTTAGATAACTTTGAGATTTTAGCAGGGTCTTACAATTAAAGTTAGTCATTACCCTTAAGTCATTGTTTGTCAGAATGTTGCTTCAGAATGTCCTCTAGTGACAGGTTTACTAAAAATAAGAGAGATCCCCTTTCCTATAATCTTTTATCAAAAATGAAGGAAACGTAATCAGAGTGCAATCTAAAACTGTAGAAATAGTCTGACAAACAAGTTATTGCTAGTGTCAAGATGTTGAGGGTACTGAGTTATTTGCATGTGTTAAGTGGATGAGAGGATGAAATGCGGGACTCTTACACTGTACTCCACATCTTGGAACTTTTCAGAAAGCAACTTTTTAGAACAGAAGAGGACTGTGCAATGTCTTATACAACTAATTGTGTAAAAAAGGAAAGTTAACTTACCTCTAGCCTTCCTGATTTTGTAATCTGGGAAACAAAACTTGACACATTTTTCGCTTGCCCCTCTTCAAGTCTGTCAGACGGAGTGAGCAGGACAGACTCAACTGTGTGAGTATGGTTGTATTATGTATAGCAGTAGCACACAAAGGATCATGGCTGCACTGTATTTGATGATATACAAACACAGAGGAAAATAGTCCTCTTCTAAAGACCTTAAAAATAATTTGAAATAGGACACAGCAAGCGAATAATGGTAAGAAATTAATGTGATTAGATGGGCTAGCTGTGTGCATGTCCTGAAGGTTCAAAATTATTGAAGTGTTTTTTTTTTATCCCCCACCTAGCTATCATTAGCTGTCTGTGTTAAACTCCCACAGACTGACTTTCATTGTACACCTGTGCTGGAAATCTGTATGTGGAAGTGATCTCAAGACTACTCCTCTTAGAACAGGAGCACTGTTGTGATTATGAACTGTTTTTTCAGGAGATAGGTCACAACTACCACTGTATAAGCCCCTTATGTTGGAGGCTGAGGCAAGAGGCATTGACAGCATTGTTGTTGGAGCTACTCTTTCAATTGTTGTGAATAGTTGTGGCAGCTGTGGGTGGTGTGAAGGACTGGAAGTCCCTGCAGTAACTCGATAGGCTGTTTTTGACCTTCTTGCTCAAGATAGAGCAGTACAGCAGTTGGATTAAATCTTCTAAATGTTGCTGAATGTTCTCATAACTGGGGATTGAGGGGTTTTGTGGTTGCAGCACTTGGACCTTGGCCACTTCACTAAAGATGAGGTATTTAATAGTCTCTGTTCAGTGGTCCAGAATGCAAAATCATAATATGTGGTATGATACCGCTAGCAGTCTATACAGTGAAATCATGACGGAGCTATCTGTTGACCCTTTGCCTACCCTGGAGGAGTTTTCCACCTGGTTCAGTTGAACTGCTGGGAGCCCTGGTGTAGACAGGGCATTTGTATCTAGACCTGTGGTTTTTTTTTTTTTTTTTTTTTAACCCCTGCTTTCAATATGCTTAACTAAAATGTTGGTAAAATGGGATTGGCCGTGGGAACCTGTTTACATTATGGCTCTTACTGGTAAATTAGTGTTAGCACTGACAGAAATTTTTTTTTTTTTGGTACCCATCCTTGGAGTAGACCTGGCCACAGTCATGTCCACTCTACAAGGTTAATCTCTACAAAGCGAGTAAATGTGAATGCAAATGGAATGCCCTGGTATCACATAACACTGCTTTGAAAGTGTTCTGCAACAATGCTTCAACAATATTCCAACCCTGTTAAGAAGATGATTAGATTAGCAGATTAGCCATATTGGCCATCTAACAATATTGTAGAAATATTGTACTGTGGCTGTTTTTGAAAGTAGAAATATTTTTTTATACTGGTTCAGCTTTCTGTTACTGTTTGCAGATCTAAAGAGACTGATCTCTCCAGGTCAGAAATGGAAGTTAAAATTGTGTTTTTTAGAGCATTCTTGCTACTGCGTTTGGGCCCAGTTTTGAGCTGTGGGAATGTGTGGAATCGTGGGACCGATATGATGGTAGTATCCTCTGATTATCATATAGTTTTGCACCTTGAGTAGGTATGTGAATGGCCAGACACTTTTGTACACTTAAAATAATTTGGCATGTGCACTGAAATATGCCCAAATCATTGTGTATTCATTGGTTTAGACATGCCCTCACAACTTTCACTTCTTAGAGTTCTCAGTATGTGAATTGTGGAACTGCCTGAACGGCTAAATCAGGTCTTCAGCAAATTATGACTGTTTACCAGTGAGGGCCTTTCCAGGCTACAACTCTTTCTTTCTGTAACCATTTCATGACTCTTATCTGATCTGGCTACAACAAACATGGTTGAATTTTGACTACACAGCAGCTTCATAACAAAACTATGTTGAATCAAGGCAGGTAAGTCATGAAATGATTACAAAAACACTCTTGAATTTGTAGTGTGGCAGAGTGCTTACTGGTAAGCAGCAATCTTTTGTCACAGAATTGAGTTAGTCTTCCCTGGCAATCCCATGTTTCCTACAGCGTGGCACCAAAGAGTGCAAGCCCAGTTTAAAAAAAAAAAAAAAAATCAGAAATGTCTGAAAATCTAGGCAATTCATAACGTTGAGAGAAAGTAAGGTTCTCTGCATTACATTAACCAATGTAAACAACTGTATTATTTAAAGTATTCCTTTACTATTAAATTATTATGGATAAGAAGTCAGTTCAGGTGTCTGGGAAATGTTCTTTTGGAGGTAAAGAGTAAAGATAGTCAAGTATTTTATTTTTAAGATACAGGAAGCTTAGTTGAATGTAGGTGTGTGTAGTTTAGAAGTGCCAAAATAATTGAGCACCTTCCTTGTATTCTAGATGCCTGATTTTTATGTATGAGTGGAATGAAAAGATTTCTTTTAATAAACATTTGTATAACTGATCCTAGACATACATGGTACTGTAGAGAGATTAAAGACACTGTTCTCGCTTCAAGCATACAAAGCAGCATTGTCTTTTTCTTTATTCATTTGGGACCAGCTTATGTTTTTCAATAACTTAGAGTCACTGAAAGCCTTTAATACATTTAGCCAGTTTCTGACCTGAAATACGTGAGGGAAAACTTAATTTGATAAATCTTTTACTTAAGAGCAGGTTTTATTTTAGGCCTCATATTAATGGGTGACGTAAATGTACAGTAGAACCTCAGAGTTATGAACACCTTGAGAATGGAGGTTTGTAACTCTGAAATGTTTGTAACTCTGAACAAAACGTTATGGTGGTTCTTTCAAAAGTTTACAACTGAACATTGACTTAATACAGCTTTGATACTTAACTATGCAGAAGAAAAATGCTGCTTATAACATCTTAATTTAAATGAAGCAAGCGCAGAAATAGTTTCCTTACCCTGTCAATTTTTTAGTTTTTTTTTCCCTTTTTTTAAGTTTACATTTTACACGGTACTGTTCTGTACAGTATTTGCTTTTTTTTGGCCTGACTGTGTACTTCTGGTTCCAAAAGAGGTGTGTGGTTGACTGGTCAGTTTGTAACTCTGGTGTTTGTAACTCTGAGGTTCTACTGTACTTGTATTGCATTAACACCATAATTAGTTACATAACATAAACTGGTAATATATAAAATATTTAATAAATGGTTACAAAATGAGTCTGGCAACATTTGTAACAAGATATTGCAACATCTAGATTGAATTTTTTATTCCACAGTTCAGAATGTTATGGCCAAAGTGCTGCAAAAAGCTAAATTTATTTTAGGATTTAAAACAAATGTTTTGACGATGGGTTCCCTTTCCTTAGCCATATATTATAGCAACATTAAGGCTTCTGTTCTGCAAATACGCATTTGGGATGCCATCCAACTTGTAGCAAAAGCAGTGAAATTCTTTCCATTGGCTTTAATTTAAGTTGGATTAGATCCATGCATAACAAGGATGGGAGCACTTGCCTGTGTTTAAATTGATCACTTGCACAAGAGTTTGCAGCACTGGGGTCTTAATTTGCAAACTTCCCCAAAACTGAGCTGAAATGACTGATGCTGTTTCACAAACAAAAAGTCTACATTAGTCTCATGCAAATATGGAGTTGGAGGAGGTTATGTAAAATATCTTTCTACATTTCCTGGCTCCAGAGGAAGTCACTAAGAGTCTCGAAAAATAATATTGTAAACAAAATTGTTCAGATTAAAACTTCTAACTTGTTCAGAGAAATTTTATGAAACTGGAAAACAATTTAAAATAAAGTTGAGTGTAAAAGGCATACCATGTGTGTACATTTTTGCACCATTTAAAGTGTGCTGGGCATGTGCAAAATGTGTATCTGAACACTGACTTTAATCTTCAGGATTCCTCCCTTCCAGACCTTGAAAAATCTACTTGCCAGTGGAGAATAGGAAACTTTCTGCCTTTTTTTTAAATTCAACCTTCTCATCACCTCATTGTTCACAGTTCTGGTTATCCAGCTAATTTTTAACATTATTCTATAGCACCAAATTTCTGAATTGTCTCTGTGCTGCTTGAGTCCAGCTCTCCCATCCATAGAGGAGCATTTAGTAATTTAGTGTGTGTGTGCAGTTTGAACTTTCAGTAGCTTTGGAAGTTGTTGAATACATTCCCCCCACCTCCCAGCTGTATTCTTCTCTTAATTTCTTCATCACATTTTCTGTCTGATGTTGTTAGGCTTCCTAGGTAGGGGGAAACTATTTGCTTGTTCTACCATTTGACTGTCGAGATATTGGTGTTGCCTACCTTTATGCATAAATGTTTACTTGTTGTTGTTACATTTTTTTCTTCCTAATGTTGATTGTCATTCTCTCCCCTCCTCCCCCCCCCCCCAAGATTTGAAAGTATCTTGTCCCCTTATTGGTCCTTTGGGTCAGGTGCCATCCAGGTTAGCTGAGCTTCTTACCCTTTACAGGTAACAGGATGTTGCCTCTGGCTAGGAGGGATTTTATAGCACTGTATACAGAAAGGTGGTTATCCTTCCCTTTATATTTATGACGGGGCCACTAGCATATTTTATGTTCATGTATATGTCATTGGACTGTGTGCTCTGTTTGGTGTCTTATAAACTTTCCCTCATTATACCTTCTAACTACGTTAAATAGTTGCTGAGATAGGATGCACACTTTTCTTAATGTTGCAATACTCAGTTCATGTTTTTGGCTTGCTGCTTTCTGTCCTCATACAGGCTTTTTATTAATTATATTTCTTCAAAGTCCATATTACATTACTCAGGAATATGTATATTCTTGTGTTGGATTTTATCAGATGCCTTCTCAAAATCCACAATGCACGTATAAATTTCCCTTTGCATCTCTATCATGTGATTGCATAAGATCCTCAGGGCAAAGATTGCTTCCCATATGCCTAGTACTGAGTGGAAACCAAAATGACTTCTGCTACATCTTGTCAGCACATGGATACATCAACATCTTCAGACAACTTTCAATAAAACTTGGTATGTGGCTTATAAGACTTATAGTTCACTATTGTTTATATTCTCTAGCATTATTGACCTTTGGTAGAGTAATTAAGACTGAAGTCCGTTGGAAGTTCTCCTTGTGCGTATATCTGAAAAGTTTTAGCAGGTTTAGTTTTTGACTCTTTATTCAGGGTTTGTAGCATTTCAAACAGAACACCCTCCACTTAAGCTGCTTTTCCTCACTTTATACTTTTCATCCCTGTTTCTAGCTTCCACATTGTAATATGCAGTGCTTTTTCTTCTCTTGAAGTGTTTATATCTCTAGTTTTTCAGGATTGTCAAAAACTTCCTTCACATATTCTGTCCATCTGGAATGCTATTGGTTTTTGTGGCACACTCTGCCATCCTTAGACTTAATGCAGCTAATTCCTTTTCTTGACTTCTTGATTTGTCTCATGATTCTTTTTGTGGTGTGGTGACTCTTGTGTCTGTGTCTAGTTTCACATTCTTTGATTTCATCGCTTTTCCTCTAATGGATTTCATAGAAAGGAATTTATACTGGATTTTGATGACTGACATAGTATGTTAATACTTTTTCCTGACAACTCTAAAACTCCCTCTTCCCTTCTCAGAGTATGTTAGTGTAACGGGAACCCTGGGGTACAACCTGGAACTGTGGAACCACTGTGCCTCCTTAACTCTCTAGCCTGGACTGTCTCACACAATGCTGTGCCAGAGACAAGCAGCAACACCCCTCCACGTGCTATGATCACTCAGCCATCAGAATGTGGAGCCCTACACCCAACTAAATTGCACGAATGCTCCCTGAGCCACTCACAAATCATACAGAGGGAGGCACCATTCACCTCAGCCTTGCACCCCATAAATATAACATCTTACTACTTAGGACTTCCTTGGACAGTGCAAGCTCGTTAATTAATTTTGCCACTCTGATAAAAGGGTAGTGGATGTGCAACAGCCCTTGTTAACCTGAGCTGAGATTCCCCAAGTACTTCAACCAAAGCCACGCTGTTTTAGGTAAAATATAAAACAGACTTATTAACTACAGAAAGATAGATTTTTTTTTTAAGTGATTATAAGTAGCAGGAAAAGAGATCAAAGTTGGTTACCTAGAAATAAAAATAGAAATGCACTGTAAATTCTACAAACTAAGCAATATTTGAATCAGGCAGTCTCTCACCCTAATAGATGTTACAGGCAGCTCACAGTTCTCAATACACAGGCTGGTTTCCCTTCCCAGCCTGGGACCAATTTTCCCAGTTCAAAGTCTTTTTGTCTTCCAGACTGTCTTCCAGGTGTTGAGATGAAGGAGAAGAGAAGCCAAGTGATGTCACTATCCCTCTTTTATACTTTCTTCCAGCTGCTAAAAAGAGTCTTGCTGTGATGTGGGGTCAGGCAGTCCTCATTGCCTGCCCTCTCTGAGAAGTCTCTGGGATCAACGCCTGTCTGACCAGTGATTTGTTCCTTTGTCCCTACTGAAAGGCCAGCTCTGGGTGTCTCCCAACCTCACAATGTATTTCAGTAACACATATAGCAATACTTCATGTACAATGATAGTACATACAGTCCAACAGGATATTAAGATTCAACAGATCAAGACTTTTAAAATACCTCATAAGGCATACTTTGTATAAAACATATCACATCACAGTGGTGAATATGGGGGTTCCAGGGTTCTACTTTCAGGTACAGAGTGTCAGTTACAACAGTTATATTTGATTGAAAACTATATCTGTCCTCTAAAATAGGTTGTATGTAGTACAGGGGAGACATTTTTTTTACTGTAAAAATTGAAATTGGACAGTGATGGCTATCATGATCTACAAGTGGGGGCAAGTGGGAAAATAGTAAAATAATAATCTTAATGGTATGATAGCAAATGAGATACCACACGAGTGAGGTAATGTCTGTTGTTGGACCAACGTCTGTTGGTGAGAGAGAAGATTTCAAGCTCATACAGAGCTCTTCAGGTCTGGGAAATGTACAATACTCGGTGTCACGGCTAAGTACAAGGTGGAACAGATTTTTTTTTTTTTTTTTTTTTTTTGCATAAGTACACATTTCAAGGGAGCATCAAAGGTGAAGTGGCTCATTAACACCTCTCCAGTCATGGAGGGAGAGGAAGCGGGGATGGGGAGGAAGCAGAGATTGCTGTAATAAGCCATAAATCCAGTGTGTCTATTCAGTCCGTGATTTTTAGAAGTGTCTAGCAAAGTTATGGATTTAAGCTCCCAGACTCTACTTACGAAGGTGTTTTGAAGGCTTGTGATCACTCTGTGAAAAGTGTTCACCTGTAGGTGATGTTTTTTGTCTATCATTTCCTGTGAGTTCATTTTCAAGAGTAGTGATTGTCTTGTTTCACCATATAGTTGTTTTGGGGGTATTTTGTGCATTGGATGACGTACACTGCATGTGTAGGACTCATGGATCTTGAAATGTATATTGGGGGGATCTTGTAACAGTGGAGATGTCTACAGGTTTTTCATCTGAGAGGCTGGTACTGCTTTGAGTTGGTACCCTGGTCTGTGGGGAGCTTGCTTCTGATGACAAACTTGATGAGATTTTTGTTGTTTGAAGGCCAGAAGAGGGGGTTCAGAAAAGATTTCTTTCAGGATGTGGTCTGGGAAGGTTATTCCATAATAATCTGCTCCAGGGGTTCCTGCATCTTGCTCTGAAACATCTGGTATCTGCCACTCTTAGTCAGAATAGTAGACTAGATTCATAGATACTAAGGTCAGAAGGGACCATTCTGATCATCTAGTCCGACCTCCTGCACAGCGCAGGCCACAGAATCTCACCCACCCACTCCTATGAAAAACCTCACCCATGTCTGAGCTATTGAAGTCCTTAAATCATGGTTCAAAGACTTCAAGGAGCAGAGAAGCCTCCCTCAAGTCAACCATGCCCCATGCTACAGAGGAAGGCGAAAAACCTCCAGGGCCTTTCCAATCTGCCCTGGAGGAAAATTCCTTCCAGACCCCAAATATGGCAGTCAGCTAAACCCTGAGCATATGGGCAAGATTCACCAGCCAGATACCCAGGAAAGAATTTTCTATAATAACTCAGATCCCATCCATCTAATATCCCATCTCAGGGGATTTGGCCTATTTACCCTGAATATTTAAAGATCAATTACTTACCAAAATCCCATTATCCCATCATACCCTCTCCTCCATAAACTTATCGAGTAGAATCTTAAAACCAGATAGATCTTTTGCCCCCACTGCTTCCCTTGGAAGGTTATTCCAAAACTTCACTCCTCTGATGGTTAAAAACCTTCGTCTAATTTCAAGTCTAAACTTCCTGGTGGCCAGTTTATACCCATTTGTTCTTGTGTCCACATTGGTGCTGAGCTTAAATAATTCCTCTCCCTCTCCTATATTTATCCCTCTGATATATTTATAGAGAGCAATCATATCTCCCCTCAACCTTCTTTTAGTTAGGCTAAACAAGCCAAGCTCCTTAAGTCTCCTTTCATAAGACAAGTTTTCCATTCCTCGGATCATCCTAGTAGCCCTTCTCTGTACCTGCTCCAGTTTGAATTCATCCTTTTTAAACATGGGAGACCAGAACTGCACACAGTATTCTAGGTGAGGTCTCACCAGTGCCTTGTATAATGGTACTAAAACCTCCTTATCCCTACTGGAAATGCCTCTCCTGATGCATCCCAAAACTGCATTAGCTTTTTTCACAGCCATATCACATTGGCAGCTCATAGTCATCCTATGATCAACCAATACTCCAAGGTCCTTCTCCTCTTCCGTTACTTCTAATTGATGCATCCCCAACTTATAGCTAAAATTCTTGTTATTAATCCCTAAATGCATAACCTTACACTTCTCACTATTAAATTTCATCCTATTACTATTACTCCAGTTTACAAGGTAATCCAGATCCTCCTGTATAATATCCCGATCCTTCTCCGAATTGGCAGTACCTCCCAGCTTTGTATCATCTGCAAACTTTATTAGCACACTCCCACTTTTTGTGCCAAGGTCAGTAATAAAAAGATTAAATAAGATTGGTCCCAAAACCGATCCCTGAGAAACTCCACTGGTAACCTCCCTCCAACCTGACAGTTCGCCTTTCAGTAGGACCCGTTGCAGTCTCCCCTTTAACCAATTCCTTATCCACCTTTTGATGTTCATATTGATCCCCATCTTCTCCAATTTAACTAATAATTCCCCATGTGGCACGGTATCAAATGCCTTACTGAAATCTAGGTAAATTAGATCCACTGCATTTCCTTTATCTAAAAAATCTGTTACTTTTTCAAAAAAGGAGATTAGGTTGGTTTGGCACGATCTACCTTTTGTAAAACCATGTTGTATTTTGTCCCATTTACCATTGACTTCAATGTCCTTAACTAATTTCTCCTTCAAAATTTTTTCCAGGACCTTGCATACTACAGATGTCAAACTAACAGGCCTGTAGTTACCCGGATCACTTTTTTTTCCTTTCTTAAAAATAGGAACTATATTAGCAATTCTCCAATCATTCGGTACTATTCCTGAGTTTACAGATTCATTAAAAATTCTAATGGGCTTGCAATTTCAGGTGCCAATTCCTTTAATATTCTTGGATGAAGATTATCTGGGCCCCCCGATTTAGTCCCATTAAGCTGTTTCAGTTTCGCTTCTACCTCTGATATGGTAATATCTACCTCTATATCCTATCAGTGGTTCTCAAACTTTTCTTTTTTCGTGGACCGCTTGAAAATTGCCAAGCATCTTGGTGGACAACTTAATGATCTTTCCAAATGTTGTTTGTACCATTAGCTAACTATTATAAAGCGCTTTGGATAAAAGCGCTATATTAAAAAAACCTTTAATAATAAACATTTTTTTTCTACAAATAAAAGAGCACAACTCATATTTTAATATCGGTAGTCTTACCTTTCTAATGCAATGGATGTGACCTCTCTCCTCCACTGTAGCAGCCCCTGAGCTGGGGCTGGGAAGGAGGGCAGTCTCTCAGGCCACCGCAGCGCTGCATGGCTCCTCTAATTAGATGGGTGGCCCTTCATTTTCTTTTGTGCAGCCGCCCAGGCGCACACCTTAGAGGGAACTATCCGCAGACCACCTGAATAGAGCTTGCGGACCACGGGTGGTCCGTGGAGCACAGTTTGAGAACCTCTGGACTAGATGGACCTTTGTGATCCAGAGTGGCAGTTCTTGCATTCCTGAATCTGCAGACAGCTTTAAGATGTAGCTGTGAAAGACTAACTGTTCAATTCATGTAAATAGATGAACTCTGGATTCTTAAATATTAAATGTCAGCATTAATTTCTTCACTGCTAATCAGTTTAGCAGAAACATCAAGCTGATGTGCTTATTGATAGATTTTTTTTAGCAGATACAGTAAGACAATAAGGCTATGTTTACACTATGAACCTTACAGCAGCACAGTTGTATCGCTGCAGCAGTGCTGTTGTAAGGGCTCTCATGTAGCTGCTCTTTGCCAGCAGGAGAGCTCTCCTGCCAGCATAATTAAACCACCCCTAATGAATGGCATTAGCTATGTTGACGGGAGAGTGTCTCCCATCACATAGCGCTATCTGCACTGGGATTTTTGATGGTGAAACTTATGTCAGGCGGGGGGGGGGTGAGGTTTTTTTTTTTTTCCCCTCCTTGCACCCCTGTCAGGATTGGTCCTTCCAAACATAGTCTCCTCAACTTTTGCCTAAGAAGGAGAGGGAAAGACTACCTGCATTTCTTCTCCCAGTGTCAGAAGCTTCAACTACATCATGCAAAAAAACCAAACAAACCCCACCTCAACCTCTCGAAGGCTTATCCCCCCTCTGTTCCTTTATCATTTGATAAAACCATTTCCCCTGATAGAGTCTATAGTATGCTTCTGCATTATCAATACAAAGACCTGCAGCACATTGAAAACTTGAGAAAACGTGCCCTTGACCGATTTAAGTTTCACAGACAAAAGTGACTGTGGACAGCACTATTTCGGCAGGGGAGGCTCTCCAACTGACATAGCTAATGCTGCTCATTGGGGTTGGCATAATTATGCTGGCAGGAGAGCGGCTACATGGGAGACCTTACAGTGGCACAGCTGTAGCGGTACAGCTGTGCTGCTGTAAAGTCCATAGCGTAGACCAGAGGTCTCCAGACTACGGCTTGCGGGCCAGATCTGGCCTGGGGCTTCCATTTGTCCAGCCCTCCAACCAACAGGGGAGAAGCGAACAGCTGATTAGGCACCCTGAGCAGGCAGGGGGAAGGGCCGCCGGCAGCAGCTCACGTGGGGTGGCAGCACAGCTGAGCTGTGCAGAGGGGTGAGTGCCTCTGGAAGCCAGTGTCCCCCCAAAAGGGGAGCCAACTTAGGGGAGAGTTGCTGCTGCAGCCGAGCGGGCACGGGCCCCTGCCTTAGAGTAAAAATACAAGCCAGATGCTTAATTACATCTCCAATAAATGGAGTAAAGAAAATGGAAATTAACAATTTCATAATGGTTACATTTTAACTACGGCACTAATGGAACCAAACAGTCCCAACCAACAATGGGAACCTGGAGCTTCTCTTACCAAAGTACAGCCAAACTTTCAATCTTTTGTCATTTTCTTCAGCAGAGCAGGCACGGGGCAGAGAGGACCCAAAAAGGGGAGCCAACTTACAGTATCTGCATCGATTAACTTTTATACCTGATTTAGAATTTAATGCAACACTGACACAGTAGAGTAGTGTTGCTTTTTAAAAGATTTTGCACATATTTGCATATATTTAATTTCTTTCACAGTTGCTTTGGCCCACGAAGCCCCTTCAAAAATCTAATATGGCTCTCGTCTCATAAAGTTTGGAGACCCCTGGTGTGGACACATCCATATAATTGGTTTTTTAGATCAAGATTAGGCAGTAGGGTCAGTTTGATGGGAGTTCTGAGTCTGCCATTCCTGTACCTGTTTAGTAGAGAAATAAAGGATTTCAGGCACAACTGCTGTCAAGCTGGTATCTTTCTTAAGCACTGATCTCCTCATTTCTAAAAATGAGTTGTATGCATGCTTCGTTTGCTCTTAGTTTAGTTTTCCAGTTACTGTTGTATTGCAGCAGCATTTCTTTCTAATATAGCACTCTTTAAGTAAAACAGTAAAATTCCCATTATCTGAACTTCTTGGACAGCACCAAATAACTTTAGGTAATTGAGAGTCAGAACAGAAAGTCAGCTGGTTCTTGGTCAGAAAGGGAGGGCCAAGCAGTTGAGTTTTGGATGACTAGGTTTCTGCTGTGTAACAAGATTTTTCTTTATTGCCCCCTTCCCTCTCCTTTTCCATCCAAATTACTTTTGGTACACAGAGCAAGCTTTAAATGGCTACAGTGGCAGGCTGCCAACTTTATGGTAAACTTGGTGCGTTACCTGAAAGCTTTTGTTGGAATATTTTCAGTGGGAGTTTGATAAAATATTTTGGTGTTGCTCACCTTAAGAGTAGTTCCTCTTTTGTCCTTTTCTGCCCTCCCCAGTCTGAGTTAGTGGTAGAACACTGGGTCAGATCAATGGTTCCATCTAATTTTTTCCATCCATATACAGAATAAATTTTGTTGTGCACACCAAAGTAATGTGCGGATGTGCACCATCAGTAGAAACAAAAAACATAAATGTAATATTTTTTTAAAAGTTACCACAGGGATAATTACTCCAGCCAGGACAGGTTAGACATTTTAGAACTCGGTACTCAAAGAATTAAATTTAAGCATAAGAGGGAAATAAAAATGATGAAATGCACAGGCCAGTCAAAAAACTAAAGAATATATGTGCATTGCAGGAAGTACCAAGAAGTAACAACAACAAAAATAATACAAGTATGTGTTGGGATGGGGGGTGTGTGTGTGTGTGTGTGTGAGAGAGGGAGAGAGAGAGAGAGAGACTGTGTGTGATGGTTGCTGGGAAAGTCTCTGGGAGATGCTGTGTGCTGTCTCTTTAAGGCACTGTCATTCACTGTGGGAGGACTCAGAAGGCTCATTGGGACTTCAGACTACAGCAGCCGTCCTGCTCCTGAGCCCTGTCCCCCCTCCCGCCCCTGCTCTGTGGAGATTGGGTACATGGCTGGGAGGGGGAGTGTGTGTGTGTGTGTGTGTGTGTGCGCGTGTGTGAGGGAGAGGGAAACGGAGATTGTGTGCTGGCTGCTGGGGAAGTCTCCCAGACGCTGTGTCCAATCTCTAAGGCACTCACCGTGGGAGGGCTCAGAAGGCTTGTTCAGACCACCGCAGCTCTCCTGCTCCTAAGCCCTGTTCCCCTTCCCTGCTCTGCAGAGATGGGATATGGAGGGGGAAGGGGACACCCTGACATCAGCACTCTCTTCTCTCTTCCCTGCTCTGCACAGCCAGCCGGAGGGTCCCAGGAACAGCTGGCCAGGGCTCCAAGGCAGAGGGCAGGAGATATATTGCTGCAAAGCGGTGGGGGAGGGGCACATGAACACGTGCTTCCAGATGTTTGCAGTTCTGCTAATGAAGTGCGCGGCCCTTGAATCGCTCCTGGGTGGCCGCCCAACTGTGCAGCTTAGAGGGAACACAGCATCTATCCCAGTGTCCTGTGTTCCGACAATGGCCAATGCCAGGTGCTTTGGAGGGAAATAAAAGAACAGGGCAATTATCGAGTGATCCATCCCCTGTCATCCACTCCCAGCTTCTGGCAGTCGGAGGCTAGGGCTCCTCAGAGTATGGGGTAGTGTCCCTGAGCATCTTGGCTAATAAGTCCCAGAATGGCTATCTTCCATGAACCTATTTTTATTCTTTTGTGAACCCAGTTATAAGAAGAAACACATGGGGATCAAAGTATTACTTATATGGTGCCTAAACGGTGAGGTTGTTTTAGGAGCCTAGAAAACTTGGGACCCAAAGTTCCTCAAGAGACCAAATTTTTGGCATATCTATGACAGTGTTAATGTGCTTCAGGAGACGTGTTGAATCGTCCTTACTTAGAGGAGGGTCACCATGTTGCAGGATTTTTGGGGGGTGATTGGAAATAAGTCACGAGGTGGCAACTTCAGGTTTTCCTCTCAATAGGATAAAAGTAATCCCTTCTCTTCTGTTTCTTATTCCGGAAGATGTGCAGCAGCAGTAGCCTCATCAGGCTTACCTTGTGAAGCTAACTTTCATCCTTCTCTATGGTTTTTCAGGCCCCCCTCCCCCTGGACCCCCCAAAACTTTGTGTACCATAGCTCATCCCAGGTCATGTTTCTGGGAAGCTGGCAAAAAATCAGAACTTAATTATTGGCTGAAATCCTGACTGTGCTGAAGTCAATGGTGAAACTTGAATTCAGTGGGGATGACATTTCACTCTATTGTTTAGAATGTCTGTGGGTTTAGGGCTCATATTTCCAAAATGGCTTGGTCTGCCAACTCCACGTTAGTTTTGTTGGCCTTGTTGAGAAATGCCTTTTCAGTGTGGTGTAGGTTTTTTGGAAGAGTAGTTAGTGGA
Source organism: Dermochelys coriacea (assembly GCF_009764565.3). Taxonomy (NCBI): domain Eukaryota; kingdom Metazoa; phylum Chordata; order Testudines; family Dermochelyidae; genus Dermochelys; species Dermochelys coriacea. The sequence continues at coordinate 43,475,373 of NC_050069.1, read as the reverse complement.
AAGGGAAATTAGAAGTATAATGTAAACAGCATCAATCTCCAAACTGAGTGCTAGTTTTCACTGCAAAGTTAACTTGAATCACATCCTCGCATACAAACCCTTAACGTGAGTATGATGGTGCTCTTAACTCAAGTTGGCTGACTCCCAGAGGGTTTAGACTACAGCTCAAGTTAGCAAAACTTGTCCACTGCTAACACCGCTATGTGTAGCTGGAGTGTGTTGCAGTGTGGCCATCCTTGCTTGAGGTAGGCGAACTCGGAGGAGTTAATTTGAGTGTGGATAATGTGTTTTCATTGCAGTTAACTTGTACACTGAGGCTATGTCTACACTACGAAATCAGGTCGAATTTATAGAAGTCGATTTTTTTAGAAATCGGTTTTATACAGTTGATCGTGTGTGTCCCCACTTAAGACCATTAAGTCTGCAAAGTGCGTCCACAGTACCGAGGCTATTGTCGACTTCCGGAGTGTTGCACTGTGGGGTAGCTGTCCCACAGTTCCCGCAGTCTCCGCTGACCACTGGAATTCTGGGTTGAGATCCCAATGCCTGATGGGGCAAAAAATATTGTCGTGGGTGGTTCTGGGTACATGTTGTCAGGCCCCCCTCTTTCACTCCCTCCTTGAAAGCAATGGCAGACAATCGTTTCACACCTTTGTTTCCTGGGTTACCCATGCAGACGCCATATCATGGCAAGCATGGAGCCCCCGCTCAGCTTACCATCACAGTACGTCTCCTGGATGCTGGCAGACGCAGGACTGCATTGCTACACAGCAGCAACTCATTGCCTTGTGGCAGCAGATGGTGCATTACGACTGGTAGCCATCCTTGTCGTCTCTTGGGTGCTCTTGGCTGGCCTCGGTGAGGTCGGTTGGGGCACCTGGGCAGTCTTGGGTGCTCTTGGCTGGCCTCGGTGAGGTCGGTCGGGGCACCTGGGCAGTCTTGGGTGCTCTTGGCTGGCCTCGGTGAGGTCGGTCGGGGCACCTGGGCAGTCTTGGGTGCTCTTGGCTGGCCTCGGTGAGGTCGGTCGGGGCACCTGGGCAGTCTTGGGTGCTCTTGGCTGGCCTCGGTGAGGTTGGTCAGGGTGCCTGGACATAAATGGGAATGACTAAGGTCATTCTCTTCTTTAAGTTTTGTCTAATGGAGATTCAGTCCTGCCTGGAATATTGGCAGAGGATAGCTCAGTGGTTTGAGCATTGGCCTGCTAAACCCAGGGTTGTGAGTTGAATCCTTGAGGGGACCGTTCTGCCTCAGGCTGCTCTCCAAACTAGCAGCACCGCAAGCATCCAGGGGACGATGACAGCTAGCAGTTGTACTGCATTGTCTGCTGGCGAGCACCCTTTGCTCCCCCCTCCCTCCCTCCGTGAAAGCAACGTCCAACAATCTTTTCGTGCCTTTTTCCGTGCGGGCGCCATATTGCTGTCGGCATCGTCATCCACCCGCCACTTCTGCTGCCACTCTGCTCTCCTGCATTCCTCATACCACGGCAAGCATGGAGCCCGCTCAGATCGCTGTGGCAGTTACGACCATTCTAAACTCCACATGCATTATCCAGCAGTATATGCAGAACCAGAACTTGCAAAAGCAGGCGAGTAGGCAATGGCAGCACGGGAGGAGAGTGATGAGGAAGTGGACACAGACTTCTCTCAAGTACGGGCCCCGGCAGTGTGGACACCATGGTAGTAGTGGGGCAGGTTCATGCCGTGGAAAGCCAATTCTGGGCTTGGGAAACAAGTACACACTGATGGGACCGCTTAGTGTTGCAGGTCTGGGATGATTCCCAATGGCTGTGAAACTTTCGCATGCGTAAGGGCATTTTCATGGAACTTTGTGACTTGCTTTCCCCTGCCCTGAAGTGCTGGATTACCAAGATTAGAGGAGCCCTCACAGTTCACCAGCGAGTGGCAATAGCCCTCTAAAAATGTGCAATGCCAGACAGCTACCGGTCAGTTGGGAATCAAATTGGAGTGGGCAACTCTACTGTGGGGGCTGCTGTGATCCAAGTAGCCAACGCAATCACTGAGCTGCTGCTATCAAGGGTAGTGACTCTGGGAAATGTGCAGGTCATAATGGATGGCTTTGCTGCAATGGGATTTCCTAACTGTGGTGGGGCAATAGAGCGAACCCATATTCCTATCTTGGCACCGGAGCACCAAGGCAGCAGGCACATAAACCGCAAGGGTTACTTTTCAATGGTGCTGCAAGCACTGGTGGATCACAAGGGACGTTTCACCAACATCAATGTGGGATGGCCAGGAAAGGTACATGACGTTCGCATCTTCAGGAACTCTGGTCTGTTTCAACAGCTGCAGCAAGGGACTTTCTTCCCAGACCAGAAAATAACCACTGAGGATGTTGAAATGCCTATAGTTATCCTTGGGGACCCAGCCTACCCCTTAATCCCATGGCTCATGAAGCCATACCACAGGCAGCCTAGACAGTAGTCAGGAGCTGTTCAACTACAGGCTGAGCAAGTGCAGAATGGTGGTAGAATGTGCATTTGGATATTTAAAAGTACGCTGGCACAGTTTACTAGACCTCAGCGAAACCAATATTCCCACTGTTGTTGCTTGCTGTGCGCTCCACAATATCTGTGAGAATAAGGGGGAGACGTCTATGGCACTGTGGGAGGTTGAGGCAAATCGCCTGGCTGCTGATTACGTGCAGTCAGACACCAGGGCGGTTAGAAGAGAACAGGAGGGTGCGGTGCGGTGCGCACCAGAGAATCTTAGAAAACCAGTTTCGTAACTAGCCAGGCTACGGTGTGAAAGTTCTGTTTGTTTCTCCTTGATGAAAACCCCCGCCCCTTGGTTCACTCTACTTCCCTGTAAGCTAACCACCCTCCCCTTCCCCCCCTTGATCACCGCTTTCAGAAGCAATAAAGTCATTGTTACTTCAAATTCATGCATTCTTTATGAATTCATCACACAAATAGGGGGATAACTGCCAAGGTAGCCCAGGAGAGATGGGGGAGGATAGAAGGACAAGGCCACACTGCACTTTAAAACTTATTCGCAAAAAAGAAAAGGAGTACTTGTGGCACCTTAGAGACTAACAAATTTATTTGAGCATAAGCTTTCGTGAGCTACAGCTCACTTCATCGGATGTAGCTCACGAAAGCTTATGCTCAAATAAATTTGTCAGTCTCCAAGGTGCCACAAGTACTCCTTTTCTTTTTTGCAAATACAGACTAACACGGCTGCTACTCTGAAACCTGTAAAAACTTATTGAATGCCAGCTTTCTGTTGCTTGGGGAGTCCTGTGGGGTGGAGTGGTTGGGTGCCCGAAGGCCTCCCCACAGCATTCTTGGGCATCTGGGTGAGGAGGCTATGGAACTTGGGGAGGAGGGTGGTTGGTTACACAGGGGCTGTAGCGGCAGTCTATGCTCATGCTGCCTTTCCTGCACCTCAGCCATACTCCGGAGCATATCCATTTGATCCTCCAGTAGCCTCAGCATTGACTCCTGCCTTCTGTCAGCAAGCTGACGCCACCTATCGTCTTCAACGTGCCACTTATCTTCAACCCACCACCTGTCCTCGCGTTCATATTTTGCTTTCCTGGACTCTAACATTGTCTGCCTCCACGCATTCTGTGGGACTCTTTCAGTGTGGGAGGACTGCATGATCTCGGAGAACATTTCATTGCGAGTGGTTTTTTGTTTTTTTTTTCCCCGCCTTCTAATCTTCGCTAGCCTCTGGAAAGGATATGATAGTATGAGCGTTGAAACATTTGCATCTGCGGGAGGAAAAAAAAAGGGAGAGTAGTAGTTAAAAAGACACATTTTAGAGAACAATGGGTAGACTCTTTCAGGGTGAACCTTGCTGTTAACATTACATAGCGCGTGCATTCGGTACAAGGTCGCATTTTGCCTCTTATATTGAGGGTCTGTCGGTTTGGTGTGAGAGATCACATGCAGGGCCAGTGGGCAACAGAATTTGGCTTGCAGGCAGCCATGGTAAGCCACAGTCTTTTGGCTTCTTTAACCTTCATAACATGTGGGAATGATTTCAAACAGCAGTGCCTTCATTTCCCATACCAAACAGCTGTTGGGCTGGTCATTTAAAATGGGTTGGCAATATAAAAGGAGGGGCTGCGGTTTTCGGGTTAACGTGCAGCACAAACCCAACTAACCTCCCCCTCCCCCCCAATTCTCTGGGATGATTGCTTCACCCCTCCCCCCACCGCATGGGGGAAGATTTCTGTTCAGCCACAGGCAAACAGCCCAGCAGAAACTGCCGCCTCTGAATGTCCCCTTAATAAAATTCCCCTATTTCAACCAGGTGACCATGAATAATATCACTCTCCTGAGGATAACACAGGGAGATAAAGAACGGATGTTGCTTGAGTGCCTGCAAACACCAGGACCACAGGCTGCCATGCTCTGTTATGCAATGATGCCAGACTAAGTGCTACTGGCCTGGTGTGGTAAAGTGTCCTACCACGGAGGACACAATAAGGCTCCCTCCCCAGAAACCTTTTGCAGAGGCTTTGGGAGTACATCCAGGAGACCTTTTATGGAGATGTCCCTGGAGGATTTCCACTCCATCCCCAGACACGTTAACAGACTTTTCCAGTAGCTGTACTGGCCGCAAATTAATCATTCAACACTCTTGCTTTTAAACCATGTATTATATTTACAAAGATACACTCACCAGAAGTCTCTTCTCTGCCTGGCGGGTCTGGGAACCCACCTTGGTTTGGGGGGTACTTGCTCCATGTCCAGGGTGAGAAACAGTTCCTGGCTCTCGGGGGAAAATGGTTTCTCCACTTGCTTGCTGTGTGCTATCTTCGGCCACCTCCTCCTCATCATCTTCCTCGTCCCCAAAATGCGCATCCCTGTTGTGTGATGATCCATTGACTGAGTCAAAGCACAGGGGAGAGGGGGGGATAGTGGTGGCTGCACCCCCTAGAATGACATGCAGCTCATCATAGAAGTGGCACGTCTGGGGCTCTGACCCTGAGCGGCCGTTTCCCTCTCTGGTTTTTTGGTAGGCTTGCCTGAGCTCCTTATGTTTCATGCGGCACTGCTGCAGGTCCCTGTTATAGCCTCTGTCCTTCATGCCTTTGGAGATTTTTTTTTTTTTTCAAATGTTCGGGCATTTTGTCTTTTGGAACGGAGTTCTGATAGCACAGATTTGTCTCCCCATACAGCAATCAGATCCTGTACCTCCCGTGCGGTCCATGCTGGAGCTGTTTTGTGATTTTTGGGACTCCATCATGGTCACCTCTGCTGATGAGATCTGCACTCACCTGCAGCTTGCCACGCTGGCCAAACAGAAAATGAGATTCAAAAGTTCGCGGGCCTTTTTTTGTTTACCTGGCCAATGCATCTGAGTTGAGAGCACTGTCCAGAACAATGGACCCCTATCACACAATGGAACACTCTGGGATAGCTCCCGGAGGCCAATACCGTTGAACTGCAACCACACTACCCCAAATTCAACCCGGCAAGGTCGATTTCAGCCCTAATCCCCTTGTCAGGGGAGGAGTACAGAAATCGATTTTAAGAGCCCTTTAAGTTGAAGTAAATGGCTTCGTCATGTGGATGGGTGCAGGGTTAAATTGATCTAATGCTGCTAAATTCAACCTAAACTCGTACTGTAGACCAGGGCTAAGGCAACCAAAATTGGGGGTGGCCAGGAGCTCATTAAAGCAGGGATATAAACGGAGAGCACTGGATAGCTTGTGGAAGGGCCCTGAAATAGAATAGGAAGAGTTTTCCTTGTCCAGGGCAGGAAGTAAGGAGGAATTGGAGAATTGGCAATATAGTAAGATTGCCAAAGAGTTCAAATTAAATCTCTTTGCCTTTTGTTACTCCATTTATGACTCCCAGTACATTGGAGCCAAGATGAAGAAATGCTCTATGCAGAGCTGTGTGCAACTTCAATTGTCAGGATACAATATCCTTGTTCTTTATCATTCCCACACCCCCAATTGTTAATTGTGGATACAACCTGAGTATGGCTCCTAGAGAGCTGCAAAGATGGTAATGCAGTGGTAGGAGGCTTTATGAAAATGCTAATGTAGACATGGCCATCGTGACTATTATCGGCAAATTAGAGTTAAGGCTAAAACCAGACGTTAAACAGCAGGATGCTATATAGATCAATAGAGAGACAAGCCTGAGTTTTCTGCTCTTTGTTTTTGACTCTTGCTTGACAGAATTGAACTTCAATTTCTTGTTTAAATGGATACTTAAGGATGAACGTGCACTATATTGACAATATGTGTTGCTTGGTTAATTGACTGATTTAACCTTTTGGGACATTGAGATGGAGAAATGAAAATACTTAGTTCCAATATATAGTAGTTATCAAAGCTATTTGGCGGCACAAAAGCAGCAATGGTTCCCAGTTCAGTTATTATTGAACTCAAATTTCTGTATGAAATCTAATGTGTGTAAAGAGAGGGAACTGCTTTAATCATAAGTGTAGCTTGTTGTGTAGTGTTTAATGTAATGACATTTATATATTACAGCAAGATACTAACTTAAAGAAGTCATGATAATACAAGTAATCTCAATAATATGAAGCCTTTGCTCAGAATCTTCAATTAGAAATGGTCTTAAAAGGTGTGTATGAAGTTCTGATAAAGTATTTTCACACTCTGTTAATAATTTATCTATTTTACATTCTTCAATAAGGCTGAAAGATAAAAAGGCCTGTAGGGAGGAGGTAACTCACTTAATGCACTCAAGGAGCATCAAGTAAAATCAGTAAAAAGAAAAGGAGTACTTGTGGCACCTTAGAGACTAACAAATTTATTAGAGCATAAGCTTTCGTGAGCTACAGCTCACTTCATCGGATGCATCCGATGAAGTGAGCTGTAGCTCACGAAAGCTTATGCTCTAATAAATTTGTTAGTCTCTAAGGTGCCACAAGTACTCCTTTTCTTTTTGCGAATACAGACTAACACGGCTGCTACTCTGAAACCTGTCATTAAGTAAAATCAGTGTTATTGTCTCATCATGTTACTCCTGAGAGCATTCTTCAAAATTCAGCAAATGTTATTTGTCAGATAAATGTGGAGGCTCCAGCATGGCATTGGGGAGCACAGGCCACTGGCTGCACGGAGGTGGGAGATCACTGTGCAGCTTCCCTCCCCCCTACCCCCACCGCGACACAGACTCAGCGGTGAGGCTTCACCCAATCGTGACACAGCGCAAGGACTGGGCCTGCCCCAGAAACACCCTGGGGACCTGCCTCTCTGTGCCAGGTGCACCAGGTGTGGACAGGCAGGTTCAGCAAGGCAGGATCCAAGTGTAGACGGGCTTAGTGTGGGTTGAGAGGGTTCTGTGTGGGGCAGTCTAGGTGTGGGCGGCTCAGTGGGGGACCTGAAATCACAGGGGCTTGTTGGGGGGTTTTGGGTGCAGCGATAATGGGACTCTGCAGGGGGGTCCAGGTGAAGGTGATTAGGGCTCAGTGGTTTGGGGATCTGGCTGTGGGTGGGTTGTTGGGGTGGTCCAGGTGCAGGCGGAGTGGGACTTGTCAGGGAGGGTTCCTGGGTGTGGGGGTGGGGTCGTGAGGCTCAGCAGGAGGGTCTGAGTACAAGGGCATCTGGATGCACAGGGGTTGGGTAGATGGGGGAGCAGCTTCCTGTACAGTGATCCCTTCCCTTGCAACTGAGGAGTGATGGGTGCAGAAAGCACCGGGGTGGGGCAGGGGTTTGTAGATCTTCCTACTGCTGGGGGAGAAATCTGGAGGTGGGTCTTACACAGCCCCAGATGCTGTGCAGGGGAAGAGGAAAGTCCGATCCTCTTCAGCCCAGCTGGGACTAGCAGCTGAGACCGGCAGAGGGTAGGAGCCACCAGCTGGGTCTTCCCCAGTCCCGCCTCCTGCCCCACAATGATTTATCTCTCTGCCAGCTGCTCTGGGCACCTGATACATACTGCTGAGGAGGGTCGCATGATTGCTCTTGTGGCTTCCCTTTGCTTCCTCATCAGAAAGTCATTTTTTCAGGGGTGGAAGCAAAGAAATCTTTGAGGGACATAAGTTCTGTGCGTATGCAGTAGCGCATAATTCTCCCAGGAGTAATCATGTACAGTGAATTCAGCTAGTGCTAGTATGTAGTACTTGTTTCACAGGAGTGTTCAGGAATGGATGCTAACAAAATGTGGGTTGATTGCATTTGTGTTCAGTAATTGTTACCATATGGGTTAGGAGCAAGAGAGGAGGTTTGAATTATGCAGAATTTGTGGCCAGTCGTTTTGTAAAATAAAAATAGATCTGCAAGTCTGAATTATTTAGAGTATTTTCTAAAGAGATTTAAAATACATTGCCCTTTTTTTTTTTCCTGTTGAAGGGATTATTTATAGTATGTTGTTCAAGAGCAACATTATTGCACCAAGGTAAGAATATAGTGAAATGCTATGATGGCTCAGGGTACTGTTGTAGATAAGAATTGGTTTGGACTATGATAAACACAGTATGTCAAGATTCAAAATGTTCCTTGACTTTCACAGCTACAAACTTCTGCCTTTAATTCTATTGCATTCAGGAGATGGAGCCTTTTTCATATAATGTAATGGCTAACACACTAGTACTCCTGTTTTATCTTGATTTATGTATTATGGTGCATTTAGTATCACTTGTCAACTGATTCTCCAGACAAACTTGCTTTTTGTTTTGGTACATATAGCCTCTTGTTTGAATTCCCACAAAAAGCTTTAATTAAAGTTGCAAATGTAGATCAGTTGAATTAAAGGTGAAGAATCCCAAGCGTTGGAGCATGAAATGAATTACAAACCCAAGTTTATACGTAAGATATTTAAATGGCTGTCTAGCCTGTCTTGCTTGCGGCTCAACATTTTGGTCCATCACAGGGACACTTAATAAAATTTATTTGATTATGAAAGGATATGTCCTGCAAATTTTAAACTGAAGTATTTTAATCATCCCTGTTGCTATGGGGAGAAGTTGGTGGTACCATGTCCAACTGTCTCCACTACTTCCCCAAGAACATAGGACTTTCCATCCTCGACCAGAGCCCAGGTCCATCTAGTCTAGCATTTGTCTTCTATAGTGGCCAACTTCAAATCCTTAAGAGGAAGGTGTAAGAGCCCCAGAGTAGATGGATATGGGATAATCTGTACTCCACATCAGGTTTGTTCCTCTTCTTTCATATTTGGATATTGGCTTAAGACCTGAAGCAAGGTTTAATATCTCTTATGCAACACTTTGATTATGACTTTTATGGATATTCTTGATACTCATAAAATTATCCAGTCTGTTTTTAATCTTGAAAGTTCTTGGCCTCAACGACTTCTTGTGGCAGCGAATTCCACAGGTTTATTATACATTGTATGAAAAAATATTTCCTTTTATTGGTTTTTAATTTCCTGTCTTTTAATTTAATTTATATATCCTTATTTTTGTGTTTGAAATGGGGAGAACTGTCTCTATATACCATTCATTATTTTATATACTTTTATCATATCTTCATCTCCCTTCCAAAGTAACATTCCAATCTTTTTGGTCTTGTGTTTTTTCCTTGCCCTCCATTGTTTTGGAAACCCTTCTCTGAACCCCTGGTAGTTCTGCAATATCCTTTTTTGAGATCGAGTGACCAGGATAGCACATAGGATTCTAGATGAGACCACACCATTGACTTATATAAAAGCCTTCTTCATATTATTCACCATTCCATTCTTTTTGCAACTTAATGTTTTTATTTTTTTAACTACAGTTGCACACTGAGCAGAGGTCTTCATTGAGCTTGGTACTGTGATGCCTCTGTCCCTTTCCTGAGGTCATAGTAATTTATAATACTCTAAGATGATAAAATTTTCCCTCCAATGTACATTACTTTGCATTGAATTTCATTTGTTATGTTGCCTGGCGTGAGCTGGAAGTGTTCTGAGCTCCCTGTTGGCCTTCTATGCAATTGCAGAGGAGAGAACAACTCTGGCTGTTTGAATGCCTGCTTCCCTGCTGGACTGTGGGAGCTTCATGGAGGGTAGGATAGGTCTTGTGGGAACACAGGATGGCTCCCCTTCCCCCTCAGAGCCATTTGGGACATTCCAGGAGAGGGAGCTAAAGAGAAGTTGAGAATTAGCAACCAGTTGTAGTGATGGGAATAGCTGGAATGCAGCATGTACATTCATAGATACTAAGGTCAGAAGGGACCATTCTGATCATCTAGTCCGACCTCCTGCACAACACAGGCCTTTCAGCCCCCAATGCTCCCCCTACCCCTACCCCCAGGAGCTGCATGGAGGGAAGCATAGCAACTGAATATGAAGGCTCTGCACTCACTGGGAACTCTGCGTCTCTGCCGGAGGCTTGTAAGTGTTTTTTTTGTTTCCCTTTGTGTCACTTGTGGAGTGTTAACTATGGGGACTCTTTATCTGTCTTTGGTGTTGTCTAAGCCCTTGGCTACACTTGCGAGTTAGAGCGCATTAAAGCAGCCCCGAGCGCCCTAGCTCACTCCCTGTCCACACTGGCAAGGCACGTAGAGTGCTCTGACTCCACAGCTAGAGTGCTCCTGGTACTTCACATCGGCGAGAAGATTAATGCTTGGCTGAAACGCCCGGGCATCAGTGTGGACGGGGTGTTGTATTACTTTGCTCTGATCACTCTCCGGAAATGTACCATCATCCCCTTAAGTCAAGTGGCCACTCTTGTAGTTTAGTTTTGGCATTGCTGCAGGAATACAGATATGCCCTTTGAAAGTGCCGTTTCTGACAGCCCTCGTGCTTATCTGCTCTGAGACAAAGCAAGCCAATAGTGTGGAATGCTGTGTGTGAGAGAGAGGCGGGGAGGGGTCTGCTGCTGTCTGAACTTAGCATGTCAGCATGCTGTCTTGTATCAGCCCCCCAAAAACCCACTCTCTCTCTCCCCCCCAACTACACACAACACACTTCCTGTCACACTCCACCCCACCCCCATTTGAAAAGCATGTTGCAGCCACTTGCATGCTGGGATAGCTACCACAATGTACTGCTCTCTGTGGCCATTGCAAGAGCTGCTAATGTGGCCATGCGAGTGCGGTTGCAGCTGTCAGTGTGGACAGATTGCAGCACTTTCCCTACTGCACTCTACGAAGGCTGGTTTAACTCAAAGCGCTCTACATCTGCAAGTATAGTCATGCCCTGAAGTTGGAAATTGCGCTGGTTTAACTTAAATTATCTTGGGGCACATCTTCACTGGCAGCGGCAGCGCTTTTAATGTGGTTTTTGTAGTTGCAGCATAGCGCTGGGAGAGAGCTCTTTTTAAAAAAAAAATAAAAATCATCTCCATGAGGAGTGTAGCTACCAGCGCTGGGAGCATGGCTCCTAGCACTGGTGCACTGTCTACACTGGCACGTTACAGTGCTGAAACTTGCAGTGCTCAGGGGTGTATTTTTTCACACTCCTGAGTGAGAAAGTTGCTGCACTATAAAGTGCCAGTGTAGACAAACCCTTATTTAAACCAGTGACTTTTGTTTGTGGACACTTTTTTTTTATATATATATCTGTTATAAATAGGTTATGTTAAGTTGGCTTTCACCTGTAAATTTACAGAGAAATTGCATCAGGTTAGAGCGTGACCTGGACAACATGTAGAAACTGACACAACAATTAAACACCGCTTAGCATTTGGTGAAAATGCGGGTCGTTGTGTTTAACATTACTGAGTGCTAAACTGTCTCAACGTTTTTAATTCTCAAGACTGCTCAAAGTCATGGTTTAATTTTTAACTATAGACAAGCCCAAAAGGTTGTATTTGACACTTATGAAAGGCTTCAAGAAAGCACTGTATTGTTTTCAGTCTGCTTCTTCCTGTGAAAGCTCTTAGCAGTATCAGAGGCATTGAAGATGTCTGTGTGTTGATTCAGGAAGAAACCCCTTACATCGCTTCATGTTTGGAAAATTCTTGACCGTAAAGGTTAGAAATGTTTTGAATGAGTTCTTAAAACCTGTAGAAGTTGGCTGCATGTCACAGCAAAATGCAAGGTGGAAAAGATTGTTCAGCATAAGTAGTTTGCACACATTGTAAGAGACCATTGAGGGTAGAGTGTCTTGTTAACACATCTCCAGTCATAGGACAAAAACAGGGAGTTAGTGGATAGTGTCTATCAGAGTATGAATGTAAGCTTCCAGGGTGGTCTTTGAAAGTGTTGTGCAGGTTTTCTTTGAGAATGAGGACTGTAGGCCAGATATAGAGTGATAGCTTTGTGAAGTGTTCACCTATAGGTGATGTGGTATTTGTCTTTTATCATTTTCCTATGTAAATTCAAGCAAGAGTGTAGTGATTGTTTAGTTTCACCCACTTAGTTGTTGCTGGGGCCTCTAGTGCACTGGATGAGGCTCACCACATGTTGTGATAGGCATAAGTAGGACCCATGGATCTTGAAAGGTCTGTTGTGGGGGTGTTGATCACTATAGCAGTGGAGATATGTCGGCAGGTTTTACATCTGTTATGGCATGGCCTGGTGCCATTTTGAGTTGGAATGAGCTTGGGAGGGTTCAAGAAAGCCTCCACTTAAAGAGGTTGGAGAGTTGTTTGGGCCAGCTCATCAGAAGCAAGCTGCTTCCCACAAACCAGGACACGCCAACTCAGAGGCACCAGAGCTAGTCTGCTGCCCTGCATAACGCAGGCCATAACTTCCAGCACTGAGCCCAGTAACTTGTGGTTTAATAACAAGCTATAGAGGGAGTCACTAGAACCCCATGTTCTGGAACCCATACATCTTAAATTTGTTTATCTTTAATTACACTGGTTAGAATTTTCTCTTTGACTCACCTTGAAGCTATCCTACTAAACTTTTTTACCCCAAAAATTTGCTGAACAAAGTACTTTTTACAGGTCTGCTTTACTCTTTCCAAATCGGATCGAGTTAAAGCATGCAGCCACCTGGGCACAAACTATGAAATGTATAGAAGAATCAAGTTTTGTTCTATATATTTTTAAAGTTTATTTTGTGACCAGTTGGCTGTATGCTTTTAGTAATGTTTTTCTGTGAACTCAATAGATACCTTTTGGACCAAATCTGTGACTAACTTCTGTTGCTTTGTAAATTTAATTATAAATGGCTGCTGGAATGAACATGCCTCAGCTTTGGCATCTAATCATTCACAAAAGGCTGCTTATTACAAGAATACCATTAAGCAAGAGTGGTTACACAACTAACTCTTACACAAACAAGAAATTTATCCTGTTCTTCAACAGTCAACAATCTGGACTGGTGATTTTGATCCTCAAACAGCAGCTAACAATCATAAGACTTACTGTCAAACCTCATTTGCATCACCTCCCCAATACTAGCTGTCAGGCAGGGTATAGTCAGGCAGCAAGCAAGGTGGTGTCAGGCAGCAAACAATCCTTTTACTTACTGTTGATACTACTTCTCTAGAAAGTAAATGATCTTCATGCTGACAGTTGTAATGTTGATTACTTAGTTTGAAACACTACTTACATTTTGAATTCTTCTTGCGATAGTTAGAGGTGTACTTACTCCTTAGATTTAGGACATCTCAGTGGCATGTATATCTGGGCAGTGTGGCTAAAATGAATAACTGAAGATGGAATTTAATACTGAACAAGAATTGTCTTTGTGGAGTATAGGTGCATGCCACACAGAAATTCAGGCAGGATGTTTGGATTCTTTGAATATTAATAAATTGTCCTAGCTGGGTAAACTTGAATAAACAAAAGAAAGTGAAGAATTAAACAAGTATGGAAATATTTCATTGTAATGTCTCAGGCATTTATGGATTCAAAATAATGTGAGATACGGTGGAATTGTAGTAGTTCCACTATCCAGGAACTAAGCAGTTGTCTACACCACAGGTTAGTCAGTATAACTTACGTCACTCAGGGATGGGAATAAGCCATCCCCTGAGCGACACAAGTTGCATCAACCTAAGTGCTGGTGTGGACAGCACTATGTCAGTGGGAGAGCTGCTTCCGCTGACATAGCTACTGCCTCTCAGGGAGGTGAGTTTATTATGTTGACAGAAGAGCTCTCTCGTGTGGCCAGAGAACATCCACACCAGAAACTGTAGCGCTTCTAGTATAGACTAGCCCAGAGATGCCATAAGAGCAGTTACTGCAGTGTTTAAACCTCGTAAATGGCTCACTGAGGGATTAAAAAAGCCTGTGACAAATGTAAACAAAACCCAAGAAACCTCTCTTGTCATGTACCTTTTATTTATTGGCTTCTTCTGGAGCTTGTTGCTGTTGTATGAGCACCTCCTCCTTCCCCCCCCCCCCCTTGAGAACCAGGGGTAGTACTCTGGTGAAAAGCCCAGCCCACAGAAGCTAAGACTTCTGCTGGTTTACTGTCTTTAAGCCCAATTTAATGGGAAGTGGGGCTCCATTTTTTTTATATTAATCTCTGGCTAGTAGGTGTCCATAAACTTCTACCCAACCACCTTTTAGCAGCTGAAAGAGAAGAGGGGCTTTCTGTTCTTCCCCTTCAGTGCCTCTTTGTTGTGAGGAAAGGTGGGAGGAAAACAGGTCTTCACTCTCCGCCTATTTTGAGGAGGTAGGTCTTCTCTGTATAGAACGCCCAGTACTTGCTTTTGTTCAGATCTCTCCCAAGCATCAGCAAAAAGTCATAATTCTTGAAAGTTTACTGTGGACTTTAAGGTTTTGAATAGCAACTGTGAAACTAATCAGTCTTTCACTTCCTTTTTTCTGCCTGTTAGCTTTTCAGTGCTTCTGTTGTTCAGAGATTTGCCATCTGCAGATGCATGAAAACACCATTGCAACAGTTTTGTTTTTGTTCATATTTGAAAAACAACTATATCTGTGCAACTATAAAGGCTAGAAACTTTTTTGAGCGCTTGAATTCTGTGGAAATTGATAATTGTTTAGAAACTTATCTTCGCCAAGAAAAACTTCACACTGGGGAGTAGGCACGTGTAGAATTTTCAGCCCATGACTGAAATATATGTACAATGCAACTTAGCAATATTATATATACGTGTAAGATACTATATACACTTGTATACTATACATATAACAATACTAGATATACTTAGCCATTATCTTAATTCTTATCTGTATTAACAATATTTTTGCTAGTGTGTCCTGTGGTGATCCTGTTGGTGGTAACTCAATGTCTAAACAAACCATCAGTTGTGTCAAACTTGTGAATGTTTGAGCTTGCGAATAGTGACAGACATTCAGAAATATAGTCTAGAGAACAGGTGCAGCTTGGGAGTGGCTGTGCAAGTCTTTCTATGCTGGTCTACTAATGGGCATTTATCCATACCTGGAGAAGGGACAACCTCTAGGGATAAGGAGGGTAATTCAGTCACCTACCCTGTCTCCTAATATTATCAACAAGGTTGCTTTTGGTGTCATTTATGGTGGTGGTTTCTGTGTTATGGACACCTGTCCATTGGGAACTAGACAGATCAATTTTCTTTCAAATAGGCTACTAAAAAGTCATCCGTTGATAGAAACTTTTAATTGTTACTGACCTGAGCAGGATTTGAATAAAAAAGTGCTATCAGTTAGCAGTGCCCAGAGCCATCAGTCTTATTAGCTGTTTCAAGTAATTTTGTTTTATTAAATTATTTGACTATAGAATGCTTTTGTGAATCAGTTATCTTCTAACAAAATATTAATTTTTGTTTTAGGATACCTGTAAAAGATGGTGGATCGCTTGGCAAACAGTGAAGCAAATACTAGACGAATAAGTATAGTGGAAAACTGTTTTGGAGCAGCTGGTCAACCTTTGACCATTCCTGGTCGTGTTCTGATTGGAGAAGGAGTGTTAACAAAGCTGTGTAGGAAGAAACCTAAAGCAAGACAGTTTTTCTTATTCAATGATATTCTTGTCTATGGCAACATTGTTATCCAGAAGAAAAAATACAATAAACAGCACATAATTCCACTGGAAAATGTTACTATTGATTCCATCCAAGATGAGGGGGACTTACGGAATGGGTGGCTTATCAAGACACCAACAAAATCTTTTGCAGTTTATGCAGCCACTGCAACAGAGAAGTCTGAATGGATGAGCCACATAAATAAATGCGTTTCTGATTTGCTTTCCAAAAGTGGGAAGACACCTAGTAATGAACATGCAGCTGTCTGGGTACCTGACTCAGAGGCTACTGTTTGTATGCGTTGTCAGAAAGCAAAATTTACACCTGTCAATCGTCGTCACCACTGTCGCAAATGTGGCTTTGTTGTATGCGGACCCTGTTCTGAAAAGAGGTTTCTGCTTCCCAGTCAGTCATCCAAGCCTGTGCGGATTTGTGACTTCTGTTATGATCTTCTTTCTGCTGGGGAGATGACTACTTGTCAGCCCACTAGATCAGACTCTTACAACCAGTCACCTAAGTTCCCTTTAAATGATGTATCCGATGATGACGATGATGATGATAGCAGTGATTAAGGACCAAATACTGTTTTCAGGCGTTATAATTGGTGTTTTGAACCATAAAGAGCTGCTTTTGGGGAAACCTGTAGCCAGACTCCTGTGAAATTCTATCCTAGCCATAACATTTGCCTGAGTATCTTCAGCTACAATGTGCCTCAATATGAATGCTCTAGACAATTAGGCTTTTCACTCTTCTGCAGGGATAGACTGTTGCAAATATATCAGAAAATTTTCCAACTTTTTATACTTGAGTTATGTCTAGAGTAGACTTGTTGTTGAAGATTGGAAAATTCAGCGTAGCTTTCTTTGTTATTTAACAACCATGCTACATAGTGATACTTTATCATTTCTGTTTTTTTTTATATGGGAAAATAATAAACATGCATGAAACAATGATAAATATATTTTGGTTAATTCCATCAAATTATTAGCTTTTTCTAACCATGTTATGTAATGATAAATTGAATTGACATTTCGTAACATATATTCATACTTCAAATGTCACTAATTTAGGGAAAAAATTGTTTTGCATTTATTTATGACCAGCAGTGCCTTGTAATGATTGTGCTGTTTCGGGAAGAAACAAACCTGTTGCATACTATCTGGATTTGCATGGCACAGCACAGATATCTGAGAATTGATGGTGCTATTGAAAATTAATTGCTGTGGTAAAATAAGGTTTTGGAAAGCGCATTAACGTATTCACACCAATGCAGTGAGTGACTGTGGCTCCAATCATGTAACCTAATCTGTGAGGGCAGTCCACTGGTACACATGCAAATTCCCACAAACTTGAGTGAGCTTCCACAGAAGTTGTAGAGGCTCACTTGCATGCATCAAATTACAGGGTCGTTATCTCTGGTGGATAAATTTAGTGTGATCTTCTCCACATGGTTATACAATCTCATTTCTCTTCAAAATAGTTTTAAGATTTCTTACATTTTATATTTTATAGGTATCAAATAGTAATTGGCAATTGCATTGTTAAATTTTGACTGGTGGTTTAAGTAACATTTTGTTCCTGAAATGTATTAAGTTGTTCTGAATTGCTTCCCAAAATGACACTAATTTGTTTATTTCACATTAGCGGGAGGTATTTTTAGGTAAAGATTGGAATTTATTTTTAAATAAGCTAGTGTGAAAAATTTCTGACCGACAATCTGTGAACACATTTGGAAAAATGGCTCTTCTTTATACACAACTGACCTCAGGTTAAAAGTGGAATGCAGATTATTTCCTTTTAAATATATACACACTCATGACCAAGAAAGCTGTAACTAAGTTACAAAATGGTCAGTGCAGAAAATGTCTCTAACAGAGTTCACTTTACTTCTATCAAGTTCTTTTCTACAGAAGTATGATATTCCTATATACATTTAAAAGTTAGTTTTGTGAAGATTTTACAAATCTTAAACGTTGACATTTCTTTATTTTTATAATCAATTTTTATGTGAAAAAAACCTCTGAAATAATTGTATGGGAATATAGTAGCAACTGATTTTATAAAAGAAACGTGATTGTTAAATTTATATATAGATGTTTATTAAGTGACAATTTCTGCACTGTTTGCCTTGGCTGGCAATAATTGGGTTAAAAGTATTTATTGAATAAATAATCAATGCTGCATATTGCACTAGTCTCCCAATCTGTACATTGTAACTGTTTTTAGCAAAATTACAATGTAAAGCAATAATTCTCAATTCAGTATCTAACTAGCTAAAGAGTGCAATTAACATAAGAATTGCTGTAATTTTAAATTGAACAAAGAGATGCTATTTTCTTTGAAAAGCACGGAAGTAAAAAGTTTGATCTGCTTTAAAATAAATATTGAAAGAGGGAAAACACTTTCCGTAATTAGGGCTTACGGAACAGGGGCACTCTTTAATATTACCTGATAAGCAATAAATGGGGGAGTGTGCTCAAAAGGATAGCTGAAATAAATCCGTGTGCTCATACCTTGATTCGTAGGAAACAATGACTTGCAGAACTGAGGAAAAATGATCTGTTCTGTTCTGAGAGAGTATTTTCAGACAACAAATCTTACCTTTGTGCTTTTGCAACAATATTTGTTTCAGAAATGGAGGCTAAACTTAATTAGCTTAGTTTTTCTGTAGAAACCTAATTCATAGACTTTGTGTAAATATCTGTGCTAAAGATTAACAATATACTTTTAGTTTTCTTTTCTTAAACTGAGGTACAAGATTAATATTCACTTGTCTTGTTTCAGAATTCCATCCTTTGTATATCTTTCCAGTATGTTTGTAAGTTGCACATATGTCTTCAGCACTTTTTTATTTTTTTTCTGGGAGGAAACATTTAAATTTCTTCCTAAGTTATTTCTGCAGAATGTTCTTGAACCTACGCAAATGCATCATTACCTGTTAACAAAATTTGTACTATGCTGCACTGATTCCTGAAGCTGTAACCAAACTGACATCTAAAGGGGAAAAATCATTGTTTCATTTGAAACTAATGTATACAGTCAAAGCTCTTAGAGAACATAAAAATGTTTTGGTAATATGCATATTCCATTGTGGTGGTTCAAATAATTTTTTTAAATGGGTGTAAATTGTCTTGTACTTTCAGATTATTCAAAGGGCTCAATACATGACTTGTAATCTTCTTTTCGGTCAAATCTACTTATTTTACTTACAAATATATGGTGTAGCTTCAAACCTGTATGTGTTAATTCTTCTTTAACTACAGGCCTTCAAGAGTGACCAAGGGTACAGCAGTAGCATGGTAAACATGGGTAGTGGAGCTCTCTACTCTGATCAGACAAGAAATGAAAATTTAAAAGTTCCCAGGGATTTAACAAGAGAGGGGCTATTTCCTGTGTATCTGGTTGCTGTGCAGTGGAGTTGAAAGTGCTCTCCAGAGCAGTCACAGCGGAGCACTGTGGGACACCTCCTGGAGGCCAATTAATTCAATTACACAACATAGTGTCTACACTATCCCCAGGTTGACCCATGGATGTAGAATCAAGCACTACACCTCTCACAGAGGTGGAGTACAGAAGTCAACTTTACAGGTAACTTAGGTCGGCGGAAGGGACTCAGTAGTGTAGACAGGTACATTATTAGATCCACTTAATGGTGCTTTCATCAACCTAAGTTTGTAGTGTAGACCAGGCCATGGTAATAGCATACTTTTACTTTCCTGCCTTAAGTAAATTAAATGCAAGTAGGTTCAGTTTCAGAAGTGGCTAAATCTAATAAATTGGTGGGGAGCAGGTAATACAGGGGATCAAAACTGAGAGAAATCAGAATAGGCAGAATGTGGATTCATAAATGATTTATGTAGCTTAAAAATAAGACTAAGCAAGAAACGAACACTAGCAGGGTGCACTGATTTAAATCAGTGGTTTAAATCAATTTTAATAATTTATATCAGGAAGCCTTGATTTTAAATAGATTGTAATCGTGTTTTGCATTTATACTTTTTAGGTATTTTCCTAAAGAAAGGTTGACTCTTGTTAGTTGTTAATGATTAAAATATGTAGCTTTGCAACTAAATATAGTTAAACTTATATTAAGCTTATTTTTTTTTTTGCTAACCAAGAGGATACACTGTATTTGTGCATATTTTTTTAAGGAATTATATAGTTTAACACACATTTATTCAGATTCTCAATTTTATATTGTTAGAAAAAGGTGAACTATGCAGTTTATTTACTAGAATTAGATTAATCTTTACTTACGATTTGTGTCAAGCTATGGATGGATTCAATTAAAATGCACAAAAATGTTATTTTAATTTAAAAAAATCTTAAGTGCTGGATACAGAAGAGAAAATTTATCAATACATTTTTACATTTAAAACTGATTTATTAAACTAAGGAAGTACTGTATGTGTAGTTATTAGGGGTGACGATTAATCGCAGTTAACTCACGATTAACTCAAAAAAATTAATCGCAGTTTTAATTGCACTGTTAAACAATAGAATACCAATTTAAATTTATTACATATTTTGGATGTTTTTCTACATTTTCATATACATTGTATTCTGTGTTGTAATTGAAATCAAAGTGTATATTTTTTATTACAAATATTTGCACTGTAAAAATTATAAAAGAAATAGTATTTGTCAGGTTCATCTCGTACAAGTACTGTAGTGCAATCTCTTTGTCATAAAAGTGCAATTTACAAATGTAGATTTTTTTTGTTACATAACTGCACACAAAAACAAAACAATGTAAAACTTCAGAACCTACAAGTCCACGCCGTCCGACTTCTTGTTCAGCCAATTGCTAAGACAAACAAGTTTGTTTATATTTACAGGAGATAATGCTGCCACCGCCTTATTTACAATGTCACCAGAAAGTGAGAACAGGCATTTGTACGGCACTTTTGTAGCTGCCATTGCAAGGTATTTATGTGCCAGATATGCTAAACAATCGTATGTCCCTTCATGCTTCAGCCACCATTCCAGAAGATGTGCTTCCTTGCTGATGATACTCATTTAAAAAAAAAAATACGTTAATTAAATTTGTGACTGAACTCCATGGGGGTGGGGAGAATTGTATGTGTCATGCTCTGTTTTACCCACATTCTGCCATATATTTCATGTTATAGCAATCTCAGATGATGACCCAGCACATGTTCATTTTAAGAACGCTTTCATTGTCGATTTCACAAAATGCAAAGAAGGTCCCAGTGTGAGATTTCTAACTGACCCAAGGTTTAAGAATCTGAAGTGCCTTCCAAAATGTGAGAGGGATGAAGTGTGGAGCATGCTTTCAGAAGTCTTAAAAGAGCAACGCTCCGCTGCAGAAACTACAGAACCTGAACCACCAAAAAAGAAAATCTGCCTTCTGCTGGTGGGATCTGACTCAACTGATGAAAATGAACATGCATTGGTCTGCATTGCTTTGGATTATTGGGCAGAACCCGTCATCAACATGGACACTTGTCCACTGGAATGGTGGTTGAAGCATGAAGGGACATATGAATCTTTAGTGCATTTGGCAGGTAAATATCTTGCGACACCGGCTACAACAGTGCCATGCGAACACCTGTTCTCACTTTCAGGTGATACTGTAAATAAGAAGCGGGCAGCATTATCTCCTGCAATTGTTTTAGCAATTGGCTAAATAAGAAGTAGGACAGAGTGGACTTTCAGGCTCTAAACATTGTTTTTGTTTTTGAATGCAGTTTTTTTTGTACATAATTCTACATTTGTAAGTTCAACTTTCATGATAAAGAGATTGCATTACAGTACTTGTATTAGGTGAATTGAAAAATACTATTTTTTTTACAATGCAAATACTTGCAATCAAAAATATAAAGTGAGCACTGTACACTTTGTATTCTATGTTGTAATTGAAATCATATATTTGAAAATGTAGAAAACATCCACAAATATTTTAATAAATGGTATTTTATTGTTTAACAGTGCGATTAATCGCGATTACTTTTTTAAGCCTGTGACAGCCCTAGTAGTTAGTGAATTCAACTGATAACCGCCATCGAGATTTTAGAACTAGTAGATCTCATCCTCTCTCTCCTAGTTTTTATTCATAGATTGGAAGAAGGAAAAAAAGCTATCCTGCTTTTCAACTTCCAATTGGTGTCTGAACTTTGAATGAAATAGTCATTGAACTGAGCACCAGCAGAAAAGGTAGTGCTGTCAAATGCTGTTTTAGTACGTCAACCACCTCTGGTTCCAGTGAGTTCAGTGGTTTGACTTTCTTTAAAAATTGGCAGCAAACATGAGCTGCTAAATATTTTTATATATAATTAAAATGATTAATAAGTTTAGGTTGTCAATTTCATAGGTTGTCAATTTCAAATTTTAAATATTGGTTAAAAATAAACTTGTATTTAATGTATAGAATCGTAGGACTGGAAGAGACCTGAAGAGGTCATGTAGTCCAGTCCCATGCACTCATGGCATGATGAAGTATTAGTGGTTCTCCAGCAGAGGTACACAGAGGTCTTCCAAGGGTCACATCACTCATCTAGATTTAACAGGCTACATTAAAAGTATTAGCTAAGACAGTACAAACTAAAATTTCATACAGTAATTTCATACTCCTTTATCTACAATATACTGAAATGTAAGTACAATATTTATATTCCAATGATGTATTTTATAATATGGTAAAAATGAGAAAGTAAAGAATTTTTCAGTAATAGTGTGCTATGGCACTTCGATATTTTTATGTCTGTTTTAAATTAGGTGAAACTTGAGGTATACAAGACAAATCAGACTCCTGAAAGGGTATAGTAGTCTGGAAAGATTGAGAGCCACTGATCTAGACTATCCCTGACATGTGTTTGTCTAACCTGCTATTAAAGTTCTCCAATGATGGAGGTTCCGCAATCTCCCAGGGCAGTTTGTTCCAGTGCTTAACTATCCTCACTGTTAGGAAGTTTTTTCTAATGTCCAACATAAATTGCAGCAAGGGTAGTTTAAGACCATTGCTTCTTGTCCTATTCTTAGAGGTTAAGGAGAATAATGGTTTTCCCTCCTCCTCCTCCTTGTAACAACATTCTATATACTTGAAAACTTATGTCCCCTCTCAGTCTTCTATTCTCCAGATTGAAAAAATTGGGTTTGTTTAATCTTCCCTCATAGGTCGTTTTCTGTCATCTCTAAGGTGCCACAAGTTCTCCTTTTCTTTTTGTGAATACAGACTAACACTGCTGCTACTCTGATACCTGCAATTAATCATTTTTGTTGCTCTTCTCTGGACTTTCTCCAGTTTGTCCACATCTTTCCTGAAATGTAGTGCCCAGAACTGGACACACTACTCCAGTTGAGGCCTAAAAAGCATGGAGTAGAGAAGAATTATTATTTCTCATATCTTGCTTACAACATTCCTGCTAATACATCCCAGTATGTTTGCTTTTTTTGCAACAGTGTTACCCCGTTGACTCATATTTAGCCAGTGAACCACTGTGAGTACCAGATCCCTTTCTGCAGTACTCCTTTCTAGGCAGTCATTTCCCATTTTGTATGTATGCAACTGATTTGCTCCTTCTTAAGTGGAGTACTTTGCTTTTGTCCTTATTGAATTTCATCCTGTTTACTTCAGACCATTTCTCCAGTTTATCTAGATCATTTTGAATTTTAACCGTATCCTCCAAAGCACTTGCAACCCCTCTCAGCTTGGTATTGTCCACAAACTTTATAAGTGTTCTCTCTGTCATTATCTAAATCAAATAAGAAAAACAGTTTTAAATTTTAAAAAATCAAGTTTTTATTTAAAAAGCCATGGATTTTTATCCATTCTGCACTCTAATATGTTACTTTTCTGTGTTGGAGTAGCATAAATGGGGTCACTTTGAAAAAGTCTATGCGCTTTTTGAAGTAATACCTCTTGTTGGCTAGGTATTTGCTAGAAAATACATGAATATTCCTAGCCAGTGATAGTGAATTTTGTTCACTCCTAAAAGTGGTGGAAGCTGGTTCATTTTGAAACAAAAACAGTAAATGACATCTCTTGTAAAAAGAAATAGGAGAATATCTACTAATTTTGTGCCTTTGAGCCAACCTGTCTAAAAAGCTGTTTTAGCAGTTAGTACATGCAGTAGATCTCTTCACTTCATTTTGTATATTTCCAGTTATTCACTTGCAGTAGGCTACAATTGCTGTTTATCTGATATATTCTTAATGTTGACTTGAAACAACTGGAGCCAGTGCCTGGAGCAACTTCCTCCAAGGCTCTCAATCAGTTCGTTTTATCAAAGGGAGAACAGATCCAGCATCTCAAATTTCAGAGATCATATTAAAGAAATACATGTTTTGCTAACTTCTAGCTGAGTACAGATTGTGAACCCTTAGAGCTCTTGTAAGCGATAATGTATAAAGACACTTATAGAAGATCTAAAATAATTTCTGGTTCCCTTGCTGGAACTGTAAAGGTGAAGGAAAGAGGACATCTTATGTTTGTATGGTTTTAAATAGAATTTGTTAACTAAGGTGTCTGCATTTAAACAACGCTACCTCTGTAAGCTGAATGCCTTATCTTGAGGGGGAACATCAAATATGGCTTTTCTTTTAAGTTATTACGTACAAATAACTCATTGACTAAGACAAATTTCATATGTATCTAACCAGTCACTTAAATTGCTCCATCTAAAAAATGCTGAAGCATAGTGAAAATGTGGAAGTGAGTTTAATAAAGCTTGGGGCTCTGTTGAGATGCTTGTGCCCTTAGATATCTGCACCTCTAAGAGACAGAGAAATAAGAGTTTGAAAATGATCTGGAGAAACACTAGTTTCTAAAGCTTAAATTTCATCAAGCAAATGAAGCTACAGATACTGTTAGTATTGTTAAATATTTAGAAAGCCAAAAACGGATTATGGTTTTTATTTTTGCCTATAATATCTCTCTTGATCTAAACCAATGGAGCTTGTTTCTATTAGCAGCAGAGACTGAGAGCTGGAAAGGAGCAGACATTTTGTAAAGATTAAACACTGACTTTCAACTGCAAGTTACTGTAGTACCTGCAACAAGTTGGTTGGAGTGTTACTGCCCTTCATTTGCTAGGATTCAGAACTGCTTATTTGTGTCCTTAGGCCTTCTATTGCTAACACCAACATGGGATTCTCCTGCAACTCAAATTGTAGCTCTGCTTATGAAGCAGAGAATCTTTTCTCTATTCCCTCTGTTGCAATTAAGTTTTGAGTGGCTGTGATGTGTAGCATAGTAAACTGTGAAGTCCTGACCAGAGACAGATTTGTTATAGAATAGCACTCTATATAAAATGCTATATTTTAGTGTGTTCATTACCAATGAAAAATGGAATGGGGAGTGTTATTCAAGTTCTGAGTGATTTCAATAGGAGTGCTGAGGGTGCTCACTTACTAGTAGGATTGGGTCCCTAATGCACAGAAGCAGTGAGCAGTGGCAAATATTTTGGAACATAGGATCAAAATAGTCTATACTATACGATATTGGAAAAAATGGGCTGATTCCCATAAAATATAGTTCAGTAAGGACAAATATTGCAGCTCATGGAGGACTTAGAATGAATGAGAATTTTGAAAAGGCTCTGGGGTTTATAATCCATGATAAATTGAATCAGCATTGGAATGCTGTTGCTCAAAGTAGATCCTGTATTGGAGTGTGTTATGTAAAACAAGTGAGCTAGTTTTATATACCTTACATGCCCGAGCTTTACATTAGGATTCCGCATACTACGTTTTGTTTTTTAAATATCAGTTTGACAAATGGGTTGACATCAAAGGAAACGATAACAAGTTGAGGAAAATAACGAAGGAAAAAATAGGCCTCTTGGTTCTAGAGTAGATTGAGGGACACACGTGAGGTACGTCTACACGGCAACTGGGAGGCAAAATTCCCAACTCGGGTACATGAGCTAGGCTCTGCTTGCACTAGTGTGCCAAAAATTAGCAGTGTAGTCATGGCTACGCAGGCAGCAGATTGGGCTAGCTGCCTGAGTACATTCCCACCCAACCCCATGGTTACAGATTTGGACAGCTAGCTCTAACTCTGGCCATACCACTGCAGCCACGCTCCTATTTTTAGGCACTAACTCAAGCAGATCTAGAGTGTGTATAGTGTGTCCAAGATGCAGATCACCCTCCTAGCTGTTGTGTAAACATACCCACAGACAGTTCTAATTGTCTAATGAATAATATCTGTGCATAGAACAAAATTAATAGGCTTAAGCTGCACCTGGGCATAGTTAGTGATGATACTGCTCTTCATTTTTAACCTAACAGACAAGGAACTAAGTGAAGGGGGGTGGGGGGAGAATTGAATTTGACACATCTGTTTAAGAGCTCAAATTTTACCCCTTGGTGCTCTTGAGACAGGTACTGTAAAGAGAGTCTCTCTGGTCGAACTCGGTCCCTCTGGGTCAGGATTGAGAGAGAATATTCTGACAGCTATTTAAAATAAAAAAAAATCCACAATGCTGTAGAATGATGCATGATTATATATATTACAAGGTGTCTATTTATGAACAGATACAGTTAGTAGTGTGATCTGCTTTGTGTTTTTATTATTGTAATATAGACTCTACTTTCTTGCTGTAAAAAAACAAGAATTTTTAACCAAAAAGTTGGCCACTTGGCCTGGCTATGACCCTCTTGCCATCCATCCCCAGCTGTGCAAAGGATAAGGGAGTTAAGTGACTAAGTACTAACTAAGCCAAATGGGAGGGCTCTGAGTATGAAAAATACCTACAGAAGGCCTCTGATGGATATCTTCCAAGACTGTCGTACATGTGAGGCCGTGTTCTGAGCCTGAACCAAACTGAATTTTAGGCTAGATAGCAAGATAATTCAGTTGATCTCAATTACCTTGAAGCATAAGATTAGAGATGCAAAAACTTTATCTGTAAATAGCAAGATATTGAAGGGTGTATGTTAATTTGATTAGGTTTTTTGATGGTAAGGTTGATAGCATGTTCAAATTCATATACAGTGTAGCGGTAATTACTGTTAAAATTAACTAGCAGTTAGGTTTTTAACAATCATTTTGAAACTCCCCATAGTTGCCACCTCCACTTATGTTTCATCTTAGATATGTCCTGTGTGGGACTGAAAAGGTTGTGTGGCTTTTTTTTTTTTTTTGGTTAGCTGCTTTGCACAAGATGTGATATTGCCACAACGCAGCTCTACCCTTTGGGCTTCTCACTAGCTCTGTGGGTGTTCTTGAAACTTCTTTTGATAGAGTTGGTTAGGTGTGTGGAAGGGGAACTTGTATATTCCACTGCTTGTGATATACGTCAGCTCTGCTTCATGTGGGGGTTTTCTTGGCCACCATTTGGGTTCTTGCAGTTTTTCAGAACTATGGCTTTCAGATGAGCTGTGGTAATTGACCCTTCTTCCATATCCAGGGTTGATCTGCCTGTGAGTTCTCTTCAGTACTTGCTTAGACTGTGACGTTCTTCTGGAATTCAAGTTGCATAAATCAGGCAAGATCCTGTCTCTGTCTGACACACTGGCCACAGACATCCAACTAGTACTGGGATGAAGGATGGGAACCATCTGGCATATAATGGACTACATCTGTGATAGAGAGGGGATTTTGGAGGAGGCGGCCATGGCAAACTCCTTGCCCTTTGAAAATGAATGCATTAGGATCTTTAACAACTTGTATCCAAAAGGACCAACATTTTTAGCGTCATCTGAAAAATCAACACAGAAAAATTTGAGGGCCCTGCAGTTTTCTGTTGAAATAGAATGAAGGGCAAATAACTCCTGTGTAAATAGACCCTGAGGACCATAGACTTTTCTAGGGATTCTCTTCTGAAGCTAATGCTACTATTTAAAACAGGATGTACAGTGTGGCTGATTCTGTAATAGTATTATCATTAAGCTCACACTTATTCTGACCTTAATGTTATAAATAACTTGGTACTTTGAGTCCAAGGATCTAAACATGTAAGAAGAAAACAACTCACTTCTATAACGGATGTAGGTGGGTGGCATTTTTTAACAGTGGGTAGGGAAAATTGATGGACTGGTGGTGAAAGGAGGACCGTTCCAGTAGCAAGGGAAGGAGGTACTTGCCAAGGGACGATGGGTTGCTCCTCCCATGGGGGTCTCCAGCCAATCGCCTGTTTAGAGGGTCAGGAAGGAGTTTTTTCTCCTATGGGACAACTGATGGAGGACCAGGGAGTTTTGCCTTCCTCGCAGCATCTGCAAGCGACAGTGGGTTATATAGGCATGCATATGGTATCTAAGTAAAGTACTGAGATTGTGAAAAGTAAACACCACCACTCATGGCTGGTTTCC
The DNA here is from genome assembly GCF_009764565.3 of Dermochelys coriacea. Taxonomy (NCBI): domain Eukaryota; kingdom Metazoa; phylum Chordata; order Testudines; family Dermochelyidae; genus Dermochelys; species Dermochelys coriacea. Next base: position 43,447,340 of record NC_050069.1, on the reverse strand, counting down.
AGGGCATTTAAGAATAAAATGAATGGTGCCTAGGGGTAAAAGACCTGGGGTTCTGGTGTTGGGCCTTGCGCTCATGTGATTGGGTGAGACCTTGTGGCCTTTGCAGACTGAGGTCCCCACCCTGCTGTACCTTCTGTCCCCCACACTGGGGGGGAGGATATTGGGAATCAGAGAGAGAGCTCAGCCCTGGGAGGTAGGCTGAGGAGAGCCTACCCTGCATTATGGGTTATATGGTAAGGAGCCCTGTAAGCCCCACACTAGGATCAATTAAATGCTTGGTATAGGAGAGTATGGGTGATGGGCAGGTAGTGCCCCTCCTTTGTGTTATATGTTGTGGCCTGCCACTTAGTTCCAGGCATGTCTGTCCTTATTTTGCTACTGTTAACATCAAGTTTAACTGCAGCTTTTTAACTGTGTGAAATAGTGGAGGAGGAAGGAAAGACACCTATTGCTAAGTGAACTCTTCCTTCTCCCATTGGATGAAAATGGCAACTATACAGTCATCTTTAGGAGTAACCATTGCAGCTTTCATCTGGCCCCTTTAAGTTCATAATGAGCAAAATGTAGAGAGCTGTGAAGGGAGTTTCTAGCATCCATCCAATTAAAATTAAATTCAGCAGGCAGACTGAGACCGAAAACATATATTTCTAAGTCAAAATATTAATGTCCTCTTTATAGAGTGCTTTTCATCTGTATGATCCTGATGTACTAAGATGTACTCACTTTTAAAATTCACCAGTTATGTTGGCTGTACTTGCAAGAATGGAAATTAAGACTGATGAAGGGGACTTAGAAAAAAATACAGGGCTATGGGAATGTTGAATTAAATTCTCTTAATGCTAGTGGGGCGGATTTCAGAGGAGAGATAATAGCTTGTATCCTCTCTATTGGAGCTGTGCCAGAAGTGGGTTAAAGCTATGCTGGGCCTAGTGAGCTGTGACCTAGGTACCATGCCGTTAGACTAGTGCTATGAATCCAGGACTTGACTCCTCCTGTGGCTTTGAGAAAGTCACTTTGGTAAAGCTGAGGTAGAAAGGCAAATGCAGAATTGGGGGGGGAGGGGGTTGTGGTGGGAAATAATCCCTTCTTCATAGGGGGTGTCTGTGAAAATTAGATTGTAAAGAGCTTTGAAAATGGAATTGTTTATATAATTGTAAGTAGTGTTACTTTGAGTCTTTTTTTCTAAATAGTAAAAATTTAAGATTCCTGCTCCCCCTTCTAGAAGCAAGAAAAAAAGGATCATTAACTGTCACTTATCACTCCCCCTCAGTTACAAAGATCTCCTCCTCCTCCTCCTCTTCCCCCCCCCCCCCCAAAAAAATTCCTTCCTGGGTGAAAGCTAGTATCCATGCTCCCACTAGAAGGATACTTTTCATGGAGTTTCATATCAATCTTGGATTTAGAACTTTCCAACAACAAAGCTGACATCCTTAAGTGTATCACTGCCAAAGTGATGCAATAACTTGTAACTCACCCTAGCCTCCATGTGTGAAATGCTCAGATGTTGCCTAATGCTTGTTTGTGTCTTACTGTTGCATAACCTGACATATATCCTGTTACCATTGTTACTTTGTCCATGACCAAAATAACATTTGCTCCAAGTTGTGATTTCTAACCACTTCTAAAAGGACTTTCCTATCCAAGCTTAAGTGCTTGTTCTTTACGTCAAAAGCGTTTAATCCCTGCATAAGGATCCCGTGTCTAACATTGCAATGAACCTTCTCAGGGTGATTTGCAGGGCTGTCACACAGCTGATAATCTAGAAGTTTGACTAAACTATGTAGGTGCAGTTAGCTGAATTTTCCTGCCCAGTAGGGGCAATATCGCCTTTTGCCTTGCAGGAACTCATGATAATTCTCCCATAGGTCTCTAATCTCCCAGTGAGGTAGTAGTAATATCAGTTAATTTTCATTACAGAAGTGCATGCAGGCCCTGTCTGAAAACAGGACCCTATTGTGCTATACGCTGTACAAACACATAGTAAGAGAGAGTCCCAGTCCCCGAAGAGCTTATAAAACTAACAAAATGTGGAAGAAAGGAAGGAGCGTCCTCATCCCTGTTTTACAGATGGAGAACTGAGGTACAGAGGGAGAAAGTGACTTGCTCAAGATCACACGGGAAGCTTGTGGCTGAGTTTGGATCTCCTTAGTTCTGGATCTCCTTAGTCCAGCCCACTGCCATAACTACAAGGCCATCATCCTTCCTCTTATTCAGGAGCTTGTGACAATGCAGCCTCTTACTTTCCTTCTCCTTTCCTATTTGATTGTAGGTGAACTCGCCTGCACTTATTGAAATAAAACTCTTATTTGCCTGAGATCCTTGACTGGGAAGCATGGGAGGCCAAATTCTGCCCATGGTGACTCCTGTGCAATCCCACTAGTCAATAAAAGCAAAATGATGTTGGTCTCTGAGATTCTTGTATGCTAGTGTTGACTTTGCTAAAGTCAGCTGGTGCTAGGCTCCATGCATCTCTCCATTTTACAATGTGCATGAACTCTTACAACTAAGTTATTTTAATTCTGTTTAGCTACTGTAACAGATAGGATGCATTTCATCAGTATTAGAATATGAAAAGGATTTAACCCTCATCTGAAGTAGTTGTGTACCAATGCTATAGGTGTAAGCCAGTAAGCTTCTGTTAAGGTTCTCTTCTAAAATATGGAGAATGCAAACTGCTGATCTTATATTCAAGCTGACTGTGAAAATGCTGGTATACAAACAATAAATGACATGTTTCAGATTGGTAGCCATATTAGTCTGTATCCGCAAAAAAACTGAGGAATACTTGTGGCTCCTTAGAGACTAACAAATTTATTTGTGCATAAGCTTTCGTGGGCTAAAACTCACTTCATCGGATGCATGCAGTGGAAAATACAGTAGGAAGATATCTATATCTATATATACACACAGAGAACATGAAAAAATGGGTGTTGCCATACCAACTGTAACAAGACCAATTAATTAAGGTGGGCTATTATCAGCAGGAGAGGAAAAAACCTTTTGTAGTGATGATCAGGATGGCAAATTTTAAACAGTTGACAAGAAGGTGTGAGTAACAGTAGTGGGGGAAATTTAGCATGGGGAAATGGTCATTACATAAAGTAAAAACTCATCTACTCCCAGTCTTTATTCAAGTCTAATTTAATGGTGTCCAGTTTGCAAATTAATTCCAATTCTGCAATGTGTCATTGGAGTCTGTTTTTGAAGTTTTTTTGTTGGAGAATTGCAACTTTTAGGTCTGAAATTGAATGCCCCTTTGCCATGTACATTGGCCAAACCAGACAATCTCTATGCAAAAGAATAAATGAACACAAATCAGACATCAAGAATTATAACATTCAAAAACCAGTGGGAGAACACTTCAACTTCCCTGGACACTCAATTTCAGACCTAAAAGTCGCAATTCTCCAACAAAAAAAACTTCAAAAACAGACTCCAATGAGACACTACAGAATTGGAATTAATTTGCAAACTGGACACCATTAAATTAGGCTTGAATAAAGACTGGGAGTGGATGGGTCATTACACAAAGTAAAAACTATTTCCGCATGCTAATATCCCCCTTCCCCCCCCCTGCACCCACCACTGTTACACCTTCTTGTCAACTGTTTGAAATGGGCCATCCTGATTATCACTACAAAAGACTGGGCTTTTTTAATCCTGCTGATAATAGCCCACCTTAATTAATTGGTCTTGTTACACTTGGTATGGCAACACCCCTTTTTTCATGTTCTCTGTATGTGTGTGTATACATCTTTCTACTGTATTTTGCTCTGCATGTATCCAATGAAGTGGGTTTTAGCCCACGAAAGCTTATGCCCAAATAAATGACATGGAGCTAGTTCTCGATGAAGAATGACTGCTTGGAAACTTATCTACAAAATGGAAAATGGGTTTTGCAGAAGTGCTGAATGAAATTTTAAGCGGTGTAACTACTTGTGCTATTGAGTTGAACACAATATGTAACAAGATCCATAGGCACTAGAAATACTGCAAAAGTGGGGGACCAAGATGAGGTCAGGTGTCAGATATCAGCATGGCAGTAGGCAGACCCTCCCTTAGAGGGTCTAGTCTCAAGCTTTCCCTCAACCTGTTTCCTGATGGAGAATGAAGACCTCAATCTGGATACCCCCACAAAGGGCGCCCGCCCTGGGTGTGCACCCACATGTAAACTCTAGCATCTACTTCCGTGGCATGCAGCCTGCCTTCCAGAGCAGGGCAGCATCACAGAAGACCCTGTGGGTCTTGCTTGGCTCTCAAAGGCAACGCAGGCTCAATGACTGTAGCTTGCAGTGCACAGAGAATAGTAGTATACCAAAAGGCACTCTGGCTCCCATAAGCCAACATCAGAACCATGCTTCTGGGGTGTCCCTAAATTCAACTCTGATGCAGGCTTCAGCCTGATCACAGCTGCTCCTTAGAACTCACCATGAAAAGCAAAGGCACCTAGAAAACTAAGAGGAGAGCAGTGCCATAGCCCCTAGAGGGCCCTTCATGCCTGGCTGGCTCGGGCACTAGAGCAGACACTTGGATAGAATGATGCCATAGAAGAGCCTGGGTAGATATTCTCTCCTCTGATTCAGAGCTTCTCAGATTTGAGTGCTGGAGCAACCCTGTGTGCCAAGTCCTAATGTCATGCACTCAAATTTGGTCTAGCTGCCTGTCATGCCAGCAGAGAAGGGGCTCTGCCATTATGCCAACTAGCTCCAGTCAGGGCCAAAGGGGGGGCCTTGGGCTAAAGGGGGGCCTTGGGCCCTCTGCCCCCCTTGTAGTGCCATGCTAACTTCAGTTTCTCAAAAGTTCGTGGGTGGATGGGGGTTAATGGTCCTTTGCCCCCTCCTATTTCCATCACCCATGATATGACCCAAGAGTTAGTGAGGTGAACTGCAAGTCAGTGATTTGGGGTTTTGCTCCAGACTTTGCCCTTTACTCACTGGGTGACCTTGGCCAAGTTCATCTAATTTTTCTCTGTCTCGGTTTCTGATGGTACTCCAGATAGTTTGCTGTGCTCTCTCTGCTTGGCAGAGGCTGCTTCATTGGTGCTTGCTATCTACAAAACCCTAAATGTTCTAAATCCCAGTTACATCAGAGACTGCCTTTGTCCCCATCTGACATCTACATTCAACACTGCAGCTTGCAGTTCTTGAGTGGGAAGTGCCCAGGAGACAGGGCATTCTGGAATTTGCTATCACCAGAGGTATTCCTGAGGCTGAGCCTGGCCAACTTTTAGAGTGCAATGTAAGAGGCATCTCTTTAGCCATGCTTTCTTCTAACTGCTTCTGGAATCTGTTGGACTCCTCTTGCATTTAGTCTGCTCAGTACTGGTTTACAATGGTGCCGTGGCATTGGCCCCACACTGGGAAAGGGCCCATTATAGACCTGTCTAACCCATCCATGCAGCCAAGGACTGGCCCCTCGCCCAGGGCCCTCCAGCACCCAGGCCTTGCTATGTGAGCGGCTCCCAGCCAGCAGGTCCCACTCGCCTGTAGGGAGCTCGCCACCTAGCAATCTGGCTTTTCCATGTGGGCTGGCAGGGCTGCTGGCTGCGGAGCCGACGGGTGCGCCCTGGCTGGGCAGGCTCTGTGGGGGGAGAGGGAGGTTGCATGCCAGGGGTCTGTGAAAGGCAAAGCAGCCCCCTGTGGCTTGGAAGGAGCTCAGCCCAGCTGGCAGCCTGCGGCGCTGCAGGAACACACTGCCAGGTATCCGGTTAACACTGGTGACCGGACACAAAATATCCAGTTACCATGGGAACCCGTGCCAGCTGTGGGTGTAGTTTAAGCAGGCGTTGTCCCCCAGATCTCCCCCCACCCCTGCTTTCTCCGGAGCTCTGCTTAGCTGTCAGGGAGGGAAGAGGCTCCCTCTGTCCCTCTCCTCTGCTGAGGCTGGCTGGCAGCTCCAGGACGCTACCTCCTGGGTCCCTAGTGCCCGTGACCGTAATCTTCTATGTGTGCTGGGTCCCCTTTCTGGACAACTGATGAGTGCTGGGGGGAAGGAGGGCAGGGGTGGGGGTGAAGAAAGAAGCAGTACCAGAGCGGTAGGGTGGGAAGCTTGCACAGAACCTGCACACACACTATCCAGCTCTAGTATCCCTCGGATATATAAGGAACGAATTCCCACAGATTTGTAGGAAAAACGAAACAAACATCCTATTCTGGACACCAGTACTTTTACTTTTACAGTACCTTCTATCGAGGGGCTTCAGATTTATGATGCACTGTGTTCAATACTGTATTGAACTGTACTAAAAATCAAAGAAATCCTGTTTTGATTGCTGTGATGTATTTTTCTGTACTAGGATGCACAGGCAACCAAGTTATTTCCTTATGCTCAGCCTAGTTCCACAGGCCAATCCATCTTTGTATTTTTAAGGGGTTGCAAAAGCACTGGAAGAAGCTCAACACACAATGTTGTAGATCTCTCCCACCCCTCTCCCTCAAGGATTTTAAATCCACTTTTTAGCAGGCTATGATAGAAAGACTGGCTGAATAGGCTAAAGGCAGATTCTGTCCATTTGCTAAAAGAAAAGGAGTACCGGTGGCACCTTAGAGACTAACAAATTTATTAGAGCATAAGCTTTCGTGAGCTACAGCTCACTTCATCGGATGCAGTGAGCTGTAGCTCACGAAAGCTTATGCTCTAATAAATTTGTTACTCTAAGGTGCCACCGGTACTCCTTTTCTTTTTGCGAATACAGACTAACACGGCTGCTACTCTGAAACCTGTCCATTTGCTGATTCTCGAACAGTTCAATCTATCATAGAAGTACCTCCCATTTGATTTCTTTTGAGTTTCATTCCAAAAACTTAAAGCTAAATAAACCTGAAGTTAGTCCTCATTTTTCTGCCCCAACTCAAAGTAACTTCTTTCCCAAGTGGAAAATGTTGGGTAAGCATGGGATGTGATTCGAGATGGGAATGAGAACACATGCCAATTCCTGCTGACACGGTTCTTTTAAGTTGCTAATTTTCAGTGAAGTCCTTTTGTTCAGGGGGGCAGAGAACACAACAGGGCATAGTTCTGTTTTGTCAACTCCTAGTAATTCAAAAGTTGAAAGGCTTTAGATTAAGTTTGCTTAATGTTTGTACAGTGATTTTGAAGAGCTAAGATAGTACAGAAGTGCTAAATATTATGGCAACCATCTAAAGATCTGTCATTTCTAACTGTTACCTTTTTCTTACATTTTGCATGTTGCATCCGATGAAGTGAGCTGTAGCTCACGAAAGCTTATGCTCTAATAAATTTGTTAGTCTCTAAGGTGCCACGGGTACTCCTTTTCTTTTTGCGAATACAGACTAACACGGCTGCTACTCTGAAACCTTTTTCTTACAGAAAACTTAAAACAAACAAATGCAAACCGTAGGGGGCTGGTGCACACACAACTCATGCTTAAAAAACCTCATGTCAGGACTGCTGATCATACAATCTAGAATAGATAATACTTAGTCCTACTATGAGTGCAGGGGACCAGACTAGATGACTTCTTGAGGTCCCTTCCAGTCCTATGATTCTATTCTATGATTCTAATTGTGGAGGCGCTTAGTGACAGAATGGCCTGATGTGGTGAATCACTGGAGATTAACTGGGTATCATCCCACAAATAATATTTGGGTTCAATGTGAAAACAGTAATTCATTGTCTTCAGCCAGTGCAACAGTGGAAGGCAGCTTTCAGAGCAAGACAGTCTAAAATACAATGCCACCCAATATAATTTTCCCGCTACTACATCCTCTACTTCAGTGGATTTTACACCTGAGTGGTTTTCTTTTATGTAATAAAAACTGGCTGCCTCTTTGTCCACACTACACAATTTTTAGCGACACGGCCATGTCAACCCCTATGAGGGGAGATAGGAGAGTGCTCCTGCCAACAATAAGCTGTTTACACTGCCACTTGCCACCGCAAAACTTTTGTCTTTTGGGGTGGGGGGGGAGAGAAGGGGCTTGTCAGGGTTCCCTCCCCACTCTGAAATCTAGCATACAGCTGTGGGGACCGCATGAAAGACCCCCCTATACTTATTTCTACCAGCTTAGGTTACAAACTTCCCCAAGGCACAAATCCTACCTTGGATGAGTACTACTACCACCACCAAGTGAGTTAGACAAAGATTCAGGAAGAGGACCACTTGGAGTTTCTGTTTCCCTAAAATATCCCCCCCAAGCCCTTTCACCCCCTTTCCTGGGGAGGCTTGAGAATAATATACCAACCAAATAAGTAAACCAGATTCTTAAAAAACAAACTTTATTATAAAGGAAAAAAAATAAAAGAAGCCCCTCTGTAAAATCAAGATGGAAGGTAACTTTACAGGGTAATCAGATTCAAGACACAGGATTCCCGTCTAGGCAAAATTTTAAAGTTACAAAAAACAGGGATAAACCTCCCTCTTAGCACAGGGAAAATTCACAAGCTAAAAACAAAAGATAATCTAACGTGCCTTGCCTTATTTACTTCCTCTTTTTGCAATATTGAGACTCGTTTTAGGATGATTTTAGGAGAAGGAGTTTTCTGACCTGATGCTTCTCTGCTTCCCCAGAGAACACCCAAACAAAGAGCACACACAAAGCCTCCCTTGCCCAGATCTGAAAGTATCTTCTTTCCCCTTTGGTCCTTTTGGTCAGGTTCCAACCAGGTTATTTGAGCTTCTTAGCCCCTTACACGTAAGGAGGAATTCTAGGCTACCCTTAGCTGTTTGGTTATGACAGGGCTTTTTTCAGCACCTGTGAACGACTAAAGTTTTGTCGTTCAATCAGTCAGAGTGAGATAGGGTATATGGTGTAGAATTCATAGCTTGGGGAAAACACCTGCAGGGCTTGGCTTTGCCCTGTGCCCTGTGGAGAGCTGAGGGTAGAAGCATAGGGTTGAAAGGAGTGAGCAGGATGGGGAATGTTGCAGTGTTCATCCTCATACAGATGAGCCCCCCACTACCTGGGAGGAAGGAGGCCTAAGAGAAGGACTGTGCACCATTCCTTGTGCTCTTTACTCAGAAGTATCTGTTTGAAGAACTGAGTGTAGTGAGAGTAGAAGAAACTTGTTAATTTTACATAAATAAATAATATGTAAATATGTATGTAGGTAAATGTTTGATAACGTCATAATTTTTTTTGCAATAAGTAATTCATACTTAGGCTCTTCCCTCCCATCAGCCTTAGGCTCCTCATAACCTTAATCCGGCCCTGCCCATGGGACACTACAGCAGGAGCACCAGAACCTCCCCACACCTCGCCTCTTCCCCCTGAGGCCTCACCCCCGCCCCATCTCTTTCACACACACCCCAAGACCCCATACCTTGAAGTCCTGAATTTAATGTGAAATTGAAGGGCTGGGCTGAGGGCATTCATTTAGAGGCATGTGGAAGGGAGAGGAAAGAGAAGGTTCCAGACACTCTCCCTCCTGAGCAGGGATAGCTGTGAGTATGGTGTGGGGAATGGGATGGGACAAGAAGAGGAGCTAAATGCATAAATGGGTATTGTTGGGAAGGGAGGCAAAAATCCTAAAGCAGCCCAGTCAGGGGGTTGCTCCTCCTTTCTGGCCAGTTTGAAGGCCCACAGAGTTGTTTTTGGTTGGTGGTGACGGTGAAGCATATTTGACCGCATGCCACAGTCAGATTCCTGAACTCCCCAGAAGCACAGTAAAAATCCTCAGGTTCTGCTGGAGCCTTTTTAAAGCTTCGGACAACTGAATGTCTCTGACCCCAAACTGATTTGCAAGCTGTGTTCTGAAGCTATCATAAGAACAAATGAAGCCTTGAAACCAATTGCACCATTTTATAAATGGGGTGAAAAGGGGAGATGGGGATAATGGTGGAATATGGGTAGGAAGGGTTATCTTCCAGATCCAACATTGTTCAATGCATTGACAGTCCTTCTGGATTTCTTAGCTACTGAGGATGAGAAATAAAACCTACCGTTCTTAGCTACTGTTAGTTTTCAACTGAAATAAAATTCAAAACATTTAAAGGGGATCCGTGTCCCCCATGCCCAACCAAAATGTTGCTGTAAAACTAACATTTGAGGTAAGGGGGGGGGAAAACACACCTCCCTCACTCCTTCATGGAATGACGTATATAAACTGAACACTACTAGTCCCCTTATTGAATCGCCTAAACAGTAAGTTAAATTACTGTTCATTATCCTTCTCTCAGGAAAATTATGTTATCAGGTTCTGAAATATAACAAAAATATTGACATTCTTCCTTTGGGCCTTGCTGTATCACTGACTAGAAAAACTGGGACTGGAAAGATCAGACTAGAAGGAACTGTTCCAGCAATATTTAAAATTGGGTGGCCAGCCAAAGCAGGTGTAAAAAAGTGTTGGGTTAATTTTAGTTTTCTTTCTTTCACGGTTCATGTCTTCACAGTTGAAGAAGCTTTGAAGTTTTCTGTACCAGCTTGATTCAGCCATTAAACGCTTAGCCATTTGCTTCTTTGGCAACTACCCACAACTCCAAATTAAGGCTTTTGTTTATTTGAAGGCTGTATATGGTCCAGAAATTCTGTTCCAGAACTGTGCAGAGACAGCAAAATTCATTATGATCAATAAAAGAAAAGGAGTACTTGTGGCACCTTAGAGACTAACAAATTTATTAGAGCATAAGCTTTCGTGAGCTACAGCTCACTTCATCGGATGCATTTGGTGGAAAAAGCAGAGGAGAGATTTATATACACACACACAGAGAACATGAAACAATGGGTTTATCATACACACTGTAAGGAGAGTGATCACTTAAGATAAGCCATCACCAACAGCAGGGGGGGGGAAGGAGGAAAACCTTTCATGGTGACAAGCAGGTAGGCTAATTCCAGCAGTTAACAAGAATATCAGAGGAACAGTGGGGGGTGGGGTGGGAGGGAGAAATACCATGGGGAAATAGTTTTACTTTGTGTAATGACTCATCCATTCCCAGTCTCTATTCAAGCCTAAGTTAATTGTATCCAGTTTGCAAATTAATTCCAATTCAGCAGTCTCTCGTTGGAGTCTGTTTTTGAAGCTTTTTTGTTGAAGTATAGCCACTCTTAGGTCTGTGATCGAGTGACCAGAGAGATTGAAGTGTTCTCCAACTGGTTTTTGAATGTTATAATTCTTGACGTCTGATTTGTGTCCATTCATTCTTTTACGTAGAGACTGTCCAGTTTGGCCAATGTACATGGCAGAGGGGCATTGCTGGCACATGATGGCATATATCACATTGGTAGATGCACAGGTGAACGAGCCTCTGATGGTGTGGCTGATGTGATTAGGCCCTATGATGGTATCCCCTGAATAGATATGTGGACAGAGTTGGCAACGGGCTTTGTTGCAAGGATAGGTTCCTGGGTTAGTGGTTCTGTTGTGTGGTGTGTGGTTGCTGGTGAGTATTTGCTTCAGATTGGGGGGCTGTCTGTAAGCAAGGACTGGTCTGTCTCCCAAGATCTGAGAGAGCGATGGCTCGTCCTTCAGGATAGGTTGTAGATCCTTGATGATGCGTTGGAGGGGTTTTAGTTGGGGGCTGAAGGTGATGGCTAGTGGCGTTCTGTTGTTTTCTTTGTTGGGCCTGTCCTGTAGTAGGTGACTTCTGGGTACTCTTCTGGCTCTGTCAATCTGTTTCTTCACTTCAGCAGGTGGGTACTGTAGTTGTAGGAATGCATGATAGAGATCTTGTAGGTGTTTGTCTCTGTCTGAGGGGTTGGAGCAAATGCGGTTATATCGTAGCGCTTGGCTGTAGACAATGAATCCATTACAATCTACATACCACACAGACTATGCTGACAGCTTGTGCCACACACTCTCAAGGAAACTGCGGAACCACCTGATCAACATCCTCTACAGCAAACAGGGAAAGATTAAGAATGAGCTCTCAAAACTGGATACTCTCATAAAGAACCAACCTTCCACACAAACTTCCTCGTGGCTGGACTTTACAAAAACTAGACAAGCCATTTACAAAACACACTTTGATTCTCTACAAAAGAAAAAGGACACTAAGCTATCTAAACTACTATATGCCACAAGGGGCCACAACAATGGTTCCCGTAACCCACCCAGCAATATTGTTAATCTATCCAACTATACTCTTAGCCCAGCGGAAGAATCTGTCCTATCTCGGGGCCTCTCCTTTTGCCCCTCCACCCCCACGAACATGATACAGTTCTGTGGTGACCTAGAATCCTATTTTCGACGTCTCAGACTCAAGGAATATTTCCAACACACCTCTGACCAACATATTAACCCACAGAGACCTTCCTGCCAACACTACAAAAAGAAGGATTCTAGGTGGACTCCTCCTGAAGGTCGAAACAGCAGCCTGGATTTCTACATAGACTGCTTCCGCCGACGTGCACGAGCTGAAATTGTGGAAAAGCAGCATCGCTTACCCCATAACCTCAGCCATGCAGAACACAGTGCCATCCACAGCCTCAGAAACAACTCTGACATCATAATCAAAAAGGCTGACAAAGGAGGTGCTGTCGTCATCATGAATAGGTCAGAGTATGAACAAGAGGCTACTAGGCAGCTCTCCAACACCACTTTCTACAAGCCATTACCCTCTGATCCCACTGAGAGTTACCAAAAGAAATTACAGCATTTGCTCAAGAAACTCCCTGAAAAAGCACAAGAACAAATCCGCACAGACACACCCCTGGAGCCAGGACCTGGGGTATTCTATCTGCTACCCAAGATCCATAAACCTGGAAATCCTGGACGCCCCATCATCTCAGGCATTGGCACCCTGACAGCAGGATTGTCTGGCTATGTAGACTCCCTCCTCAGGCCCTTCGTTACCAGCACTCCCAGCTATCTTCGAGACACCACCGATTTCCTGAGGAAACTACAGTCCATTGGTGATCTTCCTAAAAACACCATCCTAGCCACTATGGATGTAGAAGCCCTCTACACCAACATTCCACACAAAGATGGACTACAAGCCGTCAGGAACAGTATCCCCGATACTGTCACGGCTAACCTGGTGGCAGAACTTTGTGACTTTGTCCTGACCCATAACTATTTCACATTTGGTGACAATGTATACCTTCAAATCAGCGGCACTGCGATGGGTACCCGCATGGCCCCACAGTATGCCAACATTTTTATGGCTGACTTAGAACAACGCTTCCTCAGCTCTCGTTCCCTAATGCCCCTACTCTACTTGCGCTACATTGATGACATCTTCATCATCTGGACCCATGGAAAAGAAGCTCTTGAGGAATTCCACCATGATTTCAACAATTTCCATCCCACCATCAACCTCAGCCTGGACCAGTCCACACAAGAGATCCACTTCCTGGACACTACGGTGCTAATAAGCGATGGTCACATAAACACCACCCTATATCGGAAACCTACTGACCGCTATTCCTACCTACATGCCTCTAGCTTTCATCCAGATCATACCACTCGATCCATTGTCTACAGCCAAGCGCTACGATATAACCGCATTTGCTCCAACCCCTCAGACAGAGACAAACACCTACAAGATCTCTATCATGCATTCCTACAACTACAGTACCCACCTGCTGAAGTGAAGAAACAGATTGACAGAGCCAGAAGAGTACCCAGAAGTCACCTACTACAGGATAGGCCCAACAAAGAAAACAACAGAACGCCACTAGCCATCACCTTCAGCCCCCAACTAAAACCCCTCCAACGCATCATCAAGGATCTACAACCTATCCTGAAGGACGAGCCATCGCTCTCTCAGATCTTGGGAGACAGACCAGTCCTTGCTTACAGACAGCCCCCCAATCTGAAGCAAATACTCACCAGCAACCACACACCACACAACAGAACCACTAACCCAGGAACCTATCCTTGCAACAAAGCCCGTTGCCAACTCTGTCCACATATCTATTCAGGGGATACCATCATAGGGCCTAATCACATCAGCCACACCATCAGAGGCTCGTTCACCTGTGCATCTACCAATGTGATATATGCCATCATGTGCCAGCAATGCCCCTCTGCCATGTACATTGGCCAAACTGGACAGTCTCTACGTAAAAGAATGAATGGACACAAATCAGACGTCAAGAATTATAACATTCAAAAACCAGTTGGAGAACACTTCAATCTCTCTGGTCACTCGATCACAGACCTAAGAGTGGCTATACTTCAACAAAAAAGCTTCAAAAACAGACTCCAACGAGAGACTGCTGAATTGGAATTAATTTGCAAACTGGATACAATTAACTTAGGCTTGAATAGAGACTGGGAATGGATGAGTCATTACACAAAGTAAAACTATTTCCCCATGGTATTTCTCCCTCCCACCCCACCCCCTACTGTTCCTCTGATATTCTTGTTAACTGCTGGAATTAGCCTACCTGCTTGTCACCATGAAAGGTTTTCCTCCTTCCCCCCCCTGCTGTTGGTGATGGCTTATCTTAAGTGATCACTCTCCTTACAGTGTGTATGATAAACCCATTGTTTCATGTTCTCTGTGTGTGTGTATATAAATCTCTCCTCTGCTTTTTCCACCAAATGCATCCGATGAAGTGAGCTGTAGCTCACGAAAGCTTATGCTCTAATAAATTTGTTAGTCTCTAAGGTGCCACAAGTACTCCTTTTCTTTTTGCGAATACAGACTAACACGGCTGCTACTCTGAAACCTGTGATTATGATCAATGTGCATTTTGCCCAGTCAGAATTGCAGAGTCACACCCCCAAAGATGGGGATAGTCCTCGAGGTCAATGTTTTTTGTTTGTTTAAATAGTGCAGACCCCAAGCCAGAAGGAAGGAGTCTGCAATGCATTCTTGTTCTTTACTGTGTTTCTTTCGAGGGTAAATGTGATATTTATGTGTGGCGGCTCTTTCATCTTAAACTCATCATGTCTGCTAATCTTGAAAGTGGCTCTCCCATCTTCCCTTCACCTCCTCCTGCTCATTCTTTCTGGTGTCTTCTCACTCCTACAAGCTGCTGCCTCCCCTCCTTGCTACAAGAAATCCCTTTATTGCTCCTTCTTGACACGCCTTCTGGGTGCTATCCATGATACACCCACACCTTGAATACTGCATGCAATTCTGGTCACCCTATCTCAAAAAAGATATATTAAAAATGGAAAATGTACAGAGAAGGGCAACAAAAAAGATTAAGGGTAAGGAACAACTTCCACGTGAGAAGAAATTAAAAAGACGGACTGTTCAACCTGGAAAAGAGATGATTAAAGGGGATATGACAGAGATCTGTAAACTCATGAATAGTATGGAGAAAGTGAATAAGGAAGAGTCATTTACCCTTTCATGTAACACAAGAATCAGGGGTCACCCAATGAAATTAATAGGCAGCAGGTTTAAAACAAACATAAGGAAGTACTTCTTCATACAATGCACAGTCAACCTGTGGAACTTGTTGCCAGGGGATGTTATGAAGGCCAAAAGTATAATTAGATTCAAAAAAAGAATTAGATAAGTTCATGGTCAGGGATGGTCAGGGAGGCAACCCCATCCTCTGGGTGTCCCTAAACCTCAGTCTGCCAGAAGGTGGGACTGGATGACGGGATGGCTCACTTGATAATTGCTTGGTTCTGTTCATTCTCTCTCAAGCATCTGGCACCATCCGTTCTTGGAAGACAGAATATTGGGCTAGATGGACCATTGGTTTGATCCAGTAAGGCTGTTCTTATGATAGAAACCAGGCCTCCAAAAGCATTAATCTCTTCAATCCTAAAATTACTATGGTATGCTGGGAAACAGCTGACTTTTTTTCAAATAAAAACCTGTGGTAGATTATTTTTCTGATGTGTGCGAAGTGGTAAGTAAGCAATTATTTCCCCTGCAGGCTGTATGTATTTTTAAGATGGGAAGATATAGCACTTATTTTTTTCTCTAGTCTAGTTTTCACTGTTGATTTAATATTTATTTTACTATATACATAGTTGAGTTTTTAAAAGTTGTCTTATCGAGTAAGGAAATCAGAAAGCAGCCTTACAATTCTGATTGAGTAGGCATGCAGAAAGCATTAGAGAGGCTTCATCTAAAAATCATGATTATTGATGGCATCCACAGCTTTTGCACCCCTTTTCATGATGAACAGGTCAAACAGATTCAGGACAGTTCAAGGGCCTTTCTACACACAAAAGCAGTGCAGCTTTAATTATACCAGTATAGTTAAGATAATACTACTCCTCTAGTGTGCATACAGTTATATATACCAGCTATTAACAGTACAGGAAGGGGAATAAGTTATACTCCTATAAACACTTTTACATTGATCTAACTGCATCCATTATGGGGTTGTAGTGGTATAACTATGTTGGTAAAAGAAATCACATCCCAAAATAGAAAAGGAGTCCTTGTGACACCTTAGAGATTAACAAATGTATTTGAGCATAAGCTTTCGTGAGCTACAGCTCACTTCATCGGATGCAGCTCACGAAAGCTTATGCTCAAATAAATTTGTTAGTTTCCACAAGGTGCCACAAGTACTCCTTTTCTTTTTGTGAATACAGACTAACACGGCTACTACTCTGAAAATATCCCAAAATAGTTATAAAACTGTGTATAAACCAGTGTTTTCCTCAAGAATTTAAATGGGGGGAGGTGTTTGAATTTATAGGGGGGTGCTAGGGAGGGCTGAAGAGGGGTGAGACCATGAGGGTGAAAGTGGGTTGTCTGGCACCATAGTAAAAACTGAAAAATGTTTCATAACTATTTTATTAGTTTTAACTCATGTTTTAAAATCATCACATAAATTAAAGTTGGCTACTCAAGCCTTCTATGAAGCACTATATCTACATCCTTCTTGGTTTCTTGTTATAATTTTGCACAACTCTGTTAATGAAGTTCTTGAATGCAATGCGTTCATCTTTGGTGGCTTCTTGTGTGTCTGGTACTTCCATTCCTTCAATTGATATGCTCATTAGTTCATTCACATGATCAGGCAGAAGGCGACTTCTTTCAGAACACAAAATTCTATTCGATGATGAAAAAGAAAGCTCAACTGTAGCTGTTGGGATTGGAAGTAGCAAGCGATTAATTCCTACTTCTTTCATCCCAGGAAACATAGCACAAAGATTGGGTTGAGCCACTAGTGATGATAAAAAAGAAGTTGAAGTCAAATCTTCATTCATTGGTCGCATGGTATTCCTCTCTGTGTTCAAATTCTCTATTCTGTCCTGAGCACATGGCAGCCCCATTGCTGGTAGTGCCTCACTCACTCAATTGTCAGTGTTTTATAGGACAAGGATCTGTAAAAGCTACCTAGAGGTTGAGTAGAATCTAGAAGTCGCTGTTGTAGATTTTTAAGAATCAAGTCTGTGTACTTTTTCAGTTGTCTTAACAAACACTTCTTGTCCTCTTCACTTAAAGATTCAATATAAATGCCTTCATTAGTCTACTTCTGGACTGAAGTCTTTGCTTCTTCCAGTACTTTTTCAATGGATAGCTCTCTGATTGATCCAAATGTAGCTTCTATTGCTGGACAAAGTTCTACTACTGTTGTAGCAGATGCCTGGATCGCATTGTTTAATGATGCAAGTGGTTTCAACAGTAGAGTTACAAGGGAGAGAATAGCAATAGTTTTCTCTGAACGTAGTAGCAAAAGTAATCCACCAGCCTCACTCCTTAGATCCATCCTGTCTTGGTAGATACTTTCCAAAGCCATATAATGGCTGGAGTAATTTTAAGACAACAGCCAAGAATTGCTCATGAGAAAGCCAGAGGGTTTTCCCAGGTTGGACTAATTTGAACTTCAGTCCCAGTGTATCTTCTATATTTTCCAAGATATTCAGTCTTTTTGGACTCTTGCTGAAAAAAGAATATAATGAAGACATTACATTTATAGCTTTTTAAATGTCTTTTGAAGAGTCTGCAGCTCATACTAACGCTAGTTGGAGTAGATGGCCTCTGCAGTGTGTATAGAGAGATTAGGGTTACACTTTTCTCTGAGCAAAGTTTGTACTTCACCATGTCTTCCAGAGAAGTTTGCAGCTCCATCAAATGCACAAGCAGCCATCTGTTTGGGGTCCAAGTGACAAGCATTTAACTCTTCTAAGATGTGGGTTGTGACAGATGCAGCCGATGTATCTTCTATAACTTGAACATCGAGAAATGCATCTACTGGCCTACCATGGACATCAAAATAACGTACACAATGACTTGATGCCCATTTGCATCAGTGCATTCATCATCCATGTATGCAAATTTTTTGAATGTGGTGAGAGAGTTTTTCACTTTTTCAACTGTTGAGTCTTTCACTGTTGCACCACATGCTTCTAGCTAGTCAGTTGAGTTTCTTGCAGAAAGATAGTGAGCATTTGCTGGTCTTGTTCAGAACCAGTGTTCAACTTCAGGATGAATAAGTGACAATGCACATAACATTGGCTTTCAGTTTGTATTGTGTGGTATCTCTTGCTTAAATGAAAAAGTATAATGCCACAGCTGTGTGTGTTCACATGAACTGTGTTGTGTCTCCAGCATTCTTAACAGCCTCATTAGCACTCACTGGTGTTGTCCTTGGTGGAGACCCAGTGGAGACTCAGAGTTCAGAGGTCCTTTATATGAGTTCACCTCCCAGGTGAGGGGTAAGAAGGCACCTTGTTCGTTCCTCCAACTGCTCACTGTTCGCTCTAGCCACTATTGTTCATCGTGCCATTGTTCACTCCATCGATCTGTTGCCAATGGCCCTGAGCCATCACCTTCTGCTGCCACCTGCCACTATGACCTCTGTGAGTTGGTCTCTTGAGGTTCCAGCTGAGCTCTCAGTGGGGGAACCTTGCTGCTAACAGACTGGGCTGTCTCTTCCACAGAAACACTGTCCCACAGCAGGTCTAAGTACTTAGACCTGATTATCAGTGATTTCAACTGTAGTGGTCACTTAACAAAACAAAAGACTATCTATGGAGCCTAATCAGCTCTATCTTTAAACAGTGGAGAGGGGCAGGTCAAATAGTACTTGTGACTCAGGCAGACCATCAAGCAAAACACCTGTCCCCACCCTCTCTCTTGATGCCCTCAATCAGCACAGGCTAAGTACAGTTCTACTGCCCTTTACTTATACAATAAGAATAACAACATTTCATTACCCCCCCTCATTCAAGTGATTTGTAACCCAGCTCCAGCCAAAATCTTTCACTTGGGGAACACAGCTCTGTTTGCTGGATACCTAGGTAGATTAGGTGTGAATGTAAATACAATCTGGTCCCCTTTCCCCCCAGCTCATCGCTAGCTGTCAGGGAGAGCTTATTTATGGCCTGGCTACACTTGCAGATGTAGAGCGCTTTGAGTTAAACCCACCTTCAGAGAGCGCAGTAGGGAAAGCTCTGCAATCTGTTCACACTGACAGCTGCAAGTGCACTGGTGTGGCCACATTTGCAGCACTTCCAGCGGCATTGGGAGCAGTGCAATATGGGCAGCTATCCCACAGAGCACCTCTTCCCATTCTGGTGCTGTGGCTTGTGGGAAGGGGTGGGGAGGGCGGGGCATTCTGGGTCCTGTCCCAACACCCTGTGATGCATCGGTTCGCATCCCAGCAATCCCTGTGCTTCCGTCCACATTTGGCGCCATCTTTCAATGGTTTGTGTACTGTGCGCTGTGTCTTCCCTTTCGGTATGTGCGAATGGAGCCCAAACGGCTGAGGAGTATGCTGATGAGTCTTGCCAGCACGTCACGTTTGGCAGTTGAGTTATTCTTTATGATCCAAAGTAACAGTGAGGGCTCCGACGATATCGACTTGAGTAACACATATGACATGAGTTTGCTTGTGGCATTCACGGACATGCTCACCACCGTGGAATGCCGCTTTTGGGCTTAGGAAACAAGCGCTGAATGGTGGGAACACATCGTCATGCAAGTCTGGGATGATGAGCAGTGGCTGCAGGATGAGAAAAGCCACTTTCATGGGACTGTGTGAGGAGCTCGCCCCCACCCTGCGGCGCAAGGACACGAGATTGAGAGCTGCCCTGATGGTGGAGAAGGGGGTGGCTATTGCAATCTGGAAGCTGGCAACTCCAGATAGCCACTGATCGGTTGCTAACCAGTTTGGAGTGGGAAAGTTGACTGTTGGAATTGTGTTGATGCAAGTTTGCAGGGCCATTAATCGCATCCTGCTCAGAAGAACTGTGACTCTGGGTAATGTAAAAAGAAAAGGAGTACTTGTGGCACCTTAGAGACTAACAAATTTATTTGAGCATAAGATTTCGTGAGCTACAGCTCACTTCATTGGATGCATTCGGTGGAAAATACAGTGGGGAGATTTATATACACACACAGAGAACATGAAACAATGGGTTTTATAATACACACTGTAAGGAGAGTGATCACTTAAGATGAGCTATTACCACCGGCACAAAAGCGTGGAGCTCCGGCAGCAAAGCATGGATCAACTAATAAGCATAATGGAGTGCCAAGCGGAGTCTATCCAGGCGCTCATAGCCATGCAGGCGGAGCACTACCGTGCCCGCCCCACCCCTGCAGCCATTGTCCCAAACTCTTTCCCTTGTGCCCTCATGTCACCTTTTTTGTGAATACAGACTAACACGGCTGCTACTCTGAAATCTGGGTAATGTGCATGACAGTGTGGATGGCTTTGCACAAATGGGTTTCCTAACTGCGGAGGGGCGATAGATGGCACACACCTTCCAATTCTGGCACACACCTTCCAAGCCACCTAGTCTCCGAGTACATTAATCGGAGAGGGTATTTCTCTATGGTTCTCCAGGTGCTTGTGGATCACTGTGGGCATTTCACTGACATTAATGCAGGTTGGCTCGGAAAGGTGCATGACGCACACATCTTTTGGAACACTGGCCTGCTCAGGAAGCTGCAAGCTGGGACTTTTTTTCCAGACCAGAAGATCACCGTAGGGGAAGTCGAAATGCCCATTGTGATCCTTGGAGACCCCGCTTACGCTTTAATGCCATGGCTCATGAAACCTTACACAGGGAGCCTTGATAGCAGCAAGGAGTGGTTCAAAAACTGGCAGAGCTGGTGCAGAATGACTGTGAGTGTGCTTTTGGCCATTTAAAGGGCAGCTGGTGCTCTCTGTATGGGAAGCTGGACCTGGCCCATGACAGCATCCCCGCGATTATATCCACGTGCCATACCCTCCAAAACATTTGTGAAGGGAAGGGTGCACGATTCACTCAGGCATGGAACTTGAGGTTCAACATCTGGAGCTGAATTTGGTCAGAGAGCAGGGCTATTAGAGAGGCCCAGCGCAGGGCTGCAAGGATTAGGGATGCCTTGAGGGAGCAATTTGAGGCTGAAAGCCACCAGTAATGTCTGGTGCCCTGCACAGGAGTGAAGTGCAGTGGTTCCAATGTTAGTAGGAATCTGTGTTTGCTACACTGACTTGCAGTGCCTGTATCTTTCCTGGGCTAAAGTATCTTTTACTTTATGCAATAATAAAGAATGTTTTCAAAGCCAAAAAATCCATTTATTGAAAAGAAACACAACTGGTTGGCAAAAAGAAAAGGAGTACTTGTGGCACCTTAGAGACTAACAAATTTATTAGAGCATAAGCTTTCGTGAGCTACAGCTCACTTCATCGGATGCGTCCGATGAAGTGAGCTGTAGCTCATGAAAGCTTATGCTCTAATAAATTTGTTAGTCTCTAAGGTGCCACAAGTACTCCTTTTCTTTTTGCGAATACAGACTAACATGGCTGCTACTCTGACAACCGGTTGGGAAACAGAAAGGGCAAGGGGGTGGGGTTGGGAACAGTTCAATCACAGATTTGCATATGTCCTGTTATCATACTCAGCCTTCCTGTCTGGAGTGTTGTGCAATGAATGCTGCATTTCAGGATGGGTATACTCTGTGGTGATGGGGGTTGAGTGCAGTGGGTAAGGGTCGTAGTTTTCAGGGCTGGGTGGTGAAGCTACAGGTGTTGGAGGCAGCTGGTGGCGGTAAGAACCCGGATTTTGGGGAAAGTGGGTTGGAGGTGACATGGGGGCACAAGGGAAAGAGTTTTGGGACAACGGCTGCAGAGGTAGGGCGGGCGCAATAGTGCTCTGCCTGCATGGCTATGAGCGCCTGGATAGACTCCGCTTGACACTCCATTATGCTTATTAGCCGATCCTTTGCTGCCGGAGATCCATGCTTTTGTGCCGGTGCTCCTCATTCTGCTGGCGGATCCTCCTTTCACTGTCCAACCACTCCTGCACTTTTTGATTTTCATTACTTGAATGCTGCATTACTTCATCCAACATGTCTTCCTTGCTTCTTCGGCCTCTTTCTGATTCTTTGAAGTCTTTTGGCCAGTGATAACATGGATGGCTGAGATCTCAGGTTTGCATTTTAACAGAGGCAGCATTGTTCACACCAGACAGAGCAATGATTCCCCCGTATTTAAGTGTAAGCACAAGTCTACACAATAGCATAATTTGCCCACCCCAAAGCGAGCGCACATAACCCATGGGAACCCCAAAATGATGAGTAAGCACAAGGTCAAGCGTGACTGATTGTTGTGTCCCCACATTTTCCACAGGAGTTCATCCTGGAAGATATCTCGCTGCTGAGGGTCATCTGGGAAGCAATGGAGGGTCTTCTACTGCAATGCGGCTTCCTCCCTGGGACATATGCAGCTTGCCTGTATGCAGCAATGGTCCCCCTGCCCCTCACGGCACAGTGGCGCAGACAAGTTAGCCTTACTGAGACAAGGTCCACAGTGGCTCTCCCAAGAAACCTGTGCAAGTGCATTGCCCAAGTTCTCGATAAGACCTTTGAAGAGATCACTGAGGCCAATTACCACGATGTGAGAGAGCACATCAACACCTATTCCAAATCTAGGCATGCATGCAGCCCTAACCCCCCTCACCTCAAGAGCCCGCACCAAGAAACTTCCTTCCCAAGATAAAAGCCGCTTACTGGGAACCTCCTCTGGTGTTTTGTCCTTCCCCAAGCACCAGCCGCCGCGACTGACTACCTTCCTCCTGGCTTGAGAACAGCTCCTGGCTGCATGCATCTAGAGATTCTGGGGTGTCTTCATCTACCTCAGTACCCTTGCTCCTGTTTTGCTCCTCTTCCTCCTCCTCCTGCCATGTTGAACTGGGCTCTGAAGTGTCCATGGTGGTACTCAGAGTGGAGGTGGGGTTGCCCTCAAGTATCATGTTCAGCTTTTTGTAGAAACGGCAGGTCACAGGGGCAGCACCGGAGTGGCTGTTTGCAGCGTGGGCTTTGTGGTAAGCATTCTGCAGCTCCTTCACTTTAACCCTGCACTGCTGTGCGTCCCGGTCATGGCCCCTTTCCATCATGTCCCTTGATATCTGCCCGAAGGTATTGTAATTCCTATGGCTGGAGCGCAGCTGGGACTGGACAGCTTCCTCCCCCAAACACTGCTGAGGTCCAGCACCTCGCCATTGTGCCATACTGGGGCTCGCCTGGCACGTGGAGGCATGGTCACTGGAAATATTCGCTGAGCACTCCACGCCTGGCTGAGCAAACAGGAAGGGAATTTTGAAAATTCCTAGAGAATTTAAAGGGGTCTGACGGTTGGTCACCTGCGGGCAGGACAGTAGAGTTCAAAGTGATGACTGGAGTGGCTAGAACAGGCATTGTGGGACACTTCTGAAGGCCGATCAGAGCGCACTAACAGACCAGGGCATCCACACTGGCACTGCGGTGCTCCAGCGGGGGCACAGCAAACATTATTCCACTCGCCAAGGTGGAGTACTAGGAGTGCTCTAGCCATGGAGTCAGAGCGCTCTACGTGCCTTGCCAGTGTGGATGGGTAGTGAGCTAGTGCACCCAGGGCTCCTTTAATGCGCTCTAACTTGCAAGTGTAGCCAAGACCACAGACTTTGTTTACAAATCATAATTTGAAATTATTTGGTTGGCCAACATCACCAAAATGAATGCACTGACATTGTCATAAAAACTAACAGATGTATAAGGAAGTTGGTCTATGTTCATACTTTTCAGATGTATTATACTTTTTCAGATAGACATATTTTATCATACACTTTATACGCTTTTAATGTGTGTATTAATGTTTCAATTTCAATTCAAATTTCCAAACAATCACTACATAGGCAACACAAAACTGAGGGCGGGGACTGGGGTGTGTGTGTGTGTAGGGAAATCCCTGGTATAAACTAAGAAGATAAAAAGGCCTTGAGTAAGGCAAGCAGGATTTGGCTTGAAGACCTAGAAGCTTGTGATATTCAGCTGTGTATTAAGGATTTATTTTTGGTTAGTGGTGGAACAATGTGGCTTTATAGCAAAACGCAAGACATGCCAGTAGAGAGAGGATCCTGTAGCGTCCTCCTCTGCCTTGCACTTTGGGTAGCCAGGTATATCTCTTCAGCATGACTGTAATACACATCCATTTTATAACCACTTTGTATAGGTGTAAATGACTACACAAGATGCAAGACGGAGAAGAATGAGGTCTGCAGTCATCAAGTAATTCCCTCTTGCTGATCAAATTCTTCCCTTTTTCATTGTCTTCCCATCTTTGCTTCCAGGTCAGTAAGTCAAACAGCTATTCCCCGGACTCTGATTGTCTGGACAGAAGGCAGCACAGCAAATACTTCGACTTAATCAGCTCCAGCATTTAGACAAGAGAATCATCTGTCTGAACATCAACATTTCCAGCTGACTTTAGGGTGCAATGAAAGCAGTGTGTTGCCAACTTGTGATATTTGTTTTTTTCTTAAATCCCCAGCTCCTAGAGTTACGGGAAGTGCATAAAAATCTCAGCATTAATTTAAAAAACAGTAAATTGCTAGCCTTTGTGGTTTGGAGAAAAGCTGGAAAATGACCCCAAAAGGCTCAAAACCCAGAAGGTAAATAAAGATCCAAAATATATTTTTAAAACTCATGATTTTAAGCCAGTTGAATGATTTTTAGGGGCCTAACTCATAGTTTTTGGAAATGGCAATACTGTGTAGCTGATCATTTTCACCTTTCTTTTTATTTTGCATATTTTGTATCTTCATATTCAGTGTTTTGTTTTTGGTTGTTTTGTACCTATGGCATTCTTTTATGGTTAATAAATTTATCTAGTTCAAACATTGTGTAGCCAATGCATTTAAAAAGTGATGCACCCGAATAACAAGTTAAGGCCTGATCATGCATTCTTTACTCAAGCAAAATTGCCATTGACTTTAATGGTAAATTACATAATGGTCTAAATATATAGATTTTTTTTAAAGCAAGCAGAAAATCCCCTCTGGATAATAATACTCAGTGCTTTTATAACACTCAGTGCTTTCATTTTCAAAGCACTTTGCAGATGTGAATCAGTCTTAAAATCCCCTGCCTCACACCTGGATGTTCTGATTTTCCACTTTACAGGAGGAGAAACAGGAGCAGGGAGGTAAGGCTGACATTTTCAAACATGGCCATTCATTTTAGGCACCTAATTTGAGACACAGACTGATCAGGCCTGTTTCAAGTATCCTCTGCCAGGTGGGTAGGGAAGGAGATGAGTGTTTTGGCTAGTGTGAGGTGGCAGTGACTAGGGAAGGCACTCCTGGCGTTGTAGCCTGAATCAGGGAAGGGGAGCAGGTGCCGGCAGCATCATCATCACTGAGGCCTTGGACAGGGCCCCAAGCTGGGGGCAGCAGACAATAAGACAAGAGATGGCACTAATTTTAAGCAGTCTGCTAACATCACTTTCATGAGCAGTCTCTTGTCTATATTGGTGAGATGAGGAAGGGAAGGGATGGTTGGTTGTGTGCTGCTGTGGAAAGGAATGGGCTCAGACTAAAGAGGGGGAAGAAAGAGTTGGGATTGAAATGAGAAAATAGGAAGGAAAAGGTAAAGGTTAGAAAGAAAAAGCAGGCAAGAAATTAAGAACCCACACAAGTGGCAGGTATTTGCTAAAAGCCAGATCCTCAGCTGCTGAGAGTCAATGTAGCTCCATTGAAGTCAGTGGAGCTACACTGGCTTATATGAGGATGTTTAAAAATTAAATTTATATGGATCCCTTCTTCCACCACAACCCCCTTCCTTTGCCCTGTATGCTAAGACTATAGGAGGTAATGCCCTGGTCCTGTGATGCAGTCCTGTAATGCAATCCGCTCTGGTCCATTCATGGGGATTCTTCAGGGGTGCAAGAGTCCAAGCAAATAGATCACATTGCAGGATTGGGACCATGTTTGTATTTTAGCACATTTTTTTTACTGGCATTTTTCAAATCGTGTCTGTGACTCCCTTGCAGTATTAAGGCCCAGTCTTGCATTATGTAGCACGTAGGCAGACTGCTGCCTTCACATGCTCTGTGTGGGCTCACCTGTGTGCTGTGCATTACAGGATCAGAGCCTTGGTTAATTATGGCATTGCAGCTGGGTAAACTCTTCTTCATGCTCAGGTTTTATTTTCAAAATGTCTTTGTTTAAACATTTCTCACCAGAAGAATCTTGATTTGTCAAACTGCAGGGAAAAAAGACTCAAGTTTTTCCACTGAGAGAGATGCCACCTTGTCTGTCAAATGCCAGCAACAACCTGAGGTCCAGCTGTCAGCGCAAGCATCCAAGGAATTTGTCATTAGAGGTGCCTGTTTAGAGGAGAGAGACAGAGAGGGGGAACACCCCACCCACTATTGGCACTCCTGCCTGTGTTCCCCCTGCCCACCTACTTAATATTACTTTAGCATCTTCTGTCAAACATTCTCTCTGCCCCTAACAAGGGACCATCACAAATTCCTCATTTGTTTGGTTTGATTAGAAAGTTTGTAACAGTATCTCAGTGAGAGTGAAACTGAACTGGCTCCAGTATTGCCACTGGGACACTTGCTGCTTGTTTATTATAATGGAATTGAGGGTCTGGGGTTCATCTAACTTCCCTGGTGCATGCTGACACAGCCTGGAATTAAAGTTCTGCACATTCTCTCCAACTCTCTCCTGCACTTGGGCAAATCTAATAACTTCTCATGTAAAGAAGAACTTTTAAGACTGACTGCTAGCTTCATATGTGACCAAGGCTCCGATCCTGCAAATCCCCCACAGTACTTCCATGTTGGCTGGACTTGCAGGACTGATCAGCGAGCCCACTGCCCTGTTGTTGTTCAGGGAAAAGTTTGCATGGGTGAAGGTCTGCTTTAGTGGTGGAGTGTAGGATTCTGTTTCTGCACCACCTTTTATACTGTTTTTTATTAGGTCTGTTGCTCTTTAGTTTGTGATCATGTAATTTTAGTTAGGCTCCAAATCAGCATTACCAACCCCAAACACAAAAACTATGATTTGACCAGAAAAAAAATCATGATTTTTACGTACCTGTGATTTTAAAGGGTTAGGGGTTACGTTGATAGACTTTCCTCTGCAGTCACTAGGGATCCAGCATTTTTTTAAATTAAACTTGAGATTCTTATGTAAGCCTGACACCAGGAGCTGAGGCCTCTAGCAAAACAAATCGTGTGAGAGTTGGTAATATTATAAAATGGAAAACGCTACGGCTGCGGATAAACAGAGGGTGGGGTTTTCATTCCATAGGCGTTTCCATACATACAAAAGGAAAGATGATTGATTTCAGCACAATAAGATGGCAACAGCTGCCTTACAGCTCTAACTCTGTAACCAGGAGGAAGGGCTGCCTTCTCCAAGGCTGGGTGAATGCTAGAATGTAATGTAAACTAGACATCCTACTCTGCTGAAAAACCCAGAGCATTCTGGCTGTGATATCCCCTAGGGATAAAATACGTATTAGTCATTTGGCCTTGCAAACAAGCTTCTGCAAAAACAAAATTTGAGTTCAATTTCTTACATAATTCAATGAATTCATTTAGATTTCACAGCAGAAAATTGTTATAGATTAGGCCAAAGCTGTGAAAAACCCTTTTCTTAGCTTGATGGGCATTTAACTATACAAAAAAGGCTTAATTTTGCCCCCCCCAAATGGTTTGTTCAATAGAATGAACACAGTGTAAAGCACACGTCACGCTGATTATGTGGTGAATAGATGGGACACCATAACTGTGGAGTTATTTTTTTCTTGCTACATACACTTCTGACAAGCACAAACAAAAACCTGGTTTTAAATGGGACCTGCACCTGGCTGTAAAGGATTACCCTTATTCAGGAAGCTGAGTGCCAAGCAGAGGGAATAATTTGAATCTTTATTACTGAACTGTAGCAACCTCCCCTCTCTCCCATCTACCCCCATGTTAAAAAATAGCAGTATGCACAGTATCTGATAAAGTGATGGAGATGAGACTTCAATACTCATCCACGAGAGCCCAGCTCATGTTAAGTCATCATCTTGCCGAGCTGTAGATCATTGCCATGGACTGGTTTCTTTCCAGCCAGATAACTAAATTTCCCTAAATTCATTGCACTCCTGTCATAAAGCCCATTTGTGTAGCTTGGTTTGGGTATGTTAGAGTTTTGCATACATATATGGAAAGCAAAAATAATTATGTCTGCAAGGCGGTGATTGTTTTCTAAGGCAAAGCCATGCAAGCCTGATGCTGCAAGTATCTCAGCCAGAACTATTGCTGAAGTCACTGTGAGTTTTGCCTGAGTAAGGCATGCAGGATCAGGCCCCAAATATTATCCCTGAAATAAGTGTAGACAGTAAAAAATAGAACCTTATTTTGCATAGCATCTTTCATACAAACTGCCCCCAAATGATATAAATTACAGAAACAACAATGCAAAGGCATTGGGGTCCAGTACACTGACTGTGGGCCAGGCAGGAAAAAGTAACAGCTCCATAGTTAAGCCTAGTTCTGTGCATCCTAGGGGAAAAAAACATATAATAGGAGGGCAAATTATAGAGGAGAAAGAGCAGCAGAGGGGAGGTGGAGGTTCTAACTGGGTGCATTGCCACCACCTTCCCAACGGACTTTTCTTGGTTGGGGCCTCCATGGGGAGCTAGCTACTGGAAGCCAGCAAAGACCCTGGGATGAATTTGGCCGATTACATATTAGGAAAGGACATTCAGTCATAGTTCCACTAATAGAAGAAGAGAGTAGTTGAGGTATAAAGCAAAAGGTTAAGAAGAAAAAAAAAAGACTAAGATGAGAGAGAACGTTATGGGAAGGTGTTTCTAGACATCAGGCACTGCAGCCATGAAGCCCCTGCCAATGATAGTGCCAAGACTAGAAGACAGAGTGTAGAGCACATGAGCAGAGTGGTGTGAATCACTGATTTTTTGGTTTGTTTGTTTCAGCTTGACCAAAGTGTTTTGTTCTACCCAAACTAAAATCTGTCTCTTTGCCTTTGAGTTTTTAATCTTTTTTACTAAAATTGAAGTCAAATTTGAAATGAAAAGTTGTTTCAAATTTAAAAAAATCAGAATGTTTTGTTTAGGAAAGTCAAAACATTTTGTTAGATTTTTCAGCTTTTTTTTTTCCCAACGAAACAATTAGGAGAATTTAACATGAATTCATGATGTGTTTTGGTCAAGTCTGCATTTTTTGGTGAAATACAAAGTTTTTCCCAGCTCTAACTGTGAGTAAGGAGGGACAAAGCCCATGGATTAAGATGAGCAAGAACATAGAACATAAGAACGGCCATCCTGGGTCAGACCAAAGGTCCATCGAGCTCAGTATCTTGTCTTCTGACCGTGGCCAATGTCAGCTGCCAGAGGGAATGAACAGAACAGGTAATCATCAAGTGATCCATCCCCTGTCGCCCATTCCCAGTTTCTGGCAAACAGAGGCTAGGGACACCATCCCTGCCCATCCTGGCTAATAGCCATTGATGGACCTATCCTCCATGAACTTATCTTGTTCTTTTTTGAACCCTGTTACAATCTTGGCCTTCACAACAGCCTCTGGAAAAGAGTTCCACTGGTTGACTGTGCATTGTGTGAAGAAATACTTCCTTTTGTTTGCTTTAAACCTGCTGCCGATTAATTTCATTTGGTGACCCTGGTTTTTGTGTTATGAGGAGTAAATAACACATCCTTATGTACTTTCTCCACACCAGTCATGATTTTATAGACCTCAATCATATCCTCCCTTAGTCGTCTCTTTTCCAAGCTGAAAAGTCCCAGTCTTATTAATCTCTACTCATATAAGACATATGCAGAACCATTGAGCATACCTGGACCCCAGAAACACCAACTGACCAGGTCTGCAAGCTGCAAGGCCCAATATCTAATATGCAGCCTCCTTCCCCTTACCTGCCATAAATTCCTATGCCCTATCAACTGTGTCTCCGGGAGGTGGGGTTCAGTCCTACAGCTGTGAGCTTCCTATATCTTGCACAATTGAACACACTGGTTTTGCTACGTCTGTGGCCACATAGGGGAAGAGGGAGGATTTGTTTCAATCTTGTATGCTGAGAATACAGCTAACCACACAATGTAGTCCAGTTGTAGTGCAGTTTTTTTAAAGGTTATTGGCTAAGAGTAGACACTAGGGAGTATAAAAAGTGCAGTGATAAACATGAAACCACACATTCTAAGTCTTGCTTCTATATCAGAATAGCCATAAGCTTTTTTATTTCAAGTCCTATAAATAGCATTTGACATCAGTGAGACCGCTTGCACGAGTAAGGCAAGCAGGATTTGGCCTGAAGACCTCGAAGGCTGCAATATTCAGTAGTGTGTAGTGCTTTCTGCTTCTAGTTGCATTTATTTTTGGTTGGTGGTGGAGTGATGTGGCTTTTTAGAAAAGTGCAAGCCACAGTTGCCTGCCAGTAGAGAGCGAATTCTGTAGTGTCCTCCTTTGTCTTGTACCTTGGGTAGCCAGTTACACTTCTGCAATGTGGGTGCAATGCACATCCTGGTTTGCTAGTTTCATGCCTATTTTGCAAGGCTGTCGACGGCTATTTATGGTACAAGGAGTTGGAGAATCAGACCCTGACCTTAAAAAAAAAAAAAAAAAAAGTATTTAAGCTAACTACATGTGAATTATATAATAATACCAAATGTGAAGCTTAAACTGAAAAGTAGTATTCAGCTGAACTGTTTCACTTATCACTTTCAGGGGTTGGAGCAGGCTTGCACGTAGCAATATGCAAAGCTGGCACATCCTTTGGGGGTCCCATAGTGTCTGCCAAAACTATGCTTTTATTTTCAAAAAATGAAGAGGTTTCTGGTAACTGACAGTAATTAACTCTAGCCTTCCTGGTCACAAGGATAACGTTCCAGCTGTGACCCACTGTACTGCTGTCTTCCTAAGTTTGCAGAAAGATTAAGGCCCTCCCTGTCTTATGGAACTTTGCACTAGTGTAAATATATCTGTGAAGTTACGTCTGTGCAAATCCCTCACACAGAAGCTGGGCAGGGATGCAAGGTGGCACACCTAGGCTGCCTATGTTAGTAACTTAATCAGTACAGACACACTAGCGCAACAGGGACTAAAACAATGGGCCAAATTCACCACTGGTGTTTCTTCACTGAAGCCATTGGAAGTATGCGAATGAATTTAGCCCCAGAGCTCCGAGAGGTGGGAATTGCCAAGATTCATCTCGGTGGGGCATGATATAATTAAAATATCTACCCGTGGCCCTGTTACTGTAGACTCTGGGCAGCAATCTGTAATTAACCTCTCAGCACCCCTGTGAGCTAGGGAAGTACCATTATTACTATTTTACAGCTGGGGAACTGAAACACAGAGAGGCTACAGCCCACATCCCTAAATGCATTTGGGCATTGTTCTGCTCAGCATTGCAGTTCCTAATCCCCAGGTAGCCTGTACCCAGTGGCATTCTCAGCCCTGAGCGAGGGGCCCAGGCTTCCCATACGGTGCCTGGGGAGGGAGGAGCGGCCTTTCAAGAGCAAGCTGAGTTGGGAGCTGCCTAAGTTACCCAGGAATGAAATACCTGGGAGAGGAGCTGAGTTGCTTAGGCCGCTGATGCAGTGTGCCTAGCCAATGGGCCAGAGATAGGCACTTCCCTCTGCTCAGGATCCTCAGCCACAAATCCTCTCCTGGAGCTAGGCACTGAAGCTAGGTTAGCCACTTCGGTAGTTCATGTCCATGTCCTAGCAGCCAAAATCATTTCCCTGGCTCCTGCTCTTGCTTGATTCTGCTGTCACGTTCGCCCTCTGTTTCCTTGTGCCCCTACCTGTCTTTTGTAAATGTGCTGTGCTGAATCGGGGGACCTGCATCTGGCCCTCTTGCTGTGGGATCTGACAGGTATCCGGTGTGCTCTGAGTGTGCCTACACGCTTGGGCCGCACTGGTGAGAAAGCCGTTCCCCTGCCCAGTTTGAAAATCTTGCTTCGGGGCCACTGGGAATGTGGCTTGCACTAGGGCTCTCAGCAGCTCATTCCTTGTGGGGCAGAGGCTTTGTAAATGCCGACTAGCAGAAACTTAGGCACCAACGGGGTTAGGCAGTGGCTGAGCCATTTTGAAAATGTCAGTGGCACCTAAAATGGAGGCCTTAAGTGCCTAAAGATGCAGATAGGTGCTGAAAGATCTGGAGCTCAATGACTTGCCTAAGGCATGGCTGCTGGAATTAACAGTACTGGGGGGTGCTGCCTCAGCCCGTGGCTTAAAGTGGTTTCCATCATATACAGGGTTTACAGTTTGGTTCAATGGCTCTCAGCACCCCTGACCTAAGGTCACACAGGAAACATATGGTGGAGCAGGGGTGGCGAGTTGTATGGGCCAGCAAATTCAGGGCCTGGGGGGCCCGGCTCCACCAATTTTCAGGGCCGGGTCTGCTGCCCCCGCGTGTCACCCCTGGAGCATCCGCTGGCCCTGCCTGCTGCCCCTGTGAGCCTCCCCCGAGTGTCCCTGCCTGCTCTGGCAGCGGGTGGCTGCCCCCTGAAGCTCCACGTTGAGCTCCCACTGCCGGCTACAAGGGAGCAGCTCTGGGGGCAGGCTGAGGCGGCTGCTGCGCCTATGGAGGGAGGAGACACATGGCAACCCCCTCTCCTCCCACTCCTGGCAGGCGACTCCGAATCAACTCCAGGGGTGGGGAGGGAGGCTTATCCTGGCTGGACCTCCTGAGCAGCAGCCTGCTGGGGGGTTGGGTGATGTCGTGCCAGGGGAGCCGGGGAGAGGGCTGGGGGGAGTCCTCCTCTCTGGACCCCCACCCCAGCCCCGGGGCAGCCTGCCTGCTGCACCCCAAACTCCTCATCCTCAGCCCAGCCCCACATCCCGCACCCCCTCCCACACCCCAACTCTCTGTCCCAACCCAGAGCCTACACCCAGCACCCAACTTGCCTCCTGCACCCAGCACCCCAAACCCTCTCCTGCACCCCAACTCCCTGTCCCAGCCAAGAGCCTGCACCCAGCACTCAAACTCCCTCCCAGAGCCCTCACCCCCACACATACCCAAACTCCCTCCCAGAGCCTGCACCCCAAACCTCCTCCTGCACCCAAATTCCCTCCCAGAGCCTGCACCCCCTCCTTCACCCCAACCCCCTGCCCCAGCCCAGAGTCTGCACCCAGCACCCAAACTCTGTCCTAGAGTCCACACCCCTCCCGCACCCAAACTTCATCCCAGAGCCTGCACCCCAAACCCCTTCCCCCACCCAAAGTCCCTCCCAGAGATGGAGGTGGGATGGGACTTGGACCCGTTCTGGGCACCACCAAAAATTATACAAACCTGTCACCGCTGTGGTGGAGCAGGGAATTGGCCTCTTGTCTGCCATGTCCCAAGCTAGCACCCTCACCATTGAACCATCCTGTCTCTGTAGAATAGCAACATTATTAACTATTTCACTGCTGATCATTTTAGCAGGAACAGCCAGTTAGTAATGAGCTGTGTGTGGAGTTTGGAGAGAACCACCATGGCCCTGCATCTGACCCTTGTGCATGTCTTGCCTAACAGAAAATGATAATCAGTAAACTGATAATACATGGGGGCAGTCTTCGGCAATTGCTACACAAACCCTCCGGGACTGTGTTTATCCAGTCGCGGGCAGGTGCTATTTTCACCCTGCTTCATATACCATTCACACTCCCTGTATAAAGTCACATTCATCCTCTTTCTGGATTTGGAAGTACTGGTATCTCAGATAATAATAACAACATAAACCTCAGCCAAAACTTCCTCCCTAGGCCTGGTCATTTCTAGGGTTTCCTGCAAGACCCCATTTCCTAGTTCCAGCTGATTGACAGGTCATGCCCACTTCTCTTATAGCAAAGGTACTAATCTTTGCCTGCCACAATGAGTCACTAGAATTTACTGAACAGTTTTACGCAAAGTTTTAAGGTGGGATCCTCAAAGGTACTTGGGTGCCTAAGTCCTGTTTTTAAGCACCTCTGTGATTCACAGATCTCCTGCTCAGCTGCCGCCTAACCCTGTAGGCACCTAAAGTCACTTGCTGCCTAGGTTTTTGCAATAGACATTCCTTAGGTGCTTATGTTTCTGCCTCTGCCTATGTGTCTTGCTGCCCCACTCTAGGCATCTGGGTGCCTATTTCCCAGATCAATTCCTGAACCAGAGGAAAGATGACTGCCGAGACTCATCAAGCCCTCGGATTGCTACCCCTTCCTGCTTCTCCACATGGGCACCAATGATACTGCCAAGAATGACCTTGAGTGGATCACTGCAGACTACGTGGCTCTGGGAAGAAGGATAAAGGAGTTTGAGGCGCAAGTGGTGTTCTCATCCATCCTCCCGTGGAAGGAAAAGGCCCAGGTAGAGATCGTCGAATCGTGGAAATAAAGAAAGGCACGCAGGTGGAGTTGGAGAGAAGGCTTTGGATTCTTTGACCATGGGATGGTGTTCCAAGAAGGAGGAGTGCTAGGCAGAGACAACTAACGAAGAGAGGAAAGAGCATCTTTGCAAGCAGGCTGGCTAACCTAGTGAGGAGGGCTTTAAACTAGGTTCAGCAAGGGAAGGAGACCAAAGCCCTGAGGTAAGTGGGGAAGTGGGATACCAGGAGGAAGCACAAGTAGGAGAGTGCAAGAGAGGAGGACTCCTGCCTCATACTGAGAAAGACGGACGATCAGCAAGTTATATTAAGTGCCTATACACAAATGCAAGAAGCCTGGGAAAGAAGCAGGGAGAACTGGAAGTCCTGGCACAGTCAAGGACTTATGAGGTGATTGGAATAACAGAGACTTGGTGGGATAACTCACATGACTGGAGTACTGTCATGGATGGATATAAACTGTTCAGGAAGGACAGGCAGGGCAGAAAAGGTGGGGGAGTTGCATTGTACGTAAGAGAGCAGTATGACTGCTCAGAGCTCCGGTATGAAACTGCAGAAAAACCTGAGAGTCTCTGGATTAAGTTTAGAAGTGTGAGCAACAAGGGTGATGTCGTGGTGGGAGTCTGCTATAGACCACCGGACCAGGGGGATGAGGTGGACAAGGCTTTCTTCTGGCAACTAATGGAAGTTACTAGATCGCAGGCCCTGGTACTCATGGGAGACTTCAATCACCCTGATATCTGCTGGGAGAGCAACACAGCAGTGCAGACAATCCAGGAAGTTTTTGGAAAGTGTAAGGGACAATTTCCTGGTGCAAGTGCTGGAGGAACCAACTAGAGGCAGAGCTCTTCTTGACCTGCAGCTCACAAACTGGGAAGAATTAGTAGGGGAAGCAAAAGTGGATGAGAACCTGGGAGGCAGTGACCATGAGATGGTCGAGTTCAGGATCCTGACACAAGGAAGAAAGGAGAGTAGCTGAATTCAGACCCTGGACTTCAGAGAAGCAGACTTTGACTCCGTCAGGGAACTGATGGGCAGGATCCCCTGGGAGAATAAGATGAGGGGGCAAGGAGTCCAGGAGAGCTGGCTGTATTTTAAAGAATCCTTATTGAGGTTACAGGGACAAACCATCCCGACGTGTAGAAAGAATAGTAAATATGGCAGGCGACCAGCTTGGCTTAACAGTGAAATCCTTGCTGATCTTAAACACAAAAAAGAAGCTTACAAGAAGTGGAAGATTGGACAAATGACCAGGGAGGAGTATAAAAATATTGCTCAGGCATGCAGGAGTGAAATCAGGAAGGCCAAATCACACTTGGAGTTGCAGCTAGCAAGAGTAAAAAGAAAGGTTTCTTCAGGTATGTTAGCAACAAGAAGAAAATCAAGGAAAGTGTGGGCCCCTTACTGAATGGGGAAGGCAACCTAGTGACAGAGGATGTGGAAAAAGCTAATGTACTCAATGCTTTTTTTGCCTCTGTCTTCATGAATAAGGTTAGCTCCCAGACTACTGCACTGGGCAGCACAGCATGGGGAGGAGGTGACCAGCCCTCTGTGGAGAAAGAAATGGTTTGGGACTATTTAGAAAAGCTGGATGAGCACAAGTCCATGGGGCTGGATGCACTGCATCCAAGAGTGCTAAAGGAGTTGGCAAATGTGATTGCAGAGCCATTGGCCATTATCTTTGAAAACTCACGGCGATCAGGGGAGGTCCCGGATGACTGGAAAAAAGGCTAGTGTAGTGCCCATCTTTAAAGAAGGGAAGGAGGAGGATCTGGAGAACTACAGGCCAGTCAGCCTCACCTCACTCCCTGGAAAAATCATGGAGCGTATCCTCAAGGAATCAATTCTGAAGCACTTAGAGGAGAGGAAAGTGATCAGGAACAGTCAGCATGGATTCACCAAGGGCAAGTCATGCCTGACTAATCTAATTGCCTTCTATGATGAGATAATGGGCTCTGTGGATGAGGGGAAAGCAGTGGACATGTTATTCCTTGACTTTAGCAAAGCTTTTGACACGGTCTCCCACAGTATTCTTGCCAGCAAGTTAAAGAAGTATGGGCTGGATGAATGGATTATAATGTGGATAGAAAGCTGGCTAGATCGTCAGGATCAATGGGTAGTGATCAATAGCTGCATGTATAGTTGGCAGCCAGTATCAAGCGGAGTGCCACAAGGGTCAGTCCTGGGGCAGGTTTTGTTCAATATCTTCATTAATGATTTGGAGGATGGCGCAGATTACACCCCCCGCAAGTTTGCAGATGATGCTAAACTGGAAAGAGGGGTAGATATGCTGTAAGGTAGGGATAGGATATAGAGGGACCTAGACAAATTAGAGGATTGGGCCAAAAGAAATCTGATGAGGTTCAACAAGGACAAGTGCAGAGTCCTGCACTTAGGATGGAAGAATCCCATGCACTGCTACAGACTAGGGATCGAATGGCTAGGCAGCAGTTCTGCAGAAAAGGACCTAGGGGTTACAGTGGATGAGAAGCTGGATATGAATCAACAGTGTGCCATTGTTGCCAAGAAGGCCAATGGCATTTTGGGATGTATAAGTAGGGGCATTGCCAGCAGATGGAGAGACGTGATCATTCCCCTCTATTCGACATTGGTGAGGCCTCATCTGGACTACTGTGTCCAGTTTTGGGCCCCACTCTACAAGATGGATGTGAAAAAATTGGAAAGCGTCCAGCAGAGGGAAACAAAAATAATTAGGGGACTGGAACACATGACTTATGAGGAGAGGTTGAGGGAACTGGGATTGTTTAGTCTGTGGAAGGGAAGAATGAAGGGGGATTTGATAGCTGCTTTCAACTACCTGAAAGCGGGGTTCCAAAGAGGATGGATCTAGACTGTTCTCAGTGGTAGCAGATGACAAAACAAGGAGTAATGGTCTCAAGTTGCAGGGGGGAGGTTTAGGTTGGATATTAGGAAGGGAGGTTACCTAGGGAGGTGGTGGAATCTCCTTTCTTTGAGGTTTTTAAGGTCAGGCTTGACAAAGCCCTGGCTGGGATGATTTAGTTGGGGATTGGTCCTGCTTTGAGCAGGGGGTTGGACTAGATGACCTTCTGAGGGCCCTTCCAACCCTAATATTCTATGATTCTATGAATGTATGGACACCTACTTCATGTGTGGGGCCCAAAGCAGTAGGTGTGCTTAGAGGCTGCCTAACTCCACCCAAAACAGCCACTGGGTAGGGGGAGCTCCTTTATAATCTTTAGCCTAGTGGTTATACTGCTTGGCTATAAAGTCATTCTAACTCTTTCTCTGGCCCAGTTCTTATGTCATCATTCAATTAAAGAAGGACAATTTAAATAGGAGAGATTGAGGGAGCCTACATCAGAATATCTCATAGCCCCTGTGATTAGGGCATTAACTAGAGGGATGGTAGATCCCTGTTCAAATCCCTTCTCCCAGATGGGCTAAGGGCTGTTCTTTTCCTTCTTCTCCACCCCACCTGTTTTGTGTGGAGTTCGGCAGTCTGTGAGACATCTACTATATTAGGGCCCATACACAATCTGGGTGGTGCAGGAGCTCTGAGAGAAGGGCACACACCCCTCTTGTTGGCATCTGCTATGGGCTAATTTGGGCAGCTCCTGCCAAGCATGCTGGCTTTGTGAATCGTGGTGGTATTCTTGTGATTTTCTAGGTACCTAAAAGTTAGGTGTCATCAGTGCCTAAGCCCCTTTTGTGGCTCTGGGGCCTAGATCCTACTATAGATGAGTGAAGTAACAGCAGAGCCCTCCCTCTCTGTGTGGAGTTCTAGGTCCTGCCACCCTGCCATAGAAAACACTCTCTTTCCCTACTTTCCAAACTTGAATCTCTACATCAAATCTAATTGACTAAGCAATGGTATTTATAGCATACCCCTCACCACAGTATCTAAGCACCACTATAATTCTACATCAATTACTTCTATACCTGAGTAGTCTGAAACTCCTGTATGTACAATTCATCAGCAAGGGAATAGCAGAATTTGGTTACTGAAGTGTATGCTGAGTTTTACGGGAAGGCCCCATGAAAATATCCCCAGACTGTAGCTACTATTTCACCTAACTATAATGTGTAACAAGTTTAAGTAGATCTAAGGGTTGGATTTTACTCCACCCTATTTTTTCATGATTAAAGAAGTTGGTTAAAGCTGAGTCATAATTAGACTGACCTATTTATGAAATACCAAAAATATGAGCCAAGAAAATTACACATTCTTCATGTCATTGTACATCAGGGTTTTCAACCTTGAATCGACCCTATCATTTTAACCAGACAATTGATGGAGTAGCAATGAACAAACATGAATAAATTGCTAGGAAAATGTATTCTGTCTAGAATTCATTTGGAGTGCCTTGAAATAACATGAATCAGAGCAAATTAATATCATGTTAATGTAGCTGCCATACACATTTCCTGGGGAATTGCCCTAGGAATCAGTGAACATTCCTTTTCCCATTTGAATATTTGTATTTACTTTAAATGATCAAAAACAGAGAGTGGGGGAAGAGATGGCGATGAGACACTATATGGTAAAGAAGGGACAGTACACAGCCACTTCTACTCATCCTAGGGCTGACTTTCAGCTGGTCCTGCAAAACCAGAGGCCATCTGTGAATATCAGGTCCCATATGTTCATACCACTATGATGTATTTTTTTACTCCTTGAGGGTGAAATTCTCCCCTGTGCAGAGGGCTAGCACCAAGTCTAGGTACCATTTAAATAACACACAAGTCAAAATAGGACCAGGGCTGTTGATTAATCACTGTTAATGCACTTGATTAATTCAAAAAATTAATCGCGATTAATCACAGTTTTAATCACACTGTTAAACATGCTTCAGCCACCATTCCAGAGGATATGCTTCCATGTCCATGCTTGTTTAAAAAAAAAAATGCGTTAATTAAATTTGTGACTGAACTCCTTGGGGATGGGAGGGAATTGCATGTCCCCTGCTCTGTTTTACCCGCATTCTGCCATATATTTCATGTTATAGCAATCTCCAGTGATGACCCAACACGTTGTTCATTTTAAGAACACGTTCACCGCAGATTTCATAAATGCAAAGAAGATATCAATGTAAGATTTCTAAAGATAACTACAGCACTCGACCCAAGGTTTAAGAATCTGAAGTGCCTTCCAAAATCTGCCAGGGATGAGATATGGAGGAGCATGCTTTCAGAATTCTTGAAAGAGCAACACTCTGATGTGGAAACTACAGAACTCAAACCACCAAAAAAGAAAATCAACCTCTACTGGTGGCATCTGACTCAGATAATGAAAATGAACATGCGTCAGTCCACACTGCTTTGGATTGTTATCAAACAGAACCCATCATGAGCATGGATGCATATGATCTGGAATGATGGTTGAAGCATGAAGGGATATATGAATGTTTAGCACATTTGCCAGGTAAATATCTTGCGATGCTGGCTACAACAGTGCCATGTGAACACCTGTTCTCACTTTCAGGTGACACTGTAAATAAGAAGCAGGCAGCATCATCTCCTGTAAATGTAAATAAACCTGTTTGTCTGAGCAATTGGCTGAACAATACGTAGGAGTGAGTGGACTTTGTTTTATTTTTGAATGCAGTTTTTTTCTACATAATTGTACATTTGTAAGTTCAACTTTCCTGATAAAGAGATTGTACTACAGTGCTTGTATTAGGTGAATTGAAAAATACTATTTCTTTTGTTTTTTTACAGTTCATATGGTTGTAATAAAAAATAAATATAAAGTGAGCACTGCACACTTTGTATTCTGTGTTGTAATTGAAATCAATATATTTGAAAATACAGAAAACATCCAAAAATATTTAAATAAATGGTATTCTATTCTTGTTTAACAGTGTGATTAATCGTGATTAATTTTTTTAATTGCTTGACAGCCCTAAATAGGACCCAACCCTAACTATGTCCTATTCTGGTCTGCTGCCAAGAGGTGGATTTCACCCCGAGTGCCCAAGAACATGTTTGCCATACAGACATGTATAAAAAGATCTGATCCCTGCCCTCAGAGCTTACAATCTAATGGCTAGATGGAGGCTTTAGGCCCAGCCGTATGTAAGGGGATGACTTGGGCTCCTAAGTGTCTAACACACCTCTGAAAATGGGACTTGGAATCCTAAATAATTTAGGCCCTTTGGAAAATCATACCCAACATCTCCTACCTATTTTAATACTTTTCTTTGTAATGTTCTTAACACTTCCCTTGGCTAACATTATATCAAGTGAGGCCTTTTTTAGATAGCAATTGAAATGACAATGAGATGCTTGCAGCTTTTTTTAAAGCACACAGAGATAAATAACCGCTCTCATACAGACTCCTGGACTGAGCTTTAGAGCAGGCCGAGTTACCTTCAGTTTCAGTATTTAAGGCAAGCAGTACTTGTGGCACCTTAGAGACTAACAAATTTATTAGAGCATAAGCTTTCGTGAGCTACA
The DNA here is from genome assembly GCF_009764565.3 of Dermochelys coriacea. Lineage (NCBI taxonomy): Eukaryota > Metazoa > Chordata > Testudines > Dermochelyidae > Dermochelys > Dermochelys coriacea. The sequence goes on along the minus strand of NC_050069.1, from coordinate 43,406,489 downwards.
GCTCACTTCATCGGATGCATTTGGTAGAAAAAACAGAGGAGAGATTTATATACACACACAGAGAACATGAAACAATGGGTTTATCATACACACTGTAAGGAGAGTGATCACTTAAGATAAACTATCACCAGCAGCGGGGGGGGGGGGTGGGGGAGAAAGGAGGAAAACCTTTCATGGTGACAAGCAAGGTAGGCTAATTCCAGTTAACAAGAATATCAGAGGAACAGTGGGGGGTGGGGTGGGGGGGAGAAATAACATGGGGAAATAGTTTTACTTTGTGTAATGACTCATCCATTCCCAGTCTCTATTCAAGCCTAAGTTAATTGTATCCAGTTTGCAAATTAATTCCAATTCAGCAGTCTCTCGTTGGAGTCTGTTTTTGAAGCTTTTTTGTTGAAGGATAGCCACTCTTAGGTCTGTAATCGAGTGACCAGAGAGACTGAAGTGTTCTCCAACTGGTTTTTGAATGTTACGGTGCTAATAAGCGATGGTCACATAAACACCACCCTATATCGGAAACCTACTGACCGCTATTCCTACCTACATGCCTTTAGCTTTCATCCAGATCATACCACTCGATCCATTGTCTACAGCCAAGCTCTACGATATAACCGCATTTGCTCCAACCCCTCAGACAGAGACAAACACCTACAAGATCTCTATCATGCATTCCTACAACTACAATACCCACCTGCTGAAGTGAAGAAACAGATTGACAGAGCCAGAAGAGTACCCAGAAGTCACCTACTACAGGACAGGCCCAACAAAGAAAATAACAGAACGCCACTAGCCATCACCTTCAGCCCCCAACTAAAACCTCTCCAACGCATCATCAAGGATCTACAACCTATCCTGAAGAACGACCCATCACTCTCACAGATCTTGGGAGACAGGCCAGTCCTTGCTTACAGACAGCCCCCCAATCTGAAGCAAATACTCACCAGCAACCACACACCACACAACAGAACCACTAACCCAGGAACCTATCCTTGCAACAAAGCCCGTTGCCAACTCTGTCCACATATCTATTCAGGGGATACCATCATAGGGCCTAATCACATCAGCCACACTATCAGAGGCTCGTTCACCTGTGCATCTACCAATGTGATATATGCCATCATGTGCCAGCAATGCCCCTCTGCCATGTACATTGGCCAAACTGGACAGTCTCTACGTAAAAGAATGAATGGACACAAATCAGACGTCAAGAATTATAACATTCAAAAACCAGTTGGAGAACACTTCAATCTCTCTGGTCACTCGATCACAGACCTAAGAGTGGCTATCCTTCAACAAAAAAGCTTCAGAAACAGACTCCAACGAGAGACTGCTGAATTGGAATTAATTTGCAAACTGGATACAATTAATTTAGGCTTGAATAGAGACTGGGAATGGATGAATCATTACACAAAGTAAAACTATTTCCCCATGTTATTTCTCCCCCCCACCCCTTCCCCCATTGTTCCTCTGATATTCTTGTTAACTGCTGGAATTAGCCTACCTTGCTTGTCACCATGAAAGGTTTTCCTCCTTCCCCCCCCTGCTACTGGTGATGGTTTATCTTAAGTGATCACTCTCCTTACAGTGTGTATGATAAACCCATTGTTTCATGTTCTCTGTGTGTGTATATAAATCTCTCCTCTGTTTTTTCCATCAAACGCATCCGATGAAGTGAGCTGTAGCTCACGAAAGCTTATGCTCTAATAAATTTGTTTGTCTCTAAGGTGCCACAAGTACTGCTTTTCTTTTTGCAAATACAGACTAACACGGCTGCTACTCTGAAACCAGTATTTAAGGCAATAGTTTTATGGGCTGGCAAATGCAGGCGGTGTCTGAATGTCAGTAACTACTGCAGCAAGGATCAAGTGTTTTTAAAAGTCAGCCCAGTGGCACTGTGATAATGAACTCTTCCTCATGGTGGCAGAGCCCTGCTGAACCCCCCATGCAATCTCTGCCAAGACAATCATCTCCTCTCTGTTTGATCAGGGCCCTGGGCTCCACACATTCTAAAATAGCAAGGTTATTGTGGCTCATGGGGAAGAGCGCCACTGTGGCTCAGGGACAACCTATCCAATTGGGAAAGCCTTCCACTAGTTTTTATCCAACTGTGCCTGTGACTATTATAGTCCTTGTGTTGTAGTGAGATAGCAGCATCTGTGTCATTCCCCGTTTTGCCATCACTACTGCAGTAACGTGGTGCCAGAATTCAAACACCTCATCAGATAGACAGTGAAAGTCTGTACGAGTGTGCTGTTGTCTCTGTGCTGTCACTTTAATAACAAAAATCTCAAACTTGCAATCCTCTTGGCTGGACTGATCTCCAGATTTGGCCCTTTGACAGTTGTCTTGGCCTAGGTTCCTCTGTTTCTTGGTTTCCCATTCTCTGTTTCTGCTGGGTTTTCCTCTCCCCACCCCTTATTAGATTATGTTTTGTAATTACAATTACAGCATAATCCTACAACTCGTTGACAGCGAGGGGGATGTCGGTGCATGTGGGGGGGGACCCTGAAAAGTTGATGGGGTAGAGAATTTGTGTACATTAGATATTGTCAATACAGTTACTAGAACCTGAATTGCTTAAGGATCCATCTCATTAGGTGCACTCTCAGAGTCTGAACACTCTTGAAAACCAACAGCATCCTAAATGACACAATACAAATTCTCGTGAATGCTCTTACTGGTCTGAGAAGTTGATCTTCCTCTTTTCTCTGAACTTCAGGGTCTTGTCTCACTTCCAGTGCCACAAGGCCTTATCTGTATTCTTTCCCTTTGTTTTCCTGTCCTTATGCAACAGTATGCTCCTGTCACTACTAAAACAGCTTTCAGATCAGTGGACTGCAAGCTCTCAGAAATGTCAGTATCTTACTTGTAACATCCCCAATTTCTACTTACTCAGGAAATAAGAATCTAAATATAGAATCTCACACCACTTTTTAATCTGTTCCCCAGTGTTAGAGCTCCAAGACTGTAACATACAGAAGAAATTTCAGGGCTTGTGATCAGAAGGATACATTTGAAATACTTCAAACCCAAGTGCAACCAGCTCTGCTTTTCTGAAAGTCTTGTGAAGAGGTGGAGGAAAATGAAGCTGTAAACTTTTTTTCTTATTTTTGTCAGAAGAGAAAGCAATTTCCCACAATATTAAAAATAAAGCTTGTGTGTCAGAGCAGAAGGAAGAAGATGAAGATCAAAGGATAAGTGCTACTTGCTTTAGCATCTGTGAGTGAGTTAATACCTGTGAGGTCAGAAGTGTTCACAACCCATACAAGAACCTTAAGGGTCCACGTGCAGGCTTAGAAATAAACATAGGTCCCAATCCTATAATGTGTCATGCCTCGCTTTACCCACAAATTCGAGGTGTTCAATAGATGTGTCTAAGTAATGTCTGGAAACTTTAGTGACATACAAATAGATTCGTATTGCAGTGAGAGTTAATCAGGAAGCTTTTCAAAACTTACTTAGTACTGCGGAAGAGGCACTGATAAGCATTCTCTACCGCAGAGATCTGTGGTGGAGGAGTGATAAAATGGCATGCTAATTCATTCAGAGCGGCAGGTGCATAGCCTTTTCCTATGATGATGCTGAAGATTGCAAATCCCATCAACAGGAAAGGGGCTAAAAACCAGTGACTGCATTCGGCTATTATGGAAATGGACAGCAGTATAAAACTCTACGATAAGGCAGATAGAATGGGCTCTAGAGCCATAGTCATCATGTGCAGTAATCACTTGGGAGCATGAAGGGCAGAACTTTCAGCAATATCTCATCTTAAGAATAATGAAAGAGAGAAAGTTCTTTCTATCTCAAGAAAACCTGGGTCACAGGAATTGATGCAAATTCTGCAGATGGTTCCATCTGTGTAGGTGTCACCGTGTTGACAATCAGTCTCTTTTGATTATAATCACTTGAGGCCCAACAGTTATCATAGGGTCATCAGTACATAGCTCATAGAAAGAGCAGATTACATCTCAGTTTATGGAACTGATAAGGACTCTGTAGGTAACTTTGAGAAGTGATAGGCTGAGATCATACAGCTAGATAGAACTGTGCAAGCATTAAAGCACTCTCTAGGGCAGCTGCTTTACTAAAAATTTGAGCATGAAAAAGAAAACGTTCCATGGATCCTGCATCTGTTGAGGTACAGGAAAGGGAGGACTGAGAACAGAGACTGTTATGTGTTTATTATACACAACAACTGAGCTGTGCATTTTCAGACACATCTGAATAGCTACAAAGACTCTGTGGGACTGGCGGAATTTTTTGAGCAGCCTGATATTTCAAAGGGGAGCTCAGATTTTAGTGTTCAAAAATAAAAAAATAGGAATGAAAACAGTTTTCCATAGTCAAAGGTATTATCTGCTGTTCCTGGTGTTTGGCTGAGCACTGAAGTGCTTGAAGAGGTGTTGGCATGGGGATGCGTGTGGTTTATAGAAACAGGCACTGGTTTTTATTTTCTGTTGTAATGGGTGATTGGCCTTATATTTTTCAATATCCACTTTTTAGTGGTATTGGAGATGGTGGTATCTCAGTTCAGCAGAGTACAATAGGCTGCTGAATAAGGACACACACAGACATTTTTCCAAGGGGCCCAAATATCAGCCTATTCAATTCTGTTCAGGTTTTATTGCTGCATTCATTCCCTTGGTATCTGAGCCCTCGTTCAGAAATCAGAATATTCCCAACAGACATCAGAAAAAACTCAAGTGTCTACCAAATTTATTGAAAGCATTTCTAAGGCTTCCATCCCCCATAGTGTCTAAGAGCTACCAACAAAGTATCTAGAGATATTTGGCTAGTGCTTTCTGTCATGTCCTACCGGGATCGCCTCCTCTGCTCCAGTTTTCTGATGAATGGTAACTTTTTCCCAACTCCAGTGAGGCCGAAATAAAAGAAAGGTGGGTTTATTTTCTTTTGCCTTTTGCAGATGGTGTGAAAAGCAAAAAAATTCACAGGTCACACTTGGCAATATAAAGGACTTTGCTCAGTTTACATCAGCACTACTCTGTATAGCTCCAGATGTCTTCAGGGCTTTCAGAGAGGAAGATACAATGATAAAAAATTATGATTTATGCTGAAATTGAAGGAGGGAGAGATACATGGAGAGGCTGAAAGACATAATTATTTCCTGTATGCCAGAGATGAGAGGAGGAAGAAAGAACTTAATAGACATTGATTATGAGATGTAGGGAATCAAATGCTCCTTTGTACTTGTTTATAATGAAATTAAAGAGCTGTAAATTTTAAACACCCCCCACCCAGGGAAATATTCCATTTTAACTTGGATTTTAAAACTGTGTGACTAGCTCTAACATTGCAGCTCTGCACAATAAATTATAGAGATAGCTCATGCCCTGAATCAGGAGGTTTGAGTTGATGGCTTGTGGGGTTCAAGAAGGAATGTATTGGCCAGGTGCATTTCTTGGTTTATTTTTTGCTTTTCTGTGAATCAATAGATATTATGCTGCTGTTGGAGGAAAGATACTAAAGGAGATGGAGTTGTGGCATGATCATTATGGAAGCACCTATTTACTTATGCAATATGTTGTTGACACATAACCTAATGTGCTGGTTGATTTGGGTAACAATGCTTTGTCTCTGAGCTCTTAACTTATAAAGTTTGTTTAGCCAAAATAGCTGTCAAGCAGCTACACCAGAGGTTATGTACAAGGAGAGGAATGTTAACGAGGAGATGGTTTGGTTTGGATGGAGCTAAAAGAATATAATGCAGAAGAGACAATTTAACTTCCAGGGTTTTTCCTACAGGAAGAAAAGCAGTGGCGATGGGGGAAGAGACATGTGCTCTACTATTGGTTGATTTTATAATTTATTTTGTCTTAATAGAGGTGCTGCCTCAATACTCCAGGCACCTTTATGAATAATTAAAAACAACAAGAGCAAAAGACAAAATACTTTACTGGCCAACACTGTTGCAAAATGCAATCCAACAAAATAAGAACATAAGAACGGCCATACTAGGTCAGACCAAAGGTCCATCTAGCCCAGTATCCTGTCTTCCGATAGTGGCCAATGCCAGATCCTTCAGAGGGAATGAACAGAACAGGTAATCATTAAGTGATCCATCCCCCATTGTCCATTCCAAGCTTCTGACAAACAGAGTAGGGACACCATCCCTGCTCCATCCTGGCTAATAGCCATTGATGGACCTATCCTCCATGACTTTATCTAGTTCTTTTTTGAACCCAATGTAATATGTAACAATATAACAATGTAACTAACTTACATAGAATCCAGTTACCTGAACACCTCTTCAAAATAATAATGCCACACAATCAGTCACCCCAAAATCTTCAACTCACCCGTCCTGGAAAAGCCTAAGAAAATGGCGGCAGGCCTTGCGGTAGGCAATGGTCAACAAATTGAGGTTCTCTTGGACTACGGTGGGAAGTGTGTTCCAGAGTGAAGGACCCCTTGCACTCTCCACTCTGTGAAGCTGTTCCCCTCTGTGGAGGGGAGAATGCAGCTTCAATGCCCAATGTATTTAAGTACCTTAGGCCTTGTCTACATTGCCACTTTACAGTGCTGAAACGTCTTCGCTCAGGGGTGTGAAAAAACACCCCCCTGAGCGATGCAAGTTTCAGCGCTGTAAAGTGGCAGTGTAGACAGTGAGCCAGCGCTGGGAGCTACTCTCCTTATGGGGGTGGTTTTTCTACAGTGCTGGGAGAACTCTCTCCCAGCGCTGGCGCTGCAACTACACAGCCAAGTGAAAGCACAGCTGCGGCAGCCTTTTAACGTTGGTAGTGAAGACATACCCCAACTATCATTGATTTCTATGGTACTTAGATGCATAAACATCTCTGAGGATCTGGGCCTTAATAACTAATTTATCATAAGTCATTTCATCCTTCTTTTTGATAGTCACTAAAAGGAGAAGGAGGAGGCATCAAATGAGTCTAAGGTAGTTCCTCCTAAAAAATCCATCTTAACCTGTAAGGGAAAGACAGGCAATACAAGACACAACAGATCCTCTCGATTCCACTGTAGCTCTCTTGAAGCTGAATGTAAATAAAGTCCCAGGGTTCACCGCTGTCGCTCCTGTAATTCTAAAAGGATAAAAAGAACACCTTCCACAAAATAAATAAATAAACAAATAAATAAATAAATAATAAAAAGAGAGGCAGGGGCCCAAATTTAAGCTATAATGTGACAACAATTTTATCAGCAAATTCGTAAACACCAAGCTCCACCCATAAAACAAAAAGGAAAAAAAAAAAAAAGAGGAACAGTTAAACTATTTCCCCATGGTATTTCTCCCTCCCACCCCACCCCCCACTGTTCCTCTGATATTCTTGTTAACTGCTGGAATTAGCCTACCTTGCTTGTCACCATGAAAGGTTTTCCTCCTTTCCCCCCCCCTGCTGCTGGTGATGGCTTATCTTAAGTGATCACTCTCCTTACAGTGTGTATGATAAACCCATTGTTTCATGTTCTCTGTGTGTGTGTATATAAATCTCTCCTCTGTTTTTTCCACCAAATGCATCCGATGAAGTGAGCTGTAGCTCACGAAAGCTTATGCTCTAATAAATTTGTTAGTCTCTAAGGTGCCACAAGTACTCCTTTTCTTTTTGCGAATACAGACTAACAAGGCTGCTACTCTGAAACCTGTCATTATGCAGGGGATATCTTGGTATTCATCTCTCTTTGAAATGTACTGTGAATGGTGGAGGAACATGTAAATGGCCTTAGGGTAATTCATATAGCTAAGTACCAGTGGGTGATGGACTTCCTTCAAAGTCATCCTAATTACCTTTTGTTACCCGAGGAAATTCCAACTTGTCAAAAGACATGAAATTATATAAAAGATCCTTGGGTCTTGATTCTGTCATCTCAGATCTGCTTAGTCTTCATCAGGGGAAGTTTGAGTCACAAGACTGAGGTCCCAGTTATGCTGGTATGCCCTGCATATGATATTTGGACATTGGATTATAAACTACGAACTATTTCTTTGCAACTACAAAGCGCACCATCTCCGCTATGAATCTGCACCTCAATTAATTGAACTCATTTCTGTATTTATATTGATCTTTAACCATTCTCTCTCTCTTTTGTTTTTAATAAATTTTAGTTTAATAAGATTTGGCTGTAGCGTGTATTTGGATAAGATTTGAAATGTTAATTAACCTGGGCAGTAATGTGTCCGAGCCTTTGGAATTGGTAGAACCTTTTCTTTTATATGATGAAATAAGAGTTACAGAAATTTTCATCATATTTGACGTGGGTAGCTGGATGGAGGCCTGAGGTTGGATCACTTTAAGGGAACTGTGTTCTTTGGACTGTGTTGTTGGAACTGTGTTGTTTGACTAACCACTAAGGAAATAAAGAAGCTGTTTTATGCTGACTTGGTAAGTCTAAGTATTGGAGGTTTCAGAGTAGCAGCCGTGTTAGTCTGTATTCGCAAAAAGAAAAGGAGTACTTGTGGCACCGTAGAGACTACCAAATTTATTTGAGCATAAGCTTTCGTGAGCTACAGCTCACTTCATCGGATGCATTCAGTGGAAAATACAGTGGGGATCTGTATGAGTTTTTCATGAAGTTGATAGATTTCCACTTCATACGGCTAAATTCAGTGCCTTGCATAATGACAGGTTTCAGAGTAGCAGCTGTGTTAGTCTGTATTCGCAAAAAGAAAAGGAGTACTTGTGACACCTTAGAGACTAACAATATCCACCAGCTTTATGGGGACTGTCTGCCCCATTCTTTGCAGTTCACCTTAATTGAGTGACCATAGCTGGCTCCCCAGTGGGACCCTGGTCACAACAAGAAGGAAAACAAGCCAGCTATTGGTAAAGGCCTGAAACTGGCAATATAATAAGAAAAGGAGTACTTGTGGCACCTTAGAGACTAACAAATTTATTAGAGCATAAGCTTTCGTGAGCTACAGCTCACTTCATCGGATGCATTTGGTGGAAAAAACAGAGGAGAGATTATGCTCTAATAAATTTGTTAGTCTCTAAGGTGCCACAAGTATTCCTTTTCTTTTTGTGAATACAGACTAACACGGCTGCTACTCTGAAACCTGGCAATATAATGCTAACTTTAAAATGTATCACCCAGAAGCCAGCCCTGATGTTAGGGCCGGAGCTACAGCTGTGCAAAGCTTTGCGAGGCGCTTGAACTATGTACAAAGTACCCCCCTCTTCATGAACTGCAGTCACTATATAAAACAAATGATTTTTCTGAACTCTGCTGAGTTTTTATTTTCTTCCAAGGGGTCTTATGTCTCTCATCACTACACACTGTCCTTCAGTATCTATTGTAACTTCCTTTAGATAATCTAAACCCTCCCCCAGCTCATTGTATTTCCCCTGTAAAATTGAAGGGGTTCCCAAAGCTCTCTGTTTCCCATCTCCTTTTGGCTATTCCCCTCTGCTTGCCACAGTATGTGTTATTCCTTGATATGTTTGCTAATATTTATTACCTTATTACTAGTCTATTGCTTTGCTCACCTGGTATCAACTTCTGCCATTAAATCACTTTACATTTATTATTTCCCCCCCCCCCCCAACAAGCCTCCCTACACTAATCATATAAAACAGCAACTGAAGACTCTGCCTCGATGTGTAATATCTGTAACTAGTATGTTCTTCTGCTCTAATGGAAACAGAGCCTCATGCACTTTGGAGGAGCAAAGGAAACTGTCTACACATTCCTATTTTCATTCACTACATTTTTATTAAAAAGCAAAGGAGGACTTGTGGCACCTTAGAGACTAACAAATTTATTTGAGCATAAACTTCATCCGATGAAGTGAGCTGTAGCTCACGAAAGCTTATGCTCAAATAAATTTGGTAGTCTCTAAGGTGCCACAAGTACTCCTTTTGTTTTTGCGAATACAGACTAACACGGCTGCTTCTCTGAAACTTACATTTTTATTGTCATTACACTGATATTCTTGCATTTCAAATTCATTATGCTTTTTTTAAAAATGCAAAAGAACTTCAGAAATAGCTGAACTGCCTTCCCCAGTCTCTCTTTTTTTGGAGTTATCTCAACAGCCAGGTAAAAGGACATTCACATACATACCAATCCAGAAATGTTTCTCACTCCCAATACATCTGTCCTCATACTTCACATATCCTTCTCCTTCACTTATGGGTGTCAATGAATTCAAATGTGATTAATCTACCTGTTTTGTATGCTTTGTTTATTAATCATGTAGTTAAATGCCAATTCATTACATGGAGGTACACCAAAGACAGAAAAAAAACCCTATTAGGTCATCTAGTTAATTTTCCTGCCTGGGCCGGATACAGTTCCTAGATAGAGGATGTTTCAGATAATAAATGCTAAAATAATACAGTTTCTGAATTAAAACTTCAGGAGGCAGATCCTCAACTGGTGTAAAGTAACATAGCTACATTAGAGGGGTAGCCATTTTAGTCTGTATCCGCAAAAGCAATGAGGAGTCCGGTGGCACCTTAAAGACTAACAGATTTATTTGGGCATAAGGTTTTGTGGGTAAAAACCCACTTCTTCAGATGCATGAAGTGAAAATTAAAGAGACTTAAAGAGAAGGGAGTTACCTTACAAGTGGAGAACCAGTGTTGACAAGGCCAATTCCAATTGTGGAGCTATGACACTTTATACCAGCTGCTCCTATATTTTTTCTTTATCAAGGTCTAAAGGTTAACATTATCAAGACAGTTGAATCCAAACAGCTCTATTTTTTTAATCTCTGATCCTGTCAGTCAATTTGGGGTGGAATCAGAGGCTTAAATTAAAAAAAAAAGCGTATTTATATATATATTTTTAAAAACATGATTTAAAAAAAGGGAAGGGGCAAACAGCCTCCCCATAAGCCACTTGATCATCTTCAAATGCCTCTGGGTTTAGGGCTTCCCTAAAACTTGCCAGCTGGGAAAAGGGGAATCTGGAACACCCCTTGCCCCCATAAAAAAGTAATATTTTTATAAAATGCCCAATATATGTTAATTTTGTGGGGGGGAGGAGGAGGGTATAAGTTATTTTCTATGTTTTTAATTCACAGAGGACAACCATTGGCTTTCAGTGGGAGTGACTTTTATTTCAGGTTAAAGGAAAAGTCAAATAAGAAATAAAAAAATAAGGAGAGAGAGAGCACAGAGTGTGTCTCTATTATAACATGTTCTCTTACAAAATGGCAGCAGCCCCTGCAGACTTGGAAATATTCAAAGGTGCACAGATACAAAGATAATGGCTACAGAACTATGGCCATTATTTAATCCTAGTATGCCACTAATGCCAGTGTCTTACTTTGTTAACTCTCTACGTTCAGACACTCTTGATATCTAAGTGCCACCAGCTGTGCTAGAAGCAGAACTCAGGAAAGCTCTGGAAACCATCACCAGAGGCTATTGTACATGTGTATAATGGGCAAAGGATGAATTCATTTGTGATTTTTGAGAAGTATCCAATTTAGGGAAAATAAACTAAAGGGTTCGATTCCACTTTGCAGCTATTAAATCTCCACATCCTACTGGAGTAAAGCCCATCTGCGAGCTGCTGTTTGGAGGAAGTTCACAAGGTGACTCTCTGAGTCCTGCCAATACAAATGTAAGACCTGGTGTTTTCAGAGCCGTGATAGGAAAACAAAGATGCATTGTTCAAGGAAGTGAAAAACATCCTCAAACTCAAACATAATATTCTTAAAATGTGTCTCTCAATGAACAGTTAAATAGACCAGACTGCATTTATTCTGAAAATCTGTTATCATCTCACTGTTTCCTTGAGCTCCCTTTGACTGCTGTAGTATCCACCTCTTGTCACATATTTGAATTATAAACTATTTGGGACGGGGACTATCTTGTTGTTAGATGTGAGTAGAGTATCTAGTGCAAGTGGATCCTAATCACTGGCTGGGACCTCTAGGCATTACGGCAATACAAATAATACATACTTAATGGCTGTGAAAACTCCATAGTTAAGAGACTGCATCTGAGGCCTTGTCTATATAATTACGTTACAATGGTTTTCCTTAGGACTTGTTGTGGTGTTTAGATGTTGCTTGTAATTATTAGAATTGGGAGCTGCCATAAATATAAAGGAAGAGGTAACCACCGTTCTGTATACAGTGCTATAAAATCCCTCCTGGCCAGAGGCAAAATCCTTTCACCTGTAAAGGGTTAAGAAGCTAAGGTAACCTCGCTGGCACCTGACCCAAAATGGCCAATGAAGGGACAAGATTCTTTCAAATCTGGAGGGGTGAGGGAACAAAGGGTTTGGGTTGTCTGTGTGATGCTTTTGCCGGGAACAGATCAGGAATGAAAGCCATCCAGCTCCTGTAAAGTTAATAAGTAATCTAGCTAGAAAATGCATTAGATTTCCTTTTGTTTAATGGCTTGTAAAATTCACTGTGCTGGAGAGAATGTATATTCCTGTTTTTGTGTCTTTTTGTAACTTAAGGTTTTGCCTAGAGGGATTCTCTATGTTTTGAATCTGATTACCCTGTAAAGTATTTACCATCCTGATTTTACAGAGGTGATTCTTTTATCTTTTCTTTAAATAAAATTCTTCTTTTTAGAACCTGATTGATTTTTCATTGTTCTTAAGATCCAAGGGTTTGGGTCTGTGTTCACCTGTACCAATTGGTGAGGATATTATTATCAAGCCCTCCCCAGGAAAGGGGGTATAGGACTTGAGGGAATATTTTGGAGGAATAGGACTCCAAGTGGCCCTTTCCCTGTTCTTTGTCTAAAACACTTAGTGGTGGCAGCGTTTTACCTAATCCAAGGGCAAAGATTTTGTGCCTTGGGGAAGTTTTAACCTAAGCTGGTAGAAATAAGCTTAGGGGGTCTTTCATGCGGGTCCTCACATCTGTACCCTAATGTTCAGAGTGGGGAAGGAACCTTGACAGGAGCACTGGCTGTTGGGAGTCTGAAAGGACAGGAAACAGGAAGGAGGGGGAAGGAGTTGAGAGGCTGGGAGAAAGCTACAGAGGGTGCAGCAGCAGCTTGGTAAAGAAGTTTCCACTTTGAAAATAAAGTCCTGTTGAAGCTTGTTGGTACCTTGCCTGGTTGATGCAACATTTTGGCAACGAGGATGGATCTTCTGCCTCTGAACCCACCTGCACCCTTTCTGCAAAGCACAGGTGAGCCTCCAATTGCTTTTACTACCTGGATCCATATGTTTGAGACTTATCTGCTTGCAATCAGTGCTACAGAGATTTCTGAAGTAAGAAAGCGTGCTCTGCTAATCCACTGCCTTGGAGCAGAAGGGCAATGTATATTTTACACTTTTCCCATTGCGGATGATAAATATGAGACTGCACTCACTGCATTAAAGAATTTTTTTGTGCCAAAAGTGAATGTAGTAGCTAATCGCTACAGATTTCGCCAGCGGGAGCAGAAACCAGGGGAAACAATAATGCAGTATATTGCTTCCCTGAGGCGTCTGATTGTAATTTGTGACTTTGGGAATATGGCAGATGAGATGATTAGAAACCAGCTCATTGAGAAAAACAGTTGAACAGAACCAAGCAAAGTCTAAGGCTTTCATAGACAAGTGGCAGGGTGCTAAGGAACCAAAGTTTGAGTGTGGTTTCTTCATTAGAATATGAAAACCTGGAATTTTACGCAAAGGGGACCATAAATTCACAGCTCCTCTTAAAATCATAGAGAAGAAGAGACCTTACACCTATCGACTTTCTGATGGGCGGATACAGAATCCTTCTTATCTTGCACCTGCCTATGCACCAAGAGGAGATTATGCCAACACCCACTCTGCATTGGATGACTTCACCGTAGTACCAACACAACAAGACATTGCACTGGAACCGGGGCTTGAGAGATGGCCTGTCAGACCCAGATGACCAGCTGTCTGGACTAGAAACTATGTTATGTAGTATCTACAGTGTTTTCAGAGTAATATTTCTGCCAACAGTATAGTGTTTTGTTTCATATTTGTGTGGTTAGAACAATAATGTTTATTTTAATTGGGAGAGTTTCTTAAGAGAAGAGGGAATGTGGTGTTTAGATGTTGCTTGTAATTATTAGAATTGGGAGCACTGGCTCTTGGGAATCTGAAAGGACAGGAAACAGGAAGGAGGGGGAAGGAGTTGAGAGGCTGGGAGAAAGGTACAGAAGGTGCAGCAGCAGCTTGGTAAAGAGGTTTCCACTTTGAAAATAAAGTCCTATTGAAGCTTGTTAGTACCTTGCCTGGTTGATATACGCTTGTCTACACACAAGTGAACTGCTTTCATTAAGTTAAACTGTTTATAAAGCCCTATGTGGACACTCCTTTCAGTTTAAGGGCACATCTTCACTAGCATTGTTAAAAGCGCTGCCATGGCTGTGTAGTCGTGGCACCAGTGCTGGAAGAGAGCTCTCCCAGCACTGTAAAAAACCCACCCCCACGAGGGGAGTAGCTATCGCTCCCAGCGCTGGTGCACTGTCTACACTGCCACTTTACAGCGCTGATACTTGCATCACTCGGGGGGGGGGCTTTTTCACACCTCTGAGCGAGACAGTTTCAGCTCTGTAAAGTGGCAGTGTAGACAAGGCCTAAGAACTCATTTTTGGTTTAGCTAAACTTGTTCCTAAATAACATAAACTAAATTGAATTAAGCCTGTTTTAAATAAAAAAGAGCATCCCCAAAGCCTTTGGCACTGGCTTAACTAAATTGGTTTAAATTCACATCTTAAATTAAATTGGTGCAATTATGTGTGTAGACAAGCTCTTAAGGTGTGATTTAAAAATGATTTAGTTAAACTGGTATGAAAGACTGTGGACACTCTCTTTTCAGTTTAAATTAGGTTTAAATGACAGACAAAGGCCATACAACTCTTGAAAAAAATGGCAATGTCTACAAGTGCTAACACGTCTTGTCTAGACTAGGATTTAAAAGTGTGATATAAAATCATGTTAGCTCACTTGATCTCACCATCACCTTCTAAAACTCTAGTCAAGACAAGGCATGCGCTAAATTGAGGGGAGCTGTGCTAAATTACAATTTTCCTTGTCTTGACTAGCGTTTTAGGAAATTCAGATTGTGGTAGGTAGCAAGATATCATAATGTCACACCTTTTAAATTCTAATCTAGACAAAACCTCAGAGAATAGCAAGGTACTACCAATCTCATTATTTTAATGAGAAATTACACAGGATTCGCAAGACCTACATGACTTTTCAGTGTGAAGCAAAGTATGGAGTTTAAGGGGTTAGGGCATTGTCTGCTCTTAGGGCATGGCTACACTGGAAACTTGAAAGTGCTGTCGTGGGAGTGCTCCCGTGGCAGCGCTTTGAAGTGCGAGTGTGGTCGCGCACGAGCACTGGTAGAGAGCTCTCCCAGCGCTCCTGGTAATCTACCTCCACAAGGGGATTAGCTCCAAGTGCTGGGAGTGTGGCTCCCAGAGTTTGGAGCCTGTTTACACTCGTGCTTTAAAACTCTCTGATTTATTGCGCTCAGGGGGGTGATTTTTCACCCCCCTGAGCCAGCAAGTTAGAGTGCTATAAAATGTAAGTGTAGCCAAGCCCTTAGTTACACTGGTCTTAATCCAGAATAACTCCACTAAAATTCAGCTTTACACTGATGTAAACGGAAAGCAGATTTTCAGCACTGAGGTGATACCAATCTACTGGGATGTATGTGTATGATATATATGTACATAGAATCAGAGGACTGGAAGGAACCTCGAGAGGTCATCTAGTCCAATCCCCTGCACTCATGGCAGGACTGTATTATCTAGATCATTCATAGATTCATAGATACTAAGGTCAGAAGGGACCATTATGATCATCTAGTCTGACCTCCTGCACAACGCAGGCCACAGCATCTCACCCACCCACTTCTGCGAAAAACCTCACCTATGTCTGAGCTATTGAAGTCCTCAAATCATGGTTTAAAGACTTCAAGGAGCAGAGAATCCTCCAGCAAGTGACCCATGCCCCATGCTACAGAGGAAGGCGAAAAACCTCCAGGGCCTCTACAATCTGCCCTGGAGGAAAATTCCTTCCCGACCCCAAATATGGCGATCAGCTAAACCCTGAGCATATGGGCAAGATTCACCAGCCAGATACTACAGAAAATTCTTTCCTGGGTAACTCAGATCCCACCCATCTAATATCCCATCACAGGCCATTAGGCCTATTTGCCATGAATATTTAAAGATCAATTAATTTCTAAAATCACGTTATCCCATCATACTATCTCCTCCATAAACTTATTGAGTTTAATCTTAAAGCCAGATAGATCTTTTGCCTCCACTGCTTCCCTTGGAAGGCTATTCCAAAACTTCACTCCTCTGATGGTTAGAAACCTTCGTCTAATTTCAAGTCTAAACTTCCTGGTGGCCAGTTTATACCCATTTGTTCTTGTGTCCACATTGATACTGAGTTTAAATAATTCCTCTCCCTTTCCGGTATTTATCCCTCTGATATATTTATAGAGAGCAATCATATCTCCCCTCAACCTTCTTTTAGTTAGGCTAAACAAGCCAAGCTCCTTGAGTCTCCTTTCATAAGACAAGTTTTCCATTCCTCAGATCATCCTAGTAGCCCTTCTCTGTACCTGTTCCAGTTTGAATTCATCCTTCTTAAACATGGGAGACCAGAACTGCACACAGTATTCCAGGTGAGGTCTCACCAGTGCCTTGTATAACGGTACTAAAACCTCCTTATCCCTACTGGAAATAGCTCTCCTGATGCATCCCAAGACCGCATTAGCTTTTTTCACAGCCATATCACATTGGTGGCTCATAGTCATCTTATGATCAACCAATATTCCATGGTCCTTCTCCTGCTCTCTTACTTCTAATTGATGCGTCCCCAGCTTATAACTAAAATTCTTGTTATTAATCCCTAAATGCATAACCTTACACTTCTCACTATTAAATTTCATCCTATTACTATTACTCCAGTTTATAAGGTCATCCAGATCCTCCTGTATGATACCCCGGTCCTTCTCTAAATTGGCAATACCTCCCAGCTTTGTATCATCCGCAAACTTTATTAGCACACTCCCACTTTTTATGCCGAGGTCAGTAATAAAAAGATTAAATAAGATTGGTCCCAAAATTGATCCTTGAGGAATTCCACTGGTAACCTCCCTCCAGCCTGACAGTTCACCTTTCAGTAGGACCTGTTGCAGTCTCCCCTTTAACCAATTCCTTATCCACCTTTCAATGTTCATATTGATCCCCATGTTTTCCAATTTAACTAATAATTCCCCATGTGGTATGGTATCAAACGCCTTACTGAAATCTAGGCAAATTAGATCCACTGCGTTTCCTTTGTCTAAAAAATCTGTTACTTTCTCAAAGAAGGAGATCAGGTTGGTTTGGCACGATCTACCTTTTGTAAAACCATGTTGTATTTTGTCCCATTTACCATTGACTTCAATGTTCTTAACTACTTTCTCCTTCAAAATTTTTTCCGAGACCTTGCATTCTACAGATGTCAAACTAACAGGCCTGTAGTTACCCGGATCACTTTTTTCCCTCTTTCTTAAAAATAGGAACTATATTAGCAATTCTCCAATCATACAGTACAACTCCTGAGTTTACAGATTCATTAAAAATTCTTGCTAATGGGCTTGCAATTTCGGGTGCCAATTCCTTTAATATTCTTGGATGAAGATTATCTGGGCCCACCGATTTAGTCCCATTAAGCTGTTTGAGTTTCTCTTCTAACTCAGATATGGTAATATCTACCTCCATATCCTCATTCCCATTTGTCATGCTACCATTATCCCTAAGATCCTCTTTAGCCTTATTAATTTTAGACTGAGGCAAAGTATTTATTTGTTTAGATATTGGGCCATGCCTAGATTATCCTTAACCTCCACTCCATCCTCAGTGTTTAGCGGCCCCACTTCTTCTTTCTTTGTTTTCTTCTTATTTATATGGCTATAGAACCTTTACTATTGGTTTTAATTCCCTTTGCAAGGTCCAACTCTACTTGACTTTTAGCCTGTCTCACTTTATCCCTACATGTTCTGACCTCAATAAGGTAGCTTTCCTTGCTGATCCCTCCCATCTTTCACTCCCTGTATGCTTTCTGCTTTTTCTTAATCACCTCTCTGAGATGCTTGCTCATCCAGCTTGGTCTACAACTCCTGTCTATGAATTTTTTTCCCCTTTCTTGGGATGCAGGCTTCCGATAGCTTCTGCTGCTTTGATTTAAAATAATCCCAGGCCTCCTCTACCCCCTTTAGATCCATAAGTTCTTCAGTCCAATCCACTTCCTTAACTAATTTCCTTAATTTTTGAAAGTCAGCCCTTTTGAAATAAAAAACCCTAGTTGCAGATTTATTTTTGTTAATCCTTCCATTCAGTTTGCACTGAATTAGCTCATGATCACTTGAACCAAGATTATCCCCTACAACCATTTCTTCTATGAGGTCCTCACTACTCACCAAAGCCAAATCTGAAATGGCATCCTCTCTACTCGGTTCAGCAACTACTTGATGAAGGAATCCATCAGCTATCATATCTAGAAAAATCTGAGCCCTATTATTATTACTAGCACTGGTCCTCCAATCTATATCTGGGAAGTCAGTCTCCCATGATCACACAGTTTCCATTAGTATTTACTTTATTAAAAACATTAAAAAGGGCTCTATCCATATCCAAATTAGATCCCGGTGGTCTATAGCACACCCCAAGCACTATCCCAGGGGAGGCTCTACTAGTTTTCTTCCCTAATGTAATTTTTGCCCAGACGGACTCTGTCTTATCCATTTCATTGCTTCTTATTTCTTTACATTCTACCTCATCATTGATATATGCTACTCCACCACCTTTACCTTTATTTCGGTCTTTCCTAAACAGCACATACCCTTCAATACCTGTTGTTCAGTCATGACTACTATTCCACCATGTTTCTGTTATCCCTATAATATCTGGTTTCACTTCCTGCACCAGTAGCTCTAGTTCCTCCATTTTGTTACGTAGGCTCCTCACATTGATGTACAAACATCTTAATTTTTGCTGTTTGGCCTCGCTCACATTCTGTACCCTATTAGGCACAGTCATTCTACAGCCAGTATAACCTATTAGACTGGTATCCACACTGCCCTTCCTCCTTATATACCTTCTCCTACCCACAGCTGTATCCTTTCTTACTTTGTTTTCTTCCCTCTCAATGCTAAAATCTGGCGTGGAGATTACCTGGACATCTCCCAACCATCTCCCCCAAATTCCTAGTTTAAAGCTCTCTTCATCAGTTGTGCCAGCCTCCATCCTAGAAGTCTATTTCCTTCCCTACTCAGATGAAATCCATCCTGAAAGAACTGTCCTCTGTCCATGAATGCCTCACTGTGGCCATACATCCCAAAGCCCTCCTTATAAGCACCACTGCCTAAGCCATCTGTTGATAGTCATAATATTGTCACACCTTTGTTGCCCTTCTCTAGGAACAGGCAGAATCCCACTAAAGATTACCTGAGCCTTGATTTCCTTAAGCGTCTTCCCCAGCCTAGCATAGTCTCCCTTAATACTTTCCAGCGAGAATCTAGCCGTATCATTTATTCCCACATGAAGGATAATTAGGGGATTCTTTCCTGCTCCCTTTAGGATCCTTTTAAACCTCAAGTCTACATCCTGTATCTTAGCACCTGGAAGACAGCACGCCCTTCTCTTCTCTGGATCAGCTCTAGTTACAGGCCTGTCTATTCTTCTCAGTAAAGAGTCCCTAATCACATAGATCTGCCTTTTCCTGGTGACCCCAGGTGCTATTCTCCAGTCTATCCCCTGTTCCCTCTGGCTGCAAGTTCTTTCCATTCCTATTCTCCCTTGTAATCCTCTTCAGCACATCCTGTATCCTCCTGGGGCTCATATTTGGTGTAGTCTCCATTGACTCTTCCCCTTTTCCTATAGGACTAGCCGCTCTTCTCTTCTTCCTTGCCCTTCCAACTTCAGCGACTATCTGCTGAGCCCCTTCTTCATTTTCCAACTCTGCAAACCTGTTCTTGAGCTCTGTTTCTTCTTCACTAGCCCGTCTTTTCCTCTGCCTGGTTCTTTTAGTCACATGCTTCCACTGACCACTTTCCTCCCCCAGTCTCCCCTCAAAATTCCCCAGCCCTGCTTCCATCTGCAAGTCTGAGCTTTTCCTTTCAGATACCTCATGTTTTTGCTCCATAATCTGCTCAAACCCCTTCCTAAACTCAACCAGACTTTCCACTTGCATCTCCAAACCTCGGATCTTTTCCTTCATCAGCTCTATCAGACGGCATTTCATGCAGACAAAACTCTTACCAGGTCCGCCCTCCAGGATCATGTACATACCGCAGCTTCCACATCCAGTCATCCTCATTGTGTCTTCCACTACATGGGTCACTCCCACTGCTGCCTCTGTATCTGTCATAGTCTTCCCATCTAAATCCTGTTAGTCTGGTAAACACAAACCACACCAAAACCCACCACCCACACCAAAACCAAATCCCAAACAAGCACTGTTTACAATACAATACAATACAATACAATACAAACTCCCCTGTTTACAGCTCTGTTTGCTGGCTCCTGTGCCACTGCAGTGTTTGTCTAACCTGCTCTTAAAAATCTCTAATGATGGAGATTCCACAACCTCCCTAGGAAATTTGTTCTAGTATTTAACCACCCTGACAGTTAGGAATTTTTTCCTAATGTCCAACCTAAACTTCCCTTACTGCAATTTAAGCCCGATTTCAGAGTAGCAGCCGTGTTAGTCTGTATTCGACCTGGGGTATTCTATCTGCTACGCAAGATCCATAAACCTGGAAATCCTGGACGCCCCATCATCTCAGGCATTGGCACCCTGACAGTAGGATTGTCTGGCTATGTAGACTCCCTCCTCAGGCCCTTCGTTACCAGCACTCCCAGCTATCTTCGAGACACCACCGATTTCCTGAGGAAACTACAGTCCATTGGTGATCTTCCTAAAAACACCATCCTAGCCACTATGGATGTAGAAGCCCTCTACACCAACATTCCACACAAAGATGGACTACAAGCCGTCAGGAACAGTATCCCCGATACTGTCACGGCTAACCTGGTGGCAGAACTTTGTGACTTTGTCCTGACCCATAACTATTTCACATTTGGTGACAATGTATACCTTCAAATCAGCGGCACTGCGATGGGTACCCGCATGGCCCCACAGTATGCCAACATTTTTATGGCTGACTTAGAACAACGCTTCCTCAGCTCTCGTCCCCTAATGCCCCTACTCTACTTGCGCTACATTGATGACATCTTCATAATCTGGACCCATGGAAAAGAAGCTCTTGAGGAATTCCACCATGATTTCAACAATTTCCATCCCACCATCAACCTCAGCCTAGACCAGTCCACACAAGAGATCCACTTCCTGGACACTACGGTGCTAATAAGCGATGGTCACATAAACACCACCCTATATCGGAAACCTACTGACCGCTATTCCTACCTACATGCCTCTAGCTTTCATCCAGATCATACCACTCGATCCATTGTCTACAGCCAAGCGCTACGATATAACTGCATTTGCTCCAACCCCTCAGACAGAGACAAACACCTACAAGATCTCTATCATGCATTCCTACAACTACAATACCCACCTGCTGAAGTGAAGAAACAGATTGACAGAGCCAGAAGAGTACCCAGAAGTCACCTACTACAGGACAGGCCCAACAAAGAAAACAACAGAATGCCACTAGCCATCACCTTCAGCCCCCAACTAAAACCTCTCCAACGCATCATCAAGGATCTACAACCTATCCTGAAGGACGAGCCATCACTCTCTCAGATCTTGGGAGACAGTCCTTGCTTACAGACAGCCCCCCAATCTGAAGCAAATACTAACCAGCAACCACACACCACACAACAGAACCACTAACCCAGGAACCTATCCTTGCAACAAAGCCCGTTGCCAACTCTGTCCACATATCTATTCAGGGGATACCATCATAGGGCCTAATCACATCAGCCACACTATCAGAGGCTCGTTCACCTGCGCATCTACCAATGTGATATATGCCATCATGTGCCAGCAATGCCCCTCTGCCATGTACATTGGCCAAACTGGACAGTCTCTACGTAAAAGAATGAATGGACACAAATCAGACGTCAAGAATTATAACATTCAAAAACCAGTTGGAGAACACTTCAATCTCTCTGGTCACTCGATCACAGACCTAAGAGTGGCTATACTTCAACAAAAAAGCTTCAAAAACAGACTCCAACGAGAGACTGCTGAATTGGAATTAATTTGCAAACTGGATACAATTAACTTAGGCTTGAATAGAGACTGGGAATGGATGAGTCATTACACAAAGTAAAACTATTTCCCCATGGTATTTCTCCCTCCCACCCCACCCCCCACTGTTCCTCTGATATTCTTGTTAACTGCTGGAATTAGCCTACCTGCTTGTCACCATGAAAGGTTTTCCTCCTTCCCCCCCCTGCTGTTGGTGATGGCTTATCTTAAGTGATCACTCTCCTTACAGTGTGTATGATAAACCCATTGTTTCATGTTCTCTGTGTGTGTGTGTATATAAATCTCTCCTCTGTTTTTTCCACCAAATGCATCCGATGAAGTGAGCTGTAGCTCACGAAAGCTTATGCTCTAATAAATTTGTTAGTCTCTAAGGTGCCACAAGTACTCCTTTTCTTTAAGCCCGATTGCTTCTTGTCCTATCCTCAGAGGTTAAGAACATTTTTCTCCCTCCTCCTTGTAACTACCTTTTATGTACTTGAAAACTTATGTCCCCTCTGTCTTCTCTTTTCCAGACTAAACAAACCCAATTTGTTCAATCTTCCCTCATAGGTCATGTTTTCTAGACCTTTAATCATTTTTGTTGCTCTTCTCTGGACTTTCTCCAATTTATCCACATCTTTCTTGAAATGTAGTGCCCAGAACTGGACACAATATTCCAGATAAGGCCTAATCAGAGCAGAAGAATTGCTTCTCATGTCTTACAACACTCTTGTTAATACATCCCAAAATGTTGTTTGCTTTTTTTGCAACAGTGTTAACTCATATTTAGCTTGTGGTCCACTGTGACCTCCAGATCCCTTTCTACACTACTCCTTCTTAGGCCATCATTTCGCATTTTGTATGTGTGCAACTCCTTCTTAAATGGAGTACTTGGCATTTGTCCTCATTGAATTTTATCCTCTTTACTTCAGACCATTTCTCCAGTTTGTCCAGATAATTTTGAATTTTAATCCTATCCTCCAAAGCACTTGCAACCCCTCCCAGCTTGGTATTGTCCGCAAACTTTATAAGTGTACTCTCTATACCATTATCTAAATTATGAAGATATTGAACAGAACTGGACCCAGAACTGATGCCTGAGGGACCCCACTTGTTATGCCCTTTCAGTATGACTGTAAACCACTAATAACTACTCTCTGGGGATGGTTTTCTAACAAGTTTTGCATCCATCTTATAGTAGCTCCATCTAGGTTGTATTTCCCTAGTTTGTTTATGAGAAGGTCATGTGAGACGGTATCAAAAGCTTTACTAAAGTCAAGATATACCAAGTCTACCATTTCCCCTCTATCCAGGTTTGTTATCCTGTCAAAGAAAGCTGTCAGGTTGATTTGACACAATTTGCTCTTGAGAAATCCATGCTGTCTGTTACTTATCACCTTATTATCTTCTAGATGTTTTCAAATTGATTGCTTAATTATTTGCTCGATTATCTTTGAAGTTAAGCTGACTGTTTTGTAATTCCCTGGGTTGTCCTTCTTTCCCTTTTTATATTTGCCCTTTTCCAGTCTTCTGGAATCTCTCCCATCTTCCATGACTTTTCAAAGATAATCGCTAATGGCTCAGATATCTTCTCAGTCAGCTCCTTGAGTATTCTAGGATTCATTTAATCAAGCCTTGGTGACTTGAAGACATCTCACTTGTCTAAGTAATTTTTAACTTGTTCTTTTTCTATTTTAGGTTCTGATCCTACCTCATTTTCACTGACATTCACTATGTTAGGTTTCAGAGTAGCAGCCGTGTTAGTCTGTATTCGCAAAAAGAAAAGGAGTACTTGTGGCACCTTAGAGACTAACAAATTTATTAGAGCATAAGCTTTCGTGAGCTACAGCTCACTTCTTCGGATGCATTTGGTGGAAAAAACAGAGGAGAGATTTATATACACACACACACAGAGAACATGAAACAATGGGTTTATCATACACACTGTAAGGAGAGTGATCACTTAAGATAAGCCATCACCAACAGCAGGGGGGGGAAGGAGGAAAACCTTTCATGGTGACAAGCAGGTAGGCTAATTCCAGCAGTTAACAAGAATATCAGAGGAGCAGTGGGGGGTGGGGTGGGAGGGAGAAATACCATGGGGAAATAGTTTTACTTTGTGTAATGACTCATCCATTCCCAGTCTCTATTCAAGCCTAAGTTAATTGTATCCAGTTTGCAAATTAATTCCAATTCAGCAGTTTCTCATTGGAGTCTGTTTTTGAAGCTTTTTTGTTGAAGTATAGCCACTCTTAGGTCTGTGATCGAGTGACCAGAGAGATTGAAGTGTTCTCCAACTGGTTTTTGAATGTTATAATTCTTGACGTCTGATTTGTGTCCATTCATTCTTTTACGTAGAGACTACCAGCAACCACACACCACACAACAGAACCACTAACCCAGGAACCTATCCTTGCAACAAAGCCCGTTGCCAACTCTGTCCACATATCTATTCAGGGGATACCATCATAGGGCCTAATCACATCAGCCACACTATCAGAGGCTCATTCACCTGCGCATCTACCAATGTGATATATGCCATCATGTGCCAGCAATGCCCCTCTGCCATGTACATTGGCCAAACTGGACAGTCTCTATCTAAAAGAATGAATGGACACAAATCAGACGTCAAGAATTATAACATTCAAAAACCAGTTGGAGAACACTTCAATCTCTCTGGTCACTCGATCACAGACCTAAGAGTGGCTATACTTCAACAAAAAAGCTTCAAAAACAGACTCCAATGAGAGACTGCTGAATTGGAATTAATTTGCAAACTGGATACAATTAACTTAGGCTTGAATAGAGACTGGGAATGGATGAGTCATTACACAAAGTAAAACTATTTCCCCATGGTATTTCTCCCTCCCACCCCATCCCCCACTGTTCCTCTGATATTCTTGTTAACTGCTGGAATTAGCCTACCTTGCTTGTCACCATGAAAGGTTTTCCTCCTTCCCCCCCTGCTGTTGGTGATGGCTTATCTTAAGTGATCACTCTCCTTACAGTGTGTATGATAAACCCATTGTTTCATGTTATCTGTGTGTGTGTATATAAATCTCTCCTCTGTTTTTTCCACCAAATGCATCCGATGAAGTGAGCTGTAGCTCACGAAAGCTTATGCTCTAATAAATTTGTTAGTCTCTAAGGTGCCACAAGTACTCCTTTTCTTTTCACTATGTTAGATGTCCAATCACCACCCTTTTTGATGAAAACCGAAACAAAGAATTAATTAAGCACTTCTGCCATTTTCACATTTTCTGTTATTCTCTCCCCTCCCATTGAGTAATGGGCCTGCTCTGTCCTTGGTCTTCCTCTTGCTTCTATTATATTTGCAGAATGTTTTCTTGTTGGGGGAGGAATAGCTCAGTGGTTTGAGCACCAGCTTGTTTAAACCCAGCATTGTGAGTTCAATCCTTGAGGGGGCCGTTTAGGGATTGGGGCAAAATTGGGGATTGATCCTGCTTTGAGCAGGGGGTCGGACTAGATGACCTCCTGGTCCCTTCCAAACCTGAGATTCTATGATACTCTTTATGTCTCTAGCTAGTTTGATCTCATTTTGTGCCTTGGTTTTTCTAATTTTGTCCCTAAATACTTGTGTTATTTGTTTATATTCGTCCTTTGTAATTTGACCTAGTTTCCTACAAAAAGTGGGCTCTTTTTTGATTTTTAGATCTCAACATTAAATTACAAGGAAGATAGTTTAGTGCACTAACTAGGAAATCACCTTTACAAAGAAGCAGCTATGCTAATTTCATTTTCAGTGGAAACATAGGGAGTGAGGGAAATTAATATTTGCCAAAGGGAAACATATGGTGAGGAAATAAACAAAACAAGGAGATTTCTGGAAACCTCTGTACATTTTTCATCATATGAGGAGCCCTCTGGCTGTCATCTTCCTCTTAAACTGAAAATATCATACACTTTTCTTTACTCTATTTATGAAATACTTGGACAGCGAGCCACTGACACAGTCAGGCATTCTAAAATCTCTTATGATGTAAAGATGCATTGAGCTGTATTGCAAACAGAGTAGGTGTATCTTGGTGTTAGTTAGCATGCACTATATGCCAGTCAGACAGCTGTTTCTACATCAGCACAAATTGTTATAGGTCCTCCACAAACAGTGGCTTTTTTCTTTATTTCTCAGTTGCAGATAATTGAAAGCACATATATATATGTGATGAGGCCTGTTCTTCTGTAATATCAGTCAAAAGGCATCATAACTTGTGAATTTTACTGAAACCTATGACATTTTTACAGGAGTCATGGACTAAACCAGTGGTAGGCAACCTGAGGCCCGTCAGGGTAATCCGCTGGCGGGCTGTCAGATAGTTTGTTTCCATTTGCACGGCTGCCTGCAGCTCCCATTGGCTGCGGTTCACTGTTCCCGGCCACTGGGAGCTGCAGGCAGCCATGCAAATGTAAACAAACTGTCTTGTGGCCCGCCAGCTGATTACCCTGATGGGCCACGTGCAGGCCACAGGTTGCCGGTTGCCCACCACTGGACTAAACTCTCTTTTCAGCTATCCCAATGTAAATGTGGAATAATGCCATTGGATTGCTCTGGCCCTGGCTGAGAGAGGTTTTTTTTTTTTTCCTTTCTGTTTGTAACCTTCATTGTCACCCTGTTGTTTTGTTTGAACTGCTACACGCCTAAGTTAATAATGTCTTTGATTCAATGAATACCGCTTAACCGGCTATAAAATGTAATACACAACCAAAAATAAATATTCATACTGCACTCTTAGATAATAGCCAATGGAAAAGAAGAAAATCCATTTGGGTTTCAGGTGAAGGGTGACAAATGTATTCTAAGGTCAGGGCTGAATTGTCTAATTATGGCTTGTGGACCAAGGCTACAGTTAGGGCCATATACAACGTTTGATCTAGAATGGGTCGTCTACTGAAGGGAATGGGAAGGGAATTTTTACAAGGATCAAGGATAAAATATGGCCTTATTGAGTAGCTATGGAAGCTTGAAATATGGAAGTTACTACTGTATTTAGCATCAATCACTGGGGAAAAGATGATGCAGGACTCTTTCAGGGGCTACTTCTGCCCCTTGTTTGTTTGGCAAAAACAGTGAGGAGTCCTTGTGGCACCTTAGAGACTAACAAATTTATTTGGGCATAAGCTTTCGTGGGCTATAACCCACTTCATCAGATGCATGGAGTGAAAAATACAGTAGGCCGGTATAAATATACAGCACATGAAAAGATGGGAGTTGCCTTACCAAGTGGGGGTGTCAGTGCTAACGAGGCCAATTCAGTCAGGGTGGATGTGGCCCATTCCCAACAGTTGACGAGAAGGTATGAGTATCAACAGAGGGAAAATTACTTTTTGTAGTGACCCAGGGAATGGGCCACATCCACTCTGATTGAATCTTGTCTGAAGAACATTGTAGACAGGGTTTTTGCACAGGACTGTGATGGTGGTGGCGGCAATATTAATAATTCATAGGGAAGTGTTAATAAATGAGACATACAAGATTGTGTTTGTGTGGACTCACAAGACAGGAGTGGAGCTTGTCTGGGGTCCATTTCTCTAATCCATGGTGATACAGAACCAGATGGTGGGTGGGAGGGGGAGCTGATGAGAAGATTTGGCAATCTGGGAAATGGAGGAGATGCTGCAATGGTTGTGGAACAGCGGAACAATGGAAAAGACCTTGCAGTCCTTCCAACAATCACACTGCATGGAATGGCAATCCCTACTGACCTGGCAAGCCGAACAGCAGAAAAGCTTGCAAGAGTTTATATGAGAACAAGTGCAGGTGCAGCAGCAGCTACTCCATAATCTGGTGAGTCCCATTGCAGGGAATGGCAAGTGGACACAGCAGTCGATCTCTGCAAGACGGGCCCAGCAGATAACCCTGATGCATTCTTAGTTGCATTGGAAAGTGTACCTATGGGAACCAGTTGGGAAAGAGGAATGTGGTCCCTCCAATTAGCACCCTACAGAATGAGGGGAGGGGAAGCAGCTCAAGCGAACTACATGGCCCTGAGCGCTGAACAGGCCAGAGACTACGATATTGTTAAGGGTGGTCATACTGGAACAAATGGGCCTGTCCACCAAGATGTTTCGGGGTGGTAGGTGGTTGTAGGGATACAGCCCAGGGCATTTGCCTCCAAATTACCAGATTGGGCTACCTGTTGGTTAAAGCTGTATATGTAAAGCATAGGTGAAATTATGGACATGATAATCTTGGAGCAATTCCTTTAAAGCCTTCCTAAGAACACCAGCGTGTGGATCAGGAGGCATGAACCGACAACACTGGAAGCGGCTGTCAAATGAATGGAGGTGTTTGTGACAGCAGATTTCCCCCAAAAGGGGTTCATCCATTTAAGGGATCAGAGCTGGGGAAGAAAGCTGGGGAGTGATAAAGCCCACAGAGAAGAAAACAGAGGAGACAAGAGGAACTCTCTCAGGGGGTTGGGGAATTGTATGCTCCCCATGTAGGTGACACAGGGATATATAAAAAGAGACTGCCCCTAGCTGGACTATGGGCTGGTTGAATTTTGTGGTAGGACTGGGACACTGGTGGAGTGGTGAAAAAGAAAAATGCCAACTGTCTCTGAAGGTGGGAGGAGATGGGAATGAGGCATGGCGGACACTGCCTCAGGATGTTTGCTGGCTAG
Source organism: Dermochelys coriacea (assembly GCF_009764565.3). NCBI lineage: Eukaryota > Metazoa > Chordata > Testudines > Dermochelyidae > Dermochelys > Dermochelys coriacea. Next base: position 43,377,705 of record NC_050069.1, on the reverse strand, counting down.
AAAAGATGTGATAAAACCACACAGGATTCTGCTGGGGGAGAGGCTGAGGTTGGAGTGCATTCATTGGAGTCCATCTGCCCAATTGCTGAGATACACCTGGAAGCAGGTTGGGGAAGTTCAGATGGAAGTGGGCTGGGATAGTAGATAGGCTGCCCTATCCAGTAGTGCTAGGGCCTGACTGGAGCCCCTTTCCAGGGAAGAGACCAGATGTCTGGGGTTTACATTGAGGAACAGAGCATCTAAGGAAGATGAAAAGGAGGTGCAAAGTAGAGCAGTATTTCTTGCATCTGGCCTCTCTGTGATAAGGTACTGTAATAGGTGGACAACTAGTCCAGTGCATAGGGCAATTCATATATTCCTACTTACTAGCATCCTGAAAATACTGAGTCTAATACAGATGCAATTTTCCTGCCTGTAGTAGCTTTGCCAAGTCAGATGTTGGGAATCTTCTTTCCTGTGATGGACAGTTACATCAGTGTGAAATAAAAATCCAGTGTTCTGAATACAGACTAATTGCAGAATGCCCCTAAGGTTTCTATATTAGCTGAAAGACTTATATTCAATGCAACTAGTTAAATGCCTCATCTGTGTTATATTGTCTTACATTAAAGGCCACACTGCTAGCCTTTAAGCAGTGTTTGATTGTCTTCAGGAACACATCATGAATCTCTCACTACCTTTCAGTAGTTAGCTCACCTTGACCCTGAAAACAAACACTAATTTTCTATCGGAATGCATCTGATGAAGTGAGCTGTAGCTCAGGAAAGCTTATGCTCAAATAAATTTGTTAGTCTCTAAGGTGCCACAAGTACTCCTTTTCTTTTTACTAATTTCTATAAATGTTTGTGCACTGACAGAAAGATTCTGCTGTGTTGGCCCTTACAGTCCAAAACTGTCCTTGTAACTAATTCTTTGGAATTGGCTCCAAAGCTGAAAGGGTTTCAGTCTCATTATAGTTAAACTCTAAACAAATGAAGAAAAAGTACATTGACGTTGATTACTATTATAAATCCATCAGTGGGTGATGGGTGGGTAAGTAGGTGACTAAAACTGATTATAGCTCATTACTTTTTTTTTTTTAAGTGCTTCCCGAAAAGTACTTCAGACTGTTATGGTATGTCTTTATCTCTTACAAATTTTAAAGGAAGTACTAGAAGGAGGCATGCCAGTCTTGGGATGCTGTCCTATAAGGACAGGCCAACCTTTGACCCAGCTAATCCTCCCCTGAGGATGTGACCAGTTTCTTCTGCATTTCAGTTCCACTGGACAGATCATGCTCTATACATGGAGGAGACCATCCATGGGGAATCCCTGCACCTTCTATGGAAAGGGGTTCCACCACCTAAGCAGCAGTGTTCATAAGACTCCCATGGTTACAGTCCATGTGTTGGACTGTGTGTAACCCCAACAGATCCTGCTCATCGGCAGGCAGGGTCGAACCTGTGACCTCTGAAGCTTAGCATATGAGCCTCTACTGCAGGGGTCCCCAACGCAGTGCCCTCAGGACACCCGCCTGCCGTCGAGAAGTGTTGCAGTTTCTCGGCGGCGGCGCTGCTTCTTAACCAGCAGCGGCATTTCGGCAGTGGGGTGTCCGGCGCCCGCCACAGTCTTTTGGGAATAGCAAGAAAGGTTGGGGACCACTGCTCTACTGTCTGAGCTAAAAGCCACATTCCTTTTAGTTGAGGCTGTAGCAGATTCATCAATCTCTAGATGGTCTACGTGTCACTAGAAGGGGACAGAGCACCACACCAAGCAGGCATGGATTACCTGTGCATCTTAAGTCAATGGAGGTCCATCAGAGATAAATCTAGACCACTGTCCCCATTCTACAGATGGAGAAACAGGCAGAGATTTATGGAATTATAGTCTGGACAAATTTGTCCCAGTACTTAGCGGTATTCCATTACTTAATGTAGCCCAAAACACTTACTACTGTTATAAACTGACATAACTCCACTGGAGAGGGACTAGCTTGCGCCCTCTGTGAATTTGTCCCCATATCTTCACATTTAATGATTTACCAAGGAACCTGAAATGAGTTCTAATTGAGACAACTGTTAGTCGGAGTGTATTCACTAGGAGTGCAATTCAACGTGAGTCTAGCAAACATGCATCTGAGAGGATAACAAAGTCTCAGGATTTTATATAAATATCTTGCTTATTCAAATAATGTAGATCTTTCCATCCTGCTTTTTGCTATCTTATTGCAATAACTCTTAGTGTTGCAGACAAAAGCATTCATGCCACTTGCCTAACAGCTGTGGTCATTCTAGTCAATTTGATCAACTTTAAAATGTAATATTCAAACCTGCCCTTTACCAAAAGCTCAGCTGTATTATACACTCTGCTAGAGGGAGATAAATATCAAGTGTGAAAGAAATTTGAGATAGGAAATGTAGCTAGTTTCGCTCTGATATTGAAGATAAGGACCAAATTATGCCCTTTATTTAATGCAAGCACATTTACTTCCATACTTGCTTTATACACAAAGTCTTCTTCAGTAGGGTTTTGTTAGTGCACCTGAAGACAGCATTTGCCCTTGTTACAGTAATTTAGTAAGTTGGAGAACTTACTAAATACAGTCCACAGTAATTTAGTAAATTGGAGAACTTATTAAATACAGTCCATTAGATCACGTACATGATGCTGCACGGCATAAAAGCTCAGATTATTGCTTTCTAAAAAAAACCTGGCTTTCATATTCTGCCCTTCAATTAGTCTGACTCCCACATAACGTCTCAAACTGCTTTATAAATTGTTTTTTATATGAATTAATGCAACTTCATTATTGGTGCTAAATTCTGGCCTTTTTGTTGTCTCTTTAAGACGTGCCCGGTTTCTATATATTGGACCACACAGTGTGTACATGTGTTATTGCATATTCTGAGTTCCTAAATTACATAAATACTACATAATCTACTGATTGATTGTGCCTCAAGTGAAGATTAATTTGGGGGGGGGGAGACGTAAATTCTGTGAGACAACACAGAAAGAAAACTGTGTTATTTTCTTATGTCGAAGATGGTAAAGGAAGAGGTGTATGTTTCTTTGATTTATAGGGGCTGCAGGGATCGGATGACACACCTGTAATTCCTCTATATCAGGAAGCAAAGCTAAGAAGCCTTAGTGAGTTTTAATTTAAAATGTCATGTTTAGTTTTAGAAACGGAGTCTCCTTTTCTAAAAAAGTCTGTATCAAGCTGTTTTTATAAAGTGACTAAACACAAGACTGAACAGGAGATATTTTGCTCAATGCAATTCTGCCCTCTGTAGTGTGGCTTGTGTAATTTCACATTCAGCATTCTATTCGTGTAAAAACTCACCATTCTTTAACTTGACTGAACACTTCTCACCAGCATGTACTGTATTGCCTTTTCTAATGCTACTTGTGACTGCTAACAGCATGCTGTAATATAATATAGAAACCTGTGGGAAAAGTTATACCTTTCTGATTTAATAAGCATTTTTTTTCCTGTTCCGAGTGAAATTCACTTCACCCACAAAGCAGGAACTAATGCTTGTCTGTGTTTGTACAGCACCCAGCACAATGGGCCCTCAAGCCTGACTGGGACTTCTAGGCACTACCATAATGTAAACATTTAAAACTACTACTTTTATGAGGGTGAACTACATCTTTATATGTTGAGGAAACAAAATGTATCACAAACCAAAGCCAGGGCATGGGGCATCAGTGTGGCCTCTTCCTGCCACTCAGACAGCATGTTAAGGCCACTGGATTTTGGTAGCAGCAGATGCAGTAATCTCTTTCCTAAAAAATAATTCTCTGATGGCCCAGAGACCCCTGTGATGGTTATATAACTCCCTACACTAGGTAACACAGGGTTGAAGACACACCAGTGAAAGATGTTACACTTAGAAAAGCAAACACACCACCAAATGCATCCGATGAAGTGAGCTGTAGCTCATGAAAGCTTATGTTCTAATAAATTTGTTAGTCTCTAAAGTGCCACAAGTACTCCTTTTCTTTTTACAGCACAGGTGGGGGCAGACAGAGGAGAACAGACTTCTAGACTTCAGTACCTGGAGAAGGGCAGGCTGAAAGCAAAGGTATCTTGAGTAACTGCTGCCTTGAGGGCTCCCTCCTTGAAGGAAGGGAAGGCCTGATGCTAAACCACTATTGTGGCACTATTGTTTGAGACAAGCTGTTGCTCCAACCTGGCTCATGGGCTAACTAGGAGCCCTACTGTGCCTGTGGGACAGTTCACTTGTGTTTATTGACAACCCAGGAACGGCATGGTATCTGGGACTCAGCTGGAGGGCTGTTTCTTATGACTGCAGTAGTGTGGTGGAATGCCTGGATACTGCAGACCAGAGACTGCAAAGGCCCCATTTTGGTCCCTGTGAGTGCCTCTGGAGAGGAACTTAGTGATACATGTCCCTTTATGCTGTACAAAGAAGTCCTTGCTTCACAACAGCTTTGACTATAGTCTCTCTGCATTGGCCCTGGAGAGGTCCTTTGCCCAAACATGTTTTAATCTGAGAACAGTGGATCAAATTCTGCTCTCACTGCATGCAACTTCCGTGCCTCCAGTGGAGCTATATGGATGTTACGATAGAAATGTGCCCAATGTCTGTGGCTAGCCCATGTACTATTTATAAATCACTACTAATTTAATAGGTTCTGCTTTTACTAACTTAGCAGGATAAGACACAGAATGCAATGTGACTATGATTATTTGATACAGATGCTGCCCTCTTCTCCCTCCCACTTGGGCAGCAGTCTGCGTAGACTGTCTAGGAACTGGTCTCTTGTATCACAATCTTACCAGATAATTTTCTAGATGTTTATTTAATGTCCTCTCGCACAGAAATAATTTGGGGCAGCGTTTTACTTTTATAGGGCTCTGTTTGATTGGAAGGGCACACCAGGGCTTATTTTACAAGTTGCAGGCTGCCTTCTGATGTGCTGATTTCCCCCAATCTGCTAAATTAATATTCAATAGTCTTTTAATATTTTTCAAAGCCACTTTCATTTGGGGAGCGGGGGGAGCTTTCGGTGCTTACGGTGTTTGCACAGAATACTCTTACAACGCAAAAGGAAAAAAATTCTTACATTGTGTACAACATAGAACTTACAATACATGCTACTTTTACTAAGCTATTGTAAGGCGTCATAATAAATCAGTACAGCTTTTAGCTGCTATCTCTATTGAGATCCAGAGCCCAAGTTCTAATATCCTATCTTTCACAACAAAAACACATGAGATTCAACTGGAACATCAGATTAGTGATAACTTTTAATCTGCTTCTCTTCATCGATTTTTAACAGTAACTTTATGCCTGTCCAGCAACAGCATCATAGAACATGAAACCTAAACTTCTGATATTTCAAAGTGAATGCTTTTGTTATGGACTTTTATTCTTCTCCCTTTATTTCTCATTTAGTTCAAAACTCTCAAAAGCAGGACAATGTTATCTCTGCTGGGGAGTGATCTGAACAAAACAGAAGTCCTATGTTTTCTTCTTGTCTTTTCCATAGGTATAAGCAGTAACATTTCTTTCTTCCAAAGCAACAATTGAAGGAAGACAAAGGTCACACTTGTATTAAGAAAAGGAGTACTTGTGGCACCTTAGAGACTAACAAATTTATTAGAGCATAAGCTTTCGTGAGCTACAGCTCACTTCATCGGATGCATTAGTCTCTAAGGTGCCACAAGTACTCCTTTTCTTTTTGCGAATACAGACTAACACGGCTGCTACTCTGAAACCTGACACTTGTATTAGTCAATGTTTCTCTGTAATACAGCCATTTGACAAAATACAAAATGGGAGACTGAGTGAATGACACTTTTAAATGAGTAACTTTTTATATCCTCTGGTTATAAACTCCACCTAGAAAGCAGCTAAATTTGGGAAAAACCAAACCACATGAAGCACGGCCCCTTTCTTGGTTTTACATCGGAGGGAAGCAGCTTCCTCTGAGAAGAAGGGTAACTTTGCAGGGGAGAAACAACTCCTATGTAAAATGCTGAAAATAACCTATGCTTAGAGCTATGTTCTACCTTGGATTATTTCCACAGGTCTGATGCTAAGATTCATTACAGCAGTCTATAAGAAGACCCTTGGCTATTGTTCTGTTATCTGTTTCATGCATTGTGTTTCCAGTGGAAGCACATATGCTGTACACTAACTCTCTGTTTGTTTTAAATAAAGCACTTTTCCAGACCTAGGGGATTTAGGTATTGGACTGCACTTTACAGATGAGATGAGGTGCTTTACATGGAGATATTAACAAAAAGCTGGGATATATGAAGTATTTTAAGATTGCACATGGATTGGACTGTCCAATAAAACTGATTTAGTTTTTTAAATTGCAGATGTAGTAACTATTCCCAAATCTAAAATGACATGAAATGTTGTAACTGTAAATAAAAACATTTATACAAATCAAAATGCAATAACACTATTTTTGTAAATACTGTACCTATATTTCACTTGTGATGAGCTCTTATATCTGCCATTCTAACCAGGGCCACAGACAGGTAGCTAGACTCCTTGAGGAAGAAACTATGAATGGTAGGATTCTTTCATTTGAGTATTCAGGCTTCTAATCACATCTTCAAGAAGAGGCCACCCCTGCCCCAATATTCTAGAATTTTCACTATTTCTTGTATGTTTGCAGCCTATCCCTGCTGGTACTAGCTGGTGCTATTAGCTGATAGTTGCCTCCACCCAGAAATAAGACACCATTTCCACAATGTTTTTAGCTTGCAAGAGGATGAAGTCTATGGTGACGTATGAGAACAGCTGATTCGTACTGTAAATAGATTCATCCTTCACAGATTAAAGTCTTCCTTCTTGGATTCAGTCACATTTGTCCTTTTCCCCTTTTTCTCCCCCTCTGTAGCCTCCACTTTCCAGTTACATTGTTAGTCACTCTTGTAATAACTGGGCCTACTGATTTACCCTAATTGTGAGCTCAATTGTGAAAAATGAGTGCAAGTTCATAAAATGTCACAATAACTTATAATAATAAATGATGATGGGGAAAGGTGCAAAAAAAGACACACTGAATTAATTCAAATGAAGAGGCTTACGCCTTATAACTCAAAGATCGTATATGAAGATCATGCCTGGTTAACAAGAACAGTGTGAGATGGAAAGCAATGAACCAAAACTGGTGTGTTAGAAATTAGGCCTAACTGGTGGACAAAATGAGAGGATGGGCTATTCTGCCCATCACTTCCCTTTCAGAGTCCTCCCAAAAAACCTCCAAACCTAAAAACCTACTTCAGGGGCGGGGGGGAAGATGGCTTACTGTGAAGCAGGCTGACTGTGAGACATGAGAAAAGGAAGGAGCAAGCTTCACCTTCACATCAGAGGCTAGGGGGTCTATTACAGAAGTGGGTGGGTGACTATTCTATGGCCTGCAACGTGCAAGAGTTCAGACTAGAGCATCATGATGGCTCCTTCTGATCTTAAAGTCTGAGTCTGCCATCCCACTATTTGCTAGGGACCCAGGCATTTGTCATTCTGATCCTAAGAGATGTCTTGACTAGACCAGGGCAGAGAGAGGGACCCAGATGACACCACCCCATCTACTGGCTCTGGCTGAAACTCAACCACCAACTGGGATACGAGAGTTTATCCCCTCTCGCCCATGTGTTCTTTTCCTTCTCCACTTTATTTCTTCTCTCTTCTTTGTTCCTGCCTAGTAAAACGTCTGGCTTAGCTGCCCAAGACTACCAACATATTTTGCAACACTGTTGTAAGGCTTTGATCAGGCTAGCAGCTAGAAGCAATGTCCTAAACAGCCCGATCCTGGTAAAAGTTTGCCAGGTCTCAGAGTGGTTGATAAGACAGTGTGCTGTGTTTGTGTTTCTCAAGCAATGAGGCAACAAGTAAAAGTTAGCACCAGAGAAGCTACATCTTCTGTCTTTTTCTCTCCCTTTTTGGGTGCTTGTCTTCAAAACAGGATTGGGTTTGCACAACAGTTGCAGCCCATCTCCACTAACTTCTCTTTTCCCCAAAAAGGACAGTTCTTACCACCTTTGATATAATCTAAAAGACAGTCACACAAGGGGCTTTTTCCTTTTTAATAACTATCTCTAATTAAAGAAAAGGGAACAAGGGATGTTGTTAAAATGAGAGCCTGTTTAATTCTTTAAGTTTCAAATGCTTAAACTGTTTTTTTCCTTCTTTTCTGTATCTTTAATATTAGGTTAAGAGGATTTGTAATGAATTTGCCATAGGCTGAAGCAGGTTGAGGTCTCTGTGTACCAAAGCTTGTTTTAACAGCGTATAATTTTGGACAGTGACAGGGTCTCATTAGCACCTTTGACTCTTCAGGCCTATTTTTTCCATCTAAATTAACACATCATTTTTCTTTGTTTCTGCTTGCTAGCTCTGAAAGCAGTGACTGGTGTTCCCAGTTCATTACTGGCTTAGCTTCACTCACAGCCCTGGTCTACACTGGGGGTGGGGATCGATCTACGTTACGCAACTTCAGCTACGTGAATAACTTAGCTGAACTTGACATAGTTATATTGACTTACCGTGGTGTCTTCACCGCAGTGAGTTGATTGCTGCTGCTCCCCCGTCAACTCCGCCTGCGCCTCTCACGGTGGTGGAGTACAGGAGTCAATGGGAGAGCGCTCGTGGGTGGATTTATCGCGTCTAGACTAGACGCGATAAATCGACCCCTGCTGGATCGATCGCTGCCCGCCAATCTGGCGGGTAGTGTAGACATACCCATAGAGCTCCCTGCCAGGTGTTGCTGAATCTGGAAACAAGCGACCAGTCAGCAAACCCACATCTCCCCGAGCACTACTACTAGGTCAGCTTGAGAGCTGTGTATCTTGCATATCATTATCAGAAACAGAAGTCTTGAATATTTGGTTCCATATAGGAGAGGTGCCTTCCAAATACTGAGTAGCAAAGAAAGTTTCCTTCTCCTAAAGAACTCTTCAATAAATCATGGTCTGATTGTAGGTGTCTTCTTACCCCAATACCACCTAGCATTCTCTGAGCCTGTAAACAACTCAGCTCATCTGAAGAAAACCCAGGAATACTTACCCCTTACAAATCCAAACTGAGGATGGTGAAGCTCTTCATATTGGGTTGTCAGGTACGCAGAGTTGTCTTGCAAACAGCTGTTTCAGAACTAGTCCATCAACTGATCTCTAGGTTTGCCTATGTTCTGGAACCTGCAGTTCTATATTCTCTAAAAGCTGGAACTTTGCCTTGAAATACCAATAGCAGTGAACTTGCAGATGATACACACTCATTACGAGTTTTCTTAGGAAATTTTTCTAAGGACCGAATGATCAAATCTACAGCAGGGCCAACCAGCAGAAAACTTACCAAATTTTATTTGCAACCAAAATACCACAGAGACCATTTGGCCAAGGATGTGAAAAGACTGTCTTTAGTAGTTAAATGAAGATAACTATACTGCATCAGCAGAAGAGCCAAGAAAATTCTTCTTGCTAAGGGAACATTTCCATTTATTAGAACCACCCATCCAGAACTTTAGATTTATGACAATTTTTATAAGATTGGTTAAGAGGATTTCTTAATTACAACCCCCACCGCCCCAAGAAACTAATGACAGTAATTTCCAATCTTTGAGTTGCTTCATTCATCTGCTTACTGCAGATTGCTCCTCATATTTCTCCTGATGTAATTAAAGTATGACAAGTGTTTAAAAACCAGTTACCACTTTGTATACATGAAATTGCATACATCAATTAACTCTGAATGAATCCTTAGAATACTATTTTATTGAATAGTAAAATATTTTCAGTACCGTGTTTTCATTCCATTTTCTTTTACATCATTATGAAATGATCCCATCCCCTTTGCCGAAATTGAACTATAGTCCATTTTTCAATATGGTAATTTCCAGTGCTGAAAAAAAACAAGCCATACATAATACTTGTGCATATTTTATATGCAAGTCGCACTTTTGGGGTGTGTAGTATTTCTGAAATGAAGCTTTTAACTGAAAAACGCAAACACAAGGACAGTTGGGATATATCTTGTTGCACTCTTAAATGTGAGCATCTTTGTTAACTGTTGCAGAGCTACAATTTCCCCAATTTATCTTGTAAAATTGAACTGAATATTGTTAAATAATTCAGGTCCATACTGTCCCCTCCCTGCAGTGCAACCAAAAGAGCGAGGAGAGACCAGGCAAAGAAACTAAGTGGTAAACCTCAGAGCCTTCACAGAACGTCTTACTCTGGACAAAGGGCTTTGAGGAAAACAAAGAGTAGTGAGTACTAAGGAGTTTGGATGGGAGTCTCCAAATTCTGCACTCTTGAGGATTTGTGGGCAAAGGAAAGTGAAGCCCTGTGTGGTGACAGCTGGTCTTGTCCTCGTCCTTTTGGCTCTGTACTACTACTCACTCCCTGAGCTGCAAACCTGGCCATCCCTGCATAAGGCTACAGACAGAGTGGGAGGAAGAGCATTAGTTCTAATGCGGATAGCCACTCAGCTCTGAAAGAGTGCCACAGGGCATGGCTGCTCCCCATCTCCATGGAGTCAAAGATCTTGTATAAGACTTCTGCTGGTTCAGGGGACCGCACCTAGGGGCTCTTGCTCTTCCCTTTTTCTGTGCCCCATTTGGTTTCATTGGCTTCTTCTCCCTCCAATGGCATGAGGGGAGGGGCGCATCAAGCCCATTTATCATTGACGCTCTAATGTCATCTGTAGCTGGCACTCTAAGGAATAGAAGGCCTCAAAGCTGGCTGTTTCCTCTATGAACTCCCTTAATTCATGAGATTGTTACAGTGAGAGGAAAAATGTTCAGTTCTGAATTCAGTGTCACTATCTAGTTCTAGATAAAACGTTCAGGTTCCTTTCTGTTCTCAGAAAATGGAGTGGGAAATGCATGCTAAAAGGAAGTCAGTTTGACTTGAAAGTCTGTTTTCACATAGGAACGCATACCAAACATGTGAGAAGACTTCATTCTACATGTTTACCACAGACCCAACGAAGCAGCCGGTCTTTTCGGAGGTCAGTTAGTTCATCAATGGATCTCCAACTGCACTGACAAGCATAAGCCCGTGATCCCTTCTTCTTTATCATCTTTGCTCTTAATTTACTGAGTTCAGGCATGTTATTCCTGTCAATCAAATAAGTTCACTTTAGTATCATGCAAGTTTGTTTTTTCTATAAAATAAGCACTTAGCATCCTGGGACCAAATTCTGACATTGGATGTGCATACACCAGGACTGACTTTAGTGGGAGTTGTGTGTGAAGCTGAGAAAAGATCTTAGCCCATGGCATTCTGCTGAAACCAATTCTGCTGAAACCACTCTAACAGACGAGCTTTATAAAAAGAAAAGGAGTACTTGTGGCACCTTAAAGACTAACAAATTTATTTGAGCATAAGCTTTTGTGATTTACAACTCACTTCATCGGATGCGTTTGGTGGAAAATACAGTCTGTTTTTCTTTTTGCGAATACAGACTAACACGGCTGCTACTCTGAAACCTAGCTTTATAAAGACACCTTATTATATCTGTTTTGTTTGTTTTTTTAAAGCAAATTTTTAGCATCCTAGGTGTATTACACTTTAATGTGATCGCTGGACAGCTCTTGCTTCTATAGCAGTCTACATGCATGCAGGAAACTGCCAGTGAGAACAGCAGTGTTACTCCTCTCTAGCTACTCTACGGACTTCTGGTCCTGTTGCCTACATCTACTTATTTTCTTCCAACCCACAAGCTCTCAAGACTGTTTTTTCCTCTCCTCATTGACTTTTTCCACTATCATGAGATCTGAAGTAAGAAATCACATACAATTTAAGAACATGTGTAGTGATTGTGGTCATTTATCTACTGGAGCCAGAGCAGTTGCTGAGAATCCTCTTCCTTACCTGAAGGAGGACCAGAAGCACACAGGCACCCCAGTAAATGCAGCACTGCTGCCCTCAGAACCACTTCCCTGTCAGTTAATGGACTGTTGCAGTTCCAGGTGCTGTCATTGTAGGAGCTTTGACTACAGTAAGTATAAAGTCCTCATGCAATGCTGAATGACGTTATTTAACAGGCCAGTCTCCTTTTTATATGCAATTTTTAAATCACCTTATAGTGCAATAGCATCTCTGGTTTAATTACGAGTTATAGGATAAATCAGCCATAGGCTGCTCTGAAATTTATACAGGTCACTTTAACTTTTTTGTTACAAGAGCAACACAATGTTCCAGCAAATAAAAATTCAAGAAGGCAAACTATTGGGTCAAAATCCTCCTGTTATATTGTTTTTAATTACATCAGTTGGAAGAAAAGGAACATTTTGTACTGTGATAATGTCAATTCCTTCCGTGGGTGGTTATGCTGACTAAGGTCTGTGGTAGAGAGGGAGCAAGGGTGAGGTGAGGGGGAAGGGAGACAGCCACTCTCTGCAGCATTGGTTCCCTCCCTCCCCCCCACAAAAAAAATCTGCAAGAAACACTAGTGATGTATAATTCTGACTGGACAGAGCATCTTGCTTTCTCTTCCTCCTTTGTAGTATACAACCACCAAGGAGACAGGAGCCACAGGGAGAGTCCAGTGCAATAACAGCCATTCCTGCACTCAAGCCAGATGCTAGGTCATGAAACAAGCTTTGGGCCTTGATTCAGAAAAACACTTAAACATATGCTAGACATTAAGTGTGCACTTAAGTCTCATTAACTTTAGTGGGATTTTAACATGTGCTGAAGTGCTGTCTTGAATATAATTCTTTCCTAAGTAAAGGTCTCAGTGTACTGTCACTATTGTTTGCAGGTGTATTGAAACCTGAAGTTTTTTGTAGATTTAGTTCTCTGCTGGTTCTTCAGAGGAGAATTCCATCCTCCAAAGTATCAGTCAGAAAGAAATACCAAGTAGACTAATGTCGGATCAGCTCTCCTACTTGGGAATAACCTACAGAGGATCAATCTGGTCTAGAGAGTGAATCTGAAGTGTGTTGTAAGTATTCATTTAGTTTAGATTTATACAGTATCAGCTATCCTATTCTAAGTATCTTAAACTGGTTCACTTGTATCATAAATTAATCCATATGCACAGTGACATTCTGCTGTCAGGAAATAGCATATGCAAGTTAATCACTACGGGGGGGTCTGTGGTGAAAGAGGTCAGGGTAGAAGGCAAAAGGGATCACATTTCATAATACAAACGGATAGACAATAGGGAGAACATGCACCAAATCACAGGTTATTTCTACGCTAGCATCCAGCAGTACAATGAAGAAGCCAAAGGACCGTATAAAAGTCAGTTATTTCAAATAGCAAGTATAAACTTAATGTGTTAACTATGACTGACATTTAGCCTGCTCTTTCCATTAATCCTTCATCTGCTGACCTTATAGATGGTCAAATACTACACTGATGAGCACAATAAAAATGTTTCAGTAGAAATCTGAGAACTAAACACAGTGGGGTAGATGCTTATTTACTAACTTGCTTGCTCATCCTTTAAATCCCATTTTTACACTATTTATTTAGGAAGGATTAAAAGGTTTACAAATGCATGCTATGTAAATATGAGAAACAAAAGCTCACTATTGTAATGATTGTTTAAAGAGACATTACATAGGAATATTTTCATCAGATCTCTCTGTTTAAGAGTTATATTACAGAGTAAGCATTATTACAAGATCTATGACATGTTGTTTAACAGACCAGGCATGTTTAATATTCATATTCAAAAAATTGGACAGGTATGCTGGTTGTGTTTGCAAGTGAATGTAATCAAATATCTGAGACTTGGTCTACACTACATAGTTAGGTCGATGTGAGGCAGCTTACGTCAACCTAATTATGTCAGTGTACACACTATAGCCTTGTCCCTACAGTGTACACACTATAGCCAGGTAGCTAGAGCCTGGCTGCCCCCAGCTCCCAGCCAGGCTGTTGCCCAGAGGCCCCCTGATCAGGGAGCCAAGAAGCCCAGGCAGCTTCTGGCTCCCTGCAATGGGGGGGCTGAGAAGCCCAGGAGGCTGTCCCTTGCTCCCAGCCAGAAGCAGGGAGCCAAGAAGCCTGAGAGTGGGGTGGAGGAGCTGGTTCCCAGTAGGGAAGTGAGAGCCCTGGCTTGTGAGGATGCACACCACCAACAGAAGGAGGGTAGTGTGGACATCAGCCTCTGCAGTAATTACTGTGGCAGTTGCAAGTCAACCTGACATATATCAATTTAAGTCTGTAGTGTAGACATGCCCTAAGTATATTTGTCCTCGGTCTATTCTGCTTGGTATGTAACTGGTTCATTTTCACCTTTAATCCCCTAATTTGCTTTGTTAAATCCAGGTTAGTCTAAATTGCCGAACATCATGTTGAGGATTACACATTTTAATCAAATTAGAAATAGTTGATGACAATGCCTTTCACTTGATTAAATTCTTTATTTTATTCATTCAAACCTCAGGAACAGAATAACTTGTACATTAAATAATATACATTCTGCCTTTTAGTTCATGAAACTCTCTAGTTACCAAAGAATCATATCAAAAACTTATCAATGCAGAGTATTTTTAATAATTTGCATTAATAAAAAAACCAGAGATCTCTCTATAGATTCTTAGGATCAGAGAGAACACAAAGGACGTCCTAACACAACAAGAAAGAGACTATTAATAACAAGATGACTTACTAATGGGTTATTATTATAAGGTGTTATTGTTCTTTACAAGCTACAATACACCCTGGTGTTCACAAAAACAATATGAACATCCAATTAACCTGATCAATGTATTTTAAGAGAACAAAGTTTTAATCAAAACAGATTTTATCAAAATAAATGGAATGCACTGTATTTAAATTCCATGTATAAATCAGGAATAAACCTCTTATTTGTAATTACAATCCAACCTAGTGAGGTCTTCAGGAAAGGTTTGAGAGAAATTACAAGTCAAAGTGGCTAAAGGACAAATTCAGGGACTTCAAATCCCCACTGGGGTGGGGGAAGAGGGAGAAATACCTCAATTTAACAACAACAAAAAAATTTTTTTTTTTAAGTGATTGGTCCAAGGTTTTTTTTCCCCCATGGAAAACCTTGCATTCAGTCAAGCTTCTACATTTTTAAAACAAAGGCTTTTAAACTGCTTAAGTCTCACTGTACAGCTTATATACATAGCATGAGCATAGTACTTAACAGTGGAGAGAAAAAAACCTGACAGAAGCAATAAGTCTGTCATCCAAAACATGGTGGCAAATATACATAAGGACAGTCATATTTTTTCTTTATTCATGAATGAGACACGCTGCAGTAGAACACAAGAGGCCAAATTCATCACTAGTGAAAATGACACTGATTTACATGGAACACCACCTGATTATGCCAGCAATAAATATGGTTCTTTATCTATTAAAATGTACATTTTTGATAAGCATATTACCCCAAATACTAATTTCAAGTCTACCTGAGGCATACCTGAAAAAGAGATAATCACATGACTTATCCCACTGATAGTCATTGTAATGAGACACATGGAAATCGCAGGCAGTACACCGTAGCTGATCACATGTTCTGTTCAAAGTAAAATAATCAAATATCAGTGATTTATTACAAAGATATATTAAGATTTCAAAATCAAGTGCTCAAAAGTTACAAAATTCCAGAACTAAAGTGCCCTCTCATGCACAGGTATTCTACATATTTTAATTACATGAGCCCATACCATACTTTCCACTGCCTCATTCAGTGCATAAGCTGGATGATGCGCTGGGAACTAACTAGGTTAATATAGTTTATGTAGGCTGTTGTCTCAACTCCTGCCTCATTTGGAGGGTGAAGGTGGAAGGTGTGTAGTGAATGAGGCAAAGGATTGTAGATAGAGAAGGGATCATCTCATGGCTAAGGAAGTGAAATGCTTCCCTGGATTCTATGCCCGCCTTTGCCAGAGTTTTCCTCTGTGATGCTGAGTATATCCCTTAAACCAGTGTTTCCCAAACTTGGGACGCTGCTTGTTAAGGGAAAGCCCCTGGCAGGATGGGCCGGTTTGTTTACCTGCCGCGTCTGCAGGTTCGGCCGATTGCAGCTCCCACTGGCCGCGGTTCGCAGTTGCAGACCAATGGGAGCTGCGGGAAGCGGCACGGGCCGAGGGACGTACTGGCCGCCACTTCCTGCAGCCCTCATTGGCCTGGAGTGGCAAACTGCGGCCAGTGGGAGCCGCGATCGGCCGAACCTGCGGACCCGGCAGGTAAGCAAACTGGCCTGGCCTGCCAGCGGCTTTCCCTGAACAAGCGGTGTCCCAAGTTTGGGAAACACTGCCTTAAACCAAAAATTTCACAGGTGGCTATTGTGTGTTCCTCATTTTCTGGGTGCCTAATCTGCAGAAGTGCTGAGCACTCAGAGCTACAACTGATGTTAATGGGAGCTGTTCTTTAAACATACAAAATGCTATGCAATTCTAATTTCTCTGAAAAATCAGACTCTAGGTGTCTCAAGTTGGGCACTTACAATTGGTAGACACTTCTGATAATGTTGGTTTTAATCTCTCTGTGCCTCGGTTCCCCATCTGTAAAAACAAGAATACCACCACCTCCCCTCACAAGGGTGTTGTAAAGGATGATGTTTGTGAAGCATTCAGATACCATGGTGATAAGTGTCTAAAAAAGTCTGTAAAGGAATTAATAAATCTGTATTCAGTGCAGATTTGGATGGTACATAGTAAATAAGGTATGGGACCATATATTGTATGGGAATAGAAATAAATAAATGCTTGACTTTACAACCATAACGTTCTCTTAACATAGTTTTTTGCATGTAATTTACTGGGTTTTTTTAAGCAAACTGAACAAACAAATTCCATCCATACTCACCTCCACATTTGGACTCTTTAGACACACAGCACAGAACACTCTCACTTGAGCTAACAGAATAACTAACTGGTGATACTAATAGTTTTAGGCGGCTATCTGCAGGACAGCCAGAAGAGGATGAGACACATAGTTTGTCAGCAGGCTTCACAAACGTATGCTAACAATAGAGGTCTGTAGGGAATTCAGACTCCTGGGTTCTGCTCCAGGTTCTGGAGGAGAGTGATCTCTAGCTGTTACAGACTCTTCGATCCCAGTCCCCAACCATGTCTTCCTCTCCCAGGGGTGCTATTTCTATCTCCATCTGCCCCTGTTCCCCTCCCTAAGCAGGGTCCCAATTTCTTATCCCTGGCTATTCCCTCTGCTTCTCATTCCTCAGCACTCGAAACAGGCTGATTCCTCTTCCACACTGCCTAGGCACCAGCAGGGGAGCAATAAGAGCACAGGAGAGAGTCTCCCTGATCTCAGTTGTAGTGCCTGGCAAGCTTGGGTGGACGTTTACAGAGGCAGCAAAGGTACCTCTCTGACCCTACCGGGACCATTCCCCACACCCAGAAACATTTAGAGACCATGCTCTGAATTATGGAGGCATTAGAGCTCAGCAAAATGGTGAACCTGTTTTGCCAAATACTAAAAAAAGTTATTTTCCCTTGTTCTCAGAAATGGCTAAACTATTTTTTCTAAACTTTAATAAAAAAAATAAAAAAAATTCAAGCAGAGGCAGACATTCAGTATGGAAAACTTCAGCCTAAATAAAAAGAAAAGGAGTACTTGTGGCACCTTAGAGACTAACAAATTTATTAGAGCATAAGCTTTCGTGAGCTACAGCTCACGTGAGCTGTAGCTCACGAAAGCTTATGCTCTAATAAATTTGTTAGTCTCTAAGGTGCCACAAGTACTACTTTTCTTTTTGCGAATACAGACTAACACGGCTGCTACTCTGAAACCTGTCATTCAGCCTAAATAGTTAGCTTCACAACCAAAAACAGGGTCTTATATTGGAAAGTTTTAGGCAACCCTAACTTAAGGCAGTGCTGTCATTTCTTACTATAACATTTACAAGAGAAAAAGTAATAATTTTAACTTTTTGAAGAGAAATCCATATATTAAAAGGTCATACGCCAGTGGTTTTCTATTTGGTCCTCAGTTTTATTTCCCTTCATTCCCAACTTAGATGTACTCACTAGTAACCTAAGCCCTTATAAGATTCCTATGTTTAGTCACGGATCTATGTCCTTACAGTTGGATTTTTCATCTGCAAGTTCTAAGGCTTTCTCAATATATTTTTTATACAATATACTGTTTCCACTACCAGCCTGACCCTGCAAACCCTCACTTGTATGAGCAGTTCTACTGGCCTCAGCAGGATGGCCTGTACGTGTAACTTCCAGTGGGACTACTCCTGGCTTAAAGGTCCACATGTGTTTAAGTACCTTACCACGTTGGGGCTTTTAGGACTATTCATGTAAGAACTGCAGGATCAGGACCATAATATAAAGGAGTTTATGAACATACTGCTCTACTTTAAACAACAAAAAACGCATTAAGAGACTGATTTTGTGTTTGCCAACTAATCTGAAGATAGCCTTTTCAGTTTTAAAACCCTTGGGGAAAAATGGATAGTAATACTGCAATTTAAGTGTATTAGGTAAATTATTTAATAGTAGAGAATGCTGGTATTTTAAAAGCTTATATTTTCACAACGATTTTTAGGCTAGATCAGCAGTTCTTAAACTGTGGGTTGTGACCCCAAAGTGGGTCATGTCCCCTTTTTAATGGGGTTGCCAGGGCTGGTGTTAGACTTGCTACGGGTCTGGGGCCTAAGTCGAAGACTGAGTCCCACTGCCCTGGGTGGCAGGGCGGTTTTCAGCCTCACGAGGGCTGAAGCCCTTGCAGTTCAGCTTTGGCCCCCTGCCCAGGGCAGTGGGGCTTGGGCAGGCTCAGGCTTCAGTCCCCGGCTCCTGGGGTCTTGTAGTAATTTTTGTTGTCAGAAGAGGATCACGATGCAATGAAGTTTGAGAACTCTTGGGCTAGACTGTCAATTTTTCCTGATGAAAAATACGGAAGACTACATTTAGGCTACTAGATTGTAGAGCTATGCTAGTGCAGTGCAGTAGGATAATATGCAGCACAGGGCTCAAAAGCAGCTGAACTGCTACAGATACACTGTTAAAGGTCACACTGGAAAAGGCCACTGCGGAAGACTGCTTTCCCTGCACACTAAGGCGCAACACTCCACAATTCCTCTCTCTAAGCAAGTTTGAGTGGCTGCATCACTTGTGTAACCACAACTAAGCAGTTCTATTAAACAAAATTGTCTTTTGAGGTAAGGGGTGTAAAGGTCACATACACAGCTGAAGCTAGTTGGCACCAAAGTGGCTTTACAGGGAAAGATTCGGTCTCCCACATAAAATCCCTGTGCAAATCCTTAGCCTAGGAGTCAAGATCTGGCCCATAATTCTGGTTCTGAAGACACTGTTTGTTATAAGCACTTTAAAAACATGATTTAGAAGGAAATTCCCTTTGGCCTGAAATTTCTTGTGACTTGCTGTAAGTTGATGGGTTAATTTTTTAAAATGTTACCTGCAAAGGTAACAAAGGTAACCTGCAAAGGTTGCCTGGCATGCTTTTTCCTTCCTTAAAATGTCTAAAGATGGTCTGAAACTTGAATTGATTTTTTTTTAAATTAAAAATCCAAGTCTGGCTTCGGCTGGATAACTATGACTGCAGAACTAATGAAATGCTGATACCATAAGAGCTGGGGACACCCTACTTTTATAAAAAGGGCTATAGAATCTTTAGTGTCAATATTGAGCAGATAAGCTCTCAAGAGTCTCGAAAACACGCTCATGAAATAAACCATATGTAATAGAGCAGTATCTTTCAGATTTCAGATTTCCTACCTCTGTGAAATATTTGTTCCTATACCACCTGGTGTAGAGCTTCCACCAAGATACACTGGACAACAGCTACATGAATTCAACAGAGAAATAGTAAAATAAGTTAAAGTCATTTGGGAAAAGTAGCATAATAATAACCTAAGTTGATTTGACCTAGTCTGTCATGCTCCAATGAGCACGTGTACCTTTTCAGCAAGTCCATTATTTTCATTAGAATTGTAAAGCACAGTAATTATAAAATAAGTGTTACTTTATTGGACTTATGTTGAACATCCAGGAGCATACAAGAATTAAAAGTTTTTCAACGTGGGCATAAGCAAGAGTCACAGAAACACTCTACTATGGGCAACGTGTTCACCAAATAGTATAGGGACTTAAAATAAACACAGAAAAGTAAAACAGAACATTAATTTTGAACTGTTAATGCTTTTTTATGTGGCAGAAGATTATTTATAACTGCAGTAATCTTTAGTACTTTAATTTAGCATTATAGACAACATGCCTTATACTGATAGACTCAAGGAGCTCAATCTGTTTATCTTAACAAAGAGAAGCCTAAGGGGAGATTTGATCACAGGCTAAAAGTACCTACATGGGGAACAGCTATTTGATAATGAGCTCTTCAATCTAGCAGACAAAGGTATAACAAGCTCCAATGGCTGGAAGCTGAAGCTAGACAAATTCAGAATGGAAATAAGGTGTAAGTTTTTAAATGGTAATTAACCATTGGAACAACTTACCGAGGGTTATGATGGTTTCTCCATCGGGGCAATTTTTAAATCAAGATTGGATTTTTTTAAACATTCAAAAAGGAATTATGTTGGGGGAGGTTCTATGGCCTGTGTTATATAGGAAGTCAGATTAGATGATCACAATGGCCTCTTCTGACCTTCGAATCTATGAATCTATTAAATGAATGAAAAACTTCCTTTGCTCTTTGGAGTCACAAAACGCTGAATTATTTGTCCTTTCTCCTATGAAAGCTCCCCTAAATACTTAGTTCCTTTGTAATTCAGTGTCATCATAGTTTAAATAGTAGACATTACTAGACTGATTATAGAATTTACACACTTGTGTATTCAGTTCAGCACTCTTCACGTACCTTTTACCATGAGCCTGAATGGAAGCGCTATTTCTTTCGGATGTGGGACTTGCAGATTTATATTTCAGTTTCTATTTCAAAAGAAAGAGAGAATGAGGCAGCATTACAGCAACATACACAGCCATTCAGTTTTGCTTAAGAAGCAAGGGCCAGAAATCTCTCTGATGGAAACTGGAATGAGGGTAGAAAAACTGCAAGTTGCTCATCACGGTGATTTGGCTCTTCTCAAAAGGCATCACAATTTTAGCAGATCCACCCATGGGTAGATAGGGAACCAGGCTCATAATACACCTATACTCATCCAATTTCCTCCCCAAATGCAGATTCCCCCACTCTGCAGAGGGCTCTGTGAAAACCCCATGCAATGGAGGCAGCAGATTCCACCCCTCTCCATACAAATATATTTGGGTGTTGGGGGGTAGGTGGGAATAATGATCTGGCCCAGGATAGTAATCAAATAACTTGAAATGAAAATGTACATCTTTCAAATCTATCCAACTGGAATTGTGGGTGCTCAGCACCCCCCCCCTTTTTTTAAAGCACATCCTAGATGTCTCACGTGTGGCATTGAAAATTAGTAGACACACTTAAAAATTAAAGCCTAAGTGACTCGCCCATAGTCATACAGTAAATGCATAGCTAGGAATTTAACTCTGATTCCCAGTTCTGTATGCTAACCACCAGACAATGTTTCCATGAAACACTAGCACACCAGACAGCAACTTTAATAAAATGGTGGAAGGACATAGACTGAAGAAGAGAAAGCTTCTATTTAGACAAATATCTTGGTAATGACAGAAAAAGAAATTGGAAAGTACAAGACCATTTAATTGAAAGTTTTGAAGTTTTCCCTAATAGCAGCTCATCTAGGGTTTATCCACTGAGTTATGGGATATTCTGATATTGGGCTTATAACCCAGGGACTTCTTGGTGCCAAATGGCAGAAGGCACAGTGGGTGCATAGGGTTTTACAAGGATCCCCTGGGTTGGATATAAGCATAACAGTTCACCAAAGGGTGGCATGTGAGGTCTCTACCAAGAGCCAGTAGCCCACTGATCACTGTCATCATTGTAAAAAGTATGTGCGGATAATATTTAAGGAGTTATGTATCTATTTTAAAATTTATGTTGTTAAGGTCGTAGAGTTAAGGACGGTCACCAGGAGGTGAAACACCACAAAAATTTTCCTTTCAGACAGGAGGCAGCAGATACCTATCACCCTTGGCTGGTCATTTGTGTATGGTATGGCTCACAATGTAGGCCTATTTGCATACTGAGCCACAGACAAAAAAAGAGATTTTGAAATCTACAAGAGAGGAAATTCACAGGACGAAACAATGAGCAGGAATGCCCTGTCTATGAATAAAGACAAAGAATGGGACTGATATAACTGGGGGGTGAGGGCATGAGGACAGCATACTTATCTCATGGAAGGAGTATCACAGCTAAGCTGGCTAAAAAGCGCTGCAAGGATTTTGGGTGAGCCAAAGTCAACAAGACATGAGAGTATCTTGGTAAAAAAGTCTAGGCTCAAGAATGCATTATAACTTTATTTTATATGTAAACATTTGTTTCCAGTACTACTACTTGCTATTACTTGAATCTGTGCTTTGTTAAATAAACTTATGTTCACAGTGAAATCAAGTATATCGAAAGGCTGTGTATTGAGTGGAGAGGTGATACGAGATAGAATTGGTAAGCTGATGAGTACTGTTTCTTTGGAAGCAGCGAATCTGTGAAAACTGCCAATGCCAGTGGACCAGGGGCTGGGCACTCCAGGAAGACGTCTGGAGAGCTCAAAGGTTGGACTGTATCTATCACTAACCTGTAGAGTAACAGTGGGGCCTGTAAGGCCTAGAGGGGAGTGCTTGTGTTGCCTCTGGCTGGAGGAGCTGGGGATTACCATGGCAGGCATAGATAAGGCAGGTGACAGCGAGGTGCCTCACAACCCCGGGTATCCCTAGGCAATGTGTCAGGGCTCGCACAATCTCTCCTGCTAAAGAAAGGAAGAGAGCAAGAATGACTGTGTAGCCTGGTGGTTAGGGCACTCACCTGCGAGATGGGAGACTAAGGTCCAGTTCCCCTGCTCCAATGACTCTTTTACTACTTATTCATAATGGAACAGCTTCAACTGGAAAGACTGGGGGAGCCCCACACCAGAATATCCCATAACTCAGTAGTTAGGGCATTTTTCTGGCAGGTTGGAGATGCCTGTTAAAATCCTTCCTCCCCCTTTAGCAAAGGGGGGAATTGAACCTGGATCTACCACATCCGCAAGTGCTCTAACCTCTGTGCTAAAAATAATAAACAGCATCACTTTCTCCTCTTCCCGCCATTTTCTGTGGAACTTATTTCTGCAAGAAACTACTTAGGAACCTAAGTTACTTGACTCCAGGAGGTGGGTTCCCCTGATCATGGATTGCTAGCAGAGATAGGTGCCTATCTCTGTCAGAGTGGTAGGGTTTAGGACACACACCTCTCCTTAGAATTTCCCATGGGCTAGCGTTTCCAGCTCCCCGACTAGCACATTGGCTTCTGTGATCACATTCCAAGGCGCTTCTATCTCCACAGTGATTGTATAGGGAATCCAGGTACCTAACTCAGGCTTTGTGAATTGCAGTGTTGATCCTGTGTCTTTCTAGATGCCTAAAAGTTAGGTACCACGATGCTAAGCATTGCAATGCCTAAATCCCTTTCTGGATCTGGGCCTTAGCTTCCATAATTTCTTGTCCATGCTGCACCACTTACTGAGGAAGAGAGTCTGGTTCTCAGGCTCTCTGAACCTCCGCACAGTTCACATATCCTGAGCTCCCAAGTTCACTACACCCACCTACTCTCTCACAATTAAAAAACAAACAAACAAAAACCTCCATGAAACTCCCTTTTCTGAAAACTTTCTGACGGAATCCCTTCATGCAGTATTTTTCAGAACTCTACTTACCACAGTTTTTTTGGAAAAGCTGCTTTCATCAATGATATCTTTAATTATGTCATCTATGTTCTCTTCATCAACAACAGCCTTTGTTAGTATTTTAGCTGATCTGAGAAATGTAGAGGAAAATCCATCATTGTGTAAAATGAGCAGTTAAAGTAGTTTCAAGCGTTTCAACCATACCTACCTAGTTTCAAGAAACATTTAAAAAACATTCAGCTATTTTCCCTCTAACATATCTTTACTATCTAAGGCATGAAATATTAGTGGTATAAGAGCACAGGAAAATTAGAGATCAGCCTGAACATTTGCACATGCTACTAAATTGTCAATGCAATTTAGAGTACATAAGTCTGCTTATGATTCCTGACTCTTTTCAGACAGATCAAATTACAAGTAATTTCTGAAGCACAATTTTAATTTGTGTTTCAAAATTTTGATACACAACACTGCATGATTTTACAGACTTGTTTATAGTATAATAGATAGCTACATATGGAACTATTAATGACAACTTTGGTGTTCACTGAATGTCCTTGCTTATATATATTTGAGACAATCCCTTAACATTCAATGCTAAATTCATACCTTGTGTAAACCAGTTCAACTTGCTGTTGAAGACATGGATCTGTGACTGTTTAAATCATGTCTGAATTTGGCTTTAAATTAACACAAATTAAAAAAATACAACTACAAAACTTTAATCCTGCATCGTACACAAGTGCTAAATAATGGCTTAAAAACCCAATTATTGTAATGGCTTGACAAAACCTACAATATGAAAGACTCTTAAGAGTATAAATTGAGATGGAAAAAGCAAAGAATAGTTCAGAGTAGTTATGGTACTGTATTTCAGGAAATATAGAATACAGTAATAAGAATCTAACACTAAACCCACTGAAAATCTGCTTAGATTTGTGAATATTTCTATTTAAGGGTTTAAATGATCAATTAGAACATTACAGTTTAGCAATTACAGAAAAATAAGGGTCAAACGATCAATTAGAGAAAATTTTTACATCTCTTATCTTCACCATGGTTGCCTCTAGGTTGGCATTTAACACCAATGGTTGTCTCTCTCTCTCTCTCTCTGAGAAACAAACACAAACTGACAATCCTTGGTTTAAATGACAATTTGGGACGTAAGGATGGTGGAGATGAGAGATTAAAAATGCCTCTGTTGTTTTGAAGAAACTGAATGAGTTATTTACAGACTCAGTAACATTCAGTCTTGGGTTTTTTTGCACTGAT
This sequence comes from Dermochelys coriacea, assembly GCF_009764565.3. NCBI lineage: Eukaryota > Metazoa > Chordata > Testudines > Dermochelyidae > Dermochelys > Dermochelys coriacea. The sequence continues at coordinate 43,352,755 of NC_050069.1, read as the reverse complement.
ATGAGCAATTTCAACATTCTGCATACTGTAAAATAAGCTAGTGTTTAACCACTAAAAGTCAGGTTACATACTTCATGTAGACAGTACATACTTCACTGTACATTACAATAATAGCATAGGGAACTTTTTATATATCTTGCTAATAAATATTGTACTGCTGTAGTTCATATTCATGTTTGCACAGAATGTTTATTTTACTAATCAAAATTAGGTGACACTGATTTTTGTACAGTTTACAGGCTAGTTAATTTTCAAGTATGGTATCTTGCTAGTCCGTTATTAATAATCAATAAAGTATATCAAATAACATTTGTTTACCACAATGCACTGGCCTTGAGTGACACCCTTAGCCTTTGGTTCAACTGCAACTTCCAAATAAGATACCACTATCTTTACTAGCAGTTAGCATTACACTCCAACTTATGTGTTAAGACAGATTTCAGAGTAGCAGCCATGTTAGTCTGTATCCGCAAAAAGAAAAGGAGTACTTGTGGCACCTCAGAGACTAACAAATTTATTTGAGCATAAGGTTTCGTGAGCTACATGCATCCGATGAAGGGAGCTGTAGCTCAGGAAAGCTTATGCTCAAATAAATTCGTTAGTCTCTAAGGTGCCACAAGTACTCCTTTTCATATGTGTTAAGGGAGGGCACCAGAGAACGTGCAAAATCATTGAATGGAGTATTTTCAGTCCTTTTTAGACTTTTACAGACAAATTGAAGCTTGTCTTGGCCTCTTCTGCCCCTGGGAAAGGGGGTTGGGCTGGGTTGGGGAAGAGGGATGGGGTGCAGGGGAGGGATGGGCTCTGGGCTGGGGGTGTGGGCTTGGGGGGGACAGAAATGAGGGGTTCAGGGTGCCTCTGGGCTGGGGCAGGGGGTTGGGGTGCATGCACGGTGAGGGTTCTGGCTGGGGGTGTGGGCTGTGAGATGGGGCCGGGGATGAGGGGTTTGGGGTGCAGGAGGCGGCTCCAGGTTGTGTCAGGGGGTTGGAGTGCGGGAGGGGGTGAGAGGTCCGGGAGGTAGTTTGGGTGGGGGAAGGGGGCCCGGGCTGGGGCAGGGGTGCGGAGGGGATATGGGCTTCCGGGAGGGAGTTTGGGTTGCTGGAGGGGACTCCAGGCTGGGGCAGAGGGTTGGGGTACAGGGTGTGGGGTCCTGGCAGTGCTTACCGTGGCTCCCAGGAAGTAGCCGCCAGGTCCCTGCGGCCCCTGGATGCATGGATGGTCAGGGAGGCTCTGGACGCTGCCCACGGGCCCACAGGTGCCACCCCAGCAGCTCAAATTGGTTGCAGTTCCCGGCTAATGGGAGCTGCGAAGCCGGCTCTTGGGGCGGGGGCTGTGCGCGGAGCTTCCCTGGCTGCCCATGCACCTAGGGGCTGCAGGGACCTGGCAGCCACTTCCAGGAGCCACAGGTAGCCTACCTTAGCACTGGGCTCCCACTATGCAGTTGACCAGATTTTAATGCCCCGGTCCGCAGTGCTGACAGGAGCTGTCTGGTCCCTTTTCGACTGTGTGTTCTGGTAGAAAACTGGACACCTGGCAACTCTACCCAGGAGGAACAGAGGTGAGGTTGGTGAGGAATGAAATAGACAGATATGGGGGCTAGGCAGATGGGGATGAACTGATGGGATGAGTGTGAGGGGGGCTGGGATACAGGCCAGGCTAATGCAGGTGCAGGACTGATTTAGAAGTTGAACGTAGAATTAATTGCTGGGTAGGGGCAGGCATGAGTGGGTGACAACTATTACAGTGGGGCCAAAATCACTGTACCCAATGAATTTGGGGGAGGAGACAACACTACTTGTCACCTACACACACTGTGAATGGGCTGGACAAGTTCAAAAATCAAAAGACAAACCAAAAATCATGATATAATTCTATCTTCATGATTTTGGATCTATTTCATGATGTTTGATATAGTGAGGATGTCAATACCACATTTGTTGCATTCCAATGACTAGTGCCCTGATACAGCTGTTTAGCTAATTTTAAATAAAACTACACTCAGTTTGCTCAGCAGAGAGCATTACAAAAGTGTGTATGACAGACACTAACATTTGATTGACACTTCTCGTGTTATAAACCACATTAGTTACTGCAGTCTACTATTATTGTGGTTCAGCTTGCTGCAAAATTCTCTCTTTTGAGACACCAACAGAATGAAAGCCAATGTTAAAATTGGTCACCTAATTTCTAACTTGCTTTAGTTTAATGTTCAGAAAAACTTTCAGTATGTGAACAACAATAGTTGCATAAGCTAGTTTTCCTGACATTAAATTCTCTCCCTGCGACTTCACAGCCACACACTGACAACAGGTTTCAGAGTAGCAGCCATGTTAGTCTGTATCTGCAAAAAGAAAAGGAGGACTTGTGGCACCTTAGAGACTAAAATTTATTTGAGCATAAGCTTTCGTGAGCTACAGCTCACTTCTTCGGATGCATTCACGAAAGCTTATGCTCTAATAAATTTGTGAGTCTCTAAGGTGCCACAAGTCCTCCTTTTCTTTTTGCGCTGACAACAGAGCACCAACGCCAGCAAGCCACTCCGCCATGGATGCAGGCGAGAGGCGGCGGAGATAAGGGCCATCTCCGGAGCCTGTCGTCGAACTCCAAACGCGGACATTACTAGCCCAGCGTGAACGGATGCCGGCCAACAGCTGATGGCGAAGTGTGTCCTCAGCCCTCCTTTCAGTGTCTGGTCTCCCTTCTTCTTTAAGCTGATCCCTGACAAACCCAACTTGGCAAAGTTGGGTTTTAAGAGGTTCTTCAGCCACGGGGCACGCTGCGGGCACACGGAGGGGCTTCCCTCAGGGTCTACAAAGCCCAGGGCCAGAGCGTGACCCCAGGGCACACGCAGCAGAGCCTGGGCCAAGATTGCCAGGTGACAGGGAGCAAAGGGATTGGGGGGAAGAGGGAGGGAGCCCGGGCCAGAGACCAGAGAGGCCCCGAGAGCGTGAGCCAGTAACTGGAGTGTGTGTGGGCGAGGGCCCGAGAGCCCAGCGACTGCAGGCCACAGGGAGCCCCCAGGAACGTGGCGGGAGACGGGAGCAGGAAGGAGACAAGCAGCGCCTGCGGCTGCCGGGCACGCGCGGCGCCCCGGGGAAAGGGGGAGGCCGCCGGGCACGCGGGCACGCGCGGCGCCCCGGGGAAAGGGGGAGGCCGCCGGGCACGCGGGGCGCCCCGGGGAAAGGGGGAGGCCGCCGGGCACGCGCGGCGCCCCGGGGAAAGGGGGAGGCCGCCGGGCACGCGGGCACGCGCGGCGCCCCGGGGAAAGGGGGAGGCCGCCGGGCACGCGCGGCGCCCCGGGGAAAGGGGGAGGCCGCCGGGCACGCGCGGCGCCCCGGGGGAAAGGGGGAGGCCGCCGGGCACGACGCCCAAGGCAGGGACGGAGCCCTGGGCCCGGACGGCGGGGCGGGGAGACCGCACCGGGCTCTCCCGAGCGTGGCGCACCCACTCCCGCCGCTAACCTGTCCCTCTCCCCGGCCGCCTCCTCGCCTCCGCCGCGGTCCCGCTTCCCGGCCGCCCCCCGCGCCTGTAGGCGGCAGAACTTGGTCTCCACTTCGTCTAACAGCGCGTCCAGATCGTCCGCCATCGCCGAGCCTTCGGCGGTTGCCAGGGAGCCCGCGGGCACGCGCGCCACGGTGGGGGGGGGGCGGGGCCGGGCGCGCCTCCGCGGAAAGGCTTCGGGCGCCGGGGGTGCGGCTGTCGCCCTGCTCTCCAGCGAACTAATAAAACATCCCCGCCCTCCGCCGCGTCACCCGCACAAACGGGGACAGCTCTAGGGGCCCCGCCAAAAGCTAGGGACGGCTCGTAGTCGGCAGGATTCGAACCTGCGCGGGGAGACCCCAATGGATTTCTAGTCCATCGCCTTAACCACTCGGCCACGACTACTCATGGTGGTGGAAGCTGGTGCAGCAGAGTAAGAAGCGGACTTAACACCTGCCTCAGCTCTTTTCTGCAACGATTGAATTCCTGGTTTTTGGCTCACTATGCTACATTGTGACAGGCCTTTAAAAGAACTATATTGTGTATGGTCTGTAATGTAATTGTTATTTATTTGTTAATCAGTGGTCCCTGCAGGTTCAGCACTATCACTGCCAGATTATTAGCTATGGGCATGACCCACAAAAACCTGTCTTTGCAGCTAATCACATTTTTGCCCCCCACAAGGCTGCTTGCACCCACAGAGGGTTTTTTCGCAGCTGCGCCCCTTACACGTACATTTTTTGCTACCTGCAAAGCTGTTTCCACCTACATAGGTATTTTTGCAGCTGCACCTGTCATGCCCATATTTTTACATTCACAAGCCCCATTTGTGCATACAAAGGTGTTTTTTTTCTAAGTGCACTTGTCACACTGGATCCAATGCTCTCTATGGGGGACAGGACTACCAAATCCACCCCCACCCAGGACAACCTAAGGAGGTGGCAGTTGTAGGTCCTTTCTGGCAGTCCCTTGGCTAGTTCATTGAGGGAAGAATAGTGTATGAGGACTGCAGGCCTCCCTTTCCCTGGAGATGGCCATTGGCTAAAGCATGTGGGGGTGAGGAAAGTGGGCCCAGTGAGGTACATTTGGACAGGCAGCAGGGAGTTCTGGTCTCCCATGTTTAAAAAGGATGAATTCAAACTGGAGCAGGTACAGAGAAGGTCTACTAGGATGATCCGAGGAATGGAAAACTTGTCTTATGAAAGGAGACTTAAGGAGCTTGGCTTGTTTAGCCTAACTAAAAGAAGGTTGAGGGGAGATATGATTGCTCTCTATAAATATATCAGAGGGATAAATATAGGAGAGGGAGAGGAATTATTTAAGCTCAGCACCAATGTGGACACAAGAACAAATGGGTATAAACTGGCCACCAGGAAGTTTAGACTTGAAATCAGACGAAGGTTTTTAACCATCAGAGGAGTGAAGTTTTGGAATAACCTTCCAAGGGAAGCAGTGGGGGCAAAAGATCTATCTGGTTTTAAGATTCTACTCGATAAGTTTATGGAGGAGATGGTATGATGGGATAATGGGATTTTGGTAAGTAATTGATCTTTAAATATTCAGGGTAAATAGGCCAAATCCCCTGAGATGGGATATTAGATGGATGGGATCTGATTTACTATAGAAAATTCTTTCCTGGGTATCTGGCTGGTGAATCTTGCCCATATGCTCAGGGTTTATCTGATTGCCATATTTGGGGTCGGGAAGGAATTTTCCTCCAGGGCAGATTGGAGAGGCCCTGGAGGTTTTTTTGCCTTCCTCTGTAGCATGGGGCATGGTTGACTGGAGGGAGGCTTCTCTGCTCCTTGAAGTTTTGAACCATGATTTAAGGACTTCAATAGCTCAGACATGGGAGTGGTTTTTCATAGGAGTGGGTGGGTGACATTCTGTGGCTTGCGCTGTGCAGGAGGTCGGACTAGATGATCAGAATGGTCCCTTCTGACCTTAGTATCTCTGAATCTATGAATCTAGGTCTAGGGTTGCCAATTTTCCAATCCCACCAAACTGAACACCCTTGCCCCGCCCCTTTCCCGAGGCCCTGCCCCTGTTCCGCCCCTTCTCTGAGGCCCCTCCCCCCACTCACTCCATCCCCTCTTCCTCTGTTGCTCGCTCTCCCCCACTCAATTTCATGGGGAAGAGGGTTAGCGTGCAGGAGGGGGCTCTGGCTGGGGGTGTAGGCTCTGGGGTGGGGCTGGGGATGAGGGGTTTGGAATGCAGGAGGGTTCAGGGCTGGGGCAGGTGTTTGGGGTGCAGGAGAGGGTGCAGGCTCTGGGAGGGAGTTTGGGTGCAGGAGGAGGCTCGGGGCTAGGGTTGGAGTGCAGGATGCAGGCTCCAGGAAGGAGTTTGGGTGCAGAAGGGGGCTGGGGTTGGGGTGTGGAAGGGTTTCAGGGTGCAGGCTCCAGCTGGACAGCGCTTACCTCAGGTGGCTCCCGGTCGGTGGGGCTAAGACAGGCTCCCTGGCTCTTGGAAGCAACTGGCATGTCTGGCTTCTAGTCCAGCATTGCTCAAATGAGGCCACTGTGGCTGCATGCAGCCACCAGGGGCTTTTCTTGTGGCCACAACCTCCTGGGCTATGATCGGGGGGGAGGGAGCAAAGCAGCAGCACTTCCCCCTTCTTCTTGCTCCTGGATGCACTGCCTTGGTGTTGATTGCTGGGGCTGCCACCAGAGGTTGGGCCCTGCCCCCCTCTGGAAACACCTGGGGCACAACACTGGAGGAGTAGGCACCTGGTGAGTTCCCCACTTTCCCAGGGGTGGTGGGGCTCAGGCTTTGGGCTTCAGCCGTGGGGTGGCGGGCCTGGCTCTGGCTGTGGGGCTTCTGGCTCCAGTCCTGGGCTCTAATGCACAGTGGCGGGCCCCAGGGCCAGGCTCCAGCCATGCACCTTCAGTCTCTGTCCCCCCGCTGCCTGCCCCGACCCCCGCATGCAGAGTTTAATTTGTCCCCAGGCTTGCCGGGGCTGAGTAAGCCTGCTGTGAATAGTGATACTTGTATGTTTGTTAATATCACTTTTCAGAACAGACTCCTGCCACCAGGGATACTGCCGGTGCCACAGCTCCCCCTACCCTCATGACTAGACAATTATCTACCATGACTTTGGGGATGGGGAGGCTGACGCAGCATAGGGATCCAGGGGAGCAGGATAGCAAGAGCGTGATAGCTGCAGCGTTGTGCCAGCTGGGAGAACAGGAGGCCAAAATGGAAGGCCAGTTAATTCCATTTAATTGACAAGCCATTAAAGGGGGCCAGAGACCCACATTGAATAATCCTGGCTTTATATGAGGAAAACAGGAGCTCTGTATGGTATGGAAACATGATGAGGAAAGTAATAAAAGAGCACGAGAGGGCTTCCTTCTTGGGGAAATGCTTTCCCTCCTTCGGGTGAATCCTTCCTTCTGCCAAATAGGATAGAGCTACAGCTACCATCTGCAGCTGCTTAACTGGTATGTGCCCTTTTGTATTTCAGGCTGAGAATGGGCACTTCATTCCACATACTGCTGTTAGCAAGTATCCAGGGTAGAACAACTGGTGGCGGAGGACTCTAAAATGGGCTTTCTGGGAAAGTAGGCAGGGAGAGGATATGTGAAAGGCTTCCCCTGAGAGTCCCACTTAGCTTCAACTCAGCTAGGGGCCCAAACCCAACCTGCTGAGTCCTGGTGTGCTGCCTCGCTAGAGATGAAGGATTCCACAAGAAAGAGAAAATTCCATCCTGGGAGAGTCTGTCAGTTAGATAACTGTAAGGGTGCGGAGGAATAAAGTCCCTCCAGGGGCAGCCGTGAAATTGTCTTTGGGGAACAGTGGAGAGACTTGGAACTGTTGCTGCATCCACTCTGCCTTAAACCCCTTTCCCCAGCTCGTTCCCAGTACACAGCAGGTCTTCTGCAAAAACGGGTGCTGGAAGTGCTATGCAACCTGTTCTGTAAAGAGCCTCTTAAAGGCGCCTCCCTGGTCTGTGTAAGCCCACCTTTTCCACAGCACGCATCTCTAGCTGACTTGCTTCAGTGGGAGGTTGGAAGGGAATGGTTTATTGAAGAAAAAAAAAAAAACCTCCCCGCTGCTGAGAGAAGCTTTGATCTACTCACTGTATCCCCCCTCCCTTCGTTAGTGGTGTAATTTTTCTGGCCTTCTTACCTCTCTCTTTCCATCTACCTGGCCTTTAGGAAATGAGTTTATATCCCTCATCTCTCTTTCCATAGTACAATGTGTTGCCTCCTTTTTGAGATATCAGACTGGAAGTGGACATTCCTGTTTGTTTTATCCTTGCCTAATTGCTTAGGATTTCGGGGTCCACCCCAACATTTTACACAATAGTAGCCATCTCACCTTGGTCACAGGATAGTATGGTGTGATTAGGACATGGGGAAAGCTCATGGGCGTGATCTCATTACAAAGCTAAATGGTGCTTGGCCAACTCAATGTTTGAATGGGAGATCATCATCTTCATGAAGGTAAGAATCATTTAATCGTCCACGTGGGTGGTCAGCTCCCAAGACATTCATTATTTTGTTGTGTGTACCCAAGTGATGTGCTAAGGAGTGAGAGAGCGCGTTTGGGCTAAACCCACATTTTTGCTTCCCAGGGGTGCATGCCCCCAACTAGTTCTCATTCACTCACTCTCATCTGCAAAACATGGCATCCTCAAAACATGGCAGTTGACAGAGGAAAAAATATGACCAGCAGATGAGCATCAATTACTATAATTACAAACTTTTAGAATTAAATGCCTTATAGTTATTAATAAAAGCAGGAAGATTCAAATATAAATTGCATATTTGTGGCTATAAGTTCTGCCCATGGTGCTTTAGAGCAGTATGACTGAGTAGCTTTTGCAGTATATCTCCATTTAGAGGCAAAATGAATCATATAAAATGAATAGAATAGTTCAGTATTTTATATATTGATCCTTTTAAACTAAAAAAAAAGTGAGCTTTTTACATGTTGCAATTTTGAGAAAATGGTCCAATTTTGCTAAAAACCTGTTTTTTGCTAAAAAGCCCCATCGCTTTAAAAAACAACTATGTTTTTGAGTGAAAATCTCAGCATTTTGAAAACACATGGCCAGATTCATAACCTTTCTCTGGCCCTGTTACCATGGTCCACTAGTGCAAAATGGTAGTATACTCCACTGAGTAGGGGAATCTTCTGGTGGTACATAGCCACCACTGCAGTTCCTATGTTAACCCCCTCCTTGTATTTGCTATAAGGGGTGTGTCTGTGACCCCACAGCAGCCAGCTGTTCCCGGGATGCTGACACAGACTTTGTGGCTTACTCTGGGGACCAGGCCAATGCCTAGCAGCTCCAAGATTGACAACTGTCATGGAGGCTTAAAAATGTGATGCTAAAACCATACAAAGTAGTTAATTACTGGAATAAATTTCCTAAGGGGGTTGTGGAATCTCCATCACTGGAGATTTTTAAGAGCAGGTTAGACAAACACCTGTCACCTGTCAGGGATGATTCTGCCATGAGTGTAGGGGACTAGACTAGATGATCTCTTGAGGTCCCTTCCACTCCTATGATTCTATGAAATTGATAGAGGAAATCTGGGAGAGTTTAAAAGTAATATTAGGTAGTTAATACAATTTTAGAAATTGGTAAATTTTGAATTGGTGCTACCCCTGTAAATACATGTAATTTATTTATTTAAAAATAGTTTTTAGAAGATATCTTAAACAGGTGGGGGATTTTTGTACTGTTTTTAAAGTGCGTCCTGTAAAAATGGAATATCGCCTATTTCTTTATTAATAAATCCAGGCAAATGTACGTGATGTGACTCACTGGTCTCCCAACATGTGCTGTATGTTCCTCCATCTTCAAACACACATGGAAGGTCAAGTGTTTCATGTTGGCACAAGGCCAGTTTTCTCAGTTGTAAAACATTAAGAAAAATGATGGAGTTGAACACTGTACGTTATGTTTGATTGGTAACTCGAGGAAGCAATTTAGAGAGAAAGAGAAATAAAATAAGTAGTGCTGTCTCTTCCAGCAAGTTGACAAAAAGCTCATTGCTGGCTTCTCTTGCAAGCGCTTTTCAAAATTTGTCAGTCTGTGATGAAGTGAGGGCTACAGTCCTTAACAGCTCCAGGCAAAGCCTCTGGGTTACAAGGTGTTTTATAATTCTCCTGGTACTACAAGTAATGAATTGCAAGTCATCTTTGAATTCCCTTGTACTTAAGCTTTGATTTCAGAGCTCCATTTTCCTTCCCACACATCTCTGGACTTTGAATACAGCCAGCTTATAATGACAGCACTGCTGGGAGATGTGTTAAGTAGAACAGTTGTGAGCCTCCCCGTGGTTGATGCTATCGAAGAAATGGAACAGCATTGATCCTGCTCCAGCTCTTTTAGTAGTCCCTTGGTTAGGAGTTGGTGTCATGTAGGTAAATTTAGTCCAGAAGAAGTGGATTCTTAAGTGGAATTTTTACATTTGTCTTTCACAGCTGTGGAGAGTTTAGACTAATCATAATTCTCCCTGGTATACTATCATCTCTAATCTGAAAAAGGATCAAGAGCCTGCAGGCTTGGAAAATCTTGAAGAAACTCTTGTCTTGAAATATAACACCACATGTGGAAAGACCACTTGCTGCATCATCATAAGGAGCTTAAGAGTGCCAAAATCAAGTACTTTTCTGGCATTCTTTCAAATGGCCTTAGAAATTTAAGTGCATTTTCTTTTGACTGCAAAACAGCTTCTTTCCCCTTCAGTCAACCCTGTGGCTGTCAATGTGTTTATCTGTTAGGTGCCAGAAATGTATGGAGTTGCTAAAGGATAACTGTGCCAAAGTCAGGACTGCTGAAGGGCTTCTCTCATGAATCTACTGCAGTTTTTGCTCAGTTGAAAAGCTTTTGAAGGCCTCTGACTTCTTTTCCATTGAACTGAAGAGATTGCTTTTATTTCTTGTCTGCTGCTGCCTTGTCATTCTAAACGTGGCCTGTCACAATCATATAGGCCTACTGGGCCACATGAATTCCTGGTACAATAGTCAGTGGACTTACATTAGGGTGAATCTAACCTATTGGGCCACATTCCTCATTTTGGTGAAGCTATGCTCAGCACAGGAATGAGGGTATGGGGAAAGGAATCAAGTTGGCTTTAAGCCACCTTTGCAAGGCTACTCCTAGCATAAGCTGGAGCATCTTCAGGGCTGCTCTAACTTACCCTCACCACTAACTGCCATCATGGGTTTTCCACAACTGAGATAGTCAGAATGTGGTGTACTTCAGCCACGCCACCATCCTCCCCACAATAGGCCTCTGATGCTGGGGACTGCAAAAGTGGGTGGTGTAGAGTCATTCTGTCAGCTTGTCTCCACTTATTTCGGGATATTTCTTGGTGGGGCATTTCTGCCAAGTTTCTGGCCCCTATACATCACTAGAATAGTGGTAGGAATGGTTAGGCCATTCTAGGTATTTCTTATGTGTCAGTCACTCTGCAGGCCTGCAAGTGACATTCCTTATGGGAGAGGGCTCTTTAGTCCATGTGCTTTTGATTGAGGATCTTGAGTGGAGTGCACTTCAGTCACACTTGCTTTACTCCCTCTTCACAGAGGTGGAAGGTTGTTTCACCTTTCACTTCATCAGAGGTTCTGCAGGAAACTCAAACAGCGGTCTCAGACTCATATGGTTTAATTAGAAATAGGATTGAGAATAGAAAGAAAATCAGATTAAAACAAAAGATTGTTTGTAACATAACTAGATGTGGGCCTTATCTATGATGAGTACTAGCCCTTGATTGAAGCCATCAGTGTCCAGCAACTTACATAGCTGGGCTGGCGTGAACCCCTCCTATAGATAAAGAAAGCTGTGATTTACATTGATGAAGCTTGCTTGGTTTAAAGCAGGAATAAGATCTACTGGTGCAAATCATGGCTTCCAATGTCTACACTAGGAGTTTGTACTAGAACAGCTACAACATTTGCTGGCTATTGATGGCTTGAAAGGTGCTAATATCAAGTATAGAGCAGGCTTCTTGACAGTGATGTGCACTTAAATAATCATTTCAATGACTCTTCCACAAGATTCCTCAAATCCTTTTCCTGATCAGTGGATCCAATGTATCATTTTGAATGATGGAGCACTTACTTCCTAATAATGTCCTGTAGCACTGCAAGATTCACCCAGTGGCACCTCCTGCTGGTCATCAAGGGAATTATCTCACCAGCCTCCAGAGCACTCTTTCAGCTAGTGTCTTGCCAGTTGCTGGCCCCGTGTCCTTCTTGGCCCCTGGTGCCCCTTTCCCTTGGGTCCTGCCCCCTAGCAGTACCCCCCAGTCTCTGGGTCTTCCCTCCCCAGGGAACTCTCCCCCCACCACTGCCTATCCCAACCTCACCTCAGTATATGGCTACTGCCAGTCACCACCTAGCCCCCATTCACTGGGGCAGACTGCACTGTATAAGCCACTCATGACAAGCAAGGGGAGTTTGGACCCACTGCCTCCACTTACCCTTGGGCTGCCCTGTTGCAACCGCAGTACCCAGTACCATCTTAGGCTATCTACCAGGCCTGCATCCTGGGGCTTTTGCAACCTAGGGCCTCCTAACTCCTCTGGCCTTCCCCAGCCCTGCTTCACCTTAGGTACCCTGGTATACTCCCCAGCAGCCAGGCCCATCTCTCTCCACAGTTGGAGGAGACTATCTGAGCATCTGGCTCACAGCCCTTTTTAAAGGCCAGCTGTGGTCTGTTTGGGGCGTGGCCCCAGCTGTGCCTACTTCCCCAATCAGCCTGGGAGCTACTTGCTCCTCCAGCCACAGCCCTCTCCTTGGTTGTTCTAAGTCCCTCAGGGTAGGAGCAGGTGTCTATCTAGCTGCAGGAGGGAGAAGGAAGGAAGGAAGGAAGGAAGTACTACTTTAATTTACTCACTTACACTGCCGTGCTGGCTAGAGCTCTCTCCCCCTTGGGCTGCTACTCTTTGGAGCTCCCTCCCTGGGCTGTTGATGCTAGCTAGAGCTTTCTCCCTCCCTGGAGGGCTGCTGCTGGCTGAGGGAGAGGGCCCGCCCAGGGGGAGGTTTCCCTTCCTTGCGTTGTCCTGCCCTTGCTGCCCCAAGCCCCAAAACGATCGCCCTTGCCCCCTGCCCCTGCTGACCGGCCCTCCTCCTCCACTTTGGAGGGCTGGGTGCTCGTCCAGGGGGAAGCGTGGCACCTGTAAATCGTGGGCTCGATCCCTCTGATGAGGAGGCCCCCTGAAAAATGCTGCGGGGGGCTGATGCTGTTACATCTTCTGCCGCGCCCCCGGATGGAGCTCGGCAGGAGACGCTGGCTATGGCAGCAGATGGAGATGCCACCGCCCCCCTTGTGAAGTCCCCTCCTGAGGAGGCCTCTGTAGGAATTCCCCCAGCCCCTTTGCCATCTGTGCCCCCTGCCGCTGTCGATAGCGGGGCTATTACTGCCCCGGCTCCTGACTGGGGGGACTCTGGGGCCGTGGGGACTGAATTTATTCGAGGAGATCAAGGCCCTGGGTCTGACCCCAGTCACCCAGGGGGAGGACGACACCCCCCTGCCAGCAGGCCTCGATCTGGGTGGCGGCTCAGTTCCACTGCCCCCTCCTCCTTCTCCCGGCCCGTCACTCCCAACTGTAGCCCCCGCTCTGGTCCTGGGGGCACCCTTGGCTCTCCCTATTTGCCCGGCCATGGATGGCACCTCACCTGAGGCCGCTGTGCCCCTAGAGGCGACGGCTGATGCTGAGCGGTCGGGCCCCAAGCCTGTGGGCGTGCCCTCTAGCACCAGGACGGAGCGGTTGGCTTCCCCTCCGGAGGGGGGCCCCACTGAAGTTTCCATAGTGCTGGATGCCGTGGCTGCGGGTGACGTGTTTCTCACAGCTCCCGTGCCCAGCATCAGTGATCTAGGCCCCTCTCTAACCCGTCCTGTTGTCCCCCACTCCTGGCCGAGAGGAGCCGCACCCTGATAGCCCAGCTGCCGGGGACCGTGAACCCATCAGTGTTCCTGCTCCTGTTCCTACCCCTGCTCCCGGCCCCCTCTCCTGCCCCAGTCCTAATATTAGCCCTTGTCCCTGCTCCCGTCCCTTCTGTCCTCATCCCTGGCCCCATCCCTGCCCCGATCCTATTTCCGTCCCCAACGAGTTGCTTGCCCCCTTCCCCACCACTGCCCATGTTATTGCTGCTCCCGAGGTTGTCTCATTTCCTCTGTCTATGGACAATTCTCAGAGGGTGGTTTTCTTGTCCCCTCTTCCCAACATTATGGGGGCTGCACTATTCCCTCTGCCGCCCCCTCCTGTACCAGGGATGGGCTGCCCGGCGCAACTGTGCCGGGGTTCCGCTCCATGCCTGCTCATCTCTTCAGGCTGCGAAGATCTTTTAGGGGCCTTACCAGAGGACAGCAGCGGGTTGACTGCCGTGTCCCCCTCTGCGCTGAGGGAAGAGCTGCACTGTTTCCTGCTGGACACTCGAGGCTCAAAGGGCAAGGTGCAGCTCACCCTCCAGCGCTGGGGGACTTCCACCAAGTCCTCTGGGCCATGAAGGGCTTTTTGGGGGAAGGGAGAGGGACTGGGAGGCGGGCCCATAACTTCCGCGACTCCCTGATGACCTTTGGGGTCGAACATTGGTTGTTGAAGGGCCCGCTGGAGGCTGTCGATTCCCCTGCCTGTGAGGATTCTCCCCAGCACTCCCTATGAAGGACAGCATCTTTGCTACGCTGAACACCAGGGGCTATAGTGTGGGTCTCCGCAGGAGCCAGGTGCTCCCCTTCCTTTGGGGGGGTACTCTGTGATCTTCCTGCAGGAGACCCACATGGCTCCAGCCATCAAGGCTAGCTGGCGGCTGGAGTGGGGGAACAAGGTTTACTTTAGCCACCTCGGCACCCGTTGGGCTGGGGTGGCCACCCTGTTCTCCCCCGAGCTATGGTCCGAGGTGCTGGGGGTAGCTGAGATCGTGCCGGGTCGCCTGTTGCACATCCGGGCCTGCGTGGAGGGGCTGAGATTAAACCTGGTCAATGTTTAAGCCCCAAACACGGGCCTGGAATAAGTGTGTTTCTATCGGCAGGTGTTGGCCTTCCTCAGCACTCTGGATCCTCACGAGTGCCTGGTCCTAGGCGGGGACTTCAACACCACCCTCGAGGACCGGGACCACTCAGGAGTAGAGACGTCCCAGGCAGCCGTGGGGGTCCTCAGAGAGATTGTGGATAATCACTCCCTGGTGGACGTCTGGCGCGACCACCACCTGGATGATGATGTTACCTTTACTTATGTCCGGGTGGAGGGGGATCGGTTGCGCCATTCCCGGTTGGACCGCATTTATATCTCTCGTTTCCATCTGGCACGAGCCTGAGCCTACGCCTCCGGCATCCGGCCAGCCCCATTCTCGGATCACCACTTGGTGACCAAGAAGTACTTGTGGCACCTTAGAGACTAACAAATTTATTAGAGCATAAGCTTTCGTGAGCTACAGCTCACTTCATCGGATGCATCCGATGAAGAGAGCTGTAGCTCACGAAAGCTTATGCTCTAATAAATTTGTTAGTCTCTAAGGTGCCACAAGTACTCCTTTTCTTTTTGCGAATACAGACTAACACGGCTGCTACTCTGACACTTGGTGACCGTGACAGCCTCTCTCAGTCCAGAGAGGCCAGGGCCAGCCTATTGGCATTTTAATAACAGCTTGCTGGAGGATGTGGGCTTCATGATGTCCTTCTGAGAGTTCTGGCCGGCCTCGCGGGGGCAGTGGCATGCCTTTCCCTTGGCGAGGCAGTGGTGGGATGTGGGGAAGGTGTGCACATGGCTCTTCTGCTGCGACTACACCTGGGGCGCCACCCGGTGGAAGGAAGTGGTGATAGGGCAGTGGTGATAGGGAGGTTTTAGAGCTAGAGAGGCATCTCGCCTCTGGCCCTGAGGATCTACCCCTCTGTGCAGTGTACCCGGAGAAGCAGGAGGAGCTCCGGGCCCTGGAGGACCATCGAGCCCAGGGCGCTTTTGTTTGATCCCGCATCTGCCTCCTGCGGGAGATGGATCGCAGCTCCTGCTTCTTCTACACCCTGGAGAAAAGGAGGGGGGCCAAAAAACATGTCACCCACCTCCTGGCGGAGGATGGGACCCCCCCTTACAGATCCAGAGGAGATGCGTGGAAGGGCCAGGGCATTCTACGCTAACCTTTTCTCCCTGGATCCAACTGACACCAATGCCCGCAGGGTGCTCTAGACCGAACTCCCGACAGTCAGCGCAGGTGACCGAGACCGGCTGGAGCTACCTCTCTCTCTCTGGCCGAGCTCTTGGAAGCCCTCCATCGCATGCCCACTAATAAATCTCCAGGCATGGACGAGCTGACTGTGGAGTTCTACCGCGTGTTCTGGGACGTCCTCAGCCTGGACCTTGTCATCGTCTGGGACGAGTCCTTGCAAAGCGGGGTCCTCCCTCTTTCGCGCAGGCAAGCTGTGCTTGCCTTATTGCTGAAGAAAGGGGACCTCCGACTTATGGAATTGGTATCCTGTCTCGCTCCTCAGCACGGACTATAAGGTTGTAGCGAAGGCCATCTCGCTGTGGCTGGAGTCTGTGCTGGTGGATGTGGTCCATCCCGACCAGACCTACACCATCCCAGGCTGGACCATCTTTGACAACTTGTATTTGGTTCGGAACCTCTTGGAGCTGGGGCGTAGGGATGGTCTGTCGTTCATCCTCCTGTCCCTTGAGCAGGAGAAGGTGTTCGACAGGGTGGACCACAGGTATCTTCTGGGCACCCTGCAGGCATTCGGCTTCGGTCCCCAGTTTGTGGGCTTTCTCCAGGTGCTGTTTGCCAACGCGGAGTGTCTGATCAGGCTCAACTGAACCCTGACCAAGCCGGTCAGCTTCGGGCGGGGAGTATGGCAGGGGTGCCCCCTCTCAGGCCAGCTGTATGCTCTGGCATTTGAGCCCTTCCTCCATCGCCTCCGCTGGAGGTTGATGGGGTTGGCGCTTCGGGAGGCGGAGCTGCGGCTGGTCCTGTCAGCATACGCTGACAACATGCTCCTCATGGTCCAGGACCCATACGACCTGGTGCGGGTGGAGGCCTGCCAGGCCGTTTACTCAGCAGCCTCCTCCGCCCGGGTCAACTGGGTCAAGAGCTCTGGCCTGGTGGTCAGGGACGGGTGGCAGGCTAGTTCCCTCCCATCCACGCTTCAAGCCATCCGGTGGAGTGCGGGTCCGCTGCTCTATCTTGGCGTTTATCAATCCACTACTCATCCTTCTCCACCGGAGAACTGGCAGCATTTGGAGGCCAGGGTGGGTGAGCGGCTGCGGAGATGGACAGGACTGTTCTGGTGTCCCTCCCTGCGAGGGAGGGTGCTGGTGCTGAACCAATTGGTCCTGTTCATGCTCTGGCACCGACTCAATACCCTGAACATAGCCCAGAGGATCCTGGCCAGGCTCCAGAGGATGGCTCTGGAGTTCTTTTGGCCGGGGCTGCACTGGGTCTCTGCAAGGGCTCTAAGTCTTCCCTTGGAGGAGGGAGGACAGGGCCTAGTTTGCTTGCACAGCCAGGTCCATGTCTTCCACCTCCAGGCCCTGCAGAGGCTCCTTTACAGTGCAGGTAGTCCGGTGTGGAGCACATTGGTGCACGCCTTCCTCCACCGCCTCCGAGGGCTCCGATATGACTGGCAGCTCTTTTTTCTCCATCTGAGAGGCCTTCTGCAAGACCTCTCAGAGCTGCTGGTCTTCTACCAGGACCTTCTCCAGACCTGGAAGCTTTTTTCGGCAACCACGTCATTTGTGGCCATCAAGGGAGCGGACCTCCTTGCGGAGCCCCTGCTACACAACTCAATCTCCGTGTCCAGGTGGCTGAGTCTACCTCAGTGTGTCGGAAGTTGGTCCTGGCAGAAACCACCAGAGTCAGAGACCTCCTGGACTACGACGGGGATTGGGTGGAACCCCGCGTGCTCGGATGAGGCATGGGGCTTTTCACCCTTCCAACCCCTAGGCACGTACTCCAGGAGATGCAGGCCACCTTGTCACCCGATTCTCTTGTTTTCCTGCGGCGAGCCCTGTGAGAGGGCATTCCCCACCAACCCCTCACCCCTGGCCTCTGGACATTTTTCTTGGGCCCCTGTTCTGTGAGACACCCCAGCCTCCCCGCTTCCACACTCTGAGCCGGCTGCGTACCCTGCAGCCAGTCTGGTTTTGAACCACACCCAGAAACTATCTGTACACGCTCACGCTCCATATGTTGCGTCTCCTCACCCTCGTGTCCCACCCCAACACCAAATGGCAGGACTATCTTCCACCTAAAGAGGGTGAGGCGCCCCGGTGGGCCAGCCTTTATTCCATCTTGATCCCACAGCCCGCCAGGGACATTAGTTGGCAGCTCCTTCATGGAGTCATGAGCACAGGCGTGCACCTGGCACAGTTCACCCCTACACCTGAGGCCTGCCCCTTTTGCGGTGTGAGGGAGAACCTGGTGCATGCCTATCTCGAATGCGCCAGGTTGCAGCCCCTATTCCGGCTCCTCCAGAACCTCTTGTTGAGGTTCTGGCTGCACTTTTCCCCACACTTGTTCCTCTTTGCACACCCTATTCGTGGCCCCACGAAGTCACAAGACCTCCTTGTCAACTTCCTCCTGGCTCTGGCCAAACTCTCTATCTAAAATACCAGGATGAGGATGTTGGACGAGGGGGTGCTCTGCGACTGCAGGGCCTATTTCCGTTCCTCCCTAGTTCCACGCGTCCGGGAAGAGTTCCACTGGGCAGTGTCTGCTGGCTCCCTCAACAGCTTTGAGGAGCAGTGGGCGCTGTCTGGGGTTCTCTGCTCAGTGTCCCCATCTGATATCCTCATTTTGAACCTCTGACCTTCACTCCGATCCCTGTTTTTCATTAGTTGTCCCCCGTAATCAGTTGGTCCCTGGGTTCAGTGGTCCCTCCTGCTAGGCTGGGGCAGGGGCTTTTAGCCATGGGTGGGCTTGCATCCACCTGCTTCCCGGGTTTTTCCACTACGACCCTGCTACATGTCCCAATGCACAAATGTAAGAAAATTAAGACATAATACAGACTCTTAATTGCAGTCTAATCTTCAAATATTTCTGTGTTAACTTAATACTCAGTAAAATATTAGATCTGGAGACTCTGTTCTGCTAAAGAACATTTGCAGCATGGATAGCAGTAAGTGCAAAATTACTCATGTCATGCTGTCAATGTATCTTATCAGTGATGCTGAGGGACTACCACTAGAGATGAGAGGACAATTTAAGTTTGAGGCTGATTCAGTCTTTGACTTGTCTGCTGAGCCTTCCAGCAAAGGAGCCAAACGGGTTGTAATGGTGGATTGTTGGTGTGGTTTTTTTTTTTTTTTTTTTTGGTGCCAGCTGAATTGTCCATTGGGGACTAGACTTGGATCAAAAATGTAGGCCATCGAACAGACTTTGAACTGTAACAACTTTCACTCACTCCCCACCTTAATTTGAACTGACAACTTCAAGACTCTGTATCCCATTATTAGTCCTCTGAATCACCCAGTCCTCCTGAATATTAAAATTTTCCTAAAAAATGTTGGGAAACTTCCAAAGTGAAATGCTGGGTTTGTCTTGCTGAGGAGCTAATGTGTTTTCAAATGGTTAGAGCCACACTGGCCCACTTTTAGATAAGTGTGTCAGCAGCATGATGATTCAGGTGTTAGCAAGGGAAAGATTTTTTTTAAATAAATATTGTGATGCAAAAAATATCTACCCATTGGGCCATTATCCTTTTAATGAATCTGGCATAGTGTTGAAAATTCTGCCTATAACCATGATATTTTGATCTCTGTGAGGCATAATAAACATTGTAAAGTAGTTTCTGGAAAACCTGTTGGCTTGTAATGCTGTGTATCAAGAAGGTGGTACTTCCAAATCAACAATAATTAACTTCAAATAAACAGTGTATTGCCAGGCACTGTTTAAATCACTGCATCTGTTCTCTGGCACCAGGGGTGTCTGTCCCTGTAAATTAGGGCAGAAGGAAGGAAGGGGTGATAAAGCTGATTGGTGCAGAGGCAACATCTCAGACCAAGGAAAAAATGGCTCCATCTGAAAGTTAAAAATAATAATTAGTAGTAAATGTAATATAATTGGTTGGGAGGAAAGAGCCAAACAGTGGAATAGGAGTTATAGGGAACAGCCATCCCGCACACTGATCTTGAAAAGGATTGGGGGCTATTGTGGAAAAATCATTCAGATTATCCACCCACTGTTCAGCTGCATTGAGAGAGACCAACAATGTATGAGACTGCATTAGCAGAGGGACAGAATGGATAAAAATCTAGACAGTGATACTATTACTTAACATAGTAGCCAACACTGGAAAATATTTCCTAGGGATGATTCCCCAGATAAGCTGGGGGGTTAGGGTTGTTAAGCAGCAAACCCCTAAAAGATTGTGGGTGTGGAGGGCTCTGTGAGTGGGAGATAGTGGTTCCGGTGAACTCTGATTGCTTTTATTTGTTTTGTTAAAGTATCTTTATTATAGGTTTCAGAGTAGCAGCCGTGTTAGTCTGTATTCGCAAAAAGAAAAGGAGTACTTGTGGCACCTTAGAATGCATCCGATGAAGTGAGCTGTAGCTCACGAAAGCTTATGCTCTAATAAATTTGTTAGTCTCTAAGGTGCCACAAGTACTCCTTTTCTTTTTTTATCTTTATTATCAGGCTCTTAAACCTGATATTGTATTCACGCTGTTCTTAAATATCTCTCCTTCTAGGAGACCAAAACAGCAGTAAATCCTACATTCTCTAACCCAGCTATTGCAATGTGACACTGCATTAGTTAGAGCTTGTGGTATTTAGTCATAGTGATAACATACAAAATGGAGATGAAACAATGGGAGAAACCGAAAAGTTTACTATTTGGAGGGACATTCTAAAATCTGGTTGCTTATCTAAACTTATGGAGACTCCCGTTACTATAACAAGACTCTCCTTTGCTGTTGTCACCTGTACCCCAACATTAGCCCTACTCATTTTGCTGGCCAGGATAAATTTTTTTTCCCCCCTCCAAGCAGCCTGTGTGTGTGCGCGTGCGTGCGTGCGCGCAGGAAAGTCTAGTAGCACTTTGCCTCCTGAAAGCTGGCATCTAGAGCAACTTCCTTGCTTACCCACCTGTAGACCTATCCCTGTTGTGCACTGCTACCCACAGCTGGTGTGATATTTTGATTTTTGGGGCATCTTTTGATTTTTTTTTCTCTCCCTCTGAGCTTCCTCAAATTTGAATCCTTCTGGGTAGGCTCTCCATACCTTGTCTTTGATTATTATTAGTGGTGCAAGTAGAAATCATTTCTTGCCGGTAGGCTGCACTCATGAGAGGAACACAAAAGGGGGGGCACATAATCTCCCCACATGACTCCTCCGCACCCAGCTCTGGTTTCCCCATGCTCTCCCCATCCCCTCCTTATGATCCACATCCATACCACGTTACCTGGGGGCGGGGGGTGTTACGCTATTCTCCTCCCACTGCACCAGAAACTTCTGCTGTACAGACCCCAGGTAGGAGGACTCAGGAGATGCAGCTGTGTGGAAGGGCTGGGGGAGGGAGGGCACAGCCATGCCACAGGATCTGCTGGCATGGGGCTGCCCAGCGGCCCCACACTCTGCTCCTTTTCCCACTGCGTTTCCTGGGAGAGTTGTTCAGGGCTCTCCTGGGAACCACAGCGGGGAAAGGAGCAGAACATGGGACCACCAGGCAGCCCCACTCTGGCAGCTCCTCTGGCGCAACTGCTGTACTTTTTTCCCCCCCCATCCCCACCTCCTGCCCTTCCACAGAGCTGTCTCTCCTCCATCTGTACAGCGGCCATGCTGGAGGGAGGGGCTTGGGGCGGTACAGAACACCAGCTGCTCCTTCGGTGGCTGTACCGCCTCCAGCCGCATGTCCCTGGCCCTGTCCTCCGGTGGGGCTGCTGTACAGAGAGAGGAGATGCAGCCCTGTGGAAGGGCAGGGCTGTGGGCAGGCTTCTCCTTTGTCTTTCCACTATGCCGTACCAACTATAAATATCTTACTGGTATGGCATACTAGACCGTACCACTGTACTTGCAGTACTGGTTATTATTGTTGTTTGTGTTAGAGTAGCACCTAGAGGACCCCAAATGAGCTCCGTCACACACACACACACACACACACACACACACACACACACACAGAGTAAGAGATGGTCACTGCCCTGAAGAGCTTCCACTTCAAACAGACAAGGGATGGGAGAGGAAACTGAGGCACGGAGGGAGGAAATGACTTTTCCAAGGTCACCCAGCAGGCCAGTAGCGGAACTGGAAAGAGAACCCAAGTCTTCTGAGTGGGTGTTCTCTGGATCACACTGCCTTTTATTGATTAGTGATGTATTCCCTTGCTCTCTCCTATATAGGGATTCCTCCTTCCTGCTCCCAAGGAGCTTTTCCCCTTCCTCTGCTCTACACAGTGAGGTTGTAATTTCCTCTTTTCTACCACTGGGGTTCCTTCTTCCTATTTTTCTCCATTAACTTCCCCCTTCCTCTGCCCCAGGACTGTGAGATCCTCCCCTTCCTCTCCCTATGTGGGGTTACACATTCCTCTCTTTGCTATCTCTTTCCCTTGGTGTCTCCTTGACTAGTGATATAGCACATGGTGAGCCATTAAGTCTTTCAAACCAGGCCAACTTTTTATGACTACCAGATTCTGGGGACAAATAATACATTCAGGACCCCTCATATCCACAATATGGATCGTAGCTGATTTGTCCTCTTAGGGGAAAATCAAGCAACTCCCTCTATAGTTGTCAAAGCCCCTTAGGCAGTGGACCCAGTGCAGTGATACCCAGAAAGGAGGGGTCTGTATTGGGGGGTTCTGTAAGGCGGTCACATCTGCATGTTATGTAGCCTAGCTCTGAAGAGACTCCCTTTTCAGCTGCCTACAGGTAGAGGCAGGATATGGGTGATCTGAGGGAGGTCAGTGGTAAAGCCAGAGAATCTGCTGCAGCATGGATTCTCCAACCCTTCTCACCACATCAGGGCCACATTGAGATGGAATAGCTCCATAGCTGTCCCAGGGGCTTTAAGGGCGGATGTCTCTCATGCCTGTCTCCCAAGTTCCTAGCTAGTTTCTCAGGGTGCATGCTGGGCCAAGGATTTGCCTGTATCTGGACAGAATAAGAAAGTCCTTCCTTTACATATTTTTCCACTGAATAAAAAAAACATTAGTGATATTTCTTTGTTCAGTTTCTTTATGGATGTATTTAAAGGTCCTTCTGAATAATGTTGTAATCCTGCTTTAATGTTTTATGGATTTAATTAACTCTTGAGATATTTTACTACATTTTTTCCTTTCTGGCAAAGATCCTTTGTTATAGCTTTAGCAGTTTAGGATAAATAATTCTGGTTATTGCATCAGGTTCCATATGCATTTCCTTCTTTGTCTTTCTTTTCTTCAGCATCTGAATCTTGCTCATTGTATATTTTACAAGGTAGATTAGCACATGGGTTATGTATAAATGTTGTTTCAAACAAGCTTTTATGTTTAATTAGTTTATAAACATAAAGAGAAATAATGTCTCTGACTGTTCTGTACTTCCTTCAAATCTGTTTGCACTAGTTCATGTACATAACAAAAGAGAATTATTTAATATCCTTAAAAATAAAAGCAATAGTGGGATTATCACTTGTATTTGAAATAACTAGTGAACCCAGCTATCTTTTTCAGACTGATAAGTAATGTAGTTTCCTGAGAGAGAATGAAATCCTGACCCCTCTGAAGTCAATGGCAAAACTCCCATTAACTTCAGTGGCCCAGGATTTCACCCTAAAAATGAAAACCCACCTCATCTCATTTAAAAAAATATCTTACTGGAAAACACACACAAATAGATTTTGTTCAAACTTTAGCTCATCTCTACCAGCAGGGGACACTGCAGGGTGAGATTATTGGTTTTTTTTTTTTAAGAAAAGGTATGGAACGTAAATTGTATTTGAAGCAACCATTTTGCAGGTCTAAAATTTATTTTCACGATCTTCGTTGGGGCAATGGATTATCTGTAAATTTAAGATCAAGAGTTGTTTTTAGTGAGATTAATATAGAGACAGATGGATAAAGACATTTTGTGGTGTAAGCTTGAAGGAAAATCAAATTCTAATGAAAACCGTTTATCCTCTAATGCTGCAGACAGTACACAACTTCTATTCTTATTTTTGAAGGATACTCCAGTCTGAACTGAGAAGGCATGGCTTTAGGCCAAGAGACTCTTGATTGTGTTATCCGTAGAAAAAAGTTAAAAAGGGAGTCATAATGCTTTATAAGAAGGCAAATTTAATGTCTATTCTCCCATCAGTAAAAGCAACATAGAAAGTAACAGAAAGAGAGAGCATATGTATGCGCTACAGTGGAAAGTAAATTGTAATTGCAAATATAATTAAAAAAAGCAAATAAGAGAAGGAAATACTATAATTTTAAAAGGAGTATGCTGCACATCAAATAAAGAAGCAAAGGAATGCTTGGTTCTCAATAAATACCCTGGGTAGATGTGATTGTAGGAAATAGCAACAAAATAAAGGGAAGATACAAATGTAACATGATAGATGTAATTTAAATGAGAAGTACAGATCAGAAGTAAAAGTAAAGCATGCATGTGAGGATGAGAAACACAAAAAAGTTAAAGAAAATAAATCTTTGGGAAAACATGTAAAAATGTTATAAAAAGCAAATACTCAAGCCCTGACTCAGGAAAGCATCCCTTTTCAGGAGAGCATTTAAGGATATGTTTAACATTAAACACATGCTTAAGTCCCATTGATGCTTAAATTCAGCAGGTTCTTAAGTGCTGCCCTGAATCAGTGAATGATTAGGAGAAAGTGTTTTGACTTCTTTATAAAACCATGTGTTTAACCTTTATAGATATTCTGCTTTGTAGGACAAAAAAATGCCAGAACCTTCCTCATAATTTAATAACACATTCTCTCATAAATCCAATTTAAGAAAAATTCCCAGCATTCCCATGCTGAATACTTAACAGTCTTCTCAAACTTATGCTATAGCAATAAATGTGTTATATGACCATAAAATTAGGGTTATGTTGGCTTGTAACTTTTTAGTTTATGCTAGCTCTGTGAGCCAATAGCAAATTTTATACGGTTTACTGTTCTAGCATTTACAATGAATCTGAGCTACAATGTAAAATAACGGAAAAACAAACTAACAAACAAAAATCCAAACTAACAAAAAAAACCCAATGAATAACTCATAGTTTTTACTTAAAGCTCCCTAGCTGCTTAAAAAAGGGAAAAAAAGCATGGAATTCACATTTTTCTAGATCTAGGATCTTCTCAGTGTGGCCTGTCTCTTTTTAAGGTTGATAAATGTTAAATTAATAACCAATAATTCTGACTGTAGTAAGGTTCTTCCCCCAGAATCAGGCTACACAGAATTCACACTATGGAGTTCAATATCTTATGGAAAGTCTGAGGGTGGATAACAAGGACACTCACACTGAGAGCAAAGTAAAACCTTAGATATCATTATTAAAATAATAGAGGAAGCTAGAATAGATCCAAGCCACATAAAAAGATAAAGATAATACAGGATCTCTGGTATCATTCTATGCATAAGCTTTTAGAATTGCATACTCTGTCCTTAGTTGAAGACCTGGTCGTAAGAGACAAAGGACCAGCCCTGTCTCTGGTATGCAGTGTCCGATGGTCCAAGTTCCCCACCAAGTTGAAGGGTCAAGTAGAAAAGAAGCAGACAGCAAGGGAAGAGTTCCAGGAAATAACAGCTCCGGACCACATGGTAACAGTGCTGTTATAGGACCTGAACACCAGCTGCTCATGCTCAGTCTTCCACGCCCATTACTATGCCCATATTTAGCCTTTTCACCAGGGGCGGCTCTACCAATTTTGCCGCCCCAAGCAGTTGCTGCCGAATTGCCGCTGCCACAACAGTGGCAGAGCTGCTGCTGCTGCATTGCCGCCGTGCCCGGAAGAGCGGCGGAGCTGCTGCCCAAAAGCCACCACGGCGAGAAAGGCAGTGGAGCTGCCGCCGAATTGCCACTGCGGGACATGGACTGCCGCCCCATACTTGAAACGCTGGTGCCTGGAGCTGGCCCTGCTTTTCACCAACATAATACTGAGGTATACTTATTCTATAGGTTAACATATTGATATGAGTAACTACCTTTTCAGCACATGATCATGCCATCACCCCTTGCTTAAGTGGATTTGCGGTTATGATTTCCATGTTCCTTGCAGTCACATTGACTGGAACATTTTAACTCCTACCATTGATCAAACTCTTCTTAGTTCCCAAAATCTAAAGGTAACCTTTGATCTATGCAAGGTTATGGCCTACTTAACCACACTTATGCTAACTTATACTCCAGCTAATATCTTACAGGATACATGCCTATACATTTCTTGTGTTACAGCTGAATATGATAAAAGACAAGCCACTGAATATAATGGGGCAAACTTGCCATATGGGCTACATTAGAAGATCAGAAGTAATTCTCTCACTGTTGTACAGTATTTGAAAGTTACTAGTTTACAGCAGTCATCATTATACCAATGGAATGTTCAAAGGCTAGAAGAGGGTCCAATAGTATCTCTAGACTGATGCTTTTAGAATGTGATGGATCATATGATGATGGCTAATGTTGAGCATCAGATTTCTGGAAGTCTATGCTAGTTGAGGTCCAATTTCTGCAGAATGCGTAGTTGTTTTCTACAGTGCTAGCACATCAGGGAAAAAAGTTGATTTCTGTGCAGTTGCATATATGCAAACTCCACTATGACTTGTAAAAGGATCCCTGGCTTCTCAAAACACAATGGTCTGCTTTTATTTTGTGATTGTCCAGCACCTAGCAAAGTGGGGCCCTGATCCTGACAGAGGCCACTTGGCAATACTGTATTATAAATATTAACTAATACATAATAATGGCCTATGTTTCGAAAAGGGACTACTGATTCAGGATGCCTCGATTTTTGGGTGCCCAAATTGAAACCCTTTAAAGAGGCCTGGTTTTCAGAGAGTGGATGCTCATGATTTTCTGAAAATCAGGCCTCCCCCGGACCTAAAAGAAATAGTCAGTTTTGAAAATGTAGGCCAATAACTTTATGAACTTTAACAGCTTTTTAAAAGAGCAGTCCCTAGTACTAAATGCCTAATTTAGTAATATATGGCTTCCACAGAAATTACAGGGGTTTTTACAGCAGTTGAACAGGTTTATACTGAATCAAGCCCTTAGCTATGAGAAATGTGGATACAGTGGAAGGGGGCTAAGGAGGGAACAGTTCTTCCAATAATATTAAAAAACACAACCACCATCATTTAAAAGACTTCTCTCTGAGCAATAGTCTTAAATTCCTCCCATCCCACTCCCCACCAACATACTGTCTTGTTCTGGCTTTTGTTTACTTTACTCAGCCTGCCAGCCCAACAATAGCTTGCTAGAATTGGTTGGTGTCTGATGGTGACCTGAGATGCCGGCCTTAAGATTTGCCAGGCGGAAAATGACCAGCTCGGTTTTAAAGTGCTGGCTCTGGTTTGCGAGGAGTTAGCAAGGCCTGTTTACCTTTTTACTTTTATAGCTTGTTCCAGAGTCCGTGGAGGATACACAGCTGCTTGGCAATGCCACAGCTAATTCCTTGGCTGCAAAGTCTAAAAAAGTAGAGCCTCTGATGATGCTGCTGAGAGGCAATGTACAAGAATAGTGTACAGTACATATGTACACTGCACACTTTTCTGTACACTGTACATAAATATGCAGGGTTTGTGAGGTGTTTCATTAATCTTTGGCTAAAAAGAAAAGCTAATTTATATAGATAGCAGTATCTCACTGGTCCTGGTCTATGCCAATTTTGATTCTATTCCAGTACCCCCTGCCCTGTATCACTGATGCTGTCTAAAGTGAATTAAACCCAAAATCCCTTCAAACCTATTTTGCATTTTTGTAATTACAGATTTCTGGGAAACAGTAAGCTGTTGTTTTGAAGCTTTTTAAATTGGTGTTCTGATTCCAAATGACTTAACATTTTTCCTGTTTACATTGCTTATAGTTTAACTGGCCACATTTTGTTTTCTCTGGATTATGTTTTTTTATGGGCTTTCTTTTGTACTTTTGCCTGAGCAACCAGTGGAAAAAATGTGTACACAGAAAAATTAAGAGGGCATGAATTGGCTTGATTGTCATTCCATCCATATCAAGACGTAAGAACACGAGAACATAAGAATGGCCATATTGGGTCTCCAGTATCCTGTCTTCTGACAGTGACCAGTGCCAGATGCTTTAGAAGGAATTAACAGAACAGGGCAATTATCAAGTGATCCATCCACTGTCATCCATTCCCAGTTTTTGGCAGTCAGAGGTTTAGGGACACCCAGAGCATGGAATTGCATCTCTGTCCATCTTGGATTATCCTCCATGAACTTATCTTAATCTTTTTTGAATCAGTTATACTTTTGGCCTTGACAGCTTCCCCTGGCAATGAATTCCATGGGTTGACTGTGTGTTGTGTAAAAAAAAAAAAAAAAAAAAAAAAAAAGTACTTCCTTATGTTTGTTTTAAACCTCCTGTCTACTACTTTCATTGTGTGACCCTTGGTTTGTTGTTATATGATGGGATAAATAATACTCCTTATTCATTTTCTCCACACCATTCAGGATTTCAGAGACTTCTATCATATCCCCACTTAGTCATCTCTTTTCTAAACTGAACAATCCCAAGACTTTTAAACTTTCCTGTTCCATACACATACTCTTTTTTTTGTTGCCCTTCTCTATATCTTTTCCATTTCTCATGTATCTTTAAGAGGGGGCAACCAGAACTGCACACAGTATTCAAGGAATGGGCAGACCCCATACTAAACCAAAGCACCCATTGAAATCTGGGAGGTGTGCGGACGCAAGCCTGCCTGCGTCTGAAGGCCTCCTACCCCACCCTAAGGGGAGGAGCTACTGGACCCAGGGTTCAAAAATACTGTCTGCTCATAGTCAGCAGGATTCAAACCTGCACAGGGAGAACCCAATGGAGTGCCTTAACCACTCTGCCACAACTACTTATTGCTAAATTAGAGCAAGACAAGAAGCAGTACTGGGCCAGAGACACCCTGCCCCTCAGCAGCTGCAGGGCATGCACCAACTGGAGGAACTGTTTAAAAAGGGCATTGGTAGCCTGCAGGGAGGTTAGTTACAGGCTGGACAAGGAAGTGAGACTGGTGCTGGGGTAATTGACAGAGTGACTGCACCTTTGGTAAGGGCACTCTGGGGCAGTGATCCATATTTCCACCCACCTTTGGAGCTGAGAACCCACAAGAGGTACTGAGGAATGGGATGTTGTTCCCTAGCAGATGAAGCAGATACTACTAAAACTCTGACCCTGCCCCAAATGGAGAAGCCACAGCCTGGTGGGCAGCAACCCGGGGGAGAGTGTAATTTGGTGTGGACCAACAAGCAGTCTGGATGCTACAGTGCCCCTTTAAGGTCCTGGGTTGGGACCCCGTATAGTG
The DNA here is from genome assembly GCF_009764565.3 of Dermochelys coriacea. Taxonomy (NCBI): domain Eukaryota; kingdom Metazoa; phylum Chordata; order Testudines; family Dermochelyidae; genus Dermochelys; species Dermochelys coriacea. The sequence goes on along the minus strand of NC_050069.1, from coordinate 43,323,886 downwards.
GGAGGGCTTGGGTTCTCGTCCTCTGCTCCCCCTCCACTTCCTCTCTATCCTGATAAGCATAAGCATATATCACAGAGGTCAAGGATTCTGTGACTTTCAGAGATCTCCATGATATTTTCCACTTCAGTCCCAGAACAGCAGGGCCTGAGCTGCCGTGGGTGTTGGGGACACCTGGAGCCCCAAGCTGCCATGGGTGGTGGCAGGTGCTGGACTCCCTCCCCTCCCCTTTCTGCACCAGGGCTTGGGCTCTCTTACCCTCCCATGGAGCTCTGGCTTCAGTCTTTCCCCTGCCAGCTCCCCCCCCCCCCCATTTTCCACCCACCTTTTATCTTTTTATCAATTACTGATCTATGAGAAGACCTTCCCTCTTGTCCCGTGACTGTTCACTTAGCTTAAAAGCCTTTGCTGTGGGATTTTGTCAAAAGCTTTCCATTGTATCACTCTTGTCCAGATGCCTATTTACACCTTCAGAGAATTCTAATAGATTGGTGAGGCATGGTTTCCGTTTACTAAAGCTGTGTTGACTCTTCCCCAACATATTGTGTCCATCTATGTGTCTGACAATTCTGTTCTTTACTATAGTTTCAACCAATTATCCTGCTACTGAAGTTTGGCTTACCAGCCTGTAATTCCCAGGATTGCCTGTGGAGTCTCTTTTTTTTTTTTTTTTTTTAAAATCAGTGTTACGTTAGCTATCTGCCAGTCATCTGGTATATTCATAAAATATCAGGGTTGGAAGGGATCTCAGGAGGTCATCTAGTCCAACCCTCTGCTCAAAGCAGGGCCAATCCCCAATTTTTGCCTTGGATCCCTAAATGGCACCCTCAAGGATTGAACTCACAACCCTGTGTTTAGCAGGCCACTGCTCAAGCCACTGAGCTATCCCTCCCCCCACTGATTTAAGTGACAGGTTACATACCACAGTTAGTAGTTCAGCAATTTAATATTTGAGTTCCTTCAGAATTGAATACCAGCTTGTCCTGGTGACTTATTACCATTTAATTTATCAATTTGTTCCAAAACCTCCCCTATTGATAACTCAGTCAGGGACAGTTCCTCAGATATATCACCCAGAAAGAATAGCTGAGGTGTAGGAATCTCCCTGACATTCTCTGCAGTGAAGACTGATGCAAATAATTCATTTAGCATCTCTGCAACGGTCTTGTCTTCCTTGAGTGTTCCTTTAGCACCTTGATTGATCAGTGGCCCCACATATTGTTGGGTAGGCTTCTTATTTAAAGACATTCTGGTAAAGTCCACAACTGAGAACAAAGGATGTAATCTGTTGATTATCTGAAGAAGGTATTTCTGGACACTGCTCCTCTTTGGGAATTTGAGAGTCACAGCCTAAGACTGCAAACCTCTTTGACAATAGTTTGAACAGATGCACTCATTTGAAAGAGTGTGACCAGTCATACAGATTTTGCCAGTTCCCCACAATGTTTCCCATTGCCAACTGATAGCCACTGTTTTCTATACATTGAGTCTAGGTCAGCGCTCACACACATACACAGTCACTGAGCCTGCCCACCCATAGCCATGTACTCAGTCACTTGCTGAGAGACTGAACCATTCATCATTCGCACTGGTGTCAAGCAGGGCTGTGTCATTACTCCAGCACTCTTCTCCATTTACCTTGCTGTTATCCTGATTCTCATCCATGACTCCCTTCCTGATGGAATCAGGATTGAAGAGTTCCTGATCCATACGATACTCTATATTTCTGATGTCTCCAAACAAAATCTAGGATCATGAGAATTGGCATCGCTGGCTTTTAGTAGGCAGATGACTGCGTCATTCTCGCTGACCTCCAAAGTACCCTAAATCTTTTTGTGGGTGCCTATCACAGCCTGGGTGTCTCTCTCATCATTGGGAAAAATGAGGTACTCTACCAGCCCACACTTGCACAAACTACTCTTTGTACTCCACAAATCACAATCGGCAGAGAACCCCTGGAAAATGTGGACCATTTTCCATTCCTTGGCAGCCACCTCTCCCAAACAATCAGCACTGACACAAATTGAATACAGGATCTGCTGAGCCAGCACACCCTTTGGAAGACTACTCAAACAAGTCTTCAATGATAAGGATCTGCCAACAGGCACCAATATCTTGGCTTGTCATCCCCACCCTTTTCTATGGGTGTGAGACCAGGGTAAGCTACAGACGACATCTCAAGCAGTTGGAATGGTTCGATGCTGCCTCTGGAGGATTTTCAGGATCAACTGGGAAGACCGACACACTAACACCAGCATTCTCTCTGCAACCAACATCAGCAGTATAGAAGCACAGGTCATGAAACACCAACTCTGCTGGACTGGCCACTGTGTATGTATGCCTGACACTCTCCTCCCGAAACACATACTCTTATCTCAGTTAAGTCAGGGAAGAGGAGCTTGTGGAGAGCAGCAGAAGCGCTTCAAAGACAAACTGAAAGTACACCTTAAAAAGAGAGGCATTAGCCCAATAACCTGGGAGGACTTGGTGTTGAACAGAACACAGCGGCGCCACACCATACACTAAGTCCCAGCTCACTTTGAGGAGAACAGACGTGCCCATGAGACAGAGAAGCAACAAAGGAGGAAAGAAAAGGCACAACAGTCCAGCCAACAACTATGTCTCCTCCAAGATTACACCTGTCACTTCTGTGGGAAAATCTGCAAGGCATGAACCGGGCTCCTCAGCTACTTTAAAAACCCACCAATGAACCCCCCTGGCAGACATCATCCTGACATCGAGGGATAGCCGAAGTAGTAGAAGAAAACATCTCGGAACCCATTAGCCATCCCCACACTCACACAAATACACCTGTTTACTCACTCAGCCATCCTCCCCACACCTGTGCATCCAGTCACTCACTTGGTCCCCTCATCCATGCACTAGTGCACTGAGCACTCATTGATTTCGCAGATAAACACCATGCGCTCCTTGACTCATCTCTGACCCTAACTTGACATACACCTGCACATTCATTCATATCCCTTTCACTCAGCAATATGTCCACTCACTCAGCCTCTAGGCCTTTTACATAATCCTATTCATGCTGCTATGGTGGCTGTCTGTATTGGATCCAGAATTGTAGGTGGTTGTCTGGATCTGTACCCAAAATCCAAGCACCTGCAATGATTGAGGTTTTGAGGTGCAAGAGGCTACTTCTGGTGCAGTTTTAGATTTGCCTACTTTTAAGTGTGCTTACAAATGTTTGTGTTATATATCTGTTATGGGAAAAATAGGATTCGCCAGGACAGATTACTTTGTTAAAACTGATCTGACTAAGAATAAAACATACATTTTAATTTGATTAAAATTAATCAATTTTAATCATACAATTGATAATCATCATGATTTTAATCATACAATTGATAATCATCATGATGAATGGTGTTTGTTTTCTATAGAAAAGATAACAATATATGTAAAGCTGCACCTGCAGCAAGACTATATTTTTTTGTATGGCACTGACAGGAAATGTGAATTATAGATTATTACAGATTTTTTTCTGGGTACATCATGGGTTTACCGTTATTTATTACAATTCCTTTAGGATTTAACTGAGGCCTTGAGTAATAAGTGTACTCGTATGTTCTGTGATACATGCATATAATGGACAGACAATTTTTGAAAAAGAGGAGAAGTATTCTAGGTGGCTAAACTCTGCAACCACTGGCATCTGAAGGGAGAAAAACTGTTACATCTAGATCTTAGAATTAGTGAGCCAACTTCTAATTTCAGTTATCAGTGTAGTAGTGGAGCTACTCTGGATTTATATTGGTGCAAATGAGATAAGAATATGTCTCGAGACCTAATTCTGCCCTATGTTATACTCCTGTGATTCACTTTAAAGTCCCTGTTCCAAATTCAACCTAATGTAACCAGACAACAGTACAGTACATGGACCTGTCAGAAAAACATTTAAAACAATTAAAATCCATGAGTATTAAATACCGTAAGTCAAGTTGCCAGCAGTTGCTTAACACAGCACAGGTGAGAAATGAAGGAAAACGAATAGGCGCTGAGCATATGGCATTTCAGAGGTTGCCTTTCCCAGTGGTGTGCCTGTCGCTATGGAAGAACATATCCCATAGGAAAATTAGTGAGTTAAAAAAACATTTCATACCCTAGCACCACTATCCCTGGTGTGCTTTCCATGTTTAATTTAAAATGTGTTCCATGGACTTACAGTACTTTCTTTGATTTGTTGCCAATATTTACTGAAGCAAATTGAAGAGTTCATGCTACACTACAGTAGAAAGAGTGATAAAATGTACAGCATTTTTTCAGTTTAAATATCTATTTTTTTCATAAAAATTCTGGTGAACTTTAGCTCATGGATAATGATTTTGATTAAAAGAAAAGAATAACATGAGCGAAGTGAGCTAATATTACTGCTGTAGCATAATCCAAAGTCAATAACAAGGGTTTCTGTCAGTAATTAGGCAGATTCAAATGTGTACAGTACCTGAAAATATATGAACAATGTATTTTCAGTTAATTCACTTTCTGCAGTAAAATAGTCTGAGTTTAAGCAGCATAGATATATGATTTAAATTGGTAAATTTTATCAAAATTTATATTCAAATTGGCCAAATCCCACTTGCAAATATACACGTGCAGCGCAAATAGACTTCAGGACAGAATTTGGCCCGGAGTGGTTTTGTTTTGGCATATTGTTTGCTTTTGCCAAACATTTTTCACTGAGTTTCCAGTGTAGATGTTCTGTAACTTATACAGCTGTTTAATAAGTAAAGCCTTCCAGCATATGCTATTAGAGATGATCCTGAACCAAAACCCTGGATAGTATTAACCCTGAATTTTGGAACATTCAAAATCTAGATTTGGATAAAAATTTTGCTGCTTAGGTGCATCTCTCTACTTGTGAAAGGTGAGATTACATTTTATATTTATTGTTTAACCTTATAAAAATAATAATCATAGTAATGTTGCATAAGATAAGTAATGTACAAGATAATGGCATATATTCTGATCCTTTGGAATGACGTTTGTGTATCTTTGATTTGAGTATACAAGCACTATTAAAAATCCAAGGATGCATAAATTATTTAGTTTGCATTACAGTCAGGTAAATACTGTGTAAAAGTATTTTTACAGATTTGTTTTGAATAAAAAAATGAACTGCAACAGCATTCCCAACCCTTTTAAATAATTTTCTGTTAACGTTCTGATGTTTAATCATTTATTTGCAAGAACATACTTGTGCAAATGTGTGTTTGCACAAAGGTTCATGTCAGAAGTGATTGGGTGCCCATCTTGAAACTTCTTTGATTTTATTTCTGTTCTTAAAAGTTTCACTGTTCAAAGAACAGGTAGAAACAATATTATGTGACTTGGGGAACCAATTACTGCTCATGAAGAACATATAACAAACAGCAGAGAAAGAGATGAAGTCAATCATTCAAGAACAATCTAATCAGCTAAACTATGTTCATTTGAAAAGTTATTTAACGATTATTTTCTATGAATAGTTTGCCTAGCTCTAGTTCATGTACTACAAAAGGAGGTTGGCTTAGAATATACTTTACTGCCAAACCCAGATATGGATATAGGGAAACATTTCCTGAGAACTTAATTAAGGTAGCTGTCACTGGGTATGCACACCCTGTCCTCCTTTCGGGACGGGGTCGGGTCGTGATACCACTGCTGTTATAGTCGTCTGGCCCTCCTCCTCTTCCCCCCTCCCTCCTCCTGACAGCCTTGGCTTACTTTTGAACTATAGTTCCTGCTTTGCCATCTCCTCTTGGTGGTACCTCCATACTTACGGCTACAACAGGTCTCCCTTCATTGGTATTGAGTTTTGGTTCTGAATCCCATCAGTGCCTGTGTTGGACTGTTTTGGCACCCCCGTGATGGGGTATTCCTATATGCCAAAAAATACTAACAAGGTCTGAAGCAAAAGAAACAACCTTGTGCAGCAGTTTCTTATCTGTTTCCATGGCTGATTCCACCTTATTCTGTGGGTGTGCTGGGGAGGAGGACTGATGGTCAAACTCCCATTTGTGTGCAAATTCCTTGCAATCTTTCAAGGCAAATTGGGATCCGTTGTTAGTGCATACCATGTTTGGAATGCCATGGTCTTCTTTGTGAGATTTAATTCTGCTAATCACTGACTTGCTTTTTGTATCAGGCAGGGCATTGACCTCCCAAAAGTTTGAATAGTAGCCCACTGTCATCAAGTACTGCTTTTACTTGAAGGTTAAATAAGTCTGCTTCCACCTTTTCCCATAGTTGGATGAGAAGCACATATGGTAATGGTCTCTCTTTTACCGGTGGGTATCACATGAGTAGCCGGTGTCACACCCTACTATCAGGAGTGGATTTATGTATTCATTCCCAGGCAGTAAACACTCTTGAGCCAGTCTAAAACAGCTGTCAATGCCTGGGTGTGAGGCATATATTTTTTGCATGTCATCCTTACTTAATGAGGCAGGAACAACAAATCTCTGTTCTTTATAATGTGATTCTGTCCTGCACATTGAGTTCATCTTTAATTTGAAAATATGGTTCTGCTCTTGGCTTTTGTTGTCTGGCCACCCCTGGTATCACTCTCTTGACTGCCTGTCATTGGATGTCTTTTTCTGTAGCCTCTTTGCGTTCTGTCAGCATCACTGTTGAAACTGGCACATAGTGCAGCATGTTAATGGCTTCAGTGTCCTGATCCCCTCCCCACAGCTCACTGATGCTGGGTATATATGTCTTGCTCAGAGCAGTAATTATCCAGGTTACTGATCTCTACTTTGTAAAGCTGAAGGTGCATCAACATTGCACAGCAATCCCTTTGGAGCACTAAGCAGATGCTTTGCCATGATTATCTCTAGAGGTTTGTGGTCTGCAAAATTGCTGGGTGTCCATAGATGTGCTGATGGAATTGTTCCACTCTAAATACCCCATCCAGAAGCTCTGTTTCTGTTCGAACATAATCCTGTTCAGTCTCTGTTGACATAAACAATTGGCTGCTCCTGCAAAATAACTACACCCAGTCCTTTCTCTGATGCCTCATACTGGTGTGCCAATGGCTCTCCTGCCTGGTAGTACTTCAGAACACGGGCATCCATTATCATTTGTTTCAGCACGTCAAATGCTTGCTGTTGGAGATCTGCCCAGTGCCACTCAACATCCTGCTACTGGACAGAACTTGGATAGAAAATTTATCATTTGTATGAAGTGCTGCACCCCTTGCACTTTCCCTGGAGCTGGCCTGTCTCTGACTGCCATGATGTTGCTTTTAGTCCCTCTACTGTGAGCAGATGTCCAGTGCATGTTCCCTCACACTGTTTGAGCTGCATTTTTGTGGGTTGCATTTTATTTTTTTGTCTCTGCATTGCTGTAGAAAAGCTAGTAGTTTTCTGTCATGTTCTCATTCAACTTCTGTATCACTGCTCTTTTCATTACAATAAGGATATCATGTGCAATTATTTTCACCTCAGGCAGTCTTTCATCCTCTGGTGCTGGGATTATGCCCATTTGGCATGGACAGCCATCTGTAGTGACCAAAGGGTGTCGGAAGGGTTGTCAGCATGCTGGATTGTTTATCCAAGCTTATGTGCCAAACCATTCCTCACATCACAGACCATAAAGATTCTAGCTTTGGAAAGTTCTAGCAGCATGCCATCAATTGTGGGCAGTGAATAGTGGCAGCTTTTCAATACCTGATTCAGTGGCTTTAGGTCTATGCAGATGCATAATTTGCCTGATGTGTGGTTTTTTTATGACCACCATGCTGCTTACTCAGGCTATATTGGCCTCTGCAGGTTCTATGATATCCCTGCTTTGAGGACTTGCAAGCTCCTTGCTTACTGGGCTTTGTAGTGCCACTGGAATGTTCCTTTGTGGTAAGCACACAGGTTCCACTGTCAGGTTTTCTTGCAGGTGCAGCTTTCCTTCAAGGCCCTGGTTTCCTTTGAAAATATCCCTATATGCCTTTAAAATGATCTCCATTGTCCACAGGATTCCAGCTTTTGCTTCTTGAACTGCAACTATAAAATTCTGAGGCTGCACCTTGAGCAGATCCATGGCTTTTATGGCTGTATTCCCCAAGTGGGATCTGTGGTACTTCCATCCACCCCCACAAACATCAGGTTGTACTGTTATTTTTTAGGTTAGTTTCTACAAGGTCACATTTTCTCATGGGCTGCATTATCTTCTCATTGTACATTATTAGATTACTCGGGGTAAACTGAACTCAGATGCAATCACATTTCAGGAGGTCCCACTATCCAGTTGATATCACACAGGGTGTTTCTCTATTAACATTGCTTCATGCATGGAGGTTGGTATTGTCCCATGTTGCTTTCCTGTCCTGACAGCCTGAACCTGATATGCTCTTGGATTCAAGGAGAGAGTCAAGATATTATGACCTGTCTCATGTACTTTCCCCCTCTTATACAAATCTGACTTGTGGAGTCTGGGCATTATTTATTTGGTTTTAATGTTTATTTTAAAATGTTTGTAAAGTAGTGAAGATGTATCTGTTGTGAGACTGGAGTCAAAGGGCCCATGTTCCTTGGAGGGACTGTTATTGGTGGGACTCCAGAAAACCAGAAACTGTGGGGAGTCTAGGCTTGAAGCAAGGACAGAGCAGAGCACACGTTTTTTATAAAGTTCCCCTTGTTCAACATAATCTCATTCAGTTTCACTTAGAGCTGTTGATTAATCGCGGTTAACTCATGTGATTAACTTAAAAAAATCGTGATAAAAAATTAATTGCGATTAATTGCAGTTTTAATTGCACTGTTCAACAATAGACTACCAATTGAAATGTATTAAATATTTTTGGAAGTTTTTTCTACATTTTCAAATATATTGATTTCATTTACAACACAGAATACAAAGTGTATGGTGCTCACTTTATATTGTTTTTGTTTACAAATATTTGCACTGTAAAAATGATAAAAGAAATAGTATTTTTTCAATTCACCTCATACAAGTATTGTAGTGCAATCTCTTTATCTTTATAAGTGTAACTTACAAATGTAGAAATTTTTTTTGTTATATAACTGCACTCAAAAACAAAACAATGTAAAACTTCAGAAACTACAAATCTACTCAGTCCTATTTGTTGTTCAGCCAATCACTAAGACAAATAAAATTGTTTACATTTACAGGAGATAATGCTACCCACTTCTTATTTACAATGTCATCAGAAAGTGTGAAAAGTTATTCGCATGGCACTTTTGTAGCTGGCATTGCAAGGTGTTTACATTCCAGATATGCTAAATATTCGTATGCCCCTTCATGCTTTGGCCACCATTCCAGAGGACATGCGTCCATGCTGATGATGCCTGTTACAAAAAAATAAAAAAAAATAAAAAAAATGTTAATTAAATTTGTGGCTGAATTTCTTGAGGAAGAATGGTATGTCTTCTGTTCTGCCATATATTTCATGTTCTGGCAATCTCGGTTGATGACCCAGCATGTTGTTCTTTTTAAGAACACTTTCACTGTTTATTTGACAAAACACAAAGAAGGTACCAGTGTGAGATTTGTGAAGATAGCTACAGCACTTGACCCAAGATTTAAGAATCTGAAGTGCCTTCCAAAGTCTGATCAGGATGGGGTGTGGAGCATGCTTTCAAAAGTCTTAAAAGAGCAACACCAATGCAGAAACTACAGAACCCGAACCACGAAAAAAGAAAATAAGCCTTCTGTTGGTGGCATCTGACTCAGATGAGGAAAACGAACATGAGTCGGTCTGCACTACTTTATATCTTTATCGAGTAGAACCTGTCCTCTGGAATGGTGGTGGAAACAGGAAGGGACATGAATCTTCAGCGCATCTGGCATGTAAGTATCTTGCAACTCCGGCTACAACAGTGTCATACGAAAACCTGTTCTCAGTTTCAGGTGACATTGTAAACAAGAAGCAGGCAGCATTATCTCCTGCATATATAAACAAACTTGTTTGAGTGATTAGCTGAACAAGTAGGACTGAGTAAACTCGTAGGCTCTAAAGTTTTACATTGTTTTATTTTTGAATGCAGTTATTTTGTACATAATTCTACATTTGTAAGTTCAACTTTCATGATAGAGATTGTACTATAGTACTTGTATTAGGTGAATTGAAAAATATTATTTTTTTTTAACAGTGCAAATATTTGTAATAAATAAATATAAAGTGAGCACTGTACACTTTGTATTCTGTGCTGTAATTGAAATAAATATATCTGAAAATATAGAAAATGACCAAAAATATTTAAATAAGTGGTATTCTATTGCCATTAGTTGTGATTAATTTGTTTAATCGCTTGACAGCCCTAATTTAACTCTTTGCAAATGAAACAGGAAATGGAGGGGGTCTGAGCAGAAAGAGGCAGAACAAGAATGGGGGGTGAAGTGGAGGGAGTAGCAGGAGGGAGAGGAGAGAAGTTGGGGGAATGCTGCCCAGTCTTGTGCAGTGAAGTGGTGTTAGTGGGGAGTCAGGGAAGCGTTGCCTCTTGTGACAAACAAAATCTGTCCCATGTTGTTTCTACTGTGACATTACCATTTGTATGGATGATTGATACTAAGTTTAAAGTTCTTTAATATGCATGTCTGTAACTCATCAACTCTAAAAAGTAGTATAAGTTCTATGGACACGTGAATCACAATGCATTAATTAGGTCTCTGGTTCTCAAACTATTTACCATCCACATATCCTTTTATCAAAGGAAATAAACTAGGAGGGGAGAGAGTGAAGGCAGTAATAGGCAATGGATGGCACTTCCCCTTTCTGAGAGATGAGGAGATGGTAAGTGGAATCTCCATCGGAGCACCCAGGGAGAGATGTGCATTAAAGGTTGACCTTTCAATCTGAAATTATCTCACAGACATTGGCAGAGGTGTAGAGGGGAGTGAAAAAGTCAAAGAACAGACTAAAAAACATAATTTGATGGGTATTTTAAGTCTCATGATTTTGGGGGCCAAACTCAGGATTTGTGGATGCCTGACTCAGGATCTTTGATCTCTTGAAGGGCTCAGCTCCTTACTTTTGACTTCTTGAGGTTGGCAATACTGCTTCCAACAACTCCATAATCTGTGTGTACAGACTGATGAATTGTAATGAATCCATTGCCTTGCAGGACTCCATGGTTGTCATTTATTCCACATGCAGCGGCTTCACGGACTGCCAGATCATAATTGATGACGGAACGCAGGGCTCCTACACCTGGAGCTTCATTCACTGTAGTTACAGTAAGGTAAACTTGGTAACACTTGGTGAAGCAACCCACATCCTTTCATGTATTTATACCTGCTCCTGTATCTTTTATTTCATACATCTGATGAAGTGGGTTCTAGAAAGCTTATGCCCAAATAAATTTTAGTCTCTAAGGTCCACAAGGACTCCTCGGTTTTTTTACATTAATGTATGTTTCTTCTGTTGGGCAGCCCCTAGAGGGCAACAGGGTCCTAAACACTTGAGCAGGCTACAGATTCCATCCAGTGGAAGGCAGTGGCTTCTTGACATTAGCTAGTATGATACAGCATGCATGTGTACTCAGAGGGGATGAGACTGATTACTAGAGGCTAGATCACCCTATCTTGTGGGTAGGTAGGAGGAAATCTAGAGGGAGGAAATCTGTGAGGATTTCTCTCATGAAATCTCCCCAAAATTATTCCCTGGGAGAGGGAGAGAAGTGAGATTTGCCTCTTCCCACCATGGAATTGGCAGCAGTTCCACCTACAAACCTCAAAATCTGGGGTATCTGCTGTGCTTTTTTGCTGTTTCTGAGGCTTCCCAGCTCCCTCCATATGGGACGAGGTGATCTGTACAGAGGGACCCATCCACATTGTTAGTATTTGAGGAACTAGTTTTAGGGAGGGACTGCCTATTGCAGATGAGGATGGGGAGATACTGGATTCTAGTTCTATGCTCTTTTTCACTTGGCTTTGTGATTAACATGTGACCCTGAACTTCGGTTCTCCCATCCATGGCTTCCAAATTAATCCATTCTTCCTTCAATGTGCACATGCAACTTCAAATAATATTAAAGGCTAGTGATGACATAAATACCCATGGAGAGTAGACGAGATACCAGGGTCCGCACTCCTTTCTTTTAACTTAGGTATGTGAGGTACTCACAAGAATCTGCCTTTATGGCTTCTAAATTTTGGGAGGAAATAGGTCAGCCAAGTGGAAAAACAAAAACAAAAAAAAAAACCAAAATGTTAACACCTAAACCTTTCTGTGACCTTTCACAGTGGGAGTTGAGGAAACCTTAGCAACTGAGATCATGTCTGCTTTGTCTATGCATTAAAGATCCTGTAGTGCTTTTCATAATATAGGGATTTACTCCAGTGTCCTGCCCAAATGTAACCTTTTCCCCAGAGCAGAACAGTGTACTAAGCTCTGGTTAGCTGCCATTCTCTACCTCTGTGGTGACTGAGTTTCAGTGACGTGTGTGTGTGTGGGGGGGCCCCTAATTTTACAAAGAGCTTTGCATTTGGGGGAAATTCTGTGTTTGCACAGAGATGATTACAGGTCAGGACCATGGTTTGTGACGTCCTTTGAAATTCTTTTATAAATGTCATTGTTATTTATTATTATTATAGATGAATTACAAGCTTGAAAGTGCAACATACACTGGGCTCAGTCCTGCAAATACTTACATGGGTGAGTAATTTTACTCATTTGAGTAGTTCTTTTGACTTTAAAGCAAGTGTTTCAAGATCAGTAATTCTTATCAAATGCTTTAAACACACGGGGGGATATAATTTTGGTAAGAAAATGAATTCATATGTACATGGTTAAATTTCAAATTGCAAGAATATTTGCCAGCACACATAACTTTAATTTATCATTAGTTTTTTGCCAAATCTGTGAATGGATCAGAATTTGTCACTTTTTCCTTGTGTTTTTTTTTTTTTTTTTTTAAGAGGAGTGGTGTGGAGGAAATCCATCCTTTAAAGCACTTTGACTCTAGGGACCAAAAGAGCTCGGACTTGCATATGAGCTTATACTGGAAAACAATTTTTTTTACACTGCAGCATAGACTCTGAATAGTTGCTGTTAAACAGAAAAATAAAAACCATTCAGTTAATGCGTAATTAATAGTTTGGCATTTCCCAAAGGCTTTACCCAGGACCCTTGCTGTTTCTGTTTTGTATTACTGAACTCCTTTGCTAAGTATTTCCAGATCATATAGATTTAGATAAGACATGTTCCAGAACTTATAACATTTTTTATTTTGACTTTACAGTATTTATTAGTGTAATGAAAACAATACTTTGACAAGTCCCCAAATAAATGGTAATATTCATCCTGGATAGCAAAGTGAAATGTTCAGTGGCTCTAGTCTATCAGCTCTCCAACCATTACTTTGTTATGCACATAAAAATAATTACAAAAATCTTTTTGCAGATTCCCTTTAACAAACTAATTTGATTAAGGCCCTGATCCTGCAATCTGATCCATGTAGGCGGACTCTTGCACCCATGAAAAGTCCCACTGAAGTCAATGGAGTTCTGTATGGGTTCAAGGATTGTAGGATTAGAGCCTAAAATCTATGTAGCTAGATATAAATTTAATTCATGTGCTTTAGTCTGTGACTTAACATTATCTTTTTTCTAGGTCTGCATAGTAAAAATGTGTGCATGGGATATTTAGTACAATGACCACAATTCTTAAATGGAAAAGCTGGGAAAGTAATAGATGAGATTAATGATCTTTATGGTTAATAGATTAATCATAGATTAATAGATTTTAAATCCAGAAGGATCAATTATGATGATATAGCTTGGGCTCCTGCATAACACTGGCCAAAGAACCTCACCCATATTGACATGCACATCACAATATGTATGAAATTATTAGAGTTTACTTTACACCCCTGCAATGTCTCCCAAGTGGGTGCAAGGGACAACTCCTGCATAACAAATGGCAGGATTGGAGTTTTGGATTGTGAAACCTTCAAGGCAGAAGTAGTTTTCTTCACTGTCTGCAAAGCACCTACCACACTGAGACTATTCAAATAATAAATTAGTAATACGTACTCTTGAAGTCAGATTGTGACCCACTGCTTGTTACAGTGCAAAAGAGAAGGCTAGCTATGAGTGCAGTGGCTAGTCTAATTGCAGCCTCCATATATCTCCCCATCATATCAGGCAAAACGTCTCAGCTCCCAGAACTCTTTGGGTATGTCTACACTATGAAATTAGGTCGATTTTATAGAAGTTGATTTTTAGAAATTGATTTTATATAGTCGATTGTGTATGTCCCCACGAAGCGCATTAAGTCGGCGGAGTGCATCCTCACTACCATGGCTAACATTGACTTACAGAGCGGTGCACTGTGTGTGGCTATCCCACAGTCTCTGCTGCCCATTGGAATTCTGGGTTAAGCTCCTAATGCCTGATGCGGCAAAAACATTGTAGAGGGTGGTTTTGGGTACATGTCGTCAGTCACCCCTCCCTCCATGAAAGCAACGGCAGACAATCATTTTGTGCCTTTTTTCCTGGGTAACCCATGCAGACACCATACCACGGCAAGCATGGAGTTCGCTCAGCTCACTGCTGCTGTTGTGAGCATTGTAAACACCTTGTGCATTATCCTGGAGTATGTGCAGAACCAGGCTAAGAGACGCCAGCACAAGAATGATTGTGATGAGGACATGAACACAGACGTTCCTGAAAGCACGGGCTGTGGCAATTGGAACATCATGGCAGCAGTGGGGCTGGTTGATACAGTGTAACGCTGATTCTGGGCCTGGAAAACAAGCACAGACTGGTGGGATGGCAGAGTGTTCCAGTTCTGGGATGATTCACAGTGGCTGGGAAACTTTCACATACCTAAGACCACTTTCCTTGAACTCTGTGAGTTGCTTTCCCCTGCCCTGAAGCACAGGAATACCAAGATGGAAGCTGCCCTGACAGTTGAGAAGCGAGCGGCGATAGCCCTCTGGAAGTTTGCAACACCTGACTGCTACCGGTCAGTTGGGAATCAATTTGGAGTGGGCAAGTCTACTGTGGGGACTGCTGGGATCCAAGTAGCCAATGCAATCACTGATGTTCTGCTATCAAGGGTAGTGACTCTGGGAAATGTGCAGGTTATACTGGATGGCTTTGCTGCAATGGGATTCCCTAACTGTTGTGGGGCAATAGATGGAACACATATCCCTATCTTGACACCGGACCACCTTGCCAACCAGTATATAAACTGCAAGGGGTACTTCTCAATGGTGCTGCAAGCACAGGTGAATCACAAGGGACGTTTCACCGACATCAACGTGGGATGGCCGGGAAAGGTGCATGATGCTCGCATCTTTAGGAACTCGGGGCTGTTTGAGCAGTTGCAAGAAGGGACTTACTTTCCAGACCAGAAAATAACCGTTGGGGATGTTGAAATGCCAATAACCTTGGGGACTTATCCCTTGCTCCCATGCCTCATGAAGCCATTCATAGGCAGCCTGGACATTAGTAAGGAGCAGTTTAACTATAGGCTGAGCAAGTGCAGAATGGTGGTAGAATGTGCGTTTGGACATTTAAAAGCTCACTGGCACTGTTTGTTGACTAGGTTAGACCTCAGCGCAACCAACATTCCCATTGTTGTTGCTGTGTGCTCCATAATATCTGTGAGAGTAAGGGGGAGATGTTTATGGCGGGGTGTGAGGTTGAGACAAATTGGTGGCCGATTTTGAGCATCCAGACACCAGGGTGATTAGAAGAGCACAGCTAGGCGCGCTGCGTATATCAGAGAGGCTTTGAAAATCAGTTTCATGACTGGCCAGGCTACAGTGTGACAGTTGTGTGTGTTTCTCCTTGCTGCAAACCCGCCCCCTTTGTTGATTTTAATTGTTGATTTTTAGGCCAACCACCTTCCCTGCTTCGATCACAGCTGGCAAAGGAAATAAAGTAACTATTGTTTTGAAACCATGCATTCTTTCTTTCTTAATTTTTTTTAAAAAAATGAGATAACTGACAAGGTAGCATGGGTGAGGTGGAGTGCGGGAGGAGGGAAGGACAAGGCCACATTGCTTATTGTAGCCACACTACAAATCAAAACTGTTTGAATGACAGGCTTCTGTTGCTTGGGCTATCCTCTGGAGTGGAATGGCTGGGTGCCCAGAACCTCTTTTTTTTTTTTTTTTTTTCCCCCGCATCCCCCCATTCTTGGGCATCTGGGTGAGGAGATATGGAACTTGGGAAGGATGGCAGGTGTTTATACAATGGATGCAGCGGGGGTCTGTACTCTTGTTGGCTTTCCTGCAGCTCCAACAGTTGCTTCATCATGTCTGTTTGCTCCCCCATTAGCCTCAGCATTGCATCTGCCTCTTCTCATCACGCTCACTTAATGCTTTCCTGGCCTCTGCCACTGAATGCCTCCATGCATTAAGCTGTGCCCTATCAGTGCGGGAGGACAGCATGAGCTCAGAAAACATGTCATCACAAATGTGGGTTTTTTCACCTTCTAATCTGCACTAATCTCAGGGATGGAGATGATAGGGGGAGCATAGAAACATTTGCACCTCGGGGGAGATAAAAAGGGAGAGTAACATTTAAGATGATACATTTCTGAGAACAAAAGGGAAACTCTTTCACAGTGAATCAAGCAATTCACAGCAGACAGCACATGTGCTTTAGATACAAGGTCGCATTTTGCCTTTTATACTGAGTGCCTGCTGGTATGGTGACGCATCACATACAGCTGGGCAACAGAATTCGGTTTCCAGGCAGCCACGGTAAGCCTTTTGGTACGTGGGGTTGGCTTCTTCTGCCTTCATAACATGTGGGAATGGTTTCAAACCGCAGCGCCATCCTTTCCCATAGCAAGCAATGCTGGTTGGGCTTCACATTTAAAAGGAGGGGCTGCGGTTTTCAGGTGGATGTGCAGCACACACCTCCCTCCACCCGCCGGGTGGCTATTCTCTGGGATAATCCCTTTTAACCAAGTGCAAACAACCCAGCATGAACGGGGTCCTTTTTACTGTTCCCTTACAAAAATTCCCCTATTTCAACCAGGTGACCATGAATGATATCCCTCTCCTGAGGCTAACACAGAAAGATAAAGGCCGAATGTTGCTTGAATGCATCCAAAACCCAGGACCATTTGTTGCCATGGTTTGTGCGGCAATGATTCCAGACTATTTGCTACTGGCTTGGTGTGGTAAAGTGTCCTACCGTGGAGGATGAAATAAAGCAACCATCCCCAGAAACCTTCTGCAAAGGCTTTCAGAGTACTTCCAGGAGAGCTTCATGGAGATGTCCCTGGAGGATTCCCGCTCCATCCCCAGAAACGTTAACAGACTTTTCCAGTAGCTGTACTGGCTGTGAATGCATCCCAATTCTTCAGAGCAAATCAAACATTAAACACTATTGCTTTTAAACCCTGTACTTTAGTTACAAATGTGCACTCACCAGAGCTGCCTTCTCCGGCTTCAGGGTCGGGGATCCCATCTTGGGAGGGTATTGGCTCCAGGGTAATGCAAAGGTCCTGGCTGCCGGGGAGAATGGATTCACCGCTTGCCTGCTGTGCATTCTCCTCCTCTTCCTCATCTACAAAATCCTCCTCCCTGTTGCGTAAGACTTCCCCCTTGCAGGTGTCCACGGACAGTGGTGGGGTGGTGGTAGGGTCCTCCCCTGGAAAGCCATGCAACTGATCATAGAAGCGGCATGTATGGGGCTCTGACCCGGAGTGACTGTTTGCCTCCTTTGTCTTTTGGTAGGCTTTCCTGAGCTCCTTAATGTAGCCTCTCTCCACCATGCCCTGTGCGATTTTTGGCATATATATTAGCATTTCTTCTTTTTGATCAGAGTTTGGCCTGCACAGATTCTTCTCCCCATACAGCAATCAGATCCAGTGTCTTCCTTTCAGTCCATGCTGGAGCTCATTTGCAATTCTGGGGGAACTGCATGTGCTGTGCTGCTGAGCTCGCCATGCTGACCAAACAGGAAATGAAATTTAAAATTTCCCGGGGCTTTTACTGTGTACCTGGCTAGTGCATCGGAGTTCAAAGTGCTGTCCAGAGTGGTCACATTGGAGCACTCTGGGATAGCTCCCGGAGGCCAATATCATCAAATTGCGTCCCAGCAAGCTGGATTATAGCGCTACTCCTCTTGTCGGGGAGGAGTACAGAAGTTGATTTTAAGAGCCCTTTATGTCCACGGAACGGGATTGGTTGTGTAGACGCATTCATTTTAAAATCGACCTAACACGGCTAAATTTGACCTAACTCCATAGTGTAGACCAGGGCTTAGAGTTTGTCAACAATGCAAAGAAAGACCCGTGGCCACCAGCAGCGTGTCTCCAAGTCTGGATCTACAGACTTGGGCATGTGGGGTTCACACTATAGTACTAAAAATAGCTGTGTAGGTGTTCCTGCTTAGGTTGGAGCTTGGACTCTCAAACCTGGCAAAAGAGCCCTGTTGCAGTCAGTGGAGCTTTGCCAATTTACATCCCCTGAGAACCTGGCCCCTTGGCCAGAAGCGGCCACATTCTTCCCCCCAATCCTGCATTCTGGTTCTTGGGTTTGGTTTTGACTTTAAATCCTGAGAAGTGCATAATCTTAGCAAGGCTGATGGCACAAGGTTGTTTTCTTTACAAGTTATTTTAAATAATTTTCAAATCATGTTTTCCTCTTTGGTGTTCATAACAATCCCTTTTAAGCTTACACAGAAATTTATCAACTCTTTCCCTTCCTGATGGCTCTGATCCTGCTCCCATTGAAATCCATGCCAAAGCTTCATTCACTTGCAGCAGGACTGGGCCTGTACGTTCCCAGTTGTCCATTGTTGTGCTCGTAAGTGCTGGGGTGCAACCTGTGTTGTTTTTTTGGCAAGCTTGCAAAAGTAATCGAAAGAACTCATCCCGCATCTCTTCCTTGCACATGTGCTATGTTTCTATATACACATTTGTGCAGATATTGCTACATGAACACGTGGAGGAGGAATATGGGGGGGGATTGTGTAGAAGCTTTAGTTTGAGATTAAGATCTGTATATATCATGTTTCTTTCCCCAGTAATTAAAAAAGAGGCCAGATCCTTAGTTGTTGTAAAAGAGCATAGATAGATCGTCACCATCTGATAATCTGTCTGTGACCTTAGAGCTTTCTATAGGCTTTTTTCTTTAATTTTATAAACCACTGAACAATACATGCTAATAAGTACATTACTCTAACATCCAACTTTCTAAGAACAGATTGTGTTTTCAATTAATGTACAGAAGTTTGGGGTCGTCTTATCTCTTCATAAATGCTGTCCAACCTGCAAACTAATCGAGCTTGAATGTAATGAATTTGAAGACAAATTTGTAATCCATTATATGTACAGCTGACTACTGTATTTGTGTAACATCCTGGTTTTATCATCTTTCTTCTGCTGATTCTTTGGATAGTACTATGTAAGTGTTGACTATCACATGTTAATATATGGAGTGCTCCTGGGACCTAATGCATTATAGTTCAGGGTGATTAAATGTATTTTTCTATGATTCAGAAGCTTAAATGGTAGATCATTATTATCTACATATATGTGAAAGGTTATTTATATTTTTGATCAGGTAAAGGGTTCCTAAGGACCTTAAAATGATTAAGTCCTTAATGTTTAGAGCTGTCAATAGGGCTAACACTTGTCAAGTTCTCTTCTGAAAAGCAAGGTTTTTAAATGTTGTGTTAGAATAAAGGAAACATCTTTTGGTTTTTTTTTTTATTAGCACTTTAAAAAAAAATCTGAATTCAGAAATGCACAATTCTACCTTTCTTGCCTCATTTTGCTTTCTAACATTTCCTGACTCCTGGCATAGTGAAACGTTTATGGATGGGGGAATGTGTGGATACTGGGAGAAAGGAAGGAGAATATGAAGGAGCTGGGCAAGAGGGAAGGAGAATGATAATGAAGGGGAGGGGCAAGGGGGAAAAATGACAGCTCTCCTATCTTTTAAAGAAAGAGGAAGTGAAGTTCCCCTCTTAGCAACCTAGCTGCCCTGCCCACTTTCTTATGTGTGCAATTGTGTGGGATTTTCAAAAGCATTTCATATTAGCCCAACTCTGTTCCTGTTTAAGCCAGCAGTAAAATTCACATGGCTTCAATGGGAGCAGTATTAGGCAACCCTAAATGCTTCTGTAAATCCCATGTTTGGTGTGTATTTAAGATTCTATTTACCCCCTGGAATGATCAAACACAAACTAGGATGGGATATTTTCCCCCCTAGTGTTTCAGAAGGTAGAAGAATGACCCAAATGTAATGCAATTTATTATGCTTTAAATGGCTCCGAATTTTAAGCCAAATCACTTCCTCTTTTTATTTTTTAAGTTGTTTTTTGGGAGGGAGGAGAGCATACTCATGACTCTAACTCTTGGGTCTTTCAATACTGATATTTTAGCTAGGGGCATAGCTGTGCTGATGGTTGGGTGTCTTCAGCTCCCCTAAAGTTTCCGTGACCTCAGTGAAGTTGCATTCACATGTCTGTGGGCAGACTTGGATCTGTTTGATGTAGGAGTTACTGCTAGTGCTGTGTTGGCCTGGGCTTACCTGTGGAGGAGTTGCTGGGTGAGCATGCTCTTAAGGGAGAGAGGGCAGGGCAATCTCCTCATGGAAGAGAGAGTCTTGCCAGAGTCAAACTGAAAAGAGAGCCTGAGAGTCCCCTTAGGCAGGGGGAAGAGAGAGGACTCAGAGAAATGGCTTCACTTCCACAGGAGCAACAGACATTCTACAGTAGTTCTGTATCAGCCACCATGGAGATGAGGGTGGGGAAGGGGAGTGGAGGGGTTATAGCTGCTCTGTCTGCAGTTACACAAGTCTGTGACCACAGAACCTTGCAGACCGTGTGTGCAACTCCAACCTACGATAGAGGCGTTTTGGAGCAGCCCTGCCTGCAGATCAGGTTTGTGGGGGTTCTGGATTCCTTCTTCACCTACCCCTGCATAGCTCCCTGCACAGAACTCATTTCCTCTGGCTTCGGGCAAGGCTGAGGGTGGTAGGCAAGGAGTATCCAGGTGGAGAGAGCAGAACAAGAGGTCGATGAGACAAGATTGTTTCCCTTTTAGCTCACAGGTCTTGAGTTTTGTGTTTTCTCTTTATTTTATTCTCCTTCAAGCATATGTGGAAGAATTGTAGTCTCATGGTGCAAACTATAGAGTAGAAGTCAAGACAGTGCTTTTCAGGGAAGTTCATGTCTCAGACAGTTGCACGTGCTGTATGCACCAAATCAGCCACACAATTAAAACAAGTCTAGAGGCAGCCTTAATTTTAAAAACATTCACAGAACAAAATGCACATGGACAAACAGTCAGGTAATTGACTCCCCTCTGGGGTTTGTTTTTAAAAAGCCTCTCACTCTGGCCCCTGCTCTAGCTTTGCTGGCACTGCCAGGTTTTTTGGCAAGCCGTTCTTTCCACAAGTGGGGGTGAGAAAGAACACATAGCAATAAAAATCTGAAAACACTTGAACAAACAGATGCGTGCTTTACCCTAGCAGCCTTTTCCCTGGCATTCTAATGGCTGACAAAAATATTTGAGTAAAAAATTACAACTAAGTTCAGAAAAGACAAGCAATGTGTTATAGAATCATTCAAGAGACTTGGAAAGAAATTGCAACCCTTGCTTTATGCTTCATCACTGTGCCCTAGTGAAGACAGTGGGTGTGATGTTGATCAGAATTGCACTTGTGTAAATCCAGAGTAAATTCTATCAACTTCAATGGTATTGTTTGGATTTACAGCTTAGTACCTGAGAATCTCTGACCTACCATCTCCAATGAATTCTACGCTTTCTTCAAGAGAATTCAGGATAGCTCTCTGTGCATTTTTCACCTGCTTGTGATCTATCATCTGAAGAGAAGGCAGAAGCTTGCCCAAATCTTAGTTACCCTAATGAATGCCTTCTTGCTTATTTAAAGAAACAGAGTTCTGTATATAATCACACTCATATTATCTTACGCAGCCTTTTACATTGATTTTAAAGTTATGGGCCAGTTCCTGAAATCTTTGCTTGATCCTTTTACAGGCAAATTCCCATTGATTTCAGTGAGAGCTTAAAAATGGAGATCATTGTGCTGGGGAAACCGTTCCACATGTAACCATCCATGGAGGATTCCCTCTCCCTCCCTGTATAGAGGTGGGATCAGCCACCTCAGTGGCACTGTTCATCCCATGCTGGGGATTCCATAGTCTGTACGGGCAGCCTAGGTGGCGGGTATAATAGGCCACGGAAGGCTCAGCCTTTCCTGGCGCAGCCACTGCCGTGGGATGCTGGGTTGCATGTTTTTACTTATTATTATGTGCTAAGAAGGTTCTGGGGCATCTGAGGAGGGGGTATTTGCTATTCAGCTTCCTGGGCTCATCAGTAATCTCCCTGGACTCCAGAGAGTTTACTGATGAACCCAGGAAGCTGAGTAGTAGATACTGCCTCCTCAGCCACCTGGGAACCTGCATGGTGCATATAAAAAGTTCAACATTCTTCTGTTGAGCATCTGGGAGTTTCGGGAGAGGAGGTGTACCACCTTTCCCATTCTCCATCCGGGGCAGCTGAGGGCGGCTTGAGCAGCTGGGCTGGCTCGGCTTGATCTGCTGGCCAGTGCGTCTGAAGATGGCCCAGGGCTCCTCCAGCCATGGGAGGGCAGAGGTGGAGGAGGGCTCAGAGCTCCAGCTGTGTGTGTGTGGAGGGGGGTGGGGAGGTCATGCAGAAGGAGCTGGGGGCTAGCCTCCATGAAGGGGGGATCCACCCACCACCCATGAGTGGCAGGTTCCAGGATCCACGTGTGGGGAGGTGCAATGGGAGAAGGACAATAGGGCACAGGGATAATATGAGGTAAATGGTATTAATGGTACATCATTTGAGAAGTTCATATATTTAGGTAATAACTTTTTCAAGGAGCCATCTGGGATGGGAACCCCTTTTTAAAAAGGGCTCTTAGAGGGCCTCTTTGGGAGAACGTTGGCACTGTGGTTCCAGGGAGAAATGATAGTCAGGGAGCACCAGAGCTGATGGCCCTTTGCCTCTGGGCAGATACTCCCTGTTTATTTTAACAAGGAAAGGGACCCTGCCTGGACAATGAAACAATTTGTGGAAAACTCCACAAGGGGAGCACTCCCAGTGTTTTCCTTCTCCTGGGACCTCCTGCCACAGGTTTACCCATAGAAAAGGGGTGATCAGTCTTGGTTTAGAGCTTCAGGATTTGCTTAACTGTGCTCTACCCAGCCTTGTTGCGGCTGAGTTAATTTTGTTCTGAAGTCTTCTCGTTTTAAATATACAGCTTGAATGTCTTTCTTCTGTTCCACATTTTAATGAAGCAGATCAAAACCTGCAAATATGATGAAAAGCTTCCTGGAGCCCAAGATTTATTTTGCTGCAAGGCAGGGGATCCCAGCACTGGCATACATCTAGTGCTAGATGAAATAGTATGGTAGGTCATCTTACTAATAGCATGCTTTTCTTACTCTGTAGATGGAAGAGCGAAGAGTTCCTTAGAAAATTCCCCAATCCATTAGCATGTTTTTCAGCATCAGCATCACTCATCACCTGTTGTGTCATTTCCCATCCTTTATTTTTTTGGCATGCATCAGTGGGACTTCTGAATGGTTGTAGCCTATTGATTCTGGACTGCAGTGGAAGTATTATTGTGTCAATCACACACAATTGCTAATAATAAGTGCAAGCCTTTTTAAACTCACCTTAGAACTCTAGGTTTACTTCTTAATTTGATTATTGGATTGTGCTGGGCATAGGCCTTGTTTACACTGGCTATGCACTTTACCTATATTAGAGGTCAATGCTTAACACGCTTCCAACTCAAATAGTTTGTAATGTGTTTTCACAAACCAGTGTGGACAGGGCTAAACTGTACTAGAGCCATATTTATAAAAGTCTAAGTACTGGCGATCCAGCATGACCATATCCTAGTCACTTGCATAATAATTTGTGCTTTCAAAGCACTAGGCAAGCATTAACTAACTGAGCTTTGCCTCCATCCTAACAGATGGAGCAACCAACCCCACATTTTAGCTACAAATGTGAAAAGTGTAAACAGTGGGTAAAAGTCCAGTGCAGCTGGACCTCCCAAAGGAAAATTCTTTGAATGTTCTACCTATTCTGTGCAGGTTAGTATAGGACGTCTGGAGGCAGGGCTAGTGAGGAATGGCTTAAAAGGCAGCCTGAAAGAGAGAATCCTTTGACCTTGATATAACGATTGATTTTTCTGTTGCCTTCCACATATGGATAAGGTTGAGAATTAGATACTTGGTGGGGTCCCCGGCAGAAGATCTGCCAGACAGCCAAAAACAGATGAGTCACCATATAGATTAAACCCAAATAGGATATGAATCAGTAGTTTGTCCAAATGCAAAAGTGGCTTAATCAGTGGTATGTGGCAGTCTGGATTCTTGGGGTCTATTCTAGTCTCTGTCACTGACTCACTATGTGACCTTGGGAAAGTCTCAGGCTCTTTGGGCCTGATAGGTCTTCTTTGTGTGGATTATCTTGAGGAAACAATCTATGGTTCTTCCATATCCTGTGAGTATGTGGATAGTGACAGTCCCCTGGGTGGCATCAACCAACAGTTGGATCTCTATGGAAGGCATATGATGGGGTTAGGAATTCTTAGGCTTTGTCTACACTAAAGGGAAAAGTAGATCTAAGCTATGCAATTTGAGTTACATGAATAGCATAACTCAAATCAACAGAGCTTAGATCTATTTACCACGGGGTCCACACTATACAATGTCGATGGGAGATGCTCTTCTCGATCTGGTGGAATACAGGAGTCAACGGGGGAGTGATCTATAGTCAATGCATCAATCACCGCTCGTTGATCCCCTGGTAAGCGTAGACAAACCCTTAGTTGGGGAGATGATGGACAGGGCTTGGGAGGAGAAAGTGAGCATCCATGCTGGTATCACCTTGCCTATCTCCTTGGATGTGGTTACTAATTATTACACGTTGATATTGCAGTTGTGCCCAGATGCTCTAATCAGTACTGAGGCTGTATTGTGCCAAGTGCTGTATAAATGCATACAAAGACACAGTGTAAAAGCCGGTGGACAGTTAATGAAGCATGAGGCTACACTTTCAGATGAGTGTCTAGAGCTAGGCACGTAAGCCATATTTAGCTACTTAATACCCAGAGCCTGTTTTTCAGAGCTGCTGAGTAGCTACTTGAAATGTTCATCCCAATCTAGTTTTATTTATGTGCCTAAAAATAGATTTAGGTAACCAGCTTTGAGCAACCTAAGTCTGAAAACTGTGATCATAGACTTTGCTTAACTTCATTATATGCAGTGGTCCCAATTTCGCTCTCAGCGGCATTGGTACATCTCTTATTGGAAAGACCCCAGCATTCCTGACGGTCAGCTATGTAATCCTTAGACAACACTTCTTTCTGTTGGATGAATTGTCATTCCTGTGCTATTTTGGCAATGTACAATAACAAAGGCAGTTACATCCAGATAGGAAAAATTGTGTTCGTGAACATGTGAAGAGATAGTTTCAGTGATCCAGTTTCCTCATTTATTTTCCATGAAATAACATCCTCCTCTTTCCCCAAAACTTCTTTGCTTTTTTGTCAGTCTCTTATTATGGGATCCAAGTATATTTATCAGATTATTTTCATCAGTTCCTTGGCCAGTCACAAGGATTGTTTGTGAAAAACACCATGATGTTTCAATTTCTTGCCATGGTAGAACATATGTCAGCAAGCTGCAACCTAAGTCGGCAAATTATTCCATGCTGTATGGGACCACAGACAATAGTGGTCAGTTCAAGAGCCACCGGAAGTTCTGTCACTTCAGGAATTCATTGTCCTCCTTTCAAAATCAGGAATTGGCTGCTTTAGCTTGACAGGAACATTAAAAATGCATTGCAATTTATTTATTTTTTAATTTCAGTTCTCTTCTCCATTTGTAGCAATAGAGCTCTGCTTGCCCCATGTCTAGTTTGGCAGCATGAGCAACTGCTTGTTGGATGCATGTTTAAAATCAGTTGCTGATCATAGCAAGGCATATAGCTTTCTGTTATGAAGAAAATTAGCTTCCAGACTCAAGAAAGATGCAAGTGTTGCATTCTATGTCAGACTTTAGTGATAAACAATGGATGTAGCTATGGTCTATTGTTAGCACTGAACTTCAGCAAATCACATAACTCTTTCAGCCTTTCCACCCTTCTGTGTAATGCAAAAGTAACTATAAATCTTGTTGACAGTTACTTCTATATCTATTGGCAGGCAGTAAGCTTTCGTTTGAATAACATGGCAACAATATGTACAGCATAGCTAACACCCATTAATTGTCTCTTAAGTTTCTCCTATAACTCATAGAACACATCCCACCCACGTGATCAATTTTTACAGACACTAATACAGGATTGTCCTGCATCAAATGCCAATAACTTATTAGTTAGTCTAATTTTCAGTAATATCTAAAATGTGTTCTGATATATGGACAGTTGATGCTTAAGGTGGAAAGGAAATGTAAAAACTATGCTTTTTGTGGTCTATTCAAGAGGTAATTCAAAAATTATTCTGATATATTTATAAGAACATAAGAACGTCCATATTGGGTCAGACCAAAGGTCCATCCAGCCCAGTATCCTGTCTACTGACAATAGCCAATGCCAGGTGCCCCAGAAGGAGTGAACCTAACAGGTAATGATCAAGTGATCTCTCTCCTGCCATCCATCTCCGCCCTCTGACAAACAGAGGCTAGGGACACCATTCCTTACCCATCCTGGCTAATAGCCATTAATGGACTTAACCTCCATTAATTTATCCCGTTCTCTTTTAAACCCTTTATAGTCCTAGCCTTCACAACCTCCTCAGGCAAGAAGTTCCACAGGTTGACTGTGCGCTCAGTGAAGAAGAACTTCCTTTTATTCGTTTTAAACATGCTACCCATTAATTTCTTGCATCATCTACTGAAAGGGATTTAAAAACTGCATTATTAGGCCACGAGTTTTCTGAATGATGCAATAGCAAAAGGGGTTAAACTGGCTAGATGAATCAGGCATTTCCAAATTCAGGGGTGTTTGGAGGCCATCTGGATCACTTTGTCATCTCAACTGCCTGATCTATTGACATACTTCAGTGTCACTTTGGTTGTGCTCATTCCTGCACAAACCTTACCTGTAGTATAGTATTGCTGGGGAAGACATTGAAGCAGAGGATAATAGTAATAGGCTGTTGCTGTGAGGTCATTTTTGGAACCACATTTTTCTCGATGGAATGGCTGCCTTTTCTTTTTTGGTTTATAACCTACAATCTCTCTAATGAGCACTTTGCTAATCCACACACCTTATAATACTCCCCCAAAATTGGTGGTCTTCTTTTTAGCTCTCTAAGATTTAATAGTAGATGATGTAGTGAGGCCTGATATTAGTAGGACTTCATGAATTTTTGTTCAAAGATAATGCTGAACTTATATTAACACATTATGTGGTATTTTCCCAACTAACTCAGACTAAACTACACCTGTGAAAATAAAAACGCAAATGAAACACTCTGCCTTTTTATTATTTGTTTGCTTACTCATTTATTTGTAAAATTCAGTGATTGATAATACCAGCGAGTTGTGGGTATTTCAGTCCTAGGTAGAGGGAAGTTTAACCCACAGTTAGATCCTGAGTTTGGATACCTCAAAATATGTGCTTGTTCAAATCCAAGGTTTTCATTTGGCCCATTATAGAAAAGGGTCATTTTCAAAACGTCAATCTGGATCCCAGTTCAGATTTTAAACTCAGCTAACATTCTGAGGTTTTTGGATCTAGGGTTTTGGGTACAGACCCATCTCTTGTAGTTCAGCCCTTTTTTATTGAAAACACAAAATCAAAACTGCTGTTTTTGATACAAGAAGAAATTAACTGAGTATGAGATCCACATTATTAAACATTTACCTTGTTTAATCAAAATCCTGACTATACAATAATTTATAACTAGAGTGACCAGATGTCCTGTTTTTAATGGGACTTTAAAAGTCCCATTTTTTGGGACTTACTTATATAGGCGCCAATTAGCCCCCACCCCCTGTGCTGTTTTTAACAGTTGCTATCTGGTCACCCTATTTATAACTTTTTTTCTGACTATTGAACTATCTAAAGTTTGGTTTCATCTGCCTTCTTATTTGCAGAGGAATCCAGGAAGTTTTCACTGTTCTGTGACTTGCATATATACTGCACCTAGGTTTTTAGAAAGGATATGCAGTGTCATTCTCTGTAATGATCTCAGGGATTCAATATGGGTAAAAGATAGTTTCAGGGAAAACTGCTGTGTGCCAACCTCTTCGTAATTCCCCCCCTTCCCCCTTTTTTTTTCTCTGGCGACAGTGAGAAGTAGGGATATGGCATAATCAGCCTACCATATCAAGTACGGACTTGTCACACTTGTATTCTCTAATGTCGTATCTGACATGGTGGAAGGAAATGTGACTTCAGCAACCCATACAACTGGAAAACAAACCCATCCAATTTATTGAAGTTGATTAAATGGATCTTCAGAATCCATGGCTAGCTTGGGTATTTTTCTAGTGTCCATTCCAAGTGCCCAGATACCAAAATAATGACATTTGAAATATTCCCCCCCCCCACCTTTCTGACTTGAAAAATTCAACCCAAGCCTCTTAGAAGATCTGTGAACATTTTAAAAAGCTGGATGGTACAATGCCAGTATGAACAGTGCTTGCTGTTATGGTATGTCCCATGTAGCTGTAACTTGAGAACCCCAGCGCTGCTGGTAGGATCAGTTAGTAGTACACAAGCTGTTACAGAGTGTGAAGCAGGCTGCTGGAGCTTTGCCAGTAATACAATGTTGGACTTGTTCCTCCATGTGTGCCATAGATTTATTTCCCACAAGACAGTGCATGTGCTTTACCAGACTTGACAGATACTGTAATAGAAAATGACCCGTGGAACGTAGTATCTGACACCCCCTCAGTGTGCTACACTGCAGTTTTGCTGCGGTGCCAAGGACAATAGAATTGAGTTTTGCAAACATTCTCTTCCCTGGACCCCCCAAACCAGCCATGATTTATTATCCCACAGTTCTTTGCAGTCACATCCCACTGTCCTTGTGGCTGTAAAAGGGTGGGCTTGAAGTCAGGGGAAGAAATGGTGCTGGTTTTTGGGTGGAGCCTAGTGCATGGGGTGGGGGGAGAATAGAGGCTGGAGTACGGGGCTGGTACTGGGACCTTGTGAAGGTGCTGACTGAAAGGTGATGGGATGAGTTGGGTTATGGAGGTGTGTTTAGGTTCCTTCACTACCTCTCATTCCATGCCCACACAATGTTCTTCCCCAGGAAACTCCGCTTCAAGATGTGGATGAGCCAGGTGAGTACTGTGAGCAGCAGGGGCCACAGGATGCACGTAGCCAGCTTCACCACTTTAAATGAATGATAATGGGTCAGATACTCAGCTGGTGTAAACTGATGCAGTTCTGTTGACTTCAATGGAATGCTGTCCATTTACACCAGCTAAGGAGTTGGCCCAGTAAGTAGTGCTTCCCTGGGTCAGTGCCTAGGGTGGGCAGAGAGGAAAAGGAGGGGCTGCAGTTGGGAAAGGACAGCTTTCCTCAGAGTATGAGGGTGCAGAGAATCTCCTTTTCTCTTAGGTTGCTCACCTAAGGTCCTAGTGGCTGCCAAGACTTACCTCCCTCAACCAATTTCCTTGCAGCTTTGCTGGAGTCACCCCCCTCCCTCCCCCTTTAAGAGAACTCCTTCAGGAGAACAACAGTTTTCTGCAAGGAGTCTAGGAAGCTGCTACAAGGCTGTTAGAGTAACACTGGCCAAAGCATGAATGTCTAAAGGTATGTCTCAACAGCAAATTAAGCTGTGATTGTCGTGTGGGTAGGATACCCATGCTAACCTAAGCAGGTAACAGTAACAGTGTAGCTATGACAGCACAGACTTCAGTGTGGGCTAGTCACCTGAGTACATGTCCTAGGCAAGACATTTCATGGTGACTTTCACAATGAATTCTAATAATTCTTTTGCACCTCTATAGCACTTTCCATCTGAAGAGTTCAGGGAGACTTGCAAATATCAGTGAACCAAGCTCCATGGTATTGTCTTTTGTAATAATTCCCAGGCAAGGAAGTGGTGTTGTCCCTATTTCACATCGGAGCAATCAGAGTTTCAAAGCACGAGTGAGTGATTTACCCAACGTCACACAGGAAGACTGTGGTAGAGCCAGAGCCAACATTATCCAGCCTTTCTGTCTGAAGCCAGTACACAGACAGCTAAATAAAGGTGTCCAGCTTTTTTTTTCAGGGGTGCTGAGTTCCTGCAGCCCCAGATGCACTCACTGGAAACTGTCGGTGCTTAGCACCTCTGGAAATCAGGCAGACCTTATATAAGTGTATTATTCTAATTATTTTGGGTGTAAAAAATTAAAACGTGGTTACATGTGCTTCCACCCCACTCCAAATAATTAGTGTCAGAGTAGCAGCCGTGTGAGACTGTATTCGCAAAAAGAAAAGGAGTACGTGTGGCACCTTAGAGACTAACAAATTTATTTGAGCATAAGCTTTCGTAAGCTACAGCTCACTTCATCGGATCCGATGAAGTGAGCTGTAGCTCACGAAAGCTTATGCTCAAATAAATTTGTTAGTCCCTAAGGTGCCACAAGTCCTCCTTTTCTTTTTACTCCAAATAATTGTTCACGCTGCATTTGCTCTTCCTTATGAAACCTAATTAATTCCTTTGGGTGGGTAGGTGGGTAAATACTTCTTAAAAACAGCAAAATGCACTATTAAGTCAAATCCTTCCATGCTGATACTGGCTTAGATGATGGTCAGGTCTAGTAACATAGTTATTGCAGACTTTAGGTGAAATAACTGTTACTCAACAGCCTTCTCAGCTGCATAGGCCTGCAGTACATTTTTACACATATATCTGCTAATGCATAATTGAGTCTCATTGTAAATGTAAACTCTAGTAACTTTATATAAATCCAGGACATCCTCTGGAGATTTTTTGCTTGTCACATTTTTTTGGCAGCTTTGGATAGATACAATCTTGCTCCTATATGTTAAATGGAAACTTTATCTATTGCCTTTGTACTATTATGCTGAAACTTCAAATGCAAAGAAGTATCTTGCAGCATGAATGAACCCAGAAATATATTTGAACATTATCTTTTGTAATTTTAGACTGTAGTGTAAGCCAAAAGGATACATTTTTCTTATAACTACTCTTGAACTGTATATAGCATGTGATAGCGTACAACAGAGTAAAGACACCGTTTACCTGAAATATGAAAGAGGTTGAAGCATTTGGTAATATGAGGCGTGCATACCGCATGCTTGTTTTTGGCTTAGGTATTCCTTGTAGGTTGTGATATGCACTGCTTTTTTTTTTCCTTGTGGCGTGCAATAGCAGAAAAACATGGCTTTTGCATCCCTTACATCTTACATACAAGCACAAAATGATACACACTGTACTGGTTTCTTTTAGACCTTAATATCTGGTAACGGTACATGTGTCTAATGGAGGATCCAGCACAGGAAATACACAACCTTTAGTCTTTTTTGTGGTGGTTTTTCTTGGATAATCCATTATGAAATATTTTCACTCATCTTTTGTTACCCTGCTTTTCTAAAAAAAATATAAAGTCTTTCATATGATGTTAATTGAAGTTCAGACAATAGTCTGTGTAGCTTCAGGTTAAAAAATAATTAGTAAGGCCATTCTGTGTTTGGCAGCAGAATCAGAAACTTGGAGTAACAACACATTCTTATATCTAGCCTCAGGCATCAGTTGGCTCAACACTGACCATGTTTAAGCAGTACAGGGGCCTGAATCTGCCCTCAGTTACATGGGCACAGCTCTTATTGACTACAAGGGGATTTGAACCTGTGTATCTGAAGGCAGAGCAGGACACCAGAATCAGAAATTCCTTCAAAAGCCTGATCAACAATTTGAGCTCCATGTGGCTGGGACGAAGTACTGGATTGTTTTCTAATGCACATTTTACATATGAGATCCCGAGACAACGGGAAGTCTACCCGGGAGTCTCCCTGGCAGCAGAGTTTTTAACTTCATTAAGCACCGAGAGAGAGAGAGTTGTCTAATGCTTCATTATGCACCAGCCTGTTTTGTAGTGGCATAAAGTGGTGGATTCTGTATAAATCTAAAGCAAGTCAGAGCTCATTTAGCAGAAACTGTGGGTGTTTTGGTGTCCCCTCCATGCTCTGTATAACTCCCATTACTGTCGGTGAGAATTCCGTGCACATGTTCAGGATCAAATAGATTCTTCTGCTTTTATATTGAATACATCTAATAATGAGATTCTTGCCCCTTTTAAAATACCATTTTACAAAATCTAAAAGGCACATGCGCATTATACTTTTAAAAATATATGTCTGTGATAACACCACTTTATTTTGCTTATAAACATACTGTAGAACTTATGTTAAATTTATGAGACGTGCAACAGAAAGTTACAGCGTTATTGAGCCACCACTGTTTTACAAATTTGGCATCCCTATTACTTGCAAGACTGAAATGTTTTAAATTTATTTACACCCTGCAGTTTCCTTGGGGAACTGTTTTCCATAAGCTAATGAGGCATTGGTGCAAGTGCTTCACTGTTATTCCTGGCAGAAACCACTTAGTCTCATAGACATACTTCACTGTTTTTTTTTTTCTTCAGTAGCCCAGTGCAAATAATAAATATGAGGAAATACATCATGTCTTTTAATATGAAAGCCAAGTTCTAGGACTGCCAAATTTAAAACAAAGCAATATCACAATGCAATCCATACATGCACTGTACCTCATATACCCACAACATTTCATCTATTATCCTTTTAACCTATTAAAAATTGAAAATTCAGTTTCTTGGAATCCATTAGAAACAAAGTCAGGCCATCACCAATAAATAAATAAAAAGGCAAATCAAAAATCCAGCTCAACATTTCTGAAAATGATTCTTGTGACATTTCATGAGCTGACCTTTTTCTTTTCTTTTTCTCATTCCCCTTTCTTTTGCTACCACAGATGGAAAGATGTATGTATTATATTACACGCTGGATATTTTTGTACCACACACTGTACATAGCCGAATGAAAGTTTGAACATTGCTGATAAATAAAGAAGGCTCTAAAAAATAAGGGCTAAATTCATGTTTCGTTACATTATATCCATTCATTCATTCATTCATTCATTCATTCCATGCTTAGCTTTACTACTGCGAATACTTCCACTGAAATCAGTAGGATAACTCATGTTAGTAAATTTAAGCATAAGTGTAAGATCAGCACTTAAGGTATGTCTACAGTGCAACATAAGCCCAGGGTTAATGGCATTTAACTCAGACTCTGCATTTGAAAGCCCAGGTCTTGACTGCCCACACTGGTGACTAGGTTAAGAATTTTTGAGCCAAGGCCCCACATCAGGGCTCCAGTGTAACCACTGTAGTATGCAGACTCGACTTCCTAGTACACTCCTGAAACATGGTTGCTCTGGCCTTTTGTTCATGGTGCATTGTGGGAAAACTTGACTGTCCATCCCGCATGTCACAGGAAATTGCTGCAACCCACCAACACATCCTGCCGAGCCATCACTTTTGTCTCTGTGATCCTGGCAACCAGAGATACCACCATGGAGGAGTCAATAGGACACAAATCTGACATCAGGAATCATAACATTCAAAAACCAGTATGAGAACACTTCAGTCTCCCTGGTCACTCAATAACAGACCTGAAATTGGCAATTCTTCAACAAAAAAACTTCAAAACCAGACTCCAACATGAAACTGCAGAACTGGAATTAATTTGCAAACTGGACACCATGATTAGGCCTGAATAAAGACTGGGAGTAGTTGGGTCATTACAAAACCTAAACCTAATTTCCCCCTACTGTTATTCACACCTTCTTGTCAACTGTCTGTAATGGGCCACTCTCATTACCACTTCAAAAGTTATTTTTCCTCCCTTGGTATCCTGCTGTCAATTGAATTGTCTCGTTAGACTGACGTCACACTTTTAAGGCAAATCACATCATTTCATGTATTTATACCTGCTCCTGTATTTTCCACTCCATGCATCTGATGAAGTGGGTTCTAGCCCAAGAAAGTTCATGCCCAAATAAACTTGTTAGTCTCTAAGGTGCCATAAGGACTCCTCCTTGTTTTAGTTTTCAGTAGACTCTTTTGCTTGCACTTTCACTCCTGTTCCATGAGAGCTTCCATGAGACATTTGGATATTTTGATGGCATTTTCTGACCCACAAAGGCACCTCACAAGGAGGAAGAGGAGGATGATATAGACATGGAAGAACCCAACTAGCTGATGCTACTCACGACTCTTGGTGTAGCTGCTGATAGCCTTTATGGTAGATTGGTGCTTCAGGAGCAGGGCCACAATCATAAACTTGTGGGATGACATTGTCATGCAGACCTGGGATGATCAGCAGTGGGACCAGAACTTTTACATGAAGAAAACTACATTTCTGGAACTGTGTGAGCAGCTTGCCCTGATCCTCCAGGTCGGGCCACACGCACGAGGATGGCCATATTGGGTCATAAGTGGGCTGCTATAACCATTTGGAAGCTGGCTATCCCAGACTGCTACAGGTCCATTGCTAACCAGTTCAGCATTGGAAAGTCAAGCCTGGATTAAGTGGTCACAGAGGTCTTGGAGGCAAGCAGGCGTTGGACATAAACAATATCCCTGAAGTAATTGCTGATTTTGTGAGACTAGGATTTCCAGACTGTACTGGGGCCAGTGATGGGACTCATGTGCCCATATGTAAGTGGGGGAATGGTCCCACTATTTCTGGGAACTTTCCTGGCTTCTGCACTACCCCCAAGGAATTGGATAGTAAGGATCTGAGTTCTTGATCCAACTCCCTTTATCCAGAGGCCTGCCTGACCTTGAGGACTCCCCTGCCACTTTCCCATGCAGCAGAGTCCTCAGAACCCTGATGAGGCTGGGCCCAGGATCCCTGGGATGCTCCACCCCCAGTCTTGTCACTTGAAGAGGGGCTAGGGTGTCCCCACTCTGGGATACTCTCTGCACACAAGCCACTTCTCTGACCCACTGATCAGTACATTGAGTTTAAACCAAATACAATTTATTAAACAGCAACTGTAAGAAAAATAAGGAAAAATAGAAAAGGTTAAAGGAAACAAGGAACCCTGCCCGGAACACCACATGCAGCAGTCTTTGGGACTAAAGAAAAGTTCCTCACATGTCCTCCACCCACAGGCCCTGGATGCACTGCGGTGATACTGTGGGGTAAGACACCTGCTCTGGTGGTGGCCACGTATCCTCAGGCTCTAAGTGGCTGGGACTCTTCTCCCCAGCATTGGGCCTCCTGCTGAGTTCACATTCCCCTCCAAGTCTGGCCGGCAAGGCCCTCTTGTCTGGCGACATCTCCCTGCGCAGGGCCCTCACTGCCCAGGGTCGTCACCTCACTTCCTAGCCACTCACCCTGCTCACTGTCAGTGCGGATAGTCTGCGCTGCCCCAGCTCCCGGCTTGGGGCTGCTCCAGCTCCCCAGCTGTGGCTTCTGTGGCTACTTTGCCTCCAGACCAGCTCTGGTTTTTGGGCTGCTTTTCTAGCCCCTCTGGTTCTGGCCTCCAGCTCAGATCAGGCAGCAGCTCTCTCCTAAGCTCTGCTCTACTCTGGCTCAGGCAAATCTGGCTCACATGGAGGACGGGCCTCCAGGTTCCTGACTCCCTCATTGGTCTTCCTGCCCTGACCCAGAGCATTGGTCTCTCCCTATTGGCCCTAGGGACCCAAGTTCCCTCTAAGCTGCGCGGCCAGATGGCTGCACAGCAGCCTATTAAGGGCCATGCAAGCGCTCAGGGCTGCCACGGAGAGAAATTTCTTTCCCACAACCCCGGACCCAACCCAGCCCTGGCCCAGACCTGCTGGGGGAGTTGATTTACCAAGGAAACTTTGAGACTTGACTGTCCATCATTTGGAATCCACTGGATTGAAGAGAAATTCATGAATAAAGAGAATCTCCTTGGCATTCAGTCTTTTTTAAAGGACAGACCATCCATGGGCAACAAGATCCTCTCTATTACCCAGTATTGGTTTTAAAGGGAGGTTCTTTTCTGAAACGTGCTCCATATTTATTGTAAAAAGAAAAGGAGTACTTGTGGCACCTTAGAGACTAACAAATTTATTTGAGCATAAGCTTTCCTGAGCTACAGCTCACTTCATCGGATGCATCCACAAGTACTCCTTTTCTTATTTCACATTAGGGGACAATGTATACCTTCAAATCAGCGGCACTGCGATGGGTACCTGCATGGCCCCACAGTATGCCAACATTTTTATGGCTGACTTAGAACAACACTTCCTCAGCTCTCATCCCCCAATGCGCCTACTCTACTTGTGCTACATTAATGACATCTTCATCATCTGGACCCATGGAAAAGAAGTCCTTGAGGAATTCCACCATGATTTCAACAATTTCCATCCCACCATCAACCTCAGCCTGGACCAGTCCATACGAGAGATCCACTTCCTGGACACTACGGTGCTAATAAGCAATGGTCACATAAACACCACCCTATACCGGAAACTTACTGACCACTATTCCTATCTACATGCCTCTAGCTTTCATCCAGATCACACCACACGATCCATTGTCTACAGCCAAGCTCTACAATACAACCGCATTTGCTCCAAGCCCTGAGACAGAGACAAACACCTACAAGATCTCTATCATGCATTCTTACAACTACAATACCCACCTGCTGAAGTGAAGAAACAGATTGACAGAGCCAGAAGAGTACCCAGAAGTCACTTACTACAGGACAGGCCCAACAAAGAAAACAACAGAACGCCACTAGCCATCACCTTCAGCCCCCAACTAAAACCTCTCCAACGCATCATCAAGGATCTACAACCTATCCTGAAGGATGACCCATCACTCTCACAGATCTTGGGAGACAGGCCAGTCCTTGCTTACAGACAGCCCCCCAACCTGAAGCAAATACTCACCAGCAACCACACACCACACAACAGAACCACTAACCCAGGAACCTATCCTTGCAATAAAGCCCGTTGCCAACTCTGTCCACATATCTATTCAGGGGACACCATCATAGGATCTAATCACATCAGCCACACTATCAGAGGCTTGTTCACCTGCGCATCTACCAATGTGATATGTCCCATCATGTGCCATCAATGCCCCTCTGCCATGTACATTGGTCAAACTGGACAGTCTCTACGTAAAAGAATAAATGGACACAAATCAGACGTCAAGAATTATAACATTCAAAAACCAGTCGGAGAACACTTCAGTCTTTCTGGTCTCTCAATTACAGACCTGAGAGTGGCTATTCTTCAACAACAAAACTTCAAAAACAGACTCCAGCGAGAGACTGCTGAATTGGAATTAATTTGCAAACTGGATACAATTAACTTAGGCTTGAATAGAGACTGGGAGTGGATGAGTCATTACACAAAGTAAAACTATTTCCCCATGTTATTTCTCACCCCCACCCCACCCTCCACTGTTCCTCAGATGTTCTTGTTAACTGCTGGAAATGGCCCACCTTGCTTGTCACCATGAAAGGTTTTTCTTCCCTCCCCCCCGCTGCTGGTGATGGCTCATCTTAAGTGATCACTCTCCTTACAGTGTGTATGATAAAACCCATTGTTTCATGTTCTCTGTGTGTGTGTATATAAATCTCCCCACTGTATTTTCCATTGAATGCATCCGATGAAGTGAGCTGTAGCTCACGAAAGCTTATGCTCAAATAAATTTGTTAGTCTCTAAGGTGCCACAAGTACTCCTTTTCTTTTTGCGAATACAGACTAACACGGCTGCTACTCTGAAACCTGTCATATTTATTGTGTATCAATTACCGCCACTGCCAATTTGCAAGTAAAAAAATTGCCCCCTCTCCACTCCAGCTGCCAACTCTGTCAGTTGGTGCTGGGATCTGAAAGCCAAGCTGGGTTCCTTCTGTCCTTCTCTTCATCACCACCAATATTGTGCAAATTATCTCAAATTATCCCCCAAAGTACACCTGTTCACCCTATTGCCCACACCCTCAGCCAGAGCCCTCTCCCTCCCCGCACTCAACCCTCTGCCTTAGCCCTGAGCCCCTCATCCCTGGCCCCACCCAGAGCCCACACCCCCCAGCCACAGCCCTCACCCCCCCACCCCAACTCTCTGCCCCTTCCCATACTCCAAACCCCTCAGCCCCACCCTTCCATATTGGTCACACATCACCTCCATATTGGTGCACATAATCAAATTCATTCCGCACATGAGTGGGAAAAAATAGAGGTAACACTGCTGGGGACTATCAAAAAGTTCCTCCAAATAAGGGCCCAGGATGTGGTGTGGCTGCTCTGGCAGCAAATCCTCCTCAGTGACTGGTTTGAGTTCAAGAGTCACTTTGGCAGCCTTATCTTGGGCCTTCTGACTCCCTTCTGGTCCTTCCATGACCTCTGTGACAGACTCTCAGCCTTAGTGATCATTCCTGGAACTCTTGCTAAAATTAAACTTTTTGCTTGCCTCACACCAGAGGTTCAGGAAGCAGCGCACTTGGCAAAGGACTTTTGGTTCATGGCCTTTGCAAAAACAGAGAGTGTTTGCAGCTCAGTGATCAGAATAAAATGGAAGGGTTAAATGCTGAGCTACAGTACTTGAACGAGGGGGATGGTTCCTTTCCTCGGTGTCTATTGGCTACTTGTCAGATAGAGAGGACAAAGATCACAAGCCCATCGGATTGTGGGCCTGGACTCTCAGGGCCTGAGTCCAGTGGGCCTGGCTCTAAGCTGCGCCCACACTGCAAAATGATGGGATTTGTGCCTGAGCCCCTTTTGGACCTGGGCTTACATTCTTCCCACCTTCAGGGTCCTGGGTCCTGATCCTGGGTCCCAGTCTGACGGAACTGTGGGTAGACAGATGAGGGTTTTGGGCTTGAGTCTGAGTCTGAGCCCAGGCTTACATTGCAGTGTAGCAGGGGCGGCTCTAGACACAAGCTAAGGAAGCTGGTGCCTGGGGCAGCGCTGCTGAAGGGGTGGCACTCCGGCTGTTCTTAGGGCAGCACTATGGCAGTGGCGGCGACTCTTCTGACTCGGGTCTCGCAGTCGGTGGCAATTTGGAGACAGCTCCCTCCGATGTTCCTGTTCTCTCCTGTGGCGGCGTATTCGGCAGGTTTTTTTTTTTTGCTGCTTGGGGTGGCAAAAAATGTAGAGCCGGCCCTGCAGGGTAGACATACCCTTAGAGGTCTGAAATGGATATCTCGGTGCCTAAAAGCAGATTTAGATGCCTGGAAAGGGATTAAACACCCTAATGTAGACACCCAAGTTTGAAAAGTGGGTCCCGTTTAATAAAACTAATAACTTTATATAAAAGTGTGTAGTCAAATATGTAATTACTTGCTGTATGTATGCATTTTTGCATGCATGCTAATTGTATCCCTATTTAAAATCAGGTCTTGAACTATTTAAAAATGAAATA
This sequence comes from Dermochelys coriacea, assembly GCF_009764565.3. Lineage (NCBI taxonomy): Eukaryota > Metazoa > Chordata > Testudines > Dermochelyidae > Dermochelys > Dermochelys coriacea. The sequence goes on along the minus strand of NC_050069.1, from coordinate 43,284,546 downwards.
TTGATATTTGTAAAAATGGTTGATGGTAAAAACTGACAAACTTGAATATTTTGCATTTATATACTGTGTTTTGTCTAAAAAAATCTCAAGATGAACTGAAATAATGATTAATCCTCATAATATCTGTGAGAGACATAAATATTATCTCCATGTACAGCTGGGGAACCATAGAAATATAGGGCTGGAAGAGACCTTGAAAAGTCATCAAGTCCAGCCCCCTGTGCTGTGGCAGGACCAAATAAACCTGGATCATTCCTGACAGGTGTTTGTCCAACTTCTTTTTAAAAACTTCCAAAGATCGGGACTCCACAATCTCCTTTAGAAACCTATTCCATAGCTTAACTAGCCTTATAGTTAGAAAGTTTTTTCCTAATATCTAACCTAAATCTCCCTAGCTGTTGATTAAACCCATTACTTCTTATCCTACCTTCAGTGGACATAGAGAACAATTGATCACTGTCTCTTTATAATAGCTCTTAACAAATTGGAAGACTTATCAGGTTGCCCCTCAGTCTTCTCAAAACTAAACATGCCCAGTTTTTTCAACCTTTCCTCATAAGTCAGGTTTTCTAAACCTTGTATCCATTTTGTTGCTCTCCTCTGTTCGAAATTGTCCACATCCTTCCTAAATTGTGATGCCCAGAATTGGACACAGTACTCCAGCTGAGGCCTCACCAGTGCAGAATAGAGCGGGATGATTACCTGTTGTGTCTTCCATACAACACTCCTGTTAATACACTGTAGAATCATATTAGCCTTTTTTGCAGCTGCACCACATTGATGACTCATAAAAGGAGGTATAGAAAGTCATGTGAGTGTCCAAGGTCACACAGTAAGTCTGTGGGAAAGTGGGAAATAGAAAGAAATCTCTGGATGTCCAAGTCCTATGCTTAACTATGAGACCATCCTTCTCCCTTGCACTCCCCAACATGTGTTGGAAACCATTATTTTACAGAGGAGGTTCAGCGTATGTCATCGTGTTTTTGAATAGGGTAAAGTTCTAAAGCAGGTAGTTTGTTTTTGTTTCAGTCTTCGCTATCCTCCATTGAATTGCTTCATTAGACCTGCTAATGCCATTTTTTATCTTTCCCTTCAGTACCTCTTGATCTGAAGAAAACTGGCATGCCACTGTGTGAGCATATGCTGTTTCCTGCTTGTTAATAGGTGCTTATAGTAAAAGTTTACCTTACTGAAATTTGTCTTTTGTCCAGAAGAACACTGCAAAATATTAAGAGCTAATAAATATTTGATACCTAGAAAAAATTTCCACAGGATTCTGGAGAACCAAAAGTTCTAGCTAGGAAATCTAGAAATGCATAAGATGCATCACATTCCTGTCTGCATAATTCATATAAAATATATAAATACCCCTGTCTGTGAAAACTGAAATTTACATTGGAAAGCATGCCAGCTATATGAATTTTTTAAACTGAAACTAACCTCTTGGTTCAGATCAGCTTTTGTTGGTCAATACATTGTATGATGCTCCTGAATAGCTTTACAGAGAGTATAGAATTAAGTATTGTTTAATTCTGGTGAACTGAAGTATATTGTACAAAGGGGCATTGTTAAAAATGCCATCCATGTCTTGATATGTATGACTAAATCTTCCATCTGAAACACCCTAGAAGCCAAAATTTTAATTTTCCACTACACTTTATTTTCTTAAATCTTAGGAGGTGAATTATCACGTTTGTAGAGCAATTCAGACTTTCCATTTCTTTATTATGTGTGCATGATGGAAAGCCCTTTAATGTAAAAAGTAAATAATGGCCTTTAGATATAAGCACTCAGATTGGTAAATTTAAATATTGTTATATATTTATAACTGGAGTCAGATTATTTTATAATGCCTGTCTGTTTACCATTATACAATTCTTCGAATGTTTTCCTTTTGTAGACATTTGAAATATGCTAACAAATTTATAATACTCTAGTTCAAGATTCAGAGTGCATTTGCTGTTGACAAGAAGATTATAATTGCCTAAAGAGAGTAATAAAACCCTCAAATGTGAGAACTTGTCCACATTTGGCAACTTGATTTTAAGACAAAAATGAGTCTTTTGATGATAAAAACCACTACCCAAAAGGCTGAAACTAGGGCACTTAAAAATATGGGCTCCTAAATCCATGTTAAGGCACCTAAACATGCAGTCTGATTTCTCCCCTCCCCTCCCCAGCCCCAAAGGAGCTCTTGCAAGTTCCTTCTGAAGTCAAAGGGAAACTCTGAAAAATCAGGTGTTTGTTTAGGTGCCTAAATATGGAGTTAGACACCTATGTTTTGAGGCACCCAAATGTGAACAGTTTTGGCTGCTGTTTCTAATAAAATGGAAGAAACACTTCAGTCTTATTTGAGTTATTTACACTCATAAGTAGACTTGAAAGGATCACATTTTTATTGGTAAATGTCAATAAACATCAATTTCACCATACACACACCCACTGACAAAGTGAATATTTCCATCAATAATCATTGAAATTTACAGCTAGGCAAAGTAAGAAAAATGCTGTTTGAGAACTTATTAGAGCTGGATTTAAGGATATTTACTTTGTATATTTTGGCAGGTGATGTTGACAATTTGTTTTAACATTTATAAAACTTTTGCTCTTTGAATGTCAACTTATACTACCATTAAATAATTGTCTGAAGCGCTCCATAATTTCCTGCAACTGTGAAAATGCAAATTGATAAAAATAAAAAAAAGCTTAAAAATAAACAATATTATTCTTCAAAATTATGAAAATTGAAATCTGCCAACCCAACTCCTGGACCAGGCTATGTAAGGGACAAATCCTGATCCTATTGCTTCATGTGTATGGTACCCAAACATAGCTCTGCAGTATCCCTGCACTGTTAGCCAGATTCTGTGGGGGACAATCCCCTTTAGTAGCAGCTGTGGGGCTACTATGCAGCCACTCATGGGCAGCTGCTGGGGTGTAACCTCTGAGGGAACAAGTGTTTTATCTGAAGTTCCTGAATAAGATGTCTCTGCAGATGAAAGCTGTGGTGTCAAGTGTCACCCCCCGATGGGTAAACTGACGGTAATGGACTCAAATACTCTGCTCCATGGGCATTTGGGGATGGAGAAGCAAGATCCATCCATCCAGATCTGCCCTCAACACACAAGCACATGTTTCTGTGACTGAGTCTTCCATCCTAGACTGCTGCACCTCTCTGCAGGCTTTTCTACAAGTTCAGTAAAGGGCTGGTCAGAAGGGGAGAGGGCTCATTTCCACAAACTCCTTTCCCTCTTCTGTGCCTTAACGAGTCCTGCCTGCAGAGTATCTGATAAGCTACTCCATGCTATGTAACACTGTATTTTAATCATTTCCAGTTTGGTTGGGCCAGTGGGGTTAAGGGGCCTGCCCACCCTGCAGGATATGACCCTAGATGCCTTATATTTTATTATTCTTTATCTTGTCTCCCTTTCTTCTTAATACTGACTTGTGTAATTAACTAAATGCTGTACAATCATAGCACAGAATCATAGAAATGTAGGGCTGGAAGGGATCTTGAGAGGTCATCTAGTCCAGCCCTCTGGGCTAAGGCAGGACCCAGCATACCTAGACCATCCCTGGCTGCTGTTTGTCTAACCTGTTCTTAAAAAACTGGTGGTGGGGATTCCACAACCTCCCTTGGTAGCTTGTTCCAGAACTTAATTATCCTTATAGTTTTTTTTTCTAATATCTAATCTAAATCTCCCCCACTGCAGACTAAGCCAATTGCTTCTCATCATACTTTCAGTGAACATGGAGAACAATTGATCACCATCCTCTTTATAACAGCCCTTAACATATTAGAAGACTGTCATCAGGTTCCCCCTCAGTCGTCTTTTCTCAAGGCTAAACATGCTGAGTTTTTTTAAAAACTTTTCTCATAGGTAAGAAACTTCTTAACCTTTTATCATTTTGGTCTCTCTCCTCTGGACTCCATCCAATTTGTCCACATCTTTCTTCAAGGGTGGTACCCAGAACTGGACAAAATACTCCAGCTGATGCCTCTCTAGTGCCTAGAGGAGTGGGACAATTACCTCTCCTGTTTTACATATGATACTCTCGTTAATACACCCCAGAATTATATTAGTCTTTTTCACAACTGCATCACATTGTTGGCTCACCATTAAAGCTAAGATTTTGTCACGGATATTTTTAGTAAAAGTCACAGACAGGTCACAGGTAATAAAGAAAAATTCACAGAAGCCCTGACCTGTGCCTTTTACTAAAAATATCCATGACAAAATGGGGCCTCAACTGCCGGGTCCCCACACTGCATGCAGAGACTGGGCAGCTGTGGGGGCCTGCTCTGAGTTCTGGGGGTCCCCACCACCCACAATGGCTGGGAGTTCTGGCATCCCCCCATGGTGGTTGGGAGCATCGGGGTACCCCTGCCTCCTACAGTGCCTTGGAGCTCCAGGGGGCCCCCCCGCTGCCCACGGTGGCCAGGAGCTTCGGCTGCTCTACCCAAGGCAGCTTGGAGTACCCCTCCTGCCCGCTGTGGCTCAGAGCTCTGGGTGCCCCCACCGTCCATGGCACCTTGGAGCTCTGGGGTCCCCCTGATGTCCATGGTGGCCGGGAGATATGGGGTACCCCCCCTGGGAGTGGGGGAGCCCTGCAGCTCTGTGAATTCAGCCCCAGTGGTTGAGAGGTCACTGAAAATCATGGATTTTGTGACTTCCGCGACCCCCGTGAAAATTTTTTAGCCTTACTCATCAGAATCTATCTATGTGCATTACATTGTTGGCTCATCACAATCTGTTTGTGATCCACTATAATCCCCAGTCCTTTTCAGCGGTACTACTGCCTAGCCTCTTGTTTAACATTTTGTAGTTGTGCATTTGATTTTTTTCCTTCCTCATTGAAATACCATAGTTGCTGCAAGGACACTGTGAGTTAGGGTTTGGGAAGGTTTGTCTAGAAGATGATTTCTGTTTTAAAAACTGGTCTACAACACATAACAATTTAATGGCCACTTCCCTAAAGTATTACCAAGTGAATCTTCTCACTTACTGGTCTTCTAAGTGTTAGTCCATGCCAGCACTTATGCCTTCTTCTTTTTAATTCCTTGTATGCCACATTCTTTAGACTTATTTTTTAATTCAGTTGTTCAGGAATTCCAGAGGAAAATGTGAGAGCCTGTGCAGACAAAGCCACAATATTTACAACAGCCTTCAATGACCCTTCCCCATTTTAAGGACTGGGAAGTACAGCTGGTTGAGAATTTATCAACAAAATATTTTTGTCAGAAAGTTCTGATTCATTGAAACTAAAACTTTTCACAGGGAAATGTCAATTGCAATGAACTTTTCAATTCAAATGTTTGGGAAAAAAAGCTTCAAAATTGTTGAAATGTTTTATTCTGCCATTTTAAAAACAAAAACTTCCAGTTTTCTGGTTGGAAATTATGTTTTGTTATGAAATCTCAAGTAATTATAGTAAAGTAAAAAAAAAAACAACAACCTTGAAGTTGAAAACATCGAGAAATTATTAAAACAAAGTGTTTTGATTTTGAAGAGTTTGATTTTTTTGTCCCAATTCAGGATGAGAATTTTTTTTGACATCTCACATTTTCATGGGATGGGAAAACAGTTTCCCACCCAGATCAACTGGGAAGTATTGTAGTATGAATGTAATGCTGTCAGGGTTCCCTCCCCACTTTGAACTCTAGGGTACAGATGTGGGGACCCGCATGAGAGAGCCCCTAAGCTTATTTCTACCAGTTTAGGTTAAAAACTCCCCAGGCACAAATTCTCCCTTGTACCTTGGATTAGGTAACGCTGCCACCACCAAGTGATTTAGACAAACTCAGGGAAAAGACCACTTGGAGTTTCTACTCCCTGCTAATATCCCCCCAAAGTCCCACACCCCCTTTCCTGGGGAGGCTTGAGAATAAACAAGATGAGCACAGACCAACCTTGGGTTTTTTTAGGACACTAAAAAAAAAAAAAACCCAATCAGATTCTAAAAGAAACAGAACTTTATTAGAAAGAAAAAAGGTCAAAGAAGCACCTCTGTAAAATTAGAATGTAAGATAATCTTGCAGGGCAATCAGGTTCAAAAACACACAGGATTTTCCTCTGGGCCACACTTTAAAGTTACAAAAAGAAAACCAGGAATACACCTTCCTCTCAGCACAGAGAAAATCACAAGCCAAAACAAAAATAAGCTAACACATTCCCTTGTTAGTACTTACTGATTCTAATGGAATTGGATTGCTTGCTTCCTTGATCTATATCCAACAAGCACTCACAACAGACAGACCAAAACCTCCCCACCCCCCAATTTGAAAGTATCTTGTCCTCTTATTGGTCCTTTTGGTCAGGTGCCAGCCAGGTTACCTGAGCTTCTTAACCCTTTGCAGGTAAAAGGATTTTGTGCCTCTGGCCAGGAGGGATATTATAGTACTGTATACAAGAAGGTTGTTACCCTTCCCTTTATATTTATGACAAATGCAGAAATATTACAGGTGGAAAATAGGTGGGAGTCTGAGGAAAGTGTCCAGTAAATCCAAACTGGTGACTGCTGTTGTTCAGAGAAAAAAATTCTTACAGTTTATCTTTGTCAATTGCTTAATAGAGCAAGGTATTTCTTGACATTTGCTGAACCAAAGCATATTGAAGTTGGAGTCTTTCGTTTAACTTCAGTGGAGTTTGGATCAGTCATGTAAAGAGGCCCCACAATCAGACAATCAGTGTTCTATGGTGCCCAGCACGGCTAAAGTCCAGTAAAGTCATGTTCTAAAGAATGGTACTTGTACATGCTATTACAAGGAGAATTGACATAGTAAATAAACAAATAAAACAGGAAAGAAACAGTTCTGATAAGTGTTCACAGTGGCAGCTATACTGGGATATCTGTATTTGTCTGCCCATGGTTGGTCTGTATCTGACTCTAGTATGGTCTATGGCACGGTTTGTACAACCAGCCTTCAAATTTACTGTGCCTTTCTGGGGCTGGAAAATTTGCCCCTGTGGTTACCATTTTCACCATGATCTTTCATGCAGCCTCTTGTTTTCAGTGTCCCTGATGGTTTGCATTGGTGGTTCAAAAACCCTCAAAGGTTTATCCTCTGCTGCAGGTGGATTCTCTCAGATTTTGCAGTCAGATAACCAGGTTGATCTTCATTTTGGGCACAATCCTCTTTGTTCACCCAGAGTGATTCTCCATGAATTCATAATGCTGAGTAAAGATTTCTTCAAGAGGCTTTGTTTCTGGCTGTGAAATGTGGCTTACTGTTTTGAGAGCTATAGTCTCCCTGCAACAAAGAGGATAAGATGCTGTATAATTATATACTTGAGAAAACTATGCATCGAAATAGGATTTAGACATGATCCTTTCATGGCACAGGCCTAGCTAATTCACTGGTCAAAGGTAGTAATGAGTTCATTTTCAGGGCACAGCTGTTGGTAAGATTAGAACGTGGATTTTATGTCTTTTTTTGTGTGTATGTTTGGTAGTTACTGCATTAGGTTAAAAAAAATCAAACAATGCTGATAACTGCATCTGTGGGTAGATGGTTTTATAATACACATAATAATAGAAGGCAACTTCTTGCCAACATGTAAAGTCATAATTTTTTTTTTCAAGCTAGAGAAGATATTCATTTATAATGCTGCGTTCATAGCTGGAACAATTTAGTGAACCACCATCAATGAGAAGTGCAGTACACATATTCACATGCACATCAATCATCTCCTATGGATCACAAACCAAAACCAGAAAGAATTTTGCTCTCCTGTGGTAAATCAGTCCCTTCATTTTTTTGCACAGAAGGAGCAGAAAGTGATTATCTTCAATTACTCAAGAAACAGCTCATGTTAAACTGCATAAAACCTCCAAAGAACCCCACCCATCAGATTGTAGGCCTGATTTTCCATTGCCTTGTATCTGGTACAGTCATTTAAGCCTGTGCAAAGTAGGTGTAAAATACAGCCATCCGGATTTAGTAGCATTTTACACTAGTACTGCACAAGTGTAAATTACTCCACTAAGCAGTGAAGAATCAGACCCTCTTGGCTACACTCACTGATGTTCTGAACCTTCCGCAGTCATTTAAACCAGTGCAGAGTGTAAATTTCTACCATTGTTGTTTGTTGTTCAGTAGAACACAATCATTTTAATTTTAGTACAAGTAGATCAAAAATAATGAGAATTACTTCTCTCTACATCCAGAAAAAAAAAAGGACCCCTGTTCTAAGATGTGTTTGGGACAGTTTTTATGTAAATATCATGTTCTGTGTATATAGAAAGAGTGCAAGTAATGATTTTTCCTCATGTGTATAAGAGATACTTTTGTGGAATTATTAAATTCCTTCTTTATAACAGTAGCCAGAGACCTCCAATTCATGAGGATATAATTGTGAGAGGTGTAAACCAGCAAAGAAGTACTCTCTCTTGCCCTAACAATGACCTGCTGTACCCTTAATGAATGAGAGGGGAAAACATCAAGTGGATGTTTGTTCAAAAAGCAGGCTGCAAATTACTGCATCATCATAGAGACAGCTGTTGTGATCTTGCATACTTATTTACCTTGCTATTCAACCCAAACTATGTATGACCGCTACCCCAAAGTCACATGTGCACATACTGCTTCAGATAGGTGGACCTCTTTCTTAAGAAAACAAACACATACCAAGACATGTATGTCATGCGAACACCTACTCATTTTACAATGTTTTGATGGAAAAATATCCATAGGATACTGACATCTATTCCCCCTGCAAACAAAACAAAACACAACATTGCTGTTTCTAGTTCTGGTGGCAGAGGACCCAGGTGCTGAGAGTGGCATTTCTTGTTGCGTCTCTTTTCTTGAGTCATTCAGTTTGATATCACTGTGACATGTTTGTCAGGGCTGATCACATCCTGTCTTTCCCCCAGCTGTGTGATACAGAGTAAGGCAGAAATGTGCACAAGAAGGGAATTTGTACTTGATTGTGCAGCTTTGGGCTGAATGGACCCTGACACTGTCATCTGCCACTATGCACAGAGCAATGCCAGAACAGTTATGCTTTGAGGTGCTGCACATGGGACCAGCACATGGGCAAACATTAGCCTGAATAAGGAGGGCCAGTGAAAGGTTGTGCCATCTCCCTGGCTATGCAGGAGCTAAAGGTGCATTAGGCAAATGATGTTTTGGTCTGCTAAAAGCATGGTTCAGTTCCTGCTCTGCATAAACATGTGCATTGACCAGGGATGTTAGCTCTACTGTTGGTAATGGTGACCAGAAGCCATGTGGTATTTTGGAGCAATGAATGGTTAAACCACTGTGAGAACTTACGTTGGCTGTGATTTTTGTTTTATTTAACTTGCCTGCTCCCCACCAACTGAAGCAAGAGGTGCAATCACCTTATTTCTTTTAACACTCACAGTTTGACCCTCTTTTCATGAGATTTTCACAGAGGTGGTTAGTTGGGTTCCTGATGGACCTTAGCAATGGCACAGAATACCGCATAAATAAATATTTGCCCAGATTTTCTTTTCATTACTAAAGTAACTGAGCTACATGGATTGCTATGACAGTTTTTGACACATCAGTGGTACTTGCATCATACTTGTATCTTCCAGGATGTCTGATTTTACTTCTGATGTCTGTACTCAGAGTCTTCCTGGATGCATATGACAAGATGATCACACTGTGCACGACCATTAGCTGTTCAGCAATGGGTAGAAGGATGTGGAGCTGTGATGAGAGCAGGGCACCTCCCTTGAGCATAGTATGCTGTCTATCAAACACACTGGTTACAGTGGTGAGCCAGCTACACTTTCCATCATTTTCCTATTGCTTATCAGTCAAATGTTTACTGCTTTCCTGGCTCCACCTGTGATTCTTACACTCTCAGCATGAAGATGTGTGGCACAAAAAGCTTTTCTATTTGTGCACATTTTCTGCACAGCCTTAGCCATTTTGCACATATTTCTATGTGTTGAGATGATTGGGACACAAGGGGTATCCTTCTCTCCTGAATCTGCTTATTGGTGGTTAGCATTCTCTCTCATTCAGCTACCTGTCTTCTTTTGTTAACTTTGTCAGTACTAGTGTACACCCAGCACACACTCAGCTTTATCTTTCTGTTCTTCAATTATTATAAGCCTGGTCAGTAATATTCCTGAGCTAACCAGAATGAGTTATTGTGACTTTAGAAGGAAATTTCTTCCTTTCCAATCTCCTTGAGATTGAATTCAGTTTAGCAGGTGAACAGAAATCTGGTTAAGAAGTTTTCTAGAAGTCCATATCACACCTGGCTGGCAGACTGCATGCTATCATTCCAGTTTTCTTGATCTGTTTTCTTGATCTTTATGAGGGCAAATTTGATTGAATTTAGACAATATTGTTGTGGGAGTCACTAGATGGCACTGTCATACAGACTAACACAGTCTTTTTCTTAGAGTGTGAGGACTGTTCAGACTAAAAAAATGCTTGTATTGTTGATGTTAGTTTTGGCATGTAGAGATTCTTTATGGCGGGAGCTTTGGCAAGTAGCAACAGAGTTTACTCTAATTTCTCTAACTAGAATGAATTCTTGAGGCAGAGTTGCTTCCTAGGATCCGGACAGTGGTGTCTTGGCTGAGATGATTGAAAGAGGGGGTTGTCTGCATGCTGTTTGTGACCACATCTGTTGAAGGACTGATGCGTACATTTAGTGGGCAATAAAAAAGTTGCACTGAAAATAGACTGAGACTCTGTGTTACTGATTTCTTCTCTAATGAGAAGCTGACTTGCAAAGCCTCAGCATCGCTATTGCTTGACAGAGAGGTGACAATACTTATTTTGTTCTTTTTAATACAGCAGTGGTGTGGAAGGAAGCCTCAAAAACACTTATGTATTTATAATGTGTATGTAGGACTGTATATACAGCTACAGCATGTGTGTGTATCTATAATGGAGTTTAAATGGGTGTCCTCAATAGAAATTTGAATACTTTTAAAGTAACAAAATCTTTTGAACCCTACTAGTAGAGTAGCACTTTCATTTGAAACCAGATTTTGATATCTTCATCATATTTCTGTATGGTGGGTATTTTTTGCTTCTCACATTTGCTTCTTAAACTTTGATCTGAGATATGTAGCATAGATTTTAGATGTCTAGGTTTTAAGACCAGAGGGGACCTCTATGGTCATGCAGTCGGACCTGTGCAACACAGGCTGTGTTGATCAAAATGAGCATATTGCAGCAGCAAAGTATCACTGATTGCTCCTACATTAGTGTCGTCTTGTGAAATTGCTACACTTTGACTAATCTTTCTCTGAATAACATGAGGTCTGATTCTGGAGCCACCAGGGACAATTAGTACCTATTAACTTCAATGAGGATTACTTGTACTCAACTGCTGCAGAATTTGGCCACATTAATATAGCCCCGTTCCCATATTCTCTTTAAAAAAAAAAAGAAAAACAGTTGAGGAAAAAAATTTAGCCCTTTGGGGAAAAAGGCAGATTTTGTATACTCTCCTCTTAAGGGAAATATAACACCAGGATTAGTGTTACTAGGTGTGGCTTAATGAAGTCAACTGGCTCAAAGCTGGATAGAATGGTGCATCCCCTGGGGATCAACTGGTTCAGCAGAGCGGTCAATTTCCTTTAATGTAAGAACTGTGCAAATAAAACAACAAGGATTTTTCCCCCTTTCCATTATTTAGCAAAGTTATTTGGATTTAAGCAAAAATGCTTTGAGTATGTAAGATCTCATTTTATAGAGCTAGGGTCAAATCTGGCCTGGTGTAATGTATTTTATTTTTCATGTGCCCATCACCTTAGTATCAAAGCCATCAAACACTGACTTCCCTGAAAATATACATGTGTGTAAAGTGAGGAGTATTTGGCCCTTTTGCTCCCCTTCTGCCCTTGCAGAAGTAGGAGGGAATTTACTCACCCAAGTGGCTCAGTTATTCCTGAGCTAGAATATTATATATTAGTTTATAGAGCCCCCAAATGTGATAGGTGCTTCACATAAAACATCAAAGGGCAGGTTCCCTGCTCCCAAGAACTTATATCTAGGTCAGTATTTCTCATCTGGTGGGTTGCAAGCCCTATGGGATCACAAAAGGCTACGGGATGTGTGTGGATATTTCTGAGGCACTGAAAATGTCATAACTATCTAAAGCAGTAGTTCTCAAACTCTAGTAACTCGAGAACCCCTGTTTTGATTTAAAATTTTGCCGTGGACCCCCAAGCCCTCCTGCTCAGCCCAAGGCCCCAGCCCCCTCCACCTCTTTCCCCAATGCCCCACCCCTGCTCCACCTCTTCCTTGCCTCTTTCCACCCCCTCCCCCAAATACCCCATCCCCCCTCTTCCCCCTCCCGCCCAGCGGGAGCCTGCAGACTCCCTGGAATACCACCCATGGACCCCAGTTAGAGAAACACTGATCTAAAGCAAAGAAAACGCCGCTCCCTGCAGAACCTTACCCTTCATGGTCAAGTATTCCGTGTCAACTTCTGGAAATACACACACATTATATAGGCTTATATTTTATTAGTGACACATTTTTACTATTACTTTTGTTGTAAATGTATGGGGGGTCATGAATATTTTTGACTTTGAATAAGGGGTCAACAACCTGAAAAAGTTGAAAAGCACTGATATAAAGGTAAGGGGAAGAATGACTTCTAGTTGAGTATGGGTGTCAAGTCATGTGCAAGTCAGCTCATCTCTTGCAAACACTCTTCTCCCAGTACTTGCCTTCTCTTTTTCCTTTTGTGCAGGACACTGAGAGAGGAGGGAGGGAGTGTGCTGAGTGAAGATTGATCAGCTGTGCACATTGGATAAGTTGCGGAAAACCTCTACATGCCACTCCATTAATGTTTTTGTCACCTTTGCACTTGTTAAACTTTCTAATTTATCTAAAAATAACTTGAGTGTAATTCATTGACATTTGGAAAGAAATATGGGCTTGATCATCATTTCTGTGTTCATTCATATCTGTCTGTGTTTGACTGCCCTTGGTGTTAACTCTGTGGATTATAGATCTAGGAATTTGTTTTTTCATACAAATAAATATGTCTAAATTTTAAGTTCTTCATAGCAAGACCTTTGTCTTCATCTCTTTGTACATTGACAAGCACAGTGGACCCCTGATCCAAACAGGGCCTCTCGGGGTTACTGTATTATAAATATTTAGATTCATAGATTCATAGATACTAAGGTCAGAAGGGACCATTCTGATCATCTAGTCCGACCTCCTGCACAGCGCAGGCCACAGAATCTCACCCACCCACTCCTACAAAAAACCTCACCTATGTCTGAGCTATTGAAGTCCTTAAATCATGGTTTAAAGACTTCAAGGAGCAGAGAAGCCTCCCTCAAGTCAACCATGCCCCATGCTACAGAGGAAGGCGAAAAACCTCCAGGGCCTCTCCAATCTGCCCTGGAGGAAAATTCCTTCCCGACCCCAAATATGGCAATCAGCTAAACCCTGAGCATATGGGCAAGATTCACCAGCCAGATACTACAGAAAATTCTTTCCTGGGTAACTCAGATCCCATCCATCTAATATCCCATCTCAGGGGATTTGGCCTATTTACCCTGAATATTTAAAGATCAATTACTTACCAAAATCCCATTATCCCATCATACCATCTCCTCCATAAACTTATCGAGTAGAATCTTAAAACCAGATAGATCTTTTGCCCCCACTGCTTCCCTTGGAAGGCTATTCCAAAACTTCACTCCTCTGATGGTTAGAAACCTTCGTCTAATTTCAAGTCTAAACTTCCTGGTGGCCAGTTTATACCCATTTGTTCTTGTGTCCACATTGGTGCTGAGCTGAAATAATTCCTCTCCCTCTCCTGTATTTATCCCTCTGATATATTTATAGAGAGCAATCATATCTCCCCTCAATCTTCTTTTAGTTAGGCTAAACAAGCCAAGCTCCTTAAGTCTCCTTTCATAAGACAAGTTTTCCATTCCTCGGATCATCCTAGTAGCCCTTCTCTGTACCTGCTCCAGTTTGAATTCATCCTTTTTAAACATGGGAGACCAGAACTGCACACAGTATTCCAGGTGAGGTCTCACCAGTGCCTTGTATAATGGTACTAAAACCTCCTTATCCCTACTGGAAATGCCTCTCCTGATGCATCCCAAAACCGCATTAGCTTTTTTCACAGCCATATCACATTGGCAGCTCATAGTCATCCTATGATCAACCAATACTCCAAGGTCCTTCTCCTCTTCCGTTACTTCTAATTGATGCGTCCCCAACTTATAACTAAAATTCTTGTTATTAATCCCTAAATGCATAACCTTACACTTCTCACTATTAAATTTCATCCTATTAGTATTACTCCAGTTTACAAGGTCATCCAGACCCTCCTGTATAATATCCCGATCCTTCTCTGAATTGGCAATACCTCCCAGCTTTGTATCATCTGCAAACTTTATTAGCACACTCCCACTTTTTGTGCCAAGATCAGTAATAAAAAGATTAAATAAGATTGGTCCCAAAACCGATCCCTGAGGAACTCCACTTGTAACCTCCCTCCAACCTGACAGTTCTCCTTTCAGTAGGACCCGTTGCAGTCTCCCCTTTAACCAATTCCTTATCCACCTTTTGATGTTCATATTGATCCCCATCTTCTCCAATTTAACTAATAATTCCCCATGTGGCATGGTATCAAATGCCTTACTGAAATCTAGGTAAATTAGATCCACTGCATTTCCTTTATCTAAAAAATCTGTTACTTTTTCAAAAAAGGAGATTAGGTTGGTTTGGCACGATCTACCTTTTGTAAAACCATGTTGTATTTTGTCCCATTTACCATTGACTTCAATGTCCTTAACTAATTTCTCCTTCAAAATTTTTTCCAGGACCTTGCATACTACAGATGTCAAACTAACTGGCCTGTAGTTACCCGGATCACTTTTTTTTCCTTTCTTAAAAATAGGAACTATATTAGCAATTCTCCAATCATTCGGTACTACTTCTGAGTTTACAGATTCATTAAAAATTCTTGCTAATGGGCTTGCAATTTCAGGTGCCAATTCCTTTAATATTCTTGGATGAAGATTATCTGGGCCCCCCGATTTAGTCCCATTAAGCTGTTTGAGTTTCGCTTCTACCTCAGATATGGTAATATCACCCTCCATATCCTCATTCCCATTTGTCATGCTACCATTATCCCTAAGATCCTCTTTTGCCTTATTAAAGACTGAGGCAAAGTATTTGTTTAGATATTGGGCCATGCCTAGATTATCTTTAACCTCCACTCCATCCTCAGTGTTTAGCGGCCCCACTTCTTCTTTCTTAGTTTTCTTCTTATTTATATGGCTATAGAACCTTTTACTATTGGTTTTAATTCCCTTTGCAAGGTCCAACTCTACTCGACTTTTAGCCTGTCTCACTTTATCCCTATATGTTCTGACCTCAATTAGGTAGCTTTCCTTGCTGATCTCTCCCATCTTCCACTCCCTGTATGCTTTTTGCTTCTTCTTAATCACCTCTCTAAGATGCTTGCTCATCCAGCTTGGTCTACAACTCCTTCCTATGAATTTTTTCCCCTTTCTTGGGATACAGGCTTCCGATAGCTTCTGCAGCTTTGATTTAAAGTAATCCCAGGCCTCCTCTATCTTTAGATCCATAAGTTCTTCAGTCCAATCCACTTCCCTAACTAATTTCCTTAATTTTTGAAAGTCAGCCCTTTTGAAATCAAAAACTCTAGTATATTTAATACTGTAGCAGGCTTCTCTTGGGGGCTGGCAGGCTCAACATTCCCCAAGGTCCTGGGATGGCCTTGCTGGGCACTCAGAGGGCCTGGCAGCTGAGTTACAGTTGATTGTTCCCCAGGTTTCCCTGGTTGAGCAAAGTGGGAGAGATCGGGAGGCACACTTTTCTGGGCACACTTCTGAAAGAAGCTACCAAGACTACCTATGCCCTGATGGAATGGGTTGTGACTCTTCTAAGAGAGTCTATATTAGCTCACTTATAACATTGTCTAATGCAGCTTGTAATCCAGTTAGAAAATCTTTGGGTCAAATGTGTTGACCTGTCATTTCTTCTGCATAAACTACAAATAATCTAGGGGTGATTCTAAATGGTGTAGTTCCATTAATGGAAGAGGAGGTGGAGAAAATGCATGGAGGGGCTGGAGGAGCAGTTGGACATGGCAGAGTTTCAGAGCCTTCCAAACTATTGTGTTTGCTTATGTACTCTAGAATTTCATTTACTCATTTGCTGCCACAGTGCACTTGTGGTGAGTGAGTTGTCCAGTGTTTATATTTTGTGCTGCTCAGAATCAAGTGTATTAGACTGTGCAATGTCAAGTGTATAGAGATAATTAAATTTGAATATCCCCCAAAGCAGGGACTTTCCCTCCAGGTTTCCTTTCTCCACTCTTCAGCCAAAGATCCTCCCCTTGCCTCAAACTATGTTTTGTGGGGATCCAGTGGCTTTTTATCACCCTTCCCAGGCAGATGACAGCTTGCCACCTCTTGGGTCTTCAGATTGTCAATGCAAAACTTCTCAATGCTGATCTTCTCCTACTCCCCATTGCATCAGCTGCTGTCCCTTAAGTACCCAGGTCTCCCTGACTCCACCATCCTTGGCAGAATGAAGGTGCAAGATGACAGGTTGGTAAGCTAGTAGCTCTAATAGATAGGGTCTGAAAAGTAAAGACAAAGGAGCTTGTGTCTGAGGTAGATGACAGGGAGCCAGTGGAAGGTTGCAAAGATGAGTGGTGTTGGAGGTGACGTCACAGCAACGGGCCAGGAAACAGCAGCATTTTGAATGGACTTACGGGAGCAAAGCGTCAGGCACTAGGCCAGAGAAGTGTACATTACAGTAACTGAGGTGAAAGATATTAAAGGCCTTTGCAGTCTGGACAGACAGAAAAGGCTGAATCTTTGGAAATATTACAGAGTTAAAAGTGGCAACACTTAGATACGGTATGGACATGAGGGTCAAGAGGACTGAGTCAAAGATGAGACACAGATTATGGGCCTGATTGACCTGGAGGAGGATGCTGGCATCCACATCTATGGTGGAGAGATGGAGGCTTGACTGGTTGGGAAGGGAGATCAAAAGCTCTGTCTTGGCCATATTAAGCTTTCGTTGTCAGCTTGAGCTCCACAAAGTTATGTCAAAATGACAGACCAAGGTGCAGGAATTAGTGGAGGAAGATGGGTCTGTAGTGGGCAGATAAATTTGTGAGTCATTGGACTAAAGATAGTATTTGAAGCCATGCATAAGAGCACCTGGGGTGGGGTGGGGTGAGAAGAGAGAGAAAAAGCCATGGACTGAAAGACGGAGAGGAGGAGCCACAAATAAATGCAGACTGTTACAAGTTATCCATGGACAATTTATGAAGTGAAAAATAGGTTACTTTCAACAAATACAAATTATTCACTCAGCCCTAAAAGCCAATAAGTTTAATTTACAATTTATTTCCTAGATAATTCCTGGAATTTGCTGTTATGTGTTGGCAGGAGTTTCAGCATTCTGGCAAAAATACACTCTATAGCTTATCTGCTCAAACTTTTGAATTGCAGATTTGCTGAATCCTTTCAAATAGAATGTCTTCCTTTGAGTTATAGCAGCTGCATCTAGTTATTTCACTCTCGTTGTGACTTGTGGTGCAGCAGTGAAACAGCATAATGACACAAAATGAGGCTATTAGCACTCAAAGGAGAGCATAGTTTTCTGGATCAAATATGACTTTAGTGCATCTGTTTTGGTAACAAGTTCCCAATTAAGGTTTATTACAGGAGATGCCTGTCAATTTTATGAGACAATACTGAATTAGTTGGTTCTGGAATGGTAACTTCTTTTCCTTGTATATTTTTAAAAAATTTAATGATCACAGAAGGTGCCAGATTGACACCCCTGAAATCCGGTATCTGCAAAACCGGTGAAAAAGCAGCAGCAGTGCCAGTGTGGCTCAATCCTGATCTTGAGAGGCCATCTGTAGGGGTAAGAGGATAATTCAGTCTCCAAGTCCATTTGATTCTTGGCCTGTCTGAGACCCCCACCAGGAGGATCAGTTGCTGTGGTGTCCACTTGTCCATTAAGTCTAGACACTGACTTGTGTCTCCAGAATGAAACTTGGACTAACATTCTTTACCCAGGCACCATACAGCCATTGGATGGTAATAGTTTTTGAACACTGTCCATCTGGGCTGCCTTCAAACCAGTGACCAGAAGGTGAAAGGCTCAAATTCCTTGTTAGTCTCTTGTGCCATCCAAGGCATGAGCAGTTCTTGTGTTTATGTGTACTTGTTCTCATGTCTTTTCGGTGGGATATTGAATATACATCTTTCCATAGATTGCTGTCCAGCTAATGAAGACCATCAAAGAAAGTGCACTGAGTAACACCAAATAATCACTGAAAACAAACCAAACAGAAGGTAATTTTAAAGACATAAACAATCTGTTGGCCACATGGCAAGAAAAAGTATGGAACTAGGACTCTGGTTTTAATGGCTTTGCAATGAATGGCAAACTTAGCAAAGAATGCCACAAGAGGACATAAAGGTAGAATTGGAGTCTTTGGTCATATTTGGCCTGGGTCGGGGCTGCCTTCTGACACTTTGTCCTATGGTAGAATGATGGTGATGCATTCTGTAAAAAATATAACTATCAGATTTGGTTTAACTTGTGTGATTTCCAAGATTTACTTAAATTAATTTTTAGAATATTTGTAAAGAGTTTCATGGGCATAAGCTAATTCTGCCAAAATGGGAGATTTTATACTTATAAATGGTATATATAAATGTCCATCTCCTCTTGGTGTTATCTCTATCCTTCTGGCTGCAACAGGTCTCTCCTAATTGGTAACAGGGCTTGATCCTTCGTTCCATCAATGCCTGCACTGCACTGTTTGGTACTCTTGTGGTGGAGTACTTCTGTGTTCCAAAAATGCTAACAAGGGTTCTGAACCAGAAGAAACAGCCTTGTGTACCAATCTTTTAGCTGTTTTCACAGCTGATTCCACCCAACCATTACTGTATGGGTGTGCTGGGGAGGAGGTGGCAAACTCCCATTTGTGTACAAATTCTTTGAATTCTTCCAAGGCAAATTGAGGTGGCATTCAGTTTACCAGTCAATGACTTGCTTGTTGCATCAGGCAGGACACTGACCTCCCAAAAATTTGAACAGTAGTTCACTGTCATCAAATACTGCTTTTCCTTGAAGATAAATAAGTATGCTCTCACCTTTTCCCATGGTTGGGTGGGATGTTCATGTGGTAAGAGTCTCTTTCTGCCAGTGGTTATCCCACAACCAGTAAGTGTGTCACCCTACTATCAAGGAATGGAGTTGTGTATTTATTCCTGGCCAATAAATGCACATTCAAGCCCATCTAAGACAGCTGCCAAAGGCCCAGCTGTGAGGCATGTATTTTTTACATGACATGCTTATGTAATGAGGTGGGGACAACAGCTCTCTGCCCTTGAAATATGATTCCGTCCTGCACACTCAGCTCATCCTTAATTTGAAAATATGGTTTTGCTCTTAGTGGTACTTGGCTTTTGTCTTCTGGCCACCTTGCTGGTATCTCTGTCTTGACTACCTGTCTTTGGATGTTCTTTTTCATAGTCTCTCTGATTTCCATGAGCTTTGCTGTTGAAACTGGGAGAGAGTGCAGCATATTAATGGATTCAATGTTCTGATCCCTTTCCTTCATCTCACTGATGCTGGGTTTTTATGCTGTGCTCATGGTGTCAGCTAACACCAGTAATAATCCTGGATAACATCTGATATGTACCTGGTAATGCTGGAAATGCATCAACATATGCTGCCATCTCTTTGGAGCAATAAGGAAGGTCTTTCCCATGATTGTCTCTAGGGGTTTGTGGTCTGATTACACTATTACTGGGTGGCCATAGGTATACTAATGGAGTAGCTCCACTCCAAATACACCAGCCAAAAGCATTTTCTATTTGGGTGTGATGGTATACCAGGCCTTTATGGCCCCCTACTGGAGGCCCTGCTGCTCTCCTACAGCCTGCCCTAGGAAACAACTTTCTGAGAGGAAAAGAGCAGTGAGTATTAGACCTCCAGGCTTGCCAAGAGAAGCCATTTTGGGAACTATTGAGATCTGGTCCTCCAGCAACTAGAAGGGCTGGGGATCAGCAACAGCTAGTCAAGGCCCGGGAGGTTGAAATAAAAGGAGCTAAATGCTGCTAGCAAGGCAGTTTCTGGCTGGGGCCTGTGGAAGATGAGGAGAGATGATCCTTAGGCCACAGCCAAAGAAACCAGGTCAGGGCAAGGGCCTACTGGTGGCCACAGTTGCTTACTATCCACAAGCACAAACTTCAGTTGGTACTGTCTGTTATTTTGGGGTTAGTTACTTTGAGTTAGTTACTACTTCCTACAAGCTGCGTTATGCTCTCATTGTACATTATTAGATTGTGCCTGCTCTTTGTACTGGATGTATTCAAATCCAATTTACCCAGAAGAATCACATTGCAGGGAGTCCTGCTATCCATTGCATGGGGTCCTGCTATCACTAGGGCAACCTCCGTGACTTCTTCAGGGGCCAGTGTGGCTGACCCTAGGGCTGCCCAAGCAGCTGGCTCTGGGGCCAGCTGCTCAGGTGGCTCCTGGAACAGCCACCCCAGCCACTGCTGGAGCGGCCCGGGGGACAGCCACACAGCTGCTGCTCCGGTGGCCCCCGGGCAGCGGTCCCCAACTAGCTGGAGCAGCCGCTGCTCCTGCACCCAGGCACCGGTCCCTGGCCGGCTGAAGCAGCTGTGGTCTGCTGGCCCGGGCAGCTAGTGCTGCTGGCCCTGGGCGCCTCCCTCCCCCAAGAAGCCCTTCTCCTCAAGTGTGCCCCCCCAGATTTAATCATAGGTATTTTTAATATAAGTCATGGACAGGTCATGGGCCTGAATTTTTGTTTATTGTCCATCACCTGTCCAGGTCTTTTATTAAAAAATACCCGTGAATAAATCGTAGCCTTAATCATTATACACTCTGCATCTATTAATCTGACAAATATTTCAGTTACCCAAGAGAAATTAAAATCTGGCCATATAAGATATGTTGCTGTACCATTATAAAATAGTTACACTTGTAGCGACAGATTCTTCAACCTGACTCACACAGAGTATTCCATAAGTCTATGAGGACCTCTGCTGAAGTCTATTGAGCTACTCTCAGAGGAGGAACTCTGTGTAAACTGGAAGTATCTCTCTCCCTCACCAAGCAAGACTCCTCCTCCCCACACTCTTTTAGCATCTGCTGCAATCTTCTGTCTACCCAAGACTTCCAGAGTTCCTGTGTGTGTACTTCTGGGACTGTCTCATGGAGCATATGACCATTCATAATTTATAATAGTAAAACAGAAAAGTTTCTCCTCTCCTCCCTGCTAGGTCCTGTGTTGCTGATGCTCTTGCTCTTGCATTCATGACCATCACAGGCCATGTTTTAGACCACTTATTTCTATTATACATTTTTCTAAATCCAAATCTGATTATTCTGGAATCACAGGACATCAGAGTTTGTGAATCTAATATGGGAGGACTTCCCTAGCCCAATGTGCTCTGGCATGCCTCAGGCTGCAGCATAGTTAAAGGGTGGAAAGAGCAGCAGTGAGACCCAGAGTAGTATGCTGGACTCCACTTCTGTAGGATCAGGACAGGCTTTTTCCCTAGAAGAAGCCTGACAGGGGGATTTAGTGCTGAGCAAGTCTTCTCCAAAGCAATGAGCATGGAGAAAGTATACAGTGACCACCTGAAGATCTCAGAAAGGGTAGAAGACACACAGCCATTCCTGAAGAGGTCGGGGAAAGGGCAAAAGCCACTGGACCGCACAGAAAATAGTCTTAGCCAAGCATGGAGCCATGGAGCTAAGGGGTAAAGGTGGGGAAAGAACATCTGGAAGGGAAATTCCTGTTTTGGAGGATATTCAGACTTGATTATCTGAATGTGCCTAGTATTGCATACTCTAATCCACCTGATTATGAGGAGCCCAAAATCCAAATGCTGGACAACTCGCCCACCGCACGTGCATCGTGGCAGCAAACAGTTAATGAAATTCTAAGGTAAATAAGCAGAGAGACTGTAGTTCCACTATCAGTATGTTTACATTGCAGCTGGGATTATGCTTGCCAGTGTGAGTAGACAGACACACGCTAGCTCTGCTTCAGCCAGTGTACTAAAAATGGCAGCATAGCTGGGGGTGACTAAGCGGAGGCTCAGACTAGCTGCTGGAGTATGTTCTAGGGGGGTCTGGGTGTGTTTGTATAGTACCCCCAGCTACACTGCTCTTTTTAGCATGCTAGTTTGAGTAGAGCTAGCACATCTGTCTATCCATGCTGGGAAGCATGCTTCCAGCTGCCAGTAGATGTATCCTATACTAAGCACTTCAAGGGACTGTGTTCAGTACAGTTACCATGTGTTAGAGCTCAGGTGTTCCTGGGAGGCTTTGAATTCTAGCCATGTTTGTAAAGGCTCCTTTGGTGCTCACTCCACGTTCTCCCAGTCCCTCTTCCTCTCAGTCTGTTTGATGATCAAGCCTCAGCTCATACCCACACCTAGAAACATTGAGAAAAGGTTCCCACCCAGCTTCTGGCTCAGCCATCCATGTTTGTTATGTCGTATGAAAGCTGGATGAAGTTAAGCAGAAGCCATGTTTTTATTTCTTTAATAAATGTAAGTACAGACCCTTTACATGAATAAAAGTAAAAGTCAATCCTTGGAGGTTTTTAAACCTTCCAGAAATAGTTCCCACATCTCAGCCAAAGTTAATGTAGCCAGAATTTCCATGGAAAGCATCCTCAGTATGGAGGAGTTTGTGCCAGCGAGTGTACAGATAATGACTTTTCAGTCCCCTCTTCTCTTGTGCTTCAGCTGCTTTGTGACAGGGCTTGATGGGGAGTGGGAGGCAGTTGTGAGGCTTTGAAATGATGTCATAAACTTTGTTCAGGAGATGATCACCACAGCTTTTCAAAAGCCTTTGACAAAATCCCTCACAAGAGGCTATTAAGGAAACTCAGCAGTCAAGGGGAGAGAGGTAAAGTGCTCTTGTGCATTAGAAACTGGCTAAGAGTAAGGAAAAAATGATCTATTTTAAACATGGCAGAAAGGTTAACAGGGAGGTTTCCCAAGGATCTGTATTGAGGTTGGTTCTGTTTAATTTATTTATTGATGATCTAGACAAGGGGTGAACAGTGAGGTGAGGGATCTGACATAGCTAGGTGAATGGGCAGCACAATGGCAAGTGAAATCCATTGATGACAAATGCAAGGTAATGCCTTCTGGAAGGTATTATTTACACACCAGTGGTTTTCAAATGAGTTTTAACCAGTCATGAATAAAATCTGGGGATCACTGTAGACAGCTCCATGAAGTCCTCTGCTCAATATGCAGCAACAGTCACAAAAAGCACCCAAATGTTAAGATATATGAAGATGGGGATAGAAAGTAATATTGAGAATATTACACTGCTATTATATAAATTGATGGTATGCCCTTACCTGGCATAGTGTGTTAGGTTGACACAACTGATCTCAGAAAGAACATAGCAGAAACAGGAGGAGCAGATTTGGAGACAAGTAATGAGAATAATTAGAGAAATAGAAAAACTTTCATTTGAAAGGAGAATGAAAAGACTGGGACTATTTAGAGAGGACATGCTTAGATATTATGATGATCAATTGCACAGAAAACCCCCTAAAATTGATTAATAAGAGGGGACATGATAGAAGCACATAAAATACTGAAATGGAAGAGAAAGTAAATCAGATAATCTGCTTACTTTTATCAAGAACAAGGGAACTGCCAATGAAAATGAAAGGCAATACCTTTAAAGCTGATAAAAGGAAATATTACTTTTTTACACAATGCACGTGTAACTCTTATATATGTGGAACTCTTCACCACAAGATGCCACTGATTCTACGATCACAGCAAGATCCAAAAAAGGACTAGGGACGGATCCTCAACTGGTGCAAATCAATATAGCTCCATTAGAGTCAATAGAGGTATACCCATTTAAACCTGCTAAGGATCTAGTCCTTGTTACTTTCACAGAGAATGAAAACATTCACATTAACATTAGATAGATATAGGATGATCACTAACTGACAGAAGTGAGGAAGAAGCTAGTTCCATTTAGAATGCCATCATTGGAATTTTTGTACTTTCCTCTGAAATTGCACTGGCCATTCTCAGAGACTGGATATTGGATTAGACGGATGACTTGTTTGATCCAGTATGGTGGTAATTATATCCTATCACTGGGCAGAACCTCAGTAAGACCTGGGGTGGTATATATTACAACATACACCTTCTCACTGGGTAGGTTGCATAAATCAACTTTAAATATTCTGTCTTTAAAAGGAAAATAAACTAAAAACATTGGTACTTTTAAAAGCCTGCAGTGTGTTCCTCCTCCCTGACTATAACATTGTAGCTGAAAGATGGAGGTTAACAGGAAAGGAAATATCTGTACAATTTTTCCTGATTTTTTCCCCATATAACTTCTTACAGAGACTAATGGACCTAGTGTGACAGATTCAGCATCTGTGAGTTTCCCAAACTATCACACCTGGCATCAGACATGTATAAAGCCTTGTTTCACACAGCACAGATGCATCACTTAAGTCAGTCATGAGTGGGATGAGGTGTGGGGGACAGAGAGAGAATGTTTTACAGAAACTTGGGACTTAGGGAAAATATTGGACATGGAAAAAGAGCCATGATGGACTGCACTTCTCTAGCTGTTGAATGCGGCTTTGAAGCTGCTATGGCTTGGAAGTATACCAGGACGTCCAGAAAAAGCAGTTTTTCATCTCCAAGTACTAACTTTTTTTCTGATGAGTTTTTAAGTCTTTTAAACTTCACCCCTACAAGAAAAAGAGAGTAATTTGAAAAAACTGCTTTTTATAAACAAAGTTCTGTTCCTTACCAACCAGGGTAACTGTAAAACTATCTAGCACCAAGTGATCTGGACAGCTAAAGACAGTGAAATAGCAGATAAGAGAAACTCTGGATATCAATATTTTCATAGTTGGGTTCCCAAAATATTATTTGATTTATTAATCTGTATTACAATAGACTCTGGAGGCCCTAACCAATAGCAGGGATCAGTTCTGGGTCCAGTTCTGTTCAATATCTTCATCAATGATTTAGGTAATGGTATAGAATGTACTGATAAAGTTTGCAGATGATACCAAGCTGGGAGGGTTTGCAAGTACTTTGGAGGATAGGATTAAAATTCAGAATCATCTGGACAAACTGGAGAAATGGTCTGAAGTAAATAGAATGAAATTCAATAAGGAAAAATGCAAAATATTTGACTTCAGAAGGAACAATCAGTTGCACACATACAAAATGGGAAATGACTGTCTAGAAAGAAGTACTACAGAAAGGGATCTGGGGGTCATAGTGGACCACAAGCTAAATATGAGTCAACAGTGTAACACTGTTGCAAAAAAAGCAAACATCATTCTGAGATGCATTAGCAGGAGTGTTGTAAGCAAGACATGAGAAGAAATTCTTCCTCTCTACTCTGCGCTGATTAGGCCTCAACTGGAGTATTGTGTCCTGCACCCCACATTTCAGGAAAGATGTCGACAAATTGGAGAAAGTCCAGAGAAGAGCAGCAAAAATGATTAAAAGTCTAGAAAACATGACCTATGAGGGAAGATTGAAAAAATTGGGTTTGTTTAGTCTGGAAAAGAGAAGACTGAGAGGGGACATGGTAACAGTTGTCAAGTACAAGGAGGAGGGAGAAAAATTGTTCTTAACCTCTGAGGATAAGATTAGAAGCAATGGGCATAAATTGCAGCAAGGGAGGTTTAGGTTGGACAATAGGAAAAGCTTCCTAACTGTCAGGGTGATTAAGCACTGGAATAAATTGCCTAGGGAGGTTGTGGAATCTCCATCACTGGAGATTTTTAAGAGCTGGTTAGAAAAAAACATCTGTCAGGGACGGTCTAGATAATACTTAGTTCTGCCATGAATGCAGGGGACTGGACTAGAGGACTCTTGAAGTCCCTTCCAGTCCTATGATTCTATGATTGTACTAGGTGCAACGCAAAATAGCAGATAGTCCAGCCCATAATGAGCTTACAGTCTAAATAGACAAGACAGTGGGAGAAAGTGTTACATCTAAGCCAAAGATTGGAAGCTGAGTCTCAGAGAAATTAAATGGCTTTCTCAAAGTCACCGAGGAAGTCTGAGCTGGGAGCTGAACCCAGAACACCTGAATCCCAGTGCATTAGCCACATGTCCAACCTTCCTCCCAAAAAACAAGAGTGCCTAAAACTAGATGCCTAAATCCATATGCACATACGTAAGTGCATTTTAAATAAGATTTTCCACATGTACTGAGCACCCACCATTTCCCATTGACTAAATCAGAATTGTGGGTGCACAGCACCTTTCAACAGCTGGATATTTATCCAGGTGCCTACATATGAATGTAAGTGCCTCACTCTAGGTACCTATCTCTGAAAAGTCTGCCTTATCTTTTCTTTCTCTCAGCGTAGTTCCCTCGCTGTTGGCAGCTTCTTTGCGATTGGTAGGAAAAGAATATTTTATTCCTTCCCTTATCTCCCACCACTGTCTTTCCCCCTGACATTACACAATGTTTAATTTAGTTCTTAAGCTCTGTAGCGCAGAGATCCTTGTCTTCTATTTAGGGAGATCCTTAGCACACCTTTGGGCACTCATTGAATTAATGAGCAATGATAATGTTACATGACAAGGAAGACAATGGCTGTTAGGCCAACAGGACCTGCAACTGTCTAACTCAAAGGAGAAAAATTCACTACCCCTACTGTGGAGAAGGCTAGTGAATATGGGAGTGACTTGGATCTAGTGGCTGAGTAAAGAGTGATGAAGTGGCTGAAGAATGGAGACTTTTCAGCAGCATGGCCTCCGCTATAGAATCGTATTCCCCAAGAAATCAGAATAAGTCCAGCTTTCATCCCTTTTAGATCTTAATTTTTCATCCTGTTTCTGCTTTATCCTTTCTTCTATTCTGTAACAACAATGGAAGAATGGGCTGGCAACACTCTCATTGTTATAAGCAAGAGGGATGATGTTTTTTCCCCATACACTCAAACCAAATGGCATAATGGAAAGGTTGGCAATCGGTCCTTTGGGCTGTATCTGCTTTATGTAATTTTGCTAGAATCCAGCTATTTGGATATGTTACAAATAGATGATGACTATTGCCAGTGGACTATTCCCACTCTTGCACAACTGTGGATGACTTCAGAGCTTCCATTTTTCCCACTTCCAAAACACCATCTCTCAACACAAACCCTATAAGAACAACTGATTACTTCTAGCTAGTACCAACTATAAATCTCTCCACTGGCCCTGTTCTCTACTACATGGTACAGAAGATGGAAAAATTTTAACAAGCATCATGGTCATGGCTCTGGGTCTCCATGCTGTAGGAAGCTGGACCCAAGGGTTCCACCAGGGGGTGGACGGAGAGGGGCAGAGCACCCACTTCTGCTCATGACACATTCAGTAAAATGTTGTCCCCTGGCTGGTGGTGCTGCTGCTGCTGTGGCAGCACAGCTGAGCCAATGGGTCTCCTTCCCCTGCCAATACAGAACTGCAGTGGTGGAGGAGTTCAAGCTACTACTGCTGCTGGCTGGTGGGGGCGGTGCTGCCTTCAGGGGCTCCCTGCCTGGGGGGAGGAGGAATGCTGAGGAGCTGGCTCTTGGGGTGCTGTGGAGGAGGGGGTGCTGAAGAGCAGGCTCTGGGGGTGCCATGGAGGAGCGGGGATGCCAAGGAGCTGGCTCTGGGGATGCTGGTTCTGGGTAGGGGCAGTAGAGGCCTGAGGAATGGCAATGCCACTGCCAGGCCTTTTTTGCTGCACAACCCGCACAGGCCCCATCCAGGAGCCCAAACTCTGCTTCCTTCTCCTAGTAACGCCTAAGGTGGTGCAGAGCAGGGCCAGGCTGGCTCATTCTCAGATGTCTGGCTGCTGTGGGGAGCGAGCATGGAGTGGGGGGATGGCACAGAAAAACACCAATCCCACCCAGCAATACAGCTTCATAGCTCAGATCTGGTCAGGCCTGTCCCTCTTGACCCACCCGACTCCAACCGCTGAACCCTCCCTCCCCAGGGTGTCTTCTCCAATCTCCTCCCTCTGCCAGGGTCTCCTCCCCCCAAACCCCTCAATCCCCCTCCACGCCCCAGATCCTCAGCCCCTAAACTCCACCTCCTGCCTATGGTCTCCATACCAGCCCCCAATTATAGTCATGTCCCTGCCCCACAGAACAAAAGACGCCTGTCCTGACACCACTGTTCTTGTAACAATAATACACACATGCACCCCCCTTCACCCCATTGCTCACCCGAGTCCCACATAGATATAGCTCATGGCCCCAGTCCTTTAAGATGATAGATAGTTTTTAAAAGTCCACAACAATCACTCAGTGAATAGGCTAAGTCAACAGGTTTCCAAATTTTCCAATAATTCTTAGTGGAAAATACTTTTTTCACAATATTGCTAAAACAGTAAGGAATGTTAATAGTTATTTTCATGTTTGTTAAACTAGTTTATCTGCAGTTCATTCTATGGTACTTAATGGGTATTTTGGTTAATCTAGATTTAAGAAATATGGAATCAGGTCTATTGCCATTGACAGATTCGCACAGTGGAGTGCAATGAAATTGTGGAAAGTTTCCCTTGATTAATAGTTTATCAGTCAATATATTTAAAGTAATTATTACTTGCTTGTTTTGTCACTTCTTCGTAGGTTGCAGCATTGCTGTTTTAGTTAGCTCTCTAAGCTGATACTATTTGGTAAAATTTCAGGAAATGTTTGGTAAATTTTTTAGACCACTCCCCTGCTTAAAACCCCAGTTGGTGCCTGTGGCCCCCATCAAATGCTACATTCTGAGATGTAGAGACTATTTAGCTTCTCTGTCCTACAGTTATACTAGGGACAGTGAGGAATACAGTGGGTACCAGAATACGAAGGAGGGGGCAACCAATTTTGGTATTTCAGCCACTAATATCAACTACTTAGTGATCAGGCATGTTCAATTTCTGTTTGCTCACACGTTGCCTTTTCCTTTGCTTACCAGCATTATTTCATTGCTGTCCTCAGTTACGATTAGGCTTTTCATGGTAAAAGGAACTATTGTTTTAACTTCTTGGTGCCCATATTTCATTTTTAAACTTATCTCTGACTCAGAGTGATTTTTCTTTTGGCTTAACTCCATCACTCCCTTTGCTCCAGCTTCTGAGCGTTACCTGATGATTTCACTTCCTGCAGTTCTTGGAGCTCAGCAGTGTTTAATTGAAAGCCTTTTGTAAGGCCACTGGGCAAAGAGAAGCAGGAGTCTGGATGTTTTAGGCAAATCTTCAAGAGCATTTATCAAATCTCTTTTGTACAATTTGTATCTCTGTGGATTTCAGCGATTGTGCCAGGAGGCAAATTAGACTTCTTAGGAGCAGAAGGTCTAGCAGATTAATGCTTTGGTCTGCTGAGCCCTGTACCAGTGAGTGCATGCACTTTAAAGAGGACTATAAACAGAGCTCGTACTGGCAATATGGCAGTCAGGGCAGATGTATTTAAACTTCAGAAGACAGTTGGCCCCATTGGTAGTACCCTGGGCTGATGGCCAGGAGACCCAGGTTCAATTTACAGTTAAGTCATCTGTGTTTATTTCTCACAAAATACATATTTAAAAAATTCTGAAATTAAAACATCATGGTTAAAACACTCTACAGTAAACAGAGGCCTTAAAGGAAGAATGGCTGCCAGCTTTGCTTTTTGTTAAAGCTGTAACAGATTTAAAGTTTATTTTATACCCAAGACACACAACTGTGCCTGAGACAGTTCTGCAAAAGGAGCTGCACGTCTGTGCAAAGGCTGGCTGAACACTTCAGATCATGCTGATTCTGGAGCTGACACCCAAAATATCAACTCAAAGAGAAAGCAATTGTTTTGTGTGCTGATCTAGATAGATACACCGTACAAACACTTTTGCTAAGGTGACATACAGGTTGCAGGCACATCTCAGTAGCTTGAGTGCGACATAATGCCTTTCAGAAACATTCAGGCTGGAGCAGGGGAAAATGTCAAATACTAAAATCTCAGACATGCCATTAAAGTCGTACTTTTCACTCTAGGCACCCAAACTATAAGTACGTCTACACTGCAACCAAAAGAGGTGTGACTGAAGCACCTGTAGACGTACCCAAGCTTGCTTCAGTCTATTTAACTTTAATAACAATAACAGTTTCAGAGTAGCAGCCGTGTTAGTCTGTATTCACAAAAAGAAAAGGAGTACTTGTGGCACCTTAGAGACTAACAAATTTAGTTGAGCATAAGCTTTCGTGAGCTACAGCTCACTTCATTGGATGCGTTCGGTGGAAAATACAATGGGGAGATTTATATACACACACAGAGAACATGAAACAATGGGTTTTATCATACACACTGTAAGGAGAGTGATGGCTCATCTTAAGTGATCACTCTCCTTACAGTGTGTATGATCAAACCCATTGTTTCATGTTCTCTGTGTGTGTATATAAATCTCCCCACTGTATTTTCCACCGAATGCATCCGATGAAGTGAGCTGTAGCTCACGAAAGCTTATGCTCAAATAAATTTGTTAGTCTCTAAGGTGCCACAAGTACTCCTTTTCTTTTAACAATAATAGTGAAGCTGTGGCAGCAAGTGCTGTTACAAATGCACCTGGGACACCCTCCCCTCCCCCCAGATATTTACTCGAGTTCTTAGCCAAACCAGTGTTATTGCAGGTTCACCGCCATTGTTATTCGAATAATCAGCTCAAAGCTAGTTTGCGTATGTCTACATGTATTACAGTCACACTCCTGATTACATCTGAGAGAAATTTGTAAAATTCTTGAATGTGATCTGGGTGTGATGGAAAGGAAACCTGTAAAGCAGAGCAATCACCATGCAAGAGAACATTTTGTAGTCATTTGAGAAATTAACCTCTTTGTTACGGATGGATAAGGAAATATAAGAGTCTAATTTTCTCAAGCACTATTACAGGTCAGGATTAAAATAGTTTAGATACCTTGTTTTAGAAGTGCAAACTTGACTTTGGATTTGTTAGGTTTCTATCTTTTTTTTTTTAATTCAAAAGTTCTCAAAAGCTAATTTGCCCTAAAATTTGCTTGTATCCTTAACTTCACCTGAAAGAGGTCTGTGTGTGTGTGTGTGCTTGTTTGGGGAGGGAATTTCCTTTTTTCTTGTTAATGTAATTAGGACTGCTGGAGAGGAACCCTGTTCCTCCAACCCCCAGGAGCTCCACAAGCAGAGAGCCTGATCCAACAGTGTTCAGGAGGTCCAGGGCAGTGAGGAATATCCCCTTTTCTGTTGACCACAGACTCTCCTAGCCACAGTCCTCACACACCATCCTGGGGATGGGAATCCTGATGCTGCAGATCTCCTAAGGTCTGCAAAAAGGGAATCCAAGTCCTGCAAATCTCTGTAGATCCTCGGGATCTGAGCTCCTCTCCTGTAAAGCCTGGGAGGTGTGTATGAGTGTGACTCCCTTCCTGTCGACTTCCTATTGTCTGAAGAACTGGGGCTGTCTTCCTACGTTTTAAAGGAAGGGAGGAATATGGCTGATAAACAGAGCTGGGAGGGAAGAATCCACCTACCTTTCCTGTTGCTCCCCAGCCCACCAGAGGAGATCAAGGGTTACAATAATAACCCCCTTCCCGCTGCTCTTGCAGCTTCCTGCTGTTCCCCAGATGCCTTGTAGGGATGCTTACTGAGTGAAGAATCCCTCCCCTCCCACTCATTCCTTTGAATCTGCTTGTCAGCCTCCGAACTCCACCCCCGATAATCTCATGAAGTTTGTCAGAGTCAGCTCTAACCTACCCCTCACACATACTCTGCAATCCATAGAAGCTCAACAGCTGCTCCTCATGAGCCTCAGGGGGGATCGTGCTCTCCTCACCCCCAAGGAGCTTGGATGAGGATGCTCATCAGGGCCCCAGAAAACCTGAGTAGGCGCCACCAATGTGTCACCTAAGACTTGTCAGGCGGGCTGTCAAGTCTTTTAAGGCTCTCTGGGGGTTCTCTCCTTGTGAAGAACTTAATGGGCCCGTAGAAAGTGGGGAATGATTCCTTGCTTTCTCCCGAAGCCCTTTGCTCTCTCAACACTCCTCCCTGCAGATCTCATATGGTTTACAGCAGCAGGATTCCCTTCCCACAGATTTCAGGAGGTCCATAAGCGGGACAACTGGGTGCCAACTGGGGACTTTATGGGAGCTATGTGATCAGGGGGGCATTCCAGCCCTTTCTGTGACTCTCACTGACTCCTCTCATGATTCTTAGGGGGCTGATTGGGTCTCCTACTCCTCTGGGCCTTAGGAAGCTTGGAAACTCCGTGCGAGTCTCTTGATAGAAAAAAAATCTCTCTCTTTCATTGACCTGCCTCCCTAGTCACAGGGTTATATTTTATGACTAATCTCTTTAGGAAATGGGGTTTTGAGTTGTTTCCCCCTCTTTTTCTATTAGATGAAAGCTTAGGTCTCCAGCAGTAATTCAATGTGCTATCACTAAGGGCAGCAGAGCAGATGTTCCATAGGGAGACTCTATACACAAACATTAATAACTTTAGAAACAAGACTGTAATCCATTAATTTTTGATCCCGGGCACTAGAATGCAGCAAAGGGAATCTAATAAATTAAGTTTTATCTCACCTATTCATTCTGTGTTTTTTCTACAAAATGGCAAAATAATCAGACTTCTTGAGCTCTAGGGACCACTTCTGTTTTTAGTGCTTCTAACTCACTTCAACCTTTTTAGAAAAATGTAGGTTAGCTCCAGATCTGCCCTACCAGTTTTGAGGCCGATAGGACTTTTCTGGATGTTGTGGGTGTTGTGAGGATAGACTCCATTAAAGATTGTGAGGCGGTCATATACTACAGTGATGGGGGCCATATAAATGCCTAGAGAGATTGATAATGGAACCTCGATCACAAACTTAATTATAGAGCAAAAGCAGCACTACTATAATATAAGGCAGAAATAATTGATGGATAAAGCATATGCCATAGATCCGTCTGCTGATAGCACCGTCATATACATTGTATATTATATATGTCACACAAAGAGGGAGCTTCCCTGGTCAGTGAGAAATTTTAATTTAATTTAATTTTAAATTTTGTAACTATAAATACATTACTGAGAAATGACCCTGAAGATATCAAAGGATTTTGCTATACATTTGCTTTGTAAATAAATAGCCTGTGGACCTGGGGGGGTGGGGCGGAGGGGGAAGGAAAATAGTTTGCAATGCACAAAAAAGCCCATTACTTGAATATAAATAGTTTTCCAAAGTCAAAAGCTTAACAAAAATTATAGAGGTATAATTCTTTTCACTGAAAGTTTACTCCCTTGTCTCTTTGGGAATGAATTCTCAACCACTAACTT
The DNA here is from genome assembly GCF_009764565.3 of Dermochelys coriacea. Classification (NCBI taxonomy): domain Eukaryota; kingdom Metazoa; phylum Chordata; order Testudines; family Dermochelyidae; genus Dermochelys; species Dermochelys coriacea. The sequence continues at coordinate 43,251,219 of NC_050069.1, read as the reverse complement.
TTAATTAATGTACAAGCCAGATGCAGTAAGATGCTGAATGTCTTCTGCAGAGGACAGAGGGCAATCACAGGGTCAGGTACATATAGAATAGCCTTCAAATGTGGCTGTTACGCAAGAGTGCCATAAACAGTGAAGGGCCCAATCCTGCACATGCTGGTCTCAATAGCAAAACTCCAATTCTCTTCAATAATACAGGATCAGGCCCCAAACTCTGTACTTTTAAAAGCCCCAATTCTTCCCCCTTAACTACATTGGGTAGCATCTCAATGGGAATAATTGTAGAATAAGGTGCTATTAAGCATGAGCATGGGTAAGCTGAACTGGGCCCTTCGGCAGTGCCCTAACTGTTGTTTTGTAAGCAAGGCCTCCATCCGTAGTAATGAAAACAGTTTATACTGCTAAATGCATTTTATTCTGCATTCTCTGTGAGGGGTCCTTGGTTCTGAAACCTGCTCCCCCACTTTGTCTGCCAGAGCCCAGCTTTATTAATCTCCCAGGCACTCTGCAAATTTTACCTTTCCCTCTCTTTGTTAAGTCTGTTGAGGGGTCTGTGTGCTGAGCTGGTTACATGTTTGTGTAGCCCATTGTTTATTATCTGATTTTTAATTTATGGGATTGGCACCCAGAGCACCTTGTGATAGGCATCCATAGTTGCATTTTATACATGTTTGTACAAATTTAATAAGTGTACGTATTTTTAAAAATCCTAGCATTAAGTGCGATTTAAAAAGGTTAGATGCAACAGAACCAACACACTGCACCAAGCTCCACTGAATGGGCTTGAATATAGGCTGTAGAGATCCTGGACATGGTATCCATGCACTCTGACTGGATGATGGATGTGGTAGGGCAGATGTACTTGAGGATCCACCAGCCAAACTCTCTCGTGGAGGGGGTATGTGTGCAGCAGTCATGTGGGCAACAGCCTTGAGGCTTCAGTGACAGCCACAGAATGAAGCCCCAGGGAAGATTCCTTCCCCTGGCTCCTCTGCAACTCCCTTTCATGCAGTCCATTTACTCAGGATCCCCAGTATTTGACTCTTCTGCCTATAAGAGGTGTTTTTCACTGCCAGCCACCAAATAGTTACAGAGTATTTGTACCTTCTCCACTAGATGTCCTCCTCTATGTGCATAACATCACTTTCCTGTAACAAAGCCCTTTATAAAATAGTTGAAGCTCTTGTCATTTGTTTAATCCCCAAACCTCTGCTTAGGCACGAGAAACATTGTCCATTTATCCCAATAATACTATCTAGTAGTTGAGTGGAACTGATTCCCCGGGAAACAGTAATTCTAAACTTGCTTGCTTGAAATTTCCTTTACCTGTGCTAGATATTATAGTGAAAACTCTACAGACATCACATTCAGCTTGATGTTACAATGTTACATCAGGTAAAGAATCAGATGCCACAATACTCTATTTCTAAATATAGGCAATAAAATTGTATGATAACTGTTAGCAAATGCTGACTTTTTAAATTGGCACCACTGTAGTCAAAGAATGTAATACAAAAATATAAAACCTTTAGAGAGGAGTTTTTTTCAAAATAATCAAGCACTTTAGTGAGCCTTTGTTGTCAATAGTTCTCCTGACGTTAGTTGTAATGGTTAGAATTAAAACACTAGATTAACTGCTTTTAGGAACAATACTCTCATAATACCTGTACTACTGTACTCTGGTGTTTCTAGCAATGGGTTAACTATAAAATGTTTGGTAGCTTTGTTTTGAGTTGGGTGAGATCCTCCCCCTCCACTATTAGAATGTTTATTTGAACATTCTGCTCATTATTTCTAGATATGAGTCAAATTTCAGAACAATTTTCCATCTGCCAACTTTGGGGGATTAATACAAAATGGAACCTAGATCCAAGCCACACCAGCTTTTGCTTTTGTATAATCAGAACCACCCTTAGTTTTGATCATCTCTGTTTGAAACTTAGAACCATTTTCATTCCTTCTTCTATCCTCCCACCATGACTCTGAGAATTTGGATGAAACGAGACCTAGATTCAAATCACCATTGCATTTGGATTTGCAAATCCCAAACCCAAAGAATGAGGTTGTGCAAATCCAAACCACATCTGGTTTTGCCCATCTCTAATAAATACATTTTCAGGTCACTCAAAGCAATATATTTTGCTATTTGGCATGAAAAAGCCACTAGCATTGTATAGGAGTGGAAGTGGTAAATTATATTCCCTGAGGCAAAATAGGGCCTAAGACTGAGGTCTGGAGTTTCCTAGGACCAAAAAAATTTCAGCAGGGAGATTAGTGGTTTCATTGACTGTGTAGTAATCATAAAGGTTTCAAGCTATGAAAGAGGTGTTTTTGGATGGTCCTTTGCATCCAAGGAAGAACTATTACTTTCCTAATGTATTTACTAATTGATACTCTCTGATGAAGAGTATGTTGATCAAGAATTCCTGGGGGGAATTAGACTCTTTGGATAGAATTTCACATACTGATTTACCAGTAGTTTCAGTGTGCACAGGTTTTCCACAGCCACTTATTGTGAACGTTTCTCCTTTTTCATGGCTTAGCTCATATTAACTAGCTTTGGTCACACAAAAACAAACTTGCACTCAGATATCAAATTTCAGCGTAGCAGCCGTGTTAGATGCATCCGATGAAGTGAGCTGTAGCTCACGAAAGCTTATGCTCAAATAAATTTGTTAGTCTCTAAGGTGCCACAAGTACTCCTTTTCTTTTTTTCAGATATCAAAATGGCTTTCCTGTAAATATATATGTCTTATAACATGTACTAGCTACAGTGTTCAATAAATATTTCTGTTCTGTATTTGGGAAAAAGCCAGCTGATGTATTCATAACATATGGTGATGAAATACTTTCCATTCCAGTAGTAAATAAGGAGAATGTTAAACAGCAACTGCTAATGTTAACCATTTTTAAATCAGACAACTTGCACCCAGAGGTTATAAAAAGAGCTGGCCGAGGAGTTGTCTAGGCCATTAATGTTGATTTTCAGTAACTCCAATAACTCTTGGTACACTGGGGAAGATCCAGAGGACTGGAAGAAAACTAATGTTGTGCCAATATTTAAAAAGTTTGAGTGGGATGAGCTGGGAAATGAAAGGCCTGTCAAGCCTGATGTCGACCCCAGGCAAAATAATGGAATAGCTGATATGACAGCTGATTAATAAAGAACTAACCCAATCAGCATGGGTTTATGGAAAATAGGCCATATCTATCTATCTATCTATCTATCTATCTATCTATCTATCTATCTATCTATCTATCTATCTATCTACCTATCTATCTCTTAATGACCTGGAAGAAAACATAGATTAGGGGAAGAGGTAAATAATGAAGAGGACAGCTCGGTGATATAAAGTGATCTGAATTGCTTGGTAAAATGGACTCAAGCAAACAACAGACGTTTCAATATGGCCAAATGTAAGGTCATATATCTAGGAAGAAAGAATGTAGGTCATATTTACAGGATGGGGGGCTATTGTAGTAGTATCCGGCAGCCTCAGGCAGGATTGGGGTGTCTTTGTGCTAGCCATTGAACAACCATATGCAAAGGCACAATCCCCATCCTGAAGAGTTGACATTGTAAGAAGACAAGTGACATACAGAATATGGAGCAGAAGAATGGGGATTAAATATATACATATATGCATTGCAGTTAAATACTTAGAAAAAATAGTGCCAATGAAGCCCATCTGCTTTTCAGGTTGATCATTAATTAGTTGATTTCTTACAGGTATCAGAGTAGAGATTGATCTTGAGGAGAGACTGGAGGAGGAACACTAAGGATATGTCTATATAGCAAAAGTTGTGCACTGGCTACCTGAGCTATTTCCACCAAATGCATCCGATGAAGTGAGCTGTAGCTCACGAAAGCTTATGCTCTAATAAATTTGTTAGTCTCTAAGGTGCCACAAGTACTCCTTTTCTTTTTGAGAATACAGACTAACACGGCTGCTACTCTGATATCTTGAATCCAGTTACTATAGGTAACAATAGCAGTGATATAGCACATTGTAGGCTTCAGCATGGTAGTATAAATCTGGGTATGTAGTCAGCTCACTAGCTCACTCTGAAGCTGGCTTGCCAGCCCATTCTGAAGCCTATGATGTGCTAACTTCATTGGTATTGTTACCAGCACTAGCTGGATTTAGGCTAGCCTGTGCACAGCTTCTGCTGTGGAGACATACACTTGAACAGAGATTGTTCCTTTGGAACTCTTTAGAAACACTCTGTACTGATTTTTATTTTCAGGAAACAACTAAGATATAGTTAACTTGACAGTTATAATAGTGAAAAATTTATCTGAAAAACTAAAAAATACAAACCATCTTGACTGGCTAGTTTGCTCTGAATACATCCAAGCTTGTCCATAAAGAAGAGCAAGTGAGGCACTAGTGGAGTGTCTGGTTCTGGCTTGGCTATGAATCCCTTGAATCTGAGAGAACCAAGACAGTAACAATATTTTGGTCTGATTTTCCAAATATATCATTTCATATATTTATTTTTTCTATATGTGTACAGTCACCTTCAGTGTCTTGGCATGGCTTCCTGCCAGTAGAGCCAAGTTAGACTTTTTTTACTTGGCTCTACCATCAAACTTTCTGGCATGCCTACCTCTACCAGGAAAGTTGGCTAGCAGAGGAACATGTTAGTCTCAGTTTGGATGCAGCTGTCTGTTTGCTACAGTCAGTAGGACTGAGGAAATCCATTTAAAATAAGCAGATAAAAAGAATAAAAATGAACGCGTAGAAAGTTGAGCAGTACTCAGCGGATATTACAGTACATACTTGTATTTCAAACCAATTAATGTGTGGAGCCTACAAAAACAGTACCATAAACATAAAAAGTTCTCTAAAGGGTATAGATGTTAGAGTGATGTCCTTGGATAATATTTGCTTGAGTTGTAAATCTTGAATCATTTAGAATAGGAATATGGCAATTCCACTTCTTTCATTTCTGGTGGAGATGAAATAATAGCCCCCACAGCATTCATATAGTGGATAAGATTCAATATGAAATACTATCTTGATTTTGTAGCATCTCAAAAAGCAGAGATCATAAGATATTCTTCCACCAACAAACAGAGATACCATAGCAGAACTGACTTTGCCATTAAATATATTCAAGAACCTGGCTAAGGTTTTGATGAGGGGCTCATTGCATCTCTAATGGTGTACAGTTTTAACTTTTCCTAATTGTATTTCTGCACTTTTAAGTGCACTAAAGCTGCTGGTTGTATCACTCTCCCACTAACAGGCACAAAGGAGCTGTGATACAGGGCAGGAGGAGGTTGAAGGCCCAGAGACACTCAAAATGGAAGTTCCATCTTTGGCAACATCATAGATTATGCTGGTGATATTGACACAACTGTCTTGCCTTGAAAAATTGCTTTATAAAAGTTGGAAAGAGGAGATTTAAGAGAGACTTTGTAGCCTCCTGTCATGGACCACAGGTCTTGAATTTGTCCACAGGGCTCTTAAGTCCTAGGCAGTCTCAGCCTGCCACCAAGTGATCTTCTAATAGTGGTTAGAATAGCAGCTGAACTCTAACAGAGGACTCCAGACCTGGGCTCTGATTGGTGGAACCCTATAGGTCCTGATTGGTCCTCAGCCTCTATTTAACTCAAGCACAGGAAGTTGTCCATGTGACTATCATGGCGGTATGATTATGATATGATTATGACATCATTATGATGCATTTTGAACAAGATGTGTCATGTGAGGTATCATGTGAAAAGTTATGATTTGCTGAACATGATTATCCTATTTGTGTGCATTTATCATTTTTGTATCTGAAATTCTGAATATTGACTATGTATCTGTATTTCAAACGTGCTTACTTTGAGTAACACCCATAACTAGCCTTTCAGGTACAACAATGAAGAAGCTAGACAGTGCTGTGGCTCATCAACAAAGACAATGGACCCTAGAAGAGTTTAGCCTTCCTGTGAACGTTTCAGCCACCCTGTGAGTAATAGCTGCTATGACCCAGCAAGGCATCGAAGGGCAAGTGACCAAACCACATAACACTGAACTCCATTTTGGTACCTTTCACAAACTGGAGTGACATCATGATTTGTCTTCACTCCCCCACAACTCTCACCTGAAAGAAGCTATGAAAGACAAAAGACTTGGAACGGGGGAGGGGAACCCTGGCTGCACAGCAATTGCAGTCTGTGCCTTAAGAATCTGCAAGCCTGCTTTTATCATCAGTCAGCATGAAGGGATTTGAATTAGCAATTTATCTATCTATTATAGTATAATATAAATAGATAGAAATAATATAAATAATAATTATTTATAATTATTATTAATAATAATTATTATTAATAGCAATAATAATAATAGATATAAATAATATATAGATAGATACATTGTATATTAGGCTTAGTTTGCATTTTTGTTTATTTGCTAGGTAATCTGCTTTGATCAGTTTGCTGTCACTTATAATCACTTAATATCTATCTTTCTGTAGTTAATAAACTTGTTTTATGTTTTATCTTAACTAGTGTGTCTTTAAGTGAAATGTCTGGGAAAATCTCAGCTTGGTTAACACAGGCTTGTTGTGCATATCTTTCCCACATCTAAGGGAAAGTGAACTATATTAAAGAGCTTGCATTGTACAGATCCTTGTGCAGTGCAAGATGTTATAATACTGAGTTTATACTCCAGCAGGGGTGCATGCCTGGAAAGCTGGGAAATTGGCTGGTGCTCTGTTGTATATCTGTGAATGGCATCTATGGTGGTATATCTATGAGTGAGGTAAAGCACTCAGGTAGCTCAGCTGGTTATGTGGCACCACCTGCTGTTGTGTTGGGTGATAACAGGGCCTGGAGAGACTGGCTGAATTATCAGCAGAGCAGTGTGAGAAGGGCCAGCCCAGCTGGATGATTAGAGGGCATAGCAATTCCGCCCACTCCCACACTGCCCCCGGGGGGTCACAACCCATCACAGACACCTCCTCCCATCTCCTTGACAGATTCCTTCAACTCCCAAGACAGGATAACTAAATGAGATCATAGAGAGTGGGAAGGCAGAGGAAAATGATGTCAGGAAGTTGTTCCCTCTTTGATGGTAGATTCATAGATACTAAGGTCAGAAGGGACCATTTTGATCATCTAGTCCGACCTCCTGCACAACGCAGGCCACAGAATCTCACCCACCCACTCCTACGAAAAACCTCACCTATGTCTGAGCTATTGAAGTCCTCAAATCGTGGTTTAAAGACTTCAAGGAGCAGAGAATCCTCCCTCAAGTGACCCGTGCCCCATGCTACAGAGGAAGGTGAAAAACCTCCAGGGCCTCTGGTATATGGTGATGGTATATTAGATTGACTTGTTGATACCACTTTCTACCCGTTCTCAGGAAAAAATTGACTTTTGAAAGATTCTGTGGAAGATGGAACATTTGATTCCTCAGAGCAAGAAACAATGAAAGTGTGGGCTGGGCAGTAAAGGGAAAACCACACAGTCCCCCATCCACTGACAGGCTGGGATGCTGAGCCCAGTGAGCTGCAGGCCTTAGAATCATAGAATCATAGAATATCAGGGTTGGAAGGGACTTCAGGAGGTAATCTAGTCCAACCCCCTGCTCAAAACAGGACCAATCCCCAATTAAATCATCCCCAAATCATCAGCCTTTACTATGTCATTAGAGGCCTGCAAGTTCAGGCAAGCTTATGCATGGATATCTCAAGGAATATATGTCTGAGCAACCTTCCTGTCTTTATTCTTATTATTTTATGTATTAGTATTACAGTAAGTTCAACAGAACAATCAGGATTGGGATCCCATTGTGCTAGGTACTGTGCAAGCACATAGGGACGGTTCCTAACCTGAAAAAGTTACAGTTTAAGACAACGTGAAACATGTAGGTGTAACAAACAAGTGTAGGGAATGAGGGAGAGAGCATGAGGGTAGCAATGCCAGGAACTCATCCTTCCAATAACTAGCATGTGCACAGTGTACCTTAAACATTTTTAAATTAAGCTATGTAGAGTATGGGACAATTGATCACTCACCCTAAAAAGGCACATTTCCTTTTTTGTGCGCGTAGGACTTACTGCCAGCTGAACAAACACTGGCAGTCTCTCTCTTGCATATGGGATCTCCAGAACAACAGTCTATAGATGCAGTTGTAGGTCCATAAGCCATTTCAAGGCTTCCTCTATGATGGTGTGGATATCATCCAATTCTCCTTTGAACCCGTATTTGGGGTACTGTGTTATTTGATGGTTTGGATGTTCTTATTGCAGTTGTACAAAGAGGAGTCTTTGATTTTCTCCTTATGTATCAAGTAGCTGCATCTTCCATGGGTTGTTGGGATGTGGTTCAATGTGGTCCAAAGTCTGCATGGCAGATCAAAACCAGGAGGATGGCTTGTTGGGTCAGTGATAATGTACTTGTTTGGAACGATAGATGAGATCCAGACATGTTGCCATTCCCTGGCTGGATCAAGAGACATGAGGTAGTCATGTGTGGTCTATAATGATTTTTGTGATTTCAGGTGGTGGTGGGGTATGTTATCCATAATTGCTGGATGAGAAGTTCTGGGTAGTCTTCAGCACATTTACGTTGTCATGCTATGGCTTTTTCTTGATGGATAGCTGGAGATTTGATGTTTGCTAACACAGAAAACCACAACAGAGGTGTTGATTTTAAGGTTCCTGTGATGCTTTGCATGCTCTGATTCAGCTGCCTATTCACAAGTTGGGTTTGGCAGCTTCTTGTCCACACTGATGCACAGTACTCTGCAACTGAGTACACCAGGAGAAAGGCCGATGTTCCTAGCACTGGAGCAGTTGATCCCTAACTTGTTCGGGTTAACATTTGAATAATGTGGATGTGAGTTTTTGCTTTAGAGGCTACTTTCTTGAGGTAAGCATGAAAGGTGAGTGTACAGTAAGAATGACACTGAGATATGTTGGCTTTTGGTCATAACACACAGTTTTACCACAAAACTCAGCATTTAGTGTTTTGTGTGATTCTGTTGTCAAAGTGGAAAGTGGAGACTACCGATTCTCTCCACAGGTACCATTGCGGAGAGTGGACCAGATGATATGTCTGGGGGGAGAAAGCAGAAGGAGACTCCGCTGGTTGGGAGGCATGAGATGCGATGTCCTGAGGTTGGGGGTTCCACGACCACCACTCCCAAGAGGAGAAGGCGGGTGGTGGTGGTCGGGGACTCTCTCCTCCGGGGGACTGAGTCATCTATCTGCCGCCCTGACCGGGAAAACCGAGAAGTCTGCTGCTTGCCAGGAGCTAAGATTCGTGATGTGACGGAGAGACTGCCGAGACTCATCAAGCCCTCGGATCGCTACCCCTTCCTGCTTCTCCACGTGGGCACCAATGATACTGCCAAGAATGACCTTGAGCGGATCACTGCGGACTACGTGGCTCTGGGAAGAAGGATAAAGGAGTTGGAGGCGCAAGTGGTGTTCTCGTCCATCCTCCCCGTGGAAGGAAAAGGCCTGGGTAGGGACCGTCGAATCGTGGAGGTCAACGAATGGCTACGCAGGTGGTGTCGGAGAGAAGGCTTTGGATTCTTTGACCATGGGATGGTGTTCCATGAAGGAGGAGTGCTGGGCAGAGACGGGCTCCATCTTACGAAGAGAGGGAAGAACATCTTTGCCAGCAGGCTGGCTAACCTAGTGAGGAGGGCTTTAAACTAGGTTCACCGGGGGAAGGAGACCAAAGCCCTGAGGTAAGTGGGAAAGCGGGATACCGGGAGGAAGCACAGGCAGGAATGTCTGTGAGGGGAGGGCTCCTGCCTCATACTGGGAATGAGGGGCGATCAACAGGTTATCTCAAGTGCTTATATACAAATGCACAAAGCCTTGGAAACAAGCAGGGAGAACTGGAGGTCCTGGTGATGTCAAGGAATTATGACGTGATTGGAATAACAGAGACTTGGTGGGATAACTCACATGACTGGAGTACAGTCATGGATGGTTATAAACTGTTCAGGAAGGACAGGCAGGGCAGAAAAGGTGGGGGAGTAGCACTGTATGTAAGGGAGCAGTATGACTGCTCAGAGCTCTGGTACGAAACTGTGGAAAAACCTGAGTGTCTCTGGATTAAGTTTAGAAGTGTGTGCAACAAGAGTGATGTCATGGTGGGAGTCTGCTATAGACCACCGGACCAGGGGGATGAGGTGGATGAGGCTTTCTTCCAGCAACTCACGGAAGCTACTAGATCGCATGCCCTGATTCTCATGGGTGACTTTAATTTTCCTGATATCTGCTGGGAGAGCAATACAGCGGTGCATAGACAATCCAGGAAGTTTTTGGAAAGCGTAGGGGACAATTTCCTGGTGCAAGTGCTAGGGGAGCCAACTAGGGGGAGCGCTTTTCTTGACCTGCTGCTCACAAACCGGGTAGAATTAGTGGGGGAAGCAAAAGTGGATGGGAATCTGGGAGGCAGTGACCATGAGTTGGTTGAGTTCAGGATCCTGACGCAGGGAAGAAAGGTAAGCAGCAGGATACGGACCCTGGACTTCAGGAAAGCAGACTTTGACTCCCTCAGGGAACAGATGGCCAGGATCCCCTGGGGGACTAACATGAAAGGGAAGGGAGTCCAGGAGAGCTGGCTGTATTTCAAGGAATCCCTGTTGAGGTTACAGGGACAAACCATCCCGATGAGTCGAAAGAATAGTAAATATGGCAGGCGACCAGCTTGGCTTAATGGTGAAATCCTAGCGGATCTTAAACATAAAAAAGAAGCTTACAAGAAGTGGAAGGTTGGACATATGACCAGGGAAGAGTATAAAAATATTGCTCGGGCATGTAGGAAAGATATCAGGAGGGCCAAATCGCACCTGGAGCTGCAGCTAGCAAGAGATGTCAAGAGTAACAAGAAGGGTTTCTTCAGGTATGTTGGCAACAAGAAGAAAGCCAAGGAAAGTGTGGGCCCCTTACTGAATGAGGGAGGCAAGCTAGTGACAGAGGATGTGGAAAAAGCTAATGTACTCAATGCTTTTTTTGCCTCTGTTTTCACTAACAAGGTCAGCTCCCAGACTGCTGTGCTGGGCATCACAAAATGGGGAAGAGATGGCCAGCCCTCTGTAGAGATAGAGGTGGTTAGGGACTATTTAGAAAAGCTGGACGTGCACAAGTCCATGGGGCCGGACGAATTGCATCCGAGAGTGCTGAAGGAATTGGCGGCTGTGATTGCAGAGCCCTTGGCCATTATCTTTGAAAACTCGTGGCGAACGGGGGAAGTCCCGGATGACTGGAAAAAGGCTAATGTAGTGCCCATCTTTAAAAAAGGGAAGAAGGAGGATCCTGGGAACTACAGGCCAGTCAGCCTCACCTCAGTCCCTGGAAAAATCATGGAGCAGGTCCTCAAAGAATCAATCCTGAAGCACTTAGAGGAGAGGAAAGTGATCAGGAACAGTCAGCATGGATTCACCAAGGGAAGGTCATGCCTGACTAATCTAATCGCCTTTTATGATGAGATTACTGGTTATGTGGATGAAGGGAAAGCAGTGGATGTATTGTTTCTTGACTTTAGCAAAGCTTTTGACACGGTCTCCCACAGCATTCTTGTCAGCAAGTTAAGGAAGTATGGGCCGGATGAATGCACTATAAGGTGGGTAGAAAGCTGGCTAGATTGTCGGGCTCAACGGGTAGTGATCAATGGCTCCATGTCTAGTTGGCAGCCGGTGTCAAGTGGAGTGCCCCAGGGGTCGGTCCTGGGGCCCGTTTTGTTCAATATCTTCATAAATGATCTGGAGGATGGTGTGGATTGCACTCTCAGCAAATTTGCGGATGATACTAAACTGGGAGGAGTGGTAGATACGCTGGAGGGGAGGGATAGGATACAGAAGGACCTAGACAAATTGGAGGATTGGGCCAAAAGAAATCTAATGAGGATCAATAAGGATAAGTGCAGGGTCCTGCACTTAGGATGGAAGAATCCAATGCACCGCTACAGACTAGGGACCGAATGGCTCGGCAGCAGTTCTGCGGAAAAGGACCTAGGGGTGACAGTGGACGAGAAGCTGGATATGAGTCAGCAGTGTGCCCTTGTTGCCAAGAAGGCCAATGGCATTTTGGGATGTATAAGTAGGGGCATAGCGAGCAGATCGAGGGACGTGATCGTTCCCCTCTATTCGACACTGGTGAGGCCTCATCTGGAGTACTGTGTCCAGTTTTGGGCCCCACACTACAAGAAGGATGTGGATAAATTGGAAAGAGTACAGCGAAGGGCAACAAAAATGATTAGGGGTCTAGAGCACATGACTTATGAGGAGAGGCTGAGGGAGCTGGGATTGTTTAGTCTGCAGAAGAGAAGAATGAGGGGGGATTTGATAGCTGCTTTCAACTACCTGAAAGGGGGTTTCAAAGAGGATGGCTCTAGACTGTTCTCAATGGTAGCAGATGACAGAACGAGGAGTAATGGTCTCAAGTTGCAATGGGGGAGGTTTAGATTGGATATTAGGAAAAACTTTTTCACTAAGAGGGTGGTGAAACACTGGAATGCGTTACCTAGGGAGGTGGTAGAATCTCCTTCCTTAGAGGTTTTTAAGGTCAGGCTTGACAAAGCCCTGGCTAGGATGATTTAACTGGGACTTGGTCCTGCTTTGGGCAGGGGGTTGGACTAGATGACCTTCTGGGGTCCCTTCCAACCCTGATATTCTATGATTCTATGATTCTATGATTTGCCTGGTTTTGGTCTCAGCTGTGACTTTTGGAAGTACTCCTCCATGATCTTAAGGTCAGATATAAGGGTCACGTCAAGTTCTTTAAAATGATGGTCATGAGTTGCAAATGCCAAATCATCATCATATGCAAACTTTTGCGCTATCATTTCTATCGCTCATATATACATCGAAGAATGTCAGAGCAAGTACAGAGCCTTGTGGTAGTCCATTATTCAAAGTATGTGGCTTGCAGATTTGATCTCTGAGGTATGAGCATCCTTCACCTATTAATTATGGTGCTCAGCAGCCTGAGAATCTGCACACAGGGGATCACTTTGGCCAGTTTCAGTAGCAGACCATCCTTCCAGATTGTGTCATATGCCACTAATAGATTAATGAAAGCAGTATCGGTCTTCTGTTTTCATTGGAATCCAGCCTCGATGTTTTAGAGAGGGCCAGGACCTGACTGCAGCATCTTCTGGGTGGTGAAAAACCGGCATGCTCCTTGGGTAGGCTGGCATCCACAATGGGCCCAATACGGTTCAGAATTGTAGGCTCCATCACCTTGTAGGTGTTGCTCAAGAGGGAGATTGGCCTATAACTAGAATGGTGATCTGCCGGTTTTCCAGGCTTTAAGATTGCAATGACCTTGGGTTCTCTCCACAAGCAGGGGATTTCACCGGTCTCCAGGATATAGGTGAAAAGCTGCATCATCCATTTCCATGCCAGAGAACCCAGGTTATATAAGAACTCAGTATAGATACCATCTTTTCCCACTGCTTTTCCCAGTTTTTTGGCTGCAATGTTGTATCAATCTCCTTAGTTGAAGAGTCCTGACTATTGGGATGATGGAGTGCATATGGACACCACCTGCTGGAGTTGATGCTGGACTTGTCTGTGATACTGTTTGTCCACTGTCTGTTTTGGTGTTCACAAAAGTTTAGCAGTGATGGCATTGGCTTTCATCTGTGACCTAGTGGCATGTAGGGAATTTGCAGCCCCGAGGTATCTCCGCACGTTGCAGGTGCGTCTGCTCGAGTGTGTGAAGTTTAGACTTTCTACGTATTTTAGACACCAATTCCACCTTGCTGCATCCAGTGACGCCAGGGGGGCTTTTCCAATTTCTGGGTCACTACACTCATCATATTTGTAGAGGAGTTCTTGCATCTCTGCAGTCCAGCAAGTGTCCATCCACCTCACCTTGCAGAGTGGAAAGTGACACACTGTTTTGCATCAAAAAGGAGGAGCATATCATTTGCCGATGCCCATGTGACAGTTCTTTGCCTGCAATGTTGTTTGTTGCATAGTCCTGTTGTGTGTGGTGACTATTAAAGTTGCCCACAAATACAGCAGGGTCCTGTGTATTCTGCAGAGCTGGATGAGGTCACTGTGCTTAAATGAGAATCAGGCCCATGCAGTTGTATGAAGAAAAGAATTGGACCCTATGACAAATCTAAGACTAAAGAGGGAGAGTACTAGTATGTTGATGAGCTTACGGGGATTCAGCTGATTGTGGTGCTTCAGTGGAATTAACAGATGCTCAACACTTCCGAAAATCAGGCCACTAATTCAAATTTGGAAAGAAAAAAAAGACAAAATATGTGACAAGGTGCTGCATGTGTAGATATCTAAGGTGTAGGGGAAAAAGGTGTCATCATTTTGAGAAATAGTATGCAACCATATAATTAAATGTATGCACAGTTAAGGTGGTGTGTTCACCTTAACTTTTCAATTTCTTTATGTCAGTCTGGTTCAGTGTGCAACCTTAATATTCTTTTAATGTAATTTTTAAGAAAATGTAATATTGATGCAACAATACTGTGGTTTGCCCTTAGTATTGTGCTGCTCACCCAAAGACAGAATACTTTAGCTTCACACATTGCTTATGTCATCAGATACAGATATTAGTTACCTATTACACTTAGATAAAAAGGAAACTGCTGGGTAGATTGTCGCACAGGGAGGATAAAGGTCTTGCTCAAGGTCATACAGCAGGTCAGAATCAGAGCTGGGAAAACAAAGCATTTGTTCTGACTCTTAACCCACCGACACTTTCTGAACTTCTGACTGATATGGGTTGCTGGAATGACCATAAGAATGTAGCAGGGCAAGTAGGTTACTTTGAATCATCTTCATCACTGTCACGTAGTACCTGAAAACATGCAGGACAGGTATACTGTCTTAATGCCCCATCAGCATTCAGCGTCCATTGTATGCTGTAGGTAGAAAAATCTAGGTACATAAATAAAGTAGATAATTATAATAATGATGCTTATTAAATATGCATTTCTATAGTGCTCATTAATAAAAGCTGAACCATGAACAACAGACAGGAAGAAAAATATCTTAGCTCACTTACTGCTGGTATCTTCTACAGCTCTCTGTGGTGCCACAGATAAGATACTTCAATGACGACATACCAAGTAGCTGAGGCAGAAAATGTTTTGTCCCACTTGCCTACTCCATTAAGTAGTGCTGAACTCTGATTTAAACTTTCACCTCTTCTCCCTCTCTAGCAGATTGTTTTCACACTCTGCTGAAACTGCAACAGCTGACATGGAGCATGTCTTGCTGATGGATCTGCACTGGCTCACACATGCTCAAATAGTTCAACTGTGTTTGAGATCATATTTGTTAGCAAAACAATCTGCCTGTGACTCTTACTTGGTAATACAAAGCAACCAAGTGATTATGGAATTCTGCTATTTCTGCTAAGGAGAGTACCTATTTTATAGGGTGGGATAACTCACCTTGGGAAAGTTGCTCAGTTAATGCAACTGTTTGGGGTACTACAGCCTCTCTTGCTGTTAGAAACTCCTGGCATAGCATTGTAGACTGTTGACAGTACAGCTCTCATGTACTATTTACAGTATAACATGCTCCAAGAATGGGGGCTAAATTCAGCTTTGGTGTGAGCAAGTGAAACTCCATTGACTATTGGGGGTATTTTGACATGTCATGGAACACCCAGGATTGAGAGCCACCTTATTACCCCCTGCTTCCAGAGTAAAGCAGTCTTTCTTGTAGTAGCTGGGTACCAGCAACCTAAGATCACCAGCCTTTCAGCCACTCAAGCACTCTCCTCTGGGCTATAGCAGCCCTAACTTTGATTTGCAGGTTACTAATAGGTGCACCCCAATCCCTGAGTCCCTTTGAATTGTTCTCATGTGAGAATTCTCATGCCACCCCCTGCCACTGGCTACTCACAGAAATCCCAGATCCTCTGCACCCAAAAGTGCAGTGCATCCAGTTTACAAGTTTTATCTTAAATCACAGCTCCTGTAAACCATGCAGCTCTTGTGAGTACTTATAATAAAACAAAAGTAAGTTTACTTAAGAAAGAATAAAGTGATTATGATGAAGCAGAGAAACCTCACACTATTATGAAATGGGTTAAAGAGAGCCTATGGGCCCAGCTAGCCCTGCCCCCCCATACCTGCAGCCATGGCAAGGCATGGAGGGGGAAGAAAAGGAGAGAACCTGGCTCAGCTCAGGGCTGACTGGCCAAGAGGCAGGAGGTAGGTCTATCTCTCTACAGGAGGGGAGCATCTCTACAAGCTGGACAGCTGCTGGGGGAGAAGCACTATGTCCCTGACTGAGAGAGACTGCTGAGGAGACTGGGAGCACCCAGCAGTGAATGAACTGTGCAATTTGACCATAAAAAACTTTGTGGGGCTAGGACCGTCCAATCTTACATCTGCCTTGCCCAGAGGGGCCTGAGGCTTTGGCACAAGGGGGTGCTACTCCAGACAAGCCAATGTTTGGACTATATGGGACCATGTCCCAAATTGAAGGTATGTAGGTAGGAAGTAACCAAGAGCAGTGGGAGGATCCTGCTGGTGTTGCTTTACACAGGGCTCTGGGCTGGAACCTGATGGAGAGGGAGGGCCCTACCACATCTCCTTAAGGGCTGAGGCCTAGATGCAAGTGGAGGCCAGAAGGTTTCCAGCCAAAGGTCAGGAACTTGGCTTCTCTTCCAGGGAAGCAAGGGGCAGGAAGTCAGGTGTGCTAACTGCTAGGCCACCTGACCCTCTGAGCACCCTATCACAGAATTTGTGGAGAATGCAGGCAGATGCCCACATCCCTGCATAAAGGAGTTAGGGGTGAGGGGGAAAATACCCCTTTCCACCCCCAAATACCTCCACCCCCAAAGAAACCTCAGGCAAAAACTCTTCCGATCGCTTAATGAAGATGGATCAGCTGCTAAAATGAATGGCTGAACAGAATGCGCAACACCAGCAGTGGTTACAACAGCTCTTTTAAAAAATGGCCAACCAGCAGCAGCAGTTGATCTGCATTCTAGCATCTCAACAGCAACTACAGTAGCAGCTGGTACAGCGGGTGGTCATAATACTACGACCATCCACTACAGTGGAGCCAGCGAGCCTCAACCCAGCCTTGGCCCCCGCTCCCATCAGGCTTACCAAGATAGGGCCTGATGACAATCCCAAAGCCTTCCTCAAAACCTTTGAATGAGTGGCCATGGTAGCCTGGTGGCCCCAAGACAAATGGGCCATTTTGCTGTCCTTTGGTCCTTTGCTAGGGTCCTTAGTGGATTGGATGGCCTAGTGGTTAATGCCTGCCCAGTCGTGGAGGCAGGGCAGGGGAGCCCAGGCCCACCCTCTCCACCAGGCTCTGACCCAGGGCCCTAGGAGGGTCAGTAGTGTTTGGCCTCTCAGGGGGATCTCTGAGCTACCCTCCCTGGGTCACTTCCTACCACTGCTTTCCTCCTTCAGCTTCTGGTCCCAGATAAGGAAAATGAAAAAGAAACCAAAGCATCAGCCCCAGCCAGGCTCAGCATATAGTCCTATTCCCTCAGGAAGGCTTCTCTGGCCCCCTTTGGCAGAAGCCTTCAGGGTACATCTGTCCTTCTCGCACTTGTGAGCTGGGTTGTTCCCTTTTCAAATCTGTCTCCAGTTGGAGCATGTTCTGCAGGGCTGGTGGGGTGGGGCTACCTGGGCCCAATGTGGGATTTGTATACCCCATCACAGCTGGCCCCAGACCTAACCGGGGTGGAGCAAACTGCATATTATTCTTTAGACCCTAGTGTGGCTCAAGAGCATGTGCAGGTCAAGGCGGCCATTCTTGATGCCATGGATATCTTTGAAGAGACGTTCTGGCAATGCTTCCATGACAAGTGGTACCCTCCGGGAGCAAGACTCCCCCTGGTTGCCAAGAAACTATGACACTCATGCTGGAGACGGCTCAGACTGGAGATGAAGATGGGAGCTCAGGTGGCTGAGTTGGTCCTACTCAAACAGTTCACCCAGATACTGCCCCCTGGGGGAAAAGACTGGGTGTTATGGCACAGTCCGGAAACCATGGTGGACACCATTTGTCTCATGGAAAATTATCTGGTGGCCAAAGCCCCCCAACCATGATGCCCCAGCAGGGACCCACTGGGAGCAAGGCCCCACACCAACAAATGAGAAAGCAGGATGTGGTAGCTGACATCTTGAGGGACTTCAACCCAATACCCCCTCACCTGGACTCAGGAGGGCCCAAGAATCCAGGGGCCATGGATACCCTGGACCAAAAATCCAGAGCCATTGATCCACTCTGAAAGACTGCCAACCCACAGGAGTTTAATAACGGAATATTGCTGGTTCCCAAACTAGGAGAATCCCACATTGAGGGGACCTCCTGAATACTCAGAGGAGGGCCTGGTTGCAACAGCAAAAACCAAGATTGGTGTTTTTCATGTGGCTTCCCAGGGCACTGGTTCCGAGATTGTCCCTATTTGGAGTGCAGCTTTGGGATGTTCTGGACCCCGGTGGCCCAAACTTGACAAGGAAACCCTGCAAAGTTACATAAAGGTGAATGGGGTAGAGGTAGTGGGGCTTGGACTCATAGTGTGGTCAGACCCTAGGGTGGAGCTCTATGGTCCCAAAGCTTGGGTTGACCTGGGGCACCATCCTATTACAATGTGTGCATGGGGACATGAAATTGTATCCCTATGTTCAAGTGACTCTAACCGTGGGTGAGTGTACAAAGTCCCTGATGGTCAGTTGACACTGGACTATTCTGGGGAGTAGTTAAAGGAGTTAACAGGATGCTTTTTGGACACAACAGCCTCCTACCTCCAGCCTTTGTTCCACCTGAACCAGCAAAACTTGTGGGTGTGAGGGAAAACACTGATTCTGGTGAAGGGTTATCCAACCATCTGGAGTTGATCCAAGGAAGACAGAGCCCTGTTCCAACTCGATGAGAAGTCCCCTCCCTTACCTGAGTCAGAGATCCTAACCCAGTTCTCAAATTTTGTTGAAGAACAACAGGTGCAAGATACATGGAGCCAAGCAAACACCTAAGTGGTGGTGGTAAATGAGGAGATCATCGAACCTCATCAAACTGAACTGTTCCCATCCTTTAAAATTCAGGGCAACCACTTGTATCACCTTGAGAAGGACTAGCAGACCAAGGAATTCCAAAACCAGCGTTTGATGCCTGGACCTTATCAGAGGGAGGTTAAGTGCTTGGCCCATGCCCAGAGGTGCTGGAACTAGGGTTGCTGGGGCACTGCCGCAACCCCTGACTTGAAGTGGTTTCTGTTATGTACAGGGTTCACAGATTGGGTCAATGGCTTTCAACACCCCCACTATACAAATTGTTCCAGCACCCCTGCCATATCTTTTGTGAGGTACCTTGGGAGGGAGAGGACACTAGCTCAAATCCTAGCCCATTTTTTTGACCCAGAGCCTATAAAGACATTCTGAATTTTTGTGCCTCATGCCCTGAATGTCAGCTTATGGCAAAGGTCCCTTGGTTCCCTTCCCACTAGTAAGCACACCCTTTGAGCACATCAGAATGGACAGTCAGCCCCCTGGAAAAGAGCTTTCCAGGCTACTGGTTCATTTCAGTACTGGTTTCAGAGTGAACTGAAGCCGTGTTAGTCTGTATTTGCAAAAAAGAAAAGGAGCACTTGTGGCACCTTAGAGACTAACAAATTTATTTGAGCATAAGCTTTCATGAGCTACAGCTCACTTCATCGGATAATAGACTATGTGACCTGGTACCCTGAGGCTATACCACTTTGTTCTATGAATGCAAAAGCAGTTGTGCCGAGCTTCTGAAGAGCTTTGCCCAGGTTGGGGTACTCTGAGAGATCATAACAGATCAGGGAACAGACTTTGTGTCCCAGATGATGAGGCAACTGTGGTGTTTGTTGAAAATCAAGACCCTCAGTATGTCCGTCCACCAAGCCCAAACAGACAGCTTGGTGGAACGATTCAACAGAACACTAAAAACTATACTTAGGAGGTTCATCATTACAGATGTCTGACACTGGGAGCAGTTGCTCCCTCCCATCCTGTTTGCTGTACGAGAGGTATCACAGTCCTCCACTGGCTTCTCATCATTTGAGCTGTTATATGGGAGGCAACCACTAGGGCTTTTAGACTTTATTTGAGAATTCTGTGAAGAACAATCACCTCAAGCTAATAACATGGTACAGTGCATCCTTAACTTGTGAAAGTAGCTTGAAGCTTTAGACTTGTTCTCTAGAGAGAACCTCTTATACAAACCCAGAGCACCCAGGTGTTTCAACCTTTTCTACAGTATTCTCTACCCAACTTGGGCAAAACCATTTAGTGACCCACAATTTTCAAACCAAACCTGGGCTTAATTCCAGAGAAAATCCACAACCTATTTCCCACAAATTGAGGGAAACTGTGAAGCAAGTTGCTAGAGCTGAGGGTAATTGAAGAATCATTTAGTGATTGGAAGAGCCCATTAGTGCTGGTTTCTAAGCCCGATGGGACCACACATTTTTGCATAGATTTCAGGAAAGTCAATATCATATCAAAATGTAATGTGTACCCTATCCCTGACTAGGTGAGGCAGAGTACATTACCACCCTGGGTCTAACCAAAGAGTATTGGCAGATTCCCCTCACACCTGAATCCTGTGGAAAAAATGGCCTTTTCCACTGCCCCTTGGTCTCTTCCAGTTCCAGACAATGCCCTTCAGATTACATGGGGTCCCAACCACGTTCCAGTGACTGATGTTCTGGGTCCTCCGAACTGTTACAACATCACGTAGGTATGCAGCAGCATAATCTACTGTTAAAACTTGCAAGACCACCTAAGACATGCAACTGCTGTGTTACAGTCCCTCAGGGGAGTTGGCCTGACAGCAAACCCTGGTAAATGTCACCTGGGTAAGAGTGAGACAACCTATCTTGGGTACACTTTGGGGAAAGGAACGGTGTGACTCTTGGTGAGTAAGGTCCAGGCCCTCCTGACATGCCCTATGCCCTCCTCAATGAAACAGGTATGCTGGTTTTTAGGACTGGCAGGATACTACCACCGATTTATTCCTGTGTCCTCAATTATTGTGGCCCCTCTCACAGACCTCCTAAAAATAATAGGCCAAAGAAGACACAGTGGACCAAGGCTTGTAAAGAGGCTTTTTGAACCTTGAAGGCCTAGCTGGGCTGAGAATGAGTCTTATATAGCCATGGAATTGCTACTACAGACTGATGCTTTGGATGTGAGATTAGGGGCCATTTTATCCCAGGAAGTGGAAGGTGATGAGCACCCACTCCTCTATATTAGCGTGAAGTTCCCAAGGGTGAGGACTTATTCTGTAATCGAAAAGGAGGCATTGGGAGTGAAGTGGGCTATGGAATCATTTTGATACTACCTCCTGAGCACTCATTTCACCTTAGTCACAGACCATAGCCCCCGACTGTGGATTCATGCCATGAAGGATACTTACCCCCAAATTATCAGTTGGTACCTGGCCCTCCAGCCTTTCTCCTTCCATGTCCAACACAGTGCTGGAAGACCCCACCTGAACACAAGATGGAGGAGAGCTGATGGGGGAGGGATGTACCCCAAATTGGGGACATAAGGGAGAGGTTGTGTAATGAAGTAGAAAAACCTCACACCAGCATGAAAAAGGGTTAAAGAGAGCCTATGTGCTGAGGTAACCTTGCTCTGCAATACCTACAGCCAATGCCAGGCCTGGAGGGGGAAGAAAAGAAGAGAACCTGGCTCATGTCAGGGCTGACTGGTGAAGAGGCAAGAGGTCTGTTGTAATATTCCTTTTTCACCTGCAAGAAGTTTGGTGGTGCCTCTGATGGTTTGCCATTGATAGTTTAGGGAGGAAGCAAGGCTGGTCAGTTGAGCCTTGCATTACCTAGCCAGCTGATTAGGGAGGAGTGGCAACTCCCTTTTGCTTAAATGGGCCATCATCCAGGCACCTCCTGGTGATTAATTTTTACTGCAAGTCTATAAAGCACACTTTCACTAGAAATATTGGATATAATATTCATCATAATATCTCATACTGATTATGAGTCTTGATAAGTTGTGAGCTTTCTGGAGATAGCTCCCATGATATCCCTTATGTATAAATACCCTGCAAGAGATGTGTTTGATGTAATGAGTGGTCAGGTCTGTGGAAAGAGCTGTTTACAAAGAACAGCAAACTCTTTACCAAAGGGGTCTTTGTGTCATAGTACACCCTCTACATGAGGACCTAGTTCTTCTCCTGCAGGATAGGAGTGGGAACTGACTTTATGGCAATAACTTTTAGCCAGAAGGAGAGTATGGGGAGAGCAGAAGGATTGGGGGAAATTGTGGACTGATCCTGCTGCCATTGAATTCAATGGCAAAACTCCTATTGACTTCATTGGTGCAAGACTGGACCCTTGGGCTCCAGGAATGAATATGTCCCATAGTCTAGAAATCAAAAAGTAGCCTGAAACCATGGCCCATCCTCTGCAGCCATGTTCAACTGGGGAGGCTATTGATGTCTAAGGGCTCATAGCATTTTGACCCATGCTGTTCCCTCCTGAACAGAAAAAATCTTTTCCGCCACGGTTGTACCTTCTATTGATCATAGTTCAAAGATCAAAGTCAAGGGTATTCTGTGACAAGCAAAGTTTAAAGTCATTCTAGGAGTCTCTCTATCCTATTGGTAATTCAGAGAAAAGTATTTGGGCAGCAAATATAGTTATAGCCACAAAATATCTTGGCTATCCATTCTCCATCATCTGTTTTGACAGCTCTTTTAACTTTAGACGGGGATGTGGTCATGCATAAAAAAACAAGACTGGATCTTGAAAATGTAGAATAACTCAGTGTCCTCATGTTTATCTGCCAGATTTGGCTATATACACACCATTCTTTCACACATAGATGATTAATTTACTTTCTCCTTTTCTCCTCTCCTACACACTGGGGGTGGTGGCTGGCCAGTGGCAAATATTAACTTTCAGGAGGATTTTGTCCCTCAGATCTAACTAGGCACCAAAAGTCTTCAATAGCATCTGAACTTTATTTATTGATAGGCTTTTCTAGGGTGTGTATCTCTGTAATATCTGAGGCAGTGGTTCTCAACTGTGGTCCACCGCTAGTTCAGGGAAAGCCCCTGGCGCACCAGGCCAGTTTATTTACCTGCCATGTCCGCAGGTTCGGCCGATCGAGGCTCCCACTGGCCGCAGTTTGCCGCTCCAGGCCAATGGGGGCTGCGGGAAGGGTGGCCAGCACATCCATCAGCCTGCACTGCTTCCTGCAACCTCCATTGGCCTGGAGCGGCGAACCGCAGCCAGTGGGAGCCGCGATCGGCCAAACCTGCGGACGTGGCAGGTAAACAATCCAGCCTGGTGTGCCAGGGGCTTTCCCCGAAGAAACGGTGGACCACAGTTGAGAACCACTGACATAGACACTTAGTGCATGGCAAACTGGGGTGTAAATCTACAGCACAGTAGCTTGCCACTCACAAGCTTTAGGGTTTATCTCCATCAGTCCTTTTGAAACTCATCCATCACTAGTTGAAATACTGCAAAATGTTTCATTTAAAGCATAGCTGCTGATACATGAATCAGCACTGGCTCTGGAGGGAGGATGATTATAAGATAATTTGGCTTGATACATCAAGCCATTGTATCTAGAAAGCAGTTTAAAAGAGACAGTGAATAGGAGAGGTACTAAAAATAATACAAAATAACTGGCTAATCATTTTGACATGAGCACAATAATTTATACATTAAACTATGTACTATAATGTACAGAGAATGAAAAATTGAAAACAATGTTTTCCCTTGTACTACAAATGTTACTATTTAAATAATCATGAATAAAAGAAAATTCCTTAAAATTTCACGTTGTTCACATCCAAAACTTGTACCATTTGTTCCCCTCCTTCCCAATTTGAGAACATAAAAATTATTCATAGTTTAAGGAAACTCACAAGAGAGAAAATATTATTTCTGTCCTCAAATGTTTTTTTCTTCATTGCAGTAAGCACAAACCTAGAAATTAATTTAAAAAAAATCTAGAACTTTCACCTCTGTAATGACCTTTTCCTTTCCCCTTACTGCATCCTTGGTTATTTTGTTGACTCCAGAGTATGGAATGGGGGAGCAGTTGTAATAAATCCACAAAATAATTACTCCCCATTTGCTATATTACACTTTATTTATAGTCCCTAGTTGTTAGTTTATGTTAAACCTGTGCCCCCTTTTAATTCCCACCCTGGAGAGTGGACATACAATATGTAACTACTGTTACCACACCAATTTTTTCCATAGCATTTTAACTCAATATTTTTCAGGAGACATGGCAAATTTTGTCATTTCCCCCCCCCCCCATAAAATTGTTTTGGTGTGGAAAGATTTGAACTGTGTGGCAGATGGTCTTCAAACTTCACAATGTGTTGCCACCAAAGGTAGAATTAACATTTCAGGCATTATCCTAGTAGCTTCCCTGTAAAGCCTAATAATTGTTTAGTTTATGGACCCAGGTAACATCACTCACTCCATCATGCCTCTGGAAAAATCTATGGGAAGGGAAAAGGCATCTGGCAATTCCACAAGGTTCACCTCCAATTGGAGGTATGTCTGAAGCTAGATTATAATGATTATTTATGTATATATTGTTTGTAGTAGCAGCCACAATGTGGCTTTTCAGACACAAAGAAGAGATTGTTCTTAACCCAAGGAACTCAAAGTCTAAGGATAGATGAAATAGGTCAGGGAAGGGGAACAACAAAAAGACTTTTCTAAACAAATCAACAAAATTCACTGTAGGCAGCATGGCAGAAGTGGGTTTTTAAAAAGTGCTTAAAGGTGGTCAGGCTAGCGTCCTTGCCAATGAGCTCAGAGAAGTCAAACCATAGATATTTCCATTCTCCACTATTTATCTGCTTCTGGTATGATACTTCCTTTTAGATGCCCACAGACAGTTCCCATGATTATGTCTTTTCCCCCCATTCAGTTTAGACCTTACTCGTAATGTTTGAATTTAGCAATGGGGTCTGGGCAAAATCCTTCATCATATACAAAGAGCTTATCACCATAGTACATAAATGCAGCACATTGATTTTAAACGCATGGGCTAATATTTACTCCTGTTCAAAGGGCACCTCTTAAGTCCCACTTAAACTTGCAAAATAGTACATAAATGGGACATAAATGGTGTATTGTCCTTGTGCTGGTCTGCTGCAGTGGGGTGAATTTTGCATTCCGTGGGCTGGCTAGGTGAGGGGTTATTGTTTCTCTGTCCTACTCTGAGTGTTATCAGCATCCCTAATATCAGTTCTCCAGATTACACTAGCTTCAGCCTGGGCCTTCTGTCTAACCTGCCAAATGTTATCTGATTCTGGTTCTTTGGAGATGTAATATTGAAGACTTGTCTTTTATATAAAAATTAAAACCTCTGGGTATGTAATGAACACAAGGGGACAAATTCAGCCTCTGTGTTAACTCCATAAGCTTCCATCAAGTAACATAATGAAGTTGACCTGTATTAAAAAAGTTGATATGTCTAAAGTTTTGAGCTTACTAATGATATAGGAGAGAGTGTATTGCCTAACATAATGACTCCAGTAGGCAGAGTGGGAGTACAAATGGGAGGGAGTTATATCCTAGGGGAGTAGTTGTATTAAGCACAATATGGAGCTTAACTCTGTCAGGTGATTCATACAGGTCTCTGCATTCCTTTGGTTGCAGTCCCAAGGCAGTGATAAGTCCATCTGGAATGAGCGTACACCAGTTGACCAGAGAGGGCCGAGAACTGTAATTTTCTGGACCATCTTCCCAGAAAATTATATCTCAACAGTGACTGAGATTAGCCCAGCATGGGCCAACACTAGGTTAGTTTGGAGATATACTGATTCAGTACTTCTTACAGGTGGCATCTGCCAGTGTGGCACCAATGGGGCCCTGACTGGAATTTAAAGGTGCCTGTCAGGAAGTGTATACCCCAAAAGGAGCAGCTATTTTCATAAAATTGATTAAAATCCACACAGAAGAATCATTGTATCACAGTACTGTCCAGGAAAAAATGAAAACAACCTACATTCACAGGTGTTTCATAAAGTAAATGGCATGGCTTAGCCAAGTTTAGGCATGGCTAACAAACAAATCAGAAATTAGTGTTGCTAATTGCACAGAACCTGATTAAACCTTTCCACCTCTGAAATAGAAAACTTCTGCTCACAGTGGGTTCTACTGCATTGTTTGGCTATTATAAATTTTTTTGGTAATACACCTCTGCTGATTTGCAGTTAGATAACTATCTGGCTTGATGCGAGACAGAATTAAGATATAAGTGTTTTGATAGATGTGTTTTCAGCAGATTTTTAGAAAGGGTTGCCAGAATTTGGCCCATGATGGCTAGTGAGTTGGATATATTATATTATTATTTTATATTGCTATATTATTATTATGGATAATGGCTGACATAGTGAGAATTCTTATGTTAAGGGCAACTGGAGAGTTAATATAAAATAGTAAGCCAGGGAGTCATTTTGCATAAAATTCTAACTTTGAGTGTAAATTTTATGTAAGCGAGAGTAATGATTTTAAGGAGTAATTATAGAGCTCTGAAACACCTCCCCAGAAAATGATACCTCAAGCTGGACCTGAAACAAACTTTTTCTGAGGTTCAAAAGTATGGATGACTTTGTAAGAAATATAGTTTCCATTTGTGTGTGTCCCTTCCCTTTTTGGTTCCAGCTGGGAACACAATTGGAAATACCAAAATACCATGAGAAATATTGTTCTTGTGGTACTTCCAGCCCAAACCCAAGCAGGAAATATTATGAATCTTCCAATAAATCATGTTTTTATGAGCTTCCAGCCCAGTGTTGCAAGCTCAAAAAATTTGGATAATAAACCCAACCTCACAAGTTCATCTGAATCAAACTTCTGAATCTCTTGAGGCTCACCTTTAATATTCCTAAATCTCATGATATCTTTAGAGGCTTTCAGCTGCCTATTACGGTTGTATTGCTTTGAAACAAATGTTTCTATCGTGTGACAGGGTCGGGCCAGATGGCTATAGGAGAATAATAGAAGGCAGATATATTAGCCCCAGGCTAAGTAGGTCCCTTTTCCCTGGGTAAGGTAACAGGGGAGGTTCCAGAACAATCAGGAACCTTCTGGAGATACTTAAGACAGGCTGATTAGAACACTTGCAGCCAATCAAGAAGCTGCTAGAATCAATTAAGGCAGGCTAATCAGGGCAACTGGGTTTTAAAAAGAAGCTCACTGCAGTTTGTGGTGTGCGTGTGAGGAACTGGGAGCAAGAGGCAGTAGGAGCTTAAAGTGAGAATGCGGACTGTTGGAGGACTGAGGTGTACAAGCATTATCAGACACCAGGAGGAAGGTCCTATGGTGAGGATAAAGAAGGTGTTGGGAGGAGGCCGTGGGGAAATAGCCCAGGGAGTTGTAGCTGTCGCACAGCTGTTCCAGGAGGCACTCTAGACAGCTGCATTCCACAGGGCCCTGGGCTGGAACCCAGAATAGAGGGCGGGCCCGGCTTCCCCCCAAATCCTCCCAACTCCTGGTCAGACACAGGAGTAGTTGACCTGGACTGTGGGTTCAGAAAAACGGCCAAGCTGAGGGTTGCTGTGAAGCTCCAAGGCAAGCAAATCCACCAATAAGCGCAAGACCCACCAAGGTAGAGCAGGAACTTTGTCACAACAGCTAGATATAGATAGATATGCACGTAAGAGGAAGTATCAATCACATTTTCTTTCCATTCAAAAGTCAAACCACACTTTATTGAAACTATTGAAAAACCATCAGGTCTATGTGATTGAACAAAAAGAGTTTCAATATACTTTGGACAAATTTTCACTATTGCTCTGTTTTTAAGTAACAAGAACACTTAAAGAACACTTCCTGGGGTCAGAAAGGAGTAATGGATGGAAACGGAAAAGATCAAACCTCTATACATTGTCCTGCAGTAACACACACAACCTGATGCCAGTTGTGTAATCTTTAACATTTAAGTAGAGCTGGGTAGGAAATATTTTTCACATGCCAAATCAGGATGAAAAGTCAAAATCTTGAAAATTCTTGCAAATTGGATCTGGTCACTTGGAATGTTTTATTTAGATAATTTAAAAATGTTTTGTTTCAATTTTGACTTTTTACATTTTTTAACCCTTTTACTATAAATTAACTAAAATTTTCAAATGAAAAGTTGTTTCAAACCAAATAATTAAAATTTTCAGTTTGAACATGTCAACAGTATGAAACTTTTTTCAAAAATTTCTTGAATCAGGAGACTTGTCGAAACTGACCTTTTCCTGCAATCGTTTCAGTATCAATGAATTGCCATTCCAATGAAAAAATATTTCACTGGATAATTCCCAGCCAGCTCTGCTTGTAAGGACTCTGTCTACTCTAGGTTGACTACCAATTACTGAAAATAGTTGTTAGCAAAGGTTCCCTTGCTTCCCATCAGCTGATATTGAAGATAGTGAATATATATGGGACCAAACCGTTTTGACCACTCTTACAGAAAGTGTTATTGAGCTCTGGGATTTTTGTATCCTTTAAACTGTTGCTTAACAAATGCTATTACTGGATGACCGCCAAACTTGAGAAATACCCATGTGTAGTAACCTTCTAGGTTCTAGTAAGAGAACAAAGGCACAACTCACCTTCTTGAATTTCTGTTCTTGCCATTAGATGAGGGCTTCTCAAACTTCATTGCACTGCAACCCCCTTCTGACAATAAAGTTATTACATGACCCCGGGAGGGAAGGGTCAGAACCTGAGCCTGGCTGCCCAGGTGGGGGTGGAGCTTGGACTTCAGCTTCAGCCCTGGGTCCTAGCAAGTCTAATGCTGGCCCTGAAGACCCAATTAAAATGGTGTTGCGACCCACTTTGGGGTCCTGACCCACAGTTTGAGAACCGCTACATTAGAGGGTGCTGAATCATCATTCAGATTGCGAGAGAGGCTAGAAATATATCCTTCACCAGCTCTCAGAACTATTGTGTGTTTTGCTGTGGAATTGTCATTTCTTTGTTTTCTGTATGCTGCACCTTTAAATCTCTAAATTCTCTGCTTTTTGCTGAGATAGGCTGCTATTTTGCATTTAGTTCAATGCAGACTCACAGAAAACAACACATGCTTTCATGAAGACTTTACTTTTGTTCTTGTCTTTTTGTTATCCTCATCTACAATGTGACTGTATCTGCATGCCCTTTCATTTGGAAAAAACCTTAAGAAGAACTGTTTCCTGAGCTAGGAGTTTGAAGGGACAGGGGCCTTTTGAGACATTTTTCGTGGTATGTGGGCAAAGGGCAACACTAACTTTGTTACAATGTGTGTGACTGATTCTCCTGAAATTCAAATGCTTAATGTTTAGCGGCTTGTGCTTACAAAGGTTTTGCAGTTCTAGTTCCTCTTGAAGCTGATTATGTGATTATGATTATTATCAAATTATGATTATTTAACGATTATGTGAGGATTACCATTTGCTTAAAAATAAAACCAAAAACTTTTTGCTGACTTTATGAATTTCTTCAGACATGTATATCATAAGAAAATGGAATTTTGAATAGAATTGTCTGCTATGGGCTGTAAAAAGGTCTGCTAGTACAGTTAGAGTTACGAATTTCCATAATAGATCCCTTGTTTCAGGAACTTAGTATTTGGCCATATGCAGTATCTTTGGGTAGGCCATGAGCAAATTAAAGGAAATATATGCCTAAAACTAGCCATTGATTTTTGCATAAAACACTTTAACAGAAGTACTGTCTGCAAATCAATGGCACAATGTTGGCGTATTTGGCTTGAACCATTTTTATACTTATTAATACCCAAGTCCTTCTTCCGTGGAAGGCTGTGATAAAACTCCCATTGACTTAAATGACACAGGACCAAGCCCTAAAATACAGACCCAGTTTAGGATATTTTTCAACTGACAGATTAGAAGCTCTTAGTATATGATTTGTTAGGGACTTTTTCTATTAAAAGAAAATGAAAACAGCGAAGTTAACATTTCAGAATTGGCTAGTGATGATGTCTATTTGGAAATAATGATTTATGGCCTAGCCCCATATTCCTGTTGTGAAACCTTGTGACGGGAATAAAATAAACCAATATTACCAGTATGTGCTTCACAAATATTCTCAAAGCACATTTACATGATAGAACATCATAACTTCAAAGGAAAAACAGGATAAGCTAAGGACTGAATGCCAAGCTGGAATTTCTGCTTTCTTGTAGAATTTCCTTGCCTTTGTGGGTATAAATTAAACCCTCCTCACTTTGATATGCTTTTGTGTGGCTTAATAAATTTAACTTGCTTGATTTTTAGGTTATGTATAACATGCTAACATTTTTATGCCATATAGTAAACAGAAGTGCTAGTTTCTGAATAAAGATAATAAATTATGTTATGAAAATTTACATCAAATCAGCAACTTGATACATAGTGCTGTCTACTCAGTACCAAAGCAATCCTTTGAGATGTGTTGTGCTTTTCAATGGATAGCATTATAACATTGAATCAACTCTTGTTAAACAACTGCTAATGATCCCAGATTTAAGGTTGCATGTTCCCCACTACTTGTGTTGTCACAGAGAAGCCAAAGCTGGTGGAATTGAGTTTCTCTGAGATTGGGGGGCATGCATATTCTGTGATAGGGATCTTAGTACATTCCTTTAGACATTACTGGCTTCATTTAAATAATTTGGACAGGCCCATGTTGGTAGTGACCAAAAATTTTTCCCATCCAATGGTGATTTAATGGCCTGTGAAACACCAGTTTGATAGTCTAAGTCCAGTTCCCAGTGGGCAACATAAAAATAAAAAAAGCATCAGCAGTACAGAAGGCATTTGCCATAACTGGCACTAATAGACCACCAGGTTGACAACCAAAGTGGGGAGGCAAATGATTGATAGGGCAAAGAGAATGAAATATCATCTTAAATCTACAGAGAATTCCTTTGTGTCAGGTCCGGACCACAAGTGTGGGGAAGCTTATACTATTCTCTGTATTGTACCTGTTCTGTACAGACACTGTAGAAGACTTCCAACCGTAAAAGACTGTCAATTTGAAATCTTTCACGAGTATTAAAGTAGCAAAATAAACTCTAGGTTTTCATTTTAGAGAAATAAAAGGTAATCTAAAAAAAGAAGGTCCTCTCTATGCATCTGGACTTTTTCTGCTAGGTGTTATCCGAATAAATCAATTTAGACAGTTCCTGGAGTCTTGGTTTATTACTGTGTTATACAGATATTGGATATTTCACACTGGAATCAGTCACCAGTACTCAAAGGAATTACATTGGTGTAAGAGAGATTTGAATCAGACCTACTAACTTTACTGCTTCAGTAATTACAGAGGTCTGTCAAGTACTCAGTTACCAAATCTGCACATAAAATAAGTGTCAAGAAGCTCTGTTTGGGACGTGTGTCTGCTCCAACCTAGAGACATTTGGAGAAATCATCTACAGATTTTATATGTGAACATATATATACACAGTACATATATATACAGACTGGGTCAGACCAAAGGTCCATCTAGTCCAGGAACCTGTCTTCCGACAGTGGCCAATGCCAGGTGCCCCACAGGGAATGAACAGAACAGGTAATCATCAAGTGATCCATCCCTTGTCGCCTATTCCTAGCTTCTGGCAAACAGAGGCTAGGGACACCATCCCTGCCTATCCTGGCTAATAGCCATTGATGGACCTATCCTCCATGAATTTATCTAGTTCTTTTTTGAACCCTGTTGTAGTCTTGGCCTTCACAACAACCTCTGGCAAAGAGTTCCACAGGTTGACTGTGCGTTCTGTGAAGAAATAATTCCTTTTGTTTGTTTTAAAACTGCTGTTAATTTCATTTGGTGACCCCTTGTTCTTGTGTTGTAAGAAGGAGTACATAACACTTCCTTATTGGGATTATGTGTAAGCTTTATATTATACTAGTTTACACACGACATTGTATGATGTCATCTGATGTTACGTATGAGGGACTATAAAACAGTACCACAAAACTATGAGTAACATTTTCAAAAGCACCTAAGTTAGGCTCCTAAGTGACTTTGGTGCTTTTGAAAATTTTACCCATTGTATATTGACCGTCTCATAAACAAACTAGGGAAATATAGCCTGGAGGAGCTACTATAAGGTGAGTGAATGACTGGTTGGAAAACCAGTGTAGTAAGCAAGACATGAGAAATAATTTTTCCACTCAATTCTGCAGTGATTAGGCCTCAACTGGAGTATTGTCTCCAGTTCTGGGAGCCACAGTTCAGGAAAGATGTGGACAAATAGTCCAGAGAAGAGCAACAAAAATGATTAAAGGTCTAGAAAATATGACCTATGAGGGAAGATGGAAAAAAATGGGTTTGGTTAGTCTGGGGAAGAGAAGACTGAGAGGGGACATGATAACAGTTTTCAAGTACATAAAAGGTTGTTACAAGGAGGAGGGGGAAGAATTATTCTTTTTAACCTCTGAGGATAGGACAAGAAGCAATGGGCTTAAATTGCAGCAAGGGAGGTTTAGGTTGGACATCAGAAAAAACTTCCTAACTGTCAGGGTGGTAAAGCACTGGAATAAATTGCCTAGGGAGGTTGTGGAATCTTCATCATTAGAGATTTTTAAGAGCAGGTTAGACAAACACCTATCAGGGATGGTCTAGATAATACTTAGTCCTGCCATGATGGCAGGGGACTGGACTAGATGACCTCTCGAGGTCCCTTCCTGTCCTATGATTCTATGATCTCTGTATGTTTCAGATATACGGTGCCTATATAATGGATGATGAGTGATCATGTAAACTATCTTTTGCTGGAACTACTTGAAGTCAGATTTTGTATACTGGAATGATTAAGTCCTATATTGTTACTAGAGATGAGCAAATGACCAACACATAATAATTTATTCTGTTATTTATCTCTCTTTGGTTTTGGCAAACATCACACCTTGTCTGTAGGCTATGCTGCAATACTCAGATTATAGAAGCTACTGAATGAAGTGAGAATGGAAGCTTGATTTTTCGAAGGTTTTTCCAAACATGGAAGAAGGTACAAAGATGGATGTGAGACAGGTGATAAAAGGGACTCTGAGACTGGACTCTTTGCTATACCAGAAATGGTGGTGGGGTATTACATGGGATATTACATGTTAACACTTTTGATTTTCTGGGACCCTTTATTCATGGAAGTTTTCATGGAATAAAGTTTTCATGGAATAAAGGGGCCCAGAGAATCCTGAAACATGATCCTGAAACAATCGAGCATTCAACAGTTTTAAACAAGGTTCACATTTTTTTGCACAGAGATCTCAGCTGCTTAGTACCATGGCAAACACACCATGAAAAATCCTTTAACCTTCTATTAAGGATACAGAAAAGAAGCTAAAAGTTAAAGCATTTGAAAGGTAAGGTATTAAGTTAGGCTTTCATTTTAACAACATCTCTTGTTCTCTTTCCCTTTATCTGGACAGAGTTTTTAGAAGGAAAACCCTCCTTGTTTGACAGTCTCTTAGATGATATTAAAGATGGTAATAATGGTCCTTTTTGTGGAAAAGAGAAAAAGTTAGTTGAGATTAGCTGGAGCTGTTGTTATTGCTGTTGTTGTTAAAGCCTGATCCTATTTCCTAGAACACAAAAAGGGAGAGGAAAGAACAGCAAAGATAGAAAATGCAGCTTCTGTCTCTGGTGTTTACTTTCACCTAAACCTCACTGTGGAAAAATACAGGTTCAGTACATGGTCTTATCAGCCTCTCTGAGACCTGCCAAACTTGTACCAGCATTGTGGTGTTTAGAGCATTGCATTTAGCTGTCTCTTTCTGGCCACAGGCTTACAGCAGTTTTGCAAAATTTACAGTCTTGGCTGGCTAAACCAGACTCTTATTAGACAGAAGAAAAAAATAAAGACAAAGAAGAAATGTTGGGAAAGAAAAGAGACACACTCTGTGTGTGTGTGTGTGTGTGTGGTCACCAGGGTCCCTCCCTCTGACCTGGTCTGGTCAGAACATCTCTCATGATTAGGATGTAGAAGATCGGGGGTCCCAGGAGGTGGTGGTGGTGGCAGCCCTGACAGTGAAGCTTGCTCCTTCCCGTTCTCTTGCCTTTCACATAGCCAGCATCATGGTTGTCCTTCCTTCCTCCCCAAAGTCTCTTTCTGAGGACCCAAAAATGGGAGTGGTGGGTGGAATAGCCCATCCACTTACTATATTGTCTATGAATTAGTCCTAATTTCCAACACACCAATCTTAATTTCCTTTTCTTGTTTACTAGGCATGATCTTAACACAGTCCTTAAATTATATCTTCAGGCCTTTTTGTTTGGACAAATTCAGCCTTTCTGCTTTCCTTTTGCACCTTTTCCAAACAACAGTTGTTATAGGTTATTATTGTGACATCTTATGATTCATACACTTTTTACCACTGAGCTCACAATTAGGGTAAATTTCTAGGCTCAATTATCACTGCAGTGCTGAGGGGGAACATGAAAGGAGAGTGGGTGAGAGATATAGGAAGAGGGAGGGTGCTGCATGATGTGGAGCCTTCAGAGCAAGGACAAGATATTCAAATTTGACATTGTGGACCCAGTGAAGGAACTCAATGATGGAGCTGACAAGGTCATAAAAATAGGCATAAAAGGCATACCATTGGTAGCAGCATTTTGGATAGATTGGAGAGGGCAAGATTAGTATCAAAAAGACATGAGAGCAGGCGATGGCGGTAGATGACCAGGGCATGGACCAGTGCTTTGGTTGTGAGAAAAGCGAGGAAGGATTAAATTTTTGAGATACTGGAAGGAAGACTTGGTTATGGACTGAATGTGGCATTGAGGAGTGGTAGATGGCCTTGAGGTTGTTGGGGATGGATGACAGAAAGCATGTGAGTGCAGTCATGGTGAAGATGGGGTAGCAGAGAAGGTTTAGGAGGAAAGATCAGGAGTTCAGTTTTGCCATGTTAATCTTGGGATGACAGCAGGCCATCGAACATAAAATGTCAGAAACAATGAGACATATGATATTAAACAGGATGGTAGGCAGTCTGGAGAAAGAGACTGGAGAGTTAGAATAATGGAGAAGATAGTTAAACCCATGCAATTGGATGAAATTGCCCACTGAGAAGTTGTAGCTGCAAGAGAGGGTGTAGGATAAATACCTGGTGAACTCCCACAGAGTGTTGGAGTGGAGTGAAATGGGGTGGTATGGAGGTGGATCCGCAAGAGAGATCCGAAGTCTTAGAGAGGTAGCAGGAGAGAACAGTGCCATGAAAACTCAGGGAGAATAGAATGTCCAGATCTTAGAATCATAGAATATCAGGGTTGAAAGGGACCTCCAGGGGTCATCTAGTCCAATCCCCTGCACTTATGGCAGGACCAATCCCAAACTAAATCATCCCAGCCAGGGCTAAATCATCCCAGCCAGGATGGAGGGAGTGGCCATCAATATCAAAGGCAGGGTAGAAGTCAAAGAGAATGAAGATAACATACAGGTTGGGGCTGGGAAATAAAGAACAGTCTCACACCAGCAATGTTGTGCGTATAACTCCTTTATTACAGCATGGAAAAAAAATGGCCACTTGCTAATATGGGTGTCTATTCTCACGGAGTTTTGCAATCAAAGAAAGTCAAACAATTTACTTGGATTGGTGACAACTATTTAACAAACCAGTTCCTGCAGTTTTATGGCAGTGTCCTCTGGACAATTTCTCTCAAAGGAATAAATATCTGCACATGCTGAAGCACCCGGACAAACTCATTTACTAACTCTTTTGGTGATAGCAACTTGCAGTTCTTGCTCAGAATTCTTTCTGAAATTGTCTTATGTCCATTAATCCCATTCATATCACCTAAATACCACAGTGATTGGCACCTTACAAATACCTAGGCAGGTAGATCTGGATTCTGTGCAACAAAATACTGTATATGTACATTAGCCGTATTCAACAAGTGAATTCTGGATTGCATGCTGTAGTTCTGTGTCTATGTCTTTTGTGAATATTATAATTGCTTTGAATTCAAACATGAAAATATAACCTATAAACATACAGATACATAGTAAAAACTTGTAGTAATTTGAAATCAGTATATTGAAGATATAATTAAAAAGGACTTTCAAATATGATTTTTAAGAGACTGATACCATTCTGTAGCTATCATCAAAGCCACTATGTCAATTGCATCACATGGCTGAAAGTTAGACTGATTTTCAGCCATGTGATGCTATTTTATCACCCCCAGGACAAAGGTTAAGCCCTCCCTTTCTTTTTTCTATTAGTCACTTTAGTTTCTCTGGTCCTTTTACTTTGATACAGCTAAAATTCCTGATGATTATAGTGTTAAGAGTTTTTATAATCCAGTTGGTGCTTCTGTGATGAACTCTTCTATTGTGCTGCATGTAACAGAAATACCTTCACACAATGAAACAATCATTCTTCCCAGGCAGGGCCTTAATATCTTGATTCTCATCCCACAGCAGGTTTGGCAGGGAACAAATTCCCTAGTTTGCTGAGGGCAGTGGCTAGCATAATCTTTCTCCATTTAAAAACATTCTTTAACTTTAGGAGAAAGGGTTTCTACCTCCAAACAGTAACTTTAGCTGACAGAGGGGTTTAGAGAGTATATGAACTTCAGCCTGTTGAAACTCCCCTACATAAACTTTCTTGAATATTTTTATTACAGTACAAATATTTTACCTCCCAGTTTCTTTATAATGGTACAAATATATTTTATTTTGTTTTCTAATATGTATATTGTG
Source organism: Dermochelys coriacea (assembly GCF_009764565.3). Lineage (NCBI taxonomy): Eukaryota > Metazoa > Chordata > Testudines > Dermochelyidae > Dermochelys > Dermochelys coriacea. The sequence goes on along the minus strand of NC_050069.1, from coordinate 43,214,609 downwards.
TACTAGTTGATTCTGAATCTGTAGTTTATTTTTAATAAGAATGAATACATGTATTTTTGGAATAGTGACATAATTGTGTAAAACAAATTGTGACAGAGGGTTTTATTTAAAAAAAAAAAACAGCCTTAATCCAGGCTCTGGATTAAATGGCCAGAATAAATGCAGTGCAAGGACAATTATTTGCTGTTATATGAGGCCGCAGAAGGCCAGATCCTTAGCTGGTGTAAATTAGTATAGATGGAGTTACACCAAGTTAAACCAGGTAGGATTTTGACTTGTAGATATCTAACTAACCACCTGGTTCATGATTGCAGTTGGGTAGTTAAATGCCTATTTGCTTTCATTTGCACCTGAAAACAATTGCACTTGCAGGAACAAAATGAAGCTACAAAAAAGGAAGGCAGGTTTTACACTTTAGGCTTAAAATATTCTCACGCTTTCTATCTATATTTACAGAATTTGCGAGGCGGGGATGGGAATAACATTATAGTTAAGCATATAGAAATAAAAGAATATCACATTTTAAATTTTATGTTAGATTTATATTATATTCATGTCCAGTACCCAAAAGTGGGCTAGTCTATCATTGCAAATAAGACGCTAGGCCACATTCACAGCTGGTGAAATCACTTGAAGGTGACTTCCATGGAACTGCATTGATTTACACCAGCCAAGGATTTGGCTGATGGTCTCTGCCATGAAGAGCTTACACTCTTACTTCATATATGACTTAAGTAAAGGGGAAACAAAATAATAGGGAGGAGAAGAGCGAGGGAGGCTAAGGATGACAGTAGTAAGAGAATGCAGTTATTTAACAAAGCCTGACAGGGTAAAACCTTTTTTCATCAGGATGAAGCTATAAGATTTGAGTCTCTACTCAAGTACACAAATTCCAGCCAGTTTAACTCCTACCGGACAGATCCTTAGCTGGTGTAAATTGGCATGTGCTGATTTGCCAGGTGAGGATCTGTCCTATTGATTTCAGTGGAATTACTCCTCATTTAGAACTGTGTAACACAGAACAGACTCAAGGTCATAATAATTCAATGTGATTTATAATAATTCAACATGTGATTCCAAGCTGTAAAACCATTCACACAATTTGAAAGTGTAAAAAGCTGTTGGTCACAATTTCACATTGAATTTTAGCTGTTACTAAGGTTTGTTTTTAAAATGTCTATTGTTTAAAAGTGGTTTACTGTACACTGTACTTCTATTTTTCCTGACAATGCATGTCTTAAACATAAGACAGAAGGGAGACTTAATGTTATGTGAAAGGATTTTCCTAGGGTAACTGTATTCATTCTTTTCTCAAACTGAGCAAATAACTTTGATCTGTCAACTGTGAAAAGTAAACTGGGTGTGACCTTCCGTCATCGGCTAATCATCTCATTTAATGACATCTGTTAACTTTGTTCTGATATTAGATCATGGTCTTTCTTTGTACTGTCAAGATTTTTCATCCAAGGTCTAATTATTTCACTTTTTGTGTATAAGGATATCTTGGGAGTCAGTTGAGTTTAGTATGAAGTTCATCATTTTGTGTATCAAATTTCTAGAACTGATTGCAGCATTTCAGTGTATCTCATACGCACAACGCGTCTTTGACTAAATAAATCAGCTTTAAAGTTCAATACTATACACACCTTGTCCCAGGGCTGTGTCAGTCTCTCTCTTCCCCTCTATTTATCATACTTTCTTGCTCACGCTGTATTTATTTCTGCTTTTCATCTGAAATGTTGGTTGGTGGGTGGGTGGGGGGTAGAATAGTTTTCACCCCAAGAGGATAAAATAGCTCAAAGCAGTTGACATATGTAATGACTAGCCCTGAACTCTACCACAGTAAAGCCTAATGGAGGAAGAAAAATAACCTCTCAGGCAATTCCTTACCCCGTTTTTCATCTTTTAATAGCAATAGAGGCCTCGGCACAGGACGTTTGTTGGGGACTAGTTGGGGTTAGTGCCCTGAGTGTCACTGGCCATCATCTTTCCCCAGGCAGCCCTTAATCTCTCGGGGAATGTATATGTCTTGACTGCTACTGCTTATAATAATTGTCCTTATACTAAATCAACCTGCATAGGCTTATTGTAGCAATGTTCATGTCCTCATCTTCAAGGTCCTCTTGGATTCAGCTGCATCTTAAATCTCTGGTCTCGGCTCATCACATTACATTCAATAGGACTTTTCCATAGAATTTCTGTCTTTTGGGTCCCAATCCTGCAATTTGTTCCATGCAGAGCCCCATGTAATAACCTTAACTTCTAAAGGATTTAGCTCCTCCTATATTTATCTAAGTGAAAATTTCTCCTAGAGCAGGTGATTGTTGGGCCTAGTTCCTCCCTTTTCCTGCCTGTGCAACACCAGTGGAGTTGGTGGGATTGCACAGGTGAGACTGAGGAGAGAGTTGGTCCTGGTTATGTTTTTGAAGCTGTATAATAATACACATGAATGAGAAATTTGATACATGGTCTTATCTCATAGTAGTATAAACATTCCACAGAAAGCCTGCATATGCCACTCAAACTTTTTACTCTGTGATATCATCCATCAAGGTCAGGACTTACTTAAATTAGTCAAGTGCTTTAAGCATTTTGGGAAATCTGTATCTTAACTGTCCAAGAACAAAGGCATTGAGCTGCCAAACCAGCATTCCTTTGTAATACTAGCTTTTGCTGAACAAAATTTCATTTGGTAATATGTAAATTCTCATTCATTCTGTGCCAGATTCAGGTAAGAGGAAAATGCTTGATCAGCTAAATCTCATCTGGAACTCAGCATAAGGACCAATAAACCAATCAACCTGTACTGCATCTTTGATCAAATAAGTACCAAAGTCTTCAGGTACCTGCCCAGGGGGTGACCAGATTACCATCAAAGACCACCAGATGCATAATTCCAAATAAACAATCAGAGAAGAGCACTGTTATGACATGGACATCCAGTCCATTGCCCTGCCAGTGGAGGATTGTTTCCTCCATTACATTTCCTAGTGTATTTTTCAGTCTAGGTTTTAATGTTCCATGGGATGCAGCCTCCACCATTTTCTTTGGGAGACTCTTCCATAGCCCAACATTTCTCACAGCCAAGAAGGGTTTTATTTCCCCCCTGATATTCAGCTTAAATTTCAAATGGGCATTTCACCTGTATCTAGTATAGGATCCAGTTCTAGATAATAAAAGTGGCTAAGCAAAAAATGAAGAGAAGATAGCAAGACTGCTGTTAAGAGGTTTTCAAATTACATAACATTATAAAACAAATATTTCAGTCATGCTAGCATCACACTCTGTTTTTAAAAAGTATCATCCATGCTCAGAGGTGATTGAAGGTAAAGAAGAAATATAAGGCTACTACATTTCACTCTTGTTTTCCTTTGTTTGAATCAATTTAATATATTTATATAATATCTAATCTCTCTGAGCAATTTGTGTTATCTAGTTTCTGCCATTTTGGCATGCATTCTTTTGCAATGTAATAGATGTACAGCCTGTAGTTCTCCTATTCTTTATTAGTGCTTATTATCACAATTAGTAGATTCTGATGGTTAGTTAAAAGCTTGAGAATGACCTGAAAGAGGTTAAATAATGGGATTTTAGTTTATAGATATGTGTCTAATTGCAAATGTTTGGGTTTTTTATACTTATTGGAACTTTTGAATATAATCTTGCAAAATATTACCTTCTGCAAATCAAGTCTACACATTCTCAGTTATTTTAAAATAACTTCACATGCTACTTTATTACAGATGTCATGAGCTTCAGGTCTCAAACCCAGGCCCATAAGATTCGGGGGCACACTCTAATCCTGCACCTGGCAGCCTGCTGGCAATAGTTTACCTAGGGCTCAGGAAAACCAGCCCTGGTGTGAAGCTCCACCCCAAAGGTCTGATTGGCTGAGTCCCAGAAAGGTTGACTGGCCAACTGTCCCTACATAAGCCAGCAACAGGCACAGAGAGCTGTCTGAGGAATTAGGTTCCAGCCTGTTCTGGACTGTACACCTTGTTCTTCCCTCTACCTGCTCCTCTGGCATTCCAACCTGGCTTGACTCCTGGCGTCTGACTGGTGGTTCCCCACCTTCAGTTTGTCTCCTGCCTCTGACTCTCTGATATCTTGACCTATGGTTCTGATCTCCATTTTGTCTCTTGCTTCTGAGCTTATAGTATCCTGACCCACCGATAGCTGACTCCTGTTTTGTGACTGTGGACTCTGACTAATAGATCTAACTGCCCATGACCTGTCTGTGACAACAGGTACATATTTCTTCTGATTTCATAACAGCACTCTTGGAATGTTCTGTTCAGCTCTTGGGTAACTATGATGTTGGTTTACCAAAGATTTAATTATTTTGAAATCACTGATCATTTCTAAGATTATTCCTAAGTCTAGTTTTGAAGGTACTTGGATTATTCTTATAATTTCTTAATGAACTCCAGCAGCCCTTCCTGACAACGAGGTAACATGCAAAGCCCCTAGCAGCATGCCAGTACAGTGGCGTAATGGCCATTAAAGAGATGAGCTGAGGGACTATTTGGAAACAAATGGTCATTTCACCAGTGAAGTAAAACAAACTGCAATTTTACTCAATTTTCCTTCTTAGGCTCTGTGCCATATTTATAGGTCAGCTCCAAGGAGTCAGCTCTGAGTTTTTTGTATGTCAGCGTGATGAACTTTTGTCGTGGCAGTGTTTGACTGTGTTCGCACTTGCAGTCTGTTAGCAGGTACACATTTATCTACTTTGTTAACAAAATCTTTCACTTTTCTTTGTAAAATGAGATCTAATATAAAACAAACATGCTGATTTACAGTGGGTACTGACTTTTCCTGGAGGAATACATTAAAAGAGAAACATGGCTTATGGTTTTATGTTGCCTTTAAGCATTTACCCTGTTTGGGTTTTACATGTTTATTTTGTATTGACTTATGCATTACACAAAACCTTTGGATTTATACGTTTCTTCTTATTCGCCCCATTTGGGGTATTACTTTCAGAGCAGTGCTTAAAATTTACTATCTGACAGTACAGTTTTTTTTTAAAAAGCCTTGCTTTTGCCCAATACAATAAACTAGCAAGGTGTTAAAGTGTTGACATAAAAGAAACTAGAAGGAAAAACACTCCAAAAAATTCCTATTAGCTGGATAGTCATAGTGGAGGTTTTTTCTTTGTTGAAAACATGCTGTGTAATGAATTACAGTACATAATAAGGGGGGGAGGGGAAGGTTGGACTTTAATGAATATATAGAACCAGTTTGATTTCAGGTTGGGTGGGAGGAAGGGGGAACAGGAAGCAGATGGTCCCTGTCTGCCTTTTGTATTAACTTTATACACCAACACTTTGTGACTATCGTTTCTCTTTTTGTGACCTGTTCTGCATTGGTGGGGCTTTTTTTAGGTCATGCTGTTCTCAGTTACATAACTACTCCCTTTGGCCTATAAATATAAAGGTCAGTTTGAGGTCAAGCTGTACCTTTCTAACAAGGCACTGAAGTAAATGTGGCTGGGCCACAAAAACACAGGCACTCTTGTTGTGAATCTTCTAGATATCTCCTCTCACTGGCAAATTTGGTGTGAGAAGGTGCCTGCTGGGAAGGAAAGTTAAACATGTTGCTCTACTGCAGGATCTTTTTGCAAGCTGGACTTTTTAGAAATGTTCATTGAGCATCAGTAACACACATGACAAACAAAAATAACCCAAGAGAGGTTACAGTAAAAGTGAAAATATGCTGTAAGGCTATAGGCACACTAAAAGGCTACATCATGTGATAAAGTCTAGTTCCAGGGTTCCATGAATCCATAAGCTATTCAATGTGCAGCCAGTACAAATTAAGTAGATAGTGCCTGATTCTGCTTTCACTTACATCAGTATAAATAAAGAGTATCTCTATCCATGTCAATTGAGTTACACCAGTGAAAAACCAATGTAGGAACAGAACCGAGCCTATAAAGCTAAATTAAATCTACAATAAAGGGTCATCAGTGCACGGACACACCCAGTTCTCATTGACTAAAGTGATAGCAGATCATATGCATTTCTGATGGCCATATTTGTCTCTTTAAGTATCTATATGTTAGATCCTTGGGAACGCAGGAGTCTCACACACTTCCTAATGTTTTCAAGTTCTGAAATGTTTGTGTCTTGCTGAAAGTTCTGCTTTCTTAAGTACTAATGCAATTTAGTAATCGCTCTGAAATGAGGGTGATTCATAGAAACAATGTAGGACAATAGGAATTGCCTCACTGGGTCAAATCTGTGTTCCAAATACTCCATTATCTGACAGTGGTCAGCACTGTGGTCAGAGAAAGGTGTAAGAAACCTTCAATAGGCAGCTATTACGTCATATGCCCCATGAAGGTCTCATCCTAATCCCTCATAGTTGGAGATTGGCTTGAGACATGAAGCACAAGGTTTTTATCCCTTCCAAAAGATTTTAAATCAATTTCAGGTTTCTGCCAGGATATAAGTATAGGTCTTCTATGATAGCTTAAATAATAAATATTGTACCAACATTTGTAATAATGTCCTTGAATGGGAAAGTCAGGGGAGAATCAAAGATAAAATTGAAAAATATTAGCAGTGGCACCTCTTGGTCAAAATGAGTCCTCTTCCTTCAGAATCTTCTTTTGCCAATGTTGTGCAGTATAGTTAAATTGTAACAAAGATACATAGTTAATTGTTTTTATTTAAAAAAAAAACCTTGAGAATTCTGTACAGAAAATATGTTAAGAAAATGGGTGGGTGATACTACAACATCAATAAATGCAAAAGTTAAAGTTGCATGCACCTAATCTTTTGGGCTTATTGCAGTTTTTAATGACATGATCCCATGCTAGACTATTTTGCAGGACCTTAGTCTCATTCCATTCATTTTTTTGTATGAAATATTGTACCTTGTATGCATATTGACTTGGGTTAATAAGATAAGTAGGATTTGATCCAAATATCATTGAGATACCATAGTGATGACTGACCCTATATAGATAAGATAGATACACACTATTATTCTTTGTTATGAAAGAATTGATATCATGTTCTGTCAGCCTGGGGTTCTACTTAGTTAAACTTGATCATAAGAACTGCCATACTGGGTCAGACCAAAGGTCCATCTAGCCCAGTATCCTGTCTTCTGACAATGGCCAATGCCAGGTGCCCCAGAGGGAATGAACAGAACAGGTAATCACTTCCTTGATTGGCTAGCATGTTCCTTTGACTTTCTGGGCTATTTGCTATCTGTGGCTGCTCTGTACCCAGGGAGCAATAAAACTACCACTGTCTGCTGGGCCACAATTGAGCTGAATTTCAGATAAATTGGGATTTGGGTGAAATCTGCCATTTACAGAATTGAATAAGCATTCTCAAACTGTGAGGGGGGAAATAACAGGTTTCAGAGTAGCAGCCGTGTTAGTCTGTATTCGCAAAAAGAAGAGGAGTACTTGTGGCACCTTAGAGACCACACAGACTATGCTGACAGCTTGTGCCACACACTCTCAAAGAAACTGCGGAACCACCTGATCAACATCCTCTACAGCAAACAGGGAAAGATTAAGAATGAGCTCTCAAAACTGGATACTCTCATAAAGAACCAACCTTCCACACAAACTTCCTCGTGGCTGGACTTTACAAAAACTAGACAAGCCATTTACAACACATACTTTGCTTCTTTACAAAAGAAAAAGGACACTAAGCTATCTAAACTACTATATGCCACAAGGGGCCACAACAATGGTTCCCATAACCCACCCAGCAATATTGTTAATCTATCCAACTGTACTCTTAGCCCAGCAGAAGAATCTGTCCTATCTCGGGGCCTCTCCTTTTGCCCCTCCACCCCCACGAACATGATACAGTTCTGTGGTGACCTAGAATCCTATTTTCGACATCTCAGACTCAAGGAATATTTCCAACACACCTCTGACCAACATATTAACCCACAGAGACCTTCCTGCCAACACTACAAAAAGAAGGATTCTGGGTGGACTCCTCCTGAAGGTCGAAACAGCAGCCTGGATTTCTACATAGACTGCTTCCGCCGACGTGCACGAGCTGAAATTGTGAAAAAGCAGCATCGCTTACCCCATAACCTCAGCCATGCAGAACACAGTGCCATCCACAGCCTCAGAAACAACTCTGACATCATAATCAAAAAGGCTGACAAAGGAGGTGCTGTCGTCATCATGAATAGGTCGGAGTATGAACAAGAGGCTACTAGGCAGCTCTCCAACACCACTTTCTACAAGCCATTACCCTCTGATCCCACTGAGAGTTACCAAAAGAAACTACAGCATTTGCTCAAGAAACTCCCTGAAAAAGCACAAGAACAAATCCGCACAGACACACCCCTAGAACCCCGACCTGGGGTATTCTATCTGCTACCCAAGATCCATAAACCTGGAAATCCTGGACACCCCATCATCTCAGGCATTGGCACCCTGACAGCAGGATTGTCTGGCTATGTAGACTCCCTCCTCAGGCCCTTCGTTACCAGCACTCCCAGCTATCTTCGAGACACCACTGACTTCCTGAGGAAACTACAGTCCATTGGTGATCTTCCTAAAAACACCATCCTAGCCACTATGGATGTAGAAGCCCTCTACACCAACATTCCACACAAAGATGGACTACAAGCCGTCAGGAACAGTATCCCCGATAATGTCACGGCTAACCTGGTGGCTGAACTTTGTGACTTTGTCCTCACCCATAACTATTTCACATTTGGTGACAATGTATACCTTCAAAACAGCGGCACTGCGATGGGTACCCGCATGGCCCCACAGTATGCCAACATTTTTATGGCTGACTTAGAACAACGCTTCCTCAGCTCTCGTCCCCTAATGCCCCTACTCTACTTGCGCTACATTGATGACATCTTCATCATCTGGACCCATGGAAAAGAAGCTCTTGAGGAATTCCACCATGATTTCAACAATTTTCATCCCACCATCAACCTCAGCCTGGACCAGTCCACACAAGAGATCCACTTCCTGGACACTACGGTGCTAATAAGCGATGGTCACATAAACACCACCCTATATCGGAAACCTACTGACCGCTATTCCTACCTACATGCCTCTAGCTTTCATCCAGAACATACCACTCGATCCATTGTCTACAGCCAAGCTCTACGATATAACCGCATTTGCTCCAACCCCTCAGACAGAGACAAACACCTACAAGATCTCTACCATGCATTCCTACAACTACAATACCCACCTGCTGAAGTGAAGAAACAGATTGACAGAGCCAGAAGAGTACCCAGAAGTCACCTACTACAGGACAGGCCCAACAAAGAAAATAACAGAACGCCACTAGCCATCACCTTCAGTCCCCAACTAAAACCTCTCCAACGCATCATCAAGATCTACAACCTATCCTGAAGGACGACCCATCACTCTCACAGATGTTGGGAGACAGGCCAGTCCTTGCTTACAGACAACCCCCAATCTGAAGCAAATACTCACCAGCAACCACACACCACACAACAGAACCACTAACCCAGGAACCTATCCTTGCAACAAAGCCCGTTGCCAACTCTGTCCACATATCTATTCAGGGGACACCATCATAGGGCCTAATCACATCAGCCACACTATCAGAGGCTCGTTCACCTGCGCATCTACCAATGTGATATATGCCATCATGTGCCAGCAATGCCCCTCTGCCATGTACATTGGCCAAACTGGACAGTCTCTACATAAAAGAATGAATGGACACAAATCAGATGTCAAGAATTATAACATTCAAAAACCAGTTGGAGAACACTTCAATCTCTCTGGTCACTTGATTACAGACCTAAGAGTGGCTATCCTTCAACAAAAAAGCTTCAAAACCAGACTCCAAGGAGAGACTGCTGAATTGGAATTAATTTGCAAACTGGATACAATTAACTTAGGCTTGAATAGAGACTGGGAATGGATGAGTCATTACACAAAGTAAAACTATTTCCCCATGTTATTTCTCCCCCCCACCCCACCCCCCACTGTTCCTCTGATATTCTTTTCAGAGTAGCAGCCGTGTTAGTCTGTATTCGCAAAAAGAAAAGGAAAACTATTTTCTAATTTAGAAATCAAAAAACTATTTTTTCCACCAAATGCATCCGATGAAGTGAGCTGTAGCTCACGAAAGCTTATGCTCTAATAAATTTGTTAGTCTCTAAGGTGCCACAAGTACTCCTTTTCTTTTTCTGATATTCTTGTTAATTGCTGGAATTAGCCTACCTTGCTTGTCACCATGAAAGGTTTTCCTCCTTTCCCCCCCCTGCTGCTGGTGATGGCTTATCTTAAGTGATCACTCTCCTTACAGTATGTATGATAAACCCATTATTTCATGTTCTCTGTGTGTGTATATAAATCTCTCCTCTGTTTTTTCCACCAAATGCATCTGATGAAGTGAGCTGTAGCTCACGAAAGCTTATGCTCTAATAAATTTGTTCATCTCTAAGGTGCCACAAGTACTCCTTTTCTTTTTGGGGGGAAATAAGTTGCTCATCTCTCAGTAACAGTTGTACTAGTTTCTCAATTAAAGACAAATGGTTTGGATATATGAAAACTGAATTTTACCTGCAAAAAGTTAAGAAAAAAATTAAGCAACACAAAACATTTATAGCTGCACAAAATTTTAACCAAAAACAAATTCTTTCCCCTTGTCACCCCTATATGTGACTATTCTATCCTCCAAAGTCTCAGTGCAAATACTTTTTGCTATAACACTGCCCTTCATATTTAATTTCCATGGATTTTTTTCTTTCGCACTATGGCTTTAAAATCTTTGCATACCATTGGCTTTAGTTCTTTTTAATTTCTTTGTCATTCTTCTTGCACTTGTAGCCCGACACCTTTGAAATGTTCATTGAGCGCTCCTATTACTTTCTAGGGGGTTAGCCTTATTTCCTGAGTTTGTTCTTTTAGCATGTTCTTCTTTCTCCTTCTCTCTCTCTCTGCCTAATAAAATCCTTCCCTGCTGTCTAAAGTATTTTCTGGTATTCCCCGTGCTTATTTGGGGCATTTCTGCTTTTTTTTCTCTCTCTTCTGGCTTCTAAGATGTCCATTGAATTCAATGGGAGTGCATTCTTGCAGCTAAGGGCAGAATTTGTCCTACTCTGCTCACTTCTTCCGTCACTACCTGGTTTAAAGTCTCTTTCACGCTCAGTCTATTGTCACACCCATAATGAATAATTACTATTGTGCTAGAAGCTTTACAAACAATAAAGACACGGTCCCTGAGGGACGTACAGTCTGACTAATGCATGTTTAAGGGATGGGATGCAGCAAAAAGCTATGTGTCATCTCTTGCTCGGTCACTTCCAAGTTTTTAGTAGATTCCTGGTGTGTGTGTATGTGTGTGTGTGTGTTTTCTCATTCACTCTATCTGTTACTTCAGCAGTGGTAGGGATAGTAGAGAGGGGCAAAGGCCAAGATGAGAGATGTGAAGGAGGAGAGGATGGAAATATGGTGTGGCTGATTGGGTCAGGAGGCAATTTCAGATATAAGGGGCCTCGTGCAAGAAGATGTAGAGAAGAGGAAGGAACAAAAGGGAGTACATTATGTAGTTTGGGTGGACCGAAGTGGGCCAATGGGTGAATGGAAGGGGTGAGAGAAGATAATTATGCTGAGCTAGATTGTACGGGGCTTTGTAGGTGAGGACAAAGAGTTTAAATTTGATGCTGCAGGTGAGGGAAATCTAGTGAAAAGATTTGAATGTGATCAGAGCTGTGGAAAAAATAGATTAATTTTGCTCTCCTGCTGGGAAAAGTGCAAGTATCTGTCCCCAGGCTTTTCTGTTCTGTCTCTGTTATCTGTTGCAGTTGTCTGTTATATTACTGTCTTGCTGATCCTTGTTTTTCAGCCTGGCTCTAAAGTAGATGGTCTCCTAGAGTTCTGGTGCAGCTAAAACTAGGAGGTACTGATAATTTTTATGAGAGAAGCTTGATCTTGCAGATGTTCTAGCCTGATTATCAGACCAAAGAAGCTGAGGTAAGTTTGGGAAAGTAAGCTTCCTATCTAGAGACTCATCGAAACTGAATCTCCAAATCATGTGAGTTTTACCCATTACTGAGTAAGTTTTCATGATATAAGATTGCAAAATTGTCAGTGGCACATAACACGTAACTTATAAGAACATATGTGTTCCTTAGATCCCTTTTGTTTGGGTTCCTTAGTAACTGAAAAGTCGCTTGTATCTACATTGCTTACAAAATGTACTATAAGAGAGAAAAGGTGGGTGAGGTAATATCTTTTATTGGACCAGTTTCTGTTTGTGAGAGAGACAAGCTTTCAAGCTTATACAGAGCTCCTTTCCAGGTCTGGGAAACTAACTCAGAGTGTCATTGCTAAATATAAGGTAGAACAGATTATTTAGTGTAAGTAGTTAACGCATATTTCATGGGACCATCCAACATGAAGTGGCCTTTAACATACCTCTAGTTATAGAGAGGAAAGAAAGGGGGGAAGGCAGTTGGGGGGGGGTTGTAAATGAGTTATAGAATGTTGTAATAAGCCATAAAGCCCCATCGAGATCCATCCTGAAAGCAATCTTTCCTGAATCCCCTCTTCTGGACTTCAAACAACCCCCGAACCTCACCAAGCTCATCGTCAGAAGCAAATTCCACATAGACCAGGGCACACCAACTCAAAGCAGCACCAGACCCTGCCAGAACAACAGATGCAAAACCTGTAGCCATATCTCCACTGCTACGATGATCAACACTCCCCATAACAGACCTTGCAAGATCCATTGGTTCTACACATGCCTATTACAACATGTGCTGTATTTCAACTAGTGCACTAAATTCCCCAATAGCAACTATGTGGGTGACACCAGACAATCACTACGCTCTTGAATGAACTCACACAGGAAAATGATAATAGCCCAAAACACCTGTGGGTCAACACTTTTCACAAAGCTATCACTCTATCTGACTTACCAGTCCCCATCCTCAAAGGAAACCCATACAACATTTTCAAAAGATGATCCTGGGAGCTTAAATTTATAACTTTGCTAAACACTAAAAATCATGGACTGAAGAGAGACACTGGATTTATGGCTTATTTCAACAATCCATTATTTATGGGTTATTACAGCCCACTTACAACTCTCTCCCCCCAGCTGCTTTCCCTCCTTTCCTTTCCTCCCTATATTTAGAGGGGTGTTAACAGGCCACTTCACCTTGAATGGTCCCTTGAAACATGTGTTAACTACTTACACTAAACAATCTGTTCCACCTTGTATTTAACAGTAACACTTTGGAGGCGAGGTCTACACTACAGACCTAAATCGCTATAGCTACGTCACTCAGGGGTGTGAAAAATCCACACCCCCTGAGAAATGTAGTTATACCAATCTAACCACCCCCCTCCCCCTGTATAGATAGCGCTATGTTGACAGGAGAGCTTCTCTCATTGTCATAGCTACTGCCTCTCAGGGAGGTGGACTAACTACGCCAATGGGAGAAGCTCTCCTGGTGGCATAGCAGCATCTTCACTAAAGCACTGCAGCTGCACTGCCGTAGTGCTGTATGTGAAGACAAGTCCTGAGTTAGTTTCCCAGACCTGAAGAAGAGCTCTGTATAAGCTCAAAAGCTTGTCTCTCTCACTAACAGAATTTGGTCCAATAAAAGATATTACCTCACCCACCTTGTCTCTCTAATATCCTGGGGCCAAATAGGCTACAACAACATTGCATACAAAAATGTGCTACAAGGTAGGTTTTTTTTTTCAATGATAAACAACTTTAGAAGTGAGCAACCTCAACCTGCAAAACACTTGCTTGCTTTCAGTAAGTTCACCTCATCCAGCTATAACTCATAAAGTCTATTAATCTCAAAGCATTAAGTGTGACATGACTTCTAAGGATGTGCCAGATGGTTTGGAATTATTTTAGGTTGTCAGCCATCCTCCACTTTTTTTTTTGATTTCTAAACAGCACCGATAATTGACTGTTGCTAACTTTTTGGCTCCATAAATATGGAATCTACATAGATATTAATATTTCAGTGACAAATATGATATCAGATTAGAAGCTGATTTGGGAAGGTGCTGAGTACTCTCACTTCCCTTTGGTTTCAGTGTGAGCTGAGACTGCTTAGTATCTTACAGGATCAAGAACGTGTATTGTATTTTCTATAGTTCTTGGCTAATGCTTAATTGTTCTTTATGCATAGAAATGCATTATGTTTTGGAGGGTGTGTGTGAGCCACAACCCTACCTCTTCCACTGCTGTATAGATGTTGAGTGGACCAGGCTATTTCCAAATTCTCTTCTCTTTTCCTCGCTCCTTATAGCCTCTATAGATGCTCATATACTATGGTGATTGCCATGTTTAGCACCTAGATAGACAGTAAAAAAGTTACTAAATAAAAAAAAAAGTTACAAAGCATATTTTAAGTAGAGTCTCCTAGTGTGCCTATCCTGGTTGACTTTCCCTTCTTCAAGCTTCTCTTTCACTGCTTAAACATGGTAAAACATGAATAGGTAAACAGTGGACATGCTGCGTAGATGTTTGTGCATGATGGGCTAAATTCTGTTCTCAGTTACACAGATGCAGCCCTGGCCTAACTCTATTGGTTTAAGAAATTACTCGAGCTTTATCCTGGCATAACAGAGCAGAATATGGTCAGATATCTCATGACTGGTCAAATATGAATTGCAAAAGGATTGATCATATGGCAGAAGATACTAATGTTTCATTTATGTAACTACAGTACCTACTAGGACTCAGTCCCGCTCCCAAAGCAACTCAGTGGGAGCTTTGGCGTTGACTTGAGCATGATCAGCTTCATTAACATTTAAGAGACAGGTTGCATCCCTTTTCTGCCACTTGAGTGGTGCAAAGGGGACATAACCTGGCTGCAGTTGGAAAGGATAAAAACTTCTCCAGGGGAGGGGAATTCTCAACTGGCATAAAATTGTAAAACTGGCACCCTTGGTGTAGGGGAGATGTCAGACAAGGGAAGGGGCATGGTAGAGGTGGGAAACAGGTAGAACAGAACCTTGCAAAGCAATCTATTTTCTCCTCTGAGCTTTCACTGTTAGGCAATGGACATATTCCATTCACAAGTAGATAAATATAGGGAAAATCCCTGCTAAATCAGGGGTTCTTAATTTTTCCTATATAGGGATCATACCAGAGCTCTCTTCCCATTCAAAAATAAAGAAGGGTCAAGGAGGTACAATTCCAGTCTGAGAACCTCTGCTTACTCCTGGGAGAATTCTGAACCACTGTGGAAGTGCAGAATTAATGTTCCCTGCAGATTCTCTCCTCCCGCACACAGAATAATTGATTCTTATGGGGAAGTGCAAGGAAGCCATGAGGGGAGTCACATTGAAATTATACCTTTCACTGACCAGTGACAGACTGTGGCACCAGAAGCGAGGTCAACTGGCTCACGAGTTGGAGCAGTCAGACTGGAGAGAAAGGGGGCAGAGGCTGCCTTCCTCACAGTGCCATGCCCAGGGGGCCAGGTAAGGAGGCACAGGATATGGGGGAACAACAGACTCGGGTGGGGGCACAGGAGCTAGTGAGGTGACAGCATTGAGCCAGAAACTGAATGGGAGTGGGGGTGCAGGGCCACATAGAATCATAGAATATCAGGGTTGGAAGGGATCTCATGAGGTCATCTGGTCCAACCCCCTGCTCAAAGCAGGACAAATCCCCAACTAAATCATCCCAGCCAGGGCTTTGTCAAGCCTAACCTTAAAAACCTCTAAGGAAGGAGATTCCACCACCTCCCTAGGTAACCCATTCCAGTACTTCACCACCCTCCTAGTGAAAATTTTTTTCCTAATATCCAACCTAAACCTCTCCCACAGCAACTTGAGACCATAACTCCTTGTTCTGTCATCTGCTACTGCAGAGAACAGCCTATATCCATCCTCTTTGAAACCCCCTTTCAGGTAGTTGAAAGCAGCTATCAAATCCCTCCTCATTCTTCTCTTCTGCAGACTAAATAATCCCAGTTCCCTCAGCCTCTCCTCATAAGTCATGTGCTCCAGCCCCCTAATCATTTTTGTTGCCCTTCGCTGGACTCTTTCCAATTTTTCCACATCCTTCTTGTAGGGTGGGGCTCAAAACTGGATGCAGTACTCCAGATGAGGCCTCACCAATGCCAACTAGAGGTGACTGATCACGTCCCTCGATCTGCTGGCAGTGCTCCTACTTATACAGCCCAAAATGCTGTTAGCCTTCTTGGCAACAAGGGCACACTGTTGACTCATATCCAGCTTCTCGTCCATTTGTAACCTCTAGGTCCTTTTCTGCAGAACTGATGCCTAGCTGCTCGATCCCTACTCTGTAGTAGTGCATTGGATTCTTCTGTCCTAAGTGCAGGACTCTGCACTTGTCCTTGTTGAACCTCATCAGATTTCTTTTGGCCCAATCCAATAATTTGTCTAGGTCCCTCTGTATCCTATCCCTACCTTCCAGTGTATCTACCACTCCTTCCAGTGTAGTGTCATCTGCAAACTTGCTGAGGGTGCAATCCACGCCATCCTCCAGATCATTAATGAAGATATTGAACAAAACTGGCCCCAGGATCAACCCTTGGGGCATTCCTCTTGATACTGGTTGCCAGCTAGACATGGAGTGAGTTCAGGGCCACATGGGAGTATGTGGGGGTGGGGGATGCAGGGCCACTTGGGGACTTTTACATTGCACTCTATATGATTTTATAAAAATATGCTAATGATCGTGAATATAATGTAATTGGAATATGCTTCATGCGAAAGGTCTCTTGTCAGGTATCATTACAAAGCTTATAATCTGAGTGTGGTAATCCTATTTGTAGAAATGTATCGCTCTTGTATCTGAAACTAGAAATATGAAATATAACTCTGAGGTCCTACTGTAGTTATGCAAAGTGTGGGCCATTAATGGTGGTTTGGAATCTTAATGGCTCCCATTAACCAGGACAATTGACTGTAGATGGCTCTGTTTTACTTGTAAGTCTTCTTGTATACCTGTGGGCTGGCAAATGGGTAATGAAGTCTTACAGTGACATGTGATCATGTCACCTGAACTGGAATCCATCTTTAACTTGATGCTTTTCCATTGAGAAGAGGGGTGGGAACCTGGAGAGACAAAGGATTCCCACTTATGCAAAAGATATATAAGTGGGTGGAACAGAACAAAGGGGGCAGCCATCATGAGAAATCCCCTAGCTACCACCTGAGCTGGAACAAGGGCTATACCAGGGGAAAGGATTGTGCCCAGACTAGGAAGTCGTCCTGTCTGTGAAAGGAACATATTGAAACATCTCTGAGGGTAAGATTTTTATCTGTATTCAGTTTTATTACTGTACTAGACTTAGACTTGCGTGTTTTATTTTATTTTGCTTGGTAATTCACTTTGTTCTTGGAACCACTTAAATCTTACTTTCTGTATTTAATAAAATCACTTTTTACTTATTAATTAACTCAGAGTATGTATTAATACCTGGGGATGGGGTGGGGGGGGGGCAAACAGTTGTGCATATCTCTCTATCAGTGTTATAGAGGGCAAACAATTTATGAGTTTACCCTGTATAAGCTTTATACAGGGTAAAACAGATTTATTTGGGGCTTGGACCCCATTGGGAGATGGGCATTTGAGTGTTAAAGACAGGAACATTTCTTAAGCTGCTTTCAGTTAAGTCTTCAGCTTTTGGGCACGTGGTTCAGACCCTGGGTATGTGTTGGAGCAGATGGGCGTCTGGCTCAACAAGACAGAGTGCTGGAGTCCCAAGCTGGCAGGGAAAGCAGGGGTAGAAGTAGTCTTGGCACATCAGTTGGCAGCCCCAAAGGGGTTTCTGTGATCCTACCTGTCACAGGGACATATGCAGATTTACCTGGCTGAATGGAGAGAAGGGGTGCAGGGACACATAGGGACAGGAGCAGATGTGCCTGACTGAATGGGAGAGGCTAGGGGTTGGCCAGGGTCTGCATGGGGGAAGCTCCCCAACTCCCTAACAATCCCTCCCGCTCCAAAAAACTGTTCCGTACTTCTACCCACATCCAACAACCCTCCAGGTTCACTCCCAGGCTTCTTCCTGGCAATTACTTCCCTTTCCCTCATCTCCTCCATTATTCTTCAATCCTCAAAGCCTTTGAATTGCTTCTGAGGGGTGTGGGAAATACATTTCTGTATTGTAGTTTAAATGAATTATTACTCAGAGTTCTGTATTAATATGCCTAGTAAGGAATCTATTTTTCAAAAAACATTTCCTGAATCTTTTTTGTTGTCTGTAGTGTTACAGATATACTCGCTGACAGGTATTTTGAAATAAATTACCAAAATAATTGAAATTGGCATGATTATATGAAGATATTTTGACAAAGAAAATATGCAGAATTTTGCAGAATTTTAAAATATTGTGCACAGAACTTTAAATTTTTGGGCATAGAATTCCCCCAGGAGTATCTGCTCTAATTCATCATTACTTCTGGAGTCCCAATATGGCATGACCTCTCTGTGTCTCCCCTTAGACTTTAAGAATGTTGGGGCAAGGACTATCTTTACTTTTGTGTATTGTACTGCATCAATCACTTCTCAGCATGAAACAAAGAGTAACATTCATCTCTGCATTGTAATCTAATCTTTTTTTGTATCTATTTTATCATGTCCCTAAATGATGTATGATGGGTCAATTCCATCAGATACAGTTTAAAATACTCTATGGCAATCTAGCTCTTCTTCCCTATTCTGAAATAATTTAAATGATTTGGGTAGATGTACATTTTTGAGATGATTCAGAACTTTTCCTCACAATACTGGTTATTCTTGGATAGTAAAATCAAGTTCCCAGCCATCTGAATGTTACATTCCTTACCCTTTGGTTTGGTATGTATTTTAGATCATTCCTCATGGCAAAAGGGTAATTTAAATATCTGAGGGCTCAAGTATTCAGATGTGCAAAAGTAGCTAGAGAGAAGTACATATCAGGGGGCTACCAAGTATGCTAATCATGATGCCCACCTACTCCTGATCCAAAAAAAGTGGAGTTAACATAATCAATTTTGCTCAGCATCTGTGAGAATTTTTGGCAGGAAGCCTAGTTCAGAGATAGTTTTACTAGCATAACCCTCAGTATGTTATCAGGACAATACAGACACAAAACCAACTGGTCTTATGTTACCAGAAGACCAAACAGAAAATCTTTGAGGTTAATCACTTCAATCCTGTGTCTAGAAACTTTTCCCATTTCTACCTTCTGTGGAAATTGCAGCCATTTTATTGAGTTGCCTGCTTTGTTTTTGGAGAACCTCATTCTCCAGTTGGCACTAGCCCTGTCTCTTCTTTCCCCTTGTACAGGTGCACATGGGCAGAGAAGTTTAGCTGGGGTTAACCTTCTCTTTGCTGATGACAAGGTAGTACTGTTACCTTGTCACACATACCTTTGTGCCTGATGAACACTAGGACAGAATTGGCTTGGTCAGAAATGCTGACCTTAACAGCTCCACTTTTCCACAAAGAGATATTTCATGCAGCATATCCCAGGTTCTCATATATTCATACTATGATTATAAAGTTTTACGTCTTACAAAACGATTATGTACAATCAAAAAGCCATGTGTGTGTACACTATATGTCTTTTTACTGCAGCAAAATGCTATCTTACTTGCTTTAGTGGCAGTGTGAGCAGGTCCTGTGTAGTCCCCCTGAAAAAGGTCTGGTAATTCGGCCTCCACTCAAGGGTCCAGGATTTAACCTTCCCATGTCTTTGTTTACTCCTCTGAAAAATGAATATAATAGTACTCAACTCCCAGGGGATGGGCTAGCTTAATTTTTTCTTGTGTGTAAAGTGATTTGAGAATAATGAATGAAAGATATTATTGCCCAGACAGTGACTAACCACCAGTAGGACTAAAGGTGACAGGGGTAAGCAGCTAGTCTCCTTTGATTTCCAGTCCAAAGGCTGGGCACAATTACATCCTCTAAAAGGGTGATTCAGCAAATGCACTCTCCAGAGCTTTTGTAAGCTCTCTGCCTTCCCAAAACCCAATGGCTTCTGGAGCTCCCTCCCACTGGGACAACATGCCATGACTTAAAGCCACAATCAAGTCAGGCATAAGTGCAAAACTGCTTTCCCTCCCATAAAAAGCAAATCTCTCTTTCCCCATGCTTATTTTGTTCCCTGTGTCATCTCATCTCCATCTCCACCCATCAGCCTTCCCCACAAAGCAAGCTAAGTGTCTATCATATCAGAGCTTTGCAGGAGCCAGAAATGCAGTCAAGAAATGGGCTGGTGGAATGTACAATATTCTAGGAGCTCTGGAGATTAAAAGAAATAGTTATTTTCAGGATTGGAATGGTCTGGTTAATAATTAATGAATGATAAAACAGTGCAATATCTTCAAGTATTTCTCATAGCTTTCTTCTGGTTCATAGGTTTAATTTTTCTCCTGATAGCAATCTCCATATATCTTTTACAGTGTGGTGGAATCACTGAGTTGGAGGACTTTTTTTCATCTAGCTGCCAGACAGCTATAGACCAATTAATCTACAAGTATGCACAGTTGGGGATGATATTCTCCAGTGACTCAGCAATGTAACAGATGGCAAAATATTTAATATTTATTTCCATTCTATTTCTATATTGGATATGAACCCAGACATTTCATTCTTTTGACAGTCAGACAACATCTGTTGAGAACACTGTCAGCTGAATTACAACCTCCCTGGCAGGTACTGGGGCAGACAGCATGAATTAATTTCAGCAATCCTGTTTGTGGTTAAATGTCACTGTCTACTACAGTACATTGTTTTCATTACAGATGCTGGATTTATGGATGCTGACTAGCTTTACATTGATACCCCTAAGAGTTTATATTTATTCATATAAAGATTCAACCCATTAAAGACGACTGTGTGCATTAAGTTGCAATAACAATGGATTTATTTTGACTCATTCTTTAACTTTCACCAATTATGATTATAAAAGAAATGATACATTGTAGGGGTCAGCCCTGTTGCTTGGAGGCAAGGCACTGGACTGCCATATGAAGAACGCATGTGTGGGAGTGACTTTGAGGATTCTAGTCCCAGGAGTTGGTATAAACTAGATGTATCTTAAAATACAGCATTTCCAGCTTAGTGAGAGACTGCCAGGTGCTCTGCTCTCTCAATGCCAGCAGTGTTTTAGAGAATATAATAAGCTAGCTAACAAAAATCACCTGTGTATTTATTTATTTCATTTATTGATCATAAGAAAAAGCTGTTCAAATTTTGGCAGGAATTTTCTGAAGATAAAATGGCAAACATTTGTGAAACACCCACTCCCCCCATTTTCTAACTATCCGTATATACGCGATCATAAGCCGTTTTGTTTATAAGCAAATCCTCCCAAGATGGATAAGTAAAAATGGAAAATGTTTATGACCCATTCATAAGCTGACCTATAATTCAGTGGTCAGCAAACTTTGGCTTCCGGGCCATCAGGATAAGCCATTGGTGGGCCAAGATGGTTTGTTTACCTCCATCATCCACAGGCACAGAGGTAAACCTAAGTAAACAAGGTGTCCCAGCACACCAGCTGCTTACCCTGACGGGCTGGGACAGCAATTGGTGGGGAAATATTTTTTGGGGGGGAGAAGTTGGCGGTCAGGGGAGTAACCCCTGTGACCACCCCCCACATGACCCCACCCCTAGTCCAGGACCCCCACACTCTCCCCTTCCCACCTTATCTGGGGAGGGGCAGGGGAGGATATCTCTGGCCTGGCTGGAGCTGCTCCGGCAGGCTGGGCAGTGCAGTCGCAGCCTGCTCTGGCAGGCCAGACTGGACAGAGCGGCCGCAGCATGTTCTAGGGGGCTGGGTCGGGCGGCACAGCCGCAGCAGGCTACGGCAGGCCAGGCGGCACGGCTGCAGCCTGCCAGCCCCGGAGCTGCAGCTGCTTTAGAGGCTGCGGGGAAAGCAGCATGGCCAGAAGCGGAGAGACTCTGGCCCTGCTTCTTCCCTTCTGGCTCTGCTGGCTGTGCTGCCTCTCCTTGCCCCCTCTGTTGGGGGGAGGGGCTGTGTCCCACCTCTCTCGCTCTATACCCGTTCATAAGTCGACCTCCTTCTCTGGTGCCTCCATTTTTGACTAAAAAAAAATCAGCTTATGAATGAGTATATACGATACTTCTGAGCAAACTGCTGATATATGAAGAGGAAAATGGTTGAATGTTGGGAAGGAAGGGTAGAAGCTTTAACTTCTCATATTGTGAAGATGAGGCATATTGTATTAATTTATATGTATTAATATTAATTAATTGTATCAATTTTTATGCATGGACCAAAGGTATTGATGTAACCTATTCGCTGTCCGGCATTAAACAGTATTAAGGTTCAGTGTTTGGTATATGGAGACCTCGTCCTGCTTAGTACCAGGGCAAACACATCATTAAACATCCTTTTAACTTTTTATTAAAGATAAAGAAAAGAAGGAAACAGTTTAATCTCTTGCCATGTATTGAATAAGGCTTTCATTTTAACAACATTCCTTGTTCCCTTTTGCTGGAGAGCATTTCCCTTATTGGACAGTCTCTTAGATGGTATCAAAGATGATAATTCTCCTTCTTGAGGGGAAAGAAGGAGAAGTTAGTTGAGGTGGCCTGAAACTGTTGTTGAAGTCCGATCCCATTTCATCCCGGGTGGGTGGGATTTAGCTGGAGCCAGTAGAGGTGGCAATGTTATCTGTGTCCCTCTCTCTGGACCAGTCTGGTCAGGACACCTGCCAGGATTAGAACGAAGGTCTGGGGTCCCAGCAGATGGTGGGGGTGGCAGCCATAATAAGAACATAAGAATGGCCCTACTGGGTCAGACCAAAGGTCCATTTAGCTCAGTATCCTGTCTTCCGACAGTGGCCAGTGCCCAGTACCCTAGAGGGAATGAACAGAACAGGTCATCATCAAGTGATCCATCCCCTGTTGCTCATTCCCAGCTTCTGGCAAACAGAGGCTAGGGACACTATTCCTGCCCGTCCTGGCTAATAGCTATTGATGGACCTATCTTCCATGATGGTAAAGCTTGCTCCTGTAGCCTCCATCTGTTTCTCTCCCACCCCCCTCTGCAATCCTCCGCTCCCCCACAGTCTCCTTCTTTAAGGATCCAAAAAGGGAGTGATGGGTGGAATAGCCCAGCCCCTCATTATTTTGTCCACCAGTTAGACCTAATTTTTGACACACCAATTTTGGTTCACTGATTTCTGGATTCACAGTTTCTTGTTTATCAACATGATCCTAACACAGTTCTTGAGTTATATCAGTAGGCCTTTTTGTTTAGGACTAATACAGTTTTTCTGTTTTCTTTTCATATCTTTCCTCAACACTTGTTATAGGACATCTTATGAACTTCCAGATACTTTTTACAGTTGAGTTCACAATTAGAGCAAATATCCAGGCCCAATTATCACAACAGTGGGTTTAATACTGGAGGGGGAAAAATGTTTGGGCAGAAGAGAATTTAGCTTGTTTGCTGTGATTTTTTTTTTAATTTAAGCAAATGGGTAACTAATAAGATGTTACTGCCAAACATCATCCCAATCCCTTTAGTTCTTTGTTGCATCCCTCTTCCCAACTTCATTGACTTTGTCTTTTTAGGATGTAAGCTCCTTGAGACAGAAACTGGGTCATCTTCTCTGTTTGGCTGGTACTAGCACAGTAGAAATATTTATTAATAATATTATGACTGATCCAAAGATCAGGGATGATCACCATTATTATTTGTTAAGAACTGAAAATGTGCTTCTCCCTCAACAAGATAGAAACAATTACATGAATCCACCGTGAGACTAGAGGTATGATGAATGCATGAGGGGATAGCGTGGAAAACACAGGTGTAAATGGTGGGTTCAAATTAAGGTGTATGCTAATGTCTAAAGGTCTTGTCTACGTTAGCCTGTAGGTAACTTCCCAAATAGTTGGAGGGACAGATTATGCTCAGGGTCTTGGGAATCTCAATTGCCAACACCTGTCAAAACTTTGAAACCGTTTGTTTTTTGGACTGCCTGTTATATTGAAGTCTATCTGCTAAGTATCCAATATTTCTGTTACTTCTCACTAGCACTTGAATGATAGTGAAAAGTGACAAATATTTCTGTTTCTTCTCAGGAAACAAACCCTTCTTTGTGTGTAGACAAGACCTCAAAAATGAACATGCCTGTTTTGTTTTGTGCTGTTTCTGTGGCCCCAAACTGGTGGGTTTTGTTTACCTAGGTTCACACTCAAAGACTGGCCACGTGTTTTTAGTAAACCTCAAAGGCCAAACAAACCCCCAAAATTGTCTGTTTCAGTTGAAAAGCAACCAATGACCCTTCTCCCACATAGGCCCTAGCCATTCCTTTCCCACCCAACCACTATTGCCCCCTCAATTACTGTTATATATTTCCTAGGGAATGCAAGGCTGAGGACTTGCTGTCCCCCCTCCATAGGTACAATCATTTGGAAGGGGAGCTGACTACACACCCATTCAGCAGTGGCAGAGCTAGAAAGAGTCCTGCTCCTGCTGGTGATCCACTTTGACTGCACTATGATAATGGGCTGTTCTTTCTCTCTCTGTCGGGCCAGATGTATACTCAAAAGTTAAGTTGATCCAGCTACATCACTCAGGGGTGTGAACAATCCATATCCTTCAGCACATAGTTAAGCCTGTCTAGCCCCTAATGTAGACGGTGCTCAGTCAATGGAATTTTTCCATTGACCTAGCTACTGCCTCTTGGGGAGGTGGATTAACTATGCTGTAGCATTTCAAGTATCAGCAAGCCCTCAACAACAGGCAAGGGTGGAAAGGGACTAGGACTAGAGGAACGGAGACCTCTTTGTGAACAGGAGCTCATGTAGGCAGCCTCACATCAAATCATTCAGATACATCCCTGTCTGGAATACATTGACTAATGCAAATCTGTTCTTTTTTTAAAATGTGTTCAATAAGGGCATTGCCATATAGAAAGTAGAAAACAAAAAGCCTGAAGATTTAAGACTTCTCAAAAATGGCAAAACCACATTTTTTTTTTAAATCAAAGGATACTATCGTTGGGTTTGAGTTTTATTACCATCTGGTGAATCACATTCCAATCTGATGTGCATAATCTGTCAGATTCCTTCCTTTTATGAATCTGTTTTGAGCTTTTTTAATTAGCGAGGTGTTATTTGTGTGGAAAGTACTTCAGGAATAAAGAAGAATTTTAGTTTTATATTTTAATCTAGGCGAACTGTATAATGTCCATATGGCTCTTGGTAGTTCAAATTCTTCTGAGAGTTCTTTTGTTTGACTTTATATTACTACATTACAAAGGGTTTTAAGATCTGAGACAGTATGCCATTAAATCACAGAACACTATGTTCAAATGACCCAAAGAATCTGCTTTGAATTCTCTAGAACAAGGAAGCTCTGGGTTAAGAATGTTTGTTACCACCATCCTCAACTCCCATTGACATGTTTTGAGGTATGAAACTCCTTCAGGCCCAGTAACATATCATAGAGTTTAAGGCCAGAAGGGCCCACTAGATCATCTAGTCTAACCTACTATTTAGCACAGGCCACCAACACCACTCAGCACCCATACACTGACCCAACAATCGAAATGAGACCAAAGTATTAGAAACCACAGAAGACTAGAGTATTATGAGCCATAGAAATAGACTAGGAGGGGCCATGGTGCACCAATGTCAAAGGCCCTCACAATGGCAGGGAAATGATTAAGTGAGATATAGCCAGATAATCCTGACAAGTGACCCATACCCGCACACTGAAGAGGAAGGTGAAAAAACTCCAGTGTCACTGCTGCTCTGACCTGTGGGAAAATTCCTTCCCAACCTCACCTGTGGGGATCACTTAGATCCTGAGCATGTGAGCAAGAATCAGCCAGTCATGCAGAGAGAGGGAGAATGCTAGGTGCCACCTCAGAGCCCTGCCTGTGTCCCATCCAGTGTCCCATCTCCAACTGTGTCCATCTGCTGATAATTCCCAGGAAGGAGAGAAAATATGCACACATACCCCCAGAATACATTGTGAAGGGGAGGGTGGGGGTGGAATGAAATCCCTTTCTGACCCCTGCCAGTGGCCAGCTGAAACCCTGAAGCATGAGCTCCCATTATAGGTTGCCCTGCATTTCCAACCACATATTTTGGGGGTAGAGGACCTACTCACCTTCCTATACTGGATTTATAACCCCTGATTTCCTTATGAGAAGCAGGATTTTACCCCATAATAATGACAACACAAAATCTATCCTAATAACACTTTTTCAGCCACATGCTGGGCAGGGACAGAATCTCATTCATTACAAGGAACAATTAAATGACCATTAAGTGGAATCCCATATGCAGTTTTGCTTAGAGCCATATGATATATGTAGGACAATTTTTTCATGTCTATAACAAGTGATGGAACTTAAAACAATTAGTTTTTATTTGAAACTGTATGGCTGTTCAGTCTCCTCTGGAATAAAAGAAGAGGAAAACCAAAAAGAGCTAAAAATACTTACTAGCCAGAATAGAGGTGCCCTCAGCAGTGACCAGATAAAAAATGGCCACCAAAGTGTTTGGGTCTCCCAGCTTTCAAGACCAGAAGGGACCATTGTGATTGTCCAATCTGATCTCTATGAATACCATAGGCCATGGGATTTAAAGGACTATTTATAGGAAGAGCTTGCATGGCAAAGCTCCAATAAATCTGTAAAGCCAAAGAATCTAGTAATAATTAAGTAGGCACACAGAAGGTAGCTATTAAAGAAAAAGGATGGAATTTTCTGAGAACTACAGGTGTTGTAATCTGAGAATTGGGTCCTGGTGCATTATCACAGAGAGATTAATTCATCCTTTTACCCTTTTAACTTAAAAACAAAACAACCCACCCAGTCCACCCCCTCCAAAAATAAACAAATGTATCCTATTTTTAAATGGTAAGGACAACTTCAAGTGGAACATGATTTTTTCCATAAATTTAAAGGAAATGAAGCAAGTATTTATAATTGTAATGTTTTTCATTTACTTTTTCTATTTTCTTTTAAATGTAAGAAACATAAGTTAAATAAGTACTTGATGTGGTATATCTGAGAGAGTTGCATCTTTCGGTTTTGCTATCACATCCTTTTTACATCATAAAATTTCAGATGTATTTTAGACAACAAAACTGTGTTTTAGCTTTGCCAACATCTTGTCAGGGGGCCTCTTTAGGTTCTGATCCTGCAATGAATTCCATACGGTGTAGAAGTTTTCCTGCATGGTGGTCATGGCAGGATTGGAGCCTGAGAGTGAAAGATCAAGTCCCAGTCAGTATTTCTGCAGACTCCTTTTGATGTCAAAGAAGATATCTGTTTTTTATACTGGGTTTTCTCACTGTCAGCCCAGTTTTTCAGGGCTTGTCTATACAGTGTGGCGTTGAGCACTACGGGGTGTGAATTTTAGTATGCACCAACATGTTGCATACTAACTGGCTCAGATAAACTTTTAGTGCGCACCTGCAGCATCTATATGGATCAGTTGGTGAGCATTAAAATTCATACCCCCATAGTGTGCTTTGCTGTACCATGTAGAGAAGTTCTTATTCTACTCGAGTTTGCTGTAATGAATTAATATTTCTTTTGTGATTTAAATTGTAATCTATGGTGAAAAGAATTATCACATTCTAAATTCAATATCATGACTTTACTCTAGGTTCATTTAGCAAGAAAATATAGACTATAAAGGAGCAAAGCCTTCCTGAACCTAATATCTGTGACAATGACTAAATATGATAAGAACAATCATGAAAATTACATGGATTTTGCTTTTAATCAGATTTGAAAATTTTGTTTTAATTTAAAAGCAGTTATACAGATTATTTTGGTACTTTTCGTAACACAAAAAGTTTGCTCATAAGATGAAACCTCACAGTATGCCAAGATTCAAATTGGAGCAGATTTTTAGGGCTGAGTTATAAACTCTGAAAATAGAGGTTTATAATGGAAATGCTGACTGCCTCCTTACTATAACAAGGCTAGCGGATGCTGTTGTAATGTACTTTATAATTTATAGGAGGTGTAATTTATAGGAGTCACCTGTTAAGCCATCTGGGACAAAAAGAATTCCCAACTTTTAAAATGTTAATAACTCGATAAACCTTTTGAACTTTACTTTATAATTATAACAAATATAACCCGTGTCAGCTAATCACATTGCTGGAAAAGCATATTTATGTGTAAAAGTTAAAGATTTTTTTTTAAACAGACAGAGGGTAAAACAGAGGCTGTTTAGTGTTTTGGTTTTGGTTTTTTGTGTCGTATGGTATGAGACTTGGAGTAAAAGACTCTGGTAAAATTCTTCAGATAGGAAAAGTGTTTTTTAAAAGGAAGAGGTTCTTAAAAAAATTGGCTTAACTTTGTTAGTCCAGAGGTTTTTGCAACAGGGACAGCGAAGGGAAAGGAAGACTGCAGAAAAACATTAGGTAATAGTGTGTGTGCTAAATTTTTGGAATGTCAACTACCGAACGGCTGCTAGGAATAGGGATAATCCATGTAGTTGGGAAATCTTTAATTTTTGTTGTTGTTGATCAACAAGCAATGGGAAATGTCTTTAATTAAATTCTGTTTTGTTAAAGTCTCTCCAAAGTGTCCCTTTAAAGAAGATACTAAAAGTCCTTCCTGATTTTTAAATATTTTCTTCGGTCATGTTTTCCCTTGTATTAATCTCCTTTGTAAGTGTTAACTTGGATTCTTCTGGGAGTGGACACTGGTAATTCAGGAGGTAGAAAAGATGCAAAACTAAGGTCCTGAACTCTAGTGGTCATTTTTAGATTCCATGGCACCCTATTTAACATATGGCAAATGGCAACACAGAAAGACTAAGGATAGGTCCATACTGCAATTAAACACCCGTGGCTGGCCCATGTCAGCTGACTTGAGCTCCTGGGACTCAGCCTGCAGAGCTGTAAAATTGTGGTGTGGACATTCAGGCTCCGGCCGGAGCCTCAGGCCAAAAGTTTATACTGCAATTTTACAGCCCCACAGCCTGAGTCCACTGACATGGGCCAGCTGTGGGTGTCTAACTGCAGTGTAGACATACCCCGTGTGACTTGGCAAAGGCCACACAGGATCTTTGTGCAGACCAGAGAAATGAACCTTCTATCTGTCCGTCACCATACAAGCATACAAATACTACCAAGATGACCCATTGCATGGATGAGATCAGCTTATGGATCATTTAAATCAGCTTCTGTACCAGATGACCAGAGAATAGCTAATGTGATGCCAATTTTTAAAAAAGGCTCCAGAGATGATCCTGGCAATTACCAGGCCAGTAAGTCTAACTTCAGTACTGGGCAAATTGGTTAAAACTATAGTAAATAACTGAATTATCAGACACATAGATGAACATGATTTGTTGGGGAAGGGTCAACATGGCTTTTGTAAAGGGGAATTATGCCTCACTAATCTACTAGAATTCTTTGAGGGGCCAACAAACATGTGGACACAGGTGATATAGTGTACTTGGACTTTCAGAAAGCCTTTGACAAGGTCCCTCACCAAAGGCTCTTAAGCAAAGTAAGCTGTCATGGGATAAGAGGGAAGGTTCTCTAATGGGTCAGTAGTTGGTTGAAAGATAGGAAACAAAGAATAGGAATCAATGGTCAGTTTTCACAGTGGAGAGAGGTAAATAGTGAGGTCCCTCAAGGATCTGTACTGGGCCCAGTGTTGTACAGCATATTCATAAATGATTTGGAAAAAGGGGTAAACAGTGAGGTGGAAAAGTTTGCAGATAATACTAAATTACTCAAGATAGTTCCAAAACTGATTGTGAAGAGTTACAAAAGAATCTCACAAAACTGGGTGAACTGGGCAAGAAAATGGCAAATGAAATTCTATGTTGATAAATGCAAACTAATGCACATTGGAAAACATAATGCCAAATATACTTATAAAATGTGGGGTGTAAATTAGCAGTTACCACTTAAGAAAGAGATCTTGGAGTCATCATGGATAGTTCTCTGAAAACATCTGCACTGGATGTAGATGTGGTTGCCCCATCTCAAAAAAGATATATTGGAATTGAAAAAGATACAGAAAAGTGTAACAAATAATTAGGGGTATGGAACAACTTCCATATGAGGAGAGATTCATGAGACAGGGACTTTTCAGGTTGCATATGTTTAAAGGGATGTTTAAAACAGTACATTTAAAATATGCAAATAATGCAATATTGCTTGGAGTATAAGCATAATTGAAGGTCTTGCTACTTTAAAGTGGGGTTTAAAAACCTTGGCTTCCATAAAATTCAGTCCTGTAGCAGGGAAAGCATTTAAAGAGCCCTGTACAGATTCTGACACCTCACAATTCCTTTCATCCCAAACTGAAATGAAAAGTTGGAATTTTGAAACATTCTGTAAAGCAAAATTTCTGAAAACTTTCAATTTGGAAATTTTGGAATGACCTTTATCAAACGGCTACATTTTGAATAATATATTACATATTCAAAATGTTTAGATTTTTAAATTTAATTATATTTATTATGCAATGTCAAGATGCAGGTTTTTTGGCCTTATCAAAACAAAGCATTTTGATATTTTGTATCAAATTTTGACAAATTATGCTACATTACTGCAAAATGTTTTGATTTAATTAAATCAGCATTTTCAAAGGGAAAAGTGCTCTGCTGGAAAATTTCTAACTACCTCTATTTCCGAATGAGCATCCTTTGGTCTAATAATAATGGGCATTTAAGGTAAAAGCATAGGGCCAGGGAGACTGAAAACTAAATATATTTAAAAAATTCCAGTAGAAAACCTTAAGACCTTGCCAAATTTCTTCACAGATTTCTGTAGAGATGCTGTATACTGTATTGAAGGAAGACTTTGGCAAAGATACCAAACCCCACACCCATGATAAATGTATATTATGTGATTTTTTTCACTATGTCATGTCAGTATTAAATCCAATCTGGAGTTAAAATTGCTTTTTCAATTAAAAGAACTTTAAATATTTCAAGTTTTCCAATATAAAACTGATGATAGATCAGCAAGATGTACTATTGAAATGATACTGACCTTATGTAGTTTTGGAAAAATACACTGGTACATTTAATTCTGCCAAACCTTCATTGTTTGGATTTGGGTTTTGCAAAACTAAAACCTTTATTGAGGTTGGATCCAGATTCTATTTTATCTGAATATCACCTACATCTTGGGAAGAAAGGGTTCAGGTGAAAGATTCTAATATTGGCCCATCTCTATTTCATATAAAGATGGACAAAACTAGCGCGGTTTTGTTTGAATACAGTCTGGTCGACCAAGATATTGTTTTGTAAAAATGACATCAAAGCAGAAGTGGTTCAGATTTTGGTCACTTTAAATAGTTTGAAACTTGGTTCCCAAAGGGATCTCTTTTCCCTCTATGCCAGGGGTTCTCAACCTTTTTTCTTTCTGAGGCCTACCGAAAAACATGTTATAAAAATTCCACAGCCCAGCTGTGTCACAACAACTATTTTTCTGCATATAAAAGCCAGGGCCCTTGTTAGAGGTTAGCACGCAGGGCAATTGCCTGGGGCCCCACACCATAGGGGGCACTGTGAAGATAAGTTGCTCAGGCTTTGGCTTCAGCCCCAATTGCTGGGGCTTGGCGCCCCAGGCTGCAGTCCTGTGTGGCAAGGCGTCGGCTTTCTGCCCTGGGCCCTAGCAAGTCTAACATCGGCCATGCTTGGCAGACCCCCTGAAACCTGCTCACAACCTCCCAGAGGGCCACGGACCCCTGGTTGAGAACCACTGCTCTATATAATACTACCATAGTCTCTGATCCGGCAAACATTTATGCACATACTTAATTTTAAGCACGGGAATATGCCCATTGATTGTGGTTGAAACTACTTGCATGCTTGAATGCCTAAGGTTTATATGACCATGGACAGGGAGATGATCAGCTGAGGTGTTTAAAATGAAGTCTCCTTGGTTTAAAAGAGTGTGGCCATCTGGCAGGGTGTTCCTTAAGTCTGGAATTAATGTTCCAAATCTAGGTCCATCTGATCCTGGGCTTGTTAATCTCCCAGACATGCTGCCAAGGAAATGTCATTTGCTGGATATTTCCTAAGGAAATAGGAAGAGTTGAGAAATATGGTGAATTAAAACCAGTGCTTATTATATTAGGCTTTGTATATGCATGTCAATTAATGAAGAGCATTGTACATAGAGCAGAGCACTGGAAAATCAAAATAAACTAGTAAACATTTTCTCTAAGCCTCTAAAATTGGGGAGTTGAGATAAACAGTTACATTTGTGGCCCTTTTCTAATTATATAATATATAATGCAAAAACAGATTATTATAAAGCTCACAGCAGACTGTTTTGTTTTAAATTATTCACAAGACCACATGAAAATCCCAAACAATGATATATCTATCTCTCCTCGACGGGAAGCTTTGCTGCATAAAAATATGGTACTAATAACAGAAAAATTTATATTACTTGATCTTTTTAGAAAATAATTTGGTTACAAATCAGATTCAATCATACCTAAGGCTATATTAATAAAATACAGATTTGCATGCCACTAGAGAGATTTGTCACCAAAGACTCAGACTTTAGAAAGCAGTTAGGTTGCATATAGAATATACTTTATCTGATTTTTGTATAGTACAAGCAACAGCCAATGTGAATATGAGTTCTGAGGAGAGCAGGCTGGATAATACAAAATGGATTAAATTGTGATTTTAGGCTTAGCCCGGAGCAAGGATTGTTGAATTAGCTGCACCACTCTAGGTGTAACCCTGGGAAACATAGTGAGTCCGAGACACACCTCTGACTCACAGTCACTCCCCTGTTTCCTCCTCGCTCTGGGGAGTAGTGATTTAGTGCTGGTTGCCTATAATAGTAGTAAATTGCAACACACCCTGCACTGGCATGTGTGTGTTTAGTTCCCCATCTCTCCTTGCCCAATCTTTGTCTACCTGCTACAAGAAGGAATTAAGCAGGTGTGTAGCCCCATATGCCCTTCATGCCGGAACCCAGTGCCTGAGTAACTGCAGAGAGATGTAAAGGGAGTTCTTACTCCCTTGCAGGGGAATGTAGTCCAAGTAACAATTCAGCCCAAAGGGGCTTGCGACTATTTTCACAAATAAAGAATCAAGTTCAGTTCCCTTTTATATGTGGGCTCATATTATTTATTTCCAACTATTCAGATGGATGTTGGGTATCCATGAAAATGTTCATAGATCTCTAAAGCATCACAAATGTTAGCATTATTCAACCCAAAATTTGAACCACAACTGAACTCTTATTGTTTATTTTTTCATAATATTTTAGTTCAAATACTTTAATATTTTAAAACAAACAAAATAACCTGTTCCTAATTAAACTGCCAAAACTAAACAAACAGCCCAGACACCAATTTCATATTACTAACCAATATCATAATGGTTAAAGCATAATGGTAAAAAAATAAATAAATTCAGAAATCACAAAAATCAGACCACTGATCCATCTAGTCCAATATCAGTGTCAGAGGAAGGTGAAAGAAACCTGACACTAGGCAGTTTTAGAATATCCTATCCATAGGGGAAGTTTCTTCCTAATACCCAGTTGTTAGTGGTTGGCATGTGCCCGGAAGCATAAGGGTTCATACTTTTCCTTTGTAGTTGTCTGAGGATTGTATTTTTGTATTGTATTGTATTGTATTTTGTGGTTCAGTCAGGAATGTTATGTTGGATTGCTGCTGTACATGTTGCTGATGTTTCCATAGATTAGCTAGTACTCTGCTCTCTTTACTGCCAAATTCAAATGTTTTTTTCATTAAATAAAACTGCTTCACTTTTTCATAGGGGACAATATTGAATTTCATTTTTCTTTGACAGGTTTTAGAGTAGGCAGCCGTGTTAGTCTGTATTCGCAAAAAGAAAAGGAGTACTTGTGGCACCTTAGAGACTAACAAATTTATTTGAGCATAAGCTTTTGTGAGCTAAGCTCGCTTCATCGGATGCATTGAGCTGTAGCTCACGAAAGCTTATGCTCAAATAAATTTGTTAATCTCTAAGGTGCCACAAGTCCTCCCTTTCATTTTTCTTTGAGAGATTTGTGGTCATTATTTTCAGTGCATATTGCTATTCCTAAGCACTTGCTATTCTTCAGCACATGCATAACTTTAAGTCCATGAGTAGTTTGTCATATGGGTCCCAGTAAGTGTCGACTCATGTGCTTAAAGTTACACACAATCATAAATGCTTTGCTGTATGGAGCCTAAGGTCCTCATAACCCAAAGCATGTGTTTAAATGTTTTGCTGAAATGGGACTCTAATATTTTTTCCTAATGAAGCAGTTGCTATAACAACAAATGTAGTTGTGTATTCAAGTACTGGATAATGTCTCCAAGACAGTCTTTGTAAATTTTCTAAGGAGGAAAAGGGGTATCCTTAATAATGCTATTCATATATTAAAAATTTCTGTATATACTTGTATTTAAGTTTTAAATTCCTGATTTTCTAACAGATATGAGAGAAACCTGCATTGAAATTGGTGTTGAGTGTAATGTTGCTGATCCAGACATACTGCAGTGCATAATCAGCTGTGATAACAGATCTTATATTTAATACTATGCATTTGACAATAAATGGTAGGGAAGTTAAAAGTATGTCTAATCTGGAATGGAACTGATGAATATGTTTAAAAAAAAAAGCAAGCCAAGATTTTCAAAAATAGGAACCTAATTTTACTCACTGAAATCCGTATTTGACTTCAGTGGGAGCTGCTGGGCACTCTGCAGTATAGAAAATCAGGCCACTGATCTAGCTCCCTAAATATGGACTTGAGCCTACATGTAAGCATTTTGGAAATCTTGGCCAAGCCCTTAGTATTCATTTTCCAAAAACATCCAAGGGATCTGAATATTACTGGCAAAAAAAAGTTTCCTGGAAGCACATTTCAAATCTGAATGCAAAGGAGTATTTGTGGAAACTGAATTTTAAATTTGTATGCTCAACCAAGTGCTAAAATTCTCATCCAGAGAGGAAACAGAAGCAGTGCTATGTCACATCTCTGACCAAGCACAATTAAGCACCATGGCTCAGATTTTGAATAGTCCTGGTCAATAATCCATTCAAAAAGATATTAATAGATTTTAAGGCTAGAAAGGGACCATTATGATATAATCTGACCACCTGCATAATTCAGCCCATAGAATCTCACCCAAGTGATTTCTGCACAAAACCCATAACTTCTCAAAAGACATCCAAATGACAGAGAATCCACCACATCCCTAGTATGTTGTTCCAATGGTTAATTACCATCTGTGGCAAAGTGGGAAATATTTGTATTTATGAAGCGCGTGTGTGTGTATGTTCGTGTGTATGTTCATGATGGGTAACTTGCTATGGAATTAGATACAAAGGAGACTGTTAGGGGAATCATGCAGGAAAGGCAACACCCTGGGCTAGACAAATAGCATCCCAACAATCACTCCAACACAATAGCCAGTTTCATAGCTGTGAAGAGGTGCCCCCCCACCCAACCTGGGTTACATAGCTGTTTTGTCAAAGCTGATAATCTGGAGATAAACACATTGATCAGTTAAAAGATCCACCCACAAAAGATGACTGACAGCCAGGATCTGCAGCAAAAAGGTTATAACTTGGTCCCCAAGAAAATGTTTCCCTAGGGGCTTGAGGGGAATACCAAGCATAGGTAAGATAATGTGCATATAGGTCTCTGATGGGGTGTCCACCTCACACAGGACTGGAAGGGGTTAAGGTGGCCATGTAGGCCTATTAACTCCACAGGCTGCACACCTGGACGAAGAGGCAGGGAGCTGGGAATTGATTGCAAACAGGGTCAGCTGGGCAGGAGGAGGCAGGGCCTATAAAGCCAGGAAGCTGACAACAGACAGGGTGGTAGTCACTTCCTGAGAAGAGTGAGGAGGGTTTGGAGCTGGCCCTCCTAGGGTAAGGAGGGAAGAACCAGGAGTGGTAGGAAGCAGTCCAGGGAAGGAGCAGTGAGGGCTGGGAGAGTAGAGCCCAGAACTGCTGGGTTGAGGGTCCCTGGACTAGAACCTGGAGTAGAGGGTAGGCCCGGGTTCTCTTTCCAGCTATTGAAGGAGTGGCACCAGAGGGAGTGAATAGGAAGACTGCCTAGCATGGCTGAAGGAGACTTTGGTACCCTGGGAAGGGGAGAATGCTATATGGCCTGGCTAGAGGGCTGAGTCCTGAAGAGGACTCTATGCTCTCTGGAGTGAGAGAGGGACTGCAGATGAGAGAGAGTGAGAGAGAGAGAGAGACAGACAGTGTGATGGCATGCAGCTATGGGCAGGGGCATCAGCCTGACAGAGCTAGTCCCCAGAGTGGCCAGGAGGAGGTGCCATCCTACTGGTGAGTTGATCATCCCATCACAAGGTCTATTTTAAAAGCATTTTTCTAAGTGCTGTGTACCTTTTGGAAAATTAATTCTACTTTGTTTTGAAGAATCTATTTCTGTGTCACCACACACTATTTCTGTCCACAGGCTCCCAAAAGGAAAGTCTTTCAGGTGCCAAGTGTTTCATTTACAAAGCCTGATGCTGAATGCAGGTTAAATTGAACAAGTGAAACTTCAATAAACCCTGTGCTCTGCTCCATGTGGTGGAGTTGCTTCCAGCCTGGCTCCACCCATTCTCTGTTCCATTGGTGTCCTCTCAATAACCGTCCCTTCATGAAACATTGGCCTTCTGACTGAAGTGCCACTGATCTTGATACATCTTCCCTATTTTACAATCACTTTAATATAAACATTAAAAACAAAAAAAGATGCCCAGACCCTGACCGCATGTCCCTTTGGCCAGAGGTTGCTCGCACAAAGCTGAGTGGGAGTCTTGCCTTTGCCCCAGATTCACCTGGTTACATAGTCTTTAAGATAGTTCCCTAGACTTGGAGACAAGGAATAGGGAGATAGGAATAGGTCACTCCCGATGTGGTCACCTGTTGAGGAGACCAAACTATCTCTCTGTGGAGTCTCCTCCCTCCTTGTGGGGGTGGCCTCCAGTTGGTTCTCTGTCTCTTTGTTCTATGATGATCTCTGTATCTGTCAGGTCTCCCTGACTGTTGTGTATTCTGGCTCGTGTCTCCTGTTCCTTTGGATCACTTGTCCCTTTTGGGTGCCTCTGCACCAAACTTTTTTAGTATACTCCTTCTGGTGTCTCTCTAACAGCTAGATCCTCACAGGAGCACTTGTCTCCAAGGTTAATAGGACTTTGGCTGAGCTGTTCAACTCTAGTACCTACTTTCTGATTGTTGGCCATCTCCTCTCTGCGTTATCTCCATCTTATGACTGCAGCAGGTCTCCCCTAATTAGCAACAGTGGTTTGTTCCTCTGTCCCATCAGTGCCTGTGCTATACTGTTTTGGTACCCTTGTGATGGAATATTCCTGTGTGCCCAAAGTGTTGACATGGGTCTGAACAAGAAGAAACAGCCTTGTGTAACAGTCTTAGTTGTTTCCCCAGCTGATTTGACTCTACCATGACTCTGTGGGTATGCTGGGAGGAGGTGTGGTGGTCAAACTCCTATTTGCATATAAATTCCTTGAATTCTTCTGAGGCAAACTGTTGTCAGTGAATACTGTGTATAGAATCCCATCACTGGTAAAATGGGCCTTCAGTTTACCAACCATTTACTTGCTTCTTGTGTCAGACAGTGCACTGAGCTCCCAAAAGTTTGAACAGTAGTCCAGTATGCTTTTCCTTGAGAGTAAATGTCTGCATCCACCTTTTCCCTTGGTAGGGTGGGCAGCTCATGTGGTAAGTCTCTTTCTGCTGGCAATGATCATACAACCAGCTGGTGTCACCTACTCTCAAGGAGTGGAGCTGTATATTCATTCCCAGCCAGTAAACAGTGAGCCCCTCTAAGACAGCTGTCAATTCCAGTTGTGAGGTATGTGGATTTCTTTTTTGTAAGCCATCCATACATGAGGTGGGGACAACATCTCTGCCTCAAAATGATTCCATTCTGGACACAGTTCATCTTTAATTTGAAAATATGGTTCTGCTCTTACCAATATTTGGCTTTATTTGGCTATAAGCGACTGGTTGCTCCTGCAAAAGATCTACCTCCTTCCTCCAATTCATCACACTGGAGTGTCGTTGCTCTCCTGGCTGGTAGCATGACAGGACAGGGGCATCCGTTATTTGTTTCAGCATGTCAAATGCTTGCTGTTGGGGACCTGCCCAATCCCACTCAACAGCCTGCCTTGAACTGACATCTGAGTTCTGCTATAGGTGAGATTTACATTCTTTGTTACTAGATCTACAACTTTGCATTTGGCTGTATTAAAGTGCATGCTGTTCAAGTGATGCCCAGTTTAAGATGGAGTCCAGACTGTTCTGTAGAACCTACCTGTCCTTATTTACCACTCTATTGTTATCTGCAGCCTTTACCAGCAATCATTTTATATTTTCTTCCAGATTGACGGGGTGAAAGTAAGTTGAGTGACTTACCGGTGCTCGGGGGCCAGCTCTGGCCCCCAGAAGGGGTGGGGCCTAGGGTGGAAGGGGCAGGGTTGAGGGGGTCAGAGCCAGCCCTAGCCCACCCTATAAGGTAAGTGTCCTCCCCACTGGGGTAGCAGCAGTAGCCCGGGGCTCCGGGGGCTATATAAAGGGCCTGGGGCTCCCCTCTTCTACCGCCCCAGCCCTCTAAATAGCCGCCGGAGCCCTGGGGAAGCGGCAGGGCTCCAGCGGCTATTTAAAGGACCGGGCAGTAGAAGCAGGGGAGCCCCAGGCCCTTTCAATAGGTGCCAGAGCCCTGCAGCCGCTACCCCAGGGCTCCAGCAGCGGAGCTCTGGAGGCAATTTAAAGGGCCTGGGGCTCCAGCCACTGCTGGAAGCCCCAGGCCCTTTAAATTGCCCCCTGGGGAAGCCGGGCTGCCCCAGTAAGGTGCACAGGCTCTTACTGATGCGCTGTACCGGGGCGTACCAGCTTACTTTTACCTCTGGATATTGAACAGTACTGGGACAAAACTAGAAATGCCCCCATCTAGAAATGCCCCTATTAGATAATTCTCCATGAAAATTGTAATTGTATTTGATCTATCAGTTAGCCAATGTTTAATACATTTAATATATGCTGCATTGATTTTTGTATAATGCAAAGTTTTTAATCAAAATCTTGTACAGTACTAAATCACATTATTTCAAGATTTGTTAACTATCCACATCAGTGGTTCAGAACTTCTCAATTAACTTTTTTTTAGAACTCTTGGGTACCAGTTATCCAGTCCTGCAGATTTAAAAATGTATCACTACTAGTTGCTGTTTTGTGTCTTGCCTAATTATTGTTGGATTAGAAAATATTTCATTATTGTAAGATGTGAATGTCATCCACCTTCTTTCCAAATATAGACTAGAAATATTTATTGACTACTTCTGCCTTTTCTGCATCATTATCAAGGCTTGTCAAACTTTTGAACAAAACATTTTCCCACAGAAAATTTTGATTTTAATAAAACCCCATTTTCTAACAGGAAACTATCAATTTCAGTGGAATTATCCATTGGAAAAATATAAATGAAATATTTCATTTTGGGTTGGGTCAGGTTGATCATAGAATATCAGGGTTGAAAGGGACCTCAGGAGGTCATCTAGTCCAACCCCCTGC
This sequence comes from Dermochelys coriacea, assembly GCF_009764565.3. NCBI lineage: Eukaryota > Metazoa > Chordata > Testudines > Dermochelyidae > Dermochelys > Dermochelys coriacea. The sequence continues at coordinate 43,175,103 of NC_050069.1, read as the reverse complement.
TCAAAGCAGGACCAATTCCCAACTAAATCATCCCAGCCAGGGCTTCGTCAAGCCTGACTTTAAAAACCTCTAAGGAAATAGATTCCACCAGCTCCATAGGTAATGCATTCCAGTGCTTCACCACCCTCCTACTGAAAGTTTTTCCTAATATCCAACCTAAACCTCCCCCACTGCAACTTGAGACCATTACTTCTTGTTCTGTCATCTGCTATCACTGAACAGCCTAGATCCATCCTCTTTGGAACCCCCTTTCAGATAGCTGAAATCAGCTATCAAATCCCCCCTCATTCTTCTCTTTTGCAGACTAAATCATCCCAGTTCCCTAAGCCTCTCCTCATAAGTCATGTGCTCCAGCCCCCTAATTATTTTTGTTGTCCTCTGCTGGACTCTCCAATTTTTCCACATCCTTCTTGTAGTGTGGGGCCCAAAACTGGACACAGTACTCCAGATGAGGCCTCACTAATGCCAACTAGAGGGGACTGATCACATCCCTCTATCTGCTGGCAGTGCTCCTACTTGTACAGCCCAAAATGCTGTTGCCTTCTTGGCAACAAGGGCACACTGACTCATATTCAGCTTCTCATCCACTGTAACCCTTAAGTCCTTTTCTGCAGAACTGCTGCCTAGCCACTCAGTCCCTAGTCTGTAACAGTGCAGACTTGGTCCCTAGTCTCTAACAGTGATATTAATCTGTGTCAGCCTGATCCATGCTGGTGCCTTTTGAGTTGTACTTTCAAATCTCTCTTGCTCCAGTCCTCCTATGGGCCATGCTTTGCAGCAGGACTATATTTCCCATGATGCATAGTTCTCTCCCTGTGCCTGGGCCACTGCATTACTTATGTGAGTCAGGTTGTCCATTCCTTTAGCTTCCCTTTTCAATGGTCTGCATTTTCTAACTGTTAATTTATAATCATTGCTATCATCTTCCCCTTTTTCCATTTGTTTTATATTATATAATGGCTGCTTTCACTTCCCTTAACAAAGATTCTTTTTAATTAAAAATTATTTCATTTAAGAAAATCACAATCTTCTCTTGAATATTGCATAGCATGAAAAGTAGATGACATTAATCAAATTGTTCTTTGCAATTTGCTCCGTTCCATTCTGTATAGCTTTTTTGACAAACTCTGAAAGTGCGGATATGGCTAGTCACAGTTATTTGGGGAAAAACATCTCCTGGATCATTTCCCCAAGCTATGCTTATTCAGAGTTGAGCTTTACCAGACCATCTGAGGCTTCTTTTCTAAACACACAAGTGCGGTGACACTTCATAAAATGATTGAGAGAGACATTTTGAAATAATTAAAGGCAGAGAAGTGATGCAGAAAATTGGCCCAATTAGTGTAAAATTATGATAACCACTGTGGAGGGATTTGAATGTGATGGGAAATTGTAACTTAGCAGAAAAAGAGGACTGTAGTTGTATCATAGGACTAGAAGACAGAGTTGGATTTCACTTCTGGTTCTACCACATTCTTCCTGAGTGACCTGGGCTTTTGCTTAACTTTCTTTACTCATCTGTAAAATGGGAAGAATAGTTATTTACTTGACAGGGCTAACCATATAAATGGTTCAGTTACTTTGACATTGTTTCACACAGAAGCAGAGAGAGAGAGAGCTGGAGAGACACAAACAAGTAAAAAGTCAATGGCATGGGAGAATGGAGTTAGAAGCAATAGAATGAAGGAAATTACAAAAACAGAATAAGATCAGAAATGACAAAAGTAGAAAATGTAAAGAAGAAAACTCAGATTGTAATAACTGTATAGACCAGAATAAGAAGGGGGGGAAACCCAGTAAGGTAAACAAAGCAAGCCTTGAAAGAGAGGCTTAGAGAGACACAAGAAAGAAGCTCCACAAAACTAAGTGTTCAGACAGCAAAACTGATGAAAGAGGGAGAGAACTCTTAAATAGATAAGTAAACAGCAGGGGAAAACACAAACAGGTTAAACCCAGGACTGGGTTAGTTCTCCCTAATTGAGATCACTGGGACTGCTCATGGGGCAGTTACAACAGCATGAATGATGGCATCAGACATCAGCCTCTCAAGTCCAGCAGGAATAGCATGGAAATAAGGTGGTAGAACTAGGTCAGATTTTTCATGCAGGCTTTATTCAGACAAAAGTCCATGTACTTCAATGGTCAGTGAGTGAGCAAGGGTCAGCAGTCAGCTCTTTAAATTATAAAATGTTGATGATAAATACAGCTGTAAAATTGTGTAATTTGCATCTGTATAATTCCTGTTCCTTCAGCCTGCAGTAAGAAAAGCATGCATTGTGCCAAAAGTGTTCACTAATTTAAACATGATGAAATATTACCTCACTATTAACACTGTATGTACTTCAAGAAACTAATTAGTTGTCTCAAGGTTAAGCACACATGGATTGTACAGTGTAATTTTTTGGGTGGGTGCATGTATGATTAATTGGTACAATTTAGGTCTGAATGTTGCCTGAGATCTCCAGTGAGGTGGAATAAGATCTTTGCTTTCTCCCCATAACATGGAGGAGCTCTGCCACCAGCTGAAGCCTCAGTTAAATTGTGGCTATCCAGGAGCAGAATGTGCTGTACATATCAGTAATGGGCCATATCCTAAAGCCCTTATATGATTTTTTTTTTACTCTGTCGACTAAGGACAGAACTCCTGTGGGACCAATTCATATGAACACCCTTGATGCGTTCTCTAAGCCCATCCATCTTATGTGCTGAATGAGGCAGGGGCCTGTGGAAATGTATATTAAAAAAAAAATGAGGAGTACTTGTGGCACTTGTGTTAGTCTGTAGCAGCAAAAAACTCCACGGCTACCACTCTGAAACCTGGAAATATATAGTATGTGATCATGTAACTAATGACTGTATCACAATGCATTCTGATAAATCATAACTTTTGAGGCTTGACTTTGCAACCTTAACACTATTTTAATGAAAAAAGAAAAGGAGTACTTGTGGCACCTTAGACTAACAAATTTATTTGAGCATAAGCTTTCGTGAGCTACAGATCATTTCATCGGATGCATTCAGTGGAAAATAGCATGGAGATTTCTATACATAGAGAACATGAAACAATGGGTGTTACCATACACACTGTAATGAGTGATCATTAAGGTGAGATTACCAGCAAAAGAGCAGGGGGTGTGGAGGTTGGAACCTTTTGTAGTGATGAGCAAGGTGGGTCATTTCCAGCACTTGACAAGAATGTCTGAGGAATGGTGGGGGATGAATAAACACTGGGAAATAGTTTTACTTTGTGTAATGACCCATCCACTCCCTATTAAAGCTTAAGTTAATTGTATCCAGTTTGCAAATTAATTCCAATTCAGCAGTCTCTCATTGGAGTCTGTTTTTGAAGTCTTTTGTTGAATTGCGACTTTTAGGTCTGTAATCGAGTGAGCAAAGAGATTGAAATGTTCTCCAACTGGTTTTTGAATGTGCTAATTCTTGTGTAAGTAAGAAGACCCTACAACACTGGTCTGATTTGTGTCCATTTATTCTTACGTAGAAACTGTCCAGTTTGACCAATGTACATGGCAGAGGGGCATTGCTGGCACATGATGGCATATATCACATTGATAGATGTGCAGGTGAACGAGCCTCTGATAGTGTGGCTGATGTGATTAGGCCCTATGATGTCCCCTGAATAGATATGTGGACGCAGTTGGCAATGGGCTTTGTTGCAAGGATAGGTTCCTGGGTTAGTGGTTCTGTTTGGTGTGGTGTGTGGCTGCTGGTGAGTATTTGCTTCAGGTTGGGGGGCTGTCTGTAAGCAAGGACTGGCCTGTCTCCCAAGATCTGTGAGTGATGGGTCGTCCTTCAGGATAGGTTGTAGATCCTTGATGGTGCATTGGAGAGGTCTTAGTTGGGGGCTGAAGGTGATGGCTAGTGGCGTTCTGTTTTCTTTGTTGGGCCTGTCCTGTAGTAGGTGACTTCAGGGTACTCTTCTGGCTCTGTCAATCTGTTTCTTCACTTCAGCAGGTGGGTATTGTAGTTGTAAGAATGCTTGATAGAGATCTTGTAGGTGTTTGCCTCTGTCTGAGGGGTTGGAGCAAATGCAGTTTTAATGTAATTATTTAAATTACAGTGGTACCTAGAGGCTCCAATAAGTAATCAGGATCTCTTGTGCTACATATTATATAAACATGTAGAAAAAAGGCAGAATCTGGCCCAGACAGCTTACAGTTTACATTAAAGATGTAGGTGTATAAATGTTTAGTTCTGTATTTTCCTTCTGATTGCTTGCTGCTGTCTACCTATGAAATATAGTTCACAGGAACCATCTCTATTAGGTTATACTTTCTAGCTGGGTGATATTCACTTTAAGTTTGTGACATCTTTATTTTTCTAGTTAATTTCTTTCCAAAATAGCATGTCTCGCTACTGGTGTTGGAAGTATTTGTCTTTATCATATGTGCTATGGCATTCCCACAAGGAAAGTCAATGGGACTCTTGACTCAATTTGTGTCTCTGCTCAGGAATTGTGGTTCTATTTATTGCTCATGGCTAAGCTGCAAATTTGTCACGGAGGTCACAGATTCCATGACTTTCCATCACTTCTGCAGCAACGGCACACGCGGCTCAGGCAGCCCCTGGGCCAGTCTCACCGGCCGCTGCTGGGGCAGTATTTGGCCACCAGGCCCTCACCCACAGCAGAGTTTGGGTGTGGGAGGGGGTGGGGTACAGGACAGGGTGAGGCAGGCTCTGGGCAGAGATTACTTGTGGGGGCTCCCGGAAGCAGCAACATCCTCCTCTAACTCAGCTGCTAGGCGGAGATGTGGCTAGGCAGCTCTCTGTGCTGCCTCCCCACAGAGCACTGGCTTTGCAGCTCCCATTGGCCGGGAACTGTGGCCATGAATTTTTGTTTACTGCCCATGACCTGTCCGTGGCTTTTACTAAAAATACCCATGACTAAAACGTAGCCTTACTCGTGGCTCTTACAATGCTATGTGAGCTAAACATCGGGTAGTGAGAAATACCATACATGGGAGAGTAAAGCTCTTCCTCACAAGGTATGCCTTTTAGGATTGGATTCTTGCAGTATTCATTCCCACAAATATTACAATTGTTCTTTATTTCCACTAGTGTAAGTAGGAAGACCCCTACAACACAACTCTTTTGCAAAGGCCGAGCCTGAAATATGCCATCAGCCTATTCATGATTTGGTCACCTGTAGTCTAGAGTCCATAATTTATGCAAATGATTGGATAGTTGCAGAGTTCAGTTACCTTTTTCCTATGCACAAGCTGTGTTCTAACAAGATCTCTTTTCTCCCTCGAACACTTTATCACTGATTACATTTTAAAGTGGATGCTGCCACAAGCAGAATGTAGCTCACTAATTTTAATATTTATCTTTCTTTACTTCTATAGTAAAAATTTGTCCATAATAACTTCTAGCACCCTGATAAGGGCCAATGGGCCTTCAGAGTTCCATGCCAGCAGCTCCATCTCTTTTTAAAAAGAGTTCCAGCCTGAGACCTCCATGGCCAACTCTGGTGGCATGTCATAAGAAGAGAGGAGATATCTCAGGCAGGCAGGTCCACCCAAACCATTTGTAGGTCCAAATCAACACTTCAGACTCTACCTGGAAATTATTAGCCAGTGCAGGGCAAGGAGCACTGGTGTCATGTGCTCCCAGTGAGAGACCACTTGGTGTCAGGTTTCAGAGGGGTAGCCGTGTTAGTCTGTATCAGCAAAAACAATGAGGAATCCTTGTGGCACCTTAGACTAACAAATTTATTGGGGGAATAAATTTTAGTCTCTAAGGTGCCAGAAGGATTCCTCATGGTTTGTTTTTACCACTTGGTGTGCTACCACATTCTGCACTGGCCTCAGTTTGATTAGTGCCTCCCCACATGGAGTTCGCCACAGTAATCTAATCTAAGATGACACCAACAGTAAAAATTTGTTTTAAAATGTGGCATTAAATAAGACTGAGTTAGCTCAATGTCCTTCAGGATTCTCTAACAATCTGAACATAACTAATATCCTCTTTCTGATTGATCTTGACTAGTTATATTCTAATACAGTCCCACTTTCTTTTTCCATCCATATTTTTACCCATTCAGGATCCTATAGACTTCAAAGGGACTATTCATGTCTTTGAAGTTAAAGCATTTGCTTTCCTGGATCAGAAGAAATGCTCATCACCTTGCAGGATTGAGCCAATATGGAGCCTACACATGGCAAATGGTAAAACACCAAAGCTTCATACTCCCTGTGAGTTGTTACCAATATGACCAAATATTTCTGTAAATAAGCATTTTCTTTTAAATGCACTCCTTTGCAAAGTGTCATTCCACTTATTCTCTCTCACCAGCCATCTGTCTTGAGAAGCAGAGATTGCCACCTGCTGAATATCTCTGGGGCACTTCTGTCTAATTGCTATTGATTGGTTTTTTTTTGAGGGGCAAAAAGGGGCACTTTTCTGTGCTGGGAACTTGCCATTGGGTTTGGCAGGACTCTGGGCTAAGGTACAAAATGAGTTACACCTAGCAAGAGACATAAAAAGCAATAAGAGGTTCTATAAATACCTTAGGAAGAAGAGAAATATGAAGGGAAGTGTAGGCCAACTACTTAGCAGGGAAGGAGCGGTGCTAATAATGGACATCAAGAAGGCTGAGGTGTTTAATGCATCAGTCTTTATTAAAAGGTAAATTGTGACCAGATACAGAATGCAATTAATATTAGAAAAAAGGGGGGAAGGAATGCAAGCCATAATAGGGAAAACTGATTAAAGAATATTTAGATAAATATATTCATAAAAACAATGCAAAATATTACACAGGAAGGAAAAAATCAAATTCACAACTATAAAATGGCAATAACTGGTGTACTGCTGAAAAGCATCTGAGGATTATAGTGGATCAAAAATCGAATGAGTCAACAATGTGATACAGTGGCAAAAAAGGCTAATATCATTCTGGCATGTATTAACAGGAGTATCCTATGTAAGACATGGGAAGTAATTGTCCCACTTTATTCTGCACTGATAAGGCCTTAACTGGAGTAATATGTCCAGTTTTGGGTGCCACACTTTAGGAATGATGTGGAGAAACTGGAGAAAGTCCAGAGGAGAGCAACAACAATGATAACCTGACCTATGAAGAAAGGTTAAACCTTGGCAAATTAAGTAATGAGTAAAGAAGACCAGGGGGAGGTGGACAGGGAAGGGGGAAGACACCTGATAGCCCTTAACATATTTGAAGATTTGTTATAAAGAGGACGGTGATTAAAATTTTTTCTCCATGTCTATTGAAAATAGGAGAAGAAATAATGGGGCTTAATCTGCAGCAAGGGAGACTTAGTTCTTAATATCTAACCTTTCTGATGGTAATGATAGTTAAGCACTAGAATAGACTTCCCATGGAGGTTGTGGAATCCAAATCTTTGGAGGTTTTAAAGAACATGTTAGACAAACACCAATAAGGGACAGTCTCAGCACAGGTGGCTGTACTAGATCTCTCAAGGTCCCTTCCAGCCCTAAGTTTCTATGATTCAATGTAGAAAATTGTTTTTTGGAAGTAAGTTTCCTACAGAAGATTGCATTTTATGGATGTATTCCAGAAATGTTGCCAAGGTAAATTTAAAAAAAAAGTCATAATTTGCACATGAAATTTTAAATATAGAACACTTTTCAAAGCTTCATTGCCATTTTAAAAGTTAAATGAAGGTTTGTGCTTGATTGAGCTTTGATTGACCTGAAGGTTTTTTTCTGGCTAATTTGGGTTGCAAATTTGGAAAAGAAATGAGTGCTATGCATGTATTACTTGGTGATGTATATGTTAGGACTAAACCCAAGAACAGTAAAACGCATCGGATGGGGGGAGATTCCATCACGTCATCCCACTGGGGATCATGTCCCCCCTATGGGACAGACTACAGGACCAAGGCACAGATTCTGCAGCTCCCCTGAGACTCCTGGGAGATCAGGGCAATCCATTTAGGGAGCCAGTAACCACCAGCAGTTCTGGCACTAGAAAGCTTCATTAAAAGAGGTCCAGTAGTTATGGTGCTAACCTGGGACTTGGAAAACTTGGGTCAATTCCCTGCAGTACTAAAGACTTCTTGCGCCCTCTTGGACGTATCACTTGGGCCCAGATCCACAAAGGTGTTTAGGTTCCTAACTTAAATACTTTTGTGGCTCTGGGGCTTAGTCTCTCTGTGCCTCAGCACTTCCCTACCTTACAGAGGTATTGTGAGGATAAACACACTAGATAAGATGTTCAGGTATTATGCAACGGGCCATACAAGTGTCATGGTTACAGGGCTAGCAACACCTCTGTCCCCTTCCTGGTCTCTGAGTGCACCCCCTCAACTCCTAGGCCTTGTGTCTTTACCTTTCCTGGGGTGTAATTTTCCCACTCCTTGATTGAGTCCTGGGATATAGTACCCTGTGTATCAACTCTGCTTACCCAGCAACTCCAACTGGATTCAACACCTGCAGTTCTTCCCTTCAGGAATCTGAGAGCAGTGGTTTATATAAAAAGAAAAGGAGTACTTGTGGCACCTTAGAGACTAACAAATTAGAGCATAAGCTTTCGTGAGCTACAGCTCACTTCATCAGATGCATTCAGTGGAAAATACAGTGGGGAGATTTATATACATAGAGAACATGAAACAATGGGTGTTATCATACAGACTGTAACGAGAGTGATCAGGTAAGGTGAGCTATTACTAGCAGGAGAGCGGGAGGGGGGGCAGGAAAACTCTTGTAGTGGTGATCAAGGTGGGCCATTTCCAGCAGTTGACAAGAATGTCTGAGGAATGGTGGGGGGTGGAATAAACATGGGGAAATAGTTTTACTTTGTGTAATGAAGTAAACTCCCATCCACTCCCAGTCTCTATTCAAGCTTCAGTTAATTGTATCCAGTTTGCAAATTAATTCCAATTCAGCAGTCTCTCATTGGAGTCTTTTTTTTGACATTTTTTTGTTGAATTGCCACTTTTAGATCTGTAATTAAGTGTCCAGGGAGGCTGACGTGTTCTCCATCTGGTTTTTGAATGTTATAATTCTTGATGTCTGATTTGTGTCCATTTATTCTTTTACGTAGAGACTGTCCAGTTTCCCCAATGTACAAGGCAGAGGGGAATTGCTGGCACACGATGGCATATATCCCATTGATAGATGTGCAGGTGAATGAGCCTCTGATAGTGTGGCTGATGTGACTAGGCCCTATGATGGTATCCCCTGAATAGATATGTGGACACAGTTGGCAATGGGCTTTGTTGCAAGGATAGGTTTCTGGTTAGTGGTTCTGTTGTGTGGTGTGAGGTTGCTGGTGAGTATTTGCTTCAGGTTGGGGGGCTGTCTGTAAGCAAGGACTGGCCTGTCTCCCAAGATCTGAGAGCAATGGGTTGTCCTTCAGGATAGGTTGTAGATCCTTGATGATGCATTGGAGAGGTTTTAGTTGGGGGCTGAAGGTGATGGCTAGTGGCGTTCTGTTATTTTCTTTGTTGGGCTTGTCCTGTAGTAGATGACTTCTGGGTACTCTTCTGGCTTTGTCAATCTGTTTCTTCACTTCAGCAGGTGGGTATTGTAGTTGTAAGAATGCTTGATAGAGATCTTGTAGGTGTTTGCCTCTGTCTGAGGGGTTGGAGCAAATGCAGTTGTATTGTAGAGCTTGGCTGTAGACAATGGATCATGTGGTGTGTTCTGGAAGAAAGCTGGAGGCATGTAGGTAGGCATAGCAGTCAGTAAGTTTCCGGTATAGGGTGGTTGTGACCATCGCTTATTAGCACTGTAGTGTCCCAGAAGTGGATCTCTTGTGTGGACTGTGGACCCCAGGCTGAGGTTGATGGTGGGATGGAAATTGTTGAAATCATGGTGGAATTCCTCAAGGGCTTCTTTTCCATGGGTCCAGGTGATGATGCCATCAATGTAGTGCAAGTAGAGTAGGGGCATTGGGGACCAGAGCTGAGGAAGCATTGTTCTAAGTAAGACAAAAAAAGGTTGGCATACTGTGTGGCCATGTGGGTACCCATAACAGTGCTGCTTATTTGAAGGTATACATTGTCCCCAAATGTGAAATAGTTATGGGTGAGGACAAAGTTTAGCCACCAGGTTTGCCATGTTTCAGAGTAGCAGCCATGTTAGTCTAAGGTGCCACAAGTACTCCTTTTCTTTTTGCGAATATAGACTAACAAATTTATTTGAGCATAAGCTTTCGTGAGCTACAGCTCACTTCATCATATGCATTCAGTGGAAAATACAGTGGGGCGATTTATATACACAGAACATGAAACAGTGGGTGTTACCATACACACTGTAACGAGAATGATCAGGTAAGGTGAGCTATTACCAGCAGGAGAGCGGGGGGCAGGGGGGAACCTTTTGTAGTGATCAAGGTGGGCCATTTCCAGCAGTTGACAAGAACGTCTGAGGAACAGCAGGGGGTGGGGGGGGAAGGAATAAACATGCGGAAATAGTAGTGTATTGTAGTTTCCTCAGGAAGTCAGTGATGTCTCAAATATAGCTGGGAGTGTAGGGCCTGAGATCAGATAACCTCCTTAAAACCAAAGTATTGTTTGTTTGTTTTTTTAACAGTAAATATAAAGTGTTAGAGGAAAAACAGGATTTTTAAAACTGTCTACATGCCTGCCTATCTTATCTAAAGGTTTACCCTCCCCAGATGGTAATCTAAGCAGGCCTGACTTCAGACACCTCAATGGGTGATTGTTCTCTCATTTCTCCCAAATCCCTCCCTGTCAAGAATGTTCCTTTTTAAACCTGTCACAGTTCTTTGATCTCTACTGTCCTTGGTTCTTTTCTTGTGCCGGCATTCTCTCAAGAGCCCTCTAGTGTTTGCAAAGATGTGGCTTTTCTTGAGCCATCCTTTGTTTTTTTTTTTCCTTGCAGCCCCCTATTAAATCAAATCAATATGTATGCCGGAAACATCCCAATAACCATGTCAACATGCTGTATTCATATATTACAGAGCATCTACAAATCCATCTAGTAAGTACCTTTAGAAGGAATCCTAGGCTGTGTTAAATTTTCTGACAAATGCCTGAAGACTGAGGGGAGTGATGGGTGTCACTCACAGCCCCCATGTTCTCTCATGATGGACCACAGAACCAGAGTGCACTGTATGTAAGAGGTGGGGGGGAACTATATAGTAGTGGCTGAGACCCCTTTTCCACATATGGAGGGGGATCTCCAAGATCAGATCCAGAAGGAAGGAGACAAGATCCCTCCTATAGCTTTTTAGGCCAAGTTGCATGTAATTTATAGTGGTTGATATCAGGAAAGCTAATTGCTGTATCAGAAGTGCTGTTAAACAATACAAAAATCAGCAGTACATGGAGACCACAACACACACTTTTCTCCTTTTATACCATTTTAAACTATTTTTTTAAGCAAATGTTTTGTTGAGATCATATCTTTTGAATACTGAGTTGCTAAAAAGAAATGAAAGGAGATCACTTTCCACTTAATTTGTGGAAAACTACAGGTTCAATCCACAGAGTAACAAACACCACATTTTTACTGTGGTTTCAATTACAGTAAAATTGGACTGGCTGAGAATCAGGAACCTGTTTTAATATTTCCCAGATACTAATAACAAATGATCCAGCTGCTTGTGGTACTTAGGCTTTCAGGAAAAGCAACAAATGACTGCAGCCTCTTCTGATCCACATCAACAAGACCACAAATTGCTGATCTCCTGAAAACTGATGTATCCAGAAACCCTACTAGAGGGCCTTATGAAGGACTCATTATTTTTCAAAACAAAATGAATACAAAAAAACCTTTTGGCAAATAACATCTGTAATGGAAAATATACCAGCTCATTAAACTACTCTCAATCTTCCTCACTTATTTATCAGCTCTTGTTAGAGCAGAATCCTGGATTTCTATTCTGTCCAATGTCCCACAGAACTTTTGTCCAGTAAAAAGGTCATCTGTAAATCTGAGGCAAGAGTAAGATTTTCCTACCATAACATCAAAAGAGAAAAAAGACATGGCATTAAAACTTAAAAGCTTGCTGTTAAACCTATGAAAATACATTTGTTCAGCTGAGCCCACATTAAGATTGCATTGCTTCATTTGGAGTCAGCCGAAGCTTGGTAATCTTGAGGCTGTGGTGTGAAATTTCACTTGGTGTGCTGAAGGCTGCACTGCTCTAATTAAAAAATCCCCTGGTTTTATGGCACTATTCTGGAGGCTGTCTTGATTTGCTGATGAATGTTGACAGGACTATTAAAGCTGTGAAATAACATCACTTGAACATGGCACAAAATGAAAGGGAAAAGCACTGCCATGCTGCTCTTGGGTGTTATTAACCTGATTAGAATTGGAGCTAAAATGGAAAATCATCCCTGAGCTATGCATTCCATTATTTGTTTGTTTTTTCCTTATAATGACATCATGATAGCTGTTTGTTGGAACCCTCAAAGTGCTGCAATTAAGTGAAGGAGCATTTATGAACTCCTTTGATTTCATCTAGAAACACAGATGAGGAATAATACAGAGAAATATATGTTGTAGGGGAAGCTGGTAGTGATCCTTATATTTAGGTTGCCTGTCCATTACAAAAGAGTCTTGCAACCTTATTTTTAGAAGCTCTTAAAACCCCCATTGTATTCATCAGCCCTTTTGAAATTCAACAAGGAGAGAGCTCTCGAGCTATAAGTTTTTTTGTTTTTTTTCTTTGTCCCATGAAATTCTGCTCGGGTTTAGCTGAGACGTTAGCTGTTGAAAATCACCATTTCCCTGGTGTTTGCATTGCTTAGGTAATTTTTGGTAACATCCCAAATAACAAATGAACATGAACATTCTAAAGAGCAGGGCCCCAACCAAAGCAGCAGCACACACTGCAATGGTAATGCTTGTAAGCTGTCGGAACAACTGTAGTGGTGGTGTGACAAACCAAGCCAGGCTTCCTCCTAGGGTTGCCAGTTTTGGTTGGACGTTCCTGGAGATTTCATCACATGACATAATCTTTAATTGAAAAGACTAGCCTTTGATTCCTGGAGACTCCAGGAAAATCCTGGAGGGTTGGCAACCTTGCTTCCTCCTGTCACATGGCCCCAGTGTCCCATCCCATACCCCTCTCTGGGGTCACCACATATGGTAAGCTTACCCCTTCTCCTAGATGAAGAGGAGCTGGGCTGGGCTCCCACCCTAAAACTTCTAGACCCAGCACATGGTTCCAACAGCCCATTTCCCACTTGTATGATAAGGTATACACTCAATCTTTATGACATTGTCACATTATTTCTTTCACAGGTCCCCTGCCTCATTCAAGTTGGGTGCACAAAGGAATAGAGTCAAGTGCATAAGTGACCATAAATCTGACAAATGCTTGACTTTGCAGCCTAAATAACTTTAATGCAGTTATTAGTAGGTAAACGTGATGTGCCCCAATTTGGATTGTTGTGCCCCCTTAACCTTCCAGTGTGGTGTGTACTATGCCCTGTTTTGCTGTATGAGCTGCCACTCTGCCCACTCACCCCAGCCTCTAGCATGCAAGTCACCCCCAGACAGCAACCAGGATGCTATGCCTAGCCACTCTTGAATTACTTACAGGGTGACACCCACATATCCCTAGTCCCAGCCTTGCACCCCAGAAATGTGCTTTGTACACTGCTCAAGACCCCCTTGCTCAGAGTAAGTTCATTAGTTTGTCTTTCCATCAAAGGGAATGACTAGGCACCAGCCTTTGTAACCTGAGTAGATTCCCCAAACTGCAATCAAAACCACACTTTTTTAGATAAAACACTAAGTTTATTAACTACAGATAGAAGATCTGAATTAGTTACAAAAGGAAATAAAAGATAAAACCTCAAGCTATTTTCTCAACATTACCAGGCTACATCACATTTGAAATAATAAGGTTTCTGCTACACAAACCTAAGCAGTCTGTGCAACTGGAAAGCTTTACCAGTTAGGACCATTCTCCCCCAGTTGAAATGTTTCTTTGTCTTCCAAATGATCTTGTTGCCTTCAATACAGGTGAGGAAGGAGAGGTGGTCTGATGTCATTGTCCCTTATTTTATACTCTCCCCCAAATACTGTGAAAATCCTTAAGTGTCATGGGGCTTAGACAGCGGCAGTACCTATGTGCCCTCATTCAGTCCTACATATGAATTGCAAATTCTTGCTTACATCCTTTGTGTACGTGAGGCTTGACATGTAAGGCTTGTGTTCACAGTTCCTTTGCTATTTCTAAGGGCTTGGCTACACTTACATTTTATAGCGCTCTAACTTGTTGGCTCAGGGATGTGGAAAAATCACCCCCCCTGAGCACAGCAAGTCAGAGTGCTTTAAAGCACTAGTGTAAACAGGCTCTGGGAGCTGTGCTCCTAGCGCTCTGAGCTAATCCCCGTCATGGAGGTGGATTACCAGGAGCACTGGAAGAGCTCCCTCCCAGCGCTTGCGTGCAACCACACTTGCACTTCAAAGCACTGCCTCGGGAGCACTCTTGTGACAGCGCTTTGAAGTTTCCAGTGTAGCCATGCCCTAAGGAGCTAGTTTGTGGGCATTTTTCAGCTGCACAATGTTTCAGTAACAAACATACAGTAAAATCTCATAACTTCCTGTACAACAATGATGTATACGTTTCAACAGGACAGTAATGTTCAACGGATTATGACTTTTTTCCAACAATACCTCACAAGGCATACATGTATCCTAGCCATATACAAGTGGTGAATATGGGGGGTACAGGGTGTTATTTTTAGGTACAGTGTGTCACAATGATTTTATATTATTGTGCAAAGAACTTTTCAGAGGCTGAGGGCTTGACCCATAAATAGGCATAGTGTGACGATAAAGGGGAAGGGAAGTCAGATCTTCTTCTGACTAATTTGAATGGTTTCAAGTTAGCAGGACCTGATGCAATTCATCTCAGAGTGCTGAAGGAATTAGCTGAAGAAAGATTGGGGCCACTGGCAATAATTGCAAACTCATGGATGACAGGAGAGGTCCCAGAAGATTGAAGAAGGCTAACATAGTGCCTATTTTTTTAAAAAGGAAGAGCCAGAGAAACAGATTAGTCAGCCTGCCCTCAATGCCTGGGAAGCTACTAGAGCAATATATAAAACATTCAATTTGTAAATACTTGGAGGATGAAGGGGTGATCACTAGCAGCCAGCATGGATGTACTAAGAATAAATCATGCCAAACCAGCTTGATTTTGTCCTTTGACAGGGTAACTGGTTGGGTGGCAAGAGGGAATGTGGTGGACATAACTTACCTGGACTTTAGAAGGCTTTTGACACACTCCCACATGACATTCTGATAAGTAAGTTGGAGAAATGCAGGCTCAGTAGAACTACCATTAAGTGGATACATAATTGGTAAATAACTGCAAACAAAGAGTAATTATTAATGGAATGATGTCAGATTGGAAGGAGGTCTCAAGTGGGGTTCCACAGGGATCTGTTCTGGGTCTGGTGTTTAATATCTTTATTAATTACCTGGATGTAGGAATAGAAAGTGTACTGATTAAATTTGCAGATAACACAAAGCTGGTGTGTGTGTGTGTGTGTGTGTGTGTGTGTGTGTGTGTGTGTGTGTGGAAGACTGCAAACTAAAATTCAGATGGACCTTGATAAATTGGAAAACTGGGCTATAGACGACAAAATGAAATTCAACAAAGATAAATATAAGGTACTACACTTAGGGAAGAAAATACAAACACACAAATACAGAATGGGGCATAACTGGCTTGAGAGCTGCATGCTGAGAAGGATCTGGGAGTTGTAGTGGATCTCAACCTCAACAAGAGTCAACAATACAATCCTGTTGCAAAAAAAGCAAATGCAGTTTTGGGTTGCATTAACAGAAACATAGCATGCAAGTCACAGGCGGTGATAGTACCACTCTACTCAGTGCTGATTAGGCCTCAGCTGGAGAACTACTGCATGTCCTATTTTGGTCACCACAGCATAGAAAGGATGTAGAGAAGCTGGAAAGGATCCAGAGATGAGTGACAAAGATGATTAAAGGGACAGAATTCAAGCCATATGAGCAAAGACTGAAGGAACTGAGCATGTTTGATTTGGAAAAGAGAAGATTAAGGGGGAAATGATAGCGGTTTTTAAATACTTGAAAGGCTGCCATAAAAAAGATGGAGAAAAGTTGTTCGTTCTTGCCACAGAGGGTAGGACAAGAGGCAATGGGTTCAAATTATAGCATAGCAGATTTAGATTAAATCTCAGGAAAAACTTCCTAACTGTAAGAACAGTAGGACAATGGAACAGACAGCCTAGGGAAGTTGTGGAAGCTCCTTCACTAGAGGTTTTCAAAAGGAGGCTGGATAGCCACCTGTCTTGGATGGTTTAGACACTACACATCTTGCATCGTGGCAGGCGGTTGGACTAGATGACCCTTGTGGTTCCTTCTAACCCTATGGTTCTATGATTCAATGACTCATACCTGAGTTACCTCTGAGCCTGAGCCTGCTTGAGTGTGATAATGAGAAGCTGGTCAGACACAGATACCTCCCTGGGTATGTCTGTGAATGTCTGTGTCATAGTAGAACCATAGCAGTGTACTACTTGAAGGGACTTCAATAAGTCATCAAACCCAGTCCCCTGTACTTAAGGCAGGATTAAGTATTAACTAGACTATTTGACTGGTGTTTGTCCAACTTGTTCTTAAAAACCTCCAATAACTGAGATTCTACAGCCTCCTTATGCAATTTGTTCCAGTGCTTAACCACTCTGACAGGAAGTTTTTCCTAATGTCCAACCTAAACCTCCCTTGCTGCAATTTCAGCCAATTATTTCTTGTCCTGTCCTCAGAGATTAAGGAGAACATTTTTTTTTTTCACCTTCCTCCTTGTAACAACCTTTAAGTATTTGAAAACTATTATGTCCCATCTGTCGTCTTTTCTCCGGACTAAACAAACCCAGTTTTTTCAATCTTTCGTCAGAGGTCATGTTTTCAATCTTTCCTCATAGGTCATGTTTTCTAGATCTTTAATTATATTTGTTGCTCTCCTCTAGACTTTATCCAATTTGTCCATATCTTTCCTGAAATGTCATGCCCAGAACTGGACACAATACTTCAACTGAGGACTGATCAGCATGGAGTAGATTGGAAGAATTACTTCTCGTGTCTTGCTTACAACACTCCTGCTGATGCATCCCAGAATAATGTTCACTTTTTTTTTTTTTTTTTTTGCAACAGCGTGATGCTGTTGACTCATATTTAGCTTATAGGCCACTATAACCCCCAGATTCCTTTCTGCAGTACTCCTTCCTAGGCAGTCATTTCCCATTTTGTATGTGTGCAATTGATTGCTCCTTCCTAAGTGGAGTATCTTGCATTTATCCTGATTGAATTTCATCCTGTTTACTTCAGACCATTTCTCCAGTTTGTCCAGATCATTTTGAATTGTAATCCTATTCTCCAAAGCACTTGCAACCCCTCCCAGCTTGGTATCATCTGCAAACTTTATAAGTGTACTCTCTATGCCATTGTCTAAATCATTGGTGAAAATATTGAACAGAACTGGACTGAGGACAGGACCCCGCTCAATATGTCTTTCCAGCTTAACTGTGAACCATTCATAACTACTCTTTGGGAATGGTTTTCCAACCGGTTATGCACCCATCTTATAATATCTCCATCTAGGCTATATTTCCCTAGTTTGTTTATGAGAAGGTCATATGAGACAGTATCAAAAGCCTTACTAAAGTCAAGATGTACCACATCTATCACTTCCAACCTATTCCAAGGCTTGTTACCATATCAAAGAAAGTTATTAGATTGATTTGACACGATTTGTTCTTGACAAATCCATAGTTAGACCCACAGGTTCCTGCCCTGAGGAGCTTACAGTTTAGACTGGGATATGGCATAACAAGTGATCTCGCACATTCTAGGGAGGAATAGTGGGTTGAATAGGGTTAAAGAAATAAGTTCATGCAAAGACTCAGTAACTGATGTAACTTTTAATGACTAATGTTGATGCTTTTTTTTTAAAAAAAAAGTTTAGTTTAAATGTTTGTTTCATTTCTATTGGCTTTCCATCTAAAATGAGTCTTTATGAGAGATTTGAATGAAGTTGTGGAGTATTCCAAGCATATGGGGTGGTATGGATTAAGGCATGGAGATTTTTGTGTGCGAAGAAGACAAAGGGGGTGTCAAGGCTAGAGTTACTGGCTTAAAAGAGGGAATAGAAGTTAGGCAAAAGGAGACTGGGCCTGTGTTAAAGCACCAGCATTGAAGCAGACTCTGGGGATTCAGGTTTCAGAGTAGCAGCCGTGTTAGTCTGTATTCGCAAAAAGAAAAGGAGTACCCGTGGCACCTTAGAGACTAACAAATTTATTAGAGCATAAGCTTTCGTGAGCTACAGCTCACTTCATCGGAAATACTTCACTGCATTTGCTCCAACCCCTCAGAGACAAACACCTACAAGATCTCTATCATGCATTCCTACAACTACAATACCCACCTGCTGAAGTGAAGAAACAGATTGACAGAGCCAGAAGAGTACCCAGAAGTCACCTACTACAGGACAGGCCCAACAAAGAAAACAACAGAATGCCACTAGCCATCACCTTCAGCCCCCAACTAAAACCTCTCCAACGCATCATCAAGGATCTACAACCTATCCTGAAGGACGAGCCATCGCTCTCTCAGATCTTGGGAGACAGTCCTTGCTTACAGACAGCCCCCCAATCTGAAGCAAATACTAACCAGCAACCACACACCACACAACAGAACCACTAACCCAGGAACCTATCCTTGCAACAAAGCCCGTTGCCAACTCTGTCCACATATCTATTCAGGGGATACCATCATAGGGCCTAATCACATCAGCCACACTATCAGAGGCTCGTTCACCTGTGCATCTACCAATGTGATATATGCCATCATGTGCCAGCAATGCCCCTCTGCCATGTACATTGGCCAAACTGGACAGTCTCTACGTAAAAGAATGAATGGACACAAATCAGACGTCAAGAATTATAACATTCAAAAACCAGTTGGAGAACACTTCAATCTCTCTGGTCACTCGATCACAGACCTAAGAGTGGCTATCCTTCAACAAAAAAGCTTCAAAAACAGACTCCAGCGAGAGACTGCTGAATTGGAATTAATTTGCAAACTGGATACAATTAACTTAGGCTTGAATAGAGACTGGGAATGGATGAGTCATTACACAAAGTAAAACTATTTCCCCATGGTATTTCTCCCTCCCACCCCCCCCCCCCACTGTTCCTCTGATATTCTTGTTAACTGCTGGAATTAGCCTACCTTGCTTGTCACCATGAAAGGTTTTCCTCCTTTTTCCCCCCCCCGCTGCTGGTGATGGCTTATCTTAAGTGATCACTCTCCTTACAGTGTGTATGATAAACCCATTGTTTCATGTTCTCTGTGTGTGTGTATATAAATCTCTCCCCTGCTTTTTCCACCAAATGCATCCGATGAAGTGAGCTGTAGCTCACGAAAGCTTATGCTCTAATAAATTTGTTAGTCTCTAAGGTGCCACGGGTACTCCTTTTCTTTCTGGGGATTCAGTAATTCTTTGAATATTTGTCCACATGGATTCTATTATAGGTGCAGATGTGTCATGCATGTGAAGTCAGATTCTTTTGGCCAGCAGTGCTGCATCCTGTATACCCTCATGCCACCCCCCTACTCAAGGGCATGAAGGTTGGAGCAGGCCCAGCTGCCTTTCAGATCCTGCTTCCCATCTATGTCTGTGAGAGAATTTGGCAGTGCCCACCTGCTACACCGTAGCTCTCAGATGTTAGATTAGTACAGAATTAGTTTGAGTTAATTAGCTCTTTCTAGCCCATTGGCCTAAAAAAAAAAATGAGACATTCCAAGGTCCCTCAGTACAGAGGCATCAGCTTCATGGTGAGACAAAGTCTCCATGGCTTAAGTTCTGCCCTTCACATGCGGCGATCGTGTCCCTAAATGATGAACATTCTAAATTATTTTGCCTTGGAGAAGGCCACATTTTGTGTAAATGCTTTGTCTGCAGATCTTTTTCCAAACATACAGAGAGAGCTTGAGCAGCTCAACTGAAGTTATTTCTAGGAGAATGGTTAATGAAGGGTGTGACTGACTTGGAGAGCTACAAGTTGAAAGTTGTTTCAGGTCCTCTCAAACTACATTTGGTACCATCTGCTTCAGTAACCTCTGTACCAATTCAAGAAATTGGAACTTACTCTACATCAATCTTATTTCAGAGTAGCAGCTGTGTTAGTCTGTATCCACAAAAAGAAAAGGAGGACTTGTGGCACCTTAGAAACTAACAAATTTATTTGAGCATAAGCTTTCGTGAGCTATGGCATGAGCTGGTTTGGACCCTGGACTAGGCTACTCAACCCTGACTCTGGCTTCACCCTTGGCCTGGTATCTGACTCCTGGATCTATGCTCACCATTACTCCAAATTACCACTGTAACCACCAAGCAAGATCCTGTGCTACCCATTAGATAGGCTGCCTGCTGATCTCTGAGGAGTTGAAGGGGTTTGGAGGGGACAGACCATCTTCCATGCAATATGGTTCTCAGTGCCCAAGAGGACTGATGCAGTAAAATCTTATCAGTAACTTAGATTCTGGTACTGATGTTGGTTTTGTAGGTACTGGTAACAGTATCACATCTAGAAGGAAAGATTCTGATTCCAAATGTAGCTGGAGCCAAGGTAACTTGTACCAAACAATGCGGAACCCAGGAAGGTAGTACTATAGCTCAAATAAATTTGTTAGTCTCTAAGGTGCCACAAGTCATCAATCTTATTGTATCAGTGCCTCTTACTCAGCACTACCTTCTTGGGTACTGGGAGAAGGGGGGAAATTGGGACTGGCTGAACAAGGAGACTATGTCTGGGAACCAGTAGGACAGATGGGGCAAGAGGTTGGGGAGACAAATCTGGGAAAGAGCTGTGGTATTGGGGGGAGAACTGAGACTGGTTGGGCAAAGACTGAGACAAGGAGCCAGGAATGCAAAGACTGAGATTGGATGAAGAGTCCAGGGAAGTGGACGGGGACTAGGAAGGAGCCAGTGGGGTAGGGGAGGGATGAGTGGAAGCCAGGAGGAAAGGGGAGAGACTCATCAGACAAGGAGCTGGGTGGGGAAAACTGGTATTAGTTGGCCAATGAGACTGGGGAAAGCAGTTGCGGGATGGAACTGTAACTGAGACTGGATGGGCAAGAAGGTTGGGACTGGGAGCCCAGAGAGGGAGATCTGGACTCATATGGGGAGATTGAGTGGCTGGTCAATGACATGGGGTCTTGGATGAAAATTTGAGGACTAGGAGACTGGGACTGAGTAAGCAAGGGGAGTGGGACTGGGACGAGGACCCA
The DNA here is from genome assembly GCF_009764565.3 of Dermochelys coriacea. Taxonomy (NCBI): domain Eukaryota; kingdom Metazoa; phylum Chordata; order Testudines; family Dermochelyidae; genus Dermochelys; species Dermochelys coriacea. Next base: position 43,153,833 of record NC_050069.1, on the reverse strand, counting down.
GGAATGAGGAAGAAACAGGACTGGAATAGAGACAGGTTGAAGGGGATTGGGGCAAAAGGGGTCAAGCTGAGGAGGGAACAGGCAAAAGAGTCTGTGACCACTACAGCACAATCCCCTTCAGAGCCTGGAGTAGAACGCAAGATTCCTGAGTCTGACCATTCCTCTGCTGTCAGCAAATATCTGTGAAACTCTCTGGCAAAGTGTGTGTCTCATCCCCTTCTAGTGCTGGTCCAACAGAAGATGACAACCTAGTTTTGCTGTCTGTCACTTTGTTAATTCAAATGTGCATCTAAAGGTTCCAACCCCTGACCAATGTGGATATCAATATGACACTACACAATGGAATTTGGTTTTTTTTAGTTTCCTTTTTATAGAAACCTGGACAATAGAACACAAAAAGCTACATTAAAAGAACATTATTAAAGTTGCAAAGTCAAGCACTCAAAAGTTAGGAAATGCCAGAATCAAGGCTGTCTGTGCAACCTTAATTTGGTCCCCTTCTGCTTAAGCATTATGATACAGTATTTAATTACATGATCCCATACTATTTTTTCCACATGTCCCCTTTCTCACTGCATGCACATGATCATTGATGGACCAGCTCTGAGGATGAATCAGGGTTGTGAAGTGAAGATGACTGTTGTCTGTAGGACCCTGCCCCATTGGCTGCAGAAGTTGAAAAGTTCTAGTGAATGAAGCAGGGACTGCAGGAAAATAAAGTGTGATCTCAGAGTCAGTTGACTGCTATGTTGGAGAATTGGATTCTATCTTTGCCTCTGTTACAGAGTTCCTATGTGATGCTGAATATAAAACTTAAGCCAAACTTTTCACAGATGGTCACTAATTGTATGTTCCTCGTTTTCTGGATCCCTGACCTGTGACTCTGGGATCTGATCTACAGAAGTGCTGAGCCCTCAAAGCTGCATCTGGAGTCAATGGGAACTGTGCTTGGAATATATTAAGTCCTAGATAAAAAATCAGGTCCTACACCTCTGAAATTGGGCACCCAAAACTAATGGACACTTCTAACCTCAATCTTTCTGTGCCTCAGCTCCCCATCAATAAAATGCAGATAATAACCCCCCTCCACACACTTTAAAGGAATAATGTGAAGATTGACTGCAGTTTGTGGTATCGTAGTGATGGGCCTCATAGAAAAGCCTGTGAGGAAATTATCGTTCTGTGTTCAGAGCAAGGTTTGAATAGTGTGACATAAGGCCTATTATGCGTATCATAATGCAGACACACACAAAGGCTGAATTAAAACTGCATAGGCAACCTTAATTGTGGAAATGTTCCACAATTTTTGAGTGCTTTATTTTGCAGCCGCAGTGTTCTCTTAACATAATTTTTTTGTGTGTGTAATATATCTGGAAAATCTAGTCATCAGCATTAGGATATAACAAGAAGCAATAAAATGATAATAGGCTGAATATCAGGCAAATGAAAATGAGATGTGTTAAACTGTGGAATAATCTCTCAAGGAAAACGGTGAAAGCTTATTATTGAGACTCTTAACACTTGACTGGACAATGTAGTAGAAGATACACTGTAGGGAACAATCCCGCATTCGCAGTGAGATGGACTGGATGATCTAATACGTCTTTTCCATATCTAACTTCTCTGATTCTGTTTTTTTTTTCCTATGAGAAATACAGTTATAAATCCAGAAGTTTCTGCTCCCGAAGATGGCAAACTTAGCTAGACTAAAAGTTTCTTCGTGGGTCACAGATCATTTGCCCATGGGGTTTTAATGGATTTCAATGAAACCTCTGACAACAGCTTTCTAAAGGACACTATTCTCTGTTTTAGGTTTTAATTGCTCAGGCTTCTGTTCTAGGTCATTCTAGGTCGGTGCCTATGCTCACAATATCTTAAATAGACTTGATCATGAGGTAATTTAAAATTGTCCTATAAGGGCGCATGCACAGAAATGAGGAATAACTCCTCTGCATAGGCTAAAAGGGAGAACAATGGAGCCTTGGGCTCTCCCTTGAAGAACCCAGACACCCCCCCCCCCCACAGTCCCCGTTGTACCTGCTTGCTGGCTGTTAGCTGAGGTACCTTGAGCCTGCAACAAGATGCTAATATGATTATTTTACATAATAACTTCATAAACTATATTTCCTAGCTCTCTATGTGCTAGTGTATCCAAATTATTATTCACATAGTTCCAGATAACTTATTTATATAGCCTCTTTTAATAAGCTTCTGTTTTCTTTTCTTTTCTGTTTCTTTTCTTGTACACAGCTCTGTAATAGCTAATTTAAGAACTCTTTGAATGTGTCCTGGTTAAAAAGGTTTTCTCCTAGTATTCCCTACAGAAACAAGTTATCCTCAAGAAATCCCCTTCATTATGGAAAATCTGTCTAAATTACAAGAGCTAATCAAAAAAATCAAAAAATCGAAAATTGAAATATTTCAACCAAAACCTGAAATATTTTGATTCAGAAATGCCTCATGAGAGGTGCCATTTAGGCACCTCTTGCTCACATTCTCCTCTATAGGCCAGGGTCAGTGATCAGGCTACATCTCTCATGATGCACCATAGCCTCCTCTCACCAGTGCATCATGGAAGTCCCATGGCTGTGGTGCATTATGGGAGATAAAGTCTGGCAGGGGAACCTGACCTATACAGGAGAATGGGGACTTGAAGGAACTGAATTACAACTTCCACAAGATACTGCAGCAGCATTTCTGAATTGCAATATTTTGATTTTCAAGCAAAACCTTTTCAGTTTTTCAATGAAAAGTTTTAAAATTTCTGTGGAAAGCAGACACTTTTCACAAAGTGTTTAGTCAATATCTTAAATATTTGCCACAAAAAAAATCTGTTTTGATGGTAATTTTTTGAGCAGCCTTACCCATTATTTAGTAGGCAAAAGAATGTCTGAATCATAGCCATAGCACACAGCAAAACCATTATTTTGTACCAAAACAAACTGGAGAGACTCTATATCATATGAATGAAACTTGGCTGCCCCCTACAAGATTCAGATTGAATCAAGTGGACCAGACACAGTTTTAGATTGAGTCAGAGCTGACCAGAAATAGTTCTGAGGGTCTATGAAAGTGATATTTGGGTATCATTGCTGCTTGTGAATAAAGAGGTGCTCAGATAATATGGCAATGAGGGCCATATAAGCACCTATATAGACAATGGTCACCAAAGTGAAACTTCTTTCTAACAATATGTAGACAGTATTGCGCTATACACTGCAATGTTGAGCTTACAGAAGGGCACAGCCAGAAAAGCACTCCACACCCAGTTGTCAAAACAAAAATGATATCCAGGATAGTAAAATAAATATTTAATTTTGTTGTCTTCTTCTACCAATCCCAGATATCCAGCCAGCTCTAATAATACTTTATAAATATAAATTAAAATAATTTAAGTGTTTTTGATACATTTTCGTGTGTTCATTTTTCACTCCCAGCCGAGTGTTGGCTTTACAACAACTATAGTTTAGACAAACTACTGTGAGCTGGATTTTTGCATATTGTAAATATATCAAGGAGAAAGGGCAGTAGCTTTGAAGTAAAAATAATACTAAGTGCTTATAGAGCTCTTTATATCTTCAAAGTATTTTTTTACAAACATTCATCAATGACACAACAACTTTATTGTACACTAAACCAGCCTCATTATTCCTGTAGGTGCTTCAGCTACCCAAATTGCCAGCTCTGGATTAAGTGAGAAGTAATATATCTGCTCTACAACAATATACCCATTTGAAGTAGCTGTGTTTTCCCTAAGCCTGGCTGACCCATCTCTCTCTTCAGTAGGTGCGTATTAAAATAGTTGATTTACTTTGTCTATATTTGGGCTCCTCGGTTCATTAAAACTCTCCTTTGTTGTGATGCCTACAAAAAACTTGACAAGGGTATGAGATGACTGTCTACCAGTATTGTCTCGTTGCTTCCTTGTACAATCCCATCTGTCTGTCTGCATCCATCTGTTGTCTCATCTTATACTTACATTGTAAATCCTTTGGGGGCAGGAATCATGTCATTGTTCTGTCTTTGTACAGAGCTTAGCACAATGGGATTCTTGTCCCTGATCCATGACTAGGGCTCTTAGGTGCTATGGTAGTACAAATAATTGATAATAATAATAAAGAATTTTCAAACCCTGCCATCGGCAGAGCACTTTTCTTTTTGGTGATGCTGCCCCCAAAGCAAATCATTTTAAGGGACACTAAATTAGAAATTGATGTGCCCCAAACATGACCAGGAGCTCCTTCTCCTGCACAGAAATGGGTCTCAACTGCCTCTTGACATCATAGAATAGAATCATAGAGTTAGATGGGACCACAAAAGTCATATAGTCCCTGCCAAGATGCAGATTTATTGTGTCTAAACCATCCAAAACAGGTGGCTATCCAGACTCATTTTGAAACCCTCAGTGAAGTAGCTTCCACAACCTCCCGAGAGAGTCTGTCCTGCTGTTCTTACAATTAGGAATTTTTTTTGAGATTTAATCTAAATCTGCTATGCTGTAATTTTCCCCAAATCCCCTCTTGTCCTGCCCTCTCTGGAAGGAGAGAACAACTTCTCTCCATCTTTTTTATGGCAACCTTTCAAGTATTTGAAGACCCGCTATTATGTCTCCCCTTAATGTCCTCTGACATCATTTTCCCCCAGACTATGAAGAGGTGTTGCTGACTGTGCTAGGGAATGCAAATTATCCCACCACAATTCCCACAGAGTTTTCCTTTGAAGTTAAGACTTTGCACTAAGGGTATGTTTACATTGGAGCTGGAAGGTGACATTTCCAGCTTGAGTAAACATACCCAGGCTAGCTCTGATTAAGGTAGTGCACTAAAAATAGAAGTGTGGATTCAGTGATGTGCGTGGCAGGACAGACTAGCCACCCCAAGTATAATCCTATCCAAGATCCTAAAAACTGACTACTGGTGGTTAGCCCCTCCCACTACTCATGCCACCATGGCCACACTTCTATTTTTAGTGCAGTAGCTCAGTCATAGCTAATGCAGCTATGTCTACCCAACCTTGAAATTTCCATCTCCAGTGTAGACATATCCTAATATTCCCCATTCAGAAGGGTTCCAGGAGACTATCGGCACAGTCCCATTAGAATCACATAATCAAAAAGTAGTGTACACTGGGACTCTCAGAGCTAGAGCCTATATTTGATCTAGTCTTCCCTGAAAGAGTCAGAGAACAGCTAGAATCAATCCCAGAGATGAATTGTACCTCCCTGACATACAATATCTCCCAGAGTTAGTGGGGGGCAGTGGAACTCTACACAGCCACTAACAGTTCAACTCTCAAACCATGCCTTTTAAACTGTAAAACTGTTGCACTTGTATCTGACATCCAGTTTACATTAAGTGATACATTTTTTTCCCATCTAGTATCTATTATAATATAGATATAAATGTGGACACAGTCTTTGACCTTAAATATAGAACAAAATACTTGTTTAAAATAACATTTAGGTTCAGCCTCTTTTGTTAATTGGCAAAATCCTTTATTTCTAGAATATATGCAAACTATTCTGCTTAAGCTTATGCAAACTGCTACAGAGAATATTTTGATTTTTTTATCAACATTACTCATCACTTTAGATTGTGCAATATAACTCATGGCAGTCTGGATTTAATGAATGCTTGAATGAGCCTCTACCCTAATTTTTTGTGTTTTGAAAACCTAAATCTCATTGAAAGCTGAGCTTTATTTCCCAAAATTGATCTGAAGGCCATGTGGAACACTTAGTGTATTCTAAAATGTGATCATATCAACAATACACGTTCAAGTTTGTTTTAAAGTCAGTTTTTCTTTCCCAGTTTACATAAATCACTTAAAAAATCATTCACTTTTTTGGATCATAATGTGCTCACTTGGCTTTTAGACCTAGATGGTTTACAGGCCAATTTTTCAAGCAGGATTCTAAAGCTATTTGTGGATTACTTTCTGTTTGCTACTTGTTATCTGCATTCCTGAGGTAAGCATGTTAAAATCACTGAGGATTTTCATCAAGCTAAGTGATTATACTAAATAGGGAAATTTTGGGTGCTTTTACCTCTTTAAACATACTATGCAAGAGAAACCAATGTTACATTTTCTTTTAAACCACAGAGGGCACTGTTTATTCTTATTGCAAAATGACCTTATTACAGTAGATTTCCACTCTCCGTAATACAATTAGTATACAAGTTTAAATTTTACTTTTGGCACTTTTTCATTTCTGTTCCTTTGGTTAAAAAACTATTCTAGATGTATTAGTGAGGCCCATTCATACATTTGCAGTATTTGACACAAACTACTCCTATATTCCTTTGAATTCGCTTTCCTCTTCCCTTATTGATTTATACACATATTCTTCTGTATAAATAAACGTTATGTTTGCACAAACCTGATCAAAATAGAGGTGCAAGCTTCCTTAAAAGGAGTGGTTGTTAGGAACTTGAAGAAGAAACTATGTCTCAAGGTTGGCTTTTTGCTAATTATCAGCTTTTCAACCTATTCTGTTTGGGTAAGATTATTGGAAAAAGTGGTGTTGGGATAACACTCACCTCAGCTGGAGTCCTCATATTTAATTGTGCTTTCAGCCTGCCTATAGTACAGAGATTGCATTGATCTCCTTGCTTGGTGACAAAGGCAACTGTCTATGCTGATTCTATTATTTATGTATTTATTTATTTATATATTTATTTATTTATTATTATTTGTTGAAAATTTTTGAACTAAACATTTTTTGTCAGAAAATAGACTTGTTGAAATTGAAATTTTCTGTGGAAAAAGATGGACTTTGGCAGAATTTTCCAGCCAGAAAATTGAAACAAAGTATTGATTCAGGAATGTCAAAACATTTAGTTTCAATCAAAAATATTGAAAGAACCGTTTTGACACTTTTAAATTAAAATTTCTTAGAACTTTGCATTACATGAAAAGTTTTACTAATTCGACTTTTTATCCTGATTTGGGATGAGGACAAAAGTCAAAATATCAGAATTTCATGCAGTATGAAAATTCCATTTTTAATCAACTATTGTTATTTTATTTGAATTGTGCTAGCATGTAGAGGACCTAGGGCCCCATTGTGCAAGACACTGTACATAGATGGTAAAAGATGGTCCCTGTCCTGAAAAGTTTATAATCTAAATAAACAAAATAGATAAAGGGTACAGGAAAGGGTATAACTGAGGGCTTGTCTACACTAGAAAGTTTCTGCACTGTAAAGCAGCTTTTTGCTGTCAAACTTTAGACGTGTACACACTGCCAAGCCACTTTGTGCACAGAAACTCCTCAGTTGTAGCACTGCAAAAAAAAACCACCTTGACGAGAGTCGTAAGGCTATTTGCGCAGAGGCTCCAGAGCTCTATTTCCAGTGTAGACACTAGCTTGCTTTCTGCACTGTAATTGGCCTCTGGAGCTGTCTCATAATGCCTCAAGTGAGCACTCTGCTCATTGTTTTGAGCACCGTTTCTGACAGCATGCGTGTGTGCTATGCTGATCTGCTCTGACACAAAGTAAACCATTAATGTGTAATGCTCGTGCTTTTGAACACAGAGGCAGGTGTGTGTGTGTGTGTGTGTGTGTGTGAGAGAGAGAGCCCAGAGAGGGAGGTGGGGGCTGATATCAGGGTTCCCCCCACCCCCTGCCTCAGGACTGGTTGCTTCCTGCCGCTGTCTGAACTTACAAGACAGTGTGCTGACTCACTCTCTGTCCCCAGAACACACTGTCTTCCTACACACACTCTCTCTCTCTCTTCCTGTCACACACTTTTTCCCCCTCTCCCCCCCACTTCAGTTGAAAAGCGGCTGGCAGTTTAGTAGGATGCCCATGGGACAACGAGATTGGGAAACCTGCATCATGTGACGCTGTGCCTGCCCCATGAGGCATTGCAAACTCTTTCCAAAGCACCCTGCGGCCAGTTGCACAGTGGGATAGCTACCACAATGCACTACTGTCTTTGCCATTGCAAGAGCTGCTAATGTGGATGAGCTCCAGCGTCACAAGGAGCACAGTGTGGACATGCAACAGCGGTTTAATTCCAGCGTTATAATAAAAGTGGTATAACTTGTGGCGCAGAAGCTTGCCAGTGTAGACATACCAATAGAAGCAGAATGAACAGTGATGGTTTGCCAATGTCATGTTAGTTGCATGTGTGTTTTGTTGGTTATTTGTTTTCATAATTTTGGAGCTCATTTTAGATGTACTGGAAGCCTTTGAAGTTTTATTGACTTTACTACTGGCCCTGTCTGAGGTGAATGGGATCATATTTGAGTAGTTCCTTCCCCTCTCTAATAGAGACTGTAGGGAGCAGTGTTTAATTTAATTGATGGTTTACTATGAAGGCTCCCTAGTGCCAGGGCTCCATTGGGTTCTACTTTTTCATTGCTCCTGTTCAAACTATACATGTGGCTGACACAGAGATGGTGAGGTGATCTGGACTGGACTGGACTATCACTATACGGATCATATTTAGCTCTATGTAACCCTGACATTGCAGTGTTTTTTGCTTCCCCAGTCCCTGGCCAAAAATAGGACTGGGAAGAGTATGAGTTGACTGAAGCTCAATCAGAGAAGACAAAGCTTATGTTAGTGGGTTGGGAGAACCATTTAGAGAGGATTTGGGGAATCTGACTGTATAATTTATTAATTCTGTGTAAGATTATGAATTCTGTATCTCTACCAAGCTGCAAATTCTGTTTTGGATATGGGGCTTGTTCTCTGTTGTCCTTTCAATACTATATTGGAACAAAATTCCAACAGTGATAGAGGCAAAGGCCTAATAATAGAGGGTCATTTAACTTAAGTGCCTGACAATTTAAATGTAATCACTCCAGACAATAGACTGGCTCCCAACCAGTAACACTGGTTTGTCAGGAGAGAGGGCTCTTGGAAAGAAAGTCTCTAGTCACGTGTTGAAGCTGAGGGAAGAGACTGGAAGGACATACAAAGGGAGGAGCTAATCTATTTGGGGCCATTTTTATCCATCTCAAAATGAGGGAGAAACAACCCATCATGTAGCAGCCTGATCAGGCAGGGAATCCTGTCTACCTACCTGGTCCCCAAGCACTCCCAAGGGAAGGGTGAGCTAGTGGGGGTATTGCATTTTAGGATGTTTTCTAAGTGACCTGTACTCTCTTGTGCTTTATCTATTAAGTAAAAGAGGAAAGGTGATAGAATTCTGAGTAAATGTTTGTATGTGTTATATGCCATAACTATCATATTGTCCCCTCAGAGAGTTAAACTGAAACCCAGAAGGCTCGCACCTTCGGTGGAATTCTGGGAGAGAGTGTGTTTAAGCTACCCAGGAGTCTGGAGACTTATCAAGTAGCATCTGGACAGCATGACTGAGCTCACAAGAGGGTTCTAGACAAAGGATCTGTGCCCTGAAAATGTTCCTAGGGACCTAAAAACTGAGGGAGTGGATGGGTTTTGTTCAAGCTCCAGAGGCTTGAACGCCTGGGGACTCATTGGGTAGGTTCTCTCACAGCAGTCTAATGAGTGGCTGAGAGGGGAAGCTCAGCTGGCATCTGTCACAGTATTGCAGGGATGATATCTACTCCTATGATAGTGATCATAGGGTTTGCCCAATCTTTGTCAAATCAGTTTTCAATCTTGGGGTACTTCTGGGTCACCAACAGCCCCTGTAGACCTAGGTCGTTGCACACAAATTTTTTTTTTTGGAGATAAGATTGTCCATAAAAACTAGGGCTGTCAAGTGATTTAAAAAATTAATCCTGATTAATCACGTGATTTAAAAAATTAATCACAATTAATTACACTGAACAATAGAATACCATTTATTTTAAATATTTTTAGATGTTTACTACATTTTCAAATATATTAATTTCAATTACAACACAGAATACAGAGTGGACAGTGTTTACTTTATATTTATTTTTGATTACAAATATTTGCACTGTAAAAAACAAACAAAATTATTTTTCAATTTGGCTCATTCAAGTACTGTTGTGCAATCTTTTTAGCATGAAAGCTGAACTTACAAATGTAGAATTATGTACAAAAAATCTGCATTCAAAAATAAAACAATGTAAATCTTTAAAGCCTACAGGTCCACTCAGTCCTACGTCTTGGTCAGCCAATCACTCAGACAAACAAGGTTGGTTACAATTTGCAGGAGATAATGCTGCCTGCTTTTTGTTTACAATGTCACCTGAAAGTGAGAACAGAACATTCGCATGGCACTATTGTAGCTAAAAGAAAAGGAGTACTTGTGGTACCTTAGAGACTAAAAATTTATTTGAGCATAAGCTTTCGTGAGCTACAGCTCACTTCATCGGATGCATTCGGTGGAAAATACAGTGGGGAGATTTATATACACACACACAGAGAACATGAAGCAATGGGTTTTATCATACACACTGTAAGGAGAGTGATCACTTAAGATGAGCCATCACCAGCAGGAGGGAGGGGAAGGAGGAAAACCTTTCCTGTTGACAAGCAAGGTAGGCTATTTCCAGCAGTTAAAAAGAATATCTGAGGAACGGTGGGGGGGGGGGAGAAATAACATGGGGAAATAGTTTTACTTTGTGTAATGACTCATCCATTCCCAGTCTCTATTCAAGCCTAAGCTAATTGTATCCAGTTTGCAAATTAATTCCAATTCAGCAGTCTCTCGCTGGAGTCTGTTTTTGAAGCTTTTTTGTTGAAGGATAGCCACTCTCAGGTCTGTAATCGAGTGACCGGAGAGATTGAAGTGTTCTCCGACTGGTTTTTAAATGTTATAATTCTTGATGTCTGATTTGTGTCCATTTATTCTTTTACGTAGAGACTGTCCAGTTTGACCAATGTACATGGCAGAGGGGCATTGCTGGCACATGATGGCATATATCACATTGGTAGATGCGCAGGTGAACGAGCCTCTGATAGTGTGGCTGATGTGATTAGATCCTATGATGGTGTCCCCGAATAGATATGTGGACAGAGTTGGCAACGGGCTTTGTTGCAAGGATAGGTTCTTGGGTTAGTGGTTCTGTTGTGTGGTGTGTGGTTGCTGGTGAGTATTTGCTTCAGGTTGGGGGGCTGTCTGTAAGCAAGGACTGGCCTGACTCCCAAGATCTGTGAGAGTGATGGGTCATCCTTCAGGATAGGTTGTAGATCCTTGATGATGCATTGGAGAGGTTTTAGTTGGGGGCTGAAGGTGATGGCTAGTGGCGTTCTGTTATTTTCTTTGTTGGGTGTGTCCTGTAGTAGGTGACTTCTGGGTACTCTTCTGGCTCTGTCAATCTGTTTCTTCACTTCAGCAGGTGGGTATTGTAGGGACACCTCGTCCCTCTCAGATTTTGGACGGCACTTCAGATTCTTAAACGTTGGGTTGAGTGCTGTAGCTATTTTTAGAAATCTCACATCGGTACCTTCTTTGCGTTTTGTCAAATCTGCTGTGAAAGTGTTCTTAAAATGAACAACATGTGCTGGATTACCCTCTGAGACTGCTATAACAGGAAATATATGGCAGAATGAGAGAGTAAAACAGAGCAGGAGACATATAATTCTCCCTGCCAGGAGTACAGTCACAAATTTAACTGACACATTATTTTTTTTAACAAGCATCATCAGCATGGAGGCATGTCCTCTGGAATGGTGGCCGAAGTATGAAGGGCCAGACGAATGTTTAGCATATCTGGCATGTAAATACCTTGCAACGCCGGTACAAAAGCGCCATGCGAATGCCTGTTCTCATTTTCAGGTGACATTGTAAATAAGAAGCAGGCATCAGTATCTTCCGTCAATGTAAACAAACTTGTTTGTCTTAGCAATTGGCAGAATAAGAAGTAAGACTGTTTTGTAATTGAAATCAATATTAAAAATGTCATCTTTTTTCCAAGCTGAAAAGTCTGTCGTTTTAATCTTTCCTCCTACAGAAGCTGTTCCATGCTCTTAATTATTTTTGTTGCCCTTCTCTGTACCCATTCTAATTCCAATATATCTTTTTGAGATGAGGTGACCAGGACTGCATGCAGTATTCAAGATGTGGGTATACCATGGATTTATGTCGTGGCATTTTCTGTCTTATTATCTATACCTTTCCTAATGGTCTCTAACAATCTGTTAGCTTTTTTTGACTGCTGCTACATATTGAGTGGATGTTTTCAGAGAACTATCCAAAATGACTCCAAGATATCTTTTTGAGTGGTAACAGCTAATTTAGACCCTATAATTGTGTATATTTAGTTGGAATTATGATTTCTAATGTGCATTACTTTGTATTTATCAATATGGAATTTCATCTGCCATTTTCTTCCCCAATCACCCAGTTTTGTGAGATTCCTTTTTAACTCTTCACAGTCTGCTTTAGTCATAACTATCTTGAGTAATTTGGTATCATCTGTAAATGTTGCCACCTCACTGTATACCCCTTTTCCCATATAATGTGTGAATATGTTGAACAGTATTGGTCCCAGTAGAGATTTCTGGGGGACACTACTATTTATCTCTCTTCATTCTGAAAACTGACCGTTTATTCCTACCCTTTGTTTTCTGTGTTTCAACCAATAAGAGCCATAAGAGGATCTTCACTCTTATCCCATGACTGCTTACTTTGCTCAAGAGCCTTTGTTGAGGGACCTTGTCAAAGGCTTTCTGAAAGTCCAAGTACATTATATCCACTGGATCCCCCTTGTCCACATGTTTGTTGACCCCCACAAAGAATTCTAGTAGATTGGTGAGGCATGATTTCCCTTTGTGAAAGCCATGTTCCCCAGGAAATCATGTTCATTTATGTGTCTGATAACCTACCTCAGAAGTCAACCCTACCCAGTAGGGCTGACTTCTTCTTTCTTGCCCTCCCGCAGGAGCAAGAGGTAAGAATGGGCCATACCACTTTCAGAATCAAATGCCAAATTCACTTCTTTGACTTAGAAAAGTTTTTTCCACCAAATGCATCCGATGAAGTGAGCTGTAGCTCACGAAAGCTTATGCTCTAATAAATTTGTTAGTCTCTAAGGTGCCACAAGTACTCCTTTTCTTCTTTGACTTAGCCGTCACTCAGTAATATTTAACAATTTAAAAGCCGACACCAAAAAGAATCCCTATAATGAAACTAATTAATTTATCATTATCTACAAGAGGAAGGAAGAGATTATTTAGATTTTTAAAATTCTGTGGTGCACTGAGGAGTCTCGGCATGCTAGAAGAACCTAAATAACTGTATACCCTGATCTCTCAAACACTTACACACATTTTTAAAATTTTACTCTTGCCAGTAATCCCATCAAAGTCAGTGGCATATTCATATGTGTAAAGTTACATGTATGCATAAATATTTGCAGGATTGGGCCTTAGATGTATGATGAGATTACTGGTTCTGTGGATGAAGGGAAAGCAGTGGATGTATTGTTTCTTGACTTTAGCAAAGCTTTTGACACGGTCTCCCACAGCATTCTTGTCAGCAAGTTAAGGAAGTATGGGCTGGATGAATGCACTATAAGGTGGGTAGAAAGCTGGCTAGATTGTCGGGCTCAACGGGTAGTGATCAATGGCTCCATGTCTAGTTGGCAGCCGGTGTCAAGTGGAGTGCCCCAGGGGTCGGTCCTGGGGCCCGTTTTGTTCAATATCTTCATAAATGATCTGGAGGATGGTGTGGATTGCACTCTCAGCAAATTTGCGGATGATACTAAACTGGGAGGAGTGGTAGATACGCTGGAGGGGAGGGATAGGATACAGAAGGACCTAGACAAATTGGAGGATTGGGCCAAAAGAAATCTAATGAGGTTCAATAAGGATAAGTGCAGGGTCCTGCACTTAGGATGGAAGAATCCAATGCACCGCTACAGACTAGGGACCGAATGGCTCGGCAGCAGTTCTGCGGAAAAGGACCTAGGGGTGACAGTGGACGAGAAGCTGGATATGAGTCAGCAGTGTGCCCTTGTTGCCAAGAAGGCCAATGGCATTTTGGGATGTATAAGTAGGGGCATAGCGAGCAGATCGAGGGACGTGATCGTTCCCCTCTATTCGACACTGGTGAGGCCTCATCTGGAGTACTGTGTCCAGTTTTGGGCCCCACACTACAGGAAGGATGTGGATAAATTGGAAAGAGTACAACGAAGGGCAACGAAAATGATTAGGGGTCTAGAGCACATGACTTATGAGGAGAGGCTGAGGGAGCTGGGATTGTTTAGTCTGCAGAAGAGAAGAATGAGGGGGGATTTGATAGCTGCTTTCAACTACCTGAAAGGGGGTTTCAAAGAGGATGGCTCTAGACTGTTCTCAATGGTAGCAGATGACAGAACGAGGAGTAATGGTCTCAAGTTGCAATGGGGGAGGTTTAGATTGGATATTAGGAAAAACTTTTTCACTAAGAGGGTGGTGAAACACTGGAATGCGTTACCTAGGGAGGTGGTAGAATCTCCTTCCTTAGAGGTTTTTAAGGTCAGGCTTGACAAAGCCCTGGCTGGGATGATTTAACTGGGACTTGGTCCTGCTTTGAGCAGGGGGTTGGACTAGATGACCTTCTGGGGTCCCTTCCAACCCTGATTTTCTATGATTCTATGTTACCACAGTGTATTTGTGAGAACACTTGGATTGTTCTACATGAGAATTTGATTTTTTTTAATGGTTTTCTTATATTTCTTTGGCATTCTCATGTTCAAAACTAGATATATAATCTGGGCAGTAGGGTTAGAAAGTCATTACAAAAACCCTGCACAGCACAACTCTGCTATTTTTGGCCTTTCCTCCCTACAATATGCCAATTTATTGCTAGTTATGCTTATTAAGGGATCTTAGACATTATCCATCTCATTTAATTTTGAACCCAAAAATATCAGTATATAGAATGTTGTAAGTGCTTTAATTTGCTCATTTTAGGTATGTCTTGAACTAAAAACGATTAAACATAAGATTCCTTTGCTTTTTGCTTTTAAATGACATAAATTGATCTCACAGGAGAAAAAGCATTACTTAAGTTATCCATAATGCATCTGTTTATGTTTCCAACTGGTGCACTTTATCACAAAGTCATTGGTTTATATTATAAAAGGATGGTTGTGTAATAAGGAGTTAGCAGAAACCACAGGCATGTCTTTGAAATAACTCTAATGGCATTTTTTATGAAATATTGGAGGCTTCATGAAAATGATTTTAATGAAGAAATATAATTTTCTTTAGTTCTTATTAACTCTGAGTGAGTCAAAAGCACTTTTGTCTCTGTTACAACTAAATAGATTTAATTTTTTGGTATAAGTTGCTTTAGGGAGCATAATTTAACAATCAAGACATTCTAATGGAAATAAATTAACAGTTCAGGGTATAGCAGAAAATGTTAGCTTTCATGTGCAATGGTTTTAAATAGGAATATAATGATTTTATAATCTCCTTAAGACAGTGACTCTGTCTCCCTCTGTGTTTGCACAGAGGTTAGAGGGCCCATGATCCCCACTGAGGTCTTTGAGTGCTACCAGAATACAAAGAAATAATAGTAAACAATGATAATTTATTATAGGGGTACTGGTCATGATGCCATAGTTTAAGGCTGAGTTTCACTTTGTTGCAATTCAACTTCTTTGTTTTGTGTGAAAAATACAGCATATCCTTCCCAAACATAAACACTTAATCCTTGAACACATAATGAATTTTCTGAGAATTTACAAGTAAATCTGATATCTAGTTAGGGATACAATTATTTAAACATTAGGGCTTTTAAGAAATTTACCATCTTTCTTGAATGCCTTTTATTAACAGAATAATGCAGACATGTCAAACTTCCCATATAGTTACAACTTTTGATATGTTGTGCTTAGGCTATTTTTGAAGAAATTAAGTGGTAGTTAAGCTAAATTATTACTGATTGTTATATCTAATTCTAATTATTGGTGGGTCTAGTAGCGCTACCTATTAAGGTTGCCTGACAATTCCCATTATAAGATCCTTTTTTCAGTAGTTTGTAACTTTCCAGACTTTATCTGTTTGACATGAACTTTGCCATGGTAGGTGTCTGCTCTAGGCTAAACTTTTTTGAAAAATTTGAGCCATGATGCTTCAGCCATTTCCAAGAACAAGACTAGGGGAAAATACTTTGTTTTGCCCAGATAAAAAAAAATTCTGATGATCTCTTCTGTGAACAGGTTTAGCATCTCCAGGCTTTGTGGCAGGGGCTTGAAATTTGGAAAGGGTTGGCCTTTGTGCCAGAGATGTGCCTTTTGCCAACCATGTGAAAAACCACCCAAATTTGGTTGTTTTAAGATTTCAAAAATTGTAGTTTGCACATGCTCAGTAAAGACTTGTTCGATTTTTAGCAACTAAAATGTCAAAAGATTCCTTCCTCACTGAGCATACTCCATCCTCTCACAGCACCTAGTGCGGACAAGACTGCACATCTGTCAGTCCCACAGAGCAACTGAGCATGCTCCCTCCAGTCCAGGGTTATGGGGATGAAGCTCAATTTTCCCTGTAACTGCTGTTCCCAGTTGCTTGCTCCAGGCTATGGTGGAGCCAGGACTGGAACGGAGAGCAGGGAGCCTTTTTCTCCTGTGCTCTCCATTCCTGCCCCCAGTTGATACCAGGCAGTTTGGAGGAGGAAGCCATCTGATTCAAATTCAGCCAAAAGCCAGACCTGTGGAGAGGTAAAGGAGTAGACAGGGACAAGGACTCTGGTGAGACTGGGACTGAAATGTGGGGAGGGAAACTGGGATTGGAACTGGTTGGGCAGGGACACTGGGAGCTGGGGGAAAACAGGGCCTGGGATTATCTGGACAAGGAAACTGGGAATAGGAACCAGTGCAGGGGAAACAGGCAGGGTGAAGTGAACATAGATCAGACAATGACTGGCAAGAGAACTGGAACTGGCTTGGCAAAGAGACGGAGGTTGGGGGTGTGATTGGGGCAAGGCTGGGGAGTGGGTGGAGAAGGATTGGATGAGGAGTCTGGGGTGAGAGATTAGGCCTGGAGCCAGTGAGGGCAGAAAGACGGGGGGGTGGGGTGGGAGAAGAGGACAAGGAGCTGGGTAAGGGGAACTGGGATTGACTGGGTAAGGAGACTGGGTTTAAGGAGTTGAGACAGATGGGGGAACTGGGATGGGAAGGGGGGAGACTGGGAATGGAGGGTGGAGATTGAGATTCAGACAATGAGCCATAGAGGGAGACTAGGACTGGGTGGGAAAGGATATTGGGACTGGGATGAGAAGCCTGAAAAGTGGAAATTGGGACTGAGACAAGGAGCCAGGAGGGGGGAAAAGACTACTCGGAGAGGGACAGGTTGGAGGGGAGGGGCACAAGGGGTCAGGCTAGAGAGGAATGGGCAGAAGAGTGTGTCCACTACAGCACATGCCCCTCCAGAGCCTGGAATGGAACCCAACGTTCCTGAGTCTCAGCATTCCTTTGCTGCCAGCAAACCTCTGTGAAACCCACTGGCATAGTGCTCCCTGCTCCTCTTGTGCTGATCTGCATAGAGGATGACAACCTGTTGTTTCTATCATTTACTCCATTAGTTCAAGTAGCAGAGGTCTGTGGGGGGGATGTAAAGGTTTCAATCCTGCTGACATGTGGGTGACATGATGGAATTTCTATTTTTTCAGTTTGCTTTTTAAAACAATCTATGAAATTAGATACAATTTTATGTAAAAACTACATTATGGAGGTAGTAACGTCAATCATGCAAAAGTTGGGAAATGTCAGAATTAAAGTGTCTTGTGTAATCTTAATTCAGCCTTCTTGTATATATGCGTTATGATGGTAATGTCTTTAATTACATGATCATATGCTGACATTTTCCACTTTTTTTTTTTTACTAATTTATTGGGGGTTTTTTTGTGTGCAATAATTCTGTGGGCTACAAACAAGGTAAGGTCAACAACTCAGGCCAGTGTAATGTCAAAGATAACTCAATAATAACCCCTCTTGACAGTTAATTAGCATGCAACAGTTCTGTTTGTTGTGATGGCTCAGTGTTATGAGGGAGATGGGACACATGTCAAGAATTCTCACTGGTATATTTCTTGACCCCACAGTCACTGGTGTTTAAAGATTCTGTTGCTGCATACTAGCTTGTACAAAAATGTTTGCAAAGCTCCGCATAGCATGACTGCCTCTGAGCCCCTGAACTTTGAGGCGGTGTTTCTGGGGGAACTGAGGCAAAAGAGTACTTAAAGCACAGACTTTGGAACTCCGAGACTGAACTTTCCCTACCCCTCCATCATATTGGGCTGGTCTCACTAATACAGCCCTTAAACAAATAAGTCAATTGCAAATTAAAGGCCAGTATGTCCAGCTGCTTTGCAATACTCTGGCAATGCAAAGCTATTGTAAACCCAGTTTAACTAGACGTTTCACTCTGGCTTAAAAGTTTAAAATAAAATAAAGAATATTTTAAGGTTCATATAATGCACAGTTAAAGCTCCTAAGAACCTGTGCTCTTTCTCAGGAGGGGAAAAGAATATGAAAAAACCCAACAATCAGGTTAATCTACTGTGGGACACAATCGCTTACATGCCTCAATCACAATCATCTGGTTATTACATGACATCGCTACAGGTCACAGTATAGGTTGTTTTGGGGCCTTAACTGAGCATTTCTTACCTGAATGTTTGGATTTCGTTGAAGTGTAACCTTAACTCTGAATTCTCTGGGTTTGTAATGCCTGATTTATTTTTTTGGATAACATCCTTGTGCGGTCTTTTCCCCTTAAATTACTGAGATATACTCCCAGCCTTAACTCCATTTTAATATAGGTTTTTTTTTTTTTTTTTTTGGTCTGGGAATATACATTGAGGCTGCTACTGCTTCCAGTATCAGCAGTAGGACTGGGCTCGCTGTCATGATCGAGAAAAGATTAACAATATTTAGACTTACTTTGACTTCATTATCTGCCATTCAGCTGAAAACCATAAGATGGGAGACTAAATTTCTGTGGACTCATTAACTGGATTTTCAAATAGAGTATTTCGATTGGACAATTACTTCAGCAAGTAGGGGTGGCATCCTGGCTGAAGTCAATGGGAGTTTTACTACTGTCTTCAAGGGAGCCAGGATTTCACTGAGGTGTTCAAATGTTTGTTTTGCATGCATAAGTACTAATGTGAAGGTCCATATGTAGGATTTAGAGGGTCCCCTTATGGAGGGCCCACATTTGTAAACTGGGTATTGACTATTTTCAGGGGAAAGAATTTTGGCCTGTTCTCCAAATCTAGCCCAGAAGAACTCATCTTGTGTGTTCCCGGCTGGTTCAAAGTTTGCATAAAGAGGAAGGATTAAAGTTTCAGGCTCCTAACCCATTTGTCATGAAACCTTTTAACCATGACAGAAATGCAGAACAGCCTTATGTGAAATGTCTGTGAGAAGTGGTTTGAAAAGGTTTACTGAAACACTGGTGTGTGGGCCTAACTTCTAAAGATCAGCACCTGTTCAGTGGGGTTTCCCATGTGTGGGAGTTCTGCCACAAAAGGTATGTCTTATACAAAAACATGTTATGCGTACACTGCTGTGAGAGCCATAACTCCAGGAATAGCAGAGAAGGGTAAATGGTTCCTGAAAACTCTTATTCACTATGTCTGCCATCTGCCGGCAGCTCTGACCTCTCCTGAAACACCTCCTCAGGCTATGTTTCCCATTGCAGTTAGCATTAAAGCTCCCTGACTTCAACAGGTACAAGATTGGGCCTGAAGGGGGGAATGTTTCTATATGTCCAAAGCACTCGGCACTTAACATTATACACTCGTATTCTAATAAGCTTACTCCAGGATTGAATTCAGCCCAATGTAATCTGGCATCCTAGATAGGAGATCTTTCTGATGTCTCTAAGCCTTTTGGAAATACAATTGAAATGTTTCCATATGCAGGCAGGATATAAGTGGAGTGATGAATGTTGAGTAGTAAAGTGATCATCAGCATTAACCCATGTCCTGAAAAAAAAAATGCTCCATTTAAGAAATGTACTTAACTGTGATCATGTTATTTTTTTAACTTATCCTTTATTTGTTACCTTCCTTTCCTGCAAATACAAATTATTAATACCCCTGTACAGTGTATGGAGGACCTTTATCCTGGGCAAGTCATAATCTTTTTGCTGGTTTTATTTCATTTTCTTGAGCAAAGCCTTAATCCTAGACTTGGGATGTGATTTTTTTTTTTCATTTACACACAGCAACAGCTTGTCATGTCTGACTTCATTACATGACAAATGCGAAAGCGTGGGCTTAGTTATCATGGAAGAGAGTGGCTCCTGCTGATACTCAACTGTCTTATTGTTAGCAGTGCGATTTGCTTTAGCATAGTGAAAGTTGTGCCACCTTTCCATTAGATACCACTGTTGTTCAAAAATTTACAATTTGTCTCCACACATTTGCTCCAGATTGAAATCTGCTTTAGAAATGGTGGCGTAGAAAAGATGCTTGTAAAAGCATCTTTAAAAATACAAAGAAGGAAAATATTTGGCAATCTTTAAATTGCAGCTCAAAATACAAATGGAGAAGTTATAGTTTGATGCTGTTTATGCTCTTTGAATATAGATTTCCTTCAAAATGTGCGAGTGAACTTGGCACTCATGAATGAGATGGATTGGAGAGCCAGCTGTAGTGTAGACAGGTTTTGTGCCTACTGCCTAACTCTCTTACGCTCATCAACCCTGATAATCCAATCCTGTGCCTCTTGAGCAGAGACCATCAATCATTATAGTGAACTTAAAGAAAAGGAGTACTTGTGGCACCTTTAGAGACTAACAAATTTATTTGAGCATAAGCTTTCGTGAACTACAGCTCACTTCATCGGATGCATTTGGTGGAAAATACTGGTGGGGAGATTTATATACACACACACACACACACACACACAGAGAACATGAAACAATGGGTTTTATCATACACACTGTAAGGAGAGTGATCACTTAAGATGAGCCATCACCAGCAGCAGCGGGGGGAAAGGAGGAAAACCTTTCATGGTGACAAGCAAGGTAGGCCATTTCCAGCAGTTAACAAGAACATCGGAAGAACAGTGGGGGGTGGGGTGGGGGAGGGGAGAAATAACATGGGGAAATAGTTTTACTTTGTGTAATGACTCATCCATTCTTGTATCCAGGTTGCAAATTAATTCCAATTCAGCAGTCTCTCGCTGGAGTCTGTTTTTGAAGTTTTGTTGTTGAAGGATAGCCACCCTCAGGTCTGTAATCGAGTGACCGGAGACATTGAAGTGTTCTCCGACTGGTTTTTTAATGTTATAATTCTTGATGTCTGATTTGTGTCCATTTATTCTTTTACATAGAGACTGTCCAGTTTGACCAATGTACATGGCAGAGGGGCATTGCTGGCACATGATGGCATATATCACATTGGTAGATGCGCAGGTGAATGAGCCTCTGATAGTGTGGCTGATGTGATTAGATCCTATGATGGTGTCCCCTGAATAGATATGTGGACAGAGTTGGCAATGGGCTTTGTTGCAAGGATAGGTTCCTGGGTTAGTGGTTCTGTTGTGTGGTGTGTGGTTGCTGGTGAGTATTTGCTTCAGGTTGGGGGGCTGTCTGTAAGCAAGGACTGGCCTGTCTCCCAAGATCTGTGAGAGTGATGGGTCATCCTTCAGGATAGGTTGTAGATCCTTGATGATGCATTGGAGAGGTTTTAGTTGGGGGCTGAAGGTGATGGCTAGTGGCGTTCTGTTGTTTTCTTTGTTGGGCCTGTCCTGCAGTAGGTGACTTCTGGGTACTCTTCTGGCTCTGTCAATCTGTTTCTTCACTTCAGCAGGTGGGTATTGTAGTTGTAAGAATGCATGATAGAGATCTTGTAAGTGTTTGTCTCTGTCTGAGGGGCTGGAGCAAATGCGGTTATATCGTTGAGCTGGGCTGTAGACAATGGATCGTGTGGTATGATCTGGATGAAAGCTAGAGGCATGCAGGTAGGAATAGCGGTCAGTAGGCTTCCGATATAGGGTGGTGTTTATGTGACCATCGCGTATTAGTACCGTAGTGTCCCGGAAGTGGATCTCTTGTGTGGACTGGTCCAGGCTGATGTTGATGGTGGGATGGAAATTGTTGAAATCATGGTGGAATTCCTCAAGGGCTCTTTTCCATGGGTCCAGATGATGAAGATGTCATCGATGTAGTGCAAGTAGAGTAGGGGCATTAGGGGACGAGAGCTGAGGAAGCGTTGTTCTAAGTCAGCCATGAAAATGTTGGCATATTGTGGGGCCATGCGGGTACCCATCGCAGTGCCGCTGATTTGAAGGTATACATTGTCCCCAAATGTGAAATAGTTATGGGTGAGGACAAAGTCACAAAGTTCAGCCACCAGGTTAGCCGTGACATTATCGGGGATACTGTTCCTGACGGCTTGTAGTCCATCTTTGTGTGGAATGTTGGTGTAGCGGGCTTCTACATCCATAGTGGCCAGGATGGTGTTTTCAAGAAGATCACCGATGGATTGTAGTTTCCTCAGGAAGTCAGTGGTGTCTCAAAGATAGCTGGGAGTGCTGGTAGCATAGGGCCTGAGGAGGGAGTCTATATAGCCAGACAATCCTGCTGTCAGGGGCCAATGCCTGAGATGATGGGGCATCCAGGATTTCCAGGTTTATGGATCTTGGGTAGCAGATAGAATACCCCAGGTCGAGGTTCTAGGGGTGTGTCTGTGCGGATTTGTTCTTGTGCTTTTTCAGGGAGTTTCTTGAGCAAATGCTGTAGTTTCTTTTGGTAACTCTCAGCGGGATCAGAGGGTAATGGCTTGTAGAAAGTGGTGTTGGAGAGCTGCCTAGTAGCCTCTTGTTCATATTCTGACCTATTCATGATGACGATTTCCTATTTCCCCATGTTATTTCTCCCCCCCCCCCAACCCCACCCCCCACTGTTCCTCAGATGTTCTTGTTAACTGCTGGAAATGGCCTACCTTGCTTGTCACCATGAAAGGTCCCCCCCCCCCCGCTGCTGGTGATGGCTCATCTTAAGTGATCATTCTCCTTACAGTGTGTATGATAAAACCCATTGTTTCATGTTCTGTGTGTATATAAATCTCCCCAGTGTATTTTCCACCAAATGCATCCGATGAAGTGAGCTGTAGCTCACGAAAGCTTATGCTCCAGTAAATGTTAGTCTCTAAAGGTGCCACAAGTACTCCTTTTCTTTTTGCGAATACAGACTAACACGGCTGCTACTCTGAAACCTATAGTGAACTTAGTGCTTGTGACAGATGCCAGACAGGCAGCACTGGATTCTGAATTCTTTTGTTTATCTCCAATACAGATACAGTGCAGGGAAGTGCAAGTTTCTCCACGCCACCATCTGAATGTGACTAGTCATGGTCTATGTTGGACATTTAGAGTATAGCAGTAAAGTGAGAGATGCTTGCTGGGAATGAATAGGGAGTTCACTGGTTCAGCAACTCACCTTAGTGGCTTCTGCCAGCAGAATTATTATAGTTCCTGAGCACGATTTACAGCTGACTCATTATGAGGACTTCTTTGGGGGTGGCACAGAAGTACTACCTGACCATCAAAAGTGTGATTATCCCCTATGCCAGAGGAAGCCTCGCTGGTGCAGAGAATGGCAAATTATGCTTCCCAGTGCCAGCTGTAATGAATTTGGCCATTTATATTTCAAACTAAAATTCTGCATATCTTTAGTCCATAAAGAGGGCAAGTTAATTTATATAGTTTAGTAAAACCCTCTTTTTTTTAAATGGCTGAATTACTTGATTCAGAAATTCTGTGCATTTTCACTACAGCAGCTGAAGTCACAAAAGACTGTAATGTCTCCTGAGAGGTGAAGAGCAGAATTCAGAATGAGAGTAAAAAAATCCATTTTTAAATAAAATGTCTAACCTACCAATAAAGCTATTATGATCAGTGAGTTGAAAATCTGCATATTCGTCAAGCATAGTATGCAGTATAACTTAGAAATTGCTTTCATGCATATTTATCTGATATGGTTTTGAAAGTGCCTATGTGATTTGAGGAGCCTGAGTCCCACTAAAAGTCAATGGGACTTAGGAGTCTGTCATGTAGACACTTTTGAAAATGTACCCTACATGCACAGAAATAGGTCCATATGTGCGAAGAAATGTTGGGTAATTAACAAAGGAAATTTTGTCCTGAAAGTGTAAAATGGAGGTCCAATAGACCGTTCAGTGGAAGTTCACTGCTTTATTTTTGCCTGTTTATGTTAACCATGGTGTTTGTGGCATTTCCTAATAATTAGAATAGGAAATACCTCTATTAATTTACCTATTCTGATGGTTTATTACAATTTAAATGGCATCCACTGTATCTTTTACACCTGCAGATGGCAATTAGGTACTATGTCCTGGACAAGGCCTGTTGTTAAATGGAATTATCTGCTATTAATACATGTAATGTTTCCCTCCTATAAATATTGTTTCACTATACAAAAAGAAAAGGAGGACTTGTGGCACCTTAGAGACTAACAAATTTATTTGAGCATAAGCTTTTCGTGAAAGCTTATGCTCAAATAAATTTGTTAGTCTCTAACGTGCCACAAGTCCTCCTTTTCTTTTTGCAAATACAGACTAACACAGCTGCTACTCTGAAACCTGTCATTATACAAAAAGTAAATCTTAGTAATCTTTACATTATGTCTGTATTCTCTGATTCAGAACCTAAAAATGAGTCAATTTTGAACTACATGAATCATCGAGGGCTGACTCTTAGCTGTTGTAAGATAACGTTGCTCCATTGACTTGGATGGAGTTAAATCAATTTACTCCAGCTATGGAGCTGCCCCAGCAAACACAGCAGATCAGTTTTGTTTTGTGGGGAAGGGCATTTCTCCTTTCCTCCAGTTCATATTTGATATTAATTGGAGCCTGAATCACTCCCCTTCCAGCTTTTTGGTAAAATAATGTTCCAGATTAAATGTTGTGTATCAAGCAGACTTCTTGTTTGTACAATATGAATTTTCAAGATTTTCTGTGCCATCAGTTATTAGTCATGTTTCTCAGAGCGCATTGCCAGTGTTTTGTGAGAGGAGAGGTTTAAATAAACAGTTATTAAGACTGAATTTCAGGAGATGAGAGCTTGATACATTTGCAAAGTTTGCTGTGTAATGCAACCTACACTGCGGCACAGTCCTTGAAAGTTTTACTTTTTTACAGTCACAGTCAATTAAAACTAACCTGGCAAGGGACCAGAAAACCTTCAGGAGGATTAGTAGTTATTAGTGTCATTGCCTCTTCTACTGTAAAACAGTGGCTATGTTATGAGCGGCCAACCACGCATCACCCATGCACAACTAACTCTTCTAAGCATAACTGAAAGAGGGAATAACAAAATGTGATTTGACTTCAGCAGAACTGTCTGATTATCTATGTGACCTAATTTCACTTTTGTCCCAAATTTTCCTGTTTGATAGATATCGCCAGTGATTGTTAGTAAACACTAATGAACTGTCTTTCCCTGCAAATGGCTTTGTGCCCTAATCCTGGCTACTGGCAACAGCAATGGCTTTGCAAAGATGAACATTCTCCCTTCGAAGCCTGAGCAGATCTGATTGTGATAAGCCCTGCTGGAATTCCTGTCTGGGTGTTCTGTGTGACCTGGGTGGCAATAAGAGTCAGTGGAAATCACTCAACACTTGACTCTGTAGTGCTTTGTCTCCGTTTCCCCACCCCCTGTTTTGTATGCTACGTCCGAGACATGGCTAGCTCTGAACTTTTTACCTTCTATGTGAAGTATTTTTGTGGTGAAGAAAATGGCCATTAAGATGATTTGTGAAATAAATACTATTCATACAGCAGGTGCTGGATCTGTAAACAGTTAATTAGCAATGCTATACAGATGTTGGGTATTTCTGAGATGTCTGCTAGCTGAATGTTTTCTGATAGCAGCTCATTCAGCTAATGATTGTCATTTTGTAATTTAGTTTCCAAAATGTTCCTGCGATGATAGCCCTTATGCCTCCACTTATAACAGCTTCAGAAACCATGGTCATCCAGAAATATTCAACTTATAATACAATTAGTATTTTACTATGGGGCATTCTGATAGGAAAGAAAAATGAAGTAGAAACAGTGTGCACATGTTGGCCACATGTGCATTTGGCTTGTTTTTAATTATTGTAAGACAATAAGAACCACGGCCACCATATTGATCAGCTGAAGAGACAAGAAGAATATTCACCTTGCAATGAGGTGAAGGTGTTGAGAAGAGGTTTTTATCAAACTTATTAGGATTTAAACATGGATTTTTTAAAAATGAACTTGATAAACACCCACTTTCAGAATATTTGGATTGGTTTATACTTTAAACGAATCATTGCAGAAGTTTATTTCAAAGAAATATATTGTCCCCAAAAGTCATAATGGTACTCAAAAGTCAAGATAGGAAAAATAAAGATCAATAATGAGATGAAAAAGGTAAGAATGTTCTGTACACACATGATTCATATCTAACTTTGTAAATCATTTTGAGTGGCTCATATGAATGGTGCTATATAAATGTAAAGTATTATTATCATTCTAAGTTAGCCCTTACATAAATTGATTTTTCCATTTACCAGACTCAAGTAGATCTCAACATTGTGTAATAATTTCTGCTACATTTGTCTCTTGCTATTCAGTACAACAAAACATGATTTATGAATAAGAAAATAACAATCACCGAGCAAATGGTAGAAAAAATCTTTTGCAACAAATTGAAAATTAATAACATCAGGTAAAGAAGAAATGAGTGAGTTTTAGAATCACTTCAACATTAATGTGTATGTGGTGGAATTGCCTTAAAGTTGTAAAAGGTCCTAACTAAAGTAGATAACTAATTTGTCATGTAGTAAACCCTCTCAAATTACACCTTTTATGTTTTGGATTGTACAGACCCTACTTCAGGGCTTTGTTGTTGTTCATGGCCATAGTCATGTGACTACAGATGAATAGAATGGAATGGCAGAAGGTTAAATGTGAGAACTTTGTGTTTTTAGACAGTTCTTATGCTTCTTGAAAAGTTAATTAGGAAGTGAAACCTTAAGCAGTTGACAGTGTGCATTGTGGGCCGCTAGTGCTCTGTGACAAATACCACTGAAAGGTACTTCACTTTCTTTTGTAAACAGCAAGGTAAGGAATTTGCACAAAAATGTATTGGTGAAGATCTGCTTTTCATCATGGCCTAACCACATAGTAAACAACAGAAATAACTTGTTTTAATAAAGTATGGTGTTGAAATATTTATCAGCAAGCTCTTTCTCTCCATTTCAAAGGTATGTTTGGGTAAGAGAAACCCTTGCCTTGAAGAAATCCAATCTGAAATTTTGTTATAACATTTTCTTCAGATCAAGAAACCTAAGTAGAAGTTTGACTTTTAGGCAATCATAGTTACCTCTCAGTTGATTAATACAGTATGCTGAAGCAGTCAGCAAGAATTTCTTCTTACTTTAAATTTAACCCCAAAATATAATTTCTCATATAAAATTATTCTAGCAATCATGTTATTAAAAAGGGCAACCATTTGTATTGTAATTTTTTACATGGATGCTTACTTTTTTCCATAAATAAGCAACAACACATCTTTTTCTTTGTAGAACAATGAAAAATTAATATGCCTTTATATAATGAACTCTAAATTCTTTTGAGTTGGACCCATGTAAATGGTGGGAGAATTAGTAAACTAGACTTTAGAAATTTCAGCATTAAAGTTTGTTAAAATAGCTTTATGAAATCTTTCAATGGAAATTGCTTTCAGTGGGGTCTGTACTAGTGTAACTCAGTGGAGAAAGTTAAGGATGTAACTTAAACTGTGAGAACTACACATTTCAGTTAAGGCTGCCATGCTTTGCCAAGGCATCCTTAACTCATCTGCTTTGTCTGTAGGCTTCACATCGCACATGACATGCCTTCTACTATTTCAGGATCCCACTGCAACAGAATATAGATATAAAGCGTATGGAATATGTGAAAGTTTCAAGTGAAAAGCAATGCTGCACTGCTTGGCACAGAAGAGAGCAAACAAGCACTATTCCCAAGGGCATGTTGCTGGAAAGCATGGGAGGATGGGAAAAGTACCTCCATTGCAGCCATAATACATATACGAATTGTTGGATCTAGTCAGCGAGAGGGGGGGCAGTGCTAGGCAGCAGATTTGCCAAGTTAGCACACAGGTCATTGCACCTCCCTGCAGCATTAACTTGCCCTTTGTAGTTTTCACTCTCCTTTGGGGGTGCAGCAGGGAGGGTGATTGTACTGCACACGCTGGGAGCTGTGGTAGCAGAGCCATGGGAGGACAGAAGGTAGAGGAGTAGGTACTTGACATGGCTGTATTTTTGGGGCAACGATTTTCTGTATATCCTCATATCTTATGCTTTCTGCCTCTTCTGTTCCTCCCCAAACCCTCCCCCATGGCAATGTTACAACATCCTCAGGCACAGATGGTGTTTTTACTGTAACTTTTCCCTTTGTCATTTTTTCCTGTGGAAGAGGAGAATTTAGCTCGCTGTTCATATAGTCCTATGCAGTGCTGCTATGTATTTCTAAAGGACTGCATAATGATATTTAGATATGGTACACACAGGAAGGAATTGCTTTTAAAGAATAGAAATAATGCTTAGTTAAGTGAGATGACATCACATATACCACTTTCATCACAGGATCCAAAAATCCTGAACAGTTTGATATTTCTTGGGTAGTTTTTTAAAGATGGTAGGGTAGGATTTTCAGAAGTGTTCAGCACTGGCCTAACTCAGCTTCCATTAGAGTCAATGTTAAAACTCCTATGGACTTCGGAGGAGGCAATGCTAGGCCAACACTGAGTGCCTTTGAAAATCTCCCCTCTATTATAAATGCAACACTTTGCATTTTGAAAGTGCATTAACTAATATAGCTGCGCCACACCTCTGTGTGGTAGGTATAATCTCTACTTTACAAATGCAGAAACTGAGGATCAGAGAGATTAGTTCCTGCTGGTTTTGGGTGCCCAACTTGAAAAACTTTTTATTGTGTAGTAGGAGCCTAAATGTGGATGGAGGTAAATAACTTTGGACACCTATGATTGAAAATACAGTATTATACAATTATTCTTTCATATACATGACCGTATCTATCCTCCAGTAACAAATATTGTGTGTTTATATGTGATGCCCCTACAGAAGAAATGTATATTATAGCTATATCGCTAATGTGATCAATAAGGACATATTTTGATGATATATTTTAAAACTTGCTATATTTTGATATGTCTGAAATATAGAAATCTAAGGCACTTGGGTTAAATAGAATCAACCTAGCTCTATTCACTGTAGGCAGCTCTGTGTGGACCAAACCCTGTATCTATTCTGAGTCCTATTGATATCAGTGAGGCTATGAGTGTGTACAGAGATCGACCCATGTAGACAGTCTTGCAAGGCCCAGATGTGATTCCACTGAAGTCTTTGAATGATATCACCAGTCTAGTATTATATTTAAAGGATAAAAATGTTTCCCAACATTTGGTGTAAGAACAGATCTGGAGAGTATGTATTTTGCTAACAGCATTAAAATACACTAATTCATGCAATATTAAGCACATGTGAAAATAACAGGAACAGGAAGGGTGGGATTCTCCAGTCTGTTATGGCTGCTTTGCACCACTCAGGCTTCTGGCCATAATTGGCCAGTGGAAATTTCCCCTTGCACCAGGGAACTCTGCTGGTATAAAGCTGGCAGAGGCAGAGATTCTGTCTCCTTTGCCACCCACCCTGCATTTTTGTAGGGGGGGAATATCAGTAGTATCCTGGGGGCATACTGTGGGTGGAGTAGACTTTGCTACTTCCAATCTTCTACTGGCATAAGGTCACTGCAGGACCTTATGTCAGTGGTGTAAGCTACAGCTGCTCCAACATACATCAGGGCTGGGTGATGCATGACTGGGGAGCCCTGACCAATTTCCTGATGGTTTTGCCCCATCTCTGCACTGAGTAGAGCTCTCGTTTAATGGAGAATATGATCTTTGGAATGTTTTAAACAGATGGTTGGTTCTGTGCTGCAAAAGTTGTATATAAAATTGCTGAATAAGAGGAGAATTCTGTACCAGCCCCAAAAAGCAACTTGGAAGAGAGTGTGAGTGAGCAGGGGAGGAGGTGGGTAGACCAGGCAATAGAGAGACCACACGATGTAAGGGACAAAGGAATATATAATAAGTCCATGAATTATATCCCATGGGGAAGCTGAAGTAGCAGCTCTGGTGTGGCTGTGAAGTTGCTCCATGTCTGTGTTGAAGAGGAAGATTCCATCCCCCTCAGTTCATGTGTGGGTTCAGCAAAGCTCATTTACTTTGAGCTGGAGAAGAGTATTGTTAGGGTGAAAATGGTCCCAGGGGAGCAGAATGAAAGGAAAAAACCATTGCAGCATTCTGCCTCCTTATCCTGATAGAGGTAACTCTTTTACAGCACTACACGTGATGTGGGGAAGAGGTTGGGAGAGATGGCCAGAAAAAAGGTGGAGCTAGGAAGAAGATGTATTATCATTTAGACCAGGGATTGGCAACGCAGTTTACCTGCCGTGTCTGCAGATTCAATTGATCATAGCTCCCGCTGGCCGCGGTTTGCCACTCCAGGCCAATGGGGGCTGCAGGAAGCAGTGCGGGCCTAGGGATGTGCTGGCTGCTGCTTCCCGCAGCCCCCATTGGCCTGGAGTGGCAAACTGCAGCCAGTGGGAGCTGTGATCTGCCGAATGTGTGGATGAGCAGGTAAACAAACCGGCCTGGCCCGCCAGGAGGCTTACCCATGCATGCTGCATGCCAAAGGTTGCCAATCCCTGATTTAGATAATGGCATACACAGTACACTTATAAAGTTTCCAGATGATACCAAGCTGGGAGGGGTTTCAAGTGCTTTGGAGGATTAAAATTCAAAATGATCTGGACAAACTGGAAAAACGGTCTGAAGTAAATAGGATGAAATTTAATAAGGACAAATACAAAGTACTCCACTTAGGAAGGAACAATTGGTTGCACACATAGAAAATGGGAAACATCCGTCTAGGAAGGAGTACTGCAGAAAGGGATCCGGGGGTCATAGTGGACCAAAGCTAAATATGAGCCAACATTGTAATGCTGTTGCAAAAAAAGAGAACATCATTTTGGGATGTATTAGCAGGAGTGTTGTAAGCAAGACACGAGAAGTAATTCTTCCGCTCTACTCCACTCTGATAGGCCTCAACTGAAGTATTGTGTCCAGTTCTGGGCACCACATTTCAGGAAGGATGTGGACAAATTGGAGAGAGTCCAGAGAAGAGCAACAAAAATGATTAAAGGTCTAGAAAACATAAACTATAAGGGAAGATTTGAAAAATATTGGGTTTGTTTAGTCTGGAAAAGAGAAGACTGAGGGGACATGGTAACAGTTGTCAAGTACGTAAAAGGTTGTTACAAGGAAGAGAGAGAGAAATTATTTTTCTTAACCTCTGAGGTTAGGACAAGAAGCAATGGGCTTAAATTGCAGCAAGGGAGGTTTAGGTTGGACATTAGGAAAAACTTCCTAACTGTCAGGGTGGTTAAGCACTGGAATAAATTTCCTAGGGAGGTTATGGAATCTCCATCATTGGAGATTTTTAAGAGCAGGTTAGACAAACACCCGTCAGGAATGGTCTAGATAATTATTCCTGCCATGAGTGAGGGGACTGGACTAGATGATCTCTCGAGGTCCATTCCAGTTCTATGATTCTATGATTACTCTGATTTTATCAATGGTAGTAATTCTGTCTATGTTGCACTTTTCATCTTCAAAGTGCTTTACAGACATTAACCAGAGTAGCCTTTTAACAGCAGATTAAGCCTCTTGGTTAGCAAACTTTCAATAACTTTAAATGGGCTCGGTTAACATGGATGAGGATTTTGCAGTATTGATTTGTGTAATAGGATCTGTATTAACAGAGGTGCAATCACATAAAAACATTGGGAGGATTCAAGAATGAAAATACATGAGTCTTTGTAACTGTCTTAGGGCGAGCATCAAGAAGATAAGTGAATAGTTGAAGGGGATGGGCATGTCGTCTTTCTCCCTCCCCTGCTACTAAATTCCTGATGTGGTTGGTAAATGCTTCTGAGCAATGCATTTAGGGCTCATGTGTCTGCTCAAGCAAATGGGAGGAGGCAGAATTTCAGAGGTGTGATCTAATTTACATGCATATTAAGGGTCTATTCCTTGGGAGGACCAGTGGGAGTTTAGGCACCAGCACATCATATGATCATGTGTTTGGAATGTTTTTTTTTCCCTTCCCTTTACCACTTAAGAAGTTCTTTTTACGCCCTATTATCTTACACTACCAGGTGAGTATGTGAAGGGAGCAGTGGCCTTTCTGTGTACCCCCCCCCCCATTATGGAAATTGCTTTGACCTTTATTTTAATTCGTTTGGCCCAATGAATATCCTGTCCCAGCAGCAGAGTGGGGCTGCACCTTCCTTTTGAAGCAGGCATGTTTGGTTTGAAAACAAAATACTAGAACTGCACTATTTTCAGGAAAGAACTTTTCTCCCCTTTTTTATTGCCTACAAAATGCCTGGAGAGTTTCAAAGTAATAGCAAGTATTGTGTAAGAGAATAGCATATAAAAAAATCTTTTATTTTTTAAGAAAAACCCTTATTCCCCACACTCTTCCAACATGGTAAATGAGCCTTCTGTATGCTTTGGCACCCGGAAACATTTTTAACAAAGTCTTTGTAAACACCAGTAATGTATCCATCCTTTTAAACTTAGATCTGCAGGAATGTATACATTGTAAAAATGGAGTAAGAAAACAGAGTCCAACATTTTAAACAATCAATTTGATTCTGCTCACAGCAATTACTCTGGATGTCAGCAGGAATAAAATTTACAATCACAGGAAAGCATAAAAGTCAAATGTATTCCTGCAAAATGTAGCATAAGCTGCATGTAAACTAGATCACACTTCTGAGAACCTGTCTCCTCCTATTTGGTTACGCAGAGGTGTAAGTCCTAGGTATGTTGCTCAACAGTGTTTAGCAAATTCAGAGTAGACATGAGAGAAGGGTGTCACATTCTGGGGTGCAATCCAACAATTGAGGGGTGGTGCCACTGCCTGCCCTGCAACTTTGTGTGCCTCCCCATGCTTTGCTGTTGTAGCTCCCAACATGGGCTGCTCTCAAACAGCATGCAGGTCACACCCTATGTGTCGTGTATATCTGTACCCCTGGTCCAGCACATCTCACGCCATCAGCCTGACAGCAACACTCCAGTCACATTCTTGCTTCCATCAGCCTTGGTTACTATTTGCAGGGTGACCCCAATATACTTCCAGTCCCAAATTTCCCCAAAAATGTGTGATGCTCTGTCCAGACCTCTCCTGGGCGGTTCAGATAATAAAGGTCCATTGCTACTGTAAAAGGTCAATATTCAACAGTTTGCTATTTTAACTGGAGTTACCAAATAGTTCAGTTTAAACACAGCACTGAATTAGTTTAGATTAAAAATAAAACCAGTTTATTTAACTGAAAGAGAGGAGTTTTAAGTGAGTACAAGTGTAAGGTATTAAAGTAAAAAATGGTTAGGAGAATAATAGAGATAAATTGCTTCCTAGTAGCTAAAACTTAACAAGCTAGACTTGGTTCAAGGTAAAATCCTTACCACACATTCCCAAAAACATGGTTTAGCATATTCTCAGGTCAGGATCTCCCCTCAAAATCAAAAGGCTGGTTCCTTTGTCTTCTTAGGTCGGAAACAGTAAGATAACCAGGGCTGGTTCTGTCCCTCACTTCTATAGTCCAGTCACTCAATGAAATGCATTTCTCTGAGAGTGACCCCTAAAGTTCATTTGAGCTGTGAGGAAGGAGACATGGTGTCTGGTGGTGAAAGAGGTTCCATGTTGTTTGCGAAAATGCAGATTGATCTGTTCCGGCCCTCTTTGCTGCCAAAGAATGGCCACTTGACCAGTGATCAAGTGACTGCCAATCAACTTTGAAGACACCTGGCAAGAGGTCTTTGAGAAACTGCTTTACCCCCCTCCCCAGATGCATCTGGTAAACACATTGTAGCCATAATTTCAGTGTATCTTCATAACTCTTAATATGCATTTTATACAAACATTATAGAAGAATATTAATGATCAATGTGTTAGTTTTTAAATGATACCTCACAATGCATATTTTGCACACAATTATTACAGTAATGTGTAAGGTGTGAATACAGGAGTGCTTTGGTCACAAAGAGTCAGTACCATTTATGGCTCACTTACCTACCTTCTGAGCAGGGAGAACCACTGCTGGTGTGCTTTGGGAATGAAGGGTTAGTTTTCAAAAGTGGCCTATGAAACTGAACATGCAAGCTTTGTGCATGCACCCATATCAATATGTATGAGCCCCTGGATACCTAGAAGCATATTACCCAATCTGAAAACACACATTTTTCATGCCAGATTTTCGCCCTAGAAGTTGAAGGAAAATATATGAATTTACTCATTGTTAAATTCAGAATCTAATTACAATCCTGAGTCCTTTCGCATAGAATTCAAATTGGCTGCAGTAGTAGGCACACATTTGGAAGGACTGCAGTGTCAAGCCTATAGAAATGAAAGATGGAAAAGACTTATTAGGCCATTCAGTCCATCTCCTTCTACAGCAAGATTGCTCTGTATAGGGCCGAGTCATAGAGATTAGACATTTAAGACCTACTAGCATTCACCCCAATTCTGCAATTGGAAGTCATCAGATTGACTGCTATGCTCACATGGAATGAGACTCTCTGCATGGGCAAAGTAGGCTGCCAGCATTCTGTCAATTGCAGGATCAGAGCTTTAAAGTAAATGTGTCACAATCCAAACACTTGTGTAGCTCTTGTAAAGTTGAAACACAGAGCAAAATGTTAACTTGAGAAATCATTCCCATACTCTGATCAGAATAACAAGAAAACAAAGTAACAGTACAGCAAGAAGGTCCCATGTGTATAAGTCAATTCAGTCTTAGTTTGTTTTCTTCCAGCTCCAGCTACATTTGTTGCTAAATTGCTCCAATTCTGCCAGTCTAGAATATTTCAGACCTTAAAAGTGAAGTAATCATGCAAGATCACCACAGTTTTTAATACTTCATACACCATAATAAATGTAGGGTTGCTCAGATCCTGTGCTTAAGCCACATGCAGAACTTCCATACTTATCCTGGTGAAGACTAAACACTGACAGCCCTTTCCACTGCTCCTCACCGGTGCCCTATAGGCCACTTCTGCTTGTTGCCTTCCTTTTCTACCTACAGCCCATCAGCTTTATTTGCCTGGAACTCACCCTCAACCTACCTGAAGGGAGAAGGCCTCCATTACTCTCTCTGAGTCCTCTCCCAGGTCCTGCCTGCCCCTGCAGCTGGAGGAGAAAGAAGGAAATCTGACAGGAGAGAGAAGGAGGGAGACTCCATCTTCTTACCAAACTTTGCTTCACTTCCTCTTCTCCCATTTCAGACTTAGCTCACTTCTTCCCACTTCACCACCACTACAGTCACCAGGCCCAGGCTTCCCTACCCCATTAGCTTTTGTGTCTGGATGAAACAGTAGAATAAAGGCCAGTAGTCTTTGTCCCCTCCCCTTTCACTTCATCTTCAAAGGCCTCTGACTCAACACCTCTCTGACCATACTTTCATCTAGAATGGGAGCTATACAGCTTTCTGCTCCACCATATTGATTCATTGGGAAAAGCTGACAAAAACAGAGACTGTGGAGGAGCTGGGAGACTCTGCAATATTCTCCCAAATGAAATAGTTGAAAAGCGGGACTTTTAAAACTAGATTGGGCAAAATACTGAAAAATATACTTTGGGTATCAATCTGCACAGCCCCTGGAGATGGAATGGATGCTCTGAGAGAACTTTCCCATCTCTAGCAATGGTGAGTCTGTGCTTTAGTGATGCTATGATTTTTTTTTTTAAGTTTTGTTCATAATATAACACAGATATCTGAGTGCTAAGTTCACCCTTTTCTCTTGAATTACCTATCTCCAAAATTATTTCAGAATCAGAATTCTGTTCCTTGCGAGTCTGCTGAAGAAAGTAGATCTCATTTCAATTGACAAGAATCTGAAAACTGGTTCCCAGTTCTGTGGTAACCTTTCTTTTCAGGAATACATAATCCTCTCTGACTACATGCATCTAATTCTTCAAGCCATTTCTGCAGTAGTAGGTACGATCAGGTTTCCACCTCTTCATAATACATTTTTAACACACAGAACTAACATCTGAAAGCTAATTACATTCAGAACATTTTAAAACCAGCCTCTCAGAGATCATTTCAAGCATGCCAGACTTGGTCCTGTAGAAAAATGCATACTTAACTTTTTTTAACAATTTTTTAAATGATTATACAAAGGAGTATCAGAAGTATTTCTGCTATATTTAGCAGGACTTTTAAACATATTATAATCATATTTATCCTGGTAGAGCCTAGGAACCAACCAAGGTACAAACACAAAGTAGTCCCTACCCTGAAGAGTTTAGCACTAAATCGATAATACAGATAAATAGTAGGGGAAAGGGGTGTAACACACAAGCAGAGTGATCAATGTGATGGCAGCAAATATGATATTAGTGCCACAATTAATCAATTGATTTTGGTGGTGGGGGTAGTTAGAAGGAGGGGATTAGCTACATGGAAACACAAGGGAAGGGTGGGAGGGAGAGGAGGAAGGTATGAGGGGCAGGTGTGGAGGGAGGCTAAGGTGAAGAGAGTGTGAGATGGGGGTGGGTGGATGGGGAGTGGAATTAACAGCCAATCAGCATAAGGCAGAAAAAGTCCAGTCCAAACTGTAGAAAATATATCAGTGTCCATCTGTTCCTCCTTAAACTGCTTTTATAGGCCCCAATCCTGTAATGAGTTCAGTGGAACTCCGCATGAGCTCAGTGGTCCTGCTAATGGATCTTATGACAGGATTAAGAGTAGAGGGGTGTACAAGGAAGGGAACAGTCTATTTTATACTATTATATATTTAACTAAAAATTCTGACTGTTCTAAAAAACTGTTATCACTTCTCAGTCTATAAAGCCATTTCCTCATTGGTGGCACACCACGAAACTTCTGAATCCCATTAATGCATTGGTATGACCTTTTCTTGTTTCCATTGCTGTGTGATGTACATGTTGGCACAAGAAGAAAAATATGCGAAGTTCCTGTTTGTGATATGAAGTAGAATCATAATCAGGGATATCAAAGAGGGTATCATCCTTCAATCTAGTGGAGAATTTTCAGTCCGTTCCAATAGTTCAGTTATCGTTTGTCATGCAATGTGTTTTCCCAGTAGTTTTATTGCTTTACACAATTCTATAGTATTTGCAGTGACAGTGGTCTCTGTACTGCATCTTTTTCATTCATTTGTTGTTTGTAATATATTTGTGTTTTAGTTTTATAGAGTTCAGTACCTTCCAATAAAACAGTAGGTTATTTTCATTCACAGAGATCTGCATATTCCACCTGTAACTCCTGGGATGAAACACTATATGTTAAAGACACCTGCTGTAACTCAGTTTGTTGCAAATACTCTTAATATAGATATGAATATTGTGGATTAAAAAAACTTAGGATCATGAAGAAACGTGTGGGAAGCATGCCTGGGCCCTTCTATAACATTGAAATAATGTACGAATTCTTATTTGTCAAGCCAAAATATGACAATATGTACACACTTTAAAGTACAATATTATTAAGAATGATATATGTTCTTCAATACAATGACTGCAGTGATTCTGTTATGTCCATTCCCAACCCTGTGTTGCATCTGGGATATTTATATCCCCCTTGATGGCTGCAGAACATATTGATTGGGACCAAAATCTTCCCTTGCTGCTCACAACACCATTTTTTGTTCCAAATACAAGGCACACTTATTTGATCTGGGCTTTGCTAATAGAAGTGCCTAGAAGAGCATACAAAAATAAAAGAAATTAACAAAAATTTCAAAGAAAATCCACATGCAGTCTTCCTCTTGTGGAGAAAAAGAAGGAAAGGATCATATGCGACACATTAGTCAGGTCAAATAATACAGATCCCTCAGTGATGGGTGGGTGTATGAGAACCTGAACTGAATAGAAGAATTAGTGTAATAGAAAAGGTGAAGAATGGTGAAAAGCAAATCAAAATTTTGTAAAATAAAGTCAGGTAACAGCTAAGCTGGGCATAACTGCAATGGTAATTGTTTATATCCTGTATGAGTGAATTGGGCCTCAAGTTCCAGATGTTTCAGAAATCAGAGTTTCATTGACGGAGCATATGTGTAATATATAACATTAAAGTTATGCTGAACCCATTCCTACCAGGCCTTGTGAAGACAATTATTATGTACAAGGGAGCAGGTGAATACACCCATTTTTCAGCTACATGGAAGCAAAAAGAAATGTGACAGATGAGGAGAGATCTGTTGTGGTTACTGTACTGCACTATAGCTGGTAAAATGTGCTCTTCTGTTTTTCCTCTCAGGTCAGGATCAATACACTACACTTCATTCTGGTAGTACCAGAGAACTTTGATCTCAGAGAACCCCTCTCTCCCCTTTGTAACACTAGGAGATACATCAGCCCTAGTATTAAATCATAATAATGCTAAGAAACTCTTCTATGAACTGGAGAATGAACGTACATAATCAGATCTGCAGCCGATGTAAATTGGTGTAGCTCCAATTAAGTCAACGTTACAACATGTATGTTTCTATCTAGGAATAACATCAAATGGGAACAGATGTCAGTGAAACAAATATATTTCTCCCTGTAAAACTGGGAGATATTTACAGTATGTCCAGGCCACTCTAAAATAAAAAGAAGATGGTCTTGAGCAGGAACTGTCTGGTAGCTTGCAATATCCCTACCAACTGTGATGACCTCAGTGGCAAGAGGCTGGTAGACTTCTTCCCCTGACCCGGTTAATGACAGATGGGTGGAAGGCCTGATGGGACTAGATGTTACCTATAAATAGATTAATCGTTATCATTAATGAACATAATAATGAAAATCATCTCATCTCACCTCATAAACTAAATACAATTTGAGAGGCAGAAGGCCTGTGTAGCAGCCCCACGGATACCAGAGAGCCGCCCATCCATCAAGGACACTTGAGACAGTGACAAGCTGCCAATCAGACTTGAGCAGGTAGGATGATGAAGGGATTGTCAGAGGATGGTGTGTTGATTTGTTGGTTGTGGGGCTAGAGAGCAACATGTCTTGGTGGCATCTTCGATAGGTCTGGATAGTTCTAGTAAGGATGCTCCTGAGGGTCTCCCATAGATTTACAGCCTGATTTTACATGTAGTTTTGTTATGGTGAAGTGGACTTAAATGATCATAGTCCTTGTCTAGCCCTCTGCATGGGGAAGAAATTAATCTTTGCAGACCAAAAGTGATCTTAACTTAAAATATTGTTAATTGTTTGTATATTTTTGTTTGTCATCATCATCATCTTGTTCCCATTCATATAATGTTGCATTGGAGAGACCATTTGGCTGATGTGGTTTAATATTTGCAAGTGTAACAGAAGAAGCAGTGGCAAGCCATGACATTTTTAGTAGAGCACACAACAACTTTTTATTTAACAAATTTTGCACTAAACTTTTCATCCTGACAAAGAGTTCATGCTGCTAGCTCTGTTTTATCATGCATGATTCAATTCTACACTTGCATGCCTTAGGCTGTCCAACCTTTTTAGTGATGTTCTACAAAATTCCATCATCCACGCGACGTAACCTCGCACGCACTTTACATCACAGTTGCCAACTTTCACATGGTAAATAAGCACCCCGACTTTCACAATAAGTCAAAAATCAAGCTAATCCCATTTCAAAACAAGGCCAAAACAAGCCAATCGCTAAGAACCCCAACACTCTATGTGACTAGATCCCCCCAGCCCCCTCCCGGCGTGCAGTCAGGGACTGTGGTGGGCCTGCTGTGCACCCCTGACTCTCTCCCCCCAGCCCCTGCTTGCCCCCCTTGCCCCTGTTTGCCAGGAGCCAATCAAAAATAAGAAGCAACAAGCTACAACAAGCTACAAGCCCAACAAGCTACAAGCCAAAACCTAGCCAACAAGCAATTCACAAGCCAATTAAGCCATAAACAAGCCCAATTTCTGCTTTTTTTTTCACTGGTTTGGCATGTCTGCCTTACATGTGGTGAATGTAAGGTCATGCAGTGCAGGGGAGGCCATTTTGTTCTACAGAGCACAACAGGGAACAGGACAGACTTATCCCACAGGCTGGATCTGGCTTGTGGATCACAAGTTGGACCACGTTTATGTGAATTCTGGGGCATGCAGTGCATGCCTTGCGTATATAGATGGCATGCTACTGAGAAGAAGTGAGTTTTTAGAAATGAATTGAATTAGGAGAATGTGAGAATCTGGTCCACTGAGACAGGGAGGTGTTTCCAAGCTGCCATGAAGATGGGACAGGAAAAAGAAAACAAAAAGATGGTCGGGCTGGCATCATTAGGAGGTTAATAAGGAACGTAATAAGAAACAAGAGCTAAGATGTGGTAAGTGGCAGACCTGTGCAGGTCTTTGAAGGAGAGGATGAAAAATTCCCAAATAATGTAAAATCACTCTGAATATCTGCCAGCTCTCATCCAGAAGAAATTTCAGGCATCTGTTTCCTTTGCTGCCACTTTGTCAAATCGATTGAGCTTCTACTCTGGATAGATAATGAGATGGGCGATCTTGAGTGAACAGTACAAACCACGCACTACTGCTGGAAGTCAAACCATGATGCAGACATCCCCGTCTCTCTCCCTCTAGGCTTGAGCTGGTGTGTATTTGTGTAGTATTGCTCAATCCCTTTCTGCCTTCCTTTCATGAGCCAAGATGGCTGCTATACTTTTCCCACACAAGCTTTCAATGGTGTTAAATTCTGACCTAGAAATGGACTTTACAAGCCAGTAGGTGAAAAATGTTCAAACTGTTGATATTTTGTGAAAAGCAACAATTCAAGAACCTGAACATAGCATGAAACAAATTAGCAAGAATAATTCACAGTTTCTGGAAAATATTTTCACCAGGTTTTGGCCAGTGCTATTGGCCTATGGTAGTATGGCATATAACATTATGGGGAGGATTGGCTGTGAGAATCCATTGGGAAACAATCTTGCAGATCAAATGCTGTGACCTTTATAAAAGTGCTTTGGGTGCTATTAGTCTCAGTTAGGATGAAAGTCTGTATACAGACAGGGGAGGGGAACGAAAGCAGAGAATTTACTGATTACTGAATGCTGTGCTGAGGGAATGCACAGACCAACCCTTTTCCCAGTCCAGTCAATAGTTTTGCCATGGACTTCAGTAAGAGGAAGATTGGGCCCTAGCTCTGGAAATCCTTTCCACGGACAAATTTTTTGCATTGGGTGACATGCATCAGAGGTGCTTTTCAATTGACTGCTAACCACTAATCACAAATTTCACAGTAGCAGCCGTGTTAGTCTATAGCCGCAAAAAGAAAAGGAGTACTTGTGACACCTTAGAGACTAACAAATTTATTTGAGCATAAGCTTTCGTGAGTTACAGCTCACTTCATCGGATGCATTCAGTGGAAAATACAGTGGGCAGATTTATATACACAGAGAACATGAAACAATGGGTGTTACCATACACACTGTAACAAGAGTGATCAGGTAAGGTGAGCTATTACCAGCGGGAGAGCGGGGTAGGGGGGGAGAGGGATGGGTGTTGGAACCTTTTGTAGTGGGCCATTTCCAGCAGTTGACAAGAATGTATGAGGAATAGTATCAACTGCTGGAAGTGGCCCACCTTGATTATCACTACAAAAGGTTTCCTCCCTCACCCCCCCGCTCTCCTGCTGGTAATAGCTCACCTTGCCTGATCATTCTTGTTACAGTGTATGGTAACACCCATTGTTTCATGTTCTCTGTGTATATAAATCTCCCCACTGTATTTTCCACTGAATGCATCTGATGAATGAGCTGTAGCTCACGAAAGCTTATACTCAAATAAATTTGTTAGTCTCTAAGGTGCCACAAGTACTCCTTTTCTTTTCACTAAACACAAAGAAGCTCCAAATTGCTGACTTGGCCAATGCATTTCTAATGGGAGTGCAGGACTGAAAGCAGGCAAGTATCTTGGCCATTAGCAGGCTGGATGTGGTGGCCTGAATCTAGTACAGCCGCCTATTTATTTTTAAGCACTGGGGACTGGAGGGAAGGGGTAGGAGATAAAAAGGGTGATTCTTCTCAGGAATTCAAGACATCACATTGCAAAGATAATAAGAGGGGTGTATCTCAAACCAGTGTGTCACTGAAAGTTGTCTGCTGTCTTGGCTCATACACCTGCACCTATTCGATTTGCAATTGACTGTGTGTTTTTAATCAGTATTTCTTATGTGTTGAATATAATTTATAGCTTCCAGTAAATGGCATTCTGTACTGTCTGATGTATTTGTAGAGGAGTTCTGTTGTTTCTCTTTTTCTGACTCTTCCTTTCTCTCTCTCTCTCTCTCTCTCTCTCTCTCTCTTTCTTTTCCTCTGGTTCCTTGGTCAGCATGGTTACTGGGAAAGAAAAAAATATTTATTCTGTGATATGGTTTTAATTCCAGGAGATATTTATTGTTATGGTTAGTTTGATGGGGATGGAGCTACTTGATCTAAATTGAACCATTGCAAGGCCCAGAAGAATGCTTGTGAAATAGCAGCTGAATACTCCTATAAATAAAGATAGGAGATAAACTAACATAATTCTTAGAACATTTCACTGAGGTCAACATACTGAAGGATTGGAAGAAAAGGACCTGTTTTTTGATCTGATACCTAAGTATTCATATGAATTTTGCTTAGCTTGGCAGTGACACTTAAATGAACAGTTTTGTGAAGAAATAGACACTAAAGATAATGTTATTCCTGTTGTTTCCATGACAACAGACATGCTTGATGGAATATATCCATCATGCATGCTCCGTAACAACCTGGTTTCTAAGTCCTTATTCCAAACATGAAATGAAGTTAAAACTTCAATCAGTTTTGTAATTAGTATAGTTCTTACAGAAATTATTTAACATGATTTTTCAGCTGCCTCAGCATAAGGCTCAAAGGTCTTTTTAGGATTTTATTGCCACTTTTAAGGAATGGTTTAAGAATTGTTGTTGTACTTGAATCACAGATGCCACTGTTTCTTTTTGGTTTCTGAGACTATGTTGCAATGACGTCACATTAAGATTTTTTTTTCCAGGCTCTGAAAAGGTCACAGTTATTTTTTCCAAATGATTCTGTCAAGCATAAAAATTAACCATACTTTGAGCTGGATTTTCTGTATTTGTAATGTATGTTTATGTTAGAGTTTCTGTCAAAACAGGGATTAAAGATAAATGTAGCCAATTAAAAGAACATTTGCTTAGAGCTCCTGGTAATAGATACCTCATTGTGGGGTCTTGAGGTACAGCTTTCTTTAACCACTGATGCAATTTATGGGGTTGAGTTTGAACGTTATAGAAGACTATTTCAGTTTTCCAAATGACATGTATTAGCCTGAGAACAATCAAGCTAAGCTGTAAGTGAAGCACAGAAGAGAAGTTAGGGATATACAATGCTAGCTATGTAAAATATTCTTGTCTCCTGTACTTCCTATACTTCATCATTTCAAATAATGCTTCCCAGCAGTATATGTAAGTGAAAACTGGTTTTACAGAAGGGAGAAATCTAACTGGTACTGGATGAGTCAATATGTTGCAAACTGTATTGTAAGGTAAAAAGCAAGTCTCTTAATACCAAATTTGGGAATTGTTTCCTTTTATCTTACTTTATTTTACTTAACAGTTGTGCCCACATTAATTTCATTGCCCATGCCATGTGTGCTGTGGTAGAGAAAAGGTCAGTACCAACAGCAATTACATCAACTTTCTATACACTTTCAATGGCCAATAATCTTTTGTGCTTTATATAATGCAAGGAAAATAATAACAATGTACTTGTATAGTGCCTTTTACATGAAAGGACTGTAGGCCCAGTCCTTTAATTCTTTCTCAGACAAAACTCCCATTGACTTCAGCAGTGTATGACTGCGTAAAGAGGACAGAGTAAAGCTGTCAGGATTTGGCTCTACATGGTGAGTACAGAAATTACTTCATTCACTACTGAAGGTCAGCCACCTCTTGGGTGTGACATGACAGCTGTTTAACAGCAAACAGTAATGCTACATAGGAGATTTGGACAGAAATGAGGAATACCTAATCCTGTTGAAATTGCAGGAGCAATTAAAGTAGGCAGAGTGTAATTACCCAAACTGGCATTTGGATGGGACCCAAGAGCCAAAGTGGACTCTTGCCAAAAGTACCAGAAGCCAACTCACCACTCTTGCAAACAGTACCAGTTGATCTTTAAGTGGTAGTGAGGGCCATATATTTTTAGGATTTTAGTTCCATATCTCATTGACAAGATGACATTTCCAATAGAATAATGCATCTTAACACCATAGTAAGATATTGGCTCAGTACTGACTGAGAACACACCTAACTGGCTAGTGTATGCCCATAATTAATCATCCATAAAATATGGGGGAACTGGAAATGTAAATAAGAATCTCAGCTTTCATTTAAGAAGAGAAGGACATTTCTAGCTCCTTTTCATTTAAAGGTAGTCTTGTAAACATAAACTGATATAAACTAATGTAAAATGATCACTGGGGTTGAAAGGAAGAAGCAACTGGACTTTACTTATACAGCAGGAGACTGGGATTGGTGAGATGAGGAACTAAGGAATCCCTCCTCCTCATACACACACTTCTCATGTAAAACAAGTCACTTAAGTTTGGGCTGTGTCCCCAAACTATCATTTTGCTACTCTTTAACAAAATCCTTAAGGCAGTCCTGCGCTTAGTGGTATGATTGTGGTGGTCAGTAATTGGTTACCATTGGGGCAGGAATGTCAA
The DNA here is from genome assembly GCF_009764565.3 of Dermochelys coriacea. Lineage (NCBI taxonomy): Eukaryota > Metazoa > Chordata > Testudines > Dermochelyidae > Dermochelys > Dermochelys coriacea. The sequence continues at coordinate 43,109,124 of NC_050069.1, read as the reverse complement.
AAAATTGCTTTGTAAACTTGCCCAAAAATATTAAGGCCAGAGCTACTCAGAAGGAGATATCTGGAACACCACTTCCTGCACCATCTGGGTTTTACTTAGAAGTCTGACCAGGACCAACAGTGCTTAGATTGTGAAATCCAGTGAGATATATTAGTAGTTTCTAACTATAGGACATGAAATATTTACCTATGAACCTTCTATTTAGACATTAAAAAGTTTTGAATATAAATAATTGAGGCATGACCTGAAGAAAAGCGCAGTGTAGCGTGAAAACATGTCTCTTTTGCCATCAAACGTTGGTCCAATAAAAATGTCATCACCCACCTTGTCTCTCTTGTGGCACCTTAGAGACTAACAAATTTATTTGAGCATAAGCTTTTTTTAGTTAGCTGTAGCTCACAAAAGCTTATGCTCAAATAAATTTGTTAGTCTCTAAGGTACCACAAGTACTCCTTTTCTTTTTGCAGATACAGACTAACACGGCTGCTACTTTGAAACTTGTCTCCTGATATCCTGGGACCAACACAGCTTCAACAGCACTGAAAACATACATTTTTGGTGTAATTTTCACCATGTGCATTGTATTTAACTGTATATTTATCACAATGCAACTATAATCCGAAACACTTTCCCAAGATCTCGCTCTCACTATCTGTATATTCATCATGATTTTTATGATCATTTGCCCATTGATAATATCTTGGGTTCCCCACGTTCTTCTATGCAAAAATCCATGATAGAAAGGTTACATGAAAATGTTCTAGAGCTGATCTTACTTGGAAAATTCTTTTTCTGCTTTTGGTGGTATGTTTGTTGGTTTGGAAGAGCAACCGAGTGAGAAAGTCATGTAGTCCATGGATCGGTGGGTATGGACTAGTTTAACACCACAGATCCTAGCCTCTATGAATGAAAGCAGGCTGTCTTTGTTTTGATAGTAGCACAAGTCCCATCATCAGTGCCAGGATTCTTTCCAATGCCATGCTGCCTGGCACTGGCTTCCTCGGTGGTGACTCTGAGTTCTGGACCCTCTAAGGGTATGTCTACACTGCATTGTAAACCCAGGTCTCTGAGACCCTGGGCTTGTGGACCTGATGTTTCCAAACCTGCGCTTGAGTGTCCACACTGCCTTGTGAACGTGGACTTTACAGTTGCTGGACTGGGGTCTCACAGCTGTGCTAATGCCATGCTGCACTATGCAGACTTTCTGACTTGAGTCTGTAGTTTGAATTACAGCTACACTGCAAAATGACTGGGGTTGGACCTGAGTCACAGCAGGACTTGGGCTTTGACCCACCCCCTGGCCGTGTCATAGAACTCAAACCTGAGCGCCTGCTGATGCGAGTCAGACTGATTTGTGTGTAGATGGAAGTGGGGGTCGGGCTCAAACCTGATTCAAAGCGTGGCTTAGTGTACTGGGTAGACATACTTTAAAAGTGTTTAGAAGCAACTGAAGAGAAACTAATTCTGGAAAAATCAGCCTTCCTTTATATAGCAATTTGCTACACAAGTTACAATATTTTGTCATTGGAGACTACTGCACAGAGTGGCTGCTCTCTGAATCTGTTCTCATTTTCATTGTATATGTGGGTGCAATAATGATGGGAGTGCAATTAGTCAGCACGTGGCATACATAAACACAAGTCACTACTTTAAATTTAATCTGTTCCTGGAATCCCAGGAGAATAATATTTGCATTGGCTAGTGACCAAAAATTTGTCTTAAATACAGCTTGATTTTGTATATTTTATCCTATTCTATAATTGTATGGATAATATATATATATATATATATATATATATAATGGCATATGCTATGTAGGATTTTCCCAAGTACAGTATTAACTGTTTTTAAAAGCATTTCTCTAGTGTATAGTAATACTGTGCAGCCAGCACACCTGTCTGGCTGGATAAAAGAAAGGTGTAAAAAGAAATAAATACTGATCTGATTCTTCTCTCTCTTACACCAGGGTAAATCAGGAGAAATGTCACTGGTGTCAAGAGCATTATGCCATTATACAACTGGTGTAAATTAGAGAATTAGGTCCATTCCTCTGTGAAGCTGAAGTAGTCTTTTTAATGTGCTTTTTAGAAAATTACATAAATACATAAAATAAAGTGAAATGTTTTGGACTGGGTTTTTGTTTTAACTTTAGAAAAGAGTTAAGATTAAGAATTACTAAATATAGAATTTCATCAATGGAAAAAAATGTCACTACAAGTTATAACACAGCTACAGTTTTATCAGAATTGGAGCTCAAAAGCTTTGAAATATAGGGCTGATACCCTATCCATTAGGTAAGGCTGTTTTTGATTGCTTTTTATGGGAATTTAAAATTGCTGGGCCCGATTCTACTCTCCTGTCAGTGTAAAATCTGAGTAATTCTGATTACATCAATGGGGTTACTCAGATTTTACACTGGTTCATGTGAGATCTGAATCTGGTCCCTTTCTTGGCCACTGGAGACCCCAATATGTTGTAATTAAGTCAACCGAAACATACGGAGAATAAAATTGTAATGGAAAGGAGTGTAGTCTTGAAGGCAAATCATGAAACTCAGGAGACCTAGGATCTGAGCCTACACTATTCAAATCCATGGGAGCTTTTCCATTGGCTTAGGTTGGCTCAGGATCAAGCCTCTTTGCCATTGACCTAGGTCCTGCTGTTGCTCACATAGGGTGTTTCTGTACTTGAGTTTCTGATACCTCTGTCAAATGGTGTTGTGAGTTAAGATCCTCAGGTAAAAGGCCCTATATACATTAAAAGTGTTATTTATTAATATAAAATCAAATATAGGGGCTATAAGATTGCAATAAAAAGAGTTTATTACAAGATCTGTGTGTGTGAAAGTTAATGAAAATCACATTGTGATGGGGGGGGGGTCTATCAGGCTTTCTTTGCCCCCTGCTGGAGGCATCAATGCCCTGACATATCCTGCCCAAGAAAATCCACTCAAACTGGGCGATCAACAAGACAGTTCTCCAGAGCTCTAGAAGGGCCAGGAGGAAATACTGACCAATCAAGAGCCAGCAGGCCAGTTAGGAAGGCTTGCCTTCTTTTGCCCAAGTCAGAACTTGGTGAGACCGGAACAGAGGAGGAGCTCCTCAGGATGAACCCAGAACCCAGGCCAAGGCTACTTCCTGCAACTCAGCACTTGCATTTTAAAGTTTTTTTTCTCTTTTATTCAAAGGTGCAGACAGCCAAATCCTGAGTTGCTATTTTGTTCCTTGAGAATTCAGAAACTGACATCAAGCTGAAGGGATAGGATACCCTGCCCCAAGCTCTCAGACTGTCAGTGAGTGCCTGCAGTAGCATGTGTGGCCCTGGAGAGGGAACTGCAGAGCAGACCCACCTCCCTCACAATATATTTCTTTGCTTCTTCAACAAAGATATGAGAACAATTTGTAATCTTCTAGATACAAATTTCTTAATAATTAAGATCTGCAGTAAAATGACCTCAATGATAGAATGACTGCGGTTAACATGTATGTTTAATAAAATGAAAAGAAAATTGATGCATTGTATTGTCAAAACCCAAGTTCCCAGGCAACACCAGAGATTTCTTGTTACAGTTGGTCATGAACAAATAGGTTTCTTCTTAAGTGACTTCAAATCATTCCACTGTCTTTCAAATATTAGTGGAGCGGCAATGGCATCTCTTGAATTAACAGTAATATTGCTTTAACTAATCTATGGGAATAAGAATTCTAAAGGTTTGTCTACAAGGGGAATTATTCCAGACTGTTTCTGATTAACTATTTTTGATTGATTAACTCCATGTGTGGATGCTCTTATTCTGGAATAAGATCTGTGTCTGGACACTTGTATTCTGGAATAAGATCTCCTTATTCTGAATTAGCTCCATGTCTGGACACTTTTATTCTGAAATAAGCGTGTCTTTTTCTGAATTAATTCAATTCATTGGATCAATTCAGAATAAAGTACTCATATTCTGGAATAAGAGCATCCACAGGTGGAGTTAATGAGGAATAGTTAATCTGCTTTAAATTCACACCCTACTTTATTCCAGATTTACTTTCACATGTAGAAAAGCCCTAAATCTAATTGAAAAGAAAAATTTAGATTGGGTATCAGGAAGAATGTCCAAAATCCAGCTCTGTTAATCTGTGGACTCATTCCCCAGAGAAGAAGTACACTGCCACATAATTTGAGGTATCTAAAGTTAGACTAGATAAAACATTGGAAAGTACAGGAAACAATCCGTTATTGGCAGGAAAGGAGCAAGATGATATTTTCTTTTTTAATTACTAATGTTATTATTTTAAGAGGTTCTGTCACTCAAAAGACACAAAAGGTAATAATCATGCTTATCCAAAAGATAATTATGCAGGTTCCATTATATTTTATTTTTAATGTAATACAACAACATTTTCTAATAAGATTTTTTTTAACATCCTGTATATGAGGAGCAGTCTTGGGTCTAGTGTGATGTTAAGAAGAAGAGTACTTAGTGAGATACATAGATAGATGTTGTCTGAGACCCTGATTAAAAAAGCATTCCTATGCAGAAAAACACTTGGGTAAAATTTTTAGTAACACCTGTCTCATTTTCAGAAGTTATTTAGGTACATCGGAATCTAGTCTTACTGAAAATCAATGGAACTCGAGGGCCCAGATCCACAAAGGTATTTAGGTAACTAGCTTCCATTGAAATAAAATCTAAATACTTTGTGGATATCGGCCTGAGTGCCTAAGTCACTTTTGAAAATAGGATTTAGGCACCTAAGTAACTTAGAGCTTTTGAAAATTTTACCCTTAAGCACATGCAAAAGTCCTGTTTAGCAAGCCAGTAGCAATGGACTTTCAGATATGCTTAAGTGCTTTACTGAATCCGGCCCTAAATTATTTGTAAATAATCATTATCATGCAATAAATATCAAATTTGCTAGAGCCACCTATTGGTGAAAATGTAAACTACAAATAGATTATAGACTGTTAGTGGCACTTGTGGATGAGAAGCATAGAGTTGTAAATGATTCCTCCAAATTTACCAACCCTCAAAAAGAGTATAGTGCCATAAAATGATTTACTGTTCAACTGAGCATTTTGGGGTTTTCAAAGTTAAGATATTTGTAAAGTAGCCATCACAATGGGACCCCAATATCAGACTCAGGCCTTTAAGAATTACTGCAATAATAATAATGTAATTGAATATGATTTGACATTGAGGATGTTCTTTGGGGTGTGCTTTAGAAAAATGTGTTGTTTTTATTTCAATCACCTTTTGTTACCACATATCTTTATGTGAAGTCCATGGGACTTGAACACATTCTTAATTTAAGCATGGTTTATTGAAATGAGGATAATTTGCAGAGCATTGTAGAAATCAGAGGCACTGAAAGTTGGAGAAACTAAGATAAACGTCTGCAGAGCCCCCATTAGCACTTTTTTGTGGTCCTGCAAAAACACAGCCAATACTGGGAGGCTGCAGAGTGGACACTGAATAACCTGAGATCTTTAGGATTAAACTTTGGCAAAACTTCTTCTCTGGAGAGTGATTTATATTTTTAAGGCTGTTGGTTCATGTGAAAGTACTAACAGCCTTCTGTTTTTTTAATGACTGATAAGACTGGTCCTGATGTTCCAATCTACACCAAATCAGAGAGGGAGAGGACTGAAGCCAACTGCATTGTGGGCCTCAAAGGCTGGCTGTGAGTTTATATGGGCATGATGCACAATGTTTTCATTAGATATTAAGTGGAGCATGGATCAAACTAATTTCAGATCTGAATATCTCTAACTTTGGCAATGCTTGCTGCAGATCTGAAATCTGTATCTGGATCCCTCCTCTGACATTAAGATATACACTAACATGTGGCCTGAGATTTTTAGACTTGGGGCTTTATAGCAGGAGTTCTCAAAGTGGGGGTTGGGACCCCTTAGGGGGTCGCAAGGCTATTACATGGGGGGTTGCAACCTGTCAACCTCCACCCCAAACCCTGCTTTGCCTCCAGCTTTTATTATGGTGTTAAATATATAAAAAGTGTTTTTAATTGATAAGGGGGGTTGCACTCAGAGGCTTGCTTTTTTACCAGTAAAAAAGTTTGAGAGACACTGCTTTATAGTGTCCTTTATTCTCTGCATTGTTTATGATTGCCTGAATTTGTTCTTATTTAAATCTTAGAAATAAAGAAGGACCATACTACTCTGGAATCCCAGTATGTATATATGCATCAGGACTCTATAAGATCCCCCACCATAAATAAATCCCTATTTAGCCTTAAATTTACTCCTACAAATGTGGAAACACAACTGGCACTGGTTGTTCTTGCTCATGCCTGACCTATGTTCTGGTAAAAACTCCATTAACACATATGGGGTCCATATGGAGGAACCTTCCCCCCCACCACCCGTGATTCTCCAAAGGTCTGGGGTTTTGTATGTCTTTTGCAGTGTCTCCCCAAGAGCATTTCAGTTCTGTTGGCACTTTACATAGCAGAATTAATAATGACATTCTACTGGCATGCGGCCAGTTGTAAAAGTTTATGGAGTAATTTTGTAATAGAGCTGTGAGAGCTTAGCAAAGAGAGCCCAGCAGGTGAACAAGCTTTCTCTCTCACTCCTTTAAAATAAAAGTTCTCCAGCTCTGTGAGCTTTGAACAGCACTCACTCCAAGATTTCTTGGAAGCAGGAGTGTGCATATTTTAAAGTAACAGGTCTACAAACTAGTGTTCTCCTGTGGTCCTCCCCCTACAGCGTAGTGCCCTGGTTCCCACTTTGAGCCCAGTTTAACACATACATTTTAAATAAAAGTACTGATCCACTTTTGCCCTCCACTTCCCAGTTGCATATTCTCACCTTGATTCCCCAATTCACATCAATGATTTAATAAATATATTTAAATAATAATCATCTCCTCTGTCTGCCCTCCTGCTTACAGCTCTAGGTCCCCCCCCATCCTGCTTTGAAGCCATAGTTAGTACATATGTTTAAAATAAAAATCATTGTCTCCTTCTCCCTTCTTCTGCCCAGCTGAAGATTCTTCCCCTCTCCCTGCCTCCACTCTAACTGTATTTTCAGTCCCAGTTCATCGAAAATATTTCATAGGAAAATTGAACCTCCTACAGTGCTTCCCCTACATGCTGACTGCCACTTCTCCATTTCAATTTGAGCAGAGTGTTTTAGTATGAAACCAGATCACAGCTCTCAGTGGTGCTGTCAGCAGACCCAGAAGCAATCTGAACAGATCAGAAGACTATTTTATATTTTATTTTCCCAGTTTGTAGAGCATGCCTATCACACACTTCGAGGCGTGCCTACTGAACAGGAAAGGCTAAATTCTGACTTGGCCTGCACACCCGCATATGAAAGTAACAGTTCTCCTTCTGCCTCTGTGGGCTACCTAGACCTAGAGTCCAGGTGGGTAGAACCCAGATGATGCTGTCCCCTCACTTGCTTGTTCCCTCTGCAGCAGGTGGGAAAGGATAAGGGAAGAGAATGGGCAGAGTTTGGGCTCCACCCATTACCCTTCCACATACATACTTGCTGGACAGTGCAGCTGAGCCAACACAAGAGGGTATGACAATTTGCCATCAGCCACCAGCAGTAAATTTCTAGCCCCCTCCCTGCACAAAAAACAAGGAGAAACTATGAAGGAATAGTACCTCAGAGGTGTATCTTTTAGTCACAGTGTCTCCTGGGGCAGGGCAGTTTACACACTGCCCCTTCCTGAGAGCTGTGCCTAAAGTCACAAGCCAACCCTCCACATTTAAAAACAGATGATTTACCATAATGGATTTTATCTGACACAAAGGACCTGACTTTTAAACCTGGCCTCCTTTTTTGCACTAATAAATTGCAGGCCCCACTGATGTCATTTAGATGTCTAATAACCTGATAGAATGGGGCACTTGGTACAAATAACAATTCAGAGGTCCTGTAATGATTTGCATCCGCAAAAGTGTAGGCGGAAAAGGGAGGCTGGAGTGAGGTCTAATATGTACCCAATAATAAATAACAATAATACCCATGTTTGTAGTATTAATTGAGCACCTATGGTGTGTTCAGAATTGTACAGATGGAAACAAAGTTCTAGCTCCAAGCAGCTTAGGATCTAAAAGCTCAGTTGTGCCTTTAAGGCATTAGCCTGCCTGTGAGTGCTACAGAGCTGCTGGAGACAGAAGTAGGATTTCACCCACTGCTACACCCCTTAAGGAAGTGCAGCTTTGTAGGGAGGTGCAAGGATATGGCCATGGTCCTCCTTTCCCTTTTTGGGGTCAGGGTTGCCACCTCTGAGGTACAAAACCCCAGGACCTCTGGGATGATCCTGAGCCCATAAAACTGGATAGCTGGCAGTTTGTACTGAGCACCCAGTACAGCTACCTCAAAAAAGGAACAATCCTGGGAAAAACTGGACAGGTGTCAACCCTCTTTGGGGTGGCCAGCACAACTAGTGTCACTAGTTAGGAGCAGCCCTTCGGCTCAGGAGAGCCCAAAGACTGCAACTGTAGGCAGCCCTTGCATGGAGGGCATATGAAGAAGGAAGACTCGGCATGTCTCTTCCGCCTCTTGCACAGGGATGTGGTGTAATCTGTACTTAACTGTGGTGTATTGAAAATTGTATTAAAATTGTCAGCTAGCACTTTAAGTCCTCTGGAATTTTCTTGGTCCTGCTTGTAGCTAGGGGGATCTGAAGGGATGCATGCATTGGTTCCAGCAGCAGTTAGTCTGCAACGAGCCAGCTTAAAGCAAGGAGGAGTAAATTATTCCTTTCTGCCTTAGGGAGCAAGCTGCTCTGTCTCTCTCTCTGTTTCTGGTTCTTGTGTGTTAGAATTCTGGATTCTTAGAAATAGTGTTACATTGCAATCTTTCAGGAAGTGTATTTATGTTTTGCTTCTGACTCTGTGTCTACACAACGGCGGGAAGATGTCATTTCCAGTTTAAGGAGACCTGTCTGCACTAGCCCTGATTGAGCTAGGGTGCTAAAAATAGAAGTGTATCCATGGTGATGCAAGCTAGGGGACAAGCTAGCCACTACAAGTATGATCCCGTCTGAGACCCTAGGTATGTACTCGGGGGAGGGGGGGAGGGCTAGCTCCTCCTACCACTCATGCTGCCATGACTACACTTCTGTTTTTAGCATGCTAACTCAACCTCTCCTTCACCAGTCTAGCTCTTACCCAGGCATTCTCCCACACCCCTTCAGAGACATTCAGTTCACCCACATACCCCTCTTCCACTGTACACTGTCCTACCAATTCAATCCATTCCCAACCCAGTTCGGAGCTTCATCTAGTTCTCTCCAGCCTAAACTTGCATCTGCTCAGACACTCTCACCAATTTCCAAACACTCACCTTTTCCCAAAGCTGAGACAAGTCAAACTTGAGACTAAAATAAGTAATATTTTGCACTCCAATAGCATCTTCAATTCAAGGATCTTAGAGTTCTTTCCACACACAAAGTAAATCACACAAGACCCATGTGAAGTAAAGAATTGTCATAATCCCTATTTTACAGATTTGAAAAAATGAAGCACTGGGAGGTGAAGTGATTTACTCTGCTTACTCAACATAATATTGCAAGTCTGTTGCACAGCCAAGAAATGAACCCAGATCTCCTGAACTTCCAGTCTTGTGTAAGTTCCACAATAGCATTCTTCCTCTATTTGCACATATCACTGTATATATCCTCCATCCTTTTAGACTTCTGGTGAGGCAGGCTCTGGGCTTTGATAGGACACAAGTTCAAAAGGCATAGGTGAAATTTTACTTTTGTTTCCTTTTATCATGAATCTTCATTGTTAAAAAATCTACCATATGACTAATCTCAGATACATTATTTCACTTGATCCCACTTGAAAGTACATGAGAATAACTGATATGACTGCTACAAGTGTGTATGTCACTGTCATAGGTGATCGTATATTGTCTCTGTGCGTATGGCACCTATGCTAACATTATCTGTGCAGAAGTAACATTTCTAAGATTTTGATCAGAAATTTATCATTTGTAAGTCTTCACTTTCTATATCTGTTTTTCTGATTTTCCCTCCCATAGGAAAATCATGAATCTTTTTGAGCTTCCTTTTAGCAGAACTCCTTAAATCTCTGCTCTCTTTGTTCCCTTGTACAGTATATTACAGACTTCATCTTGCTGCCATGGGTCCTCAATGAGATTTCTGGTGCACAAAGCTCTATTGAGTATGTACTGCCTGTGAGACTTCCATCTGGCTCAGAAATGCAAAAGTGGGAAGGCTCCATGGAGGAAAGTAATGACGTAGCTAACACCTGGAATGAGAGATCTCATTCTGGGAAATTTCAATACTATTCAAATTTCGTATAGTCAGTATTTCCAAGCAAATATAAATCTTTCGAGGATTCACTTTCACTGTACATGCTTAGGGTATGATATGAGTGACAGGGAAGAGTTTGCGAGACAATTCACTCACTTACCCAACCTCTAACCAGTTATTCACCTGTAGTGACTAAAACAGGTTGAACAATGGTATGGGAGGAGGAAGGAAGGAGTAATTAGTGGGTGAGGATGGTAAAAGGAGCATTGGAACTTTGTATGGCTGAGTGGTGGCTGGTCTGAGAAGGTAGTGTGGTAACACATTTATTAAATATTGGATAGGAAGCACCATGGCAAGGTTATACTGTAGTGGGAGGGGGAGATTTGTAACACAGAGAGAAACCTGAAACGAAGAGTGAAAGACTGACTACATAGAAGATGGGATCCTGGAATGAAAAGGAACCAGTATGACTGAGAGAGGGAGAGAGAGAGAGAGAGAGAGAGAGAGATTTAGGGAGGAAGTGGATCCTGGGAGCAGAGGTGTTCTGATAGGTAAGTGAATGTGCTGTGGTAGCAGAGAGAGGAAGGGAGATGCAGCCCTAAGGAGAGGTCTCAGAAGCAAAAGATGAGATGGAGAGCTCAAAGCAGAGAATGACCTGAGTTAAATTATGAGTGAAATGAGTGTCATGGTCTCAGTCTAATTCCTACTGGCTATTTATTCACATCAGAAAACACCACACAGCTTTCAATCCTCCTCAAAGAAAGACCCATGACTGGAACCCTAGTCCTGGATCGAGGTACACTGGCAGCATGGTGTGAGGAAGCTTGTAACAAGACAGCCTACACTCCTTGTTCTAGTCTGCTCTATTCATCTTTCATGAGAAACAAATTTATATTAATTTTTTTTTAAAAAAACATACAGTGTACCTGAAATGATGTAGTTGTGTCCGAGGATGCAATTCCTTGGAGAATGTTATCAAAAATTGCAGCCCTCACAAATTTGGAGCGTGTGTTACGTTAGGAACCAAGGATATTTATCATATGCCCCTGGGTCATGGGTATTTCACAGACATTCTTGACTTTTCATTTTCTCCCTAATAGTTTACATGTATTTTATTGACCTTGGAAACTGTTAAACACTAAAGGAAGATGAGAAAGAATAAAGAAAGTGAGGGAACACAGTGCATCATGATTATATTCCATGCTTTTGGACAATTAACAATGCATGTAGCTCAAATTGTAATGCCTCCTGAATCATCCTGTTTAGCCTCTCTGTCCTCAGATTGGTTCTTTAGAGTGAGGGAAGGGTACTGAGCATTGATGAAGATTTTGTTCTTAAAACTAATCTATTGCTTGTTAAATCAATCCATCTCCTGAGGGACACAGCTACTCGTCAATCTTCTAAAACTAAATGTATTAGCAACAGATGTTTTCTCAATAGTATAATGGAAAACTTTTTTCTGTACAGATACATTTCTCTGCATTTGGTACAGTTTGCTCTGGTTTGTGGCATGGTCTTTATCCACAAAAGGCTTGATAACACATAAGACAACAATGTTGCCTTCAATTGTTGAAGAGAAACCCGATTCCAGTCCCAAGACAATATAACACTGGCCAAAGGAGGTGCACTTGTCTTTTTTCTCTAAAACAGACCACACAATTGTGGTGGGTGAAAGAGTAGCCAAAAAATTAAGAGACCAGATTCAGGCAAATTTCTCTTTTTCAAATACAGTATTTGGTTTTTTTTTCCCCCAGCCCTGCCACTCTTGCATTGTGAACTATTGCGTATCATTCATGAAATTACCATAGGCTATTCAATTAGGTATTTTGTTAATCACTGGATTTTGTTTAATTTGTTTGCCTTTTGACCCTGTTTTGATAATTAAGAGTTTTAATGGCTAAGGGCTCTCTAGATTAAAGCCCTTTTGTATGCAAAGCATATTCTAGTAGATTGTAACAGTTTCACAGAGATTATTGATATACTCATTCATTCTCACAGTCACAGAATGACTTTAGTTACCACCAGGGGACTGTGCTACCTTTCTTTCTGATCCTGTTTTATCAGATCACTTAATTGTGAAACTAAATTTAAAGCCTTGAAACCCAATCTTGTGGTTTATTTTAGATTTTTTCCCAAATATATCAACTTGGACCCTTTCAGTAAGTTCATAGCTGAGTCGTGTTTGTTGACCCCTGTAGCTGGTTCGGTTAAACAATCTGCTGGGTTGCACAATGCACATTTGAGTAAAATGTTAGACTTGAAATGCCACCAAGTATATTCTGTTTCTGAAACTCCCTGGTATACTAAATCACTCAGTGATTTGAAAGTCAGTGGAATGGAACTCAGAAGAAACAGGAGACCTAGATTTTTTGTTAATTTGGTATTCAGAAGCAACATTTCAGGCTATATATGGATGCTGAAAAAACTGCCAAAACCCAATTTTGCTAAGACATCATAATTACTAGTTCCTCTAATCAAAGATACAGTAATTTGATGCAGACTTTTTGCATCTTTTTGTTATACCAGCTATTGTTTTATACTTGTTATTTATTAAAGGAAATACCTGACTTTTTAAATTGGTCAGTGGACATTTGATTATTACTTGATGAATTTCATCTTCCTTCTCATTATCAATCTTGATCTACATACTGGATCCTTGTGTTCAGATTCTCTCATGTTTTAACCAGTCAGTTTTCTCTATTTGTTATGCCGCTATTCCCTAAAGACAAATCTTGTCCCCCTCGTCCACAATGTGAAAAGCCCTGACGTAGTTGCACTGAGCAAGTAGGGAGAGAACTTGAGAGAGTCATGCAGATGGTGCACAATTCCTGTGTGGTTTGAAGCCCAAGTCTATGGTGGTGCCCTGTATGGTCACATGCAGAAGATAGGCTGTGAGCAGGGAAGGGGAACTGCCACTAGGCAGATCTCCCCACATTGCTTCTCGCAGAGACAGAACACAGGTATTGTGAGGGCTGCCTCAGCCACTCTGCAGACTGGGAAAATGAATCGGTCATCAATTCCACCTACAGAAATTGCCAGTGCACAGCCCAAATAAGCAGGCTGTGAGCTAATTCCCAGGATTTTCATCAATGCAAAAGGGATGGGAGACCACTTCTTCTCCCTAACCTAGTGCTAGGATGAAGAGCATCACCATGTCTAGTCTGTATCAGATAGGCTGTAGAAGCATCCATAGCCCACTTTACACATTCCCATATGGAGGCTTCAGTTTGTAGACACACCTGAGATCATCCTCCATTCCTTTCCTACCCACAAATAACCCCATGGAGTCTGCCACCCCAAAATTCAACCCAATGCTGCTCAAGAGGCTACAGTCTCCCTGTGTGACCTCTCCACATTCCAGTCCCAAACCAGGCAGAGAAAATACTGTGGGATTAGCATCTAATCCAAAGTAATGTCTGACTAATGCCTAGAAAGACTAGGAGCATCCTGTTTGTGATGCACCCAATCTCTATCCCTACCCCAAGAGTTATATTCTTGAAGTCATTGCCAGGTTTCCTGTATGAACAGCACTGTAGTACTTTTGCTACTGCCACCATGAGACTAAGTGAATAAACTCCAGGCTTTCCATAATCTCTGCTGGGACAGAGAGCGCAAGACCCCCAACCTAATGTTTAAAATCTAACTGGTATTTTGAGTGAGTACACACATAGAGATGAGACTATATCTTTAGCAAGTGTATATCAGCATAGTTCAAGTCACTGGAATTATACCTATTACACCAGCTCAGAATCAAGCCGTATATCTTTAAATATTATCCCATTCTTGGTAAATAATTGGTAGATTCCCTTTGCAAGTTTTAAAAACATGTATCTATTGAAGCAAGCTATGTATAGTAAAAACTATTAATAAAAATTATCATCTTAAAATATGATATAACAATGATATGCAGAAGACATCTCTTTCCCCAACCCTACCTGGGTTTTTTCCCCAAGCATGCTCTTCTGAGGGATGGCCTTTTAAATTTGACAGAGACAAGCAGCTGCAGCCCTAAAGTCACCATTTAGTAACTGTCTGGTGCTTGTTGCAGCTCTATATTCTAGCTGGTAAGTGTTCATAAATGTTATGTTTCTCTGTAGTTTTTTTTCTCCTTAGCAGTTGGTACATTCTCACATAAAAAAGCTTTTTTTTCATTTAAGCATTTCCCTTTGTTGTGTGGAACCAAATTAACAATATTGTGCTGATGCATAAGAAATGAAACTGACAAGAAACAAAAACTAAACACTCCAGTCTATTTTTGATTGTGCTAACTGAAGGAATGGCAAAATGTAAACAAGGTGAGAAGTAAATATGTTTTAAAAAATGTTACATGATCAAATTATAAGTACTAACATAGGGACCAAATATTTGATAATGGGCTCTTCAATTTAGCAGACAATGGTATAACAAGATCCAGTGACTGGAAGTTGAAGCTAGACAATCAGGCATCATTTTTAACAGTGAGGGTAATTAACAATTGGAACAATATACCAGGGATTGTGGTGGATTCTCCAGCACTGATATTTTTAAAATCAAGATTGGGTGTTTTTCTAAAAGATTTGCTGTATTTGGAACTGGATTTAAAGCAATCCAGAGCCAGGACTAGGACTCATATTATCTGACTCTTAGTTTTATGCTTTAGCCACACAACCATTTCCCTCACCTCTTTGTTTTAAATAAGTATGAACCTTTTCTGTTTGATGATTGAAATTATTTTAACCTGGTTAGGTAGGTGTGTATCCTTAATTGTCTGAGAGCTAAACCTTCTAATTGAAATCTTTTATTTTTATTTTTACATAATAAAACACAAATAACTGTTCAAATGCTGGGCAAACATCAATACATGCAATAATTAGCGCTCGGAGAAATTTCCTTATGGGGAAGAGTCTCATATTGGGCCACATTTTCAGAAGGGCAGCCTCCTTTATTGCAGGTGTAATTTGCACACCTAAAATGTGCACCCCGTTCACACTCAAATTGGACTGTGGTTTGTTGAGCTTTGGATGCAGTTCAGTTTTGGATGGAAATCTCATTTTGCCCCTCTAACTGCCTGATTGCAGGTTAAAATCAGGCAGGTAGAGGCATTTGTACATGGGTTGCTTAAAATTTTTCCATCAAAACTGTTTTTTGATGAAAATGTTGTTTTCTGAATAAATTCAGTTTTTTGTGAACAGTGTTTGTTTTCTGGGGAAAACTTAGATGTTTTTATTTTATTTTATTGTCTAATTTTTCCACATTTTCTGACCTTCCCCATTTTCAACCAGTTCTAATTTGTTACATACATTTGCAAGAATGACTCATTATTTGGTGAATGCAAAATTGTCCCTACAAAAAGATAGGCCATGCCTCAGTCCTTTGATAGCATACCCCATTATGACATTTTCATCTTTTATGTAGCACCATAGGTGTGTGTGGGGCTGGACAAATATGTTTGTGTATTTAACATATTACAAAATCCTGGGAAATGTTCCCATTCTGTCATATCAGTGCACAGTTGCCAGGTATAGTTCTTAAGGTCTGGAAAACATTTTCCCACATTAAGTACTGACTTGCAGCAGGCCTCCAGCTTATGCTTTGCTTGCAGGATCTAGTGATAATCTCTTGGCCCAAATCCATAAAACCGATCAAATATCAGAATCCTTTCTGGGAGACTTATCTATTCTATCTCTTTAGCTACGGATAATTAATAGGCTTTGGCTTCCCACCTAATACTTGAATGAATTGAAAGGACAGCAGGAAATAGAGACGAGTAATACTAGACTCCTAAGTTCTTAGAAAGGGAAGTCCTCTTTTGCTTTGACACTCTTTCAGCTGCTTATCACTTCTTGATGCACAATTGGCTTTCGTCACTGGCATGGCTCCATTGACTTCCATGGACTTACACCGGGGATGGATTTGGTCCAAGGCATCCACCTCTAAATGTCTACGGTTGTGGGGGTGGGCAAATCTTTTGGCATGCAATATGCTGAGTCATTTCAAATTGGGTCTCTAGGATGCAGCTGTGCTAGGCTGCTGCTCTCTCTCACAGACACATCACGCTGCTGACTCTTTGCTTGCCTGCTCATTACAGTTCTATTTTATGTTCCCTTTTGGATCAAATCACTATTATTTCTGCTTTGCTTCCTGGCTCTGTCCCTATTAACCCATGTCAGCAACAGGAGAAAATGGTGACTGCATGCTCAGCGGCTACACTGTGGAATAGCTGCTGTGCAGATGGCTGTATGCTATAATTTCTACTGCCATGTGTTAGGGACTGTGCCAAACTGCATTTGGAGTGCATACATGCAGTCCCTGGGCAGACAAGATGGATAGGATTCAAAACTGGGACCATAGAACTATTTTTCTGACAAGTGGTTTTGGAATAGTGAGTGTTTACCTGTAGAACTAACATGAGATAGAATGGCAGTCCAGTTTCACTTTCTCTGCCTTTGGGGTATCTTTGCTGTAATATGTTTTCCCTTTCCAAGTAAATCATTGCTGTTGAAGATTCTCATGGCTAAAAAAGGGCCAGAAGTGGAATGAAACTTGAAGTGCCCAAAACTTGAGGGGTTCTGAGAAAATTGAATCCATATCCGAATCACCTTTGGATGATCTGGTTTAGTAAAATCAAAAGCCAACCAATGAGATTTTGGAAAACCAAAACCTTCCCATGTTTAACTAAATCTATTTAAAATGGAAATGGGATGAAACTGCAGCCATTTACCCTCAAAAATGATGGAGGCTGGATAAAATGGGACCCAGTTTAAAATGGTTGGGGGCTTTAATTTAGTAAAATCAAAACTTAATCAAAAAGAGGGCTTTGGTTTTGCAAACAGTTCTGGTTAGATTTTGATTTTGTCCATTTGTGCTTTTGCAGCCTTTTCATGGTAATGCCTTTGCCATTGAACTGTGTTTCTCTCCAGCGCCAAAGCATGTGCTGCTATGCCCAATCCTTTTCAAGGAGGGGTAATTGTTTCACAGAGGCTGGCACACAAAACAGAACACAATCCTTGGCCCCAGGTTTCAGGGCCACCACTCCCAGGGGTCTCTGGCACTCCAGGTCCTGGCAGTGTCCCAGCCTGAGTCAGCTCTGCTCCCTTCCTGGAGCAGCAGCCACAGGGTTGCTTCCATGAATCCTTTACTCCAGGGACTCACCACAAAAGCTGGCTCCACTCCAGCATGGCTTGCCTTCCTGAGAGCTCAGCCTGTCTCAGTTCTTCTTCGACTGCCTCATCAGCAGCACTTTATGGGCCCAGGTGCAGCCCAGCTGGATTGAGCTCCCCTGCTCTGGTCCAAGGGAGCTCAGTCTCTCCACAGGGACCAGCTACTCTGTGATAACCTTACATAGGTGAGTGCATATTGGTTTTTTGTTTTGGTTTGATTTTTTGGTAACTTGTTTTTGATACAACATACAAGAAATCCCCTTTTCTCCTTCCCCAAAATGCCCAGTTCATTATCAGACCTATCACAAATACATAGGTGGCCACACACTGTCTTCTGCCACCACATATGTGACTGTCACCTGACATGAGACACATGTAAATAGTTGTTTGATACAATGGGTCACATAGCAAACCAAGCAATTGTTCTTGTTTGCATTATGCTGTGCAAAGATTGTTTGAAAAGAATCTGTGCCTCTAGGGCAAAACCTAAGATATGTCAAGCTAAGTCAATTTGTGGGTGAGGCAAAAGTAACACTATCCTTTTAAGGATTTTGCACAGAATGTACCGGTGTCTACAGACTAGGATACATTTGATTTTTCAAAGGTAGATAATAGGAGTCAAATTCAAATGTGTATCTGAGTTCTATATGTCTAGAGGGAGTTTGAGTTGGTGTCTCTTACACCTTCCATGCCCTGTCCCATGAGTACATTACAACAATTTAATTTCCCTCAGACTCAGTTTCCATTTCCATTTCCTTAGATTCATTTAGACTCACACCCATTTACCAAAGTGTAATTTACCTCACCTTTTCCACATCACTTGTGAATCTGGCCAACCAAGTCAATTTAAGGGAACCCTTAAACCCATTTAAGGGAATTTAAGGAAGTTTGTGTTACTGGAATTCATATACGGAAGGGTGGAAGGAGAGGAGTGAATCAAAGAAAAGCAACTAACAGGAAGGGGTAAGTTAAAGTAGACTGCCTCTTCTTTTGTCTCCTCAGCATTTAAATTGCACAAGTGTCGTCAGTCTTATTCATTGATGAGTGAGTATAAGTAGGCCTAAGGGATCTTAGAGGCAATTTAAGTGTAAGGGAGTCCATCTCACATCACCTTATACATCACCTCTGAATTTGGCCATAGGTAGTGAAAGTGAGCCAGCTAGCATATCAAAAGAAAAAGGACTTAAAATTTTATAAATAAACACTTTTCATGTGTAACCACTCATGTATTCTAATGCCGACTCATAAGTTATCTAACTGTTCTTGTTGATATAGTACACTAAAATTTTATGGTCTTTAAGTGTTTTACTCTTTGTTGTCATGATCTGAGCCAAATTCTCCTTTCACTGACAATGGTGCAACATCATTGTCCTCAATGGAGAGGAGATGTTGACCATGGTTATATGTTTGGCAGATAAAGATTCTACAGCACATATAATGGCTCCCTGTCAAGTATAGTTCTGAAATCTCTTTCGTGTCTACATTTGTTTGTTCAAGTATGAATCTGAAAGTTGGTTGCTTACAGGAACTGTTTACCAGTGGCATTGTCTGAAGAGATTTTTTTCAGCATCTGGATTGTCCTGCAATGGCTTTTGTTGCTGCTTGTTTTGGATGCAACATGTTCTGTTTCAGACAATTCATGCTGCATTTATAGCATACACCTTGCATTTGTCTTGTCCAATACAGCATGCCATTGTAGATTGCATCACAAATGTGGCCTGCAAAGCAACATAGCTTAACACATTGTGAAATGATGATCTTGATAAAACAATATGATGTGACACACACATATAATAAAATGCATTATTTTCAGGTTATGTGCCCAAATCTTTTTAATCCTGTCAAAAGTGAAGTTGTTGAATGGAGGCATTGGGCTGATAAGATACCTATGGTGTCTGGCTCTGGCTAACACTGAAAGGTGCGTTCAGTTTTAAGTTCATATTGCTAGGTGAAAATTAACTTCAGCAAGTGCTGACATAGGTCCTGAGCTTTCATTTGTATCCATGCTACTTGGACCCTTTCACCCATGTGGATCCAATTGCAGGCTTGTGGCCTCTGTGACTTTTCAGTGTATCTTTAACATTGTATTAGTATAGGATTTTGCATTTGTTTTGTAACATGAAGACAAGTTAAACCATCTTAAACTTGCCTGTGAAAGAAGAGTCTAAGAGCAGATTTAGTTAAAACAGGTACAATCCTACATGCCACACACAGAAAAACTCCTTCTCTCAGTCACTATTTTCATCTTAATACAGATAGTATGAAGTTAATAGTTTGCCCTGAACTATAACAAAACTGAATGAGCAAAAGTTATATCTTTTGTTCCTTGAATGGATCTATAGATATGAGACATTACAGAGAGGGTACTGCTATTTATTTTCACATCTCTTGCAAACAACTGGCTGTTTTGGCAATACCTACCATCAGAAGTGGATTGTACAGAATCTATTTTGGGCAGGTGAGTTAAAAGGCAAAATACTGGAAAGTACAGGTAAGTAACATTATTTGAATTTTGCAATTTTGAACATTCACAATTTGAAAAATGAAAATGAAATATTTTGCTGAAATTTTTGCATTTTCCCTCTCTGCCCCATTTGACCACCCATAAAGCTGGTCAACATTTGAAAGTTTGGAGGGTGGGGAAGAAAAAAATTGGAAAAAAACATGCAAAATGTTTTCCCTTTATTTAATCAGCTCTTTTGAAAATGTCAAATGAAAAATGCCACATTTCTCAGATTAGATGTGAGGTTAAAATTACGTTAATAATTATATCATATATCAAAAGCAACCTCTTGCCACTACAACAGCCATTTGAAGCTGTCTAGAAGTTTTCAAAATACTAAAATACAATGAAATGGTTTTGTTGAAATTTTGACATAAAATCAGGGTGAAATTTTAATTAAAATGTTTTTAAAAAGTTGATCCAATTTTTCAGTTGGATCCAGTTGGCACCCTTGTTGGCAAATTCACTAGAGAGGATAAGAACTAAATAGACATGGAATATGAACTACCCATTTTCCTATAGAAGTTTACGGCATGTCAGTTTTGAGGCACTTTGGTGGGATGGTAATTTGCACTCCCATTACATATATTGTGCTAGTTCTCTGGATAAACAGCAGACTTCAGTTTCCAGAGTTGCTAATCTGGTACCTTTCATCAGCAGTAAATTCACATTAACTAGAAAGGAAATGTAGCTATTATGATTAGTTAAAGGAATGTGCCAAGAACAAAAACAGCACAGCAACTATTCTGTTCTCATGACAAAGGTTGTGAGGCTAGGTTTCATAGGCTGCACATGGTAAAAATGGTGGCTTATATGGACTGTCACTGTCAGAGATCTATAGATAAAATGTATGTAAATAGTGTGATTTATGTATATAATTTAAACAACTCTTCCTCTCAAACACAAATTACAGACAAGATTCAATATGTTTGAATTTGGAGAGTTTTTAATACCATCCTCTTCCATTGTTTTCCAAAGGCGAAGGGACACAAGACCCTATAAAGAGACACATCTCTCAGCATTAGCCAAATTAGGGAATACATGCTTTGAAATGAAGGAAAGGTGATCTCTCAGGTAGCTTGCTCAGTCAACAGTTTTCAGAGTTCTCAAGACATCTGTATGTTGTGTAATGTCAATTTCCTTCTCCATAACACATTCTAAAATTGATTTATGTGAAGGAGGAAAGAGAAATAATAATTGATCGTGTTTGTATATGAATGTATGATTCCTGTGACTTAATGATCTGATTTGTAAAGGGCTTTGGAAATTGCAAAATCTTCATTCTCTTATCTAGTCTTTAGTCTGATGATCTTGGTTACCAATGAGCAAGAAAAGGTGTACCTTTATTTGGTACATGAGAGGTCTGCTTCTTTGTTTGAAACAATAAGAAATAGTGCTGATAAGCCATCATTTTCTTTCTTTCTTCCAGTTATTTAATAACACCTCACTCTGATTTAGGGCTTAGTTTTCTTTCTTGTAGCTACTTATCTTCTTTTGTTCTCCTATTGTTTACAATATAGGAGGAGGAGCTACTATGAAAATAGACAATAGAAGACTGATATTCTGACTTCCTCAGTGATTTTAGCCTTCTCCTAATAGACTACATCATCTATCTTTTTTTTTTTAAATTTAGGAGGAAGTATGCATTTGTGGCTAAGACTGAGGTGGGACTGGAAGTCAGGAGAAGTTTAGCCTTGATGTGCTTAAATTTTTCCATTTGCAAAGTGGGGCTTATAATACCTAACTCTGGACATGTCTACATTTCTACTTGAGGTTGTGATTTGTAGATTAAGGAGAAATACTTGTGGTAGCTCTCATTCCACTAGCATGCTGAAAATAGAGTGTAGCTGCCCTGAGTATGTGCCCTTCAGAGACCCTAAGCATGTACCCGGTGGGCCAGCTAGCCCCTCCTGCTGCTCGTACTGATGCAACTACATTCTATTTTTAGTTCAATGAGAGCTAGCCTGGGTAGTCTCCTCCAGCAGGGGACCATCCCTCTATCTAGAAGTGTCCACGTCCCCTCAGTTTCGTTTAAAAGACTGATGTTTGAGAAGCTTGGATGGAAGGTATTAAGACCAAAGGATACGATTTTCATAGGCTGCTCCATGTCAAAACGATTCTTTGGAAAAGCTTAAAGCGAATATTGTGTTCATCAAAGTGAAAAGAAGAACTTACAGCACTAGCTCAATGTGGGCATTGTGTGGCAGTGCAAGCTTTTCTCCAGAGCTTTGCCCATACTGTCAGTCTTGATCTGAAGCATCCCTGCTATCCCAGTCCTCTCTTGAGCTGAGACTGCTGGTTCTGTTGACTTGAGCCATATACAGTGGAGTGTTGTCGTCATGAATGGGGTCTGGGAGGAGAACTCAAAAAGATAGTCACTAGGCACATAGATCCTGTATGAGCAGACAGAGAAATGGGCAGTCATACTAGATATGGTAAGAAGTCCTTTATTCAGCCCTAAAACAGGCTCAGGCAGTACAAGCATAAATTTCTTCACTTATACTTCACTGTGGCTCTACCTTATCCTGGGGGAGCCCATGCAGTTCATTCTTCTTAACTATTTGAGTTTTAGTCTCTTTTTTCAGAGACTGCCAAAAAAGGTAATAATGGTGCTGGCTATTTTTGTAGTTGAAAGCTTTTTACTAGGAAATGGACTCAGAACTCCAACTAATTATATACAAATGACTTGACAGGCAGTGTATGTCTACACTGGAGCTGGGGGCATGATTTCCACCTCACTTAAACATATTTGCAACAGCTCTCATTGTGCTAGTGCACAGTAGAAGTGTAGCTGGATAGTGGCAAGCAATGGCATGTACCTGAACCCCATGGGTATAGACTCAGCATGGCGAGCCCATGCCATCACTCACCACTGTCCATACTACGGGGCTCCACTACTGGTTTTAATGTGCTAGCTCAATGAAAGCAGAAGTAAGTCTCTGTGAGCTAGGAATTGTACACCTGGCTCCAAGAATAGACATACCCATAGGCCTTTGGACACTTTTGGCAACGTGCCCGCACTAGAAACCTGTATCTAAACAACCCCAAAGTTGGGAAGAATTTGTGTCTCTGAATCCACGCTTTGCAACTTGAGCCAATCTCTACAGTCATTACTGACCTGACTCAGATTCATGCCAGTGACCTATTGTATTGTGAAGGACTCTTTGTTCCCTTCCACTGTGCAATGCAGAGGTGAGCAAAATCATGGAGATCCAAATAGGGTGGGGGATCTAATCCAAAGGAATGTCATCATCTCCTTCCACATAGCTTCTCTCCCTCCATGTTAATGCAGCACCTCGGCTTCAGGTGGCACTCCAATTAGAGAGAGATGAAATTGGGGAACTGCTGCTCTGTGTGTGTGCCAGGTTCTCCCTTTACCGATGGACTAATTCCAGGAACCAAAGGGGACAAAGGTAGTTACCGAGACCACGTTCTATCCAGAAGCCAATGTGGCAAAATGGGTCTTGAAAGAATACTAGGTTCTCTGTGTTCAGGCGGGGGATTATGGAGTCTGACATGGGGTTTCCCCAGGATCCCTGGGCAACAGCTCCTTTGACATTTTGCATCTCTGCCAGCCTCTCTCTGAAGGAGGGATGATGCAACAGAGATATGAACTTCACTCAAGCTTATGAGTCAGTCCTTTCCTCCTGCCCGTTTCAAGTAGGAGTTGATCGTGTTGACTCCAAACCCTTTCTAAGAGCTTTAATAGCTAAAGCTGAATTTGCAACCTGAGCAGCCTAACATATTGTAATACAAATATAACTCTAATGGAGTTTAGCCGTTGAACACTTTTTATAACATATACAGTAGTATCAAAAAAACTGCTTCTTTGTAACAGTGTTCTTGGATGAGAACTGCTGTACGGCTGTTTTCCATCACAAGGGTTTACATAAAGATGTTTTTTAACTTTTCCATTACTTCTCTATTTTGGGTACAAAAACTGATGCAGTTATTGGCCCTGATTCCCAGCTGTGGCTGGGGAGCTCACAGTGCAACTCAGGAGGGAAGTGAAAAGGTGGCTTTAAGTCACTTTTTGGACTGCTTGATCCTGGTCTGGCATTGCTGTCTTAGTGTAAGTTAGAGTTAGCGCTTCTCCAAAGTGTGTCATCTATCAACATCCCCAAGGGGGCAGATGTAGTAGGAGCAGATCTGTCAACATCCCCAAGGGGCAGATCCTCAAGGGGATTGCCAGGATGCAGGGAAGCCACAACCAGGACCACCTACCCTAGCAGCCAGGAGAGGAAATAGTGCCAAAGCTCTAATGCTGGCTCTTTGCATCTTTGGTTAAGCTGGGTTTAAGTCTGTTGTGCACCATGTAGTACAAAGCAATTGCAGCACATTGAAGGATCAGGGTGTTTGTTTAGATTAATCAATCTGTTCCGGACTATTTAAAGCTAGAAAAAAAATGATCCTCACTCTGCGATAAATATTTGTAACAGCTGAAAAACACAAAATGACCAATGCAAAAATAGTTCAGTGAAAGCGAGCTAGAAAGCCTTTTAAGTAAATGAATATTCACCAAATGTAGGCTATGTAAAGCAAGTAAATTAACTTAACTGGTAGAATTTAGCAACAGTATTTCCCAGCTTTCAGTTGGTGTATCTGTGCTCAAACTCAGGGAAAAAAAATGTTCTCATCAGGAATGTGCACGTATCCTTATTCTCTGTGGTACCGCTCATTCTCGTTTTGAGGCATTCATATACAAAATGTGAGTGGTCAGACTGAAAAGCTTCCAAGTCTGACACACTCCAATTCTTTCTCTACATTTGTCAGTCCACTCTCTCCCTTCTTTTGCCCTTTGATGCTCCTATTCACTTTCCCCCATACATTTTCTAAGTAGATAATAAAAAGGAATTTAGGTAGCTTAGATAATATCAATACATGATTTACAAAGAAAACTGAAAAGAAAATATTTGACAGGAAAATATTTCCATTCAAAACAATACAAACAGTGAAAAGCGTTTAATAATGACATGCGCGATCCCTTTAGAAAACACTGAATATTGCTAAGGTTCAGTGGGTTTGATAGGATGCAAAGCTGATTGTGGGCCTATGCTCTTCGTTGGCTAAGTCCTGTTTATTGGAATAGAAACCCCTCGTATATAATAGTGTGTAACAAAGACCAGCTTATGTTGGCTTTTATATAATTATTTTTGGAATGACTATTACCCCTTTGATAAGAGAGTGCCTCTTTTTTCCTTTTCATTCTGCCACATTTTTAAGTTTGTGCGTGTTTCTGGTATTCAGTAGAGATGACAACACTTGTGTTCAAGTGGAGGATTATAGTTCAAATGGGAAAAAATACTATGCATTTTCCTTGAAGAACCTGAAGGGGGTGGGTCAGTATTTATTTATTTATTGAGTGTAATGTGGCAGTCTGGGTAGTGATCCTGTATACACAAAATATACATTACTTGAATTGGACTTTCAGCAAGAGTATTTAATGGTGCATGCACCTGAGAAGAAGTCAGGTATATGCCAATCTAGCTCACTCATCTCACACTTTGGCTGTGATGCCATAATTTTTCAGAAGCTAAGGAGGAACTGGGTGAGTATCTGAATGAGACACCGCGGAGGAGCACTTGCAGTGGTCACCATGAGAGTCAACATTTACCCACTGTTTACTTCAAAAAGTGTTACCTCCCTTTATTTAGAATAATGAATAACTGCTGCTTATATACCACTGCGGGTAAGTGTTGACTTCATAATGATGACTGCTATAGAGACTACAGGAAGTGATGTTGGTAGATGATACTTGTCTTCTATGTCAGTCCCACAGGATGGCAGGTTTCAGAGTAGCAGCTGTGTTAGTCTGTATTCGCAAAAAGAAAAGGAGTACCTGTGGCACCTTAGAGACTAATAAATTTATTTGAGCATAAGCTTTCATGAGCTACAGCTCACTTCATCGGATGCATTTGGTGGAAAACACAGTGGGGAGATTTATATACACAAAGAACATGAAACAATGGGTGTTATCATACACACTGTAAGGAGAGTGATCACTTAAGATGAGCTATTACCAGCGGGGGAGGAGGGGAGGGAGAAAACCTTTTGTAGTGATAATCAAGGTGGGCCATTTCCAGCAGTTGACAAGAACGTGTGAGGAACAGTGGGGGGTGGGGGTGGGGAAATAACATGGGGAAATAGTTTTACTTTGTGTAATGACCCATCCACTCCCAGTCTCTATTCAAGCCTAAGTTAATTGTATCCAGTTTGCAAATTAATTCCAATTCAGCAGTCTCTCATTGGAGTCTGTTTTTGAAGTTTTTTTGTTGAAGAATAGCCACTCTTAGGTCTGTAATCGAGTGACCAGAGAGATTGAAGTGTTCTCCGACTGGTTTTTGAATGTTATAATTCTTGACGTCTGATTTGTGTCCATTCATTCTTTTACGTAGAGACTGTCCAGTTTGGCCAATGTACATGGCAGAGGGGCATTGCTGGCACATGATGGCATATATCACATTGGTAGATGCGCAGATGAACGAGCCTCTGATAGTGTGGCTGATGTGATTAGGCCCTATGATGGTGTCCCCTGAATACATATGTGGACACAGTTGGCAACAGGCTTCGTTGCAAGGATAGGTTCCTGGGTTAGTGGTTCTGTTGTGTGGTGTGTGGTTGCTGGTGAGTATTTGCTTCAGGTTGGGGGGCTGTCTGTAAGCAAGGACTGGCCTGTCTCCCAAGATCTGTGAGAGTCATGGGTTGTCCCCATGTTATTTCCCCACCCCCACCCCCCCACTGTTCCTGAGACATTCTTGTCAACTGCTGGAAATGGCCCACCTTGATTATCACTACAAAAGGTTTTCTCCCCCCCCCAATGGTAATAGCTCATCTTAAGCGATTACTCTCCTTACAGTGTGTATGATAACACACATTGTTTCATGTTCTCTGGGTATATAAATCTCCCCACTGTATTTTCCCCTGAATGCATCCAATGAAGTGAGCTGTAGCTCACGAAAGCTTATGCTCAAATAAATTTGTTAGTCTCTAAATTGCCACAGGTACTCCTTTTCTTCTTCCCACAGGATGGTATCAGAGATATCAGAGATAAATTCTACTGCTTGTTATGAATGTAAGTCTGGAGTAGTTCTACTCAGAGACAAGAATTGGCAATGGATTTATGCAGGATTTACGCTTTGTGTAAAGTGAAAGGAGAATTTAGCTCAAAGCTCACTTGGATGAGATGTAAAGCAGAACACAGTGCTGCCTTTTGGATAAAAACATTTTTCTACCTGACCACTTGTCACCATAAAGATCCCATGGCAGTTTCCCTACCACTGGGGATGTTAAATATGATATCCTGGCCAAACTCAGTGTTGGTAATTACATGCTGCCTACTTAAGTCCCTCCTGCAGTCTCAACTGGATTCTATTCTTATTTTACTACCCTAAGCTGTTGTATAGTGTTGCTGTAGGCTTTTGAATATGTGTCGTTTTTCCATCCCAGAGGTGACAATGAATTCGTATTATATCACCTCTCTAAAAGATGGTAATGAATTAATGTTTATAGAGTGCTTAGAGATCCTTGGATGAAAGTTCCGACAGAACTGCAAATGTTTATTATTACTCTTTTGTTGTAATCTTGAAGTGCACCGCTATATCTGCTATTTGATCATGCGATTCTGAATCCATAGGCTTTCCTTGCATGAGTAACTTTGCTTTTTGTAACATCTCTAACTAATCACAATCACAGCATGACAGGTCCAAATTGGACAGATGTTTCTTTAAAATAAAATGTCCAAAAGCAAAAGTGTTAGGATTGCCAATGAAAAAACAAAGACATCTGTATTTTTAAACTAAATTTGGAAGGTTTTTTTCTTTCCCCATGTTTCTGCATCTTTGTAATTTTAGGCCTCTTTTGAGTCCGTCTGTTTTACTAAATTGTGGAGCCTGTTGTCTGGTGATCTCAAAACCTGTAAATGAAAGCTGCTAATTCAGTAGTATTCTGTGTATTTTACTATGCTTTCCAGATAGGCCTTTCTTTATTTTTCTTATAGTAATAATGTTTCATGTACTGCTGGTCTGCATTCTGGTGCATGCACAGTTCATAGATTCATGGATACCAGGGCCAGAACGGACCACTATGATCATCTTGTTTGACCGCCTGTATAATACAGACCATAGAATTTCCCTAAAATAATTCCAAGTGCATATCTTTTGAAAAAACATCCAATTTTGATTTTAAAATTGTGACTGATGGACAATCCACCATGGCCCTTGGTGAATTGCTCTAATGCTTAATTACTCTCATTGTTAAAAAATTATAGCTTATTTCCAATCTGAATTTGTCTAGCTTCAACTTCCAGACATTGGATCATGTTATACCTTTTTCAGCTAGAGTGAAGAGCTCATTATTAAATATTTGTTCTTCATTTTGATATTTAGACTAATCAAGTCATCCCTTAATCTTCAAAGACTTTCAAGTTTCTCAGGACTTTAAGGACAATTCTTATGAATTTCTGTCTATCTTAGGGTTTTAGACTGATGACCATCTCTTCAGTATGAGCACTTTCCAAGTAAAATTGATAAGCAATAGCAAAGCCTCTAAAGGTCTTCATGGAGTTCCTGGCTTATGTCCTTTTTCAGTGTAAAAGACACCTTCTTGGGATGGATTATTTGTTTGTTTCAGGTCGTCTTTGTTCTTGTTTTTCTGAGTTGCGGGGAAGGTAGAAGGTTGATTGGTATTGTGACTGTCATTCTTGTTATAATAGAAAGGTCCACACATGACACCAAAGTAGAACTATGTTGTGCTTTAATTTCCTTTTATGTACATTGGGACAGATTCTGAGATTGAAATTAATGGCAGATGCAGGTGCTTTATAAATGTGGTATAAATGCCTTGATAGATAGAGAGGAGGGATATAGCCCACCCTGTATAGTCTTGACTTATCGAGGCCCCAGTCTTGGTGCTGAAAGTTGACTGCCTTTCACTTCCAGTGACATCAGAGGAGTTCAGAGCAAACAGCCTCACACAGGGTGTTCATTACTTTGCAGGGTCAGACCCAGTGGTGAGAAATTAAAAAGAATTGACAGTTTTACTGAAATACGCATAAGAATAAACAATAAAAATAGAAAAGATTCTCTGTATCTCAGACTTGCAGGGCAGACAGAGATTCTTCAATATTTCTTATCCTTTCTAAAAAGAATAACAAACTACAGATCCAATCTCCAAATTTTCCCCAAAATAAGAAAACGGGGAACTATTTTTTAAGTAGTATTTTTAAGGAAGTATTTTTCCTTGTGTCATAGATTTTAAGCAACCAATATTTTACTTTCATGTTAACATGATGCAATGTGCGTTGTCTGAGCGTCTGACTTCAGATGCAAATACTCTGATTCTGATCACATGCAGACAAAGAAATAGTTGCCCTAGCAACAGGAGCCATGTGAAAGCTCTTAGAATAGCTTTTCCCTTTCACTTAGATTTTCTTTCAGTTTAGCAGTTCTCACCTCTGCTTGCATGAAGACTCAAGCACCTAGTGTCTGGTGTGAACTGATCAGGTGAACTGAAGTGAGAGGAATAGGAGAGATATCTGTGCCTCTTGTGATATGTAAAGCACCCTAAATGTGTGGCTTTCTGAATTAGTTGAGAACTGTTCAGCACATCTCTTACTACACATGTTTTATATTTTAAATTGTTATCTCACACACAAACAACACGTATATATGACTTTATGCATTAAACCAAAAATCTAATAGAATTCCATTTCCTTCTGAATGTTTTGTAGAAACTATCTAAATTTGTGCTATATGCAATTATATATAATGGGTATTTAAAATATAATGGTATGGTATTTTTAAAAATAGTTTTTACATTAAAACTTCAGTTAATTGCTGTTTAGTGACTAAGATTATAAATACTCCTGTTTCTTTATAAATATATATATATTGAAAGGATTCTACATCAAAACATTTTGGAAATTCTATAAATCTCTGAGAACGAAAGCAATGATAAAATGCTGCATACAACATTTTTTTTAATTGTGGTTTGAAAGTTTAACTAGCCTTAGTTTTTTTAATAAAGTCTTTTAAATATTCATTTGTTAACATAAAAGATTGTTCTCAGGGGCATATTTAAAACTAAATTGTTAATAGTTTTGGAAAAGTTAGTATTACCAAACGATTTTATAGCTCATGTGGGGTTTTATGTAAGACAACAGTAGTAAATATATTGCTATCTTTTGAATGAAGATTTAGCATTTTACTTGTTTGTATCTAGAACCAGTCTAAAACGATAACTGTAATTAAGAAAAAGGAGTACTTGTGGCACCTTAGAGACTAACAAATTTATTTGAGCGTAAGCTTTCGTGAGCTACAGCTCACTTCATCGGATGCATGTAGTGGAAAATACAGTGGGGAGATTTTATATACACAGAGAACATGAAACAATGGGTGTTACCATACACACTGTAATGAGAGTGATCAGGTAAGGTGAGCTATTACCAGCAAGAGACTGGGGTGGGAGGGGAGAACCTTTTGTAGTGATAATCAAGGTGGGCCATTTCCAGCAGTTGACAAGAACATGTGAGGAACAGTGGGGGAGGGAGGGAAATAACCATGGGGAAATAGTTTTACTTTGTGTAATGACCCATCCACTCCCAGTCTCTATTCAAGCCTAAGTTAATTGTATCCAGTTTGCAAATTAATTCCAATTCAGCAGTCTCTCATTGGAGTCTGTTTTTGAAGTTTTTTTTGTTGAAGAATAGCCACTTTTAGGTCTGTAATCGAGTGACCAGAGAGACTGAAGTGTTCTCCGACTGGTTTTTGAATGTTATAATTCTTGACGTCTGATTTGTGTCCATTTATTCTTTTACGTAATTTGTTAGTCTCTAAGGTGCCACAAGTACTCCTTTTCCTTTTGCAGATACAGACTAACATGGCTGCTACTCTGAAACCTGTGATTAAGGAAGTCCCACAAAGCACCTTAATGCAGCCACCAACCTTTTTAAAGGAATTGCTCTCATCAGCCTCAGCAAGGCAACAATCAATTAAAAAATGCCTTCAGTAAGAGCTGTCCTGACTGAAAGACCAGTGCTCCTGTCCCAGGGAGGCTGAAGCATGATCCAATCCCTGTAACAAATAAAATCTGAATAAAAGGACCCAGATTGTACCCGGAGATAATAAATATCTATCCTTCCAACCAGGTTAGAAAAAACTGAAGACCTTTGTTCTTGAATTGAGCTGTCTCCACATACATTACTTAAAATCGTGCTATATCCTGGGAGATCAAAGATGACTCTTTGGGTTTGAGTCTCCGCACACATGCACAAGTTCCACCCCAATATAACTGCATTGACATCAGTGAAGTCACTCCTTATTTATACTGATGTAATGGAAACCAGAATCAGTATGGAAGAGTCAAGTGACATTGTAGATGCTACTCATTTTAATTTGCTACTCTTCGCTTTTCCTAAATCCTGCAACACACAGCTAAGGGGATAAATTAGAGGAGGAGGTGGAGAAGAAGACGACAACTAAGAAGAAACTCGGACAAACTACTAACAAATATCCACCTTATTTACCCTTTGATGTTCATTTATTTACATAACAGTGGGGACTTTTACACTCTTAACTGACAGTCACCGACTTGGCTTCAGTTTTTCCAAATGGTATTTATGTTTACTGCAGAGTTAAAAATGTGCAACTCCCATGATTGTTAACTGATGAAAATCCATCCTTTATAAACAAAGATTGAGCCCACGTTTGGCTGTCCGATCTTCCCCAAAGTTTAGGGGAGGGTTCAGTCCTAAGGTTTTAGTTTGGATAAGTATATACTGTGGATAGAGACTAGCTATGAACTTCAGATCTGAACCTAGATCCAAACTTCTGCAAAATCTGGATGTTCAGATCAGAAGTTTTGGTTCAGACTCCACTACCTAAAGATTTTTACAGTGCAACATCACAAAAATGACAACACATCCCCTCAAAAGTAAAAAAGAATTAAACTATGTCATATAATGTACACATTATATACAAAATATACATGCTTCCTTTGATTGATTGATTATGTTACGTTGATTACGTTATTTTGCTTTGTTTCCTGTGATACTTTTTTGGTTTCTAGGTTTTTAAAAAGAGTTAAATGGTAGTTTGTTTACTTGAGGCCAATAAAAGTGCTCTTTCAAGACAAAAAGCATATTTTGTATTTATGAAGGAGCTTTCAAAATATGATGGCCAAAATATTTGAAATATGTGTCCCTGAGGAGATGTCATTCTCAAGGGAAACATACTTCTAATATGAAGTATTCCCATTAGAAAT
Organism: Dermochelys coriacea; assembly: GCF_009764565.3. Classification (NCBI taxonomy): domain Eukaryota; kingdom Metazoa; phylum Chordata; order Testudines; family Dermochelyidae; genus Dermochelys; species Dermochelys coriacea. Next base: position 43,076,975 of record NC_050069.1, on the reverse strand, counting down.
CTTGGAGATCTTACATCTGCATTCTTAACCCCAAGAGGTTATCAAACGATAATAGTTAATTGTAAAATGAGATGACATCTAATGGAGTGTTGGCAGGCATTTTGGCCAGTCATTCTGGGTCATTGCAAAAATATTTATAGAGGAAGCAAAGGCTTGATTTTGCCTTAACAATCAGACATTTTACATGAATATGCAAAAAGTGAATAACCTTTAGGATTAGGATTCACATGTAATCAAAGACTTATTGACAGAATCTTACCGTGGTGACAGACAGCTTGTACATATGCCACAGAGCTGGCATGTCTAGTGGTTAGAGCAGAAGTCTTTATCAGAAGGCCTACATTTTATAGCTACATTTCCTAGCTCTGCCCCTGATTCTGGGTTATCAGACTGTGGGCAAATCACTTAATGTCTCTGTCCCTTAGTTTCTCCATCTATAAAACAGGGAAGACAGCTAAGGAGTGGGTGTCTGAGAAAATGCCTTTTATCAGAAAACAAGAATAAACATTCAAAATCCCAGATAAGAGAGAATTAGTTTATTCTTCCTCACTTCTGATTTCCGATTATTTTGAGTACATAAGATTTTACTTATATCTTTTGTTATAAGATGTTTTGTTAAATCTCTATTAATATTCTAACAAATTTATTAGAGCATAAGCTTTCGTGAGCTACAGCTCACTTCATCGGATGCATTTGGTGGTTTTTTTTTCCACCAAATGCATCCGATGAAGTGAGCTGTAGCTCACGAAAACTTATGCTCTAATAAATTTGTTAGTCTCTAAGGTGCCACAAGTACTCCTTTTCTTTTTGCGAATACAGACTAACACGGCTGCTACTCTGAAACCTATTAATATTCTGTGACCCAATGAAGGAAATGTGAGTGTTTGAACTATCTTTCCTCATTGTCATGGTTCACATTCCAGGAAGCATTACCCTAGATATATTATGGTACCAAGCTCACTAACAATACACTCCTTTTGTTTTTCTGTATATATAAAGATATTAGAACAACCAACAACCCAGCTAAGATGTGATTTAACCAGTGACAGGTTTTCAGGGGCAGAATATGTTTTGCATGATTACATTTGTTATTGACATTTATAGACATTAGGAATTTATAGACATTAGTAATTTGTGAGGGAGAAGTTGTTAAAATGCTTTTCTGAAATGCGCAAACCCTGGGAAAGGACTATATATTGGCCACAATATCCAAGCACCAATTAAAGGCAGAATTTCAGCCGTAATCATTTGAGTTTCCTATCTTGTTGATATAAGAGATATTCAAGAAAATTTGCATGGCTAAACCTCGTATGTCACTCTTGAATCTGGATTAGGTTTATGCTAGTATTCTGGCAAAAAGCTGGGTCAGCGCGAAAGTTTGGATGCAGATTTCACAAAGCTGATATTTCACACGTTAGTTTTTCTCATGAATTTTCTGCCTCAAATGACTGAAATCGTACAAATCAGCTGATTTCACAAGATTTCTGCCATCTTAAATAGTATGCTTTTGTGTCCTCCCTCTGTGGTATCCTGTGACTTTGTAAACCATCTCAAGACTTTTACAAAACCTTTTGGACATTACACCCATAAACATTATTTACTAAAATCTCCTTATTTATTTAGAGACAGACTCTGCCACTCATGTGGAGTAGTAGGTCCATTGAAATCAATATTCACATGTACAGGATGAAATTTTGATAGGTATAAAATGAGCAAAAGGAACTACCTTTTTTTTACTGAAATCAATGGGACTACTCACAGAGTAAGGTACTATTCAAAGAGAATAATCATAGCATAATTGGGCACCCTTCGTTATTCTTTTTATTATTTATATTATGCCAGAATTGCTGCTAGGGAGCTCACCGAACAGATAGTCATTAATAGTTGCTGCTCTGAAGAGCTTACTGTATAGAACTTGGGCGCGACACAACCACTGAGGAAGAGAACAAAGGGGTGGGGCAGGAAGGGGAGGTGAACTTGGGCAGAGTTAAATAAGATCATGTGGGATGACTTAAGCCATGTACTTTGGCAAAATTAGTTCACTTCTTGTAGGCTTTGTAGCAAGAACGGTCTTTAAGAAGGAATCTGAATGAGGCAAGGGTGGTGACTGGATAAACAAATTTTTGAAGAGCTAATAAAAAGGAGTGGATACCATCTGCTAGAAGTCCCAGCAGCATAGCACAGCACTACATGCCCAAATAGTAAGCATATGTTAGTAAAAGAAGGCAGATTCTTTTGCCCAATTTGTATGTACCAAAAGCCCACCCCTGCACATATGAGTACCTCTATATCTCTAACATATGAGAAGCTATCTCCCAAGCCAAGTCAGTGCTTGGAAAATATCTACAGAAGATCAAGAAGGACACACTGATATACAGAATATATGTTTGATGTCAGAGCTGTAAGTGTATGAAATTATACTGCAATATAGCACAGCATAAGGATATTGGTGAAATAAGATTTTCATTGCCTCACATATGGTTGATGCATAAAATAGGTAAAATTATTTCAGTCCAACTCCCATTGAAGTCAGTGGAAAAACTTTTTACATCAATGGGATTTGGATCAGGTCTTTAGTAGCCTTGTTCTTTTATCAGATATTACTGTAAAACGGGGAAAAAATAGCTTGTCCTGTTTGTTTATTCCTTCCCTACTCTTATGCGCTCTTGTCATAAATATAAAGGGAAGGGTAAACACCTTTAAAATCCCTCCTAGCCAGAGGAAAAACCCTTTCATCTGTAAAGGGTTAAGAAGCTAGGATAACCTCCCTGACACCTGACCAAAATGACCAATGAGGAGACAAGATACTTTCAAAAGCTGGGGTGGGGGGGGGGGGAACAAAGCCTCTCTCTGTCTGGGTGATGCTTTTGCTGGGGACAGAACGGGAATGGAGTCTTGGAACTTAGTAAGTAATCTAGCTAGATATGCGTTAGATTCTGATTTCTTTAAATGGGTGAGAAAATAAGCTGTGCTGAATGGAATGTAGATTCCTGTTTTTGTGTCTTTTTATAACTTAAGGTTTTGCCTAGAGGGATTCTGTTTTTTTTGTTTTGTTTTGTTTTTTAGGATTTTTCTGTAGGCTAACAATCACTATCAGAGAATATGGTATCCTATTACAGCACAGCAAAATTTTACAAGCCAAGTTTTTTTTTTGTTTGTTTTATTTCTAACTCTCGGGTGTAAAGTTAGATAAAAACAGAGAGGCAAAGATGACAGAAATCAAGACACAACACAAGTTGGAGTTAGCCAGACTGGAGGCAGTGAAAGAGGCAGAAAAAACCCTAGAAGCTACCCACAGGAGAGAAATGGAGGCAAAGGATAAAGAAATGGAAGCAGTGAAAGAGGCAGAAAAAAACCAAGAGGCTGCCCACAGGAGAGCTATGGAGGCAAGGGCCAAAGAACTGGAGGAGAAGGAAAAAGAGAGGAAGCATGTGGAGGAGGAGAAGGAAAAAGAGAGGAAGCATGCACTGGAGATGGAGAAGGCAAAGGGTCAGCAGAATATACCAACAAACCCTATCAATCTTTCTCCATTTACCACTTCCCATTCCAGAAAGTTCCCCACCTACAAGGCAGGCGATGATACCGAGGCCTTCTTAGAAAACTTCGAAGGCTCTTGAGTACAGCATCTCTACAGACCAATACATGGTAGAGCTGAGGCCGCAGCTCAGTGGACCCTTAGCAAAGGTGGCAGCTGAAATGCCTAAGGAACAAATGAACCAGTGTGAACTGTTTAAAACCAAGGCAAGAGTCAGACTGGAGCTAACATCTGAGCATTCCTGTCAGCGGTTCAGAGTCCTATGGTGGAAACCAGACTTGTCATTTACTCGACATGCCTACCACATTGTGAAACATTGGGATGCCTGGATATCAGGAGCAAGTGTTAAATCTCCAGAAGATTTGCCCTTCCTAATGCAAATAGAGCAGTTCTTAGAGGGTGTTCCTGAGGAAACAGAAAGATACCTCCTAGATGGGAAGCCCAAAACTGTAATCGAGGTGGGGGAGATTGGAGTCAAATGGGTGGAGGTGGCAGAAAAGGAAAAAACTGGTCGCGGTTGGAGCGGATACCAGAAGGGACAACTTCAGACCACATCCTACTACCGGGGGCAGCCCAAGGCCCCAACTACCCCTCAAGGAACCCTCCAGACACCTTATCTTCCCCCCACACCGTTCTCCAGCAACCCACCTCGCCCCGGTGACCTGTCAGCTGGATGTTGTTTTAAATGTAACGAGCAGGGGCATGTAAAGGCCAACTGCTCCAAGAACCCCAACAGATTACAGTTCATTGCACTGGAATCACACCAGAGGTCCTCAGGCCCAGATACCTCCCAGATACTCTCTGAGCGGAGGGAAACTGTGAGTGTGGGTGGGAAGAAGGTCACCATGTGGAGGGACACTGGAGCACAAGTATCGGATATCCATGCTTCCTTAGTGGACCCCAATTTAATCAACCCAGAGATCCAAGTGACGATTCAACCCTTCAGGTCCAACTCTTTCAGTTTGCCTACAGCCAAGTTGCCTGTCCAATACAAGGGCTGGTCAGGAACGTGGACTTTTGTAGTCTGATGATTATCCCATTCTCATGCTGTTGGGGAAAGACTTGGCCAATCATGTGAAGCTAGCCAAGAGGGTGGGAATGGTCACCCACAGCAAGGCTAAACCAGCCTTCACGCCTACCTCTGTTCTGGAAACTTCTACCAAGACCCAGTAAGAGGTGATGGATCCGGACCCCAGGCCAATGTCTGCAACAGCAGTAGTGGATCCAGTCCCAGAGACCCAGACAGAGCCAGTCCCAGAACTGGAACCAGTGGAACAACTAGCACCAGACCCATTGCCAGCACTGAATCCAGTACTTGCAGCCCCAACCCCAAAACCAGAGGGCCCCACCGAACCTGAACCGGCAGCCGCCGATAACCCTACACAAGAGGCTCAGCCAGAGCCTGAACCCCAACATAGTGCACCAGCGGAGAGTGGTTCACAGTCAACAGAAACATCTCCATCCCCTACATTGCTTCCAGAGGGACCAAGCATAGGTCCACAATCCAATGAGGAACTGATGTCTCCAGCATCAAGGGAACAATTCCAGACCAAAGAGGAAGCAGATGAAAACCTCCAGAGAGCTTGGACGGTGGCACGGAGCAACCCACCACCTCTCAGCTCTTCTAATTGATCCAGGTTTGTAGTAGAAAGAGGACTTTTATACAAGGAAACTTTCTGGTGGAAGACTGGCATCCTAAGAGACAGTTGGTAGTTCCAACTAAGTACCTGGTCAAGCTCTTGAGCTTAGCCCATGATCATCCTAGTGGCCATGCTGAGGTGAACAGGACCAAAGACCGTTTGAGGAGGTCATTCCACTGGGAGGGAATGGGCAAGGATGTTTCTACCTATGTCCGGTCTTGTGAGGTATGCCAAAAAGTGGGAAAACCCCAAGACCAAGTCAAAGCCCCTCTCCAGCCACTCCCCATCATTGAAGTTCCATTTCAGCAAATAGCTATGGATATTCTGGGTCCTTTTCCAAAAAAGACACCCAGAGGAAAGCGGTACATACTGACTTTCATGGATTTTGCCACCCGATCGCCAGAAGCAGTAGCTCTAAGCAAGACCAGGGCTAAAAGTGTGTGCCAGGCACTAGCAGACATTTTTGCCAGGGTAGGTTGGCCTTCCGACATTCTCACAGATGCAGGAACTAATTTCCTGGCAGAAAAGCCTTTGGGAAGCTCATGGGGTAAATCACTTGGTTGCCACTCCTTACCACCATCAAACAAATGGCATGGTGGAGAAGTTTAATGGTACTTGGGGGCCATGATACATAAATTCGTAAATGAGCACTCCAGTGACTGGGACCTTGTGTTGCAGCAGTTGCTCTTTGCCTACAGAGTTGTACCACATCCCAGTTTAGGGTTTTCACCATTTGAACTTGTATATGGCCGCGAGGTTAAGGGGCCATTACAGTTGGTGAAGCAGCAATGGGAGGGGTTTACACCTTCTCCAGGAACTAACATTCTGGACTTTGTAACCAACCTACAAAACACCCTCCGAACCTCTCTAGCCCTTACTAAAGAAAACCTACAGGATGCTCAAAAAGAGCAAAAAGCCTGGTATGATAAACATGCCAGAGAGCATTCCTTCAAAATAGGAGACCAGGTCATGGTCTTAAAGGCGCTCCAGGCCCATAAAATGGAAGCGTCATGGGAAGGGCCATTCACGGTCCAGGAGCACCTGGGAGCTGTTAATTATCTCATAGCATTCCCCACCTCCAACCGAAAGCCTAAGGTATACCATATTAATTCTCTAAATCCCTTTTATTCCAGAGAATTAAAGGTTTGTCAGTTTATAGCCCAGGAAGGAGATGACGCTGAGTGGCCTGAAGGTGTCTACTATGAAGGGAAAAGTGCTGATGGCGTGGAAGAGGTGAACCTCTCCATGACCCTTGGGCGTATGCAGTGACAGCAGATCCAGGAGCTGTGCATTAGCTACGTGCTGACGTTCTCAGCCACCCCAGGACTGACTGAACGGACATACCACTCCATTGACACAGGTAATGCTCACCCAATTAAAGTCCAACCTTACCGGATATCTCCTCAAGCTAAAACTGCTGTAGAATGGGAGATCCAGGATATGTTACAGATGGGTGTAATCTGCCCCTCTGGCAGTGCATGGGCATCTCCAGTGGTTCTAGTTCCCAAACCAGATGGGGAGATACATTTTTGCTTGGACTACCGTAAGCTAAATGCTATAATTCGCCTCGACAACCATCCAATGCCACGCACAGATGAACTATTAGAGAAACTGGGACAGGGCCAGTTCATCTCTACCTTGGACTTAACCAAGGGGTACTGGCAGGTACCGCTAGATGAATCTGCCAAGGAAAGGTCAGCCTTCACCACACGTCAGACTGTATGAATTTAATGTACTTCCTTTCGGGCTGCGGAATGCACCCACCATCTTCCAAAGACTTGTAGATGGTCTCCTAGTGGGATTAGGAGAGTATGCAGTTGCCTACCTTGACGATGTGGCCATATTTTCTGATTCCTGGGCAGAATACCTGGAACATCTACAAAAAGTCTTCGAGCACATAGAGAGGCAGGACTAACTGTTAAGGCTAAGAAGTGTCAAATAGGCCTAAACAGAATGACTTACTTTGGACACCAGGTGGGTCAAGGAACTATCAACCCTCTACAGGCCAAAGTGGATGCTATCCAAAAGTGGCCTGTCCCAAAGTCAAAGAAACAGGTCCAATCCTTCTTAGGCTTGGCTGGATATTGCAGGCAATTTGTACCGCAATACAGCCAAATCGCTGCCCCACTGACAGACCTAACCAAAAAGAAACAGCCAAATGCAGTTCAGTGGACTGAAGAGTGTCAGAAGGCCTTTAACCAGCTTAAAGCGACACTCAAGTCTGACCCTGTACTAATGGCCCCAGACTTTGACAAACCGTTCCTAGTAACCACAGATGCGTCCGAGTGTGGTGTGGGAGCAGTTTTAATGCAGGAAGGACTGGATCAAAAATTCCACCCTGTAGTGTTTCTCAGCAAGAAGCTGTCTGAGAGAGAAAGCAACTGGTCCGTCAGTGAAAAAGAATGTTACGCCATTGTCTACGCTCTGGAAAAGCTACGCCCCTATGTTTGGGGACGGCGGGTTCCACCTGCAAACCGACCATGCTGTGCTACAGGGCTTCATACCGCCACGGGAAATAACAAAAAACTTATTCGGTGGAGTTTAGCTCTCCAAGATTTTGATTTCGACATCCAACACATCTCAGGAGCTTCTAACAAAGTGGCTGATGCTCTCTCCCATGAAAGTTTCCCAGAATCAACTGGTTAAAATCGTCCTTGAGATGTGGAAAATATTGTTAGTCTTTATATACTTGGTAGTATATTTAAAGGTGCATGTGTCTTATTAGCTCTGTTTTCTCCTAGAGCTCCAGGAAGAAATCACAGCCAGCGTTTCACCCTATCTGAGATTTGAGGGGGGCGTGTCATAAATATAAAGGGAAGGGTAAACACCTTTAAAATCCCTCCTGGCCAGAGGAAAAACCCTTTCATCTGTAAAGGGTTAAGAAGCTAGGATAACCTCCCTGGCACCTGACCAAAAGACCAATGAGGAGACAAGATACTTTCAAAAGCTGGGGTGGGGGGGGAGGGAGAAACAAAGCCTCTCTCTGTCTGGGTGATGCTTTTGCTGGGGACAGAACAGGAATGGAGTCTTAGAATTTAGTAAGTAATCTAGCTAGATATGCGATAGATTCTGCTTTCTTTAAATGGCTGAGAAAATGAGCTGTACTGAATGGGATGTAGATTCCTATTTTTGTGTCTTTTTGTGACTTAAGGTTTTGCGTAGAGGGATTCTCTAGGTTTTGAATCTGATTACCCTGTAAGGTATTTACCATCCTGATTTTACAGAGGTGATTCTTTTACTTTTTCTTCTATTAAAATTCTTCTTTTAAGAATCTGAATGATTTTTCATTGTTCTTAAGATCCAAGGGTTTGGGTCTGTGTTCTCCTATGCAAATTGGTGAGGATTTTTATCAAACCTTCCCCAGAAAAGGGGGTATAAGGTTTGGAGGATTTTTTTGGGGAAAAACGTTTCCAAATGGGCTCTTTCCCAGTTATACACCTGTTAAAAGTTTGGTGATGTCAGCGATAAAATCCAAGGGAAAAAGGTAAAATAGTTTGTACTTTGGGGAAGTTTTAACCTAAGCTTGTAAAAGTAAGCTTCGGAGGTTTTCATGCAGATCCCCACATCTGTACCCTAGAGTTCAGAGTGGGGAAGGAACCTTGACAGCTCTTAATCCTTCCACTCCAAGAAACACTAAAAAGTCAAAGGCCACTCAGGACTTGCTACAGTATTTCTGAGGCAGCATCCTCAGAAACAACAAGGGCTATTTTTTCACAATTTATTGGCAGCTGTAAGGAAAGGATGAGAGGTGAAGAGCTGGCCCATAAAAATGTTTGTTCTAGGTTTGTGCCTGATCTGGAATTTCACATCTGGAAAGTTGGAAAGTCAAAAGGTCCAAATTTTTCCCTTTAGATGTGGAAAAGTTTCACTTGAATAAAAATAATATCTTACTGTACATGACATTCCTTTTATGAATAGATAAGAATGAAATAGGGAAAGTAATATCTGAACTGAAGATGGAGGTGAACCACACCCCAAGATCCAAATGCTCTAATTGCTTATGGAAGATCAGTTCTGCATCTGGAGCAGAATTAACTTTTGTTACTTTATACCAACAAGTACTTACAATAGTTACGAAATTGCACAGAGACGATAAAATCAGTTTTGATGAAATAAGAACTGATCAGAAGAAGAACCTTTTCTACAACTTAAACTCACTCTAAAAGGTGACCTGCAAAGAAAACAGAATTGGACTTGTGTTCTTGATTTATTACTTTTTTAGAGTTATTTTCCATTTTTATTTATTTATTTTTTAAATTAACAGTAGAAATTCAGGTCCCACCCAGGCTGGAAGACTTCATGACTGAGAAACTAGTGAAATGGTAACATTACAAGTGAAAGTTGAGTTATTAGCAGGGGAAGAGATTTTTAGTGAAGCTATTTAAAACGCTGGGGATTTTTTATTGGTTTCAATAACACCTATTTAATTCCAATGACCAATTTTAAACAAAAGGAGACTTTTTGTTAAATATGCAACATTCTCATCCCTTCTATTAAGGTGCTAAGAGATGCAATAAACTCTCCTTATACCTCACGGTGATCCTCCACAAATACAGGAATTCCAATCTTTTCACTCCTGATATTTATAAGACAAGAAAAATCTCCTTAAAATATATACTGTCAGGACTTTGTTCTGCATAAAAGAAGAAAAAAGGATACAAGACCAATTAAAAATAAATCTTTTGCAAGCAAAACTCCTAGAGAATGTAATAGTTTTACCTACATTATTCTAAAAACCAATGGAATATAATTGAAAATTATATCTTTTCTAGAAGTTTTCTGGATGTTCCTATAAATTTAATTTTCTATTACATTTTATAGAACTTTCCATATGGGGAAATCAAACCCAAGTATTTTGTGAGGTTCAAATGAGTTTCTTCTTTTTCTCTGTCTATTGTTCTACATATCTGTACCTTTCTTCCCTTCTTGAGTCCAGCAAGAACTGGAAGCTGAAAAGTTTTGCAAAAGTCATAGGACCAGAAATCTCAGGAGTCTGTTCTTGTGGGATTTGCAGCAATGTTTTGTAGACCCATGAGTTCACAATAGGTCAGATAAGTCTCTAAATAGTGGGATACTTAAAAGAACTGAACCGTCAAACCTTCAAGAGTTTACTTACTGCTGTTCTGTACTTCCTGGTTTAAGCTGGAACTGGAAACAGAATTCTTTCTTGATGATATTTCTGGAGTGCCCATCACTGTGGAATCAAAGAGACAGATTCTTGAAAGGCAGATCAGGTGGATATTTCTGGGCTGGCAATAATTAGGACCCATGTGCAATCTCACCTGATTCCAGGCTCCATATACTGGAAATTCTCTAGCAATATTTCATACAGAGAAAATGCTGTAGCTAAATTATGGTGTATGAGAGGGAAGTGTCTGAATCCCTCAGACATCAAATGGGGAAACACATGCCTAACTTTCTTATTTATTGTGTTTGTGATAAAGGGCTTACACATAGAATTTATGGGTTAGTCAGGGTGGGGCATTTTGTGTTTTCAGCACTGTCTGGCAACTTGATTTCGTGCTTATACATTTCTGTATCTCCTGTCATGGAGAACTAGAGAAGTGGCCTGTCTGTGACTAATTTAAGGCCAGGTAGAAGTAGCCATCTTTTGACCTCTTTTGGCAGGGCATATATTTGTACTTTTTTTTTTTTGGTGTATGAGCATCTGCATGCGCATAGCCAAAATTTAGCCCATTGCATGCCCTCTTGTATGCGTCAACTTCAGAATAAATATCCTCAAAGAGAGTCCTCTAAATTAAACTGCCCTTTAGTTGAATGTTTTATTATATTGTAGAATCCACACTAATTTAGGGTGTCAAAGTTTTTGCTAATTAAAATGAGAAACTATGAATCCCTCCTGTGCTCACAGCAAGAATTTTTAATTTATGACACTAAAAGGGTAAAGACACATCAGCATCCTTTCCCATAAGTAGTGTAGTATAGTAAGTAAATGCTAACGTTACAGTTTTACCTTTTCATTTCCCCATTTTATGTATCTTTACTCAGGCTGCTAACATTATTTTACCATCTACCTATCTACCAGTCCATTTTGTGAGTGACTGTATTATGAGCATGCATGAGCAGTGGGTCAGGTTCTGCCAAGGCAGGTTGAATGTCTTAGTTCCACACTACATGTAACTTTCAGCTTCAGATCTTGCAACGACAAACCACCTATAAAAGCAGACAACCTAATGGAAAAACAGAGCAACACTTAAAATGTTGTTTTTCTCCCCACCCCCTCTAGCATAAAGAAAGTTGTAAAATATATTAAACTTTTTTTTGTTCTATTAATTCTTTGTTCTACCATCATCTCAAATTTCTTAGCTAGTTATTTAGGGTAACTAGAGATGTGCTGAAGAAATTTTATATTCTGTGTATTCTAATATCGAAGTAGCTGATGAGATAGCTCAGCAGAATGCTTTCTGTATCTGAATAGCAGTGGTATACCTCTGCCATTCAAGAGGCTGAGATTTGAGTACTTGATTGTGCTGTATTACAGTAACGTGAATCTGGAGGATTGCCAAGAAAATCTACCTTCCTGCAACAGTCATTCTTTAGCAGTCATGGGTGTTTGCGTTTCTACCCTCAAATGTCCACAGTCTGCATTAACTACAAGCAAAGAGCCCATTTCATCCTTGGTATCAACTAAGATCAATGGCATTGCACCCATTTATGACAGGACTGCATTTGGCTGAAAACAACCAGCTGCTACACAATTTGTGGACAATGAGTCATTGTCCTTTTAAATAAATGTAGAACTTTGGGCAAGATTATGGCTGTAAACCATTGCTGCATGTGGTGGGACTAAGGATAAAAACAGCTCCTTGAAGTTTCTGTGTCTGAAGCTTGGTTGGCATGATTGGCTACTCAGACCTTTGTAACTCAAGATTAACTACAGTGAACATAGTTTGGTGAGTGAAATCAGAGAGGAAGATTAGGGTTCAGGAGAGCTGTGTTTGGGTTTGAGATGAGATGCTCAGCAGAATAGCCCTAGGAGAGATTGGAAGAGATGGCAGAGCCTGAGCATGTAACACTACTGGCCTCACAGTATATTTAATAAGACCTGTTTCTTACAACACTGCCTGCTAGCTGCATTGCTTACTGCCAATGGAACATTGAAATCAATGGAATTACTTCAGTTTAAAACTGGTGTAACTGAGATCAGGGTCAGACACAACGTGTCTCAGAGCCCTGGGAAAACACACACAGCAGTGCTGTCAACTACTCTTTACTGGGTGCTGCCTGTGCCCCATCTTTGTCCAACCACTCCCTTGTCCTTTGAGTCTAATGCAGCTGATGTTGGACTCAGCTGATCTTTACACAGTTAACGAATAGCCTATACTGGGGCTTTATCCTGCTTCCAGTGGAGTCTATGGCAAAACCCTCATTAAGTTCAGTGGAAGCTGGTGGGCCAGTGAAGAAATATATAAAAGTCTGCTCTCCACAGTAGTAAATTATCTTAATTATTTCAGTACATAACGATAACCAGTTCAGCAAGATTTAGGCTTAGGAATAAACTCATGAATTATAGTTTTGCTGTTTTTCTGCTGTGTGATTATATCTTGGTCCTGAGGTAAAACAATAAGCTGTTTTAAATACCTTCTGGGAAAGTTATTGTAAGTGATATCACTGTGGTCTGATTTGAAAGGCTGCTGAACACAATAACCATTATTTAAAAGAATAAGGATGTAAAAGGTCTGCCTGTGAAGTGTGAAAAGGTGAAGAAACTCATGACCAGAGTGCAAAAAGGACTAAGAGGACTAGGGATTATATTATAGGGGTACAGGCTTGACCTTGAAAAGAGCTGTGTTTCTCCAGAAAAAGGAACTGTAGCTCCTATTGGAGTCAAGCAAAGAAGACTCTCAGGAGACCTGTTATGGTCTGGGTCCAGGGTTAGAATTTTCAGCTGGGCTCAGCACCACAGTTAGAGCCAGATTTTGGAAAGGGTTAATTTCCAGTCAAATAAGTGGCCAGATTTTCAAAAGAGATCAGCCAGCTCAATGCAGCTGCAAAGTGCTGAGCATTTTTGAAAATTCTGGCCACTTAATTTAGGTGCCTAGATGGGAAATGAGCCACTCTGAAAATTTAGCCCTAACTGTGGATGCTGAATATCTTTCAAAGTCTGGCCCTTCATGTGCAAGGGCATCAGACTGCTCCAAGGAGTGACCAAGCATGCAAGTGAATATGGGCTGTATTTGTATAAACTCTGTCTGGGTTCCATGTCACAGGAATCTCTGCAAAGGCTGTAAAAGCCCTGAAATAAAACTGAGGTTTCTGAGCTCATCTGGTCTTGCAGTATCTTCAGTCAGCAGGGGATTTTGTTCAATATTGCCCTCTGTCTATTGCTATGAATCTAGTATCCTGTTTTAGTTGAGTTATCCATCTCCAAAAAAACCACTAGATTGAAATAATTCTCTCACATTCACCTTGTAATGTCACTGGAATATTAAAGTATTTGCTGAAAAACAATTCCCACTTAATAATTTGGTACAACATTACACTTTTATTTTTAAATGTTCCTGTTAAAAATGAGGATTATTACTTTTATTACATTTAAAGGAAACTTCATTGAAGGTCTTTATTGAAATAACAGTTGGAAAACGTTTACCCATCTTAAAGCAACATGGATTTGATAACAAACTTCAACAATAACTTGAAGTGGAAAATGTTTGTTAGGAATTAATCTATGTCAAAATCACTGCCTTTCCCTAGAGAAACCCTTCTCAGTCTTTAGATCAACTATATATTTATATTGCAGCCAATTTTGGTTTTCTTGTTAAAGGGAAGTCTATTTAAGCCTTTGCATTTTTTCATGCTCCATTCCCCCATGATTCACAAGTACAATAGTGAATGTAAGCTACAATAAAAAGGTCATTTTCTTCTTTCAGCAACAGTAACACAAGTGGCTGCATTTCCTGATTCTGGATTAAGTTCAAGATTTCAAATACGACTGGACTCGTTTCTGATTAGAAAGTTTGATATTTATCGTAGACTTTCCTGTCTTCCATATCCAATGTGAGTGAGATTGTAAAAAGGTAAACTGAAAGAAACCATTCTTTTATTCAACAGTTAACCCCATCTGAGTAAATAATACGGTGTTGTGCACTTCAGCCTTTGCTGTTATGCATTGAGTTCAGAACTCAAAACGGCTTCAAAGCAGTGTCCATGAAATGATGACAAGATGCTGCAGAAACAGCTTTTCATGTGGAATATAATGCAAGTATTGTGTTACATAGTACAGTAACAAATAGAGTATAGTGGTAATGATATAGCAGATAAAGTGTCTGGAAGTACTTACCTGCGGGAAACTCAATCTTATTTTAGTTCAGGGCCCTAGGCCTATAAACACAAGGTGTGTACTAGAAATGTACATATTAGAAGAATCATTTTGTTGGGGATTTTAAAGTTTCTCAGAGCAGGCAAATAGAAATATGATGGCCAAATATAGATACTAAGGCAGAAATAGGACAAACAGGTTTTATTAAAAAACAAAAACAAAACACCTGACCTTAACTCCAGCTTTTGTTATATAAAAAGGTCACACTATTTAAACAAATAAAATAATACATTATTAACCCTTATAAGATAATGCCATTTCCTAATAAATTTAAGTTATTAATGAGTTGCAAACTGAGGGCTCAACTGTGCCTCTAACAGCACAGCCATGCACTGGGGGATGTACCTAGGTCATGTTGCCGCAGGAGGAATACTAGATTATCACCCAGAATGCCTCTTCGGGCTCAAGGAAAGGACCCACTACAGCAGAAACTCTGCCATGCTTTAAGTGATGAAGCATATGCTCCTCACACAATAAACTAGCTCTGTGAGCTGGTGCTAAGGTAGGGACAGAGCTGCACTTTGGCTCTCATCCCAACCCCTTTGGAGAGGCCACTGGTGACACTAACCACATGCAGAGTCTGTTCCTGATCAACATTTGGCTGGCTCCTGCCCTAAGCTGGGGAGCAACAGGAGAGAGAGGAAGCTTATAAGGGGCTTTACAGACCTCACACTAAGGCTAAGGGAGTTGTGGAGCTGTAGAGCATGCTCCGAATTGAGGGCCTGTTTAAAAGGGCACTCTGACAGGCAAGCAGAGGGAGAGTAAAGGAGAGACTGTGGGAAGGCAGCCAGGATGTAGCTTTTGGGACACAGGGGAAGGGTCTGGACTGTGGTAAACCCCATATGAGTTCCCAAATGGGAAGCCCCAAGGGTCTTTTCTCCTCCACCCTTTTCCCTGACAATGGGGAGCAATTGGACACTGGGAAGCCCCAGTTGAGTGTCTGAACTATTGAGACTGTTTGAGCAACCCTCCACTGAGTGGGAAGCCGGTGCTGGGACCACGTCCCAAACTGAAGAGAGGACGGGGAGGTAAGAAGTGGCCCAGAGGAGGCTGGCCTGTTGTACCAGCTAGAGGGAACTCACCTCACCCTTTCCCCCTGGAGCCTTGGACCGGGACCTCCCACCCTTCTCCACCTTCTCCAGTTGATTGGGGGAACCTGGGAAGCACTGGGGGACAGCAGACTGACTTGGCTGCCGGGCCCTCAGGTTGCCCGGCAAGTCCATTCCAAGACTGGGAGACTGCTGAGCTGCGGTCTGCCCACTAAGTCTGCTGGCTACAGGTGAACCCTGCTTTAGGGCTTATTATGCGCTTGCACATGGTCAGCCACAATCAGGCCCTAAAAGGGAAAAGTACAGTCAAGGGATTTGCAAAGCTTACCACCAGCTAACCTATATTCAGACAGTCTCTAAGGAATAACAATTGTTAACTGAGAGTGTGTTCCAGGAAAATATTTCTGGAAGACCTATGTGGTTGCACACATTTGATCAGATTGTTATAGGCCCTGACCAAAAGCCCAGACAGTGAAAGTAAAGACTCCCTTTGCCTTTAATGGGCTTTCAGTAGCCCCATAATGAATTGACGTTCCATATTACTGAGGATTCTATGAGGGTGCATAATCACTGTGGACCATTATTGAGACCCTTACTGCATGCCTGTACAGAGGAGAAAGGAGGCATAAGGTGACCTCCTACTCATCTGTGCTCCCACTCCACAACATGGCAGCCTTTACAGGACAGGTACTCCCCCTCGTGCACATGTAAGTGGGCAGGGGTGGAGCCTTGGCTCCACTCTTCAGTGCACCAGCCCATGCAGCTGAGTTGGTGTGGACAGGGAAGCAATCTGACTGGAACAGGGCTGAAACTGATTATTTACTCCCTCAGAAAGCAAAAAGGAAATCAGGCAGTGGCTCTCAGACCAGGTCTACACTAGAAACTTTTGCTGGTATAACAATGTCAGTTAGAAGTGTGGTTTTATTTTATTTTTTATGTGTTTTGTCTCATTTCTACATGGGCAAAAGCCCTATTGTTGTTGCAGTTATATCAGCATAAAAGTGCTTTTGCTATTGTAGCTTATTTTACTTGAGAAACTGGTATAAGCTATACCAGCAGAAGCACTATTTTACTGGTCGAAGCTACATTTACACCAGGAGGGTTTGCCAGTGTAGCTGCTGGTATAGCTATACCAGCAAACCTTCTCTAGTGTAGACTAAGCCTCACGGTTGCAATCTGGTTTCTGGGCTACCCCTAATTCAACACAACAATGTGTCCCCATGAGAAATCTTCACATCATTTTCACGCCTCCATACTGTCTAAAGTAAATGAGAAAAAATGATGAAGTAGTGCTTTGAATTTATCTGTTACATTATAACCATGAAAGATATATCTGGACCTCAGCTGGAAGCAAGCCTCCCAGCCCAGATAGACAGACTTGTGTTAGCTTCGCTTGAGCTACTGTGCTTAAAAATAGCAATGTAGATGTTGCAGTACCATAGACAGCATAGGCTAGCCACCTTAGTCCAATCCCAGCTGCTTCGGTGGCTAGCCCAGGCTGCAATATCCACACTGCTATTTTTTAGCATGCTAGCTCAGGCAAAGCTAGTGTGAGTCTGTGTATTTGGGCAGGGAAACCCACTTCCAGCTTCAGCCTAGATCTACCCTGATGTAGCCCCAGAGGCATGGCAGGTTCATTTGGAATATGTTGATAATAGTTCAATTGCCTATTCTAAATGATCTCCTGAACCCTATGGAAATCTATAGCTTCTCTCAGTCACAGCAAATGTAAAGATGAAAACAAAGGACTTCTAAAAAATACTTTTTTTAAAGAAAAAGCGTGCTACTGTAATACTAAGATTCACAAATCACTTTTTGTTTTCAAACTACTTTACAGGCATTAACTAAAATTATCGCCACACTACCCCTATAGGCTGGTTAGGCATTATTATGCCAATTTACTAGAGTGACCAGATAGCAAGTGTTAAAAATCGGGATGGGGTGGGCAGTAATAGGTGCGTATATAAGACAAAGCCCCCAATATTGGGACGGTCCCTATGAAATAAGGCCATCTGGTCACCCTATGATTTACAGACATAGCAAGACTGAGAGGTTAAGGGCCAAACTGCCAGCTGATTATACGTTGCTTAATGACTGATTAGAAGCATTTTAATGCTTAATTTTCTGAAGTTCTGGGCACTCAAAACTCCAGTTGAAGTCAACGGGAGATACAGGTGTTCAATACCTTTGAAAAACAGATGCGAGGCAGGGCTGACCCTATGTGTGTGGTTGCCCATGAGTGGAAACATTTTTAGCAGCCCTCCCTCATCAAAATGGCCAAGCCAAAAAACCCAAAACAATTTGGCACCCTTCCAGGTGTTTATTTGGTACTGCTAGACGTTGTTGGCTATGGTGACTGCCCGGATCACCAGCCCTCATCCTGGGTGTCTCAAGCTGAACACCTAGAAAGCGAAGCTGCCAAAATCAGTGCACACTTTTCAAAATGTAGGCATTAGGTGCCTAACTATAGGCACTTAACTTTGAAAACTTTGCTCTGTTTTTCCAGGGGCCTGTCTCAGCAGAAGTGAAACTAGAGACAGATAATACCATACTATTTCACCTATTGGAGATAACGAGATTGGAAAAGCTAGATAATAGTGGGATTATGCTAGCTGATTTGGGGGCAAATAAAATCCAAACAGATGGTGATGTTATCCCTAACAGAAATAAAAAAACAAAAGCTAATTAGCAAGTTTTTGTGGCTGCTGTGAGTATACCAGCATTAAGTAGGCAGGTGCAGTAGTAAACATTCACTGTAGGGTAAATTGCATTAAGGCTTTGAAAGATGATGCGGCACAATATCCTGGAGTGTTTGAAGGAATATATCAGTTTAAAGGTGACTAGCATATTTATTCCAACACAACTGTTCTGTGTGGTCCTTGGTTGAATGGCTCTTCTCCCTAAGCACTTAGAGTTGTGTTCTGTTGCAAGACTGATTACTGGCCCCCTAGTCCCGTTGGAGGGGAAGGAGATTTGAGCATATGTGCAAAAACAGAAAGAGTCATTGGTTGTGGCCTATGCACATTTGGCAGAGAAGTGGCTGTACACAAACTGCTAGAATCCACATTGACCAAGTCATAAAGCAATGCACCTGCTGTGTCACAGAGAATGTTTTACAGTTACACATATGATTTGAGCAATGTATTCCCCAGGCAAAGACGTGCTTACAGCAGACATGGGGTTCAGGGCAACTGTAGATGCTGTGGCTCATTAGAAACACACTGATGTTAAAGCCGTGTTGTACAGTGTGTGATGCACACTTGCCGTTCAAGTCACTGGGAAACAGAAATGAACAGTTCCTTTGCCGCAGCTACTTATCCAGCTGTTACAAAAATGATTAGTCAAACAGAGGAAAATAGTTAGGCCAATAGTTGCAGTCATACCTGGCCATGAAAGAATAGAATCATAGAAGGTTAGGGTTGGAAGGGACCTCAGGAGGTCATCTAGTCCAACCCCCTGCTCAAAGCAGGACCAATCCCCAATTTTTGCCCCAGATCCTAAATGGCCCCTTCAAGGATTGAACTCACAACCCTGGGTTTAGCAAGGCCAATGCTCAAACCACTGAGCTATCCCTCCCCCCTAAATATGTTAGGGCTGAGGGCAAGTTACCTCTAAATGAGGATGAAGTGGTTATATCAGAAGGAAAATATTGTGATGGAGTGCTGTCCTGTTGTTTCCTGTTTCATGCTGTGGCAGGGTGCAGACTGCTGATGAGTAAATACAGTATCTTACTCAGTCCTATTTAGCATTTAAGTATGCCAGGGACCAGAATACCCCAGTATTCCAGATCAGACCAGTGGTCTGTTTAGTCCAGTGTCTTGTCTCTGACAGTGGTCATTACCACATGCTTCAGAAGAAGATGCAAACAACCCAGTAATTGACAATTATGAGATAACCAGCCCATAGGGGAAGTTTCTTTCTCACCTTTGTCAGTTAATGGTCAGTTTGTGTTCTGAAGGATGAGGATTTATATCCCATACTGTTTTTTTTAAATCTTGTCTAACATAACTGTGGATATTCTCATTATCTATGTAAATATGTAATGCCTTTTAAAATCCTATTAAGTTCTTGGTCTCTATGATATGTTGTGGCAATGTGATCTCTAAGATGCTTTTAAAAATAAATGCATATAGGAGAGAAATATTAAAATGGAATTGCCTAAACTTAATCATTTTAAGGTTATGTATTATATCATACTTTGTTATTGATAATTTTTATTTCCCTGCACCACATGTCCAAAGGCCTTTGGGGACTTTGACAAAATTAAAATATGAAATTATGAACAGTAGCTGAGTAAGGCTGATAACAGAAAGCCCTTTAACATCGCAGACAAAGACATAAGACCTAATGGCTGGAAGCTGAAGCCAGACATAGGCCTGGAAGGGACCTCCTGGGTCAGTGAGTCTGGCCCTCTGCTTTCGAAAGCAACTCCATTGTATAATATAATATAGACAAACTCAGAGTAGAAAGAAGGTACATATTTTTAGCAGGAACAAGCAGAAGGAGATGTCAGCTCAAAAGATTGAAAAATGTCATTGTTGTTGCTCTCTGAAGTCAGTAAGAAACAGCAAGGTCCAATGGACAGAGCCCTGGATAGAGAATCAGGACACACAAATTCTTTTCCCCAGGGCCGTCCTTACCCGTACACAAATCACGCAGCTTTGGCCAATCATTTCACCTTTCCATGCTTGTTTCCCTTCCCACCCTTTTGTTTGTCTTGTCTATTTAAATTATAAGCTCTCCAAAGCAAGGATTGCCTTTTACTCTGTGTTTGTACAGTATCTAGCACAATGGGCCCTAAATGTCAGGTCAGGCCTCTGGGGTGCTACTGTAATACAAATCGTTATAATTACAATTGTATTTATTGATAATAATAAGCAATACCACTGTGCCCCCACAAACTACTCATGTTTGAGAAGGTAGATTACTGATGAAATGGAGCTGCTATATACTATAGGGAAGAAGCACGAAAAAAGAAATAGCTCACCTTTTCCTTTTGTTCAGTGAACACAACCATACACGGGCTAACAACACTGTTTTAGATGATGATGACTGTGGCTATCATACTCATTTCCCACACCTACTGTACTGGTAAAAAACCACAAAGGTTCCACAGTTTTGGGCTAGATCTCTTGGGATTACCATTTTTAGTAGTACCTAATGTAACCTAATGTAAATTTTAATAGGAGTCATATGTAAAATGCCTTAAGCTCAAATCAACTGAAGCTAGTTTCACAGTGGCTGAAATCCGTTGTGTGTACCTCCCTAATCAAACCACTCCCACTAGTGGGTTTGGCCTTCCTAATGACGTATCCAAATACCCATTTGAATTTTTTAGTGCCTGAAATTAAAATTCATATGTTTTTAAAAACCCACACTCATGCATTTCAAGGAGAGAACAAGGAAATGCTTCTCTATGCCAATACCTCCTAAAATGTCCACCACTTTTACTAGTGGTGAGAACACCTCATCACTCTTACTTTGTCACTTCACAGCTCTCTCAAACATATGGACAGTTAGGCAAACTCTAGGTGTTCATCTGCTCAAATATTTCTGAAACCACGAGTAAAAAAATCCAAAAATATATAACAGACACACAAGTGCACCTTGGGATGAATACATTACAGACTCAGAACTGTCAGCACAGCCCTCACAGTCACATTTTTTCACCTGCACATGTGGTTTACACCTGTGGGAGTTAGCAGTGAACTTGTTTACAGCATGGAACAGACTCAGGTTCAAAATCCAAATGTCTAGCTTTGTTTCTACAGTTTAGCTTTTTCACTTCAAATGCTGTACTCCCACCGTAAACATTTGTATAGCTTTTGTGTTCTCATAATCATCTCACCAGCAGAAGTCTCATTTTCTTTCAAGCTTTCACTGACATCTGTTCTAATTAGATCAATAGGAGTTTTGTGGGAATTGCATTTGTGTAATAGATGAAAGTGGTAGCGTATAACTCTAAACAGAACTAGAGAGGGGGTATTTTACAATCTATTCATCACTGATGGTTCTCTCCCGCAATGATTATCTAAATACTGAAATAATTCCATCATTATTGTAAATGGAGTCCAAGTAGAGTCAACACAATATAGTCCACATCACTGGCTTTGAATCCTTTCTGGACCTCTCTCCCAGCAAGGGTCAAAGTCCCTAAAAGGTATATTCAAGTATAAATTGCTATAAGTTGTTTATAAATGCATATTCTATAGTGCCAGATAGTCCCCAATGGATTCATGTGTTGAGCAGGCACTCCCTGTGCAAATCTCCTTCTGACCCCAGGGAAGGCTGTTTCTGCAACATTGTTCCTCCATGGCAGGTAGGTTCTCCGTCATAGACCTCTATGTGGATTGAGCTACATAGAGTACAAGGGTGGAGATGAGGGAAAGTATCTCTCTCCTCTGCATTTTCCCATCCTCTGCTTTTACGTTTCTGAGATAAATTCCAGGTAGGAAATAACACAGCTTATGGCTGGATTGCTGTCTCTTGGATCCCCTTCATGGCTGCTACTCATCAGCTTTGTGTAACTCTGCCAGTGAGAGCATGGCTGCTGCTGAGATGTGTGTTGCTGTACAGCAACAGTCATACAGCAGAACAGCTCTTGTGACCCAGAATTTTTTTTCCCTATGAAGCCCTGAAAATTGCAGGGCTGTGATGGAGCATGGTTTCCAAATCCCACTACATTTCTCTCAAATGGATGACAAGCATTTGTAAAGGGTGGAATACTTTCAAAACTCCTCTTTCGTGAAATGAAATTGTAGCATTCAGTTATGCACTCAAGACTATAGTTACAGCCTCCAAGGAGGAAGTATCACAAGGGGATTGTGATGAGGGTTAAATGCTTGTTGATGCCTGTGTGGGAATTGACTTTCTTGCACAACACCTGGTCCCCAGTGATTAGAAAGAGTTAGTTGTGTGAGCAATGATAGAACAGCTTGCATCAGGCACTTGGCAGGTAATTTGTAAAATGGGGATAATGACACTTCCACCTTTGTAAAGCTCTTTGGGCTCCTTGGATGAAAAGTATTTTATGTTCAATTAATAAAAACTTTGCAGCTACAGTTCTGTCAAACAATGCAGCAGACCGTTTTTCTTCTCTTTTTGTGCTGATGGGGAGTAGTCTGATCTCCAGGCCTGCCGACAGGGGTGGGCCATTGCCCAGGGACCCAGGCAATTTAAAAGGGCCCCGGAGGGCCCTGGCTGCTGCTGCTGCTGGTGGCGGCAGCATAGCAGGGCGGCTAAGGCAGGCTTCCTGCCCGCCCTCGCGTCTCACTCTGTGCTGCTCCTGGAAGCATCCAGCACCATCTCTGCGGCCCCTGGGGTGGGGGCAGAGGGGCTCCACACTCTGCCCCTGCCCTGAGCACCGACTCCACAGTTCCCATTGGCCGGGAACTGCTGCCAATGGGAGCTGTGCAGGCAGAGCCTGTGGGCAGCGGTGCATGGAGACCCCCCTGGACCGCCCTCCTATAAGCTGTTGCCAGAGGAGTGTGCCAGTCATTTTCAGAATTTGGGAGCTGCCTGAGGTAAGCGCCAACCCCCTGAGCCCTTCCTGCATCCCAACCCCCTGCCCCAGCCTAGAGCCTGCACCCCGGATCCAAACTCCCTCCCAGAGCCTGCACTCCGCACCCCCTCCCACACCCAAACTCCCTCCCAGAGCTCGCACCCTCTTCCACACCCAAACTCCCTCCCAGAGCCTGCACCCCACATCCCCTTCAGCACCCAAACTCTCTCCCAGAGCTCGCACCCCCTCCGGCACCCAAACTCCCTCCCAGAACCCACACTCCCTCTTGCACCCAAATTCCCTGCCCCAGCCTCCTGAAAGTGAGTGAGGGTGGGGGACAGCGAGCAACAGAGGGAGTGGGGATGGAGCGAACAGGGGGTGGGGCCTCAGGGACAGGGGTGTGGCCAAAGGGAGGGGTGGGGCAGAGGCGGGGCAAGGGTCTTTGGGTTTGCGCAATTAGACAGTTGGCAACTCTACCAGGCAGGCATGTGAAATCCCTGGCCATGTTGGAAGGGCGCGCCCAGCAGCGCAGCTGGCAGCTCGCTGGGCACTAGTCAGCACAAGCACACCACTGCCCAAATGTCAGGCGGACCACATCCGTGCTGGTGAGGCTTGTGCATGCATGGGGGCCCATTGATTTTTCTGCCCGGGAGCCCAGAATTGCTGTCGACAGGCCTGCTGATCTCTAGTGACGGTAGAGTGAGTAACTGAATTTTTCAGAGTCCTTTTGTACCCTAACAAAACCAGATTTTATGCTCAGCTTAGAAATCAGTAAACAAGTGTCCAGTAAATTTTATTTTTGAAAAAAGAAAATATGAAAATGAAAGACACTGCAAACTACTGTAAATTACAGAGGTTTGAGTTGTTTTGTTATGATGTGTCACAAATTGAATGAACAGACAAAACGAATGTGACCAATGGGTATGATATACATATTGTTTGACTCTAAATATCCTTATTTTAAATATAAATATTTGCATTTGGAGCATTCCCAAGTGAACATGTTTAATATGAAACACTGGAGATGGCTAATATACATAACATCTTTAAAATGACTGTTTGCATCTTCTCTGGTGCAGTGAAAGAAACAAAAGAATCTATTAGCTATTTCTCCAAGTTTCAGAAAAGACAGGTTTTTTTTAAAAAAAGAGTGCATCTTGTTCGTTTCTGAACATATCAAACTGCTCTGTCAGTATCGATGACTATGGACCCAATCCTGATCGAACTGAAGTCCATGGCAAAACTCCATTGACTCAAATGGCAGCAAGATCTGGTGCTAAATTCTCCAGGCAATAAGACTTCAACTCTGTCAACCTGAAATGAACTTTGAGTGTCCGCTTATGCAAACACTCAAATTCTGCCAAAATATTAACAAAATCATAAAATCTATTTTAATGTCAAAACAAATTATGGTAATAATTAAAACCTATTTCCCATGACAAATCACTGTAGGGAGAAGCATTCTTGCTAGAGTATCAAAAATAGGCAAGAATTTCACAGCCATTGAAAGAAATTATGCTTCTACTTGGGTAAAAATGACATTCTAACTGATAGAATAATGAAATGCAGGCTTGGCAAGGACTAGCTAAGAGATAAAGATATTATGAGGTAATCACGAGTACTGTTTCAAAAGAATATTTTCAGAAAATACATTGTTTCCTTTTTATTAATGTGATTAGATGCTTGTAATAACAAGATTGTTTTAACCTTGCCAATATGCTGTCAGTGTCAATTTTATTTTAAAGTAGGAAATCAACAAAAGGCTATTATTACAAGGAATTCAAGCTGAAATGCTGAAGCTTTATTGCTAATGTGATTGTGTTTAAAATTAAAGGTTGTATGTCAAAGTGAAACCCTGGCGCACACTAGTAAATTTCATGAGAGCTTTTGGACTTGACATATGTATCCCTGTGACAATAATCTAGTCAAATGGTAGAAATACTGTATATCTATGAGAGGATAGCAATTTAGTAACAAATTTATATAAACTTATTATAGATTGTCAGAAACAAGAATAATGTACACAGTACAAATCCAAACCATATGTTCCATGAAAGAGCATGTCCTTCCAGCATTTTTTTAAAGCTATAAATTATTCTATCACACTACCAATAAAGTACTGTAGAGGTAAGGTCACTGACCCCAAAGCATTCACATTTAGTTCAAAATTCAACCCCTGCAGCTTAGCACTTCATCCAAATTTCCAAATGTGAAGGGGAACATTTTTTTTCTTTCCCTATGATGTTTTCCCACAGGCTCTTCTGCTTGCCGGTGTTTTCCCAATGATGTTCTTTGCATTATGTCAATTTACATTTAGTAGCTGTACTACGGTAACAGGAAAGTTTTAACTCATCTTCTCTGCGTTTTATGTACACTACGTGCTCTGTGTACGCTGTATGTCCTCATAAGCGTTCATTTGGCTGGCTGGCTGGAAAATCCCCACATTCTAATTGTTAAAACATAGCCGTTTGTGAGCATTGGTGCCCTCGGTCTGTGGCTTGAGATATTAGGAAGTGTACTGTAAGAAGCAATCCTGCTTTGGCAAGGTGATGGACAGAATTACCTGATAGATCTTTTCCATCTCCTCCTCTCTCGTTCTGTGATTCAGCTAGTTCACTGGAAGTCAACAGGAGTTTTACCATTGATTTCACTGGGGGAAGAACAGGCACTTTACTAGATTATGGACTCAAGCCTTTGCATCAAGTTCAGACTGAACCTTTGCTGAGGATTGAAGAGGTTATGATGACTTTCCACAATTATTTTTCATTTATGTTCCTCTTGGTACTTGATTCTGGCCATGACCAGATGTAGACTTGCCAAAATAACAAGAGTCACATTCTCTACTGGTGTAAATCAGTGAAGTTCCATGACAACATCAGTCCTTGTAATTACTGTTATTCTTATTATTTATTATTCATTTGCTAGGTGCCAACAGTGTGATCACTAAGGTACAGGACTCAAAATTTGAGGGTGAAAAATATTGCTTGAACGTCCCCTAATTTTAAATATTTTTAATAATTCCTGACTTCTGAGCTCAGTACCTAAATGTTGCATTAATGCTAACGTTTTGCATTATGCATTCCACTGAAATAATTTAATGCACAAATGTTAAAGAGGAACCCAAACTCTTGTATACATCCAAAACCATCTTTCTTCAAGGGTCAGCAGGTGAAGCCGGCAGTTGTGTATCTAGCCTAGTACCAGCAATTTATGTTGATCTCAAATTACTTATAAAGCCTGGTTTGCCTCCCCTTTCTTTTTACGAGGCGTTTGCCGTTTATTTTACTGATAACCTAGATGCTGCATATGAGCAGGATTTCTTTGTATATGGACAACTAAGAGCTGGGGTTGACAAGACAAAATTTTCCATCCAGCCTTTGAATTTTGCACACCTGCTGCAAGAAACCATTTGCATGTGGAAATGTAGGTTTTGCAATTCTAAAACCAGTACAACCTCAAAGCTGTTACAAGCTTAAAGTTGAAAATTGGGCCTACACATCAGAAGCGCTGTCAATATGGCCCTAAACTCATGCACATTCCCTACGTTACAGATAAAGCTACATGTCCAACCAATCCAATTAGTTATTTACGTCAAAACTCCATACTGTCTTTCTAATGGCATATATTGTCTCCTGGAGCATGACTTTTTTTTCCTTCTGTCTGTTATTATATAAGATTACCAGATTTAACTTCCAGGTTAGGAATGTTCCCTGGTAAACTTTCTGAATTACTTCAATTCAGTAACATATTAATCAGTTAAATGAAACATACTCCAAAAAGTTTTTGCCATTCCTTTATTTTTCTCCTCTTGATTACAACATAGAAATATACATTTGATTAATATTATCTTTGTAACGTTACTTCGGAGCACCTATACCTCTGTTAGAGAGGTGCCTCTTGAGTACTTTTGAAGTTGGCCACGTTCAGCTTCGTTTCTCATTCCTGATGTCCTAGTATGCACAAAGGCACCGTTTGCACAGAATTATGAGACCCATCTTCACATTTCTCTTTCTTTGGATGAGGGGAAAGAAAGAACAGAAGAGAAAGTGAGGAGAGAGAGAAACTGAAGGAATGACAGAGAAAGGCAAAATGAGTCAAATGAATTAAAGCCTCTTAAAACACTTAGGGCCAGATTCACATTTACATTTAGGCCTCTTTGCACTGTTCTGGCAGTGTTCAGTCCACTTTAAGGCCCCTTTACATTGCCAGAATGGTGTACAGAGTCATTAGTGTAATTGACAACCTGGCCCTTTCTCTAATTGAGTAGTGATACCTGGACTGTGATGTGCAGCAGAGATAGTAAGAAAAATAGGTTCAGATTACTCAAGTGAGTCCGAAAGTAAAGTGTGGATGCCAAGAAATTGAAGACACCTCTTTCCAGTGATAGGTTAAGGATTGCAGATTTCTCTGGCAGGTTATCTACAGACTAGCATAGGAAAAAGGCAACACCTTGCCCTTTTTTCTAGAAGAAATAGTCCTATAATGTTACAAACTACAGAAGGTGGTGAAGGGGACTGGCTAGATAGTCTGGCAGTTAGTGGTTTGTGCTATCATAAGCAAAATTTGAGACTCTTGCATTTAGGGCCAGAAAGTTCCAGGATTCATAAAAAGCTTTCCTTGCTGGTTTGGCTTCTATGGGAACTTTGAAAACTGTAGGCAACAGGGACTGAGTTATTAGTGTTTCTTTGATTACTTCTATTCTCTTTTAAAATTTTATTTATTTACTTATTTGCTAGAAGATCATGCTAGGAATATATGTTCTATGTACGGTAATTATTTTCATAAAGAAAAATACTTTTGTTGCCATTTGATCTGGGCATTTTCTTTCTTTGTATAACAAAATAATTAAATCAAAAAGGGTTCCAGACCCTGACAATTACAGGCTGGTAATTCTAACTTTAGTGCCCTGCAAATTAGTTGAAACTGTTGTAAAGAACAGAATTATCAGACATATAGATGACCATGATATGTTGTGAAAGAGTCAACATGGCTTTTGTAAAGGGGAATTATGCCTCAATAATTTACTAGAATTCTTTGAGGGAGTCAACAAACATGTGGACATGGGTGATCCAGTGGATGTAGTGTACTTGGATTTTCAGAAAGCCTTTGACAAGGTTCCTCACCAAAGGCTCTTAAGCAAAGTAAGCAGTCATGGGATAAGAGGGAAGGTCCTGTCATGGATCAGTAACTGGTTAAAAGATAGGAAACAAAGGATAGGAATAAATGGTCAGTTTTCACAGTGGAGAGAAATAAATAGTGGGGTCCCCCAAGGATCTGTACTGGGCCCAGTGTTGTACAACATATTCATAAATGATCTGGGAAAAGGGGTAAACAGTGAGGTGGCAAAGTTTGCAGACAATACTAAATTACTCAAGCTAGGTCCAAAACTGACTGTGAAGAGTTCCAAAAGAATCTTGCAAAACTGGGTGACGCGGCAAGAAAATGGCAGATGAAGTTCCATGTTCATAAAGGCAAACTAATGCAGCATCTCTGCTTGGTGTCCCCGTCAGGTTCCCTTTGTTTGACCCTTTGACCGCACACCTGTTCCTGTTATTTTATTAGTTGTCCCCCGAAATCACTTGGTTTCCAGATCCTGTGGATCCCCGCCTTAGGCTGTGGGGGGGAACCTTTAGCAGAACCTTTAGAAGCCCGCCCACTTCCTGGATCTCAATAGGACCTCAAACTAAACCCAAAAGATAAAGTGAATTTGAAACCAAATGGTTGTTTTAAAATACAAAATTGGAAATTTTCATTCAGAAAATGATAAAGCAGTCAGTGCATTTCAGCATTCTTAAACAGTTTTTCCTATTTTTTTTTCAAAATGATTTTTTTCACCAAACATTTCAGTTTTGTCAAAACAGCATTTTCTGATGGAAAACTGTTTTGACAAATATGTTCTGACCAGCTCTAGTC
Source organism: Dermochelys coriacea (assembly GCF_009764565.3). Classification (NCBI taxonomy): domain Eukaryota; kingdom Metazoa; phylum Chordata; order Testudines; family Dermochelyidae; genus Dermochelys; species Dermochelys coriacea. Next base: position 43,047,997 of record NC_050069.1, on the reverse strand, counting down.
TGAGCACAGAATGCAGGATCAGACCCTAGAAGAAGCGGAATGATTCTCTGTTGCAGTTCTCATTGCCTCAAATGGGTAGTGAGAGATGTTACTGTTATTTTGTCTCTGCTGATAATAGCTGTAGATTGTATAGACGAATGTAAATCGTGTTAAGATTTTAATCTGAAATAAGCTAATGTACTGTTCTTCACAAAAGGAAGAAAAATCTGATTTCAATCTTCAGTATTCCTTTAGTACATTACCATGATCAGTAAGTAACATGGGTTTATGAAGAACAAATCAAGCCAGACAAACTATTTGTCTTTTTTTCATTTAGTTGTAGTAATCAAGTGATAAAATAAGCAGGCAAAGGAAATGTGGTAGATTTAAGGTAGTCAGACATTGGTAAATTGTTTGATACAGAGTCTTGCAATTACATGGCTGTGAGCACTATCATATGGTTTAAAAACTGTCTGAAAGCCTGTTGGCAGATGCTAATGATAAACTGCAGTTGGAAAGAAGTGTGCAGTGGTTGTAGGAGGAAAATGTGCAAGGATTATTGCTGATCCTAAATTTATTTAATTACTTTATTAGTACTAGAAAAGAGAGTGCATTAATAATAAAAAAACACATTTCTGTATTTAGCAAATGATGCTAAGTTGTAGAAAGTGGCAAATGCATCAACAGTAGCTCCAGCAACTGTGCTGCCATAGGCCCAACAGACAATGTTTTCTATAGCATTTGATCCTGCAAGGTGCTGAGTGCCTAATGCAAGGTGCTCAGCTCCTATTCAAATCTGTTGGAACAGAGAGCACTCAGCTTCTTACTTGTTTTGCTGCTCTAGGCGATTGCCTGATCCTTCTCCAATGTAAACCAGTGAGGATAGAGAAATCTCATCTCCAAAGGGACCTTGAGAGGTTGGAAATATGGGCAGGAAACAGCTCAATTAGATTCAATCCAGAAAAATGCAAGCTAGTATATCTTTGGGAAAATAATCCTGACCACATATTCAGGGGAACAGAAATACTTGCACACTATTAAGTCTAAAAAGATGTAGGAGAGATAATAGATAGCAAATTAGATAGAATCTTGCAATACAATATGGTGGCAAAGACATAACTGTGGCTGTGGGCTGCATACATAAAGGCATCATGTCGCCAATAAGGGAGGTTATTTTCTCTTCCTATATTGCACAAGTGAGTCTGCTGCCAGATGGGAGTATTCAGTACAGGCTTGGGCTCCTCAGCACCAAAATAAGGTTCCTACTTTGGAAGGAATTTAGCAAAAATCAACAAAATGGATGAGGACCTAGAAGGAAATGAGAAAAGATTTAGAGAATTATATGTGTACATGTTGGCTGGTGATGACTGGGCAGGATGAGAATGGTATGAAAAGGCAGTTCAAACAAATCCAGGGCTTGCTGAAAAACTATTCAGCTGGGTTCCCTGCTTCTAAAGCTCCCCTCACACCTGCCCTAAGCTCCAGTGCTATGCCACCTGGTGGCAAGAGACATTTCAGACTCATGCATGACATGAGTTGGAATAGGTAATGGACCTCGTTATGATTTCACACCAATTTTACACCAGTTTCATGGAGTAACTCCTGATTTACACTGGTATAAATGCAATCCGTATGAGACTCAATGTACCTAATCTGTTGTGTGGTTGTAGAGAGTTAGATGAATAATGGTGGGATATTCCTTATTGAAACAGGAGAAGGGAATGACCTCCTGTAGGTGCAGGTTGGGCAGCATTGTCCAAACTGCCCTTGGCTCAGGCTGAATGAATTGCACAAACATAAGGTGGGAACAAAGTCTGTAGGGTTGTCCTGAGCTACTAACAAGAAGGGTACAATGAAATTCTGCAAATTAAAATGAAGGTTGAATAGAAAAAAAAATTCCTAACAGGGTTGACTGCTGGAATTGTCCCTAAGAAGAATATTGGAAACCCTAGCACCTAAGTCATTCCAAGTAGACTAGGCAGTGAAGGCAACTACACCCATGGATTCACCCAATAAAGACAGGTGGTATTTCTACCACAAGCTTCCTCAGAGTAGGGTAACACTAGGGAAGCCCAACTTTTGTTCTGCCATGGGTTCATAACAAGAGCCTATGGAAGATGCACTGAGGATGGGCTGAATCAGTGCCCCCACCCCCGGTTGCCTTAGTCATAACCCCTGTCTAGTCAGTGCAACTCATGTTTGGGCACATCAATTTCGTGTGGGTCTCCCAGTGGAGGGAAAGTTCTTGTTGCTTTCCCTAGCAGCCTACCCTTTACATGGACTTCCTGCCACTGATGCACTGTACTGAGTCTGCATTGGCAACAGCTGGCATAGATTTGGGAATTAATCTGTCCATGTAGTTAGTGGTTCATACATCGTGCTAGAGTATACCTAGCTCTAGGATATTTATTGTGCACAGGTATTGCATTAGTAATTTTCCATATTTCACAGACTAGAGCTGGAGATTCAAAATCTTACTCCTGCAGTTGACTGAACTCTGAAAGAGTTCAGATTAGTTTCAAATTTTGTGGCTCAGACCAAACTAGACCAAGATCACCAGACTTGCTATCAACATTGCAAAATTAAATGAATACCACAGCTATAAAAAATTATCCAAGGGGACACTGAAATTTATTCTTGGGGAGCTGAGGTGAGTAAGAAGAAAGCCCAAGAAGAGACAGGGACCGAAGACTGAGTTCTTCAATGCCATTTTTAATTAGTCTAATTTGGCTATTTTCTGGATAATTTCTAGTCTGTGCAATATGGAAAGTTGCTAATATAATACCTATGCATAATAATATGCTAGTACTGTATATGATCTAGCACTATGTAACTATAGATATATATATTGTGTTGTGTGTTCTAGACAGCCTAAAACCAGAACTAGACTGCATTCAGAGTATTCTAACACCTAATTATCGATCCACTCCTAATATCGGCATTGTCTTGATACAGTGGGAAAGGAGGCTTTCTCTTTTACATCCATGAATACTTCCCACATGAATATTTGGGGCTGGATTTAATCCCAACATGTAGCCTTGGACACAAGATATATAAGATAACACTATCAAACAGGAAAGAGCTATGTTTGATATTTCCTATTCTGAAATCGTGAACATACATTACTTTTACAGTGGCAGAAAATATGGTTTGGAGACATTTAAACAGAGACCTCAGCTGAAAGAGCTTGCAATAACTAGAATCTTTTTTAAAAAACCAACCAACTCTAATTAGATGCCTTCATGTTAAATCCTGAAATGCATTTTTTGGTCCCCTTGTTTCCAAGATGGTATCACCTGGAAAAAACATGCAGCTTGTTTTTTGTAATAGATATGAACTCAGATAGTAAGAACTGCATTATACTAGCTGCTTTGGAACTGGTGGCAATGTTGATGCAGTGCAAGTGGTTGACTCTTATACAAGGGACTTTGTGAAAAACACCAGACGTACAGTTTCCATGCACACAATGGAGAATCTAACAGCCTCTTGTTAAACATCTGAGCCAAACTTTTTGAATATTATGGCCAGATAAACAGTTGCTGCTTTCCCTAAAGCCTCTGTTTGATTAACTGACCCTGAAGTTCCATTACTAATTCCTTAGTGAGAACAATCTGTGGTCTGAGGAGACAATGCTTCTTAGTGCATTCACAAGTTGCAAGTTCACCAATATCCTTGAGGCAAAAAAATGCAATCTTGAAGGCAGGTTTCAATTTTAACATAATTTGATTAATTACTACAGTACATACTTCCTTCATTTTATACTCTTTGCTATAGTGGAAATAATTAAAATAGTCCAGAACATTGTCTTCCCCCATCACACTAAATGTACAATAAATACATAAAGTGTGAAATATGAGAAGTTAATTCTTAAATTCAGGGGTTTTTTTTGCTGGGAACAGGTTTCTCCTATTCAACTCACTGTTTCCCCACAGGATCTTACTATTAGCCTCTTTGTCAAGTGAAATTGAGGAAAAATGTCCTCCCTGTGACACAACTGCCCTGTCATGAGAAAGTTCATGAACTTGTCTCATATTTGCAACAGCAGCCAAATTACTGCAGCAAATGTGGATGGTACATTTTTATTCTGTTTGTTTTTAATATAGCCATACAACTGAATTTGAATGATTGAGTGCAAATACATACCTTAAAATATATGGTAACTAAATTTGATGAGTAGGTGGAACAAGCAAAACACTGACATATAAACTGTGTGTATGGGAGATGCACAGTATTACCCATAATATAAATGTCAATACTCCTGATCATATCTAATATATTCCAAAGTATGTGTTTGGTTTGCATGCTGCATTATCCCTTTATTATTTGAGATTTGGAGTGGTGAATATTAGCCCTCATGAAGGTGAGCCAACTAAAGGCACTGGCAAAGGGCACTGTAACGGGGTACACACTACACCCCTCCGGATTTGGCCTCTTGGCCCCTCTCCTCCATGAATCATGGACACTTCAGTCTTGTGCAACACCCCTGTTCTTTATTCTGTGATCAATTCCCCACCACCAGTTTCCAACTATATACAGGCTTGCTACTGCCTGGCCTACACAGGCCTGGCCAACAACAGACTAGAAGGCGCCTACTCCCTCTGAGCCTGACCTCTTAGTCTCTGCCTCCCCTTTCTTTCACTTCCTTCCAGCCTTATAGCTCCTGCTAATGAGGCTGGCAGGTGTAGTCAGTTACCAGGCAACCATAGGATGGTTCACCCAGCCCCAATCTATTTGCCCTGATTGGGGCTGGAGAGGCAGGAGCTGGTTAAGGGCTTCTTCTGCAGCACCCTGCCACAGGTACCAAGAACACAGGCAAGTGCTACACAAGATTTCACACAAATGTCTGCCCCTCTGCCTCAGGCAGATTTGAAGCACTCCTGTGAATTGCCTTTTGAACTTCTGGTCAGAAGGCAGTCAGTGGTGTGAAATAGTTTAGCCGTTTTTTTCAGGTGGACTCGTGTCCGCTAAGGATTGGGATGAAATCCTGAATGTCTTTGAATCCTAGTACTAAAGGCAGCATGCTGAGACATGAACAAAGTTTTAGAAATCATGTCCCAGTTCACCCCTAGCTCTGCCATATACTTTCTGGGTGGCTTTGGACAAGTGACATCACAGCCTTAGTTACCCTATCTGTAAACTGGTGATAATGATACCTACCTACCTACTACATGAGGTGGGGTGGGGGAAATGTGCTGGGTAATGAATTAATGTTTTTCTAGTGTTTTGAGCATATAGAACACTGTATGATAGTGAAATATTCATACGAAATCATGAAAGAGTACAGCATTAATCCTCCCACTCTCAATGCAGTATCATTATTTTACCTAGTTGTTATTTTAAACCAAATTCTACAAAAGCTGGAAACATTTATAACATATTCACCTCCCCCTCCCCACCCCAACTTTCAAAGCACACATGCTCTTTTGGGATGTTTCCCACTGTGAATAGCACCTGCACTGAACTGGTATTGGTGAGCTGTTTGTTTTAATAGAGAAGGCAAAATGAAGTGTTACTTTTCTTTTAGGCTACATTAAAGGGAATACTATTAGAAATGCTTGTCCTCTAGCCAACATTTTAAAGAGTTATATATGTTTTGGTGTACATCTGTCTGTGTTTGAATTTGTTCCTCTTGTCTGTGAGTGATCACACATCGCTCATGGCAGAGCCAAATGAGACATGGTTGTGAAATGTCCATAGTGAGTATTGTTTGTTTTTAATATATTTTATCCAGTTTATGTAATATCTAGGTTATAATGTTTTTACCGGTGTTGTACTTTATAATTCTGAGCACCTTGACCTGGTTGTACTTTTTGACTTGGACTACTATTATAATATTTGAGGAATTTGGAAGCTTGATCATATCTTGAACACTATCTAGACCCTGATCCTCCAGCAACTGGGCTTGCATGGGTGTACTCCTGCAGCCCCGTGGAGTTTAACTGATCTCACTGGGACTCTGCACAAGTGCAAAGGTCTGCTGAGAGGACCTGATGGCAGGACTGGGACTTTAAATCTGCTAGGGCATGATGTTTTTAACATCTGATGGCATCAGCCTAGTTCAGCATTCTCAAACAGGATCGTGACCGCTCAGGGAGTCACAAGGTGGTTATATGGGGATCATGAGCTGTCAACTCCATGGAGCTGACAGCCCCAAGCCGCCATTAATGAAATTAACCTCTGCCCATTTCTAATTTATAAGTGGGGGGTGTCACAGTCAGAGGCTTGCTGTGTGGAAGGGGTCACCAAGATAAAAAGTTTGACCACTGGTCTAATTTCTAGTGGGCAGAAGTCTACATCACAAAAGCCACCTTTACAACTGGTTGATACCCTTATAAGCAATCTCCACGTGTTAGAAGAATAATGGTTTAAAAACTTTCCATGAATGTTCATCTGAATTTGAAAATGATTCTTGAAAAACCAAAAGGGATACATTCAGGAAATGGAAGGAGGGGCATGTCATCAAGGAAGTACACATGGGGATAGCTCAAGCGTGTAGGGAAAAAATCAGAAAAGCCAAGGCAAAGAATGAGTTACAGCTGGCAAGAAATGTTAGAAATAACAGGAAGGGGCTCTTCAAATAAGTCAGATGAAAATGAAAGATCAAGGATGGTATGGGTCCACTGCTCAATAAAGAAGGTGAGCCGGTAATGAAAGATGATAGGAAGGCAAAGCTACTCAGTGCCTACTACGCATCAGTCTTCTCACAAAAAATAACGCGTGACCAGATGACTAGCGAAGTTACCATAGACAATAAAGGGGAAAAGATGCATATTGGGATAAGTAAAGAACATGTCAGAGATCTTCTGACCAATTTGAATGAATTCAAATCAGGTGGGCCGGATGCTATTCACCCAAAGGTACTGAAGGAATTAATAGAAGAAATTTCAGAGCCACTGGCAATAATATTTAAACTCATGGATGACAGGAGACAGTCCTAAAGATGGAAGAAGGGGTAACTTAGTGCCCAGCTATAAAAAGGAGGGAAAGGAGGAGTCGGGGATCTATAGACCAGTCAGACTGACTTCGATACTTGGGAAGCTATTAGAGCAATGTATAAAACATTACCCTGGAGGATGAAGGTGTAGTTACTTGCAGCCAGTATAGCTTTACCAAGAACAAATCATGGCAAACCAGCTTGATTTCCTTTTTTGACAGGGTAACTGATTTGATGGATGGGGGAATGTGGTGGACATAATTTACCTAGACTTCAGCAAGGTTTTTGACACAGTTCCACATGACATTCTGATAAGTAAGCTGGAGAAATGCAGGCTTAACAGAACTACCATTAAGTGGATACATAATTTGTTAAACAACCACTAACAAAGAGTAACTATGAATGGAATGATGTCAGATTGGAGGGAGGTCTCAAGTGGAGTTCCACAGGGATTTGTTATGGGTCGGTGTTGTTTAACATCTTTATGAATGACCTGCATGTAAGTATAGAGAGCATACCGATCAAGTTTGCAGATGACACTAAGCTAGGTGGGGTTGCCAATACTTTGCAAGACAGAGCTAAAATTCAGAGGGATTTTGATGCATTGGAGAACTGGGCTGTAGACAAATATAAGATGTTACACTTAGAGAAGAAAAACCAAATGCACAAATACAAAATGGGGGGGGGGGGGGGAAACTGGCTTGGCAGCAGCACTGCTGAGAAGCACCTGGGAGTTTTGATGGCTCACAATCTCAACATGAGTCAGCAATGCGATGCTGTTGCAAACAAAACAAACAAACAAACAAAAAAAACCAAATGCAATTTTAGGTTGCATTAACAGAGGCATAGCCTGCAAATCAGAGGAGGTAATAGTACCGCTCTTCTCAGCAGTGGTTAGGCCTCAGCTGAAGTACTGTGTCCAATTTTGGTTACGAATATATAGAAAGGATGTGGAGAAAGTAGAAAGGATCCAGAGGTGAGTGACAAAAATGATCAAAGGGATGGAATGCAAGCCATATGAGCAAAGGCTGAACAGGTGTCAGGGATGTTCTTGCCCTATTGCTAAATGGGAAGGGGTCCCAGAAAGAGGAGAGGGGAGGAGTGCCCCAGGTTGTTCCTGGTGTGGAAAAGATGGAATGCCCCTGTTATAAATTATTCAAGAAACGTTTCTGGGAGCACACTTCGGCTTGTTGGGTTACTCACAAATTGCTGCAGGTATTTCTTCAAGAAGTCAATATTCAATATGCACACAGTTTCTGTAGCATGAGCATGGTGCACTTCTGATCCCTTGTTGGCTGGGTTCAGGTGAGAATACTGTCCCTCCCCTTGTCTGAGGCCCCACCCCCTGTTCACTCCATCCCCCCTCCCTCCATCACTCACTCTCCCACACTCACTTTCACCAGGCTGGGACAGGGGGTTGGGGTGCAGGCTCTGGGAGGGAGTTTGGGTGCAGAAGGGAGTGTGGGCTCTGGGGGGGGGGGTTTGGATGCGGGAGGGAGTGAAGGGTTGGGCTTTGGAAGGGGGTGTGGGAGGGGGTGCAGGGTGTGGGATCTGGAAGGGAATTTGGGTATGGGATGTGTGCTCTAGGCTGGGGCAGGGGGTTGGGGTGAAGGAGGGGACCAGGGGGTCTATGCTTACCTCGACTGGCTCCCAAAAGCAACTGGCACACCCCTCTGGCAGTGGCTCCTAGGCCCAGGAGGTCTCCAAGCACCGCTGGCCAATGGGAGCTGTGGAGTTGGCGCTTGGGGTGGGGGCAGCACATGGAGACGCCCTCCCCAGGGTCTGCAGGGACATGCCAGCCACTTCTCAGAGTAGCACGGAGTGAAGGCAGGCGGGATATGTGCCTTAGCCCTGTTGCACTGCCGGGGGGCCTCCGGGCCTTTTAAATCACCTAGGCCCCTGGGCAATTACCCCCTTTGCCCATCCTTGTCAGCGGGCCTGATACTAATGGTTTGAAATTGCACCAAATGGCTATAATCTAGCACTAGTGCCCAACAGAGCTCCTTGATGATACATCTGTGTTGGACCTGGGCTCTGTGCCTCTGCCCTGTCCCCCTCCCTTGGCATAGGGGGCATGGTGGGGAGGGAGGGAACAGAACGATGCTTGGCAGCCAATCTTGCCCTACTAGGGGGTTCATTAAATACCCTGCATCACTGGCACAAATTAATGCTGTCCAGTAGCAGCAGTTCAGACACACAGCTCCCTGAGCCCTAACCCCAAACTACCCCGCTCCAGAACAAAGCTCCAATACAGCAGAGAATTAAGCACATTGGTGAGAATGACACTGGAATACTACATACAGATCTGCTGTCCAGATTTTTAAAAGGATCTTGACAATTGGAGAAGGTGCAGAGAAGAGACACAAGAATTATTCGCGGACTGGAGTAAATGCTTTACAGTGAAAGATTTAAAGAGTTCAATCTGCTTAGCTTACCAAAAACAAGATTGAGAGGTGACTTTGATTATAGTGGTATAAATATCTTCATGGGGAGAAAATACCAGGGATTAAAGGGCTCTTTAGTCTAGCAGGGAAAGGCAGAACAAGAACCAAAGGATGGAAGCTGAAGCCAGACAAATTCAAATTAGAAATTAGGTGCACACATTTAATAGTGATGCTGGTTAACCACTGGAACAAAATACCTAGCTAAGTCACAGATTCTCCATCTGATTGATGTCTTCAGATCAAGACTGGCTGCTTTTCTGGAAGTTATGTTTTAGCCAAACACGAGGTATCAGGCTTAATATAGGGAGAACTGGGAATAAATTATTGGCCTGTGATATACAGAAAGTCAGACTAGATGATCCCTTCTGGTCTTAAACTCTATGAATCTATGGTCATGTCTACTCTGCACCTGGGGGTGAGCCTCAGCCCAGATCCATAGACGCATTTTAGTGAGGCTTGCACTAGCCCCCTAAAACTAGTGTGCTGGTAAGGCTTTGACCTTGTGGCTCCAACTGGAACTCAGGAGTCTACACAGCTATTTTTAGAGCACTAGGATGAGTGCTGCTAGCACAAGTCTGTGCACCCAGGCTAGGAGGTTCTATCCTAGACACAGTGCAGACATGCCCCCTAAAATACGAATGATTGCAAGCCCTAGTACGCTCATGAACAATGGATTCAGTTCACCTCCAGGACTCCTTTTAAATAAGTTGCAGCACCCAGTCTGGGTAAATTGGCTTGGAGAGGAAAGGTGTTGTTATAAGCCTGCACCTCCATTGGGAATCCTGGGCCTTTCAGATCAGGTCCCGACGTGAAGAAGGCCATCTGGAAGGGGGCAGAGCCAGCAAACTGGGAAATGCACTGATTCAGTGCCTATCTGGGCAAGCTCAGCTGGAACTCCTATGAAACTCCTGACAGATTTTAAAGCTGCCACACCGGGGTAAAAAATCTCTCCCAGCACAGCTGTCTCAGCAAGTGCATGGGAAAGCCAATTGCAAATTCCCTGCTCCTCGAGCCCAAAGGATGACTCTGGCCTAGGGTCAAAAAAATATAAAACAAACATAGATATCAAATACATGTCACAATAACTGGTTCTTATTAAGTTTAACTTACATAGTTGCAACAAAGAGTTCTGTTCAACTGTAAGCAGATGTATATTAATAGGTGGATTTCAAACAGTTAAGCACAGATATCTCACAAATGTATTTTGGCAACCAATTCCACAAAGCAATACTTATGATAGAACATGCACAACAACTATAATATTTCAGTAGGGATTTAGAAATAGATGAGATTTACTATTGGAGAATGAAAACCAGGATTTGATGTTTCAGTGTATGGGGAGTTAAGCGTTTGGCTGAGTGAGCAGAAGTAACACTGAAAAGCTTTCAACATTAGAAAAAGAATCTTGAACTCAACTCCCTTAACTGGAAACAACTGAAGAGAGTTATGGGAATTAATGAAATTCTAGTGATTTCTTTAAATGTGCTAGCATTTAAGCTTCTGCATATTTGCACACTTATTGCTTCTGTAAATAACAAAATTCCTACTGTTTCTGATTCTGATCTCAAGTCATACCTCATTTATATGGGATTAATTTGATTGACTTTAATGGAGTTGCTCCTGATAAAGGCCCATAGAAATGAGAAATCAGGAACACTGATTATCACCAGCTGTTAATCGACATAGCTCTATTGACTTCAGTGTCACTGGCACTTCAACAACCAAATTAACATTATGGGGCAAATTCTGACCTCAGTTTCACCCTATGGAACCTCTGTATTGACTTGGTAACAGCTAAATGGAACTTGGAGGGAGGAGCACAGGTTGCAGGAGGGAAGAGTTTAGAGAAGACACCAGGAGTCCAGTCTCTGTTCACATGGCTGAAATGCTAGCTGCAGTTGCAGCATTGCTGTAAATGTCCATCTTAATAAAGAGGCAGTTTGGTTTTAAAATCATGAAGTTCTCTTCTTTTATTACCCATCACACAGTGGATGAAACAGCTTTAAGTGGGGTAAAAGTCAAGGTGGAATTTGCTCCATTAAGCAGCTATGTTAGCAACTTTGGTTTTTCTTTTAATGGAGCTTCACTGATTTATGCCAGCTGATATCTCATCCACTTACTTCAGTGGAAGCCAGTTTGGGTCCCAATGCAAATTCAAGGGATAAGGAATAAAATATAGACATATTTGGAGGCTGGGAGAAGGGTGAAGTCCATGTAAAAATAGTTTTAGGTCTTGTCTAGAGTAGGGCGGTTTGCACTGGTGTAACTATATCAAGAATTTAAAAATTTGAGGCCCACAGATACTACAGCAATGGGAGCTATTAATGGAAGTAAGAAAATTACCTCTCTGATAAATGAAAGTGAAAATTTAGACCTCATAACAAAAGGCAGTTTTGTTAAACGGATATTTTAAATCAGGATTTACTAGAGCTGGGTAAATACTGCGAAACATTTTCTGTGATTCATCCACATTTTTAAATTAATTTCCTTTAATTGTATTCACACACCTCATGCATTTGCTGTTTGTGGATATTTTAGGGAACATATTTCCTAGCCAGTACATTCATGGAAATCATTCATTTTAACCAGATCTGTCAATGAAACTAAGTGTATGCATTAGGAATCTTATTCTGGGAGTTACAATCAACCATGTGATCTATATATCCACTCAAAACTAACAAATACAACTCAGATTGTGAATATCAACTATTCCCAACAAAACTGCTCATGAGCAGTCAATAGGCCAAGAATTATTCACAGAAATATTCAACAAATAATTTCAAATAAAGAATAGTTTGAGAAACTCTAAACAGTTCACAGACATTTTGCAAACAGCAAAAGAGGCAAAGTTCATCTAATAAATTATTCACTATGCCTTATTTCCCCAGCTGTAGATTTTACAGTGCTATAGAGTGGAAAGTTACACAACAGATTCTCATGTGCAATAGAAGAGGAATTCCATCCTGAGCAAATAGCAATTTCAAGGGTTGTAAAAAGATTAGAAGCCCTTTAAATTAGACAGAGTTTGAGTTGTGAGCATTGGATAACTTGAATCCTTGAGTTTTAAAGGAAGCAAGAATAAAAATTATAATGAGGTCTTTACTAATAAATGTAGGTATTCCTGTCTAGGAGGATTAGAACATGCAGACATAATACACATAATTCAGAACAGGTAGCAACAGGCCAATTAGTTTCACATTAGTATTAAGGATATAACTTTAAACAATTTTAAAGGATTTGGTAAGGGAACCAAATGAAAAGTGTAACTTTATTAGTAATATCCAATATGGTTTAATAAGGGATAGGTCATATTTAATTAAGTGACTAATTACTTTTTAAGATATAGTTGTCATGGTAACGATGGAAAGGCACAGATATTATACACTTGAATTTTTGAAAGGCATTGGGTAAAGCTGATTCTCAGAGATTACTAACTAAGGGCAGTGGTGAGCTGGAGCCGGTTCGCACCTGTTCGCTAGAACCGGTTGTTAAATTTAGAAGCCATTTGAGAACCGGTTGTTCCATGAAGGACACCCGGTTCTAAAAGGGCTTCTAAATTTAACTGGCCAAAAGTGGCGCCTTAGGCACCGACTCCATGAGTGCTCCAGAGCTGGAGCACCCAAGGGGAAAATTTGGTGGGTGTAGAGCACCCACCAACTGCTCCCTGCCACACCCCCAGCCCCAGCTCACCTCCGCCTCCTCCCCTGAATGCGCCGCCCCGCTCTGCTTCACCGCCCCCTGCAGGCTTCCCGCAAATCAGCTGTTCGCACGGGAAGCTGGGACAGGCTGAGAAGCAGGCAGCAGCTTCCCGCTCAGGCCCAGGGAGGCGGAGGTGAGCCAGGGCGGGGGGGGACACGAGGAGGGCCGCCCGCGCCGCAGCAGGTAACTCGGGGGGTGGGGCGCGCGCAGGCAAACCACTCCCTGCCCCAGCTCGCCTCCGCCACCCTCAGCCTGAGTGTGAAGCCGCCGTCACCTGTTTCTCAGCCCTCCCAGGCTTCCCGCCGAACAGCTAATTCACGGGAAGCCGGGAGGGGAGGGGGCGGAGAAGCAGAGCGGGGCAGCACGTTCAGGGGAGGAGGCGGAGCGGAGGTGAGCCGGGGCCGGGGCTGGGGTGGGGAGCTGCCAGTGGGTGCTCTCTGCACCCACCAAATTTTCCCCGTGGGTGCTCCAGCCCTGGAGCACCCAGGGAGTTGGCACCTAAGGCACCACTTTTGATGTGATCAGTGCGGGAGCGGCCGCTCCCCCTGCTCCCCCCCAGCTACGCTCCCCCGCCCCTAGGAGCCAGAGGGACCTGCCGGATGCTTCCAGGTAAACACCGCCGGGACTCCCCACCTCGCCCCCTGGCAGGTGCCTCTGGCTCTTAGGGACAGGGTGGGCACCCACTACGGTGGCCCACGAGACCCTCCTGCCAGGTTCTGGGGGCAGTCAGGGGAAAGGGGAGGGGGGTGGATGGGACAGGGGTCCTGGAGGGGGGTGTCAAGGAACGCGGGGGGGGTTGGATGGGGCAGGAGTCCCGGGGGCCGGGCGTGGGCAACGACCCCCTCATGGAGTGAGGAGGGAACCCGTTGTTAAGATTTTGGCAGCTCATCACTGATGAAGGGTTTTGAAACTAGCTTATCGGAAAGAAAACTGGGTCAAAAAATTTGTTAGTCTCTAAGGTGCCACAAGTACTCCTTTTCTTTTTGGGTCAAAAAAGTAAGCGGTTGTAGGTTTTTAAAACCAGATTGATTAGTGATTCTTTCTAAGTATACACCTTGTCAAAGCCCAACAGTGCAATAGTCTATGGACTCATAATGCAAACAGATATATTTATATTAAGGAGCTATAGAAATGTACACAAATAACATCAACAAATCAAAATATTAAAGATGAAAGTTTAGAGGAAAGCCCTAAGGCATACAAGTCTTTATTAATACAGAGTTTAAAAAAGAGGGTCCAATTATGTCCTCAGATATAGTACATAATAGTGAACTTGTACTGAGCATTGTATGACTCACACTGAGATTAATGTGAATCCAACCTCTGTACTGTTACTGAAAATGGAATTAGATCAAGATATATTAATTTTCTGAATTTATGGTCTCAGCTGGTGATGTCCATGTATGCAATAGAGACATCACAATAAAAGAGTGAATTCAAGAAAAATGAACCAAGTCTTTGTGGTTTAATGATGCTTCAATTTCCCTTGCTCATGTAGTCTATGAAGGGTAGCTACATTCTTATGTACTGTACAGTAAGTCTTCCTGTTGTCATTTATTATATTTCCATTTTTCTATATCTGCAATGTCCCAGATTTCAGTGTCCAATTCTTCAGTCTTTTCCCACTCTGCTGACATTGTACAACATGCAGCTAACAAGAGCTGGTAGATCATCTTTCCTTCTTGTATAAAAGAGATTCTTAGTCAAAACAAGAAGAAAGACTTCTGGAACCTACAGAAGATCAACTCAAGTTATTGATGAGAATATAACAAAAGAGAAAAATCCAAAAGCCCCAACAAAAGTGAAAGAATGATTTCCCCCATATCCACAATTCTGACATTACTTATTAAAGGTGGTCCCATATATTCTATAAAGCTCCAAGGAACGGGTAACAAAGAACCAAATTTGCAGCTGGTATAAATTGGTGTAGCTTCATAAAAGTCCATGCAGCTATTTCAGTTTACACCAGATGAGGTTCTGGTCCAGAGAATATCTGAGTGTTTTTCTGTATCTTTGTACATGTGGACATCTTTGTACAAGCTGCTCTGCAACAAATTGGATGCTACCACTGAAATGAGAATGGCGTTTCTAATGCTTTCTTCCAGGATTGCATATATTTCTCTGTATGTTACCCCTCTGTTTTCCCATGAATTCAATATTTATCTCTGAAGTGTTACCTTTTGTGTTTCAAATTAAAATGGGTTTACCCACTGATTTTCTGTTTTCTTTTTATGTGACAAATTGTGTCAACTGATTATGCTGATGTAGGAAAGGATCGAAATTATGATCTGTTGTTTTAATCATAGGAATGGTTGTAAATGTTTCTTTAAAGAGATGGTTCCAAGAAGTTACACCAGTGCTTTTCCAGCTGGCAATGCTAGAACCCTTAATAGCTTGTCGGAAGCTAGCTGTATCCTTTGATAAAGGATAAAGGAGAAGGAAATGTTAGCCATCTGGCTGTACTAGAAGTGGCAGTTTTTCTAGATGAAGAGAAGTTATGAGAAGAGTTACCCTGGGGTTCAGTCTAGGTACATTTGGGGCCAAATTCTGTAGTTATAAATTCTGGTGTAAATTACACATCAAGTGTGAATTGGTCAGAGAACAGGTGTAGTGGGTGAGTGATAAAGTATCATAACATTTACTGATGTGTACACTCATATTATAATTGACATTCCAAAGAGGGAGCAAAAGATGTAGTGGGAAAAACAACAGGAAGGTGAAAGAACTTTATCTTGCACCTTCTTTTTAGTTGTTAGGCGTGTAAGTTACACTCCTCTTTCACACAGACTGCACAGCAAATTGGAGCAAACTATACTGTTCCATCCCTCATACCCACTTACGCTCAACGGCTTTCATGGGAGTTGCACATGCTTACAGTAGGTCTGAGTTTGGCCCCTTTCCCTTCATATGTATTTAGAAATTATTTAGATTAGAGCTGTGCTCAAACCAACATCTCAGATCCAAAAACTCTTAGCCTTTGTGTAAGTGAGAATATTAAAAAATAGAAGATTGGTCCTGAGCTCAAAATCAGGAGGAAATACTATTATCATCTTCCAAAGGATTTGAACACCACCAATGCCCAGATTAGCAAAGCAGTTTGATAGAAATTAATGTTAAACTACAAGTGTAGGGACAAAATAATCAAATTATGGAGTATTATGGCATAATGTACAAAGAAAAAGATAGTTAAGATTACTAAATAGTTTTGTTAGCTTGCTAATGATTTTGTGAAAAATTCTCTTTTTGGGCTGAAATTTTCCATGTCTAGTTTCTGGCCAAAGGTGAATTATTTGAAGAGTTTGAGGAAACTTTGTGGACATTATTGAGTTGTGTGTTGAAATAATAATAATTGTCATACTTTTCACACAGAAAATGATAGACTTTGGATCTTGACATATAAATAAAAATAATCTTCATGGAGGAGAATATACATGATCCATGTGAAAAAAACTTGGTCGCAAAAGTTATGATCACTTGAAAATTATTTATTGAATGTTCACAATAACAATAAATAATAATTTTAAAACCCCACAAGGTCTGTGTTCACATTTCTAAATGGATGAACTGCACTTGCATGCATTTTCTCTAGGTGCACACTTCACAATATATATTAATGAGATGGTAGCTATTGCTACTAGAATGCAAATTTCTGTGCAGATGCAGTCAGTCTTCGGTGCCTGTTATTTCTACACAGTTGCAACATTCTAAGCATGTTAGCTAACACACTGTTTCACGGTAAGCATGTTGGCTTGACTGTGGGCCTTATTCACACTCTGTTACAACAGTTGTATGTCAGCGTAACTCCATTTATTTCAATGGAGTTACACTGTGTAAACTAGTGTAATGTAGTAGTGACCCGTGCCCTTAGTATCTCCATGCCTTTTTTCCTTGTTAACTGTATCCCTTGATTGATGCAGTACAATATTATTATAAGCCTTAAAAACATAAGGATTTATAAAGTATATACAGGGTGTAGTCAAATGCTGCTTTCAGAACCTCGGACAAAATTAATCCCTGGTGTCATTCCATTAGAGTCACTGGGGTGGATTGTGACCACACCATAGTAGGCTGGGGAAGAATTCCTCCTAGGACTGATACAAGAAGCTCTAGCCCCCTGCCAAGTTCTGGCATAGGGGGTGGATTGGTGGCAGCAAGGGCCATGCTTGTAGTGCTCAGTGCTATGGAGATTCTGGGCCACAACACAGCCCATAGGTGGCATGGATAAAGTCATTGTAAGTTGGAGTAGCTGCTAGGGCTGCTGGACTATATGCCAGTTACCATTTTGACCCCTGCAGCAGCCCAGAATCTAGATGGCACAAAAGTGAATTTGGAGCCAATTTTGTCCTCCTCTTCTTCTAAGCTGTGCCTTCCATGCTGCATCTCTCAGGAGATCTAGTCCCCTGGAAATACACCAGGGTGTCAAGGAGCAGGCTGCAGCAGGGTCAGTCTTCTACTGACACTCTGGGCATAGCTGTTCCTGACGGGGACTGCCTGATGGACTGCACTTTCTGACTGGTGGAGGGTTGAAGCTAAGCTACTACTTGAACTTGCTGGCTACTCAACAGGTTCCACACCGCAGCTGTGCTAGAACTGCTTCCTGTGCCTGGTTTTGCTCCCATCCGGCATGTGCCTGCTTCTGCCCAGCCTGCCCCAACCCTACTTTTTTCCATCTTTGACACCCCTGGCTCTGACCTCCTCTTTCCTCCCTGCCACTCTGCTTCACGACTATGTCTCTGGCTCACACACTGGAAATCTGATTCTTGGCCCTGATTCTTGATTCCAGGTCACCTCAGCTCTGCTCTATGTCCAGGTCACCCCTCCCCCACCCCATGGCTCTGACCATTAGGCCTGACTGCTCACATCCCAGTTGTGATCCTGACAATTTGAGCAGTCCTAAAGAGAAAGACCAAAGATTGGACTCAGTTCCAAGGTTGACCCCCATTAAGGCCTTCCTCTTCTGGGCATCTTGCAGAGGCAGCAGACCCAGATCACGGACCTGCAAGTGCAGACCTCACTAGCCAGGGTTCAGGTCCCTTGGGAACTGGTGATTCTGCTTCCGGATCAGTTTGTTGGTAACCACGGGAACCAATAAGCGTGGCTTATTCACACCCCTGAGCGACATAACTTATACCAACTTGAGCTGTAGTGTGTACATTGCCCTAGATTTTATTCAGACATATAACATTCCTATTCAGTGTAAGAGCATCTCTGATTTGGTGAAATCCGTTGATGGGTCCTTTATCTCCTCGGGCCCAGTTATTCACCAAATGACACTGCTGACTGTGATCACACTTCAGGACCACCAGTGGGCTCTACAGTTTGGACATCTGTGCCTCTCACTCCCCAGTAATTCTCAGCATTCCTTGTCTGGTTGCCCACAACTCATGCTTCCAGTGAGGATCAGATAAGATATGCTTTACGTCAAGATTCTGCCACCAGTCACATCTTCCAAGGTTGAGTGTCAGACCTGAACCTCCTCATGATGCAGTAGCTGAAGGAAGGATTTTGAAGGTAGCTGACACCCTTTCCAATACCCCCTCATCTGTTTCAAGTATTCTGAAGAAATATCAGGACTATGCTGATGTCTTTTATAAAAAGAGGACAGATGTCTTGCTGCCACATAGCAGTTATGATTGCCATATGAACCTGCAGCGCAGGGCTGACATTCCCTTTAGCCCTACCTATTCCCTCTCAAAACCAGAACTCCAGACACTCCAGAAATACCTCAGTGAGAATTTAGAGGAGGAGTTTATTCATCCTTCTACCTTTGTAGTGGGGGCTCTGGTCTTTTTTGCAGCAAAATAGCTCCCTATGTCCCTGTGTTGATTACCAAGCTCTATATACAGTGACAGTTTGAAATTGCCACCCTTTGCCACTTATTAATGAATTTTTTGAAAGACTGCACTTGGCTAGGTTTTTTTTTTTTTTCTAAACTGGAGTTTTGCAGCACCTACAATCTGGCTTATATAAGGGAAGGCAAAAAGTGGAAGACGGTGGTCCACACTCAATATGGGCATTTTGAATTTTTAGTTATGTTATTTGGACTATGTAATGGTCCAGCTACATTTCAACATTTCATGAATAATATTTTCTGGGGTATGTTGGACCAATTTGTTATTATTTATTTAGATCATAGTCTTGTCTTCTTTGAAAATCAGAAGCTACAGGAGCTATACTTTGGCCTTGTCTTTGACAGACTCCTCCAAACCAGAGAAATGCAAAATAGACAAGAACATTATTGAGTTCCTCATTTACGTCCGAGGGCCTAACAATGAACCCACAGAAAATGTTTTCCATCACTGGGTGGAGAGCTCCAAAGGATTAAACAGAGTGTCAGATTTTATGCTTCATTAAAGGATTCTCCTAGCCGGTAGCACCAATAACCACATTCCTCTGAACACTGGTTTGCTTTGTGTGGTCAAAGGAGGTACAGTCTCTGCCAGCTAAAGAGAGCCTTCACGTCAACTCCTGTTCTGGTGCATCCAGGCCGAAATTTTTACTGTGGAAGCAGATGCCTAGGACTCCATCCTTGAACAGATTGTTCATAGAAACTAAGCTCCAGTGAGAAGAATTATAATATCTGGGGCAAGGAGTTACTCGCAATTAAAACAACATTCGAAGAATGGACACATCTTTTGAAGAAGGCTCACCTCATGGTCCAGATCCTCACTGATCACAATAACTTAGAATGTCTTTGAATGGCCTATAGTCATAATCAACGTCAGATCCACTGGTTTCTTTTCCAGGTTTGATTTCATTGTTACCTATCCTCTGGGACATGAAACAGGAATGCAGATGCCCTTTCCTGCGAGGATGAATACACTGTGCTGGACACGGGTCCCTGAAATATTCTGCTACCCACAGGCAGCCCAGATCTGTCAGATCCTTGATACCGTGAATGCCCTGTTCAGCTCAGATTTCCATTTGCATGACGGTCTTCCCGTTGGCTCTGACATTCAGTTTCTGATGCCTGGCTCTAAGCCCTGGCTCTGCTACCGGACCATCCTCCAGCTCACCCATTGGCTCTGGCATTTGGCTTCTGAGCTCTGGCCTGATTCTTGACTTCAGCTCGGCTCTGCTCCTCTCTACCTCCAGGACTCGTTACCCCTCTGACTCCAGCCATTCGGCCTGACTGTGCATGTCATGGTCATGATCCTGACAAGGTGTGACTTTGGCTTCTAATCTTGTGAACATGCTAATACATTGATTTCAATTGTGCAGCTTAAACATTGCATGAATGTAAATTCTTTGTATTTAATACATGAAGAAGAGTGGTTATGAGGCACGTTGATCAAAAAGAAGATTTGGGAGTTACTGTGGAAATACCCTTTAAATCTTCTGTCCTGTCCATGGCTGCAGTTACAATGACAAACGGGCTATTATACAGTACTACTACACACTGAAGAAGAAAAGGGCTAAATAGAAATCTAAAGATCTATCATTACTACATAGGACACTAATTGAACCTAATCTGGAGTATTGTGTTCAGTTCAGGTCACTGTACAAGAAGGATCATACTGTCTTTGAAAGGCTATTGCATGGGACAACCAAATTAGTGTCAGGACTATGTTCTGTTCAATTACACCAGTGTAAATCTGGAGTGAATCCATTGATTTTCAGTAGATTTACTCCAGATTTACAACAGTGTACTTGAAAGCAGATCCTGGCCTAAGATGTCCACACAAAGAGTTCTGATAAGGAAAGTCTAATGACAGTGAATTTTTCCTTGCAAGACAGGCAAGATTGAGATCACCTAACAGAACAAAGGTCTTCAAGATTATGAAGGGGACTGATAAAGCTGATCAAGGTAAAACTGATAAGAACACTGTGAGGCCAGCTGGTTATCACATCTTGTTTTTTTAAAGTGTATGTTAATCATCTGATCCTACCTTTTTTCTTTGTCACATTACTATGTTAAGTTTTGTCCTCCAGAAGCAACTCTGAAGGTTTGATTCTGCTCTTACATTGTATTCATAATGATGCGACTCAAACCCATGACGAAACAGGGCCATCTACATGTTAATGCTGTTGTCTGTGTATACCATGTAGTGGGGGCGGGGGGAGAGGGAAAGCTGCGGATGCCCATCCTCTTGTCCTTCCCACACCTCCCAGAGGTGGTTCAGAGGAGAAGACTGTTACCAACTTGACTCAGCAACACCATTGTCTGAATGCCTGGGCTGTTCTTGCATGTCTAGAATCCAAATATTTACATGACCCTGCTCTATTTGTTTAGTGAAACATGATAAGACCACACCACAAGGTGGTATGGGATGGAAAACTAATATAGGCAGAGTGGTGAAAGAACCTGTAAACTGACTAGAGTAGCAAACACTTTTTAATTTTTTTCATTTTAAATTCAACCTCTTAAGTGTCTCTGGTAGTGCAACAAAAGGATCCCCAAACTTTCTGTATACTGCTGTAAAATTCCCAGCAGGTGGCTCTGCTGGGATGAAAATAATATTCACCAATCAATGTGCAGTGGCTACAGTAGATTGAAACAGGATGTGGAGCTCTCACTGCATTAGCCAAGGAGGCAGGGGGAGCTGTGGGAGAGAACTGCTTACTCAAACCAAGGAGAGGAAGGGGATCTGTGCTCCTCCCCCACACCTTCACCTACGGTTGCCAACAGTCTCATATTTTAAGGGATGTCCCTTATTTAAATAAAAAATTGCCTGTCCCATGCTAAATCAGTGTGGGGAGACCTTTTATCCTGTATTTCAACCAGGGGTATAGAACTGCCGGAGTGGTCTGGAGCATCGCTCTGGCACCTGAAATCCAGGATGGAGAGGCATTCTGGACTTCACTTTGCAAAGTGGCACTGACTGGCCACTTGATCTGACGCATGGGGTCACAAGGCCACTCAGACAGAGAGGCAGTTGGGCCAAATTTGAGTGGCATGGGTGATGGAGGGGCAGCCAAGCCAAATCTGAATGACATTGCTGATGTGGGGTGGCCAGGCCAAAGTTGAATGGCATTGCAATCTGGCACACGGAGTTGCACTGCTACTCAAATTTGGCCTGGCTGCCATGTGGAACCTGAACAGGAGCTGCAGTGACTGCCCAACCTAATGCCTGAGGCCCAGAGGCATCTGCAGTACCCAGAGCTGGAGAAAGAGCAAACCCCTAGAAAGGACATGGAAGGAGAACAGACTCACCCCCAGAGGCTCAGATCAAGACTGAGGACATCTGAGGTCTATCCTGTATTTCTGAAATGCAGTTTGGCAACCCTATTTTAACTCCTGCCAGTATGCAAATCTAACTCTGGGGAAAGGCTGCTGGGATTTAGCTGTGTACTATATGAAATGTGGTCTCATTTTGAAAATGTTATGAGAATGTTTTTGATCTATTTGGGAGACTTTGGAAGATTATGTGTAACAACAGGTTTTGCTGGCCCTTTACGGCAGGCTGTGGGTCCAGCACAGCTCTTGTCCTGGTTTCCACAGCAAAGAAATGACATCTTGGGGGTTTTAGTTCTCAGGGTACCTGGGAATTGCAAGCTTCTCAGTAAGGAATGCTGGGAAAAGAGGCAGCATATAAGCCACTTCCTTCTCAGTGTGTGGGAAGACCTGGAGGGGTTGGGAGTTACTTGTAGGGTGTCCACTGAGAAGCAGCATGCTGGGTCAGAGAGTCAAGATGGAAATATGGGGAGTGGTAGGGTATGGGGAACAGGAGCTTTCTAGACAAAAGTCCTTGGAAGAGCCTGGGAGACACTTTTGAGGAAGCTTGGGGAAAACACAAGGGAAGAAGCCTTGAAGGAATGGTAGGGAACCATGGGGAAAGGGAATTAAATACATACTTGGTACGTAGTCCACAGAAGAACAGAGCTGAGGGGGTTGGCTAGAGAGCGAGACAGATGTACCCTAGTTCTGATGGCTACATGAAGGTTGGGAACTTCCCTTTTGCCTCCTTGGGATGACTGGTGGGAGATTGCTGTTCTGCTCCAGAGAGAAGAGAAGAGTTAAGCAGGACTGTGACTGATCTATAAATGAAGGCCAGGCTTGACGGCAGCCATTAATAACTTTCAACATGATAATATGGTAGTTTAGCTAGTGTTTTGGTGAAAATTTGAGAAAGAACAGAATTACAGAAAAATCTTGGGAGAGAGAAGGAGCTTTCCTCAGGTATCTCCAGGTTTTGGGTCATTTGCTTTAAGAGGTAGGCATTAGGGGACAGATTTTTCAAAATAGTTCTGCACACTAGGTGCTGATTATAGCTGCTCAGAAATTTCCCAGTGCAACACTCTTCCACTGGAAAATGCAGATTCTTCAAAATTGAAGAAGTTCTCTGGGAATGTGTCAGTTTCAACAAAATTACATTTGAAACCAGCTTGGTTTCCTGCCAGTTCACCCACCTAGCCAGCTGCTGGACTTACAGACTCCTGGCTGCTTGCAGTCCACCTGGTGGGCTGATGGGTGCCCAGGCTCCTGACTCCTTGGCAGCCTAAATTTTCAGGCTCCTGGCTCCTTGATACTGCACTGTGGCTCCTTGGCAGCCTAGGGTTCCTGACTGTGAGGCAACCTGACAGTCCTGAGAGCCCCAGCTCCTGAGCTTCCCGAGCTGCCTGAGCTATCCAGCTCCTTGCCTGGTGACTGCTCTGCTGGGGCTTCAGGCAGCTTATGAATCCTCAGAAACATTAGAAAACATGGGCGGTGGGTATAATAGGCCAGAGGAGGCTAAGCCTCCCCTATCCTAGACCATGTCCCTATCCATGCTCCACCCCAAAGCTCTGCCCTCACTCCACTCCTGCGGCCTGGAGCTTGGGGCTTGGCTAGCCAGTGCCTGAGTCAGCCTGAGGGTTGGGTTGGTGCTTGGGCCGGACAGTGGCCCAGGGCATATCAGGCCTGTGCTTGGGGTTCAGGGCCGTTCAGCCAGAGCTTCTCCAGCCATGGTGGGGGGCGGGCTAGGGGCACCGGCAGGTAAGGGGGAGGGGGAAGGGCGTGGCCTCGGGTGGAAATGGGGGGTTCACCCACCACCCATGTTAGAAAAGGTCCAATGTCATTTTGATTTTTCTGAACTGAAATTTTGGAATTTCTTCTCCACAGGAAATGTTCCTCTTTCATTCCTTTTCAGAGCCATTTTCTTTAAAGATAGAAATTCCCCACAGAACAGAGATTCCAGTTTCTGGACAGCTGTAGTGTGGAAGGGGTTTGATTTTCTTTAACTCTGGCCCTGTTTGACCTGAGCCCAGGTACACAGAGAACCTCCTGCGTGGCCTGTGTCTCAGGTAGAAAAAGACTTCTGAGGAGAACGGAAACTTCTTTGCTGTTTTTCCTTCTTGGGCTCTCGCAGTGGGTGCTTTTGTGTACCAGAAAGGCAGTTGAAATATAGGTGGGCAATCAAATAGGTAACAGCACTACCATCTTGCAGAGCAAAGCGATACTGGACTCCCTGTTACCCGCCTCAGGGCTTCACCACTCCGTTCTGCAGCCTCTCGCACTGTATCTTGGCTGCCTTGCAAAATGATGTAAACTCATGGCACAGCTAAGCTACTCTCAGTCCCTTTTGGTTCTCTTATTACAGCAACCACATGGATCTCATTTATTATATGTATTACCGTAGCGCCTAGGAGCCCAATCATGGACCAGGACCCCATTGTGCTAGGCACCTCACAAACACAGAACAAAAAGACAGCCCCTGCCCCAAAGAGCCTACAATCTAAATATAAGACAAGAGACAACAGATGGATATAGACAAGGGAGAACAAGGAATAAATGAGACAATATTGGCCCCATAGGCAGTGGTCTCTGTGACTTTGGCAGCTTTGGGATAAGAGAACCAAATATCTTTCACTTCACAGTAGCATCTCTGCATAGAAGCAAGAGAATGAAGCAATAAGCCAGATCCCAAATATTGGCATTTCCGCAAATGATTGGTTTATGTAAAAATACCCACACACATACACACACTTGAACATGTACTAGATGCTCAAACTCAAAGTAATTGTGGTCAGATATGAGTTAAAATTAGACTAGGAAACTGCATACAATGTACTGCCTATCTACAGTCGCTGGCTGGTTCCTTTCCATAAGAGAGAAATATTTGGCTAGGACAACGAGGGTTAACTAAACTGACAGTTCCTTTGAGAAATTCTCAAGCCAAAGGAAGTTGAAAGGGGGGTGGAGGGAAGGAGAGGAAGATATATGAATGATTAAAATATCTAAAAGGAAATCAGTAATTTTGAAACTCCAGAGCTGGAAACAATTAGAGGCTGGCTGGCAACTGTCAAGAATCAATAAAAGAAGGATGCAATTTCTAATAACTCAAAAATAAAATATGCTGATAAGTTAAGAAGGAGGTGAATAGGAAACTAAATCTGTTAACAATTATTGTCAGTGCCAGTGCTGCCTTGGAGGAGTTACGTTTACTCTGCCACCTCCACTTGACCAATTATAACAATATGGATTCACCATTCTCCCAGGATAGCTGCACCCACCAATCTCACTAACGTTAAGGATCTGCTGGCATTTGTTTTTTGGAATTTATCACTCAGCTGTTTTAAATCACATTGGGCTTAAACTTGGCTTCCAGGTTGTCTGTTCTAATGCTGATGTCTTTGCGTGTTTGGTGTGTGTTTGTGTAATATGTATATTTTCTGTAAGACTGCCAGCCCAGGCATAAATTCTACTCTCACACCCTTTAACAGGAGGATTGATCACTTAAATAGCTCTGGCATTTCACTTACTCTTCAAAAATCATACAAGCCGGTGGGCAAGCAGAATTTTGCAAGGCTAGTGTATGCATTGTGCAGGTCTAGTTCACCATTCTGTTACAGCAGTTTTACAGGTTACACAATGGAGTAGTGAATCAGGCTGTATGTGTGCACACACATCACATGTAAGGCGATGATATCCATGTGATTTCCTTAATTTCTGTAACCAGGTGATAAACTGCATAACCATGTGATAAATTGCATTTATTTTTCACCTTTTGACCTCTTCACTTGTACTCTGCCCACTAATCCATTTCTGCTGGGACTACTTCTAACATTCCAAACCTCTGAGCTGCTTTCAAACAGCCAGCATTAAAAAAAAACTGTCACAAATTGTTTCCTTCTTTTCCTTTTAAATATGGAATTCCCTTCTTTCCCCATCCCCGAAATTACGCTGATCCAGGAAAGATAAATGTCAGTCCTTGACCAGTGACAGTTATAAGGCTAATATCTCTAGCTCTGACCCATCAGAGCTAGAAGTACCTACCTGAGAGAGCTGTGAATCCTGGCTTTCTAATGATGTAAAGCAGTTGTTGCTGCCCCCAAGATATTGGATTTGAAAATCGCAACACTCTAATGCATGGAAAAGTTATTTTAAAGCAGCTGCATAAAGGTTTTTCAAATCTAGTCAGTTTTTCTGTGACTGCAAAGCTTGTGTATGAGAAAGACAAGGTAGGTGAGTTAATATGTTTTATTGGACCAACTTTTGTTGGTGGAAGTTACAAGCTTTTGAGCTACACAGAGCTCTTCTTCAGGTCTGGGGAAGGAAGCAAAGTGTCTGAGCTAAATATAAGTTGGGACAGGTTGTTAAGAAGAAGGGGTAATTATGTTGGAGGCAGTCATTTGAAATGAAGTGGGCAATTGGGGGTTAGATTATGCATAAAGGGTTTGAAGTGGGCAATTAAGAGTAGCAGTCAGGTGGCGTGTTATAAATTGTTGTATTGAGCCATAAAACCAGTCTCCTGGTTAAGTCCATGATTGTTGGGGTGTAACACAGTTATGAATTTTAATTCCCAGGCTTATCTTTTGAAGGTGTTGTGCAGGTTTCCTCTGAGGACAAGTTTTGGAAGATCAAATATGGAGTGATCATGCCAGAACAACAGATGCAAAACCTGCAGATATATTTCCACTGTGACAAAGATAAATGCTTCCCCCCCTCGCCCCTCCAAGCACACCTTTTGAAGATTCATAGGTCCTACACATGCCTATCACAACATGTGATATACCTTGTCCAGTGTACTTAATGTCCCAAAATAACTATGTGGGTGAAACCAGACAATCCCTATGCTCTCAAATGAAAAATGATAAAAGACAAAAACACCATATCACCTTTGGGTGAACAATCATTACATATCTGATCTTTTAATACTTATTCTCAATGGAAACCTGCACAACATCTTGAAAAGGCAAGCCTAGGATCTTAAATTAATCAACTACTAGGCCCTAAAAAAACCCAGACTTAATGGGACAGTCATCTGATGCTGTGCTAATTGCAGGATTGGGGTTTTATTTTGTACCATAGTGGTGGAAAAATACAACTAATGATTCCTTGTACTTATATGGTGCTTTTCATCTGTAGATCTCCTGAGGTTTTACAGTTGATTTCTGTCCCATTTCCCTAAGGTCTAAAGGACTTACTTAAGATCACACAAGTTCATGGCAGAGCCAGGAACAGAGTTCAAGTCTTCTGCGTGCCAGTTCAATGACCTGACCACATTTTTTGCATCATATCAAGTTAGGTCTTCTAGTCACTTGGACCTGATGTATGTAGAATAAGCACAATAACATAAACCTCTGTGCAATCCATGATGCATCGTGTAGTCAACCTATTACCCATAGTCAACTCTAGTGATATTCTCAGGGTGTTTTTTTCTCTAAAATAAAATTATGGACCAGATCTTTGGTTGATATAAATCAGCATAGCTCCATACCAGTCAATGAAGTTATGCTGATTTACACTAGCTGAGGATATGCTCCTATATGGCTTTGCTCCTTTGCTCGAGTCCTTAACAAAATAGTGCCAGAATGGTGTTCCAGTGTGTTCTGGCCAGTTCAAGCCCTGATTTTATCCAAAGACCATGGAACTCAAGTGGAAGACTCTCAATGACTTCAGTGAGCTTTGGGTCAGGCTGCATAGTTCAGAATTTTCACTTTTTAATTTAAGTTAATTCTCCTGTTAGAACCAATGGAGCAGAATCTGATCTCACTACATTTTTTAAATCCAGACTAATTCTGCTGAAGTCAATGGAAATATATTAGATTTATAACAGCATTACTGAAATCAGAATCTGGCTCACCGTGTCTAAAACCAGGCCTCTACCCATTTATCTTTTCTACACCAAATCGTAATGAGTTCAGTGGGAGTTTTCAAGTGGCAGAGTAATCATAATGAGAGTCCTTTCTACCCAGACATTGACTGGAGCACATTAAGAGGAGGAAATCAGGCTGGGATGTGTTTGTGGATCTGTTGCATATTACTCTTTCATTCAATATCTGTATCAACAAATAAGGAATTCAGTTATATCTAATTTATTAAAGGTCACTCCGCATGGATTGATAAAAGAAAGATCATGTCTGATAAATTTCTTTGAATTCTTGGGGGTACATTACTGAATTGGTGGTAGACATGATTTATCTGGATTTCAGGAATGCATTTAGTACTGTGCCACACAACAGATGGAATCTTAGTAAGTCTGAAAGTATTACAGGAAGTTTAGGGCAGAGATTGTTGAAAGAAACAGGTTAACAGTGGAGCCAGGCAAGAAGAATGTTCAAAAAATGGGATATTGCGGATTACAAACAACAAGGTGAATTCTTAGAGCACTTCATTTTCTAAAACTATGGCGTTGAGGACACTGCATTTTCAAAAACAGTTAATTGGTACAATGGAGAAAGGGACACTAAATACAGAGGGGGAAAAAAGAACAAATGAGATATAGGTGTTAAATAATTTAAGCAGATCAGAGAGTGGAAGAACCCACAGGTACTTCACAGGTTTGCAAATTTTGGGCTCAGTCATGAGCCCTCTTTGATGCCTATAGAGTGGAGTAAGAGGGTAGAAGGAGTTTCCTTACTCCCTGTATGGGTGACTTACACCAGAGCCAAGATGGGGAGAAGAGAAGCTGTTTCTGGGTTTATGAGCTCTTCCCTCAAATGTACAAGCCAGCACCTTGGAGCTGGGCCAGATGAGGGAAGATGCGCTAGCAGAAAAGCTGGTGGAGCTTCGTATGGGAAGTATCGGATTGTGATTCAGTTACAGTCTGGTTCATGATCTGCTGCTGGGGCAGCACAACTATGCACTGCCCTTATTTAGGCTGGATTGTAAGGTTACAATCCAGCTCTCTGATCTTTTTATTCTCTTTTTTTAACTTGCCATAAGGAAAAACTCAACTTTATTTTTAGAGCTGCTTAAATTATTTGTTATTATGAATGATTTGTCCAATGAATTTTGGCCTATTCTTTACATCAGTCATTTACAGACTTATTTCTGTGACTGTATTTGTTATTCATAAATAATAACTGAATAGTTTATGCAAAGAGACTTCAGTCTTTGGGGCTGTTCCCAGTCTTGTGACTTTTCACTGTTAGTCATGGGGTGTCACTGGTCACCTAAATTATGGAGGATCATTCTCCCTGATTAGTAATAAAACATTTTGAACTGGTGACTATCAATAACACTTTTCCAGTGGAAAAAAATGGGGGGGGACATGTATTTATAATAAAATTTGTTAATCTTTGGCTCCAGGTGTTTTCATGAATAAACTCTTGGTCATCTAAATAATTACAAATTCCACAAATATAATTCCACAAATAACAGCAGAGAACTCAGCACATTTAGTCACATAAATATTAAAAGATCTTTTTGTACTATTCAGCTAGCTTTATTAATTAGCTCAATTAGTCTGACCTTGTATGGCTGTTCTTATGTTCTCTAGTTATTTTTATGGTGATTCAGTTTTAAAAAATTGCCCTACCAACAGGAAAGCCCATTATATGCAAACAATGAAGAAAGTCATGAAAGGAAACTTTCTTGTTGTTTGTTCTTGTAGCTAGACTCATGATACCAAGGAAACTTGGCTTTGTATGTTGAGAGATACAAATGAGTACCAGTGAAGAGCCTGATTTTCCTCTCACCTGTGTAAATAGGGGTGTAGCACTTTCAAAGTAATTGCAAATCCAATTGTGCAATTATAAGTCATGAAATAACAAAAAAAAAAAAAAAGAAATCCTACAATACCATTTGTATTGAGTCACAAATGTATAAATCAGATCAGATCAGAATTTTTATTTATTTTATTAGTATAGCACCTAGAGGCTACAAACAAGATTAGGGTCTCATTGTGCTAGGTGCTGTATAAACACACAGTGAGAGACAGTCTCTGCCCCAAAGAGCTTACAAACTCAATAGATAAGATAAACACAGGATGGGGGGAAAGGGATATAACACACAAGTAGAACAAACAGTGATGGTTTGCAAGCTTCATGTTAGAGCTATGATTTTCTTGTTTAGTTTTTGTAGGTTTTGTTGTTTTGGGGTTGGATTTGGTTTATTTTACATTGTATTATATGTGGTACACAGCAAGGATGTGAAAGAAGGGATAATAGAAAGGGATTAACATAAAGGAAAAAACAATGGGAGCGGGGATAGGAAGGAAAGATGGGGAGAGTATGGAAGGAATGATAAAGAGGCGCATGGATTGCAGAGGAGAATGAGGCTGACGTGAAGAGACTTGAGGGGGGAAATGGGGAGGAGGGTGATTGAAGCAAACAGCCAATCAGCAGAAAGGAAAGAATATTCAGAGCAAAATGCTGTAGAAAGCAGCTTGACATCATCAGTATCTGAAGGTTCCAAGAATCTGCTCCTCTGGCTTGAGTCTTGGCTTAGCTCCATCTTGGGTTTCTTTCTTTCCCCATGCCCACATGAGTGGGGTGGGAGAGGGAGAGGGTGGTGCTGCATGGTGGGTGATTAGCACCTACCGGCAGCCAGCTCTCCCCCTCCCCACCCATGCCTCCGGCCTGCTGGCAACCCCACTGAGCAACTTCTCCCCTCCGTCCCAGCGCCTCCCGCTCACTGTAATCAGCTGTTCTGCGGTGTGCTGGAGGCACTGGGGGGGGGGGAGACGAGCGGGGACAGAGCGTGCTCAGGGGAGGGGGTGGAACTGGCCAGAGCAGGAGAGGGAAGAAGCAGGGTGGGGACTTGGGGGAAGGGGTGGAGTGGAGGTGGGGTATGGGGCTGAGTGGAGATTGAGCAGCCCTGGGGAAAGGAGGAAGCTGGCACCTATGGATGTGAGCGCTCTGGTGGGGGTGGGGAGTGTGCCCCCTGCATGTTTCTGGGTAACATCTTTTCACTCTTGCTTCCCTTCCCTGCTTCCCCCTGTGCCGCAGAACCTGCTCCAACAGAATAGGACCAAAAATGCTTAAAACTGCTTTTCTCTAAAATATGTACAAATACAGAATTCAATCTGGTGTGGTGTTAAGGTCATGTTGTTTTATTGATACTCACGCATTATATCATACCAACTCATCATATAACACACATCTAGAGGGTGTATGTATGTGTGACATGCACACAATTAAGTTAAACTACCCAAACATAAAGATATGGAAGCTAAAATTGGGAAAGCCTCCATTAACTCTTGCTTGAACAGTACTCAGTCCATTTGCAACAACACCCACTGATAGCTTTAGAAACTTTCTTGTGTATACACAGAGTTGCTTTTTGCAAGAATATAGCCTTTGGAGTAGTTCTAGGCTACCATAGTCATAATTACAAAGTACAATCCTTAAATGCCAAATAATGCCAGTTTCTGTACCTTTTAAAGGCCATCTCCTTGATTATAAGAGGCCTAAAGACATTAATTAGAGCAAGAGATTTCTAATACCCTTAGGCAAGACTTCAGTTAAAACACTTGCAAAATGGTTTTAAATTAACCCCTTTGAAAACCACGCCTTCAGCACACTCAGGGCATAGCTTTCAAGGAAAACCCATTATTTTCCATAGAGTGCTAGAAAAGACAGACTAAGTTAAGGCCATTGTTCTGGACCTACTATTTCAATTTGATTTAGGAGATTTTTTTTCTTTGCTTTAAAATACCAATTCAATATAGTTTATCATGCTAGGGGCAAGATTTCTTTAGATTTATGCACATGCATGTACTGTGATTTTACATGTAACCACAGTAATCATACATGAAAATGAGCAGATAAGTGTATAACTGATTACACATTCAGGCTGTCAGCGCCAGTGCAGCAGGGCTCCAGCTGTGAGCCCTGCGTGGGGCTGACAGCCAACAGGCGATGTAAGTAACATAGTGTCAACACTGACACTGCGTCACCCTAACTACATCGCCCTAAGCACTGCATCTCTCGCGGAGGTGGAGTTATTAAGTTGATGTAGTGGGCCTCTTACATTGGTGGGAGCACACAGAGTTAGGTAGACTTGAGCTGCCTTACGTCAACATAACTCTGTAGTGTAGACAAGGCCTAAGTGTAGTTATAAAAATCTGCCTTTGTTTTGCTGTTTTCTCCTTCAGAGACTGAAATCTTTCAATCACCTTAAAATCATACTTAAGCATTGGCAAAAAAAACCCTGAAACTTTCTATCTTAAATTGGAACTACAAGGGTTATCATACAAAGGACTTACATCCATCTCCATCTTCAAAGAGCAGTAAAGGCATTAATTAATATTCACAACAACCACATGAGGTAGCTTAATAAGTATTAATAAGGCATGTGGCTGGTGAGACAAAGGCAGCTGGGAGACTAAGGAGTTAGCCACTGCTTATGCCAATGGAGGGAGGCAGGGAGGTAGGGTTGTGTGCTTTTGGTTTCCTTAACTTGCAGGTACATGACAAGGAAGAACCTGCCATGGGAGGAAAACGGCATGTTGCCAACACCACTGCTTACCCTTTCTCTACCTGCACATGTGCGGCCCCCCCGCCAGACAGGAATCCTGATTTTGGAGGCTTCCACCCAGACCCTAGTTTGGACTTGTTGGGAATCTGGCCTGCATATCCCCACCAACGAAGGGCAGGCTGGGGGAACCACCAGGTATAAGAGGTGTCTCTTGGTGGAGTCCCTCAGGAAGCAGATAACAGAGCTGCAGGAGGAAGTGGCTTGTCTGCGTAGCATCTGGGAACTTGAGGACTTCATCAACAGGATGCACATGGAGACATCAGTGATGGGGGATGGTAGCCAACTCCAGATGACTATAGTAGCACAGAGGAGGAAGGAGAACTGGCTACTTTATGGGGAGGAGACTGGCTGCTGACCACCTCAGACAGTAGACAGTGCTTCATCCTCCACCCACATCCCACATCTATCGAGGTGAAAAACTGGTATGCTGTACTGGCAACAGGAAGTGAGGCGCAGACCCCAGTGGCTCAGAGGAGGAGCCACCTCACCCAAGAGGAGGAGATGAAGAGTGCTGGTAGTCGGGGTCTACTTTCTTAGGGGAATGGAGGCATCCATTGGCCGACCTGACATGATGTCCTCAAAAGGTTTGCTGCCTGCCTGGAGCCAGAGTCTGAGACATTACGGAAAGGTTCTTAAGGCTCATCTGTCTCTCTGATCAATACCCCATTCTGCTTATCCCTGTGGGCACTAATGATACTGTCAGGTCTGACCCTGAGCAGATCAGAAGTGACTACAGGGCTCTGAAATCAAGGGCGAAGGAGTCAGGCATGTAAGTTATGTTCTCATCCATCCTCCCAGTTGAGGGTAAGGGCCCAGGCAGGGACATGTGCATCCATGTCTGTGCAAATAGTGACAACAGAAGGGCTTTGGGTTCCTTGAGCATGAGATGCTGTTCTGGAAAGAAGGTCTGAGGAGAGATGGGTTCTATCTGACCAAGAAGGGGAAGAGCATCTTTACACACCTACTCACCAACTTAGTGAGGAGGGCTTTAAACGAGGTTCAAAGGGGCACACAGGTAAGTATAAAAAAGGTGACCTCAACAGGGTGTTAGATGTTGGGGGAATAAGGAAAATTACAGTAGGGTCACAGGAGCAACGAGAGGGAAATCAGTGAAGGTATCTATTCAACATCTTAGATGTCTGTACACAAATGCAAGGAGTATGGGGCATAAACAGGAAGAACTGGAAGTATTAGTACATAAGCTAATTTTTGACAATTGGAATCACAGAGACTAGGATAAGTCTCATGACTGGAATACAGGTATAGAGAGATATAGCTTGTTCAGGAAGGGCACGCAGGGTAAAAAGGGAGGAGGTGTTGCACTATACATCAAGAATATATATACTTGTTCTGAGGTTCAGAAGGAGGTGAGAGGCAGGCCAGTTGAGAGTCTCTCGTTAAAGATAAAAGAGGTAAGAAATAGGGATAATGTCATGGTAGGGGGTCTATTATAGACCACCAAATCAGGCAAGAAGAGGTGGATGAGGCAGTTCTTGAACAAATAACAGAAATATCCAAAACACAACTATCTAGACATCTGCAGAAGAAGTAATATGGCAAAACACAAAATTTCCAACAAGTTCTTTAAATGTATTGGAGACAACTTTTTGTTCCAGGAAGTGGAGGAAGTAACCAGGGGGACAACTGTTTTAGACTTTATTCTGACTAACAGGGATGAATTGGTAGTGAATCTGAAGGTGGAAGGCAATTTGGGTGAAAGTGATCGTGAAATTATAGATTTCACGATTCTAAGCAAAGGAAGGAGTGAAAGCACCAGAATAAGGACAATGGACATCAAAAAAGCCCATTTTAACAAACTCAGAGAACTGGTAAGTAAGGTCCACTGAGAAGAAAATATAAGGGAAATAGGAGTTCAGGAGAGCTGGGAGTTTCTAAGGAGACAATCTTAAAGGCACAACTGCAAACTATCCCAAAGTGAAGAAAAGATAGGAAGAATAGTAAAAGGCCAATATATCTCCATCAGGAGTTCTTTAATGACCTGAAAACAAAACAGAATCCTACAAAAAAGTGGAAACATGGACAAATTGCTAAGGAGGAGTACAAAAGAATAGCCCAAGCATGTAGGAACAAAATCAGAAAGGCTAAGGCTCAAATAAGTTACACCTGGGACATAAAAGACAGTAAGAGGTTCTATTAGTACATTAGGAGCCAGAGAAAGATGAAGTAAAGTGTAGGGCCTCATCTTAGCAGGGAAGGAGAACTAATAACTGATGACATCAAGAAAACTGAGATATTTCATTCCTTTTCTGCTGCAGTCTTCACTAAAAAACAGATACTCAACACAATTAATATTAACAACAAGGAGGACTGAACACAAACTAAAACAGGGAAAGAACAGGCCAAAGAATATTTAGGTAAGTTAGAAGTGTTCAAATCAGCAGGGCCTCATGAAATTCACACTATGGTACTTAAAGAACTAGCTGAAGCAATCTCAGAACCATTTGCAATTATCTTTGAGAACTCCTGGAGGAAGGGTGTGGTCTCAGAGGACTGGAAAAGGGCAAACATAGCTCCTATCTTTAAAAAGGTGAACAAAGACCCATGGAATTATAGATCAGTCAGCCTAACTTCCATACCTGGAAAGATGCTAGAATAAATTGTTAAACAATCAGATTGTAAGCACTTGGAGGATAATAGGTTATAAGGAATAGCCAGCATGAATTTGTTAAGAACAAATTATGCCAAACCAAACAAATTTCCTTCTTTGACAGTGGTACCGACCTAGTGAATAGGGGGGAAGCAGTAGATGTGATAATTCTTCATTTTAGGAAGGCACAGTCCCACATAGCATTCTCATAAGCAAACTAGGGAAATATTGTCTAGATTAAATTACTAAAAGGTGAGTGCACAACCGGTTCAAAGACCATACTCAAAGACTAGTTATCAATGGTTCGCTGTCAAAGTGGGAGGAGGTAGTTGTTGGGTGATGATCTCAGTATGCTAGTCAAGAGTATGAATCTCCTACATTTTTATCTTCTATACGTCTATATTTTAAAAACCTTCAGAGAACACTATAAGGTGTATATACATAAGTCAGTTAGGCACGTAATCGTATTGTTCTAACCCTGGTCCTTCCTTGCCTCATCCCTTCCCTACTGTTCAGCACCTTCTGTTCATTTTTTCACATCTAATCCATGATTATGTTGTCAGTTGTTTCCTGTGAAATATCTAATGCAGCTCTGGGTGTTACAATAAAATAATAACAAGGTATGGGCATCAGAGTAACTGCCGCAGCCCTCTGAGATGGGGCTGGAAGTGGGCAGTCTCAAGGAAATTCTGGATATTGGGGCTGAAGCAAAATGGAGATTAGCAAAGTTTCTTAAATGTACTAATATAAAATTGTGATGCAGCTTTATTTTACTTTCCCCTCAAAAATATGCACATGTAGAATCCTGTCAGAGGATTAAAGTGGTCTCCAAGAAATGCCAGGCCCATTACTTCCCAATGATGTAATTTGTGAGTAAGGAGTAGAAGCACCAATTTTATTTGGCTGAAGGACAGTGAAGTTAAAGGTCCAGATCCTCAGCTGTGCCAGCACTGTGCTTAAGGGAGCTGCAACAATGGTGCTTTTATGCCTTATTCTTGGGCTAGTTAAGTGCTGATTCAGCCCCAGTGCAATTTAGAACAAACTCGGGACTGCTCTAAATTGTACCTAAATACAGCAACCCTCCAAAGGACAGCTCTGGTAGCCAAGGCTCATTGGAGAATAGTGGTACTCCAGCTTTGCCCTCTCCCCTAGTCTCATCACCAACATGCTTCTTAAACCGAGGCTTTACCTCCACACAAGGAGGGAGGGAGGTACAGTTGACTACATTGGTCTTATGCCTCTTAGGGATTTCCCGATGTCAAACAAACCAGACCACCTTGTTCAGCTTTTAGGAGGTCAAGACCAGTCCTCAGGTGAAACAGTTTGAAGTTTCCAATTGGGGAGCCCAGCTAAAGGTCCATATTGGGTTTCCTACAGATAAATAAATAATAAAATAATATATGTTTTATCTATTTCCTGAATGGCTATCATTCCCGTGCAGAATTGTACAGCCCCACCTTTTTCCTGCAAGTCCTTACTCACCCTCACATCATTAGCATTTTCCACACCGCAAGCCACATACACACACACACTTTGCAAAGGGTGTTCCTCTGCATAAACTTGCTCATCTGAGTAAATATTTCTCAGCCTGCAGTATAAATACAGAACTATCATCACACCCTTCATAGGCGCATTCTTTTCACGTCCCATGTGGTAAGCATCTGTGGCTGGCTAGCAAGACAATGGCTTGAAATGTGGGAAGTTTTCTGGCTTAGTATATCTTGTAATTATGTTTCTTCATACACACTTTTCTGAGTTTGTCGCAATCTTTGTATGAATGCGGTATGTTCCTATAATGCACCCTCATGTTTCTTGGAGGCTAATGTGCCAAATTCAGCCATGGTGCATGTCAGTGCAATTCCACTGAAGTCAGTGGAAAGGCACTTCTTAAGGCCACTATTTCTCTTTTATATTAGGGATCCATGCTGTTTGGAAACCATTATGGTCAGGCCCTTATTTGTGGGTGAAATACCTTCCTTTTGATACCCTCTGGACTACCTTGCAGAGACCCAACACAAGCACTGCTCTATAGAAGGCCAAACTCTTTGCTTTCCTCCTAACACACAGTTCAGTAAACATACCTCTTTTTTATAGTGACAGCTAAAGAACACCAGTTCAGCTGGTGACTGGAAGCTATCTCAGCAGCTTGTACAACAAGATCAACAGGCTTCTTCTTAGAATACCCACTCTGTATGTGCACACATGTGTATGTACTTTCTTATTAAAATCTCATCTTCCCAACCCAGTGCTAAAGATGCTGGTTTGTCACAAAATTTAGCTTCACTGAAAAATATAGATGGGCTCAAGCTACAAAATCTAGTTTGTGGGGCCAGATTATGCTTCAATCCTTTATAAAGATAAGGGCTATTTGCAAGATTTGGATCCAGGTCCAGGTCTCTCCTCACAAGCCTCCTTGCAGCATTATTCAGGGCAGGAGATTGACACTTTTCATCAAGTCAGGCCATTGTCTATTTCTGTTCTTACTTGTTTCTGTCCAAGGCAACTACCTGGGATTATTCCCACTTGCCAATATTCAAGGCCAATGGCAAGTTCTCTCACAGCAGAGTAGATTTTACTGGCAAGTTATGGAAATCAAAAGCTCAAAGCTAATATTAAGAATGGATATATATTACCTTTGGCATGACAGTCATTTTTTCCCTCTCCTACCTACATAGCACTGTCTATACCGCCGCTTTTGTCAGTGAAATTTATGTGTGTGTTTTTTCACACTCCAACTGACAAAAGTGCCAGTGTAGACAAAGCCTTAAGCAAGACAATTACCTCCTGTGCCTAAGGCCTGGTCTACATTCGGGGGAGGGAGGGGTGTTGATCTAAGTTATGCAACTTCAGCTATGTGAATAGTGTAGCTGAAGTCGACATATTTAGATCTACTTACCGTGGTGTCTTCACTGCAGTAGGTCGACTGCTGACGCTCCCACATTGACTCCACCTACTGCTCCGGCGGAGTACCGGAGTTGACGGGAGAGTGCTCAGCAGTTAATTTATCACATCTTCACAAGATGTGCTAAATTGACCCCCCGCTGGATCGATCGCGCTGGAGATAAGTGTAGACATGCCCTTACATATGACAGCCCTGTTAATATATCTGTGAGCTGGTACCCCAGTGCGTCAGTGTACTCCTTTGGTGAGATAGGTTGTTGAGCAGAGACTGCTTGAATGAGTGGGGGGTCAGTCTGCCCCTCTTGTCTGAGTCTCTATCGTTCTATTCTGGAGGCCAGGACGTTAATTTCTGTCCCACTGGAGTGTACGGACTTTCCCTTATGTTTGGCAGCGGTTACATTTGGCTTGCCTAATTATACTTTTACACTGATTTGCCAGACTTTATGCTCTTTTCTATTTTCCTCAGTAGGCTTTGACTTCCAATTTTTAAAAGATGTGTTTTGTCTCCAACCACCTCTTCTACTCTGTTGTTTAGCCATAGTGGCATTTTTCTTTTGATCCTCTTACTTTTTTTTTTTTAATTTGGGATATACATTTAGTCTGAGCCTCTATAATGGTGTTTTTAAAAAGTTTCCATGCAGCTTGAAGGCACTTCACTCTTGTGACTCTTTCTTTTAATATCCGTTTAACTAGCCTCCTCATTTTTGTCTAGTTCCCCTTCTTGAAGTTAAATGCTTCTGTGGTAGGTTTCTTTGGTATTTCTCCCCTACTAGGATGTTACATTTAATTACATTATGGTCACTATTACTGAATGGTTCGTCTATATTCACCTTTTGGACCACGTCCTGTGCACCACTGAGGACTAAATCAAGAATTGCCTCTCGTGGGTTCCAGGACTAGCTGCTCCAAGAAGCAGTCACTAATGTCTACAAATTTTATCTCTCCATCCCTTCCTGATATGTTCCCAATCAATATGACAGTAAGTGAAATCCCCACTGTTATTAGGTTTTCTGGTTTTTTAGGATCTCTAATTTTCCTGAGCATTTGACAGTCACTGTCACCATCTTGGTGAAGTGGTCAGTAGTATATGC
The DNA here is from genome assembly GCF_009764565.3 of Dermochelys coriacea. Classification (NCBI taxonomy): domain Eukaryota; kingdom Metazoa; phylum Chordata; order Testudines; family Dermochelyidae; genus Dermochelys; species Dermochelys coriacea. Next base: position 43,008,717 of record NC_050069.1, on the reverse strand, counting down.
CTGCTGCTATACTCTTATTATTCAAACATGAAAAGGAGTACTTGTGGCACCTTAGAGACTAACAAATTTATTAGAGCATAACCTTTCGTGAGCTACAGCTCACTTCATTCGATGCATTTGGTGGAAAAAACAGAGGAGAGATTTATATACACACACACAGAGAACATGAAACAATGGGTTTATCATACACACTGTAAGGAGAGTGATCACTTAAGATAAGCCATCACCAACAACCTTCAGCCCCCAACTAAAACCTCTCCAACGCATCATCAAGGATCTACAACCTATCCTGAAGGACGAGCCATCGCTCTCTCAGATCTTGGGAGACAGACCAGTCCTTGCTTACAGACAGCCCCCCAATCTGAAGCTAATACTCACCAGCAACCACACACCACACAACAGAACCACTAACCCAGGAACCTATCCTTGCAACAAAGCCCGTTGCCAACTCTGTCCACATATCTATTCAGGGGATACCATCATAGGGCCTAATCACATCAGCCACACTATCAGAGGCTCGTTCACCTGCGCATCTACCAATGTGATATATGCCATCATGTGCCAGCATGCCCCTCTGCCATGTACATTGGCCAAACTGGACAGTCTCTACGTAAAAGAATGAATGGACACAAATCAGACATCAAGAATTATAACATTCAAAAACCAGTTGGAGAACACTTCAATCTCTCTGGTCACTCGATCACAGACCTAAGAGTGGCTATACTTCAACAAAAAAGCTTCAAAAACAGACTCCAACGAGAGACTGCTGAATTGGAATTAATTTGCAAACTGGATACTATTAACTTAGGCTTGAATAGAGACTGGGAATGGATGAGTCATTACACAAAGTAAAACTATTTCCCCATGGTATTTCTCCCTCCCACCCCACCCCCCACTGTTCCTCTGATATTCTTGTTAACTGCTGGAATTAGCCTACCTGCTTGTCACCATGAAAGGTTTTCCTCCTTTCCCCCCCCTGCTGTTGGTGATGGCTTATCTTAAGTGATCACTCTCCTTACAGTGTGTATGATCAACCCATTGTTTCATGTTCTCTGTGTGTGTGTATATAAATCTCTCCTCTGTTTTTTCCACCAAATGCATCCGATGAAGTGAGCTGTAGCTCACGAAAGCTTATGCTCTAATAAATTTGTTAGTCTCTAAGGTGCCACAAGTACTCCTTTTCTTTTTGCGAATACAGACTAACACGGCTGCTACTCTGAAACCTGTGATTATTCAAACATGGAATTTCTGTCCATAGATTCTATGGTATGTTTGATTTTTTCAAGATTTTTCGTATATTTGACTCTATCCTTTCTTTCACATATAGTGCCACTCCCGCCCCAACATGACCCACTCTGTCATGCCTATAAATTTTGTACCCTGGTATTACCGTGTCCCATTGATTATCATCTTCCACCAGGTTTCTGTGTTGCCTATTGTATCAATGTCCTCATTTAATCCAAGCCATCAAGTTCACCCATTTTAGTATTTAGACTTACTTTGCAAACAAGTTCTTATAAAATTGATCAATATTTAGTTGTCTGCCTTCATGTGATGTAATTGAATGGGACTCTTTTGTTTGACTGTTTCTCTTCAGATCCTAACTGTACTTTATCAATGTCTATCCTCTTTACTTGGATATAGAGTATCCCCTTTAATAAATCCTCCCCAAGGGATGCCTCTTTCAAAACCCTGTGCTCCTCCACATCTGTTGGCTTTCTCCCAATCCTTAGTTTAAAAACTTCTTTACAATCTTTTTAATTTACATGCCAGCAATCTGTTTCTGTTTTGGTTTAGGTGGATCCCATCCTTCCTCTATAGACTCCTCCTATGAAATTAATAGGCAGCAGGATTAAAACAAACACAAGGAAGTACTTTTTCACACAACACACAAATCAATCTGTGTAACTCATTGCCAGGGGATGTTGTGAAGGCCAAAGATATAACTGGGTTCAAAAAAGAATTAAGTTCATGGATGATAGGTCCATCAATGGCTATTAGCTAAAGTGGTCAGGGATGCAATCCCATGCTCTAGGTGTCCCAAAGCCTCTGACTACCAGAACCTGGGACGGGGTGGAACATTCAGTAAAGTGCCCTGTTCTATTCACTCCCTCTGAGGCATCTGGCACTAGCCACTGTCAGAGGATACTGGGCTAGATGGACCATTGGTAAGTATGGCTGTTCTTATCTTCTGTTGTTTTCTGATCATTGTAGCCCCTTTGGCTCTTAAGTTTCTGTTAAGGGGTACATAGGCCCACCCATTTCACTGGGTTCCAGCTCAGGGCCCTTAACCCAAGCAGTCAGAATCAGTCCTCAACAATTCTCTTGCCATACCCTGAGCTCCTTCCTACTTCCCTTGGTTTTATAGGCTTCTGCAGCCTGTGGCTTTGGTCCTCCCTTCTTTGGGTTGTTGTCACTCTTTGGCAGCTTCTCACTAGCTTTATCTCTGGCCAGCTCTGATGGTGTGTTTGCAGCTGAATGTTCAGAAGACAATGGAAGGGTTAACACCGGCTCACCAAGCTGCTACTCTACAGCTACATCAACGGGGGTCACTTCTGTTTCCCTGGAGCTGACTGGAGATTCTTGGGATAGAGAGATAAAGTAGGTTGGGATTGTGTAATACTTTTGGTGGACTTCTAGGACCCAAGTTGAGGGGGTGGGGGCAGGAGCTGCATCTATACTGCAAAGCAATAGGGCTCAAACCCTGGGTCCTGGCTGGACTTGGGCTTGAGCCATCCACCCTTGCAGGGTCCTAAGACCCTAAATCTGAGCCCAAGTCTAAGAGATTTGTATGTAGATAGAAGCCTGAGTCTGAGCACAAGCTTACATTGCAGTGTAGACATATCCCCGGTCTCCCAGCTGCAATGAGGCTACCAATCAGTGTTGGATGGCAGTTTCTGTATCAACTTCTTGGTTGGCAGGCCTGCATGGGGTCTATACATCCTCTAACAACACCTCAAATGATATTAGCCTTTTTTGCAACTGCATCACATATTTGATTCATATTCAACTTATGATCCACTTTGACCCCCAGATCCTTTTCAGCCATACTACTGCCTAGCCAGTTATTTCCCATTTTGTAGTTTTGCAATTGATTTTTTCTTCCTAATAGTATTTTGCACTTGTCTGTATTGCATTTCATCTTGCTGATTTCAAACCAATTCTCCAATTTTTCAAGGTCTTTTTGAATTCTAATCCTGTCCTCCAAAATTCTAGAAATCTCTTTCCAACTTCATGTCATCCACTAATTTTATAAGCATACTCTCAGCTCTATCATCCAAGTCATTAATTAAAAAAAAACACAAATAGTACCAGACCCAGGACAGACCTTTGTGGGACTCCACTATCTATGTCCTCCCAGTATGACAACAAATCATTGATAACTACTCTTTGAGTACAGTCTTTCAACTAGTTTTGCACCCACTTTATAGTAATTTTATCTAGATCATATTTTCCTTGTTTGCTTATGAGGATGTCATATGAGTCTGTGTCAAAAGCCTTACTGAAACATATATTGCTATCTGAAACATATGTCACATCTACAACCTCCCCTTATCCATTAGGCCAATAACCCTGTCAAAGAAGGAAATTAGGTTGGTTTGGCATGATTTGTTCTTAACAAATCCTAACTGGCTATTACTTATAACCCTATTATCCTCTAGGTCCTTACAAATTGATTGTTTAATAATTTGTTCCAGCATCTTTCCAGGTATCGAAGTTAGGCTGACTGGTCTTTAATTCTTCAGGTCATTTTTGTTCCCCTTTTTGAAGATAGGTCTATGTTAGCCCTCCTCTAGTCCTCTGGGATCTCACCTGTCCTCCATGAGTTCTCAAAGATCATCGCTAATGGTTCCAAAATTGCTTCAGCTAATTCCTTAAGTACCCTGCCTCGCTTTAAGACCTTTGACAGCTTTCCAGATTATCACTCTTTGAGCTGGGCCTTTGATTAGAAAATATTATGTGTTCTCTTTTCAGACTAAGATTATACCATAACAGTATATTCCCTCTACCCTCAATGGTGAAACATCTTTTTGATAGGAAACAGGCAGGTAATATATAACAGGGAAATTTAAGAGCATGTTCACTTATGTGTTGAGCATTAAATCATATATTTAGATACAGCTGTCATGTAGTCCATTAGAAAATGTTTCATTGTGCCAGGTGTATGCTGCCCAGCTTCCTCAAACCAAGTAGCTATGCCAAATAACATGACTGAGAACAACCATTTTTTGTATCCCACTTTTATGGGTACCAGTAACAGTCAATACTACAATACTCCCTAGATTTACATCACTTGGTTTGGCATGATTTGTTCTTAACAAATCCTAACTGGCTATTACTTATAACCCTATTATCCTCTAGGTACTTACAAATTGATTGTTTAATAATTTGTTCCAGCATCTTTCCAGGTATCGAAGTTAGGCTGGCTGGTCTTTAATTCTTCAGGTCATTTTTGTTCCCCTTTTTAAAGATAGGTCTATGTTATATCATGAACAGGCAAATACCAATGCAAAGGTAGGCCTAGTAGTCAAATTAACTGATCTATCCACAGCCTTCCAACATCTTTATCTTATGACATATATGCAGTTCATAAGTTCTGCTGAGCCCACTTCTACACAGACTAAATCTTCAGTGCTGTAAGTAACATTATTACTAATGCATAAAGGTCCTATTTAATGTAGCCAATGTTGCATGTCTGACTTTTAAATATGAGTTTGGAGGCTTTCCAGGTTACATATATATATGTCTCCTTAAAATACACCTCAGAGGATGAAGCTGACCGGAGAACCTGTGAAAATGCTAAATTTATTAAGAGTGGGTTGACTACTCTCTCTAGTTATGTGAAACATTTATGGATGATCCCTCAAGAATCTCACTGCTGGTTGGATGATTAACAAATGCTAGCAGACAAATCTATGTTTCAGATACTCTTGTACTTATGCATGTATAAGCAGAGTCTGAATGAGCTCTTCCCTGACATCTAGTGATAAGCTGTGGAAGAGGACTTCAGGAGCTGATCTCGTTTGCATGGGCACACCCACCCTGCTTACATGCTCAGTATGATGGGATTGCTTGCCCAAATGATCACTTTTGGCTGGTGTTGGATCCCCAGTCTCCTTGTTAGTAGGGCAGGAGTAATAAAGGATTGTTATTCTTGTGTGAATCCAGGGCAGCAGAACTGTGCTGGCATACCCTGATTAAGGAACTCCCCCACAACTCAATGGCATTTGCTAAGCAGGGGACATGGGTTCCAAAGCCCTGTGAGTTGAGAGAAGGTGGGTGTTGGTGCTGTCTAATAGAATAATTAATTTAGACTCCATTGAGAGTCTTGTTACATGCTGCAGAGCTGAAATCAGTGATACCTAGATCTAAGTGTTAGATCTGCTTTAGGACAGTGTCTCTGATGCAAAACACTACCCAGTATGCACCAGCAGTGAGGCTCCCGCACTAACAGCTGAAATCACTGACAGTTGTGCTAAGTGATGAGATCTGAAGACATCCTGGTGGACTGGCAATCAGCTGACAGGACGGCTGGCAAAACAACTGGCAGAGAGGACTGGAATGGAGCCCCACAGAAAGGCAAGGTGATTGGGTGGCCAGTGAAGAGGAACAGTGAGCGTGCCCAGGCATTGGCCCCATCAGGCATTGGGAGCTCAGCCCAGAATTCCAATGGGCAGCGGGGACTGCAGAAACTGTGGAATAGCTACCCACAGTGCACCGCTCAGAATGTCGACGCTTGCCACAGTACTGTGGATTAATGTGCTTAGTGTGGATGCATGCACTTGACTTTATATAATCTGTTCCCAAAAATCGACTTCTGTAAAATCAGAGTAATTTCATAGTGTAGACATACCCTTAGGGTATGTCTCTGCAGCAAGAAAAACCCCAAAACCTGCAGCAGCAAGTCTCAGAGCCCAGGTCAACTGCCTTGGGCTCACAAGGTTTGTGTTACCAGGCTAAAATAGTAATGTAGATGTTTGGGCTTGGGCGGAAGCCTGGTCTCTGAAACCCAGTGAACGGGGTGAGGGGGGACTGTACTGGAGCCTCAGCTTCAGCTCGAGCCCAGACATCTACACTGTGATTTTTAGCCCCTCAGAGAGTGTTGCGATCCCAAGTCAATTGATCTGGGCTCTGAGACTTGCTACTGTGAGTCTTTTTTTGCTGTGTAGACATGCCCTACTTTACTACAATCTCCATTACACAAGTGTACATCTGGAGTAACTCTGGATGTACAGAAACTAGCCCAATATATTTACAATGCCTACTAACACATGTACCCTATGAATTAATTTCTTTGTCATGCAGTGTTCTCATGTAATTTGGGCTAGAGTGGTTCCATCAGGTTATATATCAACTGAAATGGATTCTGTTTTGCACATCTTCCTTTCTAAATCAAACTGTAAAATATTTACCCTACTTTGTCAAGCAAAACACCAATATAAAACAGCTAAGTACCAGAACAAAGATCAAATACAGTATGGCACTGCAAAGTAGTAACCTGATCTTTAAATATCTCCTTGTATGTTAATTTTAAATACTGGTATCATGGGGGAAAACCACAGTACAAAAATAAATGTAGAGCTAGAATGAAAAACTAGAGAAAATAGTAGTCAGTATTCAAATTATTTAAAAATTCATCTTAGTACAACAATCAAAAACAAGGACAGATTGAATTATTTAAGGGAAATTTTCACTAGAGAATGACAACAACAACAAAACCTTAATCCTGATTCTCCTCTCACTTACTCCACTGTAATTTCATTGCCTTCAGTGGAGTAACCCCTTATTTGCACTATTGTAAATGAGAATAGAATCAAGCTACTTCCTTTAAGGGCAAAAAAGAGGGCTTCTGTCCTGTGTTAAGAGATGGTATTTCAAATTTCAGATCCAACAGATTTTCTTGGCTAACTAAAGAGAATTTATACTGGAACTGTTGTTAAACCCATAAATGTTGGGAGTGTTATTACCAGGCTCTGCTATATTAAATTTACAGAGTACTGGCCTTGAATAATAGGCATACAAGATTCTGAATAGTTAAATAAGACAAGATATTCTAATAGTTAAATACAGACACTTCACAAGCAGCAACTTTTGGATGTAGATCTTAGCAACTTCACCAATCTCCCAATCTTTTGCCTTTCTTTTCATCAGAACAGCCACTGTTCATTTTAAAATACTCTGCGAAGGCACAGAAGAAACTAAAAAGAAGTTCATAAAAGCTTCTGATCATGGGTAATATTTTTCACCTGTAAAATATGAAAAGTACAAAAGTTCACATTATATTAGGGTGCAGCCTGTTTCTTTATGACATTCTTTCTGTATTTTAAACATAATGTATGTACCAGGTGTTTCTTGGTTTGAAAAAAAAAACATGTAAAAACTCGAACAGTGTTAATAACCAGAGCTCAATGCAGCAGTTCCGCTATACAGCTTTAACATAGGCCCTCTATGGCTTTGCCAATAGTTTCAAGTTTGTTTTAATGAACAAATGCACATTTTGGCTAAGGAGCATATCATGCCAATGTTTAATTGTCCTCCTTTTTAAGGGCATTTTTCCTGGCCTATAAGTGTCTAATGGAGATGATCACTCATGCACAGGAGTAAAGCAGAAATTTTAATTTAACTTTAATTTTGCTTAAATTAATGTAGCTAAATTTACTGAAATTAACAAAGGATTAATCCTTGTAGTGGAACTCTGCTTAATATACCAAAGGGAGGTTTGGTATTCTAACACAGTAGCTCTATATAGGCACCGAGGGCCAGATTTTTAAAAGTATTTAGTCACATTGTGGGATTTTCAAAAGCATCTAGGCACCTAACACTTTTGAAAAGAATGGGTGTTAAGCACCCTGGTGCTTTTGAAAATCTCACTAGGCATCTAATTGCCTGTAAAAGTCTATCTCTAGGCCTAATACTCCTATGGAACATTGAAATACCCAGACAACCAAGACTTTGCTGGCCTCTGGCTCTAAAAAGTCTGCTCACTTTTATAGAGCCATAGAGTTTAAGGCCAGTAGGGACCACCAAAACATCTAGTCTGACCTCCTGTATATCACAGGCCACCAACACCACCCAGCATCTGCATGCAGACCCAACAACTGAAGCTTACATCTAGAGGACCTCATTTTTCCCATGTGGGAGACTTTTCTTGATTTCAGTGGGCACTGGGTCAGGCCTCTTGATTTGTGTTTAGTTATCAAGTCTATAGTGCCATTCAAGCACTGAGCCAAGCACTGAGCACCATGCCAAGACATAGGGATCTGGCCCTGTGTGCCCTCTTCTCTTTCCCCACTCCACCCAACCAAAGCTATGCACAGTTTAGCCTCTTAGATCTGTGTGTGCATGCATAGTCTGGTGAATATTTGGATCACTGTATGGGTCTTTCATGTGCAGTGGACAACAGTAACAGTATAACACAAGCACTCAGGAATTCTGGGTTCACTCACGCTTGCAGCTTTGCTCTTTGCCTTAATGTGATTGTGTGAGATTTTCCTTGACCATGATAGCTATGTTAGAGATGATATATTAGAGGTGGTGCAACCTCTTTAATCACTTCACAGAAATCCATAAAATTCTTGCCCTTGTTCAGCACAATTTTCGTAACACTTCCAGTGCAGAAGATCCTTCAGGGTGAACTCTTGTTTCCTATTACTGTGTTATCTTATATATCAGAACGTAAGCAATCAAGGCAGGCCATTCTGTCTCATATACTGGGTGCATATGATTCTCTGTGCTATGTAATGAGCCATGCCAGAAGGAGCACCTAATTCTGGCCCTGATTCAAGACCTCACTTTAATATGTTTCACTTTCACCACATTGAGTGCTGTCCTGAATAGGGGTGCTTTCCTGAATCATTCCTCTGATCCTAAAATCTTTTATGATTATTAACAAGGAAGTCTTTATGGAAAGAGCCTCCTTATGTCCTGTTATTCCACACATTTAGGGTATGTCTACACTACAAAATTAGGTCGAATTTATAGAAGTCGGTTTTTTAGAAATCATTTTTATATAGTCGATTGTGTGTGTCCCCACACAAAATGCTCTAAGTGCATTAAGTGCATTAACTCAGTGGAGTGCTCCCACAGTACTGAGGTTAGCATCAAGTGTTGCACTGTGGGTAGCTATCCCACTGTTCCCGCAGTCTCCGCTGACCATTGGAATTCTGGGTTGAGATCCCAATGCCTGATGGGGCAAAAAACATTGTCGCGGGTGGTTCTGGGTACATGTCGTCAGGCCCTCCGTCCCTCCCTGAAAGCAATGACAGACAATCATTTTGCGCCTTTTTTCCTGAGTTACCTGTGCAGACGCCACACCACGGCAAGCATGGAGCCCGCTCAGCTCACTGTCACTGTATTTCTCCTGGGTGCTGGCAGATAGGGTACTACATTGCTACACAGCAGCAGCAACCCATTGTCTTGTGGCAGCAGATGGTGCAATAGGCCTGAAAACCATCGTCATCATGTCCAAGGTGCTCCTGGCAGCCTCGGCAAGGTCGGTCAGGAGTGCCTGGGCAGACATGGGCACAGGGACTAAATTAGGAGTGACTCGACCAGGTCATTCTCTTTAGTCCTGCAGGCAGTCCTATTACACCATCTTCTGCCGGGCAGGCAGGAGATGAGGATGGCTATCAGTCCTATTGCACCATCTTCTGCTGAGCAGCCAGGAGTTGTGGATGACTTCAAGTCCTACTGCACCATCTGCTGCCAGACAAAGATGTAAAAGATAGATGGAGTGGATCAAAACAAAAAATAGACCAGATTTGTTTTGTATTCATTTGCTCCCCCCTCCCTTGGTGAAATCAACGGCCGACAATTGTTTTGGTGAGGTCAGTCAGGGCACCTTGAAAACTTTAATGGAGATTCAGTCCTGCCTGACATAGCAGAGGGAGGGATAGCTTAGTGAGTTGAGCATTGGCCTGCTAAAATTCAATCCTTGAGGGGGCCATTCTGTGTGACAGTTGTTTTTGTTTCTCCTAAAACCACCCACTTTATTGATTTTAATTCCCTGTAAGCCAACCCTGTAAGCCATGTCGTCAGTCGCCGCTCCCTCCATCAGAGCAATGGCACACAATCGTTCCGCGCCTTTTTTCTGTGCAGATGCCAGACCACGGCAAGCATGGAGCCCGCTCAGATCACTTTGGCAATTAGGAGCACATTAAACACCACGCGCATTATCCAGCAGTATTTGCAGCACCAGAACCTGGCAAAGCAAAACCAGGCGAGTAGGCGACGTCAGCGTGGTGATGAGAGTGATGAGTACATGGACACAGACTTCTCTCAAAGCATTGGCCCTGGCAATGTGGGCATCATGGTGCTAATGGGGCAGGTTCATGAGATGGAACGACGATTCTGGGCTAGGGAAACAAGCACAGACTGGTGGGACCGCATAGTGTTGCAGGTCTGGGACGATTCCCAGTGGCTGCGAAACTTTCGCATGTGTAAGGGCACTTTCATGGAACTTTGTGACTTGCTTTCCCCTGCCCTGAGGCGCAAGAATACCAAGATGAGAGCAGCCCTCACAGTTGAAAAGCGAGTGGCAATAGCCCTGTGGAAGCTTGCAACGCCAGACAGCTACCGGTCAGTCGGGAATCAAATTGGAGTGGGCAAATCTACTGTGGGGGCTGCTGTGATGCAAGTAGCCAACGCAATCAAAGATCTGCTGATATCAAGGGTAATGACCCTGGGAAATGTGCAGGTCATAGTGGATGGCTTTGCTGCAATGGGATTCCCTAACTGTGGAGGGGCCATAGACAGAACCTATATCCCTATCTTGGCACCAGAGCACCAAGCCAGCGAGTACATAAACCGCAAGGGGTACTTTTCATTAGTGCTGCAAGCACTGGTGGATCACAAAGGACGTTTCACCAACATCAACGTGGGATGGCCGGGAAAGGTACATGGCGCTCGCATCTTCAGGAACTCTGGTCTGTTTCAAAAGCTGCAGGAAGGGACTTTCTTCCCAGAAAATAACCATTTGGGATGTTGAAATGCCAATAGTTATCCTTGGGGACCCAGCCTACCCCTTAATGCCCTGGCTCATGAAACCATACATAGGCAACCTGGAGAGTAGTCAGGAGCTGTTCAACTACAGGCTGAGCAAGTGCGGAATGGTGGTAGAATGTGCATTTGGACGTTTTAAAGTGTGCTGGCGCAGTTTACTGACTTGGTTAGACCTCAGCGAAACCAATATTCCCATTGTTATTACTATTTGCTGTGTGCTCCACAATATCTGTGAGAGTAAGGGGGAGACGTTTATGGTGGGGTGGGAGGTTGAGGCAAATCGCCTGGCTGCTGGTTAAGTGCAGCCAGACACCAGGGCTGTTAGAAGAGCACTGGAGGGTGCGTTGCACATCAGAGAAGCTTTGAAAACCAGTTTCATGACTGGCCAGGCTATGGTGTGAAAGTTCTGTTTGTTTCTCCTTGATGAAATCCCCCACCCCTTGGTTCACTCTACTTCCCTGTGAGCTAACCAGCCTCCCCTTCTCCTTTCGATCACCGCTTTCAGAGGCAATAAAGTCATTGTTCCTTCACATTCATGCATTCTTTATTAATTCATCACACAAATAGGGAGATAACTGCCAAGATAGCCTGGGAGGGGTGATGGAGGAGAGAAGCACCGGGAGGGGTGGTGGAGGAGGGAAGGAAAAGGCCACACAGCACTTGAAAAGTTTAAAACTTATTGAATGCCAGCCTTTTGTTGCTTGGGCAATCCTCTGGGGTGGAGTGCCTGGGTGGCTGGAGTTCTTGGGCATCTGGGTGAGGAGGCTATGGAATTTGGGGAGGAGGGTGGTTAGTTACACAGGGGCTATAGCAGCAGTCTGTGCTCCAGCTGCTTTTCCTGCAGCTCAACCATATGCTGGAGCATAATAGTTTGATCCTCCAGCAGCCTCAGCATTGAATCCTGCCTATTCTCATTACGCTGCCGCCACCTTTCAGCTTCATCCTTCTCTTCAGCCCACCACTTTCTCTCTTCAGCCCGCCACCTCTCCTCCCGGTCATTTTGTGCTTTCCTGCACTCTGACATTGTCTGCCTCCATGCATTCATCTGTGCTCTGTCAGTGTGGGAGGACAGCATGAGCTCAGAGAACATTTCATTGCGAGTGCATTCTTTTCGCCTTCTAATCTTCACTAGCCTCTGGGAAGGAGAAGATCCTGTGATCCTTGAAACACATGCAGCTGATGGGGAAAAAAAAGGGACAGTGGTATTTAAAAAGACACATTTTAGAGAACAATGGGTACACTCTTTCTCCTTGCTCTTAACATTACATACATAGCACATGTGCTTTCGTTCCAAGGTCGCATTTTGACTCCCCCCCACCGGATGGCTAGCCTCTCCCCGCCCCCCATGGCTAACAGTGGGGAACATTTCTGTTCAGTCACAAGCAAACAGCCCAGAAGGAACGGCACCTCTGAATGTCCCCTTAAGAAAAGCACCCTATTTCAACCAGGTGACCATGAATGATATCACTCTCCTGAGGATAACACAGAGAGATAAAGAACTGATGTTGTTTGAAAGCCAGCAAACATACACTGCAATGCTTTGTTCTCCAATGATTCCCGAGTACATGCTACTGGCCTGAAGTGGTAAAGTGTCCTACCATGGTGGATGGAATAAGGCTGCCCTCCCCAGAAACCTTTTGCAAAGGCTTTGGGAGTACATCCAGGAGAGTCACAAATGCCAGGGCAAATTAATCATTAAACATGCTGGCTTTTAAACCTTTTATAGTATTTTAAAAGGTATACTCACCAGAGGTCCCTTCTCTGCCTGGCGGGTCCTGGGGGCAGCCTTGGGTGGGTTTGAGGGGTACTGGCTCCAGGTCCAGGGTGAGAAACAGTTCCTGGCTGTCGGGAAAACCGGTTTCTCCACTTGCTTGCTGTGAGCTATTTTCCTCGTCCCCAAAACCTGCTTCCATGTTGCCTCCATCTCCATTGAAGGAGTCAAACAACAGGCTGGGGTAGTGGTGGTTGAACCCCCTAAAATGGCATGCAGCTCATCATAGAAGTGGCATGTTTAGGGTTCTGACCCAGAGCGGCCGTTTGCCTCTCTGGTTATCTGGTAGGCATGCCTCAGCTCCTTAGGTTTCACGTGGCACTGCTTCGGGTCCCTGTTATGGCCTCTGTCCTTCATGCCCTGGGAGATTTTCACAAATGTTTTGGCATTTCGAAAACTGGAACGGAGTTCTGATAGCATGGATTCCTCTCCCCATACAGCAATCAGATTCCCTACCTCCCATTCGGTCCATGCTGGAGCTCTTTTGCGATTAAGTAAGGAAGGAAAGTAAGGAAATCGATTTTAAGAGCTCTTTAAGTCGAAAAAAAGGGCTTCGTCGTGTGAACAGGTGCAGGGTTAAATCAATGTAATGCTTCTAAATTTGACCTCAACTCCTAGTGTAGACCAGGGCTAAGCTAGTAAAGAATTTACTGGACAAAACCTTGTCCTCAACCAGACTCTACCTTGCAGAAGTGGATAACAATTATTTCCCTTTCCCTCCTTCTCTTGCATACGGACAGTGATTTCTTAAAGTTACATTTTACTTGTCCTGCATTCACCAGGCATAATTTGTGTCCATATTTTTGCATGGAATTAATTATGGGTACAAATCTTTGTATTTACACTGCACACATATATACCTGATTGTAGGCGAAAATCTGGTAGCTAGATGTGGAAGCGACCCAGAAGGAGAAAGACCTGGGTATATTGGTTGATCACGGGATGACTATGAGTTACCAGTGTGATATGACTATGAAAAGGGCTAATGCAATCTTAGGATGCATCAGGCAAGTATTTCCAGCAGAGATAGGGAAGTGTTATTACCATTAAACCAGGCACTTGTGAGGTCTCAATTGAAATACTGTTTGCAATTCTGGTCTCTCATGTATAAAAAAGATTATTTAAAACTGGAACAGGTGCAGAGAAGGGCTACTAAGCCCTGGTCTACACTAGGCGTTGAGGTCGAATTTAGCAGCGTTAAATCGATGTAACCCTGCACCCATCCACATGATGAAACCCTTTTTTTTGACTTAAAGGGCTCTTAAAATCGATTTCCTTATTCCAACCCCGACAAGGGGATTAGCGCTGAAATCGGTTTTGCTGGGTTGAATTTGGGGTACTGTGGACACAATTAGATGGTATTAGCCTCCGGGAGCTATCCCAGAGTGCTCCATTGTGACTGCTCTGGACAGCACTCTCAACTCAGATGCACTGACCAGGTAGAGAGGAAAAGGCCCATGAACTTTTGTATTTCAATTTCCTGTTTGGCCAGTGTGGCAAGCTGCAGGTGACCATGCAGAGCTCATCAACAGAGGTGACCATGCAGAGCTCATCAACAGAGGTGACCATGCAGAGCTCATCAGCAGAGGTGACCATGGTGGAGTCCCAGAACCTCACCCAGATGCCTAAGAACACGGTGGGGGGGCCTCCGGCCACCCAGCCACTCCACCCCAGAGGATTGCTCAAGTAACAGAAGGCTGGCATTCAATCAGTTTTAAACTTTTAAAGTGCTGTGTGGCCTTGTCCTTCCCTCCTCTACCACCCCTCCTGGGCTACCTTGGTAATAACAGTGGGAATATTGATTTCGCTGAGGTCTAACCAAGTCAGTAAACTGCGCCAGCACACTTTAAAACGTCCAAATGCACATTCTACCACCATTCCGCACTTGCTCAGCCTGTAGTTGAACAGCTCCTGACTACTCTCCAGGCTGCCTATGTATGGTTTCATGAGCCAGGGCATTAAGGGGTAGGCTGGGTCCCCAAGGATAACTATTGGCATTTCAACATCCCAAATGGTTATTTTCTGGGAAGAAAGTCCCTTCCTGCAGCTTTTGAAACAGACCAGAGTTCCTGAAGATGCGAGCGCCATGTACCTTTCCCGGCCATCCCACGTTGATGTTGGTGAAACGTCCTTTGTGATCCACCAGTGCTTGCAGCACTAATGAAAAGTACCCCTTGCGGTTTATGTACTCGCTGGCTTGGTGCTCTGGTGCCAAAATAGGGATATAGGTTCTGTCTATGGCCCCACCACAGTTAGGGAATCCCATTGCAGCAAAGCCATCCACTATGACCTGCACATTTCCCAGGGTCATTACCCTTGATATCAGCAGATCTTTGATTGCGTTGGCTACTTGCATCACAGCAGCCCCCACAGTAGATTTGCCCACTCCAATTTGATTCCCGACTGACCGGTAGCTGTCTGGCGTTGCAAGCTTCCACAGGGCTATTGCCACTCGCTTTTCAACTGTGAGGGCTGCTCTCATCTTGGTATTCTTGCGCCTCAGGGCAGGGGAAAGCAAGTCACAAAGTTCCATGAAAGTGCCCTTACACATGCGAAAGTTTCGCAGCCACTGGGAATCGTCCCAGACCTGCAACACTATGCGGTCCCACCAGTCTGTGCTTGTTTCCCTAGCCCAGAATCGTCGTTCCATCTCATGAACCTGCCCCATTAGCACCATGATGCCAACGTTGCCAGGGCCAATGCTTTGAGAAAAGTCTGTGTCCCTGTACTCATCACTCTCGTCACCGCGCTGATGTTGCCTACTCGCCCGGATTCACTTTGCCAGGTTCTGTTGCTGCAAATACTGCTGGATAATGCGCGTGGTGTTTAATGTGCTCCTAATTGCCAAAGTGATCTGAGCGGGCTCCATGCTTGCCGTGGTCTGGCGTCTGCACAGAAAAAAGGCGCGGAACGATTGTCTGCTGTTGCTCTGATGGAGGGAGGGGCAATTGACGACATGGCTTACAGGGTTGGCTTACAGGGAATTAAAATCAACAAATGGCTTTGCGAGAAACTGAACGGCTGCCTCAAGGATAGAACTCAAAACTGGGTTTAGCAGGAGGGAGGAGAAAATGAATACAAAAGAAATCTGGTCTATTTCTTGTTTTGAGCCACGTCATCTATCTTTATACATCATGCTGGCAGTAGACTGTGCAGTATGACCGCTAGCTATTGTCACCTCCTGGGTGCTCGGCAGAAGACAGTGCAGTATGACTACTGGCCATCGTCTTCTACTGGCTGCAAATTAAAAGACACTACACTGCCGATAGGACTCAATCGCCATGAGACGAAACAAGGGAAACGACCTGGCTGAGTCACTCCCATGTTTATTCAGGAGCCCGGTTAAAAGAGCACCCAGGACTACGTCAACGACGCCTACCAGTCATATTGCACTGCCTACTGCCAAAAAGCAATAAACTGCTGCTGTGTAGCAATGCAGTACCATGTCCGCCAGCACCCAGGAGACATACAGTGACGGTTAGCTGAGCGGGCTCCATGCTTGCCATGGTATGGCATCTGCACAGGTAACTCAAGAAAAAAGGTGCAAAATGATTGTCTGCCCTTGCTTTTACGGAGGGAGGGAGGGAACGGGGGCCTGACGATATGTACCCAGAACCACCCGCGACAATGTTTTAGCCCCCTCAGGCATTGGGATTTCTACCCAGAATTCAAATGGGCGGTGGAGACTGCGGGAACTGTGGGATAGCTACCCACAGTGCAAAGCTCCGGAAGTCAACTGTTGCCTCGGTACTGTGGACACAGTCTGCCGACTACATGCACTTAGAGCATTTGTGTGGGGACACAAACACTTGACTGCATAAAAACGCTTTCTACAAAACCGACTTCTATAAATTCGACCTAATTTCGTAGTGTAGACATACCCTAAAAGGAATGGCTCAAAAAGCTTGGCTTGTTTAGTCTACCCTAAATGAAGGCTGAGGGGAGATACGATTGCTTTTTTAAAATACATCAGAGGGATAAATACCAGGGAGGGAGAAGGGTTATTTAAGTTAAGCACCAATGTTGACACAAAAACAAATAGATATAAACTGGCCATCAACAAGTTTAGGTTTGAAATTAAGCAAAGATTTCTAACTGTCAAACCTAACTTCAAGACTGAGCTTGATTAGTTTGTGATTGGGGTGGTATGATGAAACTACCTACAATGTCGTGTAGCCAATCTGCGACTGCTAGTAGCAACAGCTGGAGATGGGACACTAGATGGGGAGAGCTCTGAGTTACTATAGAAAATTCTTTCCCAGGTGTCATGATGTTGGGTCTTGCCCTCATGCTCTGGGTTTAACTGATCACCATATTTGGGGTCGGGAAGGAATTTTCACCCAGGTCAGATTGGCAGAGACCCTGGGGTTTTTTGCCTTCCTCTGAGACATGGGGCACAGGTCACTTGCTGGTTTAAACAAGTGTAAATGGTGGATTCTCTGTAACTTAAGTCTTTAAATTATGATTTGAGGACTTCAGTAACTCAACTGGACATTATGGGTCTATTAGAGGAGTGAGTGGTTGAGGTTCTATGCCCTGCAATGTGCAGGAGGTCAGACTAGATGATCATGATGGTCTTAAAGATGGTCTTCTGGCCTTAAAGTCTATGAGCCTTTGAGATGTGTAATTCAAAAAGAAATTGTGCTTGTAATTTTTTTTTTTACAAGGAGAATTTGTACAAGGACATGTAGGGTAGCTGGGTCTCAGACCACAGAGATTGTTGATTGAAAATACCCTGTTTTCTAGTCCATTTTCACTGCAAATTCATTCCATATTGTAACCCTTCTTCCCATCAGAGTTGGCAGCAACAAGGGCCAGATTCAGTATCTAGGGGTTCCATTCCAATAACAATGCAAAACCAGCTCAAGCCCCCACCCAGTGACAAATATATACCACCCCTGCTGGGAGCCTCCAAGAGGCAATACTTCCCCTCTCGCAAGCAGAGTCTGAATGTAGCAAAAGCCTTTTAATAACAGAGAGAAACAAGGTGGCATTATGTTGGGGAAACATCACCAACAGGATTCATAACACAACCCATGAGCCAAAACCCACCCCGAGCAAATTGGGCCATGTCCTTTCCCTTTGATTCTTGAGTCCAGCAACCCAAAAGTCACCCAAAGTCCCAAAAGTCCAACAACCCAAAAGTCTCTGTCCCTGGTCAGTACAGCCCCAGAATTTGAAAGTTTATCTGCAGAGTTTTACCTCCCAACCTGGGTGGAAATGGGGTGGGGGTTAAGGGGCACCTTACGTGGTCCAAAGCCAACTGCCCCACCTCTCCATAGGGCTCTGCTCTGCTCTACCAGCCATCCCACAAATCACTCTGTTCTGCCAGCCATCCCATGAGCTGCTCTAGCCACCTCACAAACTGCTCTGCCAGCCATCCCACAAACTGCTCCTCAATATATCTTTAGCCCCCCCCTACTTAACACAACACTCAGTGATTTTAGCTCTTCAGTGATTTCAGTTTGTAGTAGGGGAACATCAGTGCTAGTGCACCATTAGCCCAAAGTGAATTCAGCTCAGCAGCTTGTAGCTAGACTTCTAGTAGAATCAAAACTAACTCTGATATTCTACAGTAGAGCAACAAAAAAAAGTGTAATTGGCATATAAGCCCTCACCAGTGAGCCCATGCCATCAAGCATTAACCCCTCCTCTTAATCTCTCTCAATTCACCAGGTTTTAGAACCCATGACCCTTGCCTAGCAAGTGCTGCTTAGTTGATGGTGAATCCCTCCATCATAAGAAAAGGCCAAGTACAGTTCCACTGTCCTTGATTCACATAATCAGGATAATAACAGCTTTTTCTTCCTACCCCAATAACAAAGAAACGGGCTCCTACAGCAGCAAAAGTGACCATCTAGGCAGGGTGGGTGTGCCTATGCAAATGAGATCAGCCCCTGAAGTTCTTTTCCACAACCCACCACAACTCGCCACCAGATGTCAGGGTAGAGTTCATCCTGACTCTGTTTACAATAGCAATGGATACATCAGATTATCTTTTTCAATAGTCTAAGAAGATTTTGGGTCATCAAAAAATTTTCTCTTTAGAAATACAGAAATCAGATCTAGCAATAATTAATAAATTATACTAGGTTAATGCAAAATACTTTATTTTGTGTTATTCTCTGTTTGAAAGCTACTTAAATATATTGGTGTAATATGTGCTCAGAATGCCAAATAATGCAGAATAAACTTAGACACAGGTAAGAAATCTTAAAGCCCAAATTTTAACACATGCAGGCCTTCTATTGACTTGAGATCAGTAGTCGAATTCAGTAGATCAAATTCAGCCCTGGTCTAAGAAAGCATAATTCCATCAACTGAATGAAGTTATGCCTGTTTACACCAAGGACAGAATATGTCTTATGGAAGCGGGCATGAGTATGTGAAGACACAGTCTCTGGTCTCTGAAGTTTTCCTGCTTGTGAAATATGACATTGAAAAGAGTGACAATCTCCTGAATAGAGATTCATCATATTGCATTTACTGTGTTATCAATGGAAAATAGAAGAGGAATTTTAATAAGGAACAGAAATGGCATGAACCCAATCAAACCTGCTAAACGTACACATCAATAGTAAGCTTAATAGTTGGCTTAGTTTTAAACCTATATCTCAGAAAAATGAGCCATGACAGTTTTAATAGTGAATATAAAGTGCACTCTTGTGTTAACACAAATATTTAAAATATTTTTTAGGAAATGACGTGTTCTGACATCTTGATTTTTTAAGTTTTGCCAAAAAGCTGAGATTGGCTGCTTCACCTATAAAGAGGATTGTAAACTGATCTAACTGTGCATTGCATCTAAGGGATAATAGGTGAGGGACTCTATTTTACAGGAGACGAGCATTGTTCCCATAGTAGCTGTAGTTTAGGGGTTCTGGGACCCCTCAGGGCATCAAGAGATTATTACATGGGGGATCGCGAGCTGCCAGCCTCCACCCCAATCCTGCTTCACCTCCAGCATTTATAATGGTGTTAAATATATAAAAAAGTGTTTTTAATTTATAAGGGAGGGTCGCATTCAGAGGCTTGCTATGTGAAAGGGGTCACCAGTACAAAAGTTTGAGAATCACTCTGTAGTTTATCTCAATGAAGGAGTCTGATTACTGCCAGTAGAAAAAAACAATAAATATCATCATTACAGAATCAACTAGATTGTATTACTAAACCTATATTTCTCTCCAACCCGTCCCACCAGAATCTCTTCTAAACCATTAATTAAAACCCAAATTGAGCTTGTTTAATTAATTAACTGTTTAATTATTATTTAATTAATTAATTAACCGATCCTGACAGTTCCAGATACATCTAGATGGAACAAAACTGCTGTACTAGTGAATGTCCAGTACAATCCTAACAGTCAGTGCATTTCAATGGAACGCTGAACTCAGGAAAATGGCACTTTCCTAATCTATGTATCTGCTCTTTGCATGTCTTTGGGTGATATCTGCTTGTTTTACTGCCAAAGTACTGTCAAGTTTTTACTGCTGCTCCTATTACAGAGTCAATATAGCAATGGGAAAGTTAGAAGTGCATGTGCAGTGCTCCCATTAAGGCACCTTTGTGTCCCACCCTCCAGATCATGAGGCTGCTTTGCACCAATCTGTTCTCTTAGCATGAGGAAGAATAGCCTGCAAGAGTTACTTCAATAGATCTACACTGATTTATATCAGCAGAAGCGCTGCCCTCCTATGTTTAGTTTGTGATGCTAACAGGAAAAAAATATATTTTTACTTCAGCAAATCTCAAATATGGAGTAATCTAGGCAAACTGGATGTAGTGAGATACTAGACATAGTCTATTCTATATAGTTATTTATACTATGCTCATCACCATAGTTTCTAGGTGCCTTCCAATAGTGCATTAGGCAACATGACTATGCCTCTTCCTTGTATTCTTTGTTCTCTCATCCTCTCTCCAGGGGGAGAAGCATGTACATGGGAGAATCTTGATTTGGTAGGTTGTGAGTTTTTTATTTAATATAAATTTTTTATTTAATATACATGTTGCTAAGTACTTATATTAGAGAAGTCAAGGTCAAAGAAATGCACCTTGCCCTGGAAGCAGTCTGGGATGCCTGGGAGAAAGATCTGTCTCCTGCACCGGTGAACTTTACCCTTATTGTGGAGAGTTGCAGTGTCTCCGAGGATCACAGTTGTTGATCAGAGTCTTCATGCCAGAACTTTAGATGGTCTTTTAGATATCCTGAGTGCAGACCATGGGCTGCTGGAAGATAAAGACTGAGACCTTGAACTTGATTTGCAATTCTATGGGAAACCAGCGTAGAGAGCAGAGGACGGGTATGATGTGCTTGCAATTGTCTGTGCTGCTGAGGAGATGCGATGCAACATTCTGTACTAGTTGGAGTTTCCTAAGCAATGAAGGCTTCATGGCCAGGTCTACCACATTTCTGAAGTGCTTTTGTTCAGTGTCCCTGTTCTGAGATTACTAGTACTTTAATACTCACCAGGTGGCACAACTGTTGCAGCAGAGGAAGAGTAGCAAAGGGATTATGAGAATTTTTCTGCACTTTTTCCCAGCTTGGAGGTACAAGCCCTATTTTCATGGTAAAATTTTAAAAATGCTCAAAAGCGTCAGTGTAAAGTCGCAGTAACCTATGAACCATTCACCCTAACGTAGTAAAAGGGATTCTTCAGTGCACAGGAAAAAAAGGCATGTGAGTTCATATTGAACCAGTGGAGGGGGGGGGATTGATGAGAGGTGAGGGATAAGCTTCCCCAGGCATATTTGCAGAAATGCTCTTGATGCCATTCCTTTCAGTTCAGTGAATACAATTTTACTGACACACATGTTCATGAAATGATAAAATGAGTTCTCAGCACCAGCATAGAGAATTCATGTTCTTCATTCAAATCCATGCTGGTAAATACAGTATTTCTCATAGCATTTATCATGCTCCAACCGCAACCTTGATATTACAGTTCATTTGCAAAAAAGCACCACCACCAACACAGTTTCCAGAAAACACCAAGCTGGGGGCACATTGGTTCAGTATTCATAGAATCATAGAATCATAGAATATCAGGGTTGGAAGGGACCCCAGAAGGTCATCTAGTCCAACCCCCTGCTCAAAGCAGGACCAAGTCCCAGTTAAATCATCCCAGCCAGGGCTTTGTCAAGCCTGACCTTAAAAACCTCTAAGGAAGGAGATTCTACCACCTCCCTAGGTAACGCATTCCAGTGTTTCACCACCCTCTTAGTGAAAAAGTTTTTCCTAATATCCAATCTAAACCTCCCCCATTGCAACTTGAGACCATTACTCCTCGTTCTGTCATCTGCTACCATTGAGAACAGTCTAGAGCCATCCTCTTTGAAACCCCCTTTCAGGTAGTTGAAAGCAGCTATCAAATCCCCCCTCATTCTTCTCTTCTGCAGACTAAACAATCCCAGCTCCCTCAGCCTCTCCTCATAAGTCATGTGCTCTAGACCCCTAATCATTTTCGTTGCCCTTCGTTGTACTCTTTCCAATTTATCCACATCCTTCCTGTAGTGTGGGGCCCAAAACTGGACACAGTACTCCAGATGAGGCCTCACCAGTGTCGAATAGAGGGGAACGATCACGTCCCTCGATCTGCTCGCTATGCCCCTACTTATACATCCCAAAATGCCATTGGCCTTCTTGGCAACAAGGGCACACTGCTGACTCATATCCAGCTTCTCGTCCACTGTCACCCCTAGGTCCTTTTCCGCAGAACTGCTGCCGAGCCATTCGGTCCCTAGTCTGTAGCGGTGCATTGGATTCTTCCATCCTAAGTGCAGGACCCTGCACTTATCCTTATTGAACCTCATTAGATTTCTTTTGGCCCAATCCTCCAATTTGTCTAGGTCCTTCTGTATCCTATCCCTCCCCTCCAGCGTATCTACCACTCCTCCCAGTTTAGTATCATCCGCAAATTTGCTGAGAGTGCAATCCACACCATCCTCCAGATCATTTATGAAGATATTGAACAAAACGGGCCCCAGGACCGACCCCTGGGGCACTCCACTTGACACCGGCTGCCAACTAGACATGGAGCCATTGATCACTACCCGTTGAGCCCGACAATCTAGCCAGCTTTCTACCCACCTTATAGTGCATTCATCCAGCCCATACTTCCTTAACTTGCTGACAAGAATGCTGTGGGAGACCGTGTCAAAAGCTTTGCTAAAGTCAAGAAACAATACATCCACTGCTTTCCCTTCATCCACAGAACAAGTAATCTCATCATAAAAGGCGATTAGATTAGTCAGGCATGACCTTCCCTTGGTGAATCCATGCTGACTGTTCCTGATCACTTTCCTCTCCTCTAAGTGCTTCAGGATTGATTCTTTGAGGACCTGCTCCATGATTTTTCCAGGGACTGAGGTGAGGCTGACTGGCCTGTAGTTCCCAGGATCCTCCTTCTTCCCTTTTTTAAAGATGGGCACTACATTAGCCTTTTTCCAGTCATCCGGGACTTCCCCCGTTCGCCACGAGTTTTCAAAGATAATGGCCAAGGGCTCTGCAATCACAGCCGCCAATTCCTTCAGCACTCTCGGATGCAATTCGTCCGGCCCCATGGACTTGTGCACGTCCAGCTTTTCTAAATAGTCCCTAACCACCTCTATCTCTACAGAGGGCTGGCCATCTCTTCCCCATTTTGTGTTGCCCAGCACAGCAGTCTGGGAGCTGACCTTGTTAGTGAAAACAGAGGCAAAAAAAGCATTGAGTACATTAGCTTTTTCCACATCCTCTGTCACTAGCTTGCCTCCCTCATTCAGTAAGGGGCCCACACTTTCCTTGGCTTTCTTCTTGTTGCCAACATACCTGAAGAAACCCTTCTTGTTACTCTTGACATCTCTTGCTAGCTGCAGCTCCAGGTGCGATTTGGCCCTCCTGATATCTTTCCTACATGCCCGAGCAATATTTTTATACTCTTCCCTGGTCATATGTCCAACCTTCCACTTCTTGTAAGCTTCTTTTTTATGTTTAAGATCCGCTAGGATTTCACCATTAAGCCAAGCTGGTCGCCTGCCATATTTACTATTCTTTCGACTCATCGGGATGGTTTGTCCCTGTAACCTCAACAGGGATTCCTTGAAATACAGCCAGCTCTCCTGGACTCCCTTCCCTTTCATGTTAGTCCCCCAGGGGATCCTGGCCATCTGTTCCCTGAGGGAGTCAAAGTCTGCTTTCCTGAAGTCCAGGGTCCGTATCCTGCTGCTTACCTTTCTTCCCTGTGTCAGGATCCTGAACTCAACCAACTCATGGTCACTGCCTCCCAGATTCCCATCCACTTTTGCTTCCCCCACTAATTCTACCCGGTTTGTGAGCAGCAGGTCAAGAAAAGCGCTCCCCCTAGTTGGCTCCCCTAGCACTTGCACCAGGAAATTGTCCCCTACGCTTTCCAAAAACTTCCTGGATTGTCTATGCACCGCTGTATTGCTCTCCCAGCAGATATCAGGAAAATTAAAGTCACCCATGAGAATCAGGGCATGCGATCTAGTAGCTTCCGTGAGTTGCCGGAAGAAAGCCTCATCCACCTCATCTCCCTGGTCCGGTGGTCTATAGCAGACTCCCACCATGACATCACTCTTGTTGCACACACTTCTAAACTTAATCCAGAGACACTCAGGTTTTTCCACAGTTTCGTACCGGAGCTCTGAGCAGTCATACTGCTCCCTTACATACAGTGCTACTCCCCCACCTTTTCTGCCCTGCCTGTCCTTCCTGAACAGTTTATAACCATCCATGACTGTACTCCAGTCATGTGAGTTATCCCACCAAGTCTCTGTTATTCCAATCACGTCATAATTCCTTGACATCACCAGGACCTCCAGTTCTCCCTGCTTGTTTCCAAGGCTTTGTGCATTTGTATATAAGCACTTGAGATAACCTGTTGATCGCCCCTCATTCCCAGTATGAGGCAGGAGCCCTCCCCTCTCAGACATTCCTGCCTGTGCTTCCTCCCGGTATCCCGCTTTCCCACTTACCTCAGGGCTTTGGTCTCCTTCCCCCGGTGAACCTAGTTTAAAGCCCTCCTCACTAGGTTAGCCAGCCTGCTGGCAAAGATGTTCTTCCCTCTCTTCGTAAGATGGAGCCCGTCTCTGCCCAGCACTCCTCCTTCATGGAACACCATCCCATGGTCAAAGAATCCAAAGCCTTCTCTCCGACACCACCTGCGTAGCCATTCGTTGACCTCCACGATTCGACGGTCCCTACCCAGGCCTTTTCCTTCCACGGGGAGGATGGACGAGAACACCACTTGCGCCTCCAACTCCTTTATCCTTCTTCCCAGAGCCACGTAGTCCGCAGTGATCCGCTCAAGGTCATTCTTGGCAGTATCATTGGTGCCCACGTGGAGAAGCAGGAAGGGGTAGCGATCCGAGGGCTTGATGAGTCTCGGCAGTCTCTCCGTCACATCACGAATCTTAGCCCCTGGTAAGCAGCAGACTTCTCGGTTTTCCCGGTCAGGGCGGCAGATAGATGACTCAGTCCCCCGGAGGAGAGAGTCCCCGACCACCACCACCCGCCTTCTCCTCTTGGGAGTGGTGGTCGTGGAACCCCCAACCTCAGGACATCGCATCTCATGCCTCCCAACCAGCGGGGTCTCCTTCTGCTTTCTCCCCCCAGACATATCATCTGGTCCACTCTCCGCAATGGTACCTGTGGAGAGAACATGAAAGTGGTTAGTTACCTGTGTCTGTGTTACTGGAACCCGGACATTCCGCTTACCTCTTCTGGAGGTCACATGTTGCCAAGCTTCTTCACTGGCCTCTTGGCTCCTCTGTGCAACCTGCTCTATATCTTTAGAGCTTTGTGCCCCTAGAAGGCTATCCTGAGTTTGGTCCAGAAAATCCTCAGTCTCTCGTATACAACGCAGGGTCGTTACCTGTTGCTCCAGACCTTCAATCTTCTCTTCCAATATGGAGACCAGCTTGCACTTTGTACAGACAAAGTCGCTTCTGTCCTGTGGAAGAAAGACAAACATGGCACATCCAGTGCAGGTCACAATAGCTGAACCCCCCCCTTCCATATCACCTACCTACTATGAGCTTCCTCAGAGACGTTGGCAAGATGTAAGCCTCACTGGGCTCACTCCAGGCGAACTCCCAGGCAAACTCCTGCTGTGAGCTGCTCTGCTGTCCCCGCTGCTCAGCTGGTTCGCGAGGCTCTGGCTATTTTCAAACAGCCAGGCTTCCCTGACGCAAACACACAGACACCCTAATGCCCGCCCCCTGCAGGCTAGCAGCCAATCAGACACTCACTCAGGCTCTCTCCCTGCCCTCCCAGCAAACACACGCTCAGTATTGACTTGAAGGCACTGGTACAGTGCCTGGGGCCTGATCCAAAGCTCACTGAAGTCAAAAATTCCCATTGACTTCCATGGACCTTGGTTCCAAAGGGTCCTGCTTAATGGAACTGGTTGAGTGCTGACACAAAAGCCACTTATTGAATCATCATTACTACTTTCTATAGATCCTAGCTGTTCCCAAGTACTATACTAACATGATCATGCTTAGCTTGCATAATCTGATATGACCGCAGCTCAAGGTGCTATGCTATCAGAGAAATCTGATTTGAATCTTTCCTCGTTCCCAGGAAGAATATTCCTGTTGCTATTGGGGTTCTGTTCTAATTTTCTGAGGATAGTATTCTCATTAGGCCTGACCCTTAGCTGGTGACAATCAGCCCAATGTGAAAGCAGCAAGGCTATGCTGATTGCACCAGCTGAGGGTCTGGTTCATTAACATTAACTGAATAGCAGATGCCCTTAGCCTATACCAGGGGTCTCAAACGGGTGGCCAGCAGGCCACATGAAGCCAGCGGGGTTATTTTCTGCAGCCCGCCAACTTCCCGAGGCCCCCCCAGCATTTACCTAGAGTGGCTCCTGCCCAGCCCACACCAGGGACAGGGCAGGTTCCCTGCCTGCCTGCCAGTCCTGCCCCTGCGCCGCTCCGGGAAGCGGCCGGGACCTGGGGGGGGCACAGGGGTCTGAGTGTTGTCCTGGCCGTGCCTCTAGGTACCTTTCCCAAAGCTCCCATTGGCTGCGGTTCCTCCCCCCAGTTCCTGGCCACTTCCTGGAGTGGTGCGGGGGCAGGGCAGGCAGGCAGGCAGGGAGCCTGCCCTGCCCCCAGTGCACCCCCCCGAACCCCTCCTGCAGCTGAACCCCCTGCCCTGAGCCCCCTGCTGCACCCCTCGTGCACCCCGACCTCCTGCCCTGAGCCCCCTACCGCACCCTGCACACCACCTGCACCCCAACCCCCTGCCCTGAGCCCCCTGCTGCACCCCTGCTGCACCCCAATCCCCTGCCCTGAGCCCCCTACCACACCCTATACCCCTCCTGCACCCCAAACCCCTGCTCTGAACCCCTGCTGCACCCCACATCCCAACCCCCTGGCCTGAGCCCGCTGCCACACCCTGCATCCCTCCTGTACCCCCTGGGGGCAGGGAGGGGGTGGAGTTGGGGTGGGGATTTCAGGGAAGAGGTTGGAATGGGGGTAGGGAAGGGGTGGGAAGAGGCGGGGCCGGGGCGGGACCACACAGAAGGGGTGGAGTGGGGGTGGGGCCAGGGCAGCAGGGAGGCAGGGTGGTCAGTGGTGCGGTCCTCGGGCCAATGTACTAGTCCTCATGTGGGCCTCATGGTCATTTGAGTTTGAGATCCCTGGCCTACACAATTGCTCCTTCCTCTTGCTTCTAATTTCTTTTGCTAAATTCTGTTGATAGAAACAGGAAACAAATAGAAAACAGTGGCTCCCCTTGCGTTCAAAGGGGGTAGATATGTAACACAGGGGTATGTCTACACTGCATAGAAAAACCAGCGATGCCAAGTCTGAGAGCCTGGGTCAATTGACTTGGACTCGCGGGGCTCAAAATAGCAGTGTAGATGTTCCCACTCAGGCTGGAGCCTAGGCTCTGAAATCCAGTGTAGGGGGTAAGTCTCAGAGCCTGGACTCCAGCCCGAGTGAGATCATCTACACTGCTACTTTTAGCCCTGCAACCCCAACCCTGAAAGCCCGCATCACTTGACCCAGGCTCTGGGCCTTGGTGCTGCTGGTTTTCTTTTGCAGTGTAGACGTATCCAGATGCCACATTTGGGACCTTAATGCATATCTCTGCATCGTACCGGGACATCTGGAATTTGTAAAACTCTGTGCTGCATGACAGCTCTTTAAAATGTGCCTCTCTTTTTAAATTTATCAACGTATATAATTGTGTATTAGGTTTTTAGAGGAGAACATTAACAGTTTCACCAAAAGACTTTGACCAGCAAGAATGGCAAAGCACTATTGTTCACATCATGCTATCTTCAAATGACTTTTTTGAAAGCACAGAACCAGTGAAAGCTCATATAATGTGTTTATTGAGATGTATAATCAATACAACATGGCATTTTCAATGAGAAATAAGCATGTCTAATATGGTGGCAGCAGAGAGAAATATGCCATTTGACTGAAATATATACTGTAGTCACTCTTCAAGACAGACAAGCAATAAAACAGAAGAGAACTTCCTAATGGAAATGGGAACATAAATATGGGTAAAAGTACTTTCAAATTCACACACCTCCAGCAAATGTGTTCTTGATTTAAAGTATAGACTACATTTAATAATATTGTCAGATGTAATAAATTGTGAAAGATTTAATACCAATTTGTTACATGTAACATATTTTAAATAGCACTTAATGATATTTTTATTTATGCAAGGCTGAGTGAAATGTAGAACTGGCTTTCCTTTTGGCAGCTGCAGCCACAGCAAGAGTTAGAAGTATGAATACAAATCAAGAGCAAAGAAGGCCTCTGATGGGAACCTTCCTGCCTGGAGATCTAAATCTGTTCAAATGTATCCAAGTCAAATTAAACTAATACTGCTGCAGTTCTGGCACAAGCCCAGGGAGCACCTTTTTGTTTGTTCTTTTTAAGCACTGAAACGATCCATCTAATAATACAATACAACTGTCACACTGTCTGAATGGCTCACAACTGTAGTGCCCATCTCAGGGCAGAAAACAAGGGCAGACACCCCAAATTGATGGTATATTCTATAAATAGATTTCACCAAGCCAGTAACAAATGTGAATTCCTGGATCACTATACCAGTCTTACCAAGGAATCACAGACAGTCCCCTTAGACTCTCCAGTCTAGCTTGCCACCTAGGCAAACTGAACTTTGTGATGACGGTCGCTTAAACCAAAAATCACACCGTATCAGGTTGCTCCCAGTCCCAAGAGATCTTTCACTTACCTCAGATCAATTGGTTCTCTGGATCTTACACCAAAGACAAAGCTGGCAGCCAATTCTGTAGTAAACTAACCATAGGTTTATTAGCTAAAAAGGAAAGGAGTGTTACTGAGAGGTGAAAGCAGGTAAAATGTATGTACAGATGAATCACAGTTTGTAACTCCAATGGTGGCACTGATGTAATAAACTGCCAGTTTCCCAAAAGTCTTTCAGGGCTACCTGGAATAACTCTGGGTATCTCCAAAATCTCGTTCAGTTTTTCTTCCCTCTTAGAATCCAAACAGTCCAGAGATGAAGAATCTTTCTTGAATCCATATTTATAACTTCTGACAGCGTATCTACCCATGTGGGCTTTTCCTTTGATGACAATGGGTGAGGAATGCACTTTGACCTCCAGTCATTTGTTTTGGAATTAGCACCTTTTCTGATAAAGTTGTTCATTAGCATTCCCCAAGGTTTCTTTCATGTCTGATGAGTTATTTAGTTACAGGGGTATTTGCAATGTAAATGTTTGCTAATATATTATAACAGGAACAAATAAGTTAAAATAATGCATGTAACATCCCGTTAGTTTTATTAAGTTTAAACACCCAAAACACTAATTGCTTTGATCTGTACTAACACAAAAGTGAATTGACCTGAATATACTCTGACATGACCCAGTCTGCCAGTGTTCACAACAACCATATTCTGAATGGGATACTGACTTGTGCCTCAGTCGTTTGGAGCTGTAAATACATTATTTTGATCCAGACCAGGCATCTCCACAAAGGATTACAAGAAGAAACTGTTTTCTCATTTTAGAAACTAAATAGGACATTGGAGTGAGGTGCCATGGAATTAAAAAGGAGTCTTAGCTATCTAAAACTGAGAAATTAAAAGGAGGAGAGAAGGTTGCTAAGGTTGCTAAGGAAGGTTGCTAAGGAGCAACGTGTTTAAAGAGTTCTTTTTTCTTTATTTTTTTTAGTGCTCCTAAATGAAAAGCAGCCCTGAACCAGTCATAGAAACATGATAAACTATGATAAATATAAGTTTATTTTTAAATTGTTTAAGAAGACTGAAATTGTTAATATCTAATTATATATTTTTAATATTTTCTATTGAAATATGCTTTGAATGGTATATGTACAAACTTGATCTACTTTCAAATATATTGAATTGCAATAATTTATTTTGTACAGCTATAGGTATTGTAATAGTATACTAAGCAGAAGCAAAGAAACACATGGTAACATATAGGGTTACTAACTAAGTTCTTAAACTGATGAAACTACAGTGTGCCATGGTACTGTTCACGCAACAACAGTGGAAAGTTTGGTAGGATTTCAGGTGAAATTTCTAGTGTTCCATTCAAAATGAATAGGAAACTATGAGTTCCTTCCAGAGCCCCTCTGCTTTTAAGTGAGACCAAGGGAATCGAGGAATAAAAATGCATATGGACTTTGGAAGAACCAATGACATTCTCTGAGTTTTTCAACAAACCTGGTTATCTATGTGGTTCTCTGCAAAAAGTAACAGTAAGAGACCTGTTTCAGAGTAGCAGCCGTGTTAGTCTGTATTCGCAAAAAGAAAAGCAGTACTTGTGGCACCTTAGAGACTAACAAATTTATTAGAGCATAAGCTTTCGTGAGCTACTGCATCTGATGAAGTGAGCTGTAGCTCACGAAAGCTTATGCTCTAATAAATTTGTTAGTCTCTAAGGTGCCACAAGTACCGCTTTTCTTTTTAATAAGAGACCTGTTTTCTCTTAAAATTCTCCCTGCAAACGTATTGGATCCAATTCAGTCCTGGTATTAGTGGGCACAACCAGGCTCTACCAATTTTGCTGCCCCAAGCAGTCACCGCCAAATTGCCGCAGCGCCCGGAAGAGTGGCGGAGCTGCCCCCGAATTGCTGCCGCAGGACAAGGACTGCCACACCATTCTGAATGCCGCCCCAAGCACCTGCTTGGAAAGCTGGTGCCTGGAGCTGGCCCTGGGCACAACTAATTGTGGTGAAGACAGTGAAATAACTCCAGGTTTATATCTGACCCATAGATTTTTCACAGAGAACATATCTGGTATTTAACAGGGCTGTGCCAGTAGTCAGCACAGAAACCAAACCAGGCTCCAAATCAGAACCCCATTATCCTAAGCATGTTTCTGTTTGTTGGGGACACAGGACCTTAGTTTATTTCCACATGAAACATGATTACAGACCATGTTACAACAACATTTAAAACCATGCCATCAGAGTTGGTTGATAGCATGACTTCTGTTAGCACAGTGATTTAAAAAAAATCCTCCCTCCAGATTGGATACAAAAACTGCTAGAACTGTGGTAGCCACAGTCACATTGCAATATGGTAGACCCATGTTTGACAATCAAATTTGAAAACAGCTGTAACACCTACGGTTCTGCTTCTAGTATCCACAACTTAAATTAAATTAAACACTATTTTGGAGGGTATTAGCGGTCCAGTGTCAAGATTACTTGTTTCCAATGTCAGAGACTTTTTTATTGTAATTGAGAGCTATTGAGAGAAGATATGTAGTTGAGAATTGTTTAATATTTTAAAATATGCCTCAAACAAACAAATAACAAAAGTCAGACTTATTTTAAAAGCCTAATTATGCAGGATCCACAGACCATGCCACATTTCCAGCTTTACATAGGATTAACGTACCCATTGCCTATTTCTCCAGGGGGTGAAGAAGATTGATCCTTTTATGGACCGAGTCACAAGTCAGGGTTAGGCTGGTCTTATGGTTAAGATGCTGACAAGGAGTCAGAACATCTGCCTTCAGTTCCCAGCTCTGTTACAGACTTCCTTATGACCATAGACAAGTCACTTCGGTCCTGATTGAGGGCAGCACTTAAGCACCTGCTTAACTTCAAACTTTGAGATCAATGAGATTTAAGCACATGCTAAAAGTTAAGCACCTGTTAAGTGCTTTGCTATATTGTGGCCCCTATTCTTTCTGCCCCTCAGCTCCCTATCTGTAAAATAGGGATTAGAATGCTTCTTTTCTCCTCTCTAGATTGTAAACTCTTCACTGTGTCTCACTATCTGTTTGTCCAGTGCCTAGCCCAATGGCCTATCTCAACTGGGGCCTCCAGGTCCCACTGTAATACAGATAAAAATGGAACAATGGGATGCTAAAATACACAGGCTGCCTTTTGAATGCTGACAGTGAGGCTAACACTGTTTAACCAAAATAAATAATGTGGATAGAAGGGATGGAAAGTCAAATGGCATCTGGCATCAAATGCCAGAATCCAGGCTGGCAATGCATGGGCACTGCTGAGGAGTTGGGAAAGCTTTCCAAGTTGTTTCTAAAGAATTGTGTGGTGTTTGAATGGTGGACTGACTGACTATCAGCTGAACCAGACATGTGGGAATCTCTGCATATTGCCAGTAAATGTGTGCCAGTAAAAAAAAAAAAAGTTGGGGAGGGCCTTCTATAATTTTTAGATCCTCAAGCTTGAGTTAGATTTTGAGATGATGCAGAGAGAGCTCACTTTGGATGCAGAGTCAAATGCATTGTACATTGACTGAGGGCAATATGTCCTGGTGATGCAGAAGCCAACAACAGCATTGTAGGAAAAAAACATAATCACATTATCCAAAACAAACAAAAAACAGAAGATCTTTATTGCAACCAGAGAGAAGAAATTAATAATAGTAGACTCCCTTTTCCTGTGATCTGTGTGTAGCTACTTAGGCAAGATGGGGCTCTTACAACAGGCCAGTTTGGAGAAAAATATATTTGCAAATCTGCTTTATGCAGCTAAACTCCAGAAGAATTATAATAGCATAATATGTATTTTTAAGGCTCATTCCCCTCCTTCCTTGAAAATAATTTAGAAAATGAATTTGTACCACATTCTAGATGAGGACATAGACAAGTGATGTTTATAAGGAATTGCTGTATTGTTTTTTCCACATTCTTTTTGGGCTGAAACCTTAAATGACATTATATAAATATCTGTTTGTTGGGTCTGCATTCCTCGCATCTGATTTGCAGTATTTTCTGATATTCAGTTCTACTGATCCTCCAAATAAGAGATAGTAAACCTAGAAAATTATTTATAGTGAACAATTTACCACGTGAAAGTACCCCTTTCATCAGTTTGTGACTGATTCACGAACAGAATTTGATTGTTATGATGCATTTGTTCAGAACTGTTCATCAATCATGCTATGCAAACCTATTATTATGGAAGTGAAGATGTTATGATTTTGGACTGGCATCTCCCAGGTAGACAGCCCAGGAACTAGGACAAAGGACAGAACAGAGTGTTCTGAAGTATCTAGTGTTCAAAAAGGAATAGAACTTTCTAAAGCACTTGTAGACCCACGTGGGACACTATAATGGAAACAGCTGTTCCTTAGTGGCAGGGCAGTGGTGACTGAACTGAGATTTCTGGAGTAGCATATGTCCAATTGTTACCATCTTTGTTTAAAAGCAACAGTGCTTATGTACATAGTCTAAATAGTATATGTGCTTAGTGTAAATAAAATGCACTGGGCCTCTCTTGATATCACTGACTTCTGCAACAATAGAAACTGACCTAACACAAGGCCTCAAAATCGTCCAACAAGCAACAATATTTTGGCTTACCATTTATTTGTGAACTCTTCAACTATATCTTTGACTATTTGCTACATCCCTGGTGTGTGAATGGCCTCCTAAGTCACATGGCATTTCTTGTTTCTACTCCCTGATTGGACAATTGAAACATTATACAGAGGGGGTAAGTACATCTGGCTCAAAGAGGAAATAAGCATCTGTGCAAATAATATTGTTTGCGTGTAAATACAGGTATTCACACAGAGAACAATTATTGATTGCCCAACTGTTTGGGCAAGCAGAAACCCATGTGCACAAATGTTTGTGGAAAAGTAAAGAAAAAGGACCACAAACATGGCTGAACCAAACAGCTTTTCAGAGTTTCAACAACTGCTCACGAATGTTTTCCAGTATTTGCCCTTCTCTCATTTGAATTTATTTGGAAGTTACTGACCAGACACATATTTTATTATTTTTGACCTGATTCTGCAGCCCTTAATCATGCGAGTAGCCCCATTAATTTCAAAGGGCTACTTGCATAAGCGGGTTGCATATTTTGCATCACTCCAAATGTCTAAAAAGAAGTTTGAAAAAGGAGACCACTTAAACTGTACTATTTCTATGGACGTGCTTTATAGCTGAAAATTGTCTATTGTTTCCATTAGTTAGCCTAGATAAAATGACCTGCTGGTAAATGTTTCAAGGACTAGATCATAGGGGGGAAAAAACTAAAGACATATTTGAGTTTACAGAGATACCTAATTTTCCATCACTTAATGAGTATCTTCTTTATCTTACAACTTATGTTATTCATCAAGTAATTCATGACACTATTTACTGGAAAGAATGGCTCCATTTACCAGAAAGCTAGTTTAATCTGCTACTCATTGTTTTTCATCCATTAAATAAA
Organism: Dermochelys coriacea; assembly: GCF_009764565.3. Taxonomy (NCBI): domain Eukaryota; kingdom Metazoa; phylum Chordata; order Testudines; family Dermochelyidae; genus Dermochelys; species Dermochelys coriacea. The sequence goes on along the minus strand of NC_050069.1, from coordinate 42,974,255 downwards.
ACTGACCTTTCATCTTTAGCATTGTGCTTCCAATAAAGACTTGCCAGAGAAACTAAAAATCTGTCTCATCAGACAGCTGCAAGGCATCCTGCATAAGTAAAGAGTGCCGGTATCACCATCACCACATTCAGTGATGAATGAGTCCATTTCACATAACTGCAAAGCTGGCAGTGTTTTCACAAAGCCAACAGCATACAAATGAATGAAAGAGGCTTGTGTCCTGGTTGAAGGATCATTGCAGAAACAATTTACAATGACTTAGGAATTGAAACTTTCAAGGGCAGCGTAATAAACACGTGCAAATCTGAGATTTGCCCAGGAAAGTTTGAACAGGATCATGGATTAGGCATTGCCCCACAGAATGGTCCTTGCATATTTTTTCTAAGGGCCTGTAGCGGGGTGGACACCCGCTTGGGCCCAGAGGGGTTTAAGATAGCCCTGGGACAGAGCTGGGGCAGGGGAAGAGCTGGGCTGATTGGCAGAGCATCCACAGCCGGCGGCCACGCCCCAAACAGACCCAGCGGGCCTTATAAAAGTGGGGGAAGCCAGGAGCAGAAGAGCACTCTCTCTCTAGCTCTGAGAAGGAGGGACCTGGCTGTAAAGACCTGAATAGAGGACCTAGTTTGGAGCAGGGCTGGGGAGCGGCCAAGGGAGCTGGGGAGCTCTGGCCTAGGAAACCCCAGGCTGCAGGCCTGGGAAGGCCTATTAGGTATGGGAGTTGCAGGGGCAGCCACGGGTAGGCAGAGGCAGCAGGTCCAAACCCAACTTTGCCTATGATGCGTGGCTCATACTGCAGTCTGCCCCAGGGAGTGGGGGCTAGCTGGTGACTGGCAGGAGCCTATGACTGAGGTGAGGTGGGGATAGTGGTTGGGGGGTTCCTTTGGGAGGGGGAGACCCAGAACTGTGGGGTACTGCCAGGGGGCAGCACCCAGTGAAAGGGGCACTGGGTCCTGGGAGGGACACGGGAGCCAGCAGCAAGGCAAGACACTGGCCTGAAGAGGGTGCTCCAGAGGCTGGAACACTAATTCCCTGAGACGACCTGCAGGAAGTGCCACCAGTGAGTCTGCGTCTGCTTACAGAGCCAAATCCCTTGAGATCCTTACTCACTCCTGACACAGGCTAAGGTTGATAAGTCAGATTATCCATAGCCCTGCAGCAAGTGAATACAAAATAAGTCTAAAACTCTGCCAAGCAGAATGGTAATATCTTATACTCGCCTGACTATGCAAGGTGATGAGCCACATTCCCAAGTGTCTAATGGGTGCTTTCCTTGCATCAGGACAGAAAGTTGTTTTGCCATGCATTTTTTTAGCAGAACTCCCTATTGATTACATTTGAGAATTCTACTAAAATGGGTGGATGGCATCATATGGCCTGCAAGTTTCCCTCATGTAAATTGTCCCAGCGACAGAATGTGAGTCTATCAGGTGGAACAGAAAAAATGAAGTGGTATCAAACCGGCCCTGATCCACAGCCCACTGAAATCAACGGGAAGACTCTCAGTGATTTCAGCTGGGTTTGAATCCAGTTCAAAGTGAGCAGGGCTTAAGATCTGTAAAACCCTTAGCAGTTGCCTAGTGAGCATGCTCAGAACTAATTTTCATAACTTGTAACTTTCATGTTACCTAATTTTTTCCCCCTAAACCATACAGACATTTCTCACTATGGGCTATTTATCGGCAGAGTTTCAATGCCAGCTGTATTCAAAGAGTGGTTAGAATATTTTGCAATGGGAAAAGTGAGGGTTTTTCCCCCCCGTTCCTCCGTAAATCAAAAACATGGATTTGCTGAAACCAAAAAACCTCTAAACCTTTAGGCAGAGATAAAGCATGGGACTTCTCAGTCTAAAAGGTAAATATTTTAGAAAGTTATGAGTGTTAAAAAATAAGGGCTTACAAGTAAATTGTTTTGTAATCTAACTATTGTAAACTACAGTAGACATAACCAGTTCCTGAGATAAATGAGAGAGACTTATTCGCTACATTGCATTGCAGAAAAGATCACAAGGTGAAAATTCTCATGAAAAATGGAGGTGATGTATTTAATGTGGAGGGGTCTATAGATTTATTTTCATCATAATAATAATATACATTGTTTCCATAGTATATTGTTCATAAAGGGAGTCTACCAATGAAAACTGGTGTTCATTATCTTTACAGTAGCCAAATCTGTGTAGCTAGAGAATGGATGGAAATAATCTCCTACCAGGAAAGAGGTGCATGTCTTTTAAATTTTAAGTTATTTGATTGTAAGCTCATTGGTGCAGAGCTTGTTTGTATAGCCCTTAGCACACTGGGACCCTGAGAGACTGAGGCCTCTGGATGCTACCACAATATAAATGTTAAATTAATAATTTCTCTGTGAAAGTTTATAAATCATGCAAGCTAGTGCATTGATACTGGTGGTCAAATGTGCTTCAGGAGGAATGCTGCTCAAATGCAGGGATCAAGAAGGATGTCTTTCCCCCCTTGTTTTTATACTGTTGCACAATGGCTAGGTGCATTATGGTGGGGGCTGTTTTGTTTTCCACTAACTCATCATGTCTTGACCATTGCTGGTGGTGATTGCTCAAATACAGTAGATGAACCCCAATGGTCTAAGCCACTATGACAATTCTGATGTTCCTAATATGGAAAAATAAGGGTCCAGATTCTGCAGTAAGATCTATTCACTTTGTTCCATTCAGGCAATGCAGCATGGCCAACTGTCTGCAAACAACCAGCAGAGAATTCTTCTTGTGGAGGAGAATAGCCTGCTTTGATAAAGCTAACTAAGAAAGAGGTTCTGGCTCCTGCACCAGCTGTCCCCTTAGACCACCATCAGAGGAAGAAGAATGGTAGGGTGGATCAGGATTGTTGTGGAACAGAGTCCCACCACTTCTGTTCTTCATTGACATCGTGTTGTTTATGGACCTGTCACCAGCAGCATAGAGCAGCGCCTGGGCTGCTCTAATAATGCTGAGGCCGGGCAGCATGGATTCCAGGAGCTGTAATCAGCTTCTTGATGCCCCTCCACTACCTTCCCTCCTCTGCACCAAGCAGAGCTTGGATGCAGTGGAGACTGTAGCCCATTTTATGCCACTAACAATGGCTTGGTCAAGAGGGTCTTTTCATCGGTGTGCTGGAACTGACCCTGCGGCTGTGGATTAACATATCCTAAAAAATGAAACTGTCTTACAGCTTTAATGGGCTTGTTCTCAAAGGTGGATTGGTAAAGTTAATAAATGCATAATATATACTGGTACACTTAACAGTTGATCAGATTTGCACATTAAAAAAATTGCTATCTTCCGTTTTGGCCTCATTTTAACCAATGTACTTTTACCCCAAGAGGGTTTGAAGATATAGACTGTCTGAACTCTAACATTCATTAAAAGATTTCTTTTCAAATAAAGCACTAGTGACAGCATAGTTAGAAATGTGTAGACTCAAATGTTTCAGAAATTACTTATGTTTATTATTTCCATTTTTATAGTGTCCTAAGTAAATATTTTATTAGCCCAAAAGCGCACAGCTCTGGACTTGATATTTTAATTTGCACAGGGAAATACAAAACCCTTCTTTCTTCAACTGTCCAGAGACACATAGTCTGATTATTAGTGTTCAGGGAGTGTTTTGAGTAATGTTTATTTCGTTGCTTAGCTCATTATAACTATTTGTTTTGGGGCATTTTCAAACTTTTTAATTAAAGTGGAGAGAGCATCTGAGTAGTCCTATATGGTATAAAGTATGTGCACACTTAACCTACTGTATTATATATGAATATTTAATAGGGTTTAAAAAATAATTGTATGTACAATTAATGACTCTTTGCACAAGATTTACGTTAAGTGGTTTTAATTTATAATAACAGTTCTGTCTAATCAAGCACAAACTTCAATAGAATTTGGAGAGTAAAGTCTTCTAAAGCGTGTCACTCTCACATAGCAGCTATTCTTCCTGCATTTGGACAGTCTCAAATGAATTGCTAATTCTTCAACATCTCACCATGATTAAAATGTTAGTTACACATATTTTAATATGTATTGCTCTTTCTCCTTTTTTGTCCCATGAATTTCCAAGGGTTGCGTAGTATCTTTAGCATTTTCCTAACATGTGGACATTAGACAATATTTGAAGACATTGCTATTTTCAAGTCCATTTGAGATTAGCACATATATATATAAGTAAACTTGAAAACCCAGTTTTCTGTTTGGAAAAACTCTTTCCATTTGTCTTCTATGTGCAGTTTATGCACACATACACACTTCACAATGTCAGCCTGATTCTCCACTGTTGTACATTTTGTATAGTGATTTGCATCTGTGGAAAGTGAGTGCAGAGTAGAACAAATTCAGAACAGTAGATTTTACATTCCCTTTGCACAGTTGCAAAAGCTTGCACAACTCACAATGCAGTACAGAAGCAAGCTCTTTATGGGCCAGATCCTCAGCTGCTGTAAATGGGTGTAGCCCATTTGAAGTCAATGGGACTAGATTGATTTGCACCATGATGTAGGCTTTAAACCAATGGTGAGCAACCTGCGGCACCCGGGCTGCACTCAGCCCGTCAGGGTAATCAGCTGGCGGGCTGTGAGACAGTTAGTTTGTTTACATTGACTGTCTGCAGGCATGGTCACCTGCAACTCCCAGTAGCCACGGTTTGCCGTTCCCAACCAATGGAAGCTGTGGGTGGACGTGCCTGTGGATGGTCGATGTAAACAAACTGTCTTGCGGCCCGTCAGTGGATTACACTGGTGGGGTGCGTGTGGGCCGCAGGTTGCCCACCACTGCTTTACACTGTTGTAACTTCATTGACTTCAGTGGAATTATTCCTGATTTACATCAACGTTACTGAGATCAGAATGCAACCCAATGAATTGTTTCTCACTTATTTTGCTCACTAGATGAAGCAAAATTGTTTTTACAGTATATATGTATTCATAACATGTATCTCTTGAAGTGCTAATTTCCTATGATATGCACAATCCTGCAGGATGCTGAGTGCCCCCCACCCCATCCCAGTGAAGATTATGTCGGGGAAGGATGCTTGGTTCTTTCAGAAATGGCTCAGCAACTCATAGAATCTGGCCTTTAGGGCTTGTCTATGTGGCAAGTTATTGCACGACAAGCCAGGGTATAAATCTACTGTACACCAGTTTGCCCGTGTGGACACAGCTACAGTTCACTGGGAGTCCCGGTGTATGGCTTGGCGTTTAGAAGCATATGTTAATCTTAATGTGAGGCAGAATAATTTGTTCTCTACAGTCTTCTCAGACATGTAATCAATTGGGAGATGTTTTGCAATGTTTGACTTTTTTTACACACATTTACTAATGAAAAGGTCCCAATACAGTTTTGAGCACTCAAGAAATTTACATTGATTCAGCACAGCTTCAGAGGATTTTGGTATTTTATTTATATATATATATATATATGCAGCTTGTACCAATATAATGCTGCTGCCCTATGTTTAATTCTACTAAAGGGGCAGATCAGCATTCTGAATGTTCAGAGAAAGTATCCATGGGGAGCCTTTCAGCAGGCATAAACTGAGAAATAGATATGAAAATAAAGTGTGAATTTGTTAACCTGCCGGACCGATTCTGAAGCCCATTTATTTTTTCCCTTTTTATATATATATATAATATATATATAAAGAAGTGGGTGAAGGGATATATATAAACTATTAAGAGGCTTTATCATTGGGCTTGTGCTGTATATGGAGTGTGTGTGTGTGTGTGATTCATTTTTCTTTATTTTCATAAAGAACCAGGTGATGAAAAGTACAAAAAGGTACATGACTTATAGCTTGTTTGTTTCCAAAGACCACATGGTTATGGGATCGCCAATAGAATTATGCAGTTTTACAACTTGTCACAGCTGCAAGACCAGACCATACCAAACCAGATAATACTCCATATGTGATACTGTCTGTTTTTTAAAAAATAACTGAACACACTCAAAGTATGTGATAGCTGCTTACTGATATACGAATATATTAATTATATTACGGTCATCTTTTGAACATAGGATTTCACCAAAGCTACCAGAATACCATTCATCTCCGACAATAACCTGAAAATTTCCAAAACCAACCTGTTTTAGGAGCACTGTGGTGAAAGCCATAGAATAGGTGCTTCTGGACTTCTACTAGTATGATAACAGCTGGAGGAAATGCCATGTGTGGATACTACAGCAAGGATTTTCCATGGGAACATGCTGCATGGTTGCAAAGATAAATGGTGCAATCAGTGCTTAGGTTAATTATTTGTACCTAGAGCAGTGAACTGGGGTAGATGAGCCTTATAAACTTCAGCAGTAACCACTCTCCATCATGTACTATATTCTGGACAATGTAGCCAATTGGATCTCAAGATGCTCAAATGCACTGTGAAATGAGGGCAACAGACAAATCTGCTCCTCATTAATATTTCTCTTCTTGTTTTTACTCAGAAAATTCACCAGCAGATACTTGGTCCTTTCATATCTTGAAAGGAAGCACATACAAGCTACTAATTTAATCAGTGTAACAGTATATCTGCAGAACTTCAAGAGCAACATCTCTGACTTTAGCATTGGCCCCAGTCCTGCAATTGAAACTGGGAAGGGAGAGCTAGGTACCCATGTGGGATTCCCATTGACTTCAGTAAGGTTCTGCACAGGTGCAGGGGTCTGCCCAGGCAGCAATGATGGCAGGATGAGAGTTGTGTGCACACTGATATAGCCATTTTTGCAAAACCAGCTCATTTTCATCCTGCATTTGTCTTGTGCAGACAACTGAATATGCTGCATCAACATCAGCCTCAAGACTTCATGGGACTTTATCTGTGCACACACATCCAGAGCCCTGCTAAAAAGTTCCTTCTTTATTCCTACCTTTATTCAGTGCCCTGCTGTGTTCATTCAAACATCCAGCAAAGCGTGTCTAGTAAACAGGTCTGTTCGCCATCGTGCTGTTCTGCTGGTATTTTACTTATGCCACATTCACATTGTACATGTATCATCTTAATTGTTTCATAATGCTGTAAAAATTGGCCAGTGTAATCAACAATGCTGGAGTGCATTAAGTACAATCTTTTTGAAATGTACTAAGATATTAGTTCCATATGATAAAATGCATAAAATACAATGTAGATGCCAATGGCATTAGGAAAATGGGCTCTTCTCCACTTACCTAAATACTGGAAAGATACACAAGTTATTAGCTTTATAGCAAAATAATGATCTCCTGAGGCACTGCTGAAGGATTTAGGAACTGGGTAAACATGAATAAGTAGTATATAAAGAGACACACACACTAGGAGAAACTTTCAAGCATTCTTAGCGCAAGTCTACGCTATAGGGCTAAGTTGACCTAAGTTATGCAACTCCAGCTACGTATACGAATAATGTAGCTGGAGTCGACGTACCTTAGGTTGACTTATTGCGGTGTCTACACCGCACTGGGTCAATGGGAGAAACTCTCCCATTGACTCACCTTACTCTTCTTGTTCCGGTAGAGTACCAGAGTCAACAGGAGAGCGATCAGCCGTCGATTTAGTGGGTCTTCATTAGACCCGCTAAATCGACCCCCGGGGGATCGATTGCTATGCGTCGATCCCCCGGTAAGTGGAGACAAGCCCTGAGATTTAGAAGGGTAAAGATAGAGAGAAAGGCACACAGCACTTTCATATAGTGACCATTCATTCTCACTGAAGATAGATCTGCCTTACTCAGGCACATCCAGATTTGAACTTCTCCAATATTAGGATCTGTTCAAATATGGGGTTCCAGTGTGAGCCCATCTCTATTCACGATACTTTGAATTATTCACTAATGTTGAGGGGGAGAATCTGTGGGACAGTGAGGGCTTAGCTACATTTAAATTCTACAGCAGCAGTGCTGTAGCGCTTCAGTGTAGACACTACTTATGCTGACGGGAGGGGATCTCCCGTCGACATAGGTAATCCACCTCCTTGAGAGATGGTAGCTAGGTCAACAGAGAGCTTCTTCCATCAATCTAGTGCTGTCTACAGGGAGACGTAGGTCAGTTTAACTGTGCTGCTCAGGCATGTGGATTTTTCACACTCCTGCACAATGTGATTAAACTGACCTAATTTTCTAGTGCAGACCAGGCCTAAGAGGGAATACCTAGGTCTGGTCTGGTACAGGTGTGCCAGCAGGGTGAGATGGTGCCTCCATGTCTGTTCTCCTGTTTGGGGCCAGCCACCATGGGTCTCAGGAGTGCAGGCACAGTGTGACGCTAATATTGCATGTATGTAGATCTTCCCAAAGGGCAGGGTGAGGACAGTTTCATATCCTATCCCCAGGCAGCAGAGCTGTCCAGGGACACTTGGGAGTGCATGGCAGGCAGTGCCATTTTAGTAAATGAAGCATTGTCTTTGAGAGGCAAATTACGATGCGTGTGCTGTTGAGCTAGCTGGAGCTCTCAAAATAGAATATGAACTATATAAAGATAACTCCATGAAAACACTACTGGAAATCCAAATACTTATCTAATCTCTACATTTGGCAACCTGCGCTGCATTACTGATTGCTCAAACTGGTGAAGTAGAGTATGACTTTTACATCCCAAGGAAAGTTAGCCAAGAAAAAGAGTACCATTTAGTTCAGAGGAAAGATGTTCCTACACTTTTATATTTTAAATGACTCCAGTCTAGAGCTTGGAAAATTAAAAGGGCACATGGCCAAAAATAGCTCAATGTAATTCTACTGAATGTAGGCTAAATAAGGATCAGCCCTATCTAACTTCTCAGAGGTACATTAACCAGAGACACTGTATAAAGTTCCAAAACTATCAGATGCCTAAAAGGGATTAGGGGATAACTAAAGTGAAGAAAATCAATTTATTCATAATGTGAAACAACAGCTTATAGAAACTAATGCAAGACAGTTCTATGGGAGACAGACACACAGGAAATGCAAGTCCATTTGTTTAGAGACGAGGGGGAAATAACTTCAAGTTGAATATGGCTGGATAAAACGCTCCACCCTAAGTTGAAACTATTTCCAGGTGTATAACTTAATTGGGGAAAGGCCAGTCTAATCTGCTGTCAGAAAAAAAATAATAAAGGGAACTATAAGCTATTCCCTAACAAATAGTAACCACCTGAAGGGGGAGCTAAGCAGCACATGTGCATTTATTCAGTCCTGAAAAATGACAATAATGGCACAAAAAGGTTGAGAACAGCCCACAAGGTTGCCTTGCTTTCTGTCCCCTTCCCTTTTACTCCACTCTCTCTTGATCCTAGGCTCTCTTTGGTCTGTGTCCACCTTCCTTTTACCCACAGTCTACAGGCCAGCTTCTTAGCCAGTATACATTGGCTTTTATTATTTATACCTGTTGAGGATCAGACTCTTTTGCTCTTCTGTAGACACATTACAATAGGGTCTTTTGCAGAGCTATGCACAGAATGTCACACTTCACAATTTTTGGTTCACAGAATTTTGCATGAAAATTTTCTGTTTCTCATTATGTCCCATCTCGAAGATTTGCTTTAATTTCCATTTCGACAAAAGGACTACTTTTGCATTGAAAGACTTCAAAAATGCCAATTTTCAGATGTTTTCTAAGTGAAAGCCATTCCCCCGCCCCCCCAACAATGGGAAAAAATTCACTTGTTTTTGCTTGTGAAAACTGGCCCATTTTCACTGGAAAGTTGATCTGGTTTTACTGAAAACTAAACTAAAATCCCATGGATCTCATCAAACTTTGCCACAAAATGGCGCCATTTTTTAGTTGTTCTGAAATGTGCAAGGAACAGAAATATGATTCGCTTTGCATTTCATAGAGAATATGTTTTGAACTTCTAGTATGTCATTACAAGTTCAAATGCCAAGAAACAATGGGACACTGCTGGGTAATATTTATTTTGAAGATACAAGTGAAGCAGGCAAAGGTACAGAAACATTTCTACAAGACAGCAGGGAACAAAGACTGAAAGAAAGACAAACTTGCTATATCACAGACATTGACACTTTGAATGATGTCCAGTCTCTGTACGGTTGCTCACATTGCATTTGGGTTGCCTGTACCTACTTATTTATCATAACATTTTCTTTTCTTACTAGACAATGTTTTCTTAATTTACTTTCCTATGTAGTCTTCGTTAAACTAAAAGTCAATGAAAACACTGAAAAATAAATATTTCGTATGCTGAGCTCAATCCTCACCCTCATGAAAGTCAGTGCCCAAATGACCAGTCCTGCCTCTGTAGAAGAAACACTAACCATAGTAGGGGCTCAATCATCTTCCTGCTGCAGTCAGTAGTAAAACTTCCAGTGAGATCAGTGGTACAGAATCAGGCCATAAGTCATCACATTATATCTTCAAATGCCCATTCATCAATGTTTGTGTTTCAGTAAGTGTTGTGTTACACCAGTTCCTGGGTGTCTGGTGTCACACTCACACAACCTCGTTTTTTCCGAGGCCAGGTGCCCTCTGACTTTGGGCAGTACTTCCCTTTCCTGCGCTGGAGAGTTTGCAGAGCTGTCTGCTGGCTGGCTGTTGCACTGTGGGGAAAGGCAGCACCCAGTAAGGAGCCCACAATGTAAATAAAAACAGTTTTCCAAATTTACCATTAGTAAATAAATAAAGAACTACATTGTCAAGCTGACATCCAATATACCTGCTCCTTCTTGCCTGCCTTCCATTTCTAATGCACCTCTCACTTGGCATATCTGATGTAGGAATTTGTTTGGCCAAATGATAAGATCTTGTAAATAGACATCACCAGAGAGTGCCATCCCAATCCTTCCTACAGCATTACTTTTGATCCAAAATGCAAGCAGGGTATGGGACCACAGCTTGAATGTTCAAACACATATACAGCAGCACTGTGATCTCATAAACATGAAAACAAAATTTATGCTTATAATGCACCAGACTGAATGATTTATAGCTAGGACTAATTATCAGAAATATTGTGAGAGGCGGAAGGGAAGCTATATATGGCACAGACATTTAATTTTGAAAGATTTCATAGATTTTAAGGCCATAAATGATCATTACAATCATCTAATCTGATCTCTGCATACACAGGTAATAGAATTTCACCCAGTGATTCCTGTATCAAGCCCATAACTTCTGGCTGAGCTAGAACATATTTTTTTTAGCCAAATGCAAGGCCATCTAATTCTGATTTAAAAACTTCAAGTGACAGAGTCCACCATATCCCTAGGTAAGTTGCTCCAATGGTTAATTACCTTTGCTGTTAAAAATTTGCAGCTTATTCCATCTGATTTCATCTACCTTCAGCTTCCATCTAGTGTTATACCTTTGTCTGCTGTATTAAAGAGCCCTTTACTGTGAGCAGTCATCTCCCAATGTTGGTAATTACAGACCGTAATCAAGTCAACTCTTAATCTTCTCTTGGATAAACTAAATAGAATGCATTTTTTAAGTCTCTCAACAAAAGGAATACTTTCCAACCCTCTATCCTTCTGTAGCTCTTTCTGAACCCTGTCCAGTTTGTCGACTTCATTTATGAAGGCTGGACACTCGAAATGGACAGCATTCCAGTGTCTTTTTAATGCCATATACAGGGGTAATATCAACTCCCTAACCCTATTTGATATTCTCTTGCTTATTCTTCCAAGATTCATGTTTTCTCTCCTAACTACATCACCACACTGGGAGCTCATGTTCAACTGGCTATCCAAGGAGTTTTTCAGTGCGTTCCAGGACACATTCTCCCATCTTGTAAGTGTGACCTACATTCTTGGATATACAACTTTGCATACGGTTGCATTAAAACACATGTTATTGAGTGAGCCCCACTTACCAAGTGATCCAGATTGCTCTGTAGAACTGACCATCTTATCAATTAGAGTGACCAGATAGCAAGTGTTAAAAATCAGAACAGAGGGTGCAGGCTAACAGATGCCTATATAAAACAAATCCCCAAATATTGGGACTGCCCCCTAAAACCAGGACATCTGGCCACTCTATTATCAATATTTACCACTCCATCAATTTCTATGTAAGCAGAAAAGAAAACAAACTCATGGGATGGGTTGGATTTTGTGCAACTTTTTTTATGTACACGTTCATATGAAAATTACAGCTTAGCCACTTAATCACATGTCCTGCCTATTTGTTTATGTGTAAATCATTTATCATTGTTCTGGACTTGTCCCTGTAGAGTGGAGGCCAGTATCTATGAAGGGAAACCTTTCTTCTGTGAATCTTAGCATTAAAGTGAGTGTGAAATGTTGGCCCTATCGAAGTCAAGGAGAGTTTTACCATGGGCATCAGTGAGGCCAGCATTGAACACAGGAACTGAATAACTATGGGAAAAGTGGGAGAAAGACAGGGCTACAAGGGAAAACTTTGTGAGGTAGGCAGTAAATAGCTTTGCTGCTTCAGGTTTTATCTTGTGATCAGTTACTAGTTATTAGGTATGCTGAGTTATAGAATTATGTGCTCTTTGTAATCCACAGCCTCAAAGCTCTTTGTTAGTGGGGTGGAATCTAGTTAGAACAACAAAATTAATTGTATATTTTGGAGGAGACGATCCACAATGGGCAGAGTGAGTCCTGCTATGGAGGTGGGCAGCCCAGCCACAAACATCCAGACATTCTATTATATATCCAGGTTATGAAAAGGTCTGTAAAGTACTTTTGTATCTTTTTGGATACAAGGTGCTGTGTAAATAGAAATCATCATATTTGTCACTATCAGTGTAATTTTTAAGTCCTCCTAAGCCAAAGTCTTATGTAAGCGATGAGCTGACAGGTGCTCTACCTTCCTATTTCACTAATTAATTGCTTACTCTGATCACTGGCACTCACCAAATAAACTATCTCTGTTCAGCTTATCTGTTGCTCATCTTGTTTACTGAAGTCTTTGAGCCTCCTGTCAATAGGGCTTTGCCTTGCAAACACTGCGGATACATTTCTGGTTTTGTTATTATTTTAATCATTTTTTGAACAATAAAGGGGAAAAAATAAGTTTGATCAAAGTCATGTTTGACAAAGAGGCCTAGATAATTCTAGGCAGTAGATGAAATAAAAATACAGGAGGGAAACTCTCAAGTACTGTGCATGCTAGTTAAACAAAGCTAGGGACCTGATTCTTCTCTCTTTAAACTGATTTAAATCAGGCCTAGTGAAACCTGTATATGTGAGAGCAAAATGAAACCACTAGGAGCTTATTACAAGAGTCTAACTCTACTTTTTAAACATGTAAATATGTAACTATCATGAGAGTTATGATAGACAGTAAAACGAATGGGAAGTTACGCTACTTTTTAAGCATGATACTAAATCACATGTGTCCGTGTGTGTTGGAAAAGATTTGAACATGGCACAGGTAGGGTGGAGTATCTGCTTCTTTGGTGTATTTACACTGTGATTGGAAGTATTTAAAGCGCTGTCACAACAACAACAGCATTTCAAATCAGCCTGTATTAAGGGGAAGTTGTTGCTTCCACTGAAAACAATGATAATCAGGAGGGCTAAACTTGCCGTGATCCATGATACTTGCCATATCTTCCTTTCTTTTTCTGGGTCTATATTCCATCTGCTCCTGCAGACAGGGAAACTTCTGTTCTTATGTTGTTTGGTGACATGTGCAGTGTGTTCCCTTGGATTGTTATTATTATTGGCAGGCCCCTCCTGTTTAACTTTTTAATCTTTTATTGGAAAAAAAAGCTTGTTGGGGTAAAATGAACTGAAAGATGATGGTTGTGGAATGACTGTTTTCTGCTAGTTTAATAGTAGTGACTAGTTTTTTTTTGCAGAGTGGTTTATAAACTCTAATTATTCTTAACCGCTCTCCAGAGCTTAGATTCAGTGGCTCCACTGGGATTTGTGGCCCATCCCACATTAAATTCTGGGACATGGTGTCCTTCCAAGACTTAAAACAGATTTCAAAGCCATTGAGTCAAACATTCAAAAATGCCTATGTGACTTAAGAGCCAAAGTAACTCAGGCACTTGGGCTCCTAATTCTTATTGGAAGTGAATGGGACTTCAGCTCCAAAGTCATTTAGGCCTTTTTGAAACTTTTTCCCTTTGTGTTGTTTGGCAAATAGCACCAGGGAAATAGATTTTTTTTGTCTGGAAGGGACCCCAACTGTTCCAATGCTATACAGCAAGGTGGAGTCTGTGATTGTTCCCTATCCCTCTTCCCTAGGGGAAAAATGAATGTCAGTGAATAACCTGATTTCACTTGCTTTTACCGTTACAGGGCCCTGTGAATAGCAGTCTTTGCTCACTCTGTATGAATAGGATTTACTCCTCATGGGAGGTGGGGCTTTGCAGGGGTTGATTAGTTTATTGCTTATGACCATACTTCTGGCTGATTGGGATTTGGATGTAAACCACCATGACCACTCAGCACTCACTAGATACATCATTTACAGTACGGATGAAAGAGGAGCCAAAAATATTCCTTCCTGGCACTCCTGAGTGTATATAGGGCTCTCTGTTAGAATTCCCTCCTCCGTGCAGTGTCAGATCTCATATTGAGCAGCTGCCTTGGCAGAAACATTCAGACTCCCAAGAGAGAAAGTGCAGAATGGATACAGGGCCCATAGGGAAAGGGGGAGGTAAAACTAGCTATAGCAATTTAGGATCATAGTAATAAAGAATGGAGTAGACCTACTAAATCATCAAGCCTACCCTTTCACAAGGGCAGGATATAGTCCCTTGATGGGAGGACATGGAATATTGAAGTTTATTCTGAGGGCTGTTTGCCTAGGTACGTATATGGCCCCCATCACCATAGTGTCTGAAATGACAGCTGGAAGAACAGAGGGCAAATTCACAGGCGAGTCTAGAGGGAGACTAAAAAATCAGTGCAAGTCACACCTTCCTCTGGCTTCTTTCGGTGAGTATGTTGACTCCCTTTAGAAGTTCTCTGAGCTGACTTAGACTCACAGAGACTTATTTATTTAGATTCATGCCTATTATTTGTATACTGCTGGAGCAAGCAGACATTTTTAAACAAGAGGGGGGCCACCTTGTGCTGGGTGCTGCACAATCATAAAATAGAAGATGAACCCTACACACAGAGCTTACAGTCAAAATAGCCACTGAATATTTTATGTAATTTTATTGTTTGTGTTATATTCTTCTACTTAAGTCTTTCTGAGCCAGTAGTTCAAATTGTGTATTGACATAGGTGACTTCCCTGAGAATAGAAGAGTCCATAAAAGCTCTCAAGCCAGCTACACACCAAGATTGACTGCCAGATATCCTTGCATTGCAGATGATGACACCCTCCATGGCACAGAGACCTGAACACCTGACATTCAGCTGAACTGAAGCATGCTCCTTGCTCATAAATCTGCAAGCAAAGCAGGTTTCCAAGTGTTTGAGTTTTATAACAAAACTTGAAACAACTTGTTGAAGAGGGAGCTCCAGTAGTCTTCTGACTTTCTGCTAGGGCTCAGCCATCCCTCACCAGATTTATCAGATACTTTTGTAAGTAATATCTGAAAATGTTCATCTACAAGATCTCATTAAAAAGTTAGCAGGGTAAGACAAGAACCAGAAAGGCAAAGCCGTAAGTCTAGATGTGGCAGATTTATGATTGCAGTAGTTATAAAGACGTGTGTCCACTAAAACAAAATAGATGGTTTTAGCTATGCAAGATATTGTACTATGCTTGAACATATTCATTTATATAGACCATAAGGCAAAGCTTGAAACCAGGTCTCCTATAATCTTCAGTTAGAAGAGTCGGCTATTATATTTCTCTTCTTTTTCCTTTTTTCCTCTAAATCCTTAATTTCATATATTAGGAATACATGGTAGGCGTTCTGGATTTAAGCCCCAATTCAACATGGTACTAGGCATATACTTTACTTTAAGCACTCAATCAGAGTGAATGATAAACTTCAGTGGGACTACTGAGGGGCTTGATGTTAATTCCATGCTTGGTGCCTGGCTGAATAGGGGACTGAAACTGTCACAGATCTGCTTTTTCTGTTCCTATTTCAGTACATTAAATACCTGATGCAAACTTTTTAGCCCGCATTGCCTTTCCACATCAGCTTTTATTTAACACTGTTTTTCAATAGAAAAGAAAGAAAGGAGAGGTGCCCATTGGTTGAACATAATATCCCTGGCTTCCCTGCTGTTTTTCTGAAATTGCTATAGCTCAAGCGTTTATTACAAACAGAGCAAATACATGTTTACTAAATTAAGAATGGGATCAGGGATTTAGATCATCTAACTTTTACACACTGGACCTACAATCTATCTGTCCACCATCACAATAGGAGCTGTGTGTCTCTCAACCAGTCATCCACAAATGCTTTGCACCTCTGAGCAAAGAATGCTTTGCACCTCTGAGCTTCAAAGGAGGTGGTGGGGAGAGCTTGGTGAAACTTTTCAGATAAATCATTTATTCAACAAAAAATGCAGGTTCAGTCAACTTCAAACAATCTATGAATTAGTTTTGGCTAGTCACAAAACTGGTGATTAAGCGGTTAGGGCACTCAGCTGGGATTTTAGAGACCAGGGTTTGAATCCGTGCTCTCCAACAGACTTTCATGAGTCACCAAAAATTTCAGATTTGATTTGACCCCAACTGATTTTTTTTCAGTTTTTCAGAACTGCCACCTCAATGATTTGCTCAGCTCTCGTGCTGAGTCCGGTTGAAAGGAGACCTTTTGAGAATAATCACAATAGACTACAGGACACTTTCGGCATTTGCAGTGGATAATTGCAAGAACCAGTGCAGATCCACTCCTGTGGGAGAAAGGGAAGGGGAACAGGATCACAATTCAGTACCAAACTGTTGCTAGTGGCTCCTGTTGCCCTGTCTACACTATTTTGACTGTGGTTTTCAATTGTGGCTTTGATTCTTCAGGCAGACAGGGCCCATGGTGGTTATAACCCACAAGCTGGGAACCACAATGTTAAATGTTGACTTTCAGGGAGACTTTAGAAACCTCATATTATTATTGAGATTAGTAGCAGTAACTACAAGGCAAGCAAGCAAGAGAGAACACACAGATCCGCTGTAAGGAGGACCCAGAAAGGCTGTTAGACATTTCCTGTCACCGATTGCTGGGTGAGCTCTAGTATCAACATTTGTTTTTCACATGTGTTTATGCCCTGGTTGGTTTATGAAATAGAAACACAATCTCACTAAATTCAGGAACTTTCCTTTACTTGTGTTTTGGCTCACAAAAGTAGTTTGCTTTCCTTGACTAGCCTAAATTGGACCATATACAAAACATGCATCCAAGGGGAAAAGCACTGTCAACCACACCTATCCTTTGGTTTTTCTTTTTCCAAAATGCACTTCCTTTCTCAGAGTCCAGCTTTAAAACCCTCCCTCATGCAAGTAGCCCATTGTCTTCAGGGGGACTATGTGTCTGAGTCAGGACAGCCCAAGCAAGAGAGGTTTGTAAGAACAGGCCCTTAACCTCTTGGATGTCTTCGTCAAAGGAAAAAATGACGACTCTCGACAGAGCTTAGCATGCTGGGCTTTTTTGTTTTATAAGAGAAAAATATAATTATAGAAGGAAAAATGCCCCACAGAACAAGTTCCAGTGCTAAGTTGTCATGCTAGAGCAAATACCTGAAGAAACTTCATGCTGTTTGTTCAGGAAATAGAGACCAAACAGTGCAAACATAGGCCCAGACTCTGATACCCTTCCTCTCACTGAGTAATTAAGTTAATATCTTAAATTAAAATCTAGTTTTCTTATCCTCATTCTTTTAAAATTAAGGCAATAATGGGCCTAATCCAGCTCCCAGTGATTTGAGTGGGAGTAGAATCAGGTCCTTCTGCCCTAATTTCAATTTTTTTTTATAATACTGGATAATTTTTTAATGTAAACTCTAGGCCTTTCATCCCCATATATTTTGTACTTTCTCTCTTTTGATATCAGTTTCTTAGCATGTGAAGCTTTAAAACCATACATAATCTTGGCCATACTAGGTCAGACCAAAGGTCCATCTAGTCCAGTATCCTGTCTTCCAACAGTGGCCAATGCCAGGTGCCCCAGAGTAATGAACAGAAGTGGTAATCATCAAATGACCCATCCCCCTCTCGCCCATTCCCAGCTTCTGGCAAACAGAGGCTAGGGACACCATCTCTGCCCATTTAAATAAATGATCGGGAAGTTATTCTCTGTGTGTGTTTTATGTATCAAGCAGCATGGTCAATGGGTTTTATTGTAGATAGTATAACAGGGTTGTCATTATGTAAAATTTTGTTGTTGTTGTTGACTGTCAGCTCTTTGGGGCAGGCACTTTCATTTGCTACATGTTTTTTTATATCTAGCATAATGGGGCACCTCTAGGCTCTAGCACAATATAAATGGCAATCACAGTTCAATAAAATTGTCCTCTACAACTCAAAACGTTGATGGATTCTATAAGCAATGATATGAGTCACTAAACTCACCAATGTTGTCAATGAAATTATATTATAAGGCAATATTGATGAAATTTAGGTGAAATTAATACTATAGTAGACTTTTATTTTGGTGAATGATATGCTTAAAAGCCTAGTATTGTAATAAATAATGTCAACATATCAAATACTGAGTGACCTGATGTACAACTAGTTCCCCTTCCCAGATCTTTAAAGGTGTTAATTGAAGTAGCCTTAAGCCATCCTTTTTAACTTCATTGATGAATCCAATCTTCTGTCCAAACTCTAAACAGACATGTGCTCAGAGCATTGTTCATCATACTTCACCTTTTCATACACTTGCGGGGTAGATGGAAGCGGGCAAGTTTCCAGAAAGAACATTTCTTCAAGATCAGGCGGAGGGAAATTATGGAGAAGGGTAAACTATTATGACATGGCAGCTCTAACTGATGCAGGATCCCTGGATTTTTTAACACATGATGTGTTAGATCCTCTTCCTCTTTGAAGCCACTTCTCTGTGTTAAAAACATGTGAAGCATATACTGTACTCACTACTGGGAGATTAGTTACTTTCCTGTACAATGGTTTTCAACGAGTGTGTAAACCCAAATCCTTGACAGGTTTCAGAGTAGCAGCCATGTTAGTCTGTATCCGCAAAAAGAAAAGGAGGACTTGTGGCACCTTAGAAACTAACAAATTTATTTGAGCATAAGCTTTCGTGAGCTACAGCTCACTTCATCCGATGCATGTAGTTCATGAAAGCTTATGCTCAAATAAATTTGTTAGTCTCTAAGTGCCACAAGTCCTCCTTTTCTTTTTCCAAATTCTTGAGTTCATGTTGGGCTTGGATTTTTTTGTCCAGTTCACAAACTCACAAATCCTAGTAAAAATCATGTTTAGTGCTAAAACTGAAGAAGTTTAATCAAGATACCTTCATGGATTCAGCCACAACCCAGTCAAGGCTCCAGTCCTGGAACTGACTCTATGCTTATGGTTGTCTGGATCTCCATGGGAGTCAATAAAACTGACACAGGGGCAGGGAGGTGAATACACAGAGAGAAGGAGGCTAGCAGAGAGATAGGCTTGACCGTGTTTGATTCTGTTGCTCTTAAGGAGCTAAAAAGCCTCTTATTTTAAAAATGAATAGTTTTTTTAAAAAAATTTTAGAGGTCCTTTGAGAAAAAGGATGGCTGGTGGTTACAGCAGTGACACAGGAGACCTTGGTTCCAGTCACTGCTCTGCCACAGTCTTCCTGTGTGACCTTGGGGAAGTCACTTAGCCTCTCTGTGCCTCAGTTTCCCTCCATAAAATGGACCTTGACTTGAAGTGCCTGACAGTCTAGGTATCAAAGCCAAGAATCTGACAGAAGAAACCCTATCCAACCTTGGTGTTGGAAACAGGAGATGAGGATGAGTGTCCTTCAAACCAATGTACATCATGATCTCCATAATAGAAGTCAGATTAAAACTAGCTCACCCAGTGGAAGCTGATGAGTCTTTGTGTCATGTGATGGAGCATTTTGGACACACTTTGATCATCTGGATCAGTCACTGAGACCTGAATTGGACTCACACAGGTTGAGCCTTTCAGCATACAAAGCCCAACTGGAGTCTGATTCATCTTTTAAAATTCAGTTTGCTCATTGATGGCAGTGCCAAGCCTCATGATTTTATCTCAAGTCTCATGATATTAGGTGTTTTTCTAAATCCCCAACTCTCGGAGTCAGGGGATGACATGAGAATCTCAGCTTTCCTTTTTTTAAAAGTGAATTTCTAGCCATCTTGGTTGCAGAGAAAAACTTGAAAAAGTTAACCCTAAAGACTCAAAAACCAGGATACAAATGAAAAAACCCCAACATTTATTATTATTTTAATCTCATTATTTTTAAACAATTGGGGATGGCAATACTGTAGTTCTCTTGCCATTGATTCTTCTAGGCTAAACAAGAACTGAATTGCTAAACAAGCAGTGGGGGAAATCTTTCCAGCTTTCTTTACGCTCCATAAAGGAGCAAAAGAGGGTACAAAAATATTTCCTTTCCTTTTGCAGGTCAGCTTCAACAACTCCCTGCGTGAGTGCGACTACCAGCTTTTTCTGTTTTAAAAGGGAATGTCTGCTAGTGTTAATTTTTTAGTTCATCTGAGTTCTTGTTTAAGTTTACTTTGTTACCACAGTACTCTCTCCATGCCTTGCACAGCTGTTGTCTTTGACTTAACTTGTCTGGGATTTGTGATAATTTAATATTTGTCCCCTCTTAATATAGCAATGCCATCTTATATGCAAATAATAGTACCATGTGTTCCTTGTATCTTCATTGTATAAATAAATATATTTTTTAAAAGAACATACAGTACATATGTTTAATTCATGCCAAAGAAGTCCACAATCCTGCTTTGTTCTGACTCAGATGTAGCTCATCATCGAATTGTGTAGTCTCTATATTGGAGAAAGTTCCCTACTCACTAAATAGTTGACATTGTTGGCATTACCGTGGATAAGCAGGAAACATCTTCTTCCATGTGAATCAGTGAATATGATTGGGATCTTCAAAGGTGTCTAAAGGGAATTTAGCTCTCAATTCCACTGAATTTCAATGGGAGTTGGGCACTTAACTCCTTTGAAATCCTAGCTTCTATGTTTAAGTTGCATCTGCACTGTCCAAGGACAGTGTTTAAGCTAATGTTACTGACATGATTTGATTGCCCAGGGTGGATGGGGCTAAGGAATGTCTGAAATGCATGTTCTTAAGGTTCTTCTTTTGTTTTTAAAAAGCTGGGGTTAGTTTAAATCTGCGTGGCAATCAGACATGTTTGAACAGTGGTTTGCAGTGTTGTTGTAGCCGTGTTGGTCCCAGGATATGAGCAAGCCAAGGTGGGTGAGGCAATGTCATTTATTGGACCAACTTGGGTTGGTGAACGAGACAAGCTTTTGAGCTCCACAGAGCTCTTCTTCACACCTGAGGAAGAGCTCTTTCTCGAAAGCTTGTCTCTTCTCACCCACAGAAGTTGGGCCAATAAAAGACATTGCCTCACCCACCTGGTCTTTCTCATGTTTGAACAGAGCAGTTTAACTCAGGAGAAGCCCATTGTAGACAGGGCCCTAAATCTACCTCATCTTACCTTTTTCTTTCCTTACCCAGATCTCCTGCTCCCCTAGCTGACAGGATAGATGAAGCGGTTTATCTCCCACTGCAGGCTCGCTGGTGCTCATGCGAACCAAATCAATGGTACCTTCCTCATTCTGACCTGAGGGATAGCATCAGAAAACTTCATTTCTTTCCTTTGAAATTCATTCTCACCCAAATTAAAGCATGACGTGGTTTTTTAACAAGAGTTCTGGGCAGGGCATTCTTGTAACAAGTCCATGTGTGACACAACATGGAGAATACACGAAGGAGACTCACGTTCCAGGGGCTTCAGCAGCTGTGGCAAAATCTAAAACTGTAGTTATCAGGACAGTCACTTAGTTGGCACACTTCTGTCTTCAGTAGGCTGTGCCTGTTAAGAGTATGCAGCTATTTATCATTGTTATTTATCTTTCATGACTGCAAAGAAATTTCAAAGGTCCATATTTGTAGCATCTCAGCAACTTTTAAATAATATATGATTGTATGTAGACATCTCATGAAAATCACGCGGTCCAGTTCTCAGATGCAGAGCAGCTGAGCAGGACTGCCTAAGAGCCAGCTTAATTGGCTCCCTGGGGTTGACATCCTTATGCAAGGTGAATCTCTGGGTGGCATAGAGGGGTGTTTCCAGCAGAAAAGGGGCATGACCAGGATGTTCCTTTGCCCCATTGATCTCTGGCTGCTGGAACTGTACCTTGGGGCCATAGGCACACCTGAGTCTCTTTAATTCATGATTGGGGACTGGATCTGCTCCAGGATTGGGGAGCCACCCAAGTGATTCACAGACACCTTCCCTCCCCTTCACTCCTCATTTAGCTATAGCTGAGACACACGGAGCCACAATATATACTAGACATGGCCCCAAACTGGAACACTAGGCTTAACCACCTCTCCGCAGTGCCCATCACTGAACTTTTCAGATGTTACACAAAGATCCGGTCTGTGGAAGAGGGGCAGAGGGATTCCCATCCTTTGAGAAATCATAGCTTGCATATACTCTGGAGAGAATTTCTGGGATTTCACACCTTAATTCCCTGCAGTTGCTGTCTGCACTGAGTGTGCTCCAGTCTCTGGCTGAGGAGGACTTTCCCTGCAAACACACCTTTGGGCTGCTGCAGGCCATTCCAGTTTGGGCAGTCAGGCAAGTGACCTGAGAGCAGAGATCCTGCCCCTCCTACGCTTTCAATGCCCCCCTGCGGATACCCAGGCAACATAGAGGAGGAAAGTCACTTGAATCGAATGTGGAGGAGAGATGAGCCAGATGTTGGAGTGGGAGACAGAGGGAGTAGCTAGAGGCAAGGAGCCTAGGGAAAGACTGGGACTGGAGGCTGGTGGGAATGGAGAAAGGGAACCTAGAATGGGGAGTTGTGGAAACAGCATGACTGGGACTTGAGACAAAGTGCTAGGTGTTAGGAGGCAGGGATAAATAACCTGCTCTCCCCAAAGATAGGATAATCAAATCCCGGACAGTTGGGCAAAGCCATGGAGGTTTGCTACAAGCAGTCAGTCTGCCTTCCAGACCAAGGCAGAGAGAGACCCACCTAACTAAGCAAGAAGAAGCTGGCAAGTTAGATACATAGATACTAAGGTCAGAAGGGACCATTCTGATCATCTAGTCTGACCTCCTGCACAACGCAGACCACAGCATCTCACCCACCCACTTCTGCGAAAAACCTCACCTATGTCTGAGCTATTGAAATCTTCAAATCGTGGTTTAAAGACTTCAAGGAGCAGAGAATCCTCCGGCAAGTGACCCGTGCCCCATGCTACAGAGGAAGGCAAAAAACCTCCAGGGTCTCTTCCAATCTGCCCTGAAAGAAAATTCCTTCCCGACCGCAATATGGCGATCAGCTAAACCCTGAGCATATGGGCAAGATTCACCAGCCAGATACTACAGAAAATTCTTTCCTGGATAACTCAGATCCCATCCATCTAATAAAAGTTAGGTCAGAGACATGAGTTTAGGCCTTGCTTGATCATTCTAACCCAACGTCCCTCAATCCTGTATTAACAAACAATGTATTGTTTTGGAAAGGCTGTCCTGGGTCATGGCAGACACCTGCTGGTTGCACAGCTAGTCTCCAACAAGGGTCCAAACTCCTTTGGTCTGCTGAAGGACCCTCGGTGAAAAACAGCCATGCTGAAGCAACGGACCCAGTCTCAGCGTTGCAGAGTCAAAGGGCTCCCACAAAGAAATGTGAAGGCCTAGAGCCTAGTACTAAGAAGGGGACACTCCCGTGAAAGGCTGTATAAAGGTCAGAGACACAGCACGCCCTTTGGATCTGTGCCAAGGAGAAAAATTGGAGCTCATATTGATAGAAGAATCACTCTTAATTCTGGTATAACAGAATTAATAGTCATTTTGTCCTCCTCAGGTTGCTTTGACCTAGTAACTTAAGCTGCAATAGTTTGGTATCCGAAAAACATTTATTCATCATTGCCTTTGAAAATATATTTCTTTGCCTCCAGTTGAATTTGGTTTTATTGTTCTAAGAAAAAAAAAGACATCTTAGCACCAGTCAAACAAAATTGATTTTCCAATGACTCAAAATGCTCTCTTCTAAGGTGAGCTCCCTGTGCCAAATCTTTGAAGTGTGCCATATGTACCTTCCCGCTGCCAATTGTGAAGATGTGATCCCAGATACACAGCTTTTGTCTTTTGGCAAATTCTCACGAGGATTTTGTCTTGATCAAAGAAATGTCTGACGCTTGCCAAAAGAGTGTAGGAACGCACAGACAGCTAATGGGTTGAGCTCCTACTAGCTGGTTTGGGAATTCTATGAGAGAGGCCATTTTTTACCATGGTGGTCTTAAACATAATCAGAAGACTCTGGCAGAATAGATTGTTACAAATTAACTAGAATTCTCAAATTACATTTTTATGACTTGTTCTCTAACATCTTAACTCTCTTGTTTAGTACCAGGATTTTATGGCATTGCACAAGTGACTTAATATCGTAAAGTTCAGTTTTTAAAATATCCTGTTGATCTGCAGTTCTCTAATATGAAAATGTATAAATCTGGTTGAACATGTGTCCACTTAAATCCTAGAACTATAATAGCTGTGAAAACAATGTAAATAGAGCAGGTTGGAGAAATTCCTATCAAACACGTTTTTGTTAAATTTTGCCGAGTTGTCGAAATTAAATTGTTTCATGGATCTGGTTCAATTTCTTTGACTTGCAGTGAATCCACATTTTGAAATGTCAAAATCCTCCATGAAGCAGAATTATCTTTCTCCACCCAGCTCTTTTTGTAAGACAATTACTCTGCCTTTCAGAGTAACTCCTATAGGGTGCGAGTGGCACGCCTCTGATCCATTAGCATGCCGGTATGAAAACGTTAGCCGGTCTTTCTCTGCCTCTTGTTTCTTCTCTATACAATGGGGATGACAACACTTCCCTGCCTCCCAGGGCCTTGGAGAGGCTTCATTTTGTTCATGTGTATGATGCATGCTGAGATCCTGGCCTGGAAGCTGCGATAGAAGGGCAGCATATGGTGTGGTTTTTTTTAACTCTTTAAGACTGCTTTAGAAAAAAAGCCCTGTTAGATGGTCACTTAGCTCCATGTGAATTTGCTCACTTGGGGATATTTTGGTATTGTTGTTAAGTGTCAGCATAATGCAGAAGCAAAGCAAGTGGTTAACTGGGGTCATACATTTCTAGGGGTAGCCAGAGTCCACCACAAATTTTTCCCCTCACAGGATGACTTTTTTTGCTTTCTTTTGCTGGTGGTGGAGGAAAGGGAAGAACTCTGTGCCACCAGACTTCTTCCTCTCTCTCAGGCAATGGACTGGGGAGAACGTTTTGCTGCCAGTCTTCTTTCCTGTCTGGACTATAGGCAACAAAATGAAACTCAGCAAAGACAAATGTAAGGTGCTACACTTAGGGAAGGAAAACCAATGCAGAATGGGGGATAATTGGCTTGGCAGCAGCACTGCTGAGAAGGATCTGGGAGTTGTGGTGGCTCACAATCTCAACATGAGTCAGCAATGCAATGCAATTACAAAAAAAAAAAAGCAAATGCAATTTTAGGTTGCATTAACAGAGGCATAGCCTGCAAGTCATGAAAGGGGATGGTACTGCTCCACTCGGTGCTGTCTGGGCCTCAGCTGGTATATTGTATCCTGTTTTGGTCGCCAGTTTATAGAAAGGATGTTAGAGAAACTGGAAAGAATCCAGAGGTGAGCCACAAAGATGATCAAAGGGATGGAATGCAAGCCATATGAGCAAAGGCTGAAGGAAGTGGGTATGTTTTGTCTGGAAAAGAGGAGATTAAGGGAGGACATGATAGTGGTCTTCAGATACTTGAAAGGCTGCCATAAAAAAGATGGAGAAAAGTTGTTCTCGCAGAGGGCAGGACAAAGGGCAGTGGGTTCAAGATACAGAATAGCAGATTTAGATTGACTCTCAGGAAAAACTTCCTAACTGTAAAAATAGTAGGACAATGGAACAGACTGCCTAGGGAGTTTGTGGAAGCTCCTTCACTGGAGGTTTTCAAAAGGAGGCTGAATAGCCCCCTGTCTTGGATGGTTTAGACCGGGGTGGGCAAACTACAGGCTACATTCGGCCCATCGGACCTTTTAATCCGGCCCTCGAGCTCCCGCCGGGGCCCAAGGTTGGGAGCTTTCCCCGCTCCAGTGCTCCAGCCAGGGAGTGGTGTCGGGGGCTTGTCTTGCTTCTTTCCACATGTGCAGAAGCTCTCAGAAGCAGGAGCAGCCAGGAGGCTCTGCACGCTGCCCCCACCCCAAGTGCCGGCTCTGCAGCTCCCATTGGCTGGGAGCTGCAGGGGGGGTGCCTGTGGATGGGGCAGCATGCAGAGTGGCATGGCCCCGCCTCCAGAGGGGGGACAGGCTGCTATTTCCAGGAGCCACTTCAAGTAAGCACCACCTGCACCCCTGAGCCCCCCCCCGCGCCCCAACCCCCTGTCCCAGCTCTGATTGCCCTCCAAACTCTTTGATCCCAGCCTGGAGCACCCTCCTGCACCTCAAACCTCTCATCCCCAGCCCCAACCCAGAGTCTGCACCCCCATCTGGAGCCTTACAATGCCCCCATGTACCCTAGTCCCCTACCCCAGCCAAGAGTCCCCTCTCACCTTCCGAATCCCTCCATCCCAGCCCGGAGCACCCTCCTGCACTCCAAACACCTCATCTCCAGCCCCACCCCACAATCTGCGTTCCCAGCTGGAGCCCTCATCCCTGCCTATGTGCCCCAATCCCTGCCCCATCCAACCCTCTATACAATTTCTGTACTGAGATGTGGCCCGCGGGCCAAAAAGTTTGCCCACCCCTAGTTTAGACTCAACAAATCCTGTATCTTGGCAGGGGGTTAGACTAGATGACCCTTGCAGTCCCTTCTAACCCTTTGATTCTATGCAGGGACATCCTGTTCTTTAGGGGCCCTGCAAATACAAAGGGCAGCCGTGGGAAAGAAGGCAGACAAAGTTGTAGACAAAATGCCAGCTGTATGAGGCATTGCCTCATTAACCTTGGGGTGAGGCTCAGCACTCCGAAATGGGAATGTACCAGCAGTAATCAAGAGACCTCTGTTTGATTCTGAGCCGCTTACCTTGGAGCTGACAATAGTATTTTTCTAGATCTTGATATGTTAAAATGAGGGAATTGCTCCTTGAGGCAGCTGATAAAAGGCATGAAAGCTCAGCAGGGATTGCAAGTGACCGTGCAGTGTTGAGCCATTAACAGCCACCAGAAGAACAGCCAGCACTTGCTAGGTTGCACTCTAGTAAAAGTCCATATTAGTGCTTTACACTTGGGGACAGGGGGAGGTAAAGGGGAGAGGCAAAGGGGAGAGGCTGTGTTTCTCTAAGCACCCAGGCCTGAAGAGATTTAAAAAAAGGAAATACTATGGAAGGAAAATATTTCATTTCTGCCATCTTGCGTGGTGCCATATTTCTAGATGATTGCTGTGGTCGCCTATTTCTTGTTTCTGCTCAGACTGTCTTCTGTTCCTTTAAGTTATAATAACCATGAAAAAATCCTATGTTGTATATGGAATCCTTTTAGAAGTTACTATGGCCTTTTACAATTCCATGTCTTACCTGTTCTTAAATAATGACTTATCAGCTGTGGATGCTTATGTGCTCTTCTTTCCACACAATAAAATTGTGCATATCCACCTCTTCATGTTGTTTGTTGGTAATCTAGAAATGCCTAGAGGCCCCATCTGGGACTAGAACTCCATTGTGCTAGGGGCTGTACAAACAGAGTAAGACAACATCTACCCCAAAGAGCTTACAGTCTATGAGCTTCATATTAATTGCTTTATCGGGACTGGCAGCACCCATAATTCTTGCTGCCTTCAGTGGCAGGGGTCAGAAGTCTGTGCTGAAGTGTTGGAGATGCTGGGCTGTTGGGAAAGGCCTGTACTCTGAAGTTATGTCTACCCTGAAGCTGGGAGCGAGCCTCCCAGCCCAGGGAGTCAGCTCACGCTGCCTCCACTCAAGCTGGCCTGCTAAAAGTAGCAGTATGGGCATTGCTGAAGCCCACCCAACCTTCCTGGGTGTGAGCTTGTGGGGCTAGCCCGAGTCTATGCCAGAGCCGCAAGCTAGCCCACTGCTATTTGTAGTGAGGTAGCTTGAGCGATGCTCCCGTGGGTCTGTCCCTCTGGGCTGGACAGCTCCCTCCCAGCTGCAGTGAAGACATGCCCTGCATTGGCCAAGACAACAGATGTCTAGCTCAACCTGCTACATAAAACTATTTATGACAGTCAGCAAAAACAAAGATAAATAGACTGGGACAAATTGGCTTGTTTAGGTTAAAAGTGATCAGGGTGCTTCAAGGCTCCTGGTAAAGTCACAGGTTGGCATGGCAATGAGTTAAGAGTCTGGAAATGGGAAGAAATGTTTACAGCTAAAATGATTGAAATGTGCTTAACTTGGTTAATGTGAATGGGAGGAGACACTCTTGGACATTGTTTATCTCAGCTGCTCAATGGGAGAGGGGAACATGTGGACCAAAAACATTGAGATTTACTATCATAGCTGCTATCCCCACCATATCCTGAGACCCCCCAGGGTCCACCAGGCCTTCATCACTAGGCCTTCATCATCCTGATCCTGAAGGTCATGCAGACCCGAGTGGGTCACAGAGAGGGAGCCAAATGACATTACCACTTCCCCCAGCTTCGCTACATTCTGAACATCACCTGGAATTTGAGCCAGGATGCCTGCACTCTCATCCCTCCCCCCCATGTGTCCTTTTCTTTCCCCATCTCACTTCTTCTCTTCCAGATCTTTCCCTCTTGCCTTTTGTTTAATCACAGTCTGGTTCAGCCGGCCAAGATTGCCTACTTTGCCATAAGCCTTGACTGGTAACACAGTTCAGAGCAATGCCCTCAACAGCCCGATGCTGGTACAGGTTTAGCAGGTCCCAGAATGGCTGATAAGACTGTGCTGGGTTTCTCCAGCAGCAAGGTTGCAAGTGGGAGTCAGCACCAAACAGAGAAGATGCTGCTTCTCTCTTTGCTGTTCTTTCCTCTCCCCTCAATTACAGACCTAAAAGTGGCAATTCTTCAACAAAAAAATTTCAAAAACAGACTCCGATGAGAGATTGCTGAATTGGAATTAATGTGCAAACTGGATACAATTAACTTAGGCTTGAACAAAGACTGGGAGTGGATGGGTCATTACACAAAGTAAAACTATTTCCCCATGTTTATTTCCTCTCCTCCCCCACTGTTCCTCAGACGTTCTTGTCAACTGCTGGAAATGGCCCACCTTGATTATCACTACAAAAGGACCCCCTTCTCTCCCCCCCACCCGCTCTCCTGCTGGGAATAGCTCACCTTACCTGATCACTCTCCTTACAGTGTGTATGGTAACACCCATTGATTCATGTTCTCTGTGTGTGTATATAAATCTCCCCACTGTATATTCCACTGAATGCATCCGATGAAGTGAGCTGTAGCTCATGAAAGCTTATGCTCTAATAAATTTGTTAGTCTCTAAGGTGCCACAAGTCCTCCTTTTCTTTTTGCGGATACAGACTAACACGGCTGCTACTCTGAAACCTCCCCTTATGTGTGTTGGTCTTGTTTTGTCTTCAAGGAAACAGGATCAAACTTTAACAAGAACAGCAATGACAGCAGCTGCAGCCTATCTCAACTAACTTCTTCGCTTCTCCCCCCCCCCCCCCAAGGGCAGTTATTAGCATCTTTAATACCAGCTAAAAGTATGTCGGGGGGGGGAGCGAGGGCAGGAGCTCCCCATAAAAACTGTCTCCAGCTAAAAGGAAAGGGATGTTGTTAAAATAAAAGCCTCACTTAATACCCCCTTCCTCGTGCCTTAACTGGTTCTCCTGCTTTTTCTGTATCTTTAACAAAAGGTAAAAAATATGATCACTGGTGTTGTTACACTGGGAGTAAGCCAATAATAACTTGACACAGACCCCTGGATTATGCATAGATGTTTAATGTTGTACTATAAAAGTAAACAAGGGTTTCATTAACATCTTCAACATCAGCATTTCACTCATCCCCTCCCCGTTTTGAGTTCAAACTGTTCCTTACAATCTCAGATGGTCTCTGACCTGATGTCCCCATTTTTAAGGAAAATTGATTTTTATTTGTTTATTAGTTTGTTTCGTGGGCTGATTGATTATTTATTTTAGAGAGGATGCAAAATCTTGCTTTAAAGCAGTGGCTCTTGACCTTTCCAGATTACTGTACCCCTTTCAGAAGTCTTGTTTTGGCTTGGGTACCCCCAAATTTCACCTCACTTAACTACTTGTTTACAGACATGAAAATACAGAAGTGTCACAGAACACTATTACTGAAAAATTGCTTACTCTCTCATTTTTAACCATATAATTCTAAAATAAATCAATGGCATATAAATATTGTACTTACATTTCAGTGTATAGTACATAGAGGAGTATAAATAAGCAATTGTCTGAATGAAATTTTAGTTTGTACTGACTTCACTAGTGCTTTTTTTGTAGCCTGTTAAACCAGGCAAATATCTAGATGAGTAGATGAATCCCCTGGAAGACCTCTGTGTACCCCCAGGGGTATGTGCACCCCAGGTTGAGAACCACGGCTTTAACGAGACGGCTGAAATCCTAGCTATCGAGTAACTAGCAGTCGTTCCATTATTTGAGTGTGGGCCCACCACCAGAGTTTCTGGACACCTGTTCCCAAGAGCATTTGTTCATCATTTTGTTCAATGAATTCAATGGGAGTTCTTATAGCAGATACAGGATGGGGCTCAAAATGGCATCAGTGGTGTAGGCTATAGTTCTGGTGTAGAACACTGTATGCTACTGTTGCACCCCAGAGCACTGGGACTAGGTGCTCAGACACAATGATGATAGCGGCCAGTACGACATCTTTTACATCTTCCCCAATTCTGGGCCACATGCACAAGGGAGGGAAAGAAGTGGGAGAAGCTGATATAAAGCCATCTATGTAGTCTCTATGCCAGCCCAGGATTCCCCCACCATGGTGGAACCCTTATTGGCCCCTTTAGGGGCAACAGCATAGATTTACTTTATCAGGAGCCAAGGATATGGCCCTATGTACAACAAAATGGACAGAGACATTCTAACTGTACAACCTGTGTGACTGGTGATATGACACTATATGGGACACTAGCAAGTCAACTTGGACTTTCAGATATGAAATTGATCTTGTGGTGTTGGCTGTCAGAAGAAAGTTGCTGTTTTTTACCATGTGAGCTAACTGACCTTGCTGTGGAAAGGACTGAGAGAGAATCACCAACATGTTATTTTAAATCCACAGGTGGTCAGGGGAGGAGGGCTAGAACCCTAATTTTCTGACTACAATTTCCTGGTATGAAGATTCCCTCCACATTCCTGAGCAGCACGTTGGAAGAACTGAAGAAGAGACAACAGCCAAACACACTGTGCTGGCTCTTACACTGGGCTCAGCATATGGTGGAACTGGACTCTGGAAGTAGATATTTATGGAATATATACATGATCAATAAAGAAGACAATTTTAATATCAAGTCTTATTAAAAATGGGGGAAAGGAGAAGCTGAGAACCAGCAAGAGCTTCCTGTCCACCTGCCCCATACTGGCTAAAGCAGCCCAACTCGCTGTGTTCCCCAAGGGGCCATATACTAGTTGGAGCACAACCCACTCCAGCCACTCCTCCTCCCCACACCTGATGTGCCCTGTGCCAGCAGTGTGGGGTAGAAGGGGTAGGACTTCCTGGAGGAATCCCCAGAAGATTTGGGGGGTAGTTTCAGCTCCTTTTGTGCCAGCTGATCAGTGCAGAGGGAGCAGAACAGGACAGAGAATCTGCTCTCAAAGTATTAATTGTAGCCCATTGACCTTTTCAAAATGATGTTTGGCCCTGAGGCTGATAAACTTGGACATCACTGATCTAACAGATACATATGGATATTCAGCCAAAATATGAATCCTAGCACAAACACAAGTTGAGCCCCAAAACACATGTTCAATCTAAATTTCATTCTTTTGTGCCTTATAAAATGATCTATTTATCTTTCTGTCCATCCAGTCGTTTTAACTATTATACTAGGAGATACTTTTGGAATGCAGTTATTTTTGGAATGAAATCAAACATTGATATTTAAAAATAAATGCAAAGTTCTGAAAATGTTTCAAAACCATTAACAATATTATGCCCAGTGGAGATGTGCTACACTTTCAAGATGCATAGTTTGTACTGACAACAGTTCAAATATATTTATGGTGTCTCATCAAAAACTCGGTTGTTTCGACTTTCAAGAGGATGTTTAAAAAAAAACATCTTTGGTAAATGGAGATTCTGACTTGCTGTCCAGGACTCGCTGAGAGCTGCTCCTTAAAAAGAGAAAAAACAACTAATATGATAATAAATCCCAATAATTTTTCTCCATACAAGGGTTGTTTTAGTTAAACTCGCAGCCACTTTAATTATTACTACTACACTCAAATTTCTTTACACCAGTGTTTCTCAATGACTGGTCTGTGGGCCGGCACCAGTCCCTGAGATTTCCCTGGCACAGTTTAGGAAGGCAGCAAGCTGATCCCTTGGGGGTGCCACTTTTGCCCATGGGACATGAGATCAGAAGGAAGCTCAGAGAGGACTCAAATACAACAACTCAATTTGAACGTTAAAGATAACATGGCAACTGGGAATAAAGGCATAACGATGGATCTGTCTGTCTGTGGGTCTCTCTATCTCTGACTGTGTGGGTGAGAGAAAGAAAATGAGCTTTTGCACATCTGGGTCAGGTGAGTACAGGGGTGTTGTAATTCTCTGTCTGTACTCATCTTGAATCATGCTAGCAGCAGCCATGTACAAAACCAGTTTTCAAGTACAGTTGTCATTACCTTGGCTTCTCTGACCAGTATGGGGAGAGAGAGATTCTTCTGAAAGCCCTGTCAACCCGAAGAGTGCTATGCTACCTCCATGTGTATGTGTGGAGAAATAGCTATTTTAATCTAGAGCATAGTTTCTGATGTGACTTTAATTAATACAGGGCCTGATTGCAGCCTCTTGTGGAAAACTTGTGGGAAGGAGCTGAAGAGGAAGAAATCTCTGCAAAGTTCCTCCACAATTGCTCCACCAGGAGAAGGGAGAAGGCCAAACAGAGCTCCCTGCTTTTAAAGGTCCAGCCCAAGCCCCACCAAGGCCTACTGTTTAAAAGCTTCTGCTCTGAGGAGGAAAGAAACTGTGTTGAGAGTTGAGAAAAGAATTGCTATTTCTGTTTGGGGCTAAACTAAAGAATCCCATTTTTTTCCATTTCGGATTGACCCAAAACATAACGGTTTTGTTTTTTCTCACTGAAATTCATGCCCTTTCCCCCCATAAAATGTCATTTTGGGTCACACAGAATGGTTTCTTTGACCTGAAACCACTTTTTTCATTTTGTTTCATTTTCAAGTGTTTTTTTGCTCTTAAAAATAATAATACTTCTAGCTACATTTCTAAATAAAATGTCCTTTCGAAACAGAAAAAAAAAATCAAAACCAGTTCATTTTGAAACTGCCCAAAGGAAACATTTGACTTTTTAGAAAAGCAAAAATCAGTATTTTTTCTACTTGAATTGGTGAGTGGTTTCAGTCAACCCAAGCCTCCATTTTTCAGGGAATAAACTATTCATCCAGAAATGTTTGCCCAACTCTAATTGTGACAGATCTGGCTAATGCCTCTTATGTTCCCTGGAGTGATGGCATAACTACACTGCTGAGTGCATTGGAGCGGGATGGAGTCTTGACTCCCTGCCCCTTCCCAGCCACCCCTGAAACCTGCTCCCCCCTGCAAGTAGAAAGGGGTGGCATGATGCACCAATACAAGGGTATAAAGGGGTGCTTTTCACCCGTTTTGAATTCACCCACAAGACAAGCCATGATCTGGGCCTGGTTGAGTTTGCATTTCTTTTCTTATCTGAGTAAGCCTCACAATGAGCTGCATGCTCTTATTGTACTATATTTTCAGGGCAGTTACCACAGGATGACATTTTTCATTGGTGCCATTTTACTGGATACTGTACTGTAAAGCAAGGCTGTGTCTACCTTTTCTGCAGAAACCCAGTTTTGACTGGCTTATGTCTCACAGACCATATTAGGGCTCACTCTGAATTTTGTTATTAGCCACGCGTTGTTGGGGATTTTTCCCCTCAAGTTTGGATTAGTTTGATCCAGCCATTTAAATACCTTCATATAGATGTAATACAGTTACAAAGTATAGGGCAATGGCAAAGCCCAACATTAATCAGTCTTTGTAGGCATTGCTCTGGGGGTTGGGTTGGGTCGGGGGTTGTCAGAAATCCTTTATGATTGTTAAAAGCAGTGATTCTTGGGAACACCAGCAGCCACTTATCAGGTTTCAAATGCATTGCATTCCTCCAGATGCTCGCTTTTCTTTTCTTTCTTACGTTTTTCAGGCTGACACTTGCATGCCCATTGTGCATCAATATTTAGTAAGTAATATACTATATATCTGACTAATACATTGTGACCTAATCCTTAGATAGCTGTTGTGCTCACTCATGGGCCTTGGAGCCAGCAACTCCTATGAGCCAATCCTGGTTCTGACGGTGACTTCCTCTGAGATCTTGAACAAGTCACTTAACCCCTCTGTCTGTTTAGCCATCTGGACAATGGGGGTACTAATATGTAGGTACCACATGGGGCTGTTGCAGAGATTACTGTTGCAGAGTGAACATTTGGAATCTTCAAAGCACTAGGTAAGCGTTAAGTCTTTCTGGGCTACATTCTTTACTGACATAACTCCAATGGAGTTGCACCCACAGAACATTTGGCCCATAATATCAAATGGCCACGCAAAGTGCTGTTCACTTGGCCATGTGCTTTGCTGCATTCGGGGGAGAAAGTGCAGCACTGCAGGACAAGAGTGAGCTACCCTTACAGGGTCAGAATCGGGGAGGAGGTGGGAATGTTTTTTTCTTCCCCTAGCTCCTTTCTTTTTCTAATCATTCTCCACAGATCACAACTGATTAATGGTGGGGGGTCAGAGGGGGAAGGGAGCTTCTGTCTATTTTTGTTCCTTGATAATGTAGGAAGGCCCAAAAGGGTTTTGTGCCTCCCCCAGAAAAATTAGAGGGGGTTGTTCCTTGTCTGTTGTTTACATTGGAAATTGAGGTCTAGACTCCTATGGAAGAACAAAGGAACATAGCAATCGCTTAGCAGATCAGACGAATGATCCGTCTAATCCAGTATCTGCTCTCTGACAGGACACACATTCTTTACAGGAAGATGGAAGAACTGTAGTGGATAATTATAGAATAACCTGCTCAGAGGCAAAATTTCTTCATAACCCCTTTTCATTTAGAGGTTGGCCTCTATCCTGAAGCATGAGCTTTATATCGCCTAGCATAAAAATATACCCTATGTAAAATAATTATCAATACTCTAATTATCCATGTAAATGTCTAATCCTTTCTTGAAATTGCTCTAAATTCTTGGCCTCAATAATACCTTGTGCCAATGAGTTCCATAGATTGTGTGCACTGTGTAAAACAGTATTTCATTGTAAATTTGTTGCTTTAAATTTTGTTGAATGCCACCTTATTTTCGGATTATGAGACATCAGAGGCACATGATTTACCCTCTATATATTGGTTGTGCTTCTGTATACGTCTTACATATTCCATTTTATTCATCTCCTTTGTAACTAAACAGGCCCTATCTTTTTAATCACTTCATGCCTCTTAGTTTTGTCTTGCATCTCTGAACCTCTTCTACTTCTGCTATTTATCTTATGAGAGAGGGTGACCAGAACTGAACGTGAAACTCCAGGTGGGACCATACCCTTCGTTTGTACAGTCACATTTTGCTATCTTCAGTATTATTTTCTATCCCATTTATTATGCATCCTAACATTGTGTTTGGGCTTGTCATTCTGGCTGAACATTGAAAAGAGGTTTTCACTGAGCTGTCCACAATGATACCAGGTCTTTCTTGAGTGGTTACAGTTGATTTAGGACCCAGCAATGTATTTGAGTAGGTCAAAGTATTCCTTTCAATGTGTATTGCCTTGCCTTTGTCTGTCTTGAATTTCATCTGCCATCGTGCTGCCAATTCATTTAGTGTTGCTAGGTCCCTCTAAAATTCCACAGTCTTTGACCAACCTATATAAATTTATGTCATCTTCACATTCTCCTTCCTTGTTTTTCACTCCTTTTTGCCAGATCGTTAATACATATATTAAATAACACCAGTCCTAAGCCCTTGTTCAGCAAAGCATTTAAACACATGCTCGACTGACCTCCAATTCACTACAATGAGACGTAAGCACATGCATAATGTTAAGCCTCTGCTTAAGTGTCCTGTTGTCTAGGGATGGACTGCTGTATTAGGGGCCTTGCATAGAACCTTAAACCATTGTGACAAAGTTCCTCCTCCACCTTGATGGGTCTTGAGCTTATTGGCAGATTTGCTCGCCTTGGAGCTTCATGGCAGCCCTCAGTTTGGCTGTTTTCATGAACCCACAGTCCAGGTCAGCTCCTCCTGTGTCTGACCAGGAGTTGGGAGGTTTGGGGGGAACCCGGGCCCGCCCTCCACTCCAGGTTCCAGCCCGGGCCCTGTGGAATGCAGCTGTCTAGAGAGCCTCCTGGAACAGCTGTGCAACAGCAACAACTCCCTGGGCTACTTCCCCATGGCATCCTCCCAACACCTTCTTTATCCTCACCATAGGACCTTCCTCCTGGTGTCTGATAATGCTTGTACTCCTCAGTCCTCCAACAGTATGCGTTCTCTCACTCTCAGCTCCTAGCACCTCTTGCTCCCAGCTCCTTACACGCGCACCACAAACTGATGTGAGCTCCTTTTTTAAACCCAGGTGCCCTGATTAGCCTGCCTTAATTGATTCTAGCAGTTTCTTGATTGGCTGCAGGTGTTCTAATCAGCCTGTCTGTCTTAATTGTCTCCAGAAGGTTCCTGATTGTTCTGGAACCTTCCTTGTTACCTTACCCAGGGAAAAGGGACCTACTTAACCTGGGGCTAATATATGAAGTGAGCTGTAGCTCACGAAAGCTTATGCTCTAATAAATTTGTTAGTCTCTAAGGTGCCACCGGTACTCCTTTTCTTTTTGCGAATACAGACTAACACGGCTGCTACTCTGAAACCTGTGATATTTGCCTTCTATCACTCTCCTGTAGCCCTCTGGCCTGACCCTGTCACACCATCTTACCTCTTGCATGTGAATGTCAAAAATGGATCATTCTTCCTCTTTGTTTTCTGTCACTTAGCCAGTTTCCAATTCCTGACAGTACCTTTGTTTTCACCCAGGACTACTTGGTTTCCTTAAAAACTGCTTGTGTGGGACTTTGCCAAAGGTTGTTAGAAGGTCCAGAAAAACTATGTCAGCTGGTTCTCCCTTATATGCAAAGACGATAAGGTAACCAGAGAACTCCTGAAACAATAATATTACAAGAGACTGAAAGCTGGGCAAGCCAGAAAGGAAGAAATTTTTATTCAGATTATTTTAAATTCTCAGTTAGAGAGTTTGTTGTTGTTGTTTGGGTTTTGTTGTAGTTCTTGTTGTTCAAACCTTTTAAACTTTGATTCCTAATGAAAACTTAGAAGAAAGAAAAGGAAAAGGATACAGCTCATCCGATGAAGTGAGCTGTAGCTCACGAAAGCTTATGGTCAAATAAATTTGTTAGTCTCTAAGGTGCCACAAGTCCTCCTTTTCTTTTTGCGAATACAGACTAACACAGTTGCTACTCTGAAATCTTAGAAGAAAGAGCATCTGCGTGGAAACTCCAGCCACCCTGCCACTTTAAATAAGGTGTGAGAGCTCCCAATAAACATCCAAAGAAGTTGTCCAGCAAAGCCAGAGAAGACTAGAATTGACATTCCTGAAATTTCTATGGTAAAATAAAGCAGAGGGCTGGGGGGGAGCTGATTATTTAAAAACATCTTTCAAATTAGCTTTCCACATTAAAGTAGCAAAAATGGCATAACCCCAACTTCTGTAAAATCCTTTGCCATTTACCTTAGAAGTAAGTCAATGAACTTTTTGTTAAAATGGCCATTAATTTTTATTAACCTCTCTCAAGGCTTCTGTGAGCTGAGAGAGCTGTTGTTGTTGTGAGGTTTTTTTTTAAAGGCACAAATATGAAGCTAATTTTGTTGATCTCATTCTCTCAGAAAACTCAATCCTGCAGTTTTCATGCAGACTCCCAATTAGTTCCATATAGGATGATGTCAGTGATCTGTGGGACTACCCATGTGCATAAAGTTAAGCAGGATTGGGGCCAAAGTCTTTATCGCTTCTTGTCTGATCTCAAAATGGTCAAATTTCCAAACAGTAATGAGAAAACCATCAGCATCTTTCAGGTCTGCTTTTCATTCAGAACCCAAAGGCCAGTGCATTCATGCGCTGCGCTAAAAGGGATTCTAGTTGGAGCTGTTTTGTTATGAGTTTGTTTTAGATATTTCTACAATCATGATTATGAAATGTAAATAGTGATATTTTGGATATTGTGTCTGTATGGCAATATTACTCCATAAAGCCAGAGAATCATATTGAGGGAGCAGCTCAGAAAAGAGGTTTCTACATCTGGCAACGTGGGATTTCATGACTGTAAAGTAAAAATGATATTATGCACATACCCAAACATAAACACATTGTAAAGTGCAGTCAGCCCAGATCCCAAAAACATTGAACACTGCATGATTTAATGATGGATAAACTCACAATAATATCCCAATGGGGGGAACTACAGACTGCAAAATGACAGCTGCTATCATTCCAAAACAAGGAATTGTTTATAAATGAATATTTTTCATGATAAATTATTGAATTACATGAAAATCAGATGACCGCCTGCTGCCAAATTTGTTTTCGGTTTCACAAGACAGAATGGAATGTGCTGCAGACAGTGAGTGAAATTAAAAGCTGCTGGTCTTTTCCCACAAAGGGCTGATATCCTCTCATAGATGTTTCCCAATGCCTCATAAACCTGCACAATAGTAGTCCTGGGGAATGGCTATCTGGCTTGTTATCCAAAATATTTTCAATATAGGGTTTCAGGGAATCTCTGCCTAATCTGAGCCAGTTGTAGAAGGGAGGTCAGATTTCATATTTATCTGACATTGATTTCTAGTTCAAATCCACAGAGCCCCAGTATCTGTGATAACTATTGGCAACTTAAAAGCACACTGTAAAGGTATAATTTAATGCTGTTTCAGTTTGCTTTTTATTCTCTATTGTTTGCAATTGAGAAGTCTGAAAAAAACATTTTTCTCCCCCAGTTTCCTTCTTGTTTGAATTGGCAAGCCCTCACGTTCCCCCTATGTTTTGAATGGAGTTGAAATTAACCTGATGTAGCTGTTTTGATTGAGACAAATCCTGAAGTCCTGGCTTGGGTAAAACTCTCAGTAAAGTCAATGGGAGTTTTGTAAGACAGGGGGAGAAAGACATCAGGGTTTGGCCCTTTATTAACCGTGCTTTTAAGTTACACAGCATTGTCTCTTGCCATACCATCCTTGTTTCTGTACAAAAATCAACCGTAGTCAGCACAGCTCTGTGAATAGTGTTTATCACTAATCTGCTGCTGAAAAATCAACAAGGGGAACACAAAGCCCTAGCTAAGCCAAACGAGCCACCAGGGCTGCTGATCTGAAAGTCTGTGGGCTTCCTAGCTTATAGAGTCATGGCATCTGATCTTCATTGTGAAGGCAAAGCACAGCCTCAGAATACTGCCTTAGATGACTTCCTATGGCTGCTCCCTTGCCACAGGTCTGGGACTCCACTGTCTTCCCCAGCTGAGAACTTTAAATGAGCCACAGTCCAAAACAGGGTGTCCTTCGCTGGCCTAGTTAGCGCTGCGAGAAAACTAACAGCTTTGCAGTGTATACTGACTGGTCTTGGCAAAGAATTCTGGTGGGTTTGGTTTGCTGGGATTCAAGTCCCATGAGGTGCTGCAAAATTTGGGTTCATTTACCAAGATGGCCCAGCTTTGGCCGTAATTCCTCTCTTTGCATCCCTCCACCAGGTATTGCATCAAACCTCAGTTACATGTATTCACTATCAATGCCTTTCACAGCCTAACCCCACCCTTCCCTTTATCTCTCATTCACTATCAAGATGTCAACTCCTGCCTCCAATTGGCCCATCACCCACTTGCTACATTTTCAAACAAGCACCTCTTTGCATTCTCCCATAGTACCCCTCACATATGGGAGGCATTCCCCATAAACATCCCCAAAGTTCATAGAATCATAGAATATCAGGGTTGGAAGAGACCTCTGGAGGTCAGCTAATCCAACCCACTGCTCAAAGCAGGACCAATCCCCAACTAAATCATCCCAGCCAGGGCTTTGTCAAGCTTGACCTTAAAAACTTCTAAGGAAGGAGATTCCACCACCTCCCTAATTCTCATTCTTCCTCATCAAATCCCTCCTTCAAATTCTACTTTGCTGCGACACCTACAAAAAGCCTGACTGCGGTTAGGCTGCTGGTGTGCTGAGACCACTGCCTGTCATGCTGATCAATATTGTCTTGTTGTATACAAATAAACAAAAAGGACTTCAGTTTCATTATGAAGAATCATCCAGACCTCCTTCATACAGGAAACATTCTCTCCCTAACATGCCCCTTACTTTTAGTTCTCTTTTAGGGGAGATACTCAGTGGCCTTGTAGCCCCTACTTGCCACTGGATTAGGGGCCAGCTATTTGTCTCATTCCTCTTTCCTGGTACAGCAGATAAGACCGGGGGCCAGTGAGTCTGAACACACCTCCCAGTCTCCTTTTGGGCTAGCTGATATTCCAGCCACCTCCAGAACCCCCGGTGGGGCCTCTCATAAGTTCTCCTTTGTCTATGCAGCTCCACAATTGCAGCCAAAGAGCTGGGGAATTTTTTCATGTGGTCTTCTGTGTCATTGATGCAGCCTTTCTCTTGGATCGCTCAGCCTGTGGCAGAGCCAGAGGGCATTTTGGGGATTCAGCAGTCAAGAAGGTCATGGATATTGGTCCCTTGAGTGAGCTCTTGGACATTTCCAAATACAGAGCAAGATACAGTCCCTGCTCCAAAGAGTATGCAACCTAAACTGATGAAATTATAGAAACTGGGTTACTAGACATCAAATTTGGTGTCTCAATCCTTGACAGTTACCCTGTAACGTTTACAGTTTTGTTAGGATACGGGCTCTGATAAGAATTGCTTCATCAAGAAGCTACTGCAGTGCACAACTTTACTGAACTACCAACTTACTAACAATGCTACATATCTTACATGTAAGTAGATGGTATTCTTTCTATCTATCTATCTATCTATCTATCTATAAAATAGGACGGCTTGTTTACCTATAGCACCTACTAGAAAAACAATTGTCAATCTTCCCCTAATTAAGGCAGATTTGTATAGAAAACCTTTTTTGTTGTTCCCCCTGGCCATCTTTAGATTGTGAGCTCCTCAGGGCAAGGAGCATCTCTTCTTGTACATCTGGAAAGTGCCTAGCCCATTGTGGGCACTACTGCAAACAACTAGTGACAAAGAAAGACTATCCAAAAGCTGGTTAAAGTTATAATGGGAAGTTAATGGAATACCAATCAGTTTATGAAATTAAGATTAAAAATCCAGCTCTAACCATAATACAGTTTGACTGACTGTCATAGATGCAGGAATCAAATGCAATTGAGTCTTCCTAGTGTGAGGATTGGTGCAGATTCACCCTGGGTGAATTATTTTAAAGGCTAGAAACTGAAGTGTGGTGTCTGCTCCTCCCTCTCCTTCTCCCCCCCCTTTTTTTTTTATTAAATTGTATTGAAGATTACTTCCTAGAGCCTGGTAGTGCTATGAGTGAATTCTGATGTTATTATGTCAGACCCTGGCGATACATATCTCTTCACAATTCAAGCATTCACCACTTTAATAGTTTTTGCTCGGTGAAAGCTTGTATGTGATGACCCTGCCTGTCAGTTGCTTCTGGATATGGCATTACACTTCTTTTGATGTTTTTTCTCAGAGCCATTTGGACGTATCACCTTGTGATGAGCTTCAGATTTAGGGAAACCTGCTGGTTTTCACTGATAAAGGCAGTGGGCCCCAAACAAACAGTTTTCTGCCAGACTTGACTGTCTAATACAGGGCTGGATAAAGAAGGCTTAGTTTCTCTATCAGGAACGGAAGTGAAGCGTAGAAGTAGAGTGCGGCTTTTAGTCTTTGCTGATCGATAGATAACGGCCTCACAAATCCTACTCAGGGATTGCATTATCAGGAAACAAAAAGCATCTTCAGATCCAGAGATAATCAGTGTCCAGGTTAACATTAAAGCAAGAAATGATTACAAGAAAGTACTGATATTAAACTGCAATATGCCACGGGCGATAGGAATTTTACATTCAGAATTCAAATGCTTTCAGCTTTCAGTGGCTAGGTATGTTTCACTAAATCCAGGTTCTGGAATGTTAATTTGTGCCTCATCACTACTAATGGGCCAGGAATTATGACATGTTTTATGTTATCATTCATTTAAAACAGATAGTTTAGATTTCAGCCGCAAGCTGAAGTTTATATATATTATATTTATTACAAACAACAGGGAACGCTTAAGAGCCATTATTTTAAATATAAATGACGTTGTGTTTAGTATCCATTTCCTCCAGCTCTGAAATGGGCAGCCTGTGGAATCTGTCATCTTTCTCTGTAATTCTCATGGATTCAAAGTGACAACTCTTAGTAAGTAACCAGAAACGAGAGAAAGTACGGAGCCGTGTTCCAGCAAACTGTTTTACATTACTGAAGTTTAGTGGGAGCATCGGACGGAAGAAAAACCATGTAGCTGAGAAGAGAATATTATGTAGTAAATCATTTGCTGTTATCAGCATCGACAAAACAGTGTTTTTTTAAAAAAAGGAGAACTTGTTGAACCAACCAGCCACCAGCACCGGAGCTAAGCGTTAACCTCTGGAAAGTACGATGGGCCAGATTGTGCCTCAAGGCATTGCCCTGTGTAAGAAGCAGTGCACAGCTATCCCACAGCCCAACAAAGGGAATGTGCCTCAACCTCAAACCTTTCCCTGCTCCCCAATTGCTTCTAATGGTAAGTAATCCACTAGCGGCCTTACCAGTAGCAGTTCGCCTCTTTTCCCCGTCTGCTGCCTCAGCTGTGCTGCCAGAGCCAAGGTTCTGCCCAATCCCCACCTGTGTGTGTGGAAAGGACACATTCCAGATATGCAGTCCCTAGGCAGTCACATAAGGCTGGACCACAATCTTGCGCCTCATAGGCAAAACCAACTGAAGTGGAACAGTTTCCCCACTTTCTACCCCACTCCCGAACACATGCTCCCACCCACTCATACATACTCATACATACAGCAGATCACCTACCAGAAAACTCAGTGACTACTAACTTAGCTTCCATGGAGCATGGCATTTAGGAGGGAGCCTTCCAGCTCCGGTCCACAAACTAGCTCTAGCCAAAACAAAACTCTCCTGCTCATCAGCCCTCCTCACCAATTAACAGTCCTGCTGATGGGATGGGGGGCAAGCTTTCCTCAACACAAATATTTAACTGATGCTAATCAGGTTATGTAGGAGCTGAGGAGGGGCACATCGAAGAGACATCCCTAAACAGAGGACCTGTGTATTGCTTCTGTACTGCCACCACTCAAGATCTTGACCAGTAAAACCAAGACCTGAAATTTAATACTATTATCACATATTTGTAGTAAAGGCGGTAGCTAGAAAATCCAGTCAAGATTGTGGACCCATTTTGCTAGGCAGATAGAGATAGTTCCTGTCCCAAAGACCTTACAATCTGAATAAGCATAGAGGAACTGCAATACAATATATATGAAGCCTTGGCTTCAAACAGAAATAAAGAAAGCAATGCAGTGAATTTTCAGGTGCTTCATATTTTAATTTTCAGCTTTCTACTAATGTAAAAAGTTTTAGGCTATAATTC
Organism: Dermochelys coriacea; assembly: GCF_009764565.3. Taxonomy (NCBI): domain Eukaryota; kingdom Metazoa; phylum Chordata; order Testudines; family Dermochelyidae; genus Dermochelys; species Dermochelys coriacea. Next base: position 42,930,438 of record NC_050069.1, on the reverse strand, counting down.
AGCCTCCACTTGGAGAATAATTTTGACCTTGAAAATCTGATTTTATGATCAGAAACACATGTAGAATAGCATTTAAAGGCAGCATAGACTGCAGCATGATTTTATGGGGAGCTTGGGTATGCCCTTCAGAGTAATTGGGATGTGGAATGTGGAAGTAGCTTTTACAGGAAAGTAGGGCTAAGGCCTCCTGTAGCCAGCCTCAGGCAACACAGTGAGTATAGTATCAAGAAGAATTCACATTCAACTTGATAATAAGGTTCATGAGCATGTTAATTAAATGAAATCTCACATCCCAGGCCCTGTTTTTAGCCATTAAGAGTACACAATAGCAACATGATTTTTTTCCCTCCAGATGTCAATATTCATTTCATTTCCATGCTTTTAAACAAGCTAAGGAATGAGTGCAAAAGTGAACTCCCTCACCCTCACTAATGCTGGCTTGTCTTCATATTCATTTCAGGCACTAGTTGGCAACAAGGTTTTTTTTCTTTAATTATAACTAATTCAAATTGGTTGGCCTCAATATTCACCCCTCTGTGAGGCGCCATTTTCTCTAGCCAGGGCTAGAGGGTGGAGCAAAAAAATGGAGCCCACAGTTCTGATTGTTTGAGGCTTGGTAGACATCAATATCTCCCCCTTTCCTCCGCTAAAAGTAGGAGAAATTTGGATGTTTTGAAATACAATTGGAGCACTTTGCTGGATGCAGAGATGCTAACTGGATCAGAACCATCACGGTACCTGTGCACGGGGGCAGGACAATGAGAATCTCTGTAGAGGGATGAGACACCTTCTGTGAACTATGTCTTCTCTGAAGCACTATAGGTGCAGACAGGGTATGGTGGTAGGCCAGGGGTGAGATAAGCTGTGGGTCCAATGGCCTTTGTGGATCTACTGGTTCAATCAGTAGGCCTGAAAAATCAGATTCTTGATGGAAGGCTACTGCTAAATCAAAGTGCAACAGGGAACATAGTCAGCAGCAATATTGCTGCTATTTGGAGAGTTCTTTGTTCTCTTTATCTCTATATGAGACAAAGCAGCCTGTTCTCTGAGCTTACTAGCATTCAATCTATGTTTCATAAACCCAGTTTGAGCATAGTTAAAGAGAGAAAGAAAACGTCATTCTATTATGGTGACATATTGTCTGGAATGTTGTGATCAGGATAGCAACAATTTCCCATGTATCTCAAGAGGTGGGCTGTAAATCTTTGTGCTCCTCACTCCTGGATCTGCTGTGCACCAGGATGTAATGGAGTCCTGACCACATGCCCCTCTGAGGTCACACCTTCTTATGCCAGTTGCAAGTTTGGCAAAGAAGCCACTCTACTGGCTCTCCAACAGCCAGGCATCCGGATATTCGGTGATCCTCCTTTGGCTGACTACTCCAGCTTTAGAGCCATCTGCACTGACAGTTGTCATACCTAAGGCTCATATGATAAACTCATCCTGTATTTTGGGGGCTACCAGCCAAGTCGAGCTACTAATTTACTTTCTGGAATTTTGGTGGTACCTAGAGGTGAGTTGGTATTTTGACTCCATTATGTCTCTAATATGCACATGATACATGAAATGTTTTGCCTCGAGGGTTCGAACACTACACTTTCAAGCCTGTTCTGCTTGAGGAATGTTTCACCTAAGTGGTAGGCTCTGGCTGACTTGTCTGTGCTTGCGTGGCTGAGTTCTACAGACCCACTAGAACTGTGCAGGGCTCCTCTCAAAGGCTGTGATTTTTCGTTGGGGGTAGTGTTTATTGTGTTGACTTCTTCTTTTTTTTTTTTTTAAAAAAAAAGAATGTTCCACATTTAATCCAGGCCAGAAATGGGAAAGGAAAAATATTTACTTTCCCAATCAAAAGAACCTGGGCCAGATTCTCAGCTGGTGTAAATCGGCATAGCTCCATTGACTTCAATGGAATTATGCTAGTTATAACATGCTCAGCATTTAGCCTTTTTTTTTTAATACACTAATGAGCCACCCTGCTAAGCATAAAATTAGGAGTAATTTACCCTTAAGGAGCATTTAGTGACAATCTACATTATCTTTATGTGCAAACAGATAGCTTTGTATATGCACAAAAACTAAAAAAAAGTTTAACCTTCTATTATCTTTTGGGGCATTTCTGCCAAGATTCCACAACTGAAACTCCCATTGAAGTCAACAGTAGTTCTGGGTAGACAAGCATTAAGCCCTAGATATTCTTAAGAAACATAATTTCATTATAACAGGGGGCTGGGGGCTGTAATCAGCTCTTTTTAAAAATGGCTTCAGATACTGGACAAAATGTTCCTCACTAATAACTGGCCTTACAGAGGAGAGGTTCCCTTTGAAGTACCAAATACGGATACATGATTCCATTTAATGACAGCACTTTAAATTACAGGCTGGTTAATTCTATGTGAATTCTTGTCATCTGTTTCATATTTCTAGTACACATTACTGTACAAGGAGCTGTATCCATTGCTGTCAGTGAAACCACTGTCCTAATCTACCATTTTTCTTAGAATCTGATAATCATGGTTAACTTTACCTTAGGAGAGAACCTACAGGCAAACATGTCATGCATAGCACAGTTTGACTAAGAACAGATACATGCCACTGGTCATAAAGGGTAAACACTTAAGACATTTAACCCAGCTGAGCAGTGCTAAATGGAAGGCAATGGTCATCTGGCTTTTGAATCACCTAATTGACATGTCAGAAAATAAGCATTTTATTGACAGAAGGTGATTGCAGAGAAAAGTCATTTTTCAGTTAAATAGCCAGATACTTCCCTTCCTCCTTCTCTTTGTATTCCTTGTGCTTGGGGTACATTTTGTTGAGAGCGTAAAACTACTGCAATATGTGTCATTTTTGTGTTATTCCACTAGCATAACTCCATTTGAATTGTGGTGTTCCAAAGTGCAGTGATTTGCAGTGTATCCTGAAGAATATCACTCGTATGCAGAGTTTCCACATTGCTTTAGATTGCAGTTTTATGATTATTTTCCAGTGACACCAGTTTGTACACAGATGACTCTCACCGTAGGTCATGATTCAAATGTCATTAGGCCAGCTGTTCTGATCCCACACAATTTAACAATAATCTTCATTCAAAGGGCCTGGTTCCTGTCTCACACCAGTGTAAATCAGGAGGGGCTCCACTGAAACCGATGGGCCAGATTCTCTTCTGCAGCCAATGTATGTTGGTTGCAGTGGAGGAGGGGGAGAGGTGCATCAGGGAGCAATGAGTCCTTGATTTTCTGTCTAGTCCCAACCTCAGGTATAGGTTAAAGTAGCCTAGGGGGGTGTTCTTAGCTGTGCCCATGGGCTAGGGTCCCACTCCCAAAGCGGTCATCCATCAGCTGGGGATAGCCAGAATGCATCAGATACCAGCCACTCCCCTGCCCTGCCCTTCAGCACCCTGATCAGACTCGTCTTTACTCCTAACACACCCCTTGCACCAGAGGCTATGGGGAGAGATTCATAGGAGCTGAATACACTGGCTCTGTGCCTACAGGAGTCTAGTCCACACTGGGTGTAGCTTCAGTTAGGGGTTTGCAATCAGTCTCTACTCATTGGCACAAAGGAAGTAGTGCAGGCAGAGAATACAGTGTAAAACCAGGAGAATCAGCACAAAGTGAAGTGAGTTTTCTTCATAATACAAGAATCAGCAATAGATCCCCATTATGAACCCAACTGAGCCCTCCCATGGAAACCACCACAGAAGGGTGGCAGATTGGGAGGGGATCTTGGGATGCACAGGGAAAGGAGACTGCAATTCTGCAGAGGGTCAGCCTCTCTAGTACTGTTTCTCTAGTCCCTCCACACCCTAGCAGAAAAACTCCAGCTACCCTGCCCCTGTATATAAATTTTATGAGATTGAGGGCACAAAAATCTAGTTAATGATGCTTGAAAGAGAATTAAGTTAGGTGCAATCTGTTTGGATGTTCGCTGTCTGTAGCAAGAAGAATGCTATGAGGCATATCACCAGCCAAACCCTGCAGATCCTGATCCCCAGTGGTCATTTTTGAAGGGTCTTCTGCTGGGTCCCAAAGAGCGGTGGACACTGCTACACAGGCTGCTTTCCCCCTGGCTATCATGAGCCCACCACAGCCCCTTTCCTTGTGGAAGCTGAGGGGAAGATCAGCTCTACAGGATGCCAGTACTGGAAAGGGAACATTACGTGACATAGTGTCCAATATTTTTTATTTTTTGTATCTTACCCTAATTTGGTTTTGAAGTTTGGGTTTCACAGCTTTTTCTTGCCTGCCAAAGCAAGCAGATCCAACCTGATTGTATCATGATTTACATTTAAATCATCTAAAACCACCCCAACCTTATAAAAGCCTAAGTCATGCTTTCAGTCTCAAGAAAAATATTTCTGATTCCCATCCCCTCAATTTTGTATTTTATTGTTGAATGTTCTTACTCATACTTTAAAAGTTATGACCCTTGATAAAATCACAACTTTACTTCCCACATACTTTACTTACACGGTGGAAAGGAATTATTAAAGGTCTCAGTATAACAAGACACCTAAGTACATGCCTAACTTTAAGAATTTAAGTAGTTAGACTGACTTCAATAATATGAAGAATCCTTTTTTGGGGGTTGGATATTGAACATATATTTATGCTTTCATATTGTGGCATATGATTAATGCAGAAGGCTGTCCTTTTTTCCACTGCTTTCTAATTCACATATCTCATTGTTCTATTGTTTGGTAACAGGTAGAAGTAGGAATGTGATGAATATCTAAACCCAATTCACTTGTGTTAAGTTAGCATTTACATAAACCTCCAGCTAACAAAAGCACCTGCTATGCATCAGCAGCAAACTCTTACCTTTCTGATGCTTGGCAGAGAAATTAAGTCTGTCAACCCATAATTTTTAAGATGGAATAGTAAAACAGGTTATAAATTCTATGAAAAGCCATACATAATCTCAATCTACTAGTCATTATTAATATTAATTTTATTAATACAGCACCCAGAAATGTGCAAGATACTTTACTGAATGAATAGAAAGACGTATGCATCTTGAAGAGCTTAGAATCTACAATCTCTATCAGATTCCTCCCAAAGAGGAATGTTTTATTAACTAGAAAATGAGAATAGGCTACCTTAAATTATGTTTTAACCCTGCCATTCTTCTCCTCCAAAATATGGGTCTTACCATTAATAAGAAGAAACTCAAACATGGGAGTGGGATCTGATTCTCAACTAATTACATCTGTTCCAGTACACCATGACACAGGAACTTTCATCATGACCGTGCATGTGAAACAGGGATTAGAACAAAATCAGTTAGTGACCTGGGAGCAGAAGTTCACCCAGGATCACCTGCTGTCACCAATAATGACAATGTCTCCAGGGTGGAAATGTTCTCACAAAAAAAGGTAGCTCAGTCCCATGTTCCAGATTTGAAATTCTTCACTGATCCATTAACGGCATTGTGGCTCTCATTAAAAGATGATAAACATCTTCACCACAGTGAAACCATTTTGCGTGGCCAACATGTATGATGCTGATCTTGTCTTGGCAGTGACTGCAGTAGAATCTCATTGAGTTGCTATAGCATAGCTAAGAACCAGGCCTGCATGTCCTAGTTTTAAAACTCCTTTGGCTTGTATCTCCTCCAGATCTTTCCGTGTCAATTTTCAATAAATTGAAACAGGTACTCCCTTGTCATCCAACAACTGGAAGTACTGAGGGCTTCTTTGCAATGGCAATGGGATGCTGAAATCTCACTATTGCCTTGCCTCCCAGCTCTCCTACTGAGATAAAGTTATGAAGAAAACAGCTATAAAAGAATTCCAACAGCATCTGATCCCTAGCATTATCCTAAAATTTTCCTGTTCAGGCTTCTGGCATGTCTATGGCACGGATATAGCACTGCCAGCACTTTCCTTATAGCCACTTATAACCAAAAGTTGAACACCCAGGCTGATCCTACTAGATCTGTCAGTGCTGTTCAATAGCAACCATAACATTCTGCAGGCCTGCCTCCCTCAACTGGCAGGAGTCAATAGGGTCACTCTATGTTGGTTTCACTCATGATAGGCAGCTCTATCCAACCAGCTCTTGTGTCCAGATTCCAACAAGGCTCAGTCTTATTCTCTCTCCTATCCGTCAGACTATTCAATGAAATTGTGAGTTGCTTGCGGCTCTGTTATTGACTCACAGATCTCTCTCTCTCCTCCCCTGACATTTCCCCATCAATTCACACTTGCATTTCCTATTGTCTCTCTGACATCCCCTCCTAGATGCTACATGCCAGCTACATTCAAAACATGTCAAAAAGGGAACTTTTTATCAGTCTTCCAATATCATCCTTCCCTCTCCTTTCTTTATTGTTGTTGACAGCTCCATCATCTTCCCTGTTCCATAGACCACAACTGGGTTTATTTTTGACTCTCTCTCTCTCCTTCTCCTCATACACTGATTCTCTCTACAAGATTGTTTCAATTTATGCCAACCACCAATGCTCCCAGAGGACCATTAGGGTAACTGGGGTTCACCAGGGTGCAGATAAGTCCTGGCCACTCCCCCTCCTCCTGGACACACCCCTATACTGCCCACAGGGGTACAGAAAGGGGTATAGAGCAAAGGGGTATAGAAGTCTTGGCACTGATTCTATGCCACCAGAGAGTCCCCCAACATTGGGATTAACCTTTTGTGGCCAGCTACATGGACTTTAGTGCCACTTTGTGCCAGCGGTGCTGCATAAAGTGGCCCCAACACAGGAGCACAGATACCAAATTCTCCAGGTTACAACACCCACCATTCGCATGGTTTCAGCACATAGTGACCGAGTGGTAGAACAGAAATGGCCAATGATTATCTGCTAGGCCATTTTACATAGGTATTTAGTGAGAAGGGAAAGAAGTGTGCTTTATGTCAGTATCTGCCTCTCAAATTACACTTAAATACCATCAAAGCCACAACAAATGATAGTGCACATGCATGTCTAACAAAGTTTTTCACCATCAGGCCACTTGCCTTTCAGGCTATATATCCCACCAGGCTGATGCAGATACCTGAATCTCCAGTTTAGAAAGGCTTGGCCTCTCATTGACCATTTTGGTAGTTCTTAGGCCTCTGTTATGTCAGTGCTATGCCCTAGTTTAAAAATCCAGATTGAGTATCTTCCTCCTTCACGACATCCCAGACTTGTTCTCCTGGAGATCTCAGCACCCTGAGCGCTCAGGGGATCTGGACATGACTATCAAGCTCACACTCAGTCCCAGCTGGAGCATTCAACAGGCTACCTGTACCAGGACAAGCCTTAAGGAAAATGGCATGCTGGGCAAACTTGCATTTTGGTGCCCCTGGTCCCTGTGGACGTGCCGCCCCACCCCCATTGCCCCTGATCCATGAGCTCCCCAGATTCCCTTCCCCCCAACCCCTGCACTATGCATGCTCCCTCACCCCAACCCCTGACCTCCTCCTGCACCCCAACACCTGCCCCCTCCCGTGCCCATAACCCCTGCATTGTGCCCCCTTTACCCCAACCCCTGCACTCCCCTCCTGTGCCCCTAATCCCTGCACCCCCTTCACTATTATCCCGTGCACCTCCCTCCTGAGCACCTAATCTCCGCATTTACTCAAGCGACTGAAAATACTGGTGCTCGTCTTACTGAAATCTCAAAGCAGTGAATATTGCATATAACTAAAGCACTTGCTAGATATGCTTCGTTATCATTTTAACCGATCTATTGTTACTTAAGATTAATCACTATTTCTAGTGATTTTTTTTAACTATTCAGTATATAATGTGAATACATACACAGAGTGGTGAGTTAAATGCCGGTAGGTTTGAATTCACTCTTTAGTTAATTTTTAATTCTTTTAAAGTAGGTGCTTGATTTTCAGTCTGTTCTTAACTAGGCCTCCCATCTTCATCCACAATTTTGCATGCAGACATGAGTTAATTTGTCCTTCTAAGACCGGATTTGCTATTTAGATATTTAGAAATCCAAAAATGACCCTATTGTGTCGGTGAATTACAGGGGCAACAAAGGAGGCCATTTTAAAAATAAAATACATGGGACAAATGTGTGTCATGCATCTTATAACCCACACATTAAAATGAACCAGATTGGATGAAAATATTATTCTATATAGAATATAGAAAATAAACTAGTAAATCTGTGAACTATGAAGTCACATAATTGGCAAAAAGTTCTGATAGCTGATCAAATTAAATGTTGGAATACACTGGCACATACAACAAAATTGTATTTTCTGACTATATTGGATCCTTTTTCCTATTGTTAAGAACCAAAGATACAGGAGTAGCTATCAAAGCTAAACTCTTTTTATTTGGAAATAAGTTATTTCAAAACCCAGTCAAGGAGCAGTTCAAAATGACTGTATGATTATTCCCCCAAACTTTCTAGTTTTGGTGAGCACTGTCAATATTCCTTCTGCTGGTCTCTCTCTGTTTTCTTAGCTGGCTACAATTATATAATTTTAAAAATACAGTACCCGTAGTGAAGTATTTGGAGCTCAGAGAGTATTATTTAACGCAAGCCAGATAACATTCTGAGGGGAGGTGTTAAGTATGAAATCAAAATAATTCATTTTGGATGCTGTGTTCCCTCAGTGGGTCACATAGCATGTAACTGCATTGATACACCACAATGGACACTTTTTATGGCAGATAACTGACATTATTAGTGCTATTGAAGTGTTTATTTGTTTTCCATCAGAGTGATGCACAATTTCCGGCATTCATTGCCCCTGAGGTGTTCTCTGTTAAGAAAGAATGAATGAAAGAACATTAATTTTGACTATTAACATGTTCACTCTAAATTAGCCACATCAAGATTCATAAATAACTCATTTAGCTGCACTGGAGCCATAGTGAAAAGAAGCTACAGGACAAAAATCCAAATTAAGCAAAACAAATGCTCTCTGCTTTTTGGGAAGAATCCCACTAGACACATTTTCACAGGTTTTTATGCACTGAGTGAAGCATTTTCACTCCACTTAATGAATTATGAATTATACCAGTTTCAAGAGTGTGCTGGCAGGGAACTGAAAAAAACAACTAGTTTTTCACTTTTGAAGAGACAAGGCTCTACAGACAAGTATGTCTTTCCAGAGCTTTGGAAATGTTGCCTTACCCTTTCCTATATAAAATTAAAAATATGGGGCAAGATCCTTAGTGGGTGTTCACATTCACATAATGCCATTGAATTCAATGGAGCTGTACCGATTTACACCAGCTGAAAATCTGGCCTCTGGATTTTTAGATTTTAAACACTGTCAGAAGAGTAGTTAGGGCTGCAGTACAAGAAAGAGACTAGTGCGGAAGAAGAATCTGTTTCCTATCTATAGTAAATGTTCCTGCATTGTTCCAATTAAAATGAATAATGCATGAACGAGAAGAGAAATAGGCTGATAGTTCAGCTGTAACAATTTGAGACCCTTGTCCTGCAACTGGGGCTATGTGACCGCAAGAGTCTAATTCCGGGCCTTATAATGCAAATAAATAAGTAAATACAGCCACAGTATACGGTAAATTAAAATAGTGTTCCAGTAAAACAGATACCAGAGTTTCCAGTGTCCTTATAAAGTCCCAGAAATTAATTGTATATGTGTGTACCTGGATCTTCTTGTGCATAGCCTAGGGAAACAAACCCCTTTCGTTAAAATCATCAAAACCAAAACAGTTTGAAATTTTGAGAGCTTATAACTGTCCACTAGATAACACTGAGTTCCTGTTAAAAAAAAATCTCTCCCTTCTTACAGGACAAATGCAAACCTAAAGTTCCAAGGCTATGCAATGTACAGATATATCCACACCCATTTATATAGCTGTCACACTTTACCCTATATAATATACATATGTATGTACATTATTTATGTACATTATATACATTATAAAAAAGTTATTTTGAAAAGTCACTAAGGTTGCAAAGTCGAGCTCAAAAGTTAGGAAATGTCGGAATTAAGATTGCGTTTCTACAAAAATATACATTCCTCCAAAATTGCTGGTATTTTGACTTTTCATCTCAATTCAGAACTTCTCTCAGGACAGAAATTTTTATTTTTGTCAATGAGTTTCCCAGCTCTATAACTAGAGTTGGCAGAATTCAATTTTTGTATTTTATAATCTCAATAGATAATCTCAATGTTTATTTTCAAGCAATTTGTATAGATTTTAAATTTTCACAGTTGCACAGAATTATGGGTTTTAAGCATTTTATCCATTTAAATTTTCACAGTTGTAGAAAATTATGGGGAGAGAGGTCAAACAATAATTATTTATTGACAGTACACCTTCAGATTCAAAAAGCTAACGTTTATAACCGTTAAAACACAACTTGTTAACATCACAGGTCAAAATATACACAGTAAATAGTCTTAAATCAAACTCTAACAAATTCTCAAGCAGTATTTTTCTCACTTTTCCTATCTGTAAATTTTTATTACTAACAATGGAAATATTTTTCATCAGTTTGTGTGTATGTAGTGAAACCGACATTTACTGATAAAAATCTAATCTTTCCAAGGCTATTTATAAATTGGCCAAATTTAGTGAATTTTTATGATAGCAGCAAAGCACACATCCCACCCCCACCGCCTCAGCCAAATTTCAAGCCCCTGTTCCAAAGCACGGACACACTACTGCTTCTTAATGAAATGATTGTAAGTTTCTTTTTAACATGGGCAAAACGATGTATTTTTCCCTAATCTCTTTCTCAGAAGTGGCTGAACTGTTTTAGCTGAAATTGTCCCCAAAATTTCAGCCTGAGGCAGATACCCACATGGGAAATTCCAGCCCAAATGGTTAAATTTAGCAAAGTTATCAGCAACTGAAAGCAGGGTTTTAAAATGGGTCGTGTCGGGCAACTTTAACTACAGGAAGTGCTACCAGCTGCTCCTGTAATATGCTTGGAAAATTTGACAGCTATATCCATGGATGGAACCAGCTAGAGGAATTATTTAAGAAGTAATTCATAAATGTGGTTGGAAATTATAGCTGTCCAGATGTACTCAGGGATCCATAGGTTAATTCATAATAAAGGCTGGGAATGAAGGAAGAACTATTTTACCTCAGCTAAAGCACAAGTCCAGCCACCCAAGAGGACTCAAAAGACATCTCAAGCTGTACCCATTAATCACTACAGCCTCCATCATGACCATATCCAGCTGGGACCAGTGGACTCCTCCTTCCTGCCTGTCCCACATACCCAGCAGTCTTTCTTCCTCTGCTCCTCCCAATTTTCCTTTCCCCTCTCAACAGCCCCCCCACACTAAATAGGCCATTTACCCAACAGACTCCCTCCATCTCCCCAGCAAAACTTCTCCACTCCCCCCTACCCAGTGGATCCCCTTCCTTGCATTCTCTATCCAGCAGATCCCCTTCTCCCACCCAAGAGTCAGACATTCCCAGTCCTGCTTCCACGAGTCCCTAGATTCACCTTCAGAGAATGGAGAAAGAAAACATTCAGTGTTCTTAGCTCTGATGGTTTACTTTAATTTTGTTCGCTGCTTAATTACCAAGAGGTAAGGGGCCTTCAAAATAGGATGGATGACAAGTTAATGACTGACAGTCAGAGATAGACAGAGGCCTATCTTTCTAAAGAGTGACCCTGCTTTCTCCTGTGGGTGAAGTGATGGTCACAGCGGTTCCCAATGAAGTGTTGGAGCATATGGCAAAGACAAAAATGTTTCTCGGCAAAGCTGCAGATTGTATACTTTGTGGCTGCTGAAAAGCAGGGGCATCATTTGCTGTGGGGCAAGCAGGGCAGTTGCCACCACCCCATATCTTGATTTGCCTTTCCCCCAAATTTTCATAGGTCTATATGATCTGTTATGTTGTCCACCTTTCACCTCCCCACCCCAAACCCAGACTGCAGGATATGAACATAAGAACGGCCATACTGGGTCCAACCAACTGTCTATCTAGCCCAGTATCCTGTCTTCCAACAGCGGCCAATGCCAGATGTTTCAGAGGGAATGAACAGAACATGGCAATTATCAAGTGATCCATTCCCTGTCTGATATAAACACATATAGTTTTCTATATGCTGACACAGCTTTGCCTCCCCCAGAATTTTTCTGAAATGCCGCTGCTGAAAGGCAGTGTGGACATAAGGGGCTGATCTCATCCCTGGTGCATGACCTGAAACTTCGCTTTGACTTGCTAGGCATGGTAATTGTTCACCTCAGCCAGAGGCAGGGGTAGCAGGAAACAGTAGAGTTGTAATCATTTGAATATGTGAGTCTAAAGGAAACTAATATGGCTTGAGACATCCCGGTATTTTCTGACCACCTTCCTCAGCAGGTTGAAGAGGACCTGCCTGGCAATCCAGCCATAGTGACCTACACCAGGAAATGAGGATAGCCGCTCATATAATTCCTACCCGGGAGCAAGGTTTTACCTGTCACTGGTAGTTCTCTTAGGTTCACATGGACATTCAAAACCTCAGCTGGTGTAAATCAGCCTAGCGCCATTGAAATCAATGGCGCTAAGCTGATTTACATCAGCTGAGGATCTGGCTCTTGCCTTAAGGTTTATAAGCCAGCGGTGATGGTGCAGTCTGGCCCTAACATAGATAATAGGTTAAAGAAAGAAAGAACATGACAATCTTGAGGGACTACAGACAAATGCACCTTTTGGCTCTGCTAAGGTGAAGTTTGTTCCCCAAGTGGCAATGCCCAGTTTATCGATATGGCAAATAAGCAGAAAGCTGGAAGCAGATCACATACAAGGAGGATGCAGATCGGTGGAGACCTGAGATCAGATTACGTTCTTATACCAAGAAATAGGGGCTTGATTATAAAAGACGGTAGCAAACTGCAAGGATTAATTTCTGGTTTCTGAAGGAGCAGAGAAGGTATTCTATTGAGCAAAATAGTAACAATTACAGTCTGATACTCTCGTAAAAGCCTGCAGCTTTTTCACCACTTGTCATTAAACAGCGTGGAGTGTGTTCATTCAAGCATGCTCCACCAAGCACCTGTTTACACTGTGCCTTGAATTTTGACGTTTGGGTAAAAGTAAACAAGCAGGTGAAGAGGTTGAGATGATGAAAGACAATAGACCATTACCAGAGACTTAATGGTGTTGTAAAGGAGATAAATGTCTTTGAAGTAGCACCCTTAAAACCTGTGACCTTTGGGATGACCTTTCCTTTCAGATTATGGTATGCAGATTGTTTTATACTGGCTAGTGCAAACAAAGTGGACAGAGCGAAGGTTTCAGCCGCTGTGCAAGTCAAATACTCAGACACCATATCCATCCATATAGCCATCTGTTTATTTTATCTTACCAAAAGTAAAACTCAGCCATGACTGCCAACTTCTTGGAAACATTTCTCACACTGCTACAGAACTGCAGCTACCACAGGTCTGTTATTTCCATCTGAACTCCATTCAAAGGGCCAAATACTAAAATGCTTACAATTGTCAATGGACCCCGATTTGGCCCCATCATTTCTATGGACTTGTTTAAAAAGAACAATGAAAGTTGTACAGACTGATTAGTTGAAGTGGGCTTTTAGTATTCAATATTTTATTCTCAAGCAAGAAACATGGTTAACCTGAGCTAGCAATCTATCAGTCACTTATGCCAAAAGAATCCTTGTGAGAATGTTGTAGTCTTCTCAGATATCACCAGTGTTAGACAGGTTTGACATTACTTCGATTGTAAGCTCTTTGAGGGAGAGACCATTTTTTGTTCTGTGTTTGTACAACACCTAGCACAGTGCAGTCCTGATCCAGGAGCAGGGCTCCTAGGTGCTACTGTAATACAAATAATAAAGAAGAAAAAGAAGACAGACATTTCAAGTTCCGGGCTGTCTTTATCTAAAAAAGGAACCCTAAGCAAAGTGTTTGAAACTTAAAAAGAGTGCACATGTGCCGTCAATATCCCTAAAATAACCTTAACTCTGTTGCCATAAACCATCTTGAGAACAACCAGACAGTCTGAGATAACCTTATCCAACCATCTCACAGACTGATCTCAGGACTACCACAATGAAAATAACTGTGCCATCTAGTCCTGCTCAGAGCCAGTCTAGACAGCCTGGTAGTAAAAATGCTGGCAGCTACCAGGTCCTTGTCTATTCTAGAGCTCCAACTGCTGCTACTGCTGGCAGAGCTGCACCAGTGTTAGTGCCACAATGGGAAATTTAAAGAAAAAGTATAAACAAGTCAAAGAGGGGGGAAAGTGGCTGGATCTCGTCGCTACAACCAGAAATCTCAATATTACATTACAAAAATGGGTTATCACTAGGGCTCCATGACTTCTGCAGCGGCAAGTGTGACCTCCAGCTGCTCAGGAAGGCCTGGGGACAGCCCCACCGGCCACTGCTGGAGCGGCTCTGCAGCTAGCTGCTCAGGTGGCCCCGCAGCCAGCCACACCGCAAGCAGTGGCCAATACGGCTGGCCCTAGGGACCGCCTGAGCAGCAGTCCCAGGGGCAGCCAGAGCAGCTGCTGGCCCCTCCGGGGCTTCCCCAATGGCGGTGGACAGAGCAGCTGCTGGACCCAAGGCGTTCACCCTCCTGCGCCAGGCCCCCTGGGCTTCCTCTCCTACACCAACAGCTGGTACCGTGGGCCCCCCCCCCAGGGTCCCCCCCAGCATTGGTGTCACACTCCCCACTCCTCCTAAGATTCAATCAGGAGTATTTATGGCATATGTCATGGACAGGTCACAGGCCATGATTTTTTTGTTTCTTGCCCATGAGCTGTTCATGAGTTTACTAAAAACACTGAAAACAACAAGGAGTCCTTGTGTCAACGAGGAGTCCTTAGAGACTAACAAATTTATTTGGCCATGCTCGGGGGTCGCATAATTAGTTAGCAACCCCTCAGCATACCCAAATAAATTTGTTAGTCTCTAAGGTGCTACAAGGACTTCTCATTGTTTTTGCTGATACAGACTAACACGGCTACCCCTCTGAAACTAAAAATACCTGTGATTAAATCGTAGTCTTAGTTATCACAAGTGCATGTGCTTGTTATGCTACATAGAAATGAGGCTGTGATTATCTGATTTCCCAGTGCATTGTGTTGCAATTCTATTTTTCATGAACAAATCCAAATTTCTAAGGCCAGGTTCTGGCCCCACCTATCATCTACACTCAGGTATAGGTTTCAGAGTAGCAGCCATGTTAGTCTGTATCCACAAAAAGAAAAGGAGGACTTGTGGCACCTTAGAGACTAACAAATGTATTTGAGCATACGCTTTCGTGAGCTACAGCTCATTTCATCGGATGCATTCAGTGGAAATATAGGGTTGCCACTTTTCCAGGATCATCCCATTTTTGAGGTAGATGTCCAGGGAAATTGGTAATGGTGCTCAATACACAGGGCCAGCTGTCTCTTTTTTGAGGTACACGGGATACATATTGGTACAGGTGCTCACTACACACTACCAGCACTTTTATGGGGTCAGGATCATCCCAGCTGTCCCATTCTTTTGTACCTCAGAGGTGGCACAAAAGGGCTGTTGAAGCGACCATAACAGACCCAAGGGAGAGCTCCCCCAGCACAGGAGCTGTGTAGGGCTGGAATATGCATCTCTACATGGCCCCATCTGGCTTAGGGAGTATGTTGGGACTGGTGTCATGGAGAGAAAGAAGCCATGTTGGGTAGGACCAGATTAAGACAGTGGTTCTCAACCTTTCTAGACTACTGTACCCCTTTCAGGAGCTGAATTTGTCTTGTGTACCCCAAGTTTCACCTCACTTAAAAACTACTCGCTTACAAAATCAGACATAATACAAAAATGACACAGCATGCTATTACTGAAAAATTGCTTGCTTTCACATTTTGTCTGTATGAAATTTTAGTTTACGCTGCCTTTGTTAGTGCTTTTTATGTAGCCTGCGGTAAAACTAGGCAAATATCTAGCTGAGTTGATGTACCCCCTGGAAGACCTCTGCCTACCCCCAGGGGTACACATACCCCTGGTTGAGAACCACTGGATTAAGGCATAGACATTATACGCCCATGCCTAGAGTCCCAGCTCCTGGAGTCCCATGAAGAGATCAGACTCTCAACTTACATTTAAAAACAATGTTTCTAGAGCTCATGGATGCAAAGAAAATCTTGAGAACCTGAATGTAAGAGCTGCTTGCCTGAGTCTGCAGACCTCCCGAAGCCTGAACCTCCTGAAGACACCGCTCCAAGTGGTGTGAACTGCCCTGTTCATCTTAATTCTGAAACCTACTCAGGCTCCAGGGATGGGTGGCATAGGGGGAGGGCCTTGGTCTGGGGGTGTGGCCATGGGGGTCCCATGTGGATTGTGATTAGGCCCCCCAGATTTCTTTAATTGGCCTTGATGTTGGGAGACCAGGGAAAGAGAGACTGGAGGGTTTAGTACTGTGGCAATTCTGGCTGCTTCATTCTGAAAATCCATGCTTTCAACTCGTACGAACAGGGTGCTGGCCCAATTCCCCAGCTGGGGCCTGACTCAAAGCCCACTGAAGTGACTAGAAGGCTTATCACTGAGTTCCCTGGGCTTTGGATCAGGCTGCTGGTGAAACGCAGCCTAACTCTATTCCCAAGAAACTGATATTTGGGCTCCCCGATTTACACCAGCTGAGGATCTGGCCCAGAGCCATTATTCATTGTGTCAATGCTTTATTTTTTAACTCTGAATTTCCTCAGTTTTGTGTTTTTAAGTAACGTTTTTGAACTGCAATATACACTCACAATACTGTGATTTGCCTGTAACACTAACTTCACTGCAATAACTATTTTTTTCACATTTACCTGTTGCCAGAGAACCCTGGCTGTCTGTCCTAGGGCCGGACTCTGCTGGTGCATGTGGGGTGATGGGCTGGTCAGGCACTCTTACTGGAGAGTTCCTTGACTTTGGAATTCACTCCCCCAGCCAGCCAACGGGGCCCAGCACTGGCATTTTTTTGACTCAGTGCAAGAGGTATTTGTTCACTGTGGTGTTGTCTTAATTTGGGCCTGGGGCTAGCTGGTATTTGTCCCCTGGATGGGTGACATGGCTGTGGCTAGTGGGGAGCCTGATCTATGCCAGTTGTTTGACTTGTGACAACTGCTGCCAACAGTTGTTCCTTTAATTTCTATTAATGTGCTTTGACAGCTCCATGCTGAGCTCAATACACTATAAATACACAAATATTAATCTATAAAATAAAATATACTCTAGCAGCAGCTCAGTTTAGGGGAATGAGCAGGGCATCCTCATGCACAGAGAGACTGAGGCCCAGACCCACAAAGGTTCCTAAATACCTCTGAGGATCTGGGCCTGATTGACTTTCCGACTGACATGTTTGTTCCCTCCCGACTCCATCATCATCAACACTGTGACTGAGGGAATCTTCACCTGCAGCCATGGATAGATTGCACATGAAAGGGACCATTACCCACTCTTCCTTCTCGGGCATTGCTTTTGGAGCTGTGTGAACAACTAATTTTTTTGGTTTGCTGGCTATTCTGACTTTTTAAATTCATTGTGGGCTGAACTGAAAATGATTTTTTTATATTTTCAAGGAAGCAAAAAGTTAAAAAAAAAAAAAGCATTTTGTATCTAGTGAAACATTTTGTTTGACCTGAAACTGAGAATTTTGGTTCAACTTTGAGCCTTTTAAAATGTTTTTGACTGGGTCATAAAGTTAAGCAAAAAGTCAAAATGTTTCATTTTGAAAATGTCAAGCGGAGCCGTTTTGATGTTTTCTGTTTTTTGCAGGAGATGGTTTTCAACTGAAACAATTTGGCAAAAACCAACACAAATTTGCAACATGTTTAGATGTTGCCAAATCTGCATTTTTCCCTGGAAAAAAAGCTTTGTGTGAAAATTTCACCCTGCTCTATTTGTAATGCATATAAAAATAGTACCTATTTGGGGGCCGGAGTTTGACCTATTTTATGGGCCTTTATGTTGCAGCCCCTTACTCCCCTGCACTTGCTACCCACCTTGGGGTAGCAGTGCCGGGGGGAGAACAGGCTCCTTCCCCGCAGGTAGACGGTTGGTGGAGAGACAATGAACAAAGCCTTGGTTCTGCCCTGCAACAGAACACAACTAAGATAGCACAACCTGGGAAGTAATCTGCACCTGGTGTGGTGCTAATGCAGGTAGCTTGGCTCCCCAACGCAAGGAGGGAATCTTGTGTTATCTGGTCTGCTCATGGGGCAGCATAACAATGTGCTGCCTCTTGCTCAGGTTGGGTCGTAAAGGTGCAGTGTAGCCCCAGTGCCTTTGTCATACATGAAAAATACAAATGCATAAAAGGAAAAAGCTGAGCCAGCAGCTGTCCTCACCCCATGACCAGAAATTAATAAACCAAAGATGAAATCAAACCTGAAGTATTTTTTATATTATTTTTTGGTTCACCAGAACTTAGATTCACCAAGGCGCAAAATGATTTTTTTTTAGATTTTTCAAAATTGCCAGCAAACCAAGAAATCCACTATTTGCATGGCTCTATATCTAACCCTCTAATATGGTGGGCCAGTGACTGAACAGAAGTCAACAAGTAATGAGCATTGTGGCTTTGTTCTAATTATCTGTGCACTGTGGTACTGGCATGGCAAAGTCAGAATATTATCAAAGAACTAAGCCCCCTGGATGATATTACAAACACTGTAAATAATAAACACTGTTGTTCGCCTAGTGAAAACCTGAGGAGTATTATTGTGAGTTTGTGTTTTTTCCTCGCTGCATTTTTAGTTTGCTTTTATAGACATATTATAATGAATTTGCCAAAGTAACTGTAGAAAGCATTTAGAGCAAATCCTGCTCCTTCCTATGTCCCCTTCCCCCAGTGAGGACACACAAGGTCCTAAAAGCAATGGAAATTCGTTTTTCTAATACACAGGAATGGGGGGAGCAGGAGGGCAAGCTGTGGAAAGCCCTTGCCCTTGTAATCCTCAGTGCACAGCAAAGCTTCCAGTTGGCCCTCTCTTCACTGGAGTATGGTGGGGACAGGGATCACTGAGGAGGCTTAATCAGTGGGGACTGTGCCTTTAAAGGCTGAGCTAGAGTCTGGGACAGCCGGGTGCTGTCATGCTGCTGCTATGTCTGGTGCCAAGTTGGAACCAGACACAGAATGAAGCAGAGCTGTTGCAAGCTCTTTAAGCACTGAGTGATCACTGAACACTACATGGTACCAGGAGTAAAAAGGAACTAAGAACTACCATCAATGGATCAGGTAAACATCCCAACAGAACTGAAACTCTTTAGAGATGTAGAAAGTGGGAGGTTTAAACATCGCTTCACTCTGTATCTGCAAGCAATCAGTGCCAGCAGAAAGGAAGACATTTAATAGGTAGCCTTATTTTTGACAATAGTGTAGCTGGTTCTGAAACACCTGATGTGTTTAACAGTTTTCAGTTAACTCAGGCATAGGAAGTAAACTATGAAGCTGTATTTCAGAAATTTGAGGAGTACTGCACTCCCCGTAGAGATGAAATGAATGAGAGCTAAGTGTTTAAACAGAGTGCAAAAAGCAGGTGAAACAATAGTAGAGTCTGTGACTGGTCAAAACTGAAGAGTCATTCTTGTAAATTTGGGGGGTCTGAGTCCCTAGTATGAGACCAGAGCAGGATTGGGATCTGGAACAAAAAACTCAGCAACTGCTGGAAGACCAAGAATTAACCCTCGACAAAGCAATCAGCATTCACCAAGCAAAGGGAATCGCCCAGTCCAGACTGAAGCTTCTGGAGACAGGACAGTGTTCGGACACTGTGGACATGAGAGAGAATCCAAAATACTACAGGAAAAGTGACCTGGAGCAGTGAGGCAAAACAAAAAAAATCAATATGATTCCGGGTAATGGGAACTACCACCACTTCATGAAAATGATGCTGGGCATTACTATGATGGGAAACAATGATCACAAATAATATCATAAAAGGTTCCCTGGTGGTCATATGAGGCTGTCACCCCAGAAGGACACATACTACAGCAGAATAGTCATTAGACAATACACCTTAGACATTTTAAAATCAGAAGGTCCAGATAACTTACATCTATGAGTTTTTAAAGAGCTGGCTGAGGAGTTCCTTGGGCTGTTAATATTGCTTTTCAATAAGTTTTGGACCATTGGGGAAGTTCTAGAAGACTAGAAGAAAACTAATGTTGTGCTAGTCTTTAAAAAGGATAAACAAAGATGACCCTGTTAACTATAGGGCTGTCAGCCTAACAACAATCCTGGGCAAGATAATGAAGCAGCTGATACAGGGCTTGGTTAATAAAGAATTGAAGGAGAGTAATGTAATTAATGCAAATCAATACGAGTATATGGAAAATAGATCCTGTCAAAATAACTTGATATCTCTTTTTTTATGAAATTAAAAGTTTGTTTGATAAAGGTAATAGTGTGGACAGAATATACTTAGACTTCTGTAAGGCGTTTGACTTGGTACCACACAACATTTTGATTAAAAAACTAGAATGACATAAAATTAACATAGCACACATTAAACAGATGAAAAACTGGATAACTAATAGGTCTCAAAATGTAATTGTAAATGGAATCGTCATCGAGAAGGTGTGTTTCTAGTGAGGTCCTACTGGGATCTGTTCTTGGCCCTGTGCTATTTAACTTTTTATAAATAACTTGGAAGAAAACATAAAATAATCACTGATAAAGTCTGTGGATGACACAAAAATTAGAGGAGTGGTAAATAATGAAGGGATAGGTCACTGATTCAGAGTAATCTGGATCTCTTGGTAAACTGCGCACAAGCAAACAATATGCATTTTTATATGGATAAATGTATACATCTAGGAACAAAGAATATAGGCAATACTTACAGGATGGGGGACTCTATCATGGAAAGCAGTGACTCTGAAAAAGATTTGGGGATCATGATGGATAAGGAGCTGAATATGAGTTCCCAGTGCAACGTTGTGGCCAAAAAAGCTAATGAGATCCTCGAATGTATAAGGGAATCCTGAGTTGGTAGAGAGCTTATTTGACCTCTATTTGGCACTGGTGTGAGTGCTGCTGGAATACGGTATCCACTTCTGATGTTCACAATTCAAGAAGGATATTAATAAGTTGGAGAGTGTTCAGAGAAGAACCATGAAAATGATTAGAAAACATGTTTCATAGAGGTAGACTCAAAGAGTTCAATATATTTTGTTCAACAAAGAGAAGGTTAAGGAGTGATATGATTACAGTCAATAAGTATCTACATGGGGAACAAATATTTAATAGTGTGATCTTCAATCTAGCAGAGAAAGGCACAACACAATCCAATGGCTGAAAGCTGAAGGTAGAACAATTCAGTCTGGAAATAAGGTGTAAATTCTTAACCATGAGAGTGATTGACTATTGGAATAATTTACCAAGGGTGGTGGTGGATTCTCCATCACTGACAATTTTCAATCAAGATTGGATTTTTTCTTAAAGATCTGCTCTAGGAATTATTTTTTGCGAAGTTCTATGGCTTGTGTTGTACAGGAGATCAGACTAGATGATCACAATAGTCCGTTCAGGCTAGGAATCCTTTCTCCATATCCCAGAAAGGAGGGGGATAAGGTGCTCAGAGTCTTCCATTTTGCCCAGTGAGGTCTCAGACAGACAACTACAGCAGGTTGAGACAATGGAGCCCCAGCGGACAAGGAACAACTTGAACAAGTGGCGTTGCTGCCTCCTGACGGCAGTAGTGCTAATGTTCCAGGGAGCTCAAGAGGTCCCAGGAACTGTGCAAAGTACCTCAAAGACTGTTAGAAAGTTTAGTCATCATGGGTTGGTTATGAGTATTTGTGTGTTATATTAATTTTGGTTTTGTAGATGATATAGTCATTAAGTTTTGGCTTGCAAAGGAAGATGTAGTATTGGGGGTGC
Organism: Dermochelys coriacea; assembly: GCF_009764565.3. Classification (NCBI taxonomy): domain Eukaryota; kingdom Metazoa; phylum Chordata; order Testudines; family Dermochelyidae; genus Dermochelys; species Dermochelys coriacea. The sequence goes on along the minus strand of NC_050069.1, from coordinate 42,908,668 downwards.
GCCTTTAAAGGGCTGACCTTCCCAGAGAGTCTGGGCAGGATGCCATGAAGCTCTTGCTGTAATACACTGGTCACAGAATAATACAGAGCTCTTGTAAGATCTTTAAGCACTGAGCAATCACCAAACACACCAGGGTCTATACACAGCCACAAACCTGCATGGGGGGCACAGTGGACTGCATCTATTACTCCTGCCTATATTCTCCAGTAGTGGTCACAATCAGGCTCCCTTAAACATATTTGCAGAGTGGGGAGAGGATTCCATCCTCCCGTAAGCCATGTGCTTCCCATCAGCAAATCACTTGTAGTCAGGCTCTGCTCCAGGGAGCAGATTTGGCACTTAGACTGTAGTAATCAATATCTGCATGGATTAAAGCCTGAACACTGAGGGGAAAGGCTGCGTTGTGTGCATTTGCTCTGCATATTTAGCAGATAAAATATGGAATGTGACACACCAACACGCAGGGTCAGTGAAAGGCAGGATGATATAGCTGAAAGTGCATTGTGTCTATTCTAATCACAGTGGATACATACGGTTATATTTAAGTCTGGGATATTTGTTGGCTAAGGAGACTGAGGCAAGACTGGACTTGATTAGACACATAATTACAAAAATGGACCAACTGTGGCTGAGTAAGCATGGTCAACACCAGATTAACTTTTTTGTTGTTGAAATATTGTGTCTGAGGCGTCACCGTGTTTCAACTTACACTGCATTCTGAAGAGGTTCCCAAGTTCTGTTTTATGCCCTTGGCCATAATTTTAGAATACTACATATTTTCATCTGCTGTAGAACACACGTTGTTAATGAAACATGTAACTTTATGGAAATTACAGCTGGTTGAAACCAGGGTGGATTTTTGCAAACATTTTTGCGGGCAGTGTAACCCCTTGTTTCTTCCAAACATTTCAAAATTTGGCCTTTTTGATTAGCTGTAATGGAAATAAAGAATGTGGGATAATTCATATTTTTTCATGTCTTAAATTATTCACTGGTATATCAACAACACTTTTTCATATATGTCAGCCTAAAGCAAAAATTAATGCATCTCTTAATGTGCTACAGTATATTCATAAATGTACAGATTTGCTATTAAAAGATATCCATAATAAATATAATTATTTTTCATACAGATGATAATTTAATGTTTAATTTAATTTAATAATTTAATGTTTGTGAGTATGTATGTATATGTGTGTGTGTGTATATTTTATATCCCATTATATCCCAGATAATACATTAAACAATACATTTTATAGTATGATGAAAACCATGTTGCTACTGACTTTCTATTTAAGTACATGCAGCTATATCTGTTTGCTAACAGGAACTGGCAAAATGTGACATTTATGCCATCTTTCAAATATAGCTTTCATTCATAGAAATTATTATTTTTTAGCCCCTTAGTCAAATACGTGCAGTTTTAACTGAATTTTCTAGTGACTCTGGTAGTCTTGCATTTATTGGTGCAACTTTTATACAGCAACTTTTAACTTGTACTTTCTAGCTAAAACAACTAGACTGAGAACTTTCATAACACCCACTTGTATCTCGTGAGCAAATGCTAAAGGCTACTCAAGCCAATTTGCTGCCCTGGGCAAAACACCAGTGTGCTACCCCCCTTCTGGCCCCTTAGAAGTATACGGCAGACCCCTAGCACACCCCTGTCACTGCCACTCCCACCCCGAATGTCATGCAGCCAAGTTGGAGGTTGATGGGACAGACCCTGGCCTGGGGCTTCAGAGGCTGCAAACCTAGTGACAAACTCCGCAGGATGGGGACACTCCAACACCCAGTCACTGGCAGGGAGCTGCTCCCAACCTGATGGGCCCCTATTAACAGGCAGCATGGACCCCCTCTACCCCGCATGAAACCACCCAAGGTGAGGGTGCTGGTCCCCTCTCACACAGCAGGTGGCAGGTTTCTTCCCTGTGGAACAGAGTCGGGGGAGTGTCTCTGCCAGCTAGAGGGCTGGTCTGTGGCTAAACCAAAGCCTGCAAAAGAGGAAACGTGGGTTCCAGTCTCTGGCTTTGCCACAGATTTAGTGCATGACTTTGGGCAGTCACTTAAAACTTCCTGCAGCTCAGTTTCCACATCTGTGAAATCAGGACATTCAGAAATGCATAGATTTTAAAGCCAGAAGGAAACATTAGATCATCTAGTCTGACCTAGTCTAAGACAGGCCACAGAATTTCACCCAGTTACCCCTGTACTGAGCCCACCTGCAGCAAAGCAGTGTGAGATTTTAAGAAAAAGGCTAGTGTAGATTAAGCGTGACTAGTCCAATTCAACCACCCTTACTCAAGCTGAGTAGCACCTACTCATCTGTGCCATCCCATTAACTTCAGTAAGTCTTCTCAGGAGTGTAAGGCCCTGATCCTGTACCAGGCTCCATGAAGGCCCACCCATGCAGCATTCAGGGCAGGGCTGGGGTTTAAAGATAGTAGAAGTAAGCCCCAAATTATCAAGCTTCCGTTCTTGTGGTTTAAGATGTTACTAGGACTGTCTCACACAATCACAGCCTTAGAGCTGGAGCCTTTCCGGTGCTCAGAATGCCCTGTAAGGTGCTTGAGTGCCCTAAATTCCTATCGTCTCCATTATGAGACAAGCACTTCACAGGAGGCACTTGAAGGATCAAGGCTATAGCATTAGATTGATGTCATCATTGTGAATATTATTCTGATACAAATCATTCTTTGAAAAACATTACTTCAAAGCACTAGTTTGTTACATCCCTTTACAGTATATGTATTGATCAGTATATGTATTAATTTATTACTTTCTTTAGAGTGGGAAGTTGGGGGAAAAACGATCACAAGTTCACACAAATAACCTCCAACCAGTTTGTGGAAAGATATATCTGTTGCAGTGGAACTCTTAAAATGTCCATTAGTACATTTCACTTGTCACTTGGAATCTAGGGGTCAAGCTTTTGGTATGAACATTGTTTGGAAATCAGTGACTTTACTGCTCCCACACTTAAAACAAAACTGAAGGAGTTTGGGCACTGTCACTGGCCAAACAGACTCGCAAGGAGATTGAATTAGTGGGAAGAAAACAAAATGTTTATTAACAAAAGGAAGATAAAATAAACTTGCGTCCAGCATTACAAAATCCTGAGCCTCACCCAGAGCCCTGAGGCTGTACTGGAGGATTTGTCAGACTGCCCTGCCTTCCTGGAGGGCCTTGCAGAACTCAAGTGCATGGCATAGAATCACATCTTTTATTCCCCAGAGTTAGCTACAGTGTGGCACTTTCTTTAGTTTGCTCTCTGTGTTCTCTTACTGCTCTATCATGCAGCTATATAGGGGAGAATCAGAGTGAAGGCCCCTTTATTCCCCAGAGTGGATTACCCACTTTGCTGGTCTGTGTGTGGCTGGGGAGAGCAGCTACCCAGGTAGACAAGGAGTAGCTGGGGCCTTGGGTCCACTGTCCAGCATGACTGAACACACGGCTTACTTCCCCCTAGAAGGGGATAAGAGGGACTGAACTGGGACTCTCTGAGTTGCAGTTTGGTCGCTGGTCTGCTCCCAGGGCTGCAGAATGATGCACTGCCTATCACGCCAGGCTTGCAGCACCTGCCCAATCTAACTCTTAAAAGTTCTCTTCACAATAGTCACTGCCAAGGGAGAGGCACCTTTTCAAAAAAGAAACTTTACAATGAATGTTGGGTGGGGGGAGCCACTTTTAGCTGTGTGGGTTCAGAGGACACATCTCTTATTTGGTTGGTGTTTGCTGAGGGACCCCGAGAGGGAGCTCCTTAAGGGAAGCACAGCTCCTTTCCTTCCCTACCCTAGGCCCTATGGAAGTTTTCATTTGTGCATCCTCTTCTCCATGGGGACCTTTTCTGGAAGACCTCGGGGGTACATGTGGTTGTTTTGTTAACGCCCTAAGGATCCCTTACTGGGATGACAGCCATATACAGTGTGGACCCCCTTCTTTCTTTATCATTGGAGTTCTTGTTTTCTGTTGGCTTCCTCTACTTCTCTCCTTTTTATACTTGCTTCTGTCCCTGTGTCTTACTCCAGATCCTTGATCTCAATCCTTTGCTCATTTTATATAGGTGTATATCACCAGAGTAAAACTGGTGTCAAGTGAATGGAGAGCCAGGTCTCTTATCTCACACCAATGAGGGATTAGGGTATTCCAGACTTGGAAGTAATGATCCATGATCAATGTAAAGCGGATGACTACAAGGTAATACCATAGGGTTTCTACTGCCTATTTTATTTCCAGATATTATTGTCCCCCTCTGCTGGATAATAGCAAGTTTACAGCCTTGCAGGTCAGGTTTCCATTGGAGGAGAAATCAGTGATATAGAGTCTGAGTATTTTCCTAGTATAACTTGTTTTATTTACACTATAAGCACCAGTCCTTGAACAAAAATGGTACAAACCATGCACAGGCAATCCCCTCTTTCAGGAAACTCAGCCAAAATATCAAGAATCAGTTTCCACGGAGCAGCTCTTCCTCAAGAATTGATTCTAATTAGAGAAATTTAGGCAGAAAGCAAACTCCCTGCTACTTGCAACAGCTCCTCCGAAGAGAAATAACATCACCAAACTAACAACATAGCATTTCTTCAAAGGTCCTACGCTACTCCCATGCAAAGAAAAAAGACTCAAAGTCTGCGCAGTAGCGCCATCTTGTGACTCCACCATAATATTATTTTCTCATTATACTGTACTTCTATTCCCTGGGGAACAATTTTCAACTTATATAAGAGAATTGGCTTCCATTCTTCATCCTTTTCTGCCAGACTACTATTTCTCTGATGTCAATTTGCACCATAAAATGGTAGGTGAAAATAGGATCTTTTAAAACTGATACTGCCAAACTCAAAGAACTGTGTTGGTGTGTGAAGTGCATTTTGACATTCCTATCTCCGGGTAACTTTGTTTCTTTCCATCTTCTTTATTAAATGTAAGTGCTATCCTTTCAAAATGTGGCCTCTGCAGGATATTGTGCATTTAAGGGCCGTCTGACTGGACTTTATTTTAATGGTGGCTTTTCCATGTATCATAACTGTATCAGGCTAGAACTACAACAGAAGTGGTTGGATTAAAAGTGAAAACATGCAGCAACTAACCTAATGGGTGGGAGTCAAGGGTCACCTACCGAGTCTGTATGTATATTAGTTTCCAGTTTGATCTTTTAGCCTTGTAAGCCCTGTCAGGCAGCTAACAGAGAGAAACCAAGTGAGTGAGTTATGCAAGGAACCCAAGTCATTCTATTGAACAGCTCCAGAGAATGTTTGCTCACAGCACTCTTCCATGACAGGCTCCATCTCCGTAGCTAGCTGGCCCGCCTTTCTCATGACGTACACCATACTAGTAGAATAGCTGGTAACAAAGGTGGACCATGTTTTCACCCGTCCTTGCAAACCTTTCTTTATTTTTGTTTTGAGGAAACTATTAAATTTGTTAGTCTCTAAGGTGCCACAAGTACTCCTTTTCTTTTTGCGAATACAGACTAACACGGCTGCTACTCTGAAACCTATGAGATTGGAGAGCTACTTGATTCTTTAGTGAAAGCATCTTTCACATAGCAGTTCAAAGGTAGGTCAGCCCCTGGCAAATAGTATTGTATACAACTTTGTACATATCTACCATGTCTTGTGTACAGTTGTACAGTGGAAACTTACTAACTGGCAAACACCATAATTAGCAATCACAAAACCCAACATCCTCTCTGCAAAGATTTAATAGTAGAGTCCTGTAGTGAGGTCTCATATTACTAAGAGGTCATCATTTTTACACAATATACTTCTGAATATTTATTAAAACATTTTGAAATGCTATCATTCATCATTAAAATTAAGCTGTGCTTTCTCAGTAAACGAACAAATGACATTCTGTGATCCATCTTCTTGACTTCTTTGAGCATTTCTTTACTTACTCTGATTCCCAAAGCAGAGTAATTTACAGTGTGTTGCCCATTCATTCATGTAAATCTACAAGATTACCCTCTCTGTTTATATAGGTCGTATGTGGAGCTGGTCAAAAATGGCAAAAAAATTCATGACATCTTTTGCAAAAAATGTGTGCCTTTATTTTGTTCCTTTCTGTAGCTAGTTGAAAAAGAGAAGATTTTTGCATGAAAATGTTCTCCAAAAATTCATCTCTTTTTTTGTTGTTGTTCTTGAATTTCAAAATGTTGATGAAAAAATCAAAATTGGGAAATATTCCACCAGATTGTGTTCATGGATTCATAGATCCCGAGGCCAGAAGGAACCCTTGTGATTATTTAGTCTGATCTCCTGTATTACACAGACCATAGAACTTTCCCAAACTATTTCTTAGAGCAGATCTTTTAGAAAAACATCGAATCTTGATTTAAAAATTGTCAGAATGGAGAATCCACCAAGTTGTTCCAATGGTTAATTACTCTCACTGTTTAATAAATTATAATTTCTGAATATGTCTAGCTGCAGCCATTGGATTTTGTTATACCTTCCTCTGTTAGATTGAAGAGCCCTATTATTAAATATTTGTTCCCCATGTAGATACTTACAGATTGTAATCAAGTCACCCCGTACCTTGTTCTTTGATAAGCTAAATATTCTGAGCTCCTTGAGTCCACCACTATAAGGCATGTTTTCTTATCCTCTAATCAGTATTGTGGTTCTTCTCTGAACCCATTCCAATAGGGCAACATCCTTCTTGAATTGTGGACACCAGAGCCAGACACAGTATTCCAGGAGCAGTCATACTACTGCCAAATACAGAGGTCAAATAACCTCTCTGTTCCTACTCAGGATTCCCCTACTTATACATCCAAGGATCACCTTAGCCCTTTAGGCCACAGCATTGTACAGGGACCTCATGTCCCACTCACGATCCATCATGACCCTCCCCCGCCAAATCTTTTTCAGTCCCACGACAGAGCCCTCCATTCTGTAAGTATGCATTCTTTATTCCTAGATGTATACATTTAAACATATTCAAGTGTATAATGTTTGCTCACACCCAGCTTACCAATCCTGATCTCACTGTAACAGTGGCCTGTCCTCTCCATTATTTACCACTCCTCCAATTTTTGAGTCATCTGCAAATTTTTATCAGTGATTATTTTATATTTTCTTCAAGGTCATTGATAAAAATTTTAAATAGCACAGGGCTAAGAACTGATCCCTGAGGGCTCTCACTAGAAACATACCTTCTTGATGACGATTTCCCATTTACAGTTACATTTTAAGACCTATCAGTTAGCCAGCTTTTAATCCATTTAGTTTGTGCCATGTTGATTTTTTATCTTTCTAGTTTTATAATCAAAACATTGTGCAATACCAAGTCAAATGCCTTATAGAAGTCTAAGTATGTTATATCAACTCTATTACCTTTTTCAACCAATGTTGTAGTTGTATGTTCCTGTGGTTCTGAAACTGAATCAACTGAGGCTGGTGACACGGTGGGGACAGTAGAAGCCTGGCTTGTATCTCCCCTCCCACAGATTGTGTGGGCTCTTTTTCATTCTCTTTGTGAGGTGATGCACTGAATAGACATATCCCCGCACCAGGCTCCTTTCAAGCAAATGCTGCCCACTCTGAGGGCTGCACTGGCCTTCTGCTGTGATTCCTCTTTGGCAGAAGGGAATTTGGAGCTTCCTACCACCATTGCCACCTTCCCCAATGCACTTCAGGCTGGTGTAGAACCTGGGATGAATATTGCCCACAGTCAACAGAATAGGGCCCTACATGAATTGTGTAGTCATGGGTTTTATGTTGTAGAGTTCTACCCTCATCCCACTGTACAGTGAACAAGGTTAGGGCTCAAAAACTGACCAACAGGGCTTTTGAAAATGATCATCATCTCTCTACATATCTTGTGACGTTCACACCAATTTTTGTGGCGTGACAGTTTTTTAAATGCACATCATGCGCAAATCCCTCATAATCATTTATATTACTAAATTGTTCTTCCGTCATATTTTCCCTGTTCCCTAATTACATTAAATGCAAAGAAGATCAGTGGAGTGTCACTTTATGGCATGTCCACAATGGGAAAGTAGTGTCTATATTGCAGACTGACTTCCTTGGATCTCTGCTCCTTTGGATTGTTTTTCTAGCTGCATATGAGGCAGTCCTCCCATTTATCCCCTCTCAAGTAGAAAACAGTGTTTTGCTCTGTTTATTTTCCTAGGCATATTAATATTTTAATGGCATAATTAATTTCTTGCATTTTCTCTGTACAAACAAGCTATTATTTTGCAAAGCTAAGTGAGTGTGTGTGGAATGATAAATAGTATTTCATAAGTTGTACTGTATTTCATACAGTACACACAGGTCAGATGGCACTCAAGCAAAATGCTCCCATATTATCACATATGGTAGTAATCTGAGACCATCCATTTTCTATCTGAGAAAGAGGAAGCCCACTGAAGTCGACGGAAAGACCCCCCACACCCTCGATTTCAGTCTTTCTAAGGTACTTGTATGTTTTGCAATATTATAGTGTCCGAGCGCCTCACAGTGTATTTACCCTAACAACACCCCTGTGAGTTAGGGCAGTGCTATTATCCCCATTTTACAGGAGAGGAACTGAAGCGCAGAGAGATTAAGTGACTTGCCCACAGAGGTGAAAGTAAGGAAGTACGGTCCAGTACAGCGTACTGGCAAGAGCCGGTACACCTTGCCAGACTGGACTGCTTCCCTGGCAGTGATTTAAAGGGCCCGGGGCTCTGGCCGCTGCCGGGAGCCCTGGCCCTTTAAATCACCGCCGGAGCTCCGGCAGTGGGGCTCAGGCAGCACTTTAAAGGGCCCAAGGTTCCCCGCAGCAGCCGGAACCCCTGACCCTTTAATTCCCTTCCAGAGCCCTGCCTCCATTACCCTGGGGCTCTGGCAGCTGAGCTCAGGCGGGGATTTAAAGGGCTGCGGTGAGCCTGGGGCCCTTTAAAGCACTGCCCAAGCCCCACTGCCAGAGCCCCGGGGTAGAGGCAGCAGGGCTCCTGCAGTGATTTAAAGGGCCCGGAGCTCCATGGCGGCTGAGCCCCAGGCCCTTTAATTCACCTCTGAGCCCCAGGGCTCCCAGCCACCTCTGCAGCTGGTAGCTCCGTGGTGATTTAAAGGCCCTGGGGCTTCTAGCCACAGCCAGAGCCCCGGGGACAAAGACCCCACCTCTTCTGGTTGAGGCCACGCCTCTTCCAGTTGAGGCCACGCCCCCTCAGGACTCTGGAGTACCAGTAAGTCCTTTAAGTTACTTTCACCCCTGCTTGCCCAAGGTCACACAGGAAGTCTGTAGCAGAGCATGGAATTAAACCCCAGTCTCTGGCTGATGCCCTAATCACTGGACCATCCTTCCTTTCTTAATGGGCTTTGGATCAGGCCCAGGGAGAAGAACTTTGCACAAAATATCACACAACACAAATGAAGCTCTCCACATCTTAGAAAGGTTTTCATGTACTGTCACTGTGCCTGCCTCCTCCCATGCTTTTATGGTTGCCATTGTAATCAGGCCATCAGGCCTGGTGCCTGTAATCCTTACTCACATTGGGTGAAATGGACCATTATGCAGAGAGCCAGGTTGAGGCATGTGCCCTCACTTCAGCCTCTGTCTTAAACTCTGTTTTGAGGTCTTAAATGGGACTGAAGTGATGCAAAGGCCCTACGCTAGCCTTTTGCATAGGGCTGAAGTTCGCCCATAGGCTACGTCTCCATTATAAACTAGGGGTGTGATTCTCCTGCGGGCGTACAAATACTCACGCTATCTCTCATCTAGCTTGTGTGAATATAACCAGCAGTGTTGCCACAGAGGCATGGCTTAGCCATGCCCAGTACGTGCCCACCAGTTTCTGGCTGCTGCCCATGCTACTGTGGCTACACTACTATTTATACTTGCCCCAGCTTTATGAGAGCTAGTGCCAGTAGGGGGGAATCACACCCTTAGCTCGTAGTATAGGCATAGCCACAGAGTACGCCTTACTCACATGAGTAGTCCCATTGAGTTATTGCAGTAGAGCTACTCTTGCAAATAAACGCTACTTTGCGACAGATGCCTTGTCTTCATCCAGCATGCCCAGCATCTAGCACATTGCTGGACTCATAATACTTATTACAATCCTAATAATAGATTTCAAACCCTTCCTTATATTGGAAACTAGTCCCAGCAGGGACTGTCTAGGCCAGAGGAGGGCAAACTATGGCCCACGGGCCACTTTCGGCCTGCAAGACCGTCCTGCCTGGCCCTTGAGCTCCCGGCTGGGGAGGCTAGCCCCCGGCCCCTCCCTTGCTGTCCCCCCTCTCCCGCAGCCTCACTGCTCCGCGCTGCCAGCGCTCTGGCCTGCCGCTCCTGCCGGGCAGCGCGTCTGGCTCTGACTCTGGCTGAGCTGTGAGCTCCTGCTGCTCTGAGCAGCATGGTAAGGGGGTGGGGAGCAGGGCGGGTTGGATAAGGGGTACGGGGACCTGGGGAGCAGTCAGGGGACAGGGAGCAGGGGGCGGTTGGATGGGGTGGAGGTTCTGGTGGGGGGCAGTCAGGGGACACAGAACGGGGGGGTTGGATAGGCATGGGAGTCCTAGGGACCTGTCAGGAGGCAGGGGTGTGGATGGGGTGGGGGCAGTCGGGGACAGGGAGCAGGGAGGGTTGGATAGGCAGTGGAGTCCCAGGGGGCAGTTAGGGGCGGAGATCCCAGGAGGGGGCGGTCAGGGTACAAGGAGCAGGAGGGGTTGGCTGGGTCGGGAGTTCTGAGGGGGGCAATCAGCAGGCGGGAAGTGGGAGGGGGGCAGGGGCCAGGCTGTTTGGGGAGGCACAGCCTTCCCTACCCAGCCCTCCATACAGTTTCACAACCCTGATGTCGCCTGCGGGCCAAAAAGTTTGCCCATCCCTGGTCTAGGCACTTTACAAACACAAAGCTCACAGGTCATGAAGTGAGTGTGCAAATTAGGACAACCATTTAAGCTGTCAACCCGGTATATCCTACATGCCTAGTTTCGGGGTTGCGGGAGTGGAAATTCTGAAGATTTCCAAAGAGAGTTTCTCGTTACGTTTTCTTTATGTTCTTAGTCACACTCACCTACTAAGGAAATTATCATATTGAAGAAAAACCTTTCTAATATGTTCTCCAGAGCCAGATCAGGGTAGTGAGGTATTTTTAAAGTTTTGTATTCCCCCCCCCATGATCCACCATTGCTTTCAGTTTATCTGTTTTCATATATCTACTATACATTATGTAGGACCAAGGCTGAAATTAAGCAACTAGATGTCAGCAGCCATAGAGTTTATGTTATGGGAATCCACTTCCCAGTCCCTGATCAAGACACTCCATCGGATATACAGAAAACTTGGGAGAGTAGCTAAGTCAGAAACATGAGTACCATAGAATCATAGAATATCAGGGTTGGAAGGGACTTCAGGAAATCATCTAGTCCAACCCCCTGCTTTCCTGCTCAAAGCAGGACCAATCCCCAGTTTTTGCCCCAGATTCCTAAATGGCCCCCTCAAGGACTGAACTCACAACCCTGGGTTTAGCAGGCCACTGCTCAAACCACTGAGCTATCCCTCCCTGCTAAACTGTCTTTGCCCAGAGTAGGCATACTCATGCTATTGCTTCCGCAAGTACTAAATATATCCTTAAGTCTCTTCTGTTTGTTTGCTGATACCAGTTAAGCCCCTGTGTCATTATGACCTTCTTTTAAACTGTTTCTTTCTCTGTGGAAGAATGGTCCTTTAGCATAATCAGAACCAAGTCAATCCAATAAACACCAATAAAGAGCCTCTATTGTTTTAGGCATCTCCTCCCCCATATTTTTTAACCCGTTAACACTGATGCTCCACATCAGTGAACAGCTGAGGTCAATGGATGGCAATGTTCCAGCTGGGCTGGAACCCTTTCTTTTCACAGAGGTAGTTCACCTCAGCCAGCTCTGCATCACCTCCTCAGGCCTCTTTCTTCATTCTCTCCTTCCCATCACCTGTTCCTCCTCTCCATAGCTGGCAGGTAGCTTCAGCTCCTGCATGAACCAGCCAGCAAAACTTCAGTTGCTCAATATCAGCTGGCTGGCCAGCTGCTCCACAGTTTCCCTGCCTACCCAAATCTTTTTTGTGTCCCTGCTGCTTCCCTTCCTACCTCAGTGGCTGCCTCTCTAAAATGGTGCCACCAAAAGTGCTATGTCCTGGCCCAGAGTTAATCTTGGCATTTCCGATGCATTTGGCTATTCTAAAATATGTTGCTCATGCATTTAAGCTTAGTGGCATAGCTGCCTCTGCGTAAAGGGTGCAAAATGTTCATGTCTTGCCACTCTCTGTCTAGCCTGCCCTAGGGTTTTGAGAAAAACAGTTCCCAAGTGGATAATGGAAACCAGATGCTAGTCTAGTACAAGGAGACTCAAGAACTCCATCGATATGACATTCTGAGTGATGCTGGAGGGAAAGAGGAATATCAAGATATTGAGATGCAATTTTCGATGTAAGCAAGACGGTCCCTGTTGTATAATCAGAAGCAAAAGTCATTTATTAGCTAAAGTGATGCAGCAGAGACAATCATTTCCTGAAGGACATTCATTGTCAGGCTGCGAGAGGCTCTTCCCTCATTAGATGGCTGTTGTAACTGTGTAGCAGGGCTGTTGGGATAAACTGCAATCAAAAACTGAGGATGTCTCTCTTCTTTTCCCTTCTCATTCTGAGAGATTGCAGCTGTGTAGACTCTTGGTTAAGTTCTCTTGGCACAGCAGAGCTGTGAACCTGGGATACTATAATTATCAAAATCCTTCTGTTCAGTAATATTTGACTTATGAGGCGTGTCTTCATTTTGATGAGACTTTTCTACAGGACCAGGGGTGTGAAGCCTGCATGCTGTTCATGAAGAGAGCTCCAAATAAGCAGCTGCAGACTGGCATGAGGGTGAGGTTTCACCACATGAGTACACAAAGCAGCAAAGACCTCAAACATGGCCTCAAGGAGCGGCCCTGTTTTCACAATCCAAGGTACAGTAGCTGTGTACATCAGTGCCAAGTGCATAGGCCCAAATTGGATTTTCAGAGGTGAAGATCACATTTCAGGCCTCTCTCTATACCTGAACCTTAAGCAGCACATCTCTCAACTTTGGGAAAGTTCAGATTCAGTTTTGACCCTGGATCTGAACTCCACCACCCAATCCTGTCTTGCCTTTACATGTGGTTAGTAAACAAGTGCTGTGGACAAGCGCAAATTGGGTGGCTTCCAAATAATTTGTTCTTGCTAAGGATGGATTTGGATGAACTCTTTCAGCCTAATTACCACTTGTCCCCGCCATGCCATACTGCCACAGCTGTGCTCAGCACAACCAGCCAAGCCGGAGCCCATCACTGTGAAAAAGAAATAGCTGCTCGCAGGACATTCTTTGGCATGGGCCCTCAACTCTCAAATTCACTCCTTCCCTGGGCCCAAAATAACCAAATTTGTTGCCCTCTGAGGCATGCAGCAAAGTCTATGTCTTTCTCAGGATCTGGGACAGGAGGGAAGTGCACAGGAAGTATTAGTGAAGAGAACACTGGCATTTTTAAGTAGAGGGCTGGTATTTGGGAGCTGGGCACTGGTATTTGGGGGCTGGGCAGGATGAGGAGTTGTTTTCTTTTGTTTAGCTTTTTTGTAGGGGTGAGGCTAATGAGCTTGTTGGAGTGTGGTTGTATTCTTAACACACCAGAAGTGCCAAGAGCCCTGGACAGGTACTCTTTCAGTGTATTATTTGCATCTAAATAAATACAATATTTTAGTCCCTTTGAAATATGGAGCAGGGAGAAGGCAGAAAGTCCAAAGCAAACTAAGGGTGAAAGTAGAGCTGTGGACAGGCAGAATGAGAAGCAAATAGAGAGACAGGCTAGATAAGGGTTTAGGGGTTTCACACTTACATTACTCTTATGAAAAAAGAAAAGGAGTACTTGTGGCACCTTAGAGACTAACAAATTTATTTAGTCTCTAAGGTGCCACAAGTACTCCTTTTCTTTTTACGGATGCAGACTAACACGGCTGCTACTCTGAAACCTGTCATTACTCTTATGTTCTCTCAGCCTTACCTTCCTCATGGTGCAGATTTTTATCAGGGACTATAAGAGACTAGTTTCCATAGTGAAAAGGAGGAGGCCAGAGCTTGACTGAAGAGGACATAATAAATAATTGCAGGACTGGAAGCTGAGGCATCAGGAAAGGCAAACCCAGGAATCTGAGTGTGTCTCAAGGAAACAGCCCAAGGGAGCTGCATCCCCAGGGGAGGAATTTGGGTTCAAATAGAACCACAATTCCTTGCCTGCTCCCCCTTGTTCCAGGGAGAGTTGTAATTTCCTTCAGGACAGCTGAAAATTACTATCCCTGCTGTCCCCGAGCCAGCTCAGCTCTGCAGATTGGTACATGAGAGGTCCAAGCTAAAGCTCTATCCATTCCCCACCTGCCTGCTCTGGGTGCAGAGGGAATAGCCGGAAGTGCAAGACCTCTTAGCTCTGCACACCCAGACCAAGATCCAAGTCACTCACATAGCACTAGAAGTGGGGGGAACACTCCTACTTATTCCCGTGTGTGGGCACATGGTTCAGTTTCTAGTCTCACCTTTGAAGAGAAAGGGGAGGGAGGAGATGAGCTGATAGGAGAGACCAGTAAGGCAAAGAGAGGGCATGCTTAAAGAGTGAAGGAAGGGAGCCAGAGATGGCCAGACTTCCCATCAGGGGGAGCGCATGAACCACAGACAATTAACAGATCCTCGTGCAAATGTTAAAATGAACTTCTTGTTATCCAAACTGTTAGAGGGCATCCAAGCTAACATGTATTTCCCAGTCGGTTGTCCTGTTGTTTGTAAAAGATTACAGGGGCACTTTCATCTTCCATTTTATCCCATCAAATAGCTTCAACTGACATGCCAAAATGTGGCCCAACACAATGAGACAATAAAGTACTGTCCAGTGTAATAGGAAGCAACAGGTAACATGTAGAAGAATTAAGTTATTTTTGGATCTGATACTGACAATCAGTTTAGGCAAAGGGTATCTAGTGCAAATTCATCTGACATTTTTAGCAGACTGGGAGCACTCAAAAAGCAGGTAAGTTAACGTGCAGTATCAATGAACCATTCATGAACTCAGATACTTCCCAGCCTATGTACAAAGTACATGGGAGTAGGCCTTCCTGTCTGTCATCTTGGATTTTTTTTTTTTAATTAGCAGTTGTGAGCCATTCTTATGCAGTATGTCAGGCCCTGGGATGAGAGCTTTATGCATCTTGCAAAGGAACACAGAGTATATTAACGAAAAGTTCCCAGAAATACAGAAAAGCTCTGGATATCATTCCATCTCCGAATATCTGACTTTCATCCAACTGATAATGTGAAACCTTCACATGATATAATCTATTAAAAACGGAGGCACTGAAAGTCAAACTGATGTACAGCTATTTAAACCAGCTGCTGCAGCAATGCCCCCTTGCATACCTTTATAATTAATCTAAGCTTTGAGACAGGCTAGATGGCGGCAGACTGGATCTCATCCAAGGTTATGCCACTGTTCAAGAATGACCATTTTAGTGGTCTAAACAAATACAGACCTGAGCCTACACTGTTAGCTCTGAGTAAAAGTGCCAACATGTCAGCAATCAGTTTGATCTAACTGTTTTCATGTAACGTGTTTCTTTGGTAAATATACTGGTCCATGTCTGGAATGCTAATATTCATATGTGTTATGTTGGGGGATTGAAGGAAGTTTGTGCTGTTAAATGGCACCTCATTTGGAACATATGGTGCATTGTATCATTTGGAAAGCTAAGTTCCTGCAGCATCACTTCAAGGAAAGAAATTGCCTTTAGTTCATGTCAGAGGTTGCATTATCAATGACTGCCTGTGTGAGCAGGTCTTGAAGCAGAAGCACTTCCAGTGACTTTCATAATACTCTTGAAGTCTCTCTCTGTTGGGATAACCGTCTCTCTTCCAAGGGCCTGTCCTGTGCAGTATCTCAGTACAAGCACTTAGAGGGGAAATGTCATCAACCCCCTCGGTTCCCAAAGGGTCATGGAAAAGAAAGCAAGCAGGCTTCTGTACAAACCACAGAGAGCTACCAGACTGCATCGGATTTGCCCTGTTTACTGTCCTAAAGCAAAACAGATGACGTGAGAAAGTTTTTGTCCGTGCCTGCATCAGAAAAGGTCTGAGTAGGGGCCAAATTCTACAAGGTGCTGAATATCTTGAGGGAGATGCTTGGCGCCTAGTGTCTTAAGAGTAAGATGTGTTCTCTGTGTAGCTCAAAAGCCTATCTGTCTCACCAACAGCAGCCAGTCCAATAAAAGATATGACCTCACTAGTACTCGGATAGTCACTAAAACACTTCATTCTAAAACACTATTAGATCAGTCTGTTTTCACGATTACCCTGTGTTGTTATACTTCCTCCTTAATATATTGTCTGAGCAGAGCATTCAGCAGGATCCTGAGTGCCACAATTTCCATTTAAAGCAGTGGAAGTTGCGGATACTCAGGCCCTACTATGTTAATTCCCTAATCTAGAACAATTTCAGTCACTATTTGAGTGCAGAGCTGGGTATTCTGTGCATAGCACAAAACAGTTCTTCCAAATAAGGGGAACATGCTTTTCTGTGTGTAATTTTAAAATATCAAAAGTGGTCTACATCTGAGATATCATTTGGGTGTGGAGGGTTGGGGGGGAATTTGTGGGTACTGAGCTTGTTCAGCTAGAGGAACCCCAAGAAATGGAGGGAAAATTTTAAATTGTCTAGAAGGAAGCATTTTATTGAAGTAATACATAGAAAATTCAGTTTCCCTCTGAAGAGTTCTTGTGCCATGTTTGGAAACTAAATTCAATTGTTAGAGTGTAAAAGAGTCCCCCTCAAGTGCAAACCTCAATGCAACCTTAACTGTGGAGTTGCTACCTGCACCCTCATTTTCTAATATATTCATACATACACCTCCAACCACAGAACTATTAATTTTCATGCACGGAAGGCATGAAAGGCGCAGCAGCTGCTTAAATACATCTATAATTATTCACACATTAGCACCTAGTGAATTAGCAGCATTAGCACCTACTGAATCATCTTGTTCACATTTAAGTGAATTCAGTCTCAGATCCAGTGTTAGTCGCTCGGGAGATTGTTGCTCCAGTGGTTACTGAAGTGAAACAAGGTGCCCGTTTCGCCTGACCCTGACACTACCGAGCAAGCTGCCATGCCTCAAAAAATCAGGTGAATGGTATTCTAAATGCATGTTTTAAAATGCCAGTCTGGTCGTTTGAAGTGATGGCGTTGCCTGGTAGAGGACTGCAGTTGTGGGTCATATTTATTCTCGCTGATTTCTTGTTCTGTTTTAATTGAGAATGATGATTGCTGCTTTTTCTGCTCTCTTTTTTAGTATGGCCCATTAGGACACTCATATTGCTCAAGCCATCTCAGAGCTTATTTTATGTGGATGTATTTCAAAACTCACACAGCTTTTGTTCAGGCCCATGCAACAGGAAGGAGAAGTTCAAAATGAATGGAAGGACACCAAGTCAGCAGACATTAATAATGATACCTTACAACCATTAAAAATCTGTAATTTGTCAAGGCTGTCACTTTCTCATTCTGCTGGTTGTAAATCATTTGTATTAATGAGATCCTATACACATGAGAGATTGGATTTTAGCATCTGAGGCTATGTTGCCACCATATAGAATTTTTCCCAGTCTTATTTCCGAGTCCAAAACTTGGGGGGAGAGACACATAAAAATGTCCTCCGGGAGTATTTGGGGAGAGGAAAGCAAGCAAATTCTGACCTAAAATCTCAATCCCTAGGTTCAAATCTTCCCACCTCTGCATCACAGTGGAATTTCTACAGTCTCACTGCCCTGGAAGGAGCATATGGATTGAAGTTTATGGGTGCTGGAGAGCACAGATCCAGGAGGCTCTCAGTGAAACCGCAAGCAGTGGCTCTTTGGGGGAGGGGGGCACATAAAGAACGGGGGGGGGGGGTAGAGCTGGAGGAACCAGCCATTACATAGAGCCTTCAATCCTTCCTCTCACAGAGGGGAAAGGGGCAATAGACCTAGAGGCTACTTTTAGGGGAAATCTTAATCCCATTGAAATCAATGAGAATGCTGACACTGAGGTTAATGGGATTTGCCCCTCAGGCTGGAGAAACAAGCACAGAACAACTCCACTCCCCTTCTGGGATGTGGGGTGAAGACTCTTCTCCCACTTTCCCCCATGGAGTGTCCTACTTCCAGCTGAGTTATTAGGAGTGGGCACTGCAGCAGAATGAGGGCCATTGTAAATCCATGCTATACTACACAGATATGCCTGCTGGCAGTTGGGCTTGCTAATGCAATACTTTGAACCACTCATTCCAGAGGCACACATCTGGAGAGGTGTTGAACAGCCAGAATTCCCATTCGGTTCAACAAGAGTTGCTGGCGCCAACACTAGGAGTTGACTCAGAAAGAAGACTCTTGTTTCCACCTGCTGGCAAACACATTCATTGAACACCAACAACTACACGGGCAGAACATTAAACATTTAGTTGTCTTCCTTTTTTAATTTAAAAAGTAAAATTGATAATACTGGTAAATCCTCTATATTAATAGTGATCCAGTTAGATAAGCTTTGCCTCCGGCATTGAACTACCCAATTTGATTTTTCTGTCACTAACTAAAGACCACTTTTTAATAATGAATAATAATAATTATAATTATAATGCTAATAATAGCTACATAATTATAGTTATGATGCTTGAATGTATTTATTTATATGATACTCCATTCCTGCTGGCTTCTAGGCCTCTAGCAAGATGTAACTCAAAGTACATATCATTGTTTGAACAAACCAAAGGTAAATTGAGTTATTAAATATATTAGTTAAATTAATTGCATCAAACTAACATAAAATAAAAAGTACACACACACCCAAATAACGCAAACACATAATAATAAATTTTTTTTTAATGAAAAGCTTTTTGTCAAAAAATTGCCCTTTTTCTAAAATGGAAACTATTGCTCCCAAAAAAATTGCCTTTTAAAAAATTTAAATACTCGTTAAGCAAACTTTGCACCTCAGCTGAAAAATATAATACTGGCTGTTCCTATAAAATTAAATGACTCAGAACACTGGTCACAAACATCAAGCGTCACCACTTCATATTGACATTGGCAACACTAAGTCGTCAGAGGAAAGAAGGGAAACTGATGACATCATTTAGCCCGCATCGTCCTTACACAGTGATCTGCATCAAAGGCCTTTTAATCACTGCCCAGAGAAATGGACATTCTGTAACACAAAATGAATCACATTTCAAAGTCCTTTGGGGTCAGACACAGCTTGTGGCAAATCAAGATGATGTGGACGACATCTCTTTACAAGTGACTCCAGAGAGGCTGTAACACTGATGACTCTGATCAGCTGGCACCCCCAAAGCGTTAACCACAGACCTGTATTATGACTGATTAATGCAATGCATGGAATTCCACAGGGACAGGATACAGACATCATGGTTATTCTTACTATTAACATGAGTGAAGAGGGGGGAAAAAACCTCTTATAAATACTCCTATTTAGAAATTATTAGGCTGCAATTAAAGCTATCTGACAGCCAAATTCTTTGGTCCAGCTGAGTGTGCGTGGCTCAAGAATTGGTGGGCAGGGGGCAAAAGGTGCTTTAGGTGCCAACTTTGCAGCCATATGCATCTCAGCCTGTTCAGAGATGGGCTGGTCTCCTAGCTGTGCTAGCTGCCAGCTGCCCTATGCACTGTACTGGCAGCTGGGGGACACTGAACCATGGAGAGATAAAGCCACCCTTGATTTCCTCAGACACATCCCCTACACAGGGAGAAAAGTTAGTGTAGGAGCTCTACTACTCTACCTTTCAGCAGGCTGACGTAGGTGGGTCCCAGGATCCAGGGAGCTGCAAACCACCATAACCACACACAAACTTCATTCTTGCACCAAGCCCAGATGGAGCAACCAGTGGATTTGGACCAAAAGCTCTAGAACATTGTGAACGGCCCACATTAATCTCAGTGGGTTAACACTGAACTTACTGATGGCTATTTAAATATCAACATTTGTTAACAGATATAGCCCACTGCCACAGTTCCTCCCAACACTCACCAGGTTGCTCTATTTGGGTCCCACATGCTGGACCCATGTGCATTTTGTTGGGATCCCCTCCAAGACCTTTTCCACTCAGCTTATCCAGAACACCTTGTACAGTTCTGGGAGAAGACTTCGTCCAGTTCTCTAGGATCCAAAAAACTCAGTTCAACTCCAGATTTTGTCACTCAGGTTCCTTTATTTGGCACACAGCAAAGCATGTGAGTTGATCAGACTCAAGCACAGTGGGTGGGTATAGGGTGCATCACACATCCAAGGTTACACAGAAAACCTCTTCCTCTGTATACATTTACACTTGCATTGCCTCACACTTTTTAAAATTGGATTGGTTACGATGCAGGAACCAATCCCTGTATAGCACGCTCTGTCCATGCATTATTCATGTAGAATCTGATCTTTACATTCCAGGTTTATCTTGTCCATTGTCCCTAGCATCAGGGTGTTCCTGCTTATCTTAGCTGGCTCCAACATTCTGTCTTTTTAGCCTAGTTCTTGTTAAGCCCTTATTTACAATTTAACTTTCCATTCACCTTCCCAATCGTGCCCACTAAGAAATGAGGCAAGTTACTTATGTCAAGTGAGGCCTACTCTTTTAAGCTTCCATAGGTCTCAGTAGACTCAAGCCACTGTCTCTGGCTCCAACTTTTCTTTAATACAGCCACCCCTCACAGTAGTGGGACATAGCAATCCAGTTGCCTTAGGTCCTCAGGACCAGTGCTGATATCCCAAGACACCCCAGTTGTTTAAGTACAAGAAAGCCAGCCTTATGGGCACTCTGGCTTACAATTTACCCCTTCAGGGATGTGTGATAGTGGACACACATAACACCGAGACTTTGCAAAGATTTCAAAACCAATCACTCTTTACTTTAGATAGCATAAGAGATATACATATTTAGACAAAACAATAAATCATTTATATTCAGTTCCATGCCTCAGTTTCCTCACCACTCTTGAGTGTTCCTTGGGCTTAGGTGAGAGTCCTCCAAGGAATCTAGGATCCCCCTTCCTGCATAGGACATCTTTTCCAAATCATGGAGTCTTTCTCTCTCTCTCTCTCCTCCGTGGCCAGCTTTCCTGGGTCTGGGTCTGGATCTGGGTGAGTGAGTGAGTTAGTGAGTCAGTCAGTCAGTCGGTCAGTCGGTCAGTCTCTCTCTCTCTCTCTCTCTAGCAAATAGTCAATGAGACACCCTTTCTCTTATAACCTCCTGTCTCTGTTGTCAGGTGGCCCCCACTCCCACCCCGATCAGTGTCATCAGGTGATCCAAATCCCCCACCAAGTGATCCATTGCTTAGTTATCACCCCCAAGGAGTTCAGACTTGAGAAATTGGTTTGCCGTGGATGGCAGCCATTTCTTCATTCAAGGGTACTCCATTTGAATGGCTCATCATGACCCTTCACTGTTTAATGACCCTTCATTGTTAACCATTTGCCAGATGCAAGAATTTCTCCTGCCACTTCCTGTGGGCTTTAACGCAATATGGAGTTGAAAGGCAGCCGATAAGGCAGACAAGCCCCACATTCCAAATGGAGTTTGCCATATAGCCCAGACACACATAGAGAATCCCCAACATCAAACAGAATTCATAATCTGTTCAAAAGCAGATTCCCCGAACTGTCACACCAGCTAATATCTGTATCCATTATGACTGGAGAGCACCATTTTCCTTCTCTAGAAGTTAGAGATGGAAAACATTATGAGAGTGCTCCGTCTGTCTGTAAATAATGAATGGAAAGTGTGATAGTAGGTGGCATTCAAGAATGTGTAATATTGTTTATGGGTTCTATGGTACCAATAAAAGTTCATTGTTTCTGTGTACTGCAAATGGCTTCCTCTGTGCTGCTCTTTACATCAGAAAAGAACAGAAAAGAACTTGCTGGTCCGTGCTGCACAGCCCACAGCACCTGAACTGCTCCCAGATACAGTAAATCTCTGGAAGAGAAGAGAAGAGAATTTCTGTGTGTGCCCTAAATAGTTTGACCTGATTTGAGGTCTTATCAGAGCAGCAGCAGACCTGATTTAAGGATCTGAGCAGCTCAGAAGCATCCACTGGTGAAGCTTGCGGAAGGCTCATTCTGTAGCTTATCCTGGATGGTGGGACTCTCTGCAAGGCTGAATGAGGACTCCACTCTCAACAAGTCTTAAGCCCCTTCTTGACTCTCAACAGCTGACAAAGTATTACTTTCAGGGACTTTAACATATTAAACTCCACCAGAGAGCAGGACCTTTGTGATCAGCTGCTAGGGGAGCAGAGGTGAGCGGGGACCGTCATTTGCAGGTGTTACTGGGTCTTTGTTTGTGTAAGCAGAGTCAGGATGAGTTCTACCCTGACATCTGATGGCGAGTCATGGTGGGTTATGGAAAAGAACTTCAGGGGATGATCTCATTTGCATAGGCACATCCACCCGCCTAGATGGTCACTTTGGCTGCTGTAGGAGCCCCAGTTTCTCTGTTATTGGAACAGGAAGTATAAACTGTTATTATCCTGATTATGTGAATCAAGGACAGTGGAGCTGAACTTGGTCTTTTGTTATGATGGAAGGACTCACCATCAACTAAGCAGCACTCGCTAGGCAAGGGTCATGGGTTCCCAAGCCCAGTGAATTGAGGTCAGTCTCTCTCTTTTTGGAATATCAGAGTTAGTTTTGATTCTACTAGAAGTTTAGTTACAGGCTGTTGAGCTGAATTCACTTTGGGTTAATGGTGCACCAGCACTGAGGCTCCCCTACTACAAGCTGAAATCACTAAAGAGCTAAAATTACTAAGAGCTGAAGTCATTGAGTGTTGTGTTAAGTAGGGGCGGGGGGGGGGGCTGAAGATATATTGTGGAGCAGTTTGTAGGACAGCAGGAGTGGCTCATGGGATGGCTGGTGGAGCGGAGCAGCTGGCAGAGCAGAGCAATTTGTGGGATGGCTAGTGGAGCAGAGCAGAGTGGAGCCCCATGGAGAGGTTGGGTCGTTGGCTTTGGATCATGTAAGGTGTCCCTTAACCCCCAACCCCCCATTTCCAACCAGGTTGGGAGGTAAAACTCTGCAGATAAACTTTCAAACTCTGGGGCTGCACTGACCAAGGATGGAGACTTTTGGGTTGTTGGACTTTTGGAACTTCGGGTGACTTTTGGGTTGCTGGACTCAAGAACCAAAGGGAAAGGACACGGTCCAATTTGCTTGGGATGCGTTTTGGCTCATGGGTTGTGTTATGAACCCTGTTGATGGTGTTTCCCCAACATAATGCCACCTTGTTTCTCTCCCTTATTAAAAGGCTTTCGTTGCACTCAGACTCTGTGCTTGCGAGAGGGGAAGTATTGCCTCTTAGAGGCACCCATCGAGGGTGGTATATATTTGTCCCAGGTCACTGGGTGGGGGCTCAAACTGGTTTTGCATTGTGTTATTGGAATGGAACCCCTAGATACTGAACCCGGCTCTTGTTGCTGCCAACTCTGATAGGTAGAAGGGTTACATTTGTAGCTGACAAAAGACTACAGGAAAACAGAAGCTGGTGCTTACCAGAAGCCCGAAGGGAGGAGGCCTTTGTTTTCATCTCCAAGAGGGCCGGGGGGGGGGGCTATAGATCTTTCTTTACAGCTGCAAGCTTCATCATGGACAACTTCAGAAGAAAGATCTTTCCTACTTGCCAATAAATGCTCAAGAAACCATTCCTAATTATTCTGAATGCGGTAAGAAACCAAGATTTGTTTGACTGACAGCTCAGAAACTTCCAGAGGAACAAATTAAATGTTTGTGATGTCTGCAAACTCATTTTTGACTGAACCCAAAGACGATAAGGACAATGCCCAGTTAGAATGGATGCGATCCACTGTGCTGTCAAATTTCAAGAAAGAAACTGATTTTCTATAAGCACCTGCCAAGTGACAGCTCCCCTGAGCCATGTCAGAAGGTTGGCATTTGTGTAAACCTCATTGGAAGCACTTATATTGTGAAGAGACCTTTTGTGGTAAGAATCTCAACAACTCAAACCACTGCAGTTGCCTAACAGACTCACACCATAACACCACTGATGATAAAGTTGCATGCTTATTGATCCTTCTTTCACTAACAAGAAACCTCATTTCTCTTTTCATAGAATCATAGAATATCACAGTTAGAAGGGACCTCAAGAGGTCATCCAGTCCAACCCCCTGCTCAAAGCAGGACTAATCCCCAATTTTTTTTTTGCCCCAGATCCCTAAATGGCCCCCTCAAGGATTGAGTTCACAATCCTGGGTTTAGCAGGCCAATGCTCAAACCACTGAGCTATTCCTCCCCTCTATGGTGAAAGCGCTGAGTGTGCTCACTGTGCTCTATCAACAAAAAAATAGTGACCTGTGCATGGCTCTCTAATTAAACTCCTGTTGACAGTCACAAACAAATTACATGTGGCCCTCAGTCTTCAAGCAAATTAACAACATCTCCCTGGGTGCCCAACCAAGGTTGAAAACTATTGACTATGTGGAACATAAATGTCTCGGTCAGGTAGTGTCCCAGGCCTGTTCCCTGTGAAGATTTTTTGAAATGGCAGCCTTTAGGCAGCAGTCAGAAGAGAATCAACAAGAACAAAGGATAGAAAGAAGCCTCTTTTAATTCCTTCTGCTATTAAGGGTCCCCATCAGAGGCTTTCTCTGAAAATGGCAGAGAGATTTCTCCCCTTCACTTCAATGCTGGCCTCTCAGAAAGGCTTTTGGAACATGTGAGGATTTCTATACAGGAACAGAGGATTTGCTCTCTTCTCGAACTGTGTGGGAGTCAGTCCGCTCAGCAGGCAGAACGAGCAGCAGTTATTAGTTCGCTGAGGGAAGACAAAGGGTCCTGCTCTAAGTTTACTGTAGTCTTGGATTTGGATTGGGTGTTCGGGGGAGCTGTGCTGATGCTGACCTGGTGGGAACAGATGGAGTATCGGGCAGGGATGGAGGAGAAATACAGTTCAGCACTATATGGCAAATGCTGGATGATATTTTGAAAGAGTAGCTATAATAAAAATGCAAGTGTATAGAAAGAAAGGGCAGTTGGTAAAAGGAAGTCAGGAAGCAGATTTGGCAGCCAAAGATGCAGTGGTAACTGGACAACCCTAGTGGCAGGACTCTGCTTTAGAAGCTGTTCCAGCAGCACTGGTCACCAAGGCCAGCAGCAATCGATACAAGCTAAGGCAGGGTGATTGCAGAGCATCCAGCAGCAGGAGTCAGAGTTAGGTCCGCTAGGGAAGGAAGCTTAAAGCCTGGGATTAAAGGTGGATGGTCAGGAGTTAATACTAGAGCAGGGGCTCTGAGTGTAAAGTCAGAAGATGATTTGGTATGGGTCGTACCAAGGGATACGCAGAAAGACCTCTTGACATGAGAATATGGATCTACTATGGGTGGTCACCCTAAACAGAAGGAGGCCTAGGAAAGATTGATGAAAATAAGATCGTGGTCCAGATGGGAACAGGATTTGAATGAACAGTTTAATTCTTGCCTTATTTGTGCTAGATAAATCCTTCAAATATAAAATACAGAGGGGCACTCATGAGACAGGCTTCCAGGAGACCCTAGGAAAGGACCCAGATCAGTTACACTGGGGAACAACCCTTAACCCCCTGAGGGAACAAATACATACTAGTTGTAGTGGACATATTCTCACACTGGGTGGAGACATTCCCAACTAAACATATGACTGCATTGACAAGAGCTAAACAACTATTCCATCAGTTGTTCAGTCGTTGAAGGGGTTCCTAACGTAATTGATTCAGACAATAGTAATGGATTTGTGGATCAGTGGTCACAAAAGTGTGCACACTGCTGGACATTGATCAGAAATTATGCATTGCTTATAATCCTGAAGCAATGGGGCAAATGGAAAGAATGAGTAGAACCATTAAAACTGAACTCCAGAAGGGAGTAAACAATGTGGGTAGTAATTGGGATGAAATATTGTGACTGGTCTTTATGCGCATCAGAGCAAGAGAATGTAGATCTATGGGGTTTTCCCCATAAGAGGCCTTGTTGCAGAGACCAATGAGATTGCGGGAGAATATGATGAACTCTCGACCAGGCCATCTGACTACCGTAGCCTTGTCAGAAGCCTGGGTACAGGACTTGCAGAAGTAAAATTTACAGGTGCAAAAAAATGTGGTACCTATGACATTGTCAAACCAGGTGCTAGCTCATGTCAAAAGCCCAGGGCAAATGCATAGCTGGAAACCAGTCTGGCTCACCTGGGGGTAAGTATAATTAAAATAGATGTTAGTGTTATAAGAATGTGTTTAGTGTTTATGGAATGCTTGTAGGATGCTGCATATATTAATCCTACTTATAATATCTGTATCCCGTGGTATAAAGTTATATTGAGTGTTTGCATTGTAAACCTCTGTCATTGTGTAACTCACCAAACAGGAAAGGAAGCATTAATTTAGGTGAAGTGCTCATCCTGCACACAAGGTGGACCACTGAAGGCAAATGACGCTTTGGTAGCATCAAAGGACAGACACCTTGTGGATTGCATTCCTCACTCCCTCCAGGAAGGGGAAGCCTGCGTATGTTCTCATCCCATCAGCTTGGATTCTGGAGATAAAAATCCTGACAAGGAGACACTGGGATCTTCATGCTGTCTGGACTCTGAGGGGCAAAGTTTCCTAAACAAAAGCAAGAGACTCCCACTCTGCTTGATATGAGTCAGCCCTAAAGGCCATATAGAGGTGCTTATTCATAGATTCATAGATACTAAGGTCAGAAGGGACCATTCTGATCATCTAGTCCGACCTCCCGCACAGCGCAGGCCACAGAATCTCACCCACCCACTCCTACGAAAAACCTCACCTATGTCTGAGCTATTGAAGTCCTCAAATCATGGTTTAAAGACTTCAAGGAGCAGAGAAGCCTCCCTCAAGTCACCCATGCCCCATGCTACAGAGGAAGGCGAAAAACCTCCAGGGCCTTTCCAATCTGCCACTTATATTACAGACACTTATATTGCCTTTTTTAAATCTAAGACTGTAACTCATTTGTGTGCGTATGTTTCCTGTTTTAACCTTATAAATAGCTCTAATTTATTTTCTTATTTAATAAATTTTCAGTTAGTTGATTACAGGGTTGGCTACAGGCATTGTCTTTGGTTTGAGATCTAAGTACAAATGACCTGGGGTAAGTGACCGGTCCTTTAGGACTGGGAGTAACCTGACTATTGTTGTGATTTTTTGTGTAAAGTGACCATCTATCACATAGTCCAGCTTGCTTGGGTGTCAAGCTAGACTGGAATGCCCATGGTAAGACTGGTATAGTGCTTTAGGAGTTCACACTTGTTACTGGGTTGGTGACATATAATTATAGAACGTACAACCTGCCTGGGGTCTCTGTCCAGCTTTTCGACAGTCTGCCCTGAGCTTGACACTCACGATCGTGAGCCACTCCAGGCAGCATGATAGTGGCAACAGAGGAGGCGGAGACACAGAAGACCAAGGCATGGCTCAATTAAGACAACCAATTTAGTAAAAAGAAAAAAGGCCACATCTACACTACCCGCCGGATCGGCAGGTAGTGATCAATCTATCGGGGATCGATTTATCGCGACTAGTGTAGACGCAATAAATCGATACCTGATCGCTCTGCTGTTGACTCCGGAATTCCACCAGGACGAGAGGCAGAAGCAGAGTCGACGGGGGAGCAGCAGCCGTCGATTCCGCACCGCGAGGACGCGAAGTAAGTGATTCTAAGTCGATCTAAGATGCGTCAACTTCAGCTACACTATTCTCGTAGCTGAAGTTGCGTATCTTAGATCGATTTCCGCCCCCCACCCCCCGTAGACCAGGCCAAAGAGCAGTTGGTGCCCATTACCCAGCTCCTAGCCAAGCAATAGCAAATTGGGGACAAAGCCATACAGGCTCTGGAAACACCCATACCAGAGAGGTGAGTTTGCACCCCCAGTACATACAGTAAGTTTAGTATTAATGGGAGTTCAAATCATAACAACTGTTGTGGTCAAGGGAATGTGTTGCTGGATAATAAAATTTTAAAAGCGAGCACAGAGAAATGTGATGCAAATGAAACAAATGCTAACTTAAAAGAAAACAAAAAGGAGTGGAATGTAGGACTGGCTTAGCTGACATGAGCAGGCCCAAGTTAAGACATGACAAGCCTGAACAAGTAATTGCTGATCAAGCCCCAACAAGCAATTGCTAAAACAACTAACTATTGTGAATATGTTTATAATAATAAATAAGGGACAAAGAACCTAATTAAATATTGTTGGCATGTTTATAGTAAATAAAGTATGCAGGAACATCCTGAACTGAACCTTACTCAGTCTGCAAAGCAATTGACCTACACACAATCTTCAAAATGACAGGTTTCAGACTAGCAGCCGTGTTAGTCTGTATTCGCAAAAAGAAAAGGAGTACTTGTGGCACCTTAGAGACTAACAAATTTATTTGAGCATAAGCTTTCGTGAGCTACAGCTCACTTCATCGGATGCATTTGGTGGAAAATACAGAGGAGAGATTGATATACACACACAGAGAAAATGAAACAATGGGTTTTATCATACACACTGTAAGGAGAGTGATCACTTAAGATAAGCCATCACCAGCAGCGGGGGGGGGGGGAGGAGGACAAGCAAGGTGACAAGCAAGGTAGGCTATTTCCAGCAGTTAATTAATTGCAAATTAATTCAAGGATCTACAACCTATCCTGAAGGACGACCCATCACTCTCAAAGATCTTGGGAGACAGGCCAATCCTTGCTTACAGACAGCCCCCCAACCTGAAGCAAATACTCACCAGCAACCACACACCACACAACAGAACCACTAATCCAGGAACCTATCCTTGCAACAAAGCCCGTTGCCAACTCTGTCCACATATCTATTCAGGGGACACCATCATAGGATCTAATCACATCAGCCACACTATCAGAGGCTCGTTCACCTGCACATCTACCAATGTGATAGATGCCATCATGTCCCAGCAATGCCCTTCTGCTATGTACATTGGTCAAACTGGACAGTCTCTGCGTAAAAGAATAAATGGACACAAATCAGACGTCAAGAATTATAACATTCAAAAACCAGTCGGAGAACACTTCAATCTCTCCGGTCACTCGATTACAGACCTGAGGGTGGCTATCCTTCAACAAAAAAACTTCAAAAACAGACTCCAACGAGAGACTGCTGAATTGGAATTAATTTGCAAACTGGATACAATTAACTTAGGCTTGAATAGAGACTGGGAATGGATGAGTCATTTCACAAAGTAAAACTATTTCCGCATGTTATTTCTCCCCACCACCCCACACCCCACTGTTCCTCAGATATTCTTGTTAACTGCTGGAAATAGCCTACCTTGCTTGTCACCATGAAAGGTTTTCCTCCTTCC
Organism: Dermochelys coriacea; assembly: GCF_009764565.3. Classification (NCBI taxonomy): domain Eukaryota; kingdom Metazoa; phylum Chordata; order Testudines; family Dermochelyidae; genus Dermochelys; species Dermochelys coriacea. The sequence goes on along the minus strand of NC_050069.1, from coordinate 42,879,289 downwards.
CCCCCTCCGCCCCCCGCTGCTGGTGATGGCTTATCTTAAATGATCACTCTCCTTACAGTGTGTATGATAAAACCCATTGTTTCATGTTCTCTGTGTGTGTATATCAATCTCCCCTCTGTATTTTCCACTGAATGCATCCGATGAAGTGAGCTGTAGCTCACGAAAGCTTATGTTCAAATAAATTTGTTAGTCTCTAAGGTGCCAAAGTACTCCTTTTCTTTTTGCAATCTTCAAAGCGATTGGTCTTTATATGCAAGAAGTGTAAAGTAAATTGAGTAATGAGCTGGAGTCAAACTGAGTTTTTTGGATCCCCTAGAACAGGAAGAAGTGTTCTCCCAGAACTTGACAAGGTGTCCGAATGGAAAAGGTCTTGGAGAGAATCCCAATAGATTGTAGTTCACATCCTCTTCTTGAGTACTATTCAACCTCCTTATCTTCATTCAGATATCTCCATAAAACACACAGCTTCCACATTCATGCATTCACACGCATGTGAATTCCCCCTTATAATAGGTGATTTTAAAAAAACAACCTTCTCTCTTGCACTGTGTGTTCAGTCCAAGGTTTTCAAAAATGGCTGCCCAAAGTTAGACTTCTGAGTCCATATGCAGACACGTCAGAGGCTTCAATAGGAGCTGCTGAATGCTCAGCAGTTTTGAAAATCAAGCGATTTGTTTGGGTCCCTACATATAATCTTTGGAGCAGGAGTTCAGCTTTAGGCCACCCATTTTTGAAAACCTTGGCTTTTGAATTGAGTTTGTGTGCTTGAGGTATGTTGTAAATATCACAGGGCAAGGACTCTGGCACTTTCTCTCTCTCTAATGTGAGTATAGCGACCCCAGTGCACTGACAACATTCAAGTAATAATAATAATAATAATAATAACTAATAATTAATAATTGGGCCCAAGCATAAGGTTTGGATTTTGGATTTTAGATCTTAACTGACCCAAATTTGTGAGGAGCTGGGAATCCATGGTTTTGAAGTAGAAAAACCCATTCAGACCACTGATGCATGAGTTCCTTCGTTCTGCCTCCAACAGTGACTTTGTGCGTCAGAGGAAAATGGGGAAAAACATCATGGATTTTGCCACTGGGCAACACTGTACATAAGGGGGAAAATGCTTTCTGGACCACTGCAGACAATCAGTATGCACCCTGAAGCAAGAGATCTGATTACCTCAATATTAGCTTGCATAACTCCAAAGATGATTAATTACCAGATAATTACTCAGCCAGTTTTCAAATCCAGCCATGCTATTTGAATCAGTGACCTCCTGTAGTAGTGAATTCCACTGGTTGACTACATGCTGTGTGCAGTAATATTTCCTTTTATTTGTTCTCTATTAATTTACTGGTCATTAATTTCTAGCCTTTGGGAAACCAGAAATATCATGTGGAGGATCCACAACCACTTGTAGTTTTGCCACTGTGTGGAACAGAGAGATCCATTTAAATTAACTCTCAAGCTCGCTCAGCTTTGACATGAGCAGCAGGTGAGACAGGGCAGGTCAGAAATCAATAGGAAGAGCAAGAAGCAAGCAGGCAGGTATTAGCTGAGCAAATGAGGAACTGATAGAGAATCCCAGGGCTAAAGTTTGACCCCAGTTACATCAGCGTAAATCTGGAGTAACACAACTGAAATCAAAGTTACTTTGGAATTCCGGTGTAAATGAGATCAGAATTTGGCACCCAGTGTCTAAGCCCTGGGCTCCATACAGCTCTCACTGATGCCAAAGGGAATTTTGCAGTTCATAGATTCAGAGATTATAAAGCCAGGAGGACCACTCTGATAATGTAGTCTGACTTGCATAGCACAAGCCATAGGCCTTCCCCAAAATAAATCCTGCTTGAAGTAGTGCACGTCTTTTAGAAAACCGTGCAATCTTTCTTTTAAAATTGACGTTGATGGAGAATCCACCATGATCATAGGTAAATTGTTTCAGCGGTTAACTATCCTCACTAATAAACATAAAAAGAAAAGGAGGACTTGTGGCACCTTAGAGACTAACACATTTATTTGAGCATTTATTTAGTCTGTAAGGTGCCACAAGTCCTCCTTTTCTTTTTGCGGATACAGACTAACACGGCTGCTACTCTGAAAACTAATAAACATGTATGCCTTATTTCAAGTCTGAATTTCTCTAACTTCAACTTCCATCTATTAGATCTTGTTATACATTTGTCTGCTGGATTCAAGAGCCCATTACCAACTTCTTGTTACCCAAGTAGAAATTTAGGACTCATCTACACAGTGCTTTCATCCACACCAGATGGGTATGAATTCTAGTGTGCACTAGCATATTGCACACTAACTGACCCCTGTGCTACTTGTTGGCACACTCTCAAAGTTCCCTCGTGCATGTTATTGTAGTGCTGTTTCAAACACAGGCCAGTGAGTGCACAACACACTAGTACAGACTAAAATTTACATTCTTGTACAGACTAAAGCATCATGTAGACAAGCTCTTATAAACTGTGATCAAATCACCCTTAGACCATCCCTCTGTTAAATTGAATAGATTGAGCGCCTTGAGTATATCACTATAAGGCATGTTTTCCAATCTTTATATTTGAGTTCAGTGAAAATGGGATTGGGCCCGACCCCATTGTCCTACAAGTTTTCAAATGTTTCTTTAAAAAAAGACCAAAATCCCAGCAATTTTAGCAACATTTTCAAGTGGGGTTGACAATACTAAGAAAGGGCCACAAAGTTTAGTTTCAAATTCAAAGATTTCAAAGCTGAAGTACTTTGCCCCAGCTAAAATTGTAAATGTCCTTTGTATCTGTAACTGGTCCATTCACGTGTGTCACATAAATTCCTACTAAGAGTATCAGCCAGTCCCAGCTGTGGTAATGAATTTGATGGGTGGGAAATGGGAATGGAGATCATAAGAAGACCTGCCAGGACAGAAAGATTTCAGAGTAGCAGCCGTGTTAGTCTGTATTCGTAAAAAGAAAAGGAGTACTTGTGGCACCTTAGAGACTAACAAATTTATTTGAGCATAAGCTTTCGTGAGCTGTAGCCTCAAAGGTGCCACAAGTACTCCTTTTCTCAGGACAGAAAGAGAAGCAGTTGCAAGTGCTCTCACCAGAAATGCAAACACTTTGTCCTTGGTCTTTTCTTTCTTTTAATTGTCTGTGTATCATACAACAAGATGGATGCAAGGCATTCATATTTCAAATGGCATATGGCCTGAACTGGTACTGCTGATTTATGTAATAATGTTCTGTTACAAACCAGACAGTCTTGAAAAGGATATTACTGCTTCCCTCATTTCTACCAAGTCCCAAGTTTCATTTTTAACACATACTATTTTATTGCTGGTGTATTTTATACAAGACTTGTTTGATTTGCAAGAGTTGTTCTGAAAAGTTTTTTAAACAATTACCTTGCAAAACATTCTGTTATTCTGGGACATTTAATTGAAATGGCATCATCCTGTTTTAAAGCATTGCAGTGTTAAATAAACTTGACCTGTAGCACCAAAGCACTCATTTTTCTCCAGCTACGTCATACAATTGAAATGCATATGCACATATATAACAGTCTGGCTTCTCCAGCTGAAAGACGAAAGTCAACCCTATTTAAAAATAATTAGGACACTGCCTTTCCTCTTGAAAAATACACCAAAGTATGAATAACAAGGAGATTCTAACAAGATGAATGTTTCCATCTGAGTTGCCATAGGAAGATGAGATTGAGCTAGACAGATAGACAGTTTAAATGTACAATCGTGTTTACAAATCCTGTACCCATTCCTGGGCCTGCAGCAATCTGCTTGGCACCAGATTTGGTGTAATTTGGCTGGGGGGGAGAGGGTATGGGGTAGGCCTACCTGGTGGTGAACACATCCCCTATGTGTAATATAGGACTGAGTTTTCTGAGGGCATCTTACCAGTGGCGGCATGTCAGCCCAGGCAAGAGAGGCCCAGCCTAGCCGTGAATTCCCAAATGCAACCAAATACATGTTCCATATTCTTCTTGGTTTAACTGATACATGTATACAGATGTCAGGACAAATTGTGATTGGATTTAAATGGCATGACTCACTCGCTCCAGTAGCGAAGCGCAATGCCAGAAAGTTCAAAGAGTGTAGTGTTGCATGAGGCTCAAATCTTGGTATAGCTACTAGTGCTTCAAAAAGCTGCCTTGATACTACGGTGATTTACCATGCCCAGGAGTCCCTTGAAAAGGGTGTTGCTGTGGTAACCACCACTCGGTGAGGCTACAGCAGGACTGTAGGGGTTAAAGCCCAGGCTACAGGGGCGGAGGGGTTGCAGGGGGTGGGGTTGGGGCCTGTGCCCTACAACCTGCACCTCCTCGGCCCCCAACCCCATGAGGTGGGTCCCATGCATATGCACGAGGAACTGCCACAGAGCCCTAGAACCACCTCATGCTCTGCCACCTGCACATGCCTGGATAGCTCCAGCTCCCAGGTGCACCTGCTGCCACTTCGCTATCAGTAAGGTAAGCTTTTCATAGCTAGTGATTGAGACATTGGGCGGGGGTGGCAATGACTATGTGCTTTGTGCCTCACCTGTCAAAAGAGGTGTGAGCCGCCACTGCACCTTATGCAACAAGGGGTTGATCAATCGCCACATAGATCTCATGGGCCTGTCTTCTGCCCCCTCCCCCAGGCTGGGTGAAATGGGGGCCACACAGGGCTTGAGCAGCCTCCTCTGAGCAGCTTTCCAGCTGTCTCAAGGCCTGGGAGGGAGGATTTTTCCTTGCCCTTCCCCCCATGTAATGGAGATACCTAGTGGCTTCCTAAACCTAGCCCTTCATGCAGTTTTTTGGCTTAAAAGAAAAAAAGCAGCAGCAGCTCAGTGTAGTTACCCAAATCACATAGCTATGTTATGAGAACCAATAAAACTATTAGCTGCTGGCCCCGAGCCAAGAATCCATTAATGGCAGACTGGTATCTCTCCAGGAATGTAAAATGTTTTACTAAATAAACATTAAAGCAGGAAGCATTCAACTTCTGTCACTAGGTAAAACTCCAGTGTGGTTCTATCCCAAAGAGGAATAGCTAGGAGGTGGGCAAAGAAACTGTGTTTCACTGATAAAAAAAGCTCTTTAGTACCAGGAGGAACCAGCAAGACATATTTTACAATGTCTTACCAAGCATGATGTATGAGGTTTGATACTTTTATTGGATCAAGTCACTGGTGATAGGTGAAGGAGAGAAGAAATCTGTTCAGAAAGCAGGAGGGTTAGCCGCACTGAATAATACTTTGTAATTAAACTGCAGAATTTGGCACCTTTTCCTGGCTGTCAAAGCAAAAGTTGAAGGTTGATGGAAATGGAAGATTAAACCAAGAATTTGTTCTTTGGGGATCAGAGCAGTTTGCTTACATTGTTTCACGTGGGAAATGATCTAGAAAGGAAAATGTACAATAAATCAACAATCAGCTCCCTCAGAGTGTCAAACGTTCAGTAATATAAACACTCCAGAATGAAGTCCTGGAAGTGACAATGGGCCAGATACTCTTGTCTTCATTCGGGATTGTAAATTATTCCTCCCTGTGTCAGCCAGCAGCTTGGACCCTAAAGCGGAAAAAGATGGCAGAGGCAGTGTGACACCACCAGTGCCCTCCTTTGGGATTTGCTAGTGAAAAAGACCCCCCTAACTTTAGCTTAAAGTTTAAACTGGTGAAAAAGACCCTAGGGTCAAAAGAAAGGAAATTAAAATCCTTAGAGTCAGCATGGAGGCTACCTAAGCACACTTAATAGAACTACAGAAAGAATGCATGCCTCTAAACACAAGAGAAAATAGGAAGGCAAGAAAAAAATCATAAAGTTAACGGTAAGGTCCAAGAGGTTGTTCAAACCAAGCAGGTATCCTTCAGAAAATGGAAATTCAATCCTAGGCAAGGCAGTTGAAAGGAAAAGAAACTATGGCAGCTAATGTGTATAATGGTAATTACGAGGGCTAAGGGGCATTTTGAAAGACAATGAGGCAAAGACATAGAAATAAGTCACAAGGAATTTGTTAAGTTTATCTGAAGCAGGAAGCCTGCAAGAAAACAAGTGGATTCTCCAGACTGCGATGGGATGAAGGGAGCAATTAAGGAGGATAAGGTGATTGCCGAGAAGTGAAATAATTTCTGTTCCCCACTCTGACTGTTGAGGAGCTATCTACCCAAGATGTATACTTTTCAAGTCATAAAGCTGACTCACTGTCAGAGGCTGAGGTGTCCAAAGAGTCTGTGCTGGAACTAATTGACAAAATGAAGCAGGAAGCATTCAACTTCTGCCACGAGGCAAAACTCCAGTGTGGTTCTGGTAAGAAAAATGAGCAGCCTCTTGTTAAAATCAGCTATTATATGGCTACACAGACTGATAGAGGGTAGCAAATGTGGTACCTAGCTTGAAAAAAAGTGATCCTGGGAAATTACAGAGCAGTGAGCCTTACTTCAGCACCAGGTAAATTGTCTGAAACAATAATTACAGTGAGAATTCTTAGGCCCGATCTACACTGGGGGGCCTGATCTACACTGCACTGAATAACGTAGCTGAAGTTGACGTACTTAGATCTACTCACCGCGGTGTCTTCACTGCAGGAGATGTCCCATCGACTCCGCCTGAGCCTCTCACGCTGGTAGAGTACAAGAGTCACAGGAGAGCGCTCGGTGGTCGATTTATTGTGTCTAGACTAGACACGATAAATCATCCCCCACTGGACTGATCGCTGCCCCTCGATCCTGCGGGTAATGTAGACAAGCCCTTAGACTCTTAGGTCTGGTCTACACTTAAAACTTATACTTGTTGTAGGAGCAGCAGTGATCTGTATGCTCTGTATGACTATGCTATGTATAAGCCCTGTGCTCAAAAGGTCTGTTACACTCCCCTCTCCCCCCTTTTGTCTCCTCTCCCTCTTTGAATACCTGTGAAGTGGCTTTCCCCCTCCCTTCTGGAATGCTTGTGGAATGAATGGGCTGCTTCAGAAGAGCTCCAAGGTAGACAAGGTGTCTGGGACTCTACTTGGCCAAGTCATCTCTAATGGCAGGCCATGAGGAGCAGGTCCTTAAAAGGGAAAGTGGCCATGTGCTCAGGAGTGAACTCACAAGCTTGTACCTCCCAAAAAGGCCCTTCGCCCGGACCGGACCGCCTGGCCAGGGGTTCGCTGAGTTGCATTCCATCGTGCCTTGGGAAGACTTACCTTCATTGCACCATCCATTGCTGTGCTGAGGGACACTTACCCTGAAGGATCCTGACATCTCCAGTGCCGTGCCTGTCCTGGGAACATGAGTATGAGAGTGTGAGTGTGACCCCTCTCCCCTTTCTTTTGATCTTAGCTATCAATATAATAAACGTGCTGCTTTCTGCCAAACTCTGGTGGGTCATTAGTCCTCCCTAAGCTTACTAGCTGGCCCAATTTCAGGTAACAATAGCTATTATTTTGTTCCTAACACAGCTATGCTGGTATAAACCTTAGCAATGATGCACTTATCCCAGTATAAAACTGGTTTTGCCGATATAGAATCATAGACTCATAGGACTGGAAGGGACCTTGAGAGATCATCTCATCCAGTCCCCTGCACTCATGGCAGGACTAAGCATTATCTAGAGACCATTCTTGACAGGTGTTTGTCTAATCTGCTCTTAAAAATCTCCAATGATGGAGATTCCACAACCTCCCTAGGCAATTTATTCCAGTGCTTAATCACCCTGACAGTTAGAAAGTTTTTCCTAATGTCCAACCTAAACCTCTCTTGTTGCAATTTAGCCCCATTGCTTCTTGTCTTATCCTCAGAGGTTAAGAAGAACAATTCTTCTCCCTCCTCCTTGTAAAAACTTTTTATGTACTTGAAATCTGTGGAGTCTTCTCTTTTCCAGAATATATAAACCCAATTATTTTACTCTTCCTTCATAGGTCATGTTTTCTAGACCTTTCATCATTTTTGTTGCTCTTCTCTGGCCTTTCTCCAATTTGGCTACATCTTTCCTGAAATGTGGTGCCCAAAACTGTACACAATACTCCAGTTGAGGCCAAATCAGTGCGGGGTAGAGCGGAAAAATTACTTCTCGTGTCTTGCTTACAACACTCCTGCTAATACATCCCAGAATGATGTTCACTTTTTTTGCAACAGTGTTACACTCATATTTAGCTTGTGGTCCACTATGACCCCCAGATCCCTTTCCGCAGTACTCCTTCCTAGGCAGTCCTTTCCCATTTTGTATGTGTGCAACTAATTGTTCCTTCCTAAATGGAGTACTTTGCATTTGTCCTTATTTAATTTTATCCTATTTACTTCAGGCCATTTCTCCAGTTTGTCCAGATCATTTTGAATTTTAATCCTATCCCCCAAAGCACTTGCAACTCCTCCCAGCTTGATATCGTCCACAAACTTTATAAATTTACTCTCTATGCCATTATCTAAATCATTGATGAAGATATTCAACAGAACTAGACCCAAAACTGGTCCCTGCGGGACACTACTTGTTATGCCCTTCTAGTATGACTGTGAACCACTATGTCTCTCAGGGAACTGGTGTAAGTGTATTGGCAGAAGCATTTTAATACTAGTACAAGCTGTGTTTATACTAGGAGGGTTTGCTGGTATAGTTTTACCAGGATAGCTATGCCAGCAAAACTTTTCTAGGGCAGATCTATACTTAAAATGCTGCATCAGCACAGTTGCACTTGTGCAGCTGCACTGCTGTAGTGCTTAAGTGAAGACATTCCTACACCAATGGGAGAGCTTCTCCAGTTGGTGTAGTTAATCTACCTCCTGAGAGGCGGTAACTATGTCTAAGGGAGAAGCTCTCCTGTCAACATAACACTGTCTAAACAGGGGAGCGGGTTAGTATAAGTACCTTGCTTAGGGGTGTAGATTTTTCACACCCCTGAGTGATATGGTTATATCGATAAACATCTGTAGTGTAGACCTGGCCTAAGTGTATACAAGGCCTTATGGCTTGTCTACAAGGAGACACTCAGGAAAGTTAATCCAAATTAACTTTTAGAGTGGATTAGTTAAACTGTATTAAACAGAGGTGTTGTGAGAATGAACTAGTTAAAGGTCCAGAGCACTTTGAAGAGGACAAGCACTATGTGAGAGCTGAGTATTATTAGAAAGTTTGTGTTAATTACTTTACTATTAAATTTGACTTCTCAGTTTTCTATTTGTTACCTTTTATGTAGGATCCCTGTGTCCTTCCACCTTGGGAAGCCAAAGTGAATATTAGAATGATGACAACATAGGTGAGGTAATATCTTCTATTGGGCCAACTTCTGTTGATGAGAGAGACAAGCTTTCAAGCTAAACAGAGCTCTTCCTCAGGTCTGGGAAAGGTTCTCAGAGGGTTTGTCCACAGGGGGATAAAAAAACTGCAGCTGGCCCTGGTCATCTGATGAGGGCTCAAGGCCTTAGGCTCCGGGAGTGAAAAATTGCTTTGTAGAGGTTTGGGCTGGGGCCGAAGCCCAAGCTCTGGGACCCTGCGAGGGTGGAGGGCCCCAGAGTTTGGGCTCGAGCCCAAGTCCAAACCTCTACACTGCAATTTTTAGCTCCACAGCCCAAGCCCTTCAAGCCCAAGGCAGCTGATCCAGGTCAGCTGCAGCCCTGCCATAGGGCTTATATCCCTGCGTAGGGCTATGGCTACTCTATGGATCTTACAGTTGCACAGCTACGCCGCTGTAAGGTCTCCTGTGTAGCTGCTCTATGCCGGCCGGAGAGAGCTCTCCTGCCAGCATAATTAAACCACCCCCAATTAGCGGCGATAGCTATGTCAGCGAAAGATGCTCTCCAGCCGACATAGCACTGTCCACACCGGTGCTTTTGTCCGTGAAACTTATGTTTCTCAGAGGGGTGTTTTTCTCACACCCTTGACCGAAAAAAGTTTTGCCAACAAAAGTGCTAGTGTAGACAAAGCCTAAATGTACCCAGAGTGTCAGAGCTAATAGAAGGTGGAACAGATTGTTTTGCACACGTAGTTAACACATATTGTAAGAGACGATTCAAAGTGAAGTGGCCCATTAACACCTTTGCAGTCACAGGGCAGTGAGCAGGGCCATCCCTAGTGGGGTGTGGGGCCAGGGACAAATCAGCCTGTATGGGCCCCCCTTAATATTTTTTATACAGGTGAAATCTGGTGTGGGGAGGGGACCCCAGTGCTGGGGGGCGAGAGACAATGGAAAGTCACAGGGTGGCACCGGTGCTACAGGGGAGGGGGCCCCCTGTGCTAGGGCATCCCAGAAAAGGGAGGGGTCCAGGGCAGAAGGGCAGTGGATGGGTCAGCCTGGCACAGGCATGTTCCAGCGATGCTAGGATGCTGGCGGCCGGTGCAGTGGCGGTGACGTTGGGAGCTGGTGAGGTGGAGCCGGGCGGGCTGGGGTCGCTGCTGCCGCTGCCGGAGACTAAGTCTGAGCCCCACAATGCTGAGCAAGAAAAATAAATACAACTCGCGCTTCCCGTCGGTGAATGCAGGCCCAACCCCCGCTGCCAGCACCAGGGCCCCCGCTAAGCCTCCAGGCCAGTCTGGCCCGCCACACCTGTAACCCCACCCCACAGGCTGTCCTGGCCCCCCAGGCACCCCTAACGCAACCCCCCCCTCAGGCCAGCCTAGCACCCCCCCTCGCATGACACACACACACACTGAAGCACGGAGGCCCCCAAAGTGCAGAATCTGGAGCAGTCGCCCCTATTCGCCATACCCAAGGGACAATTCTGACAGTGGTTTACAGATTGTTGTAATAAGCCATAAGTCAAGTGACTTTACTGAGACCATGATTTTTAGTATCTAGCAGAATTATGAGTTTAAGCTCCCAGGCTTATCTTCTGAAGGTGTTGTACAGATTTCCTTTGAGGATGAGGACCGAGAGATGATTGCTTTGTGAAAAGTGATCGCGCCTGGATGGTAGGGTGTTTTTGTCTTTTATCATTTGTAGCTTGAAAGCTTGTCTCTTTCACCAACAGAAGGCGATCCAATAAAAGCTATTACTCACCTACCTTGTCTCTCTAATCTCCTGGGACTGACGACATGGCTACAATAGCACTGCAAACAATATATGAAAGAATAGGCATATTCCATGCCACTTGCATGGAACATCATATAGGAACATCCTTTTAACTTTAGAAAATGAAATAGAATCTTAAACAGTCCAAGGGCTACTGTTACAGATTTAATCTGGCAGAGAAGCATTTCCTAGCTTGAGATTTAAGGCATAGCTCCTTAGACAAACAGGTCTAGTTACTGAGGTAAGAACTCTTGATCCATCATGCAGCATATAGTGTCCCCTTGCATATAAAACCTAAGACAAAGACAGTCTGAATTATGTTACTCTTACTGCTCAAAAACATACAAATCTAGGGGGTCAGAATGTGCTTTGAAAACAATCACCTCTTACAGAGGCTATTCAAAGCTGCATTATCTTTAGGCACAATTTCTACAGAATCTACCTAGTGTACAGGGGAGTTCATGGGCCACACCATCTTTTAGGATGCAGGCCATTGTGGAGCTGGTTAGCACAGGGGATGGGCAGAGCCATGGTCCTATGTCCTCCCCAGACCTTTTTGAGAGGCAAAGCTTTAAAACACCTTTCTGTTCTCCTGATCCTTTGGTCTTCTGGTGGCTGCTTCAATCTCCAATGTAACGTAGCGCAGGCTCAGGGCTGCTGTAATTTATGGCCAGCTACCCAGAGCGCCAAGGGACTATTTTAAAAGCCCAGGATTCACAGGACATAAGGATGTCTTATCTACACCCTCCTTTCCCTAGACAGATCCCCTATGCTGAGGACAGGTAGGAGTTGTTATAAAGGCTGCTATGGCAGCTATATGACACAAGAGGATTCTCCTTCGCAGAGGGAATCCTACACTGGTCAATTAAGCCAGCTTTAAGGCTGCTTTGCATTATTAGAATGGCATAATGCAGCCTTAATGGGGCTGAGAATCTAACCCCAAGGATTCAATTCAGGCCATATTAAGTTTAAAGTGATGGCAAGTCATCTGGAAAGAGACATCAGAAAGACAGGCTAGAATGTGGGATTGGATGGAGGAAACGAGATCAGGAGTGGAAAGGCAAAGTAGCGGGTCATTGTGGATTTTTGTTGGTTAATTTCTTGTAGCTTTCATTCAGAAAGCTCTCTGTTCTTTCTGACCAGATTTCCATGTTTTGGTTCTTAATTTTGTTGGCTTCAGGCTATCGTGTGCTAAAGTTACTGCACACACTACACACAGAGGCCTAATTTTTCTGTTAACCGCAACGGAAGTGAAACCAAAGTCCAATTATGTTTCATCAGATTTTTTTTGATTTTGCAGATTTTTTCTCTGTATTGACTTTAGCCGTTTCAGCTCCTGCCTTTCATTTCACAATGCTACCATCTTTTGAAAATAAGTACCCAACCATTTTTCACCTCACAACGATATGAAAAAATATCAACCTCACCAGCAGAATAAGTACTGCACAACTGCTTGTTGAAAGGACAGGATATGACATACTAAACCGGAAAGTGGGAAAGGTAGTTGTTGCTATAGAAAGGCAGAAGAGGTAGTTGTTGCTATGGAAATGAGCATGGTTCCCACCACAATTTTGTCAGCCAGGCAGCTGACAGCAAGAGGCTGACAGTGGGAGCCACAGTGGGCAACCGGCCGGGCTGACAGTGGGAGCCCCAGCCATCAGCCACTGACAGCCAGGGCTCCCACTGTCAGCCCTGGGTGGCAGCTGGCTGGGGCCCTCATCGTCAGCTCCAGGGGGATGCCAGGTGGGGCTCCCACTGTCAGCTCTGGGGGGCTGGCGGTGCCCCTGCAAATGTTCCTCCACACATCCCCACTGGGGTGGCACAGCCCACAGTCTGAAAACCTCTGATCGAGTGGTCCATCAAGCCCAGATGCCTGTCTTCTGATAGTAGCCAGTGCCAGATGCTTCAGAGAGAATGCACAGAACAGGGTAATTATCAAGTGATCCATCCCTTGTCATCCAGTCTCACCTGTTGGCAGTTGGAGGTTTAGGGACACCCAGAGCATGGACTTGCTTCCTTGACGATCTTGGCTAATAGCCACTGATGGACCTATCCTCCATTAACTTATCTAAATATTTTTTGAACTCACTTATAGTTTTGGCCCTCACAACATCCCCTGCCAATGAGTTCCACAGATTGACTGTGTTGTGTAAAGTACTTCCTCTTATGTTTTAAACCTACTGCCTATTAATATCATCAGGTGATTCCAAGTTCTTGTGTTACATGAAGGAGTATTCATTGCCCTATTCACTTTCTCCACACCATTCATTATTTTATAGACCTCTATCATATTTCCCCCTTAATCATTTCTTTTCTAAATTGAACAGTTCCTGTCTTTTTAATCTCTCCTACTACAGGAGCTGTTTCATATTCCTAATTATTTTTGTTGCCCTTCTTTGTACCTTTTCCACTTTTAATATATCTTTTCTGTGATGGAGCCATAAGAACTGCATGCAGTATTCAAGGTGTGAGCGTAACATGGATTTATATAGTGGAATAATGGTTTTTTCTGCTTTATTACCTATCCCTTTCCTAATGGTTCCTAACATTCTGTTTGCTTTTTTGACTGCCACTGCACATTGAGTGGATGTTTTCAGAGAACTATCCACAATGACTCCAAGATCTCTTTCTTGAGTGGTAACAATAATTTAGACCTTATCATTTTGTATGTATAGTTGGGATTGTTTTTTCCAATGTGTATTACATTGTACTTATCAACATGGAATTTCATCTGTCATTTTGTCTCCCAGGCCCCAAGTTTAGCAAGATCCCTTTGTAACTCTTCACAGTCAGCGTTGGACATAACTATCTTGAGTAATTTTATATCATGTGCAAATTTTGAGAACCTCACTATTTACCCCTTTTCCACACCATTTATGAATATGTTGAATAGCGCTGGTCCCAGTACAGATGCTTGGGAGACCCTCTAATTTGCCTCTCTCCATTATGAAAACTGACCATTTATTCCTACCCTTTGTTTTCTATCTTTCAGCTAGTTAATGATCCATGAGAGGAGCTTTCTTCTTATCTGGTGACTGCATAGCTTGCTTAAGAACCTTTGGTGTGGGGCCTTGTCAAAGGCCTTCTAAAGACCAAGTACACTATATCCATTGGATCATCTTTGCCCACATGCTTGTTGACACATTCAAAAAATTCTAGTAGATTGATGAGGCATGATTTTCCTTTACAAAAACTGCATTGACTTTTCCCCAGCATATAGTGTTTAATCTATGTGTCTGATAATTCTATTCTTTACTGCAGTTTCAACCAATTTGCTTGGTACCGAAGTTAGGCTTACCAGCTTGTAATTGCCAGGATCGTCTCTGGAGTCTTTTTTTAAAATCAACGTTACATTAACTATCCTCCAGTCATCTGGTATAGAGACCGGTTTAAGTGATAGGCTACATACCACAGTTAGTAGCTCTATAATTTCATATGTGAGTTCCTTCAGAACTCTTGGATGAATACCATCTGGTCCTGGTGACTTATTATTTTTTAATTTATCAATTTGTTCCAAAACCTCCTCTACTGATATCTTAGTCTGGGACAGTTCCTCACCTTTGTTAACTAAAAAGAATAGCTTGGGTGTGGTAATCTCCCCCATATCCTATTCACATGAAGACCAATTAAAAGAATTAATTTAGCTTCTCTACAATGGCCTTGTCTTCCTGGAATGCTCCTTTAGCACCTCAATCATCCCACTGACTGTTTGGCAGGTGTACACCTGCTTCTGGTGAATTTAAAAAATATATATTGTTAGTTTTTGTGCCCTTAGCTAGTTGTGCTTCATATTCTTTTTTGGCCTGCCTAATTATACTTTTACACGTGACTTGCCAGAGTTTGTGCTCCTTTCTATTTTCCTCAGTAGGATTTGACTTCCAATTTTTTAAGGATGCCTTTTTGCCTTTAACTGCCTCTTTTACTCTGCTGTTTAGCCATGGTGGCATTTTTTGGATCTCTTACTCTTTTGGGCGGCTGCGGGAGATATACATATAGTTTGAACCTCTATTCTGGCATTTTTAAATAGTCTCCAGGAAGTCTGCAGGTATTTCACCCTTATGACTGGTCCTTTTAATTTTCATTTAACTAGCCTCCTCTTGTTTGTGTGATTCCCCTTTTTGAAGTAAAATGCTCCTGTGATGGGTTTCTTTGACAGTTTTCTTCCTATGAGGATGTTAAATTTAAGTTCATTATAGTTGCTACTACCGAGTGATTCAGCTATAGTCACATCTTGGACCAGATCCTGTGCGTTACTTAAGCCTATATCAAGAATTGCCTCTCCCCTTGTGAGTTCCAGGACTAGCTGCTCCAAGAAGCAGTCATTTATGGTTTTATCTCTGCATCCTGTCCTGAGGTGAAATATATCCAGTCAATATGAGAATAGCTGAAATCCCCCATTACTATTGTTTTCTGCCTTTGTAGCCACTCTAGTCTCCCTGAGCATTTCACAATCACCATCACCATCCTAGCCAGGTGGCTGATAGCATATTCCTACTGCTATAGAGGTGCTTCACAGAAATCTCAGCTCAGGGGACAGAGGGGAAATGATGATTTTACACGACCTTTGAACCTGCAGGATTTTGGGTCCTGACAGGGCTGTGCCTCACCTCTGTAAATTACAGCAGCCCTGTGGCCACTCCCTCATACATCCCAGACATACACCTTCATGCTTGGGCACCACCCATCACACCCCTATACCAGAGCCATTCCTACGGCCATTCCACCAACTTTATGCCACATAGAGAACTCTCTTGCACTAAGGATATTCCCCTGGAGCCAGTTAAACCGGCTTTGTGGTCCCTCTGCATTGGCTGGATGCCTTAAATGGGGCACAACAGATCTAAAGATCAGATTTTATGTCTTCAGTAGACATGATGCCTCCCTCTATTTCCCGTCTGTTTTATAATGCTATAATTCAGCCTTTTGTATCACTTGAATGAAGGAGGATTTAGAAATGGAAAAGAAAAGGATCTCTTTTCAAAAGGTTTGCAAATGATGTAGGAGTAAGTATTGGCCTGGGACCCAATAGCTACACATAGATAATTAGTGCATGCAGCTGATCCAACATACTAATGAGTGATGACTTAAGAATCCAAAGGTAACATAGTCCCTTTCTATTCAGTAACGATAATATTGTCTCTTTGGTTTCCACATATGGGCCAGCAATTACACTTGTGTGACCTTTCAAAATTAGTGGAATTTTTAGTGAAATACGCAGGCAGCAAAATATTCATGATTGTGAAGTTATTGTGGGCTATAAAATATTATTTGCTTATCACAAACATATGATTCAAGACAGACATAGATGTCAGAAACTTGGCTTGCATACCCACTGTTCACATCAATACACTGTCTCTATTATTCAAAAGGAACATTTGTTCTACTTAAAAAACATAGCCAGAGCCATTTTGGGGTGTACAAAAATTCAGCTCTATTTATCTATTTGTATTTTTTCCCTAGCACTGTGGCATCTCAGTGCCCGAGTTCAGATTACTCCTTCATTTCAAATGATTTCCTCAAGTGACAGATCCTTTTCCTGTCTCACAGCACTGTTGTGGAGTTTTCCCTGGTGACAGGCACAAGCAAAGGACAGATTAGAATTACCTACCTTTGCACTTATTTTGTTCTTTCCAGCTTAAGATCTCAAAGTTCTCTGGGTGAAAATCACCTCCAGGCTGAGGAACAGCACAAAGCCTATTTATTAATTAAGCCCCACAAAAATTCTTCAAAACAAGACTTACAAGGGACTTCAGTGATACATATGCCTTGTGTGCTGGCTTCCTGCACCATTAGGAATATTATGTATTGCCTCCTGATTATCCCAGAAAGAAGCACTGGGAGCCATTTTGAAACATATCCTATTCAAAATACAAATCTTATGATGGCCAAAGTTTTCAAAAGGGATTTTTGAGAGACCAACTTGAGACACCTTAATGTGTCCTTATTTCCAGCAAGTCTTGAGCACCCACCTTCTAAAAACCAGGTCTCTGTAATGTGTCTCCAGTTGGGCACCCAAAAACTGAGGCATCCAAAATTACTAGTCCCTTTTGAAAATCTTGGCTGAGCTTGGGTGTAGTTTGCTATGAGGCTGTGAAGGTTTTAGTATCCTGTGTGTTATGCTTAAGAACCCCTTCCTCCTTTTGTGCAGCATTCAACAGCTTTTTTTTTTCTTTCATGGATGTTCTGTGTTGTAATAGAGTAGTTCTAAACACTATGCTCTCTCATTGAGGCCTTACTTTTGTTCTGTCGTGTGGCTGTTTTCTTTACTCTGAAATAGAAGTCATTTAGTCATTAGGCAGAGGGGACCTGTTTTCCTTTTCACACATGGCAACAGCAGTAGCAGCATGGTCCTTGGTAATTTTCATCTTCAGAGAACATTACACGGTCATCTTCACAGCAGCCCTTTCAGGTAGGCAAGCAAACTCCCCGCTTTACAGACGGCAAAACCAAGGCAGAGGTGTTGCCTGACTTACCCAGAAGCAGAAAGCGAGTCACTGTCAGAGCAGAGATTAAAACCCAGGTTTTCCTGCTCCCAGCCCTGTGCTCACACCTCTAGAGAAAGGGACAGATTATCAGATGAAACATGGCCTAGTTATGCCACTCAAAGGATCCAGTATGAAGGACCCAGATTTTGGCTGCAAAAGCAAACAGCTAGCAGGGAATGCCGGTAGTGTCATCTCCACTCAGTGGAGGAGGCATGTTGGGGAACGGCAGAGGCCTGTGGGAAGGGAGAGGGAAAGAGGCATGGCCAGGCTCTGCCATGCTATGCCTGTACTCCACTGGCCTCACAAGGGCCAGGACCAGAACAGACGCACGGAGCTGTAACCAGCTCCCTAATCCAGTGGTCCTCAAACTGTGGGTCGCAACCCTGTTTTAATGGGGTCACCAGGGCTGGTGTTTGACTTGCTGGGGCCCGAGGCCAAAGCTGAAGTTTGAGCCCTACTGCCCGGCGATGAAGTCAAAGTCTGAGCCCCACCACCCAGCAGAGCTACCCCTAGCTATTCTGGGGCCCTACGCAGCCCCCCCCATGGGGGGGCAGGCCTCTGTGTGGGGTGGGACTGGCCCCAGGCCTCCACAGGGGAGGCGGGGCTGGCTTG
This sequence comes from Dermochelys coriacea, assembly GCF_009764565.3. Taxonomy (NCBI): domain Eukaryota; kingdom Metazoa; phylum Chordata; order Testudines; family Dermochelyidae; genus Dermochelys; species Dermochelys coriacea. Next base: position 42,861,229 of record NC_050069.1, on the reverse strand, counting down.
GGGGGCGGGGGGAACCTCCCCCCAGCATTCACCGGCAGCGTGGCTGGGGCCGGGCTGCTGCACTTCCTGCCACTGGTGAGTGCAGGCCGAGCCCTGCTGCAGTCCTTGGGGGAGTGGGGGGAAATTTCCTGGTGCCCTACGCAGCTGCGCACTTTGCGTATGGGTAAGGACGGCCCTACCACCTAGGACCAAAGCCCAAGGGCTTTAGCCCAGGGCAATGGGACTCAGGCTTCAGCTTTGCCCCCCCCCCCCCCGCTCAGGGCAGCGGGGCTCAGGCATATTGCGCTTCAATCCTCCCTCCTGGATCATGTAGTAATTTTTGTTGTCAGAAGGGGCTCACAGTGCAATGAAGTTTGAGAACCCCTGCCTTAATCCCCTCTCCTGTGTTAAATGGAGTTCAGCCACAGAAGTGAACCTGGCCCTGAAGCTGAGCAGATAATGCCCAACAAATTTAATAGACACATTTCACCTCTTTTTCAGATTACTGAACATCTTTAAGCAATCACAATTCCCTCAAATTTACTCAGCTTTATTTCACTGTCTTTTTTGTGTGTGTCTGTGTGTGTTTGGCTTGATGACAAATATTTGCTGTTGGATCTCTGTGGCTGAGCTGTGATTGGTCAGATAAGTCATATGAAATTGTTTCTTTTCCCTGATTAGTTGGAAGTGAAATCCCTTTTAGCATAGACACCTGCATGTAGTATATTTAAAATGTGGCTCCCATTAATACTTATACATGCAACTTTGGCATTAGCTTTCTGTGCATCCATATCTGTGCCTATTGAACTCAAACATTGCAATATTCACAGCTAGCAAACACAAAAGGGGCAGGAACATGGTTATAGTGACTTCATTACAAATTTCAAATGACTAGTCAGAGAAAACATTTTGCATTATTCACCCCAGTACACAGACAAGGTCTCTCTTTGTGTAAATGTTCTAATAAGACCCTTTATAAATATTCATTATTGTTGTGATATTGCTTACAGTGAGATACATTGCAGGATATCAGTGACAGAGAAATACCAACAGTTTCTTCAAAGAAATCTCACAATATAGAGCCATCTGACTCTGTCCCGCCAAGTCACAAACATATTTCTCCAACCTCTGCTTTCTACTGCCTCTTTGAATATGTGGAGACAATGGAACAATTGCACCATGCAAGCTATTTCAAGTTAAGTCAAATAATTGCCATGACAGTATGCAGCAGAAGCCAGCGTACCCAATGCATTAGTATTTTATTTATTAATTGATATGCATAGTCAATGTGTGCTTGCCCTGAGGAATTTATGGTCTATGGCCTCGATCCTGCAATTGTTTCCACCTGAGCGGATCCATGTGTCCGCATGCAACTTTGAAATTTACTTTCTGCAACGTGGACCTCAATAGGTCAACGCACTATTCTGGTTGTAGATCAGAACTCCTAACCATGGAGTTATTTAAAAGAATGCTTTTAATTCCAAAAATATCAGTTTCCATTCATTCAAAAAGTTTCACAATTTCTTTTATTTATTTTTTTTAATCTAAATGTTTTTCAAAACAAAATGAAAATTTTTAGTTTGTTTTTAAAAAATTGTTTCAAATGTTTGGGTTTTTTCCTCTCTTTCTTGGCTTTTTTACTTTGTCCAGGGGAAAAAAACCTGGGGAGGGAAGAGTTAAGAAGTGAGAGAAAGTGGGATTTTTGTCTCATCATGTTGCATGAAAATTTCCCCCAAAAACTCTGCCTTTTTTCATTTGAAGTTTTGTCAAAAGTTAATTTCAACAATGCCATTTTTTTCCACAAAATTTGTTCTTATCAAAACCGCATTTTTTTCAATGAAAATTTTTTTTCAAAGTAAGACATTTTGACCAGTTCTACTTAAAACCACAGATACTGAAAAGACAAAGTGCATTGGGAAACCAAGTCTTTTTAACTTGTGAGGTTATGATTTTTTTTATCATCTCCATCATTTTCCCAGCATGATGCTGTGGGGGAGGAATCTGATTGACATGAGCTAATGTTGTCCGGCCTCTTGAACAAAATGCATTTTTAGTAGTGATTTGAATGAGGAGAGATGTGGGGACTGGCGTATGGGGAATGAAGGGTCAGTCTATGCGTGAGGTTAGTATGAAGAAAGGCACAAAACTGGGAGTGGGAGAGGAAATAAAGAGGTTGAGAAGGCTGATGTCATTGGCAGAGCAAAGGAGAATGCAGTAAGGAACAATATGCAAGATGCAGGCAGGGCAGGAGCTGTCCGGAGCTTTGAAGGCCAGGAAGAGAAGTTTAGTATTAATACAATATGGAAGCAAGAGCAAGGGGAGGGAGTAGAAGGGGAAACTGACATGGTCTGAGTAATGTAGCAGCTGCCCTTTGGCTGGAGTGGAGCAACATTGTAATCTGGGGGAGCAAAGAAGAGGTCATCTGGCAGGTGATGGTGAGGGTATGGAAAGACATGGATCACATTATGTCAGCACCTTACAATTGTTTTATTATTTCAAAGCAGTCAGAAGAAGGGAGTTACTCATGAGTCTGACCACTAGGTATTTAGCAACCCATAGAAGAACCCATAGAAGAAACCTCATGCACAGCCTAACTCTGACTGGCATAAGTCATAGGATGATGATTAATACAGCCTAAGGCACATAACAGCTCACGTGTAAAGGAGACCGCTTTCTTGTTGGGATATCTCTCCTGTTCATGTGAGGCCCATACAGGCACAATGCAGGGAAGGCAGTAAGCAGCCTCCCCCACCTGACATGGGCCATCTAAGAGCCAGCCAAGATCGCAGCTCCTACACTCAGAAAGGCACTGGGCTGCTACCCAAATGCTCCCCACAGGTAGCACAGCATCCCAAATGGGCTGGGCAGCAGGTGGAGCATGGCTCTGTGCTCTTCCCCTAGAGCAGCCAGCAGAGCCGCAGGGCAGGGGAGGTGTATGCTGAACAAGTCAGTTTATGTCTTCCCCCAGGTCTTGAGGAGCTCTGGGAGATATCCTGCTTCGCTGAGGCCCGCCACTCTGCCCACAAGAGCGGGCTATGCTGCGGGCACAATCTAGCCCTTCAGCAATCGGCTCTTCTTTTCGGCTATCAGCAACAGATACAAGAGCTGTGATCACCAGCCCGAAGACTTTGCTTTAGCTTACAGCACATTCAGCACACATACTGTCTGACCTGTGAACATGTGTTTTAGGGTATAGCACTAACAGCAAAGGCTTTTCTCCTTGTGTCCTACAGTTGATGCCAAAGGGGTGCGTAATTTTGAACAGTGCTGTGAGAACAATGAGCTATGCTTAATCATTAAGTAATTTTAAACACCAGAAATGACCTGACTCTTACATCCTCTCCCTATTCTAGAAGTCTACCAGAATTCAGACCAGACACTTGGCTTTCCAAATTGATGGCAGGTATCCAGTTGGAGAAATGTGGTTACCTTTGAATTATGGCCTTTGCGTCAAACTATATCCTATTTCATTACATCATATTTTATCCCATCAGCACCGAACTTGACGCTGCACCAAGCAATGAGCTTTGAAAGTGAATTTTTGCACAGCTGCACACAAAACAAGAAATCTCTAGGCATAATGGGTAAGAACTGATATGCCTATATACTATGGGAAGACTTGATGTAATACAGACTGAGAGGTTCATAATCAATGACAAGTGAAACCTTATATTAGGATATACAGATAAAGCAGATTTCCATGCTCAAACTCATGATAATATCCTGAGAGTGAAGAGAGTTGGACAAAGAGATGGATGTATACACAGATACAAAACTGTAAAAATCATGATGTGTAACAGCACATTGTTCAGATTTTGTTCCTGGTACTGTAACTTTTTTAAGTATGGTAGAAGCCTGCTGTTGAGAGGACAGTGCAACACTAGATCAATACAAGAAGGATAAATGTTTCAGCAATTCTTAATACTGTACTACTGAGCAATATGGAAAAGGTCAGCAAGCTTTCATATGCCATAAAGATGGTTCCTCTGCAACCACTTTAATAGACTAACCACTAGGGCTGGTTAATAGTGGGTTGAGAGAAATGCCATTAAAAATACTGCTGAAATTTTGTTGTTTTTCATTAAAATTTCCAAATTTTCAAATTGTTCAGAGCAACTCTACAAGCCACATACTGACCACACCTGTTTTATCTCCTAATGGCATTAACCTTCTCCAAGGAAGCTCATTTCTGTTTAGGGGGAGTTGGAAGTCAAATCAAAAGTCAGCTATACTTCCAAAGGCCCTGAATGCTAAGCACCTCCACTTTCTTTTCTCACTCCCTTCCAAAACATTGCAGCCAGATCTGCTTTATGTTACACAGCTCTACAGCCTGTTATGTCAGTGATAACTTTGCTTTCATTGTTTTGCAGCAGACCACACACTTTGGCAGAGTTCAGGTACATCTCAGTTAGGAGGGCAGGGGAACCCTGGTCTAAAAGAATGAAAAGGGACAATGACTGAACAGTATTTAACTGGGGTAATAAAATGTCAGTCCTTATTAATGAAAATAATTTTGAATCTTCTTTGTGTTAGATATTACCAAGATGTTATAGGAAGATATTTTAAAGAATTCCAGTTCTAGCTGACAATGTTAATTTACTTTACACCAAAATAGAACAGGAGATGTAACATTTAAGTGGCCATGACATACCTGATACTGGAGCTGGTCTGGTAATGAAACAAATGGATTTGTGAATGAATTCATTAATAAACAACGCAAATTCAATTCAGTGCTGTTCCGAGGCTATACTGAAACAAATCTGTGACATGATCCATATAGAGTTTGCAGGATCTGGGCTACAGGTTGTAAGCAGGGACCATGTTTTCCTATGTGTTTGTACATTGCCTATCACAATAGGGCCCCAATTTCACCAGGAGTATATGGGTACTAGCACAGTACAAATAATAAATAAAACAACTGAACCAATTAATTTATAACCATTCATACCAGAAAAAAAATGTACAATACTTTGAAAAGTATCACAGATGTACCATATTGGTGGAATCAACTGCAGCAAACAAACAGTATCCTGCATAGCATATTCACTGCCCGGCTTGGATTATTAGTTTTGTAACTCATTAGATACTTGATATCAATGTCAGCAAAAGATCAAAGTCTGGAGGCTTCATTAAAAGTCATCAGACTAGCATAATATCATTTGTACTGTGGTGGCACCAAGAGACCTAACCCAAAATCAGGGCTCTATTGTGCAGTACAAAGAGCCCTTGCCCCTGAAGCGCTTAATAGCTAAATAGATGAAAAGAAGTACTGTTATCCCCATTTTACAGATGGGGAACTGAGACAGGGAGAGTTTAAGGTCTTTAGGGCCTAATGATGAAAACAGGTGCCTATGGAATTGTCAAAAGATCTCTGCACTGAACTCCCATTGCAATCAATGTCACGAGGTGCCTAGCTGCACCTTTAGGTGCCGTAAGAACTTTAAAAATCTAGCCCTATGTGATTTGACCAAGGTCATATACAGCTGAAAATTGAAACCAGAGCTGAGAACGGAAACCAAATTTCCCGAGTTCCCACCCAGAGCCTAAACCACAATCATTCCTCTCCCTTCTTTTGTTTTAGTATTTTTTCTACAAGACTAAACATACTGAAGTTCCTCAGAGACAAAAAATGATGGATTCTTAATTAACTGCTCAGAGACTGGTTTTGCAGGGTGAAAATGCTCCTCAGGGTCCTTTCATGACCTAGGGTCAGAGCTCACGGAGTCTGTAGCTAGCCCAGTAAAAGTGTGGAAACAGCTTTCAGGATATCTGTCTAGGAAGCTGAGCTGGATAAAAACTCCCCAAACTGTTTTTAGATGACCTGCTTCCAGGGAATGTGTTTTCGTCATACAAGTTAAAGTACTTGGGAGAACCATTTCCAACACTCAGGCAATATTTAGGGTGAGCAGACGTCCCGATATTATCATGACTGTCCTGATATTAGGGGCTTGGTCTTACATAGGCAACTCTACCCCCACCCCTGAAAATAAAGGCTCCCCATTTTTCACTATTGCTATCTGGTCTCCCTAACAATATTGTGTGCTAAAAGAATGACATATTTTAAATGAACCTATCAAATTGATCAGGGAAGGGGCAGACCAGCTGTTCCCTCTGTCATCTGACAGAGAGGCCAAGGATGGAGGCAAGGGAGGGGGAGATGTGGTGCCACATCTCCTCCCTCATAGTAAAAGAACAATTGGAATGTATTAGTGCTTATAATTGCTTTAACATTACAAAGAAATAGGGACCACAGATATCTGGAAATACAATATTAATGAGAGACTCCTACAATAAATGAGTATATTCCACACAACATGCATAAATTATCTTCTTATGAATATACTACAGCACCAGGGCCTATGTGCAATTAAATAAATTAGACTTTATTGAAATCCAATTTTTGTTGCCTAAGTTCTGTACCATTAATTCCCAAGTATAAATGTAGGTTATTCAAACCTCTCAAACTCCTGAGGCCTCAAATGGGCTTTTAAGACACAAAATGAGAGGCATAATAATAATACAATAAAATACTAATTAATAATAATAATAAATGTGAAATTTCACACTACCTGTGGTCAATTTGATAGCCTAAATAACATTTGGCCTAGTTTTGATCTCAGTTACATCAGTGTAAAACCCAACTATTCCACTGCTTTCAATAGACTTATACCTAACTGGTATAAGCATAAGGAAGAGAAAAATTGGGCCTATTGCCTACAGGCTTAATATCTTGATTCAGCTTTTCTGATGTAAACCACTTCCAACAATAAAAATGAATTCCCAGCAGGTCTGTGTGGGAGGGAGATAAAACTGGATCTAAAATGAGAAACATCCCTTGTAAGGCAAGAAAGTGTTTTGCAAGGTTTAAGAGTGTGATCCTCCACATGTTTAAGCCTCTGTACACTTTTATTATACAAATACCTCAGGTTTAAATGCTCTGTTACATAGCTAAGAATGAAAGGAGTTTCATTTTTTACAATGCTATTATACAATCAGTGTTTGATGAGTTGTCTAACATTTGCTAGTAACTGTTTCCACAGCCTATTAGATCCTGCTCCCTCTTCTGGCCAGAAGTGTAATAAAGAAACCATTGTCTCCCTCTAACTATGCTTTTGAACATGGGGAATTGAATATAGAAAAGAAAGTCCTTTGGCAGCACTCAGAGATATACTTCCATTCAATTATTGCATTAGGCGTTAATTTTCTCTGTACTAAAGGCTTTCGGGATTCATGTTAAAGAGCCCAGAAAACATCCACCAACAATGTCTGTCCAGCTCACTGGTTAATACTTTTTTTTTAGAAGGAGGAGAGGAGGGGAGAACGAAAATTTGTCAGCCTTGCTGTATTTTTGCACCTCCCCTCTTTGCCTTCTCAATTTCACAGAAAATTAAAGGGACACTTCAGAACTAAAAAGGAAATAAGCAGAAATGCAGTTCATTGGCAATAGGGGACTTACCAAAATGTGCCCAGAACATGTCATATGAATTACGGCATCCAAAACAGATGCATAAAAAGAATGAAAAAGTGGAGGTGGAGGGGGGATTTAGAACAAGGTGATAAGGTCCCAAATAATTACTCTATTACTTCTAACCAGCCTCCACAATGTCACTTCTGAGACATTCCAACAAATGCAGCATGCATGTTTACAATTAAGTTGCACCTAAATACTTTATATAAAGGATAATACTAAAAGCAAAATCCTTCTTATAATAAAGAGGTTAAGATGATTAGCATTGAAAAGTATACTGTATTTTTTTAGTTGGAACAATAACTGTCTGTACATCTGCTATTTTGTTTGCTAGTTAGACAATAACAATTGAAAGAGAAATAACTCATCATTTAAAAACTTCTGGAATGTGCTCTTTTTGTAGACTTTCAGGTTTGCATACAATGGTCATTTCCAGTTCATGGTGTCGTATTCCTTGCTCCTTTTTGGGTACAGACACTATTATATCCATTTACGATACAGATTTTTTTTCCACTTTGCCTTCCCTCAAGCCTGTAGTAGAAGACTGATCCACAGTAAAACACTCTTAAAAGAAAACGGTAGTAATTTAGCTCAGAGCAGCAATCAAAGTTCACAAGGGAAGGAACACCTCCACCTCTTGCCATATACAACCAGTGAACTGTATTTTGAAACGAACCTCTCATATTAAGGATGCTATTTCTGAATCTAATATTAGCAGGAAACATGTTTAAACATTAAACATTAATATTCTCTTGAGATGAAAGCATATTACAGCAGGACTCTTCTATTGGGCTTCTACCCTCCTGCTGTCAATAACTATGGGCCCAATCCTGCCCAATCTTTTATTCAAGCACGTTTCCAAATGAATGCAAGTTTGCCTGAGTAAAATGTGTCGAATAGGTCCTGTGATCAGATAGAAATGCCTCCTTCCATGAAAAGAACCTTGTTTGCAAATACATTTCACAGTTTCTACAAGGTGAGAAGTTCTTTCAACTCCTGTGCATACAGATTTAAGTTTTCTTTGAAAGGAATCATGCTAAATGCACAGTGGGCTACTGCTGTTGTCTGAACACAATGTCATAATAAGAGATTGGAATTCTTCTCTTATTGAAACAGTTACTCAGTGAATAGCTCTTCATTATCTAAGAGATAACCAGGAAAAAATTTAATAAATATTTTACGCATTGCATCAAAATAAATATCATTTATAAAACATCCAGTACTTATGCTTCTCATCATAATACAGTGTATAGAAATGTGTCCAATACAGATGATATTTACAAATGTTCGTCTGAATCTTTCCATTTAATGCATTCTTCCAGTTAATTACAGTTATATAAAATCATAATGTAGCTTCTCTCATAATAATACCAACAATGTATATTAAAGGTAAAACTAAAACTCTTATGAGAATACAGAAGGGTTTCAAGTAGGAAGAATGGCTTTGAATATTATATTTTAAGTGGTGTTTATTGGAACTTAACACTACATCATTTTAGAATTGCAGCCAATGTTTGAGAGGAATTTGTTATTACTTAACCAAACAATAGAACATATAAAAGCAAGCTGACTTTTTGAAAAAAAAAGTTTAATAATACAGTAATAGTTGTAGTATCGTCCAGTAAAAGTGTACTGTAAAAATGTTCTGAATATTAATTTACCTCAGATAATTTTAGAGTTGTAAATACTTGTATTATAGTGAGGTAGACAGTAAAAAAATCTCCATTATTAACACAGAATTTAAATCTTGCAATAATATTTTAAGGAAATGATATCTTTAAGGAAGAATGAAATATTTGATTAATGCTTAACTCTGTACAACTCAAATATAAACTTTAAAAAATATTAGAAATTATAACATTTCAAGTGCATATAATGTTTTGTACATTTAAAAAAGAAATGCATGTTGTTCACCTCCATTTTGCACTTTTCAGTCTGTTTAAATAAACAAATATTTACAGCTTTAATATGAACAACAGTGCATCCAAAGCAAAATGTGCATTTTAAATTATTGCTCCTGGTCGAGTCTTTTTATTATTATTAGCGTTTTATATTATTAATTAATTAATTAATATTATTATTATTCTCATCTTTTTTCACCAGTTTGAAGCTTTGTGAAACCAGATAAGCTAACAGCACTAGAATTCCGTGGGGGAAGTCTAAACCTATAAACATACAAGTTAAAAATAAAAACAAAAAGGTTTAGGCATGCTGAGAAGTGCACTTTTCTTGGGTAAAGCCTTGTTTCAGACTAAAGGTGGGAAGGAAACAAAAATCTTTATAAATGCTTTTTCCAGCACCATATTTCCATATAATACTGTTGCAGGTTGATATGGAATTTGTTAATTGAATAGTTACATGCTGTTTCTTGAAATTTAAAGGAGCTTCCATTCCAAATCACTCCTATTTGTGTTTTCTGTAACACTTTGCTCTTTTCACAGTTTTTCATTACTAAGCCTTAAAATATAACCGAACTGGTAATTACAATCTGGAACAATGTTTTTTTTGGGGGAGGGGGCCGTAGGCTATTTCTGGCTGGTAATTTTGCAGGAATGTGAAAGAGAGAGGGCAGAAACGAAATAACCCTTCTTAGGGAAACTTCAGAGGCAGGAGTCATTCTGCTCTCTGGCTTTGATTGTTTTTATACTTGGTAAATTGCCTTTACGCTTAAAGCAGGTACAGATCATCAGATAATTCTAAGGGGAAAGTCCTTGGAACCAAAAAACTTAATTGGGGACTTTTTTTTTTTTGCCTCCTCTGATTGCTAGTTCCATTACTCTCCCCATGCCAACCCATGAAAAGAGTCGTGCCTGTTGCTTTCCCTTAATCTTAAACGGGCTCAGTTTGAACAGGTGCCTGTCGCTGCATCTTGTATACACTGGGGAGAAACATCGACGGAGAAGGCGCAGCAAAATAATCCTTCTCTCTCCAGACTTGACTCCCACAACCGGATCTGGAGAGCGCTGGTTCCCATCAGATCTGAAGAAAGCTTTTGCAAAAAAGTGTCCCCCTCTTTCCTCCCCCTCCCACTGTCCTGCCTCCACTTCCACCCAGTTCTTTGAAGGGAGGGGTAGGCTTGAATCTCCTTGTGTGCAAAGCAGGATCTGGCAGGTGGGCTACGCAGTGCCAGCTTTCTCCTGAACACTGAGCAGCCCAGCTTGTCGGGTGAGGGGTCCATCGGGCTGGCTGGGTCAGGCACGGAGAAGGCAGTTAAAGCCCACCTTCTCCTCTGTCCTGTGGAGCTTCGCCAGAGGGGAAAGGGTTGGTTGGTGGCTGGTTTCCACGCTGGTTTCCAATGTGTCGAGAGCAGGGATACAGGGGAGACAGATGCACAAACTATTCCTCACCCATTCAAGCCTATCAAGTATGCAGATCACGCCAGCCGATGCATACGGGCCTCAGATCCGTGACTGTTTTCCAGGAGCACCCAACACGTGAGAATTCCCCTCCCGTCCCGTCCAACAGGTGAAGTTTCCGGGACCTGAGACTCCACCAGCCCTCTCCTGTCCTTTGAGTTCATTTATAGCTCCAAACCGCCGCGATCTGCCCCGGGGAGACCGGCCAAGCAGCCTGCTACCTGCAACCGCAGGACTCCACCACCATGTCTTCGTACTGCTTGTACACCACGTTGTTGCCCGCGTCTATGTAGAGGATGCTGATGGGGGTCAGTTTGGTGGGCACGCAGCAGCTGGGGGGCGTGGAGCTGGGGTCCATGGAGTTCATGAGGGTCTGGATGATGGCGTGGTTGGTGGGCTCCAGGTGGGATCTGAGCGGGAAGTCGCACACCCCCTCGCAGTGGTAGGCTTCGTACTCCAGCGGGGCGATAATCCAGTCGTCCCAGCCCAGCTCCTTAAAGTTCACGTGCAGGGGCTTTTTGCTGCACCTGAGCCGGGACTTCTTGCCGTGCCTCTTGCCGTGGCGGCTGGCGAAGGCGGCCCGCCTCTTCCGCCGCGTCTTGAACTGCTGCTGGGTCTCCTGCGGCACGCGCCGCGGCGGGCCCCGCTCCTCCCGCAGCTCGGCGAACAGGCTCTTGCGCGGGGAGCGGGTGAACACCACCAGCAGGGCCTTCTCCCGCTGCGCCCGGCCCCGCCGGCCGAAGCCCAGGCTCCGCAGGTCCGCCCGCGGCGGCTGCCCCCGGCCCCCCGCGGCCCGCAGCTCCAGGCAGAGCTGCTTCCAGGGCTGCTGCTGCTGCTGCTGCTGCTGCAGCCCCTGCCACACGTCAAACACTTCCCAGCCGGCCGCGGCCGCCTCCCGCGGGTCCAGCGCCCGGGCGCCCAGGAGCCGGGGGGAGAGGCAGGGGAAGAGCTGCATGGAGGACAGGCCCGGCGGGGGCTGGGAGCGGCGATGGCCGGGGGCTTTGCGAAAGAGCCGCAGCTCCGCGCCCACCAGCTCTTCTTTGTCCGAGAGGGTCGATACATCAAACAAATACTTCTGTCTCCGGAGCGGGGCGGGCGAGAGATCGTCTGCAAGATAACACATAATTGCCGTCAGTTTCACGCCGGGGGACCTTCCCGCGGCCGCGGGGAGCCAGGGCAGGCAGCCTGGGCTCACCCCGCCTGCCCCGAAACCGCCCCAGCCCCCAGCCCGGAGAGCCAGGCGCCCTCTCCCCGGGAAGGGAGAGGGCCGGTGTCGGCCACTCTCCGCGGGGCTTCCCCTTCCATGGCTGGGGAGGAGGGAGGCAGGGTCGCTGCGGGGTTAGATGAGTCGCAGGCCCTAAGGCGTTTCCATTAGCGCGGGCCCCGGGGGTCCCTGAAGGGGAGCCCGTGGTTTAGTGGCAGGATCGGCGCACAGCGAGAATCGCCGCGCTCCGCGTCCACACTGGCTCCCGAGCCCGGGCGTGTTCTGACAGCCCGCGCTCCAGGGACATTTCCTCACCCCGTCGGCCCTGCTGTCCTCTGCGGCTACAGTCCGGCGGGGCAAGGGAAGGGAGGGCAGGGGAGGGGGCTATTTCATTCCGCTCCGAGAGAGAAACCTGGACTTCTTTTTTGACACATTTGTGTACGAAGTACAGCACGAAAAGCAAACCAGATTCCCCCGAGCTGCTTTCCAATAAAACGTTTACAACCCAGCAAATACGAAAATTCCCAAAGCCCCTGGGTCTCCCCAGAAGCTAGTAAAGTTTGTGTATATTTCAATAGTAAAAGTGTCATTGGAGCCAGCGTTCAGCAGCCCCTCGCAGCATTTCCAAGCTCAGCTTGCACCAGAGGTAGAAATGGAGACTAAAGAAATATACAATCCCTCTTATTTGTTGATTTCAGAGGTCATTGCTATTTCTAATCAGTGTATTTCACAACCTAAGGTCCAGCTGAAAAGTCTGGAAGGGGGGAGCCTGCTGAGGCGTGGGGGAACAGCCGCATGATTTATGGAAGCCAAGACCTCCAGACTTGCCAAATCGATGTAAAAATCGATACGGGTTGACACACAGGAACTCAAAAGTCACTCTCCATTGGCTGCTTTTTTCCCCAAAAATGCAGACAATAGGTACTGTGTGAAATTCAGCTGGAATCGCATTGCCTAACCGGGACACAGTGCCCAGGCAATATTTCTCGAGAAATCGCGGCTCTTTCCTAACAGAGCCTTCTCAGCAACCCTGCGCGGAGCCAGGGTGTCCTAACAAACCCATGGGAAGAGTTAGGGACGCGGTCGAAGCCCGCCTGGGTGACTGTAGCGAAGTACACTTTACCGGGTTTCCATCCCTCTAGAAAATGTTTCTGAGGAGCTTTCCGCCTTTATTCAGGGCACGGTTATGTTTCCCCGGGGGGAAGGCAAAAATCCGTTTTCTTTCCTTAGAAATGTGTATGTGAGTCATGGATAAACATAGATCGGTCCTGGAAATCAATTATACATTTCCTTGTGTGAGGAAGATAAAAGATAATGAAGACAGCAGTGAAAGGGTTAATTCGTTTAAAATAAAATAGGTGGAATGATTTTCCCAAAGCAGGTGACAAAACGATTGTATGAAGATGGATTAATCCTGGGTAAAGCACTTGGGATTCTAGCCTGCTGCCATTGAGATCAGTGGCAAATCTCCCCTTGACTTCAGTGGAAATCGGACCAGCGCCTTTTAAAAGTAAAATCACATTGAGGATTATTTCAAGCGGGTGGCCAGAGTTCTTCATAAAGAAGAACACCAGAGAATTTGGAATGAGGCCTACAAAACCTCCAAGTACCCAAGTGAGACTCCTGTAACCTAGTTGCAACCGAGGAAGGAATATTCCTTTTCTATAATGAAGATTAACTAGAACTAATTAATTCAAACTGCAATTGGGTCTTCTGAGGAGCAGCAGTAACTCAGGGATACCTAGACACAACCCCGACTGAGATACAAACCTACCTCAGTGGGAATTACACATTTATTAACAACCATAGAGCCTACAAAAACAAGGTGACAACGACAGCTGTTAAAACAATCTGTTTAAAATAAAAGTGAAATATAGCAAGTGCTGCCTAGCTTCATTATAAAAAGAAAAGGAGGACTTGTGGCACCTTAGAGACTAACAAATTTATTTGAGCATCAGCTTTCGTGAGCTACAGCTCACTTCATCGGATGCATTCAGCTGGATGCATCGGAAAGCTTATGCTCAAATAAATTTGTTAGTCTCTAAGGTGCCACAAGTCCTCCTTTTCTTTTTGCGAATACAGACTAACAGGGCTGCTACTCTGTAGCTTCATTATAATGACCTCAAAGTGCTGTTGGGATCGCTCCATTGAGAGAAGTGAGCAGGATTCGGCCTATCACTGCAACGTTTACACGTGTTTTATCAGCCCTCCAGCTGGAACAAGGCAAAATGTGTTGCGTCCGCCCGGCTTGTTCTTCAGAAACAAGTTGGGAATGGGGCCATAGTTCTTTATGGTTTCATTTGTCTCTCTATTGTTTTCCACGCTGGGCCTGATCCACACACCCCTTCCCCCCTCCCTCATTCCTAATACACCCAAATCTCCTCTGTTGACTTCGGAGGGTTGGGGGAGGTGGGGTTCTGAGTGCACAAGGACTGCAGGATGGGGTGAATAATTCAAGAAAGTGAAGCTCTCAGACAACACTCACCCTGCCAGGACTGTGTGTCAGTTTCACGAGTTTTTCCTCCACTTTATGTGCTGAGCATGGGTCTGAGGTGCGGTGTAAGTTTCAGGAAAAGATGTACAGTCCAACAGCAAGAATGTGGATGATTCAAACAATGTCCTGCTTGCTTCGTCACATTTCACTTTCACTATCCAGAGCCCTAAATTCATGCTGCAGCCAGAGCCAGGGCTACATTATTTTCCTCAGTGCAATTTGAAAACGTAGTTGATCCTTCTCCTAAATGGCTGTCTAGAAACTAAGGCGCATACAGCCAGCTCCGCGGCAGCCCCATTCCTTCATTATTCTCGTTGGGAACGGTTCTGTACACCAACATTCAGGGGGCAGGAGGGTGGGAGGGTGATCTGAGCTATGGGCTTTTGAATCGCTCTCTCCTCCTAGGGGGGGGCAGGTTAAAGGCAGCGTTGGCCGCTGACCCTGCGCTCGGTGAGCTGCCGGGAGCTGAATAGAGTGTGAGGCAGGACTAGGAAAGTAGGCGCTCCATTTATTCGCCCGTGGGCGCTCACGCCGTGCTGCCAGGTCTGCTGGGATCAGAGGGGCTGCAGATCTTCTTCCCCATGCCTGCCTGGCACACGCCAACACCTTCCCAAGCCCTGCTTAGCAGGCGACCAACCCTCCCTCCCACCTCTGCCCCTGGTCTTCGGGGCCAGGGGAAAGCTGGGTCTCTCTAGTCCTGCTTGGGGGCGGGGGTCTTGTGTTTGATCTCAAAGGAGATGCGCTCCACTTTTTCTCTTCCGGGAATTGCAACTGAAGCTCAGGAGCCCAGCCAGGTGGCACCTTTGAGCCTAGGTGCCTGGATCTGTTTGGTTCCAGATTCCTCGACCCTGGGGTCCCCAGAGTCCTCTGATCCCAGGTTTACCAGTTCTCAGAGTCCCTTCAGAGCCCTAAAATCTGGAGCCTAGCTCCCCGCTTCCCGCTCACAGCTTGTCAGCACGTGTCCCACCCCAGCAGGCTAGTGGCAGGCCGAGAACCCGGACCTGAAATAGAGGTATTCTCCCCCCACCCCCTTCCCGGGACCTGTTACCAGGCGGAGATCTAACGGAGGGTGTAGTGCTAGAAGGTGGGAGAAGGGGAAACGCAGGGGCAATCACCTGCTGCACAGAACTAACCCCTTTCTATGGGGCTGTACCTTTCAGCTGGGGGGGGGGGGTTACAGGCACATTTTTCAACTGAGCTCTGCAAAGAGAATTGTGGGGCTCGCCTGAGAGAGGTTTGAAAGGGAGGAGGGGGCCAAGTCTCCATTTTCCCACGTGAGGACAAGTGAAAGCAAAGTGTCTCAGATTTCGATCAGCAGGGCTGGACATTTAGTGGCTCCGGAATGTCGCGTGGAGATTTATGCCATCAAGGGGCAAATGTCAAGTGTACTTTTAAATGGCAGTTATACGCACTGAGCAGTAGTGGGGAGGAAAATGCGAGATCCCATGTGAGGTTTCAGATTTGAAAACGGCAACTTGAAGGTTGTAAATTGTCCGAACACTCTGTGTTTTTCCCTGCAGTTAAGGAGATCACTCAACTCTTCCAGCCACGGGACGATCTCGGATGTGTGGGTTTCAAACAAGAACAAATCTGTTGCTCCTCTAACTATATTTGAGTCTGAACTGGCTTCACGTCACATGGGACAGGCACGTCAGAAAGGAAATATACCAGGTGGGTAAGAAGATTTCAAAGGACGGCCACATCTCGGCACTACCGAGTTCCAGAAATTGTTCAGTCAAAAATCTTTCATCAATTGATAAAATTGCCAGTTCTCCTTATTCCATCAAAGGGGCCAGGGCACCGGTTATTTCAAATAGGCAGCTTTGAATCCGATCAGATAAACGTTGTTTGCTCACTCTTGTAACCTAATAATTACAGATGAAGACATAATCCTAAACCATATTGGCTTGCTCCCAGTGCAAACAGTCAAGAGGGTGGGAAAACCAGAGGAGCGAGGGAAGAGGGCGGGGTGGGGGGGGGCATAAAAATTCTAGAAATCTGAGAAAGACGGATCCATTTTTAGAATCTTTCAGTCCATTTGTTTTCCGTTTTACCGTGCAAAGAGCACAGTAACGGTGAAAACACCCCTTGCTCTCGCTCACCTTTTGTGGTAGGGTCTTACAGTGTGTATGGGCTTTGCTTATTTATTTTCCTTTAAATCAAAGACCTGGCTTGGGTGGCATCTGTGTCGTCAGACAACACATTCAATATCTGCCCCCTCTCCGCTTATTGTTAACCTATTTCCAGAGCTCAACAAATGTACTGTATTGCTAAAGCGCACAAGTGGCTGTTGGAAACACTGAATTATAGAAAATACCATACGGAAAAGTCAGCCTCCAGGTACCCTTGTGTTTGGAATTTAAATGTGCATACACCTGAGTGTTATATTATTATTTCGAATGTCCTTTTTGTTAGTTTTCTAAGTGAAGCCAAAATATTGCGGGGGGAGACGGATCTATCTGGATTTATCTGGTGGGGAAAAGAAACAGCCTGATGTAGATCCTGCCCTTTCAAGGGTGTCCCGGGAAACGAATATGCTCATCGTGTTTTGCCTTGCAGAATTTTGCGTGGGACACCTTCATGTCACCGCTTTAAACAGAAGAGTCTGTGGGAGAAATGCCAACTGAGCTGGAGCTGGAAGCGTTCCCTCCTAGGAGCCCTCGTGTTATGTACATTTCCTTTACTTTGTGGTTGTGGTGGTTTTACCATCTCTAGGGTTAAATTAATTATTTGCACGGGATGTTTCCTTTAACTCCCTGTGTTAAACGACTCCTGCTTCCCGGCTTCACTTTCTAGCAGGCAGATCTGAACTCCGAGGAAAGGCTGGGATTAATGAAGGCTACACAAAGTTTCCCTTTTCATGGCAGATCAGGTACTGGGCTTCCAGCCAATTCATTAGGGCTCAAATCTTAACTTTACATCACTACAAATTATACCAAAACCACATTCAAGAAGATTTTTCTCTTTCCCAATTCTCTTTCAAGCCATATTTAAACTCAAAGCAAAAGCACATTCGTAGTTTAAAGACCATTTAAAGACTCTCGTTCAACAATAATCTGAAAGTTAAAACATATATCCTCAGTAATCATGACAGGCTGCGTACACATTGTCTGCACAGTAACAACACTGACAGGTAGTACTTTCTAAGCATGATGTAGGCTATAGAGTAAAGAGGATACCTCTCCATGTGTGGCATTTTTCCAGTTTGAATTCCACATCTCTGAGCGCCTTGCACTGGCTTTTTATTACACTGTGTGACTAGATTTAAACGTTTCATTCGCTCACTATCAGGTAACTGGGAAAGACCAGACCGTCCTAGAATCTGTTCCTCATCCTGCCAAAAAGTGAACAAACTCAGGGTGATTATTTAGTGCATATTTTACAGTCAAAATGCCCACAGCTAGCGTGCATTTATTTTCTTGATCATTTTCTTCACTGAATCTATGCCCGAAAATACTGAATACTAAATCTTACATTTTAGCCGTCTCCCTCTGCTATGGCAGTTCTGTTCTGGGTTTATCACCAGCCTCTTCCTTGCTCTCTCTCTCTCTTTAATCCCATGAACAAACTTCAACAAAGTGACAAAACAGACAAATGTACTCTAGCCACAAATCTGAAGTTGTAGCCCTGTCAAACTGGACTGGATAATACAGTCCTTATGCAAGACAAATCCAAAGGGAGTTTCGCATGGGTGTTAATGACCTTTTATATAATACATTTAACAAGGTTAAAATCGCCCTCACTGCTTCGTAGAAGAGTAGGATGCATGCTAAAGCGAAATGGCTTCACTCTCAGAGCGAGTTAAGTGTGGTCACTCCCTATGCTAGTTTGAATGATTTTCTTAGCCTAAATATTTTAAATAGCCCCCCAAATCCTAAAATATTCCTGTCCCAAAATTATTTGTTTTACAGCTCTTGGATTATTATGAAGCTAGAGATACAGAAGAGTAGAAAAACGAGACGAGAAATGTATGTGTGGTAAAGACCAGCACTTATTTCAGCAAATTCGGGGCTAAAATATCTGCCCATTCTTTAGCCTGCCAGTTAGTAAAAGATAAAATGTCCCCCTATAGTTTGGAGACCATCTTTTAGTCATGTGGCCAGGGAACAATCGGAGTTCCCTATTGGCGAGGCTGACTAGCTCCAGAACCTATTGCTAGTTTGTTGCAAAACGCCACAGCAGGGCATGCGAGGAAACAAGCGTTTCCACATCGCCTTTTCTCTCTCTCCTTTTTTAGGATTAAGAAGTGATGACGAAAGTAATGAACGCGATGCGGCAGATCGCCTGATTAACGTCCCCTTACAACCCCACCGCTGCGGCTACTCTTGCTCTTAGTTCGCCAGTGGCAAACAAATACGTTGCATTCCGAATCTAGTCTGAGCGTGGCATGAGGAGACTCGGAATTCTAAAGGGCTCCTATACGTGTAAACTGTCTAAGAGGCAGGCAGGCGTGTGTAGATGGTGAGATTTCGTTCTCGAGCTCCCTGATCAGTTCATATTTCATCGCAGGATCCTATGGCATTTTGCTGTGACCCTAGTTTTGCACAACATTATGGGGAAGGGGACAAGAAAAAGATGGGAGCTTTCTAAACAGCAATAACAATTCTGAAAACAAAGAGCTCGATCCTACAGTTCTTACCCGGGCAAATCTGTCCCGTAGGAAACAAGGGAAGGGTGGGGGGGGGGGGGGAGCGGTAAAGATTGTGGGATCGGGTCCAAAATAAGCATTTGGAATTACTTTAGGTATCTGGACTCCTTGATTTTCAGTTTGCAGCGGCTGATTACTGCACACTGCATAGGGCTTTAAAGAGACTCTGTGTACAGCATTTAAGATGTACCCGTGCCTTTTTATGAGGTAGCGACTTAAATCAACAGAATGAGGTGGTAAACGGTTTTGTTTGTTGTTCCCGATGAAATGGATGGCTAATGGAGGATTTATAGATCCGAATGCAAGTTGGTTGTTTTGCTGTACCTAAATTAAAAACTCCTATCCAGTAAGAGTAGATGGAGTGATCTTTACAGATACAGCTGTATTGCTGCTGCAAAAGACCGGTGTCTTATTTTAAAAAGGCACGACAAACAAGGGAGTGTTCCGTGGCAATTGCTTTGCGACTATTTTATAACTTTTCTGTACCCTCCCACTTCTTCCCTCCCAGCTACCGTCCCAACAGCTCCCAGCTCAGTTCCCAGGACGGACAGAGGAAAAACCACATCGCTCAAAGAAAATGTGACAAGAGGAATTGTGGCTGCCCCCACTTCATCCACGGGAACAGAAAAGCCTCCCCCACCTTCTAGCCCCAAATCTAGTCCCTTTCTCTTGCTCGTGCCTAGTTGCAAGATCTCTTTCGAGACCTTTCTGTCCCTTGTGGTTAACAAAGAGACAAGATGTCCCCCACCCCAGTGGTGGAGGGTACTGCAAGCACACCGCCTTCCAAACTTTCTACCATCGCCAGTCCCTCGACTCTTTCCAAGGCACTTTCCAGGGAAATAAAGCGCAGATTGAAACCTTCTGCAGGCTCCCTCACTTTGGCCGTCTGGTCTGCATTAGTGTTTTTATAAGGGGCTCAAACAAATCGAATACAAGGTCACCAAATAATTAACAGTTGTGAATTCCCTCCTTCCCCATTAAAATACTTCCCTGCTTATATTTCATTTTCCTTTTGCCAACGACAACATTGCCTGGGCAAAGGCTCTACACTGATCACACTGCATTGCAGCCCTAGGTCCACCCAGAAACCCGCTGTTTTGCATAAACATGCTGCACAAAATGAACTTCAAGTGGGATTTACATTCCTTTTCTTCTGCCACAGGAACAGCCGGGACATTTTCAGATTTTGCACGTGGATTTCCCTCCCCTCGCCCCACAATATAAAAGGGAAACAACACAAAATTACAATCAGATTCCTGTAAACTTCTTAATGAACTATCTTGCACGTGTAACACAAACTGGGGGGAAGGAGACGGTCTGCATCTCTTTCAAATCCGGCAATAATATTCAGATCTTACTGTGTTTGTTGCGGAAAAACTCCTCCAATGTAATAAGGATTCTCTCTTGTTTGGAACCGACCTAGAAACTTTGCATCCAAAAGGGAAATCTGACATTAACCTATGGGCCAATTGCCTGCCCCCTCCCCCTCCACCCCCTCGTTATTGCTTGGAAAGAAGCTCTCCCTGACACTGCCTCTGTGTATGAACCATTCTGCATTTCTTCCTCTTTGCCAGTTTCCTTGTTGATTTCTCTCTCGCGCAGCTCCCTCCTTCTCTTATTTTTCTCCTGCCGAGTGAGTCCTTGAGTTCCTAATTGTCCTGCTTTACCATGGCGCTCCAATGCTGGGGGTCCTGAGGCCAGAGAGCACCATCTGCGTTTTAATGAGTTACTTCATGTGCCAACAGTAATTTTCCTACATTCAGCTAGGTCCTGTCTGATCTTGCGACCATAACAAGCGGGGTGGGGTGGCAAAATAAGGCGGGGGGGATCACAACCTATTCCTCCCTTTCTGAATTATTTTTAACGCTTGAGAATAACACAGGCTAGCGCGGCTTCTTCCCCTATCCAACTGCCCCGAAAGGGATCTCATTAGTTTAGGGGAAGGAAGAAAGCAACGCCAGGAGGGATATTTGGAGCTTCGATTTAACTGCTCTCCCCTTCTTCACTCGTTACTGAGAAGATACTGGTGCACTATTTTGGGTGTGCAATGGACAAATCAGAGGCTATGTTCTTTGGCTGCAATTCCATGCATTCACCCAACGACACTTAAAAAAAAAAAAAAGAGTAATTGCAGATCATCCAATAAGAAAGTCTTTTACCCCTGTTAACTATTCTTGATATTCTCCTCCCAGACAACAGGTTTGGGAACCGAATTTCTTTATGTGCCCAAAGGATTCTTTGCACTCCGCCCCAATTGTTATCCTTATGAACCCCTGCAATTAACAAGGTTATGTGGGCAGACAAGGTATGGCTACCACTGTCTCCTCCAGAATTCCTAGTTAGGTAAATAGCAGCCTATCTAACTGGGTCAATCGAGGGGCTATATTGTCTGTAAATGAATTGACAGAACTGTTTCTGAGCAGGAACTGTTCAGCAGCCGTACAACTCCAGCTCGGCAATTAACTGGGCGAGGAGCCCACAGGGAGGTGGGCAGTAAAAAAGCTACCACTTCAGAGGAACGGAAGTTCTCTTGAAGTTTTTGGTGATGTGCCATTGGCTGGTCCACTTCATTATGGGAGACTAGACAATATTTGATATGTTATGACATGAACACTCAATTAGATCACTGAGTTGAAATACTCCAATCAGCGGCTTGATGCTAAGCAACCCATAGAAGGTCCAGCACAAGGTCACAGCCTGTGACACATCAAATCAAAATCAACGGGGGAAAGTGAGGCTTTTCCTTCATCAAACCGGGACCTCTGTTCGCAAATCACTTCCCCACAGAGTAGTATCCTCCATGTAGCAAGATGAGCTAAATTTGTTAAATTAACTGTCTTTCCTCTGGTGATCAAGAATAAGATGATCTTGAAAGTGGTGTTTTTATGCGGCTTGCAGGGCTTTTCCTCTGCAAACAAGTTGGCAGTACCGAGTGGGGTAATTGTTATGGCGGGGAAAGAAATCTTAATTTCAGAAAGCAACTTAAAAAAAGAGACACAACCGGGAAACAAAACTAGTTCTCGGTTTCTGTATTCCTAGAAACCCTATCCGTGACCTGCGGGAGTTTCTGACACGCACACACACCGAGAGGGAGTAGTTACAAAACAAGCAAGCAACAAAAAGCACTACGCCTTCCCTGGCGTTTTACTCCGCGTCTACAATCGTTCAAAGCTCATCCCACGCATCCTATTCCTCAAAGCGGTTTCAGAGTCAGCAAATGACTTCGGACGAGCGACGCTTTTCAAATTAACTCCACCGGGGCCAAATATAACGGGCATAAAAGGAGAAAATGTAGAGCTTGAAAACACATTTGCCATTAACTCTCCTCACACTTTTCTTCCTTGACCATACGAAAACAAACTGCCTCGAACATTACGGCCTATTGTCCCAGGACCTCTTGACTGTCTGGACCCCTGGCTCAAGAGTAGCGTGTGAAGCAAGGCGCTTGGACTCGGAGGAACAGCTCAGGTAGGAGATAAAGGATGTCCCTCCGCAGATCAGACAAGAAGAGCCTTGGAGTCAAACAAGTCTCAGCTGCTTTTTGGTTTTGATTGAAGCTGGGGACTAAATAACCAGCTCATATAACTACAAAGGAGCCATGTGGCTTTTCAAAGATGAGCTTTGTCCGAAAAATCATCAAATATAGGAAGGCAATTTGCTTTTCAGGGCTTTCAACAGCTAATGAACCCCCTGACCCAGCCGAAAGAGCAGCTTGCTCTTTCTATAGGTTCAGAGCTGCAGGCAGGTTGTAATAAGCAGGTTGGCTGGGGGGGGGGGTGTCCTAAATAGTTAGGGGGGAAGGGAATGAAATTTACAACCCTCCTTAAGAACTAGTTAATTCATCTGTCGTTAATAGCTCACAAGCCAAGGTAACAAAATGTTTTTACACTCTCTGTTCCAGTCTCAAAGGATCCTCAATTTCACCTTCCCCAGTATAAGAGCTGGCAAAGAATCAGTGGGAGAGGCAGTTCAACAACCTTTAAATGCGAAAAGGGCTGAAGATCTGGGATGGATATTCCCCCCCCCCCCGGCACACAGGTGTAGGGGGAGGAGAGGGTGAGATAAGTGATCGAGAACAAGGCGGTCTCAGGCTGCCCATATGGATCGCTACGGTTCTATCGGCATTTGTCACGTTAACCTGGCGCGGTGAACGAGGTTTACAACACCGGGAGAGCATAGCTGATGCCCGGGCAAAACAAAACACAAAGCAAAAAAGAGCGAGGAGGTGCAGATTCTGCATCCATTGAAATCCACGAGGGTTTCCCCCGCGGACTTTAATGGAAGCAGGATCGGGCCCAAAGAAAAGCAGGAGCAAATCAAAGCACCTTTCAATCCTGAGCTGGCTTCCCGCAAAGAGTTTTGCGCCTATCAGCGAACGCTCTGCTATAAGACTTTCCTGGACTTGAAGGGCAGCTTCCATGAACTAGCCGGCACTTCTAAAGAAGAGCCCAGTTAAAAGCTGCTTCCTACTCTGAGTGATTTCAGACGGAGCTGGGCTTGTTGCAGGCAATCTTGATAAAAGCAACCCTGATAAACTAGAGCAGCTTTAGGCAGTAAAGATTTGCCTTCGGTCGGTTTGAACTTTCTATTTGCCTTACCGTTGAAGCGATAAGAGTGATCCTTTCTTTGCAAGAAGGACATAAAAAGAAGAGCAGTTTTTAAGATTGCGTTTACACTCAAGAGCGCTTGCATCTTTTTAAAATATCTCTTGCGAATTCAGGAGCGATCGTGCATGCCTCACTCATGTAAACCCGCGGTCACTGCAATCCGGATGGAGTCGCTAATCTTTTTGCTACTACAAAAAAAAAAAAATCCACTATTTAGTATAAGATCCACCTTCCCGATCTTTCGCTCCTTTTTACAGAAAAATCCAAATCAAATATTCTCCAGAGATCGGCGGCAGAGAAACGCAGCCTGGCAACTAAATGATCTACAAACGCGTGGCTGTATTAAGAGCGCTCTGAAGGGCTTACTCGGGATTTGGGCTCAAGGCGCAGGCTCCCTTCTACGCACACGGGTACCCGCCGGCGGCAGCAGTTTCGGGTGGGCAGAGGGATGCGGCTCTTTGAACTTACCTCGTCCCCTGTCTACAAAACTAGTGATAGTATTGGCGGATTTCGAGGACTGAAAAAAGCTGGCATTGATCCCCAGTTTCTCCGCTATGGAGTAGGTCCTGTACAGAGACAGCATGTACTCGTGGGGCTCCGCTCGCCGCTGCGCTTTGCCCCCCGGCTGCGCCTCCTGCGGCAGCCGCGGCTGGTGGCTGGCCAGGGCGGGGATGCCTCTGGGGGACCTGGCCACCTTCGCCTCTCGGCGGCTCCTCGGGCCCTTGGTGGAGGAGCCGATGGAAGCCAGCTGGAAACCGGGTAAATCCCACAGGAAGCCGATGAGGAACACGGCGGAGAGCAGGGCCCGGGCTGCGTTCATAGCGAGCGGCTCCCCGGAGCAGAGCGCACGGAAAGCCCCGGCCGGCGTGGGATCGAGCGAGGGCGAAGTGCAGCCCGAGCTCCAGCTGCCGGGGGGAGTGCGAGCGGGCAGAGCCGAGCGGGGACTGTACCAGCCCCGGCCCCGGCCGCGGCCCCGCCTCCCTCTCCCCAGCGACACGCCCCTTGCAGCTGTGGGACGCCGCTCTGGGGGGGCGGGGCCGCTGCCCGCCCGGGGGCGTGGCGGTGCGGGTGAGGGAGGGGCCGTCCGGGGGCAGGCCCCGCCCCCCCAGCCGCTGGCCAGTGGAGCGAAGGTGGCCGGGTCCCCCGGAGGCATCCCCGCCCTGGCCAGGGGTGGGGCACAGAGCTGGGCCTACGGAGAGGCACAGCCCGTGGCGCCCCCGGAGTGCGGGAAGGGCTGGGAGCAGCCGCACGGCTGCTAGCTTATGCCTTGTAATCGAGTAAGGCCGGCGTCTCGGCTGGTCTGTTTGGGTTCCTTTGGGGCGCCCATCACCCGGGTATCTGAGCCTGAGACCAGGGCGGTGGGAGCTTAGGAGGGAAGAGTAAGCGGCAGCGCCTTCTGCTGAAGGGAGAGTGCAGGGATCAAACTGGAAACACGCCCCACGCTGGTACGAGGGTTGCCAACCCTCCAGGCTTGTCCTGGACTTAATTAAAGATTATGTCCTGTGACGAAACCTCCAGGAATACGTCCAACCACAACTGGCCACCCCAACTGGTACCCTCCCTGGCTGTGCCCCCACTAGCCAACCTCCGTCCCCCTGGGACATCCAAATGAGATGTCATTGTCTGTGCAAATGTGCTGTGATCATATGTACATTGCTGGGTCACCTAGACCTGAGCCCAGCTGGCGGAGGTTGAGTTACACGACCGAGCCCTGCTGTGCTTAGCTTTTCTGGGTGAGGCTGGAATGGACCCCTGGCCTCTGCTCCTTCTTGCCTGCAAGATAGATGTTTGGGGGGGGGGGGGAGATAAATGGCATTACTCTCCCAAGTGCTGCCTATTTGTGCCAAAGTGAGTTGTCACCCAGAGTGCACTGTACACATCCGTAAAAGAAAATTGTACTTCTCCTTTGTTACGTCCTTTGATCAGCTGTGAAGTAACAATTTTGGCATTTATATGGCAGTTCTCAGCTCTCCAGCTGTCGTTTCAGGTTGTGTGCAAACTCAGGCTAGTATAATGGTATTGATTACAGTTGATTCCTATTTTCCATCTTATCTTTGCAACCATAAGGGCTAAATAATTCTCTTTTTAAAATGAAAGCTGAGATTCCAGAAAAAGAGAGAGAGAGAGAGAGAGAGAGAGAGACCAGCTTGTCCAGCAACCCTGAGCCAGCCCAGTCTGACTCCCAAAAGGTTGAGAGGGAAATTACAGAAACTTGTGCCCTCCAGTTTGTGAACTTGTGATTCGTATTCTTCTAACCTGTAAGACCAACACTGAGGGCAACACTGGGGCAGGCAGCTAGCACCAGGCCAGGGCCTGGTAGGGAGCACAGGCAGGCAGGCAGGAAACACTAGAGAAGGGGAAGGGGGGCACCAGGAGGCGCCGAGCCAGGAACAGGCAGGAAAGCCTGCTGGTGGGGCGGAGATTCCGCACTCTGCTCTTGCCACACTGCGCACTTCAGAGTTAAAGGAGAAAGCAGCTTCAGAGAAGGATTCTTCCTGCCCTGTTCAATCAGGAGCCTCTTTGGGTATGTCTACACTACGAAATTAGGTTGGATTTATAGAAGTCGGTTTTGTAGAAAGCATTTTTATACAGTCGAGTGTGTGTGTCCCCACACAAATGCTCTAAGTGCATGTAGTCGGCGGACTGTGTCCACAGTACCAAGGCAACAGTCAACTTCCAGAGCTTTGCACTGGGGGTAGCTATCCCACAGTTCCCACAGTCTCCACCGCTCATTTCAATTCTGGATAGAAATCCCAATGCCTGATGGGGCTAAAACATTGTCGCGGGTGGTTCTGGGCACATATCGTCAGGCCCCCGTTCCCTCCCTCTCTCTGTAAAAGCAAGGGCAGACAATTGTTTTGCACCTTTTTTCTTGAGTTACCTGTGCAGACACCATACCATGGCAAGCATGGAGCCCGCTCAGCTAACCGTCACTGGATGTCTCCTGGGTGCTGGCGGACATGGTACTGCATTGCTACACAGCAGCAGTTTATTGCCTTTTGGCAGCAGACAGTGCAGTATGACTGGTAGCTGTCGTTGACGTAGTCCTGGGTGCTCTTTTAACCGGGTGCCTGGGCAAATATGGGAGTGACTCAGCCAGGTCATTTCTCTTGTTTCATCTCATGGCGATTTAGTCCTACCGGCAGTGCACTGTCTTTTAATTTGCAGCCAGCAGAAGACGATGGCCAGTAGTCATACTGCACCGTCTTCTGCTGAGCACCCAGGAGGTGACAATGGCTAGCGGTCGTACTGCACAGTCTGCTGCCAGCATGATGTATAAAGATAGATGAAGTGGCTCAAAACAAGAAATAGACCAGATTTGTTTTGTATTCATTTTCTCCTCCTCTCCTCTGTGAAATCAACGGCCTGCTAAACCCAGTTTTGAGTTCTATCCTTGAGGCGGCTATTCAGTTTCTCGCAAAGCCACCCCCTTTGTTGATTTTAATTCTCTGTAAGCCACCCTGTAAGCCATGTCGTCAGTCGCCCCTCTCTCCGTCAGGGCAACAGCAGACAATCGTTCCGCGCCTTTTTTCTGTGCACACGCCATACCACGGCAAGCATGGAGCCCGCTCAGATCACTTTGGCAATTAGGAGCACATTAAACACCATGCGCATTATCCAGCAGTATATGCAGCACCAGAACCTGGCAAAGCGAAACCGGGCAAGTAGGTGACATCAGTGCGGTGACGAGAGTGATGAGGACATGGACACAGACTTCTCTCAAAGCATTGGCCCTGGCAATGTGGGCATCATGGTGCTAATGGGGCAGGTTCATGCGGTGGAACGCCAATTCTGGGCTCGGGAAACAAGCACAGACTGGTGGGACCGCATAGTATTGCGGGTCTGGGACGATTCCCAGTGGCTGCGAAACTTTCACATGCGTAAGGGCACTTTCATGGAACTTTGTGACTTGCTTTCCCCTGCCCTGAGGCGCAAGAATACCAAGATGAGAGCAGCCCTCACAATTCAGAAGTGAGTCGCAATAGCCCTGTGGAAGCTTGCAACGCCAGACAGCTACCAGTCAGTCGGGAATCAATTTGGAGTGTGGGGGCTGCTGTGACGCAAGTATCCAATGCAATCAAAGATCTGCTGATATCAAGGGTAATGACCCTGGGAAATGTGCAGGTCATAGTAGATGGCTTTGCTGCAATGGGATTCCCTAACTGTGGTGGGGCCATAGACGGAACCCATATCCCTATTTTGGCACCGGAGCACCAAGCCGGCAAGTACATAAACCGCAAGGGGTACTTTTCATTAGTGCTGCAAGCACTGGTGGATCACAAAGGACGTTTCACCAACATCAACGTGGGATGGCCGGGAAAGGTAAATGATGCTCGCATCTTCAGGAACTCTGGCCTGTTTCAAAAGCTGCAGGAAGGGACTTTCTTCCCAGACCAGAAAATAACCATTGGGGATGTTGAAATGCCTATAGTTATCCTTGGGGACCCAGCCTACCCCTTAATGCCCTGGCTCATGAAGCCATGCATAGGCAGCCTGGAGAGTAGTCAGGAGCTGTTCAACTACAGGCTGAGCAAGTGCAGAATGGTGATAGAATGTGCATTTGGATGTTTAAAAGCGCGCTGGCGCAGTTTACTGACTCTGTTAGACCTCAGCGAAACCAATATTCCCACTGTTATTACTGCTTGCTGTGCGCTCCACAATATCTGTGAGAGTAAGGGGGAGACGTTTATGGCGGGGTGGGAGGTTGAGGCAAATCGCCTGGCTGCTGGTTACGCACAGCCAGACACCAGGGCGGTTAGAAGAGCACAGGAGGGTGCGGGGCGCATCAGAGAAGCTTTGAAAACCAGTTTCATGACTGGCCAGGCTACGGTGTGAAAGTTCTCTTTGTTTCTCCTTGATGAAATCCCCCGCCCCTTGGTTCACTCTATTTCCCTGTAAGCTAACCACCTCCCCTCCTCCCTTCAATCACCGCTTGCAGAGGCAATAAAGTCATTGTTGCTTCACATTCATGCATTCTTTATTAATTCATCACACAAATAGGGGGATAATTACCAAGGTAGCCCAGGAGTGGTGGTGGAGGAGGGAAGGAAAAGGCCACACAGCACTTTAAAAGTTTAAAACTTATTGAATGCCAGCCTTCTGTTACTTGGGCAATCCTCTGGGGTGGAGTGGCTGGGTAGCCAGAGGCCCTCCCAACGCGTTCTTGGGCGTCTGGGTAAGGAGGCTATGGAACTTGGGGAGGAGGGCAGTTGGTTACACAGGGGCTGTAGCAGCAGTCTGTGCTCCTGCTGCCTTTCCTGCAGCTCAACCATACACTGGAGCATATTAGTTTGATCCTCCAGCAGCCTCAGCATTGAATCCTGCCTCCTCTCATCACGCTGCCACCACCTTTCACCTTCAGCCCTCTCTTCAGCCCGCCACCTCTCCTCCCGGTCATTTTGTGCTTTCCTGCACTCTGACATTGCCTGCCTCCATGCATTCGTCTGTGCTCTGTCAGTGTGGGAGGACAGCATAAGCTCAGAGAACATTTCATAGCGAGTGCTTTTTTTCCGCCTTCTAATCTTCGCTAGCCTCTGGGAACTAGAAGATCCTGTGATCCTTGAAACACATGCAGCTGGTGGAGAAAAAAAAAAGGGACAGTGGTATTTGAAAAGATACATTTTATAGAACAATGGGTACACTCTTTCACGGTAAACCTTGCTGTTAACATTACATACATAGCACATGTGTTTTTGTTACAAGGTCGCATTTTGCCTCCTCCCCGCCCCCACGTGGCTAACAGTGGGGAACATTTCTGTTCAGCCATAGGCAAACAGCCCAGCAGGAACGGGCACCTCTGAATGTCCCCTTAAGAAAAGCGCCCTATTTCAACCAGGTGACCATGAATGATATCACTCTCCTGAGGATAACACAGAGAGATAAAGAACGGATGTTGTTTGAACACCAGCATACACACACTGCAATGCTTTGTTCTACAATGATTTCCGAGTACGTGCTACTGGCCTGAAGTGGTAAAGTGTCCTACCATGGTGGATGGAATAAGGCTGCCCTCCCCAGAAACCTTTTGCAAAGGCTTTGGGAGTATATCCAGGAGAGCCACGAATGCCAGGGCAAAAATCAATCATTAAACATGCTGGCATTTAAACCTTTTATAGTATTTTAAAAGGTACACTCACCAGAGATCTCTTCTCCGCCTGGTGGGTCCAGGAGGCAGCCTTGGGTGGGCTTGGGGGGTACTGGCTCCAGGTCCAGGATGAGAAACAGTTCCTGGCTGTCAGGAAAACCGGTTTCTCTGCTTGTTTGCTGTAAGCTATCTACAGCCTCCTCCTCATCGTCTTCCTCGTCCCCAAAACCTGCTTCCATGTTGCCTCCATGTCCATTGAAGGAGTCAAACAACAGGGCTGGGGTAGTGGTGGCTGAACCCCCTAAAATGGCATGCAGCTCATCATAGAAGCAGCATGTTTGGGGCTCTGACCCGGAGCAGCCGTTCGCCTCTCTGGTTTTCTGGTAGGCTTGCCTCAGCTCCTTAAGTTTCACGTGGCACTGCTTCGGGTCCCTGTTATGGCCTCTGTCCTTCATGCCCTGGGAGATTTTCACAAATGTTTTGGCATTTCAAAAACTGGAACGTAGTTCTGATAGCACAGATTCCTATCCCCATACAGTGATCAGATCCCGTACCTCCCACTCGGTCCATGCTGGAGCTCTTTTGTGATTCTGGGACTCCATCATGGTCACCTGTGCTGATGAGCTCTGCCTGGTCACCTGCAGCTTGCCACACTGGCCAAACAGGAAATTGAAATTCAAAAGTTTGCGGGCCTTTTCCTGTCTACCTGGTCAGTGCATCTGAGTTGAGAGTGCTGTCCAGAGCGGTTACAATGGAGCACTCTGGGATAGCTCCCAGAGGCCAATACCATCTAATTGCGTCCACAGTACCCCAAATTTGACCCAGCAAAACCGATTTCAGCGCTAATCCCCTTGTCGGGGTTGAGTATGGAAATTGATTTTAGAGCCCTTTAAGTCGAAAAAAAGGGCTTTGTCATGTGGATGGGTGCAGGGTTACATCGAATTTAGCAGCGTTAAATCAACACCTAATATAGACCAGGGCTTAGAAAGCATTCCCCATCACCAGGCTTAAGCTGAGTGGACAGGTTGTTCCATACAGTGACTCACAGGACATCCCAGCACAGCTTCTTAATGCAGAAGAGCAACAAACCCACTTTACCCTATGCACCCACTGCCTCTCCCTCCCGCATTCCCTCTTGTTGCTTTACCTGTCCCTCCCACTGAATTCAATGCCACTGCCCCTCAACTTTTCCATTACTCTTCCAGACACTCCTGTGGTACCCAGGCTCCCCTCCTTCTCCCATTTAGGATGACCAGCTGTCCCAGTTTTATAGGGACAGTCCCAATATTCAGGGCTTTGTCTTATATAGGCACCCATCACTCCCCACCCCGATGAGGAGAGCTGCTATGGGTGGAGGGCAGTATGTTGTCCAAAGGTGACCTATAGACCATCATTTAAAAGGTAATCTGGCCCTTTCCACAGAGTGAATTTGACCCCTTGCACTATGATATCTCTGCAAGCTTCTGCTCTTCTATGAGCCATGCATGCAATCTCTAACCCTTAGCCACAGCACTGTAACACTGACTGTCTAGTGCCTCAGGCTTTCCCCCCCAACTTCTCATTTTCCCATGCAGGATGTGGCAGCAGGTCAACAGCAGACCCCTGCACAAGGGAGGGAATTCATATCTGCTCTCCTGGTGCGCCTGACATTACTCCAAGCACACCAGGCATATCAGTGAGAGGAAGCAGACATAGCCACAGCAGCATGGAGCAAAGGCGTGTCCTGTTGGCCACATTTTGTCCACGTTGGTGTTCAGCCTGGCCCACCAGCTTTTGGTGCCACATTTGAGAGAGACATTCAAGGCCAGATCCACAGTTGGTGTAAACTGACATGGCTCCAGGGAGTTCAGTGAAGTTTGGCCAGTTTACACCCAGCTGAAGTATTGCCTCTGTGTTCTATTTTTTCATAAACCAAGCACAAATAGTCTGTTGCCATTTGCCAAGTGCTGTCCCCATGTGCCCTGCAGGTTTAGTATACAGCTCCCATGCCTCATTCTTGTTCCGTCTCCTCTTATTCCTGTCCTCAGTCCATTCTTTCATCAGCCTTCTGCTCTACTTTCCTAATTTAACTTCTTGGGCTAAATTCATTCCAGGAGTAACTTGCGTGACTTCCCTGGTATTCCACCTGGGATGGATTTGGCCTAGTGAATTTATTTCCCTCCTGTTGCTGCCTTCCTCCCTCACATCCTAGTGGCATCTGTGTGTGGGCTGACCAGAACCCCCAGAGCCAGTCACACAAAGAGGCAAAGGAGGGTGAGCACAGTCTGAGGACACAGGTGCAGGAATTACAGCGGTGGAGGAGGGAGTATGTTGTTGTTAGTGGGGGGGAAAAACTAGTCACAAGTGAAGGAATCACCTCACAAAACCTAGCCCCCTCATTGCCTTCCTCTGCCACTCCCCTCTTGTTGCTCCCCTGCCACTCTGCCCTGTGTTTCCCTTGCTACTATTTTTCCTCCACTTCTCTAGTTCTCAAGCGCTCCTCCCTTATGACAGTTCCCCAGCTTCACAGCTCCCAATCCCCACAACTGCTTTCTGCTCTGGTGCTGTCCTGCCATTCCCTCAGCTTCACCTCTTCTACTGCTCCACCCACCTCTCCACCTGCTGGCTTTCCCCAGCCATCCTTCCTGCTGTTTCCTTGACTCATTGTGCTATTTTGTTCTGCCACTACTTCTGCCCTTCCTGTCTCTGCTCCCCTTCTGACTCCTCCATCCCTCCTGCTGCTCCTCCATGAGCCTTAGCACTACTTTCTGGTTCCTTCTGCCCCTTTGGTGCTCTCCCATTGTCCTTGCAGTTTCTCCTGCCCTTCTTGCTGTCTCAGATGTGCTCAACAGCTCCCTACTTCTTCTCTCCTATCATCTCATCTCTGTCCCCAGTCATGGTCCACACTGCTTTTCTCCCTCACACTGCGTCTCACTGATCCCACTTCCTCCCATGGCACTGCTCCTTTTACTACTTCTTCACTTCATTTCCCTATCACACTTCTCTGCCCCAGTCTGCTTCCCACTGCCTCCCTTGCTGGCCTCCAGTCAGTCCCTCTACGGCTGTGTCACAACTCACATCCAGCTTCTTTCCACAATTCCTCTGTGACTCCCCAAGTGTCCATTTTGCTCCCATTTTTGTCTCTCGCTGCCTCTCTTGTTCTTGCATTGCTCTCTGCTGTTTCCTCCACTGATTTCCTCCATTCCCTGGGGTAGGAAGCTTAATACTAATGCAAAACTACAGGTCAGTAGTCTCAGGAGCAACCTCCATCATTTGGATTTTATTTCTACCTGCTGCTTTTACAATAATATGCACTCTCTAAAATTGACCTGTTGGATGGTTTGACATCAGTGGGCTTTCGATCAGTCCCTAGGCTATTGTGCATGTGTGTTGATGATCTATCTCCATGGTGTTGTATTCCAGCCTAGAGTTTGAGGAAGTGCATAAAAACAAATGCATGTAGTATATTACAAGAAATAGAAACAACAATATCCATTTAGAGCAGGGGTTCTCAGGACAAATTTTTTGGTGGCCTCAGAATGTGGCCGCCAACTCTTGCTGGTGGCCGCTCTCACACTTTTTCCTAAAATACTTAATTAGCTTTAGGAAAACCAAATAAATATGCATATATACACGTCCAAATCATTGTAATTTATTTACTGCTAGCTAGTACGTCTGTTGTGAAAAGTAATATTAACAACCATACAAGTATCACTTTTCACAGCAGGCTCACTCAGCCCTGGCAAGACTGGGGACAAATTAAGCCCTGGATGGAGGACCAGGGGAGGCAGTGGGGCCAGGGGAGATGGGGGTGAGGGGTTGGGGGAGGCATCAGGGGGCCAGAGCTTGGTGCCTGTAGCCATACAGTCAGAGCCCAGGGCTGGAGCCCGAAGCCCCATGGCCAGAGCCTGCCACTCCAGGACTGAAGCCCAATGCTTGAGCTCCACCACCTCTGGGAACAGAGGGAACTCATCGGCTGCCTGATCCTACAGCATTGTGCCCCAGGGAACTCCAGAGACGGGCAGGGCCCAATCCGTGCTGGTGGTCCCAGCAACCAACACTAAGGCGGTGCATTCAGGAGCAACAGGGAGGTAGGGTTGCCAACCCTCCAGGATTGGCCTGAAGTCTCCCAGAATCGGCATCGATCTCCTGGTGATTATTGAAAGAAATCCAGGAGATTAATAGAATATTTTAAGACAATGACATAACGTTATGCTGGGAAAAAGATCTCCTGGAATACCTTCCGTCAGAGTTGGCAACTGTACAGGGAGAGGGAGGGGCCACTGCTTTTCCACCCCTCCTCCAATCACAGCCCAGGAGGCTGTGGCAGCAAGAAAAGCCCCTGGTCGCCACATTTGAGAAACACTGATTTAGAGGACCCAGTCAGGATTAGGGCCCCCAAGATGTTCTAAAACCATATAGAAAGGCACTGTCACAGTCCAAAACAACGTACAATTTAATTGAAGCGACAAGTTAAGTTTATAATAGAACAAAATGGGGAAGGAGGGGGAGGCAGCGGTAATAAGATTATGTAGTATTGCAGTCAAGTGCCCCATTTGAATGTTTCCAGCCACATTAAAATATTCTATTTTTATTGCTGTTAAGGGAACAAAATGGAATCTGGTTAACAATCACTGATTATTATATTCTGCCTCTATTAGAGCCTGATCCAAAGCCCATTCAAGTCAATGAATGTCCATGAGGTTAACAGGTTTTGGATTAGGCCCTGGATGAAGCCACCCACTCCCACAGTTTTCAACAGCATCCACTGAAATGGAGTCCTTGAATTTTTGGTTGCCTCCCTGGAGATGCCCACAGCCTGATTAGGTGCGGACCACCCACAAATCAAATTAAAAGTCAATGGCAGATGCGGGTACCCTACGTCTCGGAAAGTTAAGTCCTAGGCGTCTTAAACTGGGCACCCAAAAATGTGGCATCTAACATGACTGAAAATTTAGACCTTACTGTTTGCACAACAGTTTCTCCATCAATAAAATGAGGATAGAAACAAACAATCACCTCATAAGACTGTATGAGAATTAATTAATGAATATATGTGAAGTACTTGAGATTCTTGGATTCAGAACTTTGCAACAAGAAAACCTCAGCTTCACTGGTCAGGTTTATTGCAAGGCTATACTAAAAGGATTTTGCAATAATTTTCATGCTTCATTTAAATTTCACATAATTACTACTTTGTTATGAGAAAAATTGAAATTTCACTAACTTTTCCTTTAAAACAGGGCTGTTTTCCCCCTGTACTTTAAAAGTGGCTCTTTGGTGGCAAAAACCTTTAAGATTTTGAAACCGAGTTCTGACAACTCTTTGCGTTATATGTTTCTTTTTATGTGCAACTGTCATTCTGGGAGAATTTCACAAAAAAAACCAAAATTTGGTGATCAGAAAACAGCCTGAAACAAAATGTGAATATTTTTCACATGACATTTGGTGGAAGAATATTTTGTCATAGTCCTAATGTGAGTTGTAGCAAGTGAGGGGGCTTGGAGGGCTATGTTGCCTAGTGGTTAGTGCACCTGATTTCCAAGTCCTTCTCTCGCTGTCAGGGGGCAGTAGCAGTGCCTGGTCCCTATCTCCAGTTCAGGAGTGTTTGGGCCTCCCCACTACATCTGGAGCCTTTGCCCTTAAGTGGGGCATGGTAGGGGGACCTGGCCCATCCCTCTCCACCGGATCCCAGCCCAGGACCCTGTGGGAAGCAACATTGGCAGGTTCCTCCCCATAGAGAGCCTAACTGCCACTGTGGGCTACTTCCTACCTATGTGCCCCATCAGTCTGGGGCATGGTTGGTATAGTCCAAACAGTCCATAACTTCACAAACATTCCCAAATGTGCAGAGCCCTGCAAGACCTGCTGCTTCTTGAAGTGGGTGGTAGTTGGGGAAGGCTCTGCCAGGGACCTTATCTGCTATGTGGTCCCGTCTCAAGCTCCATCTTCTGTCTGACTTCTTTAGAGAAGGGTTCTTCTCTCCTGCAGCCTGTCCACTACCCCTTGCCAGAGTTTCTGCACTCCTTTTAACACACCCCTCCAGCTGGAGCATGCTCAGCAGGCCAGTAGTAGCAGGGTTACGTCAGCCCAGTATTGGGTTTTAAACCCTTCAGGCCCAGTATGGGGTATGTATACCTCATCACAGAGGAATTAGTTATCGTTTCAAAGGGTACATCTACACTGCAGTCTGGAGGCATAGTTGTTCACTTGGGTAGATGTACATGCACTAAGTTTGACTGAATTAGTGTGCTAAAACTAGCAGTGCAGCCATGGTGGCATGAGCAGTGGCTTGGGCTTACCACCTGAGTAGGATCCTGTCCCAGATCCTAGGTACGTGCTTGGGTGGCTTGCCTAAGCTGCCACCCATGCTGTTGCAAATACACTGCTGTTTTTAGCCTGATAGCTCAATCAACGTTAGCATGTTACCTTTACCCATGTTGGAAATTGCACCTCCTGCTTGTGTGTAGACATACCCAAATGGTGAAATTTGCCCCTGTGCAGAGTGCCAGCCCAATGCCTATGTACCACTAAGCCTCACTCAAGTTCTGCTTTGTGAATGTTTGTGGGACTTACTGGCACTGAGGCCTTGGGCTGGCCCTATGCACAGGGCGAATTTCAGTCAATATGATGCAGCCTCGCAGCAGATTCATATGGCTATGATGCAGCTGTGGAGGCATGTAGGATGGACTTCCATCATGAACAGTCCCTTGCACGTTTTCTTCCTTTGGCAAGGAGTCAGTATGGGAGGGGTTAGGCTTCTTAAATTCCTCACACTTGCATCTTCCCACCTTGTTTGTGGTTGGCCTTGTTCTCTGCGTCCATCAACCTCAGCTCTATAGACCTTCCGAGTGTACCTTGTCTGCACGTTGGCCACTTGGCCAGCCCCCACCATTGCAATCATCTTGTTCTCAAGACTGCAGCTTGCCAGGATCATCTAAGTGTCTCCTTGTTTGTGACAAAATCAACCCAATGGATGTTAAGAACACACCGTAACTCTGACACTGAAAATGGTTTCATTTCCTCTCCTCAGCTGCTTTAACGGCCGCATTTCCGCTCCAAGCAACAGAGTTCTCATCGCTGCTATGTTAAACCATCCTATCTTAGCTCTGACACAGACTTCCCACCACCCAAGGAGAAGCCTTTAAGGACACTGAAATGCCTCTGCCACAAAACTGATCCAAGGTGTGACTTTTTCGGGTGTAGAGCCTCCTGCTATCAGCTGACTACCTCCTCAGTAAATCGCAACCAGGTTCCCCATCCCCTTTTTTATAATCAATATATTGTTCATTTTAACATGAATGATTCATACTACATTTTACAAAATCTTCTTCTATTAGTATGAATAGACAATTTGTCCAGCCAAAATGTTAATTTCTCTTCACCACAGAATGCCCTAGAAGGATTGATTAAAATCAGAAAAGCATTGGGTGGGGGAATTTTACTGGCAAAGCATTTAGGGCAAAGTTTTCAAGTAACTTAGGAGCCCAAGTTCCATTTCAGAGTGGCTTAGCTGCTTAGAAACCTATGGTCCATTGATTTTCAAGAGAACCTATGGTCCATTGAGTTCCAGTTCCTCAAAGATATTTAGGTGCCTAACTCCCATGGGACTAAGTGCCTAAGAGTCACTTTTGAAAATGGGACATCAATTCCTAAGTCATTTAGGCACTTTTGAAAATTTTACCCGTAGTCCATAATACTGTGAAGAACATTCATGTTCCAGAGATTTATTTTCACCCACAAGATGCTCCCAATTACGAAGATCCAGCTATTCCTCCAAGAAGGTGGACTATCTCCTCCCTCACCTTCTGGCAAATTGTTCCTGAAGGCAGTCTGTTATAGCCAAGGGGAGTTTTAGGATGGATTGTGCTTCCATGCAGGGGGATTGAGCATGCTGCACTGTCCTAAGTGATGGCGTGTCAAGCTCCCCTGTCCACAATCTGGCTTGATACTTCCACATTGCTGTAATTTAAAAAAATATTTGAGTAATCTATACATTACTTCTCAGTATATTTGTTTCAGTCTGTTCAGTCTCCAGATTGGTACTGGTTTCAGAGTAGCAGCCGTGTTAGTCTGTATTCGCAAAAAGAAAAGGAGTACTTGTGGCACCTTAGAGACTAACAAATTTATTAGAGCATAAGCTTTCGTGAGCTACAGCTCAAAGTGAGCTGTAGCTCACGAAAGCTTATGCTCTAATAAATTTGTTAGTCTCTAAGGTGCCACAAGTACTCCTTTTCTTTTTGCAGATTGGTACTGTAAACCTCTAGAGTTGGTGTAACTGGACCAAGAATTGTAATGGGCAAAACAATGCCATATGAACTAGCAGAAAGCTGAAGTACTCAGACTGCACCCAGATAAATAGGACTGCTTTAGGAAAATCTGAATCAGCTTTCAGATGTTCAGTTCATCTGATTTTGGACCACCAGGAGCATTTGTTTCCTTTTCTAACTATATTGTAATTAATTTGCATTTCTCCCTCCATCTGAGCCCATAGTGATCTGAGTCTCTCTTCAAGGGTGATCATGTATAGCCTGGTCTCTAGAGGCATTTGCACAGTACCAAACAGTCTCATACTTTCAATTTTTTTGTTGTTTATGTTTTTGTTTGTTGGCCATTTCATAAGACAAGCCAGGGAAAGGAACAGAACTAACCTTGTTTGACACAGTTGCTTCCCCCCCCCCCAGTGTTTATGTTACCATGAATCAGTGACAACAAAGCTTTTCTGCAAGCACTCAACGTTTTTTGTCCCCGTCCTAGATTAGAACCATATTGACCTTGCTCGCAGTTATAAACTTAATATATGGAACTAAGTGTGAAACCAGTCCTGCATTCGTCACACATCCAAAATATACACTGACATCAGTGAAACAAAATATTGCATGCAGAGTATGAGAAAGTGAAGATGTTTGTAATATAGGAATGGTTTTTATTTTGCTCAATTTGGCACAGAAAATTAAAATTATATAGGAAATTGACTTTCCTGTTTAGAATCAGATTTGTTTTTGAAAAATTACTACCAACTTTGTAAACATTAAAATAGAAGCAGTAAAGATGTGAAATTTCACACAGGGGATCTACAATGTTTGGATAATTATAAGCATATGGCTACTTTACATGAGGTCTCTGTTATACTTTTATTTACTAGTGCTTTGGGAAAACAGGGGTTCTCAAATTCAGTGTTTATTTACATGTATAGAGAATGTCACATTTCCCATTAACCTGTCATAAATCTGTATTTCTGTTTCAGAACTCCAGCTATATAAACTAAACCACCACTTTTACTGTGCTTTACAATTTGTTCAGCTATACTGCTAACACAGACAGATTCTATTGTTTCTAATAATGTACATCCTGCTGCCAATTCCAACATGGAGAATGACTTATAGCCTTGGTGTACGAACAACTCCACAGAACTAGTTTCAACAACTGGGCCTGCAATCCAAAGGCTGGTGCTTTGCTGCCATTCAGTCAGGTT
This sequence comes from Dermochelys coriacea, assembly GCF_009764565.3. Taxonomy (NCBI): domain Eukaryota; kingdom Metazoa; phylum Chordata; order Testudines; family Dermochelyidae; genus Dermochelys; species Dermochelys coriacea. The sequence continues at coordinate 42,821,934 of NC_050069.1, read as the reverse complement.
TTAAATGTTTGACCGCAGCCTAACTTACCGTGTACTTGTGGGGTATGCCCACACTGCAATGAGACACCTGCAGCTGGTTTGGGCCTGGATTAAGGAGGGGACTAATTGCGCTGGAGGGGTTCAGGCTTAGGCTGCAGCCCAAACTCTGGGACCCTCCCACCTTGCAGGGTCCTAGAGCCTGGGCTCCAGCACAAACCCAAATGCCTATACTGCAGTTAAACAGCTCCTTAGCCTGAGCCCCATGAGCTTGAGTCAGCTGGCATAGGCCAGCTGTGGGGTTTTAATTATAGTATAGACATACCCTTAGTCTGTGTAACGGCCCTCACTTGGAGTCTGGTATGGAAACATGGCCTAGTTGTCAAGGCCGGGAGCCCAGGACCTCCCACTCCACCAGGCTCCAGCCCAGGGCCCTGTGGGCTACCAGTGGTCTGGCAATCAGGACTGCTTAAGGCTGCCCTCCCTGAGCCACTTCTCATTACCTCCCCCTGCACACACACACCCAGGTCAGCTTAGTTCAGGGCTTTCCCCTGTTGGGAAAGTCCACATCAAATAAATAAGAGGGGATTACCAGTGTCCAGGATCCACAGGCAAGGTGCAGGGGGCACTTCCCTTCTCCGATTGTTTCTGGGGCAGGTCTTCCCTTCCCTCAGGGAGGGCCCTTTTTGGGCAGCTGTATCAGAGACTCTAGGCTTCCCGCTGTGCTGCTGGAGCTGTGGGCTGCAGGTCTGCTCTCTTTCAGCTCTGCCATCCAAATGAGCTGTTTCCCTATCTTTTAATTGCTCCATCAGATGGACCATTTGCTACAGGTGTGGCGCGGCAGGGCTGGCTGGACCCAAAGTAATCCCTTAATCCCTTATTGCCCAGTGTGGGGTTCGTACACCCCATCACAGTCTGCCATTACACTAAGATCAGTCCATGGAGATGCTGTGCACTGTTTCTCAGCTGCTGAGAGCCTTCAATTCCCTTTTCTATTCCCGCAGGATGCAAGAGGGATTCATCCTTGGCCAGGATCAGGCCCTACATTTGCAGGCTGCGCTATGCAGCCTGCAGTCCCCAACACTTAGGCCTGGTCTACACCTAAAACTGAGGTCCACCCAACCCAGCTACATCACTCAGGACTGTTGAATATTTCATGGCATGTCCATGGGCCATGCATATAAGACACTTGGGGAGACTAAGGCTGGCCATGCAGGAGGGCAAATGCCGTGGATGCAGTGCAGGTCACCTCCCTTTGGAGGCAGCCCATCACCTTTGGAGCACCAGAAGCAAAGCTCCCTAGAAGTGGCCCCAGCCGCACTCCATCCAGAGGCCTCACCCCCACTCAGCCTCTTCCTCCGAAGCCCCACTTTCACTCTATAGAGAAGAGCGAGCCGTGGGTGGGCGGGGGCCTCAAGGGAAGAGGCAGAGAGGAGCGAGCAGCAGGCAGGCGGGTGAGGGGGGCCTCAGGGGAAGAGGTGGAGAGGATTGGGTGGGGGGGACAAGTGGGAAGGGGCAGAGAGGGGGCAGGAAGAGGCAGAGCGAGAGGAGGCCTCAGGGGGAAGAGGTGGAGTGGGGGAGGGGCCTCAGGGGTGGGGCCATGGTCCGACACCGGTGGCCTCCCCACTTCTAGGTAGCTTCTGGTGCTTGCGTGTAAGCCTCCCCAAATGGCTCACATGCTGCCCATGGCCCTGTGCGATGCAGTTAGGTTGAGCAAGTCCCCCCTTTAGATGCAGATAGGTTGACAGAAGAATTATTGCAGTGACCTAGTTACTCCCATTAGAGTGGGTGAATTTACTACAGCAATGGAAAAACCCCTTCTGTCTCTGTAGTAAATGTCTACACTACAACAGCTGTACCTTTGTAGCACCTGTAGTGTAGACATAATCTTAGTAAGCATGCTTCCATGACTACAGCTTACTTCTTTGCAATGCATTCAGGAAACAATTGATGAGACTTAACCTTTGATCTTTGAGAAAATGTTGAAATCATTTCCATCATTTTCTTACACTTTTGCCGTTTTAAGTATGAATATTTGCCTGCCTGGTAAGTCAACATTTTCTGCTAAATATTTCAAACCAGACTGTCAGTATGGCTTTGCGAAGGCTGATGTTGTGAAATGCTGTTCACCAATACAAATGCTTACAAGTCTGCCTCCCTCTAAAACATAAGAGAGACAAATGAAAACAGCTCCTTTTCATAACAGTTTAAAGAGTCCTTCTAAATAACTGCATCATCATAGTTTGAACTAATGATGCAGGAGAATTTTTTTAAAAACAATTTTCCATCTTTCTCTGCTTTATAAATTTTTCTTTGTTTAACACCCTCATTACTTTGATGTTGCTTGAGCACTTATAGCCAAGAGCTTGTACTGTTCTCACAGGCCTTGTCTACATGGAGAATTATAAGGTGTTCTCACATTATTAAGCTAGCACCAGTACAGCTCAGCTGGTGCTAGGAAGAGTGAGCCCACTGAGGGAGTGAATGTTGTCTGGGAGAAGGGCAATTGACTGAGATTCAAGAGACTTGGGTTCTATTCTGGTCTCTACTGTTTGACTTCAGGCAAGTCACTTCACCTCTGTGTGCTGCTCTTTCCTCTCTACTCTTTGTCTCTCCTGTCTCTTTAGACTGTAAACTCTTCAAGGCAGGGACTGTTTCTCCCTCTATAAGTGCTGACTCGGGGGCTGGAGCACCCACAGGGAAAAACTGGTGGGTGCCGAGTACCCACTGGCAACCCCCTATCAGCTCCCCCCCACACCCTCGCTGTCTCCCGCCCGCTGGCAGCACCTCCCCCTTGCGCCTCCCATCCGTCACAATCAGCTGTTTCGCGGCATGCAGGAAGTGGGGAGGAGCAAGGACATGGCGCGCTTGGGGAGGAGGCGAAACTGGATGAGAAGAGGCAGGGCGGGGGTGGAGCAGGAGCAGGAAAAGGTGGGGTGGAGTGGTGCCTTGGGGGAAGGGGTGGAGTGGGGGTGGGGCCTGGGGCAGAGCTAGGGGTCAAGCACCCCTGGCACTTTGAAAAGTCGACGCCAGTATCTCCCTCTATGAGCATACAGTGCCTAGCACAATGGGACTCTAATCTATCTAGCTACATGGGTTGTCATAAAGCGCCCATCGCCATGGGGGTAAACTGACTACACACAAAGATCTCTTATTCATGGAGGGTGCAAATTGAAACTATAGAGGGAAATGCTAGTTTTTCCTCTAATCACTTCCAGTTATAGTAATTTTAACCCTTGTCTACACTAGGATAAAAGGAAAAAAAGGTTAAGCTAAAATGTTTTAAGACAAGGGAAGTTCTGTTGTAAAATGGTAGCTGGTCAACATGAACCCTAAGTTTCACTTCAACCAGCCAACACATGTTACAATACAACAAGCTCTCTCTATATTAGGGTTTTAAATTATGTTAGTTAAAATGTGTTAACTAATTAATTTAAAAAAAATCCTTTTATTCTAGACGACCCCTTATAACAATAGCAGGCAAAACATGCTCAAAAAGCATGGTCTTTCTTTGATGGTTCCCTTTAACAAGTAGTTAGCTCCCCATCTGCATAGACATCACCATTCACATCACTTAACGCTGGTGGGCTTGATTCTCAGCTCACCCATTCCTATGCTAGTGCTTTAAGCGTCCTTCATGCCTCCAGTCTTGCAGGCTATGCAGGAGCCAGGTTGGCCCACAATATAAGAGCAGGCACACATTCTGCAAGCTTTGCCCCAGGCCCAGGTGGACAGGAGCAGGCTGGAATGCCATTCGGACTTTCTCCATGGCTTCATCAGTTCATACAAACTTGAAGCTTTTTTTTTTTAATGAAAATCCTTATGGTTGCAAAGCAATCTTCCATATCTGAAGAGATACAGTGCTGTCTCTATAGTAACTGTTATTATTAATTATTATGACTACTTAATAATAATGTGCCAGAAGGCAGCCTTAAACAATAGCTTGGAGAGTTACAAACTGCTGCATTATTCTCTGTGGGCTGTTAACTGAAGTCTAATGATGACAGTTTAATTGCAGATATTGCTAACTCCTTTGAAGCAGATCATTTTAGCTGAATCTAATGTGTTTTTTTTCCAGGGAGGTTTGAAAGCATAGAAATTAGAGCTAGAAAATACCTGTTAGATCATTTTATCTATCCCTGGAGCGTACAGGAAAGTTTCTGGTGTTTTCAGCAGTCCAGGTTTAAAATTCCCACGAAATGGTGCTTCTGCCACATACCTTTGGAAATTATTCCACAGTCTAATAGATCAGTCACTGCTAGGAATTTTTCTTTGATTTTTCCCAGCTAATTTTTTTTCTTAATTTCATAACATACTCCTAGTTCTATCCAGATCTCTCAAAGTGAACTACCTGGAAAGGGGGAAAGAAAAGAGGGAAATGAGGAGTGATAGACCATGGAGGAAGGTTAAATGAGAGAACAGAGGGCATGGAAAGTAGATCATGAATAGAGTTCCATCATTTTTTTTTCTCCTCCTTTACCCATACTCCAAAGTATTACTGGATCTGGTTCTGCAAAACCAAGCCTTGTCTCCTTGGTACATTTTTCATTCAGCAATAGATAGATTCTTGAGGAAAAGCGTTAAATAACCAATTCTGATACGGTGCATGGTTTTCAAGTAATTCTTTTTTGTTCAGAAGCTAATTGAGTTATTTTGCTATTTTATAGATGGTTAAGCAGATAGTAAGATGTTCTCATTAGAGTCTTCACATTGCATGGATTCATTACTGTAAATATTGTCACAGTGAGTGTACAATTTACTTGAGTAAGTATGTTAACAGGCTAATGTTTCCTTAAACAGTGCCTGTGAAATGTGTGAGCTGACTAAAATGTTTACACAACCAGATCAGTTCATCTTAAATGAACATTAATTGCTTTATAATTAGCAAAATAACAGTTATTCTTCACATAAACTGCAAAATTAAATAAAACTGACACCCCAAAATAATTTCTAAGGCTATATATATTTTTCAACATTACAACAACTGTTAATACAAAAGAGTGTTAACGTCACAAAGTGAAGCACTCACAAGTCAGGGGATAATGGAGGTTCTGCACTGATTTTGGTGGCATCAGGATTTAACCCTATATTTATTCCATGAGAAAAAACACTTAAGAAATATTAAGGTTGCACAGGCAATCGTTCAAATACCAGGAAATACCAACTGTTACTCTGCTCTGTAATGATGCCATGAGGGAAAAAAATATAGAAAAAATTAATAGGCATTTCCATACCATGCCGTGTTTGGATTTCTCTTCAATTTAATCTGAAATCTGGATTTCCTGGGTCTATAATGCTTGTTTGGGAGATAATTACATCATCCCTGTAATGTTTCATACCCTTAAGTTACTGATTGATATGTACTCTCTATCTTAGCTATTTCTTGATGTAGGTATTTTTCTAATAATACACATTAACACTGGTAGCAAATCACAGTAGTACAGTACTAACTAATGGTAAAGTCATGTTACCAGCACAAAAAGAATAAAGCTATCTAATGAAGTGCAGTGTTGCCTAGTGGATAGTGTATGGACTGGGGCTCAGAAGACCTGAGTTCTATTCTTGGCTCTATCACTGGCTTGCTGGGTGACCTTAGGAGAGTCATTTCCCTTCTTTATGCCTCAGTTTCCCTATCTGTAGAATGGAGATAATGGCACTGCCCTCCTTTGTAAAACACTTTGAGATCCACAGGTATGTAAGGGCCAGGTATAATTATTATAAAACAAGACCATATTTACAGAAGGATCCTCTAACTTTGCACTCACTAAAGTGCATAGACACACACTTGCCCAAGTGAAATCTGCGTTTTCACATGCCTACTTACATGTGCAAACACAGATTTGGTGAATGTGCAAATACAGAGGCTGACTGAAAAGAAAAAGAAAAGGTGGCCGTTCCTGTTTATTATTGTTCCAAAAGGTGCTTTGTCAAAGCCAATTGTCTTTCATAAATACATTTAACTGCAAAAGAATCATTAATAAGACCAATTTTAAGCTACACAATACTGATAAACCCCCTTACTCATTGTGAATTAATTAGAAAACAAACAACACACTTTATGAAACCCCTTGGCTTGCCTCTGGATTTCAGAAGCCCAGAGAGCTTTATTCATTTGGGGGCCTGAATCAAAAGCCAGCTGGAGTCAATGGGAGTCTTCAATAGGTTTTGCATTGGGCCTTTTTACAGCAATGTTACAATGTGGTTATCAGAAAATAGTGGCTCTCTTTTTAGACTACTTCCCCTTCAAACGTGGGAAATATACAAGTGTAACACTCACTAATATTAATGAGAATTATGGTTGCAGTTTAACTCCCTTTCATGCCAATGGACATAGGCAATGACCCATCTATATGTAGAACTATTCATCTTTAAAGCTATACAAGCGTCTCTTTATAAAAGAAGAACAGTCCCTCTCTAAGAACAAGCTGTCTGCAAGGTATTTTATTTACTAAACTTTGGAAAGAAAAATGGAACTGAAAAGAATATGACTGCATATTAAATTACATGAAGTGGTCATGACAACTGGAGATCTCTACATCATATCATTGTACCAGCTGGATACGATTAGAGGGGATTTTCCATATTTCGTTTTTGTTAAACTTTGATTCCCTTAAAGAAAAAGGAATACACACTTCATTTTACTCCAAGGGGCTCTTTTACCCAGCTTGGCTTTTTATGCTTAATATCAGCCTGTTGTCTTTTGATCCCTGGCAATCTTAAAACTGTCCATCCTCTTATAACACACCACTTAGGATAGGGATCTACACAAGAAAGAAATGTTTTACACCAACATTAGATGAAATGGGACATAGAAAAACCTACCTTACTTGGGGACCTTCCCTAGAAACATTAGAATTTTAGCTATAGCCATTTCATTAATGAGGTAGATTTTGTCTAACCTTTTGTGGGGTTAAATCTGTGTAAAGCACCACAATATGTCATCAACATTGATGATGTGTGGAGTGTCTTTAAATTAATTACTAAGGCATATCACTGAAAAAAACATTACTATTTGGTAATACATCTTTTAGTTCATCATAGATAAGTGTAAACTGGATGTCATCTTATGATGTTTATTTTGCTCTAGCTCAGTTCCCTCCTCATTGAATTCATCCCCCCTCTGAAATATTTCAACAGATATTTCACAGGCAAGCTTTATCATAGATGCTGAAATGGAAAGCATTAGCAAGTGTTTAATAGTCATCTCTCCAAAGAATTAATGCATATAGGGCCATTTTCCAATACTCTTACTTCAGTTTAGTAGACCCTTATTCCTTAAGTAACCCCATTGAAATCAAGGGGATGACTGGTGGAGTAACATAGTACTCAGGTATCAGAATATGACTCATAATTTGATTTTTTTTAGGTTTGCCTGGGTGACCTCCAAACTAACCTCCCTCTTCATTTTGTTGCCATTTGTTGATATTTCCTAGGTCAGTTCAAATAAGAACCAACTTCAGCCTTTGTCCAAAACTCAACTAGAAACATTTCTGACATTTGTAAAAATTAATTTAATCTTGTATTGATTATTTTTACATTTACTGATTCCAAATGAAGCCTGAAGAAAAATTGCTGATGTACCTCAAGAAAGGCTACTCTTGCTGTATTTCCATATCACATATGAACAGGAAGTGTGACAAAAAACCTGTCTTCACAAGATTTCCAGGCCAATTTTCAGAAGAAAGAGGTTCAGATAAGTTCTGGATAAACCCCTAGGCCTGAGTTCTGAGCGTCATGGAAGCCCTTGAGTTTCACCCAAGGAATGCAGCATGTGCCCCAGTCATCCTGAAGATGATCAGGCAAACAAGGTTCGGGGTGTACAGTGGCTGCTGAGATGCTTTGTGAAGGTGTCTTGCTGAGGCCCAGAAGCAGGTGGAAGAGATAATTCATATGATCCCCTAATCCCCTGGGTAGGCTACCACAGGTCTTGGCCTTTTTGTCTCTCCCATGAAAACCCAGGCTCTGGAGGCTACTTTACATAGGCCCAGAGATGAGGGGCTCAGTCAGAGTCGAACATAAACATTAGCAGGTGGTGGTTGGAGAATGAGAGGGAGTTCTTCTGTACTCCATACCTCAATTGCCTTGGAAGAGGAGTATCTTCAGGCCAGATGGACTCCTCTATCATCTGGAATAGTGATACAGGCCTGAGCCCTGCTAGACAGTGGAGCATTGGCCAGACTACTGAGAACCAGAGTCAGGGTTCGGCCTCTGAACTTTCAGGAGCTTATCTGCACTGGACCAACGCTCTGCACCTTTTGAGATTGGTCTGTTACAAAGCAGGAGAATGGAGCCTACTGAGAAATCTGTTGCAGTTTTAACCTTTTCTAAAAGAAAAGTGAGTTGTTGTTGAACAATGTCCACAATACGCTGACAATGCCATGGAATGAACCATCAATTGGCATTCAGAAAACCCCAATGCAAAATAGGTTTTTCCCTTGGATAATTTTAAGAGAAATATGCACATAATAAAATCAATTAATAGTGGGACTGAACCCAGAGGTCTGAATGCGGGCAGTGTGATCTAGAAGTGAGTGCAAAGGGCTAGGAACTGGGAGGGATTTTTCTTTTATTCCAAGCTAGTTACTAAATCACAGTGAGACAGTGGTCAAATCACTTAGCCTTTTTGAGCATCAGTCAAAGCATTTGCAAAATCAAATAGCAAGACCTGAGAGAAAAATCCCATCTGCCTGTAAATGAACTGTTCTGGGGAAATAAAAATCTTTAAAACTAGGGGATCAGATCCTCAGCTGGTGTAAATCAGCAAAGCTTCAGTGACCTCAATGGAGCTATGTCAATTCTACTAGCTAGGCTCTGGCCCCCAATTTATACTTTTTACTCACAGTAGGTGCCAGTCAGGCATGCGTGGAATACTTGTGACACTTACTAGGAGCACAGGGTTTTTATTTAGGACCAAATGATGCCTTTCCCTTGATCCAGAACCAAGCGGGGAGGGGTGAAAGCAGACTTCTCTTTTTGTATTGGATCTGCAGCACACAGGCTTCCTCTGTGCACCTCCAGAAAGGGAGCTCCCCCCCCCCGCCCACGAACCAGCCCGCAGAGCAGAGGGCTCTTTCCACTAGAACCTGGGAAGCTCTTGGAGACACAGCCTGTCCCCGAGGTCCCACTGTGGCATCTCAGCCCAACACCACTGGCAGCACAGGGCTTTGTCTTACCACTGTGCAGCACTTACCTATTTAGAGCCAGGATATGGAGTGCCTGACAGTAAATGTCTTTAAAGTCCAGCTAAAAACTGCCAGCCTGTTCATTTAAAGTTAAAGCCCTTGTGCTTTATTGGAACTGGGGCTTCTGTTCTTTGTTTTACCACCACAGCCTGTAGCTACTGGAGTTTTAAACTCTGGCTCAAGCTGATGTCAAAATATTTATTCACCTTGAGATCTCTGGGCAGAAATAAATGAACCCTGGGTTTATTTTATTACTAGTGCGCTAAGTTCAAAAGAAGGTGCAAAGTGCTTTGCACCTGGATATAATATCACTTTTTTATTTTATTATGTAACACCTGTCAGGATACATTTCTGCTTGGCACAGCTGGAGGCTGAGGCAGGTGGGCTCACAGCGCCATCTTGTGGAGAGAAGGAAATTAAAACCTTCAGAAGGACTAGAGCATGAGTAACAAACAGAAACAATACAAATGAGCAACTGTAAGGCCCTCACTCAGAGCCTACCTCAGTTGAGAAGGTGAAAGTAGTATCCCCAGACCCTGGCAGTCAGGTTGCTGACCAGGAAATTGTGCTTATTTAATTGATCGGTGATCTCCTGTAAGTGATGGACCATGCAGATTCTTTTAGATTTGCTAGCAAGTTTTGGTATTATTAATCACCAGGGTTTGACTGGATTGTGAACTGTGGTAGGAGTAGATGGGGGTCACCAAGTAATGAAGGGTTTCATTCTTAAGTCTCAGAGGGATCCCGCAGTGTCAGGTGATGATACCAATTGAGAGCTCTGTCTTCTTGGGTTCTACAGATTTCTCTGTAGTGAACCCCTCCTGTTTAATGTGTATGCAAGACTGCTGGAGAAGACTGCAAAGAGGTTTGAACTTGTGATGCCATTAGTAAGAACAATCTCTCTCTTTTGTTGGACCTGGTCAGTATGGCACTTTTGCTTCCTCAGGGCCTGCCTGAAGTAGGGAGTTTGGTAAGACTGAGCTAATGAAGGGTCACACCAAATAAGAGGGAGGTGATGCAGGCTGACTGGGAGAAGCATCTAGAGCAGGGGTCTCAAACTCAGTTTACCTTAGGGCCAGTGCCAGTCCTCAAAGTTTCCCAGTGGGCCAATAATGTCACTCATGCTGCCCAGAACCTGCCCCCACACACTCTGCCACAAACTCCACCCCCACCTGCCTAAGGCTCTGGGATAGGATAACCAGATGTCCCATTTTTATAGGGACAGTCCCATTTTGGGGGACTTTTTCTTATATAGGCACCTATTACCCCCCACCCCCTGACCTGTTTTTCCCCCACAGTTGCTATCTGGTCACCCTACTCTGGGAGGGAGTTTGGGTGGAGGAGGAAGTCTGGGATAGGGGATTGGGGTGTAGGCTCTGGGAGGGAGTTTGGATGCAGACAGGGTGAGACGTTGGGCTCTGGGAGGGAGCTTGGGTGGGGGACGGGGTCTGGGGTGCAGGCTCTGGGATGGAGTTTGGGTGCTGGGTGCAGGCTCTGGGCTGGGGCAGGAGGTGGGGATGGGGTTGCAGGCTCTGGGAGGGAGGAGGGGTACATGCTCTGGGAGGAATTTTAGGGGCAGGAGGGGGATGCGTGGGGGGGTGCAGGCTCTGAGAGCGGGTCTGGGGTGCGGCACTTATCTGGGGCTACAAGGCATGGCAGGCCGGGCACTGCCCCTGCAGCTTCTTATTGGCTGCAGGGGCGCTCGGGGTGGAGGCAGCATGTGGAGGCACAGTCCCGCCCTGCCCCGGGGCCAGCAGCCATGTGGAGCAAGCGCGCAGGAAGCCGCTCAGCTCCACTGTGCTGCTGATGGTGAGTGGGACCCCGAGCCATTTTAAATGGCCAAGTGGAGGTGTGGGGGAGCCCAGGGAGAGACCCAGCCCCAAAATTGCTGGAGCCCTGCGGGCCACATTGGGGAGGTTCTCGGGCTGCAGATGGCCTGCGGGCCGGGAGACCCCTGATCTAGAGTGTGTGCTCGCAGTGACTGAGAAAATCTGTCCATTCTTTGTCAATTAGGTTCACTGTTTAAGAGTACTATCTGGACCCTAGATTGCTCCTGGAGTCCCAGGCAGTGCCTGGAAGTGCCTTGCTTCATCTGATATGATGACTGCAACTGTGTCTCACAGCAGCAATGTTCCGCATGCCTTCGTGACCTCCAAACAGCATTGCTGAAATGAGGGCTGCATTGGGGCTACTTGTCTTTTGTAACCTGTAGCAGGATTGACCAGCGTGGATTAACCACTAGTTAACAGGATTGACCAGAGTGACCCCATTACACAAGGGCTCTGCAGACCACACTGGCTTCTTGTTAGCAATGTACGGTGTTTTTGAATGCCTGATACGAGATGCCTCCCAGCTACCTGAGAGACTGCCTCTCTCTCTTCCTGCCCAGCACCTGGGAGCAGCTGATATGCTCTGGCTAATATTCCTAGATCTCAGTGATTGGAGACAAGGCAGTTGCAGTGGTGGGCTCTCAATACTGGAATTCATTTGCTCCATTGGTCTGACAGATTCAAATAGACTCTCTCTACAAAATCTGGGCTTTTGATAAACAAAGTGTGATAACCATTTTGATAATTATTTCAACAACATTTTTGAGACATACAATTATTTAAAAAATGAATGAAATTAAAAAGAGGCCTATTTTGAATCTAGCAAAGCAAATCTTTGAATTTTTTTGGGAGGGAAATGTTTTTTCTGGTCTTTTGATCAGGTGTACTTCATAGGTCAGGTTGGGGCTGGCTTTCTTTTGTAAACCCAGTTTTGACACATGTGCATTCTAAATGCACTAACACTGAGTCAACACATCTGAAATGCCTCTCATGGACTCCTGAATTTTTAGAAAGAATTTGGGGGTAACTGCATGAGGTTTTTTATAAGATATATTTGAATTTGAAAAATCAGTGGCATTACATTGCTCATACATTATTTTCTTTCTTTGGAACATCGTATCTCAAGAATGGTTCAGCCTAGAAATGCCAAGTTTGGTTAATTCAGACACCATCAGCAAGGATTTGTGTTTATTTATATTTGGGAAGTTTGGGCTAATTAATTTTGTAAATTGTTCCATTTTTGTGGGGGAGGGGTCTTCATCTTGATCAATGAAGTCTCATGAGAAAAGGTTGTAATCTCTTTGAAGTGCAATGCACATATTTCTGTGTTTGTTGATATCGATTGTGTTATAATCATTTCTTTAAGATATGCTGCACAACTTCTGTGATGCTGAGACAAAACAGGAGGTGTCCACAACACCTTTGTCTGAGGTGGCAAAATAGGTATGGTGCCAGTGCAGGGAGGCCTGATTACAGAAAGGAAGAGGTGCGATATTGCAATCAGTGAGCTGCCCAACACGGACATTACAAAAGCTGCCCCATAGTCTCAGGGGTGCTGAAAGCCATTGAACTAAACTGTAAACCCTGTACATCAAGCCAGGGGGTTCAGCAACACCTCCAGCACCCTTAGTTCCAGCACCTATGCATAATCTAAGAGAATTGTGTACTACGGGGCCTCAGTCACAGGAGTACTTGCAATAAATAAAAACTTTATTTCCCTAGGACTCATCACCTGACCTAAATTAACGCAAAGATTAATGTCCTTATCATAGGTTAGGTCAAGATGCATTGACTGCAGTGGCTATGGTTATATTGATGGGAATGATAATTATCACAAGGACTCTCACAGAGATTCAAAATACTTCAGGGACTCTTGTGGAATTCATAAACTCTCCAAAGATTCCTACTATTCTTATCAGCTCACCATAGACTGCTATAAGTTTACAAACCCTGCAAGAAGGCCTTCTGAGATTATAAATTCCAAAGGCATCATGCACTGTTTATAGTCTAATATGGGCTCTGCAGAGGTTACAATAATCCCTACATCTTTGCCATTGATGCTATGAGCCAAATACCCTCACTAGACTGTGTTGGACTCAAAAACTAGTGTATGCACTAACTGCAGCTTCACAGATTCACAACCCACACAGTTCTAGACTGTCCTCCAATTCATGTTCCATGTACAAGACAGCGATACCAGCATGTTACCTCTTACACTTCATATACACCCTCCAAACACTTATCCAGCATTCTGCCCACCTTCTCACTATTGTTCCCTCAAGCCAGGCATTCAGCATTTTACAACATTATAACCAATCATGGAGATTGGACATCTTATATCCTGGACACACTCATAGTTTGGCTGCAAAGACCACAATGAATGTTGTCATAAACATACAGCTAAGGGTAGCATAAAATCCCTCCTTTACATGTAAAGGGTTAATCAGTTCCATTTGCCTAGTTGGCACATGACTGGAAGGACCAATGGGTAAAGAAGATACTTTCAAATCTGGTGGGTGGGGGAAGGTTTTTGTTTGTGCTCTTTGTTGTTCTCTCCAAGACAAAGAGAGAGATCAAGCAAATAATCCAGCTCCTACTGAATGATACATCTAAAATTAGAGAAGTAGTAAGTAATAGCAAGGAAATGCGTTAGAGAGTCTTTCCTTTTAGCTTGTGAATTTTCCCTGTTTTTTGGAACTTTAAAGTTTTGCCTAGAGAGGAATCCTCTGTGTTTTAAATCTTATTACCCTGTAAAATTACCGTCCATGCTGATTTTACAGAGGTGCTTCTTTTACTTTTTTTCTTTATAATAAAGTTTTTTTTAATAATCTGATTGGGGTTTTTAGTGTTCTAAAAATCCAAGGGTCTGGTCTGTGCTCACCTTGTTTACTCTCAAGCCTCCCCAGGAAAGGGGATGCAGAGGCTTGAGGGGAAATTTTGGGGAAGACAGGAACTCCCAGTGATCCTTTTCCTAAATTTGTCTAACTCCTTTGGTGGTGGCAGTGATACTGTCCAAGGACAAGGAAGAATTTGTGCCTTGGAGAAGTTTTTAACCTAAGTTGGTAGAAATAAGCTTAAGGTGTCTTTCATGCGGGTCCCCACTTCTGTACCCTAGGTTCAGAGTGGGGAGGGAACCCTGACAAATGTGCTTAAGGATATCCATAGCTGTGCACTTCTTAAATTCTGTAGGTAAATTGCCAATGTATATGGGGATTAAGTTGTTCGTAGCAGGTAGGGTTGGCAGGCAAACCACCAAGTTTTAGAAGCTTTAAAATCAGAACTAGCTGTGATAATTTTCATAGCCATATATCTATCTTACACTGTGTGATGAGGCTACAGGTAGAGAGGTAAGATTGTTAGGGGTACCTGCATTCTGCAGTTCCATAATCTCCAAACACTTGTAAGAGTTTTTCTTTAACATAGAACTTCCTCACTTTGCAATGACTTTTTTCCACCCCTTTCATGTAAGATTTGTTCTTTTAACTTATAGATAAATATTTCAACCTTCCTCCGTTTTGATGGAGAGGTTTAGTTGGAGAATCTAATATTCCAATCAGATTTTCACAACCACAGAAACACTTGGAAAGCTCACATCTCGCATGCACTATACCAGACCACAACTTTTCCTTGAGGAATTCCACATCTCTCAGCTTGGGCCTCTGATCCCGGTAAACCCTCCTCTGTGATGTTCGAATGTTTGTAATGCTTCTCAGTGTTCAAGCCTTCACAATACTTGTGCATAGGTGCTGGAACTAAGGGTGCTGCCACACCCCGTAGCTTGAAGTGGTTTCCATTATATACAGGGTTTACAGTTGGTTCAATGGCTCTCAGCACCCCCACTGTACAAATTGTTCCAGCATCCCTGTATTTATGTGCTCCGGACAGGTTTTCACCACTCAAAGTATGCCTCAGCCTTCTTTCTATTCTAATCTATAACCATACATCCAGGACTCTCAGTCTCTGCACTGCTGCAGATCAGGCAGCATATAATGTGAAACATTTGCTTGGTCCCTGGAGGATGGAATCCCCAGTCTACGTTCCACAAGTCACTTTGGTTGTTAGACTGAAGGAACTGTGCTGCTCTTGATCTAGAGGGAATGGCTTTTCAATCCACTTGGCTGGCAAGAGAAAAAGTGCCTCTGTTGAAAGTGCTTAGGTCTGGAGTTGCAAATTAAAGTGAGGGGATAGACTTGAAAACCATGCCTGGCCCAGTCCATGTGTCTCAAGACACAAACAGAGAGCATGAACTCACATGCCTGGGGTTTCCATTGCAGAAAGAAATATTGTGCTTAATAAATAAGATTTAAGACTAATGTAGCAGTAACTATAGTAATTTCAGAGCTACATGCTGGTAAATTTTTATCACACAGTAATACATATGGCACCAGCAAAGAGAGTCTCTGATTTCTTTAGCATATAAAGTACCACACATTTATAAAACCCTGTTCATATTCTGTTATGCTATTCGGCATGTGTTTAAAAAGCACATTAAAGTGTGGGGAAGTGTCCAGAAGAGTTGGATTGCCCTGTTTTATGACTGACAGGAAAGGCCAAGCAATTATCTGAACTCCTGACATGACAATTTTATTCAGATGCATTCTGGGGCCACGAAGCAAGAATTTCATTGAAAGACTACTTCGGCTCATGAAACATACAGGATGTCCAAAACAAGGTCTGAAATCGATTAGGCTTAAGTAATCAAAAGGAAATGATGTACATGACTGGCACAGAATGTATTGTCTTCAAACTGAAGCGTAGGCCAGCAACACTGTGATAACTTACAATAGCACGACTTTATGGACCCAGAAATTTTTTTTCATACTAGTAGTATGTATAAATCTCCCTGCATCAGGTGAAAAATATAGGACCAGATCCTCAGCTGGTGTAGATCAGCATAACTCCATTGACTATGCTGATTTAGACCAGTGGAGGATCTGGCCCATAGCTTCTAGATGGGCTACAAGGCTTCTTTCCATATGGAATGTTACTATGGTTGGTTGGTTTGTGCGGGAGGGGTAAGATTTTCCATAGAGTTTCCTCATTTGCATCCAATCCTGCTGCCATTGGCTTCAGTGAGCAAGGATTGGGTCCAGTGACTTCAGTGGAGTTACTCCAAAATTACACTGATGTAACCCAGATCAGAATCTGTCTCAGACTCCTGAATTGCCTGGGTAGCACCAGAGGCCAAGAGCACTTGTTTCCTTCTGTGCCTAGTGAGAAGCTTGCAACATTTTCTCTTTGAGGCTAGACCTCACCACAGCTAGCCAAGGTGTTTTCACCTGCTTGCTTTTTATGGGGCTACACGTTGAATCCCCTCCGAAACTGAAATTAACGCAGATTGTGGCTGCCTACTTATTAAGCAGCATCTCATGTCAGGAGCATGTTATAACACTGCTCTGAGATCTGTATTGGATGCCAATAAGTTTGCAGATGGAATTGCAGTTATTGGTTTTAACCTATAGAGTGCTAAATGGTTGAGAACCTGAGAGATCACCTCTATCCACATGCCATACTGCTACAGCTGAGATCTATGAAGGTGCTTGTGCAGGAATGTCCTTGCTATAAATAGAGTCTTCCTGCATGGCATTTTTTGTGAGTTTTCAAATTCACTGTCCCCTCAATCTGCTGGAGTCCAAATTTGCTAACATCCAGAGCAGTCTACAGATCCTCTTTTCTCCCACATGCTTGAGGAAGGTTGTAGAGGTTTCAGTGTGGATTATCTCATCTGCATTATTTTACATTGCAGGACAATGAAGGGCAACCCATTGTATTTGAGATTTTATTATGAAACTGAATGTTGTTAGCCCTGAACTTGGTATGGGCACCTTGTTATACTTCCACTAATTGAAAACTAAATATTGGGCACAGCTAGGTGAACAAATTTATCTTCAGTTATCATTTCAGCCAGTTGGCCTGGTGATAAAGTAAGGCTCGCTGCCCTGCTATTCCCAGGATCACTAAACATCTTTTTTTAAAGATAGGTACCATCATTTGCTACCCTCCAGTTTTTGTTAGCAATTTGGTCACTTTATTATTAAATTATTGAGGAACACTTTTACTTTTGGCATCTGGGCCTGGTTACTTGCTACTTTTCATTCACCAGTCGGTTCCAGCACTGCTCTTTTGACACTTCCCTTTTTGACACTCCTCATCTTTATTACCTGGGCTAGGCATTGTTCCAACTTCCTCTCTGGTAGAGATTGATGCAAAGAAATTGTTTCGCTTTCCTGCAGTGTCCTTTATTTTCCCCTTCATTTTCCTGGTAGTTCAGACACACACTGATTCTTTTGCAGGCTTCCTGCTTCTGATGGTTTTAAAGAACTTCTTGTTTGTTTAGATGGAATTTGAAGAGCAAAGGGCAAAAGCTGTTAGGCATGTATATTGTACTGTGATATAATATAGCAGCAGCAATAAATCATGATATTTGAAAATAAAAGGTATATTTGACAAACGCTAATTATTCAGACTTCAAAACCTGGGTGTGATTTCTTTCTACCACCTTTTTACGGAGGAATTGCAAAAGGTCCAGAAATTGCATCATGCTTTTAGCAGGACTCTCTTAACTGCTCCAGATTTATTACGAGTTAAAACTTAATCAAGGAATACAAGAAAGGCCATTTTTTAAATAGTTCCAGCATCATCACCTGAGAGATTCAGCTTAGTTAAATCTTACTGGCATATCATTGAGAACTATCCCAAATTTTCACAGACTCCCAAAATATACTGTATTGAGGTAGACCAGAAACCTGAGGGATACACAGCTTTACTTCTTCTTCCAAACTGAAAAGAAATACATTTGAGATCTAAATCCTCTATATGGTCATTTAATCTATGGCAGATGTGCCCAAAGGTTCACATATCATCCAAAAGCAGGTCTTTCTCCCTATTCCTTTACAGGAAGGATGCATAACAAAGGGATTTATCAGTTGTCTTATCACGGATGGACTTTATATCCTGAAGTGCCTCTGTGGACTGATCTCCATGGGTAAAAACAGCCATTACCTCAGCACTGGTACAAGTAAACAGAAAAATGCTGCACACAGGATAGAGAGAATTGCTAGCAGTCATTCACTTCATGGAGATAGTGATGCATCATGACATGAAATCAAATATATTTTGTGCATTTCAAAGCATAGGGGACATGTGTTGGCACACACACACACAAGCGCACTGCGAGGCTAGAATATGTGGTTTGTTTCTATGTAATAGCCATGAGCTGGAAGGGTATCTTGGGTATGCAAATGATTACATAGCAGACATCCAATTTTGCTTCAAAATTCCAATTTCCTTTACAGGACCAATAGCTTTGCAGGGGTGAATTCAGCTCTATATATGCTCAAGGTTGGCAAACAAGTACAGTGTTAGCAGTGGAGAGGCAAGTTTTCCACACTAATATGCCTCAGGCCAGACCTGGAGAGACTACCTTCAGAAAGCAGGGCAGGCTTCATGCTTAGGTAGCCATTGTCCTCTCTGCTGAGACAACCAACATGGGTGCTAATCAGTGCCAACTGGAGTTGGGGTTTTTTGATCCATGAATACTTGTCCGCTAGAAATTGCATTGCAACCCTGTAGTCAGGTGGTGGTCATCCCTCCCCCTCTGGGTTGGGGAGAGGCCATACCATCTCACTACGCCGTTGGTATCTCTGCTTAGCATTAGGGGAATTTGCAAGTTAGGCTTTAGTATCCTGACTGGCCTAATCCCTCCAGTCTGTAGGCAGAAATAGGTTCTCCCAGGAGTCCGTATGCCCTGGCTCTTATGTGGGGGCTGAACAGTCAATAGGCTACTATAGCCCCTGGGCTCTTTAAGCAGGGACTGGGCAAACACCGCAGAGGCTATGGCCTGAGGTCTCTTCTGCTGGAGCCAGAGCAATCCCAGCAGTCACTTAGCTCTGGTTCCTTGATGCAGGGGAAAAGCAAACCCAATAGTCAATTAGCTCTGGGCTCTTGGTGCAGGGACAGAGCAAAAACCCCAGAGGTCGGGCGTCTGTGCTCCGGCAGGGGAATCGACAAAAACAGGCCTCTAGAACTGGCGAGGGGATGCTGCCACCCCAGGGGTGAGGCAGCAGGTGGGGCCCAGGCCCACCCTACTCCACCGGACCCCAACCCAGGGCCCTAACAGTGGCAAAGTGGCCCACCACTGTGTCAGCGGGGATTCCAGCTGCAACATGCCGACTGTGCCTCAGGTAGAGCTACAGCCAGATTGAGGTCAGCTGTCCCTGGGCACTTCCTCCCCTCCCCTCGGGGTTTACCTGGATCTGAAGGGCATCCTCCGTCTCTTCTGGCAGGTCTGTGGCAGACACAAGTTCCCAGGCAAGCAGGGCACCACTGGGCTCACTAGTAGAGTCAGCAGCCAGGAGCAAGCAGGATCCATCTACCTCCCTTCGTGCCTCAGCTCCAACTGAGCTGGAGGCCCCACTCTTTATACTTCCTGTTACCCACTTCCAGTGGCAGGGGTGAAGCAGGCCTGGCTCTGCCCACTTGGGCACAGAGGGTGGTTCCTCCCCCTCTGGCTCAGAGGGAGGCCACACCACCTCATTACAGACCCCAAACTCATTTCACCTAAGCCACAGAAGAGTTATCAGCTGGTAAAACTATTCTCTATAGCCCATTTCCAGTCCCTGTAACATCAAGGCCCACACAATCTACAGCCTCATACCTTGGGGTAGGATTTTCACATGCCAGGTGAGAATTCTGAAACAAAGGAAGGGCATACAAGTGCCAAGGCTATTTGGTGGTAACATGGGGAGAGAGGGCTTCTTAAAGATGTGAAAGGAATTCTAAGGTGTGATGGTCATTGTGAGTTCATTTTCTCTTTACTGTACCTGTTCCACCTAAGTTCTCTTCTGACTCTCTCTCCTGGCTTCTCCTTACAGTCAGTCACAATAGGGGCATTAAACAGCAATTTCTGCCCCTGCATTCTGCACTGCGATTCCAAAGGCAGGGTGTGGGTGTGATAATATGTGTACTAATAGACACACAAAAAGAAAAGGAGTACGTGTGGCACCTTAGAGACTAACAAATTTATTAGAGCATAAGCTTTCGTGAGCTACAGCTCACTTCATCGGATGCATTTGGTGGAAATTTCCACCAAATGCATCCGATGAAGTGAGCTGTAGCTCACGAAAGCTTATGCTCTAATAAATTTGTTAGTCTCTAAGGTGCCACACGTACTCCTTTTCTTTTTGCGAATACAGACTAACACGGCTGCTACTCTGAAAATAGACACACAGGCATCCCTACATTGTCAAATGTGCTTATGATCAAAGGAGGGCTTCTGTACAAACAACAGATCATGGTTCCATATTTATTCTCTCAATTACTTTTGTATCAAATGCACTCAGTGCAAAAAGAAAACTCAGTTTGTTCTGCCTCCCAACCTTGTCAGTTCAATCTGATATCTGAAAATCAAGTCACATTGTTTTCATTTCACATATCATTATTCATCATCAGCAATAAATTCTGAGGTCAGTACTTAACTGGAGGTGCGTGAGACAGAAAAGTACATTGCTTCTTTTCCTCTCTCTCTCTAAACTCTGTGGGGCTGACAGTAATCCAATTGGTTAATCAATAATATAGAAACATATAACAAGAGGGAACAAATATCGATATTGGCTACTGGTTAATACTGAGTGCCTAAAGACAAGACAGTGCAGTATATTATTGTTGTTGTCTTTAGATGCATTTAGACAGGCCAAAATGAGGAAACTGAATCCAAACCCCATGGAACTCTGGGGAATTTTGGATCTGGACATGGATCTGAAATTCACAGGTTGGAACCATCTGGGTAAGAATAAGAACAACAAATCTGAACCTTCTCACATAAGGTTCCAAATCTAAATCCAAATGTGGAGGGCTGTGACTAGATACATCATGACTGTGTTTGTTCTGAGATAGTGTAATTAACTGTCTCAGCATTAAAGTGCTTTCATTTTGGCCACTGTGCCAATCAGATTGTATGCATCAGCAAATCAAGTGATTGAACACCACAATTCAGCTCTTCCGCTAAGCAAAAGACTTCTTCCAGCCTGAAAGTTCTTGCACTGTTTGGGGAATAGAATGACTGCATTGTTAAAAAGCTATGGCCAAGACTGTGCCACCCTTACTCATGTTAAAAATTACCTTATTCATCCAGTACTTCCGTTCAGTGTAATGGGAGTAAGAGTATAAAGGCTTTCGGTGGGCACCTAAATCCTCTTTATGCCTTAGGAAAGGTTCCCCTAAGGTATAATTTCAGCAGCTGGCACATTCTCGTTCTAAGAGGGTAGATAAGGACTCTTTTGTATGGTTAGCACATTTGAAAACCTTCTTTCAGGACAAAATAAAGATAAGAAGAACTATAGAAATACCATAGTGACATATGCTAACTGGTATATTCAGGAAGGCTCTTTTTCTTTTAAATCAATATAGAGAACAATTAGTACTGTGACGGCCAGAAATATCAACCCTCTCACTGGTCCTGCTGTGGCTGCTGAATCATACAACCTCTCCCACAATTCTCTGTACAAGTCATTTCCAGGATAATGAAATCTTTGGGTCACATTCTGCTCTCCATTCAAGGGATGCAACTTCATTAGGGTCACACTGATTGGAGGAACTCAGAGCAGAATTTAGCTTTTATCTGATCTGTAAAGGAATAAGGGGGAAGACAATTCTGAAGAACACATTAAGATAAAATTGAATTTCACTTTAGCCATGTAAGTCTTGGCTTTGTGAAGACTTTTTCAGATTGTTGCATTTCTTTAGGCAGGCCAATAGGCCAAATCCAAGGATAAATGCAAAATCCTGAGATCATTATTCCCTTCTTCTTGGATTTAAATGGATGGAAAGACAATTCTGTTGGATGGGATACAGTTCAAAATCCAGTGACCACCCGGCTGCTGCAGAATGCTGAAATGGGATGTTCTTAGAAATGCAAAACATCATTTAACTTTTACAATATTGACCAGATAAAGTTCAGGGTGTCTCTTGCTTTAATTGTTTATGTCTTAGCAGACATTTTCCCTCTGTGCTTGAAAAGACTTTTGCTGTTCAATAATATAACAACGTTGGGCGCTCAGTGACAGTCGATTTTTGTACTAATATTTCACATCTGGAAGCCAGGCTTACCACCATGCAGAGTGCAAGCAATGCTGTGCAAACTGCCTTACAACCTTCCGTCAGTGCCTATCAGTCCTGGCCAGCATCAGCCTTGATACTTCAGTCCTGGCTCACTCCATAGAACAGAGTGTCAGCTAGGCCAGACTGCACTGCATTCTTCGGAAGTGGACAAATGTCCACTGGAAACTCGGTTGAAATCATCAGATGGATTGTTGTTAGTAATCTAGATTGGATTGCAACTGAGACTTCTACAGTTAAGAGATTTACTCCTCTACTCAACCCCCTTCCTATATAATTGCAAACTTTGTAATGTGGTTTTACAATACTCCATTTCATACTGGTGTAAGCAGGGTCTGACTGAGCTCTCCCCTGACATCTAGTGATGCATGGAGGGTCGAGGGAGGCTTCAGAAGCAGACTGTGTTTGCATAGACACACCTACTCTGCCTAGGTATTCAGCAGACAGACCTGCTTTGCCAAAATGATCCATTTGGGCTGGTTTGGGGGTTACAAATCACTCTAGTGTTGAATGCAGGGGTAATGGAATATTGTTATCCTTATTGTATGAGTAAAGAGCAGCAGAACTGCACTTAGCCTGCCCTGATTGAGGGGGTCACCCTAAACTGAACCTCACCTACTAAGCCAGGGGTAGGGATGCCAAATTCCACTACAGATAAAAAGAAGATGGGGGCAGGTGTTTCTACTTGATGATGTGTTGACTGCTCAACACCAGCTACCCCTTTCCCACATGTTTAATGCTAGAGCTGATTAAACTCAACTCAGAGTCCTTGTTTCTGTTCAGTGATGAATAGATCTGGGAGCTAAGCTTTAGACCTGATATGGGAACAGTATTGCACTGCAAGAGAATAAAGAAGCAGCAGCACAGAGCTTCCTCACTATCCAGTGAAATCACCCAGAGCTGGGCTAAGTGGGGAAGCCCAACATGCAGCATTGCAGAAGTGGCAGAGAGCAGCAAGTAGCAGTGAAAACAGTGGCAGAGATGACAGCGACAGCGGCAGTGAGCCAGTTGTGAGGTGAGGGCAGCAGTGCAGGCATTGCTCAATGGCCCCTCCCCACTTCCAGGGTGGACAGGTGGACACAGGTGAATGCACCTCTGAACTCTGGGTCTTCACTGAGTAAGGAAAACCAACGGTGAGTGGGGTGCAGCACAGGGAAAGGGGAGTGGCATGTAAAGGGGACATTTATTTGTACTTTCACACCACAAGGTGGGAACCTGAGGCAAAGGTTCCTGCCAGTACTGTGGGGATTGTGGTGTTTTCCCAAATTAATGCTAGGTTCTCTGTCCCATTTTAATAGAAGTTGTCTTTTGTTACACGCAGACTCAGTGTTTGTGCATGGGGAAGTATTGCCTCTTCGAGGTGCTCGGGGTAGGGCTTAGTTTTCTCACATTACTGGGTGCGGGCTCAAGCCAGTTCTGTTTTGTCTTGTTAAAAGGAACCTCTCGATATTGAATCTGGCCCTTTTTGCTGCTGATGGTGCACCTGTCAGAAGGGTTACACCAGATATAAATAGAGTGTGTTTCCCAGATGAACATGTTCAGCAGCGTTGTTCTATATATGTATTTTGCAAATATGAATTTTTTTTAAACTTTAAATACTATCACACTTTTGATTTTAAACAAAGAGATGGGCACCATAGGATGAAAATAATGATAAATCCATTAAATGTATTCTCCTCCGCTATATGGGAAGACCATATTTCCAAAAGGGAAAATGGGACACCCCCAGCCACTTGCTCAAGCTGCCCCCCGCGAGGCTGTTGCTTGGTAACTGGAACCCTTCCGGCCCCCGTGCACGTGGCTGTTGCTGTCCCCCTGCATACTGGAACACCGCCTTCCCCCCAACCCTACCTCCGCCCTCCCCCCCCATGCGGGGTTGGCATCTCCGGTCACACACACACACCCTACACATTCCTCTGTACCCCATTTTTCTGACAAAAGTGGGCATTTGTCCCATTTGCTCTTGCAACTGATCAAGTCGGCAAGAGCAAATGGGACAAATGCCCAGTTTTGCCACAAAAGTCAAAAAAGTCAGGACAGGGCTTAAAAAAGGGACTGTCCCAGCCAAAATGGGACGTCTGGTCACCCTATCTCTACAGTAGGTGAAACTTGCTTTCCACAGGAATTGCCATAATCTAGCTGACTAACTTTCCCCAACTACATTGCAATTTGCCAGGAATCCAAGGGCAGTATCAATTTTAATACAAAGGTGCAGCATAAATAGGTCAGAACTACCAGCACGAAATGTTCCATCTCTATTGAGCGGCTAATCAGCTCAAGCTGGTGCATTGCATGCTGTGAGTTTAACCATTTGACCTCGCGAGGATAATTGTAACACCTCTCATATCCACACACAAAAGCGTTCCCAACAGTGCATAGGTGTTCGAACCAACGTTTGCATTAGACTTGCTTTGAACAAGGCTAACCGCTATATGGTCTTCCCCAAGCCAACTTCCAGTGGTGTAGTGCCAGCATGCATGCAAACTGCTGGCATAATAATGATGAAAAGCCCTCCTTCTATTGTCCTGTAATTCATCACTAGTCACTAGCTAGGTGGCCTGTCTGGTTTACTTTCTGCACACCATTGTCCAGGGATAAAGTTTGCCAAAAGTCACCTCCCTGTCCAAGTAACACTGAACACATTGTGGTGCCCCATAGCGCACTACTTTTACCGCAATACTTTGGTGTATGGCTGTGAGCAACTGGCTGAGATGGACATCACTCAGTGCTGCAAGAAGGCAGAGAAACTGGCAGTCCTATATAACAAGCCCGGACAATAACAATAGGGCTGCACTGTGAGAGTTGGGGGGAGAATTGCACTGTCGGCTAGCTGCCGTGGGACATCAAACACATTCCTAGAAATCTAGCAGACACTAAAGTTAGCCCTTCATTTTCCCCAGGCTCAGGAATCGTATAAAAAAAGTTATCTTAAAGCAAGTGCTCCAGGCTTGCAATCAGTTTTTGGGTCACTGCACATTTCTGTCTTTCCCCACCGAAACTTGCACCTCACCATTCACAGAACTGGTCCTTTCATAATCAGCTATGTGAACAACTTGGCTGCACTGTTATCTGCTTTCCCCTTGCTCTCTGAATTCTTTCTCTCCCTGGGATTTTCCGCCAAGAGATGTTTTTGAAGGTCCTGTTTGCCTGCATTACACAACCGCTGTTAGTCCAGTTAGCGTGATAAAGACATGCCTCTCCAGTGTCAAATTAATCTAGCATGTCTACCTACCTTCCTCATTATAAGTGCTGTGTGTGAATGTTAGTATGTCTGTACCATCGCTGATCCAAGAAGCAGCCTTTTGCCTTGAATCTGAACTGTGACTGTTACTTTTCTCACATTTCTTGGTATTTCAAGGTATGGATGGGCTAGTGCTCTGGTTATGAATGACTTTGGGGTTTGTCCTTTATACTAGTACTATGGATAAGCCCAGATCCTGGTGTGGTGCAGGCGTGAGAGCAAGTTCACGGCAAAGTTAGGGAATCCCAGGTGTTTACATTCCTCAGAGGTCTCGGTACAAGTCACCTTGATCAGAGGTCCCTGTAATACACTATGTACTACCCTGTAAATCTTCACCACAGCAGCAGTCACCAATGGCCTGCCTACCCCAAACTTGTACCCTTTAACTATTTAGGAAGCTATTGTTCACAGGGCGATCACTGGTCTCTTCACAGCCAGGAGAGCTCTCATCCTCACAATCAGCTGCTGCATTGGCAAGGTGCGCTCATCACAGAGGTACAGAAAAGTTTCTTTCCTCTTTCTGAAGTCATTTCTTGGAGGTTCCCAGAAGCCACTGTTTAGGGGATCTGTGTCAGGAACTGTGGAGTGAGTTCTGTGGGGGCAGGGCACCTGTCTCCGAGCAGTAAAGGGCAAATGTATTCACAAGGCAAAACTGCAACCAAAACAGCATGGCTAGTGAAGGCACACTGCACGGTTGGCACTTACCCAGGTGTCATCCCACGGCTTGATTACCAGTGCTTCCATTCTCTAGTGGAGACAGAACACCATTTAGCCACATGCTGCACTTCAGCCACCCAACACTCCTAAGTAAAGACCCCTCTTTTTTATAAACACATTTTCCCTGCCTATTTCTACTATTTCTTTTAGTAGCTAATCCCAAATTCTACTGAGCGTCTGAAAGAAAAAGCTTGTCTTGATTTGTAGCCCAACTTTTCCTCCCGTTCCATTCAGGTCCACTCCTAGTTGTAAAGCCAGCTCCCGGGAGCCTGAGGAGACCTCAACATTAATCCTCGAGTGATCCCCTAGGATATTTAAACACTGACATGAGGTTTGCTCCTCCCTTCTTTACTGAAGTTTAAGCAAGTTCAATCCACGGAGCCTTTTCTCATAGGAACAATTTAACCATGGGATTGAGGTTATAAATTCAGTCAATCCCCACAGAACAGCGCCAAATTAAAGCATTAAAAAATAAACCATCAAAAAAGCACATTTAAAGCTAACCAACTACATAATAATTTAAAACAGTTGCATACAGGCAAGCAATTTCTTTCTCATTACTTCTTTTTTCAATAGGATATATTTTGGGTTTAAAAATGGGTTAAAAATGTGGATACCCAAATAGTGCCATTTCTTTAGTATTACACAATCTGGACTGAGCTGTGAGTTTTCTATGGCAATTTATTATGAACAATCCTAGGTTATTTAAGCAGATAGCATTGCATTATATAGACAGAGAAGGAAACTGTAAAAATTGTCTACCCAGTGAGAAATAATTGCTTCTTATTAAGCCCACTTGTTATCACCATCTAGGTCTAAATATTTTTTAGTAACACAAGGCAGTAAAAGTATTCTCTCTTCAGCTCCCTTGAGTCACTTGTACTGCATATGGTAGACTTGTCTTTGTCTGCTCAGCCCATTTCCAGGAAGGAGCTCTCCCCTGATATAAGAATTGGAATAATTTCCAAGCAATTTAAACTTCAAACACTGCAGGGGTTACTAACTTATGTAATTGACTTGAACAAGTTTTATATATTTGCACATTCATTTTACTCCCTCTTGTCTATGCAACTGGTGTGTGATTTTGTCATATTGCTTCTGCTGTCAACATGCTGCTCCCATAACATCAGAGCAAGGTTGTCTACACTGACTGTTTTGTAGATCACTATTAGAATATGGGTTCTGATTTCAGACTGTTTAATGTTTGTTCACCATACAGTTGTACAGTACAACTTTAATGGGAGTGGAAGCAGGGCCTAAAGTTGGTGGCAACCCATCCCTCCCTCTTGATTTCAATGAGAATGGAAGGTCTTTGTTTTGTATAGTATCTCATCTACAAATCATATTCCCAAATGGTTTACAGAGTTAAATAATCAAGTCTCAGCTTCATCAATAAATGAGAGTGATAGGAAAGGGATTTGAGTTGTAAATTGCCTAGAGGGATACAGCCAGGCTGTTGCAGATGGCAGGAGCTGCAGAAGAGAAGGCTCCCATACCAAGAGTTGTGAAACAGGACAGTGAGCTGATGTTACAAGAGAGGAGAGAGGGAAAAAGAAAGCCTGGGTGATATGGAGGAGCAAGTCCAGACAGAGTCAAGAATAAGAAGGATGGTTTTGAATCATATACACATTTAGTTATTTACAGAGCCATTTTTTCCTATATATTTCCCAAAACAATCTCGAGTGTCTGCTCTTGGACAGAACCCCACAGGAAGTGGGGCATAGGGGCAGTAAACTATTTTGATAGTTACTGCCAACGAACATGGGCTCATCATCCCAAATGAACACATCTATGCCAACTCCTTGACTCAGTGACTCAAATTTTCACCCATCTCAGAACTGCGGGATATACTGTTTATGCCAATATTCCAACCTTCAAAAGTGCAGAAAAGACTCACTTTACAATCACAAGGGGATCAAGAAACAGCCTTTTCTAAATGTGTGTACCTTTCCACTGGAACAGTCATTGTGATGCTGAATAGGACAGATTGGTCCAGCCAACAGAAAAAGACATGAGATTCCTCCAATTGGTTCACTCAGCAGAACAAAGTAATATTGCTAATGGTACTGGAGCAAATCCAGAACACAAGATCTAATATTTTCAGGACAATTCCACTCCACCCTCCATGCAGCACATTCACAGTTTCTGGGGTCACCTTTGACTGTTAACCTTGCCAATCAAAGGGATGAAAGGGCGTATTCTGGGGTAATTCAGAAGCAGCTTCATAGAAGTCTGCAGTAATGAAGCTGGCATATGTAAGATGAGAATCAGGACCAAAATTCTTTAAGCAACTGCTTAAATTGCAGTCATCATTTACATAAGAATGGGTACAACTCCCAATCAATCTACGATAACGTGATGGGCCACCAAATATTTTCTTAAATTATATATCCAAGCAATCATTACTTCACTTGGAAAATTAACACTTTAAACATGCCACACAGTATTGTTACTAGGACCACAGCTGATTTATTGGCTGGCTATGACACAGGCAGCCAGTCATATTATTTGGTTTCTACGGTATATACTAGTTTCTTCTGAGTCAGGAAATAGAGCAAGAGCAATCAAATTTTTCAGCAACTGAGTGCCAGTAGGCTATCTTAGAGAACCAAACTGGATGAGGTAATATCTTTTTTGGACCAACTTCTGTTGGTGAGAGAGGCAAGCTTTCAAGCTCACAGAGAACTCTTCTTCAGCTCAGAGCTCTGTGTAGCTTGAAAGCTTCTCTCTCTCTCACCAACAGAAGTTGGTCCAGAAAAGATATTACCTCACCCACCCTGTCTCTCTAATATCCTGGAATTGACACCGCTACAACAGCAGCACATACTAGGATATCTTATTAAGTGACCCTCCTGGGAAAAGCTATTCTGGGCTTCTACTGAGAAGGTTAGGTGAGAAACAAAAGCAAACTTATATCAGATGTAATTTGAGGAGGAGAATAAAGCCTGGGAGAGAGAGGATCTTTTACTGACTCCAAAGTTTAAAAAAACAACAACAACAAAAAACAAACAACCAGCAAATATGAATTCTTACATCCTCTATAGAACTTATGGAAAGCACAGTTTGTTTCCTGCTATTTGCAAATTACAAGTAATGTTTGGACTTATTCTATGAGATGTCTCAAAGTCTACAATGTTATGGGGGATGTAAAAGAAATACACAAAATAAATATACAACATATTTGCCAAAACATGTTTTTGGATGGCATCTGTTAACAATACACAGCTGAAAACAGTTTTAAGAGCTATGTAATACTAAGTGTATTAGTAATTTATTAAGGACCTAAAGGGTAAAGAGATGTCAATTTCAGTTACACTGCTTTGTCAGCTTTTCCAACTCCTTGACTCATACAGGGTTATGGCAGACCAATCCAATGGCGTGTTCCCAAATATTGATAAACTGCCAAAATGCTTTTAATGGAGTTAAACTGTGCCTTGTAACTGTACAAGACATATTTCAAGTATGCGGGCCAGTCATTTCAAGTGCCTTCTCCCTCTAGCTGAATTAGATCCTGGGAACAACTCTGGGCTTTCTTCAAAGGTAATATAAAGCTCTATATTCCATACCACTTTGAAGTTCTTTAACATTTTATAAAATTACTGATAGAGATGTTAATGGGAGCAAGAAACAAGATGGGCCTTTTGAGAAACATCTTAGCATACACTCTTATTGAGATAATTTTTTATTCCTAGATTCCAAAGCCAGAAGGGAACTACTGTGATCATCTAGCATGACCTCTTGTATACCATAAGCTGTAGAACTTCCCCTTAATAATACTGTTTAGATGATTAAATAATTTTGTATTGGAACTATTTTAAGGCAGACAATCCAATCCCCACACACAGAAAGCTGCTCTTGTTTATAGGCAGCAACAATAACAGACAAATATAAAATGAAAAGTGGGGTCATCAGGTCATGGAATAATGGAAACTGGGCAAAGCTCAAAGGCTTTGCAGGGCCAAAGTGAGAGGGTTTTGTGTCATATTAGTCTATTGACATTTTTCTAAGCCAAACAATGGCGCTGCAGGGATGATCTCATAGGGCAGCCCTCATTGATGTGCTCTCCTGCAGGATGCCCACCCCCTACATATGTCCTCAGGTGACTAGCCCAAGCTGTCACCTGTGCTGTGGCCACACTACTATTTTTAGTGTGCCAGCCTGAGCAGAGTTAGCACACGTATCTCTGCCTGAGCTGGGAATCACATCTCCCATCCCAGCGGCTGGATAGATGTACCCTTAGATGTAGGGCAGTACTTTAGATATTATTAGAATCTTTTCATGAGAGCTTCTTTGCGTCCTGTTGTTCCATTGGTATACAACTAGAACTCCCCTTTTATTTCAATGGGGGCCTATTTTTGTACAGAGGTAGCCATGTATAGCCATATCATTAGCTACAGTCCTTATAAAATACAAGATATCTATGCTCACATATCAGGGCAGTACCTATATTAAAGTGCACAAAGGTCTCATCCTTTGATATTTTTATTCCATGGAATATATTATACTAACCCTTATTAAACCAATTTTAAAATATTTTCCATGAAAATTCAACACTAGTTATAAACATCCTAACAATGTCAATAGGGAAATTTCAACTACTATTTATTATAATATAGTTTAAGACAGTTAATGACAGTTTTATAATTGAGTTATGCAGGCATTGTTTCTGATCTTATGTCTGTTTTATAGCCATGTAATTCCACTTACTTCAAAGGAGTGCATTTGTGTGAGACCACATCAGCCCTACATGTCAAATGATGATAGCCTTGTAAATGTAATGCAAGAATTGGTTTGGGGCAAAACTTAGGAGGAAATTCCAGGAGACTATGGTGACAGTTTTCATACCTCTGATTTTGCTGTAGCTTATAGAACATAAAGCCTGATTCTCCTTTAATTGACAGTGGTATAAATTTGGAGCGAGTTCAGTGAGTCACTGGCGGTGCCTGGGTATAAATGAGACGAGAATCAGGACAATAATTTCTATCATGAATGGCATGTTTATAGTCTTTCCAATTTTCTATTAAAAATGAATACTATTTTCCTCTTCTTCCTTCTTTCCCCAAGCACCATCACTACCAATTAATGTTTCTCAGTAGACATAATTAAAGTAGTGCTATCCAATTATTTTCTATCAAAGATCTGAGAAAATACCAACAAGGTATGTACTGTTTTCAATAAGACAGCTCGCATTGCAAGAATGAAAACAAATTTACAGCAAAAAAATTAAAACATTTACATTCTAACATCTCCAGATTTTATTAGGTGTTCTCTATACAGTCATCTGGTATGTTTAAAGAATGAGCAACCATATAAAAGGAAATATGGTCATAACTGATTGAAGTAATAAAATCCTGAAACTAAGTAACATCTCATAATTCATTACACAGCATATATTAGATTTCATTACATCAGTATATGACTTAGTAGTAAATTCTCCTGATGGTCATAAACTTCTCAGGTGTTGTCATCTGAAAAATTAAATAAATAATAATAATAAAAAAAACCAAAGCTAGGATATTTCTAGTAGTGCCTTGTAAGGTTATGGTATAGACCCACCTAGTGTCAGGGTGAAGAACTGGTATGTAACAGGACGCAGCAATGTTAAGCATTCACATTTGTATAGTTGGGTTTTTGTTTTTGTTTTGTTTTTTGGATGTTCATGTTTAATATTAGGATTAAATAGTTCTACAAATTAAAGATGATGATGGTAGGCAGATAGCATCAGATATCCAGAGCTATAAATTATTAATTGATGTATTCCTGATAATTAATCTACTCTTTGTGATTTCTGCATTTTAAAATATCTGCTGCAGCTTGAACTTTTGTTCAGCTCGTACATTTCTGAAGTTTAAAGAGACCTTGGAATGCCATGATAATCACAGACTGGTGTCAGTAGGTCCTGAGTTCCAGTCCTAGTTCAGCCACTAACTTGCTGCTTGGATTTAAGCAAGTCACTTCATCTCTCTCATCTCAGTTTCCCCTGCTCTGAAATAAGCATCTTACCCACCTACCGCTTAATTGGTTGATCTTGGGACATTGTTTTGAATGTGTATAGTGTTAAATGCTGAGTATTAAGTTTTGATGTCTAATTAAGGAACTAATGAACTTCAATGCTTTATTGACCTCACCTTTTTGAAGTCTGCTCATTAAAGCTGTAGCATGCTATTTATATTTCACTACATATTTGCTTTCTCATTCAATGTTTTCATTTACTCTGAAATTTGTTTCTTTATTGGTGCCCTATGCAAGACTGATTACTCCCTTTCACCTACTAACC
The DNA here is from genome assembly GCF_009764565.3 of Dermochelys coriacea. NCBI lineage: Eukaryota > Metazoa > Chordata > Testudines > Dermochelyidae > Dermochelys > Dermochelys coriacea. The sequence continues at coordinate 42,789,597 of NC_050069.1, read as the reverse complement.
CATCCAACTCAGCAATCCAAACCATCTAATTTTTTTCTTCCAGCATGGCCCCTCTTTCAGTGCTCAGTCATACACAGCAGGTGTCTTCACGTTCAACATACACATAACAATCCTTTGCAGGAACCTCTAACAAGTTATCACCACAGAGAGTAGAAAAGCTTCTGGGGCATTCATGGGAGGTGAAGACACCTGTTGTACAGGACTGAACAGAAACAGGGACACCATTTCGGGGATGGGGAATTGGGTAAGAACAATCTCCCATCAGAGAATCAGTGCTGAGGTATTGATTGCTGCAGAGTCATTACAGTAAAGCCAGTGAGAGGTAGAGTAGCCAAATAGCCTATTTAGTCCTTCACTGACTGGATTTATACCCCAGGGCATTAATTGTTTTGTAGGTTTAACTGGTGAATCTTATTTGATTTTCCCCAAAGACTTTATAGATTAATTTCCCTTAAAGTGTGATTCCCTTCTCCCATTTAACAGCATATCATTACATTGCGGCACCAAGTGACAGCTGTTACATGTCTAAGGGTATGGAGATTCAAAGGCAGATTCTGATCTCAATTAGCTGTGTGTAATTTTGTTTCTTTTGTTGTTTGAGGGATTATCCATCAGATTTCTTATATGCATTTTTAGTGCTTTAGAGGTAATGTTCAACAAAAACCCATTGGATAATTTATTGATGGCAATGTGATAGGGCCAGCCCCCCGTAGCACCCTCCTGCTGCAGGCTGCTGCACGACAGGTGCAGCTACCTCACTTGCCTTCCTTCAGACTCTCCAGAAATAGTCCAAAGTATCTTCCCAAGTATAATTATAGCCCAGTGGGATTCACTTATTACAAGAGTCCTGTGCACAAATGTTATAACAAAAGTCCCACAGCTACAGTCCAGAATTCCACCAGCATAGTCCAAACAGAGCATGCAACATATAGCCCCAGCCCTCCAGCACTGTCCTTGTACAAGGACAGTTCTCTAGCTCCCCAGCTGGGAGAGCCAGCAGGCATCTCCCTCTGCTGCTCTCAGCCCTCTCGAGTCTTGGCTCTCTAGCTCAGGAAGATCAGCAAGCTAGCTCCTCCCTTGGCTTCCTAGCTCTCAGCCCTTTGCAGTCTCCCAGCTCTCACTTTGACTCAGGAAGGTCAGCTGGCCAACCAGCCCCTCTGCTGGCTTCCTGATACGTGTCTCACTTTCCAGGGAGAACTACAGAGCGTTTTCTGTCCTCTGACACATTCCCCAGATTTCTCCTCATGTTTCCTAATTCTCACCAGAACTCCTCCCTGCCTGGGTCTCTCCCTGACCTTTTATAGCCCTCAGGTGCTGCCCCACCCTCTTAATTGGCCAAAGTGGGAGCACCTGCTCTGGCACAGAACCTGCTTCATTTATTAGGGGCTAACACTCCGAGACAGGCTTTGTTACTACCCTGCAAGCTTTTAAGCTGTTGGATAGAGGACATTGTAATGCTTTTCCTTTTCAACTAAACTCTGAGAGATTTAGTGACATAATGGGACATTTTAAAATAGAAAAAGGCCATAGTTGCTGAGTCTGTTGGAGGTGTCCAGCAGCAGAAGGTCCATGGTGGGGGGAGCAGCCAAACAAACAACATAAACCCATAAGACACACTGATCCAAACTCCTGTAGGCAGAAAACAGTCACAACCTCCCCTCCTTCTAGGAAACACGTTGGACTCCAGAACCACTACAAAATTCAGCTGCGCAGTAGGGTTAGGCCATGCAAGGACTGTGCAATCAGTGAGAGGAGGGCTCCGGGGAGGCCAGACTAATCCAACACTGCTCTCCACTCTTAAAAATCCAGAGGAAGGATGGCAGCACCTGACCTCTGTTGGGCAGAATGCAGAGAAAAGAATGGAGGGAAAATAGACACCACCTTGTGCTAGGTGAGATGAATATGGGCCATTGTGTGTATAAATGGCAAAATACATGTTAAACATTTACCTTAATTTAGGCACAAACAATGACAAAGGGAAAAGTAGCTGCCACAAGATCATTGGTCTTCTGAATTAAACACTATTTTATCCTAAAATCACAAATGCAAGAGATTCATGTGGGGAGGGGGAACCCTCCCAACATCTATGGTTCTGGATGCAGCCTCATGCTCTGATTTGTCTGTTGTTACAAATCAGCATCCCTGGATAGAGGTGACAGCATCAGTAAATCTCTAATATATATTCCCTGCCTCTCCCCCAGTAGCTGCTCAGCTTTTTCAGGGACCAGACCAGTTTTGCACCAGCCATCAGACGATCTAGCTATGATGAATGTGACACATTTTGAGGCAAGCACACTGCATATTCTCAGTTCAACAGGTACTCTAGCTTCTGAACCTGGCCTTGCCAGAGTAAGAGTCACAAAATTAGGGCCTGGTTCTTTACCAATGAAATCAAGGAATTTTCCCCCTACAGCTGGCTCCCAAGGGTGATGCTTGCTGCTAACTCAAGCCCAAGTTCAGTAACTTTCCAGGATCTTCAGGCTTTTCATTAACTGAAGAAAACCAGCCACATTCAGCATAGAAACTTCACATCTGTCTGAGGATTGAGTTCCATTATAGAACTTTAAAAAAAAAAAAAAAAAAAGCTGCCACCAAAACTGGAGGTTCTGCCAACAGAAGAACTCTAAAGTGCTCTGAAGAGACCCGAGTTTGGGATGCTGAACAGCAAAGAGCTTATGCCTTGTTTTTGGACTGCAAGCACTGAGCTCATAGTTTGCAACAGGAGTGGAGAGCTTTTACTACCTCCCAGGACTGGGCCCACTCTAAGTGAAAAAAATTTTATTAAGGGCCTCATTTGAGAGGCTTTAGGAGGGCTGTGCGCTATTTGAGATTGGGGGAGGAAAGGAGGTGAAGATTTCTGTCTACCATTATGATATTGGGCCCAAGGCTCAGCTATGCAGAGTTTGCTCTAGCTTTGCATTACTCAAGGATTGCCTAGGGGAATCCTTGGCTGCCTTTTTTTTTTTTTTTTTTTTTTTAATATATTAAAGCTTTCAAGTAATTTTAGTCCAGATGTAGCAGGGTTTAGATCTTGTTGAAAGCAGCTACAGCCATTGATTGTACATAATCTTCAAAGGTTGTTATTCTCTCTTCCAACACATCTGTACCAACTTTATCATCTTCAACTACATACTGAATTTGAAGCTTCTTGATACCATAGCCAACTGGAACCAGCTTGGAAGATCCCCAGACTAAGCCATCTGCCTGAATGCTTTGGCTCCACCAATTTCGCCACATCTGTCTCCTCAGCCCAGGGTTTCACCTCCAGTAAGATGGATGATTTGGCAATAAAAGAGTTGGGTTTTTGGACTTTGAGAGAAGAACGTCTTGCTCAATATGAATCTAGTCTCTGATTCATCACTTTCCTCCTCTTCAGATATAAAGAGATCCATATCATCATCTTTGCTATCTGTGGTTGCACCTGTGGAGTCTTAACATCAGCAGGACCACATTTTCCCAAAGCCTTCTTTACTCCTGGCAAACTTGCCTTTTGCTTTTCGTATGACTTCATGTGGTTGTACCAGCGGAGAGCGTGGAACGAGTCAGCAGGAGGCGGCGTAGACACTGCTTCAAAAACGGCAATGTCAGCCTGAGAGGGCACATACCCCTCGATGTAGCTCGTCAGCCAGGAAGTAGTTGAGGAGTTGGAGGCCGGCAGCGGATTCGAGGTCCCCGAAGCCCACGATGATGGCGGCAGTGCAGCACAGACAAACCGACCCTTGCAAGGCAAAGGATTCAGCCCATGATCTCGCTCTAGAGTGCCTGAAGCTTGAGTAATGGAACCTGTAGGACAGCCGAAACCAATACCCATCTAGAGAGAAAATACTTTAAGTAGGAATATATTTATCACATTAATATTTAGTGCAGGTTTAGATTTTGTTGGGCATAAGGAAACTTGAATATAGCTTGATTTGAGCGCAAGGTTAAACTATAAACAAGGTGTAACAGGCTGTGTGCTGGATGGTGTTTTTGGGCTAGTTGAGAAAAGCAGAAACACCCTGAACTGATAAGCTTGAAGTACAGATAGGGTAAGGATGTAAGTGATTGGTCCTTACACTAGCTATACAATGTCCAAACCAATTATATTCAAATATAAATATTAGTAGCTAGGAAAGATGTATATAAACTATGTAGCGTGAAACATGACGTGGAATTGTGATGGTATTACCCAGTATCTACTGCCCCATGTCAGGGCCTGGGCCCTGTGGGCATAGAGCTGTTACATACATAACAAGGTAACATGAATGATGAGTGGGCATCAAATTCAGTTTTTGGATCCCAGAGAATTAGCCAAAGTGTTTTCCCAGAACTTGACAAGGTGTTCTGTATAAACCACACCGAAAAGGTCTCAAAGGGAATCCCAACATTCAGCAGCTCCATTAGGACAACCATGGATATTTTATCAAAATTCCTTGGGGGTTTATATCGGTTTTAGTTTTCATTAGGGTGGAAGTTGGATTTAAAACAAACATTTGTTTCTAGTTACAGAGCAGTTTAAAATAATCCATTTTTTCTGGCTTTGCTGTTTCAAAATTTAGTTAAAGAAATTAATACAAGGACTTCAAGTGACAGGCAAGATGACTTAAGAGGAGTGTGAAAATTGACTTCAAGTCAAATACCACTAAACTGCAGAACAGCATTAACTTAGACCATCTTAAATCGATACAATTTAATTGAAAGAAAAGGAGAAACAAAAACCAACCACCTGTGAACACTTTGATTTAAGTTACTTGCCCAGGATTTCATAGCAACTCTGTAGCACAGGTAGGGATAGAATCCAATTTGCCAGGCTATTCAACTGCCTTAACCACAGGATCAGCCTCTCTCTTCCTGTAATCCCCTGCCTCGTTCACTACACACCTTCCAACTTCTACAATGAATGAGGCAAAGGTCCTGCAGACAGCAGCCTCATCATTACACAACCATGATTCATCTCCAGAGCTCCGAGCCTGAGCACTAGGATCTTGTGGAAAAATGGTATTTGATCATGCAATTGAATTTTGTGTAATACACACAAGGGGGCTGGACTAAGGTTTCAGGGCAGCCATAAAACTGACTTTCTAACTTTGAATGCTTGATTTTGCAACCTTAGTATTCTAATTTTTTTTTAAAATGTAATTTCCTAATTTTAAAAAACTGAAAAACCCCAAGTGTCCTCCTGTAGAGCCATATTGATCTCTATCTTGGATCATCAGCAGCACAGACCTCTACACTCGAACTAACAGAGTAACTGGTAGCATTAGTAGGCTGTTTTCCTCTATGTGAACTACACATTAGAGGGCAAGAAACAACAGATTACTACTGGATTTCTCAGTTATTTGCTAACTGCAGAGGAATAGACAAAAATCCTGGGTTCGATTCCAGGTTTTGGAGAAGAGTGTCTTTAATGGCTAAAGACCCTTCTGCTTCTAGGCTCCCACTGTCAGTTCCCCACCCCTCTTCAGCACCTGCTCTGTATCCTGCCTCCAACCCCATGCTCCCAGCAGCTCATAACTTGGCCAAATTTACACAAATTTTTATGGAGACAACACAAGGCACATGACTAGAAGAATTTTAAACATGGGTAGAATGCATTTTTTCCTTGAACGTCACAGACAGCTGAACCATTTTAGGCTGAAGTATTTTGGAAAGTTTCAGCTGAGGCAGACACACACACAATGGAAAATTTCAGCCCAATGGATTAGTTTAACAAAGTAATAAGCAACTGAAAAACAGGTTTATAATGGAAAGTCAACCTTAGCAATAAACAGTACAACCACCTCTGCTTAAATTTGGTTTCCTCCCTGCCACTCCCCCAGCACAGAACCTTAAATGCTATTTGACAAGGAAATTGAATTTATATTTTTCTTTATTGTTTTAAGGCAGTTCAAAAGGCTTAAGTTTTTTTATAATACAAGTGTAGATTTTGTGAATGCTGCAGACATTTATTTAAAAAGTCAGTGATTTCAAGTGTCCGTTTTTAGGATCCAGTTTTCAGAGCATGGGTGGCTCAGCTCTTTAGAAAGAGTCAGGCCACTTTAAGGTATCTCACTTTGAGCACTCCGTCACCAGTCACTTATGAAAACCTTAGCCTCCAATACTTTATGGACCAGTGGTAGGATTAAGATATTGCACTACCAAAGTCTAATCATTTAATTGAAAAGTTTTTAATTTAGACTACTTGTTTAGACACCTATTTAAACTTCTACCTACAAACACTTAAGAATTTTTAAAAATAAGATTAGACTGTCAGAGCACCAATCCCACTTCTGAAACTCCCAGGAAAATGAGACTACACATTGCTGATACTTCAATGGTTTAAAAAAGTCTGATAAGCTTTCAGGCCTTTTTAGAGTTTATAAAAAGGCATGTCCATCTTTCATTTGCAGGTCTAACAGCAAAACTGTTTTAGTCAATACATTTTACTGTGACTTCAGGGAAGCAAGAAAATAACTGGATCCTTTGTTGAAAGAATTTGTAAGGGACTGTGGCAGATGGAATTGTGAAAGCAACTTTTTCAAACTGCTAGTCTGAGATGGTCACCATCCATCTGCAAACTGTGTCGACCACTTATTTCAAAAATAGATGTGCTCTTACATAATGCTTTTCATCCATAGAGCTCAAAGCGCTTTACAAAAAAAAAAAAAAGTGTATGATCCCTATTTTACAGATGGGGAAACTGAGGCACTGAGGTAATGTGACTTGCTGGAGGTCACACAACAGGCCAGATGCAGAGCTAGGAAAAGCACTTAAGACTCCCATGTCCCATCCCAGTGCTCTAGTCAATAGGCCAAACTAATCCTACCATCAGAAGACTTGGCTTGCTCCAAGTTTTCATAGTTAAATTTGTTTTTACAGCGTAATATGTAATCCTCTTAGCTTTGCCCTGCCTCTTTTTATCTTTCTGCAGATCACAAACATGTGCTATTTCTTAAAGTCTGCACATCTTGCTACTATCCGGGCAAGACTTGTGCATTTCAACAGAATTGCATATGCACAGAGTTTTGAGGCAGGCTTTGGAAAAAAAAAAATATGCAGGAAAGCATATGGTCCACAGTCAGGTTTTAATTTTAAAACACCCACATTTGAGCTCCATCTCCTTTTTGAAGATGCTGTGGCCTCACAAGAAAGCTGTTCCTTTCTCTGTGCTTAAACTGTCCGTATATTAAACATATAGACATTTGTACTTGAGATCAGCAGCTTGCACAAAGGCTTACTTTGGGCAAAGGGAGGAAGGACATATGCCATTTTTTAAAATTAATTTCTAGAAAGGGTATTAGAGTAAGTCACTATAACCCAGTAACACTGTAAAATTTCAAGAATTTAGAATTAACCACCTATTGTTACCACGGCTATTCTAAAGTGTTGTTCAGCATTTAGTACATGAAGGGAGTGACTAAGACATTAATAAAAAACTGAGGCAATCTTTATTCGGTGGTTAACAAATCATTCAAATTCCATTTCATTCCTGTAGTATTCCATGTGCTTGGGTACACACACACAATTACATAATGCTGTTGAATAAGTACTCAAGCATGCATCATAGTATTCCTGTCTCCAGGGAAGAGAGGCGATGAAGGGAATAAGCCTATCACTCCATGTATAAGTATCCCTTTTATAAATTAACTAGAAGTTGGCATAAACACCCAAAGACTTTTGCTTACCTACCCTCCCAGCTGCAGGAAGCAGCTGTACTATGACAAGTGTATGAATCAAGAGGCTGGAATGAAGACCACATTCATGTGAGGATATGCAATGTATCTGATTGTAGGAAAGGTCTGAACACTGCTTTGTTACAATTTACAAAAAAGTCTCCAACTAGATTTTGTACTTTGACGTGTTTATTTTAGTTGGACTGACAAATTCAGTGAACAAAGTTTCTTCAGCCTCAGATTTGCCTCCCAACAGATTTTTACCATAACTTTAAAATATTTGTTAGAAAGAAATGCAGCAGCTTGCATGAAGTATCTTCCCAGCAGTTACTTCCTGTCCCACTCTTCTCTTTCAAGTCGTTCACAGATTACCTCTTTCAGGTATGGTTCGAGATACTTTTTATCCTGAAACAGAACAGATTTAAAAAAAAAAACATGCAAGAAATGTCACACTAAGTGCAACTCTAACTCTGGAAGTGCGACTGAAAATGGCATACAGGGGTTCTGTGTTTCTCAAATTCATATCAAACCTTGCCTACTTTAAGGGGCCAAGAATGAATTTTCTAGCTGCAATTTCTGCAAATTCAGCCTGTCATCTGATTGTCAAGCTGTGTTCTACCTTCTCATGCCTCATCACCATGACCAGGCCAAATCATGCTTTCATGTACAACGCCATCTCCAAGTTACGCCCTCTTGCAGGTCTTCCATGGCAAAAGCACAGGAGTTTTTCCAACTCCCTGTTCAATACCAAAGTGCTCTAGTGAATAACCAAGCTTTGATCATCCTACATTTTAGAGACTACCTTCTTATTCACATGGTTTTAGCTATTTTATGGGTGAAACTTGAGTTCCACATGATCAACAATTCAAAGGCCAATTAAAATGGTTGAACTAAGCTCTTATTTTATTTGTAGAATAAAATTTTTGTATTTTAAGCATTTAATGCCCTTCAGTTTCTTCCAATCCATTCCTTGAGCTGCAGAAGTAGCGTCCAAGAAATAGTTTCACAACTACATGCAACTGTTGTGAATCCGTACAGCTATGTTTAGTTACTTGAGTAATCCATTATCTGTAGGATCCTATGGATTTAAAAATGTATTAATCTTGCCCACAAGCAATTCTAGTCTTCCTTTCTCCTATACCCCAAGTTATTTTCCCTTTGGATAGCTACTTCTCCAGGTCAGTGCAACTATGGTCAGTCTTGCCCACCACCTTTCCAATATGGATAGTTTGTTCGAATCCCTTCTGTTCCTGAAAGGAAGCTCCCAAACACTTAAAAGCAGGTCATGAAAGACCTGCCCATCTCAGATAAGATCCAGAATCTTCAACTCTTAATGAAAGATTCCAAAGCTAGAAGGGATCGTTGTGATCAATATCCTGCTGCAGACATTTGGGGAGCATTTTTTTGGTTTACCTTATAATGTCACACCAGCTTTAGGATAACAACTAACTCTGGATTCCTGGCCAACTTCTTGTTTTGGAATAAATTATCCTAACTAGACCATGCAACACAACGTTGTACAATGAACAACTCCTTTTTATATTTTGTAATTATACCAGGTGATTTGGCTTCAACAATCAAAGTTTTTATATTCTTTTAGCATCATAGATCTCATCCAGTAGAGTTTAGGAGATAGTACCATGTTTCATGAGATGGTATGCAAGATAGAACACCTTGCAACCCAAATTCATACAAGATGTTTTATAAAACATTTTTGTTTGCCGTTGCAGAGCTATTTAAGTGCTAGGAATTATTAGACAAGTCACTGTTCTCCACTAAAGAGAAGTACAGACTTCTGTTAAAACACAGCAATAATACAGAACTATTACTCCTGGGGGCATTCTGTGCCCAAAAAATAAAAATTCTGTGCACAATTCTAAAATTCTGCAAATGTTATTTTTCAAAAACAACACTACATAAATCACACCATTTCAATATTTTGGTAATTTATTTCAAAATATCTGTCAGCAAGTATGTCTGTAACAATACCGATGCACACAAAAATTTCCCCAGGAGTAGAGAATTAAAGAAACTATGACAACCCAGTTCCTGTTTCTCTGCCCCCTTCCCTCTGAGAGCCCAGCTGGAGAGCCAGACACCCACAACCCCTGCCCCCAGAGCCCAGCAATGGCCCCTCCCCCCAAGCCCAGGGATCTACAGGGAGAAACAGCCTGATGCTTGGTCCCAGGCTTGCATGGAGTTTCCTGTGCACAGCTGTCTCCTTCCCTCAGGGCATGCTGGAAATTGAAGCTGCCAGGAACCCTCCAAATCCCTCCCACAGGTAAAAAGAAAAGGAGTACTTGTGGCACCTTAGAGACTAACAAATTTATTTGAGCATAAGCTTTCATGAGCTACAGCTCACTTCATCCGATGCAACTCACGAAAGCTTATGCTCAAATAAATTTGTTAGTCTCTAAGGTGCCACAAGTACTCCTTTTCTTTTTGCGAATATAGACTAACACGGCTGCTACTCTGAAACCTCCCCCAGATAGTGTCTCTATGTGCAAGCTTGGCTTTGCCTGGTCCAGCGGCCCCTAGTGGTGACCTAGAGCACTGCAGCCCGTTTCTGTGAGAAAGAAAATTCTGTGTGCACTTTAATTTCTGCACAATTCTGCTTTGTTCAGTGGAGCAGAATTCCCCCAGAAGTAAACTATTTAGGACAGAAAATGAAGAATACATATCCAGTTGAAACTGCAAGGGAAATTTTGGTAGGCAGAATACAGACTTAAGTTGAAATTTAACAAATGCAAGCAGCAAGTCACTATTAAATCACTGTCATTCAAATACTGACCCACATTAGCAAGTGAATTAAACAGATTACAGAAGATGCTATAAATGCAGCTGGCTTAATGGTATAATCATATAGACCATATTGTTAATTGAAGAACTTGGCAATGTGACCATTCAATAAATTACCAATACCAAGCACAAGCTATAGATTCAAAGATCACATGCATAATTTTAAGATCAACCTATGTACGCATTTTGTTTGCACATTTAGACTGCAAGCAGTTTTGTGCAAGGACTTTTCTTCTACAGCAAACAATCGCATTTCAAATCATTTGCCCTTGTTGGAAGACAAAATGTTAAATTAAAGAGCTCTGCAGGCTTTCCTTAACTTTTGTTAAGGGTTTGGGGACCTTTGGAAAATTCCAAAATGCAGTTATATTTGTTGTGTTAAGTACATACATAGAAAAGAATTTTCAGAAGAGTTACCTGAAATCTCTGTCATTGCCTTCAAGAATTCAAATTCACTGTGCAATTATGACTCTTGAAAAATTAAGCCCACAACTGCATTTCCCTCTATACTCCAGCTGACAGAATCCTACAGAGGTGGAATGTTAACTCAGTGCCAAGCTGGGATATTTTGTTCCACCTCAACTGAATTCAATGGCCAGTCATCACGCCTAATGGGGTTCTATTGAAGGATATGACACTACACTGTAAATTCAGTCTCACCTATGCCATCTGATGTGGATAGAGATGCATGAAAATCTAGTTTGCAAAACAGGTTGAAGCAATGAAACTTGGCTAAGCTAGCGTTTTCAGCAAGGTAAATTCTGCATTTAAAAAAATGAGTTAAGCAACTACATTGCTTTAATTTCTTTTCAATTATTTTTTAAAAACCTGAAAACTGGGGGGAGAAGGGGGAGCAGGTTGCAACTTCACAGTATAAGATTCCTGTGACTTTGAGAAACTAACATCTACACTGTTTGTAACAGGCCTTTGAAACTCAGTAACAAGAAAGTCCTCCATCTAGAGAAGTGCCTTTTCCCAAGAAATTCCATTCAAGTTTAGCTAACACACTTTTTTTTGTTTACATTCCTCAGGAAAATTTGGGCAGAATGCAGATAGTAAACATGACTATTCTGAGGGTCAACCACCATGTGGATATACAGGAGCTATCAGAGCAGATGTAGCACCAGGGGAAAAAGTAGAACCACCCCATATTCTCTCTGGCCACCACTATAAACTCCAGAATCAGCATACGGTCTCAGCAGCTCATCTCTCACCCATGGGGTACCAAATTGGTGTGTGCGTGCGTGCGTAGGAAATCCCATCCCTTGGGGGTGCGGAGGAAGGGAGACCGCCTGGCCAGGTTCCCCCAGATCTACTATATGGTGCCAGCAGCCCATTCCTCACCGCCCTTTGGAATAAATCATCCTTAAAACATGATTTGAAGACTACAGTAACTGTCAGAGGTGAGCAATCTATTACAAGTGGGTGAGGTTCTGTGGCCTGAAATATGCAGACGATCATACTAGATCAGGGGTGGGCAAACTTTTTGGCACAAGGGCCATATCTGGGAATAGAAATTTTATGGCAGGCCATGAATGCTCAAAAAATTGGGGTTGGGGAGCAGGATGGGGCCAGAAATGAGGAGTTCAGGGTGCAGGAGGGGGCTCCATCTTGGGGTTCGGGCTCTGGGGTGGGGATGAAGAGTGGGGTGCAGGAGGGTGCTCCAGGCTGAAATGAGGGGTTTGGAGGGGGATCAGGGCTGGAGCAGGGGCATGGGGAGAGGCTCAGGGGTGCAAGCTTCAGGCGGCACTTACCTCAAGCAGTTCCCAGAAGCAGCAGCAGGTCCTTTCTCCAGCTCTTACACGGAGGCGCAGCCAGGCAGCTCTGCTGCATGCTGCCCCGTCTGCAAGCACCACCCCTGCAGCTCCCATTGGAGTGCTAGAAAGGGCTATGCCACGGCTTCTGGGAGCCAGGTGGAGCAGCCCCCAACCCTGCTCCCCAGCTGGAGCGCTGAAGGGAGGCCTGTGGATGCTTCCAGGAGCTGCGTGGAATGGCCTCTGACTCTGCTCCCCACCTGGAGTGCCGAAGAGGGGCAAGCCCCAGACCCCGCTCCCCAGTGGGAGCTTGAAGGCCGGTGGCCCATAGTTTGCCCACCCCTGGACTAGATCATCATGATGGTCTTTTATGACCTTAGAGTCTATGAGAACAGCCTTCTCCTGCTGTCTGCTAATGTAGTTGGTCCTATAGGTCAAGCATGCAGCATTGCTGAAAGCTCAGGATTCAAACCCTGATGAAACTAACATCCATCACAATTTTCAACCAGAATTTGAGTTTAACCTTTTCTTTTAGAAAAGGCTAAAAAATTATACCAAAAATACATTAAAGAACAATCACACAAATTCATTCAGTGCATGAGGCAGGAGTCCCGTGGAAAAAACAGTATGTGATCTAATGACTGACTATCAGAATGCATGCACACACAAGAGAGCAGAATTAAGGTTGCACAGCAAATGTAAATATGGCATTTCCAAACTTTCAAGTGCTTGACTTTGCAACTCAAACGATTTCTTTTTAATGTATGTGGTGACCATTAATTACATAGGTCGAATCTGTGCATCAGGATTTGGACTGCGAAGTCACATGCATAGCCACATAGGAGAACTGCGACAATATCGTCAGTGATGGATTACCAATATTATATATATAAAAAAATAAATTGAGTAGCTAGACTGCAATTTCCAAGCAGTTACACTGTAGTTAAATTTTGATATCTGTAATCACTATTAATCATGTAACAAGGAAGTTCACTGAATTCACTCTTACTACTCCTGAGGGCATTCTGCGCCAAAAAATTAAAAATTCTGCGCACGTTTTAAAATTGTGCAAGCTTTGTCAATAAATGCAGAGGCTTCAGCATGGCAGTGGGGAGCACAGACCACTGGCTACACAGAGATGGGAGATCACCCGGCAGCCTCCTAACTGCCCACCCTGGGGATACAGACTCAGTGGTGATGCTGCACCTGACCCTGACACAGCACAAGGCCTGGGCCTGCCTTGTGCACTAAGTGTGGAGAGGGTCAGTGTGGGTGGATCCAAGTGTAGAGTGAGAGGATTTTGTGTGGGACAATCCGGATGTAGGTAGTTCAGTGGGGGTGGGGGGTGGAAGGGGGAAGACTATGTGTGGGGGGGGGATCTGGAAGCACAGAGGCTCGTTGGAGGGATTCCAAGGGCAATAGGACTCTGCAGGGGCTTCCAGGTGAAAGTGGTTGGGGCTCAGCGGAGAGGTCTAGGTGTGGGGAAGTCAGTGGGAGTGGGTTGGGGGTCTGGGTACAGCTAACTGGGGGTCAGTGGCTTGGGGGTCTGGATGTGGGGGCTCAGGGTGGTGCAGGGGGGGTGAAGCTTGAGTGCAGGGAGCTCATCAGGGGGTGGTCTTGGTGCACAGATTGGTGTTTGGCTGCAGGGGTTGGAGTCTGGGTATGGAGGGCTAAGGGGGTTCTGGATGTACAGGATAAGGCTTGGTGGGGGGGTATGGGAGGTCCAGATGCCTGGGGGTTGGGGGAGCAGCTCCCCATATGGTATCCCTCCCCCAGCAGCCGAGGAGCAATGGGTCAAGAAGCAGGGGAGGATGCTGAGCTTCGTGCAGCTGGGGGAGGTTTCTGAGGGCGAGTCTGACATAGCCCCAGACACTTATTCCAAGGGAAGAGGAAGTCCCATCCTCTCCTGCTTCCAGCCCAGCCGGGCCTAGCAGCTGATCCCGGCTCAGGGTAGGAGCCACTGGCTGGGGTGTCCCCGGCCCTGCGGTGGTTTACCTCTCTGCCAGCTGCTCCGGGTGCCTGAAACAACATACTTGTGCAGATAGGGAGTGGTGAGTGACCGCTCTTGCGCCTCCCCTTTGGCTTCCTTGTCAGAAAGTCATTTTTTTGCATGGAAGCAAAGAAATCTGCAGGGGACATGAATTCTGAGCACGCGCAGTGGTACAGAATTCCTCCAGGAGTAATTTTTAGTATAACTTTCCTGTTACATGAATGAGTGGCAACTGCATATAGCAAAGTGTCATAGCATTGCTAGACTTTAAGTGTGACACATTTAAGGCACTTTAAAGGAAAGAAAATTCCATAGTAATCAGGTATTCTAGTCATATCCAAGTTTTTAAAGTTATTTACTTTAAAACTAGAATCTCTCACATTATACTGGAGTTCTTCTTTAAACTATTTCCCCCCCTCCCAATGTCCCCAGCCCATTTTAAGAATAAAATCTTTGGGTCAGAATAGTTTTCTGCAAAATTAAAGGATCTTTTGATAAGCTCAAGATATTCTAGTGTTATTGGGAGACTTTTAGAATATACAATATTAAGTCTTGTTTGGAAGATGGCATTTTTAACTGCCCATCATTAAAAATTCCATGTTTATAATTGCAGTTAAGAATATTCAAGCTTCTAAGTAGTGTGTTGTAAATGGAACTTCCATTTATATAAAGATACAAAATAGTACACTGAACAAAAGTAAAATACTATTAAATGCATCCTGTAAGATACAAGAGCAAATTCTAAGTATCTCAGAAAAACACTTACATACTTGCTCAACTTTACTCATACGAGTCGGCTATAGGTTTCCCTGGGACTGTGCACAGGTGTGAAATTAAGCACATGGAAGTTTTTCAGGATCAAGGCTTAGTAGGCCGTCTTCTGTCCAATAAGAATTTATTGTTTTCATTTAACAGGACATAGCCAAACTTGTATAGAAGGACTGCATTCACATAATGTAAAAAACATTTAAAGATGAGAATAGATAAATTGCCTATATTAAAAAAAAAGCGAATTTACAAATACCTCTTCATATTTCACCCATTGTTCTTCAGGAAGAATTTGTTGTCTCATACTCAAATCAAGGGCTCTCTTGATGCGAAATAGTCGTTCATTATAAAGATTTTCTGGAAGCCTCTTCAGTGCTACTTTTACATCATCATTTTCATATATGGTATCATCTCGCATTAATCCTGCAACAGTAACATTTTTCAAGCTACTACAAACATTTTCACAACTGCAATAGAAGGGTGTGGCTAACTTTGATACGCAAGATAGTTTTGAAATTAATTTAAAACCTAATGTATTTGTATTCAAATTTAAAAATCTAGAAAGTTTCTTTACACAGGCAATGGATGCACACAAATGTTTGCCGTTTTCAACTCTTAAAAAAATTAAAGACACCTACCAAGTTTGTTGAATCCAGCTGCGTTGTAATACCATTTGCGAAAGCCTTCTAACAGTCGACCACTTGCTGAAACTGAAAGTGATCTCTATTAGTTCAGAAGACAGACCAAAAAAAACAACTTAACATTGGTAGATAACTAGCAACAGATTAACATGCAAATATTTTAATATCTACTTTGCTATGCATACATGTTAATTATGCCATTTAATCTAGGCTACACCAAAGCCAGTTTTGTTTTCATCTGCTCTTCAGTGTTTTTAAAATGATACTGTGCACATAAGATTATAGGTTTCAGAGTAGCAGCTGTGTTAGTCTGTATTCGCAAAAAGAGAAAAAGGAGTACGTGTGGCACCTTAGAGACTAACAAATTTATTTGAGCACAAGCTTTCGTGAGCTACAGCTCACTGTAGCTCATGAAAGCTTGTGCTCAAATAAATTTGTTAGTCTCTAAGGTGCCACACCTATTCCTTTTTCTCTTTTTGCATAAGATTATAGTACCTCTACAATACTCATTTTGTTATCTGCCTTATTAAACAGGGTCTGAAAGTTATATTGGTCCATGGCCTGGACCAGTACCAAAAAACCCTCAGACTAATACCAGGAACTAATGACAATTTTAAGGTCCATCATCTCACAACACACCAGGAATAAAAATATACTCTATACCATTAAAAAGCAAAGATGCATTGTTTTCCAATATTACTTTTTTGTATTTGTGCATTTCCCCTTGTGCTATGAGGTATTTTACCCTGAAGGCATGCCACTTTGGTTGCTATTTTCCTCCCCCCACACTTAAGTACAATATTATTTTAGTGTCTGCTTCCACAAGCAGAACTAGTTAAAATATCTCTGAAGACTTAAACACCAGCTTACTTACAAAATTTTCTAGCTATTATTGAGACAAGCTGGTGAACATTATAGCATAACTGAAACAGACAATTAGACATTTTAGAGCACTGATATCAAGAAATTTAGTTGAGTTTTTACAAGCCGCTCCAAGATCATAAACTAAGATTCCTATGTTAAAAAGAGAACCTAGACCAGTTTAAGTGATGTTTAGTAGAGAACAAAATAAATTATTTTCAGTATTTAATAAAACTGGGCAACCGTTGCTCCCCTTGAACCCAGAAGCATATCAAACTGCAGAATGGAAATTGACAGCCTCAGTTTTCACTAGGAAAGGGAAGAACAGCAAAAGTAAATATTAACTTAAATTTTGCTTAAACAGAGTTTGGGAAAGGGGAGGATTTTTGCACAAAGTTAACATTGCACAATACATGAAGAAAATGATTAATACTTGTACTGATCCAACAGCAAGATTTTTTTAGAACTCTATTTCTATACTCTTGGTTATAGCTTTTTATACCACCCTAATCACGGAGCACCTTCCAGTAGTGCATTAAGCATTTACTAACATCTGTCACGTTTGTTCTCATCCTCTTCCAAGAGGCGTGTACGTTGCAGCCTTATTTTGGTATGCTTGTTTTATTTTCTTTTTTTGATTACTGGCTCAGAAACAAAAAACACCGACATGGATCACAATAAGTGATATTATAGAATAGTTTTACATATTATATCTGTATCTCATTTTCATACATTACTCCATCTCTCTGGTCTTGCTCAGTGGAAAGATTTTAGTGCTTAAAAGGGACACTATCAATTTGAAGTTTAGTCTGTTACACAAAGTGAATTAAAGAGAGTTTCAGGTACTACATCACCCCTGACACTCCCTGCAAATTTTTGTGATTTTACAATCACACTTGCTATATTTAGGATTCTTCTAGGAATAATGTGCATGGCAATAGAGAGGCTTCCAAGGAAGCTAAGTTTGTGTGGAATAGGCAAAGAAGGAGAGAGAGAATGCTGATGAGTGCCTTAAAAATACATGAAACATCTGTTGCAGAATATGAATGAGTAGTTTTGAAGAAACCATGAATAATAGAAAGGTAGCAGATATACTATGGCAGTTAACCAGATGAGTCCACCAGCAGAGGAAGACAGAGTGATAAGGTGATTTCCCCCCGCCAATCACACACTCTCCCAAGTTTAACTTCCAGGTACTCTACAAGGAAGAGCCCATGATAGAACAAAAACAATGTGTCACCAACTCCACTGCTAACTGTTTCTCTGCCTGTAACTGTGAGCCCTGGCCAGACAGGCATCCGGACCCTGGAGGCTTCTACCCAGGTCCTGGCCTTGACTTGCTAAGAATGTAGCCTGCATATCCCCGCTAACAAAAGCCAGGCAGGGGATATTATCCAGTGTGAGAGGTGTCTGTTGGTGGACTCGCACAAAGTGAAACACACACCCAGGAGGAGGTGGTTTGTGTAGCATCTGGGAGCACAAGGACATCATCAACAGGATGCTCATGAAAACATCAAGGATGGAGAATGCTAGCTGACTGGAGAACATTACAGCCCTACCAGAGGGGGAAGGGGAACTGGCTGCTGGCCACCTCATGCAGTAGACAGTGCTCCATTCCCAACTTGGGTCCCCTGTCCATCAAAGTCAAGAACCAGTATGCTGTACTGGCAGACACCAATGGCAGAGAGAAAGGAACCACCTGTCCCCAAGGCTGGAAGGCTCACAGCCACCACACCCAAAAGGAGGGGACAAAAGGTAGTGGTGATTGGGAACTCATTTCAGAGGGGGATGGAGGCATCCATCTATTGACCTGACTCAACATCCCAGAAGGAGCACTGCCTGTCTATAGCCCACATCTTAGACATTATGGAAAGGTTGCCAAGGTTTATCGGTCGTCCTTCTGACCACTATCCCATGCTTCTTGTTCATTAATGATACCACAGGTATGACCCTGAAAAGATCAGCACTGACTACTAGGCTCTGGGAGCAAAGATGAAGGAGTCAGAGTTGCAGGCTGAGGGTAAAGAGCCCAGTTGCAGATGAATGCATGGCTGTGTAGTGTTGACAGGAGGGCTTTGGCTTCCTCGACCATGGGATACTGTTCAGGAAAGGAGGACTGCTAGGAAGAGATAGGGTTCACCCGACCAACAAGGGGAAGAGCAGTTTTGTGCACAGACTTGCCAACCTAACGAGGAGGGGTTTAAACTAGGTTCAAAGGGGACCCATGACAGAAGCCCACAGGTAGGTACAAAAATGAATCCTCCCAGAAGTGGAAACAGACAAATTTCTAAGAATGAGTACAAAAGAACAGCACAACAAAATGAGAAAGGCTAAGGCACAAAGTGAGTTACACCTAGCAAGGGACATAAAAGGCAACAAGAAGAGGCTGCTAATATATTTACAGAACAAGAGAAAGACAGGAAAATGTGGGTCCACTACTTAGAAAGGAAAGAGGACTAACAACAGATGACATCTAGAAAGCTGAGGTGTTGAATGCTTATTTTGATTCACTCCTCACTAGAAAATCATGACCAGGTGCTTAACACAATTAGTATTAACAAGGAGGAAGGAACATAGACCAGATTAAAACACAGAACAGGTTAAAGAATATTTAAATAAGTTAGATATAGTCAAGTCAGCAGCACCTGACACAATTCACCCTAAAGTACTTCAGGAACTAGCTGAAGCAATCTAAGAAGATTCAAGAACCCTGGAGAACAGATGAGGTTCCAGAGTACTGAAGAATGGCAAACACGGTATCCATCTTTAAAAGGAGAATAAAGAGAACCCAAGGAATTATAGACCAGTCAGCTTAAATTTGATGAAGTGCCTGAAAAGTTAAACAATCAAATTGTAAGCATCTTCAAGATAATAAGGTTATTAGTAATAGTCATGATCAAATCATGCCAAACCAAACTAATTTTCTCCTTTGATAGGATTACTGGCCTGGATGATGAGGGAGAAGCTATGATTGTGATACATGTTGATTTTATTAAGGCTTTTTTGATATATTGCCACAAGATTTTTCATAAGCAAACTAGGGAAATGTGATTAGATAATACTACTGTAAGGTGGGTGCACAACTGGTTCAAAGACTGTACTCAAAATGGTTCATTGTCAAACTGGGAGAACATATCTAGTGGTCTTTTTCAGGGGTCACTCCACAGTCTGATACTATTCAACATTTTCATTAAGGTCTCGGATAATAAAATGGACAGTATGCTTATAAAGTACCTAGAGGACAGCAAGCTTGGAGCGACTGGTAGCTCTCTAGATGACAGGATTAGAATTCAAAGTGACTTTGACAAATAGGAGAATTGGTCTGAAATCAACCAAATGAAATTCCAGACAAGTGAAAAATTCTACACTCGGGGGGAGGGAGGGGGAATCAAATACACAACTACAAAATGGGGAATATCTGGCTTGGCAGTAGTACTGCTGAAAAGGACCAGGGATTATAATGGATCAAATTGAATACAAGTCAACAATGTGATTCAGCTGCAAAAAAGGCTAACATTCTGGGATGTATTAACAGGAGTGTCATATACAACACAAGGGAGGCAACTGTCCTGATCTACTTGACACTAGTGAGGCCTCAGCAGGAGTACTGCATGGGCACCATGTATCAAAGCAGATGATGTGGACAAATTAGAGACAGTCCAGAAGATGGCACAAAACATGATAAAAAAAATCTAGAAAATTTGATATATAAGGAAAGGTTTAAATGGCTGAGCATGGTTACTCTTGAGAGAAAGACAATGGGAGGGGGAATAAAGGGACCTGATAACAATCTTCAAATATGTTAAAGGCTGTTAAAACGAGACATCGATCAATTGTTCTTCATGTCCACTGAAGTGGGAGATGTAGTAATAGGCTTAATCTGCAGCAAGGGAGATTTAGGTTACATATTAGGAAAATCTTTTCAACTATAAGGATAATTCAATTCTGGAATAGACTTCCAAAACAAGTTGTGAAACCACTGTCACTGGAAGTTTTAAGAACAGGTTAGAGATGACAAATACCTCTCTAGGATGGTTTAGGACTCTAGGTATACTTGGTCCAGCCTCAGTGCAGGGGATGGACTAGATGAGCTCTCCAGGTCCCTTCCAGCCCTAAATTTCTGACTGTATATAAAAACACTGTACAAAACATAAACTTCTATGATGAGGGGAGGAACTAGGCACATTAGGTCAGCCCCCTGACAACAAGCGAGAATATTAAGCCACCACAAATACCTTTGAAAAAGCAAACTACCCACGTGTCACAAAGAAGCAAAAACACTGCAGAACTGAATTTACGTCGAGTCCCAATCCCCCAATCTAAGCCCCCCGCCCCCCTCCGCGCGCACACTGAACTCCCAGGTGGGACCCTTGTCCCCAGCCAACCCATTCTTCTGGCTCCCCCGGCCCCCACAGAGCCGTTTGCTTGGGGCTAATGAGGCAGGGCTGCCCCCAGGGCTGCGGATGGGGCCGGGCGCAGAGAGAAAGGGGCCGGAGCCTCTCCCCCCACCCTCGGACACAGCGGAGGGAAATCACCCGCTCCGCGCACAGAGCCCGGCACTGCCGCGTCCCCAGGCTCATCGTGACCAGAAGCCGGGAAAGACTCGCGAAGGCGCCACCGCCGCCGCCTCACCTGGTGCCCTCATCGCCATCTTGACCTCAGAGAGGCGTGCAGGCTTCTGGGTAAATTACCGAGTCCCAGCGCTCACGTGAGGAGCGCGCGCACTCACGTGACCCGCGCGGGGGAGGGGCGCTTTGCATTTGCGTAATGCGCATGCGTTCCGGGAGGCACGTAACGTAGCCTGTGTCCGCGGAGCCGCGTCCTGTGGAAGAGCGCGGAGATCGCGGCTGGGCATCGCCGCCAAGCGGGCGGGCGGGCGCGCGGGCGGGGGGCTTCCCCAGGGTACTGTCACCCCACTGGCTCCCCCGCCCGATGGCGCTGCTACTGTGAGCGCTTCCCCGTGGCTGTCCCGGCGGCTCGGCAGGGCCCCGGCTGCCTGGAAGGCTCCGTCCTGGGCAAAGCAGAGGCGCGCGAGGAGGCCGCGCTAGGGAGGGTGACCAGGGCCGGGGCGCCTCAGTCATCCGCGCGCAGGAGCCGCTTCCTTTGGCTCGTCCCTTCGGCCCGACTCCGCAAGGAGGGCAGGCTACGACCACGGGCGCCCAGGGTCTCTGGTGGGTCCTGTGCCAGGGCAGGGCGCTGTAAATGTCCATATTCTCCTCCGGGTGCTGGATATTGCAGCAGCCCTTGGACGACCAGCCGCGGTCAGGACTAGGCACCACACCAACCTGGCGAGAGCCGGTCCCTGCCCCAAAGAGCTTACACTCTAAGGAGGCCAAACAGACTGAATTTGATCGACTGCCCAACCCCCGCCCCCCCCCCCAGTGAAGAATGGTGCAGTATGGACATGCTGCAACCGCGGGGAGCCCTTGTTAGGTTTGTGTCTTGCCTCTCTCATGCCAGCTGACCTTTTATTGGGCTTCAAATCTACCCCCCCCCATGTTGTGAGTATTGAGGGGTTAAAGTCTCTCCAAAAATAGAGAGTGATGAAATATTGAGTCAAGTCAGGTGATGGCAGAATGCTGACTACACAAGAGTAGTGCTCCTGTATTTTGGACTACTTTGAACATTTAACTTGCTTAGCAAATACATGACAGTTCAAACAGCTGAAACACTGTAGGAAACCAGTCTAATAGCCCAAGAGGTATAGCCCTGGCATTGAGTGGCAGATGTTCTAGGTTCATAATCCTGTGATAGAGTTATCCCTTATGCAAGAACTGGTGAAATTCTAGGGCTGGTTCTTCTTATACCAGCCCACAACAAGATACTCATTGACACATAAAACTATTAAGAAAAGGAGTACTTGTGGCACCTTAGAGACTAACAAATTTATTAGAGCATAAGCTTTCGTGAGCTACAGCTCACTTCATCGGATGCACGAAAGCTTATGCTCTAATAAATTTGTTAGTCTCTAAGGTGCCACAAGTACTCCTTTTCTTTTTGCGAATACAGACTAACACGGCTGCTACTCTGAAACCTATAAAACTATTAGGATACCACTACTATGAATTATTAGCGCTTTTTTTTTTTTAAATTACAACTTTATTTTGAAACATTGCACATATCAGAGGTATTGAGAATTTTTTCTGAAGTGGAAAAGATCACAAGCATTACTAATGGCTGACCAATTTACTTAAGCAGTTTAATTCACTGTCTAGGAATAGGAAGAACTTGAGAAAGCCACTATGGAACAAGTTTTAAAAGAAAAGCACGCTAAATTAAAACAAACATTTTCCTAGTTCTATGGAGACTCCCTACTTCAGTACTGATCCTAAAGCCTGGTCTACAGCAGAAAATTAGCTCAGTTTAATGACATGGCTTAAGGGCATAGTTAAGAAGAACTAAAGCCATGTCTACGCTACAAAGTTAAAAGAAAAGGAGTACTTGTGGCATCTTAGAGACTAACAAATTTATTTGAGCATAAGCTTTCGTGAGCTACAGCTCGCTTCATCAAATGCATTCAGTGGAAAATACAGTGGGGAGATGATTTATATACACAGAGAACATGAAACAATGGGTGTTATCATACACACTGTAAGGAATAGTGATCACTTAAGATAAGCTATTGGCGGGGGGGGGGGGGGGGAAGAAAACCTTTTGTAGTGATAATCAAGGTGGGCCATTTCCAGCAGTTAACGAGAACGTCTGAGGAATCGGGGGAAGGGGGGGAATAATGGGGAAATAGTTTTACTTTGTGTAATGACCCATCCACTCCCAGTCTCTATTCAAGCCTAAATTAAATTATATCCAGTTTGCAAATTAATTCCAATTCAGCAGTCTCTTGTTGGGGTCTGTTTTTGAAATTTTTTTGTTGAAGAATAGCCACTCTTAGATCGTAATCGAATGACCAGAGAGATTGAAGTGTTCTCCGACTGGTTTTCGAATGTTATAATTCTTGACATCTGATTTGTGTCCATTTATCCTTTTACATAGAGACTGTCCAATTTGACCAACGTACATGGCAGGGGGGCATTGCCGGCACATGATGGTATATATCACATTGGTACATGCGCAGGTGAACGAGCCTCTGATAGTGTGGCTGATGTGATTAGTTAAACCGGCTTCATGTAAATTAGCTATTACCTCTCAAGAAAGAGATCTTGGAGTCATTGTGGATAGTTCTCTGAAAATATTCACTCAATGTGAAGTGGCAGAAAAAAAAGCAAACAATGTTGGGAATCATAAAGAAAGGAATAGATAAGACAGAAAATATCATATTGCCTTTATATAAATTCATGGTGTCAAAGTTCCTTCCCCCTCTGAACTCTAGGGTACAGATGGGGGGACCTGCATGAAAACCTCCTAAACTTACTTTTACCAGCTTAGGTTAAAACTTCCCCAAGGTGCAAACTATTTTACCTTTTGCCCTTGGACTTCAACTGCCAACACCAAACGTCCGGGTTTATTTTTTGAGAAAGAGTTGTTTGGAAAAGTCTTTCCCCCCAAAATCCTCACCAAAACCTTGCACCCCACTGCCTGGGGAAGGCTTGATAAAAATCCTCACCAATTTGCATAGGTGACCACAGACCCAAATCCTTGGATCTTAGGAACAATTTAAAAAAGCATTCATTTTCTTACAAGAAGAATTTTAATATAAGAAAAGGTAAAAAGAATCACCTCTGTAAAATCAAGATGGTAAATACCTTACAGGGTAATTAGATTCAAAACATAGAGAATCCCTCTATGCAAAACCTTAAGTTACATAAAGACACAAAGACAGGAATATCCATTCTATTCAGCACAGTCTAATTTCTCAGCCATTTAAAGAAATCATAATCTAATGCATATCTAGCTAGATTACTTACTAAGTTCTAAGACTCCATTCCTGTTCTGTCCCCAGCAAAAGCATCACACAGACAGACAGACCCTTTGTTTCTCCCTCCCTCCAGCTTTGAAAGTATCTTGTCTCCTCATTGGTCATTGTGGTCAGGTGCCAGTGAGGTTATCCTAGCTTCTTAACCCTTTACAGATGCAAGGGTTTTTCCTCTGGCCAGGAGGGATTTTAAAGGTGTTTACCCTTCCCTTTATGACATATTGTATGTCCACATCTTGAATATTGTGTGCAGACGTGGTCATCCCATCTCAAAAAAGATATATTGGAATTGGAAAAGGTTCAGAAAAGGGCAACAAGAATTATTAGGGGTATTGAACGGCTGATGTACAAGGGGAGATTAATAATATTGGGATTTTTTAGCTTGGAAAAGAGATGACTAAGGAGATACGAAAGACTTCTATAAAATCATGACTGGTGTGGAGAAAGTAAATAAGGAAATCTTATTTACTCCTTCCCATAACACAAGAACTAGGGGCCATCAAATGAAATTCATGGGCAGCAGGTTTAAAACAAAAGGAAGTATTTTTTCACACAACACAGAGTCAGCCAGTGGAACTCCTTGCCAAAGGATGTTGTGAAGGTCAAGACTATAACAGGGTTAAAAAAAGAACTAGATAAATTCATGGAGGATAGGTCCATCAATGGCTATTAGCCAGGATGGGCAGGGATGGTGTCCCTAGCCTCTGTTTGCCAGATGCTGGGAATAGGCGACAGGGGATGGATCACTTGATGATTATCTGTTCTGTTCATTCACTCTGGGGCACCTGGCATTGGCCACTGTTGGAAGACAGGATACTGGGCTAGATGGACCTTTGGTCTGACCTAGTATGGCCATTCTTATGTTCTTAATACTGGAGTGGCACAGGAAAGTGTCCTACTGTGGTGAACAAAATAAGGAAGCCCTTCTGAGAAAACTGAAAGGATTGTAGAGTACCTCCATGAAAGCTTCCTAGAGATATCCATGGCAGATTCCCAGGCCATCCCCATGCACATAAACAGTCTTTTTTTGGAGAGCACCCTCTGTGTAGCTGGTGTAGCCACCGATACCCACTACACCTATGTTTTTGTTCAGATTAAACATAAAAAATAATATCATGTAACCCTTACAATTTGATTGGAAATGTGTACTCACCAGAGGTGCCTTCCCTGGCCTCATGCTCTGCTGCCAACTGGTCCCGTGAAGGGGTAGGGTCCAGGGTTAAAAACAGTTTTTGGCTGTCAGGGAGAATGGATCCTCCACTTGCCTGCCTCACGTTCTCCTCCTCTTTCTCAACAATGCCCTCCTTGTTGTTGCTCAGGGTCACCTGGGGCTTCTGGGAGGTATCCACGGAGCATGTGGGGTAGCGGTGGGGTCGCTGTCAAGAATAGCATGCAGCTCCTCATAAAAACGGCTTGTTTGTGGGGCAGAACCAGAACGACTGTTTGCCTCGCTTATCTTCTGGTATGCTTGCAGAAGCTCCTTTATTTTCAGGGGGCAGTGCAGTGTGTCCCTGGTGTAGTCCTTTTCCTCCACGCAATCTTAGCATAGATGTCTGCATTTCTTCTGCTGGATCGGAGCTCTGCCCACACGGACTCTTCTCCACACAGCAATAAGATCCACCACCTCCTCTGTATTCCTTGCTGGAGCGCATTTGCGGCCTTGAGTCTCCATGATCATCTTTGTTGGCAAGTTCTCCATGCTGATCAAACAGGAAATGAAAATTCAAAAGCTCCTGGCGCTTTAACAGGGGAGCGGCTGTTTCCTGTGTACGTGGCTGACATACCCTGGAGTTGAAAGTGCTCTTCATAGCAGTCACAGCAGAGACCTAGAGGCCAATTCATTTGAATTACACAGTGCAGTGTCTACACTATCCTCATGTTGACCCATGGATGTCGAATCAAGCGCTATGCCTCTCGTGGAGGTGAAGTACAGAAGGCAACTTTACAGGCCACTTAGGTCGGCGGAAGGGACTCGGTAGTATAGACATATTATATATTATTAGATTGACTTAATGTGGCTTATGTCGACCTAAGTTGGTAGTGTAGACCAGTCCCGAAGTAGACAGCAGTAAGTCAATGGAAGAATTCTGTCAACCTAGATACTGCCTCTTGGAGAGGTGGATTACCTACACAGGTAGGAGAATCCCTCCTGTTGGCATATGTAGTGTCTACACTGAAGAGTTGCAATGGCACAACTGTGCTCTTGTAGCATTTTAAGTGTCGAGAAGCCATAGGGAATACATACTAGCTTTACCAGCGTAGCAAAAGATTTATCCTTTCCCCTCTTGACTAAGGACACAGACACCACATCGTTTCCAGAGCCCTGGGAGCCTGAAGAGGCCCACCCAGCTCAGGAATCCAGCTCCCTGCCCTAATTCTCCCTCCCCATCTCTCATAAGCAATCAGAATTGGGATCTTCCCTTTCCCAACGTTGTCTCAGGCACTGCAGACAGGGTTCCAGGGCTGAGGGCCTTCCTCCTCACATTGGCATCCATGGAAGGTATAGAAAAGTAGACTTAAGGCAACCTCAGCAACTATAACCATCCTTTTATTCAAACTCCCCTCTTATGCATGCTCCATTTAAAAGGTTAGGTACTTGCTAGACCCCAGGATCGGTCTATTCTGCAATTTCACAGCAGAATCCACTCCATCCTGCAGAATTGTGCTCCAGAATCCATTTTGTTGGTTTTATTTTAAATCAATGGCAATTGCTCTCATGATTGTAATTGTGACACTGAACCAGAAAAGGTTAAACAACTTGCAGGCAAAATTACCCAAATTCTACCTCTAAAGACATACTAGGAGAGAAATAAATGGTAACTAGGGCTATTCCTTATAAATAGCTAGCAAAGCCATGTTAGATAGACTGGAGCTTTGAAATGTAGACTTGTATTGTTAAGGAATTGGAAGAAGATAGTGATTGTAATAGTCTATGATTACCTATATCTTGTTAGAGATTAAAAGTGTCACTAGATTCACTATGTCTGTCACTATGTCACTATGTTCTATTGATTCAAAGATCAAAGGGAAATATTAACATTTAAATGAACAGCGAATGTAGTAATATCAGTCTATTTCTCTTTGAAATATGTAATAAACTACCTGTAAATGGTGGAAGATGGACAGTTGCCTTATGCTAATCCATACAGCTAATTACTAGTGATGCTTAGGAAATAGGCCTACTTCAAAGCCACAGTGCTTCATCTATTATTCGACTGCTGTCAAGAAGCTGCCAGAGAACTATAAAGAGAACTCTTGGGCCCTGATCCTGTTATCTCAGATCTGCTTAAGCTCCATCAAGGAAAGTTTGAGTCACAGGACTGAGGTCCCCGGCTACAGTCTGGGTCATCCTGAAATTGGACATAGGTTATAGTCCAGTGGAACTTATTCTGAAAGAACTTTTTGCAACTCTAAAGCTCACCATCTCTACTATGAAACTAAACTAAGAACTTTATTCCTATCTGTATGTATAATGATTTTTTAACTTATACTCACTCTCTCCTTTTAAAATAAATTTTAGTTTAGTTAATAAGAATTGGCTGTAAGCGTGTATTTGGGTAAGAACTGAAATATTCATTGACCTGGTGGGTAATGTGTCCGATCCTTTGGGATTCATAGAATTTTTTATATAATGAATAAGATTTTCAATAATCCTCATCGTATTTGACTTGGCTGCCTGGGTGGGAGCCCAAGGCTGGATTGTTTTAAGGGAATTGTGTTCTTGGCTTCTGGGTAACCAGTAAGGTGTTGTAGAAGCTGTTTTGTTGCTGGATTGGTTAATCTAATTATTAGAAATACTATAGTGCTGCAAAGAGCTACTTGCAGCTCCCGAGCCTCAGTCTGAGTATCACTGCTTTAAAGGGAGAGAACTATTAGGGAACATAGGCTCCAAATTTTAGCTTTTTAAAAACAAAAATTATATCAGTGGGAATATTTTCATTGCATTTTAATATATTTGAATTAAAATATCTAGTTTTTAAACTTTTTAAAATATTTATAAGACAAACACTACACCATTATGCTAGCACGAAGAATCATACTGACTGTAAACAAGATCAGAAAGTGTCTACTCCAGTTTAATTTACTTTATGCATTTTATTCAGCTTGGCAAGTAGCATGGACCATGAAGGTGTTCGTTTCTTATAATTCTGTATTAATGAATGCAGTCAGTTTAGATCACTTCCATCTGAATATATTTATCTATTATTACATTTTCCAACATTACTATAACTGAAAGTTGTGTGGAACATAGTTGTTTTTCAGTTAACTTTGTATACACAACAGCACTTTCTCTCTTTCAGACAGCAAAAGGGAAGAGACAAAAAAGACAGGAAAATGGATTGTAAAACTACACAGATTGACAAGTGAAGTATCAAAGTATTTCTTTCTATTTTGTAAGTGGACTAAATTTCAACTTGCTATCCTTTAATGATTATGGTACTTTGATATTTTTAAAGAACAGATTTGCTTAGTTGTCTAGTTACTGTTAGAGTAACCTCAGTGTCCACCTTAAGAAAGATGGAAGGTGTTAAGAAGTCCTTTGGTGTGAGAGCCACCATGTCAGAGCATGTATAGGTGGTGCAACAGAATTGAATCAACCACTAACACTAGTAGTAAAGAATAATAATCTTGCTGCTCCAGCATTATCTGTCTCATTCAGAAAGTGCAACTGTGTCCATCCAAGCAAACTAAAAAGAGGATCAGTTTTTCATCTTACAATATATTGAAACAAACTGTAGGTGAAAAAGTAGCAAAAAATCAATTTTAACATGCTTTATAAGTTTATGTTTTTAATTGGCTGCATTGCCAATCATGAATGAAAATTAGGATTTCATTTCAAGAATTACGTCAATAATTATACATACATTTGCTTAACCCTTTTCCATTAAGAAATCCATATTTTAAATCAATTTAAAAGATATGTCTTTATCCTTACACATTGCAGTAATTTCATAAGCAATAACTTTTTAAACCAGTAAATAAGCAGTTAAGGGACAGAAGAAAGAGCAGTTTTTGTAAAATACATTTATTTCATAACATTCTCTCTCTTTTTACATGTGTTACTAATTAAAGTGTTTTTAAGAATTTTTCAAAGTCCTTTACTGAGGCCTTGGCAACCTCTGTACAAACACCTCATCGGGCATGGGATACTAGTTTGTCCAGAGAGATGTAGCTGGGCTGTGCTGGGTCATACTGTGCTCTTCCCAAAATGTAAGAAACATATGTCTTTCTTTGACATCGTAATAGCTTTGAATTGAAAACCTAGGAAACAAAAGAAAGGCTGAGTTTTATAAGCTTCAGGCTCTATAAGTACATCTAAACTAAAAGTTTTGCAACTAAAGTAAAAGTTCTGAATAAAAATGAAAATTTTGCATCTTCCCCCCTCCATTTTTCTAAACCATTCCTCATTAAGCATATGAGCCAGATGCTACACTACATTCCTTTTTTAAAAAAAAAAAATTAACACTGTTGGAATTAAACAAAGAATAAATAAGTGACGATAAATCTCTAGAAAGTAACTTCATACAGTGGATTCCATTTATTAGCTACTGCTTGGTTCCCAGCAAAAAGTTGTCATTATCTGGAAGTTGCCAATAAGCAGAAGGTAAGTTTGCAGAGCTGCAGCCAGGGAAGAAAGCATTGGGACGTGCCTTCCCTGCCTGCAGCACTGCAAGCCTGTCTGCAGCTGGTGCATGCAGAATGCAGCCCAGAGAGCACTTGGAGAGGTACTATGCCTCCCCATGGACCCCCAGTGCCTTCACTCCCCCTGGAAAACCCCGGCATTTGGACTGCAGCCTTCCCACAACCTCCTTTCCCCGTCCGCAGCGCCAGGACTCCTGCAGGGCCTTCCCCAGTGGGCAGGGATGCGAGCACCCGAGACGGCTAACTCCTGTGAAGAGCTGGCCGCCAGGGAAGAAAGTTCTCTGATGTGCTAAGCCTGGGACTCCAGTGCCAGGTCAGGACGCACCCTGGAGAGTACAGGGAGAGGTACCGCACTGCCCTAGGATTTCCTTCCCTAGCTGCAGCCCTGCAAACCTGCCTGTGGATGGGGCCCTTACTCCAATCAATAAAAAAAAAAGTAAGCAGCATGCCTGTTACCAATATCCAAATCCCATTAATATTAAAGGTAATGTGATGGAATCAGGTCTCATTAACTGAAAATTATTAACATCGGTTTGCTGTTAAGCAGCATCCCCTTTATATGCTAACCCATAAATCAATAATACTCTCTAACCTGAAATACTATGTTCAGTTCTAGTCAGTCACCTTATTTCAAAAAAGGATATAGCACAAATGGGAGTTCAGAGATAAGCAACAAGAATGATTGCAGGCAAACAGAAGCTTCCATATGAAAAGAATTTCAGACTAGGATTGTATTTTAGAAAACAGACAAATAAGAGGGGATGAGGACATGATACAGTACAAAATAATGAATGGTAGAGTGGTGGTATATTAGGTATATTCACCATTCATAATGCAGAACCAACAGAATATGTGATGAAACTGATAAAAGGAAGTTTATATCATACAGTACGCAATTAGCTTGTGGAACTCATTTTCACAAAATAACACTGAGGCCAAGCGGTCAATAGGATTCAAATAGGGATTGGGCATTTATATGGATAAGGTATCCAGAGATATAACAGTATGGATTAAAACAAACTCAAGAGTTTTGAGAGGAATATAATTTCTCATGCTTCAGAGCATCACTCAACTTCTTTAAGGGAAGTTAAGAAGAATCTTTACTTGGGGGCAGATTATCCAGAACTGTTGACGGCAGGGCTTCTTCCACTTTCCTCTGAAGAGGCTGGTATTGGTATGGTATTCTTACTCTGGCCACTCTTGGAGACAGGATACCGGACCAGATGGACCACTAGTCTGTTCTGGTAGGCAGTGCCTATGTTCCTGCCCCCAAAAAGCTTAACATCTAAATATGACATGGCAGTAAGTGAGGATCAGAAACAGACAATAAGGGAATAAGATGAAAGTGTGTGACAATTAAGACTATTTTAATGGTTATGTTAATAAAATTGTCATCTTTTCTCCCCTCACTTCTTGTAAACAAGATGGCAGAATAGAGGACAAAATTTTTTAGGAGAAATTTGAATGAGGCAAGGGAGGCGGCTTGGTGAAAGATTTGAGGAGGCTGTTCCCAGCATAAGGGGTAGCAAAAGAGAAGATGTGTCTGAGAGGAGAACACGAGGCATCAAAGCTGATGATATTGGCAGAGTAAAGAGGGCAGAGAAGACATACAGAAACCAGGTCAGAGATGTATCTTCTTCTTTCATATGACACTGCAATGCTTTTTTATTATTGGATAAGTGAGGACATCAGTCTTCTGTTTGCATAGTAGCTTAGTCAGGTAATCACATTTTGCAGAAGAGAGGCCCCTTCTGCACTGAGTTGGAAAACAGAGATATAAGCCAATGTTTCAGTGTTTGCCTGAAAAGGGCCATTTCACTTAAGATTGTCACTTGAGTTGCTTTTTGGACCACAAGGTTGTCATGGTGTTTGGTCACCATTGCTGATGGCTCTGGTCATGCTGAAGCACTTAACAGGTAGCGACCACATGAAGGTTGCCATCTTTCTCTCTAGTGACTAGCATGGATGAATGATGGAAGACCTTAAAAGTAAAGACATGACACTTGAACATTATGTGCAGCACAATGGGGAGGCAGTGAAGCATCATAAGAGGGGGATGAGCTGGTGGAAGCAATAATGAGTGAGAAAAAGGATTTTGGATGGACAAAAGGTAGGTGCTAAAAAGATCTGAGAGAAGGAGACTGTAGTATTCAAGCCCGGAGCTAATTAGGATGTGGACAAATAATCTGGTCATCAGGACAGAAGGACCAGATTTTTGCACATGGCTTACAGGTTGGGGGGGGGGGGGGGAAGGGAAGCATCGAAGATGAGCCCTTGGTTATAATTAAGGCTGCAATTTAGTCATGGAGGTCACGGATATCCATGACTTTTCAAAAGATCTCTAGGACTGCAACTAGCGCCAGCTGGGAGCTGCAGGGTCCCCTGCCGCCTGTGGAGGTAGGGAGCTGTGGGGGAGCCCTGCAGCTTCCGGCTACCATGGGTGGCAGGGGGCAGCCTTGCAGCTCCTGGCCACCAAGAGTGGCGGGGGAATCCCTGCTGTTCGTGGCCGCCCTGGGTGGCAGGGGGGATCTACAGTGCTCCCATACACCGCTTCTGGCAGGGGGGATCCACTAAACTCAGCCACTGCGGGTGGCAAGAGAACCCCTGAAGCTCGTGGCTGCTGCGAGCAGCAGGGGGGACCCTGGAGCTCCCAGGACCCCCCACCCCCATTTACCCATTTTGTCATGGGTATTTTTTAGTAAAAGTCAAGGATGGGTCACAGGCTTCCGTGAATTTTTCATTATTGTCCGTGACTTTTACTAAAAATATCAGTGACAAAAACTTAGCCTTAGTTATAATCCTAGGTAGCAGAGGACGGTGGCATCAATTGTTGTGGAAAAGAGGTAGCTGAGAGGCTTGCTAAGGAAGTTTGTGTGTTCAGTTTTGCATGAGGCTTGAAATGGTAATGATCCATTATCTAAAATGAAATGTTAGAGACACAAAGATGAGACTCAGCTGCTGAAGACAGCTTATATTTGTGAATCATCAGGATAAAGGCAATAGTTAATAGTGAGTCCATGGGCCCCACCAAGGATAGAGCACAGGCAGAAAAGCTGATGGGTCAAAGAACTGAGCTTTCAGGGACTCACAACAGACAAAAAGCCTTCAAAATGTATGCAGAAAGAATGGCTAAACATGTAGTTAGGAGAAGAACCAAGAGGAATGGAGTAATGAACCTAAGGGATGACGTGAATAGTACTAAAGGCAGGAAGATGAATAGGGAGATAGACACTAAGGCCATTGGATTTAGTGTTAGAGCAGTGGTTCTCAAGCTTTTGTACTGGTGACCCCTTCCACACAGCAAGCCTCTGAGTGTGACCCCCTCCTATAAATTAAAAACACTTTTTTATATTTAACACTATTATAAATGCTGGAGGTGAAGCGTGGTTTGGGAGTCAAGGCTAACAGCTCACGACCCCCATGTAATAATCTCATGATCCCCTAAGGGGTCACGACCCCCAGTTTGAGAACCCCTGTGTTAGAGAATGTTGAGAGGGAAGGGTGGAGATACAGGCAGTGATGGGAGATCACATGAGATTTAATTTTTTCCCCAAGGAAAAATGACAATCAAGATCCTGGATGGAGAGAGAGAAGAGTCCTCCCCAACAATCTGTTAGTTGACCTTCTTTTTGTTTGGTCTTGACTTCTTAAGATTAGCCATCCCATGGCTTTTAACTTCAAAATTAGGATGTTAGACTAAGTGTCACGGCTACAATCATTTCATTCCTTCTGAAACTGCTCCTTGCAGTTTTAAATTGCACATGTTTTTCTTGTAAAAAGTTGCCATGTTCCACTCAGAGGTGACTTCATTTCAGCAGTGGGTAAAGTAACCCAAAATATACTGATTATTTTTAGGATGATAGTAAATGTAAGGTCTAAAATCATTTAAACAAGGCAGTAGAAAAAAAAAGTTAATCATCAGGAACTCAACTATTTGTGCAATACACCTCAGTAAAGATTTTAAGAAGTCTAAGAACATAAGAAGGGCCATACTGGGTCAGACCAAAGGTGTCTATCCTGTCTATCGACAGTGGCTAATACCAGGTGCCCCACAGGGAGCAAACCTAACAGGTAAGATCAGTGATCTCTCTCCCGCCATGCATCTCTACCCTCTGACAAACAGAGGCTAGAGACACCATTCCTTACCCATCCTGGCTAATAGCCATTAATGGACTTAGCCTCCATTAATTTATCCTGTTCTCTTTTAAACCCTGTTATAGTCCTAGGCTTCACAACCTCCTCAGGCAAGGAGTTCCACAGGTTGACTGTGCACTGTGTGAAGAAGAACTTCCTTTTATTTGTTTTAAACCTGCTTCCCATTAATTTCATTTGGTGGTCCCTAGTTCTTATATTATGGGAACAAGTAAATAACTTTTCCTTATTCACTTTCTCCACACCACACATGATTTTATATACCTCTATCATTTCAACCCCTTAAGTCTCTTCTTTTCCAAGCTGAAAGGTCCTAGCCTCTTTACTCTCTCCTCATATGTGACCCGTTCCAAACCCCTAATAATTTTAGTTGCCCTTTTCTGAACCTTTTCTAATGCCAGTATATCTTTTTTGAGATGAGGGGACCACATCTGTATGCAGTATTCAAGATGTGGGCAAACCATGTATTTATATAAGGGTAATAAGATATTCTCCATCTTATTCTTTATTCCTTTTTGAATGATTCCTAACATCCCATTTGCTTTTTTGACTGCTGCTGCATACTGCGTGGCTGTCTACAGAGAACTATCCATGATGACTCCAAGATCTTTCTCCTGATTTGTTGTAGCTAAATTAGCACCCATCTTATTGTATGTATAGTTGGGGTTATTTTTTCCAATGTGCATTACTTTACATTTATCCCCATTCAATTTCATTTGCCATTTTATTGCCCGATCACTTAGTTTTTTGAGATCTTTTTGAAGTTCTTCACAGTCTGCTTTGGTCTTAACTATCTTGAACAGTTTAGTATCATCTGCAAACTTTGCCAACTCACTGTTTACTCCTTTCTCCAGATCATTTATGAATAAGTTGAATAGAATTTATCCTAGGACTGACCATTGGGAAACACCACTAGTTACCAATCTCCATTCTGAAAATTTACCATTTATTCCTACCCTTTGTTTCCTGTCTTTTAACCAGTTCTCAGTCCATGAAAGGATCTTCCCTCTTATCCTATGACAACTTAATTTACGTAAGAGCCTTTGGTGAGGGACCTTGTCAAAGGCTTTCTGGAAATCTAAGTATACTCTGTCCACTAGATCCCCCTTGTCCACATGTTTGTTGACTGCTTCAAAGAACTCTTGATTAGTAAGACATGATTTCCCTTTACAGAAACCATGTTGACTTTTGCCCAACAATTTACATTCTTCTATGTGTTTGACAATATTATTCTTTACTATTGTTTCAACTAATTTGCTCGGTACTGACGTTAGACTTACCAGTCTGTAATTGCCAGGATCACCTCTAGAGCCATTTTTAAATATTGGTGTTACTTTAGCTATCTTCCAGTCATTGGGTACAGAAACTGATTTAAAGAACAGGTTACAAACCATACTTAATAGTTCCGCAATTTCACATTTGAGTTCTTTCAGAACTCTTGGGTGAATGCCATCTGGTCCCGATGACTTGTTACTGTTAAGTTTCTCAATTAATTCCAAACCCTCACCTAGTGACACTTCAAACAGTGACAATTCCTCAGATTTGTCACCTACAAAAGGTTTCAGAATCTCCCTAACATCCTCAGCCATGAAGACTGAAGCAAAAGAATTCATTTAGTTTCTCTGCAATCACTTTATCATCTTTAAGTGCTCCTTTTGTATCTCGATCGTCCAGGGCCCCACAGGTTGTTTAGCAGGCTTCCTGCTTCTGATGTACTTAAACATTTTGTTATTACCTTTTGAGTTTTGGCTAGCTGTTCTTCAAACTCCTTTTTGGCTTTTCTTACTACATTTTTACACTTAAGTTGGCAGTGTTTATGCTCCTTTCTATTTACCTCACTAAGGTTTGACTTCCACTTTTTAAAAGATGCCTTTTTATCTCTCACTGCTTCTTTTACATGGCTGTTAAGCCACGGTAGCTCTTTTTTAGTTCTTTTAGTGTGTTTTTTTATTTGGGGTTTTAAGTTGAGCCTCTAAAACGTGTCCATGCAGCTTGCAGGGATTTCACTCTAGTCACTGTACCTTTTAATTTCTGT
This sequence comes from Dermochelys coriacea, assembly GCF_009764565.3. Classification (NCBI taxonomy): domain Eukaryota; kingdom Metazoa; phylum Chordata; order Testudines; family Dermochelyidae; genus Dermochelys; species Dermochelys coriacea. The sequence goes on along the minus strand of NC_050069.1, from coordinate 42,753,453 downwards.
TTAACCAATCTCCTCATTTTTGCATAGATCCCCTTTCTGAAATTAAATGCCATAGTGTTGGGCTGTTGAGGTGTTCTTCCCACAGGAATATTATATGTTATTATATTAGGGTCACTATTTCCAAGCGGTCCTGTTATAGTTACCTCTTGGACCAGATCTTGCGCTCCACTCAGGACTAAATCGAGAGTTGCCTCTCCCCTTGTGGGTTCCTTATCAGCTGCTCCAAGAAGCAGTCACTTAAAGCATTCAGAAATTTTGTCTCTGCATTTCGTCCTGAGGTGACATGTACCCAGTCAATATGGGATAATTGAAATCCCCCACTATTATTGAGTTCTTTATTTTGATAGCCTCTCTAATCTCCCTTAGCATTTCATTGTCACTATCACTGTCCTGATCAGGTGGTCAATAATAGATCCCTACTGTTATATTCATATTAGAGCATGGAATTACTATCCATAGAGATTCTATGGAACATGTGGATTCATTTAAGATTTTTATTTCAATTGATTCTACATTTTCTTTCACATATAGTGCCACTCTTCCCCTGGCACGACCTGTTCTGTCCTTCTAATATATTTTGTACCCCAGAATGATTGTGTCCCATTGATTGTCCTCACTCCACCAGGTTTGTGATGCCTATTATATCAATATCCTCCTTTAACACGAGACACTCTAGTTCACCCTTCTTATTATTTAGACTTCTAGCATTTGTGTACAAGCACTTTAAAAACTTGTCACTGTTTATTTGTCTGCCCTTTTATGAAGTGTCAGATTCTTTTTTATGTGAATGTACTAAGAAGTACACTGATGTGTAAAGACATTTTGTTGCTTGCTATATATATTCTAAAGGCAATACACAAAATTACATTCAAGCTATTTAATGATATTAAACTTCTGCCAGCTAAAATACTTAACTTAGAAACAGGGTAAATCTGAAAGAAGTCATTGCGAGAACTGCATTTTTAGAACTAGTTAAATACCTGATGAAGAGAGTTTGGATTTTTTGGATTAGATTTTCCAATAATTTAGAAAGAACTTTCTCCAGTGTCCTTCCTATTTCCCCCCTCAACTGACATGAAAACCTTAGGTCCAGTGGTAGTCAGACCTTAGTGGCTCAGGAGTCAAATTAGCAATCAACATTACTCAAAAGAGCCACAGTAGTATGAATTCATTGTTTCATTTACTATTTTTATACGTATATATTATTCTCACAGCAAATTACCAAGTATTCTACAATTGGTTAATAATATAGTAAAAGCATCCTGATTGGTTAATAATTAAATCACAGTGTTTTAGTATCATGTGCTGCAAAGAGCCGCAGGGGAGACATTAAAGAACCACTTGCCGCTCCCGAGCGTCAGTCTGAGTATCCGAGGTGCAGATGATGAAGGCTCCAACAATGGCGTTCGATGTAGCAGACACTTATCTATATTGTAAATCAGCCAGTAGAGATCACCACTGGCATAACCATAGAAAACAAGATTATTATGTTCACTGGACCAAGGAAGAAAAAAGGTGCTAAATGAGCTCCCAAATTGAAATCTTTAGCACAGCTACCTGTTGCTCCACTGAACTAGTCAAGAGTGAATTACTGATAAAAATTGTTCTAATTTATGCCAAGCCCCAAACTACTTTTTGCTGCCACAGATCACTTGAAGAATCCCTGTGGATTTTGGCGGTTGTATAATTTTGCCCTCAGTGCTGGCCCAGTGAAGGAAATCAAACTCCTTGTTTTGACGGCAATTACACTTTAACCCACAATTCTTAAATCTCTTACTTGAGGGAAGTTTGTAAGGATGTGGTGGGGAATGCCCATTACATTGTGTAGGTAGTCAAAAGTTTCTGTAAGCTTCTTTTTGTTTGCAGTTAAAATCTTGGGGATTTTAGATACAATATGCTGAATTTCATTACGCCGAAAACCAAGTTCAACCTGGCATGCCTGAAAAAAGAAATAATAAATCAGCTATGATAATTTGATTTTTCTTAACACATCACTGAAACTAGTTATATTTTTTAAAAAATAAGTTATCCATACTACTAAGATTTTCCAATCACTGATCATATAGCTGCGGGTATCTAAACTATAGCGTCCACCATGTTCAGACTAAATTGCTTTGGGACAGAAACTGAGTTGCTTTATGTTATAGACCACCATGAACACTGATGGTGTTCAACAAACAAGGATATAAACACATGTGATCTGGTAGGTTGCTGAATAAGAAAACTTTTGCACTTTCATACTACAGCACAATCAAACTGAGGATCTCAAAGCACTTTACAAACATAAATAAATTTAATCTTAACTCATGTCAGGTAGGAGAGTTATTATCCCCATTTCACAGATGAGAAAACTAAGCACAGAGATCAAAAGATTTGCCCAAGGTCACATAATAAGTCTGTTGTAGAGCCAAGTGAACATCCCAAGTGATTTAACTGTATTCATACTAAAATTCTCAGGGTTTTTTAAATTGTATTAACTATGTCTGCCATCCCAGGCCTATGACCCACAATTTCATTAACAGGCATCCTTTTATGCCTCCACTTCTATCCGGATTAGTGGTTGATGACACAAGGGACAACAAACCAAAGGAAACACAAGAAACAATATTTCTTCTGATAGCCTGAGAAGGTTATTGGTTGGGTGATAAGAGGTGAATGAAAATAGAGGGAAATGGTCAGACTTACCTCCAGAAATACTATCCCTGCACAATATAACCACCTCCACTTGCCCAAAAGCAGAATTCCCAAGGCCGGGTCTACCCTACAGACTTATTGGTATAACTACATTGCTCAGGTGTGTGGATTTTTTTGTTTATTCACACTCTGAGCAATGTAGTTATACCAACCTAACTCCCTTTAATATTCTTGGATGGAGATTATCTGGGCCCCCTGATTTTGTCCCAATAAACTGTTTGAGTTTGACTTCTACCTCAGATGCAGTAATTTCTACATCCATATCCTCGTTTCCATTAGCCACCCTGCCACTGCCTCTAAGATCTTCATTAGCCTTATTAAAATCAAAAGCAAAATATTTGATTTGGTGTTGGGCCATGCCTAGATTATCTTTAATTCCCCCCCCCCGCCCCCAGTGTTTAGCAGTCCCACTTTTTTCTTTTTAATTTTATTTATATGGCTATAAAACCTTTTATTATTGGTTAGAATTCCCTTTGGAAGAGCTAACTCTGCTTGGTTTTGGCAGTTCTCACTTTATCCCTACACTTTCTGGCCTCCAAGAGGTAGCTTTCCTTGCTGATCCATCCCATCTTCCGTTCCTTGTAGGCTTTCTGCTTTCTTTTCTGTTTGAAATGCTTGCTCATGCAAGTTGGTCTGCAACCCTTCCCTATGAATATTTGCACCTTGCTTGAGATGCAGGCTTCACATAGTTTCTGAAACTTTGACGTAAAGTAATTCCAAGCCTCCTCCACATTCAGATCCTGGAGACCTTTGGTGCAGTCCACTTCCCAAACTAATTCCCTTAATTTTTTAATGTTAGCCCTTCTGAAATAAAGGACCCTAGTTACAGAATATATGTTTATTTATCCTTCTATTTAGTTTCAACTGAATTAACTCATGATCACTAGAACCAAGGTTGTCCCCAACAACCAGATGTTCTAGGAGATCCTCACTACTCACCAATACCAAATCTAAAATGGCATCTCCTCTTGTTGATTCAGCGACTATTAGGTGAAGAAATCTATCAGCATCACATTCAGGAAAATCTGGATCCTACTATTGTTAGTAGCACTTGTTCTCCAATCTATATCTGGAAAGTTAAAATCTCCCATAATCACACAATTCCCAGTAGTATTTATTTCATTAAAAACATTCAAGAGGTCTCTACCATATCCAAATTGGATCCTGGGGCTCAGTAGCATACTCCAAGCACAAGCCCAGGGGAACCTCTAGTAGCTTTTTTCCCCAAAATCAGTTTTCACACTAACAGACTCTGGGTATGTCTATACTTGTAGAGTTTTTGCGCTGCAAGTTTCACCAGTGATAGGGAACCAGTGAAAGTAAAGTACTGGTTTGAGTACTCATTTAATTCCTCAGGCGTCAGAGCGTGTTTACATTAGCGGCACTTCCAACACAGAGAACAGCAGCGTTCCATGGCAGCTTTCCCACAGTGCAGCTTTCTCCAGTTTGACATGGGTCTTGTGGGAAAGACGGAGATGATCGCGGGGCATCCTGGGTCCCTGCACAGCCTCCTCTCCCCAAACACTGATAAGCTCCAGTAGCTTAGCATTGCTCCAAGCAGGGGATCACTTGCTCTGTGAAGCAGGCATTGTCACCTGGCCAGATAAGTGAGCACTTGCCAAGAAAACAGGAAGGGGAGTTTCAAAGTTCCCAGGGCTTTACAAGGGGAGGGATGGATGTCTGTTTACCTGGCATTGGAGCAGCAGAGCTGCTGGCCAGAGTGGTCACCTAGGCACTTGCATCCGATGAAGTGAGCTGTAGCTCATGAAAGCTTATGCTCTAATAAATTTGTTTGTCTCTAAGGTGCCACAAGTACTCCTTTTCTTTTTGTGAATACAGACTAACACGGCTGCTACTCTGAAACTAGGCACTGAGAGATATCCTCCAGGGACGAACTTGTCTTCACTTGCACATCACTGCAGAAGCATTACTGGTAAGAGCTGTACGCCTCTCATGGAGATGGTTTTCTTTTTGCGGTGAAGCTTTGGAGTTTCACTGCAAAAAGTCATTAGCAATTGTCAAGGCTCCCATGGGTTTTACGCAAAAAAAGGGACTTTTTCCGCTTTAAATGGCAAGGGTAGACATGCCCTCTGTCTTATCCATTTCCTCACTTCTAATTTCTTTACAGTAAATCTCATCATTAATATACGCTCCTCCACCACCTTTGTCTTTATTTCTCTTTCCTGAACAGCACATACCCTTCAATACCAGTACTCCAGTCATGACAACTATTCCACATTTTTATGTTATTCCTATATATCTGGTTTCACTTCCTGCTCTAATAGTTCTAGTTCCTCTATTTTGTTATCCAGGCTCCTGGCATTGCTGAATAAACATCTTAATTGTTGCTGCTTAGCTTCACTGACATTCCTTACCCAATTGGGTACACTCAATCTATTGCCAGTATTGCCTACTTGATTGGTAGCTTCATTGGTATCGGCACTAATTTTTCCTTTTAATGTCCATTCTCCTACCCACTGCTATTCCTTTATCCATTGTTTTATCCTTTCTTGATTTTCCTCCTTTTCAAAGTTAAAATCAGCTGTGGAGATTAGATGAGCATACCCCAACCATCTCCCCTGCGTTTCTAGTTTAAAGCTCTTTTAAATCAGTTTTGCCACATCCATCCCAGAAGTCTATTTCCCTCACTACTGAGGTGGAGTCCACCCCATGAGAACTGTCCTCTGTCCATGAATCCCTCCCAACGGTCAAACATCCCAAAGCCCTCCTTATATTACCACTGCCTGAGCCATCTGTTGATCATAATAATCTTGTCTCATCTTCATTCTCCTCTAGGGACAAGTAGAATCTCACTGAAGATCACCTAAGCCTCTATTTTTTAAGCGTCTTCCCCAGCCTGGCATAATCTCCCTTGATATGTTCCAGCAAGAATCTAGCTGTATCATTTGTTCCCACATGAAGGACAATCAGTGGATCCTTTCCTGCTCCCATTAGGATCCTCTTCAACCTTAGATCCACATCCCATATCTTAGCTCCCGGCAGACAGCACACGTTTCTGTTCTCGGAATCAGCTCTGGTGACAGGCCTGGGTCTTGGGACTCCCTACTAAGGAAACAATCACGTAGACCTGCATTTTCCTGGTGATGGAGTGATTCTCCAGCCTTCCTCCTGTTCTTTTTGGCTGCAAGTCCTCGTCTTTTATTCTCCCTTACAATCTTCTGCAAGTCATCTTGTATTCTCCTGGGGCTCTGAACTCTGGATATCTCCAGTGACTCTTCCCCTCTTCTTATAGGACTAGCCACTCTTCTCTTCTTCCTTGACCTCCCACTTTCAGTTGCTGCCTGCCATGCCCCTTTTTCATTCACCAACTCAGCAAACCTGTTTCTGAGCTCTATTTCTTCTTCATTAGTTGGTCTTTTCCTTTGCCTGGTTCTTGTAGGCAATGTTTCCTCTGGCCACTTTTCTCATCCAGCAATCTCTCCTCACAGTTCTTCAGTCCAGCTTGCATCTGCAAGTCTTGACATTTCCTTTCAGCCTCCTCTTGCCTTCCCGCCATCATCTGCTCGAATCCCCTTCAAAACTCAACCATAGTTTCCACCTGCATCTCCAAACTTCAGGTCTTCTCTTCCATCAGCTCTATCAGGCGGCACTTCATACAAAGAAAGTTCTTGTCAGGTATCCGCTCCAGGATCGCGTTCATCCTGCAGCTTCCACATCCAGTCGTCTTCATTGTCTCTTCCATTGCTTCGGTGACTACCATTGCTGCCTCTGTATCTGTCACAGCCTTCCCACCTAATATCCTGCCAATCTGACGGGGGGAAGGGGGGAGGGAGTGGTGTCACCTTCCTGTGCAGCATGGGACACAGGTCACTTGCAAGTTTAAACTAGTGTAAATGGTGGCTTCTCTGTAACTTGAAGTCTTTAAATAATGATTTGAGGACTTAAGTAATTCAGCCAGAGGTTAGGGGTCTATTAGAGAAATGGGAAGGTGAGGTTCTGTGGCCTGCAATGTTCAGGAGGTCAGACTAGATTATCACGATGGTCCCTTCTGACTTTAAAGTCTAGGATTACCTCCCGCACCCCCACCCCCCAACCATGTGGGCAGCACTATATCGACGGGAGAAGCTACTATCTCTCAGGGACGTGGATTAATTATACCGATGGGAGAAACTTTCCAGTCAACACAGCAGCATCTTCACTAAAGTGCTATAGTGGTGCCGCTGAGCTGCTGTAGCACTGTAGTCAAGCCCTTACTGAGAAAGCATCTTAAGAAGTCGGGGTGTTCTCATGAAAAACTGGATGCTCCTCATTTCTGTGAAGCCAGCCAGCCCTGCAACAGAACTTTTTTGGGGGAAAAGCTACTTTATTAAACAGGAAAAGTAACTACTACTAAGCGCAGACCAAGACTTGCTTTTCTGATTTTGTCTTGTATTGTGTGTTATACGGGAGTGGAGATTTAAGGTAAAACTAGTAAATTGGGATACATGGCTTCTTTTGGGGCAGAGGACCTGGCATTTCTGTGATTAACTAATGTCATGGGCTGGATACCACAGGGGACCGCTTCAGACTGTGGGACTCAGATGCAACAAACCTGCAAGGCATAGACAAGGCTAGTAAAGCCCAGAGGAGAGTACTTGAGTGGCTGAAAGACTGGTAGCATTAAGGAGCTGATACCCAGTTAGGCACAGACAAGACACCCTCGTTGCAGAGGCAGGGTAACTCTCAGTCCCGGGTGCCCAGAGAACCATCAGACCATCTAACAACTGTCTGATAGTAACAACTCTTGTCCACTACAACCTAGGCTGGATTTGAACTACTGATCTAAAGTTTCATAGATTCTAAAGCCAGAAGGGACCTCTGTGATCCTCTAGTTTGAACTTCTGTATAACACAGACCACAGAACTTCCCCAAAATAATTCCCAGAATCTCTCTCTTAGAAAAACATCCCATCTTGATTTAAAAACGGTCAGTGATGGAAAATCCACCACAACTCTTGCTAAATTGTTCCAATGGTTAATTACTATCACCATTAAAAAGGTATATCTTATTTCCAGTCTGAATTTAGCTTTAGCTTCCAGCCACTGGATTGTGTTATACCTGTGACGTTGCACCCCATAAAACTTTATGGAAATATGCTTTTGAATGTATATATGACATAACTGGAATATGTTTTATGCTACATATGCCATGTAACATGTATGTAAAGGTTATGATCTACTGAATATATTCATCCTATTTGTATGCATGTGTCATATTCAAAGTTATGAATATTGGCTGGTACTTGTTTGATTTTAAATAGCCTTAATAAGGCATTTGGTCAGCTTCTTTAGAAAGGAATTTGCAAGTTAAGTGCCCAATCAAGAAGCACTTAACAGACAATGGATCTTGGAAGGCTCCAATCCACATCAGAAGTCTACATGAGGACGTTCAAGGCAGCATGTGAACCATGGCTGCTACCTGTAAGTTCTGAGTCACACATGGACATGCGACTCCAAAACTCCATCTTATAGCTGGAATTCTACACAGGGGGAGGGAGGTCTATTTAATCCCATGGGAGACCCCTCCATTTGGTTTTCAGCTGGCTCAAGAGATCACCTCTCCACCCCCAAGGATACCTGAAAGAAACTGGAACAAAGGACAGTAACTACAGAGGATGTGAGTAATTGCTGGACCAAGAGTAGAAGGAGATTACTAGAACTCCGCTGAGGGTGAGGTTTTATCTGTATTCAGTTTTCTTACTGTATTAGACATAGACTTACGTGTCCTATTTTATTTTGCTTGGTAATTCACTTTGTTCTGTCTGTTATGACTTGAAACCACTTAAATCCTACTTTCTGTATTTAATGAAATCACTTATGAATTAATCCAGATTATGCATTAACACCGGGGGGAGGGGGGAAGAGGGGAGAACAGCTGTGCATATCTCTCTGTCAGTGTTATAGAGGGTGAACAATTTATGAGTTTACCCTGTATAAGCTTTATACAGGGTAAAATGGATTTATTTGGCGTTTGGACCCCATTAGGAGTTGGGCATCTGAGTGTTAAAGACAGGAACGCTTCTTAAATTGCTTTCAGTTTAAGCCTACAGCTGTTAGGGGGACGTGGTTCAGACCTGATCTGGGATTGCAGCAGGCTAGCGGGTCTGGCTCAAACCAGGCAGGGCATTGAAGTCCCAAGCTGCCAGGGCAAGAAAGCAAGGACAGAAGTAGTCTTGGCACATCAGTCTAACAGAGAGAGGTACTGTGATGGGTTGGATCACAGAAAGCCCCTGGGGGCTGCCAACTGAAGAGCCCATTATTAAATATTTGCTCCACATATAGGTACTTATAGACTATAATCAAGTCTGCAAGATTAAAGACTATCTCACTTGCAGTCTCTGAATTATCTAGCCTTCAGGGGACTTATTTCCACAGTATTACTAGATTTAATTAGTGACTAACGAGAACTGTTTCTTCCCATCCACAAAGGTAAGGACAGCAACACTATGTACTTCATTAGACAGAGACAGACAGACATAAACTTGCGCTTTTCAAAAACATTCATTGCGACACTTTACTTGCACAGATACGGGATTCAAAGTTCATTAAAAAGAAAGTGCTATTAATTGAAACAATCTGCTCCTTTCCAAACCTCCTCCCTCACCACACCCTTCCAGATTGACACTCCTGACCACTGGAAATCTGCCAGAGCAGCTATTCCATCTGAAAACAATAGATTTTTATTCATTTATGGATTATATGGTAATAAGATTTCTCAAATTGAGTTACTGCACATCATGCTGTTGGCCTAGCTGGTGTGACAGCACAATAATTAAAGCAATACAAAATTTACATTTTCAAAGGGGAAAGAAGTCCTTATGGAATTGCAAGTTATTTATCCAACAATTGTTAATAGTGACCATCTGCTATCAGACAATAGGTGTCAAATCCACTTTTTGGCAGCTCAACTTCCTACCAAGAGAAGATAATCAGCTGCATATTTCTTGCTCCTAAATCCTCAGGGATAATTACTATATTTTTTGCCAGCTTGGGTTAAGAAAAGATAGCAGCCCAATCTTTTGCTGTTTACTCAGAAAACGATACCCGTTGATGTCAACAGGACTTTTAACTGAGTAAATTACGCCCAAAAAATCCTCTAAATCCAAAATTTAAAAAAAAACAAAACAAAGTGCTCTGGAGCATGTGTGCACTGAAATGTGAATGTTAAACACCAAAACAGGTTTACTAGAAAGATCCTTAAAGTTGTTTTATATGTACATATAAATACATTACCTCCTGCGTGGAATTTACGTCTAAGGAATTTTAAATCTGTATTTTTAATTAGGATAGCTATACAATATATTGACTTCTAAGATGTTTTTAAGCTTACCTGCCAATTTTCTTTTATAGGCTCAAGACTGCCAGTCAGTAGCCTTGGAAGACGAACTACTAAATCCCGGGTCTATAATTTAAAAATGGGAAAGATTATTGTTATTGAAACCACAACTGTTAGAAATCCATCCATGTAAATCAGATACATAATTTTACATTCACAAATGTTTTGTTGGATTTTTACACACATGCTCCTGAATTTCAATTCTAGTCTGAGGAAATTAATTCTTTCACTTGAAAATTCATTATGATATCTCCAGCACAAGGATTAGAGAGTCTGAAGAGAAAGGAAAAAATGAGAGGAAAAGGTACCAATAAATAGCTGGAGTCAAATTTCACCATTCGGAAAAAGATCGGATTGAAAGGTATGGCAAAACAGCAGGAAGATGGGATTAAAATAGGCCTACAAAGGCATTTTGAACTCCATATCCTTTGACAGTTCTTAAGAGATGTTCTTTTGTTAAGATAGCAAGTCAGTTTTGAGACATTAAGGTGCTGGTAGCAGTATGGACTTTATCACCTGGTATACTTTTTATTTTCTCCACCACGGTCTCCTAAAGACTTTTAGCAGCATATCCTCTTTCTATGCTGTTATCATGAGACTGAAATAAGAATTTAACCATCCAATCAGAGACATGTGTGACACTTATCATTGTGGTTTTGTACTATTTGGATTTTCTTCCCCTTCCCACCACTCTCAAGGCTCTATTCCAGTTATCTTTCTAGCCAAAGAGCACAGGACACCCTTTGGAGGCTGATAATTAAGGAGTAGCTGTTAAATGAAGTAATTAACTCAACTCCTACACGCTTCAGAAGACTGAATGGACTGCTAATGCCTTGAAGACGTTAAAGCAAGGAACCATGCATCTAATCTGATCTCCTGTGCAACCATACAGAGTACATCCAATAGGTTTCTGGGCTAAGCACAGTGTTAGGAGTTTATGCTAGTATGGTATTTGTATACTATATGATGTATTAAAGCCCTCATTATATTCCAGCGTTTAGAAAATGATGAAGTCAGTCGTCTTTCTTGTTTTATTTATTATTTTAGCAGTAGGATCGATCCTCAGATGCTGCATCAGATGATAAAGCTGTAAACACATTTGACACTGTTCACAGATGTACTGCCTTCAGAGGCAGTATTTTGGGATCCTTAGTGTTAAAGATTCAAGCTACCTACCTGGGGGAGTTAAAGTCATGTCTTTCGGCAACAGCGTGAGAGTGACAATCAATAACCTTGCACGTACACTATAAGTATTTTGAGGTTATCTGTGGGCACCTATATTTCAAGTCTAGCCTACTTTCACTAACAAAATACGTAAGTATGTAGGGGTATATTATTTACCTTTTGCACACTTAGTCCAAGTTCTTTTTGGAAGAAACCCAATCTATTATCCAATCTTTCCACTGAAAAGGACAGTAAAAACGGAGCTCTCGAGACCATCCGTGCAACCGCTTCCTTACCAAATTTTTTTGATTTTAGGTAAGCTACTCTAGGAAAGAGAAAGAAAAACAGTGATGAACATTTATTGCCTCAATTTATTCATCTAGTTGCTCAAATTCCTCAGTGATATCTTGCAAACAGACAGATGTTTTAATATTAACATACAACCCTGCCAGAAATAATTAGGGGGGAAAAGTCTGCAGTTATCATAAAAACAAAATACTATCCCTTCCAATTAACTACAAGCAAAATATGAGAGAGCAAAATGTCAATACTGAAGACAGATTTTAATTCTTTCCAGCAGTACTTAAAATATAGGTTAAAATAGTTATCTGCTTAAGTAGCATCCTGTCTCACCGATTAAGAACACACTAATGCACATCAGGGCATGTGGCTATGACAATATATGTTGCCTTACGTTTATTTTAATGAAATACATTTTCATTGCTTTGGTCAAACTTAAGAAGGACCTCAATACCATTCTTCTTTGCACAGTCCTATTTTGCCAATATCATGGAAGTAGAAATACCATACATTGCCATGTACAGAGAAACCTTCCACAAAAAAGTAAATTAAACATTTTTAGATCTGTAGAAGTTATTTTTGTTATAATAGATCTCTACTTTTGGTCACTGCCCCCAAGATTTAGTTATAAAACATCTGGTTGCCAGGACACAGAAAGAGTTTATCTACAGCCTTCCAAGTGGAGCAGTGAGGGCAAAAAACCTAATTGGCTTCAAGACTGAGCTTGATATATTTATGGAGGGGATGGTATGATGAGACTGCCTACAATGGCATGTAGCTGACCTGCAACTGCGAGTAGCAAATATCTCCATCATCTGGTGATGGGACCACTAGATGGGGAGGGCTCTGCGTTACTAGAGATAATTCTTTCTTGCTGGGGGGTCTTGCCCACATGCTCAAAAAGGTCGAACTGATCGCCATATTTGGGGAAGGGAAGGAATTTTCCCTCTGACCAGATTGGCAAAGACCCTGGGGCAGGGGCGCTTTCACCTTCTTCTACAGCATTGCCAATCTGACTTGAGTGGTGTCACCTTCTTTTGCAGCATGGGACACGGGTCACTTGCAGGTTTAAACTAGTGTAAATGGTGGAATCTCTGTAATTTGAAGTTTTTAAATCATTATTTGAAAACTTCAGTAACTCAGCCAGAGGTTAGGAGGTCTATTATAGAAGTGGGTGGTTGAGGTTCTGTGTCCTGCAATGTTCAGGAGGTCAGACTAAATCATCATCATGATGGTCCCTTCTGACCTTAAAGTCTATGAGTAACATTTTTATGTTTAAGAGAGGTTTATTTCTTCTCCGTCTCCTGAAGTTAGTGAAAATGGAGTTCTATTTAAAATACTACACGTAGGGCCCTACAAAATTCACAGTCCATTTCAGTTAGTCAATTTTAAAATTAGTCAATTTCACAGTTTTAGATAAAAAGAAAAGGAGTACTTGTGGCACCTTAGAGACTAACAAATTTATTAGAGCATAAGCTTTCGTGAGCTACAGCTCACTTCATCGGATGCATTTGGTGGAAAATACTGGTGGGGAGATTTATATACACACACACACACAGAAACATGAAACAATGGGTTTATCATACACCCATTGTTTCATGTTCTCTGTGTGTGTATATAAATCTCCCCTCTGTTTTTTCCACCAAATGCATCCGATGAAGTGAGCTGTAGCTCACGAAAGCTTATGCGCTAATAAATTTGTTAGTCTCTAAGGTGCCACAAGTATTCCTTTTCTTTTTGCGAATACAGACTAACACGGCTGCTACTATGAAACAGTTTTAGATGTTTACATCTGAAATTTAAGGGTGGCGTAACCTTGGGGGTCCCAACCCAAGTAACAAAGTGAAACTGACCTAATTCTTGTCAGTTTGTTTCCAATATGGTTCTAAAAAGAAACAATTTTCCTGTCACAATTTTGCTCTGCTGCACTTTTTCCACTCAAATTTGCTAGATACTGTACTCTATTCCTTGCAATGAAACCTAGAATTCTGCAGAAACTGATGGCAGAGGTCTTCATTTTCAGAGGAAGTCTCCTATTTACCCCTAATGAATGGATTGTTCAAGACCCATTTAAATATATCATATACTCAGAATTGCCAATCCCAAACATTCCAAAAAATACCACACAATGGTTTTTAAAATTTCACAATATAAGTCAAATGATTGTGGAGTACTTTTTCTTTGCTTTCTCTTTGTTGAGTCATTAGGTTTTATGGTTTCAAGCTTTTCTTCAAAACCATGAGAGCCAGAAACTTACTTTAAACAAAAAAAAAAATTAAACAAGTACAGCTGACATTTTCGTGTGGTCACCTGACACTAAGAGCTGGGACTTTTAAGACAGACAAGAACAAGACTCATGATAATCCTGTGAGAATTGGCAACCCTGTCAGATCAGCAGTTGTATAAAGCATGTTAAAAATTCAAGTCACCATTAACAGTATTTCAAAATAAACATATATGGTGCAGCTGCACTACAGACACCGATTTGCAACGGTCAGAATTGTTATGAATTATGGAATGTTTTTACTTTTACAGTGTTTATCTCAAGTCATAAATGCCAAATCTATCGAAACTTTTGTTTTGTTTCCTGGCAACATGGGATCCATAACAATAAAACATTCCAGAGAGTGATGTAACCAATATTGTGTCCATCTGTATTTAGGGCCTGGTCTACACTACGAGTTTATGTCCAATTTAGCAGCGTTAAATCAAATTAACACTGCACCCGTCCACACAACAAAGCCATTTTTGTCGACATAAAGGGCTCTTAAAATCAATTTCTGTACTCCTCCCCGGCGACAGGATTAGCGCTGAAATCAACATCGCCGTTTCGAATTAGCGTTAGTGTGGATGCAATTCGACAGTATTGGCCTCCGGGAGCTATCCCACAGCGCACCATTGTGACTACTCTGGACAGCACTCTGAACTCAGATGCACTAGCCAGGTGTACAGGAAAAGCCCCGGGAACTTTTGAATCTCATTTCCTGTATGGCCAGGTGAGCTCATCAGTACAGGTAACCTTGCAGTCCCAGAATCGAAAAAGAGCTCCAGCATGGACCAAAGGGGAGGTACTGGATCTGACTGCAGTATGGGGAGACGAATCCGTGCTATCAGAACTACATTCCAAAAGACGAAATGCCAAAACATTTAAAAAATAAATCTCCAAGGCCACGATGGACAGAGGCTACAGCAGGGACGCAACACAGTGCCACGTGAAACTTAACGAGTTCAGACAAGTGTACCAGAAAACCAAAGAATCAAACGGATGCTCTGGGACAGAGTCCCAGATATGCTGCTTCTACACTGAGCTGCACGCAATTCTAAGGGGGACTGCTCCCACTACCCCACCCTTGTCTATAGACTCCAATGATGGGGTACTCTCCGACACCCCTGAAGATTTTGCAGACAGGGAAGATGAGGAGGATGAGCTTGAGGAAAGCACACAGTACCCCATTTTCCCCAACAGCCAGGATCTTTTTATCACCCTGACTGAAATACCCTTCCCAACCCAACCAAGCCAGAGAAGGGGACCTCTGGTGAGTGTATCTTTTTAAATATAATACATGTTTTAAAAGCAAGTGGTTTTTAATGATTAATTTGCCCTGAGGACTTGGGATGCATTCGTGGCCAGTACAGCTACTGGAAAAGTCTGTTAATGTGTTTGGGGATGGAGTGGAAATCTTCCAGGGACATCTCCATGAAGCTCTCCTGGAGGTACTCTAAAAGCCTTTGCAGAAGGTTTCTGGGGAAGAGCAGCCTTATTCCATCCTCCATGGTAGGACACTTTACCACGCCATGCTAGTAGCAAGTAATCTGGTATCACTGCATGACAAAGCCTGGCAGCGTATGGTCCCGGTGTTTGCTGGCATTCAAGCAACATCTGTTCTTTATCTCTCTGTGTTATCCTCAGGAGAGTGATATCATTCATGGTAACCTGGTTGAAAGATGGGAATTTAATTCAGGGGACATTCAGAGGTGCCTGTTCCTACTGGGCCATTTGCCTGTGCCTGAAAAGACACCCCCCCCGCCCCAGTTAGCCAAGGGGTGGGGGGGAGGGGCCACTAGCACTGAGCTGTTCGCGTTTGGCTAACAGGGATCTTTCCTGATACCAGCCACACGTTGTGGGGGAAGAGTAAAGCGATTATCCCAGAGAATTGGATGGGGCGGGGGGGAATAATTTGTTTTCTGCTGCTGCACGTTAACATGAAAACTATAGCACTAAATGGCCAACTCAATGGGCTTTGCTTGGTATGGGAAAGGAAGGGCACTACTGTTATGAAGGTTGCAGAAGCCGAAAGACTAAGGCTTACCATAGCTGCCTGCAAGCCGAATTCTCTTGCCCAGTACTGCGTGTGTGACCTCTAACACCAAAGCCGCAGGCACTCAATATAAGATGCAAAATGCAACCTTGTACCGAAATCACATGTCCTATGTAATGTGAACAGTGTTGTTCACCGTGAAAGAGTATAGCCATTGTTCTGTAAAATGTATCTTTTTAAATACTTCACTCCCTTTTTTTCATCCCACAGTTGCAAATGTTTCAAGCCTCCCTCCTCTGTCCCAAAGGCTATCTCAGATAAGGCGGCAAAAAAAACGCACGTGCGATGAAATGTTCTCTGAGCTCATGCAGTCGTTCGGCACTGACAGAGCTCAGCAGAATGTGTGAAGGGACACAGTAGCACAATACAGGAAAGCGGCCAATGAACGTGAGGACAGGAGGGATGATTGAGATGAGAGGTAGTGGCAGGAAGATCAGAGGAGGCAGGATGCAACGCTGGGGCTACTGTGGGATCACAGACGTGCTCCGGTGCCGCTGCAGCCCATTTAACTGTTCTCCCTCCTCCTCAGGTTCCAGAGCCTCCTCACCCAGATGCCCAAGAACACGGGGAGGCGGGGAAGGAGGGAGGTTCCAGGCACCCAACCATTCCACCCCCGTAGACAGCACAAGCAACAGAAGGCTGTCATTCAACAAATTTTTAAAGTGGCCTTCTCCTTCCCTCCTCCCACACCCCAGCTGAGCTACCTTGTGAATTATCTCCCTATTTTTATAATCAATTAATAAAGAATCCATGGTTTTTAAATTATAGTGATTTTATTTCCTTTGCAAGCAAGCTGTGATCGAAGGGGGGTAGGGCGGGTGGCTTACAGGGAATTTAGAGGCAACCGAGGGAGCGGGTTTTCATCAAAGAGAAACAAACAACTTTTACACCATAGCCTGGCCAGTCATGAAACTGGTTTTCAAAGCTTCTCTGATGCGCAGCGCTTTCTGCTGTGCTCTTCTAACTGCCATGGTGTCTGGCTGCGCGTATTCAACCTCCCACCCCACGATAAACATCTTCCCCCTTATTCTCACAGAGATTGTGGAGCACACAGCAAGCAGCAATAACAATGGGAATATTGGTTTCGCTGAGGTCTTAGCAAGTCAGTAAACTGCTCCAGTGACCCTTTAAACATCCAAATGCACACTCTACCACCATTCTGCACTTGCTCAGCTTATAGTTGAACAGCTCCTTACTACTGACCAGGGTGCCCGTGTATGGCTTCATGAGCCAGGACATTAAGGGGTAGGCTAGGTCCCCAAGGATAACTATAGACATTTCAACATCTCCAACAGTTATTTTCTGGTCTGGGAAGTAAATCCCTTCCTGCAGCCATCTAAACAGATCAGAGTTCCTGAAGATGCGAGCGTCATGTACCTTTCCCGGCCATCCCACGTTGATGTTGGTGAAATGTCCCTTGTGATCCACCAGTGCTTGCAGCACCATTGAAAAGTACCCCTTGCAGTTTATGTACTGGTTGTCCTGGTGGTCCGGGGCCAAGATAGGGATATGGATTCCGTCTATAGCCCCACCACAGTTAGGGAATCCCATTGCAGCAAAGCCATCTAGTATGACCTGCACATTTCCGAGTCACTACCTTTGATAGCAGCAACGCAATCATTGAGCTGGCTACTTGCATCACAGCAACCCCCACAGTAGATTTGCCCACTCCAAATTGATTACCGACTGACCGGTAGCTGTCTGGCGTTGCAAGCTTCCACAGGGCTATTGCCACTCACTTCTCAACTATGAGGGCTGCTCTCATCTTGGTATTCTTGCACTTCAGGCAGGGGAAAGCAAGTCACAAAGTTCCATGAAAGTGCCCTTTCACATGAGAAAGTTTTGGAGCCACTGGGAATCATCCCAAACTGCAACACTGCGCTATCCCACCACTCTGTGCTTGTCTCCTGGGCCCAGAATCAGCATTCCACGGCATGAGCCTGCCCCATTAACACCATGATCTCCAAATTGCCAGGGACAACGGTTTTAGAGAAATCCTCATCACTCTCGTCACCACGCTGCCATCGCCTCCTCGCCTGGTTTTTCAGGTTCTGGTTCTACATAAACTGCATGATAACGCGCAAGGTGTTTACAATGGTCATAACTGCTGCAGTGAGCTGAATGGGCTCCATGCTTGCCGTGCTATGGCGTTTGCTGGGGCAATCAAGGGAAAAGGGCACAAAATGATTTTCTACCATTGCTTTCACAGAGGGAGAGTTGACTGATGACATTTACCCATAACCACCCGCGACAAATTTTTGGCCCCATCAGGCATTGGGAGCTAAGCCCAGAATTCCAAGGGGCAGCTGGGACTGCGGGAACTGTGGAATAGCTGCCTACAGTGCATCACTCGGAATGTCGACGCTTGCCATGGTACTGTGGACGCACATCACCGAATTAATGTGCTTAGCGTGGATGCATGCATTCGACTTTATACATTCTGTAAAATTGGCATAATTTTGTAGTGTAAACATACCCTTAGTGTTTAGGCACAAGTGATGTTGCTTCTTTAATTCAAAGGATACATTACATATTTATTCAACCTACAGCTTGCTATATCCTCTGCACTACAAACTTATTTTTAAAGTGCCATGCAAGCATTTATGAATGCCAAATAAAAGAAACTCACTCAAATCAAATGGTTAGTATACTAAAAATGAATTGGAGTGTACTTTTTATTTTTGTTTAAAACTTTACAAGCCAGATAGCATTACAGGACATTCACCAAAATGAAAGTCTGACTTCACAGCTGAGCTAGGTTGACTTTATCATCCTAAAGAGAAAAGAAAAGGAGTACTTGTGAAGTGAGCTGTAGCTCACGAAAGCTTATGCTCTAATAAATTTGTTAGTCTCTAAGGTGCCACAAGTACTCCTTTTCTTTTTGCGAATACAGACTAACACGGCTGCTACTCTGAAACCTATCCTAAAGAGAGTATCTTGAGAAAATTAAAGCAGCTGCAGATCCTCCAAAGTAAGCATACTGCAGCACAGCTCTACCTGTAAATGCTGGTTTCATATCGGATGTGA
The DNA here is from genome assembly GCF_009764565.3 of Dermochelys coriacea. Taxonomy (NCBI): domain Eukaryota; kingdom Metazoa; phylum Chordata; order Testudines; family Dermochelyidae; genus Dermochelys; species Dermochelys coriacea. The sequence goes on along the minus strand of NC_050069.1, from coordinate 42,734,614 downwards.
TATAGGTGTCTTTTCTGGATAGACATATTGCTGCTCCATGGGAAAAAGGGTATTAATCTTGTGACAACTAGAAAGAGTGCAGTAGTTACAGGTCTGTTAGCATTTCTAGTCTAAATGCTAGCTTTCAGGAATTTCTCTCTGGGATAGACAGATTTGCTATCTGCAGAATCCAGGCAGGCAAAGGCAAAACCGAGTTAGGTTTTTTAAAAAACCTATTCCTATACCAATTAAAAAAAAAAACTGGGAAATTTTCTAAATAAAAAAAAAAAGCTATTCTACTGCAGTACTTCCACAAACCTAGCACTGGGGTAGTGAACTTGGCCAGAAAGTGAAACTGACTAGTTATTTCAGCATCCAAGTGTAACTGCCTCACCACAGTAAACAAACTGCATAAATTGGGTAAAGAAAATTAAGGCCATGTCTACACTATAAACTTTGGTTGAGGCAAGTTATGTCAGCATAAAGTGACAACTTAGTATGTCACTTGTGTATATGCATACTTGTCTCTTTGCATCGGCACTGTGCGTACACACCAGGAGTACCCCTGTATTCAACATTGGTGAGTCCTCATCTGGAGTACTGTGTCCAGTTTTGGGCCGCACACTACAAGAAGGATGTGAAAAAATTGGAAAATGTCCAGTGGAGGGCAACAAAAATGATTAGGGGACTGGAACACATGACTTATGAGGAGAGGATGAGGGAACTGGGATTGTTTAGTCTACGGAAGAGAAGAATGAGGGGGGATTTGATAGCTGCTTTCAACTACCTGAAAGGGGGTTCCAAAGAGGATGGATCTAGACTGTTCTCAGTGGTAGCAGATGACAGAACAAGGAGTAATGGTCTCAAGCTGCAGTGGGGGAGGTTTAGGTTGGATATTAGGAAAAACTTTTTCACTAGGAGGGTGGTGAAACACTGGAATGTGTTACCTAGGGAGGTGGTGGAATCTCCTTCCTTAGAAGGTTTTAAGGTCAGGCTTGACAAAGCCCTGGCTGGGATGATTTAGTTGGGGATTGGTCCTGCTTTGAGCAGGGGGTTGGACTAGATGACCTCCTGAGGTCCCTTCCAACCCTGATATTCTATGATTCTATGATACTTGTATTGATGCAGTGTGGTGCACCATGGGTGGGTATCCACTGGGCCAGTTTGGCAACACATGGTGGGGCAGAAACGAGTTGTGCAAGGGTGACTGGGAGCAACTGACTCCATCCCACAATGTCATCTATAGCAGGGGTGTTCAACCTTTTTCCTTTCTGATGCTCCCACCAACATGTTATTAAAAAATCCACAGCCCACCTGTGCCACAATAACTGGTTTTCTGCATATAGAAGTCAGGGCCGGTGTTAGGGGGTAGCAAGCAGGGCAATTCCCTGGGGCTCGACACCACAGGGGTCCCACCGAAACTACATTGCTCAAGCTTCGGCTTCAGCCCTGTGTGATGGGATTCAGAGCCCCGAGCTTCAGTCCCATGTGATGGGGCTTTGGCTTTCTGCCCTGGGCTCCAGCAAGTCTAACACTGGCCCTGCTTGTGGCCCCCACAGTGTGTCCCAAACCCTTGGTTGAGGGTTAATCTAGATTAATTAGATCCACTAATCTAGATCACATACTTTTTATGCATTTTTTCAAAATTCTACAGCCATATGAGGTCCTCCTCACTGTCCCCCATCACTAACAGAAGCATGGAGCCTATACAATTCTGCACTCTTGTCATAAGCATTACAAGCACAGGACACAAAATCCTCCAGTATTCGTAGAGCTACAAGAAGAGTTGAATCAGCGGGTAATATGATGATTTCTTGGAGGACAGATTGCTGTGGGACATAGTGAGAACAAATTCAATATTGTTGATGGTGTTCACTGAGCCGCTGCAGATGGTGGAGCACAGCTTCTGGACCTGAGCCTTGGTCTGCACTAGGAGCTGAGGTCGAATTTAGCAGTGTTAAATCAATTTAACCCTGCACCCGTCCACATGACGAAGCCCTTTTTTCCCCCGACTTAAAGGGCTCTTAAAATTGATTTCCTTACTCCACCCCCAACAAGGGGATTAGGCTTGCCGGGTCGAAGGCTAGGGGTACTATGGACGCAATTAGACGGTATTGGCCTCCGGGAGCTATGCCAGAGTGCTCCATTGTGACCGCTCTGGACAGCACTCTCACCTCAGATGCACTGGCGAGGTAGACAGGAAAAGGCCTGCAAACTTTTGAATTTCAATTTCCAGTTGGGTCAGCGTGGCAAGCTGCAGGTGAATGCAGAGCTCATCAGCAGAGGTGACCAAGATGGAGTCCCAGAATCGCAAAAGAGCTCCAGCATGGACCGAACGGGAGGTACGGGATCTGATCGCTGTATGGGGAGACGAATCCGTGCTATCAGAACTACGTTCCAGTTTTCAAAATGCCAAAACATTTGTGAAAATCTCCCAGGGCATGAAGGACAGAGGCCATAACAGGGACCCGAAGCAGTGCCCCGTGAAACTTAAGGAGCTGAGGCAAGCCTACCAGAAAACCAGAGAGGCAAACAGCTGCTCCAGGTCAGAGCCCCAAACATGCCGCTTCTATGATGAGCTGCATGCCATTTTAGGGGGTTCAGCCACACTACCCCAGCCCTGTTTGACTCCTTCAATGGAGATGGAGGCAACACAGAAGCAGGTTTTGGGGACGAGGAAGATGATGATGATGAGGTTGTAGATAGCTCACAGCAAGCAAGCGGAGAAACCGGTTTTCCCGACAGCCAGGAACTGTTTCTCACCCTAGACCTGGAACCAGTTCCCCCCCGTACCCATCCAAGGCTGCCTCCCAGACCCACGAGGCAGAGAAGGGATCTCTGGTGAGTGCACCTTTTAAAATAGTATACATGGTTTAAAAGCAAGCATGTTTAATGATTAATTTGCCCTGGCATTCGCGGCTCTCGTGGATGTACTCCCAAAGCCTTTGCAAAAAGTTTCTGGGGAGGGCAGCCTTATTCCATCCACCATGGTAGGACACTTTACCACTTCAGGCCAGTAGCACGTACTCGGGAATCATTGTAGAACGAAGTATTGCAGTACATGTTTGCTGGCCTTTAAACAACACGTGTTCTTTATCTCTGTGTTATCCTCAGGAGAGTGATATCATTCATGGTCATCTGGTTGAAACAGGGTGCTTTTCTTAAGGGGACATTCAAAGGTGCCCGTTCCTGCTGAGCTGTTTGCCTGTGGCTGAACAGAAATATTCACTGCTGTAAGCCACGGGGAGGAGAGAGGGATGAGGAGCTGGCCATGTAATGTTATGTATGTATGTATGTATGTATGTATGTATGTAATGTTAACAGCAAGGTGTACCGTGAAAGAGTGAACCTATTGTTCTATAAAATGTGTCTTTTTAAATACCACTGTCTCTTTTTTCCCCCCCACCAGCTGCATGTGTTTCAAGGATCACAGGATCTTCTCCTTCCCAGAGGAGAGTGAAGATTAGAAGGCGAAAAAAATGCACTCACAATGAAATGTTCTCTGAGCTCATGCTGTCCTCCCACTAGTATTGCAGGGATGGCTTTACATCAAGGAGAAACAAAAACAACTGTCACACAGAATGGCCCCCTCAAGGATTAAACTCAAAACCCTGCGTTTAGCAGGCCAACGCTCAACCCACTAAGCTATCCCTCGCTCTGGGTATTTCAGGCAGGACTGAATCTCCATTAAAGTTTTCAAGGGGCCCCGGCAGACCTCACCAAAACGATTGTTGGCCGTTGATTTCACGGAGGGAAGAGCAAATGAATACAAAACAAATCTGGTCTATTTCTTGTTTTGATCCACTCCATCTATCTTTTACATCTTTGGCTGGCAGCAGACAGTGCAGTAGAACTGCAAGCCATCCACATCTCCCGACTGCTCACCATAAGATAGTACAATAGGACTGCCTGCAGGACTAAAGAGAATGACCTGGTCGAGTCACTCCTAATTTAGTCCCTGCGCCCATGTCTGCCAGGCGCTCCTGACCAACCTTACTGAGGCTGCCAGGAGCACCTCGGACACCATGAGGATGGTTTTCAGGCCTATTGCACCATCTGCTGCCACCAGGCAATGGGTGGCTGCTGCTGTGTAGCAATGCAGTACAGCGTCTGCCAGCACCCAGGAGACATACGGTGACAGTGAGCTGAGTGGGCTCCATGCTTGCCGTGGTGTGACATCTGCACAGGTAACTCAGGAAAAAAGGCGCAAAATGATTGTCTGTCATTGCTTTCAGGGAAGGACGGAGGGCCTGACGACATGTACCCAGAACCACCCGCGACAATGTTTTTTGCCCCATCAGGCATTGGGATCTCAACCCAGAATTCCAATGGACAGCACAGACTGCGGGAACTTTTGGATAGCTACCCACAGTACAAAGCTCTGGAAGCCGACGCTAGCCTCGGTACTGTGGAAGCACTCTGCCGAGTTAATGTCCTTAGAGCATTTTGTGTGGGGACACACAATCGACTATATAAAAACAATTTCTAAAAAAACGACTTCTATAAATTCGACCTAATTTCGTAGTGTAGACATACCCTAAGAAATGAGCACTGTCTGGTTGGATCACATTATAATGAAGGCATGGGATAATAAGCAGTGGCTGCAGAACTTTCAAATGCACAAGGCCACATTCCTGGATCTGTGTGCAGACCTTGCCCCAGCCTTCCAGTGCAAGGTGACCAAAATGAGAGGTGCGTTGACAGTGGAGAAGTGAGTGGCGATCGCACTGTGGAAACTTGCAACACCAGATTGCTACCAATCAGTCGGGAATCAATTTGGAGTTGAGAAATCTACCACCGGAGCCATTGTCATGCAAATATGCAGGGCTATTAATAGAGCCTGCACAGATACAAAAATGCATATCCACATCTGATCTGCGATCTGCAAAAATTGTCTATGGATATCTGCATCCGCAGATTTGCAGGCTCTACTTACCATGACTGGGCTGAGGCTCCAAGACACTCCCATGCTGGAGCCCAGTTGGGAGAGGCGTGTGGGTCACAGACCCTCCACCTGCCCTCAGCCGGGCAGGGACACAACCAGAGGCTGCTCTAAGCCCTCCCCCCAACCCCAGGCAGGTGGAGGGTCCACCGCAGCTCCACACAGCAGCCGCCCAGCTCTTACTGTGGCCAGGCTGCGGCTCCAAGCTGCCCCCACCCCAGACGGGGCCAGGTCAGGGAGAGTTGCACCGTGGGGAGCCTGGGTCCCTCCACCTGCCCTAGGCAGGGCACCTGGGGGGTAGGGACACAGGCTGGACGCTGCTTGAGCCCTCCACCCAGGGAGGGTGGAGGGATCCAGGCTCCCCAAAGCTGCCAGCACAGCTTTCCCCAACCCAGCTCTGGCCAGAGGCAGCTCGTAAACTGCAATTCTGCTAGGTTTAGTTATATCAGTCTAGAGAATTGAGTAAGCCATTTTAGCAGGTGGGCATGACATACAGATCAGGCTCCTGGAAAAGGATGCAAGTAGCCCAAATCTTTCCAGCTTCTTCATTTGTTTTCTGTCCTCTGCTAGTCAGACTCGCTCCCACAAAATAGCCAGGTAGAAGAATTTTGTTGTGACTTAACTGCAGTTTCTCATTCTCAGAGTAATTTCAAGCACATGTTCCCACCTACCTAAATGTCACAGTTGTAGGGTTCCCAGTCTAATAAATGTTTTTGAATTTTTATTCTACCTTTCTGAGCAGTGGCAGACTTAGATCTATGTGACTGTAGGATTCCAACTCGCAGGGGCCCCACACCTAGCCCCCACAATCCCGATTCCCCTCCTTAGTCTGGACTGACTCTGGCAAGAGCAGTCTGCTGCACAAACCCAGGTATAACTGCATCTCTCTGCAACCTGTTTAGAAAGCTGCACTTTCTTGCTGACTTATTTCCTGGTTAATGTAGAGGTGGCCGACATCAGCAAGTGTAGATCCCACAAACAGGTGGGGAAGCAGAAGGAAATCTGACACGGGAATGGTGGGGGCACAGAAAGGCTTGGGACAACCAACAGGTTTGTAGCACAGGTGCAAAGAAATTGGGTGGCTATAGATGAGGAGGGAGGCATTTTCTGTGGATTTTCACTTAGAGCCCTGCACACCAAGCACCAGCTCCACATTTGAGATTTTAAAGCATTTACATGTTAGACCTAACAAAATCCCACTGTAATATTTACCTATTTTATAGATGGGTAAATCGAGGTAGAAGGGATTGGATTTATGTGATTATAGTTAGCAGGCATAGGATTAATGGGTCATGGGCATGTTTCATGAAAGACCTACCTTGTCTCTAGCGCCTCCATGTCTACAGCAAGAATGTATGGATTTTGGGTCAGGAATGGCCCCAGCTGATTATCTTCTACACCCACATCCTTAAGAAACAAAAGCCTTTTTCTTATATCTTTTTCAAAATCCAGTCTCAGTAGGAGTTGGCCTGCATTTGGACGTTTTTCCACTTTGGACAAATCAACTCCTACAGCAAATAAATCACAGACACTACTTTAGTTGAATGCTTAGTTAAATGAATTATGAGGAAGAGATTCATAAGAAACATAAGTACATGCTGCACTGCATGTATGAAGTCTTGAATACAACTTTTGTGCATATAGCCAAAATATTTTGATTGCTCAAGATATTGTGGTCACAATAACTTGTATATTCAGAAGAGAACTGAGATAAAACAAGCTCTAAATTCTTTCTAACCCAAATTTTGGTAGCAAAATTCCAATAGTTTAGTTTATGCTTTGAAGAAAAAGACAGCAGGTTTCAGTATTGTAATCAGAGAAGTTAAGCACAGTAAGATGCATTTCTCACCATATTCTGAACTGTACAATGTGCAGGGATCTCATTTTGTTTGCTCAGAGGTATGTGGAGGAGAGTATCTCCCAACTCTTTCTTATAAGGGCACAGTAAATGAGGGGGAAAATTTTATTGCAAAGTGCCTTTGGTTATCAACCCAAATAGCTCTCATTATTAGACTGTTAGCCAAAGGCAATTCTAATCCAAAACCCACTTGCCCCAACAATTCCACTTCTTTCTCTGGACTTTATTCCACACTGGAATGTATAACTTTTTGTCTGCACTATTGTGTCATGCACTAACTGGCCTGTATGGACCCTGCTGCCACACAAAGTTCCCTAGCGTGCTCTAATGTAGTCCCATTTCAAAGAGTACTACGTGAATACACACTAGAGAAATTTTAGTTCATGGCAGCAGGGCCTACACAGACCATTAGCACATGGCACATTAGTGAGGACTAAAATCTACAACTGTCTGGTACAGTGTAGACATCTCCCCTCCCACAAGTCATTTCTGTATTCCATGCATTTCTTGAACTTGAAGAAGGTTGGAAGGGAAGGGAAGGAAAAGATCACCTTGACTTCAGGAATCTTTTTTTCTCCGATTTATTTTTGAGAGAGCCAAGATTTTCCCCATTTCTCCTGCCCTGCCTCTTTAATTTTTCTCACTTCTAGAGCCCTGCATGATGGTAACTTTCCTTCCTACCCAGAAGAAAAAGTTGCAGCTTCTCCACAGCCAGTTAACATTTCTTCAGTGAGCCCAGAGGGATGGAGGCTGCTAGAGTATAGCAAAGTGTTCCTTACCTCCAGGAGCTGCCCTCTCAGTGCTCCTAGCTAGATCAACAGCTGAGGAACACGGAGTCTGTCCCAAACTAACATACATTGCTGGTAAACCACATAAACAGACTCTACTTGTGTTCACTTGTCCTGCATCTCTCCCCTCTACCTTGGATTGTGCGTTGCTACACTTATAAAATTACGATTTGCAAGTTTACTGCTAAATCAGTAAGATCAAAATATAAACTAAGGAATACTCAACACACCAAGCACAAATAGTCTGCCTAAACGTCATTACACTTACCCAAAAGCACTAACTTGCTCAGAGTTTCTGAACGATCAACATAATCTCGAAGTGTGAAAGAACCAAGGGGAAGGGGTGGCTCAGCTACAATCTGCACAGCTTCTTCTTCAGAGATTTCCTCCAAAGCAGATGAAGGTGGTGTATCTTCCCAAACTAGAAGCCATTAATAAGAGAATTGTTAATAGATTTTCTTGACAAACTGTTAGAATTTCCAGTATCTTCCAAGTCGGTCTCAAGAACTAGAAATTAAAGTATTTTCAAAATATGATTTTACTTATGTTGTTGCTTTCACTTGTTTAGGGAGTTTCTTCTGTGAGGCAACTATGATTACCAGGCAACAGGAAACATAATTAGCTGTAATGTGACAAAATCAAAGGACTGATTCTTTCCCTAGCTCAGCCAGGACTTCCTGCTAATCCTGCAAAAGCTTTTTTGAATGCTTAACTTTAAGCATCCAAGTGGTAATATCATGTGCTTAAAACTAAGCATGTGTGCAAGTGTTAGCAGGACTGGGACTTTACAGTGCAACTTGGGCAAGTCACTCAATCTTTGCTTCAGTTTCCCCATCAAATATGGATAATATCAGATCCCTAGCTGGTGAAGCACCATTAATAGTTGGAATGTATGTTAAGGTCCTTGGATTGATGCTGCTGTAGCAATATCACCAAAAAGCTTCCCAATAGTGAGATCTATTGAATTACGTAGTAGTCACTCAAGAGAAGTGGTAAAATCCACATCAATTGAGACATTTAAATTTATAAAGGCCTGGAGAATATTAGCACATCTCTGTGCAATAGCCCTGTAAGGTAGAGAACTACTGCTATCACTGTTTAACAGATTAGGAATTTAGATACAGAAATAGTGACTTAGCCAAGACTGAACACAAAGTCTGTAGCAGAGCTCGGAACTGAACTATACGTCCTGATTCCCAGTCTAGTACCTTAACCACAAGGCAATCCTTCTCACTTCTGGCTGATTTTTTAAAACCTATTCTTGTTACAGTAATTTGAGGTCTGTCTTGAAACAGGTAAAAAAAACCACTTCTCTTTTCCATTGTGTACACTTGTCAGCATATTTCACATACTCTGTTTCAAAGTTTCTCCAATTGTGTGGGTCTTTCACACAGCAATAAGGGAGAAACTTCTTTTTTGTTATTTAAAAAATAAAAAATAAAACTGAAAAACTACAAAACTGGCAAGGACATTCAGGACCAGTAGAGTCCCTAAAACTGTATCTTTAAAAAAAAAAAAAAATCCATTTAGTAGATGTGAAGTGGATGGTGTCCCTCTAACAAGGTTTTATATGTCAACACTTCAATTTTTCAGTACTGATAGCTGGATGTTTCTACTAAAACTAGCATGCATAGCCAGTGTGGCTAGACAGAATAAAAGGTAGAATTATAAGTTATATCATCCATCTGCCACTGCAGAATTGTTCCTCATATTTTCTCATACTTCGTAGAGTCTAGTTTTAAATGCCCTAAGAGTTGAGATATGGCCTCTAGCAACTCTATTCCAGAGTCTAAACAGAGCTCTCGCTGTGACAGAGTTTTAGATGATTTTCCAGCAGAAGTTTCTTTTTTCTCCACTTCATCCTAATATACTTGTCTGCATTTCTGGGACCAATTCAGCCCTGGCATAAACAGACAAAACTCCATGGAAGTTGGAGTACCTCACAGACTGGTTGTAGGGCTTAATTAACGTCTACAAAACACAAAGTCCTGGTCCATGCTAGAAAAGGTACCTGTTGCTCGAGAATATATACGAGAGTTGCACATTATATGGGTCATTAAACAGCTTGCTACACTTCCACCTATTTGCACCTCTGACTGCAGAATATCTGTTTTGATACACTCTGGATGAAAGCCAACTCATCTAAACCAGATTTAGATGTTCTTTGCACTACAGTCACAGAGGACCCAATCCTTCTCAATTGTACATGGGGTTAGCTGCAAGAATAGGCCAGACAAGTCAACACAGTGTAGGAAAATCACTTTTTCTAGCATTCCCCATTTGCAGAAGGAGAAAATGGTTTGTCAAAGGACACAGAAGGAGTCTTTGACAGAACCAGACTAAAACTCAGTTTCCTGGCTCCTGGTACTATGCTCATAGCCCACCTCTCGGCCGTGTGGGAGAGAGGCCTGAAAGCAGTATCTAAAACAGTTTAAATGATTAGTGTGTTTAAACGACTGTTTTAACACAATAATTGTTTTACATACATTGTTATGAGTGATATAAAAGGATTAAAACAATCTCTAATATCTTATTTCACAGTTGCAGGTAAATGCTACAAGAAGAATAAATATTCTCACAGTACTTCCATAGCAATTTTTCTGCATACATATTAAAAACCCTTTTCAGAGGTTGTTTTTTATTATCCTTATTTAGGGTCAGGGCACAGAGTTGTTCAGTGGCTTGCCCAAGGTCACACAATGAGTTTGTAGCACAATGGAGAAGAGAATTCAGGTCTCCTTACCACCAGTCTGATATTCTGATAAGACAACTAAGCTTCTGACTAGATTTAAAAAGCAATCAATATGGTTTTGGATCAAATACTTGTCTTATGTGACAGAAATCCTATATTAATACTGGGGTTCAAACCGAGTGAAACTTGTAAAGACTGTCCAAATGTGTCAGCATGAGCAGGATTGAATGAGTTAACAGCCAAATGTCAAGTTTAAAGCAGGATTTTCAGTACGGAACAATAGAAGTTCCGACATCATGCTGCCAAAATGAGAATGCTTAGGTGGACGCTGGTAAGATAGGCTACACAATAAAAAGGCATGAGCCCTCATCACAGAAAAGCAGAGGAAGTAACGAGTGAGATGAATGAGTCAAGCGAGACAAGACGTGGGATATGCTGGCTAAAGAGTATATGAACTAGTAGCTGTGGGATATGAGGAATACCTAGAAAAAAGGTGGTTTGAGATGCTGAAGGAGGACGTGAAGGTTGGTGTCAGCTTGTTAGATGCACTAGACAAGAATGCTTGGAGACTAAGAGCCAACAACACCGAACTGATGGGACACGGTGGACTTTAAGTTAAATTCAAGTTCTTAATATTTCTTACCTTCATATAATGTTTTTGTATCTGAGCTGGGTATTACTTCTGCTTGCTGCTGGTAGTGGTTTACTGGAGAAAGAAAGTTTGTTTCTTCAGAAAGTATCTGTCCATTACTTAAGTTGGTGGACTGTAAACGGCTCCCCAAAAATACAGATCTGTAGGTCTTCAATCCACGCTGAAGAAAGTGATTATCAGTGCACAGGAAAGATAGAACTGAAAGCTCATGCAACTGCATCCACGTTCTGTGAGTTTTTCTCAGTTGCTGAACAGAATTAGCACTACTACTTGTTTTCAGTGACAAGTGCCATATGCGTATCTGACGACCCCAAAAAGCCATCTTCTACATAAATATGTTCCCTGCTAAGGAAAAAGAGCACTTAATTATAGGGAGAAAATGGTCAGGAATAAAGCACTGCATCTCACTATTCACACAAACTAGGTCCAAAGTTTAGGAAGCGGCTTTGTCAAAATTAAAGCAGAAGTAGGTCTGTGCTATCTAATATCATTCAGTTGCCTTGTGAATTTACAAATGTGATACCCTAGAAAATACATAATTGAATAATAAAAAATTTAAAATCTTGAACAGACATTGTTTGCATTAAGTGTGTTAATTCTCAATCATCTGTTTATGAAAAAAAAGAGAATCAGGGCACCACAATGTCAAGTCTGTTCCTGGGGCACTGCCAGACTGTCCTTTGGTTCTGTGTTTGTACAAGCACATAGCACAGGGAGGTCCTGGTCCACAACTACAGCTCCTAGGTGTTATGCTAATATACATAAATTGATTACAAGAGTAACACGTTTAATCTGGTTATGAGCATGCAATTAATACTGTATCTTGAAAGACAAGGCAGCTCCCCCTAGCCCAACAGGTACATTGCTCTCTTAGGCTATGGCTACGGTAGAGAGCTTACAGCAGTGCACCCCCAACGCAGCTACATCAAGGGGAGAAGCTCTCCCGTCCACGTCGCGCAGTCCACACCAGTGCTTAAGTCAGTGTGACTTGTGTCACTGAAGAGGGGTGGCTTATTCACATGCCTGAGCGACACAAGTTATTCCAAGGTAAGTGGCAGGGCAGACACACTACTATGTGTTCCCGCCCTCAGGCGGATCCTAGAGCTAGGACCGTGCCAAGGGTTCCCAGGGACACATGAAGTAGGAGCACCCAGCAGACCTAGGGATAAGGCAGCGCTTGAAGTGGTCTGGAAAAAAAAAAGCAGGAGGGCCTAAGATAACCCCAGCCAAAGGAAGGCGTCATGCACAGGAATCAAACACTTCACAATTTCTTGTATTACAGAATCACACGCAACCGTTAGCTCATAAAGCTCCTTACAAATATTGACGGTCACTGTTTTTAAGTGAGACAACAGGCCTCAGACAAGCAATTAAACCCCAAGACGTTCTAGGACTAGGGGGCGCCCGGCGGGGGGCGCAGGGACGCTCAGACCGCGCCTGGGGTGCTGCCTCTGTCCTCCCTGGCGCGTCCGCGTCCGGAGCCCGGCTCTGAGCCCGACCCTCCGAGGTGCTGGGCTGGGGGAGCCCCGGCACAGCCCGTGCCCCTGCGGCTTCCAGCGCGGCTAGCCTCGCCCCCAGGCACAGGCCCTACGGCGCTCAGCGGAGGGCGGACTGAAGCCCGCTCCCAGAGCCCCCTAGCCCAGCCCCAGCCGAGTGACCACGCCGGGGAGGGACTCACCTGAGGAGGCGGCGGCGGCGGCGAGGCCTTGTGCCGCGCCGCGCCGCTGGCTCCTCCTCCTGCCGCCCCGCCCCCTCCCGGCAGGTCTGCGCGCAGCTACCCTGCCTCGCCCAGACTGCGGAGGCGCTTCCTGCCGGGCGAGACCATCTGCCGGCGGCTGGGGGTGGATACGCTCTTCCCTCTCCCCGCGCGGCCCGGCCGCTCCCTCCCCCGTGCAGTAATTCCCCCGCCTCGCCGCGGCCTGGTCCCAGCGCCTCTTCCGTCCCGCGCGCCCAGGCCTCCGGGCGGGGAGAGCGCCGCTCCCTCCCTAGCAGCTGCTGAGCGGAGCAGGCGGCCGGGCCGGGCCGGGCGGCGCCGCGCGATGGCTTCCTGCGTGGGGAGCCGGACCCTGAGCAAGGACGATGTGAACTACCGGCTGCACTTCCGCATGATCAACGAGCAGCAGGTGGAGGACATCACCCTGGAGTTCTTCTACCGGCCCCACACCATCACCCTGCTGAGCTTCACCATCCTCAGCCTCATGGCCTTCGCCTTCACCCGGTGCGCGGGGCGCAATGAAGGGGGGGAAGGCGGGGGCTGGGCGGGAGAAGCCCAGAACGAACAGGGGAGAGGGAGGGACTGGAGAGAGCCAGGGCAGGTTACTTAGCTAGGCGTGAAGGTGGCTAGGCTAGGCGACAGGCCGGTAGCTCAGGGACTTGTGGAGGCGCAGCGAGCTGGGGGACAGCCACGCCGGGATGGGTTGGTCCCCACCAGGCGCCAGGTTTTCTTTAAAAAAAAAAATATGGCCACAGAGGGACTGGAGTTTGCCCTCCCCCTTCTCCCCCGATGCTGTCAAGGCATCCCTGCCAAGTATTACTTCTATCCATAAATACCATAAAGAGAAGGAATTTTTTTTTGCCTTTGGAAAGCACCTGACTGCAGCAGGACAATGCATCCTAGACCATCATACTAGGGCTTTATTCAAACTGGCATTCATTCACTTTGCCTGATGTTTTTTATGCACGGTGTAAATCTGAAGTACAATCATTTGTGTTTGCTGTATGTTGGGTTATGGACCTGAGATCCTCATTACTGAATACATATTTTGTGTCAGACTCTCAAATTCAGATTAATTAAAGTGCTGATACCATAGATAAAGACAAGGCATCTCTTGTGATAGTGATACCAGTCCCTTTTATCATGACAGAAGACAATGCTGTTAAGTCTATTGTACGTTTCTTTTTCCTATTTCTTGATGGAGAAGGTAGTGTACGGGGGAGGGGGGTTGTTTTGTTACCATACTCACTGGTAAATTTATTCAGGATTAGTGAGAGTGAGCTGTAACAGATCTTATCAAACCATAGCTGTGTCTTCAAAATTTGGTTTAGTAGTAGTATCAAGTAAGATTTTGTTTTGGCCTTTTTTAATAAGCTTAATCCAAATTACAATGTGTCTTATAAAGTATTATATTTCTATCAATATATAGAGTATCAAGTACTAGAAATGATTCATATCCTTTTTTAAAAACAAACAAAAAAGCTTGCTCTCAGTACCATAAAGTCTAACTCTGTTTGATTTTTTCAGTGTTATTTAGTTTCCTACCATGATTTTATAAACCATCAGTTGAAATCTTCATTGGAAATCAAACATAGTTCTCAAGCAGTCTTCTGGGACTTATTTTTATTAAATAAAAAAGTTATCAACTACACCATTTCTTGTATAGCATCACATCTTTTGTTTATTGAACGCTATTGTTTTATGCAGATCTCAGATGAACCTGGGAAAAGATCTTCTGTTGGATGCAGCAGCCAGATCCATCCTTAGTTTTGGGAACCTGGTAGTGGTTCTTCATTAGGATCTCAGGAGACAGAGGTCACAGTCCTGAAGTTGGCAGAGCAGGGTGGAGCTAGACTTCAGAGAGGGGTTTCTTCAATGTGGAAAAGCTAACAAAGTAAATTTGAATGGGTGTTTAATTGCCTAATTTGCCTATGTTAGGCTTTTCTAATGTATCTGTCACCTAAATATTCAGGACAACTGCTGCACCTGCCTTGTTTTTCCTGTTGGATAAGCTGGTCTCTGGCTTCCCACCTCCAAATCTGTTGCTATAGCTGGGATTCCTATTGACTATGCTCCACTGTTTCCCTTTTCTCCTCTGGGGAGGAGGATATGGCTTTCATTTAAATGAGAGGCAACCAACAAGGAGGCAAATGGCAACTGAGGGACGGTTGCTGGGGCACTCCTTTGTGAAGCACACACAGCAGCACTTAATGGAGGTGACAGGCTGTGTTTTAGTAAAGCAAGAATAGGATGCAGGACTGTGTTCTCCCACTGCCTCCACCCACGTAAAACATTCCCATCCCCTCAAAACACCAGAACAGTGCTGATTAAACCAACATGTCTGGGGCATCCTATCTTTTGGTTTTGTATGGGGTTACAGCTGCACCCAGACCCCCACCCCACTGAGCTCCAGCCAGCTGCACCTGGATCCTCACTGACCAAGCCCCACTCCCTCAGCACCTGGACACCCCCGCCCAAGCCACTTGCATCCAGACACCCCCGTACCCCTGCTGAGCCCCAACCACCTTCACCTGGACCCCTTGCAGAGTCCCATTGCCCCCGTTCATCCAGATCCCCCCCACACCCAGATTGCCCCACACAGAACCTTATCCCCACACACTAAGGCCCTTCACCCTTGGATCCTGCTGGGCTGAGCCTGCTTGCCCCAACCTGGTGTGCCTGGCATGGAGAGGCAGGGCCACAGGGTGTTTCTGGGCAGGCCCGGCCCTTGCACCTTACCCTGACATAGTGCAGCCTCACTGCTGAGTCCATGTGCTGGGATGTGCGGGGCTTTAGGGTGATCTCCCACCTCCATGCAGCCAGTGGCCTGTGTTCCCCACTGCCATGCTGGAGCCTCCACATTTATTTATCAACAAATAAAATTTGCAGAATTTTAAAATATTGTTTGCAGAATTTTTATTTTTTTGGCACAGAATTCCCTCAAGAATACATTTTCTTATTATTGTTTGTTGTGACAGTCATTTTGTTTCCCTGTGCCTGCACCTTCCTCTCAGGATTCCCAGCAACACCTCTTCCGAACAAACACCATAGTCTCTCTTCTAGCTCAGAAGCAGTAACCAAGCTGTGACTCACATTTTTTCTTTCCTGCCTCTGGCAGGGGGACAGGATAAACATTCTTTTAAAAAGTGTAACTGTATTAATCCCAAAATGAACTAACTAAAGCAGTAACTTTTGGCTTTCTTAATCAAGGCTTTGACTATCTAGTAGGCAGTAAGTAAAGAGGATGTACAGAGAAAAAGATGTTAAAGATTAACCACAATACTCAGGATCTTAGAAATGTGGGCAGGAGGGGGAGAATCTGATCTGTTCGTGTAGTGACCAAAAAAGAAAACAAAATGCTTTATAAGGCTCAAATCTTGATCTGTACAAAGCCAAATATACTTGCTGCTACATTAGGCTTAACTTAAGAGACTTAGTCCACCCTTCTCTAGTGTATGTGGCTAGGTTGCACTGAATTATGCAGCTATTTTACTTGATTATTAAATCGTTCAGTAGCTTTCATTTTTATGGAAAACATTCTACCAGACATTACTAAGTGAAAATAATGAATGTGCATTGTTATGTGAATTTGTAGCAGAGGACTACCTCCTGTGTATGCTGAGCCATTGTGAATCTGTGGGTTGGCTGTACTAAGACAGGGCAGCAGCTCTGATCAAGGCGGAACTCCTGGAGGAGCACAGGGAGCCCAGTGCTAGGGCAGAATTCCTGTTTTTTAGCTAGTCATGGAATGACTCTAAGACATGCATGGGTGGCACTATAACCAGGAAACTGACACTAGTAAATCTGGATAGAACGGGGAAGATTAGAGAGACAAGGTGAATGAGGTAATATCTTTTATTGAACCAACTTCTGTTGGTGAGAGCTTTACTGTGGGACTCTGCCAAATTCATGGTCCATTTTGATCAATTTCAGGGCTAGAGGGTTTTAAAATTGGTCAATTTCACATTTTCAGATGTTTACATTTGAATTTTCAGGGTGTTGTAACCATATGGTTCCTGAGCCAAAAGGGGTTGGTGGGTGGGTCACAAAGCTGGTGTAGGGAGTTGCGGGATTGCCACCCTCAGTTCTGTGCTGCCTTCTCTGAAGGCAGTAGCTGTGGAGCTTCCTGCAGCCGGGGGAGATTCCCGGAGGTCGAGGTCGGTCTGATCTCCCCTGTGCTGCTGGGAGTCTTCAGAGCTGGTACAGCCATGAGCTTCCTGCAGCCAGGGGAGGTACCCAGACATGGGTCTGATCTCCCGCTGAGAGCAGCTGTTCAGGGGAAGAGGAAGTTCTGTCCCACCCTAGTCCTGTCCCACCCCACCCCACCCCAGCAGCTGGAGCCTGGTGAAGAGTAGGAGCCCCAAGCTGGGGCGCCCCAGCCCTGCCCCTCCAATAGCTAGATTTCATGGGGGAGATCTGATTTCACAGTCTGTGACGTGTTTTTCACAGCCATTAATTTGGTAGGTCCCTATTCGTGTGCAGTTTGGGGGCTTCACATGGCAGTAGCCTTCCCATGGCAGACCTGACCTATCCAGGGCTTAGACGCTTCCCGGGTAGGAAAGGCTGCTGGGGTACTCCACTGTAGTGTAATGTATTCTTCTTCTTTATTTGAATTACCATAGTACTTAGGAGCTATTGTCATAGACCAGGACCCTAATATGCTAAGAGCTGTACAAACACAAAACAAAAAACCTGTTCCTGCCCCAAAGAGTTTACAATCTAAGTAGGAGATTATGCAGCACTTTGGAAGAGGGGAAAATTATATGTTCCACATCCTTGGGTAGGGCGAATCGGGGCAACCTCTCCAGGCCCTACGCTTTAGAGGACCCTGCAGGCCAGTACGATTGGCCGGCGCAATCAGTCCCAGAAGAGACGAATCTGTCACTTCCGCCCCAGGCCCCACCCGCCCCCTAGGGATGGCCCTGCCCACATTTATAATCATGCATCTGAGGCTAAATGTTATTGCAAACACTAAAATACAGTACTATTTCCTCACTGATCCCATCCTGGCAATTATTGTGGGGCAAATTATACTGCTGCAGATTCATTTTTGAACCATCCTGAAATAAGATACCCTTCCTTCACCATGCACAGCTTAATCCATTGTAAAACTAGAAAGAAAATCTGACGCTAAAAGGAAAGTAAGAAATAATGGAATAGATTACTGTGCATTGCATATTGGTACCTAGATACATTCATGATGAGTACATAAAAATATTTAGTTAAAAGCAATAAGATTTTAATCTTAATAGTAATAATTAAGATGTGCTATATCAACTATGCTTGTATTTGAGTTATTAATAATTGATGGTTACACTTCCTGATGTTGTTATTTAAGGCTCCTAGAACTGACTGAAGAAGAGAGAACTTATTTGCAAAAGCCAGATCTATTCTGAAATGGGTGGATCTCCCATGTAAACTTGATGGTACTCTTAGCTATCTGAGAAGGAAAAACAGCTACATCAGGCTTGCCAGGATTTCCTGTCAAGATATTCACACTGGATGCTTAGGTCTATCCTTTGGTTATAATATAACAACCACCTTTCTCCAAAAAAAGAGGAATAATTTAAGCCTTGTTATTTTAACTTTGCAGTCAGTTCTGACAATGGCTAGAAGCTGTACTTCTGGCCTGTGTATATTGATTTTATGTTTAGCTTTGTTCCTGTATAAATGGATGTGCAAGGGTGTCAAGTGAAACCATTCAGTGCAGTTACTAAGTTAGCATCTCTTATTGATTGTGAACCATCATTGATTTTCAGTGCTTATTTCCAAATGTATTTCATTAACCTGGCATCTAGAGTGCCTTTTGTCATTGTCCTCAAAAAAGTCATGTTACTAATTTGATAATGTCGGTCTTTTCAGGAATGATTCTATCCCAGAAGATAATATTTGGAAGGGTATCCTCTCTGTGGTTTTCTTCTTTCTAATCGTTAGTGTTCTAGCTTTTCCAAATGGTAAATATATTGATGCTTTACCTTTATTTCAAATGCATATTTCTTTTCACTTGTTGCCATTTACTTTCTGAGATGGAAAGGATTGCTTGCTTGCTTCTTCAAGTGTTTACTCATGTCCATTCCATGTTAGGTGAGTGTGCTCACCACATGCACCGGTGCCAGAAGTTTTTCCTCGGTGGTATCCGTTGGGGACCAGCTCTGGTGCCCTCTGGAGTGGCGCTTATATGCGCCAGTATAAGCCCCCCACCACTCTCAGTTCCTTCTTACTGCCAGTGTCGGTGCTGGAACGCTCCCCTTGTTCTAGCAAGCGGTTTCTATTCAGTGGTTCTTTGAACTTTTATGTAAATAGTTGTCAGTTAGTAATTAGTTTACAGTTCTTAATAGCTAGTAGACTTTAGCGAATAGTCCCCTGAGGGACTTAGCCCAGAGATGGGGCATGCCCCATTTCCTTGGCTTTAAGCCTTGCGGTCATTTTAAGGAGCCCATGCCAATCAGCAATCCACACCTAAGCTGTTTGAAGTGTCTGGGTGAGTCCCATATCCATGAAAAGTGCTGCACTTGTAAGGGATTCAAGCCCTGGACCAAGAGGGAGAGAGACATTTAGACTTTGCGCGCTCCTCATATCAACCAGAATATCTTCCTTCCAGTGTTCTATCTGAAACTTCACAAGACCAATGAGGAGAGATGCCTGCATACTCTAGATGTCAGGTGCACCATAGCTTTCTATTTGGAGCACAACAATCTCTTCCACAGATCGACTCAACTCTTTGTTGTGACTGCCGACAGAATGAAGAGCCTTCTAGTGTCCTCTCAAAGGATTTCAAACTGGATCACCACTGCTTTCACATCTGTTTACGAGTTAGCGCAGGCAGTGCCTCCAAGTGAAGACTTACTCCATTAGGGCTCAGGCATCTTTGGTTGCCTTCCTGGCGCATGTCCCTATCCAGGATATCTGCAGGGCTGCAACGTGGTCTTCAGTACACACGTTCACCACTCATTACGCCATCACCCAGCAAGCCAGAGATGATGCTGGATTTGGCAGAGCTGTGTTGCAATCAACACATCCATGAACTCTTCCCCGCCTCTGATGGTACTGCTTGGGAGTCACCTAATATGGAATGGACATGAGCAATCACTTGAAGAAGAAAAAACGGTTACTAACCTTTCGTAACTGTTGTTCTTCAAGATGTGTTGCTCATGTCCATTCCATGACCCACCCTCCTTCCCCACTGTCGGAGTTCCAGCAAGAAGGAACTGAGGAAGGATGGAAGGTGGCCCCTTATCCCGGCACATATGTGCACCACTCCAGAGGGTGCCAGACTTGGTCCCCTACCAATACCGCTGAGGAAAAACTTCCAGCACCAATGCATGTGGTAAGCATACTCACCGAACATGGAATGGACATGAGCAACACATCTCGAAGAACAACAGTTACAAAAGGTTAGTAACTTTTTTTTTTTTTAAATTAAGATAGATTTTATTCACTGACTTTACATGGCATTAAATTAAGCAACCATATAAATCAGTTGTAATAGCATTGAGCTGAAATATGAACAAAATACAGGCTATTTATCTTTTGCATGGTCTTGCTAGAGAGCCATAGTCCTTTGAAAATGGAAATGTCAGCTTTTTCAGCATATTCGGGGATTAAATCTCTTAATAATAATAATACCTGGTTCTTCTACAGTGCTCTACATCAGTAAATCTCAAAGGGGGAGGTCAGTATCATTATCCACACTTTATAGATGGGAAAACTGAGGTTCCGAGAGGGGAAGTGACTTGCGGAAGGTCATATAAGAGGCAGAGCCAGGACTAGAACCTAAATCTGACCTTTATTGTTATGGATGTACAACGGTAGAGTTGCTGTACTTAATCTCCACCCTCTAAGAAAATGAAACTTGAAAGAATTTTTCAATGATTGTGAGCAGGGTGTGAAGTAAATCAAAATATTTTTGTTGCCATATTCTACTAATGATGGGAGTTGAAAAGAATAATGCTTTGGTTACACTGGAGACCTTTCAGGAGAAGAGTTATCCTGTTTTGAGTTACATATATTGTGATCTTTGTTTGCTGCTGTAGACTGGTTATGACCATATATTTGTTGGTCAGTTTTGCTTCCCCCCATTTCAGATATTCCCATACTTCCTCTGTTCAACAATAGATGAACAATAGTTTCTATCAGGACAGATTTGCAGCTTTAAAGGGGAACATTTTTAAAGGACTCTCTAGAGCTTTATCTTATGATGCTATCTAGCTCCTCATAGAACTTCATTAATGAGTAGTTTTCATAACATGTTCACCAAAATGATGAATTGGATAGAGAGAAGGAAAATGCAGGAATTTTGTGCCAATACCTTTAGCTTTCATATTTTCAATAGATTCCTAAACCTTCCATTGTGTTTTCTGGTATGACACTATATTCATATACTTCCCAGCACCTCTGGGATAAAATTTTTAGTTTTGAATAGTATGTAGTTTTTCTGTTGACATACACACTTGACAATTAAGAGTTTTAAGTGCAAGAAACTGAATTCCTGTTTATATTACCCATATCAAAATCGCCATGAAAGTTTTATTTTGGAGTGCACATTGGCGCAATATGAATTAGTGCATTCTAGATTAGGCTGTTCTGGCACGAAAGAGAGCTTGTGTAAACTCCTGGTGATCAGCTCTGACTTCAGCAGCAAATGATTCTTCAATCTTGAAGGATCACAGTAGAGTATCTGAGGGGGCAGAGAGGATAAATTAGAGATCATGCCGCCTCTCATCAGATGTAAATGCCTTCCAAAATCCAGTTTCATAAATTCCAAGGCAAAAAGAGACCACTGTGAACATCTAGTCTGACTTCCTGTATAATACATCCCATAGAACTTCCCCATAATAACTCCTTTTGAACTAGCACGTATATATATTTTAAGTTGTTTGATGTGAGTTTCCTGATGGGAGTTATAGACTTAATTTATTTATTGAAATATTATGGATGGAACTAAGTATTTTTAAGTATGCTTAGATAACAGAAAGATTAGGGTGCTAGGAAGGTGGAGATGAAATGACTGTTAACTTTATTAAATCTCTTAGAAAACTCGGATTCATGGTCCATAATTGGTTTTAGGTAGATTTTTCCAAAATCTTTGTGGAGCAAATAAATAACTCCTTACTCAGACAAATCATAATTTCAAAATAACTTCCTCCAAATTAACATCAACCACTATCATGCTGTTGACAAAAGAAGGCAAGGGTTTAACCCACTGTGTCTGTCCCATAGCTACGTTCTATAAAATCTCATCGAGGTAATCACTCATGTCCCTACCCCCATAAATGAATTATGTATCACATGCAGACCAAACTGTTTTACTATAGGGAAGAACAAATTTGGATATGCGAAGAAGGTTACATAATATAATTGCCCAAACCACAAGATCTGCATGTGACTGTCGTTCAATTAAGTTTAGAAAAAACCCTTGCGGGTTGGAAGAATGGATTATATTTAGAAACTTTTCAGTGCCACCAGATAAAGGTGGCCCTTATCTCCGCTTTTCTTTTTGCTCTGGTTTGGCGTTTTAATTTAATAAAGGAAGTCAATCTAATCTCCGGCAAAATAAATAAATCTAAACCAGAAGCCGTAATAAGAGGACATTCATCCTCAGGAATCCAGGCTCTTGAGACCTTTAAAGAAATCTTGATATATCTTGAAGTTAAGCCCTTTTGAGCTATGTATTTAATCAGGATTTGTGTTTGTTCTTAATAGTGTCTCTAAAGGTATCGATTTCAATTTTGTAGCCAGAAGAGCTTGTTTTTTCACACAAATCCAACCTCTGTATGTAAGATGCCTGATTCTTTGTGATATCTGATATTAAGTCTGTTAGAAGTTTTAGGTGGCTTGCCTGGTAATGTTTTTGGGAGTCAGTGCCCCCAGTTTCATTGCTAACCTGCAGAAACTTGTACTTGATTACTTTTTCATTCCCAAAATGAAACATGCCCACAACTGTAAAAAGCCACAAAACAGGTGTAATCTAAAAAACAGATCAAGAGATCAGCTTGTTAAAAATACCAGCAGCTGACACCTCAGCACACATTCATCCAAAATATATGCCATCTTCTTACCACCATGGAAAGAACGCCAATGAAAAGTAATTGCATATTTCTTCCATGTCCCAGTAATGATCAAAAAACCTTCAAATCCTAGAATCAATTAGTAATGAACTTGTTTTATTTAAATACAGCAGAGGTTCTAAGCCAAACTTTCAAATACATTGTAAAGCTTGAAGGAAAACCGATCTTTGCTTGTTAACTTTTGCCAATATCACCCTGAGCCAAGTCTTAGAAATAATATGCTGTAGTTTTAGTCTTTGTAATCAATTCACTGTCATCCAGCAAATATTTCTCTCCGCAGGGCCTTTTACTCGCCCACATCCAGCGATATGGCGGATGGTTTTTGGTAAGTTTTAAATTTTTATTTTTATCTTACTTAGTTTCATCAAAAAATGCTGGTTGGTTGAACCTGAGATTTTTCAAGAAAGCGAATTGGGTTCAATTAACTTGCACCAAATCGCGTGCATGGGCCTGTAAATCCAATGCTTGCATGATCCACAGCTCCCGGAGAGCCCTGCCATGCCAGGGTTCATATATTCCAAGGCCTGAAGAGACCACTGTGATTATCTAGTCTGAGATTCCTGTATAACACAAGCTATAGAATTTTCCCAGAATAATTCCTAGAGCATATCTTTTAGAAAAACATCCAATATCCAAGTTGTCAGTGATAGCGAATCCACCATGACCCTGGGTAAATTGTTGCAGTGGTTACTATTACCCTCACTGTTAGAAATTTACCCCTTGTTTCCAGTCTGAATTTGTCTAATTTCAACTTCCAGATCATGGATCTGGATCATGTTATGCCTTTCTTTGCTAGACTGAAGGGCCCATTATTAAATATTTGTTCCCCACATAGGTATGTACACACTGTAATCGAGTTATCCCTTAGCTATAAGCTAAATAGATTAAGCTCCTTGAGTCTCTCATTGTAAGGCATGTTTTCTAATTCTTTACTAATACTCATGGCTCTTCTCTGAACCTTCTCCAATTGATCAACATCCTTCTGGAATTATGGGCACCAGAACTGGACACAGTATTCCAGCAGTGGTTCCACCAATGCCAAATACAGTGGTAAAATAACCTCTCTGCTCCTACTCAAGTGTTCTGGGCCACGGTGCTCGAAGCACCACAGGTCCGGCAGGAGTACTCTGAGAAAAACAAGGCTTACACACAGCTGTGAGTTATTGGCTTTACTGAAGGTTAGTGACCCACCCGCAACGGGGACTCCAAGCATTGCAGTCACGAAGGCGGGGAACCCAGCACAGCGGAGCTCTGCCTGGGACGGAGTCCAACGGAGGGGCAGACAGTCGGCGTTAATAAGCATTACACAAAAACAGCTCATGAATATAGAATTAGGTACTTTTCAAAGGGGGGCTTTCCATCTACCTGGCGAAGGGCCATGCAAAGCAGCTGTGTCCTTCAAGAACTATCTATATTCTACAATAACGAAGCAGCTATCTATGTCCCACAGTAACCTCTCAGCTCGAGAAAACGGAAGTTCCCTGGCTAGGCTGTAACAAAGTCTTCCGCAGTCCCTTACACTAAGATTATTCTTTTTATGCATCCCAGGATCACATTAATTGTCTTGGCCACAACATCATACTGGGAGCTCATGTTCAGTTCATTGTCTACTTTCACCCTCAAATCTTTTTTTAGTCACTGCTTTCCTAGATAGAGTCCCCCATTCTGTAAGTATGGCCTACATTCTTTGTTCCACATTCACACAATTACATTTAGCTAGTATTAAATAATAGTATTAAAATGCATATTGTTTGCTTGCGCCCAATTTATCAAGCAATCCAGATCACTCTGAATCAGTGACCTGTCCTCTTCATTGTTTACCACTGCCCCTATTTTTGCTTCTGTTTAACATCCTCTAGAGCAGGGGTTGGCAACCTATGGCACACATGCCAAAGACGGCGCGCAAGCCAATTTTTAATGGCATGCTGCTATCTGCCGGGGACAGCAGCGTGCAATTAAAAATCCTGCCTGGCCTGGCTCACTCTTCTCCACCCACTGCTCTCTCCTTGCAGGGCAGGCAATCTTCACCCTCCCCCTACCTCTTCCCCCAGTGTGCAGGGTTCCTGCTCCTCTTTCTCTCCCTCCCTGTGGCCGATCAGCTGACGGCCATTGCTACTGTGGGGGAGAGGAAAAAGCAGAGCTGCAGAGCCCTTTCAGCTCCGGGGACCTTGGGGAAGGGGGTGGAATCAGCATATCCCCTCCAGCTCCCTGCCATGAGTTGTTCAGGGCAGGGGGCTGGGAGCGCCCGCACGACCACAGCCCTCACCCCTGTACCCCCCACAACCTCAACCTTGACTCCGGCACCCCCCACACATACCCAGCCCCCCCGTCCTGACTCCTCCACACTCCTTACACACCGCCAGTCCCCTGCCCTGACTCCTGCACCTCCCACACATACCCAGCCCCCCCACACCCCATGCATTGACTCTTGCACCCCACACATCCACATCCCCACCCCCACCCTGAGCACCAAACAGGAGCTCCTGCACACACACACCCACATTCCCACCTGCACCCCTTGCACCAAATGGGAGCTGCCCAGGTAAACGCTCCACACCCAAACCTCCTGCCCCAACCCTGAGCCCCCTTCCTCATTCTAGCTCCTGGCCAGACCCTACATCCCAACTCACAACAGAACCACTAACCCAGGAACCTATCCTTGCAACAAAGCCTGTTGCCAACTCTGTCCACATATCTATTCAGGGGACACCATCATAGGGCCTAATCACATCAGCCACACTATCAGAGGCTCGTTCACCTGCCCTTCTACCAAAGTGATATATGCCATCGTGCCAGCAGTGCCCCTCTGCGATGTACATTGGTCAAACTGGACAGTCTCTACGTAAAAGAATAAATGGACACAAATCAGACGTCAAGAATTATAACATTCAAAAACCAGTTGGAGAACACTTCAATCTCTCCGGTCACTCGATTACAGACCTGAGGGTGGGCTATCCTTCAACAACAAAACTTCAAAAACAGACTCCAACGAGAGACTGCTGAATTGGAATTAATTTGCAAACTGGATACAATTAACTTAGGCTTGAATAGAGACTGGGAATGGATGAGTCATTACACAAAGTAAAACTATTTCCCCATGTTATTTCTCCTCCCCACCTCACCCCCCCCCCCACTGTTCCTCAGATGTTCTTGTTAACTGCTGGAAATGGCCTACCTTGCTTGTCACCATGAAAGGTTTTCCTCCTCCCCCCCCCCCCCGCTGCTGGTGATGGCTCATCTTAAGTGATCACTCTCCTTACAGTGTGTATGATAAAACCCATTGTTTCATGTTCTGTGTGTGTGTGTGTGTGTGTGTGTGTATAAATCTCCCAACTGTATTTTCCACCAAATGCATCCGATGAAGTGAGCTGTAGCTCACGAAAGCTTATGCTCAAATAAATTTGTTAGTCGCTAAGGTGCCACAAGTATTCCTTTTCTTTTTGCGAATACAGACTAACACGGCTGCTACTCTGAAACCTGTCACTTCTGAAAGGTTGCCGACCCCTGCTCTAGAGGTACTAGTGGAATGGAAAGAGTGTTATCGCCATATGATGAGACTATATCTTCTGTTTTCCCCAAATACACAACAGAAATATTTATTGAACACTTCTGCCTTTTTGCATTACTATTGATAAGTCTACCATTTACATCTAGTAGTGGATGAATATTATCGTCAAGATTATTTTTATTCCTGATATATTTTAAAAAATTATTATTGTCCTTAAGTGTACTGGCCATATATTTCTCCTTGTGCCCCTTTGCTTCCCTTATCAAGTTTCTACAGTTCCTAACTTCTGATTTATATTCATTACTATCAGCTTCCCCTTCTTCCATTTGTTATATGTTTATAGCTGCCTTCACTTCCCCTCTGAACCAGGTCATTTTTTTTTTTTTTTTTACCAGTACGGACTTCTTCCTCAACTGTGGGTCGACAGCTTTTTGGGCATCTAGTAAGGTGTTCTTAAATGAATCCCAATTATGATTCACTCTTTTCTGATTAAATTCTTCCTCCCAGCTGATTTGGCTCATAATTGTTTTTAGCTTTGTGAAACTGGCCCTATTAAAGCGCCAGTATTACTGGTCTGGATTTTAATCTGCTTGAACATTATAAATGCGATGGAGTCATGATCACTCGTACCTAAGCTACTGTTAATTTCTACTTCTGTAGTCTGTTTCCCGTTATCTGTTAGGACAAGGATTAACAAAGAATTCCCCCATGTTGGCTGCAACAATTTTTTATAGAAAATTGTCATCCATAATGTTTAGAAATTCCAAGATGTTTTAGTATGGCAGCATGAGATCTCCCACATATATCGCTCAAATTGAAGTGCCACAGGATTATGTAGCTCGTGGAACAAGAAGAATCTCAGAAGATTGCTTGGACATTCTTCTTCAGCACATTTCTGAGTTCCCTGAAGTCATTTAATATCTGCAAAATATCCTTCAATGCAGTTCCATTAGTACCGATGTGAACCATCACCAATGTCTCCTCCCTGTCAACTTCAGAAACCTATTCAGTCTTAGTGATGTCTCTTGTCTTGGCTCTGGGAAGGCAGCACACCATCCTGTTGTCTGCTTGTCCCTTGCAGAATGTTCTTTCAATTCTTCTAAGGATTAAATCTCCAACAAGGATAGTCTGTCTTCCTTGGATGATTGGAGAACTCTTCATGGGCAAGCTTGATTTTCTTACGTGTTAGGCCAAGCTGCTATCCACATGTGTGTCCCTTACATGTCTCCCTTCCCTTGGACCTGCTGGATCTTGAGAGGTGTCTTCCAAAGTTTCCACATTTAGGACCTGGTATTGATTTGAAATTTCTAGCTTTATGGAATCCTTCCCAGTCCTCTTCTCTTTGGTGGCCACAGCCTGCCCATCCTCATCTGTCTCCAGCCATGTAGAATGCCACTGTGACCTCTTGCCTATGGTGGTTACAAATTGCCAGGCTTCCTCTCTGACTTCCTCTCTCTCTGATTCCTTTGTGGCCAGCTTCATTCTTCTTTGAAGCTGGGGTACCAGTGTTTCCTGAACCTGGCTCTCTAGGAACTTCTCAACTTTTCTGATTCTCAGTAATGTCTCTACTTGCTCCTCCAATGCAAGAATCTTTAAGACAGAAGGGATTTCAAGCAGGAAAGAAAACATGGTACATCCATTGCAAGTCACCACCACTGTTCCATTGATGGTCATCTTGATATCACATGTGCTGAACCTAGAGCCTTTTACATTGCTTCTCTCAACTCACCCCAAAACTTCCCTGCCTCTTTTCATAGATCTCCCTGTCATGGATCTGGGAGCCTGAAACCAATGGCGGCTCTCTGGGGCTCCCGTGCTCCCTGCTGTGGAGCCAGGAGCCTGGGAGATCCAGTTAGATTACGTTTTCAAGCTATTAAATAACCTCCCTAAGAAAATTGCCATCTCTGTAATTGTTTTATTCCTGGTATAAGCTGTTTTGTATATCTTTTTTTCATGAATTTATTGACAAATATTTTAATTAGACACTGCTCCTGTACTCTAACCTGTCAGTGGAGGGATGCTTCTCTGTTTCTACAGATAGAGGGATGACCTGTAATATTCCAAAATGTCTTGCAGTTAAAACTTCAAGTTTTGCTTAAAATGATCAACTCCAGTGAAGCAGAAAAATTGAGACTAGGGTTTTGTGAAATATACACTGAAAGGAGCCCCAAATTTAAAATCTTTGCAGATTTATGAATCATTTGCTGATGGGCTGAGGCATTTAAGATGTCTCCCAGGCACTGCACATTAATTCTGGAAGCATGGGGGTTTAGAGAGAGAGAAATGTTTTCATGTTTCAAGAAAAGCAGTTTTCAAATGTTGTGGTTTTATTAAACATTTTACTCCTAAAAAGTATCTTAATTTTCTGAGAAATAAACACAAAAAATCAGAACAGAGAATCCTCTTCATAATACATGTAGCAAAAGTGTTACGTGTATTTTGAAAGTTACCCATTTAGTAACAAGATTACAAAAATGAGACAACCGGATAATACAATGTTGGAAGTGAACTGCTGCCTCATCATAATCTTTAAAACTGTGATTTCCATTAATTAAGTAATATGTCACATTTAGGTATGTAGAATGTGAAGTTTACAATCCATTGTGGTGGGCTATGAATTTCCTGCTGTTTTCACATCAGGGGTTGTTGTAGCCTCCCGATTCAGTGGGTGCACTATACTGAACTGCCAAGGGAGCACTGACCACCCTGGCACCACAACCCTAATCCTGTCCTGGGGGGTGCTGGGAAGTGGCTAGAGAGCAAGCCTGCCCTGGGCTCACCCGCAGTGGTGGCTCCTGTCCCATAGGCTGGGCCCCGCTCTCTGTTCCAGTCATTGCAACCTGTGCATGGGGTCACAGTATCACTTGGGATTGGCCTGGCTGCCCCTCCATTGTGACAGAGAGGCTGCTGGACCAAATTCAATCGAGTGGCGTTGTGACATGGTACATGGCTGTTGCAGCATCTGCAGCCAGGACAGAAGTGAGTGGCGCTGCAACCCTGTGCACCAGCTGCAATGCCTATAGCAGGCAGTTGAGCCCAACCCATGGGATAGGAGCAGCCACTGTGAAGTAGATGTAGGGCAGGCTTGTTCTCAAACCCAGCAGGCTTCCCCTGTGCACTAGACCAGGAGAAGGGTATGTTTGCCTATGTTTGCACCCTGGGTTTTATCATTTCTGGGAGTGCAGTTGAACCCATGCTACAGTCACTCAGGTTTCACACTTACATTATTGGGGAGCAACTTGGGTCCCATTAAACCATGTGTGCCAGCATAATTTATCTATCTAGGTATTTTTGACCATCGGTGTGGTATCTAAATGTGGTGTCTAATTGCAAAACTTTTAACTAGGGTACATAAATTGCTTAGCATAGTGTTCACTTATATAGCAGGGCAGAAAAATTCCCTCCACTGCAGGAATTACTCAGTGAAATTCTATTTCTTAAAACTATCTGAAATACGTGGCAAAAACATGCAAAACTTCCCTCAAAATATTTGGAGGTTCATGAAGCATAAAGCAGATTTTGAAAATATTTTTATAGAATTGAGTCTGATATGAAGAATAGATCTGTTCAAAAAGATATTGAAGATGCCTCTGTTGGGATTTTTTATGTAGCTAAAAATATCTAGCCTCTTAAAGTAGCTAATGACTCATCTGTTGAAGGGTCACTGCTGATTAGCTGTAACAAGTTTGAGAATTCAGCTTGAGAAGCTTGAATAACCTGGCTTCTGCTGTACAGTCTTGGGCTACAATAATTGTAAATTAAAAGGATGCTCTCAAGGTTGACACGCCCAGAACTTCTATTGTACTATTGGAGAGAAAGCGTGCCTGCATAATTAGGGCAAAATCCTGCTCTAGTGTGATTCTGCTTCCCTTGGCATGAATAGTCAGCCACAGCTATTCAGTAGATGCAGAGCAGGATGGCTCTGAGGGTGCACCTAACTGCAGCTCCAGAATAGAGTCTCATGCACAGTTGGGAAGCATATATTTCACCACAACTCCTAATCAGTAGGCCACACCTCGTCTAGTAGCTAGCTAGGCATCCATCCTGCCTTGATGTTGTACAGATCCCCTGGGGAAGGGAAGTCCTCTGCACAGTCCTCTAGTCCTCATATTCTGTCTGCATACTTCTGGACAGGATTTGGCTCTTAATATATAGTGACATCATGCAATAACTTCATTATTATTAAGACTCATTAGTGTTTGTCCTAATTAAACTGATTTTAAAGACAAATATGGTTTATTTTCCATATTTTCCCCCCTCATGGTATTGCTAGAGGACAGAACTAAGATTGTTTGAGTGTCTAAACTGTGCATTTCTTGCGTTGACACGTTTAGATTTCTCTTAAATGTAACTTACTCTATATACTCGTTCATTAGCCCATTCGTATATAAGCTGACCTCCAGGATGGTTAGGTAAAAATAGCAAAAACTGTATGACCCTTTCATAAGCCGACCTTATATTTCAGGGGTTGGCAAACTTTGGCTCCTGGCCCGTTAGGGTAATCCGCTAGCGGGCCTGGACGTTTTGTTTACCTGGAGCGTTCACAGGCACGGAGCCCCTCAGTGGCGCCACTTCCCGTAGCTCCCATTGTCTGGGAACGGCAAACCGCAGCCACTGGGAGCTAGGGGGCTCCATGTCTGCAGACACACCAAGTAAACAAAACGACAGTGTATTAGATATTCAATTCAATGATTCCATACAGTTTAAAATCATCAAATTTTGGTGTAGATCCGTTTATAAGTCGACCCTCGCTCTTTGATGTGTCACTTTTTTACCAAAAATATTTGGCTTATGAACAAGTATATACGGTAAATTGAATTTCCTGGAATTGTAAGTATGCCCAAAATCAAGCATTAAAACATCCCTATAATGTTTTTTTTTTTTTACCCTTTGTCATAAATATAAAGGAAAGGGTAACCACCTTTTGCAAACAGTGCTATAAAATCCCTCCTGACCAGAGGCAACATCCTGTTACCTGTAAAGGGTTAAGAAGCTCAGCTAACTTGGCTGGCACCTGACCCCAAAGACCAATAAGGCAACAAGATACTTTCAAATCTTGGGGGAGGGGGAGAAGAGTTGTGTTCGTGCTCTTTGTTTATGTGGTTAATCTCTCTTGGGACTGAGATAGCCAGACAGAAATCCATTTTCTGCAACCCATCCTAATCCAAGTCTCCAATATTGCAACCAGTATAGGTAAGCCAGGCAAGGCAGATTAGTTTATCTTTTGTTTTATGTAAATTTTCCCGGTGTTAAGAGGGAGGTTTATTCCTGTTTTCGGTAACTTTAAGGTTTTGCCCAGAGGGGGATCCTCTGTGTTTTAAATCTAAATACCCTGTAAAGTATTTTCTATCCTGATTTTACAAAGATGATTTTTACCTTTCTTTATTTTTTTTTTAATAAAATCCTTCTTTTAAAAACCTGATGATTTTTTCTATTGTTCCAAAATCCAGGGGTTTGGGTCTTCAATAATTTTGTAACAAATTGGTTAGGATATTATTCTCAAACCTCCCCAAAAAAGGGGGTGTGTAGGGCTTGGGGTAATATTTTGGGGGAAGACGTCTCCAAGTGGTCTCTTTCCCTGTTCTTTGTTTAAAACGCTTGGTGGTGGCAGCATATTGTTCAAGGACAAGGCAAAGTTTGTACCTTGGAAAAGTTTTTAACCTAAGCTGGTAAAAATAAGCTTAGGGAGTCTTTCATGCGGGTCCCCACATCTGTACCCTAAAGTTCAGAGTGGGGAAGTAACCCTAACACCCTTAAATTACTGATATGTATGCTCAGTCTTAACTCCATCTTAATGTAGTTTTGAGTTTTTGAATTTCCGTAGTTTGCCTTTTTTTAGAATTAAACTTTTAATGACAATCTCCAGCACATCAAAGCAGCTATAGTGCACTAACCAGGAAAACTAGAATTGCAGCTAAATTTGCATTTCAAGAGCAGCTCAAAGCAGGTATGTCTGTCCCTTAATATGTAAGTATTAGTTTAAATAGCTATGTTAGTGAGGCCAGGAGAGCATGAAAGTGGGACAGGAAAAGCCCAGTCCCTGAATCCCAATGTCTCTCTCTCTTTTTTTTTTTTTTTTTTTTTTTTTTTTTAAGAGCTTCGCCTGTGCTCCTGCTTAAATTTTGTGTTTAAATTGCTCTTTGGATGTGACTTGTTTTGGTTCTGTTTGCTCAGTCATGGCTATGTAATAGAGTATGCGATAGGTAATGGTGTAAAAGGCTGTTGTTTTGTTTTTGTTTTTTTTCAAAGATTGCCACGTGGTGTGTATTTGCAAATGTTTGTATGCAGCTTTTGTCTGAACAAAACCTGCGTTTGTACAAATTGGCATTTCTGTGTGCAGTTAACCACTGTAAGCAGGCTTTGGGGCACAACTTTGGAACCAACTTTTGACTTTTGGCCCATGGAATTTCCTCAATAAACATTCCATGTGAATATGATTCTACTTCCAACAGGTCTCAGCGTTCTCTATTTCCTGTTTCTGGTGTTTGTGCTCTTCCTTAACTTGGAGCAGGTCAAAGCAGTGATGTATTGGCTAGATCCTAATCTTCGTTATGCCACCAGGGAAGCAGACATCATGGTATGTATACTTAGCATCCTTGTGCAAGTTGCAGCTATTTTATATTAACTGTCAGATCTCTACATTTCAATTAACCAATAATTTTTGTTTTATTCTTTCTGATTCAAGTTAGTAAAAACTGATCTACTGGGCATATTAGAAATATTTGTGTTGAGGTTTTCGGTTATATTAATCATGGAGGTGATGCTAGATATCTGAAGATACCATGATTGTAGTATCTGGATCATACCTGAGCAGCTTGGAGTCAAGTCAGAATAGGAGGTCGACAATTGCTATCGGACCAAATTTAATAGGGAATATGGGGTTTTTCCTGATAGTACTAAGCAATGGAACTTTGTTCCTTTTGTGCTTTTGCACAAACTTAATTTCTCTCATATCACTTACAAATAGCTATAATAGATGACTTATCTGTGGACAAACTAAATCCAGAGTTATGGCCCTGTCTCCTCTTGACACAAAGGAAAGTGAAAGTGGCACTCCACTGCTAGGGTGTCAGAGCTGTAGTTGCAGCGCCAGGTATAATTAGACTTCTTTCTGGGGAATCTTGCTGCAAGTCTTACGCTTTTCATTTGAGTATTATCATTGTGTCTACGATATACAAACTTGCAGCACCCTGCCCTATTTAGGAATTTACAATCTCCTTCAGACAAAAATACACTTTGTTTTTGTTCAAGAAATAAAACAGTACGTAATTAAAAAATTGCATATGCATGTGGTTCATTATACAAATTGGGAGATGAACTTAATTTAACTTTATAGTTTTATGGCTTGAATTTGGACCCTGTTTCCTGCATATGTGTATGCAGGAAAAGAAGTAACGAAGCATAAAGCAATTGTATTCTTCCTCCTTGGCCTTCTCCCCAAAACCCATAAAGTTCATACTGCGCAGGTCTTCTGTGGTTATAACTAGGAAGAGTCTAGGGCATGCTGTAGGATGTATGCCCATCTGTGGTCAAAATTAAAGAACTAAGTAGATATTCTGATGGTTTTGTTTGCATTGGTGGCAAAATGAGAGCCTTCTCGTGCTCAAAATGCTGTGCCTGTCAATAAGATGATTTTTACATTTTACCCCCCACCCCACGAAAAGCACCCTCTTGGCCTGAGCTTTCTCATGCTATCCTGTCTTTGGTATTTTACACTGGTTTCTCCAGTAGTAGTAAATGTAAAGCTTACAGCTAGGAGACTTGCTAGGAACAGAATTTTTTTTAATCACGGTGTAATGGTTTTTAAAGTGTAGGGCCAGACTGTAGTTTTTAAAGCATAGTCTGCACTGGACAAGGTGCAGAGGGGACTACATTGCAATAGGAGCCTTTGAAAGAAGCCTAACTCCTCTGGAGGGATCTCCCTGGGCCCGGGCACTGCAACTGCAGCTTTGCCACCCTTACAGTGGATGATGCTTTCACTTCTCTCTGTGCCCAATCAACTCCGCTAGCCTGTGGGAGGAGGAGATAGGGCAATAACCCCTCTTTCAGCCACCCTGTTGGGGTGGCTTTTACCTATAAGCATGGTTGGCTCATGAACCCCCGCTTTTGGGGAGGCTTGCCCCCTTCCTTCAAGATAAGTAGGGCCTTACCAATTTCATAGCTGTGAAAAATATGTCACTGACTGTGAAATCTGATCTCCCCTGCTTCCACGCCTCCCCCACCCCCCAGCCACTGTGGCTCAGGGCTTCCATCCCGCCCCACCCCACATCCACTCCGGCCCAGGCTCGGGGCTTCTGCTCCATGGCTACAGGCAGGACTTCAAGCGCCCGGGCTCAGGGCTTCTTCCTCTGCGGCTTTTGCAGGGGCTCAGGGTGACCCGATAGGGTCTTCTGCCCTGGGGCTTCTTCCGGGGCTGGGGGCCCCCAAATTGGCTGGAGGCCCCTGCCTTTATCTGTCTCTGGCGTGGATTAGCATCTAGGAGCCCCCAGCTGGGGCTCTCCCAGAGCCCAGCTCTGAAGGGAGCACAGAAGTGAGGGTGGCAATCTGCAGACTCCCCTACAACAACTTTGCAACAGACACACCCCTGCCCTGCCCTGATCCCATTTTGGGTCAGGACCCCTATGTTTACACCACCATTAAATTTCAGATGTAAACTCCTGAAATTGACCAATTTTTAAATTCTCTGGCCGTGAAATTGACCAGAATGGACTGTGAATTTGGTAGGGCCCTACACATAAGACCTCATCTGCTGGAGCCCTTAGCACCTCCCCCCGCCCTGTCCCTGCAGCCAGAAGAGTCCCTGAGCCCCAGCCTGGTCCCTCCGGGCCGCTGGCTGGAGCTGAACCCCCGCCAGCTTTAGAGAGGAGGGGGGAGTGAGTGTGGGGCGTTGGGGTGGAGTGTGGTCATGCAACAGGAGTTAGCAGAGGGTTAGCCTCCCCTAGCCAATTATACCCGACGCCCATGTGAGGTCACTTGCAGTGAGCAGCGCTTACAATCCCTGTGCTGGGAGAGCTTGGGTGAAATCCTGGCTCCATTGAAGTCAGTGGAAGTTGGATCTGCAACTTGTCTGTGAAACTGCTTCAGGCATTGTACTGAGGATGTACCACTGTTGAGTTTCTTGAAAACCAGATCTTCAAGGACAGCATTAAAGCAAGAGAACCATGATCTCTTGTGTATAACTTTTTTTTTCCCATGACCTGCTTGCCTGGGGTTTTATATGTGTATTTTCCATATTTCTTTCTCCTTACTGTTGCTTCTATCCTTCAGTCACACGTGCAACATTCACCCCAAAGGCTGCAAAGACTATCTCTACCCCTTTCAGATTCATTTTGTACCATGATGACATCAGTCTTATCCTATTCTGGTTTACTGCAGCTTTATTGGCTGAAAATTGAGGAAGAGCAATGAGGGATGGGGAGCAACATTATTCCACATAGCTATTTCTTTCGATTTCTTCTATCTGTCCCTGTTCTATCTCATCTCAGATTTATGGCTCATAGAAGAGTGCAGCATTATTTTTGCTTCCAGCTGTTTGGTTAATTTTTTTTTTAAAAAGGAGGTGGCAAAATATAAACTCGTACATAGTGTCAAGTCCTGTCCCCATGTGAGACAGGCATCCGAGGTCCTGATCGCAGCAGTATTGGTGCAGTTCTATCCTGGCAGGGAGGAGTGTACAGAGAATCCATTCTGTATAGCTCTGAGGCCCAAGCGGGACCTTCTGCCCCCAATCCACACCATGTACAGAAACCAGCCTACAGTGTACGTATTTGAGGCTATGTACTGCGAGGACAGAATTTGCCCCATAATTACCAGCAATGATACCAATCAGCACCTGCTTAAACAAGTCAAAAATGATAGAGATGGACAGCAGAAGGAGCAAAATTCTTTCTGTTTTCAAATGTTTACCGTTCAGTTTCCCAGTGACCCTTTTTCTAACCTAATTGCCAGGGCTAGGAGGAGGCGTTAGAGGGCATTTCTAACGTTGGCGGGAAGAGTAACGTGGATTTCAAAATCCAGAATATCTTTAGTTTCAGCCTTTCAGTTTA
Organism: Dermochelys coriacea; assembly: GCF_009764565.3. Taxonomy (NCBI): domain Eukaryota; kingdom Metazoa; phylum Chordata; order Testudines; family Dermochelyidae; genus Dermochelys; species Dermochelys coriacea. Next base: position 42,698,368 of record NC_050069.1, on the reverse strand, counting down.
CGCTGAGCTAAAAATGTCCTCCTATTCTGGTGCTTGCAGATGTAAATCCTAGCTGATGATCTGTTGTTGTTTTATTAACAGGAATATGCTGTGAACTGCCATGTAATCACCTGGGAGAGAATCCTCAGCCATTTTGACATATTTGCTTTTGGGCATTTCTGGGGCTGGGCAATGAAGGCCTTGTTGATCCGCAGCTATGGGCTATGTTGGACTATTAGCATCACCTGGGAGCTCACTGAGGTAGGTTGACATGTTAATCATGAGCAGGCTGATGGTACTATATATTACTCGTAGCACACAGGAAAGAGGACTGGCAATTTTTCTTCAGCACTAGCTAAATACCAGTATATGTACAAAGTAAAGTATAAAAAGCATATGCTATAATCATTTCAGGAAGAAATGTTAAAACCAAATAGGTTATACTAAATAAAATTAGAAAGTGAGAATAGGTAGTACTAAACTATGACAAATTCAATCAGTGCAAACCCTAGTTTGCCCCTGTCCACGCTAAAGGATCAGCATGAATTGCTGGGCACCCATTGCCAAGTGGGAGCTATTCCCCAGTGTAGACAAAGCCTTCGGTTAGACTAGTCCTGCAGTGCTCAGCCCTACTTTTCCCCCATATGTAACAGTATCCTACGTAACCTGTAAGCCTACAGTAGTAGTGTTTTGAACTGTTATCTTAAAACACTGTCATATAACTTTAAGGATTACTGACTGATTTCTGTGCTATCACATTAAAGTAGTTCTCTCTAGATGTGGGTGCATGCACACATTAACTCACTTCTGCAGCTGTCTCTCATTCTCAAGCCCTCTTTGTGCTTGACAGTTGCTGTCATCTATGTTGAATTGGCCAATAGGGACAGCAGTCTGTGCGTTAGCCTATTGTTAGATGTGTTGTGATAATTAAGTTGAATACTTGTTATCCTAAATAACTTAATTTTATCTAACCTTTATCTTATCTAACCTACAATTTAATCAGTAGAATGTTACCTCCCTAAACTCCTGAGGCCACATTTCTGCAAAATTGAATTCAGTTTTGTAACACCTGAATGATCAGGGTATGGAGGATATGCCAGTTTTGGGGAAGCTGATGTTCTAGAACTTGCAATGAGAGAGACTCTCTGAAACTTGCTTTCAGTTATTAAGCAATTCAGACCAGGAAGGCTCTAGTTCTTACAATCCAAAAAGATTTTGGACAAAATTTTGAGACTTTGATGTCTAAATTTAAGTTCTTAAATTCATTTTTAGGGCACCCAACTTAGTAGGCCTAATTTTTAAAGCAGCAGATCTCATTGACTTCATTGGAGTTTGATGGTGCTTGGGCCTTCTGAAAATCAACTGACTTATGTTTTAGAAACTAAATATGGATTTAGGAACCTAATATGAGTCCCCCTCAGTTTGAAAATATTGTCCCTAACATCTTCTCCTACTAATGTGTACTGTTATTCTTAGGTATTCGTGGATTCTATCTCTTCCAGGCCCCTCTTACAACAGTATTGTTTAAAATTAAAAGAGAATTCCAATTCATGAAGGCACTAGGTGGCACAGTGAGGTAATGCACTAGCTGTCACCTTTGGAGAACAGGTTGAAATCCTGACTCAGCTCACAAATTAAAGTGACTCTTATCATCCCCTATGGATCATGACAAAGCCACCACCCACAACTTGACCCCATATGATTGCTATTCCCTGCTAGTGAAGGGCAGAGTATTGGAATAGAGAATGTGTTTAGGGGAAAGTTTACCATATAGATAGGATGCTACCGCTCAAATTGATTTTTAGTGCTTTAACTATTTCAGAAGAGTCATTAGAAACCTACAATCATTATCAGGAGTTGCATAGGGTTGTGCAAGTTGTGCATCTCCTGTTAGCATTGCTAGCTGTCAGCTGGCTAAATCCCCATACTGACACTGGACACTCACACATGCTGAATACTATCTTCTTAAAGTTGGAATTCAAACATACCTTTGATGCTCTGTGTTCGGCACCACCACACCACAAATTGGTATTATGCAAATAGCGTTACTTTGTTTATACTCGGCCTCCTCAGCTGTAATCTGTAGTGTCTTTGGGCAGAAATAGTGCAGTATATAAGCTCATTAAATACTGTAAGAGAGTTAAAAACATAATAAGAGAAATGGATATAATGCCCATTTCACACCAGATTTATCCAAAAACTTTACGAAGTAAGATGATTGATTTGAAACCACTGTGAGAGTATAAGTCGTGTACATCTTTGATTCTGGAAAATAATTTAAAGTTCTTCCTTTTCATGTTAAAACTGGCCCACACCTTTAGTGCAGGGAAAATAAAGCTGTTTAAACAGTTCTGTTTCTGTAGTTACCCTGGAGGAAAGGTATCACTGTCAGGATAGATCACTGTATCTCGTTTTACAGTGACCAGCATCCTTTCTTGCTCTGTGCATGAGGCACTCCTTGCCTCTCCCTCACAGATCTGACATAACATTTTTTTCTGCATGCTTCTGGCAATGAAAAGATGTTTTAATATGAAATTCTGGTAGCACGCAAGAGACTACGCAAGCCAATTCCTTTCACTTTTGTTGGCGTTTAATGGAAGAAAATAGAGAATACTATGAGGAATATCTGTTTTGCTTGGCACCTCATTGAATGTACCACAGGGACTGTTCAACATGCACGTATCCCTTTTCTGATGAATTGCTAAATGTTATCCAATTTCAAGCCTTTGGGATTTGGGGAGATAATCTGTAATAGAGATCAAAACTTGTTTTCACTTAAGATGAGCAATTCATTTCTAGCCCTGAATGAATCAGGTTTGTGTTTTACTTAAAATGTCTTAGTCCCACCATTCTGCCTCACTCACTCTATGAATGAAGATTATAAAGTTACTTCTTCTTGAGGGGCAGAGGGTATATCTTCTTGATGGACTGAATCCATATGCTGCTCATGACGTGAGCCTGAGTCATACAGGAGCAAGACGGTGAGCTTCAGAAATGAATGCTGTTACACTCTTCAAAGGAAGTTCGTAGGAAACTGGAAATATTGGGCGATTGTATCAGCTCTTTTACCCCTGTATTGCTAGTTTGAATCTAGCTATTGAGGACTGAAAGTCATTACTGTCTGTTCTGCCCTATGTGAAATAAGTAGTTGGTCCTGGGACATGTCTACAGTACCGCGCTACATCAGCACAACTGCACTGATGCAACTGCGCTGCTGTAGCATGTCTCGTGAAGACACGCTATGCCGACAGGAGAGCGCTTTCTCATCGGCATAATTACTCTACCTCCGTGAGAGGCAGAAGTAATGTCAGCAGGAGCTGCTCTCCCACCAGTATAGCATAATGTGTACAGTGCCTTAAGTCAGTGTAACTTACATCACTCAGGGAATTGTTTTTTTCACTCCCCTGAGTGACGTAAGTTACATCAACTTAAGCGGTAGGGTAGACCAACCCTTGGTCTTCTTTTTTAATAGCACTATCACAGCACTATCTCGATTGGTAGTTAGCAGAAATGCAAGGGATTGAAAGCACACACAGAGTGAAATACCCTCTCGCTCCTAGGTCTCTCCAGGTCAAGAATGAGGCAGTTTGGTAGGTCAGCATGGCAAAGCTTGTATTGCCACTGTCTATGCTGTATCTATCTCTGAACAGAAAAATTGCATCATACAGGTTGCCAGTCCTATAACCTTTTACAAGCAGGAAATTCCCCAAAACGTCATTAACAAAAAAGACTTAAGTTCCTGAAATGTGTTCAATTAGAAGTCTTAAAAATCTTGCATTCCAACATGCTTCAGTATTGATGCTCATGAGAACAGACAGTTTAACACTAAATAACAAAGAAGATTCTCTTTAAAATGTAGCCTTTTGATTTTAGACAAGCACAAAATCACCTTCCTTTCTCTGAAAGAAATGCAATTGTTCCGCAAGGGTTCTGTGTTATAACATTTTATGTCTGAGGGGCTCAAAACTCTGCACTTGATTCCTATAGATAGTACAGCACCAGAGGGAAAAGGTGAGAGGAGGAAAACCTCTGAAGCCTTCGTAGGACCCTGATCCAAAGTCCACTAGAATCAGTGGAAAGATGCCCATTGACTTCAATGGACTTTTAAGCAGGCTTATAAAATATGACACTTTTTGTTTGTTCAACAGTTGCTTTAAAAAATAAAAAAGTTGAAAATCTTTGTAAGAATTCTATGTTGTTCCTCATTCAGAATTTTTTTGCTGTATTCTATAGCTGTTCTTCATGCATCTTCTGCCTAATTTTGCTGAATGCTGGTGGGATCAAGTCATTTTGGACATCCTACTATGTAACGGGGGTGGCATCTGGTTGGGCATGATAGTTTGTCGTTTCTTGGAGATGAGGACCTATCACTGGGCAAGTTTCAAGTAGGTCTAAAGTAAAAGCCAATAAGCTTCATGTTTAAAATATTGCAGTGTAAAATTTTGAATTATTAGCTCCTCATTAAATGTCTTTATGTATGTAAAATGCATGTGCTATAGAAATGGAGTTTGATCAGTGTATATTTACAGTGCTGTATATGAGATTAATAATGTTGGGACATCATCTTGTGTCAATTTTTTGTATGAACTGTGTACCTGATTGTAATTGATTTTTTAAGAATTTTGCTTAGTCTTAAAGGTGAAAGTTGAGGCCAAATAGAGTACAAAATGGTAAAGGATATATTTACATTTTTAATCTTTTAATTCATGGCAGCAAAGCATTGTTAGAAGAAAAAGGAAGCAAATACACACATATATCTGAACTGTTTGACTCGTCCTTTTAATAGTAGGTTTGGGATCAGGCTGTTATGCTCTAGTGTAGTGACCCAGCAATAATACTATCAGTACCTAACATATATAAGATCACATTATGATAAACTATATCGTGTAGTACCTTACTCCACAGGTGGTTCCATTAATATCAGTGGAAACACTTGCAGTATAAGATATTAGGCAGTGTGAATAAGAGTGGCAGAATCTGGCCTATGGTATGTTTCATCCATATAACTCAAAGATTTAGTTTCTCCAAAGTTTAACTGAGATGGCAAGCGGTATTATCCATCTTTTACAGATGGCGAAACTGAAAGAGGATAAGTGACTTGCCCAAGGTCACTCACAACAAGTTGGGGACAAAGCTAGGAAGAGAGTCCAGATCGTCTACCTTCCAGTCTTGTATCCTATACACTAAACAACACTACCTTCCTTAACTGGACATGCTGTTTGCTAAGATGAGGGAGACCTGGGTTTGGTCTAAATTCAGGATTTCCTGCCTCCAGTCCAGCAGGGACACAGGGAACATCATAGATTTGGTGTCCCACGTCTGTGGGAGAGTGCAGTGCAGATTAAGAGTAAAACAAATAGTATATCCATTGAGGGAACAGTCTTCACCACTAGCTTTTTATTTTATGGTGGTGTGGTGGTGGTTGTCATTATCTTTTAAAAGGCTCATGTGAATTCCTAGTATTTTAAATTTCTGTTATGTAAAGGTGGGTTTGGAAGATTAAAAGAAAGAAATAAACAAGCCAAACTTGCACTTTAAAAAACAAATACCAGAAACTTCAGTCTCTATTTCCCTTTTTCCCCTGGAGGCGCACAGGGAGTGGGATAGTGACATTGCAACAGGCTGAAATCTAATTTGTCGCTTTCCCAGCCCTCAGCTGGAGGAGTGGAGAGTTGGAAGGTTTCACCAAAAGCTTTCCTTTCATTTGTTTTGTTAACTGTTCAAGTAACAAAGATGTTAACAAAAACAAAATGCAGCCCATCTGACAGAGACTCCCCTTCCTCCCAAGATGGGAGGAAAAAATATATGAAGCAGGGATAATCTTATGGCTAACATCCAGTGCTGTACATGGCCATGTGGGACACCCAAGTTGGGTCCAATACCAAGCTAGCATGTGCTGTGAATCCTGCAATAGCAACACACTTAGACCTGTGGAATAGGAGTGGTGTTGATGCTCTATAGAAGGGAATCACCATCTATACCTCGTTGGTAAGGACAGTGAAGCTGTAAAATAGGGAGATAATGAAGGAACCTCTCTTCAGGAATCTGTGGGAGATTTGCAGAACACCATTTTTCTTGGTCCTTTTTCCTTCAGGGAAAGAAAAAAATGCTTTGAAACCCAAACTGAATAACTGTACTTTAGATAGTACTGGGAGTTTGATTTCAATGTTTTCTAGTTTTTGGTTTTTTACTACTGACAGTATATATCTCTGCTATAAGAAGGCTATTTCTCATAATAGCTGTTTGCCTCTTCACTGAAACATTCAATAAATTCTCCCTCTTAACGCAACCTTTGCTGTAACACACAACACATTGCCCTTAAGTATAGATTTATGGGAAAGAACACTGCATCATGATTTCTAATAGAAATACTAAAATGCAGTATCACTTGTCTTCTCCTTCCCCCTCCCCCCGGCCTTATCTTTTCCTTGTCTTTACTGCAGCCATTCTTTTATTTCAGGGACATTCATACCACCACAGGGAAAATCAAAAGAGCTGTATTACAGTTCACTCCAGCTAGCTGGACCTATGTTCGCTGGTTTGACCCCAAGTCTTCATTTCAAAGAGTGGCTGGAATATACCTTTTCATGATCATCTGGCAGGTAAGAAATAACTTTTGTGAAATCAAAACTAGTATCAGCTCAGTTTACTTACTGGCTGAGTTTGGTTAGAAGATATTATATTCTTATCTTAGTCCATCATTTAAATGTACAATTAAATGAACGGATACCACAAACTATTCTGGACACTATCCAACGCATCTGGACTATAGTTACAAGTGAAATTACAATATCTGTGAAAGAAACAAACGGCTGCAGATTGATGTACTGGCTGTGGGATTACTGTATGCAATGGATAGTTATGAGAACTGAAGAAACAGATGAGTAGGTTTTTCCCAGCTGATGGTGCACGTACCAGTATGATATTCAGAATTCAATCACCAGTTCAACATGTGACTAACTTTAAGTGCATATGACTTTAATGGAATTACTCGTGTGCTTAAAATTAGGCACTTGCTGAAATACCTTACAGCATTTGTGATGGTACCCAGGGATGTGCTTTCTTTTTTAGGACTTTAATCCCATTGCCCTTAATCTGTGTTCAGTCAGATAACGTTTAATACAAGTGGCAGTTTTGCTTAAGTGAAGCCCATAATAGCCCTTAATGACATAGCCTTTAGTGATGACCTTGTTTCCTGGGCACTTCTGTGCTACTGCTACCTGCCTTTCATTCAGTTGTACAGTCTGAGTCGGCAGGCACTACCTCATACAACTCTGTTAAACTGGTACATTTGCCCTAAAAGCTCAGGAACCACTGGTTTAATTTAAACTATTCTTGATCAGAAGGAGATACAGCAAGAGAGCACTGCATTACTGAGTGACTGTAAACCCTTTACAGTCATTGGTGTCTGGCCCCAGTTATATTGCTGCCGCCAAAGGCTTTTACTTTAATGCAAAAAGAAAGGAACTAATGCATTGAATGTAAAGGGTGGGGGGAGTAGAAGAATGCAGAAATTATTCTTTCCCCATTAAAATTAGGCTATGTTCACAGAGATGTTTGAATATAATCATTCTAGCATCTTAGAAAATTCACCCCCAAGATAGCATGCAATTTACTTACTTATAATTTTGCTAATTGGAACAGACTTCCTTTGTGAGAGATGTATCTTGTTTTGAGATGAGGCCCACTGGGGCACCAGTCCTACAATTCTTACTCTAAAAATACTTCAGTACAATACAGTGTAGGACACACTATCTAAAATAACAAATAATCATATTGAGTAGTCACATCCTCACTTCATTTTCTATTGTGAGAATTCTTAAGGGGTTAAAAACTTCAATAAAATTAAACAGGAGTACCTGTTTCAAGGGAGCAAGTGGTTTATTTACAGCTGTTTGGAGTTACCACCTCCAATTCCAGATTTTCATATTCCATTTTAGCTATTTTTTTTTAAAAGTGATGGACTAGTTTGATAATTTCTGGTTTTGTTGGAGTGAAAGCATAAATATGCTGGAACTAAATTATGAACATGTCTGTGCATATTTCAGCCATTTGCCCATAATTTATGCTACCTTTAGATCTTTTTAAGGGATTTAATTTAAAAAAACTTTTTAAACTAAACAGGTATAAATGGGGATCTCTTTTAGAAAGAAAAAAGCTGGATTTGGTTTGTAAAGAGTCCAGTGAGCTCTGAATTTTACAGACTTGAACACTTTCTCTTCTTTCTAAATTTGCATCCTAGCCCTGCTTCAAGAATTATGCTGTTATTCCAAAATAGAACTCTATAAACTATTAACTGAAACCTTGATGGGTTATCTGAAGTATACAAAGTAGTTCAGCACTGGGTTTTTTCTTTTTTGTGGTGGTGGGTTTTTTTAATTTTATTGTTTTGTTTTGTTGACTTGGTATACAACTTTGCCTGTTCTGAAGATGATATTTTAAGAGCTTTTAATTCTTAATCCAACCAGCAGAGCTAGTTACTGAGCTGCAATAAACCATAAATCATTCCCTCTTGTGTATTTTAATTATTGTATAAATTCTAACATTTTATGTATCTGTCTCTGAGAAGGGGTTACATGTGCATGGGTCTATCCTGTAAAAAAGAACCTTATTAACTGACTTTTTTATTTCCAGCTGACTGAGTTGAACACATTCTTTTTGAAACATATCTTTGTGTTCCAAGCAAGTCACCCTTTAAGCTGGGGTAGAATTCTCTTCATTGGAATTATCACAGCACCCACTGTAAGGTAATTTATTTTATTTTTTTCTAATTGTACAGTAGTTCTGACCCTTAGGAACACAAGAAAAGGTGCACAGGCTTTATAAATAAGTACAGTATGTGAAAATAAATAATGCATTTAAGTCTCCAAAAAGGGCAAAATTATCCTTATTTTTGCAGTGCTAGGTATAAGACTAAGGATAAAATTCAGCAGTCTGGGTGTATGCTACTAATGGTGAGACTTGTGTGAAAATCTGCATTTTAAAAGAATCTATCATTCTCTCTTCTGATTGCACAGCAGTTGCCTGTGTTGGGTGGATTAACTCCATATGCAGCCATCCATAATTTCATATTAGGTTCTTTTGTTGACAAGAGCCATATGGTCATTACAGCATGCACGTTAGGGAATTTACACCTGTGCGTCTTTCCATGATACTTGTCTCTAGCTACCTATTTGTGCTTGAGTATGGAATATACCACAATGTGTTTATAAGGAAAGGTGGTAGTTCCTTGTTTTGAATAATTAGTGAAGCTACAAAATATGAACCATGACTGGGACTTGAGAACTAATCAATCCATAGTCACCTTACAAAATTATTTCATGAAGTAATTTTGTATAGCAACCAAAATGTCTTGTACCAGCTTCTGTTTACATCTAAATTGAAAAGTCAAGATTACAGCTATTGAAGCATATATTGTATTTGAGGTTGTTTTGGGGGTGGGGTTCTGGTAAATATGTATTTTAATATGTATGTGCAAATTATTTGTGTAGGAACCGTAACTTTTCAATATTGTGTGTTCTGTCTCTCTTAGGTACTTATATGGACCCCATTACCATAGTATCTGAGCGCCTAACGGTCTTTAGTGTATTTATCCTCATAACACTCTTGTGAGTAGGGAAGTGCTATTATCCTCCTTTTACTGATGGGGAACAGAAGCACAGAGAAACAAAGGGTATGTCTACACTGCCCAAAAAAAAAAAAAAAAAAAAAAAAGCCCATGGCAGCGAGTCTCAGAGCCCGGGTCAACTGACTTGGTCTTGCAGGGCTCGTGCTAGTGGGTCAAAAATAGCAGTGTAGACGTTCCTGCTTGGGCTGGAGCATACTATAAGTGACTTGCCCAAAGTTACACAGGAAGTCTATGGCAAAGCAGGGAATTGAATCCAGGTCTCCAGAGTCGCAGCTTAGCACCCCAAACCACTGGACCATTCGTCCCCATTATAATTTCTCTGTTTAAATTCTTAACCCTGATGTTACAGCAACATAAGACTTTTGAATTTAATTTCCTTTGTATTTGTGAAAGGATAAAAAGAAGACAATGCTGATATCATGTGTCCCACTGTGCTGGCAAATGGCATTTTTCCTAATAATCATATCACAAATATTGCTCTACCTTCCATTCACATTAATTAGCTGTTAATCTGCTACCCTGAAAATACAATCACTGTCACAAGTAGTATCCTTTGTTGGCAGTCTCTGTAGAAAAGCAATGAACTGCCTGGCTTGAAACTGAATTATCCCCCACCCCTAGCAGTGATCTCTCCCGGTCAGCGCTGATACAGGTTGGCAGATCATGAAAAACCCGTGCATTGTGCTGCTGTGTGTGCTGTGTGTGTTCTGTGAATGGAGGATAACAGTCACCAGGGCTGTCAGTATAGTCCTGTAAACTACGTTCCATTCCCATGTAGACGCAGTGTCAGAATGGGAGCCGTTCAGAGTAATGTCAAAACTGGAAAGAGGCATATTTTAAAATGATGAATCTAATTTTTAAATAGACACTTGGTTTCCTTAGACTGTGTTTTTCCCCAAGATTAACCCACTACTGACACACTGTACCTCCCAAGACGTACATGCGCACTCAGGAACTAGAATAACTTAAAATGAAACATAACTTCAAAGTTTAGAGCATAGATAATTTTTTAAATCAAATTTGCTCTTCCAAGACTTGTTTGCCTCTGGTTGAGTTTTTTCCCCATCTGATGATTAGTCCTACTAAAACTGAAGCCATCCAGTAGGCTTTCATCATGTTTTAGTGTAACGCATGATATAAGCCCTAAGTGCTCCACTTTTGATACAGGGAATATTAATGTTCATCATTTTTTAAAAGTGTAAATGTATTTCAGAAGCTTTGTGCTTTGTTAAAGAATTTTCATTTGTTGTTTCTGTTTCCAGGCAATATTATGCCTACCTCACAGACACGCAGTGCAAAAGGGTAGGAACTCAGTGCTGGGTGTTCGGGTAAGTGTTCTCGACTGTTAGAAATTTTACAAATGTGAGGCTGTGTTCTGTTCTTCTTGTTTTAAGTGTTGGCAGTGTGCTCAGTGCGGTGCCAGGTATGCTATGAAGCCAGTCCTTGCCTCAAATTGCTTTCAATCTAAAAGACAGGCACAGAAAAGGTTCCTGGGGAGAAGCCTATGGGGGGAAGAATATCTTAGATTTGTGGGGTGGAAAGGATGGAGAAGGGAAGGGAGAGTTTATAGGTGCTGCTGGTTAAAGAAAGAAATATTAGTTAGGGCATCTGCATTCTGTTCCCCACTTAGTTGGTGGTGCATTTGGTGGCTTTAGGAAATAGCTTAACCTCTGATGCATCCATTTTAACTGTGCAAAGTGCCTGCCTAGCAGGGATATTGTGAAACATAATTAAGTAGGGCTAAATTCTGCCTTCAGATATGAGGGCACAACTCCTTCTGTTTTCAGTGATTATTGGCTTTACGAGAGCTGAATTTTAGGCTCTTAATAAATAACTTTTCATTGTAGTAGCACCTAGGAGCCCAGGTCATGGATCAGGATCTCATAGTGCTGGGCACTATACAAATTTTTATTAAGCACACTTTGTAAATTATTTCACCGTTGTCCGCAGATAGATGGCATATAGCAGATTTTATTTTTAGATCAGTATAAAAATCCAATCAAGCTAATTTGTATTTCATTTATTAGTTACTTAGCTTCTGGAACGGTGGCTTAATAAAATGTTAAATGACAAAATCTTCATATCACAGAAATTAGAGATGGAACAGACCTTTTTGCTAACCAGAACTTCCAATCTGAGCTAGTGGGCTCCCCCCACCAGATTATAGAGCTATCCAGTAAAAATGTTCTTTGACACTGCAGGAAGCCTTCTTTTTGGATCACAAGGGAACTCTTTAGTAAAGTGCTTCAACAGATGCTTAAATAGAACAGAACTGTTCCTGTTTTCAACTCCAAGGGTCACATTAGTGCAGGCCCTGTGCAAGGATTTGAGTGTTTCTACTTGCATCCACTTCCTAATTCGCTTACAATGACTGCCACTAATGAGAGAATGTGACAGGGCAGATATAAGTGAATGTCTAAAAGAGGCCAAGAGATTGGATTAAATGAGGGGAGAAATTTACTCTATGTCTTCCTTACATATGCACATTGCTAATCAGCCGGTACTTTTATCTAAATACGACTTTGTGAATTGGGACACAATGTCCAGATTTATAGATGAGTTGCCTGAGGATGCTGTGGAAGAGTTTAAGGCTTTTCTGGCAGAGAGCCCACTAGTGTCGAAGACATCACTGTAATCAGCCCTTGATATGGCGGACACCTCATCTAGGATTATGGCTTTAACTGTAACAATGAGGAGAGCTTCTTGGCTATGTTTTTGTTTTCTGAAAAGACTGATGAGACATTACATTCTTTTAAGGACTCCAGGGCCACTTTATGATCCTTTGGGGTTTATACCTCAACAGTTAAGACATCATTATGGGGATCAGCAGCAACAACAACAACAATTCCATTGGTACTCCCAACAGTATTTCAGGCAGACTGCTTACTCTTCAACACAACAGAATTTCTCCAAGAGGAAACACAAGTTGCACAGGAGAAGGCCCTCTTTTTTCCATCTTCAGTCGGCCAGCCCATAGTCCATCAACTAATGGCAAGCAGCCAATTTGACGCTCCCTTCAAGGGCAACAAACTAGTCACCAATCAAGGCTATTTCCCCTCCATTTGGGGACATGCTGTCCTACTTCCATAGGGCTTGGGATTCAATAACCTCAGACAAGTGGGTCTTAAGCACTGTGCAGTTGGGTTATACCATCCAAATTCTACCTGTTCCTCCTTCCTGTGGCTGGAATCACAATGACTGGTTTGCTGCTCTGAGTCTCCAAGATGCCTGTTCCCATCTGCCAATTTTCCCAAGCCACAGGAAGTTTCTGAGATTCCTAGTTGCGGGTCAGCATTAATAGTATACAGTTCCCCTTTGCCTTGACATCAGCCCCATCCATATTTACCATATGCATGGCGGTGATAGTAATCTATCTCAGGAGGAGGGGAATTCATCTCTTCCCATACCTAGATGATTGGTTAGTGAAGGGCAGATCTGAAGAATCAGTCCTCAAGCACACTGGATCTCTTTGGTTGACTAGAGTTGATTTTGAACAAAACAAAATCAGAAGACTGTCCCAAAAAAAAAAAAAAGTCAAAGCAAAACAGAAAATCAAGTTAATTATTGCCATCCTAGACTCTGAGTTCTAAGGCCTGTCTCCCGCATGAGCGGTTCTAGGCAATTTGAAGCCTGTGTCTGGACTTCCAGTCTCAGTCTTCAACCACGGTCCATGTATATCTGAAGTTATTAGGCCATATGCGTTTACCTAGTCCAGAATGCAAGATTGCATCTTGTTCTCGTCAGTCATGGTTGAAGTTGGTCTATCACCCGAGTTGTCAGTCATTGGACAGGCTTGTCGAAATGCCTGGACTCTCTACAGTGGTGGACAGAACAGATCAATATATGCTAGGGTATACCCTTTGCTTGTTCTCCACTGACCAGGACTGTAGTCACTGATGCCTCCATAATAGGTTGGAGAGCACATCTAGGAATATTGATGATTCAGGGTTTGTAGTCGGAACAGGAAGCATCCTTTCATATCAACATCCTGGAGTTTCGAGCCATTTACGGTGCGTGTTGATCCTTTTGGGATCAGATCAGGGCAGTGGTTCATAGAGTTACAACACCGTATTATGTGAACAAGTAGGGAGGAGCCCACTCCAACCAGCTTTGTCAGGAAGCAATGAAGTTTTGGCACTTTTGCATTAAGGAAGACATACCCACAGCTGCACAGTTACCAGGTGCTCAGAATTTGCTGGCTGATCAACTCAGCTGGAGTTTCTTCCAAAGTCATGAGTAGCTCTGAAGGACAGTGTGCTGGGGTCCATTTTCAAAGAATGGGGCATTCCAATGATTGACTTCTTTGCAATGAAAGACAATAAAAAATGTAGTTGATATTTTGCTTGCACACGGGTCTCAGTTTGGGCTCATTAACTGACACCTTCCATTTGAATTGGGGATCGGCCCTGATGTATGCTTTCTCCCCAGTCCCACTCATTCCTCAGGTGCTTCTCAAACTGAAGTTGGATCATGCCAAGGTGATACTCATTGCACCAGCTTGGCCAACACAACATTGGTTTTCCGACCTTCACAGTCCGTCTGACCTCCTAGCTCTCTCCCCCTCATTCCTGACCTGTTGATGCAACACCACAGCCAGTTATGGCATCCAGCATTGAGCAGTCTGCCTCTAATGGTGTGGATCCTGCATGGTTAGACTAGAAGGAAGAATGATGTTTGCAAGCATTGCAGTGAGTTCTATTTAATAGTAGAAAACTTTCTAATAGGTATACCAGTTTGGCGACTTGGAAGCATTTTTCAGTTTGGTCTTTGACTCAGGGAATTCAGCCAGTACTAGCATGTATTCAAGACATTTTAGATTACCTGTTAAATCTCAAATCCTCAGGTCTCTCTCAGCTCATTGAGGGTCCACCTGGTGCGATCTCAGCACACTGCCATTAGAGTCCTCTATTTGAGCTCCTAGCCACTTGCTCTCTGTCTCTTCTTTGCCAGAAAAAGAGCTTTTTTTTTTATCATCATATCTTCTGTGAGATTTAGTGAGCTTGTAGCCCTTAATGGTGGATTCTCCCTATACTCAGTTCTGCAAAAACAAGGTGTCCATGAGGCCACACCCTAAGTTCTTGTCTTAAGTGGAGATCTAGATCAGAACCAAACTTTGGAAGAGCATTTCTGCTGTCATTATTTAAGTAGATTCCAAGCCCCACCTCCATCGGTTACTACTTATGAGACACCTGAGTAGAATACACCGTTTCAACCAATTGAAGAGAAAAAAAGTCATCTGCCTGTACTGCAATTGTTGTTCTTCCAAATGTGGGTGCAGATGTGTATTCCACAACCCAACTTTTGTCCCTTCTGCACTGAAGTCTCAACTATTGTATATCATTGTATATCAATGATGAGGTAGAATGTAAAGAAATAAGAAGCGATGCAATGGATAAGACAGAGTCCGTCTGGGCAAAAATTACATTGGGGAAGAAAACTAGTAAAGCCTCTCCTACGATAGTGCTTGGGGTGTGCTATAGACCTCCGGGATCTAATTTGGATATGGATAGAGCCCTTTTTAATGTCTTTAATAAAGTAAATACTAATGGAAACTGCGTGATCATGGGAGACTTTAACTTCCCAGATATAGACTGGAGGACCAGTGCTAGTAATAATAATAGGGCTCAGATTTTCCTAGATGCGATAGCTGATGGATTCCTTCATCAAGTAGTTGCTGAACTGACTAGAGGGGATGCCATTTTAGATTTAATTTTGGTGAGTAGCAAGGACCTCATAGAAGAAATGGTTGTAGGGGACAATCTTGGCTCAAGTGATCATGAGCTAATTCAGTTCAAACTAAAGGGAAGGATTAACAAAAATAAATCTGCAAGTAGAGTTTTTGATTTCAAAAGGGCTGACTTTCAAAAATTAAGGAAATTAGTTAGGGAAGTGGATTGGACTGAAGAACTTATGGATCTAAAGGTAGAGGAGGCCTGGGATTACTTTAAATCAAAACTGCAGAAGCTATCGGAAGCCAGTATCCCAAGAAAGGGGAAAAAATTCATAGGCAGGAGTTGTAAACCAAGCTGGATGAGCAGGCATCTTAGAGAGGTGATTAAGAAGAAGCAGAAAGCATACAGGGAGTGGAAGATGGGAGGGATCAGCAAGGAAAGCTACCTAATTGAGGTCAGAACATGTAGGGATAAAGTGAGACAGGCTAAAAGTCGAGTAGAGTTGGACCTTGCAAAGAGAATTAAAACCAATAGTAAAAGGTTCTATAGCCATATAAATAAGAAGAAAACTAAGAAAGAAGAAGTGGGGCCGCTTAACACTGAGGATGGAGTGGAGGTTAAAGATAATCTAGGCATGGCCCAATATCTAAACAAATACTTTGCCTCAGTCTTTAATAAGGCAAAAGAGGATCTTAGGGATAATGGTAGCATGACAAAGGGGAAGGAGGATATAGAGGTAGATATTACCATATCAGAGGTAGAAGCGAAACTGAAACAGCTTAATGGGACTAAATCGGGGGGCCCAGATAATCTTCATCCAAGAATATTAAAGGAATTGGCACCTGAAATTGCAAGCCCATTAGCAAGAATTTTTAATGAATCTGTAAACTCAGGAGTAGTACCGAATGATTGGAGAATTGCTAATATAGTTCCTATTTTTAAGAAAGGAAAAAAAAGTGATCCGGGTAACTACAGGCCAGTTAGTTTGACATCTGTAGTATGCAAGGTCCTGGAAAAAATTTTGAAGGAGAAATTAGTTAAGGACATTGAAGTCAATGGTAAATGGGACAAAATACAACATGGTTTTACAAAAGGTAGATCGTGCCAAACCAACCTAATCTCCTTTTTTGAAAAAGTAACAGATTTTTTTAGATAAAGGAAATCCAGTGGATCTAATTTACCTAGATTTCAGTAAGGCATTTGATACCGTGCCACATGGGGAATTATTAGTTAAATTGGAGAAGATGGGGATCAATATGAACATCAAAAGGTGGATAAGGAATTGGTTAAAGGGGAGACTGCAACGGATCCTACTGAAAGGTGAACTGTCAGGTTGGAGGGAGGTTACCAGTGGAGTTCCTCAGGGATCGGTTTTGGGACCAATCTTATTTAATCTTTTTATTATTGACCTTGGCACAAAAAGTGGGAGTGTGCTAATAAAGTTTGCAGATGATACAAAGCTGGGAGGTATTGCCAATTCAGAGAAGGATCTGGATATTATACAGGAGGATCTGGATGACCTTGTAAACTGGAGTAATAGTAATAGGATGAAATTTAATAGTGAGAAGTGTAAGGTTATGCATTTAGGGATTAATAACAAGAATTTTAGTTATAAATTGGGGACGCATCAATTAGAAGTAACGGAAGAGGAGAAGGACCTTGGCGTATTGGTTGATCATAGGATGACTATGAGCTGCCAATGTGATATGGCTGTGAAAAAAGCTAATGTGGTTTTGAGATGCATCAGGAGAGACATTTCCAGTAGGGATAAGGAGGTTTTAGTACCGTTATACAAGGCACTGGTGAGACCTCACCTAGAATACTGTGTGCAGTTCTGGTCTCCCATGTTTAAAAAGGATGAATTCAAGCTGGAGCAGGTACAGAGAAGGGCTACTAGGATGATCCGAGGAATGGAAAACTTGTCTTATGAAAGGAGACTTAAGGAGCTTGGCTTGTTTAGCCTAACTAAAAGAAGGTTGAGGGGAGATATGATTGCTCTCTATAAATATATCAGAGGGATAAATACAGGAGAGGGAGAGGAATTATTTCAGCTCAGCACCAATGTGGACACAAGAACAAATGGGTATAAACTGGCCACCAGGAAGTTTAGACTTGAAATCAGACGAAGGTTTCTAACCATCAGAGGAGTGAAGTTTTAGAATAGCCTTCCAAGGGAAGCAGTGGGGGCAAAAGATCTATCTGGTTTTAAGATTCTACTTGATAAGTTTATGGAGGAGATGGTATGATGGGATAATGGGATTTTGGTAAGTAATTGATCTTTAAATATTCAGGGTAAATAGGCCAAATCCCCTGAGATGGGATATTAGATGGATGGGATCTGAGTTACCCAGGAAAGAATTTTCTGCAGTATGTGGCTGGTGAATCTTGCCCATATGCTCAGTGTTTAGCTGATTGCCATATTTGGGGTCGGGAAGGAATTTTCCTCCAGGGCAGATTGGAGAGGTCCTGGAGGTTTTTCGCCTTCCTCTGTAGCATGGGGCATGGTTGACTTGAGGGAGGCTTCTCTGCTCCTTCAAGTCTTTAAACCATGATTTAAGGACTTCAATAGCTCAGACATGGGTGAGGTTTTTCATAGGAGTGGGTGGGTGAGATTCTGTGGCCTGCACTGTGCAGGAGGTCGGACTAGATGATCAGAATGGTCCCTTCTGACCTTAGTATCTATGAATCTATTGACATTCAGTACGACAGAGGAGTCGAGGCAGTGCTGCCTTTAAATAGCTATGGGAGGGGCTATGGGGCCAGAGGGCACAACCATCACCCCAACGGGCAATGTAAAGCAAAATTCTCCCATTTCAGTGCAGTGGGCACGTGCACACCAAGTGGAATATATGTCTGCACCCACATTTTGCAGAACAACAGTTATGTTCAGGTAGGTAACTGTTTGATTCCCATCAATCTTGGAGTAGTAGGGCAACACCTTTAGTACTAAAATTTCCTTATTTTTTTGATTTACTGTTTCCTCACTTGTATACACAGGTTCTTTTAAACAATGCGGTTATCCCAAATGTTGTTTTCTACAAAAGTTTAACATGTTAAAAGTAATGCAAGTGATGGCAATGAAAGACGTTAAGTAGAAAAAACATATTTTTAAAAAGTCATCTCTTTTTAGTGTCTTATCCTGCTTTTTTTTTCCTTTCCTTTCTTTTTTTTTCTTTTTGAGATATAGAAAGGATCATTTTAAAATGGACAGTTCTGGAAAGCAAAATATCTGTAACTGCCTGGGTAAGATCCATATTGCAGGAGTCTGGTCCCTAACAATGTAGCAGCACAGCTGGCAAAAATCATAGAAAACTGTCCTCTAAAGCTAGGAGAGGATTACAGTCTGCAGAAAGCCCTTAAGGACTTGCTGTTTTCTCACTCGATCACAGAAACATTATAAAAGGTGAAGGGAACAAATCTGTCTTAAAACAGCTGTGCTTCTTTTGAAAGGAACATTCTGTCCTCTTGAAGTTACAGACATCCAGTGCTGTTTGTCAACAAGGCTTGCTCAAGTAGATATTGTCCCATCAGGGCTGATACATGCTGAGGTATGCTTTTACTCCTGCTTGTTGCTTTTGGTAAATATAACCAACCTAGGTGAATGAGTTGGCACTGAGGTTTTAAGGGACGTCCATTTCGCGCCCATTTGCTGAATCTCAAGAGATTCTATTATAACAAGGAGTGAACATTCAGATTCTGCTTTTGGAATGGCATACAGGCTGATGTGCTGTATAGCCAAGTCATTTGGCTGGCAGTTAGCAAGATTAATGGTATTTTTTAGGGCTATTAAGCGATTAAAAAAACTAATTGTGATTAATTGCACTGTTAATAATAGAATATCATTTATTTAAATATTTTTGGATGTTTTCTACGTTTTTAAATGTATTAATCATAGAATCATAGAATATCAGGGTTGGAAGGGATCTCAGGAGGTCATCTAGTCCAAACCCCTGCTCAAAGCAGGACCAGTCCCCAACTAAATCGTCCCAGCCACGGTTTTCTCAAACCTGACCTTAAAAACTTCTAAGGAAGGAGATTCCACCATCTCCCTAAGTAACGCATTCCAGTATTTCACCACCCTCTAGTGAAAAAGTTTTTCCTAATATCCAACCTAAACTTCCCCATTGCAACTTGAGATCATTACTCCTTGTTCTGTCATCTGCTACCACTGAGAACAGTCTAGATCCATCCTCTTTGGAACCCCCTTTCAGATAGTTGAAAGCAGCTATCAAATCCCCCCTCATTCTTCTCTTCCGCAGACTAAAAAATCCCAGTTCCCTCAGCCTCTCCTCATAAGTCATGTGTTCCAGTACCCTAATCATTTTTTGATTTCAATTACAACACAGAATACAGTGCTCACCTTATATTTATTTTTATTACAAATATTTACACTGTAAAAAACAAAAGAAATCGTATATTTCAATTCACTTAATACAAGTACTTTATAATGAAAATTGAACTTACAAATTTAGAATTATGTAAAAAAAAAAAACTGCATTCAAAAATAAAACAATGTAAAACTTTAGAACCTAGAAGTCCACTTAGTCCTACTTCAGCAATAACAAGTTTGGTTACAATTTGCAGGAGATAATGCTGCCCACGTCTTGTTTACAATGTCACCTGAAAGTGAGAACAGGCATTGGCATGGCACTGTTGTAGCCGGCATCGCAAGATATTTACATTCCAGATGCGCTAAAGATTCATATGTCCCTTCATGCTTCAAGCACCATTCCAGAATACATGCGTCCATGCTGATGACAGGTTCTGCTCGATAACGATCCAAAGCAGAGCGGACTGATGCATGTTCATTTCATCATCTGAGTCAGATGCCACCAGCAGAAGGTTGATTTTCTTTTTTGGTGGCTCAGGTTCTGTAGTTTCCACATTGGAGTGTTGCTCTTTTAAGACATCTGAAAGCATTCTCCACTCCTTGTCCCTTTCAGATTTTGGAAAGCGCTTCAGATTCTTAAACCTTGGGTCGAGTGCTGTATCTATCCTTAGAAATCTCACATTGGTACCTTCTTTGCGTTTTGCCAAATCTGCTTTGAAAGTGTTCTTAACATGACCTTGTGCTGGGTTATCACCCAAGGCTGCTATAACATGAAATATATGGCAGAATGCAGGTAAAACAGAACAGGAGGCATATTTAATGAGCTCAGTCACAAATTTAATTAATGCATTATTTTTTTTAATGAGCATCATCAGCATGGAAGCATGTCCTCTGGAATGGTGGCTGAATCATGAAGGGGCATATGAATGTTTAGCATATCTGGCATGTAAATACCTTGCAATGCTGGCTACAAAAGTGCCGTGCAAACGCCTGTTCTCATTTTCAGGTGATGTAAATAAGAAGCAATCAGCAGTATCTCCCATAAATGTAAAACAACTTTTTTGTCTTAGCAATTGGCTGAACAAGAAGTAGGACTGAGTGGACTTGTAGGCTCTAAAGTTTTACATTATTTTGTTTTTGAGTGCTGTTATGTAACACAAAAAAATCTACATTTGTAAGTTACACTTTCATGATAAAGAGATTGCACTATGGTACTTATATGGGGTGAATTGAAAAATCTTATTTCTTTTGTTGTTCATTTTTACAGTGCAAATATTTGTAATAAAAATAATATAAAGTGAGCACTTTACACTTTGTATTCTGTGTTGTAATAGAAGTCAATATATTTGAAAATGTAGAAAAACATCCAAAATATTTAATAAATTTCAATTGGTATTCTATTGTTTAACAGTATGATTAATCGTGATTAATTTTTTTAATTTCAGTTAAACTCTGAAACTTCAGAAGATTCCCCAAACGAGTGTCACTTCCTATTTATTTGTGCACTATATTGTTTAGCACAGTACAAAACATTGGAAGAAATGATAAAAGAAAATCAAAATACAGTATATGGCATATTTCACACTGCAATTTAAGATGTTCTACAGCAGAAGTCCTCAACCTTTTTCTTTCTGAGGCCTTCCTAACATGCTATAAAAAATCCACGGCCCACCTGTGCCACAACTGTTTTTCTGTATATCCATTATATTAAAAGCCGCCAGTGTTAGGGGGTAGCTCACAGGGCAGTTGCCCAGGGCCCCATGCTACAGGGGGTCCCGGAAAGCTAAGTTGGTCAGGCTTCAGCTTCAGCCCAGGGTGGTGGGGTTCAGGCTTCGGTTTTCTGCCCTGGGCACTCCGCAAGTCTAATGCTGGCCCCTCTCTGGTTTATTTTGGTGGACCCTCTGAAACGTCTCATGCCCCCCCAGTGGGGCTCCAGACCTCTGGTCACACACTCATATATCAGTCCTTTGAACTTGGGTACTTTTGCTTACTAATATACCATTTTGTTCTAGGCTTTTATGTTCCTTAATTTTGTACAGTGCTTAGGAACCACAAATGTATACATTTAATATTGATGCCAACTCTTGTGATTTTATCAGAAGTCATATGGTAGTTGGTGTTTCTCTGATGTCCCAAGCTCCTAGAATCATCTGACTAAGTAAGAATCTTAGTTTTCATTTAAAAGGAAGTTTATAACCCTCACAAATGTGGAACAAAACTGGAAAATGTGAACCCTAAAGACTCAATCATAAGAAAGTAAATAAAAAACCTAAAAGCTGTTTGGTTTCTTTTAATCTCATTTATATACAAAAATTGGTATGCTTGTGGTTGGCAATCCTGTAAATTATATAAAATCCTAATATAGCTAGGTCATAGGGGGTGGTTCAGACTTTGAACTGCGTGTGGATATTTTATATAACAAGCACTAGTAGAATAAAAATGTTAAACAAGAATCTGAACAAATGGACATCCCTTTTAAGCAATGAATTTCTAGCACCTGAAATACCCACACAAAGTTGGTGAGAACATTAAGCAAAAGTCTTCACTGAAGAGCTATTATGTGTTCAATGAAGGAACTTTATTATATTCATATATCATCTTAAGGGTGCTTAAGAGTACTGCAGGCTTTAATTTAGGTTCTGAGGTTTTGGTTGCAGGTTTGAGGGATAGAGCTTCTTGATGCTAAATGTACAAGTTCAAGTTTTCTTTTTCTTGAGTGGGTCCTACATGTGAACAAATGTGGCCAAACAATATAGGAAGATAAAAGGCAGGTTTTAGCTATATGTCATTGATTCTTTTAAGATAGACTGACTTTCTTCTGTTCAGAGAAAGCTGTTTAATCTTTCACAAGATGGATTAGGTTTCTTTTCTTAAATGCATCCGATGAAGTGAGCTGTAGCTCACGAAAGCTTATGCTCTAATAAATGTGTTAGTCTCTAAGGTGCCACAAGTACTCCTTTTCTTTTTGCGAATACAGACTAACACGGCTGCTACTCTGAAACCTTTTCTTAAAGAATGGATCAAGACGTGGCATGAATGTGCATACACTAATGGATCATCAGTGTACTTGTACACCAAAGGGAAATGTGCCAAGAAACTCCTTACTGTTATGGAGTAGTTGGTAATGTTGTGCCTCTTGGAGATTGAATGTGAACAGTAGTCTGCTTGGCATCACTATATCATTTAGAGAAGTGGAAGAATTTAGCAGGATATAGTCCCTTAGATTAAATTTTTTTAAAAGAATCAAAGTATTTGGACCAGTAAGGACTTGAATAATTGCTTTTAGGTAGAGACCAGGGTGAAATTCTGGTCCCACTGAAGTGGAGGAGAGTTTGCCAGTGACTTCAAGAGAGCCACAATTTAACTTCTGGTCCTTCTTAAATGTCTAATCGTTTCTTTTGTCCACAAAATTGATTTACCTGATGCAGACGGAGGTCTGTTTTTTGTTCTCTGTGATCATTTGATTTTTCTTTTAAATTTATTTTGAAGGGGAGTTGCCTTTAAAATTTATTTTCAACCATTGTTAAAACAGCTTCTGCTTGCTTCTTATAGGAAAATGTCTAGTGTTCTTATGTACTACTGACAAAAGATGAAAAATGTAAGAAGTACAGTATCCTTTTTGCTATCTTTTCTCTATGTAGTTTTACTGTATCATTTTAGTTAAGTAAATGTCTGTTTATATTGTTGATGTAAAACCTCTCAATCTCCATGGACTGTTGGAGGTTTGAAGCTTTATGGATCAGTGCAGACATTCCCCTTTCTGAGGGAGAAAACCAAACATGCTCAGTAGCGGCCCTTCTCACCAACTGACTAGTGGTATTGGTGGATTCCTTTCGTTGTTCTTTCTTGGGAGAAGAGTGGACACACTATCTGTTACAGTCTGCAAAAAGAAAAGGAGTACTTGTGGCACCGTAGAAACTAACAAATTTATTTGATTTATTTTAATTTTATTTATTTATTTATTTATTTGTAGCTCACGAAAGCTTATGCTCAAATAAATTTGTTAGTTTCTAAGGTGCCACAAGTACTCCTTTTCTTTTTGTGAATACAGACTTAACACGGCTGCTACTGTGAAACCTGTGACAGTCTGGGGTCCTTCAACAAGTGTAAGGTATCCTTCGAGTATTCACAGTCAGGACTGTATTTTAATGTCCATCTATGGAGATTTAAGCACAGGAACCCTCATTAATGTCAATAATAGATTAGAAACATGCACCTTTGTACATGAATCCAAAAATGCACCCTACAGTTCATAGTTTGCTAGACTGTTCATTATTGCCTCAAAACCTGTGTTAACATACTTCTGTACAGTTGTGTTATCTAGCTCAGCATGGAAAGTCTAGTTCTTCCATTACCATTTTAGGGCAGATTATGAAATTACAAGAGGGTAATGTTGCCTTGACAGAATTATGAAGACAAATTCGGTAATTCCAGCTGGTACTGAATGCAGCTCCCCACCTCCTTACCAGTAGTTCCTGCAGGAAGCACATTACACCTGCATTGCAGAGACTCTACTGGCTTCCGTCTCATGGAAGTCAGGGTGTTGGCATTGATCTATAACGCTCTCTTTACTGTTTGTATTCTGTGTATCTCAGAAAGATCCTCTCCTCTTAGTTTTTAACCCAGAGGTTGTGATGACACGCTCAAGATGACAAGCTCTAGAAATAATAATTTGGGGGCTGGGAAGATGAAGTTCACAGTGGAAATTCCCCAGACTCTTTTGGTCTGACACAGGTTTTGACCTTTACAGCATGTTGCAAACCCTGTTTCTTTATTGTAGGCTTTTTTTCAGGGCTGAGTAAGGATGAGTAGATTCAGATTAGGTTAAACTTGACTTTTGTTTTGTACGGGGTTTTTAAAGACTGCATTGTGTGTACGTCTGGAGCGTCAGGTTAAGTGTGTTTTATAAATCAAAATGTATAAAGAAGCTCTGTGCATGGAAGGGGATTTAATAGTCTCAGTCATTGATATCTGGTTTGTAAAAAGATAATAGGGTGACTGACAATCAGCAAGAAAATGCGTTTTAAAGAACATTTAAATAGAAGTTTCCTTAGTAAGAAGAGAGCTGTCTAGTAAATAGATTACTATGGAAGTGTTTAGACTGTAGTCAGATAAAATCAAATTATTAAAAAAAATTATTGCCAAAAAGGGACATAAGTTTGTGTTTTTGTGCTTATAAATCTGAACATTCAGAAGTAGGAGGAGCAGAAACTTTACCACTAGCTGAATTTAACAGCCTCGTCTCCCCTTGAAAAAGCTTCATCACAAATTTAAAAAAAAAAAAAAACTTCCTTGAGCAGTCAGAAAAAAATCATCCTTAAAATAGGAAAAAAATGTAAATGATCATTTGAAAGAACATAGAAGTTTCACTAAAATAAGGGGGATAATGCAGATAGCATATTTAAACAAAACCTGCATGAAGTTCAGGAAGAACAGAATCTGAAAGGGATTCTTCAGAAGTTCTATTTTTGTTCTTTATAGTTTTTTATCACATTCATCACCCTACTTAGCCCAATCAAATTATTTTTCTCAATTGAATTGTTTAAAAGTGGCTGTTTGTCATAAAAATAAAAAATGTGCATTTCTCTCCCTGATCAACTACAGAAAGTTTTGACAAGAAAAAGAACTAATTCCCTTCTCCCTGAAGAGAAAATACCCTGATTGACAAGTCAAAGATTTACTTCTGTGCATCTGAATAGACTTTGCAAGATCACAAATATTGTATATTTTGTCATAATTTTAAGGTGTCTTTGTGACTCCAGATTACCTTCATGCTCCTTTTCTTATTTGTTGCCTTCCAATTTGTGCTTAATATGGGTTTTAGAAAGATGGGATGAGTCAGATGGAGGGGCCCAGACATTATTTCAAATGCGTTCTGAAAAACTTTAGAACACAGAATAGCATTTCAAACTTCTGACCCAATGCTTTCTAATGCTAAAAAGTATCTGAAGATGCCTATCACTATGGAATGTAAGAGCATATGCACCAAGTCCTTCAACTTTTTCTGGTAGCTCTGGTGTTCTCACAATTATTCTTCATAGAGTTCTATTTAACAATGAATTGATAAGGACTCCACTAACGGACTTCATACTTCGCTCTGGTCTTGCATCCAGTCTCTTGTGAAATCTTCAACATCATCTACTCTCTTTTCTAAAGCATCAGTTTTAGATGAGTGAGGGTGATTGAAGGTCATGATTCCAGAAAAATTTGCATTTTGTGGGGTGTTTGATATCCTCTTTAAGGAGGTTTGAGGAGGGGATAGATGTCTGCTGAGCAAACAGCATCTCAAACAGCTGCAACCAATGGAGATTGAGGTAGATGACCAGAACTAAAAGTCCTTCTTTTTTCATATCCTCTGCTTTAGAAATCTCCACTGTATAAGAACCTGAGACTCCATTAGACTCCTCATCTCTGTTGGTTTCTTTAGGAAGACCAGTAAACCAGTAGTTGCTTAGGCATCTGTTAACTGTCCTCCCTCCCTCCTCCCCTCATGCACACACTCTTACTGTTGTGACGTCATACAAAATCTCCCCTCCCCCCCCACCAACACCCTCACAGATATTCTGATAACATCTCTTTGTAGTCTTTCCAGTCCTTAGTGAGCATACTGTTATTGTAAGCCAATCAGTCTCATTTAATTTTTCATAGTTCCTTCTGGACACACTTCTGAAGAGAAAACTTATTTTTATTGTTCTTAGAGAACCTCAGTTTCAACAAGTTAATAAGAAATTCTAAGGTACCAGTGCCTATCCAGCTGTCTCATGAGCTATAGATTGTATATACCCCTTATGGTAGTTTCTCACCAAGTTCCCATGAGCTTTTGAAGATTTAATTATAAACTGACTAAAATAGATGTCTTTGATAACTGGTGACCTATTTTAAATTGACAGCCTTTGTGAAGAATATTTTTTGGTATAAGAATGGCATCTGAAAAAGCCCTTCTTTCTGCAGCCTTTTAAAAGGATGTTTAATAATGACTAATGCAGTCAGTACTTGACCCTTTGTCTTATAACAAAGTATTTGGGTTTATTGCTATGCCTAAATTGGATTTGTGTTTATAAATGTACAATGTTCAGTATCACTTGGATCAAACAATTTTACATGTGTAAGCAGCTGCAAATTATATATGCAAATTTTTATAGGAGTCATCAAAAGAATAATTGCACTCCAAGGTGCAAAATTAAATGTTGCATTGTTGTCCTACAATTTTCATATTCACTTATATGGTATCTTCCTGTAAAGAACAAACCAGAAAAACCTACCCTTTCTGAAGCTGTGTTTTCTGTCTGCAAATTTACTTTGCTTGGTGCTATCCGAGCTGCTCTGTCTTCTCTCACCTATGGCCTGATCCATGAATTAGTCATGTATGTTAGTGATATTGTGTCACCTGCTACTTAGCAAGTGTGGAAGCTTTGTTTCCTGGATGTTGTCAGATATGTCAGTTGTACCATAAATGTAAGAGATAATCTTATAAAATTAAGGTTGTTTCTCTTTGTTTTCAAACTTGCAGGACCAGATCATGTGGTGTAAATGAGTGCAGCTCTCTTGACGGCAGTGGAACTGCACTGATTTACTGAGGATCTGGACCTTCCTTTTTAATGTCTTTCATGTGTGTACTTGGGGTCAAAATTCTGGAATCCCTCCTTCTGCCAGGAAGGCATAGTCTCAGATATGTGTGTAGCCACTACTCATGTCCCAATGCATATTAGCTAGGAGAGGGAACTGGCTGTCTGATAATAGGCAGGTCTACCCTTTCTTCTTGCTACCCTCCTTCTACTCTTCCCATCTTACCGCTGGATGGAGAATTTGAGGGAGAACCTTCACATGTCTATCAAACCTAACTACTGGAGCCAGCAGCCTGGGGACTCACCCAGAGTGAATGGTGGCTCAGGGGATTGGGAATGGCTTTTCACCTCTGGACCCCCAACTGAAACGATTCCTGGATGATAAAGTAGCTACCATCTACCATCTAATGGCTATTTGGCCTGCACGAAATGAGTTGGTGGTGTCAGTCCAGCATGGAGTAGGCAAGTGTCCACAGTACAGTTGCCTCATTGTTGACTGTCTCAATGAGAACCTGTGGGTTGAGTGGACATAGAAATGGAATGATGATCTTATCCCTGCAGCTGAAGATGGAGGCGTATTAGCAGAGAGTGTGGGGAAGCTTTCACTGTCATTGAACCCTTTGTGCCCATACCATGGATAAGCAGAGAATTTCAGAAATCTGGCTAAAGCTACCGCTTATTTAGCGTGAACAATCCAGACTCTTTACCTCATCAGTATTTATAACCTCACCTTTTTTTCTTTCTCTACCCACAGAGTCATTGGTTTCCTTGAAGCTTTTGTGTGCATAAAGTTTGGTCAAGAGCTCTTCTCCAAAACACAAATATTGTATGTTGTGTTTTGGCTTCTTTGTGTGGTAAGTGAGACTTCTCGCTCATGAAACACCATGCCCAGCAATGCCTTGAGGCCTCGATCCTGCAAACCTTATGTACCTGAGTAGTTTGTACATATACAAGAACTCCTGCTGAATTCAGTAAGTAAGGACTTCTTAACCCAGTAAGAGTTGCAGATGTGAGCCCTAATACTTAGAAAATTGTTGATGCTACTATGAATTTGTAAATACTCTTTCTTTAATAAACAAATTGGATTTACTAATATTCTCAGAAACAAAGGGCCAAACTCTCTCAAATGGAGTAGCTGCATTGACTCAGTGCAATTAAACCAGTAGAGATCTTGGCCCAAAGTTCTGTAAAATTCTGGTCCTGCTTTGAGCAGGGGGTTGGACTAGATGACCTCCTGAGGTCCCTTCTAACCCTGATATTCTATGATTCTATAAACATTTTTATGTTGTTTTTTCCACCCTCTTGTAGGCTGTTACGACTTTCCTGTGTTTATATGGAATGGTTTGGTATGCGGAGTATTATGGCCACCGAGAAAAGGTACTTTGGTGGGGACTCAGTTTTTATTTTAAGCCAAAATTAAACTGCAACAAAGCCATGTTGTTATAAAGTTCTTGTAAAGAGAATTCTGACACAGGAATCAATGGTGTGATCCAGAGTCCTATGAAGTGAGTTGGAAACACTTCCATTGAAGTCGGTTGGCTTTGGAGTGAGCCCGAAGTGTGGTGTTGTCTCCAAGGAGCACTGTAATCCTAGCTATATGAAATAGGGCTGGAACTTTATCAAAGACTGGAATAATAAATAACTAATGTCTCCACTGTCTATGTGAAAAAATCAGAAGAATATGAAAAATATTGAGAAAAGCTTTGTTAAAGGACAGACCACCTTGGAGCTGTTGCTTTATTGCCATTTTACGGTCCCATTGTTGTATCAGCTATTTGTGCTTGATAATGAGATGGAGAAAGGCCTTTACTTCCATTAGCATTTTCGTCAGAATTCTTGCTGCAGTTTTAATGCTACGAATCCTAACCGAAAATGTAGCGGAGAGGAGAAGTAGAGATTGACTCAGCCGCCCCATGATGTGTGTCCTCCTTGTCTTTACAGACCTTGTCGGAAAGCGAGGACAGCCCATACAGCCCAGATGCCTCATGGCTTCATTCTAAATTCACTAAAGGTACTGCTGCTTTGCATGCGTGTTTTCAGTGTCGAATCACTGGGAATACAGCTCAGGCCTAATAAATGTAGCTTGAGAAACCTGCAGTAGAGGTTATTTGATTTACTTTCTGACCCTCTCAATTCAAGTGCATATAGAAATAAGCTGCAAAAGCCACTTTTATTTTTCCCCACTGATTTTCTTTTCGTTCATTAGAATGTGATTCAATTTTTAATGGAACAAATGGCTCCTCCACCTGTTGCTGTTCCATTCCTTCCTGACAGTGAATATTTGAGATTGGAGAATTTCACAACCTTGTTGGGCAGGTTTTCTCACTAAACATCCCCTGTATGGCTTCAAGTGAACAATGTGAAATGTGCTTTTATGCCTGCTTATTAGTGAGCAGGCAGGTATGTGCCCAGGAGCTTATGTTCCTCCTGACACTTACTAAGGGCTTGACTACATGAACATTTAGTTCATGGCAAGTTGGGGTGCCAGTCTACCCTGCACTAGCCTGCCACAGACTAGCTGTCTGTGTGGACCCTATTGATGTGCATTTTGTTTCAAAGAGAACTAGATCAAAAGTGCATTAGTTAAGTAACAAACTTAATGCAGTTCAGCAGGGTCCACATGGATAGTAAGTCAGCCACTTTTTATTGCAATGACAGGCAAGTAGGCAGCCTGTTTTCTCCCTCTTACACTTTCGTGAGGACTTTCCTGTGGAAAAGGGACAAGATTAGCATCTGGAAACTACCATTCAGAGGTTACACTCCACGTGTATTTACAACGTTAAAACAATATTTTCTTTTCATTGTAACTTCCTGGAGTCCTGACACTTGAAGCACTTACATGTGTTTTTCTTCAGTTGCATACACAGATTTCCTAGGTTGCCTGTATTGATTTCTTTTTGGTTTGTTATTTAAACAAGCGTATTGATTTCTTTAAAAAATACATACATTAAAATAGATTTTTCAAGCATAGAAAAAGAAAAATTCTAAATGTTGGTCTAAAAACTTTGACCGTGTCCCCTGACTTCATCAGAGTTATCTGCTCAATAGCAAATTTTCTGCTAAGGTGTGCACAAGGTTAATGCCAGTGTATATTAATCATCATCAGACCTCTCCACCTGCACAGGCCCAATGTGTGTGACAAAGATCCAAAATGAGAGATACTAAACAATTATTCATGCAGGAAACTTGGTGATGTGAGGATTCGTTCCATAATTCTCTTCAACGTCAGGTTCATGGTTCTTAATTTCTAAATGTCAATAATTATCAACAGTATGAGGGAGATGGCAAATTAAAATGAGTGACATCAGTGTAAATGAGGGACACTTCTGCATCACATTTTAATTTGTTAAATTTTTGAAGTTGCCTTGCAGACGCTGACAGAATAAATGTTTTAATTGGGCCACTAGATGGAGTGCTAGTATCAAACAAATAGTTTCAGCCTGAAATAATTAGTTTAAATGTTACATATCTAGGAAACCTTAAAAACTAAACCAGTGAAGAATTGCTTTCAACAGTCAGCTCCAAATCTTAAATGAATTTTGATTTCTTTGTAGGTACTGAAGATAGTCAACCAAAACATTCAGGCAACATCGAGAGCCATTCATCTAGAAGAAGGAATCGTCATTCCAAAACAAAAGTAACCAATGGAATTGGCAAGAAATAAGATCAGTCTCTAAAGATATTCCAGAGTGTGCCTAGACATGAGAAGGAAAACTGGACCTGGTTCTGAATTCCCTGTTAGAAGGTTAATAAGAAAACAGGTGGAAGATGGGGGGAAATGTTTGCAGCAACTGAAGGGTCTAGTACCTTTTAAGATGTAGCCATCAGTGTATTGCAGATCATTGCCTGTTGCCATGTGCCATTCACTGACATAAATCTAATTTCTTCAGCACCTGGCATTCAGAAACAAGTAGTAGTATGTTGAAAGGAAAAATAGTTTGCTCTTGGCAGGTATGTAAAGGTGTATGTTCAGGTATTCCGATTTGCATTTTTAATATCTTTGTTAGTTGAGAACATTAACCCAAAGGCTAATGGACGATGACCAGATGTTTGGGGGGGGTTGTTTGATTTAGGGGAGGGGAACGCCAGGAGATTGGTTGGCTGTTTTTGTGTCTTTGTTTTGATTAGTTTCTTTGTTTGAAACATACGCAATCTTTGATTAAAGTCAGACAACTAAACTTTTCCATACTAATGGTTCTTTTTATTTTAAGTATTTTAAAAAAATTCCATATTTCTATCCAATTGCTCATTTTTATTTAATGACACACTCTCCACTCGGTGGCAGGATTTTACCAACTGGGGTATGTGTCCAGGTTTCTTAGAAAGATTGCAGAGTTAATTTCAAATGTTTTCTTGTTTCTAATTCTGTTCCCTATCCCGTTTGTTAAAGCCTAGTACCAGTGCATATATGAAACCTGTTACACAGTAGTGAGGGCTGTACCTGTTGACTCCAGGGGCAGATGTAGTATTGTTCAGTTTACACACACCTCCCCCCGCACATTTACCACTATGTATTTGCTGCCCATTAGCTGCACGTAGTGTTGTGTACAATACTAGTAGGCATTATTCTTTCAGTTGCATCATACTTTGTAAAATACTTGCCCCTTGCTTTGCCTCAAGTTTTAAATAAGATTCATGTTAAAGGCAGCTTGAGGGCTTTTGGTACTGCCCAGTCTGGTGATAGGGCAGCTTCTTCACGAAGTACTGCAGCTCACTTTTTTGTAAGTTTACAATCATTCGTAAAGATTCATTGTGTTGCTGAGAGTAGAAGGTGTCGCACAATATTATTGTGTTTATACAGTGTTTTCCTATTTCCTAACATGCTAGCAAACAGCAAATAAACCACATATTTGAAACATCCATCCTAATTATGATCTCAAAGTGGGTGATTCCCTCAAACTGCAGCTAGCATAATGATTGTTCTTTAAGTAAACCTGCGATATCAGTCAGTTCCTGTTCTAAGTTATCAGAATTTTTTTGTGTGTGTGCGCGCGCGCCAACTGGGTTGTGGGGCCTATAACCCTAGAGAACTCAGCAAAGCAGACAGGTTAAGACAAATAAATAACATCCATGAGTCACTAGTCCTTGTAATAACTAAGATTTAATTTCTGCAAAATGTTACTGTGATTTGCCACAAGTTATGTACTATAAAATGCTGTAAAGACTATCATACAAGTGTGTGATACTGTAAATAGGAAAAACATCCTATGTGTATTCCATGATGACCTATGTGCCACAGATTATCAACATTTTGAACACACTTACGCTGCTGCCTAATTCATTGGAAGCCCTTTTAAATTTTCTTCAGTCCAACACAAATGTACAACTTAAGAACTAAATTGTACTGAAGGCTGCTATATCATTTTTCTGCAACTATGTTGAATTTTATAGGAAAAATGGTCTGGAAGACTTTTTTGGATTTTTCTACAAAAATTCTTTTTTCATTTATATTACCAATGCTGTGGTCTGTGGCATCTCCATTTTTTCTTAGCATGCTGCTTATTGTTGAATGTATTTGCAAGTTTCTTTGGCTATTTGAATTTGTTACTTTTATATTTCGTTTGTTTATAATTCAGTCACTGGAAGACTGAGGGTGGCATTGTGAATTGTTTTTCCTATTGATTCAATACCAAAGCATGAAGTTGAAGTTTAACATTTGAAGTTGAAGTTTAATATTTACATTTTGTATTTCAGATGTATAATTTTTATTTTAAAGGACATAGTTTTTCAAAGATAAGAGCCTGTTTTGTACTTGCAAAATATGTGCATACCTGCATTGTACATATAAAACACACTATGGCTTGTGTAAACTGGGGCTTATGTGTACTGTTATCCATTTCCCACACACAGTGGGTATATGCGAATGATTTGCAAGTGCAGAATTGGTGCTCATGTTTGTGAATTGGACCCTAAAAATTTTAAAAAGAAAATCTGAAGAAAGTTAAAGGTTCATCTGTTGAAGGTTCTGACTTCTGAATTCTGTTACAGTAGCACAGGTTTGACCAGTAAAACATAGGTCAGGACCTTCAACTCATAATGCCTATGGAAAAGGAATGTGCAGAAAAAACATTTTTCACGTTTCCCCTAGTGTGTTTTTTGTTTTTACTTTTTTGAAAATTAAAGGGAGGGTTGGGGATGCAGCAGGGGAATTAAGTAGAGTCTTTTACGCAGTTTGAAAAATGGCACCTTCTGCACTCCGCCAGCAATCCTGGCTGAGATTGACAAGTGTTCTGACAATTAATCTGCTGGCTGACAAGTGCTATTTCCACGGCAATGGGCCTTGCATTGGCACAAATAGGATGGTGCTTTTGATCACTGCTGTAAATCTGAAGTAATTATCATTTCCCCCCTTATCGCTGTACTCCACATACAGTTCATGTGCAATGGCCAGTGAGAATGATGAATAACTTGAGCTGTTATATTAACTAATTTCCTTGTATCAAGAATTCTGCTGCTTGAATAGTCATTGTTACTGTTACAAATGCACTGTCCCTTTTTTACCCATTCTTTGTCCTTCCATGTCTTCTCATCTTGCCTTCCTTTTATTCTTTTCTCTCTGCTATTATTCTGTCCTCCAGTTTTAAAACAAGCTATTCCCTGCCATTGAAAGGTCTGAATTTGCCCTCCAGAGACGTTACTCAATGTCAGTAATTGAAGGGGAGCTAATTCAGTCCAGCATGGCATAAGCAGAGGATAGTGGCAACACTTTACAACACTGAGTGGATTTAATAGCAGTAGACAGTTTTCAGGATGGGGAATGCTGGGAGGGTATAAAATGAAACAGAAGCCACCAAAAGTGAACCTCACTACCAGCTGCCAGTATTAAAGCTGGATGGAGAGCTGTGTAAATCAAACACGGAGGAGCTTGATTTCTGTTGTTCTTTTGTTACTCGGCTGTGAAGAAAATAGTTTGCTGTTTCATCTATTAAAGCCTTGGTATTTACTACATTATTACAAGATAGTGTGATAATGTAGTAAATGATGCGTCTGGATAGTGAATACAAACAATATGTGCCAATACCAATTACCATGTATTTAACATTGTTTTCAATAGAATTGCTCTGTACTGATTGCGAAGTATCGTATTTTGCAGTAGTTCAGTAAAACAACTCATGTCACCACTATGTGTTTGTCATCTATATACAACAGGACACAGCAGGTGATCACTTGTTGGAAGCTGTTATTTTTTATACTCCTAGTTGCAGGCTGACACATTCATCCACTTCCATCACAGAACCGAGGCTAAAGCACTCTCAGGTCTCACTGCAATCTGCTATTTGGGAGGAGAGCAGACTTTTAAAATACATCAGTAATATCAGAGCTTTCTCTTGTTTCTGATGCTACTTCTCAGGTTTCTAGCAGGCAGAATACGTCTGTTCTAGTAAACCTAGCTATTCATTTTGCATTTTGGATATGTTACTTTTTTATTGCAGACCACAAAGATATGGAAGAAGTGATTTGTCACATAGTGGCTTTGATTGCAGACCTGTTAAGGTGAACAGAAAGTTTCTCATAGAGGAACCGGAAGACACAGGTTATTAGAAGGTGGGCTTATGCTCATACCTCCATCAGTAAAGTACAATAGCAACATTTGTATAACAGGAATACTTAGGCTTAGTTTTCACAGCTGATGTAGTTGCTGCAGCAGCACTATTCTTATACTGTATAAAAACTGGGTGTTAAATGTAGCTATTTACTATTGAAATATGCTAAAAGCACCAGGCAGCACAGTGTCTAGACACGACAGGCACAAATTGAGGCCTATGTTCTATCATGAGAAGCTTTCTGAAAGACATACTCGTAATGCTGATACTCATTGCCTGCAAAACCATGGCCTGTTTTACATGTGAGGTACAGGACTTGTAATTTACAACCAGCTATGTGTACTGCTGCGTCTGGATAGTGAATACAAACAATACACACAGTTATGCAGCTCTGCTTGTTTATATCTTTTCTCAGGAACAGGAGAGGTTTTAAATGTGAAAAGTAGTAGAAAAGCAAAAAGAGTTGTATTATATATGACAATACAACTCTTTTTGCTTTTCTACTACTTTTCACATTTCCTTCTTTTTAGCATATATATCTTCTTTGCCAGAGGTTGTTGTGAAGGCCAAGACTATAACAGGGTTCAAAAAGAACTAGATAAATTTACGGAGGATAGATCCATCAGTGGCTGTTAGCCAGGATGGGCATTGATAGTGTCCCTAGCCTGTGTTTGCCAGAAGCTGGATATGGGTGCCGGGATGGATCACTTGATGATTACCTATTCTGTTCATTCCCCCTGAAGCACCTGGCATTGGCCACTATTGGAAGACACTGAGCTAGGTGGACCATTCTTATGCTTCTATGATAAGTTAATCACATGCCAGGAAGGCCTCAAAGCGCCTCCCCTGAAAGATTTCAAAACATAAAACCTCTCAATTCCCAGAAAAATGGGTAATGTATGTCATTGATTTCAGAGGGAGGAGGATTTGGCCCTTATTGAATAATCTCTGGAACAATGGACATTTTAGCTTATCCTTTCCATTTTCACAGCTCGTACTGAAGACTGATTCTATATTTTACAGGCACATTCACTGGAAACTGGAGAGGAATGATTCTTCCATTCCCTTCTTGAAAGCCGTGAACTGTAGTGAGCTTAGCTCTGTTTTGTTTACATAGTTGCACTGGTATTTTCACTGTTCTTCATATGTGGGTTCATTACTGACAACTGGATTCATCCTCATTAGAATTTATGTAAGAAATCCTGAATTTCCTCATCCTTTAAAAAATTTATGGTTTATTGTACAATGTGGTTCTATTTTGAACTCTGAGTTAGTGGTATGGACTTAGAAAGCGTTTCAGGATCCCTTTGTCATAGCCCTGGTCTACACTAGGCGTTGAGGTCGAATTTAGCAGCGTTAAATTGATTTAACCCTGCACCCGTCCACATGACGAAGCCCTTTTTTTCGACTTAAAGGGCTCTTAAAATCGATTTCCTTACTCCACTCCCCAACAAGAGGATTAGCGCTGAAATCTATTTTGCTGGGTCGAATTTGGGGTACTGTGGACACAATTAGATGGTATTGGCCTCCAGGAGCTATCCCAGAGTGCTCCATTGTGACCTCTCTGGACAGCATTCTCAACTCAGATGCACTGACCAGGTAGACAGGAAAAGGCCCGGGAACTTTTGAATTTCAGTTTCCTATTTGGCCAGTGTGGCAAGCTGCAGGTGACCATGCAGAGCTCATCAGCACAGGTGACCATGATGGAGTCCCAGAATCGCAAAAGAGCTCCAGCATGGACCGAACGGGAGGTACAGGATCTGATCGCTGTATGCGTAGAGGAATCCGTGCTATCAGAAATACGTTCCAGTTTTCAAAATGCCAAAACATTTGTGAAAATCTCCCAGGGCATGAAGGACAGAGGCCATAACAAGGACCCGAAGCAGTGCCGCGTGAAACTTAAGGAGCTGAGGCAAGCCTACCAGAAAACCAGAGAGGCGAACGGCCGCTCCAGGTCAGAGCCCCAAACATGCCGCTTCTATGATGAGCTTCATGCCATTTTAGGGGGTTCAGCCACCACTACCACAGCCCTGTTGTTTGACTCCTTCAGTGGAGATGGAGGCAACACGGAAACAGGTTTTGGGGATGAGGAAGACGATGAGGAGGAGGCTGTAGATAGCTCACAGCAAACAAGTGGAGAAACCGGTTTTCCCGATAGCCAAGAACTGTTTCTCACCCTGGACCTGGAGCCAGGATCCCCTGAACCCACCCAAGGCTGCCTCCCGGACCCACCAGGCGGAGAAGGGACCTCTGGTGAGTGTACCTTTTAAAATACTATAAAAGGTTTAAAAGCCAGCAAGTTTAACGATTAATTTGCCCTGGCATTCGTGGCTCTCCTGGATATACTCCCAAAGCCGTTGCAAAAGGTTCTGGGGAGGGCAGCCTTATTCCATCCACCATGGTAGGACACTTCACCGCTCCAGACCAGTAGCACGTATTCGGGAATCATTGTAGAACAAAGCATTGCAGTGTATGTTTGCTGGCATTCAAACAACATCCGTTCTTTATCTCTCTGTGTTATCCTCAGGAGAGCGATATCATTCATAGTCACCTGGTTGAAATAGGATGCTTTTCTTAAGGGGACATTCAGAGGTGCCCGTTCCTGCTGGGCTGTTTGCCTATGGCTGAACAGAAATGTTCCCCGCTGTTAGTCACGCGGGGCAGGGGGAGGCAAAATGCGACCTTATAATGAAAGCACATGTGCTATGTATGTAATGTTAACAGCAAGGTTTACCGTGAAAGAGAGTGTACCCACTGTTCTATAAAAATGTGTCTTTTTAAATACCACTGTCCCTTTTTTTTCTCCACCAGCTGCATGTGTTTCAAGGATCATAGGATCTTCTCCTTCCAAGAGGCTAGCAAAGATTAGAAGGCGAAAAAAACGCGCTCGCAATGAAATGTTCTGAGCTCATGCTGTCCTCCCACACTGACAGAGCACAGACGAATGCATGGAGGCAGACAATGTCAGAGTGCAGGAAAGCACAAAATGACGGGGAGGAGAGGTGGTGGGCTGAAGAGAGGGCTGAAGCTGAAAGGTGGCAGCAGTGTGATGAGAGGAGGCAGGATGCAATGCTGAGGCAGCTGGACGATCAAACTAATATGCTCCAACGTATGGTTGAGCTGCAGGAAAGGCAGCAGGAGCACAGACCGCCGCTACAGCCCCTGTGTAACCAACCGCCCACCTCCCCAAGTTCCATAGCCTCCTCACCCAGACGCCCAAGAACGCAGTAGGGGGGCCTCCGGCCACCCAGCCACTCCACCCCAGAAGATTGCCCAAGCAACAGAAGGCTGTCATTCAATAAGTTTTAAAGTTTTAAAGTGCTGTGTGGCCTTGTCCTTCCCTCCTCCACCACCCTTATTCGGCTACCTTGGTAATTATCCCCCTATTTGTGTGATGAGTTAATAAAGAATGCATGAATGTGAAGCAACAATGACTTTATTGCCTCTGCAAGCGGTGATCGAAGGGAGGTGGGGAAGGTGGTTAGCTTACAGGGAAGTAGAGTGAACCAAGGGGCGGGGGAGAAACAAACTCTCACACCGTAGCCTGGCCAGTCATGAAACTGGTTTTCAAAGCTTCTCTGATGCGCACCGCACCCTCCTGTGCTCTTCTAACAGCCCTGGTGTCTGGCTGTGCGTAACCAGCAGCCAGGCAATTTGCCTCAACCTCCCACCCCGCCATAAACGTCTCCCCCTTACTCTCACAGATATTGTGGAGCGCACAGCAAGCAGTAATAACAGCAGGAATATTGGTTTCGCTGAGGTCTAACAGAGTCAGTAAACTGCACCAGCGTGCTTTAAAATGTCCAAATGCATATTCTACCACCATTCTGCACTTGTTCAGCCTGTAGTTGAACAGCTCCTGGCTACTCTCCAGGCTGCCTATGTATGGCTTCATGAGCCATGGGATTAAGGGGTAGGCTGGGTCCCCAAGGATAACTATAGGCATTTCAACATCCCCAACGGTTATTTTCTAGTCTGGGAAGAAAGTCCCTTCCTGCAGCTTTTGAAACAGACCAGAGTTCCTGAAGATGCGAGCATCATGTACCTTTCCCGGACATCCCACGTTGATGTTGGTGAAAAGTCCCTTGTGATCCACCAGTGCTTGCAGCACTATTGAAAAGTACTCCTTGCGGTTTATGTACTCGCTGGCTTGGTGCCAAGTGCCAAGATAGGGATATGGGTTCCGTCTGTGGCCCCACCACAGTTAGGGAATCCCATTGCAGCAAAGCCATCCACTATGACCTCCACAGTTCCCAGGGTCACTACCCTTGATATCAGCAGATCTATGATTGCATTGGCTACTTGCATCACAGCAGCCCCCACAGTAGATTTGCCCACTCCAAATTGATTCCCAACTGACAGGTAGCTGTCTGGCATTGCAAGCTTCCACAGGGCTATTGCCACTCGCTTCTCAACTGTGAGGACTGCTCTCATCTTGGTATTCTTGCGCCTCAGGGCAAGGGAAAGCAAGTCAAAGTTCCATGAAAGTGCCCTTACGCATGCGAAAGTTTCAGAGCCACTGGGAATCGTCCCAGACCCGCAACACTATGCGCTCCCACCAGTCTGTGCTTGTTTCCCAAGTCCAGAATCGGCATTCCACCACATGAACCTACCCCATTAGCACCATGATGCCCACATTGGCAGGGCCCGTGCTTTGAGAGAAGTCTGTGTCCATGTCCTCATCACTCTCGTCACCGCGCTGATGTCGCCTACTTGCCCGGTTTCGCTTTGCCAGTTTCTGGTGCTGCATATACTGCTGGATAATGCACGTGGTGTTTAATGTGCTCCTAATTGCCAGAGTGATCTGAGCAGGCTCCATGCTTGCCGTGGTATGGCGTGTGCACAGAAAAAAGGCACGGAACGATTGTCTGCTGTTGCCCTGACGGAGGGAGGGGCAACTGACGACATGGCTTACAGGGAATTAAAATCAACAAAGGGGGTAGCTTTGCGAGAAACTGAATGGCCGCCTCAAGGATAGAACTCAAAACTGGGTTTAGCAGGCCATCGATTTCACAGAGGGAGAGGAGAAAATGAATACAAAACAAACCTGGTCTATTTCTTGTTTTCTGCCACTTCATCTATCTTTATACATCATGCTGGCAGCAGACTGTGCAGTACGACCACTAGCCATCGTCACCTCCTGGGTGCTTGGCCGAAGATGGTGCAGTATGACTACTGGCCATTGTCTTCTGCTGGCTGCAGATTAAAAGACAGTGCACTGCCGGTAGGACTCAATCACCATGAGACAAAACAAGGGAAATGACCTGGCTGAGTCACTCCCATGTTTGCCCAGGTGCCCGGTTAAAAGAGCACCCAGGACTACATCGACGACAACTACCAGTCATGCTGCAGTCTGCTGCCAAAAGGCAATAAATTGTTGTGTAGCAATGCAGTACCATGTCCGCCAGCACCCAGGAGACATACAGTGATGGTTAGCTGAGCAGGCTCCATGCTTGCCGTGGTATGGCGTCTGCACAGGTAACTCAAGAAAAAAGGTGCAAAACAATTGTCTGCCCTTGCTTTTACGGAGGGAGGGAGGGAACGGGGGCCTGACGATATGTGCCCAGAACCACCCGCAACAATGTTTTAGCCCTATCAGGCACTGGGATTTCTACCCAGAATTCAAATGAGCAGTGGAGACTGCGGGAACTGTGGGATAGCTACCCCCAGTGCAAAGCTCCGGAAGTCGACTGTTGCCTCGATCCTGTGGCCACAGTCCGCCGACTACATGCACTTAGAGCATTTGTGTGGGGACACACACACTCGACTGTATAAAAACGCTTTCTACAAAACCGACTTCTATAAATTCGACCTAATTTCATAGTGTAGACATACCCATAGGCTCCCGGTGTGTCTCCACTGTAGATCTTATCCTAGTGTGTCCATTGTCAATCTACAGGCCTGGTCTCCTCAAGCTTGGGAACATGACACTTCACACAATGGGGCAGTCTTTAAAGCTCCCACTCTGTTCTAGAGTCTGATTTATGACCTGGCAAGAGCATAAACCTCAGCTCTTCACTTCCCAAAAAAAAAAAAAAAAGCCTGGGAAAGAATGCAAATTATAAACACTGAATTCCTATAATCAGCAATAATGCAAGCACCAAACTATACTGCAGTGTACATATGCATTTAATTTTAGTATTTTTTCATACTTTTAAGGTTGCAGATAAAAATGAAAGGTCCTATTTTTTGTGGGTTTTCTGTTTGTTTTTTAAACACAGTACTTTTATGGGCTTTGCAGAATGAGCTTTAGATAAACAGATATTGTATCATATGGGGGAAGTTTTAAGTGCTTGGTGACTTGCTTTTAAAATGCACATTGATAAAATCTGCATAATTTCATCTAAATATCCCAAGTGTATATTTTCCCCAAAATGATTGATATCAATTTGAATTGTTGTCTCGTCAGGGCATTAACTGTCTCCCTTCTGTGTGTATGTATGGTGCCTGGCACAAGTGGGAACCAGTCTTAGATGGGGCCTCTAGGTGATGCCTTATTACAAATACAAAATAAGGCCTGAATTTTCAAAAGTTGCTTTGTAATTTTGGGTGGCTAACTTCATTCATCCCAGCCTGATGTTTCAGAGGAATCTACAGCTCCCATTGACTTCAATTACAAGTACTGTACACACAAACCTACAAACTATTACTGTTATCAAAGAACGTTATACTTACTAAAAAAATAACCAAAGCAAAACACACATATGAATAGGTTTTGGAAGCATTTTAATTAAAACGTTAAATGGTAGCTTTCACCTTGACGGCTTAAAAATAGTCTTTGGAGAGAGACTTCTACTGAGTTTCCAGCACACAGCCACAACCACCAGTTTGTTGTCTAAATAGCTTTCCTGTTGGAAAGAGTACAGATCTCTCCAACAGTCCTTTGGGAGGGGATCTGTGGGCAGGGCCTTCTGGCTTTCCTCCCATTACCAACACTCATTGGGTGGGATGTGGAGCTAGGAGGATGACTGCCCTTTGAAAAGGCTGTTCAATTTTGCTGAGGAAAACTCTCATGCTCTCTGTAGTGTGCCATGCCACAACCCACAATGCCTTGTTCTCTTTCACAGGAGCCAGCGTCTCCGGTTGTGGTAATGAGGCAGCAAGCTTGCTTGCTTGAAACCCACTCTCTTATTCTCACATCTCCAGTCTTGTTGGGGAACCTGAGACAACTAAATGCAAAATATAATTTCTTCCTCTATTGTGTGCTCTGGGGTTGGTGAGAAGTCACTACATTGTGGCAAATTTTAGATCTTCTCACGCTACTAAATAATCTTTATGTTTTCTGGTAAAAGCCAGGAAGTGTTAAAGGTTTTGAAAATGCTATTTTTAATAGAGACCTCAACGTGGGTTGTCATTATCAATGACAGCTGCTTTGTAGAAGTTAGTATTGAGACACGTCCATGTATTAATGTCTAAATGATTCTAGCTGCTAAGAAAATCCATTTCTGAGTGATAGATGGTCAGGTACTTCATAAGTTGCCTGAAGAATCAACAGCCCACGGTTCTGAGAAAAGGAAACACAAAACCTCAGAGTCCCTAACTCTGTTCTATATTGCTACATCACAGAGGTAATGTACAGTGTTGCTTTTTTGTTTTAACCTGACTTTTAGCACTTATTCTCCTGCCTGGAGGAGAAACAGTACAGTGAATGAACTAACTAAGGTATATTTTTGTTAACCAAAAATGTACTCTGCCAAAACTTGATATACCCTTTATTAAATTAATCAAGATGATGTGGTTTCTTTTCTCTACATGTGCTGGAAGAACAGTAGGTGTCCCAAAGCACACAATGTTGCCATTACATGTTTTTATATTTATATATTTAGTTCTGCATGTCAGCTTGTTTTGCCACATTTGGATCACAAGTTTACTAGGATCAGCGCATTCCATTTGACCGCATTTAGAATAAGTTTAAAGAATAGCAGGGAAATGGATTGAAAAAAGCTGAGGAGCAATAGAAATACTGCAGTTATAACCAAAAAATGATGCTAGTAGCTTTGCAGTTGTACAAATAAGTTGTTCTCAACCAAAGGTACGCATACGCCTGGGGGTACACAGAGGTCTTCTGGGGGGACATCAACTCATCTAGGTATTTGCCTAGTGTTACAACAGGCTACATTAAAAGCACTAGCAAAATCAGTATAAACTAAAATTTCATATGGACAATGACGT
Organism: Dermochelys coriacea; assembly: GCF_009764565.3. Lineage (NCBI taxonomy): Eukaryota > Metazoa > Chordata > Testudines > Dermochelyidae > Dermochelys > Dermochelys coriacea. Next base: position 42,655,478 of record NC_050069.1, on the reverse strand, counting down.
TTATTCTGCTCTATATAGTATACACTGAAATGTAAGTACAGTATTTATAGTCCAACTGATTTATATTTATATGGCAAAAGAGTCATTTTTCAGTAATGTGCTGTGACACTTCTTTGTATTTTTATGTCTGATTTTGTAAGCAAGTAGTTTTTAAGGATGTGAAACTTTGGGATACGCAAGATCAATCAGACTGCTGAAAGGGATACAGTTGTCTGGAAAGGTTGAGAGCCACTGGCACAGATGATCTTTTAGGGGGATGTGTGAGGAGAAGATTGGAGGGTGAGGAATGTGTGCAACCACAACACAATGCTTTTTCTCGGTTTTACTCCATCTTTGTACGTCTCTTAGATTTTATACTCTGCAGCCAGTTTCAATTGCCCCAAAATACCCCATTAATCTTGGTATTCCACTTTTTAAACATGTAAAAGACCCCATACTTCATGTAGCACATACACCAAAATGTGATCCTATGTAATTAAATGTACAATCTTGTTGCTTTTCCAGGCAATGTCATTGTGAATAATGAAATTGCTTTTTAATGCAATAAAGTGCACTTCTATCCCCATCTTCTGTATGAGGATCTTGAAGCATTTTGCCCCAAAACAAATGAATTAGGCCTCACAGCCACCCCTGCAATGTTGCTGAGTAATCTCATGTTCTGGATTGGAAAGTAGGACTAAGATAGAAAGGGAAACTGGAAGCAGAGACTGGAATAGAATCCAAGGCCCCTGTGTCCCAGGATTTAACCACAGGGCCATTTTAGGATTTGTTTTTTATCCCTTTTAAAGTAAACAAAAAAGTACTGTCCACTTCTGTTCAATACTAAAACAAAAAACAGCTCACAGTACCGACGAAGGAGGGAGAGAGGTGCCCACCACATTCTATTCTCAATTCTCATTATATTCACTGTATTTTGCAGGATTCTGTCAATAAGCTTCCATGTGCACTTACATGATATTGTTTAAAAATGATTAGTACTTTTTTAAATGTATCTGGTCAGCTTAGATCTGGGGAGGGAAGGAGAGAGAATGCCAGACTCCATTTTAAGCATCCTTTCTTCTAGCTAGAACAGGGTTAGTCCTGTCTTCTTGCCTTTTCAGAGTGATTTGCACTTTTTCATTCCTGTAAAGCGTATCAGACCTTTGTGGCTCTGAATAAGTGTAGGAGTTCTAAATGCTTTAATGAGAGAAAACATGGAACTGGGATGCTTGGACTTCCCTTGATTCTAAGCAATCTGACTACAAGGATGTGAAGATTGTATCAGCATTTTTGAGTTTTTCACAGCTCAACCTTTCTAAAGGCTACTGATTGTGAATCAGTGCTACAGATTTATCATCATCTGGAGTGTGGTGGTAGGATTCTTACAATGCTTTTGAGTCTGAATCTGCTTCATATAGAAATCTTATCTCTTTTTATGTGTAATATCCACTATGAATCCCAAATACGTGAAAAACAGGACTTTGGAACTTTTTTTTTTTTACACACTTTTTTTCAGTCTCCTGAGATCTTTGCTTCTTACCTAAATGCCTGCGTGAATAGACTTCCTGTCCTGCAAACTTTTCATTTGTATTTTATTATTTGTATTACTGTAGTGCCTAGGAGTTTGTCATGGACCAGGAGCCCATTGTGCGAGGCATTGCACAAACACAGAACAAAAAAAGCTGTCCTTGCCCCAAAGAGCTTACCCTCTGAGTATAAGACAAGATATGACAGCTGGATACAGACAGTTCGGGAGAGGGGACAAAAGGAACAATGAGACAATAATAGAACTCCACTCTCAGGCAAAGTCTCCGCGGAAATGCTCAGACCCTCAATTCTTGGGTCTGAGTTAATTCAAGGCTCCTTTCTTCTGGAACTTCCATTTGTCACCCATTTGGCAGAGCTACAATCACCCTGCTCCCATTTGTCTCTTGACTGTCTTCAGCTTCTTCCCTGCTAGGGACCTCGCTCTTGCTTTGGACCTGCCTGGTGACCTCCACTAGCTCTGTGATTTTTACCTACTTGACCTCTGACTGCATTCCCCACCCTAACTTCCAAGCGCCTTTCTGAGAGAAGATACCCTGCTTAGGTGAGCCAGCAAGACCCCAATACACTCCTCCTATGTCTCTTTCCTGCAGCTTGGATCCCAATCTCAGCAGAGCCTGATATTCCTTCCAGCCAATTTTTTTTTCATTTCATATTACCATAGCACCTAGGAGCCTTAGTCACAGACCAGGACCTCATTGGGCTAGGTTCTGTGCAAACGGAACAAAAAGACAGTCACTTCCATCATGTTTTTTGGAGTTTGTGGTTTGTTTTTGTTGGGTTTTTTTGCTGTGGTACCATGACTCCTTGGTCCATGTTACAACAGCACTTCCAAACAATTATTAACTTGGTAAATATAGTCCCACAAATAATGTGGAGGACTGGAACTGATTTTGACTCTGCTCAGAAGCCATTGTAACCTGAGACCTCAAAACTGAGAACGTGCTTGATTCTGGCCATTGCATTTTTAAAACAGCATGAATTATTCCCCTTTTACAACTAACTCCATCGAGTTGCAGACGTGCATCCTGTTTGCAGGATTATGTTTGGCTTTGTATGCATGGGCACACACATTTTCTAGTATCTGTTTACAGGAAACTATACATCTGTCTGCAGTCTGGCCACAGTCCTGCCCCCACCATAAATACAAATAATTTAAGATCCTTCATGTTTCTTGTCTTTGTATTTTTTTTCAGTCAGCTGATCTGACCTCATGTGCACCATATGATTTTTCTGGGTGTCTTCCATTTACCTAGCGGTACAGCTAGGTTAATTGAGGGAAAGAAAAACCAAATGACTTTCTACCAGGTCAAAAAGTTTGTGAGGGGTTTTTTTTCCATCCATGACCTCATAAAAATTCTTCAATTTTTCCCCCTTTCATTGTCAGAAGCTGGGACTGGATAATGGGGTGTATTACTTGATAAATTGCCCTGTTCCATTCATTCCCTCTGAAGCATCTGATAGTGGCTGGTGCCAGAAGACAGGATGCTGGGTTAGGTGGACCAGGGGTCTGACCCAGTGTGACAATTCTTATGTTCTCTGAAACACTGCTGTGGTTTGTCTGCTGGGATCATTTAGGTGTATCTCATCTGTCAACTCCTTGCCATTGCAGGGACCTCAGGCATTGGTGGCACCTTAGGTCTCTCTTGTTCTCTACCTGTGGCACGCAGTTTAGTGCCCTGAGAACTGAAATGCTTTGGTCTAACTAAAATCTTTGTGCTTGGTACAGGGGTATCTGGGTGAAATGTAATGCCCTGTGACACATAGGACGTCAGGCTAGATTATGTGATGATCCCTTCTGGCCTTTAACTCTAAGTGCTATTTAATATGAATTATGATTGGGTTGAAGAAGGTGCCCATGTATGCAGTTTTTAGATAGTTATTTAAATCAAAATAAAATATATAAATGAATCATGATTAACCTAAGAATCCTTGGTGTTAGAGTAAATTCAGTTTAAAGTTAATGGGTCAAATCATCCATGGGGTAATTCAATTAACTTCAGTGACCTAACACCAGGACTGAATAGGACTGTGTATTTTTTTTCTAACTAAAATAGTCAAAAAGAAGTTTGATTATTTTGTGAGCAGGTGGAACTGGATTTCTTTAGACCCTTGTCTAAGTCTAAGAGCACTGAAGACATCTATTCATTAAATGACACACAGGAGTCTTCCAATGAAGGTGGCATTCCCTTTGTAGGGACTGCGGAAGGGATTACCCTGGGTGTACTTACTCTGTCCCTGCCCCTAATTTGGGGTGTGCAAAAAGTCAGCAGGGGGAAGGCAAATAAAAATCAGTTCCTGCACATACTTTCCATACTGCGATGCACTCAGCAGTGGCCCTGATGTCACTGCTCCACCAGGAAAGCCAAAGCAATGAAGAATATATTTTTGAGGTGGTCGAGTCACCTGCAGCTGCCATGCTCTAAACCTTAGATTTGTGTATGTCCCATAGAGGGTCATATGGAGGGATAGATTGATTGCAAGTTACCTCAATGTGGCCTAGTGCTCCCCCGACTGTTTTATCCACCTGCTGCCTCTCCTTTTATACTTGTGTAAGCACTCCAGAACAGGGATTGTCTTTGTTACATATCCGTACAAGCACAATGGGCTTCTAGCCTCCACCACAAGAAAAGCAATGCTATTCATAGAGAATGGGTTTACAAAGTTCATTTGCCCTGTTGAGAAAATTAAAATCCTCATAAAAGAAAAACCTGCCAGCATTTTCAGAAGGCCCCTTTCTTGCCTGAAATCCTGTTATAAACTATACTGTACATTCATTCAGTAAAAAGGGCTCCCCTTTTTTCTTCCTTGCCCACTTTGCCCCACTCCTAGCCCCCTGCAATGACCGACACAGCTACAAAATATTTTCAAATATAAAAATTCTAGAGGAACCCACCCGTGGTGCAAATAAATTAACTAAAGTAAACAACTAGGCACCTCACTGTAGCTAATCATACATCTTCCACCAGTCTTTGTTTAAACACTTTTAATTAGTTAATATGGTTATTGTTCTAGAATTAGAGGTGAAACTAATATTTTGAGTCAATCCTTTTTTTATTTTTGTGCCCTGGAATTGGAAGACAAATAGCTTTTGTACAGGGATTATGCCAGAATTAATCCTACTTAGCTATGATAAAGTTCTCTGCTTTCTAGTGAGATAATTTAACCCTTTTCTAGACCAAGCAGCACACACTGGCAAGACTTAGATCCCTGAAAAAAGACTAGCATAAATTGCTTCGCTATGCCATTTAAAAAAAAAAAAACTGTAGCTTAAATCTCTTCCCCTTCTTACACTGACAGTGTTATCATGTGGTAGTTGCAAAAGAACCTGGAACCGTCCCATAGTACCATATATAATGATAACCTTAGCTTTGTCACGTAGTATACGAAAGCAGTAGAGTGATAATTCATTCTGAATGTAACTCCATCTTTCTACTTCCATTCAATACACAATCCTCCTATATATGTAACAATCAGAGATACTGTAGGCCTAGAAAAAGTAGATTATCACCTATGGTGCCATATGTAAGGGCTATACTAGAATAGCACTAACATGTGTAACTCTTCTGCTAGACAGAGTTGGCTGCAACAAGGGCCGGGTTCAGTATCTAGGGGTTCCTTTTCAATAATACAACACAAAACCAGCTTGAGCCCCCACCCAGTGACCTGGGACAATTACACACCACCTCCTGGGTGACTCTAAGAGGCAATATTTTCCCTCTCGCAAGCAGAGTCTGACTGTAGCAAAAGACTTTTAATAAAAGGAGGGAAATAATGCGGCGTTAATTTGGGAAAACACTGCAAACAGAGTTTATAAACATAAACCATGAGCAAAAGGCCCACCCCCAAGTAAGTTTGCAGTGTCCTTTTCCCCTCAGGTTCTTAAGTCCAGCAACCCAAAAGTCCCTTTAACGTACGCATCCCTTCTCTACACCCCACTCACAGTTGCTGTCCTTGAACAGTGCAGACCCAGAGTTCAGAGGTGCATCTGCAGAGTTCACTTCCCACCCTAGGTGGGGGGGGGTAAGGAGGCACCTTACTCGCTCTGCAGCTCAAGCACTTACTCACCACCTCTCTCTGCAGGGTTCTGGTGTGATGCTCTCTGCCTGCCAGCCATCCTACTGACCATGCCTTTCCACCTGCTCTAAGATGTCTTCCGGGCCCCTACTTAACACAGCTCACAGTGATTTCAGCTGTTAGTGGGAGAGCCTCATTGCTCTCAAACTGGGTAGTCTCTTGCATCAGAGACACTGTCCCAAAGCAGGTCTAATCCTCTGCAGCAGGTAACAAAACGCTCAATTGAATCTAAATTAGCTCTATTACACAATACAGAGAGAAATGGTGTCTGGAACCATTCCAGAATGACCATACCCTCTCTCAACTCACTGGGCTTTGGAATCCATGTCCCTTGCCTAGCGAGTACCATTTAGTTGAGGGTGAGTCCCTCAATTGGGAACTGCCAACTACAGTTCTGCTGCCCTGGATTCACACAACAAGGATAACAATGCTTTATTACTCCTGCACCAATAACGAGACTGGGAATCCAACACCAGCCAAAAGTGATCATTGGGCAAGCAATCCCATCATGCTGAGCACCGAGGCAGGGTGGGTTTGCCCATGCAAACGAGATCAGCTCCTGAAGTCCTCTTCCACAGCTCATCACTATATATCGGGGAGAGTTCATTCAGATTCTGATTACACATGGTTTTGGTTACTCACTAATATGTCAGTCTAGAGCTATTCATCGCTGGCTCGAAACACTTCTATCCACCCAGCAGCCACTCCAAAGGGTTACCCCATCTCTGCTCTGTTGTGTGCTGTTCCTGACACATTTGGGTTTCCTATATAACAGCTGAATTGTTATAAACATCCTAGAATTTGCTGCAGTTGTTGCCAAGAATCTATGAAAAATCACATACCAGAATACTCAAAATAAAATGAAAACCATTGATCAAAACAAAATAAAATGTTCTCGCTCCACAACACCTGCCTGCAGGGCTGGGCCCAGCTCCCTTCTGTGGCTATTGCACCCTGGCACATAGGACCACAGCATTGCTGAGGTCGGGCCCAGCAACATCCCTCTTTTTCATGACTGAAGGGTGGCTGGGCCAAACCTAAGTAGTATTTGCGACCCCAGGCACTACGTTGCAACACCCTGAGCTGGGAGCTGGGCTCACCCCTGTGGGACAGGAGCTCCTGCTGCAGGATGAGTGCGGGGTGGAGAGTTACTGTCCAGGCCCTGCACCACTGGGGATTCCCCTCCTCATTGGGTGAGGTGGGCTCATTCTCCTGCCCGCAGCACATTGCCTCTCAGCCTGTGGGGGCCGAACCCAACCCCCACCAGAGGGAATCAAACAAAATAAAATGAAATTCACAAAAACAAAATCCAAACGTTTATTATTAAAAAAATTCATGGGGGTCTAGTTATTTTTAATATGGAGACTCCACACTACATCCCCTTTTTCTGGAATTATCTTCCATATTGTGTAAGAACAGTCGAGTGACGTGAATAACACTGGTCATACAGTCTGATTTCAGACTCTTTGTCTGAGCTGGGCTAATAATGGAAAAACATTGTAGATGATTATTTTATGGTGAAATGTCATAAAATGTGTGGATACTCATGAATATTAAAAAACTGGAAAATATTGTATTCAAAAATATTGTGACGGAGGTTGAATAATTTTTGCAAAGAACATTATTCAACCTGCTCTTCCCCATGCAAAAACAGCTGATTTTACAAGGTACTGATTCCACATCTGATCGGGTTAAATACAGGGGTTTAATCATAAGAACAGAAGAATGGCTGTACTCAGTCAGATCAATGGCCCATCTAGTCCAGTAGCCTGTCTTCTGAAAGGGATCGGTTCCAGATGCTTCAGAGGGAATGATCAGAACAAGGCAATTATCAAGTGATCCATCCCCTGTCATCCAGTCCCACCTTCTGGTAGTCAGAGGCTTAGGGAAACCCAGAGCATGGAGTTGTGTACCTGCCCATCTTGGCTAATAGCTACTGATGGACCTAGCCTCCATGAACTTATCTAATTCTTTTTTGAACCCAGTTATATTAGTGGCCTTTACAACATCCCCTACCAATGAGTTCCATAGGTTGATTGTATGTTGTGCGAAGAAGTACTTCCTTTTCTTTCTTTTAATCCTGCCTCCTATTAATTTCATTGGATGACTCCTGGTTCTAGTGTTATGTGAAGGAGTAACTAACAGTTCCTTACTCACTTTCTCCACACACAATTCAGGATTTTAAAGACTTTGGCTATGTCTACACTGTGGACCTTAAAACAGTTGTGCTGCTGTAAGGTCTCCCACTTAGCCGCTCTTTGCCAACAGGCGGAGAGATCTCTCCTGCTGGCATAATTAAACCACCCCCAGTGAGCGGCATTAGTTATGTAAGCAGAAGAGCCTCTTCTGCTGAGATAGCCCTGTCCACACCAGCACTTTTGCCGGTGAAACTTACGTCGGCCAAGGGGTGTTTTTTCCCAGCCCGACCAACAAAAGTTTTACCAACAAAAGTAGTAGGTGTAGACAAAGCCTTCTATCATATTCCTCTGCCTCGTCCCTTTTCCAAGCTGAACAGTTCCAGACTTTTTAATCGCTCCACATATGGAAACTTTTCCATGCCCTTCATCATTTTCCTAGCCCTACCCTACTTTTTCGATTTTTAATGAGATGTATTGTTTTGTTTTTTTGGAGATGGGGTGACCAGAACTGCATACGGTATTCAAGGTGTGGATGTACCATAGATTTATATAGTTGCATGATGATATTTACTGTCTTATTGTCTATCCCTTTCCTAATGGTTCCTACCATTCTGTTAGCCTTTTGCCCACCGGGGCCATCTGAGCAAATGTTTTCAGAGAACTCTCTACAATGACTCTACAGAGTCTAAGCTGAGAAACAAGTTAGACCAATGGAAACGCTATTCAAGAAGTTGACAGTGACCAACTGGGATGTGAAAAAATTATTTCCTTGGATACAGCCGAGATCTTGCTTTCCTCCACATGCATTTTTTCTTAGGGTATATCTGCACTAGAAATGCTACAGCAGCACAGCCCAAGCACTCCAGCTGTGCTTTGGTAGCACTGTAGTGTGTATTACACTACATGTATTACAGCAATGGCAGGGGTTCTTCTGTTGCGGTAGTAAATCCAGCTCTCAGAGAGGCAGTATTTGGGTCGATGGAACAATTCGTCCATTGACCTAACAGTATCTACACTGGGGCTTAGGTCGGCTTAATTACATTGCACAGGATGGGAAATTTTTCACAGCCCTGAGTGATGTAATTAAACCGACCTCACTTTGTAGGGTACACCAGCCCTGAGTCTAGGAGTATGTTCTTAAATTGTCACAAACAGCTTTGCACACCCCAAGCTCAAACAATACCCATATCTCTTGGGTGAGCGATGCGATTACAGGGATTTTTCTCATCTACTGCTTTAGAGCCTTAGAGCCTAATCGTGGGGGTCATGGAGTCAATGACTGTGGCAGGTACTCAGTACCTATCAGAATCAAGGGTGACATTTTCAAAAGTGCCTAAGGGAGTAGGCACCCAACTGAAATCCCATGACAAGTTCTTACCTAGTAACCCATTGGGTTATATGGTTCAGGGTGATAAGATTATAACTCTTCCTTTTCCTTTAAGGCTTAAAAATAGCTAAAATGGTCTCTCATCTGACTGTCTAGCCACCTTTGTGATTGGCTTTAATCAAGGCCCTGCATACTCTACAGTGATCCCCCTTTTCTATAGTGCTCTGGAAATTCTCTGGCCACTTCCTTTTCAATCTCAAAGACTGGATATCTGAATTAATGATGGAAATGAACCATCTGGTGAGTGCAGCAGCCCCTCTGTTAGGTATTTGATTGTTAACTCCAGTTTATTTTACCTTGTCCCCACATTTTCAGTAGCTGATGTGTCAGTATTGGCAACACATGACTGCCTTCTAGCACAGCTGAGGGAAGCTGGAGCCTTTGGCACCCGGGGAAGCAGGGAAGGCAGTGTAGGAGTTTATTAGTATGTAAATTGTCCCCTTTAGATTTCAGAGATAACATTCCATGGGGATGAAAGGGGGGCATTCTCCCCTCTGAATCAGTGGCTGCAGACTCAGCAATCACTGCACCCATTTACCCTTGGGATGTGTCTACATGAGGAAATGACCAGAGCAGTTACTGTGAAATAAGTTATTGCACAATTGCTCCCCATGTGGACTCTGTTCTGAAATAAAATCACTTTAATCCAGAATGATTAGTACACCTCCATAGTGTAGTAATTATTTTGGATAAAAATCACTGTTGTTCTGGACTAGAATGTCCACATGTGTAGCTACTCTAGAATAGCTATTCTGGTCAATTTTCCCAGGTAGAAAAGCCCACAGTTCTCCCTTTTAAGGTTACTTTGCAACCATGCAGACTAGAAACATGATTCCTTTGAAACAAAAGCATAGATTGTGGAGCACAATTCTGCAGTAGGAGACATATTCTACAAAAATGGATTTGCAAACTAGACAAGGCCCTAGATATATTATCAACCCAGATAAATTCTGGATTGTCTTAGAAGCATAAGTTTCATACTAGAGATGGTGGTATTTTGAACTCATTATTATGATGTAAAAGGGAACAGATTTGCTTATATGCCTCTTCTTAAGGTTGTGATCAGGCCAATCAACAGCAATTCCAGGCCCCAGGGCCAGGGCCATCCGTAGGAGGGAGCAAGACCCAGGGCGGAAATGACGAATCCGTCACTTCTGGGACGAACACATCACTTCCGGGATCCACTGCGCTGGCCAATCGCACCAGAGCATGGGGCCCCCAAAGCCCCCTGCCTCCTGTCGGGCCTGGTTGTGATCATAAAAAGTGCTGAGCACCAATAACTCCCAATGACTGATCAAAAAAGAAAGTGGATTCAGTTAACCTTATGCCTAGTTTATATGCTGGAGAAGCTTTCCCAATACGCAGTGTTCTGGGCTCATTCTTAGTGACACACATTACAAACTTTTTCCAATTATTTAGTAGGAATTGCTCATTTTCTTTTATTTCAATTCTATATGATTGGATCAAATGGTGCATGCTCTCCTTGCTTGAATCACAGATTGGCCTAATGTAGTCCAGATGACTCTTTCATCTCAGTTCGTATATATATTTAGTTAACTTTTCTAAAACAAATAAATTCACTTGCAGGCATATATTCATGCGGAAGCAAGAATCACCTCAGATCAATACTCAAAGGTTAAGTTTTCTTACCGCAACAGGTACCATGTACATATTTCTATTCTTTATTGCCAGGCTGCTAGCCTCAGAAATACAGCCAATTTCTTTAGAGAGTTTACTTTGGCTCTTGCCTAAGTTTAAACAAACTAAATTTATCCTGATTACTGGATTTGCAATATGCACAGATTCTTTCATTGACCTTTTGGTTAAATCCTTTTGCAAACTTTGGTTGAGTATTATCAAAGCAGTTACAATACCCACTAGTTTGACTGTTTGCCAGTGTTATTTCTGATTGCCTTTGACTGTGGGTCAGATGTCCAGTAGGGCTTGAAGATGGTATCAAATTTATTCTCAGGAAAATGAGACTATGATGAAGAAAAAAGCTTGAAATACAAGGGAAGTCAAGAAGAGAAGAAGTTTGAGACAATGGAAATTTACAACTTCTTCAAAATCAAAAAGAAATGAAGGAATGGATATCAATGTCCGAATTCTACATGACTTACACCCCACTCATCCCACTGCTGTCAGTTGGATTGCAGGGTGTGTAAGTGAGATCTCCATTTGGCTTTGTAGTGGGCAGAGAAATACATGGCAGTGGGAAAACAGATACTTCAGGAGTCTGGCCAGAGGATCTGTGCTCATGCAGGGAAAATGTCAGGGTGTGACAAAGGGGAGTGGGTACGGAATGTTTAGCCTTCTTGGCATTTGATTAGGGTTTTTGTTTCTTGTGGGAAGAGAGATGGCAATTCCACTAGGTGTACTTACCAAGAACATTTGAAACTCCTCTACAGACCTTCATTCATTTCATTTGGTTTTCGTTTCAGTGATTAGCTGTTCAGTTGTCAATGGCAAAACCTAATAGTTGTTGCAGCTTTTCTCTTCTGCAGCTGCTTCTCTAATACACAATGGCGTCTGACTGGCAAGGTTTTGTAATATCCACTCTCCTTTTAAGTAATATATTCCATGCCATTCTCTAGAAAAGAGAAGCGTAAGTGTGGAGCTGGCCATTGATTGTAAAAACTGATGATCCACTCCTAGCTGTGTTGGATAAGATGGACACAAAGGGCCACCCAATAAAATTCCAGGGCAGTAAATTATGACCCAGGGAGATAATGTATTTTTCTTCTTTTAAAATTCCTTAAATCTAGTGCTCATGAAAGGTACCAGATTAAAAGCCTCAGGGCCTGACTCTCGGGGGTAGTTTTTGTTTTACAGCAGTAAATGATTACACCAGGTGCAAGGAATCAGGATTAGAGTGATTTGGAAAATAATTGGGGTATTATTTTGTTTTTTTTTCTTCTCAAAATTTTTGTTGAAATGGTTTGGTTTTTCACCAAACCTCAAACCCCTGACCATATTCAACAACAACAGATTAACTGTGTTCCACAAATTTCCATTTAATCAAAATGCCATTTTCCAGTTAAAAATGTTGACAGTCAGCTTTAGTCAGGACCCTGGAGTCTTCTGGCCACAGAAATAAGGTAGACTGTAAGAACAAGATTCCTCGCCGTGCCTCAAACCTGATCCAAACTTCAGGGGGAAATGGTAGTTCATTCTTCTTGCCCATTCTGTCCTTCATCGCTCTGCAGGAAAGAGAAACAATTCCACCCTCTTCCCAATCCAAGGGCTTAAATAAAACTGCACCATCAGTCAGGCAGTGAAAACAGACCTGACTACAGAGAAATACGATTTACTGTCTCTCTTACTTTAAAGAAAAATATTGTTATAATATTGAATACTATATTTAATTTTAACATTTTTGCTTCTAGGTATAATGAGGCCCAAGCAAAAACCCCAGATCCAAACAGCGTGGGACTTTAAGAAAGTCCTCAGCTGAATTTCACATGGTGAACCATCTCTGCATACATGGACTGCAATGGCATGACACCAATTTATACCAGCTGAGGAGCTGGCACAAGGTTTTTTTAGTTTATATTTTTTCATCTTCATGTGTCTAATTAATTTTACATCTCAAAGGCATTGAAGAGGTGGTGCCTTGTGGAGTGAGCGCTGATGTGGCACTCAGAAGAGCTGGGTTCCACTCCTAATTCTTCCACTGCTCTGCTTGGACAGGTCATACCTCCTCTGTGCCTCAGTTTTCTCATTTGTGAAATGGGCATAATGATACTGACTTCCTTTGTAAAGCACTTTGAGCTCTGCTGATATAAAGCGCTGTACAATAATGTATATTATATTATTATTATATATTGGGGTCCTTTACAGGTGGAATCACTCACACCAACAGGTTAATGCTCCTAATTGCTGCTTAAGGTCATTACTTGGAAGGACTTCTGTTATTTTCATTCATGGATACAAGCCTTTGCAGTGGGGGATACAACAAAAAGGATATTTAATATATTGAAATACCCATATGTGAATAAAAGAATGATCGCAAAATTCTGTACCATAATCCCTAAATTCCATTCATCCCTTTGAATCCACCCACACAGATTTTACCCTTGAGAAAAATTTTACATTTTCACTAGGCCCAGTATTACTGAGAGTTACAAAGGAACCTTGGTTCTATTTTTCTTTTTAAACACATGATAAACAAATGGGGCAATCAAGAGACGGCACTTTACAGAGAATTGACCTCATGTTACCTGGAAACAAAGGAACAGTACACAACAGCACTCAACATGGTGGCCTATGTTGTCCTTCACCAGATAAAGGCCACATGCTTATCAATATTCCCTCCCTGCTCCACAACATTGCCCTTGGGATTTTAGCAGGTTCATGTACTTACTGATCTCCAGCCCTACGCCAGGTCAGAAGGCAGAGCCAGTACAAACTCTTCGTTATCACAAATGGTAGCTGGGCAATAATGGTCTTGCCTACATCATCAAAGAAGAGCAGATAGACAGTGTTTGCTATCTAGAAAGAGAAGAAATAGGAGTGGAGGTTACAAAATAGGAGGGATTGTGTTCTATTCTTTTAGGCCTCATAAGCTACTTTGTTTAAGATCCTCTACTTCAAAATGTGAAGCTGGAAGAATTAATTAATGCACTTGAATTCTTGCTCTTCTAATATTTCACAGGTTAATTGAAGTCAGCTTTACATTTTAACCCACTATCTGCCCTTTTGCAGTTTCATTGGCCTGTCCATGACTTAAAGGGACAATTACTTTATCTGCTGTACTGTTGTGACCCCCCATTGCCATAATAACTGAGACTTTCACTGTCTTCAATGTGTTTATTCTCACAACACTTCCGTGAGGCAAGGCAGTGATATTATCCCCATTTTACAGATGGGGAATTGAGGCATAGAAGGCCTAAGTGACTTGCCCATGAAAAGTCTGTGTTGGAACAAGAAATTGAACCAAGCTCTCCTGAGTCTCACTCTCATGCTCTAACCACTTGGCCACCTTTCCTGTCTGCTAGCAGCCTGAAATGTGCATACCTGGTAAGGTGTCCTAATCCTGTCACTACCATATGTGAGGGGAGCCTCTTGTTTGTAATATAACATGAAGGTAACATGTAGGCTATGAAAAAGGCTCTGCGAAAGCTAAACTGCCTCCACTTGTAGAGTTTTAATATTTGCTTCATATTTATTGCATGCACCATCTGCAATATGAATGCCTTCAATTGCCTAGCCTCATATGTGGTTAAAACTGGGACTTTTAATTTAGTCCAACTTTCTTGATGAACAATCTGTGTTGTCTGAAAAGTGTTTACATAAAACATTACTACAGAGTTGTGTTTTAAAATTCCTCGCCCTCAAAAAGTGCCTTAGCAATCACTATGGAAATTGTGTGTCTAGTGTGCTGAGAGTTTTCCAAATGACTTTCCAATCTGATCCATTCCAAACCAGTTGATATGTTACAGAATACAAAGCCAATGAAGCCTGGAGAGCAGTAGAAGCATTTTCAGTAACACACAGGTGTCCGTTCATTAAGAGCCCATTTGGAACCTGCTGCACCAGCTTTCATTATAAGCATTTCATGTGGCTCTCACATATTTCCATAATGGCTCCACTGATATTTAATAACAGTTAATGCAAACTGAAAGTGAAGCCAAATTTCTCACAGTGCATAACGTTACCCATATTATCCTAGATTTACATGCCTTTATTTCTGTGGGGTTTTTTTCTTTGTTTTAACTCGGCCCTTGAGCCTTCTTCAGTCAGGGATTTAATCAGGGTGAGCATTTTTCAGTTCAAAATAACTTTTGTTTCAAAATTTCTTTTCATTTTACTTTTAAAATGGGAAGTATATGGGAAGGGGTGAGTGGGGTTTGCCAACATAGCCAGGCCCGTCAGAGGTGTGGTTCTTTTCTTGCTCCTGACCGATGTAGCCATATTGACAACATTTTGTAGTGTAGACTTGATCTAAGAGGAGGGTATTGGTCATTTCTCACTATGCCCTTCGTAATACTGAATACCAAAATCAGAGCCTTCCGAATGTCTTCCTTCTCCTGGCTAGAAAATGGATTGGAAGGTATCAAGAAGAGGGTTAAATGAAATGTGTGTGAAATGGTGATATTGTTTTGATGTGGGCACCTCTCCACAGATCCTGGACTGAAATCAATATACAAGACATATTTATTCTAACCACAGAAAGTGATTTTATAGCTCAGTAGGCACACGGAGAGCTTTGACAAAGAGGCATATTTGATTTGCACAGAGCTTGATTGTTTTGGAAGGTTGAAGTGAGCAGAAGTTGCTGATGTTTTCCCCTTTTTTGATGGCAGTTACTGAGGGTAGTACAGCAGAGAATTTGTGTTTCTTGTCTGGAAATATAATATAGACCACAGGAAATTGCTCAACCTAAAAAAATTGGGCTATTAAAAGATAAAATCTCCCAAGACTAGCCTCTCACTTCTTGATCACACTCCCCATTCCATCCTAGTAAACATTTAATTCCAACTGTTCTTACATCAGGCGGAGATCCTGCAAATCCCAACTGGTGGGCCCAGGCACCAGCACCGAATCCTACTGACTTCAGTGGGACTTCATGTGGGTGTCAGTGTTCACCCCTTGGACTCCTTCTGCAGGATCAAAGCTTAGTTGTTGAGCTGCATACTACAAGATTTTTTACATCGGAACACATGACCTCACCCAATCCTATATGCTCTAAATTCTGAATTGCAACCTCCCCCTTTTTTTGCTCTTGCCATTTTTTCATTTTCCTGTTTCCCTCACTACCAAAATTAACTTCACCCAGTGGAATTAATCACTCCCAATAAACTGGAAAATGGTGGTTTTAATTTTCCAGGAATTGGTGGAGCTGAGCACACCTACGTCTGAGATCTAGCCACCAAATGAAATGATCTGACGCACCTTGAAAACTGCACTTAATTCCAGGATTGTGTTTAACTAAATACAAGCTGGGGGGGGGGGGGGGGGAAATCTTATGGAGATAAGCACAAAAGCTGGCAACAGCAGCAGTTTCCCCCAAGATGAATTAGGAGAATATCACACAGATAAATGTTGATTTTGAAGCTGTTTGGTTCATTGGCTTCCTCTTTTGAAATTAAAATAAGTGAGCAAATATCCCAGAAAATATATATGAAATATACATGAATTCAGGGATAAAATGACCTCTTTGCTTTTATACTGTGAGCAATGATTAGCTAAGAAAAATGCATCACAGGTTAATATCTAAAAATAATTATCATTTGACTACTATAGCAAACTTTAAAGCACAGACTATAATGAGCTTGAAGGATGCTCTTTGAGCCTGATGAGTGCTGCTGAGTCTAATGAGTCATTCCTTCAGCCTGAGCTTGATGAGTCATCCCTGAGCCTGATTTCCTGAGAGCTTCATGTCAATCAGCCAGGGTTCAGCCAATCCACAAGTGAAGGTCTAACCAGGTGACCTCAGGGTCAGGGATGTAGACTTCCAATGACCATAGCCACTCATGTCTGCTCAACATTGCTACCTTACTTGGACTGTCTCCCGCCGCTTGATGGTTCTGCCCAATGGCTCCTGCTCCTTTCCAGTCCCAGCCCCAGCCCCAGCCTCTGCCTGCCTTCTGTTCTGTTCCAACCCTGCTCTTGGTTCCTGATTCCTGCTTGGACCCTTGGCTGTGGTCCCTGGCCTGACCACTGCTCCTTCAACCATTAGGCCTGACAATCCACTTCTCAATTTTTGACAATTTGAACAGACTGCCTTCTTTTGTGCCCTGCTCCAGCAGTTGAGATGGAGACCCCTGGAATGTCCATCACTGAGATGACAGATTTGGGATCACAGCCTTCGGGATCAAGTTGCATCTGGAGAATCCCTCCCTTTGCCGTGGTAATCCCAGTAGAGCCAGCCATGGTACCTTTAGAACCTGGCCCAAAGGTTCCACTGCTGGAATGATCTGACAGGCATCACCTGGAGTTCTGTGGTTTTCTTAACCAGTGTCACCTTTCACTCCTGTTACATCCTGCAATGTATCCCAATGGTCAGTCCAAAGTGGGGCTTATTATCAGTATATTGACCAGTGAAGCCCTGAACTGGGCCTCGCCGTTCCTGGAATGGGTCACCCAAGTCTCAATAACTTTGATGAGTTCATCCAGGCCTTCTCTGTAATATCTGATGATTCAAATGATGCCTGTACCGCCAAAGCCATCCTGCAGTTTCTCTAGCAAGGCCATCAGCCTGTCTCAGCCCATGCTGTCCATTTTCAGCAACTGGTCACCAACAGTGTGGAATGAGGCAGCACGGGTTTACCATTTCAGCTGGGTGTGATCAACAACATGAAAGATGAATTGGCACAGGTTGAACCTCCCACTAGTTTGGACTCGTGCATACACTGTACCACCAAATTGGCAGTCGTTTGTTCAAACGACAACAAGAAAAGAGGTTGTACCCTCAACTCCAGCCTGGTCCTGTTTCATTCCAGCCATCCCCTCAAGCTATCCCCAGAGCTGTAGCCTACATAGACCAATGTGATGTGAAGACTCCTCATGGATCAGAAGGAGTATTGGCAGCAGAATGGTCTTTGCCTGTACTGTGCGAAGCAGGGCCACTTTGTGTCAGGGACCTGACCAGCTAGGGCCAGCCACTTATCTGCTCCCTGACTAACTTCGCTGCTAGGCAATCAATGAGCCCATCTGCACTGCCTTGGAACTGACAGAGTGGCCACAGGTCCTGATTGGTTGCTGGTTTAACAGCCCTGCTTATAAGCCTGGCCCCCACAGCAAATTTGTGGCTGCTCAGCATGTACCACACCTGCAGCTGCATTTGCCTTTGCTCCAGTCCCTGCTCTTGCTTTTTTCCAGCCCTTGTTCAGTTCCTGCTTCCAATCCCTGCTCCAGCTCTGCTCCAGCCCATGCTCCACTCTGGCTTCAGATGTCTGGCTTCGATCCCCAACTCTGCCTCTGGCTTACAGCTCCAGTTTATCCTCCAGCTCTGGCATTTGGCTTCTGTCTCTCCAGTACTGATCCTCAGCATATTTCCTGGACTCTGCCCACCCTGAACCCAGCTCTAACCAGTAGACCTGATCACCCATGACCTGGCTGGCTATACTTTTCCACTGAATGGACCCTTAAATCCAGACCTTTGACAGATCCAGGGAAACGATCATGTCAAGCCCCATTACAGGATTTGTGGCTGGACATAACCTCAAAGTCAAATCCTCCAATCAGGCCCCCTCTTCTGCCCACATGTATCTTGGCAGCCACATCTGCAGGTCTTGCTTCCTCCCAGGATCCCAACTACCCTCTTCCTCTCTAACACCTGAGATGAATTGCTCCCAGCTTGTGCTAATGTTTTCTGGTGCCTCTAGCAATTCAGGGTCACTGGATTCGCTAAGGCAAATCAATTTCTGGTGCAAAGGAAGTCTACTCCAGCCCTAGTGGAAACGATCGAAGCTAATAAGCTCTCCCATCAAGCTGTACCCCTCCAGGCTGAAATCCAAGATCTTTTAAAGCCACTGCAGTTTAATTTAATTAAGTCACCACACTTTCCGATTATGTTCGGTATTCCCTGGTTCTCAGTGCATGATCCAAACATCTCATAGAAGATGCTTGAGACACATTTTGAGATGAGCTACTGCTGACAATCACATCTAGATAAATCAGGGGACAAGGAAACAAGAACCAGCACTGAGAAGTCCACTGCCTTCTGTGTCCAGCAGATTGAAAGAGCCAATGGTTCATTAATCCCTGCAAAATCTCAAGAGTTTACTGATGTATTTGATAAAAGGAATGCTGATATTTTACCATTGAATGGCCCCTAAGATGCCTCATTGATCTCCAGACAGGATCTAACATTCCATTCAGGCAGATTTACTCATCAGAACCAGAACTCAAGGCCCTAAGAGAACAACTTGATAAGAATCTTGCAAAGAACTTCTTCCATCCATGCAGGTCTCCTGCTGGGGCCTCAGTTTTGTTCATGAAAAAGAAAGATGGTTCCTTGCACCTTTGCATTCACTACCATGCCTTGAAAAAAATCAGTCAAGAACAAGTATCTTTTGCCTTGAACAATGTGCTGTTGGAAAGAATTGTTTCCACCAAGGTATTTGCCAAGCATGTTGCTTACAACCTAGTTTGTATTTGGGAGGGGCGATAAAGGGAAAATAGCATTTCGCACCTGTTATAGTCATTTTGAATACGTGGTTTTGAATTTTGGTCTCTCCAACACCCATGACACATTCCAGCACTTTGTCAATGACATTTTCAGGGATATTTTAAACCATTTTGTGGTGATCTACCTAGATGACATCCTCATCGTCTTGGAAAATTGTTCTGGGCCAAGGCGTTCGAAGCATCACAGGCCTGGCAGGAGTACTCTGAAAAAAACGAGGCTTACCCACAGATGTGAGTTATTGGCTTTACTGAAGGTTAGTGATACACCCGCAACGGGGACTCCAAGCATTGCAATCATGGAGGCGGGGAACCCAGCACACCGGAGCTCTGCCTGGGACGGAGTCCAACGGAGGGGCAGACGGCCAGCATTAATAAGCACTACGCAAAAACAGCTCATGAATGTAGAATTAGGTACTTTCCAAAAGGGGTTTTCTGCTAGCTGGCAAAGGGCCATGCGAAGCAGTTGTAACAGGCCGACAGCCGGTTCTAGCTGGGTTTCTATGTCCTACAATAACCTATCAGCACGAGAAAGCAGAAGTTCCCTAGCTAGGCCATAACAAAGTCTTCCGCAGTCCCCTACACTCCTCCCCTCACTTTCTCGAGCGACGTCAAAGACCATGAGGATACATTATGGAGGAGAGCCCGCACACAGCACTGGGAGACTAGGCCACGGCCGCAAAGGCAGCAAAAATACAAGCCAAGGAGGCAAATAAGGCCAATAAATAGGCCTTGGACAAGATGGACGGCCCAACCCCGTAACGTGGAGAGCCAGGACCAAAGCCAGGCGTCCCCTTGCTGTTGGCGGATCCCTTCCGCCAACTGATGGAGTCGTTGTAAATCAGCTTCAACGGAGGGCCCGGCGTCCGTTACATTAAAGCAACACAAGCCAGCAAACTCCTGGCACGGGTGGCCATGTCAGAGCAGCAAATAATCAATAGCTAGCCTATTTTGCAGCATTCCCTGGCATACCTTGCCCAACCCGTGTGAATGAAGTGCGAGGACGGTAGAGGTCAGGTTGAGGGCTTTCACGACAGTACACGCAAGGTGTTCCACTGCATGATAATTATGCACCACCAATCCAGGAATGTCAATCAATGAAAAAGCAAGGGCCACAGCCTCGGCCTCGGAAAATAAGGTTA
Source organism: Dermochelys coriacea (assembly GCF_009764565.3). Classification (NCBI taxonomy): domain Eukaryota; kingdom Metazoa; phylum Chordata; order Testudines; family Dermochelyidae; genus Dermochelys; species Dermochelys coriacea. Next base: position 42,635,079 of record NC_050069.1, on the reverse strand, counting down.
CATCAGCTCTACAGGTGGAATCAAGAGGGATGGTATCTCTCCGGTGGTGGGCAGGGATTTGTGAAGGATGTGGAAAGATGAGGGGGGCCACTCGGCCAAGGGCACAGGTGCCCCCTGAACTATTGGCTGGGATGTAGGTGTAAGTGGTCCTGCCACATAAGAGAAACCATCCTGTGGGAAATTTCATATGCCCGTATGCAAATGAAACATCAGTACTTTCATTACAGATTAAGTCCACATTGTTATGATTTGCCCCAACGTGCCTGGCATTTACAAAGAACATACAAGAGAAGGTGACAGTTACATTGGCAAGACTAAACGAATACATAGACATGTCTAGACTGTATTCGGCGGGACCCAAGGCATACAGATCTGTATATGTAATAGTCTTGTCAATTGTCTTTAGTAAGGAATAGTGCTGGACAAGGGTCAGGGCTGTGCAGACGCCAACGAAACAGGTTTCCATCATGGCACCCACGGCATACGTACGCGGTAAACAAAACGATGTCGCATTAACAGCACTTTGGGCTAATACCAACCAGGCATTCACGGAGGAGGTGGCAGCTCCTTCAGCGGTGATCCTCATAAGGAGTGCCGCGATAAACAGGAGAGTGAGACCATGCGGGGATAATCTTCCCCTTCCGGGAGTATTTATGCCCATCCTTCTCTGGTGGTGAGGTGCGGTGGCTTGCGATTCCCGCTGCGGTACCATCCACCACATGTTAGCCAATACGTGCCACTCGGTCTCGCTCAGGACGCTGGTTTGTAGACCTACAGGAGGTAAAGGAAACAGGTTACACAGGGCCTCCCCTCACTCCCATTGAAATGGCTCTGTTGCAACATTAGTGCAAGAGAGGGCGCCCAACGAGCGGTCCGAACTTAACCAATACGGGGGATAAAATTGTAAGCCTGAAGCCAACAGTGTGATAAAAAATAAGCATGGTGGCTCACATTGGAGCTGTGACTGGGCAGGCCAGGGGTTCACCTCCTGTCCGGGCTGCAGGGTATAAGGGTGTGGTGCGTACAAGGTAACTAAGCCTTGCGCGGGGTCAATCACACCCGGTGCCTTTATGAGATTTACCCGTAGGTGGGCAGGTACGGCAATGGGGAAAGACCAGACGCTGGAAGGGTGTTTGGCCACCCAGCGAGCGATTGTTGAGTAGCCAGACAGCCTGTTCCAGCAACCCAGACCACCCGCGGAGCGTATGGGTGGGAGTGAGGCTATGGATCTGATCCTTCAAGAGCCCGTTCAAGGCCGCTCGCTGTAGGCGTATACGGAAGATGGTAGTGCCAGTCCACTGCCACGACTGCGGCCCAGGTCCGTACGGCCTGGGCTGTAAAATGTGTTCCCTGATTGTTCTGTAGAGTACGTGGAGTTCCGTAGCGGGAGCACAGTTGCTGTAGCGCAGCCAACGTAATGGCTGCGGCCGCAGTGGTGCTGGGATATATAAACAACAGGCCAGTATATGTATCCACAGCTGTAAAGGCATACTGCCAGCGTTGCTCTTGAGGCAAGGGGCCATATAGTCCACTTGCCAATCCTGACAGGGAAACTGCAGCCCGAGAAATTCTGCCAGTCGGTCCCGGGAGGGCAATGGGCGCCAAACGGGAGCAAACCAGACAACTGGCATGAACCGTTCAACAGGCTGCCAAGGGTGGAGAGGCACCTTGGTGGAGGGCCGTGATTTGCGTTGCTCAGGCTCCTCGATGGCCTCCCTCCACATGGTACTGTTCCACCAGCTGCAAGACCTCCCCACGCACCATGGCATCAGCTGCCACATTCCAGTGGGCCTTGGAGGTTTTAGCCTTTGTGTGGGTGTCTACATGTCGCACGGCCAGAGGAGCCCGTCGGGCATAGCGCAGGAGTTGCTGCCAGAGCGCCGCTCCCCACAGGGGCCGGCCTGCGAGTTCCCAACCCTTCGCTTCCCACGCAGTTATCCAGGTCCGGAGGCCCTTGTATAATACCCAGCTGTCCGTATATAGGTAAACCTGTGGTGGGACGCCCTCGATTGCTAAGGTGGCAGCCCACAATTCAGCCCACTGGCTGGAGCCGGCCGTTCCCCAAGCCATTGCCATGACATCTGCATAGGGGGCATAGGCTAAGGCCCACCATTGCCAGGCTCCCTGCGCCGTATAGGAGGCTGACCCATCCATGAACCACACATATTCCTGCTCCTCAGTGGACAATTGGTCCACCGAGGGGGCCTTCTCTGTTGGAGAGGCAGCCACGGGGTCTTCCACTGGGGGCAGCTCCTCCGTGAGAGAGGGCACATGCTCGAACGTGATGGCCCCCAGTAACAGGGCATGTGGGGTAGAAAGGGAGGGCCAGCCCAGCAGCATGTGCTGTTGCAATTAATGCTTCCACTTAAAGTTGGTTGTGATCTGTGCAACCCCTGTCTGCGTTTGGGCCGATTCTGCACGTACCCAGTGCCCCAGGGGAATGGGTGTGCACACGATGACCGGGGTGGGGCCCGTTATGCGCTCAATATCCTGCAACACCCAGACCACTGCCAGGATCTGCTTTTCCATGGGGGTGTATCCGGGTTCAGCCCCCTTCAACATATGGGACCAGAACCCGATCGGTTCCTTTTGCTGGGCCCCTACCTGCTGCCATAGCCCCCAAGAGGCCACGTCTGCCACCGTGGTGACCTCGAGCTCGAAGGGGACCCCAGGCTGCGGAGCGTGGAGCCAAGCATGAGTGAGCAGGGCCTCTTTACACAGGTCAAAGGCAGTCTGATGGCCCTGCTGCCATTGCCAGGGTGCTGCCTTTTGTACTAAGGCCTGCAAAGGCTGCATGAGGAAGGCTAAATGGAGAATGAAGGCACGCCAGAACCCAAGTAGACCAAGGAAGGCTTGGAACTCTTTCTTCGTCTGGGGTAGGGGATAACCCTGCACCGTTTGTTGCACCTTCCAAGGAATTTGCCGATCTGGTCCCGCTCACATAATACCTAGGTAGACTGCCGTCTGAGTGGGGCCCTGTATTTTCTGCGGGTTCAGAGTCCATCCGCACGCCTCCAAGCCAGTAACAACTGCGTGTAACGCATCCGTCACCAGTTCACGAGAGGGGCTGGATATCATCCTGTTGTCAATGTAATGATAACAACGGGTTGCGTCTGGCAGCTGACAGAGACAGACCTCACAGGTACAGAGGTGAAGAGCAGGGGAAACCCTGCCCAAGAGGGCATACAGCCCTTCCAGGCCCCAGAGGTTTGGGGAGAAGAGACCCCGCCCCCTGTCAGGGCGGCCGGGAGGAACCCCTGTCCAGACAATGTGGAGGCAGCAAACCCAGGAGTGTGGGGAAATTCCCAGGGAGAGAGGAATCCCTCAGCCCGCCGCTAAGAGGAAGCACAGAACCCACCAAGGCGGAGAAGGAGCTCTGCCACATATGGTTTCCACCCTTGATTTCACTCATCCATGCCACAAGCCTCCTATGAACTTGCAGCCTCTGACCTAATCAAATATCTCCACCATAAGAACGTAATAACAGCCATATTGGGTCAGACCAAAGATCCATCAAGCCCAGTATCCTGTCCTCTGACCGTGGCCAATGGCAGGTTCCCCAAAGGGAATGAACAGACAGGTTATCGTCAAGTGATCCATGCCGTCACCCAATCCCAGTTTCTGGCAAACAGGGACACCATTCCTGTCCATCCTGGCTAATAGCCATTGATGGACCTATCTTCCATGAATCTATCTAGCTCCCTTTTGAACCCCACATCCAGGAAGAATTGAAAACTCACCTAGAGTCAGCCAGAAAGAGATGACAAACATTACAGTGACCTTTATCAGCTGGCAACCCCTCAGATCACAGCTGGAGATAAAATATGGCTCTTAGCACAGCACCTTGACTCTACCCAGCCTTCAAGGGAGTTAGATTACTGATATCTTGGGCCATTCTGGGTCATCCAGTGGATCAACCTATGGTCTTCAAACTCCAACTGCCTAGGGCAATGAAAATGCACCCAGTAATCCACATTTCCTTGCTGAAAAAAGTATACTGACAGTTCCTTTTTGGATTAATATAACTGCCACCTCCACCCATCATGGTCCGGGGCATGGGGAATATCTGGTGGACTAGCTCTTGGACTGCAGTGTTCTCCAAGGAAAGCTCATGTACCTTGTTGATTGGGACAGGTGTAGTCCAGGTGATAGTTCATAGGAACCAGCCAAAAATACACATGTACCTGACCTGCTTTGAAAATTCCATCAGTTATATCCCAATAAACCTGGTCCGAAGACACCTAGTAGGCACCTTTTGAAGTGGGGTAGGCAGGTAAATAATGAGTCATCTCTGAGCCTGGTGAGTGCTGCTGAGCCTGATGAGTCATCTCAGCCGGAGCCTGATTACCTGAAGATTCCATGTCAATCAACCAGGGCTCAGCCAATCCACAGATGAAAGTCTAACCAGGTTACCCAAGATCAGGGATATAGGCTCCCAATGAGAGCAGCCACTCCATTCTGCTCAATGCTACTACCCACCAAAAGTATCTCCACCTCCACCCCCCATCCTGTACTGTTTGGTGATTCTGACAGACTATTCCTGCTCTACCCTTGTTCCAACCCTACTTTTGGTTCCCAGTTCCTGCTCTGATCCCTGGCTCCAGTCTCTGGCCTGACCACTGAGCCTCATCACTTCATCCACTTCATCCACTAGGCCTGACCATCAACTTCTCAGTATCTGATGCCTACTGACATTAACTGGTTAATTCTCCAACATTACTGTGAGGTAGGTGATTATACTGGTGGAGGAACATGAAGCACAGAAGTTACTAGAGACTGCTGCGATTGGTGATAATGCAGGTTCCTAAGAAAGATATGTTATGTTAAAGGTAACAGAAAATATCTAGATCAGAGCTGGAAATAGAACCCTGGGATTCCCAGTTCCCAGACCTTTGCTCAGCCTCCTTCCATAGTCATTCAGGATAGACTGGGCCTTATGCAGGTGCCTCCCACACCCATGCACAGCCTACCCAAGGACCATGAACAGTAGCTAAGGGCAGTGCGAGAGCTGCTACCTCTGTCCTTCCTGGTGGATGCCTAATGCCCCAACAGAACAGGGAGGAGTGCTCGGGAAACAGTACCATGATCTCTGCCCCTCCACAGTGGCCTGCAGGGCTAGAACAGTGCAGAGAGGAAGGAAGCATGCTGCGCTCTGTCAAGGAGTGTAGTGATGCCCCCCTCTTCCTTTACATCTGTGAGCTCTGGTAAGCATTCAGAATGGCTCCTGGTGGTGCTCCCCCAGGGGCAGGCACTTCTACCATCCTCAACACAGGGCTATTAAAGGCACCTGTGCTACTAATAGAAGATGCACTTATTTTTGCCAGACAGCCCAATGATATTGCTTTGCACTGCAAGGCAGGAAATGAGAGTTTGGATCCTACAGCCAACAGTGGCAGTGCATTCAGCCCGAGTGCAAAGGAGGTGCAGCCTTATATCACTCAACAGCAACCTCTCTCACTGAACAGATGCAATGCTGAAGGGCTCCAAAGAGATTCCCTTCCAGCCCTCCTTGGGCTGAAGAATATTGGCCATAACCTGGGCCATCCAAGGTGCAGGATCGAAAAGCAAGGGAGTATGAGGAATTCAGAGGGCTTTGGCAGGTGTGCAAAGACACCTGAGCCTCTTACCAACAGAAAACAAGTCATTTCTGAATCTTTTTACAAGGCATGATTTTAACATTGACTTCAGTGGGCTTTGGATCAGGCTGTCGTTTTATATTCCAACCAAGTTCCATCTGATGGAAGCATCGACTCTAAGTGTTATTCACATTCTATTTTTATTTCTACAAACAAAAGGGTCATTGCTGCCAAGTGTGTGATGCTATCTCCCAAGTATGAGATGTGCTGACCTATCTAAACATGGACATATTAGTTTGCATTTATTTTCATTGTCCGAAAAAGGAGGAGAGACTACTTCCATTTTTGCTTTACACACACAGCAGGGAAAGAAAGCTCCCAGTACGGAGCGGATTTTGTATTCACACAAGAGAGATGAACTCCCAGCAGTGCCGAGATAATATTGTTTGTGCTTTGACCCCCCCAAAAAATTTCTTCCAGGATATTTGGATTAAGTCCCTTGAGTCATCATCAGCTGTTTTCCAGATGTGAAGGCTCTTTCTAGCTGTGCTTTCTCTAGGGATGGGATCTGATGTGAGTGTAAAGAATGTCATCCCATCTGGCATGAATCTTTCTATCCCTAGGAATGTTTATTTCTGTAGCTCAAATGCATGAATGTAATTAAAAGCTACATCTTACTATGTATTTCTTTCAGTGCATTTTTACACAAGACAGCATCTTCCTAGCTCCCCCAGCTTTGCGGTGCTGCCAGCAATGCCATTGTAAGACATTTTCAGGAGTTTACAATGTGGGTGTTACACAACATACTGGGATGAAAGTTAAAGCTTCATCATAGGAAGTGCTGAGTGCCCTCACCTTGCCCTGCTGTCACTGGGAGCTTGGAATGCTCTGTACTTCACAGGAAGCAACTTCACAGCATTTGTCCGTTCAGATCATCCCATTGAAGTCAAGTAGGCCCTGCTAAAGCAATCTGATCTGCACTGATGGATCACTGCCCTCCTGGAGGCACCATTGGACAGTAATGCCTCCACAAGCTCAGAGTAGTGATACACCCATGCAGATCTGACACCAAGGAGGGTGTGTGACAGAAATTGGAAGTTCTGATAGTTTTCCAGCAAACAGGTGGAGCATTGAACCAGGCTGTGGCCTGAGAAGCCCAGTCAGTCTCACAGTGTACAGGAAATTCTGTAACACCGTCACTTGGTAGGAAGGGAGCAGAGTGCTACCACTAGCTGTTACAATGCTGGGGTGCACCCCGCGGTGCCGTTTTCCCTGGTGATGCAAAGCAATGCTGTCTATAGTGGAAAACAGTAGTGACTATTTTTTAGTCCTTGCAGAGGAAATGGATCTAGTAAATGGACATTGGAATGACCATTGTCTTTCAGAGGTTTTACCATTCAAATACACGAGTCATGAAAAGTGGCTATGTCAAAAATAACTTATTTTGCTGAACAATAAGTTAGCTTAATACAACACCAATAGGTAAGGAGAGACTGTTTCTTTCTGTATGTGTCCTTTTAAAAAAATCTTGTGATGGGTTGTACTCCTTAGGAAGCTACCTGATATGCTGTGATACCACTGAGTCTACCTGTTCTGCCAGCATGGGCCCCCTTTAACATCTTTTGCTGAACCAGACTCTTAAAACTTCCTCTAACACACACACAGGCAGGGCCACACCCAGCTGTAGATCAACTCTGGGAAGACTCATTTTAAGGGACTTGCTCTAGCACTCAGATGTCCACCTCCCTTGGAATACAAACCCAAAGATGTATTATATTCATCTCTTCCCTCAATGTGGAAGAGAGTATGTGCAATTTATGGCCCACCCCAGTTAGAAATCACATAAACTGGATTAAATTATAAACCAGAAATAAATGTTTTAACTAAACAGGTGTATTTTAAGTAGTTAAGGAGGCAGAAGACAGAACAAGGCAGATTACTAAGAAAATAAAACAGAGCACGGAAACTAAACTTAATACACTAAAGAAACTGGTTACATGTGAGTTCTCACCCTAAAGGTAGTTCTAATAATCTTCTTCACAGGCCAGATGCCCTTCTAGCCTGGACCCAGGTCTTTCTTCCTGTCCAGTCTTAGTTGTTTGCAGCAGTCATCTTGGGTGGCGTAGTAGGGGAGAACTGACGACCAGGATTAGTTCACTCCCCACCCTTAAATAGGATTTGTATAAAATGGGAGTCCGTTGTTTCCTAGTTTGATCTCCCTTCCCTTACAGTGGAAAGTTATAAGAAGTCCTAGGTAATGTTTTATTATCAGGTGACAAGACTGCCTGACTCTGTAGGGCCCTTGTAGCCATTCTTCACAGGAAGTCCAAGCTCTTTTACAGTACATTGTCCTTGTTGATGGGCCATCCACCCTGTCTGGCTTTTCCATTGTTGTATCTGAAGTGTTGGCAGTGGGCATCACCCAAAGTAGCATAGTTGAAATACAGATACATAGTCAATATTCCTAATTTCAGATACAGAAATGATACATGCATACAAATAGCATAATCACATTCAGTAAACCATAACCTTTCCAATGATATCTCACATGAGACATCTTGCATAAAGTATATCTCAGTTATGTCATATTCATATCATAAACATATTTTCATAAAGAATATGGAGTGACACATCACAGATCTATTGCTCAAAAGTAAATTCTCTGTGATCTTCATAAATCAGGACTGTGGTGGGGATAATGATTATGAAAGACCTTGTTTTCTTTGTACAGCACCTTTATATGTGTCTGCTGTTCGCCAGCAGTACCTTCACTTTGTGTTCAAACACAGAATGCTACTGAGGAGAGTGGGAGTTACACTGGGCCCCTTCCTGGAAACTTTACCCTTGATCTTTCTTGTTTGTTGTTGTTTTCCCTTAATCTAAAATAGACTTAAACTGTATGATTGGACTTTGTGTATGGAAAACATCACCAGGATAATATTATTTTGGCTCCAGGAACTACTACTGAGTGAGCCCAATACTGAAAACTGACTCATTATTTGTAAATGCTGAACATATCAGAATATGAAAATCATTTCTCTCCTTAAAATTACAATGAAAATGTCATTGTAAATGCCATGCTTTTGATGTATGAGCACTATTCTCAGGATCCAATCATCTCAAATAAATTGTTTAAATATGTGACATTTGTATTAGAAGCTATTGTAAGGCAGACAAACAGAAAGGATGCATTTTAACATGCCATACATTTTTAGAGGGTCTCATCATCTCTTCTAGTTACATATGTGGACACGGATTGTTTATTACTTAGGGCTATTTAGCTTATAAAGAATTTTATTTCACTATGAATACAGTGTAAAAACACTATAAGAAATGTGTTTAGCAGGATGCTAATGACTTCCTTATAAGGACAGTACAGTTAATAGTTGAGAAGACACACAGCTAAAGGTAGCCCTTATAAAATGTAGAAGATTCCATTTAAAAACAGACATGCAGGAAATGTCTAGTTCCTAAAACTGATTGTACACATTTGCATGGGAATAAATAAATTTACTGTACTTCATTCTATGATACATCTTTTGAAAGTAATGAAATTCTCTTTGGATCCACACATCTGTGTATCTGGTATACTGTGCATGTGCGCACGCACACACACCGTAGAGAGTGATCTTACACTCATTCAAGACAATGGGAAAACTCCTATTGACTTCAGTGGAACAGGATCAGGCTGGTGGTCTGGGGGTGGATTCACCATTCACTTACATGGGTGTGAATTGGGAATAATTGTATAAAGCAAGAGGAAAATCAGACTCTGTATCTTGTATTTAATAACTGACAACAAATTGTTCATGACTCTAGCTTTATTTATTTATTCTGAAATGAAAATGGAGCCTATCCTGCAGTTCGTACTCAGGAAAAACTCCTCTGCGATTGTCCTCTTCCTCGGGAACAGGAAATAATTGCCTTGCATCCATTTTCACGGCTGATGTTATGGAATTCTACACATTTAGTTCTAGAGCATTTTCATCACCAATATATTTTAAATTGGTGTCAAGGTTTGGAGCAGAAATTATCAAATATAAAAACAAAGCTCGTGGCAGCCTGAAAATTCCTTTCCCACTTTGTTATTTAAAAGGATTCTTTCACTGTAGTTTCTGGGGGCATCAGAGACTCATTTCACTGGCCCTCCCCACAAATCCTGAGACCAAACCTGAAAGCTAAGGAGCTGATTCAGTAACTCAGCCGGAGGTTATGCGTCTATTACAGGAGTGGGTTAGGGTTGCCAGTTTCGGCTGGACGTATTCCTGGAGGTTACATCACATGAAAATCTTTAATTAAAGATTAATCTTTAAATCCTGGAGACCCCAGGACAATCTGGGAGGGCTGACAACCTTAGAGTGGGTGGGTGAGCTTCTGTGGCCAGCAATGTGCGGGAGGTCAGATTAAATTATCATGATGGTCCCTTCTGGCCTTAAAGTCTATGATCCCGCAGCCCTGTGCATAGAATACTCCTGAAGAAGTCAATGAGAGTTTTGCTTGCACAGAGCCTGAAGAATTGGGCTCATTACTGGGAAGAAAATAAGGAAAGGAAAATAAGATGAATACCTTAAACATCCTCCTAGTAAGGAAGACCATTAGACCATGGAACAAGTTTCCTAAGTAATGCACCATTTCTTGATACTCAAACCACGATCATAAAAGTATTTTTAAAATGAAACTAGATTGGATAAAGCAGTAGAAATTATACCATAAGGAAAAGTCCTACCCTAGCAGGATAAACAATGACATCTTTACTGTACCTGAAGTCTTTGGTTCTCTAAGATGATTCGAGTTAAAATGGTGATGATTAAATAGTTTGGGTTTTGACTATAATTATTCATCATATACTAAAGGAACTTTAAAATATCCTAACTCATTGCTGCTCATGTGGGATTATATTTGGCAAATATGAGAGTTATCATTTGGATGGAATATGTATGAGAGATTGAAAGATTGAGATTTCAGAGACAACAATTTGCCTGTGTCGGGGGCCAAAAAGGTCTGAGTGTGTGGAAAAAATAAATTTTATTGTTATACCAATACGTCAGAGGAAGGGGAGAAAAAGCCACTAATGTAAAGACATGGGTTTGGAAAATAAAATGAAAAATTCCTTTTTCTTTTACTGGGATCTGGCTTTTATGTTGTCGTAAAAAGGATCTGGATACTACAGATGGTTTTATGTAGAACCACAGCGTGATGGCTTTCATGTTGCTTGGGAAGAATTAAATTACATTTTAAAATCTAAATTTCCAGTCTACAGTTTCGTGATAAACAAAACTTATGAATAAACTTTTGCTGTAGATTTAACAAATGTTCTAGGCAAGGAATGAATAGAAGATGCCGTGCTGCACATATAAATTTACAGATGTATGATATCTTGACTGATATGCAGAGGAATACTACCCTGTTCAGAATAATGAGAAAAAAAAGTGAGATTAAAATACTCATACTGACATCCCAATTCTAGGTGCCACTGGGACAGAATTAATCTTCCAAATGAAGGCTCCTGTTCTGATGCCCCAGACAGTATTATGAACATTTCAGTAGTAGGTTCCAAAGTAGTAAAGGCTTTCTCCAAAACCAGTTGGGATCTTTCCATTGACTTCAGTGAGTTTTGGACCCAGCCTTAACCACAGGACTTTATTGAAAAGCTTGCCACTGCTGTAGAAAACAGAAGGGCATTTTCAAAAGTGCCTTTAATTAACAAGCTTGGGGGACATTTTAGTGGGAGACTCAAACAGCAGCAGAACTTCATTGAACAGACTGTCTGTCTGCATTCATGATTGTTATTATTTTTATTTACTATTACTATAGCCCCCCCAAAGCAATAAGTGCCACTTTTAAAAGTGCCTGATGTATTGAGCACAGTAGGAGAATCCAAAGCAGCAACACCAGGTTTCCCTTTTAGTTTGTAAAAGAAAGAAAGAAAGAAAGAAAGAAAGAAAGAAAGAAAGAAAGAAAGAAAAGGATTACTTGTGGCACCTTGGAGACTAACAAATTTATTTGAGCATAAGCTTTTGTGAGCTACAGCTCACTTCATCAGATGCATGCAGTGGAAAATACAGTGGGGAGATTTTATATACACAGAGAACATGAAACAATGGGTGTTACCATACACACTGTAATAAGAGTGATCAGGTAAGGTGAGCTATTACCAGCAGGAGAGAAAAAAAACCTTTTGTAGTGATAATCAAGGTGGGCCATTTCCAGCCGTTGACAAGAACATGTGAGGAACAGTGGGGGGGGGGAATAAACATGGGGAAATAGTTTTACTTTGTGTAATGACACTGGATACAATTAACTTAGGTTTGAATAAAGACTGGGAGTGGATGTGTCATTACACAAAGTAAAACTATTTCCCCATGTTTATCCCCCCACCACTGTTCCTGGTTTATTTAGAAAGCAATTTTACACATCATTACTATACAAGTGTCACAGATCCTACTGAGTGTCCCTTTCTAACCACCCACCGGAACAGCTGTGAGTGAATCCATACCTCTGTGCTCTGAATCCCCAGGGTGTTTCAAACTCTATAGCCTGACTGGAGTCCAGTCTCAGGGTCCCTAGGCACACTCACAGGGTGCAGGCTTTCCATCTGGCATCCCCCCCCCCCGAGAGTTGGAAACCACTGTCCAGCTGCCTTGCCCCTCTGGGTGCAGTGCTGATCCTTCAGACTGTCCTATACTTAATACACCCCTCTCCCAGAACGCACACCCCAAAGGTGTGAAGCTTCTGGTTTTCCATTCATCTCTCTCAGGGGCACACACTAGTTGTGGAGGATATCACACACATCACTTTGTACATGCACTTAATCATGTAAAGCACAGGAGAGTACAGATTATACAAAACAATAAACATCTGATGCTGCAAACATCCCTCACTTTCTAGCTCATCCTTTCCTTAGGAGTCCTTGGGGAACCATCGGGGTCCAGGTAGGCAGGATGTCCCCTCCTCATAGGGGCTGTTGCATGCTGGCTGGTCTCTGCACCTCATGGAGCCTGTGATGGTATAAGGGAGACCATTCCCCCGGGGGGTCAGAGGCTGGCAGCTCGCTGGCTTATTAACTCTGCCTGCTGCACCTGGGGACAAAGACCTGCAACTTAACTGGCCGATCCTCAAAAAAGAAGGCAGCAGGAAAAGAAGAAGGGAGCTTCAATATCTGACAGAAAACTGGGGGGCTAGTGGCTCTGTGTGTCTGATAAACTGCAGCAGGTGCAACTGTTCTAAGACACAGATGGGCAGAAGGGAGACTGTGGGAAGTCCTGTTATCACTGAGATAAGAACCAGGAAATTTTGGGTTGATGAACTTCTGGGTGGTGTGAAAGAAAGGCTTGGGGAAAGAACAGCTTAACCTGTGTGGACACTGAGGGAAGAGTCTGTGAAGTTTTGGTCTTGGTAAGATGGCTTGAAATAAAGGGGGGGGGGGGAACTCACAACAACTAATCCTGCTGGAAACTGCCTTCCCTGGATTCTGAGAGAGGGCTCCAGACAGAATTTCCCCAGGGAAGGAGCTGGCTCAGCAAGAGCCAACTTGCTGCCTGCAGGAGGAGAGTGCTATAAGACAGCCACCAATCCTTTACAGAGCTCCCTATCCAGCTTCTGTGATCTTGCTCTTTCCTGCCCCACGCCTTTCTGTTGTGGCTCACCTGTTCCTGTGTGATTTGCTATTTAAACCCGGGCTTCCTTTGTTCTGTCTTTTTGGTAACTTTTCACTGATCCTGCCTCTTTCCCCCTCACTCCCCTTTTTCAGGGGACTTAAGTTAAAATTGGTTTTCTAAGGATTCAGTTCACCCATTGTTCAGGTGTTTGCACCTGAATAGGGATGCTGAGCCCTAAGCACCATCCCCCAATTGTATCTCTGTCTGGTGTGTATGTGCTACAGAATTTGTCAGCAATGCTTGATCCCCAGACATATCCTCACAAGACAACAGATTTTCATGACACAACTTCACAATATCAATCAGAATTCATGAGCTGTACAGATACAGACCCAATTCATCACAACAGGTAGCAAACAAATGTGCTCACTGCCATTACAACAGTTAATGTTCCCCTTCTTGTTTGAGGGTCATCATCATGCAATGACAGAGCTGAGCTGACCTATTAGGACAGGTATTCCCATGTTAGAGAATAAACCTCACACCAGTGAGGGCATGTTGCTTCTGGAGAATGTCTAACACCAGGGGAAATAATTCTGTTTTTACTCACTAACAGTACCAACAGGTATTCACTGAACAGCCTTGTCCCCCTCAATACAGCACCGAGCGTCACTTTCTCCAGTGCCCTTACAAAAAAAGAACACATGTGAGCACATGCACAGCTAAGGAAAGATACAGAGTTCCACCTAATATGTGGATGTAAATTACTTCTGCAATGTTAGAACTAAAGGGTCAATATCCCTGCTAGTGTATGCAGGTGCAATATCCCAGAGGGATCTTTAGCGGAAATAGACCTTTGTAGTGTCAGAGAGTCTCACTGTGATTTTTGTAGAGTCCTTGGCATCACCTGTAGTGCCCCTTTTTTGTTCTGTTTTTCTCCATTCTCTGCACTCTGTTTTGATGTGCTCAGGAGGGAGGCAGCCATTTTACATGTGACTTTTGTATGGGTTGTCATTCTGGTCCCGTGTGTTATAAACACGCAAGATGTCTGCATTAGTGGGGTCAGGAGCAAAGGGCTGGTGGGTGTTGGCATGGATTGATTCATCACAGCAAGGATTTAGAAAGGAAACTAGTAGTGGTTAGAGTTGAATTGGCTTTGTTACCACAGGCGAGGCTGTGTTTCAGTAATGGCAGCTTGGGGCTCGCACAGACTCTGTAACACACTGGCTTTCTCATGTTGCCATTCCAGACTTCAGACTGTGGGCTGCCTGTCCTTCTGGGCCCTTCTCTGCCTCTGGCAGCAGAGTAAGAGCAAACGGAGAAGCAACTCTGAGATCTCCACCCTACCTACTGGCAGTGGAAACTGAGGGGGAGGCAGACTGAGTCCTTCCTTGCAAGTTGGAGAAACAGCCCCGCCTATGAAATAGCAACTTTTCCCTCTCCAGGTGGCTATGGAGCCAAGACAATTACGCTGGGAAGAGAAAAGCCCTTGTGACACTGGGGAGAGGTTTATGTTGGGCTCAGCTATTAGACTGGGGTTGTTTTCTCTATATATAGTATTAGGCATCTGTGTTCTATTACAAAGGAGGGAAAACCCTTCATACTTAGTGGCTGGCTTGTTAAATGTACTGGGTGTGCTGGCTTGTATCAGTCAGCCAGGCCTCTTTTTAATTGTAGAATTGTCTTTAATACTGGTGTGATAGTTTTATGGAATAGATTATCTTTGTGAGCCACCTGGTAGGTGATTCAGGTGCTTACTTGCCTTAGTGCAAGCCTGGGGCAGGGCTTTAACTTGGTGGGTTTAGTTTGGGCGGATTTGCACTTACACTTGGATACTGGGTGTCAAGATGATGGTGAGGTTTTGAGTAAAGGACGAATTCTGCACTTGTGGGAGGTTCACGTTGTACACTGAGGATTAGTCACCTTAAAGAGAGAAGACAAGACTGCAGGATAGGAATTGCTGATCCAGCCCCCAAAAGGGAAGGTGCGGGCATGTCCTAAACCCTAATATACAAACAGAGTCCTGGATTAATACTCCCACTTTGCCTTCCCTCAAGAGGCAGTGAATATCAAAGACTGGCTTCACTCTTATTTATGATTGCTTGGATTTGTATATGAAATGCTGGCCAATACAGAATCCTCCTTTCCTGCTCATTCTTTCCCAGATTCACCTTGTTCATTTCATTCCCAGCTCCTAGATCTGCACAGAAGAAATATGGCGTGCTGGGGAAACCTTTAGAGCCCATGACAGGATGGAATAAAGTCCTCTGGAGAAAACGGGCATGATGTAGCCCCTTAGAGTTTTTTGGCTGCACACCCACCTTGCAGGACTACTCACAGACCAGTCACAAATAGGTGACCCTGGTGGTGCATGGAGCGTGCACATCTTCTCACTTTCATTTTATTTTTATATTCAGATTCTTTTGTCTATAACCCATAAGTGATGAGAGAACGGGATTAGACCAGGAATATAAACATATTTTGAAAAGTGAAAAAAGTGTGGCTACCCCATGAATGACACTGAAGAAAACCAGAAAAATATCTCCTAAACCAATAGGTAGGAGCCTAGAACATCTCACCATACAGCTTCCTCTGGGAAATCTCCATGGAGTTCTCCAGTCATCTCATGGAATAGGCTACAGGGTTGGCTTCCGAGCCTTAAGGTTCCTAGGGGATAAGCAGGAGTATCTGCACCTGTGCCTCCACACTGACACTGGGTCTCTGGTAGATGCCTCCATTTCTGCTAGAAGCCAGGCTGCAAGAGGCTGAGGGACCCTCCAGTGCTCCACCCTTGTAGGAGTATCCCTACTGCCTAGGGTGGGGCATGAGGTCACACAGATGGTAACACCACATCTGGTTCTATCATATTTTTCCCTGGGTTCCACAGATTTGATAGAAGGATGGTGGACAACATATTCCTCCCTGCAGGCTCCACCGTTGGCCTGCCCCAGTCAGCCCATCTGCCCCCTTCCTCCACATAGAGCTTTGGACCCTGGAGAGCCCTCCGTATGGTGCAGCATAAAGGAGGGATGCTGCTACTAATACAACTGTGGTGCTCCGCTGTGGCTGGGGGTGATCTGAGCACCCATCAAGCCCTTTGCTACTAAGCATTGGAACAAGATTTTGTGACAGGTCACCAATGGAGAAATAATGTTGGACTCTGTCTTTAGTTAGACTGCAAAAATGCCCAGATTGTGGGACTGCAGTAAAAGGAAAGGGTTACCTTAGGGAATATCTAATGAGATTAATGGATAAAAAGTGCCTTAGACCATAAAATGGCTGTGCTGATGCAAATTAGGGGTATGTGAGTCACACAGGTGTTCCAGCTGCACCTTTGTGTCTCACCAGCCAAACCAGGCCCCTAGGGGACATATCAGACACTATTCTGGGTAATTGTTTCTGACATTAATGCTTAACATAGGTCAAAACCTCCCCCTGCCTTTTTGAAAAATAGGCTTAATAATTATTAACTTCAGTCTGACTTAGCAGAAAACAAACGTTAACTAATAACCTTGATTTCCCAATAAACAATCAATTATTCAATCCCCTTTCTGAATGTCTGCCATGATTGCATTTTTATTTGCTTGAGAAATACTGGGTCTGATGCATCACTGCCTTACTCCAGCTGGTTTCAGAGTAGCAGCCATGTTAGTCTGTATTCGCAAAAAGAAAAGGAGTACTTGCGGCACCTTAGAGACTAACAAATTTATTTGAGCATAAGCTTTTGTGAGCTACAGCTCACTTCATCGGTTGTATTTGGTGGAAAATGCCACTAAACGCCACTAGCCATTACCTTCAGCCCCCAACTAAAACCTCTCCAACGCATCATCAAGGATCTACAACCTATCCTGAAGGATGACCCAGCACTCTCACAGATCTTGGGAGACAGGCCAGTCCTTGCTTACAGACAGCCCCCCAACCTGAAGCAAATACTCACCAGCAACCACAGAACCACTAACCCAGGAACCTATCCTTGCAACAAAGCCCGTTACCAACTCTGTCCACATATCTATTTGGGGACACCATCATAGGACCTAATCACATCAGCCACACTATCAGAGGCTCGTTCACCTGCGCATCTACCAATGTGATATATGCCATCATGTGCCAGCAATGCCCCTCTGCCATGTACATTGGTCAAACTGGACAGTCTCTACGTAAAAGAATAAATGGACACAAATCAGATGTCAAGAATTATAACATTCAAAAACCAGTCGGAGAACACTTCAATCTCTCTGGTCACTCGATTACAGACCTGAGGGTGGCTATCCTTCAACAACAAAACTTCAAAAACAGACTCCAACGAGAGACTGCTGAATTGGAATTAATTTGCAAACTGGATACAATTAACTTCGGCTTGAATAGAGCCTGGGAATGGATGAGTCATTACACAAAGTAAAACTATTTCCCCATGGTATTTCTCCTCCCCACCTCACCCCCCCACTGTTCCTCAGATGTTCTTGTTAACTGCTGGAAATGGCCTACCTTGCTTGTCACCATGAAAGGTTTTCCTCCTTCCCCCCCCCCCCCCACTGCTGGTGATGGCTCATCTTAAGTGATCACTCTCCTTACAGTGTGTATGATAAAACCCATTTTTCATGTTCTCTGTGTGTGTATATAAATCTCCCCACTGTATTTTCCACCAAATGCACCCGATGAAGTGAGCTGTAGCTCACAAAAGCTTATGCTCAAATAAATTTGTTCGTCTCTAAGGTGCCACAAGTACTCCTTTTCTTTTTACTCCAGCTGAACACCAGTGTAGCCCTACTGGAATCAGTAGAATTACACAGGTGTAAAACTGGAGTAATGCATTGACAAATCAAGGTCATAGGGTAAAATCCTGGACCCACTGAAGTCCCTGCAGATTTTGTCTTTTCAGTGGTGGGAACAAAGATTTCACGCATAGTCTTTTCCTCTGTGAATTTACCATCATGTTGATTTAGCTGTAACTAAACTGATCTCTTTATGACAGGTTTCAGAGTAGAAACCATGTTAGTCTGTATTCGCAAAAAGAAAAGGAGTACTTGTGGCACCTTAGAGACTAACAAATTTATTAGAGCATAAGCATTCCAATTAAGTGAGCTGTAGCTCATGAAAGCTTATGCTCAAATAAATTTGTTAGTCTCTAAGGTGCCACAAGTCCTCCTTTTCTTTTTGATCTTTTTATGATGCACGCTGCAGTGCTTATCATTGCCTTAAGGGTTAGAGTGGCATATATCTGGATACCCCTGAGAAAGCTGCATTCTGCCACACAATCACCATCGTCTCCTAAGCCTTGAAGCCAAAGCACCATGTGAATTGTTGCCTTACTTCTCCACGTGAGGCTTCTAAATTGCATTTTGTAAGCCTGCTAACAAAGCAAGATATGAGACCATTAAAATAAGCATTAGTTATATAAGTGTTCGTGAATGTCTAAATATTAATGGCTTCACCTAATGGAAGTGCTCTAAATAATCCTCTTTAGCTTTTGTAGCTTAATCTGTATTCATATTTTATCCTCTAGTTACATTTAAATGGCATGTTTCTTCTGATAAACAAGAGGTTGTGAATAACGCTCACTGAAATTACAGCATTCTTGACTGTGGCATTGAGAGACAAGAATGATACAACAACATTCACAGGACTATTGTCTTGGACATTTTTAATTGCAAGTCAACCCCAAGACCTGCAACAATTTAAATAAAAAAATGCAAACATCACTCGACCCATCTCCCTCCTTTGTATATTGTCTGCAGAGTGGTTTACAATCCTAGCCAACTTGCATTATAAAAGTCTACCTCATAAAATTCTAGTGGACAGTGTTTTATCGATTTCTAACATTTACCAAATAAATACTGTTTAAATAATGTTGAGGTTCTGAGATTCAGCAACAAAACCCAGGAATTAAAAACTTACATGCTGTTCCTAACTAGCTGCCACAGTCCACAAGTCAATGAATTGCAGAGTTTGAGACAAGAACACACTGATACACACCATGGGTGTTGCAAAACCAGCTACAGAATCCGAGATAGTTATTAACATTTTTATTTGTTTACAAGGGTACCCATGATGTACCAAATCAGTGTTTCTCAATGACTAGCCTTTGGACTGGTGCCAGTCCTTGAGATTTCCCTTACACAGTTTAGGAAAAAGAAAAGGAGTACTTGTGGCACCTTAGAGACTAACAAATTTATTAGAGCATAAGCTTTCGTGAGCTACAGCTCACTTCATCGGATGCGATGAAGTGAGCTGTAGCTCATGAAAGCTTATGCTCTAATAAATTTGTTAGTCTCTAAGGTGCCACAAGTACTCCTTTTCTTTTTGCGAATACAGACTAACACGGCTGCTACTCTGAAACAGTTTAGGAAGGTAGCAAGCCGGTCCCTGGTACGAAAAAGGTTGAGAAACACTGAACTAGATGATTTCCAAACATAAAAGAAGGCACAATTCGTACCCTAAAAAGCTTACAATCTAAAAGACACATGGGCAATTGGCAGGGAAATGGGGGTACAATATGTACATATATATATAAAGAGGTCAAGGTGGTGGTTGACCAAGTCATGGTAACAGATGTTTAACAATTGTGTTTTTAGTATAAAATACCATATAAATACATAGATTATCACTAAGTACCCACAACCTCTCTGTAATCATCTGAGCTCTCCATTTCCCAGTGAACACATTTAAAACTTCAATTGCTTAGCTATTAAAAAACTCACAATTCTAACTAGAATATGGCATTCATTTGTCAAATTTTGAAATATGCTTTGTAAACAATTACACGGTTCCTTTTATTTAGACTTGTGTCACTTTATAAAATTATTTTTTTGTTTTCTTTTGGGAAAGTGATTTAAATACACCTCCAACAACAACTAGAGTGTTCACTCTGTGAGCACTGATTTAGCACAGTTCACTTCTTAGTAAATGCTTATGGCCATGGCGTTTATAAAGAAACTTGTACAATCTAATCCAGACCACCATGAAAGATGTTTCTGTATAGCTACAGCCAACCAAGAAAGAGCTCTTTTTATAAATGAAATACAATTACATTTATGGGCAAACAAAGGGTGTGGCATAAATACATCTCTTTGGGTTGAAGTGCAATCTGAGGCTATGTCTACACTACAGAATTAGGTCAAATTTATTGAAGTCAGTTTTGTAGAAAGCATTTTTATACAGTCGATTGTGTGTGTCCCCACACAAATGCTCTAAGTGCATTTAGTCGGCATTTAGTTGGCGGAGTGCGTCCACACTACCGAGGCAACCGTCGACTTCTGGAGTGTTGCACTGTGGGTAGCTATCCCACAGTTCCCACAGTCTCTGCCACCCATTTGAATTCTGGGTAGAAATCCCAATACCTGATGGGGCAAAAACATTGTTGCGGGTGGTTATGGGTACATATCATCAGGCCCCCACTTCCCTCTTTCCCTCCGTGAAAGCAACGGCAGACAATTGTTTCACGCCTTTTTTCCTGGGTTACCCATGCAGACACCATACCACAGCAAGGATAGAGCCCGCTCTGCTCACCGTCACCGTATGTCTCCTGGATGCTGGCACACATGGTATTGCATTGCTACACAGCAGCAGTTCATTGCCTTTTGGCAGCAGATGGTGCAATATGACTGGTAGCCATCATCACTGTACTCCAGGGTGGTCTTTTAGCCGACCTCGGTGAGATCGCCAGAGGCGCCTGGGCAAACATGGCAGTGACTCAGCCAGGTCATTTCCCTTTTAAGTTTCGTTTCATGGCGATTCAGTCCTGTCAGCAGTCCTACTAATGAGCAGCCAGGAGACAACGATGGCCAGCAGTCATATTGCACCGTCTTCTGCCAAGTACCCAGGAGATGATGATGGCCAGCAGTCGTACTGCACCGTCTGTTGCCTGCAAGATGTATAAAGAGAGATGAAGTGGATCAAAACAAGAAATAGACCAGATTTGTTTTGTATTTCATTTTCTCCTCCCTCCCTTCCTCCTTCCGTGAAATCAAAAGCCTTCTAAACCCAGGGTTTTAAGTTCTATCCTTGAGGGGGCCATTCTGTTTCTCCTTGATGCAAAGCCACCCCCTTTGTTGATTTTAATTCCCTGTAAGACAACCCTATAAGCCATGTTGTCAGTCGCCCCTCCCTCCGTCAGAGCAACGGCAGACAATCGTTTCATGCCTTTTTTCAGTGCAGACGCCATAGCACTGGGAACATGGAGCCCGCTAAGATCACCGTGGCAATTATGAGCACTATAAACACCATGCACATTATCAAGGCAGGATATGCAGAACCATAACCTGCAAGAAAAGCAAAACCAGGCGAGGAGGAGGTGACATCAGCACGGTGACGAGAGTGATGAGGACATGGACACAGACTTCTCTCAAAGCACGGGCCCTGCCAATGTGGGCATCATGGTACTAATGGGGCAGGTTCATGCGGTGGAATACCGATTCTGGGCTCGGGAAACAAGCACAGACTGGTGGGACCGCATAGTGTTGCAGGTCTGGGACGATTCCCAGTGGCTGCAAAACTTTCGCATGCGTAAGGACACTTTCATGGAACTTTGTGACTTGCTTTCCCCTGCCCTGAGGCGCAAGAATACCAAGATGAGAGCAGCCCTCACAGTTGAGAAGTGAGTGGTGATAGCCCTGTGGAAGCTTGCAATGCCAGACAGCTACCGGTCAGTCGGGAATCAATTTGGAGTGGGCAAATCTACTGTAGGGGCTGCTGTGATACAAATAGCCAATGCTATCACTGAGCTGCTGATACGAAGGGTAGTGACCCTGGGAAATGTGCAGATCATACTGGATGGCTTTGCTGCAATGGGGTTCCCTAACTGTGGTGAGGCGATAGACAGAACCCATATCTCTATCTTGGCACCGGAGCACCAAGGCAGCGAGTACATAAACTGAAAGGGGTACTTTTCAATGGGGCTGCAAGCACTGGTGGATCACAAGGGATATTTCACCAGCATCAATGTGGGATGGCCAGGAAAGGTACATGACGCTCGCATTTTTAGGAACTCTGGTCTGTTTCAACAACTGCAGCAAGGGACTTAATAGAAAATAAAAAAGAAAATAACCGTTGGGGATGTTGAAATGCCTATAGTTATCCTTGGGGACCCAGACTACCCCTTAATCCCATGGCTCATGAAGTCATACACAGGCACCCTGGACAGTAGTCAGGAACTGTTCAACTATAGGCTGAACAAGTGCAGAATGGTGGTAGAATGTGCATTTGGGCGTTTAAAAGCGTGCTGGTGCAGTTTACTGACTCGGTTAGACCGCAGTGAAACCAATATTCCCATTGTTATTACTGCTTGCTGTGCGCTCCACAATATCTGTGAGAGTAAGGGGGAGACATTTATGGTGGGCTGGGAGGTTGAGGCAAATTGCCTGGCCGCTGATTATGCAGAGCCAGACACCAGGGCAGTTGGAAGAGTACAGGAGAGTGCGGTGCACATCAGAGAAGCTTTGAAAACCAGTTTCAGGAATGGCCAGGCTACAGTGTGAAAGTTCTGTTTCTTTCTCCTTGATGAAACCACCCTCCCCCCACCCCGCCCCAGGTTCACTCTACTTTCCTGTAAGGTAAGCACCCTCCCCTCCCCCGCTTCGATCACCACTTGCAGAGGCAATAAAGTCATTGTTGCTTCACATTCATGCATTCTTTATTTATTCATCACACAAATAGGGGGCTAACTCCCAAGGCAGCCCAGAGGGGTGGTGGAGGAGGGAAGGACAAGGCCACACAGCACTTTAAAACTTTAAAACTTATTGAATGCCAGCCTTCTGTTGCTGGGCAATCCTCTGGGGTGGAGTGGCTGGGTGGCCGGAGGCCCCCTCCCCTGTTCTTGGGCATCTGGGTAAGGAGGCTATGGAACTTGGGGAGGAGAGCAGTTGGTTACACCGAGGCTGTAGCGGCAGTCTGTGCTCCTGCTGCCTTTCCTGCAGCTCATCCATATGCTGGAGCATATGAGTTTGGTCCTCCAGCAGCCTGAGCATTGACTCCTGCCTTCTTCCAGCAAGCTGATGCCACCTACCATCTTCAGCCCGCCACCTCTCCTCGCATTCATATTGTGTTTTCCTGCACTCTGAGATTATCTGCCTCCACGTATTTTGCTGTGCTCTGTCAGTATGGGAGGACAGCATGAGCTCAGAGAACATTTAATCACGAGTGCGTTTTTTTCGCCTTCTAACCTTCGCTAGCCTCTGGGAAGGAGAAACATATGCAGCTGGTGGAGGAAAAAAAAAGGATAGTGGTAGTTAAAAAGACACATTTTATAGAACAATGAGTACACTCTTTCATGGTAAACCTTGCTGTTAACATTACATAGAATAGCACATATGCTTTCATTACAAGGTCGCATTTTGCCTCTTATTGAGGGTATGCTGGTTTCGTGTGAGACATCACTCACGCAGGGCCGGGCAGCAGAATTCGGCTTGCAGGAAGTCATGGTAAGCCACAGTCTTTTGGATTCGTTAACCTTCATAACATGTGGGAATGGTTTCAAATAGCAGCGCCCTCATTTCCCATACGAAGTAACCATTGGGTTGGCCATTAAAAATGGGTTGGCAATTTAAAAGGAGGGGCTGCGGTTTCTGGGTTCACGTGCAGCAGAAACCTAACTAACTCCCCCCAACACACACACACAGTTCTCTGGGATGATGGCTTCACCCCTCCCCCCCACCACGTGGCTAACAGCAGGGAAGATTTCTGTTCAGCCAGAGGCAAACAGCCCAGCAGGAACGGGCACCTCTGAACATCAGCTTACTAAAACTACCCTATTTCAACCAGGTTACCATGAATGATATCACTCTCCTGATGGTAACACGGAGCGATAAAGAACAGATGTTGTTTGAATGCGAGCAAACACCAGGACCATACGCTGCAATGCTTTGTTCTGCAATGATTCCCAACTATGTGCTACTGGCCTGGTGTGGTAAAGTGTCCCTACCATGGAGGACAGAATAAGGCTGCCCTCCCCAAAACCTTTCACAAAGGCTTTGGAAGTACATCCAGGAGAGCTTTATGGAGATGTCCCTGGAGGATTTCCCCTCCATTCCCAGACACATTAACAGACTTTTCCAGTAGCTGTACTGGCCGCGAATGCCAGGGCAAATTAATTATTAAACATGCTTGCTTTTAAACCATGTATAATATTTACAAAGGTACACTCACCAGAGGTCCCTTCCCTGCCTTCAGGGTCCGGGAGCCTGCCTTGGGTAGGTTTGGGGGGTATTGGGTCCAGGTCCAGGGTGATAAACAGATCCTGGCTGTTGGGGAAATGGTTTCTCCACTTCCTTGCTGTGAGCTATCTACAACCTCCTCCTCATCATCATCTTTCTCACCCTCAAAACCCGCTTCCGTGTTGCCTCCCACTCCTTGGACTCAAAGCACAGGGTTGGGGTAATGGTGGCTGCACCCCCTAGAATGGCATGCAGCTCATCATAGAAGTGGCATGCCTGGGGCTCTGAACCACAGCGGCGATTTGCCTCTCTGCTCTTTTGGTAGGCTTGCCTGAGCTCCTTAATTTTCACGCAGCACTGCTGCAGGTCCCTGTTATAGCCTCTGTCCCATTGGAGAATTTTTCAAATATTTTGTCATTTCATCTTTTTGAACGGAGTTCTGCTAGCACTGATTCGTCTCCCCATACAGCAATCAGATCCCTTACCTCCCATTCGGTCCATGCTGGAGCTCTTCGGTGATTCTGGGACTGCATGGTCTCCTGGGATGATGAGCTCTGCATGGTGACCTGTGCAGGTGAGCTCGCCACACTGGCCAAATAGGAAATGAGATTCAAAAGTTTGTGGGCCTTTTCCTGTATACCTTGCCAGTGCATCTGAGTTGAGAGCGCTGTCCAGAGTGGTCACAACTGAGCACTCTGGGATAGCTCCTGAAGATCAATACCGTCGAATTGTGTCCACAGTACCCCAAATTCGACCCGGCTGATTTCAGCACTAATCCCCTCGTCGGGAGTGGAGTAAAGAAATCGATTTTAAGAGTCCTTTTAGTCAAAAAAAAGGGCTTCAGTGTGTGGACGGGTGCAGGGTTAAATCAATATAACACTGCTCAATTCGACCTAAACTCGTAGTGTAGACTAGGCTTGAGAATCCAACTCTGAGAGCTACAGCACTATATATAAGAACGGCCATACCTGGTCAGACCAAAGGTCCATCTAGCCCAGTATCCGGTCTTCCGACAGTGGCCAAAATCAGGTGCCCCAGAGGGAATGAACAGAAAAGGTAATCATTAAGTGATCCATCCCTGTCGCTCATTCCCTGCTTCTGGCAAACAGAAGCTAGGGACACCATCCCTTCCCATACTGGCTAATAGCCATTGATGGACCTATCCTACATGAATTTATCTAGTTCTTTTTTGAACCTTGTTATAGTCCTGGCCTTCACAACATCCTCTGGCAAGGAGTTCCACAGGTTGACTGTGCATTCTGTAAAAAAATATTTCCTTTTGTTTGTTTTAAACCTGCTGCCTATTAATTTCATTTAGTGGTCCCTAGTTCTTGTGGTCTGAGAAAGGAGAAATAAGACTTCATTTCAGAGTAGAAGCCATGTTATTCTGTATTCACAAAAAGAAAAGGAGTACCTGTGGCACCTTAGAGACTAACAAATTTATTTGAGCATAAGCTTTCATGAGCTACAGCTTACTTCATCGGATGCATTCAGTGGAAAGTACAGCGGGGAGATTTATATACACAGAGAACATGAAACAATGGGTGTTATCATACACACTGTAAGGAGAGTGATCATTTAAGATGAGCTATTATCAGCAGCGGGGAGGAAGAAAGCCTTTAGTAGTGATAATCAAGGTGGGCCATTTCCAGCAGTTGACAAGAACGTCTGAGGAACAGTGGGGAGTCGAGGGGGGGGAAATAACATGGGGAAATAGATTCACTTTGTGTAATGACCCATCCACTCCCAGTCTCTATTCAAGCCTAAGTTAATTGTATCCAGTTTGCAAATTAATTCCAATTCAGCAGTCTCTCGTTGGAGTCTGTTTTTGAAGTTTTGTTGTTGAAGAATTGCAACTTTTAGGTCTGTAATCGAGTGACCCAGAGAGATTGAAGCGTTCTCCAACTGGTTTTTGAATGGTATAATTCTTGACATCTGATTTGTGTCCATTTATTCTTTTACGCAGAGACTGTCCAGTTTGACCAATGTACATGGCAGAGGGGCATTGCTGGCACATGATGGCATCTATCACATTGGTAGATGCGCAGGTGAACGAGCCTCTGATAGTGTGACTGATGTGATTAGGCCCTATAATGGTGTCCCCTGAATAGATATGTGGAAAGAATTGGCAACGGGCTTTGTTGCAAGGATAGGTTCCTGGGTTAGTGGTTCTGTTGTATGGTGTATGGTTGCTGGTGAGTATTTGCTTCAAGTTGAGGGGCTGTCTGTAAACAAGGACTGGCCTGTCCCCCAAGATCTGTGAGAGTGATGGGTCATCCTTCAGGATAGGTTGTACATCCTTGATGATGCGTTGGAGAGGTTTTAGTTGGGGGCTGAAGGTGATGGCTAGTGGCGTTCTGTTATTTTCTTCGTTGGGCCTGTCCTGTAGTAGGTGACCTCTGGGTACTCTTCTGGCTCTGTCAATCTGTTTCTTCACTTCAGCAGGTGGGTATTGTAGTTGTAAGAATGCTTGATAGAGATCTTGTAGGTGTTTGTCTCTGTCTGAGGGGTTGGAGCAAATGTGGTTATATCGTAGAGATTGGCTGTAGACAATGGATTGTGTGGTGTGATCTGGGTGAAAGCTGGAGGCATGTAGGTAGGAATAGCGGTCAGTAGGTTTCCGATATAGGGTGGTGTTTATGTGACCATCGTTTATTAGCACCGTAGTGTCCAGGAAGTGGATCTCTTGTGTGGACTGGTCCAGGCTGAGATTGATGGTGGGATGGAAATTGTTGAAATCATGGTGGAATTCCTCAAGGGCTACTTTTCCATGGGTCCAGATGATGAAGATGTCATCAATGTAGCGCAAGTAGAGTAGGGGCATTGGGGACGAGAGCTGAGGAAGCATTGTTCTAAGTCAGCCATAAACATGTTGGCATACTGTGGGGCCATGCAGGTACCCATTGCAGTGCCGCTGATTTGAAGGTATACATTGTCTCCAAATGTGAAATAGTTATGGGTGAGGACAAAGTCACAAAGTTCAGCCACTAGGTTAGCCATGACATTATCGGTGATACTGTTCCTGACGGCTTGTAGTCCATCTTTGTGTGGAATGTTGGTGTAGAGGGCTTCTACATCTATAGTGGCTAGGATGGTGTTTTCAGGAAGATCACCGATGGATTGTAGTTTCCTCAGGAAGTCAGTGGTGTATCGAAGATAGCTGGGAGTGCTGGTAGCATAGGGCCTAAGGAGGGAGTCTACATAGCCAGACAATCCTGCTGTCAGAGTGTCAATGTCTGAGATGATGGGGCATCCAGGGTTTCCAGGTTTATGGATCTTGGGTAGCAGATAGAATACCCCAGGTTGTGGTTCCAGGGGTGTGTCTGTGCGGATTTGTTCTTGTGCTTTTTCAGGGAGTTTCTTGAGCAAATGCTGTAGTTTCTTTTGGTAACCCTCAGTGGGATCAGAGGGTAATGGCTTGTAGAAAGTGGTGTTGGAGAGCTGCCTAGTAGCCTCTTGTTCATATTCCGACCTATTCATGATGATGACAGCACCTCCTTTGTCAGCCTTTTTGATTATGGTGTCAGAGTTGTTTCTGAGGCTGTGGATGGCATTGTGTTCTGTATGGCTGAGGTTATGGGGCAAGTGATGCTGCTTTTCCACAATTTCAGCCCGTGTACGTCGGCGGAAGCACTCTATGTAGAAGTCCAGTCTGTTGTTTCGACCTTCAGGAGGAGTCCAGAATCCTTCTTTTTGTAGTGTTGGTAGGAAGGTCTCTGTGGGTTAGTATGTTGGTCAGAGGTGTGTTGGAAATATTTGGAGACATCAAAAATAGGATTCTAGGTCACCACAGAACTGTATCATGTTCGTGGGGGTTGAGGAGCAGAAGGAGAGGCCCCGAGATAGGACAGATTCTTCTGCTGGGCTAAGAGTATAGTTGGATAGATTAACAATATTGCTGGGTGGGTTAAGGGAACCACTGTTGTGGCCCCGTGTGGCATGTAGTAGTTTAGATAGTTTAGTGTCCTTTTTCTTTTGTAGAGAAGCAAAGTGTGTGTTGTAAATGGCTTGTCTAGTTTTTGTAAAGTCCAGCCAAGAGGAAGTTTGTGTGGAAGGTTGTTTTTTTATGAGAGTATCCAGTTTTGAGAGCTCATTCTTAATCTTTCCCTGTTTGCTGTAGAGGATGTTGATCAGGTGGTTCCGCAGTTTCTTTGAGAGTGTGTGGCACAAACTGTCAGCATAGTCTGTGTGGTATGTAGATTGTAATGGATTTTTTACCTTCAGTCCTTTTGGTATGATGTCCATCTGCTTGCATTTGGAAAGGAAGATGATGTCTGTCTCAGGGAACACTTCAATCTCTCTGGTCACTTGATTACAGACCTAAGAGTGGCTATCTTCAACAACAAAACTTCAAAAACAGACTCCAACGAGAGACTGCTGAATTGGAATTAATTTGCAAACTGGATACAATTAACTTAGGCTTGAATAGAGACTGGGAGTGGATGGGTCATTACACAAAGTGAATCTATTTCCCCATGTTATTTCCCCCCCACCCCCGACTCCCCACTGTTCCTCAGACGCTCTTGTCAGCTGCTGGAAATGGCCCACCTTGATTATCACTACTAAAGGCTTATGCTCAAATAAATTTGTTAGTCTCTAAGGTGCCACAAGTACTCCTTTTCTTTTTGTGAATAAGACTTCCTTATTTATTTTCTCCACGCCAGTCATAATTTTATAGACCTCTATCATATCCCCCCTTAGTCATCTCTTTTCAAAGCTGAAAAGTCCAAATCTTATTAATCTCTCCTCGTATGGAAGTCATTCCATACCCCTAATCATTTTTGTTGCCCTTTTCTGAACCTTTTCCAATTCCAATATATCTTTTTTGAGATGGGGCGACCACATCTCCATGCAGTATTCAAGATGTGGGCTTACCATGGATTTATATAGAGGAAATATGGTATTTTCTGTCTTATCTATCCCTTTCTTAATGATTCCCAACATTCTGTTTGCTTTTTTGACTGCTGCCGCACATTGAGTGGATGTTTTCAGAGAACTAGCCACAATGACTCCAAGATCTCTTTCTTGAGTGGTAACAACCAATTTAGACCCCATCATTTTATATGTATAGTTGGGATTATGTTTTCCAATGTGCAATACTTTGCATTTATCAACATTGAATTTCATCTACTGTTTTGTTGTCCAATCACCCGGTTTTGAGAAATCCTTTTGTAGCTCTTCGCAATCTGCCTGGGACTTAACTATCTTGAACAATTTTGTATCATATGCAAATTTTGCCACCTCACTGTTTACCCCCTTTTCCAGATCATTTATGAATATGTTGAATAGTTCTGGTCCCAGTACAGACCTCTGGGGAACAGCACTATTTATCTCTCTCCATTCTGAAAACTGACCATTTAATCCTACCCTTTGTTTCCTATCTTTTAACCAGTTACTAGTCCATGAGAGGACCTTCCCTCTTATCCCATGACAACTGTAGACAGATCACTAAAAAGAAAGTGAGGTCAAGAAGGGCTGATGGGCATTCACTATGCTATGTTGCCAGCTGATTCAGAGAATAGCACTAGAGTCTGTTTTCTGAAGAAGCTACTGGTATACCAGAGGGTTCCCAATTGTGGTCTGCAGAGAACTTGTTAGTGAACTGATCCCATGGTGCTGTTTCTCCTTCCTTGTTTCCAATTGCTACATTGCATTAGAAGAGAGCTGAAAATACATAAATATTTCCTAATATTACTCTTCGATGTAAGTAATTGCAGTAGCTGCTAGTGGAATTTTACTGGACTGCCAATTAGAGGGAACGTGATCCATTGGGCATCGCTCTAGCAAGATATAGTCCACTCTATGAAAAGCTTTGAGAACCCCTAAGTATTCAACAAGCCTGCTCTGTTAGGTTAAGGTTTAATTAGCCTCACCCTCTAGGAAGGGAAAAATGAAACCCAAAAACGAGGCTCACTAACAATAAACAAACTAAACTGGAAAGGTACAATGTTAATTTCAAGTAATAAAAATATTAATTTCACAGTACAATGCTAAAATTGTTGTGTAATGTACAGAATCTCTCTAAATCACAGAACAGTCAAATTAGGCTTCATTGCATCTGAAAACCCACCACTCATTTCACATGATGTAATTAGTGAAACAACTCTGGGCAAGTGGCAAGGCATGTTTAAGTAAACAACTAGAACAATGCAGTCTCAAAGATTTCTGGCTTGTAGGGAGGGGAATTGCCTAAAGAGAGTGTAACTTTTAAAGTGAAAAAATATATTTGGCATGACTTGTGGGGAAGCAGGAACTGAGAATTGTAGCTAATCAAGCATTTTTATAATTATTTGGCTAGACTCCGGAGAAGAAGGAAAATTTATGAAACTTAATAGAGCAAAGACCAGCATATGGAGACTAAGAATAAAATAATTGAATTTAGTCTAGAAGTAAGCTCAATAGAAATCAGGCAAGTAACCTAAAGGTGATTATGGGTAGAATAATACCAGATCCATTGGTCCAAGTTTTGCAAGCAATCGAAAAACAACAACAGGGTTTTTAAGGTATGTATGGGAAGAGGTTCTACTATATAGGCTTGGCTAGAATTTCTGACACTACAGGCGATACTGTGAGCTAGATCCTCACTGGAGTAAATTGTCATATAGTTCTATTGACTAACTGTAGCACTGGCTCTGCATATTGTGACGGTGCAAGGCCAGATGGCTATAGAAAAGTAGTTGGAGATTGATATATTAGCTCCAGGCTAAACAAATCCCTGGTACCAGGATAAATTAAATGGAAGCTGCTCCAGATCAATTAAGACACCTGGGGCCAATTAAGAACTTTCCAGAAGGCAGGGAGAATGCTAGGTTGATTGGGACACCTGAAGCCAATCAGGGACTGGCTGAAACTAGTTAAAAGCCTCCCAGTTAGTCAGGTGGGGGTGGATGTCAGGAGCTGTGGGAGGAAGTTGCGCTGTTGGAGAGACTGAGCAGTACACACTATATCAGGCACACCGAAGGAGGCCCTGAGATAAGCGTGAAGTGGAGCTTGAGGAAGCGGGGGCTTCTGTGAGGAAGTAGCCCAGGGAATTGTACGTGTCATGTTTCTAAAAGGTCAGCTACCATAGCTAATACTATTAGGGTCTCTTCGCTGGAGCCCGAAGTAGAGAGCGGGCCTGGGCTCCCCCCTTTGCCCTCCCCCTGATTAATCACTGAGACTGGGAGACAACAGAGACTGTGCAAGGGAGGATAGCTTCTCCTCACCTCCCTTGCTGGCTTATGATGCAAATGGCTCAGTAGACTGTGACCCTTGTCTCTAAAGAGACAAGGGTTACGTGGAGGGTCACAGTGAGCCTCTGAGGCTAGCAAAATCATCCAGGAAATGCAGGACCCATGGAGACAAGGACAGAGCTTTGTCACAATATGTACACTTTGGTCACTTTATTTTCAAAAAGAAAATTGCATAGATTGAAAAGATGCAGCAAATGACCATGGAGGATTTGCAACTACATACTTGGGATTATTAGCCAGACTTGGCCTATAATTCTAATACATTTCATAGAGGTTTAGAAGATAAGCAAAAGGAAACCATGAATTCCTGACAATGGGTGGATTGTCATTTTACTTATTCAAAAACGAAAGGTCAAAGACTGAAGTTAAAAAGGGAAGTAAACTAGAAATCAGTCAGGGGGACTGCATCAATATATTTGTGGTGCTATTCCATCTTTGACTGCATGTAACTTTCATGAATGTTAGAGATATTGGGGCTGATTCTCCACTCATGAACACCAATTTTACAGTTGCTTGCAATAGATTTATTCCTGACTTACAACAGTGCAACAGAGAACAGAATCTGGCTCACTAACACAAAGACTTATAGAAGTGCTGCATGTTCAAAATGCTTAGTTAATACACATGCATCTCTGGGAGAAGAATTCTAAAAGAGGTTGAAATATAGAACAACTGCTGAAAATAATATGAGCAAGTAGTATAAATCAGTCCAAGAGAGGGGCTGCTGTACTACTTTTCAAGAAAATATGAACTGCCACTACCTAGATTTTTGGGGATTACAGAGAAAGAATAACAGGTTTCAGAGTAGCAACCGTGCATAGTGTGTTTTCACTTCTGTTATAACACTAAATAATAATGCTTACATTCAATGAAAGGCTCTCAAAGCACTTCAGGAACATTAATGAATTCATATTAATGATCTCTCTCTAGGAGGTTCCACAGTAGTAGTATTGCCATTTTATGGATAAGAAACTGTGGCACAAAGACATTCAGTGACTTGCTTAAGGTCACACTGCACATCATTGTCAGTGCAGGTAATTTAACCCCCAGCTCTTATTCCTAACTTTAACCATTAGAACGTGCTTCCTGCTTTGTAACAAATGGAATGGGACAAATTCTGTTCTCTTATACCATGCAAACCAATTGAATTCAGGAGAGTTACTGAATGGCAAGTGAGAGCAGACCTTGTCTCCATGACATTATAAAACGTTCCCTCCCTCCTCACTAGAAGGCTCTTGTTGATACTGTGATGGAAGTCAGCTGGTTCTAACCTACATTAAACTCCTGTTTAATTCATCATGGTCTATTAGGCTGAAGTAGAAGAATCCTACAAGGAAAGTAGTGGATGAATTGTCACTTTAGACAATTGAGCTAGACTAGAAAAAACTAGGGTTATCAAGCGATTAAAAAATCAATTGTGCGATTAATCACACTGTTAAACAATAATAAAATACCATTTATTTAAGTATTTGTGCATGGTTTTTCTACATTTTCAAATATATTGATTTCAATTACAACATAGAATACATAGTGTAGAGTGCTCACTTTATATTTATTTCTGATTACAAATATTTGCACTGTAAAAACCAAAAGAAATAGTATTTTTCAATTAATCTAATACAAGTACTGTAGTGCAATCCCTTTATCATGAAAGTTGAACTTACAAATGTAGAATTATGTATAAAAATAATTGCATTCAAAAAGAAAACAATGTAAAATTTTAGAGCCTACAAGTCCACTCAGTCCTACTTCTTTTTCAGCCAATCGCTCAGACAAACAAGTTTGTTTACATTTGCAGGAGATAGTGCGGCCTGCTTCTTGTTCACAATGTCAGCTGAAAGTGAGAATAGGCATTCACATGGCACTGCTGCAGCTGATGTCATAACATATTTACATGCCAGAAGTGCTAAAGATTCATATGTCCCTTCATGCTTCATCCACTATCCCAGAGGACATGCATCCATGCTGATGATGGGTTCTGTACAATAATGATCCAAAGCTGTGCAGACTGATGCATGTTCATTTTCAACATCTGAGTTAGATGCCACCAGCAGAAGGTTGATTTTCTTTTTTGGTGGTTCAGGTTATGTAGTTTCTGGAGTGGAGTGTTTGGTCTTTTAAGACTTCTGAAAGCATGCTCCACACCTCATCCCTCTCAGATTTTGGAAGGCATTTCAGTAATGGTCTCAAGTTGCAGTGGGGGAGGTTTAGGTTGGATATTAGGAAAAACTTTTTCACTAGGAGGGTAGTGAAACACTGGAATGCGTTACCTAGGGAGGTGGTGGAATCTTCTTCCTTAGAAGTTTTTAACGTCAGGCTTGACAAAGCCCTGGCTGGGATGATTTAGTTGGGGATTGGTCCTGCTTTGAGCAGGGGGTTGGACTAGATGACCTCCTGAGGTCCCTGCCAACCCTTATATTCTATGAGTCTATGATTCTATGATTCTTAAACCTTGGGTCGAGTGCTGTAGCTATCTTTAGAAATCTCACATTGGTACCTTCTTTGCATTTTGCCTAATCTGCAGCAAAAATGTTCTTAAAATGAACGATGTGCTGAGTCATCATCCGAGACTGCTATAACATGAAATATGTGGCAGAATGTGGGTAAAAAGAGCAGGGGACATACAATTCTCGCACAAGGAGTTCAGTCACAAATTTAATTAATGCATTATTTTTTAAACGAGCGTCATCAACATGGAAGCATGTCCTCTGGAATGGTGGCCGAAGCATGAAGGGGCATACAAATTTTTAGCATATCTGACACGTAAATACCTTGAAATGCCAGCTACACAAGTGCCATGCAAACACCTGTTCTCACTTTCTGGAAACATTGTAAATAAGAAGTGGGCAGCATTTTCTCCCATAAATGTAAACAAACTTGTCTTGCTGAACAAGAAGTTGGACTGAGTGGATTTGTAGGCTTTAAAGTTTTGCATTGTTTTTGAGTGCAGTTATGTAACAAAAAAAAATCAACGTTTGTAAATTGCACTTTCACAATAAAGAGATTGCACTACGGTACTTGTATGAGGTAAATTGAAAAATACTATTTTTTTTTGGTTTATCATTTTTACAGTGCAAATATTTGTAATTAAAAATATTATAAAGTGACCACTGAACACTTGTATTCTGTGTTGTAATAGAAATCAAAACATGCACAAATATTTACTAGACTACCAATTGAAATTTATTGTTTAACGGCGCAATTAAAATTGCGATTCATGTTTTTAATCGGGATTCATTTTTTTTAGTTAATCGCGTGAGTTAATTGACAGCCCTAGAAAAAACAGTGGAAAACATATAAATGGAAAGAATCCAGGACTTGCAGAAGTAGAGGTATAATTCAGAGAATGTGTACTTCACTGTGCACTTCCATAACTGAATTGTCTGGTATCAGTATGCCTCTTTTTGGAAATATAGTGTGGATAAATATTCCTTATTTCCTTTCAGCACTTTTGTTGATGGTAATAGTCTGGTTTTAAATGGAATAATACATTTTCCCTCTTATTATCTAAGATCTTCAGAGCACCATAGAGTCATGAATTAAGGCAGAAGGAGTAATTAGATCCTATCACGCTGTCTAAATATTATTTGATCTGGAACACAGACATTAAGAAACTCCAAGAAATAAAAATGCAACTCTTTGACTTGGTATGGCTAGAACTACTGGTTAACAGCAGTAAATTAAGGGCTCCTTCAGAGAATTGACACTGTCATTGGTTATGTTAAATGTTTTCAGACTATGCACAAGGTTGCAAAATATATTTTCATAGCAAAAGCACAATATTTGCACAAGGTTAATATTTTCTCTGTGTCTTTGTAACTTCTACAGACACTCACAAAAAGTTGCTAAATAGTAAAAGAATCCTAGATGTTTGAATAAAAGCACTGTGTTTGATTTGCTATATCTCTGTGGGCTTATGTTATTGAATTTGGACAACTTCTTGTTGTCCATAGTTTCCTGAAGTTTAGCACTAATGTTTCTTTGAAACAAAAGTGCATTGGTTGCTCTGTGCTATTTTCTGCTGGGTTTTCTCTTTTTAAAACACTTCAATCATCTAATCAGGGAGCAGAAACCACACAACAGGAATAAGGAATAGTGGATGAAGCAAACAACTTGTGAACAGCTAATTTATAATCTGAAAAATATTTGCCCAAGCAATTCAGTGAATACATATGAATAGCAAATACATTTTAACAAAATCAGCAGTGGTTTGTGAATGATCCAAAAATAAAGCTAAATACTAACTAATATATTAAGGCTAGTTGTAGTATATGGTATTATATACAAGCCAAATTATTTCACCTAGAAAATAATAATTGGTAATGACCCCTTTATTTTGGTTGCCTCTCTTTGTAAAAGACTCTTGCTATCTTTTTCTGAGAGCTCTAACACCTCCATTGTACTCAGAGTGATAAATCCCATGCCTGCAGTCCAGAGCAGTTCTGGTGGCGTCTTTCCATGTGGAACAGAGGTTGCCCATAATAAAGAGGACTGCCACTACCATTGTTTTCAGTGTGGCTGAAGTCAGGTTGTCTGCAGTGAAGACAGCTCCCCGGATCTTTGATTAGGGGTCTAGACAGGAAACTATGAAGACACAGGAATGTGGCCTCAGGAAGGTACCTGAGAGAGGTACAGGAGGGATACTGAGGGCTTGTAAGAGAGATGGAATTCAGGGTTAGGCTGGAGAGGGTGCTGGGGATTCAACCCACTTAAGTGGTTCAATGGAACTACTCATATGAGTAAATTATTTGCACAAGTAAGGGTTGGAGCTTCAAGACAACCTTCAGACTATGGAAACCTGCCCTTTGTTCATCAATATATGTTTGTACTGTCTGTTAAAAATACAAGTTAGGAGGGCTTGAACAGAAGGGATGTGGAGCTTCTGAATATATGTTTTTCATCAAACACTGTATGCCAGAAATAGACTTTTTTCCTTCTTGGTTTCCACTTTTTATAAGAAAATAAAGTTTAAGTGATTGCTGAAGACAAAGTATAGTGAATGGTATAAGACTAGGATATTGTGTGGAAGGTAAATGGCAGGTCTGACTTGAAAAACAGCATGAATGTGGACTGTGTAGTACCTTAGGGATCTGAAAAAGTACAATCAGTGTTCACACATCACATATTTTCCACTTTCCCAATGGAAAAAAAAGTGCTATTTTCTCTTTTAGCAGACTTTCCAAGGATTTCAAACACATTTCCTAACCCTGTGTGAACAAGTGTGATTTATATAATCTTGGTGTTTGCTGTGAGTTGCATTACAAACCTCCATATACTTTCACTTGGAAAAAGGCTTGTGATTCAAATGCATCGAATAGCTAAATACAAATATTATTTACTTTTCTGATTAGATTAACAGCAATTAATTTCAAGTGCTTGCGAAATCAAGAACATCTCATAAATGCACTAAATAGCTACATAGAGTGCATAATTTTAGGACCTTGAGAAACTGGTCTCTAGCAACCATGTTAATTTGGGTACAAGAAGAAGAATGTGTATAAAAGACTCAGGAAATTGGATCTTCCATGAGGGGAAAAAACATATTGTATGGAAAAGAGGTACTTGGGTATTAAATATTTCATTGTTTTAAATTTTTAAATGGCCAGATGTTCCCATGAAGCATAGTGTATGTAGTCCTAAATTAAACTCTTCACTATAAGGTGTTTAATAGAGTGACCAAACTACCTTGAGGCAATAGGATAAAAACTTCACATACCCCTTTAGAATTAACAGTGCAGCAAGTTCCTGTAATCTCCTGACTCAGTATGTGGAAAAAGCTCACACAAATTACTCAGTGAACACATTTACAGTGTGTCACTTTTGGTTTTGTCAGTCTGTGCAAATGTTTGGCAAACCAAGTTTTTGGAAAATTTATTTCTAGAAGAAAGTACTGTTTATGAAACTACATTTCCCATCTCATTCTGTCATTTTCCCTCACCTGCTTTGCTTGACATGGCTGTAACGTCGGTATAGTTCTATGACCACCAAGAAATAAATGCAAAAGACCTTCGGTTTTATGTAGCACCTTGAATGTGAAAGGTATCTCAAACAGCTTTGCAAACCTATCGGATGCCAGTAACAGAGTGACTCTGTAGTGCAGGTAAATAGCACCCATTATTACATGTTTCACCTTGTTTTACTGAGAGGGTATGTCTTTACTACCAAAAAAGATGTCTGCTCAAACTGGCATTGAACTCAAGCTGCTAATCTCAGTTAAAAGCTGAGTTGCTGTGTCTTTACTGCAATGTTATCCTGAGTTAGTTAACCTGAGTTAAGAACACATTTATTTTTTGTCTCACTGAAGACATACCCAGAAAAGGAATCTTGACCATATTACTGGGGTTAGGAATTGACTATTTCTTTCAGTAGTGCCATGGGATTGAATTTTGACCTGGAGACCTCAGCCTATAACCTCATTTTATGCAAAGAATCTACCTAAGTAACTGTCAATGCAACTGCTTACCAGCACTATGTTGTAGTGTGAGCACAGTGTGTAAGCTCGAGGCCAGGTGTGACACTTGATTTTTAGTTGACAAGACAGCTAACAATTAAGCCAGTCTTCAGTAATTTCCTGTAGTTGAACCAATCCAGAGGTCCTCTGTGACTGGGTATGTACCCTACACAGTCCCTGAATGGGCTAATGGGGGCCTGAGAGGCCTTTTATGCTACTTGGCTGTAGCTGGAGGATGAGCTAAACTTAACTGGGGAAGGAGCTGGGAGCTTACTATAAAGGCAGACAATCTGTAGTGGAAAGTTGCTGCAGGGAGGGGAAGAAGAAATTCTGTGCTCACTGCCTGGGACTAGAAAAGTTGTGAGACAAAAGCCTTGGGGCAGAGTGCGGCTGGGATCCTTGCCTGAGTAGAAAAGGCTGGCGAATGGCTAGGGTAGAGACAGCGGCTAGCTGAGGAGTGAGCTGCTCTACATGCAGCATTGCCAACCCCAAATGCTCAAAAATCATGAGTCAGACTCACCAAAAATCATGGGATTGGCTTTAAAATCATGAGATGATGTAAAAGTAATAGATTTGGTGTTCTCTTATTTGCCTTCTGCTTTTTGAGCCATTAGGGTGCACTGGGGTCACATTTTGAAGCTTTCTTGACAGCCACAAGAGCTAGAGAAACTTACTTTTTCTTTAAGAAACGAAGGCTGAAATCATCCCATATCCACATGACTCCAGGAGCTGGAGCTTTAAGGAAAACAACAATAATTCTCATGAGACTCATGAAAGTTGGCAACACTGTAACATGCCATGACTGGCAAGGCAGCAGCGCTCCCACAGTGTGTCCACTCTTCTCCATCCTTAAACGCATTTCCCACCCCCGTCCTTTTATCATTTAGGGCCAGATTTATGAATGATGTGAAGCTTGTTCTCTGCTCCACTGCCAATGGAATCTGTGCCTAAAGCCAGTGTAAATGGCTCAAGCATGATTACCCGAGTGCTCCTTCAGTGATGTAGAGCCATTGTAAGCCACGTATGCCACTCCCCCTCCATGCTGCTGACAAAGGGGGGGCATGGCTGGAGGAAAGGGGACTGGCTTCAGACATCACTGAACTGTAGCAGCAGCGGTTGGGGCCCCTTGGGGTCATTATAGCTGGTTTAAATAAAAGCAGCCTTTAGATTGCTCCAGCCCTAAGCAGAGGGACCAGCCCTCCATGGTAGCAACACCAGGAATGGCAGCAGAATGTAAAAGTGGTCTTAAAATGATGGTTGCATATGCATCCCTGAACTGTACATGGACCCCCTCCGCTGCTGTCTGAGAGGGGAGTGGGGTGGGGTTAGGCACCTCCATGGCCCTTTCCCTGACCCCAGCAGGTCTGGGGTCTGTGCTGGAAGGTGGGGGTGGACATTGGGTGAACTGGGGTTGGGTACTCATCATCTCCACTTTGACCCCACAGCAATCCCCCCGGAAAAGTTAATGTGGACCTAGGGCAGAAAAAGCTATGGTGAGTCACTGGTACCACAGTTTCAGTGGGGGCCTGGTACCAAGGAGCTGAGGCTGCCAGTTATGGAGCTGCTATGAAGACAGAGGGTTTACTCATCAATGGCCCTGGCCTTCTATGAATCCCTTTATTGGGGGGGGGACCTGCATTCATTTCCATGGGAGGACAAACTGCATCTTCTCCAATGGGATGCTATGGGGAATCCCTTGCAGGAGATCCTCACAGAGATCTCTTCCTGAGAGTGCCCTCCAGCAGACTTTACCAAGGAGAGAGTGATCTGGCCAGGATCGCACCATGAGCATCTAGTCCGAGTCCACAGAAGTTCCTGACTCTCGGTATTACTATCAGACCACTGTCCTGACTATTAGTTTATTGAGCAACTTCTCCAAGCTCATGTGTGATTAAGCTCCCCAATGTAATGCTGTGGCCAAAAGAGATAATGAAATTCTAGGATGCATAAACAGAGGAATCTTGAGTGGTTGTCTTACCTCTGTAACTGGCATGGGTGCAATCACTGCTGGAATACTGTGACCAGGTCTGGTGCCCACAAATTCAAGAAGGATGTTGATCAATTGGACAGGCTTCACAAAAAAATCATGGGATTGTTTAAAGGCTTAAAAAACGTGCCTTATAGTGAGAAGGAGCTCAATCTATTTAGCTTATCAAAGAGAAGGCTAAGGGATGACTTGATTACAATCTATAAATATCTACACAGGGAACCAATATTTAATCATGGGCTCTTCAATCTACTAGAGAAAGATGTAACATGATACAAGGACTGGAAGTTGAAACTAGACAAATTCAGTCTGCAAATAAGGGGTACATTTTTGACAGCCAGAGAAACTAACCATTGGAACAATTTACCAAGGGTGGTGGTGGATTCTTCATAACTGACCATCTTTAAATCAAGAGTGCATGTTTTTCTAAGAGATGCTCTAGGAATTATTTAGGGGGAAGTTCAATAGCCTGTGTTATACAGGAGGTTGGACTAGATGATCACAATGTTCCCTTCTGGGCTTGGAATATGCTGAAATATTACTTATTTTATTAGGATAGTTATTGCTAGGCTGCTGTAGACTGGAACTTCAACCCACTAGGTCATAACTTTGATGAAAATCCTATAATCCATTCTACGTCTTCCCCCCCCCCACTTCCTGCCCAGCACTCTTAGAATGTTTGCAGCCCATTTGGGATTAATCTCAGAACCCCATTAAAAAGACCTACTGCCTATCAGGTATGTTTTTGCCATCTGGTACATCTTACTAATTCTTCAAAGAGCAGGTCTTGACTTGAAATATATAACTTTTGAAGTATAGTATGTAAAATGCTTTGGAGCAGTTTCACCAGGGGAGTCATATTCTTGACTTGTAATTTTTCACTTTTTATTATTTAATTTTTTTATTGTGACCGTAAAAACTTGTAAATTCATACAAGCAGTGATAGCTTACAGGCAATGTTACATCATTCACAGTACATAGAAAGCATTCATTCCACAATAGCAGGTTCAGACAGATGGCGTGAGGCCCAACCACAAAGACCATATTTTCATATTATTATGCACCCTGGCAAGAGCAATTCACAGGCTGTCACAATATCAATAGCACAATAACAAAGGCAACCAAACACACTTTACAATATCTAGCCAGTATGTGAATGTGAGTGTGTGGAATGTAGTTACATTCCATCTTTACAGGAAGAGAGACAGCTTTCCTGTTTGTTCACAGATTTCCTTGGGGAACGACAAATCTTATGGTGTTAGAGGTTTTATGAATCCCTTAAACTTTATTTGGGAGTGAGTGAGTCACAGGTGTGGGGGTCACAAAATTCAGTGGGGTTCACCAACTTTTTCCCCTGTAATTTTAAAGCAATGCTCTTTTCTCGATGGTAATTCAAATTTAAGACAACCATGTTTTCTAGAAAAAGGGAATCCTCTCTCAACAACTAGTCTGGCCTACCCATATAAAGGCCATCTATAGCAAATCAGTTGGTATAAACTGGGGTAGCCAACCTACATCACTGAGGAACTGGTCCATTGTACTTACTGTTTTATTAGCACTTTCTTTATCCCCACGCTGCTTCTTTTTTTGAGGGAAGAGTGGGCTTCAGTTTCCCTACCCCAAAGGTTCTGTGGCAGGGAGGGTGAGTTCTGGGACAGTGTGGTGATCCTTCTAAGAAGTCAATAATTATAGCAAAATCAGGTGAACATCTCCCAGGTTGCAATGCCACTCACTTAAATTTGGCCCAGCCACCCCTCCGTTGGGGGCTCATAGCGGCTCACAGTCCTGCACTCGTTAAAGTTAATGGCAATTTCTATTATCTTCACTGGTTGCAGGATCAGAACCCTTTATTTAGCTAAAGGCTCATTAAAAATGGAGATGGTGGCATCCATATTATCATAACCAGAGCAGGAGATTGATGGGATGTAATATTTATTATTAGCTCTCAAATGTGGCCTTCTCGCTCTTGTGAGTTGAAAACCCCTGTCCTATAGTCCCCTTGCCGCAGGGTGGTATAAGCCTCAGGGAAAGGGGCAAAAACTATGGAACACAGCACAGGGCTGAAAGCCTGTTATGTGGTCACTCTGGGTGTTCATCTGGACTTTTTGTTACTGTAAAAAGGGACATCACTGAAAGGTGACCAGGCTGGAGGGCTACAATGTGGAAGATGCTGATCACAGTAGAATTAAAACAGCAATCAACAGATTGTTAGTAGTGGGGACCCCAGCAATGCACTGACCTAGCACCATGGGGAGCCATGCTGATGTGGGCAACTGATTAAAGTGATCTCCTGTTTACTATTCCATTCCCACTATCTGTAAAATGCGGGTATTAATGTTTCTCCATTTTTGCAAAGTGTTTTGAGGCTGTTTGATGCCTGTTCTACAGGTGCAAAGTAGTAATATTAATACACATACTGAATTATATTGTCACCAGGTAAAAACACTAACATGCAGAAAATCAAATTTAATTTCTTGTCAACATTCGTTCTGATTTTTGTAATGTTTTAGACATGAGGAAAAATAAGAGTCTTGAGAATCCAGTCAAGTGCAATGATCTGAGATTCTCTGGTTCCTCAGTTGAGTGGAGGTAAATCCCTAAATATCCCTCAAAAGAAACCAGTCTTAGGGCTGAAGCTATTCTGAACCTTTGCAAGTATGGGATTGTATGTTGGAAACAGTGCTCTTCTTCTACTCCTACAGAGAGTTCCATGTTCTCCCTGGCTAGTGAAAAATGTCACTATTGCCTGGTTCTTTGGTGCCCAAGTGGGCTGGTGATATCAGTCCATTTCCCAGTAAGAATGCATCTATCTCACAAAAATCATAATTGCTGGCCATTTTGGCAGTGCCACCATAGATTGGGGACCAAATGAGTATGTAGTTAAAATGGCTGTGTATTTATATCATGATCAACCTCCGTACTTCCCACAGCTAAGGGTAGTCCCTGCATACCTCCATGCTTAACATCAGAAAGAGAAAATTCGTTGTT
Source organism: Dermochelys coriacea (assembly GCF_009764565.3). Taxonomy (NCBI): domain Eukaryota; kingdom Metazoa; phylum Chordata; order Testudines; family Dermochelyidae; genus Dermochelys; species Dermochelys coriacea. Next base: position 42,592,100 of record NC_050069.1, on the reverse strand, counting down.
TTAAGCAGATAACACATCAAATGATGGACTTAGCAAACACTGAAATGAATCCCCTGGAATATGAAGTAATATTTATAATACCCTTAATATGGGCTCTTGTAGGGTCCAATGAATGTGCATGATTTCTTGAAACAGATAAAAATATTTGAATCCTTCAGGAAGGGAGATTCTGGAAACTGCCATAATTTATTTGGTTGAGTGTTCTTAGAAAAGTGGCTGTGTGAGCAAATAAGGGATTGAACTATGGCAGATGGTGCTATTATGGAGAAGAAATTAGTTCTTAATAAAGATTGTAATATTGTGAACCAGATGCTCATCTCACACTTTATCTTTGAAAAGACTTGGGAGTGTGCCAAGCAGATCCATGTATGCATTGTGCATCTGGAAAAAACATACAGCTGGATCCTGAGAGGCTTATTAAGGGAGAAGCAGCTTTTGAAAGCCATTGAGCTCTTAATTAAAAAAGAGAAACCTGTTAAAATGTGACACTCTGTCAGGAGCTCCCTTTTGTCATTTACATGGATGGAGAAACATTCCCAGCAGAGTCAGGGCTCCAGTAATCTAGGTGTCTGGGTTTTCAAGGAAAGGATTGACTAAGATATTGATCTAGCAAATCATCACCTTGTGTATGGACTATACAGAAAATAATGAGGGCTTGTCTGAACTACCTGCTGCATGGGGGGGGGGGGAGAGAAATCGATCCAGTGGGGCTCGATTTATCGCATCTAGTATAGACAAGATAAATCGACCGCTGAGCGCTCTCTGGTACTCCACCAGAACGAGAAGCGTAAGTGGAGTCGATGGGAGAGCGACAACTGTCAACTTACTGCAATGAAGACACCGCAGTAAGTAGATCTAAGTACATTGATTTCAGCTACACTATTCATGTAGCTGAAGTTGCATATCTTAGATCGACCCCATGCGGTAGTGTAGACAAGCTCCTACTGTCTCAGTTTCCACCACGGTAGACAGGGGAGCCACCAGGCATAATATTTTACTTCTTGCAATTGGTGCAAAATCACCAATCCTACTGCACAGTCTCACCTGATGCAGCTAGCACCCTCCCCATGACTATCTTAGGCACTTATGTGGTCCCCATTCCATAGAATATGAGCACCACACAATCTCCAGTGAAATGTGTGAGGCAGGGAAGTGCTATTTATCCCCATTTTACACATGGGGAACTGTGGCACAGACTAAAGCCCCGATCATCCAAGGTATTGAGATGCTAAACTTCTATTGAAATCAATGGAAGTCAGAAGCTTAAATACCTTTGAGGTTTTGGAGCCACGTGACTTACCCAGGGCACTTGTGGCAAAGCAGGGAGCTGAATGCCAGTCTCGCAAGACTTAGGTGAGTGCCCTAATCACTGGCCCTTCCTTACAAGCCTTCTGGCACCTTTAAAAAGTAGTTTAAAAAAAATCTTTTAACCATCTCAGGCCTGATTCTCCTTTGCAGTGAAGTTTGTGCAGTTACTTACACCAGTGAAATGGAGGTGTAACTGCTGTCCCATTCTGATGTGGTAGCATTTTACACCCACTTTGCCCTGCATGCTTGCTGCATGCTTGCTGCCTGAGGAGCACAGTTTGAGGCACCATCTTGCACCCAATTCTCTTGCATACCCGTGCTAAAGACAGGGATTCTCTGGCCCATACTCTATTCATTTGTCTCTATATGATTGTAATTAATTATTGTAGTTGAGCTTTTTTCCCTTTTCTTGTAGTCAATGAGAACTTGATTTGAATGACGTTCTCTGGGTTTAATATTGGTTTACCTAATAAAACTAAAGTTTGCTCAGTTAGGGTGACCAGATAGCAAGTGTAAAAAATCAGGACGGGGGTGGGGGGTAATAGGTGCCTATATAAGAAAAAGCCCCCAAAATCGGGACTGTCCCTATAAAATTGGGTCATCTGGTCACCCTAGCTCCAGTAGAAGAGTTCTATTTGGGGTAATGTGTGAATGTGTTTCCACCAAATAGTATAGCAGCTCATAGTCTTGTATACATTAAAGTTAATGACAACTTCTATTGGCTCATTAACAGAATGTATTGTAATTGGTGATGACGGCATCCATATTATCATAACCAGAGCAGGAGATTATGATGGGATATAACATTTATTCACTGTTTCTGCTGCTGGTAAAGCTGCATACACTACAAAAAAGCTTGGCTAATCAGTGACCTGTAAATTGGGTACTAGATGTTAGACTGTACACTGTATGCGTGCGTGTGAGAGAGAGTCCGAGATCATGTCTATTCATAGCATATGCAGCTGTAAAAATGTCAGAGGGTCAAAATATTGCAAACACACCGTGCAGGGCAATGTTGGCACAATACTAGAGTCAATATCCTAAGAACATGTTTACAAACACAAAAAGGCACTAGGTGGAGGTGCTTCCTAAGAGTCTCATCTGAGGTGATAATTGGCTGGTGTAAAAATGTTGTTTGCTCAATATGCTAAAGTCCAGTGCAATCTGAATAGTCTGTTGTGCTCGTCATTTGCAGACAATTAATTTTGACCTTGTTTATCTAAAATAATTATTGACATAGAAATTATTAAGCTAGATTTTTTTTCACAAGATTGAAAAAGCTTTACCCATCTTGCTGGGTTTTATTGCCCATTGTTAAGTCAGCAGTCAGACACCGCTGGATTGTGTCTGAGGGAGAGTCTGAGGGAGAGTCAGAGCTTCCCTGTTGTTCTCCCTCTATACCTTCTCTGACCTTTATTCAGTCCCTGATCTCCTGGCCACCAATCCTTATTTACCATTTTCAAACTACCTCATGAAACAAATATATTAAGTGCATGTAAGACTACATGACTGCTATGAACCTGTGCTTTGGAGACCACATCACTGTCATCCTATGGGGTATGTAGCTATCAAGCGGTGATGATGCCTTTTGTTTTGTGTGTACTACACCTTTATATTTCTAGGCACTATCTGTGTGGGTAGAATTCAGCAGCCATTTTTATTACCAGAGATGTGGGTGGACTGTTAGAGGAGGCAGAGGTTTTGCCTAAACACAAAAGCTGCACCAGTTTCACTAAAATAAATGTTTAAATCCATCTTATTAAATGGTGCAAACACTATCTGTACACATTTAAACTGGTTTACAGATGGCTTATATTGATTGATTTCAACTAAATTGATATTGGCCAGTCAAAAATTGATTTATATGTGTCCATACAGAGGTTTGCACTAGCGTGACAGTTTATGAATTCTGTAAAAAGAAAAGGAGGACTTGTGGCACCTTAGAGACTAACAAATTTATTAGAGCATAAGCTTTCGTGAGCTACAAATGCATCCGATGAAGTGAGCTGTAGCTCACGAAAGCTTATGCTCTAATAAATTTGTTAGTCTCTAAGGTGTCACAAGTCCTCCTTTTCTTTTTGCGAATACAGACTAACACGGCTGCTACTCTGAAACCTATGAATTCTGTGTGAGATTATGAATTCTCTGTATGTATCATCAAGCTACAAACTCCATTTTGAATGTGCAGCTTGTTTGTCTTCTTTGTGTGGTCTCCTATTCTCTGCCTCCATTTTGGACTAAAACTCTAGCATGGGTAGTGGCAAAGGACTAACAATAGAATTGTTAAATGTTGAAGATTAGCTGTCATTAGAGAAGTGGCTGCTGCCCCGGGGCAAACCAATTTGGCAAGTCTGAATTCAGGGGGGAGGTTGTCTTGGCAACTGTCAGGTGGCAAAGGTCCATAATAACCTGGGGAGGCTGATCAGGATGTCACCTGACAAAGGAAACTGGAAGTTATAGAAGGGCAGGAGCTGCTCGGGGCCATTTTTCTCTAGCTGAAGAGGAGATGAGGGAGAAGCAGCCCAGCATGTGGGACCCTGCCTACCTACCTGAACCCAGATGCCATGCCCAGGGGAAGGGCAAGCCAGCATGAAGAGAAATATTTGTAGGGATTTTTATTAGTTGTGTAGATCTGTGTAATCTCATGTAATTAAGAGCAAATAATGTATTAAACTGGGCAAAGCGACTGTGTGTGTTATATGCTTTACAACTAACACATGCCTCCTGTCACCTAGAAGGCTCACACCTCCAGTGGGAGTCTGGCAGAGCGTATCTTTAAGCTACTAGATCTTGGGGCCTAAGGCGGGTGGGCTGAGGGGCTCCATTTCTGTGCAGGTGAAACAGACTAAGGCTATGTCTACACTCGAGAGCTTACAATGGCACAGCTGCATTGATACAGCTTTGCTGCTGTAAGCTCTCTAGTGTAGCTACTCTATGCAGACAGGAGAGAGCTCTCCCATTGACATAATTCATCCACCCCACAACAAGCAGCAGCAGCAGTTATGTCAGGGGGCAAAGCTCTCCCACCAACGTAGCACTGTCCACACCAGTGCCATTTCCACAGCTTTCCCAGACACTTTTCAATAGAATGGAGGCTGAGCAATTATAACCTAGGTAGGAATTACCTCCTTGGGCAAACTATATTTAGAGGTGTCACTGAAAACCATTAAAAGCACTTAAGTCAATGACCTATATGAGTCATGCTGAAACTTCTGCTCTGCTAAATTCTCCTTCTGGAAGCAGAAACTAATGCTTTAAAATTTTTGTCTCCTTTTACAGAAAAGAATGGGGGGGAAATGTCATATCATCACATTAGTTTAGAAATTAGGATGAGAAGTGTAGAATTTATTAAATTGCAGCTACAGAAGCCATTTATATATAGGTGGGATGTTAAAATTCCAGCTCTCGTGCTATTGCCAGGGTGCCAAGGCTGCTATTGCAGAGCTAACTTGAGTATTGTGAAGAGTCCCGTGGAATCACTAATGACCACAAATGGTTGGGATCTCAGTCTTAAGTGCACATAAGATAGCACATCATAGAATCCCCTAGCAAAATGCTGGGACGTTGGTTCATTCCTGACCCAGAAGAAGAGAGATGCTACCTTGAACTCAGAAAAGTGGTCTGTCAGTTTTTGTAGTTTTTTTTAAACAAGAAAAACAAATTAATCCCTCAACTGCCTATGACTAATTGTTAGCATGGGAAAGAATCAACCTATTACATTATGTGAATTAAAAATGTTTGGAAGTAACAAGACACAATGTTCTTCACTGCTTATTCATGCTAGTTTTTGTTGCCTACCTTTCCCATCCCTAGGTTCATACAATGTCTATCTAATTGTGAACTCCACAGAGCAGGACAGTGTCTTTTTACTGGTCCATAAAGTACCTAGCACATTTTATGATGAATAAATAAAATAATATAAATATTAATGGTTTTCTCAGGTATTTAAAAATGTTGCTTTTAACTTTCAGTTTACTTTGCTCTGTGTCCTAGTGAAGCAGTCTGCAGCTCTGTTCAGTCTCTATGCCACCATTTTAATATAACATTGGTAGGTAACTATGCATGTAAGTAACATTACTTGCAGATACAATCCCATTGATGGCAATGGAACACCTCATGTGAGTAATGTTGTTCACATGGGTGAGTGTTTGCACGATTAGACCCTTAGCAATAAACATTGCTTTGTGTGATGGTATTTATGACAATGCTTATCACCCAATCTGAAGAAAGAGGGGGAGGAAGAAAGAACACCATTTCATCTTTTAAGTTGCAGGAGACCTTTCCCGCTCCATCGCATGTCACTCTTTTTATTTATTTATTTATTTTTTAATTCCCACACTACTATCCTCCCATTTCCTTCAGCTACTACAAAGCTTTTCAAAGATCAAAGTCATCATTGGCCATGAGTTTACACAGCATTTCTATTCTGACACTGGATGAGGGCCAGCTGGCATCTGTTAAAACCATCATCAGAATATGCTTAATTAATGCTCCCAATTCAGCAGTTTAATAAAACACTGGAACTGACATGATGCTGATTGGCTGATGCCCAGGGACGGGACACTGCAAAAGTGCAGCCATGACTTTGACGTTAGCAGCTGTTTTAATTTTTCCACTGTTAATCTCCCTATTGTCCATTTAAAGATGCCCTTGTATAACACAATGAAAATAAACTTTTGATGATTTCTCTCCATTTATTATTAAAAAATCACACAGAATGCCCTATACATTTACATGGTGCTTTACAAGCAAATAACAAGACATGTTCCCGTCCCCAAATTGCTTAGAGATAAATTCTGCCCTAACTTGTACCCAAACACTCCCACTGACCTCAGTGGGATCATGCATGGTGTAAGTAAGGACAGAATTCATCCCTTGTAGTCTGAGGCTGCATGCAGAAAGCAACTTCTTACTGTGCAGCTAACTGGTTAGTGGTACAGCTGGCTAAAAGCACAGGTCATTGTCACACTGCAAACCTAATAATTTGCAGCCAGTGACTTAGTCCTATGCCACTTCTGCTACCAGCCTCATCTGGCACACAGTTATTTTACAGTATGGACTGGCACCCCTATCCATGTCATTGTAAAAGATCAAGTCCTTTCCCCTCCCCTAACTGTGCAGTTGGGCAACCTACAGTGTACTTTCCCATGTGCTTTGTGCCTGACCCTGGTGACTCTATCCCCCATGCATAAGCTAACCCAGAGGGCTTACATAGCTTGATGAGGTCTTGACAGCGGTGACTCACCAGTCAACCACATCCAAACAATGGAGAAGCAAAGACATGGTTTGGGTGGAAGATCAAGACTGCTGCTGGAGTCAGATGATGAGTTCTTTCCTTTGAACTAATTTTCCTGCAATGACTACCACAAGCAGAACATTCAAAAGATGGGGGGGGGAAGGGGGTGAAGGGGAGGCGGACAAGCAACACATTATCCATGTAAATTAATTGATTGACTATATAATTAGATCAGGGTAGCCAGCATTGTAGTTGGTTGTTTCTGGACAGTCCCTCCTGGGCTTGGAGTACCAGAATTGTAGCCAACTACCGCGTAGCTCCTTATTTTTGGTTCTCAGTGTTGTAACTGATGTACAATTAGCAAGGAAAGGATGAGTGCTCAGTGGACAAGCAGGAGACAACTCAGACTGTAAGGAGGCTGCATGGAATCGTAGAAAGATAGAGCTGGAAGGGACTTCGAGAGATCAGCTAGTGCAGTTCCCTGCGCTGAGGTAGGACCAGGGGTGAAAGTAAATCGAATGACTTACCAGTACACTAGGGCCAGCTCTGGACCCCAGAAGGGGCGGGGCCTAGCACGGAAGGGGCGGGGCTGAGGGGGTCAGAGCCAGCCCCAGCCCACCCTGTAAGGTAAGTGCCCCCCCTCCACCGGGGTAGCAGCAGCTGCAGCTCAAGGCTCCAGGGGCTATTTAAAGGGCTTGGGGCTCCCCTGCTTCTACTGCCCCGATCCTTTAAATAGCCCCCGGAGCGCTGGGGAAGCGGCGGGGCTCCGGCAGCTATTTAAAGGGCCAGGGCGGTAGAAGCAGGGGAGCCCCGGGCCCTTTAAATAGCCGCCGGAGCCCCTCAGCCACTATCCCAGGGCTCCAGCAGCTGGGAGCCCCAGGCCCTTTAAATTGCCCCTTGGGGAAGCCGGGCTGCCCCAGTACGGTGCACCAGCTGTTGCCGGTATGCCGTACCGAAGCGTACCGGCTTACTTTCACCTCTGGGTAGGCCCAAATAAACCTAGACCATCACTGATGGATGTTTGTGGAATTTCCGCCATTGGAGGTTTAAGAACAGGTTAGACAATCTCCCTTGGAAACCTATTCCAGTGCTTAAGTACCCTAATATTTAACCTAAATCTCCATTGCTGCAGATTTAGCCCATAACTTCTTGTCCTACCAGCAGTGGATATGGAGAACAATTGATCACCATCCTCTTTATAACAGCCCTTAACATATTTGAAAATTGTTATGAGGTCCTCCCTCAGTCTTTTTTCTCAAGACTAAACATGACCAGGGTTTTGTTTTGTTTTGTTTTAACCTTTCCTTTAGGCCAAGTTTTCTAAACCTCTTTAGAATTTTTGTTGCTATCTTCTGGGCCCCCTCTAATTTGTCCACATCTTTCTTATCAGATCTGGACACAGTACTCCACCCTAAACCAGTGCTGACTAGAGCATGACAATTACTTCCCCTGTCCTACATATGACACTCCTGTTAATACACCTCAGAACAATATTAGCCTTTCTTTTGCCACTGCATCACATTGTTGACTCCTGTTCAATCTGTGATCCACTATAACCTTGAGATCCTTTTCAGCAGTACTACTGCCTAGGTAGATATTCCCCATTCTGTAGCTGTGCATTGACTTTTTTTTGTTCATAGTGTAGTACTTTGCACATCTTTATTGAATTTCATCATGTTGATTTCAGACCATCTCCAATTTGTCAAGATCATTTTGAATTCTAATCTTGTCTGCCAAAGTGCTATCAACCCCTCCCCACTTAGTGTCATCTGCAAATTTTATAAGCATACTTTCCGCTCCATTATCAAAGTCATTAATGTAAGTATTGAATAGTACCAGACCCAGGAAAAAACATTTTATATTCAGAACTTTGAGTAATTTTCATGGTCACCTTTGCCCCCCAGTGATTTCTCTGATATTCTCTCTTGTGCATTACTCAGCTTTCCATGCCCTGGGGATGGGTTAAATATAAGAAAATTTCTAGAGGCTCTTTGAAGCTTTGATGCTTATTCAAACCAATGCTAAACACTTGGTGAATCCTGTCCAAACTTCTGGGATCTGCAAAACTGGGCAGGAAATATTGTAAGAATATGGGTGAAATCCTGGCTCCATTACAAGTCAATGGGACTTCAGTGGAGCCAACATTTCATTTTCATGCCAGGATTTTTTTTGCAAAATTTCTAGTACTTCCTATTGCTGATCCAGTTGGAAACATTGTCCAAGAAGCTGTTCTAATGGTAAATAGGCTTTTCTTCTTTGGACCCAGTCATACATGGGATGTGAAAGGAAAGAAGAGGAGTAAAGTAAACTTTTCCAAAACATAAAAAATGGGGTTGGCTTGGATTCAGTATGAGATGGACTAAGGTTCAGGTGATTTATTTTAGGTGATTAGTTCTGCCTCTCTGGATGTAGTGTATGGGGCTCATTCCCAGAGAAATTGGACCTTCTGAAATATAGGCTTACAGAATGGTCATCCATTTAGCTATACTTCAGTATTTGCCTTCTCTGTATTCACAAATGTGGAACTAATTCCCTGTATGATAGGGTATTTAATGAGCTTGTCTCCTGGATCCTGCAAAGAACTTAAAATCCTTTTGATGGCATTTTCATTTTAGCAATTAAAGTCTTATCACTGAGCTTTTCTGAGAACAATCGGCCTGATTTTCTTCTTACACCATTTTACACCAGGGAACTGTACTGATTCCAATGAAATTACTCCTGGTTTACACAGTGAGAGGAGAATTATGACTGTAACTTCTATCACTATTTAATTATATACCTTGAACTCATTTTCTCTGTCCTTTGTTTGGAGTATTTCACATAATTAAGTAATGCTCATGTTACTATCAGTAAAGAATTGGTCATGTCTTCAGGAATGTCTTCAGCATTCTTTCATTTCAAAAAGTCTGTATAGAGTGGAAGTTTCTACCAGTCACTTTCTTCAACTTTGTGGTCTTGATATCATGTTGTCATTGATGTTTTTCTAATGTTTATCTTCCTCTTCTGTCTTGTTGCTGATAGTGTTGGTTAAAGTCTTTCATTATCTCATGTTTAGGTCTACAATTCTGTTTCTCAAATTTAGATGTGTTTAGTAGTCGTCCCATCAAAACTCTACAAGTATTAAGATTTTCTCTAACTTTAAACTCAGAATTAAGAGATTAACTTTGACTATTGATGAAGGGTTCTCTCTCTTCCTTAGTATTAAAAAGAAGTTCTCAAACTATCCGGTTTGCAGGCAATGGATACCCCTTTCCAGCAAACTCTAGTTTTACCGTATCTCTAAGTAGATACAGTATCTTTTTTTTCCCTTCTCCCTTATAGAACTCTGAGTTGATGAGTTAATTTTTCTAATACCAGAATTATCCAAACTTTTTTACATCCATCAACAGTTTTAGGAGACTCTCCTCTCTTCTCTTCTTCTCTCCTCTCCTCTACCTTGCTGTGATAATTCTAGGAGCAACTAGGAGATCAGTAATCAGTTCTTTATGGCTTTCATACAACAAGAGTTTTCAGACATATTAATAAAAAGTCCTATGGGGTTATTGACAGCTGACACCTGGTTATCATCCTTATGGACTCTCCAATGGCTTTCGAAAATGCCTTATTTGGGGGGGCATGTCCACCATATATGAAGAAATCCTCCCATTTGATTACCTTCTCTCCAGAATTTGCCCATCCTTCTACCATACATTTGTGTAATTTTAACCATTGTTAAAGAACCTTAATATAGTTTTATTAATGGTTTTTATTGAGGTATGAGGACCATTGCTCCATATATTTTCCCATTCCTTAAGTCTATGCCTATGTCAATTTTCTGTTTATGAACATAATTATTTCCTCTAAATAACAGTTAGAGATTATTTTGTATAGTGGCAGGTAAGCCTTTGTGTTTTATGGATATACTCAGTAGTTTCTCAAATTACAACAATTTTCTGCTTAGGTTTGCCTTTTCACCGGGGTGTCTTGAAAAATGTTTCAATTGTAGGTATTAGTATCCTGGAATTTTGATGTCTTTTGCAAGTTGTTGTTTTCCATGAAGTGATCTAAATGCATGGTCTCTAAACAGTTGGCCAAATGTTGATAAACCTGTACGTTCCCAAATTACAAAACATCTCAGGCTTATTGTGGGGTTAAAAATTCTATATTCTTTACTGTAGACCTGAGAAGTTCTGGGTATTGGCTTAGCTTTCTCAATAAATTATTTCAAATTTCTATTGTTACTTTCATAAAAGGATGATTTATATTAATGATGACCTCTAAGATTTCTTTATCCAGGGGATCATGTGGAATTTGATTATACGTCAATAACTTTGTTTTATCTCTACCCAATGCTTAATAGGGTTTGGCATTAATCAGTACATCAAATCTCTAATCTGACTAGTTTGTAATAGTGCTAAATGATAGGTACAGCCAATCCTTACATAAGAACATACGAATGGCCATACTGGGTCAGACCAAAGGTCCATCTAGCCCAGTATCCTGTCTTCTGACAGTGGCTAATGCCAGGTGCCGCAGAGGGAATGAACAGAACAGGTAATCATCAAGTGATCCATCACCTGTAATCCATTCCCAGCTTCTGGCAGAAAGAGGTGAGGGACACCATCCCTGCCCAAACTGGCTAATAGCTATTGATGGACCTATCCTCCAGGAACTTATCTAGCTCTTTTTTGAACCCTGTTATAATCTTGGCCTTTACAACATCCTCTGGCAAGGAGTTCCACAGGTTGACTGTGTGTTGTGTGAAAATCCTTCCTTTTGCTTCATACAGTCTTTAATTACATGATCATTCTATATTTTTCTCAGGATTTAATGAATGGGTAGTTATTCAATATATGTTTTTATCCTCCTCATTCAATCTGTGGACTTCAAGCTTCATTTACTGTATGCCAGCCAAACCCTGCATTGAATACAAATTAATAAATTTCCTCATGAGCAATTTTTAGGCTGTTATCACTAGAGTATCTGAGTGCTTCACAACCATGAATGCATTTATTTTCATAGTCCCTCTCTGAGGTGAGGTCAGAGGTGCTGGAACTAGGAAGTAGGGTTACAGTAGCACCCCCTGGCTTGAAATGGTTTCCATCATATACAGGGTTTACAATTTGGTTCAATGGCTCTCAGCACCCCATTAAGCAAATTGCTCCAGCACCCCTGGGTGAGGTGATATTATTATTTATGTATTTATTAGTAAAACTACCATCCTTCTGCTCCAATCCATGCCCCTCCACTGGATGCTGTCCACCTTCTGGCACCTGAAAGCCACCTATCCCTGCATTCTAACCAGACTACCTCTTCCTCCTCTCACTGCCTGGGCACCATCAGTGGAAGCACTGAGATAACAGGAGAGACAATCTTCCTGCTCTAGTTCCTGTGCCCAGCTCCACAGCAGCCCTCAGCTGCCAAGAGGAGCTGTTTCAGGTTAAAGTACTGTTCTATCCCTTCAGCTCTCGACCGAAGCATGCTCAATGAAGTTAGAATCTTTGGACAATTTAGTTGCCAAATTTTAATAAGTCTCTACTGGGGATTTGTGAGCTGTGACATTTTTTTTGTTTTGTTTTGAGAATTATAATTTAGCCAAATAAGGATGAAGTTTAACAGGGATGGCAAAAGGCACATTCCCAATGCCAAGGCCACCCTCCCTGCTGAATTTCAAATCCCTGCTCCAAAGCCTGAAGGTGTTAAAACTTCTGAAAGCAGCTGGAAGAATATACATTGTTTTGCCCATATTAAATTTTTTTCCCTAATCTCATTCTTGGTCACAGCAGATCCATTTTAGCTGAAACTCTGAAGAAAAAGAAATCAGCCTGATGAATTTTAGCCTGAATGGTTAAAGTTTGGCAAAGTTAAAAGCAACTGATAATAGGGTCTTTTAATGCGAACTATCTGGCAACTTTAACTATAGGCAACCTTATCGGTTCCACCTATAATTTGTGAATCTGACACTTCTTAGAGTGAATGCGAATTACTTATGTTCATCAGGAATTGTGAATAGATAGCTCTGTTATTACTTCCATTATTGAGTTAGACCTACATTTGACTGCTGTGGCTAATTGAGTTTCATTAATTTCAGCTGTGCACCTGAAAGAAAAGGTCTTTCAGCCAAGCCCTCCTGTATTTTCTTTGATGTACTACAGGCAAACAATATCCATGATACAATCTTCCATAATAATAAGCTGAACCAACAATGTTTCATTTGTAGGGATTGCCGTGTATGAGGAGGTTTGCTAATTTCTTAGCAAACATTGAGCAGTGGTTCTAAATTAAATGTTCAGACACAAAGAATTCCCTTGTATTTTAAGGGAACATTTTGTGGTTATAAAAATTAAAGCCTAATAGCATTGATTATACCCAGGCAGAATGGGTAAAATTTATCCTGTTTGGAAGATAAACTGAACTGATGCATTTAAGTCCTATGGTATTGACTATCCAGTTTCATAGTCTGGAAGATAAAGTTTACTTTCTATGCTTCATGATTTTTGGTAAATATGGCCACCGGGATACTACTTTCACTATTTCTGTTTTATTTTACTAGAGTCTCCAGTGGAACACTTAGGCCATGATTTAGCAAAGCACTTATGTATGTGCTTAATTGAAATACGTTTAAATGTTTTTCCTAATAAGAATGGAATTAAGCACTGTTTGCAAATAGGGGTTGTAGTTCGATCTTTGCATCTGGATTAGTGCATAGTTTTGATGCCAACCTCATCACAGGCCCAACAACTTTCTAATCTTCTTAATGCCCTGAGAATATGTATTCATGACCCTTCCGCTTCGTATAGGACAGTATTTCAAAATTTCAGTTATATCACTTGATGAACTCCATTCCCCAACTTTGTCCCCAGTCTAACAAAACACTTAAGTATGTGGTTTCTTTAGTCAATAGGACTATTCACATACCTAAAAGTAAACACATGATGACAAACATTTAAGCAACATCTTTGTTCTTAAGTAGACCTGAATTTGCTGATCTTCAAGGCATGCTGCCAAAACCATCTAGCTGAGAAGGACAGAAGGCATGGGTCTTTGGGTTGTGGGGGTGGGATGGATGGGCATATTCTGTTGTATTTACTAGCTGGTATGTTAATTCTCTTTGCATTTTGCAACTGGATCATGCTTCTCTACCACATCAAACACAAACTATTCATCTTCATTTAAGGTTCTTCATAGCCTAAACCCACCCTACTTTTCTCTTGTATACTACTGAGATGTTGACTCTGGCCTCTGCTCTGCCATTGATGCTGGCCTTCATAGTTTATTTGTTAAATTTCAAAGGAGCACCTCTGAGTTTTCTCCCATGCTGCCCCCTAAGCATGAGAGGAGCTCCCTGTAAACACAAAACCACCTCATAGTCTTCCTTGAAACTCTCCTTTGCCATGATGCCTTTAAAAAAATGGACAGTTAGGCAGCTGGTATGAAGTGACCACTCCTTTTCATGCTGACAGGTTTTGTCTGATTGTTTCCTTGTGCCTACCCCCCGCAGTCTGCTTATTGTATCCATCTGTTGTCTTTTTTCCCCCTGATACTTAGGTTCAGTGATGAGCTGCCAAAATCTTAACAACTGGCTCCCTATAAAAAGTTCTGATTTAAGGGATGTGCCACAGTGTGTATTTTTTGTACCACTAGGGTTACCATACGTCCGTATTTTTCTGGGAGAAATTTTTAAAATTTAAAAATTCCTCCCAGATGGCGATTTAAGAACCAAAAAGTATGGCATGTCTGGAAAATACGGACGAGTGTTAACCCTAACTAAAGTTCTTTTTTAAAAAGATGGGCCTAAACTAGAAATGAGCTCCGTTTCACATGTGTGGGTCCCTGCCACTCCCTGCGGGTGTGCTCGAGTGACCAGATGTCCTGATTTTGAGGTCTTTTTCTTATATAGGCTTCTATTACCCTCTACTCCCTGTCACACTTGCTGTCTGGTCACCCTAGGGTATGCACGTGTGGGTCCCAGCTGCTCCCTGACCCCCTCATTGAAGCAGGTGTGCAGGGTTACTACCCTGGGAACTGCAGGGCACCAGTGGATGTAGGGCCAGCTACAGACAGGGGCGTGGGGCAGGATTAGCTGGAGGCAGGGGATGTGGGGCTGGCTGCAGGCAGGGCAGTGGGTGCGGAGCTGGCTGAAGACCGGAGGGTGCAGGATTGGCTGGAGGCAAGGGGGTGTGGGGCAGGCAGGGCAGAGGCTGACTGGAGGTAGGGGCTGGATGCAGGCAGGGCATGAGGGTGCGGGGCTGGCTGGCTTCGGGCAGGGCTGCAGGGGGGTGTGGCAGGGGTTGGCTGGAGATGGGGGGTGTAGGACTGGCTAGCTTCAGGCAGGGGGGTTGGTGCGGCAGGGGTTGGCTGGAGACAGAGCAGGGGGTTTGTGTGGCAGGGGTTGGCTGGATACAGGACAGGGGGTGCGGCAGGGGCTGGCTGCAGGCAGGGGTGCAGAGGTGGCTGGAGACAGGGGCTGGCTGCGGGCAGGGCAGGGGGTGCAGCAGGGGCTGGCTGCAGGCAGGGGTGCAGAGGTGGCTGGAGACAGGGGCTGGCTGCGGGCAGGGGTGCAGAGGTGGCTGGAGACAGGGGCTGGCTGCGGGCAGGGCAGGGGGTGCAGCAGGGGCTGGCTGCAGGCAGGGGTGCAGAGGTGGCTGGAGACAGGGGCTGGCTGCGGGCAGGGGTGCAGAGGTGGCTGGAGACAGGGGCTGGCTGCGGGCAGGGCAGGGGGTGCAGCAGGGGCTGGCTGCGGGCAGGAGTGCAGAGGTGGCTGGAGACAGGGGCTGGCTGCGGGCAGGGCAGGGGGTGCAGCAGGGGCTGGCTGTGGGCAGGGGTGCAGAGGTGGCTGGAGACAGGGGCTGGCGGCGGGCAGGGCAGGGGGTGCGGCAGGGGCTGGCTGTGGGCAGGGGTGCAGAGGTGGCTAGAGTCAGGGGCTGGCTGCGGGACGGAGGTGCAGAGGTGGCTGGAGACAGGGGCTGGCGGCGGGCAGGGCGGTGGGTGCTCATGGGGAGAGCAGCTCGGAGCAGCCCAAGGAGCAGGACGCAGCCCAGGCCCAGCAGAGCAGCCGGGGACCCACCAGGCAGCAGCGGGAGCCCCAGGGCCGGGGTCGGGGGAGCAGCAGCAGCACCAGGGCTCCTGCCCAGGGCCAGGCAGCAGCCCACATGGTTCCCGCAGTGCAGCGCCCCCGGCGGCCGGAGGAGGAATTACATCACTTCCCGGCCTGAGCCCATCATAGCCTCAGCGCCCCCTGCAGGGAAGCGGGTTAACAACCGGTTCTAAAACTGCTTCAAAATTTAACAACCAGTTCGTGCGAACCAGTGCGAACAGGCTCCAGCTCACCACTGCTTAGGTTTCATGCTTATAAGGAAGCCAAAAGAACATTACAGTCCTTGAACACTTTTAGCGTTATTCATATGTTCACAGAGAAGGGCTATTTTTGTGGTTTTATAATAAAAGCATGGGACTGGGTAAATTTCACGATGTTACACTAATGCCTGGGTTGTACTGCATTCTGTTATAACAATTCTTGGATTGTATTGAGAAGTTCCACTCACGGAGGGTCACATAACAGCAGGGGTATTTTTAATCCGTTTACTTCAGATAATTAATTACCCACATTGGCTCAAAAAAAAATCATCTACTTTGTTTCTTGTCTCATACTTTATTCCTCTTTGTATAAGTTATCCAGGAGAACTTATGACCTCTTACTACTTTTAATGTGATGCCAACTCTTTTCCATTCCCAGCGGAAGTGAAGGCACCAATCATTTATACAACAAATGTTGGCTACAACCAACTACTCTGTACCGCCTCTTTTATTGCTGCTGTGAGGCTTTCAGATCTGCTCTCTATACTTCTCCAGATGCTTTCAACCTGGCATTCTCCAGCTTTTTTATAGTGTTGGCTACATCTTAATAGACAGATTGTACTGCTGGCAGTTCCTTTCCCATTCAGACTTGTATGGATCTCCTCCCCTCCCATTGATAATTGTATAACACACCTGTGGCAACTGCAGCAGTTGACCACATGAAAAATTAATATTAGGAAAGTACTTAGTGACTTTTTAAAGCTACATTTAAATGTGATTCAGCAACTGAAGCTATGCCAGAACCAGGTAACCAGATAGCTCTCTGCAGAATCCTAGCAAGTGTTACAATTTGAGAACCATTGATCTAAGTCTTTCACCAACTTCCTCCAAAGCCTTGTGTGTCTTTTCACAGTCCCACTCTTTATGCCATCTGTCTCTAACCATGACTATTCACTGAAATACAAGAGAAACCACTGTACATCCTAAAGGAAAAGTCCTTCAAGCCCATGTCTACACTATCAAACAATTGCACTTTAGTCTGGTTTAGGCAGATTAGTAGTTGCTTTGGTTGTACCATATTTTGACTGGCCAATGTGAATGATTCCAAGCCATGAATCCAGGTTTCATGGCCAAACTTTCCCCAAATTCAGGGGTTTGTTCCCTCTATATATAAGAGAGAGAGAGAGATCTCCACCCAAACAATGAAGTTCAGATTTAGATCTTCGTAAGGGTTGGTGTATGTTTGGGTTCCAGTTTGGCCTTATCTCTAGTCTACAATCAGATTTGAAAATACCTTGCTGTAGTCTACCTGGGCTAACGCACATTTTAAAAATGTCTTTAACATGATTTGCCCTTGTCCCTATTAGCCATCCAAACCGTGTTATAATAACCTGGTTTGACCACTACCCAACACTCTTGCTACAATAATACAGATGCTAAGGGGCCTAAAAGAGGAGTGGGTGAACTGTTTTTAACACAAAGGCAACATAGTGATTAATGACTGAGGGTTTGGATCCCAAGTGTCCCAGGCCTGCAGCTTTTTCTTGGCAGCTCTATGTTGCCTGTCTCTGGTTACTCTCCCATTGTAGTTCTTATTACATACTTCCTTTGGGTGAAAAACACTTTGTTTCTGCTTCGTGCTGGGCCTCCCTCTTCCCTCTGTCCCTATAAAATCAGGGCGACAACGGGAGCAGGTGCAGGCACAATTGGCTATGATTATGTAGCACAGCTGTTGTGGAATAGGGCCACACATGTAAATGTTTTTGTTGAAATATGGATGGTGCTCTGGACAGGATAGTGTTAGGAATGCTAGAAGACAGCAAGTGGCTCTCAGGACATATTTTTGCTATGCCTGTGACTCAAGAGGACTATTTCTTTTCTTTTTATTTATGGTCACTTTTACCCCCCTTTCATTTTTTTACAAAATTATTTTATATCTGCAACCTTGAGCCTCAATCCTGCAAACACTTATGCACATGTTTAACTTTATGCTTGACTTCAATGGGATTACACGTGTGTGTAAACTTAAGCATCTGCATAAATGTTTGCAGATTTGGGGCCACAAATGCTAAGTTTTAGGCCCCAAATCTGTACTAGACTCTATTGATAGATACTTGGGGCCAAGGAGGAGCCCCATTACTGCAGGGATCTGCCATGAGGAGCTCCTTGCAAGATAAAGGTCTTAGTCAACAGTAGCCTTTGTTTTGGTCTGTAGTGGATTTTAGAACAGATTAGGTAAATCCCTGAGCAAGAAGGATTGGAACAAGAATGCAAATGAAGGTTTTTTTATGTTTAAAACATATGCACATGAAGGCTAAAATAGCCCACCATAGTAACGTTTTTTGTTTTTTTTAAAACAATACTCAGATTCCTTATGGTACTTCCTGCACACGGGTTTTCTTTCTTGCTCTTCCCTCTATGTTGTTTTTGTTTTTAATGTTGTATACTGTTTTTACCATTTAAACATAATGTACATCCATTACTAAGGAACCAGAGAAAATACCTAACAGTCTTGTGCTTTAATTGTAGCTCCTCTTTCATCTTGTGCAAATCATTCAGGCCTCTATCCTGCAAACTGATCTGTGCAGATGGACATTTGCTGCACAGTCAATGGAACTCTGCGTAGGTGTATGGGTCTGGCTGTGTGGATAAGCTTGCAGGATGGGAGCCTTAAACCCTCTGCCTCACTTTCCTCAATTGTAAAGCATAATACTGACCTACCTCACAGGGTTGTTGAAATTATTAATAGTTATACCCCAGTCCAGCCAAGAACTCTGAATAGACCCCTCCATCTGTACAGAACCCATTGGCTTCATGCAGCTGCAGGGGCCTGCCCACCCACATTACATCACCAGATCAGGGCCTTAATGTTTACCGTGTGCTTTGAAGATGAAGTGATATATTATGTAATCAGTTTTTATTCAGAACTCTCCATTGATTGGTTAATGATTGTACAGAGCAAAGCTCTGAAGATGTAAAAAAAAAAATTAAAAAGGCCAAAGTGGATTTCAGAAGGGAGTGCTATGTGAAAAGTGATGACAAGATATGTTCTGAAAATCAGTATTTAGATGAGTATTATTACTATTATGTTCTCTCAGGATCATATCCACACATGGAGGGGGGGCACTCAAAACAGTTGCTCTGCTCTGTTGGTATGGAAGGGAGTCGCGCACAGCCCAGTTGCCTCAGTTCCTGCCATGGGGCCCCTCTGCGGATCTATGTGTGAGGAAGGGTTAATAGGGATTTGGTGGGGGAGGGGCAGCGGTTACATTTGTACTGCATGAACTTTTGCGCTGGTAGGGGATATGCTCGAGGAAAGCCATGAGACCAGGGAGTAGTGACTCAGTTGAACTGGGCTCCAAGACTTGATTCTTCAGGGGTTTTGTTGCAGTGAAGACACGGAATTGTCCACCACGGGAACCAAGACAAGCGTTGCAGGAAATGTGGCTACTCCAACAAGACCCTGTCCCACGTCCTGTGCAGCTGCAAGCCCCACTCCAGAGCCTGGCAGCTGCGCCACAATGCCACGCAGAACCGCCTGGTGAAAGCCATCGCACCGCGCCTGTGGGAGATCACTGTGAACTGCGCCATCCCTGGTACTGACAGACAGTTGCGACCTGATGTAGTAGTCACCAATGAGGCCCAGAAAAAGATCATCCTTGTCGACGTCATGGTCTCCTTTGAGAACAGGACCCCGGCCTTCCGCGAAGCCCGAACTCGTAAACTGGAAAAATACGCCCCCTTGGCCGACATCCTGAGAGCGAAGGGCTATGAGGTGCAGATGGATGCCCTGATCGTCGGAGCCCTGGGCGCTTGGGACCCCTGCAACGAACGTGTGCTGCAGACCTGTGGGATTGGTCGATGCTACGCATGGCTCATGCGGCGCCTCATGGTCTCGGACACCATCTGATGATCCAGGGACATCTACATCGAACACATCGCCGGTCACCGGCCACCGACAGTACCAGGAGGTGTGAGCCGGTATGACATCGTGCATCAACTATGAGAAAGGGACCGAGAGACTTTTTCCATTGCACCATATGAGCTGGAACCATAAACTCACTGAACATTAAATCTCACCAAATGAGGGTAAATCCATCCTCATCATCATATCCACTCATTATACTCCACACCTGAACATAGCCATTATATGAACAACATACCCCCGTATCTCAATGTCTGTACTTTGACCCGTTAACCTTTTGCCCCCAATCGGGGATATTGCAGATTATGTATTCCTTACGCCACCTGTTCCTGGGAACTTCGCATCCCTTGATAATCTGTACCTTATTCCCTGATAACCAGAAACTTCTATGCTTAAACTCTGCACTGTTTTCTTTTTATTTTAACATCATCTTAATAAAATTATTATACCCTCAGCGTCCAAGCCATAGAGTGTGGGGAGGAGACACAGGATTAATAGAAAACTCTGCAAGGAGAACCTCACTGAGCTTTCTTCTCCACCATCCTGAGTCTTTAGAGATTTTTAAGGCAGAAGGGATCATTATGATCAGATAATCTGACCTCCTGCGTAATACAGGCCACAGAATGTCAACCATTAGTTCCTGAATTAAGTCACATGGGGCAATTTGTAGAAGGGGGTGATACTTTCCCAGTTAGTATCCAAATACCCCAGGTCCATTACAGTTCATGGATACTGTCTAGTCAAAGTATGTATTCATAGGGTGCCAGGTGTTGCAATATTTATGGTGGGTTTCAGAGTAGCAGCCGTGTTAGTCTGTATTTGCAAAAAGAAAAGGAGTACTTGTGGCACCTTAGAGACTAACAAATTTATTTAAGCATAAGCTTTAAAGCCCCAGCTCCTGGATTTTGTATGATTACACCTGAAGTTCAGATATCATTTTTGTTAAAGTAAATTTCTAGCCCTCAGTCATACAGAAAAGCTTGACAATCTGAACCCCAAAGAGCAAATAAAACGACCTCTAAATGCTAGTCTTCAACAATCTTGGGTTTTTTTAGCCAGTCTCATGATGTTGGAATGGAGTTGGCAATACTGCATGCCATTATGTCAACATATTGTAACATGTAAATAGGGATGGGATAAGGGAGATCACCACTCCAAACAAGGATCTGAAAGCATAAACAAAAAGTCAGATTGCAGTTATAAGAAAAGAATCTTTCCAAGTTTATTCTTTTATATCGGCCCAATTCTCACGCTTCAAAGCAAAAACATGCTGAACATTTCCCCCTCGGTTGCCCCGTGGCGTTGAAAATGGTTTCCATTTGTATTAAAGGGGGCAAAAAAAAAAAAAATAGAAGGGAGGGGGGGACAGACACCAAAAACAAAAGTTGCTTGGATGTGTGTAAGGAGAAAAGAGAGCTGCTGCTGCAAATCCTCCCTCCTCCCACTGGCTGCCTGAGCTGCCAATCGGTGCTGTAATCCTGCAGGAATTTCTCCTGGGTTTAACTAGGAGTCGCCCTGCTGCCTCCTCTCACACGCGGAGGGGGAGGCAGACTCTGGACTGAGGGAGAAGGGAGCAGACGGGGACCTGCAAAGCTCTGCTCTCCCAGCCGCTGCCTCCGCGCTCCCAAACTTTTGCTCCCTCATTTATTGATGCGGCTGAAACGGTGTCGGGAAAAATAACCCCCCCCCCCCACCTCCCCCGCCCCGGGCAGGAGGGAGACCAACCAACTCCGCCCCGTGTCTAGTGGGATTCCTGCCTGCAGGCAGCCAACAAGTGAGAAGCGGCGGCGCCAGAGGCGGCTGCGGGAGGGAGGGAGCGGAGCGCCGCGCCGCGCCGCGCCGCGCCCGGGGTCCCTGCTGCTGCTGCTGCTGGTGCTGCGGGCTCTGGTGGCGGCGAAGCAGCCGGGGAGCGCTCGGCGGCTGGGTTTGGCCTGAAGCGGCAGCTGCCTCGCCTGCGCCCCGGGAATAATGCGGAGCGCGTGGATACTGCTCACTTGTGGCTTGGTGGCCTACGGGTCCGGGGAGTCGGTAAGTTGGGGGGGGTTCCCTGCGCGGGGGCCGCAGCAGCCCGGCGTGGCTTTCTTGGGAAAGCTGCCGCTAAACAAGCCTGTATCCCCGCCGGGCACACCGCAGGTCCGAGAGGGGCAGGAGTTACGCGGCCGATGTGCAGCGATTCCCCCCCCCCCGTTGAGTCTTTGCGGTCACTCGACAAAGTCCTGGGGGGAGAGGGAGATTGTGCAATAATACCCCCGCCCCCCTCCCATTCTGGTGGGAGCCTTTTGGTGGGGGGTGGGCAGCCCGACCAGCCTCCAGGCGGCCTTGGGGAGCAACCCGCTTCTTCCATACTGTCTAGGAAGGGGGCGGCAGGACGAGCTGCTGCTACATCTGCTGGGCAGGAGACGGCTGAAGTCACTTGGATGATCTGTCCGAGGAGGTGTTTTCCCCCTTTGCGCGGGGCTGTACATTACGATTCCGGCAGGCGTCTGTTGGTAGCTGGAGACTTTTTTTTTTTTTTTCTTAACAACAAAAACAAACCCTGGGCCAGCCCGTGGCTGGGGTGGGGGGGGGGGGGAGCAGGGCGGAGAGGGTGTGTGGGAGCCTTGACTCTTCTTGGGGTGACCGTCGCACCCTAGAAGATAAAGTTTGGTGTTTTTCCGGGCTCTGCTGCTGCAGCCTTGTTGGCGGACTGGAGGCGAACGTGATAGGATGGGGCTCAGAATTCATAGATCCTAAGGTCCGAAGGGACCATTCTGATCATCGAGTCCGACCTCCCGCACAGCGCAGGCCACAGAATCTCACCCACCCACTCCTACGAAAAACCTCACCCATGTCTGAGCTATTGAAGTCCTTCACACAGCCTTGCCCTAAAAATAAGTTTGAAAATCGTTTTGCCTTTAGATTAACCTCGCTGTGTCTAATGATAGGACTGTACTTTCTGCCAGAAGCTATATTGTTGGAGGCTTGTGACTTGCAAAAACTATTGCCTTCTCCTGGTTAATACATTTTGGTGGCGGGGAGAGGGGCATTTGTTGGCACAGTTAGAATGTAGAAAATGTGTCTGGCTTGTGCTCTTTCCTGCTTGTTTTCCAGTCACTAATGGCTTTTCAGCTGTAGAAACCACCAGGGATTCCTCTGGCCTGTAACAATGGTGCTCAGGGCAGTGGAAGACTTTTGGTCTTTAAGTGAAAGTGAGCTGTAGCTCAGGAAAGCTTATGCTCAAATAAATTTGTTAGTCTCTAAGGTGCCACAAGTCCTCCTTTTCTTTTTGCGAATACAGACTAACACGGTTGCTACTCTGAAACCGGGCTTTAAGTGGTTGCACTGCTGTCTCCTGCTTTTCCTCCCTCCTTCTCCCACCCAAGTAGTAGGAGGTTGGTAGTCAGTTGGCTCCTGTGCTCTGGTTTAAGAGCGATATGTGTTTTCTGATTTGCTCTTCAGTAGGCTGGCCTGCCTCTCATTCTTTCCTCTGCAGTGAAGGGAATTGTTGCCTTACAAAATAACTCAAATCCCTGTTCCTGAAAATGCCCTTGTGAGTTGACGGATTTGGCTACAGCACTCACTTGCCCAAGAAGGTTGCATTTTGCATCTCCACTATCTACCATCTGACCTAATTAAGTTATAACTTCTGAGGTAAAAGAAGACTACAAAAAATGCTCCCTTGAGGCATGTTTGTTTTCTCTCCTCCCTCCCCCCTTACTTTGAGGCTAGAAGTAATGTTCTCGAGTTTGTGAAATTTGGAGTCAACATGACTCCCTGGAGGGATTTGCTTGCATTCTGTATTCCCTGTGCAGCTTTCTGTGTAACACTTGCATCACAACTACTGGAAACAAAAATCAATAGCTCAGCAAAGTTGAGGTCTTTTACCCTCCTTTCTCTAGCACATAAAGTGATGTTGTTAATCTCAGTTTGCCTCTTTTCATTTAAGGATTTTTTAAATAAATTTGAGAGAATTTGAGCTTGTCAGACTATTTTATACTTTGAAAAAAGAGCTTCCTAGTGCAGACCGAATATTTACCCTTGAGAAACATTCCAGGCAATCTGGTATCTAAAATCACAGTCAGGGAAAACAAGAGCTCCTATGTGAGAGAAACATACAAGTGGAGCCTCCTCAAAACATGGAGAGATTTAAGGATGACTCTTCTGCTGATAACACTTTTACAGATGTTTTTCTCTGAGAAGCTTAGTATAATGTTGCTTGTACGCTTTCAAAAACCACAAATATATTTTCACTGACTTTGGCCCTGTAGTTAATTAAGTCAGCTGCAAGGATTTGAATCCCTTGTAGGGAAAGAGTCACTTGCCTTCTGTGTCTTACTTTCTCTCCCCATAAAATGGGGATAATAATACCTTGCTAGCATTTGAGGCTTTTTCAATAATGCTTCTAAAGTGCTTTGAAATTCTCTGAGGGAAGGTGACATGAAGCTACATTGCTGCTGCTTCAGGATTTTTAGGGTCTTTAACATTTCTCAATATGAAATTAAAGTACCCTGACAATTTAATTGAGTTACAATGAACTGCTGCTCCACTGTGGCTAACAATCTTACTCACGTGCAATATCTTTTGAAAGTGTTTTAGATATTATTTAAATATGAACACAATCAAGAATCTCTTGTTTAGTGGTCAGCCAGTTGTTCATGAAAGCCATTTAAGGCTAATACTTTTTTAAAAATAACTAAAAAATACAATCCAGCATAACTAGTGATTTTAGTTTGTATTATGAAAAATAAAAATTCGACTCAGTTCATTATAGCAAGTTTTTAATGAGGTACAGTATATTTTAATACTTTCTATTTAAATTTTACAGCTATAATTGCTTCTAGAAGTTCCATAACTGTGAAGTTCTGTGATGGTGTGGTAACCATTAAAATGCCACAGCAATTAGTAAAGTATTAAGTTTTATGTTTTGCCTTAGGACTATTGCCTTCTTCCGCTGTGAGCCGTGAGGCCAGTTTGTGGGAATGTATCAGTGCTACTTGGTTTATGGGTTAATGGAAGTGCAGCATAAAGTATCTAGGGGAGCAATGCTGGCTGCTTGCCTTTAGTGTAGTGACTTTGCAGCTGGAGGAAAGTTGTGAAACTATTGTATAAGTAAAGGAGGACTAATTGCTCTTTCACTGTGTCTCTAGTATCTGGCTGTAAGTATGTAGTATCCTCTCTAGTTAAGTTTTCTTAGAGTTATCTTTAGGAAAAGATAGAGGAGGATTTTATAAACATTGTTTTTAATAAAATAAAGGAATCTTGGAGATAAGAGGAATTTATATGGATGTTTAAAACTCTATCAATTCTCAGGGGGCACTGTCAAGTTGTTGTTTGTAAGTCTTATTCTAGTAGCTTTCTGAAAAAAAAAAGACAAGAATGCACAAGAACCTCTAGCATTCCTTTTTTATGGAGATAAATTTAAAAAGGAGTGATTCTGTTTGCTCTACACAAGAAATTAACAGTATGTTTTGAATCTATGCCCTGTGGTTTATTACAAAAAGCCCAACGACGCATATGATTGGTTTCTTGTTTTTAGTACAGAATAACACTGTACAATGATGTATCAACATGAATTTAGTAATCTCTGCAGTGTGTTTTCCCTCTTTCTAGTCTGATTGCTGTGAAGTAGACATACAGCACAGACTTTGACACAGTGTGTTTCAGCCATTAAAAGGACAAATATCAGGGCAGTATCCAGTATCATTTGAAAAATATTTGACCTCTTAAGAGCTTGAATCTAAAATCTTTTCCTGTATTGACTTCTTGTGTCCTGGTTGCCCATGAGTTTTGGGCTGTTTGATATTGAATTGAGGAGAAGGAATGATATGGACTTTGGAGACAGATATCTGAGTGAGAGGGGAGAGGGAAAAAATGAAGTAATTAGTCACGTGTTAGGTTTATCTGGAGAGTGTCCATTTTCAGTAAATTTAGTTTAATCTGCTGGGCTACTCGGAGTATCTCAGTGCATTTCTAAACAAAGGTTACTTTTAAATTTTGCTTTTCCCAGTGTACATACATAGACTGTAAAGACACATTGGGTGGACCATATTACCCCACCCTCTGGTTTGGAGTAATTTCCTTATACTGTCTTGTTAAGTATCTGTTGCACGCTAACGTAGTGTGTCAAAGCTGCTCCTTCTTACTTTAGCTACATTTCTGACTAGACCCATCCAAGTCCTTCATCCATGTATGTTTAACAAGGTATTTTAAATATCTGAAATTATTGAACCACTTTGATGCTGGCTGTGCTTTGACAGACTTACGCTGGTGTGTATTTTTAATATATTTTTAATATATTTTTAGCACCGTCATGTACTTGGAAATATTTTCATTTGTCAGAGAGTAGTTTGGACTGAGTTAAACCTCCAGGCTTTCCTAGTTCAATACATGGTTTTTAAACTTAAAATATTGAAACCCAGTTGGCTATTTGGCCTTTGGTCATAAACCAATTTCCATTTTGAACATGGTAGCCATGAAGCCACCATTGCATCTAATTTAATACTTGGAAGTCCTTAGGGGCTCAGACGTTGTCTTTTATAAAAAGAAAAGGAGTACTTGTGGCACCTTAGAGACTAACAAATTTATTAGAGCATCTGTTTTTTCCACCAAATGCATCCGATGAAGTGAGCTGTAGCTCACGAAAGCTTATGCTCTAATAAATTTGTTAGTCTCTAAGGTGCCACAAGTCCTCCTTTTCTTTTTGCGAATACAGACTAACACGGCTGCTACTCTGAAACCGTTGTCTTTTATGTCTCTCTAAACTGTAGTCACTGAATAGATAATTATTAGAAAGTAGATGAAAGCCTAATATTCAGGGACAGATTAAGATAAACTCCTTGGTGTTTTGGGATCTGGTCCCACAGTTGGATGATGCTTGGACATAGAGGCAGAGGTGTTAGTGCGGCTTGGCTGCCTGCTATGGTGGGTTTGGGCTGGCTAGGCTGCTTCAAATGGTGTGATGAAGATGGACTTTGACTTGCATGGATCTTCCTCACACCACTGAAGAGCAAATCTGCCTTGTGTGGATCTAGACCTCATAATGATGGCCATAGTAGGTCAGACCAAAGATCCATCTAGCCCATTATCCTGTCTTCTGACCGAGGCCAATGCCAGGTGCTTCAGAGGAATGAACAGAACAGGTAGTCATCAAGTGATCCATCCCCGTCGCCCATTCCCAGCTTCTGAACAGAGGCTAGGGACGCCATCCCTGCCCATCCTGGCTAATAGCTATTGATGGACCTATCCTCCATGAATGTATCTAGTTCTTTTTTGAACTCTGCTACGGTCCTGGCCCCCACAACATCCTCTGGCAAGGAGTACCACAGGTTAACTGTGTGTTGTGTGAAGAAATACTTCCTTTTGTTCGTTTTAAACCTGCTGCCTATTAATTTCATTGGTGACCCCTAGTTCTTGTGTTATGAGAAGGAGGAAATAAGACTTCCTTATTTACTTTCTCCACACCTGTCGTGATTGTATAGACCTCTATCGTATCCCCCCCGTTAGTTGTCTCTTTTCAAAGCTGAAAAGTCTGAGTCTTATTAATCTCTCCTCATATGACAGCTCTTCCATACCCCTAATCGTTTTGTTGCCCTTTGCTGAACCTTTTCCAATTCCAATATATCTTTTTTGCTATCGGGCGACCATATCTGCATGCAGTATTCAAGTTGTGGGTGTACCATGGATTTATATAACACTTCCTGCCTTTCTCCCCGTTATACATGTATATCACTAAAATTCAAGATGACCAAAACAAGGCCAGACTGGATAGTAGAGGTGTGGATTTTTAAAAATCCCCAGCTTGTGTTTTGCATCCTGTTTTCCTGTGGTTTTTAGTGTCTCTGAACATTGGATAGTTCTCACTTTTTAACAGTCCATTAAACATAAATCTAATAGCATTGCCTTTTAATGCCCTACCTGGCTCCTGACAAATTCCTTCTTGATTAGAGATCGTTTCTTGATACTGATCAGCAAGGACCTCCTCCAGCTAATTAAGAGGAGAGACATCAGTGGGATTCAAAAGACATGCATGATCCAGTCCTTCATCAGAAGAGGATTGCTACCTTAAATGTTGTGTGTAACTTGTAAAGCAGGGAATCTTGGGTATGCAGAGGAGCCTCTTAAGGGACAAGCAGGAGACCTTAGGAACTAACTGATACATTGAACGGATTTTTGTATGCCTCTCTCTTCATCACCAATTGTCTTAAAACAGCAGCAGTGGCATATGGATGGCATTTATTAATCAGATTATCCTACCAAATTGACTTTTGCCATTCATTCATTAGTTCAAACATTTTCCTTATGGCAAAGAATTACTAGCTTTATTGAGGCACAGACTTTGAACAAAGAGTGCTTGTCTAGTTCTGGAAAAGTTCTGTTTTTGTAATCTTACTAGATTTGACTGACTATATTTTTTTAACAGAGAGATGTTATTTTTTTGAGAATGGAAAGCTTATTCTAGACCCCTGTAAGACATTGCTTGTATCTAAGCCATAAAGATGTCTTTTATGCTGTGCCTCTTGTCTTAACTGCAGCAAGCAATAAGTGAGCAATTTGGTCTTGGTTCAAGTCACATTATTAGAGTGGCATGACATGGTTTCCTGTTTGTAGTAAGTATGGGAGAATTACTTTAGGCTGTTCTGTGAACAGATTTTGTTTAGTTGTCTTTAGTTCATGCTCACAAAACAAGTGGTAATCTTTACAGATTTGGTAATTTATGCATAGATTACATTGCCTGACTGATCTGAGAACATGATTTCTCTTGTTCAGATTCAAAAGACTTCAAATCATGTTTCAATAAAGAGAGTGCATTAATGACTGACCCTGTAACAATAACCATCTCTATTTGGAGTGGTTTTATTTATTTATTTTTTTGAATAGCATGGTCCTGAGAGATAATATCAAAAGGGTGCTAGATATTACAGGCAGCAACCTGAAATGTGTGTGCTCTGCAACAGCAGTGGAAAAACCATTGTACTGGAGGACATACTTATACTGAGTGAATTATTTTTGTCTGGATCTGGAGCAGTGGGTTCATTTAGAGTGAAATAATGACTAATAGTGCAGTGATGAATCTGTGGAATTTGTCCTTGTCAGGAAATAAGCTATTATAATGCCACATAAGCAATGTTTAACTCAAGTATGAGTTGGGCATTTCATTCTAAATCCCTATTTTACTGCTATACAACAACTTACTCAAATTTCCCTTTTAGGCTAAATTGTTTCAACCCAAAGTTGAATTTATTTGGGAAGTTTTAGATAAAAACTGTTAATCTATCTTTTGCATTATGTGCATGGAAACAAATAAACACTCTGTACTCTATAAAGGCGCAGCACGATTAAGTGATTTGCCCAAGATGAAACCGAAATTCTGTGGTGGAGCCAGGAATTGAACCAAAATATCCATGAGCATTCCAATCATTTAACCACAAGTCTAGTACCATCTGTATTTTAAATATTATGTGATGTGTCATGTTCTTGTTGCTATTATTTCATTAGTTTCATAGGTTTGTGAAATTTTTTTTCTGGAGGAGTATGTATATGATTGAAGGTTGCTTGTAGGCTTTCAGATCTTTTCGTGTATCTAATAACAATCCTTAACTTCTCACTTGCAAGACAATTCAGAAATGTTAAGCTAATGGGCTAATGTAATTTAAAAAAATACTGCCAATGCATAAATTATGGGAGTTGTAGCCCTTTTCAGAGAGCATCTAGATGCTTGACCAGCCTGGCTTTAAGGGTGTCGGCATCCTAAGTGAAGAATACTTTTGGTACCCTCCCCAAACCTGCATCCGCAAATGAGTCAACGAAATGGGTCCTTCATCAATGTAAGAACAGTTTTCCAGAGGTCTTTTTCAATCTTCCTCTCCTTCCATGGGGAATCTGTTTTGTAGGTCAGCTTGCCTCCTTCTGCTGCCTGAGTTTTAGTGACAGGGTAGGTGTTCAGATTTGACAGTGGTGAGCATGGTATAAATGCCTAGCTAGATAAATAGGTGAACTTCTGGCTGAATGGAACACCTCAATCGAGGTTTGTGCTGGTCTGAATGTGCTTTATCTCATCTGACTTTAAAAGCTGAGCTTGGTTGGGCTTGATCGGTATTCAGATGGGAGACTGCAGCGGCAAATTACAAGAGTGTGCTTGCAGGCCTGTGGACTGTCATTCAAAGTGTGGATTTTCCTTTTGCTCAGTTAAGCAATCCTACTCCTTTTGGATGGAGAGTTCCCTGGTTCAGAGTGTTCCATAAATTGATTCCAAACCATAAACGTCCCCTTTCATTTAATGTCAAACCATTTTTGGTACATTTCCATATTGTGTGATCCCACAGTCAAATATGGAGTTATAAATACATCAGTTTGATGGGTTTTTCTGGTATTTAAAAAACAAAAAATCCTTCAAAGAAGGTATAGGAAAAAATTAATTTAGTGTAATGTAAATATACCATAAGTCAGGAATCCAAAATTTAAGCTTCTCACACTAACATTACATCTGCCACACTGCACATGCATTTTGAGGCACACATTTAGCATCATAAACAGTAATGCAAAATACTGTGTATGCCTCAATGGGCCAAGCTAACATTGCTGGGTGTACATTACACTTCGTGAATTTCCTGTGGATTAGGGATATCAAACATATATTTTATGATTTTATTGAAGTGGGAATACATATGGGTCTCTTGTATCAATGGTGAAAGTTATCAGTGTAAATTTTTGTGCAGCAAGGAGAGGAAGAATCCAGGAATAGGATGTATGCATATAAAAATTAATGACATGAATAGATTGCTTACATAAAGTTGATGGTAAAAAGTTCTCCAAAAATGCAGTCGCAGCAGATAATGTGCATGGAGAATACATTTAAAAGGGGAGGGAGGGAAAGGAAGAAAACATTGTCTGTCCCAAAATAGATTAGTATAGAATGTTGGGGATGAGGCTGGGTGTTGCTGCTGCTTTATTAACTCAGTGAACATTTTATATCTATCTATTGTATTAAAATGCCATATGCAGCTTCCAGTCTCTGGTCTTCAGTGGGATTGTTTACAATTTCCTCAGCATGTTATTTGGTTATTTCTCAGCAATAAAGCTATGTTTTTTGACTGTAACATTGAGTGGTTTAAAATGAATCTGCCATGTTTCTGCAGAAATGATATATTCCAGAGAGTGTTTTATATTGTTGAGTGTTGAACTGGCTGTTTGTTACACTCCCACTTGTGGCTCAAAGTTGGAAGCTGTTTTTGTTTTTAGGAATGTAGTAGATCTTTAAAGTACCACAGAAATCCCCCACAGAACATTGGAAAGACAGCTAGTTAAATAAGCATGGAAAAAACGTGCTTTAAAAAAATTGCTTTTGGTCTTCAAAACTCTTACCTCTAGCACTCCTGGAAGTTAGAGACAGCATCAGGATCTTTCCTTAATTCCACAAGCTAAATACTCTATACACAGAGGGTAACTTTTGAGAATCTTTTGTGACATACTTTTAAAGTTTTGAGTAAATTACAATATATATTAAAAAGTCCTATTTAATTGTATGTTTAAAATGTTATTCAATCCTGTCTAGTTCCTGCTTCTTCTCTTAGGGCAGGTCTACCACTACTTTTTAAGTCAATCTAACTTGCATTACTTAGGGGTGTGAAAAAGACAACTCCTGATCGATGCAAGTAACAGCAACCTAAGCGCTATCTACCCTGGCACTATGTCGGCAGAAGAGCCTCTCGAGGAGGTGGAGTAACTATGATGGAGCATATTCACCAGACGCACTACAGCGGTGTAGCTGCGCCAATGTAGTGCTTCTAGTGTATACCTGCTGTAGAGTTACCCCCTTCTTCAACATCACCTCTGCCCTTCTGAACTGTAGTGACAGGATAAGTGTTTCAATTACACACTGGTGAACGTGGTATCAATGCCTAGGTATGTAAATAGGTGAACCTCTGGCTAACAAAATACCTCAGAATCACGTTTAGAGTATAGGTTCTTATGGCTGTACCTGACA
Source organism: Dermochelys coriacea (assembly GCF_009764565.3). Taxonomy (NCBI): domain Eukaryota; kingdom Metazoa; phylum Chordata; order Testudines; family Dermochelyidae; genus Dermochelys; species Dermochelys coriacea. The sequence goes on along the minus strand of NC_050069.1, from coordinate 42,560,393 downwards.
CTGCCTGGTTGATTGAAAAAGCATAACTGGACTCTGCTGGTCTGATTGCTCTGATCTAACTACGTACATCCTGTACCTAATCTCCAACCTACTCTATAATATTTGGATCCTCCCTGGGAACTGTTGAAGACTCTGCAGGGATTGAGGTTAAAGGAGAAGCAATGAGAGCTTCGTACAATGGGTACCATTTTAAAAACTAAATATGATCACCACAGTACTCCATTCACAGCACCGTATCACCTGAGAATAGTAATGTACTAGGGTTACTGTGGGCACCTGGGTCTGTACCAGTGAAGTAGGGCTGGGTACATCACACAGTGTGTCTTATTGGTTGTTGTTTGAGATAATTGACAATACATATTTCAAGGACAATATTGTTTTCCACAATGTAAGATGCTTCTACATATGGCGTCACTAAGGCTCAGGTCCTGTACTGACATGTTCATGGGCAAACCCCCACACTTATGCCAGTCTCCACTGAAGTACATGAAGCTCTGCCTGTGTGAATGCCACTGTAGGATCAGGGCCTAAACGATATGTGAGATCACTCTGTTTTACACTACTGCCAAGCTGAAAATATCACTTACCCCCACAGTAATACTCTGGGGGTATGATCATCTTTTGTTGCTGTGGTTCAAATGCCGAAAATCTTCTTGTATCCTTGGCTGCTGCTGAATTCCCAGATACCACTCTTAACTAATACTGCTGTTCTGCCCCCACCCGTCCCGTCTGGCTAGGAGATCATGATCTTTCTCTTCTGGTGATGAATATCTGTAGTTGGATAACTGGATTATAATTTTGCATTACACTTCTTAAACTTTATCAGGAAGCTGCAATAACTGCATAGGATCAGATTCTTGTACGCTTACTGATGGAGCACCTTATTTCATGAATAGCCCCATTCAATTCAGTGGGCATATTCAGTGGAGTAAGTTAATGAACACAAGTGTGTCAGACCCTGGCCTTTAGTGATTGCAGTCACTCTCAATACCTTCTTTATAAGATGTTGAAGTATCTTTTCTGAGATTAAAGTACACTCGTGCCTGTGAACATCTTGAGCTGGTACAGTGGCCATACTCTGCCACCTTCCCATCATCAGCTGGTTTTATTTTTTAAGCTCCCCATAACCACTTTGGACCTTTGTAGTCTATGGCTGTGCACATCTAACTTTGGAGACTTCTTAACTTAGTACTTCTCCAGTTTTACAAAAAGAGTATTGAAACTAAGAGGACTAATTTAATGCATAAATGACTCCATGCTCAGTATGATATTCCTTTACCATACCAACCTTCGCCCTTTCATGTAAGTGTTAGAATTTTATATATTGATGTACTAGCTGTGCATGTAGTCACATTTGGTGCATGGAATCTCAAAGAAGAGTGAGAAATGACCACTTTCAGGAAATGCTATTTGTTCAGACAGGAATTTGTAAAGTACATCTTTCTGCAGACTATGGCTGTAAAGAAGGCTGGAGTTGGCACAACTACTGTATGATTTAAGAGTAACACATTCCAGTTTTTGTGGTCCCTGAGATGAAACTGTTCTGATATAGGGTTGTTCAGTAGCTTGTTTTTGTTTCCTCAGGATTTCTCTATGGATCTGTACAGCCTAAATAAATAAATAAACATGTAAAAGCTTTATTTCTGCTGAGTTAGCTTAATCAAGTTAGCTAACACAATTGAATTGGGAACCCAACTTAAAACCTCTACAGCTCTGTTAGCCGGTAGCGCTAGGGGATGTGCCAAAAAACAAAACAAAAAAACAAACCCAAAGAATGGTCGGTAACCAGTGGTAGACCTCCTGTGTGTAGAAATAGCTAAGATTCTCTTGGTGAATTTAACTGTGAATTTTCATACTTTAAAAATCAGAATTCTAAGAAATTTTAGATCTTAATTCTGAATAGCTTGACTTTGTAATGATCATTGTTTGTTTTTATAAAATAATTCTAATATAGATTATACTTTGCTCTAAAAACACTTTTTTCTACAATCATAATCCCTGTTAAAAACCCACCTGTTTTGTCTATCTGAGCGTATGATTTATTTATTAACTGTTGGTGTATTTGGGGCAAAGAATTAACAAAAGCTGTCCATAGCTATTCTATGCAGACATGCATCTCTATACATGGATATTGGGAGGAATGAAGACCAAGGTCTGTCACTTGAAGGTTAAGACTAATGGCTGTGATCCTGATCTTGAAAACTCTTGTGTATGTGCATAGGTCAGTGGGACGACTTGTTTGTGAGGTTAAGCATGTGTGCATATGTCGTATTGGGGTATGTAATGCATGAGTGGAACGAGGTAATTGGAATATATGGCCTATTGTCCATACTTGTTAGTGGTTGGCATGAAGGATGAGGCTTAGTTGGGAAGATGTAATGTATAACTTGGTGCTTTAGGTATCTGGGAACAGATCTAAACTGGGCTACTGAAGTTTGCTTTATGTGGGGATATCCTTGAAGATGACTTGGAACAGAATTTTGACACTGAATGAAGAAGGGATTCTCCAAATCCCAGTCTTTTTCACTTTTCCAAACTATGTGGTAAGTGAGGTAGGTATCCTGCAGAAATAATAGGATTTGATCATATAATTAAAGACTGTGCACGTGCACAGGGAGCAGAGATAAGGTCACATGTGTATTTTTAATTTTGACATTTCCTGGCTTTGAACTGTTTACCACAATCTTGATGTGTAGTTTTTTTTAGAGTATATAAGTATATGTAACATACATATTCTTCTCTCACATATACAGAGGGCATTTAACTAATGTTCCAATTTTTCTGTGGTAGGTTTCACTCGCTCTTTTAACTGAAATGCTGCTTCTTGAATTATGTTTTTCCCCCCTTGTTGGAATCTGAAATAAATACTGCTCTTTGATCCAGTGACTTATTCTGGGGAACTTAGAAAATAGGCCATTTAATTGTCCATAGGTGGAGAAGCAGGCAGCAATATATAATACTAGTAATAATTAGTGGTATATAAATTCACCTCTTAAACTGTTAGTTCTAATCCGCTAAAGTCGGGTATAGTCTTCAACTGGACCCATTCAAAGCAGTCCTGACCTAGTTTTGTTGAGGCAGTGCGCAAGCCTGCCTTGTCCTGCTAATTTGTTGCAAAAGTTTTTGATAGTAGATTCTTCATTTCTTACACCCCTTCCCGCCCCAGAGCATTTGAACAGAAGCAGCCATTACAAAGCTAGTGTTAAATATAGCATACAGCTTAACAGGAATGACCTTCAATTAAGTAGAGACAGTCTCTTATTTTGTACTCTGCAGTTGTCAATTAGCCTTTATTATGAGAGACTTGTTTGCTTGAGACTTTTGTGAATGGAAGCTGAACCTGAAGTGTGGTACATATATGAGGAGGAGGTTTTTTAATGTTGTCATGTTGCTCTTTATTTTAATGAGTCTCTCTGAAAAATGGTAAGTAGTTAAAATAATGGTTACTTCATTTTCCACTGACGCAAAAGCACCAAATGCTGAAATGTTAATTATTTTCAAAATAGGGTCCCCTTTTCTTAGTTTTGTTGCAAATGCTTTAATTTTTTTGATTTCTTGCTAAATAATTAACAGATGTGATTTGATTGTCTCTAAATATTGCTCAGTTAGGCCATGTCTAGAAAATTTTGTCCCACTTTTCAACAATGGTACAGTTGAATCAGTGCCAGAGTTGGCGTAGCTCCTGTGTTTGTTACAAGATGTTTCACAATAAACACCAAAATCCCAGACTCCTAAACCCTAGTTAAGCTAGCATTGGTACTGTTGCTAGTAGCAGTCTAGGTGCCAGGCTGTTGGAAAATTATCACAAAATTTTCCATCATAGCCTCAGCTTTATTGTGGTGCATTGCCTTGATTTAGGAATTACCAGTATTCCCACAATTTATAGTTAGTAAGGCAATATAAATACTTAATTACTGTTTACATTTTGGTGCTGCTTCACATCCAGTTTCTGTGCTCTCCCATTTTTCAAAATGTGCTTACTTAGGATACCATAATCACAAAATGCCATTGCTCTATGGTTTGGTTGTGGGGAGCTGTGAGCTGCTTTCCTACTTCTGCCAAACTAATCATTACCAGAATTCAAGGCTGCTCCTTACCGTGCCAGCTCTGCAATATTCATGGGACTAATAGTTTACAGTGCTCTACCATATACCTTAACCCTGTTTCAGAATGTCTTCAGTCTTTCTCCTCTTCCAGCTTGACAAGCATGGATATTTGATAGGGTTAAATCCTGTTAAGCAAATTTTTAATCAGAGATGGGTCCCAACCTGATTTGAACACCTTAACCCTCCATCTCCGTCCTCCTGAAAAGCTTTTGGAGAACTAGTGTGCAGAGCCAGCTCTGGGTTTATCTCAACTCTTAGGATTTACTGAATAATGACTTTTTGGGGGCCAGGTGCAATGTTTTGGTACAGATGACATTTTTCAAATGATGCACAACACATTGGGTGCCCTTCAAAACTGACTGAACTTGACTGTGTAAAGGATAAAAACAATAACTGTGATTTCAAGGTAGAAGGCACAGTGTAAATAAAAATTGATTTAAAGCAAGAAAGAGCAAGTTAAGGATGCCTACTATTCGACACTAACCTAATTGTAAATTCACTTTAATCACAATTACTATTGCAAGATAGGGGGGAAAAAAGACAGACAAAATACAAATCCCAAACAAATATAGAATCCCCTGCAAATTATTTTAATCATTGTGCTTCACTATTGGCAGCATGATAGTGCAGTTTATTACATTTAGTTTTTCATTGGTTATCCTTTTTTCCATGGAGTCTGCAAGGAAAAAATGACTGTTACTCTACCATGACAGCCTATATAAACATACATGTGCACTACAGAACAAATCTAAAGAGAAAAAGATCCTGACTTTCTGTAAGTCAATCCCACACCAGTCACTAGGGTAATGTGTCTGGAACATACAGTCCTATTACCACAGGCTTGCTGCCAAGTAATTTCACTAGGGTAGAAAGAAGAAGGGTTTTGTAGCAGAACTCTTGAAGGATTATCCTCAGCTCAGCAGCTGCTATCTGAGAGCTTGCTTATGCACACCCTGCATCATGAGCAACTTATTAACCCTCAGACCCCTCACAGACACTTACACTTACACTTAAGTGACAGTTTCTACTTTAGCTGCCTAAAAAGACACACTCTTGGAATTCAAGGGTAAAAACTGGGAGGCGCAATCCAAGATAGGATTGACACACTGCTCTAGAGGACGCTTATTTGAGGAACAATCCTATTTGAGGGTCCATAGGTCTTTAAGCTATAATTACATGTCTGAGCCTACGGTGCCCATTACATGCAGTAGATTTTTAAATGCATACCATATGCCTTTATATTTTTGTACAAATCACTTAATAGGGAATACCCCTTCAATGATGATGATTAAATGAGTGCACACTTTGCTCTTGTGGCCTTTTTAAGTCCTTGGGAACAGAACCTGTTCCCTGTGAAGTTTCAGTTGGAACGCCACAGTTGAGTAGAAAGGGAGGTGCAGCTGTAAACTCTGTTTTTGGTCACCAGCTGCTCACTGCAACAGCAAGCACAGGTAGTTGAACTCCAGCTTCCTTCAAAGAAAGGAAGATCTTCCTCCTGTTCTCCTTGGAAAGTCTATTGCAGTCAGAGAGCGGAAGAGAAAATTAGAGGAAGGAAGGCCGAACTGGAAAACGTACGTACGTACGTGTGTGTGTGTGTGTGTGTGTGTGTGTGTGTGTGTGTGTGTGTGTGTGTGTGAAGGACTGAGGTATCAAGGAATGGAGGTGAGCCACCACAATCTTCCCATTCATTTTTCAGCAAGTTTAACTCTTTCAGTGTTGTCACTGTTTCTTCCTCAACCCCTGGCTAACTCTGCACACGATGTAATTTGTTCCCTGTCAGATCCCATGCACCATTCCCCCTCCTAGCCTAACAAGTTTTGCCAGTCAAACTTGCCAGAGCAAGAAGCTTGTAGCAATAAGTTTAAATCAAGGCATTTTATTATCATGTATCAATGTGTTTAAAATACTTTCAGAAAGAAGGAATTCTAGACAAACTATAGTTAATATATTATCGTTTTAAAATACATTAGTTTAAAATAATGGAATAGTTTAGTTAATAAAACATGTTGCAAAACTAGGAAAAATCTGAGGTTCATATTTTTCTGCAGAGCCTTAACTCTGACCCTGTCATCCTCCTCATTCATGACTACCATACTCCCATCTATATTTCCAATAGTGACTTCAGATCCTTGCCTCATATTGGCTACAGACCCTTCTCCAGTCAATTTGTGGAAGACCACATGACATCTCATTTCTGATCAAGAATGTGAAATGTTTCCCAAAGAGCTACTTCACAATTGAGAAATGTTATTCCTATTAGGCACAGAGAGTGCCGGGGTACCAGATCAGAGTCAAGGTCTTAATAGACTATGAACTCCAAGTTCCCTGGCTTTCAAACATGTAGTTGTTATAAACATCCAATTTAGCCTTTTGCAGTAGCACAGAACGGTTTAGAACTAGATTAGAAGGTATGCTACCATGAAAGCGAGGATGCTATTTCTAGAGCTATAGTAGTGCAGCAGTTGCAACATCTGAAACGGAGCTTTTGTATCTAAGGAGTTCTTCTCTGCTAAAGGCAGGTTAGCCAGCAACAAACATTCTCTGAAGATTATTAGGAAGCCAGTTTAAAGACAGTAAAAGCAGCACCAATACTTTTATAGCAGGAAATATTTATCTCAAGCTTTTTCTAGGAATGGATGGTAAGGTGTTTTAATCCCTATGAATACAGTGTGAGTACAAAAAGAAAAGCAGTACTTGTGGCACCTTAGAGACTAACAAATTTATTAGAGCACAAGCTTTCATGAGCTACAGCTCACTTCATCACTTCATTTGTTAGTCTCTCTAAGGTGCCACAAGTACTGCTTTTCTTTTTGCGAATACAGACTAACACGGCTGCTACTCTGAAACCTGTCAGTGTGAGTACAGTACATCGCTGCCTTTGGAAACTTTTAGTTTACTTACAGTGTGATTAAATCGTCCAGTTGCAAGGCTGGCTTTTCTTGGGAGGTGTTAATTTTTTCCAAGGTGGGAAGAAACAAACACAAGAGAAATGAAGGGGAGGGGAGTTAAATAGGAATATTTTTCTTTCCTTTGGAATTTTTTGTTAGTTTTTAGGAATTGGCAGTAGCAGAAGAGTCTGAATGCTGAATATTTAGTAGATGATGCTGTTTTTGTGGAGTCTGAACTAAAAATGAACAGGTGGCTTGCCCCGTGATAAATATTTGCTCCAGAATTAACTCTTTATTTTTTTTCTAGAAGTAAAGGGACACTTTTTTTTTCCTTCCAGTTCCACTTCTATTAGAAAAATAATAAAATATGAGAGAGAGAGAGAGCGAGCGTGCTTAGGGAAAGAATGCTGTGATTGAGAAACTGTTGTGGTGGTTTACTATGAAACTCTTTTTTATGTTTGATGTTCATATCATGCTTGTTTTACTGATAGTTTGGAAAAAATCCACAATAAGTAAAAGGTAATACTTTTTGGGGAAGTTATAAAATGGGTGGTATTTCCCGAAAGAACGGAATGTCTCTCTTGGTGGCGTCATGGTTTAACAAGTAAATATGTATTTTGGTAAGGAGCCTAATGCTGAAAACAACTATTGGTCTGTCCTTAGTGTGTTTATGATCCCATAGGTCTCTGATAGATCACAGATGTCATTCTGACCCATTTCCCTATAGCTGCTTTTTATAGGGTGTTTGGCAGCCTTAAAATAAAAAATTAAAATACATCTCTGTTCTATCACCCTGGAAACTGAAACACACACTGTCCACAACACACATCAACAGTACAAGTTAGCACAGCTCTGTCAGTGGAACCCAGCATTGTTCTAATGGAACCACGTCTAGGGGTGAGAGGGCAGTTCAATGTCCATGTCTTTTCTATCCTTGGCCTCTCTTCTGAGGCTGACAACAACTGTAACAATTGCAGAGTTCATCTTGGATTGCACACTTGTGACATGGGGATGTACACCAGACCGATCAAGCATTTTAAACCTGTCTTCTCCCAAATCCAGTCAGAGGAAAACACTAGTTGAACTCTGCCATATGGTGCTAGAAGATCATGCTGCTGCTACTGTTAAGTGTGAGTAGTATATGGGAATAGAAGAGTGCAGTAAGAAACTTGGGTGGTGTTGGGCAAGAGGGGAAGAAGAGAACTAGGCAAAAGTGAGGATTTACCATGTAGGAAACAGGCCTTGGAAGTAGTTAGAGCAGTAGATGAGGGCCAGTAGCTTGACCTAAGGTAAGAAATCGTGTCATAACTCTAAATTTTGATCCATTTTTTTCAGTATTTATAGGCTGGTGCAACTAATAGTTATGTTGGGTTTTTTGTGATTATGATTACGAATTGGACTAAGACCTCAACTTCATACAAGACCCTGTAAAGCAAGTGGAAGTGGTGACCTGAGCTAATTCAGCGGAGTAACCTAGAGATGAATTGCTTCATATCAAATTACCAGTCCCCTGAGCCATCCAAATCCTAGAAAAATAGCTTTATAATGGAAGCTGTTACTAAGGTTTAACTATAGGGTCAACAGCACTACTGTGAAAGATGGGTACAGAGTTAATACTGGATTTTATGTAGGAGTATACAAGATATGGCACTTAAGTCACACAATCAAGTTGAGGACATATGCAAATCAGAAACTACATGCATCAGTTATGTATGGGGTGGGCAGATTTTTGGCCCAAGGACCACATCTGGGAATAGAAATTGTATGGCGGGCCATAAATGCTCACAAAATTGGGGTTGGACTGTGGGAGAGGGTGAGGGTTCTATGTGAGGGTGCGGGCTCTGGGGTGGGGCTGGGAATGAGGAGTTTGGGGTGTAGGAGGGTGTTCTGGGCTGGGACCAAGGGGTTCGGAGGGTAGGAGGGGATCGGGGCTGGTGTGGGAAGGGGTGCAGGCTCTAGGTGGGGGTGTGGGCTCTGGGGTGGGGTTGGGGATGAGGAGTTTGGGGTGGAGGAGGGTGCTCCAGGCTGGGATCGAGGGGTCAGAGATGGGAGGAAGGAAAGGGATCAGGGCTGTGGTTGGGGCGTGGGGAGAGGCTCGGGGGTGCAGGCTCCGGGTGGTGCTTACCACAAGCGGCTCCTGGAAACAGCGACATGTCTCTTCTCTGGCTCCTACACAGAGGCACGGCCAGGTGACTCTGCATGCTGCCTTGTCTGCAGGCACCACCCTTGCAACTCCCAATGGAGCACTGGAGGGGGGCCATGCCATGGCTTCTGGGAGCCACGTGGAGCGGCCCTGACCCTGTTCCCTGGCTGGAGCACCGGAACAGGGCCCCAGACCCCGCTCCCCAGGGGGAGCTCGAGGGCCGCTTAAAATGGCTGGCAGGCCAGATGCAGCCTGCGAGCTGTAGTTTGTCCACTCCTGAGTTATGTGGTGGTAGGAGAGAACTATTTAATTTCAGTGTGAGGAACAGGGCAACGGGTTGTGAGGGATCATTAAGTTGGGGAAAGCAAAGTTTTAGCATTTAGCAAATCTGACTCCACAATGAATATATTTCTGCACAATGTACTTCTATAATAAGAGATGGAGATTAGAGTGGTGATGTAGCTGTGTTGGTCCCAGGATATTAGAGAGACAAGGTGGATCAGGTGATATCTTGGTCCAATAAAAGATATTATCTCATCCACTGTGCATCTCTTATTATAAACAGACAGGGATTAACTGCTTCAGGAAGTATTCTGTATATACTTGAGCTTACTATGAATCTATGATTTTTTTTTTATACACGTGTGCACTTTTCAGTGAGATAATTAACAATTTCAGGGACTTGGACAGTTTGGACTATCCATTCTAAATGCTTTATTATAGTAAATATTAGCTATCAACATTTGATAATAGTAAATGTGATTCTTCTGGGTGCAGTATCAGTTAGGAAGGAATCTCCCTGCATAGTTTTACATAAATGAAAAATACTTCCCACCTGCTGCTTTTTGCCTGAGGTTGGAATTTTTCCTTTTCCCTGCTTGTCACTTTGAGTTTGGATGGAGATGTGGGTATCCTAGTATTCTCCCGGCAGACAGAAGCTGTGTAGCTCTTCAAGGACAAATCCTCTTAGCAGATGTGAATTCAATTGGTTCACAGTGAGGATTGAAATGGATCATCCATTGAACTGATGAAATAATTGCTTCCCCAGATTTCAAATCCGTGAATGTATAAGCTACAAAAAAAATGGTTTAAAACTGGATTTCTGAACATTTCATTAAAAAAAATCTGCTTTAGGTCTAAACATTCAGAATGAATTTTTTATAGGTTTTTTTAAGGTTTTTTTAAAAAATATATTCAGAAATTGATTCCTTTAAATTAAAGAAAATTTGATAGTAATGCAAACTGGATATTCAGTATTGTTAGTTAAACCTAATCTCAATGGAATGGATTTATTGATCATACAGATCGCATTTTCCAGGATGACCTGAAGGCTGAGCAAGCCCTCGTACAGACAGTGGGCATTTATCTGCTTTTCATGAGGGAAACCTGATGTTTACTTTACCTGACAAAACTGAAAAGGTGATTAGTTCAGTTGATCATAATGTAGTTTTGGAGTGATACAGCTGCAAACAGAAATTGTAGCTGTGGGATCTTTTTTAAAAAAAAAAAAAAAAAAAAAAAGAGTGTCTGGGACACTGTTTCAATGACTTAACCTCTGACAATCAGATATAATATTTGGAAAACATCATGCCTGAAAGTAGGTAAAACAGATAACTGAACTTTTGTTTATAGTCTCCTTGGGCAACGATACATCATGTACTGCACCAGAGTTATCTGCTAATGTGATGTCACTGATAAAAGGAGAACCCAGAGGAGAGATCTTTAGTTGAGGTTTAATAAAGATCTCTCCTGGGTTCTCTGTTTATTTTGTAAGCCATCATTTCATTAGTAGATAAAGTTCTGCAAACCTTTTAAAAAATATACATTTACTTCAGTCACACACATATGAATGGTTTCAGAGTAGCAGCTGTGTTAGTCTGTATCCACAAAAAGAAAAAGAGGACTTGTGGCACCTTAGAGACTAACAAATTTATTTGAGCATAAACTTTTGTGAGCTCAATCTTATCCTTCCTATCAAAATTACATTATGATCAACTGATATTCTTTACAGTTAATCTAGTAAAAGCACAAGAAAGAAATTGGTGAGAACTACTTAAAATATGCCAGCAATATGTAGCATTTTAATATTAGTGTTATCTAAGCTAGTGGTGATATTTTTGATGGCTTCAGTTGTCTTAATGCTTACTAAATATTATATGGTTTCCGAGAGAGAAGTTTTCTCCAAGACTAAAAGATGCAAGGACCCACATACAGAAAACCTTATCTTGCTTTTTTTATTGTTCTCTGGATGCAGAATGAAGCAAGTGGCTGTAAACCAAACTACTGTGTTCTTGTGGCTTCCAGTGAAACAAATGTATAGGGGGAAAAAAAACCCACCTTATGCCAAAGCGTGGTCTCATTTAGTAAAGCATTTGTTTATGGATGTGTTTTACCCTAGAATACTTTTTTTGGGGGTGGGGGTTGTGGGGGAAGGGAGAATTTGTCAGAATTTTTGTTGTACTGTTGTCAAAACCAGCCAGATTTTTTGAGGAGTTGTACAAATGTTGGTCTCTAACTGGCATCCCTTGTCTTAAGCGAGCATATTCCCAAGGTTACCAGTACAATTTTGCTGGCATTTTAAAGAGTGTGGTTTTATTTAATTTATTTATTCATTTATTTAAGGCAGCTGTTTGCTGGTAACTTGGATGGTTGCGTGAGACGGGATTTCTTGAACATAAATTTCCCTTCAAAATAAAACCAGGTTATTGAGTTCACATTTAAAATGCAAAGAAGTATCCTTTTTAAACACTTTTAGCAATTCAGGGACTTCCTGTCCTGAGCCTGATCCTGAGGCTCAGCACCTGCAGCTTCCATTGCATTCCTGAAGTGTTAGAACAAGTCCTTGGGATTTATGGATGCTCAATCCCTCTGTTGTACTTCCTGTATGTAAGAGTACGGATAACTTGTCCTAGTGAAATCTTTCTCTCAACGTTCTCTCACCTCAACCCACTCTTTAAAATAGCTAAGAAACAACTGTTATGTATTCAAGGGGGAAAAATTAGAGAATTGTACAAGGTGTAGTGTTCAGCTACTGAAAATTCAATTTGGGTTCCCTTCATCTCTACAAATCCTGTTAAACTATACAGTATAGAGCAGTTTGATCTTTATAGCTGTTACTTAAAGATTCTGCTTGTCTAGGGGTTCTCAAACTTCTTGTAGGGTGACCCCCTTCTGATAACAAAAATTACTACATGGCCCCAGGAGAGGGGATTAAAGCCTGAGCCCCTCCACCCCAGTGGGGGGGAGGAGGGAGAAGGGGAAGGAGGCGAGGCCAGAGTCCAAGCCCAAGGGCTTCAGCACCAGGCAGGGGGCCTGTAACCTGAGCCCTGCCACCCAGGGCTGAAGCCCTTGGGCTTCAACTTCAGTCCTGGGCAATGAGGCTTGGGCTTCGGCCCCAGCAAGTCTGACAGCCTTGGCGACCCCATTAAAACAGGGTCACAACCCACTTTGGGGTCCTGACCCACAGTTTGAGCACTGCTGTTCTAGTCAATTAACTACATAGAATGACTAAAGTGCTTATTATATAATAGTCACTGTTTTTCAAAAAGTCAGCACTTGCAACACGGTCGTGTTTTAGATATTGCAATTATTCCCCTTTTCTATCTCCTAAACAATTAATTTGTAGCTGTTGTTTTAATGGTGACTATTGTATATTTATTAAACTTTGATCATTACAAATAATTTTGAAGAATGTAGTTATAATTTACTTAGTTCTCACTACTTTTCACCATCCACATTTTATTTGTTTTGTAAACTGCATCAATATGTAGCTTTGATTGTCCTTAGAATGAGGCACTATGTACAGCAAAAGTTAATAGTTAAACCAAACCACCTGTTTAAAATTGGCTACCCATTACAATTTATTCCTCTCACCCTGAGGCTTGCATTTATTTTAAGTCTTTTTTGCTCTTAGAGATTACACCAGGGCTTATGTCTTCAGCCGCACATGACCATCTGAACACAATAAAAATAGAAAATGCATAATTCATACTGTGGTTAACATGCATTCACAGCATACAGTATATTGTAATGGTGGCTTTGGAGTATGCTGTGAACCGTTATTCAGAGCCATAGACACAATGGAATGCATGCCATTGTTAACCCACATTCATAGCATACACAATGATAGCCTGTAAGTCTTTCCTTATTGCAAGTGCTTTGATGGTATATTGAGGATAATACAAAACACTTGACAGCCCTATTGGGTACACATTGATGTTTCTAGATTTGAAGGCGTCAGTACTGGATCCATGTACATGAAACGTATCCGTTAGCAGAGTGTTCAACAAAGTGAACATAAAACTTGATTATAGGAAAGGGAAATTGTTAAATAACAAAAGACTACCGTGAAAATGTTTTTTTCTTAAATGGATTTGTCTGTATAATTGATTTAAGTTCTACAGAAAGTGAAGATGAATTGGAACTCGGATGTAAAGTAGTTGAATATTGGATATTTTTTTTATAGTGGAATTTCTGGGAAGAGTTACTGTAGCCCTTTTAAATGAGTGCATTTTGCCTCTTCCCTGTCTCACATCTGGGTAGCTACTCTGGCCAGACATTCAACTACCTGAAGAGGGGTTCTAAAGAGGATGGAGCTAGGCTGTTTTCATTGGTGGCAGATGACAGAACCAGGAGCAATGGTCTCAAGTTGCAGTGGTGGAGGTCTAGGTTGGATATTAGGAAACACTATTTCACTAGGAGGGTGATGAAGCACTGGAATGGTTACCTAGGGAGGTGGTGGAATCTCCATCCTTAGGGGTTTTTAAGGACAGGCTTGACAAAGCCCTGGCTGGGATGATTTAGTTGGGGTGGGTCCTGCTTTGAGCAGGGGGTTGGACTTGATGACCTCCTGAGGTCTCCTCCAACTCTAATCTTCTATGATTGGGGATTGACCCGAGACTCCATCCACTCTTAGCCCACTTGCTCACTGGGGGGAGTATTTGCAGAGCAGAGCAACCTCTGAACTATAACTAGACCCAAGATCTGGGTAGGCCAATCGTGTAGATGGTGGCAGGTGGGGTGGGGTGTTGCTTTTCTGCTTGGCTGAATGAGATAAGGGCACTGTCAAACTCTTGTGAATATTACAGAATTTCATTGCAGATCTTATTTTGAATCTCGACTAGCAGGAGGCTCATGCTTTATTCATCTAGGGTGAAATCAAAATGTTTGAGAGGGGATTGATTTTTCAGTTCTATTTAATCAGTTACATATGACTATGGAATCCTTTCTCCTCAAGTGCAAATATTAGTTTAGTCTCTTGTCCTGTACAGCTGTTCTGAAATGTGTGGCATTTTTGGGGGATGGAGGGGAGGGGGAACAACACACGCTTCTGCTCCTTAGGTGAAAGTGGGATGAAGACATTAGTGTCATATTGGTGGTTGTTTTACTTGGAGAGAGCCTTCACACCAGTGGAAACAGTCAGGAACAAAATGACCCAAGGAAAATTGAGAGAACGGAGCATGCCAAACAGCTGGAGATATAGGTCCTCTAATAAAAAAAAAAAATTACTTCCTGCAAACCTGTACTGATCGGACTTTGCTTCATATGTGTGATTTTTATCAGCAAGCAAGGAAGTAGCAAGAATCACCCAGAGGTATAGCCCCCTTCTCATGCAGAAACACACTTCACCGTATTGCCCTGAGCTAAATGTCCTCAGGATATTAGCCATTCAATAAATAGGCTTATTAGAAGAATGGCAGCTCTACTGAGGAGAAATTTGTGGTTGCCATGCCCAACAGGGCACACAAATTGAGCAGCACAAGGCAAATAACGTATGTGAAAAATATTTCTCTACCGGGATCCAAACAAAATCTTTCCTTTTCATTCTGCCTATGGGATGGGAATACTCCACTAAGGGAAGTGAGCCATATTCTCTGCTCAGTTACATCCATGTAAATCTCAGTGACTTCAGTGGAGTTGCACTGTCGATACAGGGAGAGAATTCAGCAGATGAAATTTCATAGTGCTAGGAGAAAGTCTTTTCATGTTCTAATCTAGTACATGCTTTTTTGTAGAACAATAATATGTCTTTTTAAAATATTTAACATAATTCAGGTGACTGATATGCTAGTCTGGAAGGAATTGATGGATAAAATACCATTATCATGCCAAAGCTCCAAATCGTAGGCTGTTAAATCCTTTAACTGAAAATGTTGCTTTCATATCTCCTTGACAAAACCCCAAGTTTTAATTGATGATTGGGAAATAGCCTCTCACTTTAAATTGAGTAAATGTCTTTTTTTTTATTTTTATTTTTTTAAAGCTACTGTAGGTTGGATTGAGGAGCCCTTACAGGTGTAGGGGAGCACTTACTCATGAAGGTAGGCCCATTGGCTTGCTTCAGTGAAACTATTCCAGAGAATGAGTGCTTACAATGGTGAGTAAAGGCAGCGCAGTTAACCCCCGTGTTAACACTAGTGTTTTGGAACCTCAAATTAAAGAGCTTCCCTGTATCAAGAAAAGAGGACTGGCTAGATAGTGTCCCACCTAATAAGATGCCATTAAAAGTGAGTAAACATATTTTAGGGTGTATTAAGACTAATTTAATTCACTGCGGTAAAAATGTGTATTCCCTTTAATAAAATATATCAGCTAGCAAGCTTGTCTGTTCCTATTAAAAAAACAGCATCTTGAAAGTCTCTTTTCTGCCTGAAAAAATTCTTACCTGATATTGCTGCAAGTAACCCCTAGGATAATCATTTGACAAGTATTTTTCTCTATTTTTTCATTGTTTGCTTTGAGCACTTGACTATGTTTTCTCATAATCAGTTTCATTGTTTCACTATAGACCTTTCCGATTTGTTTGGATCTATAATGTAGCAAGAAAGGAAAGAACACCATAAAAACAGGAACATGCTTGTAAAACCACGAAAAGTGGCAGGGGGCCTAAGAAACAGATGAAATTGTCAATTTTTTTTTTAGCTGACTACATTTCAAGTCGAATAGTGTCCCTTTAGCATAAGTCAGAAAGCCTACCAAGCTTAATTGTGTGGGTATTTTTGTTTTTTGTTTCACTTTCACCCTTTGAGGTTTAAAAAGTGGTGACCTAATTATCCTGACATGGAATTCTGTTACAAAAACACTAAATTCACATAGAGCAGAAAAAATCTTCGTTTGTCCAAACTTCATGTTCACATCTGTGAAGTGATTAAGGAAATTAGAACGCAGGCAATGAATCACTAGAGTTTGATTATTGTAACTTGGGAAATACTCTACTTGTGTGAATAATTCACTATTGAAAATGTACAAGAAACATTTGATCTCTTGTGTTTGTTGACAAACGTTTGGAAATATGTGTGGAATCTACATTTATATACTTTTCCTTAATTACTTCAGTTTAGAGAAATTAGGATTTTCTTTTTACTAATTATTTAAAAAAAACATTTAATACTTGAAATAGAAGAACTCGACAGTAGTGGATATGTTGTGCAGTAAATGGGTGAAGAGATGTACATCCTTGCAGTAGTCTTTAAACTCAAATCAAATAAAATTCTACTGAAAAATTCTCTTCTTTATTGCATGTTTCGTAATGTAATTTCCTTTCTATTTCAATCATTTCCTGGCTGGATATTTTATAATTCAGTTTAGTCAGTTTCTTTGACTTACCACCCTTTTTATTTACAGTAATCACTAAGTGTAATTTTGGTACTTGCAGATTTGTCCATGTCTGTTACGTGTGTGATACTTCTCGCTGTGAATAAATATCAGTCAGATTTTATTGGTTAAGTCCTAGAACTTTGTCAGTTTGCCAATGAGAAAAAGGACCAACATAGTTAAGGTCACAGATATGGTCTGATATTTGAATTACTTGAGCTTACTGAGCTAGTGTGATGTACATGTCTTTGATAGAAGCTAACACACACTCCTAAAATAAGCTCTTGAACGTCTAACAGCAAGGAATACAGCAAAAATCAAAGTAGGCCTCAATCCTGCAATGTACAAAGCATGGGCAGACAGCTGTGCCCAGGCAGGATTTCGTTGAGGTCAGTGTGGCCCTACGTGGGCACAGCAGTCTGCCTGGGTACTGTCAGTTGCAGGGTCAGGCCTTAATGATTAGGCAAACTGAGAAAATAGTTCCTCTGTGAGAGGTTGCACCACCTAACCTTTTGAAATAACTTTAAATCAGGTTTGAAAAGTTCTGCTGTTGCAATGGAGGAAAAATCACAAAGATAACCCCCCTCCTTGCACTCCTCTTGAATTGTTTCCTATTCAGTGCTTAATTTGACTTTGTGATGCTCTTGGATGGCTCAAGAGCTTTCTTAATGGCAGGTAAAAACAATTTGGACTATCTTCCATAACCAAGAGTCACCACATACAGGGGCTGTACCTGTATGAGTTGGTGGGCACTGTTCAGTTTTGTGTGTTCATATTACAAAAACATTTGGTTTTCTTGAAGGCAGAAATATTTGATTTAGTAATTATAGCAAGAGAGTTTCCTACTCCTCAGAGGTAAGAGCAGAGATCCCTTTAGATCCCATTTTAGCCAGAATAGTACGAGGGAATTTGCACTGGATCACCTCGTTCTAGGGTTGTTGACCTGATATCTTTCTTGAGCCCCAGAATAATCTAAATGAATGAAGAAAATACAACAACACCGTAAGGAGTCCTCAACTCAGTGAGTTTTGAGCTCAGTGAATACCTTTTTTTTTTTTATTTCTTCCTCCCCACCCCCACTAGGACAATTTGAACAGGACAGCTGCTGCCAGTTGACTAGATTTTTACCTGTCTCCTATTTGACTGGAGAATAAACTATTTTGCTCTACTCTGTACTGCAGGAACATTTAATGCCATTTTAACTGATAACAGAATGCACTGTAGGCAGTAGAAATAGATGACTCGTACTGTAAAACAGAAGAATCCTTTCACTTTATTTTTGTGGCTTCTAATTTAATATAGTTCCATCTATTTGTGACAAAGGGCAGCTGATAGATTCCTAGCTGTAGCCTTTCTACGTGAAAATCTATTTTCATGCCTTTTGTTGGGAGAGAAGAGGAATATGAATGGTGGTGGCGGGGAATAGATTTCAAGCATGATATATAAAGAACGGTGGAGTATATTTTAGTGGCCTCTCGGTGAAAAAGGCAACACTTCGAAATCCAAATACTATCTTACTTTTTTTAATGGCCTGTGCATTTGCGGATTTATGGACCTTAAATCTTTTGAAATTCACTCCAATGAAAGAATGATTTAACAGATGTTCATAAAGTGTCACTGACAGGGCGGTCCTCTAAAAAAGTCAGCTTTACTCGCTGTTACTAGGTATTTGTATCTGAGATGCATTAATTTAATCTTATTCAGAACATTTCTGCAGTGCCCATGGCTATAGTATCTGAGCACCTTGAGAGTAGAGAGATAGCAGGTCTCATCTCCATTTAGAATGCTTGATTAAAAAAAGAGTATACAGTAGAACCTCAGAGTTACGAACTGACAAGTCAACCACATACCTCATTTGGAACTGGAAGTACACAATCACGCGGCAGCAGCAGAGACAAATATATATTAAAAAAAGGCAAGTATTGTACAATACTGTGTTAAATGTAAACTACTAAAAAAATTAAGGGAAAGCAGCATTTTTCTTCTGCATAGTAAAGTTTCAAAGCTGTGTTAAGTCAATATTCAGTGGTAAACTTTTGAAAGAACCACCATAAAGTTTTGTTCAGAGTTATTAACTACCTCCATTTCCGACGTGTTCGTAACTCTGAGGTTCTACTGTTTATACTACCGTCCACCTGATCAGGATGGTGCAGATTGTGAAATGCTCAGGGAGGACAGGTAGGCTACAAAAGCAGAAAGCTCAATAATAATGCGTGACTTCAGCTGTTGTTATATTGACTGGGTAAATGTCAACTCAGGGTGTGATGTAGAGACAAAATTTCTAGATTCCAAAAATTGCTGCTTTTTGGAGCAGCTAATCTTAGAACCTACAATGGGAAAGACAATTCTTAATTTAGTCCTAAGTAGACCAAAGCTGAACCACTTGGTACTCGTAACCAGGGTGTAATTAAACTTAAAATCCTTGGGGGGGGGGATAATATCAAAAAACTCCACCAGAGTAACATTTAAGTTTGAAAAGGGAACTACACCAGTATGAGGACACTTGTTAGACAGATTAAAAGGACAAGGGTTAAATGCCTGCAAAGCAGCATGGGGTCTATTTAACAACACCATAATAGAAGCTGAGACTAAATGTGTACCCCAAATCAGAAAAGACAATCATGAGGACCAAAAGAATGCCAGCATGGCTAAACAGCCGAGTAATGGAGGCTGTTGGAGGCAAAAAGGCATTCCTTAACATTTGGAAGTCAAATTCTATGAGGATAAGAAGGTGCACAAATTCTGGCAGTTAAGGGTAAAAGTATAATTGAAGAGCAACTAGCTGAAGATACAAAAACTAACAGCAAAAATGATTTTAAGTACATCAAAAGCAGGAAGTGTGCTAAACAAAGGGTGGGGCCACTGGACAATCAAGGTGCTAAAGGAGTACTCAAGAAAGACCAGGCAATTGCAGAGACGCCAGATGGATTCTTTGCATCGGTCTTCATTGCAGAAGATGTGAGGGAAATTGTCACAACTCAACTGTTCTTCTTAGGTGACAAACTTGAGGAACTATCTCAGAGTTGTCAGGAGAGAAGATTTTAGAAGGTTAATTTGATAAATTAAACTGTAAGTCACCAGGACCAGATGGTATTCACCTGGGAGTTCTGAAGGAACTCAAAGATGAAATTGCAGAATTACTAAAAGTGATAGGTAAATTATCATTGAAATCAGCCTCTGTACCAGGTGACTCAGGGATAGCTAATGTAACACCAATTTTAAGAAGAAGGCTCCAGAAGTGATCCTGGTAATTACAGGAATTAAGCCTAACTCCAGTAGCAGGCAAATTGGTTGAAATTCTACTAACGAACAGAATTATCAGATATATTTGAACACAATATGTTGGGAAGAGTCCACGTAGCTTTTTTTTAAAGGGAAATCATGCCTCACCAATCTGTTAGAATTCTTTGAGAGGGTTACAAACCTGTGGTCAAAAGTGATGCAGTGGATATAGTGTACTTGGGCTTTCAGAAAGGCTTTGACAGGGTTCCTCACCAAAGACTCTTAAACAAAGTAAGCACTCATGGGATAAGAGGGAACATCCTGTCATGGAACAGTAACTGGTTAAAAGATAGGAAACAAAGGGTAGGAATAAATGGTCAGTTTTCACAATAGAGAGAGGTACATAAGAATGGCCATTCTGGGTCAGACCAAAGGTCCATCTAGCCCAGTATCCTGTCTTCCAACAGTGGTGAGTGCCAGGTGCCCCAGAGGGAATGAACCGACCAGGTCGTCATCAAATGATCTGCTAAACATCTGGTACCTCATCAAGGTAAACAGCCGGGTCCCCCAAAGATCTGTACTGGGACCAGTGCTGCTCAGCATATTCATAAATGATCTGGAAAAAGAGGTAAACAGTGAAGTGGCAAAGTTTGCAGATAAAAAAAGTTAGATGAAATTCGATGTTGAGAAGTGTAAATTAATGCACATTGGAAAACATAATCCCAGCTACACATACATAATGAGGGGTTCTAAATTAGCTGTTACCACTCAAGAAGGATCTTGGAATCACTTTGAAAACTTCAGCTCAGTGTGCAGCAGCAGTCAAGAAGGCTATTAGGAAAGGGATAGAAAATAAGATGGAAAATATCATGCTACTGTATAAATCCCTGGTATGCCCATACCTTGAATACTGTGTCCAATTTTGGTCACCCCATCTCAAAGAGGATACAGTGGAATTGGAAAAGGTTAGGAGAAGGGCGACAAAGATGATGACTGGTGTATGAAATGGCTTCCATATGAGGACAGACTGAAGAGATTAAGGCTGTTCATCTCACAAAAAAGAACCAAGGGGAGATGTGATATAGGTCTATAAAATCATGAATGGTGTGAGAAGTGCTATTTATCCTTTCCCACAATACAAATACCAGGGGTCACCTGATGAAATTAATAGGCAGCAGGTTTAATATAAAGAAGAGGAAGTACTTTTTCACACAACACACAGTCAACGTGTGGAACTCATTGCCATGGGATGTTGTGGTGGCCAAAAATATATCTGGGTTCAAAAAAGAACTAGAATTCATAGAGGATAGGTCCATCAATGGCTATTAGCCATGATGGTCAGGGATGCAACCCCATACTTGGGGCAACCCTAAACCTCTGACTACCAGAAATCAGGTTTGAAGAGTCAGTGAATCACCACAACTGTCCTGTATGTTTCCTCTGAAGCTCTGGTGCTGGCCACTGCTGGAGACAGAATACTGGGCTAGACAGGCCACTGGTCTGATTCAGTATGGCAGTCCTTATGTTCTTAAATAAGTGCAGCATCTTGTATTCCATGCTGTGGTAGATGTGGGTAAATGTTGACTTTTTAATTACTGTCACTGCATAAAACTGGTCCAGAATTTGAATGGACACTTTTGGGGTATGAAAAGCATTCAGCTGATTAACTGTTAGCGTGAGTGTCTCCTCATTTTTCAATACCAGTAAGAGAAGCAAGGGTTATTCAGTAGGCAAGAAAAGGTAACCTTTTTACAACACAAGAAGAGGAAGGAATAATGAGTCAATGGTGGTTAAAATTTGTCTTTGGGTACCCACTTCAGACAATCTGGAAATGCTCACTGTTCTGCATTAGTGTTAAGTATGTAAACACCAGCAGCCTAGAAAGAAACCCAATCTGGTATTTGCCTTAAATCAGCAGCAAGGAGCAGTTAACCCCCTTTAACCTTTTTTTTGGCGGGGGTGTTTGTGTGTGTGATTGTCAAGATTCTGTGCAATCTTGGTGTAGTATATGTATATTGAAAACATACACAAGGCTTTTCAACTTGTTCAACGTGTAGTGTAAACATATAGCATGTGTGTTACTGGGAAGCTGGGGGAACATAGTACTGTTAAACTTAAATGAATTCTGTGTTCCACTTACAACGGCTTTATTTTCATTTTCTGTGATACTTTATAATCTAGTTTAGTTCAGTTTAGATGCTGTAAATAGGAAAAGCATGTGTTAAAAGGAGATAATGTATACATACCATGACTACTTGAGTAAATGTGTGAGGGAATTAAATTGCAAAGATTAATTTTTAAATTAAAATTAAATGTAGAAAACCTGGTATCTTTTGAACATCATGAATCTTTAAAAATTAAAACAGGGGCCTTGACTTCCAAAGACTAATGTACATGCTTAACTTTATGGTGAATTGTCCCACTGGGACTCCACATTGTACAAAGACGTGCTTAACTTACACATGATCAACCTACCATCCTCTGTATTCTACCTAAAACTGTGCACAGTGTTTTTATGATAACGTTATCCAGTACCTACATAAAAATTCATATTATGAGTAACGAGCTGAGAATGTGAAGACATGCTCATCAGACTTATATTTTTAACAGTTCTTTAGAATCAGGAGGTTTTTACCCATCTAACAAGAAGTCATCACAGATGGCACAAGTGGAAAAAAAATTGTTGCCAATACACTTCAAAGTCCTCATTCTAGTGAGAGAAATAGGGTCAGTTTCAGGCTGTTGGCCTGTTTCAGGCTCAGGAAGATCATGCTTTCTTTGATTTACATTGTTAGTGTTTTTGAGACTTTGCAGCTGCAAATGCTAGAAATGTCACTTTTTTAAAGCTCAGTCTTAAATTCTAGAGTACAGTACATTCCATGGCTAAAGGTTGATTCTGCGGCCACTTAAGGTCTTGGTTATTGGCCCTTTTGTTCAGCACTACCTTGGGTCAGAAAGCAGTTTATCTTCTTCCCGGTACTTGGAGCCATATATCACCCCATCTTATCTACCTGTAATAACTCTGCCATTCTGCCATGGGCTTTCACTGTCAGTGTTAAAATTAATAAATTAGGGAATGAGATTACAATGCTACTTCACCTCCAGTTTCAATCAGCGTGCTGTACAAAGTGTGTTCCTGTTGAAATAATTAAGGAGCAGTAAGACTTAGGAAAAGAATGATGTGAGCAGAGAAGGAATCCTTCAGACTTCCAATGAAAAGATGGTCACCCACTCTAACACTTCTGAAGATGGCAATAATATGCCTAAAAGGAGGTGAAGCAATAAACTGACTTTTGCATGTGTGTTCCCTCTACAATGAATTCAGTGGAGCTACACTTCACCAGTTTGGGATCTGGCATGCAGTGTCCATAGTGATAACTGAAGAACAAAGATGAGACTGGTGTTTGCTGTAGTAGGTTGGAGATGAATGAGTGACAGGCTTTAGAGAGGAAAAATTAGTGTGCAACTAGAGCATTTTTAAAGTTTCTGCTGTGTTGCAAGGAAGGGAACAGAACTTTTAGCATATGTAGTAGAATATTTTACATGGAGTACATCATAGAAAACCTAAACCTAGTGTGATGTCTTTTAAATGTGACCATTGTGAACTATTCAGACCATTTTAGGAGAAATTTTCAGCTAATGTACCTGTTCATCATTGTTGCATGTAACTGTGGGTATTGAGATAGAAGTTCCCATCATGGATTTGTATTTTCACAGGCACTTGTGTTTAGCGCCCACTGAATTGAATTTGGTAGCTCAGACCTCAGAGCTATTGTTTCAGGCTTTCTGCAAACTCAAGCCAGCATTGCTGCACTGGTTTACACTCTGATCATGTTGTCAAAGATTTCTTGATAACCATAACAGTTAGGCTCGATTTAAACAAAATCAGCAAGCAAGCAAACAAAACAAAAGTGAGGTGCTGGAGAACAAGTTTCAAGCTTGCCAGTGTCTCTTGGCTGGTCATTCTGTTCCTCCTGCCAATCTCTCACACCATTTTGGGAAGCACTGGCTTAATCCTTTGCCCAGAAAAAGTGCTGGTAGCTGAGTAGCACTAATAAATAGTTAATAACATATCATCAACAGTTTTACTGCTCTGATTTCTTCAGTTTATCTGCACATCAAAAAGTGGTGCAAGGTCTTTCTCTTGGATGCATGAGCAATGAAGATAATCCAGTTTATAGCAGTTGTCTTCGGCACAGCCATATGGCTAGTGTAATGAGTATAACCTTTTCTGTGATCACAAGGCATGGAATAAACACCTTTAAGTTGTGGAATATTGTCTCAGGCTGTGCCTGCCCTGTAATTCTCCATGCCACATAGGACCTTGCTAAGCTAAGTTACATACCTCAGTCCTGGGTGGTGGGGCATGGGCTTCAGACTCCTGAAAGGGGTACAGTAGTCTGGAAAGGTGAGACCCACTGGCTTAGAGCACTAAAAGTGACACTAACTGGATATGTCCCCCTCATATATGGTGAAATTGCACTTTCATGTTTAAAACATAAGCACAAAATTTATTTGATCTGTATAGGAGGGCTGTTACAACATTTTAAAGAAAACATTTCAACAAAACATTTTTATGAATCTTGCTCCCCCCCCAGCAGTTCTCCATATCAAACTGTAGCCAGATATGAATTAATATATTAGTAAATAACAGAAATTTCTGGATTTACTGTTGCTTTGTTACTGAGTTACTCGGTGCTTAATACTGTGGTCATAACTGGGGCAATGGCACCCTAAGATAGACCTGTGTCTGTACATCTGTTTGGTTGCCTTGAATACAGCAGCTCCTTTACAGTTTGAGTTGCGGGAGGGGCTTGGAGCTAATGGTCTCTCCTGCTCAATCCTAATCTTTCTTGTTCCCTTTTCACCAGCCTCTGTATTCCACTCCAGAAATGGAGGACTGACAAAGTTTTGTAGATACACACTCTTAACTTATATTGGCTTAAGGTACAAACTATGTCTCATTCCAAAGGATCCGCAAAAGAACTTTGGACTGTTCTCTCTCTGCTTTAAGATGAATGTGATTAAAAATAGGTCTGGCTTTTAAAAGTTTGAACCCCCCAGGTGGCTGACTTTCCATGTAATAAGGTTTTCACCATAATTTATCCTCTCAGCCAATATTAGCTGTGAAAGACCTTCTTTCTGCAGTTGCAGGATTTTTTCCTGTAGTTGCTCACAGTCTGGTGCCAGTCCTTTTAAAATTAGCAGTTATTTCATAAAATTTTGAGATCAGAAAGACCTATTGGGTCATCTAGTCCATCTCCTTGGCAAAAGAGGATTGCTCCCTATTATATATTTTCCAGTGTATTTTTTTTTCCTTCCCCATCCAGCCCAATTTCAAAGATCTTAAAGTGGTGAGATATCTGCCAACATCCCTTTGAAAGACTCTTCCACAGGTATCACCGTTAGCAATTGGCTAGCATTTGCTTTAGTAAAAATCAGCAAGTGCTTCGGATCCAAGTTATATAGCCCATTTTGGGCCCACTCTGGAAGGGTTTCCAGCACCTTACATGGTTCCTACTGAGCACATCTGCACTTGATTTTGTAGGTCTAGACCTCTTCTGAAAGTGCCTTCCCTGGGAAGGAAAGAGAGTGGTGATGTCTTGGAGTTGAAAGAAATGGGAGGCTTGATGGTCTGCTGTGTTCTATCTGACTTAAATGTCAACAGCGGAATTGTTTCAGCCTGAACAAGGAGGTCGTGCTTCATGAGTCTTGAAAATGTAATTTCCAGGTGGATTTTAGTACAGTTACTACACTAAGTATGTAGGTGTGTATGATAAATATATTTTACAGCTTTTCTGGAAGAGCAGGTTAAGATATGTAAGGGGACTTCAGTTGACGTTTCAGCCTATGGACTGCCTGTTTTAAGAAATGTAAAAGCAGTTCAAACAATACCTTCTTTGAACTGTATTTAAGACATATTTTTTTTTCATTGAAAATACAAAGTCTCCACCTGTAGGCAACTACATCCTACTTTAGAAAGGGTTCCCATAAAAGGCTTTGCCGGGGAGGGGGGGGTTCTTGCCTTACCACTGAGCATGCATTAAATTTTTATGTGTGATCAGGGAAATTGCAATAACTTTCAATAGTAGTAACTGACACACATTCTTAACTATATTTCTGTAACTTTGTAAGGACCGCCTACCTTCTCCACCCTTTACATGTATTTCTTTCATGTGTTTTTAACTTCTCTCAGTGATTTTTCACTTGTGTGAAATATTGAATGAAAATTCCTCCTGTTTCTTGAAGCATCTTGTCTTTGTTAGGGTATAATGTTTCTTCAATTCATTAAGCTTACAAGAGTTTCTTGGTACTGAATGAAAAGAATTGTAAGTATTTCAGGAATCTGTGAATAGCTATTTCATAATAAAGAGCTTATAAGGGGAGAGCATTTTCCTTGGTAATCTGAGTTTCAAGAGATGTGAATACTAAGAGCTCAGTGTTGTGTGCTCTTTGCTAAAACTTGATACTCTAACTTTACAAACTATACAGCTGTGATGTGAAAAGGTAAAAATACAGTCTTTGACAAAAAGATTTTAAGGTGAATGTTGAGGTTTTTTAAAAAAAAAAGTTGAAAGAGATAGTGTTACCAGAAATAAATGGAGACATTAAAATACCCCCCACCCCCAGCAATTTGATAACCAATTTCATTTTAGTTACTTAAACAAATGTTTTGCAAAATCTATAATATGCTTTAAAGTCATTATAGAAATATCTAGTGAGTAGCATAAATTCATTCTGATTTTTTAAAAAAGCAGCTAGAGTTTATTATTCTTTCGAAAACCAAAAATGTTCTCTTAAACTCATGTTTGTTCCACATAATGAATCCTTGCTGTAGCTAAGAGTTCAGTAACTTTAATGTCTTCCTTTTAGGAAGTGATACTGCTAATAGGAAATTGTTCAGATAAGTTGGGTTGTATCAACTTCTGTCATCTTCTGAACAGCTTGTGCATTTGGCAGAAATTGCTGCATTCCCTCATAATAGATTAGGCGCTCTAATAGTTTATCTTTTTAAAGGAACCACAAATGATAAGGAGAAGGAACCATAATTCTACTTTATTACAGTACTTCATTATATTGTCTTTAAATCATGACGGCTCTTTGTACTTCAGTTTATTTGTTTAATTTTTAAACAAAGATTCTCTTGAGCCTTTACTTTAAACCTCATAATAAGGTAATTGTTAGACAGTCCTGATTGGATTGTTTAACAAACACGGATTTTCACTGTACCGTAGTTAATATTTTTCTAAGGCTTATTCCTTTTATAATTTTTGTCTTCTGTTAAAATTTAGTATGCTATAACAATTTAAGACATCCCACTATTTTCCAATTCCACAGTTAACATTGATCACATTAGGAAAAAGTTGCGTTTTGTGGCATCAGGAAAACACAGGGTTAGGTAAAATGTAACCTTACTGGAATATGTTAAAAAGCCTAAAACTTGTTGAGACTTTAGTCTCCCCTTTTTCTCTCCCAAACACTGATCAATACACGATTTTTTCACAATCCAAACTGGCTGATAACAAGGGAGAAGTTTACACACACACACACACACGTTTTAAGTGACTTATGGGTCAGATGCCCACAAGGAGGGCTTTATTACAAATACCTAGAAAAATAATCTTCAGTTAAGTGTTTCCACAAATACAGTACTCATGCTTACATCAGTAACAGATTTAGGCAACAAAATGTTAGTTTGCTCTGTTACCTTTCTGAAAATGCAGCAGAATAATATTTTTTTAAAGCTCAGTTTCAAAAACTTTTTAAAAGATGCCAGCCAAATAAAGGAAAGCTATTAAAAAAAAAAAAGCCATTTCCCTGCATGAAATAGTTGTATTCATTAGAATCTACTTGGTAGTAAAGATCCTATAATTAAAGGAGCTGATCCTACAAGGTGCGGGTGCCTCTTGTGAGGTGCAGAGCACCTCCTGCTTCCACTCAAGGGTGTTGATGAATGGGTGTGCTTGCTAAGAAGCATGTCAGATTCTGGGAACCTTACAGGATGGGGCCAAAAAGTATATAACTTGGATGTGAAGCATATTTGGATGTACACTCTCATTTACCTTTTACTAAAGCAAGTGTCTTGGTTTAAGTGCTGTGAATCCTCCTTTAAGAGACACTACTCCTTGAAACAGTAGTATTCTAACAAACTCCTACTGTGTGAGTTCATGCCTATATGTTAAGGGATAAAAGCATTTATAGGTACACTATGTACCATGGGTGGGCAAACTTTTTGGCCTGAGGGCCACATCTGGGTATAGAAATTGTATGGCGGGCCATGAATGCTTAGGAAATTAACAATGGAAACATCAGTGTCACCTAAGCCAACAAGTAGTAGGCACATGGGCTTGCACATTCCAGGCTCTGATGGCGTGTGAGGCACGTTTGGGTTGTGCAGCCAGAGTAACGTGCATGCCCTCACGCCTGTCATGCAGGTCCTGACCCCTGCTCCCTGGTGGGAGTGCCAGAATGGGGCAAGCCCCCGCTCCCTGGCGGGACCACTGGGTGGGTGGAGTGGGGCAAGCTCCCAACCCCACTCCCCGGCCGGAGTGCCAGAGTGGGGCAATGGAGCTCGAGGGTCTGATTAAAAGGTCTGACAGGATGGATGTGGCCCATGAACCATAGTTTGCCCATCCCGGTATATACATTTTATAGATCTAAAGTTCTCTGTTTTTCAAAAAGACCAAGATGTAACTGGAAAATATGGATTCCTTTTTTTTTTTTTTTTAAAGGACAAAGCACTAATGTAGGCCATGGTGCACTATGCCCGTGACTTTATATAAACTCCTTTAATTTCTAACTCTTTTGCTTATAGCTTCTGTAACATGAAATTACACGGAAATTTTAGAGTTCATTCACTTTTTTAATTAGTAAAAACATTTTGATCCTTAAACCAGTGTGAGAATTTTTCACTTGTATCTTTGTGAAAACCAAAGGATAGTAAATGCATAGGTAGAAAAGAATTCTGTGTAAATGTGTAACCTATGCCTGCTGGGTGTGGTGCTTTTGTCCCCTTTTAGTGGCACGTAGGGGTTTTCAAGACACATTTTTTGGTGGAGAATGCGGCCATCAACTCTTGCTGGTGGCCGCTCTCACACTTGTTCCTAAAATGCATACTTAGCTTTAGGGGAAAAAAATAAATATGTGCACGCACATGTCCAAATCATTGTAATTTATTTATTGCTAGCTAGTAAGTCTGTTGTGAAAAGTGATATTAACAACCATACAAGTATCACTTTTCACAGCAGACTTACTCAGCCCTGGCAAGCCTGGGGACAAATTAAGCCCTAGATGGAGGTGGGCCGGGGAACCAGACGGGGGGCTAGAGCCTGAAGCCCTGCTGCTGAGGTCTGCTGCCACATGGTCGGAGCCTGGGACTGGAGCCCAAAGCCCCACGGCCCAAGCCAGCCCCCCTGCCCCCCTGGCCATCCCAGGGCTGAATCCCAAAGCCTGGGAAGGTGGGGAACTCACTGGGTGCTTGCTCCTCCAGCGTTGTGCTCCAGGTGTCTCCAGAGTGGGGCAGGGCCCAACCCCTGCTGGTGGCCACAGTAACCAGCACCAAGGTGGTGCATCCAGGAGCAACAGGGAGGGGGAAGGGGCGCAACTTTACCCCTCCTCCCCAGCTCCGGAGGCTGGGGCTGCAAGAAAAGTCCCTGGTGGCCGTATTTCAGAAATGCTGACTAGACACCTAGAGATTGATGAATCTGCTACAGCCTTGGCTAGGAGCCATGTGGCTTTTCACTCTTGCAGTGGAGGCTCATACACTAAGCTTCAGAGGTTCTTGGTTCAGTCCCACCCACTGATGACCCTGGTCTGTCGGCATTATAAATGCATATTAAGTAGCAAGCTTTAATAGCTTTACTGAGTTAAAGATACTGAGAGTCTTGAACATTACTGATATAAAAGTGAACTGCATCTGTCTTAACTTAATCAACATCTGAAGACTACATAGGAATTAATATTCTGGGGACCCATTTTTCTATTTCATTCATGATATGGATAAAAGGCTTCTTTATTTTAAAATCCTTCTTGACCTTTATACCCTTTATGCCCTTTTTGCACTTTATAATCATTACAATACAGCAACATGTCTGTTTTTAATAGAAATAAATGTAAAATGTAGTAGTTCAGTCAAGCGATTCTTACATTGCTTATGCAAATCTATAGATTGTCATGGTGTACTTGGTTAGTAGGTGATGGTTTATGTTTAAGAAAAATGTCTGTTAGGTGTTTGCAAGAACAGGGAAGGAAGGAACTGGGTACCTTTCCTGTTAAGGTTTTAGTGCAGCCATGGTCTGAAATGTCTGGCCTGTAGTATGAGAACAAAAGCATTGTTATAAATTCTGAGTGCCTTGGAATATATTTCTAACTTAAAATATCATGCTAGGGTTTGTTTTGTGATTTACTAGCTGAGATCATCAGCACCTTGTTTAGAAGACTGAAACTTACCCCGCTCCATTATCGAAGCATAACATAATCTAGCCAGTAGTTAAAAATCATTGCTCGGCACACCCGACCTCTCCAGGTACCACCTAATATTAAACTTTCCATTCCTGAGCCAAGTGTCTTCAGAAGCTCACCAAGAATTTCTTCTGACCTCCATCTATATATTGCCAGTGTCCTGGATGATCTGCATCCTGTGCGTGCCAGATACCCAGGCTGAATTTTATTTTTAATTCTCTGTACTTGGGTATGAAATTCCACAAACTTGGAGGAGTATTGTTGGTTCACAACAGTCACTGAGAGCACTTCACCCCAGTACTTAGCTCTCTTCACTGGTTCCCTGTTTAATATGGGAACATATTAAATTCAAGATTTCAAATTCAAGATTTCAGTCCTGTGATTCAAAGTCTTCCGTGGAATTGGCTCATTGTTATCTGAGGGACCATCTCATCTTGTGTGACCATGACCTCTTATAACTGCTGCAAAAGTTAAGGTTGCAAAGTGAAGCACCCAGATATCACGAAATGGCATTCTATACCTTGACTGTCCTCTTTTGTGTGCGTTTCTTAGGCTTTAGGGTTTCATTATACAGTCATATACTGTTTTTTTTTCCCAAATACAAAATATCAGTCATTCATTTTCTATAAACTTAGATACACGCAAAGTATATTTTAATCACACAATAGATTATCATCATCTTATTTCTATTATAGTGGCAAGTATGGGTCCCAACCCATATGAAGGTTGTATTGCGCTGTGCACTATTATTGGGTAGTATAATCTATGCTAGTGTAGATATTTCTAGTGCCACCTGTTTGTAGAGGTGTAGAACATAGCTCCTGGGAAAGACGGCATCCCCTGCAGCCTCCTGAAAAAGCGAGATCCCAGCTGCCTGGTCCTCGCCACGCTCTTCAACCAGTGCAAGCGATTCTGCCGGACTCCCAGCTCCTGGAAGAAGGCCATGGTGGTACTGGCGTACAAGAAGGGTGAGCGGGACGACCCCAGCAACTGGAGGCCCATCTCCCTCTGCTCCACGATGTACAAGCTCTGTGCCAGCTGCCTGGCGTCGAGGATCACGGAGTGGTCAGTGAGTGGGGGAGCCATCAGCTCCACCCAGAAAGGCTTCATGTCCTGAGGGCTGCTATGAACACAACTTTGTCCTCCAAACTGCCATCGAAACGGCCAGAAGGGCGCGGAGGCAGTGCACGGTAGCATGGCTCGACCTGGCTAATGCCTTTTGGGTCCATGCCCCACCACCACATCTTTGCCACGCTCCAGGAGTTTGGGATGCCAGAGAACTTCCTCCGTGTGATCCGAGAGGTATACGAGGGATGCAGCACAACCATTCGCTCGGTCGAAGGGGAGACTGCCGAGATCCCGATCTGGAGCGGAGTTAAGCAGGGCTGTCCCCTCAGCCCCATCATCTTTAACCTCGCCATAGAGCCGTTGCTGTGAGCGATCTCCAACGACACAGATGGCTTCAACCTCCATGGCGAGAGGGTGAGCGTCCTGGCTTACGCGGATGACCTGGTCCTGACCGCAGACAACCCAGAGAACCTCCAACGTATGCTAGATGCCACCAGTCGAGCTGCCGATTGGATGGGGCTCCGCTTCAATGCAAAGAAGTGCGCATCACTCCACGTTGATGGCAGCAAAAGGGACTTGGTGCAGGCGACAGGGTTCCAGATCCAGGGCGAGCCCATCATCCCCCTGGCAGAGGGGCAGGCATACTGGCACCTTGGCACACCGACGGGTTTCCGTGTCCGACAGACACCCGAGGATACCATCCAGGAGATCTTACAGGATGCTACCAAGATCGATGTCTCCCTGCTAGCACCGTGGCAGAAGATAAACACCCTGAACATCTTCCTGATCCCCCCGCATCTCTTTCGTCCTAAGGGGATCCACCGTGGCAAAGGTACCCCTCTACAAGGCAGACAAGATCGTCTGGCAGCTGGTGAAGAAGTGGCTGTTCCTTCCGCCTGCTGACGTGTCCCGACGCCATGGTAAGGAACATCGCAGCAAACGCCCTCCATGACGCAACAAAGAAGCGGATCGGCAGAGCCCCCTCCAACCAAGACACCGCCAGATTCCTGAGCGGTTCTCTGGATGGCGAATTTGGACGGGACGGTGGCAACATCGCCTCGCTGTGGTCCCGCGCTCGCTATGCCACGCGTCACCTGGGGAAGCGCATTGGCTGCCACTGGGAGTGGTGCGAGGAGCGCCAGGATCTGGGAGTCCTGGTGCCTCAGATCAGGTCCGACGACAACACCATTGTCACCCCGAGTGCCAGGGGTATGCTGGAGAGGACCCTGAAGGTGGCCATCCACTCGTTGTACATGGAAACCCTAAAGCGTAAACCAGACCAGGGTAAAGTCTTCAAACTTACCAGCAAGTGGACGCCAGCAACCACTTCCTCGCCGGGGGCAGCTTCACCCGTTTCGCTGACTGGCGGTTCATCCACCGCGCCTGGCTCAACTGCTTCCTGCTCAATGGAGCCATCTGCCACGGGAACTGAGACAAGCATTGCAGGAAGTGCGGCTACTCCAACGAGACCCTGCACCACGTCCTGTGCAGCGGCAAGCCCCACTCCAGAGCCTGGCAGCTGCGCCACAACACCATCCAGAATCACCTGGTGAAAGCCATCGCACCGTGCCTGGGGGAGGTCGCTATGAACTCCACCATCCCCGAGACGGACAGCCGGTTGCGACCTAATGTGGTAGTCACCGACGAGGACCAGAAAAAGATCATCCTCATCGACATCAGTCTCCTTTGAGAACAGGACTCCGGCCTTCCGCGAATCCCGAGCTCGTAAGCTGGAAAAATACGCCCCCCTGGCTGACACCCTGAGAGTGAAGGGCTGTGAGGTGCAGATGAGTGCCCTGATTGTCGGAGTCCTGGGTGCTTGGGACCCTTGCAACGAGCTTGTGCTGCGGACCTGCGGGATTGGTCGACGGTACGCACGGCTCATGCGGCGCCTCATGGTCTCGGACACAATCAAATGGTCCAGGGACATCTACATCGAACATATCACCGGCCATCGACAGTACCAGGAGGTGTGAGCCGGTACAACGTTGTGCATCAACCATGGGAAAGGGACTGAGAGACTTTTTTTTTTTTTTTTTTTTTTCCATTGGACCATATGAACTGGAACCATAAACTCACTGAACATTAAATCCCACCAAATTAAGGTAGATCCATCCTCATCATTGTATCCGCTCATTATACTCCACACCTGAACATAGCCATTATATGGATAACATATCCTCATATCTCAATGTCTGTATTTTGACCCTTTTACCCCCAATTGGGGAGATTGCAGATTATGTATTTCTTACGCCACCCGCTCCTAAACTGAACTTCGCACCCCTTGATAATCTGTACCTTATTCCCTGATAACCAGAAACTTCTATGCCTAAACTCTGTACCATTTTCTTTTTACTTCAACATTATCTTAATAAAATTATTAAATATGAAAATGATTCCTGTTAATTTGCACCGCACATAAGAGCTCATTGTAAAGTACTTATAATCTAAATATGCAGTATTGTTGTAACTGTGTTGGTCCCAGGGTATTAGAGAGACAAGGTGGGTGAGGTAATATCTTTTATTGGACCAACTTCTGTTGGTCAGAAGGCAAGCTTTCAAGCTACCCCCAGCTCTTCTTGAGTGGCAAGGGGTTTCCCAGACAAGTGTACTTCCTGTCAATTGCTTTTATGTATATTTTTTAATTGATTAGATTTCATGCTGACAGTGTCCCTTTTTAATTGTTCATTAACACATGGCTGTTTTAAATTATTTAACCAATTATTGAACATGTAGGATAAACTTCAAAATTGGTTGTCATAACATGATGAGCATCGGAAAAAGTTATATGATTATGCTTTGCATGATATATGTGAAGGGCACAAATCGTTTTAGGCTTTACTGGTGTAGAAGTTTTATTTGTCTACATGCATTTTCTCTGTTCTTAAAAGGGGGGGAAGTTTTGATATAAAATCTTCGGGGGGCTGTCTTTAGTATTTTCTTTAGCATCTTGGACAGTATTCTTGAGGACTTATTGAGTGACTCCACATAATTTACTCAAAAACTTGCCCTTCCACTCCTGAATTACTCAACATTAGAGCAAAGGTTGACACAATATCCTTAATTCATGTGTTTACGAATGTTCTTTAAAAAGTCACCATAATGTGTGGTTTTTTTATATGATGGCATGTCAGCCTTGACTTGGAATTTACTCATTTTCAGGATTTTTTCATATTTGTCTGAGGTCTGGTAGGCAGGGTGTCTTTTACTAGCTAGTGGCTGATCCAGTAGTTAGAAGACCCTTTTGCTTTCTACCCTCCCCCCATCTCTAACTCCATAGAGTCTTTCCTCAGGGTCTAACTACGAACATTTACACACAATGCAGTTCTGCCTGAGTGCATGCTGTATATAGTGGAGCCCTCTTTCCAGCAACCCTTTGAGGCTGACAAGAGTGTGTATGCTCATTGTCCTGTCGCTGCTGGTGTTGCATAGGTAGATCTGTGGTGCATGAGCACAGCTGGGATCATGCTGCTTGTAAGTGATAAAGGGCTTTCTAGGTGATTGGAAGAAGTGAGGGGAACTTAGCCTAGTGGGATTCTTGCAGGCCAATGCCAATTACAAAACCTTGTTTTATTCATTTTCCATTCATGGAGTGAGATAAAAGAAACGCAGCTAATGACAAGTGAGGATATCCTATTTCTAAGAGGGCAAACGTACCTTACTCTTAAGAGCGGGCATTCGGTCAACCCCTCTGTTCTCCTGTAATTGATATATATGTAATTCTTTATGCTCTTACGTCATAGGGCATGCCTCCCCTGTAGCGCCCCTGCTAAGTCAGTGTGGCATTGTGCATGTTCTCTGTCTCAGTTTCCCTTCTCAGGAAGCCAGTGACTCCATTTTTAAGCACTCCTGACACTTGACTTTAAAGGTTGTGGCTTTCAGCGTTTCTACCCTCTAATCTCTGCTCCCAGTCTCCTCAGGGCTATCTTCTCAGCCTTTATGCCTCTCTTTATGGCAAGAGCCCCTGCATGTCTCCTGGAGCTGGGTAATTCAAATGCTTATTGTATTAAGACTACCTCTCAGTCTCTGTATCTTCAACTTATGGCAGGAGTCCCTAGCCCTCTTCTTGAAGCTGGGTTGCAGTTTGTCTCCTTCAGCTGGCCCCAGTTAGTCCTCAGGCTCAGGGCCTGGGGTTTGACAGCCTGCCCCTGCTTGCGTCTGCTCCCTGCTAGCTCAGGGCACCACAGGAGCCTTCTTACCCTTTTCATTGTCTGCAAACATCTGCCCCTCTATGGGGGAGGAAACGGCATTTATACGGTTCCCGCACTCCCGACCAACTGGGGATGAGTTGGGAGAAAGGGGAGTCTTGCCCTGCTTTCTCTGCAAGACTCCTGGCCCCATACCAGGGTTTCCTCCCTGTTTGTTCCCCGGCACCACTTCCTCTCTCCCAGTATCTCCCAAGTCTTTGTGTCTATAATTGGATCTTTCAGCTCTGAAAGAGCCATGCCAGGTGGTAAGGTGACTGACCATTAGATAGTACTGTCCTTAAGGGGGAAATGGGTCTGTCACATCTTAGCAAAGTTTTACATATTTATTGTCCATCAGGGATTTTGTAAGTAGTAACACAAGAAGGTAGCACTATAAAATTATGATTCCTGTAGCACAACTTGGTTTGATTCTTCTGACCACCAGCAAACTCCATCAGTTTCTCATTTCACATCTGGGAGATTTCTGATGTAAACTATGTTCCGTGTGTTGAAGAAGTTGTTTAACTCACATTTAGAGGTCGAGCTTATTACCTTTATTGACTCTGAAATAAGGTGAAATTTCCATGGAAAAGAGAATTTTTTTTCATGCAGATTTTGCATGATTGACTGGTTTATGGTTCATTGCATAATAGAAATGGGATGTTGAATTTTAATCCTTTGATTATACTTCAAGCTCTTTACATATTAGAATGCTAAATTTGTTTATACAGTCCTCGGGGATTACATAACATAACGTCCTTTCCTATTTAGTATAAACCTAAATAGTCTTCATTTTGTGGATTTTAATGTAGATTAAATTGCAGTATGTCCTTTATAATGCAGCTACTTCCTCTTGCTTTCCTGGATGCATTCTTTATTTACTTTTAAAACGGTGCATAAGAATTTTATTTCCTCTAGGCGCCACTTCTTGACCTTCCTAATGATTTGTTTGGGGCATTCTTTTGTGTGCTCAGAGTAGTATTCTTGGTTATTCATTGAATAGCTATATTGGATATAGCAATTGGAGGGTACATTATACTTGCTCAGAACATTACCACGAAGTTACTTTCATAGCAACCACCAAAGAGTATGTAAGTAGCAAAGTGGTAGGTAAAAAGTGTTTTTTAGGGATAGGAAACTTTCTTCCCCCCCCAGACATTGCTTTACCACTAATTTTTAACGTATTGAATTGGACATCTATGTTTAAGTACTTGCAGTGCAGACATCACAGTGGTATCTGAGTGCTTGCACACTACATAGCTGAATTAGTTGCAATGGGCATATGTGATCACACAACCACAAGTATTACCACCTTCTGTTTTTGAAGGTAATAGTTAGGAATTATACCATAATTACATCTTTTCATATTTAAAAAGCTGCCAGAGAAATGAGTGTCATTTTCCAAGTTCAGTGATGATCCAACTATAGTCTGGTTATAATATGTCATTACAGACGAATGGGGGTCAGTTACTGTGTAACCATCAGTTACAAAAATATGGGGCTGTATTCTGAAGCTTTTTTTTTTTTTTTTTTTTTTTAAGAAGTACAGCTTATGTCAGCACTAGGATGCTGAGATTTCTTTTCTGTGGCCACAGTAATTGCTCCGCTTCAGATGTCAAGCTTAGTTGGATGTCTGAAGTGAACATATGCCACTATATTTCAACCCTCATATGAGACCTGACAGAATTTGTCTTTACATTTTTCACTCAACATCTTAATCTGTATTTGTGTACTTGATTATTTCGCTTAACATTTGACTATTCAATTCATTAACCATTGGTTCATATGTAGTAAAGGGCCAGGAATGTGTTTGATGTTTGCCATTCCCTACAGCTATTTACTTCTGTAGACATAATGAGGCTAAGCAAGGACTGTACAGTATTTTATTTGGATTGATAGTGAGAGTCTGTAGTAGCTCAGAGCGAGATAACCTGTGTCTGGATGTCAGGTTCAGAATGGCAAGTAAAAAATATTTATAAAGTGTTTACACGAATGTGTGGTTATGTGGCAAGGAAAGTGTGCCATTTTTGTGGCAGCTATAGTGTGCTGTTGTTGTCCATGATAAATGGTCCATATTCTGATCAAACAATAGGGTAACCACTCCATTCATTTACAGGCCTTCCTCATACGTCAGGCGGATGTTATTCATTGCAATTTTAAAAATTAATTAATTTGTAAGTTTGATTTATATTAAAATTATAAACCAAGTGAGGGTTCTAAATATTAAAAGCAACAAAAATCCTTAAGCAGATCCTGATATTCAGAGCAGTCTCAAGGATAATGAATGAGAACGGGTCAGGTGAAAGAGCATAGTAACAGTACGGCTAGGGTTTTGTTTCTGTCACCTAATTTCCCCCTCCTTCCCCACAGGTTTTAATTCTAACCAATACTGTGTAATTGAAATGGAAGTTACTGATACTCAGCAGTAGATTGTATATTTATTCAGTAATGCCTTGATATGACTTAACACATTCTTAGATGTGTTTTCCACTTCTGCTGAAAGGAGGGAGTAAATTGTATGAACTGTAAGCAGCCCTAGGATCATAGAAACTGGATTTCACTTGAGTCTTTTGGCTGGGTTTTTATGTGTTGCACATTAGCACTAAGGACCGGCTATATTGAAGTAAATGGTGGGTTTGCCACTGATTTTTTTTTTTCAGTACGGCTCTAGATTATGGGGACTCTTGCATATGTTGCTCACAAAATCCATTATCACATTGTAAGTGTATAGCCAACACCACTCCACTATATTATACCTTCAGCTACCTAGTAGACAGTTGACAACCTATTAACGTTTTTGTTTTAATCTGCTCTGTAACCCACCCCATGTATAGAAGGGGAGGATGATTTATCCAGTGTTATAGTTTAGCTGGCAGAAGTTTTAGCTGAGTCTGACCTCTCATAATATGGTGGTGCCATGGCTCCTTTGGAAGCAAGCTGTCCTGAGCTGTGGCATAATTCCAATGTGAGTTCCATGACTTGACTAGAACAGTGACATCTGCTTCCTAGCGTTAACCCATTTAAAGAAAAACTGGCTCTGTTTTGCTCGGCCCAGTGATATGGAAGTCCACAGAGTAAGTAGCTATTCAGGAGTAAACTG
Source organism: Dermochelys coriacea (assembly GCF_009764565.3). Classification (NCBI taxonomy): domain Eukaryota; kingdom Metazoa; phylum Chordata; order Testudines; family Dermochelyidae; genus Dermochelys; species Dermochelys coriacea. The sequence continues at coordinate 42,521,625 of NC_050069.1, read as the reverse complement.
TGGTAAAATTATTTTATATTGCAGATCTATTTTTGTTGAAATGTTAGCCTATCACAAGGATCAGGGTGTCAAAATAAAAGAGAAATCATAAGTAAGCCCTTAAATCTAGAAGATGACCGTTTTAATCCCCAAGTCTTTACAACTTTGAATAAGAAGTCTGGAGAAAATTCTAAACGCCATAGCATTTCATGGTATTGTTTCAAGTCTAAAAACTACCATTGTACAGGCGGCACAAGATCACAACATAATTCCCAAATTTTCATCTATCTTCTAAATGATCACTTTCAAAGCAGGGCATAATGGTGCACCATAAAAATGTGTACAAGTAGCACTCGCATAAACCCAGGTGTATTCATTTGAGTCATTTTGCACACAATGGGTAGTTACATGACCCATTGCCTGCGTAAATGAGGGGTTTTGTGATGCATATACTACTGTATCCTGCTTGGAAAACATGATCCCAAGAGTTGATATGTGTCAGCCTTAGTGTAAATGAGAAAATTGCATCTATTTTGACTTTCCTCTAAGTAATACTAAATGCCTACGGAAGAAGAGAAATATGTCGTTGAAACTTCACCAGGTGTTGGCAGGGAAGCAATGGAAAATTCAGCACAAGGACTGAATACTTCCTGGTTATAAATCAGCAATTGCAGATATTTTATTTTAAGTATTAAACACTATTTGATGTTAATACTTTTATACTAGACAGGTGGAAAAGCAGCTTTTATGGTTTCGATCATTTGGTTCCCGGATTGTTGCATAGTGGCACAAATGACATCACGTTTCAGCAAGAAGATGGCCTCCAGCAGCCTGGTCTAATAGTCACAGTGGATTAAGTGTGGGAATGAGTCAGGAGACTTGAGTTCTACTCCTAGCTCTGTCACTGATCCATTTTATGAAGTTGGGCAAGTCATTTCCCTTTGTAGGCCAAGTTCAGAGGTGCCATACAAGGTGGTGCTAGTTTTGGATCAGTAAGGGAGCCAAGTTGATTTAACTTCAGCACCACAGGGCTAGAAAAGGGTGTAAGTTTTAAACAAGGGGATAGCCGACTTTTAATTTGTACTATTATAAACTTTTTTTTGTTCCTTTTCTTGCTATATTGCTCAGTTTTGGCACCTCCGCATATAAAATACATGCACTGAGACTCAAATTCCCAGCAAGCTGAGTCTAACACAAAAGGAACTGGAAGAAGGTATAAGTTGTGCCAGTTTAGTCATGTGGACTCTCATTTGAATTTGGCTCTTGGTTTCCCTGTCATTTAAATTGGAATACTGCAGCTTACTTTTCTACTTCAAATTAATCACTTGTAAAGTGTCATATATTATTAGTAGTAAAAACTTTAAAATGCAGTTTAGTCTTGGTAGCAAATGCCTCTTACTCTGTGAAGTCTCAGAATGGCAGCGAGCAATATGAATGGAGTTTCCTTTTGAATTGGATGGAGAAATCCCATTGCCCCTCACTTTTAGATCTGGACTTCTGGAATTGTTTATGGCTGGGGGAGGATTATGTTTCTTCCCAAGAGCATATACTGACAAAGCCCATATAATCCCTAGCCTCTTGCTGCCACACAAACTGTAAAGCAACACAAAGATCCATAAGTAGAAAACATATTTGAAGAAATATGGTGGCACTTCAGTAATTGTGAAACAGACAGCATTTTGTGGCTGGGTGCAAGGTGACATTTATTTCATCTTTATTTCAACTGAATTACATGTGTAATAGGAAGCAAAAATCAAATAGTTCTGTCCTCTATCTCCGTATTCGTATGCAGTATGCAAAATAGGATCTGCTTAATTTTTCAAGCGGGATGTCGTCGTCTTTGAGTGATTACACATGCCCATTCCACTTCAGATGTATGTGCGACCAGTGCAACAGCATCTGCACTGCACTTGCACACACCTGAAGTGGAATGGATATGTGCTGCACATTTTGAACAACAGTTATGGAACAGGTTAGTAACCGGTTTCCCCCTCCACTGCAGAGCCATTGGAAACTGAGTTAGGACAAGTTAACTTCCAATTTGTATGTGCTCAATAGCAAGTAGATGGTTGCGGGAGGCATAGCTCAGTGGTTTGAACATTGGCCTGCTAAACCCAGGGTTGTCAGTTCAATCCTTGAGGGGGCCATTTAGGGATCTGGGGCAAAAATTGGGGATTGGTCCTGCTGTGAGCAGGGTGTTGGACTAGATGACCTCCTGAGATCCCTTCCAATCCTGAGCTTCTATGAAACTTCCTTGCTAGCATTTCATTAGAAAACTGATAAATAAAAGTCATTGTCACACAATTAGATTTCCCATTTCTTCCAACTTTAAAAAAAAACAGCAAGTAGTTGGTTGGAAAACTTTCTATGACAAATGTGACTTTCATGGTAAATGTTTTTTCTTTCTTTTTCTTTTGTTTAACCAGCTTTAGTGGATAAATAAAGTGGATAGAGAATTGTTCATTCTTGTTTTAGAGGAAGTCAGTCAGTGATTTGCCCATAATACCTTATTTAGCACCCTGTTGCCATTCTGTTCCATTTTTAGACCTAGACTCTGCTGGCCTATTGTGCATTACATTGTGCCACTCTCTCAGCAGTTGCTGTGAGAGTGACAGGTGGCTTCTGCTGTATTAAACTCCATAGGAGATTCAATATACCTAACCTTTTCCCTACTGCTGCACAGTATTTTGGAAGTTGAAACAACTTTCATACTGGATTCCAAGCTGGGAAGAATGTTAGACTTAAGAATGTTGCTTTCACTTTTAAAAATATAAATAAACTAATGAAGAAAAATGATTTGGGTAAAAGTTAAAGAGCAAGTTCTTACTTTGAATATTTATAGTAGATTCTGAGCAGATGGGATTGTTGACAAATTTTAAAGTAAGTACTGCAGCTTGGTTGCATTATTCTTGGATTCAAATAAATTGTTAGTGTAATTTTTTGTGATTCTTTTTTTCTCAAACTAATTTTAAAAGAATGAAATAGAAGCTGGTCAAGGGTTTTAGTTACATAACTTGCTATATTTGAGCCATAACCAGTAATCTGTGCTTTGAGATCATCACACGTTTCCCCAGAGGATTGTAATGTGAGCATATGTGTGCATACACATAATTACTGGAAAAAAGAAAATGACTGCTGGGATTAGAATCAGGATCTTTATCTTTCTAAAGGGATGGTGCTCTGCCGTTAAGTTAAATGGATAACTTCAACAAAGTTCAGCTGGAAGCATTAACTTGGACTTCAGTTTATGGAGACCATTTTTTGGTAAATGAAATGCTATTATTTATCACCATTAAAGCCTGATGAGAAATATTTGCAGTATAAGTCTGATATAGACTTTATTTTTTTGAAGAATAAAGTGCTTTCATAACTTCACCGTATCAGAGTGTTGTTCACTTGAAAAAAAAAAAAAGGTTAAGATTATTATATTGAAGCAGAAAAAAACCTCTGTGCGACTTTATGAAAGGACCCTAACTACTCAAATGAATTTTATTTTCAGCAAAGAGTGCTTCATTTTCTCCATCCTCTTCTTGTAGGAGTTGTTCTGTTTCATTCGTTAATTTTCTTTTAAAGCAGAATATGGAAATGTTTCTGCAGTTTTGCAGGCAGTTGTCAGTAGTGAATTGTTATGGACATCTGTCAAAGATGTTGGATGAATAAGTGTCTCTTGGAACATGGTAGCCAACTGTAGAGTTCTGTGGATATTTTTTTAAAAAAATCCGATAATAGTAAGAGCATTTTATCTACACGGCTTGTGGAGATCTAACCTGCTATGACAAGTTTAATACTCAAACATAACAAACTGATCTAACTTGTCGAGGAGCTCTTAGCAAAAATCTGATTTTGTTCATTTTATCATGAGGTTGGTCTATCTTAACTTCTGGAAAAAAAATTGTGCTATGCTCTTCTAGGTGGGGCTCTATTCCTGCCCAGCTCAAAGGATTTACTATGTTAGATATACCATAGTGCGATGGCACAGTGTTAGAACCTACATAGAAGGTTAGCTTTATAAATGTATATTTGGTCTATATGTATTGTGTATGTATGTGGAATATGTGTATTTATTAATATATTTCACTTACACACTTGGCATTTTAGGTTTGTGTTCCACTCACGTTAATGCTGTCTTGCTCCCATTTGATGTTTTTAAGAACAAAATAATTTCAGGTTCTTAAATATACATATGCATGTATATACCACAAAGTAAGTGCGTGTGCGTGTGCGTGTGCGTGTGTGTGCGTGTGTGTGTGTGTGTGTATAAAAAAAAAAAAAAAGTCTTCTATACAAGATATTCAATGAAACTATGTCAAGTCTAAGCTCTTGTATAGTGTCTGTTAACAGATCCCTTAGGTTACAGCCTTTGTAGTTTGGTTTTGAACTTTCCTTGTTTTATTTTTTGTTGATCTTTGTGTAGATTCTCAGCTGAACAGGTTTATGTGTATTTCTAATAACTTCTGTTTCTTCTTTGAGTGCTTGCTCATGTCCATTCCATATTAGGTGTGTGTGCTCGCCACATGCACCGGTGCCGGAGTGGTATCTGTAGGGGATTAGCTCTGGCGCCCCCTGAAGTGGCGTGCACGTGCCATGGTCTAAGGGATGCTGCTGGCTCCCCCCACTCTCAGTTCCTTCTTGCCACTAGTGATAGTGCTGGAATGTCTGCTGCTTTGGCTAGCTTTTTGCTTTGTTCAATGTGTCTCTCAAATATTTTTTCCTGTAAAGTAGTTGTATATAGTTAGCAGTTACCCTTAATGTTAGTTCTAGTTAATTGTTCCTAGATGGGACTTTGCCTAGGGACGGGGTATGCCCTGGTCCCCAGGTTTTCAGCCATGTGATCATTCTAAGCCTATCAGCAACCCACATATTAGTTGTTTAAGATGTCTAGGCGAAAGACACATAAGCAACAAGTGTTGCATCTGTAAATCATTCAAACCCCAAACAAAAAAAGGAGAGATGCATCTGTCTCGGGGCACTCCTGATGGAGTTGGTGCTGACCTCGGCACTGGAGCGGAGATCTGACTCAGCCTCGAGCACTGCAGCATCGGTGCGGAATGCCCCACCGTCGGTGCCTATGAGCCGGCACCAATCCTCAGCCAAGAAGCCCGAGAGGACCACAAGGGGAAGATCTCCCACTTCCCATAAGGGAAAGGAGATGGCTGGAGGAGAGCCAAGACCCATGCTGTGCAGTTCAACACCTCTGTCAGGGAGTCAGGCCCCAGCTCAAATCAGGCAGTCTAGTCCCTCCTGTACTATGCCTGCCACACCGGACAGTGACGAGAGCCTCCGTCAGCTAGAAGTCCCGTCAATGCTTGAGGCCCTGCAGGCAGGGTAGAAGATCCTACGCTACCGGTGCTGTCCACACTGGCTCCGACTGTACCCAAGTCCATGGGTAAACCAGCCTTGGGACTGTTCCGTATGTCCCCGCCTCAGCAGCATCATTTTCCATCACGGGGGACATTTCGCCAGCGCTCACCCGCCCGGAGCCATCATGCTTCGGAAGTAGGGAGGCAGGTTCAGAGAAACTGCCTTCAGTCTCTGGACCCTGGGGACCGGCAGTGGGATTCGAGGCAAGGCTCGCCGGTAACTTGGTGTAGACATGTGGGGGCACACCTCCCCCAGCGTGAGCATCCATCTCCAATGCCTCAGCACTGATCACTCGACCAATCGGTTGAACAGAGCCACTGGTCACCTGCCTGCCAGCACCTGTCATCGAGATGCAAATCCCCACGGTCGGGGAGATCCTCCTGTTGACCGGCCCGCTCTGGCTCCCAGTTCCGCTCTAGGTCCTGGCACCGATCAAGCAGCGCGAGGCGTAGCTCACTGGTCTACCAATGTCGATCGCCGAAGATCCCAGAGGGCCAGCGCAAGGGAGTTGTCTCGATCAAACAGGTTGAGGCACTGCGGCGATCCAGGAGATTCTCAAAGATGCAGCAGACTCCGCAGCTCACACGATGATTTCGGCCATTTCCATATGGAGGGCATCCTGGCTGCTCCTCCCGGGTCTGTCGACCTGAGGCTCAGCAGTCGAGGCAGGACCTCCCCTTCTACTGCCAGGCCCTGTTCACAGAGCAGATGGACAGTAAGCTGCATGGACTGAGACTCCTGCACTACCCTGAAAGCTCTAGGGCTACACGTCCTTAGTCCAGCCCATCATGGTTACCCCGAGACTGCGCCAACGTTGGTTCGGCATGTCGATGGACCTGGCAGTGGCTGTTCCCTGGCCCATTCCTGACCGACCAGATCTGCTCTCTCAGGATCACTGACATCTCCTACACCCCAACTGTATACGGTGTTCTACAAGGATAAAGTTCATCTGTGACCCCATCCAGCCTTTCTGCCAAAGGTGGTGTCTTCCTTCCATGTTAACCAGGACATCTTCCTCCCAGTGTTTTGTCCCAAGCCGCACACTACTGGGGAGGAAAGAAGGCTGCATGCCCTGGATGTTAGACATGCTCTGGCGTTTTATCTGGAGCATACCAAGCTCTTCTGCAGGTCGACCCAGCTCTTTGTTGCAACAGCAGACAGGATGAAGGGCCTTCCGGTGTCATTGCAGAGAATTTCCAACTGGATCACCTCATGCATCTGGACCTTTTACAAGCTGGCACAGGTCCCACTGCCGCCGATTGTGAGGGCCCACTCAACCAGAACTCAGGTGTCTTCAGTGGCCTTCCTGGCCCAGATTCCCATCCAGGACATTTGCAGAGATGCGACATGATCTTCAGTTCATACATTCACAGTACACTATGCCACCACTCAGCAAGCCAGAGACAATGCTGGGTTTGGCAGAGCTGTGTTGCAAACTACACGTCCGTGAATTCCTACCCGCCTCCATTGGTACCTCTTGGGAGTCATCTAATATGGAATGTACATGAGCAAGCATGCGAAGAAGAAAAGAAAGTTACCTTTTCCATAACTGGTATTCTTCGAGATGTGTTGCTCATGTCCATTCCATGACCCGCCCTCCTTCCCCACTGTTGGAGTTTCCAGCAAGAAGGAACTGCGGGTGGGGGGAACATGTGCGTACTGCTCCAGGGGGCGCCAGAGCAGGTCTCCATGGATACCACTGAGGGAAAATCTTCCGGCAACTGTGCATGTGGCGAACACACACACCTAATATGGTTTGGACATGAGCAACACATCTCAAAGAACATCAGTTATGAAACAGGTAGCTGTCTTATTCTGTTTGTGTTGGTCTATTGAGTAGTTTAGATCCTTGACGCTTAGGCTGGTGACACCGTGATTGCTCATTCCATTTCGACTAGTTACACTTCGAAAAATGTAAATGATCATATTAGTCAAGCAATATAGGCAGGACATAAAACAGCTTTCTGATGCCTTCAGTGTACAATTTGTTTTTACCTCTGGAATGTTATGAGCTAAATTCCTGATTGATATTCATTTAAGGATAGCATTTTAATATCCATTGCAATAGCTTTGGACAAAAGCAGTACAATAAATAATCCTGTGTTTTGTTTGAAAGCTAACAAATGTAAATTTCCTGCCAGATTTATGAAGCAGAGCTAGGGGAGAAAAAGAGGGCATAGGATAATCAAAACACTCGGAGAGTGTGTGTGTGTGTGTGTACACACTCAAACATGGCAAGAGTATTGCTATTTTGTTTTAACCATATGGATAGGAAACCCTGCAACTGTTTGTTTAGGACCTATTTCTGCAACATTTATATATGCTAAGGAGCACTTATGTGTATTCCTTTTATAAGTTTTATGGTCTGTTTCATTATGAAAATCAATTAAAAAGTGATCACAAAGGATCACTTAAGTGAGTAGTCCCAATTCTGTTTTGAAGAGCTCAATGTTGAAGCATGGTTCTTTCCTTGAAAAATTACTGCAAAAATGTTCTCTTGATCTTTCAGTGCCTTATTTTATCAAATTTGATAAGTTTGAGTAGGGAGATGGCTTCTACCCCTCTCTCCCAGACTGAAAGTGCTGCAGAAGCGAGAAAGCGAGATTGTGGGTCATTGGATTCTGAATTGTGGGTCATTGCCAGTAGTAGTAATTCTGCAGGGACACTTCAGCCTTCTGTTACCTTTGCCCAACCCTATTAAGTTGGGAGTTGCACAGGTGGAACTGAAGGCATAATTTGATCTTGTAATTAGAGCTTAGTTAACAAGTCTGATACAGAAGTTAGACTAGAATCCAGGTTAACTATATTAACAAAGTAACAAGTAGTATAAACTTACTTTTGTCACCAAAGTTGGGTGTGTTTCTTACTCTGCAGAGGCAACGTAATCCTGCTCTTTTTGGTAAGAGGGTATTGTTTGAACATCGTCATTTTTCTGAGTAAAAGTACAATTTTAGTATTTGTTTTGAAAACAAAATATGTAGCTTTTTACAGGCTGCAAAACCAGGGGCCTAAGCTAATTGATTGTCAGGCCTGGTCTACACTACAAAGCTAGATTGAGGTAAAGCAGCTTATGTTGACCTAACTCTGTCAGTGTCTATATTACAATGGTGCTCCCACTGATCTAGGTTGCCCACTACGTTGTCTTAATAACTCCACTTCCACCAGAGGTGTAGCGCTTAGGTCGGTGTAATTAGGGCGATGCAGTGTCCGTGTAGACACTCCGTTACTTATATCCCTGCTTGGCAGTCAGCCACCCTCTCCCTTGGCACTGATGTCCTGGCACCCGGCTGACAGCCCAACTCAGGCTTATAGCTGGAGCCCTCCCACGTCACCAGTGCTGACAGCCTGAGCTGACAGCAGGAGTCCCCCACCCTGGAGCTGACAGCCTCAGGGCTTACAGCTGGAACTCCCCCCCCCCCCCCCCAAGGACTGATAGCCCCAGCCATGAGCCCAGTGCTCGGCTCAATTTCACAAGGAGCCTACCAGCTGTGAAATTGACATTTTTGTCAGTTTTACAGCTGCAGTTATTTCACATTTGATCTCCAGCTCCAACTGTCACCCCGGGGGGTGGGGGGAGGGAAACTCCACTTGTGAGCCCTGTCTGGGGCTGAGAGCCAGAGCTGGAGACCAAATGTGAAATAATAGCACCCATGAAACTGATAAGATTGTCCAGTTTCACTGTTGATAGGCTTCATGCTCTGAAATTGAGCCCTGTGCCTGGCTCACAGCTTGGCAGTCAGCCCCAGGGGTGACACATACACACTCACTCTCCAAGTGTTTTGATTATTCTATGCCCTCTTTTTCTCCCCTAGCTCTGCTTCATAAATCTGGCATAAATGACAGCTTGGGCTGTCGGCTCTGGAAGTGTGGGGGGTGTCCTCCAGCTGTCAGCGCCCCACAATGCCTCACACAGTTAAGTAAGTGGAAGCGCTCCTAGTGGGGATGTGCATCACCGACAGAGGGGGTAGTGTGGACCTGAAGCACTGCAATAATTACTGTGGTGGCTGTAAGTCAACCTAACTTAGATTGACTTAATTTTGTAGTGTAGACAGGCTTCAGTTTGTAAGTAACCTGAGGCTGGAATCATACACCAGCACTTTGCCTCTAGTTTCATGATTGAGCTGCACAAATCCAGGAAGGTTGCTGTGGAATGTATGGCAGTATATGTTGGGTGCAAGCTTGTTTTTTGATACCAGGCACATTCCTCAAACTAAAGAGCTTATATTATAAATTTTTAAAACAAAATAAAGAATTGTTTTAAGTGTGAGATACAGTGCATTATTTTCCTTACCTTTTTGGTAGTGCATTTGCCTATTTTGTGTGTAATACAAGTACCAGATAATGCTTTGCTTCTCTACAGTGTGAAGAATTGCCTAAAAGACAAAAATGTTCAGAGTGATAGAGAAGGCAATATGTTGATTTAGTCATATAATTTCTGTCTAACTGAATGTTCTGTGTAATGTATTGTTTACACAGAATCTTCATCCACACAGAAGTTAGACAGGATAGGTAGCTTTGATATTCAGCCATATTTCTAACCGCAACTTTGCAATGATCTGTAGAGAAGAGAAGGATTGAAAACTGTAGGCAAGAAATGAACGCTGACAGACCTCTTTCTTGTTGCCCCTTAATAGTTACCTGTTTTGTGTTGTATTGTAAGCAGGGCTTGTGCAGTGATCTAGACAAAGCCTAACAAAGAGATTTCCTTGCTCACAGAAAGTTGACTAAAATAACTTACTAAGGATAAAAAGGCTGACCAGATAAATAATGCTGTGAAATCCTCAGTGTGTAATAGCTCCAGGAGGGTTGTAGACATCTAGGCTTTAAAAAGATTTAGTCCCTTGATCAGTTAGTATTGATTGGCTGTGCAGAATACACAGACCTTGCATTGGTAGTGCTGAAACACCTTGTGTAAAATGTTTTCAGATAATCTGGAGCTGGGTATATACTATATACTACTGAATTGTTTATCCCTTCAACAGAAGTCTGAGTTATGAACCCCAGAAAAGTTAAAGTTCTCTAATAGTTATTAAATAAAATTAAGATTTGTAGTAGTTGTTGTGTTTACTCTACACCCTAATTTACAATTGTTGAATATGCTGTCAGTTGACTGTTTTTTATCTGGCTAATCTTTCTTAAAGCCAAATGCAATATAGATAAACAAAATACAATATAACTATCTTGAGTTTCATTAATTCAGGGAATAAACTTGAAAAAAGTGCTCACTCTTTAGTTTGGCTATACATTTTCTCTAAAATTTAAATATAGAAACATGCTTATCAATATTTTCATTAACTCTGATTAGAAGGGACCACTCATCATAGGTGGTAAGTAACTTTGCTATTAGCCCAATAATCTTAAATTGAATATGCCGAATTGCATTGACCTCAGCTTTCAAATTTTACTTTAAACCAGATCTGTCAGTCACTGGTAGCAGGGCAGTGCTGTGCCCCCTGGAGTTCCCTCCATTTTCTTTGCCTCCCCAGTGCCAGAGGTCTGCTCTGCTGCAAAGCTTTTCAGAGGGAAATCCCAAACTTTAGTTCAAATTTCTGACTTAATGGTTTGGCTCAGTGACGTGTCCATCCAATTCCTAGCTGTGTCCCAGGGCTGTGTTTGCCATTTGGGAAGATTGTCCCGTCACCTCCTTCTTCTGAGGTGTTTGCAGAAGCCTGGCTGGAAAGGAGCCAGGCAGAATTAGAGTTGTCTGCTCCAGAGCAGGCAGCCTATCCTTCCAATCTCAATGAGGACTGTGAAGCCAAGAGGGCAGGGCGCCAGGTGGAAAATCGCACCTCAGTCCCTGTAGCCTGCACCTGCAGCCTCTGACTGTGGAGCTCAGACACCTCTTCCTGTACTGCCTCTCCTTGGGCACTTGATACAGCATGAACACTGATAATATCAGAAAGTGCAGTAAGGGGTCTTTGGGCCCAGCTCTTTTCCCCTGCTGCCACCTCTATAACCTGTGCCTCCCATCCCAGGTGATCCCTACTGATAGGCAATCTCTAGGAGAAACACAGACCCATCTGGCCCAGGTGGACCCTATACAATAGAAAGAATAGAGTCTATGAGGTGCCCATCCTACACCAACGTATCTTCCCTGGGAATTCGGTAGGGGAGGCACTATGTCCAGCCTCTTTGAAGGCACAGGAACACTAACACTTGAAATATTTTTGGAGCAATGTCTGAATCCAATTTTGCTCCCCCGACTCCAAAGCAGGATCTTGGGAACAAACTTCCAAAGGAGAAATAAATAAAATCAGCATGTTTTCCCCTGCTCACTTTCAGAGAATGCAGCAAGAGAGAAAATACTCGGCTTCTGGTTTTCCTGCTTACCTTCTTGGAGCGCAGTATAGCAGATTAATGCAGAAAGCCCCAAGGCAAATATTTTGTGCTGGTTCCTTCGGGTATGTATGCCCACACAAAGAAAAAATAGGGAATTCTTCCTTCTTAGGGGAAGAAAGGCAGTTGTCTGTACTGGAGGTAGGAGATCTATATAATAAGATTCCAGGATAGTCACTCTGAAGCCTATTATGTGCAAGTGTGAAGCGATGGAACAGCTCCAAAAGCATGGTTGAGGGCTCTTTTTGTTCAGAATATCACAGCGTTGAATCATCACTGGATTTCGCGGGCTGTTACTGTCCAGTTTTTAAGTTCTTAGCTATTTTGACTTACTGCAACTGTACATCACACAGGTATAATTCTGTAAGGCAAGTGTTTATGCTCTCTAGATCATTGTTATATTAGAAGTAACTCAGCCAATGATGATCATTCCTCTGTAGCTGATTTTCATGCAACAATGTCATTAGTTGTGTGAGGGAGACTGCACAGATTGTAGATTACTTGACCGATCTGCCACATCCATGTGCTCAGCTGCCACCTGCACAACACAATTTCCTTGCACAACCCGACTATATACACATCAACCCAGCCACTCCTACAACAACACAAGCAGCATGCACAGTAACCCCAAACACATACAGCCCCTTACCACAGCACACTCCCTCTTTGCCACCTGCACAGATTGACACAACTATCTCAGTACACCCCTTCCTACCCACAAATGAGCACAATCCAGCAACACAGTTAGCACACACAATAACACCAGACATCACTCTGAAGCCTATACTGTCTGTTGAGTTAGCATGAAATGATGGAAACAGCCACAAGCATGTTTGAGAGATCTTTGTTTAGAATTTCACTGGGTTTAGTCATCAGTGGTATTTGTGGTCTGTTACCATTCAGTTTTTAAGTTCTCAGCCATTTTGACTTTATGAATTACACTCATGCAACAGCATAGGCGTGTGTGTGTGTGTGTGTGTGTATTTGCGCGCTCACACAATACTAAAACAAAAAAATAAAGAGGATAGGCTCTTTCAGGTTGATTGAAACTAAGTTTGGGAGGTCTGCAGCTGCCTTAGATAAGCTAATAGCTATTTATCCCTCCTTGTGCTTCCTGGGAAGATACCATAATAGAAGAATGGGGATTTCTTGCCATACTTAAAGCTCAGTATTGGCTTGTTTTCCCCAGTTACCACTGCGGATTGCTATGCCCCATCTAGTGGCCTGTTGTCCCCAGCTATCACTTTGGGTCTCTTCCTGGATTGTGGTGGTAGTAATAATGGGTTTAAGGAAAATAGAAATTCACTCCTGGAAAATTCTGCTGACCAGGATTCTGAATAGAGAACACAAGCTGGAATGCATAGTGATGGGGTTCCTGGAGTATCTTGGACTTACGGTAAATACGTGCATATGATGCCAGGGAAGTCAAACGTAGGCCTAGGATTTGTCTTCAGTGTATTAGTTCAAGGGCTGGTTACACCTCGCATTGGACCTTTCAGTGTCTCTACTTCACAAAGGAGGTCTGCTGTTCCAAAAACCAATCTTCCATCCAGCACCTGACAGGTTCAAAATAAGATACTTGGATGAAGTGATTATCACTCTAATGGAGTCAAAAAAGAAGTCAACAAATAGAACTAATTCTATTGGCTGAAGCAAGGTCCAAGGTTCAGCTAACACATTAAACAAATAAAGTATTTAATTCCTTTAATTCCTCCAGGAAAGCTCTAATGTAAGTGTATGAGATTGTACAAAAGTTGCTTTTCTTGAACGTGCCGAGAACATTATACTACAGTGACTTGACCTTTTTGCTTGGACAAATCTCAACATTGAATGCTTTCATGGGGCAACTACCCTGATTCCATCCCCACAAGGTTATAGAGCTTGGAACCTCATTCTTGCCCCTTCAGCACAATCCCAATGACACCTGCTACAGCGGTTTAATACTTATTATCCATGGAAGTACACTCTGGTAAAGTTTTCTGATTTGGAAATAGTAGTTATGAAGTTGGGAGTTTTCTCAGATGAAACCTGGTATTGTACATCTAATTCAGACAAGTACTCCTCAGAACTGTTATACCATGTGTTTCCAAAGTAAATTTAAGAAATATTCTTTTTGTCAAACACAAAAATCCGATCTACAAGAGAACTGACAATGTTGGAGCAGAGAAGTCATGGCTCTTATAAAGAGGTCAGCTAAGTGGCCACATGGCCATCAATACGTACATTTACCAAATGCTACGTTAGTTATCCAGTCTTCAGCCAATGCCTTTTTTTCAGTATAAGTCTTTTCTATGCCTCAGCACTATGGAAAGATTGAGGATCTATATTTCGCCTTGTTTTATATGTCTAAAAGATGATCCCGCTTCCTACCTTGGAGATAGACTGCGTGAAAATCCTACTGTAGCAGATCAGTGAACCTTGCGTAAGAAGAATAGGTAAATTTATCTATGCTTACCTCAAAATTTCCTTTCTTCTTTGAGTGTCCTCTGCATATTCCCACTGTTGGGATATGTTCCGCATGGTGCCATTGAACGGTGCAGCCTTCTCCTAGTAATGCCTATTAGGGCTCTCACACGCACCCCACGTCCTTTCCTTCAGCATTCAAGCACATTCTGAGGGCAGGACTATGAAAGGGGGCCCAGCAGCAGTTGCTGCCTCAGTTCCTTCAAACTGCTGACCACAAATGGATGTGAACCGCCTTTGGATTCAAGAACCTCAGCAAGTTAGATAAGTCCCTTACTCTTTTAATAGTTAATTGTTAATAGAGTTAGTGTTGAGTTTTACCATTAGTAAATTAGCGATGGCGGATCTGAAGATCAAGAAACACTGATTTAAGACAGTGTCATGTCACAGTTTTCCGAGCATCAGGTGCGGTGATGGGCGGTGTTTGCTGGTGGGATTGTCTAGTGGTTAGGGCACTAGGTCTGCACTTCCCTTTCCTCTGTCTCTCTTGGACACTGTCCTGCCCCAGGGTGGTCTGCTGTTTCGTGGGTGTTGAATCAACCCTCCAATTAGGTTACCAATTAGCTTTATTCCTAGGGGGTAACAGAATCTCAAGGAAGATATTGGCTCTTCTGCCCTCACACTGGGGCTACGGGAGGAGGAAGTACGAACTTTCATCCGTCTATTGACACCTGCAGGTCTCAAGTCCCAGTTGTGGAGTTTAAAAATTCTTTACCCTCCCCTTGCTTCTCCACAGGTGCAAGGGGTCTGGAAATGGGGTGGGGGAGGTCGTGTTCTTTTGTAATGGGTGGTTTGTAGGGGAGCCCAGGCCCTCCCACTCCACCAGGCTCCGGCCCAGGGCCCTGGAAGAGGCAACACTGTCTAGCACCTAGGCACGCTTAAGGCTGCCTCCCTGGGCTACTTCCTATGACTCTCTCCCCTGCTAAAGTCTTCCAGTGCGGCACAAAGTAGTAAAGAAAATGAGTAATTGAACCTTCAGCCCCTCTGGGCTCAGCAGGCAAGCTCTTCCTCTCTTCCTCTGTTTCTACAGCACCCTTCTCCAGGAGCTCTCAGGCTAGGTCTCTCTCCTTGTCCTATCAGCCCCTTTCTGAGCTGTTTGGCTCCCTTTTAAGCTCCACCTCCAGCTGGAAAATGCTCTGCAGGTGGGGATGGATGGTGTCACCTGGACCCAGAGTTGCTCTTTAACCCCTGCAGTTCCAGTGTGGGCTTTATACACCTCACACAGATGCCCATGCTTAGCACCTAAAATTCTTAGTAGAGAAGCACTCCCCTTTCTGTTGCACTATCTGCTGGACTCCAGACCTCCTCCTGCAAGAAGTCTCATCACTTAAAATCTCCCGATGCAAGGTTTCTGAGGCTTCTGAAAAGGGAGATAAAGTCCTGAATTGGCTCTGGGACATTCTGGTTCCTGGAAGACTTCTGGTTCCAAACTGTTGGCCTTGGCACTGAGCTCTGGATCCAAAAAGACTGAGTATTCAGTAGCAAAAGCCTTGGGCCCAGTTCCCAGAAGGTACTGATGATAAGTGAAACAAGCATGGGCAACACAGTCTATGCCTGAGGCCTCTGTGGAACTGGGATTTTCAGTCCCAAGAAAAAAGAAGGCAAAGACAACATCTTTTGGTGCTTAGGATCGTTTCCCATTCCGGTGACCCATCGGATCCTTTGGTTTGTGAACATGAAGATCAGAGATCTTTTTTAAAAAAAAAAAAAAAAAAAAAAAAAACCCAAATAAAAAAAATCCCTCCCCAGAAACTACCAGTGGATCATCCACTCTGGGAGGCTCATGAGAAATAGGCAGATCTGAGTATTCTGTTGCCACAGATACCATGTAATGTGGTTATGCACAGGTACATGCGGAACCACATCCCTCGAATCCTCTCAGTACTTCACCAAGACCAGAAAAAAGATGATTGGATAAGGATCCGTCACAATGTTCTCTTCCTTGCAAAAGAAACATGAAGCTGATTTCTCACCATCAGTCCTTGGTCACGTTATTTCCACCTCTTCAGGACCCTTAGGAGAACTCTATCTCCTCGTTGCTGTTGTGGATCCATACCTCAGCGGTATCCCCAGTTATTTCCTTGTCAGATCCCAGCTCAGATCTGCATTCAGAGGAGGAGTTGGATCCACCCATTTATCCAGAGCCTCAACTTCCTCAGGGCTTTTCTTTTGAGATGGGCTGTTCTAAATACATGTATCCTCCTAACTGACATTATCTAGGAAAGTTGGCAGGAGTAGCCAAACTGGCCAACTCCAGGGTTTCCATATCAAGTCCTTCAAAAGCTACAACCTGTGTTCTGCATTGATGCAGGGATGTTTCTGTGGATCTGGGGCACTCAGATTCCCATGCCAGCAGACATGATACCAAAAGAGGAGTCCCTTGTGCTGATACAAGACATCTTGCATCAGGACCAGGAATCCATAGGTTGCTCCTCTCTCAATTAAAATGTGGATGCCATACTGAGGATTGCATCCAATTACACAAGTTACTCATCAGAATAGTTTCTACTTTAAAACTACCTTCTGTTTCACTGGTGAAAACTCCTCATTCTATCTCTGGCATCCTTGGAAATACCTCAACATTTCTTGGCCAGTTCTGGAAGGTCTCTGGAAGCCAGAAAAATCTGAGGGACTAATCCATCTTCCTGTCAACCAATGGCTAAAAAGTTTGATAAGCTTTATCAGATTCCATATGAGGAGTCTTCTTGCGTCCACATACTTCCTCCCTCTAATTTTCTAATAGTGGTTGTAACAATGCATCGACCAAGAATGGAATATTCGTTCCACTCCCAGTGACAAGGGTGCGAGGGGGAATTCGATTTTTTGGGAGGAAAATTAATTTCTTCATCTTCTTTAAATGTGAGAATAGCTAATTACCTAGCCTTCAAGGCATTTCACCTGTGGGACAAGATTTCACTTTTTACCAAGAATCTCCTGATGAACATGGCTTACTGATTAATGCCCTTATTAAGGAGATTGTAACACGATGGCTCTCCAGCCCAAGGGGCAATAAAACATTGTTTATAAAACATTCAGTTAGCAAATATTGGGAGGATGAAGGGGTGATCACTAGCAGCCAGCATGGATTTACCAAAAACAAATCATGCCAAACCAGCTTGATTTCCTTCTTTGACAAGGCAACTGGTTTGGTGGATAGGGGGAATGCAGTGGACATAATATACTTGGACTTTAGCAAGGCTTTTGACACATCCCACGTGATATTCTCGTAAATAAGCTGGAGAAATGCGGGCTCAGTAGAACTACCATAACTGGTTAAACAACCGCAAACAAAAAGTAACTGTTAATAGAATGATGTCGAATTGGAGAGAGGTCTCAAGTGGAGTTCCACAGGGATCTGTTCTGAGTCAGGTGTTAACATCTTTACTAATGACCTGGATGAAGAAATAGATCAAATTTGCAGATGACACAAAGCTGGGGGATAGAGGGAGATTGCAAACAATTTAGAGGATAGAACTAAAATTCAGAGGGATCTTGATAAATTGGAGAACTGGGCTATAGACAACAAAATGAAATTCAATAAAGACAAATGTAAGATGCTGCACTTAGGGAAGAAAACCAAATACACAAATACAGAATAGGGGAAAACTGGCTTGTCGGCAGCACTGCCGAGAAGAATCTGGGAGTTGTGGTGGATTACAACCTCAACATGAGTCAGCAATGCGATGCTGTTGCAAAAAAAGGCAAATGCAGTTTTGGATTGCATTAATAGAGGCATAGTGTGCAAGTCATGAGAGGTGATAGTACCTATTTACTCAGCGCTGGTTTATGCCTTAGCTGGATTACTCTGTCCAATTTTGGTCATTGCTGTATAAAAAGAATGTAGAGAATCTGGAAAGGATTCAGAGACTAGCAACAAAGACGATCAAAGGGATGGAATGCAAACTATATGAGCAAAGGCTGGGAGGAACTGGGTATGTTTAGTTTGGAAAAGAGGAGATTAAGGGGGGACATAATAGTGGTCTTTGGATACTTGAAAGGCTGCCTTAAAAAATGGAGAAAAGTTGTTCTGTCTTGCCGCAGATGGTGGGACAAGAGGCAGTGGGTTCAGACTACAGCATAGCAGTGTGAGATTAAATGTCAGGAAAAAACTTCCTAACGTAAGAACAGTAGGACAATAGAACAAACTGCCTTGGGAAGTTGTGGAAGGTCCTTCACTGGAGGTTTTCAAAAAGAGGCCGGATAGCAACCTGTCTTGGATGGTTTAGAGTAGTAGCTCTCAACCTTTTTAGACTAATGTACCCCTTTCAAGAATCTGATTTGTATTGCATACCTTCAAATTACACCTCACTTAAAAACTACTTGCAAACAAAATCAGACCTAAAAATACAAAAGTGCCATAGCACAGTTGCTCGATTGCTCACTTTCTCATTTTTACCATATAATTATAAAATCAATTGGAATATAAATATTGTATTTACATTTCAGTGTACAGTATATAGAGTAGTATAAATGAGTCATATGACATTTTGGTTTATACTGACTTTGCTAGTGCTTTTTATGTAGCCTGTTGTAAAACTAGGCAAATATCTATATAAGTTGATGTACCCCCTGGAAGACCTCTGCATACCCTCGGAGATACGCATACCCGTGCTTGAGAACCACTGGTTTAGACTGATGACCCTTATGGCCCCTTCTTACCCTGTGGTTCTATGATTCTAACCCTGATTACAGGACAAGCTACACTTGGGTTCAGTCAGATGATCCCAGTATAAAAAGAGCAGTAAACTGCAGCTAGGGTCTGTAGACACTGAAGGGAGCAAGAAGCTCCTGCAGGATCCTGAATTAACCGGGAGGGAAGGCTGAAGAATCAGGAGAGAGTTCTCCAAGTGCAGAGGCCTCGGAGAGACCTTGTCCAAGCAGGGGAGAGACTGTCAAGATTAGCTGGGATGAATAGCTAGACTCTGAATTTGTGTTTTGTGAAATTTTGGGTTAATCAAGAATGAGAGACTGAACTACTTGGGCCTAGAGGGCCAGAGTATGTATCAGAGGACTAATTAAATGGGACCCCTTGTGGAAATTGTTTGAACCACCTTTGAACCATGACTTCCTAGAGGGCCCTGAAGAGGGATGCTGCAGAGTGACCTCTGACTTGCAATATTATAGAGGGCAGAATGTTGCTAAGCACATGCTGAGAGCACCTTAGATGTGTCTGATGCATCTTCAAGATAGATAGCTGCAGAGATAAGTCTCAGAAGACAAGCGTGGTTATGCTCCTTCTCCCTTCCCCCCAAAACAAGGTCAAAGACTGAAGACCTTCTGTTTTGAAGGGGATGGACTTCTTAGTTCTAAAATGGATGAAGTCTTAGAGAAAATGAGACACGAGAAACAGGTAGATCTTTAGGTCTATTACAGCCTTTTAAGAGGAGAATTCTTATACCAGCCTTTAGCTATCAATGGCAATATTGTCCACCTTATTCTTTAGCTTCGGATTTCAACAAAGGCAGAGAACACTACTGGCAGCAACGTCAACATCAATCCACTGCTGTTCAGCAACAATGCCCCTTTACATCCAAGATAAGACAAAAGAATTCATCTTCCACTACTTCTTTACCAGCAGTTAGGCCTCAGGTTTGTTGTGACGTTTGAGAGTAACAAACCAACTTTGAATTCTGTTTCTCTAACTATTGGAGATCGTTTTTACCCTGTTTACAGAGAGTGGCAAAAGATCACCACGTACAGATGGATTTTTGGCACTATAAAAGATTGAGTTTGAAACCCTCCCTCCAAACTGACCTCCTCGTTCCACCCTATTCAGGGTCCCCCTCTCACGTGTCTGTGTTAAGAATGGAAAGCAATTATCTATCTACTTGAGGAGAGAGCAGTAGAAGAGGAGGTTCCAGAAAAACTCAGAAATTGGGGTTTCTCCTCCTGCTGTTTCCTAATTTCAAAGAAAGATGAAGGTCTTTGTCCAGTCCTACATATGAGGAAGCTGTACATCTGGAAGTTTTGCTTCAAATGTAAATCCTAGGATCCATTAACCCTCCCTTTCCTATCTAAATTGACTTGCACATCTCAGTCTGAAGGAAACTTACTTTCATATTTTGATAAGATCATCACACAGGAAGTATCTTTGTGTAACCATAGGGTAGGACCATTTCTGATACATGGTCCTCCCCTTTGGCCTCACTGCTATGCATCAAGTCTTTACAGAATGTCTATCCACAGTGGCAGCTTTTCTTAGAAGACCAGCGATCTTTTTCTTTCTGTATTTTGATGGTTATTTGAGTAATAAGGTCCACAGGGTCTAGTCTACCCTGGAGAAAAATGGATCATCAAGAATACAACTATCCAGTTGATACCCAAAGATTCAACTTTAGTTAGTTAGGGGAAATTATCCCATGCTCTGCAGTAGGAGAAATTTATTTTTTCCTTTATAAATTGTGTTAGCTAACTTTAATGTAGGCAAACAAAGTGGAATTAATCTTGCTGTGAAAGTTTTCTTGAGTGAGGGGAACTTCAGGGAATGGACTTTCCCCTGTTGTTCGTGCATGCCAGCCCTGATTCGGTCACAAACTGCAAGCAGATTTAAGTACCCATTGTAATGGATCTGTGGATCTTACTTCTCAAAGAAAGGAAACTTTCAGCTAAACAAATTTTCCTATTGTGCTACAAATTAAGAATTAGAAATTCAAACTTTCAAAGCAGAATCTGGCATATCCTTTGACAATACACAGTTTTTACAATACCACTGAGATTTAATCAGTATTTAATTAGTGAATTTGTTCGGCTACTCTGGCTTTATTCTCCCCCCCCCCCCACTTACGTGAAGGGATGTAACTGGGATTTTTGTAGCTGATATGTGGGTTTTTCTGTTATTTCTCTTGTTACAAAAATATCTTTTAATTTGGATTGTTTCATGTTAGCGTAGTCTGGAAAATTGATTCGTAGTTCTTAGCATGGGGTTATTTTCTTGAAAACCATGAACCGGAAAAGAATCAATACAGGGCTTTGAAAATGGTAGATTTTTGCAGTGCCCCGGTACGATTGATTACAGCTGCTTTTGTAAGGCTTTAAAAAGAACAATCTGTATTAAAAACATCATTCTTTGGTATGAGCTTCAGCAGTTCCAAATAGGTTTCCATGGGGGCTGCCCTGTAATTTGACCACTCCAAGGGATTGTAGTAATCGCCAGTGGAGCAGGGCGGTGAGGCTGAGGAAAGGCTATTAGGTGGGGAGTTATTGGCATGCATGCCAAAGAGGTTACCCTGGCAGCTTTAATCATTCAGACATATTCTCTAGAACAGTAAGGAAATATAAGTGTTATTCTGAATGATATAAAAAGGATCAGCAAAGCCAGAGGAGGGTAGCAAAATTGATGCACATTACATTCAAAACCACTAACTGAAGGCAGGTATGTGCATTTGAATTATATATAGAAAATTGCCTGCCCCTCTCACTGGTCTCAGGTGGGCACTTTGGTACTATAAAGAGATGTTAGCATCTTCATTCAGTACTTTAAAAGGTATTAAATTAGTGTCTGGGTCACATCTACACCTTCGATTTTTCCTGTGTGCACAAGGGCTAATCTGTATTTTAAAATCTGATTAACATTTTTGATATGTGACAACAATTTGCATGGTGTGTTTCATTCTATTTTGGGGTGAAACTCATCAGTGCTTTTTGGAAAACGTGCAGAAAATTGCTATGCTAAGTGAGGCAAATCAATCTGACGCATATTGTTCAGCAACTTGTCCTTTAAAATTTCAAACTGGAGTAACACTTTGGAAACTGAATTACAGTTAATCTCTGTAAAGTAGCTTCCCTGTTCTAGCTTCTTCAGAGAGGACTGCTCATACTCCAGCCTTGTCAAAGGCACAGTTGAAGAATAAACTTTTCTCAACACTGATTGATGATGGTTTGAATGAAAGTACTGCAGGGGCTCTGAGCATTTTAATTCAAGGATTGTCAGGGAAACTTAATGTTAACGTTATGCTTTTACATGGAATGCTATAATTGTTGTGTTGTATGCTTGGCTGAAAAGCAACCTTAGAGTTTGCAAGGTAAAGGAGACAGCTAAGCTATAGTACTCAATTCTAGGCTGTTTGTGATTTAAAAAAAATCCTGTCAGTGCAGAATCTCTAGAAGTATGAAGAAATGTATTAACATGTATTTTACATCAACAGCTCAACAATGTGATCTATTTCAGTTAACATATTGCATTGCTGTTTCCCTCTAGCACACACAGGTAATTTTTATTTTGGGTAGGAATGCTAATTGATCTTAACCTATGGGTCTACATACCTAGCTAATAAGGGGAAAAGTGACACCCCCTCCCCCCACCCAAGCAAACCAGTTAATTTCTGCCTCTTTAGCTGTTGCAGGCTTTTCAAGATTTCCCATCACAGAACGTTGAAAAACTTGTAATTGTTTCCAATAATAATAATAAAATTTAAAAAAAAATTCTGAATCCTATAATCCAATCAGTTTTTATTTGCCTAGTTGTGTAGGTAGGCTGTGGGACTTTTTCCTAGAGGTTCCCCAGCTGGAAGATGCGCCTCTTTCCCTGAGGTGCAACAGCATTTTGTAATGGGTAATAATGGCAGACAAGTACCGAAAAAACTGGGAAGGCAAAGGTTTGCTTCTCTTGCAAATTCCACATAATTGAATGTGTGTACGGAGCATCTTCTGCAACACATAGCCAGATCCATATACAGGGTCTCAGGCCAGCCAGTCAATGATTGTCAGCTAGGCAAACACCAAATTGGGCACAGAGACCAGAAAGGTTATTCAATAGCTGATCAAATTTGCCTAGCTTCAGCAACTGCCAGAAGAGAACAAACATGAGAACAGCCATCAACCCATGTATAATCTGTTACAGAGAATTAAGTTCACTTTATTCCTGAATGAGAGCATCCCTTGGGGGTTTAACATGCTTTTATCTTTAGGTGCATTGATTTCACATCTTTAGCTGATTTGCCTAAATTTCCTGAGTATTCCCATAGAGTCATGGTCTTCGAGAAGGATACTGTCTGTTCTTGAAGTCTTAGTGATGACAAATCCCATTGCTAGAATCTGTGCAGGAGAACAGAAAAACTTGTCCATTCTTACCTGATTGCTTTCTTCCTTCTAATAGGAAGGCCCTAGGATCTCGTCCATCCTGGGCAAATTGATTTTAGAACAAGAGATCAGATTCCTCAACCGAAGTAAAGCCTGTTTGCATTCTCTTCAGCAACTTAGGCTATGTCTACACTTGCAGAGTTTTTGCTCTGTCAGTTTCACCGGTGATAGGGAAAAGAAAAGTACTGGTTTCTGTTCTCACTTACTTCCACAGGCATCAGAGCGTGTTTACATTTGCAGCACTTCCATTGCTGATGAGAGCAGCGCACTGAAGGCAGCTATCCCACAGTGCAGCTCTCTCTATTTTGACGATAGGTCTTGTGGGAAGGGGAGTGTGTGTGATTGCGGGGCATGTTGGGTCCCTGTCCAGCCTCCTCTCCCCAAACACTGATCAGCTCTAGTAGCTCAGCATTGCTCCAAACAGGGGATCGTTTGCTCCGTGGAGCAGGGGTCAGATAAGTGAGCACCTGCCAAGAAAACAGGAAGGGGAGTTTCAAAGTTCTGGGGGATTTACAGGGGGAGGGGTGGATGTCTGTTTACCTGGCATCAGAGCAGCAGAGCTGCTGGCCAGAGCGGTCACCTAGGCACAGTGGAATATCTTCCGGAGGCTAAAAGCTCTGTAAACAGAAAGAATGTGTCTTCACTTGCACATCACCGCAAAACCATTACCGGTAAGAGCTGTAAGCCTCTCGTGGAGGTGGTTTTCTTTTTGCGGTGAAACTTCCAAGTTTTACCACAAAAAGTCATTGGCAAGTGTAACGAGGAGTCCGGTGGCACCTTAAAGACTAACAGATTTATTTGGGCATAAGCTTTCATGAGTAAAAAACCCACTTCTTCAGATAGATGGAGTGAAAATTACAGATACAGGCATAAATATATATTGGCACATGAAGAGAAGGGAATTACCTTAAAAGCAAGTGTAGACGCTCCCACAGTTTTTGCGCAAAAAAAGGACTTTTTCAGCTTTAAATGGCAAGTGTAGACATGCCTTTTAAATCTAAGTGACACACAGCTTCCCTTCTAGCTGTTTTGGTTCCTTGCTATGGTGGAACACAGTAGCTTTAACAATGGAAGTTACCTCATACTGGGCAGATTGTTAGTGGTTGGAGGAGGTGCCCCTTTCTGTCTTTGATGCAGATCTAGTTCTGCTCCTAAAACTGCAAACAGGTCAAAAACCTACTTTCAGGATCTGTGAACTTTCATATGAGGAGCAATTGTCATATAAGCATGGATAAATATTATCTCTTTAAGTCCTGTCATTATATAAGGTACTATACAGTACTTATACATTATGGGGAGATTTTCAAAGGCACAAAGAACAGTGAGGTGCCCTAATGCCCTTTCTGCCTTTGAAAAATTTCACCTTAAGTGCCCAAGATGCTTTTGTTGCTCTCTTTTTAATTTGAGCCATCAGATTGAAGAAACTTTGGTGCAGTCATGTTTTTGTTCTGTATTAATTCTGCCTTTATCAACTATACTTCTAGTTACTAAAAACAATCTGGCAACTGGTTCTATTGTTTTTTCTATATATTTCATAAAAATAAAACAGAGATACCGTGTGTAAACGGGTGTGATCATTCAGACTGGATTTAGAGATTTGGTCCAGTTTTTATATTTCCTATCTGACTCCTACATCTTTAAGTCTTTTCCTTTTACCACCTGGAGTGGAACTGACTTTCAGTAATTCTGTTTATTTTGGGCTCCAGGGTTTTTTTTCAGCAGCCAGAGACAGTCATACTGTTTCTTTATCTGCAGTGAGAGATTCAGGGCTCAAAGCTATAGTTTTTATGCAGCATCAGAAAGTTCTATATTAGAAACAATGAGCGTGAATAATCTTTCTGGCATATTTTCTAGACAATATAGTAACTCTGGACGAGAGAGCCAAACCAGCCTTTAGTCCAAAATACTTTTCGGCACCAAGGCTGCGTGCTCATTGCCACGGGCAAATACCACAGTTACAGTTCTAGGGCTGATGGACATACAAATGCTGAGTTATTATTGTTTCATTGCTTACATAAGGAAAAGCTGCAAATGGCATCCATTTTAAAGCACTTTTAAAATAAGCTCTTTACTCTAAGTCAAAACTTCTTGTCTAATCAGAAGAACTGAGGGGCAGCCTAATAAATTCAGTACTAGTTCGTATCACAGGACAGTGTTTCAACTTTTTGCACAGAGATATGTAATAGTGCTGGCACAGAAAATTAATCTGGCATTGAGAAGTTTTATTAGGCTATTTATAACGCATTTATTAGGTAAAACTGGTGGATAATAACTGCAGCAGGGGTACAGTAAGTGCAGGTGCAAGCTTCTATATGATATGGGCAAATGTCTGTTACTGTAAGACCTGTACCTGTCAAATCTTTGGCTCACTGCTATGAAAAGTATATCTTACTATGACCACAATTCTGCAGACTGTTTGTTCCCCAGAGCAGCCTTATTGTAACTATTCCAGTGCTTGCCCAGTTATGTAGGGAGGGCGAACAGCATGACCAAGGGGAAAAAAGTGGAATCTCCATATGAAGTACTTAAATACCTTGTTTACCTTATTAGTAAAATATTGCAATAAAAAACCAAAGATGCTTCCCTCCTCCCCCCCCCCCCAGTCAGGATCAAAACCCCATTGTGCTAAGCACAGTGCAATACATTCCAAGATGTCCCTGTCTTAAGGAACTTAATCTGTCAATACTTTATGTTCAAGTGGTACTACAGAATGTTTGGAAGATGAAGAAATGAATTCTAATTAGATTTTTGAGGGCTATTCATCCCCTTTAGAAGAGACGTTTTTCAGACAGTTGTCCTGGGCCTTTGTTGCCTCTGCTCTACAATGAGGAGGGGAGTGAATGCTCAATAAATTTCACTGTGTCTGGGGCAAAGATCTTAGGAGAAGATTATTTTCTGTAGTATTCCTCTCCCTTATGCCTGAGCCAGCTACAGTGCCGTCAACATTTCAAGGAAATAAAGGCATCTATATGGATAGGACAAAGTTACTTTTAACGGACAGCGCCTCATTAATGGTTCAAAATCATGCATTTGATACAAATGCAAGATATAATCATTTGCCTAAAGAAAATGCTTCTTTCTAATCAAAAGCTGCTTTGTAATGACTCATTGGATATGGATTGTGGAACTTTAGGCATTAAGGGAAGCTCCTTAAAGTGCAGGGACAGTTTTTCTGTAATGACCTTCTTTTTCAGATGAGCATGTTCCCTGCATCTCTCCCAAATACCAGAAAATGTACACTACCTAAGTTTCAATTGGTTTCACAAAATAACTTATTGTATACAAGCGTGTAGAGGACAGACCCCGAGGGCCTAAAGTCTGTCGTCATTTTTCTTTTTCTCACACACAATGACATATTTCTAACTGTACTATGACTACCATGCCTGCATCTTTCTAGTGTGTGTGACTTGGAAACTGTGACATAATATCACTTCTTCAAGCTGTTTTGACCATGGTCATATGGGATTACATATAAAACACTTCAATCTGCAAAGAGGAGCAACAATATCATTAATTAATGTTGCTGCAAACTTCAAATTCTATATCCCAAAGTTATACCAAAAAAGAACAGAAATTTGAGTGCATCTGTAAATAGTTTTTCCCACTATGTGTCATACTTGTTCATTGCCATAGCACTCAAAGTCCAACGTGCTTTAAATGTTCTAAGACACTAGTAGTCAAATAGAGCTGTTGCCTACCTCCAATACATGGGGAAAACTGTCTGCAACACCAGTATTGTAGAAGTGAATGTCTATTAGGATAAGTAGGAAACGTTTTTCATTTCTAATGACTCTTTATCTTCCTTTCATCTTCCTTCTATTGCTTTGAAGAGCTTTTTTTCAAACTTTACAGCCCTAATTTTAATAAGTGTTCTACAAGAGAAACAATGAACTAGAAAACCCTCTTTTTACTTTCTCTTCTTTGTACAGGAGACAGGGAGAGGATTTTTATCAAATACTTATCTGCCACAATCTGATTCCAATAAAATAAAATAATTTATTTTTATGTTTCTATTTATTCCAATAAAATTTTTATGATTTATAATGAACTAACAACTTTCAGATTTACAAACTCAACGTATTTGGAACAGAAGTATCTAGTACAGTGGTGGGCAACCTGTAGCCCGCTGGCCCCATGCAGCCCATCAGGGTAATCCACTCGTGGGCTGCGAGATAGTTAATTTGTTTACATCCACGGTCCGCAGTTCCCATTGGCCGGGAACAGCGAACTGCGTCCACTGGGAGCTGCGGGCGGCTGTCCCTTTGGACTGTCGATGTAAACAAATGTCTCATGGCTGCAGGTTGCTCACCACTGATCTAGTACATAGATTGTTAATCACTAGTTTTAGATGTGTTCCAGGTAATTCAATAACCAAACTGGGCTCCAATGATCATTGGCTTGTAATATGTTTAATTATTTAGGCCACGGGGTTTTGTAACATATATCCTTGGAATATAAACGTAAGTGGGGGTAACAACTGATGGATGAAATCACAATCGGGGTTTAATAAGCATTTTCTGTGGCTTCAGGGCTAGATTAAAGACCTGATAAAAGGAACATCCTTGCCAAGTATAGTTGCCAAGTATATTTAATAGTTCTGGAAATGTTGTTGCATATAAGTGACATGTCTATTGTGTAGCCTGGGATCAATGTAGGGTGCAAAGTGCACCTGTCACAAATAAGTGTCATGGACCCACAGGATCTGGGCTATGCCTCAGCTTTTAAACAGTCCCTTGGAACAGCTCTTTCAGTGTGGCAGGATTCCAAGGAGTCCCACTTCTCCTTCAGGGTAGGACTTGTAGCCTTATTGCTTCTTAGACTGGAGTCTCTGGATCAGCCGGCTTCACTCTGAGCTCTACTCAGCAAGCCCAGTTGAGACAGACTCCTGGCAGAGACTTGCAGGCTCTTCAAGGACTAATGCATCCAAGCAAGTGTTTGGAGTGAGACCCAAACAGTGCTTTCAAAACAGTAGGATTTATTAGTCAGCTGGAATACACAGCATTGGAAGTCCTTAGGTTAGCATTGAGAAAGAAAGGTTAAAGCATAGCCCATTCTGGTTAAGCCAGAGCAAACCACCAGCCAAGTTGTAGGGCAGTGGTTCTCAAACTTTTTTTCCGCGGACCTCTTGAAAATTGCTGAGGGTTTCAACGGACCACTTAATGATCTTTCCAAATGTTGTCTGTACCGTTAGCTAACCATTGTAAAGCGTTTTGGATAAAAGTGCTATATTAAAAAAAATCCTTAATAATTCAGGTTTTTGTGCTCTCTTGCCCCCGCTGCGGCAGCCCTCAAGCTGGGACTGGGAAGGTGGGGGGGAGCCTCTGCCTCTCTGTCCTCCACCGCAGCACCCCCCAACCTGGGGCTGGGAAAGACTGGGTGGTCTCCCCTGCCACAGCAGCCACAGAGCTGAGGCTGGGAAGGAGGGCTGTCTCCCCCTCAGCCGCAGCCCTGGAGCTGGGGAAAGTCGTCTCTTTCTCTGGCCACTGCAGCCCTGCATGTCCCAAATTCCCCCCACCCTCACTTCTCACCCCCACAGCTCCCTCCCAGCTACCCTCTATTCCTCCCCAAGGCCACTACCTCGCTTTACATGTGCGTCTTCTCCAGGGTCCAGGCACCTAATTAGTGGAGCCATGTCTGTGCATTCTCTCATGTGCGGCTGCCATGGTGTGCACCTTAGAGGGAACTATCCCCAGACCACCTGAATGGAGCTTGTGGACCACTGATGGTCCACAGACCACAGTTTTGAGAACCTCTGCTGTAGTGAATTCCATGTCAAGCTCTGTCTCTCTGTGACTTCTTTAGTCAGTCCCAGATGAGAGTTGCAAACTTCTGCCAGAGCCCAAGCAGCTCTATCCTCTCCTGGTCATAGCTCAGTCCTTTATTCCCCAGGCCGGCCCATGCTGTGTTCACAACCCCCCCGGCTGGTGCTTCCCACTGTTAAGTTCATTCATTAGTCATTTGAGCTTGCATTGTGTCTCGGGTCTCTGTGTTGATCTAGGTCAGTTTCAACTAATTCTTTAACCACTCTATTCATTCCACCCAGATGAATGGACGGACACACAAGCGCGCACACATATGTCTCTTAGTCCACCCTGAGAGCAAACTTAGTCCTTCTCTCCCCCCCACTCCATTGAATAGCAATGTAATGTATAGAGGGAAACTGCGGTGCACATGGGATCCTAAAAAATATTACAGAAAATGTCCACTTCACAAACAAGTTATTTATTCATGCAGCTATTTCGTTAATTAAGAAGATGAGTTGGTGCAGTGCATGCACACAAGCTTTGAACTTTACTTAATATAGACAAATATAAGTGAAATAATAAAAAAAAATAGATAAGTATAAGAATAAGATAAGTACAATAAAATGGTTTTCTGGATTGTTCATACTTACTGTGTGTACTTACCACTTTATGGAGACCACTAGAAACAAAGATGGAAGTAAAATTAAGAAGAGATCACCCCCAAGAGGAAGGTGCTGGGCCAGGTTCCTACCTGGTGGTTCTGTGTCACCATCCCAGTATCACAGCTGGTCTTGACAACCTTTTTATACACCTCTTCCCATTCCACCCACATACAGCTGGGATCAGAACCGATCAAGTCAAGTCACAGCCCTGTATTGAGATCTGGTATTCTGGGAAGTGTTACGGTTGACCATAATTATGTTTCTGACCATTAACCAAACCTTTGTCAGTCCCTTTTCTACTAGTACACCAAAGCAGGCAGTGAGTTCTTCTTGCAAAAAAGCCCCTAAAAAATCTGCTTGTTTGTGGTTTGCCTGTTTATCACCAGATGCATTTTGAAACAAACATAAAATACGTATTGCTAAATTTTATTACCTTAAGTCAAGTTCATCATTCTGTAACTTGTGGTCAAGCAACATGCCCATGCTATCTTATAGCAACTGCCAGCTTCTACTAGGCCCTTAACACTTAATGCTTAAGACCTATAGCCAAACCTATTTTTCATACATACATCTTGATTCTTCTACTTGCTTTTATAGCGTCAATAATTTCCATTATTATTTCTGTAAGCCTGATTAGCAGATAGATTATATTTTACCCAAAATTGCAAACCCTCCTAGATCAGGTCGGGGTCAACAATTGTTTCAAATATTAGCCAAGGAAATAGTTACTACAAAGGCCAAACTTTTAAAGAACTAGTGAGATTTGGATTGTACAACTCTGCAATAAGAGGCCTTCACTGCATGAAACAAAACTGTGAGATGATTGCTGCTTCTGCACTTGACATTCATTTTGGTCACATGAAGTATCTAAGGCATATCAGACCCTGGAAAAATTATTTTAGCTTTAAGGATAAGTTCTATTTTCACTAAGTCTAACCTTGATGTTAGTTGCTATACTTTTTTTGCTAGATATTGAAATTTAAAAATGTTTTCTGTGTTTGAATTCTGAGCATGATGCATATAACTATATAGGTAGCTATGTGATCAGAGGTAACCATTTATGTTATGGTGGTCTAGTGAGTGACCCTATCCCGCTCTGTATTTCCTCTTCCTACAAATAGCCAGTCCACTTTTAGAAAATCTGATGCACCGTGTTCCCTTGACTTGAGATCCTAGGGCCCCAGAGTTAACACTAGGGTAATGTCCTGCCAAAGTTTTATATTAGAGAAGAATTGTTTGAGTGGGAAACAATAGCTGGATCAAGAATCTCTTTCCTCATCCAAAACAAGTGCAGGCCCATTCATCACAGAATTTGATGTAAACTAGTTGGGACTCCCTGAAACCTAAAGCTTTTTGTACAGTGTGTAGTATTATTACAGGAAACCATTTTTTTCTTTGAGTGAGCTGGTTCAGAACCAGTACTTACAAAAGCTTACTTGTTAAGTTATTGGTGCTCATCCACAAACACTTGAATATCAAGGTGCTTATAATAGTCCTTGGTGAGTTAGGTGGCCCAGTGATTAGTGTACTTAGTATCTCCTTCTGGTGGGTCCTGGTCCTCTATTCAGAAGTGTGGTGGATAGGCTGTGTGAGCCCCTCCTGTCACGGGGACAGTGGTAGGGGAGCCCAGTTCCACCCACTCCACCTCTCTGGCCACTGAAAGTGCCCTCTGAGTTACACTCCCAGGGTCACTTCCCATCGCTGCTTTTCTCTCCTCGCTTTCAGTCCCAGATAATGTGAAGAAGAAAAACAAAAGGTAACCAAACTGTCAGCCACAGCCGCGCTCAGCAAATTGCCTTACTTCCTCAGGGAAGCTTCTCCGGTGCTCTTGTCAGGAGCCTTCAGGGCAGGTGTGTCCTCCTCCCCAGCCGCCCCACTTCTGAGCATGACTGCTCCTTTTTCAACCTAGTTGGCGCATGCTCTGCAGGGCTGAAGGGGTGGGGCTACCTGGGCCCAGTTCTGTCCTTTAACCCTGTCTGGCCTGGGGTGGGGTTTGTATACCCTGCCACAATGCTGAGTATTTATAAGGTGCTTTAGATTGGCATTTCTAGCACTAGCAGAATAAAATATAATGAAGTTAAAATTGCTGCTTAATACTATCTTGCTTTTTTCGATCTTCTCTGCATTCAGAGGGTATAAAGCGTTAGCTTCTAGCTGTACTAGTCCTCAAAATATTGGCAGCCAAAATATTATTCCAGGAGGTGGGGGAAGCCATATGGTAATTAGAATATTTGGTTGGCAAAGCACTCAAATGTTTGGATGTTTTATATAACATTGGATGGGGTCTGCAAAATTGGGCAGGAAATCTCATCAGAATAAGCTTTCGTGATTGACTTACAGTATTTCCTGCTTCCAGTGAGGCTAGAAGCATTAGCAGAACAGCTTTTCTTGCAGAATTAAACTACTTTTGCTTCTGATTCCAGCCAGAACCAGGAAATGAAGTGGGGAATAAAAAATGAAAAATAAGTTACCCATGCTTTTTCTAACATTAAAAGTTCTGGGCACAAGTTTGGGTTGTTTGTTTCTTATTTTATACAAACCAATTCCCATCCTCTCTAGTGTTGTGTTTGTGTTTCTCACCAGTTTGTTTTGAAAAGAAACCAATTTGTATGGCAACATTTGCCATGTAATAAAGTTACAGGTAAATCTTTAAGTATTCTCAGTTTGATGCTGTTGGATTTTTGCACTTTCTGATTTTTTATTTTATTTTTTTTAAATAATATTGCGTATATTTTCTGCTGCAGAATTAGTTGCTGCTTAGTCTTAGTCATAGTCATTGGCAGCACTTTCTTTTGAAATATGCTGCCACTTTTCTCTAAGATCGAAGAATGGTCTTTTATGCACGGTGGCTTCTGTCTATGGACAGCTGGATTATCACTCAAGCTGTCCCTAGCAGGAGCCAGAACAGGCAGGATACGCTGATGGTTTTTCAAGATGCTTTGAAGCTTGGATGAGCTGAACCTTCCATTGTTTCTCATCCTCCTTTCTGCTAATCATTCTCCATTCTGCTACTCACACTATCGAATGTTGTCATTCGTTACATTGTGCTGCATGGTTTTTGTATTTCATAGTATGGTATGGCTGAAAAATCAAAAAGAAAGGCATATGAAAACGGATCTGTTCCTCTTCGGCAATCATATCAGTAGCAGGTTGTGTGTCTGTCTTGTGACAGAGACTCGTTCCTTTATATGAAATGCAGCTTCAACTGATTCTTACTTCTCCCTCCCCCCCCCCCACCCTGTCATCTAGGATAATGGAAGTCTGGTGACTTTCCCAGAGACATCTTGCAGCAAAGGAACTCCTTGTGGTTGTAGGACATACTGTTTCCTCCAACTTATATACTTGGCTGGTGCAGCTTTAAGTAAATGCCATTTAATTAAAGTGGCTGCTGAGAATGGGTCTTCTACAAGCCATATTTAAGCACAAATTAATTTGCAAATTCTACAGATAAAAGTTGCAATCCATGGTTCTTGTTTGAGTCCAGTACGACTCCTCTCCTCCTTCCTGGAAGAAAAATAAGATAGCACTCTTCTAGCCTAGATCCTCCAGAAGAATTGTCAGGTAGCTCTAGTGCCTCTGAACATTCATCAGAGGATATGCTTCCTGATGTAGAGTTTACCTTAATAAGCCCATCTAGTAAAAAGAATCCTGAGAAGAGCTAGATTGGCTCACATTCTCAAATTTTAGGTGCATTTTCATCCTGGAAAGAGTAAGCACAGAGGCCAAGGTTTTCGATTCCTCCTACTCTAAAAGGATCTTTGTGCCATGTCAGGCTGGCCTTTGCACTTTCCTCTTGGAGGCAGATTTTGATATTTTAGCTCAAACTGAAGAACAATTTGTAACGAAGTAGGTAACCGTGCCAAAAGGGTGTTTGGTAGAATGGAAGGAGAATCAGTTGCCAAAAGTGTCCTTAAATTAAATAATAAAACTCCAAAATGTGTGCTTCACAGTTTTCCAGAAACAGGCCTGGAAAAATTTGTACTAGAATATTAAAAGATTTTTGGCTTCCAAAGCAGAATAGAAAAGCACAGCAGCGTGCCTGCTTTTTGCTTTCTGTTACTCAGTAGTTCAAGAGGGATCAATCAAGTACTTTTGGACTCAAATGGCTAGATAATTATCGTTAGGCCTAAAATAAACGCCAAAAGAAAATGTTAGGGCGCAGACTGGAGCAATAGACTCTGGAATTAAACTACATGACTTAGGTTTACATTACGCCTTTGTGCATAATACTTTCCACTGATTCACAGTGAGATGTAATTTTAGTTTGTAATTGGCAATCAACATTTTGCTTCCTTTCTGTTTTTGCATCTTCACAGAAGCGCTAGTAGTATTAGCAGTAAGCAACTTTTCTAAATGATCAAAAAAGCTCTTTTGCTAGCACAAACAGCTGTGAACAAAGTGGTGGAAATGTTTCACAATCTGGGGTTTATAATCAACCTAAAGAAAGTTACTGGTACTTTGTTTCATCATCAAAGCCATTTTACCACTTGATCAGTTTGGTGAGGAGACGTTACATCTAAGATTGGAAAAGATAATGAAAGTTGATGGAAGACCTCAAGAAAACTGAGACAATGGGTATTCTGACAGAGCCAGTATTTAAGAAAGACATGCTACTTAAGGAATCAGAGCCTCTTGTCTGAGCATAATTCTGTAGGCACAGTTCTTGTCTAACCACAAATATCATAATGCTCCATGAACAACACTGTCTTACTCAGTATTTCTAGGTGCAATTCATCTTGCAGACTTTAACCTGTCTTTCTAACTGGAAACCTTTCTAACTTAGGGACGTTGTGGAATCTCCATCATTGGAAGTTTTTAAGAACAGGTTAGACAGACACCTATCAGGAATGGTCTAGTTATTACGTAGTCCTGCCTTGAGTACAGGAGACTGGACTAGATGATCTATTGAGGTCTCTTCCAATCCTACACTTCTACAATTCTGGGAATAGATATAGTGTACCATCAGCTTTGGAAATAAGAATAAAAGTGAGGAAAACATTGCATTATATAAGTAGCTACCTTTTTAATGGTTCGTTCTTACCTATTTTCCAGAGAGCAGAGTTGACCTCTGATAAAGACCTGTATCTCGACAACAGCTCTGTTGAAGAAGCATCAGGTGTCTATCCAATTGACGACGACGATTATTCTTCTGGGTCTGGCTCAGGTAAGACATGTCTCTTTACATTTTTTTCGTCTCATTGTAACATGTTTTTCTTCTTCAGTAAGTACAAGAATGTCTGTCTAAACCTGAAAGCTATTCATCACCTTGAAATTATTGCTTTAGTTGGGAGTCCAGGGCAGTTGGCTCTGTACATTGTGCTGAGCATCTCTCCAGATTTATCCCCTATATCTTAACTTCATGCTCTTATGCTTTTACTACTCAGTTTGTTCAATAGCTATATCATTTTACTGAATTTCCCTGTATCTCGTCTATAATATGCTGAGCTTTCTAGAGTTTAGAAAGTAGAGATCTGGACAGGTGTTCTCTCCCCCATGGGCAGATTTGAATCCTAATTGGGTATCCTAATTTTTGATATTAAATGTTTGTAGCAGGATACTAGTTTAATCCAGTCTTATTTTTCTTGTACCCACACACACATTCAGATAAATATTGTTAATAAATCTATTTACGTCTTTTTAATAGAAGTCTAGATATTGCCAAACAAATCTGATAGCTTTTTCTGATGTAATTTCATCAATTTAGTGGATAGAAGAAATGCAATGAATATATTTATATTTGGATATCAATTAAGGTGTTCTACATAGTGACACTTACCCAATTTCTTTACAAGTTGATTTAAGTGACAACTATATAAATTACATCACATGAACTGGAGACTGGTTGAAAGGCCAGCAACAGAGTGGTTATCCAAGTGGGAAATGTGTCAGGTGGGGTACCATGGAGATCAGTTTTGGGGACCCATGTCATTCATATTCTTCAGCACAGTAAGGTCCACAAATCTGACAGTGGGTCTTCAGCCTATTGGCTATTTTAGCGCCAGAACTCATACTTGTCGAGCGCTGGCCAAGAATGGTGCCTCTCCTGCCGAAGAGCCTGCTGGTCTTGTTCTCTTTCCAAAGCTACAGTTGAGATAGACAGGCCTTCCTGATCTAGAGCTTCTAGGATTTTTAGGAAAAAAAAAGTATTGGATTCACACTAAAACAAAACCTAAATGTTACATTGGTACATTTTATCTGTTAATTTAGTTGGACCTGAACTAAACTTTTTGCCTTGCTTTTGGGGTTGAGCCGCTTAATGCCTGCTTTCCCTGTCTTCCTGAAGCACTGTGGTAGCATATGGCCGTGCTTGATCATGGCTGGCAAACAAACTAACGGAAAACCTGGTCCTCTTGAACTCTTTCCAGAGAGTATGCATGGATAGAGCTCTACTGCTTACATTGCTGGGGAGAAGTTTCCCCTCACACAAATCTTGGCCCAGCCCAGTAATATACCTGGTGGTGTGTGAGAGCAGCTTATAGTGCCATTCGTGGTGCAGAGAGGGAAGTACGTAGTACATACACTGATTCCATGGTAGGCAGTAAACTTTCCTGGAGAATATCCATTGCTAATTCAAGATACAAATGAAATCAGATTTCCTTTTTTTTTTTTTTTTTAAACACGGATCTTCTTCCTTTATCTTTCTGTTGTCCTGGTGAGTTGTAGGGTGAACGGTCAACTCTAGTTATACGCTTTCATTCTTCTCAACAGCATAGATACAGTAAGTGGCTGTTTACCCTTTGTACCTGATCCAGACTCAGCTAAAGAAAGAACTTTGCTTAATCACAATTGCTACTGCAGTAGCCAGTCGACCTTGAAATTTCTGCAGTTTCTTTCTTTGATGTTCATGCTCACGGGTTGCTAGGACAGGCAACTTTTAAAAAGAGAATATTTTAGGAAGTCTAATTTGGTTCAGTATTTGCTTCAACCTATGTGACTATTTTCATGACAGTATTAAAAACTGCCTCTCCTTTTCTGCCCCATTTTTGCAAGTAGAAATAATTGGGTGCATAAATAAAATGTAGATGTCTAAGTATTTGATTGCTCCTGCAAACATCTAAAATCTACTAGTGATGATTTCTCCTTATAAAGTTGCAGGTACAGACTAACAGGTCTGTTTTGAGGCCTTTTGGACAGATGTAATCAGATGTGGGCAAGGAAAATTATATTGTATGAATTACATTTGCATTACAGAGAGACTGTGTGGCCAGAAGAGCTCTGTGTAAGCTCAAAGAGTGTCTCTTTCACCAACAGAAGATGGTCCAATAAAAGATTCTATCTCACCCACCATGTCTCTCTAATATCCTGGGACCAACATGGCTTCAACAGTACTGCAAACCATTTTTAATATAATATAAATATCATATAAAATATAAATATTTTAATAAGTAGCATGTTATTAAAGATAAGTAGTCCAAAAATTACAGAGAAGAAAGTAAGTACTAATACTAGAAAACACTAAGGAAAGCTGCCCTGTGCTGGTTCATTATATGGGGAAAGTTTATTAGAGTCCACGTTTTACTGAAATCCTCAGTAAATCAAAAACCAGCCACTTAGCTGTGTGCACACACACTATTATACCTGTAACTAATAACGTATCATCTGTATGTAATGTTTTAAAGACTTTAGTGAAGACCAGTCAAATGGCTGTGTGCACTGACTGGCATGTGTCTTGCTCCCTGATTCAGCAGAGGCTAGTACTTAGGAGGTTGCTATTTCCTCTCTTCACCCTCAGCGTGCAGCAGGGCAGAATTTCAGTGCATGGTTCCCATGCTCAGCTTCACAGATTGCAGCCTAGCAGATCAGTGCTGAAAGACCAGGGCATAGTCATTCTGATTCCTCTGAGCATGCATATACACCTTCCCCTAACCCCTTGTCCTTACTAGACAGATCTATGCAACCCACATCAGCGCTGGATGGGCAAGACCCTTTCCTGGACCAATGGGGGCCAAGTCCAGAAAATACCTAGTGAGCTCCAGATCAGCTAGCTCCTGAATTGCTACTTCTAAACCTGTCCTACTATGGATTCTGGTAGGGCAGCATGCTCCTCTGAAAACCACAAGGACAGATCCCCTTCAATTGATCAACCCAAGAAGAGTGGACTTCAGGGACTGAAATGGGTACCACTGGAGGCCTGAAGGAGCACAATACTGGACTTCCAATATTGTCTGAATATAATTACCTCCGTTACTGACATCTCATTTGTCACCATGTGCTATAGCACCATCACATTTGGTGTTGACTACTTGGGCATTATTAACCTCTGCACCACTTATTTTAGCACGCTGTCTCTTTTCTGAGCTCATACACAGTACCAGGGGATCTGCAGATTACAACAGAATTGAAGTTGCTGTTGCTATCCATGGTGCTGAAAAGTTCTTTGAGTAGTGGCCCTATGGATACTCCATTTCGGCTGCGCATGCATGCCGTGCAGTTTTAATCGGAGATTTTCAGTGGCAGTGCCTGTTCAGCCCATGCATGCACTCTGCGCATCCTCATGCGCTGCACTGAAGTTATGTAAGGCTGTGCAGGTAAATTGCCCTCTGTTCGTTTTCAGCCACCTTGGCCTGAGGTGGAATATTCAGTATAACTGCTTTTGTCAGTCAAGCTTGCCTGGGCTAGTATGTTAGTGTTAGAGTTTAGATTAGTTTAGTGTTTTATAGTTAGTGTTAGTTTTTATAGAGCATTATTTTTGAGGATTTTTTTTTTGTCCTTTCAATTCTGTCCCCACCCCCTTCATGGGGAAGTATGCCAAGATCACCGGGATTGAAATGTTTCTTCCTCAGCTTCCTACATCCTCAGCTTAACATTCCCTTAGACCTTCTAAAGGAAAAACTTTAGAGATCTCTGAAAGGGGCTCTAAGAAAAGGAACTCTGGATCGCCTCATAAAGAACCCTCACCAAACATACTGAAATCTCCTCATAAGTTGACCATCTCTGAGCCTTTGGGTTCTCAGCCCAGTACCCATTGAGTCTCCAGGCTTCCCTGGGACTGATGGCACAGCCAAGTCTCTGGGCGCCTCTAAAAGCCATGGTTCCAGCCACACTCTGGTAGCTAAAACATCTTTGATACTGTCAGGACATGATCAAGGCATTAGGGAGAGACAGTCTGCTCTCAGCAAACCAGTACTGACAGACACACTCCAGCCTCCAGTACCCAACATAGTGGGGCCCTTGGTACCTCAGAGAGCTAAGTGGCCACCTCAGCCTATTTTTGCCTCAAAGCATATCATCTGCTTCCTCTTCCATTTATTGCCTGCCTAAATAGACCTTCACCTTGATACCATTAGTTCATCTGGTACCACCGGAACGTAGGTACTCTGAGGACCTATCTGTGCCAGAGGAACTGGAGTCTCCCCTATTGAGGGGTACTAAGCCCTTTTTGGTACTGAGATCTGCACAATTACCAGAACTGAACCTTTCTCTACTACTGCCTGATTCACCACCATTTTCCGGTGAAGCTCCTCCTGTGGATGATGATGAGGAGCACCTCTCTCAAATATCTGATTAGGGTTCTCCTGTTCTTCTCTTTCTTTGTAGATGTCAGAGTGATGCTTGCAGGAGACATTATGAAGGCCTTCCTCGGTGTATGAGCAGCCATAGATGGCACCCCTTATTCCATGTGGTTCCTCTTAGTGACCATATTGTAAACAATTCTCTAGAGATTCTAGCCTCGCTTGCTGGAACTGCAGAGATTGACAGTCCCCTTCCCATCTCTTTCTCCTCAGTTACCTGAACAGTAGGAGTAAACATTCGAGGAGCCGGAGCTCAGGCTGCAGACTGATATCTCATCTGCCCCTGAAGATGCTGTCATGACTCTCCCACTCTCCCTGCTAATGACTTTAAGCAGTTCAAGACTTGGTGAAACAGGTGTCAGATTCTTTACAGATACCCTTTGAAGAGGTCAAGGAGTCATAGCACAAGCTGCTGGATATTTTACAGGCAGCATTGTCTGCTCAAATTACCCTGCCCATTTAATGAGGCACTTTTGGATCCTGCCAAGACTAGCTGGCAAATTCCAGCAATGGTACCACACACTTATCAGTGGGCTGATAAAAATACTGTATCCCAATCAAGGATTCTGAATTATTTTCCCATCCTTCTCCTAACTTATTGGTCATTGAAGTTGCCAATGAACATGGAAGGCAGCATCACACTTAGACAATGCTGTATGACACAGACCAAAAATGCCTTGACCTTTTTGGACATAAGAGCTACTCCTTAGTGACCCTGCAGTTTAGGATTGCTAATTACTGGGCTCTAATGGGATAGTATAATCACACCAACTGCTCTTAAGTTTCAGTCATTTATTGAACACCTTCTAACTGAGCATCACAAGCATTTTCAGACCATTATAGCAGAGTGCTAGCTGCTCACTAGAATGTTCTTACTGGCTTCTATGGATGCTGCTGATACTGCCACTTGTTCCATCTCCATGCCAGTTGTCATGCAGTGGGCATCTTTGGTCCAGGTCTCTGTGTTCCCCAGGGCAATCCAAAAGTACAGTTGAGTACCTTCCCTTTGATAGCTTGAAACTCTTTGTGGCCAAGTCTCTACATACATTGAAGGACTCCAAGGCCACCTTGAAACCTTTGGGATCTACAGAGCTGTAAACAAACTGAGATATAGTAGATCCCAAACAGCCCAGAGATTTCCGCCCCCCCCCAATCCAGTTCCCTGTGTGTCAAAGATGTACAGAGCCCCTAAGGAAAAAAACTAGATTCCAGAGAAAGAGACCAACCCCTATATCTGGCCTAACCACACAGCCTTCATCATTGTCAAAACGCCAGTTTTGATAGGCTGGTCGAGGGTCTGAATTGTCTTTACTTTTTGGGCTTCCAGGTGCAACAGTTCTCCACCTTCCTTCCTTCTTGAACAAATTACTACTGAGTCTTGGAGATTATAAAATCAGGCTACTCCATTCTTTTTACCTCCCTTCGTCCACCCCATCCATTTCCCTGTCCGTCTTCAGGGACCCCTCTTACAATCACTTGTTGACACAGGAAATCAAATCCCTTTTGTGCTCAGGAACTTCAGAATCAGTTCCTGCTCAGCACAGGGAAAGGGATCTTACTCCAGGTATTTCCCGATCCTAAAGATGAATGGAGGGTGGAGACCTGTTTTTAGAGCTAAACAACTTTATGAGAGCACAAAAGTTCAGGATGCTCACTTTTGCAGCTGTAGTCCCTTCATTGGAGCTAGGGGCTTGGTTTTCAGCCCTTGATCTGCAGGACGCGTATTTCCATATCGTAATTCACCCATCTCTGATATGATTCCTTCATTTTGTGATAGGCCAGGATCAGTTCCAATACTGGGTTCTCCCATTTGGGCTTACCTCTGCTCTGAGAGTATTTTCTAAAGTCTGGGCAGTGGTCACCACCTCTCTTCGTGCAGTGGTGATAGTCTTTACATACTTCAACAATTGGCTGACGAAGGAACAGTCTTATGACAAGGTACTTTCAACTATACTGACAGCCGTGACCCAATTCCTCTGGCTAGGTCTCAACCTCAAAATTGAGAAGTCTATATTGCCTCCTGTGCAGAGAATAGAATCCATAGAGGCATCCCTAGATGCTATAACAGCCAGGGCCTACCTTCCCATGGACAGGTTCATGACACTATCAGACTCTCATCTGAGGATTCAAATGAGCCCACAGACCTTTGTGAGAAAATGTCTCCAACATTTGGAGTACATGACAACTTGCAGCTTTGTAACAAGTCATGCAAGGTTGTGCCTTCATTGTTTCCATGGGTGACCAAAAACAGTCTATCTACT
Organism: Dermochelys coriacea; assembly: GCF_009764565.3. Classification (NCBI taxonomy): domain Eukaryota; kingdom Metazoa; phylum Chordata; order Testudines; family Dermochelyidae; genus Dermochelys; species Dermochelys coriacea. The sequence goes on along the minus strand of NC_050069.1, from coordinate 42,480,229 downwards.
GAACAAGTCTAGACAGAACAGTCTAGACAGACAGTTTTCATATGAAAGATTCCCTCTACTGGTGAAAGGATTCTTGCAACATCTGTGCAGGCATCCCCTTTATTCATCCACCCCCGACCATTACCATAACAGATGCATCTTCATTGGGCTGAAGGTGGGGGGACACATACAGGGACTCTGACTGTTCAGAGCAGACTTTTGGCCCAAGTCTGCACATCAGCCTTATGAAGCTCAGGGCAGGCAGGAATGTCTTCACTTTCTTGCTTTAATCAAGGGCAACTCTATCAAAATTATGACAGATGACATAGCTTGCATGTTTTACATAAATTGACAAGAGGCAGCAATATTCCATTCTCTTAGTGCTGAAGCCATACAGCTATGGAATTGATGCATAGTCGATCATATCCTCATTTCAGCAAGACATTTTCCAGGCATTCAGAACATCAGTGCTGACTCTCTCCGCAGGTGATTTGCCAAGTATTATGAGTGGGAGGTGGATTCTTGGACTTTCAGCCATATATTTGTGACCTTGAGGTTTCCAGAGGTGAACCTCTTCACCACCATCACCAACAAGAAGTTTTGTTCAAGGAGTGAAAGGGCCTTCACAGGCGAGAAGATGCCTTCCTCTTACTTTGGATGAAAGGACTTTTATATACATTTCTCCCAGTGCCCCTAACACTAAAGGTGGTGAACAAGATGAGAAATGACAGACCTCAGGCTTCCTGCTCCCATAGAGCCCTGCACATTGGGGTCCAGAGGGCTAGCAGGCTTCCTGCTGGAGCTGCAGACCCTGAAATGCTGGCAGGCTTCCAGTGGATAATCTGCTTGTGTTTTGGCAAAATTTTCATTGCATCTGTAATAGATTTGGCAACATATTTCACTACAGCAACTCCAGCATTTTCCAACCAGTTCTAAAACCCACCCCGTGCCAAGTTCCCTTGAAGCAGCTCAAGAAGGAAACAAAGTTGACACCAAAAGATAAAGAGCTGAAAAGCCCTGGCAGCAAGAGTGGTCCATCAGCTAGTTTCAGATTTAGAATTGCTAGCTACCAAGCGCTCTTTGCAAGGTATGAGTATCTCAACTGGCAGAAAAGCTGAGTTTGCCGACAGGCTGCCTCAAGAGCCTGAGGAGTTCAAATCCTTGATTTCTGAGGGGCAGTAGACAGCTAAAATGTGTCTGCAGGCCTCCTTAGATGCACTGTGTGGTTCATAGCAACCTTCATTGTCCTGAGGAGAACATCCTGGCATCAGGTATCTGATTGAAGACCTCCCCTTTGAGGACTCTGAACTTTTTTTTAACTGAAAGATGGATGACTCTCTTCACTCATTGAAGGACTCCCAGGCTATTCTGCATTCACAAGGAGTATTTATAGCAGCTCTTAGAAGGAAGCAGGGAAGACCTTCATGTTCTAGGCAGAGACCATCCCCCCAGTACTTTCTACCACTAGAGGTCCACCGAGCCTCCGAAGAGATGGCGGTGCTTTCAAAGGAGAAGACCTCAGGCCTCTACATCAGTGATCTCTCATGCTGTGATCACTTCCAAGCACCCCTTTTGTCAGGCTGGTTGAGGGTTGAGCTACTACCAGTCTACAGAACCTTCACTTCTCCTTCCGTCCCTCCCCCCATTTGGGCACCACCTCTGTTTCTTTCAGGAAGTGTGGAACTTCTGGGTTCTAGAGAGTCTCTGTGGGAAACTCTCTTTAGTTTCATACCCTCCCCTCCTGCTTCCCTGTCTGTATTCAGAGGTCCCTCTCTCACAAGAGACTTTGCTTCAAGAAGTGGAATTCCTTCTCACTTTAAGGGCAGTAGAGGAAGTTCCACTATAATATGGGAGGGATTCCCATACAGTTTCTATTTCAACTATTTCCTAATCCCAAAGAAAAAGGGGGATGGTGCCCTATCCCAGACTTGTGGAAACTTGATGCCTTTTTTTGTTGCTTCAGGTTCAAAATGGTAACCTTTGCCTCCAGAATTCCATCGTTAACATACAGGACTGGTTTGCAATTCTCAATCTGCAAGATACTTACTTCCATGTCTCTGTCCATGCTGTTCACAGGAAGTCCCTGAGGTTACTGGTGGGACAAGCACATTATCACCACACAAGGTACTACCCTTTGGAGTATCAACTACATCAGGAGTTTTCATCAAATACCTAGTAATGGTGGTAGCTAATAGTGTATCAATATCTTCACAATTGGCTGATTTGAGGAAAGTCACCTTAGCAAGTGGAGGTTCTGGTCATCAAATTTTCAGACTCTTCAAGTTAGGGCTGAAGATCTACACAGAGAAATCTTTTTACCCTTGTAACGCTGGGCCAATGAAGGTTAAACAGTCAGCAAGCTGGCTGACCTGTAAAGAAACCCTTAAGAACATATCAAAATGATATTGCAGTGGTAAACAGGGCCATTTCTTGTAGATTAGAATCTTTAACATGTTTGCCTGTATTGTTCGAGAATCAAAGAGTAAGTGCTAAATATGTCTTTTTACCTACATCCTGTTAGAAATCTAATAATGTGATCTAATTAGCCTATAGATGCTAAATCCTGTTTCTGTCTTGTAATGCTTCATTACTGTATTCTATTGACTCGGAGATCAAAAGGGGATATTATTTATATGGAACTTGTGGTGTCAGAATATTATTGTCCTAATCTCTCCTGGAAGCTTGTAATTCCCCATAGTAAACTACTTGTGAACTGTCTTAATAGTTTGAATGGCTATTGTTAACTGTATTGTTTGAGAAAGAACCCATTGAATAGAGATCAAACTGTAGGTTCACTTTCATCAAAGCCCACGTGGTGGAGTTACCTGTGAGCACCCAGCTTGCTTCAACTGTAAAGGAAGCTTTTGGCATGATCCTTTTCATCTCAGGTCATCTTAAACTTTATCAGGGAAGGTCTAAACCCTAAAAACTGAGGCCTCCAGGTGAACCCTAGATCACCTTAGAATTCTCATGGAAAAACTTTAACAAACTCTGTACCTGCCCAGTATTGTACTGTTAATTCAGACAAGTAGTCCTCACAAGTATCCTAACATTCATTCCATAAGTAAAATCAGGAAATAGTCCTCCAGTTAAACATGAAAGTTCACTCCTTAGGAGCACTGACAGTCTCAAAGCCAAAGAGTCGTGTTTCCTGTATTGAGACCTGCTAAACAGCAACTAGGTAATCAAATTGTGCATATTGACCATCCAATCTTAGTCTATGTCCCTTTCTCTTGGCAGAAGTCTTCTTCCTTTCTCCCTAGTACTATGGCCTGGAGAAGATATTTTTATATAATTTGCCTTGTTTTGGGTGTCCATATTTAAAGGATAATCCTGCTTCCCACCCTGGAGGCACTCCGCTACGAAAATACCATCATAACAGATCTGCGGACCTTAGCACAAAGAAGATTATGAAAATACATCAATGCTTATCTGAAAAATTCCTTTCTTTTTCAGTAATAAGGTCCACAAATCCAGCCTATGCTGGAGACAAATGGATCATCCAGAATAGAGATGGAAATTGATATCTGAGGATTTAGGTTTGTTGTCAGGTGGAATTCAGTAGGAATGTATTTCTCAAAGTGTATTTATCACAATCTGTAATTTAAGTAAGTAGAATTGGAATTAATTTAGCTACGGAAGTTTTCTTAACTGGAGGGACCTTCCGGAGGTCGGACAGTCCCTTGCTGCCCGTGCATTACAGGCCTGATTCTGCCCTTAAGCTGCATGAGGGCTGAAGTACTTTATTGTAATGTATCTATGGACCGTATTATTTTAAGCAGGGAAATTTTTAGGTAAGCGTGGATACCTTTTCTTATTGGACGCTTTTCTCCTCTTCTTTTTCTTTACAGGATGTTGTTTTCAAATATTTGACCAGTCCTTCATGAAGCCCCATATTGACAACATATTTCATGCAGTCTTTTTCGGAGGAATTGTCTATGCCTTAATTAGGGTAGAATTCCCTTAACGTTCTTTCACAGTGGTGGATAGAATTTTTTTTTTTTTTAAATTCCTTCACTTTTGCTTTTCTTGAATCCAATACCCTTGTACTTACTTACTGTGTGGTATGAACCCCGGTTCCTTACAATGCTGAATTCAGATAGTTCTTGATCATGGGATCTAAACTTCCCTATGACTTTCAGGTTGTCAGTCAGTTCATCTATTTGCCAAGAAGTCATTCTGGGATGACCATTTCTTCTCATTCAGACCTTTACATCTTGTATTCTATATCCGTATTCTGAAAGCTCTCTTCTTTTCTTTTAAAAAAAAATATTCAGAGGGTTTTAAACTCTAAAAGCCTGATAACTGACATAGAGAATGGCAGAAACATTTTGGTAACTACAGTGGATTGTAGCAGTTTATCTCAAATGTTTTGTGGCAAAGCAAGGTTGTTATGAATAATCATGGGCAAAATATCATTTATTTTTTTTGATCGGAACTCTACTACAGTCAAAATGTAATGCGTACGGATGATTTTCGTGCAGAGATTTCCTGAACATCATTGTTTTGTTTTAGGAGCGGAAGAAGATGAAGGTAACACAGTAATAGCAACGTCTAGAACACTTCCAAAGATACCATCAACTAGTGATGCACCTAAAGCTGAGACAACTACACTGAAAACACAGACCAAGATTCCTGCACAAACCAAGGTTTGTGGACAATTTCTTTTTACTGCAGCAGAATAATACTTTTTACATGGTTTTAATCAAACATAATTCTGTATGCCTTAAAAGGTTATTTGAAAATATACTTGGTGAATGGTTATGCCTATAATAATCACAAAAACCTTACCTAATATTATTACACTCTGTTAAATCAAATGTAGAGCTGGTCATAGAGCTTCTAATTCCCAGTATAAAGACAGTGTTCCAACTCTGGATTTCACTTCCAAGAAGAGTATCGAGACCAGGACAGCACATCTGCTCATGAACACATAGGTATATGTGAACATGAAATATAGTCTTAACCTTATTATGCCTCCCCCCACTCGCCCATAAAAAGGATAATTTTGTTTGTTTTTGTGGTACCTTTTGTGCTTTTCTCCAGGTTTCTCTCAAAAAAAAATGCCATCCGTAAAATTCTAACATGGTATTTTGCAATGCTTACTTTGTCATTCACCAGTTCCATTAGCACACAGATGGACAACAATGTAGATGACAATGGTTAAAAGAATAGTTGACAGGCATTCACATCACAGAACCACTATTATAACGAGACACATGCTGACAGAAGTACCAGAGATGCCAGGACTGAATGCTTATGACAAGAACTGCTCCTTTGTGCTTAGAGGTGGTCTTTTAGATCAGAGACTTGTTGGCCGAGTACTATGGGGAAGTTTGTTCTGTTGCTACCCATCCTATACATCTTCTGTGGCTGGAGAATCTCAGTAGTTTCCAAACTGGCTCATGATTTTTGGGTGCTTAACTTGACATCTTGAAGAGGGTCTGATTTACAGAAGGCGTGCTCTGCATATCAGACCCTTTTCAAGGTATGTCTAGATACTTTTGAGCATCTTTCCCTTTGGTTGTGAGGACTGTCAGCCTGTCAGTTTACATAAGGACACTCTATTATTCTTTGTATACAGGGAGAAAAAAGTAAAATAAAATAAAAAGAAGGGCATGCAAAAATAAGGCTATTAAAACCATTTTTAATAGGTATGCTTGGGCATGCTGAATCCAGTGCTTATTAAACCATGGGGCAGAAGCTTTGAGTATAAATGTTTCTTTCAAAAAAGAAGAGCTGATCACATATACAGCTGTTAGGAAAATGGTAAAATAACCAGTTCAATTAGTTTCTGTACATTGAAAAGATTTTGCTAATGTTCTAATAGCTTATTTCTGTGCTTGGGTGTTTTGTGTATGGACAATAAAATTTAAAAAATATTGAAAGCAATGTGGAAAATACTCTTGGAAAGAGATAATCGCACTTACTATTGAAGTATTTACGTGGAGACTGCATGATATAGAGAAAAGCAGGGAAGGGAAAGATGGCTTTGTGAAGGGGCTCAGAGAAGAGGACCAAAAGCTTGATCTTCCTTTATTGGTGTATAAATGTGCAATAGAGAAGACTGATCTTTATATGCTGTTGTTTCAGGTTATAGATCCATTCCAAAGACAAACTAGCTGACAGACTTCTAAATCTGAGGGAAAGATTAAAATTTGCTCCCTTATCACTCAATGAAAAAGGGGGTTGCTCACCCTGAAAGCAGCAGGGAGCACAGTAACATTAATTATCAGGAGTTGAGGCTTGGTGGTATTTGAATGCTCTGAAAACAAGGTCCTCTTGAATGATCTAGTCTGTCTTTCTGTATCCTTGGAGAATATTACTCATAGCTTTCTGCAGAATCACATTAGCTCAGTGGTCCATGACTAGGGCTCTTAGGTGCTATGGTAATACAAATAATAAATATATAATCTTGTTTGCTGTGTCAGTCTCCAATAATGGTGACTCCACGGTCTTCTTAATGAAGTTTCATTGACCTCACTATGATAGTGATTACTAATTATTCTGTCCTCTTGCCTCATTTTAGACCTTTCCTGCTTTTTTAAAAATGTGTTTTGACTACTACTTCTTTCTTGCTAGCCTATGTAATACATGAGGAATTATCATAAAGACTCAATCTTTTCTCTAGTCTGTACAGACTCTGTTCTCTCTTCATAAATCATGTTTTCTACACCTTTCGTCACTAGTTGCCTCTTTTAAATTCTAACTTTAAGGTGAAACCTCAAACTGCCTGTAGTATGTCAGATGTAACCTCACAGGTGTTCTACAGAGATGACTAATAATTCTTTGCTCTTGCATGTAATATCTTTGCTACATTTTATTACAACATTATCACTGTTATTATGCTGCGGGGGGGGCTAGTATTTATACACCCATGATTACTTTGTTTATCAGCATATAATCATTTTATGTCTTCTAACTTTCAATCTCTTGTTTCATACATGTGGATAATATTCTCTTTCCCCATGTAAAGCACATTCATCTATCTTTATTAAATCACACTGTATTGATTTCTGCCAAATTCTGTACTGTCTGTAAATCCTGCTGTATTTTTACTCTACCTTCCCTGCAGTTAGCTGTCCCTCCTAACTGGCTTTTCAGTGAAACTGCATTTATTTTGCTGATTGGTTTCATCAGGATAACCTATCCAGCAGAATGATGTCTGAGAATCAAAGCAATATAGATGCTGAATGCTGATGTCGCCATGATGTGACCACTGAACAGATGTAGCATTTTCATTGACTTTAGTTTTTTATGTTTCATAATTCTGTGGGCATTTAGGACTTTTCATCTTGTGACTTAACTCAATGCACTTTTACAGATGTGGAAAATATAATTGCACAGATCTTATAGGTATAGGTTTCATATTTCAACAAAATGATGACTGTATCAGTTTTACATAAATTTACTACTGCTTCTCTACTTTGTGTTGGAATGTGCATGTTTAGATACGATTTTCTGACTATTTAGGCTAAAGTGCAGAAATGTACATTTTTGTAATGTGATCATTGCTTTTTTAAATGTACTATAGTCACCTGAAGAAATTGATGACAAAGAGAAAATTCACAAGACTAACTCTAATGCTAACAAAAATAAGAACGACCCAGGTGATGACGCTGATGTATTTACTGAGAAGCACTCAGAAAACCTCTTTCAGAGAACAGAAGTACTTGCAGGTAAGGAGCAGCTAGTTAAGGCCTCTTTTACAAGGTAATATGAAAAAAATGTAGAAAATACAAAGATGCTACCTGCAGAATAGTATAAACATCAAAATTAATATTGCCCCCAGGTATTACCCTCCACATTGCTGTGGGGTCCCTGAGGATTGCATGTTTCTGCAAAGCAGCCAGTATTCCTTTGTGAAAAATTAGACGGGCTTCACCCAGAGTTATTTAATCTATAGCCTACCCTTTTGATGATTATTTGCAAATTATTCCATCCCCCAGAAATTCAGTGCTTCCTCCTGGGGATTCTTAGCTTTCACAACCCAGGAAGGGAGAATTGCAATTTGAACTTGGGTTTCCATGATAACTTGTAGGGCAAAGATCTGTGCCCAACCTGCCTGACCTTCAGTCCCTTCTCCTGGCAGGCTCTATCCTTCTTGAGTGCTGTTTGGAGGACAGGGGAGATGATGTCCTGGAGGAAGTTGCAACCTCTCTTTCCACTGAGAAGCAGGGATGTCTATGTATGGAGGGTCATCTCCATGTGTGGACCAGGGAGAGACAAGCTGGCCCCTCATTTTGTGTAGCTTATAGCAGAGCAGTACCAGATAGTGTCACACTAGTATAGCTGTACAGTTTTTCTTATAATCGGCATTGATTTCCAGGAATTTATAACCGTGAAATCCTACTATTGGTTGAAATTTGGCATCAAAACTGTTCTGGAAGTGCATTTATTTTTGTGGCATATACCAAAAAGGGGATGGTGATTGAGCCATAGAAGTAAGCTCAAGCCACAAAATTCTGAATCTGAATTTCCCTGAAGCTCAAGGGGTTTGGATAAAAGAAAACTAGCATTGACATAGGATATCTAGTGGAAATATTCAGATTTGATAAGTGTAGTTTGAATTGTGTAGCTTGTGCACGCTGGCAAATACATGACAAATGTCCTCATTTTTGGGCTACATGAAAGGGATACAATGTTTATCATCAAGAAATGTATTTTAGGCTTAGGTCATGGTGTAACAGACTGAAGGAGACGTGGCATGAATCAATTTCTTCCTTGGTAAAACAGAGTAGTAATCAAGAATAAATTTATATGCAATTTCAGTGTTAGAAAAGTTACTTCCCTTTGTTAAAAGTAAGTTCAGAAGCAGCTAAGATTTTATGGTTATATTTGATCATGTAGTTGTTATGCTCTGGGAGCATTATTAACTTTTTGTTAACTAAAAATATTACTACTTTGAGCTGTACTTTTTAATTTCTTTAAAACTATGGGCCATATTGTGTCTTTAACTTTTAAACAAAACTCTTTACTGAAATGTTTTTCTGTTTAAAAATCTATTTACAATGATTTCATAAAAAAGCCAATCAAGATTGTGACTTAATTGGAGCCAGTTTTTTAAATTTTAAAAGGCTACAAAATATTTACTAGTTGTTTGCTATATTGGAAAACAAATTTGGAGCTATGGGTCTTATTTTGGCATATTGTGAATGTTTGTTCATTTTATTGCAGCTGTTATTGCTGGTGGAGTTATTGGCTTTCTCTTCGCAATTTTCCTTATCTTGCTGTTGGTATATCGCATGAGGAAGAAGGATGAAGGCAGCTACGACCTTGGTGAACGTAAACCATCCAGTGCTGCCTATCAAAAGGCACCTACTAAGGAGTTTTATGCATAAAATTCCTACTTAGTGTCTCTATTTATGAGATCACTGAACTCTTTTAAATAAAGCTTTTGCATAGAATAATGAAGATCTTTTTTTCTTTAAAGAGCCATTATGGCACCTTTATGATAAAATCCCATTGTATTTAAAACTTTCCATGTATTCCTTTAAAAAAAATGTAAAATGAAAACTTAACATTTGCTGTGTTCTGTGAATAACAGTGGTAAAGCATTATTTTATAAAACCATTGATGTTCACTGAATCATTTTTAAAACTTTATGCATAAATATAAAATAATGAAAATGATTGTTTTATCCTATGGCTCAATGAAAGTTGTTTAATTTTTGTCAGCATGTCTCAGATTGATCTTACAAGTTAGTTTTTATTTCATTAATTTATCTGTTTCCAAAAAATGCCTTTTTGTAGTTGTCATGGTGCAATTTGTCTTCGGATAATTCAGATAACAGTAACTTTTAGTGCAAGTGTAATTTTTCAGCTATGTAAACTTTAATCTCCACTTTGTATAAATTTGTGTCCGAATATCAATTTTACACTTTGCATTGTTTCTCAAAGTAACTGTAGCTTCAGTGAAATTGTAACAGCAAATTAATGTGTAAAATTGGATTATTACTACAAACTGTATAGTCATATCCTTACTAAACAAATCTTTAAGGAAGATTTGAAGTAAGCTACTGACAAGCCTAAGCAAACCCAAAGACTCTAACAGTATTCTGAGAAGTTGCTGCAGATTTCTATGGCCACTGTATTTGTTAATTTCTTGCAATCTGAAGTTATAAGTAGGGGTTTAAAAATCAATTTTTGTTCTTAAAAATACATTTAAGTTGTAAACGTCTTTTAAAGCCTTTTGAAGTGCCTATGATTCTACGTAACTCGTCGCAGACTGGTGTTAATGAATATATAACAGTAAAAGAAAATGTTGGTATTTTATAAGCACAGCCAGTTCTAATGGTAACTTTTGTAGTCTTACATGGATAGACATAAACTGTAATTTGGGAACATAAACACTACTGAATAAATCATGTGGCCTAATACTGAAATGTCATAGTCATATACTTTTGTACTTTTTTCATCTTATTCCTACTTGGTTATGTTTAATATCACAAATTATGTCTATTAAATCTTGGAGGATGTTATCTGGAATCCAAGACCAAAAAAAAGCTATTGATGAGGCTCATGCTTTGAACAGATTCAGAAGTAGCAGGGAAAATGCTCAATGTTTCTTCATGTACATGCTTGGAACTTGCCTGTTTAATTATGAGGATTTCAATCTTTGCATTATATTCAATGGCAGCATTGGCACAGACATAGACTTTCAGCAGATGTTAATTTCAGGTTGTAAAACTCAAAGGAGTACATAGAGTTTCATTTATTATGGATATAATTTCTTTATTCGTTCTTTTATTCCACTTTTGGAGGACCTCAGCTTGATTCAACTTAGACTCCAGAAGGAGAATTGAGAAGTGGAATATCTTTATATGAGAAGATAGAAATGTTCCAAGTAGAAGAGAAAGGGCTTTGTTAGTTAGGATTCAAATAGCTGTGCAACCGATAGACATATGGAGATGACAGCAGCATACTTGCCTATGTTAGGCTCTGTCCTCAGGTCTGTTAATTTTTTCTTTTCTGATTTTCTTACTTTCAAAACTAGGTGGGCAGAAGATTGAACTGAACTACTTCTCACAAGTATATATCTTTGTATATACAATATAGTAGGTCTCCAGAGAAAAGAATCTCATAACTTCTATTTGCTGCTGCCCCAAGTTCAGTGGTCATTTAGGAAAAATTAAAATTATTCTTGCACTATAATCGTTTCTTTTTAACTACTTACACTTCCTAGCAGATTTTCTGAAGCCATATATCTTCACCAATTAAAAACAGGGTTAATATTTAACAGGTATATCTCATTGTGCAATATTTAGTGAAATTCAGTTAATAAAATAACTGCTTGAAACAACTGTGCCAAGAAAAGGAAATTTCAGGCAAATGCTGTGCCACTGCTGTAAAATAAAATATTTGTTAAAGTGCCAAAATAAAGTCTATCATGCCTAAACTAATATTTCATTTGTATAGTCTGGCATCCAGTCTTCTCCAAACCCACATTACTTTTGGTAGATTGAGTTTTCTTAAAGGTGCAGTGAATGCTATTTAGTTTAGTTATAAACATTACATGGATGACAGCTTGTCTACTTTTTCTTCCTAAGCAGATCATTATTAAACTGCTTCTGAATTTCAGATCCTTTGCTTTCCAGCTACTATAAATATTGTATACAGCATTTTAGCATATACAATATAGATGTTCATTATTTCTGTTAAAATGGTTCTACACAAGTTCTCTATTATGCGTATCTCAGATTTGTTTACAACCAGCAGCAATGACTATTTGAGTTCTCTTCTTTCCCCTAGACATCACCCCTTCAAACACAGCCCATAATACGTAGCGGAATTTGGAAAACTTTAACTGAGTGGGTATTTTAATAGAGCCCCAAACCTCCTGAAATGTCATTTGTTTAACAAAGCAATCTGCAGTGGGAATGAAAATAACAACATTATTTATTGCCTTGAGTCACAATCTGACCTTTCCTCCTTTCCGCTGCCAATGCCAACACTGTGCTATTAGAACAAAATTCTAACAAAGCTCTCATCTTGATTACAAACATCAGTTTAGTTTTCATTCATAAATCTAGAGATCAGGCTTCTGTCAACAACATCTGTTTTCTAGCAATGGTATTAAAAAGGAAATTGGCATCTGTGCACAATTTCAGTCTTCTCTTAGACCGAAATTTCCAAGTGTCTTCAGTTTGCTGCCCTTTGTTCTCCTCCTGGATGTGTTCTAGCACTGGAGCCAGCACTCTGGCTACTAATGAATGTTGCTTGGCAGCTGCTAGACTCGGATGCCAAGCTATGGAACAGTTTCCCCACCCCCACACCACCCTCTCCAACAGTGGCATCTATATGGGTTGGCTTCTTCTAAGGCCTTTTGGCTGGCCTCCACTATTGCTTTTGTAGCAACTGTGAAACTCCTTAGCAATCTGATACAGCATTTCCTTGTGACTGATAAATTATAGTACTTGTCTCAATGCAGTTTTATTGTGACTCAATCTTGCTTCCTTCTTATAGTTTTGCAGATGAAATCCTATGTAATTAACTTAAGTGTCCGTCTCATGTCATTTCTTTTATGGAAGAATATTAGTTATACTTCGAACTGGTAATAACTTGGAACCTCTGCTTCTCCATACATTTTGACATTCCATATTTTTAAGTTTTTCTCTTTTTGGTGAGTGTCATAGTAAAAAAAAAAACAAAAAAAAAATATGTAAAATGTTCTTATAGTTTCAGAAAAATAACTTACCGTTTAACTACTAGTAGATATTTGATTCATGACTTTGGGTCATATCTTACCATCAGTTTTTAACAGAACTCGCATTGAAATCAATAGGGAGTTCTGCTTAAACAGAATTTTTATTTTTTAACCAAAGCCTCTGATTCTTTGGAGTGCAGAAACCATTTGTCTAAGAAAAGGAAGAATTTAGAATAATATTCCTGTCAAATATAACCTGTTGGTATTGGAAGGATTGTGCTAGCACAGTATTGTGTATGGAAGAGCAAGTCTACACTACAAAATTAAGTCAACCTAAGTTATGTTGACGTACAGCAACCACAATAATTAAATCCTCACCAGGAGCGCTTGCACCAATTTAACGGTTGGTGTGAGGCATTGTGGGATGGCTTCTGAAAGGCAGCAACAGTTGATGTAAGCAGTGCAGTGTCTACACTGACACTCCATCGACCTAACTACATTGACCTAAGTACTACAACTCTCACCGAGGCGGAGTTAAGTCAGTGTACTGGGCAAATTACATTGGTGGGAGCTGTGTTTTAGTATAGATGCTACAGAGTTAGGTCAGCGTAAGCTGCCTTATATTGACTTAACTGTTGTGTAGATTGGGCCTAGGAGAGTAGGGGTTGGGGAAAGAACAAGCATCTCTAAATACTAACTAGCAGTTCTGTGACAGGGAACTCTTATTCATATTATGTAGAGGTGTCCAGAGGGAATTAAGCAAACAGGAAAATGATTTTTCTTAAATTTTTAATCCGTTATATTACTTAACTCAGTTTGGTCAAGCATAGGTATTAAAACTTCCTGTAAATGCAAGTAACTTTTTTCTGTTGGTTTCAACAACAAGTAATACAGGGACTCCAAAACTTGAATGTATTCATGCTTTACAACTTGGTTGTCCCTTCTATTTTTAAATGAACTTTCCATTAAATTAATTTTGCTACAATTTTAACTCTCACCCATGCATTATAGGCAACTGATAGAAAACAGATTTACTGGGAAACCATGGCTGGATTCTGTAGAATTAGTTTAATGGTAGCATTGTATTGCTCCAATTCTCCTCTGGCCCACGAAGCATTTTTTCAGTAAAAACAAACTGATAGGATGAGTGCCCCGTAACTGGGCAGGTCCCGCGACCAGCCATGGCTCTAATGGAGATGCATTGCCCAGAGCTGGAAAGGGCCCCAAGGGGCCAGAGCTGATACTGAGATATCTGGTTTCCTATTTATTCCTGTGGATCACCAGGTTTGGGGCAAAGACCATGAGGCCTATTCCATGGGTTGTGAGAGGTGTGAGCAGGGAGACTCTGTCCCAGCCACCCAACTTGAACAGATTCTCAGTGAGATTTCCTCAGCTGAAGAAATAATGCAGGCCTAAACAGTATCTTTTCTACATCCACTCTGTGGGGCTGAAGAAGAAACATGTCCTCTTGCCCAGCCTCACCCAGTCTCCACTCCCTCCTCCAGCGTGCAGCCAGACCTGCTGAGCCCCCTCCTGGAGATGTGTGCAACCGAGATGGCAATCATCCCCCCAGCCCCCACCTTTCCATGTCGGAGAGAAGGTGTGGGTGGGTGTGGAGATTACCTGATATGGATTGGAGGACAGAGAAGTGAAATGATTCAGCAGCTGGTTTGGAAGCATAAAGAAAGGATTTATGGAAAACATGGGCATCTAACTCTCTCTGTATTTGGTATGACAAAGTTTAGCTTTTAAAGGTGGTGTGAGAATGACCTCAAAACTTGAATTTTGGGCAAGTAGGAGGAAAGACAAAGGGAGAAGAAGTCCTGATAGCCTATATTCTCCACTGGAAGTTACAAAGCAGTCAGTATTTTGAGTTGCTGTCAAACTGCAGTGACTTTCCTTCCCTGATACTTAATGAAGACAATATTTATGCAGGAGAGCGGGCTGATGTTAGTGCTATGTACCTGAGAGGATCATGAAGTCAGGGAGTTGCTGTGCAGAAGGTTAGAGGAGGAGTTGTCTGCTGCAGATCCCAACCTTAACTTCTTTAAGCTACTTGCTCTCCCAGATTTGCACAGAAACAGGCCCAACCTCTGAGAGCAAACATGCTGTGGACTTGCATCTCTTGTACCTTTTATCATACACATGGGAGGGATTATGGGGCATTAGGTATGGTTATGAGGTATCCCATAGCTTGTCATTCTCCTACTTTCTAGAGTTTGCACTACGTTGGGCATGTTTGGCTTAAACACTAATCCCTTTGAAATAATACTTGTTTACAGAGTAGCCTATGGAGTTTGGAGATTTTGAAGTAAAGTGACAGCATGTTGTGGTTGGAAACTGTTGTAAGTAGGCCAGGGCTGAAGTCCACAACCTCTCTTGACCAAAGATCAAGCTGAATAAATCAACGTGGCTCCTAGTTCTGACCACTCACTTCCAACACTGAATGAGAGGAAGTAGGAATGTTTAAAAAAAAAATCCAGGAAAAATATTACATCTAATTGTTTGTTTTACATAAATAGACAAAGTTCACTGTAGGGCATGATTTTAATCTTCTAAAATTTCTAATGTGGGTGTTCTGTGATTTTTTTTCTGATAGATCTTTTGTTACTTTGCGTGCCAAGGACATTTTTGGATTAAAAAAAAATAAAGTGAATCTAACATGGAAGTATATAGAACAATAATTTCCACCAGACAGCAATTGTAATCCAATAGCATCTTGGGGCTTCTCTTGTGGGAAACTGATCTTGCTGTTTAATTAGGAAACAGAATTTTTCCCTATCCTCCCACTCCATGAGTCCCCTTGTGGTCTGGGGATATAAACAAACCTTGGTGCATTCTTTTTAGTATTCCTTGGTGGAATGGAAGTGTCTCTCTAAACACAGCAGCTTTTAAGAGCTCTAGGAGGATATTTAGGAGAAATGGGAACAGATTATTTTTTGTGTTTTGTCTGTTGCGTCACAACAGTGGTACTAAAACTTGTCTTTATCTCTTAAAAAAAGTGAACAAAGTTGATTTAACAACTTGTACACTAAATGGTATTATCTTTTCCATGATTGTAATATTCCCCCAGGAAGATAAGATACTTTTTAATGTTTGAAGCACAGGAAGTGCAGCAATAGTCTTGGTTCAAAGTTCCTGTGAAAACTTTTTGACACACACTTGTTTCTACTCTCAGCCCTCCCTTGAAGAAAAATTTAAAGTTTGCTTTTTGTCTTTCATCCTTACGATTTCTATTACTACAAAACTAAAGAACGAGAGTTCATTCTAGAAAGAAAGAAAAGTGGACAAAATAAGCATGCTTTCTTCTGAAACTAACATCAGCCCTGAAGACAGGCAGCTTAATATTTTGTTGGGTTTTTTAAAAATCCAACTGTGAAGGAATTGCTTCTGCGATTCAGTCTCCCTTTGCTAGTAATATATGTTAGCCTTTTGGGCAAAGAAAATGAAACTCCAGCAGAGCAGTCTTTTATCCAGTTTCTCACACTCAGGTCTGCAACCCTTTCTTGGATCTATGTGAACCTTCTTCCGTTCTGTCAGGGTTCTCCCCTCATAGTGCAGGGGCTCAAAATTAGTTCTTCTACCAGATCCTCATTCTCTGAGCTGCACCCCCACTCCAGCTCTGTGTAAACTTTCTCCACTTCTATTAGGGTTCACCACTCATGGTGTATAAAATCATCACCTTGCTGATGCCTTAGTTCCACTATACTTTTTCATATTCCCCTTCTGCGCCTCCTTTGCACCAATCTTGTGCACTGTTAGGATGTGTGTTCTCCATGGTGTTGCATGAAGGGCAGAGCTCCAGTGCTTTCTTTAAATTCCAGTAGTAGCTGAATGCCAGCATTTGTTGGGAACTTTAGAACATTTCTCTCTCCTGACTGAATTGACACTGCAAAGACTGACAGAAGGAAATAAAATTGGAAAGCTCAGTTACTTATGGGTCTGTCTATGTAAAGCATTTCCTACGGTTGGCAGATACTTGTGTGTGTATATATAGAGACCTTTGAAGAGGAAAACGGGGAAACATCTTTTAATGCCATTGAAATACATTGAACTCAGGAGAACTTTTGGAGACACTGTGGAACAAATGGTTGTTAATTTTATTAAAAAATAGGGATTATCTTTCTACGCAGCGCTAGCTGGCAAATGGGAAATCTGTCCAAGCCTATCCAGCTTACTCTTGTTTGTTTGCTGCTGCCATCTACTATCACAAATTGCTAGAAACAAATAAAGATTGCTTATCATTCAAAAAACTTTGCTTTTGTTGCATAAAAAACTATACCACACACACACAAAAATGCTTGGATGGGCAGGAGTGGAGGCACCAGTGAAGGGCTGACTTTCAGAGCTGTGCATAAGACCAGCTATCATTTGAAAAGGTGTCTGTTGGGATGAACAGGGAAGTGAGAAGCCCAGAAAGTGGAAAGGAATGAATGGGTAGAGTTTTGGGAGGGCATGGGAGAGTTCTGAATGTGCTGAAGGGGAGGGCAGGCACACAGCTGCTCGGTCTGGAGCATTATAAGGGACTTCAGCATCTCAGCTTGCTGTTCCATAACTAGAAAAGGAGTACTTGGGGCACCTTAGAGACTAAAATTTATTTGAGCATAAACTTTCGTGAGCTACAGCTCACTGCAGCAGATGCATCCATAACTTTAATCATCCTCTTAGTTGCATTCCTAAGGAAGGCCTCATTTTCTTTTCTGTCCTGTCTTTCCATTTCCCTAAACTGCCTGTGTTCCCTCTTTTCTGCATCCGAGTATTGCAGCATCTCCTGGAACACTTCTTCGTTGCTCCGTCTCAGGTGCTTTCTTGTCTGGCAGAGACGCTCCACCAGGGTGTAGGGGGTGCCTCTGAAGTATTGCCGAGTACCTCAAGGAGAGTTTCCTAGAGATCTCTCTGGAGGATTCCTGTGAAATCTCTGTGTGCATCAACACCCTGTTCTGCCATGCTGCTTAGCTGCACAGGGAAATGTCAGCACACAGAAACATAGCCAGGTTTGTACATTTCTGTGCCCTCAACCCACCTCTGCAATTCACAAAGCAAAACCACTTACCAGGGGTCGCCTCTCCTGCCTTTTGGTGACAAAGCGCTGCAGTGTAGACAAGGCCTTAAGCACAAGTATTTGTGGAACTGGGACTTAGGAGAGTTGCCCATGTCATACAAGAAGTCTGTGACAGAGCCAAGAATTAAATGTGGGTCTCCTGAATCCCACTCTGGTGTTTTAACTGTAACAGCATCCTTCCCTTCTTTAAGTTATGATCCTTAGACGTGCAGAGGAGACAATCAAGTCTTATAACTGCAAATGGAGAAAAAGCGTATCATAATATATTTAGCAAGGGACAGTGCAAAATATAGAAAAATATATATGGCAGTGGTTCTCAAACTTTTGTACTGGTGACCCCTTTCACACAGCAAGCCTCTGGGTGCGACCCCTCCCCCTTATAAATTAAAAACACTTTTTTATATATGTAACACCATTATAAATGCTGGAGGCAAAGTAGGGCTTGGGGTGGAAGCTGGCAGCTCGTGACTCCCCATGTAATAACCTCCTGACTCCCAGTTTGAGAACCCCTGATATATGGGATTGGCAGAATGGGAATAACTTCTTTGGGACTGGTAGGTTATTGGTGTGTTTCGAGCCCAGGGATAGATTTTTGTGTGGTGGTGATTGAAGGAAGTTGGTGTGGATTTCAACTCATGGTTGAGAGAAAACAACAAAAAAAGTCTCAAATTTCATAAAACTGTAGGTTCTGTTGTTGAGTCTATTGGTTGGTGACATCTGCTTGTGGTGCAAACACTTACTCAAAGCTAGCACAGGGAAGGTCAGTATGTTCTCTGGCCCTCTATGAGAATGGACGCAACTTCTTCTTTCTTCTGATCACATGGTGGCAAGGGAAAAAAAGGACATCCACTATCACTCCTTTCCATTAACTCTGATTATGAAAGGACTAAAAGAAAGTGTTAGAAGGAAAAAAATGTTGAGGGAATTAGTAGAAGAGTGAATGGAGAAAGTGAGGTGATAAGACCCCATCAAGAATAACTGTGTTGAAGCCTCTCCAAATCCTAAAACTGGTGATGAAAATTACAGGATTGTAATGTAATTAGAAGGCAATTTACATAAAATGTTCTTAGCTAGACAATAAAAATCATGGATTGAACAGACACTGGATTTATGATTTATTACAACAATCTATAACCAACTATTAATCCCCCCACAACTGCCTTCCACACACCCCTTCCCTTTCTTCTCTCTCCTCCCTCTTGCCTACCCATGACTGGGGAGTGTTAACAGGCCACTTCACCTTAAATGGTCCTTTGAAATATATTTTAACTAATTATGCTAAACAATCTGTTCTACCTTGAATTTAGCTGTGACACTGAGTACATTTCCCAGACCTGAAAAAGAGCTGTGTAGTTCAAAAGATTGTTTCTCTCACCAAAATAAGTTGGTCCAATAAAAGATATAACCTCACCCACCTTGTCTCTCTAATATCCTGGGACCGACAGGGCTACCACACTGCATAAAATCCCTCAGGCAGACCTGCCCCACATCTCACCTTTAATTGGAAGGAAAGAAGGAAATCATTCACTGGCAGTTAATTTTAAAGTGCTGTGCGCGCGCGCTACTGTCACACTCTCAGAGAATATTTTGTTCTTTGAGTTGTAATAGGACATTTATGATCTCACTAATCACTATCTATACTCACCACTAAGAGACCCTGGACCAGCAGCAATGTGTGACACAAAACTTCTTGGGCAGGATATGCAATGAATACTCAGAAACCACAGGAAACAAACAAGACGGACAAGAGTCACGACAACAAGTTAGTTTTGTAACATTTTGATTAAAACAGTTACTTCCTCTGCCTAAACAGAGGTCTCAAAAACTGTGACAATTTAAATGTGGGAGATGTATTAATGTATGCTGTTTATGTGCAATGTTCCGTATATTGACGAAGACACAACTTATCATAAAATGATAAATACAAACAAAATAACCAGGTGGAGGGGCCAGTCTGGCAGAGATGGAGTGACTTTTTATAGTAATCCTTCCCCTCTTTCAAATCCCTCCTCAAAACACACTTCAGTGAGGCTCATCTGCATTACTTCCACTCCAACTAGATGATACAATTTATGGGAATCAGAGCACAATGTTGGATTGTATAGGGAAGTTCTTCACCATTATGTATCGGACTGTCATAAAATTGCTTTCTAAGGCTCTGATCCTACAAACACTTGGGCATGTGCTTATCTTTAAGCATGGGGGTAGTCTCAATGATTACACTGGAACTACTTGTGCTTAAACACATGCCGAGATATTTGCAGGATCAAGGTCTAGGTTTGTTTTCTAAGATCTTGTCTACACCAGTGGCTTTCACCTTTCCAGACTACTGTACCCCTTTTAATAGTCTGATTTGTCTTGAATACCCCCAAGTTATACATCACTTAAAAATTACTAGTTTATAAAATCAGACAAATTCAAAATGTCACAGCATACTATTACCGAAAAATTGCTTACTTTCATTTTTACCATGTAATTATAAGAAATCAACTGGAATATAAACATTGTACTTACATTTCAGTGTATAGTATATAGAGCAGTATAAACAAGTCATTGTCTGTATGAAATTTTAGTTTGTACTGACTTCACTAGTGCTTTTTATGCAGCTTGTTGTAAAACTAGGCAAATATCTAGATGAGTTGATGTACGGCCTGGAAGTCCTCTGTGTACCCCCAAAGATGCATGAACCCATGGCTGAGATCCACTGCTCTAAACACAAAAGTTGCCTCAGTATAAGCAAATCTGTTTAAAAACACACACAGTTAAACCAATGCAACTTTGTATATACTAAGCCATAGCATAATGAACTGTGGCTGTACATCATAGTTGTCAGAGAACTGTTCAGAGCACATTAACAATCAACCAACCACTTATATTCTATTATTATTACCGAAAGATTTTGCAAGAAGGATATGAATGGAGAGGAGCTTATTACATAAGGAATTCTGATGTAACGTCTTCCGACATACGTGCTTATTCCATTAAAAGGAGCATCTCTCCCTTGATATAGGTGTTCACTGACATTTCAAAACTACAGTTATTGAACTAGGCCATTCCAGCAACTCCCTTCATCCAGTAATAAATAAGGTAGCCATTTTTAACAGTGAGAGTAATTAACCATTGGAACAAATCAACATGGGTTGTGGTGGACTCTCAGGCAGTGGCAAGTTTACAATCAAGGAAGTGCTGCAGCTTGCGTGATGCAGGAGGTTGGACTAGCTGATCACAATGGTCTGGCCTTAGAATCTGTAACAACCCCGGCCAAAAAAAAAAAAAAATCATATTTCAAAGGCCAAACTCTCTCCTGGCATAGGGGGCAGGTGAACTCCCACTTCTGGGAGATCCCGCCCACCAAAGCCCTGAGCCCCAGAGAGCCAGGCCAGCCCTAACACCAGGCCGAGCCACTGGCCCCAGCGCTGGGCTAGCCCCAGCCGCCAGCTCGACCCCCCTACTACCACTGACCCCAGCACCGCTGCCTGAGCTCAGGGCCACCAGTGGAGCCAAGCCCCCACCAGCTTCAGGTAGACCCTCAAGGTGCAACGCGGGTGGGGCCACGGCATGGGTCAGGGGAGGCTTCGCTGCCCTGACCCGTTGCCCATGTTCTTGGTGAACGCCACAGGAGTCAACGGAAGGGCACCCGCAGAGAATGCGACTTTAGACCAGGGCTTGCAATGGAAGTGGTGCCAGGGCCCAAGCCTTTTTTTTTTTTTTTTTACATTCATAACCAATGCAGCAAGCCCAGAGGTGCCGGGGCCGCGAACTGCCAAAGCTGGCGGTGCCGGAGCCCAGCCCCGGCACAAACCAAGCAGTGGGGACGAGCTTCCTGCTCGCCCACCCGAGCCCCTCACCGCTAGTGGAAGGGCAGAAGCCGGAGTAGCGGCAAGCAGCGGGGCACGTGAGGAGCCTGCTCGCCGGGCCGTGTGCGGGCAAGCCCCGAAGGAGAGGCGGCCAAGCTGGAGCGAGCTGCGGGGAGCGGGCAGACGGCTGCTTCGCTCTTCGTCCTCCGTTAGCGTCGGCTCGACTCGCAGCGGCTGCGCTCGGGGCAGGCCCGGCTCTGAGCCCGGCGGGAGGAGGGAGCGCGGCGGGGCCGCGGGACGCGCTAGGGGGCGCCGAGCGGCTCGGTCCCGCGGCGCTTTGATCGGCAGCGGGCTCCCCTCCGAGCCAGCGCGTCGGGCTGAGCGGCCGCGGGGCTCTGGGAGCGGCGGGTCTGCGCGGGGAAGGTGCGTGAGCCGCGTCTCTCTCCTGCTGCCGTCGCTGCAGCTTGCGGCGGAGGCCGGGCTCGGCCTGTCTGCTCGACTCCTGGGGCCCCTGGCTCGTCGCTGGCCGCTGTGGGCCAGGGCCCCAGTGCTGTGCCGGGAGCGCTGCCCCGTGACGGGCAGAGCCACCAGTGGCGCCTGCGTTGGCGCTCGGAGACCCCCGTCCCCCCCCAGGGCTGCGTGGGCGCACAGCGGCTGCCTTGCTCCTTGTCTGTGCTCCCTTAGCGGTGCTGGGGCGGGGGGCACGGTCTGCCCGCCTGGGGGCGGGGCCGCGTTAACCTTTTGTGGGCCTGCTGCCCAACCTATTTGTGGGCCCCCATGGGGGCGATGGAGCATGGTGCGGTGGGGCCAGGCCCCAGAGCAAGGAGCTGGGCATGGCATGGCAGGGGTGGCCCCGCTCTGCCCAGCCTAGTGCGAGGGCACTGTTTACTAACTGGTAGTTGCCAGATGCACGGTGGCCCGTCCAGCCCTGTATTGCCAGCATGCTCCTTCCCCTGGCGGGGCGGGCCATGCCGAGCCCCACAACCCCCTCCCCCAACACCGGAAACCCCCCCCCATTCCCTATGGCCAGAGTCCTCGCGGTCTTGCTATGCCCAGTGCGCCCCCCCCATCTGCCACAAATCCACAGCACCCTCCACACCAACACCCCTGTCCAGTGCCCCATTGCTCACAGCCCCACTACAACCCCACCATAACTGTCCAGCACCCCACTCTGAACCCCCATTCCCTAGTGCCCCAACACACAGATCTTCCCTGCCCCCTAACAGCCCAGCACCCCCCCACACCCCAAGAGACCCACTCTTCTACGCCCTGCCTCGCGGCCACGCACATTGGCTCTGCTGGGAGGCGACTGTGTCTGCCGGGCTGAGCTGCCAGTGCAGTCAGGGCTGGTCCCAGGGTGGAGAATCACTCTGCCCCCCCCCCCCCCCCGGGAGTGGCACGATCAGCCAGGCTAGGGCCTGCCCCTGCCAGCCTCCCTCAGGACCCACTTGCCTAGAGGGGCCCAGACAAGCTTTCCACACTGCCCCCCATCAACTGGCTGAGACTGGCCAGGCTTCTGCACCACTCCCAGGCGGCTTGGCTCCAGGGAGGCAGGTGGGGCTGCACAGGTGGTGGGAAGCAGAGACTGCCCAGAGCCAGAAGTGCACTGGGGTCTGGCCAGGGGGCAAAGAGAATCATAGAAGATCAGGGTTGGAACAGATCACAGGAGGTCATCTAGTCCAACCCGCTGCTCAAAGCAGGACCAACCCCAACTAAATCATCCTAGCCAGGGCTTTGTCAAGCTGGGCCTTAAAAACCGCTATGGATGGAGATTCCACCACCTCCCTAGGTAACCCATTCCACTGCTTCGCCACCCTCCCTCCTAGTGAAATAGTTTTTCCTGATATGCAACCTAGACCTCCCCCTCTGCAACTTGAGACCATTGCTTCTTACTCTGTTATCTTCCACCACTGAGAACAGACTAGCTTCACCCTTTTTGGAATCCCCCTTCAGATAGTTGAAGGCTGATATCAAATCCTCCCTCACTCTTCTCTTCTGCAGATTAAATAATCCCAGTTTCCTCAGCCGATCCTCATAAGTCATGTGCCCCAGCCCCCTAATCGTTTTTGTTGCGCTCCAATGGACTCTTTCCAGTTTGTCCACACCCTTTCTGTGGTGGGTATCCCAAAACTGGACACAATACTCCAGATGTGGCCTCACCAATGTGGAATAGAGGGGAATAATCAATTCCCTCCATTTGCTGGCAGTGCTCCTACTAATGCAGCCCAATATGCCATTAGTCTTCTTGACAACAAGGGCACGCTGTTGACTCGTATCCAGCTTCTCATCCACTGTAATTCCCAGGTCCTTTTCTACAGAACTGCCGCTTAGCCGGTTGGTCCCCAGCCTGTAGCAGTGCATGGGATTCTTCCATACTAAGTGCAGGACTCTGCACTTGTCCTTGTTGAGCCTCATCAAATTTCTTTTGGCCCAGTCCTCCAATTTGTCTAGTCGTCTGGACCCTATCCCTACCCTCCAGCATATCTACCTCTCCCCCGAGCTTAGTGTCATCCGTGAACATGCTGAGAGTACAATCCTCCCATCATGCAGATCATTAATGAAGATGTTGAACAAAACTGACCCCAAGACCTAAGTTCCCTGTAAGCTGCGCAGCACGTAGCAGCCTATTTAGCGCTGCGCAGGTGCTCAGGGAACCCGCCTGGGGACCTGCTGTGGCAGGATACGGCCGGGGGAGGGGCACCCCCCCCAGCCCCAATTTAGCCAGGCCCCCAACCTGCTGCGGCCAGGGAGTCCCTTCCCCGGCCCCAACCTGCCATGGCCAGGGTGCCCGGCCCTGCCGGGGAGGCCCAGCCCCAGCCGCGGTCTGGATCCAGGAGTGGCCCGGACCAGCCCAGAGTCAGGCGTGGCTGGAGCGGCCTGACCTGGACCCAGGTGTGGCTCGGGGTGGCGCAAACCCAGAAGTGGCCTGGCCCAGCACAGATCCAAGCACAGATCCAAGGTGCGGCCGGGGCATCATGGACCCAGGTGCGGCCAGAGTGGCCCTGCCTGGACTTAGGCGCATCCAGGGCGGCGTGGCGTGGCCTGGCCTGGCCCCAGATGCGGCCAGGGCAGCATGGCCTGGACCCAGGCGCAGTTGGAGCACCCCTTCCCTGGCCTGAACCCAACCCCGGCCCAGACCTGCTGGGGCCAGGGCAGGGGTGCGTATCCTTCAGCCCCAACCCCAGAGCTGCCGCAGTGGGGAGAGGTGCCTCTCCCTCACAGCCCATGTGTTGCTTCGGGGAGAGAGAGCTGGGAGGAGTCCTCTCGCCTTGCCATAGCCCCGGAGCTCGCTCCCAAACCCCACATCCCCAGCCTCACCCCAGAGCCTTCACCCCCAGCCGGAGCCCTCATACCCCTGCACCCCAACCCTCACGTATCACCTCCATATTGGTGCACATAACAAAATTAATTCTGCACATGGGTGGGAAAAATTAGCGGGAACACTGCCCAGGACCAACCCCTGGGGCACTCCAATTGATACTGGCTGCCAACTAGACATCGAGCCGTTGATCACTACCCGTTGAGCCCGACGAACTAGCCAGCTTTCTATCCACCTTATAGTCCATTCATCCAATCCATACTACTTTAACTTGCCAGCAAGAAGCCGGCGGGTGGGGCAGGGGGTGGAGAGGAGCCCTCGGCCAGCTGGTGTGCAGGCCAAGAAGAGCAAGTGGTGGGTGGGGTGGGGGAGCTGGCGGGTTCTCAGGGCACAGTGCAAGCAGAGCAGGCCGGGGCCCCTTCTGAGCATGGGCCCAGCTTCATGGAGCCACTGGCGCCATTGTAAACCCGGCATTGTCTGGAGGTACATTAGTGCTGCAGAGGGTACTTTGCACCCCATCCTTCCTGTGGCTTCACCACAGATCTCTGTGCTGTTGGCCAGGCTGCACTTAGAGCTCTGCTCAGTTACCACCTGGTGCCATTTTTTTAAAAAGCACTTAAAGGGCTCCTGTTCATGGAACACTGTGTGATAATTTGGCTGAATGGCTTCTGTGGTTGCTCTTACCAGCCCGCAGCTGAAATGGGTCTACCAAGAAGTCTTCTGTTCACATGTGGCTCCATATGGCTCATATGGTAAAAATGGTACCAGGCACTCAGTGCCTGCTATCAGTTTGTGTCACTCTGTTGTCTCTTTCACCTGTTCAGTTGTGTTGGTGGTTTGGTGCAAATATTGCTAGCACAGCCCCAGAAGTACATTCAATCTTTCAAGCCCCAACATACCTAGTATAGCTTCAGCATTGCTCATCACAGCTCCAGCATCTCTCACTGTGCCTCACCCCAGTCACTGTACCTGGGGTGCTTCTCCACCTTGTTTCCTTTCCAGGCCCGGCTCTAGCTCTCCCGCTGCTTATCCTTCTATCATTCACTAGATTATAGCATTCTCTGGCCCTCCAGATTCAGCTCTCTGGCTCAGAGAGCCAGCAGGCATCTCCTGCTGTTGCTCTCAGCCTTCAGCTCTCTCTGGCCTGGGGAAGTTTGTAAGAGACCCACCCTAACTGTTCTCCTGTCTTCTGCTTTAAGTGGCCTTATCTGGCTCCACTGTTCACTAGGGAGTTCTTACCTCTGTCTTCTTCATGAAGCTCTGAGTTTTGTTCTGCTTTTCTTAGTGAGCTTATGTTGCAGCTCCTTCTGTGGGTTCTGAACTCCCCTTATCTTTGGGCTGTCTCTCATTTCTACCTCTCAGGGCAGCCGTGCCCCCCTCAGACTGGAAAAGGAGTGCTGGAACCCATTTCATTTAAGGGGCCTGCTACCATGCTCAAAGATTTCCTTTTTGAGAACTATACAAAAGAGAGGCAAGTATAGAATGGAAAAGAAGAGAGAAGTGCCATCAGGATAGTGGAAAGCTAAGGTGCAGCTCTTGGATATAAATGCACAATATAGAATGATTCAAAACCTGTGACTGATACAGAGTGACCCATGTTCTAAGAACGCATTATACAGTTTGGATACTTCTTGTACTTCAAGGAGAATAATTAGAAAACCAATGGTCTTTTGTGAAGCAAAAAATAACCTATTTTCAAAGGAGAGCACATTCCTACACTTTTGAGAAAGATTAAAGACAAAATTTTGAAATGCAACCACTGTGGGGGGTTTTTTTTATTTATTTATTTTTTTAATTCAACATGCCCCAAAGGATCTCCAGATTTTTGGAAGTGCTTAGGTACCATTCATAATGCCAATTGAAATTAATAGGAGCTGTAAATAATACTCCTGAAAATCAGGCCCAAGGTATCTTCAGTTGACCACCCAAAAACTGAGGCACTCAAAATCAGTAGCACTTTTGGAAAATGGAAAACAACATTCCCACTGTCTGGTTACTATGGGCCTATTTTTCAAAGGCACTGAACGTGTGCAGTTTCCATTGATTTCACCTGGAGTTGTGAGTGTCTAATTATTAGACTCTAATATCTCTGAAAGTCAGGCCTGATGTGCCTGCCTGTTATAATAATGCACAGATCCTCAGCAAAGGGAAAGTGTGTGTGTTATGCTTTCCTACTCTCTTTCCCCCCACTTTAATTTCTTTCTTTTAACACACTGAGATTTGTGTCTTCCCAAATGTACTTTCAGGAACACATGATATGGTATAGCACCTGTGTAATGTGCAGCTCTCGGTATGACCATAAGCAAGACTGAGTCCATGTGTTGGGATGGAGGACTTAACTAATAGTCTTATCAGCATGTAGGTTTAAAGCTAGGATGAAAAAGGCTGGTCAGATTTTGATTGGCTGGTGTTCGGTTAGAATAAAGGCTCTTACTGGAATTTATTCCTAGGGTGGTCTATTGTCTCAGGTTCTTCAGAAATACTTTATAATCTGAATAAAAAGCATCCACTTCATAACATGTAAGTTATGTATTATTGGTCTCTTGAAAACTTAAACTAATTTCCAGTGCCCACTGGAATTATGAATCAACAGTGTGCCCTTGTTGCCGAGAAGGCCAATGGCATTTTGGGCTGTATAAGTAGGGGCAGTTACAGCAGATAGAGGGACGTGATCGTTTCCCTCTATTCAACATTGGTGAGGCCTCATCTGGAGTACTGTGTCCAGTTTTGGGCCCCACACTACAAGAAGGATGTGGAAAAATTGGAAAGAGTCTGGCGGAGGACAACAAAAATGATTTGGGGACTGGAACACATGATTTATGAGGAGAGGCTGAGGGAACTGGGATTGTTTAGTCTGCGAAAGAGAAGAATGAGGGGGGTTTTGATAGCTGCTTTCAACTACCTGAAAGGGGGTTCCAAAGAGGATGGATCTAGACTGTTCTCAGTTGTAGCAGATGACAGAACAAGGAGTAATGGTCTCAAGTTGCAGTGGGGGAGATTTAGGTTGGATATTAGGAAAAACTTTTTCACAAGGAGGGTGGTGAAACACTGGAATGCATTACCTAGGGAGGTGGTAGAATCTCCTTCCTTAGAAGTTTTTAAGGTCAGGCTTGAGAAAGCCCTGGCTGTGATGATTTAGTTGGGGATTGGTCCTGCTTTGAGCAGGGGGTTGGACTAGATGACCTCCTGAGGTCCCTTCCAACTCTGATATTCTATGATTCTATGATTAAATTTTGTAGAGACTAAAACATAGCTTGAGACAGGGGAGAATGTCCTGGTAAATACAAATAAGAAAAAAGAAAATGAGTACTTGTGGCACCTTAGAGACTAACAAATTTATTAGAGCATAAGCTTTCGTGAGCTACAGCTCATCCGATGAAGTGAGCTGTAGCTCACGAAAGCTTATGCTCTAATAAATTTGTTAGTCTCTAAGGTGCCACAAGTACTCCTTTTCTTTTTGCGAATACAGACTAACACGGCTGCTACTCTGAAACCTACAAATAAGAAAGTAATTAAGAATACATAGCAGGATATTTATTTAAAACTTAATTGGTGGCTGTCCTGATTTCAAAAGAGCTATGTGACAATTTATGCTAGCTGAAGATCTGCTCCATAGGCTGGCCTTTGACCTGATGTGACCAGGATATTTAATTTTCTATGGGACTAAGAACCACTGAAACCCTGATGGCCTGCCTTCCTGATACTGATGTGGGCATACTCTTCTATTTTTGAAAACTGTTTTACTTTGTTTATTTTCTGTCGCAGTTACTGGTTGTTATAGTGCAAGGTCTGTTCTCAAGTTTATTAATAGTGGGGAATTTCCTACTAGATCACTAGCAGGAAAAGGGGAAGAAACTGCTTTTGTTCTTTTTTCACAGTTGTACTCAATATATATAGGTATCCGCACATTTTTAATATTTTGCATTTTGATTTGCAGGCTGTTGATGATGAACAGATACAAGAGAAATGGGTTTTCAGAAATTTCAGTGATTCAAGGAATCCTGGTAAGGCTCTTATGAAGTATTATTTATGTAACAATAGATTTCAGAGGAAGTATCATGCTCCCTTGAGATTTTGGCTCAAGCCACAAGTTAACTCTTTTAAATCAATAAGAACTCTTATTTACGTCACTGGTTTGGCTCTTAAAGACCACAGTGCAGAGC
The DNA here is from genome assembly GCF_009764565.3 of Dermochelys coriacea. Taxonomy (NCBI): domain Eukaryota; kingdom Metazoa; phylum Chordata; order Testudines; family Dermochelyidae; genus Dermochelys; species Dermochelys coriacea. The sequence continues at coordinate 42,451,264 of NC_050069.1, read as the reverse complement.
AGGTTTCTGAAGTTGTTTTCCTTCTGTTTTGACTATAAGATTTAATGTACTCATTCCTGATATAAGTAATTCAGATGGTCCTGAATTGCAGGTCTCCCCTTCTACCAGTGTTTCCTTATAATGTGTTTCTATCTCATATGGAACTAACACTTGATTCCATTTACACTGCACTAAGATGTCTTGTGGAGTTCAAGATGTGGAGAATTCTGAATTGGTTTGGAAGGAAAAAGAGCTGGAAGCTATTCATTTCTTTAAGATTAATCATATAGTTTGGTGAAGTCTTATTATGATCCTAAGACATCTCTATAGAAAAAGTGTGTTCTTAATCACAGCTAAAGTGCTCAGTGGTGTACAGGACACAAAAGGAAAAGAATTTATGTATCAAAGAGCTTACATACTAATAGAAAGAAATGGTGAAGATAAAATGCCCTAGAAAGCCTAGAGGAAGAAATAAGAGATTTTGATTTTAATGATTTGTTTGGTTTGGTTCACTTCTTGTGGGCATTATGGAAGAAGCCTTATGGGAGACATAAAACAGGAAGAAGGGTGGCTTAATGAACCAGTTTGGGGAGCATTTCATGCATAGGGAATGGTTTTGAAAAAAGGCATGCAGACAGAGCTATAGGCCTTAGTTTTGTTAATTTTCTCTGTTTGTATCTATCTGTAATAATCACAACACTTATTTAGATAAGTTAAAACACATTTAATGGAAGTCCTTGCCACAAACGGAAATATTTTTTCCTCTGAAGGGCAGAAATCTTATTTGATTTCTACCTGCAGTCCTCCTCCTGTTGCTCCAGGTAGATCTGTTTTTGTCAAGAGTGTTTCAGCACATGTAGTGGTATCAGATAAGGATTGGTACATAGATGTGATTGGTTAATTTTGTGCTCTCAAGTGAGCAAGCCTAGATACTTCCTCTCACCTGGCAACTCCCTGACATGTTTTTCCTGATATTATTCAGAGTCTCTTATGATTTGTAGAAAGCTTTATGCTTTCAGCCTCAATGCTTAAGCAACTTAATGTGAGATTTAAGCTTTTGTATTTGAGGAGTATCATATCACTTATGATGATAAACCCCATATGTTCTTTTATCCAGATCATTTGGCAAATTTTATTTAAAGTAAAGCGGATTAAAAACAAGCATACCAAGTGAATTCTCTTCTGCTGACCCTGAGGTTAAACCAGTGGATGAATTCAAGAATTAGGAACTGTTTAGTCAATAATGGGCACTATGTGTATGAAGCAGTTTGATACTTGTATTTTCCTGTTTTTAAAAATCAGTGGCTCTTTTTTCCTGTCTATGATCCTACAGTATAGGCTTGGCAGGCTGGTCAATTGACTGCTTATTATTTGACCCTGGTCAAATATTGTTGAATATGCCAGCTAGAATGCCCTGATGTAGGCGGTGGCCCACCTTTGTGACTGCATCACTGTGCAGTTCTTTCTTGGCTTCGTAACTTCATTTGATTTTCTTTCACATTTTTCTAAGTAACTCAGTAAAGTAACTTGTTTTTTGGCATAAGTATCTATCTAGGCTAAGCCTATTGGAGACCATAAAGTTTTACTTATTATAGTTACTTCTGTTACCATTCTAAAAAATTAGTGCTTTAAAATATTATTTGTTCCTTTTTGACATTTGAAAATATTTGACTAATATTTTGACTGGTCAGTTGACCAGTTATTTTAGATTTGGTCAAATGCCCAACCCTACTACAGTTACCGCTGTGTCAGTGTGTTATATATCCCTCAATCCACGAATCTGTTCTTTCTTTTGGCTCTGGCTCTGCAGGTCCCTGTTTTAATCTCTGGTGCCAATCACATAGGGGGTGAGTGGATGGGGGCGCATCTATGGTTTGAATTGTTGTGGATCTCAGACACTTGGGATGAGCTTCCTGTGTCCAGAGAAAGTATGTAACCCATTGGTCAGTGTGTATTAGCTGTCCACCTGTATGCCAATCTGTAGAGAACGTGAGTGTGCTCTAGCTTCCAGCTAGAGAGCCTGGCTCTTTAGCTGAAACTATAGAGATTCATGCTTATATCTCCATAGGTCCATAAGTTCTGTACTCTATGTCAGGCTGCCTGTGCAACCTTAATTTGCCCCCCTTGTTATTATGATAGCATATGGTGTGTCATGTAATAAAAGACTGTCTTTCCATAGGACTCCTTCCTCATCCAGTACACAGATGGTGCTCTGGGGATGAATCAGGGTTGTGTAGTGAAGGAGACTATTGTCTGTAGGACTCCTGCGTCATTTGTTGCTGAAGTCAGAAGGTGTATAGTGAATGAGGCAGGAAATTGCAGGAAGAGACAGGATAACTGGGATGGAAGTACAGCTGTTCTGTAATAATTTTTTAATATAGTATATTGACCTGATTATTGGGATGTTTTCTGTATGAATTTAATAGGGTTTGGTTTAATAGGGCGTTGTGAGGAAAAACGAACAGGAAAGGAAGCAATGGCTTAAATTAAGCCACCCCAGGGTAAATACTTAAGAGTTATTAAGAGATAAAGACTTGTTAGCTTTGAAGATTCTACCTCTTGGCTCCAGCCGATTTGCAGAACTGATTGACCTGTGGGGCCAAGGCCTGGGATCCAGAAGTTTAAAAGGACTGGCAGTATAAAAAAGAACACTCTCAGGTGGTGGAGGGATGTTATTTGAGTGGGACCAGATGGAGACACAGGGTCCTCTGGAGTGTCTGAAGAAGCTTGGCGTGTTTAGATTACCAATAAGGGAGGGTAAGCCTTTAAGTAAAATAGACATGCATGTATGTTGTTTTAAAATCCTTTTTCTCGAAATGCTTTGTACTTACTGTTAAAATCAACAATACTTTGGTTGTAAGAAGACTGTCTGGTCACTACGCATATGACTGATCACAAACTCTTGAAGGGAAGAACCATAGATACTAAACCCAGTCAAACTTGCAGGATAAGCGTGATTGATACACAGGGTAATGCAGTGTAGCCTAAGACCTGGTCTAAGAGTGGGAGAAATGCAGAATTTATCCTGGAATAGATAAAGGCACAAGGCCTGACACAAGAGAGGGTGTGTTGAGTGACACCAGAAGGGGGTCAGTTGCTACTAGCCCCGTGATGAGGACAATGATTTCATGGTTAAGGCAGTTGAAGGCTGCACTGGAAAACTGGCTTCTATCTCTGCCTCTGCTGCAGAATTCCTCTCTGATGTTGGGCAGGTCACTTAAACCAGGCTTTTTACAGATGGTCACTAATTGTATGTTTCTCATTTTCTGGGTGCCCAACTTGAGACACCTGGGACCTGATTTTCAGAAATGCTGAGGATTGACAACTGCAACTGCAGTAATCAATGGCAGCCGTGCTTTGAACATATAAAGGTCTATATAATGCCAAGTGCTCTGAAAAATCAGGGCTTAGAGTGACTCACATTAGGGACCCAAAAATTAGTGGACCCTTGATAAGTTATGCCTTAATTTCTCTGTGCCTCAGTTCTTCATGTGTAAATTGGGGATGATGGAAATGGAAGGGTGGATCTCAGCCCGCAAAGATGAGTACATTGAATCCCACACAGATCCTCTTTTGACAGTCCTTCAACCATCCAGCTTTCCCAACAGAATGGTAGATGAGAGCCTAATGTCCATCATTCGGTCCCTGCTGCCACATGACCCATTCACTACCTGATCTGCCAGGCCATAGACAATACAGATACCTAGCCCAGTTCAAGTTTCCAGTTACAGAATGGGATTCTCTACCATGGGTAAGGATACTATTTCTCTCTTTGGCTCACCTCCAGGTTTGCCTTTTGTTCCCTCTGCAGTCAAATCAGGCAGCTTCTTCCTCCATGCTACCTGGGCCCAGAGTGGGGAGGAGAGGCATTGAGGGCATAGAAGAGACGGGCTCCCTGCTCTCCGTTCTGGTGCCCAGCCCAAGCATAGCCCACACTAGCTAAGAGCTGAAATGTAGGAAAAGTTCAGGGGAATGAAGCTGCAAAGCTTCAGCAAGTCTCTCCAAAATATGTTCAAGCTATGATTTTTCAAAGGCTTATAGCTTGGCTAAATGTGGGTGGATTTTCATGGGGAAAACAAAAGGCATATCCCTGACACAAGGGCCACCCCCTGCCAAATTTCAAGTCCTTTTCTCTAAAATGACATGCATGCTACAGCTTTTCAAAGGTAGTCACCTGAAATTTTTAACATTGGAAAAATGTTGTTTTGTTCTCAAAGAACAGCCGAACTGCTTTCACTAAACTTTTCCCAAAGAACTGTGTCTGAAGCAGATCCCCAGTATGGGAAATGTGATCCCAAATGGTAAATGTTTGGCAAAGTTATAATACTGAAAGTAAGATCTATAATGGACATGCCAGACACCCTTAATAACAAGTCATGCTATTAGCCCAGCCTATAATTAATGCCAAATGGAAGACTACATTTCATTTTTAATTTTTGTTTTATACCTCACTTTGTGTTCCTTGAAATAAATGTTGTCCTTTTGTTTGTGGAAGGCTGGGGAAGCTGGGACTTCTCTTATGCTCTTTCTCTGTGTGTTGGTGCTAAAATTGAATTGTCTAGAATTTTGGTTTCTGAAGTTCCGGAACTCACGCCACAATTGATAATTGTTGAATGGGAGTTTTGTAAAAGTGTATTGGAAGACTGTTATTTGTTTTATAGATAAAACTATGTGTACATATACCATATTTAAAAAACCCATACATTGTTTAATATTAACTAGGGTGGATGGTGTCTAACTTCCCACCCCCAGCCTCAATTGTATCATAAAAGCAACATTGCCCCTTATACTCTTCTATATCCTTTGACAAAAGCCTGAGAAGGTATAAAAGTGAGCTCACTTCATCCTTCTCTACAGTATGAAAAGTATTCATTGGTGACAATGGGCATCAGCAGTTTGGGCAGCTAAAACAGTTGGCTGCAAGTGTCTCCACAAGCAACCACGTTCAACTCAGCTGTACCCATTGGAAGCAAACAGTAACTGCCATGTAGACAAGGCTTTGAGCTCTGCACCAAATGGGGAAAGTCAATTTCAGAGTTGAGAGCACCCCAATGAGGCTGCGTAACCTCCAGAAGTTCACATATAGGGATTTTGAGCTCCACTTGCAGTGGTAAACATGGAGTGAGGTAATCTTGGGTAGCCAGGACCTGCTCTGTATAGGCCTTTATAGATCAATGCTGCCACCTGGAATTGCACTGTTTGGCAAACAGGAAGTCAGTGTTGTTATCAGAGAGAGAGGCTGAAATACAGTTAACTTGACCAAACTGCATTCATGTCCTGCATTGGCTTCTCAAAGGATTGCTCCATGTGGAGTTAATCTAATTTAGATGTCTCAAAAGCACGGATAAATGTGGTGAAGTCCACAGCCTGAGATAAATGTTCCCCATAATGTTCTGCATTATCAGAAAAAGAAAAGGAGCTTTCGTCGACCTGTGAATCTAGGAGTAATCGAAAGTGGGTAAGGCTCTCATGTAACTATCAGCAGTCTTAGGCTGTAAACCTCTTGAATGAAGGATTGTTCACATACCCTTCTGATGTTTCCCCCAACCTTCCTGCATCAACTCCCCCTTTTTTTGGTTTGAGTTTTAGTCAGCTTTTGGTCATCTAAACCCTTATCTCAGCAAGAAACTGAAAAAAGCATGGAAGCTGCATTATCTGGGCTTGATGATGGCAATTGGCAAGGTAGAGGTTGCATTTTGCCTCCATGTTGATAGCCAAAAAGTTTCACTATTCCTCTGCAGTAGATGTCTCATACCCACCGACTTACTGAGGGGATGGGGGGTTCATGCGGTTCCAGTCTAATGAGCACATGAGCAATTTCCCAAAATCACCAATAGTGTGTAACTAAATCGAAGAGAAGTGTCCAGAGGGAATTGAGTCTAAAACTTTTATTCCCTTAATGGTCATGGGCCATCAAGCCTGGGAACTCTGAGTAACGTAAACTCTAGGAACTGGAAATACTTAAGAGGGTATAAAGACAACTGAAGCTCCAGAGCAGCACTTAGGCCTGGTCTACACTACAAGTTTATGTCTGATTTAGCAGCGTTAAATCGAATTAACTCTGCACCCGTCCACACAACAAAGCCATTTTTGTTGATATAAAGGGCTCTTAAAACTGATTTCTGTACTCCTCCCAGACGAGGGGATTAGCGCAAAATCGACATCGCCATTTCGAATTAGGGTTAGTTTGGACGCAATTCAATGGTATTGGCCTCCGGGAGCTATCCCACAGTGCACCATTGTGACCGCTCTGGACAGCACTCTGAACTCGGATGCAGTGACCAGGTGTACAGGAAAAGCCCTGGGAACTTTTGAATCGCATTTCCTATTTGGCCAGGCAAGCTCATCAGCACAGGTGACCATACAGTCCCAGAATCGAAAAAGAGCTTCAGCGTGGACCGAACAGGAGGTACTGGATCTGATTGCTGTATGGGGAGAGGAATCCATTTTATCAGAACTATGTTCCAAAAGATGAAATGCCAAAACATTTCAAAAAATCTCCGAGGCCATGAGGGACAGAGGCTACAGCGGGGACGCAACACAGTGCCATGTGAAACTTAAAGAGCTCAGACAAGTGTACCAGAAAACCAAAGGATCAAACGGACGCTCCGGGACAGAGCCCCAGACATGCCGCTTACATGCAATTGTAATGGGGGCTGCCACCACTACCCCACCCCTATCCATGGACTCTGATGATGGGGTACTCTCCGCCATGCCTGAGGATTTTGCGGACGGGGAAGATGAGGAGGAGGAGGAGGACGAGCTTGAGGAGAGCACACGGACCCCCGTTCTCCCCAACAGCCAGGATCTTTTTATCACCCTGACTGCAATACCCTCTGTCAAGGTTCCTTCCCCACTCTGAACTCTAGGCTTGAAAACCTCCTAAGCTTACTTTTACCAGTTTAGGTTAAAACTTCCCAAGGTACAAACTATTTTACCTTTTGCCCTTGGACTTTCACTGCCACCACCAAACGTCTAACCGGGTTTTTATTAGGAAAGAGCCGTTTGGAAACGTCTTTCCCCCCAAAATCCTCACCAAAACCTTGCACCTCCCTTCCTGGGGAAGGTTTGGTAAAAAACCTCACCAATTTGCATAGGTGAACACAGACCCAAACCCTTGGATCTTAAGAACAATGAAAAAGCATTCAGTTTTCTTAAAAGAAGAATTTTAATAGAAGAAAATTAGAAAGAATCACCTCTGTAAAATCAGGATGGTAAATACCTTACAGGGTACTTAGATTCAAAACATAGAGAATCCCTCTAGGCAAAACCTTAAGTTACAAAAAGACACAAAAACAGGAATATCCATTCTATTCAGCACAGCTTATTTTCTCAGCCATTTAAAGAAATCATAATCTAACGCATATCTAGCTAGATTACTTACTAAGTTCTAAGACTCCATTCCTGTTCTGTCCACAGCAAAAGCATCACCCAGACAGACACAGACCCTTTGTTTTTCCCCCCTCCAGTTTTGAAAGTATCTTGTCTCCTCATTGGTTATTGTGGTCAGGTGCCAGCGAGGGTATCCTAGCTTCTTAACCCTTTACAGGTGCAAGGGTTTTTCCTCTGGCCAGAAGGGATTTTAAAGGTGTTTACCCTTCCCTTTATATTTATGGCATCCTCCCAACCTAACAAGGCCAGAGAAGGGATCTCTAGTGAGTGTACCTTTTAAAATATAATACATGTTTTAAAAGCAAGCGTTTTTTAATGATTAAGTAGCCCTGAGGACTTGGGATGCACAGCTACTGGAAAAGTCTGTTAACATGTCTGGGGATGGAGCGGAAATCCTCCAGGGACATCTCCATGAAGCTCTTCTGGAAGTACTCTAAAAGCCTTTGCATAAGGTTTCTGGGGAGAGCAGCCTTATTCTGTCTTCCATGGTAGGATACTTTATCACGCCATGCTAGTAGAAAGTAATCTGGTATCATTGCATAATGAAGCCTGGCAGCGTATGGTCCCGGTATTTGCTGACATTCAAGCAACATCTGTTCTTTATCTCTCTGTGTTATCCTCCGGAGAGTGATATCGTTCATGGTAATCTGGTTGAAATAGGGGAATTTAATTAAGGGGACATTCAGAGGTGCCCGTTCCTACTGGGCTGTTTGCCTGTGGCTGAAAAGAAATCCTCCCCGCAGTTAGCAACGTGATGGTGGGGGGTGGGCATTGGCGCTGAGCTGTTTGCGTTTGGCTAGCAGGGATTTTCCCTGATACCAGCCATGCAGTGGGGTGAGAGGTAAAGCAATCATCCCACAGAATTGGATGGGGGAGGGGGAGTTAGTTTGGTTTCTGCTGCTGCACGTTGATAGGAAAACCACAGCACTAAAAGGCCAACTCAACATGCTTTGCTTGGTATGGGAGAGGAGGGCGTTGCTGTTATGAAGGTTGCAGAAGCCAAAAGAGTATGCTTACCATGGCCGCCTGCAAACCGAATTATGTTGCCTGGCACTGCGTGTGTGATCTCTAACACCAAAGCCGCAGGCACTCAATACAAGATGCAAAATGCGACCTTGTACCAAAATTACATAGAATCATAGATTGTCAGGGTTGGAAGGGACCTCATGAGGTCATCAAATTCAGCCCCCTGTTCAAAGCAGGACCAATCCCCAATTTTTGCCCCAGATCCCTAAATGGCCCCCTCAAGGATTGAGCTCACAACCCTGGGTTTAGCAGGCCAATACTCAAACCACTGAGCTATCCCTCCCCCCACATGCACTTTGTAATGTGAATAGTGTTGTTCGCTGTGAAAGAGTATAGCCATTGTTCTGTAAATACTTCACTCCCTTTTTTTCCTCCAGCAGCTGTAAATGTTTCAAGCCTCCCTCCTCCATCCCAAAGGCTATCTTAGATAAGGCGGCGAAAAAAACGCATGTGCAATGAAATGTTCTCTGAGCTCATGCAGTCGTCCAGCACTGACAGAGCTCAGCAGAATGTGTGGAGGGACACAATAACAGAGTACAGGAAAGTGGCCAATGAATGTGAGGAGAGGTGGTGGCAGGAAGATCAGAGGAGGCATGAAGCAATGCTGAGGCTACTGCGGGATCAAATGGACATGCTCCGGCATCTGGTGGAGGTTCATGAATGGCAGCAGGATCAAAGACTGCCGCTGCAGCCCCTGTTTAACCACCCTCCTTCCTCCCCAAGTTTCATAGCGTCCTCACCCAGATGCCCAAGAATGTGGAGGGGGGAGGCTCCGGGCACGCAACCACTCCACCCCAGTGGACAGCCCAAGTAACAGAAGTCTGTCATTCAACAAGTTTTGAAGTGGCCTTTTCCTTCCCTCCTCCCACACCCCACCCAGGCTAGCTTGTGAGTTATCTCCCTATTTTTATAATCAATTAATAAAGAATACATGTTTTTTAAACAATAGTGACTTTATTTCCTTTGCAAGCAAGCTGTGATTGAACGGGGGAGGGCGGGTGGCTTATAGGGAATTTAGAGACAACCAAGGGGGTGGGTTTTCATCAAGGAGAAACAAACAGAAGTGTCACACAGTACCCTGGCCAGTCATGAAACTGGTTTTCAAAGCTTCTCTGATGCGCAGCGCTTCCAGCTGTGCTCTTCTAACCACCATGGTGTCTGGCTGCGCATATTCAGCTGCCAGGCAATTTGCCTCAACCTCCCACCCCGCCATAAACATCTCCCACTTATTATCACAGAGATTGTGAAGCACACAGCGAGCAGCAATAACAATGGGAATATTGGTTTTGCTGAGGTCTGAGCGAGTCAGTAAACTGCGCCAGCAACCCTTTAAACATCCAAATGCACACTCTACCACCATTCTGCACTTTCTCAGCCTATAGTTGAACAGCTCCTTACTACTATCCAGGGTGCCTGTGTACGGCTTCATGAACCATGGCATTAAGGGGTAGTCTGGGTCCCCAAGGATAACTATAGGCATTTCAACATCCCCAACAGTTATTATCTGGTCTGGGAAGTAAATCCCTTCCTGCAGCCATCTAAACACACCAGAGATCTTGAAGACGCGAGCGTCATGAACCTTTCCCGGTCATCTCACGTTGATGGTGGTGAAACGTCCCTTGTGATCTACCAGTGCTTACAGCACCATTGAAAGGTACCCCTTGCGTTTATATACTGGCTGTGCTTGTGGTCCGGGGCCAAGATAGGGATATGCGTTACATCTATAGCCCCACCACAGTTAGGGAATCCCATTGCAGCAAAGCCATTTAGTATGACCTGCACATTTCCCAGAGTCGCTACCTTTGATAGCAGCAGCTCAATGATTGCGTTGGCTACTTGCATCACAGCAACCCCCACAGTAGATTTGCCTACTCCAAATTGATTACCGAGCTGTCTGGCATTGCAAGCTATTGCCATTTGCTTGTGAACTGTGCGGGCTGCTGTCATCTTGGGATTCTTGTGCTTCAGGGCAGGGGAAGGCAAGTCACAAAGTTCCATGAAAGTGCCCTTACGCATGCGAAAGTTTCGGAGCCACTGGGAATCATCCCAAACCTGCAACACTATGCGATCCCACCAGTCTGTGCTTGTTTCCCGGGCTCAGAATCGGCGTTCTTTGGCATTAACCTGCCCCAGTAACACCACAATCTCCAAATTGCCAGGGACCGTGGTTTTAGAGAAATTTGTGTTCATGTCCTCATCACCACGCTGCCATCGCCTCCTCGCCTGGTTTTTCAGGTTCTGGTTCTGCATAAACTGCATGATAATGCGCAAGGTGTTTACAATGGTCATAACTGCTGCGGTGAGCTGAACAGGCTCCATGCTTGCCGTGCTATGGTGTCTGCTCTGGCAATCCAGGGAAAAGGGCGCAAAATGATTTTCTCCTGTTGCTTTCATGGAGGAGGGAGGATTGACTGACGACATTTACCCATAACCACTTGCAACAAATTTTTGGCCCCATCAGCCATTGGGAGCTCAGCCCAGAATTCCAATGGGCAGTGGGGACTGTGAGAACTGTGGGATAGCAATCCACAGTGCACCACTCAGAATGTCGATGCTTGCCACGGTACTGTGGATGCACACTGTCGAATTAATGTGCTTAGAGTGGACGCATGCACTCGACTTTATACAATCTGTTTCCAAAAATTGACTTCTGTAAAATCGGAGTACTTTCATACTGTAGACATGGCCTTAGGCATTGGGGATGATCATTTTTTTCCCCTCACTGTTTTCTTTCCTGTTGTACTTGGTTTAACTTAGTTTATCTTGAGGAGTACTACTGGTCATGTTTAATGGTAGAACATATCTGTTACTGAAGAGATGGAGGGAAAAGGCTACCATATATTTGGGTAGGGAGAGAGGGCTTTCTATATATACTTTCACAATCCTTAGTGCTGTTACCAGTGTTGTAAGATGTATAGCTCAAGATGGCATATGTAATCCTATAGTCAGCTTTTACTTGCCAAGAGCAGTATAATGTTTATGACCTGAGTACAGTTCCAGCCTTGTCCTATTAAGACCATGAAACAAATGGATAATTTGGCAGCTGGGACAAGGACATTGTGAACATTTTTAAGGACTGATTTTGGTTATTTTTTTTTAAATACCATGAGGTTCAATCAATGAGTCTATTGAGAGACGATTGTTTCATAGTTTACAAAATTAGCCACACCCTGGTGAATATTCTTAGAATTTTTGAAAACTCTCTTCCTTGGTGGACTAAAGTTAAACTTTTTTGGGATTTTAGCTATTCCTACATTGATTGAAAAGCTTTTGTTGGTACCTGTTTTTGTGTTAAAGTAAATTGTTAAGAGATGTATTTGTGCTATAACAGTTGATCTATATTAATAATATTTAATAAGAGACTACTTTTTATACCATTTTTATATATATTTCTAAAAGATTTTTTCTTTGAGGAAAGTCTGAAAGAAAAGGTATCCATAGATCTTGCTGTTTGTCAAGTGTTTTGGAAGTCTTGTGCAATAGGACACCAGTTAAGAGCAACAGGAAGTATGATTAAATTGACAAAACAGTATTGTAAGTACATTTTGTGTTTATCTTTGTAGATAATCCAATATAATAGCATCTTATTGGTTTAAATTTTCAGTAGACAATATAGTATGTATGACGTGTATGATACTAATATAATACTTGAAATGATTAGCATAATGCTACATTGTTTAATTAAATATCTTGTATGTCTCGCACATGAATGAGATTTAAACTTGTAAAAATGATAATTCAATTACTTCTCATGGCTGGTGATATTGTGCACTAAGTAAAAATAAGAGCAATCCTCTATTAAGTGTCTTGGAGACTTAACTCTGTTTAAATCTACTCAGGATTATACTGTTACATCAGGGTTACTCTAGATAAGGGTCTGTCATTTATAATTCTGCTTTTTTAGTCTGATATCTGGGATTCATAGACATTTTATGTGTACTCTACTCTGCATAATATGCATTCATTTGTCAATAATTCTTTGTGTTCCTCTTCTCATTCCTGGCCCCTAATATTTTAGTGGTTTCAAACTTACTCTCCAAAGGCATCATGTTTGAAAACAAGCAATGCTTAAACTTAATTTTAAATGTTACATTAGTTCATTTCCATGTGTGAGCAAATATTCCTTGAGAAGAAAGATTTACAGATGTTTATTACTGGGATATATAATGAGTGGCTATAGTTTACATTTAAAAATAATTGCCTTGAAGATTTTTCTTACTAGAAAAATACAAGAGTAGAGTTAAAGCGTGGAACAAAATAATTACATTTTACAACTCAGAATATGAAGAGCGATTGCATGACTTAGGAATTCAGGAATGGGGTCTAGAGTCGTGACCTGTAAATGGCTATTCTGACTCTTGTCACAGACAGTAGTCACTAAAGTTGTTAATATCTGGTTGACATTTGGTAGTGTTACTTCATTTTCCAGTTGTGAGTGTCCACATTGTGACAAATGTGGCAATTTCCTGCAATGTCTTTGAAATACCTTATTGTATAAGTTTATGTATTACTGTGGGCAGGGATTGTGTGTAACCTCTGTAGCGGGGGGGAATACAACACTGCGTGAGGTTACAATATCTATCTTTGGGATCCATTGATTTAAATGAATGGTTTGTGTTTTACAACTAACAACAGTGGGAGGTGATTAGGCAAATTCATTCAGGTTCTAACACCTTCAGAGAAGTACTGCCTGTCACATGACTGGGACATGGGTAGTCATGTCTAGTGGTTGGAGGAGTCATATCTAATGGTCAGAGTGGGAGTCAGGCCTAGTGGTTAGAACAGAAATCCGGGCCTAGGTCAGAGCCTGAATCAGAGGCTGGGTGCCCAAGCCAAGAGTCACAGTGAGAATTGGGAGACGGGAGTCAGAGCCTAGGGTCAGAACTGGAGTCCGAGGCCAGATGCCAGAGCTGAAGTCAAAGGTTAGGAATCAGAGCTGAGGGTCAGAACCGGATTACATAGAGTGAGGCAAGGCAGGAGCACGACTGTGTCCAAGACAGGAGCAGGGCTGTGGACGATAAGGCACAGGAACTGTCGCAGCCATAGGTGAATGCTTTAAGCAGCAACTGAACTGTTACTGGGCGCAAGAGCTGGTCTACTAATGATGGCTATTCCAATCAATCAGGCAGCATAACCACTCAGGCAGCCTACTACAAGCCAGTTGTGCTCGTTAGGTTGGCCAGAACTGTCTCTGCTATAGGCCCTGATTCCTGACACTGCCCCCTGGGGAGGCTTACATATACTGGTTCAGACTGGATTCTTAGAGACCAACAGAAAAAGAAAGGGTTTTTGGATCAAGAGCCTGAGTTTAACTGACTCGGGGGCCTTCTTTCTGATGCAGGAAATGTACTTTCTGTCCAAGGAGGGGCCCCAATCCTTGTGAAAGGGCCGGAAAGACTCGACCTACTAGGGCGCTGTCAGATTGATGGGTGACCTCTGGCGAGCTTTTTAGCAAGCAAGTACGTTTTTATATGCTTTTTCTGTAATGCTTTTACCTGAAGAATAAATGTGCTTGCTCAGAAAAGGCCGGATAGTAGTTTATAACTGTGGGCAACACACTGGTCCTAGCCTTTGGAGAGTAAGCAAAATGTAGACGCTGGTCTGTTGAGGAAGTGTGGCTTGCTGGAGATGTTGCATTATAATCTAGAGAACAGTGCAGGCTTAAAACGCCAGTCAGGAGGGAGTGAGACGTGTCCAAGAGAGGAGACAGAGCTGGGAGCCTAAAGTGGGTGCCCTTGGTGGACCCCAAAGGGGGAATAAAAGTGCAGTTACCCTAATTCTTAGTGTTCAGACTCCAGTTGTAAGTGGCCCTATCACAAAAAATCACCATCACAACAGGCACTATGCTAGCAATCTCATTAGACAAGCCAAAGACTGAATGGACATGATGACTGACCTATTCTTCCACTGACCTGCTATGTGATCTTGGGCAAGTCACTTCTGTGCCTCTCTCTTCCCAACCTTTTTTTTGACTAATTAGATTGTCAGCTCTTTGTGGCAGGGACTGTCTCTCCGTATGGATCTGTGCTGCAGTCATAATTCAGTCACAGTAGCACAGGCTGTACAAGCCCACTTGGGACCTGGATATGTATTCTAGCTGGTGCTGTTGCCTTGCTGCTGAGTCTTTACTGCTATTGTTATTCAGGCTAACTAGATCACAGCTAGAATAATGTGTATGTCTACACATGCTGCAGTCACACCTCTAACTGAAGTGTTGACATAGCCTATATGTTTATGACATGCCGAGCACAATGGGCCCTGATCTCGGCTGGGACCTCTAGGTGCTAATAGAATACAAATAATAATGAATAATATTAGGTATCTTGAGTACTAACTGAATTCCCTTCTCCTACAAAAATGCAAATGATTCTGTCCGGTTAATTTTTGGTCTGTGCAGTAGTGAAGGAAACTAATTTAAAACTCTCTTCAGTGACTGAATACATAGACAATCTAGAGCCCTCCACTTTAAAAAGCAAAAACAAAAACCCCCTCTCTGTTCTTGGTAGACACTGATCAGAGTAGTGAAAGGTCCACTACATGGTGAAAACTTATCCTCTGGGAATAGGGTTTGCTAACAAGTGCTGTTGGAGTTAAGTTCAGCACCAAAAAGAAAGAGACCTTGTTTCAAAAGCTTGTTTCTTCAAATGGGCTGAAGAACTATCTTCAGGCTATTTATAAACATCTTAAATATATTTCTTTATTGTGGGTGATTCTTGTCAATGCAGTACCTGATCTCCAGTTCTTCCATTTAGCTTTTTAAAAACTTTCTTTAGTTTGGTATGTTGCAGTACAACACAAAGGGGAATATTGGACCCACTAATATGATACACATAAATTGATATTATAGTTAGTATTACTATATCAGAATATGTTGTTTACATAGCAGCATTCTGCCCTTGTCATAAACCTTATAACTGATAGCATATATAATTGAAATAAATATCCTTTTTTATCCATAATGCTAATTAAGAAGCTTGCATATAGTTGCTGGAGAGAAGATCTCTAACACAATACAAAATAATTTAAATTATGTTCTTTTCGTACAGTTGGTGCTTATAAATCCACCACTTGTGTTGGGGGTGGAAAGAGAGGCCCTGAAGGCATATCTTATGACAAAGAAGCAAAAGACCAGATACCAATTTCACCAATAAGTCCAGCAATATTTTTAACTAGGAATCAGCAAACTTTTCAGCTTTGCATAGTCAGTTGCATGTAAGCACCCTAGGAATGTGATTAATCTATTTTTTCTGAAGTTTCAACACCAAAAAGAAGGTAGCAGTCTTAGTCAAATAATGAAAAGATCAGATAAACTAATATTTTGAGCTGTAAAGTTTGTTGTCGCATTGTGTTGAAATCTCTAATGCTTTTCAGAGATGCTGAATTATCTGCAGCACCCATTGACTTCATTTGAGACTGTGGATGCTCCACAAGTCTAAAAAGTCAGTCTCTATGTATCTCAACTGAGGCAGCGAAAATCACTGGATGCTTTTGAAAATTTTGGCGTTAATCTTATGGGCCTGTTCTTTCAAAGCATTTACAAATAGCTTAGTTCTTGTTCTATTGATTTCAGTGATTTATACTCCAGTGAGCAAAATTAAGCAGCTGGTGAAATGCTTTGTAGGATTGTGGCCTTAGAAAGATGTAGTATATTATAAGAGTGCTTTATGACTATTAAGTCAAATTATCCACCCGTGTAATTTCATTGAAGTCAGTGAAGTTACACCAGAAAAGAACTTCGTCCACTGAACAGTATGTATTAGCACTTTTTTTTTTTTTTTAAAGAAAGTAATTTAGGTCCTTTCCCTTTGCAGTACTTCACTTGTCCAGTTCTTATTTTTGGTGAAAAGCTTTAGTAGAAAATACTCTCCCTTAGCACTGAAATATAACTATTGGCAAATTGCATTAAAGAGAGTCTTGGCATTTTCTGTCAAAAGTATGCAGCAATGTTGAGTATACCTATCTTCAGCAAAGCTGAACAGCCTCTCTGCTGGAATGCTCCATGGAGGAGCTCCAAGAAATGTCTTTGTAACTGCTGCATGATTTGGCAAACTGATTGTATTCAGCTTCCCTGATTCCACAGGGTTAGCAGACCAGCTTATGCAGGGGTCTGACTGTTAAAGTCACAGCCCCATATTGACTGCTGTTGAGGAAACTTGGTAAAATCCCAATAGAACTTTCACCCCTCAACCTCAGAGACTTGCATTATCCAGGTGATATTTGTTGATCAGTTGCTCCATAGATAACTGTTCCTGTTTTCAGCTTTATCTTGGCATGTAGGTTTCCCTTTATTCAGCCAGATTTGCTCGGCTAGTCTTAGAGAGGAATCCTTGAAATCAAAACATTTGGCATCAAAGATGGAGAAGTACATCTTAACTAACAAGTACAGGATACAAGACATTTTGTTTGACCTTGTTTTTAGTGTGGCTGAATGATGAAGCAATGTAGCTAGCTCAGAATTTGATTTCTTAGTATTGGTCCCTTTGCCTCTTAAGTGTAAATTCTTAGTCCCCAAAACTCCAACCTTTAACCTCTTCTTTTCTCTCAATTGATCACATCCTTTGCCATGATTCAGATCATCCTGTCCTGAGGTAAAAAACACAGGAGGGAGTTATGGGGGAGAAGGTCTTTGTGAGGTGCTATTATTTGTTCAGTTGTACAAGATGGCTTTTGTCCTCCTGTGGAAAAGGCGGCAAAGTCTACCCACATATCCGGCCACCTCACACCCTTCCCATGTCCCTACCCATTGCCTCTGCTCCAGCAGCTTTGTGTTTGCAGTGCATTGTCTGCTGGTTTTGTTGTGGGGTGGGTTCAGCTCTTTCAAATGTTGATTATTTTTCCCTGCTGCCAAAAGTTTCCTGAGAAATTCAAACAAGAGAAGGAAAATGATAATTCTTAATAGTTTATAGCTCAGCCAAACCCAAACTGGATGTCATGGAGAAATGAAAGGTGTGCGTGTATTCCCTGGCCTGCTCTAATCAATAAAGGTACTAGAGATTTTCAGACAAAAAGTTGCAAGAATTTTTATAATGGAAAATGTTATATGCGCTAAATATAAAAGGTCACTCTCTGTCATCTCGCCCTATAATATACATGCATCCTTTTGTCTTTTCTCAAAAATCAGTTCCTTCAAATCCACAATGTAATTTTATTTCTGTTCTGTGACTTCCCTTAAGTTTGTAAATATCTTGCTAGTATAGAGATTTCACCCAAAGCTGAATTCACAGTTTGAGGGGTGGCTGCCAACATGTGAGAGAGAGAAAATGTTTCCTCCCTACTCTGTAATGTGATGTATTTGTGTATGCTATCCAAAACTCCACTGATTTTACAGTTGCCTTTTCACACCACCAGCTTGTATCTACTATAAGTCATATCCATTATAACATTCACATCATTTTGCCTCTTTTAGGATTATTGCTTTACAAATCTCCTCCTCCCATTGAATGTGTTTCACTCAGTTACTTCTTTATTTGAGATTCCCACTTAACTCACGTCTTGGTCTTGTGTCTCTAATCCGAAAGAATGACATTTTTCCTTGGCAAGGATTTTTAATCTTGGATACTTCACTGATAGTTATTTCTGCTATTTTATCTCAGCTTTTGTTTGATTTAAGCATTACTCTTTGATTAACTGTTGTCCGTTTTCTCTCTCTTTTTTTATTTTTTTGTCTTGGCCTTCACTATTTCTTGGACAAATTGCAGACTGACCATTGCTGTTATTTCATGGTGTGATTTTCCAGGCTTATTGTCAACTGTTTTAGTAGCAGCTCATGAGTGAGATGATATCAAAGAATCATACTGAGAGCCTGAGGCTTTCTTTTGAAAAGTTTAGCGCAGTTTTGCCTTTCCACTTCAGTATACATTATACAATGGTATTTTAAATACAGGTATAAAAAGGTTACATTCTTCAACTGGGTAGCAAGCAGCAGTACCTGTAACACCTCTTCTAGGCGGTCTCCAAACTCAGATCCCAAATCCTTTTTAAAAACTTAATTTCCTATAATGTCCACGGTAGTCATTTTCATTGCCTACAAAGAATACTTAAAATAAACAACAACCTACAGGCCAGATCCTGAGCTGTTGTAAATCAGCATGGTTCTGTTGAAGTCAATGGAGCTATGCTGGTACACATCAGCTCAAGAGCTGGCCCTATATCTTCTGTGTCAGGCTTCAAGGTCCCCATATAGTAAGACTTCCGTGTTGTATCCAGTTTCCTTCCTTCCCCAAGTTCTAGACGCAAAAAAGTTAATGAGAAGGACTCTGTAGTGCAAGTCATAATTTTAACTTTGGCTGGGTGGGTTCCCAGAGCAAAGAGCCTTAACTGATCATTATCTAGGATGATGTTTCATTTGCAAATCTTGGCAACACTGAAGAGCAATCCTGGAGAAATATCTGTTTTACTGCTTCACATTTCAGGTGTCTAAAGCTTTTTTGCTGCTTTCTCTTTCCATGTGATGGAAGAACCCTGTGACTTTTTAAAGGGGAAATCTCCTTCTAATATTGCAAATCTATCTAACCTTCAAGCCATTTTACTCCACAGCTGTCACCACAGACTTTCTCTTACGTGTCACTAAATGTATCAGACATCTCTGTTCAGCATGCAAGTTCTTTCTCCTTAGCCTGGGGCTTTTTAGTGTAATCTGATGTTATCCTAACCACTGCATGTATTTCAAGATATGTGATTTCCTGCATTCCTTGGAGGACAATCACACTGTATATAGTTGGGGAAACAATACTTCACAGATTTAGAAGACCTTTAGCAATTAAGTGGTTATTATCCTAAACCTATTGTTTCCTTTCCTCATTTCCCATAACCATGACTCTTGTGAACTGTGTTCTTTCTGTCTGTATTTTTTTTTCAACTGGGATTTTGGGAACCCTTACCACAGTAGAATAGATGAGTTTCTCAGACACTTATTCATTTAAGTTTTCTCTCTGTGTTATGCAACAGGCTGTGGGTGGTCTTGCCTAATGGTCATAGCAGGAGGCTGGCCTCGTGGTTGGAGCAGAGGTGACCAGAGCCCAAATCAGGAGCTGTGTTACCATGCACAGGGGATTAGCTGGAGCTGAGAGCCAGGAATCAAGATCAGAGGGTCGGAGCCAGAATATCAGCTGGAGCAGAGGTCTTGAGCGAGGGCCAGGAGCAAAAAGCAGGACCAGAGACACAGCTGCAGGCATGGAATGCTATTGGGCAGCCTGGGACACAGGGCTGCTGCAGAGTTTAAGAAGGTGCCTGAAGGAGTCTTCGGGCAATCAGGGGCCAGGTTAATTTGCTGAATTAGCTGAGGGCAATGAGCTGCATCTGGGTGACAGTACCCCACTCCTTATGGGGTGCCTTCCAGGGGCCCTTGTATCCAGCCTGTCAGGATGGGCCTGGT
The DNA here is from genome assembly GCF_009764565.3 of Dermochelys coriacea. Classification (NCBI taxonomy): domain Eukaryota; kingdom Metazoa; phylum Chordata; order Testudines; family Dermochelyidae; genus Dermochelys; species Dermochelys coriacea. The sequence goes on along the minus strand of NC_050069.1, from coordinate 42,431,493 downwards.
GGAAAACCCACCGTCTGGGTAGGATTGCCAATTTTCTGCTCGCACAAAACTGAACACCCTTGCCCCACTCCTTCTCTGAGACTCCGTCCCCCTGCTCACTCCATCCCCTCTCCCTCTGTCGCTTGCTCTTCTCACCCTCACTCACTCATTTTCACCACGCTGGCTCAGGAGTTGGGGTGCAGAATGGGGTGCAGACTCTGGGGTGGGGCCAAAATGAGGGCTTCAGGGTGTGGGAGAGGGCTCTGGGCTGGGGCAGGGGATTGGGGTGCAGAAGGGGAGAGGACTCCGGCCAGGGGAGCGGGCTCTGGGGTGGGGCTGGGGATGAGGGATCTGGGGTGCAGGAGAGGGCTTTGGGCTGGGGGGGTTCAGAGTGGGGAAAGGGGATTCCAGGCTGGGGCAGGGGATTGGGGTGTAAGGGGGTGAGGGCTCTAGTTGGGGGTGCGGGCTCAGGTGTGGGGCTGTGGATGAAGGTTTTGGGGTGCAGGAGGGTGCTTCGGGCTGGGATCGAGGCATTCGGAAGGCAGGAGGGAGATCAGGGTTGAGGCAGGGGGTTGTGGTGTGGGAGGAGGTCAGGGGTGCAGGCTCCGGGTGGTATTTACCTCAGATAGCTCCCAGAAGCAGCAGCATGTCCCCCTGTCTGGCTTCTATGTGGAGGCGTAGCCAGGTGGCTCTATGTGCTGTCCTGTCCGCAGGCACCGCCACCACAACTCCCATTGGCCAGGAACCATGGCCAATGGGAGCTGTGGAGCCAGCACTTGGGGTTAAGGCAGGCTCCCTGCTTGCCATGGCTCCGCATGGCTTCTGGAAACAGCGGCATGTCCCCCTCCGGCTCCTATGCCCCTATGCATAGCCCTGCTGTGCTGCCGACCGCAGTGCTGACTGGATCCGCCAGGGTCCCTTTCTGACCAGGAGTTCCAGTCAAAAACTGGACACCTGGCAACCCTGAATGTTCTCCTCAAGTTCCCAAGATTGTTCATCTGGATTCTACCCTTGCCAGTCTGTCGAGTAGAATAGCTTGCCATGCACCCATTGGAGTATAGAATCAGCTTGACTATATAATTTTCCTGGCCTGGACAGTTACCAGTGCAGGCAGCGGCTTGAAGCAGTCCGGAAATGGGTTTTCTATGTGTGGCATCAGGAGAGGGCCATGGAAGGTGGGGTGGATTTTCAGATTCTGGAAGCTATAACTTAAAGGTAGTGGGTTGATTTATTTAATTATTGGGAAGGGACCATTATACTAGTTATCCAATTTTGCTGATGGGCGCTTGGATTTTACATTTCGCGTAGACACCCAGACCTTGTCCCCCACCGCAAAGCCGGGTGTGTCCTGCAGTAGGTGTTTAACCCAGCTGTATGCTGCAGGAGCTGGAGAGTCCACAGGGAAGTCTGGATGAAAGCAGGGATGAAATGGCTTTGCACTAGGGAACTTTTAATACGCACCAGCAGGGTCCACAGGTACAGTTGGTGTATGATGTGCTGGTGTACACTAGAATTTACACCCCAACTGGTGCATATCAATGCACCATATGGACAAGTCTTCATGTTTCTATTTTTTTAAATCTCCCTAGTTTCTCATCTTACCTTTGTTTTTCTGTAGTGAAGAGTCTGCAACTTGGTTCTAACACCCTATTTGAACTCCGTGTTGAAAGCATGTACTTGCTGAACACTTGCTTTGCTTTTTAGTGTCTCATTTTGTAGCCTATGTTCTAACAAAGTGCTGATTTTTGTTTTCAAATGATTGATTAAATATGCTGAGTAATCATTAAGTCCTATTACTGATAATCTCTCTGGTCCAGTTGTTTTCGTTTGCTAAATCTGATTAATATCTGACTAGTGGAATATGTAAGGATCAGCACGTTATTTTCCCAGCCGATTCATTGAAATGCTGAATTTCATTTTCCGTGGACTGAGACAGCAGATGCTCTCTTCTCCTTCTGCATAAGGAGCAGAGTGCTTGGTGTGTTGAAGTATAACAGAGTATGATTTACTTTGTCAAGTAATGAGTGATTCCTACAATGTACTAACGACTGACTACATCCTGCTGGGCTGCTCCAGGAGAGCATTATTAGCCTCACTGTGATCCTTGCACCCTTGAACAAGTTTCAACCATTATTCTTATGCTTCCTCCAAAGGGAGGAAGCAGGGCCGTGAGCTAGACCTCTGCCACGCATGGTCAGTGGAATTGCTGGGTCATATGATGGGGAGTATGCTGCATCTGCAAAAGCCTTTAGCTGCACACGTGCTCCCATTGTGCACTGGGAAGCTTCAAGAGGAATTCTGGGACCTAGATACAATTCTGCATGGAGCTCCCCTTGGGGTGGGACTAGTACAGTAACTCCTCACTTAACGTCATCCCGGTTGTTACGTTGCTGATCAATTAGTTGTGCAATGCTCCCTTATAGCTTTGTTTGGCAGCCTCCTGCTTTGTCCACTGCTTGCAGAAAGAGCAGCCCGTTGGAGCTAGTGATGGGGGCTTGGAATCAGCGTGGACCAGCAGCAGCCCCCCCATCAGCTCCCCACTCCCCTGAGTTCCCTGTGTGGCAGCCATCCAGCAGGCTATCAATTGCCCTCAGTTCAGCTGTCCCTCCCGCCACTGCCATGTGCTGCTCCTGCCCTCTGCCTTGGAGCGGCTCCCTGGAGCCTCCTGCTTGCTGTGCAGGGGGGGAGGGAAGAGGGGTGCTAATGTCAGGGTGTCCCCTTTGCCCCTGCTCCTGCCCCCCATCTACACAGATGGGGGGGGACACGACAGGGCTCAGGATGGAGGGAGCTTGCTGGCAGCAGCTGCTGTCTCAACTTGCTGATCTACGTAAAAAGGTAAAAAGGCAATGCGTGTCTGTCTCTCTCACACCCAGTGTGCGTCTCTGTCTCTGTTTGCAGTGCTGTCTCCCCTCCCTCCCATTCGTGCTGCCCTGTAGAGTGTGAGGCTCCATTAACAACAATGGGTTAACCCGTGGGCTTAGCTGAGTGCTAGGTCATCATTTAGCAGTAAGGCATTCCCTGGAAAATATCCCGCCTTCTTCTACCCTGTCACTTCACTACTTCAACCAAGCTTCACAATCATCATTGCTGTGTACAGTATTAAATTGTTTATTTAAAATTTATACTCTGTGTGTGTGTGTGTGTGTGTGTGTGTGTACTTTTTGTCTTGCGAAAAAAATTTCCCTGGAACCTAACCCCTGCCTATTTACATTAATTCTTATGGGGAAATTGGATTCACTTAACATCATTTCACTTAAAGTAGCATTTTTCAGGAACATAACTACAACATTAAGCAGGGAGTTATTGTAGCAGCAATTTCCTAGAGAAGACTGCGTTTCTGAGTTAAGGGGTTCAGTTTTCCAACTAAAAAAAATACAGTAAGTTGAAAATTTGTGTCTAGATGCATTTGCAAACATTACTTTTTTAAACCTGTGTTTCCATATAAAAACTCCTAACTACATCAGCTTTGTTCAGGGGATTTGCAAACACTAACCCTCCCTTCCCAAAACCTCTCCAATCTTGATGCTAACTCTACTAAATCCTTGTCTTATTCCACATTGCAGAACTTCCGCTTATAGCAAAAATCAGATTAGCTCATTTACTTGTTTGTGGGGATGATAAGCTTGGCAAAATCAGAGGAAAGTGAACAGAGTAGTCCTGTGAAAATTACTAATGTCTCTACCAGAGGGTGGCTAGGAGCGTGTAATTAATCAGTCCAAAGAGAAGGAACATGGGAAAAACATACTGCTTAGCAATAAAAACACACCAGTATTCTGGCTGTAGTGTAACCATATAATAAACAATAACTAAATCTATACCTCTGCCTTTATAGTTCCCTCTCTGAATGCCCTGAGGTAATCCTCAAACTCCTCTGCTCTTTCATTCTATGGCTCTAAGGCCTTTGCACTGTCAGCATCCCAGAAGAGATTATGGATCCTCTTCTGGATCTCAATTTAAAAGTCTAGTAATTGGGTCTCCCAAAAATGATGTGAGCTGACCCCTTCTGTTCCCTTTGATTCCAAGGTCCACAGGCTATGCTACTTTTCGATCTGTTTAGGTATACACATGCTTTCTTTAAGTAGCACATAGGCAAGATAGATGTGTCCTAAATGCTTACTAGCTTACTACTGAAATAATTGCTCCAGCTCCTTCTAACATGCTACCAAGCCAGACCCTCCCAATCTAGTGGTCTCCTTACCACAGAGGACCCGATATGGGAGAAAGATGACCCCTTGAGCCCTAAAGCCTTTCCTTTGTCTCTGTGGTGGATATATGAGAACCAATGTGCTCATCCTGGAGAGAGTGGAAAAGAGAGGGTCTACATGGGGAAGGAGAATATTCCCTCACAGTTGCTATATGATCAAGAGCAAGGTCTTGTAGTTTTTATGGTCACTGAGACTGCTCCGGATGGCTATGATTCTGCAGTAAGATCCTGAGAAACATCAAAGTATCTTTATAGTTTGGATACCTTGGCTGCTGTGCATTTCCAAATTTTAAAGGGGTCTAGGTTTCTTGTAAGTTTAACACCTGAATGTACTGGGTATCTAATATTTAGAGGGCTTGCTGTTGTTCTTAACTTTGTGGTTCTTGAAAGGTAATATGCAGTCAAGCCAGTGAATGCCTGCAACCTTCACCTAAACAAAGATTTTTGTGTGGAAATATAAATATACATATAAAGATGGTGAAACTAATGAAGGAGAAGAAAGGGTTCAGGACATGAGGAGTAGAAAAAAGAATAGATATGGGGTCAGCAGTAGTCAGATTAAAAAGCACCTTTGGAATGATGAAGTTCTAAGATGGATTTTAAAAAAAAAAGTGCTGAGAAATGGACCAAGATGGACGTCGAGGAGAAGTGAGTACATTAACATAGGGTCCACTGCAAGAAATGTATGTTCAGAAAAAGGGTTGAGGAGTTCTTAATTATAGTTTGGGCATTTGCTGTTAAGGGTTTTAAAAACTGAGTATTAGCTTGGTGTATGTCTGACAGCCATCACTTCTACCACTGAATTGCTATATGACTTTGAGCAACAGGAATATATTCAGGGTTGTCCTATGGCCTTTGTTGGAGGTCAGACTACATGATCACAGCAATCCCTTCTGGATTTATAATCTATGAAGTCATAGAGCCTTGCTGAAAATTTACCTACTGCACAGGGCTATTGAGAATTAATAAAGTAATGTTTGTACAGTGCTTTGAAAACCTGTACAGCAGTATATTTGAGTATTCTATTGTTTTTACTGGTAACATCCATGTAGGTACGTATGTGTCCATAAACATTTCTCAAGTCAGTGATGATAAAATGAATAGTACACATATCCAGAAATATTTGTTAAATCGTAGAGGTGAAGAAGAATACCTGAAAATATAATGTGGACAGCTTAAAATAATACTTCGGCAGTAGAGCTCTTTTTTTCATTTTCAAAGCACTTTACAAACATTCACTCAGTTAGTCCCTCACCCCTGCACAGAACAATTATTACCAAGAATAACATCCTTTGTAGCGTAAACTACATTTTGCGTTTACAATTAAGGTTTTTCTAAAAAACATGTTTTTTTCTCTGTGAAAAATAAAATTTCTTACTATTGGTTATAAAGAGTGCATAAATGTGTGAAAGGAGTATATCAAACCCTTCAGGGACTAATTGGCATCGTATTCTAATTTTTAAAAAGGTCTCAACATCTGTAGATTTAGGACCATCTAAAGGGTTTTAATTTTCATTATTAAACTTTTTAAAAGTGTTTAACATCTAAGAGCATGATATTTAGCATTCAGATAGAAGGTCAAGTTAAATTCAAAGGAAAGTGTAACAATTCTAGATTCTTATGTATAAGAATAAAGAGTTTTACATATTCTACCTTCCAATGCTTTTATAACAAAAAACAGAACTAAGAAACTTGCAAGCCTTTCAAATGCTTCCAGAAGTTTCTGGGTCAGCTTACTTGTATTTTAGAACAAATGGATATAAACTGGTCATTGGGAAGTTTAGACTTGAAATTAGACAAAGGTTTCTAATGATCAGAGGAGTGAAGTTTTGGAATAGCCTTCCAAGGGAAGCAGTGGGGGCAAAAGATCTATCTGGCTTTAAGATTAAACTCGATAAATTTATGGAGGAGATTGTATGATGGGATAACATGATTTTGGTAATTAATTAGTCTATAAATAATCATGGTAAATAGGCCTTAATGGCCTGTAATGGGATGTTAGATGGGGTGGGATCTGAGTTACCCAGGAAAGAATTTTCTGTAGTATCTGGCTGGTGAATCTTGCCCATATGCTCAGGGTTTAGCTGATCGCCATATTTGGGGTCGGGAAGGAATTTTCCTCCAGAGCAGATTGGAAGATGCCCTGGAGGTTTTTCGCCTTCCTCTGTAGCATGGGGCATGGGTCACTTGATGGAGGATTCTCTGCTCCTTGAAGTCTTTAAACCACGATTTGAGGACTTCAATAGCTCAGACATAGGTGAGGTTTTTCGCAGGAGTGGGTGGGTGAGATTCTGTGGCCTGTGTTGTGCAGGAGGTCAGACTAGATGATCAGAATGGTCCCTTCTGACCTTAGTATCTATGAATCTTTTTTAAAGAGGTTGACAACTTGATGGAGATAAAACCAGTTAAGAACGTCTAAAGTAGGAATAATGAAGATAGTTGAAAGAAAAGGACTACTTGTGGCACCTTAGAGACTAACAAATTTATTTGAGCATAAGCTTTTATGAGCTACAGCTCGCTTCTTCGAATGCATGCAGTGGAAAATACAGTGGGGAGATTTTATATACATAGAGAACATGAAACAATGGATGTTACCATACACACTGTAATGAGAGTGATCAGGTAAGGTGAGCTATTCCCAGCAGGAGAGCGGGGGGAAAAACCTTTTGTAGTGATAATCAAGGTAGGCCATTTCCAGCAGTTGACAACAACGTGTGAGGAATGGTGGGGGGGGAATAAACATGGGGAAATAGTTTTACTTTGTGTAATGACACATCCACTCCCAGTCTTTATTCAAGCCTCATGTAATGGTGTCCAGTTTGCAAATTAATTCCAATTCAGCAGTCTCTCATTGGAGTCTGTTTTAGAAGTTTTTTTGTTGAAGAATTGCCACTTTTAGGTCTGTAATCGAGTGACCAGAGAGATTGAAGTGTTCTCCAACTGGTTTTTTAATGTTATAATTCCTGACGTCTGATTTGTGTCCATTTATTCTTTTACATAGAGACTGTCTGGTTTGGCCAATGTACATGGCAGAGGGGCATTGCTGGCACATGATGGCATCTATCACATTGGTAGATGTGCAGGTGAACGAGTCTCTGATAGTGTGGCTGATGGCATATGGTTTAACAAAGATAAATATAGGTACCTAAAACAAATGTCACACGTGTGCAAATATCTGGACTCAGACATAGAGATGCTATATTGTGAAATATCTGGTCACACTCTGAATCCATGTCCTAAGTGTTATTTGACTAGCAGTGTGAAGGTTCCTTTCCCACTCTGAACTCTAGGGTATAGATGTGGGGACCTGCATGAAAACCTTCTAAGCTTACTTTTACCAGCTTAGGTTAAAACTTCCACAAAGTACAAACTATTTTACCTTTTGCCCTTGGACTTTATTGCTGCCACCACCAAACGTCTAACCAGTATATTACTGGGAAAGAGTCCATTTGGAAAAGTCTTTCCCCTCAAAATCCTCCCAACCCTTACACCCCCTTCTCTGGGGAAGGCTTGATAAAAATCCTCACCAATTTGCATAGGTGAACACAGACCCAAACCCTTGGATCTTAAGAACAATGAAAAAGCAATCAGATTCTTAAAAGAAGAATTTTAATAGAAGAAAAAGTAAAAAGAATCACCTCTGTAAAATCAGGATGGTAAATACCTTACAGGGTAATCAGATTCAAAACATAGAGAATCCCTCTAGGCAAAACCTTAAGTTACAAAAAGACACAAAAACAGGAATCTACATTCCATTCAGGGCAGCTTATTTTCTCAGCCATTTAAAGGAATCAGAATCTATCGCATATCTAGCTAGATTACTTACTAAGTTTTAAGACTCCATTCCTGTTCTGTCCCTGGCAAAAGCATCACACAGACAGAAAGAGCTGGTTTGTTTCTCCCTCCCCCCAGCTTCTGAAAGTATCTTGTCTCCTCATTGGTCATTTTGGTCAGGTGCCAGCGAGGTTATCCTAGCTTCTTAACCCTTTACAGGTGCAAGGGTTTTTCCTCTGGCCAGAAGGGATTTTAAAGGTGTTTACCCTTCCCTTTATATTTATGACAGGCAGCCTAGAGAATGCCAATATTCAACATTCTAATCAGAAGAGAATTAATCTTTTGGTAATTTTATAATCATTCTTCAGACTACAATAAGAGATTACAGGAATGTGGGTACTCCATAATGCATACCAGATACCTGGCTGGTATGCATTCTAGATTACTGAATTGTCAAATATTAGTCAAGGGTAGAAGTTTGAGTTTTGTGGGCTGAGAAGCCTTGAATTAGTTACATAGGGCCTGATTTTCAGAGGTGCTAAGCACCCCCTGCTGCCATTGACATCAGAAATTCCAGCCCCAAGTGACTGGCTAGGAAACCTACTTCTCAGTTTAACCTCACATCTGTGCAAAGGGGAAATAAATTTTTATCTCATGGTGGCATTGGGATTTATTTAACATTTGTAAATTGCTTTGAGATCTTGATATTAAAAGTACTATATAAAGTGCATATTATTGATTTATAGAGCTGGTCAGTCTGAAATAATTTTATTCACAAGAGATTCAGAAGATTTTTTGTCCAAATGTATTGTGTGCTGACAATAGTAATGCACTTTGTCCTGTGTTGGGTTAGCAGTGGGGACCAATCCTGCTTCCAGTGGAGTCAGTGGCAAACATCCCATTGACTTAAATCGAAGCAGCATTGAGTTTTTATTTAGTGCAGAACACTATTATTTAAAGAAATATTGCATTCCAGTGGGTGAAATGTCTTTTAAAACAGCAATAAAGTTTGTGTCCAGTTGTTTAAGTATCTTTTTGCATTTGTCTTCAATAATTCTGTCTCTAAGTTGAGTTTACTTCTCTGCCACTTGAGTTTGCTTTGATCAGATTTGTTTTTATCTTAGCCTGCTTGATAAATAACAAGAGTATTGTTGATAGCTGAATGATTTAAAATTGTGTTTTTACCCCCCTCCAACAAGGCATCTGAGTAAAAGAAAAGGAAGGAAGATGAAATTCCTATCCTTAATAGTTTTCATCCATCTCTTACCACAATGCGCCGGGAAACCTTTAAGCAGGGATGACTGCCACCAATACACATTCGAAGAAATTAAAAGAGAAACAGCTGGGTATTCCGATATTGCCAAGGCTATTATTAACCTTGCTGTTTATGGCAATGTCCAGAACAGATCCTATGAAAGACTGGCACATTTTGTTGACACCATTGGACCTAGACTCAGCGGCTCCAAAAATCTAGAGATGGCCATCAAATACATGTTCCGTGTCCTGCAGGAGGATGGGCTGGAAAATGTCCACTTGGAGCCTGTAAAAGTGCCTCACTGGGAGAGGGGAGAAGAGTCTGCTATGATGTTGGCACCAAGGAAGCACAGCATTGCTATATTAGAACTTTGAGCAGTGTTGCAACTCCTCCAGAAGGTAACACTTTACTACCTTTTGACTTTATTATCTGTTGCTTTTAAAAACCAAAATGTATAATGGTACAAAAAGAATCCCCCAAATCATGTCAGTAGACAAGCCACAAAAATGCTGCCAGCCAGAGAGAACTATTTTGCTGGAACTTTCTGTGTGAGGTGTTACTTTAGGAACTTGCACTGTATTTAACTGGAGTTGATAAGCTCCTTAAATTTAGCCTGATTTTATTATTATTAATTTATTATTCTTTGAACACTAAAACTGTAGCCTGTTCTCAAAAGAAGCCATCTCTGTCTGTACCTGTCTGCTTGAGGTTTTGCCATGATTGCCAATTAAGGCAAAATGGTAGTCTGCCTCAATGACTATTCTGCTTCTGGTAATTTAGAGAAGTTTAGACTTCCTCAAATCAGTTTACTAAACATGGTGCCTCAAACGCTAATACCTTGTGAACTCAGCTTTCTAATCCAGACAGATGGGATAGGGCAGCATTGTTCAGGGAGTCCTACCATATGCAACTGTTGTGTGTTCCTCATATAGTCTTCTTTCCATAATACTTTATGCTAGTATTATCCTCTGTGAAAATAATCTTAATTATGAAAGCTGATCAGTACATTTTAATAAGGACTTATTTTATTTCTCAAACTGTAAACTCATCTTGGCAGGAGAGAGGTGTGTATATGCTCCTGGCGCATCTAGCACATGATGAGAACTACTGTAATACACATTGTAAAAGCAATTTCATTTTTGCTTGGGAAATTTTATATTACAGCATGCAAGTAAGGGACCCAGGACAAATTGGAAATTTAAAACGTAAATGGAATCAGTGTCATGATTTGGTGTCAGGACAACTTGTAACTATACATTTGTCAATTTTGGAGGGGAAGGGGAGATGATGGTAGGGTTGTCAGGTGCCCAGTTTTTGACCAGAAAGTCTGGTTGAAAGGGGACCTGTACAATGTCCGGTCAGATGTACTGATCAGACATCAAAAGTTACAGATGGGGGAGGGAGATGCCGAGTCATCAACCTGCGCCACCCCTGCTCAGCTGGGGCCACCTCCTACCTTCATCTCATGGGCAGTCAGTGAGCAGGCTCCACATCAGGCTGCAGGTCCTGTCCCAGCCTCCTGAGCAGAGGGAGCACAACTGGGAGTGGGGAGAGAGCAGTGAGAGATGGTGGGAGGGTGTAGAGGAGAAAGCTGGGGGCAGGGCCTGGGGGAAGAGGTGGAGCCAGGGGGGAGGGTCTGGTTTTCAGAAATTAGAAAGTTGGCAACCCTACGATGGGGATAAACTTGTGCCTAAAACGAAAAACAATTAAGAAACATTAGTAAAATCAGCCAACTAGCCCATAATATTTATAAGGCTTAGTGTTTGTAAAACATAATTTTAGTGTAGATTCATTAGGTGTTTTAGTTCATTCAGTGTTTTAGGTTTTTTTCATCCATTCCACTTCCCATCCAAGCTACTTAGAAAGAAAACAAAAATGAAAACCATGTTCCCACTCTCAATCAAGAGTCATTGAGGAGCACCTCAGTAAGAAAACTAGTCTATGCACAATTTGCCTTCCTCAGTTATTTACACTTGTTTTATCTTACTTCTCTAGTTTTTTCAGGGAGACACTAAGTTTGCACCTTTTTAAATGGGCTCTTCCTCTAATCAGTTTCTTCTCCTTCATTTGACTTCAAATGCTCTGACTGTTGAAATGTAATTGCTGTAGACAATAGTCTGGCTCCCAGCCAGGAGAACTGCTTTGTCGGGAGAGGTCGGCTTGACAACAAAGTCACCATTTGTGCATGTATGAGGAAGCTGGCAAGGATGACAAAGACAGAGAGTCATAAAGCCGGAGGACATGGTCTTTCTGGAGTTATTGGCCATTTTCTCTCTAGCTGAAAAGTAGAGAGAAGCAACCCTGCATGTAGGGGCCTGCATTAGATGTGGGCATGAAGGGGCTGTCTGCTTTCCTATGCTCAGTTGTCCCCAGGACTTAGTGGTGGAGTTCTGGAACTGGAGTGTTTAAGTACAGGGGAGTTGGAGGAGTCCGGATTTTGCCCAGAGGGTCTAGGTGGCTGGACTGCCGGTTCCAACTCTCAGGAGGGAGTTAAGGGGTAGTGATTTATGCATTACAGGAATGTGCCTAGGGACCCTGGGATTGGGGCAGTGGCTGGGCTCTGTTCAGGCTTTGTAAGCTGAAAACACCCAGGGACTCAGAGGCTTGGATTCCCCTCACAGCAGTCCAGGGGGTGGCTGGAAGGGGGCATCCAGCCAACTTTAGCTAATGTTATGTCACCCCAAGATCAGTCTGTCTGTGCATAGCCAAATGTACTCACTCTTAATAGCATCACTACAGATGTCAACACAATTTTAAGAATAATAGGGCTATTCCCACTAAAGTAGGTAGCAAACCTGCCACTGACTTCAATAGGATCCTGATCAGAGCCAATAATTGTTTGTTAACAGTGTTTTTAAATAGTCACAATTGGTTTCTGCTAGGGCTGTCAAGAGATTAAAAAAATTAATTGCAATTAATCGCACTGTTAAACAATAATAGAATACCATTTATTTAAATATTTTTGGATGTTTTCTACATTTTTATATATATTGATTTCAATTACAACACAGAATAAAAAGTGTACAGTGCTCACTTTATATTTATTTTTATCACAAATATTTGCACTGTAAAAAACTAAAGAAATAGTATATTTCAATTCACCTAAGAGAAGCACTATAGTGAAAATCTCTTTATAATGAAAGTTTCATTTACAAATGTAGAATTTATATACAAAAATAATTGCATTCAAAATAAAACAACATAAAACTTTAGAACCTAAAAGTCCACTCAGTCCTACTTCAGCCAATCGGTCAGACAAACAAGTTTGGTTACAATTTGCAGGAGATAATGCTGCCCACATCTTCTTTACAATGTCACCTGAAAGTGGGAACAGGCGTTCACATGGCACTGTTGTAGCCGGCATCGCAAGATATTTATGTGCCAGATGTGCTAAAGATTCATATGTCCCTTCATGCTTCAACCACCATTCCAGAATACATGCATCCATGCTGATGATGGGTTCTGCTCAATAACGATCCAAAGCAGAGCAGAACGATGCATGTTCATTTTCATCATCTGACTCAGATGCCACCAACAAAGGTTGATTTCTGGTGTTTTGGGTTCTGTAGTTTCTGCATTGGAGTGTTGCTCTTTTAAGACATCTGAAAGCATTCTCCACATCTCGTCACTCTCAGATTTTGAAGGGCACTTTAGATTCTTAAACCTTGGGTTGAGTGCTGTATCTATCCTTAGAAATCTCACATTGGTACCTTCTTTGCGTTTTGCAAATCTGCTTTGAAAGTTTTTTTAAAATGAACATGTGCTGGATCATCAACCAAGACTGCTATAACATGAAATAAATGGCAGAATACGAGTAAAACAGAACAGGAGACATACAATTCTCCCCCAAGGAGTTCAGTCACAAATTTAATTAACGCATTATTTTTTTAATGAGCATCATCAGCATGGAAGCATGTCCTCTGGAATGGCGGCCGAAACAGGAAGGGGCATATGAATGTTTAGCATATCTGGCAAGTAAATATCTTGCAACACCGGCTACAAAAGTGCCATGCGAATGCCTGTTCTCACTTTCAGGTGACATTGTAAATAAGAAGCAGTCAGCAGTATCTCCCGTAAAACAAACTTGTTTGTCTTAGCAATTGTCTGAACAAGAAGTAGACTTGTATGCTCTAAAGTTTTACATTGTTTTGTTTTTGAGTGCAGTTATATAACAAATAAACAAATCTACATTTGTTAGTTTCACTTTCATGATAAAGAGATTGCACTACAGTACTTGTATGAGATGAATTGAAAAATACTATTCCTTTTGCTAATTGTTTTTACAGTGTAAATATTTGTAATAAAAATAATAATATAAAGTGAGCACTGTACACTTTGTATTCTGTGTTGTAATAGAAATCAATATATTTGAAAATGTAGAAAAACATCCAAAAATATGTAATAAATTTCAATTGGTATTTTATTGTTTAACAGTGTGATTAATCAGAATTCATTTTTTTATCGCAGTTAATTTTTTTGAGTTAATCGTGTGAGTTAACTGCGATTAATCAACACCCCTAGTTTCTGCTAAAATATTATACATTCCTCTCTTTAGATTTCAGGTTCTTTGAAACAAAAAATAAATAGAAATCAGAAAATATTCCTCGCTATAGGAACTGTTTAAGTTAGGTTGTATTTGGGGGCTTATTCTACTAGTCAGTATCCCTCTAAAATGAGATGACAGAGTAAGATACCTATCAGGAAAAATAAAATTCATTTTAACATACACAAATACGAGTTCTTTGATAGCTTCATGGTAGAACATCTGCTAAACTACTGTTGTTACTCAATTATGGGATCCCCAAAGCAGCAATTATATCTATTTTCCTTCAGAGTTTTTGAGGTATAATCAGTACTACTGGAAATCAACACAGTCTCTATATAGAATCTGTATGTTTTGCCAATATTGAAGCACTGGAAATAAGATCAGGACAATTCCTAAATATGGTAATCCTCTAGCTTGTTAGCTCTTGGTAACATTCAATTTAAAATACGAGCTCTGAACTCAGCCCTATGAAGTGCTGAGTATTTTCAACTTCTTCTGACCTCTTTGGGAGACTCATAGGGAAATTTTTTGGCCTCACTAATGCAGACATAAGAATCTCGGCATTATGGCTAGATCAAAGGAAAAGTGAAAACTAGGTCTCTGATGAACCTCCATTATTGAGCGCAGCCTTTCCTTGAAACTGAACCCTGCAGACAAATCACAGATTTCTCAAAGGAATTAAAGCACCTGCTATACTTAAAAGGAACTGTGTCAACTTGGGGGGAAAAAACGACATTTTTCTCTGAAAGTTGGGACCTACTATTTGTTACAAGTACACCACTATTACTGAAATTGAAGAAGCTTACAAAATAATATGTTTCTGTATTGTTTCCAGGCTGCTTATTTTCTCTTTCATGTCTAGTCAATTTTACTTTCCCTATCTACTCTGACAAGGATGAAACTGACTAACTGAGAAGTCCCTTATAAAAATCAGCTTTGGAGCAGAAAAACCGGTATAAAAATAACAACAATAAAACATTTTAAAAATGAAAGGACAATTTAAGACTGTAAAACAATTTCCATTTTAACCTCCTAATAATTGCCTAAACATTTACCTTTGTGGCTGAAATTTTCCCATCTTTACTTTTTGCTCAAAGGGGAATTCTTTCATTTGAGCAAAACACCTTAAAATCTCGGAGTACACAAAGTGAAAATACATTCGTTCTTTATTAAAGCATTCTAGCCTTCCCTCCCTACCTCTTTTTAATTAATTTATTTATTTAAAGAGGCTGAATTTGGAAACATCTTGACATAATACTTAGCCCAGGTAGTACAACACTGAAGTAGGTTAGCAGTAAGTGTAGCTATATTACTCATACAGAAAGAGTATAAAAAAGTATGGAGATTGGAGTTCAAAAATGGTCTGATCCTTGCACCATCTTCCTTGGACAAAAAGGCTCTGCCTTTTGCTTCCTTGACAAAGTGCATCAGATCCTAAGTGAAAGTTATCAGTCCCCAGCAGGGCAAAACATTGGGCATGCTCCAACATCAAATGAATTGTTCTATGCATTTCCTAAAAAATGAGTCTTCAGACAAGCTATTCTGTAAAAGTTTGGAGAAAATCAACATTACACTGATTGGGAAGTTCTAATAGCTGAATCTGTAGGTTTACAGCAATGTCTCTTCCAAAGAGACTCTAAGTATGACATTTATGGATCTTTAAAATGCTCATTTCCATGAGCCAATAGCAATTCAATGCTAGAAGACTCAGATGTTTCTTCATGGACTTTTAGTTACTGTATTTCAAGCAAAGGATGAATCACTCCCACAACTTCTTGGATAAAATGAAAAATCAATAATGCTGAGGAATCTCTGAGGGAACTAATTAGAATATTTCACAAGTGATTTACTGTAGCTCCTTCCTTCTTTCTTTTCTGGAAATTAGGACACAGGAAACAGCACTATCTGGGAGAGAGGGAGTAGGTCTGGGAAATGAATTGCACAAGAGTCAGAAATGACAAACACCATCTTAGAAAACAGTCTGAAACCATTTCTACACTACAAAATTACATCGGCATACAGCCACCGCAGTCATTACATTGTTTGTGCATGTTTCCTCTTTGCTCCTTGTGTCAGTGGTGCATGTCCTCACCAGAAGCGCTTGTATCTATTGTACTGTCAGCATGGGGCATTGTGGGATGGCTCCTGAAAGCAAATTATAGTTGACCTAACTATATCTACGCCACTCGTGGAGGTGGAGTTATTAAGTCAGCATAGCGAGGAATTACTTCGGCGGGAGTGAACTTGCATAGTTAGGTCAACGTAAGCTGCCTTATATCTACCTGACTCTGTAGTATAGACCAGACCTGACAATATATTTTCAGTCTCAAGTTTGAAACTAAGGTGCTTGTTAGGGTGGGCACCTCTCTAAGCAGCAGTTTCTAAATCCCCTTGTTGGCTTGTCTTAGGAGTCCTGTGCAGTGGGGATTTCCCTTCCAAGCACCTCCTAAATTGTGCAGTTACTTCAACTATTCGAGACAGTGCAGGTCAGGCGCTCACTAATGCAAAAACGAATTCGGCTATGCAAAAACAAATTGGCTGTTTAACATTAAGCTTCATAAGCAAATCAACAAAATTATTGGTTTTTCAAAACAAAGGAACCAAATGGGTGAACAACATGTAAAATTTTGAAGAGAGATTACACTAGCAAGGACCCTTCGTAAACCTTATTGCACCTCACTGGGACAGTCCTAATTTGACCCAAGTAAGTTCACACGAGGGTATTAAATTAGCAGATTTGTGTTATTTAAAGATGTAAATGTTGGGGAGTTTTTTGGTCAAGCTTCAAGGGAAAGTCAAATATTGTACTGGTTTTCTACTGAATTTTTCTATATAGCTTCCAAAATGTTGTTAAAGTGTAATGTATTCAAAACCATCTGGAGGTTTAGAATTCAAATGAAAGAGTGATTAACCATGAATTAAATATTGAATAGAGCACAGCACATAAGTGGTGTCTTTAAATCTTTAAAATCAAATATCCAGATGTCACATTTATTTTGTCTGGCCAAGTGGACACTGAACTGTAAAGAAAAACCTGGAGTGGTACCAATAAACTCATGTTGATCTTGTAATACTGGTATTTCATGCACCACTTTATGCAGTGGTTAACAATAAAAAGTCACATTTTTCCTACAATTATCAAAAATTGTAATTCTATTTTTTCTAGTTTTTTTCTAAATATAATGTTTGCAGGTCTCCTTTAGTGTATGATTACTGACATGATCCACAAGTAGATACCACAAATGATGTCAGAAAACTCTCTGACATTAAAATTTACTTGGAAAGTTTTACATTTATGTCTAACAAACTGTAACCATATAAAGAAAAGGAGTACTTGTGGCACCTTAGAGACTAACAAATTTATTAGAGCATAAGCTTTCGTGAGCTACAGCTCACTTCTCACGAAAGCTTATGCTCTAATAAATTTGTTAGTCTCTAAGGTGCCAAAAGTACTCCTTTTCTTTTTGTGAATGCAGACTAACACGGCTGCTACTCTGAAACCTGTAACCATCTAGATACACATACTCTAGCTCGAGTAGTAGAAGCCTGCAGTTTGGGTGCTGACAATTTCTAGTTCAATCCCCACAGGTGTCCATGATATCTTTATATAGATAGCCATACTCTGTTACCAAATCCCATCAAGATGAGATTTCAGGTTGTGTGAGCATCGGACATGCAGAGCAAGCTTGTTGAAGACAATGGCGTAGTGACCCAGTGTGAATAACAGCCTGTTACTTACAGCTAACAACATTATTCCTTTGGCTTACTTGGTGCAGAGCCTTGTGTTTGGGGACAGGTTCAATACCCACTAAAAACTATGCTGGCCATAATTATGTAGCACAGTTCTCTACATTTGCTTAAACCAAACTGCTACAATAAGATCTAGTATTTTTTGGAAGATGTAAACAATAGTCTTTTTTTATAATGCATAGCGTTTTTTCTTTTTTCTTATTTAAAGAAGTGTACAGTACATTTAGTTGGTGAGCTATGCATCATCATAGCCAAACAGCCTCATATCCTCTTGGATGCCCTTTCTATGTAATTTTATTTTTATGAAGTAATTCTTCTTGCTGTTCCAGGTGGTAAGTGAAATCACAGTTTCCAAAAGCATCTTCTGATTTTACAGAATCTCTGATAAAAGCCTTCTGCCTCACTGCATTTTCCTACTTTGATCTGCAATTCCTTCTTCCCATCCCCCTTAAAATGTTTACTCCCTTCATCTCTTTGTAATATAACTGTCCTCAATACAGGTTTCAGAGTAGCAGCCGTGTTAGTCTGTATTCGCAAGAAGAAAAGGAGTATTTGTGGCACCTTAGAGACTAACAAATTTATTAGAGCATAAGCTTTCGTGAGCTACAGCTCACTTCATCGGATGAAGTGAGCTGTAGCTCACGAAAGCTTATGCTCTAATAAATTTGTTAGTCTCTAAGGTGCCACAAGTACTCCTTTTCTTTTTGTCCTCAATACGTATTTCTATGTGTTGGCCTAGCTGAGCTGTTTCTGAGGATTAATTGTAAGTATAATTAATTATATTGCAATACATAGTAATAGTTTTCAGAAGGATAAAATCTAGGATGTGAAACTTTTTTTTTTTCTTCTTCCAGCAGTTTGTGCCTTATTTTTTTGGAAGACTGAAACCTGGGCCAGGTTTGCTGAAAGACTTGCTCAGTTCTGTGGGGCTCTTTGGCACAGCTGAGCTGATTTCCCTTTCAGCTGGAAAGCAACATAGTGAAAAAGTGTCAAATTTCAGCTTTTAATCACACACATCTCTGTCCTTTTATGTCTAAAATTTGAGATAGGAATAATGCTGAGAAAAGAAGGTGTCTGGGCAGCAGAGCTCAAAGCTCAGTAGAAGCAGGGTCCTTTCCCCCACCCAATTTAGGAAACTCCTTGGAGTAGGCCCATTTGAGTGGCTTACCTTCTAAACTCCCTGTCTAAGGTGTGCAAGGGTGAGCCCAACCCCCATGGACCTTTTGAGGACTATTGCAGAGCAGCTTTCCTCCTGCATAGTTTAGGATATACTCAGAAGCAGAGCTTCTCTCCTGTTCCTTCTGTGCAGCAAACTACACAGGAAAGGAACTCTTTTATTACTTTTTATATTTATATTACAACAGCATCCAAAGACACCAGTTGGGAGTAGGGCCCCATTGTGCTAGGCACTGTGCAAACACATAGGAAGACATTCCTGCATTGAAGGGTTTATAATCTAGGGTGGCTCTTAAAATCTGAACAGATAAGACATGGGTTGAGGGACAGGAGTGCAACATACAGAAATATGTCTAACAGATTCCTGGCAAACATCATCCTAGTGGCAGGTTTTAGTTTTCCAGCTCTGCAGGAGGGGGATGGTAGATGGGATGTTACTAGGAACACTGGAGTTGGGAAAGAAGGAAGGGGTACACTGCTGGGGGTAGAATGGAAGGAAGGCTGGGAAGATGAGGGAGTGAAGAGAATTGGGCCAGCTCTGTGTGATGTGTGTGTGGAGCGTGGGGGCTGGGAGGGGGCCAGAGAGAAATCTGAGAAAGACTCACAGAAAACAGCCAAGCAGCAGAGAAGGAAAAAAAATACTCTGAATCCAAACTAAAGAAAGCACCATCTGATATCACTGATGGTGAAGATTTTGGCTAGGCCTCACAGCCTCCAGCCCTTACTTTGCTGCTGTTCATTGTTCCTGTCATTGTTCATTGCATCTGTCATTGTTCCTCTACCTCCTGCTGGGAGAGTCTTTTAGCTTCTGATGGCTGTCTCTGACCAAGGTGAATGGGGGGTCTTACTCTTTCTCCCCTTAGCCCTCCACAGCTGGGGTGGTGGTGTGTGCATCAGGCTGGATGGCCCTTGCTCTGGTCCTGGAGTGGGTGGGAGTTCTGAGTCCTGAAGCTAGATGTCATTGATTTCTGTATTAATGACATCAATGCTTTTGTATTGATGTTTGCAGGCAATAGTTTACCTTTGTTTGTTATGTGGTGTAAATAAAGCTGTGTAATGGACAGGGAAGTTTAATGCAGGCTTGGGTGATGGAATCTGCTGCTTTCTTAGGCCTAGAAGTTTGGCACCCATTCTGAGCAAAAATTGGCTGGTATGTCAATTTATTTATTTGGCAATGAGATTTTGTGTGTCTAGATCAGCAGAATAGCTGTTCCATGGTGTGATTTGTAAAAGAAATCATAATCCCATATTACAGAGTTTGAAATAGATGAAGTTGTGGATTGTTTTCAGCTTTGAGCAGCTCACTTGCTTCTAGCCAAAATGTTGTTATAACAATGAGGCTTACATTTGTTTTCTGTAAGTAGATCTCCAAAAGTCGGTCCCTGTTCAAGACAATGACAAAATGCTCATTGAAAAGGCTTTGGGTCCTAACTGAGTAACTAGGAAATTAATAGCCCCAGCAATTTTCTTGGCCAGTCCCGGCAATGTAAAAAAGACACACATTCCATTTCACTTCAATACTGCTAACCTCTTATTTGAATACATAATTAGATTGGCTGTAATGGACTGTTTTACATCAGTACATATGTAAGAATAGTTATTTCTTTATTATTATAAATACTCTGAAGAGAGTAGAAGCGAACTAGAACAACAAATCTCTGACAGTTCTGATGCTTAGCACACTGTGAACTCAACCTTGTGTTGCCAGGGAGTTTCTCTTAGAATCAGTGATCTGTTGGAAGTGAGAAAATGTCTGTCTATACAGAAGTTGCCATCAGGCTGCCTGGTAGAGATTTGTGAATTCTTGAATTCCTATAATTGGCAATAAACGTACCTTTCATTATTACTGTAATCTGAAACTCATTGATGATACAAACAGCTGTCCAGTTCAGGGTACTAGGTGTTGATTCCTACAATGATTTAAGTGGTTAAAGGATTTAACCTTGGGGTGAGTAAAACTGTCTTTGGGGGAATTCTACATATGTCGTTCTGAACTGATCTGCTTCTAGTGTCACATCTGGCAGGCCGGTGCTGGAAGCTGAATCTCCAGATGGAATTTTCATGACAGGTGTCAGACATGTGGTGTTATGACAACTTTGCAGAAATCAGATTTACAGGTAGGATTTGTTTATTAGCCTTTCCTGGGCTGTGAATGAATAGTTCTAATCAGCCTTCCTGACTAAACAAGGATTTAAGGCTTTGTTAATGCACAGTCTACTATAGTTACTTGTGTGCTGTGGCAAACTTTTGTATTAGCCAGGCTTTTAGCATTAGTTATGAACCTATGTTTGTGCAATGAAATCTTTTGTATAAAAGTTGGCCTGCAGTAGAAGATTGTTTCCAGTCTGCTTATTCCCACTGTTTTCCACTTTCCTCATCTTCCCCCACCCCCATATATAACATGGCCCTAATTATTATTTCACCTGAGCCTCATGGGTTTGAATGGATTTGATTGGGTACTGGCTCATCCCAAAGCTGTATGCCCTATGATTTATGTAATTTGCCTCACAGTTGGTACTTGGTGGAAACTTACTAAGGGTATGTCTGCACTGCAAGTGAAGGTGCGACTGTAGCATGGGTAGGCATAGCCATGCTAGCTTTAATCTAGCTAGAATAGGTAACAGTAGTAGTGAAGATGTGATGATATGGGCTTCTGCACTGGTTACTAGTGTTGCCCACAGGTGGGGGATGCAAAAAGTGCAGTTTGTCGTGGGCTCTCCCAAACTGAGCAGCATCGTGACCTGGTACAAACTTGAGTGGTGCTGCAACCCCATGGGCCAGGTCACAATAGCACTCATTCAAATTTGGCCCAAGTGTCTCTCCATCATGATGGTGAAGTGGCCAGGCCAAATCTGAGTGGTGCTGCAATCCCATGGGCCAGGTTGCAACGCCTGAACCAGGAAGCTGGGTCTACACCATAGGAGCTGCTGCGGGGGGTGGGTACAGGCAGGCTCACTTTCCAACCCTCTCATGCCCCAGGGTCTCCCTTCAGTAGTAGGTTTGTTTGTTTTTCTGGAGGGTGGTTGTTTCAGATTTTGCCCTGGGTCCCCCGAAACCTCTGTGGCCCTGGGGGCTAGCAACACAAATATGTATGTAGGGTCCCCAGCAGGCTTGTACTGGGGTGGCTAGCCCATGCTGAAGCCTGTGCTGCCACATCTTCACTATTGCTACCCGTCCTATTTAGATTAACTGTAGTGCGGGTATGTCTACCCATGTTACAGTCCCACCTTCACTTGCTGTATAGGCATGTGCTGTGTAATACCCACCAACAGTGTCTAACATGGGGGGCTTCAACCTCATCCAGAGAAAACGTGTTTCATTTCTCAGCCCCATATATCATCTATTCCGTTTTCTTGGCCAGCCTCTGAAAATGCCACTCACTCTTCTTCGCCCCCATGTGGTTTTTAGTTTATTTGTCCTCCGTAGTATGAGCAGTCCAGCGCCCTCCTCATATAGCTTGTCTGAGCTTATCCACAGTGCAGCTTGTAGCTGACTTCTGTGACGGGCAATGGTAGGAATAAGAAATGGATTGAAGAATGTCTTTAAAAATTAACCAAGAAAATGGAGTGGTGAGACACTAAGATTTTAGGAATGGGGGACAGTTTATCACCAATGAATGCAAAGCTTCAGTAAGGTATAATATGAGGCAGTGCCCCATTTTTCTGGCAGCAGTCTAGACTTGCTCCTCTTTGATTTATCCTCTTTGGGATGAGCTACTTGGCCTTTGGTCTCATTGTTATCTTCACAGCTGAAACCCTATTGCCTCTGTTCAGTGAAATGCTCCTATTACTTCGTTAATAGATACAACTGATATGCTTTAGAATGTGATCTAAATATGTTAATGCGACACTGAATTAGTTGGCAGCTACACAGGAGGGAAGTTGGGTTGTACTGTGGAAAGTATTGTAATGGATACTTTATGTATATCGTGCTGCCATTAAGTTAAACATGCAAAGGCACCCTTTGTTTTATTTTGTCTAAGGCTAAATAAAGCAAACCTATTTGGGAACAATTAAAAGTGGAAGTATAAGGCTAGAGAATTAAGTTTGTCGTTCTGCATTCTCTTTCTTGGGAATAAAAAATTAAGACTCCACCATATAAAGCTCCTCGATATCTAGCTTCTTTGAGGATCATAAAGGTAATTCTGCATGAATTTATTTGGGGAGTTGTAGGTTGCTAGAGATAGCAAGTACCTTGCCTTAAAACAAAAAACAAAAAAAACAGCAACACCCAGAGATGGTGTTTTTGCTCATGAATGCAGTAAGGCAGTGCCAAAAACAGTTCCATTCCTTGCTTCCCTTGATGAGCAATCAGTAGTATATTGCATGTCATTCTAATGCTTGGTATGGCATCTAAGTAGAGCATTGGGGTGAGTTAGATGGTGTCATTTTCTCTTATCTGTTACAAAAGCTAATACGAAGTGCAGATTGTAGTACCAGCCTGCTGTGACCTTGATTTTTCCAGTGGAAAATGAAATTTTGCAGATACCTGGCTTTATTTCCAGTGGCACAGTTCCAGACTTCAGACCGATCCTGTCACTGGGATATTCCTTAAGTATACAGTTAAACCTGTTGTTCATTAGAAGCCGCTGGAACCTATCAGCACACTTCACCTTCAAGCCAACTATAACTTCAGTAAAATTTGAAGATAATACTTTGGTTTGGCCTGTTGTGGCCATTTTTGTAAAGCTGGAAGTTTGAACAGCTATCCAATTAAAATTTTCACGTTTCACACAAGAGTAGTTCTGCAGCTAAAACCCATGGGGTTTTTTTTTCTATTTAATAGTTGCCTGCTGCATTCTTACAACTGTGTATTTTAAGAAACAGACTTTTTAAATGTGAAACATTTTCTTTCATGTGTGGAAGGCAATTTATGTTGTTTTGATCTTAAAAAACAAACCCCAAAAACCATAAATTGAGCATTTAACTTGGATAAATTGATGCTGAGAGACAGAGCGAGAGAGAGATTGAGAGAGTCTTATCAGTGCACATCAGATAACAGCATTAAGTATTCTTTAGCATATGCAATTAACTTAAAAGTGTTTCCAAATAACATTTTAATAATGTTTTAGAGTGAGCTATTTAAGACTTGCAAGGATACCCAGCTTCTTTTTTAATTTTGCGGAACAAACCAAGCTGGCCAAGCATTTGTTATTATTTTCAGTTTTTACTGATGTGTTTTGTGGATTCTCGGTCAAATGTACAGCACTAAAACTCCAGGCATCCATACAGCTTCTATATTTAGCAGCAAAGTCTGGTTCTGGTTGTTAAACAGTTTCCACTTATCGCTGTAACCAATCCACAGGATTGGATCTTAAGCATTGTGGTCATTTTGTGAATGATTTCTCAAAAGCCATGACATCCATTAGGCTTGGTAGAATTCAATTTTTAAAATAATTTTGATGGATAATATCTGTTTATTTTTAAGCATTTTTTTAAGATTTTGATCTTTTTTCCTAATTTTCACAGTTATGGGAAATTATGGGAGGGCCAGACATTTATGTAATGGTACTAGATGTTGAAATTCAAATAATTAAACCTTTATAAAAACTGTTATGAACACAAATTGTCAACATAGCATGTCAAAACATACAAAGTAAATATTCTTAAATCAAGAAATCGTACCCGTTCTGACTATTTGTTCATTAGTCCATTTGTAACAAACCTAATCCAAAAGTCTAATAACTGGATTTGGCTAAATTTTCAAGCAGCATTTTTCTTTCTTTGCCTAGCTGTACATATCGATTCTTACTGATGGAAATATTTTGTTGTGGCTTTGTATGTATGCTGTGAAATCGACATTTACTGATAAAATCTAATCCTTTCAAGCCTAAGGGTAATCTCCAAATGAATGTTCTGAGATGTGGGAAACTTTCTGTGGTATGGGAGAACCTGCCTACTTTTAAATGCCTTTTTGTTTCCTCAGACAAAAGGCAATAGGATTATAGCAAATTCAAAATATTTACAAAATATTTCATTTGAAAAATATGGTAAATTTTCCTCTGTGATGCAATTAATTTGTACTGTAAATTAAGCCTGGGAAGTGTTTTTGAATTTTAATATACTACAAAGGGTTTTACAGCAGTTTGTCTTCAAGAATGGTAAATATTCAAATTAACCATTTGTGAAAAAGCTTGATTAATGGAATGCATCAGTTTCTAAGTGAATCATTCCAAAACTATGTACTTACATGGGTGTGATGTCAGCCTAACTTGTTTAGCAACATATCAGAACAATTATCAGAGAAGATTAGTTTCAGAGTAACAGCCGTGTTAGTCTGTATCCGCAAAAAGAAAAAGAGAAGATTAAATATTTGTTTTATAATTGCCATAGAAAGTCTTTCAAAATGTTTTTTTGCACTTTAAATAATTTCATTCATGCATTAAAGCCTATTTGGAAAAAGTCTTTTCTCACATCTCCTCTTGCCTTCAGTTTCAATTTTAACATCAGCTAATAGCATGATTTATACTAAGGACATGGTTATACATGTTGAATAATCTCTGAGGAAGTACTTTACATGCAATCTTTTCCAGTACGAGGTTTTCATTTTGTACAGGATGTTTATTTTTGTATGTGCCAAAGTGGCTTGGGGATGGTGATAGGATAACACATCTAAAACTACTGTGGTGTTTACCTCTAGGAATTACTGCTGAAGTCCTAGTGGTCACCTCTTTTGATGAACAGCACAAAAGATCTCAAGTTGCCAAGGGGAAGATGTTGTTTACAACCAGCCTTTCGTCAGTTATGAAGAAACTGTCAAATACATATTACTGGGAGCAGTTGAAGCTGGTAAAGTTGGAGCGGTGGCATCCCTTATCAGATCCATTGCTTCCTCTATTAATAGGTAGGAACTTATTACTTACTCTGTACGTGACAATTTGGGGAATCTGACAGGGTACCACTTATGAATCCTGATTGAGATTATTAACTCTGTACATGTCAGTGTCAGAGTGCAAACTCTCTTTGGATTGTAAGGCTCGTCTTTGCCTTCTCAACTGTCTTTGTTTCTCCATATTGAGCTAAAACCCACAGTGGGGAACAGGAGAAATTCTTGCACCTGACACAGAGCTAACAATAGAGGGTTGTTAAACTGTGATAGTCCATTCAAATGGCGCACCCTTGGACAAAGAGATGGATGCTGCCTACGGCAAGCCAGTTTTTCAAGTCTGAACTCTTGGGTGAGGGGCAGAGAACAAGGGATCACCTGGTAGAGGACTTTGCTCACCTAATAAGCCTGATTGTTATGTTACTGCCAAAGGGAACAGAAGGTTATAAAAGAAAGGGTCTCTCACCTTCATTTTAGAGGAAGCATGGGCATGGATTGCCGGGGTCAGAGTGGGGGGAGAGGCTCCATGATTCAGAGGAGAAGCCATGAACTTCAGGAATGGGTGATTCTGGACTCCTGAGAGGACTGTACCCTAGAATCATAGACTATCAGGGTTGGAAGGGACCTCAGGAAGTAATCTAGTCCAACACCCTAAACCTAAAGAACTCTACAGCATGGCAAGAAAGCTGAGGCAGGGAAATGTGAACAGGTGTGTTTATTATTTTGTATAAGGTATTTCTTGTACTACTTAAGTAAAGGATAATTTGCCTTAGAATCCTATGCAAAGTCTGTCTGTGCATCTATCTGCTTAGGCTGTTGTGTATCCCAGAAGCGTTAAAGTGTGAACCTGGAGCACCCACAGGGCAGCAGTTGAGAGATGGTGTGCTTAAGCCACTGGGGAGTCTGGGGAGCCAGCATTACTCAGAAGGTGTAGGCAGTTGGACCACAGGGCCTCAGCTCTTAGAAAAGGGTGCTAGACAGATAGGGTGACCATATTTCCCAAATGCTGGGGCTGGCATTGCTGCTCGCCCGAGCCCTGCCTGCCCACTGTGTGAGGCTAGGGTGGCGTCATTGCTTGCTTGAGCCCTGCCTCCCTCCTCCCTCTGCGTGGGGCTGGCATCACCACTCGCCTCTATGCTCATTCTTCCCAAACCCCAATTTTTTTTGGCAAAAATGGGCATTTGGCAACTTCAGGACACCCGGGACAGGGCTTAAAAAAGGGACTGTCCCAGCCAAAATGGGATGTATGGCTACCCTAAAACAGAGGATCTGCTCTCTGACAGTGTGCCTGGAGACCCTGGTAAGAGACAGTGCTTGGGCTCTCTTTTTCAGACTTAGGAGGTTTAAAGCACAGGGGGCCCAAACACAGCAGCCTGGTGAGTGTCAAGCCAGCAGAGGGAGGTCTACCAGTGGATGTGGGGGGCATGTGTGTGTGTGTGAGAGAGAGAGACACTGACTCACATTTCACCTTTTACTTTATATGGTTTTGCGGGCAGGCACTTTGTTGTAACGTGTTAAGTTGTCCAGTTTCACGTGGGTGTTTGGTTTGGAAGCTATTTGTTCCAAACTGCCTCCAGCGCTTTCAAAATGTTTTCATCATTATCACCACTCCAGATCTTGTGTGATTGCTTTTAAGAGATTTTCACATCCCTGATGCTACCATAAATTTTCCCAAATCAACCAATATACAATACTTCTCTGGTGGCAATATAAGGCAAATTGTCAGGTGATTTTAAGAATTACAGAATTCTGTATGTTTAAGGAGAATAAAGGCATGTTGTTTTAATATTCATGGGCAGTCACATAACCCTAAAGTGACATCAGGAGGATGAAGTAAATGTTCACAACTAATGTAATTATTTTGGTTTCCTATAAATAGGTCTTATAATACTCAATCTGACTAACTTTAAAAAAACCAAAAAACCCATGACTTAGTAAAGTTCTACCAACATATAGATTTTTTTCTTAAAGTGCTTAAGTGGATGCTTTGTACTTGTTTCTTTAGTTTCCTAATTGTTAATAGAATTTCAGATTTTACCTGGAGATTTTTTTCTAAAAATCACAGGCTCACACTTAAAATGCTCATCTGTGCTTAGAAAGACAAGTCCCGCGCTTCATTAACACCTTAATTGAGAGAACAGTGAGACAGATGTGAGATCTTGGCAACATGGAAGCTTCAAAGACTAATGTATTGAGATATGCCTGATGCTATGGGCACACAGGAAATTCATGTCAGGCCCTATGTTACCAGCACTCCCAGCTATCTTCTACACCACTGACTTCCTGAGGAAACTACAATCCATTGGTGATCTTCCTAAAAACACCATCCTCGCCACTATGGATGTAGAAGCCCTCTACACCAACATTCCACACAAAGATGGACTACAAGCCATCAGGAACAGTATCCCCGATAATGTCACGGCTAACCTGGTGGCTGAACTTTGTGACTTTGTCCTCACCCATAACTATTTCACATTTGGGGACAATGTATACCTTCAAATCAGTGGCACTGCAATGGGTACCCGCATGGCCCCACAGTATGCCAACATTTTTATGGCTGACTTAGAACAACGCTTCCTCAGCTCTCGTCTCCTAATGCCCCTACTCTACTTGCGCTACATTGATGACATCTTCATCATCTGGACCCATGGAAAAGAAGCCCTTGAGGAATTCCACCATGATTTCAACAATTTCCATCCCACCATCAACCTCAGCCTGGACCAGTCCACACAAGAGATCCACTTCCTGGACACTACGGTGCTAATAAGTGATGGTCACATAAACACCACCCTATATCGGAAACCTACTGACAGCTATTCCTACCTACATGCCTCCAGCTTTCACCCAGATCACACCACACAATCCATTGTCTACAACCAAACTCTACGATACAACCACATTTGCTCCAACCCCTCAGACAGAGACAAACACCTACAAGATCTCTATCGTGCATTCTTACAACTACAATACCCACCTGCTGAAGTGAAGAAACAGATTGACAGAGCCAGAAGAGTACCCAGAAGTCACCTACTACAGGACAGGCCCAACAAAGAAAATAACAGAACGCCACTAGCCGTCACCTTCAGCCCCCAACTAAAACCGCTCCAACGCATCATCGAGGATGTACAACCTATCCTGAAGGACGACCCATCACTCTCACAGATCTTGGGAGACAGGCCAGTCCTTGCTTACAGACAGCCCCCCAACCTGAAGCAAATACTCACCAGCAACCACACACCACGCAACAGAACCACTAACCCAGGAACCTATCCTTGCAACAAAGCCCGTTGCCAACTCTGTCCACATATCTATTCAGAGGACACCATCATAAGGCCTAATCACATCAGCCACACTATCAGAGGCTCGTTCACCTGCGCATCTACCACTGTGATATATACCATCATGTGCCAGCAATGCCCCTGTGCCATGTACATTGGTCAAACTGGAAAGTCTATACATAAAAGAATAAATGGACACAAATCAGACGTCAAGAATTAAAACATTCAAAAACCAGTCGGAGAACACTTCAATCTCTCTGGTCACTGGATTACAGACCTGAGAGTGGCTATCCTTCAACAAAAAAACTTTTGGCTGTGGTTCCTGGCCTATGGAAGCTGCTGGGGGTGGGAGCAGTATGCAGAACCCCTGTGGCCGTCCTTCCGCTTTGGACCCAGAGGGAGATGCCGGCAGCTTCCTGGGAGTTGCACGGAGCCGGGTGGGGAGCCTGCCTGCGCCGCCAACCAGACTTTTAATGGCCCAGAGCTACCAGGGTCCCTTTTCAGCTGGGCATTTGAATGTGAAAAGGAATGAGGCTGTCCCTTCTTTCTTTCCTCATTCAGTGCTATTTTTTAAAATCTATTTTCCTGTTTGAAGGTAGGTGGTTTGGGCCAAGCCAGTCATTCCTACCATTTCCTCATGCCTGAATCTGCTCTCCTTGTCTGTGACTGAAAAGAGTTAGTGTTGTAGCCAGGATGCATTTTCTGTCTCCTTCTCCTCCTTCTGTTTTGTCTCTTACCCTCCTCTTGCACCTTTCTTTGTCCATTCTCCTGATGAGCTGTGCTGAATGAGCTCTGCTGGATGCATTACCTCTTGTCAATCAGTTTCAGGACCATTGTCCATTCAAGTTGCATTGCTTTTCCTTACTGATTAATGGGAAATGCTACATCAATGAAGGGAACAACACATTGGGAGGGCTGGTGGCTACAGGAGAAAAGTCAGTGACAGATTTCTCCTCAGTATTGAAAAGGAGGGCCTGCACTTATGCAATTCATACAATGCCATGCTAATCTCACTAACTTTGTCAGCCGGAACATTTATATCTTGGCCCAGAATATTAAAATATATATACTTATTAATGGCTAATAAATTGAATTATAGCAGCCTA
Source organism: Dermochelys coriacea (assembly GCF_009764565.3). NCBI lineage: Eukaryota > Metazoa > Chordata > Testudines > Dermochelyidae > Dermochelys > Dermochelys coriacea. Next base: position 42,401,600 of record NC_050069.1, on the reverse strand, counting down.
TCAAAGTCATCCTGAAAATCTGTTAGCCCATGTACAAAATCCACTTGCCTGCTTCTTCCGTGATATGAGTGGTGGCAATATTTTAGTTGTCCCAGATGAATAGAGGAATAGCAATTTACAAAGCAGAATTGTATCTTTCATATTGTAAGTTCATTGAGTTAGGGGCTGTCATTTATTATATGTTTGTACAGTGCCTAGAACACTGTGGCTTTTAAGCGATAATGCAATATTAACATAAAATAATAATTATGGGTTTAAAATCAGTACTCTGTAGTAGAGCAACACTTTAAGATTACTAAGGCTCCTTATTAAAGAGTAGCAAGATAAAGAGAGACTCAGTAAAATCCCAATGTGGAGTTAAATCAACTTTTTATTTTTCCAGTTTTTCTTCCTTTGCAGCTCCTCAGCTCATCCTTGGTCCATTTAGGGCAAGTAATTGCTAGATTGCTGTTGTCAGAGCAGGATTTATAGTCCCTGAAGGGTTCCACTGAGCAGGGTTCACAAGGGCTGGTGGGCTTTTGCGGGGTGGGGGAGAAGGATTTGTCACTGCTCTACTTTCAGCAGTGGATGCATGTGGGTTTTTGGGGAGACAGTTAATGGGTGGGTAGGAAACGGTGGTTACTATTTGCCACTGCCAGGTTCCCCTTCCCCTCTTGGATGAGCTTGCTGTTAGTTATTTGGTGTGTACTACCACACTGCATGGTAATTCTGTCGCTAAAGTAGGGATCCAAACATATTCCCACACTAATGCATCAGGGCCAAATCATAATCTCATGAAATGAAAGGGGATTTTGTAACTTGGTTTTGATGGGGCTTAGACTTGACCTCAGTAGAAAGTTGCTGCAGTGTGTAGGAAACTTTGTTTATGAAAACATTGAGTCTCTCTCTCTCTCTTCAACAATCAGCCTTTCTTCCTATAGCAACTTTCATCACCAAATTGTCAACACGTCAGAAGACTTTCAAAGGTGGATACCCTGGGCCAACAGTAACAAAAAAATTGGGAAAAAAATAAACCTTTTCATGTAAACAAATATTGACTTAATAAACAGTATTTGGCTTTTTGGAGAGACCAAATGTTGACTTGTTTTGCCCTTTGAGTAGCTTGACTGTGCAATGATTAAGAGGCTAATGTAAGGTTCAGAAATTATAAACATGTACAGCAAAGTGATTGTACAGGAAACCTAATGCAGGATTTATCAGCTGTCAGTGGGTATTTTGTGGCAAAAACACTCCTTAAAAATAGGGTTAGGAAAGAATTTGTAACTTATAGTAATCTACAAATCTTGAGGAAAATATAAGTTTTAAAATATGATCTAGATAAACTACATCTCTCAGCAGTTGCAATGTTTCAGTGATATTTATGCTAGTTGTTAAAAATAAGATCAAGCACAAAGTTAAAAGAAAAATTCCTCTTTTCTGCAGGAAGAGGAGATTTACACTATATGGTATCATAACTTTATCTTATGACCCCTTTGTGAGCAGTTAGTGGGGGAAAAAGCTGAGTGCTATTCAGGCATTCAAAAAATGGAAAAGTCTATGTAACAGCTAAATGCTAAGAACCAAATGAATCTTCTAAAAATGCTCCCTACAGCCTGAAAGCAATGCAAAGTCTTTTGCTGCAGCAGTTAAGTAAGCAAGCTGGTAACATGGTGACCCTAGCCTCTGTTTGCCAGAAGCTGGGAATGGGCAATGCGATGGATCACTTGATGGTTACCTGTTCTGTTCATTCCCTCTGGGGCACCTGGTATTGGCCATTGTTGGAAGACAGGATACTGGGCTAGGTGGACCTTTGGTTTGACCCAGTATGGTCGTTCTTATGTTTTTAACATGTATAGCAGGGCCAAACTAGAAAATATAAAACAATCCAGGTACTATATTTTCATCAGCCCACAACTTGTTGATATGCACACTTTCTCTCAGCCAGGTTCCTCTAAGTCTTATTCTGCCCAAATTTGGCACCCTGTTGCTATTCCCAAGCAGAAACTATTTTGATTAGCTGGCCATCCTCCTCCCAACACGAAAAGTAGCCTAGGAAGTACCTTGGATGCAAAGGGAGGAACTCTGTATACCCAAAGCTGAGTGTGTGTAAATGTGCAAATGGTGCTGGTAGATTTTAGGTTTATGGTAAAGGTTTTATGGGTCATTCAGTTGTGTATCAAACATTCTGTTTTTAGCATTTAATGTTATTAGATGAAAGCAAGTGAACTTTATTTTATCTCTGTTGCTTTCTCTCTTCTTTTCCCCCTTTCTGTCCCTTCACTCCCTTTTAGTTTCTGCTGTTTTTTCTATAGGTGGTACGATGTAAAAGTTAAAAACTTGGTCTAATTATTCCTTCCCTCTCCCTTTATTCTCTTGCTTTCCCTGTAATGTTCTCTTCCTCCTTCCTGAATGATTTTCATTCTCTTCCTCCTTCTCTTTCCATATCCCCAATCTCTCTCACAATTCCCATTTTTTTCGGTGCACATACTGGTGCCCTGCCCCTGCTGTCACATACAAACACTGGTGTTATTCACCAGTTCCCTTTTGTATACACTCTTGATGCCCCCCACTCTCCAGCATTTTGACTGATTCCAGGCCTGTGGGCGAGCATGTGTTGGTGGGAGGATTTTCCTCCTTTCCCTAAAATTCCAGGTCTGAGGTAGAGTAAATGAGTATGAGTTCTGACCCTGGGCTCCATTTCCTGTATCTTCTGAGAGCCAAACAGAGAGCATGTATCAAAGCTCCCACTCTGAAGCAGAAGACTGGCCCTGTAACCCAGCAAGTGGCCTGGATCAACAAGCAATAGGTCCAGTGGCCTAGACTGTGACTGTTACTAAATATCTGAAACTTAGCCTACTCTTAATTGTAAACATTCTCATGAAACCTTCAACTTGTCATTTCATTTTTACTTGCAACTCTCAATTTAGTTTTCTGTAATAAATAACATCATGGTAAATAAACAAGAATACAGTACACACAGAACATGAACTGGGTTTGTCATCACTTTTTCTTCAGTAACACCATCTGTTGTGGTGTAGCACTTATCATGCAAACTGATGTTCAACTGAACAAATTACAGTTTTCACGAGACATTTGACTTTAACTAAGATTGTACTATGACAGGTTTCAGAGTAGCAGCCGTGTTAGTCTGTATTCGCAAAAAGAAAAGGAGTACTTGTGGCACCTTAGAGACTAACAAATTTATTTGAGCATAAGCTTTCGTGAGCTACAGTTCACTTCTAGCTCACGAAAGCTTATGCTCAAATAAATTTGTTAGTCTCTAAGGTGCCACAAGTACACAGTACAATCTTAAAAAGAAAAGGAGTATCTGACACATGTCTAGGAACACTGAAAGATTTTTATACACGTAAAAGTAAATGGGATTACTAATTTATCCTTTAGCTAGATGTTTGTCTTGCTTGACACCAGGGAGAGAGAACAGATGTAAGTGCTTTTTTAGATGCATAACAAGAGAGTTAACATTTATCTTATTCACACAGAAAAGCTCAAACACTGAGTAAAGAAGCCTGGAAGTAAGTAGCTAAAGATTAACTTGAACAGCAGGGCAGGACTGATGAAATGTAAAAGGACACTCAATTTGAAAATTTGGAATGTAGTGCGTTTCAGCCAGTGGCTAAAAAATATGGTTCCAAACAATACACCAGCCCTTACATTTTTGCCAGTTTTTGTGGTAGTACAACCACGTTTTTTGTTTTATTGGTGTCTCGCATGCTGCCATATGGCAAACAGGAATCTGACTACAGTGAAGTATGGTGTTATACAATGCACATAGAAAACAAACTTTTTAATTTTTTTTAAAAATCTTTGATCTTTTAAGGATAGTAATAGGCCTATCTTGTTAAAATAGTAGGTAAACAATTTGCAGACTTGAGTGATATTTTGTTGTTGTAAGGTGTCTGTCTCTTTAATTAATAAATTATTATTTCAAGTAACTAGAATTACTAGGGGTTTTTCTTTTTTAGAACTACCTTCCACAGGCCGCATTCAGCGCATAAGGGTGGTCTGTTGGGCTATTGAAACCTGACAATGTTATGGACACCTGCTGGACAGCCTACCAAATGACTTTAGCAGGTCTGGCTGATGTGTGAGGGTGTGGGATGTTGAGGCCATGCAAGGGCTGGGAGTTACTCCTGTTTTGTTAAACTGATTTTGTATGTATGTTAATTTCCTACAATCCTATTCTCTCTTCCTTTTCACAATTCTTCTTTGCTTTTGCCCTAGACTCCCAAATCTGGAGAAATTGGATATATTCTAATCCATCTGTGAACTTGTTTCACTGTTTCTTGGTTAATTAAATAATCTTGAGTTTCATTCTCTTGGGGTTAGAGAAGAATTGTACGGTTTGTAGTAAAAAAAGACCAGATTAATTGTATAGACAATCCAAATCATATTTACACTTTTCAAGTTTCCAAAACACAAATCTTTATGCCAGTAAATGATTTTCCATTTGAATATCTGATTTAAAATAAAAATCATTTCTACATAATACTGCAATTGGATTTTTTCGGTGCAAACAACTGCGAGCCCTTTAGGAAACCTCCATGTGCAACACGGTACTTTAATCCTGTTGTGGTGTTTTGTCCTCTACAGCAGTCAGATAGAAGCTCAATTTCACAGGCCCATTTCCTAGCAGGTGAAGAGATTTCAGTGAAGCTTGACAGCTAAAATGTAGACTTCAATTCCAATAGGAAGGCAGGCAGCCAAAATTTAAGCTCTCTACCTGCTAAGGAGAGAGAAACTTAAATGGATCATTGTTGCATATGAGCAAGTGAATTTACTTACTTTTATTGTATTACTGTAGTGTGCATAAACATGTTTACTGAAATCTTGTAGATAGAAATGACTTATCTAAGTAGGGCTTTTAAAAAAAAAAAAATCAAATACAAGCACTTAAATGGCACTTTAACAAACCTATTGTGCCAGGAAAAATTGTTGAGAGTATTTAATACTTTCCAAAATAAGATACAAGTTAAAGGATATTTGTGGCTTTAAACATTTATTTGGGCATAAAGTAATACTTTTTTCTTCCTTCATTTAGTGTAATGCTTCTAACCCATCTACCTTGATTCTTCCCTTCACCTTGCTTTGTCATTGCAGTGCTGGGGATTTTAATACTGCAGTTGTTGTTATTGCTGATACTAACCAGAGTTCTAGAAATCCAGCTACATCTGGCAACTCTGAAAATTTAAATAAAACTTGCTTATATTATGTGATGCTCTCATGTTTTAATTTTTATTTACGTATAGGAACTGCTGTGTTGCTCATTGCCACAGTATGTGTGCCTTTTAGTGACTAGTGCCATCACCTTTGTCACACCAAAATGTGGGTGTCATGTTTGCGTGGTGTGAAGTGGTACATCCATAAGTAAGGAGATGACAAAGGAGATCCTGGCCAAGTTAAAAGACTCTTTGGGGATAAATAGAGGTGCAATAGGCCTGATTGTTCACTGCATTGCACTTTATATAGACATTTGCAGCTCTGTAAAGCTGGTGTAGAAATGCTATCATTCTGGTTTGGTAGCACTTTACATCCATCTGCATGGGTGCAATGACTACATAGTATAGAGAGACTAGAAGGATCATGAGAATTAAAGCCAGGAATTCGTTTGTAAAATGGGAAAATACTTAAACATGTTATAAGGATTAATTTCTGTTTGTGCAGTGTTTGAAGAGGTAAAGGAGTTGTTATTAAAAAGTCAACACTTACCAAATATTACTATGTGTTAGTATCTGTGATTGTGCAATTATTTCTCTGTATTTAAACTAGAAAATAATCATGCAATCAGATATCACTGCATGGGTGCTGTTGGTATAGATTGCCTTTCAAAAATAACCATAATAAGTGCTGAGTATAATTATTATTGGTGCTTGTGACAGATTAATATGTATCCGTATATGTCTCCATTTGCATACTCCATTTTGTTTTATAAACAACATTTTGATTGTAAATTACACTGTGCTTTCACTATTGCATCTTGGACTGGGAAATTCAGGTGTTATCAGCAACTCTATATGTCTTCTATAGAGGGTTAGCAATAGAGCGCAATCAGTCATGATTAACCTGGATGGTCTTTCATTCAGATGGAAGCAACCTAGAACAATAAGCCCAGGGGAACCAGTTTTCCGAGTCTACTGTTCAGGTGAGCTGTAACCAAAAAGCAGATCACCTGACAAGGGATGTGAAACCACTGAGGATCTGCTCTTAGCAAGGGCTCTCTCTCACTGGGCAGGAGGAGACGGCAGCTCTTGGGACTCTGAAAGGACTGACCAAACCCCAAAAGGCTCAGAGAGTGGTTAGAGAGGATTTTCATGCAGGATTTTTTTTTCAGAGATCTGTGTATCTCTTGTGTTTTGTGCATGAGTAAAATGTGATTTAGTCTAGAAATTCCTTTGCAAGGTCTGGGTGTTCCTTGCTTTAACTGTAATGTAGTCTCCAAAGGGTAAAATGGTAATCCAGAGGGTTCATGGCATTGGAACTTTTGGGAGCATGCAATTGCTACTGGGGAGGCTTGGGAGAGCCAGCATTTCCTTCAGAGTCTAGACAGTTGGAATGCATAGTTCCCATATCTCAGGAAAGGATGCTAAATAGAGGATCTGGATTCCGAGACTCTGCCTAGAAGCCTAGAGCTTGAGGAGTGATGAATCTGTCCAGACCTCACTAGCCTAGAAGCAAATGGGATCCAAGTTTTGGGTCTATTACAGCAACCTAGTGAGCATCCACAAAGGGTCACTGATCCAAGGCTGTAACAACATTATATGTCGGGCCCTACCAAATTCATGGCCATGAAATATGCGTCACGGAATGTGAAATCTGGTCTTTTGTGTGCTTTTACCCTGTACTAAACAGATTTTGGGGGGGGGGCATTTTCTCAAATTGGGAGTCCTGACCCAAAAGGGAGTTTTGGGGGGGTCACAAGGTTATTTTAGGGTGGTTATGTTATTGCCACTCTTACTTCTGTGTTGCCTTCCGAACTAGGTGACCAGAGAGTAGTGGCTGCTGACTGAGGGCCCAGGTCTGCAGGCAGCAGCGCAGAAGTAAGCGTGGCAATACCATACCATGCCACCTTTACTTCTGTGCTGCTGCTGATGGCAACTCTGCCTGCAGAGCTGGGCTCCCAGCCAGCAGCCACTGCTTTCCAGCTGCCCAGCTCTGAAGGCAGTGCCGCCGCCAGCAGCTGTGCAGAAGTAAGGGTAGCAATAGCATAACCCACCGCTACAATAACCTTGTGAGCCCCCCCACAACTCCTTTTTGGGTCAGAATCCCTACAGTTACATCATCATGACATTTCAGATTTAAATAGCTGAAATAATGAAATTTATGATTTTTAAAATCTTCTGACCGTGAAATTGCCCAAAATGGGTTGTGCATTTTGTAGGGCCTTAACTATATGATGCTCCTTCCTTTTTTTCAGAATTCATAGTGCTGGAAAGTAGAAGAGTAGAAGTAGTATAGCCCAGAATGTCAGAGAGAGTTCTGTTTCAAACTTGCCAAAGACGCTATGTGACTAGACATACCCATGAGAAAACTAGCATAGCTACTTGGAATAGTGAGTGCAGCTGCAATTTTTAATGTTAGAAGCATAACTGTTCTTCAGTAAAACTTGCTTAGGGCTAGATTCCTTTGACCCTTTTCTTACACTGAGTAGTACCTCACTCCACTGATTTCCCATTGAGTCAGTGGAACCACTTAGGTAAGGTAAAAGTGTCATACTCTGGCCCTTAGGGGCAATCAACCAAACCACATTGCAAATCATTGCCTATAGTAGCCTGTAGGCATTGCTTCTTCTGTATGAAGGTTTTCAGAGGCCAGAAAGGGGAGTCCCATTTGTACTTTTGAAAATCTCCCGCCTAGTGTATATTAAATGAAGAAAAAAGTTAATGCAACAAAGGTCATAAACTTAAATAAACAAATCAGAAAGCTAAAAGCTAAGTCTCTCATAGTAATACTAACTCATCCGCATGACACATTTTGTTGTATAGTGAATAGTATGTGCAATGTGCGTGACTGTTATAATGTAGAGCTAGCTGATTATAGAAAACCTGAACTATGATTAAAAGCATAATGTTCAGCTTGACACACTTCAGACAACTACTGGGTAGCAGAGGCGTGTTCATAAAACCTGAAAGACTCATGGATTTTGGCTTGAGTGTTCATTTGACTAAAAATTCATACCAACAGTATGCTGTTTGTCATGTGCTATACATTTGTTATTCTCTACTAGATCTGGGTAAGCAAGTAAATAAAATCCCTTTATTCATATCTGACTATTGGTGACATACATCAGAGCAGTATTTTCAAAAGCCTTCTCAATCCATCAGTAGCTTCGAGCACTCAGTAGCTGACCTCCCAATGATCTGCTACACACCGTTTATCTGTCTCTTCGCTGGTCCATCCCCTACTACAATGACCTACCACTATTGCTTCCATGATAACTTTCTTGAAGTTATTTCCATCTCTATACCTGATGTGACCACGTTTGTCAAGTTTGTGCCTGTTCATTTTTGACAGAAGGGACTGCTTCTCTTCAATAATATTTCTAACATAAGAATTAATTTTCTTTTCTATCCAGAAGATATGCAAGTCTTTGCCAGCACTATATCTCAGAGACTTCAATTTTTTTATTGTCGGGAGAATTAATTTCTTGAGGGTACAAAGATTTGACTGAAGAAAAGCTTAATTTTTCTGTAGTGACTTACGGATGTGAATAGTGGGAAATCAATGTTGCTTACAAAATGAAAATTGAAGTAGAGCTGGGTGGAGAGAGGTAATTCCTTTGTGGAGGATTTTGACATTTAAAATTTTGGTTTAGTTCAGATTTGGAACAACCCTTCCCCCCCAAATTTTGAAATTCCCTGCAAAAGGGAATGGAGCCCTAGCTCTGAGACAGACTGTCAAGCAGCCAGGCGGGTAAGCTGGCAGGAAACCAGACAGGTTTTTAAACCTGTCTCTGTTCTGTCAGAACTTTGTTGAAATTGAACTGTCCTTGCAAAACATTTCAAGTTTGACAAATCAGCAAATTCAGATGAAAAAATGCTTTGATCCACTTGCGTTCTCTAGTTTTGAAATTTTGTCATCCAATTATGGAGTAGAAACAAAGTTATGTGACTTGTATCCAATCACACACCACAAATAATGCATACGGACAGATGAAACAAACAGTTGAATGAACAACACAGGCTGCAAACTGTCCCTATAAACTATTTAATGAATACTTGTGAATGATATACATTCAAGACTGACTTGTAGAAATCACGATAGGTTTATGAACAGGAAAATGAAGAAAATTTGCAAACAAATAGTATTTTCAGTGAATAATTTAGCGAGTTCTACTATGAAGTATTTTTAAGTATATAGTGCAGAATATTTTACAGTGATGGATTTTATTTGATTGACAGCACGACATGAATTCTGCATATGGATATTTATTTGTAAAATATAGTTGTGCTTCTAAAATTGTAAGTTGCAGCTTCTAAAGTAGACATTCAAATATCCTCATAAATTGCCTATTCATATTATGCATGAGTCTATATCTGTAACCTTAATGTACCATTAACATAGTTTTGGTATTTAATTTCAAGAGGTAAAAATTGCCCTGCTTACTGTTGCATGAGACTTTAGGTCTTGCACCTCATTGAAGTGAATAGGCGGGGGAGAAGAAAGCTCCACCTTTTGCTTTTGTTGTTTAGCTGGAGAAGTGTTCTGCAGCACTTTGTTCTCCTAATGTTAAACTGGTGCTGTCTTGAGTGTGTCTCTGTGTGTAACTGTCTCATTGGAACACTCTTTCCTTCACTTAAATTTTCCTAGCAGTAGCCCAAGACCAGAAGTCTCTGACCCCCATGTCACGTATAGAGAATGTACAGTTTTTCCATCTTCCACCTCCACAACTCTGTTATGTCAGAACTCTATTAGGCAGGTTGGGCTTTCTCTATCTGACCTACATCTGACAATCTTATTGTGGTTTGGAATCTTTTTTATGCTCCTGAAGGGCATGTCTAGACAGCAATCACAGGATGTGATTGCAACTCATGTAGACACACCAGAGCTATCTTTAATCTAATCTGCACCAGCCTGCCCATAACCCTGGGTGATTGCTTGTGAAGCTAGTGCCTGCTGATGCAGCTTCACTGCTCCAGGGCCCAAACTAGATTTGAACATACTGCTTATAAAGATGATGATCACTATTTTACATTCTCGTGAAAATCACTAGCTCACGTCTGATCCTCAGAAAACATTTTCCTCAGCAAGTTGGATGAACAAGTGTATGGAAAGAACATTTATTTGATTTGGACAGTCTTCTCCTGCTCTCTCTTAACAAAGAAAAATAAATCAAATAAAATTTAAGAGGAGGATTGATACAAGTCCTTCTCCTCCTTCAACTGATGTTGAAGGTTCTAAAGGTCTCAAAGATTAAAAAGGAAGAAAGAACAAAGATTTGTGGTGAAGTTTTCAATCAATCTTTTAAAAGAATTATAAAAAGACAAAAAAAGCATCAGAGAATGGATTCCCTATCCAACAGCAGTGCTTCTTTCCTTTTTGAGGAAGGGAAACTTTCTGATTTTGAGCTTGTGGGCTCGTAGCATGAGGTACATGGTAAGTTGATTTCTTCTGAATCTTCTAAGACCATGTTATGGGTTATTAGCACACTGGATGTTCAGCCTGAGACAAAGAAATCAAGAGAAAAGAAAGACAATATGAAAATCAAGTCAGAAAGCAAAATTAGAAAGCATTTCCCCTCAGGTTCAAAAGGGAAGCTTTTAGATTCCTTTATTTTCATCCCCTTGTGTAGCCATAGCCACTGAGATGAAATGACTGGGTAAGGCCAGAAGACTCAGTAGGAAAATCCAAAAGATCTGCTTAATAAAGAAAAGCAAATTGAACTCTCTTTCTCCTTCCTAAGATCAGTACTGCTGTTGTCTTTCTAGTGAGAGGGAGTCTAGAGACTTCTGCTTACAGCAGAGTGTTTCTTAAAATGAAATATTGAGATGTTTGCTCTAGCCCTGATAGCTTCTGCACCATCTAAAGGATTTGCAGGGGTTTCTAATCATGGACAAATGATCCTGCTACATAACTATATTCTTTATCACTGAAAGTGAAAGCTCGGATCCATCTTGCAGAAAATATCTGCTGTTGTACCTCTTGTTTCGGGTAATAATTGACTTTTTGGCTTATTTCTAGACCCTCTGGCCCAAACATAGTACTCAGGAGACATCTGTGGCTCAGGTTGTGGAAGTTACTGACTACATCTACCACTTCCACCTATTGAAGAAAGTGTCTGCCGCAGAAGAAGAAACTTTCAGGTTTTTTCTATACATCTTTTGAATGTTCCCAAAAGAGACTGTAGTTCTCATGATGTCCTAGTTCTGAAGGCTTTGAACACATTTTCCAGAAAGTCCCCAAACCTGATTCACAATGGAAACTGCCATCTACCACGGAATTTCCTATTTTCTGTAGATCCAATATTGATCCATATTCACAGGAGATTCCTGATGAATCTTTCTCCTTTCTGTCATTTTTACTATAAAATCGTTCTGCTCTTTCCAGTCTTTGCTTAAGCCCATATAGTACTAACTCCAGGGAGACAAGCTCACTGGAGCAACTATGCTGATCTGGGGAGATCTCTGGGCTTCATCTAGTTTAGAATGTCAAAATTTTAGGAGCAAAATCCTGTCATCCAACTCCCAAGAGAATAACAAGAAGGAAACTTCAATAGTTCTATGAAACTAGGTTCCTTCTTTCAGTGAAAGGGAGAATGTGGTGCTCGTTCAGACTGGTGACGGAATATTTTTTTTTCACTTTGTTCTGCCTGCCATCCTTCCACATTGCTCAGGATATGCTAGTATTATAAACAAAGTTAATGTAATACTATAATAGGCTTTAAACAGAAGTTTTGTATCTAAAAGGAACTTTTTTTATTTACAATAGATTTCAAGGTTTGGACTTTGAAAAGTGACAATAGAAGGGAAAAAAGCAGTTTCTAGATTCAATCATTTTATCTAGAGGTAACATATATATTTTAGTGAGATATACTGCACAAGTTTCCCTGCCTATTACCATGGAATAACTTATCTCTTTATTGAAGAACAAGCTTGTCAAATAAATGTAACATGCAGTGCTAAATACTTATTTCATTTTAAGCAAATATTGATAATTCAAGCATTTATTTCACACTACCTTAAGTGAACTACCTAATAATTGAGTTAGTGCTCTTAATGTGGATCAACTGAAGTTTGCTCTTTGGGGGGGCAATTAATGGAACAAACTCATATAATACGTTTTTTTATTAGAATACGTCATTCTCTTATACTGTATACTTTACCTTAATATAGAGAATTTTGCTGAGATTTTTTTCTTGCTAAATAGAACAAAAATGAGTTTAATATTACATAGAAATGAAAGTAGATATCAATGAGGGATGCATTTACAAAACAAAGATATTTGTAATTGGATTGTCTTTTCACAAAACAAAGCAGCCTACATGGATGAGGTTCTGGTTGCTGTTTTTATTTTCTTTACTGCTTGGTGAGATATTAGATATTAATGTAGGCATGAAGGGCCATTTATTAGTGGAACTAGATCTTCAATTTCCAACCTGTAATGTCAAACACGTGTTCTTCCTCCTAGCTGCTCATTGAAACATAGAGTTTATAAGATCTGATCTTTGCTTTCACTGAAGTCAATGAATATTTTTCTCTGGATGTCAGTAGAATCAGGATTAAACCCATAAATAGTAGGGCATACAAGATCACTGAATTATCTAGTCTTGTGTATATTTTGTACATTTGCTCTATTATTCCCACTAATGGCTGTACTTCCCCCTGTTAAATATCTGCAGTGATGATGCCTTGGATGCTTGGTAACCTGTTCCACTGCACAGTTCTTATTCTTAAGGACTTTTTCTGTTATCTAGCCTAAACCTTTTCCTTCAGTGTTAGGATATTGTTCTTTCTCCTGCCATCTTGTGAGACTGAAGAATTCCTTTCCTTCATTTATATTGTTACCTTTAAGGATTTTTAGACTGCACTCATGTGCCCCCGAGTCTCCTGTTTCTCGACTATAGTTATATTTCCCCTGGGCCTGCTCACATTCCAGTACCAATCATGTTAGCTAAAACTGTTCCTGAGTGTGTTTCTGCATAACATGGGTTTATGCATCTGCACTGCAGAGCTTATGAAGGGGGCACTGACAGTGAATGCTGTTCTGAATCGTATTCAGTGTGGATGGAGGAGGGGAGAGGAAAAACCCCATTCATTTTCCACCTCAGAGAGAAACCCCCACCAACCAGACCTCCATAGCCCTTTTTCTCTCATTTACCCTCTATTTACCTTTTGAATTGTTCTGATTGGAGGGGTCTGACTCTTGGTGAAGTGTAACCCCCTTTCCTATCAGTTTCTTCAGTGGCGCCAAGCTGATCTGCTTCCCTTTCAGCTCTTTGAAAGCAGCCCATTCTCCCATCTTTCAAGAGGGTGGGATACCTTATCTGACACTCCCCTCAATACTCTGTACAGTAATTCCTCACTTAACCTTGTAGTTATGTTCCTGAAAAATGCAACTTTAAGTGAAACGATGTTAAACGAATCCAATTTTCCCATAAGATTTAATGTAAATTTGGGGGGTTATGTTCCAAGGAAATTTTTTTGGGGCAGACAAAAGGCATTATATAGTGTACTGTACTGTACTGTGGTTGGGAAGTGCCCCTGGCTTATCCCACACAGGCGCAGCCTGCTGCAGATAAGGATGCTAGGAAGCACCTTCGCAGCAGCAGTGGAAGCTTACCCGGAGAAGAACAGGCACTGACTTTGCGGGGGGATGCTCCAGGCCTGCCTCTTCCCATCCTCACTCCACTCCAGGCCTCTTCCGCCTCTTCCCGTCCCCACTCCACCTCTTCTCCGGAGCACGCCGCATCCCCGCTCCTTCCCCTCCACAGAAAGTCCTAGGACTTTCTGGGAGGGAGGGGCAGGAATGGAGACGCGGCACTTCCCTCCTCCCCCTCCCTCCCAGCGCTTCCCCCACCGTCAAACAGCTGTTTGGTGGTGCTTAGAACTTTCTGGGAGGGAAGGGGAGGAGTGGAGACACAGCATTTCCCTGCTCCTACTCCCTCCCTCCCAGAAAGTTCTAAGCGCCGCCAAACAGCTGTTTGGCAGCGGGGAAAGCGCTGGGAGGGACGGGGAGGAGGCAGAGAAGAGGAACTTGTGCAATGCTCCCTTGTAAAGTTGCTGCTCTTCCACAAAACCTTACATGCAGTGGACAGAGCAGGCAGCCAAACGACGTTATAGGGGAGCATTGCACAACTTTAAACGAGCATGTTCCCCAAAAAGTATAGACAGAAGCCTCACAGCTGCTAGACAGTCAAGTCTGTCAGCAACATTCCCTTCAGTATCCCACCACTGGTATACCCAGGGAGGGTAACTTTCAGCAGGAAGCTGCATTCCCAGAAGGTGGCAGAAATGGAGGAAGAAGACTGGGTACTTCATGATAGCAGCCTGAGGAGGCCAAACAGGTGTATTACTTAACTGACTCCCTTAAGGAGTCACTGCTGGAAGATCATCCTAATGACCATAAGATGCAGAAAGCATCATTTGAAGTATGGCTGATGTGAACTTCCATTTTATATTGAAGACTGAAATGGGTTGTGCAGATTTTTCTTCCTCCCTGGTACAACAGTCCTTACAGTTCCAGTACCGACTCCATGTGATATGGTTCCCGTTTGGCAGCTTTACCATTGATAATTGCTCTCTGCTCCTTGTTTGTCAAACCATATCTAATCTATGCTGTAGCTTTTAAAAAAAAATCTATCTGATTATAATTTCTTTGGTGTATGTGGCACTAAAGAAAATGCTTTAGAGAAATACAAATATGTATTCATTGCATTCCCTTGGTCTAGTAAATCAATAATTATGTCAAAGCTGTTAGATTTGTTTGGCAGAGCCTAATTTTAATGAACATATAGTGTTGGATACATGTATGCTTCCCAAATCTAAATCATAATGGAATCCGTGTGGTAGAGGAACTGATACCCTAGTCTTTTTGCAATGAAACTTTTGCCTGCTTAAGGCCTATGAGATCTAGCCCTGAGTATCTCATACTGTTTATTAGGATTTTCCAAATATTTTCACAGATATTGCATCAATTAAATGTTAGTTCAAAATAATCTTGAAAGGGTTATGTAACATGCAGTACAACATGAGTAATCTGTCTCTGATAACAGGAATGATTATCTTTGCACATGGTAGTACAAGAGTCTTATTATTTACTTTAGCAACCAGTAATCTGCTGTGATCAAAGTGCATTGTGGGGAAATCACACATGTTTGGGAACCAAGAAGCAATTATAAACATATTAACATCTTCACAAGTTTATAAATGGAGGCAAAATTGGGGTCTTCAACTAGAATTTATTAGCAACTCTGCACATGTAAGAAAGGAATCCCATAGCTGTTCTGTAGCGCTAATGGGAATAAAAAATATTAAAAGCTTATTTTTGTGCTCTGAAGTCAGCAGATAAGACTCAGTATGTATAGACAGAGCAGACCTACTGATTGAGACCAGTCAAAAATATACAAAAGTATTTTTGTTAGTTTTTGAATTTTTCTGTTACAATGTTATCAATTTTTTTAAAAAAATTGTATTTTTCAGTTATGAAGATTTTTGTAAAGATTTTCAGTTATGAAGATTTTTATGAAGGTTTTGTAAAAATCCCATTTTGTCGCTAAGCTGACAAATCAAACCTGACAAAAACCAATGTAGAAACAACCCCCAAATTAGTAAATATAGAAAAATTAACAAATAAATGAAAAAGCTCCCCCTGTAGCCCACATGAGAAATGGTGAACACTGAACACACACACATACTCACACACACACAACTAGCAAGCTAATTTTTTCTCTCAGAATCTCTGTCAAATGTTCTAAAAAAGAAATCAATTATTTTTTTCTATTTTTTTTCTTGAACATCTTTGAGGTTTTTTTTAAAAAAAAGGACATTTCTCAATGAAAAATGCTTTTATGTGAACAATTGGCTATCTCTGTTGTTGCATAATATGACACTTAGGCCATTCTAGCCAGGACATGTTTCTGGGGCTGAGGAGAACATAGGCCATTCTCCATGGGATGCATATAGCCGGTGAACGGGCTCCCTTTTACCAGGAGATTTCGGATTGGATAGTTAGCCTTGCCTGTAGGAGG
The DNA here is from genome assembly GCF_009764565.3 of Dermochelys coriacea. Classification (NCBI taxonomy): domain Eukaryota; kingdom Metazoa; phylum Chordata; order Testudines; family Dermochelyidae; genus Dermochelys; species Dermochelys coriacea. The sequence goes on along the minus strand of NC_050069.1, from coordinate 42,385,420 downwards.
AACTGAGATTGGCTGCCTGTAGGTTGGAGCAGTCTGCAGAGAACCTACAGGCAAGAAGAAGTTGGTCTTCTTTGCTTCTCTTGCATTCCACACTTCAGATTTTGCTGCTTAATTTGTTGAAATTTTGTTATTTTGACAGATGCACCCTATGCATGCCCAGTATTAGGTTAGGTCTTTTCTGGGTTATCATTACTATGTGTTTGTTTTCTGCACCTTCCATCCCTCGCAAAATGCAGGATCTGTAATGGAGAACTGCAGGCACTAAAAGGGTATGATCCCATCAATGAGAACTGATGTACTTGCTATGGAAATAAGCAACTAACTTACCATTTATTCTTCTCAAGATTTTTTTTTAAATTAACTCACTAATAATAATAATTGTCATGCCCCTTTGTGTAAAGTTCTAGGCCAACTATTTTATCACTAATTTCTGTGGGACTGCCGTATTGAATGAGGGTAGGTTCCTGCGAAAAAAAATAGTATGTGATCATGTAATTAGACTGTATTACAAGGCATATACAGAAAGGGGCCGAATTGAAGGGGTACAGGCAACCTTAATTCTGGCATTTCCTAACTTCTGAGTGCTTGACTTTGCAATCTGAATGTTTTTCACATAGTTGTGTGTATAATGGCCGAAATAAAATCTTGTAAACATTCCAGTGTTCATTCCAGTCATCAGTTTGTTTCCTTCTACAATCTTAGTGGAGTTTTTGTAAAGACTCATCTAGCCTTCCACCTAGGGTATGGTATTATAAGGCCTTGACTTGAGAGGCATTTTTTTTGGCAGCATCTGATTGAAGTTGAAACAGCGTTTTCTATGAAGTTTGTTTCTTGGGCATTTTAGGTTGCTCTTGGAGATAAGGAGTAGCAATCAAGAAACAAAGTAATGGGGCTGTGGAAGATCAAATACTCCAATACAAATTGTCAGAACTGACTTCTGCAAGGAGCACTGCAGCAGCACATGTTTTTCCCCATTCTTCAGTGACTCCATATTGGTCTATTTTACCCAGAATGGACAGCAGACTAATTGAGTGGCAGTTTCTTTTTCTTTTTTGTTTTGTTCTTTTTGGTTTTTTTTTCCTTTCTACCATTCTTTTGATATGTGCCATTTCTGTCTTTTTCTAGTTGCATTTCCTTACACTCATGTAGTGAAAATTATTGTCAGAGCCTCCTGAATTTCCTCTGCTAGTTTGCTTAACCCTCAGGCATCTCATAATTGGTATGCGTTTGGATTTGTTTAAAAATTCTTTCATTTTTTGTTTTTTCTTAGCTCATTCTTGTCCACTGTTCAGGATTCTCAAGCATATACTGAGTGAAAAGTGTGACTTTATATTACTTTTATTGGGTTTGTAAAGGACAAATCTTGATAGATGCACTTACCTTCATTTACTAATTCTAATTACAAAAAAAATTAACTGGATAGATCTATCATCTCAGGACTTACAGTAATCTATCAAAAATCACCTATCATAGTGATATTTAAGTGCTGCAGGAGTTAATGTACCATAGACGCTTACAAAAATAATTCCTATTTTTCCATTGGGTCAGAGCACTGTCACATTGACTGGACTTGCTGATAGATAATAAACCAAGATAAGATATATGGTAGTTGATCAGTTGAAGGTGAGTGTTGCCCACCTACAAGTAGGAATTTTCAAGAATTGGTGTTAGTCTGGTTTTGTTTAATACTGTCGCCTCTTTGGTTCCAGCAGTTAGCCAATATTCATAGCCTTGCTAGGTTGTTTCCATTTTGAGAAGAAATTAATGATAGTCAGGTATTTTCTGTGGTGCAATCTTGTTTGTTTACAAAGAACGTACCCAGAGTCTCATTTCCCTGAACACAACAGAAACAAACAGCACACCATTTTCTTGCTCCCAGCTTCCAAACTTGCCTCTCCAGTGAGTTCTGTGCTCCAGGAAGCTCAGTCTCTGTTTTCCTTCTCAGGACCATTCTCACAACTCACTTCTCTCCCTGTCCCCTGACTTTCTCTGCTTTCTGCCTCACATGCACAGCTTGCTAAACCATCCCATAACCCCTGTATTTTCACTCAGTCACAGGGAAACCCTTCCTGTGTTGGTTCTTGCTCTTACCAGAATATACCAATATACCAAGGATTGTTGTGGATTATCTATCACTGACAATTTTTACATCAAGTTTTTCTAGAGGATATGCTCTAGTTCAAACAGGAATTAATACAGGGAAGTCCAATGGCCTGTGTTATGCAGGAGACAAGACGAGATGATCAATGACCCCTTCTAGTTTTACATATGCATCTCTTCACACATCTTGCCAGATAGCCCAGAGCCTTGGGTGATGGCTTGTACTTTTTCAGCTACCATTATGTAAAAGGGGCTTAATTGCTCCTTCCATTTAACCTGAATGAAGCATGCTTTGCACACCCATCAACTTTAACCAGCTCCGTGATTGATTAATAATCAAAGATTTGCTTGATGGTTGCCATTAACACCTTCCAGTCTAACAATATGTTTGATCTAGGATTGGGAGTATACAGCACTGTGTCATTGCCTCATTTTCAGGTTGATTGTGCTTCGAGTCCATAACTTGCACCTTTTGGACAGTAACAGAGTCTGATACCAACTAGTTGCTTGCCAGGGGATTTCTTGTCTGCCAACAGCAAATTAAGCTTGTTATGTGTACTCTGCTGCTTTAAAAAAAATAATTCTCAGCAACACAGAAGTTAGTTGAAAAAGCTAATAGTACCATCTAATATTTATTTTTAACAGTGGAGAAAATAGCTTGGGGATGTAGCTTTAACTTTACCTGAAAATGTTAGACTACCCATGAGGCTCTAGGATGTAAACATCTTAATTTGTCATCTAGAAACTTTAGTCACGCTTAAAGAATAACTTCTAGGATGGAGCATCTGAAGGAAATGTAATCACTATTTATATTGGAGAAACAAATATGCTTTTAGTTTTTAGTTGAACATTTGGGAAATCACAGTAGAAGAAAAATCAATACAGGTGGTGATAAAACTGAATTATCACAGTGCCGTGTATGCTGCCTATTGGTGCTAAGAAACAATGCTGCCAGGAAACCTAGGTGAATGGATTCATTAAAATGTGAGGGTTTTGAAATTGTTCTTGATTTTGTATCACTCATTGCACTGCGTGCTTTCTCAGAATGTGAATAGATATAAGGGGAGTTGTGACTTATCTTTTGTCTCGGTTATTTTTTGGAAACTCTCATCATCAGCATCCTGCGTAAAGCCCCAAACACACCACAAAATATTAAACATAATTTCTAGCAGTGTGGCTGAAAATTGTTATAATTTGAAAATGTGTTTTTGTGTCTGCTCATACTTTTAAAATATATTATTTTTTGTGACATTACAGAATGCTAATGGACAAAACAGAAATAATTATGCAAGGTCTGGGCTAATGAGTCAAAATGAGTATATCCAACCCAGAGAGGATGGTATAGTACATTAAACATAGATTCCTTTGGCCATCAATCTGGATTCTGCCAACTTTCTATTATTCCAAAGTACTGAGCCTCATGCAGTGATGCAAGAAGGGCGGTACAGTCCAGTACGCCGTACCAGTAAGATATTTATAGCCGGTACTCCGTACTGGAAAGACACAGGAAGAGACACAGGAGGAACTGTACCACCTACAGCCCTTCCACGCAGCTGTGTCTCCTGAGTCTTGTCTGGGGGTCTGTACAGCAGCCCTGCAGGAGGACAGGGCTTGGGGCAGGACTGCTCCTTTTGCTGCTGCGGTGCTGGAGAGCCCTGAGGTTCAGAAGTCTCTGCCATAGCGGGAGGAGGACAGAGCCCTCCCCATGATCATACTATTTTTTTCCCTGTAGAGGTCCCCTTCCTCATTCAGTGCACAGGATGGATAGTGCTCTGGGAATGAATCAGAGTGGTGTACTGAAGGAGACTGTTGTCCGTAGGCCCTCTACTTCATTTGTTGCAGAATTTGGATGAGCTCCTGGTGGAAGTAGTAGAATACTACCCTGGGTAACTGGATTCTGTCCCTGCCTCTGCTACAGAGTTCCTTTGTGATGCTGGGCAAGTCACTTAGCCAACACTTTTTACATGCAGTCACTAATGGTATGTTCCTCATTTTCTGGGAGCCTAACATGAGACCCTAGGTTCTGATTTGCAGAAGTGCTGAGCACTCACAGCTGCAACTGAAATCAATGGGAGCTGCACTTTGAACATATACTGTGATATATAATTAAGGCTATGATTTAGTCATGGGTACTTCTAGTAAAAGTCATGGACAGGTCATAGGCAATAAGCAAAAGTTTGAGTATCTGACTCTGCAGCCTTAATATTCTTTTAACTTTTTTATAATTTCCTAGGGTTTTAAAAAAAGCAAACTGAAAACACAAATTCCAACATGTGGCATCATACTGACATCCATTTGGACTGTCAGCAGACTTGGAACCTTTACATCCACCATACCAGCTCTGTCATATGAGCTAATGCAATAATTGTTAGCAATAGTAGGGTAAGAGGGTGGTGAAACACTGGAATGCGTTACCTAGGGAGGTGGTAGAATCTCCTTCCTTAGAGGTTTTTAAGGTCAGGCTTGACAAAGCCCTAGCTGGGATGATTTAACTGGGACTTGGTCCTGCTTTGAGCAGGGGGTTGGACTAGATGACCTTCTGGGGTCCCTTCCAACCCTGATATTCTATGATTCTATGATTCTATGATCCCCCCAAGAGGATGACACTTTGCTACTGAGTTTCAGAGATATTTGCTGACAGCAGAGGAATGGTGAGGCTCAGGAATCTTTGGTTCCATTCGTACCCTGTCCTTGTCATGTGTCTTCCATACATGTGGCTCTTTGTTCCATTCCCACTTTCCTTCCCTAGCCATGCCCAGTCTCTACTTCTCAGACTTCTCATCCCAGCCCCAATCTTCTTGATCAATAATCCTAGTTTTTCTCCTGCACTCTGGTTCCTTTTCACATCTGTCTCTCCTTCTCCTGGCCCCCTGGTTCCTAGTCCCAATCTCTTTGCCCAGCCAGACCAAGTCTCCCCAACCTTCTCATCTCAGTCTCTTCCCCCTTCCATTTGTGTCCTTCCCCATCTCCTTGCCCTGCCAATCCCAGTTTCCCTTTCTCCCAATACCTGCCAAGCTCCTTGTTGTAATCGGTTCCTCCCTCCAGCTCTTCTCTCCTTTGCATTTGAATCAGGTACCTTCTTCCTCCAGGCTGCCTTGGTAATACCAGGTCTTGCACTGAGAGCACAGGAGAGAGAGTGTCTTTCTGTTGTCAAATCGGGTGCCTGGAGGTGGCCCCAGCAGACCAGAGCTGCAGTTAAAGGGAAAGTCCTGCCTCAGCCCCAGGCAGGAGCCTGTGCACTGCAGATGGAATTTTGGGGGGAATTTAGCTGTAAAGTTGTAATAGCACTCTGTTGAGCATGTGATTTTTAAAAAAGTTTATAATTTGGCCAAATTTGGGTGCATTTTCTCGGGAATGGGGATCTGTAACACATAGGCCATCTGGCTGCCAAGGTTCATGACCCTGCTCCAACTTGTGGGGGTACTAGAGCTCTTCACAGAAAAAGTCACCAGAATGTAACAAGGATAAAATTATGTACTTTTCACTAGTCTTGATGAAAATGAACCATTTTGGCTGAAATTTTCCACAAAAACCAAAACAACCCACCACTCCCTAAGGCAGACACTCGGCATGGAAAATTTCATCCCAAATAGTTAGTATGGCCAAATTTATAAGCAACTGGAAACAAGGTCTTATAATGGGAAGTATGTCCCCTCAGTGCTCTTTTTGATAAAAGAATGAGTAGAAACTCAGAGCTGAAACTTGTAAAGTTTCTTCTCTCCTGCTCAGGAGAGACATGGATGTGCTATTTAGTTCCCTAGAGTCTATTAAAACACTCATTTTCCCAGGACTCCAAATTGTGATTGGATTCTGAAGTTTTCTGAGACAGACATCATATTTATTCATGGTCTCGGTGTGTTAATTTTCCCTGAAGTCACTCATATGACTGCTTTTCAAAGACAACACATTATTGTTTTTCACTCTGATGTTGACATACATAAATAAATAAATAAATAAATAAATAAGGTAGTGAATTTAAATTTCAGTGTCTGTCACTTTTCTGTAAGATTGGAAAACGAAACACTTATTTTTGTGATCCTGAATACTTTCCACTTTTCTTCCTGGTGTAGTAGTCAGCAAGTAGCGATCCTCCAAGAACCCACTCAAATGCAAAGTTTTAGCAGTGACTTGTGCTTCCTGTGGGTACTCGGGATTATCAGGCACCTTGCTATTACCTGCCCTTAATGTGATAAAGCCTTGTTTGTGCCTGCTGGAGGTCAGCTCCCACGCTCCATGAGCAATACAAGCAGTCCCCTCTAGGCCCTCACTGGCCTCACTGTATCTCTACAGCCTTGTCTACATTTGTGGTGGCATGTAGAATGCTCTATGCTGCCAGAGTCTTTCACTGTGGCAGGGGAAGATTCCAGCAGTGGGGAGTTGCGGAGCCTTTGCCTACATCTGGAGCGTTTCACTGTGGTATGGAAAAGTTCCAGCTACGGGACACTACATTGCTGACTTGGGAGGCACTGCTTGGGCACATAGAGAGCTGTGTTCTGGTGTGTCTGTACTCGCCTAAGCAGTGCCTCACTGTCTACACTGCTATTTATATCCCTGTTATCTGGGTGTGCAGTGTCTGTACTCTACCTTACGGGTTAGCAATAGGCACATTCAAACTCCCGAGACCTCCAAGCATCCCCCTGGAGTGTTCAGCCCCTGGTGCACTGGACACTTACAGTATTCACAGATTCACTACTTACAAAGAAACCGTGCACCCCAGCTTACCGGTTCTACCTCAGATACCCAGGCCACTTAACACACAGCAATTAGATCTGTGAAACAAGTTTACATAAGAAAATACAGAGATCCAAGAAATAGCAAGTAAAAGTATTGGAAACAAATGGTTACAGATTAAAAAAAAATCATAACTCATTTTAGACTGGGTAGATACTCTACAAGATATGAGAGTAATGCTCACCAAAATTCTTGCAGCGCGTTACAGCCAGGTTGGCTAAGATCCTCCTTTCATGAGACACGTTGTCAGCTTGCCTCCTAGGTGAAGGACCCAGAATGTTCCTTTGCGGCCTCCACAAGATGTACAAGTTCCATCCTTTGTCTTTATTCACAAACAGGACATGCTTGTTGTTGATTTCATCTTGCAGATTTCTCAACCTCTTCTTCTCTGGCTCAGTATGCAAGTAGGCCTGCATCGTGAGACATACCATACACAAATGACCAGACCAGGAGATAGGTGTCTGCTACCTCCTGTCTGAAAGGAACATTTCCGAGGTAGATCACCTCCTGGTGCCCTGCCTTAACTCCAAGACCTTAAGAACGCACAAATTTTAGTATAGGTACATAACTCCATAAGTATTATCCGTACATCCATTCCTGAACGATTATGACAACTAGTGGGCTACTGGCTCTTGGTAGTGACCTCACACAACACCCTCCAGTGAACTATTATGCATATATCTGACCCAGAGGATCCCTGTAAAACCCTATGTGCCCTCTGCTGGTTGGCATCAAGGGTCCCTGGGTCACAGTGACCTTGGAAGTGTTAAGACTAGCCTTGGCAGAATACTATTTTTTTTATTTCTTTGCAATTCTGATGCTTAATATCAAATTTATTTTTTTAAATGTTTAACTTTTTACTTTTACAGCTGTGGGAAATTAAGAGGGGCTAGGGTTGGGGTTAGGGCAGCACTGATAGTGTGGCGGCCAAGAGTTCCCAGCATTGACCGTGGGGCTGCAAGGGGCTCCCTGCATGGCTGAGGGGCCCCAGACACTGGAACACAAGGTGTGGGGAGTCTGTGGTCCTGACTTGGCAGAGCAGAGACCCCCAGCCAGGCTGAAAGGAGAAGAACAAGCCCTCAACTGTGGGGCAGGCCACCCCGTTCCTTCCTGGGTAGGGATCCCTTTAGCAGTAGAATGACCTCCCCCACAGTCTAGGGCTCCTCCTCCTTGTAATCTTGGCTGGGGGTCTCTGCTCTGTTCCACCAGGACCATAGCCTTCCTTGTGCTTGCAGGGTTCAGGAGTTGCTGGCCCTGTGGTTGTGCAAGGAGCCCTCTGCAGCGCTACTGTCACAGCCCTATTCACTCACTCCTGCAGAGGGCTCCCTGCTCTGCCACAGGGCCAGCAACACCTGATCCCTGCAGGCACAAGATGCTCTGAGAAAGCTGCGCTCACCTGACCTTTACAGATGGATTTTTTTCATCAATTTCAGCGTGTCAGCTGAAATCAATGTTAGCCCACACTTATCATTTAAATTGAATTCTGCCACACTAGTTAAGACAGAATAACTTCCCAAGCGAACAAATGTGAGACAGTCAGATGTGCTGATCTGTTGATACAATGGTTATAAAAGTATACGAGGTTATTGTTAAAGTTTTGTGTTAGAGTACAAGTTTGATCAAGTTGGAGTATGTAGAGCTTTTGGATATCTGTTGGAGGGGAAAGTGAAAGTCTTAAGGAGGGTTGGAATGCGTCATCAGTAGTGTTGTAGGCAATATGAAGGTGGAAAGGAATACATCCATCTTTCCCCTCAACTTCTTATTTCAACCTGCTGCAAGCTTAACTGCCAGTGAATATAGTTTTATTTGCTAATAATTAATTACACAAAGCGTGCTCTGTTAATAATCCTAGACTAGTTAAAATTAACTGCAAAATTAGATAATTAATGCAGTCTTTTTTGTTGTAGCCCTCACGCTGGGTGGCAGCAGTACCAATCTGATGTGCCGAAGATTCCTACAGCTTCATTTCAGTGGAAGATGCCGAAATGATGGCATGGATGTCATCCCGAGGCACCAGGATTGTTGTGACCCTGAAGATGGGAGCCAAGACCTATACCGATATTGTTTCCTTTAACACCGTGGCAGAAATAGTTGGAAGCAAGTACCCAGAACAGGCTAGTGTGAATTTGGAAAAAGAGTGACTCGTATTTGAAAACTAATAACTTTCATTTGCCAGCCTACTGCACTCTGTACATCTTAGCTTTATTTGCTTTCAAAACAGCAGGCCAAATTCAGCCTTGGTGTAAGGGAGTGTGGTACACCTACATAAGAACTATTGGGTTCTAAGGTGAGAGAGCTCAGGTAAAATATGGAACTTGAACGGATCCTTTTTATTTTCAGCTATGTCACAAGTTCATCTTTATGAAAGGAGTGCATTCCTTATGTGGATATTTGCTTTAACAAAAAACAAAACAAAGTTAACAGAGGTTAAATCCTAATGCTAGTGAAATAAGTTTCAATATTTTAAATGACAAGTTAGCTGGTGTCAAAATAAAACAAATTATATTTGGCCATGTAGTGCCTTTGAACTTCCTTGATCATTTACTGATCTGGTAATCTGCATTAGGTCTTCTAGTCAGTGTGAATAAATGAAGTCCTTCTGTAAGTACAAAGTACTTTGAAGAGAGGCTGTAAACCCAAGCAAAGATAAATACCAGCTGTTGAATTAACTTAGTTTTTAATATAAAAATCAATTAGCCCTTTAATGAGCTAATTGGTTCCCATCACCACTGTATTTCAGTGGAGTTACTCCAGTGTAAAACTCGAGTAATGTTCTGGTGAACCTAACTAGCTAGCTGCAAGTTCAGTTTAAATGTTAACTGTTTTGAAATTGAAAGTTACTATCTTAAGATTTTGTCCACTTTCTCTATTTTTTAATTTCCAGTTTTTATAGCTTAAAATCAGCCAAACCAAATTTGTAGTGGTAGAAGACTTGTGCCTGAGATTGGGCCTTTTAATGCCAAGTTACATCATGGAATACATTTTTTTGGTTGTACATTTATAATGGAAACGCTGATGCAACCTTAACTATGGCCGCACTATAAATCCCTGCTAAAATCAAGCTACTAAGCCAGAATCCTTTTTTAAACTTCAGTTTTCTAATTTTAATTAAATATAGGAGTACTATATCTTTATCATAGTTCTTTAAAAATCATACTTGTTTCATATTTGTATTTGCTTTAATACTGTTTTGTCCTTTAATAGTGTTATAGTTTTAGCTACAGCTTTGAATTATGACAGCTAGGAACCCTGAAGAGAAGTTAGTGTAATCCTTTTTTCCTGCCAAATGATGAAGCTTCTGAAAACTCTGCAATGACCATTGTGGTTGAGTGGTTAATATGCCATCAGTTATGAATTTAGCTACATGAAATGCAACCTTATTGAACAAAGTCTTAAATCTTAAGATTGTTAGCTGTATCCCAATTTATGTCACGTGAATTTTTAGCAACACTTCTGAGTAGCTATTGTATTTATCCTTCCTGAATCATATTTGATGTCTATCAAAATTATAGTATTTCACTGCAAGCATTATAATATCCAAAAATTTTAACCTAAAAGATTTAAAGAAGAAGGCCCGTGTATATTCTCTGTGGCTATCTTCACCTGTCTCTTTCAGTAGCCCAACAAGAGAAATATTCTTGAACTGAGCAGCAAAGATTTTGGTGGAAATTTAGCCACAAGATCCCCACTGATGTTAATGGGAGTGGTGGCATATACACCTTTAAAATGTAACCCAAGAAACAGAAAATAAAACAAGTGAACATGGAGGGTTTTCAGTACTTGTTTTTCACAGGAAGGTAATGCATGTTTTACCATACAAATGATACATTGTTACTCTGGTAAAAACTGGAATCATCTAACTATTCATGCAATCAAATGCAATGTAGAATTAAACTCTTAGGAAGCACTTTATGCCAGAGAATCTTGGAATGCATTAAAAACTCAATGGAATAGAAAGGTGCTGTTTTTATGAGCCAAAGTCTCAATTAAAGTTTTGCATTAAAACAATAGCAAATTTAGCCTTCTGAACCTGACTGAGAAATCAACAGTGGGTGACATAAGTATTAGAAAAGCTTCTAAAGCCATATGTTTTGAACAGTAAGCAGGGACGTTCAAAACACCACCATTAGCAAATGTGCAACTAGTTAGGCACCTAAGGCAGAAAATTTAAGGTATCTATTTGTCTGTGAAGATCACTGCATGATGCAAAGCCACTCTGATGATGTGCGTTGTAATGTGTATCAGTGTTTGTACTGTGCCGGGGCAAGGCCAGATGGCTATAGAAAGAGATAGATACATTAGATACAGGCTAAACAAATCCCTTAAGTGAAGTGGAAGCTGCTCCAGGTCAATTAAGGCACCTGGGGCCAATTAAGAACTTTCCAGAAGGCAGGGAGAAGGCTAGGTTGATTGGGACACCTGAAGCCAATCAGGGGCTGGCTGAAACTAGTTAAAAGCCTCCCAGTCAGTCAGATGGGTGTGCATGTCAGGAGCTGTGGGAAGAAGTTGCGCTGTTGGAGAGGCTGAGTAGTACACACCATATCAGGCACAAGGAAGGAAGTCCTGAGGTAAGGGTGAAGTGGAGTTTGAGGAAGTGAGGGCTGCTGTGAGGGAAGTAGCCCAGGGAATTATACAAGGTCAGCTACCATAGCTGATACTATTAGGGTCCCTGGGCTGGAGCCCAGAGTAGAGGATGGGCCTGGGCTCCCTCCCCCACCTTTGCCCCCTGTTTAATCGCTGAGACTGGGAGACAACAGAGACTGTGCAAGGAAGGATAACTTCTCCTCACCTCCCTCGCTGGCTTATGATGAAAATGGCTCAGTAGACTGACACCCTTGTCTCTAGAGAGAGAAGGGTTATGTGGAGGGTCACAGTGAGCCTCTGAGGCTAGCGACCTCCACCTGGAAACATGGGACCCACGGAGGCAAGGACAGAGCTTTGTCCCAACTGGTGTCAGGAGTGGGACTTCGTTCACAGCGTGGTGGAAGAAAGAGGTTTAAAAAATGCACTGGGGTTTTGGATTTTTTTTGTTTTGGTTTTTGTTTGTTTGCTTTATACCACAATGGAGGAGGTGGTAAGAGCTCTGGTACAAGCCACGGCAGCCTAGCAGGAGGCCACCCGGGTTCAGGAAATGGCACAACAGGAGTCTATGCGGCTACAGCAGGAAACCAATCAATTATTGATGAGCCAGGCAACCCACGATTGTGCCCTCTTGAGAGAAGTGGTGGACCAGCTGAAGATCCTCACCACCCAGGCCCGGGGGTCCGACGGGACGTGAATCCTGAGGGCCACTGGTTGTCTGCCAAAGATGATGTCAGGAGCTGACGTAGAGGCATATCTCCTCTCATTCGAAAGGACTGCTCAGCATGAGGCGTGGCCCCAGGAGCAGTGGGCCAGCATTCTTGCCCTTTTTTTGTGTGGAGAGGCCCAGAAGGCCTACTTTGACTTGCCTGCCACGGATGCCACTGACTATACCTGTCTGAAGGCAGAGATCCTAGCACAATCAGGGGTAACGGCAGCGGTAAGGGCCCAGAGGTTCTATGAGTTGAAATACCAGGAGAACAAACCTCCGAGATCCCAGCTATTCGACCTCATACACCTCGCGCGGAAGTGGTTACAGCACGAGGTGTGAAGGCTGGAGGAGATTTTGGAGACCCTGGTCATAGACCATTACATGCAGGGACTGCCGCCAGATCTCTGCAAATGGGTAGGCCAGAATGATCCATCCACGTACGATGAGATGATCACACTGGTAGAAAGACGGATGACATCCAGGGAACTGACCCGACTACCCAAGGAAGGCCCCTTTCAAAGCAAGCATCCGACCCCAACCCTGGAAGGTTGGGCAGCCAAACCCCTGGGGAGTCCTAGGTGGAAGAAGGGGGGGCCGAAAACCAGCGGAGACCCCAGAAGGAAGGGATTGGCCTGAGTGGGGGGACCCCGGGACTAAACCCACGGGATAGGGGAGTGATTAAAAGCAATTATAGATGTTATGCATGTGGGGAGTGGGGACACATAGCAGCACAGTGTCCCAGCACCAAGGAGCCTATGCAATGTAACTTGGGGGATTGGGAGGTCCCATGCTCCCTTATCCACCTCGCGGGGGTCGCATTAGCCCTGCATAATTACACCAGGCCAGTGAGGATAAATGGAGCAGAGACTACAGCGCTTGTGGACTCTGGGAGTGCTATCACCATCATTTCGGGTAAGCTGGTAAAAAATAGTCAGCTGCTACAAGCCAAACATGTAGCAGTGACGTGCGTGCATGGGGCTGTGAGCCATTACCCCACCATCTCAGTGGAGATAGAGGTTCAGGGAAACCCCATTGAGGTGACCATGGGTATAGTTCCTAAACTCCCATACCCTGTAGTCATTGGGAGGGACTATCCAGGGTTTGATAATTTACTCCCCCCGGAGAGGCTGGAGGGAGGTGGGGACCCTGAGGACAGCAACTCATCACCGGGGGAATGTCAACCCCCGATGTTCACTGAGATTTCTCAGGATCTGTTCTCAGCCCCCCCAAAAGACCCGGAAGACAAAAAAAGAGAGAAAAGCCGCAAAGGCCTTGGGAACCTGGATCCTGACCCAGGACCAGAAGACCTCCCTAGTAGGCAGATGAACGGAAGCAGCCAACAGAGATACTTCCACCACAGAAGGTGAGCCAGAAGCTGTCCCTAGCTATGACGGCGGTGAGCCATTAGAAGAAGCAGAAGCCAGCCCCGGGAGCTTGGGCAGGTTAGTCCCAGGAGAGAGACTTTTGGGCGGGACCGGGCGGAGGACTCCAGATATGATAACGCCAGGAAAGAGGTGGCCGAGATCGATGGGATACCCGTGGATGGAAAGGTCTGGGGTCCCTGACCTTATTTTATAGTGAAGAAAGATCTCCTGTACCGCGTGGTGCAAATGCAGGAGCAAGAGATACAACAACTTCTGGTGCCACGAAAACATCAAAAAGCCATATTGAATCTCACCCACAGTCACCTGTTTGGAGGACACCTGGGGGAGAGAAAACCCAGGCACGGATCCTACGGAGGTTCTTCTGGCCAGGAGTACATGAAAATGTCCGGCGATACTGCACCTCTTGTCCAGAGTGTCAGTTACATAGCCCTCGCCCGCACTTGCAGGCTCCTTTGATACCTTTTCCAATAATAGAGGTTCCTTTCGAACGGATAGCCATGGATATGGTAGGCCCCTAGAGAAGACAGCTCGGGGCCACCAACATGTGTTTGTAATACTGGACTATGCAACCCGGGTACCTGGAAGCTGTTCCCCTGCGCAACACAGCTTCCAAGACAATAGCTAAGGAGCTAGTACAGATCTTTGCCTGGGTTGGGCTACCTAAGGAGATATTGACTGATCAAGGGACACCTTTCGTGTCCAAGTTGATGAAAGATCTCTGTTCATTGCTCCATGTACAAACCCTACGGACCTCTGTATACCACCCGCAAACAGATGGCCTTGTGGAAAGGTTCAATAGGACCCTCAAGGCCATGATCAGGAAAGTGGTGAGCCAGGATGGGAAAGATTGGGATACCCTATTGCCTTATCTCATGTTCGCCATCCGGGAGGTTCCGCAAGCCTCCACGGGTTTCTCTCCATTCAAATTACTACATGGGCACCACCCTCGGGGCATATTGGATATAGCCAAAGAAGCCTGAGAAGAGGAGCCAAATCCCAGAAGGAACATAGTTGAGCATGTACTGCAGATGAGAGATCGGATAACCCGAGTTACGCCCATTGTACGGGAACACTCGGAGAGAGCACAGGAGACCCAACGAACCCATTATAACCACCAAGCAAAGCTTCGACTGTTCCAACCAGGGGATTGGGTGATGGTACTGGTGCCCACAGCAGAAAGTAAACTGTTGGCCTAGTGGCAGGGACCCTACAAAATAATCAAAGCCATGGGAGAGGTGAACTATAAGGGGCGGCACTCAGGCCACTGGAAATCGGAGCAAATTTACCACATCAATCTTTGAGAGGCATGCTTAGTCATGCAGGAGACCCTTCCCCAGGCGGATAACTTACACGAGCAAGTGAGAATATCATCCGACTTGATGCCGATCCAAAAGATCAAGGCAGCTGACATGATTAATCACAACAGAGATGTGTTCTCTACAAAACCAGGGCAGATGACTGAGACCTGTCACCATATCCGCACGATCCCTGGAGCCAAGGTAACATTGAGACCTTACCGAATCCCAGCAGCCAAAAGAGAGGAAATCAAGGCTGAAGTAAAGAAAATGTTAGAATTAGGGGTTATTGAAGAATCTTTCAGTCAGTGGTCCAGTCCAGTTGTTCTAGTGCCTAAACCTGATGGTTCCATGAGATTCTGTAATGACTTTTTCTGACTGAATGAAATATCCCAGTTTGATGTATACCCCATACCATGCATCGATGAACTGGTTGACCGACTGGGTAGTGCCCGATTCTTGACTACACTGGATCTGACAAAAGAGTACTGACTGATTCCTCTGACCAAAGAAGCTAAAGAAAAGACAGCATTCTCCACCCCGGATGGGCTATTCCAGTACACCGTCCTCCCTTTTGGGCTACATGGGGCCCCAGCCACATTCCAGCGCCTCACGGATAAGCTGCTGCGCCCTCATACTAGTTATGCAGCTGCATACCTAGATGATGTCATCATCCATACGCCAGACTGGGGCACCCACTTGGAGAAAGTTGAGGCAGTACTGCGCACCTTAAGGCGGGTTGGCCTCACTGCTAATCCCGCTAAATGCGCCATAGGGCTAGCAGAGGTTAGGTACCTGGGATACATTGTGGGAAGGGGCATAGTGAAGCCCCAAATGAATAAGCTAGAGACAATTCAAAACTGGCCCCGGCTGACCCGAAAGAAGCAGGTCCGTGCGTTCCTAGGCGTGGTAGGCTACTACTGACGGTTTATTCCCCACTTCACCACTAGGGCAAGTCCCCTAACAGATCTGGTGAAGGCCTGAGGTCCAGACATGGTAAAGTGGACCAACGCAGCAGAGGGGGCATTTACAGATCTTCGGACGGCCCTCTGTAATGACCCCATACTCATAGCCCCAGACTTTAACAGGGAATTTATTTTACAAACAGACGCTTCCGAGGTGGGGTTGGGAGCAGTTCTGTCGCAAATGGTGGGAGAAGAGGAACACCCTCTAAGCAGAAAGCTTCTCCCAAGAGAACAGAAATACGCAGTAGTCAGGAGAGAATGCTTTGCTGTCAAATGGGCTATGGAGACGCTGCGTTACCACCTCTTAGGCTGGCGATTTACTCTTGTGATGGACCATGCACCCCTCCAGTGTATGCAGCGGAATAAGGAAAAGAATGCAAGGGTCACCAGGTGGTTCTTATCCCTCCAACCATTCCAGTTCCGCATACGGCCCAGGGCTGGATGCCACCATGGCAACGCTGATAGTCTATCACGAGCATACTGCCTGGCATCCCAAGTTGCCCAACTCTGTGGTGTTGAGTGGGGGGGGAGGGGAAGGGGGAGCATATGTGACGGGGCAAGGCCAGATGGCTATAGAAAAGTAATGGGAGATAGATATATTAGCTCCAGGCTAAACAAATCCCTAGTACCAGGTTAAGTGAAATGGAAGCTGCTCCAGGTCAATTAAGACACCTGGGGCCAATTAAGAACTTTCCAGAAGGCAGGGAGAATGCTGTGTCGATTGGGACACCTGAAGCCAATCAGGGGCTGGCTGAAACTAGTTAAAAGCCTCCCAGTCAGTCAGGTGGGGGTGCATGTCAGGAGCTGTGGGAAGAAGTTGCGCTGTTGGAGAGGCTGAGTAATACACACCATATCAGGCACACGGAAGGAGGCCCTGAGGTAAGGGTGAAGTGGAGTTTGAGGAAGTGAGGGCTGCTGTGGGGGAAGTAGCCCAGGGAATTGTACGTGTCATGTTTCTAAAAGGTCAGCTACCATAGCTGATACTATTAGGGTCCCTGGGCTGGAGCCCAGAGTAGAGGGTGGGCCTGGGCTCCCCCTCATCCATCTTTGCCCCCTGTTTAATCACTGAGACTGGGAGACATCAGAGACTGTGCAAGGAAGGATAACTTCTCCTCACCTCCCTCGCTGGCTTATGATGAAAATGGCTCAGTAGACTGTGACCCTTGTCTCTAGAGAAAGAAGGGTTGTGTGGAGGTCACAGTGAGCCTTTGAGGCTAGCGAAATCCGCCAGGAAACATGGGACCCACAGAGGCAAGGACAGAGCTTTGTCACAGTACATTAGAGATTTTGGTAACAGGAGCTGTGGTTTGGGCTAGAGTTTAATACAATGCAATGGGAAAAAATGTTAACAAAGTTAAGGTTGCTTGGCAATATGATACCCCTTTGCAGAACACTGAGTTGAGCAAAACTGAAATTTATGAACACCAGGAGATGTGATGTTAAGGTTGCCCAAGCAATCTTAACTCAGCAATGCCCCTATATGCCCATTAACACTTGTACCTTTACTCTGCCAACCCCACAACTGCTGAAAAGTATAAGCTCTTTTCCTCCTTTTATAACCCATTCATTGTCACCTACAGGATTCCATCTATTAAAAGCACAATAAAAGGAAAATTTAATTAGGGTTGGTCTGCAGGGTGGCTAGGGTGCACTGGCAGACCTGGAGGTTGCAAGAAGGTGGGCTGCTGCAGGATGGTTAGGGTGCATTGGCAGACCTAGAGGAGCAGGAAGGTTGGGCTTCAGGTGGTTGGCATGCAGGAAGGTTGGGATGCAGTGGGGTTGGTGTGCACTGGCACACCTGGAAGTGCAGGAAGGATGGGCTGCTGCAGGGTGGCTAGGGTGCACTGGCAGACCTGGAGGTGCAGGAAGGGTGGGCTTCAGGTGGTTGGTGTGCAGGAAGGTTGGGATGCAGTGGGGTTGGGGGTGCACTGGCAGAGCTGAAGAGCACCATACCTCCTTCACTTGAACTCCTAACATTCTCCCCTCTCAAGAAGCATTTACATGTCTATTTTTTTCCCCCAAACACTTTGATTACATTCCCCAAAATGAAATTGCCACCCATTATTCACAAATTGCAGCCACCTCTAGCTACTCAGTTCAAAACTCTTTTGTCTTACCTGGGGGATTGTGATTAATTTATCCTTAGATATGTTAATTGAAGGGTGAGTTCACAGCCATCAAGATGTTTGTGATTCATCCAGTCATTAGTACCTCTCAGTTTAACAGTACAAGCCAACAGAAGAAAACAGGGTTGGTTTGTTTGGAGGGGCAAAATAACTTAGGAATCCCTTGGTCAAATGACTTCAAATTTGAATCACTAGCCCCAATCAGCACCCCAATTTTCAAGGCAATCTGAATAACCGTTTGGATTTTAGAGCAGTGGTTCTCAAAGCCGGTTCGCCGCTTGTTCAGGGAAAGCCCCTCGTGTGCCGGACTGGTTTGTTTACCTGCCATGTCCGCAGGTTCGGCCGATCGTGGCTCCCAGTGCCCGCGGTTTGCAACTCCAGGCCAATGGGGGTTGCGGGAAGCAGTGCGGGCCAAGGAAAATGCTGAACAAGTGGCAGACCGGCTTTGAGAACCACTGTTTTAGAGCACTTGAAAAGTTGAGTTTAAAATGCAAAAAATAGCAGGAATGGAAACCCTTTGGCTTTTTTTCCATATTGGCTCTTACACACTGTAATATATGTACATTTTCTTAAATACCATTCTGAATTTGGGTCCTGCAAATATTTAGTGGGTGCCATGCACTACCTTGGGTAAAACTTGATAGATTGAGAGCTTTTTGATCCGCATCACTACTATAGTTTGATCTCTAGCTCTGACCAAACTAGAAACTTTTTAAAAAATTGCTGGGGAATTGGCAGCTTTTATCTCCAAAACCCCTGTCTCAAATGACTCCACATTTGGAACATCAACCCTACACTGAACCCTCCTGAGACACACCAAATGTCAAAGAAATACAATGAAGCCTGTTGATTTTAGAGGAGTTGGACAAATCCACTTTTAAGGAGATGACATGATGCCACCCTACCTATAATAGTGCTCCTGAGCTATTATATAATGAAGTTACAGGTAATAGCTTATTAAATCTTCTCAAAAGATTTGTAGCATTTTTTTAAAGGGCCACCACAAACCTAAATCATATTGGTTTGAAAACTTTATTTACTATTGTTACATGAAGCTGTGAGAATAGATAAGACAGAGTCTTATCATTAAAATATTAACATTAAACATTAATTAAAACAAACATTAACATCCGATGAAGTGAGCTGTAGCTCACGAAAGCTTATGCTCTAATAAATTTGTTAGTCTCTAAGGTGCCACAAGTACTCCTTTTCTTTTCACATCTGAGATGGAAGTCAAACTCAAAGAGCTTAATGGGACTCTAATGCGGCTAGCCGGGGCTCGACCCTCTCCCGGGCGGCGGGGAGCCACACTGGCTCACTACACACAGATAATGTTTGGGGAAATTAGTCCGGCTGCGGGAGTCCCCCTCGGCGGCCCTTGCGGCAACTGAAACAAGCACCGTAAGCCTGGGCCCTAGGTCAGGGCGGGGCAACAATAAGTCAGGTGTTCAGGCCCTCCGGCAGGGGCTGAGCAGTAGCAAACAGTATATAGAAATAGGCCCAAGCCCTGGGTCAGGGAGGGGCAAGTAAATCAGTAGCTCCGGCCCTCAGGCAGGGGCTGAGCAAATAGTTCAGTGTTAGCAGGCCCAGGCCCTGGATCAGGGCAGGGCAACCAAGTCAATAGCTCAGGCCCTCAGACGGGCTGAGCAAATTGTTCAATGTTAGCAGGCCCAGGCCTCTAAAGGACCTGGGAGAGGGGGAGACTGCCACCGACGAGTTGGGTGGCAGGGGGGACGCAGGCCCTCCCACTTCACTGCGTCCCAGCCCAGGGCCCTAGCAGCGGCAGAAGACCCACTGCTGTGTCAGACACTGACATGAGCTCTGGCAGTGTTACAGCCAGACTAGAGTCATCTGTCCCCAGGCTACTTCCTAATCCCCCCTCTTCGGGTACCTGGGTCCAGGCGGTGTCCTCCGGGGTGTCCAGCACCATGGGTCCTCAGGGTAGCTGGCAAGCGACAGGCCCGGCAACTCCTCCGGGTAGCAACCGCAGGGCAGGTCCGGCAACTCCTGGCATGCACCTTGGGCCGCAGGGGCTTCCCAGTCGTGGGCCAGGCTGCAGGCGTCTGGCCTCCCCGGTGGCTGGACCCCCAGTGAACTCTGAGCATGAGCTTTAATACTTCCGGGTCGCCGCCTGACCCTCTGAGGGGTGGGCTCAGAGCTCCCTGGCTCCACCCACTCCGGCACCCAGATGGGCTCGTCCCTCTCCAGGCCGGCGGGGAGCCACACCACCTCACTACAGGGACTAAATCAGGGGCCCCAGATAATCTCCATCTAAGAATATTAAAGGAACTGGCACATGAAATTGCAAGTCCAGTGGCAAAGATTTTTAATGAATCTGTAAACTTGGGGGGTCGTAATCTATTAATGGAGAATTGCTAACATAATTCCTATTTTTAGAAAGGGGGAAAAAAGTGATCCAAGAAACTACAGGCCTGTTATTAATTCCCTAACCATGAAGATGCAAAATAGTCAATCTACTGAAAAGTTTTCAAAGCAGAGAACTCATAACTTTCCCACATACTCATTCTTTGATAACTTGTGCATACTCTACTTGATTTTCCAGTTAATAAATGGAGAAAAATGCTTGTCTAAGTACAGTGCAGAGAATATACATTTTAAATGGCTCCTAATTCTGTGATCTAGTATAAAAACTGTACAACATAACAGAAGGGTATCATTCGCTTATTTAGGACCATGCATAACAGTTGCAGGACTGCTTCACTCTGCTTTTTGCGCCTTTGTTTTTACAGAATAAGTGTAGCTCTACTTTGAGTATTACAAGCACCAAATGTATTAATCAATATTTTATTCCACTTAGCCAAATTTTAGATTGGATAGAACTTTCTAACTGACAAATCCTAGGAATGGCCTGAATTACAGTGATGCTAAGATACTGGAACATGAAGTTCCTTCCCAATAAATGATTGATATAACAGAGCCTGTTCCACAAGGGAAATAGCATTTTATGTACTTACTCATTCCTCCTCTTCTCCCTACTTAAAAAAAAAAAATCTTCTCCTGCAATTTGCAATACTGGGAAAAATTCCAGGGAATAACAGAACATGAAAAATGTCCATGTTTTGGATCTGATACACATACATAAATGCATGCATGTAAAGACTGGAACCATTTGCAGACAAAAACAGGGTAGTTCATTGAAGATATATAACACTCCTCTTCAGGGTGTTGTTTTATGGGCTGTCATCAATTCTAAATATGTTTGTTTATCCATTAGCCCTTTGATGTGGCTTCCAGTAATCCATTTGATCAGACCAAATTATGCATATGATAGAAATGTGAGTAAGGACATTTTACAAGTCTGTTGCCATGAAGCTGTGGATTCCATTGTTAAATTTTTGCACTGTGGCTTTCTCACTCGTCTCATTCAGTTACCATATTCAAAATGTTTGTAAGCACTGTTTCTAAGCACTGCCATTTGGGCCTCTTTCCTGTAGCAGTACACTGAGACTTTGCCCCTACCTCCCTCTGACAAGACTTTGGCAGTTAATTTCAGTCATCACAAGGAGGTATGGCTTTTTGAAAGTGCCAATTCATCTCTTCATAGAAGGAGCAGTCTAATAGCAAGAGGAAGTAGAGATAAAAATGTTACTAAATGAGCTAATATAATCAGCTCATTTTAATTTTTACTTTAAGATTTATGTTCATGCTAATTCCCACTGAAATGAATGGTACCCCTATTTTTTCATTTCTGTGGGACTTGGGCATGTCACCAGGTTTAATAATGAAGGCAGACAACTAAATATTGACAAATGATATAAGTTCTTGTATACAAATGCAAGAAGTCTAAATACTAAGGTGGGTAAACTTGAGTGCCTAGTATTAAATGAGGATATTGATATAATAGGCATCACAGAAGCTTGGTGGAACAATGATAATCAATGGGACACATATCAGGATACAAAATATATACGAATGACAGAGAGAGTAGGTTGTGCTGGTAGGGGAGTGGCACTATCTGTGAAGAAAACAGAGTCAAATATACTAAAAATCTTAAAAGAAGCAAATTGTACCATAGAATCTCTATGGATAGAAATTCCATGTTTGAATAATAAAAATATAGCAGTAGGAATATACTATTGACCACTGATCAGGATGGTGACTGTGAAATGCTCAGGTTGATTAGAGAGACTACAAAAACAGAAATTTCAGCTATCTTCATATTGACTGGAAAAATGTCACCTCAGGATGGGATGCAGAGATAAAATATCTAGACACTGTTAATGACTGTTTCTTGGAGCAGCTAATCCAGGAACCCACAAGGGGAGATTTGATTTAGTCCTAAATAGCACACAGGCTCTGATCTAAGAGGTGAAAGTAGCTGAATCACATGGTAATAGCGACCATAATGTAAAGAAATCAACCACAGTTGCATTTAAATATACAAAACTATACAAAAATGAGGAGGCTGGTTAAATGGACATTAAAAGGAACAGTCACAAGAATTAAATGCCTGCAAGCTGCATGGAAACTTTTGAAAAACGTTATAATAGATGCTAAAACTATATATATACCCCAAAGAGCCCCTCCCCCCAACAGTAATAGAACCAAAAAATGCCCCCAGGGATACACAGCAAAGTAAAAGAGGTGGTTAGATACTGTGATTAGGGACTTCACTCACCGCCAGGCTGGCACCTCCTCCAGGCCACTCTGGGGATTAGCTCATGAGGTCGATGCCCCTTCCCATGGCTGCACGCCGTCACTCCATCTCTCTCTCAGGTCTGTAGCCCCTCCAGGAACCACAGCATCCTCTTCATGACTCAGCCCTCCAGCCAGATCACCACATGCCTTCTCTTCTTCCGGGGGATTGGGGAGAGCCTCTTCTCTCAAGCAGGCTCAGGCAGTCTTCTTATGCACTGCTCTGCTGGTGCCATTTCCCCAGTGGCTGGTTGGGGAACCCAGACCTGTCCTCTACTCCGGGTTCCAGCTCAGGGACTCCAATCAGCAGTCAAGGTCTGTTCTAACTTGTACCTGCTGCATTTCCCTAAGCCCTTTCCTAACCTTCTGGCTCTTCCTCCCTTCTCTGGGTCTGCCAGCCTCACCACTCCCTCCTCCCAGAGAGCAACTTCAGACTACGTGTCCCTGCAATCTCCAAATATTCCTCCATCTTCCCCGGCGTGACTGTAGCCTTTCCCAGCAGCCCCCTTCTGTTGCCAGCTTCCTGGCTTATACAGGCCCTGCCTGTTCCTGCACAGATGAGCTTCTTCTCATTAAGGCTTCTCTCATAATCTTAATTCCCCCCAGTGTGCCACTAGGCTAATTGGTCCCTCTGACCTGCCATAACCCTTTCAGGGCAAGTGTGGGGGGAACACCTCATCACAAAGACAAAAGGACATATTTTAAAAATTGAAAGTCAAATCATACTGAGGAAGATATAAAGGAACATAAACTCTGACAAGGCAGTGTAAAAGTATAACTAGGCAGGCAAAAAAAGAATTTGAAGAGCAACTTGCAAAAGACACACAAACTAACAGCACATTTTTCTTTTTAATACATTGGAAGCCGGAAGGCTGCCAAACAATCAGTGTGGCCACTGGATGATTGAGGTGCTAACGGAGCACTCAGGGAAGATAAGGCCATTGCAGAGAAGCTAAATGAATTCTTTGTATAGGTCTTCACTGCAGAGGATGTAAGGGAGATTTCCACACCTGAGGTTGTCTTAGGTGACAAATCTGAGAAACTATCTGAGATTGAGGTGTCATTAGAGGAGGTTTTGGAGAAAATTGATAAATTAAACAGTAATATGTCACTAGGACCAGATGATATTCATCCAAGAGTTCTGAAGGAACTTAAATATGAAATTGCAGAACTATTAACTGTGATATGTAACCTATTGCTTAAATCAGCCTCTGTGCCAGATGACTGGAGGGTAGCTAATGTAATGCCAATTTTTAAAAAAGGCTCCAGGGGCAATCTTGGCAATTGCAGGCCAAAAAAACCCTAACTTCAATACCAGCCAAATTTGGTTGAAATTATAGTAAAGAACAGAATTATCAGACACATAGGTGAACACAATATGCTAGGGAAGAGTCAACATGGCTTTTGTAAGGCAAATCATGCCTCATCAATCTGTTACAATTCTTTGAGGAGGTCAACAAACATAGATAAGGGTGATCCAGTTGATATAGTGTATTTGGGCTTTGAGTTTAGAAAGGAGACAACTAAGGGAGGATATGATAGAGATCTATAAAATTATGACTGGTGTAGAGAAAGTAAATCAGGAAGTGTTATTTACCCCTTCTCATAATACAAGAACCAAGGGTCACCCAATAAATTAATAGGCAAGTAGGGTTAAAACAACCACAAGTAAGTACTTCTTCATACAATGCAAAGTCAATCTGTGTAACCTGTTGCCAGGAGATGATGTGAAGGCCACAAGTATAAATGGGTTCAAAAAAGAATTAGTTAAGTTCATGAGGATTGGTCCATCAGTGGCTATCAGCCAAACATGATCAGGGATGAAACCCCTCAGGGTGTCTCTAAACATCTGACAGGGAGAATCTGGAACAAGAGGACGGGATAGATCACTCGATAAATTGCCCTGTTCTGTTCATTCCCTCTGAAGTGTCTGGTGGTGGCTGCTGTCAGAAGATAAGATACTGCACTAAATAGACCATTGTTCTGACCCACTATGGCCATTCTTGTGTTCTTAATATGATGGATCTTATGGGGAAAAGATGATTTGTGATGACAGTAATGCCTACAGTTCATTTCAAGGGAAGGTTGGGTTGTCACAATAAAAACACCAAGCAGTTGATGCACAGAAGTTAATTTTGTAAACTTGGCTGCTTCAAAAACATTTTTTTCCAAACTGCCAAAGGGGCCTAGTTAATTTCAGACTTAAAAAGTACGATAAATTTCATGGTCTAGAGCTTCGCAAAAACATCTAAAACCAAAACTGTCAATTTGAAATTCAAGAGCTAATTGAAACAATTTAAAAGAATGTGTCTGGATAAGTACTAGTGCAAAGTCTGCAATTGTGAATGGCTTCTGAGTCCCTAAATAGTTTGGTGTAATAAACAATGGGTTGTGGCCATTTTGTAATGGTCAGATGGTACAAAGTGTCTGAATTCTGGCTGGAAATGGTCAGTGAAGAATTCTCCCATGCTGAAGAGAATTTTCTACTGGCACAAACTACTCGGGAGTAAGCTGGGGTGTGTGGAAGAGTGGAATTTTGCTATGCTGATCCTCTACTGCAGAGGTGGGCAAACTACAGCTCGCAAGCCACATCCAGCCTGCGGGGCCTTTCTGCCCAGCCCTTGAGCTCCAGGCTGGGGAGACTAGCCCTGGGCCCCTCCCCCTCTGCCCCCCTTCCCTGCAATTACGCCGCCGTGGGGCCAGCGCTCTGGCCCTCTGTCCCTGTCGGGTAGCGCAGCAGGGTGGTTGGCTCCGGCATGGTAAGGGGCCAGTGGGGGGGGGTTGGATAAGGGGCAGGGAGTCCCGTGGGGCAGAGAGTCCTGTGGGGCAGGGAGCAGGGGGCGGTTGGATGGAGTGGAGGTTCTGGGGGGGGCGGTCAGGGGACAGGGAGCAGGGGGAGTTGGATAGGGGGAGGGATTCTGGGGGGAGTGGTTAGGGCTGGAGGTTCGGGAGGGTGGTCAGGGGACGGGGAACAGGGCGGATTGGATAGGCATGGGAGTCCCAGGGGGCCTGTCAGGGGGGTGGATAGGGGTCATGGCAGTCAGGGAGCAGGGTGGAGGGTCCTGAGGGGCGGTTAGGGAGGGAGAAGTCAGGGGTCAAGGAGCAGGAGGGGAGTTGGAGGGTTGGGAGTTCTGAGGGGGGCAGGAAGTGGGAGGGGGTGGATGGGGCGGAGGCCAGGCTGTTTGGGGAGGTACAGCCTTCCCTATCTGGTCCTCCATACAGTTGCACAACCCCGATGTGGCCCTCAGGCCAAAAACTTCGCCCACCCCTGCTGTACTGGCATAAGGTCCCTAAGGGACAGTGGCAAAAGAACAGTTTCTAGTTACTTTCACACCAGGGCTATGCTGGGGCAGGATCAGGAGCCATAACTGATTTTCTGACCGCCATCGTCCCCAGTGCCCGGTTCACAATGGCGCCAGTGGTGCCACAGAGCCAGGCCCAAACTCAGAAGGGGCCCCGGCCTGTTCTGCTTGCACTGCACCCTGACACCCCACCAGCCCGCTGGCTCCCCTGCCGCCCGCCCGCCCACCCACCACTTGCTCCTCTCGGCCAGCCCACCGGCCGACCGAGGGCTCCTCTCCACCTGCTGCCTTCGGGCCAGACTCCAGTGCACTTCCAGCTCCAGGCAATCTCTGCTTCCCACCACCTGTCTCCCCGGAGCTGAGCCGCCTGGGACTGGTGCAGAAGCCTGGCCAGTCTCGGCCAGTTGCAGGGGTGGGGAAGGGACAGAGCTGGCGTGCTTGGCTTGGCCCGTCCAGGCAAGTGGGTCCTGAGGGAGCCCAGGTGGGGCAGGCCCTGGCCAGGCTGATCTCACCAGTCCCAAGGGGTTGGAGCAATTCCCCACCCCGGGACCAGCCCAGGCTGCACTGGCAGCTCAGCCCGGCAGACACAGTCACGTTCCAGCAGGGCCGATGAGTGCAGCTAGGAGGCAGGGCGTGGGGGAGTGGGTCTCTGGAGGGCCTGGGGGGAGGCGCTGAGCTGTGAGGGGGCGGGGAAGATCTCTGTGTTTGTGGCACTAAGGAGTGGGGGTTCTGTGTGGGGTGCTGGGCACTTGTGGTGGTGTGCAGGGTGTTGTGCATTTGTGGCAGGGTCTGGGAAGGCACTGGGCATAGCGGGTCCGGGGGGGGGGGCTCTGGCTATAGGAAATTGGGGGTGTGTTCTGGTGTTGGGAAGGGGGGGTGTGGCATAACATAGACCCACCCCTGAGGGGAAGGAGCATGCTGGCAGCACAGATCCCAGCGGGCCATTGTGCGTCTGGCAACTGCCGGTTTGTAAATAGTGCCCTCGCACTGGGCTGGGCAGAGCGGGGCTGCCCCTGCCATGCCATGGCCCCATTGTCCCTGGGTGGCCCCTCGCTCCCTGGACTGATCCATGCCCCATTGCCCTCATGGGGGACCTACAAATAAGTTTGACGCCGACCGCACAACAAGTTAATCCGTCCTTGACCGTCCTCAACACCAAGTAGAGCTTAAATGTTACAGCGAATTGAGTCATTCTGCTGTACTTCATTTCACTCTGATACCTTGTTGTAAATGCAGGAGGTTTGCCACAAGGCAAAACGCTTTCTGGATTTTATCCTTCCTTTCAGACATAGTTGATAACATGTACATTTCAGCTATCTGCCCATCCCAATTTCTTTTTTTTTCTTTGAAGTCATTAAAATTAAAATTTAATGTGTTTGTTTAAAAGTTTAATGTGATTTTATATGTTTGCTCCTCTACTCTACTCTCCAGTGTTTAGAAGTGTGTATAGCTCCTACCTTTCCCAAATTACACCAAACTGATACAAAAATTGTGGCATTAGAATCTGAAATATAACCTTGAAGGAATTTATTCTCTTGGCCAGCAAATTTATCTGAGTAATGCATAGACTTGTAGTCCTGCTGATTGATTGTAAGAGCATAAGCAGATGCACTGTCATATTTTTCTTCCCACCCATTCCTTTGTTGTTTCTACTCTCACACAATATTTGACAGAATTACATTGGGATTTTCCAAACATACATACGTTCTACAGAACAATTACAGAAGCTTTGTTTCTCTACTGTTGAAGATTTTTTTTATTTTATAAAATTATCCTAAGTCCCTCTTGCATTCTGATATTCAGGAGTAGGTGAGGTCGTTCAGCATTTGGCTGCTGTAACCCTTGCCTGAGGCATCAAAGAGAAAAGAGCAGAAAATTATGATGTATAAAACAGTAACTATATATTTATATAGTACCTTTCATCCTGAATAAATAAGTGCCAGAAATATAAGTGCCAAATGTCAGATATTATCTTAAAATATCCACATGCACATACAAAGAATCAAGTGGCTATAATAATAAGCTTATGTGGTAAGCACTGACTGTGTGCTTTCACTGTGCAAGATACCAGTTATCAAGAGAATCCATGTTCCAGAGACTTTTTATCTAGGAGATTTTTTTTAATTCATTTTTTTCCCCACACATGGGAGTCATGGAAGAAGTGCCTCTCCCTATTCAAATCTTTTTTAAAGATGATAGTGGGAGAGGTCTATAAAACATGGGTTGGGAGGTTGTGCGATGCGTAGGAGAAGCAATTGAAAAGAACAAAATCAAACCAATACTAGTATTCCTCTTGTCAAAGTCACAGGAGCCCCATATCCTTTTGCAATATCATTTGCAAAAGAATATGGGGCTCTGGCTAGCCAAGTCCCCATATTCTTTTGCAAATGATATTGCAAAAGAATATGGGGCTCCTGTGACTTTGACACTGGAATACCAGTATTGGTTTGATTTTGTTCTTTTGTTCTTTTCAATTGCTTCTCCTATGCATTGGACAAACTCCCAACCCATGTTTTATAGACCCCTTCCACTATCATCATTTTATATATATAAAAAGCATTCATAGCTACGTTCAGTCTTCATAATGCTGCCTCTGATATCTGTCACAGTCTGTGAGCTTTCAACCATGATCACTGTAAAGGGCAAGTACCAAGAACACTGTTGAATGCTCAAGTGTAAATTGCCTAAAGAAAATCCCTCTGTCACAGTCCATCTAACCATGCATACATTATCACACAGGGGGTGGAGATGGAACAGTATTATGTCATGAAACAGAGTGCTCTAGCCTGTACTGATTTAGAAAGTGGAGTTGAGTCAAAGCTACAAAGATCTTTTCGCTTTTTTCCCCCCTGGAGCTCTTAAAAATGTTAAAAAGAAATAGCATTTTCCTTGTGTTAAACATCTGAACTCAGCAGGGAAAATATTTATGTTGCCTTAGTACTTTTGTATCATTTAGGATTCTGGGCTTTATTTTTAAATTGTATGTCTGGGCCTAATTACCATGGTGCTAAATTTTTCGCTTCAGTGATGTCAACTGGACAAAGATTTACTCATCCCTGCTTGTGCCAAGTGGAAAGCAGTTTAATAGGCTGCTTGCAAGAGAAGGTATTTAATGGAATAACATTTCTGCATTCTAATGGAATTTGTTGATGTAAGATATAATGATAGGTTTAGAGATCTACTTTTGTGGTGTGCAGTTCAGTAGATTAGGGCATATGCTACAGTCTGAAATGTGGGAAACAGCTATCATCTGACTTCTTGGCAACAAAATGATCTGTGAAATCAGACAAATCTCATATGTCCTTGAAGAAGATGAATTGTGACACAATGTGCTGTTCTTCCTGTCATAGAACATGAAATACTCTTGTTTTTCCCTTTCTATCAAGTAATTGGGAATAGGAATTCAGATCAAGTTAATTGTGTGTGAGAGAGAGAAGGAAGCAAGAGACCTTGAACTATTGACAGTTATTCTTATTTTGTCTTGTCTGATGAGGGCTTTTTACAGCAGTTGGTTCATTGTGCTGGTACAATTTTGCTTCCTCATATTTTTTATCTGTATTCACAGACATCCTAACTTTCTGGATCTCCATTCCATCCTTTTTCATATCTTCTGCTTGATGTCCAGTGAGCTTTGCTTATATGCCAAAGTGCTCCTGGGAGCTGTTCATTTTAACTGGCGCAATATTTAGAAGATGCTTGACTGTCTCCTTAGCCTGTACTCTGCATGCATTTTTAGAAGTCTGCTGCTGTGATACCACATAAAAATAGGCTATAGCTTATAAGCAGGTTTTGGAAACAAGCCCAAGTCCGAAAACTTCTTTTCATTTAATTTTGGGGGGTTTAAGCTTTAAAATAAGACCTGTAAAAGAAGAAGTAATTGAATTCTGCTCCCATCCACTAAATGTAGCACATTTTTCATTCATTAAGTCAGCACTGTTTTAGATACATATGAGTGAGAATGATGCTGGATTTAAGGAAAGAATGTTTATTTGAAAAGACGACTACAGTTGGTTTGTTCCTTTTACACAAGAGACTGGTGATTCTAGTACTTTGGGTTATATGAAAGTTATGTAAGGTACCTGATCTAAAAATAATGTCATGTGACTGAAACAAAGTAATAAAAATAAACCTTTCCTGCCTCTCGCGGAAAGGGTTGGGGGATGGTATAGTTTTTAACAGGATTGAAATGGAGAATGTAATATCATAAAGAGAAGCTAGTACTTCTGTTTTGATCTGGGAGAGAACAAAAAAAAATATCCCCAGTACTTTTGGCCAAATTCTTTCCTCATTTACATTAGTGTAAATTTTGAGTAAGCTCCACTGGAGTTGTACTGGAGCACCGAGGGCACTATCTTTCTTTTTGGGGGCTGAGCAAAGATCAACGCCAGGTAATAAATTCCAAAACTTCAAGGAATGTTCTAGATATCAATGGCAGAACCCTATTGATTTTGGCAAAAATTGGAAAATCCAAAAGAGGAAAATGGGAGACATGTGGAGTCCGTGGCATCTGGCTAGCAGAGCCACCAGCTTCACCTCTGTATTTGTCTATAGATTAAAAAGAAAAGAAGAAGAAGGAGAGAGAGAGACGGAGACAATGTGGGGGGATAAGGATCACAGAGAGAAAGAGGGATCTTGGTATTGGAGGAGCACAAAGACCCCCTGGGGAAGGTGAAAACGGGGAAAGGGGGTGCACACAGAGTTCTTGCCATGTTGGAAAAGGGAGGGATGAGGGTGGGACAAGAGGGGAATGCGGGTGTATACAGAACCCCTGGCATAGGGGGAGTATAGGAGCCCTTGGCATGTGGTGGGCACACAGAGCCCCTATATAAAGGGCTCCACTAACTGCAGGTTCACTTCCTTGTGGCTAAATCAGGGAATTATGTTTCACCCCATATTGTGCCCCCTGTCATCATAAGAACGACCATATGGGATCAGACCAAAGGTACATCTAGCCCAGTATCCTGTCTTCTGACAGTGGCCAATGCCAGGTGCCCCAGAGGGAATGAACAGAACAGGCAATCATCAAGTGATCCATCCCC
The DNA here is from genome assembly GCF_009764565.3 of Dermochelys coriacea. Taxonomy (NCBI): domain Eukaryota; kingdom Metazoa; phylum Chordata; order Testudines; family Dermochelyidae; genus Dermochelys; species Dermochelys coriacea. The sequence goes on along the minus strand of NC_050069.1, from coordinate 42,354,528 downwards.
AGTCTCCCGATCCCATCTTCTGGCAAACAGAGGCTAGGGACTCCATCCCTGCCCATCTTAGCTAATAGCCATTGATGGACCTATCCTCCATGAATTTATCTAGTTCTTTTTTGAACTCTGTTATAGTCTTCACATTCACAACATCCTCTGAGAAGGGGTTCCTCAGGTTGACTGTGTGTTGTGTGAAAAAATACTTCCTTTTGTTTGTTTTAAACCTGCAGCCTATGAATTTCATTTGGTGACCCCTTGTCCTAGTGTTATGAGAAGGAGTAAATAAGACTTCCTTATTTACTTTCTCCACACCAGTCATGATTTTATAGACCTCTATCATACCGCCCCCTTAGTCTTCTCTTTTCCAAGCTGAAAAGTCCCAGTCTTATTAATCATATGACAGCTGTTCCATACCACTAATAATTTTTGTTGCCCCTTTCTGAACCTTTTCCAATTCCAATATATCTTTTTTGAGATGGGGCAACCACATCTACACATAGTATTCAAGATGTGGGCGGACCATGGATTTATATAGAGGCAATATGATATTTTCTGTCTTATTACTATCTCTTAATTATTCCCAACATTCTGTTTGCTTTTTTTACTGCTGCTGCACATCGAGTGGATGTTTTCAGGGAACTATCCACAATGACTCCAAGATCTCTTTCTTGAGTGATAACAGCTAATTTAGACCTCGTAATTGTATAACTATAGTTGGGATTATGCTTTCCAATGTGCATTACTTTGCATTTATGAATGTTGAATTTCATCTGCCATTTTGTTGCCCAGTCACCAAGTTGTGTGAGATCCTTTTGTAGCTCTTCGCAGTCTGCCTGGGATTTAACTATCTTGAGTAATTTAGTATCATCTGCAGATTGTGCCACCTCACTGTTTACCCCTTTTTCCAGATCATTTATGAATATGTTGAATAGGTCTGGTCCCAGTACAGTCCACTGGGGGACACTACTATTTATCTCTCTCCATTCTGAAAACTGACCATTTATTTCTACCCTTTGTTTCCTATCTTTTAACCAGTTACTGATCCATGAGAGGCCCTTCCCTCTTATCCCATGACAGTTTACTTTGCTTAAGAGCCTTTGGTGAGGGACCTTGTCAAAGGTTTTCTGAAAATCTAAGTACACTATATCCACAGGATCCCCCTTGTTCATAAGCTGGTTGACCCCCTCAAAGAATTCTGGTAGATTAGTGAGGCATGATTTCTCTTACAAAAGCCATGTTGACTCTTCCCCAACAAATTATGTTCATCTATGTGTCTGACAGTCTTGTTCTTTACTATAGCTTCAACCAGTTTGCCTGGTACTGAAGTCAGGCTTACTGGCCTGTAAGTGCCAGGATCACCTTTGGAGCCCTTTTTAAAATTGGTTTCACATTAGGTATCCTCCAGTCATTTGGTACAGAAGCTGATTTAAATGATAGGTTACAAACTACAGTTAGTAGTTTTGCAGTTTCATATTTGAGTTCCTTCAGAACTCTTGGGTGAATACTGTCTGGTGCTGGTGACTTATTACTGTCCAGTTTATCAATTTCTTTCAAAATCTCCTCTGATACCTCAAACTGTGACAGTTCCTCAGATCTGTCACCTAAAAAGAATGACTCAGGTTTGGGAATTTCGCTCAGATCTTCAGCCATGAAAACTGATGTAAAAAATGCATTTAGTTTCTCCTCAATGGCCTTATCATCCTTGAGAGCTCCTTTAGTATCTCAATCGTCCAGTGGCCCCACTGGTTGTTTAGCAGGCTTCCTGCTTCTGATACACTTTAAAAAAAATTGCTATTACTTTTTGAGTCTTTCACTAATTCTACTTCAAATTCTTTTTTGACCTTCCTAATTATATTTTTACACTTCATTTGCCAGAGTTTATGTTCCTTTCTATTTTCCTCACTGGGATTTAACTTCCACTTTTCAAAGGATTCCTTTTTGTCTCTCACTGCTTCTTTTACTTTGTTGTTTAGCCATAGCAGCACTTTTTTGGTTCTCTTACTGTGTTTTTTAATTTGGGCTATACATTTAAGTTGAGCTTCTACTATGGTGTCTTTAACAAGTTTCCTTGCAGCTTGCAGGGATTTCACTTTTGGCACTGTACCCTTTAAATTCTGTTTAAATAACTCTCTCATTTTTGTGTAGTCTTCCTTTCTGAAATTAAATGCTACAGTGTTGAGCTGCTGTGGTGTTTCCCCCACCACAGGGATATTAAATTTAATTATCTTATACTCACTATTACCAAGTGGTCCAGCTATATTTACCTCTTGGACCAGATCCTGTACTGCATTTAGGACTAAATCAAGAATTTCCTCTCCTCTTGTGGGTTCCAAGACTAGCTGCTCCAAGATGCAGTCATTTAAGGTGGCAAGAAACTTTATCTCTCCATCCCATCCTGAGGTGACATGTACCCAGTCAATATGGGGATAGTTGAAATTCCCCCATTATTATTGAGTGTTCTATTTTTATAGCCTCTCTAATCTTCCTGAGCATTTCACAGTCACTATCAATCCTGGTCAGTAATATATCCCTACTGCTATATTCTTATTATTGGAGCATGGAATTATTACCCATAGAGATTATATGGTACAGTTTGGTTCATTTAAGATTTTTACTTCATTTGATTCAACGCTTTCTTTCACATATTGTGCCACTCCCCGACCAGCACGACCTGTTCTGTCCTTCCGATATATTTTGTACCCTGATATTACTGTCTCCTCTCTCTCTTTGTGACTTGTAATGTTCCCTTTTTATGGCTTGGCCCTCTGGCCAGGTCACTGTACAGTCCCCCGTTCTGGGGTATCAAAATCCCACTAGACTAACTGCCTCAGATGTCTTCCATTCCACTCTAGGTCTTGTGCGACTTCCCAGCGATTGGTAGGGGAACCCAGGCCCACCCACAACTGCAGGTTCCAGCCCAGGGACCCTATGACTAGCAATCCAGGTCTGCTTAGAGTCACTCCCTGTCGCTCTTTCCATGGGCTCCTTCTTACCCCTCCTCTCTATTTCTGATCTACCTCTGGGTTCAGTATCAGAGCTTCTTCTGCCCCCATGGGTTCCTCAGCATTCTCGGCCTCTTGCTGGACTCCCCGCTCCAGGGGAGGACCCCAGAGCTTACTGTCCCACTTCACTTATTCCTTGTCCCTGATCAACTCTCTTTCCCTCTAGAGAGTGACTGTAGGTTCCTTCCCTACAGCCCCTCCTGCTCTCACTTCCTGGCTTTGTAATCCTAGCCCAGCTCCTCCCTCACCAGGGCTTTGTCTGCAATTAGGCTTTATCAAACCCTGACTCCCCTTTGTGTGCAGCATACAAGGTTAATTGGCCCCTTCTGGCCCACATTAACCTGCTCAGGGCTTGTGTGGAATGAACACCCCCATCACACCCTGGTGGGGAGGAGACCGGGGGACCCTGGTATTGGCTGGAATGGGGGTCACACAGTGTTCTTGGCATGTGGTGGTAGTGGGGTGGGGGGAAGAAACACAGTTCCCCTGGCCTGGGTTGCAGTGAGTCCCTGAAATAGAAGGTGATGTGAGATTTGCACACGCGGAACTAGTGGGGTGCAATGGAGAGATGCAAAGAGATCATGGTTCACACAATGTGCTTGGCCTACAGAAGCTATGAAGTGTACGACCCCCCCAGTGTACTGTAATTGCTGCAACTCTGAAGGTTCTTGGAAGTGTGCATGGAAAAGAGAGAACTTTGTTTTCCTAATGATCTAAACAGCACCTTTACTATTATAAAAATCTACTCTGCTCTGTGAGCAGAGACATCTTGGCCATAACAAACTGTCCATGAAAGTCACTTATTTAAGATTTATCCCATAAAATATAGCGGGGGAAATGTATAATTTGTGCATCCCTCAGAATAAAGTAATATCCTGGGAAGAAGAGATTTTGCCCAATAAATTAAAGTGTGTGCTTAAAGCACAAAGAAAATTCTATTTGAGTTTTTAGTGAAGAAACTCCTATCCAGCTTGGGAAAACTAGATGTAAAAGTGACCTTCCCCCCATGAATCTGAGAGCATCTTATTGCATTTATTTGAGAGATGATCGTCTAGCAGCTAAATAGCTTATGAAAGTGCAGCTATACAATACTGGATAAAAAGGGCTAACATTAACATTTTTATGGCTTCAGTGTTGTTTTTTTTTAAAATACAAGTATATTATTTTGTAATGGGCTTGCTTTCTTTATAAAAATATTATTTTAATTCAGATGTATAATTTGTCATAATATCCATAGCTTTTCTGCAGGACTGGTTGAAATTGGTGAGAAACTTACCATGATATTTTAAATACATTTTGGCACTTGCAAATCTATGCAGGGGTGCTTTCCCTACAATCTCATTCAATTAGATCGTGCAATATCAGATAGCTAAAAGGAGACAAGTTTTTAACGTGATTATATACCAATGCTAGAAGTCTAAATAATAAAATGGATGAACTAGAGTGTCTCATATTAAGCGAGGATATTGATATAATGGACATCACAGAAACTTGGTGAAATGAGGATAATCAATGGGATACAGTAATACCAGGGTACAAAACATATTGGAAGGACAAAACAGGTCATGCTGGTGTGAAAGAAAGCATAGAATCAAATGAAATAAAAATCGTAAATGAATCAAACTGTACCATAGAATCTCTATGGATAGAAATTCCATGCTCTAATAATAAGAATATAGCGGTAGGGATATATTATCAACCACCTGACCGGGATGGTGATAGTGACTGTGAAATGCTCAGGGATATTAGAAAGGCTATTAAAATAAAAAACTCAATATTAATAATGGGGGATTTCAATTATCCCCATATTGACTGGATACATGTCACCTCAGGACGGGATGCAGAAATAAAGTTTCTTGCCACCCTAAATGACTGCTTGGAGCAGCTGGTCCTGGAACCCACTAGAGGAGAGGCAATTCTCGATTTAATCATAAGTAGAGCACAGGATCTGGTCCAAGAGGCGAATATAGCTGGACCCCTTGGTAATAGTGTGTATAATATAGTTAAATTTAATATCCCTGTGGCAGGAAAAACACCACAGCCGCCCAACACTGTAGCATTTAATTTCAGAAAGGAGAACTACACAAAAATGAGGAGGTTATGTAAACAGAAATTAAAGGGTACAAAAGTAAAAAGTAAAAGCCAAAAGTAAAATCTCTGCAAGCTACGTGGAAACTTTTTAGACACCATAATAGAGGCTCAATTTAAATGTATAGCTCAAATTTAAAAACATAGTAAGAGAACCAAAAAAGTGCCCCTATGGCTAAACAACAAAGTAAAAGAAGCAATGAGAGACAAAAAGGCATCCTTTAAAAAGTGGAAGTTAAAGCCTAGTGAGGAAAATAAAAAGAAGCATAAACACTGGCAAATGAAATGTAAAAATATAATTAGGAAGGCCAAAAAAGAATTTGAGGAACAGTTAGCCAAAGACTCAAAAACTAATAGCAATTTTTTTTAAGTACACAGGAAGCCTGCTAAACAGCCAGTGGGGCCACTGGACAATTGAGGTGCTAAAAGAGCACTCAAGGATGATAAGGCCATTGCGGAGAAACGAAATGAATCCTTTGCATCAGTCTTCACAGCTGATGATGTGAGGGAGATTCCCAAACCTGAGTCATTCTTTTTAGGTGACAGATCTGAGGAATTGTCCCAAATTGAGGTATAATTAAAGGAGGTTTTGGAACAACTTGATAAATTAAACAGCAAAAAGTCACCAGCAACAGACGGTATTCACCCAAGAGTTCTGAAGGAACTCAAATATGAAATTGCAGAACTACTAACTATAGTTTGTAACCCGTCATTTAAATCAGCTTCTGTCCCAGATGACTGGAGGATAGCTAATGTGACGCCAATTTTTAAAAAGGGCTCCAGAGGTGATCCCAGCAATTAAAGTTCTGTAAGCCTGACTTAAGTACTGGGGAAACTGGTTGAAATTATAATAAAGAAGAAGATTGTCAGACATGTAGATGAACATAATTTGTTGAGGAAGAGTCAACATGGTTTAAGTAAAGAAAAATCATGCCTCACCAATATATTAGAATTCTTTGAGGGGGTCAACAAGCATGTGGAGGAATGCAAGGGGATCCTGTAGATATAGTGTACTTAGATTTTCAGAAAACCTTTGACAAGGTCCCTCACCATAGGCTCTTAAGCAAAGTAAGCTGCCACAGGATAAGAGGGAAGGTGCTCTAAAGGATAGGAAACAAAGGTTAGGTATAAATGGTCAGTTTTCAGAATGGAGAGAGGTAAATAGTGGTGTCCTCCAGGGGTCTGTTTTGGGACCAGACCTATTCAACATATTCATAAATGATCTGGGAATAGGGATAAACAGTGAGGTGGCAAAATTTGCATATGATACAAAATTACTCAAGATATTTAAATCCCAGCAGACTGTGAAGAGCTACAAAAGGATCTCTCAAAACTGGGTGACTGGGCAACAAAATGGCAGATGAAATTTAATGTTGATAAATGCAAAGTAATGCACATTGGAAAGCATAATCCCAACTATACATATAAAATAATGGAATCTAAATTAGCTGTTAACACTCAAGAAAGAGATCTTGGAGTCACTGTGGATAGTTCTCTGAAAACATCCACTCCATGTGCAGCGGCAGTCAAAAAAGCGAACAGAATGCTGGGAATAATTAAGATGGGGATAGCAAATAGGACAGAAAATATCATATTGCCTCTATATAAATGCATGGTATGCCCACATGTTGAATATTGTGTGCAGATGTGGTTGCCCCATCTCAAAAAACGTATATTGGAATTGGAAAAGGTTCAGAAAAGGGCAATAAAAATTATTAGGGGTATGGAACGGCTTCTGATGAGGAGAGATTAATAAGACTGGGACTTTTCAGCTTGGAAAAGAGACGGCTAAGAGGAGATATGATTGAGGTCTATAAAATCATGACTGGTTTAGAAAAAGTAGATAAGGAAGTGTTTACTACTTCTCCTAACACAAGAACAAGGGGTCATCAAATGAAATTAATAGGCAGCAGGTTTAAAACAAATAAAAGGAAGTATTTCTTCACACACTGCACAGTCAACTGTGGAACTCCTTGCCAGAAGATGTTGTGAAGGCCAAGACCATAACAGGGTTAAAAAAAGAACTAGATAAATTCATGGAAGATAGGTCCATCAATGGCTATTAGCCAAGATGGGCAGGAATCCCTAGCCTCTGTTTGCCAGAAGATGGGAATGGGAGACTGGGGATGGATCACTTGATGATTACCTGTTCTGTTCATTCCCTCTGGGGCACCTGGCATTGGCCACTGTCGGAAGACAGGATACTGGGCTAGATGGACCTTTGGTCTGACCCATTAGGACCATTCTTATGTTCTTGGGGGTTATGGGTTTGGGAGTCTGTGGGAAATGTTTTTTACCCCACCCCTAGCACTGACTGGCACTTACCTAGCATTTTACATAACCTCTTTTAATTGTGAAGTAGGTCATAAATGTTACTTACATTTTACATATGGGGAAATAGCCTCAGAGACATTAAGGGATTTCCCCACAGTCATATACCAGCACAATGTCACAGGCTCCTGGCTCTTCTGTTGTTACATAACCCACCAAATCACAGTCCCTCTCAGGCTAACCTAAATAATTAGTATTAGCCCCATTTTACAGATTCAAAAACTGAAGCTGATTAAACAATTAAACTGTGGCTTATTGAATTAGATATCTTTTACTGTCTCCACTTAGTTAAGGAACTTTGAGTATACCCATTAGGAATCCTGTTTTTTCTGGCGTTTTATCCATAGGTCTGTATGGTATCTCAGAGGCATGGATTAGCTCCAACATCATGCCTGCCAGTTAAAAATAAATATAATGCAGGTTAAAGTACAGTGCAAATATAGTTTGATTTTTAAAGCCTTTGTTCTTTGGTTGAAATTGGTGTAGCTGAAGAATGTATATAAATATTGATAAAGATAAATGAGTGAGAAATTAGCGGATGGGAAAACCTACAATGTTGCAGAGATTACATTTCAGGTAAGCATCCACATAGTTAGATGCTTAACGGAAACTTCGGTGGGGTGGGATAGGTGGTAGTTGTTGCAAAAGCAAACAGCTTCTCTTCCAGTATATTTTCATGGATTGTCTTGTAGGGAATTAAATAATCCTGAAAAGCTATCCAAACATTTTCTTTGAACTGGCAAAAGGTTCGTTTCAAGTTCTGGCCAAAGGTGTGCATTGGTTCTGTTTTTATTGGAAACTTTTTCCTATTCCTACCATAGTACACAAAACACCACATTATGCCATGAGCTAAAGTGATTCTATATGTAACATACCAAATACAAAATCACAAAGGCAAAGAAATAAAAACTTAAGACATCTTAACATGACGTATGTTTTCAGTCCTCCACACAGAGATACACATCTCACCACTAGAGCAACCTCCACACAGAGATACTCATCTCACCACTAGAGCAACCCCCTTACCAGAGATAACAGACCACAACTTTAACTTTTCCCCAGTAGGGATGGCAGCCTTCCAGCACCCTGTTCCCCAATCTCCCCACCATCAGAAACTGCCTGACTCCCCTACTCTATGTACTGCACAGTTCTGGAATATCACATTCATGTTTGAAGTAGTGCAGACTTCTTTTTCACATCTCTCTGGACTCATAATACAAACATCTTACTGTCTGCATACACAGCAGTGGTTCTCAAACTATGGTCTGGGAAGACCCAATGATCCTTGGAGACCACCTTCGTGGTCCATAGTCTTAAATGTTTTGAGAGCCAAGCCATAGAGGGATTTGGACATTGGGAAGAGAGAGGATCTCTTTTTCCCAAGTGGTGTACTGAACAGGAGAGTTAAATAACCACTGCATTTCATCAACCCTGAAGGACCTGTCATGATGTATGCCAGGAATGAATATATATGAATATGCACAGCTCAACTTAATTCAAATGGCTGTATTGAAATATCCATGCTAACTTTCTGCTGGAAACCATTTAGTGTCATGTCAGTTTTCTCATCTTTGCCTTCTTCTTCCTGTCATGCAGCAATGCTTCTTGGTAGGGAAGAAATGGTTCCCTTTAATGATGCTCTAAATGTAAGCCCTGCCCTGCCACTGCTGAGTCCCAGTATACACAGTGAATGTACCGTACCTAGAGGGCTGAGGAGGTGTTTCTTTTTTAGTATGGGGTGGTGTTTGAAAAGGCGCTTTTTTGTTTTTCCTAAAGGAATATAAAATGTTATAAAACTTCTAAAAATGCCACTTACCCGTTCCTCTTAAGATCAGCTCTTTGATCTAGAAGGGCATATATTCTGTAGGCTCACCTAGTGTTCCACACACAACCTGAATCAATAATAGTTGATGCCCAAAATAACAGGTGGGGCTTTAGGTTGCAAGCTTTATTTCCCAACCCCACCACTGCTCCACCACCTGTTATTCTTACATGTAGGTTGATCATAGTTTTGGAGTGGAAAAGTTTGAACACTGATCTGGACCTCATTTTGCAAATATTTGGGTAGGGATTGAAGGAAGCTGGTGGGGAAGTGGGAAGAAAAAATGTGGGGGCTCTCTCCTATCCTTCTCCTTCCAGATCCCAAACTGGAGCATTTTATTTAGGTGGGAACAGTATTTATCCCTGTGATCCCAGGCACACCTACATTCACACCCTACACACTACTGCAATGATATTGGTACAAAATATGCCTTGTGAGGTACAATTTGAAAATTAATAACACACTGGTTATTAATATCTTTGTCAAATGCATGTGTTAACTTTTTATGTGACATTGTGATTTCCCTCTATATGAAGTTATTAGAATGTGTGTCAGACCAGACAGCCTGCTGATATAGATTTGTGATAAATCTTGGCATATCAAGGAGATTCCAGAAGGCTGGAGGAGTGCTAATGTTTGGAGAGGGCAAGCAGGATGACCTGTGTGGCAGTGGGCCAGTTGGCCTGACATTGATCCAGGGCAGGATGATGGAGAAGCTGATGCAGGATTCAAGAGATGCAGAATTAGAGGATGGGAATACAGTTGATGCCAATCAACGTGGTTTGTGGAAGACAGGTCTTATCAGACAGGTCAGATTTCATTCTTGAATGAGATTTCAAGTGGCTGCATGGATGTGGTATCCTTGGACTTGGTACCGCACAATATTGTGATGAGAGGATTGGTGCTATGCAGTATCAAAGAAGCACACGTTAAGTGGATTAGGATTTGGCTGGTTGGCAAATCTTGGAAAGCGATTGTGAATGGGAGAGAGTTGTTCTGGTGGAGTTCTGCAGGGATCAGATGCTAGGCCCAATCCAGTCAATATTTGCATCAATGATCTGAAAGTAAATATGGGGTCACAGCTTGTGGAATTTGTGGATGGTATAAGGATTGGCAGAGTCATAGATGGTGAGGATGGACAGCCATACAGTATGACCTGGATCACTTGGTAGGCTGAGCCCATTAGAACAAAATGCTTTTTTACTATAGTCAAGTGCAAAATCTGAGAATGGGGAGTGCGGGCCATGCCTGCAGTTGGGGACTGTCCTGAAAAGTATTGAATCTGGAAGGGATTTGGGAGTCCTGGTGGATAATCAGTGCGATGATTTGACGGGAGAGTTGTTGTGGTCCTTGGATGTATAGGCCGGGGTCTAGTTTATTGGGTGGGCATAAGGAGGTGGTTTTGCCTCTGTGTGCAGTAATGGTAATGCTGTGTCCCGTTCTGATCTCCACATGTTGAGGAGGATGTTGGAAAATTGGAGAGGGTGCAGAGAACACTCACAAAAATGATTCAGGGGCTGGAAAACATGCCTTACAATGAGAGATCTAGAGCTCAGTCTGTTTGTTTGATCAAAAGACGATTGAGAGGTGATTTGATTAGTGTGCAAATTACCTTCATGGGAGAAAATACCCAGTACCAAAGAGCTCTTTAATCTAGCAGAGAAAGCCGTAACAAAAACCAATGGCTTGAAGTTGAAGCCAGACAGCTTCAAATTAGAAATTAACACAAATTTTTGACTGTGAGTGTGGTTAGCTATTTCAACAAACTACCAAGGGAAGTCATGGATTTGCCATCTTTGTCTTTAGGTCAGTAAGGGAAACCTTTCTGGAAGTTGTGCTTTAGCCAAATTTAAGTTTATGGTGTCAATAACCAGGGTAAGTGAATGAAACTCTATGATCTGTGTTTCACAGGAGATCAGGCCAGATGATGTGATCCTCTCTTCTGGCCTTATAGTCAATGAAACCATCTGCAAGTCTCCTGATACAGCTTTCCCCTGCTCTGGGGAAGTCTGCAGTGGATATAGAGCCATTATGCGCCTGTGACTCACTATAAAGCAGCCAGAGCTCTTCATTTTGATTCAGCTGGTGGCCAGTGGGGGAGCCACTGAGCAGCAACAGCCAGGAAGGGCCGCAGCCAGTCAGAGCATTCTCAGCTCCCATCGGAGAGGCCCAGAAGCAGTGTCTCTATGTCCTCCCAGCAGTAATGGGGCTTATTCAGAAACTTCAGTTAAAAAATCGCAGTGCATGGCTTAGTGAACTCATTGTCCATTCCAAAGGAACAGATGGAGGTATCTGACATAGTGTACAGTTCACAAAAGTTTTCATCTTCCACATGAATGACTCCTCTAATATCTGAGCCCAAAACCTCCTATTCAGATTTTCCACCTTTGATCTCAAATCAAGTAATTCCACAGCCTTGTGGTTCTTTTGGACTTCAGTTCTGTTGAATGCCCAAACATGCATGGTAGAGGTAAACCGTTTCTTCAATCTGCAGCTGACCAGAAGATGGGGCCTCATCTAATGGCTCGATCTATGTCAAATGATGAACCACATATTTGTGACAGCCACATAATTATTGCAACTCCCAGCTAGGAATTAAACCACACACCCTCACAAACCTTCATCTGGTACAAGACATAGTGCCCATCTGCCTAGCAGCACAGGTCACCATGAACTCACCATCCCAATGCTCTGTCTGCACTGACTCCTCACTGAATGGAATCCCATTCAAGGTCTCTGTTCTGGTATTTAGCGTCCTATAAGGAAATGGCTGTAGCCTGAGAGATCTGTAGTTTATCTGCAGCCATACTCTCCATCACATCTACATCTGGGACAAGTAAACTGACAGTCAATAGGTGGAGGGCAGAAGACAGAACTTTCACAGGAGGTAACATAGACTATGGAGTGCATTCCTACAAGAAAAATGACCAGACCACACAAGCAAACTCATTTCTTTGATTTAGCTTTCTCTCGATAACTTCTACACACAAGCTCTCTCACACACACCAACAAGACAAGTCTATAAGCGAATCACTTATTTCTCCTACTGTCTTCTGAGAAAGAAGAATAGGGAAGAGAGATTTCCATTTTCAAGTTCTTGAATGGTATTCAGTTACTATAGTGATGTGGGCTTTAGCAGTCCCTAAAAAGATGGATTCTAAACTCTGCTTTAAAGAGTTTTTTGTTTAAAATTAATGCCGTAAAAGGTGAATCCATCTTTTCTTGCTAGTTGGAGGTCGTTTGTTGCACAACCTCACTGTTAACTCACTTCTGATAAAATCTTAGGTCCACATGAAAACACGTTTAGCACTGAAATAGAATTGCTTCTATTCACCAAAAGCTGTGCAGTTCTCCCATTTGGTTACTCCAAGAGCAATGAGAGAATTGTAAAAGAAATTTTGTGGCTTGGAGTGCTTCGTTGTTTCTGAGTGTTACAGCATAGCGTATGCAATTACATTGTTTCTGGCCTTCCGATCATAAGTATGTTTGGTGAGCGTGTTCAGAGCTGGAAATGATCCAAAGCACATTTATAACCAGTAACTCAGGCCAACCCATTCTTCCTTGAAATTCTAACCTTATTGAACTTCTGATGCTGCTCCAACCTCCAGAATGCTTTACAAGTTGACATTATTGGAGGGTTTTTAAACTGTAACTTATAACCAAAATTATTTCTACAAACTCCGTTTAGTATTTGTCTGTAAAGCTGTTTACTAAACAGCATGTAATGAGGACAATGTGCAGTAACTAAATCAGACATGGATTTAGCAACTAACTCTTTTTCTGTTTACTATATCTTTAGTAGTTGAGACACTACATTTACAGTGAATTTAAGGCACTTAGCCTTAGATACTGAATGAGCATGTAAGCAAAGAGTTCATTTTGACTTCTCTCTTGGATTCAAATACAAAACCTTGGTATAAACTGTAATATTGCTGTGATTTAAAAAAAATTCTCCATTGTGGCTAAGAGTCTAACAAATAACTATCTAAGTCAAGTAATAGAAATCTTTTGACTGATCTATGATTGTATAATATTGATTAGTATTAGACCAATAAAGACCTATGACACAGACCCTTTGACCCATCAGGTAAAGCAATAGATTTTAAACACAGCCTCCTGAAACCCAGTTATTATATTCAATCTGATGCTTTGAGGATGTTTTCTAGCCTCACCGAATCTCCAAAGCTTAAGATGCTGGAGTATTGTGTCCAGTTCTGGACACATTTCAGGAAAGATGTGGACAAATTGGAGAAAGTCCAGAGAAGAGCAACAAAAATGATTAAAGGTCTAGATGATAGTTTTCAAATACATAAAAGGTCATTACAAGGAGGAGGGAGAAACATTGTTCTCCTTAACCTCTGAGGCTAGGATAAGAAGCAATGAGCTTAAATTTCAGCAAGGGTGGTTTAGGTTGGACATTAGGAAAAGCTTCCTAATTGTCCGGGTGGTTAAGCTCTGAAATACATTGCCTAGGGGGTTGTGGAATCCACATCGTTGGAGATTTTTAAGAGCAGGTTAGACAAACACCTGTAAGGGATGGTCTATAATACTTAGTCCTGCCATGAGTACAGGGGACAGGACTAGATGACCTTTTGAAGTCCCTTCTAGGCCTATGATTCTATGCAGTGGGCCCTCTAGCAGACCTACTTTTTAAGAAGGAGAAAATCACTGTTCCTGTGTTTCTATTATCCATTTAATCCACCCTGCAAAGTAGGGGGAGAGCCTAGAAAGTGAAATTGAAGTGTTTGCAATGGTGAGCATAGTGCATGTTCAAAACATAATGCAGTGTTGAAAGTATCTTTTTGTTTGTTTTTGGTTTTTTGTTTTTGTTTAGAATAAAGAGTCTTCCTATGATATGAAGACTATAGCATTATTTTCAACTTCTTCATCTCACATATGTGGACTCTAAAAATATTGCAACTGAAAGTAAATGCGTAACTAACATTAATCATGTTCATTTGATTTATTAGATATCATTTGAAAGGAATACTTGTGACGTGTGATATGGTTTTTTAGTGAAAGCAATTACATCCACATACTGTAACTCTTCTAAAAGCCAGCCCTGTCACTAGCTGATTTTTTTATGGGGTAAATGGATACCAGCATATCCATGGAATATTTATTGAGGGAAAAGAACGTATGATTTTTATTCCATGCATTTTGTGTGGCTGAAATGTGGTTACTAGGGAGACAGAATGATTAATTACTGATTTATTGACTTGGAGAGAATCCCTTTTGCTGTAACTGATCTGTTAAAAACCTGTTGCTGTTTGCTTTACTCAAGATATTTTATAATTGAATGAACTATTTAAAATGTTGCTGCCTTTAATTAAAAGGTAATCTGTCAGTTTGTTAAACGCTAAATCCTCTTACTGTGAGATTTCTTTTTCATACAGATGTTGGACATGGGGGAGGATAGGAGTGCCACAAGTGAGGAGATTGGTGGACACCAGGTGCCCCTTTCCACTGTCCGGTGAAGTCTGAAATGAGTTTTGAAGTCACTTCAATGTGCACTTGTTAACCACTGCCACATCCCTGAGGCAGGATATCAGTTTTCCATGGTCAACTCTGTCAAGTACTGCTTTACTCAAGATATTTTATAATTGAATGAACTATTTAAAATGTTGCTGCCTTTAATTAAAAGGCAATCTGTCAGTTTGTTAAACGCTAAATCCTCTTACTGTGAGATTTCTTTTTCATACAGATGTTGGACATGGGGGAGGATAGGAGTGCCACAAGTGAGGAGATTGGTGGACACCAGGTGCCCCTTTCCACTGTCCGGTGAAGTCTGAAATGAGTTTTGAAGTCACTTCAATGTGCACTTGTTAACCACTGCCACATCCCTGAGGCAGGATATCAGTTTTCCATGGTCAACTCTGTCAAGTACTGTGAAGAGGTGTGTGAATGAGGCCTTAGCACAGGGCCCAGAGGAGATCTATCATTGTCATTAGCACTATCTCTGTTCCGTGTCCTAGCCTGAAGCTTGATTAGGAGAGGTCCAGGATACTGGCAATGTCTAGATCAGGGATCAGCAACCTTTGGCACATGGCCTGTCAGGGAAATCCGCTGGCGGGTCGGGATGGTTTGTTTACTTGCAGTGTTCGCAGGTTCGGCCGATCGCAGCTCCCACTGGCCACAGTTCGATGTTCCAGGCCAATGGGGGCTGTGGGAAGCGGTGCAGGCCGAGGGATGTGCTGGCCACTGCTTCCACAGCCCCCATTGGCCTGGAATGGCGAACCGTGGCCAGTGGGAGCTGGAATCGTCCAAACCTGCAGACGCTGCAGGTAAATAAACCATCCCGGCACATCAGCGGATTTCCCTGATAGGCTGCGTGCCCGAAGGTTGCCGATCCCTGGTCATGATGGAGTAGAAGATGATCCTTTGTGAGCTACTCTATTAACTTGCTCGGAACAGAAGATTAATACTAGGTGGTGGTAGAGGTGCGAATTGTGTTGGTATTTTAAGCACTGCCTGGATTTATGGTGTGCTTTCGGTGGGTGGTAGATTTTTCTCCTTAAAAGAGATGTTGACTATCTCAGTTAGTACGATATGAACCAAAAATTTCAGGGAACCCAGTACAAAAGCAGATTGGAAAGAGTTCTGTCTTTTAGGCAATGCTGAGAGCAGTCCATGGAATATCTGTGGGTAGAGTTCTGGCTTTGGATGAGGACTGTGTAAAATCCTATTTCTGTTTAGCTTTTGTGTGTAAGTGCAGTTAATGTACTTTCGCAAGTATAGAATATTTAACAGCTGTTACACTGAGACTTTGTTTTATGAGCTTGTTTCTGCAGTAGAAGGAAAGTGGGACTCTTAATCAAAGCGTGCTGCTTATGATATTTAGCGCAAACAAACAAGGTCCCTAACAGTTTATTTCTATGTCCAGCAGTTCCGGAACAGAAACCAAACAGCCATATCTGTTTAGACTGCATCCATTCTGTCTGTCCTTTGTATCGATGCCAAAGTTCTCCACATTACTGAGTTTTGCAGTTAAAAACAGAGATCACTTTATTTTGTTCATGGGACTGAAAACTGCTCACAATATGGGAATCCAGCACTGAAATGTTTTAGAGCAAATTACACTCTCTAGCTAGCAGTTAAAGTAGTCAAGAGTAAGTGAAAAAATTATTTGTCTTGACTTCTCTGATGTTTTTTCAGAATTATGTTCTGTCAATACATTTCTAAAACCTCAAATAGATTTTGATTTTAAAAAACCTGGATGAGTTTTCACTATGTTTTACAAACAGGCACTTTGTTTCCTGAGTTGTACTGAATATTTTTGTCACATGGCTTTCCAGTGAACTCTGAGGATCAGTTAACTGTGAAAACTGGGAAGGACACAGACATTAAAGGGCTACAGTTTCTTAAATGTAGTGGCTGAGCTGGGAAAATAAATCCAATCTTATTAAAATAAGTTTCTGTACAGGAGGACTAGAGTGTAGAAAATGTTGTACAGTAATTCCACACTTAACATCCTCTCGCTTAACGTTGTTTCGATCTGCTCAATTACAGAACATGCTCCATTTAAAGTTGTGCAATGCTTCTCTATAACGTCGTTTGGCTGCCTGCTTTGTCCACAGTGGCAGCCCCCCATCAGCTCCCCTACGGCCCCCACACACAGCGCCTCCCTCCCGCCCGCAGACCCCACAGATCAGCACCTTCCTCCTCCTCCCCCTGCCTCCTGTCTGCAGCTATAAGCTGGCTTGCAGCGTTCAGGAGGGAGGGGGAAGGAGTGAGGACTCAGTGCGCAGGCTGCCCCTCCCTCCCCTGCCTCCCAAACCAACTGATTGCCGGTTCCACACTGATTGCAGTTCCACACTGCCACAAACCAGCTGATTGCCGCGGGCAGGTGGCGGGGGAGGCTGCGCGCCAAGTCCTCGCTCCTCCCCCCTCCCTCTTGAATGCTGCAAGCCAGCTGATTGATGCGGGCACAGGGGAGGAGCGAGGATGCGGAGCACCTTCCCCCTCCCTCCCCTGCTTCCTGCCCATGGCAATCAGCTGGTTTGCAGTGTTCAGGAGGCAGGGGAGGGAGGGCGAGCCTGCACGCCGTGTCCTCACTCCTCCCCCTCCCTCCTGAACACTGCAAGCCAGCTGATTGCCGCGGGCAGGAGGCAGGGGAGGGAGAGGGGAGGAGCAAGTATGCGGCGTGCAGACTAAAGGGGGTGAGAGGGGAAGAACAGGTGGTTTAAGGGTGGGGGCTTGGGGGAAAGGGTGGAGTGAGCGGTCTGAGGATTGAGCCCCCCGCCCCTGGTGCTTGCAGAGTAGGGGAAGCTGCCGCCGCTGCTGCTGCTGCTGCGCACGTGCTTCTCCTAGCCTACAGCACCTTCAGCCTCCTTGCCTGCCTCATTGTCTCCAGTGCCAGTGGGCTGTGTCTGTGTGGGGTAAGGCAGGGGCACCTCCCAACTATAGTACTGTACTGAACTGTATGGCAAAAAAAAATTTCCGTGGAACCTATCCCCACATTTACATTCATTCTTATGGGGAAATTGGATTCGCTTAACATCGTTTCACTTAACGTCGCAATTTTCAGGAACATAACTACAACATTAAGGAGGAGTTACTGTACCTATCTTTAAAAATCAGTTGAACTGTGAAGTGGAAAAATTTGGAGATGACACAATATTTAAGTTAGTCAAGACTAGGGAAGACTGTGTGAGGAACTCCAGAAATACCTAGTCTAACTACACAGCATGATGGCCAATGATATCCCTCAGTACTGAGGGATTGTTCGGGGTGACCCTGTAATAAATGATATATGGAAGGTAAATCAGGTATTCTTATAATTAACCTGTGAAATATATAACTGTAAAATATTATTGAAGCTGAGAGCATAGTAAAATTCAAAATAAAACTACGAATTTGGGTGGGTAACAAAAACTTCCAAAGTTAAGATCAGGGGGCATAAGATATTTTTTGAGAAGCGATATGAAAAATAGATATGTGTCGAACTTTGTGTTAACTACGAGGGATGGGACTAAGCCACAACTTTTTTAAAAAAAATTCTGATACTAGTATCAGTTCTCTGATAAAATTGTGATGAATACCAACTCTAAGTCTGGATAAACAAGACATCACATATCTATATCTAAAATCTCATGTTTATATATTCAAAGCTTTATTTGGGCCTTCTGGAGGTGTATATCTGTGATGACTGTTTCATAGTTAAACATTTCAATTGACATTTGCATAATGGGAAAAATATTGGTTTTAAAAGTGCTGTTTGATCAGTTTTGAAAGCTACAGTATTAGATATTTGGTACAATGTCTTTGTTTTTAGTATTCTAGTTACATGTAGTAGTAACTGCTGAAAACTTTCTACCCACTGTCCGTACTTAAAATCAAGCATGGAGAGATTATATTTGAAAGATGAGCTTTTCTGCATTCTATGGGCCAGATTCTGCCGCCTTTGCCGTGGGAGAGAAGAACTTCCCTCGGTAAATGCTCTTGATATTCTTTGATGAGAAAGGTACTTCTCTCTCTTCACGAGAGTGGCCCTGTGTCATAAACCAGCATTTTTCATCAGACATCACTCCCACTGTTCAGCTAAGAGCCTTTAGGCCATGTCTGCACTGGGAAAATGCATTATGATAGAAACTGTGTTAACAAACATGTTTCAACTAGCACCATTTTGAACCCACCATAGCAATTAGTGTACTTGGTAGTTCCTATTCTGTATGATTTCTTACACCACTATCATCATGGCAGTACCTGAGTGCCATCCAGGAACATACTAAGAAATTTGACTACACATCTATCATGTGCTGTTTGTCCTTTCCCAGGGGGAGAAGTGGTACAGTAGAGTATCTTGTTTTAGTAGGGTATTTTTAATATATGTAAATGTTGCTGTATGTTATGTTATAGAAAGCAAGGCCAGAGAAGTGCGTCTTGCTTTTTGAGTTGAAGATGGTGAGGTTTGTGATGGTCCTTAGTTTCTGAGGGAGTTCTTTCCACAGTCTTGGACTGGCACTTGAGAAAGTTCCATCATCTGTACAGATGAGCTTTAGGCTTATAGTAGAGAGTTCCATTGTGTTGGAGGACCATGTTTGACTACTGTCTTCATCCTTGAGCTTCAAGTATTCTTTTGCATACTGGATCTGGCCAGGGAGTGCTTTGAAGATAAGGACTGAGACAGTGAACTTGATCTGATATTCTGTGGGAAGCCAGTGTAGATGACACAAGACAGGTTTTGATGAGTTCATAGTAGCCCATGTTGCTGAGGAGATGCACTGCAAAGTTCTGTACTAGTTGGAGTTTCTTAAGCCCTGAAGGCTTCAGGCTCAGTTGTCAAAAGTCTTGCAATCCAGACACACTGATCTTTATTTTAAATCCTTAGCATCTGATAGGTTATGAGGCCCAACCAAAAAAGTTTGGATGGTAGTCTCAGCTACGAGTGAATAACTCATCACTCTTCAACATCATGGCTACTTGCAGGCAAACATAATCATTGGTATAATGTTGCAAGTTTTGATGACATTTAAACAGATTAAAAAAAACACTCCCTGGCCTGAAGAGTTTGCATGAGAAGTGAGAGTTGAGTGAAGAGGCTCACCACAAATGGGGAAGATGCAAAACCTACTATGTAAAAAGTTTGAAAGTACAGGATTTTCAAATACAAGAATAAAGCAGGGCAGAAGAGAAATAGTAGCCCACTGTCATGTGCAGATCTGGTGTGGAAAGCTAGTCAATAGAAGTGGGAGAGTTGAAAGTTTATAATCAGCGAGGGAGATTTAAGAAATGGGGCTGATGTGCTTGGGACAATGGAAAAGAAAAGTTATTTGCTGCTTCCTGTTGAAATGAAGTGTTGGGGAGGCCAGGGATAAGGAAGTTATTATAGTAATCAAGAGAGAACATCAAGGCCATGAACCAGAATGTAAGCAACGGGAATTAAGAAGAAGAGGCAGATTTTAGAAAAGCTTAAGAGGAAAAAAACCCCAAGTTTTTGAAATCACAGCATTTGGAGAGGAGCAGGATGGAAAATGGGAGCTGATATATTCTAACAATCTCACTAATTGGCCAAAACCTCCACAACAGCAGTTGGTCTACTTTTAGGAGCCATAACATTTCCTGCAGCCAATATGAATCTTAAGGTCTCTGGACAGTCAGCCTTCCCTGGCTTACTTCTGTGGCTCTGTCTATACTGGCATGCATATTTGGTTACTTGTCTACCTGCATGCTTGAGTAAATTCCTTATACCTGTGTCAAGTGTCCATTTATGCTGTGTATACCCTTGTCCACACTGTCACTGTGTGTTGTTGTCACAGTTCCCTGCCTTCCACATTTGCTGCTGGCCACTCATGTCTCCCCTGTGCCAAACTGGGTGGAAGACGTGAAGCAATGGGATGGTAATATGGTTCTGCTACTGTTCCTTATTGCAGGACAAATGTTTGGGCTGTGGTTGGCAGGTCAGGTGGCTACTCTCAGAACTGGATCCATGTTCACCTGTATTGATCTACAGAGTGCAGCAGAAAGCTGTTCTGATATGGTCAGCACAGCTCGTTAATACTGGTGAAAATGGGGGGGCAGAGACCTTTATAGTTTGGGTAAAGGTCAGGAAGAAAAGGGTTCAGTGCATTGTGGAACTGGGGGTGGAGGACTATAGAAACCTGAGATGTGATATGCAACTCTTGCCCCCATTCATGCTGCACACTGGCACTGGTACAGGGCCATAGTCTGAGGAATATACTTACCCACACCCCTCAGGCGTGCTAGCTTACTCACCTGCTACTTGCCTTCAAACATGTTCTCAGTGGTAGCAGCTGACAGAACAAGGAGTAATGGTCTCAAGTTGCAGCGGGGGAGGTTTAGGTTGGATATTAGGAAAAACCTTTTCACTAGGAGGGTGGTGAAGTATTGGAATGCGTTCGCTAGGGAGGTGGTGGAATCTCCTTCCTATGAAGTTTTTAAGGTCAGGCTTGACAAAGCCCTGGCTGGGATGATTTAGTTGGGGATTGGTCCTGCTTTGAGCTGAGGGTTGGACTAGATGACCTCCTGAGATCCCTTCCAACCCTGATATTCTATGATTCTATGTGCTTCTGGGGTTTAGAAGTGGACAGTAGGGTAGCTATGGCACAACCACATACAGGGACTCATGTACAGTCGCTAGTGTAGACAGAACCTGTGATGCACACTTCTCCTTGGTTCTTTGCACGACTCTCATCATTTATGGCTGGATCAAAATTCTAAATACACAGTGCTCTTTTATGCCGTGGTGCTTTTAAGAGCTTCCAGATGTTTAGTTTGTCAGTTTTCTCCTAGCTTATGTAGAATAGCTGTACAAGATTCCCTTGAGCCATCATTGTACATTACAGGGGTTCTGATGTGACTTCATCCAGAATATACTGCATTCAACTTTGGATATTATAGGCCAAACGAAGGGAGTTTGGAGGAAAGTAACAAAAATGAAGAGCGGACTGGAGGGACTGCCAATGAGGAAGTATTAAAAGTAACTAGTTATGTATAGCTTGGCTAGGAGACAGTTTTTTGTGGGGAAAGAAAAGTATGCAGAATAAGTAACTATTTGAGATACCAGGAAATACTAGGAGCAATGGAATGAAATTAAGAAAGGGAGAATTTAGGATAAATGTCATCAAAAATGTTCTGAGTGTGAGATCAAGGGAAGTGGTGATGCCCAAGCAGTTTGTTCGGTCAGTAGTTGCAAATGTCCCAAGTACGACAACATATACTATAGGGAACCATCCTGTATTGACAAGGAGATGCACTGGATATAATGGATAATAATGATATAATAGGTCTTATCCACCTCTAACTTAGAGGCATTTTTGTCATTTAAACCCATTGTTACTTGGGTAGAACATCTGTCTTTCCTTTGTTCATTTTGGATAAAGTGTGCTTTGCTTAGCTTTCTTCTATTTGTTTGGGAGCAGCCTTATGATATGCAGAAATCATAAGAATGTAGGACTGGAAAGGACCTCGACAGGTCATCTAGTCCAGTCCCCTCCACTGAGGCAGGGCTATATATTATCTAGACCATTCCTGACAGGTGTTTGTCTAACCTAGTCTTCAAAACCTCCAATGATTAAGCCCATTGCTTCTTGTGCTGACCTCGGTGGTTAAAGAGAGAATTTATCACCCTCTTCTTTATAACAACCTTTTATGTACTTGAAGACTGTAATCATGTCCCCACTCAGTCTTCACTTTTCCAGACTAAACAAACCCAATATTTTCATTTTTTCCTCATAGGGCATATTTTCTATGCCTTTAATCATTTTGTTGCTCTCCTCTGGACTTTCTTCAGATTGTCCACTTCTTTCCCAAAGTGTGGTGTCTAGAACTAGATGCAGTTCTCCAGTTGAGGCCTTTTCAGTGCTGAATAGAGTGAAAGAATTTCTTCTTTTGCCATGCTGACAACATTCCTGCTAATACATCCCAGAATGATGTTTGCTTTTTTTGCAACAGTTTTACATTTTTGATCCATATTTAGTTTGTGATCCACTATAACCCTCGTATCCTTTTCTGCAGTACTCCTTCCGAGGAAGTCACTTCCCATATTGTATTTGTGCAGTTGATTATTAGAACATAAAAACATTAGGCCATACTGGGTCAGATCAATGGTCCATCTAGCCCAGTATTATGTCTTCCTAAGTGTAATCTGTTGCATTTATCCCTAATTGAATTTCATCCTATTTAATTCAGACCATTTCTCCAGTTTGTCAATATCATTTTGAATTCTAACCCTGGCCTCCAAAGAGCTTACAACCCCTTCCAGCTTGATATCATCTGCAAATCTTATAAATGTACTCTGTATGTCATTATCCAAATCATTTATGAAGACATTGCACAGAACCAGACCCAGGACAGATCCCTGTGGGACCCCACTTGATATGCCCATCCAGCTCGATTGTAAACCATTGATAACTACACTTTCTGAGTATGGTATTCCAGGCAGTTGTGCATCCACCATATTGTAGATTCATCTCATCTATATTTCTCTAATTTGTTTATGGGAGGTTTCATGTGAGATAGTATCAAGAGCCTTACTAAAGTCAAGATATGGCATCTACTGCTTTCGTTCATCCATAAGACTTGTTACCCTGTGAAAGAAGGATATTAGGTTGGTTTGACATGATTTTTTCTTGACAAATCCATGTTGACTGTTACTTATCTTATCATCTTCTAAGTACTTGCCAACTGATTGTTTGATTATTTGTTCCACTATCTTTCTTGGTACCAAAGTTAAGCTGACTGGTCTGTAATTCCCCGGTTGTCCTTGTTCTCCTTTTAATAGTAAGGGACTAGATGTGCTTTTTCCAGTCCTCTGGGATCTCTCCCACCTTCCATGAGTTCTCAAAGATAATCACGAATGACTCAGATCTCTTCTGCCAGTTCCTTAAATATTCTAGGATGTATTTCATCAGGCCCTGCTGACTTGAAGACATCTAGATTGTTTAAGTAGTTCTTAATTTGTTTTTTTCCTGTTATAGCCTCAAATTCTACCCCATTTACACTGATATTTATGATGTTAATTGTCAAATAACTGCTAACTTTTTTGGTGAAAAAACAAACAAAAAAGACATTTATCAGTTTTACTGTTGCTGTGTTTTCTGTTAGTCTTTTCCTCCTTATATAGTAATGGGCCTACCCTGTCCCTGGTTTTCCTCTTGCTTCTGATGTATTTGTAAAATACTTTCTTGTTATTCTTTATGTCCCTAGCTAGTTTAATCTCATTTTGAGCCTTGATCTTTGCAATTTTGTCTCTACATGGTCATGGTGGTTTTTTTAAAATATTCATCCTGTGTAATTTGACCTAATTTCCACTTCTTTTATGACTCTTTTTTGAATTTCATGTCATTGAAGATGTCCAAGTTAAGCCAGGGTACCTTCTTACGATACTTCCTATCTTTCTTATGCATTGTCATAGTTTGCTCTTGTTCCCTTAATAATGTCTCTCATGGACCTGTGCTCCATGATCTACTTAATGCACCTCAAAAAGTGAGGACCCCTGCCTGAATAGTTGTTTGTGCTTAAGGCTGGTTCTGTATTGTTTCCTTGTGTCTGGTTTGCTTTTTGTCTGACAGTGTAATCTAGTATGCGGCTCCTTCTAGCAAGGCAGATGTCTTTTTAAAGTGAAGTGCCTGATGTTTCCGTGACCTAGAAGAGGCTGGGAGAAAATGCACTAATGAAAAACCGAGGGACTCCCAAAATGTCTGTACGTACTTTCTGTAAGAGAATAACCTGGGCCTGGTAATTGGCCACATATAATGTATGTAATTGTATTATATGTGGTAGGACAATAGTTATATAGTGATAGACAACCTGTGTAAAGCGTGTTAAGATCTGTGGATGAAAAGCACTATATAAAAGCTAGGTATTATTATTAATATTAGCTTTAGTCAGAAAATGCATTTAAAAAATAAGACTTCTTTAACAAGTTTCTGGAATTGGCTGAATATATCCTGGCCTTGCACTTTGAATACTGTACATCCTTGATGCCTCTTGTTTCTAAGTATTCATATTTTGTAGTTAGCCTGTTTTGCTCTTAGCCATCAAATTCTTTAGTCTCTTGTGCTTTGGTGGAATTTAACTCACCTGAATGCTTTGAGCAGCTTTGTGGGGGTGAGGACTTTCTGAGAGAATCTATTTTCACCAGGCTTATATCTGGTGTTTGTCATGACTTATTGTAGGAATTGTCTTATTTTTTGTCTTTTTCTGACTTTTTCTTCTTGGCAGATGAAACCAAGCCCTTGTGGCTAACATACTCTGTAGCTACTACTTCTCCTAATTAAAGCCTCACCTATGTTGTCAGAAACAGTTTGCCGAACTGTGCTAAAGCAGCTAAATTGTTTTAAACAGTTGGTCCAGCTAGCTTGGGTGGGGGTTCAGGTGTGATTTAACTAATTTAGATATAAGCTTCTCTCATGTGGAGGAGGAATGAATTGTTGTAAGGAGGGAGAGAGTAGGAGGAGTTGGGTGTTTGTTGTGTGGTGGCCAGAAGAATTCTGGGAATTTGTGGAGAGTCTAATTGTTGGACACTGATCCTAACTGCTGTTTGTATACTGATGTACATGTAACCAGAACTCATTTTGGAAACTGAAATAAATAATAAATACTCTGAACAGCATTCAGTCTGGCTATGTTCATCTTTGCTAGCCAAAACCATATTTAAACTGTTATTTGGAAATGCATCAAGGTTCAGTAAATTGTAGAGGGGCCTAAATCTAGATTCAAAGGCTTTAATCAGACACAGAATTTTTTGTGCTTTCTTTCACTGTAGCCCTGAGGAAAAAAAAATGTGCCTTTCTTTCTCTTCTCACTCAGTTGTCATTAGTGTACCTTTTCCCATCATTTTTTCCACACATTATTCCTCTAGTCCTCTCTCACTTATGCGTCTCCTTTCATAACAGGCAAGTTGCTTCCATCCATAATTGTCTACTGCAGACATGCACTTCTAGCTCTGAGCCCTCCATGTCCTGGAAGATTCAAATTATGCAGCAATCTGTAAAACTTTTTTTTTTCCGTTCAAGTTTTGAACGCATCGTAGTTTTGGTTCAGGCGACGTTAGTTGATTTGCCATCTACCATGTAATTTAAGTGTGTGGCCATGGTATGGTTGGATTTAATCTTCATATTAGAATAGTGCATCTGTCTGGAGTGAGAGGGGAAACTACAGAGAAAACCACAAAACATGCAGATGCACAATGGCCTGTTTGTATGTATGGTTAACATGTTTCATGGTATTTTCAAGTATAAAACCTAACTAATAATAATTCAGTTTATAAAGCATCCTCTGCCAAGGCTCTTGGGGCTTTGAGCTATAATTTAATTTTGTAAATGTATAAGAACATGATAAAAACATTAAAACCAATCTAATAATATACCACCCTCAGAAACAAAAACATCACATTTGTCATCTGCTCACTGTGCCAGCTCCCCATAGAATATTGCATCAGGCTCAAGATCTCAGTTTTTTTCAAGGTTATCAATGAGCTAGGCCTGCGATACTTAAAAGATGACCTAAAGCTCTGGGACAAGTAGTGTGGTTGACAACTGCTATCCTCTGGCATAATGGAGATGTGTAGTACAAGGGTAAAACTTGTGCAGGAGATTAAGCTTTCTTGGGGACTGGTCCAAAACGCTGAATCATTCCAGAACAACAGCCATCCCTTCCAAGTGCAAAGTGCCTTTGACTTTGCCTTTACTAATAGAAATGTGCAAAGCATAGTATTCAACTTTTTTTTCAACAATTTCCCCCCTGTGGATAGAAACGGAAGAACACCACGATAGTTGCATACTATTGGAAAGCATTCAGACACCTTGGTGATGGAACCTAAATAAAATAGAAGAAAAATCTTAGGTGTCATCTGATGTTTAACATCATTAGATGTTAAACCTGGCGGGGGGGGGGGGTGCTGAAAATGACTTCAAGGCAAAACAAGTTCCAGACCCTGAAAATCAAGTTGACCAGCTAAGACCTTTTTGAAAAAGTTACAAATGACTGAAAATGGGGCAATTAGAATGAAGTATGTTTAGCTCACAGGTGCCTTTCCGAGTACTCTGTTTTTTATAATCCAGTATCTGGGTCTAAAATACTTAGGGCTAAAATCTGATTGTATAATTTTTATCCGTTTCACATAAATGTGCACCCATCGTGACTCAGACCACTGATAATGTGGCATTAACCTTAACATCACCATTAACAAATTCTTTAAATATGGTAATAATATAATTGTTTTTGATGTGTTTTAATTCTACTGAAAATACTTCAGGGGAAAACTGATTTTTTTTATTATTATTTTCTGCCATGTTTCACCTTTGCTTCTAATGTGAAAGAGTATTGATAGGAGGAAAATTCCTTTACAAATATCTAAGGCGGCTCACTTACTAGATGTAAGAACAGGAGGAGAAGTTATCTTCTATAAAGCCATGAATATTAACACTTGATGCTGCTGCTTTACTGATAACCCATTTTTCATTGTACTATAATAGTTTGGGAAAATACTTCTCAGAAATAATTATTGGTTATTTAAGCATAATCAGAGAGTATTTAACATAGGGTATTTATTTTTCTTTAACACTTTGTTAGTACTGGTCTAGGTCTAGCACAATATTTCCTCTTCAAGTATGAGAAAGTTTAATATTTTGACTAGATATAATTCAAGGCGCTGCGGGTTTATTAAAAAAATGTATTTGCTATGAATTTCATAATAAGGAAACCTAAATCTTGTAACACCCAAGAAATAGTACTGTGCTTTGTGTGTGTTTACACATACCTTATGTTTATAGACTTTGGAAAAATTGTGCTTCTTACTTTATATGTTAGAGTATTATTGATTCATAT
This sequence comes from Dermochelys coriacea, assembly GCF_009764565.3. Taxonomy (NCBI): domain Eukaryota; kingdom Metazoa; phylum Chordata; order Testudines; family Dermochelyidae; genus Dermochelys; species Dermochelys coriacea. The sequence goes on along the minus strand of NC_050069.1, from coordinate 42,327,003 downwards.
TTTTGAAGCCTTAGGGTTGAATATAAGAAATTTGATTCTGAAAGATTAAATAGACAAGAAATCTATAAGTATAGACTTGAATGTGTAAGTTTGTGCTACAAGAAATGCAATATAACCCTAATTAACTGAAGGTCTGTTTAAGAGGTATTTTGGCTGACAAGCTCCTTTCCTGGGTTGCTCAGAAACTCTCCAGGAGCAGAGCTTCAAGATTCCCAGAGTTCCCGTTCTCTCCTTGGATCTTAACCCAAGATTGGGTGAAGATTACAAAACTTGCTGTCTGGTTTCTGATTATCTCAATTCCAATTATCCCCTAAGGTCTTGATAATTTATGCTTTACAGTATAGTGCTTCATCCTCTCAGAAGAATTCATTTCCAGTGCTGTCTAAAACTTTTTTAGTAGGCAATAATACCCTAAGCCTGCAGCAATCTGTAAGTCCCACTGTCATATTTTCAAGCTTCCTTCATGGGGGAAGCATGATCCAGTGTAAGGCACTGACCTGGGATTTGAGAGACTTGAGTTCAGTTCCCTTCTGTGACACAAACTGACTTTATAACCTTGGATGCATCCTTAGTCTCATAGAAGATTAGAGTTGGAAGAGATCTCAGGAGATCATCCAGTCCAACCCCCTGCTCAAATCAGGACCAACCCCAACTAAACCATCCCAGCCAGGGCTTTGTCAAGCCAGGCTTTAAAAACCTCTAAGGATGGAGATTCTACCACCTCCCTAGGTAACCCATTTCGGTGCTTCCCCAACCTCCTAGTGAAATAGTTTTTCCAAATATCTAACCTAGACCTCCCCAACTGCAACTTGAGACAATTGCTTCTTGTTCTGTCATCTGCCACCACTGAAAACAGCCTAGCTCCATCTTCTTTGTAACCCCCTTCAGGTAGTTGAAGGCTGCAATCAAATCCCACCTCACTCTTCTCTTCTGCAGACTAAATAAGCCCAGTTCCCTGAGCCTCTCCTCATAAGTCATATGTCTCAACCTCCAAATCATTTTTGTTGCCCTCCACTGGACTCTCTCCAAATTTGTCCACATCCTTTCTGTAATGGGGGGCCCAAAACTGGATGCAATACTCCAGAGGTGGCCTCAGCGCGCTGAACAGAGGGGAATCATCATTTCCCTTGATCTGCTGGCAATGCTCCTACAAATGCAGCCCAGTATGCCATTAGCCTTCCTGGCAACAAGGGCACACTGTTGACTCATATCCAGCTTCTCGTCCACTGTAATCCCCAGGTCCTTTTCTGCAGAACTACCGCTTAGCCAGTCGGTCCCCAGCCTGTAGCAGTGCATGGGATTCTTCCGGCCTAAGTGCAGGACTCTGCACTTGTCCTTGTTGAACCTCAGATTTCTTTTGGCCCAATCCTGCAATTTGTCTAGTTCACTCTGGACCCTATCCCTACCCTCCAGCATATCTACCTCTCCCCCAGCTTAGTGTCATCCACGAACTTGCTAAGGGTGCAATCCATCCCATCATCCAGATCATTAATGAAGACGTTGAACAAGACCGGCCTCAGGACCGACCCCTGGGGCACTCAGCTTGATACCGGCTGCCAACTAGACATTGAGCCGTTGATCATTACCCTTTGAGCCCGACAATCTAGCCAGCTTTCTATCCATCTTATAGTCCATTCATCCAATCCATACTTTTTTTAACTTGCTTTAGCTTTGCTAAAGTCAAGGTATATTACGTACATCACTTTCCCCATGTCCACAGACCCAGTTATCTCATCATAGAAGGCAATCAGGTTGGTCAGGCATGACTTGCCCTTGGTGAATCCATGTTGACTGTTCCTGATCACCTTCTTCTCCTCCAAGTGCTTCAAAATGAATTCCTTGAGGACCTGCTCCATGATTTTTCTGGGAACTGAGGTGAGGCTGTCCACTCTGTAGTTCCCCAGATTCTCCTTCTTCCCTTTTTTTAAAGATGGGCACTATATTTGCTTTTTTCCAATTGTGCAGGACCTCCCCTGATCACCACGAGATTTTAAAGATAATGGACAATGGCTCTATCACATCAGCCAACTCCCTCAGCACCCTTGGATGCATTGCATCTGGCCCCAAGGACTTGTACATGTCCAGCTTTTCTAAATAGTCTTTAACCTATTCTTTCACCACTGAGGGCTGCTCACCTCGTCCCCATACTGTGCTGCCCAATGCAGCAGTCTGGGAGCTGACTATGTCTGTGAAGACCGAGGCAAAAAAAAGCATTGAGTACTTCAGCTTTTTCCACATCATCTGTCACTAGGTTGCCTCACCCATTCAGTAAGGGTCCCACACTTTCCCTGACCACCTTCTTGTTGCTAACATACCTGTAGATACCCTTCACATCCTTTGCTAGCTGCAACTCCAGTTGTGCTTTGGCCTTTCTGATTACACCCCTGCACGATTGAGCAATATCTTAATACTCCTCCCTAGTCGTCTGGTCAAGTTTCCACTTCTTGTAAGCTTCCTTTTTGTGTTTAAGCTCACCGAAGATTTCTCCGTTAAGCCAAGCTGGTTGCCTGCCATATTTGCTATTCTTTCTGCACATCGGGATGGTTTGTTCCTGTGCCCTCAATAAGGCTTCTTTAACATAGAGTTAGCTCTCCTGGACTCCTTTCCCCCCTCATATTAGCCTCCTAGGGGATCCTGCCCATCAGTTCCCTGAGGGAGTCAAAGTCTGCTTTTCTGAAATTCAGGGTCCGTATTCTGCTGCTCTCCTTTCTTCCTTTTGTCAGGATTCTGAACTCTACCATCTCATGGTCACTGCTGCCCAGGTTGCCACCCACTTGTACTTCCTCTATCAATTCTTCCCTGTTTGTGAGCAGTAGATCAAAAGGAGCATGGCCCCTAGTTGGTTTCTCCAGCACTTACAGCAGGAAGTTTTCCCCAATGCTCTCCAAAAAGTTCCTAGATTGTCTGTGCACTGCTTTATTGCTCTTCCAGCAGATGAATGATTGAAGTCCCCCCATGAGATCAGGGCCTGTGATCTGGAACTTCTGTTAGGTGTCCGAAGAAAGCCTTGTCTACCTCATCCTCCCGGTCTGGTAGTCTATAGCACATGCCCATCATGACATCACCTTTGTTGTTCTCGCCTCTACACTTAACCCAAAGACCCTCAGGCTTTTCTCCAGTTTCATACTGCAGCTCTGAGCAACCATACTGCTGTCTTACATACAGTGCATCTCCATCTTTTCTCCCCGTCCTGTCCTTCCTGAACAGTTTATACCCATCCATGACAGTGCTCCAGTCATGTGAGTTACTCCACCAAGTCTCTGTTATTCCAATCACATCATAATTCCTTGACTGTGCCAGAACTTCCAATGCTTGTTTCCCAGGCTTCTTGCGTTCATGTACAGGCACCTAAGATAACTAGCTGATTGCCCTGTTTTCTCAGTATGAATCAGGAGGCCTCCCTTGTTGCACCCTCCTCCTAGTGTTTCCTCCCAGTATCCCATTTCCTCACTTACCTCAGGGCTTAGGTCTCCATCTCCCAGCAAACCTAGTTGAAAGCCCTCCTCACTAGGTGAGCAAGCCTGCCTCTGAAGATGCTCTTCTCTCTCTAATAACCTATTTCTGTGTTAAATTGTGAAAACTGTAGGTACAAATATTAATATTGCTTCAATAACAGCCCATGAGAACACAGCCTGGGGGTGAAATTAAATCCATTTTACCACAGAGCACAACATGAAATGAAGGACAAATGGAAGAGGAATGGCAATTTAAGTCTTCTACAAAAATCTTCATTTAAGAAAACTCAATCTGTGTTGGACCCAGCTGTCCTGGCAGAATAAATCTCTGTATTAAAATAACACTGTTTTTTGGAGGCTGTTGAGGATGGAGGTAATGGCACTCGATATCACTAACATAGGTGCTATCAGGATGTTTAAACTGATCAACAGCCAACATTTAAAAATTGACTGAAGTTAATATTGCATCTTGTGATGGGGCACTCTACTCACCGCTGGAGGGTGCCGCCTCCTGGCAGTTCTGGGGATTAACTCTGCCGGCCAACACCCCTTCCTGCAGTTACCCTCTGCCACATTCCATCTTTCACCATCTGTGGCTCCTCTGTGACTCCAGGAGCCACTGCCTCCTCTTCACAATTCAGCCCCCCCAGCCAGGTCACTCAGCCTGTTCCTCCCTTCCAGGGTATCAACATTTTCCAGCATGAGTTGTCTCAGGCAGTCCACTCTCCACTGCTTGGTCTATGCCAATTTCCCAGTGGCTGGTAGGGGAACCCAGGCCTGCCCTCTCTTCCAGGTTCCAACTTAGAGGTCGTCTCATCAGCAGCCAAGGTCTGCACTATCCTATTCCTTGCTTCTTTCCACTTGTCTGGATTTGCCAGCCTAAACTTCCTCCTCCCAGGGAGCAACTGTAGACTACCCTCTGTTATCCCAAACACACCTCCCTTCTCCCACACAGTGACTGCAGACTACTTCCCTGAAACCCCCTTCTGTTGCCAGCTTCCTGGCTTTATATACCAGGCCCAGCTCCTCCCCCCAAGCTGTTGCATAATCACAGGTTTCAGAGTAGCAGCCGTGTTAGTCTGTATTCGCAAAAAGAAAAGGAGTACTTGTGGCACCTTAGAGACTAACAAATTTATTAGAGCATAAGCTTTCGTGAGCTACAGCTCACTTCATCTAATGGCTTTCTTTAACTGACAACAACATTTAGTGTGGAACTAAAAAAAAATTGTGGATTATTAATTCTGAAATCAATGTCCTCATTACAAAGGGGCTCCCATTTAAAATATTTTATCATATAAGATAACTTTGACACATATTGGCCTCTATTCAGTTACCCAAAACCATATATCATAGGATAACTGGACTTTTATTTAAAGTGGAATACCACTAACGGCAACTGTAAAATCTTTAGTGAGCGGTAGCTCACGAAAGCTTATGCTCTAATAAATTTGTTAGTCTCTAAGGTGCCACAAGTACTCCTTTTCCCCCCAAGCTGGACTTTATTAGCCTGCCTGGCTTTCCTCCAGGTGCAGTCTATAGGGTAATTGGTCTAATTTGCCCCTTCAGGCCTTGTGTGATGTGGACGGGGAAAGAAATTAAGTAATAACTAATTTATGGTATTCATTGCTGCAGCAGCATTAAGTAAAAAGAAAAAAAATTATGCTGGGAGATGAGGTGACTCCAGGGATTCATCATGGGATTTAGAACCTTCCAACTGAAGGTCAGCAGTTCAAATCCCACCTAGAATGGCAGTAGATAGAAGTGATCACTATTTGATAATTGTTTGATGGCCTAGGAAAATAAGTTGTCCACATCACTCAAACCTTCACACTTGGTACTAACTGACACCTTTGGTTGGTCTGTCTGTCTAGATCCTTACCTTGATGTCTTTATCACAGTATTTAAGCAGAGAGGCCCAAGACTGAATAAACATGGAGAGTGAACCATCATCTCATATTTAAAGGGGATCTTTCCAAGTCAGGGTTGCTGAAGTATGTTGATGGAATAGTGTGGGAAACCCTGTCTGTGTTACTTGCTAGTGCTGCCCCTAATATGCCTCTCGAGACAGAGGCCTTTAGTTCCCAGGGCTGTGGATAGTCACTAAAAATAATGTACCTAGTTCTCTGGTGGTGTAAATCGGTGCAGCTCCCTTATGTGCAATTTACAACAGCAGGGAATTTAGATCTACATTTTTTTAGCACTTTTATATACATTCTGCATTTTCAAACATTAATTTTTCTTCAAAGTATCCCTCTATGTTAAGAAATTATTATCCCACTTTTACAGAAGAGGCAATGGAGGCAGCATAATTAAGAATCTCACCCAAGGCCCCCCACATGAGAAACACCTGGCTGCCAAGCCCATGTTCAATCCACTAGACATTTCATAAGTACTGTAGTCATTTATAGAAATATTATATAAAGAAAACTACTGGGGAAGAAAGAATATTCACCTTTTGTGGATTTCTAGCTGAAAATTTCATTATGTTGAGACCCTAAAAGTGTGGTTTAGTAAGTAGATAAAAATGTGATTGAGACTGTCTTGTATTTTTCCCTAAACAGAAAACGGCAGCATTTAATGGGCTTTCACATTTATTTATAAAACAAAAATTCCAAATGCTTCCTAAACTTTGTTGTTTTGAACTGAATTTTAAGACACTTAATTCTGCACCACAATATAGACTACTCTAAATAGAACAAGGAGCCTCTGTTCGCTTCAGTATTGGATTACACAGTAAAAATATTCCAGAGAGACAGCTGCAATTGTACCTTAAGTGCCTGATCTCATAGGGAGGCACCTGGCACCTTCCAGAATTGGTCCCTAATTTCTGTACTACTTAATGGCTTTCTTTAACTGACAACAACATTTAGTGTGGAACTAAAAAAAAATTGTGGATTATTAATTCTGAAATCAATGTCCTCATTACAAAGGGGCTCCCATTTAAAATATTTTATCATATAAGATAACTTTGACACATATTGGCCTCTATTCAGTTACCCAAAACCATATATCATAGGATAACTGGACTTTTATTTAAAGTGGAATACCACTAACGGCAACTGTAAAATCTTTAGTACAAGACTGCACAGGGGCTAAGTTATTTAGTAATTGCTAAGCTTTCTGACAAACTGCTATGCCTTTAGTATTACTGTGTAGGTCCTGATTCTACTGGAAACAGAAAATGTAAGCTTGATTCTTACGCTTCTGAAATGGCCAGTGATTTTCTGTTACTGGTCATGTCTGACTTAGAAATAGATGAAATTGGGATGCTTCCATTATTATTATTTTCATTCTAGTACTGCCCACAATGAGCTAGGCACCCTGCAAAAACAGATGTGAAGACACAGTCCCTGCTGTGAAGAGCTTACAGTGTAAGGTTGTCCCTTGGCCCACGTCGCTTTCTGCAGCCCCCATTGGCCAGTGGGAGCCGCGATCGGCCAAATCTGCAAACACGGCAGGTAAACAAACCGGCCCGGCACTTCAGGGGCTTTCCCTGAACAAGCGGTGGACCAGAGTTGAGAACCACTGATAAAAAGGAACAAGGGTGGGGGGAAGTCAATATAACTAATTTTAAAAAATAATACATATCAGTGATCCCCCATAGCCAGCAGTAACCGAGAAAGCTGATCTTAGCTAGCAGCTCTGTGAGAGGACCTTAGTAGGTGGTGTGAGGCTGTGACAGGGTGCTGAGTGAGAAGCACTTAATCAGCCCCTGCCACTCCAACCCCAATCTAGGGGAATGGATTGGGGCTGGTTGGATAGCCTCGTGTCTGCCTGGTAACGGGCAGCACGTGCCAGCCTCATTATCCAGGGCTATAAAGGCTGGGAGGAAGCTAGGGGAAAGGGGGGTGGGGGGAGAGAAACGCTAGGCACAGAGGGAGATGGGAGCCTTCTGGTCGGTTGCTGGCCAGCCCTGCACTTGGCACAGTTGGCTGCAAAACCTGTACATAGGTGGAAAGTGGTGGTGGGAAAACAACTGTAAATAAAGAACACTGGTGTTGCGTCAAGCTGAGGCGTTCCTGACTGATTGGAGAAGGCAACAGGGTCCAAAACCAGAGCAGCTCAGCATGCGCCTTCCTACAGGGAGAAAGCAAGGTGAGGAAAAGAGGTTGTAGTAGTCAAAGAGGAGATGATGAGGCCTGGATGAGAACTTTAGCAACACAGATAATGAGATCTTCACTGTAATGTATATGTAATGTAAAAGATCTGCCATCAGAATTATTTTGGGGAAGTTCTATGACCTGTGGTATATGGAAGGACAGACAAGATTATCACAATGGTCCTTTCTGGCCTTAGAGTCTATTAATCTATGAAAAACATGGTAAGAATTTGGCTACAGCAGCGATTTGTGGAGCAAGAGAGAACAAAGTGAGATGGCTCCCAGTTAGGAAGGATGCTAGTGTTGTCAATAGTGTCAGGGAAGGGGGAAATGGCAGGGCTTGGGAGGAAACACAAGGAGCTTCATCTCTGAAGTGTTAAGTTTAAGTTGACTGTGAGATATTTAAGAGCTTTATAGATGCAGGGTTTTTAGGGAGGGAGCTCAAAAATGATGAGTTAGACTAGTGAGTTGTCAGCATAAAGCTGTTGGTTCAGCTTCTCAGAACTATTTAACAGAGTTTAATGAGATACTGTATCTCATAATGCTCCAGGTCACTGATACCTGGGTCCAGCTAAGCTGCACCTGGGGAATTGCCACCACCAGCTCATGCTCCCCTGATCCATTAGTTTGGTCTTTCGTGTAGATTAGAACAGCAGTTCTCAATCGGGGATCCGCAAGCCCTTTCACAGGGTCTGCAGAGCCCCGCAGCTGAAACCCAGTCCCCCAAGTGGGGCTGAAGGGGGGAAGTGGGGCCTGCCAAGCTCCCCTCTCCCCGCAATCCCCCTCCTCCCCGCTGCAGCCAGGAGCGATGTGGGGCTGAAACTTCGAGCGTTGGTTGGGGAGTGCCCCCCAAACTGCAGTGCCTTACCGAGTGGGGCAGTCCTGGGGGAAGCTCCACCCCCACCTCCTCCTCTCCCCCGCATCCCTCAGGCCCCGCCCTCTGGCCAGGTCCTTGGCAGAAAGCCAGAGCCAGGCAGTGTGAGGATGCTGCTCTTCTAGCTGGTGGTGCCGTGGAATGGGAAGCCATGGCATTCCCCCATCTGCTGTTGGTGCCCGGGGTTGCAGCTGCTCCGCAGCTCCCAGCCCCCACTTTGAGTGTTCACGCAGCCAGTCAGAGCTGCCCAGGCAGCTCTGAGCCCAGCAGAGCCCTTGGGGAGTAGCCAACGGCACACAGCCGCAGACAGGTGGTGGCCTGCTGAGGTGAGTCAGGGATGGAGGTGGCGCTCCCTCCATGGACCCCACTTTGCAGAGCTGGCCAGAGCCCTGCTGACCCTTGCCCCTTGCTATCCACAAAGCATAAACAGTATGGTCAGAGGCATTGCAAGGGATGCTACCTTGTCACGGTGCCTTCTCCCTGGTCTGGAGGGACCATGTCTGTGAATGTAAGATTAGCTTATTCTCCACGGCCATTAAATCTATTGCCGCTCTTCTTAGGCTGCCTATGTGGGTGACGAGTGTGATATAAACATCTGTCTACTAGGCATTAGACTTGCGACCACACACAGTAGCCAAACATCCATAATCAGCTGGTAGTCACCACAAACCTGGAGCAAATTCACATCAGTGACTTGTGTGACTGAAGGAGAGAAAGGTAACATAAATATCCCTAGAGGAAATTTTTTTTTAGAATTTTGGGGATTAACAGAGAAATTATTGACCCAGACACTCGTGTTACCCTTAACTAGAGCTGATCAAAACAGGAATCCTGGTAACCTTTAGTTAAAACCGAAGTGGTAGTTGCGCTTTTTTGCAAATTAGTGCAGGGATAACTGTTGCCTCTACATAGGGGCATTTGCAGAGTCTCTGTGTCAAGACAGCTGGACAACTGTCCATCTCTGGATCAGGGGCAGGGAACAGACTCTGGCTGGAGCAGAAGCAGTCTATCACAACTACCAGGCAGCTGGGCGTATCCCCAACAAGGTAGCAACATTGAGCAAACTGGATTGGGGCTGCTTTTTTTTGGAGCCCTGTATATGTACCTGGGGGAGGGGGGTGTCACATAGTTACACCCTTGTTTGTGGATTGGTTGAACCTTTGGGACTCATGGGTAACTACATTAAATGACTCATCAGAACACTCCAGCTCAGAACACTCATCACACTCTGCTTGTGCTAATCCTTAAATTGGGAGCATGAGTAATATGTGGCTACTGGCATCTCTGAATGAAAGAAAGTGTCTCACTTCCGGGATATTTCCTCTATTAGTTGTTTACTACTAAGATGTTATTATTCATACTATTCCCAGACAAGGTGTATTTAAAATGAAGTTAACTGTGTAATCGTCATGCCTTTTGGAAAAATTATCTTTAAAACAGTGTTGAGGTCATAGAGTTTAAGCCCAGTGGGGACCACCAGATCATCTAGTCTGACCTCCTGTATATCACAGGTCACCCACACTACCTAATCTTTCTGCAACATGAAAGCTCTAGGAAATATTGAGTTAGGCAACTATAAAACTTTAAACTATGTTAAGCATATGGAAATGGTGACGTTTAAAATCCAGCATTTAATGGGAAAATGGTAATAATTTTAAGTAGAAATTACATCTAGTCTCTGTCTTGTTATCTTTACTTAGGCTTGAAAGGATTAGATTTTTATCAGTAAGTGTCATTAAAAATCAATTTCACCATATACCAACAGAAAAAATATATTTCTGTCGATGATAATCAAAATTTACAGTTAGGCAAAGTAAGAAAAATCTGCTTCAGAACTTAGAGTTTGATCTAAGGATACTTACTTTGTATATTGTAATACATGATGTTGACCATTTGTGTTTTGATGGTGAAAGCTTAACACCTAGTGTCACTAAATAATTATTTTCTGATCCCCACCCATTGTCTGACCCCCTCCATAATTTCCCACAGCAATGAAAATTTAAATTGATTAAAAAATTTAAAATGCTTAAAAACAAACAAAATATCTGTCAATATTATATTTTTAAAAAATCAAATTCTGCCAACCCTATCTTTACTGCATGTCCCTTATCAGCTAACAGCTTCTAATTAGACAAATTTAGATTAATTTTCTCCCAGACCTTCCCATTTGTCACAAATGGTATCAGCTCAGTGTTTCTGAGATCCTATTTTAATGGGGTTAAGAAGAGGTTTAGTTACAATATTTTATGGGAAAAGTATACTTTCAGGTAGTGCCGGACTTCAAATCACTTCATGTTTTGTAAACTTCAACATATAAAATGTTTTATATATGTTGTGATACAGAGATGCTTTGAAAGTTAGTCAGCTTCTTAGCAGTAATGGGTTTTGATTCTTGTGCAACCGAGTGTGTCATTTCTGTTTCATGCACAGAAATGTCATTTAATCAGGAGCCTGGAAGCTGAGATTAATTACAGTGGATATTAAATAGAATAGACAGGGGTTTTTTTTATTTTAAGCATTTTTTTCTTTCTGAACATTACCATATCTGTAGGACTGCAAATTGGTTAGGACAGCTAGGCTGATTGTTTGAAAGCCATTCTGAATGCTTGTGAAATTTAATAAAAGGGGCTATAGAGTGAAGTCATATTATTTGGAGACCAAAGCAGAAAACTGAATTTGAAGGAAATATGTTTTAGATACAAATAAAACCAATTAAAAATGTTAATGTTCTCGGTTTACAGTTAGGGCATGTCTTCATTAGACTTTTTTACTTGAGTAAACTGCTAATTAATTCAAGCTAGTTAACACCTTGTAAATCATAGTGTGGACACTCACCAAACATTTCTTCCAAGCGACAAACATTTGTGATTTACTCTAGGCTGACCCCCAGGGTAAATCACAAATGTTTGAAGCCTGTAACAAACAAGTGGAGAATATCCAGGATGAATGCATCCGATGAAGTGAGCTGTAGCTCACGAAAGCTTATGCTCAAATAAATTTGTTAGTCTCTAAGGTGCCACAAGTACTCCTTTTCTTTTTGCGAATACAGACTAATACAGCTGCTACTCTGAAACCTTTATAAAAGAGTTATTTACCTTGAGTTAATTGGCAATTGATTAACTCAAGGTTAAAAAACAAAACTAAAAACTAAACCCACACCCTTTATGGGCTGAATTTATCCACTGAAGTCAATGGAATTACATTGTGGATGAATAAACCAGGTTTTAAACATGTCTAGACAAGGCCTTTCTCTAGTAGTAGCTTATTACATTACTCTGCACAAGGTAAGGCAGTGGAGAAATGGGTTCATGTATGTTTTGACAAATATGTTGTGTTATGGTAATCTAGTGATATATATAATGCTGTCCACTAAGCAACATACTGTTATCAGCTGCGTGAAACCTTGCTATGGGTTGAATTAAAAACTCATTCAAACTGAAGTGTGAACAAGTCCTCCATTTAAGATAGTTGTAAGAGACAGTTAAAGGGGCACACCTAAACAAATGCTAATTGAGTCTGCCCAGAAACTAGCACCATGCTGAGAGAGGGAAGGGTTCGACTGGGTATTGTTATTAGGTGTGTGTGGAAGGATGGGGATGGGGGAGTGGAAAAACACATAAAAAGCTCAGAAAAGGACAGAGAGAAGAGGAGGCAAGAAAGGGTTAGAGGTTTACAAGGCCCAGTGTGACAAAGCCCTGGCTGGGATGATTTAGTTGGAGCTGGTTCTGCTTTGAGCAGGGGGTTGGACTAGATGACCTCCTGAGGTCTCTTCCAACCCTAATCTTCTATGATTTTATGAAAGCCAAGCAGCAGCTTGCAAACACAGTGTGACCCTGGAAAAAGCTAGAAAATGAGAATGAGCTTTTGGGCCTTCGGTTGGCAAAAGAGGCTTGGGGACTATAAGCTAAGAAACTACTCCTCTTAGGTTCTTGATTCCCTCTGTGTTCAGGGACACTGGACTCTGTACATTCTTTGTAAATAAAACTGCATCGAAGAAATACTTGTCTACCACAAATTTCTGTTCTCACTGGAATATCCCCAAGGCCCTGAATTTTGACCAGCCACTTGGGTCAAAAAGGGACAACAATACTAGTCATAAAATTCCTCTTGCACCTTAAGATGTTTAAAATTAATTTAATCTTCTCCAAACTTTGCTAAGAACTACTGATAGTAATGGTGTAGAATGCTGCTTGCTTTCAAAAGCAAATGTGCTGTCTGTTTGAATGGTCACAATCATTATGTAGCATTTCCTGAAACAGTCTGCTAATAGCGGATTTTTTTCTTTCATCCACCAATGTCTCTGCTGTTCTTGGAACAGTTAGATTGGATTCATGAAAGGAAGAACATGCCTGACAAATTCTCTTCAAGTCTTTCAAGCACATTATCAGGCTGGAGAAGAATGAAAGAAAAGACCTAATTTATCTGGATTTCAGGAAGACCTTTGATGGAACAGACAACTGACTGATTTACAAAATGTCATTGCGTTATACACATAAGGAACTATTGTAATAGAGTTAAAAAACTGGTCTGGAGATGAGGAAGGTAGGGTACTGTGAAAGGAAGTTGTTTTGTATGGATTGAGGAGGGTTGCCGCAATGGGGTAGACCACCTTTAGTTTTGTTTTTTGGGCAGGGTAAAAGTCTGTGCATAAAAAGACGACAGTGTAAATTAACCCAAAATAAGTAGAGGCCATATTTTATATTACAGCCAATAGATTAGGAAATAATTTGAGAGAGAGATGATCATGTCTACATACTATTTTTCAATACATCACTCCAGCGTTTCCCAGACAATATTTAAAGCTACTAATATTATAAATGATATATTCTAAAGAGTGTCTGAGAGCAATGTCACATTTGTACTCCATGTATATGAAGATTTTGTACTAATTAGAGGACTTCGTTGACTCTGGTGGGCCTAAATGTATCAGTTTTTTGTTGGTAATGCATATAACATTTTGTCCCTGCTCTTTTGGTATTTCTCATAAACTTGCAGATTACTAAAACAAAGAGAATCCTTGGAGTTTTATAAATTGCAGAAATTTGCCTGCTCACAGTGGTCATAGTGGCAGAGTGGACAAATTACCCAGGACACAAGACACTCTTCTTGTTCTGTGTTTGTACAACACCTAGCAAAATAGGATTCTGGTCCATTAATAGGACTCCTAGGTACTACAGCACAAATAAATAATGACGCACACGCTTTATGCATGTATGTGCTTAAACACACAGACCTCAATTTGTAAGTGGATTCCTCCATCTGAGGAGTTGTTTTAACAATATTTAAGTCCTAGCTATGGAATACAGTAGTATCATGTTTGGTTGTATTTGTGGAAGGGGGAAGGACTTCTGAAATGGGGGTAAAGAAATTTTTAAGTACTTTTTGGATTGGATTGAATCTAGTGATCTGAATTTTCAGATGACCTCAAGCTGCCTTCAAAAATTGGACCTGCATATTTTGCATACAAGAAAACTGCATTCGGTGTGCCAATATGGAAGTTACTTTGCAAATTTTCTGATTTCTTGTGGAAGATTCCTGTGGGGAAAAATATGGTAATATAATTAAAGACCTTATTTTAATGTGTATACAACAAGGGGACCAACAATTAAGGTTGCACAAGCAACCTTAATTCTGGTACTTCCTAAGTTATGAGTGATTGAATTAGCAACTAAAACATTCTTCTAATGTAGCTTTTGGTATCTAATTTCTTAGTTTTTTTTTAAAAAGCAAACTGAAAAAACTACAGATTTCATCCATTGACTCCAAGATGATACATCAGCATGATTAGAACCTTTTATATTCACAGCACAGACCTCTGCCTCTTAAGATATGAGAGTCACTGACAGCAATAGTTGAGTGAGTGTATTGATCAGCCACTGAAGGGGGGGAGATATAGTTATGAAACCTGCTAGCACAGTCTATTTGCTGACAGCAGAGGCATGCAGAGACTTGGGACTCCTGAGTTCTATTCCAGGTTCTGAGAGGAGTAACCTCTAATGGTTACAGACCAATGTTCCCTCTAATTTTTTCCATCCATGTGCAGAATGAATTTTATTACGTGCACCAATATCAAGCTAATGTATGGATGTGTGCCACCAGTAGAAACAAAAAACTTAGATATAATATATTATTTATTTTTAAAAAGTTGTCATAGGGATAATTACTCCAGCCAGGACAAGTTAGGCATTTTAGAACTTAAAACTCAAAGAATTAAATTTAAGCTTAAGAGAGAAATAACAATTATGAAATGCATAGACCAGTCAAAAAACTAAAATAACACACTTTGAAAGAATAAAATTACAGAGACTATATGGGTGCATTGCAGGAAGTATCAAGAAGTAGCAACAACAATAACATGCAAGTATGTGTTGGGAGGCGAGTGTGAGAAAGAGACAGTGTGTTGTGTGTGAGAGGGAGAGAGACAATGTGGTGTGTGAGAGATAGGGGCAGAGAAAGAGATGTGTTGTCCCTTTAAGTATGCTGCCCTATTAAGTAGTTTGGAACTCACCAGGCTGAAGCCTGCTTGTTCAGACAAGCAGCAACCGCCAGCAAGCTCTCTCCATCCCACTCCTGAGCCCTGTCATGTCCCCCTCCCCTGCTATGCGGAAATAGGGTACAAGGGCACAGGGTTGGCGTGGGGGAGGGCACTCTGACATCAGCATTCCCCTCCCACTCCGCTCTGCACAGCAAGCAGGAGGCTCCCAGGAGCAGCTGGCCAGGATCGGCAGGCAGCGATCGATCCAGCAGGGGTCAATTTATCACGTCTAGTCTAGACGCGATAAATTGACCTCCGAGTGCTCTCCCATCGACTCCTGTACCCCACCGCCGTGAGAGACGCAGGCGGAGTCGACGGGGGAACGGCAGCAGTTGATTCACTGCGGTGAAGACACCACGGTAAATCGATCTAAGAACGTCTACTTCAGCTACGTTATTTACGTAACTGAAGTTGCGTAACTTAGATAGATTTCCCTCCGCCACCCTCCCCCCAGTGTAGACCAGGGCTCAGTTACAGACCTGTCTGCCCATGACCTTCCTGCCCCACCTCCACCTTTGGCTTCTCATCCCAGCCACCCATACGTGCTCTCTCCTTATTTGGTCAACCCACTGCATTTCAGTCAGGGTGTCACGCCAGCCATTGCAAGGAAAGTCCTGCAGCCGCATACTGGAGCATGCTCAGTGCAGACAGAATGTTTGGAGAATTTAGCTTTCCAACTCTAACAAGTCTCTACTGAACATGTGTCAGCTGAAGTTTTCATGGGGCAGCAAAAGGCACATCCCTGATATCAAGCCACTCTCCCTCCCCTGCCTAATTTCAAGCCTGTATTCCAAAGCACGGAGGCTCTAGAGCTTTTTAATGAAACTGTAAGAATATTTCAATATGGGCAAAACAATATATTTTCCCCTCGACTCATTCTAAGAAACTGCTGAGCACTTTTAGCTGAAATTAAAAAAAAAAAAAAGCAGCCTGAAACAGACACAAGGCATGGAAAATTTCAGGCCAAGTGATTGAGCAACCTTAACTTTAGGCATAGTTACCCACTTTGCCTAAACGAATGACTCCAGAGTCTCTTCACCACAACTATTGGAGACACCTTGCTCAAAAAGGAAAGATTTGAGACAAGATGGTAATTGGGAAGAGGATCAGTGTCAAGAGAGGGTTTCTTGAGAAGAGTCTGAAAATGGCACACGTAATGGAAGCTTTTACCTTATCTTCCTACTGGAGATGTTGACATTTTGCTTGCAAACAATTTTTGCATAATGACTCGAGTAGATCTGAGCAAATATGGCATGGAGAATTGTTTTGTAGTGTCATAAGGCACTAAGACATGGAAAAGGAGCATGCTCTGATGGATGTATACCTAGATAGCAATTCTGCCTAGTTTTCATATTAAGTGCAGCCTGATTTATAGGAATTCCGTATATGACTGATAGGCATCTGGTATCAGTCAACAATGTTGGCCTACAAGAAAATAGAATAACATTTCCTGTGTTTCATTTCTCTTTCCCTGCTGCCCTTTATAAGGATTCTGTGGTAGAAAGACAGTTCCTTCATGGTGAAACTGCAGAAAAGCCAAAGCTCAGACTGTCATGTTGCATGAAAATCTATCTAATCCTAAAAATATTTTTATAGAATTGGCACATGTAGTCCAGTGCTATTTTACACTGATGTTTGTGGTTTCTCTATTAGTGAAACTGAATAGATTACTTATATCATTGTATCATGCTTATGTTCTATCTGCACCAGCAGACAGTTATATATGGAAATTTGGTGCAAATTTAGTGCAAATTTAAAAAATCTTTATATGTATGTGCATATACAGAGTATGTAGCACATGTGTGGAGGTGACAGCTATGTGACAAATTGGAAAGCTATGTGACAAATTCATTTATCATACATCCTTGATAGCCTGAACTACCTTAGTCCACAAATGCATCCACAGACCCCAAGCCACTTCAAATGACTGCCATATTATTTTAAAAGGGAACTCCCTGCAGCAATGTTTCCATCTATAACCTTTACCCATATGTCTGGATGGGCATATATCAGGATGGGCATAGTGTTTTTGTGAGAGTCTTGGGGGTTGTTTGGTTGGAGTAGCTCTCAGTGGAGGTTGGCTGGTAGCTTGTGTTGCTATACATTTTTTGTAACTTATGTCAAAAGTGCCTAGAGCTTTGGTCACCTTTTACAATATATTTTACAAATCAAAATAAATGTGTGTGCATGTGTATAACCATTGAACAGTGCAGAGATAATTCCTAGAGGGACTCTCTATAACAGTGGTTACTATAGAAGTAGTTGGTTAAAAGTCAGTTGGTATACTGTAAAATTTCTTAGAAGTACACTGATTGCATTTACTTAATTATTCTTGGCATTAATATAAGTAAAAGTTCATCCGTAAAATACTCTGACTTTCTCAATCCACTTGAACCTTAGCCTGTTTTGGCGTAATGTTCTGAAGCTGGGAGAGATGCTTTGTGATTCGATTCTGTAATCCAAAAGGGATTACACCATTGTCTCATTCAAAGTTTCCTGCTGTTGCAATATATGTTATTTCACAGGAATGAGAAGTAATTCCCTATCAGACTGTTGTGTAGAGATTGTTGCCAGGGAACATCATCCTGTGTTAGTGAGGCGTTCTTCCACTGCTGAAGTTAAGGCATTACATCTATTATAAACTCAGTTTTCAATATGTTTTTAAACTTTAAACTCAGTTCACTTCAGCCAGAAGTTATATTTCCCAGGAGTGAATATTTGTCTTTCCAAAACCAATTGTTGGTTAAAATGCTATGGCCATGTTAAAGTTGTGGCACAGACAATTTTTGACATTCTAGACAGTTAACATCTCCTTCAGAGCCCTTACATCTCTTCTCTAAAATCTTCTTAGTTTGCAGATCACTGATCCAGTGGACAGTAATGAACTAATGCCAATCTAGCTGCAGTATTAGTTCATAAAGTCTGCATATCAGAGACCCTCTTGACACTTTTTTTGATGGTCATTGTCACCACATGTACTGCATACCCTATCTCTAAATATGTTGGTGGATACCTTTTTCAGTTGAAATGTTTGAAAGCAATTGTCTCCTGCTCAAAGCAGTTACTCAGGCTTTGTGTAGGGTAGATTTCATCTGCAGTGTGTAGCCAACCTAAGATATTCACAGCTATAGTATATTAGAATTAAATACTTTAGTTATGAGGATCATAAAGAACTGGATAATATTGACAAATATTTACTTATAATAATTTAAGTGTCTTCCTAAAACTCTAAACTCATATATTATTTATTTTAAAATTTCCATCTGACTAGTGTAATTATGAAACTACATGGTGTTGGAGGTTGGCATGGTGGTCGGGGTAGATGGGTGGTGGTGTTTTACATTGTGATAGCATGTAGGGAGAGGCTCCAATCATAGACCATGGCCTCACTGTGCTTAGCATTGCACAAACATGTTATAAAATGACTGTGTCTGCCTGGGAACCCTACAATCTAAGTACATATTTACTAGTTATACATCCTAAAATAAGGTTAATCATGGTTTTCATGCTTAAGAGTTTAAACTCATCACTAAAGATTACTAGGCATGCAGTGAGGGCTAAACCTTTCACTCAGTTAGTTATTAGTCACTAGCAGATATAGGACACCAGACTTGATTAAACCAATGGTCTGAGCCAGTATGGCAAGTACTATGGTCCTCCATTTATGCTTGTTTTAAACTAAAAAGCAGAACTCTGAAAATCTTTAGACAACATGGGGCATATCTACTCCATTGCTTGTACCACAATAGGTAGAAGCACCTTGTATGACTTATCTAGTTTGATATTTTCATATAAATGTCCTTTTCTGATTGCATGTTTAGGTTGTAGTGGTCAGCGGACATCTGGACAGCTGGGATGTTGGGCAGGGAGCCATGGATGACGGTGGTGGAGCATTTATATCATGGGAAGCATTTATCTCTTATTAAGGATCTTGTTAAATATTTATTTAAAGAAATGTTCTAATCTGTAAGGCTTCTAAGACTCTCAGTGTAATTTTTTTTTGAACTGAAGATAATCATCAGTTCTACCATTCTGAATACAAATAGTCACTATCCAGAAAAATATTCCTAAAGATTTCCCTCTTATGCCACCTTCTTCAGAAGACTGAACAAATTAGTCACCTTCCCAAAATAAAAAAAGAGTGCATAAGGAGTGCTTTGAATATTCATAGCCATCACCAAAATATAATGAAAGTTTGTAAATAAATGTATGTTAGAATAAGGACACTCTATGGGATGTATATTGTTGGTTTGACAGCTCAAATAATTAGAATACAATTTTCTAACTGTGTATGCACCATTTAAGTGGAGGGACGGATCCAATTTGAACAATAAAACCTACAGTCCCACTGCTGGTAAAGTGAAGGAACAACATTCATGGGGTCTGGCTGTGATTATCCTGGACACTAAGCTTTGGGAAAGATAGTAAAAAAGGGAGAATGAACTATTGACAGTACCCCAGAGAGAAACCATATAGTGCTTTACAGTGTTGTTGTAGCTGTGCCAGTCCCGGGATATTAGAAAGACAAGGTGGGTGAGGTAATATCTTTTATTGGACCAACTTCCGTTGGTCAGAGAGACAAGCTTCTGAGCTACATGGAGCTCTTCCTCAGGTCTGGGAAAGGTACTTAGGCACTACACAGTTTTGTTGACAAAAGTAATCTTTCATCGACAAAACAGTGGAGTTGTACACACTGCAATGTTCCTTCTGCCAACAAAACTCTCCTGCTTTGCTGACAAAATAAAATGAGAGGCATAGAGCTTTTTGCGGCAAAGTTGTATCAACAAAGTGTCCGTGTAGATACTGTGCTTTGTGTGTGTCTGTTGCTATAATTGGCCTCCAGGAGGTGTCCCACAATGCCCATCCTGACCACTCTGGTCAGCAGTTTGAACTCGCCTGCCCCACACTCAGGTATGCAGGCATCAGTGCCCCTGCCCCCATACCACATTTAAAGGCCCAGGAATTTTTGAAATTCCACTTCCTGTTTGCTCAGTGTGGACAGCTCACATCGCATCTACCTGGCTGACCATGGTGGCTCCACACAGCAAATGCTCTCCTGCTTGGAGCACACCTGAGTTGCTGGATCTGCTGGCACTGTGGAGAGAGGAGGTTGTGCAATCCCAGCTCTGCTCCAGCCATAGGAACTTCAATACCCACAGTCAGCTTTTTTGCTTGTTGGATAAGGGCTAGGAATGGGACACACATCAGTGCCTTGCAAACATAAAGGAGCTACCCACAGTGCACTGCTCTGTCAGTGCTAGAGTACCAACTGTGGACATGCTCCACCAACAAAAGGAGCATTGTGTGAACATGCACAAGCGATGTAATTATACCAGTTTTTGATTGCCTGCTTAATTTGCCTCGACAAAACTCTGAAGTGTAGGCAAAGCCTTAGTATCAGCTAAATGCAAGATCAAACAGATAGTTTAACATAACTAGTTCGAACATATTTTAAGGGACCATTCAGGGTGAAGTGTTAACACCTCTGTAGTCATAGGACAAAGAGGGGAGTGAGTGGTTACAGATTGTTGTAATAAGCCATAAATGCAATCTCTTTATTAAGACCATGATTTGATGCTAGCATGGGTATGTTCCAGAGAGAGTTTAATGGACAAGCGGTGGTGGTTAAAATTTTGGTGGAAATCTATGAGGGAGTTTGTCATCTGTCCAGACGATGAAAATATCATCGACATATCTCAGGTATATCATTAGTTTTGTGGTGCATTTTTCCAGAAATCCTTCTACAAGGTGGCCCGCAAAGTGGCTGGCATATTGGGGAGCCATCCTAGTACAAAAGTGTTTGTTGTTGAATGTAAAATTGTTGAGAGTGAGGATAAAATGGATGAGTTTGGTGATGTGTTTGGGGTGGATTTCTGAGGCTTGTCCATTGTCTTTTAAATATTTGAGGCAGGCAGCGATGCTGTCATTGTGAGGGATGTTGATGCACAGAGAAGTGACATCCATGGTGGCAAGGATAGGATGGTGTTCTGAGGGAGGTTGTTTATGTTGCAGAATTTGTGGAGGAAGTTGATTGTGTCTTGGAAGAAGATAGCCCTTTGTGTGATGACTGGTTTGAGGATGTGTGATGGGGGTGCTTTACTCACTGCTAGGATGGAGCCTCCTCTTAGCTGTCCTGGGGATTAGCGACACCCCTTCCTGCAGTTGCACCCCATCTCTCTGCCTCTCTCTCTGTCTGCAGCCCTTCTTTCGCTCCAGGAACTGCTGCTGCCTTTTTGTGACTTGGCCCTCTGGCGAGGTCACTCAGAGGTTTCCCATTCCGTGGTATAACAGTCTCTTAAGAACGATTCAGGCAGTTTTCCCATTCCCTGTCCTGCTGGTGCCACTTCACCAGTGGCAGGTGTGGGAACTCAGACCCACCCTCTACTCTGAGTTCCAGCTCAGAGACCCTCTAATCAGCAGCCAAGGTCTTTTCCCTCCCAGACCTTGCTGCCATTTTTCCTGAGCCTTGCCTACATGTCTGGTTTCTTCCCCTCTCTGGGTTTACAAGCCTTCCAACTCCTTCCTCCCAGGGAGTAACTGTAAGCTACCTGCTTCTGTGTAAGGGACCGGGGTGTAGGTGGTCAGGCCTAGCAGTCACAACTGGGCTGAGGTCTTCCCCCCAGGGATGGGAGTTTTTGGGCAGGAGTTAGAGGAATTGCAAGGCCAGGTCCCATAAACAAGAGTCAGGGTCAGAGTCAGGACGGGATCAGAGATTAGAGGCAGTACCATCTTAGAATCGATGGGCAGGAATCAGGGTCAGGGTCAGAGTCAGGTTAAAGTCAGAGAGTGGATATCAAAGACAGTACGGGGCTAGAATTGGGAGACAGGAATCTGGATTGAAGTCAGGCTGAAGGGAGAGACTGGAGACCAGGCTAAGTCTGACGTTGCAGCAAGCCAAGGTCTGTATGGTTGCCCAAACAACTTCCTGGGGTAACCCCTGTGGTTAAGTAGGGACACTTGACCAGTCAGAGGGCCGCAGGGTACTGACACTCTGGGTCTTGTGGGCAGTACTTCCTGCAGTGCCTACTTTCCACATGGTCCCTGGCTGTCCTTCTGCATGGCCTTCCAGTGGCACTGCATGAATGTCAGACATCCCAGACTCTGCAGATCTGGGTAGTAGTTCCTGGGTTCTTACGCTCTGTAGTTTCCAAACACACCTCCCTTTCCCCCAGGGAGTGACTGGAGCCTACTTCTCTGCTGCCTCCATCTGTTATCAGCTCCCAGACTTCATCAAAGCCCCACCTGTTCCCTCACAGGTGGGCTTCTTTGTAATCAAGGCTCTCTACTCAGCCTCAATCTTCCTCATTTGCTGCCTAATTGGGTGATTGGGCCCACCTGGCCTAATTTAGCCCTCTCAGGACTGGTGTGGGGAGTATATCCCATCACAGAATGGTTTCTATGAGTCCTAGTATTCCTTCAGTAAGGGTGTTGTGTCCCAATATAATGGGTCTGCTTGGATTCCCTTGCCTGTGTATCTTGGGAAGCATGTAGAAGGTCACTGGGGTGGGCTTGTGGGGGATGAGGTAGTAGAGTTTCTTCTGGAATTGTTTGGGGAAGGATTTGGTGATATCCTTAAATTCCTTGGTAACTTGTGGTGTGGGGTCTTCTTTGAGTTCTTTATAGTAGGTGGTGTCAGAGACTTATTGGTTGGCCGCATTCATGCAGTCATCATGGTTGAGGACTACAATGGTGCCCCCTTTGTTTGCTGGTTTGATCGCTGTCTGGTGGTTAAATTTCAGGGACTGTAGAGCTGTCCTCTTGGAGGTGGTTTTATTTTTTCAGCAGGAGAGAGCTCAACAAAGAGCGGCTACACTGTATATCTCACAGCGACAAGGCGTTAGCAGCACAGCTGTGCCACTGTAAGCTGCGCAGTGTAGACATAGCCTGACTCTCTTAAGCATTTTTCCCAAACCTGAGGCAGAGCTCTGTGTAGCTTGAAAGTTTGTCTCTATCAGCAGCAGAAATTGGTCCAATAAAAGATATTATCTCGCCCACCTTGTAACCCTATAGTGCTGTCGTTTTAAAAGATGATGTTTCTGTGCTTTGAAAACTGTGACATTCCGCTACAACAGAAGTTCTGAGTGCAAAGAAAAGGCAATTATCAAAGTAGATGTGCCCATGGGTACTCATCTGAAAAAGTGACTCCAAAATGGTGTCTATAGTTCCATCATTCAAGATGCTTGAAAACAAAACAAAACAAAACAAAACAAACCCCCGTTTGCTGAAATGCCCTTACACTACTTCAATCAGGTTCAGTCTCAGAACTGTTGGAAATGTGTTTGTTGTCAGATTCGGAAAGTGTTGTTTAGTTTTATGTATGTGCCTCACTTGCAAAAGGATGGTACTTTAGGATTTGCTCAAAGTTAACCCATAAAAGGTCTATAGCATCACAACTGTGAAAACTAGCTTGCGTAAAATACTTCTGCATTTTGGCCCCAATTCAGCAGACCACTTAAGCATCTTCTACCGTTCTTATTCAGGGGTCTAAGTCCCAAGTTAAGTCCTTAAGTGCTTTGCTTATCTGGGGCTCTAACCATCAGATTGTGTATACTCTCTGTTTAGTGCAGCTTTAAGTAATTTTAAAGAGTGCCGTGAACAAATGACCAGTTATTTGTGAGAGTAACTGGCCACAGTTGTCTTCACAACTGTCCTATTTCTATGCTCAGTGGTACCACACACAAAGTAGGTATTAGTTCCAAATCATCTAAATGTTTGTTTAAAAATAAAACCAGCCCCTGTGATCCTCAACTATGGCTCAGTTTACCCTCCAGCCTAGCCTGTGAGGCTTTTAATATTCCACAGTTCTAATTACAAGGGTATGTGTACTTGAAAAGCTCATCACTCCTTGCTGAGCTTTTTATGGGGGAGAAGGATGTTAATTGTTCCGTTATGCTATTAGCCACTCATATACTACAAAGATGACAAGTGCCAGAAACTTCAATAAATAAATAAGCGCATCTTTCGTTTTGCTTGTTTGAAACCATTCTCTCTTGTTTTCCTGGCCGCAGAAAGAGAAAATTTAAATAGAGTAAAATCTGTGACTAAAAGTAATTTAGCTTGTGGCTTTGGGGATTTTTTGTTTTTGATTTTGTTTTTTGGGGAGAAGGAGAGGTAAAATCATTTTCAGTTTTTCTATGGTTTCAATACTTTCAAATTGTTTTTTGTCGTCTTTTGTTTGATTTTTGAAAAATCATGTATAGTCCCCCCCCCAAATTATATCAAGTTTCTTATTTGCTGACTTTGCCCTTTAGAGTGTACTGTTTTGTATCTGCTAAGGGCAAGTTCTCAGTGATGTCATATAACTTTGGTTCAGTAGGTTTCCTTTCATGCAAGAATGAAATGCATTGCTCACTCCTTATTGAAATAGTTGATTTCCTCGGGTAGTAGGTTGGGTGGCCTTTTTATTTACTGTAAAACCTGTGGCAAACTCCTATTTTTCTCAGTCGGGAATTATTAGAGTCTTTGCTGGTGACCTCTATTCTGGTTTGCCATTACATAAGTTCTTGTTATATCAACATAGTGTGCATTTGATCTTCCCATGATGGTTTCTTAATGCAAGATTTGCAAATTCAGATGCACAGAACAGAATATTCCACAATAAATGACAGCAACATTCTATAATTATAAATTATGTGACAAATAAATTATTGAACCAAGCTGAGCTTTGTTTAGAATGAAACACACAGAATATGATTTAACTTTGGAGCTAGCTATAGAACAGTGAGTTCAAACTCTACGTTTTGAACCATGAAGACCTGCCTTCATATCCAGCTTGGATCCCAATGAAATGAGTTTGTGATCTCAGTCTAGTCCAGAGAGGATATAAAATCACTGCATAATTTGACTTGTCTTTTTGCACATGCATAAATTCTATTGCTTACTGTAGATCTCCTCATGTGCTGTCTTGGTTCTCTCTCTAGATATAGAAAGCTATATCTCAGCATTACTTTGTTGGTTTTTTGTAAATTATCATATGTATGAGTATAAAAACTTGCTTTCCAATACCAATGGCAAAGTGAGACTGTTTTAAAGGGAGATGAGCATTTTGGGTTATGAATTTTAGAATAATTTATTGATTGTTTATATAATGGAGCTGTTGTACACTGTTGATTCTGTTAAAATGAGGCACTTCCATTGACTCTATTACAAAGTTGTTTGAGTAATAACCACTATGTATACTTTTCCACTGATCTAACAGAACCTAGCCATGATACAGTTGTGGTCTTGCATCTGCTGTTGTCACTAATTATATGTGCTAGCTATGGGAAGGCTCTGTATTTATAAAGAAATTCTCAGCTGTTCATTGTGTATATGTGTTTGGCTGATTTGCTTGTTAGCTCCAGTTGGTCTTTTTATTTTTTGTGTTTTGGGGTTTTTTAGGGAAGGGGAAGGTGGAAGGACTGGTAAAACTGAAACAGTTGAGTTATCAAATTCCTGAGGGTAAGATTAAAAAAAATGCTTAGAGAATGGCCAAAGGACCAATGTAAAGTAATTGTGAATCCACTGGCCTCACACAAATATTGAAAGAAAATCATATTGGTTTGTAAACAATTTCCTAAATTTAAAAAAAGGCTAGCTTCATAACAAAATAGTTGAGTGAGCTCTAAGTATGAGGTTAAGTGCTGTTTGTCATATCCTTGAAGCAGCTTTTAACTGTATATACTTTCTGAAAGTATTTGCTAAGTAAGCCAGGTATCTCTGCACCTCTCATCAAGAGCCCATGAAATAATAAAATAGATCTGTCAGGTATTTTTATGGCCCCTATCACCACAGTATCTGAGTGCCTCACAACCTTTAATGTATTTATCCTCATAGCACCCTCTGTAGCACAGCAGTGCTGTTATCCCTATTTTACAGATTGGGAGCTGAGGCACCGAGAGGCTAAGTGACTTGCTCAAAGTCATATAGGAAGTGTGTAGCAGAGGTAGGAATGGAAACCAGATCTCTTTATTTTGTGCAGTTACTAGTCAGGCGGAACAAGTTTGGGAACCACTGCTATACACAATTAAGAAAGAAAATATTGACTTTAAAGGGTGTACTGCATACTGTCTTACATATGAGCATGGGCTTACACAAGGAAACTAAATAGGATCCATGGCAGATAGCCATAGGTGAATACTAATTTCAGAATGAACTACATGCAACTTAATACAACCATATTACTCCATGTGCTGTCCTGTGCTCATACAATCACTCACAGTAGTAGTTATATTTACTCGTGGGGGAATTCTTCACCAAGAAATTAGAAATTATGCGTACAATATTATAAAATTCTGCATATTTTATTTGTCAAATTAACACAATATAATCACACTGGTTTCAATTATTTTGGTAATTTATTTAAACTACAATACAATGGATGGAGAATGGGTTTGGGTCCCCAAATCCCTTCTGTCTAATAGTAATTTAGCTAGTATTTACCCCTTACTTCTAGTTATTAGTCAACAAATATATGCAGCCATACGCTCAGTGTTACATCATACGCAACCGAAGAGCAAGTGAGGGCTGGGGACTCAAACTTTCAATTTATATTGGCTGCTGACCATCTCCAGAAAGGCATTTTGCCTAGTGGATGTCACCAAGGTGTTATCACATCTGAAATACAGATACATAGTCAATATTAATAACTTCAGATACAAAAATGATACATGCATGCAAATAGGATAATCATATTCAGCGAATCATAACTTTTCCAATGACATATTATAAGACCCATCTTGTACAAAATGCATCACAATTATATCATAATATTACTAGCATGAATATGCAGTGTAGTGTCACACATATATTAACTATTAACTAAATTTTACTGAAAATACCAGTGTCACTTATTCAGTGCTTGCAACCTCCTCCTGTTGTAGTTGATTTTTGAATGCACTGTAAATTTACCTAGCTAAACATATTCCAATAAATTGCTTCCGGCGTATAGAGGTTATTGAACAACCTATAGGGGTTTGTGTTTTAATGCATCTCAGATTTCACTTCAGCCTCCAGACATGAGTAATTAAAGTGATGAAAAGGTTCTAAAAACATTAAAAATCACCCTTAAAGATAGTGTCACTGAGTTTGGCAAGGACTAAATTTCACATTGATGGTAATGTTCTGTTCTGTACTCTATGGAGCAAGGCTGAAAATGACATTCGAAGGTAGACAAATACAAATTGCGGTTCTGTTAATTTTATTTTATTATAATGATTGATGGCACTGGTAAGCTTTAAACTTGCTTAAAAATTGTAAATATATCAATAAAATGTGTTCAACTGATACCTATATATACTGTGGCTAGGGAACTAAAGTTCAGCGTTTCATTTTAATCGTGGAAAACATGGATTTTTATGGTTGGGGTTTAATCAGAGAATTTTGGGGGTTTTATTATGGAAAACTAGGATCCCTGCATATAAAGCTTGCATGCTCACTGGCTGTGTGACCCACACAAACTACACTGACAGGTGCAATATATATACACATGTGAGAGATCATGTGTACAATGAGAAATAGCACAGTTTCAGCAATTGGATTAGCTGTAAATGTTAACAAGGACAAACCGTGGTCAGCACTGGTAAAACTAAACTCCTGTTTCCTAGTGTGGACAAACCCAGAGAGAACTACACTTGAAAAGAATGTTTTAAAAACATCATGGGCATGAACTGCAAGGTTCTATCTATATTAAAATTTTTGGAACTCACAAGAATGAGAGTTGACAGTGTCCCTTTAAGACTTTTTAAAATTGTAATTGAAACTGTTTCCTGAATTATGGCCTTGACTAATGTGTCTGGAAAACTATAAGTCAGGAAGTATTACACAGAATAGATTTCTGTTCCGTTTGCTGTAGCCCATGTGTCAGTTCACATTTCTCTATTCCATATTCGCTGACTTAATACATGAGGACTGAAGCTATCTATTTAAAATGCTTCTTACTGACGTAATTCCTTTTCTGTTAGTGCAATATTCTATTTCATCTAACATAATTTTAGATTGCTTGTTCTGCTCCGCCCCTCCCTTCCCCCCTCCCCCGCTCTCCTGCTGGTAATAGCTCACCTTACCTGATCACTCTCGTTACAGTGTATATGGTAACACCCATTGTTTCTTGTTCTCTGTGTATATAAATCTCCCCACTGTATTTTCCACTGAATGCATCCGATGAAGTGAGCTGTAGCTCACGAAAGCTTATGGTCAGATAAATTTGTTAGTCTCTAAGGTGCCACAAGTCCTCCTTTTCTTTTTGCGGATACAGACTAACATGGCTGCTACTCTGAAACCTTTTACAATAGTTACTTTTTAATTAAAATATCTGCATCCCCGATATTACCTCCTTGTTCTGATAGACTCTCCCTCCAAAAGTTGCATCTTTTGGTATATGACTGCTTTTTATATAAGGAGAATCTGCTAAATAGGAAAAATCTTTCCCTGTGCTGCTCTTAGTTTAAGTGTGGAAAGTAACTTCATGCTTTCATTTTAACATTCAAGCTGAACTGCACATCTAGAAAATAACAGAGTACTTAGTTCCCATGTTAATACAATATACTAAAGGAATGATTATATTTGTGGTCCTGCCATAAAGTATATTGCTGTTTTAGTAAATTTAGGCAAACAGACCCCTATATGCTTATTGTCCTTTCTTCTGTTGGCTTCTTCACTGCAAACTCAAATGTACTCACTAGCTTCAAGTAAAAGAATGGCTCTTTATTTATATTTTTAAAAAAAGTCTTAAAAGCTTGGTGCCAGAGGGAAATTCAGCCTTTTCGAAGTGCAAAACCCAATGGAGCTACTGAAATGCAAAGAACCATTCAGAATGAGGTCACTGCATCATCTTGTTCTCATTGTTTGGTGTTTTTTATTTATATATTTTCAGTATAGCCTAGCCTAGCACTAGACAGGTGTCTGTGTCATCAAGACTGAGTGAAGATAAAGGCAGTGTGGACTGAGCTGCTTTTCCAGTCTACTTTTCCAAAACATAAAGTACAACAGAGGCAAGAGGCAGAGCTGAGACTACTTTAACATCCAAGCCACTCTTTGTAAAGTGTTGGAACGAGAATGAGAGGACATGGTATTTTCTGCTCTACAAGACTTTTACAATGCTTTCCTGTATTTCTAATAATCTGCTGCTGGAAGAGAGGAAGGGAGTCCCCAAATTAGATTACTCAAGCAGAAAAAAATGAACATTACAGGTGGAGAATGTATCTCTGCTTGTTGCGGTTTGCTCAGGAACCTGGATCTTCCATAGGGGCAGGGAGGTGGCTGAAACAGCACTTCGATCTTTTATGTGTATATTTTTACTTTTGGGGGTTTATTTTAAATTTACACTGGTTACTAGTCAGGAAGAGAGAGTAATAGGAAGTATTTGAGGGTGTGAATTGTATTGCTGTTGAGGCACTGCACTGATTGGTTCTCTGTTTAAAACCCCAGATACAGGAAGGCACAGCTACTCAGTATATTGCTCTGTAACACTCATTTAACCTGGCCCTGTAGTCACTGTAAAAAGAGCACCTTAAATAAGCATTAGCTTCAGTGACTCCATTGTTCTGGTTCTTCCCACCATTTTCATTCAACATCCTTCTCTTCAGGTGGGATCTCAGGGCTCTGTTCTTGATTCCCTACTTCTCTTCCAATAGGCCCCCTCCCTAGGTGACCTCATTCACATGGCTTTAGCTACCATGATCGGGGTGGATTACAGTTTTGTGGGGCCCTGGGCCAGAGCAAGTGGGGGCTCCTCCCCACCCCTTCCGCCTACAGTCTTTCCCCCCACCAGCACTGCTGTCGGGGTGCAGGGGCTTGCTCTGCTCCACCCACCCTGTGCTCCTGCTGGGGAGTGCTGGGCAAATAGAGCAGGTCAGGGCACAGGGGCACTCCAATTGGCTGGGGCCCTTGGGCACGGGCCCCAGTGGCTAATCCACCACTGACCATGATTACAGATTACTCACAAATCTACTCCTTTGTCCTGTCCAGTCTTGCATAAGGAGCTGCCTTTCTAACATTTCCTCCTGGATATCCCATCACTTTCCTAAACTAAACATGTCAAAAGTAAGTTTCCCATGATTCCTTCCTAAACCATCCCCTATCTCTGTTCCCCTTGTTCTCTATAACAAATGACAAATTCATGGTTCCCTCTCTCTCTCACTGTCTGCCACTGAGCTCACAGCCTTTGGAGTAATCTCCGTTTCTCCTTGTCCTTCTCTTCCCACATTCACACTGTAACCAAATGCAGTTTCCCTTCCTCCTCTACATGACTTCTAAAATCCAACCCTCCTGTTCTGTCCGTACTCCATGTAATTTCCTTATCTCATGCTCTGCCTCCTCCTTTCCAGCCTCCTTTTTGAAGTGTATCCAAAATGCTCAGCTGAAATATTCTTCCTGTCCTGTCACTCTGACAATGTAATTTCCTCTCTCTCACCGAACACACACATTATAATCCCTTCACTGGACTCTTCCCAAATCATATTTAAACTTTGTCCTCACTTCCAGAGCTCTCATCAGCAATGCTTATATCTCAGTTTTCACTTCCTCCTTTCCCTCTTCTTCTCCTCTACGTTCTGCCTACTACACCTTTGGTGGGGTTTTCCCATTCATGACTCTGTGCTTCTTTTCAAGTTAATCCATACAACTTCAACAGCCTCCCGTGTTCCTGAGGTCCAAGAATCCTCAGTCTCTTCCCTCAAACCATCTTCAGAATTCACTGTATCTTTGCTAGATTCCTATCGCTAATATCTGCTCCAATACTGTGTACTCCAGCTTTTGGGCCTGAAAATAACAAAAAAAATATAAGAAAATAACCCGCACAAACAAAGCAAAAGCAGCAACAAACAAAGCAACTTGTATGATCTACTTTAAAAAAACACACATGCTACATTTTTCAACCCAAAAAGATATATTCCTTTCCCATTTTTTAACTTAACTGGGATATTGGTATTCCAAAATTGGGCTTTAAAGGATAGGAATATGTAAATGTGTTTTTCCATCAAGTTCTTTTTCTTTTTAATGGTTTTAAATAGCCCTTTAAATTTCTTCCTTAATTTTGAAGAAAAAAATCCTTCTTTCTCCCACTAGCTAATTTTCTGCACAATTATGCAAAGAGACTTTTTAAAATCAAAACAGGTGGGATTTCCAAAAACACCTAGGGTGCTTAGTTCTATGGATTGTCAATGGAAAGCTTCTGTTTTTGTTATTGGGTAAGGGCTTGCCTTGCAAAAGAATTGTATATGTTGTATAACTTAGTTGAATATTGTCTATCTGTTCTGCTAAAGTTGTCATTCAATCAGGTGAATGCTATTCTAATGTGAACAGATTTTTCTCTTAAAAGGGATAGTTTCCCAGCCTTCCTGCACCTGCAATGAATTCTTAACTGGTTGTAAGCAAGAGGTTGTTTTCAACTTCAGATTCTAAACTCGTACCCAGGATCAAAGGATTCCTTTTTAAAATGGGCCACTATCATTTGACAAATATAAATTGGTAGGAACTTCCATCAGATGTGCATCAGGCATTTAATTTTAATTGTTGGTATTAGGCTGTTTGAATTAGAGGAATGGCACGATGTACAGCATATTAATTAATAGTATTGAATCCTCAGCACCATGTGTTTGGGAGAAAATAAATGGGCCCTCAAACTACTAGATACAAACCATTAGACAAGGAGAACAGAGGTGTCAGCTCTGGGGAACAGTAGAGTGATGATGAGACACAGACACAAATAGTATGCTGGTGTTAGAGACACAGACTTTTTGCTATGTACTCTTCTGGCTCTGTCAATCTGTTTCTTCACTTCAGCAGGTGGGTATTTTAGTTGTAAGAATGCATGATAGAGATCTTATAGATTCATAGATTCATAGATACTAAGGTCAGAAGAGACCATTCAGATCATCTAGTCCAAACTCCTGCACAGCGCAGGCCACAGAATCTCACCCACCCACTCCTACAAAAAACCTCACCTATGTCTGAGCTATTGAAGTCCTCAAATCATGGTTTAAAGACTTCAAGGAGCAGAGAAGCCTCCCTCAAGTCACCCATGCCCCATGTTACAGAGGAAGGCGAAAAACCTCCAGGGCCTCTCCAATCTGCCCTGGAGGAAAATTCCTTCCCGACCCCAAATATGGTGATCAGCTAAACCCTGAGCATATGGGCAAGATTCACCAGCCAGATACCCAGGAAAGAATTTTCTGTAGTAACTCAGATCCCATCCATCTAATATCCCATCTCAGGGGATTAGTCCTATTTACCCTGAATATTTAAAGATCAATTACTTACCAAAATCCCATTATCCCATCACACCATCTCCATAAACTTATCGAGTAGAATCTTAAAACCAGATAGATCTTTTGCCCCCACTGCTTCCCTTGGGAGGCTATTCCAAAACTTCACTCCTCTGATGGTTAGAAACCTTCGTCTAATTTCAAGTCTAAACTTCTTGGTGGCCAGTTTATACCCATTTGTTCTTGTGTCCACATTGGTGCTGATCTGAAATAATTCCTCTCCCTCTCCTCTATTTATCCCTCTGATATATTTATAGAGAACAATCCTATCTCCCCTCAACCTTCTTTTAGTTAGGCAAGCCAAGCTCCTTAAACAAGCCAAGCTCCTTAAGTCTCCTTTCATAAGACAAGTTTTCCATTCCTTGGATCATCCTAGAAGCCCTTCTCTGTACCTGCTCCAGTTTGAATTCATCCTTTTTAAACATGGGAGATCAGAACTGCACACAGTATTCTAGGTGAGGTCTCACCAGTGCCTTGTATAATGGTACTAAAACCTCCTTATCCCTACTGGAAATGCCTCTCCTGATGCATCCCAAAACCACATTAGCTTTTTTCACAGCCATATCACATTGGCAGCTCATAGTCATCCTATGATCAACCAATACGCCAAGGTCCTTCTCCTCTTCTGTTACTTCTAATTGATGCGTCCCCAACTTATAACTAAAATTCTTGTTATTAATCCCTAAATGCATAACCTTACACTTCTCACTATTAAATTTCATCCTATTACTATTACTCCAGTTTACAAGATCATCCAGATCCTCCTGTATAATATCCCCGATCCTTCTCCGAATTGGCAATACCTCCCAGCTTTGTATCATCTGCAAACTTTATTAGCACACTCCCACTTTTTGTGCCAAGGTCAGTAATAAAAAGATTAAATAAGATTGGTCCCAAAACCGATCCCTGAGGAACTCCACTAGTAACCTCCTTCCAACCTGACAGTTCTCCTTTCAGTAGGACCCGTTGCAGTCTCCCCTTTAACCAATTCCTTATCCACCTTTTGATGTTCATATTGATCCCCATCTTCTCCAATTTAACTAATAATTCCCCATGTGGCACGGTATCAAATGCCTTACTGAAATCTAGGTAAATTAGATCCACTGCATTTCCTTTATCTAAAAAATCTGTTACTTTTTCAAAAAAGGAGATTAGGTTGGTTTGGCACAATCTAACTTTTATAAAACCATGTTGTATTTTGTCCCATTTACCATTGACTTCAATGTCCTTAACTAATTTCTCCTTCAAAATTTTTTCCAGGATCTTGCATACTACAGATGTCAAACTAACTGGCCTGTAGTTACCCGGATCACTTTTTTTTCCTTTCTTAAAAATAGGAACTATATTAGCAATTCTCCAATCATTCGATACTACTCCTGAGTTTACAGATTCATTAAAAATTCTTGCTGATGGGCTTGCAATTTCAGGTGCCAATTCCTTTAATATTCTTGGATGAAGATTATCTGGGCCCCCCGATTTAGTCCCATTAAGCTGTTTGAGTTTCGCTTCTACCTCAGATATGGTAATATCTCCCTCCATATCCTCATTCCCATTTGTCATGCTACTATTATCCCTAAGATCCTCTTTAGCCTTATTAAAGTCTGAGGCAAAGTATTTGTTTAGATATTGGGCCATGCCTAGATTATCTTTAACCTCCACTCCATCCTCAGTATTTAGTGTCCCCACTTTTTCTTTCTTAGTTTTCTTCTTATTTATATGGCTATAGAACCTTTTACTATTGGTTTTAATTCCCTTTGCAAGGTCCAACTCTACTCGACTTTTAGCCTGTCTCACTTTATCCCTACATGTTCTGACCTCAATTAGGTACCTTTCCTTGCTGATCTCTCCCATCTTCCACTCCCTGTATGCTTTCTGCTTCTTCTTAATCACCTCTCTAAGATGCTTGCTCATCCAGCTTGGTCTACAACACCTTCCTATGAATTTTTTCCCCTTTCTTGGGATACCGGCTTCCGATAGCTTCTGCAGCTTTGATTTAAAGTAATCCCAGGCCTCCTCTACCTTTAGATCCATAAATTCTTCAGTCCAATCCACTTCCCTAACTAATTTCCTTAATTTTTGAAAGTCAGCCCTTTTGAAATCAAAAACTCTAGTTGCAGATTTATTTTTGTTAATCCTTCCATTTAATTTGAACTGAATTAGCTCATGATCACTTGAGCCAAGATTGTCCCCTACAACTATTTCTTCTATGAGGTTCTCGCTACTCACCAAAATTAAATCTAAAATGGCATCCCCTCTAGTCGGTTCAGCAACTACTTGATGAAGGAATCCATCAGCTATCGCATCTAAGAAAATCTGAGCCCTATTATTATTACTAGCACTGGTCCTCCAGTCTATATCTTGGAAGTTAAAGTCTCCCATGATCACGCAGTTTCCATTAGTATTTACTTTATTAAAAACATTAAAAAGGGCTCTATCCATATCCAAATTAGATCCCGGAGGTCTATAGCACACCCCAAGCACTATCATAGGAGAAGCTTTACTAGTTATCTTCCCCAATGTAATTTTTGCCCAGACGGACTCTGTCTTATCCATTGCATCACTTCTTATTTCTTTACATTCTACCTCATCATTGGTTTCAGAGTAGCAGCCGTGTTAGTCTGTTTTCGCAAAAAGAAAAGGAGTACTTGTGGCACCTTAGAGACTAACAAATTTATTAGAGCATAAGCTTTCGTGGTATACAATGCCACTCCACCACCTTTACCTTTGTTTCTGTCTTTCCTAAACAGCACATACCCTTCAATACCTGTAGTCCAGTCATGACTACTATTCCACCATGTTTCTGTTATCCCTATAATATCTGGTTTCACTTCCTGCACCAGTAGCTCTAGTTCCTCCATTTTGTTACCTAGGCTCCTCGCATTGGTGTACAAACATCTTAATTTTTGCTGTTTGGCCTCACTCACATTTTGTACCCTATTAGGCACAGTCATTCTACAGCCAGTATAACCTATCAGACTAGTATCCACACCACCCTCGCTCCTTGTATACATTCTCCTACCCACAGCTGTATCCTTTCTTACTTTGTCTTCTTCCCTCTCAGTGCTAAAATCTGGCGTGGAGATTACCTGGACATCTCCCAACCATCTCCCCCTAATTCCTAGTTTAAAGCTCTCTCTATCAGTTGTACCAGCCTCAATCCTAGAAGTCTATTTCCTTCCCTACTCAGATGAAGTCCATCCCGAGAGAACTGTCCTCTGTCCATGAATGCCTCCCAGTGGCCATACATCCCAAAGCTCTCCTTATAGCACCACTGCCTAAGCCATCTATTGACAGTCATAATGTTGTCACACCTTTGTTGCCCTTCTCTAGGAACAGGAAGGATCCCACTAAAGATCACCTGAGCCTCAATTTCCTTAAGCGTCTTCCCCAGCCTAGCATAGTCTCCCTTAATACTTTCCAGCGAGGATCTAGCCGTATCATTTGTTCCCACATGAAGGATAATTAGGGGATTCTTTCCCGCTCCCTTTAGGATCCTTTTCAACCTCAGGTCTACATCCCGTATCTTAGCACCCGGAAGACAGCACACCCTTCTGTTCTCTGGATCAGCTCTAGTTACAGGCCTGTCTATTCTTCTCAATAAAGAGTCCCCGATCACATAGACCTGCCTTTTCCTAGTGACAGTGCTATTCTCCAGTCTCTCCCCTGTTCCCTCTGGCTGCAAGTTCTTTCCATTCCTATTTTCCCTTATAATCCTCTTCACCACATCCTGTATCCTCCTGGGGCTCATATTTGGTGTAATCTCCCTTGACTCTTCCGCTTTTCCTATAGGACTAGCCTCTCTTCTCTTCTTCCTTACCCTTCCACCTTCAACAAGTACCTGCTGAGCCCCTTCTTCATTTTCCAACTCTGCAAACCTGTTCCTAAGCTCTATTTCTCTTTCACTAGCCCATCTTTTCCTCTGCCTGGTTCTTTTAGTCACATGCTTCCACTGACCACTTTCCTCACCCAGTCTCCCCTCAGAATTCCCCAGCCCTACTTCCATCTGTGAGTCTGAGCTTTTCCCTTCAGATACCTCATATCTTTGCTCCATCATCTGCTCAAACCCCTTCCTAAACTCAACGAAACTTTCCACCTGCATCTCCAAACCTCGGATCTTTTCCTCCATCAGCTCTATCAGATGGCATTTCATGCAGAAAAAACTCTTACCAGGTCCCCCCTCCAGGATCATGTAAAACATACCACAGCTTCCACATCCAGTCATCCTCAATGTGTCTTTCACTACAGGAGTCACTCCCACAGCTGCCTCCGTATCTGTCATCGCCTTCCCACCTAAGTCCTGTTAATCTGGGAAACACAAGTCACACCAAGTCACCCCCCCCAGCAAAAGCAAACCCCAAACAAGCATCACAATACAAACTCCCCTTACAAACTCCCACTCAAACTCCTCTGTTTACAGCTCTGTTTGCTAGTTCCTGTGCTGCTGCAGCTGTCTGTAGGTGTTGTCTCTGTCTGAGGGGTTGGAGCAAATGCGGTTATATCGTAGAGCTTGGCTGTAGACAATGGATCGTGTGATATGATCTGGATGAAAGCTATAGGCATGTAGGTAGGAATAGCGGTCAGTAGGTTTCCGATAGGGTGGTGGTTATGTGACCATCGTGTATTAGCACCGTAGTGTCCAGGAAGTGGATCTCTTGTGTGGATTGATCCAGGCTGAGGTTGATGGTGGGATGGAAATTGTTGAAATCATGGTGGAATTCCTCAAGGGCTTCTTTTCCATGGGTCCAGATGATGAAGATGTCATCAATGTAGCGCAAGTAGAGTTGGGGCATTAGGGGACGAGAGATGAGGAAGCGTTGTTCTAAGTCAACCATAAAAATGTTGGCATACTGTGGGGCCATGCGGGTACCCATCACAGTGCCGCTGATTTGAAGGTATACATTGTCCCCAAATGTAAAACAGATTGACAGAGCCAGAAGAGTACCCAGAAGTCACCTACTACAGGACAGGCCCAACAAAGAAAATAACAGAACGCCACTAGCCATCACCTTCAGCCCCCAACTAAAACCTCTCCAACGCATCATCAAGGATCTACAACCTATCCTGAAGGACGACCCTCACTCTTACAGATCTTGGGAGATGGGCCAGTCCTTGCTTATAGAAAGCCCCCCAACCTGAAGCAAATACTCACCAGCAACCACACACCGCACAACAGAACCACTAACCCAGGAACCTATCCTTGCAACAAAGTCCATTGCCAACTTTGTCCACATATCTATTCAGGAGACACCATCATAGGGCCTAATCACATCAGCCACACTATCAGAGGCTCGTTCACCTGCGCATCTACCAATGTGATATATGCCATCATGTGCCAGCAATGCCCCTCTGCCATGTACATTGGTCAAACTGGACAGTCTCTACGTAAAAGAATAAATGGGCACAAATCAGACGTCAAGAATTATAACATTCAAAAACCAGTCGGAGAACACTTCAGTCTCTCCGGTCACTGGATTACAGACCTGAGGGTGGCTATCCTTCAACAAAAATCTTCAAAAACAGACTCCAACGAGAGATTGCTGAATTGGAATTAATTTGCAAACTGGATACAATTAATTTAGGCTTGAATAGAGACTGGGAATGGATGAGTTATTACACAAAGTAAAACTATTTCCCCATGTTATTTCTCCCCCCCCACTCCCTCTCAGATGTTCTTGTTAACTGCTGGAAATGGCCTACCTTGCTTGTAACCATGAAAGATTTTCCTCCTTTTCCCCTCCCGCCCCCTCCCCCCCCCCCGCTGCTGGTGATGGCTCATCTTAAGTGATCACTCTCCTTACAGTGTGTATGATAAAACCCATTGTTTCATGTTCTCTGTGTGTGTATATAAATCTCCCCATTGTATTTTCCACCAAATGCATCCGATGAAGTGAGCTGTAGCTCATGAAAGCTTATGCTCAAATAAATTTGTTAGTCTCTAAGGTGCCACAAGTACTCCTGTTCTTTTTGCGAATACAGACTAACACGGCTGCTACTCTAGAACTCTTATAGGAAATCATATTTAGTGTACTATTTAATTTTATTTATGGATTTGTTAGTCTCTAAGGTGCCACAAATACTCCTTTTCTTTTTGCGAATACAGACTAACACGGCTGCTACTCTAGAACTCTTATAGGAAATCATATTTAGTGTACTATTTAATTTTATTTATGGAAACCATGCTGGTGCCTGAACATACACAAATCTTACGAATACATTTGGCACCTAATTCTGAGGCTTCTGTTAACCAAGCATGTAGTCGTACATTTCTTTTTGTGTTTTCTACACAGAGAATTTAAATGTTCCTCTTTTATTAGCATCACGCATTTTTCAAAGATGTCTCAAGTTTCCTGCCAGGCCTTTAAATGCTAGTGTCATCCAGTGAATCTCTTTATTCTAATGAAACCAGATCACCCTACAAACCTGAACAACATAGAGGATGCAGTAAGGATTTAATGAGTAACAACAATGGAACATGGGATACATTTGCTGTACATTTTGTATCTTGTTTCAGATACGTAAATGTACTTTATAAAAGCAGACCCAGACTGTAGGCTACTAATGGAAAAAAATACTAAATTTGACAGTGGGCCAAACTTGAAGCTGGTGTAAGCAAGTGCAGCTCCATGGAAATTTCTGTAACAAATACAGCAGTAGCTTAAACAGTGGAGTAAGTGGTCATGTAGTGTAATTTGTACCAGTTTGGTATTCAGTGGGGACTCAAGTGCTCCTTTTAGGCTGAGCCCTGTGTGGGTAGTGGAGCTGCAATACCACAGAGGGAGCCCTGTTGCACAATCTGTACATCTGCTGCTATGCTTTTTTATTAGGTGCAGCTGACTTCCACCTGTGATTCTGCCTGGCCCTTATGCTTGCTGTGCAAGAGAGGGAGAAATATCAGTATGCTCTCCCCACTAATGTAATGAACTCATATAAGTGGCAAGCTAGCAGCCTCCCATGCAACCATTCAACTAAGGCCTGTCTACACTGGCAAGTGACTGCACAGTAAAGCAGCTTTCTGCAGTGTAACTCCTTAGGTGTACACACTGCCAAGCCACTTTTGCGCAGAAACTCCCCAGTTGCAGCGTTGCAAAAAAACCACCTCGACAACAGTTGTAAGCCTTAAAGCGCAGAGGCTCCAGCGCTGTATTGGTAGTGTTAAACACATTACAGCCCAGAAAGCAATCAATTGGCCTCCGAAGTGTCCCATAATCCCTCAAGTGGCTGCTCTGCTCTACTCAGCTTCCCGGGAGACAGGCACCTCTCCTCTTTCAAAGCTTTGTTTCTGACAGCCATTGCATGTTGTGCTCCTGGACACAAAGCAAACTATTAATGTGGAATGCTCGTGCTGTTGAGCACAGAGGCAGGCATGTGTGTGTGTGTTGCTTCTTGCCGCTGTCTGAACTTACAAGACAGCATGCTGACACGCTCTCTGTCCCCTGAAACACACTGTCTCTCTTCCCCCCTACACACACACACACACACACTCCCTGTCACAAACTTTCCCCCACACACTTCAGTTGAAAAGCAGCTGGCAATGTAGTAAGATGCCCATGGAACTATGGGATTGGGAAACCTGCATCACGTGATGCTGTGACTGCCCCATGAGGCATTGCAAACTCTTCCCAAAGCACCCTGCGGCCAGTTGCACAGTGGGATAGCTACCACAATGCACTGCTCTCTTTGTCGTTGCAAGAGCTGCTAATGTGGATGTGCTCCAGTGTCACAAGGAGCACAGTGGGGGCATGCAACAGCACTTTAATTCCAGCCCTTTAATAAAAGAGGTATAACTTGTTGCGCAGAAACTTGCCAGTGTAGACATACCCTAATCAAGCTTGTAACCAGCCAAGCAATTGCTTAATGAGGGACTTGAAGTCACTGAGGAGATTCATCTGACAAGGGCAGAGGCCAGGGGAGGGGGCGGGGAGGATTGGAAATTTATAAAAGGGAGGTGCTCTCGCTGGCCATTTTGAAGGGGAGAAGACTAAGATCAGAAGCAGACGTGGCTGGGAAGGAGGAGAAGATAAATCCTGAACCCCCAGAAGAGAGACTAACTAAATCCCACATGGCTGTTGGAGAAACTGAGGAAACTGAGGCAGGGATTTGTATGTAGGTTTTGTTGTTTTTCCATAGACCTGTATGGCTCGTTTGCTGTCTAAGAGTAAAGTATGTGCGTTTAGACATTCCTCTGCAGAGTCGTTGTATTACTTGCTTTTACTGTCATGTAGCCTCTGAAGAGGAAAACTGTAAACCACAGGGTCTGCAGCTTGACTAGAACTCTTTGAAGGTGAAGCAGCTACTGGGGAGGCTTGGAGCAAAATCAATAGTTTCAAGATCTAGGCAACTGGACTCCCAAGAAGGGTGTCTGTACCTGGGATGTGTGCCTAGAGGCCCAGCACCTACACTCTGCTCAGCTCCACCAAACTAGGAGAACATGGGATCCATGATTTGGGTCCAGTACAGCAGCATGGTGCATTTTCACCTGGGGAACTGATCCAGGGTTGTAATAACATATATGGGGTAATAATAAGCACATCAAGATATATACTGCAACTCAAGATTAACAAATGGGGCATATATACATGTCTCCATATTTCTGGCAATCAACTTTTCAATTAATTATGGCATAAACCCTGCTATTAATGCATTTGGTTGCAGTGTGGGAGGCCACTCAGATCAAAGATAATCTTATAAAACTAACTTTTGTGAATATCCAGCAAACACTTTCAATGTGATTACAGGGCAGGTTTTTAATGGCTCTCATGTACTCATTTGGTTTGGTTATTTGATATTAGGTCTGATCTTGTTCCCACTGAAGTCGGTGCATGCTTTAGGATTGCTTAAGTGAGATAAGAGAACATGACATCAGTAAGGATTGCATCTTACATTAGTGGTACTGCAGTGTTTGGGGGTGATTACAGTTAAGTACTGTCCAATGAAAGGATGCTGAGGAATGCCGACTAACTGCATTGGCATCTAGGATGTAAGAGGACAGAAGTGGTGGCATGAGACTCACACACACCTCTACCTCCAGTCCAATGTTTCCTCTAATTTTTTTACATCCATATGTGGAATGAATTTGCACCATGTGCACCAAAATGGAGGTGATGTGGGGTGGGGATGGAGCCGAGTGGTTCAGAGTGTGGGAGGGGGCTCAGGGCTGGGACAGATTGTGGGGGTGTGGGCTCTGGAGTGGGGCTGAGGATGAGGGGTTTGGGATGCGGAAGGGGGCTCAGGGCTAGAGCAGAGGATTGGGGTGTGTGGGGTCTGGCGCAGGGTGTGGGCTCAGGGATGAGGGGTTTGGGGTGGAGGCTGCCCCAGGGCTGCAGTGAAGAGAGAGGACTCCCCCAAGCACTCTCTCATCTAAGCAGCC
This sequence comes from Dermochelys coriacea, assembly GCF_009764565.3. NCBI lineage: Eukaryota > Metazoa > Chordata > Testudines > Dermochelyidae > Dermochelys > Dermochelys coriacea. The sequence continues at coordinate 42,285,430 of NC_050069.1, read as the reverse complement.
CAGGGTCAAAGGAGAGCACCTCTCCCCACCGGGGCAGCTCCAGTGCCGGAGAGAGGCACCTCTCCCCGCCTGCATGGCCCTTGATAGTCTGCTGCACGGCTGTGTAGCTTGGAGGGAACTTAGCTCTAGTCACCCTAAAAATGAGGTAGATTGAAATGGCTTTTAAAATTTATCCTGAGGGCCTGGCCCTTCTATTATTTCTCCAGCCCAGAGTGGGCAATGTGGGTATAGAAACCAGTGATGAAATAGGATGTCCAGATAGCAAGTATGAAAAATCGGGACGGGGGTAGAGGGCAATAGGCACCTATATAAGAAAAAGCCCCAAATATTGGGACTGTCCTATAAAATCAGGACATCTGGTCACACTAGGTAAAATGCTTTTTTGTGACATTTTACCAAGCTAGTGTGGTAACCAGGTTCTGTACAGTATGTGGCTATTCTCTTACTCTCATTGGGGTAAATCAGGAACAACTCCATTGAAACATGAGATTAGAATCAGGCCCTATGTGTTTGAATAAAGTCAAGGGACTTGTTCAAAATGTGAGTGAATGAACTCTTTTCCTAGTTAAAGGTGAGATTCCACACAGTGCAGTTCATTTTCTGCTATATTGGAACCTGGCAGACTTTTGAATGAATCTGTTCCTAGAGGAGGCTCTGTGGTTACCTTGGATGTGTTCTTAATTATGCATGATTAAGAAGAGATTAATTATTACTTTGGGTGCCTTCCATCCCCTTTTGGACATCATCTTCATCTTATCCACCCACATTCTCCCAGTGCTAGACAGCCTTATTTGGATGCGTTACATCTCTCAGAATGAGGAATATTGATTTTGTATGGTTTGAACAAATGTCAAGTTCCTCCACTTTCATTTGAATTCCATACCGGTATTAGATATACATGGCATCAGTAAGGATACAATAGGATCATTGCATTAATAAATCAAGAAAATAATGTTATAACCAGCTGCAGATTGAAAGAGTGACCTATTTTATGTTTATATAACATCTAAATAAAAAAATCTTATTTTTCTACTGTCATTATTTAAAGTGTATATTCTATCATTTATCTAGGTGGAAAAGCAGAGACACATTATTTTATTTATGCTTTTGTTCTTCTGTGCACTAAAGCAATGATTGGCTTCAAGTTTGCCATACAGTTCTCCATATAGTATACTCTAATCATCACAGAACATGGTTTTCTAGGCTAAATCACATTTTACCAATACTTTTACAAGATGATATTATGCCTTAATCAACAAAAAAAATCTCTTGCTGTTCTGGTGGATTATATCTTACTAGGAAGCAATGTTTTAAAACAAAACCCTTATTTAAGCCATAGTAAACTTGATTAACAAGAATGTGCCTTAAACAAATAATTTCCTTTTTAATAACAGCAGGCACAGAGCAGTTTTCTTTGCAATTCTGCTAACTTGTGAATATTGGATTTGTTTGATAGTCTGTGGTCACAAGAGTTATTTTTGAATATCAGGCAGAGAAATATTTGTTATCTTTTTACTGTCTGACTTTTTACAGTCTGATAATGAGGGAATTAAATTACCTCATCTATATTTTAAAAAACCCAAACCTGAATAGCTTATATTTTTAACATCTACTTTACAATTCAGTAGAACACACAACCAAATCTTTGTCTCCCAGCAACCTCTTAGGCCTTCAGTGCTAGATCCTTTCTCTCCACTTCCAGGCGTGGAAGGACCCAGATTCAGAGTAGCTACTATTCTTCCACTGCACTGAAGAGGTGGAGTGACAGGCCTACGAAGGGGCCACACACTAGGGTCTCATACTCCTTTTATGCCAGTGAACAGAACACCTCAGTAGCTCATGCCACAACAGTATGAGGGGTGAGCCATTGGAGGGGTGCAGTTTTGAACATTAGTTCCATGACCACATGAAGCTACTGGCCAAACCCTTCGCCCTGTGTAGTGCAACTTTAGGGGCAGCAGGGGCTACTACAAGCCTCTGCGGTATAGCAGCAGCTGTGCTGGTGCTCCACTGCCTAGAGAGAGAGGGAAAATTCTGGTTCCATCCATCAAGAGATACCCTTGCACAAAGCCCTTTTACATACACTTTATGCAGTGGACGAAGACTTGGCCCTCCCTATGTAGTATTTTGTGATGTGATAGTTCAATAAAAACAACCTTTCAAATATCGTATCTAATTGTCACTTAAGTCTTAACCTTCAGCACCCTTTGGAACATGACACACACTCTTCTGATGTGGTTTTGGGGCCAGATAATGATTTATGACTTAGAGTGGCCTTTTTTATTATACAAGCTGCTGCCACATTTGGTTATTTTGTGGCCGTAGTCTTGCTAACTTCAATGTGATATCTATATTATTATCATAATATGACATCATTGGCCATCTAGCTGATTTGAAATAGGAAGGAGACTAATCCTGTGTTGTAATTACTTTTTTTTGTGGGGGAGGGGTTGTTTTTAAAAAATGAGGGTAGTTCTGTGTTTAGAGTCAGGTGACTTGCATTTAGAAAATGTAGTTTTAATTACTGGATTCTATTGTTTGTACTTACTGAATTACAGAATAATGGAAAGTGTAAGTTTTTCATATTTTGAATATTTTGTTTCTGTTGTCTGTTTTCAATTATTAGGGTCCCTAATGTGTTATTTCTAATAGCAAACCTTTAGCTTCTCTTCGTTTATGTTGAAAGTGAACTTTAATGGCGGGGGTCAGATCTGTTTGTATTCCTGATTTCTTTCAGGTGGGGAAAAATGGATGGTGGTGATTATAATTAGTGACAGAGATGTGCATGATTACGTTCCAATAACTTTTTCACAACTGGCTTTACCCTATGCCTTTTCTTGACCATTCTTAAAAATTATACTGTAGGGGAGCTCTAAGCATTTTTTTAAGTGTTAAATGTTGATGCACAGAATAAATATAATCATTCATTAACTGATTTATCAGATTTAATTAACTGAATTAATTAACCATAAATCAAAGACCAGAATTTATATCTGCCTGGATCTGTTACAGCAATACACTCTTTTGCAGGGTAGACTCTACTTTTCTCCTTCGGCTGACATTGCTCTCACAGAATTGTCCTGCACTTGCCTTGCTTTAAAAAGCTTTGCATATGCTCAACCGCTGGTTGTATGTAAGGATCTAAAGTACAGCTCTCTCTGTTATTTCATTCTTAGTAATGTGTAAAGAATAGCAAAATTATATCCTACTGTCCTTTAGTACTTAAACCCCTTAGAGTTTCTCATACAAATCTGATAGCATATCTTCAATTAAGGTGACGGTAATGAGGATCCTTACCAGCAAGTCCGCTGAAAGCGATTAGTTGATTTATTTCAGGCATGGCAGGGGAAGTAGTACATGTTGCCATGTAAGAGACCTAGATAAGGAAGTGACCATGGAGCCTCTGTTGTTCAGGCCTGTACAGATGGCTGTAACACACAGCAGCTTCCCCTGCTACCACACTAATAGTGGCCCCAGCTATACATCTCCTACTCTGCAGCAGTAAAAGTATTAATGCTCGCTTTTTGTTGAGATCATAGAGCAGAGGTGGCTGTTTGATGGAAATTCATATGCAGCTGCCCTGGGGAAATGGAGGCCAACACATGAATTGTTTAAACAAATAGAACATTTGGGACTAAAAGCCATATTTAATTTTGTATGTCCTAGGGCTCCGCCCCAAGAGAACGCTGCGGTTGGTGCTGTGGACCGCGGAAGAAACAGGAGCGGTGGGTGCTGAGCAGTACTACCAGTTACACAAGGTAAATAATGTAATAAAATGATCCATGTTATAGTATTTGCTTTTTTGACTGAGAATACTAGATTTTCAAAATGTCAGATTCTTCGTCTAACTAAACGTATAGGGTCCAGTTCTGTCTGCAGATAGATAGGAACAACTTTATGTGCAAGATGTGAAATACTCTGTGTTTTAATATAGTTCTTTTAGAAAAAAAGGAAGTTCCATCCTCTTGTGCTTCTCTTCCATTGGTTTGTTAATGTAACTCTCTGACTCAGACATTCATTTGGTTTGCAAAAGGGAAAAATGGAAGGGGCTTCTCATTTGAAGGTCAAAAGTTAAGGGGTATGATAAGCTCTGCATGTACTTTACCTGATCTACCATGCCATGTCACAAAGCTGTTATGAAGCGAATATTTCATAAGGATATCTGCTATGTCTTTCAAAAAATATCTAACTGCCTGCCCTCAAATGGGGTGAGCAATCCATACACTTTGGCAATATTAATCCATTTAATTTACCCTTTACATTTCTGTTTCACTGCATATTGCATAGTCCACTGAAACGTAATGAATAAACTATTAAAGAGAGAACTCTCTTTGGAAGCTCAGATATATAACATTTTAATGGCGAGTATGATCTAAAATGTTTTCTGCCAGTTATTGTTTACTGTATGGGATCAAGGACATTTTAAATGCCATCACTAGCTATTTTTGATTATGCTAAGTAAAATTATAAAACTCCTTTTTAGGATTGATAATTAGACTGAAAATATCACATAATATTATTTCCATATTAGCTTTGCACAGTTGTCTCTTCAAAGGATTGCATGACATGAAGGATAACTTCATAAAACTGTCCTGGAGCCAACAATTTTCAAAATATAAACATTTTGTAGGAAGCTAACCTGTAATCATGTAACTAACTCCTGATTTTTATCTGTGTTTTGTGATCCCTTATTTGGTAGTAGTTAATCTCAACAATACTTAAACCTGCAATGCAAAGCCAAGAAATTGATGAAGAAAAATGTGTTTAAAGTTCTACCATGACAGCAGGTTTCTTTCAGAATCTGTGTCTTGCAGTAAAAATTCCTGGCAGTGCGTTTATGATGTTACTGTTGCCCCTTTTTTGACCCGCGTGCTAGTAAAATTTCAGGACTCCATTGATGTTCTCTTTGGAAGCAGAAATTAATGGAGTCTGGTATTTTCTTTGATACAGTTTTATTTATTGACAAAGAAGTACAAAGTTCTGTGTCTCTGAATGCAGGAATTAAATAGCAGGAAACAGCTTCTTTTGCTTACAGCACCGAGAACACTCTTTTCAGCCTGCACCCTGGGCCCAAAAACCTCTCCCCAGGTTTCTTCCAGAGACAGTCATTATGATTTCAGTTGCTCCTTCAGTCTGTTCCTCACTCTCTGTCATTTTTTTCAGTTTTCTGTGGGCTGGTCTACTCGGGAAAGCTTATATCAGCATAGTAAAGTCTCTCAGTGATGTGAAAAATACACACCCCTGAGAGACATAGCCATGCTGACCTAATCCCCCATGTAGACAGCGCTAGGTTGATGGAAGAATTCTGTCGACCTAGCAATCCACCTTCTTGAGAGGTGATAAACTACAACAACAGGAGAACCCCTCCTGTTGCCATAGTGAGTATCTATACTGAAGTAGCATTTTAAGTTTAGACGTACCTTTAGTTTTCCCTCCCTTCCACCTGGCCATGATATCCTATCGAACTCTCCACCTACCTGGTGCCAGCTCCTGGGTGGACTTTATTAGGCTTTGTTTTAGATGTAGCCCCTTAACTGTCTCTTACAACTGTCTTAAATGGGGGACTCATTCACATATCTGTTTGAATGAGATTTTAACTTAACCTATAACAAAGTTTCACCCATCTCATAACAATACGCCCCACCTGAGCTTTGCCCATCATCTCGATGAGGCCTAAAATGGTGACCCCCAATAACCCATCCCAAACAGAAAGAAAAGAAATAATTTAACAAATTACTAATGATACACACTTAACTATTACATATGTTCAGGGTCTTTCTGTCAAGAAAGTTTCACATCACAAACAGAAAAGGATTGGATTCCCACCCAAACCTGTCTTTGGGGCTTTTCTCTCCCTGAACTTCTTTTAATTGTGCTCCTGAGGTGTGTCTGTTGTTTCTGTGGAACTTGGTGGCTGTGACAGTTCCAAGAACAGTTCCTGCTTTTTTCTGTCAGAATGGGGAGACTCATTACGGTCACAACTTTCCCAGCCTCAGCATCCTCAGTTGTCAGATTCAGGAAGCAGCCATGCTGAAATCCTGTCCCCCGATATCGCCTTAGATGGCCTTTATGAATAACTTTGGGTTTAGTTCTGGGACCCAACTGCATCCTTTCTTTATTTGCGTCACTACTGTATAGGGTCCCTCCCAAGGCTCCTACCCTTCTTTCGCCAGATAAGGTTCCCTCTTTTAAAAGTTTCCCCATATGATCTTACATCATAGAGTCTCTTAATTTTATCAGAGGCTATCCAAAAATTTTCGGTAACAAAGGTGTGAAGTTTTTCAGTTTTGCATTGTAGGGTTTCTGTGTAGTCCAAATGGTTCAATTCCTTTTGTTCCTCTTCAGAAACTCCATACAAAAGGTTTGCTGGGTTCCTTGGTTCCTGACCAAACATGAAGAGTACTGGGGCACACTGTAATCTCATTGCTGTTCTATAAGCCATCAGAAAGAATGGGATATGCTGGTTCCAGTCCCTTCGGTGCTGTTCTACAAAGGTTACCAGCTAAACCCCAAAGTCCTACTGAAACTTTTGCACCACCCCAGACATGCAGAATCTAAAGGCATGGTAGAGTTTTGTGGCTCCCCGAATCCCTCAAACCTGTTGAAACACTTTGGATTCAAAGTGAATACCTCCCCCCGGACTCTAAATCTAGTGAAGAATTAATTCACTAGAACTACTGCTACTGTCACAGCCTCTTAATTTCCTATTAAGTAAGTCTCAGGCCATTTTGTGAAGTAGTCCATAGCTACCAGCAAATAATGATTGGCTGCCTCTGTCTCAGCAAGGGCCCAAGAACATGAATGGCAATGCACTCCATTGGTGTCCCCACAAGATACTGCTGCAAAGGGGTACTCTCAGTGCCTCTCTTTGCAAAGTGACCATCACATTTTCTGCACAAGCTTTCTACATCCTCCCTGAACTTTACCCAATAGAAAATCTCCCTTAGCTTGGCTAAGGTTTTTGCAATCTCAAAATGTTCATCAGTTTTGATCTCATGACATAACCTCAGAACTTCTTTTTTCAATGTATCTGACAACCCACTGGTGCCTGTATCCATCACCCACTGGTTTCTCCCATCTTCTGTACAGTATTTCAACTTTAAATTCCAAGTTTTCCCAGTGTGACCAGAAACCTTTTATTGTGGTGTTGTTAGGGGACACTACATTCTAGGCTGGCTGCATTTGCCAGTTGATTTTCTACTCACACTGTATCGGCGTATGAGGATTCTTTCTTTGGGGATGTTTTAATTGCTCTGGGGTCCATTCTTGCAGCTCCATCCCCATTGTTCCAGGGATGAATTAAGAACATAGGTACTTCTGAAAAATCAAGAAAGAGAGACACATCCATTCCCTTGAGCAACTAATTCCTTGCTCTCCTGCTTGGGTCAGTGTTTGCAATTAGCCTCCCAACAAGGCTGTTTGGACAAGGCATCAGCATTACCATGCTTATGACCTAACCACTGTCTGATTGTGAAATCCTAACTCTGACATTTTTCCAACCAACAGTCAAGGCTGTCCCTCAGGATTCCTAAATCTAATGAGCCATTGCAAGGAAGCCTGTCCTGTCCTGTCCAGAAACTTCGTCCCATACAAGTAATGATGAAAATTTTCTATAGATGTAACCACTGTTAGGAGTTCCTTTCTGGTGATGCAGTAATTTCTCTCAGGAGAACTTAGATTTTTGCTATAATAAGCTACCACCCTCTCAAGTCCCTTGTGGTCTTGTGCCATTACTGCCCCCAAACTTTAGTTACTAGCATCTGTATCAAATATGAGAAGGGTTTTGAAACACAGATAAGCCAAACAGGAGCAGTCAGTAGAGCCTTTTTTAACTCTCAAAATGCTATATCTTGCTCTGCTGACCACTGAAATGGTTTCCCTTTCTCATGCAACCTATGCAGTATTTTGCAATATTGGCAAACCCACAAATGGACTTTCTGTAACAGGAGCAGAGGCCTATAAAACTCTGCACATCTGTGAGTGTCTGGGAAGTTGTCTGGCTTTGTACATCCTCAGTTTTCTTTTTGTCAGTGGACATTCCCTCCTCACTAATTTTGTGCCTGGGGTAGATTAACTTTTTTTTTGGAACACCTTACATTTCTTTGAGTTCAGTTTCAAATTGTCCGTCTTCAGCTTATCACAGGCCATTTGTAAATGTTTTAGTTCTTGTTCAAAGGTTTTAGCATGTACCGGGATATCATCTGGGTATAACAAACAGGCTGAGAAGGGCATGCAACATAATACCATCTCTGTTAGCCTCTCAAATGTGTCTTATGCGTTGCACAAGCCAAAAGCCATCACTTTAAGCCATAAGCCTTGTCCTGCTGTGAAAGCAGTTTTTCCCCCTGTTGTTTGGATCTACCTCTACTTGCCAATACCCACTTTTAACATCCATTGTGAAAAACCAGACTGACACTGCTACTGCATCCCGGGTATCATCTGGGATATCCATTGTGGTAATGGATAAGAAACCTTTGAAGTGATTTCATTTAATTTTTTATCGTCCACACAGAATTGGGTGCTGCCATCCTTTTTCTTACCTAGCACTATGGGTGAGGCCTAGGAGCTGGTTGAAAGCTCAGTTATGCCTTCCTGATAAATTTCCTCAATGGCCTGGAGTATCTCTTCCCTTTTTTGTTATTTGCAACTGGTGAGGTGGCTGTTTAATAGGTTGGTTTCCCACAGTATCAATCTTGTGCTGAATCAGTGCAGTACAACCTATATCTTTATTGGCTCAAGAGAACAACTCCTGATTCTTAACCACAAACTCTTAGACTGTTCTGCTGTTCCCCATTTAAGTGTACATCACTGTTCAGGAACAAGTCCAGTAGAAACTCTGGGAGTTCACCTTCCCCCTTGCAGTTTTCTTCTATGGTAGGATTTAACACTGGTTCATATTTTGCAACTGCAGTCCTTTTTTTTTTTTTTTTTTTTTACTATTTGCTGCTTGTCAAAAACATTCATCAAACAAACAGGGATTAATTCTTGTTTCGTATCCACAAGAGTTTTAGCAGCTAAGATTCCCCCAAAACTCTGGCTCTCAGAACAGTTTTCAGCCACTCCCTATCTTTCCCTTGCTGGAAAGCTACCATATTATGTAGGTGTTATAATGGGTTATGCCCCCAGAGCAGGACAATCCGTTCACTGCAAACCAGTTATCTACAAACCATTAGTCTCACCTGGGCCATATCTTTAAAGGGAATTTCCACAGACCAAATCTGTAACACACTTTTCCTGGCATGGATTACAGTTATCAGCCATAATGGAATCTAAACCAATTATTAGCTCATCCACTATTTCAGCCACCCAGACTTCTTGCTTAAATTTAAGGTCCAATTGTTAAACCCAATTTTTAGATGGGTGCTGTTGTGCCAGTCATTATCTCCATGTGAGACCAATTAGGCAGTTCAGTTCTGGATCCCCTATTCCTTTATCTTCTCATCATGTCTGGTCTAATAACTCTTTTATGATTGAACCTGTATCAACTATCCCTATACACATCACAGATCCTATTACACACTGTATAGACAGACTCCCATTATTGTTGTTTAACTGTCCAGTCACAAACAAAAACTGTGAGGCTGATCCTCGAACCTCCAAGCTTTGCCCCTTCAGCTTGTTTCCTGAATTGGGAGCGAAGCTATCTCTAGACACTTGTGGGAGGGTACTAGTGTGATGTTACCTCAGGTACAATATGGACTGATAGTTGTGTCCCCTCAGTTCTCCAGCCTGCAGTGCCTTTTATGCTGCTTTGCTGTGAAAGCAACCATTCCTGGTCTGCTCACACACAGCATCCAGCATGTTAATCACTCACAACTATACTGTATGAGAGCTATAGCCAGCCACCAATGAATTACACTGCAGGGCAACACTAGCAAACTCCCAGTCTCAGACTTCCCCCAGAAATATGCGTCTTGTACTGCCCAGCACCCTCCTGGACAATACAAGCTCATATACAGTCTGTCATTTTATTAATAGAAAATGATATTCACAAATCTTGTTATCCCAAATGAAGTTTCCTAAATACTTCAATCCAAACACACTGGTTTAGATAAAACAACAAAACAAATTTATTAACTAGAGAAAGACAGATTTTAAGTGACTACAAATTGAGGCATACAAGTCAGAATTGATTACAAGGAAGTAAAAGGTAAAATGCAACTTGTAAAAAATTTAACATAGCCTGTAAAAGGAATGAACTTAGAGATACAGACTGTCACAACCAGCTTTTAACAGAACTGTTAGAATCATAGAATGTAGGGCTGGAGCTGCAGATTAAGCCAAGTACTTGTTTTCCTACCTTCATTGCACATAGAGAACAATTGATCACCATCTTTTTTATAACCGCTCTTAACATATTCGAAGACTGCTATCAGATCCTCTCTCAGTCTTCTTTTCTCAAGACAAAACGTGCCCAGTTTTCTTAACCTTTTATCATTTTTGTTGCTGTCCTCAGTCTATCGCTAGTTTATCCTGAAAGGCCTTGGTGGTATCTGGGTATGACAGGAGCACAAGTCTCTGCCAGTCCTCAGCCATTTCAGGTGGGTTTTCTTCTGTCCTCTCTTTCTAGTTTTTAGCTGTGCCCCTGACAGCTTAGCTCGATGACTAACTCCAAATTGCATTCAAGGAGTTGCACTGGATCTGGATAACTCAGTCTCATTTCTGGTGGTAAGCTCTGCAGTACAATCAGAGCTGTGCCACCAAAGTTGGCTGCTAGTAACCCCCCTGTTTTTGTCCTTCTTCCCAGCCATTCATTTGAGCTACTGTATAACACCGAATTGAACCAAATAACCTCCAGGGAGTTTTTCCCTCAAAGATAGTGAGTGGGATTTTGCATTATTTGACAGGGACAGCCTGACCTCTCCGCTCTGGGCCCCTATGAGTAACAAAGGAGGTAGAAAACTGTTGTTAATGTCCAGTCTTAACCCTAGTCCTCTGATTGGTTCAATTAATCATCCAGGTAGCTGCCATCCACTGTGATCATCGACTCTTTGAATTCCTTATGTAGCTGAGTTTTTAGCTCTATAAGTCCTTGCTGCAGCTCATCTCTGTTAGCAAGTTCCAAGTTGGCTGAAACTTGTTTCGTCTCCTGTTTTTCAGGTGTATGACTGAGATAATTTGCTGGTCACCTCATGAATCAATTTTACTGTTCCAGCCTGGGTATTTTGCAGCTGGGTTTCCCAATCTGTCCAGGTACTTTGTAGTTGCTGCTCCATCATAGATCTCATCTCAGCCTACAAATCCTCTCTGAGCCTTTTCCGGGACATCTCTAGCTTTTGTTGCAGCCTTGTTTGAATTCCTTTGAAAATTCACCAGCTCTTGTTTTAGATTTTGTTTTAAATCCCACTGGGCATATTTGATTTTTGCCAGCATCTCCATTATTTGTTCCATTTTCGGTCAACAGGAATACCAGCTCACATTCTGTCTCCCTGGAAGCTGTATCCCTCTCTTAACACTTCTCTGCCCCTTTTTGACCCAAGCAGCTGGTTGAATTTCAGGGCTCGGGCGATGTAGAAATAGATGGAGTCTGGTATTTTCTCTGATGAAGTCTTGTTTATTTAAAAAGAATGCACAAAGTCTTGTGTCTCTGAACACAGAAGGAATCAAATAGCAGGAAACAGCTTCTTTTTGCTCACAGCACTATGAGCACTCTTTTCAACTTGCACTGTTTTCAGCTTGCTCAAAAACCACTTCCCAGGTTTCTTCTAGTCAGCCACTGTGATTTCAGCGGCTCCTTAGGTCTATCTCTTTTTCAGTTTTCTGTGTGTTCTCTACCCTCCGCACCCACCTCTTCACACCTGAACCCATCACCACCGACCTACTTTCTGGGCAGATCCTATAAATTTTTGTTTGAGGTGTGGTCCCTTAACTGTCTCTTACAACTGTCTTAAATGGGGGATTCATTCACACATCTGTGTGAATGAGGTTTTAATTCAGCCCATAACGAGGTTTCACTTAGCTCATAACATTATTTAACTTAAAAGAACAAATAATTGGAAGTTTCATTTTGAGAGGGAGGCACAGAATTAAAAATTCACTATGAAAAAATAAATGGAATTAAATCAGATTGTATGTAGTGGAAAGCAATGATATAGTGGCTTGAGTTAACATCACTATGGTGCCATATACGGAACAGAGGGAGTGGGTCCCAATTTGCTTGTTTACTAGTCTGCTTTAAAATAGGCATTGGATAATGTGGATTTCTACACACCTATTATATCAACGTTATTAGGACATTTTAGACTTCTCAGGGCTTGTGTACATGGGAAGGGGATGGTTTAACCTTCAGTAACATGAGTCAGGCCATGTCTAAACTACACAGTTTTGTTGACAAACAGTAGCTCACTATGAATTAAACTCCCCATGTAGACAAGCCCTTAGTTGGTAGATATGTCAAAGAGGACACTTGGACAGGCTTGCTGTGGTATAATTGGAGGAGGATAGTGTCTCTTAAATGCTGGATCGATCACTGATGGTATGGTGTTCAGATGGACTAAGATGTAACAAAACGGGAGACTATATAACAAGAATTTTATATAAATCCTTTACAAAACTCCATGTATGCAGGAGATGGAGACACAGCAGACACACTGTACTGTATGCATGATGCTGGTAAAGGGAACATTGCCAAAACAGATGGTGAAGATATCACCCATTTTCATTCTATAAAGAGAAGAGGATCTGCCAGGGCTAGCCTAGTAGTCTCTTAAAAAAGAAATGTTACCACTATATGGAATCAGGTGATTCGGTTCCTATGCTTTGCCAAGAGGTCTGTGCTTGTTTGCTGTGGCTAGTCTTGTTTGGTTTTAGGTGTAGATTGAGAAATATTATCAATGATTACATTTAATAATGAAATTAGTAAATAAAGGGGGTGAATGATATCTAACTGACTTTTAATTTGGCAGAAAAATTATGTTAATTTTTGTTATGCCACTGCAGTTCAGCACCTGGATGTTGTTTTATGAAGACTGCACAGTTTAACCTAATATGCATTTACTACTTAATTGGAAAAAATAAGTAAGAATCACATCCTCATTTGTATTTATTTTTCCCCTTTTTGATAATTTAGCTACAAGAAATCCTCATTATACATAGTAACCAAATAAAGCAGATTAATTTTGTACATTCTATTTGAGCATGAAAAATATCTTAACCTTTTAATGATTTATTGTGCTAATTTCGGGCAATAGGATTATGATAGCATGAACTACTTCTTGGTGATTATGATTAAAAGTCAAATAAAAGAAATATTTTAAAGGTGCTGTAAGTCAGCACAGAACAGGAGATGGATTTCATTGAAATTGAAATGTGTTTGTGTGAGTGCAAATGCACTATTCCCATGTGGCAGGGTAGAATAATGAAGATAACAGAGCTGAACAAGTATAAGTACTGTAGATTTATGATTTTAAAGATTCAGTATATACAGCTTAGCTGCATAAAATCGAATTGAATAGATTATTTTTTTTGCTTTGTCAATTTAGTTTTAAGTTCCAAGAATATTTATTTTCTGGCAAATAGACTCTTGAAGGGTGACATTACTATAGTGGGAATCCTACAGTTCTGACATAGTTGATGTAGCAACAGAATAAAGATGATATAGCTACTAGGGAGATAATGTTTTAGTAGTAAGTAACTCATAGACCTATGTATAGTTTTATTTGCAACACTCTTAAGTATTTCTGTGGCACCCGTTATTGCAGTATCTGCGCACTAGATGCATTAATGACGGGATGTACAGGCTATTTGGTGTTCTACAGAGAGGGTCTCTCACTCCCTTTCCACGCTGACCTAATGGCTCCTGCAAAGTAGTGTACTCATCACCAGTTGTGCCCTCTTGTGTCAGGGTGTGATGATACTAGAGGTCCTTGTCTTTGGCACCTCCTGTAAGCCCATCTGTCTCTCACGAGATCGTCTCTGACTCACACTGCTGGCCAAGTCTCACAAAGTTCAGTCCCCTTCCAGAATAACAGAAAGGTCCAACTTGAAAGTTCACAAAAGCGACTCCCACCACACCCCCCGGTGATTCCTTGACTCGTCCTTTGGGGACAGTCTTCAGTCCCACCCTAGTTCAATATTTCTTCTCTTGGGCTGGCATGCCCCTTCCTCAGGGGAACCCTCTATTCTGAGTTGTGGCCTAGGAACCCTGTATTAAGGAACTAGGTCTGCTTTTTCAGACATGCTACTGGTTCCCTTGGCTACTTCCTGCCTCCAAGCCTGATGTGCTGCTTCCCCACAGCTTGTGTTTAACTCAGCCTCCCTTTGATTCTCTGGCTTCTCCCTAGATCCTCCAAGCTTCTCCTTTCTTTGCTGGTCTAACCACTCTTCCATACCTCTTGGGCTCCACTAAAGTATTCTTAACTGACCCTACCTCAGGACCTCCTTCACAGGAGCCTAAGCTACTCCCTGTGCATCCTCCTACCTCAGGGCTTTTGAATATTTTTTAATAGGTGATGGGGTAAGCCCCATCGCATCATCCCTAGGGTTTTGGCCAGGACACCAGGGTTAACTGCCACAGCATATTTAATATATGAATATATCTGGTCAGGTGTTGCCTCTGAAAAACAGTACCTCCAACAGTTCAGTGTCCCCTACCAACACCATACTAAGGCGCTTGCTCAGTATCAACTCAAAGGGTAGATGTCTGCATACTGAATCACCAGCACCATTGCTCATAAAAGTATAACCAGCTGAAATGGTCACTGCTTTTAGTTGCTACATTTAAGTTGAGACTGATTCCTAGATCTAAAAGAGCCAGATTCTCATTTTCACTCTGGCTCCTTTACTTTGACAGTTGTGGTATAAATGAGAATCAAGCCCTGTGAAGGGGCATCTGTCCCACACTGGCAGAAAAGGGGTTAAAAGCAGTCCTAGGGAGGCTGCGCAAGAGGCTGTGAATCACAGAAGGGCTTATAGGAGCAGCCAATCAGGGCCAGGCTGGCCCAAATAAGAAGGAATGCAGGATAGAGCATTTCAGTCATTTCTGGAGCTTAAAGAAAAGGAGGACTTGTGGCACCTTAGAGACTAACAAATTTATTTCAGCATAAGCTTTCGTGAGCTACAGCTCATTTCATCGGATGCATTCGGTGGAAAATACAGTGGGGAGATTTATATACACAGAGAACATGAAACAATGGGTTTTATCATACATACTGTAAGGAGAGTGATCACTTAAGATGAGCTATTACCAGCAGGAAGGGGGGGAGGAGGAGGAAAACCTTTTATGGTGATAATCAACGTGGGCCATTTCCAGCAGTTAACAAGAACTTCTGAGGAACAGTGGGGGATGCGGGGGGGGGGAGAAATAACATGGGGAAATAGTTTTACTTTGTGTAATGACTCATCCACTCCCAGTCTCTATTCAAGCCTAAGTTAATTGTATCCAGTTTGCAAATTAATTCCAATTCAGCAGTCTCTCGTTGGAGTCTGTTTTTGAAGTTTTTTTGTTGAAGGATAGCCACCCTCAGGTCTGTAATCGAGTGACCAGAGAGATTGAAGTGTTCTCCAACTGGTTTTTGAATGTTATAATTCTTAACGTCTGATTTGTGTCCATGTATTCTTTTATGCAGAGACTGTCCAGTTTGACCAATGTACATGGCAGAGGGACATTGCTGGCACATAATGGCATATATCACATTTTGGAGCTTGAGAAGGAAGGAGGACTGGCCTTCCTTGCAGGCAAAGGGCAGCAAGCACCCTGGATAGAGCACTGAGGCAGAGACCCAGAGAGCTAAAGGCAGCTCCTGGAAGGCTACAGGGATCTGCAGACTGAGGTCCTGATGCAAGGGCAAAGGGGGTGCTGGAGCCACTGAAGGAAGTGGCTGGACAGTGGACTGCTGTTTGCTACTGAAGGGAGTGGCCAGACTGTAGACTGCAGGTCCCCCCAGAAGGAGGGGAACATAGAGTGTGGCACAGCGGGAAGGCAGGGCCACTGACGTGGACGCCATGGTCTTGGTAGTGATGTGGGTCCAGGAACGGAGGTGACGGCGGGCGAGACACCACCAGGAGAGGGTGCAGCACTAATTCCCTGGACAGCCAGCAGGAGACACCAGAGTGATAAGTTGCACCCCTTCACAGGCCCTAAGTCTTCGGGGCAGGGACTGGTGTTTAGTGTTTGTGCAGTGTCTAATGCACTGGGGCCATTATTATATAGCTCTTAGGTTTTATAGAAATAATAAAAAAAAATTCTAAAAACACAAAACATCACAAAACAAATACTGCTATTCTTTCCCAATTACATAGGCTAAGAGGAAGGAACTTGTCATAATAAGGGTTATTAGCACCCATATTGTGGCTCTTTCTGTAGATAAATTTAAGAAAACATGAGTGGCAAATCATATTTATTTAGGAATAGAGGAAAACTCCAAGGGAAACTAAGTATCTCAGCAATTAGAGAGACCAGGCTAATGCGGTCATTTCTTTTATTGGATTAACCTGTGCTGGTGAGAGAGACAAGCTTTTGGGCTTACAAATCATTCTTTTTCCCACCTACCTTGTCTCGCTAATATCCTCTTAGACCAACCTGGCTATAACAACACTGAATACAATCTCTACAACTGGAAAATTCAGAAAATTACAATTAAGAGACAATGGGCCAAATTCATACTCTTGTAATTTCATTGAAATCATTGGAAGCATTATATCAAGTGTAAATTTAACTCAAATCCTCTTAAAGAAAACTTTCTTACAATAAATCTATGCAGTAGTATTGCTATCTCTAGTTAAGTAATGTAAAACTATTTAGGCTGTAATGAGTGGTTGTAACGTTTAGATTTAGACTAGACTGTATCAAAGATACTAATAGGAACAACTTATTTTGATTTACTTTTGTACTTACTATGATTTCATCTTTTGCCCTACTTGGTTACAGAAAATTCCTGCTAACAGAAAATTTCAAAACTTTGATATCTGAAATTTGGTCCTTATTTGCATGCACGCACACAAGGGAATCAGATGGCTTGAGAGTAAGGAGGCTACATTGCTCTCTCTTGCTGCTGAGATGAGGATAATAGGATTTCTCCTTTTAGGTACTTGAAGAAAACTCTAAGAATCTAATAACCCCTGCTTAGGAGATGTTTCCTTTCATTAAGAATGCAGGATGTGTGTGCTATGGATTCGCAATGAGCATGTTATTTCATATCTTGTTGCATAGCTATGTGTTTGTTTGTTGTGGTTCTGTACCTGTAAAAACAGGTAGGGTGACCTTTTTTAAAATGAATAGGAAGAGTTTTTTTCTATCAATACATGGCTGCTGCAGTAAAGGAGAAGATAATAATGCAGGAGAGGAAAAAGATAAGAATGAAAGACAAATAGGTTTTATGCCTCAGGCTTCAGCTAATTGTTTCTTGAGTGCTTATTTTGGCAATGGTTTGACCTCCATCTCACTTATATTGTCCTATATGTTTTAGGCAAATAACTGTAACATGGAGATCTGAGTTAGGGAGATCAGTTTGATAGCTCTATTTAAGCATTTGTTTGTGAGTTATCAGGATGAGAATGGAAGAAACGGATAAGAATAAATATTCACACAGAAAGATGCAAAAAAGAAAAAGCCACTTCTACTTAATTCTCTACAATCACAGTTAATATGTATTACTATCACTTATTGTGCTAATGAGTTGAATGTAGATATAATTACATGAACAATTATATTTGCATGACAGTGATTTTAGTGAGTTATAATATACATTTCTTAATATTAAATTGTGATTTTTTTTCCAAAGGCGACATTAATGGAAAAGCAGGCTTTTATAAAACACAAAAAGAGATTGATTCTCCACTGTACCCAAATGAGGACTGACAAGGAGCCAATCGTGGCTGTATGGTTCTCAGCTGCATAGTCCCAGCATAAATTAAGCAGCATGTGGGCAATTTTAATTTACATTGCTGGCAAAATGCCCCTCAGGTACTTAAAGCCAGTGTGGAATCAGGTTTAGTAGAACTTCACTTCACCGTGTACTCCTTTCCTCCCCTCCTTTCCTCTGACCTGCCCTTCCCCCACCTCCCCACCCCTCTACCCTGCGATACACCTTTTCCCTCCCTTTACTCTAGGTAGCAGAAGCCACCTCAGCTAGCTTTGTACTGGTAGAGAATCCACCTACACCTGGGGTATTCTCCAGTGCAAGCATATGTATGCTTTAAATTCACTTTGCGCACAAGTGCCTCAAGATAAACTTGGCAGACTGGAGAATCTGTCCCATAGGCTTCTTATTGTACCACTTTAGTGGGACTTATACTAACTATATGAGTGCACTTTCCTGGGTACCTCTGACAAACACTTAAAAATATAAATAATACCTAGTAGACTGTATCTATTGGCTCCTGGAGAGCATTGCCCAGTAGAACATAAATATAATGAACATTTAATAGTGAATATGTGCTCAATTTGTTTATTGTTCATAAACCTAAGCTGCAAGAAGGACAGCCTCAAAGTGTGTACAAGCAACCTGTTGATCCCCCTTCAGCTTCCACAGTCTGCAGCTGCCAACATACCCTGGCTCCTTGGAAGAACCATCAAGTCTTCCCCTCCTGCTCTTCCATCCAGAGGCTCACTGGAGTTAACACGGAGACAGCTTTTGAGGATGGATGGCTTTCTGCCCCCAGGTTACAAGCAGGGTGATGTAAAGCTACTACTGGGATGTGCGTCGGATAAGCATTTACAATGTCTGAAAGACCCATTCTGCCATTGATTTTTCCACTGCTTTGCCTACCATCTTGTCATTGGGAGACATGGGCTGCTTTACAGTTACTTCAGGGCTCCTTTGTCCAGAAGTTGGGGACAGATTGTGGAAAGAGCCAAAGTTTGTCTGTTTGCTAACGAAGAGAGAAAGGGATAGACAGACTCCACCCATAGAAAGGGGTCTGAGATGACAGAGCTGAAAAGGAACACATGTTCTATTTGCTCCTACTTTGTTTTTCCTCAATACTTCAGTTTCATTTTACTGTATTGGCTCATGAGCAGAACTGGTTGAATAATGAAAGTCTATTTTTGCAAAAGATTAGGAAATGTTAAAGTATTGTTTGTTTTCAATTGTTCCAAAAAATCAATTAATTTTATTAAAAATATTATTTAAAATGTTATCAAAAATTTTCATTTGTAAAAACCCATGATTTAGGAAATTTAAAAAAATTGGTAACCAGTTTGATATTTTGAATAAAAATTTGGGGATAACATGAAAAAGCCACAATTTTTTAAATTGAAAAACATTAATAATGTTGACAGTATTTTGGAAGAAAATGTTTGTAAAAAGGCCAGTGATTGAAAAAATTACATTCAGAAAATGTTGACTATTTCTACTCCTGAGCAATAAAGGGGCTTGTATATAATAAGTATCCAGGTCTGAATAAAAAAAAATCTCTGATTGGCAAAACTCTCTACTATACTAAAATGGTCAAAAGAGAAAAAATGGCCACAAATAAGGCCATGGATAATCTCAAGGTTACTGTATGTAACATAAAGAAAAGGAGTACTTGTGGCACCTTAGAGACTGACAAATTTCTTTGAGCATAAGCTTTCGCGAGCTACAGCTCACTTCATCGGCTGCAGGTATGTAGCATGTTGCTGTTCTTAATGCTATCTTCTTTTCCTTTTGTAGTTTATGTCAATTGAGACTGACACTCAAAACACATAACAACAAATTGTATTGTCTGTGAGGGTTGCCAAACTGAGAGAAACAATAGTACGCTTACAAAACACATAGACATATTTGTAATTTGTCTTCACCAAGCAAAATGGTAATAATTAAGTAAAAGATTATAGGTGAAATCTGGACCTTATTCAAGTCAATGGGAGTTTTGTCACTGAATTCTATGGAGGAAAGATTAGGGTTGCCAACTTTTTACTCACAAAAAACTGAACACCCTTGCCCCACTCCCTTCCTTGGCCCTCCTCTGAGGCCTCCCCCTGCCCCACCCCTTCTCTGAGGTCCTGCCCCCGCTCACTCCATCCCCCCTCCCTCTGTCGCTCGCTCTCCCCACCCTTACTCACTCTCTCATTTTCACTGGACTGGCTCAGGGAATGGGGGTGAGGGTGCCAGCTGGGGGGGGCAGGCTCTGGAATGGGGCCAGGGATGAGGGATCTGGAGTGCAGGATGGGGCCCTGGGCTGGGGGCTGGAGCCAAGGGGTTTGGTGTAAGGGAGGGGGCTCCAAGATGAGGCAGGGGTTTGGGGTTTGAGAGGAGGTATGGGCTCTGGGCTGAGGGAGTGGGTTCTGGGGTGGGGCCAGAAATGAGGGGTTCAGGGTGCAGGAGGGGGCTCCGAGCTGGGGAGGGGTTTGGGGTGCGGGGGGTGAGGGATTTGGGGTGCAGGAGGCTGCTCCAGGCTGGGACTGTGGGGTTCGGAGGGCACACAGCTCACGCCTCCCTTGACACATTCCCATGCCTCCCTTTGGAGGCCTGCCCCATAGTTTGAGAACTTTTGATCTAGAGCAGTAGTTCTCAACTCACGGCCCGTGGGCCACATGTGGCCCAGTTAGCACATAGCTGCAGACCAGCTGGGTGCTAAAGGCTGCTGGGTTGCGTGGCAGGGTCCGGGTTCCTGGCTGCCCGGCGCAGCAGGGTGTGGGCTGCCCAGCCTAGCACGTCGGGGGTCTGGGATCAGGGCTGCTAGCTGGCCCCACACAGCAGGGGTCCAGGTTTGGGACTGCCACTTGGCCCCGCAGCATTTGAGGTTAGGTCTTCTGCGCAGCCCCACACAGCGGGTGTCTGGGGCTCGGGATTGTCAGCCATCCTCTCATGGTGGGGTCCAGGGTCTGGGGCTCCCAACCCCACGAGGTCAGGATCTGGGCTGCCGACTGGCTGCCCTACCTCACAGCCGGATCCAGGGTCAGGGCTGCTGTCTGGACCCGCACAATGGGGTCCGGGGTTCCTGCCACCCGGCCCCCTGCCCAGGGCTCCACTCCGTGGAAGGATTTCTGGGTGGGAAGCTCTGAACATAGGGGTCTGTGGGAGGGGACGGGGAGCACACTATGGTTCTCAATCTGTGGCCCAGGCAATATGCGGCCCACAATGATAAATAGGTTGAGAACTACTGGTCTAGAGGTACAAAACATAGGTCCAGCTAAGAGCAACAGAAAAATCTTTCACCTGACTGTTGAGAGGGGCAAAGAATCCTCCTGGTACAGTGCCTCACAGTAAGGTTCTCCCATTTAATAACAGGGTTACTTGTGGGAAATTTTCCAAGTCACACTTCCCTGGACTTTTGCTGTTCTCACTTTTTTGGAGTATGAATTGTGCTTTTGTACTTGTGATTGCCAGATACTGTATTCTGAGACCAGCTCATCCCTACTTCCTAATAGCTGTTCTTAATTTTTTCTTCAGTTTCCATGTATGCCATTTTGCTTTATTAACTGAGCTTGGCTAAAAATAGCAACTCAAACTGACATTATAGTGATATATGAGTTTTAAAAATAATCTAATTGGTTTTCTTGTTTTCTTTTTTACCTGCAAGTTGCACATTTAGGCTTTTAGCTTATTTTCATACCGCATTTTCCATACTCGTAGTTACCAGGCTAATAAACCTGTAGTGTTGTACATAGTTACTTGAGTGAGGTGATTTTCATTTGACTATATCTAGTATAAGAAGGTTATTGCAATACTGTATTTAGATCCAAATTGCTTAGGATCAAATCCTGACATACAAGTGTAGGTGTTTCCTAATGCTAAGTGAAAAGGAGTACTTGTGGCACCTTAGAGACTAACAAATTTATTAGAGCATAAGCTTTCGTGAGCTACAGCTCACTGTAATTCAGTAACAGAAATCTTGAGGGAGACTGCCAAACTCACATCATGTCCCATATACTGGAACATATATTTAGCCTGCAAATCAAGGGCAATATTTTGTCCTAAAAAATTTTTTTAGTGCTTTCTTTGTAAAGCGTTGAGTCTTCTAATAAGGACTGGTGGTAGAACAAGTCAATAACAGCTAAGCTATTGGACTCTTCTTTCTTTCTTCCAAATTATCTTTAAGATTCTCAGATTTATAGAAAGGAGATAAGTGTATTTTAAATAGCCCAAATGCTGCCAAAGCCTTTTAGAACAGCTTGGTCCCCCCTCCTGCCCCCGCCCCCTGTTTAATCTGGGAGTTTTGGTCTCCTAGTGCTGCAGCTCTGAAAGAGGAAATTCAGTGACTCAAAGTCATGAGACTTTGAGAACATGGTTTAAGTCTTATGCCTGACCAAGCATCATTATCCCTGTTAAGTATTAAGATTTTTTTAACTAAACAGTTGGCTTCCTGGCTGACTAAGATTCCCAGTTCCTAGTCTTAGTGGGGCTTGTTACCTTTCTGACAGAATCAATACCTTCATAGGCTCATGAGATCCAGATGTTTTGGTTCCTTTTATAGATTGAAAGGACTTGGCTGTGATTTCATGGTTTTAGCTGGTTGCCTTATGGGTTGAAAGGGAGGAGGGGATATATGCTTAAAATGTGTTTTAGCTTTGGTTGATAGGAATACATATTTAAAAATAAAGTTGGGAAAATACTGGCAGGGATCAGTCTATTTGTATATGCAAGCAATAAACTCTACGTTGATGCATTTCAAAGTTTCAATGTAAGAAATAGACATAATAAGCCAGAAAAAAGTTACCTCTTTTGTGGCAGATTCATCCTGCACTAAATATGGTTTATGGACAGGATCAAGTCACAGGACTGTAAAGGATAAATGTCCTTGATGTGCGGAGAGTTAAGCAGGCAACTCCCATTAACAAGGGCCAGTGTGTTTTATTTAATTCTCTGTGCTGTGTATCATGGTGAGAATTATACCATTAAGTATGTTGCATTATTGCGAGTTGCAGCGAATACATTGGTCCCTGACAAAAGTGATTATCTCGGTGGCCTGAGTTTTTAATGAGCTTGTATATGAGTGAAATTTTCAGCACAGGGAGAGGTGGAGGGAACAGCTGAGCCCACAGTTATTCTGTAATCCTACAGTTATAATCAACTGTTTACATATGAGAACAAAATGCATCCTCAGCCTGTTGTCTTTGCACCATCTAAAGGAAATAAAGGATAATCTTACATGAAGCATATTTCTTCCTTCATACATAGGAACTTTAGTATCTTATTACAAATGCTAAAGTTGGTATGGTAAAATCAGCCCAGACCACCTCTTGGGGAGTTTACATTACCGTTGTTTTCTAAACCCACTATGCATATATCTGTATTTACTCATTACATTCTAATGGACAAAATGCTTTAAAAAGGATAAAGAGCAGTTCTAACCTTTGTGGCCTGTTTCTTCCTTCCCACCCCCATCCCGATCTGGTTTCACTGTGCAAAGACATTCTGTTTTCATATCCCTCCTGCATGTGCTAACATTTAAACAGTTACAATATAAATGAGGAGGAAAAAGGCAGTGTTGTGTATTGTGGGTGGTTCATTTTGTCAGTTTAATATTGAAAACATATGTGAACATTTATATAAATAGAAAACAATTGAAGAATGCCATATTGTTAGCAGCAACTTATACAATAA
The DNA here is from genome assembly GCF_009764565.3 of Dermochelys coriacea. NCBI lineage: Eukaryota > Metazoa > Chordata > Testudines > Dermochelyidae > Dermochelys > Dermochelys coriacea. The sequence continues at coordinate 42,261,962 of NC_050069.1, read as the reverse complement.
TTCTACAATAGTTAAGTGGTCTTTTCTGCACACGCGTGTTGCTGATATATTGAGGTTTGCTTGGTGTAGCCAATTTTGCCTTTCAGATAATCTTTTTCCCCATATTCTTTCTTCCATTCCCACCAACACTTCTCTCTGCCAACCACAGATAGTCTGTCTCAATTCATTTACATGCTATCGATCACTCTTACTGCACTAGAAACCCATTATAACATGAGTCGGGCCCTACCAAATTCACAGCCATGAAAAATGCCTCACAGACTATGAAATCTGGTCTCCACTCGTGAAATCTGTTCTTTTGTGTGCTTTTACCCTATATGATACAGATTTCATAGGGGGAGACCAGCATTTCTCAAATTGGGGATCCTGACCCAAAAGGGAGTTGTGGGGGGTGGTGTCACAAGGTAATTTTAGGGGAGTTGCGGTATTGTCATCCTTACTTCTGCACTGCCTTCAGATCTAGTGGCCAGAGAGTGGTGGCTGTTAGCCAGATGCCCAGCTCTGAAGGCAGTGCCCCGCCAGCAGCAGTGTGGAAGTAAGGGTGGCAATACCATACCATGCCACCCTTTACTTCTGCGCCTCTGCCTTCAGAGCTGGGTGGCCAGTGAGTGGCAGCTGCTGATCAAGGGCCCAGGTCTGCACGCAGCAGCACAGAAGTGAGGGTGGCAATACAATACCATGCCATCCTTACTTCTGCTCTGATGCTGGTGGTGGCTCTACTCTCAGAGCTGAGCTCCTGGCCAATAGCCGTTGCTCTCCAGCTGCCCAGCTCTGAAGGCAGAGACGCCGCCAGCACAGCGCAGAAGTAAAGATAGCTGTACCACAGCCCCCACAAAGACACATACACACAATAACCTTGCACCCTCCACCTCCCCGATTCCTTTTTGGGTCAAGACCCCTACAATTTCAATACCATGAAATTGCTGATTTAAATAGCTAAAATCATTATATTTATGATTTTAAAAATCCTATGGCTGTGAAATTGACCAAAATGGACCATGAATTTGGTAGGTCCCTAAACATGAGTACTGTTTTGAGCAGAGTTATTGTTTTGAAGACATAGCCAATGCTTTACAGGCATCCAGTGGAGCTGCTCAAGAACCAATGTTTGAAATGTTTCTGTTACAGGCCAAATAGGGTACAATGGTCAGCATTAAAACATTGGCATTTGCCAGTTTGGTGGTATGAATGATACCTAGATTTTCCCCTCCAACTCCTAATACAGGAGAAAAATGTTGTTACTGTAGCAAATATTGTCTTTTAACTGGCAACTCTGGTGTGACATATTGCAGCCACATGCGGTATCTTTGGGGACCATATTGAAAGCATATAAAAGTACACAGAAAGCATGAAAGCCTCAAAAAGCCATTATACTGAGATGGGCTGCACAGTTTGAGCTGGTAGAATAGTCCTTTGTACCAATATAAATATATTTGTGTTTTCCTGGCTCACTTTGGGGTGGAAATAAGGGGTGGTTTCCTGTGCTATCTTGGATCACTGGGGGTGTGGTGGGGTGGGGTTCCAGCGGGATCTGGGATCACTAAGAGGTGATTAATGCAAAATCCCAAGCCTGGCTATGTAGATTCTCCATCTTTTGAAGCTTCTCCTGCTGGGAAAGAGCAGGAGGGACTGGTTTTAACTGTTTTCAGGAGGCTGGGGGACAAAGAAAGACTTTTGATATAAAAGGCTGAGTTTAAACAGACTCAGGGCCTTCCTTTAGGTTCAGCAAACAGGACCTTTGGTTGTAGGGTGGCTCCAACCCTTGCAGAAGGATTGGAAAGACTTTGACCTAACAGACTTCCCATGTAGAAGATGGGAGAGTCCTGGTATATTTAGTGAGCATTTACATCCTTTTATCATTTTTATGTTTTTTCTGTGATGCTTTTGCATTAAAAATAAATGCTCTTTGCTTTCTAAGAGCTGTGTGGTCACTGGTAAAAACCCTGTCATTGTTCTGGCAGTGAAAGTAAAGAGCAGGGGGCTGGATACGTCTGAGAGCTGCTGAGGATATCACTGTGTACAACAGCGGGATGTGCAGCCTTAAAACCCTGGTCAGAAAGGAGTGGGACCAGAGACAGCTGATGGCTTAAGGCCTGAGACCTGAGTGGGCACTCCTGGAGCAGACTTCAGAGAGCGAATAAAGGTGCAATTACCCTGGAACTGTGACACCTTGTACATCTGTGTTCATGCCCCAGGGGACTGAAATGTTTTAATGCTGTCCTGAACACTCTCTCATACTATCACTGGCAGCTAACATGGCCTGAAATTTAAAGCTTAGTGTCTTATACATTCTATCAACTATACCCATGATTTTCAGCCTTTCCAAGGCTGTTAGCATGTTGCAACAGAATGCACTTTCTGGTCCTTCTTGTCATCTTGCCATAAGGAAAGGGAGGGTTGTCATGACCCTAGAGTGAGAACCCATGACTTATGCCATTGCACTGGAGATAGGGCTGAGAGGACACTTCCATTCTAATTCTCTGTTCCCAGTTACCTATAACTTTTTTACCTTTCTAGAGTGAAACCTTTCAGGCTTTTCAACTCAGCCAAGAAGTTAATTGTTTTCAAAAATATCTTAATTTGTTTAGCCATTTTGTTGTCCAACAGTTGGGTAGGTGACTTGGGTCTTGGCTACACTTCCAAGTTAGAATGCATTAAATCAGGCCCGGGCACCCTAACTCCTGAGGTGTCCACACTGGGCAAGGCACGTAGAGCCCCTGGACTCTGCAGCTGGAGTGCTCCTGGTAATCCACCTCCACGAGAAGCATAAAACTTGCTGCGCACCAGCTGAAATGCCCCGGTGTCAGTGTGGACAATGTGTTGCATTAGTGCACTGTTATTGGCCTCCGGAAACATCCCATAATCCCTGAAGTCACGTGGCCACTCGTCTCATTGTTTTGAACTCGGCTGCAGGCATACAGATATCCCCTTTCAAAGCTGTGTTTCTGACAGCCGGCTGCTTATCTGCTCTGGGAAAAAGCAAACCATTACTGTGGAATGCTGCTGCTGTGAGTGTGTGTGAGAGAGAGAGGCGGGGGGAAAAGGGGGTCTGCTGCTGTCTGAACTTACAAGACAGCATGCTGACACACTCTCTGCCCCCAAAACACACTGTCTCTCCCCCCACATACACACAACACACTCCCTGTCACACTCCACCCACCCACCCACATTTGAAAAGCACGCTGCAGCTGCTTGCACACTGGGATAGCTCCCACAATGCACTGCTCTTTGTGGCATTGCAAGAGCTGCTAATGTGGCCACGCCAGTGCACTTGCAGCTGCCAGTGTAAACACACGGCAGCGTTTTCCTTGCTGCAGTCTCCAAAGGCTGGTTTAACTCCCAGCACTCTACATCTGCAAGTGTAGCCAAGCCCTTAGTCTTTATTTAAGTTGCTTTTCACATACTTCCTTGTGTTCAGATATCTCAAAGACTTTTTTTAAAAAACTTTTAGTCTGCCTATTCCTGAATTAGGAACTCCTATTTTTGCCACATCTGAAATACTTTGATCTTGAAAGATCCAAGTTAAAGCAATTAAAAATAGTACATTGAGCATGCACAGCACATTCTATTGCTGAACTTCAGAAAACCTGTGGCACCAGGGTGACAGGTTTTGAACATTCATTACTGGTAATATTTATGTGAGATCATTTTCATAGTTACCAGTGAGTCAATTTCGCATGGGTCTATTATTCATGGGAAGCACTGCCCAATAACACTTACATATGCTGTCATGAATTTCCCAGACATGTACATAGAAGCAAAACCTCTAACTTGTGAGGATTGAGTGTGTTCTGTTAGATGCCTTCAAGACAGTTCAGGTATATCTAGTTCTAAACGGTCTCATCAGGGTCAGGTTGAAAGACAATTGAATGTACTTTTGGTCGATTGAAGGGACGCTGGAGATGCTTATTCACTAGACTGGATCTCTATGAGAAAAATATCCCAATCGTTATAGCTGCCTGTTGTGTCCTGCAGAATTTCTGTGAGGCAAAGGAGAAAAAGTTACTACTGGGGTGCATAGCAGAGGTGGATCAGCTGTCTGCTGTGTTTGAAAAGCTAGACATAAGGGCCATTACAAGAACACAGTATGAGGGAGGCTTTGAAAGTGCACTTTAACCGTCAGCCGTAGTAATGTGCTGTGCTTGACTGCAATCTGGCTCTGAAGGTTTGTGGGCTGTTAAGAATTGGGTACTGCTTGGTGTACTTTTAGAAATGTAACTGTGTCTTTTAATTAACCTCTGAATTATGTGGTGCTTGCTGTATGTTTACACATGTACATATGTTTCTGGGTGAGGAAAGGGGCCACTGGAAGCCCGTGACTACAAGAACCAGGCAGAGGAAAAGACGGGCTAGTGAAAGAGAAACAGAGCTCAGGAGCAGGTTTGCTGAGTTGGAAAATGAAGAAGGGGCACAGCAGCCACTAACAGAAGCTGGGAGGGCCAGGAGGAAGAGAAGAGCAGCTAGCTCTACAAGAAGAGGGGAAGAGTCAATGGAGATAGCCAGAGTTTGGAGCCCCAGGAGGATAGAGGATGACTCACAGAAGATTGCAAGTGAGAACAAAAGACAAGAGGACTTGCAGCCTGAATGAACAGGAAGAAGGCTGGAGAATCTCATCACCACCAGGAAGAGGCAGGTCTATATGACTGGTGACTCCCTACTAAGAAAAACTGAAAGGTCTGTCACCAGAGCTGATCCAGAGAACAGCTCCTGGTAGATCGCTCTCCCCTCTAAGATACAGGGTCTGGACCTGAGACTGAAGAGGGTCCTAATGGGAGCAGGAAAGAATCCACTGATTGTTCTTCACATGGGAACAAATGACACAGCTAGATTCTCACTGGAACACATCCAGGAAGACTATGCCAGACTAGAGAAGATGCTTAAGGAGATGGAGGCTCAGGTGATCTTCAGTGGGATTCTACCTGTCCCTGAAGGAGAAGAATGAAGGCAAAACAAGATTATGATAATCAATAGATGGCTCAGGCACTGGTGCTATAAAGCTGGCTTTTGGGGAGGAAGGGAATGCTCAGTGGTTTGAGCATTAGCCTGCTAAACCCAGGGTTGTGAGTTCAATCCTTGAAGGGGCCATTTAGGGATCGGGGGCAAAAACTGGGGATTGGTCCTGCTTTGAGCAGGGGGTTGGACTAGATGACCCCCTGAGGTCCCTTCCAACCCTGATATTCTATGATTCTAAGAGGACTAGTTAGTAGTGCAATGAGTTTATGCCACCAGATGGGCTATTTTGTGAAAGCCTTCTGTTTTATGTTACCTCAGAAAGGAGAGCCTTATCAGCAATTCATATATGAGGAATGAGGCTTTCTGTTTTATATAGTTCATATATATATATCTTGTCCGCATTCTCTTTAATTTTTTGGTATTGCATGCTCTGTTAGTAACATGTAGCTAATGGCAAATATTGGATTCTTACAAAAATAGTCTGCAAATAAATATTAAAATGTTATTTTCTTATGTGTTCAGGGTAACATCTCCAACTTTGACATTGTCATGGAGTCTGATTCAGGTACCTTCATGCCAATGGGCCTGGCTTTTACAGGCAGTGATAAAGCTCGTGCCATACTAAAGGAGATTATGCAGCTGCTGCAGCCTATCAATATTACAAACATTTATGAAAATGGTGGTGAAACAGACACTGATTATTGGGTGAGAGATGGAGTACCAGGTGAAAATGCTGGATGAAGTCATAGACAAAGTGGCTGAGTTGGCCTGGTTGTTTCTGTATCCTGTTACTTCTTAAATTCCGGTTGTAGCTCTATTTGATGTTTGACAACATTTTTAAAAAATCTTTTTCTTGAGTAATATTTGTTAGAGAGGAAATATGTAAATATTTAAAGACTAACCACAGAATTAGGACAGAATGTGTGTTAAAGCATCAATTTAATAAAGATTTAGATTATGCATGGTACAACAGGCCTAAAATCTTCTTTTAGGCTTTACGATTTATATTAATCTTTCCTATACCAGTGGTTTAAAAATAGTAGAGAATTCCCTCAGCTTTATTCTAACACAGGACCCCAAAACAAAAATATCCCTTTGAAATTCAGCCCACTTCTCACTTGTTCTTATTTAATTTAATTTAAAAAATTCAATTGTTTTCAATAAATTTATTCTGTGGGGATTCAGCACTCAAAGACCAAAAGGTGATGAACACTAAAATCTAGTGAAGGACAAAGCCCTGTAAATGTATTTGAGAAATAGGTTCTACATTTACTCTCAGTGACACTTCTGAGCTTCGTACAAGTAGCAATCTTTTTGCAAAAGTATTGTGACTTGAAACTGGAGCAGGACAAAACTTTTTGGACAAATAGTTTATTTGCCGAAAAATGCATTTTTGGATTGACAGAAACTATTTGCAAATTTGACGTGATAGCTTCAGCTGGGGAAAAGTTTTTCAGGGCCAGCAAACTGTGTGTGTGTCCCCTTATAGCCTTTATCCATGTGTGTGCCATTCTGTCCCTTTATAACTTTAGCCAGTGGTTAAGGCATTTGCCCCAGATATGGGAGATCCAGGTTTGAATCTCCACTCTGGAGCAAAGTCTTGAGCTCAAATTTCCCCTCTCCCAGCCTAACAACCAGGCTATAGGCTTGAAGGATCTGAGACTAATTGAGCTTTTACCATGTTTTCAACACTTGAATAATAGCAGAAGATATTTTTGGTTTTGGTATTTAAAAACAAAACAAAAACTTTCTCTTTATGCTGGTTTATGTCTAAAGTACTTTGTTATCTATTTGTGATACTGGAATGATGCAGACATATGTCAGATACTTTTGGAATCTTTCTGGCTTCTCTCTTCTCCTAACCTTGTGGAAGGTTGATAGGTACTGCAGTGGGCTGTGGAGCATATGCCTCTTACTTTGGGGAAATGTTGTTTGCTTAGGGCTCAGATCTTAGTTGCACTGTTTCTACTCACGGGTGGCGGATATCATAGGCTGGGGGAGGCTAGGGTGACCAGAGCACAGGAGTAAAATATCAGGACACATGGGGGGGACAGCCACAAGCTCACAGCCCCCACCGGAGCCATGAGGGTGGGGGGCGCACATGGGGTCGGCGGTGCTGCAAGCTGCAGGTCGCGGGCCCAGCTCCAGCCCCCACAGCAAGCCGCAGCACACAGCTCCGGCCCCCACCACAAGCTGCAGGTCACAGGCACACAACCCCAGCTCCAGCCCCCTCCGCAAGCCGCAGGTAGGTGGTGCACAGCTCCAGGTCTGGCCCCCACTGCAAGGCAGGGGGGTCTCAGGGCTGGAGCTGGGGGTTTGGGGTGCTGACTCTGGGAGGGAATTTGGGTGCAGGAGGGGGCTCAGGGTTGGGGCAGCGGTTGGGGTGTGAGGTACGGGTTCCAGGAGGCACTTAACTCAGGTGGCTCCCCAGAAGTAGTAATATCTCTGGGTCCTAGGCAGAGGCGCGGCCAGGCGGCTCTGTACAGAGCCTCGCCTGCAAGCACTGCCCCTGCAGCTCCCATTGGCTGTGGTTCCCAGCCAATGCAAGCTGTGGAGCTGGCGCTCATGACAGGGGCAGCACGCAGAGCCCCCTTGGCAATCCCCACATCTTGGACCCAGAGGGAGATGTCACTGCTTCCAGAGAGCTGAGTCGAGCCGGGTAGGGAGCCTGCTAGCCCCATGCCAACCAGACGCCTGGCAACCCTACAATATCAGGACAAATGGCATCCAGATCGCACATTGGTCAGGACAAAGAATTAAATATCAGGATAATCCCGATTGTATTGCGATGTCTGGTCACCCTAGGGGAGGCTATGCTTCCCCGAACAGCCTGGCATGGCCCCTCCCATGCTCCGCCCCAAGGCCTACTCCTGCAATTCCCGGCGCTCTGCCCTGGCCCAAGCTGGCTGGGGCTGGGCAATGTGCCGCGGGGACTGCCCAGCGTGCTGCCTGCCCAGCGCTCTGACTCGGCCACCTGGTGCTTCAGAGTTGGGGGCGCTGCATCTGCGCCACCTGGTGCTCCAGGTAGGGGGCACTGTGACCATGCTGCCTGGGTGTCCGATGCCGGGGCCTGTAGTCAGCGTGCTTTGGGCTCCTGCGGGGAAGGGTGGGGCAGAAGGGGAGAGGCCTCAGACTGAAGGAGAGGAGCTGGGGGGTAGCCTCCCCAACGGCCGAGTCACCAGCTGCTCATGTTTCTATTCCATGTACAAATTACTAAGTGGCATGTCAAACTGTTGTAACCCTGTAATTTACACATCCTTGATCCTAGGCTCTAACTGTATGTATTTTACAGCAGCATAAACATATGCTAACTTGGGGGATGGGTAACAGCTGCCAATGGTCAATAACCAAGCCACTTCATCTCCCTTTCTTCTGAAAGTCTGTGCATATGTACCGCTGCTCCTGGACTTCAGATCTAGATGATTTGTGTATCTGTGTAGTCATTGACATATGAGAATTTCCCAGTATATCTGGTACATGTTTAAAAAATATAAAGGGGCAGAAATGCTGTCATGGTAAAATATGCTTTGGCATATTTGGGAAGAAAGATCCCTTTTTATAAAGAGATGGATTTTTCTAGGGACCAATACACTGCAAAGAAAAGGGAGAGTTTTCCCTCAGCCATGGGGTTGTTACTGGCTGATGAATTCCTCCCTCCACCCCATATTGTCTATTTCCATGTGTCCCTGACAGATTGGAACGCTGTCCAACCGCCAACACTGCCACCTAACACAGCCTTTGCCACCTACATCAGTAGCCATGCCCCTGGTTGCAGAGGTGTGAATGGTATGTAGAAATATCTGGAACCCCAGCTGTTGTTTGTGATGGGAGCATCAGAGGGGCTGAAGGGGAAGCATTGGGGATATAGAGGAGTTCACCTGTTCGTGAGGTGCATGATGAGAGAAACTAGGTGGGGGGGGAGGTTCTTAAGATTCAAATCTATTTAACCTACTCAATAATAATACTTAGCTGTTATGTAGCAATTTTCGTCTATTGAAATTCAGTTAACCTTTAACATTAAACATTAGGAGCATTAGCTGGTTTGTTTCTTTGCTGTCTGAAACTTTGCTTCATTTAACTTCCTGCTAAACGAATCACTAAGTACCCCCACAATGCAAAGTATGGTGCTTTCCCCTTGAGAGACAGAATGAAAGAATTAACTCCATTAAAAGAACTGCTGCTTCAGACTGTATCATACTGTATCAGAGAGAAGGCTTTAAACATCCTGAAAGCTTCGTACTTTGTCTGCAGTATTCTCACTGTTCAAATGAACTCTTATGGTATATAACAATATTGTAACAATCTGAACATACTATAACAGCTTTTCTGATGTTATCCAATTTAAACAAGCAGTCAAGTATTGATACTTTATCAATTTCATTTACATAGTTTCCTGAAAATACACTTGGCTATTTTGTTTCCACAGCGCATTACAGAAAACATGGAATATGTCAGCAATACAAATTTGTGACCCAAAAAATTAAGTTTCTTATCATTTAATTTCTTACTGTATTAATTAGAGTTCAGGAGTAGCTTCTTTTCCCAGTATTAAAATCCACCTCCTCCTTTAAATCAGAAAACCTCAGTGAAAAGATTACTACTTGTGCTTTTTACATTCATTCATTACTACTTCTGGTGAAGGTTTAGATTAGGTTTAGCTAGTCAGGAATTTATCCTCAAAGAATGCTGGCTCTTTTGTCTGGTTTACTTAATTCAGAGAAGGGACCAACTCTCTGGCCCAATTAATATTTAATTATACAAATAAATAGGAGAGAAAGATCTCTCCAACAGGCGAGATTGACTCTCTAGACCAGAGCACTCACCGGGGATACAGGAGACATGGGTTCAAGCCGCAGTTCTGAATCAGGTAGAGTAGGGACTTGAACTTAGGTCTCCCACATGACAGGTGGGTGCCCCAGCCACCAAACTACTGGCTATTTTGAGGTGAGTGTCTTTCATATTTTTTCACAAAAATTTCAAAAAATCTCATTTTCATTCAGCATTGGAATGAAACAAAATTCTGAAACCTCAAAATTTTTCACAAAACATTTTTGTTTTCCACCCACTCCTGGTTCAGACTACTGCACTCATGCTTCTCGGAGTCTAAGCTATTCTCTTTTACATGGGAGTATGGTTGAATATTGTATCACTCATTTATCCTTTCCCTTAAATTGTGGAACTTCACAGAGTACCCATATTTGTAGTAATAATAGCGCTAACTACTGTCAGATGCCAAAGATGTGTGAAGTGATCTAAAAACATTAATTAAGCGTCCATACACCACCTATGTGGTACAAGAGGTGGAATCTATATGGAAGAACACAGCAGTGGGATTTAATACATTATGTAGCTTCTGAATGCTAGACAGCTTTCCTGCAGTGGTCTTTATATTCAACAATTTGGAGAATAATTTGAACCAAGAATGAGAAATCTCTACAATCATGTGATCTTTGTAAAATCAGACAATATTGTGTTTCTAACATTTGTGGTCTTATAACTGTGTTGCTTTTTCATAAAGCAGTAGGCAAAGGCAGTTGAATACTGTGAAGTCTATTTTAGGATGATCTAGTGATTTGAGATGGCCGTTAGTCTTAAAGAACTAGTTTGTTAATTATTCAGTTGTCTTCCAAAATCCTTTAGTTCGGTCATTTTTATTACACATTTCTGCTTTCTCTCAATTAAGCTTTATTTCTAAACTCTATATATACATAATGCCTTTTATACAGCACATGTGTTCTACCAAGAGGCTTGGTCAACACTTGCAAGTATACTATATTGTTTCACATGTTGTGTTATAACAGGCATGTCTGGTCTCTGAACAGGTGGAAAGACATGTACTGACCCTAACTAGACAGATGTTCTAATATTTTAGTCAAGAAAACAAGGTATCTGATATATGAGAGAGGCAGTGTGTGCTTCCTGTCTCTCTCAGGTCCCAGTGCCACTAGATGGGACAGAACGCCACATCCAGAAGGTGTGTGGGTTACACTTACGCCTGGCAACTCAGGGTATGCTTGCAGGGATGGATGGGTGGGTGAGCAGGCCAGGCCGATTGTTCTCTTCTCTTCCTGCTATATACAGAGTTCCATGCTGGGTTGGTATTGGTGAGCTCCCCATAACCGTGGCTTTTGGAGGTAACGCTTTGATGTGATGCATAAGTTTGTCCCTCCTTCAGAGCTATTGCTTCAGGCTGTCTGCAGACACAAGCGGTTGTCACTGAATTGGCGACACTTGGATTTAGTTGTCAATCTTTTCCTTGCAACTACAAGGGCTAAAAACTTGAATTAAAACCAAGATTGATATAATCATGTGACTCCATGAGTCAGAGCCCTGAGCACAGTCCTGCAGCATCTGTGCTTTAATTGGGCATAGGCAAGAATTGTTTCACTTGAAGGGGAGATTTTTTGTAAGGTGGGTAGAGGGAACAGAAAATAAAAGCTTTCTTTAAAAATGTAGAAAACAGCATCTCCCTTTAAATTTTAGTATTTTCATAAATTGCAAAATAAAAAATTCAATGTAGGATGTCACACACTATTGCTCTGAACATCAACTCCAGCAACTAAGCAGGAGTAAAATGACTCCCTCTTTCACAGGAGCACATAGCTAAGTGTGCTAAATTTCAAAAGTGTCAATCACTGGTCACAAGAAATAAGCTCTATACATAGATATTTGAGTCAATTATACCATTTGCTAGTTCGTTTATCCCAGTTCTGTCTGTTGGCCTCTATACTCTGGATTAGGTCATGTCTATGCTACAAATTTGGGTCAACACAAGTTACATTGGGGTAAAGATGCCAGAGTTAGTATATCATTTGTGAGGTGTGTACTTGACTCCTTGCATCAACACTGTACCATACTCACCAGGAGTGCTTATGCTGATACACGGTGCGGTGCACTATGAGTAGGTGTCTCAGTTTGCCACTCACCATTGTCTAATCTTTTGGGAAATTTTGGCAATCCATGGGTGGGGCAGAAACAAGTAATCAGGGATGACTGGAAATAAGGGGTCAAGTTCTCCATCCCATAATGCCATCTATAGTCCATAATTTTCTCACCTTTTTTTTTTAAATTCCACAAGCCCATGCAACATCTTTTGCTGCCCACCATCTCTGGCAGAAGCATGGAGCCCACACAGTGCTGCGCTGTTGTCATGAGCATTGCAAACACAGGATGAATGATCATCCAGTATTTGCAGAGCTGCAGGAAGAAACACAGCAACAGGGGATATGATGATTTTGTGGAAGACAGATTGCTGATGGGGTATCCATCAAGTATGGCATGCAGCTCGTTGTAAAAGCTGCAGACTGTTGGCCTCCCTGGCCTTCTGGTATGCCTGCCACAGTTTCTTTGCTTTCAGTTGGCACTGCTTCTGATCCCTATGTGACAGGTTCAATCACAGAAACCCCTTTGGGACTGTCACCTGATGTGCTCAGGCTACCCGTTTTCTCTGCCAGTTTGGGCATCCAGAACCCTGTCTTGTTTAGCCAGATACACTAATCTATTGCAACACAGATCCAGGGTCTGACCGACGCCCCCAGAGCTGCAGACTTAACTGAAAATGTCTTAGCAAGTTCTGCTGTCTCTAGCACCCAGACACCCAGCTCCCAATGGGATCCAAACCCCAAATGAATCCGTTTTACTCTGTATAAAGCTTATACAGGGTAAACTCATAAATTGTCTGCCCCCTATAACACTGATAGAGAGATATGCACAGCTGTTTGCTCTTCCAGGTATTAATTACTTACTCTGGGTTAATTAATAAACAAAAGTGATTTTATTAAGTATAAAAAGTAGGATTTTAAGTGGTTTCAAGTGATAACAGACAGAACAAAGTAAGTTACCAAGTAAAATAAAATAAAACATGCAAGTCTAAGCCTAATACAGTAGGAAACTAAATACAGGTAAATCTCACCCTCAGAGATGTCCCAATAAGCTTCTTTCACAGACTAGACTCCTTCCTAGTCTGTGCCCAGTCCTTTTCAGACCAATGTTGTGGTTTATGGCCTGGGTCCAGCAATCACTCACACCCACATAATTACAGCCCTTTGTCCCAGTTTCTTTCAGCATCTCTTTGGGGTGGAGAGGTCATCTCTTGAGTCAGCTGAAGTCAAAATGGAGAGGCTTCCAAGGCCTTTTATTTTCTCTCTCATGGGTAGAAACCCCTTTCTTCTTCTGTGCAAAGTCACAGCAACAAGATGAAGTTTGTAGCCACCTGGGCAAATCACATGTCCATGAATGATTCAGCTTTTTGCAGGCCAACGCCACTGTTTACATGTTAGTTTGAATGTTCCCAGAAAAGATCAGATGTGGATTGGCGTCTCCCAAAGTCCATTGCCAGTTAAGTGTTTCTTGATTGGTCACTTACTGAGAATAGTCCTTTCTCAAGAAGCTCACCAAATGCTTCACTGAGGCTACTTAGAAGCAAACACATTGAGATACAACTACATAGCCCATATTCATAACTTCAAATAAAAAAAAGATACACACATACAGACAGCATAATCATAACCAGAAAATTACAACCTTTCTATAGACACCTTACTTGACCTCCTTTGTACAAGATTTGGTGCAACTATAGGACCTTGATTGCGTCAATGATCTGTACGGTCTCAGTTCATGTCAGTAACGTCACACCCTGTCATACCCCTTCACCTGAATCCCCCATGCAGTCTGGTCATAGATGTCCACATTTCTATGGCTAGTCCGTAACTGTTCCTGCATAGTCTCTTCTCCCCACAGGCCCAGAAGATCCAATGCCTCCTGTCTATTCTAGGCAGAAATGCATCTGAAGTATGTAGCTGGCATGGTCAGCAGGGCAGTTGCACACAACAAGGGAGAGCTGCGAGTTGTGCTCTACAAGCAGGGCATCGGGACAAGTATTTCAAAAGTACATGGAATTTTTAAAGGTGGGGTGTAGGGAGTGGTGACTTCCAGTCTCTGTGACCCCTGGGCAGTGGAGTTCACAATTGTGACAAGAGCAGTCAGTGTCTGGCATTGTGGGACTGCTGCTGGAGTACTGTCAGGGTTGACATAGGTCACATGGTGTTCACACTTGCACTTCATCGACCACAGATCTTTGACCATGGCTCAGTGCCGTTGGGCAGGAGTGGGGAGTGGGGGTGTTTAACTGCATTGCCATAACAGGGTGCTTATATCGACAGGAGACAAATTTGAGTGTAGACACTTGTACAACTAGGTCGATACAGAGTGACTTACATCAACCTAACTTAGTAGTGTAGATTAGGCCTTAGTGAATCTGAGACACATCCTGATGCAGCTCTTGCTTAGAGAGTTAACATGGCAGTTTGGAGTTACGCAGTAGTTTATGTACAACTTCCAACCATTTAAAAACAACTCCTCTCAGGTACATAGATCACATACAACAAGGCCAAGATTTAAAAAAAAAACTAGATTCATAAGCCCATGTCTGTCACCTAAATAAGAAGCTGAACATTCAAAAGTACTGAGCACCCAGCAGTTCCCCACTGGGCCACTGACTTAGGCTCTGTAGCCATATTTAGGTACCTATCTTTAGGTACCAGTTATTTTTACAAGTAAAACTAAATTTTGGACAAGTGGGATATACTTGTCATATCTTGGCATCAATGCATCAATTTCTGTGAGTCACCTAGTCTCTCTTTTAATGTCTTTTAATGTGGTACAGGAGGAAAATGTAATATATGAGCATGTTTCTCAGCAGAAGTCAAATTTTGTGTAACTTGGGAGATATTAAATTAAAGCAGTATGCTAAGAGAACAATTTTAATTGCTTGGCACTTAAAGAACTGCTATAACTATTACATCTATTACAACCATTTAAAATCTTGATTGAATTTAGAGCCATGAGTATTAACCTGTAAAATAATTCATCTATGGTTTTCATTTATCATTGTTCCATAAAAAATAAGCTTTAGGATTAGGAATTACTGTGCTGTAATTAAATGAATTAAATGTACTGTAACTTTTATAAAAGTGGATGTAGGTTACTTCATAGGTCATTATTAAAATGCTCGCTGTTTAGCATAATATCACGTCTATATTAACCTTTCAAAATTTGTCCTATCTATAAGAAAGGCTGTTGTATCTTTGTGACATTCCCTGGGGTGCAATCTGGACTTCTGTATCTCCTTAATTCTCCAGCCTGGGATGCTTTTTACTCTGCTTTCCTGATGAGCAGCAAACACTTCCAGATTCTGCTCACTCACAGCCACCAGCATGTACTGTCACTCCCAGCTGAATACATGAATGCTATGCCCAGGCATCAATGAATTACATAGAGGGCGAGAGCTGCATATGCCCCAGTCTTGCTCCCCAGAAATGTGTGTCTTATACTGTGCAGGACCCTCCTAGAAAGTATAAGCTTACAGTCAGTCTGTCATTCCAACAATGGGTAATGACTATGCACCAGGCTTGTTGACCTAAGTAGAGATTCCCAAGCACTTCAACCAAAACACACTGGTTTAGGCAAAGCAATAAAACAAATGTATTAACTAAAGGAAGACAGATTTTAAGTAATTACAAGTATAGCTGTATATAAGTCAGGATTGGTTACAAAAGAAATAAAAGGATAAATACGCCTGCTAATTCCTAAACTTTACCAAGGCTAATAAGCAAAAAGATTTCTCTCACAAAAAAGCTTACAGCAGTCTGTGCTAGTTGGAAAGCCTTCCAGCTAGGATCCTCTCCCCAGTTCAGTTTAGATCAAAATGTTGTAGGGAAGGTTTCTCAGGTCCAGGATTGTGGAGGGGGGAGCAGAAAGGGAGAGGAGAGAGCTGCCCCCCTCCCCCCTCGCCACCGCCAATAGCTAATAGCCTGGTAGTTAGAGCATTCACTTGCAAGATGGGAGACCTAGATTCAAGTTCCCTGTTCTGCCGGGTCTTTCACATCCCAGATGAGTGCCCTATCACTGGGCTCTTGTCTATTCTAGGTCTCTCTCGCTCATGTTTTTTCTCAAATAATGTCGAAAGGTTTTGTCTTTGTTCCAATGCAGAATAAAAACAAATTTCAAAACATCGCTACTTTTTCTCTTCTTCAAAATGGGAATAGTTGTTTGCTGGTCATGGCTCAGACAGAAGTAAGGGGTTTGATGCAGTAGTTGCTGGGAAGTTCTGTGGTGTGTTATGCTGGTCAGACTAGATGATTGTAATGGTCTCTTCTAGCCTTAAAAATATATAAATCTATAAGTAAATCTCATAAACATTTGATATAAAAAGATGCTTCCTTACTTTTAACTCTCAGCCATCTCAAATATACTTGATGTTTTCAGTATCAAGGGAGCTTTATCTTTTATTATGTGCAAATGTACTACATTTTGAGAACCCTAATTAATACAGAGAAAGCGGTGCTGTTAAATTCACCCTTTCTAGAAGAGTTAAAATATAAAATTAAACACGTGGAAAGCTTAATTATAAATTGTTGCTGCATTACTTCGATTTTCCTGCTTTATTAATGGCTTTTCTCTTTTTTATAATCACTTGCACCGCATTTTAATTGGTAGTGTTTCTCTGGTGGTGATAGACTAAGGAACTACAACACACTGATTTAACAACGGTATAACATACCATTTATCTTATTAAAGAGAGGAAGCAGCCCTTAAAGAATCTCATATAAATATTTATAAATATTAAATGGCCACATTAGGTTTAACAGTGAAAAGTGGAATTAACAGATTTAAAGACTGTTGTCGTTTCCAATGGTTCTCGTATCCTTTTTTGTTACTGGATTTGTCTCTATTTTAGCTATGTGGTCACTGTTACTTCTGTGAATACCAGTCCAAATGTTGCATCTTGTTCCCTTGTTTTGGGCTGTGGAAATATGACATGGATTAGAATAAAAACACTTAATGCTAAACACATTAAGCACTTAACCACATGAAGGTCTCAAAACATTTCAAAGGCATCAATTGATTAATACTCAGAAGACCCCTCTCTTTAAGGAAGATCAGATGTGTCTCTTTGAGGGTATGTCTACACTAAAAACTTAAGTCGACCTATGTTAGATCGATTTACAGCCACCACAGTAATTAATGTGATGGTTCATGTCCATACTGCCCTTCTTCTGTCAGTGGTATGTGTCCTCACCAGGAGTGCTTCCATTGACTTGAGGGGCAGTGTGGGGGTGCTAAGAGACTGTGCTCTCAGCTCCAAACACAGCTTCCTCTCCCCCCACTCCCCCCCAAGGAGCCATGCTGCCATGAGGCTCTCTGCTGCCCTGAAGCTCATGGCTCCCCGCCAGGAGCAGAGCTGCCCCCACCCCCAGATCTTGACTCCCCGCTGGGTGGCTGCTGTGCTTCTGGCTGGGAGCCAAGAGCCCTGGTGGATGCCATGTTCCCGGTGGACAGCTGGTAGCCTCGGGGGAGTGGGAAGCCAGGAGCCTTAGGGCAGCACCCAAGCTCCCACCAGTGAGTGTGGAGCTGGGAGCCTCAGTGCAGCCGAGCTCCCCGCAGGGAGTGGGGAGCCTGGACAGCAGCCTGGCTGGGAGTGGGGAGCTAGGACCGTGGGGGCAGCCTGGTGGGGAGCCTTGCAGATGCAGCCTGAGAGTGGGGAGCCTGGGCAGCAGCCTGGCGGGGAGCCCGGGGACACCTAGGAACTAGCTGGAGCCCCCATCCTTACCTCTCTTTCTTGTCAATTTCATAGGTCTCACATGGAGCCATGAAACTGACAATAATGATAGCCAACAACTGAGGTAGTAGTCACCCTAACTACACTGACATAAGACCTACGCCTCTCTTGGCGGTGGAGTTGTTATTATTTCGGTGTAGTAGGGCACTTACATCGGGAGGAGCAAGGCTGTACAGTGTGTACACTGACATAATTAGGTCAACGTAAGCGGCCTTACTTAGTCCTGACTAATACTTAAACCTGCCTTGAGTACAGGGGACTGGACTAGATGACCTCTCGAGGTTCCTTCCAGTTCTACGTTTCTATGATTCTATGACCTAACTCCATAGTGTAGAGCAAGCCTGAGACACATTGTGGCTCTACTGTTCAGCATACAGGAAACTATACTCTTTATGTGGGAATAGTTATTCATTTAATATGTGATCATTTACTGCTAGCTGATTTTAAAAAGTAACATGCGGTGTCCTACATTAAAACACAACGTTGAGTGTTGATATGCGGCAATGTGCTGTTTAGAAGTAACAAGTTAATTAACCAAACCTTATTCCCTGAACTGTTCCATCTTCATTGAAGCTGAAACACAAATGATGGAATAAATGAAACAAAGCTATCTTAGTTTAAGCTCCATAAGAAAGTTAGGGATGGGAGGAAAGTGAGTAATATTTTCGAAATGGAAAATTTTGGAAGTTAAATGTAACTATTTTAATTTTCTTTTCTCTAATTGTTCCCTTTTGGAATATTGTTGTACAAAAATTAGGTGCATTAATAGTTGGGAGTGCTGAATTTTTCTAGATAAATGTCTGTGGATTCAGAAAGGCTACTTTTTAAGAGCAGCTCCCTATTAATACTTGTGGTATTATTGTTAAGGCATATTAGTGAAGTATTTCATTTCTGGAGCACAAATTGCTTTTACATTAATATCACAGTTCTGGTGTCCACATGTTGAAAGGGATGTTGAAAATTTGGACAGGGTTCACAAAAAAGCCACAAAAATTGCTCAAGGCCTGGAGAAAATGCCTATTGGCGAGAGACTTAGAGTCAGTGTGTTTCTCTTGTAGAAAAAGAAATTTGAGAGGTTGATTAGTGTATAGCTACCTACATTGGGAGAAAATACCAAGGTTCTTTAATCTAGTAGAGAAAGACACAAGAACCTCCAGCTGGAAGCTGAAGCCAGACAAATTAAAATAAAAATAAGACACAATATTAATTGAGGGTGCTAAGCATTGGAACAAACTATCTTTTGATCTTCAAATCAAGACTGGATGCCTTTCTGGAAGATACTTTAACCAAACACAAGTTATTGGGCTCAATACAGAGATAACTGTAAGAAATTTAATAACCTGTGACATACAGGAAGCCAAACTAAATGATTTAATGGTCCCTCTGGCCTAAAATTCTGACTGAGTGAGCAGAGATTTCTTTATATACTATGGCAAGATACAATCTCAAGACAAACTTGCTGTAGGTTTTCTATATCTTTTCTTTCATTATTTAGGCTATATATAGTACTGTATTTGTACTACTTTTTCCCTCAGTGATCCATTATATTCTACCGAAATAAAGTTCATTGATGAATATAATGAAAAAGGGAGTTAAAAACTGTACCCAGTTTAGGTATTAGTAGTTTGTCACATTGACCAAATCTACAAGGACCATTGCTTGCTTCTGTATCCTTTATTGCTGGAATTTTGCCCACCAAAGGGAGCACTTCCTAAAAAACTATCAAACTGGAAACCACTGTCATGTCAATGTCATTATTTATTAAACACTCGAAAGTTTGCGGGGCATCTTAGAGCAGAGATCTGTCTTACAAATCCATAAAGATCTTGCAGTTTGAAACTATACAGCAGCCCCTGATCTGAGCAACAAAGGACCCTAAGAGTACATCATCCCAGTGCTCTTTCTTCACAGGTTCAATATGTGGTCACTTTTAATGTGTTGGTCCTTATCTTCAAAGCCCTCCATTATGTTGGTCAAAGCTACTTGATGGGTCTCCTCACCCTCTGTAATTGTGACCTCCTTTGGCAGCTACATTCCACTGCAGCAGAACTGTCAACAGTAAGAGTGATTAGCCTCTAATTTACAACTCACTTCAGGAAGATATTGGGAGGATCACAAACCTTGGCTTCTTCAGAACAAAATGCTAAACCAATTTCTTCAACCTAGCTTTCCCCAAAAAACTACCATCCTGATACCTGGAGGGTAGAGAGAGATACACATAACCAGCACAGATGGGTACTACATAAGAATTTAGATAGAAATTGGAGAGGCAGAAGGGTATTGTGGTTAAGGCACTGAACTGGAATTCAAGAGATTTGTGTCCAGTTTTACCAAAGACTTCCTGTAGGAGCTTGGGCAAGTCACTTAACCAATCTATGTCTCAATACCCCATCTGCAAACTGTGGGTGATAGTCCTTCTGGTCTTCCATCTTTCGTCTGTCTTGTCTATTTAGAGACTGTAAGCTCATTGGGGCTGTGTGTACAGTGCCTAGCATAATGGAGCCCTGATTTCGGTTGGGGCCTCTAGGTGCTATTGTAGTACAAAGAATTAGTAATAATAGATACATAGCAACTGTATGATACACTCTCATTTCCCCTTCATTTTATTTCTGATTTAAGTGGAGCTGCTCAGTAATAATAATATAGTAATATGAGGACCAGTTATTGTGGTGATTACTATATGCATATATTGGTTTAGTTTATATGGGGGCTGTAAGGAAAAAGCAAGCAGGAAGGAAAAAGAGAGGCTCAAGATAAGCCACTTCTCAGCAAACACCTGAGTGCTGGTAAGAGGCAGGGCCTTAACTGTTTGCTTTGAAGACTAATTTGGTCTGGAAGTGCCAAAGCCTGGGGACACAGAAGAACAAAAGGACTATGGCAATATAAAAAGGGTTCTCTCTCTCAAAAGAGGAGGGAACTTGGGGGAACCAGACTAAGGCACAAGCACAGACTGGGATGTCTGAAGAAGCGAGGCCTGCCCACATTACCATCAGGGGATGGACAGCCTTTAAGTAAGATAGACATGCATATAGACTGCAGGTAGTTTTAAAATCTTTTTCCTCTAACACTTTGCTCTTGCTGCTAAAATAAACAGTTCTTTCATTTTGAGAAGACTGTCTGGTCACTATATACACCATTGGTCCCAGACTCCTGAAGGGAAGATCCACAGGTGCTGAATCCAGTGAGACCTGCTGGAAAGCAGAGTTGACACACAGGGTGATGTAGGCCAGACTCCAGTCTCCGGGTATATCTTCATTACAAGTGCTACAGCAGCCCAGCTGCATCACTGCAATGAAGACATTTACTATAGCAACAGAAGGGGATTTTCTGTCACTGTAGTAAATCCACCCCCTTGACAGGTGGTAGCTAGTTGACAGGAGAATTCTTCCCTCAACCTAGCTGTGTCTGCAGTGGAGGTTAGACCTCGCACAGAGTGTGAAATTTTTCAGAGCCATGAGCAACATGGGTAGGTCGATCTAAGTTTTAGGTTTGAAATCTGGGATCTGAGGGGGTGCACTCAGAGAGTCCTCAAAGGGAACAGAGGCACAATTAGCCTTTTAACAGTGTCAAACCAGGTGACTGGCCCATTTAAGAAGGAATGGATCCAATTCACCTGTGACTAGTTAGCTACCTCCCAACAGGGCCTGATACAGGGCTGTATTGGTGTGTCTACATACTTTTTTGGAATGAGTCTCCCAGCCTGGGTCAAGAGACTCAGGCTAGCAGAGCTCATGCTAGTGCTCTAAAAATAACTGTGTAAACAGTGCTTTGGAGTTGTGACTTGGGCTGGAGCTAAGGCTCTGAAACCTAGGGAGGGCAGTGGGCTTCCGACCCTGAGAAACAAGTTTAAAATGGTTTCAGAGAGAGTCTGCAGCAAGTCCTAAACAGTTAAAAGCTTCTGTTTGAACTCTCAAAGACTGGAACATTGCAGCCTAGGGGTTGCCAACTTTCTTATCACACAAAACCGAACACCCTTGCCCCACCCCTTCTCTGAGGCCCCGCCCCACAACACTCATACCATCCCCCCTTCCTCCATCGCTCACTGTCCCCCACCCTCACTCACTCGCTCATTTTCACAGGACTGGCGGCGGGTTCCTTTTTGACCTGGGCCCCAGGGATTTGGTCCTTGTGGTGGTGAATCTAAGGATATCTCTTCATTGAAACAAAGTGGGTTCTTAACCTGGGTAGCTAACCTGAGTTTGCTAACATGGGTTAAAATAGTAGTGTGGGGGGGGAATTAAGTTGCAGTATCTTCACTACTACTATAACCTGAGTTAGATAACCTGAGTTAAGAACACCCTCTCCCCTCCCCAATTAAGACATGAATCTATGTCAGGCTGTCAGTTTTCTCAGGCTGCTTCAGTCTTTCTTTTCAAGTCAGAGCACAGTTTTATGGAGAGCTACACAGGAACTTGAAAATCATGGAGGGAAAATGAGAATAAAGTCTGTAACCTGCAGTAGAGAGCCATCAAGAGAAGCTTGTGGTCTAAGCACAAGACTGCTAGCCAGGAACTACAGAATTATCATTCCAGCTCTGATATGAACTCCTTTCTTCACCAAGTCTTTTTACTTTTCCTGATGGATCTGTAAAATGGGGGATAGTATCTATCTCACAGAGGTGTTGTGAAGATTACTTTTTCTGTAAAGTGCTTGAAAAAGGGAAAGAGCTTTAACTACTAAATTATTGGACTTAGTTCAGCCCTGGCATTAACTGGCCCAACTTCCATTGCAGTCAGCAAACATTGCATCCATTTATTCCAGGGCTGAATGTAGTCAATGAAGTCTAGTGAAGAGGAGGTGAAGAAATTAGTGATTGACACAAAATGGAACTCTAAATATAGCCTCTTAAGAGTCTGTGATAGAGGATACTGAGAAAACAAACCTGTCCAAAAGCAAAAGACAGATATATAAAGAAGCTACAATATATTGCATATACTCCCCGAAGAGAGCCAGAAAACCGGATTCAGACTGATTTTCTCGAAAAGCCATTCTCCCAGAGCCAGCAGCAGTGCTGTGACACAGTGGTGTCTCAATCGCTGTGTAGAGTTTGGAAACCCAAGAGGGCACTGTTCCTGTTGTGAGCTGGCTGGACTATATTTTATTAATGAGTTTAGTTCTATTTAATTATATTAAACCTGAGCGATCACCCTCTGCACCAGTTGACTGGAGGATAACTAATGTAATGCTGATTTTTAAAAAAGGCTCCAGAGGCGATCCTGGCAATTACAGGCCAGTAAGTTTAACTTCAGTACCAGGCAAATTGGTTGAAATTATAGTAAAGAACACAATTATCAGACACATACATGGACATGATTCATTGGGGAAGAGTCAACATGGCTTTTGCAAAGGGAAATCCTGCCTCACCAATCTCAGTCTGATGTCAGAGGCATTTTAATTCAGGGTAAACCAAGGACCTAACATGCATGCATTCAGTGAAACACCAAAGCTTACTAAAATGTTGTACTCAAAAATCAGAAAAACTCTGCCACAAGATTATCTTCTGAACCATCAACACATGCATCACTCTGAAATAATTTTCACATTATTCAAATGTAAATGAATGGTAGTGCTCCAGGAATGGGGCTCCATTGTGCTCGGCACTGTATAAACACACAGTAAGAGCCACCCTGCCCCCAGAAGTTTCTAATTTAAGGCCCCTATCCTGCAGCTGGCTCAGTCTGGGCAGCTGTGCCTCCAACTGGCTCTGTATGTAAGACCCCATTGTAGGTTCTGGCTCTAATTTAAGGCAAGATGCACAGATGAAGAAATGGAAGGGAAAAGATGAGGGTAACTGTGACAGTATTATATGGTGACATGGACTAACTATGTACACAACTATCTGCTTTCAGGCCAAAGGGTCTTTTTGTTTGTTTTCAGTTTTAGGCTATAAATAAACAAGAAGCATTAGTGATATCTGTAATCCCTACTGGCCACCTGCCTAGCTGTTGTTATGTGGTTATTTATTGATATCTCTGCCACATGCTTAAAAATGCTAACTGAATTTGCAAGCAAATGAGACACTGCAGCAGTAGAAACCTTGCTTCTAAATTATACACAGATTCCAATACAAGCAGAATGTGCTTGAAATCAAAGTCTGTGCTGGCAGTATTCCTTCATTTACATTTCAAGGGCAGAATTAAAACCCCTTCTATGTACAAAGTATGTCACTGGAAGAAATATCATTGGAAGCAAAATGCTGAAGTCTATCCAGCCATTATCTTTTTTTTTCTCTCACTCAGACTTTAACAAGTCAAGTCCATCTGACAGGATAGCTCAGGCCCTATTTATGCTAGGGATGTGCCACAGTTAAAACCATTAGTGATGATTAGACACTGGTGTAGCTGCAGCAATGCAAACCCTACCATAGGCAAAACAGCTATAAGCTGCAATTTGTACTTGTGCAGTTTATTTGAGTTTCAAGCATGGGTTAGCTGCTCCAGTGCTTTCTGCTTCGGTCTTGCACTGGTACAGCTACATGGACAGATGGCCTCTGGTGCTGAAAATCCCCAGTCCAGACAAGGCCACAAAGTTAACACATGATTCATGTTTTTTTCCATGACAAAAAGTCTAGAGGATTTCATATATTAATATCTAAAGTCAGCTCCAAAAATTTCTGTTTTGTACTTGAACAGTCCAAGACTTGTGCTGCAGATTCCACTGTGCAACCAATCCTGAGCCCCTCATGTTCTAAACATTTTATCTGGAAAACATCACAGATTATGCATCTCATTTTCATAGTAAGTGCTAAACAGGAAGCAGTGAGGAAAGCTAATTAGTCTGCTTCTCTTTCTCTTTCCTAATGATTATGGATGGGTTTCCCCTCGTCCACCAAAAAACTGCTGGCTAGGGATAGCACAGCTGTTTGTGGATAATCATAGTTTGGAACACATAAATTGGATATGGCTTGATTGTGCTGAACACTCTACATGTACATCTTTTATTTCAGGATAGTTGGGAGTAGGGAGAAAAGCCATAGTATGGTGAAGAAACATCGTTTTTATTTTCTCTGCTTTCTTCTTAAATTCTCTCTTTAGTGTAGGCTGCAAGGTGGGGGAGTAGCTTCTCTGAGGTCTCAGTTGTGAAACAGATGTGGACACTTTAAAAGCATCACTTTAGTCTTTCTGATAATGGCGTTCTTGATGTTTTTGGAAACTCTTTATTCAAAATACCCTATTTAGTAACTTCTACTTCTTAGTATCACTTGAACCAAATCATGGCTTTCAGCTATTAGTGATATGGGGAGTGGAATTTGGAAGGGGCCACACTGCAGTTGAAATCCCCAGAGAAATTAAGCCAGCATTCTTTCTGGAGCTCTGGTGGGTTTATCAGGCAAAAATACCTTGCCTAATATGCATCCGATGAAGTGAGCTGTAGCTCACGAAAGCTTATGCTCAAATAAATTTGTTAGTCTCTAAGGTGCCACAAGTACTCCTTTTCTTTTTGCGAATACAGACTAACATGGCTGCTACTCTGAAACCTAATAAACCTTGTAAACCTAATAAATACCTTGTAACACAGTGCAGTGCAAGTCTCCCCCGCCCCCATACACTGGGCCAGCTCTGCTGGGTTTATTAGGCAAAAAGGAATGCTGCCCCTCCCCTCCAGTTGGGTCACTAGCCCACAAATGTCAGCATTTCCCACACCATTTGTATTTCAAACTTGCCTGGGAGTGAAGAGCTGGGGAAAGATTCCTTGCACCCACTTACTCACCAGTCCTTGTGTCCCTGCATAGAGCTTACTAGATCTAACTCCTTGTTGCAGATCTGCATTGCTTCCTTTCAGCTTCTTCAAGCTGTATAAAGAACTTCCTCCTCCCCACATTTCCTGTGCAGCTTGATTTATGTGCAATTTGATGAATGTGACTTGTCTCCTCTTCAGAAAAATAGGGCAATATCCAATAAGCGGATTTCTTCCTGGATAGCATTATTCCATGTCAGTTGCTTTCTCCTTCTGTTCAATCCTTTATCTTCGGGTTTGCAATGCTTTTGAAATTCACTGAAACTGAAAACAGTGTGATTGCCCTTTCACTGTTTCAGGAAAAGAATATTTGGCTGCAACATTCACGAAAATAGATTGCTCTAAAAGCACTCTGGGTGCCTCTTCTAATTCCAAATTAGCCCTGGGCCCTAGATATACAGTGCATGACAGAATCTAATTACTGAAGTAGTTATTGCCTCATCTGCTGAACTGAGTTTTTGAAAGCCCAAAGCCACATTTGCAGATCTGGACTCTGTTGACAACTGTGAGAAGTGAGGGCAGCCTCAGGAACAATTTGACTGCACTTAGGTCTAATGCTGTTACTTTTTTGAAGTCTCCCTTATATATTTTTTGACCCTGAAGACACATGACTTAAGAATGTTATCAGTCCTCCAGTCAATGCATCAATACTTCTTAGGTACGTCTATACTGCAAGTGAAGATGTGCTTGATTGTAACATGGACTGGTCTAACTTTAATCTAGTTTGTACGGGTAACAATAGGACTAAAGATCTAGCAACCAGAATACATACCTAGGGTCCCCAATGGGCTTGGACTCTGGTTGCTAGTCCCTGCCACCACTTCTCTCCTAGTATTACCCGTGCTAGCTAGATTAAAGCTAGCCTGGATATTGCAACCCCTACTACAGTCACACCTTCGCTTGCAGTGCAGACATACTCTCTAACATCTGAATTTGCAGAGAGGTTAGTGTTTTTCACCTCTCTTTCAAGGCATTCAGTATTAGCTATGGTTGGAAAAAGAATACCAGACAGACAGACCTTTGACTGCTCCATGTATGTCAGTTCCTGTGATCTTACATTATGCAGAATAGTGTAACAGAGCTCAACTGAGAAGCAGACAAGATTATTCTGTATTCATACATGTTAAGGCCAGGGGAACCAGTATGATCATCACTTCTTGCATAAACACCGACAGAGGAACCTCACCCAATAATTTTTGCCTCAAGCCCATAATTTCTGTTTTGAGCTATAGCATATCTTTTAGAAAGACATTCTGTCTTAACTTAAAGGCTTCAAGAGATGGAGTACAAGTATGAAAAGTTACTTGGGCAAAGGATATAATCTTAAAAATGTGTCCCTCAATTGTTTTGTTTTTGTAGGGCAAAATGAACACCTTAAATTGCACTCAAAGGCTAATTTGCAGGTAGTGCAGCTTGTGGTTTTATGACAGGGTATTCTACTTGATTAAGGCAGATTGTGGTAGTTCATTTATTTCAACTTCTGTGTGGATTTAAAATGTAGCGGTGTGTGAATGCATGCAAAATTTCTGTAAATTTGCACATCTGGGGGGAGGCAAATGTCTTATCTGAAGTTTGCTTTCCATCTCAGGCTGACAAAGCCTGAGTTTATTGATCTTGTGGCTATTTTGTAAGGCCTGTCTATTTAATCAGGCTCTTCTTAGTGATGGGGACTGAGTAGGGAGGGTCTCAGCTGGATTGAGAAATATATTTGTTTCTCAAAATTTAGTGTCAAGCTCAAGTTTAGGGAGCCAAATAAGGAAGCAAATTCCACGTGTGGCACATATCAGTCACCAGATGTACAAATCTAAGAACTGTCAGTTTGTATATTCAGTTGATCTCAACAGCCAGGTTAAAATACAAAGAGGGAGTTCATCTCTCTAAAGATACCTAGGCTGCAAACCATAGAGGTCCTTCCATATCAAAGTCAAAATATTGAGTCCAATCTGAAAATAAAAACTGGAAGCCATACAGTCTGAGGTAGAATAAGCTGCATATGTGAAATATCATCACATTTTGTATCAGCGAATGTCTGAGCAATCTTTGAAAGGTAGTTCCACACTGCAAGAATCTAAACTAGAAGTGACATGGGCTGCAACTTCTTTTTCAAATGAAAATGATGAGAAGTCTTATCCAGCACACCACTGTCTGACCATTCAGAAACAGCAGGGGATCCAATGTGGTTTCTAGATTGTGAACCTGAATAACAAAAGGCAAGCATACCTTTTAATGGATGGGTAGATACCATCCACCATTTCTTTGGATTGATTTTTTTTCTCCCCAATCCACCAACATGACTTCTTTTTTCATCCAGACTGAGCTTCAACCAGCTAGTTCTCCTCCAAACCCCAATCTTGACCAGGCATTAGGAAAGTGGAGCAAATGCATCATGAGGATCCCACGGAGAGCTGACTCATCAGTATATTGATGACTCCACAGGAGCCCAGGCCCTCTCACTATGTTCTCTACCAGTCTCACATGCACACTGAAAAGTGGGTACGATAGAGCCCACATGAGAGAGCCGTTGCAGAAGATGAGCAATTGCCTCATACTTACCTTTCAGTCCTCTCCAAAAGAGAAGAATGGAGCAACTCAAGCAAAATTTCAGCCATCCTTGCCAAGGTTTGCACTTATGTTAAAAATACTTCACAGCTAATATTGTCAAAGACTTCTGCTAGTTTCCCAGCTAGCCAATGATCTTCATTCATTGACTAAAGGAGTTCATTAACCAACAAAACCAGCATGATCTCTATACCTTTCCCAGTCCTCAAAACAATTTAAAAACGTGAAGGAACTCTAAACATTTCAGGTGGTGTGATTGTCAGACCCACTTTGACAGGTTGCCTTGTTATGACCTTCCAAATAAAGCTTAACAGAAAAGATAGTTCTGTTAGACAGTTCTATGATCTGTACATAATAATCCTTGGAATGAAGGTGAACTGTGAGGTTTCATTTGACAGCTCAAGGTATAATAAGAACTTTTCTCTTGGGATTAGATAACTCCAGAAGTTCTTAAATAAACTTGAAGGTTTTTCTGAGTACAAAAATCTCATGAGAATGTGCCATTATTGTGAGGGAGAAACACCTTGCTTTTTGATCAAGGAAGAGAAGAACAGGATAGAAGCGAAGGAGGATGCAGTGTGACAAGAATTAAAAACCAGGAAAGGGCAAAGATGAGGAGGAGAGAAAACAGGTGGTGAGAGGGAAGAGAACAAGAATGGAAATTCTAGAGGGGGAGAGAGGCTACAAGGAAGTGGAAAAGAGGAAGAAAATTAGGAAATGAAGGAAACAGCAAGAAAGAAGAAAGGGGAAAAACAGATGCATGACTGAAAATAATGGACCAGGAGAAGAGGATAATGCAGGAAAGAGTAAAAACAATAGAAGAGAGGGAAGGCCAGTTGATAAGGACAGTAGATGGAGGGAAATGAAGAGTTAAATGCAATCTGTTACATGCAAACCTGTTTCCCACATTGTCTTAAGACTTAAACAATCAAGCTGAATTTCCCAGATGCCAATCAAATTGGACTCTTAATTATGGAGACTTGCTTATTGGGATTATTACTTTTTGCAGTGGGAGCCAAGTCCAGTGATGCATAAATTAAGATTTTTTTAAAGAATGTGTTGAATTACTATCCCCCATCAAAATCTGCAGATCATTATTCAATGGTGAGTTTCTATAAAAGATCCCGGAGAAGCCGGCGGGAGCCCCGGGGAGAGTTCTCTTTTCTTTATAAAAGATCGAATCACTTGGTATTCTCACCCATCGTCAGTTGTAAATATTAGTCTACTGGGCTTTTCCTTGCACTGTGCCATAGATAAAATATTATGTAAACAAGTTAAAAATTTTCAGCAACATTTATTTAGATTAGATTTTTTTCTTAAATAAAAAATGAGGAAATATCCCAATTAGACTTGCACAGTTAAAAATGACATCCTAGACTTTGGCAGGGTCACAGTACATCATAGGGACTGTAGCGAATGTTTAAACTAGGCAAGGTTAGTTTACCCTGTATTGCACAAGATAGCCCTGTATTTTCAAATTATCTGCTTTAGTTGCATCATAATTAGGACATAACCATTTTGTAGCAGCTCATGAAAGTTGTATAAAGGTTGTAAGAGCAATGTTAACATGAAATACAAAATTAGGATAAAGATATTTTTATCCAAAAAGGTTGCCAAATACATATTTTTGCATTGCTTTCTGAATTGTACAATTGTATGATCACAGAGGAGCTGATAATGCTTTATCTAGGGATAGATTTTCAAACACACCGATGGGAGTTAGGTATCCAGCTCTCACTGAAAGCCAGTTGGAGTTGGGCACCTAACTGCCCCATAAGAAAAGGAGTACTTGTGGCACCTTAGAGACCAACAAATTTATTTGAGCATAAGCTTTCGTGAGCTACAGCTCACTTTATCGGATGCATTTGGTGGAAAATACAGTGGGGAGATTAATATACACATCTGACCACATCTGCATGCAGTATTCAAGATGCGGGCGTACCATGGATTTAGATATACGCAATTTGATATTTACTTTCTTATTATCGATCCCTTTCTTAATGATTCCCAACATTCTGATCACTTTTTTGACTGCCGCTGCACATTGAGTAGATATTTTCAGAAAACCATCCACAATGACTCCAAAATCTCTTTCTTGAGTGGTAACAGCTAATTTAGCCCCCATCATTTTATATGTATAGTTGGAATTATGTTTTCCAATGTGCATTACTTTGCATTTATCAACATTAAATTTCATCTGCCATTTTGTTGCCCGGTCACCCAGGTTGGAGAGGTTCTTCACAGTCTGCCTGAGACTTAAATAGCTTGAGTAGTTTTGTATCATCTGTATCATCTGTCATGAGAGGATAGCGAACATATCAACCTGAATTTGCATCCAGAAAGAATTAGTTTAGTTAGCAATGATGCTTTATTTACTGTTTATTTTCCTAATGTTAGTCTTGTTCTTTCATGTAGATCACTTGGAATTCATATGCAATCAGCAACATGCTACACCCAATGGGCCAAATTCAGAACTGGTGTAAGGAAGTGCAAACAGCCCCCCCTCACTCTCACCAAATTCACGGGATTGCATTTCCTTCCCCCTTTCTTAATTTGGCTCAATGTTGCTACATGAATGAATGTAAACAAAAAAAGCTAATGCAATCTGTTGACAATGATGGAAGAGGAGTTTTAATTGCATATAGATTTCTTTTCCATTGAAGTATGTTGGTTTTTTGAAATGTAGCTGAAGAAAAATATACACTTTATAGTTCAGGAATATTTAGGAAGTTAGAACCCACCACTTGTTACTTGCCTACTTCTGTCTGTTCAACTCCACTGAGAGAATTGTGGCTTGTGTCTTAGAAAGGGATGAATGACCCACAGCCTTATTTTAAAGATAGCTTGAAGCAAACCCCAGATCTGAAGAGCCGTGAACCTCAAGATAGGATTCCGATCTGAACTTTGTGGCTCAGGCATATCTCAGTTAAAATTGATGGTGATGTGCTAGTAAGTTGAACACACATTGTTTGGGAGGTCAGATGCATGAGGCATTTTGGCAGCAATATCCAAAATATTTATATTTATTAGGAGAGTAATCACCATTGTTTTACAACTCAGGTGTGTATTATGTAGTCAGAGTAACAAAACATACTTTAATTTCCATTTCAGTAGTGTGTAGTTTGGGGTGGAAATTGTGCAAAGTTGTATCTTACAGTTTACAAACTTAGTCTTAGATAAGGATGTAACAGGTTAGTAAGGACAGTCATTACTTTGAAAAATTAAAGAAATTTAAATTTTGGGAGAGCAGTTAGTCAGAAAGATGGTTTGTACAGGCCCCTATCCAGCACAGCATTTAAGGACATAGCATAGGGACAGATTTTTAAAGGCATTTAGGTGCCTATTTCCCATTGATTTCAGATAGGAGTTAGGCGCTTAAATACTGTTAAAAATCTGGGCCATAAGCATGTGAGCAGTACCATTGAAGTCAGTGGGACTACTTACATCACATAGTTCTGTAAGTGCTTTGCTCACTTGGGGCATTGTTAACAACACTTTGCTCAGATACATGAGAAAAGTATCTGCATCCGAAGAAGTGAGCTGTAGCTCATGAAAGCTTATGCTCTAATAAATTTGTTAGTCTCTAAGGTGCCACAAGTACTCCTTTTCTTTTTGCGAATACAGACTAACACGGCTGCTACTCTGAAACATGAGAAAAGTTGTTTGTCACACTGACATTTCCTGCCATTAAAACAGTGACTGTAGTCGATAAACTAGTTGAGAAGGGGGAATGGGATGGATTTGTTACCCTGATCAGCAATTACACAGCACCTTTACAAACTGTTAGTTTTTATTTCATAGTCGCTGCCTTTTCTCCTCACAACATTCCACACCAAGTCTTCATTTTGAAGCATTTTTTGCACCGTATTCTTATAACGAAACAGGCTGAAGATGGTGGGTCAAACATGAGGTCCCATTTCAAGTTGTGCTGTTTCAGATTGAGTACCCCCCGGTTTGGCTTGGTTTTAAATCTGTGCTGATTTAAAACTAGAGGGTGGGTGGAGAAACGGCCTCCAGAGCACTTTTAATATTGCAGCTTAATCTGCTTTTGGTAAATTGGGAGCAGTTTAGGATATGTTGTATTAGATTCCAGTTAACCTGTGTTCTACAGAGCAGAACCACTTCCTTTCCTGAGACCTGATTTCATACAATTAATGCAAGTCTCCCCAGCTGCCACTGTGGCTCTGGAGCAGTGAGTGAAAGGTCAATATGCTGCAAAAGTAACTGCAATAATCCTGAACTGTAATTTAGTCTGTTTAGTGTATCCACAGGATTAACACTCAAATACATTAAATAAAACAAGAAATAATGCATACTTCAGTTTTTGTCTCTCTTACATTGTGGTCTCATTGTGCATCCAATGAAGTGAGCTGTAGCTCACGAAAGCTTATGCTCAAATAAATTTGTTAGTCTCTAAGGTGCCACAAGTACTCCTTTTCTTTTTGGTCTCATTTAGTTAGCCAAGGAAGCAATTGACTGAATGCTTTCCTTTTACCTTTCTGTATAAGTCATGAATTTTAAAGCCTTTCAAAAGAAATGACTCAGGAGGTAATACAGCATGACGTGATATTATGTCTAAGCTCTGTGCAGGAAACTATTTCATCGTCTGTAGCAGTGATGCTCAAGCACCTTACCCTATAATTTCAGCATTTTAGACTAAACGACAGAACTAATAACATTGTTTCCCCCTTCCAAACAAATATTAATTTCCTCCATCACCTTTGCTTTATTTGTAAATCTTACCCTAAATTCATTGGATGAAAATCAGTAATGATCTACGGTTTATCCCAGGGAAGAAGCAGCTGATCGGATGCAACATAATGTTTTCACGGACCAGCTACAATAATTGTTCTGATGATTGCATTAACCAAAGTCAGGTCAAAAACCATTTGTGGAACACCTACAGTAGCAATCTAAATGCTAAACATCACTTGCAATACAATAGATACCATTTTAAAATGGATAACTTTATACCCAAAGTAGCTCTGAAAACACCTATTCTTCTAAAAGGGTAGCTGCCTCAGGGAAGCTGATATTTGTGAAATTCTTGTTTGTCAAAAAACCAAGACATTATTACTGTACAGATCTTTTAACAGGTCAGTTTTTCCTTTTACTCTTCGCTTTAAAGTTTATTCCTTTGAGGGCAAATCATACATCTCCCCTTCCCTGCATAATTGCAGATGCCAAGAACGCACGTAGGGTCCATCCCTGAAAACTTCCTGTGCACCAACGCACAGGAATTTGGGGCTATTGAATCTACAACTAAGTGGATCCACCAGGTATTCGTCCATGTAGGAATGCCAAGCACAATGTGGAGTGGCTGTGCTCATGCTCTGTGATCTGAGGAGGAAAATTTCCCTTTCCACAGGACCTCGTGAGCTTCCCAGTGCACAGCACAGTTATGCCAAGGCTGGGGTTTCCTCTTTATGTATGTATTCCTATGTTGTGTACTCTGTTTAAAAGAGGTACAGTATCATATGTTTCTACATATCTCATGGTTTACTTCCCAAAAGTTGGATTCCTTTTAGGACTCAGTAGTGTTTGCACTTCTCCCCTGAGTAGTGGCATTAAAGTCAAGGAGAACTTGAGGTTGATGTTCAGATCTAGAAGATTTTCATGTTGTTTTTTTAAAATAATCTTTTGTTTACCGGATAACAAACTGCATGTGTTCAGCATGGTGGGGAAAGCAACTTCATAAATAAAAATTAGCTTTTTTTTTAATCCTTGTGCTTGAACTACCAGCTTTCCAAAGGCTCCCTCTGCTGCCATGGGGGTGGATGTGAATGTGTTCTAGATCCATCTATCTGTATAAAGGTGTTTGGGAGATGTGAGGGGAGTAGCTTTAGCTCATCATAAGTTGTTCTTTACAGGGTTTATTTTAGCTTTAGATTTTTGGGGATTTTGTCAAGGTCCTTCAGACTTTTGATTACTGTTTGGGCAAGCAAGCAATGAAAGGTAGCATGGTCTGCTGAATAGGGCACTGTTCTGGGAATCAGGAGTTCTAGTTTCTGTTCCTGGCTCAACCACTCCCCTGCTATCCGACACTGAGGATGGCACTTCTCCTATGTATACCTCTTTCCCCGCTTCTCCCTCATGCCTATTTAGACTGTAAACGCTTCCATGCAGGGACTGTCTCTTAATATGTATATGTACAGTGCCTAACATAATGGAGCTCCTCTGGGAACTATTATAATACAAATAATAATTAACTGCTTATAAATCTTTATTGTTCATTTGCTTAGCAACTTAGATGGACACACCAATGTACCGCAGAAGATCAGTACCCTTCATCTAGCAGGTCTTAGTTACAATCTAGAGGTATTGAACCATGAAGACACAATACAAACAACACAGAATATACACTGAGTGGGGAGTATCCATTACAGTTTGAAAGTTTAATGGAATAGCTGGGTTTCAAGAGTTTTCCTCAAGATGGAGACAGTGGGAGCTTAGTATATTAGTGGGCAGACCATATATATTGTTGAATGGGAAATGCATACTGAGTTTTAAGTACCCAAGATAGTTTCCATTGGTATTATTTGTATTGCCGTATTGCCTAAGGAAATCACAGTGTAAGACAAAAGACAACAGATGGATACAGATTGATGGGGCGTACAAAGAAACAGTGATACAGTATTGGTCAGTGTAATAGCCTGTGGTATCAGCACACCATCAGTCTAACTATTGTCAAGGCTTTTGTAGGCATCTATTACCTCTACTCACTGGCCAGGTCCGGGGATTAACTCTGCCAGCCTGATGCCCTTTTCTCGCAGTTCCTCGGTCCATCATCTCACTCTCTCACTCTGTGGCTCCTCTCTTACTCCTCAGGACTTATCATTCCTCATCTTCATGGCTTAGCCGTCTAGCCAATTTCCAGTAGTCCTCCCCTTCTAGGGTACTATCAAAGTCTTCCACATCGTCCCGGACAATCCTTAAGTCCACTGCCATGGCTCTGCCACTCCCTCCGTGGCTAGAACAGACAGTCTCCAAGTTCACTGCACAGATTGTGCCACTCATTCTGTGCCTGGTAGGGGAACCCAGGTCCACCTCCTAAACTAGGTTCAAGCCCAGGGTCCATATGTCCAGCAGCTAAGATCAGTACTACTACGAACCTTCCTGTCACTCCCCTGGACTACTTCCTACCTTGCCTATCCCAGGCTCACATTCTCCACTCTTCTAGCTAAACCCCATCTCCTGGGTCTGCTAGATAAACCCCTGCTCTTGGGTCCAAATCCCTTTCTCTCCCTCGACCCAGTGACAGCAGCCCTCACTGCTGCAGCCTCCTTTCTGCTACAGCTCCCTACCTTTAAAGAAGCCCCGCCTGTTCCTGCACAAGAGAGCTGTCCTTGATTAGAGCTTTCGTCTTAGCCTAAATATCCCCTGGTTTGCAGCCTAATAGGTTAATTGGCCCATCCAGCCTATGTTGTCCCTTCCTTGTCCCTCTTTGGGGACCCTTCTCACAGGGATCTCTTGAGTGAGGAGGTACAATCCCTCCTATCACTGAGGGTGATCAAACCTGTTCCACTGGACTATATTGGAAAAGGGCTCTATTCTTGATACTTCCTATTCCAAAAGATAAATGACAGGGGGAAACCATTTGTGGACCCCAAACTTTGAACACTTTCATCCATGCTCAACAGTTCAGAGTGGTAACCTGAGCAATGAAAATTCCCTCTCTGGATCTGGGAGATTGGTTTGTTTCCTTTGACCTTCAGGATGCCTATTTCCATATCGCGATGCATCCCTCATAAAGATGATTCCTACATTTTGTGGCAGTCAAGAACCATTACCAGTATTGTGTCCTAGCCTTCAGCCTTTAAACCACACAAACATTCTTTGCTAAGGTCCTATGGGTCACCGTGGCCCATCTTCACCAAATGGGAATAATTGTCTTCCTCTACCTGGACAATTGGCTACTGAATGAGCACTCATTTCTGGAGGCTCAGACAGCAACCAGCAAAACCCTATCTCTTTTTCCACTCACTGGCCTCCACCTCAACATGGAAAAATCTACCCTTGTACCCACTCAGCACATAGACTTTATTAGGGCTACTCTGGACTCCACTGCCAGGGCGTACTCACCCAAGGACAGATTTACCACCATGTCCAACTTGTTTCAAAGATACAACAAATCCCACAAACTACAGCAGAGGTTTGCCTACAAATTCTGGGCCATATGGCGGCCTGTATGTTTGTGACATCCTTAACAAGACTGTACTTTCAAAGTCTTCAGGCCTAGCAGAGACCCATTTATACTCCCATTAAGCACAGTGTATGCAAACAGTTGTCAGTACCTTGAAGGGTATTCACCTCTCTCAGTTGGTGGAAAAAACCATAAATGGTGTGCTTGGAGTTCTGTTCCTTCAGCCTCCTCTCCCAAGAATCAGCATTACAAACCCCTCCTTAATAAGCTGGGGCACATATTCCCAGGACCTCACAGTTCAAGGAAGATGGACCCCTTAGAAGGCTATCCTCCATAACAACATATTAGAGCTCAGAACAGTTGGTTATCCTTGTGAACACTTCCTACCACACACTAGGGACCACCTGATCAGAATAATGCTGAGCAACAGAGTAGCAATATATGAATCATCCCGGAGGAGCAAGATCCCAGTCCTTATGTACCCAATCCATAAAACTATCTAACTAGTGTATATCACACTGCATACAGATCTCAATGGTTTATCTTCCAGGACTAAAGTATACAGTGGGGGATTCCCCAGCAGACATTTCAACATTGATCACAAGTGGGAAATGAACGAGGTATTCCGAGAGATATGTCTTACCTCAGACACCCACTGATAAATCTCTTTGCAACTCCATCCAAAGTGCATCCAAAGTGCAGACCATTTTGCTTGAGGGGAGGGCGTGGTGGGAGGTGCCCTAATCATTCCTTGGCCTTGCATACTGCTATACGCATGTCCCCTGACTCCCCTACTGCTCAGGGTTCTGAACAAATTGAAACAAGAAAAATTAGTAGCCATCCTATAGCATTATCATGGCTGAGAGAACTGTGGTTCCTAGAGCGCATTCGCATGCTTCCACCTACCGCCTATCTGCCTTCCACAATGGTGATTCTTCTCACCCAGGAGTTGGGATTGATCACTCATCCAAATCTTTTGGCACTTCACTTTAAGGCGTGGCTACTAGATGGCTCTATGATATAGAATGAGACATACAAATGGTATTGCTTCATAGCAAAATACCTAAAACAAGGAAAACTTACCTCCAGCAGTGGAAATGCTTCAAGACTTGGTGCAGTCACCAATCTACACCTCCTCTTGTCTCTCATCTAACACACATTCCCGATTACCTGTTCAATATAAAAGCCTCAGGATTATCGTTGAGTTCCAGCAAAGTTCACCTAGTCGCTATGACAGCTTTTCACTTCCCAAATTGAGGGGTTTTCAGTTTTCGACCACCCAACCATGACAAGATTTATCAAAGATCTCTTCAACTTCTTCCCTGCTGGTAAGGAATCAACTCCACTCTGGGACCTCAATGCACTGAGGAAACCCCCATTTGAACCTATGACAAACTGTTCCCTCCTTCATCCATTCCCTTAAAACTATATTCCTCATAGCCATCAGCTTGGCCACGAGGATAGGGGAACTTGGAGCCTTATCCACTGTACACAGTGTTCTGTCATGACAAGATGATGCTATGTCTGCACCCTCACTTTCTTGCCAAGGTTTCCTCAGAATTCCACATCAACCAGGAGGTTCAGGTACAGGTGTTTTATCCCCAGCCTCACTCTTTGAGAGAAGAATAAAGCATTAACACACTGGATATAAGAACAGCCCTTGCCTTCTGCCTAGATAGGACTAAACCCTTTAGGGCTTCACCCAGGCTTTTCATCTCAGTTGCAGAATGCATGAAAGGTCAGGTGATTTCCACCCAAAGACTGTCCAAATGGGTTGCACGATTCATATTAACCTGTTATGAAACATTAGGGGGTTGCCCTCCTCCAGGCTTCATTGCTTATTCCACCAGGGCTTAATCTGCCTCAGCAACCCTGCTGAAAAGCATACCCATTTCGAACATCTGCATGGCAGCCACTTGGTCTTTGGTACACACATTTT
Source organism: Dermochelys coriacea (assembly GCF_009764565.3). Lineage (NCBI taxonomy): Eukaryota > Metazoa > Chordata > Testudines > Dermochelyidae > Dermochelys > Dermochelys coriacea. The sequence continues at coordinate 42,224,012 of NC_050069.1, read as the reverse complement.
CCCAACATTTATCTTTTGTGACTGCTTCCAGAGCTGACATGGCTTTCACCAAGGCTGTTCTATGTTCTGTATGTATCTCCTCAGAACCCTCCTCTTTGATGGAGGTGCTGCTTGGGTGCCTCCTGATTTGGAGCACCCACATGAACACTACTCAAAGAAGACAGAGAGGTTACTTACCTTGTACAGCTACTGGAATTCTTTGAGATGTGTGTCCTTATCGTGCTCCAGTACCTGTCCTCCTTCCCCTCTGCCTCAGAGTCTCCTATTGGATTTTGTGGATGAGAAGGAACTAGAGTGGCAGCAAGTCCACCCCTCCCTATATGTCCTCATTTTGCGGAATGGGGGTGTCTAGGGTTCAAGCACTGACCCTTGGACAGTGCTGATTAAAATTTTTGATCAAGAGTTCACAGATGTGGGCACATCCGGACACGGAGCACCCCTAGGGGGACACAACTCAGCAGTGAACTCCAGTTATTGTACAAAGTGAGCAACCTCTCCTATTCAAGAGTGATTTGAAGGAAGATAATGAGCTAACTGTGTGGCATTTACTGGGAGCTCCTCCCAAGCATGAGGGGCAGCAGGGGAGAAAGCATGAAAGCACTTGTTTGGATATTTAACAAGTAGGTGATGGAGGTGACGGCACTGTGGGCCAGTCGGAGGCAGGAGTTGACATTTCAATACTGACTGCAAGATGATAGACAGGGCGGGTGTAGACCATAAAGGGCCTTGGAAGTGAAGACAAGCATCTTATGGTATACAGGATACTGGAATAAATTATTAAATGATCAGTTTGTAAGCACAAAGAGGACAATAGGGTGATAGGTAATAGCCAACATGGATTTGTCAAGTACAAATCATGCCAAATCAACATAATTTCCTTCTTTGATAGGATAATTGGCCTAATGACGGAGGTGAGGAGAGATGGACTGGGACAGTCACTGGGGCAAGTGGAGGGATTAGAGAAGGAGAGTGGCTGAGAAACTTCTGTATCTGTGACAGGAGAGGAGAGGGAGGGAGTTGTGATAGGAGAAGGGGGAAGAGAACGAAAGTCAAAGGCAGAGAGAAGGGCACATTGTATTTTGTCAATATTCTCATGGAAGAAGTTGGCGCAATCCCGTGAAGGAAGGAGGAGATGTGGGGAGGGTATGAGGATGAAATCAAAGGTGGCAAAAAGGCAGCAGGGATTGTAGGCATGGAATTCAATTATGTTGGAAAAATAGAGGTTTGTTAGCTAGGAATGTAGAACCAAATGAGGAGAGAACTAATTTGTAGTGAATGAAGCCAGCCTGGTCACGAGGTTTCTGCCAGAGACTCTCTGCAGTGTAAGAACTGGAGTAGAGGAAGTGGATGTTGCAGGTGAGCCAGGGCTGGAAGTTGGCAGGGCAGATGTGAGGGAAGGGCAAAAGTTAAAGGCGAATGAATGAATGAATCATCAGCCATATCAAGAAAAAGAGAGGCCAGGCAGGAGAAGGCTGAGAATGGACAAGAAGCTGAGTGACAGAGTAAGTGGGGAGAGGGCTGATGGACTGATGCTGAAGGAGAATAGGTAAGAGAGGGGAACTCAGCAGCAGTGAGATCTATCAAGTTAGTGCTCTCTGATATGTAAGAAATGGAGGAGAGTGGAAAGAAGAGCCAAGTGAACACTCTACCAACATTTTTTGTGTTATTAAACTTCTACAGATGTGATGTATAGTAACTTTCCTTTTCAGAGCTTCTTCTGTTTTTAATTAGACTGTCTTTGAAGAGGCCAGTTCAATATCTTGTTTAATAAGAGTGCCTTCATATCTGTTTCAGAATGAATCATCTCATAATCAGTACTGACTGTGTCTTTCATAGACTGCAAGTCCAGAAAAAGGGAAATTGTCTCTTTAATGCAAACACTGTCTGCAAGCCCACTTGTCTAATTGTTTTGGTGACAGAGTATTATCGTTTTATGATTTTTTTAAAGAAACAAAAAATTAAACATATCTTAGCATGTATGTGGGTTATACGTTACAAGATGAAAGGTATTTTTCTCTGAATTAAGGAAAACACTATTACATAAACCCAGGATAAAACACTATTCTATAAACCCATAATAATTATTCGTGGAATGTCTATTATACATTCCAGGCAAGTAAGTTGTGCCCTGGTTCCTGAAAAAGATCTGTTTACAAAGATATAATGGATTTTCCACAGCTGTTTGACTAGAAGTGCATCTTTAGTGAAGTATTTTCAGCAGCTAATATATTTACCACAATAACATGTGTTTATATTTTTACCTTAATAAGTACTTGGAGTATATCAAAAACTTTTATAAATCTGCACAAAGTTATAGGACCATATTCAGCACTTATTACCCACCGAGCCCCATTGACTTCAGTGGAATCACACTGGATGTCAGCGGCAAATTTGACTTATACTGCCTATGTATATGGCACAAGTGCCAAAGGAACGTGTTAAAATGAAACCCATACCATCCCCAGATAACAGCATGCTACAGCATTTTTTCTTTTTGTATCTTATATCACCTTGTAAAGAGGATCTTCCTGTTTGACAGTATTATTAAATTCATTCCCTTTTCTCCCCCTCACCTCACACTCTAAAATAGCAGTGAGAACAAACAATCTCATTTATGAGAAATGTATGTGATAACAGAAATTCAGAGCTCATTTCATCAGGCTCAGTGACATCCTAATCCAACTCCCATTAAAGTCAATGGAAAGATTCCCATTAACTTCAGTGAGAACTGGACTAGGTGCTGAATTATTATATGATGTGATCAAAAGATATATATTTCAGCAAGAAGAGTTGGGAATATAGAACTGTGCAGAGAGATTTTGCTTTCATTCTCTACAAAGGCATGAGATCTTTCATTGAGACGAAGCAAAATCAGAATAGAAAGCCTTAGAAACATTCATAAAAAGTTTATTGAAGCCCTCATCATTTGATATAGACTGTTTCCAGAGCTCAGACATAAACATCTGAGAAATGTATTCACAAGGTTATACAATCAAATGGCCTTCTATATGAGATTTGCCTATAGTGCATCTCAGCGCAAACTCTAAGCTCTGTCTGCATTTCTGATTGGGGCTCTTCTACCTGTCACTATAGCATTATTATTACTAATTATGTTTATTACAGTAATGCCTAAGGACTAATCAAGATCAAGCCCCACTGTGCTAGGTACTGTACAAACACAGCGTAGCAGATTGGAAGCTCTTCAGGGCACAGACAATCTAAATAGATGAGTCAGACAAAAGGAAAGGGATGCAACATACAAAAAGAGCAATCAATGTGATGGTGGCAAATATCATTTTAGAGCCTTTTTTTTTAATTGTGTGAGGTTTCGATAGGAAGTGATTAGCTAAATGGAAAGACAAGACAAGGGGATGGAACAGGCTCATTGAAGGGATGGGAGGCCATGGGGAGAGAGCAGGGGAGAAGAGAAAGGAGGAAGGTCTGAAGGTTAGGTGGAGAGAACCTGAAGTGAAGCAGTTGAGTGGATGACTTCCGTGACCTCTGTGACAGACTCGCAGCCTTACTAATAAATACATGATGGTTAGCATCACAAGAAAAGAAGCAGTCTATTTCAAATTCCCCAACATTAAAAACAAAAAATTAAAAAACCATCACACTTGGAATAATTATCTGGATTTCCTTAAGTTGGATTCCTGTGTTTTGTATATAGAAATGCATTTATACTACTGCTGGTGCAACAAAGATATTAAGGGAAATACTTCCTTTCCCTTCTATATTAATTTACATGTTTGCTGTTTCATATACTCATAACAAGGCTGCTAACATGTAAAATTTGTTTATACTAAAATGCTGAAAAATCCCATGTTCTATGGCTCAGTAAAATTATCATATGGAAACTTACTCTGTTGCATATGGATTTAATGAAGACCAGCACAGGAATAAATTCATGTTTATGTTCATCTTAAAATATATGTATTCACATAATAAGGAATTGCCCATTTTTCTCTGTAGGTGCCAGTTTTCTTGATGACATCAGTAAATACTTCTGGTTTCATCATACTCAAGGGGACACAATGACAGTTCAGGATCCAAGCCAAATGAATCTTTGTGCTGCTGTTTGGACTGTTGTCTCCTATGTAATTGCTGACATAGAAGAGATGTTGCCAAGGTAATAAAAAAACAAGAAAGAAGACTTATATTCTTCAGTCCACTAATGCATGTGGTCCACAGCTGTTGGAAATTCCTTTTTCATCCTGATTTTTGCTGATTTTTATTTTTGTTCTGTGACCTCAAAGCACATTCCTTTTACATGGTCTTGTTTACTGATTTAATGCCTTCCATTTGTGATTTTTACTTCATGTTTCTTCTGTTAAGTATTTTTACTCATTAATCAATGTCTAATGTCTGTCTCCTAAAATTATGGCAGAATAGCCGTCTATAAAAAAGTAACCCTGTATAGCAGGAAAATACACTGAATAAATCTGTGGCATCAGAATAGTAGTTTTACTGTGTTTACATGTAATGTGTGAAGGATTTTTTTAGTTTAGATATTAGTATGACATTAGCACTAAAAATGATCTCATGCTTCCATAGCTTTTTAAACTAATACAGTGTTCACATTGTGTTGCGGTTATAGGCCAGGCTAACCCTTGATGTTACAATTTGCTTAATGTCTTAAAGGTGCAATGGCTAAAACAGTATAGCTTTAAAAATTTCCAAATCCATTCAAATCATGCTGGTCGCCCTTACTGAGACTTCAGACACAGTACGTAATGAAATCTTACACGCGCTGAGAGATAATGTTGTTCAATTCACACTTCATCTAGGAAAATCCAAGTCTTACATCATGGAAGGGAAACAGAAGGAATAGTGGGAATTCTGTCAGTACTCCCGGTTGGAGGGAGCTTGTTGGCCATTTGGTATTAAGCTTCACAACCTGCCTCTGAATGTCCAAGTGTGCTTTCGGTCATTTTCTTTTGGAAAGAAAGCTGTATCCTGTTCTTTCTAATGCAGGTTTCACTGTATGTATCTGCAGTACATTTTTATATGGCTACACTCTCCCACCACACACACTGTTTCATGCAGAGGACAAAGGAAAGCTGTGTTCTGTGATTTTCACTGCCTGCCAACTGATACCTGGGTGAAATTTAAGGAGTTGGTTTTGACCTGTACAGCTCTAAACATTTCTAGTCCTTGAGCTGTCTCTGTTCCCATGCAATATCATGGTGGTTGGAGTCTAAACAGGAGAGGGCTGGTAGCTGAGAATGAGAAGTGAAAATGAGAAGTGAATTTGGGGATTGACTTCCCTCATCCACTATTGGTTTTCTCTTGCCCAGCCTGGGTGGCCTTCCAGACCCACCGTGTTGAGGCATGGGGTTCTTTTTGTAGAAGAGGAGATGATAGAATTGTGAGAGATTCTGGGGCATGTTTTCCTCTCATGTTCTTTTGGCATATATTAATTATTGTTTAAACTTTTAAATTTTGCACCATGCCTACTGAGTTTATTGATATACACAACTAGGAAAATAGCTACAAAAAACAAAATAAATGTCACATCAGATACTAAACTTGCCACTAATCATAGAATCATGGGACTGGATGGGACCTCAAGAAGCCATCTAGTCCAGTCCCCTGCACTCATGGCAGGACTAAGTATTATCTAGACCATCCCTGACAGTTGTTTGTCTAACCTACTTTTAAAAATCTTCAATCATGGAGATTCTACAACCTCCCTAGGCAATTTATTCCAGTGATTAACCACCCTGACAGTTAGGAAGTTTTTCTTAATGTCCAACCTAAATCTCCCTTGCTGCAATTTAAGCCCATTGCTTCTTGTCCTATCCTCAGAGGTTAAGAAAAAAAAATTTTCTCCCTCCTCCTTGTAACAACCTTTTACATACTTGAAAACTGCTATCATGTCCCCCTCAGTCTTCTCTTTTCTAGACTAAACAAACCCTATTTTTTCAATCTTCCCTCATAGGTTTTCCAGACCTTTAATCATTTTGTCACTCTTCTCTGGATTCTCTCCAATTTGTCCACATCCTTCTTGAAATGTGGCACCCAGAACTGAACACAATACTCCAGTTGAGGCCTAATCAGCACGGAGTAGAGCATAAGAATTACTTCTCGTGGCTTGCTTACAACACTCCTGCTAATACAATCTGCAATAACTTCCAATTGTTATTGGCCTGTGATGGATTTGAACTGTTGAGCTACTGGGGAAGATTCTGGTGTCCGAATGATAATTATCTGAGCTATCCATTTCCTTCCAGCTATTGAGATTTACCACAATAGAGCCCTGATAGTATTCCTATATTGATTTTTAACTAATATATGTGTTTCACTAATCCTACACAGACACTGTATATAGATATCCTCTCTTCTTTTTTAAAAAGAAATGGTTTAAATAAAATTACCACAAAATTTCTACAGCTTTCAAGAGCAGTGTAGTTTAAAAGTAGGGGAAATGTTTCTTTGATGAGTGCATGGGTGGTGGTTCTCACTAATGGGAGATGTTTGCTGTCGTCAATCTCTAAATTCAAATCTTTGTCCTGTTTTTGAGACCTTACATGAACTTTGGCACCACATCTTTGTCTATCAAGGTCTGTCAAAGTGACTTTGTTCCTCAAAGAGTCATAGGTTTCCAACAGGAAGGATAAACTTGGTGTTACAAGCCTTAACCTCTGCCCCATTTGAGCCATTGATAGAGGTATTCTTTTCAATTAACGCATGTTCGTTAGCTGCCATTATGTCAACTGGCAGTTTCTGAGTTGGGAGCACTCCATAGAAAGCCATATTGTATTAGGCTTCCAGACAAAGCTGTTCTGCACATAGCTCCAAGATACATACCAAAGTGCAATTCCAAATTTCACATAAAAATTATTCTTCCCACCTTCTTCCTTAGTCCATCCAAAAGAGAATCTGTAGTACAACTTGGATGTTAAAAGGGCAGTCCACATTTACCTGAACACAACTAGACCAACGAGAAAATTCACCACAGTCTTTGTGAAATACCATCGGAGATGCAGAGAGAGCAAAACTCCTATATTTATGATTGCATGTTAGATCATAGCTTGCATGGAAGAGCCTATAAAACTAAGGAAATTACTTCTGAAGATAATATCACTCCTTCCACCAGTCTGATGGACTGAGAGGAATGGATATTCTTCAGAGGAGATTTGCATGCCAGCTATTTTGACAAACTTCTGTGTTTTCCAGTAGACACTATAGAACTGATTAAACCTGCATCTTCAAATGCCTCTATTTCAAAGGTCCTTCAGGCAATGGTAAATAAATAATGAAATGATTTATGTATAGATTTTTCTTTCCATTTCTATTGGGTCTTTGTAGCTCCCCTTCAATATTTTGCCTTTATTCCCGCTCAAAGTAGGAGTTATGTTCTTTAGTAGTGATGATGTTTTAGGTGTTAGCTATTACATTTATACATAGGTTGTTCAGTTCTCTATTTGGAAGCATTTGCAATCACCTAGCCAGGTGATTCAGAGATATCTGTAAGAGGACTGGGGAAATCAGCTTTGGTTTCAACTTGTACACTGCCTTTGATCTCTGAGTGAGGACCACCTGTCATGCTTCCTTCAGAGACAAGAAATTAAGAGTTGGGAAACTTTTTTTTCTTTTCATGTACAGGCAACACATAGGAAGTCAGGGCTTCTTGTAAATATTATAATGACATGATAAAATAAATGTACCAGACGTAAGTTTCCATCAAGTCAACAAGAATACCTCCAAAATTGCACTGGGATGCCATTTCCTGTGTCGAATCCAAGAAAGAGTGAAGGTATTTAAATGTAAAAAAAATATGTGGAACAGTGTCAGAAAATTTAAACAAACATTTTACTTGAGGTGTTACAAACCTCCTTCATCAACTGAGAGGAAGGCTGGCTTCCTTTCTGTTAGGAGTCAAAACTTCGAGACATTTCTTTGGGGCGGGTGGGGGAGGGTCAAATCAGATCCATCATTCATTTGTCTGACTGGACTATCATGCAAATTGAGATATATGCCTAATTCAAAGTGGGTAATTTTTCCATTTATAAAAGGAGGGAGTTATAGGATGAGAAATCAGGTAACTGATTTTGTCCTTCATGTGATGGTGATATTTGAAGTTTATACTGTATCTTTGAATGATTTAAGTGTATGATCCCTTGGGTTTTTATCTCCCTTATAATAATTAAACAAAGATTATTGTAATTAAACAAAGATGTAAGTAATTTCCTAGTATTAGAGGTGAAGCTGTGATTCTTATGCATTTATGCTACAGACGTTTCTGGCTGCATATATGTTTAGTATGCTTCCCTCATAAAGATCTGAGACACTTATATTTACCATGAGTAAATATCAAACTGATCTCGATATCTTTATCTGTCTCATGAAATATACATCCCATCTAAGTGTGCCCAAATGATTAATTTACTGCTATTTAATGATTAGCATAAAAATCTCATCATTATACAAGATAGAAATGTTGCCACTAATTGCTGGTTGAAGTGAACGTTGTTTTCTGCATAGAAATTAATCGTGTGTACAGCTCAACTCTCTTGGCTGAACTGGGAAAATTCAAGACTTTCCTGAAGCAGAAGGCACTTGAATTTTTTTCCCCCTCCAGGCTAGAATTGGAAACATTTCTGTGAAAAATGAAGTGATGTCAGAGCTGATGGTAGAGCTGGAAAGAAAGTTTTGTGCACAAAGTGAACCAGCCAATTGTCTTCGTGCCATTTTTGTGAAATGCTTTTTATCTTGGCTGGTTTAGCATCCGTTTAGTGTAGGCAAAAAGGTCTTCAATGTGCATTTCTCCAGAAGTTCAGACAAATTTCAGTTACATAGTGTTTGACCAATACTGGGTCTTAGATTTATTATAATTATTTAACATTTATCTTATGGTAATGACTAAAGGACTCGATCAGGTGTACAGAGCACTGCACAAACATAATAAATGCAAGCATGCCCGCACTGTCTAAAGTTGGGTGCACAAAATTAGAGGCTATTTTTGCCTGCTAGGCAGTATTGCTGTGAGTTGGTTAGGTAGAGATAAGGCTGAGAATTAGGAAACTTGGTTTCAAATCCTGGTTTTTATCACTGATTCTGTGTGATATTGGGCAAGTCACCTGATGTGATCCTTAGTTTCTTTGTGTAAAAAGGTGATAATTATACTTACCTAGCTCATAGGTGTGTTTTGAGACTTAGCAAAACACTTTGTAAAGTGCAATATAAATTCATAATAGTGTTAAGTTCAACCAGTGGCACTAATAGAAACAGAAGTCAGGACTAGAGCTGTGTGAATAACTGACTTTTCGGTTGGCTGGCAATTCTGAAAGGAGAAAAAACCCATGTGGGGTAGACCCAAAAATATTTTTTGTGAAAATTTCAGAGTTTAAAAGTTAAAAACAGCCAGGGTCGGGTCAAATAAACCATTTTGCTGGACTCAAAATGAAACATTTTGTTTCAATTTCAAGTACTTGTTAACATATTTTTTTTTAATTGGAGGCAATTTTGAAACAGTCATTTCAAATCAAAAAATCCAAAAGTAAAATTCTTCTTCGAGTGATGGTCCCTTTACATATTCAAAACGTGGGGGTGTGCAGGCACGCAATGCACCGGAGCGAGAAGTTTTAGCAGCAGTTGGCCATTGGTGCGCACACGCATCTTACCTTACCTCATGCTGCATGTGAGGTTATAAGAGGCCGTGTGGGGTGATGCCCCCTCAATTCCCTCTTACAGCCTGGTCGTAGTCAGAATCTTCTCTTTGCATGCTCGTAGTCTCTATGAGAATGATTGTTTGTATATATAAAAAGAAAAGGAGTACTTGTGGCACCTTAGAGACTAACAAATTTATTAGAGCATAAGCTTTCGTGAGCTACAGCTCACTTCATCGAATGCATTTGGTGGAAAATACGGAGGGGAGATTGATATACACACACAGAGAACATGAAACAATGGGTTTTATCATACACACTGTAAGGAGAGTGATCACTTAAGATAAGCCATCACCAGCAGCGGGGGGAGAAAGGAGGAAAAGACTTCCTGAGGAAACTACAATCCATTGGTGATCTTCCTAAAAACACCATCCTAGCCACTATGGATGTAGAAGCCTTCTACACCAACATTCCACACAAAGATGGACTACAAGCCGTCAGGAACAGTATCCCCGATAATGTCACGGCTAACCTGGTGGCTGAACTTTGTGACTTTGTCCTCACCCATAACTATTTCACATTTGGGGACAATGTATACCTTCAAATCAGTGGCACTGCGATGGGTACCCGCATGGCCCCACAGTATGCCAACATTTTTATGGCTGACTTAGAGCAACGCTTCCTCAGCTCTCGTCCCCTAATGCCCCTACTCTACTTGCGCTACATTGATGACATTTTCATCATCTGGACCCATGGAAAAGAAGCCCTTGAGGAATTCCACCATGATTTCAACAATTTCCATCCCACCATCAACCTCAGCCTGGACCAGTCCACACAAGAGATCCACTTCCTGGACACTACGGTGCTAATAAGCGATGGTCACATAAACACCACCCTATATTGGAAACCTACTGACCGCTATTCCTATCTACATGCCTCTAGCTTTCATCCAGATCATACCACACGATCCATTGTCTACAGCCAAGCTCTACGATATAACCGCATTTGCTCCAACCCCTCAGACAGAGACAAACACCTACAAGATCTCTATCATGCATTCCTACAACTACAATACCCACCTGCTGAAGTGAAGAAACAGATTGACAGAGCCAGAAGAATACCCAGAAGTCATCTACTACAGGACAGGCCCAACAAAGAAAATAACAGAACGCCACTAGCCATCACCGTCAGCCCCCAACAAAAACCTCTTCAACGCATCATCAAGGATGTACAACCTATCCTGAAGGACGAGCCATCACTCTCACAGATCTTGGGAGACAGGCCAGTCCTTGCTTACAGACAGCCCCCCAATCTGAAGCAAGTACTCACCAGCAACCACACACCACACAACAGAACCACTAACCCAGGAACCTATCCTTGCAACAAAGCCCGTTGCCAACTCTGTCCACATATCTATTCAGGGGATACCATCATAGGGCCTAATCACATCAGCCACACTATCAGAGGCTCCTTCACCTGCGCATCTACCAATGTGATATATGCCATCATGTGCCAGCAATGCCCCTCTGCCATGTACATTGGTCAAACTGGACAGTCTCTACGTAAAAGAATGAATGGACACAAATCAGATGTCAAGAATTATAACATTCAAAAACCAGTTGGAGAACACTTCAATCTCTCTGGTCACTCGATTACAGACCTAAGAGTGGCTATCCTTCAACAAAAAAGCTTCAAAAACAGACTCCAATGAGAGACTGCTGAATTGGAATTAATTTGCAAACTGGATACAATTAACTTAATCTTGAATAGAGACTGGGAATCAGAGTAGCAGCCGTGTTAGTCTGTATTCGCAAAAAGAAAAGGAGTACTTGTGGCACCTTAGAGACTAACAAATTTATTAGAGCATAAGCTTTCGTGAGCTACAGCTCACTTCATCGGATGCATTTGGTGGAAAAAAACTGACTGGGAATGGATGAGTCATTACACAAAGTAAAACTATTTCCCCATGTTACTTCTCCCTCCCCACCCCACCCCCCACTGTTCCTCAGATATTCTTGTTAACTGCTGGAAATAGCCTACCTTGCTTGTCACCATGAAAGGTTTTCCTCCTTTCCCCCCCCGCTGCTGGTGATGGCTTATCTTTAGTGATCACTCTCCTTACAGTGTGTATGATAAAACCCATTGTTTCATGTTCTCTGTGTGTGTATATCAATCTCCCCTCTGTATTTTCCACCAAATGCATCCGATGAAGTGAGCTGTAGCTCACGAAAGCTTATGCTCTAATAAATTTGTTAGTCTCTAAGGTGCCACAAGTACTCCTTTTCTTTTTACGAATACAGACTAACACGGCTGCTACTCTGAAACCTGTTTGTATATAGTTATTTCGTTCCATTTCTTTCTTTATTAGTTCTGTAAATAGTATAGTTAGTTTAGCTAGTCACGCCATACAGGGCTTGCCCCGACCTGGTTAGTTGTGTCTATGCCCCACATTCCGGGGTTTAAAAATTGTGTCTTGTGCCCTCGCTCATTCTCTGAGAGCGATGAACATGCTCGTTGTCTCTACTGCCTGGGAGAGATGCACCTCGCCACCCACCACCTCCCACCCAAATCCAATGGCACCCCCAACAAGGCAAAGGAGAGCTGCAAGCACTCTAACTGACACTGCAGCAGCTCCCTGTTGCAGATTACTATGATTCATGGCATTTCCTCACCGAGCGTCACCCTTTTGGGCGAGATGTCGCGTGCAAACCCCACCACTTCAGTCCCTAAGACACGGGTCAAGGCCAAATGGAAAAGAGAGGTGCTGGCACTGATGGCCGCTGTGCCAATTGAGCGATGAGACAGCCCACTGGGACGTGCCCCTCTGCCCTGTCAGGACACACCAGGCTCTGCTCTGCACACCCCCTCAGTTCAATGGCCAGCGGGACATGCCCTGGACACTGGGATGGATGGAACTGTTGTTCCTGGTGACACACTTCAACTTACTGTACCCGCCCTCATCACTTCTCTCTGTTCTCTAGCCTCCTAAACCAGCATATTCACCAATCCTCCTCAGCTGGGACCCACCTCTGCTGATCGCGGCACCGTCTGCAACCACAGCTCCACCACTACTGGAGGTTTCTTTGGACTCTGAGGGCTTCTCGACAGAAGAGCAGTTCTTCTCCCTAGTCTCCCATAGTTCAGACTCCCAAGCACATCTGCCACACCAGACAGGGTACTCTCCAGTCCCACAAGGGTGGTACCCATACCCTGGGGGCCCACAGTTCCCTCAGGGCCCAACGTCCTGGCAGCAATGGCCCACATGGTACCCTTATTACCAGCTGTACCCACTGTTGATAGTCTTGTACCATTCCACATGGGCACCTCTGCCAGAACCAATTGGCTCGGACCCGGAAGAGAACTCAGAGCATGACCTGGTACCGCCAGTTCTGCTGTAGATAATTTGTGCCATCTACGGGGGTTGACTTTCTTTTTTCCTAACCCACTCCAGCCTCGGAAGTGCACATGGCCATGGAATGGGCATGTGAGCACTCCTCTGCCTTCACTTATCCAGATAAGACGGTGAAGTACCTGGACTCAAGGATCACAAGCTGTACTCCTCCGCAGCCCTGCAATTCTGTATATTGACTTACCAGGCTCTGCTGGCAAAGTATGATTTTAATAATTATGCCAAGCTGGCAGAGTTCTTGGAGGACATCCCACAGGACAAGCAACAGCAGTTCCAGGCCCTGGTGGAAGACTCCCTGGTTTTGGTTTTGGTTTTGGTTTGCTAGTTTGTTTTTCTGATAGCCTGAATTATATTAAAAACTACAGCACCTGTCTAACTTTTAAACATGCAATAGTTTTGTAATTTATAGAATTGTCACCACATTGTGAAATCACTAAAGTCAAATAATTTTCATGTTCTATATCTCAGCCATTTCAGAGCTGCATCCACACAAGCAGGAACGGCAATGGCTGTCAATAGAGCTCTTGACAATATCTTTAAAGTGAAAGAACCAAGTAAACGTTTGCTGCATGTTCTTTGTTAGATATCTTTGAAAGTTTTATCCATCTCTTCCACAGCTGCACAGTAATGGACAGAGCAGGCATTCATGATATATACTTCTACTGCCTTTAGTCTGGGAGATGCCACTATAATGCTTCTAAATCTGTTTGATATGTAAGATTAAATAAGACATCAATGTTCAGCAAACTTTGCAGACTTTGCAAATACCCAGTTACACAAGCATTGTTTATCATATACTAATTTTTATTGACACTGTGGGAGATGATCTTTTAAAATAGAGGCATATGGTTTTTGCATCAGCTGGAGTAATTTTTTAATGTAAAACTAAAACCTTTAAAAAGGTCTCTCTTAAATGTGTATTATGCAGGCAAATTAAATGACAGATTTCCCTTCCCTCCCCCACCCAAACTCAAATCCCTTTTTGTTTCCTCTCTGGAAAAAATGATTAGCACAGTTTAAAATAACTGTAGGATAAGATCTAAAATTGAAAATAGGCTTGGAATTCTTTTCAATGACACTGCCCTAAAAGTCTGGGAAATACACAAATGAGATGTCAACTCCAGATAAGCATCAGCCAGATTTACAGAGGTGATTTGCTTAAGAAATATTTACAAATGTGGAAAGACAGCATTTAATATTATATATACTGTGAATAGAGCGATCACTTGATCTTCAATTTTTAAAAAATAGCAAACTCCCTCTTCTCATTGGTTCTGAAAAAGGATGGATGCTGCCATTAATTACCAGCATTCTAACCTAATTTAAATTTACTAAGGTGTTATAAAAATTTGCTTTTTTGAGAAATCTCTTTTTTACAAATAAACCTGGTCTAAAGTGGTTTGAACATGGGACAATAAGCCAAGAACTCCCAAGTTCTAATGCTGGCTCTGTCACTGTCTTGCTGTGTGGTCTTGGCAATCCTTAAACCCATACCTGCTCTCTGGTTTTGATTCATCCAAAACTGAAAGGGGGCTGTTTTTTACATTTGGATGTGGCCAAAACCTTGGTAAATCATCCGTTTTCCCGAGATTTCTGCCACCTTTGGGCCATGACCTGATGGTAACAGCTGATCTTCAGAGTGCAGCTAGTGAGTTCTCAGCATCATCTTGACCTCAGCCCTAGATCTGATTCACCCTTGACAATGAACTCTATCCCAAATGTGAATAAGAGTTGAATTCCAACACCTCGGCCCACCTTTCCTATCCAGCCAGCCTGGGCTGATTCAAAGTTTGGGATGAAAACTGTGTACGGCTTGTTGGTTTGATATGGATTTAACTGCAAACCAGACAAAATGTAGGAACTGTGGAGAATTTCCTATTTGTTCAAAAATAGGCCTGCACTGGACATCTGCACACTGAAATTGTTGAGATTTCCACAGTTCTTCCCTGTAACTCCTAGGGAAAAGCCACCAAAAAAAAAAAAAAGAAAAAAAGAGAGAGAGAGAAAGAAATGTTGAAATAGAAACCCCTAGGTTTAGAAAGAGGAGAAATATATTAACCTTGAAGTTTTCCTCAGGGGTGAGAGTTAGTGTAATAAAAATATGCACAATAAGTTTATTAAAGTGTCAATTTTGATTTTATCTGAAGGTAATCGTCCTGTTTTCTCAATACTGAGCTCTGCCACAGTGAAAAGGGAGACAGTTATGCAAATAAAAATAGGTTCCACCCTTGTCCACCGTGCTGTACAGCAACTGAAATCAAGGACACACCTTCTCTCTACTTCTGTTCTCTGTGGTTACTGAACTTTTAGCACATATAACGAAGCATCATCCCTCACAAAGCACTTAAGGGTTCATCATATATCGCAGGATTTTCCACTATATCCTATTTTTATTACAAACTCATCCTGCTTTTATTTCATTTTTTTTTTACTAGGCACAATTAATGACAACGAGAATTTGTCATTATAGGAAGTTAATGTTAAATTCTGAAGTGGTGCCAATGACTGAAGGAAGACTATTTCCTGATAACTTACATTTCAAACTATCAAATATATCAGTTATGTGCCTTTTCACATGCCAATCCATGGCTCTTCACTTGATATATGATATTAATTGCATCTCTTTGCTGAAGGGGAATTGCATCAGAACTTGGCTACAGGAAACTAGTCTTTGCACTTTAAGGTGAAACTAAAACTGTATTTTTAAAACAAATTGTCACCTTGAATTATTTTTGTCAAACATTTCCTTTTGGAGACAGCTTCAAACATTGTCACCATTAATTTAGATACGTGCAATTTAGCCAAACTTAAGTAGTAAGAGCCAATTTACTTATTCTTTGTACTGAGACTGTTCGTTGTAATAAGGTTCATGGCTGGGCTTGCTGTCACTCACTGCTGTGTAGCTTGTAAATTAGCAGTAGTGTGAAATTAGTGCCCGGTCTGCCTAACCAGAAGTTTCAATCACCAAAAATCTGGCCTTTCTTTTGTCTTCAGGAAAGAGATCATGTTGCTATGAATCTAAATTATGATGATTTGTTTATACAATGTGCAGCAACTCTCACAATTAAATTAAAAAAAAACCCACAAGTGTTTTGCTCTCTTTTCTCCCTCTTCAAGTGCACCAACTTTGTGGTATCACTGCAGCAACCCGTGAATAATGTATGAAATAAAACCCTCCTGCAGAAAGACTATATAGACAGTGCTTTTCAGTTGACTGTACTATCTGCATCTCACTAAAATATATCTAGAGAAGCCTTACAGGACTAAAAGTGTGCCTCTGCCTTTTTACTTCTGGACAAGATTTTAGAGCTACCAAACTTTAAAAACATCCTAGCCCTTAATAAATTGTTTTATACTTTTTATAAAACCCAAAGCTTGATGTACAATTCTATAAGACAAATAACAGGATTGAAAATTAAAATTGGCAGCAAAGATTCTTTTCCAGTTTACTCTTTAGTAAAGATCATGAAGTAAAAGTTCTCCTGGGTGAAGCAAAATATGTTCCAGAGACGAGGGGAATATGGTAAGACCAATGCCATTCCTGTCAGTGGAATTGTGCCCACTTTCTCCAGCAGTGAATTTGACTCAGGAGTATGTCACTGCAGGAAAGCTCTACTTCCCATTATCATTGAGTTTTAAATTCAGAGCAAATTAAATAGCCAGCCAATTTGCATCTTAAAGGATGATCTGGAACATAAATAGAATGGAGATCAGAGAAACATGATGTAGCAAGTCCTTTGAAAGTCTCTTAATGTCAGTGAATAAAAAGAACTTATAAATCAATACATGACTCTTCTAGACACCAGTATGAAGTTGTAAAAGTAGGAGTGATATGCTGCAAAGCTGGCATATTTGCAAGAATTCAAGCTATTGCATTCTGGATACTTTGTATCTGGGGAAAGATGCGGTCGCATGCCCTGTAAAGCAAAAGGTTACAATCCTCTTAACATCAACAAAACAAGAGCCTTCCCAAGAGGTTCAGAATCATTCCACCAGAGTCACAATTTCACCCTTACAATGCCCCACAAATGGCCTTATTGGAAAAACCGTCTCTCCCTGTGTTTATATAGGCTAGGGAAGTGCCTGTGTAACCCATGTGCCTAATAGGGAGATATCTCTTTAAGAGACCCATGGTGAGGGGAGGTAGGAGTGAGCTGTATCTGGGTCATTGTTGTTATTTTTGTTTGTTTGTTTAATCTTAGCCTGGTTTATAGCAGTAAACAAACAAGATACAGACTTATGGAATATTCGTAAGCAAAAAAGCCCCCCACACCCATTGTCCATCACTCCAAACTTCAGGTAACAGATCTTGATGAGTGTTCAGCCACCAACAATGATGTTGTTGATAGGGATATGGATCAACTTCACAAAGAAACCAATAAATCCCATTATCGCAAAACCTATTGCTGTTGCCATGGCAATCTTCTGGAATTCTTTTCTGTCTGGCTTAGTGCATCTTTTAACAAGCCTGATGGAATCTTTTACAAATTGACGGTTGGGCTCAACAAATTGCATTACTTCATCCATGATTGCCTGAGGCTCCGGGATCGAACGAACCACTCGCGCAGGCAGATTAAGCACTCCATATCCAGAAGCTTCTGGAATTGGTGTGGTAGTTTGGGGTCTGCTCCAGTAGATTCCCTGGTGGGTCAGACTCCATGAGGGCAAACAGACGGGGCAGCTGCTTTGCAGAAGGCCATGTGCCCTGTGTGAGCTGGGAGAAGCTGAACCCAGGACTAGGAAGCAGGCTGTCGTCCCTAACTCTGACGCATTTTGCAGCAGATCAGTGATATTGTTAACCCTCTAACAGGGAAGCGGCACAATGCTAATTATAGCCAGGGGAAATTGGGAGGGAAAAATAATTGCTTCTATTTTAACTGTATGCTTTAAATGTTTTTATTTTAGCCAAACTGTTCTAGTTAAATTGTCTCAACTAATCTGAGTCACTAACTTTTCTTTAAATGTAGTAATGGGGGAAGAGTCATTTCTATTTTGCTATTCTCAGTTTTGTATTTCCTTGTAACCGGGTTTTCTTTAAATCTATATAGGTAACGCAGTGATTGGTTAATGAGTTAGCTGAATGGCTAGCAGGGATTTCAGCAGAGGAAGAGTCTGCCTGAATTCCTACTGAAGATCCCTACAAGCAAGTGGAGGGAAGATGTTGTTTTAGACTCAGCAGACTGTATAGATTTGGTGATCAAAGATTCTAACTGAGACGTAGGTGTACAAATCCTAAGCTTTTGGGAACTTTCAGGTTCTTCTCAGTGTATTTCTGGGGACTGAACTGTTCCGATTTTAATTTGTTTTCTTTATTTCTGTTTATGTATAACTGAAGATAATATCTATGGATTATAAAATAGCCATCTCATGCTGTAAAAATTAGATTATTATTTGTTTCTTTATCAGAAGATTTTATAAAGTTATTTAATTAAATTTATTTCTTTAGTTCCTTTTGGGACTTGAATGTGGGGAGGTTGACCCTGTGCAATCCTTGCTGAAAATCCTTAGAACCTGAACTCTGGGTCTCCAACTACTCTTCTGTGGGAGTTGGGTTTGGTTTTTTCTAGGCACTGGAGAAGGGTAATGAAGTGAACTCTAGCCCACCCAAAGGTTACACATGAGCTTTCTTGAACTGACTGTACCAAAAGCTTTATTTTGTTACTGCTTGGCTGAGGAAGAGTGGACAGTACCCACCACTGTCTTCCTGTGTAATGCATGAAATGAAAAGAATCTGCCAGACAGACCAGGGGTTCTAAACCTTTTTCTTTCTGAGGACCCCTGTGACGGGTTAGACCCCCTATCTGGGATGCCACCTGATGTACTGGGGTTTAATTGAGACTCTCCTGCTCCACCAGCCTGGATTCCCTCTCCCTGTTTTGCTGAATTAGGCTCTCTTGCCTCTTGCAGCACACACACAGGTTGGGCCACACCCAGCTGCAGACAGACTGAAATCAGTTCTGTGTGAGAAGGCTCCTGCAGCACACACGTGAGAGATAAACCCAAAAGTATGTTGTCTTGCATTGTATAGAAAAATCTGCATAGCCCAAGCTCATAAACATTCACCCTCTTCCTCAATGTGAAGAGAGATATTCATGACTTTTAGCCCCCCAGTTAGAAATTACATAAACTAGGCTTAATAACAAAACAAATTTTATTAACTATAAAAGGCAGATTTTAAGTGGTTAAAGAGATAGCAAACAGAACAAAGCAGATTACTAAGCAAATAAAACAAAACACACAAACTAAGGTTGATTCATTAAAGAAATTGGCTACAAATAGTAATTTCTCACCCTAAATATTGTCAGATTACAGAAAGTCTTGAAAGGCAGCTGCTCCAGCCTGCAGTTTGAGATCTCAGGCATTATTACAAGCCAGATGCCCTTCCAGCTTGGGCTCAACCCTTCTCCCCCAGTTCAGTTCTTGCTTCCAGGTGTTTTTCAGTGTCTCTTTGGGTGGGGAGGCAGAGGAGAACCTCGATGATGTCACTTCCCAGCCTTATATAGATTTTGGGTATGGTGGGAACCCTTTGTCTTCCAGTAGAAAAACACGGGCATTCCAAAGGGTGTGGGTCCAGTACCAAGTGACCCTGACCATGTCTCTGCAGGGCTGTGGCAGCCATTACTCTCAGGCTGTCTGGAGCATCCACAGGAAGATTAAGCTCTTTCACAGTCCATTGTCTTTGCTAATGGGTCATCAGCCCTGTCTGGCTTTTCATTGTTGCACCTGCAGGGCTAGCTGTAGGTGACACCCAGAGCAGCACATATGAAATACAGATACGTGGTCAATATTCCTAACTTCAGATACAGAAACGATACAGGCATACAAATTGGATAATCACATTCAGTAAATTATAACCTTTCCAATGATATCTTACATGAGCCATCTTGCATAAAGTATATCTCAGTTACGTCATATTCATATCATGAGCATATTTTCATAAAGAATATGGAGTGAAATGTTACCCCCCCAACATGCTATAAAAACTCCACAGCCCACCCGTGCCATAATAACTGGTTTTCTGCATATAAAAGCCAGGGCCAGCATTCAGGAGTAACAAGCAGGGCAATTGTCTGGGGCCTTATGTCACTGGGGCCCACACAAAGCTACATTGATCAGGAGTCAACTTCAGTCCCAGATGGCGGGCTCAGGGCGCAGGCTTCAACCCCATGCAGCAGGGTTTGGCTTTCCGCCTTGGGCCCCAGCGCATCTAATGCTAGCTTGGTGACCCCCTGAAATCTGCTTGCGGCCCCCCAGGGGGGCCTCAGACCCCTGGTTGAGAACCACTGAGATAGACTATAGGATTCCTGGGAATGTAAAGTCATTCACTGTGATGTTTTATTGGTGTTTTATAACATCCAGTCATTCACCTTGGTATTATTTTATTTCCAAATTCTTATTGTTTCAGATATGGCTGCAGAATCTCACCAAGTCCAAAGATCTCAAAGCAAACAAAAGTTAAAAAAAAAACCCAAACCCACAATAAAACCTAATTACATTTAAAAGTTTTAAAAGTGTGATTTGCTTCCCCTTGCAAAGAGCCATTCAAGTACCTCCAGCATAGTCATGGTAGCTCCAACTCTTTTGAGCAAAAGTCTTCCCCAGTCTTCATTTTCCAATAACACTATCTGGAACCTCAATATTAACTTTAACATATTTCTGAAATTGTCAATGTTTTGTTTTGTTCTGATCTGAGCTAGCATGTTTTTCATTAGTTAGCAGCAAAATTCGTGAGGTTTCACTTGTGCAAAGGTTTCCCTTCATTTGTGATTTCCTTTGCTTTGAACTTAAATAGCCTTGGATCATCTCTTTAATATTGCTGACTAGGACTTGGAAAAAACAAAGAAGACCTTGTCCCCAGAAAGAAAAGGAGTACTTGTGGCACCTTAGAGACTAACAAATTTATTAGAGCATAAGCTTTCGTGAGCTACAGCTCACTTCATCGGATGCATTTGGTGGAAAAAACAGAGGAGAGATTTATATACACACACACAGAGAACATGAAACAATGGGTTTATCATACACACTGTAAGGAGAGTGATCACTTAAGATAAGCCATCACCAACAGCAGGGGGGGGAAGGAGGAAAACCTTTCATGGTGACAAGCAGGTAGGCTAATTCCAGCAGTTAACAAGAATATCAGAGGAACAGTGGGGGGTGGGGTGGGAGGGAGAAATACCATGGGGAAATAGTTTTACTTTGTGTAATGACTCATCCATTCCCAGTCTCTATTCAAGCCTAAGTTAATTGTATCCAGTTTGCAAATTAATTCCAATTCAGCAGTCTCTCGTTGGAGTCTGTTTTTGAAGCTTTTTTGTTGAAGTATAGCCACTCTTAGGTCTGTGATCGAGTGACCAGAGAGATTGAAGTGTTCTCCAACTGGTTTTTGAATGTTATAATTCTTGACGTCTGATGTCCACCATGATTTCAACAATTTCCATCCCACCATCAACCTCAGCCTGGACCAGTCCACACAAGAGATCCACTTCCTGGACACTACGGTGCTAATAAGCGATGGTCACATAAACACCACCCTATATCGGAAACCTACTGACCGCTATTCCTACCTACATGCCTCTAGCTTTCATCCAGATCATACCACTCGATCCATTGTCTACAGCCAAGCGCTACGATATAACCGCATTTGCTCCAACCCCTCAGACAGAGACAAACACCTACAAGATCTCTATCATGCATTCCTACAACTACAGTACCCACCTGTTGAAGTGAAGAAACAGATTGACAGAGCCAGAAGAGTACCCAGAAGTCACCTACTATAGGACAGGCCCAACAAAGAAAACAACAGAACGCCACTAGCCATCACCTTCAGCCCCCAACTAAAACCCCTCCAACGCATCATCAAGGATCTACAACCTATCCTGAAGGACGAGCCATCGCTCTCTCAGATCTTGGGAGACAGACCAGTCCTTGCTTACAGACAGCCCCCCAATCTGAAGCAAATACTCACCAGCAACCAAACACCACACAACAGAACCACTAACCCAGGAACCTATCCTTGCAACAAAGCCCGTTGCCAACTCTGTCCACATATCTATTCAGGGGATACCATCATAGGGCCTAATCACATCAGCCACACTATCAGAGGCTCGTTCACCTGCGCATCTACCAATGTGATATATGCCATCATGTGCCAGCAATGCCCCTCTGCCATGTACATTGGCCAAACTGGACAGTCTCTACGTAAAAGAATGAATGGACACAAATCAGACGTCAAGAATTATAACATTCAAAAACCAGTTGGAGAACACTTCAATCTCTCTGGTCACTCGATCACAGACCTAAGAGTGGCTATACTTCAACAAAAAAGCTTCAAAAACAGACTCCAACGAGAGACTGCTGAATTGGAATTAATTTGCAAACTGGATACAATTAACTTAGGCTTGAATAGAGACTGGGAATGGATGAGTCATTACACAAAGTAAAACTATTTCCCCATGGTATTTCTCCCTCCCACCCCACCCCCCACTGTTCCTCTGATATTCTTGTTAACTGCTGGAATTAGCCTACCTGCTTGTCACCATGAAAGGTTTTCCTCCTTCCCCCCCCTGCTGTTGGTGATGGCTTATCTTAAGTGATCACTCTCCTTACAGTGTGTATGATAAACCCATTGTTTCATGTTCTCTGTGTGTGTGTATATAAATCTCTCCTCTGTTTTTTCCACCAAATGCATCCGATGAAGTGAGCTGTAGCTCACGAAAGCTTATGCTCTAATAAATTTGTTAGTCTCTAAGGTGCCACAAGTACTCCTTTTCTTTTTGCGAATACAGACTAACACGGCTGCTACTCTGAAACTTGTCCCCAGAGAATCCTTCCCAGGTTAGTCAGCAACAGAAACAGCCAGGACAGAAATCTGGAAGATGTGCGGATACAGGTGTGGTCCTGAAGGAGGATCAGTGTTATGTATGTAATTAGTGAATCTCCATGCTTTGATTTAAGGAGCAACCAGTAAACTGGGACAGAACATATTTTCCAAGTTTTACTTGCAGTTTTGGACTCAAAGAAGCACCACAAACTTTTCAAAGCAAAACTCAGTTAAAACTGCCGCATTTCACCTGCTTTCAAGGTGAAGTTATGGGGAAATCTGAATTTTCCACATGATTTTGTATCAAAGCTGTAAATTGACTCAGTTTCAATTAAAGGCTCCTGAAGGTAAGCAAAGCTTATGATGAACATGGCACAAGTATGAAGTTTGTGATAAAACTCAAAGGTTCAGTATAACTGCAGGTTTTGTTGAGAAAAATGTTTCACATTGCATTTCTAGTTGGCAGTGTATTCAAACAAGACTTAGATCTTGAATACGCATAGCTGGAATTGCTATATTGGCTGCCATATTCAGATGTCCAAACTATTAGTCCTTGTCTCCACAAAAACTTGCGCTAGTTTAACACTGTTTTAAATTGATTTGATAAACTGGTGTGCAAAACCCTGTGTAGACTCTGAACCTGAAATGAGACTATCTGATTAGCATAACCAGATTCTTTACCACCTTTAACTAAACTGAAGTAAGTCAAATTTAAACTGAAATGTGTCCTCATGTGGTTTAGTTTAACTAATCATTGTAAAGCCAATTTAAATTAAACCAGTGTGATGTTCTTGTGTAGACAAGACCTTAGA
The DNA here is from genome assembly GCF_009764565.3 of Dermochelys coriacea. Classification (NCBI taxonomy): domain Eukaryota; kingdom Metazoa; phylum Chordata; order Testudines; family Dermochelyidae; genus Dermochelys; species Dermochelys coriacea. The sequence goes on along the minus strand of NC_050069.1, from coordinate 42,200,360 downwards.
CAAATTGCCTTCCAGTTGGATGTTTGCAGCCTATGGAACTGTCTGGCCATATACAGAAAGGAAAAGCGTGTGTTTGTCTGATAATACTGGGTATGTCTACACTGCACATTACTTATGGCGATGTGGAGAGTAGATATGCTAAATATGCCCGAGCACAGTTGTAAATAGCCAGCGAGGCCCTGCTTAGGCGAGTATAGTAAAGACACACATGAACCCTGTGGGTATGGACTCTAAATGGCTCCCCTTTCTACACTACTATTTTTAGCAGTGTAGCATCCTGCTGCCTTCCCGCACTGATGCATCTAGTATACAGCGCAATGTGGATGTAACCTGCTTTTCACTGTGGCACAGAGCTACACATACCCTACGTGCCGCAGTTAGTCGTGTGCAGTGTGGACATAGCCACTGAGACAAATGTATTATTCACAAATAGGAAACAAACTGTTTCTGGCAGTGCTGAGCAAAGAGTCAGTGGAGAGGGATCACATGACCTGAGAGGGGCAGGAGAATTTTTTCAAGGATTCTTTTCCCACCCTATTCATCTAAACCCTGTCCAAAAAGTATTTTAATGTGGCCAGCCCATCTGGGCAGAAAAGGGCTTTTAAAAACAAATGTGTGGTCCAGAGGCCCTGCATTTCAAAGGTACCCAAATGATGCATTAAATGAGTCAGTAAAGTGTAATTAGTTAGGACTGGAGAAGAGCTGACAGCTTTGTGTGGTTCCAAGAGGATGCACTTACAACTGTCTATGCACATAAGAAATGGAAAATCTCTGCAGAGCTCAGGGGGAATATATATCCAGTATTTGCTGGATGAAGAGCGACCCGCTCTAACTCCCAATGGCAACTATGAATTTACTGGCTGCCTGCCAAGGGATTTGTTTTTTCAGTTGGAGAGGTGCTGTTTTCACTCCCCATGTGGGCACAGTGACAGCAATTGGCCCTTCCATTAGTTGTGAGATAAACAGTGTCATCGCTGTCATAACAGATCATCTGTTAAAATTGGGCAGTTTTAAAAATATAGACAGTACAGAGGTTGCCCCCTATTAATCTGAATAATTTCCCTCACCAACATAGGCGCCGACGCCATGGGTGCTCCAGGGCTGGAGCACCTCCGCCTCCTCCTCTGAGCGTGCCATGTCCCCGCTTCTCCTCCCAGTGCTTGCCACCACAAAACAGCTGTTTTGTGGCCTAACAAGCTGTCGGAGGGGAGCGGAGGAGCAGGAATGTGGTACGCTCAGGGGAGGAGGCGGGAAGAGGTGGGGCCGGGGCAGGGATTTGGGGAAGGAGTCCAATGGGGCAGGGAGAGGGTGGAGTTGGGGCAGGAACTTTGGGGAAGGGGTTGGAAGGGGGTGGGGCGGTGTCGGGGCGGGCCCGGGTTGGAGCGGGATGGGGTCAAACACCCATGGCACCCACAGAAGTCGGCGCCTATGCTCACCTGTTTTGGCACTACGGAATCACTCTCCCATGACCAACTTCACATCCAGGGAAATTTAGCAATTGGACACCATCATTCAAGATTGGCCCATAATTTAGATTTTGTGAAACAAGCTTAAACAAAAGCCTAAACCCAGTAAAATACTTGCATTGTGGTTTTGAAACAGCAATGCTTTTTAAAGACACAAGGTAGGTGAGATAATATTTTTTATTGGACCAATTTCTGTTCTAATATCCTGGGGCCAGCATAGCTACAACACAGCAAACAAAGTTTTTAAACAAACTCTTCCCTGCCACCTAAATAACACCCCATCCTGCACAAATGAACACTCCTCAAACACACTGGGCTGAGAAGTCCTCTTCAATCAGAAGACTCAGGAGAGTTGCAAAGTACAGTGAAACCTACTTAGTTTTATCATATGACAGTTCATGATGTTTATAACAAAGTACAAGGAAAGTATTACATAGTTCTAATGCAGCGGGGAGCACGCTGCATTTCTGGTTATAGCAAAGATATTCTGGGCAAGAACTGATTGAGCTTGTTAATGTATGTTATAGCACTCTTTGGATTCTGTGAGAATAGACATTGAATGTGGAAAAGAGGTATTAAAAGGCACAGTAGTCTTGACTTCCAAACACTGGCCTACATAGTTGCCATCTTTGTAACTGCTAGTAACCGGACCCTCAAGGCCCTGCCCCTGCCCTGTCTCTTCCCTTGAGGCCATGTCCCTTCTCTGCCTTTTCTCCCCAGGCCCCACCCCCATTGCTCACTCCTATTCCCCCCTCCTCTCATTGTTTATTGGATCGTCTCCACCTCCCTTCCCCTGCCACCAGCTGGACTCCCTCTGCTCCGGAGCTGGGATGGGAGCTGCTGCAGCCTGGCAAGGAGCCTTCCTGCAGGTAGAAGGCGGCCCCAGCTGAGCAGGGGCTGGCATGAATTAATGGCCAATGAATTAATGGGGTGGCACCTCCCCCCACCCCATGGTAACCGGGCTTTTGGTGTCCGGTCAGTACATCTGGCCAGGCACTGCCAGCTTCCCTTTTTGACTGAACTTTCCAGTCGAAAACTGGGCACCTGGCAACTCTAAATAGCAGCTGTACACAGAAGCCAAAAACTGGACTGACCAGATAAAACCCAAATGGATGGCAACCCTAGGCTTACATTGACATGGGACAAAAGAGTTGTAGTTACAAAGACCACCAATTGCACAACTTTCAATGATTCTAAAACATCCAAATGTTGTATTTTTAATAAATATAATTAGCTATTCTCAGCTACAACAAAATGGAGCCACCATCAGTGGACTGGTTTCTTGGAAGTGTCAATGTAGAGAGAATGTAGCAGCAAACACAGAGACATTTGTAGGAGAAGCAACTAAGTGGGTCTTTGAGGCTGGCACCATAGACCAAGAGAGGGGAGCTGTGAGCAGAGACAAGAGGAGATACGAAGGGAAGAGAAAACAGATTATTTGTACATTTGATGTTTTTCACCAAAGCTATAAACTCTGATATTCTGTTTAAGTTGAATAGGTTCCTATCCTCAAAAAGAAAAGGAGTATCCGTGGCACCTTAGAGACTAACAAATTTATTAGAGCATAAGCTTTTGTGAGCTACAGCTCACTTCATCGGATGCATTTCCGATGAAGTGAGCTGTAGCTCACGAAAGCTTATGCTCTAATAAATTTGTTAGTCTCTAAGGTGCCACGGGTACTCCTTTTCTTTTTGCGAATACAGACTAACACGGTTGCTACTCTGAAAGGTTCCTATCCTGTATCTCTCCTTTTCACTTTAAAATCAAGCTGGTGTTGTGCACTGTAAAACAGTGTTTGACAACATCCACATCATCATCTAGACTGGTAGGATGATACCTTCACCTACAGCCTTTTATGAGAGTTTCCTTTTGACCGCAATGTTGGCTTTGTTTCTCAGTCAAGTATATTTAACATCAGGTACATATAAGCTTTAAAACTGAATACTTGCCTGAGCAATAACTGACACCTAAACGAAAACAGGAGAGCAACTGAAGTGAATGATTATAGTGTTTCATATTTTAGGACCTGATTCTGCCTGGCAGAAACAGACACATGGCATCTAATCATAAAAGGCACTGTGAGCACCTGCAAGGTGCTGAGTAGAGCTAAGTGACATTTTTGTGGCCAACAATAAATTCACCAAAAATTTATAATTTTTCAGGGCACAAAAACTATCTGTGAATTTAGGTCAAGTTTAGCAAAAACTTTTGGCTGAAAAAAAATTGAAAAATGTGGCATGATTTGTTTTGGCTATTTTGAAATGAAATATTTTGGCTTTTTGTTGTGATATGACATTTCCTTTTGAAATTAGTTAACTTTAAAAAACGGGGGGGGGAGTGAAAATGACTCCAGAAGAAATGAAAAATTGGAAAAAAAATCATTTTAGGTTAAATGAGATGTTTGGTTTGGCCTGAATCAGAAAATGTTTTGTAGTTTTTCGTTTTGGTGAGAAAAACTTAAAAAATTCACTTTAGGTTCAAACCAAACCCAAAATTCTTTGAGTTTTTTTTTTTGGTGTGACCCCTGAATCAAAAATCAGTTATTCACTCCCCTCTAGTGCTGAGTACCTCCAGCATCCAATACAGCTCCTGGGGCAGGAACTGTACAGAGCATGCATTTTTACACAATTAGCACAACAAAGCCCCAATTGGGTTGGATCCTCTTATAAGATAACTAATAATAATCCTTAAACCACAGCACCCAAACCCCAACCTTTCTCTAACGGAGGCCTCCAGAATTCAGTAGTTCTCAAAATCTTTGAAACATTCAAAACTTTTGAAGTACCCAGCTGATTTCTTTTAAACTCTTCTTTGTTTGTTTTGTTTCAGTAGCATTTACTGAGATCTACAAAACAAGCTAATGTTGAACTTTCTCACATTATTCATGCTTCAATTATCCATGTGCAAATTTTCTGAATAAACCAGATGGGGAAGTTTGTAGAGAGATATCAAGTGCTCTCCTTCTTCTCTCTGTGTGTAAAGTTTATAATTTTTACAGACACACTAAATCCTAGCTCTTAACTAAACTTAAACTAAACTAAACTTCCTTAAATACTTCAAGGAAGAAGCCACAAGTATTTTGTGTGTCTGTGAGGCACCTAGCACAATTTTGGGTACTGTAACATTATTAAGTATGTACATATATACATGTGTATAAATTCCACTCAGAAAATTTAACATGAATGTAATGTTGATGAAGGAGAAAGCACACAAAGGATACAATTGACTGATCAACCTTAACTTTCTCTATGTGTATAAATTTGTCAAAAATACAATCTTTCATACAAAAAGGGATGTATTATAATAATATTCATACTTATATGTACCATGTTATGATATAGCCTATGCTTATACATTGAAATGAGAATTTGGGGTCAATCCTATTTCCCTAGTTTGACTTCAGTGAAAGTTTTGCCTATGGGAACATTAGCTGAGTAACAGCCTCAGGATAAGTCCTTTTATTTTTAAAGAAAAACAAAATGAAACATGTGACCCAAGGTCGCATAGGCTCATCAGGCACCTCACCGCTACCTGCTCTTAGTATGAAGCGGTCTCTAGTGTGTAGCTCAGCACCCTGAAACCAACACCCTCTGACAACACAAGCACTGGCTTCCAGGCCTCCGAAGGCCTCATCCTCTCTTTGCAGACTGGTGATAGTTATACACTGACCCCATAGTCCTCAGAGCACTCTCAGACCTTAACCACCGGACATTCACAGAAGTTATCAGGTGTTCGAACCCCAAGAGGTCAGCATACACATTATCTTGTTTGATTCAACTCAGGCTCAACTCTGGTATAACAGCACTGAGATATATTTATAGTGAAAATAGTCATGTTTATTGTCAAAGGTTAAGATTCAAGAGATACTGAGTTAGGTTAATAATATAAACAGAAATGGTTACATATAACACAAAAAGTATAACCTAGAGTCTAAAACTTAACTTTAACATGCTAAACCCTTGTCTCAAGTAGTTTATTCCACATAAAGCAATCTCCCAGCATCTCCATCCACATGGCTGGGATCCTTCATTCATGAATGCATGAAGTGCTGTCCTTTTTGCTTCCTTGGTGAAGGATAAGGGGATGTCCTTTTGCCGTTTCTTCATATCCCCCCAAATTCATTCTTTTTTCTTGAGTCAGGATGACACCCACCCTGCCCCCTACCCGGGTTTATTCCCTGGTGTGCTGACTCCATGTTGTCTTCACATCCTTGTGTTGACTTTGTATGCAAAAGAAGTTTCCATTGTGTTGGCCTACAATGCTTAATTGACATGTGAACTGAGGCAAACAGATGAATATACATCTTTTGTCAAAAAGCTGTTTGAGAACCGTGCTTTGATTCAGACTTGAAAACATATTTTCCACTATACAGACATAACTCCTTTCATAGTGTCAGTACATAATTTCACAACAATATTAATGGCCAGCATGACCCTGACTTTCATTTAAAATCTCCCATGACATTCTTTATGGAGAAATACTATGAAAGTAGCATGCTAGGTGTAGTGAGTTGGTCAGGCCTGATAAAAGTTGCTGTTATAGAACAGGTTTCAGAGTAGCAGCCGTGTTAGTTTGTATTCGCAAAAAGAAAAGGAGTACTTGTGGCACCTTAGAGACTAACAAATTTATTAGAGCATAAGCTTTCGTGAGCTACAGCTCACTTCATCGGATGCATTTTTAAAATAAATAAATAAATGCATCCGATGAAGTGAGCTGTAGCTCACGAAAGCTTATGCTCTAATAAATTTGTTAGTCTCTAAGGTGCCACAAGTACGCCTTTTCTTTTTGTTATAGAACAGTGAATCCTTTACCAGGTGGTATGGAGGAGTCCTTAGGGTCACAATACCTTATATAGCTTTAAAAAAATCAACTAACTTTGTGTGAACTAGCACAAGGAGAACTGGATAGGAGGATGGTATAACCAAATACTGGATATCTACCGCTGGTTTTAACACTATTTCCAGGATGAGATGGGATACTGTGGTGTACAATAACAGCCTCAGATGATGTACTATGTGACCTACGCAGTGCATGTCTGTAATGTGAAATGGTTATGGAATGTTTTTCTAGGAAAAAATATCTGAATTCCCATGCATCAGACAGACTCATTATCTCCTCTTATGGGTATATATTGCTCTCCAACCAACATAGTGTTGGATCATATTAAAGAAGTTCTGTATTAAAATCACAAATAAGTTTGATTGCTCATAGTTTAAATTCCAGGGTATCACTAATTAAGAGGTCTCTTGGTCTCTTATTTTTACTGTTTCTCTCCTTCTCTGTGTAAAACTTGCAAGCTGCTAATTGTGTTAGTACATCCTGAAACAGAGTCTGTTCTCAAACCAATACTTTGTAACAACTACTCACACAGAGAGAAACTTAAAGCAATACTTTGTAACAATAGAAACAGGACACAGAGACTCCCCACCCTTTTGTTGTATTTATCTCGCTTTGTTAACAATTGTGAATAAAATAGAGATAGAGGATGTATGTGGATGGATGTTTGGTGTGGATAATAACTGAATGATCAGGGAGGTGCCAGCCTAAGAATCCAGTATCCATCGGCTGAAGAAGGCATCAAGTGGAAACAACCAGAGGACCCTCCTCTCCCCCCGGAGGGCAGACTGGAATCCGCCCAACAGCCTCAAGAATGGGAGAACCAAAGAACAAGATAACATCTGTCAGCATGGAGCCGTCAGAAATGTGCCATCTGCTGATTGATTCAGCAACAGCATGATGAAGCCATTCCCATAGACTGGTATAGGAATAAATTCCTATAAAACTGGACTCTAGAAAATGAGAACTTTGGGGTCTGATTCTGCAAACCAACTTCCAGGAGCATCAGATGTGCATCTGACAAGGCCCTGCTCCCTCCTCATGTCCAGGTCACCTGGCCAGTGGCTTGGCATGAGCAACTGTAAGGCTGGTAACTATGATAACAACCTTGCAGAACCTGTATGTGTGTGTATGAATGAATGTGTGAATAAATATGAAATTGAATGGAATGTTATAGCTGTAAGTAACTGCTTACTATGATTCTTTCTGTATTCACAATAAATGTGGCATTTTGCCTTTTCCCCTTTAATAAGATCCTGCTGGTTTTTATTTTATTGGTATAACAATAGATCCTTTTTCAGTTTGAAATTTCCATGTGTTCTTCATAACCAGTTTTTGGTTTTATTTGTTAAGTTATTTCAAGAAGGAGGTTTGTTCATAGGAAAGTTTTCCCATTAGGGAAATCCTCCTGCAAGGAGGAGAGGGAAGATGTACAATAAACTGAAACTTGTATCGACTCATATTCTTGTGGGAGAACATCTGAGTTCTGCACCACATACTCTGTATTATACACACACACACACACACACACACACACAATTTTCTTTTAAATGGGTAATGTGTGACAGCTAGTGTTGGCTGAAATTTTTGTCAGGAACACTTTTTCTAAGAAACATGTCTTTTTCTTCCCCAAAGAGAAACATTCAGGAAAAGTCTCTGTTCTCCTCTCACCCCCCTCCCCCACCCCCAAGTTTCTGTTTTTTAATCAAACCCAAATTTCAATATTTTCAAATTTTGTTTCCTGTTTTTTTTAATTCCTCCCCCCCTTCTCCCGCCCTCTTCTCCTTTTTCCCTTTTCTCACTGAAAGCAATAGGTTGAGTGATGTTTAGTGGATTTTTTTTTATTTGATAAGTTCTCTTTCTTTCTCTTCATTTCCTCCCCCACTCCCCACCACCACCAGTCTGCAACTTCTCGAAAGCTGAGGAAGTTTTCAAAAGATTAGAGTAGCAAAAGGAAAAGTGAAGAGTGGGTGTGAGTGAGAGAGAGAGAGAGATGGCAATCCTGGATCTCATTCATTCTACTTCATTCAGTAAAAGAAAAGGGTAACCCGAAAAACTGAAATTTCAAACTTTCTCAAAATGTTTTACAAAAGTGTTAAATTTCTTCAGAAATGTTCACCCTTCCCAACCAGCTCTAGTGACAACTTATTGAGAGGCGGTAGCTAGGTTGATGAAAGAATTCTTCCATTGACCAAGCACTGTCTACACCTGGGGTTAGGTCAGCTGAACTACATCGCACGGGGGCTTGGTGTTTTTCACACCCCTGGGCAACGTAGCTGGGTTGACATAACTTTTTAGTGTAGACCAGGCCTAAGACAATGTGAGTTAAAGGGCATAGGGTGAAATCCTTATCGTATTCAAGTAAATGAGGCTTCATACCTTTCTCCTAAGAGCTGTGACAATATTCTCCAAGGCTGAATGGTGCTGCACTATTAAGAAGTGCCAGTAGCTGTTTGAAATTTGCAGTCTCCAAACACACCGCATTGCTTCCCGCTCCCACCCCTCTGTCCCTTCCCTCCCCCCAACACTCACAGATCCATATCTGCACAAGGATGGAAAAATTCAAGATTTCCCTAGCAGATCTTCTACATTGCTTAGAAGCTAAATAGGCAAAAACAACATCAGGCAAAAACAACACGCTGGCCCAGAAAGTTTCCATTTTTTTCCATGGGATAAGCATAGCTGCCCACCACATACATCATCCTTCTATTTCTGCCGATGGTATTTATTTCAGTGTGTTGACTGATGGGAAATGCCTGGCTGCAGCTTGTACATATTTGCTGTTAAAAGTTGAGAAGCAGCTTCCACTCTATTGTTGGTAAATGGCTACGGAAATAACAGGATGGATCAGAGAAAAAGACAGGCTGTTGTGTGGAAGGTCAGCCTGGGTCTGATCCTATGGAAGTGTATGGAATTGAAGGAGGACACAAGAGATTTCCCATTCTTTGCATTTCACAAACCCCTGTGCTCCTGGAGAGCCAGGATTGCCACAATTGCTGGCAGCAGTGGCTACAGGACACTTGCCCCAGCTGCTGCTGCAATGTGGAAGGGAGCCGTCAAGAGGAGTCTCAGTGAGGTACTAGAGGGGAACCATGGTGCTGTCTGGGTCAGAGGCTGGAAGGGTCCATGAGTCGAGGAGGGAAAAGGTATGAAATGAACAGATTTGGGAGGGACAGAGGCGAAGAGAGCGTGGAACTGATGGATTTTGCATGAGTGAGTGTCTGGGAGGAGGGTGTTGAGAGTATTGCAGGGAATGTTGTGAGCACTGCAGAGGTGGGCATTTTCTGAAGGAGGCCCTTGTTAAAATGTTGGCTGTATGTCAGTGAGGCACTCTGACCCAAGGAATGGAGGTGCCTGAGAGAGCTTTATGGACAAGTTACTCTTTTAGTTAATTTTGTACTTGGTGCCCAGATATCAGATATTCATATGAGAAATAGATGGAGTGCCATGGGCTGGCCATTACAATAAGGAAGGAGGCATAAGAGGTTAGGATGGGTTTTGTGGTTTACACAGATGAGTAAGACTGCATTCTGTTCCCACGTCTGTTGCATTTTTCCTGTGTGAACTCAGGCAAGTCACTTAACCTCTTTGTGCCTGGATTTCCCGTTCTGTTAGAAGAAGATGGTAATACTTGCCTCACACGGGGGTTTTCACATTTTATTCATGAATATTTGCAATGTGTTTTGAGATGCTTGGAAGGGTGATTCTCTAGAAAGGCAAACAATATTATTATGTTGTCTGTAGAATGCCAAGCACACATGTTGCTATATAAATAGTATTAATGATGGTTGTTATTACAGGCTGACTAGAAGCATAAATTTAAATTAGCATAAGCTTTACCTACTGCTGGAAACTTGTGCTCAGCATACATTTGTGTCAGTTTTGTCTATTTATTTTCAGATGTCATCCCAGTCTTCTCTGATGTGAACACACATCCAACAGGAACTGAACTGAGTCTATCAGCTCATTTCATGTAGGTCACCAAACAGCAATCAGTTGGCAGTGATTTTTGGTGACTAACAGCCTGAGCTGCATTTGTACTGGCAAGCTATGGCAGCTTAGAAGTAAGGAGCTCTCTTTCGGTTTACTAACCTCCTGTGCTGGTCAATCCCACTCTGTCTAGATAACTTTTACCCCTTGGCACTTTTAGCAATAATACGGGTGTTAGCCCTAGTGTCCTGGCCAAAATCCAGCATGGATAATTCTTCATACCTAAGTTCCCCATGTAATTTCAGTTAGACTCTGTATTTCCAACTTCCCTTCCGGCTGTGTTATGCTGTCACATTCCACTCCACAGGTAGCTTTATTTCAGTGGTGGATGAACTAGTTCCTATATAACATACATATAGGGCCTAGATTTTGTTCCATTGATGTTAATGGTCAATGGCTCAGGTCCATAGTTTGCAAAGTGCTTTGAGATCCTTCATGCTAAAAGGTCCTATGGAAATGAATGCTACCCAACAGTTTCATACAGAAAGCAAAAAATAATACTGGCTCCATCTGAAATGACAAGGCAACATACGCAGGGTCAGCAGAAAATAATTATTGAATGAGATGTAGGTCTGAGACTCTGAAGCCCGTTGTGCTCCCTACTCTGGTTAAAGGTTCCAAAAAGCTGTAAATAAAATATGTATCTTAAAATAACAAGTCACCTCAGTACTATACAGAGTGTTCTCTAGCCTTTCTTCTGTCAGTTTTGTGGCTTGTGCACCATTTTTTGTGCCTCTGTTCTGATTCCTTTCATCTTAGAGGACACAAATTGCTCCTAATTTGCAAAAAACGACCAGTGTGATAAAGATCACAAAATCACTGTCCATTAAGAATTGCACTACAATAAAAGATAAGTAAAATGTCAGGCCTCACAATACTGCCCTTTCGATTCATTGCCGCCAAGCACCTGACAAGCACTGTCCAGTCCGTAGCTTCTATTGAACTTATATGAATAGCAGAGTGTTCTATTGTTGGCCACTATAATTGAAAACTTGTTTACCAGCTTTTTTTTTTTAATTCCATGATCCTCTTTTTGAAAGTTAGCTCTGTTGGCAACTTCTGTCTGAATTCCATGGGATAGTATTTGGCAAATCGCATGCTGACATGTTTATCTTGTTAGCTGTCAAGAAGAGTAAGTATGAGAGCTGAATGCTATCATTCAGCTTGACTGGAGAAATAGCTACCACTCATGAAATCTGACAGAATAAATATATTTTACAAACATGATTTGTGCAGATCCTGTCATGACTGACCTGAAACAGTCCTGTGTTTATTGGCAATGTAACGCTTAGGCCATGTCTACACCAGCAAGCTCCCAGCACCACAGCTCTGCTGTAAGCTCGCTCGTGTAGCCGCTCTATGGCCAATGGAAGAGAGCTCTCCCATTGAGTTAATAAACCACCTCAATGAGCAGTGGTAGCTATGTCAGTAGGAGAAACTCTCCTGCCAACACAGCGCTGTGCACACTGCCACTTATGCCAGCGAAATTTACGTCGTTCAGGGGTGTGTGGTTTTTTACATCCCTGAGCAACATAAATTTTGCTGACATAAGTGATAGTGTAGAGACGGCCCTAGTTTACCACTTTGTTCAATGAGTCTATGCAATAAAGAAAGAACAAAGGGACGATGCCTGTTCAGAAGTGTTTGAGTTGGCTGCTGCACTGGCATGGATATTTCTGTGTCTTTTACTGTCTAATTACACTGAAGCAACCTGCAGAAGGCTTGTTTGTAGGCTTTAACACAAATCCAATAAAAAGCAATGCAACCATTGCAAGGAAATGATGACATTTGCACACTCCTGCCGGCCTTCCAGACAGTCATTCGGGAATCCCTTTCCTGTGTTCAAACAGTGTGATAAAATAGAAAGTGAACTGAACCTAATATCTCATGGCACAAATATTTTAGGTTTCAGAGTAGCAGCCGTGTTAGTCTGTATTCGCAAAAAGAAAAGGAGTACTTGTGGCACCTTAGAGACTAACAAATTTATTAGAGCATAAGCTTTCGTGAGCTACAGCTCACTTCATCGGATGCATTTGGTGGAAAAAACAGAGGAGAGATTTATATACACACACACAGAGAACATGAAACAATGGGTTTATCATACACACTGTAAGGAGAGTGATCACTTAAGATAAGCCATCACCCACAGCAGGGGGGGGAAAGGAGGAAAACCTTCCATGGTGACAAGCAAGGTAGGCTAATTTCAGCAGTTAACAAGAATATCAGAGGAACAGTGGGGGGTGGGGTGGGGGGGAGAAATACCATGGGGAAATAGTTTTACTTTGTGTAATGACTCATCCATTCCCAGTCTCTATTCAAGCCTAAGTTAATTGTATCCAGTTTGCAAATTAATTCCAATTCAGCAGTCTCTCGTTGGAGTCTGTTTTTGAAGCTTTTTTGTTGAAGTATAGCCACTCTTAGGTCTGTGATCGAGTGACCAGAGAGGGGATACCATCATAGGGCCTAATCACATCAGTCACACTATCAGAGGCTCGTTCACCTGCGCATCTACCAATGTGATATATGCCATCATGTGCCAGCAATGCCCCTCTGCCATGTACATTGGCCAAACTGGACAGTCTCTACGTAAAAGAATGAATGGACACAAATCAGACGTCAAGAATTATAACACTCAAAAACCAGTTGGAGAACACTTCAATCTCTCTGGTCACTCGATCACAGACCTAAGAGTGGCTATACTTCAACAAAAAAGCTTCAAAAACAGACTCCAACGAGAGACTGCTGAATTGGAATTAATTTGCAAACTGGATACAATTAACTTAGGCTTGAATAGAGACTGGGAATGGATGAGTCATTACACAAAGTAAAACTATTTCCCCATGGTATTTCTCCCCCCCACCCCACCCCCCACTGTTCCTCTGATATTCTTGTTAACTGCTGAAATTAGCCTACCTTGCTTGTCACCATGGAAGGTTTTCCTCCTTTCCCCCCCCTGCTGTGGGTGATGGCTTATCTTAAGTGATCACTCTCCTTACAGTGTGTATGATAAACCCATTGTTTCATGTTCTCTGTGTGTGTGTATATAAATCTCTCCTCTGTTTTTTCCACCAAATGCATCCGATGAAGTGAGCTGTAGCTCACGAAAGCTTATGCTCTAATAAATTTGTTAGTCTCTAAGGTGCCACAAGTACTCCTTTTCTTTTTACAAATATTTTAGTGTATTAAAAGACTTCAGTGTTAAGAAATGCCTAAAACATCAACACATAGTTTCAGTTTCCTGCTTGGCCTATGCTGGAGTGGCCAGAGGCAGATTTTGATAACATACGGATTTGTTGTGACAAAGAGAATCAACTTTGTCTCAGAATTTCCCACTAGATTACATTTCATACATGTTATTACAAATAAATTATGTTAAAAGAAAGTTAAGCTTGCAAAGTCAAATGCTTAAAAGTTAGGAAATGCCAGATTCAAAGTTGGTTGTGCAACCTTAATTAAGCCCCTCTTGTGCATATGCATTATGATACAGTCTTTAATTATATGGTCACATACTGGTTTTTACTAGACACTATTCAAGTCCTGCTCTGAAGACAGAATTATTAATTTCCTTATGGGCTTTTCTAACGTGCTCAGCACTATAGTACCTGAGTGCCCCACAGACATTAATTGATTTATCTTCACATCAAGCCTGTAAATCATGGGAAACTGAGGCACAGAGTGAGAGATGGTCAAAAGTACTAATTTTGGATACCCAATTTTGAGATATTGTCTCATTGGGTTTTTTGTGCTCCCCATCTGTATCCATCTGTTGTCTCTTGTCTTATGCTTAGATTGTAAGTTCTTCAGGGCAGGGACTGTCTTTTTCTTCTGTGTTGTTCTGTACAGGGCCAGCTCTAGGTTTTTTGCCACCCCCAAGCAAAAAATTTGCCTTCCCAAGCTCCGAGAGTGCAACTGCCCAAGCAAAAAAAAAAAGGGTGGTTGGAATGCTGCCCCTGGAATTATGCCGCCCCAAGCACGTGCTTGCTTTGCTGGTGCCTAGAGTCGGTCCTGGTTCTGTACAGTGCCTAGCACACTGGGGCCCTAGGCCCAGAGTGGGGCTCCTAAGTGCTACACTAGTACAAATAATTAATAATAATGAGACACCTAGAACTTGATTTTTCAGAGGCATCCTATAGCACTTTATATGTTCAAAACACAGCTCCCATTGACTTCAGTTACAGTTGTGAGAGCTCAGGACTTCTGCAAATCAGAACCTCAGGGCCTCATGTCAGGTATCGATACACGGAAGGACCCACATCTATTGACCATCTATGAAAAGTTTGGTTTAAGTAATTTACCCAGCATAACATAGAAACTCTGTGGCAGAGGCAGGGATAGAATGTGGTTCTCAAAGCAGCATTCAGCTGCCATAACCAGGAGACCACCCTCTCCTTTCCTGCAATTCCCTATGTGGTGCTTCATTCACAACATGCTTTCCAATATCTGTAACAAATGAGGCAGAGGTCCTACACTCAACAGCTTCCTTTACTACACAACCCTGAGTCATCCTCAGAGTTCAGCCTGTCTTCCTGTGCACTGAATGAGAGGGGAGTCCTGTAGGGAAAAAATAGTATCTGTAATTAAAGACTGTATCATAGTCACAAGAGGGCAGAATTAAGGTTGCATGGACAACCATAATTCAGGCATTTCCTAACTTCCCTTGACTTTTGCAATCTCAATATTCTTTAAATGTAGTTGTTGTGTATTTAATAATATATAGTAAAAGAGGGGAAAATCCTCCATGCTGTTCTGACTATAGTATCCATAAAACATGTAGAGCTGAGAGGAGTTCAGAAAGACCTTATAGGTTCGCGCCCTTAGTTAACTAAAGCCCCCCAAACAAAGACACTATATCTTGTCTCAGTATGTTTTAAAACAGAGTGAAAAATGTGCAAGTTTTCTTCAGGCGGTGACATGGTGATTACAGCCTGTCCCCCTCTTTCCTACTGACTAGAAAAGGTAGCTAGTAAAATTAGTTTAACTCTGCTTATGATTTGCAAGACCGAACAGCACCTGTAATTTCACATCCTTCAAACCATCTTTTATATCTCATGACATAAATGTTAGACCCATGTGTGACACTGAATGGGCTAATGGCAGGAAACTCTGACGGGTTGAGTTATGCCTGAAGCCTGCCAAGTAGCTTGGGGCTCAAGTGAAAGAACACGTTGTACTGGGACAAACTTGACAGGAGAAGCCATTTTGTAAGCTGAACTGGCACTGATGTATCTGGCACTGCCTGAAAACCATTCAGTATTCAATCCAAATTAGAGGCTTCACATGGAATAAACAGTAAAGACAATAGTTTCACAAGGGGCTTCATAAGTAACATGTTCTTTCTTCTCTTCGAACATGATGTCATTTATTCACTTTTAATATCAGGTTATACACATGGGAAAACCTACCCTTATTTCAGTCATTTATAATTAGCACGTACATCTGACAATAAGACTAGATTTTTAAAATGTATCCTTTCTTTTTCTTCCTTTCTTACTCATTCAGGGATCTTAGAAGCTTCTCTTAAAGCCAGCTCATAACCGCTTCAAAGAGCTTCACAACTTCCTAACCATTCTAAGCTTTTAGTTTTTTATATTAAAATCAGCAAAATAATTTTTAAAAATTCTTGGGTTTGATGCTTGGTTCTCCTCTACTACTGTTCTCTCAGATTTGATACACCAGCTTGGATCAGTGTCCAGGAACATATCCTGCATCCAGCAGCGGCTAATATGCCTTGCTCCAGAGGACCACAGACTCCCATCCACACATACACAGCCACATCACCAGTTCTGCAGTACTGTACATGGGCAGATAGTGCCTTTCTGATCCTGGTAGCAGTCACAATACACTTGTATGGGGCATCTGGCACTGGCCACTGTCGGAAGACAGGATACTGGGCTAGATGGACCTTTGGTCTGACCCAGTAGGGCTATTCTTATGTTCTTATATGAGACTGGGTTAGTCTTATTTTACCCAGGTGACTGACTGAACATGCTTCTTAAAATCACACAGTGCAGCTATTCTAGCCTCCCAGATAATTAACTGCAACTTGAAAAGGAAGGGAAGAGGAAATCGCACCCTTATTCAACAATTATTTTCCTAATGTACTTTATTCTTTAAATTCCTTTGTAGAATTGATCCCATCGGCAATTATGCATTTATATAACCATCTCATTAATATTCATAAAAAAACCTCCCAAGTAATTATAAACTTACTGTAATAGTCTAGCATTAAAAAAAAACCAAGAGGGAGGACAATTGTTGTGGTGAAGACACTGGATCTGAGTTCAAATCCTGGCTCTGCCACAGACTTAAGTGTGACATTGGGTGAATCACTTAGCCTCTCTATGCCTCAGTTCCCAATCTCTTTAAAAAAATTGGGAAAGCAATTTTTTTTGTCTTCTCTATTTCAGTTCTTTGGGGCAAAGATTCTCTCTCTCTCTTTTTGTAAGTTTGTACAATGCCTAACACAATGGGCCATGATCTTGGTGTGGCCAATATGTGCTCCCATCATACAATAATCAGCTGTGGTGTTTTTTTCTCTTTATCCCTGCAGAGTAAGGGGGTCACTTTAAAAAAGTTCATATTTACACACTGGGTCACACATCTGTCTCTGAGACAGATTTGTAAAGGGTTGAGCTCTCTTAACTCCCTTTGAAAGTGCTCAGGCCCTCTCAGAATGGGCTTGGCACCTTGCAGAATTGAGCGCTCCACAGAAAGCAGGGCTGAAAAGCAGACAGAAGAGCCTGTCTCAGATATCCACCTGCTCCTGTTAACAACTGCTGAGATTCTTAGTAACTTTCTAGTTCTTTGAACTGCTCTGTCAGTGCTGAAACTGCATCATCTGCCTAAAAGAAACTGCAGAGTCCTGATCTAACTGTGGGGTCCAGCACATTTCAGAAAGAAGCAGTTGTCACAGTCTGTCGCATTTATTTGGCTACCAAGTAGATGCTGCTTGCCAAAAATCTATTTAAAATGTACTGTAATTAGGCAATTGTACAGAAGCAAATGGTGTTTTTTTAAAAACCTGCTGGAATATAATAGTTCCTAACAGGGTAGTTACTGTTTAGTTTTACACTCTTGCTTATTTAGCTGAATTTGGACTCCAAGTCTGTAAAATCTGCTTTGGCAAATCATATCAATCCATCTGCTGCCATGAATTTATACTAACTCCACTATCTAAAAAAATTGGGATATTTTCATTGAAAATCTGGTACAAGACAAAGTAATCAGTTAACTTTCTATTTGTTCCAAATCTGATGATCTAAGACCAACATTTTCACAAGTGGTCTCTGATTTTGGGTACCTCCATTGTTTAATGCCTAGCTTCTAATATTGTACAAAACTATAGAAAGTGTTGACAAAAATGTGACACCCCTCAGGTCTGATGTTCAGAAGCACTGAATGTGCACAGCTTTTATTGGAAGCAATGGGAGATTCAGGTGCTTATCCCTAGAAAACAAGGCCTGAGAAGTCTCAAGTCTCAAAAACTGAGTAATCTAAAAATCAGTGGCTTCTTTTGCAAACATGGCTTGTTGATGCCAGCTCTTGCTACGATTGAAGTAATGACAAAATTCAGACTAATTTCAGTAGGAGCAGGACTGAATCCAAATAGCCTGGAAATTGAATGGTGAACTGACACAGATAAAATAAGAAATAAGCTTAACACTTGTTGGTGAATCTGAACATTACTTAGCTATGGGGGAGTTTGATCCAGAACCAAACATTGTGGGTCGGGTCTATTTGTAGCTGGAACTGAACCTGTGACAAATCTTCTGGGATGGGCTTCATGTCTATTTACTCAATGCTTAGAAATCAGCACGTCAACTTGAGATGGCCTCAGGAAATAGTATATAACTTAGCCATAGGCGAAAACTCTGGCAAAGTGTTTATCGACTCCTATGTGATAGCCAGAAGAGGCTGGGGTGCCCTATATTTGCTGCTTTATCCCAATCACAAGTTCTTATAGCTGAAACTGATACAACTTTATAGTGGGCAGTCCTGGTACCTAAAAAAATAGCTAGGGGACAGTTCATTAGACACTACCATGTTTGTTAGCTATTAAGGCTTCGGAAACTAAACCAATTGCTTTCATCTCTCATGCTATCAATTTTACCGAAAAAAGTACCCACCCCAGCACCCCATAAAGATATTCAGAATTTCAAACTGCACCCACTTCAAAAGGATTGGGAGGTCCATTACTTTAATTTGTTCCCTGCTGTGCTCGCCTAACTTTTTCCTGTATACAGGATACAGATCATGTTATTCTTGAGGTTTGGCAATGATGTTGGTATTTCCTTTCAGGATAGAAAAAAAGCAACATTTTATTTCTGATATAGCCCAGACAGCACAGGCCCAGAGATATAAATGCATTTACTTGGAAATAAAATTTTGCCTCTTTATATATACATACCACCATTTTGTTTCTCGCTTAAACTCTGCATGGTGGCTGATAGAAAAAATGCATCTCTTACACATATGATGATACTTTTCTTGTTGAACCCTGTAGTTCCTGGACAGGGTAATTTGCACATGCTTATGGGAGAAAATATTGTCATTTAAGCGTTCTATCAAATTGGTCGGTTGGGTTTTAAGTGGTGCCGATTCACCTCATAATGACACCTGTGTTAAACCCGTGTATACAACACTAGTGTTAGGCCCTGCAGGTCTTAAATCCAGCCACATGGGGGTTCTGGAAAGCAGCACACTCTAATCATCCACCTGGCAGCATATAGACAGAGTGGGGTCCAGGAAGCCCAACTGGGGCACTAGCCCTGCCCGACACTCTGATCAGGAGAGATCTAAGCTCCTGATTGGCTTCAGCCCTATTTAAGCCAAAGGAGGAATCAGGAAGTTGTGTGCATAACTGGACTCCGCCCTGCCACAGACTATTTGTCTGGTGTTTACCTGTTCCTGTCTTCTGATCCAGACTTCCTGGTACTCTGTCTAGTCCTGACACTTGGTAACTGCCTCCTGGTTCCAACTTTCTGGGTCCATCAACAGATCCTGACCTCCTGTTATCCTGACTTGGCCTGATTCCTAGTAACTGCATTCTGAGTCCTGACTTGTGGTATGTCTCTCAGCTCCGATCTCCTAGAGTTCCAATCCAACCTTATTCATGATAATTAACTCCTAATCCTGCCCTTGGATTATGCAGACGTGTTTGAACCAAAGAATGTGGAAAACCTTCCTCCACACTGAGCCTACATGTGCCCCATAGAATTACAGACAGAGCAAAGTGCCATTCAGGTGCCATGTCCGCACCTGAACTGGCTGTGCTCCAGGAATACCTTCTGAAGAATCTGGCCTGAGGGTCTAGCTGGAAATCAGCATTCCTGGCTGGGGCCCCAGTCCTCTTTGTTAAGAAAAAGATGTCAGTCTCCAGTGCTGTATTATTGACCATGCCCTAAATCAAATAACAGTAAGGAACTGGTACCTGCTGCCCCTAATTCCCAAGCTACTGGATTGCGTAGGAGCTGCCTGTATATTGACTAAGTTGGACTTCTGGGGAGCCTATAACCTTGTTTGCATTAGGGAAGGTAATGAATGGAAGACCACCTTCTGAATGCGCTATGGTCATTTTAAATGCTGTTTAAAATGCTGTTTGGCCTGACCTATGCCCTGGCTACCTTCCAACACTTCATAATAATGTGTTTCAGGACACATTGGACCACTACATAGCAGATGACATCCTGGTCTTTTCAGACAATCTTGAGCAGCACATTGGTCATGTTCAAGTGGTCCTTGAGCGTTTATCGCAACATGGACTCTATGCTAAACGTGAGAAATATGTGTTTGACCACACTTCCAAAGAATTTCTGGGCTTTATTCTGATCTTCTAGGGACTCAAGATGGACTCACACAAGATCCAGGCCATCCGTGACTGGATCATCCCCCTGCATGACCCACAACCTGCACCATTTTTTGGGTTTGCCAATTTTTATTGGTAGTTTATCCCACATTTCCTAAAGCAAACTGGACCCCTCACTGCTCTGCTCTTGAAGAATGTGCAGTTCCAGTGGTCCCCCAAAATCGAGCATACATTTTATCAGCTGAAACTCACCTTTATCACTACATCCATACTGGCCACTCAGATGCCATACGAGACTTTCTTGTAGAAGCTCATGCCTCTAGTAAAGTAATTGGGGCCATATACTCCCAGTGACATGGATCCAAATAAATATTACGCCTGTGTGTCTATTATTCATGGAAGTTTGCCCATGCTGAAATGAAGTATGAGATCCTGGGTAAGGAGCTCCTAGCCATGAAGGTGGCCTTTGAGGAGTGGCAATGTTATTTGGAAGGGGCTCACTATCTGGTTCAAGTATACACTTATTAAAAAACCCTGGAATATCTGCACAGGCAGAAGGCAATAAACCAATGGCAGCTCCAAGAGACTCTATTCTTCACTCTCACATATCATGCTGGAACCAGAAACGGCAAAGCTGACGTTTTGTCCTGAAGCTTTGATACTGAACCCTGTGACCTAGCCAGGAACTGGCCCACATTCTGAAGCTCTGCAACTTCCTGAATGCTGCTTTTAATCAAGACCCAGTTGCACTGTTCTATTCTCCTTCTGCCTTAAGAATTCCACCTGACAAACTAGCTGCCATGGACAGGAAACCACACAATACTTGGGAAGA
This sequence comes from Dermochelys coriacea, assembly GCF_009764565.3. Classification (NCBI taxonomy): domain Eukaryota; kingdom Metazoa; phylum Chordata; order Testudines; family Dermochelyidae; genus Dermochelys; species Dermochelys coriacea. Next base: position 42,179,431 of record NC_050069.1, on the reverse strand, counting down.
GGTCACTTTCATGAATAACCACATTTATGTTCCTCTGGGTCAGGTGAGAATGGCAGCCTTACAGCCATGTCATGACTCTCTCCTGGCAGGACATCTGTGTTGCTCTAAGCCTCAGAAACTGATGTCTGGCCCAAATGTGCCCAGAGCCTTCATTACATCCTGCAATGGGTGTGCTTGAGGCAAGATACCATGCCACAAACCCTGCAGTCTATTTCGGCCTTTAGACACCCTGTCCTGACCCTGGGCCTCTATTGCATTTGATTTTATCATAGAGCTTCCAGGGTCTAATGGGTTTATAACAATCTTGATGGCATCCAAATGGCCAATTTCATTCACTGCAATGGTTTATGCTTTGCTGAACAGACAGCCCATCTGGGGATTAGCCATGTGGATTAGTCTTCAAGGCCTACCAGATTGTGTCACCTCTGATTGAGGGTCACAGTTGGCCCAATTCTGGTGCAAGGAACTATGTCTTCAGGGAGTCCAGATAGACCGAGATGATTCATGTCTGCTAATATTGGGGGGCACAATGAAAAGGGGGAACAAGTGACTGTCCCACGTGTTCCTCTGGGAGGAACTTCCAGCCCCACCATCATGAGCCAGGGCAACCAATCTCGTTGGCACTGGGGTGAGGGGGGCTGGGGCCACAGGAGCAGGAAGCATGTGCCTTTGGGCCAGGCCAAGGCCAGCTCTACAGTGTTTCCTGGGAGCTCCCACAACCTTGTGGTCACCTCAGCAGAGGAGGCATGAGGCGCAGACAATACCCCTACCTCTGGTCAAACAGAGGCCAGGGAACCTGCTTCCAGCACCTTCCCCAGCGATCCCTCACCCTGCACCCAGCCCAGGGCCACCATGCTCTCCTGCTTTGGGTCACACTGCCTTTGTGCAGTGTGGTAGCTGCCTGAGATAGAGCCCGTTGGGGAAGCTGTAGCAGCCCATCCCCTCCATTCCCCGCCCAAAATGTGCCGGAGAGGAAGAGGGACTCTGGCTTGCTTGGTCCCTGTCCCCGGCAGCTGGGCCTGGGTGGGGAGTGGAAGGGGTGGGTGGCCCCACCTCCCCAGATAGGTTCTAGCAGGCAGCGGCCACACTGTACAGTGCAGTGACCCTAAGCAGCCACCCTCACTTGGCACAAGAAGCAGCTCCATCCTGCCCCTTCCACTCCCCGCCTGAGCCCAGCTTACAGGGACAGGGGCCAAAATGTGCAGGAGGGAAGCACAGTAGGAGAAGGACAGAGCCCCTCTCACTCTCCCACTGACAGGCCTAGAAGAGCAGCCCTGCAAGCGCAGCTCACTGATAGCAGAAATCTTGGGGAACTTTTGACCCCAAATATCTCCCCTATGTGTCACCTTCGCAGACAGATCTCTTCTCCGCTTATCACCCCCATTCAGACTGCCAGATGGAAGTCAGTCATATTTTACAGCAATGCCTATGATGTTATATTCACCACCACCAAAATGATTGGTCCTTGCTATTACCTTGTGTAGAGTTTGTGTACAATAACACAGATCACGCATCCTTAAGTAAAAGCCACTTCTTTGCCAAGTATGGGTCCCACCCCTGATTCCACCAACAGCTACCTTTGACCTCTCCTAACCAACTCAGACTTAGTGCAAAGGATTTATCAAATCCAGGAAGAAGTAAAGCTGTGTTTCCTCTAATTTTTTCCATCCACGTGTGGAATTAATTTTGTTATATGCAACAAATTATCAAGATATTGTGTGGATGTGTGCCACCAATAGAAACCAAAAACCTAGATATAATATATATATATTTTTAAAGATTTACCATAGGGATGATTACTCCAGCCATGACAGGTTAGGCATTTTAGAACTCACTACTCAAGAATTAAATGTAAGCATAAGAGAGGAATAAAAATTATGAAAAGCATAGACCAATCAAAAAACTAAAATACACTTTGAAAGAAGTAAAAAGAAGTAACAATAACAACAACAACACAAGTGTGTGTTGGCAGGTGAGTGTGAAAGACAGTGTGTGTGTTTGTGTGTGTGTGTGTGACAGAGACACATACTGTGTGTGTGTGTGTGTGTGTGTGTGTGTGTGACGGAGACACGTGTTGCCCCTTTAAGTACGCTGACCCCACTTTAAGTACATTGTCCTTTTAAGCAGATTGGCAAGTTCAGACACAGCAGCAACTGCCAGCAAGCTCCCTCCGTCTTGAGCCCTGTTGTGTCCCTCCTCTGCTCTGTGGAGATGGGGTACAGGGGTGGGGGAGACACCCTAATATCAGCACCTCTCTTCCCTCTACCCCCACTGCACAGCAAGCAAGAGGCTCCTGGGAGCAGCTCCAAGGCAGAGAGCAGGAGCAGCATATGGCAGTGAGAGCAGGGATATCTGAACTGTGCAGCACTTGATAGCCTGCTAGGCGGCCGCCCAGCCATGCAGCTTACAGGAAACTTAGGTAAGGAGCCACCTGGAAAAAGTGAAAGCCATCTACAAGCAACATGCACACAAACATTGTCAACCAGGCCCTGCCTATTCACTGGGACAAAAAATGTGTCCTTCAGCCCTCCGCCTGAACAGACCTTTGCATACATTGGACTTCCAATTCCTTGGCCCTTATTGAATCCATTGCCAAGTTAACCCAGTGACCGTTGAACTACATCTACCACAATCTCTCAAGAGATCCCTCCTGAAACCCGTCACTGAGCATTTGTTTCTACACAGGATCCAACTGCCTCCTCTACCAGTGCACATACAAGGCCATGAGGAAGTATATTGTGCATGAGATCTTGGTTTCTAAACACTGGTTGGGTAAACTTTTATACCTGATTGAGTGGGAAGGCTATGGCCCTGAGGACCATACATGGGAGCCAGAAGAAAACTTTTATGCTCCTGCCCTAATATAAGCCTTCCATGAAACCAACCCAGAGCAATCTGCACTCCAAGGTCCTCCCCACTCTCTGGGTTTCAGAACCTGGGCTTCTGCCTGAGCCCAAATGTCTGCACTGCTACTTTTAGCCCCGCAAGTCTAAGTCAATTGACCTGGGCTTTGAAACACAGCGCTGTTCTGTTTTCTTTGCAGTGTAAACATACCCAGAAGTGCTGAAATAGGCAGCCAAGCCAAGTCCCAAGGAAGATCATAGACTCATAGCATCGTAGGACTGGAAGGGACCTCGAGAGGTCATCTAGCCCAGTCCCCTGCACTCATGGCAGGACTAAGTAATATTGAGACCATCCAAACATCCTACTTACTGAATCAAAAAGGAACAGTCAGAGAAGTCAACTACTTTGTATATGACAGCATTAGTCAATTAGTGTTTTCTCCAAGTGTGACCTCATTTTTGGAATTCCTACTCTGGCAGCAATACCTCTAAACATCAGCACCTCATAAGCAGTGGTACACACTAGAGAGACGATTGCCGGAGCACCCTCTGGGAACAGGGGCTTAACTCCAGTTCACCTTCCCCCACCCTTTGCACAGCTACCCAGGGGAAGGTCATAAAACCAGTTGAACCTCAAGCTGGGGATTTTTTCCTTTCTCTATTTAAATTTCCTCTTATAAACAATACCTCTCACCCACACAGATAAAACTTGAGGAAGAACCCTCGTTAACAGTTGTATTCTGTTTCTTTGGGTTTTAGTTTTGCCCGTGCTCCATGGAATAATCTGAGTTGTCATGGTTCCACCTCCTGCCGTGCAAGCTTAGCAGTAAAGTTAAAAACACCTGGCCTTCTGATTCTCTATCCCAGTGCAGCAACCCACTGTGACATTGCTTATTCTTGTCATAGCATTAGGGTAATACATGATGATAGGTCAGAATATGCTGATGCAGTTTTGTCATGAATTGATGCAACCACCTGATGTGAAGTGTCTAAAAGTGATTATTTTGTGCTCTGTGACAAATGGCATTACAATCTTATCCTGAAGCTGGGAAAGCAGGTAAAATGCATGACTTGCCTACAGGTGTCTGAACACCTGCTGGTTGAAAGATTCTGAACAGATTCAACCCATATAAATACATTTTTCTTGGCAATCATCATCTTTAGTGAGTCAAGGATAGTTTCATTGTGCTAAAGAGAGTGCTCTAGAAACCAAGCCATATTTTACCTCTGAAGTAAACGCATATTTTGGCAGTTTTTAGCCTCTGATATCTGATTCTTCAGGGGGCCCAGAGCTAGAAAGTCAAACAAACAAGAGCACAATCTTTTCTTCAAAGACTCTGGGTTGTGGTAAATGGAAAAAGTGTGGTCTGCAATATATATGTCCTCACTTGGCCAAGTTCTACATTTTGTCGGAGTCAGCAATCTCTTTTAACTGTGCACTGTATTTACAGCAATTACTTGTAGCAGTGTCCTGGGTATTAGTTAGTGCCAAAGCCCCCAGCAGATTCAATGAATGGGGATAGTGAATCTTTATATGTGTAAGAAGGAATTAACGTAAGTATTAGGAATCAGGGCTTGCGGCAGAGCCAGTTTCCAGGGAACCTAATGAGTGCAGCTGGCCTGTAGTAGGCTGCCTGATTGGTTACGCTGCCTGATTGGTTGGAAGAGTCAGCAGACCAGCTCTGATGCCCACCAGCAAGGATTTGGTAGCTGCTCAAAGCATTTGCCCACTCTGCGATAGTTTCTGTGCTTGCTTGTTACCCACCCTTTCTCCTCTGTTGCCTCACTCCAGATAAGTCAGTTCTGACTTTCAGCTCTGATTCCTGACCTCTGACTTTGGTTCTGACCTGTGGCTCTGGCATCTGGCCTTTGACTCCAGTTCTGACTTTCAATTCCAATTCCTGCCTATCAACTCCTGCGCCAACTACTAGGCATGACTGCCCAGGTCCCAGTCTCTGACAATATGATTTTCATCAATGACCAAAAAATATCTAGTTTTGTCACACTTTATTTGCCCCATTGGAATAAAAGGCTGACTAAACTAATTGCTAATGGCTCTCTTGGGGCAGGGGAACAATGAGAAATATGTTTGACTTTGTAATTTTTCAGAAGAAAATAGTGTCAGTAAATCACTAAACAAATGTAGCACATCTATATATGCTGATCAAATGTTACAAGTATCTTTAGCTTGTTTGCAGACTATCCATGTCTTACATTGCCAAGTCCTGTTTCTACTCCCATGAATGGGGAAAACACTGGTTTTGTATGTCTCTCCATTTTAGCTTCTGCTTGGTTAGTTGTACCACAAGATATGAAGTAAGCAAGATAGAATCCAACAATGCAATGTGTAGAAAATATCACAATGCACAGACTAGAAGAAAACTATACAGCATGTTTTTGACCCTTGAAGAGTGGAAAGTGGGGAGAAAATAATAGTATCCATTCTACTGTAAACGCCCTAACCCAGGGGTCGGCAATCTTTCAGAAGTGGTGTGCTGAGTCTTCATTTATTCATTTTAATTTAAGTTTTCACATGCCAGTAATGCATTTTAACATTTTTTAGAAGGTTTCTCTCTATAAGTCTATATATTATATAACTAAACTATTGTCATATGTAAAGTAAACAAGGTTTTCAAAATGTTTAAGAAGTTTCATTTAAAATTAAATTAAAATGCTGATCTTACATCGCTGGCCCACTCAGCCTGCTGCCAGCCTGGGGTTCCATTCACCTAGGCTGGCAGCAGGCTGAGCGGGGCCTGCGGACGGGACCCCAGCTGGCAAGGGGCTGTCAGCCAGAACCCCAGACCGGCAGTAAGCTGAGCAGGGCCAGCGGCCAGGACCCCAGACTGGCAGTGGGCTGAGCGGCTCAGCCCGCTGCCACTCAGCCCGCTGCCAGGCTGGAATCCTGGCCCTGCCCACATAGAGTGGGTACCTACCTTCTCCCTGGTTCTAGCCCATTCCCTTCCTCTCTCTCTGCACTGAGCTGAGGGTGGGAGTGCACGGAGCACAGGGCTGGGGATGAAGGAGCAGGCTGGGGGTTGGGGTGTAGGGCCTGGCCAAGAGCTAGAATGAGGGAGGGGGCTCAGGGTTGGGGCAGGAGGTTTGGGTGTGGAGTGCTTACCCGGGCAGCTCCCATTTGGTGCAAGGGGTGCAGGTGAAAATGTGAGGGTGTGTGTGCAGGATCTCCCTTTTGGTGCTCAGGGTTGGGGTGGGAATGTGGGGGGGTGCAAGAGCCTGGGCATGGGGTGTGGCGGGTGCAGGAATCAGAGCAGAGGGCTGGGGGCATGTGAGGGGGATGCAGGAGTCAGGGCTGGGGTTGTGGGGGGGTGCAGGGGTCAGGGCAGAGGGCTGGGAGTGTGTGAGGGGGGTGCAGGGGTCAGGGCAGAGGGCTGGGGGTCTGGATGTGGGCTAGGGTCATGGGGTGCTCCCAGCCCCCTGCCCAGAGCGGCTCATGGCAGGGGGCTGGAGGGGATATGCCCTGATTCAACACCCCTTCCCCAAGGCCTCATCCCCACCTCTTCTCCGCCTCCGCCCTGGAGCAGCGAGCGCGCTGCGGCTCCGCTTCTCCCCCTCCCTCGCAAGGGCCATCAGCTGATCAGCGGCAGGGAGGGAGAGGGGGAGGGGCAGGAACTCAGCACGCTGGGGGAAGATGCGGGGGAGGGGGAGCTTGCCTGCCCTGCAGCAGTGGCCGGCAGAACTAAGCTTCTCCACCCTGCCACTGCGGGGGGCGGGCGGGGACGCGGAGAAGACTGGGCTGGGGCGGGCAGGATTTTTAATGGCTCGCTGCTGCCTGCCGGGGTCCTGGCCTGGGTTCGGCAGTAGGCTGAGTGGTGCCAGCGGCTGGGACCCGGCAGGCAGCAGCGTGCCATTAAAAAATCAGCTCACGTGCCGTGTTTGGCACGCATGCCATAGGTTGCCAACTCCTGCCCTAACCTATTTCTGATCTTTACTATGTACAGTTGTGGTTGTTGTTGCAGCTAACAAATGTATGCTAAAATATAGATGCCTTTCCCTTCTTTTGGGAAATAATACCCTATTTGATTCCTAATTCAACTCAACTATAAGATACTAATAAAACAAGTCTCCAGTGCTAAGTCTGTAGTATTCCTGAACCGTTTTGGATTTGTTCTTAGATCTTATGTGAGTGGAGTAATCTAAAGGGACTATTAGCTTTATAACTAAGAGCTAAAAAGTGGGTAAATGAAGCATTACCTTATGGCTTAAGGAAAAGTACCCACATAATTAAGAGAATTGTTGACCCTAATTTGAATACTGCTGTAAAAAGATGTGCTGATTAGAAGGTGTTATCAGCAGAGAATCTGTAATGTTTACTGTAAGAGCACGCTGAACCTTTAATAAGCAGAGGTCCTGTGGTTTAAAAAAACATTTAATTTTAAAAGTGTCACACTTGTTTTGAAAATATTGCTGTTTACTTCTCCAATGGTAACAGCAGAATTGTCTCTAGTTCACAACTAACATTTCCGCTATTCAAAAGCCAATATGTCTGATTACACTAACAGATTCTGAGGTGTGACTAATAAATTCATATTGATTTAATCTATACCTTGGTATTTTCACCAACACCTATTTATTCAGAAAATTCAGTAGGCAAAGGCCTTTGACTTTTGAAGATACAGCATAAGGGAGTGCATGACAATTTGAAAATCATAGAGATGTGGTGATCATAGAATACCAGGGTTGGAAGGGACCTCAGGAGATCATCTAGTCCAACCCACAGCTCAAAGCAGGACCAATCCCCAATTTTTGCCCCAAATCCCTAAATGGCCCCCTCAAGGATTGAACTCACAACCCTGGGTTTAGCAGGCCAATGCTCTTGCCTTTGCAGTGTCAGGCAGAATAAATAGAGACACACACTTCCTGGAAACATTCTATATGCATCTTTAAAGATGAATGCATGCTGAGTGTGTGTCAAGAGCTTTTTAAAGTCTCTGTTTATAACCAACACCACTTCTTAGAGTCATAGGCATAGAGTTCAAGGTCAGAAGGGACCATCAGATCATGTAGTCTGACTTCGTCATTCACAGGGCAACTCCCAAACCCCACACGCTAAACCCAAGAACCAAAATTGGACCAAATTATTACATTCTTTAGGAGACTAAACTACTTTGTGCCACACGCAGAGAATAGGAAGAACCAATGTGCACCAATGCCCAAGGCCCCCATAATGACAGGAAATTAAGTGAGATATATGTAGATGATCCCAGCGAGTGACCCTCACCACAAGCTGCAGAGGAAGGCTAAACCCCTTCGGTCACAGCCAATCTGACATGGGAAAAATTCCTTCCCAGCCCTATGTATGAGGATCACTTAGACCCCGATCATGTGAGCAGGAACCAGACAGCCAAGCACTTGACAGAGAGAAAGCTGGGTGCCACCTTAGAGCCTTCATATACCCCCCTCCAGCTCTGGCCATCCCTGATGTTTCAAAGGAAGGAGACAAAAACAAATAAACAAAATACGAGAATACATGGGGAAAGGAGGGGAATCCCTTCCTGACCCCTGCAGGTTACTGGCTTTAGCCTTGAAGCATCAGATTTTAGAAACATAAGATATAAACTGGAAAGGATCCCCAGGGCTCCTAAGCCTTGCCCCCTGCATCATCACAACAGTAACCCCATCCTACAATCCTATTCATAAATTTGTCCATCTCTCTCTTAAAACTAATTAAGTCGTTTGCCCCCACAGTTCCAGTTGGGAGGCTGTTGGCGAACCTCATGCCTAAGGTGGTTAGAAACAGTCTTCTAATTTCAAGCACAAATTTGTTCATGGCCAATTTATATCCATTTGTTCTTGTGCCAACATAGTCATTTAATTTAAACAGCTCTTCACCTGCCCTGGTGTTTATACCCCTAATGAATAGAGAAAGAGCAATCATATCCCCTCTCAGCATTCATTTTGCTAGGCTAAAGAAGCCAAGCTCTTCCAGTCTCCTCTCATAAGACTCCATTCCCCTGATCATCCTAATAGCCCTTCTCTACACCAATTCCATTTTGAATTAATCTTTCTTGAACATGGGTGACCAGAACTCTACACAATATTCCAGATGAGGTCTTACCAGGGCCTTGTACAATGGAATTAGTACTTCTCTATCTTTATTGAAAATGCTTTGCCTGATACATCCTAGGATTGCATTTGCCTTTTGGGCAGCTGCATCACACTGGTGGCTCATAGTTGTCCTGTGATAGACTAAGAAACCCAGGTCTCTTTCCTCCTCTGGTGTTTCCAACTGATGATCCCTCAGCTTATAGCAGAAATTCGTATTCTAAGACCACAAGTGAATGGCCTTGCACTTTGCATTATTGAATTTCATCCCATTTCTGTCACGCTTGTCTTCAAGGTCATTCAGATCTTCCTGAATAATATTCTAATCCTCCTCTGTATTGACAATGCCTCCCACTGTGGTTTCATAACCCCTTTTCATTAGCACACACTTATTTTTTGAATAAGATTGGTCCCAAGACTGATCCTTGAGGAACTCCACTAGTACCCTCTCTCTATCTGAAAGTTCACCTTTCAGCAAAACCTGTTGCCTGCTCCCCTTTAGCTTGTTCTTTTCCCACTTTACAATTCTTTATTAATCCCCATCTTCTTTAATTAATAATATCCCATATGGATGTAGTACCAAGTCAAATGCTTTACTGAAATTCAAGTATATTGTATCTACTGTATTTCCCTTACCTAAAAAATCAGTTATTTTCTCAAAGAAGAAAATAAGTTTAGTCTGCCACAATCTACCTTTGGTAAATCCATGTTGCAGTACATCTCCTTTTTCTGTTTGCCTCTGAATTTAATTATTCTTTCCTTCACAATTTGTTCTAAAGCCTTGCATACTACTGAGGACAGACTAAGGGTCTATACTTGCCTAGATCACTTTTTGCCTTTTCTTAAATACAGATATGATGTTAGCTATTCTTCAGCCATATGGAACTACCTCTGACTAGATAGAATTGTTATAAATCCTTGCAAACGGAGTAGCAGTCTCATGAACTAGTTCTTTCAATATTCTGGGATAGGAATGATCTGGTTTCTCCCCCCTCCCCCAAAGTGGGTGCATTAAGTTCATTTTCTTCCACTTCAGATGTGGTAATTTCCATTTCTGTACTCTCATTTCCATCAGTCCTGCTGCATTCATGCTTGTGTTCAATCTTATCAGTTTTATTGAAAATCGAGGCAAGATATTCATTTAGTGTGAGGGCCATACTTAGATTATCTTTAATCTCCTCTCATCCATACTGCACAGCGGCCAGTCTTCATTCTTCCAAGAAATAAGTCAGCTTGAGGTTTAGCAATTCTTTTTTGAGGTGGTTATTCATCCTGTTGGGTCTGGATCCTTTCCCTTCATGTTTTTTCCCCTTACTTGGGATGCAAATTGCAGCTAGTTTTTGTATACTTGAGTTAAAGAAATTCTAAACATCCTCCACATTTAAGTCCTTGAGTTCTTCAGACTAGTTGATTTCTTTAACTAACTCCCTTAATTCCTCAAAGTCAATCCAAAACTGTAGTTAACAACCTGGTTTTGGTTATCCTTCCATTTAATTTACACTGAATCAGCTCATAATCACTCATTCCAAGGTTATTTCCTACAACCACTTCTTCCATGATGTCCTCACCACTTACCAAATCCAAGTCTAAAACTTTATTACCTCTCATTGTTTCAGTGACTGATGAAGAAAGCTCCCTTCTATCATGTCCAGGAACAGTTGGGCCCTACCAACATTAGTAGCATTTAATCTCCAAGCTATATCCAGAAAATTATAGTTTCCCATCATGACACAATTATCAGTAGCATAGGCACCAACTCCGTGGGTGTTCTGGGGCTGGAGCACCCGCAGAAAAGAAATAGTGGATACTCAGCACCCACCAGCCACCTGGCCGATCAGCTGTTTGTCCACTGCTGCCAATCAGCTGTTCAGCAACTAGCCTCCTCCCCACCACCTTTCCCTTTATTTCTCTCTCTCCCTTCTACCAGCATATACCCTTCAATACCTGTATTACAATCACCAGTGCTATTCTACCATGTTTCTATAATCCCTATCTGGTTTGACCTCCTGCACCAGTAGTTCCAGTTCCACCTTTTTATTGCCCAGGCTTCTTGTATTTGTCTACAATCATCTCATGTGTTTCCCTTGGATCTTATCCAGTTTTCTAGCTGGATTAGATATAGGCTTTTCACTAATTGTGACAACTACCTGATTACTATTCCAATCAATATTTTACTTTCTTTATCATTGCTGTCTATATTCTTATCTTCTGGTGCTCTTTTATCCCTTACTGTATCTTCATTTAGCTGATTTTCTTCCTCCTTGAAACAGAATATTTTGATTTTTTTTCTGAAATGAAGCATAGTTTAAATTGATCTGTTCCTGCAGAACATTTTGACTTTGTAGACTCAGCATTTTCTGATGAAAAATTGCTACGTAAGAAATTTTTCAACCAGCTCAGCTCCTGACTTTATGGAGGGTGAGCAAATAGTGAGTGTGTTGATGTATAAAACTGAAAGCTTTGCAGGGGTTGCTGCACTAGGATCAGAGAACAAGACCCATCATCACACACGTCACATGGACACTTGTAACTTGTCAGAAGTGTTCAGGTGGGTACTTTTGTGTGAGGCTCAAAGACTCCTTACACTGCTAGATCAGTTCACCAAACCTCACTTCTGATGGCCTGACTGCCTGTCCATAATGGTGATAAGTTACATTTACTAAAAACAGCATCCCTGGGCGATCCCTTCTCTTAGTTCAATCAGAGTGTGGCATGAGTAAAGGGCAGAGCAAGGGTTCTAGAATCAGGCCCTGGGAAATCATACACTTAGGCATCTGTTTGCAAAGGAAATCAGTTATTTTCTGCTGGCCAAGTGTACTTTGTTTTACTCTTTATTGGCACCATCTTCAGAGAGCTCAAGGTACTACTGGAAATGGAACCACTTGCTGGTGACACAGTCAAAGCTCAGGTGTCAGGGAAGAAAACATTCCGTTTAGTCTCATCTTATTGTGTTTGCCGGCTTCTTAGAGACATTTTCCCCAAAGATCAGCACAGTCCTGGGGGTAGTATACGCAGGCATTGGCACCGCTATTACAGTTAATTCACAGTGAAATGAATGGAAGGTTGCCCCGACAGAGGAAGAAGAGATTCTGAGAGAGACGGTTTTTGCTGTAAGTGTTGAATCCCAAGTTTTGGGCTTGGGTCTTCATCCAGAAAATGTTTGCAGGCATAATGCAGCCTGGAAACACTAAAAAAAAAACCCAAAGGAACCATTTCCTGTTTTTTCCTTTTGTCTTTCTTCCATTGGAAAGTAATTAAGGGCCTGATTCAAGGCCCACTGAAATGAATAGGCTTTGGATTATGAATGCATGATAGACCTCGGCCAACAGCCAGAGGCCAGTCCTCCTCTGCCTCCTCTCTACATGAGCTTCTGTGGCGAGGAAGGCTAGCGTGGTAGCCCTACCCTCCAACAGAACTGCGGGGACATTAGTGGAGAACATTTCTAAGCAATATGTAAAGACATCTCTGAGTACAAAAGGATTGTGGAACTATAGTTTGAAGGGTGAGGTCTCTCCACAATCACTGATGCAAAGAAGAGGGAGCTGGAGGTGGGGATGGTCAACTAGTACCCTCTGAAAAGCCTGAAAATTTGTTTTTGGGGCCCCTCCCAGCCCCCTTTACCCTTGCCGTCCTCATTCACAAGTGCCCTGGGAGGAGAGAGCTGGTGGGGTCAGGATAAAGTTCTAATTTCCAATTCTGAATCACAGAAGCAAAGATTGATCTTTTTTGTGGATCTGGTTTGAGCTGAAATTCAGAAAGTGTATCTAGCTCAAGTGTGTTCAGATACAAAATTCCAGTTTGGGCCTGTATCTAATTAAATGTGAGCAAGCAGATGGTTGTGATTCATGCATAATGGACAAGAAGTGATCCAACCAATAGCTATTTTTGTATTTACAATGCAAGCTGAAGAAATTTAAGAATATGATGGACAGAACAGCAGCAATAACCCAGACAAGTGATGACACATTTGCAGAAATCCCAACAGTCAAATTATATTATTCTAGAAAAAGAGGCATTTGTATCCATTTTCCCCTTAAAAAAATAAAAGCATTAGCTTTTTAAGGTTTTGTTGAGAAAGAACAGTTTCAAATTTTCATCTAGAAAATAAAGGAATGATCAGTGACAGAAGGTATTCAGGGGATGCCCATTGAATTAGTGTTTGGGTTGAAATGATCTTTCTGTTGATTTTCCTCAGCCTGCTACAAAAAAATGTAAATGGCATTTCCAGGAATTGCAAATTGCACATCAGACTGATGCTCAGGTCCCAAATCAGTGATTAAAAGATATTTATGTGTGCTAGGAAATGGAAATCTTTTTTTTTCTATCTTTGTTTGAGAAACACAGTAAGCTAGTTGTTTTTGTGACTGTTAAAAGTAATTTGCATGAAAATGTTGCTTGCAAAACTGGCTGCAGAATTGACGGAAAAACATTAACAAAAGCATGTACTCTCAAGTGGATTAAAGTGCCACAGAAACCGCTAGATGTAACATAGTCAAGAAAGCTAAAGGCTAGTTCTTCAGATTGTAGGACCAAGGTTGTAAATCTCTGATTCTTTTACCAGTTCAATTGCGAGAGGTAGCTTAATCTAGTGGATTGAACAAAATGGACTAGGTGCCAGTTTTAATCCTGGCTTTGACACTGACTTGTTGTGTGGCCTTGGGCAAGTCATGGAACTTTTCTGGCCTGGCCTATAGTAACTAAATTACACTGCAGTGGAAACCGCAGTATAGACAGGACTTGGAAATTTTAATCGCTGTGATATTTAACTCCATGGTTAGACCATTCAGGAGCCACTCTACGGTCTGTCAATGTGATTAAATAATGTGTTAGTAGAAATGCTAGAGCCGTATTGACGCTATACCAGTGGACCTGCACCAGTACACTATGGATCTGAAGTTAGTTAATGTTGATGCAGCATTATTTCAGTTTTCCAGTCTGTAATTCTACTTCTCTATCTAGCTCTTCATTTGCCACTGCTCTATGTTTTGAAAACAAAGTGCCTAGCAGTATTACTAACCATGTAGGTATCTCTCTGTTTACAAAATAATAAGCACAACACTGTCTACCAGCAGATAAAGAACAAAGAGGGGAAATAAACCAGTACCTGGGATGTAATCACTTAGGGCCTGGTTCTGCCACTCTTACTGTGTTGAATAATGATGAGCACTTTCTTCCTCGAGTAGCCAGGTTGACCTGTTCCAGCATACCCTGCCTGTAACATACCCTGCTACAAGGGGTCTAGTTAGCATGGAATGGCAGTCAGATGAATTGTGTTTAGTGGTGGTACATAGCTAATTCCCTCCCCTGTAACAGGAAATATTGATCTCATGCACCTCCCAGGGCTTGGCTACACTTGCAAGTTAGAGCGCATTAAAGTGGCCCCAAGTGCCTTAGCTCACTCCCCATCCACACTGGCAAGGCATGTAGAGAGCTCTGACTCCACAGCTAGAGTGCTCCTGGTACTCCACCTTAGCAAGAAGATTAACACTTGTTGCACCTTGGCTGCAATGCCCGGGCATCAGTGTGAAGGAGGTGTTGCATTACTGCGCTCTGATCAGCCTCCAGAAATATCCCATAATCCCCTTAAGTCAAGTGGCCTCTCTTGTCATTGTTTGGAATCAGCTGCAGGAATGCAGATATGCCCTTTAATAGCTCTGTTTCTGACAGCCGGCTGCTTATCTGCTCTGAGACAAAGCAACCGTTACTGTGGAATGCTGTGTGTGAGAGAGAGAGGCGGGGGGAGGGGGAGTCTGCTGCTGTCTGAACTTACAAGATAGCATGCTGACATGCTCTCGGTGCCCCCAAAAACCCACACTGTCTCCCCCCACATACAAACAACACACTGCCTGTCACACTCCATCCCCTGCATTTGAAAAGCATGTTGCAGCCACTTGCATGTTGGGATAGCTACCACAATGCACTGCTCTCTGTGGCCATTGCACGAGCTGCTAATGTGGCCATGCCAGTGTGCTTGCAGCTGTCAGTGTGGACAGATTGCAGCGCTTTCCCTACTGCACTCTACGAAGGCTGGTTTAACTCAAAGTGCAAGTGTAGTCATGCCCTCAGACTTAGGGCCACTTGACTTAAGGGGATTATGGGACTTTCCAGAGGCTGATCAGAGCCCAGTAATGCAACACCTCATTCACACTGACACCCAGGTGTTGCAGCCAAGGCACACCAAGTGTTAATCTTCTCGCCGAGGTGAAGTACCAGGAGCGCTCTAGCCATGGAGTCAGAGCGCTCTACGTGCCTTGCCAGTGTGGACAGGTAGGGAGCTAGGGTGCCCAGGGCTGCTTTAATGTGCTCTAACTTGCAAGTGTAGCCAAGCCCTTAGTAATGACAGGATGAACTAAGGCTGAAGCCTTAATTCGGAAGTGCCTTGCTTCTCAGGCTTTAGTACCACTTTTAATGTTTACATAGATACTTGTTGCTTAATTAGGGTTGCCAACTTTCTAATCGCACAAAACCAAACACCCCTGCTCCTTCTCCGAGGCCCTGCTCCCACTCACTCCATCCCCACTCCCTCTGTTGCTTGCTCTCCCCCATCCTCACTAACTTTCACTGGGCTGGGGCAGGAGGTTGGAGTGTGGAAAGGGAGTGAGGACTCCAGTTGGGAGTGTGGGCTCTGGGATGGGGCCGGGATGAGGGGTTCAGGTTGCGGGAGAGGGCTCTGGGCTGGGATAAGGGGTTGGGGTGCAGGGGGTATGAGGATTATGGCTGGGGATGCAGACTCTGGGGTGGGACTGGGGATGAGGGGTTTGGGATGCAGGGCTCCAGGCTGGGGATGAGGGGGTTGGAGTATGAGAGTGAGTGTGGGTTCTGGCTGAGTGTGTAGGCTCTGGGGTGGCACTGGGGATGAGGGGTTTGGGGTGAAGGAGGGAGCTCCAGGCTGGGGCAGGGGGTTGGAGTGCAGGGGTGTGTGAGCTCTAGCTGAAGGTGTGGACTCTGGGGTGGGGCAGAGGTGAGGGGTTAGGGGTACAGGAGGGGGGTGGGGCAGGGGTTTGGGGTGTGGGAGGGGACACCGGGCTGGGGGTCCTGGTGATGCTTACCACAGCTCCCAGGAAGCGGCTGCCAGGTCACTGCAGCCCCTAGATGCATGGGCAGCCAGAGAGGCTCAGCACGCTGCCCTTGCACCTGCAGACGCCACCCCTGCAGCTCCCATTGGTCACGGTTCCTGGACAATGGGAGCTCCAGAGCCATGGAGCCTCCCTAGTCTCCCATGAGTCTAGGGGCTGCAAGGATATGCTGACCACTTCCGGGAACCGCACAGAGCTAGGGCAGACAAGGAGCCTGCTTTAGCTCCAGGCCCCTGGCAACCCTATGCTTAATAATTATAGGGCTTACTTCATCTATATGGGTATGTCACTTTTCTGATGGAGTCTGTAGTTCTGCAAGTAAACATTACTTGGTTGGGAATTTTATTCTTCAGTCAGAAGTGTAATAAACCAGAACGAAATTCTATTGCAGATTTTGCAGTTTTATTATAATCTTGACTTCCTTTCAATCTCCCAGCAAACTTATTTGCATAACACTGATAGTCTGCTTTCTCCAGGCATCCCTTATCTTTGTTAAGTTGAAGATTTTCAGATTGCTTTATACGTTTAAGATGTGTGAAATCCCTTTACTTCTCTATTTTATTTTCTCCTGGGAGTTAATATATGACCTACAGTAAAGGTAGCAAGATTGAAAAACTACAAAAGAATCCCAGACATGCTGTGGGTTATTTACTGTTGAAAATACAGTCTTCCAGGATCCAGAAATGGGGGTCAAATTTAGTCCCTGTGTAATTCCATTGACTTCAATGCACTTAAACCAGAGATGAATTGTGCCAACTAACAGGCAAAAAGGCTGAGATGTTGATAAAGCTGAAAAGCCAGCAGGTGGCTATCAACTGGCTTGAAGGAGAGAGGGAAAAAATCAGTGTCCAGTTGCTAGGTGACAGATTTCTAGCTGGTAGTTCTCTGTTCTTAAAAGGCCAGCACTGTGTTTTTGTTTTGGAAAACAGGATTAAATTTTTCAAATCAGAGTACTTGCACACAGACTTCACTCTGATTTTATTTGTCTGCTGATTGATGAATCGATAGGCTGTCAACTTCATGGTATTTGACTTTGCAGCCCAAACTCACCCTTTCCACACATTATCCCACAGTTAATGAAGATTTAAGTAAGAACTTGGCAGATACAGAACAGCAAGCCTTTCATAATATACAGAATTGAGTTTGTAAGGCAGGCCAAATTCTGCCCATTGACCAGTTTTCAAGAGGGGAGAAATTGGCCCAGTTATGTTCTCTCTCTCTCTCTCCTCCTGTCAAGATATGGTAACTTCCCTTCTCTCTACTAATTTGAGAATAGTTGTGAATTTCTTGGACATTATTCCAGATGCTGGAAATTGGCACTGGTAGCTTCAGTCTTCAACAAAATTAAGAAGCTTAGAAAACATGACCAATGAGGAAAGGTTGAAAGAATTGGCATGGTTGATCAAGAAAAGAGAAGATTGAGTGGGGAGGGCTCACGTATCCAAATATGGAAAAAGATTTTTTAAACACTATGATGATAAATTGTTCTCCATGTTCACTGAGAGTAAGGCAAGAAGTAATCAGATTAGTTTGCAGCAAAGGAGATTTAGGTTAGATATTAGGAAAAACTTTCTAAATCCAAGGATAGTTAAGTACCGGAATAGGTTACCTAAGAAAGTTGTGGAATCCCTGTCACTGGGGGGAGGGTTTCAGAACCAGTTAGACAACCATCTGTCAGGGATGGTATAGGTAAATATTTAATCCTACCTGAGTGCAGGGGGGTGCACTTGATGACCTCTTGAGGTCCATTTTACCTCAGATTTCTATGAAACAATATGTTCTAATAAACTCGGTGTCTTCTTTGCCTTTTGTATTTATTTCTAGATTTAGATCTCCCAGGGTTCTCTTATTTCTACTTACCTTAAGGAATAAGATTCCTGACCATTCTCAGGTGGTGATTCCCAGCAAAGTTCAGAAGGCTCCTGTGGCACTGCACCCCATATTCTTCACAGTGACATTATTATGATATGATTATGGTATAATTATGATGCATTTTGTAAAAGACAGGTCGTGTGAAGTGTCATTGGAAAAGTTATGATTTGCTGAATATGATTATCCTATTTTTATACATGTATCATTTTTGTATCTAAAGTTAGGAATATTGACTATGTATCTGTATTTCAATTGTGCTTACGCTGGGTGACACCCACAACTAGCCTTTCAATAATGAAGAAGCCAGATAGTGCTGATGGCCCATCAGCAAAGACAATGGACCCTGAAAGAACTTAACCTTCCTGTGAACATTCCAGACAGCCTGTAAGTAATGGCCACTATGACTCAGCAAGGTATGCAAGGGCATGTAACCAGGCCACATGACTCTGGACTCCATTTTGGGATGTCAGTGTTTTTCCACAAACCTGAGTTTGGAACAAAGGATTCCTGCCATATACTAAAGCTATATAAGCCAGGGAGTGACATTATCTGCTGTTCTTCACTCCCCACACAAGAGGACTCCTGGAAACACTGAGGACCAAAGACTGAAGTGGGGGAAGTGCTGGACCAGGCTAATGGGATTTCTAGCTTGTGTATGAAAAAGCTGGGGATTCCAAGCAGCAAAGCAAAGGTAGCTTGTGCCTTAAGAATCTGAAATCTGCTTGTATCATCAGCCAGGGTGAGAGATAGTTAATCCAAATCCTATATTTCTAGTATGGTAAGATTAGTTTGCATTTTTGTTTATTTACTAGATCATCTGCTTTGATCTATTTGCTATCACTTATAATCACTTAAAATCTATCTTTTTGTAATTAATAAAAACTTATTTTATGTTTTAATCTAAACCAGTGAGTTGCAGTGAAGTGCTTGGGAATTCTAGCTCAGCAGGCTGTTGCATTTCCTCTCCACATGGGAAGGCGAACTGGATAATAACTTCATACTGGCCAGGGTTTGGACCAGGGCAGGATGATACAGGGGTCCTAGGCTAGGAAGCTGGTAGCCCCTCTATTGTTAGTTCATGCAGTGGCTGGTCAGAGAGCCTTCATCTAACTGCAACTGGACGTGTACCTACCTGTGTGAATGTTGGTGGAAGTGTAAGCCCAGGATTGGGTCTGCAGCTTCTCACAGCAGCACAGTGTGAGAGGGAGCCTAGGCTCAGTGGTACCCCAGTTCCAGATGGCACCCCAAGGGGAACCCGTCACAGCTCCATAATACACTTACATTTTACAATGCTGCTCACACAAGTCAGATAATTGAAATATCATCAGAATTTATTGGAATCTTTCTTGTTAAATTCTCCAGAAGCACTTATCAGCTTTTCAAATTACTGAATACTTCTACACTTTTTAAAAAAATGAGCTTTTTCTGTGCATGCAGATAATTTAATATATTGTAGAAGGATAAAGCATGACAGAGAAAGAAGGAAAACTTCAATCTTAACCAAGACCCGTCCACAATATAGAAAATTAACCAGAACTCTTGGATTTTGACCATATCAGTGTGTTCCTTAATTTCTCCATGTTCTTATCTTACAGCTTGTCTACATGTGGGTTTAAAAATGGACTAAGTTGAGTTAAACCAGTTTGGAAATGCTTGTGTACACATGACACAATTCATTATAGCGCACTCATTCCATATTTATTTCGAACTCTGAAGTCCTCTCTGAAAGTGAACTATGTCTGATGTGAACTGAGCTTGTTGGTCTTTTGTTTGTGTGCATGCAACGTTGCTGCAAGCTACTTTGCCAGTCCCCCAACTGCTATCCCATGCTGCTTTTCAGGTGACTTTTACTGACTTGTCTGCTTACCTGTGTGCCCTCCACAGCTCTGGGGTCAAGTTGACCAGATGTCCCCTCCTCTGTCTACAAAATGGTGCAGGGCCAGAAGGAACCTCCATAGGTCATCCAGTTCAGTTTCCTCCATGGAGGCAGGACTAAATATTATCTAGTCCATCCCTGACAGGTGTTTGTCTAACCTATTCTTAAAAACCTCCAGTGACGGAGATTCCACAACCTTCCTAGGCAATTTGGTCCAGTGCTTAACTACCCTGACAGTTAGGAAGTTTTTCCTAATGACTAGCCTAAATCTCCCTTGCTGCAATTTAAGCCTGTCCTCAGTGGTTAAGGAGAACAATTTATCAACAGCTTCTTTATAACTACTTTTTTCATACTTGAAGATTGTTATTATGTCCCTCCTCAGTCTTTTCTCCAGACTCAAAAAAACCCCACTTTTTTCAATCTTACTTCATAGGTCATGGTTTCTAGACATTTAGTCATTTTTGTTGCTCTTCTCTGGACTTTCTGCAATTTGTCCACATCTTTCCTGAAATGTGGTGCCCAGAACTGGACACAATAGTCCCATTGAGACCTTATTAGTGCTCAGTACAGTGGCAGAATTACTTTTTGTTTCTTTCTTACAATACTCCTGCTAATACATCCCAGAATGATGTTCTCTTTTTTTGTAACAGTGTTACAGTACACTGTTGACTGATATTTAATTTGTGATCCACTATAACGCCCAGATCCTTTTCTGCAATGCTCCTTCCTAGGAAATCATTTCCTATTTTGTATTTATGCAATTGATTATTCCTTCCTAAGTGGAGTACCTTGCATTTGCCTTATTGAATTTCATCCTATTTATTTCAGACCATTTCTCCAGTTTTTCAAGATCATTTTGAACTCTAATCCTGTCCTCCAAAGTGCTTGCAACCCCTTTCAGCTCAGTATCATCCACAAACTTTATAAGTGGTGTCTTCATGCCATTACTGAAATCATTTATAAAGATATTGTATAGAACCAGATCCAGGACAGATGCCCTTCTAGCTTGATTATTATCCATTGATAACTACTCTCTGAATATGGTTTTCCAACCAGTTGTGCACCCACTTTATTGTAGGTTTGTCTAGGCAATATTTCCATAGGTTGCTTATGAGGTCATATATGACAGTATCAAAAGTCTTACTGAAGTCAATATATATGACATCTGCTGCTTTTCCCCAGGGCTGAAAGTAAGTTAGAGGACTTACCGGTACGCTGGAGTCCTGAGGAGGGGGCGTGGCCTCAACCGGAAGAGGCAGGGCCTTAAATCCCCGGGCCCTTTAAATCAAGATTTAAAGGGCCAGGGCTCCAGCTGTGGTAGTGGCGGCTGGGAGCCCGGGGCCTTTTAAATCACCCACGAGCTACCCGCTGCAGAGGTGGCTGGGAGCCCCAGGGTTCAGGGGCGATTTAAAGGGCCCAGGGCTCCAGCTGCCACTACCGCAGTGGAGCCCCGGGCCCTTTAAATCACTGAGGAGCCCTGGGGGCTCCCAGCTGCCACCGCTATCCCAGGGGTCTGGGCTCTGGCAGAGCTTTAAAGGGCCTGGGGCTCCACTGTGGTAGCAGCTGCCGGAGCCCTGGGCCCTTTAAATTGCCCCCGAGCCCCGGGGCTTCCAGCCACCTCTGTAGCTGGTAGCGGTGGCCGGGCTCCATCGGGGATTTAAATGGCCCCGGGGCTCCAGCCGCTGCTCCGCCCCGGCCCTTTAAATGCCCGCCAGAGCCCCACTGCCGCTACCCCAGGGCTTTGGCAGCAGGGCTCCGGCAGGGATTTAAAGGGCTGGGGCAGTAATGGTGGCTGGAGCTCTGGGGCTCTTTAAATCCCCGCCAGAGCCCCCTCACCCCTACCCCAGGGCTCGGGCAGCAGGGCTCAAGCGGGGATTTAAAGGGCTTGGAGCTCCAGCCACCACCTCCGCCCCAGCCCTTTAAATCTCTTCTGAAGCCCCACCACCGCTACCCCAGGGCTTCGGCAGCAGGACTCAGGTGGGGATTTAAAGGGCCCCGGAAGGGTAGCGGGGGCTGGAGCTCTGGGGCCCTTTAATCCCTGCCAGAGCCCCACCACTGCCACTACCCCAGGGCTTGGGCAGCAGGCCTCAGGAAGAGATTTAAAGGGCCCCAGGGCAGTAGCAGGGCTGGAGCTCCGGGACCCTTTAAGTCCCCACCAGAGCCCTGCCACCTCTACCCCAGGGCTTGGGCAGCAGCTGGAGCTCCAGGGCCCTTTAAATCCCTGCCGCAGCCCCGCCGCTGCTACCCCAGGGCTTTAAATTGCCCTCTGGGAAAGCCGGTCCTGGTACGGCGCACCGGCTCTTACCGGTACGCTGTACCAGGGCGTACTGGCTTACTTTCACTTCTAATTTCCCCCCATCTACAAGGCTTGTTACCCTGTCAAAGAAGGATACTAGACTTGCTGACATTTTGTTCTTGACAAATCCATATTGACTATTACTTATTACCTTATTATCTTCTGGGTGCTTACCCTTGTTTGATTATTTGCTTGATTATCTTTCTGGATATCAAAGTTAAGATAACTGGTCTATAATTCTCTGGGTAGTCCTTATTCCCCTGTTTATAGATAGGTACTATATTTTCCCTTTTCCAGTCCTTTAGGATCTCTCCCATCCTCCATGAATCCTTAAAAATAATTGCTAATGGTTCAGAAATCTCTTCAACCAGTTCCTTAAGTATGCTAGGATGTATTCTTGTAGCTTCCCTATTGGCTTTTGAGGGGGTTTCCAGTTTATTCTCTCCCTGCCCTAGACTCTAAGTAGGCTGGGAAATGATGTCCAGATGCTTTGAAGCCATTGTTGTTGTAGTCCATAAGATAGGTCCCTTAGAAACTCAGTCCAGCATTCCAGGAGCTGACAAAGTCCAAAAGGGTTACAATTAAATGATCCCAGCACTGATGAGTAGTATCCAAGTCTGCGCTGAAGATTCTGGCAGTGGGAAAGCAGTGTTGCTAACCCTTGTGATTTTTATCATGAATCTAGCAATATTTGATATTTTTCTTAACGTGTCAAGTGATTCCAAGGGAATTTCTGCTCTTGTTAAAAAAATTGTACATTTTTAGCTGTCATGGAGAGAGGAGGTTGCCAATGTGACCTGAGTACCCAAAGTGACCCTCAAGTCCCAAAAATCAGAAGGCAAATAAAGAGAAGCCAAAATGTACTGTTTGATGGCGGTGGTTGTTGTTGTTGTTTTTAAATAAAACTCACAGTTTTAAGGTAATCATAATTTTTTGGAACTGGACTCTTGAATTTTGAATGTTTGGGGTTAGCAATACTGGGAAGGGAGAGGCCATCTGGGCCCCAGGCAGAGTTGATCCCTCCAGCAGCCTTCTGATACTTGGAGTTGGGATTTGAGTTAGAAAGAAAGAAAGTTCTTAAGATAAAATGAAATGAACATTTTCATTTTGAATCAAGTTGAAATCTCCTGCAGGAAAAACCAAAGAGAAATGTTGAATGAAAATTTTTCATTTTAAAATAATTTCTCAAGGGAAAAATGTCAGTTTTCCGACAAGCTCTAGTTCCAAATCTCACAATATGGTCACATGTATCTTGTTTATCTTGAACTCTTGTCTATAACAGGAATGATGTAAGCTCCTTCTTTTAGTTGTTAAAAGAGTGATTGTTTTTGCCTGGACTATGCACACATTAAGCACTTGTCTCTTTGCTCATGAGTGAAACCTTCATTTTGTATTCAAAATTCCCATTAGCTTGAGAAAGAACTGCAGGTTTAGGTACAGTAGGATAATATTTGGTGTGGGATTGATTCTGTCAGATCAATACTTGCAACCAGTAACTCCAGCTAGTACTGAAAACTTCTGCTAACAGTTCCTGAATTGAACCTTTTTATTGTGTTTCTCATCAAATGCAATAAATATCAGTGAGTTTCAGCTGAATCAGACCTTGTTCTCAACTTCTTACTGTAACAAAACCAACAAGCCTTCAATTTGAATTTTGGCAGCTTTAGTTCACCTACTACTTTTTTGTTGGATATAGCCAAACCATATGACTTAACCTTTATTTACACCAAAGATTCTTCATCCCCACTGTCCCTTTCACTTCCAGCTGGAAGTGATAATCCGTGGTTGTGGAGGACAGGACTTTTATTAGTGTAAATTAGATTGGTAAACCCAAAATATGCTATGAAAGCTGCATATTACTCTGTGTTTTTGTCAAGGCATCCACAACTTTTTCCTCAATTGCTTTTTCCATTGGCAAACTTAGAGCCACTGAAAAAAGTATAGCAGTACTTGTGGCACCTTAGAGACTAACAAATGTATTAGAGCATAAGCTTTCGTGATCTACAGCTCACTTCAACGGATGCATCCGATGAAGTGAGCTGTAGCTCACGAAAGCTTATGCTCTAATACATTTGTTAGTCTCTAAGGTGCCACAAGTACTGCTTTTCTTTTTGCGAATACAGACTAACACGGCTGCTACTCTGAAACCTGAAAAAAGTATGTCTACACAGTGACTAGACACCCGCGACTGGCCTGTGCCAGCTATCTCGGGCACTTATGGCTTGGACTGTGAGCTGTTTCATTGCTGTGTAGACTTCCAGGCTCAGGCTGAAGCGTGGGCTCTAGGACCCTGCAAGGAGGCTATCTATTGTACCAAAGTTAGAATGGGTCAGAGAAACTATCCTAAGAGACTTATCAAAATGAATTAATCTCTTTAAGATTATTGTATCTGAAAATTCCAGAAAGAGACCTAAATATTTTTCTTAGCAAGGTAGCTGATTTATGAAAAGTTCATATGGTTTTCAATAATACAATATTATTTTGTGAATAGAATACTCTGAAAGCAATTGGCGAAGGGAGTTCTATATAGTAGTACAAAAGATTACTGAATATAAAGCAAACATAATTAAGAATAACCGCATAAACTTTCACACTACAAGAGCAAAGAGAGGGAGCTCAGCATGGGGGGAGGGAAAATGATAAATATGGAGGTGAGCAGCAATCATAACTTTTAAAAAGAAGCCTGAAGGAGGAGTTTCCAGCTGTAGTTCAAAGTGGGCAGAGATTTGCGAGATAGATAATGAAGGGCAGTGAGTTCTATACCCACATGAGAGGAAGTGGTGAAATCCCTGAGAACAGATGGTGTCTGAGCATATACCCATCAAAAAGAAACTCAATGAAAAGGCTTATGTATTATGATAGGCCCAGGCCAGGTGGGTACAGCAGAGTAGCCAAAGGCAGATATACTGGCTACTGGATTAGCAATTTTCTGTTCCCTGACTGACTGGAGCAAGGGCTGCTCCAGGCTAATAAGAACACCTGGCTCCAATTAACCTGCAAAAAGTCAGGTGAAGCCATTAAGGTAATGTGAACACCTGAGTCTAATTAAGGCCCTTCTGATACTATAAAAGGGCGCACTCCAGTCAGGCTGAGGAGAGTGGAAGTGCAGCTGAAGGGCTGGTTAATGAAGACACCCTCAAGCCATTGGTAAGGGAGCCCTAAGGTAGGGGTGAAGAAGAGAGAAGCAGGAGAGCTGTGGGGAAGTGGCCCAGGGAAACGTAGCAACTCTGGCAGTGAAAGGTTGGCTGCCAACAGCTGCTACTATTAGGGTCCCTGGACTGGAACCTGGGCTAGAGGGCGGGCCTGGGTTCCCCCCAACCTGCCACTACAGAAACACCTCCTGGAGGGGAAGACAGGCCCCTGTCAGGACAGGAGGCTAAACTGTTCTGAAATAAGCCCCTAGGGACAACAGAGACTGTAGGAGTTCTCTCACCAACCTCCTTGCTGGCTTATGATGCAAAGGACTCAGTAGACTGTAACCCTGGCCCTAGAGAGAGAAGGTGAGCAGTGAGCCACTGAGGCTAGCATAAACCACCTAGAAGTGTGGGACCCATGGGGACAAGGTCAGAGCTCTGTGACAGTATATAAAGTAACTCACCTGTGGTAGAGTAGGGGGTAAAATTTGCCTCCCTCCATTCCATTTGAATTCACCCCTGGGAGAAGGCAGGCAATGTTTGCACTCCAGGGACTGTGTGAGGAGAAGTCAGCTTTAAATTGCACTGGAGACCTCTGCTTAGTGGAGCATGCACAGGAGTTGTGCTGAATCAGAGCATTCTCCAGTCATTCTGATTATATATCTCTGAACAGCAATCATGATTAGCTGCGCTGACTGGCTTCAAGCTTCCTAGAAGAGTCGAAGAAACCTTAGAACAATGCCACCCACCTCTGGGGAGATTTTCCACCGCTGGGACCCATACATTCTGGCTTATGCCAACAGCATCCTACCCCCAAACCGAATCAAGCCATGAAGAGGTAATGTAATAAACCCAAATCCTTTTTGGCTGCAATAGAATGATGGCCTCAAATGATATTATTAATGACCACTTTGTTAGAACATCTATACACAATTCTAGGCCAGATGAGCATTTGTTTAATTTGATTGATTTGGTTTGTAACTTTGTACCATTTTTATTTATCAGCAAGGTGTAATACAGTTAATGGAGATTTCCTAAAGTGTGCATATGTCAATAGTCACATGTGATGCTAACCTGTGATGCAGAGGACATGCATGGGGTCTCTAGCAACTCAAGCCTCAACTGTGCAAGAGACATGCAGAAAGGGTGCCTGTGTAGACCCTGTCAGCTGTGGAGGAGAACTGTACTCTGGCCCTGATCCAGCTAAGCACTTAAACATGTGCTTTGTTAAGCATATGAATAGTACCATTGACTTCAATAAGACTTCTCACATGCTTAAGTGCTTTGCTGGATCAGGTCCAGAACGCTCAGCATCATGTCAGATCTAGTCCGAGATCCACATGCGCTATTGCTGACAACAGTGAAGGGGCGTGGCAGGGGTCATGTAAATCCAGCACACTGGGGGCCAGGGCCATTTCTCCCTTCCCTAGGATGGAGTAACTCCTGCCCCTTTGTGCTCTGGCTTTGGGTTTAGGAGAGGTGAGTTTCACCTTCCCAGCTTTCCAACACATCATCTGCATCAAAGCCAATTAGCTGGACAGAGTAATACACCCATATTGATGTCACTCAGTGTATAACGAGGTTTGCTAATTCACTGGCATAAATAACCATTACCTTGCTGATAATGATGATTTGTTGCTCTTTATCATCTAGGAACAGAGGATTTAATTTCACTCACTCTATTTCTGAAGAGGAACTAAGACAGTTGATATTTGCCTGTGGTAGCAGGGGACTTGATGACCCAGGGGGTCCTATGCTCATTTAAAAAATCTGTTTAAATTTGCTTTAGTGATTCTTGACAAAAAGAAAATGAACAGTGAAGGAAAGATTCCCTTTCATTTGGGTCCAGATGAAAGACTGGCTGATCTATTAAGTTTTCATGAACATGGTTCAGTTATCAAGACTTGATACAAATGTATTTGTATATGTAATCTTTTTATGCTGCTATGCCATTTTATTGTAGCAATAGATCAGAACCAGAGTGAATGGAAAAGCAAATAGCTATTGTTTTTCTACAGTGAAAAGCCAAGTGTAAGCAATCCCATAAGTGGTACCTGTATTTTCCACAGGTATTGAATGCACAGGTTGCTTGACAAAACATCAAACAGCTCTCCTATAGCAGAAGAAGACTGTGATTGTGTTTTAATTCATAAAATAATTTGTGACCCCGGGAATAGCTGTTGTGGTGGTTGAGGTATTGGGCCATGTTTTAACATAGGAAAGGCACAGTTCCCACACCTGTAGAAACATTTCAGTGGATAATTTGTTACGGGGAAGCTCCACTCATGCCACTGACCTCTAACCTGCCACATCCAGAGTTGGCCTCATCCAATATTGGCCATGGAAGTATTGGAAAAACTGGTAGACTTACTGGTGAGCCAGAGACCTCTCAAAGACAAAATATTCCACTCTTTTCCAGCCTTCTCTTTGCACTAGATGAGTTTAAGAGCCCCCCTGCTTCCTGAACATGGCACCTTCCTCCCAAGGAATGATGGAAAGAAGGAGGGAAGGCAGAACTTCTCCAGAGCTGTGGTGCTTGGTTGCTTGACTGACTTTGATTGCAAACTCCCTTCTTCCTATTTCAAACTTTTAATTGTGGAAAAAAATATATTTGGGAGATAGCAGCTGGAATCCTGACACCATGACCACTCAGCCCTGCACTGTCCCCGATCATCACTTAGCTGGGGAAATCCCATTCTCCCCTGAAGGGACATAAGTGAAGGCATCATCTTCCTCCCAGAAATTAGGCTCCAGTGAACCCACTGCCATGTATAGTCATATCTAATAAAGAGGAAGAATCTCAGCCTCAAGGGAGGGGGCATGTCTGAAGTCTGTGTATATCCAATGCTCTGGAAATGCACTACACTTTGTAAAAAGAGGATCTACCAGGGCTGGGGCACTCGAGGCAGGCCTCATGTCTGCAGGGCAGCAGTGGCAGAGTGTGGCCCTTTGGGTCACATGCCTTGAGCACTTCTAGAAAGTTCTAGCTGGAGGTGGGTGAATTATTTGTCCCCCGTTCCAGCAAAACCAAAACTAAAAAATGTGTGTGAGAATCATTTACACAAAATCTGCCTAGTACCCAGCACTGGGCTCAATCTAACATGCCCTCCTGCCTTTAGGGACTCACCCCTTCCTCTTTTTTCCTCCCTTTGTAAACTCCCCTGCAGGTGTGAATTTTTGAGCAATTGTGGCTTTTTGGGTGTGTGTGGATGTTTCAGTAAGAAACATTTCCATTTGAAACATTTGTGGAAAAAATTAATATTGCAGGTACAAAATCTCATCAACCAAAGTGCTGAAAACTTTCCCTCAACTCTTGACACCAATAATGTTGCTCCAGGAAAATTAAAAGTTACAGTATATGTCATTGCATATACAATATGGCCACATTCATAGTAAACAGAACACAGACGAGGGAGTGACTTGAGGCTGGTGGTTAGAACACTGCACGTCTACACTTAAAACACTGCATCAGTGTAGCTGCCTAACTAGCATTTTAATAAGGATGCACTAAGCTGCTGGGAGAAAGCTCTCCTGTTAGCATGGTTAATCCATGTTCCCAAGCGGCGATAGCTATGTCTGTGGGAGACATAGCACTGTCTACGCAGTGGGGATTAGGTCAGTATAACTACATGGCACAGGAGAGTAAAAAATCCATAGTTACACTGATATAGATCTGTAATGTAGACCAGATCTTAAGCTAGAGAGCTGTAGGGTCCTGCACTTAGGATGGAAGAATCCAATGCACCGCTACAGACTAGGGACCGAATGGCTCGGCAGCAGTTCTGCGGAAAAGGACCTAGGGGTGACAGTGGACGAGAAGCTGGATATGAGTCAGCAGTGTGCCCTTGTTGCCAAGAAGGCCAATGGCATTTTGGGATGTATAAGTAGGGGCATAACGAGCAGATCGAGGGACGTGATCGTTCCCCTCTATTCAACACTGGTGAGGCCTCATCTGGAGTACTGTGTCCAGTTTTGGGTCCCACACTACAAGAAGGATGTGGATAAATTGGAAAGAGTACAGCGAAGGGCAACAAAAATGATTAGGGGTCTAGAGCACATGACTTATGAGGAGAGGCTGAGGGAGCTGGGATTGTTTAGTCTGCAGAAGAGAAGAATGAGGGGGGATTTGATAGCTGCTTTCAACTACCTGAAAGGGGGTTTCAAAAAGGATGGCTCTAGACTGTTCTCAATGGTAGCAGATGACAGAACGAGGAGTAATGGTCTCAAGTTGCAATGGGGGAGGTTTAGATTGGATATTAGGAAAAACTTTTTCACTAAGAGGGTGGTGAAACACTGGAATGCGTTACCTAGGGAGGTGGTAGAATCTCCTTCCTTAGAGGTTTTTAAGGTCAGGCTTGACAAAGCCCTGGCTAGGATGATTTAACTGGGACTTGGTCCTGCTTTGAGCAGGGGGTTGGACTAGATGACCTTCTGGGGTCCCTTCCAACCCTGATATTCTATGATTCTATTGCTGGAGGAATACATGCACCTTTTCTCTAGCCTGAAGCACCTTTGGAGACAGATTAATGATGGGGGCATGAAGGAAAGGACAAATCTGGAAATACTTCTCTCATCATATGACAATAGTAAAGAATCACAGAACGAATTGCTTTCCTCCAACACTGAGCAAGAAACATGATTAGAATAAGGAAAATGATATTCTCCTTAAGGCCTCTCTCTTTCTCTCTCTGCTTCACTGCAGAACTTCTGCTTAGAACTTTCCCAGCCCCTCCTGCCTGGCTTCTTACTACAGTTGTAAAGCACCCAAGCACACCCTTCCAGCTCTGAAGCATAAATGACAGGCTTGTTTCTCCCATGGAGGGTTTAATAAACTTTTGACTTTTTGGCCTTCAACACCTGTGGCTGATTCCTTCCATTTCTTAAAAAAATCACTGACACCTGTTTAAACATCTGTCTCTTCAGGGCCATCTTACAGCTTACTGTCATACAATTTCAGATTCTTGGCTTTAAGGCAATGAACCATGTAAGCCAAAGCAGAGGTGCTATCATTTAAACAATTATTTATACTTGCTGTAATTGCCATCTTGGAGTTTTCATTTTAGAGAGTATTTTGGAGGTTTTTTTCCTTGTATTTGCCTTTTAAAACAAAACAAGGGAATTGTTATTATGCTGTGATAGTAAAGAGGATATTTGCAGCCTGATATATAAAACTCTAATGGAAAATATTTATCCCAAAGGGCCTTTCTTACATTGTCCAACCTTCAGAGGGAAGGTTAACACACCATTCTTAATTTACTCCAGGGGTCACAGTCCTTTCAAAGGTCTTTAAAAATGCATGATCTTACATAACATGTACAACAACGTGAAATGGATTGCATACAGCTTTACCGTGAAGCCACATGGAGACTATAAGAGAGGATGTTTAAGGGCCAGCAGCCAGGCTGATCTGTTTCTATGGGGTTTAATGTCTGCATGGTTCTGTATACTAAAGAGTGGAACCCTTAGCTTCCAATTTGAATGTCACTAATCATCTGCAACCTTAGAAAGTACAGCATAGAAAAACATGAAGTCTGCTCCCTCCTCATTTCCATCCCACTCCTCTTTTCCTTTCTCCTTTGAAATGTTCTCATTGCATGCCAGTATATTACTGCCTGATAACTGGCTGCCAGGCTGAGTTTTTCACCAGTTTGCCACGTTGCAGTGACAGGACCATGTCAGGGGCCAGATGCTTCAGAGTAAATAAAGAGCACATCTGGGGCTTGGAAGTGGGCCAGCACCATATTATGGAAAAAGCTGGTGAGGAAACATATCCAAAGAATACACAGCTGGAAACCATTAATTCTGGGAGAAAAGAAAAAGGAAAACACTGGAGAGAAAAATCTAGGATTACTAGTGTTTGAAATCTTGTGCATTGTAACTGCAAAGAAACAAGGGGCTCGGTTTATACAGCAGTTGAATTAATATCATTCCTGAAAAATTGATAGTTTACAGAAATTGACCTCAAATAACATAAAGGCTGATCAGGGTGAGAGGCTTGACTCCTCACTGTCTGGCTTTCTTAACTTTATTTGATAATATCTTTGCTATGTGAATGCATGAACAAGACGGGTGGTGGGCCTGCATCATGGTGGTGTGGTGCAGCAAGGCTGCCCTTGTGGAGACTTGCTGCTGGGAAACACTGCAGGTTCCCAGGCCCCAGGGTGTGTCTGCCCTAGATGTGTGAAGTGTTAAGAATCTGAAAAGGAGGAGGATGCTTCCATTGCATCATTCATACAGCAGTGGGAGGAGCACTCCCAATAGATGATTCACTGAATCAGCAGTGGCAGCGAAGGGGATGCTCCCACTCGTTTTCTGAGCCAGAGGTTAAATATCACACGGATTTCACCAGAGGGGTGACGCGAAGAACTTCAATAAAGGAAAACTGAGACAAAGCAGTAAAAATAGAAATAAAGACGTGTGACTTTTTTGAAGGCCTTGAATTACAAGGAGCATCTAAATAAAAATACACTGGCATTGGCATGACCCTCAGTAATTATCTGAAACTGTGTTCCAAATGAAACATACATCATGCTGCAAAGTTTTCTCTTTTTGGTATGGGCACCAGTCCGAGCATCGGGTAGCTTAAGAACTACCAGTCTAATGCCATACAAGACACAATCTATGTTCCTGGACTTCTAGTGTGGGATAACGGTGTAATAACTTTTTTTCTGTAAGCTGCAGGCTAATTAGTAACTATTTCCCCGCCCCAGAACAAGATGACAATTGACTGCAGCTAGCAGCTAGCCAGGCCAAGGTATCAGTTATTGTGTATGTAAAACAAAATATGGTATATGCTTGTATAATATTATGTTCACAATGAACTCGGGAGGAGAAGGGGAGTTAAATCTAACTATCTATCTATTTTCATTGCCAGCCTCCTCCTTTCTCTGGTACATACTAATTCAGATTTGTCATTGCCTAAATATTATACGTAGTGATGGGCATGAAACAAAGCCCCAGATCAAAACATTCCCATTTGGGGAAGTTCAGATCCTTAACTTTTCTCTGTAATAGGACCACTCTGTTGTTTATATAGAAACAGGGTCTTTGCTTCACCTTAAATTTTTAAGCCTTTTACTGTGGTGCCAGGACAGCAGCCATTTTGTTTTCTAACTATCTCAGGTAATTCTATGGCGCATCTTACTGTAGCATCTGAGCACCTTACAATCTTTAATGTATTTATCCTCGCAACACCATGTGAGGTATGTAAGTGCTATTATCCCCATTTTTCAGCTGGGGAACCGAGGCACAGAGAAAGTGACTTGCCCAAAGTTACACAACAAATGCATGGTGGAGCAGGGAATGGAAGCTAATTCTCACAAGTTCTAAGCCAGTCTCCTAAATACTGGGCCATCCTTCCTATCCCCTTTTCAGAGCTCTCTCACACTAACTTACTCCGCTATCTTATTGAGCTTTTTTCTTTCTTATTGCTGCATTTACCTTAAATTGAAACATGACAATTTTGACTGAAAGTAAATGGTTGCTCTTTGTGTATGGAAAAACAAGTCAAAAATCTTAATGCAAACTCCTTTGAATGTGCAGAAAGTGAGATCCCGCTCCAAACTTTGTTGCTTGGGCCCACGTCCAGTAACAAGTGACTAAACCAAAAAATGTTTGTTTGGCTTCACAAAACTATTTCTTTGTTTATTAGAGTTATTTGCTACTTTTATGATGGTAAGATATAAAGACCCCAATAAGGACTGGGTGATAAGTACTACACTAACATAATAAGTTACATATACAATAATTGGGCTCAGGACAAGGATATCAAAATGAAATTCTATGGCCCATCTAATTCAGGATGTCAGGCTAGATGATCTAATTATCTCTTCTGTCCATAAAAGCGGTGACTCCACAGAATAGAAAGTCCCTGCCCTAAAGCATTAATATGATCTTAAAAAAACTTTATCATTTTCCCCACAAATTTAAAAACGTGGACGAAATTTTCTCTTTTTTTCAAATGGTTCACACCAAAAGCTAGCCATCTAAGTTCCTATTAAGGCACCCAAATACCTAATTTAAAATCTTATATTTGAAAATTTGGCCCTGAAATGTGAGAGAGACTCATGAATTTAGCAATACCATTTTGCTTTGACTGTTCTGATGATCCTATAATATGTATTAATAATAAATATAATGTATCGTCTTTTTTTGTAGTTTGAATTTATGTGGTTCTTACCATGTGTATGTGTGACCCTTCTGTCAGCTGTTAACATCAAAAAGGACCAGATTCGATATATCAAGGGTCTCTCTAGACAAATAACTGGACCGACTTGTGGCCCAACTCAGTTTCTGGGATCACTAACTGCCTTTTCTGGGCAGCCTTAATGAGCAATATTGCTCCATTCACATGCACTGAGTCTGTGTATGAAAGAAGAAAAAACTATATCAGGAAAAAAATGGAACACAGCATCAACTTGGGAAAATCCAGCCTCAGTATAGATATGGAATGATAAATAAAACACTCCTGCATAGTAACGTTGTTAGCTTGGTTCCCCATCCACTAGTGTGAATGTCCAATAGGCAAATGTCCCTTTACTGTATCACTTTCCCCTTCCCAATATGCTGAACTCTACTTGTGTTTTAGTGTCAGTGAGTAGCATAGCACCAGAGTCCTGGAATGCATTCCGGCAGGCACCTCTGCAGTCTCTTGGGAAGCACTGCCTAGTCTTGTCCCAAGGCCCTATCATCTAACCCAGCTGGAGTGGCTGCGTAGAAGAGGCTTATTGGAGTTCATTTAGCTTTGTTGCTATTTTCTAGGGCTGCAGTAAGAAACTACCTTTGCTTTTAAGTGGGTCAGTGCAGAAGCCATGCAACTTCCAGAGCTGCTTCCATAGCAGCTGTTGGCAAAAGTCAGGTGGAAATGCTGCCTGTTTGACAGCAAGTGAATCAGGACTAATTAACGGATCCTCATTTTTTTTGTGATCCACTATCAGAGGGAAGGGCTGGCATCTCACATTCTCACTGCTGCTGCCCACCCCTGGTGAATCACAAGTAATTAGTTGTACCATCTTTCCATCTGCTTAGTGTCTCTGGAATAATAGAAAGGAGCCAGCAGGAGGGAAGTAAAGCTCTGGCTTAATGCTTTAAGGTGACTCTAATGGTTTTCCCTGTGAAGCATATAGTAAAGGAGAGTGTGACACACTCTATATGATTTTATAAAAGTATGCTGATGAGTGTGAATATAATATAACTAAAATATGCTTCATGCAAAAGGTCTCTTGTAAGGTGTCATTACAAAGCTTATAATCTACTGAGTATGGTCATCCTATTTGTATAAATGTATCACTCTTGTATCTGAAACTAGAAATATGAAATATAATTCTGAGGGCCTATTGTAGTTATGCAAAGTGTGGGCCATTAATGGTGGTTTGCAATCTTGATGGCTCCCATCAACCAGGACGATTGACTTTGGATGGCTCTGTTTTCAGGTAGGCCTTCTTGTGAGTCAGGCTGGGAGGAATGAAGGCTTGGGGTCTCACAGGAAATGTGACCATGTCACCTGGTACTGAAATCCGTCTTAAACCTGGTGCTTTTCCATTTAGGGCGGGGTGGAGGAGGACCCAGAGAGGCAAAAGATTCCCACCTTGTGCCAAAGCCATATAAAGGCGTGGAACAGAACAAGGAGGAGAGCCATCATGAGAAATCCTCTAGCTACCACCTGAGCTGGAACAAGGGCTGCACCAGGGGAAAGGATTGTGCCCAGACTAGAAAGGTGTCTGTTCTGTGAAAGAAACTTATTGAAACATCTCTAAGGGTGAGATTTTACCTGTATTCAGTTTTATTACTATCCTAGACTTAGACTTGCATGTTTTATTTTATTTTGCTTGGTAATTCACTTTGTTCTGTTACTAATTAGAACCACTTAAATCCTACTTTCTGTATTTAATAACATCACTTTTTACTTATTAATTAACCCAGAGTATGTATTAATACTTGGGGGGTGGGGGGAAGAAACAGCTGTGCATACCTCTCTATCAGTGTTATAGAGGGTGAACAATTTATGAGTTTACCCTGTATAAGCTTTATAGAGGGTAAAACAGATTTATTCAGGGTTTGGACCCCATTGGGAGTTG
The DNA here is from genome assembly GCF_009764565.3 of Dermochelys coriacea. Taxonomy (NCBI): domain Eukaryota; kingdom Metazoa; phylum Chordata; order Testudines; family Dermochelyidae; genus Dermochelys; species Dermochelys coriacea. The sequence goes on along the minus strand of NC_050069.1, from coordinate 42,144,195 downwards.
AGCATCTGAGTGTCAAGGACAGGAACACTTCTGTAACCTGCTTTCAGTTAAACCAACAGCTGTTAGAGGACATAGTTCAGACCTGTGTCTGGGTTTGCATCAGGTTAGTGGGTCTGGCTCAAACCAGGCAGGGCAGTGAAGTCCTAAGCTGCCAAGGCAGGAAAGCAGGAGCAGAAGTAGTCTTGGCACATCAGATGGCAGCTCCCAGGGGGTTCCTGTGATCCAACCCGTCACAGAGAGTTCAAGCAATATAATACAAAATCCAGCCACCAAACAGACTGGAATTGTCCAAAAGACATGTGCTATGCCCCCAAAGTGTAGAACATCACTTGATTCCACAGTCAGCAGAACATTATGTTTGTGGGAATTCATTTCCTTTGGAGTTCTGTACAGTAAGATTCATAGGCTGAGTTAATCAACAAAGTATCTGATTTTACAATGACTTCATATTCTGAGGGATTAGCGAGTACCTCTGTGACATTCCCCTGGTGTTATCTGGACTGGTGATCTGCTAGGTCACTCCAATCCTCAACTCTGGGAGCCAGCCTTACCCTGCTCTGCTGTGAGAACCCCCACTCCCAAGCTGTTCACACACATCCTCTAGCATGTAAGCTGTTCCCAGCTACATGAGTGAGCACTTTTGGTCAGCCACTGCTTGGACTGTGCAACTGAATGACACTAGCCAATATCTCCGGTCCCAGACAGAACCCTAGGAACCTCCATCTTGCAATGTCCAGTTTGCCTGCTGGACGCAGCAAGCTTATATGAGTTTGTCAATTTAACAAAAATATTGATATGTACCAGGTTTGTTATCCCAAGTGGAGTCTCTGACACGCTTCAAACCAAACGCACTGCTTCAGGTAGAATAAACAAACGAATTTATTAACTAGAAAAGAGAGATTTTCAATGATTATAAGTCAAAGCACAAAAATTCAGATTTGGTCAAATGAAATAAAAGTAAAACGCATTCTAAGCTGATCTTAACACTTTCAGTGCCCTTACAAACATAGATGCTTCTCACCACAGGGTGGCTGGTTACCCTTCAGCCAGGCTCTTGCCTTTGATCAGTGCTTCAGTCGCTTGGTGGTGGTGTCTGTAGATGAGGTGGAAGAGAAAGAGCATGGCAAATGTCTCTCCCTATTATTATGTTCTTTCTTCCCTCTTGGCTTTGCCCCCTACCCTTCAGAGTCAGGTGAGCATTACCTCATTGTAGTCCCAAACTCACCAAGGGAAGGGGGTGACTCACTCAAGAGTCCAACAGATCCTTTGTAGCTGCCTAGGCCAGTGTCCTTTGTTCCTAAAAGGCTGGGCTTGTCCCAGTCCCATACATGCCCTGATAAGGTGTGAACTGCCCCTCTGCTCCTGGAGAGTTTTTCCTGGGTTTGTTTTAAACATGAGGATACATTTTCAGCCTCATAACTATATACATGGAATTACAACCTATAGCATTACTGTAACAACAATGCTCAGTGCATCATGAGCCTTCCGAAGACATGCAACATGACAAACTTTGCATTGGATACCACACAATCATCTTATAAGGATGAACACAGGGGTGCAGGGTGTTCCCTCCAAAGTATAGAGTGTCACAACCTCTGATTTTCCTTTTCCTTATTTTTGGATAGAGCCAGTAACTTTTTCACATCATACCCTTTGGGGGAATTGGTAGTGATCAAGGCAAAAACCAACGATCAATGAACAGGTTGCTCCTTAAAGGATCCTAAACTCTAGGACATATTCAACAGAACCATTAATGAACACACTGAAAATAATTGTACCTTGGAGTGTAAGCACTCCACTTGTTCTCAAATGAGGGAAAAGTCAGAAAGGCCACATGTGAGGGGCTATACAAACCCCACACTGGACAACAAAGGGTTAAGGAGCTACTCTGGGCTCAGGTAGCTTCACTCTGCCACACCTGCCAGGCATACACAGGCTGGAAGAGGAACTTTAAAGGGGAGCAGAGCAGCTCACCTCATGCTTCTTAGAGACACTGTTTCAAGTTGCCTATTGCAGACAATTCTGAATTCATTTCACATGATGAATGATTTCTTTTCAATCATAAGGGCTAGAAAGTTTTTTTTTAATTAAAGTTTATAGTCTGGAGTGCAATTTGTAGCTGGCTAAGCCACTGTGCAACAGAAATCCTGGAACCATTGAGATATGGTCACATACTATTTAGATCCCAAAATGGAATTTCTCAATAATTGGTTTGTTCTAATTTAAGAATTTGTTTTTTGTCTTTCTGATTGTTTTTGCTGGTGGTGAGTTATTTTGTTTTTAAGTGCAAGGTGTCATTATAAAAACCCTAGTTATACTTTGTTGTGTCAGACAATTTATCAGTTAAGTGTGGTTGACTAGCATTATCCATAGTACTGTAAATGTTTCCCCAATTATTAAAAATGCAGTGCCTGTTCTTTCTGGGCACATAATATGCTTGGTGAGGTCTACTCTAATTGTGACAACTGAATGAGCTTTTCCAGCATCTTAGCACCTATCTGTATTGAGTATAATTTTTCTGGTGTAGGATCGCTGTGGTAGGAATTTGACATATGAATCATGGATGACCTGGCTGTATAGACCATTTGTCAGTATTTATTGTCACATCTCCACAGTTAGCTTTACTATAATATCCAAACAAGTGGTTTAAGGGATTCCAAGAGTGGGTGAGCTGAAGCCTCAAATGATCATTTCATAGATTTGTTCCAGAAATGTTCTGTAGAACTGCTGGCTTGGGGATATATAGTTGGTACTTTACAGCTTTCTGTAACTTACAAAAACTGAGTTCACATGGGAAGTCTAAGCTTGCAACTGTGGGGAAACTTTCACTTCAACCTGACTGTTTCTACAGGCCATGTTAATCAATCTCTTGCACTCTATAATAAATGGAATTACGTCTCTCCTAGAGTTTGACCAGACATTATTTTGGCAAAATAAAATGGTTCTCCTTGCCAGGTTATGAGTACATCATGCAGTTGTATTATTCTCCATCTACAGTCCCTCATTCATTAGTGTATGCTGAGTGCTAGCTTTAATTGCTTTCTAGTCCCATTCCTGTATGGCAACAGTGCTTATTAGTCACTGCCTGGTGGTCTGCACCTTTTGTTTTTGTTGCCGCATGAGCCTTTTTGGTTTAGCAAGCCTAAGTTCCCATAAGTTGTCTGTTGGCTTCTTGTAAAGTTGTGTAGATCAGAATAGTACATGGGTTGCATGAGTTGGATGATTAATTTCTTTTTGAGTGATTAATCTTTTCTCTTGTCTCTTCTGGATTCCTTATACTTGCATTACATCCCTCAAAGTGTCTTCAGCCACAAGACCAGAGTGAAGATCCTTACATACTTAATTTGCATATGAATTTACTACAATGTGTCTAGAGCTGGATTTTCAACTAGTCTGTTTGTTGTATTTACTTTTCCTACAATGTTTCATAATTGTTTTTTATAGTCTTGTTCATTTCCCCCACTGATAACCTGATCCTGCCTGAAGAAGAGCCAACCCAATAAAATATATTACCACACCCACCTTGTCTCTCTAGTATCCTGGGACCACCATGGCTACAACAACACTGCATACCTATTGCTGAATGTCTTTCACAGTATTGATCCAGTGTTGTAGATAACTGGCCATTTCACAGACATATAGTTTTTAAAGTTGATCTTAACCAGTTCTATTTCCTCAAACTGTAATTTCCATTAAAATGATAACACTTGGGGGGAGAGTATACAACCTTTTGGGCAGAGATTCATTTTCTTTTTGTCATACTTCACTATCAATCCAGTTTTACAAACTTATGGTAGAATTAGCATCTGTTTAGAATTTTTCCTGGAATAGTAAAGTCTTTCTTTGAACCCATGATAGTTTCCCACAAAGCGTTAGCTAAGTATTATTGATAACCAAATTTTCTATGATTACTACTGAAATTTTGTATACATCTTTCCAAAGTGCTAATCAAGATAAACAGAAACGTTAGAGAAAAACATTGCCACCATCCAAATCAAAATTTCAAACCATACCTCTTATACATTATTCATAGGTATGATGTTGTATCTTAACTGGTAACTGATTGTCAGTGCACCAGGCAACTTTCAATCACTATTTTACTTGTCGTTACAGTATTCCGAGACATGTTTTGAACGTTAATTCATAGAACTGTATGACTGGAAGGGACCTCAGTAGATTATCTAGTCCAGTCCCCTTCTGATTCCTTCTGATGTTTTGTTTCAAAGGGAGGACTTGTCTCTGAGAATTTAATTAAATTTCCTGTTTCTTAACTCATTTTTTTTAATGTTGGTTGGTCCAGGCTTGTGTTATTTTCTACGTTCAACCGAAAATACCCCTTACTTGATCTCCTATTTTCTATAGTCAAGTGTGCAGTCTTAACTCAATGAACACAAGTGTGCAGCTTGGTTTAGTTGTATGTTGGCAGTTCATTCTTTTCACAGCAGAGCTAAGGAACATATTTCTGGAGGCAGCAGCACTCCTTTCAATAGGAGAAGATTCCTTTCTTTTCTACAAAAATAAAAGAAAGAACTAGAAAAAAGCCAAGAAGAAAAGAAGAAAGACAGTTTATTTTCTTGGTGGCAGCCAAGAAATTGTATTTTCCAATAAATCAAAGACTTCCTCTGTTTGCCCACAAAAGTATTTTAAAAACAGATCCCAGAATTGGCTTCCTTTTTTGGTGCACTGAAATTCCTAGATTGCATCTCCACTTTTGAAGGGTGAACTAGCTCTTGTTTACGTGCAAGCCACAGGTGTAGAATGGCAGTGTAGAAATATCTACTATGCCAAATATCTATGCCAAATAATGGCAGTGTAGAAATATCCTTTGAGATGAGAGGTTATTGGACCCCGAGAAATGATGGATGCTTCCCTGGTGAGAGTGAACTTCCAGCAGAGAGGCTGGAGACTAGGAAGAGCAGGGTTGGACTCCAGCTGGAAGGACTGGTGTGGCTGCCCAGGCACAATGACAGGAGAAGGCCGAAGAAGAGCCCAGGTGGGTAGAAGACATCGGAGTGTGGTATATGTTATATTGATGGACTACATGTAGGATTTTAAGGATTAGATGCACTGAGGTGACAAATGAACTAGGTTTGCGGGCTTTTGTTATAGATTACTCGCACTAGGTTTTTGTAATAAACCAGTCCCCAAAATGCAGGTTATTGAGGCAAGAGAGTCTCTTGGAGTCTTTAGGAGTCTGAGAGGGGAAATGGGATGGCATCCTTGGCATTAAAGTGCCCAGTTGCAAGGGGGCACTTGAGGATGAGGGAGAATCATTCACAGCCTCTCTGCAGAGTCTGCCAATCAGTGCAAAAAATGGTGGTGAGTTTATGATGTAGGAGCTACAACTGAGATGCACCAAACACCTCTCACACAGGAGCCACCAAAAACCCATTTGATGGAAAAACCCAACTTTCAGTCTCTGCTAAGGTGGGCTGGAATCAAACTGGTAAGTGGAGGCTGTTAAATATTAGGAAACAATGTCCCTGTTCTTTGTTGAAAAGGTTTGAAATTCAAAATTTTTCAACTGGTTCTCCCAGAGGTGCTGGAACAATTTGTATAGTGGGGTGCTGATAGCCATTGATCCAAATTGTAAACCCTGTATCTGATGGAAACCACATCAAGCCAGGGGTGCAGCAGCACCCCTGCACCCTTAATTCCAGCACCTGTGGGCTTTCCTGATCTACAGATGCAGGGCTGTGTAGCATAATAGCAATGCCATGAAACTCCCAGTCCCTCAAAGAATGCTAATTTAAAACGGTGTCTATGTTCCTCAGCCCTGGAATTTGCTGTGGAATTAACTCCTGTGCTCCGGAATCCAAGCTTTCCTTCTAAATGAATGTGTCTAGCTTTCCTGGTTGTGAAGAAAACCTTAAAAACATGACCTGAGTATAATCTGATGTAGAGGTATTTGCCTGAATCAACAAACAGGCTGAAACAATGGCTCTGAGAGGTGTGACCTGCCACCATAAATCTCCATAGCATGTTAACGATGACAATCCAGAGCACACTGAAAACTGAAAGTGAGGGGACAATGAAAAATAAATTGAATTTAACATTAGAATAAATGGTGCACCCAGTCCTAAATCAATTGGAGTATACATTTTCATATTTAAATTAATAAACATCACCATCTTAAGATTTAACATTTCTCACTCACTTTATATAGAGAAACGCACAGTCAATCTGTGGAACTCATTGCCAGCAGACGTTGTGAAGGCCAAAACTGGTTTCAAAAAGAATTAGATAAGTTCATGGAAGATAGGACCATCAATAGCTATTAACTAAGATGGTCAGGGATGCAACCCCATGTTCTGGGTGTCCCTTAGCCTCCGGCTGCCAGAAGCTGGGACTGGATCACAGGGGATGGGTAACTCGGTAATTGCCCTGTTTTGTTAATTCCCTTGGAAGCATCTGGCACTGGCCACTATTGTAAGACAGGATCGTGGGCTAAATGGACCATTGGTCTGACCCAGTATGGCCAGTCTTGTATAAAACGTGTGTATATGTGTATGTAAGCAGGGTCTGATTGAGCTCTCCCCTGACACCTAGAAACACACTGGTGGGGAAAGACGCCAGGAGCACACCATGTTTGCATGGACATGCCTATGCTGCCTAGGTGAACAGCAGATGGAGCTGCTTCACCAAAAGAATCAATTTTGGCTGGTTTTGGGTCGCAACTTACTCTAGTAATCGAATGCAGGGGCAATGAAATGTTGTGATCCTTATTGTAGGAGTAAAGGGCAGCAGAATTGTACTTATCCTGTTCTTCTTGAAGGGCCCGAGGTTGACCCTAAGATGAACCTTACTTGCAAAGCAGGAGGTAAAGAGCCAAATCCCAGCGATGATGAGAGGGAGGAGTAGTGTTATTAGCTGGAGATGTGGACCCTGCCTAAAGATTCCTACACACCATTTGACATGTCCCTCTCCAGCATTTAAAGGCAAAGCTGATTAGACTCAATTGACAGTCCTTGTTTCTGGATGATGATTCCTGGAGCTGACATCACTACTGAGCAGGTCTAGGGGCTAAGCCTTAGACCTTGTGTGCGGATAGTGGTGCAGCAGAAATCAACACAGAAACTGCACTGACTGTGAGGATCCCCACTACCTGCTGAAATCACTGAGAGCTGAAGTCACTAAGCGCTGGGTTTAGTGGTGGGACCTCAGAATGTGATGTTGCAGAGAGCAGTCGCAGAGAGGTGGTGGTCAGCAACCACAGAGAGACAGTGGCCACAGAGAGACAGTGGCAGCTGTGAAGTTGCAGAGGCATTGCTCCAGGAGTGGGAGGTAGATTCCCATGAACACACTGCTGAACTCTGGGTCCTTGCTAACCAAGAATTGCCACCTGTGAGTGGGGTGCAGCAGAAGGAGAGAGGAGTGGTGTGTTAAGGAACATTCATTTGTCGGACTTTCACGCTGGCAGGTGAGAAACAGAGACAAAGGACACTGCTCAGTGGACTGGGGGTGTGAGTGCCTGGGGTCTCATGCTTTTAAATTATGGTTGTGGTGTTTTCTCAAGTAATGTTGAGTTCCCTTTCCTGCCCCCCCTTTTAATAAAAGTTTGATTTAGCTACACACAGACTTAGTGCTTGCAAGTGAGGAAGTATTGCCTCTTAGAGGTGCCTGGGATGGTGTTAGATTTTCCCAGATTACTGGACTGGGGCTCGAGCTGGTTCTATTTTGTGTTGTTAAGAGAAACTCCTAAAAGCTGAACCCTGCCCATGTTGCTGCCAACTCAACCTGGCAGAGGGGTTACACACACACACACACACACACACACACACACATTGCTGCTGACTCCACCTGGCAGAAGGGTTACACACACACACGGCCTGGTGTACTTTGCAGCAAGCTGGATCTAAATTCTGCATCAGATTGAGAGACATTTAAAAATCTGCTCTAGGAGATTGGCAAACTCCTGAGCAAGGAACAGCATCCAATCCATCTAGCTGAAGGAGTACACGGTTCAGGGCCTTTGAGGATGACAGAAGATGGAGTGATGGTAAGGGGCAAATGAGGGCACTTGGCTCGCCTCTCCATTAAAAGAGCAGTGCTGTTACTGTACAAAACATTGCTTAGACTGAAATAGTGAGTCAACAAAGAAAATAATAGAACGCCACTAGCTTCAGCCCCCAACTAAAACCTCTCCAACGCATCAAGGATCTACAACTTATCCTGAAGGACGACCCATCACTTTCACAGATCTTGGGAGACAGGCCAGTCCTTGCTTACAGACAGCCCCCCAACCTGAAGCAAATACTCACCAGCAACCATACACCACACAACAGAACCACTAACCCAGGAACCTATTCTTGCAACAAAGCCCGTTGCCAACTCTGTCCACATATCTATTCAGGGGACACCATCATAGGGCCTAATCACATCAGCCACACTATCAGAGGCTCGTTCACCTGCACATCTACCAATGTGATATATGCCATCATGTGCCAGCAATGCCCCTCTGCATTGTACATTGGTCAAACTGGACAGTCTCTACATAAAAGAATAAATGGACACAAATCAGACGTCAAGAATTATAACATTCAAAAACCAGTTGGAGAACACTTCAATCTCTTTGGTCACTCGATTACAGACCTAAAAGTTCCAATTCTTCAACAAAAAAACTTCAAAAACAGACTCCAACGAGAGACTGCTGAATTGGAATTAATTTGCAAACTGAATACAATTAACTTAGGCTTGAATAGAGACTGGGAGTGGATGGGTCATTACACAAAAAATAAAACTATTTCCCCATGTTTATTCCCCCTCCCACTGTTCCTCAGACGTTCTTGTCAACTGCTGGAAATGGCCCACCTTGATTATCACTACAAAAGGTTCCCCCCCACCCGCTCTCCTGCTGGTAATAGCTCACCTTAAGTGATCACTCTCTTGTTACAGTGTGTATGGTAACACCCATTGTTTCATGTTCTCTATGTATATAAATCTCCCCTCTGTATTTTCCACTGAATGCATCCAAAGAAGTGAGCTGTAGCTCACGAAAGCTTATGCTCAAATAAATTTGTTAGTCTCTAAGGTGCCACAAGTACTCCTTTTCTTTTTGCAAATACAGACTAACACAGCTGCTACTCTGAAACCTTTTCCTATAGGGTAATATTTCTTTAGAGATGGCAGTGCAAGCAGAATTAATCCTGATTTAAGAGCATTTGATACAAGGGAATGCATTTATTTTCATCAGCAAAAATCAGAGGGAATATGTCAAGATGATCTAAGAAAAATATTCCAATTGTAAAGAGCTTTGATAAGTGGAATGAGAAGCTCTTTGATTTGATGAGAGGACCATAAAAAACAAGAGACTCAGTCTAAAAAGTAGAACATTTAGAATGAAGGGGAAATTCAGCCAGAACTATTTCAATGAAAGTGCAATAAGTATATGGAATAAATTATTGCTAAGTAAAGCTATTGAAGCAAATAGTAGAAATGAATTTCAGAGACAGCTAGCCATTCATATGTAGAGAACAGAGAGTTCACTTTTTTTGTCCTTACAGACTTGGAAAGTTGAGAGAATATTAGTAAAGTACAATGAGGATGATATTTGTGAATCATGTGCCTGAAAGATAGACAGGCCCAGATTTCAGTGCTTGTGGTATAAACTACATTCACAAAATGAATGTGCATGTCTGTCCACACAGCAAATCTACATTTACTGGTTTGCAAAAAAAAAAAAAAAAAAAATCTGAACCGAGGTCAATAGAAAGTGTGTTTCAAAGGAAGCAGGTTAATGCCCAAAACGCAACAGGACTTTCTTTATGAAAATTCAACAGCTTTTGAAACCCCCAAACGCTAGAATATCTAGAAATGAATAATTCAGGGACTGAGCCTGTTCCCCACTTCCATATAATCCTCAATTACTTGCGGTCACCCACCTGGTTTACACCAGCCACCCAAATTTCACACAGCCTCCTCTAATTTGCAAAAATTAAACACCGAGGACAAGATAACACATTATGAGCAGACTATTGGAAATGGATCCTTTAAGAATAAAAGTCTCATAATTTTCTATTTTGATTGTGGCATGTGCTCTTTGCAAACGTTTGGGTGCAAAGTGAAGTTTGGAGGTGCTGTGTGCCTCAGGAGGGGTTAGCAGGAGTGATGAAAGAGCTAGGTGATAAATGACAAGAAAGGGGACTGGAATCCAGGATAGAAATGAACAGCCCCACGAAAGCCCTTCAAACGAGCACATAAAATATGGTGATCATCCATAATTATGAATGATCTCATTCAAACACCAGTAACCCTCAACCCATCTCTTCACAAAAAGCTCTGGCCCTTGAAGCTTTGGGCTCAGATGGTTAAATCTGTGTGCTAACAGACCAAGGCACAAAGCCAGGTTCAGAGTCAAGAGATTCTCATAGAAAATTTCCTGCCACCTGTGCCCTCCGATTTACATCCAAAGGGACACTCACTTTAGTACCTCTGCTGATGACAACTGTGATAGTATCTCATGTGGGGAGAAAGCAGCAGTGTCTCCGGCTGCCAGTTCCCAAACCATTTACCACTTTGTAAGTCATAAACAACACTTTAACTCCACCAAGAAACGAAAAGGACCATTGTTATCATAGTCAAGGAGAAAGGAGTCTGACCTCGTGGACAAAAATAAATAAAATCTAAAGCAAGTCCCTCCTCTGAGTCTCTTTTCTAGGTATGTTTTTTAGGGTCTAATGCTTAAAGTCCATTAAAGTTAATGGAAACTTTGCCATTTAATTCAGTGGGAGCAAGATAAGGGCTTTAAACAGGAAAAAAAATGTATTGCTATAAAGTCAGTTGGACTTGTGGTCCTAAGTCCCATAAGCACTTTTGAAACCACCCCCCACCCCATGCCATCATAAACTCTTTGGGGCAGGAATTATCCTGTGCAGTACAAAGCACATCAAGGGTCCCTGTGATGGGGTACCCACCCCATCCAGCATTGGAAGAGGTGAAGACGGTCAGGATAGCCTATTAACTCCACAAGTAGGGTTGCCAGTTTTGGTTGGATGTATTCCTGGAGATTTCATCACATGATATAATCTTTAATTAAAGATTAATCTTTAATTCCTAGAAACTCCAGGACAATCCTGGAGGGTTGGTAACCCTAACTGGCTGCCCCTGGAGGGAGAGCCAGGGAGCAGGGAACTAATTGGAAGCAGGTTTGGCTGTGCAGGAACAGAGGGGCCTGTATAAAGCCCAGGAGTTATGAGCAGTGAAAGGGGCTGCTGGGAAAGGCTGCAGGCTGGCAGGCAGCCAGCCAGCAGTCACTCCTTGGGCAGAGGGAGGAGGGTTTTGGAGCTGGTACACCAGAAGAAAAAGGGGACCAGGTGTGATAGGATACAGTCCAGAGAATGAGCAGTGACGGCTGAAAGAGAAAGACCCAGAACTGCTTAACTGAGGGCCCCTGGACTGGAACCTGGAGTAGAGGCTGGGCCTATGTTTCCCTACCAGCCACTGAGGGAGTGGCACCATGGGGCAGTGAGAGGGAAGACTGTCTAGGACTGCTAGGGAGAAGGGACTTTGCTACCCCAAAAGGGGGGAACACTGAGTGACCTGGCCAGAAGGCTGAGTCATGAAGAGGACGCTATGGTTCCTGGAGTGAGAGAGGGGCTCCAGATCTGAGACAGTGACAGCGTGCAACTGCAGAAAAGGGGGCATTGACCTCAAAAGCTAATCCCCAGAGTGACCAGGAGGAGGTGCCAGACCAGTGGTGAAAGGTGATTCCTGTGATTGTCCTTAATGAATAACTTAATAATTTGGTAATAACTATAACACTGCGTACAGAAAGATGTTTCACAGGATTCCACTGAAGAGGACGCCTATCCAAGAAGCAGTTCTGGATTGTGACTCACTAATTGCAAGCATGTAGGTAAGATTTTAAATGCATCCAGAACCAGGAAGACTAGTTATGAAGAACAAAATATCTTTGTTTTTTGTTTTTTTCCTGAACTCGGGCACATCTTCCAGGCAAAAAGGAAAGCTTCTATTAACAAAAAGAAAAGGAGTACTTGTGGCACCTTAGAGACTAACAAAAATTTATATGAGCATAAGCTTTTGTGAGCTACAGCTCACTTCATCGGATGCCTAAATGGCTTGTCTAGTTTTTGTAAAGTTCAGCCACGAGGAAGTTTGTGTGGAAGGTTGGTTCTTTATGAGAGTATCCAGTTTTGAGAGCTCATTCTTAATCTTTCCCTGTTTGCTGTACAGGATGTTGATCAGGTGGTTCCGCAGTTTCTTTGAGAGTGTGTGGCACAAGCTGTCAGCATAATCTGTGTGGTATGTAGATTGTAATGGATTTTTTACCTTCAGTCCCTTTGGTATGATGTCCATCTGTTTGCATTTGGAGAGGAAGATGATGTCTGTCTGTATCTGTACAAGTTTTTTCATGAAGTTGACAGATTTCCACTCTATACGGCTAAATTCAGTGCCTTGCATAATGACAGGTTTCAGAGTAGCAGCTGTGTTAGTCTGTATTTGCAAAAAGAAAAGGAGTACTTGTGGCACCTTAGCGAATAACAAATTTATTTGAGCATAAGCTTTCGTGAGCTACAGCATCCGATGAAGTGAGCTGTAGCTTACGAAAGCTTATGCTCAAATAAATTTGTTAGTCTCTAAGATGCCACAAGTACTCCTTTTCTTTTTGCGAATACAGACTAACACTGCTGCTACTCTGAAACCTTCTATTAACAGTAATTCTTAGACCAAGAGAGTAATATCTTAGGTTTTTATTCTGCCATTCATCACTGAGTAGTATCTATTGCCACAACCATCCTGTAATTTGTCAGTCTTCCATTTATGAATAAATCCTATTTCTTTGGGATAAAGACCCTGTGGTAAAGTTTCTAGATACAATCAAGACTAGATACGTCTGCTGAAGAGTCTGGTCTATAACTAATTTTTGTGTTTCTCCAAGTTTTATGAACTCTCATAAATCAATCGTAATAAGTTCTTTTGTTAGCGATTTCCCCCTCCAAGCAATGTTATATAACGTTTATGTAATAGTTTGTGAAAGACTCTGGACTTGTATCGACATTTTTGCTTCTGGGTTTATTCTCCGGAAATTATTTTTAAGGAAAACATCAAGAGGCGATGCCCTAAAATTACCGCTGAGCAGCTGTGGTTTGGTTTGCAAGTGCACTTCTCACTAACCTTCTTCTCCGCTCAGGTTCTGTCATCGAGGACAATGTATTGTAAGTGGCAAGAATTCTGCTCTTCAGACCTTTCCTGCTCACAGGAAGGGAACAGAAAAGCAAAGAAGAGGGACTTTGGATCTGGAAGACAGTTTAAAAAATAACCAAAAACCCAACATTTTTAAAAAAAAATCTCCTCTTTGTCTGCAGGAGAACATCATCTGCCATTCTGCCTTTCCCTGGGGCCCTCATCGCAACAGTATCGGAGCACACTGTTGTTATTATTATACAAGCAGTTTCTCCAAATTTAAAAAAAACAATGTCCAGACCACCAGACCCAAAATTTAACTTACCTTAAAAAGGGAGTAACTGCACTGGAAAATTTAACCAAGTCCAGACAGACATGCTGAATGCCTATAGGAACCTCATAAATAGGGCCCTACCAAATTCACAGTCCATTTTGGTCAAGTTCATGGTCATAGGATTTTAAAAATCATCAATTTCATGATTTCAGTTATTTAAATCTGAAATTTCATGGTGTTGTAATTGTAGGGGTCCTGACCCAAAAAGGAGCTGTGGGAGGCTCACAAGGTTATTGTAGGGGTGGGTTACGCTATTGCTACCCTTACTTCTGTGCTGCTGCTGGCGGCGGCGCTGCCTTCAGAGCTGGGCAGCTGGAGAGCAGTAGCTGCTGCTGGCGGCGGCGCTGCCTTCAGAGCTGGGCAGCTGGAGAGCAGTAGCTGCTGCTGGCGGCAGTGCTGCCTTCAGAGCTGGGCAGCTGGAGAGCAGTAGCTGCTGGCCAGGAGCCTAGCTCTGAAGGCAGAGCCACTGCCAGCAACAGCGCAGAAGTAAGGATGGCCTGGTATGCTGTTGCCACCTTTATTTCTGTGCTGCTGCCTGCAGAGCTGGGCACCTCAGTCAGCAGCCACCGCTCTCCAGCTGTCCAGCACTGAAGGCATCAGTGCAGAAGAGGGGTGGCATGGTATGGTATTGCTACCCTTACTTCTGCGCTGCTGCTGGCAGGGTGCTGCCTTCAGAGCTGGGCACCCAGCCAACAGCTGCTGCTCTGCAGCCGCCCAGCTCTGAAGGCAGCACAGACGTAAGGGTGGCAATACCGCAATCCCTCTAACATAATCTTGCGACCCCCCCCCGCCCCGCAACTCCCTTTTGGGTCAGGACCCCCAGTTTGAGAAATGTTGGTCTCCTCTGTGAAATCTGTGTTGTATGGAGTAAATGCACACGAAAGATCAGATTTCACGGGGGGCAGATCAGATTTCATGGTCCATGACGTGTTTTTCATCACCGTGACTTTGGTAGGGCCCTACTCATAAATACCTAAACTAGAGAGACTAGATTAGATTAATCAGCAGTAGGGGGCAGGCAGCACATAACTCCTTTATAAAATATTTTTTTAAATGTAGCTCTAGGTCCCACAACCTTCTTGGGCCACTCCAAGTTTATATTCTAATTGCCTCTCACAGCTTGACTAACAGAGGCCATTCAGTCCATTTAGCTTCATGTAGTTCTTCATTCCTTTGCAGATCACCTCTAAGAATAATATTTATGTAACCCTTCTGCCAGGTGGAGCTGGAAGGAACCAGGGCCAGGTTCAATATCTAGGGGTTCGTTTTCAACAATACAACACAGAACCAGCTTGAGCCTCCACCCAGTAACCTGGGAAAATTACACACCACCCCTGGATACCTCTCACAGGCAATACTTCCCCATTCACAAGCACAGAGTCCGAATGTAAAAAAGACACTTTTAATGAAAGGAAAGAAGTCATCCAAGATTAATTAGGAAAAATGCCACAAGCAGGATTCATAATCATAAAACTGTGAGCAGGACACCCACCCCAGAGTCTTCTGCCTCATGTTCTTGAGTTCTACAACCAAAAGTTCCTTTACCATTGTTCCCCTCTGCTCTCTCACCATACCCCACTCACAGTGGTTCTTCTTGGTCAGTGAGGACCCAGGGTTCAGAAGTGCATCTGTGTGAGTTCAACTCCCACCCTAGGAAGAAGACACCTGGCTTGCTCCACCATCTGAGTACTTGCTCTAGCTGGCCACCCTGCCAGCCGCTTCTCCTGGCTGCCCTGCCAGCCACTGTTCCCTGTTGCTTCCGGCCAGCCAACTGTTTGCCACTTTTGCCGGCAGCTCCCGCTGGCCGCCCATTAGTCACCTCCTGCTGCCACTTGCCCATCTGTGAGACCTCCATAAATCAGTCTCTTCATGATTTTTAACTCTCAGCAGGCTGGGCAGAAACACTGCCTCACCACCAGTGATTTCAGCTCTCATTCAGTACGTAACATAACAAAATGACTCCTAATGAAGCCTATTTAGCTCTATCTTTGAACAGTGGGGAGAAATAGACTGAACCAGACCGGGGACCCTTAGGGAGAGTCCACACCTCCTGGGTGGGACACCTGTCCCCACCCCTTTTCTTTTACAGGGGTCTGGCATTCAAGCCCCTGGCTTAACAAGGTCCTTTCAGCTGAGGACCCTGACCCCTCTCGTTTGGGACAGGGTAAGCACAATTCTGCTCACCTTTATTCATAAAATAAAGACAACAACATTGATAACAGCATTTCACTACCCCTGCATTCAGTATAAAGTGATTTGTAACCCAACACCAGCCAAAGTTGATCACTTTAAGCAACCCCACTCTATCTGCTGGGTATCTAAGTAGATTACATGTGTTCGTGTAACTACAGTTTGCTCCTGAAGTCTCTCCCACTCTGAGTTAGCTGTCAGGGGAGAGTTCATTCAGACCCTGCTTACATTTATTTGTATTACTCCATCTCCTCCATTTAAGGCTATATTTTTTTTTCTCAGGTTTATGGCAGCTTTAATTTTGCAGAAGCAGTGTTGTGGCTACATTAACTGTGAAGATGCAAACATGTATTTGTTACCTGTTGTTAAGGACATCTGTGCCTTTGTGGTTTTTCTTTTCCTTCCAAAAAATGTGGTATTAAAAACCACTGGCCTTTGGAAGGCAAGTTTACCCCTTTTGTACCTGTAGTCTAATAAAATATTTATGGCAATTGTTTCCCTTGGAGATAGGTATATTGACACTTTTGTTTCTATTTTGTATACATTTAAAATAAGCATATATTAAAGACAAAATAAGAAACAGTAGTCGCTGAAGAATATACTCTTGCAAATTATACAGCAATAGAAAAGGCCTGATCCTGCCACATGCTAATCCTTCTCAGCTCCCACTGAAGTCAATATGGTCATAGGCTTGTACTCAATATAAGCATAAAACCAAAAAAAAATCTCCTCATATACCCAAAGCCTTTTCCCTCTTATCTATATTTCTGTGCCTGCATTTCCTTATAGAAGTACAATCAGGAGTTGTTTATATGAAAGGCATGGTCTCAGCAGAAAACTGAGAGACAAAGTCTCCTGTGATCTAATCTTGGCTCTGAGACCAACTCAGAAGAAAGTCATTTAGCCACACAGGTATGTTGTGATGATTAATTAGTTTATTTTTATGGCCTTCTTTGAAGATGAACAGTACTACCAAGGTGGTAAGTATTACATGTTACGGGACCTGAGAAATGTCAATGTTTGTGTATATAATAACTTTTTATTGAGGATTTTCCTACGTAAAAGAAGCAGTAAACTTCCTTGAAATCAATAACGAGCAGATAAGACATGCCTTATTCAACCAGTAGATTTTTAATTTAAATCATTTTTTTCCTTTTGAAATAAATTCATCTTTTACAACATAAGATGGGGATGCTACTTTCTTTTTTTTAAAATGGCTCTGGTTGTGTTGCTACTGAGCAAATTATAGAATTGCCTCTCTACCAGGGAGTTGTGCAATAGGTGCTTTTTTACAAGTGTGACATAATCCATGGAAAACCCATGCAAGTAAATGTGAATCATTTATCCACTAGAGCTTCTGGTGCTTATTGCCTGCAAAAATAAAAGTGAGTTTCTAAGTGAGTGGGTAGAAAAGCAGACTGTACGGAGGGACATACCGTACAATTTGCCCAGTGGGCTCTTAAAAATACTATCTATTAGTGTGATACTAGAATTTCCTCTTTTGAAATAGCTTTCTGAAGAAAGAAAAAGAATTATGCAGAACCATATGTGCTTCAAATTTGTGATTTCCCAGAAGCTGGGTGCTGTTTATGTGGTGATAAAAAGAAAGGGATTGACATTAAAGGACTGTTTAGTTAGGGGCATCCTAACTTAGCAGTGAGCCCGGATAAAGAGCTGTATTGATTAACTGGCTTAGCGGGTATCACACTGACATGAGATCGTGACTCCTTCACAGCACAAGAGATCCCTGCCTTTGTGGAGCTGTTAAATTCTAACCTGTTGCTAGTGCTTCTGTGCTGTTATTGAATTTATATTAGTGCTGATACACACTGTATGATGCCTATGTGTTGTGAGTGCCCAATGGACGTGGGCTCAGAGCAGCCAACTCAATCAATTTCAGGCATGTTTTTCTCTTAATTTGGGGTGAAATTGGACAGTACAAATTCTGCAGTCTCCACTTAATCACATTGAAGTCAGTGGGAATTGTGATCATGTAAGGACAGCAGAATTTGACCTGCTGTGTCTAAGAAGGTCTGATGTATAGGTATAGGTAATATCTTGAAAGCCATGAGAGAAGAAATCACTGCGTTGGAGACCACATAGTGACACTCAAAACAGCAAAAGAGTACAAAAAATAAACCAAGGGTTCTAGCCTGAAGGCTGTGAACACTGAAACCGTGCCGTGGTGGTCAGCTTGCAACAGATGATTTCCTTAGCTATGTCATATGGCTGTAGCAACATGGGGGCGAGGGGGGAAGGATTTTTATGTCCCAGAATAAAATGCTTTGAAGAGTAGGTGAGGGTTATTCCTCACACAGGTGCAAGTTGGGCCACCCAGAAATCCTGCAACCTGAGCCTGCAAAGCAGCAGCTTCCAGAAAACATTTATTCCTGGAACAAGAAGCCGCTGTTAGGAAAAGTTAAACATGATTAAAGTTACAAAAAGGCCAGAAATGCGAAGACTTGGAACCTTGTTTTACTTTTTTCTTTTTTTGGGGGCATGAATGTGTCTGTTCCTCAGTGACCCAGATGCTGTAAACAAACCCTGAATGAAAAACATTTACCAAGGGCATTACTCTTCCCTTTTGTCTGTGTAAAACTAGTTACTTCGTACTTAAAAAAGATATGACAAACACCCCTCTTCCACCTCTCTCCAGATGAACCCCTGACTTTAGTAAATACCCAGCAGTCCAGACTTCTGAAGTGCTGATATCTGAATCTAAAGCAAGTCTGTGTCAGCAGGCATGGTGGAAACAAATGTGGCACCTCCTGTCTATAGTTTTATACTAGTTCACCCAGTGCTTAATCTGTGCTGGGGCTCAAGCAATTCTTTTACTTTCATTACTGATGCAGCAAGCCCAGAGGTGTTCGGGCTATAAACTGCCAAGCCTAGAGGTGCTGCGGCTCAGCCTTGGCAAGCCCTGGCACAAACTAAGCACAAAATTCACCATAGTATCTTATCCCTCCCACCAACAAGGGGGAAAACACCCTTCCACAAAGATATTTTTTTCTTCCATCCATACTAGCATGAAACAGAATTTGTTAACTTCAATTCAAGCAACCACACTCACTTGATCTGTATATGACTAGATAGATTTTTCTCCCATCTCCACTCACAAAGTATCCACAAGGTCACATAGCACTTTGCAGTGAAATGCTCTGGAGCAGGTATTTTGCCTTCATGGATGTGTTTGTACAGCACCTAGCACAATGAGACTTGAGCCTAACTGGGCATTACTGCAATGTCACTATTATTATTCTTGCTTTATTTCTTAATGTTAAGGAGATTATCTGAAACTACCCATTACACAAATGGAAATGTTGTAGGAAACTCATATGGTGTGCAGAGGAATCATGGAATAATCCTGCAG
This sequence comes from Dermochelys coriacea, assembly GCF_009764565.3. NCBI lineage: Eukaryota > Metazoa > Chordata > Testudines > Dermochelyidae > Dermochelys > Dermochelys coriacea. The sequence goes on along the minus strand of NC_050069.1, from coordinate 42,125,158 downwards.
CTGGCACCAGATAAATATTAATTACCTGGTCTAGTTTTAGAGAGAACCGAAGCATGGGGAACATTTAATTATCTGCACTATCTATAGCATGTGTGAAATATTTCTGTGTTTCTTATTACATCTGTAGCAGGACTTCATTTTTTCCACATAAAGATTTTGATTACATAAAATTTTCAATTACAGCTTTACTTTCTATTTTTTAAATAAGTTTGCCATGCAAATCATTAACTTGCTTTTAATTTCTCCGCCAGCCCTCTCAAACTTTTAATTAGACATTCCCAGTTCTCTTTTCATTAACACTGTCTGTGGGGAGGCCAAGCATCAGCCTTATTAGTCGTACTGTCTGCTGCTTCATTTAAAGAAAAAAGTCTTTGGATACAAGGCCAAGGTAGGGTTGCCAGGCGTTCAGTTTCCGATGGGAATGCCTGGTCAAAAAGGGACCCTGTCAGCTCCAGTCAGCACCGCTGACTGGGCCATTAAAAGTCCGCTCGGCAGTGCAGTGGGGGCCTGGGACAAAGGCAGGCTCCCTGCCTGCCCTAGCTCTGTGCGGCTCCCAGAAATGGCCACAGGTCCTTGCGGCCCCTAGACAGATGGGCAGCCAGGGAGGCTATGCACGCTGCCCCTACCCCCAGTGCCAGTTCATCAGTTTCCATTGGCTAGGAACTGCAACCAAAGGGAGCTGCGGGGGCAGCGCCTGCAAGCATGAGGGCAGCATGCAGAGCATCCCTGGCTGCCCATGCACATGGGGCTGCACTGCAGGGACCTGGGGAGCCACCCAGAGCCTGCACCCCACACCTCCTTCCACACCCTAATCCTCTGCTCCAGCCCGGAATCCCCTCCAGCACCCAAACTCCCTCCCAGAGCCACACCTCCCCCAAACCCCTCATCCCTAGCCCCACCTCAGAGCCCATACCCCCAGCTGGAGCCCTCAGCCCCCCTGCTCCCCCACTCCCTGCCCCAACCTGGAGCCCCCTCCTGCAGCCCAAACCCCTCATCCCCGGCACCACCCCAGAGCCTGCATCCCCAGCCTGAGTCCTCTTCCACACCCCAAACCCCTCATCCCTGGCCCCACTCCAAAGACTTCACCCCCAGCCGGAGTCCCTCACCCCCCTCCCATACCCCAACCCCCCTACCCAAGCCTGGTTAAAGTGAGTGAGGGTGGGGGAGAGTGAGTGACGGAGGGAAGGGGATGGAGCGAGTGGGGGTGGGGGCCTTGTAGAAGGGGTGGGGCAGGGGCAGGGCCTCAGGGAAGGGGCGGGGGCAGGGCTGGAGTGTTTGGTTTTGTGGGATTAGAAAGTTGGTAACCCAAGGCCAAGGCCCTCCTTCCCCCAGCCCTTCCTTGAGTACCCAACCTACAGCCAGCTAGGGTACAGCCAGCTTGGGGTATAGCTTGCAAAGGTCAGCTCTGTAAGACTGATCTTGGCAGCCAGCAGTTGTAAGTGGTGTTATAGTAAGGCTTATATTATAATGGCTCCAATGTTGGAGGAAACCATATTGCCACAGATGCTGCCCAGAGGTGGATCTGTATGAACTATTTTGCTGCTGTTTTTGTTGCGGGATTCCCAAAGTCCTCTGTGTGGTCTCCCTCTCTCCTTGCTGCACCTTGCCTCAGTCATTGCCCCACATACCTCTTATATGTCCCTCTTTTTGAGGGATGTCACTAATTCTAGTCCCAAAATTTTTTATAATCCACACAGTTATGGTGGATAGATCCTGGTACAGTCTCTTCCCTAGCTCAGAGCCCAGTTAAAGTCAGTGGAGCTCAGTATCGGTAAAGGCTTCAGCAGCCCTCAGTGTCTCCCTCTTTTTTATTGCTGAAAATCATTTACAGCAACACTAAGCAATCGTGAGTGAGAGTTATAGGAAGAGTCACACTAAAGGAATGACTCCACATCACTCTTTCCTACAGTGTCCTGTATTTTTGGTCTTTGTCACACACTGCATCTCACTGTGATGAGGGGCACCAATCCTACACTAGGGATTCGTGAGAGCCTGTGGGCTCAATCAGACCCATCCTGCTACACATGCAGAAAGCATCAAGCCTGGAGCAAGGAGTTAAAAGAGCTCAACCTGACTCAGGTTGGGCCTAACCAGGAAGAAAAGTAGATTGCTAGCGCTTGGTCCGTGAGAGAAACCTAGCCGGAGCCAAGGAACTGGGTGTGGCTGCTGGCAGACAAAGTCTCCCTGAAGGAAGTAGGTCTGAAACTGGGAATGCAAGGCAGTGGTGAGAGAAAGGAGCCTGCTCAGTGTTCTCCATGCTGGCAGAGAGGCCTGCAGGAAGACTCCTGCTGAGTTGGTCAGAGACCTGCTAGGGGAGGAGAAAAGTCTTCTGCAGCAGAACCAGACGGGTGGCTGAAAGCACTAAGAAGCTCTGCAGTGAGCCCATGGAAGAGGTCTAGAAAGAGTGATGCTGATACACAGTGAGTCCAAGAAGAGGCTGTGGAAAAGGGCTAAGGTAGGTGGTGGTAGGAGTGGCCCAGGGAGACTGCAGGGGGTTGGCATAGCCAGACCTTGACTGCTTATTTAAGTGTCCCTGGACCAGAAACGAGAGGAGAGGAAGGGCCTGGGTTTCCCTATTAGCCCACTGAGGAAGGTGAGGGTGGAAATGTTTGTATACAAGGGTATGAGACAATTGAAACCACCTGATACCAGAGATAAGGAGTAGTGAGTCCAGAGTCAGAGTGAAGGCCCAATGTTAGGTCAATGGACTATTGTTGGACTGTTGGTTTACCCTTGAAGGGGTAGGACTATATGTGACATGGCCGGAGACCTGAGTTGGAAGAAGAAACAGACCACTACAGGGCCATAGTGGCTCTCAACAGGGGGCGCAAAGAGAGGAGAACCTGCTACACCATATCCAGCCCCCAGGCGGTACCACAGCCAGAGAATCACACTCATATGCTCACATTTGAACTTGGTCAGGTTGAGAGGAATGTACTCCCAAACTGTTCCTACTATATTAGTCTTCCACTAACCTGAGACAAAGAGTTCTCAGGCTGTTTCTGGACCTCCTGTGTGCCAGGACTCCGCCGCATTCCTGGTAAGCAACTGGGATGATCAAAAATGGGATGTATATAGTTATATTACTGCACTTGTGATTGTCGTTGTCAGAGAAGGAAGGAAATTATCAGGCTATTTTTTTTCCAGATCAGCAGTGAGAGAGAGAAAGAGAGAGAGAGAGAGAGAGAGAGAGAGACCACTTAACCCTCTGGCAGAGACATGGTCTTTCCCAAATAGCCAACCCAGATGAAGACATTTTCAGGAACACAGGGTATGTATAAAGGTTGGAGTTGAAAGGTGTCATTTCCTGCTTCAGTAGACATACATGTTCTTGTTGTGATTGAGCTAGCGCACTAAAAAGAGCAGTGTAAGCAGTGCCCTGAGTACAAGCCCGTACAAGTACTGAAACGCTAGGTATGTACTCGGCCGGCTAGCTGCCTCCCTCGCCCATGCCCAGAGTGCCATGGCTACACTTTTAGTTTTGGTTTGCTAACTTGATCAGAGCAAGCACAGATATGTCTACTTGAGCTGAAAATTACACCTTCCAACTCCAGAGCAGACATACCCTTACTGACCTACAGGAGCAGGTGACCAAGGGGCACAGGAACACATTCTTTATGCACCCAAATGTAATAGGGGCTCAGTCAGGCCTGTGAAATGGGTAATTATGTTTTTTAATACAGTGAAGTCCTGTGTTTTGGATCCACAGTTCTAATACACAATTAATTCCAAAACAGCACCAGGCAGACTTTTGCTGTAGTGAGACAGCATATTAGTCTGTAACTGATGGGAGGTGGGGCAGAATCAAGAGAATGGTATTGCACGCAAAGGGAGTCCCAAGTTCCACCTACCTTTGGACAATGTGTGTGATATTGATTGTTGCCTCGATCTGGATGGAGCTAAATGAGGCATAACTTAGATCTATCAGCAATTCTCCTTAGACTGCATTGGGTTCTGCAAACCACCCATACACACACAACTTACAGTATAGCTTAGTAGTAAATCTTTCTGTTAAGTGCTGGATCCTGCAACCTCTACTCAGGTAAGTAGCCCTTACTTGTGTAAGTAGTCTAGTCAAAATTTATGGGACTATTTAAGTGTAAAAGGCCTAGTCACAGAAATACAAGTTGCAGGATCATCCCCTGACTCAGACACTCTGCACTAGTGACATATGGTAAGCCCTCATCTTGTGCTCTTTAAAAATCCATGGGGGCCTTCAGTGGGCTTTGGGTCAGACTGCACTGCTTATCCTGCTATCTGTCCATTTACTTATATGGCCCTTATCACATATGGTATCTGAGCACCCACAACCATTAACAGATTATATCTTCAGATCATTCCTGTGACGTAGAGAAGTATTATCTCCATTTTACAGACAGGTACCTGAGGTACAGCACAAATTCAGTGATTTATAGGCCATCAGCACAGTTTTCAAATAGAAAATTGGATTTTCAACTAAACACAATTTTGTTTGTGTGTAGTATGTATCATTGAAAGGGTGCCACAAGAGATTTGCAGAGGATGAGCAAGTGCAATGGGTGGGGGGGGAGGCAAAAAGGACAGCTGTTACATACTAAAAAGTATGTAATCATTGGCTGTTTGGTATAATGAATGTAAAGACTTTGTATATTTATATATACAAAATAATAAAATAAAATGAACACTATAATGCACAAAAAGCCCTAGCTATATGGACCTGGGAATTACTATGAAACTGTGTAGGCCTTATTGTGTAGTCTTGCTACTCCCTGTCATTCACATCAGATGAAGTGTTGCGTGTTGATATATTTAGAGATGAAATTATAAATGAATGGATAACTGAGCCATAAATAAAGCAAAGTGAAACCAAGCTGCATATCAAAGAAAGCTGTGATGAATGGCAGCCTTCCATATGCATGACTTAAATTGGGGTGAAGAAAAATGAAAAGTGGTATTGAAGTACAACTAAGAGAGACCTGGTGGGGAAAAAAATGTAGAAATCAAAATAAATTAAAAATAACAAGATGTCAAGTAGACTGGAGAGTTCAATATAGCAAGGCTAAATTCATCCTTGATGTAATACACTGTCTTCCATAAGGCTATATCTGGGATGAATCTGGCCTTTGGTATTTAATTATAGGCTGTTACAGCACCATGAGATCTCATGGGAAATCTCGCAAGATATTGACAGGCATCAAATTAGCATTTGCCTCCACTGTACGTATAATCTGATCAGAAATATTTCACATTTGCAAAGAAGCCAAAGAAAAAAAAGATTCAGCTATATAAAGAAATAATATCTGTAAAAACAGCCATGGTACAAGAGAGCTAGCCAACTGATCAGATTTTTCTTAAATAAGCAGCATCAAAGAGGTCTTACTTATGCCTTCTATAGATTGACAATTGTGTTCATTATAGTAGTGCCTAGAGACCAGCTAAATTCAGGATCCCACTGTACAAACACAGAGTAGTTGACAGTCCTTGTCCCAAAGAGTTTACAGTGTAAATAGAAAAGACAGACAAAGTTAGTGAACGGGATAGAGCACACTGGCAGAGGGATCAATGTGATGGTGACAAACATGTTAGTGTCACAGTTTGGGTAGGGGGATAACAGAATGAATTCAGAGGGAATTAGCTAACTGGAAAGGCAAGGAATGGGAGGGGGTGAGAGAGCAGGTGAGAAGAGGGAGGGGAGGAAAGTATGAAGGACAGGTATGGAGTGAAGCAACTGAGGCTACGTCTACACTATCGTGCTAAGTCAACCTAAGGCGATGTATCTTAGGTTGACTTACTGTGGTGTCTACATCACGCTGAGTTGGCGGGAGGCACTCTTCCGTTGACTTACCTTACTCTTCTCGTTCAGGGTAGAGTACTGCAGTCAACCGGAGAGCGATCTCTGGTCAATTTAATGGGTCTACACCCCTTGGGACTGTCACCTGATGTGCTGAGATTACCTCTCAGCCCGTTTTCCCTGCCAGCTTGGGACTCCAGAACCCTGCCTTGTTGAGCCAGACACGTTAGCCTGCTGCAACACAGACCCAGGTCTGGTCCACGCCCCCAAAGCCCCCAAAGTTTTTAACCAAAAACTGCTCAGCTGGTCACCTATCTCCAGCACCCAGAGACCGAGTTCCCAATGGGATCCACACCCCAAATAAATCCATTTTACCCTGTATAAAGCTTATACAGGGTAAACTCATAAATTGTCCACCCTCTATAACACTGATTGAGAGATATGCAGAGCTGTTTGCTCCCCCAGGTATTAATCACTTACTCTGGATTAATTAATAAACAAAAGTGATTAAGTATAAAAAGTAGGATTTAAGCAGTTTCAAGTATTAACAGACAGGAGAAAGTAATTTACCAAGCAAAATAAAACAAAACACGAAAGTCTAAGCCTAATACATTATGAAACTGTTTACAGGTAAAATCTCACCCTCAGAAATGTTCCAATAAGCTTCTTTCACAGACTAGACTCCTTCCTAGTCTGGGCCTAATCCTTTCCCTTGGTACAATCCTTGTTAGTTCCAACTCAGATATCTTAGGTGAAAAGCAGGGGCTTTCTCATGACTGGGACCCCCTTGTTCTGCTCCACCCCCTTTTATAGCGTTGGCACAAGGCAGGAATCTTTTGTCTTTCTGGATCCCCATTCCTCCTTCTAAATGGAAAAGTACCAGATTTAAGATGGATTCCAGTATCCTGGGACATAGTCACATGCCCTGTGAGACCTCATTCTTCATTCTTCCAGGGCTGAACCGCACATACCCGGGGGGGGGGTTTGCAAGTAAACAGAGCCATTTACAACCAATTGTCCTAGTCAATGGGAGCCATCAAGCTTCCAAATCACCATTAATGGCCCACACTTTGCATAATTACAATAGGACCTCACAGTTATACTTCATATTTCTAGCTTCAGATACAAGAATGATACATTCATACAAATAGGATGAACACACTCAGTAGATTATAAACTTTGTAATGATACCTTACAAGAGACCTTTTGCATAACGCATATTCCAGCTACATTATATTCACACTGATAAGCATATTTCCATAAAACATATGATGCGTAACATCACAGTATGGAGTGAAAAGACTGAAGCTATGTCTACATGACTGTGGTAAGTCGACCTAAGTCGATGTAGCTTAGGTCAACTTACTGCAGTGTCTACATCGCACTGGGTCGACGAGAGACACTCTCCCATTGACTTACCTTACTCTTCTCGTTCAGGGTGGAGTACTGCAGTCAACCAGAGAGCAAGACCCGCTAAATCGACCCCCCAGTGCACCGATTGCCAGACCGTCAATCCGGCTGTAGTGTAGAGAGAGTCTGAGAGGGGATGAAATTACTGTTAACCTAGAGGCTAACCCCTACAGCAGCTCCTCCCTCTCCTCAGCAGCCATACATTAGGAGCTACCTATGCTTGGCTTCTGTTCAGCCCCCTGAGGCTCCCCAAACACTGCTCCTTCTCACCAATTCCTTGCTCCTCCCTTTCCTCCTCTCTCCTCATCCTTGAGCCTGATGAGCACTTTCCCAAAGAGCCTGTTCTTCAGGCTGTATTGGAGGTGAGGACCTCTCCAACAGCAGCAGTTCCTTTCCTAAAGAACAGGATCTGTGGGAAAGCATCCAGCCAAAGTAGCTGCTGCTATGTCAGTGATCTTCATACTTTCCCGAAAAACAGGGTCTAAAACTAAAAATGAATGTTAACATTCATACATAGAACCCTTACATTGTGTGTCAGTTAAGGGGGCTGCATGAAACTGGCAAGGTTCTGGCCTATAGCAGACTTTGCTTGGCCCATGAAAGAGGGTGGGGATCAAGGAGACAGATGTCAATTGGTGCAAACCCTGATACCAATGCAACTTTGAGATGCAGACAGGCAGGTCTGAGTCTGCCACTGACAGAGTCCTTAACAGACCCTAGTGTAAAGACCTTATGTTGGTGTCGGACAGCCAAAGTAGAGTGGACTGAAGATTGGGCATCAGGATTGTGTTGTTTGTGAAGTCTGTGTCTGTCAGGGGAGGAGTAGAGGGTATGTACTGCTAGATGCTTCACTTTTCATTTCCTTGTTTTTCTAGTAGTTTAATTTTAGACAAATATCAAAATATTTGGCTGCTTTTCCAAGCCAAACATCCAGACCTCTGGAGGGTCCCTCATCAATGGACACATAAAACTTGCTTTGCTTTACTACAGTATCCATAAGATAAATAAAGATTCTGGGAAGTTTTGCAATCGTGTGACCCACCTCTGGTACCAGAGTCAGGAGTTTTCACAAAATGAGTAGGGAACCAAAACTAAACGAAATCCAAAAATAAATTCTTTTTTTCCTGAAGCACCTTATGACGTAATAGCTACACTTATTTTCAGTGGAATGAACAAATACGAAAGAACAAATAAATAAGAAAAACTGAGGCATTCCAGGGCACTTGCCTTTTAAAATAAAAGGAAAAGCTTTTTAAGGTGGAACACAAAAACCAGACACTGGAAAGACTTCATTAATCAGCAGAGTTTATATTCCAGTAACAAATGGACCCAAATTTAGATAAACTGGACATTTTTTTTTTCATTTTGTGTGTGTGTGATGTTCCCGCTCATGCTCAAGTGATTACAAAGTAATTAGGCTTCCCAAAGAGACTGATCACATTCCCTTTCTAGGTGGTACTAAAAGTTGTAACCTGTGTTCCTCACAGTCTCCTACCTTCTCTAGCCCTCACATTGCTTCCAGATGGAATAAGAATTTATGAGAAGACTTGGAAGCACTTGGAAACAGGCTAAGAGTCTCTTCTTCTACATTTGAACAAACCATACATATTATTCTCCAGGATTTACTCTGCAACAAAACTGAATGTCACAAATAATCTGAGGTTTACCCAGAAATCAGAAAAGGGATTGCAGAGATCTAGGTTCAATTTTACAATCTAGTGGTATTTTACAACTGAGTAGCTCTGATAGGAGGTATGTGTTATATAATAACACATATTACCTTTATACTATAAATCATTTACTGGGATTTCATTCCCCAATTTTAAAATGTTATGGGCTAGATCCTCAGCTGTCAACTGAGATCAGCTCAGAGCAATTGAGTAGGTGGCAGGCAGAGGTTGTTGTAACACATCTTTGCATTTCTTGAACATGGGGTTGGGACTTGGCATAATTTAGAGCAATCTCTGGGCTGCTCTAAATTACACCCAGTTTCCCATGGCCTCAAGGAACTTTCCAGCAGCTGGAGATATCCTTGGCAAGGGTGTTGGGATACCCGGGCCATGCCTCCTTTCTCCCCACCTCTGTATGCTGTGGGTTAGGAAGTTGTTAGTACAGAGCCACTATATCAGCTCTGTGCCACCCAGGGGCTCCTCTTTACACAAGTAAATCCTCTGGAGCCCTTTAAGCCAAAACTGCTGGAGTAAAATCTGGTTCTGTCAGTGTAGAACTAGTGGATAACAAAAGGTGCCAGATTGGCAGTCTTGGAAATTGAAGAACCCTGTCTTTTCACAGAACAAACAACATAGACTGTGGCAGTGCAAGCTTCTCCCTTGCTTCCCTTCCAATGTTCCCAGCTCTGAGCTAGAGGCTCAGGGGGAAAGATAGCACAGGAACAGATAATGGGCAGCCGGAGCCAGGTGTTTGTGCTCTCTCATCTAAAACATTTTTCTTTCAGTAAAAATGTTGTTATGCCCAAGGTCCAGCCTACCTGAACTAGAAATACATGCCTCATCCCATTGGAAAGCGTAATCCTAGCTCATCTTGATCATTTAAGCTAGTGTTTCTTAAACTCTGATCCACAGAATGCTTGCTGGTGGTGCACAGAGAGCAATATTTAAACTGCTGGGCATGGGTTATTGGGAAGGACGGTGATCCAGGAGAAGATTTTTTCTCTTATGAAGTGTTCACAAAATGAAAAGCTTCAGACTCCCTGGTATAAAGGTATTATTTCTAGCCTTGAGCCTAGTATGTGAAATAGTGGACTAGGACTGGCTATTGCCCAATCTGTACCTCAGACCGAGGTAATTTTAAAGGGAAACTCCATCTCTGGGGAAAAGAGGAAACAATGCAGTCTCAGATCCTCTTAAAAGCATGAAGTGATATCTTGGCCATACTAAAGTCAATGGCAGAACTGATGCAAGAAGAATGTGTTGGTCTACTAATTATTCCTTTAGTCGCTTTGCAGAAGTCCCTGGAACTGTAGAGGGAACTACGGTATAAAAACTAACCCCGTCAAGGAAGCCAGGTATTGCTGACAGAGAGCTCACTACATGAATGGAGTATATAAGAAATGAACAAAAATTGTGATCAAAATGTTTGTTTATTTTAAAATTTTCCTCTGGAATAGGGAGATCTTTGAATATTCCTCCCCACACAGCTTATGCTTCAAACATGTCCCACATTTACTAAAAAACAAAACAAAAAGAAACTGCCATACAACCCGCCTATCCATAAAGATCCTCTTTTCTCAGTGCCAGATATTTACCTGTCATATAGGAGCAGCTGGATATGAAAACCACTGACCTATAAAGATCACTTTATATTTATAGCCAAAAGGTGACCTTAATTGATATATTATCCTGTAGTTCTGCAGACTTCTTTCCAGTTTTTAATGAGTTAACTTAAAATTAATGACAGCTTCAGTGTATTTTTTCCAAATAAGATATGTTTGTATATGGAGCTAGTAATTTAAAGTGTAGATTAGATGTTTAACATTGCAGGGAAACATGTATATAACTGACACCTGTTTTATACAAACTTTTAGGTTCTATATACAAGTACAGTTACAATACAAATATTTGTTGGGATCCTAGGTTCCATTGCATAAATACTCTTGACTGGTATAATCTGCCTAGCTAGGCCAATTCGAAAATATTTTCAAATATCCCTGCAAGGCATATACATTTTGAAAACTTCATAGCAAACAGAAGCTACCATATGAAGCACACAGAAATAATTCTGTTTAAATAACATTAAATATGTTGTACAAATTGACGCATGCTCGGGAAATTCTAAGCTGAAGGTGATGATAAAATTTTAATGCACAGCCTGGGCGGGGTTGTTAGATGTTAACACACAACTCAACACCAGATACCCCTAGTCACTACAGCACAAGGATGGAACAGCAGCTTTCTCTTTATGACAGGTTTCAGAGCAGCAGCCGTGTTAGTCTGTATTCGCAAAAAGAAAAGGAGTGCTTGTGGCACCTTAGAGACTAACAAATTTATTTGAGCATAAGCTTTCGTGAACTACAGCTCACTTCATCAGAAGCATTCAGTGGAAAATATTTTCCACTGAATGCATCCAATGAAGTGAGCTGTAGCTCATGAAAGCTTTTGCTCAAATAAATTTGTTAGTCTCTAAGGTGCCACAAGTACTCCTTTTCTTTTTCCCTTTATGTTTCCTTTCACCATTAAAGTTTGTGACACACCTTTAATGTTACATAAATATTGGCTATTTTTCTGTTAATTCCTGGCAGGTTTTTCACTAATAACTGGTTGGTTGAGTATATGATGGTTTCATCTTGCAGAACTCAATTCACCTTCCTTGAACTTTTATTTTAAAATTGGTGCTTTAATGCCGTAACTAGCTGTTGTGGCTGAAGTCCTATTGTAACCATTGTTTTCTCATTGGAGACTATTGTTGGGACTATTAATAGAACTATTTTTGGCAGCAAAATCACTGTCTCAGTTGCAGAGTCATTGCATTATCATTGTAGCATCTGCAAAGTCTGCAGGCTGGAGGTATTTTGATATTTCAGGATTGGAAAAAGAAATCTCACAACTATACCCTAGCTCTGGGGGGTTACTGAGAGGAGAGCAGGGACAAGATTGTCTCCAAATATGACATTCCTTTTGAAGGTTATGGTTATGGTCTGGTGATGAATGCCCTCTGGAAATTATTTCTTCAAGATCAGCAACAAAAATTGCTGCTACTGAGAATTCTAAACTGTGGCCTGCTCCAATTGCCCAGTCTAAAGGGGGAGCACAACATAGTAAACCCCGTCACCAGAGCTGTGCCAATTTCATTGATGCCAATGATGACACTAGCCAAACAAAGGATTGGATTCAGTCCCCACATGGATGTAGGGGTACAAGTTGCATTACTTATACAATTGGTAGCACCTGTGCGGAGGGGTGATTCCATCCCCAGTTGTTCTGCTAGCCTTAGGTACAAACTGTTCAAGGAACATTTAGTGTTCAAGGAACACTATTAGCCTCTGTTCCTGCATGGAGTTGACATTGGCCTTATCCAATAGTTGAATCAGAGGAGGAAGCTAAGGGACGGATCCAATCCCCGCTGAAATCAATGGAAAGGCTCCCATTTTTCTTAACCCTTCACTGTAATCTCTCCCTCTAGCAGCAGAAGGAAATTCGCAGTCCTGCTTTCGCTTGGAGCACAACAAATCTTAAGGCTGGCCCTGCACAAGTCTTTCTGGGTTATCCATGTCAGGTGCTCTCTCTATGCTAATTATTCTAAAGGCAGGAGAGTGCTTTTGTATACTAAAAAACTTCTGTGTCTGGTTCTAGTTAGGTCAGTGATCTCCATTACGGTGTGTGTTGAGCTTGGCTTCTGTTTCTCTTTGGAAGAGATGAAGACAATATTGTTGTGCCACATTGTACATTTTTTCTGATGTCTATCGGGATTGGCAACTGCAATATATATTTCATGAGGTTCATTTCATTTCTTACCACTACCAGAAAAGGCAGACTAGTGTAGCATGCACAGGGAGTAGAGTAAAGTAATGAGCTGTCAGGAAGTCAAGATTAGAGGCAACGCACTGGCTGTCCAAAATCCTCAGCCATGCTCATGTCAGGAAAGCAAACTGATACAGCTCAACTTTTCTCAGGAATTCATATGTAACCCTTAGAGCAATACATCCATTCAAGTAATGTGAATCACCTAATCTACTTGTGCTATACCTCCACTTTTCCAGACATATCAGAATTGAAAGCATATTTGTACATTTTCCTATTGAGCCAACTTTTTCTTTTTATTCCACTTTAAAAAAAATGTGGACCTTCCACAACTGAAGCGTTTAACAAAAGAAATGACACAGTTGTACAAGAAATATGATAGTTTAATGCATAATAAATTGTAGTCTGTGATATACTGCAAAGCAATTGAAATTGAAGCTTTAATGTAATATTTTAGGAAAAATGAAAATGTTCCTTTCAATTTAATGTGTTTTCCAAGAGGCATTAATGATTAACTGCTGGGTAAGATGGCTTAGTTATTTCTTATGCTTGTTAACAGCTGCGGAAGTGGCTGAATGGAGAATATTCAACCACACACTGACATGGGCTTTCTGCTCTCAGAATGGTCCTCAGATTAGGGGAAAAGAAAGAAACAATAATGATTCCCCAAGTGTTTTTGCCAGAATCATTAGGCTGGGGAGGATGAGGTACAATAGATTTTGTTCTGTCTGAAAATGACAATTAAGTTTTTTTTGTTACTAATTTTCAAGTCCAGTGAAAAGAAAAGGAGTACTTGTGGCACCTTAGAGACTAACAAATTTATTAGAGCATAAGCTTTCGTGAGCTACAGCTCACTTCATCGGATGCATCCGATGAAGTGAGCTGTAGCTCACGAAAGCTTATGCTCTAATAAATTTGTTAGTCTCTAAGGTGCCACAAGTACTCCTTTTCCTTTTGCGAATACAGACTAACACGGCTGCTACTCTGAAACAAGTCCAGTGAGGCTCAATTCCACAACAACAACCAAGGACCTCAACCATCCCAACTATCAAGCCCCAAATATCCCCCATAGTCATCATCACCTCTCCCAACGCTATTAGCCATCACATTGACTTATCAGATCTGGCTTAAGTGACAACTACACACTCCATACAATCCCACTAATGTCTATGTGATGCATACATCAGTAACACTTCCTATGCTATTCTGTTTGGATTCTTGTATTGAGCTCATCACTGTGGTAGCTGAGCACCTTTCAGAATTAGGAGAAAAGTTGAGATGGTTGTTTGCCAAAGCTGCCTACCCAAGGTTGCCACTCAGCCCAGATTTGACATCTTGCATTCCTCAGGGCTTTTAGAATGCTAAATGTTAGGATGGCTGGAAAGATGAAGGCAGCTGATAGACTAAGGGCTTTAGACAGAGGAGGAAACATCAGAAAGGCTGAGGTGATTAATGCTTATTTTGTTTCAGTCTTCACTAAAAAGATTAATGGTGGGATACTCAACACAATTAACATTAACAAGGAGAAAGGAACACAAGCCAAAATAGGGGAAGAACAGGTTAAAGAATATGTGGATAAGTTAGATGTATTCAAGTCAACAGGACCTGATGAAATTTACCCTATGGTACTTAAGGAACTAGCTGATGCAATCTTGGAACTGTCAGCAATTATCTTTGAGAACTCACGCAAGACGACTGAGGTCCCAGAGGACTGGACAAGGATAAACATAGTACCTATTTTTAAAAAGGGGAGCAAAGAGGACTTGGGTAATTATAGACTAGTCAGCCTAACTTTGATATTTGGAAAGATACCAGAACACATTATTAAACAATGAATTTGTAAGCATTTAAAGGGTAATAGGTTTATAAGGAATAGTCAGACCAACCTCATTTCCTTCTTTGACAGAGTTACTGGCCTAGTGGATGGGGGGGAAGCAGTAGATGTGATATATCTTGATTTTTGTATGGCTTTTGAGACAATCATACCTGACATTCTCATAAGCAAACTAGGGAAAAGTGGTCTAGAAGAAATTAGAGTAAGATGGGTAAACAACTGAGTGAAAAACCATACTCAAAGAGGAGTTTATCAGAGGTTTGCTGTCAAACTGGGAGGACATACCTAGTGAGGTCCCACAGGGGTTAGTCCTTAGTCCAGCACTATTCAATTTTGGAAAGTGTGGTTATAAAATTTGCAGATGACTCAAAGTTGGGAAGGGTTGCTAGCACTTTGAAGGACAGGATTAGAATTCAAAATGACCCTGGCAAATTGGTCTGAAATCAACAAGATGAAATTCAATAAAGACAAGTGCTAAGTACAACACTCAGGAAGGAAAAATCAAATGCACAGCTACAAAATGGCATATAACTACCTAGGCAGTAGTACTGCTGGAAAGGATCTGGGGGTTATAGTGGATCACAAATTGAATGAGTCAACAATGTGATTCAGTTGTGAAAAAGAATAATATTCTGTGGTGAATTAACAGGAGAATCATATGTAAGACATGGGAGGTAATAGTCCTGCTCTGCTCAGCACTGATGAGGCCTCAGCTGGAGTTCTGTGTCCCATTCTGGGGGCCACACTCTCAGAAAGATGCGGACAAATTGGAGAGTCCAGAGGAGAGCCACAAGAATGATACAAGGGTTAGAAAACCTGACCTATGAGGAAAGATTAAAAAAACTGGGCATTGTCTTAAGAAAAGTAGTCTGACGGGAGAAGCCTGATAACAGTCTTCAAATATCTTAAGGGTTTTTATAAAGAGGTCAGTGATTAACTGTTCTCCATGTCCACCAAAGATAGGCAAAAACAATGGGCTTAATCTGCAGCAAGGGAGATTTAGGCTAGATCTTATGAAAAGTTTTTTAACTGTAAGGATAGTTGAGAGGTTGTATAATCCCCCATTGGAGGTTTTTAAGAACAGGTTGGATAAGAATAGGTTTGTCTGGGTTTACTTAGTCCTGACTCAGCACAGGAGGCCTTTGATGACCTTTCAAAGTCCTATAATCCTACATTTCTTGGATTTTACTCTCTCTCTCCCTCTCTCTCAAATCTTCTGAGTTGATACAAGATCATCACATCATGACATGATTATGACATAACCTGATGACATTCCACCACATCAAGGTCTTCAGTTCTGTTCACAATGCTGCAGTTGAGTGTAGCAATATGTACTGTTTTCTAGATGACCATGGGAGGTATAGGATACAGCCACAAGGCTTTTCTCAAGTCAGGGACAGACATGATATGTATTCAAAATAGCAGGGTTTCTGTCTTAAATCAGGCTAACACTTTACAAAATTATCATTATCTTTATTGGCTAGTGTGCGTGTTTTTTCTAACCTGAGAGGATGTCTGTTATACTTAGAATGTCTTCCTATCCTGACACCATAGCAAAAGTAAGACAAATAGAAAAGCTGGGGGCACAGATTTGAAATGCATTACAGTGAATATAGCTTCTTTACTGACTAGTCACAGAGACCAAATCCTGTTGCATAAGAAGGGTATCATTTTAACAAAGTAACTATTCAGACTAGAACCACACTTTGAGTGAGATTTCATGTTTATGGGGGTTCTCAGGAGCATATGGTGACTCATAATGAAAACTATTTAGCTTTAGAACAGCTTTACAGTCAGATGAGTTCCTTGAGATGAAAAATAGTGCTGTAGAACTGCATCAAGATGAGGACTTGTTAGGTTCTATATTACAAGAAGATATAATTCATCATCTTATATTCTAAGACCAACTACTGTAATTTATATAATGATTCTAATAGCTTTTCCAGATGATGTATTCAATTATTTTAAGTGTATAAACCATGTAAAGCTGTATTTTTATTTATGATCTATGCCTTATATTTTCAAATCTATAACCACAAAAGCTCAATGGTTTCACAATAAATAATATAGCCAGTGAATTTAGTTCCTTTCTGCTTATCGGATATCCACAGGTATACTTAATTTCCTCAAACGTATTCCTGATCCTCAAGCAGTCAAGTATTTGTTTTTGTAATTTTTTAACTCTATAAATGAGTTCAAGCAGTTCTCTCTAAATATTTATTTATAATTTTGACTGGCCAAATCAATCATGTTGTATTGTGTCGTTTTCCTGATAGGATGTGTGTGTAAACACTTCTGGTATGAATACACCCTGATGTGAATTTTGAAAATGGTAATTCATAAATACTTATGTGCACTTTTGAAATCAATTTTTGTGTGCATACTCAAAGCATGCATACACACTAGCACAGCCACATTTGCACACAGGATTGCTGCAGTTTCTCATACATATAAAACTATTGTATGTTCAAATGTATATTTAAGTGCATAGTTACTTATAGCAGAGGTTCTCAACTTACAGTCCATCTATCACTGGTGGGCCACAGAGCACTTGGTAATGATTTGTGGAAAAGAGGCAGATCACACATTCTATTCTTTGTTTCTACCTACTAAATTGCATTACAAGACAATTAAAAGCACATTAATATTCCTTTTCCATGTAAGCATTTGCTTTAGTTGCCACAGAAGTATTATGCAGTAGCCAACTGGTGGAAAGGTATCCACAAGACTCTCTGTTAAGACATGATCTGCACAAAGAAAAAATCTGAATCCCTGGCCCTCAGTATATATAGTCACAAAGGCCTTTTTGCACATGGACCTAAATTACTCCTAAAAACTCTTTCCTGCTGCATTGCCTACAAAAAAAAAAGAGTGTTTAGAGTCTAATTTAAAAAACAGAACCACTTTTGATGTCCATGGGTCTACAGTGAATACTTGCATATTCATATTTCTGTCACCTATGTCCTTAGCCCCTCACTGTCACTTGTCTATCAAGGCCATCAAGTGCCCAATTCTACCACCTTTATTCACATTAAACTGAAATGTCCAGTCTGTTAAGTCCACTTTGCACTGCACATAAAGTGGTCACAGGAGGCCAGTGCAGAATTCTCACTGTTCAGGGGAACGCTCTGCTCATGAAAAACTGGTACAGGTGGCTTTGCTACCTGCTGCACCAGCCAGCCACCCCGATGGAAGGGGAAGAAGGGGGCATGTGTGTGGGTGTGCTACTCCTGATCTTCCACTAGTGTAAGGTCCCTAACTTGTGCTGGTAGGCATCCTGAATCAGGGAACCACAACTGACATCCTGCCGCCCCCCTTTCCAGCACAGTGCTCATATTTGGCCACAGACTGGGCAGAACAGTACTTGGAAGTGTTAACAAGGTGCAGAATCAACAGCAGCCAGTCGGATCCAGTAGTATTGCATGTTCGTTTCACTGCAAACACACAATCACTCTGTAGACTTTCCAGTGGCTTAGTTTATAAGTGAAAACATCAAAGGAAATATCACTGTTGTATTTCCAAAACCCCATGCCAATTTCTTTAGAACGGCTGAATTCTTCCTAGTACAGAACAACAGATTCCTTTACTTAATCATCTAAAATGGTATTGACCATAGAAAGAAGAATATAATTTTAAAGCCTTGCCAAAGTTCATTTTTTAAATGAAAGGTTTTATTCTGTAGAAAAATCACAAGACTCCTTCCCCAAAAAACAGATTTAGAAATGACGCAGCATGGGATCAAAACCCCAATGCTGAGACTCTCTGACAACGTCAAAGAGGAACAGAGCTTTCTGCGACAGCTACCAATTATTTGTCATTCTAGTTTATTTCTCTAGCCTCCCTGCCCCCCACATCATCCATAGTGATATCCCTCACATTGGCAGGGGTCACAGAATTACTGTATGCATGTTTAATCTGTTTGCCCTGTTATGAAGTACGTTGTTTGCCAAATATAAGCAAAGAGGGTATTTTCATGACAAGGGGATTACTATGGAAGTAGTGGCATGATCCACACTATAGTGCTATTATATGTCCATTTGTTAATGGCTCTCTCAGTCCCCTATGGCTGTGTGAACTGGTAGTCATGACCACACCAGTGTTCTTAGATACTTTTATGCTCACTATAAATCCTAATTTAAATATGTTTACATTCCTTCTGCTTGAACTGATAACACAGTTTATTTGGTTCGGCATGTAGGAGGCTCAATCATAAATCCCCATGGCCACCGATCACATTGTAGCTGCATTAAAGTGAGATTATGGTCAGGAAAGGAATTATAAAAATGTACCTTGTTACTGAACATTTCTGCGTCCTCTGTGTTTTCTAAGTCATATCCCCTTAGTCATGAAAATAAAAAATGTTGATAGGTGTGAACCCAAAAGGGCAGTACAGCTGTAGCAGAGCAAGCTGTGTTCTGTATTGCCTTGTGTATCATCAGCAAAATTACCAGGTAAGCTCTGGTTTCAGACTCTTTATTCTTATCAACGAAGTCTGTTGTAAGGAGTGCTCAAATAGTGATTAGGATGAACTGGCAGTTAAAATGTTTTGACTTGAGCGTTTAGAGTAAATTGGAGATGGAAACTGTTGAAGGAGAATAAATACAGAACATCCGGCTGTCATTTTTAACAGGGTCGCTTTTCTGACCATACCCACACAGAACCCTTTAAGGCTGATTATCAGCTTGGCAGTGCTCCAACATTCCTCCTTCCCACATACTGCTTCCACCTCACCCATCCCAATAAGCCACTGGTGTGAACAGCAACACATAAACCAGCCTATTTCTGCTGGAATTTTGAATCCAAACCTAGCAACTGGTGCAGAAAATGAAATGAACACCTTTCAGTTCACAAGCATTCTGGGTCAGCAAACTGCAAACTTCCTGCCTTTGAAGAACAGAATAAGATGGCTGCCTAGTGGAGCAGTAAATACCTACAGGAAGTCAACTGAGTCATGCAAAATGAAGTTGATCATTAATGGTGGGCTACAAAGCAAAGGCAGGTTTCAGAGTAGCAGCCGTGTTAGTCGGTATTCGCAAAAAGAAAAGGAGTACTTAGAATCATAGAATAGAATATCAGGGTTGGAAGGAACCTCAGGAGGTCATCTAGGCCAACCTCCTGCTCAAAGCTGGACAAATCCCTGATTTTTGCCCCCAATCCCTAAATGGCCCCCTCAAGGATTGAACTCCCAACCCTGGGTTTAGCAGGCCCATTCTCAAACCACTGAGCTATCCCTCCCCCTATTGTGGCACCTTAGATAGAAACAAATCTGTTAGTCTCTAAGGTGCCACAAGTACTCCTTTTCTTAAAGCAAAGGCAGGACATCCTTATCAGTGCTAAGCAACTACATGCAAGTAGCACAATAGGATTGTGATTGGAGCTGGGAGAAAAATTTTGGTTGAAAGTTATTTTTGCTGAAAAATGCAGATTTAGTCAACTGAAACATTTTGCAAATTTGTGTTGAATTTGCTGAACAGTTTCATTTGAAAAAACAATTTTAAAAATTTTGGAAAACATTGACATGTTTCATTTTATCACTTTCAAAACCAAAAATCTCAGTGTTTCAATTTGAAATGTCCTTCCCTTTTAAAAATTTACTTCACTTTTATTAAAAATAAAAGTGAAAATACTGTGAAAATTTTGTTTGCTCTTTAGGACAAACAAAACATCTAGGCTGACATGACACATTTTTTGACCTTTTCAATTCAAAAGAAATTTATTTTGGGTTGACCTGAAACAATTTAAAAAAATTATTTATCAGTATGGTCAACAAACCAAAAGCTTAGTTGTTGCTCAGACCCAGTTGTGACACATGCCAACTAACACACAGAAAAGGAGTGAGTATCGTCTTGTGGTTAAAGTAGAGGACTAAGCTTTGGACAATTTGAGTTTTATTTCTTTCTTTGCCACTGATTCACGGAGAGATTTGGAGCAAGACTTAACCTCTCTGTGCCTCGTGGTGTTGTGAGAGCTAACTAATTGATTACTGGTGCTATATATAAACAAAGTATTATTATTCATCAAAATTCCCTGGGGCAAATTTTCACAGCTGATCTCTGGAATTCTGCTGACTAGTTTTTACGTACTCCAACCACTCATTTGTGTCCACAGACTCAAAGCACAACCCTGGATCTGAACAAAGAAGTTCTGATCCAAGCACAGACCAGAACTTTGCAGTTGACCCCTAATGAGCCAAGAGAAAAATCATAGATCCAACCACTGCATAATTTTGGGAAACTTCAGTTTGGGATCTAGGTCTTAATCCACACTTTGCAACTCAGGCCTATCTCTTCATTTGAACGTTCCAATGAGATGTGCATGTACCACTGCAATGATGGCCCCTTGTTTGGTGGAAAAGAAAGAGGCTTCCTCCAGCATAACTTCTGCTCATTTAGCCAAACATACTGTGAAGCCATAAGGCCTATCAAAGGTGAACACAAGAGACTCCTCGGCAAGAGAGCCCTGTGGGTGTAGCTACAGTGCATCGGGGATCATGCCTCTCATGCCAGGCAGACAGACTCATGATAGCTCTGCTGAAGCTAGCATGCTAAAAATAGCAGTGTGGACATTGTGGCACTGGTTGAGATTTGGGCTAGCCACCTGAGTTCCAGACCACTGGCTCAGAGCTTAGGCAGCTAGCTCAAGCATCTGCTTCTGTCACAACAGCCACACTTCTATTTTTAGAGTGCTAGCTCCAGTCAATCTAGCACAAGTCTGTCTCCCTGGGCTGGGAGGCTTTCTCCCAGCTGCAATGTAGGCTTATCCTGTAGGGGAAAGGTAATTGTCTATGGAGTAGAGCAATAGTGAGATACTGGGATATGAGTGGAATAAATTGTGGCCATTTACAGAGAAAATTAAAGCCTCACACTCAGTATCAAAGCCCAACAAACCATATATCAGCTAATAAGGACTCAACTCTCTCTCTTTCTCTGTAGATTAAATTACCAGGAAGCAAATCAGTAATTATATGGGCTTGAACAAGTTTTCTCTTTTCCTCCCAAGGAAAAAAAATTGAGCTGAGTTGTTCACCTGGCACTAACAACTCCAGTTTTTAAGCTGCATTATCTGACACCTGGGACTAAAATTACTAACAGCATAAAAATGTACTAAGGAAGAGGCCAATATGAAGCTATAAGCAGCAATACGTGGTGATGTACTCATGCTGAATGCCTTGTGAGTAGAGCTGAGCAAATAATTCACGGTGAATAATTCAGTCAACAAATTTCTTTTATTTTCCTCTGCAAATTGGTCTTTGATGGCTGATGTTGTTCTTGAAATGGCAGTGGTGGAAATAGTTTGCACAAAGTTTTCAACAAATAATGTGTGTTCTGTAGGTTACACAAAAACAGTTTGTTGTGAGCATTCAGTATTTGAGATACAAGATGATTTGGTTAATTTTAATAGGGTATTTCCATTATGGTTGGATGAATAAAACTTGCAAAATCAGGTTTTTGGGGTAAATATGCAAGTTTTTGAAGGCAGCATTCATTTTGAGTGAATATTTCCCAATATTCATTTAAAAATTGTGTTTCTGCAAAAGATTTCTATTGTAATAAACTCGCCGGCCCCAATTCTCAGGTCTAGATAAGCTCTGCTTGGCACAAGACCCACCTACTCAAAAGCTACACCTCTACTGCGAGCTACACCTACTTGTATACACATACTTGCACTAGTTCTCAGTGAGGTAGCGTGAGTATAAATAACAGGGTACCTGTGGTAGCATGGATATTGGCAGTTGAGGTATGGCTGAGCCAAACTTGCCTGAAACCAGTGAGCATGTACTTGGCATGGCTCAGCTGTGATTCTGCTGCCACAGCCCATGCTACTGTGGCTACACTGCTATTCATACTTGTGCTACCTTGATGATAGCTATCATGAGAAAGCATACATGAACAGAGAAATTGAACCCCTAGCTCGTAGTGTAGACATAGCCTATATTACACCAGTTTGTAATAGCCCTCCCAGGGCAGGGATTACCAAAGCATAGTTTATTTCTGCTGTGCCCTCACCCATTCCTGTGCTGAGGGACCTTGGAAGTAGTAGCATAGATCCAGCTAAACCAGCCCTCTACCAGCCACAGATTATTCCACTGCGTGGGAGTTCCCAGCTGTACAAGTAAGGCAACTTTATAGAGCTGTGAAAAGGAGCCATATACTGGGACGGGAGCTGGCCTGTTAGTTGGAATCCCTGTGGAAGGAGAACACACTAGGGGAGTAAACACAGTCCAAGCGAATTTGAGTAAAATTTTAGACATTTTTTGCACAAATTGCCAAGCTCTATCTGTATAAACCCAAAACAAAATAGAACGACACAGTTTGCAGGTATGTTAACTTCCCACATTCTCCACATGACTGGAGAATGTCTCATGCAACAGCTTCCGTTTCCCCGGTAAAGTAGGGGCCCCAGCCTGCAAGTGCTGAGCGCCTCTTGCTGCTTCACTGGAGTTGTAGGGCCCTTAGCACCTCAGATGAGAGACTCTCTACCTTGCAGGACAGGATCCTAATTCGATATTGTCAGTGTTTAATTTGTAATGAAAGAGGTGCTGGGGCTCAAGCAATTTTTTTATTGATGTGCCAAGCGTAGAGGTACCCGGGGCTCAGTCCTGGCAAGCTCTGGCACAAATTAAGCACTGCATATTGTCACATGTGTGTCAGCAGCCCAGTGACATGAACTTTTCATTGGCTAGTCACTTTCAGACTTTTGGCTATGCCACGTTAACGTACCTTACTAATTGTTTATCCCAGACACTTTTTTGTTGAACTGGTTTTCACTCCTTAAGTAATTTCAAAACCAGTGAAAACTGCAGAGTCACTCCCTCACTTTTATTAGCAGACAAATAAAATAACACCCAGAGCAACATTCAGTTACTAGTGTGGAAAATAGGTAATGTAGGGCCCAATTCAACTCCCCTATTAACTTCCATGGGATCAGGGTCAGGCATACATTTTAACATAAAAACCACACATGTTCTTTCTTAAATTGATCATGTATTTTATTAGGTGCCGCACATCTCCCCGCACAAACATTCTGTTGGGAGGACACAAGAGCACAGTAGAAAACCAATTAATAAGGATACATTTAAAAGCTAGAACTTTATAAAAATACATACCTTTACATTAAATGCTCCAGTTCATTTCAACATGGCACTTTAGGTGTCACATTGTCCTTATGGAGTAAGAGGTTGGCATATTTTGTATTACATATGAAAAGTAAATCACCTAGGGCCCAAACCTGCATGGTCCTGCATGCTTTCAACTCCTATTGACCTTCTTTTAGGAGCAGAGTGTGCTGTGTGCCTTTGCATGATGAGATCCATAAACTAGCCTTAGCAGTGGAAAAATACAGGGTTCCTACTGCCCTTCATGGCAAAACTCCCAGTGACTTCAATAGGAGCAGGATTTGGTGCACAGCATACAATGCATGCTTTCATTGGGAAAAGGATGGGACCCCTGCTGCCGTTTTCCCCAGCCGCCACCACCCGTGCACACACTTCAGTAGCCTGCTTCTCAACTATGAAATATCTGGCGAAGCCCACTAAAATAACAGGAGATGTTTAATGGCCTGTGTGGAATGGTTTAATTTTTTTCTTCTGAGAAATGCAAAAATCAAACATTTTGTGAGTTTGAAAAATCCTGACTCACTCCTTGAGATATGAAATGGAGGTATTAGGTCTGGTATTCAGAGCATAAATGATGCAAAAAACTTTGGGATGCAAACTTAGGCTGTTTTTGTTGTATCTCCTTCACCCTAACATAGAGCATCTTGCACTAAAGCCATAAGAATTCTGTCAACTTTATCTGAGAAGTGAAGCCATCACAATTGGATTTTAAACTTTCAGTTTATAGTAGACTACAGATTTATTTCTAGATTAGTCAATAAATGAGCGAACTTTTGCCAAAAATATTCATGAAAATTGTTCCCTTTTTTTTAAATATGGGGTTTTTTTCATTCGGCTGTATAATTGGCTGAAAAATAGGATTTTTGGGGTAAAAGTTTGTCTTTTTTTATTGTTGAAAAAATTCAGAATTTTACATTTTTTGACCAGCTGTATTTATTCCTAATCTGTTCATCACTAGAGGTGGTCAGATGAAGCAGAAAAGTATTCAATAACATTTGTTTGAATAAAAACTACACAATGCCATCCACAGCCTCAGGAACAACTCTGACATCATAATCAAAAAGGCTGACAAAGGAGGTATGGTCATCATCATGAATATGTCAGAATATGAACAAGAGGCTGCTAGGCAGCTCTCTAACATCACATTCTACGGGCCATTACCCTCTTATCCCACCGAGGGTTACCAAAAGAAACTACACCATCTGCTCAAGAAACTCCCTGAAAAAGCACAAGAACAAATCTGCATAGACACACCCCTAGAACCCTGAGCAGGGGTATTCTATCTGCTACCCAAGATCCATAAACCTGGAAATCCTGGATGCCCCATCATCTCAGGCACTGACACCCTGACAGCAGGATTGTCTGGCTATGTAGACTCCCTCCTCAGGCCCTATGCTACCAGCACTCCTAGCTATCTTTGAGACACCACTGACCTGTTTTTAATGAAGTAAATACTAATGGAAACTGTGTGATCATGGGAGACTTTAACTTCCCAGATATAGACTGGAGGACAAGTGCTAGTAATAATAATAGGGCTCAGATTTTCCTAGATGCGATAGCTGATGGATTCCTTCATCAAGTAGTTGCTTAACCGACAAGAGGGGATGCCATTTTAGATTTGGTTTAGGTGAATAGTGAGGACCTCATAGAAGAAATGGTTGTAGGGGACAACCTTGGTTCAAGTGATCATGAGCTAATTCAGTTCAAACTGAACGGAAGGATAAACAAAAATAAATCTGCTACCAGGGTTTTTGATTTCAAAAGGGCTGACTTTCAAAAATTAAGGAAATTAGTTAGGGAAGTGGATTGGACAGAAGAACTTATAGATCTAAAGGCAGAGGAAGACTGGGATTACTTCAAGTCAAAGCTGCAGAAGCTATCGGAAGCCTGCATCCCAAGAAAGAGGAAAAAATTCATAGACAGAAGTTGTAGACCAAGCTGGATGAGTAAGCATCTCAGAGAGGTTTCAGAGTAGCAGCCGTGTTAGTCTGTATTCGCAAAAAGAAAAGGAGTACTTGTGGCACCTTAGAGACTAACAAATTTATTAGAGCATAAGCTTTCGTGAGCTACAGCTCACTTCATTAGATGCATTTGGTGGAAAAAACAGAGGGGAGATTTATATACACACACAGAGAACATGAAACAATGGGTTTATCATACACACTGTAAGGAGAGTGATCACTTAAGATAAGCCATCACCAACAGCGGGGGGGGGAAAGGAGGAAAACCTTTCATGATGACAAGCAAGGTAGGCTAATTCCAGCAGTTAACAAAAATATCTGAGGAACAGTGGGGGGTGGGGTGGGGTGAGGGGGGGAGAAATAACATGGGGAAATAGTTTTACTTTGTGTAATGACTCATCCATTCCCAGTCTCTATTCAAGCCTAAATTAATTGTATTCAGTTTGCAAATTAATTCCAATTCAGCAGTCTCTCGTTGGAGTCTGTTTTTGAAGCTTTTTTGTTGAAGGATAGCCACTCTTAGGTCTGTAATCGAGTGACCAGAGAGATTGAAGTGTTCTCCAACTGATTTTTGAATGTTATAATTCTTGACATCTGATTTGTGTCCATTCATTCTTTTATGTAGAGACTGTCCAGTTTGGCCAATGTACATGGCAGAGGGGCATTGCTGGCACATGATGGCATATATCACATTGGTAGATGCGCAGGTGAAGGAGCCTCTGATAGTGTGGCTGATGTGATTAGGCCCTATGATGGTATCCCCTGAATAGATATGTGGACACAGTTGGCAACGGGCTTTGTTGCAAGGATAGGTTCCTGGGTTAGTGGTTCTGTTGTGTGGTGTGTGGTTGCTGGTGAGTATTTGCTTCAGGCTGGGGGGCTGTCTGTAAGCAAGGACTGGCCTGTTTCCCAAGATCTGTGAGAGTGATGGGTCGTCCTTCAGGATAGGTTGTACATCCTTGATGATGCATTGGAGAGGTTTTAGTTGGGGGCTGAAGGTGATGGCTAGTGGCGTTCTGTTATTTTCTTTGTTGGGCCTGTCCTGTAGTAGGTGACTTCTGGGTACTCTTCTGGCTCTGTCAATCTGTCTCTTCACTTCAGCAGGTGGGTATTGTAGTTGTAGGAATGCATGATAGAGATCTTGTAGGTGTTTGTCTCTGTCTGAGGGGTTGGAGCAAATGTGGTTATATCGTAGAGCTTGGCTGTAGACAATGGATCGAGTGGTATGATCTGGATGAAAGCTAGAGGCATGTAGGTAGGAATAGCGGTCAGTAGGTTTCCGATATAGGATGGTGTTTATGTGACCATCGCTTATTAGCACCGTAGTGTCCAGGAAGTGGATCTCTTGTGTGGACTGGTCCAGGCTGAGGTTGATGGTGGGATGGAAATTGTTGAAATCATGGTGGAATTCCTCAAAGGCTTCTTTTCCATGGGTCCAGATGATGAAGATGTCATCAATGTAGCGCAAGTAGAGTAGGGGCATTAGGGGACGAGAGCTGAGGAAGCGTTGTTCTAAGTCAGCCATAAAAATGTTGGCATACTGTGGGGCCATGCGGGTACCCATCGCAGCGCCGCTGATTTGAAGGTATACATTGTCACCAAATGTGAAATAGTTATGGGTGAGGACAAAGTCACAAAGTTCAGCCACCAGGTTAGCCGTGACATTATCGGGGATACTGTTCCTGACGGCTTGTAGTCCATCTTTGTGTGTAATGTTGGTGTAGAGGGCTTCTACATCCATAGTGGCTAGGATGGTGTGATTAAGAAAAAGGAGAAAGCCTACAGGGAGTGGAAGATGGGAGAGATCAGCAAGGAAAGCTACCTTATTGAGGTCAGAACATGTAGGGATAAAGTGAGAAAGGCTAAAAGTCAAGTAGAGTTAGACCTTGCACAGGGAATTAAAACCAACAGTAAAAGGTTCTATAGCCATATAAATAAGAAGAAAACAAAGAAAGAAGAAGTGGGACCACTAACACTGAGGATGGAGTAGAGGTTAAGGATAATCTAGGCATGGCCCAAAATCTAAACAAATACTTTTCCTCAGTCTTTAATGAGGCTGATGAGGATCTTAGCGATAATGGTAGCATGACAAATGGGAATGAGGATATGGAGGTAGATATTACCATATCTGAGGTAGAAGCGAAACTTGAACAGCTTAATTGGACGAAATCGGCCAGATAATGTTCATCAAAGAATATTAGATCAGAATGGTCCCTTCTGACCTTAGTATCTATGAATCTATGAATTGGCACATGAAATTGCAATTCCATTAGCAAGAATTTTTAGTGAATCTGTAAACTCAGGGGTTGTACCATATGACTGGATAATTGCTAACATAGTTTCTATTTTTAAGAAAGGAAAAAAAAGTGATCTGGGTAACTACAGGCCTGTTAGTTTGACATCTGTAGTATGCAAGGTCTTGGAAAAAATTTTGAAGGAGAAAGTAGTTAAGGACATTGAGGTCAATGGTAAATGGGACAAAATAAAACATGGTTTTACAAAAGGTAGATCGTGCCAAACCAACCTGATCTTCTTTGAGAAAGTAACAGATTTTGTAGACAAAGGAAACGCAGTGGATCTAATTTACCTAGATTTCAGTAAGGCGTTTGATACCATGCCACAAGGGGAATTATTAGTTAAATTGGAAAATATGGGGATCAATATGAAAACTGAAAGGTGGATAAGGAATTGGTTAAAGGAGAGACTACAGCAGGTCATACTGAAAGGTGAACTGTCAAGATGGAGGGAGGTTACCAGTGGAGTTCTACAGGGATCAGTTTTGGGACCAATCTTATTTAATCTTTTTATTACTGACCTCGGCACAAAAGGTGTGAGTGTGCTAATAAAGTTTGTGGATGATACAAAGCTGGGAGATATTTCCGATTTAGAGAAGGACCGGGATATCATACAGGAGGATCTGGATAACCTTGCAAACTGGAGTAATAGTAATAGGATGAAATTTAATAGTGAGAAGTGTAAGGTCACGCATTTAGGGATTAATAACAAGAATTTTAGTTATAAGCTGGGGATACATCAATTAGAAGTAATGGAGGAGGAGAAGGACCTTGGAGTATTGGTTGACCACAGGATGACTATGAGCTGCCAATATGATATGGCCATGAAAAAAGCTAATGTGGTCTTGGGATGCATCAGGCGAGGTGTTTCCAGTAGAGATAAGGAGATGTTTGAACTGTTATACAGGGCACTGGTGAGACCTCCTCTGGAATACTGTGTGCAGTTCTGGTCTCCCATGTTTAAAAGAAGGATGAATTCAAACTGGAACAGGTACAGAGAAGGGCTACTAGGATGATCCGAGGAATGGAAAACCTGTCTTATGAAAGGAGACTCAAGGAGCTTGGCTTGTTTAGCCTAACCAAAAGAAGGTGGAGGGGAGATATGATTGCTCTCTCTAAATATATCAGAGGGATAAATACCGGAGAGGGAGAGGAATTATTTAAGCTCAGTACCAATGTGGACACAAGAACAAATGGATATAAACTGGCCATCGGGAAGTTTAGACTTGAAATTAGATGAAGGTTTCTAACCATCAGAGGAGTGAAGTTCTAGAATAGCCTTCCAAGGGAAGCAGTGGGAGCAAAAGACATATCTGGCTTCAAGATTAAACTCGATAAGTGTATGGAGGAGATGGTATGATGGGATAACATGATTTTGGCAATTAACTGATCTTTAACTATTCATGGTAAATAGGCCCAATGGCCTGTGATGGGATGTTTGATGGGATTGAACCTGAGTTATTACAGAGAATTCTTTCCTGGTTATCTGGCTGGTGAATCTTGCTCACATGCTCAGGGTTCAGCTGATTGCCATATCTGGGGTTGGGAAGGAATTTTCCTCCAGGGCAGATTGGAAGAGGCCCTGGGGGTTTTTCGCCTTCTTCCGTAGCATGGGGCACGGGTCACTTTCTGGAGGATTCTCTGCACCTTGAAGTCTTTAAACCATGATTTGAGGACTTCAATAGCTCAGACATAGGTAAGAAGTTTATTGCAGGAGTGGGTGGGTGAGATTCTGTGGTCTGCATTGTACAGGCGGTCAGACTAGATGATCATAATGGTCCCTTCTAACCTTAATATCTAAGAATCTATGAATCTATGACTTCCTGAGGAAACTACTATCCATTGGTGATGTTCCAGAAAACACCATCCTGACCACTATGGATGTAGAAGCCCTCTACACCAACATTCCACACAAAGATGGACTACAAGCCATCAGGAACAGTATCCCTGATAATATCACAGCAAATCTGGTGGCTGAACTTTGTGACTTTGTCCTCACGCACAACTATTTCACATTTGGGGACAATGTATACCTTCAAGTCAGTGGCAATGCTATGGGTACCCGCATGGCCCCACAGTATGCCAACATTTTTATGGTTGACTTAGAACAACACTTCCTCAGCTCTCGTCCCCTAACGCCCCTACTCTACGCTACATTGATGACATCTTCATCATCTGGACCCATGGAAAAGAAGCCCTTGAGGAATTCCACCATGATTTCAACAATTTCCATCCCACCATCAACCTCAGCCTGGACCAGTCCACACAAGAGATCCACTTCCTGGACACTACAGTGCAAATAAGCGATGGTCAGATAAACACCCCCTATACCAGAAACCTACTGACCGCTATACTTACCTACATGCCTCCAACTTTCATCCAGACCACACCACACGATCCATTGTCTACAGCCAAGCTCTACGATATAACCGCATTTGCTCCAACCCCTCAGACAGAGGCAAACACCTACAAGATCTCTATCAAGCATTCTTACAACTACAATACCCACCTGCTGAAGTGAAGAAACAGATTGATAGAGCCAGAAGAGTACCCAGAAGTCACCTACTACAGGACAGGCCCAACAAAGAAAATAACAGAACGCCACTAGCCATCACCTTCAGCCCCCAACTAAAACCTCTCCAACGCATCATCAAGGATCTACAACCTATCCTGAAGGACGATCCCACAGTCTCACAGATCTTGGGAGACAGGCCAGTCCTCTCTTACAGACAGCCCCCCAACTGAAGCAAATACTCACCAACAACCACACACCACACAACAAAAACACTAACCCAGGAATCTATCCTTGCAACAAAGCCCATTGCCAACTGTGTCCACATATCTATTCAGGGGACACCATCATAGGGTCTTATCACATCAGCCACGCTATCAGAGGCTCGTTCACCTGCACATCTAACAATGTGATATATGCCATTATGTGCCCGCTGTTAGGATATAGATATTCAGGCCTGCCTGTAAAGGCCTATACTCTAAGAATTTAGGAGTATTCTTATCACTTGGCTAGTTCTAGAGGTATAAAAGAAAGAATCAAAATCACTGTCTGCCGATGTAAGGGCCTTCTCTCACTGTGACAGTCTGAGGCCCTGTTCTTAGGCTAAGGCCTTTGGCTACACAGCAGAGGCAGCCATAAGCTGGGAAGCAAACGGTCACATCCTCACATGCCAAACTAGTCACATTGAAATAAGGTGCTCCTGGGCTGTTAGGAATACAATCCTGTCCTGATAATGCCTATCACCTCCAGAGAGAGGGAAGAGCCTAGAAGATGTAAAAGGAAACTTAGTTTGATAGCATCCTGTCTGGCAAGAACTCACTTATCAATAGCTTGGATGTGAAATCCTCATTTCTGTGTTTGTTCTATCACTGTAGTCCCCATTTCCCGATTGTTTGTCTGTATAATCTCTGTCTGGTTTTGTGATTGTTCCTGTCTGCTGTATAATTAATTTTGCTGGGTGTAAACTAATTAAGGTGGTGGGATATAATTGGTTAAATAATCATGTTACAATATGTTAGGATTGGTTAGTTATATTTCAGTAAAATGATTGGTTAAGGTATAGCTAAGCAAAACTCAAGTTTTACTATATAGTCTGCAGTCAATCAGGAAGTGTGTGGATGGGGGGGAATGGGAATGGGGGTGGAAAATTGGAATCATGTTTTGCTAAGGGGGGAAATGGGTAAGGCTCTGTGGTGTCAGAGCTGGGAAGGGGGACACTAAGGAAGGAAACTGGAATCATTCTTGCTGGAAGTTCACCCCAATAAACTTCAAATTGTTTACACCTTTGGACTTCGGGTATTGTTACTCTCTGTTCATGCGAGAAGGACCAGGGAAGTAAGCGGGTGAAGGAATCCTAATACCAGCAATGTCCCTCTGCCATGTACATTGGCCAAACCAGACAGTCTCTACACAAAAGAATAAATGCACACAAATCAGACGTCTAGAATTATTACATTCAAAAAACAGTTGGAGAACATTCAACCTCCCTGGACGCTCAATTACAGACCTAAAAGTCCCAATTATTCAACAAAAAAACTTCAAAAACAGACTCCAACGAGAAACAGCAGAACTGGAATTAATCTGCAAACTGGACACTATTAAATTAGGCTTGAATAAAGACTGGGAGTGGATGAGTCATTACACTAACTAAAAACTATTTTCCCATGCTAATTTTCTCCCTACTGTTACTCACACCTTCTTGTCAACTGTTTGAAATGGGCCATCCTGATTATCACTACAAAAGTTTTTTTTCTTCTGCTGATAATAGCTCACCCTAATCGATTGGTCTCGTTAAGAGTTGGTCTGGCAACCCCCATTTTTTCATGTTCTCAGTGTATATGTATCTTCCTTCTGTATATTCCACTCCATGCATCTGATGAAGTGGGCTTTAGCCTAGAAAAGCTTATGCTAAAATAAATGTGTTAGTCTCTAAGGTGCCACAAGTACTCCTCGTTCTTTCTACAAATTAACTACAGTATTAATCATGACTTCTTTTAGTGGCTTCCACAAACACTTGTATTCACCAAAATGTTTGTGGAAACAGAAACTTGCAAATACTGATGTGAATGTAGATGTGTGAAAGGATTCTCACCAGAACTATTTGTGTAGCCACCTTGAAAGCTCTTTGTAGGTTTGTGAGTCATCGAATCAGAGAGCAGAAACACTGTTATGTGACTTGGGTGACTAATCACACCGCACAAATAGCTAAATGCTGCTCTCAGTTTATACTGGTATAAGTCTAAAATAACTCCACTGGCTTTAATGCACTTAGCAGTGTAAGTGAGAGCCCAGTCTGGCCTGGTATCTTTATGGCTTAACTATTCTTTATCTACATTGGCTTTTCTTGAGAAATGTTTTTGATAAAAAGCTATTTTTTAAATGTCTTAGAAAATTGACAAGAATGCATACAGCCACTCACAAGCATTTCACAGAGTCTAAACACTAAATACATAAACACTAAACTCTGGGCCAGCCAGAGCTGTTAAGTTTTTAATTAGGGGTTGGAGAATTAATTCCATGTGAATATGCTGCGTCTAAGTCTATCATTATAGCTGAGAAAGAGATGAAGCTAGGTCTCCCCTTCCATATTTCCAGACAATGCAGCCATTAGGAGAGTCACCCAGGTGTTCTAGTGTGTTGCCTCCTTAAATAAATTTGTCCTTCTCAGATCACTCTAAAAGGGCTGGTATCTAGTGTGGGTCAATTGTCGGTAACAGTGTGCAAAAAACTGTTTTAACTGTGCAAAAAACATGCTACCAGCCCACATCTCTGCAAATGACCTCCTGGATGACCCACAAAATCCTCAGTTGCATGTGAAAAGGGAAACTGGCTGAGCAGTATTTAACTTCCAGAGAACCAGGATATTGTTTTGATTGGAATGCAAAATGGACAAAAACCGTGCTCAAACGCTTCATCACGATTGTAATGGTAGCAGTTCCACAGCAAATGCAACCAGTTCATATGTATCAAATGCTTCTGGCTAAGTTTATCCTTGGGGTAACTCCTTTAAGTGCCCTGGAGTTACCCAAGGGAGGAATTTGGCCCTCTGATCACACCTGCTCAGCTGCAGTATGACTAAACTGAGCCATTTTGACAAGAGGTGCTGAAAACTTGTTCCACAAACAAATGCTACTGAACGGTGAAAAACAAAAAACGTCTTACCATTATCTGTAGCCACAAAGAAGAGGATTAGTTTGGAGTTGCTGCCTTAATACTGTCTGTGATGTGACTATAGGGGATGGTGAGATGTCATGTGGGGAGGGGTATAGATTCAGGAATAAGGTGCTTTTAGTAGCTTTACATTAGTTTGAGGGAATAACATTAATACAATTTCTAGGCTTTGTTCAAATGAGGAGCACTATCAAGATTCCAAGTCATAAAGCTTCCCTGTGAGACTTGGAGGAACATGCTTTCCTTGGGCCCTTTTAGTCCACACACTTTACAGGTTGTACGTATGTTCCTAATTGTATAGGCTGAAATATTTTCTATGGGTTCAGTTGGGTCATTTAAGCACAACCCTGCGGTGGGAGTGGTGCAGAGGGGCACAGCCTGAGGTGGAACTACGGCAGGAAATCAGAGGATGAATTCCTGCCAGAGATTCCTGAAACACAGGAGAGACTACTTACTGCTCTACCCTTTCAGGGGCTGCAGCATACTCACCTGGTCAGCTGCAATAGCTGGTTCATGAAAGGGTCAAATCCATGGCCTCTCTCGCCCCTCATAGGGTGTCATGCTCCAAGGGGCACCCAGAGGCATTTGATCTTGAGATCACAGATGTTTGTCTACATTAGATCTTTGCACTTGCCCATCCCCTTACCCAGCTGAGAAACAGCCAGGCACAATTTGGCCCTAAATTATTTGTGTGTGTTTCCTGCACTGGCCACTGACCTTGATGTTGAAAGGAGGATGTGTGTTGTGATTCACCAAACACTGCTCATAGAAAGTTACAAAATAGGATCCTGCAATAGCTACTTGCAGAAGTTACAATCTTTCAATCCATTTATTAAAGTGCTTGCAGTTCCTACTTCAAGATAGGGGAAACAATGATAAATATTGAACTGAAAAAATTAGACTCTATTAAATAAAAAGTTAGGAACTTAGTGCACAGTATTGGCAACTGCATCGCCTGTTTTCTTTATCGTCCCCGAATAGGTTGCTCATGTAACAAAACATTGCCAAGACTACCCCCTTGGACATTCTGTATTCTCAGACAGAGGTGGCAGCAAATTCCAGCTGCATCAGTCAGTGGAAAACCACTCAAGTGACCTTGGAGAATTGTTACATGCAAGGGCGACTGAGTCATATGAATCTCTGACATTATCTATCTGCCCATTTCAATGGCCAATCATATATCCATCCCCAGGAGACTGGAAGGCTGCTAACTCTAGCAGGTGTTTTTATCTCTAGGTTATGAGTGGTCATTGATTAATGAATAATGATTTAACTTAATAAAGCTTCCTTTCGAGGAACAAAATGTATCAGACAATGTTACATCAAGTCTCATATCCTGTTTCTGAGAGTGGTAGGTACCAAATGCTTGAAAAAGGTGCAAAGCCCCCATAAAGAGCAATAATGCAATAACATACCTCTGGTGGAAGTCTTTTCCTAACCCCAGACAGTTAGTGGTTGATTCATAGCCTGAATCACCAGGCCAGGCTGAGCAGGATTAGGAGATAGGGCTGGGTGAACATTTCTGCAACTGTTCACTCAAATAAGAAGCTGAATTCACTTTGGCTGTATTCATGCCCCTCTTCATACACTCCAGCTAATGAGTTGTAGGCATAGATTAAGGAATAGTCACACAGCATGAATACTGATCCTGTAAACAAGTGCATGCATTCTGGAAACCCAGTTCTAAGATTTACACTCCTCCAATCAGTATAAAGAAATAATACTATGAAACCTATAGGTTCAATCAAAACTAATCAATTCAACTCAAATTTTGAATACTGACTACTTGTAACAACTGCTTGAAAACAATCTACAAACTACCAATTATTCACAAAAGTCATTTGTGAATAATTTTGAATAATGAGCATATTTGAGAAAATTTAAACAGGTGCTTTGCACATAGAAACTAAATTCTTCAAATCTATTATTCATTGGGTTCCATTAAAAAACAACTCCTGTTTTTTCTGACCATTTTTAAACACACTTACTTACATATGGGGCTTTGTCAGAAAATTCCAAACTATGTTGAAATGTAATGTAGCAAAAAGGTAAAGTAGTTGATGCTCATAGGTGGCTGACATACTTGTCATGACATGAGCCTATGTAAATTTAATCAGTGACATGCTGTGTTCCAGACCAATATCTTTCTTGAGAGTTGACGAGCATGCAAATCAAAACACTCTACAAGCATGCCAGTTTGTATCTGAGTATTTCTCCATGCTCCAAGTATTAATACATACTGGTAGGCCCTAGAAAAGTGTTACTCTCAGGCAGGTGGCCTGGAGGAGGACTAGGGATACTGGCTCTGATAGATGGGAGACTCCCAGAGGGGAAAACTCTGAGAGGCAGCACTCTATAGGAGAACAGGGGAAAAACTAAGAGCTGAGCCCAGAAGGAGTGGGATACCCTTTTATTTAAGTTCCATTTGAGACTGTTGTCTAAGGCCCTGTGATAAATGAAGGGGGTCGGGGGGGGGAGCTCTCTTTTATGGACCCAGCCAGCCAGTTAGCTGTAAAATCCCTCTTAGTAGCTGTTCTCTACTTGCTTTACCTGTAAAGCAGTGGTTCCCAAACTTGTTCCACCGCTTGTGCGGGGAAAGCCCCTGGCAGGCCGGATCAGTTTGCTAAGCTGCCGCATCTGCAAGTTCGGCCAACTGTGGCTCCCAGTGGCTGCAGTTCACTGCTCCAGGACAATGGGAGCTGCTGGAAGCAGTGTGGGCCAAGGGACATACTGGCTGCCGTTTCCAGCAGCTCCCATTGGCCTGGAGCAGTGAACCGCGGCCACTGGGAGCCACAATTGGCCGAATCTGCGGACGCGGCAGGTAAACAAACCAGAGCGGCCCACCAGGCACTTTCCCTGCACAAGTGGCAGAACAAGTTTGGGAACCACTGCTGTAAAGGGTTAAAAGTCTCACTGCGATGCATAGGTAAAAGGAAGTGAGTGGGCATCTGGCCAAAAGAGCTAAAGGGAAGGCTAGAACTTTTTAAAATTGAAACAAGACTCCCCTTTTGTCTGTCTGTTGTTGTTCTTTGGGAGAAGCAGACAGGGAGCAGTGATGCTGTAGGAAGCTTTGGGCCAGGTATGAAAAATCATCAATATCATTCCTAGAAACTACTCATCTAAAACCCCAGATATGTAAGTAGATCAGGAAATGTCTAGAAAGATGCAATTAGGTTTATCCCCCCTTTTTTTTATGGCTTGTGGATTCTTCTGTGCTAACCCCAGGTGCTTTTGTTTTGCTTGTAACCTTTAAGCTGGACTTCAAGAGAGCTATTTTGTAATGCTTTATTCTTGTATTTGCTCTTTTTAAATCTAGTAATAGCCTAATTTTTCAGATGTATTTTCTTTCTTTCTTTTTTTAATAAAATTTACCTTTTTAAAGAACAGAATTAGATATTTGTGTCCTAAGAGGTTTTTGCACTTGTTGTTTAATTAGCTGGTGGCAACAGCTGATTTCCTTTGTTTTTCTTTCTCAGCTCTTCCCCGGAGATGGGGTGAAAGGGCTTGAGGGTACCCCACAGGAAGAAACTTCCCAAAACTTCCTGGGTTTTCAAAGGGGTTTTGCAATTGCATGATGGCAGCATTTACCCATCCAAGGTCAGAGAAAAGCTGTAACCTGGGGAGTTTAATACAAGCCTGGAGTGGCCAGTATTTATTTTTAGAATCCTTGCGGGCCCCTGCCTTCTGCACTCAAAGTGCCAGAGTGCAGAATCAGCCTTGATAGGCCCAGATCTACAAAGGGATTTAGGTGCCTAAATCCCAGATTTAGTTGCTACTGGACTCCACAAAAGCATACTCAGCTGCTGCCTAACCCTCTAGGCAACTAAGTTCACTTGGCACCTACATTTTCACTGAAGACATTCAAGTTTCTGTGTCTGGGCATGCACACTGTTGTCTCAGTCAGTTGCCCAGATTCCACATCTAGTCTGGAGGACAAGTGTTATTAATAATAGTAGGGACAGATTTTTCTGGATATGATCATTATGGATACTTCTTTCAAAAAATAATTCACTCAATATGGATTCTTGTGATTTTCAAGGTGCTTAAAATTAGGCATTGCAATGCTGAATGTTGCAATGCCTAAGTCCCTCTGTGGATCTGGGCCTAAATCTGTTACCAGCACCTTAATGGGTGGTGCTGAGAGAGTTTCCCTGGGGATGGGGAAAGGGAACTGAGGCAGGGTGAATAGTGCCATGGTGGGCAACAGGGGGGCATTGCAGAGGCCAACTGTGACTCAGAGTCCTGGTAGACTTGAATCTTCAGGAAAGACTTGAGGATAGTGGCCCATACACCATCTCTCAGAAAGAGCATTCTAGAGGATTAGGTGGGAGCGGGAAGACATCATAACACAAGGCACATAGATGGTTGTGAGACAATATGATGTCAATTTTAGATTATTACATTAATAATTTAATACAATTTCCTGATTTATTTTACTTTACAATTAGATGGCATGTGAAAAATGATCATAGCTACTGTGAAATTTGCAAAGCACCTGAATCTAGCTCTGTTTAATTTTATCTCATGTGCACTTGAAATAAGAGCTTATGATCAAGAGTTAACCATCTTCAGACATTAACTGCTTCATTTTTCTGGTAGGGATTTAAAAGCCACATTTTCAGGCTCCGTTTTTGTTTTCTGCTTCTGAGGTTCCCACCTACTTTGTTTTTAATGATACCTGGATATAGTCTAGTGGAAAAATGAGTTATGCTGCCAATTCAAAGAACTAAGACTTCAGCCTTCCAAATTAAAGGAAACTTCATGTATATGTTTATTCCAGTTCCTTGTATTACTTTTGTAAACTAAAGAAAGGGTAAAAGAAGGTGGGAGGCATGGCTGATTTTTGTTGGAGTCCCCCCATTCACTTTGTGGCTGCTTAATAAAAGCTCTCTGTGGGAATTCCTTCCACAGTCTGTTCATATTTTCATCTTAGGGGTACTCTGCAGAACATTCTCCATGTTTTTCATCTCCACTGAAAGACGGCAGTATTTTCTGTTCCTATGTACAGTAACACAACAGTTTCTGGCTGTAAGACATTTCCTGATTTGCAAACATAATATTCTAACTGAGGTAGCATGCAATGAATTCCAATACATTTACAAAAAGAAAAGGAGTACTTGTGGCACCTTAGAGACTAACAAATTTATTTGAGCATAAGCTTTTGTGAGCTACAGCTCACTTCATCTGATGCCTGCAGTGGAAAATACAGTGGGGAGATTTTAAATACACAGAGAACATGAAACAATGGGTGTTACCATACAAACTGTAACAAAAGTGATCAGGTAAGGTGAGGTTTCAGAGTAGCAGCTGTGTTAGTCTGTATTCGCAAAAAGAAAAGGAGTACTTATGGCACCTTAGAGACTAACAAATTTATTTGAGCATAAGCTTTCGTGAGCTACAGCTCACTTCATCGGATGGTAAGGTAAGGTGCGCTATTTCCAGCAGGAGAGCGGGGGGAAAAAACCTTCTGTAGTGATAATCAAGGTGGGCCATTTCCAGCAGTTGACAAGAACATGTGAGGAACAGTAGGGGGGAGGGAATAAACATGGGAAAATAGTTTTACTTTGTGTAATGACCCATCCACTCCCAGTCTCTATTCAAACCTAAGTTAATTGTATTCAGTTTGCAAATTAATTCCAATTCAGCAGTTTCTCGTTGGAGTCTGTTTTTGACGTTTTTTTGTTGTAAAATTGCAACTTTTAGGATTGTAATCGAGTGACCAGAGAGATTGAAGTGTTCTCCGACTGGTTTTTGAATGTTATAATTCTTGACCTCTGATTTGTGTCCATTTATTCTTTTACGTAGAGACTGTTCGGTTTGGCCAATGTACATGGCAGTGGGGCATTGCTGGCACATGATGGCATATATCACATTGGTAGATGTGCAGGTGAATGAGCCTCTGATAGGGTGGCTGATGTGATTAGGCCCAATGATGGTGTCCCCTGAATAGATATGTGGACACAGTTGGCAATGGGCTTGGTTGCAAGTTGCCAACTGTGTTTGTTTGTTTGTTTGTTTTAGCTGATTAGAAAATAAAACTTCCTTTGACTTCCCAGGAGAGTTTGAGATTTGGAGGGGCTGCAGAATCAGGCCCAATATCAGCAATGTACACAGTATACACATACTCACTGTAATTTAGTTATACAAATTAGAGAGAGAATTGACTTAAATGCAGCTTTCCACATGGATATAGCACACACTGTCTCTCTCTGTCTAATACATTTTGACAAAAGAGGATAAGCTTCTTTTGACTTATTCTTGCTGAAAATGCAAGCTGACAGTTTATTCATGATCTTAAACTACTCCCTAGACCTTTCTAAGTCACATCCTTCCACAAAGATTCATACTAGCTTTCTCTGAGACTTTCAGCTGGCATGACTTCCATATGGATTTTTGTCTCTGACAAGGGAAGCTTAAAACCTACTTCTCCAATGCATCTAAAAGTGAAATTCAGTACCTTTTTTGTCAAACTGTTTATCATTTTTGCAAATACTCAAATCCATTTCCTTTGGAAAAGGTTTGCCTTTGTATGACAGGCATATAAATAGGTTTTATTATAGTACTCTATTCACGGATGCAGCTTAGCCTGGAGATAAAAAGGAATTCATTTTCTAGATTTTCCCTGAATGTGAGCTTTACATTATCAGAGTTCTTAACATAAAAAGAATAGAAATAATTCAAACTGTTATATTCTATCAGACTTCATGTTAGTAATGGAGGGCCCAATCCTGCTCCCAATTAATTCAATCAGAGAAGGATCAGCCCCCAAAACATTAGACAGAAAAACTGAGTTAACATTAGAATTTAAATAAAGCTAACTTATAGTAAAACAGCTAAATCTTCATAAATATTAATAGTGAACTCTACTGATTCAGTTACTTACTGTTATCCATGTTAAAATGTTCAGAAAAATCACACCAATAACTATTTTCTTGAATAAAATGATTTTTTTCCAATCTTGGAAACTTATATCTAACCTACTTTTAAAAATAAATTCTAAGCAGCCTTGGTAGCTGTAAAACAAAAGAGCTTGTTAAAGAGATTTTAAAAATATAAAGTATTTTCTATTCTCTTCTATTATTTTACCTATTTTTCTTATGCAATTAGACACAATTAGAAGTGACACAAGTCAGTTCAAGTGATCAGAAGAGCTGTCTACATACATTTAAGAACATAAGAATGGCCATACTGGGTCAGACCAAAGGTCCATCTAGCCCAAGATCCTGTCTTCCGACAGTGGCCAATGCCAGGTGCCCCAGAGGGAATGAACTGAACAAGAAATCATCAAGTGATCTATCCCCTGTCGTCCATTCCCAGCTTCTGGCAAACAGAGGCTAGGGACACCCTCCCTGTCCATCTTGGCTAATAGCGATTGATGGACCTATCCTCCATGAACTTATCTAGTTCTTTTTTGAACTCTGTTATAGTCATGGCCTTCACAACATCCTCTGGCAAGGAGTTCCACAGGTTGACTGTGCATTGTGTGAAAAAACTCTTCCCTTTGTTTATTTTAACAAATAAACTGCTGCCTTTTAATTTAATTTGCAAAAAGAAAAGGAGTACTTGTGGCACCTTAGAGACTAACAAATTTATTAGAGCATAAGCTTTCGTGAGCTACAGCTCACTTCATCTGATGCATTTGGTGGAAAAAACAGAGGAGAGATTTATATACACACACACAGAGAACATGAAACAATGGGTTTATCATACACACTGTAAGGAGAGTGATCACTTAAGATAAGCCATCACCAGCAGCAGGGGGGGGAAAGGAGGAAAACCTTTCATGGTGACAAGCAAGGTAGGCTAATTCCAGCAGTTAACAAGAATATCAGAGGAACAGTGGGGGGTGGGGTGGGAGGGAGAAATACCATGGGGAAATAGTTTTACTTTGTGTAATGACTCATCCATTCCCAGTCTCTATTCAAGCCTAAGTAAACTGGATACTCTCATAAAGAACCAACCTTCCACACAAACTTCCTCGTGGCTGGACTTTACAAAAACTAGACAAGCCATTTACAAAACACACTTTGCTTCTCTACAAAAGAAAAAGGACACTAAGCTATCTAAACTACTATATGCCACAAGGGGCCACAACAATGGTTCCCGTAACCCACCCAGCAATATTGTTAATCTATCCAACTATACTCTTAGCCCAGCAGAAGAATCTGTCCTATCTCGGGGCCTCTCCTTTTGCCCCTCCACACCCACGAACATGATACAGTTCTGTGGTGACCTAGAATCCTATTTTCGATGTCTCAGACTCAAGGAATATTTCCAACACACCTCTGACCAACATATTAACCCACAGAGACCTTCCTGCCAACACTACAAAAAGAAGGATTCTGGGTGGACTCCTCCTGAAGGTCGAAACAGCAGCCTGGATTTCTACATAGACTGCTTCCGCCGACGTGCACGAGCTGAAATTGTGGAAAAGCAGCATCGCTTACCCCATAACCTCAGCCATGCAGAACACAGTGCCATCCACAGCCTCAGAAACAACTCTGACATCATAATCAAAAAGGCTGACAAAGGAGGTGCTGTCGTCATCATGAAAAGGTCGGAGTATGGACAAGAGGCTACTAGGCAGCTCTCCAACACCACTTTCTACAAGCCATTACCCTCTGATCCCACTGAGAGTTACCAAAAGAAACTACAGCATTTGCTCAAGAAACTCCCTGAAAAAGCACAAGAACAAATCCGCACAGACACACCCCTGGAGCCCCGACCTGGGGTATTCTATCTGCTACCCAAGATCCATAAACCTGGAAATCCTGGACGCCCCATCATCTCAGGCATTGGCACCCTGACAGCAGGATTGTCTGGCTATGTAGACTCCCTCCTCAGACCCTTCATTACCAGCACTCCCAGCTATCTTCGAGACACCACTGACTTCCTGAGGAAACTACAGTCCATTGGTGATCTTCCTAAAAACACCATCCTAGCCACTATGGATGTAGAAGCCCTCTACACCAACATTCCACACAAAGATGGACTACAAGCCGTCAGGAACAGTATCCCCAATACTGTCACGGCTAACCTGGTGGCTGAACTTTGTGACTTTGTCCTCACCCATAACTATTTCACATTTGGTGACAATGTATACCTTCAAATCAGCTGGCACTGCGATGGGTACCCGCATGGCCCCACAGTATGCCAACATTTTTATGGCTGACTTAGAACAACGCTTCCTCAGCTCTCGTCCCCTAATGCCCCTACTCTACTTGCGCTACATTGATGACATCTTCATCATCTGGACCCATGGAAAAGAAGCTCTTGAGGAATTCCACCATGATTTCAACAATTTCCATCCCACCATCAACCTCAGCCTGGACCAGTCCACACAAGAGATCCACTTCCTGGACACTACGGTGCTAATAAGTGATGGTCACAAACACCACCCTATATCGGAAACCTACTGACCGCTATTCCTACCTACATGCCTCTAGCTTTCATCCAGATCATACCACTCGATCCATTGTCTACAGCCAAGCGCTACGATATAACCGCATTTGCTCCAACCCCTCAGACAGAGACAAACACCTACAAGATCTCTATCATGCATTCCTACAACTACAATACCCACCTGCTGAAGTGAAGAAACAGATTGACAGAGCCAGAAGAGTACCCAGAAGTCACCTACTACAGGACAGGCCCAACAAAGAAAACAACAGAACGCCACTAGCCATCACCTTCAGCCCCCAACTAAAACCTCTCCAACGCATCATCAAGGATCTACATCCTATCCTGAAGGACGACCCATCACTCTCACAGATCTTGGGAGACAGACCAGTCCTTGCTTACAGACAGCCCCCCAATCTGAAGCAAATACTCACCAGCAACCACACACCACACAACAGAACCACTAACCCAGGAACCTATCCTTGCAACAAAGCCCGTTGCCAACTCTGTCCACATATCTATTCAGGGGATACCATCATAGGGCCTAATCACATCAGCCACACAATCAGAGGCTCGTTCACCTGCGCATCTACCAATGTCATATATGCCATCATGTGCCAGCAATGCCCCTCTGCCATGTACATTGGCCAAACTGGACAGTCTCTACGCAAAAGAATGAATGGACACAAATCAGACGTCAAGAATTATAACATTCAAAAACCAGTTGGAGAACACTTCAATCTCTCTGGTCACTCGATCACAGACCTAAGAGTGGCTATCCTTCAACAAAAAAGCTTCAAAAACAGACTCCAACGAGAGACTGCTGAATTGGAATTAATTTGCAAACTGGATACAATTAACTTAGGCTTGAATAGAGACTGGGAATGGATGAGTCATTACACAAAGTAAAACTATTTCCCCATGGTATTTCTCCCTCCCACCCCACCCCCCACTGTTCCTCTGATATTCTTGTTAACTGCTGGAATTAGCCTACCTTGCTTGTCACCATGAAAGGTTTTCCTCCTTTCCCCCCCCCTGCTGCTGGTGATGGCTTATCTTAAGTGATCACTCTCCTTACAGTGTGTATGATAAACCCATTGTTTCATGTTCTCTGTGTGTGTGTATATAAATCTCTCCTCTGTTTTTTCCACCAAATGCATCCGATGAAGTGAGCTGTAGCTCACGAAAGCTTATGCTCTAATAAATTTGTTAGTCTCTAAGGTGCCACAAGTACTCCTTTTCTTTTTGCGAATACAGACTAACACGGCTGCTACTCTGAAACCTGTAATTTAATTTGGTGACCCCTAGTTCTTGTGTTATAAGAAGGAGTAAATAACACTTCCTTATTTACTTTCTCCACACCAGTCATGATTTTATAAACCTCTATCATATCCCCCCTTAGTCATCTCTTTTCCGAGCTGAAAATTCCCAGTTTTATTAAACTCTCATTATATGGCAACTGTTCCATACCCCTAATAATTTTTGTTGCCCTTTTCTGAACCTTTTCCAAATCCAATATATCTTTTTTGAGATGGGGCGACCACATCTGCATGCAGTATTCAAGATGTGGGCATACCATGGATTTATATAGAGGAAATATGATATTTTCTGTCTTATTATCTATCCCTTTCTTAATGATTCCCAACATTCTGTTTGCTTTTTTGACTGCCACTGCACATTGAGTGGATGTTTTCAGAGAACTATTCACAATGACTCCAAGATCTCTTTCTTGAGTGATAACAGCCAGTTTAGACCCCATCATTTTATATGTATAGTTGGGATTATATTTTCTAATGTGCATTACTTTGCATTTATCCACGTTGAATTTTATCTGCCATTTTGTTGCCCAATCACCTAGTTATGGGAGATACTTTTGTAGCTCTTCACAATCTGCCT
This sequence comes from Dermochelys coriacea, assembly GCF_009764565.3. NCBI lineage: Eukaryota > Metazoa > Chordata > Testudines > Dermochelyidae > Dermochelys > Dermochelys coriacea. Next base: position 42,080,319 of record NC_050069.1, on the reverse strand, counting down.
GGGCCTTAACTCTCTTAAGCAATTTTGTATCGTTTGCAAATTTTGCCACCTCATTGTTTACCCCTTTTCAGATCATTTATGAATATATTGAATAGGACTGGTCCAAGACTGGTCCAGACTCTTGGAGGACACCCCTATTTACCTCTCTCCATTCTGAAAACTGATCATTTATTCCTACCCTTTGTTTCCTATCTTTTAACCAGTTACTAATCCATGAGAGGACCTTCCCTCTTATCCCATGACAGCTTACTTTGCTTAAGAGCCTTTGGTGAGGGACCTTGTTAAAGGCTTTCTGAAAATCTAAAACTAAAAATCTAAAATCTAAAAATCTGAAACCTGAAAATCTAAGTACACTATATCTACTGGACCCCTTTTTCCACATTCTTGTTGACCCCCTCATGGAATTCTAGTAGATTGGTGAGGCATGATTTCCCTTTACAAAAACCATGTTGACTCTTCCCCAACAAATTATGTTCATCTATGTGTCTGACTATTTTGTTCTTTACTGTAGTTTCAACCAGTTTGCCTGGTACTGAAATCAGGCTTACTAGCCTGTAAGTGCCGGGATCACCTCTGGAGCCATTTTTAAAAGTTGGCATCACATTAGCTATCCTCCAGCCATTTGGTTCAGAAGCTGATTTAAATGATAGGTTACAGGCTACAGTTCTGCAATTTCACATTTGAGTTTCTTCAGAACTCTTGAGTGAATACCATCTGGTCCTGGTGACTTATTACTGTTTAATTTATCAATTTGTTCCAAATCCTCCTCTAATGACACCTCAATCTGGGACAGTTCCTCAGATTTGTCACCTAAAAAGAATGGCTCAGATTTGGGAATCTCCTTCACATCCTCAGCTGTGAAGACTGATGCAAAGAATTCATTTAGTTTCTCCGCAATGGCCGTGTTGTCCTTGAGTGCTCTGTTAGCATCTTGATCATTCAGTGCCCCCACTGTTAGTTTAGCAGGCTTCCTGCTTCTGATGTACTTAAAATTTTTGCTAAAATTTGGTAAAAATGCTATTACTTCCTTAGCAATCATCTGTCAAAGTGGTATTTTCTTCGGGGGAATTAGGACCAATCACCCCAATAAACCTAATCCAAAGCTCAATGAAACCTCTCCCTGATTTACAGTAGTGTAAGGGCAAGACTCAAGTTGGTGACCCATGCTTTGGGAACAAGCCCTTTCCATTGGCTATGGCACCAGTGGGACTTGTTCTTCTAAAATTAGACAAAGAGCTTGGTAAAATGCACACTGAAAATATTTTTTTCACTGAACATTATGTTTTTGAGTTCATCATACATGTGATATATAGTTTTATTAAAAAGTAAACATTTTCCAACAAAATGTTGTGAAACAGCTTTCCTGGCCCTCCCCTCCCAAGTGTCAAATTTTCAGTTGAGCTGGCTGGGTCTGATTAATCAAAGTCACATGGACTTGGTGCTAGTTCTCTGATTGGCTGAAACTTTACCATGTGGTCAGGATGGTTAGCAAAAAACATTTTGAGTCTTTTGCATGGAAGAAATAGCTGTATTTTGTGTTCTTTTTGAGCCAGTTAGGGGAGGTGGAGGAAAAAGTGACAGCAACAGGGAATGGTTGTTGTCACTTATCTCTCCAATGAGAACCACCCATATTTTAAGAAGCTTCAACTTGCCTGAAACTGTCTTCTTAAGGATATTGTAAGTCTATCTAGTAAAGTTGCTGGAGGGGAATTGTAGACCCTTGGTCCCTCCTTACAAAAAGACAGCATCAGACATGGTTGGATTGGAAAGGGACTGTGTAAGGACAGAAGACTCCATATGTTCTGATAGATTGGATACCTTTCTAGACTGAACTCTTTATGGTCCCTCCAATCACCATGGCCTACCTCAAAACCCACTGAAGTCAAGGGCAATTTTTCTATTAACTTCAACAGGCATGGGGTCACAACCTATATCTGTACGTAGCTTGTCTATGTTAAACTTCGTCTGTAGTATACTGTCACTGATAATTAGGCTATAATGCTGGGATTGCCTGTTAATCTTATTTGTTTTATAGACAAAATGTATGAGTCTTAAGAATCAGTAATGCTTTGGATTCACTGTAGTATTCTGGTGGAACACAGTAGGAGTGCCTGAGTATAATAGCTTGCTCGGTGTGTGGGTGTGTGTGAGAGAAACTTTTCTTGTGTCACTCTGTCTTCTCTTTACAAATTTGCAAATTATAAAATTGAGCTATGGAGCTGACCTGAGAAACTTTTGAGGAATTATTTGTGCCCTTGAAATGGCACAGAATAAAAACCATATAAAATAAATTTGTGAAAATTCACCAAAATGTTTTATCAATTTTCACCAGCCCTCATTAGAATGTATGGCAGGAATCTGCTGTTTGTCTTGAAGAGGGCCAGGTGATCCAAATGTAAGCTCTTCATATGTTAAGGATAGAAAACTTTTAAATGGATCTTCATTGCCTATGAATAAAGTCCATTTGTCACAATTGTAGTGCTGGTTCCATAAAGGGACCTCCACCAGTTGCTAATTGCACTGAAAACTCATTACGATACACCAATTGGATTTTTAATTAGAAGTGCAGATACCAACTCATTTATTACTCTTGTAAGATCTTAGTGGAAAGAAAATTCTCACTTCCATTTGGATTAATCTATCTTTTAGATGGTGAAGAGAATGGAGTAAGAACTTGCAGCAGGTATTTCATTATGGCAGTCCCATGGACCAATGAGCCAGAGAGATCCTGAAGGTTTATGGAATGGAGTAAGGGTGACTGATACCGGCCAACAAAGATGCATTTTTGCCTCCAGGCTGAAGGTCACAAGACATAAAAGGAGAACCCTCTCAGAGGACTGTTCCAAGAAACAAAAAGGTCTGCAAAGAGCTCTAATGGAAGAGCTGTCCTGAAGAGTTTGAAAGGAAGAGGTGAATCACTATGCACACAAAGTAAAAAGATGGAGGCTGGAGGAAGACATTCTTTACAGTTAATACCACACAGTTCTGTTTCTGAACAGTGAAAATGAAAGTTCACCTAAAATTACCCTTTTCATCAAACAGAAAAGTTATGAAACTTCTGCCTTGCAAGCAAGTTACCACCATATATTCATCTGTCTAGTGCTGATGTAGACCTTAATTATGCTCCCACTGAAATCCATGGAGGCTTTGTTACCAACTTCAAATTGTATGATCTCCAGCCAAAAGAGCTATGGTGTGGACTTGGACTCAGGAGAGCTGGGTTCTATCCATGCTTCTGCCAGTGATCTCTGTGTGACTTTGAGCAGGTCTCTCTGCCTCTCCTCCCCTCCAATCCTTTGTCTATTTAGATAGTCTCTGTCCCAAAGAGCATACAGTCCCTTAATATGCATTAAGAATATAAAAATGGCCATCCTGGGTCAGACCAAATAGCTCAGTATCCTGTCTTCTGACAGTGGCCAATGCCAGGTGCTTCAGAGGGAATGAACAGAACAGGTAATCATCAAGTGATCCATCCGGTTGCCCATTCCCATCTTCTGGCAAACAGAGGCTAGGAACACCATTCCTGCCCATTCTGGCTAATAGCCATTGATGAACCTATCCTCCATGAATTTATCTAGTTCTTTTTTTGAACCCTGTTATAGTCCTGGCCTTCACAACATCTGGCAAAGAGTTCCACAGGTTGACTGGGATTTATACACTGCCTGTCCCAATGGGCACCCCCATCTCATTTGAAGCTGTTAGAGCCAATTGACTACAGATTTCACTCTACGATTCTTTTCATTTTGTGGAAACGTATCAGTTTAACAGTATTAGCTATAGCAGCAAGTTTTCCCAGACAACTGCCCTTGTCCAAACACTAGGAGTTCCAATTAGGAGCCACTAGGGACTCCACTCTAGTTAATAAAAGCTGACTGCGTGCCTTGGTTCCCCCTCTATAAAAATCAGATCAGTACCACTTAATCTCTCAGGTGTGCTGTGAGGATAAACTCATTAAGGGTTATGAAACACTGTGCTACTATGGTGACAGCACCACAGAAATGCCCATGAGGAAATTAATAATTTTGCATTCAGTGCAGGGGTTGGATAGTGTGCATTAAATAAGACTAGGGCCACACCCTGAATGAGGAGAATAAGAAATTGAATAACTACCCATTCACTGAATGAGACAGGACTCCTGTGATCATGTAGTAATTGGTTACATCTTAATGCATAATACAAGAGGGCCAAATTAACTTTGTACAGTCAACTTTAGTTCTGACATTTCCTAACTTTTGAGTGCTTGACTTTACAACGTTAATGTTCCTTAAACACTTTATTTTTGGATGTAATATTAAATATATGGTGGACCAGATCCTCAGCTCTTAAATCAGTGTAGCTTCATTGCACTCTATGCAGTTATGACAATTTGCATCAGCTAAGGATGCAGCCTGTTGTTCCCGTCACTTAAAATGTTAAATCTCAGGGATTCTTTAGATTTTTCTGTATGCTGAATATCCTATATATCTACTTAGTTGTGTTACTGTCTTTCTATATAAATTAATACATTCAATAAAAAAAATTATGAACATTGAAAACATTCCCACATTCACAGTTTAAAAAAAAAAACACAAACACACAAGAAAACCAGGTCCTGAGCTGTAAATTTCTCCTTATCATTCAAGAATATTAGAACTACTACCAACAGGGATCCACTTCATGATGAAACTCTTGAAACCCCCAGTATTATGAAGTTTAAGGCCATCACAAAACTCCGCCCTATACTGCAAATTACAGTTTGGAATGTAACAGGATATAAAGTATGATTCTAGTGCTTTGCATGGGATGGTTACTAATTTTAAAGTGAAGGTACTTACTGCAAAAGTAACCACTGCCAATAAGTTATCACCAGCCCTCATTGGAATGTATGGCAGGAAGCTGCTGTTTGTCTTGAAGAGGGTCAGGTGACCCAAATGTAAGCTCTTCATAAGTATTTAAAACACTAATTTTATCAAAATTTTTAAAAAGAATCATGCTCAGTTCCATTTTTGAACCTGTAGGTAACACTATCAATTAAGAAAGAAATTAGTATGATTCTTGCTATTCACCCATAGGCGTCTTTCCCCCCCCACCCCCCACAGTATTATCCTGTTTCCTTGATTTCCCAAAAGGAACACATTGAATTTACCAATCTTCTCCCTACAGAATTTTTGTTCTGACTGGTCTCCCCTGTAAATACCTAAATTTCCTATCTATTTTTGCCTACATAAGTCTCTAATTGCCATGAGTACAATTCCAGGTCACAGTCAAATCAACTAGATTAAATGTTTTTCACTTTTCTCTCCAGCTCAAAAATAGCCATAAAATGAAGACAAGTTGCCTAAGAATTACCAGCTATCAGTTATGCATATACATAATCATTAACATAGGTTTTTGGATAAAATCAGTAACATTTTGGAGGCAAAGCAAAGCCTACAATACAATTAGAAAGATGAATGAAACAGCATGGACTGACTCCATACACATGTGGTAGTATGTGGGGACACAAAGGTTGAGCTCTCTGGCTACAAACATTCCTTTTTCAAAAAGGAAAGAAGTACTTGTGGCACCTTAGAGACTAACAAATTTATTAGAGCATAAGCTTTCGTGAGCTACAGCTCACTTCATCGGATGCATTTGGTGGAAAAAAACAGAGGGGAGATTTATATACACACACACAGAGAACACGAAACAATGGGTTTATCATACACACTGTAAGGAGATTTCAGAGTAGCAGCCGTGTTAGTCTGTATTCGCAAAAAGAAAAGGAGTACTTGTGGCACCTTAGAGACTAACAAATTTATTAGAGCATAAGCTTTCGTGAGCTACAGCTCACTTCATCGGATGCATTTGGGTGGCTACCAAATGCATCCGATGAAGTGAGCTGTAGCTCACGAAAGCTTATGCTCTAATAAATTTGTTAGTCTCTAAGGTGCCACAAGTACTCCTTTTCTTACTGTAAGGAGAGTGATCACGTAAGATAAGCCATCACCAGCAAGGGGGGGGGGGGGCAGAAGGAAAACCTTTCATGGTGACAAGCAAGGTAGGCTAATTCCAGCAGTTAACAAGAATATCTGAGGAACAGTGGGGGGTGGGGTGGGGGGGAGAAATACCATGGGGAAGGAAATAGTTTTACTTTGTGTAATGACTCATCCATTCCCAGTCTCTATTCAAACCTAAGTTAATTGTATCCAGTTTGCAAATTAATTCCAATTCAGCAGTCTCTCGGAGTCTATTTTTGAAGCTCCTTTTTCAGCTTCAATAACCAGAACAAAGTAAAAAGATACCCATTTCTGGTATCTGATTTCATACAGAGAGCGCTAGTAGATAATTATACAGGCCCTGTTCTCTCCAAATTTTAGCAGCAGAGCAGGATTTTACTTTTAACTTTGCAGAAAAAAGTCACCATGGTAACATAATGAACTATGAGAGAGCTATCTGACTGATGTTATGGTGAAGAAGGATTGACAGGAAAGGCAGAGATAAAATTCATACCATTCTAAAGCTGGGCTTAGTTCACTTAGTAGCTGAGGTCAGCAGGTCTCGCTTTCCAGACACTATCATGAGAAGTACTTATCCCCATAAAAAAGGAAACATGTCTTAAAGGATACATTTCCCTCTTTGGTCAACTAAAACAAACTAATGAAGAGGTGTACTTTGCATGTCAGAGAAATGGAATGATAAGCAGGAACACTGGAGAACTGTAATGAACATGACAGCTGAACAAATGCCTGGAACGTGACTCTTTCATTCTAGAAAGTGTCACCATCCCCAACACTAGACAGCCGTTAGGGTTTCTGGGCATTTCAGGTGCAACCCCGTTTTCACGGAGGTATCAGTCACCTTTAAAACTTTGCCCCAGATGATAATTTACATTACAATGTAATGTGAATATTTCTTCTTCTTCAGTTTCTCACTTCAAAGCATGCCATTTCAATGAGTGACTGATTAGGGAATAAAAAATATCACCAACCTGGTACCTAAATTGAAATCTTGTTACCTATGTTCCTTTTCTTGTTCAAATAGTGCCAGCACTGTGACTGGATCATCATGAAGAAAAGGAGTACTTGTGGCACCTTAGAGACTAACAAATTTATTAGAGCATAAGCTTTCGTGAGCTACAGCTCACTTCATCGGATACATTTGGTGGAAAAAACAGAGGAGAGATTTATATACACACACACAGAGAACATGAAACAATGGGTTTATCATACACACTGTAAGGAGAGTGATCACTTAAGATAAGCCATCACCAGCAGCAGGGGGGTGGAAAGGAGGAAAACCTTTCATGGTGACAAGCAAGGTAGGCTAATTCCAGCAGTTAACAAGAATATCAGAGGAACAGTGGGGGGTGGGGTGGGAGGGAGAAATACCATGGGGAAATAGTTTTACTTTGTGTAATGACTCATCCATTCCCAGTCTCTATTCAAGCCTAAGTTAATTGTATCCAGTTTGCAAATTAATTCCAATTCAGCAGTCTCTCGTTGGAGTCTGTTTTTGAAGCTTTTTTGTTGAAGGATAGCCACTCTTAGGTCTGTGATCGAGTGACCAGAGAGATTGAAGTGTTCTCCAACCGGTTTTTGAATGTTATAATTCTTGACGTCTGATTTGTGTCCATTCATTCTTTTATGTAGAGACTGTCCAGTTTGGCCAATGTACATGGCAGAGGGGCATTGCTGGCACACGATGGCACATATCACATTGGTAGATGCACAGGTGAACGAGCCTCTGATAGTGTGGCTGATGTGATTAGGCCCTATGATGGTATCCCCTGAATAGATATGTGGACAGAGTTGGCAACGGGCTTTGTTGCAAGGATAGGTTCCTGGGTTAGTGGTTCTGTTGTGTGGTGTGTGGTTGCTGGTGAGTATTTGCTTCAGATTGGGGGGCTGTCTGTAAGCAAGGACTGGTCTGTCTCCCAAGATCTGTGAGAGTGATGGGTCGTCTTTCAGGATAGGTTGTAGATCCTTGATGATGCGTTGGAGAGGTTTTAGTTGGGGGTTGAAGGTGATGGCTAGTGGCGTTCTGTTGTTTTCTTTGTTGGGCCTGTTAGGTGACTTCTGGGTACTCTTCTGGCTCTGTCAATCATGTGCATTCTGGATCCTTATGTAGCCTTCTAAGCAACTCTTGGCTTCCTCTGAGTTTGCTGGCACATAAAAATGAACTTCCTCAAACATATTAATTTTCTGTTCCATTACACAGGGTTTCCACTTTTTCTTTATTAACCTTTTCTTCTATCTACATTAGACTAGGCATGTTGAGTACTTTGAAATCATCCACTCATCTCAAAGCCCTTTACAAGTGCCAATTTTTAATACTCTCAAAAACCCACTGGGGGCAAAGCTAGGAGTATAACTCACAAGCCTCAGCTCCCAGTCCCCTGCTTTAAACAGCAAAAAAAACTTCTGCTGTAAAGTTATCCGAATGAAATTGAAAGGAGACCAACATAACCACTTTTAAGTAAGTTCAAGTATGACAGCAATACAGATGTTAAAATAACACCTCCCCACAATGACCTTGCATGACCATTTGAGCCTTGCTTCTGTTTTTCATTTTAACACAAAGCAAACACTAAACTCACATTACTTCACTGAAAAGCCCAAAGGGAACCAAGTTTGATGCTGGATCAACTCTGGCCACGTGGTGGTTTATTGCTGAGACCTCAGGGACTGTGAACATTCTTCCCATAACTTCTTCACCTACCAGCATTCTGAGTTCTACTCCAAAATGATGTGAAGGAAATAATTGACTTGTAGGGGAAAAGAAAAGTCCAGATAGAGTTCTCGCACATGATTCTCAGCAGAGTTAACCCAACACAGCCTATGTCCTTTTGCAATGTGGCTTTGCTCTACTGGGAGCATAAGCAGCTTTGCTGATGTACTAGCAGCACAAGACTGCACAGGGAGTCACAGCATAAGTGGCTTTCCCAAAGCCTATGCTCCCTCCTAATGTGTTCAGTGAAAGCACTTGGCTAAGGAGTGCAGTGAAGTAGTGAACTACTGCATAGGAGACAAGGAAAGGGCCCAGAGAAAGAAAAAGAAAGGAGAGCATTGAGGGATGAAGGAGAAAACAATGGAAAAACATTCCAGCCGAAACAGGCGTGTGCATTTATTTACGAAGATTGTTGGGAGAGACTTTCTGGTCAAAATTTTTGATAGCTTTTCTTCCTTTTGTCTCCATCTTTCTGCTGCACTTGTCACATTTCAGGTAGTATACCTAAATTGCTTCTGACAGAGGTTGCTGTACTCTATGGCCTGCCATGGTGGTAGCAATGGAGTAAGTACTAGTGTATTCCAGGCTCAAGTGTTTTAACCACTGTGTCATGAAAACCTGAATTGTTCTTAGACACTGCTGTAATATAGGTAGTAGTTTTTCCTAATGTAGGTGTGCCCCATAGGAAGAAACATAGCCTTGTGATAAAGTCAAGACTCTTGAGTTCTAATCTTTGCTCTTTTATAGACTTCCTGCACGATCTTGGGCAAGTCACTTAAAATCAGACTTCTAAAGTGTTATAGGTGCTTAAAAATAGATGCCTAGGCACCTAACTCCCATTGAAATAAAATGAGAGTTCTTATCTGCAAAATGAGAAAATATAATAAACTGAGCATACAAGAAACCACTGACTTCTCATGTATAGAATCAGATTCAACTGCGTGTCAGAGATATTACACTGTTAACAGCTGGAGGAGTTTCTTTAGAGCTCCACTCTGGTTTTGGAGTAGGAGGATCAGTTCTATTTATCCCCTTTTCTTCAGTGCAGTTGTAAGTGACCATGGTGAACAACATAGCAACAACCCTGAAGTACTAGGTAGTTATGGATTTCTTAGGGCTTGTCTATATGGCAAGTTAGCATGTAGTAAGCCAAAATGTGAATCTGCAGTGCACCAGCTTGTTGTGCTTAATTTGCCATGTAGACAAGCCATTAGAAAACGTGTTTACCTCAAAGGTGCGTTGTGAGGCGAGGGTTCATTAATGATATGGTGCTTTGGGATATTTGCAAAGTATTATAATTATTTTATTTGCAGATCCCAATTCCATTAGGCCAGTGTCACTTGCTTGTTCCAAGTGTCTGATTTCATCTGTATTCGTGCATATCTGAGAAGAAACCCTACAGACTGATGGTACTGGAAAAATATCCAGGAAGAATCACTACGGGCCAGTTACAGAGGTGTCATAAAAGATATTTCCTGTTATGTTCTTGCAGTCGAAGGGTATGGGAATCTCCCACCAAAAGTTTCTATCAGTCTCAATGCAGATCAGCGGTATAAGATCTTGCAGCAGGTATTTCATTATGGCAATGCCATGGACCAATGAGCCAGAGAGATCCTGAAGGTTTATGGACTGAGATCTCCCAGGAGATGTTTCCCAGTGATACTTCAGTAGAGTAAGGATGTAGAGCTTGTAAGAGAAATTCCCTTTAGGTGAAATCAGGCCCGCGGGGGAGGGGGGGGGAAAGAAGAGGAGAAAAAAAAAAAAAGACGGCAATATAAAAGGGCCCAGGAGTCCCCGGCCACTGCTGTCACCAGCGGCAGCGTAGAGGGGCTAAAGCAGGCTTCCTGCCTGCCCTTGCTTGTGCTCCACACCACATCCAGATGTGGCCGGCACAGTCCCTGCAGCCCCTAGGAGGGTGGGGGGGGGTGTCTCTGCATGCTGCCCTTGCCCTCAGCACTGACTCCACAGCTCCCATTGGCAGGGAACTGCGACAAATGAGAGCTGCAGGGGTAGTGCCCGCGGTCAGCAGTGCGTGGAGACCTCCTGGGCCCCCCTACCTAGGAACTGCTGCAAAAGGGGGTATGGTGGTTACTTTCAGGAGCCACCCAAGGTAAGTGCTGCACCCTTGGCCCCCTTCTGCACTCCAACCCCCTGCCCCAGCCTAGAGCCTGCACTCCACACCCAAACTCCCTCCCAGAGCCCGCACCCCCTCCTGCATCCAAACTCCCTCCCAGAGTCCAACCCTGCACTCCCTTCCACACCCAAACTCCCTGCCCCAGCCTGGGGGAAGTGAGTGACAGTGTGGGAGAGCGAGCGGCAGAAGGATGGGGGACTGACTGATCAGGGATGGGGCCTCATGGAAGGGGTGGGGCAGGCTAAGGGTCTTGGTGATTAGATAGTTGGCAACCCTACCAAGTGAATCATAGAATATCACGGTTGGAAGGGACCTCAGGAGGTCATCTAGTCCAACCCCCTGCTCAAAGCAGGGCCAATCCCCAACTAAATCATCCCAGCCAGAGCTTTGTCAAGCCTGACCTTAAACTTCTAAGGAAGGAGATTCCACCACCTCCTTAGGTAATGCATTCCAGCGTTTCACCACTCTCCTAGTGAAATACCTCCCCCACTGCAACTTAAGTCCATTACTCCTCGTTCTGTCATCTGCTACCACTGAGAACAGTCTAGATCCATCCTCTTTGGAACCCCCTTTCAGGTAATTGAAAGCAGCTATCAAATCTCCCCTCATTCTTCTCTTCCACAGACTAAACAATCCCAGTTCCCTCAGCCTCTTCTCATAAGTCATGTATTCCAATCCCCTAATCATTTGTTGCCATCTGCTGGACGTTTTCCAATTTTTCCACATCCTTCTTGTAGTGTGGGGCCCAAAACTGGACACAGTACTCCAGATGAGGCCTCACCAATGTTGATTAGAGGGGAACGATCACGTCTCTCGATCTGCTGACAATGCCCCCACTTATACATCCCAAAACGTCATTGGCCTTCTGGGCAACAAAGGCACACTGTTGACTCATATCCAGCTTCTCATCCACTGTAAGCCCTAAGTCCTTTTCAGCAGAACTGCTGCCTAGCCATTCGGTCCCTAGGCTGTAATGGTGCATGGGATTCTTCTGTCCTAAGTGCAGCACTCTGCACTTGTCCTTGTTGAGCCTCATCAGATATCTTTTGGCCCAATCCTAATTTGTCTAGGTCCCTCTGTATCCTATCCCTACTCTCCAGCGTATCTACCTCTCCTCCCAGTTTAGGTGTCATCTGCAAACTTGCTGAGGGAGCAATCCACACCATCCTCCAGATCATTAATGAAGATATTGAACAAAACCGGCCCGAGGACTGACCCTTGGGGCACTCCACTTGATACCGGCTGCCAACTAGACATGGCGCCATTGATCACTATCCGTTGAGCCCAACAATCTAGCCAGCTTTCTATCCACCTTATAGTCCATTCATTCAGCCCATACTACTTTAACTTGCTGGCAAGAATACTGTGGGAGACCATGTCAAAAGCTTTGCTAAAGTCAAGAAACACGTCCACTGCTTTCCCCTCATCCACAAAAGCCAATTATCTTGTCATAGAAGGCAATTAGATTAGTCAGGCATGATTTGCCCTTGGTAAATCCATGCTGACTGCTCCTGATCACTTTCCTCTCCTCTAAGTGCTTCAGAATTGATTCTTTGAGGACTTGCTCCATGATTTTTTCAGGGACTGAGGTGAGGCTGACTGGCCTGTAGTTCCCAGGATCCTCCTCCTTCCTTTTTTTAAAAAAATGGGTACTAGCCTTTTTCCAGTCATCCTGGACTTCCCCCGAACACCATGAGTTTTCAAAGATAACGTCCAATGGCTCTGCAATCACATCCACAAACTCCTTTAGCACTCTTGGATGCAGCGCATCCAGCCCCATGGACTTGTGCTCGTCCAGCTTTTCTAAGTAGTCCCAAACCACTTTTTTCTCCAGAGAGGACTGGTCACATCCTCCCCCATGCTGTGCTGCCCAGTGCAGTAGTCTGGGAGCTGACTTTGTTCATGAAGACAGAGGCAAAAAAAACGCATTGAATACATTAGCTTTTCCACATCCTCTGTCACTAGGTTGCCTCCCTCATTCAGCAAGGGGCCCACACTTTCCTTGACTTTCTTCTTGTTAACATACCTGAAGAAATCCTTCTTGTTACTCTTAACATCTCTTGCTAGCTGCAACTCCAGGTGTGATTTGGCCTTCCTGATTTCACTCCTGCATGCCTGAGCAATATTTTTATACTCTTCCCTGGTCATTTGTCCAATCTTCCACTTCTTGTAAGCTTCTTTTTTGTGTTTAAGATCAGCAAGGATTTCACTGTTAAGCCAAGCTGGTCGCCTGCCACATTTGCTATTCTTTCTACACATTGGGATGGTTTGTCCCTGTAACCTCAAAAAGGATTCTTTAAAATACAGCCAGCTCTCCTGGACTCCTTTCCCCCTTGTATTATTCTCCCATGGGATCCTGCCCATCAGTTCCCTGAGGTTGTCAAAGTCTGCTTTTCTGAAGTCCAGGGTCCATATTCTGCTACTCTCTTTTCTTTCTTGTGTCAGGATCCTGACCTCGACCATCTCATGGTCATTGCCTCCCAGGTTCCCATCCACTTTTGCATCCCCTACTAAGTCTTCCCAGTTTGTGAGCAGCAGGTCAAGAAGAGCTCTGCCCCAGTTGGTTCCTCTAGCACTTGCACCAGGAAATTGTCCCCTACACTTTCCAAAAAGTTTTTGGATTGTCTGTGCACTGCTGTATTGCTCTCCCAGCAGAAATCAGGGTGATTGAAGTCTCCCAAGAGACCCAGGGCCTGCGATCTAGTAACTTCCGTTAGTTGCAGGAAGAAAGCCTCATGCACCTCATCCCCCTGGTCCAGTGGTCTATAGCAGACTCCCACCATGACATCTACACTTTGCTCACACTTCTAAACTTAATCCAGAGACTCTCAGGGTTTTCTGCAGTTTCATACTAGAGCTCTGAGCAGTCATACTTCTCTTTTACATACAATGCAACTCCCCCACCTTTTCTGCCGTGCCTGTCCTTCCTGAACAGTTTATATCCATCCATGACAGTACTCCAGTCATGTTAGTTATCCCACCAAGTCTCTGTTATTCCAATCACAGCATAATTCCTTGACTGTGCCAGGACTTCCGGTTCTCCCTGCTTCTTTCATTTGTGTATAAGCACTTGAGATAAAGCAGGACAAACAGCAAGTTCTTAGTATAAGGAAGGAACCCTCCCCTCTCACACTCTCCTGCTCGTGATTCCTCCTGGTATCCCACGTCCCCACTTACCTCAGGGCTTTGGTCTCCTTCCCCCAGTGAACCTAGTTCAAAGCCCTCCTCACTAGATTAGCCAGCCTGCTTGCGAAGATGCTCTTTCCTCTCTTCATTAGGTGGAGCCTGTCTCTGCCTAGCACTCCTCCTCAGAGCATCCTCCCATGGTCAAAGAATCCAAAGCCTTCTCTCTGACACCACCTTCATAGCCATTTGTTGACTTCCACGATTTGACGGTCTCTACCCAGGCCTTTTCCTTCCATGGGGAGGATGGACGAGAACACCACTTGCACCTCAAACTCCTTTATCCTTCTTCCCAGAGCCATGTAGTCTGCAGTGATCTGCTCAAGGTCATTCTTAGCAGTATCATTGGTGCCCATGTGGAGAAGCAGGAAGGGAGAGCGATCCGAGGGCTTGATGAGTCTCGGCAGTCTCTCCATCACATCATGAATCCTAGCTCCTGGCAAGCAGCAGACTTCTCGGTTTTCCCGGTCGGGGTGGCAGATAGATGACTCAGTCCCCCTGAGGAGAGAGTCCCTGACCACCACCACCACCACCACCCTCCTTCTCTTGGGAGTGGTAGACGTGGAACCCCCATCCCTAGGACAGTGCATCTCATGCCTTCCAATTGGCAGAATCTCCTTCTGTTCCCTTTCCTCAGATGGATCATCTGGTCCACTCTCCGCATTAGTACCTGTGGAGAGAACATGAAAATGGTTGCCTACTTGTATCTGCGTTGTTGGTACATGGACACTCCCCTTTGTTCTTCTGGAAGTCACATGGTGCCAAATTTCTTCACCATCCTCCTGTCCCCGCTGCACAGCCTGCTCTGACTCTTCAGAACAGTGTCCATAGAAGCATATCCTGATGTCTGTCCAGGAAATCTTCAGTTTCTCTTATGCAACTCAGGATCGATACTTGTTTCTCCAGACCTTGAACCTTCTTTTCCAATATGGAGACCAGCTTGCACTTTGTACAGACAAAGTCGCTTCTGTCCTGTGGAAGAAAGACAAACATGGCATATTAAAGTCCTGACCATGCCAGAAGACAGCGCCCAACAGCATAGCCAGCAGCTCGCTGGGCACCAGCCAGTGCTAGTGGAGCATTGCCCAAATGTCAGGTGGACTGTGTCTGTGTAGGCACAGCTTGTGCGTGCATAGGGGCCCATTGACTGTTCTGCCCTGGGGCCCGGAATTGTTGTCGGCGGGCCTAGGTGAAATTGATTAACATGTAATATGGTCTGAGCCCTGGCCATTCATACAGATGGCTGAGTCCTTAAGCAGCTTGCTTATTATTTCTTCTTTCATTTTAATAAAAAAAAAGTGTTAAAAGCAGAGTACAAGCATTAATTAATAACCAGAAATCCACAATATAAGTGAGCATCTGTACTCTTAAAACACGTCTCAGATCCCCCGGGACACAGCTATTGCTGTAAATTCCAGTTCAGAGAGAACTTGCAGCCTGTAAACAGAAAACATACAGTATGTACCCAGCTTCTCCATACTGCGCTGATTCATTAAGTTGAAAGCTGTAGAAATTAAATTGAACTATCGTAATATATGCATTAATTATGTATCCCAGGATTTCTTTTATGGTTGAGATGGTGTTTTTTATAAAACCTTCCCCTGTGTGCACGTGTAAGATTAAGTACCTGTTTTATTTTTCCTCCGTAAAACTCATATTTGAATCCTGATCTTCTTATAGAAAACCCTTTACACATCTTTGGGGATCGTGTTTCATACTGAAGATGAATAAAAACCAAAGATAAATAGTAATGTTGATACAACTGTGTGATAACACTGACTCCAGGAGTATAATGGACTATCTGAAGGCCAATGAAGTAATCCCATTAACACAATATTCTCAGTGTAGGATATTTGATACAAGATGACATACACTGTTTCAAATATTTTGCATATAGCAAATGTAAAAGAAAAATTCATGTGAGTAACAATGAATGAGGTGTGTAACTATGGGACCAATCTGCACTGATTGGAATTGGACAATGGGAATGGTTATTGATTGTCCGGAAGTTTAACCCTTTGTACCTGGCTATGCACAACTGTAAATGATACCACCCTTAATACTGGTCTATCTGTTCTTCACTGAAGTGTGAAGCAAGGGTGTGGAGGAAACATTGAGTTGAATCATATCATGAATCCCAAGGAAACCTAAGCTAAAATGTATTCCATATTCAGTAAGTGTTTGGATTAAGAAAGGGCAATAATGAGAAAGTTAATGTCCAGTTTGCAACCTTTGCACCCTAGAAACCCCCAAAACTAGGCCTTGTCTACACTGCAAAGCTTTTTTGCCAAAAGGCAGTTTTTGGTGATGAAACAGTGGAGTTGTACACAGTGCAATGCTACTTTTGGTAAAAAAACTGCTCAGTTTCGGTGATGAAATAAAACCACCTTGATGAGCGTCATAGGGCTTTTTACGCAAAAGTTTTGTTGCCAAAGTGCCAGTGTAAACACCACACTTGATTTAATCGCTATAACTGGCCTCCAGAAGGTGTCCCACAATGCCCATCCTGACCATTGTGATCAGCAGTTCCAATTCTGCTGCGCTTCAGCCAGGTAGGCAACCTTGCACCCCTCCCCCTTTAAAATCCCCAGGAATTTTTGAAATTTCACTTCCTGTTTGCTCGGTGTGGAAAGCTCACATCGCATCTTCCCAGATGATCATGAGAGCTCCACGTGGCAAATGCTCTACCGCTTGGACAAATGTGGATCTGCTCAGTATTTGGGGAGAGGAGGCTGTGCAGTCCCAGTCATAGGAATTTCAATACCAATGGGCAGATTTCTCCAAGCAGTGCTAAAAGGACTATGATCAAGACACACTGCAGTGAAGAGCAAAGATTAAGGAGCTGAGGCACGTGTAACAGAAGGCAAGGGAGGCAAACCATCGCTCCATTGCTGCAGCGCAGATCTGCCATTTTTATAAAGGAGTTGGACGCCATTCTCAGCAGCAACCCCACCTCCACCACCAAGAGCCCCAGGGATACTTCAGCAGGGCTGGAGCCAGTGGAAAGTGGACCTAACCCTGAGGACAAAGTCATTGATGAAGAGGTGGAGTTTGGGCTCCATATCATTGCCTAAGTGGGGTCGCCCAGTGATGCGTCTAGTCAGAAGCTGTTCTCCACTCTGGAGGTGTGCAGCCAGTCTTGGCAGTCGTACTCTGATGAGCAAGAAGCAGGAGAGGAGACACCGATAAGTGGTTTTGCTTTGTGAACTGTGGAGGTGGGTTGAGGGCATAGAAATGTGCCAGGCTCACTGTGTTTGTGTGCTGGACATTTCCCTGTGCAGCTAATCAGTACAGTGGAACAGGGTGTTTGTGCACACTGAGATTTCACAGGAATCCTCCAGAGGTCTCTTAGGAAAAACTTCCCTGAAGGTTCTTGGCAATCATCTGCCAAAGGCTCCTTGGCAGAGCTGCTGCATTCCTTCCCTCTTAGAAGGAAACTTTCCCTCGCCATTCTGCAATCACTTGTGCAGGGACCAAAGCAGCACACAGGTGAGCAGCATAGGGACTGGGGCAGAAGCCACAAGCATGTATTAGATGCACCCTTGCTTCCCTGCTTATCTTCAGGAGTGAGAGATCTGCTACAATGACACCCACATGTGAAAGAGGGTGGGAAACTTTAGAATATTATCCCTAGTTGACCACACCATGACCCTTTCATATTGCTTTTCTCCCCATGTACAATATCCCCTGCTCTGGGGTAAACTCACCATGCTTGGGGTATTCACATGTGTGCTTGTCAAGGGTCAGTGCAAAAGTGACTGGCATGTTTCCAGAGGTGTATTTTACTGTCATGTTTCAATGCTGTACATGTACTGAACAATCATGCTTCTATGTGTTGTTTCTTGTGCTCCTGCAGATGTGGCCTTCAAAAGGCACCCACTATATATGAGCACAGCACCTCTGCCAGATAAGAAAGCACATGTGATGGCACACGAGACATGCTCCAGGAGGTGCTGCAATACTCAGATGCAGAAAAGAGAACAGACAGTGGAGGAAAATAGAAAGGCAGGACATTTAAAAAAAAAATAAGTAGTGGCCTTTGTTAGGGATGCAACTGAGAGCAATGATTAAAGCTGTAGAGCAACAAACTGAGATAGCGAAGTCCCTCATAACACTCCAGACTGAGCAGTTACATGCCTGCCCTCCCCTTCAGCAAATTCAGAACTCTTTCCTATGCCCTCCTCAAACTCCACCCGTGCATTCCTTTCCGCTTTCTCAGACTAACTTTCCTGGTCACTCCACCCCCATGGACATCTTTTCAAATTATAGCTGGACTTATGCATAGCTCTGAAAGTCAGCCCTACCCTGGTGCCCCCTCTCCCCGCAAGCATTTTTGTGGGAAGTGGTGGGGGGGTTTGTGCAATAAAAGGAAAATTTTGAATGATAAGCAATCTTTGTCTCCTGCAAATTGTGATAGCAGATGGCAGGAACATATAAACAAGCAGTTTAATCATTTGCTTACATTGAATCCTTGGCCACACAAATCACAAGTGCTTCCTTGCAAAGCTCGATTTCATTAAGCATTGCAGCCTCAAGCATAGCGACATACATTACTGGTTCTCATCTTCAAAGTGTTGCCTTAAAGCCTCCCTGATTCAAATTGCCCCCCTTTGAGCCCCTCTAATAATCCTGGTAACTGGCTGCTCAAAAGCAGCAACCAGGTGTTCTGCCCAGCAATCCACCCCTGAACAAACTTTTCACCCTGCCTGACCTTCACAAATATTGTGCAACATACAACACATGGCTATGACCATAGGAATATTATTCTCATTGAGGTCTAGCCTGTCATAAAGCATCGCCAGCGCACCTCTAATCTGCCAAACGCACATTTCACAGACATCCTGCGCATGCTCAGCCTATTGGTGAACCATTCCTTACCGCTATCCAGGTTTCCCATGTAAGGCTTCATGAGCCATGGCATGAAGGAGTATGCCAGGTCTCCCAAGATCACTATGGGCATTTCAACATCCCCTACTGTAATCTTCTGGTCTGGAAAGAAAGCTGGCATGCTTCAGGAACATCAGTCTGTACAGAAAGCTGCATGCATCACGTATCTTTCTAGACCACCCCGCATGGATGTTAGTGAAACGTCTGTGGTGATCCACAAGCATCAGCAATGCCATGGAGAAATACCCCCTTCCATTGATGTACTCCATCGCAAGATGGTCTGGTGCCAAAATTGGAATATAAGTGCCATCTATTGCCCCTCTGCTCTTAGGGAAACCCATTTCTACAAAGCCATCCACTATTTCACATACATTGCCAAGAGTCACGGTCCTTCATAGCAAGATGCAATTAATGGCCCTGCACACTTGCATTAAATGCAGCCCTAACAGACTTCCCAACTCCAAACTGATTTGCAACCGACTGGTGGTAGTCTGGAATTGCCAGGTTCCACACTGCAATTGCCACGTGCTTCTCCTTTGAGAGGGCAGCTCTCATTTGGGTGTCCTTGCGCCACAGGGCTGGGGCGAGATCTGCACACAGTTCCAGGAAGGTGGCTTTCCTCATCCAAAAGTTGTGCAGCCACTGCTCATCATCCCAAACCTGCATAACGATGCAATCCCACCATTCAGTGCTAGTTTCCCAAGCCCAAAAGCAACAGTCCACCATGTGCAGCTGTTCTATGAATGCCAAAAATAATCTAATGTTGCTCCTATCCATGGCAGACAGTACATCAGACAACTGTTAATCCAGTTGAGTTAGGAACTTCATGATAAACTGCACTACAGTTCTCAATGTGCTACTGACAGCTAGCAGAGCACTGGCGATTAGTGTGGGATTCATTCTTTCAGACAGAGATGGTAGGGCAGGCATAAAACAAGTGACATTGAAAAATGCCATGAAGACGGAAGCACATGGAATGCATCATGGGACATTGATCCTCCACCCATGATGTGCAGTGATCCAATCTGCCTTCCCACAAGACCTAGCAGTAGAAGGTGGAGAGCTGAACTGTGGATAACTACCCACAGTGCATTGCTCTCACCATCGATGCCACTACCCCAAGTGTGGATGTGCTCTGCCAATGGAGGACAGTGTGAACATGCAATAACTATTTTCTTTAAGAGCTTTTTGATCATTGACCAAACTTTTAGGGAAAAACCTCTGCTAGTGTTGACATGGTACAATAAATCAACAGGAACTGACTCAGTGGCTAATGCATTCAGCTGTACTAGCTGAAGAGCATATTAGCAAGAGAGACCTCAATGTTGGAAGGTAGAATAAGGCATGGGAATAATTCACATATGGAATGGCAATTACTTCTTAAAAGTGCACTGGCTTTTTTTTTGGATCAATTCCTTTAAACCTCAGAAAGAAAGAGCAAATGAGCTGTAAATGCTGTATCTGTTGTTTCTATGCTTCAAAACAACATGTCCTGGGGGGATTGCCCAACTCCCACACAAAAACACTTAGTTAAAAGGGAATTAAGGTTGGAAATGTAGCTAGTCTAGTCCAAAACAATCTTTTCCTCACAGGGTTAGTTGCCCCACATTTGCCTGGGTTTACCCCACTACCCCAAGTGGAGGGATTGAGTACAAGAGTCATATGATGGGGGGAGTAGGAAAAATGCATCTCCAGCAAAGGATGGGAAAGAAAATGAAGGAAAAGAGACCAAAAAAAAAATAAAATAAAAAATGTTAAAAAAAAAAGGGTTAAGAAACAAGGAAGCTGTTTTAAAGGCCTGTGAAGGCTGCTCTCTCATCCTCATGGAGACTCACTGCTCTTAAAAGGGGCAAAGGGACAAATATCTTCTTTTGTCTACCTGACCTTCCACAAACTGAATTTAATCCAGAAAAAAAGCATAACTTGTTTCAGAAGAGAACAATGGACTCATTCTTCCCTTCTTTTTAAAGAAGGAAAAACCCATAAAAAAATAAAAGCCAGAAACAACAACATATTAAACAAGTGCTGCACAAGATCTTCCACTATTTAAACCTCAGGCTGGAGAAGTTGCTCATTATGTTACCTGGGGTTCTTTCTCCTCAAAGTTATTGATTCCGATTCAGAATAAGTGGCCAGTAGGCAAAATAAAAGCAGAAGAGACAAGGGTATCCCTTCCACGAAAGCGGACATCAAGGAAGTTGTTTGAGTTAAAAATCCATGAAGCCTGACATTCAGGCAGCAATTAAAGAGCTTAAAAACATAGAAGTAGCAGATGACCAATGGCTCCCTCTTACCCCATTTACCCCAAAATAGGAATTTTGTCATTGAACTATAGGGGAGAGGGATCAGACCTCTAGTCACTAAAATGAAAGCAGACTTGAATGAACATGCAGACATGTGCACAGACAGAAAAGAGAATGAGCTGGACTCAAAGTAGATGACTAATAAAACAATTTAAGAATAAAATGTGCCCCAGGAGAGGAGGGCAGAAAAAAGGAACCCTGTGACTTCTGTGGGAGTTCTAGTTTAAAATTTTTTTAAAAGTTTGGTAAAGATTAATACTAAAATTGGGTGGGAAATTCTTTTCATGTCCTCCATTAAATTTTTCCCTATCTTGAATAGGGACAAAAGGGTAATCTCAAACTTTCATGAGCTAAAAGTCCTTCACCTCCCCACCCCTGCAAATGTTATTGGGTCAGTTGAAACATTTTGGTTTGATTTCAACTTTGTGTTACTGTAAACAAACTCACTTCAAAATAATATTCTGTTTTGACCCCACAACATTGACATTTTTTGATGAAAAAGTTCAGAACAGGACATCTTGAATGTTTTGAAAATTTTTCAAAATGGAACATTCATTAAAACTATCCCTTTCTTTCAAAATTTTGGTTTCAACGAATTGGCATTTTACTAAACACATTGTCAAAAAAATTCTTGGACAATGCAAATTGACAGCTCGTTATGCTCTTTTTTCCTTTGCACCCTAGAGACCTAGGCCTTCCTCTTTGTTACTGTGCTTACAAGGACCAAAATTATTAGAACAAACATGAAAATCCAGAGGTCCTCTAATGATCAAAGGTTAGAGTATAGAAATTTACCAGGATCTGTCAACCCTAAGATTGAAAAATGGGAGAGATCTAAAATGTTACCAAATGATCTACCTCAAAAGTCGATATCCAGTATTGGTGGGGAATTCCTCTTAAACTGTGCTGCTCCCATAAAACTGAAATCTTACCATTTTTACCATAAAAGAAGGTGAAAAGATTCTCAAACATCTGAACACTGAATTTGATTCAAAGAACAATAAGGGTGGCAGTGACAAGATGGGAAATATGAAAATAAAAGCAATCTGGCAGCCAGAGAAACCACATGGAGGTAATTTAGCAAGAAATCTCTGGCCAAAAAAAGACCTCAGCAAG
This sequence comes from Dermochelys coriacea, assembly GCF_009764565.3. NCBI lineage: Eukaryota > Metazoa > Chordata > Testudines > Dermochelyidae > Dermochelys > Dermochelys coriacea. The sequence goes on along the minus strand of NC_050069.1, from coordinate 42,058,008 downwards.
ATGAAAATAAAGTTGGTGGTGAAAAAGAGGAGGACGACTGAACTAAGTATTGCCTTTGCCTCCACATTTATGATTAAGCTGGACCAACCAAGAATTTCTCATTACTGTTTCAGAACACTGATGGTTGTATTGTTATGAATAGAAATGCCACCCAGATTCCTCAATGGGTGAGGGAATTTGATTGGGGCAGTGGTAAGGGGGCATAGTCCCAGCTGCAAGGGAGGGGACACTTGATAAGGGACAACAGGTAGCTCCTCCCCGCGTCTCTGGCCCCCATTGGCTAGCTGTGGGGGAGGGCTGCTCATTGGTTATCATTCCTGAGCTCCCAGGATTTAACATAGAGTGGGGACCATGTGGAGCTTCTTGTGGCACCATTCTAGCAGCCCCACCATACCCACTCCAAACTAGGAATGGGAACCCAGCCTGACAGGAGGGTCTAGCCAATAGCCTATTTGGGGGGGGGGGTCAGAAGGAATTTTTATTCCCATAGGCCAATTAGCAGTGGACTAGTGGGTGGGTTTTTTTACCTTTCTTGCAGCACCTTCAAGCCATGGTGGGTTAAGTAAGAATGCATTTAGTCCCTAACTGAGTTGTTAATTCATCACAACTAGTGGTTGGTTTCCAGTGTGGTTAAGGATAAAATGATAAGTTCCCAGAAGTAAAAGAGCTGGGATTGAGTGACGGGCCAGGGACTCATGGGATAGGGTGAGACTTTGCAGCCTTTGTGGGCTGAGATCTTCATCCTCTGTCTCCCTCAGAGTGAGGAGTGTGCTAGGACTCAGAGCACTGAATCCTGAGATGTAGGCTGAGGAGAGCCTAACCTGAGTTACAGGTGCTGTGGTCAGAAGACCTGTAACCCTTGTACTAGTTATGTGTTCTGTGGTAAGAAGCTTTGTAACCATCACACTGGAACCAATTAAATGCCTGGTATAGGAGAGTATGGGTGGGTAGTGCACCTCCTCTGTGCTAAAGTTTAATAGACGTTGCTGCCTGATGCTTAATTCCATGCATATATCTGTCCTCATTTCACATCAGTGTCCACGGCAATTCTACTAATTTAACCCCAAATGTCAACTTGGCAGTATTAAAGGAAGAAATAGCTACCCTCTTTTGAAAGGTTAATCATTCTCCCCTCTTCTTTATAACTTGAGGGGCTGGCTGAATTGCATATGCTTTCCTACAACATGGGTTGAGATCCAGCGACCTAGTGACATTTTCTGTTGACAAGCTTAATATCTAGGGATGCTCTTTATGTAAGCATATCTGTGTGGCAGTTATGGATACGGTTCTGTACTGATATTTAGGAAACTTTTCAGGATGGTATGTTTCCTCTACATATACAGGCATAGGTGGGGTCATAGGTCCATGACTATATGACTACATATGACAATATCAAAACTTGTTTGTGTAAAAGAATGCTTTTAGCACTCTTCCTTTCTCTAGTTGAGGAGATGCAATGGATGCTTTTGGTTGGGGTCTTTGTCTCCCTGCCTGGAAGAGTCCAGTGGTTTAATAGGATTATTGCAGACATGGTCAGTTGGAACATGGACCAGGTGTTCACCAATCCATGCTGACTGAGAGTTTGAGCCTCAGATATTGAGATACTTTGTTCATATTGGAAATCAGAGTGTAAGGATGCAAGAGCTAAGCAACCTGCAGAAAAATAAATCTATTTCTCTCATCCAAACCATGTGTATGGAATGACTGATTAAATTATCTGATCTGCCTTTAAATTAGCCCCTTTAGAAACAGATATTTGGAGTTGGCATTTCTCAACCTCAGTTATCCTATGTGAACAGTGTGAAGGTAAGGCAGAGGCTGCTGAGGGTGAATAATTTATTGCTTAAAGACCAACTAGTCTTTGCTTAAAAAAGGAAAGATTTTGAAATCACCCAAACTAGTGAAATCTCCAGTAACATTGATTAGAAAGCCTGTAACAGTCATAAAAAGCTTATTAGTACTGCTTCTGGGAAGGAAAGATGGAGACAAGCTGAAAGAAACTGACTCTAGACCCATTTTTAAGAGACATTTCACATAAAAAAGTGGAATCCAAAATATGCTTAAAGAGACTCAGCCTCCATAAGTCAACTAACTATCAACCTTTCTGTTAAAGCTGCACTATTTCCAAACATGGCAATAAATCTCATGTTTGGAAAGTTATACTTGCAACCTTAAAGGACATAAATTGGGTTGTTTGTTTTTAAAACAGTTATGTTTTGTAGACTGATAGAGAAGTGCTGGTACACACACTATTGAGTTTCAGCTCTATCTGTATGTAGGACCCCCTACAAAAGAGATCCTTGTTTCCCCTTGTTTTGGTGGAAACCGAGTTGTTCAAAGCATTTCCTAGCAGTATGAAAACTTCTGTTTCTAGTAATATAGAAAGCACATTTTTGAAGGGATAATTTTACAAGCAGAACCCAGGAACTCCAAACTCATTAATGAGCAGTGGGACTGGTACCCAGAACTTCCAGACATTGCTTTGCAGTTTTACTCCACTGCATTGGAACTGGTCCAAAGAAAGGAACCTCTTCCTTCATAAGCATTTTCCTAGCAGGAACACAAAACAAACATGAAAAAGTCAAAGTAGAAAACAGGTGTTTTAATTAAACCAGCCCCAGGAAGGATCATTCACAACAATTTTCCAACTACAGCAATTAACTCATCTCAGTGTCTTACTGTTAATGGAGTTCATGTATCAGAAATCAAAAACAAATCATAACATTAAAAACATGCTAAAAATCAAATCACTTACTAGTTCTTTGCTGCTAGTGCTGCAATGAGGGTCTCATTTCACAGCTTGATTCTGGCACAAAACCTTGCACCTGCTAGAGTCAACACAAGTCTTTCCTCTGCTTACCATCCCCAGTTCAATGGTCAGATGGTAAGGGCCAACCAAATTCTTAAGGATGACTAGTCTTTGCTTTTCCCTTATGTGGAGTTTGTCTACAACAACACAGGCCATGCATCTACAGGTCAAAGCCTCTATTTTACTAACTATGGGTATCACCCGATTCCACCCATGTCTTCTCCCAACCTGGCTGCCTCACACCTCATGCAGCAGATTTGTTAGGCCCTGAAGAAGCACCTGGGGGTAAGGTTGCCTACTGTCCAGGATTGTCTGCAGCGTCCAGAAAGTAAAGATTTATCTTTAATTAAAGATGAGATATTATGAAAGATCCAGGAATATATCCAACCAAAATTGGGAACCCTACTGTGGGGGGGAGGGCAGGAAAGAGCAGATTATATGAGATATGTAGACCAGCATCAACAGCAAGACCCCACCTACTCAGTGGGACAAAAGGTATGGCTCTCCACATTGACATACCTACTCACAAGCTGGACTTAATGGTTCTTTGGCCCTTTTGAGATCCTGTAACAGGATGTGAACTTCCACTACCTGGCTCTCTGAAGAGTCACCCGGTATTTCATGTATCACTTTTGAAACCTTACACAGAAAACCCTCTCACAGGGCCCAGCCACCTCCACCACCAGTACAGGGAGAGGGCCACAAGGAATACATGGCTCATGAGATTCTGGACTCTAAACATAAGTTAGAGGCTCTGGTACCTTATTGAGAGGGAGGAGTAATGTCCTGAGGAGTGCACGTGGGAACCTGTATATGCCCCCACACTTGGGGTGATTCCAATGGAATGCTTGCACAAGGGCACCCCTTGGAGAAAGGGGTCTTGGTCTCTTAAGCCAGGCAGTCCCAACCTGCCACCCAGTGACCTGTTAACACCTTCCTGAGGATTCCAGTCCTGAGATCTGATTGGTAAAACAGAGAGGGTCCTGACTGGGTTAAATACAAGCTGGGGACCATCCATACAATTGGGTTCTCCCTGATCAGGACTGCTTTCCCTGCAGCACCTGCTCCTACTGCCTGCTGTGAGAATCAGAGGAAGGGCCTACAACAAGGGTAGTCAATTTTGTCAATATCCAAATTTCCTCGTCAAGGGACAGTCAAGGTCCAGACTCCAGAGAAAATACAAAACAATAAAGATTTTGGGGTCCATTCAAAAGCATCTGGTAGTCCAGATTTGCCCTGTGGTCTGCCTATTGACTACCTGTGGACAAGATCTTAAGTTACACAAGAAATAGGACAGAAAGATAAGCGGCAGAGAAGAGCTGCAGCAGCTTCCTCCTGTTCTAAACATGAGGATGTTTTGGGGATTTGGACTTCAGTCTACTTGGAACTGGACTAAGACCATTACATAATGTTAATCAGGCCAAAAGAACTTGAGCTTGAGACAAATTTAAGCCTCTGACCAAAAAGGATCAGTCTATTAATACCAAGTTTCAGGGTAGAGAGTCCCCCTTTCCCCAAGTATTCAGTGTCTGTACTGTTTCCTATCCAGATTATTGTAATTAGGCAGCCATACCACAAACTACTGTAACAAATACTACTCTTCTGAAAAGTCTCACTGTGGCCGAGGACCGACTAGCCGTGGAGACTGAAATAATATTTAGTCCTTACATAGTGCTTAACCCATTAAATAGCTAATTGTCCCCACACATTTTTGAGGTAGGCAGGCAAGTATTATAGATGAGGAAACAAGTTATAGACAGAGAAACTGATTATATAAGAGGTTCAGCCATTTGGTCAAGGCCACATGGACAGTCACCAGCAGAATCAAGTCTGTAAGTCAGGTTTTTCTGTCCCCAGGCTCATGCTTGGTCCAGTAGTCAAAACTCCCGTTTATCTTATCAAAAGAGGTGAGAGATTGCTCAATTTAATGCCATTACTCCTAGTAATAATAAATTCCCTCTTGAACTGCCTTAAACAGTTCCTTTCCCCACTTGATATTATCACTTATCAGGTCCTTGTAGACCATTATTTCCTGCCCTCTTAGGTCTCATATAGCAAGCTCCAGCCATGTAGGACCTGAGTTTGAGATGCTGAGCATCTGCAGCTCCCCATTGGTTTCAGCTGAAGTTGTTACTGGGGCAGCTGAAACATTTTCAGTTGAAACTTTCTTCCAACAGAAAAATGGGTTTTCAGCTAAATAAAAATTGACAGAAAGCATCTGCCTTTCTTCTTTAAAAAAAAAAAAGAACCAAAATAAAAATCAGAAAAGCAAAAACTTTCTGCCAAAAGCTTTCAGATTTGGGATATTTGGTTTCTCAAAATCTAATATTTCTGTGGGGTAAAAAAATCCCCATTATATCACCAGTTGTAATTGTCAAGTTCTCAGTATTTCTGAAAAATCAGACCCAAGTTTCCTTTAATCCTGTTGTCCTTTGATCATTTTTGTTGCTCTTTGTGCTCTCTTCTATTTGTCTTTTTATATAGAAGCTCCCAGAACTGAAGACAGTATTCAGAACTGAAGACAGGTGTTTGTCTGACCAGTGCTGAGTGCTGTACTGAGGTACAACTGTGAAATGAGCCTCTATTCTTTGCAGCTCTAGGGTACACTCTTACCAGTTACCAGTGGAGTTCCTCAGGAATCAGTTTGGGGACCAATCTTATTTAATCTTTTTATTACTGACCTCAGCACTAAAAGTAGGAGTGTGCTAATAAAGTTTGAGGATGATACAAAGCTGGGAGGTATTGCCAATTTAGAGAAGTACCAGGAAATCATACAGACAGATTTGGATGACCTTGTAAACTGGAGTAATAGTAATAGGATGAAATTGAATAGTGAGAAGTGTAAGGTTATGCATTTAGGGATTAATAAGAATTTTAGTTAGAAGCTGGGGACGCATCAATTAGAAGTAACGGAGGAGGAGAAGGACCTTGGAGTATTGGTTGATCATAGGATGACTATGAGCCACCAATGCAATGTGGCCGTGAAAAAAGCTAATGCGGTCTCGAGATGCATCAGGTGAGGTATTTCCAGTAGAGATAAGGAGGTTTTAGTACCGTTATACAAGGCACTGGTGAGACCTCACCTGGAATACTGTGTGCAGTTCTGGTCTCCTATGTTTAAGGAAGGATGAATTCAAACTGGAACAGGTACAGAGAAGGGCTACTAGGATGATCCGAGGAATGGAAAACCTGTCTTATGAAAGGAGACTCAAGGAGCTTGGCTTGTTTAGCCTAACCAAAAGAAGGTTGAGGGGAGATATGATTGCTCTCTCTAAATATATCAGAGGGATAAATACCGGAGAGGGAGAGGAATTATTTAAGCTCAGTACCAATGTGGACACGAGAACAAATGGATATAAACTGATCATTGGGAAGTTTAGACTTGAAATTAGATGAAGGTTTCTAACCATCAGAGAAGAGAAGTTTTAGAATAGCCTTCCAAGGGAAGCAGTGGGAGTAAAAGACCTCTCTAGCTTTAAGATTAAACTCGATAAGTGTATGGAGGAGATGGTATGATGGGATAATGTCATTTTAGTAATTAATTGATCTTTAACTATTCATGGTAAATAGGCCCAATGGCCTGTGATGGGATGTTAGATGGGGTGGGATCCGAGTTACCCAGGAAAGAATTTTCTGTAGTATTTGGCTGGCGAATCTTGCCCATATGCTCAGGATTTAGCTGATCACCATATTTGGGGTCAGGAAGGAATTTTCCTCCAGGGCAGATTGGAAGAGGCCCTGGAGGTTTTTTGCCTTCCTCTGTAGGATGGGGCATGGGTCACTTGCTGGAGGATTCTCTGCTCCTTGAAGTCTTTAAACCATGATTTGAGGACTTCAATTGCTCAGACATAGGTCAGAGGTTTTTTGCAAGAGTGGGTGGGTGAGATTCTGTGGCCTACGTTGTGCAGGAGGTCAGACTAGATGATCATAATGGTCCCTTCTGACCTTAGTATCTATGGTACTAAGTCTCCCACTCTTATTTCCTGCATATATTTCTGATATTAATATTTATTGATCAGCAGTTTTCAGTGCTGTAAAAACTGATGAAGACTAATGTGCTCACAAGAAACGGCAAGACTTACACCTGTAATTTTTTGCAATGAGTTTACATATTGAATTATAATGGGACTTCCCACATGTATCAGGTTACTCGCATGCAAAAGTGGGTGCAGGATTGGGGCCTAAAAAAAGGAACTCATTCATATTACTTGTAGCAGAATCTCAAGGCAAGTACCAGTCTAATCTGACTGCATACCAACCACTGTCCTTCCATGCTGCTTCTTTTTCTACTGTTGGTCACTGTAGGCAGGCATGGCTGTCTCATGTCTGCCTTGAGGAGGCCACACCTCCTCACAGTCTGATCTGAGAGACTACTTCTCAAAAACAAAGGAAGGGGGAAATTCACCATATCTCAAATAGTCAGGGCTCTGGCTTGTAGTCACACAGAGCTGTAGCACCATACACTGTCTATGGGGCTCCAGCAGGGGTGACTGAGGAACACAGTCCTCCTGGCCTAAGGAGGAGGAGTGCTGCCACCCCTGATGGTGGGGTGGCAGGGTGTAGGGGGACACAGGCCCACCCAACTACACTACATTCCAGCCCAGGACCCTAATAGTGGCAGAGTAGTCTGCCACTGGGTCAGCAGGAAATCCACCTGCAACACACTAGCCATGTTTCCAGCAGCATCACAGCCAGACAGTAGTCTTGTTCCCCTGGGCTGCTTCCTACTCTCCCCCTCGGGTGTACCTGCATCCTCAGGATACACCATCAAGAAGCAGTAGCAGCTTCTCATCATTGAGAGTGGCAGGGCTCTCTAGAAGCTCATACAGGTCCTTAGGACACCAGTGGTTCGCCTTGGCTTACTACTCCATCAGTGGGACAGAAGCATCTGTCTCCTTCAGCAACTCTCTCTTAAGTGAGCTGCTGGGCCAGCCTTTTATACTTCTTCTTCCTGTCCCGCCCCTCTGCTTCCAGTGTGTGGGGCGTGGCCCTCCTGGTCCCACCCACCAGGCGGCTTGCAGCATTCCCTCCACATCTGCCTCTGAGGGAGTCCATGTCTCCTCACTACAGTCACCATCTCATTGTGTTGTGTCTAAAATTAGGGCCTATCCCTGTAAACATGTACTCTGAGTTCTATGGAACTGTTCACAAGTTAGGTTATTCATGTGCATTCGCAGGACTGGGTCTTAAATTGTCTAAACTCTTCTGGGCAGGAATCTTATATGTTCCTCTGATGTGAATAACGCATTTCTAGGTATTGTAAAAAGATTAATAAAATAATGAGTCCCTAGCAATGCAGGAGGAGCATTATGTTCTACATATGTACAAGTCAAATAAACATATGTAGAACCTCAGCAGTATAAAAAGAGGAACAAAATATTCTATTGTGGATTTTAAAAAAATACATATAAGCAATACATTTCTAACCTCTCTAGGTCTCTGTGTTTTTCTTCTCTACATGGTTGCATAGTAATGTAGTCTTTTAAAATATTATGCTATATTTAATCTCTCTTCCAAATTATTAATGGGGATATAAATAAATTCAGACCTAACACTGATCAATGAGGTACTCTGCTGAATACTTTCTTCCAACTCAATGTGTAACTTGATCATCAGCACTAAACAATCTTGCTTAGCTTTTGGTTTGCTCAATGAGCTTCTGTGAATCCGATAGTGTTAGAAAATGTTTTGCCTGGTTAGTAAAGATATAATTTGCATATAAGTTTAAATGATAGTAATTCTCTTTACATGTTTAACAATGCTCAGCTGTGGGGCCTGAGGCAATGTATATTACCAACATCTTCCAAGAGATGACAAGGAAATTCAGGCAAATGAGGGGAAAAGAGGAATGCTGTTTCTACTGCTCTCTCCTTCTTCCCCTTCCCTCCCATTATTGGTATTTCTGGCAGAATATGTAGTGGATTGTTCTAAGTCTTAAGTAAAATATGACCCAGCAGGAAAGATACTTAAGAAAATTCCCTAAAAGGCACCATTCTTTGGAAAACACAAAGAACAATTTAGACAAAGCTATCCACTGCTCCTGTTTGGAGTAGGGAACCCTGAATATGGTCCCATATCTAAGGGGAGGAATATTCTAACAGTGTATAAGAAAATGTGCTTTAAAGTATCCTCCAAACAGTAGTGCCTAGCCTCACAGTTTCTCTTATCCAGAACATCCCTGCATGTAAAGCAAAACATCTGATTATGGGTCTTTCATCACTGATGACAACACATAACGACTGCTTATTCCTCTTTTTCCACCTCATAATTGCTGGCCATTTATTTTAAAGGTGGCAACCTTAGAAAAGATAAAATGACTGATCTTTTGCACAGGCTCCAAATGTCAAGTTGTGAAAGATGTTTTATTATCAGCATATGGCATCTGTCTGGTCTCCTTAAGGAAGTCAATAGTTGGATCAGAAATGTCCTCTAAGCTGGATTTCAATGTCTCTAGCTGTTAGGTTGCCTTGACTAAACATCATTCTGAACATTATTTACCTTCGACTTAATTTGACCCTCAGGAATTTACACATAGTTTAAAGTTTCAGAATAAATTCCTCAACTAACTCCTCGTTAAAATTCCTTGAAGGATTCTTTTATGATAAAAACATGCTGGCTCCCAGAAGACTGTATCTGCATAAATGTACACATTAGTCTTTAAGACTTCCCACATCCTGGTACTGTGGCCGCCTGCTTTTTTAAACGAAAAGTGAACTCCACAGCATATTTGCTGTGTTAGGAATCAAGATATTTTCAGTACATTGCCAGATAAGGAATTTATTTATGTCCTTCTTAAATTATCCAGTTCTCTAGATTTCAACTGATACAAAACTGTTCTAGAAAATCCTATGTAGATTACTAATGGAATAGAGGCAGAATGGCAGGAGGATGGCAAAACAGAAAGTTAGTGGAAGATATAGCAACTAGAGCAGGCCTATAAAATGGTTGCATACATCATATTTAAGTTCAAAAGATGTTAATGTAAGTAGAGTCTGAATGAGCTCTCCCCTGACATCTAGTGGTAAGCTGTGGTAAAAGACTTCAGGAGCTGATCTCGTTTGCATGGATACTCTCACTCTGCCTAGGTGCTCAGCATGATGGGATTGCTTGCCCAAATGATCACTTGTGGCTGGTGTTGGATCCCCAGTCTCCTTGTTATTGGGGCCAGAGTAATAAAGGGTTGTTAACCTTGTTGCGTGAACTGAGGGCAGCAGAAATGTATCTGGCATACCCTGATGGACGGACTCACCCTCAACTGAATGGCACTCACTAGGCTGGGGATATGGGTTCCAAAGCCCAATAAGAGGAGTGGGGTGTGGGCCGGGCTGGTTCGGTTCGGTTCGGTTCGGAGTGGAGTGGAGTGGAGTGGAGTGGAGTGATAGATATCATTTGACCCATACCCATCCTCTTCATGATATAATAAAAGAGCTCATTTAGATTCAACTGAGAGTCTTGTTACATGCTGCAGAGCTGAAATCACTAATATCTAGGCCTAAGTATTAGTAAGTACTAGGCCACAAGTACTACATTGTGACAGTGTCTCTATTGCAAGAGACTACCCAATGTGCACCAGCAGTGAGGCTCCCCTACTGAGAGCTGTTAAGTGGGGGACCACCCAGGTGGCTGGTGGAAAGGCGTGGCAAGTGGCCAGCAGGGAGATTGGTGGAGGGGGCCAGAGCGGAGCCCTGCAGAGAGGTGTGGCAATTGGTCATTGAGGTGACGAGCAAGTGCCCGAGAAGTGGAGCATGTAAGGTGCCTCCTTACCCACTACACAGGGTGGGAGGTGAACTTTGTGGATGAACCTCTTAACTCTGGAGCTGCACTGGCCAAGGACAGCAACTGTGAGTGGGGTGCAAAGAAGGGATGGGCACGTTAAAGGGACTTTTGGGTTGCTGGACTTAAGAACCTGAGGGGAAAAGGACACTGCCCAACTTACTTGGGGTTGGGTCTTTAGCTCATGGTTTATGTTTATGAACCCTAATTGCAGTGTTTTCCCAAATTAATGTCATTACTTCCCTCCTTTTATTAAAAGTTTTTGCTACACTCAGACTCTGTGCTTGTGAGAGGGGAAGTATTGCCTCTTAGAGGCACCCAGGACATGGTGTTTAATTGTTCCAGGTCACTGGATGGGGGCTCGAGCCAGTTTTGTGTTGTATCGTTGAAAAGGAACCCCTAGATTCTGAACCCAGCCCTGGTTGCTGCTGGCTCCACCTGGTTGAAGGGTTATATTAACAATAAGAACTTATTCAGTAGTTCAAACAAACTATATTGTGATTTTGGGACACTTCTGGGAGTCCAGAAATGAAGTGTAGTAGATCATCTGCTGTTTATAGTATGGGACATTTAATAGCGTATTTTAAGGCATTTTAATTTATTGCAATTTTTGCTTTTTTAAGGAATTCCAGCTTACATTCAGCCCAGGTTTATGCCAGCTTCTTCCGAGGTTAATTCAAAGCTTCTGCAGCACGAAGTCTTGCTAGGAACAGATGTTATGGCAATGGAAAGCAACTACAACGAGCTATGGCCACAGAACATACAGACAGGCCAAGAAATGGGCGGTGCTATCAGGGAAGCTGGGGGAATGCTGAGCCAGTGCATCCCTCTGCAACCTCAGGCAAAAGGTTTCTAAGCATAAAATGCTTCCCTCCAGCCTTGGAAAACCCAAGTTAGGGAAGCAACTTAAGATGGTATCAGGAATGTCAATTGAAATTCCCTGGCCACTTGTTCTCCCTTGGGATAAGTCTCCCTAGAATGCAGTCAGGTTGACCCAGGGAAGTTTTAGGCAGCCAGGCCTGGTGGTTGGTTTGGTGGTTGAGAACAGGTACCAAGAGTTTAAGCTCCAATAGAGTCAGGACCAGGCCAAGGGCAGTGCTGAAACCAGGATCTAAGGACAGGCTGTAGGTCAGAACCGGGGTCAAACTCTGTGGACAAGCAAAATCAGGATCGTAGTCTGGATGCAGGCTGAAAGTGGAAGCCGGGTTGGAGTCAGTCCTAGGGTTGCCAACTTTCTACTCACACAAAACCGAACAACTTTGCCCCACCCACTCTCACTCCATCCCCCTTCCCTCTGTCGCTTACTCTCCCCACCCTCATTCACTCACTCATTTTCACTGGGCTGGCTCAGGGGGTTGGGGTGCAGAAGGGGGTGAGAGCTCTGTCTGGGGGTGCAGGCTCTGGGATGGAGCGATAAATTAGAAGTTCAGGGTGCGGGAGGGGGCTCCGGGCTGGGGCAGAGGGTGGGGGGGTGAGGGCTCCAACTGGGGGTGTGGGCTCTGGTGTGTGGCCTGGGATGAGGGATTTGGGGTGTAGGAGGGGGCTTAGGGCTGGAGCTGAGGAGTTCAGGGTGGGGGTGTGTATGATGGCTTTGGCTGGGGGTGCAGACTTTGGGTGGAACTACAGATGAAGGGTTTGGGGTGCAAGAGGGTGCTCCAGGGCAGGGACTGAGGGAGGGGATCAAGCTTGGAGCAGGGGGTTGGAGTGTGGGAAGGGTTTGTGATGCGGGCTCCAGGCAGCACTTCCCTCAAGCAGCTCCCAGAAGCAGTGGCATGTCCCCCCTATGGCTCCTAAGCAGAGGCACAGCCAGGTGGCTCTGTGTGCTAGCCCGTCCACAGACACTGCTTCCATTGGCTGCGGTTCCCAGGAGCTGGAGGAGGGACATGCCACTGCTTCCGGGAGCCGTGCAGAGCCACTTCAGGCAGGGAGCCTGTCTTAGCCCAGAGATGGGTTGCCACAGCATGTCTGAAGGATGAATTACTGCAGACTTCATTAGAGGAATGAGTTGGAACACAGATTGAAGCACTGGGGATGGGCAAGTGTAAGTCCTCCCACATTTAAAGCTGCCCCCTTCTCCCCAGCCTAAGGCAGTGGTCCGCAAACTTTTTACCTCATGACCCCCCTTTACTCCTCAGCCATAGTGAGAGGCAGCTCCAGTCAGTCCTGGTCACCCATGGTGACCGTAGGGAGCTTGTCCCAGAGGACCCTACAGGTGTCTGCATCAGTCGTATCCAGGCAGAAGAGGCTGGCTTAGAAGTCCCTGGCTCTTCTGCACATCTGTGAGAAGGGTGCTGTCTTCCACCAGAAGGCAGGTGATATGCTTTTTGAGGAGGGGTGAGTCATGTAGCTAAGTGAGCAGCCCTGGTCTGGCCGTGGGTTTGCCTCACAGCTCTGAGGAGAACATCAGACCCCATTGCTCATGTGGATGCATGAATCATTATCTGTTCAAACACACCCATGACCTGATTTTCAAGAGGTGCTGAGCACCCCCCAACCCTCTGGAAGCTAATGAGAGCTACAGGTACTCAGCCCCATTGCAGCTCTGAGCACTGTACAAGTGTACTCTTCCAGATCAGTGGCTCTCAACCTTTCCAGGCTACTATGCCCCTTTCAGGAGTCTGATTTGTCCTACATACCCCAAATTTCACCTCGCTTAAAAACTTCTTGCTTACAAATCAGACATAAAAATACAAAACAGAACACTATTACTGAAAAATTGCTTTCTTTCTCATTTTTACCATGTAATTAATAAATAAATCAATTGTAATATAAATATTTCACTTACATTTCAGTTTATAGTATATAGAGAAGTACAAACAAGTAATTGTGTGAAATTTTAGTTTGTACTGACTTTGCTAGTGCTTTTTATGTAGCCTGTTGTAAAACTAAGCAAATCTCTAGATGAGTTGATCTCTTCCCAGGAGACCTTTGCATACTACCAGTACCCTCAGTTGAGAGCCACTGTTCTAGAGAATAAAGAAGAGTGTGGGTATTATCCTGAGGTGGTGTTAATATGAATTTTAATGTGAGCTAAAATATGGGAGCCACTTATAGCACTTCTAATGTGAGAAGAGTCACATTTCCCATTGGTGCAGAGCAGGGAAATCCTAACCTGAAAGAAAAGGGATAATCTGAGGGAGATTTGAGAGATTGAATGAAGGCTGCATTCTATTTTAAGCAGTCAGCATTTGTTGTGGTGGATGGAACCTATTCCCCAAACCCTGAAGGCTAAAGATACAGTGTACCCTTGCTATCAAAACTCTAAGACTGTTTCTATTTATTGAGGATTATTGTGCTTTGTCTCTCAGTGGTTCTGCAGTTTACAATAATAATACTCCATAACATGAATCAGTACAACACAGTTCAGATCAGCCTTACACAGAGTGTTTGCTGTACTAGATGAAATTTTCACTCGTTAAACATCCATCTTGCAATAAGCATTCTTGATACAGTATCTCAACAGGAACAGCTCACATGATTATTTCCTTAAAGCCCATTAACTACATTCAACTTGGCAGAATATAAAAGATCTGGAAACACAGGCAGGTTTCTGTAGAGATCACAAACTTCTGGAAATCAGATGTTGACCTTCCACTTCTACAACTTCAGAGCCTGTTCTGCACACTATTTTGTTTAAGGTGGCTGCAGAGGCTGGGTCTAAAGAAAATAAATGTGGTGGTTAGTTCTGTTTCCAGTAGCTGCCACACTATGAAGCTTCCCTACACATGGTAAGTTAGCTCAGGTGAAACTAAATTAAGATGAAAAATTAAAATGCACCTTTTTGAGGAGAAGACATAGCGGATAGATGAAAGCAGGCTTGTTGTTCAGTATTAAAGTAAACTTTAGAGGTGGGAAATTGAACTATGAATTGGATTTATTAAAAAAATGACTTACTTTAGGGGCAAACATTTGTAAAACAGCCCCTCATTTTGTGCTTGCAATGAACTGCGGGGAGCAAGTTAGAGGCCAGGCAGAGACCGCTGCTTTTCTTCTACACCTCTGTCTTTCTTCACATTATTATTTTAACTGCTGCAGATCATGTTGTTGGAGCTATAGTTGCATATTGGTAGACATTGTCCCAAGGCTCAGTCCTGCAGGATGCTGAGGACTCAACTACCCTTGCACTCAAGGGGAGCAGGGTACACCCACTGATTTTCAAGTTCAGACTCTTAGACCATTCATGAGGCTGTGAAAGCAAATGAAAAGTTGCAGGCTATTCAAGCTGCTCATGGGCTGCTGGGGTATAGAAGGGCATGGTGACGGTAGGATCAGATCGCAAGAGTGAAATATCAGGACACACTGGGAGAGCGTGGCGAGGGTGGGAGGGGAGAGAAAGGACAGACAGACATAGGTGCACAGCCCCGACCAGAGCCCTGAGAGGGTGAACATGGGGGTGGGCCCATGCTGCGCCACACAGCTCCCCTGCCCAGTGCCCCCTGGATCCACTATGCCCAGAGCCCCCCCACAACCTTTCCACCACAAATGCACAGTGCTGTGCACACACATCTCTGCCCAGCGCTCTCCTGCCCACAGCCCCACCACAGCTGCCCAGCACCCCACACAGAACCCCCCACTCACTAGTTTCCCAATACACACAGATTTCCCCTCCCTCCCTTCCAGTGCCCTTCCCCACAGCCCCACTGCCACAACTACGCAATGCCGCACACAGACTGCCAGTGCCCTGACACACACAGATCTCCCCCACTGCCCAGCACCCTCCACATACCTCCCAGACACTCACCATCACACCCTGTCCCCTTCCCTGGCTGCACTCACCAGTCCTGCTGGGAGGTCTCTGGCTCCTAGGGTGAGAGTAGCAAGGGGAGACTCCAGACTCTCCATGTGCTGCGCCCAACACAAGCGTGAGCTCCGTGGCTCCCACTGGCTGGGAAAAGCGCCAATGGGAGCTGCTGGAGCCACGGAACAGGACTTGCAGGTGCCGGCAGCACGCAGAGCCCCCACCCTAAGAGCCAGAGGGACCTGCCGGGGTGAAGTGGGGAGTCCTGGCAGTGCTTACCTGGGGCGGCTCCCGTCCCAGGAATCATCCAGCAGGCAGGTTCCTCTGGCTCCTAGGGTCGCGGGTCAGGTTGAGTCGGGTTAGGTGTGGGGGTGGAGGGCTCTCTGCTCGTTCCCGGTGCCTGCAAGCCCCACCCCTGCAGCAAGCGGTGCTCCTGCCAGTGGGCGAGCGCCAGGAGCTGCCCCAAGAAGTGGTGAGCAGTGGCACTGCAGCTGTGGTCCAGACCGTCCTGATATTGGGACAAAGAGCGTCCCGACTGATGTAAGGTCAGGACACAGGACAAATCTTCTAAAATCAGGACTGTCCTGATCATATCGAGACATCTGGTCACCCTAGGCGGTGGTGAGGAGGAGATGTATCAGGTAAGATAAATATGACAGCAATAAGCACCTACAGTGCTAGTGATTTTAAAGGGTCCAGTTAACCGTCCCCACACCACCATAAGGCCCCCCACACATCTATAACCCAGGCCTAGAGAGCTATCAGGCAGCTGGCATCTCTAGGCTGCCTCCCAGCAGCAGATGCAATAAGCTTGTGCTCCACTTCCCATGACCCACTGTGGACACAGGCCATGGGAAGTTCTGCCTCAGGGGTTTGACGAATAGCAGCCTCATGGTTCCTGATTGGCTACCTGCCCTATATAAACCCAACGGGCATTTCAGGAACCATCTAGGCAACAGTGTGGATCTTCCATAGTTGCCATGACAGTTCTTGCCCCCGAGTTCCTGACTTTGACCTTGTCTTGGTCTGGACTTTGCCTCCTGACTTGGACCCAGACCCTTGGGTTCGAACCTGGCCTGGAAACTATGTACTCCTCCACCACTCCCAGCCTCAGGTTTGCCCCTGCTCTGACCCTTGGCTCTGACTGCCCTTGTTGGGATTCTGACAACCAGCAGGAAGCTGCACCAGCCCCTTTAAGGGTTTCCTCCCACTTCTACCCTCTTTCTGTCTCCATATCCCATGATCAACTGTGGCCAGGAGCTCAATCCGAGCACAGTTTTAATGGGGATGTGGGGGTCAGACTCTTTACAGGCACTTCCTCCCCATCTCCAGCAGTGGGCAAGGCAAGGAGCCACTGCAGTAAGGTGGCTTTGGCCTGGCCAACACTCTCCTCCCCAATGAAAGTAAGTGATGGTGATGCCTAAGGCAGCAAGATGTCTATCCTCAGCCATGGGGTTAGTTAATCCTCCAGTACCCTGAGGACCATGCCTCTTGATTAATAGTCACTCTTACTAAATCCATCTGTGACACCCATAATTTTATATTGTGAGCATGGCAAGCATCCATGGAGCTTTTACAGAGCTGTAATACAGCACATTTGTTGTATTCCTGTAAGAACATCCTACTCCTCTAATTACCTTATAAAGCCAAACAAAATAATACAATCTGAAACACAAAGTAAAATGAATGTCTGATGCTGCAAGTTGGTTATTTTTAAACCAATACCCTACATAAATACACTTCATCACTCTTAAGTATCCACATGGAGAGGCAAGAGTTGCACAATACAGCCTTGTGCCTGAGGCCCTGGTGCCTACTGAAGCAAGTCAAAATATTTGCATCAAACCCCAAAACCCACTTGAACAGAGCCTTGGATTTGCTGTGTGTTGCTTTTGTGCACCTCAGCCCTTGGTCATGAAAATCTGGCAAATAGGCTGATGTTGTTCCCCCACCTGGGAGGCCAGTGGTGACCATTCTGCCATGCTGGCCCCTCTTCCTTTCCTCCAATAGCCATTCCTGCCCTATTTCAATTCAAGCACCCTCCTGAAAACATCTGAGCTAAGAGAGGGAATGCAGGGGCCTGTTGGAGAGACAGAGAACACCTTTCTATCTTCCAGGTGTCCAACACCATAGCATTCGAGCAGGTCCCAGGTTGATTAGATTGGCAGTGAACCTTGTGGAGTCTTGGTGCTCCTGCTTATAGGAAACTTGGCTTACTGTGATCTATTTGCTGTTGGTTTTAGATATTCTTGGTGGGGAAGGTTTTGTAGGGAGGTGGTTTAGTGGTAAAATTTAATGCAGTTGGGAGCAGAATCCTTTCTGTACATGCACAGTGCTGCACTCATTCAGGTCAACCTCCTTGTAATAGCAACTGTGGGAGGACTGCGGAATTTAAACCCCTACTCATGCTGTAAAAAGTGGATTCTATCTGGATTGTGGGTGTTTGTTAGTTAACTGGCTGCTACCTGATGCTCCACAGTCAGCATAGGAATTATAAAACTCTGGGCCAACTTAATTCCTGGGATAACCTCCAGGAATTATACCAGGATGAGATGGCCATTTGTAAAATCCACAAAATGAGGGAGTATTGCTTTCTTTCAAACTCTCTGTGATGGGTATAGAGTTTGTTAGTTAACCTTTGCTACAGAGCCTCTGAAGAAGTATGAGCATTGCAATGTCTTTAGGGTCTGCAATGCTGGGGACTATTGCTTTTTTGTTTTGTTTTAATAAATGACTACCATCTGTCTAATGCACATTGAAGCAATAGGACTAAATTTGGGCTCAAACTTGACAATGTTCAATGGTCTATTCACCCTCACTATGGTCTTCAGCCCCAGCTCTAGGTCCTTTAAATTCAGCCCTTTGTTTGGGCTCCCAGATAAACTCTATCACCTTCTCAGGGTTGCCATAGGGTTCCTAATTCCTAATCACACAAAACCCCATGCCTTCCCTGAGGCCCTGCCCCTTCCCCAAGGCCCCACCCACTACATTTTCCCTCCCTCGGTGGCTTGCTCTCCCCCACCCTCACTCACTTTCACTGGGCTGGGGCAGGGGATGAGGGGGTTGGGGTGCAGGAGGGGGCTCCACGTTTGAGGAGGCTTAGGGCTGGGACAGAGGCTCAGGGTTGGGGCATGGGCTTACCTCAGGTGGCTCACAGTCAGTAGCACAGTGGGGCTAAAGCAGGCTCCCTGCCTGTCCCAACTCCACACTATGCCCCGGAAGCAGCTCCATGCAATGCTCTTGCCTGCAGGCACTGCCCCCCCGCAACTCCCAGTGGCTGTGGTTCCCAGCCAGAGGGAGTGCAGAGCCAGTGCTCAGGGCGGGGGCAGCATGCAGAGCCCCATCGCCCCCCCCCCACCTAGGAGCCAGACCTGCTGGTCGCTTCTGGGGCACAGCACAGCACAGTGCCAGGAAAGGTAGGGACTAGCCAGCCTTAACCCTGAAGCACTGCCGACCGACTTTGACGCAACCATCAAAAAGGGTCCCTTTTTGACCGGACATTCTGATTGAAAACCAGATGCCTGGCAACCCTAGGTTGACACTTTACTTGTAGGGGAACCCAGGCTCACCCACTACTCCAGGGTCCAACCCAGGGCCCTTGTACACTGCAGCCACATACTGCTCACCTCAATCTTTCACTGCTGCTACTTGCCTGGGTCTGTTTTATCTCCAGCTCCATCTCAGGGCCACCCTCTACAGGGTCTTCTTTCTCTGCAAGGCCAGTGTAAGTGCAACCAGTCATAAATGCTTCTGTAGCCAGAAAGCAGCACCTACCTTCGCTTCTCTAGGCCCAGCCAGGAAATGACCTGCTAAGACCAGGCTCCTCCTTTTATCTGGACCAACACAGTCCTGACTGGCCTAGTCCTTGGAGGACCAGGTCTCTGTGGTTTCCAAAATGTCTGCTCTGGAGAGTTTTTTCTAAGCAAGCTTGCAGGACTCACCTTCACTGATCTGTTCCTGCCCACTTGCTCCTTCCTGGGACAGGGCGTAGTAGGACCATGTCCCCCACCCCAGGGAGCCACAAAGGTCAAATACACTCCATCACAGGACCAGATATTTAAAGGTAAACATTCAAGTAGGTGCCTGGTAAGATTTTTCAAAAGAGCCTAGGCGCCTAACTCAGATAGGAGCTTAGGTGCTTTTGAAAATTCCACTACATGCCTATCTGCATCTTTAGTGCCTACCTAGCTTTAAAAATCTAGCCCTAAGTCTCTATACTTTGGATCATTGGTGAAATCCTGGCCACAGAAATCAAGGAAGCAACTCCCATAGAATTCAGTGTACCCAGGATTTCACCCTACAACTTCAAAATTTGTCATTGGGCAACTGCCTTTTGTTGAAAAGCTTTGATGGAGGCTAAGAAATGTATGCAAAATAATTTAAAATTACAAGAATTACCAGATCCTTGGACCTCACTAAGTGCCTGTTGCCTGGAGCCAGTGGTGCAAAGTGTTCTTCAAACTACCTCAAGCAGGCAGCTGAGGAGTCTCCCAGAACAGGGGAATCCTTGGATAGCAATAGCACAAAGACAGCTATGCCTTTCTGCCCCTTTCTTGACATGGGAGGTGGGGAGCTGCAT
The DNA here is from genome assembly GCF_009764565.3 of Dermochelys coriacea. Lineage (NCBI taxonomy): Eukaryota > Metazoa > Chordata > Testudines > Dermochelyidae > Dermochelys > Dermochelys coriacea. The sequence continues at coordinate 42,038,109 of NC_050069.1, read as the reverse complement.
GCTAGGGTGGAAGCAGCCAGGGCTGGCCTGTTAACTATAAGTTATTCTAGGAGCTATTTCTGCCTCAGGTTCAGGAAACAGAAACATGGCTTAGAGCCACCTCTCCTCTCCCTCCCCCCAGTTGTGTTGAACATGAACTCAGCACAGCTGAGGATCTAACCCTTAATCTTATTTCTCTAGTCGATTGATGAGGGCTATACATCATTCTTTTCCCTGGTCGCCTTTTACTTCTTCCTGCCGTATTTGTTTCCATTTCAATTTAAGTTCAGTAAGAATTGTCTTGGGCAGAAATGACTTAATAATTCCAAAGAAATGAAAGAGATAATGTGATGCTGCAAATAGGTCTTGGCAACCTGCTAGCTCGGGATGATTGTGGATCAGATTATTATATAATTATTATGCTATTGTATATATTTCTCAGGCATTCGTCATCTTAGTGGCTCAGTGCCACATACTGTAAGTAAATGTTAAGGTACCACAGATACTAAATAGTCCCTTATATTCTGAAGAAAAATATTTTTCAAGACACTCAGTGCATTGTGTTGTGCAAAATCCTCCAAAAAATGGAAAGGCTGTGATATAACTGACTCTTTTAATACTATCCTCTAACCAAACATTCCAAAGGACAATATACTCTGATGTTTAATCTGAGTATATTTATTTTTATTACAGGAGTAACTAGTTTCAGAGTAGCAGCCATGCTAGTCTGTATTCGTAAAAAAGAAAAAGGAGTACTTGTGGCATCTTAGAGACTAACAAATTTATTTGAGCATAAGCTTTCGTGAGCTACAGCTCACTTCATCGGATGCATTCGGTGGAAAATGCATCCGATGAAGTGAGCTGTAGCTCACGAAAGCTTATGCTCAAATAAATTTGTTAGTCTCTAAGATGCCACAAGTACTCCTTTTCTTTTTTTAGGAGTAACTAGAGGCCACAACCAAGATTGGTGCCTCCCTGTGCTAGGCACTCTATAAACATTTAGTAGGAGATAGTCCCTGCCCCAGAGAGCTTACGTTTCAAGTAGACAAGATTGACAAAGGGGGATATGAAATAATTATACAAAGTGATATACTCTCCCAAGGTCAGTGGCTGAGCTAGGGACAGAATGCTGGTCTCCTGCCTCCCAAGCTACTGCTTTACCAGTGAGATCACACTGCCTCTTTTATGGGTCTCAGTAGATTGGCTTGGGTATTAAGTCTTTGTGGGTAAGTCAACACAGCCAGTGAAAGTGAGTGTCCCTGCCCAGGCTGACAAACTTGGGTCAGTGGGGCTCATGCTAACACTGTAAAAATAGCTATGTAAGCAGCATTTTGAAGTTATGGCTCAGGCTGGAGCTCAGGCTCTGAAACCTAGGGAGGGGAATGACCTTCCAAGCCCAAGCTCTAGTCTGAGCCATGACTTCAAAGTGCTGGCTATGCAGTTATTTTTAGAGCACTAGCATGAGCTCTGCTACCACAAGTCTGTTGAGCAGGGCTGGGAGGCTGACTGCCACAGGCTGTGTAGACTTACCCTCTGTGTCAGTTCTCATGCTGTCCCACTTCCATGAATTATTTTTGTTCAATTTTTTTAAATTATGCAAATAACAAATTGTTATCTGCATAATTTAAAAGAATCATTAGAAATACATTCAATTAATATTATGGGATCATCATTCAGCCTCAAACGACATCTTTAACTTATACTTCTGATCCAACTAAAAAGATATTTATCAACATGGATAACCAGGAAGAAGAGGTGGATGACCCTTTTTTTTTTTCAAACAGCTAAAAAAATCATCCAAAGCACAGGACTTGGTGGTGATGGGGGACTTCAAATACCCAGACATCTGTTGGGAAAATAACACAGCAGGTCACAGATTATCCATCAAGTTCTTGGAATTCATTGGAGACATTGTTTATTTCAGAAGGTAGAGAAAGCATCTAGGGGAGAGGCTGTTCTAGATTTAATTTTGACAAATAGGGAGGAACTGGTTGACAGTGGAAGGCAGCTTAGGTGAAAGTGATCATGAAATGATGAATTCATGATTCTAAGGAATGGAAGGAGGAAAAACAGCAGAATAAAGATAATGGATTTCAAGAAGGCAGACTTTAGCAAACTCAGGGAGCTGGTAGGTAAGATTCCATGGGAAGCAAATCAAAGGGGAAAAACAGTTTAAGAGAGTTGGCAGTTTTTCAAAGAGGCATTATTAAGGGCACAAGCAAATTATCCCATTGTGTAGGAAAGATAGGAAGTATGGCTTAACCAGAAGATCTTCAGTTATATGCAACTCAAAAAAGAGTCCTACAAAATGTGGAAATTAAGTCAAATTACAAAAGATGAATATAAACAAACAACACAAGCATGTAGGGACAAAATTAGAAATGCCAAGCCACAAAATGAGATTAAACTAGCTAGAGACATAAAGGCTAGCAAGAAAACATTGTACAAATACATTAGAAGCAAGAGGAAGACCAAAGATGGGGTAAGCGTGTCACTCAATGAGGGGGAAAAGACAATAACAGAAAATAAATGTAATAATAATAAATAAATAAATGTAAATGACAGAAGTGCTAAATGATGTTTTTGTTTCAGTTTTCACCAAAAGGTTAGTAGCGATTGGACATCTAACACAATGAACACCAGTGAAAGTGATGTAGGATCTGAGGCTAAAATAGAGAAAGAACAAGTTAAAGTTAAGTTCTGTTTGCCAGAAGCTGGGAATTGGCGAGAGGAGATGGATCACTTGATGATTACCTGTTCTGTTCATTTCTTCTGGCGCATCTGGCATTGGCCACTGTCAGAAGACAGGATACTGCTCTAGATGGACCTTTGGTCTGACCCAGTATGGCCATTCTTTTGTTCTTATGTAAAAATTACTTAGACAAGTTAGATGTCTGTGCATCGGCAGGACCTGATGAAATATATCCTAGAATACTCAAAGAGCTGACTAAGAAGATATCTGAGCCATTAGTGATTCTCTTTGAAAACTCATGGACGATGGGAGAGATTCCAGAGGACTGGAAGAAAGCAAATATAGTGCCAATCTATGAAAAGGGGAATAAGAACAAGCTGGGGACTTACAGACCAGTCAGCTTAACTTCAGTAACCCGGAAAAATAATGAAGCAAATAATCAAGTAATCAATTTGTAAACATCTAGAAAATAATACAGTGATAGGTAATAGTCAACATGGATCTGTCAAGAACAAATCATGTCTAACCAACCTAATACCTTTCTTTGACAGGGTAAAAAGCCTTGTGGGATGCGGGGGAAGCAGCAGATGTCACATATCTTGACTTTAGTAAGGCTTTTGATACTGTCTCGCATGATCTTCTCATTAACAAACTAGGGAAATAGAACCTAGATGGAGCTACTATAAGGTGGGTGCATACCTAGAGAGTAGTTATCAGTGGTTCACAGTCAAGCTGGAAGGGTATATCCAGTGGGATCCCACAGGGATTGGTCCTGGGTCCGGTTCTGTTCAATATCTTCATCAATGATTTAGATACATAATGGCATAGAGAGTACACTTGTAAAGTTTGCAGACAATACCAAGCTGGGAGGGGTTGCAAGTGATTTGGAGGATAGGATTAAAATTCAAAATGATCTGGACAAACAGGAGAAATGGTGTGAAGTAAACAGGAGGAAATTCTATAAGGACAAATGCAAAGTATCCACTTAGGAAGGGACAATCAATTGCACACATACAAAATAGGAAATGACTGCCTAAGAAGGAGTACACCACAAGCTAAATATGAGTCAACAGTGTAACACTATCGCAGAAAAAGCAAATATCATTCTGGGATGCACTAGCAGGAGTGTTATGAGCAAGACACAAGAAGTAATTCTTCCGCTCTACTCTTCACTGATTAGGCCTCAACTGGTGTATTGTGTCCAGTTCTGGGTGCAACATTTCAGGAAAGATGTGGACAAATTGGAGAAAGTCCAGAGGAGAGCAACCAAAATGATTAAAGGTCTAGAAAACACGACCTATAAGGAAAGATTAAAAAAACTGGGCTTGTTTAGTCTGGAGAAGACAAGACTGACGGAGAACATGATAATAGTTTTCCAGAACATAAAAGGTTGTTACAAGGAGGAGGGTGAAAAAATGTTCTCTTTAACCTCTGAGGATAGGACAAGAAACAATGGGCTTAAATTTCAGCAAGGGAGGTTTAGGTTGGACATTAGGAAAAATTTCCTAACTGTCAGGGTAGTTAAGCACTGGAACAAATTGCCTTCGAGGATTGTGGAGTTTTTAAGAATAGATTAGACAAAAACCTGTCAGGAATCGTCTAGTTATTACATATTGCTATCTTAAGTGCAGGGAACTGGACTAGGTGACCTCTCAAGGTCCCTTCCAGTCCTCACTTCTATGATGTGGCTATCCAGACTATTTCTTTAAAACTGCAGCAAGAAACTGTGCAGGAGTGGTTTAGGGAAGGGTCAGGTCAGGAGCTCTACAGTGAAGACAAGACAGAGCAACTATAGGGATAATACTGTCTTTTATATTCAAATAAAGCCACAAGGAAGTGACTTTCTGTGATTTTTTTACCACTACCACAAGATGTTGTGTCAGACACTGACTCATTTTGAGCGAGCATATATAAGAAGAACAGAAAACACCAACTTGCAGTCCTTGAGGGGACTTTCAGTTTGATAGGTTCATAGGACGGCCTGAGAGGAAGGCCTGCTGCACTGGATTATAAATTGCCATGAAGCATGACACACAGAGTGGAATAGCACAGGCCAGCCGACTCATTTATTCAATGGAGAGTGAAAATGAAAATATTTATAAACCATTTGCCTTCGCTGAGGAAGGAGAGAAGAATAACGAATACATCATTCTGTGAAATGTGGTGTATATCATTCCCGAACATAAAGACAAATGGATGAAGGATGCAGAATGAGGGCCAGAGAAAGCATGGAAGACTTTCAAAGGGCCCTTTATGAACAAGTCACCCATTGTGTTGTTGGTGTCAATAAGGATGAATGCTTAAGGGCTCATCTAGAAGTTGAGATTTAAAACAAGGAATTTTGAGAAGAATTACTGTTAATATCTCAGGTAACTCTGGAACAGGCAGTGCAACTGTCACAGCAGCTGGAGAAAGTGAACACACAAGTCACCCTGCAAGAAAGTGGGAGAGGCATGATGCAAGAAGTAGAAAAGAAAAACTATCCATGGGAAAGAGAAAAGAGCCATGAAAAGGCCTCCTTAAGAGCATGGAGATCTCTGGGTAGAAATGTGGTAGGTTCAGCACAGGAGATCTTAGACCAGATGAGGTCTGGCCACCTGGCAGAAACACATGCAGCAAATGTAAGCAAAAAGTGTGTCTTTTGAAGCAAAAGAACTAGGGAGAGATCCCATTTGTGGGTAGTAAGGCCTATGCAACCCACCCGCCTCCACAGGTGGGAAACTTGATGGGATCAGCAGTGACTGGGGCATCTCCAGTAGAAAGGAGAGAGGAGAACACACACACAGGGGCATGCAGGGATTGCTCTTTTCCTCTGGAAGCTCTACCCATCCATTGGCCAGCTAGAGAAGATGGTTAGCTGATTGGTCCCTCGCTCTCCCATTTCATTAATTTAAACCCAGTCTTGATCCTGAGGAGCCTCTTTTTGCTCCATTTCAGGTATTCGCCCCTCTCTCTGAAACTATATGTCCAGAGTTATGTTTTGCAGATTCTGTGGATCTAACCAATAACCTATTTAGGGGGTTGTCAGGATATAGATATTCAGGCCTGTCTGCAAGGCCTATACATTAAGAATTTAGGTGTATTCTTATCACTTAGCTATTATAGAGGTAAAAAAGAAAGAATCAAATTCACTGTCTGCCTGTGTAAGGGCCTTCTCTCACTATGATAGTCTAAGGCAGGGGTCAGCAACCTTTCAGAAGTGGTGTGCCAAGTCTTCATTTATTCATTTTAATTTAAGGTTTTGTGTGCCAGTAATACATTTTAATGTTTTTTAGAATGTCTCTCTCTCTCTAAGTCTATATATTATATAACTAAACTATTGTCATATGTAAAGTAAACAAGGTTTTCAAAATGTTTAAGAAGCTTCATTTAAAATTAAATTAAAATGCTGATCTTATGCCACTGGCCTGCTCAGCCTGCTGCCAGCCTGGGGTTCCATTCACCTAGGCCAGCAGCAGGCTGAGCAGGGCCTGCGGCTGGGACCCTGGCTGGCAAGGGGCTGGCAGCCAGAACCCCAGACCGGCAGCAGGCTGAGCGGGGCTGGTGGCCAGGACCCCAGACTGACACTCAGCCCGCTGCCAGTCTGGGGTTCAGTCCACTGGCTCCTGCCTGCCGGCCCCACTCAGCCTGCTGCCGGTCTGGGATCCCGGCCCTGCCCACATAGAGTGGGTACCTACCTTCTCCCTGGTTCTAGCCCAGTCTCTTCCTCTCTCTCTGCACTGAGCTGAGGGTGGGAGTGCACGGAGCACAGGGCTGGGGGCGAAGGAGCAGGTTGGGGTATATGGTCTGGCCAGGAGCTAGAATGAGGGAGGGGGCTCAGGGTTGGGGTTTGGGTGTGGAGTGCTTACCTGGGCAGCTCCCATTTGGTGCTAGGGGTGCAGGTGGGAATGTGGGAGGGAGGGTGCAGGAACTCCAGTTTGGTGCTCAGAGTGGGGGTGAAAATGTGGGGGGTACAAGAGTCAGGACATGAGGTCTGAGGGGGCTGGGTATGTGTGGGGGGTGCAGGAGTCATGGCAGGGGGTATGTAAGGGGGGTGCCAGAGTCAAGGCATAGGGTGTGGGGGGGCTGGGTATGTGTGGGGGGTACTGGAGTCAGGGCTGTGATTGTGGGGGGGTGCAGGGGTCAGGGCAGGAGGCTGGGGGGTGTGGGGGTCAGGGCAGGAGGCTGGGTGTTTGTGAAGTGGGTGCAGGGGTCAAGGCAGGGGGCTGGGGGGATGTGGGGGGGTGTAGGGGTCAGGGCTGGGGGTGTGGGCTGGGGGTGTGGGGGTGCTCCAGCCCCTGCCCAGAGCGGCTCACGGCAGGGGGCTGGAGGGGATATGCCCTGATTGCACACCCCTTCCCCAAGGCCCCATTCCCACCTCTTCTTCACCTCCTCCCCAGAGCAGCGAGTGCGCTGCAGCTTGGCTTCTCCCCCTCCCTCACAAGGGCCATCAGCTGATCAGCGGCAGGGAGGGAGAGAGGAGGGGCAGGAATGCAGCACGCTGGGAGAAGAGGCGGGGAGCTTACCTGCCCTGCAGCAGCAGGCGGGACGGGTGGGGCACATGGAGAAGAGCTGGCTGGGCAGGATTTTTAATGGCTCGCTGCTGCCTGCCGGGGTCCCTGGGCTGAGCGGGGCTGGCGGCTGGGACCTGGCAGGCAGCAGTGTGCCGTTAAAAATTGGCTTGCGTGGCGTCTTTGGCATGCGTGCCATAGGTTGCCGACCCCTGGTCTAAGGCCTTGTTCTTAGGCTAAGGCCTTTGGCTAAGCAGCAGAGGCAGCCAGAAGCTGGGAAGCAAATGGTCACATCCTCACATTCCAAACTAGCCACATTGAAATAAGGCAATATGGGGCTGTTAGAAAGGCTATCCGATCTATCACCTCCGGAAAAAGGGAAGAGCCTAAAAGATTTAAAGAAAACTTAGTTTGATAGCATCCTGTCTGGCAAGAACTCACTTATCAACAGCTGGGGTGTAAAATCCTCATTTCTGTGTTGTTCTATCACTGTAGTCTCCACTTCCCTATTTTTTTTCCCTTATTTCCCCATTTTTTCCACCAAATGCATCCGATGAAGTGAGCTGTAGCTCACGAAAGCTTATGCTCTAATAAATTTGTTAGTCTCTAAGGTGCCACAAGTCCTCCTTTTCTTTTTGCGAATACAGACTAACACAGCTGCTACTCTGAAACACTTCCCTATTGTTTGTCTGAAAAATCTCTGTCTGGTTCTGTGATTGTTTCTGTCTGCTGTATAGATAATCATGTTACAATATGTTAGGATTGGATAGTTAAATTTCAGTAAAATGACTGGTTAAGGTATAGCTAAGCAGAACTCAAGTTTCACTATATAGTCTGCAGTCAATCAGGAAGTAAGGGGGTGACTGGGATCAGGGAATTGGGGTGGGGGAATTGGAATCATGTTTCACTATGGGGGGGGAATGGGAACGGGAAAGGGGAATGGGAACAAGGACACAGCAAGGCTCTGTGGTGTCAGAACTGGGAAGGGGAACACTAAGGAAGGAAATTGGAATCATTGCTTGCTGGAAGTCCACCCCAATAAACATCTAATTGATTGCACCTTTGGACTTTGGGTATTGTTGCTCTCTGTTCATGCAAGAAGGACCAGGGAAGTGAGCAGGTGAAGGAATAAGCCAGAGGGCTTATTTAGTAATTAGTGTTAGTACTTGGTAGGGATATTAGCTGATGCAACTTGAGGCCAGTTTCCAGTGCAGTTAAAAGGCTAAAATGACAGTTCCCAGAGGTAAAAACACTTAGGATTTTGCTGATAGGCCTTTTGCCCATGCGATGGGGGAAACCTTGTGGCCTTCAGAGGCCAAGGTCCCCCTTTCTGTACCCTCACTCCCCCTTGCGGGGGGGGGGAGCAAAACCATTCAGAAGAGTGAGCTGAGTCCTAAGGGCTGAGGCTGAGGAGAGTCTACCGCAAATTATGGATTATATTGTAGGATCCCTATAACCTCTGCACTGGAACCACTTAAAATGCCTGGTACGTGAGAGTCTGGGTGTAGCTCCCCTCCCCAGTGTTAAGTACAATAAAATTAGGAACTGTCTCCTAAAATCCATTGCTGTCTGTGTCATTCCTCATTCACAGCTGTGTCCAGATCAATTTCCTGGTATCTGTGTACAGACACAGCATTCATGAAGAGACCTGAATCACCACTGCCTTTCGTCTTGAGTAGTCATTGACACTTGTGCAAAGTGAGTGCAAAATGCTACCTCTTTGCACAGACAGAACTTACTACCCAAGGTACAAGACAATGAAGAATCAGGCCCTTAGTGTCAAGATTTGCAATAGTGTTGATAAATTTAAAATTGATTCAGAAGCAAAAGAGAAACAGTGTAGCTTCAGTGATAATATTGTCTTCCTTATTCTAATAAAGTTCCTTGTTCTCTTACAAGAAAGTCTTCAGTTCTTTACCATTGTCATTTGACAGTATTCACAACCTCCTACTCTATAGTAAAAGGATACAGTCCTCTTTAATTGTCATCAACTTCTACCCTTCTCATAAAAAGAACAAGGAGTACTTGTGGCACTTTAGAGACTAACAAATTTATTTGAGCATAAGCTTTTGTGGGCTAAAACCCACTTCATTGGATGCATGCAGTGGAAAACACAGTAGGAAGATATATATATACATACACACAGAGAATATGAAACAATGCGTGTTGCCATACACACTATAATGAGTTGACAAGAACGTGAGAGTAACAGTGGGGGCGGGGGAAATAAGCATGGAGAAATAGTTTTACTTTGTGTAACTGTTGGAAATGGGCCATCCTGATTATCACTACAAAAGGTTTTTTTCTCCTGCTGATAATAGCCCACCTTAATTGATCACTCTCATTATAGTATGTATGGCAACACCGATTTTTTCATGTTCTCTGTATATATATTGTGGTAAACCCAGGACAAACAGCTATGGGGGAGGGAGGGTAGTAATTAGTCCCAGGGGATTTAAAGGCCCCTCCCTATCCACTGAGGAGAGAGAACCAGGGGGCAATAAGGTTCAGCTGGAAAAGGGGTTGTTAGGGAACCAATTAGGTTCAGCTGACTCCAACTATTTGGGACCTTTTTAAACCCTCCCCTGGGTTGTAGGAGGGGGAGAGTTAAGAGAGCAGGAAAGTTGTTAGTAGGCTGTTTACAGCAAGACCTCAGACCTTCCTAATAGGGAGGCTGCACTTGCTCCCCAGAAGGGAAGGAAAACAAGCACAAGGGACTGACAGAGGAGAGGAGTAGCAGGACCCTGTGCCACCTATAAGGATTTGTCTTGTCCTAAACCTGAGTCTCCAAGGCTAAAAAGGACTGAGCCTACTGAGGTGAACAAGGTATTTTGCCACAATATATATCTGCCTACTGTATTTTCTACTGCATGCATCTGATGAAGTGGGTTTTAGCCCACAAAAGCTTATGCTCAAATAAATTCCTTAGCCTCTAAGGTGCCCCAAGTACTCCTTGTTCTTTCTGCTGATACAGACTAACATGGCTACCACTCTGAAACCTACCCTTCTCACAATAATCCAACTGAAGTCTGATATAACTAAGCATAATCCAAAACAAACAAAGAATACGGTAAGGAACTAATTTTGTGTTGTTTTACAGATTTAGGAGTAGCATCTAGTTGCAAAAAGAATCTGTCTCTCCATGTGATCCATCAGCTCAGCTGGTGGAATGCCTGAATACTAGCCAAAGGAACTTGGATGTATTCCTGCTTCTGTGTGGGGTTTTTTTTTTTCCTCTTTTCATCTAAACATCTGTTTTCCTGTGTTGAGACATGAGCTCAAAGCTCCTGGAACAAAGAGAAACTATTCCTTACAGCAAGTATGTGGAGGTAGCATTAGGTCCTCCCACATAGTTATTAAAAATACCCATTCTCCTCTTCTCCCTTTAGCACAAACCCCTCTATGCCAGCTGCCATTCTGTAAAGAATTGGCAATGGACTTCAATGTGGGCAGAGGCCACTCAAGATGTTCTGCTGTTGTAGGCAAAACTTTAGTGTGCTTTCCCCCCTTCTTCATGGGTCTAGGGATGGCAGATGTGGCCTGGCCATGACAGAAGAACAGCCAGGCCAAATTTAGTGAATGCCATTGAAATATGTGAGCTCAGAATGCCACTCAAATTTGGCCTGGCTGCCCCTCTGTCATGATGGAGGGATTGCTGGGTCAAATCTGCCATCCTAGGCAGTTGGCCAAAAATCTGCCACCTTCGGCAGCTGTCTAGTCTGCCAATAGGTAGGGTGGCCTCTGAAGGTTGGCTGATTTTTTTGAAAGCATATCCAGGGGTTATGGCATGATTTTATGGAAAATATCAGAGAGAAATGTAGTTTTACAAGGAAAACATAATCTTGATAGCAGCTCCATTACAAGTGTCACAGATTATATTTTTATTTATGTATAAAATACACTTTAAAGACTAATAGAACACCCATGTCTTGCCCTGAAGAGCTTACAGTTTAAGGCCCTGATCCTGCAGACTTATACATGTGTTTAACTTTATACATTGTGAGTAGTCCCATTGACACCTCAGTCCTGCAGCCACTTACACAGGGAGTAGTCTTATTGCGGTTACAATCACAACATTCAGTGGCACTATTCCCCCGTGTAAAGTTACTCGCATGTGTGTTTGCAGGTTCAGGGCCTAAATTTAGAAACGACATGAAAGAGAGTGACTGACTAAGGACTACACAGACATGACCATGTGTTGATTTGGGTTGTAATGCATGCTTTTGATAGTCCGCTAATATTAGCGTTTGTTCTTTCACATATTTGTATTGAGACATTAATATACAAGTCCTTTCATCCATATTTTACATATATCGTAAGTGTAGAAGAAGGTGGATCAAGTCAATAGCAGTTATTCAAAATATTTTAAAAGGTCCAACAGTTTCTAATATTTAATTCCAGAACATTTGCTTTCACTAAATCCAACTAATACTTTCTTTATACAGACAGATAATACATACACAGAGCATCAAGCCTGTAATTGTGACATAAAAACAAAATTACATTTTATTTTATTTCTGTTCCTTTTTCTTTGACCAGAACTTGGAGATAAAGAATCAAGAAGTCAGAAGGGTAAAGGGAGACAAAAAGATGGTGAAGGGGGAGTAGGTTGTGGAGGCGAGGGAGTCAGTGAAGGAGAGAACCTGGAGACATGAATAAGAGGATGAACGCTGGTGACCTAGTAATTGAGATTTGGCAGTTGGTTAGTAAGGTGAATCAGGTGGTGATAGAAGCCAATAGATTAGTGTCAACGTGGGCAAATTGATTAGGAAAATCCAGAAGAGTAAAAGCAGTTTTGGATCAGTCTTGAGTCCCCCAAGTTAATGTAAAGAAAATTTGAAAATGTCAGGAGTGCAGAGAACTCCAATGATGAAGTCAAGCTGCAGCTGGAGACTGAACCTTCTGCTGAGAGCTGTCTTTGTTCCTCAAGTATTTTCAGGAGTGTGGTAGGGAGAGTGATCACCTTCATGTTGTCATTGTCCTTCTTTTATATCTTCCCCACTTGCTGGAAAACTTTTTTGCTGTGACCTGGGTCAAATAGATCCCATTGTATAGAGCTATCTGACCTAGGTCAAACAGTTCCCATTGTGTAGAGCTATCTCTGAGATGTTGCTATTGCACACAGTTCCTGGAGTAATTTTTATGCTTGTGTGCATTTCTTCAATAAGCCACTAACATTGTTTAGCCTCATCCAACGTAGCACATTTGAAACACAGAGACATGGTCAATATTCCCAGATTCAGACACAAAAATGATACATGCATACAAACTGGATAAGCACATTCAGTATTTCGTAACCTTACCTGAGCCAGCTTGCATAAAGAACATCTGTTATCATATTCATATCATAAGCATATTTTCATAAAGAATATGGAGTGAAACATCACAGTGGGTCTTGAGAGAATTTGAAGAGAGTCCTGGCCTTGTGGATCGGTGTGGGAAGGACATTCCATGTATAAAGAAGTGGACAGCCATGGCTAACACCATTGGCAGAGCGGGAAGACGAGGGATAAGGCATCCCAGACACGGGTGGCAGAGTATGGAGGTGCAGAGTTGTGAAGGCCCTTGGAGATGAGCACAGAAAACAGCCTCGGCAATCCTTGACAACATTTGCAAAGCTATTTTCACTACGTTTCCACCAGCTGCATTTACACCTAAAGTGGATTTAAGCATCCATTGAAGTTGCCATACAAATTAATTGTTGACATACTGTTTCAGCTATTGGGCTTTGATTTAAAAAAACACAGAAGTAACCAAGGAAGACTGTTCAGTCTATCTATCCTTGTAAGGTCCTCATTACTTCAGTACCTGAGCATCTCACAGGCTTTAATGTATTTATACTCACAATACCCCGGTGAGATAGGGAACTGCTATTACTCCATTTTAGAGATGGGAAACTAAGGCATAGAGAAGCTAAGTGACTTGTTCAAACTCGCATAGGAAGCCTGTAGCACAGTAGGGAACTGAACCCATCTCTCCAGCTAACAATCACTGGACCATCCTTTTTCTTCAGTTGGTGTTGCACTGGATTTAAAATGCATTGTTCATACAATGTGTTTTGTTAGTTTTAGGCCTGTCCCTAAATCCTTACTCCATCCTTCTGCACTATTGTGTGAGTTCTGCCTGTAAGGACTGGGGCCCCTTTTGGAGGTGCTGAGCTTCCTCCACTCCTACTGAAGCCTGAGAGCTGAAGGCTCAATGCATAGCAGGATTCAAGCCTCAGTAAGGAGTTCAGGACTAAGCCAACATTACTTGGCTAAATTCTAGGGGTGTAACTCCAATGTGATGTGACAGTGGTCCATATTATAGCATCTCATATATAGTGGCATAAGTAACACATTGCATATGTGGCTTAGATATACCTTTCTCATTATTATTCATCCTCAAAGTATGACAGTACAATGTTACTGATGGAGGCACAATTAAATACACCATGTTATATTTATTTCACATTGGTGTGAAAGCTGGACTTTGTTCAGAGTTAACAAATTTTTTGTTGGAAATCGTTTATTTCAGTTAATCAGCTTTATGATTATCTAAATTCTAAATGGCTGCTTTTGCATTTACCTAATGGGAAACTCCCTCCTGTAGGGTCAAGTCCTGCAGCCTGTACATGGGTTAACCTTCCTTTGACATTAATAGAAGTTAGTGCGCCATTCAGGCTTATGCTGAAGTACAGCTTAAAGGGGATTTGCAGAGGAAAATTGGGTTTGTAGGGAAAAAAAATCCTTTTGAAGGAAGGCCTGGACATTAATTGGGGATGGATTTCTACTTGTTTTTATTTATATTTTATTTTATTTTACATTAGAAACACCAGGGAAGTCCAATCTGGTTTTATGTGGCTTTACCAGGCAACTTCCCAAATTGTGAGCATTCACACCTTAACTGAAAGGGAAGCAGAAAGCAATCTTTACCTTAAGAGATTTGTTTCTTCCAGTTATTTGTAGAGCATTTTAGTCATAAACTGTTAACCAAAAAAAAAAAGCCACTTCCCATCTCATTTAATCAGGTGCTGCTCTGATCCTACTGGTTCTCAAAGGCTGTCCAGAGCGCACACGAACTGAATTATTATTAATGTAAAAAAACAAACTTTAAAAATGCTTTTAAAAGCCTTTATACACCCAAGAATTCGGGGGTGGGGGGGAGAGCCCAAACCCAAGTTTGTTTTCCTTTGCATGTCATCTTTAAGACCCCAAGCGAGGGTAATTTTGGTCTTCTCAACTGAATTCCTAATGAACAAAAGTCTAGACATCACAATCTCACCCCGCAGAAACTCGAAGTTTCTGCTGAGAAGATGTCAGAGGTTATGAAAATTGAATCTGATGCAATCTCTAAAAAAGATGGCCTTTCCAGGTCCAAGTTGAAATCTGAATAGAACTGTTTGTGTATTTGTATACAGTGTTGTTGTAGCCATGTTGGTTCCAGGATATTAGACAAGCTAGAAGAGGTAATAGCTTTTATTGGACCAACTTTTGTTGGTTAGAGTTGGTCCAATAAAAAGATATTGCTTTATCCACCTTGTCTCTGTATATATTTTGTGGCTGTTCAGGAAGCAATCCCTATTCCTCCCTCTGTCTCCACTATCCAAAACCACAATTTCTCTCTACTTCTTTTCTTCAAATGTAGACATAATAACAGTGAAATCAGGTCTATATTCCAGTTATTACATTTCACACTTCTTACAAAGAAGGGACAAATTAATCCCTGGTTTGGATGACCATACGTCCCATTTTGGCTGGGACAGTCCCTCTTTTTTTTTTTTTTTTTTTTTTTTAAGCTCTGTCCTGGCCATCCCAACATTTTTTTTCAAAAGGAGGCATTTGTCCTGTTTGCTCTTGCTGACTTGATCAGCTGGACCTTTGGGCAGGTCTTCTCCTCTCAGGTAGGTCTTCTGTGCTGGACCTCGTAGTCTCTGCTTGACCTTGTAGTCCACTGTGTGTATGCCCACAACTAATGTGATGTAGCAGTTGTGTACAAGTGACTGTTAATGGGACCAAGGGTCCAAAGTCCTAAAAGTCCTGATCCCTCTAGGGCTCTCCTAGCAGCTTGGCTGATCTTGTGGGACACTGGCTGACACTCCGATGGACAGCCCTAAGGGGTGCACCACCCTTAAGTAACTTGTGGTTACTAGGCAGATTACGGCTGTCACATGACTTAACTGACCTAGCCTTTCCTGCCTTGATTTGAAAAAAGCTGGAAGGACGTCAAATCCTCTGAGAAGAAGGGTGTCCAATATGGAGGCTTAACTGTTCTTTTACAAATCCAAGATGGACATTACATAGAAACAGGTCAGAACAGATTTTACCGAGCATCCCGAGGGGTCCCCTCCGGTAGGGTTCTAGCTGCAGGCAATAACCTCACTGGGTGTGGGGGGGCAGGGTTCCGGCCAGGGGCAAAAACCTCACGTGGGGTGGATGACGGCCCTCAGGCAAGCAGCTAAGGATGTCCCATTTTCTCCTTGAGAAATATGGTCATCCTATCCCTAGTGTTACTCCATTGACTTCAGTGGAGTTACACTAGGAATGAGTTTAGTTCAATGAGTCCAATTTAAGACTAATTACAATAAAAACAGACCAAAGTGCAAGATTTACTGTAAAGTATATCAGGATTTTAAATTTGTGTTTATAGTAGTCAGATTTGTATAAACTGGTCTCCCTGATAAAAGGCTTAGTTCACTTCTTGTCTGGAAGAATTCAGATTCATTAATTCACATTATCAGCAGCAATTAATGTGATTCAGTCCCAGGAAATGTTACTCCACAGATGCCTTGACCACATTTCCAGATAAGAAAAGAACTCCTTGGTTTTTAATCAGCTATATCATTACTTCACATCATTCGTAAGTATTTTTCCAGAAAGGCCTTTTTATAGGAAACCATGCATCTAATGTTTTGTCAGCTATTAAATTGTATAAAGAAATAAGGCAATTTTAATAATACTAATTCTGATTTATGGCAAACATATTACTGGGTATTGTTCAGCTGGTTAGTTCTTGTTCGTATTGCTGTTTCAGGCTCTGTGGTTGAATTATAAATTGAATGATAGGATTTTATTGGATAAGCAATATCTGCCATCTGCTGGAAGTACATAGTGTAGTATCAATGTCAGTGTGGTGTTTTGGCCAACCAGCCCTCCAGTAAACCACAGTCTCGAACTCTGAACTTCCAAGATTTTGGAAGAATCTCTTAAAAGATTCCTATCTTCAGATAACTATCTTAGCTCTAAAAAGTAGCTTTTACCACTGAAAAACTTATCCTCTGTGGTAACAGAGATCCCCTATAATAATGACAACTTGCTCCTAAATAGCACTTTTCATCAGGAGATCTCAAAGCAGGTCACAATCATCAGCCCCATCATACAGATGGAAATATTAAGGCACAGAGAGGTGACTTACACAAAGTCACTGAGCAGGCAAATAGCAGAGGGTCTCCTGAGTCCCACTCCAGTATGCTATGGATTAGGCCATACTGCAAGAAGAGCTTTGATCCTAACTCCCAAAATTGTATGATGTTCTAGGATTTTGACAGAACAGTCTGCCTCTACCAATGATGCAATTGTATGATAAAACCAATGCTAACAACAATGGAGGGGCTGCACTCACATATCTTCATTTATACTATTGTAAATCAAGAGTGAATTAATTGAAACCAAAGGCGTTAACACAAGTGTAAACCCAGTATGAAAGAGAATCATGTTAATTTGGCCATGTAACACATGTAGATTTCTGTATTCATCTTTATATAGGCTTTGAAGTGGGAAGAGTTCACTCCTCAAGCTGATAAACAAGTTGCCTATGCAGTCTTAATTTGCCCCCCTTGTGAGTATGCCTTATGAGACGGTCTTTAATTACATGATTACACTTATTTTTCCACTGAGCACAGGATGGATTTGCTCTGGGGATGAATCAAGGATGTGTTGTGAAGGAGATTGTTGTATGTAGGACTCTGCTTCATTTGTTGCCAAAGTTGGAAGGTGTTTAGTGAACAGAGCTGATTTGGAACATTTGATTTCAGTGAATCATGTTTTGTTGAAACCAAAATGTTTCACGGATACATATTGGTTTCCACAAAATTTGAATCAGGAAGGTTTGATCGGGGTGTGTCTCTGAATCTCTCTTCCTCGGGGAATGGAAGGGGAGACTGCCAAGGGAGAATATAGATGGCCCTCATGCCTCACATCTACACTTACGCAGTGGCTGATTAACGCATGGGTCCATTGGCCCGTGACCAGTGGCCCTGGCCAATTTGGGGGCCCCTGGAAAAATCTCATGATGGTAGGGCAGGATGATTTAGCGGCTGTGCCCTCTGCTCTGCTGGCTGGGCAGCATGTGCTTGTGGCAAGGCTTCTTGGATGAGCCGCTGAGGGGATCAGCCAGTGAGTGAGGGAGCAGCAGCAACCACCCCCTTTTCTTCTCCTGCTTTTTGTTTTCATCACTGCTGCCCATGGCTTCTCCCTCCCGCAGGTGATGGGCTCCCCCTGCAACCTCCCTTGCCTGGCTGGGTAGCTGGGGCCAGGCAGAAAGGAAGATGGGGAACACCACTTCCTGCTGCGTCTCCTCCAGCCCCAAGCTGGGCAGGACTGCCCACTCCCAGCTAAGTCCTACCCCCCCTGAGCTGAGCCGCGAGGACATGGGCTGTAACCTGCAGCACACCAGTGACTGGGAGAACATAGACGGTGGGAGGGTGCTGGGATGGGGAACTTCTGCAGCCAGAGGAGCTAACCCTAACCCACTACCTCAACCCATAGAGGCAACCCCCAGAGAAATGCAACTCCCACAAGCACACAGGAGAGACTCTGCTGTTCTGATCAAAGGGGAAAACACAGAAATCCAAACTGTCCCCCCTCCCACACACACCATGGGAGTCCCCATCATCTCTTCCTTGCCTCTCAGTGTTCAATCACTTCTCTCGCCCTGGTATGACCTATTCTCTCCCCTCCTCTTCCAGTTTTTTTTCCCTATGTCTTTTGGTGATCGCTAAATATATGGTGAGACAAAGGCTTTGGGTTTTTTATGCCTCCATCCACAGTTTCAAGGCCTTTGGATGCCCCTATTTCACAATGCGGCATTATTTATCCCATTCTAATGTCATGATGTAGCCCTTTTTTTACCCCCATCTACACTCCAGAGACCTTTGTGGATCCCACCTCCCCATGCATGTGGCTCACAGACTTGAAATCTTAGTGTAGATTCTTGCCATGTACATTGTGATATGCCATTATTTACCTGCTCAGCTAACATGAGACCTTCCATAGTATGGTTCTCCCACCTTAGCATTGGATGAAAGACACACCTTCAACATGCTGAAAAGGTAAAGAACTATCACCATTCATTCAACTATGGGACAAGAGCATTTGAATGGGCTTGCCATGCTTAATATCAACTGTGCCATTGCACGAAAACTAGATTTTTTTTTTCCTCAGTAATTGGTGCATTTGCACAGAAAGGCTAGAAAAGCATTGAATAAATAAAAAAAATATTCAAATTGTCTTTTTTTTGATGATGATGACAAAATTGTCTTTATCTTTATTAGGGCTGGGGCCTCAAAAGCTGGAAGTTGCCCAGGCCTCTCTGGACCTGTAACTTGGTGGGAAAATGCTATATTGATTCCAGAGATGCTCTAATTACTTTCAGCCTAATAGCCCTTTATTTTTGAATCTTCTTAATCATACTTACAATAGGAGTGGCAATCTTAACTGGAGACTGGCTGCCACCACTTTATGAAAATGGGGGGGCAGAAGGACTAACAAGTAGACAATATAAGAGGCTTTATACTGTTTCCACTGAAGACAATGGTGAAACTCCTATGAACTTTAATAAGAGCAGAAGCAAACCTACAATAAAAATCTGACTAAAAGAATTTTATATTCAGCTGCATGGCATTGTAAATGGGTGGATTTTAAATGTATACCAATTTGGCATGCCACAAAAAATTACATTGAAAATCTCTAAGATCCTTTACATGTTCATGCTCTACTAATGAGTCCAACTGACAACATGAAACAAATATAGGTTCAAATTCTGGAAATATTTCATGTATATTTGGGTAGAATTTTAATAGATTTTTTTCTTAGTAAATCTTCTAGAACTAATCTTCACTGCTTTTGAGATTGGATTTGAGAGAGAAATGAAGGAATAACCCACTTTATTCAGTCTCAGTGGTAGACAAAATGTTCTTTTGAACTAAGCTGGTGATGTGTACACGTGAAGGCCTGCATTGCTCTCTGGTGGCAGACACCAAACTTTTCCTGAGTGGTTGAAAACAGATGTTTTCAACCTCCTCTAAACACTGAGCCTTTTTCTGTAATCTTTTCACTCTGCCACTGTCTGTTCCTGTCTTGGGTTCATGTGAGTGGAAGCAGGGTTTTGTGGTATAACTGCCTAGTGCCCAGAGGAAATAGAGTGCTGTGCAATCACTGCTCTTTCAATCTCTGTGTTGTGTGCTGCTGCTAACTGGTGTCAGGCATAACAGAACTAAATATAAAAACAAATCATAAAACATTTAAAGTACTCTTTTAATTTTATTTTAGGGTCATACAATGATTTCATTTTGCCTACTTACTGTCAGTCATAGTCCAAATAATGGAAATATACCTTGTGGTGGTGGTGTATATTTATTCTTTTAATCTCCATACATCTTCCAGGCTGGCTACATATTTAAATAAATGAGTTCAAGAAAATCTTTGGGACTCACTTTGAGCTTTCTCTTGTTTCTCAGATGCTCCAGCCTCAGTTCACATACACATGCCAATACACAACCCCATCCTGGACTCAATGAGATTGTGACACTTTTCTTCTGAACCCTACTTCCCCTTTCAGCAAATCTTCAAGCTTCTCCTTTTAAGAACTGTTTACATTCCTAGGCTCTGGGTGGACCTCTTTCCCTCCTTTTTTTTTTTTTTAATCCCATTTCTTTCTCAGCTTAGGATGTAAACAAGGGAGCCAGAATTTTCCAAGTTGCATAAGCTCATAAGGGGCATTCTTGCACCATGAAAATTTTCAGAAAGCTGACATAAACATAGGCTGGGGTATGGAGGTTGTATACACTCAGATGTGATACCAATTTTTGTGCATTCTGGATATGGCCAAGAGGTTAGGCATCCAACGTGGATTTTCAAACTAAACAGGGGTTGGGAGAATCGTATAACAGGATTTATTACGGAAATAGTAAGCTCTGTGGGGCAGGGTCTGTGTTGTCCATGACTAGGGCTCCTAGGTGCTATTGCAGTACAAATAATAATGTGCTGTGGAGTTAGAACATCTGAGCATACACCAAAGTGGTTGGGTGCTCACCCACTTTTCTCTTTGGAACCTGCTCAGTGCAGCAGAGGCTGCTCTGGGGAACATCCAAAGATTTGGAGGAAATAGGGCTAGTGGGAGGAGCTACACAAAGGGGTGTGAGGCTAAAGTGAATTTTATTTAAGACTAAGTTGACAAGATGAGAATACACAATTCCTAAATTTTCAGCCTTGTGAAACCAGAGTAAAAGAGCACACCTGCTGCATACTCATCTGATGGCTAATGAGGGTGGTGTAGCAGGCCAGTCCCCCTACGCTGCAGATGACCTCTGGCTGGACTGGAGCACTACAGTCTCCTCCTGGGAGAATGACACTTCTCCCTCACTCTGGCCTGAGCTCCCTTCCCCAGATACTACCTGTTTGACTGGCTTCTTGGCACCATAGTGGAGTGTCCTCCATTTTAATCATTATGTCCTCCAGACGCCTCCCCAGGCCTGCCCCAGCATTCAGCAGCACTAGAAGCAGCTGTTGACATCCTGGTAGAACCTGATACTCTCATCAGCTGAGTACCACTTTGGAATTCCTATTTGCTAAAGCCTCATTATAATATGCTAATGAAAAAGGAACAGAGATCTGCCCAAGTTCCCTGTCGCAAGCAGCCAAATGTAATGCCTTTCTTTTGAAAATCTCACATCTAATTGTGCAAAAATGTCTTTAGGCAGCTCCTCCTGGCTGTCCAAGCTCTACCACACAGTGCCATCCAGTATTGCTCGGTGTCTTATCCAGTGCCCTAAGACTGCAAGCACTAGCCACATTGTTGGTCATAGCAGCATAGTGAATTAGGAGGATCAGTGGCAAGGTTCTGTAAATTGTCTGGGGTTACAGGTCCCTGAATCCACTTGATATTTCATAATCTCCCCCAAATTTGATTTCTTCTGATACTGTAATCCTCTTTGCCTCTTCTTTCCTGAGCATTAACTGTTCCTGTTCTAACAGTCCTTTGGAGAAAGCAATTTCAAAAGCTGCTTTTATGTCTCCTATAACTCCAAGGTTTGGATAGTTATCTGATTATACAGGCTGTTCCACTGAGTCAGAACTGTGCCAGGATTTCCTTGGCAGACAGTGAGGATTTGATTCTATCTAGGACAGAGCCAAAACACAGCTGTAAACAAGATAACGTTTTCTTTCCTTATCTCATGTCTGTCTTCACTTTCTGGGACAATCCACATTCAAGACCTGTAGCATAGGAAGCAACCTTTCACACGTACTCTAACCAAAAGGGCAGCTCCAACTGAATGTTTAGGTCTTTATAATTATTATTAGTCGTAACAATATTACAGTAGTGCCCAAAGCCCCAATCAGGATCACAACCCTATTGTGCTGGACACAGAACAAACCAATGATAAGACACACAGAGGAAAAAAGAAAAGGAGTACTTGTGGCACCTTAGAGACTAACAAATTTATTTGAGCATAAGCTTTCGTGAGCTACAGCTCACTTCATCGGATGCATTCAGTGGAAAATACAGTGGGGAGATATATATATATACATGGAGAACATGAAACAATGGGTGTTACCATACACATTGTAACAAGAGAGTGATCACTTAAGGTGAGCTATTACCAGCAGGAGAGCGGAGGGGGGGAAAACTTTTTGTAGTGATGATCAAGGTGGGACATTTTCAGCAGTTGACAAGAATGTCTGAGGAACTGTGGGGGAGGAATAAACATGGGGAAATAGTTTTACTTTGTGTAATGACCCATCCACTCCCAGTCTCTATTCAAGCCTAAGTTAATTGTATTCAGTTTGCAAATTAATTCCAATTCAGCAGTCTCTTATTGGAGTCTGGTTTTTGAAGTTTTTTTTGTTGAAGAATTGGAACTTTTAGGTCTGTAATCAAGTGACCAAAGAGACTGAAGTGTTCTCCAACTGGTTTTTGAATGTTATAATTCTTGACGTCTGATTTGTGTCCATTTATTCTTTTACGTAGAGACTGTCCAGTTTGACCAATGTACATGGCAGAGGTGCATTGCTGGCACATGATGGCATATATCACATTGGTAGATGCGCAGGTGAAGGAGCCTCTGATAGTGTGGCTGATGTGATTAGGCCCTATGATGGTATCCCCTGAATAGATATGTGGACAGAGTTGGCAACGGGCTTTGTTGCAAGGATAGGTTCCTGGGTTAGTGGTTCTGTTGTGTGGTGTGTGGTTGCTGGTGAGTATTTGCTTCAGGTTGGGGGGCTGTCTGTAAGCAAGGACTAGCCTGTCTCCCAAGATCTGTGAGAGTGATGGGTCATCCTTCAGGATAGGTTGTAGATCCTTGATGATGCATTGGAGAGGTTTTAGTTGGGGGCTGAAGGTGATGGCTAGTGGCATTCTATTACTTTCTTTGTTGGGCCCGTCCTGGAGTAGGTGACTTCTGGGTACTCTTGTGGCTCTGTCAATCTGTTTCTTCATGTCAGCAGGTGGGTATTGTAGTTGTAAGAATGCTTGATAGAGATCTTGTAGGTGTTTGTCTCTGTCTGAGGGGTTAGAGCAAATGCGGTTGTATTGTAGAGCTTGGCTGTAAACAATGGATCGTGTGGTGTGGTCTGGATGAAAGCTGGAGGCATATAGGTAGGAATAGCGGTCAGTAGCTTTCCAGTATAGGATGATGTTTGTGACCATCGCTTATTAGCACCATAGTGTCCAGAAAGTGGATCTCTTGTGTGGACTGGTCCAGGCTGAAGTTGATGGTGGGATGAAAATTGTTGAAATCATGGTGGAATTCCTCAAGGGCTTTTCCATGGGTTCAGATGATGTCATCAGTGTAGTGCAAGTAGAGTAGGGGCATTAGGGGACGAGAGCTGAGGAAGCATTGTTCTAAGGCCAACATAAAAATGTTGGCATGCTGTGGGGCCATGCGGGTACCTATAGCAGTGTTGCTGATTAGAAGGTGTATATTGTCCCCAAATGAGAGATAGTTATGGGTGAGGACAAAGTCACAAAGTTCAGCCACCAGGTTAGCCGTGATGTTATCGGGGATACTGTTCCTGATGGCTTGTAGTCCATCTTTGTGTGGAATGTTGGTGTAGAGGGCTTCTACATCCGTAGTGGCCAGGATGGTGTTTTCAGGAAGATCACCGATGGATTGTAGTTTCCTTAGGAAGTCCAGTGTCTCGAAGATAGCTGGGAGTGCTGGTAGCACAGGGCCTGAGGAGGGAGTCTACATAGCCAGGCAATCCTGCTGTCACAGTGCCAATGCCTGAGATGATGGGGCGTCCAGGATTTTCAGGTTTATGGATCTTGGGTAGCCGATAAATACCCCAGGTCAGGGTTCCAGGAGTGTGTCTGTGTGGATTTGTTCTTGTGCTTTTTTGGGGAGTTTCTTGAGCAAATGGTGTAGTTTCTTTTGGTAACCCACAGTGGGATCAGAGGGTAATGGCTTGATTATCACTACAAAAGGTTCCCCTTCCCCCGCTCTCCTGCTGGTAATAGCTCACCTTAAGTGATCACTCATTAGTGTGTATGGTAACACCCATTGTTTCATGTTCTCTATGTATATAAATCTCCCCACTGTATTTTTCACTGAATGCATCCGATGAAGTGAGCTGTAGCTCACGAAAGCTTATGCTCAAATAAATTTGTTAGTCTCTAAGGTGCCACAAGTACTCCTTTTCTTTCAACATACAAGCAGAGCGATCAGGATGAAAACTGGCAAACATCACGTTAATTACATGTTATTTTACAGTTTGTTCTTTGCTTTGTTCTCATGTATTATATGGAGGATGGGCTTATGGGGAAAGTGTCACAAATGAGTTAATAGGAGCACAGGATTAGGAAAAAGGAAGGAACAGGAGGATGTATATAAGTGGGAGGGATGGTGGGAATTGAGAGAGGTGGGAGGAATGGATAGAAGGGAGTAGATAAATGAGAATTGTGTAGTAGAAGCACAGTTAGGAGGAGAACCAATCAGGAGCAAGGGGAAAAAATGTCCAACTTCCAAAGTGAGGCAGTCTGATTATGTCACTTGTATCCAGGGTGTTCTGAAGGTGATTGAACCATTGCCTTCTCCTAAATTTCAACTCTCAATCACTGTGCAAGTGCTATCTACCTCCTACCCAAAGGTGACAGTATTTCAGTGGGGTTTATATGTATATAGTTTTTGAGAAGCTTCAGTATAAAACATTCTACATAAATGGAAAACATCTTAGAGGATTACCCAAACCTCAGGACCAGAAAGAATGTATGTGCCAATGGGATTTTGGCATCTGCAACAATTCACCTTTTTGATTTTAACAGCATCTTGTTCTCCTGTAAGAATTTTTTAATCAGCAGCTGCCTGCTCCCCCATTACCATGACACTCAGACAATACCGGTATACTATTTATAGTATTCTCGTTAGTCTTCATCCAGAATTCCCCAGTTAACATCTGCAC
This sequence comes from Dermochelys coriacea, assembly GCF_009764565.3. Taxonomy (NCBI): domain Eukaryota; kingdom Metazoa; phylum Chordata; order Testudines; family Dermochelyidae; genus Dermochelys; species Dermochelys coriacea. The sequence goes on along the minus strand of NC_050069.1, from coordinate 42,013,291 downwards.
ACATCTGGATGGAATCTGGCAGGATGATATTAATGCAGAAACCAGAATGTGCATCTTTTAAACATGGCTAAAAATGGAGTTGCAGTTATTGAAGGATTGTCTCCATGAATGGTACCTAGTAAAACAGATACTCAGAGTTCCTCTTTGGTTTACAACATTTAATATTTTGCTGAATTGCTAAGAGACTTTTTTAAAAAAAAAAAAGGGCAGAAGAAATTCAGAATATTCATTAACTCTATTAAATTCAATGGTATAAGCAACTAAAATGTGCTGATTTCATGAAACCATGTGAACATATAAATGCTGCAATGTTGTGTAGAACATTGCTGTACTTTCTTTATACCTTGTATCATTCCAGTTGGTGCTCATCAGGTGTGTTTTGAATCAGTAGGGTGTGGAATTAGCTCCTTCAATTTTTTTTTAAATGTAATTAAGTGCTTAATGTTTGTACAGCTTTTGGAAGCTGTAAAGTGCTAAATGTTTTACTAATATTTTTTTCAGCCTCTAGTTTCATTTTTTTTCAGCTTATTTTAAACTTTGTGCAGTTTGAGTATTTTGTTTAGGAGTGCTCTGATTCAAAGCAGGACCTTCATGATGGCAAACATGCTTGTACTGATAGAGCATCAGCTTGTAGGTTAACTAAAATAGCTTTGGTAAGAAATGTTGTATGGTCAAGGCACATAACTGCCTAAGAAGACCAAATGGGCTGTTTTCCAGATTCTACCTCAAACTTCTAGTGTGACTTGAGCTAGTCAATAATATGATGTATGGAAAACGGAATTAAAATTGAAGAGATATCACTTAAATGCTATGGGGTTTCCTGGCCCTCCTTGCAGACTAGGGGACTTTGCTGGGAAGTATGCAATCGGAGTCAGTTTTGCAGATAGACAGCCTGGAGTAAAGTGGGCTGAATTGTGACTCTGTTTTAGGGAGAACCTTGTTTTCTCTCCCTGTTCTGGGACTTGTGTGTTGTTCTAATGCTAATGTAATTATTGCGGCTACACCGTACCCCAAAGCCCTACAGTGCCACTAATGTGCCGGGGTACCGTGACTTAGAGGCAAGCACTATAGGAGCCAATGGGTCTCAAAAATAACTTGTGGTAATAACTAAGTGGTGGTATTCCCTTTTTACAGATAGGGTACAAAAGCACAGTGAAGCCAAAATTACCAAAAATGTCAAATAATTTTAGATGCCCAATATGAGACACGCAGGATCACACAGAGGTTTTTCAAAGTACTTCCCATTTTGTAGCACTTCATGTATTCAGAGCACGATCCTCTTGAGCACCTCTTCACAGGAGTGGCCACTCATGATACCCCTTCTTCCTTGGTGCAGTCATTCCTCTTCCTCAGCACAGTCCCTCCTCTTCCACCTCCACACAACCTCCCCCAATCCCTCCTCTTCCTCAGCATGGTCCTTTTTTCCCACCTCTGCATGAACTCCTGTGGCCCCTCTTCCTCTGTGCTTTCCTTTGTAATCCTTCCTCTGCTTGACCACTAGTCATCCCTCCTCCTCTTCCCTGGGCCATCCCTTGTGGATGTTCTTCCGTCTTTTTCCATGCACACTGTCATAATGGCTCCTTCTCTGCAGGGTCCCTCATGCTCCCTGCTGTTCCTTCCTCCATGCAGTCCCTCATGGTTCGTTCCTTCTCTTTCTCCAAATGATCCATCATGAAGGGGCTTTCTTCCTCCACACAATCTCTCATGGCCCCTCCTCTTCCCCCATGTGATCTCTCATGGCCCCTTCATCTCTGCATGTTCCCTCATAATCTTTCCTCTGCAATGTCCCTCATGGCCCCGACTCATCTTCCTCTGCACGACCCCTTGTTGTGGCCCCACACAAACCTTTGTGACTTCCCCCTCCATACAATCCCTCAAGGATCCTTCTCTTCCTCATCCTTGTGGTCTAATCCTCTGCATGATCTCTCAAGGTCCTTTCCCTTTCTCCTCATCAGTGCAATCCTGTACAGCCCCCTCCCCACTTCCTCCTCTGCACAATCCTTTGAGCTGAGCTAGTTGGAAAATTTTAAGAAATAATTCTTACATTACCCCTTACTAGGGGAGTGGATGCCTCAGGGAATTGCTAATAAAATATGGAGCCTTTCATCTGTAGGTCATTGGGTTTTAATCCAGCTCATTTCAGAAGGGATTAAAAATTGCCCCCTCTGATATTTGGTGGCTCCTATTTGAGATGAGTTTCATGGGACTGTTCTAGCTCCACCATTCCAAACTCACAACTTCACTTTGCACTTAATGGTAGACTCAGCAGAGAGGCCAAGAACTGCATAGGGCAATAGAGACTAAACTGTTCCTGTTAGTCTGAGAGGAAGGCCCCCCATAGATCAGGACTGAGGTATGATGACTGGCCAGATTATATGGAAAGCTTGGTGTCTGCTGCTGTGTAGATAAAGAGAACTTCATTCACCATGGCTTTCTAGACAATGCCTTTCACCAGCACTAAATTCCCATAATCTTTGGAAGATGATGTTTTTGATTATATGCTAATTAACCAACTAAAAGTATATAATTTCACACATAGGCCACACAAAACTTGGCAGGTATGCCAACAAAAGAGGGCTTCGGTCTGCCTAGCTAACGTCATTAGAAGACGTGGTGTTCCTATACTGTAGGAACTCCTTGTTCTGTTGGCGTATGCTGCATCTACACTAGGCAGCTACGCCAGCATAGCTATGCTGGCAGAGGCTCTGTGGCCTAGACAATGTTTTAGACCGGAAGAGATGGCAGGAGGCATTCTCTCACAAATGTATTACTAGCTGAGCAAGAGCTACATTTAAGGAACAAAAATTGTCCTTAACATCCAGCCTGAATAGCAGATATGAAAGAGAAAATGGGAAGGCACCTTCCGTCCCCTCCCCCCCCAGCCTATAGAGCAATTGCAGCACTGCTGTGATAAGGCTATCGGTCTACTGGCTGAGGTAGCCATGCACTCTTGTGATGAACCCACCTCCTCATGAAATGGGTATCGGAGGATCCACATAGCAACAGACTCCCTGCTGCCAGTGGCACTGAGCTCCTTGCCAGATGTGCAGTCCCCCAGGAATTTTGCCCCAACTCTTGGTGCACCAGTTCTGTTTCCAGGGGAGCATCTGCAGCCTTGGAAGAGGGAACAGTAAATTGTGAAAAAAATATCTGAGGGGTTGTTTGACAATAATCATGGTGAAACAGAGAACGTCAACAGGGAGAGGAGAGATGATACAGGAGGGAGCAAAGAAATATGTTCATGAGATTCCATGTTTCAATCCTGCTCTTTACTTTAATCGCCTGCTTCTATTTTGGAATGCACAGTCCTGTTTTCTTCTGCTGCATGCCCTGGGGAATGCTATACTGAAGAGGTGAGATTTCCAGGGGACATTTCCATTTTCCCTGAAAAATGCAATTGATATGGGAGATCATCTTAGCAGAAAGAGGCCCAGATCCTCAAAGGTATCTAGGCACCTAACTTGCAAAGATTTTAATGGGAGTTTAGGTGCCAAATCCATTTGAAGATCTGGGCCAGAGTCCTTGAAATAACTTGGGTCAAGCCTATTAACAGCTTTGAAGAATAGTATGAGAATATTACATTGGACTTGGTATTCAGGGGATAATCCAGGTAGTATCTGGAGTTCTGAGGTACTCATTCCACCCTGTAAAGCTGAATGTCACAGACTTGCACTGAAATAACAATCTCAGTTTTAATTCACACCTTTTGTTGTTATCGTGGAAGGCATTGTGTTTTGGAATAAAAATCTCCTATTTTGATTTTTGTTCTTTTATCAATTTAAGAGAACTGAACAAAGACACTCTTCAAATAGGGTTGGCTAGCTAAGGCAGCTAACGTGGCTTTAAAACACTTTTTTTTTTTTAATCCCCTCGAATCTAGATAAATCTATTTCCCAGAACTGTGCTGTTATCATCAGTGCTGCTTGGTGGTGTCAGTGCTGCTTTTAAATAGCTCTGGTCCTTGTCAGGGTTCAATCAGTTATATTTTGGAATTTGGCCTTGGCATGAGTTCTTGCAATCTTTTCCTGCATATGCTAATTATAATAGTACTAATACCTAGCTCTTGTATAAAGTGGACTCCATTTATAAGAATCACTAAATTAAGAATAAAAGAAAAGGAGTACTTGTGGCACCTTAGAGACTAACAAATTTATTTGAGCATAAGCTTTCGTGAGCTACAGCTCACTTCATCGGATGCATTCCAAGTGAAGTGAGCTGTAGCTCACAAAAGCTTATGCTCAAATAAATTTGTTAGTCTCTAAGGTGCCACAAGTACTCCTTTTTCTTTTTTGCAAATACAGACTAACATGGCTGCTACTCTGAAACCTAAATTAAGAATCAACCGCATAGTTATCAAAATCATTCCTATACTAATAAAATACACTGCCTGTAAAAATCAGCCACTTATATGAATCAAATCATCCAGGACAGATGTGACTCTTAAAAAAGGAGTACACTGTAGTTTGTGTGTTGAAAAGTGTGTACATTTTTATTGCCTGAATGGTAACCTCAGAGTCAAAGAAAATACTTTTCTCAAGTAATTACATTGTTTATTTTGTATTTAAAATGTGTGTCACTTCTGCAAGTTAATGATGCACAAATTCCACCATTGTTGGCTGATCATTTTCATGTATAGGGCCCAATTCTGCCACCTTTACACTCAGAGTAGCACTTTAATCAATGGAACTACTCATAGGTCCTACTCATCATGTTAAGGGTGGCTGAACTGAGTCTATAATGAACACTATATAGTATTCATATCAAAGCCTTTCATTAGATGTGTACAGTGTATCCTAAAGCACCCAGGGGCTATATACCGCCAAGCTTTCTCATTTTCAATTAAATCAACATTTACTCATAAAAGCTTACCAAAACTATGTTAAATAGTTACTGGTAAAAAGCCCCAATTTTTCTGCTTGTGATCACCATGAACTCTCTTGGCAATCTGTAAATTACAGATAATGAAGCAGCACTTGGTGCCAGTCTACAGAGTTGGTAACATGGAGCAAGATATTTCACAAAAAAATACTGCCAGAACTTTTATTGCCAATAAATATTTGCAAATGAAATTTTTTTTTGTATTCACAATATAAAAGCAGAGACATCAGTATTCAATGTCATCAGAGCTGTAATTATACTATTAAAATAAATGAAAAGTTTATATTTGTATTATGCCCTAATTTCTTGACTACTGATGTACCCAATGCATTTTTAATAAAAATATGATGAGATGACTGCAGGTAGTATATGATGACTGTAGTTATGAAAACCATTGATAAATAAAGATACAGATGGAAACAGTGGGCCAAATTAATCTGTGGTGTAGCCTCATTGACTTCAAAAGAATTTCATCAGAAAAGAATCTGGCTCATAGACAGTGGAATGCAATTGTCAGCAAAAGCCAGGAGTTAGGATCTGAGGGTTGAAATCCTGTATGAACTCGAGCGTCAGATTTCTCAAGTGTCCAGCAGTCACAACTGGGGTCAGATTTTCAAAAACTCAATTTAGGCACAAAAATAAGGGCCAGATTTTCAAAAGAGTTTAGCACCTGACATGATGACCTTGTTTGACAATTTGGCCGATTGTGGGTGCTGAGTCCTGTTGAAAATCTGGCACTTAGTAACTAATTAGATGTCCCACTAAGTAAAAACATATAGATGTTACTTTTAAACCAAAAAAGCATCATGCACAAATACATTAAGGTGTAAAGAAACCCACCCCAGCACTTAAGAGAGCTGCTGATCTAACCCTTAAAAGTAACGATGGTCTTTCTCACAAAATTCAAGAGATTTAGAAGTATCCATTATTGCTTTCAAAAGTACAGTGTGAAATTACTAAGAGCATAAGAACAGACATACTGGGTTAGACCAAAGGTCCAGCTAGCTTAGTATCCCGTCTTCTGATACGGGCCAATGTCAGGTGCCCCAGAGAGAATGAATAGAACAGGTAATCATTAAGTGATCCATCCTGTCACACATTTCCCAGCTTCTGGCAAACAGAGGCTAGGGATACCACCTCTACCCATCCTGGCTCGTAGCCATTGATGGACTTATCCTCCATGAACTTATCTATTTCTTTTTTTAACCCTATTATAATCTTGGCCTTCACAATGTCCTCTGGCAAAGAGTTCCACAGGTTGATTGTGTGTTTGGAGAAATACTTCCTTTTATTTGTTTTAAACCTGTTGCCTATTAATTTCATTTGGTGACCCCTAGTTCATATGTTATGAGTAAATAATGCTTCCTTATTTACTTTCTCCATACCAGTCATGATTTTATATGCCTCCATCATATCCCCACTTAGTCATCTCTTTTCCAAGCTGAAAAGTTCCAATCTTATTAATTTATTTTCATACGGAAGCTGTTTCATACCCCTTGTATTTTTTTTTTGCCCTTTTCTGAACCTTTTCCAATGCCAATATATCTTTTTGAGATGGGGTGATCACATCTGCATGCAGTATTCAAGATGAAAAACTAATCAAAGTCTGATTTGTCTGTCTTATTTTGCAATTACAACAGATTTTCCCAAGGTCTCGTCTATACACCAAATTCAGCTGCGGGGACAGGAACGAGATGGTTACTACGGTGACTTTGCTCAGGTGTAATTAACTACACAAGATGAAAGGCAATCAAGCTCTACACACAAAACTCCCACAGCTGTTATCCTGAGCTCTGTGTGTACTTGTGTCTGAAAGCAGACTTTGGCCTACTATCTAAGATTATCAACAGAATAGAATACACAGAACTACTAAAAAAAATTCTTAAAATCTGTGAGGTAGTGACTGAATTTTTCCGTGTTCAAGTTGTGCCATCTCTTCCTCATTCAAATGGAGTTTGACAAGTTGCAATCTGAAATAGAGATTACAAGTACAGTACTGTTAACTCACTAATATACATATATTCTTTGCAGCATGAGGGGCCATGATGATCTCTAGCCACTTGCCAGCATAATATACAAGCTGGTACTGCCCATACTGGCAATCTCACCATGTCATTCATTCAGGCACAAAAATTCTTCGTAATGAAGAGCAATGGTCGATAAGAACTTTTGATCTGAGTTGAATTTATCTGGAGAGGAGATATTACTGACAGGCTAGACATCGCCCTCCTTACTTCAACAAAAATTATTTTTCCAGGTTTTGATTAAAACAAAGGCAATTTAACATTTAAGGCCCAACTCTGTCCTCAAAGTCAATGGGAATTGTAGGCTCACAATGAAGGGCAGCAGACAGTTAGCAAAGAGTGTGGCAGGAGGAGGGCTAGTGGAAGAGCCCCTCAAAAAGTAGGGATACATCCTGGCCCCCACAACAGACGGGAGGGGCGGCTGAGAGTCGGCGGGGCACTGTGCTTCCCTCTCGAGCAAGCAAGGGGCTACTGGAGTGCCCCACCCTGTCAGTGTGTAACTCAATGCCAGCCCCTCCTAGCGGCAGCGTGGGCTCCAAGGCTCCTCGGGAAGAAAATGCTTCAGTGGCTCGTGGTCACGCCCCGGGCCCCCGCACCAGCCGGGGCTCGCGGACCCTAGGAGCATGGGGCAGGCGGCAGCCAGAGCTCTCAGTGCCACGTGGAGCTGGCGACTCGCTCCGCCCCGCTGGAGAGGGGGGGGTAGATTGACAGCTCTAGGGAGGGAGCGGCTGGAGCCCTGGCGAGGGGGAGAGCAACAGCGCACGCGCCCGTAACTCCCCGCTAGACGGGACCTGAGGAGGGTGCACGCGCCACTTTCCCGCCCCTACGTCGCCCTGCGCCCCGCGTGCGGCGGGACGTTGCGCGGCCGCCGTCCGCCGACGTTCAGCGGAGCCCGAGAGGTGACGTTGCACTCCAGCCGGGGGCGGGGACAGAGCGAGACGCCGCGGAGCTGAGCGGGCAGCTCCCAGCGACTCCGTCCTGCCCTCAGCCGCAGCGGGCGGCCCGGCTGCGGGTCCCGGCTGTGCCCCTGCGGGCCCGGCAGCGGGAGATGCGCTCGGCTTGAGCAGCCGCCCCGCGCTCGGTTTCGGCCCCTCCAGGGTGGGAGCGGCGATGGCTGCGCGGAGCTGGCAGGAGGCGCTGGCCCAGCAGGCCGAGGAGGCGTCGGCCCGGGTGCGGGACGCGCTGTCGGTCGGGCTGGGCCTGCTGCGCACAGAGCTGGGTCTGGAGCTGGGCCTCGAGCCGCAGGGCCTCCCGAGCTGGCTCGTGCTGCTCACCACAGCCGCCCTGGGGCTGCTGCTGCTGCTGGGGCTGTTCTGGGCTGTGGTTTGCGCAACGGGCTCCCGCAGGAAGCAGCCCCGGAGCCTGGCTGGCCGGGAAGAAGATGACGAGGCGGCAGCCCTGGGCCTGACAGGCGGCGGCGTCCCCAACAAGGCGGCTCCGGCCGCGCTGCTGCTGAAGGCTGAGGAGCAGAAGAAACGGAACAAGAAGAGACTTGTGGAGAAAGGGGCGGCCAGGGTGAGCGAAGGGGCGGCGGTGGGGAGGGGGTCTTGCTGGCGGGGGAGGGGGTACCGGGAGGGGGCTCACTGACGTGGGGGGCTGGCTTCACAGTGGCATTTGGAGGTGGAAAGAAGCATGATCCTTAATTTGAGCAGTTTGTTTCGGATTAAAGTAAAACTGCCACAACATTCTTGTTTTAGATGTTTTGTTTATACCGAGAGTTTGAAAAACTTACCATAGTTCTGCAAGGTAGACGCTGGTGTGAGAGAGGGCTGCTGGTGAAGTCCAGGGGCAAGCAGTCCTAGTGCTGTAGGTTTCCTAAGTAGCTGCAGGGTGAAACTGATTTGGTATTTGCATGTTTCTTTGGATTATGACTAGCTCATGTGAGATTGCCTATTTCTTGTCAATTGCTTTACTACTTGGAAAGCTTTGAGTAGCAGTAAATGCATTGAAGCTTTTTGCCGGGAGATGGGACAGCATTCGTTCATCTTCAGGAATCTTTCTAAGAAACCCTGAGGTCTTGAGATTTAATTACCTTTTAATTTAATAAAGCTTTAACTTTACAGAAGTTAGCGGTTTACCCCTCTTCACTCAACAAGCTTAGGTTTTATTTAGGTTAAGTTTATTACGGAGTCCAAACAAGTGAACTGTAAACAGTGGCAATAAGCAACAAACTTCGAGATTGAGTTGACAACTCAAAATTTTGCACGTCTCATTGAAAAGATAGAGCAAAATCAATAATCCATAGAGGAACACACTTTAATAATCTAAAAGCGATTTCTAAATGAGGAAAGGAGTATTTGTGGCACCTTCGAGACTAACAAATTTATTTGAGCATAAGCTTTTGTGAGCTACAGCTCACTTCATGGGATGCTGTAGCGCACAAAAGCTTATGCTCAAATAAATCTGTTAGTCTGTAAGGTGCCACAAGTACTCCTTTTCTTTTTTCTAAATGAGGGAGACTTGGTGGGTGTGATAAGTACACTAAGGATAATCTCAGGTAAGTAAAGCTGTTTCTTAAGAAACCACTTTAAAGTTCAGGATTCCATTGCATTTTTTTGAGTCTTTAAATATCACAGTGTGTAGGTAACTGTCTGTTTATGATATTGTAAAATAGCTGTAGCCATGTTTCATCCCAGGATATTAGTGACAAAGAGGGTGAGGTAATATCTTTTATTGGACCAACTTCTGTTGGTGAGAAAGACAAGTTTTCAAGTCACACACAGTTCTTCAGGTCTGGGAAAGGTGTTTAGAGTTTCACAGGTAAATGCAAGGTAGAACAGATTGTTTGGTATAAATAGGTAGTTCATATTCTAAAGCACCATTCAAGGTTGAGTGGCCAGTTAACATCTCAGTCATAGGACAAAAAGATGAGGTTAGTGGGTTATGGATTGTTGTAATCAACCATTAATCCAGTGTGTCTGTTCAATCCATGATTTTTAGTGTTTAGCAGAGTTATGAATTTAAGCTCCCAGGCTTGTCTTGTGAAAGTATTGTGCAGATTTCCCTTGAGGATGAGGACTGATAAGTCAAACATAGTGATTGCTTTGTGAAAAGTGTTCATCTACAGGTGTGTTTTGTCTTTTATCATTTTCCTCTGCAAGTTCATTTGAGAGCATAGTGATTATCTGGATTCACCCATGTAATTGTTGAAGCATTTAGTGCACTGGATAAGGTATACAACATGTTGTGATAGGCGTGCGTACAATCCATGGATCTTGAAAGGTGTGTTGATCATTGTAGCAGTGGAGATAGGTCTTCAGGTTTTGCATCTCTTGTGGCAAGGTCTGGTGCTGCTTTGAGTTGGTGTGTCCTGGTTTCTGGGGAGTTTGCTTCAGACAATCCCCCACCATCATCATCAGAAGACCAAAAGTGGGGGTTCAGGAAAGATTTCTTTCAGGATGCGGTCCCCATCAAGTTTGGGTTGTAGTTTGTTACCTACCACCTCAAAATGGAACCCATGTGGTGCATCATCAATCTCCTCCAACCATACACCCCTAGTTATTTCTGTATTGAAGCAAGTTCTCTCTTGGGGTATTGGGGTGGTCTGTTCCTTGAAGTGATCTACTTCTCTGGTGGAGCGTCCTTGTTTCGTGAAGGCAGTTTTAAGTGACGTTTTTCCCAGACCTGAAGAAGAGCTCTCTGGGGCTTGAAAGCTTCTCTCACCAGCAGAAGTTAGTCCAATAAAAGATATTACCTCATCCACCTTGTTTTTGATATTGCTTGCTTTGCTGTACTTTCACCTAGAGAGCAAACTAATCTCATGCATCTAGTTACTGCACACCCTTCTAAAGCTCTTCCTTTTTTGTCAGAGGTTTGGGTCTTAGACAGGTTGGTCTGTAGCTTTCTGCTTTGGCTAAATAGTTTTAATACTGTTTTTGCCAACATAGGATGGAAGAAAGTGGAGTAGATGTCATTTGATCTGTTATAAACTTGCCTTTCAGTTGTCTCTCATAAGATCTAAATAAGTGAGAGTGTAACTGATGATCTGCAAAGTGGAAAATTGGGCTGCTTATACCTTTTTCCGGTTCTTTGCTATGTGAAGAAGAATGGATAAGCGGGTATTCCTCCTTTTTTTAGAATTAGAAATTAAGGTCTTCACTCCTGGAAAACTCTATGGTGACCAAGAACCAGTGAAATTATTACCTTTTAGGAATCCAGAGTGTGAAAGCTGAGAAACTGGAAAGGGAGGGTATTTATTCAGACTGTTTAAAACTTTGATTAATTACCATTTTAGAGAGAGGGTATATTTGTTAATGATTCAAAATCCTGCTTATTCAGTGAAGGCACACGCATCTGAGTCCACCAGGATGTCCCCCAGCAATCAGGAAAGAATAGACTTGACATTCTTTATATATCTAAGGAAAAGCAAAGCAAAAATAATTAACAATGTTTGAGGCCTTCTTCATCAAGAAACAAAAGGGACCAAGCCCACTTACTAATTCAAACACGCATCCTTCCACCGAAGTACTTGAGTTTTTAATAAGTGTATTATCTTCTATTATTTTTAATTCCCGATGAACATACATCATTTGTTAAAGAAAATGCACATACTGAATCCATAAATATATACACACACACAATGATGCATGTAATTAACTATGTTGTTCTTTATTATGCATCTAATCCAGTTAACCCTATTTCTCATGAAAAAAAATCATCAGGATCTGTCCCAGTAGTTTGTTAATCCTTCCAGGGTTGTCAAATTTTAAATAAGGTTAAATATTTTAAACTGTAGTATCATTTTAAAATTTAAATTTAAATTTAAATTTGTTAGTCTCTAAGGTGCCACAAGTACTCCTTTTCTTTTTGCGAATACAGACTAACACGGCTGCTACTCTGAAACCTGTCATTATGCAAGGCACTGAATTTAGCCGTATAGAGTGGAAAAATTTGTTAGTCTCTAAGATGCCACAAGTACTCCTTTTCTTTTTGCAATACTCCTTGCAACTTAAAGGAATAAAACAGTTGTGTACTACTTACCAGTATGCTAGTCAAATAATATCCAATCTAAAGTTTCTAATATAAATTAATGTTAGTTAGTCAAATAGCCAAAACTATTTAGTGAGTATATTTGATTGACAGTAGTAATGTCCAGTAATACCTTTGCTACTAGCCAGAGGACCAAACTTACTAGCCATAGATTCAAAAGATGGGGATAGCTCACTGTTTGGAGTCAACATCCAGTGGAGAAGTCAATCTCTGCCTCTGCCAGGTGCTTGAAAGAGGAGTCTATAGGGATTATTACCAAGGTATGCTGTCCCTGGACCTTGCTTGTGAGGGCTCCATCTTTCGTCTCCTCTGCTTATGAGATGAGTAATAATCCTGAAGCACATGCCTTCTCTTGCTGCTGGCAAGGAGCACAAGCATTCTCTTTATCTCCTCTTAAGACTTATTTTTTTTTCACCTCCGATCCCAGAGCCTCCTGGCTCCTGCAAGGTTCAGTGGGGTTCTTTGCTAACACCGCTCTGCTTTCTAGCTGGTGCAAGGGGAGTGTTACTCACTTTCCCATAGCCTTCAATCTTAAACTCTTTTCTCCACTGAACAAAGCTGGGCTAATAACTGACTTTTCAGTTCACAGGCAGTTTTGAAAAAAAAATTCAGTTTGAATCAAATCCAACAATATTTCAGAAAATTGAAGAAAAAAATTGTCCAAATGAAACACTCTGTTCAACCCAAAAGGAATTTTTTGATTCTTTTTAAAAGGTTAGATTCACAAATCAGCTGGAGGATGAGGAAGTAGTAGTAGTGTCGCCTTCATCAGTGTCCAGTGATTAAGGCACTCCCGTGTGATGTGGAATTCCCCCTGTCTGTCTGATGTTGAACACAAGTCTCCCCCATCTCAGGAGAGTGCCCAAACTACTGGACTGTGGAATTTATTGGTGTGGGTCTCTGTTCCTCCTCCAGAAGCTATTCCACTTTGTATAAATAGTCATTGGATCAGGGACTTCAGCTTGTCTCCCCCATATCCTAGGTCACCAGGTAATAGTCATTCATTGTGGCACTTCATAGGCATTTATAATGACTATTCACTGTTATCCCTTTTTAAATTATTTATACATTGTAGAATAGTTTCAACAGGATACATTGATAGAGACCACCACACCAGAGTATACCATAGGCCGTGACTATACCATAGTCCTGTGGTTTGACCGTGTACCAACCCTAGATGGATGGAGGGGTTTGTTTAGCTAAGTATATGAAATAATGCTGCATATTCTGCTTGTGGGAAGGTTCTAGATGTGTCATGGGCCTGGTGCAGAGGGGAGGCCTTGCGGGAGAGCGGGGATATTGGATAATGAACTTGTCCCACAGCAGTGGCTACTGTCCTCTGCAGGACTAAGTCTAAGGCCATGTCTACATTACCACCAATGTCTGCAAAACTTAGGTTGCTCTAGGGGTGTCATAAATATAAAGGGAAGGGTAAACACCTTTAAGTCCCTCCTGGCCAGAGGAAAAACCTTTTCACCTGTAAAGGGTTAAGAAGCTAGGATACCTTGGGGAAGTTTTAACCTAAGCTGGTAAAAATAAGTTTGGGGGGTTTTATGCAGGTCCCCACATCTGTACCCTAGAGTTCAGAGTGGCGAAGGAACCTTGACATGGTGAAAGGGTTTTTCCTCTGGCCAGGAGGGATTTAAAGGTGTTTACCCTTCCCTTTATGACAAGGGGTATGAAAAAGCCCACTCCTCTGAGTGACACAAGTTTTGCTGGCATAAGCACTCATTTGCATAGCACTGTCAATGGGAGAGCTTCTCCCGCCAACATAGTTTCTTCTACTCATTGAGGTGGTTTTATTATATTGACGGTAGGGATGTAAACTATTAAACAGTTAACCAGTAAGCTTTAATCTTACTGTTAACCCCCTGCCCCGGATTGGTCAGAATGGGCCCCAGAGCAGCTCCCCCCCACAGTGATGCGGCTGCCTCGCCGGAGCTGCTGGTGGTTGGTGTCCCCTTGGGAGGCTGAGGATGATGCTGGTCTCTGGTTTTTGCTCCCCCATGAATTTGGACTGTGGGTGGGACTCAAAAAAAGACAATGCAGTTGATGGGTTGCCTTTAGTTTAAAAATAATAATAGGGAACCACTGTTCTATGCTATAGAAAGTGTCATGGGTTCTGTATAAGAATACTGTAACATAGCAGATTTTGATACTTTTTTACTATTTAAATGAAGGATCAAATGTAGTAATCTTTCATAAGTAGGAGTTGATCCAACCGCAGTCTTGTTCTAAAACAATCATTTAAGACTTGGAAAAGGTTCCACAATTTGAAAACTTAATTGTTGTGATACAGGGCTGAGTTTGAGTATTAGTAGTAAACTATCTCAGAACTGAAAATAATTTTTTTCAGGATGTATTTAAATGTGAAAAATTACAACTATTTTTAAAAATAATTTGAATCCAAAATTCCACCTTTCCATTTGCAGTTAAGGCTGTATACTTCTAGTAACAGTTTTTTCAGAATTTTTTTTTTTTTAATCTGGAAGTTCCCTAAATTGTTCAGCTGACCGTTGGAAACTGAGAGGAAGGCAGGATAGTCTTTAAGCCACCACAAGGCAGAATAGCACTTTTCACTCTTGTCACTTCAGAGCCCACAAAAAATGCACTCTCAACAGTTGGCACCACGTCCTGTGTGCAGACAGTGTGTTCACCCTTGGGCATTAAATCAGTTATAAGGGACAGCAGTTCTATATTTTTGGCTTTCCAAATAGACAATGCCTAACGAATGAAAATCTGAAGAGTATGTATCTAAGTCACTGAGGAGGCAGTGACTTAAAAAGCTACAACAGTGCAGCTGCAGCGCTTTAGTGAAGATGCTGCTATACTGATGGGCGAACCCCCATTGGCATGGTTAATCCACCTCCACAAGAGGCAGTAGTTTTGTCAATGGGAGAAGCTCTCCCATCAGCATAGCTCTGTTCACACCAGTGGTTAGGACTGTATAACTGTGTTGATCAGAAGTGTGGATTTTCACAACCTGAATGACGCAGTTATATCAATGTAAGTTTGTAATGTAGACCTGGCCTTAGAATAATTATGAAGGCAGTGTAATAGCTAGATACACTAAGTACTAATAAGTAGCAGCTCTTCCATCTAACAAATGTTTCTTGTTGAATCTGTCAGCAGGTATTAAAGTAGTATACCATTTAACATACAGTTTGACCTATTCTAAAATTAAATGCAACAACTTTAGTTTTAGCGTTTGAGATTAATATTAAACATGATTTTTAATTCTTAGTTAAAATTGTATCCTGTAAAAGAAAATATATACTCTGTCAAGAGTATATTTGGTACTATCAAATAAAAATGAAGATGCAGCTCCTATCCCATGGAGATGAGTTTAAATAAGATGCCATGCAGACTAAACGCATCATGGAAATGTAACTTAAATGATATATAGGCAGGCGATGAAATCTTCATAAGAATGGCCCTGCTGGGTTAGACCAATGGTTCATCTAGCCCAGTATCTTGTCTTCTGACAGTGGCCAATGGCAGATGCTTCAAAGAGAATGAAAAGACCAGGGAAATCATCAAATGGTCCATCCCCTGTTGTCCAGTCCCAGCATCAGGCAGTCAAAGGCTTAGGGACACCTAGAGCTTGGGATTGCATTCCTGACCATCTTGGCTAATAGCCATTGATGGACCTGTCCTCCATGAACTTATCTCATTATTTTTTTTAATTGTTATAGTTTTGGCCTTCACAACATCCCCTGGCAACTAGTTCCACAAGTTGACTGTTGCATGAAGTACTTCCTTTTGTTTTGTTTTAAACCTTCATGCCCCTTTTTTCTCTCTGTGCCCCATAGGTGGGAGAAGGAGGTTGATGTAGGCTAATAATTATAATAAGTCTCTGGTTCTAAGTGGAAGCAAGAATGTCCTTTATTACTACTTTGTACTAATATAGCACTTAGGAATAACAGTCTGACTGAAGACTGTCAGAAGAGTGGGGAAAAGAGGTAACGGGTATTGCAGAAATATTTTAAATAAAAGTGCAGAGGTCTTTATTTCAGAGTTGGTTTTTTTTTAAAAAAAAATCCAGATTTAAGTGGAGCCTTGCAAATTACAGATTTTTTTTTCAGTTCACTGGTAGTTCCAAAATATTTAAAAAAACAAATAAAAATTCAGGTTGAACCAAATCCAAAAAATTTGAGCACATCAAAAAAGTAGACACAAAATTAGTTTCAAGTCGAAGAAAACGTTTGGGTCAACAAAAACAATATGGCTGTTTAGTTTCTGGGCTTTTTTTTTCCACCTGAAAGCAAAATAAATAAGACTAGATTCCCAAACTGGCTGGAAGCAGGAAGTGGTGTTCCCTTATAACTTTTAGCACGGTGGTTAGGGAAATCACAGACTAACACGGCTGCTGCTCTGAAACCTGTCACTTGTGAACTGGGGTTCATTTCTTCCCTCTGTCTGATGTGGACAAGAGATTTGAATTCGCAGGTGAGTGCTAGCTGTTCGGCCATGGGTTATTCTTATATAGGTCTCTCTCTTTCTCAAGTTGAAGCTGTTCTGCTTTGCATAAAATACTTGAATAGTCGCCAGGTCAGAGTGTGAGATTCCTATAGCCTAGTGATTAGGGTACTTACCTTGGAGGTGGGAGACCCACGTTCATGAGCCTATTCCAATGACTATTTAATTATGTATACACAGTGGAGCAACTTCAACAGGAAAGCTTGAGAGAGACCCACGCCAGAATATCCCATAGCCTGGTTGCTAGGGCGCTCTCCTGTAAGGTAGGAGATCCAAATTCAAATTCCTTCTCCACATAAATGTGACAAAAAGGGTAATTAAAACCCAGGTCTCTCACATCCCAGGCCATAACAAGTAGGCCTAACGTTATATGTGCACCTTCTTCTCCTCTTACCATCTTGTGACTGGTTCATGAGGGGCCCTCCTTCAGAAACATTGGCTAAAATGATTTATTTGAGTCACATTTTGAGAATGGTTTTGGGTTGACCAAAACTGCTTTTTTCAGTGAATAATATCTTAAAAATTTCACCCAGCTTCAGATTTTTAATAGTGTACATATCCATGTGTGTATGTGTGGTTTATTTTTGTTTTTAATTTAAATAGGTAATCCACTACATTTGCAACTTGTAGTTTTAAGAACTTGGTGTCTGACAAAGTTGATGTTTTGAAAAGTAGTCACTGGTTTGAGGGGAAAACATTTCTCCATTTTCTCTCTCCCTTTCTTCCTCCCTCCCCCAAATACATTTGGCAAAACAGAATTGTGGCTGGCGCTCCAGAGGCTTAACTGGAAAGTAGTTTGCTATACTTATGCAATTATTGCATTACAGTGAGATACTGCAGAGGACACTGCTCCAACTGAGTGTTGTGCAGTTGCTCACGTGGACTCTACGTATACTTCTGTGTCTGTACATGTGAGAAAACAAATGCACGTGCCCATTCACTTATGTGTATTAAAGTAATTGCTATCAATATACACAATCCTAAACCTCATCAGGAAGAATTTTTTAAAAAATTGTAATGTTTAGCAAAACTTATTTGGAATCCAAGCTACAGTTGTTTAGATCAGACCTAAAGTTCCTGAAAGTTTTACAGGTACATATTTTGTTGTCTAGGAGCAATTATATATTTAATATCCCTCAATATGAAGATTGATAAAATACTTCAGATGTCCTCCACTTTTACTTCATGTTTGTTTACATTAAAAATAGTAAAGCTGTATAATATTCCACTACATAATTGGTTACAGTGTGGTATAGATATTACTGTAAATGTCATGGCTTTCCTTCACTCTTAATCTACTTGTTTACGATATGTAAGACAGTTGCTGTTCAACAGACTAGCTGTAGAAACTACTAGTCTGATTTTTATCTAGCTGCATTTAGAATATTTACTAGTTCATGTACTTGTTTCTTGACTCCATACAGTATATACAACCACAGTAGCAGACTTCAGAAATTTTGAAAATAAGTTTTGAAAATGTTTCTCATAACACTAAATTGCTTTACATTAAAATGTAATTAAGCTAGCATTTGGGTTCTTTCCCCATAGTGCATAAAACTATAGTTGGCTTCAAAGAAAACTTCTTATGCTGTTTTTGTAATTATGTAACTTACATTCTATGGTTTGCTTCACCTGCCCTCTCAGATTTAATCTGATTTAAATTTTTGATTACATATGCAGCCTAATGGACGGCCTGTTCTTGAAGTGTCTGAGGATGAAATAATTCAGACGGCTCGAAGAGAAAATCCAAAGCAGCCACTGGATGCAGAAAAGAAAAACGAGAAGGTTATTTATGGCTTTGAAACTATAGTAAACATCTTGATGAGATTAATTTTTATATATTTGTATTACGTGAAGGTCTCAACCAGGATTGCATTCCATTCCTATCCAATTTAAATTATTTTAAAAAATAGTAAATTTTCCAACTAATTTTTTTTTGAAAGACAGCTTTAAAGATACCAAGATCCCACATCAAGAATTAAATGTTTGCACTTCCTTTTAAAACAAAGGAATTTAAAATACTGAATAGCAGCTCTTGTACATAACAAGGCCAAATTAGTATTCCATTGTGTGTACTCTCTGTAGGTGCTCAAAAGGTGATCAATGTAATCTTTCAAATAACTTACAATAATTGTATCATCTAACAGCTGAGGGAGTGCTGTTTTAAGGCCAAATCCTACACTTGCAAACTCCCTTTTACTTGACTTAACATGTACCATAAATCACTGAGCAAATATACCCTCAGTTCACCGGACAACTTTTATTTATCTGATTAAAATAGGCATATGACCAAAACTGACTTAATCTTGGCTCTTTTGCTCACAACTTTATGTAATTGAAAATACAGGTTACATCTGCTGGTTGAAATTATAATATGTCAAGTAAATTGCTGTGCAGCGATTCTCTGATTTGGAAATGATTGTCACATTGGTTTTGATTCTAGCTCTAATACGCGTACTCATTCATACAGGGAATTTTTAAAATCTCTCTGTGATGGACAACAAAGTTACTAGGCTAAAACTGTTCTCATGACACTGTTGGGGATTCATTGTGTACTAGCAGAAGATATATTAAACAGCATAAACGGTTAACTAAGTATTACTGAAAAGTTGTTGAACATAGGAAACAATTCGATTAAAAAAACATATCTGGTCCTCATTAATTTCACAGCTATTAATGGTTTTATAGCTTAATTGAGTAAATAAGTTATTAGAAACTCTTGTAGTCTTAGTTAATTCTGCATTTGAATAACAAGAAATGTTCCAATGTTAGATGGAAGCCTGAATTCTAAAGTTTCATAGGTGTTTGTATTTGGAAGTAAAGATAACTTTTTTTTTAAGCTAAGAAATAAACGTATTTATCTCGCTGCTCATTTTTCTCCTTCCCTTCCTCACAAAACAATACCAAGCCTAAACTGCAGTACCAAGTAATTCTAGCCACTAAATGGCTGTTTTTATTAGAGTAGTGTAGTCCGATCATTTTGGGGAAATATAAGGAGAGAATCTAGTAGGGCGCCTCTAAGTAAATCAGTGAAAAGGCTTGATTATTTAAATAATTTTCCCATTTGTACTTCTGTTACTTTCTAAGAGAGGTATATTATTACTGGTTAATATAACCATTAAAACATGTTAATTTACAATTAAATAGAGCTTTTACACAAGATTTGGTACATCTTTTTGCTGCCTGGGGGGTATGCTATAACTGTATATGTTTAATTTAAGCAAATATGCCTCAGTGAAAGGGACTGGAGCTTAGATTCCTACTCACCTAAGTCTACTGAAAACTGAAGACAGCCTTCTAAATTACATAGCCCTGGTCAACACTAGGGGGGTCGACCTAAGATGCGCAACTTCCGATTCGCAAATAGCGTAGCGGAAGTCTGCATATCTTAGGTCGACTTACCTGGCCGTGAGGATGGCGGCGAGTCAACCGCTTCCACTCCCCTGTCGACTCTGCTTCCGCCTCTCACAAACTGGAGTTCCGGAGTCGACGGGGAGTGTGTTTGGGGATCGATTTATCACGTCTAGAGGAGACACGATAAATCGATTCCCGATAGATTGATCACTACCTGCGGATCCAGCGGGTAGTGAAGACCTGCCCTTAGGCTGTTCTTCGTATTTTTCAGACTAGTAGATCTCATCCCTCCCTCCTCATTTTTATTGATAGGCTGGAAGAGAGACAAGTTTTCCTGCTTTTTCAGCTCTCAATTGATTTATCAACTTTGAATGAATTAGTCCAAATGAAGAAAATATTATTTTTGTGCCTGCAGAAGAGGGGATCGTGCTGTCAAAAACTGGTTTCACACGTCAACAAATTCTTGTTCCAGGTGCTTAGCTAGTGACTTCCACCAATTCAGTGGTGTCACTTGATTTTAAATATCAGCAAATGTGTACTGCTTGAATGGTTCACCTTCAGGCCCTGAAATGTATTATGGTTGGCATGATTGATGGGTAATTTAGATGCCCATGTCATAGCAGCATCTTCTTCAGCAGTTAGACATCTACTTAGTACTTTGGGTTGAGAATATTAGAAAAAAATGAGGTGGAGTAACTGCTTGATCCATCTGTTTCTTTACTGCTTGCAGTTTAATTTTGTTGTTGGGTATTTCTTGCTTCAGTGCCTCAAAGTTCTTTCCAAATTTCAACAGCCTCAGCAATACAGCAGCAATCTTGCTGCAGTTTGCCAAATAATGTGGAAATAAGTTTCTGTACATTCAGCATATCTTCTATATTTCTCTTTAGTCTGATTAGGACCACTTTGGCTGGTTATAGTTCCATTTATTTTGTCATGATTCCCTTTGCAAATTATCATCAGAATAGACCAGTTCTTTATAAATGGCTCAGAACAGTCTACCACTGAATTCAAGTGCATGTCTTGGATAGAATTAGTTTGAATCCTTTTTCTCTCTCTAGTGAAACTGAAACAAAGTGGTTGGAGTTGTATTTTAGTCAAATGAGCATTGAATCAATATGTTGTAAGTTTTCAGATTGCCTTTGTTTTCTTCTTCTAGATTTCTTCTCATCTTTGCTACATTTGCAGCTTGTCTGTGAGAAAGGTCTATACTGGAATTTTATTCTGTTACATCCAAAATACAAATTTATGACAATCTAAGTTATCATTTACTAGCATAGTAAGAAATGGTAGGCAGACCTTAAGAATGGTGCAAAAATAAATGTACTAACCAGTTGATCCAGATTGTTCAGACGTGTCCATATCATCTTCAAAGTCATTGCCTTTGAGGAGCATTTGTCATAATCACGTTCATTCTCACAACCAGGACTTGCATTTTTTGTTTCGCAGTTTACATTAGACGTGTTTATTTTTTATCCGGAGGTACAGGAATTTCTTGAAAATATTCCCAAATAGGGTCCTTTTTATGACCTGCAGCCATGGCAGTTTTTCCCTCCAATTCTCAGGTCTTGAAATCAACACTAGAGGCTGCAGTCAGAAGAATGTCGTTCGTTCTTTTCAGTGTCCTGCTTTGACACCAGTGTTGTTCCTTTCTGGTCGAATGCTCAACTCCTCCTTTGTTACATAACTCCACTTTCACCCCCTATCTCTGCTTCCAGGAAAATACAAGAACTAACAGCAATCCATGACTTCTGCTCATGTAACCCACATGCCTTTTGCATTGCAGTATTTTATTTAAAGAAAGAGTGAGGCAGTTGAGAAATTAATGGATTTGTTTGTTTGTATCTCTGTATACACTTGCAAGGAAACGGAACAAGGCCATTTAGTTGAAGTGCCCAGAACTGTCCAGAAACAAGGGCTGGTAGTTCCTGTGCAGATTAGTGCTTTTCTATAAGCTGGAGAGTAAGTTTCCATGGTGGCTGGAGTCATAAATATTTGTAATTTGAGAGCTGAGCCAATCAGAGCTTGGGTAAGGAGAAGCTATAAAGAGGAATATGGGGCCACCCAGATGAGCTCAGTGGATGATCATGATGAGATACGTGATGGTGTCTCCTGGAGTCAGAGGCAGGTCCCATCCCCTGTGATGACTTTGCCAATCTGTTGCACCCAATACCGCAGAGCATAGATCCCCTCCTCTACAGGATCAGGCCCTTAATACAGTACATGATCCACTATGCCATATTTATAAAGCTTGACTTCAAAAGTTATTTTTTTCCCTGATTAATTATTTATATAGAAAAGCAGCCTTTAACTCAAAGTTTATGATTGAGGCTCATGGATTCAGCACATTTATTATTTAAACGTTTTAAGGGATTGTAATAAGTTTAGGCCTTAACATATTTTGTAGTAAATTCATATTTCATTTTAAACAGGTTTATTTTTAAAAAAGAAAGTTATAATTTAAATAAAATCTAAAACAGCTTTTTTAAATTAAAATAGATTTTGAAGTGGATATAAATATGAAGTCTGGGTATAAATTGGTGCCCTTCAGTGTCAACTAAAAACAGCTCCAAGCCTCTCTTTAAACTTAGTGAGGATAGTTAGGCAGCTATGTTAGGTTTTGAAGTGAACTGTAGCTCACGAAAGCTTATGCTCAAATAAATGTGTTAGTCTCTAAGGTGTCACAAGTCCTCCTTTTATTTTTGCAGCTATGTTAGTCACTCTGGGAAATCACCCTCTTTCCATATGCATTGCATTGTTAATAGCTTGAGTGCACGGAGTAGAATCTCCCAAGGCCCTGCGAGAGTGCTCTTTCTTTGTTCGGCTTAGAGAAATAAACTGAGACTACAAGTTAAGTGTTTTTTCCATATCTAAAAATTACCTGGCGTACATTGATTTTTTTTTTTGTATTGGTGCTCCTCTTGTGTTTCTGCGATTCTTTGCTATCTTTCTCTTCAGAGGCCATGAACCTCACTTATTCCTTGAAGATGTTTACAGTTTTCTGTTTGTCATCGCTGTTAGCATCTCCAGTATGGTCTTGTACTGAAGATGCATGTGTACGGTCTGCAATTTTGCCACTTCCCTCTTCATTCTTCTCTGCCTTGTTCAGTTACACAAGAGCAAAAAATAAGTGATTCAACTTAATTTGCCATACATGTCTGCCATTCACTGGAAAGTGACAATCTAGAGCAAATGGAAAACTCCTTAAAACTTCATAGCTAGTTTTATTTGCAAGCTTGAAAAAAGCATGTATCCTCTTGGACCAGTACTTTCTTATGGTGGGGAAGGAAAGCTTATTTTTACATTGTCTTTATTTTCCTCTGTATAGAGGCCCACACATCTGCTTGATTTTAAGGGTTTTTTTGCTAATCTGCCAAGTTCTTAATGTTTCATTCAGCTGATGGTAGAGCCAAGATTGGCAGCCTTCTGTGCACAGAAGGTGATCATTTAGAATGAATAGAACCCGTATTTTGTACAGTCATGCACCTCCTGACAGTTTTAGTCAGTGATATAATTGTAATAGTGACTGATGTTAGAAACCTTGACTGAGCTTGGCAGGTGTGAAAAAAGTAGATATGTACCGTGTTCCAGTAATTGATATTAGGAAAGCAAAGAAGATAAACTTCTGGTTTATTTATTAAATCCTTGTGTACAGCAACATAAATTCCCTATTTGTAAGGCTCTATAAAAAACATTTAATGTGACTTTTTCATAGAAAAGCTGGATGTAAAATTTGGATTTCTAATACTCTAATCAGGTTTTTTAATGGAATTGTAGAATTTGTATGCAAGTTCTTGTGACCGTGTAGGCCTTTTTATTATTAATGTTTGTCATTTAACTTTTCATGCTGTATTTTGAAGGTCAGGGTCAAGCAGAGGGGCAGTTGGGTTTGTGCCCTCTTTTGGAGGTGTGGGGGAATGATGATGGTAGAGAGGGAATAGGGGACTGTTAAAGCAAAGCAGAAAAAAGCCTTTTTTTAAGTGTTTAGGTCCTCTTTTGCCTGGAAGATTTTGTTCTCTAGAGAACTTCTGAAATAATGACCTTACAAAAGCCAGCAGTGGAAGTTGAGCAGTTAAGGGGAATTGGTTTATAGTCTGTTTACTCCCTTTTTTTGGAACACCTGTTGGTGCTCACTAGAACTGGCTAGTCAGAGTTTTCAAGTGTTTGTATTTTTGTTTTTGGTTTTGTTTTTTTTTTTTTGGTTGAAAAGGAATTTTTTTTAAAAGTTGGACATTTTTAAAAGATCCCCTTCTGTCAGATGCAACAAGTTGTAACTCTTTTTTGTTCCTTAGTTATATGCTTTCTTATAAAATAGTAGTTTTTCACTTAAATAGTAGTTTAAGAATATGTACAGTATTCTCAGTTGTGTAGGAACTAGTCCCCTAACCCAGCTGGGTTATTTTTCTCTATACCTAATTTAGTTTAGTTTTAGTTTACTACCGAAGCAAATGCAAAGAAAAAAGAAATGTTTGAAACTTACCCTTGTTCTTTTGTGGGGAGAGGGAGGTTATGGAGAGGAGTCAGTAGCCTGCCCATACTCAGTGCTTGGTGGCCAGTTACTGAACAAGTGATCCTTCTGCCTTATAGTTAAGGCTTTGTTTTTGTCAGGGGTATTTTTAGTATACGTCATGGACAGGTCACTGTCAGTAAACAAAAATTCACTTCCATGACTTCTACTGTATATCTTGGACTTAATCTTGGTGGGGGAGCAGCATGGGCATGCGTGGCTTGGGACCCCCCCCCCACTAGTGCTGTGTGGGTGGTGGCGCGCGGCCCGGGACCCCTGATGGTGTTGGGTGGGAGAGTGGGGTTTGCTGGGGCCAACAGGCTACATACCTGGCTCCGTGCCTCCCCAGAAGTGAGGACATCCCCCCCTCACTCAGCTCCTAGATGGAGGCATGGCCAGGCAGCTCTGTGTGCTGCCTCTGCCTATAGTGCCAGTTTTGCAGCTCCCATTGGCCAGGAACCATGGCCAATGAGAGCTGTGGGGGCGGTGCCTGTACACGGAGGCAGCGCGCAGAGCCTCCTCGCTGAGCTCCTAGACAGAGGTGTGGCCAGGCAGATGTTGCCGCATCTGAGGAGCCCCTTAGGTAAGCGCTGCCCAGAGCCCGCCTCATCCTGTACTGTGCTCCAACCTCCTCCCACACCCAAACTCCTGCTGCTGCTGAGGGAGGGGGGTGCAGTGGCCTGAGACTGGCCCAGCAGCAGCCAGTGGGCCTGGCACAGGGGCTGCTTTAGCTGCCCCCAGGCCAGGCTCCCTAACCACTGAAGAAACCACAGAGGTAACAGAAAGTCACAGAATCTGTGACAGGTTTCAGAGTAGCAGCCGTGTTAGTCTGTATTCGCAAAAAGAAAAGGAGTACTTGTGGCACCTTAGAGACTAACAAATTTATTAGAGCACAAGCTTTTGTGAGCTACATCTCGCTTCATCGGATGCATTTGGTGGAAAAAACAGAGGGGAGATTGATATGCACACACAGAAAACATGAAACAATGGGTTTATCATACACACTGTAAGGAGAGTGATCACTTAAGATAAGCCATCACCAGCAGCGGGGGGGGGAGGAGGAAAACCTTTCATGGTGACAAGCAAGGTAGGCTATTTCCAGCAGTTAACAAGAATATCTGAGGAACAGTGGGGGGGGAGGGTGGCTGTAGACAATGGATCGTGTGCTATGATCTGGGTGAAAGCTAGAGGCATGTAGGTAGGAATAGCGGTCAGTAGGTTTCCGATATAGGGTGGTGTTTATGTGACCATCGCTTATTAGCACCGTAGTGTCCAGGAAGTGGATCTCTTGTATGGACTGGTCCAGGCTGAGGTTGATGGTGGGATGGAAATTGTTGAAATCACGGTGGAATTCCTCAAGGGCTGCTTTTCCATGGGTCCAGATGATGAAGATGTCATCAATGTAGCGCAAGTAGAGTAGGGGCATTAGGAGACGAGAACTGAGGAAACGTTGTTCTAAGTCAGCCGTAAAACTGTTGGCATACTGTGGGGCCATGCGGGTACCCATCGCAGTGCCGCTGACTTGAAGGTATACATTGTCCCCCATTGGTGATCTTCCTAAAAACACCATCCTAGCCACTATGGATGTAGAAGCCCTCTACACCAACATTCCACACAAAGATGGGCTACAAGCCGTCAGGAACAGTATCCCCGATAATGTCAGGGCTAATCTGGTGGCTGAACTTTGTGACTTTGTCCTCACCCATAACTATTTCACATTTGGGGACAATGTATATGGTCACATAAACACCACCCTATATCGGAAACCTACTGACCGCTATTCCTACCTACATGCCTCTAGCTTTCATCCAGATCATACCACTCGATCCATTGTCTACAGCCAAGCTCTACGATATAACCGCATTTGCTCCAACCCCTCAGACAGAGACAAACACCTACAAGATCTCTATCATGCATTCCTACAACTACAATACCTACCTGCTGAAGTGAAGAAACAGATTGACAGAGCCAGAAGAGTACCCAGAAGGTCACCTACTACAGGACAGGCCCAACAAAGAAAAACAACAGAACGCCACTAGCCATCACCTTCAGCCCCCAACTAAAACCTCTCCAACGCATCATCAAGAATGTACAACCTATCCTGAAGGATGACCCATCACTCTCACAGATCTTGGGAGACAGGCCAGTCCTTGCTTACAGACAGCCCCCCAATCTGAAGCAAATACTCGCCAGCAACCACACACCACACAACAGAACCGCCAACCCAGGAACCTATCCTTGCAACAAAGCCCGTTGCCAACTCTGTCCACATATCTATTCAGGGGACACCATCATAGGGCCTAATCACATCAGCCACACTATCAGGCTCGTTCACCTGCGCATCTACCAATGTGATATATGCCATCATGTGCCAGCAATGCCCCTCTGCAATGTACATTGGTCAAACTGGACAGTCTCTACGTAAAAGAATGAATGGACACAAATCAGACGTCAAGAATTATAACATTCAAAAACCAGTTGGAGAACACTTCAGTCTCTCTGGTCACTCGATTACAGACCTAAGAGTGGCTATCCATCAACAAAAAAGCTTCAAAAACAGACTCCAACGAGAGACTGCTGAATTGGAATTAATTTGCAAACTGGATACAATTAACTTAGGCTTGAATAGAGACTGGGAATGGATGAGTCATTACACAAAGTAACACTATTTCCCCATGTTTCTCCCCCACCCCACCCCCCTGTTCCTCAGATATTCTTGTTAACTGCTGGAAATAGCCTACCTTGCTTGTCACCATGAAAGGTTTTCCTCCCCCTCCCCCCCCCCGCTGCTGGTGATGGCTTATCTTAAGTGATCAGTCTCCTTACAGTGTGTATGATAAACCCATTGTTTCATGTTCTCTGTGTGTGTATATCAATCTCCCCTCTGTTTTTTCCACCAAATGCATCCGATGAAGTGAGATGTAGCTCACAGAAGGTTATGCTCTAATAAATTTGTTAGTCTCTAAGGTGCCACAAGTACTCCTTTTCTTTTTGCGAATACAGACTAACACGGCTGCTACTCTGAAACCTTTTCTTTTTTGAGAATCTGTGACCTCCGTGACAAACTTGCAGCCTTACTTA
Source organism: Dermochelys coriacea (assembly GCF_009764565.3). NCBI lineage: Eukaryota > Metazoa > Chordata > Testudines > Dermochelyidae > Dermochelys > Dermochelys coriacea. The sequence continues at coordinate 41,985,982 of NC_050069.1, read as the reverse complement.
TAGTTAGACTTGGCAGGACTCTATTTAAATCCACAGATGTCAGTTAATGTCAATTTCAGCTTACACTGAAATGGATGAAGAAAAAATCCATCAATAACAGTTGATGTGAGTGCAGCTCCCCCTACCCCCTCACCTAGCGCCTGCAGGGATCAGGTGTCAGCAGTCATGAAGGGAGCCCTGCAGTCACAGGAGTGAGGGAGTAGGGCCATGACAATGGAGCTATCAAGGGTTCCCTGTATGGCTAGGGACACTGGATCCCTGCCACCCCAAGGTGAGGGGAAGGCTCTGGCTCTAGCAGAGCAGAGACCCTGGCCAAGACTGCCAGGAGTAGGAGAAGCAGCCTCTGGCTGTGGGGAGGCCACCTTGCTGCTCAATAGCTCCTGCCCAGGGACAGAGCCATTCAGCAGCAGGGTGGCCTTCCCCATGGCAGGGAGCTCATCCTCTTCTTCCTCCACTCTGCTACACCAGAGCCTTCCCCACACCTTGTGCCTGCAGGGATCATGTGTCATCAGCCCGATGGTAATGGAGGGAGCCCTCTGCTGTCATGGCCCTGTCACTCACTCACTCAGCCAGAACTGAGAGAGCCATCCCCAGGCAGGAACTGTACAGCAGTGAGGTGGTCTCCCCTGTGACCAGGGGCTCGTCATCCTCCTTGCAGGTCTGTCTTAGGGGTCTGCTCCTCCCGCCAGGACTGCAGCCTCCCTTGCACCTCACACCCAGGTGTCCTGGGCCTCTCAACCATGCTGAGAGCCCTCTGTAGCCCCACGGTGAGTGCTGCAGTAATCCCAATACTACACTCCTTAATTTTCCACAACTGTAAAAATAAAAATTATTAAATTTAAAAAATCTATATTATTGAAATTGCAAAAAATAAAAATGTAATTCTGCCAAGCCTATATACAGTTTACTTTCTGGACCCATTACGTCTTTGCTCTGATAACAGTGGAAGTTTAGGGCTTCCCTGGTGGAATGCATCAGTTAACTCAAGGTGCTTCTTTGCATAGATTTATATAGTTTGAGGCAAAAAGGGACCATTAAGTGACGTGATCTGACTTTTGTATATCACAGGCCATAAAATTTCATCCAGTTTACATCCAGTTTAAATTGTGTGGCTCAACACAGGTATTTGGCTAATGCATGTTCCAGAAAGTCTCAATTGGAAGACTACAAAAGATGAAGAAAGTGTTTGTCTTGGTAGTGTGTACAGTATTTACTCTTGGGGGAATTCTGCACCACTGTGCAATGCAGAATTTTGCAGAAATTAATGTGTGCGCAGAATTTCCTTTCTCCCACAGAAATGGACTTCAGTGCTGTTGGCCACCACTAGGGGCCGCTGGACCCCACAGAACCCAGCTTGCACATAGAAGACACTGCCAGGGAGAGGGGAAGGGAGCTAGAGTGTTCCTGGCAGCTGCAGTTCCTAGCATGCCCTGAGGGAAGGAGACAGGCTTGCATGGAGTTTCTTTTTTCCCTCTGGATGCCTGGGCTCTGGGGGGGAGATTTGTGTGTATCTGGGCAAGGGGAATCCCACTGCTGGACTCTGGAGGGGAGGGGTTTTGGGTGTATTAGCTGGAGGAGCACCTTGGCTTGGCCCTGAGGGGAGGAGTTGTGGGTGTCTGCCCCTCCGGCTGGGCTCTGCAGGGGGGAGGAGGCAGAGAAACAGGAACTAGGTTGTCATAGGGGTTTCTTTAAATCTATTCCTGGGGGAATTTTTGTGTATGTCTGTATTGTTACAGACAGACATACTTGCTGACAGGTATTTTGAAATAAATTCCCAAAATAATTGAAACTGGTGTGATTTACGTAGTGTTCTGAAAAATAAAATTTGCAGATTTTTAAAATATTGTGTGCAGAATTTTATTTTGCAGAATGACCCCAGGAGTAAGTGTTCCAAAAAAAAATAAAATTGTGTCTGCTTTCTAATTTGAATTTGTCTGGCTTCAGCTTCCAGTAGTTGGTTCCTGTTATGTGTTTCTCTGTGATTAGAGCCCTTTAGTACGTGTCATTTTCTCCCAGTGAAGGTACTTAGACGTAATCAAATGACCTCTGTCTTCTTTGACCAACTAATCACTGTGCTCTTTAAGTCTCTCACTGTAAAGCATTTTCTCCAGCCCTTGAATCATTTGTGCTCCTTCCTGATGGTCCAATTTTTGCAACATTTAAAATGAGGGACAGAAGATGCACGGGATTCCAGTATCGGTCTCACTAATGCCATATCAGAAGTAAAATCACTTTTCTGCTTCTGCTGACTATGTCCCTTGTGTGGTTATCTGAGAAAGTGTTAGACCTTTTGGTCACTGGTTACACGGGAGCCCATTTTGAGTTGCTATGCACGTGACCCCTAAATCAGGGTGTTCCAGGATACAGTCCCCCATTTGTGAGGTAGGGCCTGCACTCCTTTTTCTGGTGTAAAACTTTGCATTTAACTGCATATTAAAATGCATTTTGTTTTAATGGGTCGTCTTACAAGCAGTCCAGATTGATCTGTATGACTGGCCTATCCTCACTTGCCATTCCTCCAGTCTTTGTCATTCAAGATTTTGTCAGCAATGGTTGGGGGCTTTTGCTCTATGTAAATATAAAAAATTTAGAGCAAAAAAACAATTCTTCCCCCCTCCGCTCTTCATACAGAAGAATGTTTCAAAGCCACTACTTGGAAACTAAAAATAGGGTAATAGTGCAAAGTAGATTTTCCATTCTAATTATTAAATATCTTTAAATTCTACATTTGTATAAACAATATATTCTTAATACCTGTAATAAAACATTTAGTCTCTTTAATAACAAGACGGAATTTTGCTTTTTAGTTTAGTCAAAAAAGAATAAAAAGAAATCAAAGGGAGATGCTAAAACAGTTCAGGACCTGTCACGTCTGAGTGGTAAGAAGCAGATGAAGGTACTAAGAACAGCATTGATAAGGCAATGCAGTAGGCTAAAAAGCTCAACAGAGATAAGATTACGTGCTTAAATAATATGTAACAAATTAATTAGCTGATGTCTAATCTTAAATTGGATATGGGGGAAGGTAGGGGTAAGACTACCTGGTGAAATGTTCTTAGATAAAAGTGTTTGCATGCTGAAATATGAAAAATCCAGGATTGGACAGAAAAGTTAAAGGAAAAAGTAGCTTCAGAAATGGGGTTTGGCAATTTGATCTGTGAATGCTGATATAAGGGTTGACAAATACGAAAATGTTCATCGAGGCAATCAGCCTACATTTTGATCGACCTGAAGTGTTGTGGGTCAGGGTGTTGAGTGGTTGTAAAAAACAAAATACTACTACTTTCACATCTGGAAAAGGAGATACTGACTTTCAAGCATGCCGTTCAAATTCTAACATGTAAACGTTCAGTCATCTTACCGTTGTCTCACCTTTACCTGTTGGTTTCAATCGATTAATTACTAACTCTTAAAAAGAAAAACTTGGTAGTTACATTGTGTGGGTGATTATTACCATTGTAGTATTCACTTAATGCCATTTTGATTTATGGGAATATTTTAGGAGCTTGGGAAATAAAATCAGAACGTGAGAAAAGGCAGCAGGTAAGCGTGACAAGGTGACTGACTGATGCTGGGTCCAATAGAAACCAAATCCGGGGAGGGAAAAAAGTTACAGTAGCATGAAAAAAATACCTACTCTATCTTTTCCACTTGGTCCCAGAAAAAATAAAGGTATGATGTTGAGAAAGAAAAACTGAAAAGTAAGCAGTGTTCACTTTAGAAATGCATTAGAATAAGGAGGAGGATATTGTAATACTTTGTGTGGATTTAAGTAAAGGGTGAAGGAAAAAGAAAAACAGCATTTAACAGAAGCTTGGGTCGTGCTTTCAGCTGGAGCAAAGTGAGAACTATAAAGCCTTGTGCCTCTTGGAACTATGAAGCATCCCTCAATCGGTACCTAGACTGGCCCCTTTCCACCATTATCTGTGTTCTTTTCAGACTGTATTGGGGAAGGTTTTCCTTGTTTCACAGATCATCCTGATTTTTTTTTTGACAGATCCCAATGGTTTTTGAGCAAACCTCTTCTCACCCTTTTCCCTTCCCGGTCAGTTTGTTTCCTATTAAACTGAAACACAAACTTTTTTTTTCTTTTTCCCCCCATGCCAGTTCCACTTTGTTTGGGCATTGTTTGTATAACTGATGGTACCACAGTTTCATCAGTTTCCCCAGCCTCACAAGAAGAGCGGAAGGGCATCAACTTTTTTAGCCAACTAGATAACAGATTTCCTCTAGGCAGTCTGGTACTGTTGATGCACTGAGTGCCTAATTAAACAAGAAACAATGCATCAAGTGTTTGACATAGCAGCAGAAAGCTTGAGCCTAGGTGCTCTCTAGTGTTTGCTACATTACATTCACATTCTGACTTCGACTCCTTAAATCGTTGATGCCTCAGATCCTGTTCTTCTTTGATCAGAGTTTGTTTCCATCCTGACTGAATGCACTGTCATTGCCCTTAAGTACTATGTCAGTTGTTTTCACTTTTTCACTGCAGTCATGTAGGAAGTAAGGCAGCCAAGCAACTTCAAGAAATGTTGACTGTAATTGTATTGTGATCTTTATGGACATAGATTACAGCAGTCATTAATCTGAGCAGGGACCATGGCAGTGTGTAGTGCACCATCAATTCTCAGATGTCACCTTGCACCAAGTTAATTTGAAAGGAGTTCAGCTGCATCTACGGTGCTGCCTGGGTTAGGTAAAATGTAGAAACAGCTGTTTCCTTTTGTAGTAATGTCTGGAAGAGGCTAGTGGAGGGTTTGCAATGAAATGACCTCTTCCATGGTCTGGACATGGCACTCATGGGCACTGGAAAAACAGCTGGGCTCCTTTCAAATTAACTCTTTCTTAAACTGAATTAAAAGCTGATTAGGGTTCCTTGATTAAATTTAGGTATCTAAACTGGCTATAAATCAAATAGCCTTTGAGGTTAAATGCCCATATTTTTGGTTTTAAGATGGTGTCTAAAAACTTGCTGTATTTGCAAATTTCTCCTTTGGTTTAGGATGTAGATATTTTTGCCTGTTAATGATTGTTCAAGAGCTGATCTGAAGTATAATTTGACACTTGGTAACAAATACTTACTATAGATGCATGTAATGAGATGTACAATGGTTTGTAAAGACTTTCTCTTTAATCAGGTGATACAATTCTGAATGTTCAAGTTAGCAGCTCTAAATCTGCAAAGGGAGATTCAACAATTCAGCAAGGTAAAAGGATTTATGACTAGTGTGCATGCTAACGTTAATTGAGTAATAGTTTCCTAATACAGAACTAGAACTCCACCTGGTCAGAGAGCAGGATGCTGTGCAGTTCATGATTTAGAACTTTTTTCTCAGTTATGCAATTGCTTGCTCTTCAGTTGTGGGTGTCTGATTTGCACAATCATTGTACAGTTATTTCTCAATAACCGTACATTGGCTATACGGACTCTTTACCCCTAGTTACTCTAATATTGCTGTACTGTACCTAGAATTTTTACTGTTTATACCTAGTATAAAAATGACTACTGAGTAAACCACAAACATGCGTGTCTTGGAACAATATTTGGGGACTGCCCAGACTAGCCTTAACAGTGTTCACTTTCTCAAGTTAACAAGTTTCCTAAAGTAAATAAATAAATTAAAATATAAGCCTCAACATATTTGCTTTGAGTTAGACACACAGGTCCTGATTCTAAGGAAATCTGATATGCAGTTTGGCACAAATAGGTCATTTGACACCTAAATACCACAATAGTGGGCATATGTAGATTTTGCACATGCAAATACCTGTTGGTGCATGGAATTACTATAATTTTAGCCCAACTCTCTGAAAATTAGGCTCAAATGAAGCCTAAACACTCAAACACAAGATTTTATGTAGTTAGTCTCTCTGGTAAGAGAAGATGATCCAAGAACATTTGGGAAACTGTTTGGCATTGTCAAATCCCGATGGTAACTATTTAAGTCTGTAGTATAACTGACTACATTTACAGGAGAATGTGAAGCTAGCTGGAGGATGTAGCTGTGACCAAATATAGTCCATGTAGTTTGGCAGATCAACATTATGTTGAATTATAAGAAATGTCATCCAGCAGAAAGCAGTTCTGTTGCTGTCAATCCTTCAGAGCTTTGCTTCACAAGCAAACTGCTGCTGCTGTGCAGCACTGCTAGAGAAGAAGATATATATGGGATAAAAAATTATTTGATTAAGGTTCTGTACTATATGCATTACTGTCCACCTTCTTGGCACCCATAGCTTTCCAGAAGGGCAGCCTGTTGCAGTAGTGACTGTGGTCATCTTCAGGGCTATGGTATTTCAAAAAGCTGTGGATATTTTTATGCTGTACTAGACAGGGAAGAAAACAAAGTTTAAGGGGCAGAACATGAAATATTTGTCCCTAAGTTTTCAGATTTGATGAGACCAATACTTATTTGCCCTTTTCAATTTGGAAAGCTCCTGACTATTCATATGGGATTTTTTTCACGAGGCTTACTTGCTGAATAAAATGGAAACCTTCCTCCATCCAGCTCTGAACTTCCAGAAGGGGCTTCTCACAGCTCTCTCAATTGCTGCTTCCCTGGTGGAAGGGGCAAGGGAGATGACATGTTGTTGTTTTTCTCAGAGACACAGCTCTTGACAGGGCTAGAGGTCCCCTTTTTTAATGTATGAGGGACAAGAAATAGTGGGCAGGAAGTAGCAGCCGTTTAAGGGAGCGAAGAGCACAGGAAGGGAGGCACAGCCTTCTGATGTTGCCTCCTATTTCTCCAGCTATGAGAGTGAAGGGGCAGTAGTCATCAGAACCAGAGGACCAAGAGAGACAGAGTAGCTGCCCCTCTTCCATGCCCCATGTAGAGAAGCTGCCTCAATGTCCTATTTTGGCTCTCCATGCATGTCCCTCCTGGCTCCTGCAGTGGTTCCTGACATCAGTACTCCCTCCTCTCTCATTCCTTTTTCAAAAAGAAAGAGTACTTGTGGCACCTTAGAGACTAACAAATTTATCTGAGCATAAGCTTTCGTGAGCTACAGTTCGTTTCATCGGATGCATCCAATGAAGCGAACTGTAGCTCACGAAAGCTTATGCTCAGATAAATTTGTTAGTCTCTAAGGTGCCACAAGTACTCTTTTTTTTTTTCTTTTTGCGAATACAGATTAACATGGCTGCTACTCTGATTCCTTTTCAGTATTCTTTTGATCGCAAACAGTGTTGCAGCATTGTTTAAAAAGTTCATTTTTCTGCTGTCAGCAGTTCATCCAGAATATAGTTCCTTTTCAGTTGTGTACATGCAGGTTAGGATGTTTCTGCTTTACTGGTTTTATTCTTATGAGCAAGCAAGAGTATTTAAATACTCAAGAATTGGGCCGGTTCATAGATTTGCAACTAACCTTGTTAGAATCTAAACACTTAATACCCAGGATTCTCATTTGTTTAGCATACTTTGTTGTAAAGTGCCATTTTTGCTTATGGCAATATGTAAATATCACAACACTGCCATATTGGGATCAGAGTTCTACACCTGGGCCTGTTAGAACTATGCACTGCTGTCTCTTGTGCCCCAAAAGCTGCCTGAAAGAATGATATTGATTGACTTTGGAGAGAGCAGTGTTTAGCCACCTCCGCTAGGAAGAAAATGAAGCAAAAGAATGGCATGGAGCAAAAAAGGATATACAAGAGGCCCACTAGCCAGGAAGGGGGGGAGGGGAAAAAAGGGCAAAAAAATAGAATCCTGTTCTCTAACATTTCAGGAGGAAGGCAGAATGTTAAAACATTTCCGTTTCTTCACAGGAATGGAGCATACAGGCAGAGGTGAGGGACACATGATAGAAGTGTTAATATATGAAACATGAGTGGTACTGTAGATCTAACTTTAGATGTTTCAGCCTTAACAAGTTCACCTCTTTTAGAGGCTAAGAGATTTATTGTAACAATTCGTAACTTGTGTTAAAACGGTCTTGCAACTACATATGATTCTGGTATCTAATATTTAGTTGTTCCTGACCTAAATTCAATAATGAACTTGATTTCTTTATTTTCAAGTAATATTTTAGCTCTTCATCCAGTTACTTTTTTTAATCATGTTTTTATTTTTTAAGTTTCTTCAGGGTTGAATGAAAGCCCTACTGTAAATGGAGGAAATTGGAATGAGAAGTCTGGAAAAATCTCCTCAGAGATCAGTGCAGGTGAGGAGAAATGGACATCTGTTCCATCAACTACAGCAGGGAAGAGGAAGACTGAGACATCTGCTTGGGGTCAGGACACTGGAGATGCTAGTGGAAATGGAAAAGACTGGAGTGTATCCCTTGTGAGCAGGTCCTGGGGAGAGCGTACTTTGTTCCCTAGCATTGGTAAGTATTGCTCCATGCGAGCATTCTTGCACCTTTTAGTAAAGGTAAAACAATGCTAGGATTCTTACAAAATGACAATTGTTTTTAATCTTGTTGCTGTTTAGTATAAAGTTATTTCCATGGTTAATGATTGAGTCCTGGTGTTTAGGAAAATAATCTGGTTCAGCTGCTTTGAACTGCTATATTTTATATTTGTAACACATTTAATTTGTTACAGGTTAATTATGGGGAAATGTGTTTTCTGTACAGTCATGTAGAAAACTGCCTACCCTACCCCAAAGTAGAACTAAAAATATGTAGTGTAAAAATGTAGAAGTACTTGGTTGAGAACCCTGTGGATATATTTTATTTTCAGTCATTCATATTTTTTAAAGTGGTGTCTAATGAATTCCGAATCCAAGGCATTTTTCAACTTGATCACAAAGAAATTCCAATTTCATTTATGTAAACATTTGTTTACTAACGTTCATTAAATGTTTGTCTTTACTGGGATTTGTTGAGACTTGTATTTGAGGTAAATATTGAAGACTCTTTTTCTAAGAAATAAACACTGTAGGCAATTCAGCACCAGTGAGCAACTCTATGGCAAAAGCATTTTTTAGAAAAGTCTGAATTTGGAAGGCACGGGGGAGCAAGCCTCTCAAAATTGGCTGGATATTGCAAGCTGATGGAGCGAGATGAGATAATGCTTCAATACAGAAACACCCCATGCCTCTAATAGTCACCTACCAACCTATACTGGAACCTATATAGGGTATAGTTAAATAATTACAATCCATACTCAGTGAGGACAACATCCTGAAAGAGAGAGCTTTCCTAAGCCCCCCTTTCTGGTGTTCAAACAACCCCCGTATCCTTACCAAACTGATGATCAGAATCGCCACAGACCAGACCCTGCCAACTCAAAGCAGCACCGGACTCTGCCATAACAGATGCAAAACCTGCAGACATATTTCCACTGCCACGATGATTAACACCTCCCAACACAAAATCTTTCAAGATCTATGCCTATCACATGTGGTGTACCTCATCCAGTGCATTAAATGCCCCAGTAACAACTATGTGGGTGAAACCAGACAATCACTAAGCTCTCAAATGAACTCATACAGAAATATAAGACAAAAACATCTTGTCACTGTAGACTAACACTTTTCATAAAAGGATCACTTCATATTTGACATCTCAGACCTTGTCCTCAAAGGAAACCTGCCAACAACTTTGGTCAGGTGTATACTACAGACTTGTATTGGTATAATTGTGTCGCTTGGGGGTGGATAAGTGACATAGTTATAATGACCTAACCCCTTGTGTAGCGAGCATTATGTTGTTGGGAGAGCTTCTAATACAGCATTTTAAGTGTATATCTGCCCTTCAAAAGATGAACCTGGGAACTTAAATTCATAATTTTGCTAGACATTAAAAATATGGTCTCAATAAAGACACTGGATTATTACAACAATCTGTAACCCCTAACCCTCCCCACTTTGTTCTATGATTGCAGAGGTGTTAACGGGCCATTTCACCTTCAATTGTTCCTTAGAATAGAGGTTCTCGACCATTTTCTTTCTGAGGCTCCCCACAACATGCTATTAGAAACTCCACGGCCCAGCTGTGCCACAACTCCTCTTTTTCTGCATATAAAAGCCACGGCCGGCATTAAGGGATAGCACCCTGGCAATTACCCAGGGCCCCATGCCACAGGAAGCACCACAAAGCTAAGTTGCTCAGGCTTCGGCTTCATACCCAGGTGGCGAGGCTCAGGACCCTGGGCTGCAGTCCTGTGTGGCAGCGCTTTGGCTTTCTGCCCTGGACCCTAGCAATGCTAATGCCTGCCATCCTTGGCTGACCCCCTGAAACCTGCTTGCGGCTCCCTAAGGGGCCCCGGACCTCCAGTTGAGAACCACTGCCTTAGAATATGTTATCATGCTAAACAATCTTTTCCATCTTGTATTTACCTGTGACCCAGAGGCCACATCTAAACTTAAATCAGTATAACTATGTTGCTGGTGTCTCGCAGAGGTGGATTAAATACGCTAATGGGAGAAGCTGAGCCACTGAGGCATTTTAAGCTAGACCTGCCCTGAGTACCTTTCCCAGGCCTGAAGAAGAGTGCTGTGTAGCTTGAAAGCTTGTCTTTCACCAGCAGAAGCTGGTCCAAGTAAAAAATATTACCTCACCCAGTTAGTCTTATAGTTCTCAGTAAGCAAGAGTAAACTTAAAGCCACAGGTAATATCTTACTAGGATGGGACTTTGTCTTGTGGTTGGAATTTCTTTTGATTTTTTTGACCCTATTCCTACAGCTTTAGACAACTGATTTTAGATGCCTTCAACATGGCAAAATAAAGTGTGACATTATCAAGCTTTTTCACTTTTTTTTTTTTTTCAAGCTGCCTGGAATGTAGATGGAAGGATCAAGGCCTCCACCTTTTTTTTTTTTTTTCAAGCTGCCTGGAATGTAGATGGAAGGATCAAGGCCTCTGAACAAAATTCTGCTTCTTTCACTTCCTTAGGACTAAATCCTGCAATTTCTGGTATGTTAAACTTTTCAAAGCTTTTTCTACAAGTGGAAATAGATCATCCTAACTATACTTAAATTATAGGCAATAATCATTCTGCAGAAATGTTATAGTTTGTGCGTTCAAGACTGAGGGCTTGTCTACACTTAAAAGGCTGCAGCAGTACGGCTGCAGTTGCACTGCTATAGTGCTTCAATGAAGGCGCTACGTATGCCAATGGGAGGGCTTCTCTCATCGGCATAGATAATCCACCTCCCCAGGAGGCAGTAATTATGTCAACGCTCCCATCAGCATAGCACTGTCTACATCGAAAGCTAGGTCAGTATTACTGTTGCTCAGGGGGTGTGGATTTTCCTCATCCCTGAGCAACGTAGTTATACCGATGTAAATTGCTAGTGTAGACTAAGCCTAAGTTGTAGAAAAAGAACTTGCCACATCTTTAAGCGTAGAATTATGTATGTATTATACATGTAAGTGTTATGCAATTAGAATAAATACCTCATTCTCCAAAATGATAAATAAAAACCCCAAAGCTAGACTAAATGAGATTGTCGCCTCAATGTCTTTTCCAGATCCTTCCTGATCTGCTTATCATTCATCAGAAACAATCTGCGTTTAGGAACACTTGGCCATTGCTGTAGATGTAAATTTCAGACTTCTGATGAAGGAGCATAAACGTAATTTCCTAAAGATGCCATATATCATAGAATATCAGGGTTGGAAGGGACCCCAGAAGGTCATCTAGTCCAACCCCCTGCTCAAAGCAGGACCAAGTCCCAGTTAAATCATCCTAGCCAGGGCTTTGTCAAGCCTGACCTTAAAAACCTCTAAGGAAGGAGATTCTACCACCTCCCTAGGTAACGCATTCCAGTGTTTCACCACCCTCTTAGTGAAAAAGTTTTTCCTAATATCCAATCTAAACCTCCCCCATTGCAACTTGAGACCATTACTCCTCGTTCTGTCATCTGCTACCATTGAGAACAGTCTAGAGCCATCCTTTTTGAAACCCCCTTTCAGGTAGTTGAAAGCAGCTATCAAATCCCCCCTCATTCTTCTCTTCTGCAGACTAAATGTATGTAGGATTGTAAATCCTATGTTTTAGCTCCTTAGTGTGAGACTGGAATAACTCCCTTAATTCTTAAGGTATTTTCTACCCTAGAAAGGTGCAGTAGCAGAGAAGATTACAAGTTAGACCTCCTAATAACTCTTGTATGCTACCTCTGCCAAGTATAAATACTGCTTTCTAAACACTTCATCACTTCCTAGAAGACTGTCAGCAAAGCAGAAGCGACATGTTGGAGACTGCACTTTTGTCTCGTTCCAGTTCTGAGTTCCTTTGTTGCATATTTATTTACCCATTCCTCCAGTCAGTTTGACATATTTACCTACATTTTTTGTGAAGCAGTTGCATTAAGTGTTTGTGAAAGTTCTGTGATGCATCTCGACTATTTCTTTTTTTCTAAAAAAAAAAAAAAAGAGTACGTGTGGCACCTTAGAGACTAACAAATTTATTAGAGCATAAGCTTTCGTGAGCTACAGCTCACTTCATCGGATGCATTTGGTGGAAAAAACAGAGGAGAGATTTATATACACACACACAGAGAACATGAAACAATGGGTTTATCATACACACTGTAAGGAGAGTGATCACTTAAGATAAGCCATCACCAACAGCAGGGGGGGGAAGGAGGAAAACCTTTCATGGTGACAAGCAGGTAGGCTAATGATGGCTTATCTTAAGTGATCACTCTCCTTACAGTGTGTATGATAAACCCATTGTTTCATGTTCTCTGTGTGTGTGTATATAAATCTCTCCTCTGTTTTTTCCACCAAATGCATCCGATGAAGTGAGCTGTAGCTCACGAAAGCTTATGCTCTAATAAATTTGTTAGTCTCTAAGGTGCCACACGTACTCCTTTTCTTTTTGCGAATACAGACTAACACGGCTGCTACTCTGAAATCTTTTTTTCTAGTGTTTCTACCTTTTCTGTGGCACTTTCCCCCCCACCCCTCCCTTTTTCACTGTTCCACTGATTATCTGACCTCCATTATCCGGCTCTTCGTATTAACTGAACGACCAGTGTGCACAGCTCCGGAAGTGGGGATCTTTCCTACGGCCGGTAGACGGTGCTGCAGCCTCAGTCTCCCGCATTCTCTGGATTATCTGAATTTTTGATTATCCAATCTAGCCCTGGTCTCAATTAGATCTGATAAACAGGGTTATGCTGTACTTAGGTGTGTCTACACCTGGATATGTCTCTTATCTGGCACTGTTGTGTGTGCCTCAGTGCTTCATCACCATATTCTTTACACTCAGTATTTTGGCACTCCAACACCTGAGTTAGGTGCTCCAGTATCTAATTTCATAGAATTTAAGGCCAGAAAGTACCTTTAGATGTAGTCGGACCTCACGGGATATTAAATTTCCCACAAATACTCCTATATGGAGCCCAATGACTTTAGTTGGACTAAAACATATTCACTCTCAGTAGATTAAACTGTTGGGCTACAGACAGAGATTAGGCATTGCTACCACTACGGGGATTTAAATCTCTCCTAAAGTTCCAGCTATGATAGGAAATTAATTACATGAGATTAAAAGGTAATCAATATTCCATGCTGTAGAGGAAGCCATAAACCCCCTCCAGGTCTCTGCCAATCTCACTTGGGGAGAAATTTCTAGATTTTGAGTCCGAAATGAATCAGTTTGACCCTGATTGTGTGATCAAGACATATCAGTCAGGCATCTAATGAACAAGATTCTCTGTACCACCTCAAAGCACTGATCTCCCCAATCTGGTGTCACATTCCCCATTCTGGCCAATCTCCGCTTTAGAGAAAGATGGGGGTGGGAAAACCAGAGCAGAATAAACCCAGCCAGTTGTGCATCAGGAAAAAATTCCTTCCCAACCTCTGCAGACAATTGGCTGAAGCCCTGAAGCATGAGATTTGATGTAGCTGCAAAGGTTATGAACATGTTGAGAGAAGTTCAGGCAATCCTTTTATCCTAGTGGACCATGAAGGAAGGAAATGAATAAAAGGATTCATAGATTTCTCAGACCTGTCAGGGCACTGCCACCTATTGTCTCTTCTGAGTGCTGGAAAACTTTGCTAGCATTCTTTCAATGCACCACCAGTATTGATTTATCTTGGGAACTTTGCCTCCTGCACAATCAAGATAGCTGACTGTAACACTTGGAGGACAGCATCTGTACTCAGCAGGGTATTGCATATAACAGCCAGCAGTGATTGCTCTTACTCTGTCCTGCTACACTGCACTCAATGGTGAAACCTTTAAACCTTAAGAACTAGTATAGTTAAGAGCCGGGAGCCCCTCCCCCAAGCGTGCTCTGTCCCCACTCCTTCCCTTCTCTCCCAGTGCCTCCAGAAAGCCACGGAACAGTGTACAGGAGGTGCTGGGAGAGTGGAGGAGGAGTTGATCAGTGGGGCCAGCGGCCCTGGACATGATTCTCAGATTCCCTGGGGTACCCTCCGTGGACCCCAGTTTGAGAACCACTGCTATAAATATCTTCAGAAAAGCAGAATTTCATAAGAATCTGATCGTTGTACCTTCAATATATAATCAACAATAAACAAGGTTCAGTGGAATGTTGTGTAGTCAGTGTTTCTCTTTCCCCATAGCCTGTGACCCCTTCATTTTGTCTTTTTGTTTCAGTATTTCTATCCTTTTATTTTACTTTTTTTTTCCCCCTCCTTTTACTGGGATCTCTGAGTTCCTGCTCTTCTCTCTGAATATGCCTCATTTTAGAGGCAGTCTGTGACTGAATGTTGTGTACACTCTGCAGTGTTCCCCTCTCTTGGCTTGAAAAAAAGAGATTAAATTTGGTTAAATTAGGCCAGCCTGCTGCATAGAGAGAACTTCTAGAAGACTTTTATGTCTGTCCTTCTGAATGTAGAACTTCAAATTGCAAGAAATGTCATAGTGAATCTAATGAGTTTTTTGAAATCCTGATATTTGCTCTTGCTCCTTCTGACTTAAAATATGCACAGGAGGAGGGGAGAGAGCAGATTTCCTGCTCACTCAGAATTCTCTAAGTTTTCTTTTGTTTGCTGGATTCTCCTTTTTTTTTTTTTTTTCTTACCTCACCTTGTTACTTCCTTTTATTTTTTAAATAAGAAAATTCAGCACCACAGACCCAAGTTTATAAGCTAACAAAAATTCCAAAGCTTTCATAAGTGTATTCCTTCTGCTCTCTTTCAGGATCCAGCAATGAACCAGTTACTCAGCCTGGTACTTCTGATTTTCAGTGGGATTTAAGCCGCAGTCAGCCCCATGTTGATGATGAATGGTCTGGGTTAAGTATGTTCCTCTAAAATTCTTGTGATTTTTTTTTTTTTAATTTTTTCAGCCACAGTCTGAACATTTACATCAACTGGCTTCTGGTTTTATATTCTGTTGCTTTTGCTTTGTTTCATTTCTGTAATATTAAATGTAAATTTAAGGCACAGATATCAGGAAACTTACAGCTGAAATTCATAGTTTTAATGATTATGTAAATATAAAATAGTCCTCAAATAGTTATTTTTAAGCTAAAACACTTGGTTAAGGAAATTAACATGTATCAGATGTGGAAGAAAACTGTATCCAGTTTCTTCTGGTTTTTACTAGAAATAGTCTTAAGTAATTGAATCCCATAGTGAACTGTACTGGCTTGATATTACAGAGATACTGCTATGGGATCCAATAGAGTGGATTGATACTCCAGCACATGAGTACATAACAAGCCTCTGAGTTCAGATTATGTATTGGTCATAGCGCACTGTATGCTTTGAGTATTGGAAGACATTTGAATTCAGCCTGTTTTCTGTGAACCATCTAATAATAGTAAAAGCACACAATTATTGACTATATAAAAGTCCCCCAGAGTGAATACCCCTGAAATCATTTAAGAACTGGTATATAAAGCTGTTTCATCATCAACTCTTGAATTTTTCTTGTAAATTTGAAATATGATTTTGTAGTTCCTCAACACAGATAAGTCTTTCCAAATGTGAAGAGTATAAAATATTATAACTGCATATTTAAATCTTAGTCCCTACTATTTATACTATACTTGTAAAGAAAGCTTACTGTCTAGCTTCAGATTTTTTTCACATTAAGCTGCTTAATATATGTGCATTTTATTTCCATGGTCAAATCTAATCAGATAACTTTCCATATCAATCTAGTGCATATCCATTGGCTGATTAGTCTAGGAAACAGTACCTATAATGTTACTGGCTAGTAAGTTTTATCCTGTCAAGTAAACAATTACTTAAACAATTACTAAATTGCTTGTAGAAAGATAGTATCTTTAAGAGCAGCAAGGAAATAATATATGAAAATAATGTAGATTCTGTGAAACCAGTTTGACACCACTAGTCCAGCACTCAGTCTTTTTATTTTTTCATCCAATTTTAATCATACAAACTTATTTTTTTACAGCTCTTAGAATCATCTTCGGGTCAATCACTTGTCTGTATTCTAAAGGGTATTGTTCAAATTCCTGAGCACGTTGAGCCTTTGGGAATGGTTATGCTTGCATAGTTTAATGATGTCCTGGATATCAAGTAACGGAAGCACAAATGTGAGAGAAGTGGGAAATACGTAAAGCGTACATATTTGTGTACATTATCCCGTTTCAGGTTGGATACAAATAAAAGTAGTACTCAGATGCAGGGGTAGCTCCAGAATCAGATTGAATAGAAAAGAATGGACAACTTTGGGACCCTCAAGTGAGAAGCCAGTATTTTGCTAAGGATTTTAGATGTTAGGCTATAATTGGACCGTATCAGTCTGTCTTACTACCTTGTACACTAACTTCACCCCAAGGTGGGAGGGAATTCAGTTTTGGCAGTATTTTAAAGGATTGGAGCAGGCAATGCATGGATGAAAGGGATGCAAATTATAAATATTCTGAATTCAGACTATTCATCATTGGTAAACAAGCTGGTTTGTTTTTTCCTGTTCTCCCTTTACCTTAATTTCTTTAGTCTCCTCTCATATTTATGGTGTATGGCATAAGATGTTAACTTTGAAAACAACTTTGCTGTCACTCTGTACAAAAGTGTTTCCACCTTTCTTCATAATTCCCTCTAATCAGTATTTCTATTCTATGAAATAAGAATTGACTTATTAAATCGGTCACATTCATCAATGACAACTTATTTGCACAGTCCTCAGTGAGATAAACAAGCTAGTGGAAAAATGGATGGAGCAAAGACCTGCAAAACTTGAAGAAAAATATAGTATGCAAAAACTCAGTAAATTAACTTTTAAGTTCAAGATTGACATCAAATCAACAGAATGCATTTATATACCCGTCTGTTTACAAAGCGGCATCTTGACTGCTCATACCATGGTTTGAAGAGCTGGGCTAACTGTTGAAAATGAGAACTAATATCCTTTTTGTACCAATTTATGTAATAAAGTATCTTTCTTCCAAGATTTTAATTTGTCAGTAAATGTGGGTGCAGTTCATAAAGAATTCGTACTGATAGCAATTTTGGCCAAGAAAATTAATTCTCCAGAAATTTAAATCTTCGTGAACTTTTAGTATTTTGTACTGTTATTGAAGTAACCGTATTGCACATCTAGGAAAAAAAAATCACTTTAGAAATTTAAAATATTGTAATATTTTAAATATTTAAATTGGTCCTTCTGTTATGCATTCCATTGGAGGATCTCAAAGCAATTAGGTCTTGTTTTCTGGTACTGTATGACTGACCAGCCAGCAATTCAGTTGCTTTATCAACAGTTTCACTGTTTAAATGAAAGCTACGTAACCAATTACAAGTAAATGTATTCTATTTGGTTTTCTGTTTTACTTATCTCAAGCTCTCATCAAGCTTCTTCCACTCATTAAATAAAACTATAACAGTACAAATGTTTTATTATTTTTAATATCTTAACAGCAAGAAAATGTAGCGTTTATCACAGGATTGACTTTTGAAGTGCTTTTGGCATTTTTCTGAAAACTGGCAATCGTATTGTAGAGTAAGTAAGTTTTCCTGAAGTTATCATTATTTTTAACCTTTGTAGATGGTCTTTCTTCTGCTGATCCCAGCTCTGATTGGAATGCACCAGCAGAAGAGTGGGGGAACTGGGTAGATGAAGAAAAGGCTTCTTCTATTCCACAGCCTGAGGAACCATTATCTGATATTCAGAAGGTAGATAAACTCACTTAATGCATACTAAATTCCCTACCTTATTCTTTACTACCTTTTTTGGATTATTGTAGTGCATGGTAGCAATAAACAAACAATTTCATTCCCACATTACATTGATTTTTCATTGAACATGTATAGTGATGCCATTATTGTTACAATAATGTTAAAAGCACAACAGTCAAGAAGGAAAACATTTAATTTTTTCAGTAATGGAGTGTTTCGCTCCTGATTGCCCAAATTAGAATTGGTATGGGGCAGCAATTCCTTGAAATGAACATTTTTCTCAGTGCTTGCATTTTGCTCATCAGCCCTCCCATACAATTTCCGGTGGATGAAATTTTTTCAAAGTATCTTTAATATAGCTTATCCTAGCACTGGCTCTATCTCTATGCTCTGGAGTAATTTTACAAATGAAGGGCTAGAAGTGTAGACTAAAAATTTCAAGCTATTACGCTAGTATTGAGAGCAAAGCTCTTGTGCCTAGCATGACTTTGGTATT
Organism: Dermochelys coriacea; assembly: GCF_009764565.3. NCBI lineage: Eukaryota > Metazoa > Chordata > Testudines > Dermochelyidae > Dermochelys > Dermochelys coriacea. The sequence continues at coordinate 41,967,471 of NC_050069.1, read as the reverse complement.
TTGATTACGCAAAGCAAATATGTCATTATCTTGGAGATTTGATATTCAAGTTGCTGCTGACAGTATTTGTCTAAATAGCATGAAAAGAATGTTTTCTGTTACCAGAATACTTTTAATTTTACCAGTTCAATCTATCTGGCCACTTGCAGCTTTAAGAATTTAAATACAAACGATACAAAGGATTGACATGCGTACTATCTTTAGAAGGTCAGCGAAAAGCAGTGAGAGATGATACTTTCTTTGGACTCAGTCTTGTACTTCTAATACTCAGGCTTCAGATGATGAGAGAGAAAAAGCAGAGCCAACTCTCCAGAGCTGTACTAGTGGCAAATCCAAAAAGAAGAAGAAGAAGAAAAAGAAGCAAAGTGAAGAAGCTAGCTCTCCTGCACAGGTAAAATAAAATAAGAACATGTATTATTGATCTATCTGGAGCAAAGTCCTTGATTAATTTTAAAAGATGCACTTGATTTTTCAGTACTTTTGAATTACATTCTGTTTCTGCTTGTCAAGAATTAACATGATTCTTTGAATACTTGACTGATTTAATGCCAGTTATAAATAGCTTCCTGACTCTTGGTGAACATGATTCCATTTTTTGAATCCTCAGATTCATTCAACATCAAATATTTAATTATTGATCAACAGAGAAGTCATGAAACATGATGGAAAATGTGGGTCTTCTTCCCAAACCAGTTCAGTTTTGCTTATCCTGAACTATTTATCATCCTCGGTAAAATAAGGTTTCTGATTTTCACTAAGGGTGCATCTAGCAACCATTGTTGTTTTTCCTCTGCAGCAGGAGTCCTGTCTTTCAGAAGAGACTGCTTGGACATTGTATTACATAGTGGAATAACTGTCAGACTTTAAGGCCAGACTGGACCATCATAATCATCTACTCTGACCTCCTGTATATTGCACGCCACAGAATCCTACTTACCCATTCCTGTAATAAGATCATAATCTCTGGCTGAGCTACTGAAGTCCTTGAAGCCTGATTTAAAGTCTTCAGGTTACAGAGAATCCACAATTTACACTAGTTTAGACCAGTAACTTACCCATGCTGCAGAGGAAGGCAAAAAATTCTCCAGAGTCTCTGTCAATCTGATGTAGGGAAAAATTTCTTCCTGATCCTAAACATGGCAATCAGACCCTGAGCATGTGGGCTAGACCCAACAGCCAGACACCTGGTAAAGAATTCTCTGTAGTAACTCAGGACACAAGATGGGGAAGGGCTCTATCTTCAGCCACTGGAGATATTTCCTAAGAGCAGTCATGGATAGGTCATATCTGTTTATAGGCCACCTCATCATGCAATCCCCTCTGTAAAGCTAAGTCTTGAAACAAGTTAGGCTTTTTGCCCCCACTACTCCACTTGTAAGGCTGTTTCAGAGCTCCAGTCCTCTAACGGTTAGAACGTTTGTCTAATTTCAAACCTAAACTTGATTGCCAGTTTGTTCTTGTGCTAATATTGGCCCTTAAATAATTCCTCTCCATCCCTGGTGGTGTCCCTCTGTATTTATAGAAATCAATCTCCCCTCAGCCTTCATTTTGTTAGGCTAAACAAGCCAAGCTCTTTGAGTCTCATTGTGTAAGATAGGTTCTGCATTCCTCTGATCTCCTAGTAGCCCTTCTCTGCACCTGTTCCACTTTGAATTCATTTTTCTGAAACATTGTACACCAGAATTACACACAGTATTCCAGATGAGGTCTCGCCAGGACCTTGTATAATGGTAATAAACCTTCCTATCTCAGTGGAAATACTTCCTGATGCATCCTAGGATTGCATAGCCTTTTTCACTGCCACATTACACTGCAGCTCATAGTCATCCTGTGGTTGACCAGTAACCCATGTCTGCTCTCTCTCTGTTGCTTCCAACTGATATGTCCCCAATTTATAGCAAAAATTCTGTGTTATTCCCTAAGTGCATGACTTTGCACTATTAAATTTCATTTTTACTTCATTCTATTACTCAGTATTCAAGGTCATCCAGGTCTTCCTGTATGATATGCTAGTCTTCCTTCATATTGGCAATACTTCCCAACTTTGTCATCTGCAAATTTTATTAGCACACTCCCACTCTTTGTGCCGAGGTCATTAATGAAAACGTTAAATAAGATGGTCCCAAGACAGGGTGAGCTCCTTCTACTGGGAGAGTAACTACTTTAGGTGCTGTGCTCAAATGTGTATCAACTGCAGGGCTGCCTTTCACAATTCACGTAGACTTTTTACAAATCATTACTGTCTCAAATCTGGAGTCATTACTGGATGTTTTGGGGGGAAAGCAGTCCTTTGGTCTTTTTTTTTAATTGGTCTCGCTCCTTGGGACTGGTAGTACTTGCCAGACACTCACTTACAGTGAGACTCTGCAGAGGCAGTTTCATGAAAAGATTTAACCAGTAACTGAGATTTGTAACTAATGCATTTGGAGAGAGGGAGAGGCAATGTAGATTTGCAGTATCTTACTTGCATTAAAGAAGAAACGAGGGTTCTAAAGGAGCAGAGCTTCTAAAACCACAGCGTTGGAATGCTCAAATTCCATACTCAGGTTTGTGGATTTCTGTCTCTTCTGTATAATGGCCTGTGGCTTGCAAGAAACAATCCTCCTCCAACAGGGTCTGCAGAGGCAATAGAGTCTGAATTCCAGGTACTATAGTTGCATGTAACCTACTTGTCAATTATCCTGTCGAATTGATTCCGAGCCAAGGAATCAAGTACTATCTACACTCTAATTTCATTTAATTTTGCATCTGCAGGTATGTTTCATAAAGTCCTTGTTAGTTCTGATTCTCTGTTTAAGAAAGCGACCTTTTTTGGATTAGTATATCAGCCTAAATATACAAAAGGGAGAATAACTTCTTACCATCCACAGAGTTTATAAACAGGATTAAAAAACTTAAATTGTTTAAATCTCTTGCTTGATGGGTGCATATAGAACTGTCAGTATGAGAGCCTATTGTAAGGTTAGACTGCTATTGTGGTAGGACAAACTAGTTTACAGTTTAAATGCAGAACATTAAAGTAGGCCTGACAATGATTTTCTCATCTGAAAAGTGATTGCGTACAGATGGGGAATTCCTTACTCAGTGGATATACTTCCAGTGTGGTCAGTCATATCTGCTGATTTGAGTGACCAAAAGTAAGTTTTATTTTCATTTTTGTTTGTGTTTTTTACTGCCTTTGATGTCTGTTAACTAAAAATGAATGAGCTGAATTCTATTCCTCCTTGTTCACCAACAGAATTGTTATGGTCTGATTGGTTTCACCTGTGCATGTCGAAGGGAACATGTGGAGAAGGAATCGTCCAGTGGTTAGAGCATAGCTTTGGTCTTGGGACACTTGGGTTCAATTTCCTGCTCTGCCACAGACTCTGTGACCTTCAGCAAGTCACTAGGCCTCTGTCTCCGTTCCCCATCTGCAAAACGGGGATAAAAGTACTTTCTTAATTTGCAGAGGTGGTGATAGGATAAGTACATTAAAGGTTATGAGGTGCTCGGATATTGTTGTGGTTGGGGCCTTATATACACCTAAAATAGAATAGAAAGATTTCTCTGTAGACCTAATTTGAAGACAGTGAAGTTGCATATATATCACTGAGGGCCTAGCTTTTTCTGCAAAACCTTCATTAATAGTATTGACGTGTGAAATAAACTGAGTTCAGGTTTAGTCTACAGGGCTCATAGTTAGAAACGTCTTTTTACTTGTAAACTGAGCGTGTAATTAACAAATCAAACCCTAAATGACATTTTTACACAATTGCTTTTCAGAATAGAACTTCACTTTAAATTTCACTCACTTTGTACATACATTTGAAGTGCTTCATAATTTAAAACACACTTAATTATTTTGTTTGATAAGTAATTGACATGTATAGGTTATTGCCTTCAGGACATCACTGATTTATCTTACCTCAATAGATAGTTTCGTGTTACATTCTAGAAACTAGAAAAGGAGTACTTGTGGCACCTTAGACTAACAAATTTATTAGAGCATAAGCTTTCGTGAGCTACAGCTCACTTGTCGGATGCATCCGATGAAGTGAGCTGTAGCTCACGAAAGCTTATGCTCTAATGAATTTTAGTCTCTAAGGTGCCACAAGTACTCCTTTTCTTTTTGCGAATACAGACTAACACGGCTGCTACTCTGAAACCTGTCATTCTAGAAACTATTTGTAATAATCCTGGCCTATACTGCATGTCCAGTTGAATTAATCTAATACTTCTTTACATTGTTTACTCTCAATGTCACTCATGCCGCCTAGTTGAGATAGTATTACAACAGAACCAAGACTTAACAGGAAAAGGATAAATGGAATTCTCTGCAGCAGTTGGCTCATTCCTTCTTTTTTTCTGTAGGATGCTGAAGACCTGGATAGAGAGGGTTGGAGAGGAATTTCAGGAGGATACTGCAAAAGCTCAACCACAACAGGAAATCGCTTTTTCTTTGAAGACCATAAGCACTAGTGAACCAGCTGAGGTATGAATTAGTTTAAAAAAAAAAAATTTTAGTTCCTATTTTGAAATACTCAAGATGAAAAACTGCATTTGAAACATTTTTTTAACTTGTCTACATCCTTAACATTACCATCACTTCAGGCTATGTGCTTTCAATATGAAATAGGCTTGGAATGTTGATTAGGTGCACTTCTGCCTCCTTAATTTAAAGGGACTCAGTAGACCTTTACCCTGTGTTTGTTGTTCAAGTAAGCGTATAACTGAATAAAGTATGCTTTGTATTAACTAGAGGTTTACAAAGTAATCAGACCTGATAGAAGAATGGGAGTGAGACCTGGATTATATTTTATTCTGGCATCCACATTAACAGAATTGTTAAATTTCAGTTACAAAATCTTTATTATTCTGGCTCTCTGTGAGCTATGTTGGCCCTTCAGATTCCAGGCAGAGTTCATTGTTGGTAGATGGAAAAAACATCTTTAGACTTGTAAACTGAGCAGATTTGATGTGGGGAAGTAACTGTAACAAATAAGATTCATTTTTGAAATCTGTACTTTCAGGGAATTTAATCTTGTATCTGTTACATAATCAATCTTAAAATGCACTCCCATCTTAAGAATTGAAAAATTGGAGGAAAATTGCATGTGGAAGTTGCATGTAACAGGTGTGAAAAGAACTGTTTGTCATCTAAGTCTGTAGATGCTCTGGCAGCCAGTTTCATATCTCCGAAACAGCAAGAGATCTTTTGGTTGTGGGGGAAGAGAGGAGAAAGGAGGCAGACTTCCCCCCCCCCTCCCCCCCCCAAGCAGCAGGATCTTTAGATATTGTCATTTAATGATCCTCATCCTCCAGAACAGGATCTCTGCTTCTGGTAATAGGCTGGAATCATGTTCAGTGTAGATGGCATTTATATATAAACTGAAAACATCTGGCACAGTTAACAAAATGGTGTTACATGTAAATGAAATATGATTTAAAAGTTAAGTCCATTAAAACTACGTAGTATTGTTGGTTTTGTCAATTTCTGTGAGTAAAAGATTCTTGTAGGTATGTAATGGCTAAAACTAAGTCTCACTGAAATTGCTGTTTGAGTGGTACAATTTCTTGTATGGGTATATGATGTTTAGCTTAGGTTTCAACTGTGGCATGTAAAATTAGAATTTTTTTAAAACATTCCTCTAACAAATACAAAACGTCATCGATTTACCACAGATAACAAGGTCTAAATTTCAATAGTTATTTGAGTAACTTTGTAGCAAAGATCACAGATCACCAAAGGAAACAGATATAGTAAGATTTTTATAAGAATCTGATTTATATTTTAATGTAAAATATATTCTGAAAATTATATTCAGGCACTAAAGCTACCTAAAATATCATCCTTTTATGTAATTTTTTAAATACATTTGAATGGTAAATATGCAGATTAAAAGATGACTTACCATTAAAAGGTCATTTAGTCTATTTTGCCTGAAACAGAACTGCACACACAACTGAATGATTGATTTGAAAACTCGGCCTGAAGAACTAAAAACTTTAAGTCAGTGACTTTTTTCTGGAGAATTTTGACCTCTTTTTTTTTTTTCTATTTGTCATTTAATTTTATATGCACTATGATTTGCTCATGTTTCCGTTTGGGCCCAGAGTTGCAAGTAATTTAGTAGAGAAGACTGGAATAATTTGAGAATTTAATTGAGATACAAAAGATTTCTAGATTGAGATCTGGAAAGTAGGGTTCATAGGTACTTAAAAAAAAATCTAATACATTTTTTCCCAAAAGCCTATCCATATTAGAAGTTCAGAATTCTCTTACTACTGGATTTCACATTTTTTTCACAAAACTAAAACCAGTGCACTAAAAATTTTATTTAATCAAAACTCTAGTTAAAGATTTGTCTTTCATTTTCTCTTATAAATTGATAACCTTGTCAGAATCTGACTGTTTTTAGCAGATTTTGTTCATTGCTCATGATTCTTCATTTTTAAAAGTTAACTCTAGTTTTGATATGAATGTGACAGGCAGACTGTGTCCCACATAGAACCCTTATATGGATTGATTGGTGCACACTATTGTCTGGAGACTTAAGTTGCGCCTATTGCTGTGAACCTTCAATTAGATCTGTGCAGGTAGGCCCATATGCCTTCATGGAGTCCCATTGTATATGTGTTCCACGTGGGAAACAGTCTGCCTGCCTGTATAAGATTGCAGGATCAGGCCTACATACACAAATTTTAAGAAAGTAATTCTTTTCTATAACTATTTCCCCCTTGAAGTTACAGCTAGGTAGCCTAGAGCTAGCACTGAGTCAGCTGGACAGAATTAAACACAGCTGTCCATGAGTGCCAAATTGTCTAATATACTTTTAGTCACCAAGATTCCTCGGGGTGAGGTTCTATCATAGTGTAATTTTCCAATGTTGACAATGCAAGAGATAAGCCTCCTTGCATTTTCAATTTTCTTGGCCATCTCTGAAGATTTAATAGGTACAGAGCAACTCTCATATTCTTTTGCTTCAAGATGAAAATTTCTGAAAAGTTTTTGAAACAGTGAAGGTGGTCTCCTTTGGTAGTCAGTATTGAGTAAATGTCCATAAAATTAGAAAATCAAAAGTAAGATAGAAAACTGAAACATAAGGTGTGCTTCCTGAGTGCCCAACAGCAGGAGAGAGCAGGGTTTGAGCACCTTCCTCTCCTACATGACATTACCAGCATCATGTAGTGGGTAGGTCCTGGTGGGAAGAACTCCTGGAATCTGTCCTAGTCACTAATGGGAATTCATAAATACACACCCTTCAAAACTGAAGTGGTGAGTTTCAGAAAATCCCAGTGCTACTAGTTATGTATTAAGTCAAATCAGGCACTAGTGTAATTATTCTCCTTTGAGTGATTGCGCATGTTCATTCCACTCATGGTGTCTGTGCACTCAGTGCTCTCCCTGCTACCATGCACCACTGTGTGCAGATATAAATGGTAGAGATGCTCCTACCCCGCTCAGTTCCTTCTTATCACCCGTTCAGTGATCTCCAAAACAGCATGCAGTATTTGAATTTGCTTCTTTGAAATGTAGCTAATGGGATAACGCTATAAAGTATCTTTCTATCAGGCCCTTATACAATGGTCACCATTAAAATCTTACAAATTTTGCAACTATATAATGTTATAGTACTACTAGTAGTATATGACTGTACAGACATGGTATTATGAATACTTAAGCAACATTAATAACTAGACACACTTTCTGATTACTGTAGAATGTGTGATCTTATGAACCATGCAGTATTGGAGTTGTGCATAGTCTTGCTTCAATGATCAATTGTATTACTATGAAATGAAATAGTGTGCAATATTTCAGTGCGCTAAGCAGCTGTAATAAATACGTTCCTGAAAACTAGATCAAATTCTTTCTTTTGGGTTATTTTTCCATTCTCCTCACCCCAGTTACTTTGACTAGAGGAATGAAATGGCCTAGTATCCCCTTAAACTTTTAGTCAGACTAATTCAGTTTTTTCACTAGAGGGCAGCAATGATCTTATGTCTGTTAGTAAAATTTGACAAGACACTGAACGTAGTTTAAATTTCTTTTCAGTACTATCCTTTCAAAAGACACAAGTATTCAACCAGGAATGCCAGTACTTAAACCATTCTTAATGTTATATAATCTATACTTACCAAATTAATCCAAAAAATATTTGTTTCAAAATAGCTTGAGGAGTCTCCTCCACTTGCTGTTTCTACTGAGCCATCTGTAATTGTATCAGAGTGTGATTCTGACAAGATCTCTTCCCAAGTGCCACAGATGTTACAAGAGACAGATGTTTCCAGTCCCAATATTAAGCAAAACAGTGTGCCTCCTCCACAAAGTAAGTAACGCTCAATATGAAGATCATACTGACTTTTTCTGTTAAATTTACATGCTTAATAACTGGACTAATATTTAACCATCTGCTGGGTGCGGGGAGGAGAGAAGGAAGACCTGTATTTGGCAAATTCATTAGCGTTTTGCTGTATGGAAACCTGGATTCAAATTTTTTTGTATCACAAATGAAACTGGTGTTTAGTGTTTTCAGAGTCCCTACTGGACACTTGTATTGTGCTGTGGAATATGAACAAATCAGCATACTTGGTAAATTTTGCTTACTAAAGTCAGAACTGGAGATTCGTGTTATGACTAAGATGCTTTGGCAGACTTGTATGAAAAGCCTGTAAAACACCTACCTGTCTTCTTACTAACTGTAAGAAGTGCTATTAGTCTTGACTATCTTTTCTGTTTTGGAATTTGTAAGGGGCCAATCACTATAGTGTTTAAGGACCAGCCTTGTTGAAAAACATTAACAGTTGAATATTTTTTTCTTTGGATTGAGCAAATTTGAGTATTTATTCATCAGTGATAGATTGTAGTTCAGAATGTTTCAGTGAATTGTAGTAGTCATGAAAGAGCAAGTGATAACATGGGAGTAGCTGGGTACTGGGCAGGTGGATGTGGCATATGGCTTTCTGTCATATGCACCTCAGCCTAAACTATTGGTGGTGGTATGGTTTTTTTTTTGCATTGTGCTAATTAGTACCTAGTGGCCCCAAACCAGGGATCAGGAACCTGTTCCACTGGGTACTGTACTCATATGTAACAAAAAGATGGTGTCTACCTCAAGGAGTTTACAATGTAAGTATATGAGGGGAGCTGACAGATGGATACAACAAATGCAGAGGGGGAGAGTGGGATTTGTGTATTTAAAGTGTCTAAAAAAGAACAAGCTTGTACACTAGACCACTGTCACTTGAGTACTAAAAATTTAGAGAATCCTAACTTCTTAGCTACAAAAGGGCTGAAAAGATTACTGTTGTGTAATAATTTGAAAGATTCCTAAATGTTTTAAAGCACAAAACCAGAGCCCATCATGCGAGAGGAATTTAAGCAACATACTATTTTAAATTTAGGTTGTCTTTTGCATGGCTGGTCAAATTCTACTCCCGCCCCACATGGCAAGTACAACTTTGCAAAAACTGCTTGAACAGTACATGCTATATTTCTGCATAACTTCATCTTTTGTATTAATGTGAAATATACTGAATTAATATTTTTGAAGTGAATTGTGCATAAATGTCCTGAACCTTTACAGTAGGTTTCATTTTGTTTTTTGTTAAACTTTTTTAGCCAAGTCTGAAGATAGCTGGGAGTCCCCAAAACAAGTTAAAAAGAAGAAAAAAGCAAGAAGGGAAACGTGAATTTCCTGAGATGGACGTGTGTTGATGAAACGCTGTCATGAAGATTATGCTGTTTATGCAATAATTTGTGAACATGTACAGAATTTTATATATTTCAACTGATTTTTAAAACAAAACTGCTGTGAACACAACCATCTTTAAAAAGGAATCAAAGGAAATTGTGATAGAGAGAACAGCAGAAAATGCTACAATGCTGGAAGATGCTTTGAAGAGTCCTTTTTTTTCCACTGTAAGGGAAAGATCTTAAAAAAATAAAAAACACCTGGTTTTACAACACAGTGCCCTGTTTACAACAGATTATGCCCTATCTCATCTGCAGCTGGGAATAAAGTATTGATTTTTTTTTTAAGAAAGGGTTGTTTGTAAAATAGTTGTCTATAAAACAGGTGGTGTTTCTTGCATCTTTTGAGTGATGCATAAGAAACTCAGAATGCCTACCATTCGATTTTGCGTCATGCCTAAATCAAAGTGCTTTGATTAAATACATAATCTGCCATATTTTTACAATATGCTGGTTAGCCAAGCATACTAACCATTAAAGGAATCACAAGTGCAAATAAAATAATAAATAAAAATCCATTTGTACAGTTCAACCTTCATGGTTTATTATAAAAAGTTAAAGAAAATAAAAATTGGTGGGCTAAAAGGCTGAGAATGTGATTGCTGAAACTTGAGTAGGTTCATGAAGTTATTTTTGATGGCCTCTATTACATTACTTGAATTGTTCAAAGTAACAATATATTTTAATTAAAAATGTGGCAATGTGCATAAAATCACTTCTATTGTTTTCTACTTTATCCTTTATAGTCTTTTTTTTTTTTTTTTTTGTTGGTTGGTAGTTTGACTCATTTAAAACTCATCCCTGATCATTTTTAAACTCTTAAAATAAAATTAATTCATATTTTCCTTTCCCCTTATTTTATTAATTTTCCCTTTGCTAATTTTTTTTAAAGCAAGATCAGCTGTTTTCATTCACTAACAGTACAGGACTTTAAGGATTTGGTGGAGAATGAAAGAATGGCTACAGACAGCTTTAATTGACATTGTCAAGACCACCAGTTATCAGGAATACATTTTTTTTTTTTTACTGCCTTAACCTGTAGTATGTAGAATATGCATCTAGACTTCTTGAAGGGGTTAATGTTTTTATAAGAAATTCCATGCAAGTGTAGCAGTTGTAAAATAAAGAATGTTTCCCAATTGAAACTGTTGATTAAAATGGTGTTTGAGAATTGTCATTATTTTCAGGCACTGTAATTGCATCCTATCAAACTGGCAGGTTTCTTTGTATCTATAAATGTGCATGCTCAGCCATGTACACTGTAAATAGCCTTTCCAAACTTTTGTTTGATAAGGACCATAATTAACATCACTTACTGAATTCTGGTAAAGAGCCATGATTTATTTCATGTGACTGACTTTGTTGGTTTTTGTGTGGCAAAAAAATGAAGCTGTAACCAATGGTACTGATCAGCCATCCGATATTATCTTATACAGGACTGCAGTTTGATAGTATTTACTTGCAAGACAAGAATAGCTAAAGAAACAAGCCGATTTTAATTGTACTGAAGACATGCCTTACTAATTGACAGACTTCCTAATAAATGATACTAACTTATACAGGTATCAGTACCTATGTCAAGAACATGGCAAATATGTTTATATGTTCAGAAGTTTTGTTTAATTCAATGACATTTCTAAGTTTGTTTAAAATAAATTGAGCAAATTGATAACATTTTATTTACTGGAAGGGAGTAACGGTTAAGCCTTGATGCCTATCTAGGATTCCATGTAAACTGAACTGAAATACAGTTTTCCACAGGGATTTTTGAAAGGGGAATGTTAAATGAAATCATGTAAAGTACTATTGCTTGTTGTAAATAACATTTCCATTTTGCTTGCTTTTTTTAGTAAGTGTGACAAATACTTTACCTATTTTAAATTTAGGTTTATAGTGAATGTCCAAAATTGTTTTGCATGGTTTCCTGTCTCTACACTTGGCTAGAAGTGGCATTCTGAGGAGGGGTCTGAGGGCCTTAAGTAATGTTTCCCAAAAAAGCTTTAAAAATTAGATGACTTAAGTGTTTTTTTTCTCTCTTGACAGAGGGAGTTGACTGCTTACGGTTGCCAATAAGTCTTTGAATCACTTGACGTATTAATAAAACTTTTTGCAAATAAAGCAGACTTGCTGCTAAACAAACTGCTGTTCCTAATTTATGCACATTAATTTTCTCCTGCCTAGTATTCCCTTCAGAATGCCGTCCATTTAGCAGCACTCCCAGTCATTTTTTCACTAGAAAGTATATGGATTGATTGTCTTGGAAAATTGGACACTGATTTTATTTGACAAAAATGGCCCCAAAGGAAGATGAAATTAATGCAATTTATCTATGAATGGAGATTTTAAAATACCTTAGTGCTTTTCTTTTACGCAAGTAATGGATAGTCTTAATGATAAACTGTACACCTGGAGCAGAAAGAGGCAACAATACAGTTTAAAGAAATTAAGATTCTCATTTTGCTGAATGCATGGAATGTTTTCATAATTGAATCTAATATATTGTTCTTTATAATAGTTCCCAAATTGTTTATATACACACCTTTACAGAAATTGTGGTTGTGAAGTATAAGTGGATAGTTGTTGCACGGTTTAATTTCTTTTGTTTTTCTTTTGGGAAAATGTACAGAATTCCTAGTGCTTTGTTACAAAGCTAGCAATCTGCAAGTTGGTTCAAGGTGGATGAAAACTGTATTTCTGATATCTCCTTTCATAAACTTAAAAGAACTTACAGTAGAAAAACATTATGAAAATATTTACTGAAGAATGTATACATTAAAAATGAGTTTTCAAAACTGTTTATAGAAATGCCATTAGTATCACTATTTCTATCACAGAATTTTCTCTTGGAATTTTCTCATTGGAAGCTGCCATTTTACTAACAGTTCCCATCTAAAAGCCTAACCTGAGGAATAGGTTTTGAGTGAATGCATGACTAAATGAGACTTTCAAAGTTGTTAAACTGCTTTATGGCTAATGTAAATGGCAAGTAATTAAATTACTTGGAAGGTTCCCAGTTAAATAAGGTAATGTAAAACATCATTGGAATTCTTGTAGTCATGTATTCAAGTTTCATTTATATTCCACATCCTAATCTGCATACTACTGTCAAGAGGACAGATGTATGTTTGGGGGGGGGGTAATTTTTTCTCTTCAGTCCAGATATACCAGTCTAAAGAGTGGACAGTATGATGAAGATAGGAAAACAAAACTTTGTTCACTATACAACATGGATTAGCCCAACAGTTCATACCAGCTGAGTTCCTGTCTTCAGGTGAATAATTTGCACCTCCATTTGAGCTGTGAAGTTCTGATTTTCAGTTTTTTAGCTGTGGATTTAGTCATTATTAGTTAAGGGTTCACTTGTGAGAGCCCCTTGAACTTTCTGTACAGTGTCATTCACCTATTTTTCTTGCTACCTTCTAGAGGCAGTGATTACTGTCCAAGTGGAGCTCCCACTTTTTAGTGGCCTGGAGCTAAAGGAACCTTGGGAAAATGACAGGCAGCATGTGGATCCTTGGATGTTGCTAGATCCTCTCTGTTAACAGAACACTAAGTCCAGCAGTTTTTAATTTCCTGTTGTGAACACACTCATACAGTGGAAAAAATAAATCCTTTTTCAGGAGCAGCCTTCTGAATATTATCCTAGTCTAGTTTCTATTCAGAAACACCAGATGCCATTTGGCCTAAACACGGGGGGTGGAAACCTGGCCCTATTGAAGTCAACAGGAGCTTTGCCATGGACTTTAACAGGCACAGAATATTGATTTGCACAAGCACAGAACCCCCAAAACCCAATTTCTGGTCAGTCTGCCAGTTCACTTTAAATCTGCTCATGTTCAATCATAGCTATACTTGCTAATGCTATAACTCATTTTAACAAAGATAGCCTAACCATATAAAGGGTCTCTCAACTTGCATACCTGTTGACAACTTCAGTTTTTAAATACTTCCTCATTGTACTAGCCTATTTTTCTAGTGAATTGAAGTACTTTTGCTTCTCCAGTGGAACCAGGATATGTTCACTGTTTCAGGCTAAACTTCTAGTACAACAATGTACAGTGTTCTGAAATCCTTTAAAACAAAACAAAGCAGTTTCAGCTAACTAGTGTTTTTGCTACTCATGGCTCAATTATGGATCAAAACTCTCTGGCAATCTCATGAGAATTTGTGCAGCTCAAGCAATTGTAGCCAGTAGTCTCTTACCCTAAATTTACTCAGTATGTCACTTTCAGCACATGCTGGGGCAAAAGGTACAGTTCAGTAAGGACTCAGCCACTTGCATCGAACTCTTAAGGGAAGCTAGGACCTAAAGGGGCTCCAGGTGTTTGCCCAGGCATGGACTCCCTTGGTCAGACTTTGCTGCTGAATGTTTCACTTAGCTACTCCATGAAATTTTCCTTGGTGCAATTATATTTGTTCCTTCCCATTTCAAAATTCTAATTTTGCAAGTCGCTGTGTTACTTGGGCACCATGATTCCCATATGCTTCTCTTGACTGGAAGAGGGTGTCAGTCCTCTTAAGGTGCCAATAGAGAACAGCACAGGAGCAGACAGCTGTTCGGGACAATGGGTTTGGGGGTCACTGTGGCACTTTGTCAGTTTAAAGTGGTCAGTGGGCTATCAAATTGTGTTTTATGCTTCTATCCAAAGGGTAGCACTTATGGCCATCCATATCTAGACAGCTAGCTAATACAAGCTAAATCATTTGCAGGTATCTCCCAAATTGTCAATGCAGTGTGGTCCTTCCTGGAAGCTCATGCTGGGTTATAAAGGCAGCCAAAAGTGAGCCATCCCATCTCATGTGCTGCTGTAACTGGAAACTAGGCTACATTCTTGAGCACCCATCACCAGTCTTGTGATGAAGTGTCTGTCATTTTGCTATAATTACAGAACTATTGAACATAAGGGTCTGGACAGTCTGAGCCTCAGCCAGAGTGACTTAAAGAGTGGAGACTGTCTCATGTGGTGAGCTTCCTTGAAAATGATGGGAAATGTAGGTGCAAGTGATGTAGTGGTCACCCAGGTCAGTGCTCTCTGTGGTTGTCCATGCCTTCACCGATGTGATATCAAACAGGCATATGTCATTTCCATCTGATGAATAGAGAAGGTCCTCCAGAAAACACCCACATCAATGGATAAAGATTGCGCTGAATGTTCCAAAGTGGTCCAGGAGACATCTCTATCTAGTTCTCATAAACCTGACCCTCAGTTTATCCCATCCATCTTCCTCAGGCAGGATCTGTTTTCTTGTGACCCGCGTTCCCACTAGAGCTTTTGTCACCAAATGCTACATCCCCTACAGCTTTGGGGGGGAGAATGTTATTTTGGAGTAGGAAATGTACACTGTGCTACACATGTGATAAGTTTACTATTTGTGCTGAAGTGCTTTCAGGTGTTTTGGGGGCCTACTGCACAAAGACTCTTGTATTTGTTTAATCTTGAAATTCTTAACCTACCTCCAAAATAGGCAAGAAGTTTGCTAGTTGCCTGTAGGTTCAAGCTGTGGCCATCTGATGGGTAAAAACATCCCTCTGGCTGAGTACCACTGAAGAATTATCCCAATTTCTTAACAAAGTTGACAAGCTCAAACCACACTTATAGCTCCTTACATGCCTTACCTTATGCTGAATGTTTTCATGGTTTCTTCTTTTCAGTCCTTACACTAGATACTGGAAAGATTTCTCATTCTCAAATGATCTTTTAGTGGCCATCTCCTCAACCATGTGAGTTGAATAGTTAAAGTATGTCTACAGTGCTGCTGGGAGTGAGCCTCCCAGCCTAGGTAGACAGACTCATGCTAGCGGGTCTCAAGCTAGTGCATTAAAAATAGTGTGTGGACATTGGTTCCAGCAGAGGCTTGGGCTAGCTACCCAAACTCCAACTCAGTTGGCAGGAGTTGGGGAGGAGCATGAGCCCTTGAGCTGCTGCACAAGCCACAATGTCTATTGCTGGTGTTAGCATACTAGCTCAAACAGTGCTAATGTGAGTGTGTCTGCCTGCACTAGGAGGCTTGATCCCAGCTGCAATGTACATGTACCCCCATAGAGCCCCTTCTCCCTGCAGGTACTTAACTAACTTCACCACCTGGTGAAGACTATACCTCCCCTTCTGTCTTAGCTAAATGGAACCATCTTCTTTCTCCCAGAAACAAAACTGAGATATTAATCCACACTAAACATGAGGGCTATGCATTTGAATGAAAATACTGGTTTTCTAAAAGAGCTGGAAGACTTCTATAGTTTCTATAACCAGATCTGATTATCCATAACCATCAGGGATACCTATGTTGCCAAGACTATACCCAGGCAGGAGGTTCTAAACAAACAAAAGGAAGTATTTCTTCACACAATGCACTGTCAACCTGTGGAACTCCTTGCCAGAGGATGTTGTGAAGGCCAAGACTATAACAGGGTTCAAAAAAGAACTAGATAAATTCATGGAGAATAGGTCCATCAATGGCATCCCTAGCCCGTTTGCCAGAGGCAACGGGATGGATCACTTGATGACTACCTGTTCAGTTCATTCCCTGTGGGGCACCTGGCATTGGTCACTATCTGGAGACAGGATACCGAGCTAGATGAACATTTGGTCTTACCCAGTATGGCCATTCTTATGTTCACCAGCATGCTCTGTACCAGGGCAGTGGCTACCTTCATGGGCAGAAAGAAGGCTTCTCGAAAACTGTGGGGCTGCTATCGGGCTTTGCATGTATTTTTTTTTTTCCTTCTGTTGCTACAACTTTTATATATCTCACAGTAGATGCTGTGGTCGGCAGATCCTCCAACACTCATTTTATGTACTCACCCTATGTCTGTTCTGGCCTTATGTACTTCTAGGGCAGTTCCCTGGGGTCTGGACTGGCTTACTTGGATATGGGTCACACTTATTTCCCCTTAGGCTAATCCAGATATCAAGTTTGTTCTGATGTTGCAGAATGCGGTTAGTTGGGAGCACCCTCTGTGGTCAAAGGTATTTAATATTTTATTTAAAAATAGTTTCATATGTTGCTTTCTCGTGGTTTTAGTGTGAGCAGCTTGGATGATGAATGTATTCAGGTTTGTGTGTCTGCCTTCTAGCCTTTTACTTTAGAATTTTCATTTTTGAGGGGGTTTTTTTCTTCCTTTTCATGGTATTCCCTGTTTGACAGCTTTCAAAAGCATTTATTCATCTAGGGCAGTTCATATTGTAAAGGGATGGTTTCCCAAAGTTTTGCTTTTTATTTTTTCCACCTGCTACTAGGAAAATGTATTACCAGGCATCTTGAGTGGTGTATTATTGGACCAAGAGAACCTACATTAAGAAGTATGTATATGTATGTATTTAAAATGGTTGAGGATATTTACAGTATCTTGGACTATAGACTTGATTATTGGAATATCTCAATACCACATTGCAGTTTCCCTTTTCTGATTACCAGAGAGTTCTACAAACTATTGTAAGAATTAAACACTTATTATATCAGAATATACCTTAAGACATTTTGCATTCCAATAAGAAATGGACAGAAAAGCCTCCTAATAAAAGTAGATGAAATCTTGGTCCCATTAAAGTCTATTTTGTAGGGCAAGTTGCTTTGAATATTGATTTGCACAAGCACAGAATCTAGACTAGTTTTTAATTTTCTTTTTAAAAAAATCTGGCAATATTAAGAATATTGAATATTTTCTTCCTTTTTTGCCTGAGGTCTTTCTTGGAGGACCCAGACATGTAGGTTCAAAGCTTTCTCAGCCTTTAATTGAAGTGATAGTGGTAGGAAGCTGAATATTTAATAAACTTTTCTTCCAACTGTGCACTTTGAGTTTGACTTACTTAGACCTGTGGTTTGTGTTTAAGAGTTTTTCTTAAATAGTCTTGCACCATGTGCAATTTTGAAATTGCACACCGAATAATTTTTTCACTAAAACTTATTTCATTAAAGGAAGTTAAAATCTCAACCACAGTATTGTATTTAATTTATTGCATTTAAAGGAACTCTCCACTTAAAGCATATTTTTAAAGCTTTCTTTAATACCAAGAGTACTAAAATGTAACATTTTTTAAAAACAACTTTACTTTTCATCATTTGTCATTTATTTTATACAGTTCACTCAGAGTGGATAGTGAAAACTGAAGTTTCACCTTTTCTAGTGTGTTGCAAACATTACCAGTAAATGTTAGTCTAAACAGTTTTTATTGAAATTACACTTACGAAAACATTTTTAGATTTTGTGAAAACCTTTGAATTCCTTGAAGGATGTTTAAAGGAACATTGTCAATTTGTCCAAAATTTGTTAGGTTTCCCCAGCAAGTATAACTTGCTTGCATGGGCAATGACATGTCCTGGAATTTTACACCATCAAGATAGTCCATTTCTTTAGATCTGTGATAAGTTTCTCAGGGCCACCAGTCCAGGGAGGAGGGTTTGGTCTGTGGCAGCTGGGGGACAGTGCTAAATCAGGACTGCTGGGCAAAGCCATTCCCAATGAGCATGTGTACACACACACCCATCTCTACCTGTGTGTGAAACTTGTCTTGCCTACTTCTGCTACCACTGCTTGCAAAAAAGTGGTGAAAGCCTAAGGTCTGGCATGGATTTGCGTCTGGCTACGTGCCATAAAAAAAAGAGGCCAAGTGAAACACACCTTGGTGGGTGAGAATGTAAGAAGCAATGCCTGTGGTGAGATGTACATTGGTAGATGGAAGCCTGCTGACCTGTTCCTTCTTTTCTTTTCTCATTCCCTCCTGCAAACAATTCTCAAAAGAGGCCTTTGCAATCCTCCAGCCTCTGGGTGGAGTGGAAAAACTGCTGATGGCTCATTTTGTATTTTCTTGTGCTTTTACTCTGGTTCCCTCTACCTTTTGCCGCCAGAGATGGCTGTTGTTTCACTGTCCTAGAAACAAAGCCTTGTTTCTATGCCCAATATTTGCTGAAGGCCATCTGTGGCTGTGGGAGCCACATAGCCCGTCTTTACGTCATGGATGCTGTAGGCCAGTTTACTCAGGAGAAATGTCTGGTACCTGGAACCCACCCACCTCACATGTTGCCTACAGCCTAGGGATGTGTAACTGTTTGTAGAGGAAAGAGCGTCTCTTCTTGTGCCTCTGCTTCCTGTCCCTCCCCTACCAGTGGATCCACTCTTGTTGTGAGAGTTTCTACACAAAAGGAGTATGTATCTGTCTGTCGGATAAAATGACACCACTGTTGAAGAGTAGGGGCCATGTGTCAATTTGCCTAGAAGCCACTTACAATAGCAACAGCATTGTGGTTTCCTCCCCCTTATCTGCTTACATAAAGAGAGGCTTTGTCCCCAGACGGGAGGGTGGAAAGGGGTATGACACTTCTCAGTATACACACGCAATAGCCAATTTCACTGTTTCGGTGTGTTTGTCACTTTATCAAAGAATTTCAGTTTGCACCAGCTACAATGACCAAAAAATACTCTTCCCTGGCTATAGAAGAGGTATGTAACTCAAAGGTTCACAAAGTGACAGTGTTCATGACCATATGTGTGAGGCTTTTACTGTATCATGATTACTACATTTCCCTGACTTCAGTCATGGCAGCAGTATATGAATTGTTGGTAGGGCAAATGTGAGGCAAAAAGTTGTGCATATCATGTAAGCTGTGATATATGGAGGTAGAAAGTTAGCAAGCAAAAAAGCTAACTAGCCAGAAGTGAACTATGCCTCAGCAGCATAAGCCATAACATAGAAACATGATAGCATGTGCTACATTTTGTGCAATAACAGATTTCCATTGCTAAGAACTGGTTAGCACAGATACACCCTGCTGGGTTATGATTTAGTGTCCTTAAAGATCATCTTTAGAGAGCGAGATCTCTTCCACTAACACCTAATGCAACATAAAGGCTCCATGAGATTGACCCATCCAAATTCTCTTTCACAAGGAAGTATCTCATATCTATTTCTCCTCTCTACTGAGCACCTGATAAATGTGTGTTTTGAGCGGTTACTATTTTATGTTCAGTTTTGAGGTATAGACCTGAAAAAGCTAATTTAAAGAACACACAAGCCCTAAATGACGGGGGGGGGGTTAGGAGGTGGGGGGGTTGTTTTGTGTGTGTGTTCATTATGCTGCACTGCTGCTAACTCACCAGTATTCTCTTAGGGAAGCACAAGCTGTTCAGCCACTCACCCCTCTGCTCCGCCTGTATTTTAGGGTCTGGTATCTCCATGCATCATGTGTAGTCTACCTTCTAATATCATGAGTTCCGAGATGGTTCTTTCTCCCTGCATATTCTGAAGAGGAATCTCTGCCACTTTGTCATTAGGATTGAGACAAGTGAAGAACGAAATCTTGTATGATCGGAGAAGTGGTTGGCAGTGCTGTCCAATTTTGGGATGATGATGCCTGCTTGAAAAAACATTGATATCTGAGACAATCCCATTTCTTGTCTTGGATACAGGTACTCTGCCTTGCATCCATGTATCTCCTGGTCAATCCACCACAAAGACAATGTTCTGTGATTTTAAAAATGGGAAGAATCATGGGCATACTAATAAGAAAAGCTCCAAAACAGGAGCTCTAGGAAAACATCTGCTTTGTCTTGTGGCAAACTTCTGCCCTACTCCACTGTTTTACACAAAGTGAGACGTGGGGGGGGGTGCGCGCGCGTGCGTGCACGCACGTGCCTGCACACACACACCCCCACACACACACGGGCGTGCACGCGCGCGCCTGCACACACACGCATGCGCACGAGCGTTAGCATCTTGCCCAAAAAGCAGTGAAGAAAAGTCAGCATCCTTTACTGGCAATCTCTTGCAAGTCTTAAGGCCATATGTGGCTAGACACTACTGCAATGAGCATTAAAGATACCAAGTGTAAAGAGGAAGTAGAAATACCTTGACCAAGCTCACCACCTATGACTCTGACTTTTAGAAACCAAGTATCAGGATGGTCATGATCTTTATATTATGAGAAAGGAGTTTACACGCAAGTGGATGGCGCTGGGAGCCAGAGTACAGCATCCTTAGGTAGCTTTATACAAAAGAACCTAATAATGAAATAGCAAAACATGAAAAAATAGAATTTAACTGTTATGATACAACTTTCACAGTGCACCCATGACACTAGTATAATAGGCGCACACAAGCTACAATTCAGTTTTATTGCACCTTGCGCATGTCTCGGTTCTATTGCATATTAAATAGTGCTTCATCAAATAAGAATTAAATTCAGTCTTAGCATAAAAAGGTGCAAATCCTGTTGAGCCCATATTTGATCTCCATTTACAAATCAGGGGTACAGTGGTGTGAAATTGGGCCTCTTTGGGGAGGGAGGGGGAGGAAAGGGATGTGCTTGCTTATCCCAAGGCTGAATTTGGCTTAAATGCTACTGTGTATTGTAACTTACGTTGTCACCTCACAGACAAATCAAAATGGATTGAGATATCAGGCTAACCTCAAATAGGAGGGGACGTCACTCTTCAAAGTCACAAAGATGTATTGAGAGAACATCCTTTTCCACACAGGAAAGAGACTTTCACCTATCTTACTTTCTAACACTACTCAAGTTTACAGTGCCAGCTTTAAAGGTGTTGCTGTGATCTTCAAGTTTCAATATACATGTTTTGACCATCTTAGTCTCTATTCTCTCCTGTAAACTGCCAATAAAGATTACAATTGTTTAATCTGAGCTGTGCTCTGTTTGACTGCTACTGAGGAAAGCTGGATGATGATCTTGAAGGAAGGATGAGAAAAATGAACGTGACAAACTACACTGGTCGGGGCACTGTTGTCCAGGCCCTCATAACTTCCCTCCCCTGATTACTGCAACTTCCTTTTTCTGATCCCCTTAACCCCTACAGTGTACCCTCCTCACGTCATCCAACATGCAGTCACTAAGACTTCCTTTCTTGCCACTCCTCTCACTTTGAATTGCTCTGATAACTCTCTCTTCTCCACAGTCTCAAATTCAAGCTTCTTTTAATTGCACTAAAATCCCTATAGAATTGTCCCTCCCTACTCTCATACACTTGTGTGACTTACTTCCTTGGTATTCTGCTCATGTCAGCCTTGACATCCTGCTGATGTGCTTCTCTCAAAGCCGTCCCTCTGCTTCCTTCCGTGCTGCCCTTTTGTATGGAATGGCCCTTCCTGAGCTGCTCTGCAAAGCCAATTACCTTCCTCAACACTGTCTACTTGAACAGTAGCTACAGGAAACTATAACACCAACCTGGTCTTATCAGAGTCACATCTCAAGAGGCCATGTTGTGAGCAATATGGCTTTTATTTAGGAAGAAGTATGGATTGGAAGAATAGACTATAAGGTGGATAGAAAGCTGGCTAGATTGTCGTGCTCAACATCAATGGCTCGATGTCTAGTTGGCAGCCAGTATCAAGCGGAGTGCCCCAGGGGTCAGTCCTGGGGCAGGTTTTGTTCAACATCTTCATTAATGATCTGGATGATGGGATGGATTGCACCCTCAGCAAGTTCACAGATGACACTAAACTTGAGGGGAGAGGTAGATATGCGGGAGGGTTAGGGTCCAGAGTGACCTAGACAAATTGGAGGATTGGGCCAAAAGAAATCTGATGTGGTTCAACATGGACAAGTGCAGAGTCCTGTACTTAGGATGGAAGAATCCCATGCACCACTATAGGCTGAGGACCAACTGGCTAAGCAGCAGTTCCACAGAAAAGGACGTGGGGCCTACAGTGAATGAGAAGCTGGATATGAGTCAGCAGTGTGCCCTTGTTGCCAAGAAGGCTAACTTCATATTTGGCTGCATTAGTAGGAGCATTGCCAGCAGATCGAAGGAAGTGATTATTCCCCTGTATTTGGTGCTAGTGAGGCCACATATGGAGTATTGCGTCCAGTTTTGGGTCCCCACTGCAGAAAGGACGTGGACAAATTGGAGAGAGTCCAGCAAAAATGATCAGGGGCTGGGGCATGTGACTTATGAGGACAGGCTGAGGGAACTGGACTTGTTTATTCTGCAGAAGAGAAGAGTAAGGTGGGATTTTATAGCAGCCTCAAATTACCTGAAGGGAGGGTTCCAAAGAGGATGGAGCTCAGCTATTCTCAGTGGTGGCAGATGACAGAACAAGGAGCAATAGTCTCAAGTTGCAGTGGCGGAGGTCTGGGCTGGATATTAGGAAACACTATTTCACTAGGAGGGTGGTGAAACACTGGAATGGGTTACCTAGGGAGGTGGTGGAATCTCCATCCTTAGAGGTTTTTAAGGCCTGGCTTGACAAAACCCTGGCTGGGATTATTTAGTTGGGGTTGGACTAGATGCCCTCCTGAGGTCTCTTCCAACCCTAATCTTCTATGATTCTCTATGATCCATCTCAAGAGGCAAAACACATTGTTAATTAAAACAATGCATGTGTTACCAAGTTATACTTTATGATATATTATGGAAGTAATGTTTATAATGGACTTGGATAAGAGTTGCCAATAAAATGTGTTTTCAGTAGAATTATAACAGAATTTATTATCACAGCTTGCTATATATTTTAAAATGTGAGGGATGAAAAATTAGACATTTTATTTGTCATCAATCTTTCTTCTGGCATAAGGTATAAGGAAGCGTTAGAGGTGAATTGGCGTATGGTGGACAGAAGCCAAGAGTTTCTTCTATTTCTGTATTCAGAAGAGCAGCATTAGTGGCCCAATCAATTTCTTCCCAGGAGGGGAGGAAGAGAATATGAAGATACAAAATAAAGACTTCAATCTTTTCTTGCGTCAGAGTTGGAAGCGGTCAGCTGTCACTTGCTGCTTTTGACCTTTTATTCCTGTCTGCTTTTCCTGATATGCCATAAAGGGTTTCAAAGACTAAGCAAACTTGATCGTTAGCTTTATATGCTGTTAACATCAGAAATTACTTCCTTGTTTCATTACAAACTAAGTAAAGAATCCGTAAGAGATGTAGCTCAAGTGCTCAGTGAGGGAGAAACCATGGCCTGTAATGTACACACCCTTGCAGAGCCATAAATTGCTACCTGCATTGCAGGCTACAGGACTAAGAACACCTGGTGTGGCTGATACTTCCCCCAGTACAGACAGGCAGGCAGCATATGGGAGTCATAGCTCTGAGAAGTCAGGGTAGCTGAGCCAGCATGGTGGAAGAAGAAAGCTGTGCCAGGTGAAGGGCTGGTACACCTTATTTCTTTACCTTGCCAGCCCTGGAAGCAGAGGAAACCAGGGACTCCCTCTGTAAGTCCCAGGAGCTAATCTGCTAGTGTGGCAAGGCAACTACACTCAGGGGCTGTGCTAACTCCATGATTTAGCCTCAAAGGAAAATATATCTGCTATTAGCCCTGGTCTGGGTTCTATCTACAGAGCAGGAACTGAGGATTCATTTGCTAACAGATACTGTTATCACTATCAGTCTAGCTTACTATTACAAGCTTGTGACTAAGGAGTACAAGGATTTTGCTAGCATAACTTTAGCGCCCTCGTGGCCAAGACGGAGTCTGCGCTGCAGGCAGCTCGGGCCAAGAGACAGCGCGTGCAGGAATGCAGCAGGAAAAATTCCTTCCACCCCAGGGGCACCTGTTCCAAACCCCCCAGAGTGAACACATCCACCCACGGAGATAACAGAGGGAGATAGTTATTTACAGAGGGATGAGAGGAGAAAAATAACCAGGGGAAATGTAGGGGGAGCAGTAGCACAGGATTGCCCAGGGGTAGCACA
The DNA here is from genome assembly GCF_009764565.3 of Dermochelys coriacea. NCBI lineage: Eukaryota > Metazoa > Chordata > Testudines > Dermochelyidae > Dermochelys > Dermochelys coriacea. The sequence continues at coordinate 41,943,091 of NC_050069.1, read as the reverse complement.
GTCTGAAAGGGCAGACACCCAGCAATGTGTCTGCACGCAGAGTTCAGGAGTCCTGAGCAGAGTTCCAGTTCAATGGTGAGTCTTGGGTGCTCCTGGTCGTCTTCGGTGCCAGTGAATTTTCCCCAACAAACCCCTCCGATGCCCTCTTCTGCTGCTCTCTGCAAAGCCACACAGAGCAACCACCTCCTCACTTAACTAACTAGCAGCCTCCCCCCTTATTCCCAATGAAGAGTCACAAGCCCCAGTACTCACAGCCCCATGCAGTTCCAGGCAGCAGTGATACTGGGTCCAGCTCCAGCCTGTCCTTCTTGGGCAATTCCTCTCTGGCACAGTGCTCCTTCTGGCTCCGGTCCTGGGGTGTCCCCGATCAGCCGCCCTGTCCTTCCCAGGCTTCAAGCAGGTTCTCTCTCCTTCACTTTGTCCAGGGCCTCCCGCTGCAGCCCTTCTCTCCCCGGACTCCAGACCCACACCCCCAAGTTTCCCTCCTTTCTCTCACTGCTCCCACTCCCCAATAGGAAAAAGATTTAAAGGGGCCATGCTCTCTAGATCCCAAGGGATTACAACTAGGATTAACTAGCTGTTTTGTAATTAACAGCTATTGCCTTTCTCTCCCTCTCTGTGTTGCTGTATTGTCTCTCTCCCCCTCCCGCTTACATCATATGTTTACATGTTTATATTAGAAATTCCAGTGTTGGGAGAACTTTGTTTTATGTATTCCATACCAGCTAGAAGCCCAACGGAGATCAGGGTGCCATTGTGTTAGGCGCAGAAAAGACACATACTAAGGGTATGCCTACACAGCAATACAAGCCAAGGGTTAGTGGAATTAAAGTCATCTGACCCATCTCAGGGATCCCTGGATTTGTGCATCTACACTGTATTTTAACCCTAGAATAAGGACTTTCTGACCTGTGCTCAACCCTAGGGCTCTGGCATCCACACAGCAGTTCACAGACCCAAGTCAAAGTAACCATATCCCAGAGCGCCTAGCCCTTTCCCCACAGCATCTACACTCTACCCTTATCCATACATTGAAGTGTGGGAAAACACTATTGCCACCCTGTTCCTACTGATGGGACACAGCTGTCCATAAGGAGCGCATGAACTGCATAATTAGCTCCTTTGGGGCTCTCTCAGTAAAATGACAGCAGTTTGAGAAGGTTTTATACTGAACTACCATCTAATGTGAGAATTGGGCTCTCAGCTCTGGGCTAAATCACATTGGCAGGTAAATGCCCATGTGCACCTGTTGTGAGGATAATTAGGACATCAGTCTCCAGGGCTGTCAAACTATTAAAATGAAACTTTGCAATTCTTAATTTTTAAAATGGGTTGTTCAATGAAGGGGATTTTGTTTGGTTGATTTTTTATTTATTTTTGTTTGTTTGGAAATTTGACATAAATGTAGGTTTCAGAGAAAACCCCTTCTGGCCAAGGCCTGCACCTTCCCCCGCCAGAGCCCTGAGCCCAGCCCTCTTCCCCCTGAGCCGCAGCCCCAGCCCCAGCCCCAGCCCCAGAGTGCGAGGCAGCCCCAGCACCTCCAGGAGCACTGGGCAGCATGGCCCCAGCACCCAGGGCCCCCCAGCACTGGGTGGCCTCAGCCAACCCAAGTTCTGGCCACAGCCTGGCCCACCCTAACCCCAGCCTGCTTCCAGGAAGGGGAGCAGCCTGCCTGGCTGGGGCCAAGGGAGAAGCGGCAAGCAGGAGTGAGCATCTGGGTGGAGTGTGTGCAGGGCCGTGCAGGGCTGTTTGGGGAGGCCTGGGACAAGGAACAGAGAGCAGAGTGAGACCAATCAGCTGCCTTGCAGGGAAAGGCAGAGCTTCTGGCTCAGCACAGCCAGGGAAGAGATGACTCCCAACATGCTGGCAGCTGAGAGCTGCCTCCTACCTGTCAGCTTTGCTCCCAGCTCTGGGCAAGCTCTGTGCAGTAGTGAGGAGGAGCTGGAGCCAGAGCCACTGCTACAGGAGGCTACAGAGAGGTTTTGGGATTGGCTCCTATGCACCATCCTGACAGTGCAGGCTTCTATTTGCAATGCAGCACAATAGACTGCACCACAGATTGTGGGCATAGAGAGGACTAAGGAAGTTGCCCCAGTGAACTCTGGGATACATATGGAGAACTTCTGGGACCCGTGTCAAGGGGGGATGGCATGCACACAGAGAAGCAATAGGCTTGGACCCTAAATCCCAGCTTAACATGGGCTCGGACCCTCCTGCCCTACAGAGACCTGGGACCCTAGGTTCAAGCCCTAGATTAGTGCAATTAGTGTGTGGACACAAGGGGAGTTAGACTTGAGCTTGCTGTGTAGACATACCCTAAGAAGCAGCACTGCTCTGCAGAGTTTACACACTGAACGAAGAAGACTGAAAAAAAGTGGGAAGGAACCAAGACATAGAAACATGAAGTGACTTGGGCAAGGTCAAACAGCACATCAGTGGCAAATCTGGGAATAGAACACAGGTCTCCTGACTACAGGCCAGGGCTTTAATACTGGTCAACTGTTTCAAGCAGGGATAAGCCACACTGCTGAAAACAGTGGCTTTGCCTGACCACATCAGGGCTTTTCATCACTTCAGCTACACCAATGGCAATGTAATCAGGGCAAATCCTCAGTGGAGACAAGGGTTAGGGTTAGGGTTAGGGAAAGGACAAAGGGTATGCAGATGAGCTGAGGAAAGTCATACCATGGATAGCAACAGTGTGGAGTAAGATATAGAGCTATACTCTTAATTACATAGCGGAGACTCTACCTTCTGCAAAATTCAGCTACTAAAAGTAACAATTGCTCTTCCCCCACCCCTAGAATTTTTTCAAATGACAGTGTGTCAGCCAGTCTTCAAGTATTTATAATAACAACAGGTTACCAACTTCAAGAGGCAAATACTTCAGGAATAAAAGTCAATAAGAGCCTGACCCTGAAGGATCACTCCCAGTACATGTTTCCAGACTGCAAGTCTGCTGCCTGGCAAATAATTAGGTGCTGACTAAAACCATTGTTGCGGGTTCTAGTAAATGCAACACAGATGGGTTCTTCTCATCTACAATTTTGAAACTGTCCCAGTGGGTGGGGCTGCAAGGAGAAAGGATCTCCATAAAACATTTTAGGGCTCAGCAGGATTTATGAGCCACACCCTGAGAGCAAAGTTAAATGTCTCCCCAGTCAAGGAAGACTGGGAAGGAAACAGCATGGTGAACTCTGGGAGTTTCCAATAGTCTTCTTTTCTAGACAATTGGTATTTCCATGGGAGAGAACACCTGGGGCCTGAGTTATTTAGTTTTATGCTTTTTAAACCAGTAAAGTGATATATTATTAAAATGGGCTTTTCGATCTGCTGGGTTTAAAAACCAGACTACGCAAAGAGCAGGAGGCAGCTGGGGCATCCAACATGCAGTTTGCCACCAGGGAAGGAAATATGTTATCAGGTTTCAGAGCAAACAGGCCCCATCCTGTAACTCAGTCACATCAGTATCCTTAATCAAGAGGGTAATTCCATTAACTTCAGTGAGGCAGGCTACTCAGGAATAATAACCAGCCCAAAGAGTACGGTGAGAGATGGAGAACAAATCACTTCTCCTGACATCTTTTTCAAAGGAGAAGAGAGAACTTGAAAATCCCCTCATTTTATTATATCCTTCAGCGTTGGCTGCTGAAATGTGAGAATTTGACATATCAGTTATATGTGGACTTCATTGTGTCTATCTGGCTGTGGTGTTCATAGGTCAAGAAGTACTGAACTGTTTCATTGTGGTAAATCTGGCATGAGCTGCTTACAGATCCTCTCTCAGAGTTCAGAGAAAATGTTATTCTCACCTTGAGATTTTTGGTACAAAGCCAGGGAATTGCTGACCTTGGAATCCATTGTGAAATGTGGCAATAATAAAACTATATTGCATGCTGGTTATTCACTGTAGCAGAGCAATGCTCCAAGCAATGCAATAATCATTAAAAAGGTAACAATTTATAGAACAGCTTTTAAAAAAGCCTCACTGTATTAACCATGTAAATATGTAATTCAAAGCCATGTTTCAGCACGATAAAGTGCTATGTAGCCAGAGATTAACTTGCTTTAAATACAGTTTGCCCAGTCATAACCATATTTAAGCACAGTTCAGAAAGAGTGTCCTAATGTCACAATCCACGAACCTTAGTCTGCAAGGTTTATAGGAGTAGTCATGGTCCAACCCTCCACCTGGCAGCCTGCTAATGCATGCTTACTTGGGACCCAGGAAGCCTAGCCCCAGTTTGAGGATCCACACCTGCAGTTCTATTAGTGGAGTCCCGGAGCAGCTGATGGGCCTGCTGAACCTACTTAAGCCAGCAGCAGGAACAGGAAGCTGTCTGAACAACTAGGATCCACCCTTTTCTGGGCTGTGTGCTTCCTTTTCCTGTGGTTTGATTTCTTTGCATCCTGACCCTACATGACTTCTGGCATCTAATTTGTGGCTCTGACCTCCAGTTTGTCTCCTGACTCTAACCTCCTGGTATCCTGACTTGTGATTCTCATCACTAGTTTGTCTCCTGCTCTCACCTTCTGGTATCCTGACTCAGTTGACTCCTGTCTTGTGACTGCAGATTCTGGCTTTGACTACTGGACACCTACAACTTGGCCAAGACAGCTTGTTCGGACAACAGTTACCCTGAGGGCTGAGCCTGGTGTGAGAAGGATGGACCCAGCAGCACCAGTGCAGTCACTAGAAGTAGCACGTTCTCCCAAGTGGGCGTTCAGGCGGATAATCAAACACTGTAGGCCCAAGTCATGCAGCTGACCTTGGACAAACAGCGTCTTCAGGAGCAAATGAGGCAGCTCGAAATTGAGAACACCGTGCTGCGAACACAGTCTGCAATACCCTGGCCTCAGTAGTTTGATAGGAACCACCAGCAGTTTCAGGTCTTCATGCGCCAATGTCACCTTCTGTTTCTGTGCCTCTGACAAGGCCAAGGTGGCCCTGGTAATCAGCCTGCTGACAGGAGATGCATTATACTGGACATCCCACTTGCTGGAAGGCCAGAGCTCAGTGCTGTCAGACTGGGAAGCTTTTCTTCAATCAACATCCACCCTCTTTCAATACCTGCCCAGAGCACAAACTGCAAAGATTGTCCTGAGGGGACTCCAGCAGGGGCAAGGCACAGTGGCTTTCTATGCAGCACACTTCTGTTACCCTACAATTTGGGCCCAAGACACTCCAGTGCTGGCTTGCCTATAACCATAAATTGATTACCAGTTTAGTCAGCCCAAATGTGTAAAAGGTGATGGCCCGCCCTACAGGAATTTCCAGGATATTACCAGGGGTTTGTCTCCAACCCGCAGAGGACTCCCCAGAGCAGGCTAATCCTGCTAACCCCTGGGAGGGAACAGATACAGCCCTCCACTCAAAGGATTGACAAACAAGCAGTTATTCTTTGAAAACAGAATCTTGTTTATTGAAGAGAAATAAGTAGGTACAGTATATTTAATAAAGCAGGAAAGAAAGCATTATAGTGTATAATAGATAGTAAGACACAATAATATTGTCTTTAGAGATTATACATTAAAGCAGTTTAGTAGAATAGACATCATAGTTGCTACAATGTTGCAATATTGGTACACACTGACCCTTTTATACACGTGCATAAGGCCTTCAATGATATAACATTAGGCGTGTTACAATGTAACATATAAACTCCCCATGCATAGATACCAAACAGTATTACAGTGTAACACTTAAAAACCACCATAAGCAACATAGCATAATAGAATAAATAGGAGACAGATTATCAGCTATTTAAAATACACATACACACGGAGCTTTCAATATGCTGTTACAGTCTACAATGATAGACTATACAGATATGAATACACATACATATGAATTAGAAAACATTACAATATTACTGTGATGAAGTGGGACTGATCTTAATGTTTCCTCTGAATACTGTAGGAGTGCCTCAGTCTCCCCTATGCATTTCTTAAGTCTCTAGGTGGAGGGATAAGGAGGTGTAATTGTTGCAGAGCAAAGGGCTAGTGTACGTAAATGGCTGACACTCCTGGCAACTGATGGCCTGGGCCCTTCCCCCCTGCAAGGTGATAGCTAAAGGGTTGGAGAACAAAGGAATCAGGTGACCTCCTGGCCCGAGAAAGGGACAAAGCCCAGAGGGAGTTTGGGGCTGGCTGGGGATGTGGCATGAAGTGCAGACATGGTTGGTTGGCTCACTGCCCCCCAAAATGGACTCAGCTGAGGGGTCCTGGTCTCTGTACCTACAACTCTGTTTTAGACAGTGATCCTGTCATCTAATAAACCTCTTTTATTGGCTGGCTAAGAGTCACGTCTGACTGCAAAATTGGGGTGCAGGACCCTCTGGCTTCCCCAGGACCCCGCCTGGGTGGGCTCGCTGTGGGAAGTGCGCAGAGGGGCAGAGGATGCTGAATACTCTGAGGTCAGACCCAGGAACGTGGAAGCTGTGTGAGCTTTTTGCCCTGAAGACAGTCTGCTCATAGAGAGGAGGCTTCCCCAGAGTCCTGACTAGCTTCGTAGGAAGCAGTCCCAGAGCATTGCTCGGGGACTCCGTGACAACTACATATTAAGAAAAACATCTACTTCTTAATACTGATACTCTGAGTATTGGCCAGACAATCACAGAATGGGTGGGGTGGATCGCACTCAATCGCAGACATCCAGATTTATTAGCAGACACACCCAAGCAGTCTTTTAAGATAGAAAGGAAATTACACTCCTTCACCAATTCCTCTGCCTTGTCTCAGGTCCTTGTGCTCTTTCTGCCTTTGCTCTGATCTTTTCTTCTCGCTTGCTGCTGCTTCTGCCTGGTTGATCTTCTCCTGGTCACTCCCACTCCCACACACATACACCAGGCTGTCAAAGCCTCCTTATATTCAGTTTCTGGCCACCTCTGATTGGTTGACCTTTCAGGCTTGGATTAGCAGAGCCTCTTCTGCTCCTCCCTACATGGGTGGAAACTGTCCAGCCAATCAGCTTTGCCTATTGCTCAGGTGGCTGCTTCTCCTACCCCTCCCTTCAGGTATTCTGGAGTGAGTTGGTCATGACTTATTGAACTTTGTTTCACCCCTATCTCTTATCTGCTATTGGTCAGTTCACTCTGTGTCCTCCCATCTTTGATATCTTCTAATAGAGAATCAGTGTGTCCACCATTTTGGATTTTTAGCTCTAAACTGTCATTATTTATAGCATCTGGTCTAGAATTAACTACTGTTTTCTGCAAACTAAAGCACTCTGATGCTATCACTACCTTTGTAATGCTAATTGAGAGAGGTGAATTGTTCATGGTGTTTCTCACTCTTCTCCCCCCACCCCACTAACTGTCAGGATCTCTGTCCAGGGTGCTGCAATGTATACACAAAAAGAAAAGGAGTACTTGTGGCACCTTAGAGACTAACAAATTTATTAGAGCATAAGCTTTCGTGAGCTACAGCTCACTTCATCGGATGCATTTGGTGGAAAAAACAGAGGAGAGATTTATATACACACACACAGAGAACATGAAACAATGGGTTTATCATACACACTGTAAGGAGAGTGATCACTTAAGATAAGCCATCACCAACAGCAGGGGGGGGAAGGAGGAAAACCTTTCATGGTGACAAGCAGGTAGGCTAATTCCAGCAGTTAACAAGAATATCAGAGGAACAGTGGGGGGTGGGGTGGGAGGGAGAAATACCATGGGGAAATAGTTTTACTTTGTGTAATGACTCATCCATTCCCAGTCTCTATTCAAGCCTAAGTTAATTGTATCCAGTTTGCAAATTAATTCCAATTCAGCAGTCTCTCGTTGGAGTCTGTTTTTGAAGCTTTTTTGTTGAAGTATAGCCACTCTTAGGTCTGTGATCGAGTGACCAGAGAGATTGAAGTGTTCTCCAACTGGTTTTTGAATGTTATAATTCTTGACGTCTGATTTGTGTCCATTCATTCTTTTACGTAGAGACTGTCCAGTTTGGCCAATGTACATGGCAGAGGGGCATTGCTGGCACATGATGGCATATATCACATTGGTAGATGCACAGGTGAACGAGCCTCTGATGGTGTGGCTGATGTGATTAGGCCCTATGATGGTATCCCCTGAATAGATATGTGGACAGAGTTGGCAACGGGCTTTGTTGCAAGGATAGGTTCCTGGGTTAGTGGTTCTGTTGTGTGGTGTGTGGTTGCTGGTGAGTATTTGCTTCAGATTGGGGGGCTGTCTGTAAGCAAGGACTGGTCTGTCTCCCAAGATCTGAGAGAGCGATGGCTCGTCCTTCAGGATAGGTTGTAGATCCTTGATGATGCGTTGGAGGGGTTTTAGTTGGGGGCTGAAGGTGATGGCTAGTGGCGTTCTGTTGTTTTCTTTGTTGGGCCTGTCCTGTAGTAGGTGACTTCTGGGTACTCTTCTGGCTCTGTCAATCTGTTTCTTCACTTCAGCAGGTGGGTACTGTAGTTGTAGGAATGCATGATAGAGATCTTGTAGGTGTTTGTCTCTGTCTGAGGGGTTGGAGCAAATGCGGTTATATCGTAGCGCTTGGCTGTAGACAATGGATCGAGTGGTATGATCTGGATGAAAGCTAGAGGCATGTAGGTAGGAATAGCGGTCAGTAGGTTTCCGATATAGGGTGGTGTTTATGTGACCATCGCTTATTAGCACCGTAGTGTCCAGGAAGTGGATCTCTTGTGTGGACTGGTCCAGGCTGAGGTTGATGGTGGGATGGAAATTGTTGAAATCATGGTGGAATTCCTCAAGAGCTTCTTTTCCATGGGTCCAGATGATGAAGATGTCATCAATGTAGCGCAAGTAGAGTAGGGGCATTAGGGAACGAGAGCTGAGGAAGCGTTGTTCTAAGTCAGCCATAAAAATGTTGGCATACTGTGGGGCCATGCGGGTACCCATCGCAGTGCCGCTGATTTGAAGGTATACATTGTCACCAAATGTGAAACAGTTATGGGTCAGGACAAAGTCACAAAGTTCTGCCACCAGGTTAGCCGTGACAGTATCGGGGATACTGTTCCTGACGGCTTGTAGTCCATCTTTGTGTGGAATGTTGGTGTAGAGGGCTTCTACATCCATAGTGGCTAGGATGGTGTTTTTAGGAAGATCACCAATGGACTGTAGTTTCCTCAGGAAATCGGTGGTGTCTCGAAGATAGCTGGGAGTGCTGGTAACGAAGGGCCTGAGGAGGGAGTCTACATAGCCAGACAATCCTGCTGTCAGGGTGCCAATGCCTGAGATGATGGGGCGTCCAGGATTTCCAGGTTTATGGATCTTGGGTAGCAGATAGAATACCCCAGGTCCGGGCTCCAGGGGTGTGTCTGTGCGGATTTGTTCTTGTGCTTTTTCAGGGAGTTTCTTGAGCAAATGCTGTAGTTTCTTTTGGTAACTCTCAGTGGGATCAGAGGGTAATGGCTTGTAGAAAGTGGTGTTGGAGAGCTGCCTAGTAGCCTCTTGTTCATACTCTGACCTATTCATGATGACGACAGCACCTCCTTTGTCAGCCTTTTTGATTATGATGTCAGAGTTGTTTCTGAGGCTGTGGATGGCACTGTGTTCTGCATGGCTGAGGTTATGGGGTAAGCGATGCTGCTTTTCCACAATTTCAGCTCGTGCACGTCGGCGGAAGCAGTCTATGTAGAAATCCAGGCTGCTGTTTCGACCTTCAGGAGGAGTCTACCTAGAATCCTTCTTTTTGTAGTGATGGCAGGAAGGTCTCTGTGGGTTAATATGTTGGTCAGAGGTGTGTTGGAAATATTCCTTGAGTCTGAGACGTCGAAAATAGGATTCTAGGTCACCACAGAACTGTATCATGTTCGTGGGGGTGGAGGGGCAAAAGGAGAGGCCCCGAGATAGGACAGATTCTTCCGCTGGGCTAAGAGTATAGTTGGATAGATTAACAATATTGCTGGGTGGGTTACGGGAACCATTGTTGTGGCCCCTTGTGGCATATAGTAGTTTAGATAGCTTAGTGTCCTTTTTCTTTTGTAGAGAATCAAAGTGTGCTTTGTAAATGGCTTAACTGCTGGAATTAGCCTACCTGCTTGTCACCATGAAAGGTTTTCCTCCTTCCCCCCCCTGCTGTTGGTGATGGCTTATCTTAAGTGATCACTCTCCTTACAGTGTGTATGATAAACCCATTGTTTCATGTTCTCTGTGTGTGTGTATATAAATCTCTCCTCTGTTTTTTCCACCAAATGCATCCGATGAAGTGAGCTGTAGCTCACGAAAGCTTATGCTCTAATAAATTTGTTAGTCTCTAAGGTGCCACAAGTACTCCTTTTCTTTTTGCGAATACAGACTAACACGGCTGCTACTCTGAAAGCAATGTATACAGGATCCTAAAGCAGGTGAAAATCTCTAGTAACACTTCCACTGCCTCACTGTGGATACAGAGTAGAACACAGCAGCACATCTGTACCAGTTCTGATGGGGCTTATGGGACAAAATCAAAGAGGAACTGTCCCTCATAGAGATGCCTACAGGCCTAGCCACCTTTGTGGACCTTACAATCCACACAGATAATCAGCTGTGGGAATGAGGGAGGAGAAGGGATTATGCCTGCAGCCTCCCTACCCGCTTACCATGATCTCAGCTTCTGTATTGCCGGCTGAATCTACACAAGCTGGTCTGGCTCATCAACAATTCACAACTGAAGAAAAGGAATGGTGCTGTCAGTGCCACTTGTATTTCTACTGTGGTGAATCTGGCTGTCATCTGGCCTGCCCAATACAAATGCTGAAGAGCTTGCAGGCATGGTGGGGAGGAACTAGCATGGGCCTTAGGAGAAGAGAACTTCCCCGTATGCTAGTCATTACTGAGAAGCATCCCAAGCCCCTTCTCATTTGCAAATTCCTATCCAGCTGCACATCCTGGGATACCCCTGACAGATTCCCCTGCAACAGGCCTTCATCAACTCAGGAGCAATGGGCAATTTCATGGAGGCAGCTACAGCTTGGGCCCAACAAATTCCCCTCCTACTCAGGGTCATGCCCAATATGTTCAAAAGTACTAACAGCTCCCCACTGTCCTCAGGTCCAGTTGTAGAGGAGCCTGTCCCTCTGGAGGCCATTATTGAGGAGCATGGAGAAATAATACAATTCAGTGCAATCCATTCTCCACATTTTCCTCTCATCCTTGGTATCTCCTGAGTGACCCTTCATGACCCCTTCATTCACTGATGAGAGCAGAAAGTCAAGTTCCCATCAGAATTCTGCTGACAGCATGACCAGGGAGCCGGGAGCATTGCATCCAGAGCCAAGAAGCAGGGGTAGTTGCCTGCACTGAATCACCCACTGGGGGAACTATGGAACTTCCCCCCCAAGTACTCACTGACATCTTTGAGATGAAGAATGCAGAAAACCTCCCCTCACATTGGGACTATGACTGCCCCATAGAACTTCAGCCAGAGGTTAAAGTACCATTTGGATGGATATATGCAATGTCAGAACCTGAACTGGCAGCATTGCAATCTCTCCAAGAGAACCTGGCTCAGGGTTTCTGCTGCAAATCAACTTCACCAGCTGGCGCCTCAGTCCTTTTTGTAAAAAAAGTTGGCAGTCTCTGCCTATGTGCCAATTACCAAGCCCTAAATCAGATAACAATCTGCGTTTGTTACCCACTACCCATAGTCCCTGAGTTGTTGAATCACATGGGGGGGTGCCCACATATTCATGAAACTGGATCTCCGGGGAATTTATAATCTCATTCATATTGGAGAAGGTGACAAATGGAAAACTGCCTTTCGGACTCACTATGACCACTTTGAATATTTAGTTATTCCATTTGGACTGACTAATGCTCCAGCAATGTTCCAACATTTCATTAACAATGTGCTATGAGACCTACTGGACAAGTTTGTTGTAATTCAGCTGAAGACGGACCTCTGCAGCAGTGGTTACACTTTTCCCATACCTTTAGAAATAGTAGTTTAAATAGTTAATCAGTTAGAAAGTTCTTTTTAGTGTTAGTTTTTAGTCCCGGTTTCCCCTCCCCGTAGTTTCCCCACAGCAGGGTTGGTTAACCGTTAAAGATGCCTGGCTCCCCAGGCTTTAAGCGATGCAGCTCCTGCCATGAAGCAATACCTGTTTCTGACAGGCACTCATCGTGTGTCTCCTGCCTCAGTGAAGTGCATATACCACAGAAATGTGCCCACTCTAGCAGCCTGAAGGTAAGAGCCCAGTATGGCTGGGATTTCTGACTAAAAATGATCCTAATGGAGAAATCTCTCCAACCAGAGACCGACCAACGTAGCACCTCTCCAGGCACCCCCCCTCAGGGAAAGGAGACATGCCTTCCTCTAAAAGACCGAAGAAGAAGGCATACGTCTCCACAGATAGCAATGCAGAAACAATGGTGGTCTCCTGCCAGGTCACTATCCCTGATGCCAACACATGCTCGGATGAGCACCTTTGACACTCCAGGTACCTCCAGCACCGCCAAGTCCCGAATAAAGGAGACAGCGTCGAGGCACATACCTCCTCCATGGCACTGACCTCACCTTGAGGGACTTGGTACCAAGCATCTCCTCAGGCACCATGTCTCCGCCCCCAGCACTGACATCGCAGTTGACACTGGTAGAGAAAGCCAAATCGGTACCGACCGCGCTGCATAAACTGCCACAACGTCTGACGGCACTGGCACTGGCGCCAGCACTGATGAGGGCGCCCCCATCACCACCGACAGTACCAACAACTGAAACGCCACAGTATCTGCTGCAACAGAGTGATTTGGCTATCTATTCAGCACCACAGTCCCCCTTACTTGATATTGAGGGCTCCCCCAAAAGTTATAGCTGTGATCCCCACACTCTTCATGTTGCTTTGCATTCATCCAGCAAAGACGAGGATGATGATAGGCAGGTGCCATGCACCTTCTCACTGAACCACTCATCACCAAAAGATCAAAGACCACCCTGGATCCATATGGGGTCCAAACACCCTTATAACAGACTGTCATGGATTTACCCACCAATGGCCTTCCCAATGCAGTGGGCTCATTGGGAACCCTGGGCAGCTACAGGGGCCCGCCAGGCCACCCATGGCTCACAGAGGCGAGCTGAGATCTCACCTCACTTCCCCCACCCTGCAGATGACAGAAGCTCATGGTGTCGGGTATGACACTGAGATGGGCATGGATCAGGAAGCTACATCTCCCGCACACAATTCTCCATGAAGGCGATCATGCCACCATCGCCTATCTCAGTGGATGACTCCAAGCAGTTCCAGGAATTGTTTAAGCAGGTTGCCGAAAGCCAGGGCATCCCATTGGAAGAAGTGCAGACAAACCATCACAAGCTGGCACAAATTCTACAACCTTAATCTACATCCAAAATCGCTCTGACCATCAACAATGCAATTTTGGAACCAGGAAAGACAGTCTGGCAGACACCAGCCTCAATTCCACCAACATGCAAAAAGGTTAATAGGAAATATTATGTCCCTGCCAATGGGGTGGACTTCCTCTTCTCATGCCCATCTCCTAATGCTTTGGTAGTCAACACCACTAATCAACGTGGTAAACAACAACAGTTTAGATCGACCCCACAAGATAAGGAACACAAGACGCTCAACCTCTTCAGATGCAAAGTCTACTCCTCGGCGACATTACAATTCTGAGTCACCAACTATTCAGACTTGCTGGCTAAATACGATTATGATAATTATTGGAAACTTAGCTTGTTCACTGAGGAGCTTCCCAAGGAGAAACAATCACAATTTCAGGCCATTGTAAACAAGGGTCAACTCATTGCTAAAACAGCCCTCCAAGCATCTCTGGATGTCAAGGACATCTCGGCCATTGTGATGCACCGGGCATCCTGGTTGCAATCATCAGGCATTCCTAAAGAATTCCAAACCAAGGTTGAAGACTTACCTTTTGACCAAGAAAAGCTGTTCTCTGATAAGATGGACGAAGTGCTCCATTCGATGAAAGACTCTCGAGCCACTCTTTGTATTCTAGGAATCTACACACCACCTGCAAAGAGAAGGCAGAGGTCCGAGATTCCTCTTCTAACCAGCAACAGCAATGACCATATGAGCACCAAAGACAACGCCAACATTCACAGCGACGGAGAGCACCTCAATCTCAACCATCATGTTCTCAATCGGCTCTGTTCAAGCCACATTTTTGAAGTTTTGGTCGAGGGTCTGAACGATCTCCCTCACCAGGAAGTGCTTATATCCAGTCCATCCACATGCTTTGGTCATCGCCTTCACCCTTTCTAACATATCTGGCATCAATAACCACAGACTAATGGATGTTGTACGATTGGGATATACCATCTCTTTTATCTCCCGACCACCTATCCTACCCTCTACCCTGCCCCTCTTCAGGGACCCTTCTCACAAGCACCTATTATGACCAGAAATCAATCATCTTCTACACTGGGGGCCATGGCATGTACCTTTGAAATACAAGGTGAAGGGGTTCTACTCCCACTACTTCTTGACCCAGAAGAAGAATGATGGATGGAGACCTATCTTGGATCTCAGGAAGCTCAACAAGTTCATACACACTCAAAAGTTCAAGATGGTCACAGTGGGCATGATGCTTCCAGTACTGCAAATGGGACACTGGTTTTCAGCCCTCGACTTCCAAGATGCTTATTTTCATATGGTAACACATCATGCACCCTGCTCACAGGAAATTCCTGCAGTTCAGAGTTTGACTGAACACTTCCAGTACAGAGTACTATTATTCGGTCTGTCCACTATACAAGAGTTTTCTCCAAAACCTTAGCGGTAGTAGCAGCACATCTATGCAAACGAGGAATAATGTTCTTCCCATACTTGGACAATTGCCTTCTCAAAGAAGCACGGGACACAGTCCAGACAATGATCACACTATTCAGGGATCTAGGGCTACAAATAAACTTGTCTTGGACTCTCTACGCTGGTGGACAAGAGCAGAAAATATCTATCCCATTCCAACAGGAACCACCCTCAATAGTAATCATGACAAGCACCTCGCTGCTAGGTTGGGGCACTCATATGCATCAGCACATGGTTCAAGGCAAATGATCTCTTGCGGAGACTCAGTTACACATCAATCTACTAGACCTACATGTGGTCTGCAATGCCTGCAAATATTTCCTACCTCACATACAGAACGAATAAATTCGTATAATGACTGACAACATTGCCTGCATGTTTCACATCAATCAACAAGGAGGCGCTCAATCACACTCGCTATGCACCAAAGCCATGAAATTGTGAAACTGGTGCATACACCAAAACATAAACATTTCAGCCTCCTACCTTCCTGGCTGTCAGAATGCAATGGCAGACACGCTAAGCAGGTACTTCTCCCAAGACCATGAATGAGAAATGAACTGGGGAATCCTGCAATCCATATTCCACCAGTGGGACACTCCCCTCATCGACTTGTGTGCATCCCCAACAAACCACAAATGTGCAATGTTCCACTTGAGAGCAGGAATGGGACCATGGTCACTGGGGGACGCCTTCCTCATCACATGGGATGCACAACCCATGTACGCATTCTCATCGTTCCCGATATCACACGTGATTCACAAGATATGAATGGACAAGGCTAGGGTCCTCCTCATAGTTCCAACATGGACCAGATAAGCAAGGTACCCTTACTTAATGCGCATGGCGTTATGCACCCCTCGAGTTCTCCCTCACTGTCTGGATCTGCTGTCTCAGAACAACAGTCGCACTCTTCACCCCAATTTGGAGAAACTCCACCTTCAAGCATGGTTTCTGCATGGAGCTAGCCTGCTCGGAACAAGTTAAACACATATTACTGAACAGCAGAAAAGTGACCACAAGTAATAATTATCTTCAAAAATGGAAGAGATTCTCCTCCTGGTGTCAAGAAAAACACGTGACAGCCTCCATTACAATACTGCCATTAGTATTGGATTACCTACTGGAGCTGAAATGCTCCAGTTTAGCAATGTGTTCAATCAAAGTCCATCTCGCAGCCATTACAGCATTCCATCATAAGATTGATGGGACTTCGATCTTTGCACACCCCATTACTAAACACTTCCTTGCGGGCCTTCAGCACACTTACCCTGAGGTTCACCAACTTATTCCAGCCTGGGACCTCAATATGGTATTGAAATGCCTCACCAGACCACAACTTGACCCTCTAGCCATCTGTTCCCTCCTACACTTATCCATGAAAGTGGCCTTTTTGATTGCTATTACTTCAGCCAGATGGATAAGTGAGAGGGTCCATGTGTCCATCCTCCCTACACAATATTCTTCAAAGACAAGATGACGCTATGTCCACACCCAAAATTTCTATCAGAGGTAACATCATTCTTCCATATGAACCAACCAATCCACCTTCCTATATTCTATCCCAAGCTCCACGGAACTCCAACAGAGACAGCCTTGCATACATTGGACCTCAGGCGGGCATTAGCGTTTTACTTGGAAAGGACCAAACCTTTCCAGAAATCTCCTAAACTTTTCATTTCAACTACCCAGCATTCAAAAGGATGCACAATATCCACTAGGAGACTGTCTAAATGGATTTCCACCTGCATCCAAACTTGCTATCGTATTCAGAAAATGGATCCTCCTGCGCACATCAAAGCGCATTCTATGCGATCAGTTTCAACCTCTATAGCGTTCCTAAACAATGTTCCGATATTAGAGATTTGCAGAGCGGCAACGTGGGCCTTTGTCCACACATTCACTATGCACTATGCAATCATTCCAGCACTATATAATCACTGAAGACTCCAGGCTGATGCCGTAGTTGGCCTAACCATACTTACCTCTACGATTCAAATGAACCTGAAGTCCCTCCTGCCTTCCAAGAGGCACTGTTCTACAACCACCTGGAGTGGAGCACCCACAAGGACCGCACTCGAAGAAGAAGAAGAGAAAGTTACTCACCTTGAGCAGTAACTGAGGTTCTTCGAGATGTGTCCCCCTGTGGGTGCTCCACTACGCACCCTCCTCCCCTCTACTTCGGAGTTTGCAGAAAGGACTCTGCGGTAGAGAAGGAACTGGAGGGCTTGGGTTGTGTGCGTGTTAGATGCAGCACCATCTACTATAACTGCATCTACCGCGGACACTGCTACCATAAATCTCTGATTGACCGCGCTGGGACGCATCGACACCTGAAGTCAAGCACCCACAGGGACACATCTCAAAAAACCTCAGTTACTGCACAAGGTGAGTAACTGTCTCTTTTCTAAGATAGCTCACTTTATTCCCTGCATAAGTTTACCCTCTGTAGATGAAGCCACCCAGCTCTGGATAAATAATGTATTCCATCTTCATGACATCCCAGATCATATCACCAGGGACTGCCTGTTTCTGGCACAAGGCCCTATATTTATTAGAAGTTCACATGCACCTAACCTCTGCCTACTATCTGCAGTCAAAAAGCCATGGAAAGAATCAGCAAGATCCTTGAAAAACACTTATTGGTTTTAGTTGAATAGATAGTTAGAATTGGTTCTAAATTAGGGCTGAAATTCGGACCTTAACTTAGGCACCGATTCTGAGGGTGCACTGAGGCTGGAGCACACACAGGGAAAAAATAGTGGGTGCTTAGCACCCGCTGGTGGCCCTGCCAATCAGTTCTTCCCCCTCCCCCCAACCATCTCCTACCTGTCGGTGATCAGCTGTTCAGTGGTGTGCAAGAGGTACTGGAGGGAGGGGAAGGAGTGGGAACAGAAAGAGGTGGAGTGAAGGTGGGGCATGCTCAGGAGAGGAGACAGAGTGGGGCGGGAAGAGGCAGAGATGGGGCGGAGTGGGGATGGAAAGAGGCGGGGGTGGGGGGGGGCTTGGGGGAAGGGATGGAGTGGGTTTGAGTGCGAGTCAAGCACCCCCGGGGAAACCAGAAAGTTGGCACCTCTGAATCTTAATGTCTCCTGAAACAAGGTTGACATTTCTTGTCAAACTTTTTGAATGGGAAGACATGTTTTAATGAAGCTTAGACGAAGTATAGAATTCAACTTTAATTTTTTCTTCCTAGTATATTTTTTATTGTTTGTTGTAAATAGGATTTTCAAATTAAAGCCCTTTGGTGGAGATCATTGAGCATGCAGAGTAATTCAGTTTAGTTTTTTTTCTTTCATATACAGCTGAGATAGAAATTTACGACAAATTAGCTGGAGAAAATAATGCAAGGCAGAGAAACTGGATTTTTGTTTTGTCTCTCACTTGTTTGTGTTTGGCATGTAGATCAATAAGAAAGGCTCACATTACTGAAATATATATTTTAGGTCCATTTCTTAGAAAAGTCATATTTGCATATGCAAATAAATATTTATTCATTGTAAGACAATTAGTGCCAAGAATGCTGGACTAGAACAGGCTAAAAACACGGAGATCATGTAAAAGTCCCTAATTATTTATGGAAAACTATATTTAAAGAAGTTGACCATAGTGGATGTACAAGCAGAAATTAAAGTTAGATAGCAGTTCTCTGTGCCAAGTTTGCTTCTTATTTGAAAGTCCCTATCCTGTACAGATATATGCAGTCAAGATGTAGCCCAAGGCAATTTGCATCTGGAAATTCCTAGGTACCTTTCAGTTTGACATGCGTGTTGTAAACTGTAGAATTTGGTTCCCTGACAAGACTGATAGCAATAAAGAAAGTATTTTAGAGTCAGGCTAAAAATGCATAATGTAAAGATATGTTCATTATCCTCTCTCTGGCATGATACAGCTCTGAGTGAATAAGTTTTAATCTTTCTCTCACATAAAAGTTTAGAAATGTAAATATGGGGTGTGAATACCAAGGTCCTATACTAGAGGCTAACTTTAGTCTATGTGTGAGTTAGTACAGTAAAAAGACAATTTCAGTCTCCTCTATACTCTGAGTTGTGGGATGGGGGCAAGGGTAGCATGAGAGAATAAACATTCATAGATTTAAAAATTCAGATTTGGAAAATCCTGATCCATTGAATCCCATGTTCCTGTTTTACAATATTTTACTATAATTGAAGATCTATTTTCACTCTAGTAGTCTGTCAGTGAGTAACTGTTGTACAAACTAGAAGAAACATTGAAAGTATTTAACTCACAGATTTGCCTTATTTCACTCATTTTAGAGTCACTAACATCTGAACAGGAAACCATAGGATCAAATGAGAAATCCTGAGACTAACTGTAATTATTTGTATCCCACGCATGAATAAAATAAATGAGGCATGCTGACTAGAACCTACCTGTGAACTACCTCAAATTACTGTACTGTAAAAAAAATTATTTGCAGCCCTTTATTTAAAACTAATTCAGTACTCTGCAATGATGGCACCAATACAATGGTAATACTTTTATAAGGTGGGATCTTTAATCATTACAGTAAAATACTATATTATTTCTTACGTTTTTTTCAGGTATGGAGAAAGGCAACAGGGGCAGAACCATGGTCTAGAGAGAGCTATAGCATTGTTTTACCTGATCTATTGATTATATATTTATCATATTACTATTTAGTTTCCCTTGTTAGCACTCTGAAATTTGGTAGATTCTTGTCCCAAGACCAAGCCCAGTATTATCAGAATTACTGTTCACTTAGGAGGCCCAATGTGCATTGTTGCAACACTCACACTTAGGAAAATAACACAATATTTATAATAGTTATATTAACACAGCAAAGTCACAAACACTCCAGTACAGCAAGGCAGGTAGAGAGAACACAGAATGTGCTGAGCATCCGTGTACTTATATCACTCCTTGCACAACAACCTGAAGTGTTTGTTAGTTAGTTATCACCTTCCCCCTGACCTTCACCAATGGTTGTCATCCTGACATCTTCCCAGACTTTTATAATGTGTTGTGCTAATGCCACTGTGCCTAATACATATTCAATAGGGGTTTCAGCCCCTTCTCCTTATTTGTAGTTCTGTGCCCTCCTCCCATAAAAAGAAGTATTTGTGGCACCTTAGAGACTAACAAATTTATTTGAGCATAAGCTTTCATGAGCTACAGCTCACTTCATCCGAAAGCTTATGCTCAAATAAATTTGTTAGTCTCTAAGGTGCCACAAGTCCTCCTTTTCTTTTTGCAAATACAGACTAACACGGCTGCTACTCTGAAATCTTCTCCCATAAGTTATTAATCTTTTTACCTCAAGCTTATTAGCATATATATCAATTAGTTACCATGGCATTCTTGTGGTCCCTAACTAAAAATATCCCAAGCTGTTATAAACCAGCATCTTGTGATTACCTACCAGCAATTTGCAACACTGCTGATTATTACAAAACAATAAACAAAGCCTTATGCCATCTTGTGACTTCAGTTCACTGTTAGTTTACTTACTTATGCTAACTTATTGAGCAACTATTCCTATTCAGGCTATAAGGCATTATACTCATGCTTATATGCTACTTAAGTTATTCTTATAGGTCTAGCCCTGTAAGTCTCTTGTGTTTCTAGATCAGTTCCTTACCCCTTTATCATTAACTTACGATATATCTATACTCAGTGCATGGACTGGGAATCAGGAGAACTGGGTTCAATTTCTAGCTCTGTCTGACACTCCTGTGTTACCATGGACAAATCACTTAGTGTCTCAATTGCCCATCTGTAAAACGTATTGAATAATATTTCCTTGGTTCTGTGGATTTAAATCCTAAGAGGAACTATCTCTTACTTACATGTATGCACAGCACTTAGTACAATAGGACTCTCATATGGGGCCTCTAAGCACTCTTGTAAAACAAATACTAGTAATCTAGTTGAAATAGGAATGGGAATCAGGAATTCTGAATTCTATTCCTGCTTTGATATTGCTTTGCTCTCATTTATTCTCTGTGTCTACAAAATTAGAATAATACCCCTCATCTATAGAGGAGGTGCTTTGTAGTGTCAGGCATTTGGGATCCATGGATAAAGGTTGCTACAGAAGTGCAAAATACAGCATATATTATAAAAGCACTGAAATTTAGAAATATAATGTTATTAAGGCAAAATGGACTCAAACCACAAAAATTGGATTCTGAATCAGCTTTTTATCACACCAAAGTTCAGCGGCATTATGGTACTCTTATACCTGACAAAAGCTGAGTACTGTGAAGATTAATGCACTTTTCAACTTCAGCAAAATATACTGCACCAATAAAAACTTCTGGAGAATCTCTTTCTCTCTCTTAGCATGAAACACTAAATATTTTTTCTAAAACCAAGGCCATGCCTTGCAAAATAGGGATAGCTGGCATGTATATATTCTTATTTCATACAATAATATAAATCTGCCTGTATCTCAAAGATTGAGTGCTATTTACAGCTTCCTTTAAGAAACTGAAATAAATTGTGGTAGCGTATCACTGATCATCTGTTTTTGCCAGTACTTAAATGCCTGTGAAAATTCAATGCATCATCATAAAAACTTAAATAAACTTAATCTTGTTGCAGTATGTAAAGGATCAGCTTGTGTGTGTACCTTTATGGAATATTCCCCATCAATTAAGTATGTACAGTAACACAACTATTTAACATATCCAGGCACAATCCAGAGTAGTAGGGGTCTGCATCACCCCTGCCCTGCAACCTTGGGTGCCTTACAATGCCTTGCTGTAATAGCTCTCACCTGGGCTGCTCACAAACAACCTTCCAGCATGCAAGCCATACGCAGACTGTCTGTGTGTAACTGCAGCCTGTCAGCTATTCCATCGCTCTCACCAGCCTTTGTTATTCTGCAGGATGAGAGCACACCACCAGTCCTGGATCTTCCCCCAGTAGAATCATAGAATATCAGGGTTCGAAGGGACCTCAGGAGGTCATCTAGTCCAACCCCCTGCTCAAAGCAGGATCAATCCCCAACTAAATCATCCCAGCCAGGACTTTGTCAAGCCTGACCTTAAAAATTTCTAAGGAAGGAGATTCCACCACCTCTCTAGGTAACACATTACACTGCTTCACCACCCTCCTAGTGAAATAGTTTTTCCTAATATCCAACCTAAACCTCCCGCACTGCAACTTGAGACCATTATTCCTTGTTCTGTCATCTGCTACCACTGAGAACAGTCTAGATCGGGGTCCCCAACGCGGTGCCTGTGGGTGCAATGGCGCTGCTGGGGCAGTTGTGTGCACCTGCAGGACACCGCACCAGCGAAATGCCGCCGCCATGCGCGGCTGGCAAAGAACCACCTGCCGAAATACCGCCGAGAAGCGTTGCTGTTTCTCGGTGGCATTTCGGCGGCAGCACTTCTTTCCGCTGCCACTTCTCAGCGGCATTTTGACGGCGGGGTGTCTGGCGTCGCCACAGTCTTCTGGGAATAGGAATGTGCTATTCCAACAGAAAGGTTGGGGACCACTGGTGTAGATCCATCCTCTTTGGAACCCTCTTTCAGGTAGTTGAAAGTAGCTATCAAATTCCCCCTCATTCTTCTCTTCCGCAGACTAAACAATGCCAGTTCCCTCAGCCTCTCCTCATAGGTCATGTGTTCCAGTCCCCTAATCACTTTTGTTGCCCTCCACTGGATGTTTTCCAATTTTTTCACATCCTTCTTGTAGTGGGGGGCCCAAAACTGGACACAGTACTCCAGATGAGGCCTCACCAATGTCGAATAGAGGGGAATGATCACATCCCTCAATCTGCTGGCAATGCTCCTACTTATACATCCCAAAATGCATTGGCCTTCTTGGCAACAAGGACACGCTGTTGACTCATATCCAGCTTCTCGTCCACTGTAACCCCAGGTCCTTTTCTGCAGAACTGCTGCCTAGCCATTCGGTCCCTAGTCTGTAACGATGCATGGGATTCTTCCATCCTAAGTGCAGGACTCTGCACTTGTCCTTGTTGAACCTCATCAGATTTCTTTTGGCCCAATCCTCTAATTTGTCTAGGGCCCTCTGTATCCTATCCCTACCCTCCAGTGTATCTACTTCTCCTCCCAGTTTAGTGTCATCTGCAAACTTGCTGAGACTGCAATCCATGCCATCCTCCAGATCATCCCAGCCAGGGCTTTGTCCAATTTTTCACACTTGCTCTCTTCACACTGGACACTGCAGCGGTTTCTCTGTTGTTACACTGACTTCATACAACGTGTTTTTTCAAGGCAGATGACTTGCTGGGGAGCATCACTGAGGGCTTTGGTCACGTCCCCTGGCCTGGCACTTCGAGCTGTCACAGCAATTGAATGGCAGGTATAAGGAGAGAGAGAGAGACTGGAGTCAATGGCCGTTGGCTGCCAGTGTAATGTAGGATACTGCTCTAGTAGGAATGTGCTACTTATGTGTACTGAGCATGCTCAGTACATCCGCTGAAGCCACTGCCCTTCACCCTGCCCTTATACCTGTAGGATTCTGCTGATTGCTATTTGCAGGGGTTAAAAAGGAGCCAAGGGGGCGAATCGGAGCAAGGGGGTGCCCAGGGTCGGAGCAGGGGGCGGAAATTGACTAATCAAGGGGGTCAAGCAGCTGGAGGCAGGATTAGGAGAGGGGCTAAAGGGCAAAATCAGGGCTGGGGAGGGAGAAGCGGGAATTCAGCTCGGGGTGAGGCGCTGGCAGAGGGTGTCAGAGGGCAAAACCCGGCATGGGCAGGGGCACAGGAGGTAACAGCGACCCCAGTGGGATTGAGACACCGGTGTTTGCCAAAATGGTGGGGGCAAAGGGGCTTTTTTATTTCCCCTCTCACAGACAGCACCTCTCTGCATCGGCTTCCCAGGGCTGGGTTCTTAAAGGCACAGGCATCCCAATGCCTAGTCAATACAACTCCTCTTTGTCTGATCTAACCTACTGAGGCTATGTCTACACTACAAATTTCAAAGCACTCTTGCGGGTGCCAGTGCTCCTGGTAATCCACCTCAACGAGGGGATTAGCTCCGAACACTGGGAGCCAAGCCTGTCCACATTAGCACTTTAAAGCATTCAAACTTGTGCTCGGGGGCGGGGGGTGATTTTTCTCACCCCTGAACCAGCAAGTTAGAGCGCTTTAACTTGCCAGTGTAGATAATCCCTGAGACTTAATTCAATGAAATATTTTACATATATCCCCTCAGAAACAAAGAATCCCTTATCACTGTATCTGAATGCATAGACTCTCCAAGCAGTTTCCCAAGTTGTCTTATCTGCTGCTGAGATTCCCTGAATTCCCTGAATTTTTAATTCTAATTTTTTCTTCTCATTTTTAGAGCAGATGTTTATTCTGTTGGATCATCTGACTTCCACTCTGACTGAATTTCTGGCCTATTGTCAAAACTTTGTTTTGAGTCAATCCACCAATGGTGTAAATATTGATGGTCAGACCAATAGTCTGCCTAATCTAGTATCCTGTCTTGTGACAGTGGCCAATGCTAGGTGCTTCTAAGGGAATGATCAGACCAAGCAATGACTCATTGAACCATCCCATTGTCCGCGACCAGCATCTGGCAGTCAAAGGATGGTTTAGGGACATGCAGAGCATGGGCCTGCATCCCTGATTATTGTGACGAAGTGGGAATGTTCTTAATGTTTCCTTTGAATACTGTAGGGGTGCCTCAGTTTCCCCTTGTGGGGGCAATTGCTGTAGACCTAACCCCTCCCCCCTTTCTGTGGCTCCATCTCTGAATTATATGCAACATATGCAAGGGCTGTAATGCAAGAGGCCTACAGGCCTGTATTCTGTAAGACTTGGCTTGAACTAAAGCATTGACATATGCTAGGCTGTGGCACTTGACACAAATAATGGACTAGGCCAATTTCTAACTAAATAAGAACCAAAGGGCCTCCAAAAAGTCCCTAGCTGTCCCTTGTATGCACCCTCCACCCTGCAAAAAGTCCCTAGTCAAAATGCTGCCACAGCAAACCGCAGATCTTGATAATGACAATGTGCACTGTGCTAATTATGAAGCTGTTTTTCTATTTTCCTTATAAGGCTTTATTAATAATGCTTAAGTAATGGAAAATTATTAATCAGTTTGGCTTGAACATGGACCTATATAAGACTGGTGTTGTAGGGGCAGGGCAAAGAGAAATCAGGCTGGCACCTGCGCGTGACCATCTCTGATTCTCTCTCCCTGCATGCTTGTATAAATGTCAATAAAAGGCCTCAGACTGTTTGAACCATAGAGAGAGTGTGACTCGTTTTCCACAACACCCTATGCATTTCTTAAGTCACTAGGGGTGGGATAAGGGGGTGTAATTGTTGCAGAGCAAAGGGCCAGTGTACATAAATGGCTGACAGTCAGTCTTCTGGCAACTGATGGCCTGGGCCCTTCCCCGCTGCAAGATGATAGCTAAAGGTGTTGGAGAACAAAGGAATCAGGTGACCTCATGGCCCAGGAAAGGGACAAAGCCCAGAGGAGAAGGGGCTGGAGAGTGAGTCAGTTTGGGGATGGTGGGGATGTGGAGTGAAGTGCAGACGTGGTTGTCTGACTCACTGCCCCCCAAAATGGACCCGGCTGAGGGGTCCTGTTCTCTGTACTTACAACTCTGTTTTAGACCATGTTCCTGTCATCTAATAAACCTGTATTTTACTGACTGGCTGAGAGTCACGTCTGACTGCGAAGTTGGGGTGCAGGAAGGACCCTCTGGCTTCGCCAGGACCCTGCCTGGGTGGACTTGCTGTGGGAAGTGCACGGAGGGGAAGAGGAATGCTGAATGCTCTGAGGTCAGGACCAGGAAGGTGGAAGCTGTGTGAGCTTTTTGCCCTGAAGACAGTCTGCTGACAGAGAGGAGACTTCACCAGAGTCCTGACTGGCTTCGTAGGGAGCAGTTCCAGAGCATTGCCCGGGGACTGTGACAATTATCTTGGCTAATAGCCAATCTACTTAACCTGAGGGACTGATCTAATTCTTTGTTCAACTCATTCATAGTTTTTCCTTTCAAAATATAATAAACACATATCTACAACCCCAAGATACCTTTACAACCAGGAAAATTCTAAATTCATGAGTTATACACCCTCAAGAAATTTTAATAAAGAAATTGTATCTTTTTTGTGTGTGCCTCTTTGTTCCTGAGCCTGTAGAGTGCAGTAAGCCAGTTCCAATGCCTTGAGCCTAAACACCTGAATGAATCTTAGTCTACCCTCATATGATTCTGTTACCTCTCCCAAACATTTCATATACCTAAGGCCATATCTACACTTTAAGTGTGGTTTCAGAGTAGCAGCCGTGTTAGTCTGTATTTGCAAAAAGAAAAAGGAGTACTTGTGGCACCTTAGAGACTAACAAATTTATTTGAGCATAAGCTTTCGTGAGCTACAGCTCACTTCATCGGATGCATTCGGTGGAAAATACAGTGTGCATCCGATGACGTGAGCTGTAGCTCACGAAAGCTTATGCTCAAATAAATTTGTTAGTCTCTAAGGTGCCACAAGTACTCCTTTTCTTTTTTACTTTAAGTGTGGGTTAACTCAAGTTATGGCAGCATAGTCACTACGATTACTATGTCACTTGTGTGCATGCCTCCTGGACTCCTTGCCTCAGCAGTTGAGGTACTCACCAGAAGCAACTGTATAGATTCAGAGTGAGGTGCACCATGAATAGATATCCCACTGTCCACCCACGGTATTTTGGGAAGCTTTGGTTTTGCAGTGTATGCTGAGTACCAAACACGTCAGACAGGGGTAGTTGAGGCCTTAGGATCAAACTTCTTATAATGCATTGTTAACCATCCACTAATTTTATATGTATCCCATACATAAACGTATACATAATGTTTACACCTTTTTTTATAAACCCACTAACCTGCCTGGCCCTTCTCACTGTCTGCCATCTCACACTGAATCATGGGGCTTGCGTGGCTCTGCACTAGTGTCATGAGTGTTTTCACCCAAAGGTGTATGCTCCTTTAGTATTTGCAGATCAGCAAACATACATGTGGGGTGTGACATTATACTCTACATTCTTTATGAAAATATGCTCACTTCATTGGATGCATACAGTGGAAAATAAAGTGGGGTGATTTTATATACACAGAGAACATGACAAAACTATTTCCCCTTGTTTATTTCCCCCCCCCCCCCCACTGTTCCTCACTCATTCTTGTCAACTCCTGGAAATGGCCCACCTTGACGATCACTACAAGATGTCCCCCCCCGTGCTGGTAACAGCTCACCTTACCTGATCACTCTCCTTACAGCGCGCATGGTAACACCCATTGTTTCATATTCTCTGTGTATATAAAATCTCCCCCCTGTATTTTCCACTGCATGCATCCGATGAAGTGAGCTGTAGCTCACGAAAGCTGATGCTCAAATCAATGTGTTCGTCTCTACGGTGCCACAAGTCCTCCTTTTCTTTTTTGCGGCTACAGACTAACACGGCTGCGACTCTGAAACTTTACAAACGCTGGTTTTTACAATCTCTATGTATTGCTAACTGCTGCAGCTAGCACGTTTCTACATGTAGCAATTTCACATACCCTACAGTGCCAGAAACGGCCGTCTGTAGGCATTTTGCTACGTCAGGCCGCAGTTTACTACAGTAGCAGTTTCTTACAATCGGTACGTACCGGTCAGCGCTACCGCTAGCACACTCCTACACGGAGCAATACCCGTCCCTGCCCCGGCACGTGTCGTGCCCGCTTTATCCACGTAGGAAACATCCCCCGACCGCCGCCTGGGGCGCGCGCGGCCCGACGGGTCTCTGCCTCCCTCCCAGGGCTAGCGATCTGGTGACGTCATGGAACTGGGGCGGGGCGGGGCGGGGCGGGGGGCCGCTGATGGCACGCGCTGCCCAGGTGGCGTCCTTCCCTCCCGCGCTCGCTGCTCAGCCGCCGCAGGGCTCGCGCTGCGCCCCGGCCCCCTCGGGCGGCCCCAGCGGGAAGCGGAGCTGAGTGCAGGGCGGCCGCGAGGCGATGAGGACGATGAGCTCCCCGTGGGCTCGGTTCTACTCCAGCAGCTGCTGCCTGTGCTGCCATGTGCGCACCGGGACCATCATCCTCGGCGTCTGGTACCTGGTGAGCGAAGCCGGCCGGCAGGGAGCGGCCATGTAGAGCCCCCCCAGGGGCTGGCGTGGGGGTGGGTGCCCGGCGGCGGGAGCTGCCCCCCCGCCCCCTCCTGAGGCTTGCTCTCTGGGGGTGGGGTGCAGGAGACGCTCCTGGGAGAAACGGGGCGCGGGGTGTGTGGAGAGGAGGGGGGGGAGCGGCGGCTCAGAGGCCCCCTGTGAAAATGCGCTTCCTTCCCTTGGGTTTGTCCTAAGAGTCCGCAGTGTTAGAAGTCGAACAGCTAAAGCTGGACTTGGGCCCTTGTCCTCTATGGGGCACGTGAAAGGGGCCATCACGTGGGTCTGGGAGGGGGGCATGGTTGAAAGCTAGACCCTGCCAGTTTTGGGCCCTAGCACCTTAAATTCCAGAACTGGGCAGGATCCAGATCCCAATGTTTGTGTCGCGGTTGGTCGCAGGCACATCAGATTTTTGAAGTGCACTAGGAGACGCTGAATAGGTTCTCTATTTAGCCAGGGAATTTTCAGAGTAAGGGACAAAAATTTGCTGATGCAGGGGCCAGATAGAGGTCTTTGCAGTGCTGTTGTGGCAGGATGCATGGGGGATTTGGTGCGAAAGCAGCAGCTTAATTTGACAGGAGCTCTGTTTAGACAGCAGAATTTGGGGGGGCTGGGGCCAAAAATTGTCAGGGCCCAGATTTTCTCTCTTTGTCATGGTGGGGTCTTCACCAATGTCCAATGGGAGTACCTATGGAAAAAGCTAGGCAGAGTGGTCATTGTGGTTGCTTGGAAAAGGGCATTCACAAAGTCCCTCAATGTCTCAAACTTATTGGCTTTCCTTTGGTCCGAGACTTCTTGGAGGCTGGCAAGTCAAAGCCCCTTTTTATGCTTTGAATAGACAATGCGCATTTGGGCCTGATTCTCTTCTCAGTTACACTGGTGTAAAGCAGGAGTAACTCCATTGAAGCCAATGGGTCCTGATGGTGTAGGTGAGAGAGGAAGTGAGCTCAAAGATTTCAGTGCATGCTAATACAACAATGTGTGATGCTGTCTAGTGGAAATATCAGTAAAATAAATAAATGTCATTTTCATGTAAAAATAGCTCCTGAAATTGTGCCTATTACCAACAACCTTTTGCTTTGGACAGCATAACACACAAGTTTCCAGAAAACACCGTCCAAAGGGAAAACCTAACTGTTGTTCCCCTGTGAGGCAGTCAATATTTGTATAAAATAATTTCCATTATATTGAAATGGAAGGTGATTCCATTGATTGTCAAAATAAACTGTTATAGTATCATAATCGGCTAACCATTAATGGCTTGACAGAGGGCTAGATAGGGATAACCGATCATTTAAAATTTACAAATTCTCCATTGTGTGGGTTTCCTCTCCCCCATCCTTTCATTTGTTGTTTGTGTCTTAGATTTTAAACTCTAATTTGGGCTAGGGATTGTGTGTCTTTCTGGGTTACATCTTGCTACTGATTTTTAAGCAGCGACTTCAATGAGGAGTTCTGCTTCAAAATGTCCAGAAAGGACCTTGTTCATTGTGAGCATTGCTGTAACACAAATAATAAGAATCCCCAATCTCCTACCTCAGTCCACATTTATTTCCAGTGCTTTCATACTTTACCTTTTATAATTATGGTTCTGCATCTTTGATTGTTGCTGGTAGCTGGTGTGGAATACTGATTTCAGCTGCTAATGCTGCTTTTCAGGAGAGTGGCTATTTCTGGAGATAAAGCCTCTAAAGGGTTGTATTATTAGCAACATAATCCTTATAAAATACAGTAATTCCCTCCAGGCTGCCACAATCTGTAAATCTGCAAGCAGTTTCCTTCCTAGACAGACCATAATGAACTCCGAGAATAGCATTGAGATGCTACCTAAGTTAGAAAATAAACAATGTTCAGGACATGAAAAAGTGTGCTTTTAAACGTTACATATTAAATTGGCGTTTAAGTGATTCCCTGTTTTAATTTGAGGCTGGGGTGAATGGTCACATAGCACTAAACTAATGACTAGAGTAACATTAAACAAAAAGTTGCCCTGCTTTGCAATGAAATTATGATAGCTAAAAGACTCTACACTTGCACATTTTTAAATAAATTTCCAAAAACAATGGTGAATGTAGGGGTAGCAAATGGTAAATTACAACATTAGCCAAATCAAAGTTTATTTTATTGATGGTATATATTAAAGATATACTGGTGTTAGGCTGGAAATCTTTCTGACATCCATGGTTAGTGTTCATATGAGGGATGTGAAAGGTTTTTATAGTCATTAATAGTATTGCAGTTCTTTATTTGCCAGATAATTGAGTACTTGGACTTTTTGTATGTTTGATAAATAAATTTAAAAAATACATGAGTGTTGTATATGAGAAAAGGTTCTTCATCCCTACTGCTTTTATAGGAAATTAGTGAGGCAAACTGCACTAGAGGCATGAATCCACCACTTTCTGACTATCATGTCTCCACTCCTTGGGTAGCAATGCAGGGAAATCAGCTCTGCAGAGGTCAGTGCTGACGTTGCAGGATTTGCAAACATGTTGTTATAATAAAGAAATCTTGTTCATTGCTTCAGACTGTGCAGATATATTTCATGCCATGTTTTGTCTTCTCCAGCTCTTAATACAAGAGACCAGAGTCTGAATGTGACTCCAAGGCTATCCATTGTTTTTCTGATAAATGGTATTGCAGATTAGACCCAGGCTTATTTACTAACCCCTGAAATTTCCCTTGGAAACAAGTGGAAATTGCAAGGCTGTAGTTGATGTAGGGCATCTTGTTAAATAAACTCATCAGAATAATTAGAAGGCTAAGTTGACATTGATCTGTTAGAAGTTATAAAACGGTCCACATCCTATAAAACAGATGTTACACTGCGAGTAAATTATGCATTGATTTAGGTATTTATTGCTTTTACTTTAATATAGTTAAATGAAACCATTTTCAGGCATGTACCATGATATCTGGGATATTTATAGTGCTGAAGGAGAGTTCCTTTTTCATAGTGGTCATGTGTTTTAATCTCATGTCCTAAAAGCTTTTGAGCATGTCTTCCAGGAGGTGTGGCTTTATTAACTCGGTCTGTCTTCAGTGTGCAGGGTTGGATGAAACCTCTCTATTTTGGCTCAAGAAAAGCTAGGTGAAAGACATTTCGGCTTTCAAATAATTTTTTAAAAGAACATTTTAGATAAGAAATGGGAACTAAAGGCAACAGTTAAACCTACATATGAATAAATATATACTTGTCAGTATTTCTTACACATTGTCTCAATTAAAATATCTCCATACTATTGCCCTCGTTCAGCAAAGCACCTAAAGCATATGCTTAAGTCCATCCCCATTCAGAAAAGTATTTAAATACATTTCTAATTTTAAGCATGTGCTCAAGTCCTATTGACTTCAATTAGTTATAAGCCTGTGCTTAAAGTTAGACAGGTACTTGAGTGCGTTGCTGAATCACAGCCTGTATTATCTAATTCTCTCAGTTAGTAAAACTTGTTTGGCAACTCTTTTCAGCAACAACTTTAGTTTTAATTTTATATTTTCTTGAAATCTAGTTAGGGAAAATGTAGTTTCAAATTAACTAGTTCTTCTTAAAACTCACTAAATCATCATTTGTATGCTGTTAAAATGTTCTGTTTTCTATTTTGTCTATAAAACATTCCATAACTTATATTATATCTCTTTGCACAAATATCCTTCAGAGTGAATTTGAGTTATTCAGACTGATAATTAAATCATGACATTCATGGAGGGCAGATTGCCCATACACATACATACATACATGCCATATGGTTGTAGATCATTTTAAATTAAAGTTGGAAGGCTGTGAATGCAATAGAAATTCTTGATGAATGTGGATAAGAGTTCAGGAAGAAATTTACAACTAGCAAATATACAGACACAAAGTATGAAATAAATCAGGGCTGTATTTCTTAAGTAATCCGCTAAAGAAAGAAAACAAGACACAGATATGCACGCTCATGTATGAAAAGCTTTTTGTATCTCAGGATATCAACTGTGACTTTGTAATGCTTAGAATGGTGGGTATAATTATAAAACCGACCATCATCTATTTATTTACCTGATATTGAGACAGTTGTATTATTCATGAATAGCAAAGCCACACGTGAATTAGGTAGATTATCTCAAATAAACACCAAAAAATGTTGTTTCCCACATCACTATGCAGGACAATATTTTATGGAAAACGGCTGGGGAAATATTTCAGAGAGCTGTAAAAATGTTTTTGCTGTCACTGTTTTTAATATCCCTGACCAGTAAAGGCAGGCTGCCTTAATATCCTGAGTGCAGTTGTACAGATCTCTGAGAGAGAGAAATAACTAATACACTTTCGAAAGCTCTTAAAATAACATTTTGATTCATAAAGTATCATGAGCCTTGAGCTGGGATAATCTCAGGGTCCAAAATTTCACATTTGGGAAGGTGATGGACGGAAGGACACATTTCTGTGGTACATTTTCTTTGGCTGCTTGAAGCCGTTCAGCAGTTTGGGATACTGGAAGCACCACTGGCAGAGAGTTTAGTGAGCAGAGTGCAAGTGATGTAATTAAAGCGGCATGATCAGAGCATTTTGTTACATAGATATTGCTAGAGCCTCTGGCATTCTTTTTAATAAATTTTCATTTTATTTTTGGGTCATATATTATTTTGTTTAATCCATTAAAATGTTTTATTTCTTTTATTACATTATTTTCATTTATTACATTACATATTACATTAATAAAATACACCAGATGACTGTATATAAATGAAAACAGTGTATAAATCCAGCTAATTCATAGATACTAAGGTCAGAAGGGACCATTCTGATCATCTAGTCCGACCTCCTGCACAGCGCAGGCCACAGAATCTCACCCACCCACTCCTATGAAAAACCTCACCCATGTCTGAGCTATTGAAGTCCTTAAATCATGGTTCAAAGACTTCAAGGAGCAGAGAAGCCTCCCTCAAGTCAACCATGCCCCATGCTACAGAGGAAGGCGAAAAACCTCCAGGGCCTCTCCAATCTTCCCTGGAGGAAAATTCCTTCCCGACCCCAAATATGGCAATCAGATAAACCCTGAGCATATGGGCAAGATTCACCAGCCAGATACCCAGGAAAGAATTTTCTGTAGTAACTCAGATCCCATCCATCTAATATCCCATCTCAGGGGATTTGGCCTATTTACCCTGAATATTTAAAGATCAATTATTTACCAAAATCCCATTATCCCATCATACCATCTCCTCCATAAACTTATCAAGTAGAATCTTAAAGCCAGATAGATCTTTTGCCCCCACTGCTTCCCTTGGAAGGCTATTCCAAAACTTCACTCCTCTGATGGTTAAAAACCTTCGTCTGATTTCAAGTCTAAACTTCCTGGTGGCCAGTTTATACCCATTTGTTCTTGTGTCCACATTGGTGCTGAGGTTAAATAATTCCTCTCCCTCTCCTGTATTTATCCCTCTGATATATTTATAGAGAGCAATCATATCTCCCCTCAACCTTCTTTTGGTTAGGCTAAACAAGCCAAGCTCCTTGAGTCTCCTTTCATAAGACAAGTTTTCCATTCCTCGGATCATCCTAGTAGCCCTTCTCTGTACCTGCTCCAGTTTGAATTCATCCTTTTTAAACATGGGAGACCAGAACTGCACACAGTATTCTAGGTGAGGTCTCACCAGTGCCTTGTATAACGGTACTAAAACCTCCTTATCCCTACTGGAAATGCCTCTCCTGATGCATCCCAAAACCGCATTAGCTTTTTTCACAGCCATCTCACATTGGCAGTTCATAGTCATCCTATGATCAACCAATACTCCAAGGTCCTTCTCCTCTTCCGTTACTTCTAATTGATGCGTCCCCAACTTATAGCTAAAATTCTTGTTATTAATCCCTAAATGCATAACCTTACACTTCTCACTATTAAATTTCATCCTATTACTATTACTCCAGTTTATAAGGTAATCCAGATCCTCCTGTATAATATCCCGATCCTTCTCCGAATTGGCAATACCTCCCAGCTTTGTATCATCTGCAAACTTTATTAGCACACTCCCACTTTTTGTGCCAAGGTCAGTAATAAAAAGATTAAATAAGATTGGTCCCAAAACCGATCCCTGAGGAACTCCACTGGTAACCTCCCTCCAACCTGACAGTTCGCCTTTCAGTAGGACCCGTTGCAGTCTCCCCTTTAACCAATTCCTTATCCACCTTTTGATGTTCATATTGATCCCCATCTTCTCCAATTAAACTAATAATTCCCCATGTGGTACGGTATCAAATGCCTTACTGAAATCTAGGTAAATTAGATCCACTGCATTTCCTTTATCTAAAAAATCTGTTACTTTTTCAAAAAAGGAGATTAGGTTGGTTTGGCACAATCTACCTTTTATAAAACCATGTTGTATTTTGTCCCATTTACCATTGACTTCAATGTCCTTAACTAATTTCTCCTTCAACATTTTTTCCAGGACCTTGCATACTACAGATGTCAAACTAACTGGCCTGTAGTTACCCGGATCACTTTTTTTTCCTTTCTTAAAAATAGGAACTATATTAGCAATTCTCCAATCATTCGGTACTATTCCTGAGTTTACAGATTCATTAAAAATTCTTGCTAATGGGCTTGCAATTTCAGGTGCCAATTCCTTTAATATTCTTG
Organism: Dermochelys coriacea; assembly: GCF_009764565.3. Classification (NCBI taxonomy): domain Eukaryota; kingdom Metazoa; phylum Chordata; order Testudines; family Dermochelyidae; genus Dermochelys; species Dermochelys coriacea. The sequence continues at coordinate 41,908,628 of NC_050069.1, read as the reverse complement.
GATGAAGATTATCTGGGCCCCCTGATTTAGTCCCATTAAGCTGTTTCAGTTTCGCTTCTACCTCTGATATGGTAATATCTACCTCTATATCCTCCTTCCCATTTGTCATGCTACCATTATCCCCAAGATCCTCTTTAGCCTTATTAAAGACTGAGGCAAAGTATTTGTTTAGATATTGGGCCATGCCTAGATTATCTTTAACCTCCACTCCATCCTCAGTGTTAAGCGGCCCCACTTCTTCCTTTTTAGTTTTCTTCTTATTTATATGGCTATAGAACCTTTTACTATTGGTTTTAATTCCCTTTGCAAGGTCCAACTCTACTCGACTTTTAGCCTGTCTCACTTTATCCCTACATGTTATGACCTCAATTAGGTAGCTTTCCTTGCTGATCCCTCCCATCTTCCACTCCCTGTATGCTTTCTGCTTCTTTATAATCACCTCTCTAAGATGCTTGCTCATCCAGCTTGGTCTACAACTCCTTCCTATGAATTTTTTCCCCTTTCTTGGGATACAGGCTTCGGATAGCTTCTGCAGTTTTGATTTAAAGTAATCCCAGGCCTCCTCTACCTTTAGATCCATAAGTTCTTCAGTCCAATCCACTTCCCTAACTAATTTCCTTAATTTTTGAAAGTCAGTCCTTTTGAAATCAAAAACCCTAGTTGCAGATTTATTTTTGTTAATCCTTCCATTTAGTTTGAACTGAACTAGCTCATGATCACTTGAGCCAAGATTGTCCCCTACAACCATTTCTTCTATGAGGTCCTCACTACTCACCAAAATTAAATCTAAAATGGCATCCCCTCTAGTCGGTTCAGCAACTACTTGATGAAGGAATCCATCAGCTATCGCATCTAGGAAAATCTGAGCCCTATTATTATTACTAGCACTGGTCCTCCAGTCTATATCTGGGAAGTTAGTCTCCCATGATCACGCAGTTTCCATTAGTATTTACTTGATTAAAGACATTAAAAAGGGCTGTATCCATATCCAAATTAGATCCCGGAGGTCCATAGCACACCCCAAGCACTATCGTAGGAGAGGCTTTACTAGTTTTCTTCCCCAATGTAATTTTTGCCCACACGGACTCTGTCTTATCCATTGCATCGCTTCTTATTTCTTTACATTCTACCTCATCATTGATATACAATGCTACTCCACCCCGTTTACCTTTGTTTCTGTCTTTCCTAAACAGCACATACCCTTCAATACCTGTAGTCCAGTCATGACTACTATTCCACCATGTTTCTGTTATCCCTATAATATCTGGTTTCACTTCCTGCACCAGTAGCTCTAGTTCCTCCATTTTGTTACCTAGACTCCTCGCATTGGTGTATAAACATCTTAATTTTTGCTGTTTGGCCTCGCTCACATTTTGTACCCTATTAGGCACAGTCATTCTACATCCAGTATAACCTATTAGACTAGTATCCACACCGCCCTCCCTCCTTATATACATTCTCCTACCCACGGCTGTATCCATTCTTACTTCATCTTCTTCCCTCTCAATGCTAAAATCTGGCGTGGAGATTTTCTGGACATCTCCCATCCATCTCCCCCCAATTCCTAGTTTAAAGCTCTCTTTATCAGTTGTGCCAGCCTCGATCCTAGAAGCCTATTTCCTTCCCTACTGAGATGAAGTCCATCCCGAGAGAACTGTCCTCTGTCCATGAATGCCTCCCAGTGGCCATATATCCCAAAGCCCTCCTTATAGCACCACTGCCTAAGCCATCTGTTGACAGTCATAATCTTGTCAGACCTTTGTTGCCCTTCTCTAGGAACAGGAAGGATCCCGCTAAAGATCACCTGAGCCTCAATTTCCTTAAGTGTCTTCCCCAGCCTAGCATAGTCTCCCTTAATACTTTCCAGCAAGAATCTAGCCGTATCATTTGTTCCCACATGAAGGATAATTAGGGGAATCTTTCCCGCTCCCTTTAGGATCCTTTTCAACCTCAGGTCTACATCCCGTATCTTAGCACCCGGAAGACAGCACACCCTTCTATTCTCAGGATCAGCTCTAGTTACAGGCCTGTCTATTCTTCTCAATGAAGAGTCCCCGATCACATAGACCTGCCTTTTCCTGGTGACAGTGCTATTCTCCAGTGTCTCCCCTGTTCTCTCTGGCTGCAAGTTCTTTCCATTCCTATTTTCCCTTACAATCTTCTTCAACCCATCCTGTATCCTCCTGGGGCTCATATTTGGTGTAGTCTCCCTTGACTCTTCCCCTTTTTCTATAGGGCTAGCCTCTCTTCTCTTCTTCCTTACCCTTCCACCTTCAGCAACTACCTGCTGAGCCCCTTCTTCATTTTCCAACTCTGCAAACCTGTTCCTAAGCTCTATTTCTCCTTCACTAGCCCGTCTTTTTCTCTGCCTGGTTCTTTGAGTCACATGTTTCCACTGACCACTTTCCTCATCCAGTCTCCCCTCAAAATTCCCCAGCCCTGCTTCCATCTGTGAGTCTGAGCTTTTCCCTTCAGATACCTCACATCTTTGCTCCATCATCTGCTCAAACCCCTTCCTAAACTCAACCAGACTTTCCACCTGCATCTCCAAACCTCGGATCTTTTCCCCCATCAGCTCTATCAGACGGCATTTCATGCAGACAAAACTCTTACCGGTTCCCCCCTCCAGGATCATGTACATACCACAGCTTCCACATCCAGTCATCCTCAATGTCTCTCTCACTGCAGGAGTCACTCCCACAGCTGCCTCTGTATCTGTCATCTCCTTCCCACCTAAATCCTGTTAATCTGGGAAACACAAGCCACACCAAAAAGACCATACACCCCCCAGCAAAAGCAAACCCCAAACAAGCACCACAATACAAACCCCCTTTTCAAACTCCCACTCAAACTCCCCTGTTTAGAGCTCTGTTTGCTAGCTCCTGTGCCGCTGCAGCTGTCTGTGCCGCTGGCTACCTTTATCTAATCTATGCTACATCATTTTATTAAGTATAATGTATTATTCTACGCATTAAGTTGTTTACCAACCCCCACCACAGTTACCAACCCAGACAGCTACTTAGGTTTCCCCACTTGAAATGTACCTAGTTCTGCAGCCCCCAGTTAATCCGTACTTCTCCATCCCACTCATGGAACACCATGGGTCTTCCCAACCCCTACTGCTTCCTTTTGTAGGTCCCACCCCACCCCCGTCTCTGTTTCCCCAGGAACCCCTTACTGGGCCTTCTTACTTCCCTTAAGTTGCCTCCTCCCTCACTGAGCCCAAGCCTCCCCATTAGACCCAGGGACCCCTTCCCTATCCCCTTTCCTTGGCAGGATGGGAATCCCTGGTGGAGGCGGGGGGGGGGAGCATTGCAGCGTGAGACCACTTCAGAGTGGCAGCTTCTGTCCCACAGGGCTGGGCCCCGCTTTGGGCGTAGCTACCTGTCAATGAGGTTGCAGTGCCGTTAAGATGTGGCCTACCCACCCCCTTCATCATGACTGGAGAGGGGAGGGCAGGCCAAATGTGAGTGGTTCTGCAAATCTGTGAGCCTGCAGTGAGGAGCCAGGCCCAGCCCCGCTGGACAGGAGGAGCTGCTGCTGCTGGGAGAGTTTTTCATTTTATGTAGTTTGTTCTTTTTCATATTATTTTGTGTTATTTCGCATTTGTGAAATTCAGAGGATATTACTGTCACATGTGGGAAGGGGCAGTGTCTGTGCATGCTCCCAACATGCACACAATGTACAGAATACTTAACATAGTTTCATATAATAGGATTAGCAATGAAACATATATGTAAGATTGCCTTCTCAAATTAGAATATGATGGATCAGAGAAGTATTATTTGTGTTACTGTCATGGACCAGAGTCCCATTGTGCTTAGTGCTGTACAAACCCAGAACAAAAAGACAGTCCTTCTATGTTTCTACAGCTGTGTCTCAATTTCCTTCTGGTAAAATAATATGCTGTATAGGGAGAAACAAGGTACTTTAATGTAAAAGGTAACTTGCAGGGAGTGGAGTGGAGTGGTTAAATATAGTGGGATGAATATCAGAAAAACTTCTTGACAGCATGGTGCATTAGGCTGATGTTGAATAGATTCTATTTAATTAATAATTCTGAGTACATGTTATTTCCAGGACTGAATCATGTGCTGAGAGGGGAAAAGGCTTGTGGGAGGAGTTGGGATGTTCAGTGCAAACATTCACTTTTGTAATCATGAGGATGATTGTTTGGCTGTCTGAGCAGAGGGGAAGGGAGTAATGGCTATTCATAATGTTAGCAACCAGTTCAATTCAGACATTTATTTTAGTGTTTTTGCATTACATGGTGGCTTTAAATTTTTCCTGTAATATCAGACATGAAATATGAGGTTAAATATAATCTTCAATCAACGTTTATCATGTGTGCAAACTAGCTGCAAGTATGATGAATTAAAAATGAAATGGGGATTATGAGAAAACAACTTCTGGGTAATTATTCCTAATTAAATTGTTATGATAGAGAGCTGTCCGAAACAGCATTGTGACTGAAACCAATAGATTTCTATTTTGAAATTATCATAGCATTTTAAAAACTTAAGAAATTATGCTTATAGAGTCCTAGTTGTCCAGTTAATGTTGACTAATCAGTAATAATATCCTCTTTGCAAAGCTCTGTAACAGCAATTATTAATGCAAGCTATCAGTAATCTGACTGTTCCTTTTTTGTTTTTTAAATAACTAAAACAGAGTCGGATGTACTGCCATTCTCTCTGAAGGATTTTCCATTACCTAGATGCATAGTGAGGGATGTTTATGTAAGCACGAAGGACTTGATCCTGCACCATTCAAGACAGTGAGAATTTTTCCATTGCGTCAAATTGAAACAGGATCAAGCCACAAGACGAAAATATTAAGCATGTGTTTAATTTTAAATTCAGTGGAGTTAAGTGTGTGCTTAAGTGTTTTAGGTCTTGATTTAAAAAAAAAAGTCTATATTGAAACATAGATTCTAAAGGGATAAGAGGCATGTGTTTCCCTCCCCCACCCCACCTTTTTGCTATCCTGTATATGCCATGCCCCTCCATGTAGCTCTAACACTAATGAATTCTCATTCCTGGTCTCCTTTTGACCCCACCCCAAAGCTTTCTTTAATGTGGTTGCTTCACTGTGTTGAAGGGAGCTGTCCAACAATTCAGCATCAATCTTTTCTTTTTCCTGAAGGTGTGGCGCTTGCCAGAGGTCTGTTCCATTTTTGAACAGGGGTTCTGAGAGGAAAATATAAAAGGAAAATATAATTTTTTAAAATCTATAGTATTTTGTGAAAAGCTAGCTATTAAGTAGCACAACTAAGTAGTGAGGGTCATGGCATAAGAACATAGAACAAATCTCTGAGTTTGTAGCTTTGCCTTGTACTTGAATCTGTTATTTGGGAGAGAGACTTGTTAAGATTGAAAATTCATATTTTGATTCTTGATTTTTATTGCAGTTTATCATTAGTAGGAAGCTTGAGGCAGTTCAGTCTAGTTCAGCATCAATTTTTTCACAGCAAAGCACAGTACTAATGTTCTGAATTTTAATGGCACTAATATTTTTGTAGTTGGAAGGCAAAACAGGGTACTTCTCACGATAGACACATTGTGCCATTGATTTTTAGGTGGAGCACTCCCCATTGAAGTCAATGGGATAGAAATCAAAGCCGGAATAGATGCAAAATATTTTCTTTGGGAGTGTATCATGTCACTTTCATTCTCTCTCCATTTTTCAAGTCCAGTAGAAAAATAGCATGAATGATCCTGCACTTAAATACCTATTTAAAGAGTACTGTTGTCCTCATAGCTTAAGAAATTGATTGTATTTAAGTCATAACAATATTACAGCAAGGAGTTCAGATAGATATGATCAATACTGAAGCTCTATCCTGCGTTGGAGAACCTTCCAAGCAGCTATGGCCTGATCCTGCAGGTCTTATGTGGCAAATTTTTACTTATGAGTAGTCCTGTTAACTTTAATGGAACTATTCACACGGTGAAGGTTTGCAGGATGAAAGAGACTTTTGTGAAAAACAGATAGGAGATTCCAAAATGAAAATGTCAATAGAATTAGTTTTTCTTAAATACAAATAAATAAATATATTTAAAACTTGTAAAATGGGGGGATATGCTGAATATAAGCAACGACCACAATAAAGTCAATTGTGCTGTATTAGAAAAAGGGGAATAACAGCACCCAGTGCTAGTTCATGAGAGTTCCAGGTGCATAGTAAATGCAGTATCGGGGGGGAGGGTATTGTTTGTTACAAACCACAAGATTTCCATGTTTTATATCAAGAAAATGGATTCTAGGATGGCCCTCCAGCTTCTCTCAGTTTTTATAAGCTTCTTTTGATAACTATTGTGTGATGATAAAGAGCTGGATTCCTGCCTTCTGTAATCAGATCCATTGAAGGGAGCCAAGGGGAGGTAGCCTCAGGAAGGGTTGCCCATGGAGTTTCTCCTCATATTGTGGTGTTGGGGTTTCTTTGCCCTTGCTGAATGAGCTGTCTGTCTGGCCCGCTGGGATTTGTAGGACACAAAGCCAATCCCTGTGGATGTTCTGCCAGCCGTGAAGACCCAATATTTCTTCATACTTCTTGGCAGTCTGATGCCAAGAGAGCCTCACTGTTAGGTCCCCCCCTCCCCCCCGGTCACAGCAGCCTCCAACAACTCCCCTAAGGCGGTCTCTGCACCCCAGAGGGAGCCTGTGGATAAGCTAAGAGAGCCTGGGGCTGTATTACTTTTCTCTGAGGAAAGTTCACAGGACTAAAGCAGTTTGGGCCCACAAAGTGGCTGCCTCTCCCTAATGTATGGTAGCCCAAAACCCAAGGTGAGCCCTCTGCATGATCTTGGGAAGAGTGGAATGGAGCCAGAGAGGTGGCCCATTCAGTGTGTGATGTGGTCCACAGGCAGATCCATGGGTCATGGTTTGGTCTGATGGTATTTGTCTTTCCTCCTAATTGTAATGATGATGGTCACAATGACCAAATATTTGTCTTTAAAATTCTGTGTACATTTAAGCAACTTTATAATAATCTCTTCTGCTAAGAACATAATTTACAAAATGAACACTAGATTCTTCAGAAAACTGGAAAATCCACAAAGACCCTCAGTCCATGGGGTTTGCTTGTTTTCTGTGAATGCTGAATTCCGTTTTCCCGATGTGTATTTTTTTTTGAGAGAGAGAATTAAATGAGTACACCTAGGCCTCCCTATTAGCACTGTAGAGAAATATTTTAAAATACAATGATTCATTACTTGCTTCATGAATTGCTTTCCTGTGGAAAGACTTAAGAAAACCACCGGAACACCAGGGCTGAGACTTGTCACTTAAGGTCATATTCTGCTTCTCTTAATTCAAGCTGGATAGTACCTAATCAAGGGAACTACCCACAAAATGAGGTTCAACTCTACAAGAATTGAGGCTATACAATCAATGACGTTGCTTGTCAGGGAGGTACTGGTTACTGAGCCAGAGGTGACAGGAGCAGGCCTTGACAGTCTGAGAATAATCATAGTGAAGTAGGTTGAACTCATGCAAGGACAGTTTAAAAACGTCCCCAGGCATTCTTTCGTACAATTTCCCCAAACATGATTTCCATTTTTAGAGCAAATAACCAGGCTAGCACATGTGCTATGCTAAATTTGAACATGGGAGCTGTCATAGTGGAAACTGATTTTTAGTCCTAGCCAACTCTCACTATTAAAAATATACATTATATATATTTTTTTAAAAAAAAGTCAGTGATGACTCCATAACCTCTTAAGGAAATGGGGGACTGAAAGTTAGCCTGTAACACACTGTAAGGATTTCTGTGTTGTTTTTTAAGCTCTGACCCTCTCATCTACTCGTACGCAAACATCAGACAGCTGCAGCGGCACAGGAGCTAGCAAACAGAGCTCTAAACAGGGGAGTTTGAGTGGGAGTTCTGTTGGAGGAGAAGGTAGTTGTACTTGGTTTTGTATTTTTAGTATTTGTGTGTTTGTGTAGGGGTCTTGTGCTGGGAGAGCAGCTGAGCCTGCTTAGGGGGTGGGGCTTTGTGCTGAGAGAGCAGCTGAGCCCTGCTTAGGGGGTGGGGCTTCTGACTAGGGGCCCTATAAAGGTAGCCAGCCAGTCAGGCAGCGGCACAGGAGCTAGCAAACAGAGCTCTAAACAGGGGAGTTTGGCTTGTGGTGCTTGTTTGGGGTTTGCTTTTGCTGGGGGGTGTGTGGTCTTTTTGGTGTGGCTTGTGTTTCCCAGATTAACAGGATTTAGGTGGGAAGGAGATGACAGATACAGAGGCAGCTGTGGGAGTGACTCATGTAGTGGAAGACACATTGAGGATGACTGGATGTGGAAGCTGTGGTATGTACATGATCCTGGAGGGGGGAACCGGTAAGAGTTTTGTCTGCATGAAATGCCGTCTGATAGAGCTGATGGAGGAAAAGATCCGAGGTTTGGAGATGCAGGTGGAAAGTCTGGTTGAGTTTAGGAAGGGGTTTGAGCAGATGATGGAGCAAAGATGTGAGGTATCTGAAGGGAAAAGCTCAGACTCACAGATGGAAGCAAGGCTGGGGAATTTTGAGGAGAGACTGGATGAGGAAAGTGGTCAGTGGAAACATGTGACTCAAAGAACCAGGCAGAGAAAAAGACGGGCTAGTGAAGGAGAAATAGAGCTTAGGAACAGGTTTGCAGAGTTGGAAAATGAAGAAGGGGCTCAGCAGGTAGTTGTTGAAGGTGGAAGGGTAAGGAAGAAGAGAAGAGAGGCTAGTCCTATAGGAAAAGGGGAAGAGTCAAGGGAGACTACACCAAATATGAGCCCCAGGAGGATGCAGGATGGGTTGAAGAAGATTGTAAGGGAAAATAGGAATGGAAAGAACTTGCAGCCAGAGGGAACAGGGGAGAGACTGGAGAATAGCACTGTCACCAGGAAAAGGCAGGTCTATGTGATCGGGGACTCTTTATTGAGAAGAATAGATAGGCCTGTAACTAGAGCTGATCCTGAGAATAGAAGGGTGTGCTGTCTTCCGGGTGCTAAGATACGGGATGTAGACCTGAGGTTGAAAAGGATCCTAAAGGGAGCGGGAAAGAATCCCCTAATTATCCTTCATGTGGGAACACATGATACAGCCAGATTCTCGCTGGAAAGTATCAAGGGAGACTATGCTAGGCTGGGGAAGACACTTAAGGAAATTGAGGCTCAGGTGATCTTTAGCGGGATCCTTCCTGTTCCTAGAGAAGGGCAACAAAGGTCTGACAAGATTATGACTGTCAACAGATGGCTTAGGCAGTGGTGCTATAAGGAGGGCTTTGGGATATATGGCCACTGGGAGGCATTCACGGACAGAGGTCAGTTCTCTCGGGATGGACTTCATCTGAGTAGGGAAGGAAATGGACTTCTAGGATCGAGGCTGGCACAACTGATAAAGAGAGCTTTAAACTAGGAATTGGGGGGAGATGGATGGGAGATGTCCAGAAAATCTCCACGCCAGATTTTAGCATTGAGAGGGAAGAAGATGAAGTAAGAAAGGATACAGCCATGGGTAGGAGAATGTATATAAGGAGGGAGGGCGGTGTGGATACTAGTCTAATAGGTTATACTGGATGTAGAATGACTGTGCCTAATAGGGTACAAAATGTGAGCGAGGCCAAACAGCAAAAATTAAGATGTTTGTACACCAATGCGAGGAGTCTAGATAACAAAATGGAGGAACTAGAGCTACTGGTGCAGGAAGTGAAACCAGATATTATAGGGATAACAGAAACATGGTGGAATAGTAGTCATGACTGGACTACAGGTATTGAAGGGTATGTGCTGTTTAGGAAAGACAGAAACAAAGGTAAAAGGGGTGGAGTAGCATTGTATATCAATGATGAGGTAGAATGTAAAGAAATAAGAAGCGATGCAATGGATAAGACAGAGTCCGTGTGGGCAAAAATTACATTGGGGAAGAAAACTAGTAAAGCCTCTCCTACGATAGTGCTTGGGGTGTGCTATGGACCTCCGGGATCTAATTTGGATATGGATACAGCCCTTTTTAATGTCTTTAATCAAGTAAATACTAATGGAAACTGCGTGATCATGGGAGACTTTAACTTCCCAGATATAGACTGGAGGACCAGTGCTAGTAATAATAATAGGGCTCAGATTTTCCTAGATGCGATAGCTGATGGATTCCTTCATCAAGTAGTTGCTGAACCGACTAGAGGGAATGCCATTTTAGATTTAATTTTGGTGAGTAGCGAGGACCTCATAGAAGAAATGGTTGTAGGGGACAATCTTGGCTCAAGTGATCATGAGCTAATTCAGTTCAAACTAAATGGAAGGATTAACAAAAATAAATCTGCAACTAGGGTTTTTGATTTCAAAAGGGCTGACTTTCAAAAATTAAGGAAATTAGTTAGGGAAGTGGATTGGACTGAAGAACTTATGGATCTAAAGGTAGAGGAGGCCTGGGATTACTTTAAATCAAAACTGCAGAAGCTATCGGAAGCCTGTATCCCAAGAAAGGGGAAAAAATTCATAGGAAGGAGTTGTAGACCAAGCTGGATGAGCAAGCATCTTAGAGAGGTGATTATGAAGAAGCAGAAAGCATACAGGGAGTGGAAGATGGGAGGGATCAGCAAGGAAAGTTACCTAATTGAGGTCAGAAGATGTAGGGATAAAGTGAGACAGGCTAAAAGTCGAGTAGAGTTGGACCTTGCAAAGGGAATTAAAACCAATAGTAAAAGGTTCTATAGCCATATAAATAAGAAGAAAACTAAGAAGGAAGAAGTGGGGCCGCTTAACACTGAGGATGGAGCGGAGGTTAAAGATAATCTAGGCATGGCCCAATATCTAAACAAATACTTTGCCTCAGTCTAAAATTAATAAGGCTAAAGAGGATCTTGGGGATAATGGTAGCATGACAAATGGGAAGGAGGATATAGAGGTAGATATTACCATATCAGAGGTAGAAGCGAAACTGAAACAGCTTAATGGGACTAAATCGGGGGGCCCAGATAATCTTCATCCAAGAATATTAAAGGAATTGGCACCTGAAATTGCAAGCCCATTAGCAAGAATTTTTAATGAATCTGTAAACTCAGGAATAGTACCGAATGATTGGAGAATTGCTAATATAGTTCCTATTTTTAAGAAAGGAAAAAAAAGTGATCCGGGTAAATACAGGCCAGTTAGTTTGACATGTGTAGTATGCAAGGTCCTGGAAAAAATTTTGAAGGAGAAATTAGTTAAGGACATTGAAGTAAATGGGACAAAATACAACATGGTTTTACAAAGGTAGATCGTGCCAAACCAACCTAATCTCTTTTTTTGAAAGAGTAACAGATTTTTTAGATAAAGGAGATGCAGTGGATCTAATTTACCTAGATTTCAGTAAGGCGTTTGATACCGTGCCACATGGGGAATTATTAGTTAAATTGGAGAAGATGGGGATCAATATGAACATCAAAAGGTGGATAAGGAATTGGTTAAAGGGGAGACTGCAACGGGTCCTACTGAAAGGCGAACTGTCAGGTTGGAGGGAGGTTACCTGTGGAGTTCCTCAGGGATCGGTTTTGGGACCAATCTTATTTAATCTTTTTATTACTGACCTTGGCACAAAAAGTGGGAGTGTGCTAATAAAGTCTGCAGATGATACAAAGCTGGGAGGTATTGCCAATTCGGAGAAGGATCGGGATATTATACAGGAGGATCTGGATAACCTTGTAAACTGGAGTAATAGTAATAGGATGAAATTTAATAGTGAGAAGTGTAAGGTTATGCATTTAGGGATTAATAACAAGAATTTTAGTTATAAGTTGGGGACGCATCAATTAGAAGTAACGGAAGAGGAGAAGGACCTTGGAGTATTGGTTGATCATAGGATGACTATGAGCTGCCAATGTGATATGGCTGTGAAAAAAGCTAATGCGGTTTTGGGATGCATGAGGAGAGGCATTTCCAGTAGGGATAAGGAGGTTTTAGTACCGTTATACAAGGCACTGGTGAGACCTCACCTAGAATACTGTGTGCAGTTCTGGTCTCCCATGTTTAAAAAGGATGAATTCAAACTGGAGCAGGTACAGAGAAGGGCTACTAGGATGATCCGAGGAATGGAAAACCTGTCTTATGAAAGGAGACTCAAGGAGCTTGGCTTGTTTAGCCTAACTAAAAGAAGGTTGAGGGGAGATATGATTGCTCTCTATAAATATATCAGAGGGATAAATATAGGATAGGGAGAGGAATTATTTCAGCTCAGCACCAATGTGGACACAAGAACAAATGGGTATAAACTGGCCACCAGGAAGTTTAGACTTGAAATCACACGAAGGTTTTTAACCATCAGAGGAGTGAAGTTTTGGAATAGCCTTCCAAGGGAAGCAGTGGGGGCAAAAGATCTATCTGGTTTTAAGATTCTACTCAATAAGTTTATGGAGGAGATGGTATGATGGGATAATGGGATTTTGGTAAGTAATTCATCTTTAAATATTCAGGGTAAATAGGCCAAATCCCCTGAGATGGGATATTAGATGGATGGGATCTGATTTATATAGAAAATTCTTTCCTGGGTATCTGGCTGGTGAATCTTGCCCATGTGCTCAGGGTTTAGCTGATTGCCATATTTGGAGTCGGGAAGGAATTTTCCTCCAGGGCAGATTGGAGAGGCCCTGGAGGTTTTTTTGCCTTCCTCTGTAGCATGGGGCATGGTTGACTGGAGGGAGGCTTCTCTGCTCCTTGAAGTCTTTGAACCATGATTTAAGGACTTCAATAGCTCAGACATGGGTGAGGTTTTTCATAGGAGTGGGTGGGTGACGTTCTGTGGCCTGCGCTGTGCAGGAGGTCGGACTAGATGATCAGAATGGTCCCTTCTGACCTTAGTATCTATGAATCTCCGAAATGTCAAGCCATGATTTTTTTTTTTTTTTTTTTTTTTTTTTAAACTCTGTATGGGTCATCAAAAAGGATTACTGATGCAACAGAGTTCCAGGTTACCTTTTAATAAGCATGGTGAGACAAAGACTTTTATATAATTGTTGATTTTTAAACTTCTACCAATGAATAATCTTAAAAGTTTCCATTTTCAAAAAGAGGCCTTTTAAATCTGTAGTAAAGCCATTGGGATTATTTTGAATAATTTGATCCTTTTTATGAGAAAATAGATGGCTGATTGTGAGAGTGACAAAGTTTACATACATTTGCGAGGGAGGCAAAGATGGATTTAGAGTATAACAAACATGGATCTTTACATTTGTTTTACATAAAAATGTAAGATCTTGTATAATAATCTTGTCCGCACTTATAGCAAGGAGTCAATGTATTATATTAATCAAGTGAAGTATGTTTAGAGGTTCTAATTAAAGGTTGTTGTTGATCTGCATTTGATGGTGAACCAGAGATTAACATGTTAAGCTTTGTAAATTTACCATTGGCAATACTGATGTCGGGCAAAATACAGTTGCTGTCTCATCCTGATGTATGGAGTTTGTGAAATAACAAAAGATGTAATTTACAGTATTTCTTTCTGTTCCTCATTTTATTGCCTGAGCCATATTATGACTGCAAAGATCCTGGAAGTTTAAATTAGACTCTTTAATTATTTCTCTAGGTCACGCATGTATTCTAAGTTTGGCCTGGCAAAGCTTGTAAATGGCCTGGCTACTGGCAAAGCGAGAACGCTTTCTGGTAAGTGGGTGAGTGCTGGCAAGTATCTGGGGTTGGATTCACTGCTGCACCCTGAGCTTCAATGCTTGAAAGCTCCCATTTAACCTGGAAACCAGGAGTAGGGGGATAGATATCAGAGCCAAGCTCCTTCTCACTCACTTGACAATAGAAGGAGGGTGCTCCAAATTGATCAGACATTTAGGAATCCTAGCAGGGTCTAAAGGTAGTGCTTTGCTGGCAGGTGAACAGTGACCCCCTTCCTAGCAAGTTCTGGGTAAGGAACGCACTGGGCTTCTAACTAGTGCACTGCTCTGGTCCCTGCCATCGGTCTCCTATTTTTCTTATGGTTACAGCGGGGTTAGTCCTCTAACTAAAAGAGGGCTGTTGGTAACGTTTTCAAGCCCTAGAGCTCTCTTCCATTTTGCTTCTGGTTTTTATTGAACAAGTTCTTGTTTTATCAGGAGATACTTTCAACCATTTTTAAATACTCAGGACAAAAGTGTTCAGTTGAAATTCGGCTCTGCAGAAATATTTTTGTTTTTGCAAAGTTTCATGTTTCATTTCCAAGGTAATTGCAGCTGACCTAGGGCCTGTCAGATTAATGTGGGTTTGTCATTTACTAAGTTAAGGATTATCAGGTTCAGCTACTGTACCATACAGTCTGCTGTGCTCAGTTTCCTTATATAATTCATTTAGTACAGCGGGTTGACCAGTGATGCTAGGATAGGCTTCTTTCCTACCAATAGTAGTACCACTGGCATGTCACAGGGCTTTCATAGGGATTGCATATCTTTTTTGATTGTACAAAATAATTGATGCAAATTTTTGGATTAATAAAGTTTACATTGTTTAATGTCAAACTTTGTGTGCATGTGTCTCACTGGAGTAGTAATGCATAGTGTAAATAAGAAAAAGGCCAAGGTAGGGAATTAAATTTTAGTGCAAAAAGCCATAGCTTGGACTTTTTCAGACAGAAAATTTAGCTGTCCCATCCACCACCCTGATTTCTGATGCATGCATTACTTTAAACGCATGTTCTTGGGATTCCGATAGATGTCAGAGGAAAAAACAACTTTTTCCAAAGACTTCAAATAATATAAAAATGATCAGAATGAAATTGTTATATAAACCAGAAGTCCCGGGAATGGAAAACTGAAGGACTGGTGGTAGAATACCACATTTTTCTTTTCCCTGATGCCATTTTGAGTCAAGTCCAGACAAGCAGTGATCTTTCAGTGGCCTTCTGTGAAATTAGTTGATTATCTTCAAACAGTTACTATGTGTCCACATCACAAACCCCATAATCACATATTATACTAGTTGGTGCTGTTTGTCCTCGGTCATAGCAGAGAGGCTAAGGACTGAATGATACCTACATGATAGTGTGATGGATGGTTTAGAAATGCTGATGGATTTGATATATGGACAACTAGTCACTCTTGCTAAAGAAGACGGGAGAGATTCCAGAGGACTGGAAAAGGGCAAATATAGTGCCCATCTATAAAAAGGGAAATAAAGACAACCTGCAGAATTACAGACCAGTCAGTTTAACTTCAGTACTTGGAGAGATAATGGAGCAAATAGTTAAGCAATCAATCTACAAATACCTAGAAGATAAGAAGGTGATAAGTAAAATTCAGCATGGATTCGTCAAGGAACAGATCACATCAAAGCAACCTAATAGCTTTCTTTGACAGGGCACCAAGCCTTGTGGATAGCAGGGAAGCGGCAGATTTGGTATATCTTGACTTTAGTAAGGCTTTTGATATTGTCTCTCATGATCTTCTCATAAACAAACTTTGGAAATATAGTAGCTCCATCTAGGTGGGGTACATAACTGGTTGGAAAACTGTTCCCAAAGAGTAGGTATCAGTGGTTCACAATCAAGCTGGAAGGGCATATTGAGTGGGGTCCAGCAGGGATTAGTTCTGGGTCCAGTTCTGTTCAATATCTTCATCAATGATTTAGATAATGGCACAGAGTACACTTATAAAGTTTGCAGACGATACTAAGCTGGGAGGGATTGCAAGTGCTTTGGCGGGTAAGATTAAAATTCAAAGTGATCTGGGCAAACTGGAAAAATGGTCTGAAGAAAATAGGATGAAATTCAGTAAGGATAAATGCAAAGTACTCCATTTAGGCAGGAACAAACAATTGCACGCATACAAAATGGAAAATGACTGCCTAGGAAGAGTACTGCAGAAAGGGATCTCGGGGTCATAGCAGATCACAAGCTAAATATGAATAGTTAACTCGTGTTACACTGTTGTGGGGGGAAAAAAGTAGCAAACATCATTCTGGGATATATTAGCAGGAGTGTTGTAAGCAAAACACAAGAAGTAATTCTTCCCTTCTATTCCGTACTGATTAGGCCTGAATTGGAGTATTGTGTCCAGTTCTGGGCACTGCATTTCAGGAAAGATATGGAAAACTGAAGAAAGTCCAGAGGAGAGCAACAAAAATGCTAAAGGTCTAGAAAACATGACTTATGGGGGAAGATTGGAAAAAAAAAAATGGGTTTAGGCTGGAGAAGAAGACTGAGGGGGGACATAACCGTTTTCAAGTACGTAAAACGTTGTTACAAGGAGGAGGGTGAAAAAATATTCTCCTTAACGTCTGAGGATAGGACAAGAAGCAATGGGCTTAAATTGCAGCAAGGGCAGTTTAGGTTGGACATTAGGAAAAAACTTCTTAACTGTCAGGGTGGTTAAACACTAGAATAAATTGCCCAGGGAAGTTGTGGAATCTCCATCATTGGAGATTTTTAAGAGCAGGTTAGACAAACACCTGTCAGGGATGGTCTAGGTAATTTTTAGTCATGCCATGTGTTCAGGGGACTGGACTAGATGACCTCTTGAGGTCCCTTCCGGTCCTCTGATTCTATGATCACCGGTCACTCCAGAACAGAATTGGGGAAGGGCACCGTAGTAATAACACACTTCCACTAACTGTGTTGTACATGTTCTGTGGACAACTTAAAGGCCTTTGTTACAAGTTTTACAACTTTTCCTGAAATGAACTTGGTCTCTGTTCATCCCTGTTTGGTCTAACTCATTTGTTTGCATCACAAAAACACCACAGTTGGCAGCCTTTGCTGAAAAGAGGTGTCAGGATTGAAACAGAATAGGAGTGTATTTGCTGAACAGTATGTTGAAGTCTGCAAAGCACTTTCAGGTCTTGGTATGAATGAGGAAACAAATTTTAAATTCTGTACATTTTATAACTGAATTTTTCAATTAATCTTTTCCCTGTAATTTTATTTCTATTGCAAAGCAATCTTTGTTTCCAATAGCTTTGAACAAAAGAAAGGGTCATAAAGTGCCTTATGTTGTGAAGTGTGTTTAAATTAGTGGGAAGTCTAGTTTTCTTTGAATGCTTTTGCATATTTTATTGTCTGTCTCAAATGGATCAGGTTCTTTTATCACGTAAGGTCATACCGTACCCTCAGTCTGTGTTTCTCTCATTAACATTTTTCTACTCAAAGACTGAGAGTAAAAATTCCCCTTACATGTTTTTATCATGCTTATTTAAGAATCACTTGTAGGGTTCATCAGTCCATTTTTGGAAGCTGAGAACTACAATGGGAGAATCAAACCATTCATCATTGTCCACTTAAACAACTAACCCATGTTGAATATGGATTTAATAGACATCAGTTCTTTATATAGCTGGCTTCTCTGTCTAACTTTATGAAGTCTCTTTGATTAGATATCTTTAAACAGGAATTCTAGCTTGTCAGAACAATATTCTAATTGAACACACACTACATAATGGAATGCATTATACTTCTCAGATCCCAGTCCACTGAATAGATTCTTGGTAGCAGCCATCCATCAGTGGTAATTTTCAGGTCCCTGCCCAAGTACAGACATGTACAGCTCTTTCCAAGTACAGTTTAAAAAAAAAATAACACAGAACCCATTAATACATTTACATATGAATATTCTATTTATCAAAATGCAAAGGATTAACATTATGCTTAACTGTCATGCTTACCAAATTAAACTGATATCCCAAGGGAGGTAGAAAGATATTTAGTGTGCACCTTGCATCCATCTAAATTTTCTTGTACAAATTCCGTAATTTCTGTTTTTCATTTGGGACGGGTCTGTTGTGGGTTAGACTTCAAGGCCTCTTAAAAGGCTGCCAACAGGCAATAGCAGAGTCATTTGCAAAGAAGAGTGGTTGTAAATCATGCTAGCTTTCCACTATCAGTTTATTCGGCATAGACTTAAAGTTCAATACTTAGTGTCATTATAATAATCAAAGTTGAGATGTATTTAAAGAATAACTAAAATATTTTCTGCACCTCTAATATGCCAGTTTGAATCTGCTGGACCATTTGCTGTCATCACACTGACAAGTTGAAGTAACAACCTGGCAATTCTTAACAATTTGTCTTAAGAGACAAGAATTCCAGTTTCCGGTGTTTTCTCCAAATCCCCTGTCCCATAAGAGTGGCCACATCTGATCAGACTAATGTTCTATCTAATCCACTTAGACAGTGGCCAGAACCAGATGCTGTAAGCAACCCCGTAGTGAAGTACAGAATAACTTTTGTATGGGGAAAGTCTTGTCCAAACCCCGTTAGTTAAAGGTTGGCAAGCATGAGCGTTAATATGGCTTTTAAAAAATGCTATGTAATGTAACTAAATGTATAGTTTATCCATGTATATAGCTAATCCTTTTTTGAATCCTACTAAGCCAGCGGCTTTGAAACTTTTTGAGCTAATCCCCCCCCAACTCCTTTGTGTTACAATTTTTGGTTGTGTCTCCCCTGACCCAAACAAAAAGAGGGGAGTTGGGGTGGATGTGGCACTCCCTTGTCGAGCCCTGCCATGTGGAGCTGAAGGCTGAGCTTCCTGGCATCATTGCTTGTCCCCCTGACCTCCTCCATGCCCCCCTAGGGGGAGCATGCCCCACAGTTTGAAAACCTCTGTGCTAAGCCCTTGGCTTCAGCCCTTGTGGTGATGAGTTTCACAGGCTAACTGTCATGGAGGAAAAGGGTTTTCCTTTTAATCCATCTTTAAATTACTGCCTTTCCATTTTTTAAATTACTGTTCTTTGTTGTGAGAGTGGATATGGGCTGACTTAGATGAACAGTTAGTGCATGGCAATCTGGGGTGTAAAGCTACAGCACATTTGTGTGCCATGTACTAACTGTTCATCTAGATGAGCCCTAAGTAAGAGGACCTGGTCTGCCTTCTCTATACAGTTCATTAGTTTGTATATCACTACCATATCTGCCTTGCTGTGTAGTCAGTCCTGAACAGCAGCTCCAGCTACTTTGGTCCAAAGAGGATATATGTTTTATTCAGCATGAACCAGATGGCTTGTATACAGGGAAAGAACAACAAGAAATATCTACTCTGACAGTCAGGCCAACATATGGGTTATATTGCGGCTGCTTTTCCCAGAACTTCCAACCGTTGAGTGACACATTCTCTGATATACTTATTATCTCTGAGCCGTCCACCTCCCATTAGTTCTGACAAACCTATTTTGATTGCATAAACCTCAGTGGAAAACATAGGAAAATCCTCTGAGTCCATCTTTCTCAGAGGGAGAGGTAATCTTGCTGGATCCGGTTTCTCTAATAGTAAAATGTATTAGAGGCATAGTACCAGCTAGCTCTTCAATTCTCCTTCCTCCACCAAACAGATTTGTTGTGGCTAATAACAATTACTTTGTAGGTCTATGGAAGGCTTCCACTCTCCCCTAACACCAAAGGTCAGGCCTTCTACCTCATTTTAGTCCTCTGATCACTTTCTGAAAATATTAACCTCAACCCCCTCGAAAACTATGAAGGGAGACTGTTAGCCAGACCCTTTCTCTTCCTACAGTCTTATTCCCTGTTGTCTGGTGTGCTGACAAGCCCCCTTCTCCTTCACTAACTCAGTTGATAACATGGATGCATAGTTCTCCCTGGCAAAGAAAAATCCCAGAGGAAGGGTTTGATGCTTCTTGACACTATCAGATAGTGCTTAATGACCTATCTTGTTCCCACCTGCTACTTAACTCTAGCCCATTGCTACTTTAGCCAGCTTCCCACCCCCCGGTTCCATGTCCTCTAATGACCCTTAAATTACTCTTCTTTCTTGCGATAGTTTCTGTGAAGAGGGTCAGACAATTGGCGAGCACCCCCGCAACAATTAGGTTGGTTCAAGAACTAAAATGGCCTCTTGCTTTCACTTGAATCAGAATATGAAATTACTTAGTTCTCCTTTCCCCTTCTAGTGACAAAGAATGTACCTAAAATTCTACCTGTAAAGGATAAAGAACTTTAGGTCTCCTGACCCATTGTTAATTCCGTGAAGGAGCCAAAGAGTATATAAATCAAACTTAAAATTAAAAGCTCTGTTCTGCTGAAGTGGTCAGGTGTCCTCTCAATGTACAAACTCTCCTCTTTCAAATTCTCATTAAAACCTTCTGTGCCAAAAGCTGCACAGAACGTGTGGGGTGGAAGGGTAGAGAGAACAGGGTCAGAATTAAGATAGTTCAGGTGATCTGTATGGTTGTGTTTTCTGACTTTCTCCAAGTGTCACAATAACTTTGAATATCAAGGTGTTATAAAATATGATTGGACTTTTTAATTAGTTTTTTTGGGCGTTCTTTCTTTTTAGAAAGAACTACGGAGTTCAAAAGTGTAGTTCAATCAGTTCTTAACTGTTCTATAGATATTTTCCACCATAACATCATCTTAACTCAGTTTTTTTTGTTTGCCTGAAAATGTCCTCTGCTTTATTAAAATGTTTATATTTAGGGAAGCTCATTTCAACAATTACTATAGATAGATGCTAAATTAAGCCCTTTGGGTTATGTTAGCTATTGTTATGTATAAAGTAATTTTGCTTCCTTTTAAAAAAAAGTAATGTTCAGAACATGTAGCACAATGGTTTGTCTGACACACGCAATTCAAATAGTATTTCACTATTAATCATTGCTCAGCCAGAACCATCTTCATTCATAAATGTCTTCTTTCATCTGGTAGATTAGTATTGTATGAGGCACAACATTCTAAGATTTCCTGAACTGCAGGAGTGTCTTATGTACTTATACCCTTTTATCAATGCTTTTTTTAAAAAAAAAATTCTTAAAAAAGATTGTGTGGATTATAATGTGAAAGCTAAAATCAAGATTACTGTTGCTTAGTTTTCTACCTGCCTCCTCCATCCAGATTAATGTAGTTTATTTTTTATAAACTTAGGGGCTCATCGCTGTAGTACCTGCATAACTCGCAACACCCTTCTGAAGCAAGGAAAAATCCCCATTTGGTAGGGAAAGTGAGGCAAGAGTATAAACCCCAGTTTAATAAAACATTTTTAAGCAAGTGCTTAAGTGAATCTCTGGTGGCTTAAGTACATGCTCAAAGTTAAGGATGTGCTTATGTGCTTCGCTGAATAGAGAGAGACTGCTGAATCAGGGCCTACGTCATTTGTTCCAGCTCATGAGGTGAGTCTGTGGTAGAGTCAAGAATACAATGTACTTTTCCTGATTCTTAGTGCTATGCCTTAATTTTCCATTATGCACAATCACAGGGCTGTATCTTAGCTGTGTGCTGTGACACTTTTGTATTTTTTATGCCTGATTTTGCAAGCAAGTAGATTTTAAGTGAGGTGAAACTTGGGGGGTACACAAGACAAATCAGACTCCCGAAAGGCATACAGTAGTCTAGAAAGGTTGAGAGCCAATGGCTTAGCATACGTTGTATAACCTCATCAGAATCAGACATATTTTGTTTTGCATACAGAGATGGATACAGTTAACAGTCTTGCACTACAAATCATCCCCTTTTAATCTATTTCATGATAATAGTGTGTGTCATGATGCTTTGCTTGTTTACTTAGGTGTTAATAGATTAAGTTTTTGCCTCCTATTGGTATATTTACTATTTCTTTCTGATCCCTGGAATTGATCCCATCTTCCACTGGAATTTTATCATCTCAATTAATATCTTATTTGATAAGGTTCATATATATTGAAACAACATCAAACTGTACATAGAATAGTGAGGAACAAAAAAGGTGACACACAATCCAAGGAGTCCTTTTTTATGTAGTCCTGGAGGTTCAGATATTTGAACAACTGTGGGTATGTGGGTATTCATACCTTGTTCCTGAAGGCAGGGTGATTTTTGCATGTCCTAAAACTTCCTATTTACCCACTCTCTTGGAATAGAGTCTGACAGGCAACTCAACTAGTGGTGGGCAAATAACTGACTTTTCAGTTCACTGGCAGTTCTGGGAGGAAAAGAGTTCGGTTTGGGTCGAGCCGAAAATTCTGAAGAAATTTGGCAAATCAAAAAAGTTGACAAAAGTGTTTTGTTCAATGCGAAACAAAATGTTTTGTTTAATTTCTGAGCATTTTTAAAATAAAAAGCAAAGGCAAGGAAAGTAGAGTCACAAAGTACCCAGAGCAGAAGGTAGCAGCTCCTTTATAACCTTAGCCCTGTGATTAGGAAATTCACCTGGGATGTGGGAGATCTGGGTTCAGTTCCTCCCGCTGCATGATACGGAGTAGGGATTTGAACTTGCATTTCCCCTATTGCAATAGAGCACTCTAACCTCTGGGCTAGGGGATGTTCTGGGATGGATCTCCATCTCTCCTGTTGAAGTGGTTCCACTTTGTATAAAATAACTTGAATAGTTATTGGGCCAGAGACATTGAGTGAAAATGACTTAATAGGTACCTCCGTCCTTTCCTCTGGCTGTTTTGTGAATGGTGCCTAAGTCCCAGTGCGAATCCAGCCTGGGAGGGGGAAAAAATTTTGGCTGAAATTATTCAGTGAATTTTAGTCAAATTCCCAAAAAGCTCTTGGTCTGCTAAAACTGCATTTTTTGACAAACTGTTTTCTGCAAATAATTTCACCCACCTCTGAACTCAAGCTTTCCCAATTATAAGTCTTTCTGGAGCAATATCACTTTTTGGCTATTGATAGTGCATTGTTAATCATTACTTTTATTCTTCAAACCTAAGTTGTGCATAGAATTTCTTTGGTTAGCATATCTGATAATGAGTTTCTGATCAAAGATAAGCAAATCTATATTTATATTAAAAAAAATTCACTATTGGTTTCTTTTTTTAATAATGCCAGAATGTCTGAATAAGAAAAAGTAGCCAAACAATCTCACGTTTTTTTACATGCTGTGTGTTGGGCTGTATTTCAGCATTTTCACTTTGACTTCCTTGACTAACTCGTAGGCCACTGGCTATTGGCCATATCTGCTCCATTCTTCTATTGAAATATTTCTTCCTAAATCCGCCTGTCATTTATATAGTTTATCTAAGGCATAGATCACCCGGGGGGGGGGGAGCAGTTTTGGTTTTTCCTCCTGACTTTTTGTAACAACTGCTATATCTTTATCACCCTCCAATTTAATCTCCTCGGGGAAAAATACAACTACATATCAGATTTTCAAACAAGAATACAATATGTATGGTAGGTTATTGTACACATGGGTTCAAGCATAAAAATGGCACTGAAAGCGTACAGGGCTCGTTATTTATCTCCTTATGTGTAAGCAATTCCCATTAGCCATGTCAGTGGGACTTGGGCATATAAGGGGAGAGACCCCCAAAGAATTTAACAGAAAGATGGAAGGACATTTTGTGTATTAGATCTAGTAATTTTACCTTAGAGTATACATTGAACCAAGATTTCCTCTCCTGACTTCCTTTATCAGTACCTTTGTATTAAATGAGGGTCTGTGGGAACAATTGTAGGGGCTGGAACTGGAAGCTAACATAAAGAATATTGGACATAAGTATTCCCATATTTAAAAGCGATTTATTTTACTATATGAATGTTTCAGTATTGACTATAACTGGTGGAGGAGTGTGTATGAAGAATGTTATTTAGCCATTATAATCCTAGACAATTTTAATATTCATGGCTTCCAGTGTTTAACTCATGGACTGATCATTAGCTCTTTTGGTTTTGAGCTAGGGGTGCTCCGTTCCTATCAGGACTAAAGACATGTTTTAATGGTCTCGCCTCAGAGGCCAATGGAAACTAGTTTAGTTTCCGATGATTGGGGAAGAATTCTATGCAGCCAACAGGCAATTATATCAGTGGTCTGGTATGTCATTGTCATAGTCTTTTTTTTTTTTTTTTTTTTTTTTTTTGTCCTCACCTGTTGATACAACAGTTCCTAAACACTGTTTTTCCCAGTATAACTCTTCCTAGTCACCATGGGTCATGGATGAACTATGACAAATAGCTCATCAGTGAGAGAACTCCTATATCAAGTCTGATTGCAACAAAGAGTTTGTAAAATCTACATGCAGGGTCTGTGAGGAAGTGAAGAAAATTTTGGCTTATTTAACTTCCATCCTAGAAGCTTCATAAGCTTCCATTTTGCAGAATTGCATCAGTCATGCACAAACTGGTTAACCCTGATTCTTCTTATAGTTTATTTGTAATGCATAGAGATCCCAATCAGATCCTCATTGTGCTTACAGATATATAACTATGAGTAGTCAAAGCACTTTTAATCAAACCTTTTTTTGATGAAAAATGCCTTTTTGATGTAAACAAAACCTTCCCATTAACATTTTTGTTTTGTTTGAAAGTTTTCATATTTTCAGTGAAAATTTTTTGAAACAAGTGAAACTAAATTTGTCAGTTTGTTTAAATGAAAAATTTCATTTGTGGTTTTTGGGTTTTTTTTTTTTTTAAATGTTTAGTTTCAAGCTAAAATTTTTGGTTGTTTTTTTCCTTCCCTCTCTCCCGTGTTTACGTTCCTTCCTTTTCTCAGGTTATAACCTCTTATTGAGATATTTTGATTGGTTAGAACTCTCAGTACTGCACTGGAAACAAGGGGGTGGAGAAGGAAACAAGGGAGATAAAGTGGTGGGGGAAAAAAGTGTGGGGGAGATTATTTTAGAGGGGGGAAGAAAGGAGGTGAGAAGCAAACTTAAAAACTTAAATTTTGTTTTTCAATTTATTCAGTTTTCAAAAAAACAAAAAAATTTGTCAATTGGAAACAAAATTTTTCAATTTTTTTCATTACAAAAATGAAAAAAATCATGTCATTTTGATTTTTTTGGTGAAAATTTTGTTTTTGAAAAATGTTGTGAAATAGTATATTGAAATACTGTTTTTTTTTTTTGTTTTTTTTTTTTTTTTTTAATTAGCTCTGCATACAACAATATGATGCCCCTGCTCCCAAGAGCTGGTAACGACACTGAATGTTTTTTTTTATGAGGAGTTCTCAAGTTTATCTGCAGATAAGATCAGTTGGGTTTAGGCCAAGATGTCTGCTTCCATAGTTGCAGTATCATCTATGGAGGAGGAGGAGAAAACCAGCTTTCTCTGCTTGAATTTCAGATGGTGTCACTCCCTGAGACATGAGGAGCTGGACTTGGTTAGAGCTATGGCCTCTGCATTAGAATGTGTTTTCTCTGGCTAGAGAAATCTAGCAGGAAGATGTTGAGGATGTTTTTAGAGTTGACTGTCCTTTCTTTGGAAGGCAAGTTGCTTGCTATAAGTGATTACTGGACCCCCACATAAGAAACCATATAGGAACTGACAAACTCTCCAGTTGTCACTGTCTAAAATTTCCCATATTTAGGAAAGATTATTGAAGAGGTTGTGGTGAGGTAGCTATAGTAATATCTGCATTCCTCAGATGGTTTCAGTCCTTCTCAGTTTGAGGTTTGGCCTTTTTATGTTAGGGGGATTGCACTAGTTAATAATCTCCTTCTGGCAATAGATGTCTGTTCTGATTCTTTTAGATCTGTCCTTTGATTCCGTTGACTGTGGGTGTTGTGGACCTGCCTATGGAGCCCTGCATGGATTGAAGATCAATTCTTTTTTCTTTTTATGAGGAGATGCTAGGGAAATTGCTATCTTTCCCCAAAGGCAGTTTGTAACATTTCCATTCTTTGGCTCCTTCTCTTCTGCATGAGGAGAAACAAGTGGAAGAGATGACAGAGATTATTTTTGTTCTTCAGTTGTGGGTGTGTGCCAGTTGTTCATTTTTGCTGGATCACAACTCGGGTGTCACATCTGTTGGATCTCTAGCTGTATCTGGATGGCCAGCTAACAGCCGTGGTCAAGATTTTTTTGGGGGGAGGGTTGTTTTTCCCTATCTGCACATGGGTAAGAGGATACAACCTTTTTATTAAAGTTGTGGGTTCCCTACAGTTATCTATATGTCATTTCCTTGAGAGTGGATTGCTTTAATGTGGTCTACATAGGGCTATATCTATTCTGAACATTCAGCCTGTGCACAATACAGTTCCTAATGTTGCTTCACACCACTAACACAGTATATGTGCACTCAGATCAGCACTGCCTTCTGATTGCTTGCCTTGGCTTCCAAAGCACTCACAGGAGCAACACGTAAATCCATTTAAATATCTGGGCCTCAGATACTATGGTGATGGCCATACAAGTATCTAAATAGGTGCTTTGCAACTTCATTTAGAAGCTTTAGTTTTGACCTATAAGGCCATAGGGTATTTTGGTCCTGGCTAACACCACCTTTCTCCTTGTGTGATACAAAGCTGTCTGATATTGGCGGAGGTCATTGAGCTAATTGCTGCCTGGTTTAAATGGGAGAGGGCTGGTGGTGGGGCATTTTTAGTGGTAGGACCTTTATTCTGGGACTTGCTTCCCTTTGCTGTGACAGCTCCCACGTCTGTATTACATTAGGATAAGTTGCAATGCCTGTCTATTTTCCCAGGTTTTACAGAAGGGTATATTAGAGTTTAGCGAGTGACTATTGAGAGTCCTGATCCTTCAGTTAAGAAGGTACAACCTCTTTCTTACATCAGTGTATTTGATAAGATCTGTAATTGTTCTGACTGTCCTCTATCTCATCTTTCTATCTAATTAGTCTAAGATATTTCTAGGGTATCCATTGCAATAGTATCCTAGTATCTGGCTGTCTAACCATATGGTTAAGGGGCAAAGGTTTTATTACTCTAAATTAGCTGGAGTCAAATCAAGGCCACCCCTTCTGCCAGAGCAGAATGGGCAGCTTAGCGGAGCCCACGTTTTATTCCCCACTCCTCAAAAACTCACCTAATTCATACTGTACAAATCATCCAGAGCCACAAAGGAGTGTGCCATGGCAGGATGTAGATTTAGGGGAATGGTCTATATGTTCAGTGGTCTACCTATGGCATTTTGGAGGCAAAAGCAAAGAGGGCTGAATTTGGCCCCTTAAAGTGTGTTTCCATCTTCCTACCTTCTTCCCAGCAGTTGCTGGGTAGGGCTGTATTCATAAGAAGCAGTGTAGTCTAATTGCTAAAGCACTGGCATCATAGTCAGAGACTTGGGTTCTAAGCCTAGTTCCTGACACTGACTTGCTTTGACTTCAAACATTTCACATAACCTTTCTATAGCTCTTTCTCCATGTGTAAAATGAGGATAATATGCCTCGCTGGGGTAACATGAGGCTTAGTTACTTAATGTTTGTGAAACAGTTTGAGGAAAAAATGCTATCTAAGTATTTTTGTTGTTCATTACACTATGCATTAGCTGGACAGTATGAAACACCTTGGGTGAAATTCTGGCCCCATGGAGGTGAATGACAAAATTCCTATTGGCTTTCATGGGATGAGGATTTCTCTCCACATGCTCGTTACCAGCCTGGTGTTTGCCAATCCAGCGAAGTGGTGTAATCTTCTCTTACTCTTTTACTAGATCATGCTGTGACATTACGCCCCATAGTCTTCCTAGAAATATTGTTATGATATGAATATGGGATAATTAAGATGTTTGATGCAAGATGGGTCATGTGAGGTATCATTTGAAAGGTTATGATTTACTGAATGTAATTAATTATCCAGTTTGTATGGATGTACCACTCCTGTATCTGAAGTTAGGAATATTGACTGTGTAACAATTACAACTGTGTGTACACTTGGGGAATGCCCGCCAGACAGTATGCAATCAGCCTGGAAGGGCCATTAGGAAGGACAATAGGACTTTGAAGATACTAATATCTCTCCTTCCTGAGAAGTTTCCTGGGATGCTGCTTTGACACTGCAGGGTCATGTGATAATGTTACCTGGTACAGGATACCATCTTGAAATGCTGATACTTTTCCACGGGAAGGGTGTCAAAACTGGGAAACAAAGGATTCCCACCATCTGCAAATCCTATTTAAGGCTGGGGAGTGAGTTAATCTGGGCTCTTCTCCACTGCCTTCCTGCCCAAGAAGAAGACTGCTGAAAACATCTGAAGAAACAAAGGAACTAAGCTTGGGGAAGGGGGCGGCAGGGGCTGAGACTGAGCCTAGGTGAGAAAGGTCAGCCTGTAAAAGGAATCCGTGGAGATTTATGCTGCAAGCAGTGCAGTTTACCTTCAAGAAACTCTGCAACCTGCTTGAAACAATATTTAGGGTGAGAAATTATTTGTAGCCAGTAAAAAAAAAAAAAAAAAATTACCTTTTGTAGTTAATAAATTCTAAAACAGTTTGTGCAATTAATAATGGGGGATGGCAGGGGTGAGAAGTTGTGCATATCTTCCTCCACATTGAGGGAAGGAGTGAATTTCATGAGCTTACGCCAGGGGTTCTCAAACTGGGGGTCGGGATGTTATTACATGGGGGGGGTCGCGAGCTGTCAGCCTCCACCCCAAACCCCACTTTGCCTCCAACATTTATAATGGTGTTAAATATGTAAAGAAGTGTTTTAATTTAAAAGAGTGGGGGTCTCACACAGAGGCTTGCTATGTGAAAGGGGTCACCAGTACAATAGTTTGAGAACCACTGGCTTACGCTGTATAGCTCTCTTTATAGCAAAGACAATATAATTTTGTATTTACACTCCAGAGGGTATGTGCACCAGAGTTCTGGACAATTCCCTCAGCTGAATCTTCCCACACGGAGCTGATTGCAGACTGTGTGATTCTGCCACTGGGTGTGTCCCTACCTGTGTGTGCGCGGGCGCGGGCGCAGCAGGACAGAGAGGGGGAGCCCAGGCTGATTGAACAGGTGGGTTCAGTGGGACCCTGGAAAGGGGGGTCCAACTCATCACACGTGTTTTTGGAAGGTATTTCAAAAATCAGTTAGACATGTATATTAAATTTCAGTATCAGACAACCTAATCTTTGCACCTGATTCAAAGCTCATTGAAGTCAATGGAAAGATTCTCACTGAGTTAAATAGACTTTTGATTAGGCAATTAACCATGTGTTGATTGGTACCTACAATGCTGTGTTAGGGAGTCACAAAGGGTTGTTCCATCATATGTGAAATCTGAATGTTTCCAAATGGAAAAAAGAGTGCTCTCTAACAGCATTCCAAAAATCTTTGAGTACATCCATACAAAAGGATGATGCTTTCATACTTTTAAATAGCATACCACATGCATCTTAAATTCATTTTTTTCTCCTCTTGAGTGGTATATATATTTGTTTCTATTATCTGTTCTCTACCCTTCTGTGAGAGAGCATGAAGCAAATATGTGAATTCCATTATACTGTTAAAATAACTAAGTTTAAAAAAAGTAGGTCATTGACCATTTGTCTCCTTAATACTAGAAAAGAATCATGCTTTCTCTATCTTATAATTTTTTACACTCTTCATTTGGGGGCCAGGTTGTGATGCTCTTACTCACTTTTCTCCACAAGAAGTACCCCTCACTTTAAAGCGGTGTCTAAGGTGCTGTTCGTCACATGTACAGGTATAACAATCTGGCCCTTGGTAGTCTTTTTAGTTATCTAATACTTGATGTTTCATACCCTGCATACAACCATTTCTTCCTCCCTTTGCTTATGTTGGCCTTGTGTTGTTACACCTAGTTTAAGTGTTACTGTTCACAGAACTCTTCAGCATACATGAACTGATCTCTCAAAGTCACATGGGACAGAAGCACATGCAGCAGCAAATATCACAATCTGTCCCTGCCCTGGGCCCCCTCCTAAGGCTTCGGCTTTAGCAGCCAGTGCGAATCAGCTTGAATGTTAGCCTCATTTAGAATTTAGCCTCTTTCAGTGGACGAACACATCTACAGCCATCCATCAATTTGCCAGGAAGTGATCTCATCACTCATCAACTTCAGCTTACTATCATTATCCATATTAGTAATTTGTGACTGGAGACTGTTCAGTTATAAGGATCTCAGGATTTTAAAAATAATTGTAATTCCGGGAACTGAATGAACTATAAATAGATTATCATGTTTTATAATCCAAAAGAACAGGATCAGTGAGGTAAATGGAGTGGCCTTGTCAGGGGTGACTTGTTTTTCTTTTTCTTTTTCTTTTTAAAGGAACAGGCAGGCAAATGGAAAAGGGGTTGATTGGATTTTGTGTCTATCCTGTAATTTGGGGCTCTGGTACAAAGAAAAACTATACAATCTATTCAAATGGGGAGAAAGTATTTATAGTGGCAATTAAATGCATTTCACAGTAGGAACACGGTCTCTGCAGCAGTTAGCATATCCTACTCTATGGTATTTTCACTAAGAAATTACACATCCTGACCTTTCCCTTTCTCCTCTCTGTAGATCATCAATTCAGTGGTACTGCTGATCCTGCTGAGTGCCCTGACTGATCCTGACCAGTACCACTTACCAAGTGCTGAAATAGGGGGCGAATTTGAATTTATGGATGATGCCAGTAAGTATATAGCATTTAATTATCAGTATTTCATTTCTGTTTCTGAAGCACTAGTATTTTTTAGGCAGTCTGGTAATGGTTATGTCTCCTAAATATTGCTTCACTACAGTATCCTAGCAGTTTGGCTTTTATTGCAAAAGGCATATCTATGGCACAAAACCACCACCACACTGAAACTAACTGTTTATATTTTTAATAGTCTCATCCAATTGCCTGTTAACTGATGGGCACAGAGACCAACTACCTCTTCACATCTAGCAGAGATCCCTCCAGAATAGTGGTGTGGCTTATTGGCAGGGCGTGTGGAAAAGCCTGCACTACCATTGGCTGTGGTGTAGCTGCTCTGAGGTGAACAGAGAGAGGAATAGAGTCAATAGAGCTGCAAATCAGCATGTTCATTAGCACAAAAAAAAGAGTAAATAAATAAGGATATGAATAGTATTGGTTCTGAAATTATTATATTTATAATACATTTGCGTGGAGCTACAGAAGCAGGAGTCCTTTTCTTTTCTCAGAAACTTTTAGTATCTCTCTCATGGCTAATAAATGGCACAAAATTCATTGATTAGTGATAACTTAGAGCTTTCTTTCTCCCACTAAAGGTTATGGCAAAACTTCCATTGAATTCAGGATCCTGTAGGGACTGGGGTATGGGTGGTCATATCTAATGGTTAGAATCAGAAGCCTGGGATCACATTCAGGATCAGGTGCCACATCAAAGATTAGAGCCGGAGGCAGGAACAGGTACCTGGAGCCAGGCAGGAAAGCCGAACAGACAGGGGTCTGGGATAAGGAGGACAGGAACCAGGAACAGACTGGGAGGCAGGAAGCCAGGGCTCTGGAGTCAGGAAAGGTCCATAGTAGCAGCCAGCCAAGAAATCCTCTAGTTGTTCAGAGAACTTCCTGTGACTCTTTCTGGTTTAAGTACAGCTTCTCAGCAAAGTGGTGGGGCTGGACATCTCCCCAAATGAGGAGCTTTGTGGATGGGGGCCATGTGCAAGCTAGAGCTTTGCTGGCCCCCTTCAGCCATTCATGTGAGCTGCTGAGTGGTGGCCATGGTCTGAGCACTGCCTGGGGAACTGTGAGCCTGGGTTTGAGGTCCATGGTCCCTCACATTAGCTCCTCCTCAGGGAAGTAGTGGGCTAGGTTTTTCAGGGTGGCTTTCATGGAAGGCATTTACCAGGTCAGCAACATGGACATTCTCTGCCAGTTCCCAGGAGCATTCTTAAGGACTGTAGCCTTCCCACTTCACAAGATACCAGAGTCTATCCCATCTGATTCTGGCATCAAGGATTTCATGGACAATATACTCATCATGGTCTTGAACATGTAACAGTAGGGTGGTGGTGGGTGGGAGCGGTGAGGGAATGGGTCCTGAATGCAGGACTTCAGGAGTGATATATCAATACCTGGGTGTATGCAGAGAGAACGGGGTGAATAGAATTCAAAAGTGATTGGGCTAATTTGCCAGCAAACTCAGTAGGAGCCAAGGAACTGATAGTCCAATTCATAGATGGCCTCTTCACATGTAGATTTTTTGTTGAGAGCCATACCTTCCGGCCTAGTGAAAGGGCAGGCCCCTCCTGTTGTCGATGGTCTACGTATGGTTTGTAGCTCTTTTTGGCATCCTCCAAGTAAACTTTCAGGTAGTATTGGGTTCGATGCATCTGTTTATATCTAGTCCAGGGCTGGTGGTTGTGGGAAGTGGTTGGTAGCTCCAGGGAAAACCAAGGTGGAACCCATAGTTCAAGAGAAAAGGGCTTTGCCCTGTAGATGCATGTTATGAGTTATTGTATGCAAACTCTGCCTGATACAGAAGCAAGAATCGATCGTAGTGGTGGAAGTTTATGGAGCATCGAAGATAGCACTACAGGATCATCTTGGTTCTCTCCTCTTGACAGTTTGTCTGAGGGCGATAGGTGGAGGAGAGGCAGAAGCAGATGCCAAACATCCGGAAAGCTTCTTTCCGAAAGCAGGAAATAAATTGTGCACCGCAGTCAGAAACTATTTACTCTGAAGGCCATAGTGGTGGACAACTTCGTTCACCCAGTGCCAGGGAATTTCTTGAGATGAGGGTAGTTGTGAACTTGGACAACTGGACTTGGGTAGTTCTTCTACAAAATCTAAGGTGATGACTCTCCAAGGGCCCGATGGAGTCTAAAGGGAATGCAGGAGTCCAAGGGATTTATTGCGCGACTCCTTGGAGCAGGCACATGCTTTGCAAGAGGCCATGTAGGCCTGAACTGTAGCCTGCACATGAGGCCACCAGAAGAGACAAGTACTGAGTTTTAAAGGAGCCAAAATGTTCTGCCACGGGGGAAGGGGGAGAGGTCATGACATACTTGTAGGGCTGTAGTTCTTGGAAGCCCGGGGAGGAACATACGCCTTTTATGAAAGTTACCCTATCTTGGACATTGGGGTTCCCTACTTATGGCTTCCTGTTTGACTACAGGGATCTTGTGTTCTGAGGCTGATTATATAATGAACAGAACTTGACAGGGAGCCATACTCAGAAAGTTATGAGGCTTGAGGATACAAACGTCTTTAGTCCTTAGGTTTAGAGTCCTTTAGGCCAATGTAATATTCACCCTTCCTGGACAAAGCATTAGCTTTGCTATTTTTGGTTCCTGGATGACAGGCGATTGCGAAACCAAAGAGCAAAAAGAGTAAGGCCCATTGAAGTTGTTGCTGGTTAAGGGCCTTGGCCTTACACAGATATTCAAGGTTCTTATCGGTGTATACCTGGACAGGATACTGGGACCCTTCTAGACAGTGGCAACAAGGTGGTCTTAATTTGTTCTTCAGGTGTGTTTTTCCTGGAAGAGAAGGCACACAAGTGTAGCAGTTGTTGAGCACCATGCTTTGGGGATAGCACTCTGATTGCCCAGCTGGAAGTCTCCACTTCAGTGATAAAGATGTGTGAGGTGTTGGGGTGGACCAATATGGGAATGGTGGAAAATGTTAGTTTTAATTGCTTGAAGGCCTGATATACCTAGGGAGAGCAGAGGAACTTGGTGGTTTTGTGGCGCATGGCAGCAAAAGGGGCAGTCTGAGAACTTGGGGATGAACTCCGAGAACTTGGGGATGAACCACCGATAGAAGTTTGCGAACCTCAGAAGACTTAGTTTGCAAACGTTCCACGACGCTATCTACTCAAGGACTGCCTTTACCTTGCACAGGTCCATTTCGATACTGGTAGAATTCTTAGGGTTCATCCTATGGAGAACTGATCAAAGGCACATTTTTCTAGCTTAGCATAGAGGCCTTGTTGGCATAGCTGCTTCAGGATGGAACGGATGTGCATGTTTCGTTCGGCACAGTCTGAATAAGTAAATCATCCAGTTATGCTAGCATGTATTGGTCCAGAATGTCCTAGAATACCTCATTAGTTGCTGGAATGTTGTGGGTACATTCATCAAACCAAATGGCATCATGAAAGATTTGAAGTGACCGTAATATGTTTGAAAGGCTGTCTTCCATTTGTCTCCAGCTCCAACATGTACTAAGTTGTATATCCTCTGGAGGTCTAGTTTTGTGGATACTTAGATGGTGCTCATGTGGTCCATTGGCTCAGAGATTAGTGATAATGGGTCTCTGTTTTTGTTAGTGCCCTGATGTAGGGTCCTATAGTCTACATGTAGTCAGAGGCTTCCATCCTTTTATAACAAGGAAGACTGACGCCTCCACAGGCAAAGGGAATTTATGAATAAAGTCCTGGGCAAGGTTCTCCAGAAAGTAGGTGCACAGCTTGGCTGGTTTGGGCTCTGACATGGCATATATCCACTCAAATGGAGTGTTGACCCCTGGTTATAGCTTGATTGGCAATCATAGCCCCTGTGCAGGGGCAAGGTGTTTGTGTTCTTTTTTTTGAAGACGTTCGTAGTCACTGTATTTGGATGGAAGTCAAGGACTGGAATTAGCCAGCAGCTCTGCTGGGCCAGCTACCCCGTGTGACCCTTGGACAAGCAGTGCTGGGGGCAGAATTCTGAGAGAAATTCAATTTTTAGTTTGATAAGGGGGTTGTGGCGGGACAACCACAGGATACCCAGGATCAGAGGGAAGTGCAGGGAATGGCTGGCACTGAACTGTAGGGTCATTTCATGCCCTTGGATAGTAACTTTGAGAGGAACAGTTTCTGTGGCCACTGGTGTGGAGGATAAAAGCGGCTCATCAATAGTCTGTACCAGGTCTGGAATGGCCTTGGGCCACAGGAATCTGTAGTGCCCAGGCTGCTTCTGCATTGTTAAAGTTGTTTGCTGCATGAGAGTCGGTAAAGGTCTGCTGCAGAGGGGATGGTTGGAGAGGCTCCAGGATTCATAACTTGACTGGTACTTGCAGGTGCAGTGCCAGTCGACGGGAGCCAGTGTGTGCTTCCATGGGGACCTCAGTTTGGGTTTCAGGGGGATACTCTGTCAGGATGCCCAGGCTAGCCCCCTTAACCAGCCCTGGACTGTTTCCTGGGTTCCTTGTGGGGCAACTGGAGATAGCGTGGCCCAGCTCCCCGTAGTAGTAACACATATTAAGGCTTTGCCAGCATGCGCTCTCTCCAGGGGCGAAATGCTGGTGGGTCAGGTCTGTCTGCAACTGGTGAAGCAGTTGACACCCCTCTCATTTCTTTCTGTCGTTCATGTAGGCGATTGTCAATATGGATAACAAGATATGTGAAGATGTCCAGACCTGCTAGGGTCTCAAGTTCATTAACCTTGTCCTGCAAGCTCCATTGAAACTGACATAACTGGGCCCCATCATTCCATTCCATATCCAATCCAAGCTGCTGGAAGTGAGCTATGTAGAAGGTTTCTGTGCCCTACCCCTGTCGAGTTTCAGTGGGGGGGGGGCATGGTTGGGGTCGCTGAAGACTGTGGATATTGCCCCTAGAAGGCATGGCATCCTAGTTAGATAGAACTGGACTGTTGGCCTCCAACAGGAGAGAGGCCCAGTTCAACACCTCCCCTTCAGCAGGCTGACTACCAAGCTTAACTTGGTATGGCCAGGAGCATACATTTGTGGTTGAAGCAAAAACAAGAGCCGGCGCGGTTTCATGAAGCCTCTAAATTTGGAGTGGTTCCCATCAGAACACTTTGGCAGATGGATATCGGGTCCCAGCTTGGGTGAAAGCACAGCCAGACAGGCTCACAGCGTTTTCCATGTGACGTTGATGGTCTTGCTCCCACAACGCCTGATCCTCAGTGGCCAGCTGCGTGTTCTGCACCTGCAGTGCTCAGTTATCTACCTGCACATGCAGGGTATGGCAAATACCACTGGGTCCAACCTCTGGTGGGCTGACTTAGAAGTTGGTATGAGCAAGCTGTAGGGACTGGGTGTGGGTGGTCATGCCTAATGGCTAGAGTCCAGCACCTGGGACCAGAGCTGGGGTCAGAGTCAGGTGCCAAGCCAAAGATCAGAGCTGGAGACAGAGTTAGATGCCAAGCCAGGGATTGGGGAAGGGCACAGAAACAGGGACCTGGAGCATGGCAGGAACCAGGAATACAGAGGTCTGGGATAAGGAGGACAGGAACCAGGCACAGGCAGAAAAGACTCAGAGTATGGCAAGTACGCAGGGTCTGTAGTAGCAACCAGCCAAGGATTCCTCTAGTTTCTCAGACAACTTCCTGTGATGCTTTCTGGTTTAAGTAGAGCTTCCCAGCTAATCAGTGGGACTGGACATTTCATTCTATCAGGAACTTTATGGGTGGGGCCCTTTGCGTGCTAGAGCATTGGTCTGAGTACTGCTGGGCTACCCACAGGCCCAGGTTTGAGGCCCATGATCCCTCACAGTTCCAGATCCATTTTTTACCAAAACCTTCTATCCTCTTATGGGATGTAACAGGGCTCACTCACCTCTTGCGAGCATCCCCTTGGCCAAGTGCATATACCTGCGCACACCCCCCCCCGTGGTGTATCTTCAGTGACTCAGCCCTCCAGCTGAGTCTCGCGCTGTGTGATGAAAGCAAAACCGCATCCAGGGTACAAGTTCAACAAGGGTGTCTCTCAGTGCCCTCTGTAACATCTCCCACAAGTTCTCCCTGCTCCAGGATAGAGCAGTGCCCCTTGGCTCCCTCCCTGGTGACGGTCTTCGTCCTCTTGGGGCCTTTCTGGCTGCAGCTCTCCAGTTGGGCCGCTGTAGTTCAGTTCTTCCTCTAGGGTGCCTCAATGTCCAGGCCCCTTCCCCCAGTGGCTAAAGGAGATTGGGGGGAATCTGGGACCTCCCATTACTCTGGATCCCGGCCCAGGGACCCTGTAGATAGCAACCGCCCACTGTGTCCCTTTATCTAAGTTGCACTGCTGCTCTAATTCCCTGGGCCTCTTCCCTGTGGTACTGTGCCATCTTCACCTTTACCTCAGGGCCTTGTCCTGATCGAGTCCCCGCAACCAGCTCAGAGATCCTTCTTGCTCTCCCTGGTTTCTGGCAGCAGTACCTCGTTGGAGGTCCTGCAGCTCCCTCAGCCAGCTACGCACCATCCATGATCCTCCAGCTCTAGCAAGGAACTGGAACTTACTCTGGCCCTGTAGTTCTTTTTATACTGACCTTCTGGGCCCTGGTTGGCTGTGTCCCACACAGCTACTCTAAGCAGCTTAGAGGACCCTCTCCACTGCCCTTTTCTGGGGTGGGGTGTGGCAGGGCCACCAGGCCTCTAGCAGGGGGCCTCAGGGGATCTGATATACCCTGGCACATGGGGGAAAATACTTTTTCCCCTCCATTACTATTTGTGAGTTTTTAAAAATTACTTTTTAAATAGTTGATAGGAAATCTTAAATGATGATTTTAAAACTAAGATCTATGTATCCATATTTCTGTAGCTACTTTCCTGCTGATTTATAAAACAATATTCTGGATCTAAGTGATTGACTATTACAATAAACACTTTACTGGAATGTGGAGGAAGCTGTTTTCATACATTAAGCAGATGAGACAATGTGTATATATTGTAACACAAGTGCTTATAGTAAAAGACCTAGGCCCTTGCATTGCATTGCTCTGGTTGAATTCCACAGGAATTTTCCCATTGACTTCAGTGTCTCTGAATGTGAAAAAGAGAGAGCTTGCATCAGAGCCTCTATTGTTTCACTTCAAATGACATATCAAAATGTTTATTTTCACACATTCTTTAAGATTCATATGCCAAAAAGTTAAATATATGGGACTTATTACTTTTTAATGTGTTTTGATTGGAAAAAATCTTATCTATCAATCTTTTTATATGATTGAGTGTAAGATAGTAAGGGCTATAACAGATTCAAATGAAACCTAGCTGAAATTACAGGTTTCAGAGTAGCAGCCGTGTTAGTCTGTATTCGCAAAAAGAAAAGGAGTACTTGTGGCACCTTAGAGACTAACAAATTTATTAGAGCATAAGCTTTCGTGAGCTACAGCTCACTTCATCGGATGCATTTGGTGGAAAAAACAGAGGAGAGATTTATATACACACACACAGAGAACATGAAACAATGGGTTTATCATACACACTGTAAGGAGAGTGATCACTTAAGATAAGCCATCACCAACAGCAGGGGGGGGGAAAAGGAGGAAAACCTTTCATGGTGACAAGCAGGTAGGCTAATTCCAGCAGTTAACAAGAATATCAGAGGAACAGTGGGGGGTGGGGTGGGAGGGAGAAATACCATGGGGAAATAGTTTTACTTTGTGTAATGACTCATCCATTCCCAGTCTCTATTCAAGCCTAAGTTAATTGTATCCAGTTTGCAAATTAATTCCAATTCAGCAGTCTCTCGTTGGAGTCTGTTTTTGAAGCTTTTTTGTTGAAGGATAGCCACTCTTAGGTCTGTGATCGAGTGACCAGAGAGATTGAAGTGTTCTCCAACTGGTTTTTGAATGTTATAATTCTTGACGTCTGATTTGTGTCCATTCATTCTTTTACGTAGAGACTGTCCAGTTTGGCCAATGTACATGGCAGAGGGGCATTGCTGGCACATGATGGCATATATCACATTGGTAGATGCGCAGGTGAATGAGCCTCTGATTGTGTGGCTGATGTGATTAGGCCCTATGATGGTATCCCCTGAATAGATATGTGGACAGAGTTGGCAACGGGCTTTGTTGCAAGGATAGGTTCCTGGGTTAGTGGTTCTGTTGTGCGGTGTGTGGTTGCTGGTGGGTATTTGCTTCAGATTGGGGGGCTGTCTGTAAGCAAGGACTGGTCTGTCTCCCAAGATCTGAGAGAGCGATGGCTCGTCCTTCAGGATAGGTTGTAGATCCTTGATGATGCGTTGGAGGGGTTTTAGTTGGGGGCTGAAGGTGATGGCTAGTGGCGTTCTGTTGTTTTCTTTGTTGGGCCTGTCCTGTAGTAGGTGACTTCTGGGTACTCTTCTGGCTCTGTCAATCTGTTTCTTCACTTCAGCAGGTGGGTATTGTAGTTGTAGGAATGCATGATAGAGATCTTGTAGGTGTTTGTCTCTGTCTGAGGGGTTGGAGCAAATGCGGTTATATCGTAGCGCTTGGCTGTAGACAATGGATCGAGTGGTATGATCTGGATGAAAGCTATCTCGGGGCCTCTCCTTTTGCCCCTCCACCCCCACGAACATGATACAGTTCTGTGGTGACCTAGAATCCTATTTTCGACGTCTCAGACTCAAGGAATATTTCCAACACACCTCTGACCAACATATTAACCCACAGAGACCTTCCTGCCAACACTACAAAAAGAAGGATTCTGGGTGGACTCCTCCTGAAAGTCGAAACAGCAGCCTGGATTTCTACATAGACTGCTTCCGCCGACGTGCACGAGCTGAAATTGTGGAAAAGCAGCATCGCTTACCCCATAACCTCAGCCATGCAGAACACAGTGCCATCCACAGCCTCAGAAACAACTCTGACATCATAATCAAAAAGGCTGACAAAGGAGGTGCTGTCGTCATCATGAATAGGTCGGAGTATGAACAAGAGGCTACTAGGCAGCTCTCCAACACCACTTTCTACAAGCCATTACCCTCTGATCCCACTGAGAGTTACCAAAAGAAACTCCGTGAAAAAGCACAAGAACAAATCCGCACAGACACACCCCTGGAGCCCCGACCTGGGGTATTCTATCTGCTACCCAAGATCCATAAACCTGGAAATCCTGGACGCCCCATCATCTCAGGCATTGGCACCCTGACAGCAGGATTGTCTGGCTATGTAGACTCCCTCCTCAGGCCCTTCATTACCAGCACTCCCAGCTATCTTCGAGACACCACCGATTTCCTGAGGAAACTACAGTCCATTGGTGATCTTCCTAAAAACACCATCCTAGCCACTATGGATGTAGAAGCCCTCTACACCAACATTCCACACAAAGATGGACTACAAGCCGTCAGGAACAGTATCCCCGATACTGTCACGGCTAACCTGGTGGCAGAACTTTGTGACTTTGTCCTGACCCATAACTATTTCACATTTGGTGACAATGTATACCTTCAAATCAGCTGGCACTGCGATGGGTACCCGCATGGCCCCACAGTATGCCAACATTTTTATGGCTGACTTAGAACAACGCTTCCTCAGCTCTCGTCCCCTAATGCCCCTACTCTACTTGCGCTACATTGATGACATCTTCATCATCTGGACCCATGGAAAAGAAGCTCTTGAGGAATTCCACCATGATTTCAACAATTTCCATCCCACCATCAACCTCAGCCTGGACCAGTCCACACAAGAGATCCACTTCCTGGACACTACGGTGCTAATAAGCGATGGTCACATAAACACCACCCTATATCGGAAACCTACTGACCGCTATTCCTACCTACATGCCTCTAGCTTTCATCCAGATCATACCACTCGATCCATTGTCTACAGCCAAGCGCTACGATATAACCGCATTTGCTCCAACCCCTCAGACAGAGACAAACACCTACAAGATCTCTATCATGCATTCCTACAACTACAATACCCACCTGCTGAAGTGAAGAAACAGATTGACAGAGCCAGAAGAGTACCCAGAAGTCACCTACTACAGGACAGGCCCAACAAAGAAAACAACAGAACGCCACTAGCCATCACCTTCAGCCCCCAACTAAAACCTCTCCAACGCATCATCAAGGATCTACAACCTATCCTGAAAGACGAGCCATCGCTCTCTCAGATCTTGGGAGACAGACCAGTCCTTGCTTACAGACAGCCCCCCAATCTGAAGCAAATACTCACCAGCAACCACACACCACACAACAGAACCACTAACCCAGGAACCTATCCTTGCAACAAAGCCCGTTGCCAACTCTGTCCACATATCTATTCAGGGGATACCATCATAGGGCCTAATCACATCAGCCACACTATCAGAGGCTCGTTCACCTGCGCATCTACCAATGTGATATATGCCATCATGTGCCAGCAATGCCCCTCTGCCATGTACATTGGCCAAACTGGACAGTCTCTACGTAAAAGAATGAATGGACACAAATCAGACGTCAAGAATTATAACATTCAAAAACCAGTTGGAGAACACTTCAATCTCTCTGGTCACTCGATCACAGACCTAAGAGTGGCTATCCTTCAACAAAAAAGCTTCAAAAACAGACTCCAATGAGAGACTGCTGAATTGGAATTAATTTGCAAACTGGATACAATTAACTTAGGCTTGAATAGAGACTGGGAATGGATGAGTCATTACACAAAGTAAAACTATTTCCCCATGGTATTTCTCCCTCCCACCCCACCCCACCCCCCACTGTTCCTCTGATATTCTTGTTAACTGCTGGAATTAGCCTACCTGCTTGTCACCATGAAAGGTTTTCCTCCTTTTCCCCCCCCTGCTGCTGGTGATGGCTTATCTTAAGTGATCACTCTCCTTACAGTGTGTATGATAAACCCATTGTTTCATGTTCTCTGTGTGTGTGTATATAAATCTCTCCTCTGTTTTTTCCACCAAATGCATCCGATGAAGTGAGCTGTAGCTCACGAAAGCTTATGCTCTAATAAATTTGTTAGTCTCTAAGGTGCCACAAGTACTCCTTTTCTTCTAGCTGAAATTGACATACTAAAACTGACTGTCCTGTCCCAATTCTTAGAGATTAGCCTTGCAATGTTTGCTATCAGTGTGGGTTTTATATAGCTGACATTAGAGGTCTGCCAGTGCTGGAGGCTTTAAAATAGTAATTCTGTTTTGTAATACTGTAGCTGTCAGACCAAGTACATTTGGGATTTCTGTCTTGATTTGAAAATCCTGTTTTCTTTGTGGCCTTCAGAGATGAAGTCTAAAAGAGTAAAGGATGGCTTGTAAGCTGAGTAACCTCACATCCATTTGAGAATAACTGAACGTGAAATGCTTCCTAATTAAGAATGGACCTTGAGAATTCTCTTTTTCATTCTGATCATTTGCTTGCTTGGTTTTCATGCTTTATGAAGTACAGGCGGCTAATCTAATTAATTTGCTCTTCAAATTACTTTCAATCTCTGTTCAGAGAGAGGGTTTTTTAAATTTGACTAGGATTGTTTAAACATTGGCATTTTCTGTTTGAGATAAAGTACGCAAGCGAATGTTCACATTAATATTCTCATCACACCTTGCCCTTTTTTTACTGGTCTTGTTCAAAAGAAACGTTTTATATATTTTTTGCATGTTTCATATGAAAAACATGCACAATACATAATATGTTTGAAAACTACAAAATTCATCAATTGTCATGTTTTTTAGGGCCTTATGTTCTGTTGTGTTTCAACCAACCTGTTTTTTGAGTAAA
This sequence comes from Dermochelys coriacea, assembly GCF_009764565.3. Lineage (NCBI taxonomy): Eukaryota > Metazoa > Chordata > Testudines > Dermochelyidae > Dermochelys > Dermochelys coriacea. The sequence continues at coordinate 41,866,791 of NC_050069.1, read as the reverse complement.
ATTTTGCATTCCAAAATCATGTCTACTTGGGTGGGGTGTTTTTTTTGTTTGTTCTTTTTTTGCTGGCAGTGAATTCTATATAGAAGTATAATAGACATCTAATTATTAGCATTTGAGACCACATTCTATTGCAGGCACAAGTTGTGGGTGCAAAATTATTGTTCCACGCCTCCCAAAACAGAAACCAAGTCACTGAAAATCAGGCCTTAAAGTTTCAGGTAGATACAAACCTATCCATGAGTAGTCATGATGGCTGAAATCCTGGCCATATTGAAGACGGGGAGTGTTTTGTCATTGAAGTTAATGAGGCTAGGATTGTATCTTTTTGTATTTGTAGGTGGGAGTAAGTGTGGCTTATGGAGCACTTTCAAACTTGCTTTAACAGTAGTTAAGGAAATTCCCATCGCACTCAGGACACAGTTTCTTCAAACGTTCTAACTTTATAAACATCAGCATGACATGGGTGCTCCCAATGAATAGAGGAAACATTTAAAAACTGCAGGATTGTGAAGGACTACTGCGTTCTGGAGGGTTTGAAGTGAATGGGGGGAAGGTGGGGGTTTACATGGCTAATTGAAGGTGATATTTCTCCTTTCCATTTTGGAGACAGGAAAGGGACATGATGGCAAAGGAACTGCCAAGGCAGGCATGTTGCGAAGATACCAGAGCACGTAACTTGGCAATTTGTATCTCTCACGCACACCCCCGAACTAAAGGTGCCTGAGGGAAAACTTGAAGTCTCCTATTTGCACTTGAAATTGGCTCTGCTGGGTTCAGTAGACTGAGCCCTTGAAAGAAGCACCCCTATTTTTAGGGACCCTGTGAACAGATAAGAATTTGCAAACTAGATCAGTGAGTGCTGGAGACGTGAGAGCTGCCCTGTGTACTTGTTTGGGTTTTTCAAGTCTGATACGCTACATAAAGGGAATGGAAATAACTGTAAATAAACCTGAAATTCCAGAGGGTTTTGTTGGCTTAACTTGAGACTCCTGCTCAGTTTGTCTATTTCCATAGACCCTGACCCTGACATGTTAATAGTGCAACAATTATGTTGCTTCTCCTGTCTGGTTACTAGTATTGTCTAACTGTTGTTTTTATTTATAACTGTTATTTATGTATTTGTTACTTGTACAGTGCCATATATGTACATGATACTTTACAAAGTCAATGAAGATGGAGGGTGAAATCCAGGCTCAATAGAAGTAAATGGGAATTTTGCCATTGACTTCAGTGGGGCCATGACTTCACCCATGTCTCTGCCCCAAAATGCTTACATGTCTAAGTTAAGATGAGAACAGCAGAAAACTGTTTAAATGGCTTCAAAATAGTAATATTAGCTGAAGTAAATAACCAGATTTGGTTTAAAGAAAAAAACCAACATCCCTATCCTTCATGTTCCCTCTCTATTTTTTCTTCCTTCTTTCAGTGGTGCTCTGTGCATAACCTTGGGCAACTTCCAAGCAGTGGGTCTGTCATGATAAAGAGCAGCAGTGCAGGAGATGCACACTGTTCACCCTGAGAGCTTGGAAGAAAGGGATACTGCTTTTGATGTCTGGAGTCACCCTTAGCTGTGAGCCAGGGATGAGGTCTAGGACTCCAGCAGGTGAAAAGACAGTAAATTAAAGTACTCAGTGGCTGTGTTGGATCGAAGCTCAAGGACTTGAGATTTTTCATGTTAGCTGCCATCATCTATTTACTTCTCCCTCTTCCCTGCACCTGTAGCACTATCTGCCACTCTCGGGCCTTTTCACCCATCTTCAGGGTAAACAATCCTGTGAGTGAGATACGTAGTAAGACCAGGAGAGCAAGTGGGATGATTATTGCATTCAGGACCCTGAAAGAAGCTCTAGTCTTAGGGGGAGCTCCTGCCTGTGCTTCCTGCAGGTGCTGTCCTCCCAATTTCTTTCTAATTTCCACTCCTGGTCTCAATCCCAGGACTGATCATGTTGCAGACTCTCTGGATGAATTAGGCTGAATATGTGCCAGCAGTCCTCAATAACATCAGCTATGTCTTCTCCCTAAAGCAGGAAGTAAAGACAATCAGAAAAATACGATCTAACTTCAAAAATTAAGGAGATTTCCTTTAAAATGCACTGATTGGGTCTCTTACTGCTTGTATACAAAAGTGCTTCAAAAATCTATTTTAGGCAATAATAAATATGACACAAACAGTACGAGTACATCTCAGCTGATAGTCAGTAACACAATAGAATGCATTGCATGATTAGTTACTATGAAAGAGCACTCAAGGGTACTTGTTAGTATGCTAAATATCTAGTTTCAGTTCTAATTAATTTAAGCTGACAACTCAAAAGAGCTGATGGGCATTTGAATAAAAAAGAGCCTGCATGAGCCAACTAGGGCTTGATGTAGCTAGAGAGAGAGCACAAGCACATCAGATCAAAGCAGAAGTGTCACATTTTATAGCAGTTTCTGAGACTCTGGCATTGAAATGACACTGATGTCACTAGTAGAACAAGTCCTATCACAGTGCTATGTCAGTCATAAATTAAAACTAAAAACAATTTCTGCTCAAAACAATGAATGAGTGATTGGTCTTTGTGATGGGGTTTACAGGCCCCACAATGAACCTGGGCTGGGAGTAGAGCAATACTGGGCAAGGATGACCCCACCCCTCAACAGGTGCAGGGCATGCTCCCAGTGAAGGGACAGTTTAAAAGGACCCTGGTTGGCCCGGGAAGGGGAAGGTGCTGTTTTGCTGCACCAGGAAGCAAGGCTGATGCTGAGAGCTATGTCAGAAGTGGCAGCAGCTTTGTGAAGGTTGCTCTAAGATTTGGATTCTCCATTCTTTGGGAGCTAAAAGCACTAAAAGAGATTGAACAGGAGGCTGAGACTCCTAAGCCAGCGACCGTCCTGCCCCAAACTGAGGAGCTCCAGACTGGTAGGAAGCGACCCAGGGGAAAACATAATTTGGGGTAGCTCAATAACTGGGCCAGATGTTTTGATAAACCCTTAGGGCCTTGGGTCAGAACCCAATAGAATGTGTAGGATTGGGTCCACCTCTGGGGGAGCAATCTGAACACGTGCGGGGGAGGGGGGTTAAGGCTGCAGCCGGGGCACCCTCTGGGATGACTAGGCTCGCAGAAACAGTACGACCTTTGGTCATTGGACCTTCCTGCAACAGTCTTGAAAATGATAAAGTGAATGGGCAGGGGATGAGTAAGAGCTTGTCCTGGGAGATGGACATTGCTGGACTCAGATTGAAGAATTTCAGTAACAAAAGTTTGCGACTGATCTAATTCTTCTTTGATCATCACAGGTGAGGAGCACTAATGCCACCAAGTCTAAACCAATCCCTTTCCTTAGTTAGTGTACTCATACCAAGTTTGCTCAAAGTCATTTTTAGTTTTAAAGTGATGTATTCACTGTCATGGTACTGAGCAGTGTGTGTAAATGAGCAAAGGTAACGGCAAAAGGAGGAATGCAGGGTTGTGGTTCCTACTTAACATAGCCGTGTTTTGCTGGGTGCTTTTTTCTTCTTGAGTTAATCAGCATATCTATAAATAAAATATACCCCATGGATGAGTCAAGATCTCTAGGTATTGGGTTCTCTGCATATCATATTCCCTCTCCTTTCTTTCCAACCTTTGCTAATGCCTCAGAAAAATGGATGCGATATCCACACATTCCCCATCTTACATTTAAACTTTCTGTATTAAAGGTGGGCAAGTGAAAAAGTGAATCAAAATGTCTGGGGTTAGGGAAGCAAAAGACAGATATCCTCTTGCAACTCCCATCAAAACCTTAAAATATGTCAAGTTTAACAATTCTACTTCTGCCGCCTTTTCCGTTGCGCGTGCGTGCGCGCGCACACAGTTTTTTTGGGGGGGTAGTTTCTTCCCAAACTTCTGCTATTCATAAGAGAGATATCAGATACATATACATCTTAGTTTTTTTTTATACATCCAACATGTTCTCTGTGTGTGTGTGTGTGTGTGTGTGTGTGTGTGTATATATAAATCTCTCCTCTGTTTTTTCCACCAAATGCATCCGATGAAGTGAGCTGTAGCTCACGAAAGCTTATGCTCTAATAAATTTGTTAGTCTCTAAGGTGCCACAAGTACTCCTTTTCTTTTTGCGAATACAGACTAACACGGCTGCTACTCTGAAACCTAAAGCACTATAACAGTCTTACCATGGAGTCGCAGACAGTCCACTTGAGCCTCTTGCTTGCCACCCAGGAAAGCTGTACTTGATGATAGTTGGTTGCTATATACCAAAGATCACAAGATACTCGGGTTGCTTCCAGGCCTAAGAAACCAGTCACTTACCCCAGGTCAATTTATACCTTACATCTCTCACCAAAGACAATGCTTGTAGCCAGTCCTGTAATAAATGAGTTAAAGATTTATTAACTAGGTCATAAATTATTATTTATTACAATTTATTAGTTATTATAAGGTTAAAGCAGGCAAGCATATGTACACAAATGACTTAGTCTATGATTTTAAAAGGTGACAGTGATAGTAATCTGTCAGCTCTGAATGTCTATTAGGGATAACCCAGGTTGACTCTGGAGATCTCTGCTTCTGTTTCGTAGCTTGAGCCCTGAGAGAGTCCAAACAGCCAAAGAGATGAAAAATTTTGTCAGGTATTTTTATTTCCTTCTTCCAGAATTCAGGCTGATGGGACGAGCCCTTTTGCACGTAGTCTCTTCATGGGCTCTAAGGTGTAATTAACCAAGTTTTTTGTGATGTCCCACAGTGGTCCCTTTAGTGTTTTGATAGCCTTCTTGATGGGCAGGAGACGATCCCTCCTAACTGGGTGCACAGTTTCAGAGCAAACTTTTTTTTTTTTACAGTTATAAAGCAAAAACATAAATATTACCTTTATAGCAAGTGATAAAGATATAAGTGAGATTAATGTATGCAGCGATTTACATGCATTTCATAAAGTCTAACACTAAACACTTTGTTATAGGTCCAGTACCTATCTTAAACCTACCAACACACAGGTGAAACAGACTGGTTTCCAGCAATGAATTCGTTAGTGCTTGGCCAAGGTCTAAAGCCTTGAAAAGAGCTGGCACTTGGTCTGCCACATCACGAAGTGGACTCTGGATTGTGCAGAAAAAGCCCAAAGATTCATGGGAAGTCCTTGGGCTGGATGAAATTGTTCTGTGGGCAGGATCCTGCCAGAAGGTGCTACATTTGACACCCCAAGCTAAAGACGTGCTTTTTAAAAAAAAAAAAAAAGCCTGAAACAGGGTACTCGTGTGTCAACACCACCTGCCTTCCCACCTAGTCTTTTGTCCACAGGGGCATGCGGTACACTGGGAAATGCTGCATTAGACAGTTGACAAAACAGCAACACAGAGCTGCATATTTACCTGCAATCACTTTAATTTATCTATTTCAGATATGTGCATTGCCACTGCAATTTCTCTCCTTATGATTCTGATCTGTGCGATGGCTACATATGGAGCATATAAGGTAATAGATACGATTAAACAAAAAGTTGATCTTCATCCACCTGAATCATAGGCAGAATGAAACTCCTAACAAGCAGAAATTTAAAACCCTGTCTCCTAACATATTTTTTTGTTTGTTGTATAACAAGTTCATTTATTCTATGAGATTATAGGAAACCCTTACGTTTGTTGAGATCTAATTGTGTCAAGTGATGCCATGCTGATTGGGGGGAATGCAAGACGAAGGCTATCTCTACATCATGGAAATTACAGTGGCTCAGTTGTACCGATGCAGCTGTGCCACTGTAAGGTCTCCCCATGTAGCTGCCCTGTGCCAGCAGGAGAGCTCTCCTGCCGTCATAATTAAACCACCCCTAATGAGTGGCGGTAGCTATGATGGCAGGAGAGCAGCTCTCACCGACATAGCGCTGTTCACGCTGGTGCTTTTATCAGTGAAACTTTTGTCGGTCAGGGGTGTGGTTTTTTTCACACCCCGACTGACAAAAGTTTTACCTACAAAAGTGCTAATGTAGTCATAGCCTAAGGTTGTCTAACTGTATTCTTGTCTGCAGCTTCAAATGTGGGATCTTTAGGTACAATATGGGCAAACTTTAAATGGAAATGGCCAAATCTTGGTTTTTATAAAAGTGAATGGACTTTTTTCCCATTTACTTCCCTGGGACTGGGATTTGTCCCCAAGAATGTATTTATATTAATCCCACTCAAAAGTCTGGTATTTTAGGAAGCCAAGTCAGTACTGTGGTTGTGGGTGGTTTTAAAACCTGTTCCTGTATAAGGTTTCAGTAGACTCATACACTTTAATTTATCTCAGCTTTGCTGCCCAGCATCTTTGGCTGCATATCATAATTTTTAGCAGATTTAACAAGTAATTTTCCCCCTGAGAAACACAATTAAAGAATGCTTCATTGCATTGTTAGTTCCACTGTGGATTTTTGAAACATAAGGAAATAATAGTTATGCTTTAACCTGCAACTATTCTTCTTTTTTTCTATTTTTATAGCAACATGCAGCCTGGATCATCCCTTTCTTCTGTTACCAGATCTTTGACTTCGCTCTCAACACGCTGGTTGCCATCAGTGTGCTTGTTTATCCAAACACAATTCAAGACTATCTACGACAGCTGGTAAATCACTTGAAGTGAACAGTCATTTTCATGATCTAGAGAAAACTTTGGAAACACATTTCATCCTGCATTCTAATCCAAGGCTTTTCCACTGACTTTCAGGGCAGCCTTTGGCAAGTCACGCCCCCTCTTAGCCTTACTTTGCCAATTTGTAAAATGGGGTACTCATTTACAGAGCCGCTGCTAGGCATAAGCAGACTAAACAATTGCTTAGGGCCCCAAGCAGCTCAAGGGAACCCCTTGTTTGTTTTTTATTATGTGTTTGGGGGTGGGTCAAAATGAGCTAGCATTGGGCTAGGGCCCCAATGGGCTAGCACTACCTCTGCTCATTTAATTACCTCACAGGAATGTTGGAAGGACTAATTAGTTAAAATATTTGTATACTGTTTTGAAGTTTTACAGGGCTATATAAGTGTGAACGTGATTAAAAGGCAGGGTCGCCTGCTATAGCAGGTGACTGGATTTGATGATGGAAGCCACGAGCCAAATAGGGAGATCTCTCTAGATCTCTTACAGAGATAAGTGGGTAAGAGGAACGAGTGGTGTCTGGGTCGTTGTTAGGCTGATGCACAATTACCATTCCTCACCCAGAAGTTTCTGGAGGGCATGGTAGTTTTGGGCATGCTCAATAGGTTCCCTATAGCTGGACTCCTAGACACCATGGTAGCTGCTTTATAAAAGTATATGTGACCTGCGTGGGTTGGGAGAAGCAAAGCAGATTTTCTCTAACTCTGAATCATTTTGCAGCTGTTGGTTAACTTTCTAACGCAAAGAAGCACTGGCAGTGTTATAGAAAATTTTCCCTCCCAATTTCCTCTAACGTCTTTCATTTTAATTGTATACCTTCAGTGTTGCTTGATTTTATCCAAATTGTCTTAGTTAAATTGTTTTCACCAATATAGTTCACCAACTCTTTTTTTATATATATAAATATTTAACTGTGATGATGGGGAAAGGGTCATCTATATTTTGCTAGACTCAGTTTTGTATTTTTCTTGTAACAGGGCTTTTCATATATATACTTAATACTGACTGGTGTGTTAATTAGTTAGCTAACTAGCTAATTGAGTAGTTCCACAGTCCAGCAGATGAGGAGAAAAAGTCTGCATGGATTATAGTTGGAGATTTCTGCAAGCAAGAGGAGAGATATTGTTGCAGTGCTTTTGACACAGCAGACTGTATAGAGTTGGTGAATAAAGACTAATTTGGGGGAACTCAATCTAAGCTTTTGGAACTCTGAGTTACTTCTCACTGTTTGTGTGGGTTAACCTTTTTAGATTTACTAAAAAAAAAAAAGAGGAGGACTTGTGGCACCTTAGAAACTAACAAATTTGAGCATAAACTTTTGTGAGCTACAGCTCACTTCATCGGAAGCATTCGGTGGAAAAACATCTGATGAAGTGAGCTGTAGCTCACGAAAGCTTATGCTCTAATAAATTTGTTAGTCTCTAAGGTGCCACAAGTACTCCTTTTCTTTTTGCGAATACAGACTAACACAGCTGCCTACTCTGAAACCTGTCTTTAGATTTACCGTTTCTTTTGTTTATATTTATGTATAACTGTGAAGATAATGTTTGTGGAAGATCAAATAGCCTGGTTCTGTAGTAGAAATTAAGCCTCTATTATTATTATTATTATTTATCATTGTAAGATCTTATGAAGTTGGTACTTAATTCTTAAGTTCATTCCTTTTTTTTGTTTTTGGACTTGATTGTGGGGAGGTTGACCTTGTGCAATCTTTGCTGAAAACCCTCAATTACTGTATTCTGAGTCACCATGTACTTTTCTATAGGAGTTGTGTTTAAGCACTAGGACATTGGTTCTCAAATTTTTGTACTGGTGACCCCTTTCACATAGCAAGCCTCTGACTGCGATCCCCACCCCTTATAAATTAAAAACACTTTTTAAAATATGTTTAACACCATTATAAATGCTGGCGGCAAAGCCACGTTTGGGGTGGAAGCTGACAGCTTGCGACCCCCCCCATGTAATTACCTCATGACCCCCTGAGGGGTCCCGACCCCCAGTTTGAGAATCCCTGCACTAGGAGAAGGGCAGTGAAGTAAACTCTAGCCACTGAAAGGTTACAGGACTGGAAGGGGCACCTTGTGTCATTATGTTCCTAAACATCATTAGCATTATTTTATGTTGGAGAAGGAGTATATTGAGAGAAGCAGATGGTTAGAGGATTGATATTGGATTCAGAATCATTGGTTGAAATCATCCCAGCTTGGTGGTTATTTCATGACTATTTGGTTGCCTGTGTGAATGGACTTGGTGGTTTCAGCCCAGATTCTAGTGGGCAAGAGTTTGCATCACAAAAAGCAACTATTCCATTTGGCACCTTCATTGTTGGGTGTCTCAGGAGAAAGTCCAGGTGCAGAGAGTTTATTTGTTACTAGAAAACGTTGTTGCAAAATTTAACTGGCTGAACACTGTTTGCCCTGATCTATGCAAGACAGCCAATCAGCCAGCATCACATGAGCCAATGTGCTTTTCAAACCCTTATATTTTCTTGTGATGACAAGCCTTGAATGGGCTGACCTATCCTCATCCCAAGAGTTGGCCCCTCCAGGTCAGGGTTGAGACAGAGTTACAGAGCACTGAGGGGAAACTTAATTTGCAGCTGTATCACAAAATTTACCTGGAAAAATTGAATTCAAATTGGCTTGGATATGAATTCAGTCATGTAGATGGAAAACTAGCTAGAGAACTGTAAATAAAGAGTAATGAGAAGCAGCAGGCGGAGTAATGATGAACACTAATGTACCAAGTCATGGGAGGTGGCATTCTATCAAGTCAATGAGAGTGGGGTATCACAGGAATCTTGGTTTCAGAGTAGCAGCCGTGTTAGTCTGTATTCGCAAAAAGAAAAGGAGTACTTGTGGCACCTTAGAGACTAACAAATTTATTAGAGCATAAGCTTTCGTGAGCTACAGCTCACTTCATCGGATGCATTTGGTGGAAAAAGCAGAGGAGAGATTTATATACACACACACAGAGAACATGAAACAATGGGTTTATCATACACACTGTAAGGAGAGTGATCACTTAAGATAAGCCATCACCAGCAGCAGGGGGGGGGGAAGGAGGAAAACCTTTCATGGTGACAAGCAAGGTAGGCTAATTCCAGCAGTTAACAAGAATATCAGAGGAAACAGTGGGGGGGGGGGGGGGGGGGGGGGGAAGGGAGAAATACCATGGGGAAATAGTTTTACTTTGTGTAATGACTCATCCATTCCCAGTCTCTATTCAAGCCTAAGTTAATTGTATCCAGTTTGCAAATTAATTCCAATTCAGCAGTCTCTCGTTGGAGTCTGTTTTTGAAGCTTTTTTGTCGAAGGATAGCCACTCTTAGGTCTGTGATCGAGTGACCAGAGAGATTGAAGTGTTCTCCAATTGGTTTTTGAATGTTATAATTCTTGACGTCTGATTTGTGTCCATTCATTCTTTTATGTAGAGACTGTCCAGTTTGGCCAATGGACATGGCAGAGGGGCATTGCTGGCACATGATGGCATATATCACATTGGTAGATGCGCAGGTGAACGAGCCTCTGATATTGTGGCTGATGTGATTAGGCCCTATGATGGTATCCCCTGAATAGATATGTGGACAGAGTTGGCAACGGGCTTTGTTGCAAGGATAGGTTCCTGGGTTAGTGGTTCTGTTGTGTGGTGTGTGGTTGCTGGTGAGTATTTGCTTCAGATTGGGGGGCTGTCTGTAAGCAAGGACTGGTCTGTTTCCCAAGATCTGAGAGAGCGATGGCTCGTCTTTCAGGATAGGTTGTAGATCCTTGATGATGCGTTGGAGAGGTTTTAGTTGGGGGCTGAAGGTGATGGCTAGTGGCGTTCTGTTGTTTTCTTTGTTGGGCCTGTCCTGTAGTAGGTGACTTCTGGGTACTCTTCTGGCTCTGTCAATCTGTTTCTTCACTTCAGCAGGTGGGTATTGTAGTTGTAGGAATGCATGATAGAGATCTTGTAGGTGTTTGTCTCTGTCTGAGGGGTTGGAGCAAATGCGGTTATATCGTAGCGCTTGGCTGTAGACAATGGATCGAGTGGTATGATCTGGATGAAAGCTAGAGGCATGTAGGTAGGAATAGCGGTCAGTAGGTTTCCGATATAGGGTGGTGTTTATGTGACCATCGCTTATTAGCACCGTAGTGTCCAGGAAGTGGATCTCTTGTGTGGACTGGTCCAGGCTGAGGTTGATGGTGGGATGGAAATTGTTGAAATCATGGTGGAATTCCTCAAGAGCTTCTTTTCCATGGGTCCAGATGATGAAGATGTCATCATGTAGCGCAAGTAGAGTAGGGGCATTAGGGGACGAGAGCTGAGGAAGCGTTGTTCTAAGTCAGCCATAAAAATGTTGGCATACTGTGGGGCCATGCGGGTACCCATCGCAGTGCCGCTGATTTGAAGGTATACATTGTCACCAAATGTGAAATAGTTATGGGTCAGGACAAAGTCACAAAGTTCTGCCACCAGGTTAGCCGTGACAGTATCGGGGATACTGTTCCTGACGGCTTGTAGTCCATCTTTGTGTGGAATGTTGGTGTAGAGGGCTTCTACATCCATAGTGGCTAGGATGGTGTTTTTAGGAAGATCACCAATGGACTGTAGTTTCCTCAGGAAATCGGTGGTGTCTCGAAGATAGCTGGGAGTGCTGGTAACGAAGGGCCTGAGGAGGGAGTCTACATAGCCAGACAATCCTGCTGTCAGGGTGCCAATGCCTGAGATGATGGGGCGTCCAGGATTTCCAGGTTTATGGATCTTGGGTAGCAGATAGAATACCCCAGGTCGGGGCTCCAGGGGTGTGTCTGTGTGGATTTGTTCTTGTGCTTTTTCAGGGAGTTTCTTGAGCAAATGCTGTAGTTTCTTTTGGTAACTCTCAGTGGGATCAGAGGGTAATGGCTTGTAGAAAGTGGTGTTGGAGAGCTGCCTAGTAGCCTCTTGTTCATACTCCGACCTATTCATGATGACGACACGTAAAAGAATGAATGGACACAAATCAGACGTCAAGAATTATAACATTCAAAAACCAATTGGAGAACACTTCAATCTCTCTGGTCACTCGATCACAGACCTAAGAGTGGCTATACTTCGACAAAAAAGCTTCAAAAACAGACTCCAACGAGAGACTGCTGAATTGGAATTAATTTGCAAACTGGATACAATTAACTTAGGCTTGAATAGAGACTGGGAATGGATGAGTCATTACACAAAGTAACACTATTTCCCCATGGTATTTCTCCCTTCCCCCCCCCCCCCCCCCACTGTTCCTCTGATATTCTTGTTAACTGCTGGAATTAGCCTACCTTGCTTGTCACCATGAAAGGTTTTCCTCCCCCCCCCCCCCCCCCCCCCCCCCCCCCCCCCCCCGCTGCTGGTGATGGCTTATCTTAAGTGATCACTCTCCTTACAGTGTGTATGATAAACCCATTGTTTCATGTTCTCTGTGTGTGTGTGTGTGTGTGTGTGTGTGTGTGTGTGTATATAAATCTCTCCTCTGCTTTTTCCACCAAATGCATCCGATGAAGTGAGCTGTAGCTCACGAAAGCTTATGCTCTAATAAATTTGTTAGTCTCTAAGGTGCCACAAATACTCCTTTTCTTCTTACAGGAATCTTGCTCTCCTAAATATCCTCTGTAGTGATCTGGATGCAGGAGTAAACAGGCCATTTTAAAGAAATTCACAGATGAAATTACACTTGGAAGTGAAGGCAGAGGGAATAAGTCAAAGGACAAATAGATTACAAACGTGGGTGGGAAATAACAAAATAAGATTCAGCTTGGAAAAATTTAAGTCAGTGCATGTATGATAGAAGAAAAAATAATCCAAACCACAGATGCAATGGAGGGGAAGTACCTGGAGAGAGACTTAATGATTGAGAGAAAAGACTGTCAAAGAGAGAAGGAAAGAGAACTTCTATCTCCCCCTCTTCTATTTGAGACAAAGCTATTAATTGTATAGGTTATTTTACAGAAAAATGGATGCCAAAGTGTTACAAACAATACTGGTATATGCGATATATTTGTCTTTTAATATTATGTATCGGGGATGTGATTTTTTTTTTTTATATTGTGTGTGTGGATTGAGAGGGCTTGGCAACCATGGTTAGGAGAAGGGGCATAGGAGTCCCAGCTTTGCATGTGTAGGGAATGGGAATAGCTTGTTTAATCTGTTTTTTTTGTTAGTGTTGATTTTTGTCTCTGAATATTTTCATATCTGTTTTTGTGCATGTCTGGGTGAAATGCAAGCGAACCCTGTGGTCTTGGTGCGTGCTTAATAGTATTAGAGATGTAATTTGCCATGCTGGGAAATTATTAGGTTGCCATGCTGGCAAATTATTCTCTCACAGAATTCCAGAAAACTAGCAGGGAACATACATGTGCTTTTGCTGTTTTCATCACCTTTTAGTTACAAAAGGATTTATTTGTCTACATTCTTGGAAATAAGAAAAAGGAGTACTTGTGGCACCTTAGAGACTAACAAATTTATTTGAGCATAAGCTTTCGTGAGCTACAGCTCACTTCGTTGGAGTGAGCTGTAGCTCATGAAATCTTATGCTCAAATAAATTTGTTAGTCTCTAAGGTGCCACAAGTACTCCTTTTTCTTTTTGCGAATACAGACTAACTCAGCTACTACTCTGAAACCTGATTCTTGGAAACGACACTAATATTTTCAAAAAAAAAAAAAAAAAACTTGGAGAGAATTTTCAGACTCCCTCCCCTCCTGAAGCATCTAGTGCTGCTCTTGGAGAGACAATGCTGGACTAGATGGATGATGGGTGTTATACAGTGTGGCAATTACTACCTTTTACTCCACCTCCCAGCCACAAGAACTTCGTCTCTCTCTCTTACTTGACTGGCTACAGGTCTGACTGTGGATAAAAGTGATTGGATTAAAAAAAAAAAAGCTACATCATTTTTTAATCAAGCAGTCATGCCGTCCAACAGACTACATTCAGTGGCTGTACCTCTATTTGTATTACTCTGGTGAATTGAAAGGTGTGGAACCTGCAGGTGCACAGGACCCACTTCTGTGAGGTTCTTAGGGCTCCAAGTTGCCACTTCCCTCAGATGAGGTCCAAAGTTTGTAGCTGGTTTGTGGGATTCTTCCCTGGCATCCCCCTCTGTGCCATTACCTGTGGACAGTGCTTGCTTTTTAGGTTGCATTCAGTTTGACACATATATTCTCATCCTGATTCTCATTTACGGTAAGGCCTCTCTCATAACTGCTCTGGCAGCATAAAGGGTGACCTTAAAGTGGCAGTGAATTCATGTTCACTTTAAGGTCCCTTTACACAGCCAGAGCAGAGAACAAGTACCTTAATATAAATGAGAATTAGGTTGCCTGTCGTATTCCTGCACTAGATATAGACTGCATACAGAGCTTGCTTCTTAGCCCTGGTCTACACTACGAGTTTAGGTCGAATTTAGCAGCATTAGATCAATTTAACTCTGCACCCGTCCACATGACGAAGCCATTTTTGTCGACTTAAAGGGCTCTTAAAATCTATTTCTGTACTCCTGCCCGGCAAGAGGAGTAGCGCTAAAATCGACCTCACTGGATTTGGGGTAGTGTGGATGTAATTCGACGGTATTGGCCTCTGGGAGCTATCCCAGAGTGCTCCATTGTGACCACTCTGGACAGCACTTTCAACTCAGATGCACTAGCCAGATACACAGGAAATGCCCCGGGAACTTTTGAATTTAATTTCCTGTTTGGCCAGCGTGGCAAGCTCATCAGCACAGGTGACCATGCAGTCCCAGAATCGCAAAAGCGCTCCAGCACAGACCGAACGGGAGACACTGGAGCTGATCGCTGTATGGGGAGACGAATCTGTGCTATCAAAACTCTGTTCCAAAAGACGAAATGTCAAAATATTTGAAAAAAATCTCCAAGGGCATGATGGACAGAGGCTACAACAGGGACCCACAGCAGTGCTGCGTAAAAATTAAGGAGCTCAGGGAAGCCTACCAAAGAGACAAACGGCAACTCCAGGTCAGAGCCCCAGACATGCCACTTCTGTGATGAGCTGCATGCAATTCTAGGGGGTGCTCCTACCACTACCCAACCCCTGTACGTGGACTCCTGCAAGGGGGGGGGAAGTCTCACGCAACAGGGATGAGGATTTTGGGGATGAGGAAGATGAGGCGGAGGATGAAACCGTTCTCCCCGATAGCCAGGAACTGTTTATCAGCCTGGAGCCAATACCCTCCCAACCCAGGTTCACGGAGCATGAAGCCAGAAAAGGCGCCTCTGGTGAGTGTACCCTTGTAAATATAATACATGGTTTAAAAGCAAGCGTGTTTAATGATTAATTTGCCCTGAAGACTTGGGATGCATTCGTGGCCAGTACAGCTACTGGAAAAGTCTGTTAACATGTCTGGGGATGGAGCGGAAATCCTCCAGGGACATCTCCAGGAGAGCTTCATGGAGGTACTCTCAAAGCCTTTGCAAAAGGTTTCTGGGGAGGGAGCCTTATTCAATCCTCCATGGTAGTAGGACACTTTACCACTCTAGGCCAGTAGCACATAGTCTGGAATCCTTGCATAACAAAGCATGACAGCGTATGGTCCCGGTGTTTGCTGGCATTCAAGCAACATCTGTTCTTTATCTCTGTGTTATCCTCAGGAGAGTGATATCATTCATGGTCACCTGGTTGAAATAGAGGAATTTTATTAAGGGGACATTCAGAGGTGGCCGTTCCTACTGGGCTGTTTACCTATGGCTGAAAAGAAATCATCCCTGCCATTAGCTACATGGTGGGGGGAGGGTTGAAGCAATCATCCCAGAGAATTGCGTGCGTGTGTGTGTGTGTGTGTGGGGGGGGGGGGGGTTAGTTGGTTTTGTGCTGCACCTTAACCCGAAAACCTCAGCCCCTCATTTTAAATTGCCAACCCATTTTAAATGGCCAACCCAATGGGTGCTTGGTATGGGAAAGGAGGGTGCTGCTGTTTGAAACCATTCCCACGTTATGAAGGTTGGAGAAGCCAAAAGACTGGCTTACCATGGCTGCATGCATGCCGAATTCTATTGCCTAGCCCTGCATGTGTAATCTCTCACACCAAACCAGCAGGCCCTCCAATATAAGGGACAAAATGTGACCTTGTACCAAAAGCACATGTGCTATGTACTGTTAACAGCTTGGTTCACCGTGAAAGAGTCTACCCATTGTTCTCTAAAATGTCTTTTTAAATACTACTCTCCCTTTTTTTCCCTCCCACAGCTGCAAATGTTTCAACGCTTCCCTTGTCTCTGTCCCAGAGGCTAGCGCAGATAAGAAGGCGAAAAAAATGCACTCGCGATGAAATGTTCTCTGAGCTCATGCAGTCCTCCCGCACTGAAAGAGCTCAGTAGAATGTGTGGAGGCAGACAATGTCAGAGTCCAGGAAAGCAGGAAACGAACGCGAGGACAGGAGGGATGAGCAAGAGGAGAGGTGGCGGCAGCGTGATGAGGAGGCAGGATGCAATGCTGAGGCTACTGGAGGATCAAACTGATAAGCTCTGGCATATGGTTGAGCTGCAGGAAAGGCAGCAGGAGCACTGACTGCCACTGCAGCCCCTGTGTAATTGCCCTCCCTCCTCCCCAAGTTCCATAGCCTCCTCACCCAGATGCCCAAGAACGGGTGAGGGGGCTCCAGGCACCCAGTCACTCCACCCCAGAGGACTGCCCAAGCAACAGAAGACTGGCATTCAATAAGTTTTGAAGTGCAGTGTGGCCTTGTTCTCCCCTCCTCCCCCACCCCATCCTTCCTGGGCTACATTGGCAGTTATCCCCCTATTTGTGTGATGAATTAATAAAGAATGCATGAATTTGAAACAACACTGATTTTATTGCCCCTGCAAACGGTGATCAAAGCGGGGAGGGGAGGGTGCTTAGATTACAGGAAAGAACCCTGGGGGGTTCTATCAAGGAGAAACAAACATAACTTTCACACCGTAGCTTGGCCAGTCATGAAACTGGTTTTCAAAGCTTCTCTGATGCGCAGCATGCCCTGCTGTGTTCTTCTAACCGCTCTGGTGTCTGGCTGCACGAAATAAGTGGCCAGGCGATTTGCCTCAACCTCCCATCCTGCTATAAACATCTCTCCCTTATTCTCACAGATATTGTGGAGCACACAGCAAGCAGCAATAACAATGGGAATATTGGTTTCGCTGAGGTCTAACAGAGTCAGTAAATTGTGCCAGCATGCTTTTAAACGTCCAAATGCACATTCTACCACCATTCTGCACTTGCTCAGCCTATAGTTGTACTGCTCCTTACTACTGTCCAGGGTGCTTGTGTATGGCTTCATGAGTCATGGCATTAAAGGGTAGGCTGGGTCCCCAAGGATAACTAGGCATTTCAGCATCCCCCAATGGTTATTTTCTGGTCTGGAAAGTAAGTCCCTTGCTGCAGTTGTTGAAACAGACCAGAGTTCCTGAAGATGCGAGCATCATGTACCTTTTCCCGGCCATCCCACTTTGATGTCAGTGAAATGTCCCTTGTGATCCATGAGTGCTTGCAGCACCATTGAAAAGTACTCCTTGCGGTTTATGTACTGGCTACCAAGATGGTCCGGGGCCAAGATAGGGTTATGGGTTCCGTCTATTGCCCCACCACAGTTTGGGAATCCCATTGCAGCAAAGCCATCCACTATGACTTTAACGTTTCCCAGGGTCATTACCCTTGATAGCAGCAGCTCAGTGATTGCACTGGCTACTTGCATCACAGCAGCCCCCACAGTAGATTTGCCCACTCCAAATTGATTCTCAACTAACTGGTAGCTGTTTGGCATTGCAAGCTTCCAGAGGGCTATCGCCACTCGCTTGTGAACTGTGAGAGCTGCTCTCATCTTGGTATTCTTGTGCTTCAGGGCAGGGAAAAGCAAGTCACAAAGTTCCATGAAAGTGCCCTTATGCATGTGGAAGTTTTGCAGCCACTGAGAATCATCCCAGACCCGCAACACTATGCGGTCTCCCAGGCCCAGAATCTCTGTGTTTCACGGCATGAGCATACCCTATTGCCACAAGGATGTCCAAATTGCTGGGGCTCGTACTTTGAGAGAAGTCTGTGTCCATGTCTTCATCACTCTTGTCACCGCACTGCTGTCGCCTCCTCACCTGCTTTTGCTGGTTCTGCACGTACTGCAGAATAATTGCTGCGGTGATCTCCATGCTTGCCGTGGTATGGTGATTGCAGGAGAGCAGAGTTGCAGCAGAAGTGGTGGCTGACGACAATGCCACGAGAATAGATATTTATAGAGAATGACGAGAGGACCTGCGAGGTGGGTTCAGGAGAGCAGAGTTGCAGCAGAAGCAGTGGAGGATGACGGTTAGCACAGTGCATGTTTCCCGAGGAAGAACACACATAACCGGGACCCCATAACAGACAACATGGAGAAATTCGCTATTGAGACAATAGCAGCAGAGCAGAGTTGCAGCGGAATCAGTGCATGATGACGGTTAGCAGTCCTACTACACTGTCTGTCTGCTGAAAACCATATTGCATCGGCATGGGGGGAAAAGGCGCAAAACCATTGTCTGCTGTTGCTTTCATGGAGGGAGGGGCGACTGATGACATGTACCCAAAACCACCCGCGACAATGTTTTTGCCCCATTAAGCATTGGGAGCTTAACCCAGAGTTCCAATGGGCAGCAGAGACTGTGGGATAGCTACCCACAGTGCAATGCTCCGAAAGTCAATGCTAGCCACGGTACTGTGGATGCACTCTGCTGACTTAATGCGCTTAGTGGGGACACACACAATCGACTGTGTAAAATCACTTCTATAAAAATCGACTTCTATAAATTCAACCTAATTTCATAGTGTAGACATATCCTTAGTAAGATACCACATGTGTTCATCATAAGATCCTTAACCACTGTCAGGTTTGGCTGAGGTTAGCTTAAGGTATTTTTACACACTGCCACCTAGTGGCTGAACAGTATAATACAGTTTAGCATTGCATCACATCTCTGCTTAAGTTTTACATCCCTACCATTTACGGTTTCATGTTCTTTGTCTGTTAAGTGTCTCTGAATCATACTAGCTTTCTAGTTATATGACTTGAACACACAACTTGATTATCTGGCTATCCATTATTTACAACAGGCTGTGGTTGGTTTGGAATCTTTGAGTCGTCTTATTCTGATCCACCATCTTCAGAGTTGGCTCTGATAGCTAGTTTGTTCCTCAAAGAACAATCAGCTGTTTCTGTTGAATTCTCTGCTGTTGGTCTCAGCCGCCTATGATATGGGCGTTTAATTCTTTTTCTCCATGACAGCTGGAGTTGTCCATCCTTTCTTTGTCCAGTTTGACACACACACAGTCACCAGGTTCTAGACCTGGCAGTTTGCTAACTAAGCGATGTCTGTTGTAAAAGCAGGAGTGGGAGGGGCGGGGATGGAGCATGCTCGGGGGAGGGGGCAGAAAGAGGTGGGGTGGGAAGAGGCAGGGGTAAGGGTTTGGGGGGAAGAGATGGAGTGGGGGCAGGGCCTGAGCACCCCTGGACAAAGGAAAAAGCCAGTACCTATGTGCTGGACTATATCCAGTACAGGGCTGGCCGTACCATGAGGCAAACTGAGGTGGCTGCCTTAGTTGCCAGACTCTGGGGAGGTGGGGGGGGCACCACTAGGACCCAGAGCGTAGAAAATTGTGTCTGCTGCTGGTGCATATGTATTCTCTCTGCTCTGGATGCACAGAGATTGAGTGCTGGGCTGGAGGAAGGAGGGCACAAGAGACATGACAGGCAGGCAGGAGAAAAGGTGAGAGGGAATAATAGAAAACAGCAGGAGCTACAGGGAGAGATAGGAGGAGGAGGAGCCTATTATGTACCTCTCTAGCACCAAGAACCTGGACTGATTAACACCAGCTTCTCAGGGAGCTTCCCATTTCCTGCTGCTTCCCTGAACCCACTTGAGGAGAACAGTCAGTCAACTGAAGTAGTAGGAGCCCGTTAAGCCCTTAAGATGCTGATATCTTCCCTTATTCAGGTCCTGCTACCAGCCTGCTTATTTGTCCCCTTCAATTGTGTGTTGAGAGCCACTATAGCTGGCACAGAACAGCAGTCATGAGTGAAAGAAGAAAAGGCCCCTCTGGGGCAGCATTCAGGAAAAAGCAAGCAAGCAAAGGAAGCTTTTCTGTCTAAGCAGGAAGGAGCTCTCCAGAGATACATAGACACAAATGTTCATGGTGAGCCTTCTGGCCCCAGTGAGGATGTAAGTGGTGAGGAGATGCCTGATCTTCCAGTTAGTCAGAGTGCAGGTGACCTGGCAGCTACTGCAACATCCAAATCTCCATCTGAAATGGATGTAACCAGGCACATTCCTGAAGAAAAGCGTAGATCAGAGAAGAGTGTGGTGGAGGCACAAGAAACAGCTGCTGCTGAGTTTAGTTCCTTAAGTCTAGATGATCCAGGACTGTGGACCCATTTGAGCAGTAGCCTGAGGAACTTCCTTGTACTGCATGGGCCACAGCAAGTGGAAAAACTTCATGTTCCCCAAAGACAATGAAAATAGAAGTTTCCATCCAACACATTACTGGCATAAAATCCACAATGGTGACAAAGTGAAGAGGCCATGTCTTTTATGTACTCAAAACCCCAGAATGCTCCATACTATTTTTGTTGCAAACTCTTCCAGTCTAATGTTCCAACCACATTGGGTTCTACAGGAACAAAGGACTGGAAAAATCTGGCTAGAAATCTGGCATGCCTTGAGAAGGCAGCAAATCACCAGAGAGCATTCCATAGGTGGAAAGAGCTTGAGATGAGACTAAGGTTAAAGGCCACCATAGATGATCAGCATCAAGAGAAGATTGCATCAGAATCTCTTTACTTGCAAAATGTTCTGACAAGGCTCATTGCTATTGTGAGAATGCTTGCTACCCAAAAGCTAGCACTGTGTGGCACTTCAGATCAGCTGTATGTGCCAAACAATGGAAACTTCCTTAAAATTGTGGAGCTGATGGCTGAGTTTGATGCTGTACTCCAAGAGCATCTAAGAGTCACCACCCAAGAAATGTACACACCCCACTACCTTGGAAAAACAATTCAAAATGAGATCATACTATGACGGTGCACCCCATAAGGCTTTATGGAAATATGCTTATGAATGTATATATGACATAACTAGAATATGTTTTACGCTACATATACCATGTAACATATCTCTGTAAAGATTCTACTGAATCTATTAATCCTATTTGTATGGATGTATCATTTTTGTATTCAAAGTTATGCATATTGGCTGTGTACTTGCTTGCTTTTTAAGTAGCCTTAATAAAGCATTTGGTCAGTTTCTTGAGAAAGGAATGTGCAAATTAAGTACCTAGTCAAGAAGCAATTAACGAACAATGGATCTTGAAAGGCTCCAATCCACAGAAGAAGTCTACATGAGGACGTTCAAGGTAGCATGTGAACAATGGCTGCTGCCTGTAAAAACTGAGTCATGCATGGTCATGTGACTTGCCCAGGTGACTCCAAAACTCCATCTTGGAGCTGGACTTTGCATAGGAGGAGGGGGTATCCACCCACAAGAGAGAGTCTATTTAAACCCCTGGGAGACCCCTCCATTTTGTCTTCAGTGGCTCAAGTGATAGCCTCTCCACCCCCCAAGGATACCTGAAAGAAACTGGAACAAAGGACAGTAACTACAGGGGGTGCGAGTGATTGATTGCCGGACCTAGACTAGAAGGAGACTAGTCTATAAAAAGGAAGCTTACAGGAATTCCTCTGTGGGTGAGGTTTTATCGGTATTCAGTTTTCTTACGATATTAGACATAAACTTGCATATTCTATTTTATTTTGCTTGGTAATTCATGTTCTGTCTCCTATTACTTGGAACCACTTTCTGTATTTAATAAAATCACTTTTTACGTATTAATTAACCTGGAGTATGTATTAATACTTGGGGGGGGGTGGCAAACAGCTGTGCATACCTCTCTATCAGTGTTATAGAGGGTGAGCAATTTATGAGTTTACCCTGTATGAGCTTTATACAGGGTAAAACAGATTTATTTGGGGTTTGGACCTCATTGGGAGTTGGGCATCTGAGTGTTAAAGACAGGAATGCTACTTAAGCTGCTTTCAGTTTATGCCTACAGCTGTTAGGGGATGTGGTTCAGATCTGGGTCTGGGTTTGCAGCAGGCCAGCGGGCCTGGCCAGACCAGGCAGGGCACTGAAGTCCCAAGCTGGGAGGGCAGAGAAAGCGGGGCAGAAATAGTCTTGGCATGTCAGTTGGCAGCCCCAAAGGGGTTTCTGTGATCCAACCCGTCACACATACAGTTACTGGCAGCAAAAGTCAAACAGAAGATCGTGGCAGATCTGAAGTCAGCAAGATATTACTCTGTTATTCTGGACTGCACACCTGCGTCTAGTGAGGCTGCTGAAGTTTTTAATGTAATTCAAAGCAATACAAATTCAAATACAATTCTATGTATTTTTCTCTGCATCAACTCATCGATGGCAAATTTTGAAGCAACTTCTGGGAACACCCTCTCTGACACTGAAACCATTGAGTGCCACATGATGGGAAAGTCGAATGGCGTCGATAAAGCCTATCAAACACCAAATTGGGAAGATAGATGATGCCATAGTTGTCATTATGGAGGATAATGCTATGACAGGAACTGTTCATGGGAGAACAGTGGCAGAAGGAAATGGAATCACCAGAAACGTACATAACTTCAAATTTCTATGTGGCTTAGTGTTGGGGCATGAAATACCATTTGAAATAAATGTTGTAAGCAAGAGACTCCAAGGTGTTATCTGGATCAATGGAACAACTGGACAAAGCAAAGTCATACCTACAGTCTTACCGGTCAGATGAGGGATTTAAAAACGTTCTGAAGAGTGCACAGAAGTTGGCAGAGGAACTTCACACTGAAGCTATTTTCCCACCCATTCAAGACTACAAGAGTCACTGAAGAAGACATTTTGATTACGAGGTACGGGATAATCCCATAAGAGACCCCCAAACAGCAATTCAAAATGGAATTCTTTAACCAGGTGCTAGATTGTTTGTTTCATGCAGATCAAGGAACATAGCAGTATATTTGGGATGTTGTATGATATTCTAAAACTCCTCATGATATCCGAAGAAGACCTACACCAGAAATGCAGGGCACTAGAGATAGTGTTGACACATGATGACATGCGCGATATTGATGCGAGTGATTTAGGTGATGAACTGAAATCCCTTTCAAGATAAATTTCAGCAGGATCAACTCCAAAGGCTCTTCTGGAATATATGTGCACAAATAAGATGACCACCCTCTTTCCAAATGCTTTTGTTGCTCTGCGCATACTTCTAACGCTTCCTGTAACAGTTGCCAGTGGAGAACGCAGCTTCTTCAAGATGAAGTTAATAAAAACACATCTACGCTCCCCAATGACACAGGAGAGGCTGGTCGGCCTTGCAACCATCTCAACAGAGCATGAGCTGGCCCAGACTGTGGACCTTCAGGAAGCAGTTCAAATCTTTGCAGCCAAGAAGGCACAGAAAGCATCACTTTGATTATTCAAACAGATAAAAATGCCAGTGTTTACAGTTACAGTGCAGACAAGAAAAGTTACATTTGCTGTTTGCTGTTCAGGCATTTGAAAGTTAAGTGTTTCTTAAAATTTTTGAACAGGCATTTTAAATTGTTCTCCTTTATTGGGGTAGGTAGCAGAGCAGTACCATGAGAGGAGTAGAACAGGAAGAAGGGAGAATTGAGACCTTTCAAAGTTTTGGCCCAAGCAAGGGGACATGGGGGTGTCATTTGAACTCCCCACCTCATGTGCCAAAATGTTGTAGGCCGGCCCTGATCCAGTAGCTTCTATTGGCATTGATCTCTAATTCAGAAGGGCAAAGAATGGATTTTCCTGATGCAAGATTTTCTTGGCTGTCTGTACAGCTCTCTCAGCCTCTTGTGGGTAATGTGGGCTACTAGTAAGATGATTAAAATTATATTTGTTTGGAATGACTTAAATTTTGCTGCAGTGAATTGTGGTCCGTTGTCCATCACTGGTTGTTCTGAAATACCAGAGTGAGCAAAAGTGCACTTCAGTTTCTTGATAATACTGTGACATGTTATGTCTTTCAGGTACATTATTTCTATATACCTGCAAGAATAGTCCACGATGACTAGGTAATGATGTCCTCTGAATTCACAAATCTGTAGTTAGCCTCTTCCAAGGTCTCTCTGGTAGTGATGTTTATTAAAGATTCTTTGTGTTTATCTTTTAGCTCTGCAACATTCACACGTGTACATACTTTATTCTTTGTCCTTGATGATGCCCAGCCACTACACTGACTTGACTGGCCTGTTCACAGTATTTAGTTAATTCTTGATATCCTTCATGGATGAAATTTAGGATTTCTCCTCTCATTTAATTTAGAATTAGGCTCCAGTTACCTTTAATCATGAGCCCATTTGACTCACGTAATTGTCCACACACCGCAAACTAGTCTCTTGTAACTTCCTTAGTGTCCTTCAGATACTTGGGCCAGCTGGCCATAATGTACTTTGAACTTCATGAAGTTGCATGTCAGTTGATGTTGCTTTTTTGTAGCTGGAGTAGTCTCTTTTCTGACACTTGTCTGTATGCATCCATATATACTTTTGTCATCTTTGAGCTCAAGGGTAGTTGAGAGTGAATAAGGGTTCCTTGGCTGTCTGCTACTACCACTTTTTTTTCTCAGGAACGTATTTAGCAATTGGGTTAAAGCACATTAACCTTATCAATAGATCTTGAGCTGAGGTTTTTTTTTTTTTTTTTCAATTGATGAGGGTTACAAGCATCTTATGGTCTGTTATCAGTAAAAAGTGAATTCAGTCCACACAGAGATTTGTCAAAGTTCTGACATGTCCACATGCTTGCCAGGCACTCCTTTTTTCTCTCTGTGCATATTGGGTTTTTGTGTGTATGTGTAAGCAAAATGCAGTTGACTTTCACTGAGAGCCATGCTGTTGCAGCAGTACACCACCTACGTCATAGCTACATGCATCTGCACTGACCATTGCGGGTTTGTTCACAACATAGTAGTTGAGAACTGGAGCTGTTGCGATCATTTATCTTACCTTTTTGAAGGCAGTGAAGTGACTTGGCTCCCATAGCCAAGATGAGTTGGACTTTAACAATTCATTCAGTAGTTCTGTCACTGAAGAATGGTCCTGTAGGTATTGACCAAGGTAATTTACCATCCCCAGTACACATCTCCGTTCTGGTACATTAACTGGTACATTCAATTCTCAAATTGCTTTTACTTTTTCAGGACTAGGCCTGATTTTATTTTTGTGTCTATCCCAAAATCTCAATTTGGGGTAAGTTTAAAAAAATCAGTTTTTTCCTTGGTTAGTTTCAGTCCAGACTGAATGATTAGGCTTAGGACTTTCAGGATTGTGTTGCATTCTTCTTTTGAAAATCCATGTCAGAATATCATCCGTGAAAACTACAACTCCACTTGTGTGTGTGTGTGTGTGTGTGTGTGTGTTAACAATTCCACTGTTTTTCTTCGGAAAATTTCACGTGAACTGGTAATCCCAAAGGGTAGTTTCAAAAGTAAAATCTCCCGAAAGATGTGATAAATGTAGTCAGTTTAGCACTTTCTTTGGCTAAAGGAATTTGCCAGAATCTGCAAATCCATCTTAAAGTATATTGTAGCTCCTTTTGCTCTGGGGAGGAAGTAATCCTGTGTTGGGAGGTTATATTTTTCTCACAACTGTTTCATTAAGTCTTCTAAGAGCCACACAGATTCATATTTTCCCATTTTTATTTATAACTGGTACCATTGGGGCACACTGTGCTGTTGGCTCAGAGATTTTCTTGATTATGCCAATTGTCTCTATTCTCTTTAACTCCATTTCCACTTTATGAAGTAATGGGATAGAAATCCTGTGACGGGTATGTATGCTATATAGTTCACCATTGTCTCTTAAGGTTTTTTGTACTGGATCTCCTTTCAAAAGTCCAATTTCAGTAAATATGCCATTGAGTTCTTTTACCTTTCTCACTAGGCCCAACATGGCTGTCGCCCTGTGGATGAGAAGCTTTTTGGTCTGTTGTCCTTTGAACACATACACTCTGAATACAGAGCTTTTTGTCTTTGTAAGTTGTATCTGTGGTGAACAGGTCTATATAGTTGAGAATACCTCCAGGGCTAGTCAGAGCTATCAGGTGACTTCAGCTCTGGGAGGAGTTGAATGTGATTGTAAATTCCTTCTGAGATGACTCTGATATCAGTGCCTGAGTCAATTTTAAAGTGAATTGTTTTGCCATGAATACTAAATTTCATTCTCTAGGCAGGAACTGTGTCGTCACAAGTACTAGATTCCAGATCCTTGACAGTCTGTAATATGAGTCAATTCCCTGACCACTTTGGTGCTGCAAACAGATTCAAAATATTCATATTTTGCGCATTTATTACACCTTTTTCTTCTGGCTGAACATGCATCATCTCTTGGGATCTGACTTTTTCTACACCTTGTGTATGCATGGTGGAATTTTTCCCTTGGAATCTGGGAGTTCTCTCTTCTTGCCTCAGTGGCTTTTATGATCATGACACTTTTAACACTCAAGTGTCTGTTTATAGCATTGAAGCTAGCTTAAGGTTTTTTAACTTGCTCCTGCCTTTGGTTTGTGGTTTGACAAGTTCAGATTGCTTTGCTTTCTGTGTAGAGGTGGCGAGGGTTAGGTCTGTCTTCAGTTGTAGCTGCTGTGAAAGATTATCTGTTCTCCCAGTAACCACCCTGTCTCTATTTTCATGTTTTGCAGTCCCCAAATCAGTTTCAGCCAATGTATGCGGCAGAGCTCTTATAAAATATTCAACATTTTCCCCTGGTTCATGAATTCTTTCGTGAAAACATGCTCTTTCATAAACACATTTCTCTGAGATATATAGTTTGCATCAAACATAGCCAAAACCCTTTCATAATCATCGTTGTGACTATCTTTGGTAAAGTCAAAGGGCTTAAAGATATGCTCTGTTTGCTTCTCCGTCACATAAATTAAAGAAGATACCTGTATGTCTCCAGTTTCCTTGTGGAATTTGTTTGCAATGTGAAATCTTGCAAAATACTGCTTCCAATCTGTCCACTGTGAAGGTTTATCAAAGCTGAAGTTCTGTGGGGCATTGAAGAGTGGCATGTTGATGGCAAACCTTTGTTGCTTTATTTTTGTTCCTTCTGTTTGCATCCTTTGTTGCTGTTTTTGCTTCTCCTTCCTATTTCTTCTGGCACTAGTTTGCTTTTGAGACCATGTCATGTTCCTGTACCAGCTATGGACTGGCTACAGAGCTTGTTTCTGAGTGACACACACACCAGATTTCAAAGTAGCAGCCGTGTTAGTCTGTATTCGCAAAAAGAAAAGGAGTACTTGTGGCACCTTAGCCACAAGTACTCCTTTTCTTTTTACACACCAGATGTGTGCATAATAAGATGCTTTAATGTATAAACAAGGTAGTTTACAGTGCCTCTTAGTGGCTGAACAATATAATACAGTTTAAGCATTCCGCTACACGGTCCGTAGCCACACGGGAGCTGGGCTGAACAATTTCCCCGCAATATAGGTTTCCCAGTCACTTTGAGTCCCCTTGGCCTGCCATCAGAAGCATTTCTGCAGTTTGAACTGCACAGTGGGCTGCCTTGGTAGAAGCAGCAACCTTCTTTCTGTAGTCTACTCTTCATTTCTAAAGCACCTATATAGTGCCCATGTGTCATACAAGGATATAAACACAGTAAGAACCATCAAGGAGGACAGACAATGTCTCCCTCCTGCTCTTGGTCTGATCATTGGCTGCTTCCTGAACACAGCTGGATTTTTTCCTACTCTGGCTCTCTAGGGTATGCTGTGGCAAAGCGGTAAGTCTTACAGTGTGACCTGAAAATGGGAAGAACTGAATACTTCCTGATCTCCTCTGAGAGCCTTGGTCTGCGGTTGAGGAGATTTAACCTCTGGCTACCTCAGGTTTATATTGGGGCTCTGTTAAACCTAGTGTGCTAGACAGTTATTGCCTTTGCAGTGCCGTGACATAGCAGGGGTCTAGCCTATGGGCTATAAAACCAATATCAGGACTTTGAAGATGATCAGGGTATCAGTGCGAGTAGCAGATTACTGGCATACTGTGCTCTCTGGAGCACTCCCACAAAGCATACAGGCACAGCAATAGGATTTTGAAAGTAACTCCACTCTAGTTGTTAACATTGTCTGCTCTTTGCAAGGGAGACCATGGACCGTTTTTAGCTGATGGACCTGCTGGCAAAATATTGATGCAATTTTTTAGAAAAGGTGGATACAAAGTCTTTAAAACAGGTTCTGGCTCAAACATTACATTGTGGTGTTAATGGTAGGTATTATCAATGGGAAGTGCTGGTTTATAGTTGCACCTAATTCTGTGAGTAGTTTCACTGAAATTAACTGGAGTACTTGCTTAGTGAAGTTCAGTGTACGTAAGGCTGGCAGATTTGTGCCCAAACTGAATGGATTAAATAATCCTATCTGACCATGCAGAAGCAAATGGGAGAGGTGAAGGTTACCTTATCAAAGGTTTTTATTCTCCTTCATATTTTTACTAGACAAATTTTGTATTTTTTTAGCATTATGGTTAGAATAAAACTGTAAGTAATACCTTTGTCTCCTGGAGGTGAGAGTGAGAGTCATGCTGCACAGTGTGATCCCTCAACATAATTGATAAATAAGCCCTGAAGGGATCTTGGCCAGGTCCCTTTGTCCAAAAGCCTGGGTAGACCTCAGGGTGGGAGGAGGGTGAAGGATTAGACCAGTGGTTCTCAAACTTTTGTAGTGGTGACCCTTTTCACATAACTAGCCTCTGAGTGCAACCGTGACCTCCCCCCCCCCCCCCCCCCGTAAATTAAAAACACTTTTAAAATATATTTAACATCATTATAAATGATGGATGCAAAGCGAGGTTTGGGGTGAAGGCTGACAGCTCACGCCCTCCCATGTAATAACTGCGCTACCCCCAGTTTGAGAACCCCTGGATTAGACTTTGTGTATTTACTTCTAGGCATCTTTATGGCATTTATCACTGTGGTGTCATTGTAAATGTAGGGAGTGATGCTGCTAGGAATTCAGCTCTTTCAGGGAGATGGACAACTCTCAGGAGAAAGGTTTTAGTAATAGTCTGACTCTAAGAACTAGCCCTTCAATGCCAACTGGCAAAGGGGTTCCAAGAATATCCTGATTCTGGTACGTACATTCTGGTTCACCAAAGAATGCCATGTGAGGTCTTAAATGAAAACCAGGGTCACGCTGATTGTTAGTATTGCTGTGAAAGTATGAACAGATAATATACAAGAAGTTGTGTATTTATACTGAAAATATGCTCCTGAAGATTTTATCAAGGCAGAGTTAACAAACAGGCCTTCTGTTAGACTAAAGATGTCTTTTTTTCACCAGCCTCTCGGTCGACACGTAAATAAGCAGTGGAAGCCCCATGTACATACAAACTCAACTAATGGATGTGAAATCAACAGGGAAGCAGCACACTGGAGAGGGGGTTATCCTGACTGAGGTAGAAACCATGAACTTTGGGAAATATAAGTAGAAAGCAAGAAAAACACTCCTTTATCCTGCACCTAGGCAGTAGTTGGGCAGTGCAATTACAGCTATGAAAATGGAATCACAACCAGGCTTCGTTGATATGCCACAAAGGACATTTGGGGTGAGAAACTTCTTTAGGCAGGAGTTTAGCCTGTTAAGTTTTAGTCTCTACAAAGCATGTTATACTTTTGTTTTATATGTAACATTTTTTTCCATTAGCCTTGAATCTTTGGTAATAATCTTATCCTTGTTTTCAGTATCAACAGATAAGTGCTATGATATTAAGCTAGGAGCTGATCCTGACCACTGGCAGCAGAACTGGTATTTCTTTCAGTGTTCAGGGAAGAAGGGGTTGGATATCACAGAGGAACATTTCAAAGGGCTTGGGGATTAGGGTGCACCTGTTTTTAACCTGCAAGACAAGGGCTGGCATAGCCCAGAGGAGAGTGCTTGGGTGGCTAATATGCTGGTGGTGTCAGGGATCTGACACCCAGCTAAGCACAAGCAAGTCTCCCTCTCATCAGAGACAGGGGAGGAATAACAAGGTGACTCACAGTTCTGGGTACCCTAAGAACTGTCCCTCAGGATAACTTATAAATAAGCCCAGAATGGATCTTGGCCAGATCCCTTTGGCCAAAGCCTGGGAAGACCTCAGGGTGGAAGAAGGGTGAAGGACTAGGGTTTGTGTATTTACTTCTAGGCATTTTTATGGCACTTGTCACTATGGTGTCACTGTAAAGGGATGGGGGAGTGATGCTGTGTGAAACACAGCTCTTTCAGGGACAATCCTTGGAGAGACATTAGTAATAGACATCTGGAAAAATGTACACATCTGCTAATAGAATTTTTGGCAATAACCCAAGGACATTATTAAAATGGCACTCCTAATTCTCTGCTGCCCATGGTCACTGGTAGATCAAAAACCAGCCCATCTGAGCTTCACCTCTTCCCTTGCTTCTTTCTGAACATGCAGGATTGTTAAATCTGCTTGCGTTGGGCATAGATCTACCAGCCTTATGCACATTGAATTGGACCTTACTATATAATTGCTCCAAATAATTTCCATGGAATTATGCATGGAATAAGGCACCATTTGACATAGGAGGTGACAGAAGTGGGTCCTTTGTTAACATCACCATGTATCTGAAACATGTGACATTGTTTCCACATGTACTTTGCAATTTTCTGATGTCAACCTGTACTGAATGTTGCTTTTTAGCAGTTTGGGTACCTTTGGAAACCTGTTGTCATTCACATATACTTGCACACAAATATATCCTTTAAAATATTCCATAAATTGCAAGAGCATCACAGCACAAAGAATTATGTAAAATAAGTAGTTAGTCTAACCACAAATCTAATGATTTAAAATGTTCTATGGTGGTGGTCAGCCTTAAACTGATGGTTCTAACCTACATTAGACACCCTGATCATTAGCACTGTAATTATTTAATAGAGACTATTTTAATTGATATTAAATTTGTACTTGTATTGACTTTTAAAACAAACAGCACCCTATTTCTTGTAATAATAATTATTTAAAATAGTTTGACTTAATGCATACTCCTTTTCTTTATCCTCACTAAAGCTTTGATGCATGTACTTTCTAAAACCTTAGAAGATTGAGTTTAATTTTATCATCTCATACAGTATACGTAATAAATTAAGCCACAGGCACGGAAACATGCTATTCTGAAAACAACATATCCAAGCTTGGTTTTTACTAATGTATAGAAATGGTAAAGCTCATCAGCTAATTTAATAGTACATTTCAAATCAAGTGTGTTACATAGTTTCACTGTTGCTTTGTGACACTTCAGTTAAGGCTGTCAGCTTTTATTATAGGTTTCAGAGTAGCAGCCGTGTTAGTCTGTATTCGCAAAAAGAAAAGGAGTACCCATGGCACCTTATTATAAATCCTTACAGGAAAGTCCTATAGGATATAATAGGGATGAAAACAATAGATAGAATTTACTCTTAAAAACCTTTAAATCAAATAGAAAATATCTTAGATTTTTTTTTAGTCATCTTATAGAATTCTAAAGTAGGGATGTAATTATCTATTGAAATCATTGCACGACTTTAAAAAACCCTATAAAAACCTGTTTTTTTTCTGTTAAATTCGAATGGACTTTTATACTTCAAGGTTTATAGCTGTTCAAGAAGAATTGACTCCATATTTAAACATGGGAGTTCTTGAGTTATAAAATTGGGGGCAAATATAAAAGTTTGGCTCTGTAAGGGATTTGGGGGAGATGGAAGGGAGGTTGTTGCAATTGTAGTTTATAAAATAAATTTTAAATCATTAGTTCTTAAAATACGCTTATCACCTAACTTCTTCATCCTTAAAGTGAGTACTGCTTACAGATGCCAAAGCTATCAATGCCCACGGTGCTATATAAATAAAACATCATTATGCTTTTAACATGCAAACACTTCTCACAGGCCACATTTTAATTAATGCACAAATAGAATATCCAGCTGCAAATTCACTTGTGAATTAATTTTTGCTACAGACAAGTCAAACCTTGTATAACATTTGACATTTTTCTTCCCCGGAGTTCTACCCTATCAGTTGTGCACCCACCAAGCTCTTATTCTGAAACTTGTCTCCCAGGCCTTTTCTGTACTGGGTTTTCAATTACTGGTGTAGCTGCACCACTAGAAAGCCCTAGTGTGGATATGTATTGCATATATATGGCTTACCCTGCCAGTGCAAATTGCACTGTGGTGGTAAGGAACTGGCAATGGTAAAATCCCAGTGTGGACAACAGGAAAGGTAACATTAGTCAAAGTGATAGGCTGAATTTCTTTTGAGTCTCATCATGTTTCTGCTTTCTATCTCATTACTGAGCATAAAAATATGGCCCTCTGGTCTTTTCACATATTAATTCAGTCTTTAACTGTATCACCTGTATAACATGCTTCATCAGTGTCATGATTCTAGCTGAGAATAATGCCGTTCAACATACAAATATCTCTCTTCCCCATACCTGCCTTCCGTACATGGAGACCTTGGTGCTATCTGTAGTCTTGTTGCAACACAATATTTTTCTCCCAGGTTGACCTGTTGATCTTGTGCTATCTGTCAGCCTTCAAATAGCCTTTTCATCATAGGGAGCATGTGGGACTACCAAGTGGGGGCATTGCTTGAGCTTTTTCACTAATCGGGAGGTGTTGAAAAAGAGCTGACTACACAGTACTGCTGCCAAAGAGCTCAAATTTACCTGTATGAGGCGTAGTAGTGTTGCAGGCACCAAGTGCCCGAGGCAGGCAACAGCTGGATTCATTGCCTGGTGTGCGTCGCCCAATAATCACAACGGGGTGGAGAAGTAGAAAAGTTTATTTGAAGCTTCAAGCGGTACAGGAAGACAACAATCTCAAATCCTGCACACCAGTGCAAGCAGTTACACATATTTTATACATTTGTTCTTTAGCATACTTATCCAATAGCAAGCTGCCCTGAGTATCCATATAGCCAATCCGGTATACCAGCCAGTTCCCCTTTTTCCTCTTCTCATCTATTCCTCCATATATGGAGTTGTTTGTTCAGCATTATCTAACATTCCTGTCCTGCTTGACCTAATCTTGCTCCAGTAAGTCTGTGCCTGCAATACACAGTCGCAAACTTCTCAGCGTGACTGCTGTGAGTATCTCCGGGCAGAAAAGGGAAGGGGGGGCCATCTGGGCCTAGAGCAAGGGGGCTTCGACACTCGTGGTCTTCCATCCCCTTGAGTTACCTCGCAGCCATGCCCGGTGTCCCTAACAGTAGCTCACGTGGAAGGAGACTTACGGAAGTCCATCCTGAGGCTTTATAGTCAAAACAATGGGAAAAATGTCATCTGAGAAGAAATTATCCTGACTCATTTTGTAGCATTCCCATTAGATTCAGCTCTTCAAAAAATCACCTATTCTATACTTATTGATGCTTATTGTAGCTTGCTCTGTTAATTCCATAGAATCTGAAATTTCTATTGACTGAAACTCAGACTAGCCTGGACCTGATGAATAGCACCTGCTGCTGTTGAACTTGGCTAGCTAATGGTTCATGGCTCTAGCAGATGTTCCTGCTCTTTAAACAAGTAGGAACTTTATTGGTCGTTTCCTTTTTCCCACCTCCCTACCCTCTCTCTTTCCTTCAGAGGAACAAATTCCAGCCCTGCTGAATTCTGGATATATGCCATTTGGGTTTGAACAAAATATGGACTTGACACACATCCAATTTCAGAACTGTGACAGAGGTTCTCTGATATCAGAGAGATTAACATGACAGAAGTGTCCTCAGTCTGAGTCTTCACTTCAGTTACAAATTGATTCTAGTTTTTGTTTTGTTTTTAGTACAAGTTCAGTAGCGAAGAAATTATATTCAGGAAGTTTTATTGTAACTGTTCATAAGTCTGTCTTCAGCAGCCAATAAGGGTTAGACTATCTAACAAAGTACAAGACCCCACAGTTGTAGTCCTGAAGTACATACCATGGCATGAAATCTTTTAAGTTTCTGCATTATTTTAATTTATTTATTTATTTATTTATTTGTAAGGTTTCTTTGTTTTTCATCAGGTTTCTTATCAACACACTTCTAGCTCCTTTTGGGTCTCTGAGTAACTACAGTAGAATCTCAGAGTTACAAACACCTCAGGAATGGAGGTTGTTCCTAACTCTGAAATGTTTGTAACTCTGAACAAAACATTATGGCTGTTCTTCCAAAAGTTTACAACTGAACAGTAACTGAATACAGCTTTGAAACTTTACTATGCAGAAGAAAAATGCCAGTTTTAACCAACTTATCGGTAATTCAAATGAAATAATCACAGATAGTTTCCTTACCTTGTCAAATCTTTTTTTAAACTTTCCCTTTATTATTTTTAGTCATTTTTGCTTCATATAGTGCTGTACTCTATACGTTTTTTGTCCCTGCTGCCTGATTGTGTACTCCCAGTTCCAAATGAGGTGTGTGGTTGATCAGTCAGTTTGTAACTGGTGTTCATAACTCCTGAGGTTCTACTGTACTTTCATTGTGTTTGCGATAAGGATATTGTGTGAAACAGCATATTGTTTAGTAAATTCTTCTGCAGGCAATGAATCAATTAATTTTAGATTTAGCTAGACTTCTGCAAGAAACAGGAAATTTTATAATGAAAATAGGGTGATCAAAACATTAGTTATGAAATTCTATGAAAGAATAAAAACACATCTCTCAAGGAGTTGAAAATATATTTCTGTAGCACTTACTTCCAATCTGTTGTACCATCTGATGATCTTAAGCATTACAAACATTTCATGGACATTCTAAATAAAGAAAACTTTTCACAAACAGCTGATGACAAAAAAGAAATTCCTCAGACACAGGGCTAAATTCTGCTCTAAGTAACAACAAGGAGTTACGCTGGTGTAAATCCAGATTAATTGACAGAACAATTTGGTTCATTTAATGCCTCGGGGAAGGACAGGGCTAATGAAAATGTAAATAGAAGGGTATTCAAAACTGTTGTGTACAAGAAGAGGTTTACAGTGAAGTCCTCTGAGTGAAGTTCTTTTGTAAAGAATGATTTCATTTGTAAGTAGAGACTTACTCCAACTGCAGTTGCAAATTGCACATTGCAATGCTTCAGAATAATTTGATGCTTTCCACTTTTTTTATGTTAAAACAATGCAGCAGATAATAAAAATACTCTAACTTCTTTTGTCCAATGATCTTAAAGTGCCTTTCAAATGTAAGATTTTATTCATTAACAGCAGTTTTCCTATGAAGTAAGAAGAGTATTTTTATCTGATTGTATGGATGAGGAAACTGAGGTATAGCGAATAGATGCTATCACTGTGAGATTTATTCTTTGCAAACCTTGCTCTGACTTTGGGAAGTTTAGAGAATGCCAGTGATGGCAGACTGTCAAAGTTCTGTCCATTCTCCCTTGGGTTAGTTATAAGGCAAACAGGCCAAAAAAACAAAGAAACCCCAAACCTGAAACAGCCCTCCACTTTTCTCTTCATTAAGATGTGCATGTTACATTGAATTGTCCTGTCTTCTGAAGTATGAAGATATCATTATAGTTCTTATTGTATCCAGATGTGCCAGAAACTAAAATACAGGTCCAAAGAAGAGCTATCAGATTTAACTGGCTTCTCATAAGCTGTTAATTAAAGAGCCTGGGGAATGGCTCCCTAATCTTTCAAGAGATTTATAATGTTTTATTTATGTTTTTGTTTCTGCAGCCTGCTAATTTTCCCTACAAGGAAGAGATCATGGCAGTAAATCCTACTTGTCTAGTTGTGATTATTCTACTCTTTATAAGCATCATTCTGGGTTTCAAGGTGAGCACATGTGTATAAAGTTCATCTTCTATATATGGAATGTCTTTGGAATAGCCCTCCCCCTTTCTCTGCAGAACAACTGTATTTTGTTGACTTAACAAGGCTCAATGACCAGTGGGACATTACTTACAACTGCTTAAGGGGTGGGGCTTTGTGCTGGGAGAGCAGCTGAGCCCTGCTTAGGGGGTGGGGCTTTGTGCTGGGAGAGCAGCTGAGCCCTGCTTAGGGGGTGGGGCTTCTGACTAGGGGCCCTATAAAGGTAGCCAGCCAGTCAGGCAGCGGCACAGGAGCTAGCAAACAGAGCTCTAAACAGGGGAGTTTGGCTTGTGGTGCTTGTTTGGGGTTTGCTTTTGCTGGGGTGTGTGTGGTCTTTTTGGTGTGGCTTCCCAGATTAACAGGATTTAGGTGGGAAGGAGATGACAGATACAGAGGCAGCTGTGGGAGTGACTCATGTAGTGAAAGACACATTGAGGATGACTGGATGTGGAAGCTGTGGTATGTACACGATCCTGGAGGGGGGAACCGGTAAGAGTTTTTTCTGCATGAAATGTCGTCTGATAGAGCTGATGGAGGAAAAGATCCGATGTTTGGAGATGCAGGTGGAAAGTCTGGTTGAGTTTAGGAAGGGGTTTGAGCAGATGATGGAGCAAAGATATGAGGTATCTGAAGGGAAAAGCTCAGACTCACAGATGGAAGCAGGGCTGGGGAATTTTGAGGAGAGACTGGGTGAGGAAAGTGGTCAGTGGAAACATGTGACTCAAAGAACTAGGCAGAGGAAAAGACGGGCTAGTGAAGGAGAAATAGAGCTTAGGAACAGGTTTGCAGAGTTGGAAAATGAAGAAGGGGCTCAGCAGGTACTTGTTGAAGGTGGAAGGGTAAGGAAGAAGAGAAGAGAGGCTAGTCCTATAGGAAAAGGGGAAGAGTCAAGGGAGACTACACCAAATATGAGCCCCAGGAGGATACAGGATGGGTTGAAGAAGATTATAAGGGAAAATAGGAATGGAAAGAACTTGCAGCCAGAGGGAACAGGGGAGAGACTGGAGAATAGGACTGTCACCAGGAAAAGGCAGGTCTATGTGATCGGGGACTCTTTATTGAGAAGAATAGACAGGCCTGTAACTAGAGCTGATCCAGAGAATAGAAGGGTGTGCTGTCTTCCGGGTGCTCAGATACGGGATGTAGACCTGAGGTTGAAAAGGATCCTAAAGGGAGCGGGAAAGAATCCCCTAATTATCCTTCATGTGGGAACAAATGATACGGCTAGATTCTTGCTGGAAAGTATTAAGGGAGACTATGCTAGGCTGGGGAAGACACTTAAGGAAATTGAGGCTCAGGTGATCTTTAGCGGGATCCTTCCTGTTCCTAGAGAAGGCCAAGAAAGGTGTGACAAGATTATGACTGTCAACAGATGACTTAGGCAGTGGTGCTATAAGGAGGGCTTTGGGATGTATGGCCACTGGGAGGCATTCATGGACAGAGGACAGTTCTCTCGGGATGGACTTCATCTGAGTAGGGAAGGAAATAGACTTCTAGGATCGAGGCTGGCACAACTGATAAAGAGAGCTTTAAACTAGGAATTAGGGGGAGATGGATGGGAGATGCCCAGAAAATCTCCACGCCAGATTTTAGCATTAAGAGGGAAGAAGATGAAGTAAGAAAGGATACAGCAATGGGTAGGAGAATGTATATAAGGAGCGAGGGCGGTGTGGATACTAGTTTAATAGGTTATACTGGCTGTAGAATGACTGTGCCTAATAGGGTACAAAATGTGAGCGAGGCCAAACAGCAAAAATTAAGATGTTTATACACCAATGCGAGGAGCCTAGGTAACAAAATGGAGGAACTAGAGCTACTGCTGCAGGAAGTGAAACCAGATATTATAGGAATAACAGAAACATGGTAGAATAGTAGTCATGACTGGACTACAGGTATTGAAGGGTATGTGCTGTTTAGGAAAGACAGAAACAAAGGTAAAGGGGGTGGAGTAGCATTGTATATCAATGGTGAGGTAGAATGTAAAGAAATAAGAAGCGATGCAATGGATAAGACAGAGTCCGTGTGGGCAAAAATTACATTGGGGAAGAAAACTAGTAAAGCCTCTCCTACGATAGTGCTTGGGGTGTGCTATGGACCTCCGGGATCTAATTTGGATATGGATAGAGCCCTTTTTAATGTCTTTAATGAAGTAAATACTAATGGAAACTGCGTGATCATGGGAGACTTTAACTTCCCAGATATAGACTGGAGGACCAGTGCTAGTAATAATAATAGGGCTCAGATTTTCCTAGATGCGATAGCTGATGGATTCCTTCATCAAGTAGTTGCTGAACCGACTAGAGGGGATGCCATTTTAGATTTAATTTTGGTGAGTAGCGAGGACCTCATAGAAGAAATGGTTGTAGGGGACAATCTTGGCTCAAGTGATCATGAGCTAATTCAGTTCAAACTAAATGGAAGGATTAACAAAAATAAATCTGCGACTAGGGTTTTTGATTTCAAAAGGGCTGACTTTCAAAAATTAAGGAAATTAGTTAGGGAAGTGGATTGGATTGAAGAATTTATGAATCTAAAGGTAGAGGAGGCCTAGGATTACTTTAAATCAAAGCTGCAGAAGCTATCAGAAGCCTGTATCCCAAGAAAGGGGAAAAAATTCATAGGAAGAAGTTGTAGACCAAGCTGGATGAGCAAGAATCTTAGAGAGGTGATTAAGAAGAAGCAGAAAGCATACAGGGAGTGGAAGATGGGAGGGATCAGCAAGGAAAGTTACCTAATTGAGGTCAGAACATGTAGGGATAAAGTGAGACAGGCTAAAAGTCGAGTAGAGTTGGACCTTGCAAGGGAATTAAAACCAATAGTAAAAGGTTCTATAGCCATATAAATAAGAAGAAAACTAAGAAAGAAGAAGTGGGGCTGCTTAACTCTGAGGATGGAGTGGAGGTTAAAGATAATCTAGGCATGGCCCAATATCTAAACAAATACTTTGCCTCAGTCTTTAATAAGGCTAAAGAGGATCTTGGGGATAATGGTAGCATGACAAATGGGAAGGAGGATATAGAGGCAGATATTACCATATCTGAGGTAGAAGCAAAACTGAAACAGCTTAATAGGACTAAATTGGGGGGCCCAGATAATTTTCATCCAAGAATATTAAAGGAATTGGCACCTGAAATTGCAAGCCCCTTAGCAAGAATTTTTAATGAATCTGTAAACTCAGGAGTAGTACCAAATGATTGGAGAATTGCTAATATAATTCCTATTTTTAAGAAAGGAAAAAAAAGTGATCCGGGTAACTACAGGCCAGTTAGTTTGACATCTATAGTGTGCAAGGTCCTGGAAAAAATGTTGAAGGAGAAATTAGTTAAGGAGATTGAAGTCAGTGGTAAATGGGACAAAATACAAGGTGGTTTTACAAAAGGTAGATCGTGCCAAACCAACCTAATCTCCTTTTTTGAAAAAGTAACAGATTTTTTTAGATAAAGGAAATGCAGTGGATCTAATTTACCTAGATTTCAGTAAGGCATTTGATACCGTACCACATGGGGAATTATTAGTTTAATTGGAGAAGATGGGGATCAATATGAACATCAAAAGGTGGATAAGGAATTGGTTAAAGGGGAGACTGCAACGGGTCCTACTGAAAGGCGAACTGTCAGGTTGGAGGGAGGTTACCAGTGGAGTTCCTCAGGGATCGGTTTTGGGACCAATCTTATTTAATCTTTTTGTTACTGACCTTGGCACAAAAAGTGGGAGTGTGCTAATAAAGTTTGCAGATGATACAAAGCTGGGAGGTATTGCCAATTCGGAGAAGGATCGGGGATATTATACAGGAGGATCTGGATGACCTTGTAAACTGGAGCAATAGTAATAGGATGAAATTTAATAGTGAGAAGTGTAAGGTTATGCATTTAGGGATTAATAACAAGAATTTTAGTTATAAATTGGGGACGCATCAATTAGAAGTAACGGAAGAGGAGAAGGACCTTGGAGTATTGGTTGATCATAGGATGACTATGAGCTGCCAATGTGATATGGCTGTGAAAAAAGCTAATGCGGTTTTGGGATGCATCAGGAGAAGCATTTCCAGTAGGGATAAGGAGGTTTTAGTACCGTTATACAAGGCACTGGTGAGACCTCACCTAGAATACTGTGTGCAGTTTTGGTCTCTCATGTTTAAAAAGGATGAATTCAAACTGGAGCAGGTACAGAGAAGGGCTACTAGGATGATCCGAGGAATGGAAAACTTGTCTTATGAAAGGAGACTTAAGGAGCTTGGCTTGTTTAGCCTAACTAAAAGAAGGTTGAGGGGAGATATGATTGCTCTCTATAAATATATCAGAGGGATAAATACAGGAGAGGGAGAGGAATTATTTCAGCTCAGCACCAATGTGGACACAAGAACAAATGGGTATAAACTGGCCACCAGGATGTTTAGATTTGAAATCAGACTAAGGTTTTTAACCATCAGAGGAGTGACATTTTGGAATAGCCTTCCAAGGGAAGCAGTGGGGGCAAAAGATCTATCTGGTTTTAAGATTCTACTTGATAAGTTTATGGAGGAGATGGTATGATGGGATAATGGGATTTTGGTAAGTAATTGATCTTTAAATATTCAGGGTAAATAGGCCAAATCCCCTGAGATGGGATATTAGATGGATGGGATCTGAGTTACCCAGGAAAGAATTTTCTGCAGTATGTGGCTGGTGAATCTTGCCCATATGCTCAGGGTTTAGCTGATCGCCATATTTGGGGTCGGGAAGGAATTTTCCTCCAGGGCAGATTGGAGAGGTCCTGGAGGTTTTTTGCCTTCCTGTAGCATGGGGCATGGTTGACTTGAGGGAGGCTTCTCTGCTCCTTGAAGTCTTTGAACCATGATTTGAGGACTTCAATAGCTCAGACATGGGTGAGGTTTTTCATAGGAGTGGGTGGGTGAGATTCTGTGGCCTGCACTGTGCAGGAGGTCAGACTAGATGATCAAAATGGTCCCTTCTGACCTTAGTATCTATGAATCTATAAACTAGCATAGATTTGACAGCAACCCAACAACCCCAAAGCAATAGTCTTTTTGGCTTTCAGTTTTCACCAGAAATGTACTACTTCAGATGTTTAATCTCTCCAAACAGAGAACCAGCTTTAGGGCAAATAGACACTTGAAGCGCTGCATTGGCACAGCCTCACTGATGTGGCTATGCCATTGTAGCACGTAAGTGAATATGCTCCTATGCCAATGGGAGAACTGCTCCCGTCGGTGTAGTTAATCCACCTCCCCAAGAAGCTCTCCTGTCGACATAGCGCTGTCTACATGGGGTGGGTCAGGTCGGTATAACGTCGCTTAGGGTGTGGATTTTTCACATTCCTGAGCAATGTAGTTATACAAATATAAGTCTGTAGTGGAGACCAGGCTTTAGACACCACAAAATTATAGGAGTTTCCCATCTGGCCAAGGGAAGGCATCCAGCACCATATGTGTATTTATTAGAGGTGTGCTAATAACTGACTTTTATTTTTTTTTTTCCCCTGTTTGCTGGCAGTTCTGAAAAATTGGGGGAAAAAATGGATTTAGAGTCAAATTAAACATACCATTCAACATGAAATGAAACATTTTTGTTTCAATTCTGAGCTTTTTAAAAATCTCTAAATGAAGTTGAAAGAAATTTGGAAACAAAAGTTTCACATCTAAAGTTGACATTTCAAAAATGCCATAATGGAACTTTTGACTTCTTTTTTTTTTTTTTTGGGTGGAGGGTGGGAGAAGTTTAATTGAAACAGTTCGCAAAGAAAATTTCAGCCGAAAGTTTCGCCTGGCACTAGTATTTATACATTAATGATTAAACATTAGTTTTGACATTTGAGTGTACTACAGCAACAAAATACCACTGTATCCTGCATGAAGACCCAAGCCCAGATTCTCGCCTGTGTTTGGGTTACTCTGCACATTATTATTATTATTAAGCTGGCACACTCATCTGAGTATGGAGGGAATCTCCCATGGCATAGAATCATGGCTTCTAAAACACACTCTTCCCTTCAGCTGGCTTAGAGAATGTGGCCATGGCTTCCTGGCAATGTCCAGCTGCCATGATGAACTCTATGGGAAAATCATTCAGACTGCTTTAACTTCCATTGGGGGGCTGGCTTGGTGTACTACTGAGCCAGGTGAGCACAAAGGTAGCAGAAAACCACCTTTCCAACCCCTCTTCCTATGATGCACTGAGTGCTCTTCAGCTGCCTGGGCTCTAGTTTTCTTTTTTTGCAAATGAGACAACAGAAAAGATATTCTGCAAAATATGCAAAAATTAGAATAAGCTGATCTCAGCACTAGGGAGTATTCCTGTAAGTTACATGTATACATCCCTGAGCCCTGATATGAAACTCTTCTCTATATCTTCGTACCCTAGGAGAACTCTAGGGAGGGTGACCAGACAGCAAATGTGAAAAATCGGGATGGGGGTGAGGGGTAATAGGAGCCTATATAAGAAAAAGACCCAAAAATCGGGACTGTCCCTATAAAATCAGGACATCTGGTCACCCTAACTCTGGAGGGTGGGGTTGACAGGGCTTGCAGGAAGAGGTTTAATGAGATTTCTAATTGCTAAGTTTGCTAACCCACAGACATTTCTGGGTGTACTGCAGTGGGAACACGAGGCGTGCAGAGCCTCTCTAAAGCATGGGAAGTTACTTTCATTAAAGATAAATTCAGATTTTAATTATGTAGGCATTTTTGGGCCAACAGATGAAGCCCTTTTTCATGTCAAATGCAACTGAAACCTTGTAAAACCCAACCACTGGATCATATTAATCCTTTGCAGTCAGCACAGCTTTGCTTTGTGATTTTTTGGTTATGGAGTGTTTGGCCACCTTACTGTCTGAAAATGTGTATTTATATTGTGCTCACAAGATAGATATAAGTGCAGATTGTATTTGGCCCTTTCAGGGTACATCTTCACAGTAACTGGCAGCCCATTGCAGCGAATCTCAGAGCCCAGGTGACAAACTCAGGTTTGTGGGACTCGCACTACACCACTGAAAATAGCTGTGTAGACATTTGGGCTCGGGCTCTGAAGCCTAGGGAACAGGATGGGCTTCAGAGCCTGAGCTCCAGCTTGAACCCCAGTTACCACACAACTGTCTCTAGCACCATAGCTCAAACCCAGGTCAGTCAACCCAGGCTCTGAGACTTGCTGCCCTGGGCTGCGTATAGGTACCCATTAAGTCTGTTGTATTTCTTCCTATGGCACTGAAACAGTTAAGAAATAGGAATTGCTAATCTTTTATGCTGCCTAGTACCATGGTGGTATTGTGATTTGTGTTGCTTAGCAAATAGAAATTAATGTGGGGGTTTATTAAAGTTTTATGAAGATGGAATTTAATGAATTTTGATGTTCTTGAAATGGAGATCATCGGGCAGTGTGCAAGTTTTCACACTCAGGATAAAGGTGCATGGGAAGAACTATCTTGCCATACCCTTGTGACTTGACTCTTGTACCTCTTCTGAGGAAAGGTTACCATTGCTACTGGATGGGGGTGCATGCATGTGTGCAGCTTGGTATGTGATGTGCATAAATACCATTAAGGATGGGCTAGATTGAGATCATTGAATTCCTTTCACGTGGGTCTCCAGAGATGAGACTAATGTCTTAATTCACTATGCTGTCCAGTGACATTTCTTAAAGCTCTGTTTGAAAGCTCAGTCCAGGTTTTTTTTCAGGGGGCGAGGAGGGAAGAATTAGTAAATAGGTCAGTGACTCCATCTAATGATGCTTCAGCATAAATATTAAATGAGTTTTTAAGAACAAATCTAAAGAAAAGTTGCTGGACTTTCAGTGTACTGTGGGCAAAATGAATTTCCATTACTAATGCTGAGCTGGCCAAGAATGTGTGTGTCCAAATCTCTTGGCCAGTAAAATGACGCCAGCTGCTTATATTCTC
Source organism: Dermochelys coriacea (assembly GCF_009764565.3). Taxonomy (NCBI): domain Eukaryota; kingdom Metazoa; phylum Chordata; order Testudines; family Dermochelyidae; genus Dermochelys; species Dermochelys coriacea. Next base: position 41,823,444 of record NC_050069.1, on the reverse strand, counting down.
AAATGAGTGTGGGTTAACATTCCAGTAGCCAATTGCTTGCTGTATGCTAGCTGGTGACCCCTTTAATTACGGCACTCCCATCAGCCTGAGAAACAGCTCCTGCTTTAAACAAGTAAAAATTAGCAGAGCTGACTTGAGTAAGTGATTAACACCCTACAGAATAATATCAAACATATACTGTAATTTTAAACACATTTTTATTAACCAGGTCAAAACCAGCTTTGCTTAAAACTCCAAAAAAACTTTCATCTGTGAAAAAGTAGTGTATTGTTTGATATTATGGAATCAAGAGAGGATACCTGTGAATTTGGATTTTGACAGCAGAAATTAAAAAATAGAGTTCCAAATGAATAGTCTGTACAGACAACACTCTTTTATAAGCAAGAATAAGTGTTTAGAGGTCTATAAAATCATGACTGGTATGGGGAAAAGTGATCAGAGAATTATTTACCCTTTCCCACAATACAAAAAGTATGGGTCATGCAATGAAACTAATAGACAGCAGATTTGATACAAACAAAAGGGAGTACTTTTTCACACAATGTACAGTTAACCTGTGGAACTCATTGCCATGGGATGTTGTGATGGCCAAAAGTATAACACTGTTTAAAAAAAAACAAACAAACAACAACCTAGATAAGTTCATGGAGGACGGGTCTATCAATGGCTATTAGCCAAGATGGTCAGGGATGCAAACCCATGCTTGGGGTAGCCCTAATCCTCTGACTGCCAGAGGGTGGGAGTGGAAGGTGGTGGATTACCCCAAGGTTGCCCTGTTCTCCACACACTCCCAGTAGCTCTGGTACTGGCCATTGTTGGAGACCGTATACTGGGCTAGATGGATTATTGGTCTGAACCAGTATGTCAGCTCTTAAATTTGTATAGCTTTACAGAACTTCTGTTCTGTGTTCTGTATAGAGTCTTATACTGCACTCATTATCATAGTATCTGAATTCTGAAACCATAAAACCTACAGTTAAACCATGCAAAGCTACTGAAATACTTAGTATTTAATCATCGGAAAGATCAAATTCCTCAGTATATACTTTGATATCTCTAGAGCATCTTTTGTTTTGCTTTATTCAAATAACAGGAGGCTGCTGCTTCTTTACAAGGCAGTGATCCATATTCTCACCTTCATAAACTCCAAGGGCAAAAGCAAGAAGCTTATTAGCTCAGGATACAATTATTAGTGAGTTAATATTAGGCTTTTATTATACTGAAAAATATATAAATATCTGTAAGAATAATTGAAACCACATAGAAACTATTATTCTGTTAAATGAAGTATATTGTTTAATCTGTAATATTATAACAAATTAATATTTTCAGTAATAAAGGTTAACTAATTTGGGCCAGATTCTGAATAAGAACCCTTCCAATATGCATCGTGAAAAAAAATCATTTAGAATCTTGTGAAATGACCACTTCCAACCCCACAAGAGATGTAAAGAATGTGTGGCAGAGGGACACAATAAAGACAGAAGTAGTTTAAAATATTTTTAAAGCAAAAGTGACATTTTATTGATTTTTTTAACATGATTTTAACTTTTTTTTGTGGTCTTTTCTTTCCTTTCCTTTTTCTCATGTAAAGTTTAGCAATTATGTATCCTGTGTTCTGATTGGTTGAGGACCATTTTTAGCCAATCAGAGTTCAGGGATTTTCATAACTATATATATATATATATATATATATATATATATTTCAAAAAATGTATATTTCCTATTTTCTGTATGTAATAACAAGCACATTCTCTTTGCAGGGTTATCTGATTAGCTGCGTGTGGAACTGTTACCGGTACATTAATGGCAAAAACAACTCTGATATGCTGGTGTACATTGCCACCAATGACACTGCGGTAAGCATGTCTCTCAACGTTTTGTTTTACCATTCCTCAGTGTTACTGACAGCTTCTTAACCTTTTAATGCAAAATTCTCAATTATCGTCTTTGTCCACTAAACACATATTATCAACGTCCTTGTATCGAAATTCCAACTCATGGTGAAGCAGATCAGTCTGTTGAGGAGAGTGTTTGTTACATAGCTCCGAGCGATGTATGTGTGTATCTACACCACTGCAAAATACTATAGTTGTGATTTGGTGCTCAGCAACTGAGAATTAGGTATGACATTTGTATGACTTGAATGTTGTTTTTGAATTGTAAGAACACTGAGTAGAATGAAGACTATGTTGAAATAAATTAGCAGACAAGTCTGGACTATAAAGGACAGGAAGTTGTCAGTTCTTTCTGCAATAATTTAGTGCTACATTTATAAGATATGAAGCACTCCATGTGCTGTTTATTCATTCAGTTATGTTTACAATGAGCAAAAAAAAATGGGTAACTCGACACTGCTGATTCTGCATAGTATGACATTTTTGTGGTGATACTGCACACCTGGAACCCAATTCTGCTTTGTTACACCCAAGCTATCCCACTGAGGTCAATAGATCAAAGTCATCTCTGATGTAACTCCACGGACTTTTAAGTGAAGTGGGATTGCAATTTAATCCTTGAAATTACACCAGGATGAGTTTGGCCTGTTTAGGCTTGCATGGGTGGAAGGGAGGGCAGATCCAGCTAATGAAATTTCAATATTGCCAACCTCAAATATTCAAAGATCATAATACAGGCTCCCAAAATTGAGTGGTTTAAATATTGTGAGACTTAAAAATAAAATAAAATAAAGTTGGAGCTGAGGGGTTGTCATTTGGTTTCAGAACCTTTAGGATGAACTTGAGTTACATTTTTCAAGCTTTCCTGTGCAGCCATGAGGACTTGAACCTTACTATTTATCTAAAACGGAAGCTGAGATTCTCACATAATTCATTGTCTTCAAGAGCTAGGACTTAAAAAAACAAAAACAAAACCTCAATATTGCAAGACCCAGATAAAATCATGAGTTGACAACACTGAATTTTGAACATTTCAGTTATGGGTTTATTGAAAGCTAAATGAAAGTGGGAGGAATGCATTTGGAACCTACATTGGGTAAAACCAGAAGCTCTGCATGGAAGAAAAATTGATAGCTTTTATGAAGTCCTTAGGTAGTTGTAACTCAACTTAAAATGCTGCAAAATATATAATTCACCACATTGAAAGTCTTGGTTGCAAGATTCTGCAAACTGAATTAACATTGAAACTCTAGTCACACCGGCTTTATATAACTTACATTGAAACCATCTGCTTCATCACTGGTCCCGGGAAGCAGAGGAGTTCAGTTTCCAGGGCTACCTTTTTCTATTGAAATGATTTACCAATAACTTCTCAAGGGAAAAGGACAAGAAAACGGCATGTTCTGAATCTGCCGTGAAAGCAGGATAAAAATGTAAATCGTGTCAACGAACGAAGTTGTAATTTAATGTAAATTTCATACAATACATCAGTAGGGTTTAAATCTTAGATGCTTCGGTAATGGGGTTGATTAGAGTCAGGGAGAGAACTACCTTCCCTCCTGTCTGGAAGAAAACCTGTTTCTTCCTGTGTTTGGTTACTGATATTATGCTTTTAAGAATTTAAAGTGTCCATAATTCTTCATGTAGTGTTAATACATACATTTCACTGTGGTATTAGTGACAAGTGTGTCACCGGCTTTCATTTGATACCTTACAAGACACTTTTTGGATAAACACTAGTACAGCAAAGTGTTAGGTGTAGTGAGTTTGTCAGGCTTGCTGACCTAGGGTTGTGAACCACCAGTGGACCTCTGTGTCACAGCTCCCTCACAGCTACAGGGCCAGGGACACTGGATCCCTGCAGATGCAAGGTGTGGGGAAGGCTGTGGCCCTGGCAGGGCAGGGTAGAGACTCCTGGCCAGGGCCATGAGGAGGAGATTGAGCCCTGGCCCCGGGGGGAGGCACACTGCTACTGAATGGCTCCTGTTTGAGGACCAAGCATTTAGAAGCAGGGTGATCTCCCCTGTAGTGCGGACCTTGTTCTCGTCCTTGCAGCCTTGTGGGAGTCTCTGGTCTGCCAGGCCAGGACTGCAGCGTCCCCTGCTCCTTGCACCCAGTTTTCGAACTACATATTAAGTCACCTACGTTGTCTCTTGTATCCTGGGACCAATATGGCTACAGTACTGCAAACAACAATGTTAATTTTATATCTTCCTAGTTTTTTAATCAAAATGTCTTGTGGTATCATGTGAAAAGCTTTACAGAAGTCTAAGTATATTGCATCAACACTGCTACTTTTCTCAAACTTGTAATCTCATCAAAAAAATATCAGGTTAGTTTGACAGAACCTATTTTCCATGAACCCAGGATGATTGGCATTAATTATATTACCCTACTTTAATTCTTTATTAATCGAGTCCTGTATCAGCAGTGCCATTAGCTTGCCCAGGATGACAGACTGACAGACCTATAATTACCTGCCTCATCCCATTTAATATTCTTTAAATACTGGCACAACATTAGCTTTCTTCCAGCTTCTGGAATGTCCCCAGTGTTAAAATATCCCTTAGTATAGAAGAATAAATCATCAAAAAGGAGAGAGTATTGTGCTTGACCTACAGTTGTCATGATTGCTTATTATTATGCTTACCATTTTAAAAAAAGAGGTTTATATTTTAGAGAGAGTAAGAAAGATTGAGACAAAGGAGTATGGTTTGTTCTAACCAGTTCAAATATTGGCAAAACTGAGTTTTTTTTAGATGTCTCATTGATAGAAGTGGGTAAATTACCCATAAATTTATCCTCATCTTTATCTATCCTCTAAGACTTGGACCAAAGATTTCAGAAAATATTTTGCCTTCTCTGAATTCTGGAAAATCTGTCTGAGACTTGCAGTTTAATGACATATATTTCCATTTAATGACAATGTTCTTGAGTACTTCCTGGGGAAGACAGTTATTCCATCCATATCAAGGTGACAATAGGGAGACAATAGGGATCCAGAGATACTCACTGGCTGAAGTGCCTATAAACCCTGTTCAAACAAACTCTAGTCATAAGTCCCTTTTAAAATACACTCTAGCTAGGTTTGAATTCAGAAGAAAGGCCATGATTGTATGTGGGGTCACCAAAACCAGAATATGACCCCCAAATGTACAAATCAAATTATTAATTGATTTTTTGGCATACATTGGTTTAGCACTGGAAAGGTGCATATGCACAGTTAAATATCATATACAAAGCAGATTAGGAAAATGACAATTCCTCAAGCTCTATTTTCATTACAGTTACATTTGTCTAATTTTCCTCACTTAATAAAAAATGTTTAAATCCGTACCTTTACAAGCTTTGCCAGCTGGTACAAATGAACTTCCTATTCATCATGGACAATGAATGGGATGTGCCAGATGCACACATTGGGGCATATTGTTTCCATATCTGCAGTCTTTGATTTATTTTTCCCCTTCTAGTTCCTTTGAGCGCATTGTAGACAAAAGAGCAGTATTCTACATCAGGTAGGAAATGCAAGGCAGTGTAATGGAAACAATTTTGCAGGCTGGATTAATCTATCTCCTTTGCCAACCTGGACAATATCTCAAGTTAGTGTTGTTCAGAGCAAAATGTCTAAGGTCCCAATTATAGTCTTGAACACTTAGAGCATCTCATTTTGTTTATTGTTAACTCTTAAATTTCACTGTAGCTAATGAGATGGAGGCTTCATCCACAGTCCTGCTGTCATTGAAAATAAACTGTGAAGTAATGAATCTCTTTTCTAAATGAGATTTAGAACCTTACACATTTTATCAAGAAACTCCAGTGGGGCCATGTGACATCAAATTTGGCCATAGCTAACCATGACTTTTATATAAGAGTAATGGGGTTTCCAAAAGGGTAAGTGTTTTTTTGTTTTTGTTTTGTTTTTTTTAAGAAGAACTGGTGCATGAATGTATAGATACTATATCATACATACAATGTTGTCTGTTAATCAGACAATTACTTTTTTTTGGGCCATATTGTCCTCTATTCACGTTATTTGTGTATAATAGCTAAAACGTCTGTAGATCTGCTCTAGCAGAGTTTATTTCATCATTCCACAAGAATTGGAGTTTGTTCCGTGAACTGGACTGGGTTTTGGTCCCTGGAAACCACAGATTCTATTTGTCCCCTTCCCTGGCCCCTCCCACTCCCCTTCCCCCCCACAAAGCCAGGGCCACCTGCAGAGAGGTCCTCTGTCTCTCTGCTGTTTCTCAGCCCTCTGCAGCAATGCCCCACTTCCCCCCTTCATTTTGGATCCAAAGTCCTACAGGGATTTATACAATGGAAAGATTGATTAAACCACAGATTTTTTTCCCTATCCACCTCGATAGACAAAGAGGGCAGTTTGGCCTCTGTCTAGTTTTTTGGCATGAAATGTTGCTCAGAGGAATAACGTGCTCCTTAAATTAAATTCCTTTATGGTGCCTTTTCTCCCATCCCTGCACTATTTAATGATTTGCACCCAGTGCACTGAGTTTAGATTTTAGACCACATGCCAAATTTGCAACAGGTGTGGATCATTTGGGCATGGATCATAACAGCTACCAAAATCCTGATTTGAAATGTTCTGCGTAATTTAACATAATCCCAGATATGTGACAGCCCCCACAGTATCTTGGTGCATACAGTACTGCCACTAAGCCAGCAAATCAGAGGTGTCACTTTCTAATGAAATAATAGCAGTCATGGGCCAGGACCCCATTGTGTTAGGTGCTGTACAAACACAACAAAAAGACAGTCTCTTTTGCACAGCGCTCTCAATCTAAGTATAAGATGAGAAAATAGATGGATACATACAGATGACTGCCAAATTCAAGAAAATAATGAGCTGTTGGTCAGCATGGTAGGCAGTGGTCTTAGCACTTCAGCAGCCTAACCGTTTTTTATAGGCATCAAAGTAGAGTTGTGAGGAGGGTTTAAACACAAAAAACTAATACCCACTCATTGCCTCTCTCTGTCTTTGCCCTCTTAAAAGCAGCAGGTGCCAGAGACATTGGACTCCCTTGTGACTTGTGGGGTAACAGAGAACAATCCAACAGAAAGGGGGAAAGGCAGACAAAATAGCGGGCAGAGAACTAGTGGCAGCGACAGCAAAACGGCAGTTACGTGATGCAGGAGCCTGGACTAAAGACCACTTGAGGTCCCTTCCAGTCCTACGATTCTGGTGATGTAAGCAGAACTGTGCAGCATGTGTGGTAAAAGGATGATTACGAGCAGCCACATAATCTAAGTACATTGTGCAGCAACCTGTGTGGAATTTGAAGGTGGTTCTCTAGGGTTAGATCTGTTTCTGTGAACCATCTCTTCCATACACTGGAATCATGTGTCCCACAAATTTATCCTTTCTTTAATTAGGGAATCTTTAATGGCTCCTGTGTTACTGTAACTACTGCCAGGAGCTTCGAAAAACACGGGGGGGCAGTGGATAGCCAAAGGGTAGTACCTTGTATTGAAAACGTGTCAAGCCGAGGGGTAAAACAAAGGAAGCTTTGTCTGTGGGCTGGATGTATTGTCACATGAAAATAGGCGTCCTGTAGGTCGAGGGCTGAAAAACAATTGCCCTGCTCCACCTCAGGAAACCTCCTCAAAGTCTCAATGCTTGACGAAGCACTTCGATTCATGCAACTCACCGTTGATTGTTTCCTATCCCTCGGCTACAAATAAACAACGACAAATCCACATTAATTCCTACACAGCACCTGGAGTTCATTGGAGCACACCTCGATTCCTGGACGGGAATAGCATCTCTCCCGTCCGATCACTTCAACACCATAAAGCAGTTGGCAACAAAACTTTGCAACAGTCCTCAAGTGACCACTCGAGACTGTTTGTTTACAGCTACTAGGTCACATGGCCTTGTGCACTTTTGTGGTCCAAAATGCAAGACTCTACATGAGGTGCTTCCAAGCTTGGTTGGCCACGGTTTACAAACCTAATGTGCATGCCTTAAACAAACCCCTATCCATACCTTTCCGAGTCAAAGACTGTCTCCTATGGTGCACAGTTCCCTCCAACCTCTGCTCTGGAATCCTCTTTCTCCAGGAGGCTTCATCCATCATAATGACTGCCGACGCATCCCTCACAGGCTGGGGTGCTCACATGTTACATCACACAACCCAGGGGCTATAGTCTCCAACGGAAACCTCCCTGCACATAAACGTCCTGGAACTTCGAGCGATAAGCAATGCCTGCCGTCACTTCCTTCCGTTAATCCGGAACCAACATGTCCGGATAATGACGGACAACATCGCCTGCATGTTCTATGTAAACAGGCAGGGAGGAGCTCGCTCTCATTCGCTTTGCACAGAAGCTATGAAACTCTGGAATTGATGCCTTGTGAAGAATATCTGGATATCAGCTGCCTACCTTCCCGGGGCTATGAATACCGCAGCAGACTAATTAAGCAGATGCTTTCCCTGGGATCATGAATGCGAGATAAATGTAACGATCATCACCAATGTATTCCGCATTTGGGGCTACCGAACCATAGACCTCTTTGCAACTGTGAAAAACACGAAATGCCCCGAATTTTGCTCCGGAGCAGGACTGGGCAAACACTCCCTGGGAGGTGCATTTATGATTCCATGGCACTGGAACTTACTCTATGCTTTTCCCCCGATCCTGATTCTCCACAGAGTTCTGACAAAAATAGGAACAGATCATGCCAAGGTGACCCTGATTTGCCCAAGCATGGCCCAGACAACGGTGGTTCCCATTCCCATCCCACTCGACCACTAATCTCATTGCCTCTCATTCCGAACCTCCTATTGCAGCAACACAGCTGATTTCTCCACCCCAAGCTGTCCGTGCTTTACCTCAAAGCTTGGTTCCTACATGGTTCTCCCAAAACGAACTAGCATGCTCTGACGAAGTTCAAAGAGTGCTCCTACATAGCAGAACACAATCTACTCGCACCACCTATCTCCAAAAGTGGAAGCGATTTACACAATGGTGCTCAACTAAACAACTGCCTCTTATGTCTGCACCTCTTCCTCTTCTCTTCGACTACCTGTTGGACCCCAAACAATCTGGCCTTTCTTTTAGCTCCATCAAAGTTCACCTAGCTGCTATTACAACTTTCCACAATAAAATTGACCGTACCTCTGTGTTTGCTCATCTGATCGCTGAATGTTTTCTCAAAGAACTTTAATCCCTATACCCAGACATTAGACCTCCTATCCCTCCATGGGACCTTCACTTAGTATTATCTTGCTTAACTCAACAACCATTCAAACCCCTATCCACTTGCTCCCTCTTACACCTTTCTATGAAAACAACATTCTTAGTGGCAATCACTTCTGCCAGATGGGCAGGAGAAATAGCTCTCATGGCAGACCCACCGTATACTCTATTTTTTAAGGACAAGGTTACCCTTCGATTACATCCCAAATTTTTTCCACAGGTCCATTTGACATTCCACATCAATGAACAGATACATCTGCTGACCTTCTTTCCTAAACCACATGCAAACTCTTTTGAATCCACAATGCATACCCTAGATATACGCAGGGCTTTGTCCTTCTATTTGGATAAAACCAAGCCCTTTAGGAATTCTTCTAAACTCTGTCTCTATCGCGGAACGATCTAGAGGGACACCTATTTTGACCCAGATACTTTCAAAATGGATTTCTGACTGTATCCAACTCTCATCAGATACGGAAAGTTACGCCTCCAGCAGACATCTGAACTCGCTCCACTAGATGGATGGCTACCTCCGTGGCTTTTCTATGCAAAGTTCCCCTGATTGACATCTGTAAAGCAGCCACTTGGTCTTCTGAACACACTTTTGTTAAGCACTATGCCCTTACTCAGGGCCCCCTCTCGGATACACGATTAGGCAGAGCTGTTTTATTTACTGCATTTCTACCCAATCCGAAGTCCCTACCTCCTTGAGATACACTGCTTTTAAGTCACCTGGAGTGGAGAACCCACAGGGACAGCTCTCGAAGAGGAGGAGGTTACTCACCCTGAGCAGTAACTGATGTTCTTCGAGATGAGTGTCCCTGTGGGTGCTCTACTACCCACCCTCCTCCCCTCTACTTCGGAGTTGGGGTAGCCTCCGTTGTAGAGAAGGAACTGAGGAGACTGATTGCGCACTATTAAGGTACACTCAGAGCGGGGGGGGGGCAAGCTCTGTGTGTGCAAGAACGGTACAAGGTACTGCTGTAAAAAATCTCCAAGTGAAGGTGCAGGGATGCACCAACACCTTGAGTGGAGCACCCACAGGGACACTCATCTCAAAGAACATCAGTTACTGCACAAGGTGAGTAACCTCCTCGCCCTGCTTCCACTGCAGTCTGTGGTAGTTTTGTCATTAAATTCAGTTGGAGCAGATCTTTCTTTACTTGCCAGTGAAATGCAGCCATTCCTGGGGATGGAAGATCCAAACCTTAAACTCTACAGAGTTTAAGACAGAAAGTGGAGAATGCCTTCACACTCTGGCTACCTTCTGTATTTCCATTTGAAGACTTGCTCATTTAGAATTTGTTCATGACACCAGAGCTAACATAGAAAGCACTATGGGTCTGATCCAAAGACCACTAAATTCATTAGAAAGAGTCCCATTGACTTTACTGAGCTTTGGATCAGGCCTTATGAGATCTTTAATGACCAGTACAGTATTCAAGGTTCTTCAAGTGCTTGTTCATGTCCATTCCACATTAGGTATACGCGCACGCTGCGTGCACGAGTGTCGGAAACTTTTTCTCTTAGCAGCTCTCGGCGGGCCCCCCGCGTGGCACCACTGTACCCCGCATATATACCCCCGCCAACCCGACCCCCTCCAGTTCCTTTTTACTGTTGGTGGTGGCGCTGGAACAATCTCTCTCATAGAAGAACAGTCCCTTAGCCTTTAGAGTAGCTATTATCAGATCGTTTACATATAGATTGTGAACACTTAAGTGATTAGGTGCTTGGAGGCCTCCAGCACTGGGCCTGTGACGCGGGGCATGCTGCAGGCCCGTGGCTTCAAGGCTTGCACCACGTGCCGCAAACCTATGCCAGTTAGTGACCCCCACAACTCATGTCTACGTTGCCTGGGGGACGGACATCAAACTGAAAGGTTTGCAAGGCATTCAAGCCAAGGACAAGGAAAGAAAGAGATTGTTGATGGAGGCTGCATTGTAGCTGCCAGGCCCGGAGTGCCCGACGCCAGCTCAGGCTTCCTCAGTGCGTAGTGCCCCAGAGCTGTCGGGAAACCCGGCATCGGCGAAGCACGGTAAACTGTCAGTCCTGGAGTGCCAGGCTAGGCCCCAGCACCGATCGTCCTCCCTGGTGCAGCCCCTAGCGCAGCCTAAAGGAAGATGTGGTTGTTCCTCACACAAGAGACTGGCGCCTCCCAAGGCACCGAGCACCGACAAGAGTGAGAAGGCCGCGGTACCAGCGCTGACACTGGCGGTCCCGGCGGCACAAGCCCCACAGAGCCCAGACTTAAGTGAGCTCAGTGCGGATGATGGGCTCGAGGGCATAACAGATCAGCCCTCTACCCCTGGTACCTTTCAGGCTTCAAAGGACCTCACTGAGCTGTCGGCGGCGAGCCCCCACCCATATGGGGAGAACCCTCCAGCGCACAGGCCTTGGGTGCTGTCGAGGGGTAAGCTGGCAATAGTGTGCCACTCAAACATATCGTCCAGCACGGCTCCCAGAGTTGGTCCCGGTTGAGCTCCGACTCCCCAGACTAGCACTTATCAGTGGCCCAAAAGGAGGATGCGGCACTAGGTCGACACGAAGAAGCGCCAGGAAGGGCACACTGCTTTCTGGCACTGCCCAGAGACCAGGACCAGGAGGAGTTGAGACGGCCCACACCAGAGGTCTCCTGTAGATGGTCCCGGTCCAGGGAACGCCGGTACCAGTCCCGGTCCAGATCCCGGTCCTGTTACCGCTCCCGGTCCTGCTCAGCCAGGAGCTGCTCGTTCTCCCACCGGCGCAGATCATTGGCACTGCCATGGCCTTTGCGATCGGCATCGCTGCAGTCTGGCACCGGCTCCAGCCGCTATAGCTACCCGCACCGGGGTCCGGACAGCAGGGACCCTCAGGGGAGCTGGTAATTTCAATGGGGGCTGCCAGGCCATTTGCTCTTCTGGACCCCCTGGACCTCTCAGGAGCGCCAAGGGGCCCTGTCCAGGGCAAGTTACTGAGTGCACCGGTCCTGGTCCCCGCACCGACGCCAGACAGTGCTGGAGGCAACAGTATCCAGGCCTCCAGCATCCCCCCAGCATACACCGGAGAGCCCGGGCACTGAGCCCGGTGCCGTCCCATGGACTCCCACCCCGGCCTGAGCCGGGAGCCCCTATCATGGGAGATGGGGAACAGGAGGACCAACCAGAGGGGGTCGAGCAGCAGCTAACCTCCTCGTCTTTCCTCGATGAGGCGGTGGCGGGTACAGAGGTATTTGGTCCTCCACCAATAGACCATAGAGCCCACCAGGAACTGCTGCGCAGAGTTGCCCAAAATTTGGGGTTGCAGGCCGAGGAGATGGTTGAGCAGGAGGACCCCATGGTGGACATTTTGAGCCCCGAAGTTCCATCCAGAATAGCGCTCCTGCTCATTAAGACCAGTCAGTCTAATATGGCAGACCCCGGCCTCCAGCGCTCCAACGGCTAAAGGAGTGGAGCGTAAATACTGTGCCCCATCTAAGGGCTATGAGTTCCTATTCTGCCACCCGAGTCCATGCTCCCTAGTGGTTTTGGCGGTGAACAAAAGGGAGTACCATGGACAGCAGGCCCTGGCCCCTAAGGCCAAGGAGGCGAAACGCCTGGACCTTTTTGATAGAAAGGTGTACTCATCTGGGGGCCTTCAGTTGAGGATTGCTAACCAGTAGGCATCCTCAACAGGCACAATTTCAACTCCTCGGAAGTTTAAGGACAACCTCCCGCAAGGTTCCCAACAGGAGTTCACGGCCCTGGTGGACGAGGGCAAGGTAGTAGCCAAGAGCTCTCTCCAGGCCTCCCTGGATTCGGCAGACGCGGCGCTAGAACAATCTTGTTGGTGTGGTCATGAGGCACTTGGCATGGCTCCATGAGTCAGGCCTGCCTCCCGAGGTCCAGAATACGCTCCAGGACCTCCCGTTCGAAGGGTCCGGGCTCTTCTCTGACCAGACAGACACGAGGCTGCATAGCCTCAAGGACTTGCGGGCTACGCTCAAATCGCTGGGTATGCACACTCCGGCAACCCAGAGGAAGCCCTTTAAGCTGCAGCCTCCCCCTCAACGCCAGTACCAGCCTCGCCATAGACATGAGCCTTACCGTAGGCAAGGCAGGGATAATGGGCAATGGCACAACAACAACAATAATGCGCCGGGCCAGAACCAAGGCCAGCACAAACCCTCGCACTAAGCCAGGCTTTTGAAGGTTCGCTGAAGGACAGCGTACCAGACCAGTCACCGGATCCGTCCTTTTGTTTCCTGAACCGCCTGTCCCGTTTCTCCCATGCATGGTCCACCATTACGTCGGACCATTGGGTCTTATGCATGGTGCGGAACGGGTACTCGCTGCAGTTCGCCTCCCTCCCCCCTCCCACCTCACTTCCCTGTCCTTCTTCAGGGACCCGTCTCATGAGCATCTCCTAGAGGAGGAAGTGCACTTGCTGCTACGGGTGGGGGCAGTAGAGGCGGTGCCTCACGGCCTAAGGGGAAAAGGGTTCTATTCCCGGTACTTCTTCATCCCCAAGGTCAAAGGGGGCCTTTGCCCAATCCTAGACCTGCGCGGGCTCAACAAATTCCTGGTCAAGGCTAGGTTCCGCATGGTCTCTGGGCACCAACATCCCTTCCCTGGATCTGGGGACTGGTACGTCACCCTCGACATGAAGGACGCATACTTTCATATTGCCATTTTCCCAGCACATCGGTGGTTGCTGTACTTCACCATGGGCCGAGAACATTCTCAGTTTACGGTTCTCCCATTCGGTCTAGCCGTGGCCCCAAGGATGTTCACAAAGTTCATGGCTGTGGTGGTGGCCTTCTTACAGAGGCAGAGAATCCGGATGTACCCGTACCTCGATGACTGGCTCCTGGTGGGCTGATCCGAGGCGGAGGTGTGGGGCCATGTGGAGGTAGCCCTGAGATTGTTCCGCGAGCTGGGGCTCCTGGTCAACGTCCCCAAGTCCACACTCTTACCCATGCAGAGAGTGGAATTCATAGGGGCGGTCCTGGACACGGTGCAGGACAGGGCAAGCCTTCCGGTATCCTGATTCCGGGCTATCCAACAAGCAGTGGCTTCCCTGCTCCAGTTTCCAACAACAATGGCCAGGTGCTGCCTGTGGCTGCTGGGCCACATGGCAGCATGCATGCATGTGGTCAGGCATGCCAGATTGAGACTCAGGACTCTGCAGGCCTGGCTTGCTCAGGTGTACCGCCCACGCAGGGACCCCCTGGACTTGGTAGTGACAGCCCCACCGGATATGCTGGACTCCCTGCTGTGGTGGCAGTCCCAGCATGTGGTTTGCGAAGGCATCCCCTTTGCCACCCCACTTCCGCACTTGACGCTGGTGGCAGATGTGTCAGACCATGGATGGGGGACTCATCTGGGGGACCTCATGATGCAGGGGTTGTGGTCTGGAGCAGAGGGTCGCTCCATATCAACGTGAAGGAGCTCAAAGCATCTCGCCTGCCAGACCTTTCAAGCCACTCTGAGTGGTCACCACGTGACAGTTCTGACAGACAACACTACTGCCATATTTTATATAAACAAGCAGGGTGGGGCTCGTTCCTCACCACTCTGTTGCGAGGATCTCCTCTTTTGGGACCTTTGCATATCCCATGTGATTCACCTCGAGCCATTCTATCTCCCAGGGGTGTGGAATGAGCTGGCGGACTCCCTCAGCAGGTCGTACTGCATGCATAAGTGGACGCTCAGGGCGGACGTCGTGCTTTCGCTCTTCTGCAGGTGGGGGTTTCCCCGGATAGATCTGTTTGCCACCATGGCCAACGCCCAGTGCCCGCGGTTCTGCTCGTTCCAGTACCTCAGCCCGGGCTCACTCACGGACGCCTTTGCTATCCTGTGGAGAGGGGGCTTGATGTGTGCCTTCCCTCCGCTCCCCTTGGTGCACAAGGTCCTGCTCAAGGTGTGCAGAGACAGGGCGGTGGTGATCCTCATTGTCCCAGCCTGGGCCCGCCAACATTGGTACACATAGCTCCTAGAGCTGTTGGTGGAGGCCCCAGTAGTCCTGCCCCTACACTGGGACCTCATTACACAGGACTGCGGGCAGCTTCTCCACCCTGACCTGCAGTCACTGCACCTGACGGTGTGGAGGCTCTGTGGCTAAACACCCTGGAGAGCCACAGCAGATTCTGCTTGGCAGTAGAAAGCCTTCTACTTGGGTGGCCTATATGGCCAAGTGGAAAAGTTTCTTGTGATGGTGTGAACCACAACAGGTGTGGCCGGGCCAGGCCCCGGTGCAAGCCATTCTGGAGTACCTCCTGCACCTCAAGCAGGAAGGGCCAGCCCTCTCCTCACTCAGAGTGCACTTGGTGGCCATCTCCACCTTCCATCCGGGGTTCTCGGGGGCTTGGTGTTTTCCCACCCAATGGTGGGGCTGTTCCTTAAAGGGTTGGAGAGGGTGTTCCCTAACTCCCACCCCCCCAGTCCCTCCATGGAACCTTAACCTGGTTCTTTCTTAACTCATGGGACCCCCTTTTGAGCTCCTCGCTACCTGTTCTCTCATCCACCTTTCCTGGAAGGTGGCATTTCTGGTTGCCATTACCTCGGTCAGAAGGGTGTCCGAACTGAGGGCCCTCACCTCTGAGACACCATACACAATATTTCACAAGGACAAGGTGCAGCTCTGGCTGCACCCCAAGTTCCTCCCGAAGGTGGTGTCCCAATTCTATCTGGGCCAGGACATTTGTCTGCCGGTGTTCTTCCCGAAACCCCATACAGACCCGAGTCACCGCAGCTTGCAAACCTGGGATGTGTGTCGAGCGCTGGCGTTCTATTTGGAGCACACAAAGCCCTTTCGCAAATCCGTGCAGCTGTTTCTGGCTGCGGCCAAGAGGTTAAAAGGCCTCCCGGTGTCGGCACAGCGGATTTAGTCTTGGATTACCAGCTACATCCAGGCGTGCTATGAGCTCGCAGGTGTTCCGGCCTCGGTGCTCACGGCTCACTTGACCAGGGCGCAGGTGACTTCCATGGCGTTCCTGGCACAGGTCCCGATCCAGGAGATCTGCAGAGCAGCCACCTGGTCCTCAGTGCACACCTTCACAACCCACTATGCAGTCAACCAGCAGGCCAGAGAGGACATGGCAGTTGGCAGAGCGATCCTTGGAGCAGTTGTTCCGTGACTCCTACCCTCCTCCAGAGGTAAGCTTGTAAATAACCTAATGTGGAATGGACGTGAACAAGCACTCGAAGAAAAAACGGTTACTTTGAGATGTGTTCACATCCATTCCACCACCCCCCCTCCTACCCTTCTGTCGGAGTCGCTGGCAAGAAGGAACTGGAGGGGGTCGGGCTGGTGGGGGTATATATGTGGGGTGCAGTAGCGCCACTCGGGGGGCCTGCCGGCCCGCCAGAAGCTGCGAAGGGAAAAAGTTTCCGATGGTCGTGCACACGGCGCGTGTGCACACCTAATGTGGAATGGATGTGAACAACACATCTCGAAGAACAACAATTACAAGAAAGTAGGTAACCATTTTTTTTTGGCTTTGTTATATCCTACAGAAGGCCTCCAGTTGCAAACTTCTCCTTAACATCATGCTGAACATTAGTTTAGAACAGACTCAGAGAAACAGTGTCCTGTATTGAATCACCAACAGCAACATTTTCCTTTAGTCTCCCGTCCAAGTTATGACCAATGTCATTCTATCCTTGCTTACTTTGATATCAGGTGTGGTCAGATACCTAGGTATGGGGTTATAGGATTTCAGGTGCACCAAGTCCAAAGTTGTTGGGGGTTTTTTTTTTGTTTTTTTTTCCCCCCCTGCACGGTAATGCCAAAATGATTTAAACCTGACCTGGGCAGAGCGTGTGGGGAAGGCAGTTTAATCTTTATGCCCATTTTAGCCATGGCAACTCTGCTGAGCCTACCAACCAGGATGCATGTTGTCAATGGTTTTGTTGTACAGACACTAGGAATCAGACTGAAATCTTCACTCACTTTTTAAGACCATAGAACTGCTGCTATCATTGGGTAACAAACAAGCCCTGTCAGAAAAAAGATGATTTAAAGGATTGCTGCCACTTTACAAATACTATATTTTTCTTTTCCTGTGTTGTGACACTTTAAATTACTGAAATCAAAGGATTTGAAAGATGTAATTTACTTGTCACTACTGTATGACAATATTCTATTTTTTGTATTTATCTCATTTAATCTTTTCAAATGCATCACAAGTCAATATTTAGATTGTTCAGTCATCTTGTTGCTGCATCAAGGGTAGTGTTGCAGTCCACACTCTAGTTTTCTAATTGTGCATGCCTCCACCATTTCTACTGCCTTCTTGTGGTGTCCCTGAGAATAGCATAAAGTGAAACAAAAGTAGACAAAATACAGAATACACTCTTACATTCTTGTTTAATGAGAACAGATAGAATCACTTTCAGGTTTTCATGTACTGAGATAATTTGACAATCTTTGGGTTGCAAAAAGTGCAGGAGAATGTCTGTGTGTTTTTAAAAAAAAAATTTTTATTGTAGGTTTCCCATGAATAGTTTCTATCTTTTGATCCAAATTTGACATCACGGTAAAATGTAAATAGGATGACTCCAGTTACAAATGAAAATGACCCTAAAAGTCTCATTCCTAGGTCTTAGTGGATATTTGCCCAGAACTGACATAATTAGCAGTCTCTACCAGTGTTCCCTCTAATTTTTTCCATGCATGTGCTGAATCAATTTTATGTGCACCAATATGGAGGTGATGTGTAAGACCGAACAAAATTCATGTGGCAGGGATGGGGCTGAAGGGTTCGGAGTGTGGGAGGGGGCTCAGGGCTGGGGCGGGGGGTGAGGGCTCTGGCTGGGGGTGCGGGCTCTGAGGTTGGGCCGGGGATGAGGGCCTCAGGGCTGGGACAGAGGATTGAGGTGCGGGGGGTGGTGAGGGCTCTGGCTGGGGGTGTGGGCTCTAGGTTGGAGCTAGGGATGAGGAGTTTGGGGTGCAGGCTGCCCTGGGGCTACGACGGAGAGAGGACTCCCTGCAGAAACACCTGGGCTGGAGGGGAGAGGCCTCTCTCGCTGCTGCAGCAGCTCTGGGTCTGAGGCCGCAGGATAGGCGCCTCTCCCCCAGATTTGGCAGGTCTGGGGCTGGGGGAGAGGCATCTCTTCCCACTGCAGCCCTGAGCACCTGTGTGGTGCTTAATAGGCTACTGTGTGGCTTAGAGGGAACTTAGGTCTCTACCCAAAACAGTACAACTGGGTTCAAGCAGCGGTCAGTCTGGTGAGATCTACAGCAAGAAAGAGTGTGATTAACAGGCAAACAAAGCAGCATCTAGAAATGAAACGAAACAAACAGTAATCATGGAGGGACTTTGATTACTGGGGGTTCTGGGTTTTGAGACAAAAAAACTTTGCAGAAGCTTGGAAGCGGTAGCAAGAACAATTGTGTACAGAACTGATTGTGGGGATAAATATGAGAAAATGAGGACAAGAAGTGACACTTGCCAGGAATAATGCCCTGAACACTGGACCAGCTGATAAACGTGTTTGGTGAATACTATGACCCCTGACAGAACATTCCTTTTTAAAGTGTGCACTCCCTCCGTACCAGGTGGTAATGCAGCACTGAGAGCAAAGAAGTGGAGTGAGACCCTGGCCAAGGTGTGATTCACCTCAGATTGCACTAGCCTTCCCTGTCGCTCCACTCCTTTGCATGCAGAGTGTAATTGCTTCATTATTGTGGCTGACTTCTGTCCAGGTGCACATGGGGGGGGCGGGGGGGAATAAATTAGTGCAGGAAACTTTCTTCTACTTGAGTAGCCATAATCTGATCCTAAATATGGCAGTGTCCTTGTAATATATATGCTTATGCATGTGCCTGGAATGGTGAATAAATTGTGTTTACTTCATGGAACTTCATGTCTGTTGTGACAGAAATTCATAAATCTTATGCTATTTTCTTAAAACAAATCTTTCTGTTCTAGAAATGGTTAATAAATGGTGATCATTGTCAAAAAAATAAATAATATGCATTAACGTGCCTTGGCACATTTTGCATCAAGGAGGCCTAATTTTTCATTCCCTTTGGTTATAAATGATCTCTGAGCCATGCTGCTTCCAGTTATTCCATCTGCAATCATTCCCATGTGATTTCTAATGGAAGTGTGTGCATATAAACACTGGGAGGTTTCCTGTCTGTGTAGTGAGGGAGGCTCCCTGGAATTTGTTTGACAGATACTATATCGTGAAATGCTTAACCAAATGGTACTTAAACAATGAGGTTCAGCCAGACTGTTCAAACAAAGTCCTCTCTGAACAGAGCACAGAGGAACATTTCATTTTAACAAATGTAAGGTAGTTCTGAAGTGAAGCCTCAAGCCCATAGTGGGTTTACTAGGAGATGAGGTTCTTCTGTTTTGAATAAAAAGAATTTCCTTTCAAGATTTCTCTTAACCTCCTTAGAAGGAGACCTGCTCTGTCTGTAATGTGTTTTTAACATGCCTGCTCTTGGAGCCCTCCCTTTGCTATAGGCCCAAGGCACTCTCAGATAAGATCATTCCAATTTTGGGGGGAGGAAAAGAGGGGATGCAAAGTGTGCAATGTGTTGCGCAACAAATGGTTTATGTCCAGGAATCACTTGTGGAACAACACAAAGATCTGTTATGCCTAGGGCAGCAGTACATAAGCAGTTTGACTCATTTGTTTGGAGTTGCTAAAGTCATTATTCTTATGATTATCTTGGCCCCCTCCAATTCCTCTCTTGTCCAACTTTCAGGCCTTTCCCAGGCTTTGGACTGACCTCATCCACCAGCACCAGATAGGGGTAGACAAACCCCCTCTCTCTTTTTCTACCCTCCCCTATCTCCACCCGCTCAGTGTCTTAGGCCTAAAACCTGACTGGGCATGACTTCTCCTAAGAGGCCAAAAGATAGTTTACCTCTCCTTGGAATGAACCCCAGTGAATTAATCCCCAAATAATTCAAGACTATAAGGGTGTTAAATAAAGAAAAGTATATTTAGGAAACTGCAAGGAAGTCAAATTAAGCCAACAATAAATGGTACAAAAATACTTGCATGCGACCTCACTTAGGTGGGCCTTACAACCTTTTAAATAAACTAAAAAGCGGTCCCCTCTTTAGATGTCTTGACTTATATCAGGTCCTTTAGACTTGTTACTGTGCTCATTTGTGTCACTAACATTTTAGCCTCTCTGATGTAGCATGCTCACCACCCTGTCCATCTACTTCCTTTTATGTTCAGTCACTCCTGGTTTATACTTGGTAGTCAAGGAGTGAATTTGTATTGCCAAATTAGCCATGGAGTTCTATGCACACGTTTGTAATAGTCACACACTGGTTTAGGTCCAATATAGTGAGAAGAGAAATATTCTCCATCGCTTTTCCCAGTTTTACTTCAGGCAGCACATTTTAGTGGATTCTCCCCACTCCAAAATAAGCTTATTTTCCCCATTCCTTCTCTATATGTGAAAAGTTCCCTTTTCCCAAAAAGCTGGTAACGTTCATATCCCTTCTTTGTATATAGTATAAAATTTGTATGCATGTTTGGGTCTCTCCCTAGAAGGATCAGTGTCCTGAAGTTTGCGGTTTCTTGAAGTATTAAGCAATAGATAGAGCCTTAAAAGTTCCTACATTTTCCAGTCAGTTCCTGTTTCTTAGGAACTCCAGTCTGTGTCATAGACATTATCGAGTCTTTCAAAATTATGTATTAAAAGATGAGGGTGTTCAGTGCTAAAAACACAGTCCTCTCTCAAGACTCTTACAATTTATAGCATACATTTTCAAAAGTGACTAATGATTTTGGGTGTCTTAGGTTTTGGGTGCCTAACTTGAATCATATGGGAGGGCCCTACCCTCTTGAAAGACCTTTAAAGGACTGGATTGGCAATGAATTAAAGAATGCATTGGCAAACTTGTCTGGGGAAAAATATCAGAGCGAGAGAATAATTCTCTGCCTTCCCTATACATAAAGTGAATCAATTGTTAAGAGGTTTTTATTTGTGATATAGTTGCTCATGGTCCTGCTGTAA
This sequence comes from Dermochelys coriacea, assembly GCF_009764565.3. Taxonomy (NCBI): domain Eukaryota; kingdom Metazoa; phylum Chordata; order Testudines; family Dermochelyidae; genus Dermochelys; species Dermochelys coriacea. The sequence continues at coordinate 41,802,376 of NC_050069.1, read as the reverse complement.
TGTCTAATCATCCCTGGGTGGTCTTAAAAATGTGTAGTCAAGAACACAATATTATGAGAGGACTATTGGGACAGTTTTAAGCAGGTGGTCAATACCATGACCTTCCCTTCAGAGCCATTCCTGGGCTACTTCTTCGTTTATTGCAGTGTTTGGCTGAATATAGTTTGTTACAGCTAGTAACTTCTAACACCACCACAGCTGTGGAAGGAAACTCCATTAGTTCTGTCTAAACGAATGACATGAGGGCAGAGAAATAAATGTGATTAATAAAACCTGTATATTGATAGATCAAACTATGAGGAACCTCTAAAACACATTTGGCAGTGCTGCAAGTTAAAATGAAAGGGGTATTTGGTTAATCTGTCACTGAAATGGCAAATGACTGAAGGTGAAAGTAACTCCTGTGTAGAGCGGTTAGTGCAAACACTATGCACCACTTAAATCCTTAGATTAGATCTCGAGTAGTGCGTAGGCTCAGTGCTGGCTCTCTGCTAAAGAGTGAATTTCATCCTGAATTAGCAACAAGTTCCAGACACAAGTAAGGTGGGAAGTAGTAACCCTGTCATGAATTTAAAGGGTCTGTGCTAAGCCCTGGCCTTTAAACAGTCTCCTGGAAGCACTACTTCAGTGTGCCAGACCCCAAAGGGGTCACACTTTTTTCCATAAGAGCAGTCCATGCGTCCTCAACACATCTGAGAGAGAACCTTCAGACTATAGCACTCCTGTTTCTCACGTGAGACCTGCCTAGTGAGTTGAACTGCTGTAGATTCCTGTTCAGAGACTTTTACTCCTTTAGGGATCAATGAACCTCAGCAAGTATTTACAGGCAGCCTTTTCAAAACAGAGGTAGTTTCAATAGTCAAGTGGAATACAAACTTTGGAAGTCTTTAGGTTGACGTGCAGAAGCAAAAGTTAAGATGGTGTTCAGACTGGCCAAAGCCAGAGCTCTATCAAACTATGTGGCTGTAGGGTCAGTCTTGAGTTTCCCTCTCTGTCCCTTTGTCTCCCAGCCTCAAGTGAGAGCCCAGTGTCTCTGAGCACAGTTCATAACACCTCTGTCCATTGTTCTTCTACAGTAAAACCATGCTGTGTTCACATTTTCAGCCTGCTAGAGCTCCTGACGTGTTAACGTTCAGTCATTGGGGTTCCCCTGGTCTTTCCAGATCCTCCATTGATATGTATTGATTCCAGCCAGCCCTTGGATGCCAATTCATGCCACCCCAGACAGCTGTGGGACCCAAAACACCTCAAGTCTCCTGCTCTGTCCCGGGGGAAGCATTTAGCTCTTCTGTACGTAGTGGGCAGCCATACCAAGCTAAATAGGTCAGCCCAGTCATATCATTCATAAAAGTAGTACAGAAAATTCCCATTATTGTCACACGTAATTGTAGGCTATAGATATATAAGTATTCTTTACTAGGGTGCAGTTGAAAACTCAAAAGAAAGTGCTAGGTTCTGGCTCTTTCAGCCAGAGGGCTCCTATTGAAATTCAGGCTGGCTCAGAATTCCTCTTAAGGCTACCAGGGAGCAGCAGCACCTCCACTACCCTTGTCATGCATACAGCATGTGTCCCTCTCTGTGATTGGCCAGGCCTGCTCACTTCATAGCTCCCCACCCATTTTAGGTAAGAGCAATAGCAGGAAGCAGGCTGCTACATTGGCTGTAAGGAGTTGAAGCTGCTTCTGCCCTCCTTCTCTCCCACTTCCCAGCACATCTGCACAGGGCTACCTGGCCCCGATTAAACATTACTGAAGCTTGTTTGACTATCTGGTTTAGTAAAAGTAATTACTAAAATAATAATCTATAATTTGTAATGTTTGGGGTGAAGTTTAACATTTGTAAGTATATACAGTGTATGCTACAAAATTATGTTAAGCTTGTAAATATGCTTCCAGAATTTGGTGTCTATCTTGGTAAATAATCATTTGCACACTTCATCCCAAAGCACTTTACAAACATAATTTTATGCAGGGAAATAATGTACCTGTTTTACAGATGGGTAAAGGAGGCATCGTCAGGTGACTTGCCAAAGTCATACAGTGCGTCAGTGGCAAGGCTAGGATTAAAACATAAATCTCAACTCCTAATTCCATGCTCATCATCACTTGACTGCATTACAGTGGTCAACTCCCATCATTTAAGTAGTGTATTACTAAGATTTGTGTCCTTTAGCTTATATTTTTACTCAGAAACTGTAAGGTAGATGTGTTTACTGAGACACTCTAAAATTAGTTCCCAGCTGCTCAGTGGATTCTTCAGCAGTAAAGTCAGGGATTACCACACAATTGAAATGTTCCTTCAGATATAGATGGCTCATAAATAAGAGATCATCTTCCTACTAGTTGAGTTCAAGGATGCACTCCTCCCAAATTCCTCAGGGAGGAATACATTCTGTTAAGGGAGGTTGATTCCAGAGCACACAGTTGTTCAAATGTAAAACATTCATTAGACTGTAGGTTGAACCTCTCTAATCCGGCACTCCCTGGTCCGGCAACGTCTGTGGTCCGGCATAAGCGCCAACTCCGTGGGTGCTTCGGGGCCGGAGCACTCACGGGGAAAAATTAGTGGGTGTTGAGCATCCACTGGCACCAAGCTCCCCCCTCTGGCCCCCTTCCCCCTGTGTCTCTACTAACTCCTCCTCCTCCCTCCCAGTGTTTCTGGAGCATCGCAAACAGCTGATTCACAGCATTCAAGCTCCAGGAGGGAGGGGGATGACCCCGGGCAAGGGGCCAACGGCCGGGACCCTGGGTGGCAGCGGGGCCTCTGCGTGGGGGGTGCTGCAGCACCCCCTGCAGCCCTACTTCCCACACCTATGGAGACCCACTAGCACTCTGCATTGACCTCCCATGGTTCGGCAAATTCTCTGGTTTGGGACCGGTCAGGTCCCAAGGATGCTGGACTAGAGAGGTTCAACCTGTAGTCCCGGAATAAACTGTATTGGGAATGTGGTCCGGTTCAGGTTTTTAGGCAGACTCCTGGAATTTCATGCTGAGTGTTTTGTTTTTCATTTGTCAAAATTAGTTTTAATTATTTTATTATAAATAAAATTGGTATTGGTCTTATGATTTAGTCTGTTTTTAAAAAATCCAACTGTGTCAAACTTATTCCAAGCAAGGGGAACTTATGGCTGTCTTTCTCAACAGATGATTGAAGAGCTGCTGCCATAGGGTCTCTTGGAAAGGAAAAAATGATAAAGCAAACCGGATAATGCTTACTACTAACAGCTCTACAATGACAGGTTTCAGAGTAGCAGCCGTGTTAGTCTGTATTCGCAAAAAGAAAAGCAGTACTTGTGGCACCTTAGAGACTAACAAATTTATTAGAGCATAAGCTTTCGTAAGCTACAAAGCTTATGCTCTAATAAATTTGTTAGTCTCTAATAAATGTGTTAGTCTCTAAGGTGCCACAAGTACAGCTCTACAATGGAGATCTTTAATCCGTAGCTTCATTCTTGTCTACTGCAAAGTGTTCCAGAAAATATTTTCTTTAGACCTGGACCAAGTAATGTTTTGGCTGACATGTCTTTTGCCATGGGAACCACAAAGGTTCAAGATGATGGCATGCATTCTTGCATGCCAAAACAGTCCAAATCTAAATAAGCTTTTCTGGTTCAATGCACCTTTTACCATTCAATGCACTTAGGGCCCGATGCAAAGACTACTGAAGTCAGTAGAAAGATCCTTTAATGATGCAAGAATAAAGTCATTCATTAAACATTTCTTCATTATATGAATTGGTTTACTTTACAGCTGGTTTACTTTATTAAGCTTACCCACAGTTGGATAGAGCACCATTTGTGCTTTAAAAATTAACTGTAAACTGAAGAGAATTGGGGCCTTATGTTCACTAGGGAGTAAATGCAGTAATATAAGAGTAAGCATATGTGGTAGGGAAGGAATGTGTTCTACTGGAAGTTCAGGTAAATGTGGAAACTGCTCCATAGATGTGGGAGGATCCTTGCAATGGTGCAATCCCCAAGTAGACATGTCGAGAGCCAAGATTAATACTAAAATGTTTGAATAATAAACATTTGCCTTAGTGTTTGCAGAGATGTCTGAATAGAAACAATCTTAAGGAAGTCATCTAGCATCCCCAAGAATTTGTTATCTAGGAGTGGAAAAGTAGGAAATGGCATATGGTTCTTGTTAGTTAATACACAATATAGCTAATAAGGAACTAATGTTGTAATTGCAGCCTTCCTGGGAAGAAATACTGTGTGATGTGGTTTGTGTTTATAAAAGGTTTCTCTATAGGCTTGGCAGAATTTGATTTTTTTTTCTAACTTTGACACTTTTTATCGATTAATTTTTTTTATTTGTAGCTTTTAGTTGTTTTTACATTTGCGGGGGGCAGTGCTAACAGCAGGGCTCCCTGTCTAGCTAAGGGGCCCAAGACCCCAGGGCTACAGGGTGTAAAGGAGGCTGCAGCTGTCCTGGTTCAACAGAGCAGGGACCGTTGGCCAGGACTGTAAGGAGGATGAGCACCATCCTGCTGTGGAGAAAGTCACCAGACTACTGAACAGTTCCTGCCTGGAGATGGCACCCACGCTCCTGGCTGGTAAGTGAGCAAGCAGGACTGTCATAGTGAAGCTGCAGAGAGCTCCTTGCATGGCTGTGAGGCACAAGGTATGGGGAAGGCTGCAGTCTTGGCCAGGCAGAGCAGAGGTCCTTGGCTGTGGGGGAGGCCATCCCCCTGCTGAATGGCTCTTGCATGGGGATGGAGTCATACAGCACTGGTTGGCCTCCTCCATGGCAGAGGATGACGACTCCTCACAGCCCTTGCCAGGAGTCTCTGCTCTGCCAGGCCAGGCCTGCAGCCTCACTCCCACACCTTATGCCTACAGAAATTGGATGTCCCAGGAGTGAGGGAGCCCTCTGCAGCTCTACTCTTGTGGCCCTCACTCTGTGCATGGCCCCAGGGCTGGTGACCTGATCCTGCAGCCACCAGGAAGACTGTAGTCCTGGCAGGGCAGAGCAGAGATCCCCAGCACTGCCAGCTGGTGAGTGAGAGAGCAAATCCATGACAGAGGGACTGCAGAGGCTCCCTGCACAGCCACTGGAGCCATTCAACAGTGGAGTGGCCTCCCCTATGGCCAGGGTCTTGTCCTCCTCCTCCTTGTCTTTCTGGCCAGAAGTCTCTGCTCTGCCCCACCAGGACCATAGCCTCCCCCCAATACCTTATGCTGAAGGGATTGGGTGTCATTGGCCCTGAGGCCACACATAGAGCCCTCTGTCGCCCTCCTTTCAGGACCTGCTTCCCCCCTCCTGTGTCAGTAAGGCTGCAGAGGGCTCTCTGCAGGGCCAGTGATATTTGATCCCTATAAGTGCAAAGTGTATTCCTGGGGGAGTTCTGTGTCAAAAAATTAAAAATTCTGTGCATAATATTAAAAATTCTACAAAATTTTGTATATTTTATTTGTCAAAATTACACTATATAATCTCACCAGTTTCAATTATTTTGATAATTTATTTAAAAATACCTGTCAGCAAGTATGTCTGTAACAATACACACAATGAAAAAGATTCAAGAAATGTTTTTTGACAGATAGTTTCCTTGGTAGGCATATAAATACAAAACTTGGAGTAATTCATTTAAACTACAATATAGAACCATATTTCCCGCCCCCCTCAGAAGCAGAGCAAAGACATGGGGAAATCAGGGGTAACGAAGGAGCTGAGGGAGAGGGAAGGAGCCTGGGAGTGAACATGGAGGGTTGTTGGATGTGGGTGGGAGAAATATGGAACAGGCTTTTTTTGGGGGTGGAGAGGGATTGTTAGGGAGCTTCCCCCATTCAGACCCTGGTTGACCCCTAGCCTTTCCTGTTCAGTCGGGCATATCTTCCTCTATCCCCATGTGTCCCTGCACCCCTTCCCCCATCCCTATGTGTCTCTGTACCCCCACACAGCCACCCTCTTCCCCATGTGGCCCTGTGCCTCCACTCCAATTCAGCCCCTGCCCCAGTCTGTCCTCCCCCACTAGCCCTTATGAACCCCTGTCTGTGACCTAGCCCCATGTGCCCCACAGTGTTTGTGTCTCCCCCGCCCCCCCCCCATATCCTCTGTCTCCTGACCTGGCCCACCAGCAGGGCACTACTTTCAGGATGGCAGCCTCTTCTCTTCCCTATCACAGCTGGGGAAGGCCCAGGAGCGGCTGCTCTGTTCTAGGTCCACAGCAGCCCCTGTGGCCAAAAGGCATAACTGTGGAAACTTTCCGGCAAGAAGTTATTTTCTGTGGGGGGAAAAACTACACAGTGCACATGAATTATGCACTTGCGCAGTGGTGCAGAATTTCCCCAGGAGTAAAGATGCAAACTCTTACCGATTAAAATTAATAAAAAAAATACCAATGAGTCAGCTGAAATTGACATTGATTGATAGTTATCAATTACAATTTAAGTCTGCCAAGGCTATTTATATAATACAGTAGAATCCAAGTTACCCAAATAACTAGGGTGACACGAGTTAGGATAATCAGAAGCTTGGCGATTAGGAGTTTTCAAGTGTCAGTTTTGTGTAGCTCCTACATTTTGCTGGACTGAAGTTTCTTATCTTAGAAGTTCTGCAGGAATTTAGACCAGAATTTTCAAAATGATTCAGCACCCGCAATGGGGGCCAGAGCTCAGCTCCCATCTAGGCACTTCAGTAAGCACCCAATGTGATGGGCTCTTTTCAAAATATTGCCATTAGTGTCAACCATGAAGATGTTAAGAGCTCCACAGGCTAAAGCTAAATCCATGTGGAGCTCTTTTAGGCATTTTTTCAGGAACTGAGGAGCTTCATTCCTGTGGATATTAAGAACTCTGCAGGTTGGAACCTTCAGAACTCCAATCTTCTAAACTCATGTATTGGCCCACCAACAGGGAGAGGCGGGGTTCATTAAAATGGGATTCTACTTTGCATTTACACTCATCTTTCATATAAGGATCTCAAAGTGCTTTACAAACATGAATTCAGCCCCAGTTCTTCCCTGAGAGATAAGTAGGCATTCTATTCACTTCACAGATAAACAAAGAGCAAGTAAATGACCTGCCCAAGGAGGGCACAGAGTAAATCAGTGGTCTAAATGTTTATTCTGGGTGCATGATTGAAGGAGGTGTGTATCTGTTTGTTCATTTATTTGTGTTACCATAGTGCCTAAGAAGCCTAGTCATGGCTAGGACCCCATTGTGCTAGGCACTGTACAAACACAGAAGGAAAAGTTGGTCCCTGCCCCAAGGATCTTACAATCTAAGAATCTCACTAAACTGTGCACATATTTATTCTGTCCTTCATGGTCCCCGGTAGGAAATATCTATTCTATTAGATGCTCAAATGGTGTAATACTAAGGATATGTCTACACTAGACGTGCTACTGTGTATAGCTGTAGTATAGACACTGACTACAGCAATGAAAGGGGTGGTTCTGTGGTTGTAATAAATCCACTTCTCTGAGAGGTGATGGATAGATTACCAGAAGAAATCTTTAATTCACCTAACTGTGTCTACACAGGTATGGGCGCCAGCTTTTTTACAATCCTGAGTGATATAGTTAAGCCAACTTAACTTTGCAGTGTAGACCAGCTGTGAGTGGTGAGCTTCCATCTATTTCTCCAGTAGCTGAATTCATTGATGAGTGAAGTAAATCGCAGCTTCTTGTATAACAGCCTCTAGGGGTCGTAAGGAATTTCTTGAGTAACAATACAGTTTTGTGTCCAAGGCATTTATCCATTTCCATTAAAATGGATCAGAATTTAAGATGAACACAAAAGTAAGAAACAAATATTTATGGGCCAGATTCAGATCTCAGCTACACTGGTGTAAATCCATTGGTTTTAATTCTAACAACCAGAATCTGACCCCCTCTTCTTTTTTTTTTTTTTTGAGATCTCGTAATTTATTCTATAGATAGTTAAATACTGCACTATTGTCCCCTTTGACTGAAATAGACTTAATCTTTCAGCTTTTCCTCAATTATTATGGGCAGTGAAAGCCTCCCCATAGTTTAGGTTGAATTTCTGTCTCCATCATAAGTCTATAATTATTAAATTATTATTGGTAGCATTATTTATTATTATCATTGTGCCTTAAAATGTTAAGTAGGCTTTGTGGAAAGAATGATGAATTCTAATCTTAATTTATAATTATCCTATTTTGACAATTTTCATTGGTTGGGGTGTGTTTTTTTTAGTTATTTATTTATTGCAATGCTACAGAATTGTTAGGTTTGTAACATTAGAGTAGTTGATGGATACTCAGAACTTTAAGTGGAGCTTATTGATATTTTGTTTACTGATTGTTCAAACAGCACCATAACCTGCTGAAGTGACTGGTAGCAAAACAGTTAAAGTAATATAAAGAATTTTTTGTGTATTACTGTAAAAGAGGAAGTTATGAAGTTACCCTTAAAACCCCAAGCGACCCAGCTGTTCTGGCTTTTATTGCTTTCTTCCAGGTGTTGTCCATCATCCTCATTCTTATTTTTCATTAATGCATAACATCCTCTGATACTTAACATCCTTGTGATATTGTAATATTGAATTATGGTTCTGAATGGTTTGTCTGACTTTTCTGCCCCATGGGAAAGAATTGCCACAACTTGTACTCGAACTAAAAAGCAGTTGGGGGGAGGGGATGATTAAGGTCATTCACTGAGACTAAACAAGTCCAGAGAAGTTCCACCCCCCTGGGGTAGTGTGCATATACTGGCTCAGGCTGGGTTTTCCAGAGACTAAGAAACAAAGAAAGGGCTTTTGGTTTAAAAGGGTGAGCTTGAACTGACTTGTGGCCGCCTTTCTGATCCAGCAAAATGGACATTCTGTCCAATGGGGGTCCCAATCCCTGGGGAAGGGCTGGAAATACTTAAGCCTACTAAGGCCCCATGAGATTGATGGCTGACTCCTGGTATGTTTAGCCCATGTTTAAATCTGTTAAGTGTTGGCATTCAAGAAAAAATAGAATACATTTACCTTAAGAATAAATGTGCTTGCTTGGAAAGAGCTGTGTGGAAACTTGGAACTGGTGGCAGTATGCTGGTCATAGCCCTTGGAGAGAGAACAAAGCACAGATGCTGGCCTTTAGATAGATTGGCTTGTTGGGGTATCCGTGTAAGGCAGGGAGCTGTGCAGCCTTAAAACTCCCAGTCAAAAGGGAAAGATTCAGGTCTTCACCCAAAAGAGGTGACAGCTGGAAACCAGAAAACTTAAGCGCGTTCACTCAGGGATCGAGGAGTGAGGAATACAGGTGCAGTTGCCCTGAAACTGTGACAGTCCTGTCTGTTTTCCTTGTCTGTTTGGTTACTAGTTGGACACGCATTGTAATTTTACATCCTCCTCATTCTAGACCTACTAAATTTGTAAAGCTTCCTACCTGTTCACATCAGCAGTATGCAAGATCAGGATTTCTGAATAATCAATCTATGAAGGGAATAACTTGTAAACTCATCATTGATACAACTCACCAGTTACAGTTTAGATAACTTCTGATAATAAATTAACTCTAGTCCATGAACATGCATAACTTTTTGTGATTCATTTTGTATTAATTTTCATAAACAATAAATACATAAAGCTCAACAATTTACAGATTGTATATATCATCAGATACCACACATCATAGCCTATCCAATAGAATTATGCAATTATACAATTGTACAGCTTGTCAAAGTTACAAGAACAGACAGTACCAAATCGGACAGTATCACACAGATGTAACATGTTAGGGTGGGGATAATAAAAGATATACACAAATAGGCAAAAAAGGGAAGGAGGGGATGGGACAGCAGATGTGAGGAGGAAGGGAAAAAGCAGAGAGGTCAGGCGGAATGCAATTCTGGCATTTGAGCTATCTCACCATTCTTTATCCAAATGTACCGAGAAACAGCATCTACATTTCTTCAAATTCATGTCATTTCTCTCTACATTGATAAGCTATTCTTTCTTTTGGTGCTAACTCAGATGGATCCGAATACCAGTGCTCTATTCTGGGCGTGTGCCTACTCCTTCATTTTTGTAAAATCATGCGCTGTTAATCATTGCAGCCCTCAAGAACCAAAGTCTTTGTGGTGGAGTTAAACCTAGCAGAGTAGGTACGTAATCTAGGATATAATTTTCAGATGAGGTTTAATTGCTGAAGCCAAATACTACAGTAACTCCTCACTTAACATTGTAGTTATGTTCCTGAAAAATGCAACTTTAAGTGAAAGGATGTTAAATAAATCCAGTTTCCCGTAAGATTTAATGTAAATATGGGGGGTTAGGTTCCAAGGAAAAAATTTTGGGGCAGACAAAAGGCATTATATACTGTACAGTACTGTACTGTGGTTGGGAGGTGCCCCGGCTTACCCCAGACAGGCATAGCCCGCTGCAGGGAAGGACACTAGGAAGCACCTTGTGCAGCAGCAGCTTCCCTCCAGAAGAACAGGCGCTGACTTTGCCGCGGGATACTCCAGGCCCACCTCTTCCCGTCCCCTCTCCATTCCAGACCCACCTCTGGATGAGGGGGGATTTGATAGCTACTTTCAACTACCTGAAAGGGGTTCCAAAGAGGATGGATCTAGACTGTTCTCAGTGGTAGCAGATGACAGAACAAGGAGTAATGGTCTCAAGTTGCAGTGGGGGAGGTTTAGGTTGGATATTAGGAAAAACTTTTTCACTAGGAGGGTAGTGAAACACTGGAATGTGTTACCTAGGGAGGTGGTGGAATCTCCTTCCTTAGAAGTTTTTAAGGTCAGGCTTGACAAAGCCCTGGCTGTGATGATTTAGTTGGGGATTGGTCCTGCTTTGAGCAGGGGGTTGGACTAGATGACCTCCTGAGGTCCCTTCCAACCCTGATATTCTATGATTCTCTTCTCACCCCCACTTCACCTCCTCTCCGGAGCACGCCATGTCCCCGCTCCTCTCCCTCCCTCCCAGCGCTTCCCTGCCGCCAAACAGTTGTTTGGTGCCGCTTAGGACTTTCTGGGAGGGAGGGGGAGAAATGGAGAAGCGACCCTTCCCCACTCCTCCCCCTCCCTCCCAGAAAGTACTGAGCACTGCCAAACAGCTGTTTCGTGGCGGGGGAGGAGGCGGAGAAGAGGAACTTGTGCAATGCTCCCTTGTAAAGTTGCTGCTCTTCCACAGAATCTTACAAGCAGTGGACAGAGCAGGCAGCCACATGACTTTATAAGGGAGCATTGCACAATTTTAAATGAGCACATTCCCTAATGGAGCAGCAACGTAACTTCAAAACAACGTTAAGTGGGAGGACATTAAGTGAGGAGTTACTGTATTTCACTCTTGTGTCCACCTCTTTCCATAGTTGCCTGGCTGTCGGACAGACCCTACAGCAGATGTATCGGGTTCCTTTTTCTTTATTACAGCGCCAACAAACATCAGAGGAAAAGGCCCCTGTCTTGCACAACCTTTGTGGCGTCCAATACATTTTGAATAGACTTTTGCTGTTTCAGGCATAGCCTGAGATCCACAGAAGCATTTTTATTATTCCATAATATGCTTTTCCATTGGGGTTCTTTTAAGTGCTATATTAACTCTCCTTCTCAGATTTTCACAAAGAACTCCAGACCAATGGAGTTCCTCTTTATTAGGCATACATAGTGGACATGTGCCTGGGGAGTTTATGAAGCATTTTCAAGGTTCCAGATAGCTTTGCGGTCTCTGGACCAAATTGTTGTTTTAGCACTGGTTTCAGTTGTAAGCACTGCCACTCCGCTGAGGGTGTTAGGTCATATAGTTGATTTAATGTTAGAAAAGAGACAAAGCCCTCATCCTTCACCATTGGGAAATCCATATGATGCCCTTGCTCAGCCAGTTCTTCTAAATTACAGGGTTTTCACCAATTCGCAAGTCTGGGTTATCCCAGATAGGTGTTTTTGCATGGTGGTGAGGATACAATTGTTCCCTGTTAGCTGGGATAGTCCAGACCCTTTGCACAGCCACCACTGTAGGCCCCTTATTTTTCTCCATTGGACAAAAAGAGTAACTCATCAGATCCACAGGGAGAATTGGATGCATTAATACCCATTCAGTTTCCACAGTTGCAGGGATAAAGGTGCATGCTAGAAACGAATGAGATCTGTGACATGATAAAAACATAATAGTAATTTTGTAGGTCTGAGAGCCCAAACTGTCCTGTGGCTATAGGAGCTAGAAATTTTTCAATGATAGTCATGGGCATTGACTGACTGACTGGCGATCCCTCAATTCGAGGATGATCTCTACCATGGATTTACATATGGGTCCTGAGATGACTCAGAAGTCCAATCCTGGAACCACAAATCCACCCGCAGTAGGCACAGACATTTTGTGGCAGGCCAGTGGCCTGCTGGGAGAAAGTTATTTCTTTTTCCTTCCTCCTCTCTCTCCAGCTTCGAGAGCAAGGCGCTTCTCCTTGAAGCAGGCCACTGCTTGATGGAGGATGGGGCGCCATTGGGGTTGGTTGATAGGTTGCTCTTTCCAGCTTGTAATGTCCACATCAGTTTTCTTATGATACGCTTTGTGTGTCTTTGTAGCATTTCCTCTGACCACCACGGAATCTCTGACCATCAGTGAGCTAAGAGTAGAGGGCTTGTTTTGGGAGGCGAGAGTCTGGCATCCGCACACAATGTCCAGCCCAGCAAAGTTGGTGCATGAGAATCATTGCTTCAATGCTGGTGACATTGGCTTCAGCGAGGATGCTGGTGTTAGTGTGGCAATCTTGCCACTTGACATGAACGACCTTCTGGAGACATTGTTGGTGATACCTCTCCAAACTCTTGAGGTGCTGTCAATAGGTTATTCAGGTTTCGCATCCATAGAGGAGTATAGGAACAACAATTGTCTTTTAGACCTGGATCTTGGTGTTCTGCCATAGGTCAAGGTCTGTGAAAATGGGTCAGAGCAATTTCCCAAAGAAAGCACTTGCACGCTAGATTCTGTGCTGGATCTCACTTTCAGTTTTTGCATTGTGAGAAAGTGGGCTACCGAGGTAGCAAAAGTGCTCAACTGTCTCCAAAGTTTGACCCTTGATGGTGATTTGTGGTGGGTCATGTACAAGGCCTGAGGCAGGTTGATAGAGCACTTTAGTCTTCTCAATATTGAGTGAGAGTCCTAGGTTTTGGTAAGCTTGTGCAAGAAAATCCAGTATGGACTGAAGGTCATCCTTAGTGTGCGCTATGATGACACAAACATCAGCATACTGAAGAACAGTAATGTATGCCATGAAAACTTGGGACTTCGAGCGGAGACATTGAAGATTAAAGAGCCGCCCATCCATTCTATATTGAGGAGCTGATCATTAGCGAGGACCAAAATGACTGTTAAATAGATGGAAAACAGGGTTGGGGCAACAACGCATCCTTGCTTAACCCCAGTTTTGATGATGAAAGGTTCCATCTCAAGGCCATTAGAGAACAGTGGCAGTCAACTGATCATGGAGAAGCCTGAGGACCTTAATAAATTTTGGAGGGCAGTCAAATCTGGCCAGCACCTTCCACAGGGTTTCACAATTGACAGAGTCAAAGGCCTTTGTCAATGGATGAAAGCCATGTACAGCTGCTGATTTTGCTCCTGAGATTTTTTTCTGGGTTTGGCGGGCAACAAAGATCATGTCGGTTGTCCCTTGGGATGGTATAAAACCACACTGACATTCTGGCAATATTTATTCCAGGGGAAGGTAATTGGTTTAAGAGGATACAGGCAAGAATTTTCCCTGCTGTTGATAGAAAGGCAATGCCTTGATAGTTTCCACGCTCCAGCTTATCTCTTTTCTTAATGATTGTAACAATGTTAGCGTTTCTCAAGTCTTCTGGAATCTTCTCATTATACCAGATATGAAGAAAAGTTTGTGGAGCTTCCCTACCAGTTCCTCACCTCCAAACTTGTAGACTTCAGTTAGTATGCCATCTGGCCCTGCTGCCTTGTTCTTAGTTTGCATAATGGCTCGTTACTTTTTTGAGGGTGTGGAGGTCAGCAAGAGATTCTTTCATGTCGTTGAGGTATAGATTTGATAGTGGCATCAGAGATGGTTGACTCACGGTTCAGGAGTAACTCAAAATGCTCCTTCCATCTGGCTTTGGTGGCTTCACTGTCCTTAAAATATGTTGACCCGTCTTCGGCTCGGAGTGGTGTGGGTCCGTGGGAGCATGGGCCATAAATGGCCCTTATTGCCTGAAAGAAACTCCTCATGTTGTGTTTATCAGCATAAAGCTCAATCTCCTTGGCCTTTTTTCGTCACCACTTATTTTTGATGTCACAGATTTTTCTTTGGGCTTCAACCTTGAGTTGCTTGTAAGACTTCTTTTTTTTTTTTTTTTTTTTTTTTTTTTTTTTTTTTTTTTTTTTGCTGGTGTGGTATGTCGTTTTGCCACATGCAATGCGCTTTTCTTTTCTGGGCGAGCAGGCCCTGAATCTCTGCATCATTCTCATCAAACCAATCTTGGTGATGGTGGGTGACATAGCCGGTGGACTCGGCATATGCCAAGAGAATGGCAGTCTTTTAATCCCTTTCAGAGATTTTCATTATCATCATCAGCTGTAGGCATAGCAGCAAACTTCTTTTGGAGATGCTGCTGAAGTTTCTCCCAAGTCACTATATCTTCAAGGGACTTGACATTGAAATTCTTTTGTACTGATTTTGCCTTCTTGCAGTGCCTTGAGATGATCTGCAAATTCATGATTGATCTAACAAGGCAATGGTCCGTCCAACAGTCATCAGTTCCATGCGTGGCCCTCGTGATGCGGACATCTTTCTAATCTCGAGCTCTAACAATAACGTAGTCAAGAAGCTTTCAGAGTAGCAGCCGTGTTAATCTGTATTCGCAAAAAGTCTCTAAGGTGCCACAAGTACTCCTTCTCTTTTTGTGTAGTCAAGAAGGTGCCAGTGCCTGGAGCGAGGATGTCTCCCGGTGGTCTTATACTTCTCACTTTGTCTAAAGAGGGTGTTTATGATGACAGGCCATGTTCTACGCATTTGCTCAGGAGGAGGATGCCGTTGGAGTTAGCCTTTTCTACTCCTTTTCCAATAGTGTCGTTCCAGAGATCTGACTCCCGCCTGACGCTAGCGTTAAAATCTCCGAGGAGAATGATCTTGTCCTCGTTGGGAATGTTGGTCAAGACTCTGTCAAGATCTATATAGAATTGTTCCATGATATCCTCGGTAGAATCAAGGGTTGGGCATATGCACTGACGGCAGCAGACTGGTTGTTGCTGAGCTCAAGACGAAGAGTCATAAGATGTTCATTGATTCCTACAGGAAATTCTGTAAGCTGACTGACAAACTTATTCCTATTTGCAAAACTGACACAATGAATGCGCCTGCCCTCTTCAGATTTTCCTTTCCAGAAAAAGGTGTAGTCTCCACCTTCTTCTCTCAGTTGACCTTCATCTGGGCACCTTGTCTCACTCAGGGAAGCGACGTCGATGTTGTATCTCAAGTTCCCTGGTGATGATAGCAGTTCTTTGTGGCCATACATTATCTTTGTTGTTTATCAGGGTGCTAACATTCCATGTAGCAAAATACATTCTTTTTATAGCTTTGACCGCAGGCAGAGTGATCCCAGTGGACACGGTAATCCAGCCAGGAGTGTATGAGACAGCCTAGGTTTAGGGCACCTTTTCTAGCCCTTTCCCCATGCAGGGTGAGAAGAGGGGATCCTAAAGAGTCAGTCGCAATAGTAGCTGCTGAATTGCTCCTCTGTCTCAGTCTAGGTGTCAGGCAACCATCTAATTACCACTGCCTAAGTGCAGATGCATGGGTAGGGACTGCCAGATTCACTAATCCTGTCCCTGTTACCACTAGTCCATCACCACAGGGCTTGGAAGGTTGGAAAGATATTTCCCATGGTAGAAGCCTGTGTGTGATTTCTTTTAATGTGGGGAAGCTGGTGCGGCTACAGCAACCACACAATCATGACAAGTTGGAGGTCTGGAGCCCAGTGGCAGGGAAAATCCAAGACGACTGGACAACTTGCTGCAGCCTTCATGCGCTTTCACAGCCTTTGAGATTCGATGACCCTCTTCCACCTGATCCACCATTGAGGACTTGGGGGATTGGACAGTGATTTGTCTGGGACCTCCCCTCAGATCTGTTCACCTTGGGAGATGCTACCAGGAACACAAAGCTCCCGACAACTTAGCTCTGAGGATCATTGGAACACACAAGCCCCTTCACCACAACAAGGTGACAGTCCCCAAAGAGGGGGCATTGACTAGGGTCCCACAGAAAGGCTCTAATAATGCTATTAAATTTTCTAAAATAAGAATGAGGGATATATACAGGTAGACCGCTTAGAATATAAAGGAGCCTAGGTGAAATATTCATTTTAATGGTATTAACCCTTACTCACTGGCTCAGGGAGAGAGGATGTCACCTATTTGTATCATTAGTTATTTGACAGAGTACAGGATGAAAATTTTTCTTCACTACTTTGGTAATGTTTCTTAGTATTTTTGTGCCTAGGTACTTAATTGAAAAAAGCCCACTACAGGACATCCAGGAGATTTCCAATAGTTCTTATTTTTTCCAGTTTATTTTGTAACTAGATATTGCTGAGTTGTTTTTTTTGTTTGTTTTTTTTTGTTTTTTTTTTTTTTTTGAATTAGTGGTAGGAGGGCTGGAATAGTGATTTCTGGTTTGGGAGTAGCTGCAACACATCCATGTTGGGGGTGACAATACGGTTGCATGCGTGGCTGGCTAGAGCTTCCCCATCCTCGCTAGGTGAGCAGTGCTTGCTTTGAACAAAAGAGCATCGTCTGCATACAACAGTAATTTGTATTCCATGGAACCAAGTTGTATGTCTCGAATACCTGAATGACTCCTTTTAGCTATTGCCAGAGCTCATGAGCCAAACCAAAAAGTAATGGAGACAGTGAGCTCCTTTGCCGAGTACCCCTGAAGAAGCTGAACAAATTTGAGGTCACATTGGTGGCTTTGATTGAAGAGATTGGGTGAGAATGTAATAGTTGGATCCAGGAACTAAATAAGGGTACAAATCCAGATTTGTGCTGGATATAAAATGTATATCTCCAATTCACTCTATCAAAAGCCTTTCCTGCATCTAAGGCTAATATTTTCTGTGCTTCAGGGTTATTATATTTCACTGCTGTAATATCGGTAAGTTGTCAAAGGTTATCAGAGCCATGACAGCCTCTGACAAACCCAATGTGGTTTGAGTATATGATAGAACCCAAAACATTCTCCAATTTCATTGCCAGAATTTTTGCCAGTATTTTGACTTCACTGTTAATAAGTGTAGTTGGCCTGGAATTGGACCATAGTGTGGAATTTCTTCCTGGTTTAGAAATAACTGTTATTAAGGGTATGTCTACACTATGAAATTAGGTCGAATTTATAGAATTAAGAAAGCTTTTTTTATACAGTCGATAATGTGTCCCCACCCCCCAACATAAATGCTCTAAGTGCATTTAGTTGGGGGCGTGCGTCCACAGTACCGAGGCAACCGTCAACTTCTGGAGCGTTGCACTGTGGGTAGCTAGCCCACAGTTCCCGCAGTCTCCACCGCCCATTTGAATTTTGGGTTGAAATCCCAATGCCTGATGGGGCAAAAACATTGTTGCGGGTGGTTCTGGGTACATATCAGGCCCCCTCCTTCCCTCCCTCCCTCCCTCCGTGAAAGCAACGGCAGACAATCATTTCGCGCCTTTTTTCCTGGGTTACCCGTGCAGATGCCATACCATGGCAAGCATGGAGCTCACTCAGCTCACCGTCACCATATGTCTCCTGGGTGCTGGCAGACGCGGTACTGCATTGCTACACAGCAGCAGCTCATTGCCTTTTGGCAGCAGATGGTACATTATTACTGGTAGCCATTGTCGTCATACTCCTGGGTGCTCTTTTAGCCGACCTTTGTGAGTTCAGTCAGGGGCGCCTGGACAGACATGGGAGTGACTCAGCCAGGTTATTTGCCTTTTTAAGTTTCATCTCATGGAGATTCAGTCCTGCTGGCAGTCGTACTGCACCATCTTCTGGTGAGCAGCCAGGAGATGACGATGGCCAGCAGTTGTACTGAACCGTCTGCTGCCAGCCTAAGATCTATAAAGATAGATTAAGTGGATCAAAATAAGAAATAGACCAGATTTGTTTTGTATTCATTTGTATTCATTTTCTCCCCCCTCCTTCCCTCCCTCCCTCCCTCTGTGAAATCAACGGCCTACTAAACCCAGGGTTTTGAGTTCTATCCTTGAGGGGGCCATTCTGTTTCTCCTTGATGCAAAGCCAACCCCTTCGTTGATTTTAATTCCCTGTAAGCCAAACCTGTAAGCCATGTTGTCAGTCGCCCCTCCCTCCATCAGAGCAACGGCAGACAATCGTTTCGCGCTTTTTTCAGCGCAGATGCCATAGCACTGGGAACATGGAGCCCGCTCAGATCACCGCGGCAATTATGAGCACTATAAACACCGCACGCATTATCCAGCAGGATATGCAGAACCATAACCTGCAACAAAAGCGAAACCAAGCAAGGAGGCGACTGCAGCATGGTGACGAGAGTGATGAGGACAAGGACATAGACTTCTCACAAAGTACAGGCCCCTGCAATGTGCATATCATGGTGTCAGTTGGGCGGGTTCATGGCGTGGAACATTGATTCTGGGCCCGGAAAACGAGCACAGACTGGTGGGACCGCATAGTATTGCAGGTCTGGGACAATTCCCAGTGGCTGCAAAACATTCGCATGCGTAAGGGCACTTTCATGGAACTTTGTGACTTGCTTTCCCCTGCCATGAACTGCAAGAATACCAAGATGAGAGCAGCCCTCACAGTTGAGAAGCGAGTGGCGATAGCCCTGTGGAAGCTTGCAATGCCAGACAGCAGTCGGGAATCAATTTGGAGTGGGCAAATCTACTGTGGGAGCTGCTGTGATACAAGTAGCCAGTGCAATCACTGAGCTGCTGCTATCAAGGATAGTGACTCTGGGAAATGTGCAAGTCATAGTGGATGGCTTCCTGCAATGAGATTCCCTAATTGTGGTGGGGCGATAGATGGAACCCATATCTCTATCTTGGCACCGGAGCACCAAGGCCGTGAGAACCTAAACCGCAAGGGGTACTTTCAATGGTGCTGCAAGCACTGATGGATCACAAGGGACGTTTCACCAACATCAATGTGTGATGGCCGGGAAAGGTACACGACGCTTGCATCTTCTGGAACTCTGGTCTGTTCCAACAGCTGCAGGAAGGAACTTACTTTCCAGACCAGAAAATAACCGTTGGGGATGTTGAAATGCCTATAATTATCCTTGGGGACCCAGCCTACCCCTTAGTGCCATGGCTCATGAAGCCATACACAGGCAGCCTGGACAGTGGTCAGGAGCTATTCAACTATAGGCTGAGCAAGTGCAGAATGGTGGTAGAATGTGCATTTGGGTGTTTAAAAGCATGCTGGTGCAGTTTACGGAGTCGTTTAGACCTCAGCGAAACCAATATTCCCATTGTTACTACTGCTTGCTGTGCACTCCACAATATCTGTGAGAGTAAGGGGGAGACGTATATGGTGGGGTGGGAGCTTGAGGCAAATCGCCTGGCCTCTGATTATGTGCAACCAGACACCAGAGTGGTTAGAAGAGCACAGAAGGGCACGCTGCGAATCAGAGAAGCTTTGAAAACCAGTGTCATGACAGGCCAGGCTACAGTGTGAAAGTTCTGTTTGTTTCTCCTTGATGGAATCCCCCGCCCCACCCCCCACCGCCGCCCCTGGGTTCACTCTACTTTCCTGTAAGCTAAGCACCCTCCCCTCCCCCGTTCGATCACCACTTGCAGAGGCAATAGTCATTGTTGCTTCACATTCATGCATTCTTTATTTATTCATCACATAAATAGGGGGATAACTGCCAAGGTAGCCCAGGAGGGATGGTGGAGGAGGGAAGTACTGGGTGGGGTAGTGGAGGGGGAAGGAGAAGGCCACACAGCACTTTAAAACTTATTGAATGCCAGCCTTCTGTTGCTTGGGCAATCCTCTGGGGTGGAGTGGCTGGATGGCCAGATGCCCCCCCCCCCACGTTCTAGAGCATCTGGGTGAGGAGGCTATGGAACTTGGGGAAGAGGGTGGTTGGTTACACAGGGGCTGTAGCAGTGGTCTGTGGTCCTGCTGCCTTTCCTGCAGCTCAGTCATACGCTGGAGCATATGAGTTTGATTCTCCAGCAGCCTCAGCATTGACTCCTGCCTTCTTTCAGCAAGCTGACACCACCTACCATCTTCAGCCCGCCACCTTTCCTCGCGTTCATATTGTGCTTTCCTGCAATCTGAGATTGTCTGCCTCCATGTATTTTGCTGTGCTCTGTAAATGTGGGAGGACAGCATGAAGTCAGAGAACATTTCTTCGTGAGTGCTTTTTTTGGCCTTCTAATCTTCGCTAGCCTCTGGGAAGGAGAAACATTTTATAGAACAATGGGTACACTCTTTCACGGTAAATGATGCTGTTAACATTACATAGGACATGTGCTTTCATTACAAGGTCACATTTTGCCTCTTATTGAGGGTATGCCAGTTTCGTGTGAGAGATCACTCACGTAGAGCTGGGCAACAGAATTCGGCTTGCAGACAGCCATCGTAAGCCAAGCCTTTTGGCTTCTTTAACCTTCATAACATGTGGGAATGGTTTCAAACAGCAGCGCCCTCATTTCCCATACAAAGTAGCCATTGGGTTTGTCATTTAAAATGGGTTGGCAATTTAAAAGGAGGGGCTGCGGTTTCCGAGTTAACGTGCAGCAGAAACCCAACTAACCCCTTCCCCCCCCCCACACACACACTTACTTCTCTGGGATGATGGCTTCACCCCTCCCCCACCACGTGGCTAACAGCGGGGAAGATTTCTTTTCATCCACAGGCAAACAGCCCAGCAGGAAGGGGCACCTCTGAATGTCCCTTAATAAAATTCCCCTATTTCAATCAGGTGACCCTGAATGATATCACTATCCTGAGAGTAACACAGAGAGATTAAGAATGGATGTTGTTTGAATGCCAGCAAACACCGGGACCATACGCTGCAATGCTTTGTGGCCTTCAGGGTCTGGGAGCCTGCCTTGGGTGAGTTTCGGGAGTACTGGCTCCAGGTCCAGGGTGATAAACAGATCCTGGCTCTTGGGGAAACCAGTTTCTCCTCTTCCTTGCTGTGAGCTAACTACAACTTCCTCATCATCATCTTCCTCGCCCCCAAAACCCACTTCCGTGTTGCCTCCCACTCCTTGGATGGAGTCAAAGCACAGGGTTGGGGTAGTGGTGGCTGCACCCCCTAGAATGGCATGCAGCTGATCATACAAGCAGCATATCTGGGGCTCTGAACCGGAGCGGCCGTTTGCTTCTCCAGTTTTTTGGTAGGCTTGCCTGAGCTACTTAATTTTGACGTGGCACTGCTGCAGGTCCCCTGTTATAGCCTCTGTCCTTCATGCCATTGGAGATTTTTTTCAAGTATTTTGGCATTTCATCTTTTCAAATGGAGTTCTGCCAGCACAAATTCGTCTCCCCATATAGCGATCAGATCCCGTACCTCCGTTCGGTCCATGCTGGAGCTCTTCGACGATTCTGGGACTGTATGGTTTCCTGTGTTGCTGGGCTCTGCATGGTGACAGGTGCAGGTGAGCTCACCATGCTGGCCAAACAGGAAATGAGATTCAAAAGTTTATGGGCCTTTTCCTGTCTATCTGGCCAGTGCATCTGAGTTGAGAGTGCTGTCCAGAGCGGTCACAATTAAGCACTCTGGGATAGTTCCTGGAGGCCAATACCGTCAAATTGCGTCCACGCTACCCCAAATTCGACCCGGCAAGGCTGATTTCAGCGCTAATCCCCTTGTCGGGGGTGGAGTAAAGAAATCAATTTTAAGAGCCCTTTAAGTCAGAAAAAAAGGGCTTAGTTGTGCGGACGGGTGCAGGGTTAAATCGAGGTAACGCTGCTAAATTCTATCTAAACTCATAGTGTAGACCAGGCCTAAGGTCTGGGAGGACTGCCTGCTAGGAGTGACTTATTAAACATTTTAGGCATCTTTTCAGACAGGAGGTCAAGGAACTATCTATTGAATTTGGCAGGGAAGCCATCTATTCCATGGGGCCATGGTCCATATTGGTGGTAATATATTATAATTTTGAAAAATTAATACAAAGCGTCCGTGCAGCAGTTTGTGTCCTGTTCAGGGCTGGCCTTATCATGAGGCGAACTGAGGTGGCCACCTCAGATGCCAGGCTGTGGGGGCGCCACTAGGAACCAGAGAGTAGAAAATTGTCTGCTGCTGGTGCATATGTATTCTCTCTGCTCTAGATGCACAGAGATGGCGGAGTGCTGGGCTGGAGGAAGGAGGGCACAAGAGACATGACAGGCAGGCAGGAGAAAAGGTGAGAGGGAATAATAGAAAACAGCAGGAACTGCAGGGAGAGGGAGGAGAAGGAGCATCTTATGTACCTCTCTAGCACCCCCAGGAGCCTGGACTGATTAACACCAGCTTCTCAGGGAGCTTCCTATTTCCTGCTGCTTCCCTGAACCCACTTGAGGAGAACAGTCAGTCAACTGAAGTAGTCGGAGCCAGTTAGGCCTTTAAGACGCTGATATCTTCCTTCACTCAGGCCTTGCTACCAGCCTGCTTATTTGTCCCCTTCAATTGAGTGTTGAGAGCCACTATAGCTGGCACAGAACAGCAGTCATGAGTGAAAGAAGAAAAGGCCCCTCTGGGGCAGCATTCAGGAAAAAGCAAGCAAGCAAAGGAAGCTTTTCTGGAAGGAGCTCTCCAGAGATACATAGACACAAATGTTCATGGTGAGCCTTCTGGCCCCAGTGAGGATGTAAGTGGTGAGGAGATGCCTGATCTTCCAGTTCGTCAGAGTGCAGGTGATCTGGCAGCTACTGCAGCATCCATATCTCCATCTCGGACCATGCACATTCCTGAAGAAAAGTGTAGATCAGAGAAGAGCGTGGTGGAGGCACAAGAAACAGCTGCTGTTGAGTTTAGTTCCTTAAGTCTAGATGATCCAGGACTGTGGACCCACTTGAGCAGTGGCCTGAGGGATTTCCTTGTACTGCATGGGCCACAGCAGGTGGAAAAACTTCATGTTCCCCAAAGACAATGAAAATAGAAGTTTCCATCCAACACATTACTGGCATGAAATCCCCAATGGGGACAAAGTGGAGAGGCCCTGGCTTATGTACTCAAAACCCCAGAATGCTGCATACTGTTTTTGTTGCAAACTCTTCCAGTCTAATATTCCAGCCACATTGGGTTCTACAGGAACAAAGGACTGGAAAAATCTGGCTAGAAATCTGGCATGCCTTGAGAAGGCAGCAAATCACCAGAGAGCATTCCATAGGTGGAAAGAGCTTGAGATGAGACTAAGGTTAAAGGCCACCATATGATCAGCATCAAGAGAAGATTGCATCAGAGTCTCTTTACTGGCAAAAAGTTCTGAAAAGGCTCATTGCCATTGTGAGAATGCTTGCTACCCAAAACCTAGCACTGCATGGCACTTCAGATCAGCTGTATGTGCCAAACAATGGAAACTTCCTTAAAATTGTGTAACTGATGGCTGAGTCTGATGCTGTACTCCAAGAGCATCTAAGAGTCACCACCCAAGAAATGTGCACACACCACTACTTTGGGGGAAAAAAATTAAAAATGAGATCATACAGTTACTAGCAACAAAAGTCAAACAGAAGATTGTGGCAGATCTGAAGTCAGCAAGATATTACTCTGTTATTCTGGACTGCACACAAATTACTTTAATGGTGCATTTTATAACAACAGAACCAAGTGAAAATGTCCCTGCAATGGTGACTGTCAGAGCATTTTCTAGAATTTATTGACATTGATGATACTACAGGAGCTGGTATGACAAATGTGCTTCTTAAAAAGCTGACTTTATCATAACATTTATCTAATGTCCTATTTGTTGTATATAATTTCGGTACACGTGTATTCCACTATATTTAGCTGTACATTTTAAAGCAGACATAAAATATTCAATGCTTTTTTGATTAATGCAAAGCTTTTGAGAACTTGCGCTTGTTTGGAAGCATATATGGGATATTGCACTCACAAGCACAGACCCATGGCGTTAATAACCCTGGAGTCATGTCCTTGTCAAATGTGTTAGAATTTTAAAGCACTCTGCGTCTCTTTTAGGTGCAGGACTGAAGATCCTACTGTGTCTGTTTTCTAATTCAGCAAATGTGCATAGAAGCACACACAGATATAGAAGTGTGTAAGCTCGCATATGTATAATATTGTAACCGTTCTGCCAGGTGGAGCCAGCAGCAACCAGGTCCAGGTTCAATATCTAGGGGTTCCTTTCCATTGATGCAACACAGAACTGGCTCGAGCCCCACCCAGTAATCTGGGAAAAATACACACCACCCCCGAGCACCTCTGAGAGGCAATATTTCCCCACTCGCAAGCATAGAGTCTGAGTGTAGAAAAAGAAACTTTTAATAAAAGGAGAGAACTAACTTGCAGTTAATTTGGGAAAACACCGCAAACAGGGTTCATAAACATAAACTATGGGTAAAAGACCACCTCCGAAGTAGGATGGTTAATGTCCTTTTCTCCTCAGGTTCTTAAGTCCAGCAACCCAAAAGTCCCTTTTACATGCCCGATCCTTCTCTGCTGCTGTCCTTGGTCGGTGCAGACCCAGAGTTCAGAGGTGCATCTGCAGAGTTCACCTCCCACCCTGGGTGGAGAGTAAAGAGGCATCTTATTCACTCTGCTGGCCCCTCACCAGCCACCTGCTCACCGCTTTCATCGCGCCTCTCTGGCGCCGCCTTGCTGGCTGTCAGTCA
Source organism: Dermochelys coriacea (assembly GCF_009764565.3). Taxonomy (NCBI): domain Eukaryota; kingdom Metazoa; phylum Chordata; order Testudines; family Dermochelyidae; genus Dermochelys; species Dermochelys coriacea. The sequence continues at coordinate 41,777,654 of NC_050069.1, read as the reverse complement.
CCTTCTGCTTCTCTTCTGTGACCTCTGCACATCAATCTCTCAGTGATTTTTCTGCCCTTTTGCAGGCTGGGCAGAAGCGCTGCCTCATCTCAAGTGATTTCCGCTCTCAGTGATAGTAGCTTTTAGCAGGCAAGGCAGAAACACAGTCCTACCACAACTGGTTTCAGCTCTGATCAAGCAGTTAAAGTAACAGGCTCCTAATGAAGCCTATTTAGCCCTGTTCTTCAAACAGTGGGGAAGAAAAGTTTAAGCCAGTCTAGAGAGGCGGGGGGGGGTGTGGCATGTAGCCACCTGACTAGAACTCCTGTTCCCCCCCCCCCCTTACTTTCACAGGGCTCTGACATTCAAGCCCCTGGTTAATGACATTCTTTCAAATGAGGGTGCACTCCCTCCCCTCATTTGGGACAGGGTAAGCACAGTCCTGCTCTCCTGTATTGCTATAATAATTACAACATTGGTAACCATATTTCACTATCCCTGCATTCAGTACTAAGGTCATTAGTTCCCAACACTAGCCAAAGTTGATCCTTTGACACAGCTATAAATGATGAATATGTAAACAGAGCAGGAGCAACCTGTATTTACATAAACACACCCATAGTCTCTTCCCCTCTCAACTATCTGTCAGGGAAGCATTCATTTAGACCCTGATTACATCATGAATCATTCTTGGAATTGTTCTGTGAAGGTCTGGTTCAAAGTTTATTGAAGTCAGTGAAGAGACCCATTGATTTCAATGTGCTTTTGATCAGGTCCTAAATGGAAAATAACACTTGTTTTTCTTTAGGAAAGCAAGTTATTGACTTCCTTAAGAATAAGGGTGAAATTCTGGCCCCGTTGAAGCCAATGGCAAAACTCTCATTGACTTCCGTGTGGTCAGGATATCCCCTTACGTGTATTTAGTTGTTCAGCTTTACATTTCAAGATCAGATCATGACTGAGAGGTCATGTGGGCAACATCTGGGAATTACACCATGGTCTCAATCTACATCCAATACCTCTGTAAGTGGACCAAACACAATATCCATATACTGGTATATTTTAGGAAATATGCAGACATTTATCATTTAAGTATTAGTATTTTCTCTCCAGTCTGGCTATCTCCAATAGCAGTAGAGCACTTTGAAGTTTTACTGTACAGCTGCTATATAATCAGTCACGGATACTGTGCAAATTTGATCAGTAAATTTATGGTCAAAATCATCTTCTGGGACCGTCATGTTTAGATTAGGGTTGTGATTAGAGATTGTAAGAAGTTACAAGAAATTCAGTTGCACTTCATAATGGAAACACACAATAAAATTGCAATGGCCTGTGTATTTCATTAATATTTTATTTGCTAACTGCTAATCTTGAGGCAGTTTTTATTTTATTTAGTCATTTAATTATTTTGCAGAACAAGGTCCTAAATTCCTGTTTTATAATTTTAGCCAGCTGATTTAGTGATTATTTTTTTTCCCTTTTCCTCAGGTGCTGTTGCCACCTTATGAAGATGTTGCAAATGCAGCTAGTAAAGACCCACCACCACCTTATGTGTCAGCATAAGCAAGAATGTGAAGTGTACCTAAGAACAATAGCTTTACTTCTCAAACATTTGAGCAACAGTTTGTTTATTTCACTTCCAGGATGTAACTCTAAAGATTTGTGTTGCTGTTTAGCTGAAATTTTGAAATGTAGATTTTGTGTTCAAAATGCTGTAGATAGTTTTAATAATGTGCTTCAACTGAAACAGTGTGTTGAATTGGTTTCAGGAACCTTTTTTTGGGAGGGGGGGTTAGTGTTAAGGTGACAAGAATCATTCAGTAGCTTTTATTCACCTCCATTTTGACATGCAGTGCTAGAGAATTTAGAACTTTTGCATATAAAGCAGGTGTAAATTTCCTTTTTTATCTATAAATCTTCCAGATCAGTAGAAACAAGTTTCTGAAATGCCCATTTTCCACCTTTAGAATGTATTGTACAAAATGTAGTCTGTCAGTCCCAAAAAAGTGACATTCCACTTTACTCCAAAAAAGCTAATAAAATATTGTGCTGAAGCGAATGGTCTCTAAAGGAACAGGTGTACAGTATAGTGTTCTCACTAATCAGGTTAATCACAAACATTTAATGGGGGGGAACGAGCATGGGAAAGCAAGGGTGCTTAGCTCCCAAAACTGTGGCAAGTCAGGTCCCTGTTCTAACATATACCTGCTCTGTCCCCTGTAGCCACTCTTCTCTTCAAAATAAATAAGTAAACATTGCTGCCACCATTCTGCTGATATTCCCTTCCTGCCTATACCGCTCCTCCCCTTTTAGCAACCTCAAAAAATACCTGCTTTTAAAATCACATGGCTTGGTGATTAAAAGATTCCTCCTTAGTATCCTAAATGTGAAAGTTTCTATGGGAGTGTGCCTGTAAATAGAGCAAAGTTTTGGACTGTGAATTAAGTTATACCAATACGGCTGAACAATGACCAAATAGCCCCTGTTCAGAGACCGCTATTTTGATCTGTCCTGTGCAAGCCATGAAATGAGGAAAAGGCTTTTTAAAATGACCCTTCCCACACACTTGTGCAAGAGCAGATTCCAGTCTAGCCTTGTTTTGTTTCATGGTTCAATCACTCTAAGATCAGACCAGGCAATACCTTGACTGTACCAGTTGCTGATACTGATATATAGAAAAATCTCATTGTTTTCTGCAGGGTAACTCTAATGTTTTCCAGTGTAGGCCTCATAACCATTTACATTCCAGAACTGAATTTATTTTTGAGGTCGGCTGTCTGGACTTCTGATCCTCCTGGCTGTTCACTTTCTTTTAATTCTTGACTGATTTTGAAGAATTTTTAATCATTCATCTGTTTGACAATAAGCCGATTGTACATACTTCTAATTGAATCTACTCTGTATATTAGCTAGCCTCTCTATAATAAAAGAGATGTTTCCTTGTGCCTATGGCAATTTCTTTTGCATCGCTTCACTAACATAACATCCGTACAAATCTAGTATTGTCAATCAAATGTGACAGGTTTATGTGTAAATAAGAAATAAAAACTACAACTTCTGTTTCATGCAGTCAATAACCACATCTTCCTTCTTCCGGCCTCGTACAAATGCAGAAAAGAATAGTTATTAGGCTCAGAATATTTGTTACAGAGCAATGGAAATTAGAGATGGAACAGACTTATTTTGTTAGCATCCAGAAATGTTTTCTGAGTTTGGTCTCCAAAGTGCCCAATAAAGGACTGCTATCTCTGGTCTGTTCCATGATACTTCCGTAGCCAGGTGGTGGCTTTTGTTTTGTTTTGTGTTTTGTTTTTTTACCATTATATTGTATAAATTCATATCTAGTTTGCTGTAGGTTTTTCTTAGCTGTACTTTTCTCTCAGGTATCTCTCGTCCATGTATACATTTTGTTTCTGTTGGTTCCCGTCCTCCTCCTCCTCTCCCCCTCCCGCTCCCCCGCAGACATCAGCATATTATTTTTCCAGGTTGCATCTCATTTTATTTTTTATATTAGTTCTATATTATGTGGGATCATTATTAATAATTGCCAGATCATCAAAGACTGGAATGAAAAATATTAAAAAGGTGCACTCAAGTCAGACATACAGGTCCAGATCTACCAGCTAAGGATCTGGGCCTTGGTTTTACCAGATGGGTAAAGATATACTTGGCTGAAACTTTATGAATCTTTTCATGTCAACAGAATTTTGCAGGCTTCTTAAACTCAACAGCTACTGAGTTTAAACCCCCAATTTTCTCTTCCTCAACTGCAGCTCCGTTATTACTGCAGTATTTACATAAGAACTGTAGAAAATAGTATTCTTCCACATACAAAAATATTGCCCTGTAGAGGGTGAGCAGAAAAGCTTTCGTGGTGGTCTGATAAGTACATGTGCTTTTGATGCATCTCAGTGCTTCTAACATATTGCAACAGTTATTAACAACCACAGTTTTGAGTGATGCACTGTTCAAACTGATATTCCTTTAGGAAAATCTCTGATTTGTAAATATAACCAAAATGCTCTAATATACGCCTCTAGATCGTATTCCTAACCACAGATCTATTGTCTAGAGAATGCCAAGCTGGTGCAGTGCCCAGAACTGTTAAGGTGTTTTGCCAATGTTAAAATAAGGTCTTTTCTAAGTCCACGATGTGGGGAAATAGTTATGAGTAGGAGCAGAAGACAAGAGATGAAGTGGTGATGATAGAACGGGTGAGGGAAGGTTCATTAATCTCACTGGACGGCACAAAGACTAATATTTTTACATTCATAAGAATCAGTGTTATAAGAATAAAGGAAATTAATTTTCATGCTTCCTTTCTCCTGTACCACAGTCAGACCAGAGCAAACGTATGTAAGTTCTATCTTCAAGTCTTAAGCAAATTATCAGCTGTATCCCAGAACTTGAAATAGATGACACTTTGGTCTCACCTATTGTAAGATTGCCTGAGACCCAGCAGACCTCTGCCGTCCATATCTAAAGAAGAGTTGGTTAAACTCCAGCCTGGTGGTCAAGGTTGCTGGAAGACTCGGAGCATAGTATCCCTATTTCTAAGGAGATCTATTTGAAATCATATTTACATTTTTATTAGAGGCTGGATTTGCAATCGTGTATACTGTAATAGCTTTCCCTGCAAAGATTCTACACCTAAAGTTTCAGCTTACAGCAACACTGTTTTAGCTCGCAGCTCTGAGAAACCAAAAATAGCATCCATAACTGTAAATGGAGGATTGGCTCTGATAAATCAGGCTTAATGTTCTCTCAGGGAAGGAGAGTGGCATCTATAAAGATGTCTCCACATCCAGGGATTTGACCCACAGTGATTCTGCAACCTGGCCAAGTTTTCAGATGAATAACTCAGCTGAATGTGGAAGCCAGATCTCTGACCTTCTGCCTACAAGCCCATATCTATCTCCTGCAGAATAGGATATTGAAGCAGCAGGAACATAGAACTTTGTCACCCATCCAATGAATATAAAGTTACTTCAAAGCAAAAGACTATTTTACAAACGTACATTTGATATTGGACAATTAATCAGAACAGCTGCTTATTTTAAATGAGCAAGCAAAGTGCAATGTAAAGCAGTTGGAGATTTTTATTTTTTTTTTCTTCACCGTATCCAGACTTTTCAAACAGCAAAACAATATAACCAGGGCTGGGTTATGTAAGAGTATGTCTTATACTGGAAATGAAGGTGGAGCTGTAGAATGGGAAGGCATTGTTTTAATCACTAGCACAACAGGATGGTATGGGCTAACAACATGAATATATACTTAGGGCATGGCCTGGGCTAACAACCTGCGTGATGTACCCAAGGTCCACAGTGGGCTTGTACTCGCATGGCTAGCCCCTGTTGAAGCCTGTGCTGTTACATCTTCTCTACTGTTCCCCATGCTAGTTACATTAAAGCCATCTTGGGTATGCCTATACATGCTACAATCAGACCTCCACTTGCAGTGTAAACATACCCTAACAGGCATGAGACTAGGGCACAGTGATTTTGGCTTGTCATTTGGGAGCATGGGTAAGCATGGTAAAGATATGAGTCAGTCTCCTCACTGGCCTGTGGGAGGAGTTATATATGAGCAAGTGAGGGTGGGCACTGCAAAGCTACACTCAGAGTCCACTCGGAAAAGAGAGATTGCAACATGGAGCGTTTGCAGCCATTGGAGAGGTTTCCCAGCTCCCACTTTGGTTCTAAGTGTTCAAGAATAGTGGAACTGGCAGACGCACAACTTTAAGACCTATAGATACTCATTGCGTTGAGCTCTCTGATTATAGCAATGCAGAGACTTTCTGTGGCACTGTCATATCAGTCTGAGACTCTGGATATTTGGCTTCCATAGCAATAGAGAGAGAAAAGCGCCTGTCAGGGTGCAACAAAGTTTTGTCAGGCTACCATCTTATTCCTGTTCTGTGTCCCACTAGATTTCCAGTATTAGCTGTGCCTTGAAGAAAATTAATTACAGACGTATGGTACTGCTCCGGTGTGACAAATATTTAAGAACAATATGTTGGCTAATGTAATACAAAAATCTAATTTAGCCAATAGGAAAAGGCAATCATTTTATTTATTTATTTAGAGTCTACCACAGCCACCAGACTTGTCCTTTGGTTCCTTTCCTGGCTTTGGACGAAGGGGGGATTTGCCATCAAGTTTGTCATGGCTCTTCTTTATAGCAAAGCCCCTTGAGCAAATCTTTTAGAATTTAGCAAGAAATAAGATTCTGTTCCAGCATGGATGGGGAAACCTAAATCCATTTCATTTTATCCTGCTAATAAATCTAAGAAGTGGTTTTCTTCTTCTTCTTCTTCTTCTTACGCTTCCAGAGTAGGTATTGCTATCATTCCAGCCACTTTTGTTAGTCTACCTCCTGCTTGCAGCAGGCATCAAGGACCCCAGACCTGCCTTTTCTGAGGGCAGATCTACTCTAGAAGCACATCAGTGCAGCTGTAGCATGTTCGGTGAAGACACTCTTCCGTCAGCATAATTATTCCACCTCAGCAAGAGGCAGAAGCTATGTTGGCGGGAGAGCCTCTCCCACTGACATAGTGCCGGTGTGGACAACTCTTAGGTCACTGTAACTTGTGTTGCTCTGGGTGGCCTTTTTCACACATCTGAGTGACGCAAGTTAAATTGACTTAAGGAGTAGTGTAGACCTGCCCTGAGATTCCTTCCCACTACACTCCAAAACCAGAAACTCAAGGGATGGGGCAAGCTTCTAGATTTCTACATCCGTTTTCCCTTTAAAATTTCCAAAGTCACTACCACGAGTTTATGGTTGAGCTTCCCCAAGGGCAACAATGGTACAAGCGCTATTGTAGCCAGAGCTCCAGGCATTTGCCAGTTCTTTAGCACCATGACATCTAACCATGTTCAGAGCAGGACTGGACAGCACCGTGGTTAAAGTATCAGTGAATGCCAACCCTTATCTACATTATGGGCTCTCACTTTGGCTACTACCCTCTGAACTGAACTGAACTGAACTGTGGTAGCTATAGTGGGAAATCTCTGAGGGGATAAAACTGGACAATTAGTTACTCTTATTTGTCTTCTGCCAGTTTGTGAATTCTGCTCACCACAGTACCATTTGAAAATGGAATGGCTTTCATTTCCTTTGCTTTAAAGAAGATATTAACTTTATCTGTGGCACAGATAAATTTAAATTTCCTGCTATTATGTGTGGGTGTTTTGCCTTTGCTAAGCGGAGAGCAACTAAATAAGAGGCATTGAACACTTCCAGTGAAATTGTTAGAGTAGCTGATGTAGCAATTTGTTGTTTTTAAAAAATAAGTTGCAATTTACAATTTAAAAAAAAATCAAATGAGCTATGGATGTTTAATCCAAGGTTCTTGAGCCAAAATGTCATCTGAGGATGTGGTCTGGTTTCAAAGTTTTCATACTAATTTTTGCTAGTATTTCAAAACATACAACAAACTGTAGTTGCTGGTTATCTCCTGATTGTTTTCACAACAGCGTGTAATTCAAATTTTACTATTGACAGTAGTAAATGGCATCTAAATTAATATTTGTAGCATGCCTTTGAACACATAGTGTTATAAAATATATTTTATATATCAACTGATGAGTGTAACAGCACCTGTCATTCAGGATAAATGTAAGGAACAATAGGAGACTCCACCCAAAACACGTCATTACCAAAAATAAATTAGAACTGTGTAGGTGGGTAGGGGTTCACTGAGTATTGCTTGGTGGGAGAGGTTTGTTTGGACGGAGGTATGTATGTGTAAGTGAGAAAGAAGTAGGAGAGAGACCAGAAAAGCAGCAAAAAGTCAAGGAAACAGTCTGAACAAGCACTGGGAGCATGGGCCTGAGAAAAACGCAGAGAGAGAGAGAGAACTTTGGGGCTGAGTGCTGGCTAAAAGAGGCTTGAAACATTCAAACAAAGAAGATATCTCTTGTAGTTGTTTGATTCCTTCTGTTTTCAGAGAAACAGGACTTGGTACATTCTTTGTAAATAAACAGGATTGTTGCATCCTCAATTTCTTCTCCTAATCGAAACAACCTGAAGAACTTCAAATTTTGTCTAACTGCTTGCCTGAAAAAGGGATAACTTCTTCACCATAAACTGTGCAAACAGTTCAGGAACAAAGTAGTCCTGCAAAACATTAAAATGGACACTAAGCAGTTGTAACCGTGAGAATCCTAAGGATGCGTCTATACTGGAACTGGAAGGTGTAATTTCCAGCTTAAGAAGACATACCTGCGTTAGCTTTGATCAAGCTAACATGCTAAAAATAGAGAAGCACAGTGGCACAAGGGATTAGCCACACAAGTAAGGACCTAGCATCTTGGATGGGCTCATACTTAGGCACTTAACCCCTCTTACTGCTCATACCGTCACTCAATCAAAGCTAGCGTGGGTATCCCTTCTCGAGCTGGAAATTACCTCTGTCCCTCCCCGCTCAAGTGTTTGGATTTCACATAACCAAAAGTTTTGTGTGTTGATACATATCCATAGCCCTCATATGACAGGATCATGGGGCACTACCTGGTCACCAATTAAAAAAAAAAAGGGGGGGTTTTCTCAGATCAGCTCACCCATCTCCTTCCACAGGTTATCAAAGGAAGGGCTATAGGAGCTGGTGTTTGGGAAGGGGAAGAATGCCTTTGAGAGAGTTAGGCTTCACACCCAGAGGTCATATGATTGGATTGAATCACAGTCTGGGATGTTTCGAGTTGAGATATGATCTCTGATCAAAGAGCTGTGCTTATGACATTATCTGAATTCATCCATCATTATGTGTCAATTTTGGCTTCATCTTTCAGACAACTGACCTTTCTGTGTTGTTTGTGCTTATCACAGATAATAGAATGCATGCTTGATTCAGATTTGCTTTTGAAATAGCAGGAATTTATTTTTTGTCTATGATCTTATTTTTGGTCTCTAATAATAGAAGTTTTAAGGCTCACATTGCTATTTTTCCAATTTTAGTGGACTAATTCAGTTTTTATCAACCTTTTTTGTGCTTGCAACTCCCTTTATATTTAAAAAAACAACAAAACTGTGACTCCCCTCCCCATACTAAGACTTGAAAATTTGTGACTCCCTACCTTAAATATCAAGTAAATTATGAATAATACCAGCCCACCAGCATTAATAAACTAATATTTCAAACATATATAAATAAGTAAAGGTAAGAAAAAAAAATGTATGTGCCAAATGAAAGTTTGTTTTTGCATAGAAACAAACTATAGATTCACTTTTTTACAGATTGAGTTTTATAGAGTCCTTCAATGAGACACTTGTGCTTGTTTTGTACCAGTTAATTTTTTTATGTTGGGTTGAATTAAAGAAACACTCAGCAGGACATTCTCCACAGATAATTTATTTTATTGCTTTGTTTTTATTGCAACTATCTATGAAAATCCCAATTCTAATAAGTATGACATTGTTAACAGGATTGAAACTTCCAAAGCTTCAGTTACAAGTTCGGGATACTCATGCTTCTGTGCCATCCAAAATATGCACATGTCTTCTGAAGGAAATGAACACTGGAGCATTTTATCAGATGAAAGCTCTATCAGTTTATCTTGCAGGCTTCCTGTAAGTTTGGCAGACTCGACTACTCTTTTGTTGACCGGATTAATTATCCACCTCTTGCCAAGTTCTACGTCGTCAGGCAGCAAATAATCCTGGAGCTGCTTAAATGTAAGTATATGTTCAATCATAATGCTTTTTAATTGTTCAATGTCCACTTCTTGTCCATTGGCAATCGATTTCATGAACTCACAACTCAGAGGAAATGAGTCAAAGTTTCCACTCTGAAGCCAAGCAGACCAGGTTCCAAACTTCTTTCCAAAGGCTCTCACTTTGTCTCCCAATACAATTATGTTTTTGTGTCATCCTTGAAAACTCGTATTCAACTCATTCAGATGACTGAAGATGTCTGCTAAGTAAGCTAACTGAAGAAGCCACGATGGGTCACTGAACAATTTAGCAAAAGGAGACCCCTGTTCCTGTAGGAACATAAGTACTTCAGCTCGCAATTCAAAAAGTCCGCTTAATACTTTTCCCCATGAGAGCCACCTAACTTCAGTGTACAAGAGAAGACTTTTATAAAGTGTTCCCATTTCATCACATAAAACTGCAAACAGGCGAGCTGATAGAAGCCAGATTTTTATGAAATTCACAACTTTTACAGACTCATCAAGCACCTGATGCAACTCAGAAGGCATTCCTTTTGCAGCAAGTGCTTGTCCATGTAAAAAGCAATGGGTCCAGATTAAATGTGGCATATTGGTTTTTAATCTTGCAATAAGCCCGCTGTTCTTGCTAGTCATTGTTTTGGCACCGTCACTGCATAAAGCAATACATTTTTCCCAATTGATTTGAAAATATTTGGTAGCTTCAACAAATATATAAAATAGACATTCGCCAGTCGTGGGCTAGGTAGCACTTTACAGAAGAGCATGTTTTCCTCAACAGTAGCATCTTAATTATGTTGAATGAAAACTAAGAAGTTGTTGTTATCTTGTCCTTCAATAATCATATCAACCCATGAAACTCAAAAATGAATTTGACAACTTTTACAAGGTCCTCTGTAAGTGCTTGATCCAAGGTGTCAAATCTTAAGAGCATCACTTTCCTTACAATATTACATTCAAAAGCAGCACATCTTGCAGAGTGGATTTATCTTAGTCTCATCTGTATTGATTTTCATACCTGAAGTGTGTTCTGTCTGCACTGTCATGATAGTGGATGTTATTTTTCAAGATGCTTTAAAGTCAGTCAGAAGATTTTATCTTTCAACCACTTATTTTAGCTAATATTTTCCTTGTTAGGGTGTCAGTATCCTCAAACATCATCATTCCAACCTGAGTTTCCGATTTTCCAACTTTGGACAGTCCATGATGAAAAAAGAAACAGAATAAACCTACAGTCTCCAAAACAGTCCAGGCTCACTCTGCTGTTTCTAGTATGGCCAAATGTAAATATCTAGGAACAAAGGTAGGCCATATTTACAGAATATGGACAGCTCCCACCTTCGTCAGGAAGGTTAAAGAGCTCCTCTGGGCTCACTCAGCCCCAGCCTGGCGCACCTGTGAGGCCTCTTGCATCTGGAGAGGGACAGCTCCTTAAAAGGAGGATCTAAGCCCAGTGTAGGATGGCAGAGGGAATGAGAGAGGTGCCCATCCTTACCTCATAGGGGCTACCTACAGGTACAGCCTGTGACAGGGATGGTATCTTGGGATGTGGTGACTCTCTGGGAAAGACTTGAGTCACACTGGATAATTGAGTGAACATGAGCTCCCAGTAAAATACTGCGTCCAAAAGGGCTAATGCGATCCTTGGATTTATAAATGGGCAGCTCAAGAAAGAGTAGAGAGGTTATGTGACCACTTTTATTTGGCACTGGTGTGAATGCTACTGGAATATTGTGACTAGTTCTGGTATCCACAATTCAAAAAGGATGTTGATAAATTGGAGAGGGTTCAGAGAAGAGTGACAAGAATGCCTTATAGAGTTAGATACAAGGAGTTCAATCTATTTAGCTTATCAATAAGAAGATTGAGGGATGACTTGATCACAGTCTAAGATTAAGTAAGGCTAAGGTTTTATCACAGTTATTTTTAGTAAAAGTCACAGATGGGCGATAAACAAAAATTCACAGAGTCTATGACTTGTTTGTGACTTTACTAAAAAATTAACCTGGGGGCAGGCTATGTAGGGGGAATGAATGGAGTCCCATGGGGATGGGGGACAGGGACTGAGAGGCTGAGCCCTACGCCAGCCGCCATGGGGGGCACACAGCCCCACTCCAGAGCTGGCCGAAGCTGCGGGACAGGAGTGTGCAGCCCCAGCTGCAGCCGGGGTAGGGGGAGACGCATGGCCCTGGGAAGTCCCAAGGGAGGCATATGGCCCCTAGTGCAGCTGCCGGGCAGGGGTGCGCAGCCCCAGCTGCAGTCCCTGGTGAAAGCGGCAGGGCTGGGGCGCACTGCCCTGGCTGCAGCCCCTACCAAGCCCAGGACGCCATGGGGCTAGAGGCCACGGCCCCAGCTTCATCCCTAGGTGGAAGCCACGGGGCCGGGGCATGTGGCCCTGGCTGCAGCCCCTGGCGGAAGCCACAGGGCTGGAGTGCGTGGCCCTGGCGGAAGCCCCAGGTGGAAGCCATGGGGCTGGGCCATGTGGCCCCGGTGGAAGCTGCAGGGCTAGGGCTGCAGGGTCCTAGTTCCAGCCAGCCCCAGTTGCAGGGCAGGGGTGCATAATCCTGCCTCTGCCTCCCGAAGCCCTAGAAGTCACAGAGGTCCAGTAAAGTCATGGAATCTGTGACTGCCATGACTTCCATGACTAAATCGTAGCCTTATCTATAAATACCAACATGTGGAACCGAAATTTGATAGTTGAAGGCACTGTAATCTAGCAAACAAAGGTATAACAATATCCAATGTCAGATCAATTCAGACTAGAAATAAGGTGCAAATTGTTAATGATGAGGGTAAATAATGATTGGAACAATTTACCAAGGGTTGTCATGGAATCTCTATCGCTGGAAATTTTTTTAATGAAGATCAGATCTTTTTCTAAAAGATATGTTCTACTTCAAACAGGAATGAATTCCGGACTGGGGCCTTTGATGGGATCCCCGTGGTGCAACCTGGAACTGGGGTAGCGTTGTGCCCACATAACTCTTTAGCCTGGGCTTTCTTTCACAATACTTTGCTAGTGACAAGCAGCAAATCCCTCCAGGCACTGTTATCACTCAGCACAACAGCATGTGGAGCCCCACACCCAGCTAGGTTGCATGAATGCTCCCTGAGCCACTCACAAATCAGACCGAGAAAGGCTCCAGCCAGTTCCCCTCCTCCCCGCATCTCCCCAGCCTTGCACCCCAGAACTGTACTGTCTTGCCCTAGTCAGAAGCCTTACCAGTGTAAGTTTATTATCCAGTCTGCCTCTCTCTAGGTGTGGAGTGGACACACACTAGCCTTTGTAACCTGAGCTGAGATTTCCCAAGCACTTCAACCAAAATACACTATTTTAGGTAAAATACAGAACAAATTTATTACCTACAGAAAGATCAATTTTAAGTGATTATAAGTGGTAGGCACAAAAAGTCAGAGATAGTTACCAAAGACAATAAAAGGTAAGTGCACAGTCTAAATTTTAAACCTTATTACACTAGGCAGTATTTGGATTAAGCAATTTTCTCACCCCACTGGATGTTACAGTTCTCAGTTCAAGTCTTTGTCTTCCCAGTGTTCTTGTTGCTTCCAGCGTAAGTGAGGGAGGAGAAAGGCCAAGGCACGATGCCACTGTCCCTTATTTTATACACTCAGTCCATGTGTCTGGAAAATACTAACCCAGACACGTCCTGGTGGGCTTTGCTGAATCACAGGGTTGAGCAATCCCCCATTGTGTGAAGCTTGTGCAGCCATCTTACAGTATTGTAAATCCCATGTTTACAATTCCCCTGCTGATTAATGGTCACTTAACACCTGCCTGGGAGTGGACCACCACCTAACAGTAGAGACTCTAAAACTTACAATCAGACAGCAAAATCTCAACTTCATACATACTAATGATATACATATTTGGACAGAACAATGGATTTCAGGAGATCATGACCTTTCATATGCAATCTTACATGATGTGCTTTGTATGAAATATATCATAATTATATGATGGGTGAATATGGGATTTCAAGGTGCTGCCTTGAGGTACAGAGTGCCACAGGGCCACAGTGGGCAGATGGAGACTGAAATACTCTTATCATCTCAAAGTGGTACTCCAATCAGACTTCATTTGAGGGCAATGTTGTAGCTATTCTGTGGATAGTTGGAGGGCTTCTGCTTTCAGCCTGGCACATTTAATTAGTTTAATGATGACCGCTAACTGCACTTCCACCAATAGATGGTGCTTAGTCTTAGTGCTTTGTTGTTGTATCTGATCCAGGGGGAGGAGTGTAGGGGGAGTAGTAGTAGGAAGTTCGTGTCCTCCCTGCTTGTGCCAGAGTTATTTGCAATGTTCCAACAAATCTTTGGAGTTCTATTAGAAACTATTACAGCCCAGAAGGATGCCTGTGGAGGTGGATTCACAAACTCTCTGAAGTTTGAACTCTCTATAGTTCGCTATAAACCTGGAAAGCAAAATGTGGTGGCAGATGCCCTCACCCAGTGAGAATAGACTCAGCCTGGTCTTGCGACAACATCTGGCAGGAACAGGATTGTCATGCCAGGAAGCTTAGGGAGAACAGTGCTGGAGTGTCTTCGTGATAATGAAGCAGCAGGTCACCTGTGGTATGAAAAGACGTCGAGCCAGGTATCTGATAGATATTTTTTGCTAGGCGTGGCTGCAGCTGTAAAGGACTGTGGGCTTTTCTATCTTATCTGTCAAGAAAGGAAAGCAGCAGCAAGGAGAGGCAGAAATCCTTTAGTAGAAATGCCCGATGTTAGTAGGTCATGGGACTGGGAGTTCATTCTGCTTGATTTGAAAGAGACACTACCAGAAATGCCATCTGGAAACTTGTATTTGCTGGTAGTGTATGACTCCTCCTCAGAATACATGGTGGTGCAGCTTTTAACAGATAAAAGGACAGAGACATTTTCAAAAGCATTGATGAAATATGTAGTGTTGCATTCAGCTCACCAACCTGCATCTGCAGCAATCAGAAGAAGGAATTTGAATCACTTTTTATGTGAGGATTGCCAACAATTCCAGAAAACTAAGATGAGGACCAGTGTTGCCCATCCTGTGAGAAATGAGGGAGTAGAGACAGTAAACTGCACCATTGGTTCCATGCTTAGAGTCTAAGTCAGTGAATACCAACGAGACTGGGATGCTGAGACACCTTTTGTTGTATTTGCATATAAGAGCAGCTGGCATTCAACTATTCATTATTCTCCTTATGAGATTATATTTGGACTCCACAAAACCATGCTTTCCTATGATTTGAGGTTCAGGCAGTAAGACACAGTAAACCTCCTTGAACCTACCCAGGTTTCTGACACCACAGAGTCTTATGTAAGTGATCTGATGGCAGCATTCCAGAAGGTAGAGAAACAAAAGAGCTGAAAAATCACATGCCAAGAACAAGATGCCAGGAAAAAGGAGAATTCTGTGCTCAGTCAAGAAGAAATGTTGTGGATATTCAACTGGAAAAAGCCCCAGGCTGGAAAAAATTCCAAACTTACTCATTTTTGGAGGGGACCTTACACATTATTGAAGAAAATAAACCATTTATCTTCACTGGTGCAAAAAGTGAGAATTCACTCCTTTGCAGTGCACAGAGAACTGAACTGATTCATTGAAAGAAAGGAGAATGCAAATACTGAGGATGCTCAATAACCATCCTAAAAAGTTGCAGAGGAGGATTAGGAGGTACCTCGGCAGGTTTCTGTGGCCTGTGGTGAGGGACTGGTTGTGAAGAATTGTCGGGGTGTCCTTGAGATCTCACTATTCTAAAGTCTTCAACAGGTAGTCTGTCCACAACAGATAGGCCTAACCTGTAGGACATGAACCGTGTATTCACTGATAGCCTAGATCCAACTATGAATCGTGTCTCCATGACTGAATATAGGACTCAAACAGGCAGAACAATCAGGAAACTTTTGCGGATGGCAGACTTCCTGGATTCCTATGAGTTACAACAATATTAAAATTTTAGTTTAAAATTCTTACTCAGCTAGAGGAATGAAACTGGTAATGATCATGATAGACTGTACTGTCACCAATAGATGATGCTGTATCTTTATCTTAGTGTTAAGTTGTTGTCTTGTATCTGATGGGGGGAAAGGAGTTGGTGGGAAGTTTGAGTCCTGCCTGTGTGCGCTGCAGTTGATACCTGCAGTGTTCCATTAAATTATTTCAGTTCTATACATAAGTATTATACTAGAACTAAAATAACTTATAACAGCTATATGGGAAACAGGATATGTTCATCAAATGGCTATACTGGATAGACATGGTTCATGTATACATTTTTAACAAATTATGTTTCTATTTGTTAATTAAAAGCAGATAAGTTTTAATAACTTTTCTATGTTTACAGAAGTAACCAAGTATAAAGTAGCAAAATAAATTTTCTTTGGTAGGCCCTTGTAACATCATAATATTACTCCTTCCATTAAAGAAGCAATATAGCCAATTAATCTCAGTAAAAAATAAAACCTAGCAGCACACTAGCCCTGGTCAAGGACAACGTTCAGACACTGAACCATAACACATAAGGGCCAATCTTGTCCTATTGAAGCACCAAGGGAAAACATTGGATTAACTATTTGCCTGCACAGCCAGCAGGTTTTGAGTCTAAATCAGCATAATTTAAGTTTTGCTGTAATTTAATCTTTTAAAAACTTATTTAATTAAAGAATTCTGTGCACCATCATTAGATATTATGGGTCACTAAAGGCCTATGTGAAAATATTTTCTACCATTCCTTCTGGTCCAAGGTGAAATTATTTCAGTGGATTCTAAAGTGGGAACACACCACTTTCAAGTTACCTAGGAAAAGTACATAATGTTCAATTTTCACAGCACCAGTGAAGTTCTGTGAATGAATTTAACATAGTGACATTTCCCAATACATTTGTTCTGCATGAAAATAGGTAGCGTACAATCTCCAGAACAGTTCATGGCACTCATTATATTGAAATCACTGATTTAAATCATCTCTCAAACTTGTTTCACCAATAAACATGAAATGTCTCCTTGGCAATCTGGATAGTGATCATAAACCACTCTATGGCTCTCTATGGCTTGCCTGAATCCTGACTAGGTATATTTACCAATGCACTAGATATCTATAAATATGGAAATGTAGTCATTAACACTAAATAATATATTTAGCTAATTATAAACTGTAAGGAATGGAAATGCCATTTGTGAGAACCATATGGTTTTTTAAAGTTTCACCCTCATTCCTTTGCTGAAGCTACATTTTAAGAGTGTAAAATGCTGGGTAAGCGTTATCAGTCATGTAAGCAAACTCAGAAAGAACTTCTTTACACAAAGGATGGATTAACTGGAATAAACTACCAAAAATAGGAAAAGAATTTTGAGTTCGGGGGGGGATTGGGCATAGAGGGAAGTAGAAGGGAAGCTCTGCACGTAGCCAAAAGGTAAGTCCTTAAACTAGGATGATGAGATGTAGGATGTGCTATACATCCATCAGCTCAGTAATAAAAGAACAGTATTATCAAATTTGTTTTTTAAAGGTTATATTCTTATTGCTTATTCTGAAAGATGTGTCCCAGCTGATATTAGTGAAGGCACTATCCAGCATGGAAAAAGTGACATCCGGTATAGTTTGTATCATGCCTGCCTTAAATGACATTAGTTTTTAACTCCCATGAACAACTAATATTCATGAACAAAACTCTCTCAACAGGGGAAAAAAAATAAAAGCATCCTTATTGTTTTTTTTAAATCACCTTATCTGTTTGGAAATCTCATCATAGCTTGAAGGAACTAATGCTAAGCTGTTTTTAAAGGCATCATACATTTGCATCTAATGTCCATTGATGCCAATGCAAACTCTTTAATTTAAATAAGCAATGGACCACGTCCTAAAGAACGAGTGTAGTCTCGCTAGCCAAGCGAAGTTAGGCCCTCCCCTCAACTTGATGGTATTTCTCTGTCAGTAAGTAACAATTCTAGCTTTTGAATACTGATTCCAATTAAGGAGCTTGGTCTACAGCAACAATAGTCAGTGGCGATTACCACACAGGCCCAGTTGGTAAGAGCCGCTCAGGTGGGGGGACCTGGCTCTAAGCCTGGCAGAACCTTCAGGGAGCAGCAACTGTGGGTGAGGGCACCCTTCCCTGGCACACAGCTCCTAGTTATCTCCTCCCTGCACCCTGAGCTACATCCCTGTCTGCACACAGCCCCTAGCTACACCCTCCCTTTATCCTGAGCTACACCCCTGCCTGCACCCTGAGCAGTTTTCAAACTTTTTGAGCTGAGCCCCATCCCCACCTTTGATTTATAATTTTTGGTTGTGGCCCTCCCCATAACCCCAACAGGCTGGGTAGCCTGCAGAAATTAATCAGGGAGTAGAGGTAGCGCTCCCTTCATGGGCCCCACTGTGCGGAGCTGGCCTTAGCCCTGCTGGGCACTGCCCCCTCAAATATAGAAGTCAAACTTCTATGCTTACCAAGAATATATCAACATGTTATCTGAAGGTTTTAGTGATGTATCTACAGCTGAACACCCCAAAGCACAAATACAGCTACCTATGGAAAAAACAGTTGTTCCACAACCTAAAGGTAATTCCTGGTGTTTGTTGGTCAAACTTTTTTTCCATTTATTGAAGTTCCAAAAGATAACTACTAGTGCATCTCTTGCAAAAAAAAAACTTACAAAGAAGGAAAGCTTCCCATTGCTTCAACTGGTAAAACTGGAGGAGCTTGGTTTGCCAGACCAATCAGCAAAGCCAGTGCTGACAAACTATATGAAAAGACTGCAAAACACCAAACCTCTGGACTGCTTTATAAGCCAGGCACTGGCAAAGCCAATATTAGAAGTACTTATTGAGGCTGTTAAGAATGCTGGAGACACAAGTTTATGCACCAAACATGGCTGTAGCAACATACTTCCTATTTAAGCAAGAGATACCACACACTACAAACTGGAGGGCTATGTTAAGTGCATTGTCACTTGTTATCCCTGAAGTTGGACATTGGTTCCAAACAAGACCAGCAAGTGGTCACTATCTTTCTACAAGAAACTCAGCTGACTGGTTAGAAGCATGTGGTGTAACAGTGACAGACTCCGCAGTGAAAAAAGTGAAGAACTCTCTCTCCAGATTCAAAAAATTCACATACATGGCTGATGAATGCACTGATGCAAATGGACATCAACTATTAAATCAATGCAAACATTATCTTGATATCAGTAGTAGGCCAGTAGATGCATTTCTAGATGTTCAGGTTATTGAAGACACATCAGCTGCATCTGTGACAGCTCACATCTTAGAAGAGTTAAATGCTTGTAAATTGGACAAACAGATGGCCACTTGTGCATTTGATGGAGCTGCAAACTTCTTTGAAAGACCCACTTTTTTCTGAGAAAAACATAATCCTAATCTCTCCTATACACACTGCAGAGGCCATTTTAATTTAAGTACCCAGAAAGATAATGGAGCAAATAATTAAACAATCAATTTGCAAACACCTAGATGATGATAAAGTGATAAGTAACAGTAGGCATGGATTTGTCAAGAACAAATCATGTCAAATCAACCTAATAGCTTTCTTTGATAGGATAATAAGCCTTGTGGATGGGTGGAAGCTGTACATGTGGTATATCTTGACTTTATTAAGGCTTTTGATACTTTCTTGCATGACCTTCTCAAACCAAACTAGGGAAATAGAACCTCCCAGAGAGTAGGTATCAGTGGTTCACAGTCAAGCTGGAAGGGCATATCGAGTGGGATCCCGCAGGAATTGGTCCTAGGTCCAGTTCTGTTCAATATCTTCATCAATGATTTAGATAGATAATGGCACAGAGAGTACACTTACAAAGTTTGCAGACAATACCAAGCTGGGAGGGTTTGCAAGTGCTTTGGAGGATAGGATGAAATTCAATAAGGATAAATGAAAAGTACTCTATTTAGAAAGCAACAATCAATTGCACACATACAAAATGGGAAATGATTGCTAAGGAAGGAGTACTGCAGAAAGGTATCTGGGAGTCATAGAGGATCACAAGCTAAATACAAATCAAGAGTGGAATGCTTGCAAAAAAAAAAGCAAATATCATTCTGGGATGTATTTGCAGGAGTGTTGTAAGCAAGACACAAGAAGTAATTCTCCTCTATTCTGCGGTGATACAGCCTCAACTGGAGTATTGTGTCCAATTCTGAGTGCCACATTTCAGAAAAGATGTGGACAAATGGAGAAAGTCCAAAGGAGAGCAACAAAAATGATTAAAGGTCTACAAAACATGACCTTTGAGGGAAAAGATTTGGGTTTGTTTAACCTGAAGAAGAGAAGACTGAGTGGTGACACAACAGTTCAAGTACATAAAAGGTTGTTACAAGGAAGAGGGAGAAAAATTGTTCTTGTTAACCTCTGATGATAGAACAAAAAGCAATGGTCTTAAATTGCAGCAAGGGAGGTTTAGATTGGACATTAGGAAAAACTTCCTGTCAGGGTAGTTAAGCACTGGAATAAATTGCCTAGGGAGGCTGTGGATTCTATGTCATTGGAGGTTTTTAAGAGCAGATTAGACAATCACATCTCAGGGATACTCTAGAATAATACTTAGTCCTTCCTTAAGTTCAGGGGACTGGACTAGAACAGTGGTTCTCAACCAGGGGTCTGGGGGCCCCCTAGGGGGCCACAAGCAGGTTTCAGGGGGTCTGACAAACATGGTTGGCATTAGACTTGCTAGGGCCCAAGGCAGAAAGCTGAAGTCCTGCCACATGGGACTGTAGCCCAGGGCCCTGAACCCCACCCCCTGAGGCTGAAGCTGAAGTCTGAACAACTTAGTTTCATGGTGCACCCTATGGTGTGGGGCCCCGGACAATTGCACTGTTTGCTACCACCTAACACTGGCCCTGGCTTTTATACTCAGAAAAACAGTTGTGGCACGGCTGGGCCATGGAGTTTTTATAGCGGGGTGGGGGTGGGGGTGAGAGAGGGGCTCAGAAAGAAAAAGGTTGAGAACCTCTGGACTAGAAGACCTCTCAAGGTCCCTTCTAGTCCTGTGATTCTATGATCTATTCAACTAGCACTAGTATGAACTGCAGAATCTTCAAAAGACATTTAAAAAGCCATAAATTTAATGTCTTTGGGTTTTTTTTTTTCAACAGGAGTCCAAAAAACCTGAATGTCGTGGAAAAAATAAAAGATGCTCTGGGACTGATGTTCAAATTAGTCCAACCTGGGAAAACCCGCTGGCTTTCTCATGAGTGATCCTTGGATGTTGTCTTATAATTTATTGCAACTGTTATTAATGGCTTTGGAAAGTATCTACCAAGATGGAATAGATCTAAGTAGTGAGGCTGGTGGACTACTTTTGCTACTACATTCAGAGAAGATAATCGCCATTCTCTCTCATGTAAGTCTAGTATTGAAACCACTTGGGTCATTAAACAATGCCATCAAGGCATCTGTAATAACAGTAGTAGATGTTTGTCCAGCAATGGAAGCTACACTTGGATCAGAGATCTATCCATTGAAAACATACTGGAAGAATCAAAGACTTCAGTTCAGAAGTTGACTAATGAAGGCACTTGTATTGAATCCTTAAGCAAAGAGAACAAGAAGTGTTTGTTAAACCAGCTGAAAAAGTACACAGACTTGATTCTTACAAATCTACAGCAGTGACAGTTGAGTGGAGTGAGGCTTTATCAGCAATGGAGCTGCCATGTGATCAGGACAGAATAGAGAATTTGAACACAGAGTGCAATATCATACAACCAATGAATGAATGAAGACTTGACTTCATCTTTTTTTTTTTATCATCACTAGAGCGTTGACCCGATCTTTGTGCTGTTTCCTGGGATGAAAAAAGTAGGAAATCATTTCTTGCTACTTCCAGTCATAACAGCTATAGTTGAGTGTTCGTTTTTCATCCTGGAATAGAATTTTGTGTTCTGAAAGAAATTGCCTTCTGCCTGATCATGTGAATGAACTAATTAGCATATCAATTGAAGGAGTGGAAGAACTGGACACACAAGAAGTCACCAAAGATGAATGCACTACATTTGAAAAGTTCATGAACAGAGCTGTGAAAAATTACAGCAAGAAACCAGCAAGAATGTAGATGTAGTACTTCATAGAAGGCTTGAGTATCCAACTTTTAATTTGTATGATGATTTTAAAACGTCAGTTAAATCTAATGAAAGGGTCCTGAAACTTTTTTCAGTTTTTACTATGGTGTCATACATCCTACTTTCACCCTCATGTTCTCACCTCTCAACCATCACCTGTCCTGTAAATTCAAACTCCCTTCCTCCCCAATTTTAATTCCTGGGAAAATACTGGTGCAAATAAATACTGACTGTAATGAAACAGAACTCAATAGTAACTGTTCAGAATTTATTTTTAAAGTGATGAGATTGATCCACTATTACTTTAAATATTCACTTTTATTGTGTTGTTCCCTGTGGATAGAGGAAAGACTAAAGACCCTGTGATTTAAATCTCCTCTTCAGTTTGAGACTTACAGCTAGTTTGTGCCCTATTTCTATAGATCAGGGTCTTGTTTTCTCAGTTCCATTTGTTACTGGGTCTATCGCAACAGCCCACTTTGAAAGAAAGATATTTCTTTTCATGTTTTCATATTAGAGTCTCCCAGTTGTAGTTCCTGGGTGCAGAGTGATGCACTTAGGATCCAATTCCTTTGCATACCTTACAGGCTGAGAGTTGTTTCTCCTACAAATCTTGCACTGAAAATAATTTTATGAATAAAAACACATGTGCCTCCCCTTAAGTAACTGTTGAAAGCACAGACAATTTTTCCAAGTGTTTGAATTCAACAATTCATATATGTGTTTTCTGTAACCTAAACTTGCAGCGCTCTGCTTCGAGCTTCCGCCCTGGCAGTGGCAGAAGGGCTAGCTTGCCCTGTTGCCAATTGGACTTGAGCCCCTTAGCCCCGCTGTTTGCCAGAAGGCAGAAATCACACGTTATTTGGACTAAGGAAGGTAGTGACTCAAGTCTTTTCTTGCATCACAGAGTTGTAGCTGTTGCTATAAAGCCCATGTCCAGCTTTTTCCATCTAAGCAATTCATTATTTAGCAGGCTTCACTCCCCTGTTAACTAATAAACAATCATTACCTCGATCTGGTCCATTTACTTTTACTAGGTCTGCAATCTGCTTCCCCTACAGAAACTCCCACAGCCTCCATGCAGACAGAGAAACCACGGCTGAGGGCAGGAAGACCGCATGATTCCCTGGGGACGGTTTGCTTTGGCCCTGGAGGTGCTTCGTGTGGGGAATGGGATTTCCATTTCCCAGCGTTTCCTTTGGTGGATTTCCCTGGCAAGGAGTCACTAACTGCGCCGGCCTGGTGCCAATGGCTGACGCTCAGATCAGACGCTGGGAGAAGAAGGATGCTGCTGATCCTGGACTGAACTTCTGGTGCCCGGGAAAACCAAATCGCTCCCAGCTTCCACCACGAGCTGAGGCTCCCTGCCCCGCTCCTGAGAGGACATTCCCTGGGGCCAGGGAAGCCTCTCCCGCGCTGGGATCGCAAGGAGCAGCGCCAGGGACTCCCCCCACCCTCTGCTCTGAAGCGAGCACGTTCCTCGGCAGAGCCAGGTCTGAGACCCTCGATAACTGGGGGGGCGGCATCTTCCCGGAGCCGAGCAGGCACCAGCGCGAGCCCAGGCTCACGCAGGGGATTCCGGAGCCCTCCTGCAGGGGCGGCGGGCCCAGGGGCTCCCCCCACCCGCGGAGGGGCTGGCGCAGGGAGCACGTTCGGCCGGGCCTCAGGCGGCCTCACGCGTGTCCCGGGGGGGCGCTCAGAGAGATTGGCGGTGGGGGAAGGGCCAGTGACCCCCGCCCCCTCCCGGCTTCCTCCCCCGGCCGGCACAGGGGCGTTGGGGCCTTTCCCCCGCGCCGAGCGGGGGGCCCGGGAGGAGATGAGCCGAGTCTAGCTTCGGAACCGGGCGCCCCGCTCAGCTTCCGAGCGGGGCGCCCGCCCGCGCGAATCCCTCCGCGTGGGCGCCGAGCCGAGCCGAGCCGCCCCGGCCCCGGGGCGGGGGCTCTTCCCCGGCCTGCCGGGCTCCCCGGAGGGCGCTCGCCGGCTCTGTGCGGGGCGCCCCGGCTTTCGCCCTCAGCCTGCCGGGGCTCGCGGGCTGCAGCCGCCGGGCCAGCGCCGCAGGTAAGCGCCGTCTCTGCCCCGCTGCCTGCCCGCCCGGCTCCACTCTGGCAGCCCGAAGCCCCGCGGGTAGAGCCCGGCTGCGCAGGGACCTGCGGGTCCCGCTCCCCTTGCCCGGCGGGCAGGGCGCACAAGTGTGGCTGGCTCGGGGCCGGGGCCAGGGCAGGGCTGGAACCAAACAGCTCCTGACCTGGCGGGGCTTGGGGCAGTTGTGGAGATCTAGCTCCCTGTCTGAAGTCTACAGCCACTCCCCATGGCTAGCGCTGGGGTTTGAGATGCCTGGCAGCATTCGCTTCTTTCGGTGCATACACCAACTGGTGAAATAATGACAGGGTTCAGAGTAGCAGCCCTGTTAGTCTGTATTGGCAAAAAGAAAAGGAGGACTTGTGGCACCTTAGAGACTAACACATTTATTAGAGCATAAGCTTTCGTGAGCTACAGCTCAGAAGTGAGCTGTAGCTCACGAAAGCTTATGCTCTAATAAATGTGTTAGTCTCTAAGGTGCCACAAGTCCTCCTTTTCTTTTTGCGAAATTTACAGAGAGGCAAAGAAAGACAAGTGCTGCTTGAGAACTTCTTAGAGCTGGATTTAAGGATATTTACTGTGTATATTTTGACTTGTGATGTTGACGGTTTGTGTAGTGGTTACAAAGCGTTAGCTTTTTGAATCTCAGCCTCTACTGTCATTAAATAACGAGCTGCTTCCCCCAGCCTCTGATACCTGCCCATAGTTTTCCACAGCTGTGACCATTTAAATGGATAAAAATAGAAAAAATGCTTAAAACCAATACTTTTGGGCAATTGTGAACATGTGTATCAATAAAAACAGAAAAGAATGCTGTAAAATAAGCATTGAGATTATCAATTGAAATTATAAATAAAAGAAACCCACACATTCTGTCAAACCTTTGTATAGAGGAGTCAAGAAGGTTCATTGGTGCTTAGAGTCCTTGCTTGAAAGAGCTACCAGCCCTGCCTCTCTTATAGACAACCAGATCCTTGCTACTATCCTTAGGTACTATAAGGTAGTAAAAAATAGTCACAGTGAATCCCCCATAAATGTGAAAACACCATTAGCAACCTCTGTTTTATATTTGACTGTATTTTGTATGTAATGAAAGAGCTAATGTGTTTGAGCCTCACTACTTTCTCCTGCATAGTCTCAGAACAGCTCAACTGTGTATCATAAGCACTATACTCAAATAGAAAAGGAGTACTTTTGGCACCTTAGAGACTAACCAATTTATTTGAGCATCAGCTTTTGTGAGTGAGCGGTAGCTCATGAAAGCTGATGCTCAAATCAATTTGTTAGTCTCTAAGGTGCCACAAGTACTCCTTTTCTTTTTGCGGATACAGACTAACACGGCTGCTACTCTGAAACAAGCACTATACTGTAGCTAAAGGAGATTCTCCTTTGAACTCAGGTGGTAGGGGCCTATGCTTTTGGAGTAGGAGAATATGAGTTATGTCCCCAGTTTCCGCTGTAAAGTTCTGAGTGATCATGGTGTACAGAATATCAGAGCATTATGACAACTATGAAGTCCTGATTAGCCACAGATTTTTTAAATTTCTAGTGTCAACTGTGTTGTTTACTATTGAGGAGTGAGGTGGAGAGGAATGTATTTTGCTGAAGAAAGCATGAGTGTATTTCTTCATTTCACTTTTTTGTGCTGTCAAACAACTAACTGACACTCCTGACACCACACAGATAGCTACATTTCAGTGGTGGGTGAAGTGATCCCGTATCCTATCCTATATTCAATATGACTATGAATTGTGTAAGACTAAGCTCCCAGTTTTATCGGGCCATTCACATACTTCAGGTTTCAGAGTAGCAGCTGTGTTAGTCTGTATTGCAAAAAGAAAAGGAATACTTGTGGCAACTTAGAGACTAACAAATTTATTTGAGCATAAGCTTTCATGAATGCATCCGATGAAGTGAGCTGTAGCTCACGAAAGCTTATGCTCAAATAAATTTATTAGTCTCTAAGATGCCACAAGTACTCCTTTTCTTTTTTCACATATTTCAGTATCTTTTGTAACATTTATGTTGGTCTTAGGTTTTGTAAAAAACTTGTTTTTAATACTACTACTTACTGATGTAAATTTGGGGGCAAATTTGACCTCACAATAACTTTTTAATTAATAAAAAGGAGGACTTGTGGCACCTTAGAGACTAACAACTTTATTTGAGCATAAGCTTTCATGAGCTACAGCTCACTTCATTGGATGCATTCAATGGAAAATACGAAAGCTTATGCTCAAATAAAGTTGTTAGTCTCTAAGGTGCCAAAGGTCCTCCTTTTCTTTTTGTGAATACAGACTAACACGGCTGCTACTCTGAAACCTGTTTAATTAATAGTTGCGCAAAAGTATATATGATATCTTAGTTATATATTAGCCTTAAACTCTTTACAAATGGCTCATCGCTGAATCATGGCCACCTCTGGGGTAAAACCTAAGAACTGTTTTGACAAGACAAAATACAGCTCTGAAGAACACTGTAGCCAGTTGAAATGGCAGGGGAATATAAATTAAGTAGAATATATTTAGTTAATCTTGAAATTGGCCAGTTGATGATACGCTAGCCTTATGAAAATTGTTGTAGGATCTTCAGTGACCACAAATGGTCAGAATCTCAGTTTTAGAAGACAGCATTTCAATATCATACTGACCCCTAACATAATGCTGGACATTAGGTTAGTGTTAACTCAGAGGGGAAGAATGCAACCTCCTGATTTACAAAGCGCTTTCTGAAGCATTTGGCTTTTCTTCTTAGGCTACCATTCAAGAAGTGAACAGGCTTGACTCTGTTTAGCTTGAGCGATTGGAAAAAAAACATGTGGTTTGGTATGCCTGTCCTAATAAGAGGCACTAAGATAGAAGGCATAGTCTTAACAAATCCCAACACATCTAGGGATAAGGAACTCTAATAACGGTGAGACATGCATATGATTTTTCTATGAACATTGAAATGTTTGAAACTGAAAACAGTTTTAATCATATTCTATACTATTTCCTTCAAATGTGTGTTTTAAAATTAGATTTTTAAAATTTGGCTTTATAAATAATGGTGTGTGTGTGTGTGTGTGTATATATATATATATAAAACATTATTCAAGCTAAATCTGACGTACTTCTATGTTACTATTTTAATAAAGAAAATACAACATCAGGCTGGTTATATGAGGCTGCAATTAAGGCCCTAATCCTGCAAATATGCATATGCTTAACTACTTCTGTAAGTAGTTCCATTGACTTCAGTAGGACTACTCACGAGTAAAGTATAATGCATGCTTAAATGTGTGCAGGATTGAGGCCCAAGCATATAATAGTAAGGCATATTTTAGGCATTTTATACAAACTAGAGGAAGATTAATCAGATATAAATAATCTAGTATGATTAGTACACGCTACTCAGGTGAGAAGAAACACCAACTGCCAATATTTCACATATAATCAGACCACTAATGACAGATTGTTCTCATTGATAAGCCATGCTCACAATTAAACTTTGTTTTCATTATAAGTAAGGAGTATCTGGAATGCACTACTTCATATCCTGAACATTTTGTTTTAGGCAGATGGTGGTGTTCATTTCACCCTTTCTTCAACCTGACTTAGCAGCATTGGGGTCAGTATGGAGAAGATAGCATGCCTGTATTTTTTTTTTTTAATAGAGCTTTCAGTTTGTAACTAAGTAGCTGTATGTTAGGAGACAAAACTGAACAGCCAACTTGTATTATATAGCACATAATATGCACTTTACAAATATGGTGCCTTTTCAGAGTAGACAAAACTAAATTTCTCCGTACCACCGTGGTACTATTCTGGTAATTTTGAAACTCTGATGTCTAGCACAAACCCATAACCAGAGAGTGCAGATGTATCTGCCCCAAAAGAACAAGTTTAATGAAAAGATCTATTGTCCAAGCAACAACTGAAGAACTGAAGAAAAATCACTAACAGGGTGGTTGATGCTGTCATAAAATAAGAATCCCCCTTGGTAAATCCTGCTCAGTGGAAATTGTGAAGAGTGAACCATTCTATGGGTGTACTGCTTTCCAAGATCACTGTAAACTTTTATTATGGTAAATTTCTGAAATTCTTGAAATGATCATTAATTGCTTTGAATAATGTTGTCAATATTAACCTCAGTGATATTAACAGGGCCAGATATCACAGAGATGGGTGCATTAGAAACAACTAACAGATGCTATATTATTGTTTTTTATTTCATTAGAGATGTAGAAAATGAAGTGATATAAAATAAACTTGAAATGTATTCTTAAAGAAAATATACTTAACACTTTCACTAAGTTGATTAGATAATTAAATGGAGTCAATGTGAGCAAGAAAGTGTTACTATGACATTTATGTAACACAATGACATTGCAATGTGGAAGCTGAAATGTTGAGTATGTTATAATATGCTGTGTGTTTGTAAAGAATATCATCATAGCATCATAGAATATCAGGATTGGAAGGGACCTCAGGAGATCATCTAGTCCAACCCCCTGCTCAAAGCAGGACCAATCCCCAACTAAATCATCCCAGCCAGGGCTTTGTCAAGCCTGATCTTAAAAACGTCTAAGGAAGGAGATTCCACCACCTCCCTAGGTAACATCCCTCGATCTGATGGCAGTGCCCCTACTTGTACATCCCAAAATGCCACTGGCCTTCTTGGCAACAAGGACACACTGTTGACGCATATCCAGCTCCTCGTCCACTGTAATCCCCAGGTCCTTTTCTGCAGAACTGCTGACTAGCCATTCGGTCCCTAGTCTGTAGCGGTGCATGAGATTCTTCCCTCCTAAGTGCAGGACTCCGCACTTGTCCTGGTTGAACCTCATCGGATTTCTTTTGGCCCAATCCTCTAATTTGTCCAGGTCCCTCCGTATCCCATCCCTACCCTCCAGCATATCTACCTCTCCTCCCAGTTTAGTGTCATCTGCAAACTTGCTGAGGGTGCAATCCACACCATCTTCCAGATCATTAACGAAGATACCAAACAAAACTGGCCCCAGGACTGACCCCTGGAGCACTCCACTTGATACCAGCTGCCAACCAGACATGGAGCCATTGATCACCACCCGTTGAGCCTGACAATCTAGCCAGCTTTCTATCCTCCTTATAGTCCATTCATCCAGCCCATACTTCTCCAACTTGAATATGTTGGTCTTCTGATTCAAAAAGTGTTTTTATTTTCAGTTTACTTTTTTCTTAGTATATCTTGTTTGTCAAAAATGGTAAGATAAGAAAACCAAATAATCCTTTTACATCAACAGTAAAAAGTAAACATGGAAAAATTTTAGTAGGTTCTGATTAGGGATGTAAAATATTAAACGGTTAACTGTTAAGTATTAGTCTTACCATTAACCCACCCTAACTCTAAATTGCGGGTCTCAAACTGGTTCTCCTGCGCCGGGCCGCATCAGCCTGACCCCAACCCTGGGCTGCCTGCAGCCGCGGGCTGGCCCTGGGAGCTTTGCAGGGGGTGGCCAGCCAGTCAGGGAGAGTGTGTTTAGGCTGCAGGCTCTGTCGGGGAGTAAAGTGGTCCCCAGCCTCCCCTTATGCTACTGGAAGGGGTTCGGCTGTGGAGGTGGACGGTGCACTGGTCAGTGAAGAGAAGGGAAGCTGCTGCTGGAGTGGCATGGAGTATCTGTGGATGCTGCATTGGGACAAACTAGGTAGCTGGGGCCCCTCTCCCTTTAATCGGTTAAATGATAACCATTTAAACTATTAAACTTATATCTTTTTAAACAATATTTACATCCCTAGTGCTGATAAAGGATCACTGAGGATTTTTTTTGCCGAACTCTTTACAACTTACGGCTCTTATAATTGTTTTTCAGTGACTAAAGGTGGAGGTCTTGAGCTCTAACTATGAGCTACACTCATTATTATAACATACAAATAAAATATTAATGGGTTAGCAGATATTGGTAAGTCAAAAACTATTAGTAAGGATTTTAAGGAGAGAACTATGAGTTAAGAGGTTCTAAAAACTTTCCAAGTTTTTCTTTTACCACATGATAGTTTAAAATTAATTGTAATCAGCTCATACAAACTGAAAAGATATTTAGTGTAGGTCTGACTGAGCTGCATATACGATATTAAAACAGGCAATGTATTCAGATGTGTACCTGTTTACATGCTTAGCTATGTTTATGATTTTTGTGTGTGTTAGACCAGGGGTGGGCAAACTTTTTGGCCCGAGGGTGACGCTGGAGTTTCAAAATTATATGGAGGGCTGGATAGGGAAGGCTGTGCCTTCCAAAACAGCCTGGCTCTGCCCCCTCCCACTTCCCGCTCCCTGACTGCCCCCCTCAGATCCCTCAACCCATCCAAGCCCCACAGCTCCCTGTCCCCTGACTGCCCCACCCTCTATCCACACCCCCGCCCCCTGACGGCCCCCCGGGACTCTCATGCCTTTCCAACCCCTCCCCGTCCCCTGACCGCCCCCCCAGAACTTCCGCCCCATCCAACAGCCCCCTGACAGGTCCCCCGGGACTCCCACACCTATCCAACCACCCCCTGCTCCCTGTCCCCTGGCTGCCCCTGGGGACCCCTTGCCCCGGCCCCCTTACCATGCCGCTCAGAGCAGCATGTCTGGGAGCCGCACCGCACGGCCAGAGCCAGACACACTGCTGCGCTGCCTGCAGGAGCGCGCAGCCCCACCGCCTAGAGCGCTGCCTGGGCAGCGTGGCGGAGGGGCCAGGGGCTAGCCTCCCTGGCCGGGAGCTCAAGGGCTGGGCAGGACAGACCTGCGGGCTGTAGTTTGCTCATCTCTGTGTTAGACTATTTAAAATGTCCTTAATAAAATTTAAATTCTTAAAAATTGCTACAAATAAAATCATTTTTTGTGTGATTGCTCATGTTTTTTCTGAGAAATTGCACTATAAAATCCGGTTAATTCAATATAGCTACCAAGTGTCAAAACTAGGAATATGGGGATTCAATACTTTCACAAAACTAGTGGAACAGTTGCTCTGTGTTACTCTCCTGAATTATGACAAAATGTCTGATTGCTCATATTATTTGTGAGCCTCCTGTAGTGATCATTTATGCTAGTCCAGCCCTACAGCTGGCTGAGTTTGCCCAAAGCAAAGGAAGAAAACAGAAAGCAGTGGTTTCCTTTGACCTGTCCCCACTGCAAAAAAGTCAGTGATTCAGCTGGGAGGGGTGTGATATGCCACTGTTTCCAAGACTCCCCATTAGAGGGTGCAATGGGAAATGGGTAAACTGGGTTTGCCTTGTGATTGGTCCAGTCTCCAAGATTGTTTGGGCTGAATGGGGAAGAGGGACACATTACACCAAAGGTGGTTCAGCTTGATACCCCACTTTAGTTGCTGTGTATAAACTCACCTCCTTATTAGCTTGCCCCGTTTCTATAGTAACCATAAGAGCAGTTGTGGGAAAGATGCCTTGAAATCTCTACATTTTCTGTCCTGCAGAGAGCTCCTTTTGCCTTTCTAAAGAGGATTTTCTGATACTGATACCTTGGTTGGCTCCTGTATTGAAGCAGCAATCCAGGGAGAAAGGAAGGTCTGCTGCAGAGGTCTCTGAGTGCCTTGCGGTGACCCCTAAGGTGCAGGAGGTGAGAAAGTAGTGAAGGAATAACTCCCTATAAGCTCCAATAGTATCAGCTAGAGCCACCGGAAAAACACAGTCCTGTCTTCAGCTGACCCTCACTCTCAGAATATCCCAGCTGTTTCATTAGAGCTTAGGTTGTAGCATATTAGCCACAACTTCTCTATTGGTCATGTGACCAATATGGCATGCTGTAGGGTTCGTAGCTGCTGTTCCAGGATCTCTGTGGTCAGTCCGGAGCTCTTCCCTCACACTCCATTCTCAGCAGAGAGGACATGCTTTGAGAACAGTTGAAGGAGAACTGGGGCAGGCATCAGAGCTCGACAGCCCAAATAAAGATGTCCACTATTTCTAATAGTTTGCACAGTAGTGCCCATTGATTTTTAAGCATTCAAGTTGAAGCTCCCCATAGAAGGAGCTAAAGATGCCATGCAGTAACTGCACCAAGAGAATCGTGACGTGTATTGTGTGGGTTAAAGCATTATCCTTAGCTGAAGTGCTAAAGTTTCCTTATGTGTCAGAGCAGCTGTAAAAAAGGAGATTATGCCCAGGCTCACGTTTTCAGGCCATGTAGACATCCAGAGCCTTCAACTGGAGATTTCCCAGATAACTCATGGATTGGATCAGTGAGACAGCTGAGGCCCTGGAGAGTGACAGAGGTGCAAGATAGCTGCTTCCGGGAACGGGGAGAAGTTCCTTTCCTTAAGTTTCTGAAAGAGATTGTTGCTTCTGTGCTGTATTCATAGATTTTTAAAACCAGAAGGGACTATTATGATCATCTCATCTGACCTCCTGCATCGCATAGGCCCACCAAGTGAATCTTACATTGAGTCCATAACTCCTGGTTTAGTGATAGCTTATCTTTTAGAAATATATGCAGTCTTCATTTAAAGATTTCAAGTGATAGAGAATCTCCCTACTTCTACTCAATATTTCCCTGCTTATGCATCTGAAGATCACATTTGCTCCCTTTAGCCATCACATCACACTGGTAGCTCGTGTTTAGATAGTTATCCACCATGATCCCTAAGACAAAATTTTCAAAAGCACCTAAATCCTATTTTCAAAAGTCACTTATGCATCTAGGAACCTAAATCCCATTGGCTTTCATGGCACTTAAGCTCCAATTTTCAAAAGTTCCTAAGTCCTTTTGAGTCAGTGCTTTTGAAACAATAGTCCAACATCTGTAAGTGTTACCTATGTTCTTGGTTCCTATAAACATCTCCTTGCATGTTGTTTGAGTGAACCCAGTTTACCATGTAATGCAGAGAGCTCTATAGAACTGACCTGTCATCATGTATCACTCCCACAATTTTTGTCATCTGCAAACTTTAACAACAATGATTTTATATTTTTTCTAGGCCACTAATAAAAGATATTGAATAGCATTATGCCAAGAGTAAGTTTGTCTCATCCCTGTTCAAGGAAACATATTACAGTAAGGAAATACCTGAGTCTGCCTCACTGATCTCTACTTCAGAGGGAAAACTGGCCTGCAAGGCCCCAAATTCTGCTGCTACTAAGAAAAGGGGCCACATTTGTACCCCATTCTCTGCATTAGGGGCATGGTATGAAGGCAGTTGAAGGAGAGTTGGGGCAGGCATCGAAACACCACAGTCCCAGTAGGGAGATCCACTGCTTTTAAGACCTGTTGCATGGCTGCTGGTCAGAGTCTGAGTCTGGTTTCAGTGGAGTGGATAGGGACACAAGGACAGATCATGAGTGGATGATGGGCCATAACATGAATAACCACATTGCTGGGTCTCATCTTCAGAGGGACAGATTTAGCGCCCTATCCTATATGGTACTGTGCACCTCTTGTGATGGCTGCTGAACATTTATGATTCCCAATACTTACTCTAAGCCTCACAGAATTGGGACCCTTAGCTTGCTAGCTCCTGGGATAGGACTGGAGCCCTATATGATTCTGCATGTCAGGTTTGGGATCATGTACTAAATAAAACATTTCTAGCATCTTATAAAGCATTGTTAGATTATGATTGCCATTAAAAAGTGCTTATGAGATTAATGTTGCCTGTGAAATTTGCCAGCTTGTTCCTCCATGTGGATGAGACCTCTCCTTACCCATTACCAGATCCTTGCCATTTTTCATAGGTCTCTTTCCTCATATAGTCACCTCTTGAGTAAACTAAATCCATTTTTTCTGCACTGATATCACCATGCCAGCTATCGAGGCAAGGCTCCTTGGTGGTGAAGTATGGGTAGCCAGCAGTTGGTGTTGGGGGGTGATTCCTGGGATGTATTACCTCACCTCTCAACTTTTTTCCTTGTGCTTTCTGAACTGGATGCCCCTCAGGTTGTAAGAACCATTGACCACAGCATCCTGTTCTGGATTTGGAGGTGGTTGGCCAAAAATGGGGAGGGCTGGAATTCAAATAGGGTGCAGTCAGGATCACGTAGGAAAGCAATGAGGGTGTGCACTGGAACCAGCTTATGCTCCTTATCACTGCCATGTAAGGGAACTGTGGATGACCAAACATTATCTATTTTGGGGGCAATATGGGATATCAGGAAATGGAATGGTGTTGATTAGAGTCAAAGAAGATCGGGCTGAGTAGCAGTAGCAGAAGTTTCCAGAAGCCAGACTAGAGTGATCAGAATTTCCCCCCCCACCTCCTTTCAGTGCCAAGTATGACAGGGCATAGTGGAATATTGTGTCAGGTAGTCCTTGCAAAATGATTAGGTTGAAATTTGGATTGTGGGTGGATAGAGGTACATGGTTTCTCATTGGCACTTGGGAGGTAGGAGAACTCAGTCCCCTTCAGGGAAAAAGGTAACTGGTCAGGACTGATGAAGGCTTAATAGTGGTACAATCTCAGCAATTTGCTGTTTTGTACTGGTAGGCATTAAAAATTTATCTGGATGACCTCTGAGGTGCCAGTCGCACCATGATGGAACCTTGCGCCTGGATATTTGGAATCTCTTGTCAACCATTTAGGAAATGGTAAAATGGCCTCAAATTTAGCTTACATGGCCTACCTTTGTGTCTCTTGGGCATTACAGATGGATTTTATGTTCATAAAGGTGCAGCCAAGAATTATTCCAAGAGTTTTAGGAAGTAGGTTGTGATAATCAGACAATTAAAAAAATGCATACATACTGGCAAAAAGAGGTTTAAAAAGCAGTTGCTAAGGCAAGAATGAAGGCTGAAGAGGAATTAAAAAGAAAGTTGGTGGAAGATGATGGCAGGAAATTGGTTATAGGTTGGCAAAAAAAAAAAAAAAGGAATCATGAAACACAAGATATGAATAAATCTTTGTGTGTAGGATGGGAACTGTAAGGTGATTAACCCTACAGAGGTGACAGCAATATGGAAGCTGTTAAATGAAAAGAGAAAGTTACACGAGCAAGCATCATCGACAATTATGGGGAAGCCTCAAAAGGTATTGATCTCTCTAGAGGAGGTTGAAGAAGCACTGAATAGGGCGAAAAATGTTAAACCAGCTGGTGGAGATGAGAACTGATATGATCAAGGCAGTTGGAGATACTAGAATAAAGTGGCTTCATGGATTATTTGTTTGCTGGATTCAAGCTAGAATACCATATGACTGGAGAACAGGATTGATTGTGCCTCTTCAGAAGAGTCAGCGTGATGCAAATGATTCAACCATCTATTGGGACATCACCCTGTTATGTCAGCCTCTCAAAGTCCTTGAGAGAGTTTTGGACGCAAGGTTGAGGTGCAAGGGGAAGGACAATATAGGAGAGGAGCAACATGGCTTTAGGAAGGGAAGGAGTACTATAGACTCAATATTTGCAGTGAGACAGAAGTTCGAAAGTAGTGTCAATGGAGGACATAACTGCTATGTAGCATTTGTTGATCTTGAGAAAGGGTATGGCTTGATTCCGCAGGAATTGGTGTTTGGGGCATTGAGAGAGATGGTAGGAGGACTTCAAGAACTGGTGGTGATGGAGCTGTATCAAGGATCCAGGGCTCAGGTGATGACAATGTATGGAATTTCAGACAGTTTTGAGGTGACAGTGTGATTGAGACAAGGCAGTGTGCTGATTTGCTTCTCTTCATTCTAGTTATGGTGTTAATGAGCAGGAGAACCAAGCCTGTGGAGATGCAGGGAAAACTTATGTATAGTGATGAATTGGCCCTTTTGGCTGACAGCAAAAAGTAATTGGTAAATAAGGTATCAGAGCAGATGCCTGTGTTTTAAGGCCATGGTTTGAAGGTAATCACAAAGAATACTGAAATTATGCAAGTAATGGAGGTGGAAGAAGAGCTTCTGATTTGAAGTTTCACAAGAGAAGTTGAATCAGGAGATAGAATTTGTGTACTTAGTGCCATCGGAGAGAGATCTGGAGAACTGAAAAGAGGAATCAATACACATGGGTGGCAGTGAAAAAGATGGCAGGAGTTCTGTGGGACTGGCAAGTAAGTAACAAACTGAAAGGAAAAATGTTTGCTGAGTGTGTTTGCCCATGCCTGCTCTATGGTTTGAAAATGGTGGGTCTTACGGAGATGGAAGAAAAGAAGATACAGGTAGTAGAAAATAATATTCTGAGGAGAATGAGTGCATGGGGAAGAGGAACTTGTGATGCTGTGATAGGCTGGAGAGGGCATGATTGGAGTGGGCTGCACGTGTGATGAGAATGGGAAAAGAATGATCAGGAAGAGGACAGCAAGAAAGGACAGGGAAGACTGAGAATACTATGGAAAGACTCTGTCAACAGGAAGTTTGAAGAGAAAAAGACTGGAACTCTGTGATCTTCAAATCTGTGCCATGGACCAGAAGTAGTGGCAAAAAATCTCAGGAACCTTTGGCTCTGTGTAAACAAGAAAAGGAGTTGAGAAGTGAAGTATGAAAGGTGCAGCCAATATAACTATTTTTCTGAAATTCATATATGTGTGTGTGTCTGTCTTCCTTCCACCAAATCCATAACAACTCTTCACGAGCATATTTTTTGAGAGTTTACTAGCAGTAGCCGATATAAGGTGACAATTTATTTTTAGAAAATACACTCCACCCACTGAAAGTTCAGCGTTTTGAACAGGGTGGGGTTTTTTGTTTTTGTTTTGTGTTTAGCTATTTCAAACCTACTTATAGTAAGTGGTAGGATCACAGAATGAAAGTCCCTTTTCAAGACTTCCATCTATTTGCTTCTTGTGAATGACCTAGCAGTAGATCTGTTAACAATGTCAACTATGAAGGTCATCTATTTATACCAGCCTCATAAAGGCCAAGCTGTAGTCTGCTAACCGGGATTACTTGATTATGTAGGTTTCAGAGTAGCAGCCGTGTTAGTCTGTATTCGCAAAAAGAAAAGGAGTACTTGTGGCACCTTGAGACTAACAAATTTATTTGAGCATAAGCTTTCGTGAGCTACAGCTCACTTCATCGGATACATCTGGTGGAAAATACAGAGGGGAGATTTATATATACACACAGAGAACATGAAACAATGGGTTTTATCATACACATTGTAAGGAGAGTGATCACTTAAGATGAGCCATCACCAGCAGTGGGGGGGGGGGGGGAGGAGGAAAACCTTTCATGGTGACAAGCAAGGTAGGCTATTTCCAGCAGTTAACAAGAACATCTGAGGAACAGTGGGGGGTGGGGTAGGGGGGAGAAATAACATGGGGAAATAGTGTTACTTTGTGTAATGACTCATCCATTCCCAGTCTCTATTCAAGCCTAAGTTAATTGTATCCAGTTTGCAAATTAATTCCAATTCAGCAGTCTCTCGTTGGAGTCTGTTTTTGAAGCTTTTTTGTTGAAGGATAGCCACTCTTAGGTCTGTAATCGAGTGACCAGAGAGATTGAAGTGTTCTCCAACTGGTTTTTGAATGTTATAATTCTTGACGTCTGATTTGTGTCCATTCATTCTTTTACGTAGAGACTGTCCAGTTTGACCAATGTACATGGTAGAGGGGCATTGCTGGCACATGATGGCATATATCGCATTGGTAGATGCGCAGGTGAACGAGCCTCTGATAGTGTGGCTGATGTGATTAGGCCCTATGATGGTGTCCCCTGAATAGATATGTGGACAGAGTTGGCAACGGGCTTTGTTGCAAGGATAGGTTCCTGGGTTAGTGGTTCTGTTGTGTGGTGTGTGGTTGCTGGTGAGTATTTGCTTCTGATTGGGGGGCTGTCTGTAAGCAAGGACTGGCCTGTCTCCCAAGATCTGTGAGAGTGATGGGTCGTCCTTCAGGATAGGTTGTAGATCCTTGATGATGCGTTGGAGAGGTTTTAGTTGGGGGCTGAAGGTGATGGCTAGTGGCGTTCTGTTATTTTCTTTGTTGGGCCTGTCCTGTAGTAGGTGACTTCTGGGTACTCTTCTGGCTCTGTCAATCTGTTTCTTCACTTCAGCAGGTGGTATTGTAGTTGTAGGAATGCATGATAGAGATCTTGTAGGTGTTTGTCTCTGTCTGAGGGGTTGGAGCAAATGCGGTTATATCGTAGAGCTTGGCTGTAGACAATGGATCGTGTGGTATGGTCTGGATGAAAGCTAGAGGCATGTAGGTAGGAATAGCGGTCAGTAGGTTTCCGATATAGGGTGGTGTTTATGTGACCATTGCTTATTAGCACCGTAGTGTCCAGGAAGTGGATCTCTTGTGTGGACTGGTCCACGCTGAGGTTGATGGTGGATGGAAATTGTTGAAATCCTGGTGGAATTCCTCAAGGGCTTCTTTTCCATGGGTCCAGATGATGAAGATGTCATCAATGTAGCGCAAGTAGAGTAGGGGCATTAGGGGACGAGAGCTGAGGAAGCGTTGTTCTAAGTCAGCCATAAAAATGTTGGCATACTGTGGGGCCATGCGGGTACCCATCGCAGTGCCGCTGATTTGAAGGTATACATTGTCCCCAAATGTGAAATAGTTATGGGTGAGGACAAAGTCACAAAGTTCAGCCACCAGGTTAGCTGTGACATTATCAGGGATACTGTTCCTGATGGCTTGTAGTCCATCTCTATGTGGAATGTTGGTGGTGTAGAGGGCTTCTACATCCATAGTGGCTAGGATGGTGTTTTTAGGAAGATCACCAATGGATTGTAGTTTCCTCAGGAAGTCAGTGGTGTCTCGAAGATAGCTGGGAGTGCTGGTAACGTAGGGCTTGAGGAGGGAGTCTACATAGCCAGACAATCCTGCTGTCAGAGTGCCAATGCCTGAGATGATGGGGCATCCAGGATTTCCAGGTTTATGGATCTTGGGTAGCAGATAGAATACCCCAGATCGGGGTTCTAGGGGTGTGTCTGTGAGGATTTGTTCTTGTGCTTTTTCAGGGAGCTTCTCGAGCAAATGCTGTAGTTTCTTTTGATAACTCTCAGTGGGATCAGAGGGTAATGGCTTGTAGAAAGTGGTGTTGGAGAGCTGCCTAGTAGCCTCTTGTTCATACTCTGACCTATTCATGATGACGGCAGCACCTCCTTTGTCAGTCTTTTTGTTACTCTCATGAAGAACCAACCTTCCACACAAACTTCCTCGTGGCTGGACTTTATAAAAATTAGACAAGCCATTTACAACACACACTTTGCTTCTCTACAAAAGAAAAAGGGGCTACTAGGCAGCTCTCCAAAAACTACAATCCATTGGTGATCTTCCTAAAAACACCATCCTAGCCACTATGGATGCAGAAGCCCTCTACAGCAACATTCCACACAGAGATGGACTACAAGCCGTCAGGAACAGTATCCCCGATAATGTCACAGCTAACCTGGTAGCTGAACTTTGTGACTTTGTCCTCACCCATAACTATTTCACATTTGGGGACAATGTATACCTTCAAATCAGCGGCACTGCGATGGGTACCCGCATGGCCCCAGAGTATGCCAACATTTTTATGGCTGACTTAGAACAACGCTTCCTCAGCTCTCGTCCCCTAATGCCCCTACTCTACTTGCGCTACATTGATGACATCTTCATCAGTGTATATATAAATCTCCCCTCTGTATTTTCCACCAAATGCATCCGATGAAGTGAGCTGTAGCTCACGAAAGCTTATGCTCAAATAAATTTGTTAGTCTCTAAGGTGCCACAAGTACTCCTTTTAATTATATAGACCCATCTTTGATGGATATGAGAGACGTTCTAAACCAGTGTGTCTGTGTCTTTGTATGTGGTAGAAGGGGGGAAGTGAGGGCAGGGTGTCTGCCATGAGCACAGCATAAGTACACATAATTTGGTTAATCAGAGTTTATTTCATTTCTTTTCTTTATCACAGTTTTGCATCTCTGATTGTTCATCTTGCTTTTTCTTCACGAAAATGAAGAAAACGATTACATGCTTCCTACTGCTGTTTGGACAAACTCTACTTTTCAGTGCCTCTGCCAGGGAGAGACATCTTCCACCAGCATTTTCAAGCCAAAGAAATGGTGCTAACCCACAAGGTACTTTACTTGGTGAGTTGTAATAAGCCTCCCTCACATACAAACTATAAATGCGTGGCTTATTGGCCAGCTGTTGGCTGGGATAATTATAATAAAAGGGAGTCTGCCATCTGCAGGGGGGAATGAGAGAGATTTTGACTTATGTGTTTGTTGCTGGGAGAAGGAGTTTGCTATCAATCTGCTAGACCGTGGT
The DNA here is from genome assembly GCF_009764565.3 of Dermochelys coriacea. Lineage (NCBI taxonomy): Eukaryota > Metazoa > Chordata > Testudines > Dermochelyidae > Dermochelys > Dermochelys coriacea. The sequence goes on along the minus strand of NC_050069.1, from coordinate 41,737,723 downwards.
GGCCAGCCTGTGGCTCTGGAACCACATGCGCTTTTCAGAAGTTAATATATGGCTCCTTGTTTTGGCACCGACTCTGGGGCTGGAGCTACAGGCACCAACTTTCCAATGTGCTGGGTGGTGCTCACTGCTCTGCCACAGGCCCTGCCCCACTCCACCCCTTCCTGCTCTCTCCCCTGAGCCTGCTGTGCTCTTGCTCCTCCTCCGAGCCTCCTGCACGCCACCAAACAGCTGATCGGGCTGCCGGTCGGTGGGAGGCACTGGGAGCCGGGGGGGAGCTGAAGAAGGGCTGATGATGTATTACTGTGGCCCTTTGGCAATGTACATTGGTAAATTCTGGCTCCTTCTCAGGCTCAGGTTGGCCACCCCTGTGCTAGACCAATGTAATTTATTTCTAACTGGTGTGTGTTTTCTCCAAATAAATGTGTGATATGGGACTCTTGCATTGGAGAGAGACCCTGTCTCACCTGTTTAGAGAAAAGATGTTTATGTGAGGACCTGTCACAGCTGTCTGACCAATGCACTTTTTAGCAAGTTCTAGCTGGGCGTGTGTGCTGGGATGAGGGAATTTGTACCAAATGTAATCAACAGCTGATGAAAATGGACCTTATTGGTCTCCTGTTTAGACACTCAGAGATAATCCCTTCATTTTCATCATGTTGATTTTCTTCAAATGGGTAGAGATTTCCCCTGCTGTGCTGAGAAGCTGTGGAGGAGACTAACATTTAGCTAGTGGCTGGACTCTATAGAACTGCCCAGTACATTTTCATTGATCATGGAACCCACTTCATAAGATAGCGTTCTAGTCAGCTTTTTGGAAGTCATGAATTAGTTAGGGTTGTGTTCAACTACTCACAATCTAATTTAACTGAGTGGATGAATTGAAATATGCCATATTAGAATTGACTTTATAATTAAGGTTGCATTTTGATTCTCTGTTAAAATAGGACTAAAATCCTTATATTTTATACTTTATTAGTGAATTTAGACTCCAGATTTGGTACAGTAATTCTTCGGAGGACAACTAATTTTTCTATGTGATTTTTTTCAGTGTTCCCTTTTGCAAAAGAAACATTTTAAATGGTTCATTCTGAAATTTTGCCATTTTTTCCCCTTTGAGTTCCATTAACTACATATTCAGAAATTCCAACCCCTCGCTCCCATGCATGATGGTTATATTGTGGATATAGGTTACTTCGGAAACTTCAGAATTAAACATATATTTATTCCTTTAATTCATGATAACCTAACTGAATTTCACCAAATTTAGCTGATGGAATTGCTCAGATCTATTAACTACTTCAGTTTTTTATGCTGCCAGCCTCTCTTTCCATTAGGCAGCCTTTAGCTCCAAGTAAATCCCTCATTACCCCCAACACACACTTCCCATTTATCCTTCCTGGGTTCACCATGTAGCATGACCTTAAAGAACCAAGGGGATGTGAGTGGACACTTAGAAGAAGTGAAAGAAGAGAAAGTTTTGTCAGAGTGGAGATATTCTCCAATGAGCCGCCTGGGGTTGTGGACTATAGATGCATTTCTTGTTGGGATTGTTTCTTGTTAGCACTGATTGTGCTTTCCCAAATGTGTCTAATTTATGAACACCAAAGAAACACCCATATTTTATACTAGATGAAACTTTAGTACTGAATCTTACTTGTATGGATCGAAAAACAGGGCTTCTTTGAAATCTAGAAACTATTACATGAATTTAGAGAAACAGCAGTTAGTTAAACCCTGAAATAAATGACAATATGTTATATGGGTCACAGAGTTATAGGTTGGGTACTCAATTAATTATAATGTGATGTAGGAACCAAAGGGAATCTAATTCCAAGTTTCATATATATTCATGGGCTACACCAGAAAAAGCCTTGCGTTTCCTTCATTAATTAATGCCTTGTAAAAGTTCCCTGAACAGGAGCTGCTAAAATGTGTATCTTGCCCATGCCAAATCGCATAGTGAACCAGAGTTTCCTGAAGAAGCATAGCCCACAAAATTGCTCTGACATTTGAAAGGAGGAAGGAATGTATTTACTTAAATAATTTGATTTGTGTAAAGAACTTATCCTTACAGTGTTAGGTGCTTTTACAGGAATAAAAATATACAAACACAAATATTAAAAAAAAAATCTAAAAAACTCCACATAATGAAATGAGAATCTTCCTGGACTATTAGAATCCTTGTATATTCTACTGATGCGCGATCTTATTGAAAATGATGGTTTATTTATTGAAGGATTAAGCTCTCTTAGGCTGACTGCATGGGAAACATTAGCTGTTATTTAAGGATGCTATTTTATCTTTTATGACTTCAGAGAAAATCATGCTTAGGAGTCTGGCTCAGTGAAACACGTTTGGTTGGGTTTTAATCTCTGTTGTTCCTTATCACTATTATTTTGACAGGTTGATAAATATCTAGACTTAATGAAAAATAGTAAGTATAAAATGCTATCACATAGCCATCATAAGAAAAGACTTGTAACTGTGTAAGGCGTGAATGATTCTTCTGATGATCCAGGATACTTTGTTAGCTCTAATAGAAGAAATGAGTTTAAGGAGGGTTTTAGAAGGAATGACCCATGGTGTTTAACTTGTTTTTTGGTTCACCCCAATCTTTCTCCTACATTTCAGAGTATTTTTGTTTTGTTTTGCGGCTGCTTACTTTGATCCACTTATCTTTAAAAATTATTAATAATAATAATATTTTCCTTTTAAAGATCTGAGATAAATTTTGTTTGCAAAGGCTGAGTAGCAATGATGTAATTGGAATTCATTCTAGGGAAATTGATCCAGGCATGCTGGACTACTATAAGTTGCAGAGTAGCAGCCATGTTAGTCCGTATTCGCAAAAAGAAAAGGAGTACTTGTGGCACCTTAGAGACTAACAAATGTATTTGAGCATAAGCTTTCGTGAGCTACAGCTCACTTCATCGGATGCGCTCAATGGAATACAGTGGGGAGATTTATATACACACACAGAGAACATGAAACAATGGATTTTATCATACACACTGTAAGGAGAGTGATCACTTAAGATGAGCTATTATCAAGGTGGGCCATTTCCAGCAGTTGACAAGAACATCTGAGGAATGGTGGGGGGGGGGGGGGAATAACATGGGGAAATAGTTTTACTTTGTGTAATGACTCATCCACTCCCAGTCTCTATTCAAGCCTAAGTTAATTGTATCCAGTTTGCAAATTAATTCCAATTCAGCAGTCTCTTGTTGGAGTCTGTTTTTGAAGTTTTTTTGTTGAAGAATAGCCACTCTCAGGTCTGTAATCAAGTGACCAGAGAGATTGAAGTGTTCTCCAACTGGTTTTTGAATGTTATAATTCTTGACGTCTGATTTGTGTCCATTCATTCTTTTACGTAGAGACTGTCCAGTTTGACCAATGTACATGGCAGAGGGGCATTGCTGGCACATGATGGCATATATCACATTGGTAGATGCGCAGATGAACGAGCCTCTGATAGTATGGCTGATGTGATTAGGCCCTATGATGGTGTCCCCTGAATAGATATGTGGACAGAGTTGGCAACGGGCTTTGTTGCAAGAATAAGTTCCTGGGTTAGTGGTTCTGTTGTGTGGTGTGTGGTTGCTGGTGAGTATTTGCTTCTGATTGGGGGGCTGTCTGTAAGCAAGAACTAGCCTGTCTCCCAAGATCTGTGAGAGTGATGGGTCGTCCTTCAGGATAGGTTGTAGATCCTTGATGATGCATGGAGAGGTTTTAGTTGGGGGCTGAAGGTGATGGCTAGTGGCGTTCTGTTATTTTCTTTGTTGGGCCTGTCCTGTAGTAGGTGACTTCTGGGTACTCTTCTGGCTCTGTCAGTCTGTTTCTTCACTTCAGCAGGTGGGTATTGTAGTTGTAAGAATGCTTGATAGAGATCTTGTAGGTGTTTGTTTCTGTCTGAGGAGTTAGAGCAAATGCGGTTATATCGTAGAGCTTGGCTGTAGACAATGGATCGTGTGGTGTGGTCTGGATGAATGCTGGAGGCATGTAGATAGGAATAGCGGCCAGTAGGTTTCTGATATAGGGTGGTGTTTATGTGACAGTCGCTTGTTAGCTCCGTAGTGTCCAGGAAGTGGATCTCTTGTGTGGACTGGTCCAGGCTGAGGTTGATGGGAGGATGAAAATTGTTGAAATCCTGGTGGAATTCCTCAAGGGCTTCTTTTCCATGGGTCCAGATGATGAAGATGTCATCAATGTAGCGCAAGTAGAGTAGGGGCATTAGGAGACGAGAGCTGAGGAAGCGTTGTTCCAAGTCAGCCATAAAAATGTTGGCATACTGTGGAGCCATGCAGGTACCTACAGCAGTGCTGCTGATTTGAAGGTATACATTGTCCCCAAATGTGAAATAGTCCACATTGGTCAAACTGGACAGTCTCTACGTAAAGAATAAATGGACACAAATCAGACGTCAAGAATTATAACATTCAAAAACCAGTCGGAGAACACTTCAATCTCTCTGGTCACTTGATTACAGATCTAAAAGTGGCAATACTTCAACAAAAAACTTCAAAAACAGACTCCAATGAGAGACTGTTGAATTGGAATTAATTTGCAAACTGGATACAATTAACTTAGGCTTGAATAGAGACTGGGAGTGGATGGGTCATTACACAAAGTAAAACTATTTCCCCATGTTTATCCCTCACCTCCCCCACCCCCCACTGTTCCTCAGATGTTCTTGTCAACTGCTGGAAATGGCCCACCTTGATTATCACTACAAAAGGTCCCCCTCCCCCGCCAGTCCCCGCTCTCCTGCTGATAATAGCTCACCTTAAGTGATCACTCTGGTTATAGTGTGTATTGATAACACCCATTGTTTCATGTTCTCTATGTATATAAATCTCCCCACTGTATTCCACTGAATGCATCCGATGAAGTGAGCTGTAGCTCACGAAAGCTTATGCTCAAATAAATTTTAGTCTCTAAGGTGCCACAAGTACTCCTTTTCTTTTTACTATAAGTTGGTTTAATTTTAAGCTTTTTCCCCCACCATAAAGTTATCCTGTATTCCTAGCTATCAAACCACTTCAGTTCCAATTCACTTCCTTCTTAGGACTTTTTCTTTTCTAGCACTCAAAGTTTCTTACAACTCAGTAATTGTAACAAATATACTGTAAGTTATTAAAACTGAGCTGATTAAGAATAGATGTGTATGTATGCATGCATGTGTTTGTGTATACATAATAAATATAGTGTAATATTTAGTGACCTAACTTCAGAAAAGTGGCTGTTGCTATAAAAAGTGTTATTGGTTATGTATATGAATGTCTCTCTTGATGTTTAAGCTATGAGATATATCTATAAAGTCATATAAGTCCTTGTAGGCTGAGGGGAGGAAGATAGGATGGCTCATGGAACTGGTAATTATAACGTATAAGTATTGTAGCATGATGAATAGAGCCCCATGTATTTTGCATTTGTGAAATAAAATAAAATAAAATTAAAATGAAATGAAAAACTCACCCCTCAGTGGAGGCTCCTGCTGCTCCTGTCCTGCGGGGTTGGGCCTGACTCTCCCACATTGCAACCTCGCACACGGGGTCACAGTGCTGCTCAGGTTTGGCCTGGCTCCCCCCGACAGGACCCAATTCCCCCCTGTGTCTCCCACCCCAGAAGGGAGCAGGATTAGTGGGGGGGTTGAGGTTCAGTGGGGGAAGGAGAATACTTAAGGGGGGATAGGGGAGGGGTCCATGGACAAATGGAATCTTGTGGGGGCGGGTGAAGTTCAATGGGAGAGGGGCAATATATTAGGGCGGATGAGGCACCCTGGGGATATAGATGTGGGACTGGGAAAGAAAGAAGCAGTAAGGGTTGGGAAGATTTGTGGTGTCCCATAGGATTTGTCTCTCTGAGTGGGATGCAGAAGAGGGGGTTATTTGAGGGCTGCAGTATTGGGTAAATTTCAAGGAGCTGTCTGGGGTTTTGTGGCGAGGGTAATTGTAGTGAGATTGGTGAGTGTCTCAAGGTGTAGAATAATGAATAATGCTTAATAAAATGATGTAGTTTAGATAAACACGGTTTATATACTGTTTTTATTTATATACGGTCATTTGAGGTATTTTATTAATGTAAATGTAATAAAAAGAGATAAAACATTTTAAAGAAATAACAAGAAAATCCCCAAAAATAAAATGAAAAATTATAAAAACTAAAAAGAATTTCATGTGACCCTGAGGAAGAGAGAGACAAGAAAACATGGTCCCGATTCTTCCTCATCTTGCATTTTGTTCAGAAGACTGCTTAGCATGGCCTTCTTTTCTTTTCTTTTTGAGGGGAGGTGGTGCTGGGCAAGTACACCCCATCATCCTGGGGGTGGGACAATGACTTGGTAGCCTTGCGGTTAAAGTCAATATGGGTGCCCTCAGCCTCAAGGCTGCGTGGCCTAAAGACTGGTGTCAGTAGGACTCCCCTAGGCTGCAGGGCAGCACAGCCCGATGGCCAGAGTCAGTAGGACTCCCCTGGGCTGCAGAGCAGCATGGCCCAATGGCCAGAGTCAGTAGGAGGAGGGTTGATGGGCCACTCCCCAAAAAAGGTGACCAGACATCCCGACATCGGGACTGTCTAAATATTTAGTTGTTTGTCCCGCGTCCTGACTGATATACAGTCAGGACGCCATTTGTCCCGATATTTTGCTTCGGTGGCACCCCGGCTTTGTTGTTGTTGTTTGTTGCTTGGGGTGGCAAAAAACCTAGAGCCGGCCCTGGTGGGGGTTGAGCCTGTGGCTGCCCCCCCATGTGTCCCGATATTTTGTTCTTGTCATCTGGTCACCCTACCCCCCAAAAGGAGGCAGCCGGGGTAGGGGGACCCAGGCCCTCCCTGCTCCACTGAGTTCCAGCCCAGGGCTCTGGTAGTGGTATTCGCTGAGAATCTGCCCACAACACACTGACTGCTGCAGGGACACTGGCTAGTCCCTCCCTGGGCTATTTCCTACTGTGACTCCTGCAGTTGAAGTTGGGGTGTCTTTGGAGTCTCTGGGCTACTCGGGAAATGGCTGCAATCTCCCTGGGACATCTGCAGATACCTGGGCGCCTGCCTGGGCCTCGGTGTCTCCTGCTCCTGTGGTCCGGGATCCCAGCTGCTCTTCGGCTGGAGTCGGCAAGGTGCATCCTTCCTCCTCCGCAGTCAGCCCAGACTGAGCTATGCTGCTCCCTTTTATATTGCAGCAGCAGCTGGAGCATGCCCAACAGGGTCGAGGGGGGCATGGCTTCTGCTGCTAAGAGTGCTGCCTTAACTCTGCCTTCCACTCTAATGCAGGACAAGTACACCGCATCACAGGAGGGTTGAGATTTTATGTATTGATATTTTCAGCCATTGACAGTAAGACATTACACTTACATTCATATCTTAATACAGAATTAACAGCATGAAGCAACCTATTATATGTTGACCATATCCTGTTATATTGTTAACATTTCCACCCCCTTTTTCCCCCAAAATTATTTAAATACACCCGTAACATGTTGGGTGGGAGGGTGTGATCATTCATATTAATTTTTGTCTTTCTGGGGGGGAAACTGAATGTTTTCTAAGGATGGGGGGAGTCTCAAGGAAATAGAAAGAAAGGAAAACTAAGGGGAAGGAGGGATTATCCTATCCGTATATTCTTTTTGACTATCCTATAAGTATATGATTACTGTGTCTATATCAAAGCATCTCAAAGATTTCAGTATTTCTAGTATATTGTTTTCCTATATGAAGTACACTGTTACTTTTATCCATTTTTTGTGAGGTTTGTCTGGCACTGTTTTCACAAAATGTGTTAAGTCTTCCATAACAATATCATCTATTAATAGTTTTTTCTAGTGACCTATGCTAGGAATTGTTGCCTGGGTCCACATATTTAAGATTGTTGCTTTTGCTATAAAGAGCAAGAATAGGAATAGTTTGCTTATTCACAATAGGAACCTTTTTACCGGCCCTAATAGAAATGTCTTAGAACTTGAACAGGATTTCATCTCTAATTTTTTTTATTTTTCTCAGGATGGTTTTCCAAAATTTTTGTATCATCCAGAAGTCCCATATCATGTATATGAAAGAGGGCCTGGCTGTTTTGCATTTCAAACAGATATCTGAGGCAATATAATATGTTTTATTATATAAAGGTAGATGAACATTTGTTCAGTAAACTAAAAAGTACTGAACTTGTACTATTTGGTTAGTAGTAAAGCCAATATTTATCATCTGAATTATCCCTTCCATTCTTTTACTTTTATTTCACATTTACAATCTGCACTCATTGACTTAATAGCTTCATCCAGATTGTCCTTTAAAAACATAGTCATGAGGTTATACATTCTAGATATAACCTTGATTGCTGACACTTCAAACCTATGTATCAAATTTCCTAATACAGATAGTTTTGTTGATTCCTTTCTTCTCTGAAAATGTTTTCTCAGGTTGCACATAAACCCGGGTTGCACATTTTCTCTCTCTTTTAAATACATCCGCTACATTTGTTTGTTTTTAGGATTGTCCATCCCTAAAGAAATCCTACCACTTATCATAGCAACATTTGCCCCAACATCTAAATATTTCCTTATTAATCTTGGGTTTGAAAGCACTATTATTGTTTATCTTAGATATTACTGAGATCCACTCCTTTTGTTAGGTCGAGTGCTTCATTTATACCCAATTAGTAAGTGCACTTTTAAGTAAGGGGTGATATTTCATGGTTACCAGAATTTGGGGCTACAAGTCCAGCATAGTATTATATAATGAGATTGGGTTTGCTAGTTTCTGTTTTATCTGTGTCCATGATGGATTCTCTCTATTAGAAATCCATTCCTGTACTGGTCTAATTTATACTGGTTTATAGCATCTGTTGGAGTCTGGTAATGCCTGGCCTCCCATCTCAACTGGACATTTCAGCCAATACATTTTGATATTTGGTTTCTGATGTGACCTTAGGAATCTCTGAATAGCTTTTTAAAATTTCTTAAAGAAATTGTTGATAGGTGTAGAGGGAATCATGAAAAAAGGATTGGCAGGACATTTATTTTAAGTACATTAATTCTGCCTATCACAGTCAATGGTGATAAAAAGGAAGATTACAAGTTACACTAATACAGTCACCATGGTTACAAAATTGCAATAAATTTTGTACAAAGTATGTCATGTAAGGTATCACTGGAAAAATTATAGACTGCTAAATATTATTATCCTGTTTAAATCCATGTGTCATCTTTTTAAATGAAGTTATGAATATTTGATATGTGTTTGTATCTCAAACATGTTATTTTCTTGGGTGATGCCCCAAGACAGATTTGCATCAAGGCTAGCCAGCCTGCTTGATGACCCATTAAAGACAATCAACTTGCCCAGTGAGCCCCTCCTGGAAATGTTTCAAAGAGCACTGAGGCAATGGTTCAGCAAGTCATGTAAGGACACGTGATAAGGACGCGTGATCTAAGACTCCATCTTTTGCCAATAACTTTCCATGCACTTGAGCTGAATGTATAGAAGGAGACTGTGACATTACTATTTTGTCTTCAGTCCTGCTCCTCACCTCTGGACTGTGATTTTCTAACATAAGGAAGCTTTGAACAAAGGACTGATGATCCCCAATCCCTTTGGAAAATCCAGAGGGCTTTTTTGCAAGCTAGCAGATTTACCATCACTGCTATGAACCTGATCTACAGACTCTGAAATCACTTTTAATATATATGATTCCTTTAACCATTTAATAACTCGTTCTTTTTTCTTTTCTTTTCTTTTCTTTTCTTTTCTTTTCTTTTCTTTTCTTTTCTTTTCTTTTCTTTTCAAAATATTTAGTTATAGTTTTACTAAAGAAATTGGCTACAGTGTGGTATTTGGTAAAATCTAAAGTATATATATTGATCTGGGGAGTGGCTGTACCTTTGGGATTAGAGGGGTAATTAATGTATATGTATAATTATGTAAAATTAATCTGGTTTTTAGTAACCTTGCATCATAAAGACCAGATGTCTGGGTGGTGATAGGGGCTGGATTGCCTAAGGAGACTGTTTTTGGCTTCTTGTTAACCAATGTGGTGAAACAGGAGCTCACTTTTGTTACTGACTTAGTGAACTCTAATGTTAGAATAACCAACAGTTTTGGGGTGTGACTGCCCTGTTTTTTAACAGTCTGTTCTGAATTTGGCATTCTCAGCCATGACCCACATCAGGCCTGGTCACAAATGGTAATAATGTCTACCTTTCTAGATCACTATAAATAATTTTCATTACGGAGCAAGACAGAATGCTGCAGACATTGAAACTCATGATCCTACAGGGATAGCCAGCAACAAAAGACAGAGTACCTAAAGAGAGAACACCATTTTTTCAGACAAGAGGCAAGTTGTATGTACAGAATGGCATTATATTCTGGGGAGGAAGAGCAGTTATTTCATCAGCTTTTAGGAATGAGATTATGCACAAAGTTTATTTGTCACATCTGAGAATTGAAGGTGGCTTAAAGTGAGCCAGAGAAATTATGATACTGAGCAGCAATGAATGAGCAATTACAGAGGTAACTTTAGTGCCCTTGTGGCCAAGATGGAGTCTGCTCTGCAGGCAGCTCTGGCCAAGAGACAGCGCGTGCAGGAATGCAGCAGGAAAAATTCCTTCCACCCCAGGGGTACCTGTTCCAAACCCCCCAGAGTGAACACACCCATCCACAGGAAAAGTACAATGGATATAACAAAGGGAGATAGTTATTTACAGAGGGATGAGAGGAGAAAAACAACCAGGGGAAATGTAGGGGGAGCAGTAGCACAGGATTGCCCAGGGGTAGCACAGTCTGAAAGGGCAGACACCCAGCAATGTGTCTGCACGCAGAGTTCAGGAGTCCTGAGCAGAGTTCCAGTTCAATGGTGAGTCTTGGGTGCTCCTGGTCATCTTCGGCGCCAGTGAACTTTCCCCAACAAACCCCTCCGGTGCCCTCTTCTGCTGCTCTCTGCAAAGCCACACAGAGCGACCACCTCCCCACTTAACTAACTAGCAGTCTCCCCCCTTATTCCCAATGAAGAGTCACAAGCCCCAGTACTCACAGCCCCATGTAGCTCTGGGCAGCAGTGATACTGGGTCCAGCTCCGGCCTGTCCTTCTCGGGCAATTCCTCCCTGGCACAGTGCTCCTCCTGGCTCCTGTCCTGGGGTATCCCCAATCGGCCGCCCTGTCCTTCCCAGGCTTCAGGCAGGTTCTCTCTCCTTCACTTTGTCTAGGGCCTCGTGGCTGCAGCCCTTCTCTTCCAGGACTCCAGAACCACACCCCCAAGTTTCCCTCCTTTCTCTCACTGCTCCCACTCCCCAGTAGTAAAAAGATTTAAAGGGGCTATGCTCTCTAAATCCCAAGCGGTTACACAGACATTCAAGAAAAAGTGTGATGTATGCAGCTCTAGGAAGACTGTTAGCCGAAAGAGACCCTGGGGCAACATGAAGTTCTAAAACAACCATTGGCAAAAGTAGGAGTGGATTTGTTTACATTGGAGACAAAGGATACATGATCATTGTAGACTATTTTTCTAATTTCTGGGAGATAGACTGTTTACCAGACACAGGGTCCAGAACAGTCATGTGGAAGATAAAAGCACACTTTGCACAGTATGGGATACTGGGTATCGTGAATTCTGATAGTGGACCACGGTTTGCTTCAGGAGAGTTCCAGAATTTCAGTAAGGACTTGGATTTTGATCACACATCTTCACCGGGGTATGGTCAAAGCACCGGGGTATGGAAGAGGGTGGGATATTTCCCAGGGAATGCCTTTCTGCTAAATGATGAACTAGCATTTGGCTGAGCCCTCAAGGGTTAACACATTGTTGTTAATGTAGCCTCGCACTCTACAAGGCAGCACAAATGGAAGGAGGGGAGACAGCATGGCAGAGAGAGACAGAGACACACACTGTATGTGAGAGAGAGAGACACGCATTGCCCCTTTAAGTACGCTGACCCCACTCTAAGTACATTCCCTTTTTAAGTAAATCAGCAAGTTGAGACAGCAGCTGCGGCCAGCAAGTTTTCTCCATCCTGAGCCCTGTCCTGTCCCCACCCAGCTCTATATGGAGAAGGGGTAAGCAGGGGGCAGGAGTAGGGGGGAGGGGGACATCCTGACATTAGCCCCCCTCTTTCCCCCTCCCCAGCCCAGCAAGCAGGAGGCTCGGGGAGCAGCACATGGCAGTGCGGGGAGGGACAGCTGAACTGCTGGCAGATAGCCTGCTGGGCAGCTGCCGCACAGGGAACGGGGAGCTGATAGGGGGGCTGCTGGTCCACGCTGATTCCAAGCCCCCACCACTAGCTCCAACAGGCCGCTCTTCTTGCAAGCAGTGGACAAAGCAGGTGGCTGCCAAACGACGTTATAAGGGAGCATTGCGCAACTTTAAACGAGCATGTTCCCGAATTGATCAGCAACATAACGAAACAATGTTAACCGGGACAACTTTAAGTGAGAAGTTAGTGTACTAGATTACAGGAATACTCCCTCTCTAGGGCCAAATTCTAGTCCAGCCTAAAGACTGATGAGCTGGAGAATGAAGACACACTTGCTGACAAGCTGAACGTTGTTTGATCCTGTGTATCCAGGTGCTTCACTTGGCGAACTACAGAGAAACCAACAAAAAAGACAAGTGTTTTATTACAACAGATGTGCAAGAGAGATGCCAGATCTGGAGCCAGATGACAAAATGCATATACAACCATTAACAGAACAGGATAAATTCTGGCACAAAGCTGCAGTGGTGCAACCAGAAAACCAAAGATCATATCAAGTGCAAATGGTTTCACCCTCACTATCTGTCCATAGCCTCTGCAGAAAAATAGCATCAGCTGGGGACCCTGAACTGGAAGAAGAGACAAGGTGTATGCTTTCTTAAATCAGACGGATTCTTATAAGGAACTAATCATAGTCAAGCTCCATTTAATTGGCAGAACGTGAAAATGGAGCTTGACAAAGGGGTAGTGGCTACAGAGTTGGGGCAAGAGACTGACAAAGTTATTGCTGATGCATTCACCAGCTTGATTTTGTCTGTACCTGAGCTCTATTCAAGTTCTTCAATGGGGGGAAAATTCCTGTACTGGGGAGAATGGAAGTCAAGATGAGGTATGGGCCCAGAGGGCTCGTCTCCCTCTCTTTGTAGTAGCTGGGGAAGGGTCAAATCTTTTTGGTTGGAATTGGCTCTCTGCCTTGAAGGTTGGCTGGAAAAAGACTTCTGGGACCTTTGTATCACATGAGTGCAGGATCAATCAATGACCTGTTGAAAAAACATGGGCAAGTATTTAGAGAGGAGCTGAGAGAACTCCAGGATCTCAGGGTAAAAATACATATAGATCCCACAGCACGCCCTCAGTTTTGTAAGGTCTGCCCTGTTCCTTATGATCTACAAGCCAGGGTAGAAAAGGAACTTCAGGGATTATCTGTCCAGTGAAATTCTCTGAATGGGCTATTCTGGAAGTGCCAGTAGTAAAAGCTGTTGGCTTCAAACAGCTATGCTATGATTACAAACAAACTGCAAACCAGGCTACCTGCTTGGAGTAGTACCCTTTCATCGCATAGAAGAGCCTTACCAAGCTAGATATGTCGCATACTTACCAATAGTCCTGGATGAAGACTCACAGAATGTGGTCACTATCGATACGCATAAAGGACTCTATAGGTACACCTGCTTAGCGTTTGGGATTTCCTCTGTTTATGCTATCTTCCAAAGAATTATGGAAGGATTATTGGCTGGATCGCACCAGCCAAAGATGTTATACCTAAATGATGTTCCTATGACAGGAGAGACAGAAGTGGAGCATCTGTGGAACCTAGACGAAGTCCTATAAAGGTTAAGGGAAGTCAGGTTGCAACTCAAGTGCTCAAAGCATGTTGTAATAGCCAAGAAAGTGATTTATTTAGGAAATGGTGTTTTGGGGAAAAGACTGCAAACACTAGAAGAAAATATGAAACACAATCATGACCATCAACAGGTCACTTGCTTTTTCTCTCCTACAGTACTTGTTTGGATTTGCAGTTTTGTGGGAATGCCCAAGTGGCTGCCTGGTATGACAGTAAAAGTTACAGACCTGATTTCCTGTTAGGTTGCTGTAGGTCATTCCCTCATCAGATGGCATATAGATTATCTGTTTGCCTGAGGAGGGGGCAAGGAACCCAAGTCAGGTTCAATGGACTCGAGTGGTGGATCAGTGGAGGCTACTGTTCCTATGATTCATCCAAGTTCAGAATTAGGAGAAGTAAATAATCTGCTCCTGTTGGAGCAGGTACTGGAGTGGATCTCTTAGTACTGAGGTGCTTGTGGAATTTCCTCCTCTCTTGGCAATGCTGGGAATATCTGCTTTAGTCCGCCATTTCTGCACGAGACAACACAAACCCCCTGTTCACTTGGACCTGTAGATAGAATGTTGCGGGGGAAGGAGGGAACAGAGTGACTTGGGGCAGAATAATCCCCTTTTTCCTTTTTTCCACACGAGGTCAGGTAGTCTTCTCTGAACCTCTAGTTAGAGTTCCAGTTGTTATACTGAGCTGTTGATTTTCCTATCAAGGAATTTTTGTTGAACTTGGAGAGAGAGGGAAGTTGTATCCTGGGGGTTCAGGATAGTTATTATAGGATAGTCCATAAACATGTATTCTGGGGTGGGGAGTTTTGCCTGGTCCCTGGAGGCCATTTTGTAAGTTAATAAAGAAGCAGTTGTAGAGGAGAGAAGACTTGGTGTGTTATGCTCCCTACATACCCTACGCAGCTGTAACAGGCACCAACAGCGTCACTGGTCCTGATGCATGTAGCTGTGAAGTGATCTTTAAAGTAGCTAGGAGTCAGTCCAGTGAGAATTTTAATAGATAGTGTAATATTGTTTTTAGGGAACTAAAGTGAAATAGATTATTTATAATACACCGTATGGAAGCAGATTTGACTACACAGTTCAAGGGGCAAAATGTCCCACGGAAAGGTAAAGAACAATATAACCAAAATACAGGGGACCTCTGCAACCAGACTGAGAGGACCAATTAACAGCTATATAAATACTCCATTGTTATCTTTTATTCTACAAAACAACAAATTGACATTTTTTCAGAGAAAACAGTTTGTTTTCTTGATAGATATCTGCTCTGGTAAAGTCTATGTGTATTTCATGAGCATGACATGAGCATATTAATTTCTGGGAGCTATAGTCTGAATGCATTTGGGTAATTGAATGAGATTTGCAATCCAGTGGCAGGTCAGGATAATGACAATTATTGTGTTTCTTAGGAATATAAATTATATAGCTATCTGTTTCTGAGCGTAAGTATATAAATGAGGGAAATGTTCATTTAGGGAACATTTCGTCCAGTGGTATGTGTAGTAATGGAATTTAAACTGCTAGAAGTTACCTGAACTGCATGGGACTGAAACACACACACACATACACACACACGGAGGAGGCCTAAAAAAGAAATGTACTTGGACTCTGCCCAGTAAAAACAGCTGTTCGTCAAATTTGCATGTCTGTGTTGAATTATATTTTGCAACTAAAGACATAATGATTAACCCCTTGGTTAGTCATGTGGTTTCTTTAATAACATGAATGGAAGTAATACCGACGCATGTGGAAAGATTACTACATTTGTGATTCATTCACTCTAGGCAATCAAGCAACATAAGATTATTCTAAAAATCCATTCTATCCCATCTAGTTTTTACACTTGTGTGTGTGAGTGTGTTGTGTGTGAATATTTTGCTCACAAAAGATGTCAGATTAATATCCCTGGATTAAATTAGTCTATCCATAGACAGGACAAAAAAAGACAGTGACAGGGAGGCTTTCCACATGCCTTGCTGTTGTGACACCCAGCTGACATGGAGGCACCTGCTCTAGGAATGAGAGGGCAGTTCAGTCTCCATTCCCATTCAATCCTTCATGTTTCTGTTGAGACTGCTAACAAGGTTGCCAGTTGTGGTTGTGATATTATGGTCCACTTATCCACTAGGGGCTGGACTCAGACCAGCAAACTCTGTTAACGTGGACCACTGAGCATTATCAGATGGTAATAGCTTTGATCGCTACTTATTTGGACTGGATTTGAAACAGTAATATTGAACTGCTCTACTTTACCCAAACTCTCACTTCTAATTAACAAGTTCTGTTCTCGCTGACTTTCAACTTGTGCCGAAGATTGCCGACCCCTACTCTACTTGAAACTGCTTGTTTGAAAAAACACAACCACCAAACTACTGTTATGTACTATATCTGTTTGGAACACAGTTTGCTTTGAAAACGAATCACACTCTAAAATTAAAAACTCCACTTTATGTGTGTGTGTGTGTTCGTTCATACAGAATACTAAACCTGCTATGCATATTTTCCCTGTCGGGGAAGATCAGGCCAAAAAAGAACATGAAACATCCAAAAATGTAGTGTTCCTGGCTCCAGTGTGAACACTTCAATTTACCAATTAAAAAACTGCAGATGTGCAAAATCATTGTGAAAACACTGTGAGTAGCATTTTTCAGAGGACTCTGAGAAACTGCTTCACTTTACAAGGAAGGGTAGGTAAGCAGAAAAGTGGTCTTGTGAGCAAAGAGTGGAGAAAAATGCTTTGAAAACTCTGGGGCCCTATCTATTTATTTAGCTATTGGTGAAGTAGTGGTACAAATTTATTGTCCCAGGTAGTATGATGTAGCATGCACTTTATTTATTTGCAAGCTATGTGGCACTAGCTTATGGTATTGTTTCCAAACGCATTTATGGCAACCAGAAAAGACAACTCCTGAAATGTGAGAATGTGTTCCCTCTGGATACAAGTCATCTCTTTAATGATTAATGTTGAGATGACTGACAGCTTACAATGTATAGGAAACTCATTGGTATACAGAGTCAGAAATTCACATTTTAAAAGAAGATTGTTAGATACCTTTTAAAATATTTTAGTATGATATCCTGAGAGAACAGTACAAACTCATTAAAGTTTTATATTGTTTTTGTTGAATTTTCCACACAAGTCTTCCAAAAGCTATTTACTTTTTAAACCTGGCCCTTCTCAGCTATAATCATTTCCATGTCCCCAGTATAATGCCATAAGAAGGCTGAGAAGTAGGCCACATAGATGTTTCAGGCCTGTGAGAAGAAAGAAATTAAGAATCCCTTTTATACACACACATTATTTTATGTTCATGTTTTTGTTATGGTTTGTTACATGGGCAGGAGGGGAAGGAAGCAAAGAAGGGAAAATCCCCCAAAACTGTGCAGAGAAACTGAATTAAAAGTAGCACTAGTTGTGGTCCTGCACAATAGCACTTCCCTGTGGTTGCTCAGGAAATTGATTCTTAGTCCCTTCCGTGTATCATCTGTTCTGAGTTGGGAGCACAAGTGATGTTCATACCTAGCTGAGAACAGCTGAAACAAGTGAGGACAACTGAGGAACTCTAGGGCATCAGAACCTGTGACCCGATGATCCATGTAGATGGCAAGATGTGTGCTTCATTCCAATATTCCATACCTGAGTAGGAAATTAAAGAACTATTTGAACACATTTCTTTCTTTGGTGCTCTGGGAAGGAAGGTACTAACTCATGCTATTAATCATAACCATGGTGCTTGGGTATGGGTGAATACAGGAAAAAGCAGGAAGGAAGAGGTAAAGAAGGGGACAATGTAATGATCTCCCACAGTGATTGGTAATGGAGCATTTATGTATGGAAGGAAATGGAAGAGACTGTGGGCAGGATCCCTGCTGGAACATGATGGAAGGTTTTGGCACAGAGAGAATGAAGAAGTGACTGGCGACTGTAAAATATTAGAGAAAGCTTTTCTCCAGGTCACCCTGCTGAATGACTTTACAATAAGGAATGGAGGAGGAGATTGAGAAGGGAGGAAGGAGAGAAAAGAAAGTGAAGGCTGGAGAAAGGCTGTGCAAAAAAAGGATTCAGAATGATTCATATTATTTATTTTTGATGATAACCACAAAATGTGATAAGTACTTTCCAAACAGAAAAGAGGGGACAGTAATTGCCTTGAAGAGCTTGCAGTGTGGTTTCAAGTTTGATGGGCCTTTGCAAAGCTTTTGCAGTTCCCTGGATTGATTGATTGATTGATGTGTATCCACTTCCTATTGAAGCTTTTGGCAAGCATTTTTTATCTTGAATCTCTGTGAATAAAGTGAGGCTCTCCTTGCTAGTGAATTTCAAGTTTGAGTATTGTTTATTAAGTAAAAGCCATAAGTTCTCTGCTATTATGGCCAGGAGGCCAGACAAACTAAGGGTATGTCTACACTACAAAACTAGGTTGATATTATAGAAGTCAATTTTTATAAATTGATTTTATAGTCGATTGCATATGTCCACACTAAGCGCATTAAGTCTGCAGTGTGTGTCCTCATTACCGTGGCTAGCATCGACTTATGGAGTGGTGCACTGTGGGTAGCTATCCCACAGTTCCTGCAGTCTCCGCCACCCATTGGAATTCTGGGTTAAGCCACAATGCCTGATGGGGCAAAAACATTGTCACAGGTGGTTTTGGGTACATGTCGTCAGTCACCCCTCCCTCCGTGAAAGCAACGGCAGACAATCGTTTCATGCCTTTTTTCCGCACAGACGCCATACCACGGCAAGCTTGCAGCCCGCTCAGCTCAGCTTACCGCCACCGCCACTGTTGTGTCCTGGGAGCTGCTGGCAGCAGACGGTGCAGTAGGACTGCTAACCGTCGTCATACACTGCTACTGCTGCAACTCTGTTCTGCTGCTGCTGTCTCAATAGCGAATTTCTCCATGTTGTCTGTCATGGGCTCCCAGGTACGTGTGTTCTTCCTCGGGACATGTGCGTGGTGCTAACCATCGTCCTCCACCGCTTCCGCTGCACCTCTGCTCTCCTGCAGATGCCATACCATGGCAAACATGGAGCCCACTCAGATCACCCTAACAGTTATGAGCATTGTAAACACCTCACACATTATCCTGCAGTATGTGCAGAAACAGAAACTGCAAAAGCAGGTGAGGAGGCGATGGCAGCACGGTGACAAGAGTGATGAGGACATGGACACAGACTTCTCTCAAAGCATGGGCCCCGGCAATTTGGACATCCTGGTGACAATGGGGCAGGCTCATGCCTTGGAATGCTGATTCTGGGCCTGGGAAACAAGCGCAGACTGGTGGGACCACATAGTGTTGCAGGTCTGGGATGATTCCCAGTGGCTGTGAAACTTTCGCATGCATAAGGACACTTTCATGGAACTTTGTGATTTGCTTTCCCCTGCCCTGAAGTGCAAGAATACCAAGATGAGAGCAGCCCTCACAGTTCACAAGCGAGTGGCGATAGCACTCTGGAAGCTTGCAACGCCAGACAGCTACCGATCAGTCGGGAATCAGTTTGGAGTGGGCAAATCTACTGTGGGGGCTGCTGTGATCTAAGTAGCCAACGCAATCACTGAGCTGCTGCTATCCAGGGTAGTGCATGTCTTGGAAATATGCAGATCATAGTGGATGGCTTTGCTTCAAAGGGATTCCCTAACTGTGGTGGGGCAATAGACAGAACACATATCCCTATCTTGGGACCAGACCACTTTGGCAGCCAGTACATAAACCACAAAGGGTACTTTTTAATGGTGCTGAAAGCACTGGTGGATCACAAGGGACATTTCGCCGACATCAATGTGAGATGGCCGGGAAAGGTACATGATGCTTGGATCTTCAGGAACTCTGGTCTGTTTGAACAGCTGCATGAAGGGACTTACTTTCCAGACCAGAAAATTATTATTGGGGATGTTGAAATGCCAATAGTTATCCTTGGGGACCCAGCCTACCCCTTAATGCCATGGCTTATGAAGCCATACACAAGCACTCTGGAAAGTCGTAAGGAGCTATTCAACTATAGGCTGAGAAAGTGCAGAATGGTGGTAGAATGTGCATTTGGATGTTTAAAAGCGCGCTGGTGCAGTTTGCTGACTCGGTTAAAACTCGGCAAAACCAATATTCCCATTGTTATTGCTGCTTGCTGTGTACTCCTCTCTATCTGAGAGTAAGGGGGAGACCTTTATGGCAGGGTGGGAGGTTGAGGTAAATCGCCTGGCCACTAATAACGCGCAGCCAGACACCAGGGCGA
This sequence comes from Dermochelys coriacea, assembly GCF_009764565.3. Classification (NCBI taxonomy): domain Eukaryota; kingdom Metazoa; phylum Chordata; order Testudines; family Dermochelyidae; genus Dermochelys; species Dermochelys coriacea. Next base: position 41,717,688 of record NC_050069.1, on the reverse strand, counting down.
TTAGAAGAGCACAATAGGGTGCACTGCACATCGGAGAAGCTTTGAAAACCAGTTTCATGACTGGCTAGGCTATGATGTGACAGTTCTGTTTGTTTCTCCTTGATGAAAACCTGCCCCCTTGGTTCACTCTACTTCCCTGTAAGCCAGACGCCCTCTTCACTTCAATCACTGCTTGCAGAGGCAATAAAGTCATTGTTGTTTCAAAATCATGCATTCTTTATTAATTCATCACATAAATAGGGGGATAACTGCCAAGGTAGCTAGGGAGGATGGAAGCACTGGGTGGAGTGGTGGATGAGGGGAGGAAGGAAGGACAAGGCCACACTGCACTTCAAAACTTATTGAATGCCAGCCTTCTGTTGCTTGGGCAGCCCTCTGGGGTGGAGTGGTTGGGTGCCCAGAGGCCCCCCCACAGTGTTCTTGCTCATCTGGGTGAGGAGGCTATGGAACTTAGGGAGGAGGGCGAGCGGTTACACAGGGGCTGCAGCAGTGGTCTGTGCTCCTGCTGCCTTTCCTACAGCTCCACCAGATGCCAGAACATATCAGTTTTATCCCCCAGTAGCCTCAGCATTGCATCCTGCCTCCTCTCGTCTTGCTCCCACCACCTCTCATCTTGCTCCCGCCACCTCTCTTCTCGCTCATCCCTCCTGTCGTCACATTCATTTTCTGCTTTCCTGGACTCTGACATTATTTGCCTCCATGCATTCTGCTGAGCTCTTTCTGTGCAGGGGGACTGCATGAGCTCAGAGAACATTTCATTGCGAGTGCGTTTTTTTCTCCTTCTTGTCTGCGCTAGCCTCTGGGACGGAGATGATAGGGGCAGCATTGAAACATTTGCAGCTGCGGGAGGAAAAAAAGGGAGAGTGGTATTTAAAAAGACACATTTCAGAGAACAATAGGTAAACTCTTTCACAGGGAGCCAAGCTATTAACGTTACATAGCACTTGTGCTTTCGGGACAAGGTCGCATTTTGCCTCTTATATTGAGGGTCTGCCGGTTTGGTGTGAGAGATCACACACGCAGGGCCAGGCAACAGAATTCTGCTTGCAGGTAGCCATGGTAAGCCACAGTCTTTCGGCTTCTTTAACCTTCATAACGTGGGAATGGTTTCAAACAGCAGCGCCCTTCTTTCCCAAATCAAGCACCCATTGGGTTGGCCATTTAAAAGAAGGGGCTGCGGTTTTCAGGTTAACCAATTCTCACCCACCCAATTCTCTGGGATGATCAGTCTCCTGAGGATAACACAGAGAGGTAAAGAACAGATGTTGCTTGAATGCCAGCAAACACTGGGACCAGATGCTGCTATGCTTTGTTATGCAATGATTCCAGACTCTGTGCTACTGACCTGGCGTGGTAAAGTATCCTACCATGGAGGATGGAATAAGGCTGCCCTCCCCAGAAACCTTTTGCAAAGCCTTTGGGAGTACCTCCAGGAGAGCTTCATGAAAATGTCCCTGGAGGATTTCCGCTCCATCCCCAGACACGTAAACAGACATTTTCAGTAGCTGTACTGGCCGCAAATGCATCCCAAGTCTTCAGGGCAAATTAACCATTAAACACGCTTTCTTTTAAACTATGTATTATATTTACAAAGGTACATTCACCAGAGGTGCCTTCTCTGGCTTCATGGTCCGGGAGCTTGCCTTGGGAGGGTATTGGCTCCAGGGTAATAAACAGTTCCTGGCTGTTGAGGAGAACGGTTTCTCCTCTTGCCTGCTGTGCACTATCCTTCTCTGATCCGGAGCAGCTGTTTGCCTCTTTGGTTCTTTAGTAGGCTTGCCTGAGCTCCTTAATTTTCACGCAACACTGCTGCCGGTCCCTGTTGTAGCCTCTGTCCATCATGATCTTGGAGATTTTTTCAAATATTTTGGCATTTCGTCTTTTGGAACGGATTTCTGATAGCATGGATTCATCTCACCATACAGTGATCAGATCTAGTACCTCCCATTCGGTCCCTGCTGGAGCTCTTTTGCGATTCTGGGACTGCATGGTCACCTGTGCTGATGAGCTCGCCACGCTGGCCAAACAGAAAATTAAATCAAAAGTTCCTGGTGCTTTTCCTGTGTACCTGGCTAGTGCATCCGAGTTGAAAGTGCTGTCCAGAGTGGTCACAATGGAGCACTCTGGGATAGCTCACGGAGGCCAATACCATCGAATTGCGTCCACACTACCCCAAATTCAACCCGGGGATGTCGATTTCAGTGCTAATCCCCTTGTCGGGGAGGAGTACAGAAATCAATTTTAAGAGCCCTTCAAGTCGACAAAAATGGCTTCATCGTGTGGATGTGTGCAGGGTCAAATCGATCTAACGCTGCTAAATTCGACCGAAACTCGTAGTGTAGACCAGGGCTAAGAAATCTTATTCAAATATGCGTGAATATGTGAGAGCTTGTCAAACCCAAGCTTTGTCTGTTTTCATAGCAGAAGAAAATCAGAACTCAAACCTTTGTGAATGTCAGTGCCTAAAAACTATTTTTGGCACACGATGAATTAATGAACCCATTTTGAGACAAGCTTGGTAAGGTTTCCATTGTTCTGCAAGGGAGATGGCTAGAATAAGAGGAGAAGAGGAAAATACTGAGAGAGAGAGAGAGAGAAGAAACAAGAAGAAATTTAATCCTGCCTCAGCATGGGGACTGGACTAGATCAGTGTTTCCCAACTGGTGTGCTGTCACAGCCGAACAGGTGTGCTGCAGAATTTTTTTTTAAAGTACATGTGAGAACAAGGGGTATAAGCTGCCTTCTGATTGGCCATCTGTCGCATGGCCCTGCCTCCTCCAGGAGCACAGCAATCAATCAGAGCTTAATCTCAGAGCTCTTGTCCCTTCCCCTCCTTTGTGAGCAATCGGTTGGCTCCTCTGCCCCTCCTCTTCCCCCTCCTGCAAGGGGGCAGGGGGCAAGGGGAAGAGCCCCTGGAGCTCAAGATGTGCCATGGCAGAGAATAGGTTGGAAACCACTGGACTAGATAACCTCTTGAGGTCTCTTCCAGCCCTAAATTTCTATGTCTTATTTTAAAAAAAAAAAAGAAGAAGGGGAGGAGATGTGGGAAACTAGAGAAAGAGATTTGGCTTTGTTCTCCATGAACTGATCTAATTCTTTTTTTAACCCAGTTACAGTTTTGGCCTTCACAACATCCCCTGGCAACGAGTTCCACAGGTTCAGTGTGTATTGTGTGAAGAAGTACTTCCTTTTGTTTTAAATCTGCTGCCTATTAATTTAATCGGGTGAGCCCTGGTTCTTGTGTTATGTGAAGGGGTAAATACCACCTCCTTATTCACTTTCTCCACCCCAGTCATGAATGTATAGACCTCTATTATATTCCATCTTAGTCATCTCTTTTCCAAACAGAAAAGTCCCAGTCTTTTAAATCTCTCCTTTGATGGAAGCTGTTCCATACCCCCAATCATCTTTTCAGGGATGGGATGATCAGAACTGCACCCTGCATTCAAGGTGTGGGCGTACCATGGATTTATATAGTGGCATTATGATATCTTCTGTCTTTTTATCTATCCCTTTTCTAATGGTTCCTAACATTCTGTTAGCTTTTTTTTGTTGCTGCTGCACAATGAATGGATGTTTTCAGAGCCCTATCCAAAATGACTTGAAGATCTCTTTCTTGAGTGGTAATTTAGAAACTATCATTTTGGGATAGTAGAATTATGTTTTCCAATGTGCATTACTTTGCATTTTTCAACATTGAATTTCATCTATCATTTTGTTGCCCAGTCACCTGGTTTTGTAAGATCCTTTTTTCACTCTTTGTCGTCAGCTTTGGACTTAATTATTTTGAGTAATTTTGTATCGTCTGCAAACATTGCCACCTAACTGTTTACCTTTTTTTCAGATAATTTATGAATATGTTGAACAGCACTGGTCCCAGTATAGATTCTTGACTAACCCCATTATTTGCCTCTTTCCATTGTGAAAACTGCCCATTTATTCTTATTTTTTGTTTTCTGTGTTTTAACCAGTTACTGATCCATGAGAGGACCTTCCCTCTTATCGCATGATTGCTTACTTTGTTTAAGAGCCTTTGGTGAAGGCTAAATATAAATAACTTGATTAAGAAACACCTAAGGAGGTTCATAAAGGTGTAGGTCAAAGTTTTCACAAGTGACTAGTGATTTTTGATGACTGTTTTTGGGAGCCTAACAGGAGACACCATAGTGGGGCCTGATTTTCAGAAAGTATTGCAAACACATCTTAGGAAAACAAGGCCCTTTTAATGAGTCTCTGGTTGAGTAACCAAAACTACTAGTCACTTTTCAAAATCTTGGCTGTAAATAGCATGAAGGGGGAGGAGCATTATTTAGTATAATGGGTATAATTAGGAATAATATGTGAGAAAAATGTAGACTAAATATCAGAGAATTCTTCCTGATAATGAGATCTGTTAGCCTACGGCTCCTAGGGGCATTAGTGGAAGTTCCACTGCTTGGCAAACTAGTAAATATACATTAAATCTCAGTGTAGCCAGCTCTTGCAATTTAATAACATGGTTTTAGCCCTGACTGGAACCAGTCTCCCCAGAAGCTCCACTGCTCATAGATTTTCAGCCCTGCCCAGGAGAAACCGTTCTCTGATTAGCTGCCTTCCCCACTTTCCTATCTCCTGTAGAACAGTAGCCAATCAAGGCTTCCCACTTCTCTCAGGAGCAGAGATGAGTTTTGGAGTGGTGAAGGGGGAGATGGAGCAACCAATAACATTTTCAGAAGACAGGAGGAAGGCGAAGAAAGCCCAGCAGCTCAGGGTGGCACTTTCCTCCTCCCCTTCTGTGAAAAATTGGTCACTCTGCTCTGTCTCATCCCTCCTTCCTCTCCACTCTCTATCCCTGCAACAGGAGACCTGTGAAGGGGGAGCAGGAGTGAAGAACACTTGAAACTGACCTCCCTCCCTGCACTTGGATGGAGAGGGGAAGAAGACCCTGCTGCAGCTGCTGTCCCAAGCTGCGGAGGGATTGAAGAACCCCCCACAGCTGCCAGATGTGCAGAGGTGTCTTATGGGGCAAGGGGCTGGGGTGTGGAGCAGAATCAATGTGAGGCTGGGATGTCAAAATTGATGTGGGGGCTGGGTGTGTATAATTAATTGCAGGGCTGGGGAATGGGGAGATGGAGTGGATATAGAATTACTGAATTAGATTTTGGGGGTTTGCGGAGAAGCTAGAATCATGGAAATGTAGGACTTGGTCCTGGACTAATTTATCTAGTCCAGGACCAAGTATACCTAGACCCTCCCTGACAGCTGTTTGTCTAACTGGTTCTTAAATAGACTTTGTGTGTTGCTGGTGATATTATTGGGCCCCCAAAGCTTTTGGTGACCACGTAATCGCCAGCTGTATAGCAGCATTTTATACAAATCTGTGTAATTTGATCTCAGTTGGATCCTTTCAATGAGAGCCAAAATCACCTTATTCTGTACATTTGTGAGACTTGCAGCACTGTAATGGTCACACTCCCCCTGGAGGTGGGCAGAGGGAGTTTAAAAATCAAAAGAAACCAAAAACTGGTATTAACTTTTCTTCTTTATGTCATGTTATTTGGGCCAGTCTCATCATTTTGGAGGGATGTGATTCATGATTTTTGGACTCCTGGGGTTGACAATACTGAAATCTGCTTTGGCCAGGAGTTGGACTAGATGACAGAATAGGTCTTTCCCATTTCTAGAGCCTAGGAATGTGCCGCTTCTTATATGAACTACTGAAGGTGATTACTATCAGGTCTGGAGATGTTTGCCAAAATTGTGAATTGCTTATCTGCTTCGTGAATAAGTGGATGAGCTCCCAAAATTAAGGAGAAAGTACATAGGGCAAGTGAGAAATTAAAATTTGCAAAATCAAGGAAATGAGGAAGTGCCAAACAAAAGGTCAGAAGTCTAGCAAAAGTTTAAATGTAAATGGAAGAGAATTGTTCTCACGCTGGTCAGTCTACTCACCCCAAAATACCATTCTTTTCCTCAGTTAAACAGTTATATGTAATACAAGGATTAAAGTTTTATTTTTCACTGAACTGAGCTCAGTTACATCTGCATTAATAATGTCAAAGCTGTCACACAATAGCCACCAAGTCATCAAAATTGCATCTTTAAACAATCTAATTGTTGATTTTTTTAAAAAATATTCATTTGAAGACAAAGATTTAAATCCACAAAGAAACTATTGTCTTATTGTCAAGTAGCTGAGGTTACCATAGATAAGAAATTTACTGATCAAATTAATACCGATGTATTGTATCACTAGTGGAATCTATCCCTTACTATCAATCGATTCGGTGCTCTATAGCACAGTCCAGTACTGGTGTGCAGATACTGTGCAAGATTCTCTACACAGAGATCTGCATCTGAACCCTCATGTGGGGAATTAGGGAACCGGAGCCATTGAGGTGTATCCAAATCCTTAGATTTAAATTGAAAATTTGCTGTGAAACACAAAGGGATTCAGGTGTGAGTTTCCAGTTTTGGCCTGTTCTTACTGGTGACTAGCTAGTTTTAACACCAGCTTTCCAGAGAAGCAGCTTTAGCCCTTCTTCAGTGGCTGGCTTTCTTCCCTTTTGCATGCACTCCTGCTAATTACCCCACATCACACTTGTGGGGTGTTTATTTTATTTTGCTTTAGCTAAAACAAGTAATAATTAGATAGAGCAGTAAGATAATGAGAATTGGTTAATATGCCAGCAAGCCTGTACCCCACTACAACTGGAATTCCATTTCTCTTCATTTTGGCTCATGTTCAACGTCCTTTGATTTTGCAAGACTATGTGGCTCTTGCTTATTCGTCTGCTTATGAATAAAGCTGTACTGTAGATTCCACCGGAATAAATCCATGCAGTTACTTTATGGTCAGCAAAAAGCATTTCTGTTCTATATCTACAAATGTTTTTGGTTGCCTGTGAAAAGTCCTCTAATTTAGTGAATGGAAACAGGATCCTTTCCTTTCCTTCTCATTGGCAGAAACATATATTTTTCAGCTGTTCACAAGAGAACTTAAACAAGGGCTTGTCTACACACAGAAGTTGCACCGATTTAACTTTAAATCAGCTCCCTTGTGTGTAGGGAGATCACTTGTCTGGCTTTGAGCCAGACAGTCCTCTTTTGGGGTGGTTTGTCCTGCCTCTGGCACTGGAACAAAACCGGATGTGGTTTTCTCTGATATTGCACGGGGAATGCCATTTTTAAGAGCCTGCTGCTCCACTCCCTCTGGCATGACCTTGAACACACCATGTGTGTAAGGTAACACTGGTGGGGGGACATGCACCTAAACATGGTGCCCACCATGCAGCATGACCTCACCCACCAGTTGTTTGAGGTCACACTAGTGGGACAGAGCAGCATGCACTTAAAGATGGCACCCTCCATGTGGAATGACCTCACACGCAGTGTGCATGCGAGGTCACGCCAGTGGGGACACTTTTTGTGTGGCATAACCTCACATGCACTGTTCATGGAAGGTGACGCCAGTGCGGGGGAGGGTCACGCCATTCTTGGAAGTCCCAGAACTTCCAGTATCCCAGAAATCTGCAAGTGGCTACCCTACTTGTGCGTATGTATTATACAATCTTGATTGACCTGATCACATACTACATTTTTCATAAGATTCCTGCCTCATTTGGAGCACAAGATAGATGGTGATTTGGATAGTGAAGTAGGCTATTGTCTATACAATCCTGCCCCATTTGTTGCTGAAGTTGAAAGGTGTGTAGTGAATGAGACAAGGGACTGCAGGAAGAGAAAAAGATGATCCCAAAGTTAATACTATTGAATTCCACCATGGAAAATTGGAATCCATGTGTGATGTTAGGCAAGTTACTTAACTTTACACAGTTGGCTACAGATTACGTGTTCCTTATTTTCTGTGTGCCCAATTTGAGACCCTGAAGTATTATTTGCAGAAGTGCTGACTATTTCCAGCTGCCGTTGAAGTCACAGAGAGCTGTGTTTGAATGTGTACAGCACTATGTATGCCAACTTTTCTGAAAAATCAGGCCCATTGCATATCAGATTGGACACATAAACTAGCAGACAGTTTTAACCTTTAAACACTCTGTGTCTCAGTTCCCCCTCTGTAAATAGGGATAATAATACCACCATTCATCACAAATAAAAATAATTAAATAATGTATGTGAAGCACTCAGATACTTTAGTGATGAGTTCCATAGAAAAGCCTATGAGGAAAGTAATAATTCTGTCTTCAGAGCAGAGTTTGAATAGTGTACAGTAAGTAAGTCATAGGGCCACAGTTTGAACAATGAGGACAAAACAAAATATTGAATAGCTACTCATTCAGTGAGCATTGCCCATCCTGTGCACTGAATGAAGTAGGGATCCAGTGAAAAAAATAGTATGTGACCATGCAATTACAGACTATATGATAAATACCTATGCCAACTTCCTCTTCCTCCTCTTTTCCTCTTGACACTGGTGAAAAGTGCTGAAAGGTAATGGGAATAGAGAAAGATTAAAACTTTAATGAGACAGCTTAAAAAGTGAGAAATTTGGATTAGGGAAAGTAGAGGAGGAAGGAGAAAAGAGGGATTGTTGGAACAAAAGAGGGACTGAAAAAGCATTGAAGATGATAGGAAGAAGAGAGAGAAAATGTAGGAGAAGGATGAGGAGGAGGAGGAAGAGAGAAGGGAAGAGGGAATAACAGGCACTGAAAAAGCCAGAGGAGCAGGAAAGGAGGTACAAGAGAAGGAAAAAAAAGTGCAGTGAGGGACAGAAATGACCAGAATTTTACTAGAAAGTGTGTGTGCACATGTGTGCAAGCGCACACATGCCATGGAAATTGTACTCTATGGAGATCACCCCTCTGCACTGAAGAGCAGCTGAACTGTAGAAAAGTAGTATTTGGTCCATAGCTGGACTTTGCTTTCCCTTAAGATACATAGTAGCTCATTGTTTTGACAGCACAGTTGAATCTTTGGGCCAGCCTGATCTGTTTTGTATTTTAGAATTCTAGTCAAATAGCCTTTGTTTTTTCCCCTCTTCCAGAGAATACTTGCAACCGCAAACGTCTTGATCTCGTCTTCATCATCGACAGCTCTCGCAGTGTACGTCCTTACGACTTTGAAAAAGTGAAGGAATTCATTTTAACCATCTTGCAGTTCCTAGACATCAGTCCTGACGTCACCAGAGTAGGACTCCTTCAGTATGGCAGCACAGTCAAACATGAGTTTTCACTGAAGACGTTCAGGAGGAAACATGATGTGGAACGAGCAGTGAAAAGAATGATGCACCTGGCCACTGGCACCATGACTGGGCTGGCTATTCAGTATGCATTGAACATTGCATTTTCAGAATCAGAAGGGGCACGGCCACTGAGCCAGAATGTGCCCAGAATTATCATGATAGTGACAGATGGGAGACCACAGGATCCTGTGGCAGAGGTTGCAGCTAAAGCCCGGAACTCAGGCATCCTGATTTTTGCCATTGGTGTAGGAAGAGTGGATATGAACACCTTGAAGTCCATTGGAAGTGAACCTCATGAAGAGCATGTCTTTTTGGTGGCTGATTTCAGTCAGATTGAAACGCTAACCTCTGCATTCCAGACTAAACTTTGCGGTAAGACAACTATTTGTGGATTTGAAAGCCTGGGTGAAAATATTCAGAGTAAAAAAACAAACATGCAAAAACATCAAAGAAAAATTACTTAGGTTTTGTGGTGCAACATAAAAGCTAAGCAGAAAGCTAACTGAGCTAGAAAACATTGGAGCCTAATTCATATAAAATGTATACACCAATAAAAGAGGTTTATCCGAAAGACACTTAGCATAGCAGACATAACTGGGAGGGAGAGAGCCAATTCTGCTGTTGGACCTATAAAAATGTGATTTAATTCCTAGTGGAAATATGCAATGAGTGAAATACACATACCCTTCTTTTACCATTTATTATTTGTTATTATTATTTTAGCATAATTTGCCATCCTTTGCTACTTAAATGTCAGATAAGTAATTTGATTTATATTAATTTTTAAAATATTTTTATTTAGTACTGATCTTTACATTTGTAAGCCTCATGGATGTCAGATTCTGGGTACAGTCCAAACCAGTGAGGGGTTGTGTCATTGCCTGTCCTGTAACCCTGGGTGCCTTGAATTGCTCTGCCGCTGTAGCTCCCTTATCTTACTCCCAGTTATCTTACAAGCATGAACTGAGTGTCTGTGAGATAAGAACCTCTGGGTCTGCAACTCTGATTCCAGCAGCCTGCTTGTTACACCCAAGTCTCACATTCGTATCCACCAGTTTTTTTAGTTACACCTTTCAAGATGACCCCAACACTCCCCAGTCCTGAATTTTCCCAAAACCGCAGGCTCTGCAATGTTCAGTCCATTCCTGGACCAGTCAGAGGTTTGTTTGCTCCACTACAGGGACAAAATGCACAGCTTATCACTTTAACTGAGTTAACAATCACTTCAATTCAAACAGCACTGGGTTGGTTTAGATTAAAAGTAAAAAGTTTATTACCAAAAGGAGATAGGATTATAAATGAATTCAGGTATGAAGCATAGAGTTAGAAATGGTTACAAGCAAATAAAAGTGAAAAACGCTTCCTAGAGATTAAGATTTAACAAAACTGTAGTCTTAGTTCAAGGTCAGATTCTTACCACATTACCTTCCAGCAAGATGGCTGACCACCCCTCTGGCCAGGATCTTCCACAAACTCCAAAGGGTTCTGTTCCTTTTAAAGGTAACTTGGGGTTCTTTGCCCCTCTCTTTTAGAGTCCAGGGACCTTGTGAAATGGATTCTTCTGAAGGTTACCCCCCCCACACACACACACACACTAAGGTTAATTCAAGCTGTGGGGAAGGAGACGTGGAATCTGGTGATGAAGGAAGGAAATGCTGGTTTCTTCCACCATTGGTATTTGCAAAAATGCAAATGTTTCTGTTCCTCCCGTTGCGATGCAAATGAATCCTTGCCATGTGATTGCCAAATGACTCTGATGACACCTGGCTGGAGGCATCAGCTTTTCCTTTATATTGGAGAAAGCTGGTTACCAACTACCTTCACATTTGTATGGTTCCTTGGGCATTTACTGTACATAAACCATGCAAGAATATTACTGATCAGTGTTGTTAGTTTTCCAGTGACACATATCAGATACAGTTACATGACACATATCAGATACAGTTTATGACCTTTGTGAACTGGGGTATGCTGAACTGGTCATGTCGTTTGAAGCTTACTACCAGATACCAATGAGCCCCTTGCCCTCTTGTACTGGGCTGCTGTTAGGGTCACAATGATCTCTTGGCTATAATCAAAATACAGAGTTCAGGCAGTAAATATAGAACCCTTCCAAATCCTTAAATATTGACAATGTGCAAAGAAATATCTCTGCACGTGCCTTAATATTAGAAATGAGACATGAAAACTAAGTAGTACTTTTGTTCCATCTACAGTCCTTTTTGTGTACAAAAACTTACGAACAGCCATTACTGCAGTATTGTTCATTCATGCAATAAAGTTAAAAGTAATCTTTGCTAATGTACACTACTTTGCAATAGGCAAATGGCTTCTGTGATCCTTCCTGGGAGTGCCCGGGGTTGTGAGGCACCTCATTAAAACCTGTCCTTAGCATGAGGAAGCCTTGTCTGTGTCTGACAGGGGTCATCTCCCCAACTCTACCAGCCACAGGCCACACAAACATTCCCTTTGCAGGCTCCGCAGTTCCTCTGCAGATAAGCAATAGGCACACTCCAAACCCCAAGCACTCTGAGCTTTCCCCTGGAATGTCCAGCCCCTGTGCCACTAGACCGGGGTGGGCAAACTTTTTGGGCTGAGGGCCACATCTGGGTGGGGAAATTGTATGCAGTGTCGGGGCAGGGGGTTGGGGTGTGGGAGGAGATGCGGTGTGCAGGAACGGGCTCAGGGCAAGGGATTGGGCAGAGGAGGGGTGTGGGGTGTTTGAGGGGGCTCAGGGCAGGGGGTTGGGGTGCTGAAGGTGTGCGGACTGCAGCAGGGGCTCAGGGCAGGAAGTTGGGGTGCAGGAGGGATGTGGGGTGGGCAGGGGGCTCAGGCAGGGAGTTGGGGGGCGGGGTGCAGGAGGGGTTCGGGCTCCGGGGAGGCAGCGGCGCGCACCAGGGCCAGGGCAGGCTCCCTGCATGCCTGCCCTGGCCCCACGTGGCGCCACTCTGGGAAGCATATGGCACCATGTACCTGCATGGCCCCTGGGGGTGGGGGGCACAGGGCTCCGAATGTTGTCCTTGCCACGCCTCCAGGTACCTCCCCCGAAGCTCCCATTGGCTGCGGTTCCCTGTTCCTGGCCAATGGGAGCTGTAGGGGGCGGTGCCTGGAGGCAAGGGCAATGCAGAAAGCCCTCTGCTCTCTCTCCATCCTGGGGCCCTAGGGACATGGTGCCGGCCGCTTCTGAGAGCAGCGCAGGGCCCATGGCGCCATGGGGGGCAATTCTGCGGGCCGGATCCAAAGCCCTGAGGGGTCGGATCCGGCCTGCAGTTTGCTCACCCCTGCACTAGACAGTCACAACATTCACACATCTGCTACTCCCAAAGGAATATTCACACTAGTTTACCAGTTTCACCGCCGCATCATGGCTCCACTCAACTCACAGCACTTAGATTTGGATACTGAAAATAAGTATGAATTTATTTAACAAAGAACAGAGTTTCAAGAAGAAGCAAACAGACTTAAGTGATACAAATGTTTATATATAAAATAAAATCATAATATGCTTTCTTGAGCCTGAACTTAACTAACAAGTCATTCTCCTGTCTCATAAAAGATAGCTTGCCCAAAGTTTCTCTGCCAGGGTTAAACAGTCAGACTGGCTGTGATCTTCCATTCATAAGACACAACAGCTGGCAGCCTGTCCCCCCCCTCCACCCCTCCGCTGTCCCAGATATAGTTCATGATGATCCATTGTTTTATATTTGTAAACAGGATAACCCCTGCTGCTTGTTTGTTTCTATAGAGAACCTTCCCCTGTAATATCTTGATTAGCATTTTGTGCACTTGAGTAGTGTTTTGCTCAGGCTGTAAATAGGCGTTCGTTGTGAATTATACAATACTCAATTTACATATATCCAGACAGGTGGATAAGCATGTCCTGCCTGAACAAAACTTTTTATCACATTCTGGTGACCAGTCCCAATTCAGACCCTAACTTTTATTTATATAGATAGATATAGATATATATCTAACATATTTCCCTACATACGTTTCTCAATGATTAGGATGATCAGTGATGCAGGCTTTCAGTAGAGAACTTACATGACACCCTTTGATAAACTATTTTGTAGACCAAAGGGATCCCTGTAACCCTATGCACCCCTGTTCCTTCTGCTAATGGGCACCAACAGGTCCCTTGGTCACAGTTTTATATCAGGTAATTATGAATTTAGACAGGTTTTTAAAAATTCCTATGACATATCTAATATATTAAGATTAATGCAGAAGATCTGTTTTAATCCACATGTTAAAATACATTTTTCTATTTTACTTTACCTTGATGCAGAGAGACTGCTTTGGAAGATGTTAATACAAATTAGTGTGTTCAGAATTGTATGGAACCCACGTCCAAGCATCTTCCTCACGTGAACCATCACAATTTGTGTACTTGCTGGCATTCTCAGTAGAGACTCCACACAATGAATGGGTGGGAAGACCAAAATGCCCTTTCACACCTAGAAGTGATCCCCCCAGAATAGGGGTGATGCACATGGGTAGGGCAGTGAGGAGAAGCTGCCATTTCCAGAACCACTCCATATTGTAACAGGGCTCCAGTGGAAGCAGTGATATCACAACCTACTGACAGTGAAATTCATCAGATAATATATTTGACAATTTTTTTCTGCTATATTATCAGCCATGGTAAAGAGTTACATTAAAATAAATAAAAAGCAAATTGACAACATTACGTTTAAACAGAATGAACAGTAAATAATACACAACTGGGTTTTTTTTAATTATTATTATTATTCCTTTAAATTATATGGAGGTGGGGCCAGCACAAGTGTGTTTTACTTTGGTTAGTAACTTCTCAGAGTTGTAGGTGTCAAATAAACAATACAAGCCTTGTTTGTAGTTTGCTTTTAAGTCCTCAGCGTACATGCCCTGGGGTACAGACGCTATCCTTCCAGAGGAAGAGATGTGGAGGATGAATGGGATTGCCTTTGCTTGCCAAAAGGCACTCCTTCTGCTCAGGGAATGCCTCCACAGCACTTCTTGGCTCAGGGTTTGAGCAGCTAAGGTTGGTAGTTGAACCCATGTCTCTTTAATGGTATGGTAAATCCGTGGTTGTCAACTAGTGATACGCATACCCTTGGGGGTACACAGAGGTCTCCCAGGGAGTACATCTAGATATTTGCCTAGTTTTACAACTAAGCTACATAAAAAGCACTAGCAAAGTCAGTACAAACTAAAATTTCATACAAACAATGACCTGTTTGCACACCTCTATATACTATACCCTGAAATGTAATCACGTTTATATTCCGATTGATTTATTTTATAATAATATGGTAAAAATGAGAAAGTAAACAATTTTTCAGAAATACTGTGCTGTGACACATTTAATTTTGGTCTGATTTTGTAAGCAAATAGGTTTTAAGTGAGGTGTAACTAGTGGATAGGCAGGACAAATCACACTCCTGAAAGGGGAACATTTGTCTGGAAAGGTTGAGAGCCACTGTGATAGAGTATTAGGCTGCAGGATGAATAATGCTGGTTGGAAATTTTTCGACAAAACAGGGTTTTTTGGTCAGAAATGCCAATTTCTCAAAATCAAAATTTTTGGTGAGAAAGGGTCAGTTTCGACAAAACTTTCTATTCAAAACAAAAGAGAGACCTCCACCCACCACAAAATAGCCAATAGCTTGGTGCTTAGGGTTAGTAGTGCCCTAGCCACCAGGCTATTGGCTGTTCAGGACTGGGTCTCGCTCCCCTGTTGGAGCTGTTCCACTTTGTGTAATTAAATGTTCATTGGAGTGGGAACATGAACCTAGTGAGTGCCCTAACTACAGTAACTCCTCGCTTAACATTGTAGTTATGTTCCTGAAAAATGCTACTTTAAGCAAAATGATGTTAAGAGAATCCAATTTTCCCATAAGAATTAATGTAAATAGGGGGGTTTAGGTTCCAGGGAAATTTTTTCACCAGGCAGAAGACTATATTATATAATGCACAGTATAAGTTTGAAACAAACAATTTGATACCGTACACAGCAATGATGATTGTGAAGTTTAGTTGAGGTAGTGAAGTCAGAGGGTGGAAGAGGATGGGATGTTTCCCGGGGAATACCTTACTGCTAAATGATGACCTAGCGCTTGGCTGAGCCCTCAAGGGTTAACACGTTGTTAATGTAGCCTCACACTCTACGAGGCAGCACAAATGGAGGGAGGGGAGACAGCATGGCAGAGAGAGACAGAGACACACACTGTGTGTGAGAGAGAGAGACACGCATTGCCCCTTTAAGTACGCTGACCCCACTCTAAGTATATTCCCTTTTTAAGTAAATCAGCAAGTTGAGACAGCTGTGCTGCCAGCAAGCTCCCTCTGTCCTGAGCCCTGTCGTGTTCCCCCCTGCTCTGTGGAGATGTGATAAAGTAGTGGGGGGCAACAGCAGGAGGGGAGCGGGACACCCTGACATTAGCACCCTTCTTCCCCCCCTCCCCCGCCCCTGCACAGCAAGCAGGAGGCTCCGGGGAGCAGCTCCAAGGCAGAGGGCAGGAGCAGCACATGGCAGTGGGAGGAAGGACAGCTGAACTGCGGGCAATTCATAGCCTGCTGGGCGGCTGCCACACAGGGAACTTAGGGGAGCGGGGAGCTGATAGTGGGGCTGCCGATCCGCCCTGGTTCCAAGCCCCCACCAGCTATCTGCAACAGGCTGCTCTTCCTGCAAGCAGTGGACAAAGCAGGCGGCTGCCAAACAAGGCTATAAGGGAGCATTGCGCAACTTTAAACGAGCATGTTCCCTAATTGATCAGCAACGAAACAACGTTAACCAGGACGACTTTAAGTGAGGAGTTACTGTACTGGGCTATAGAGTCAGTCTCTCTCTGTCCCAGTGAATATATAATTATTTGTCCCCTACCCACTAAGCTATTGGCTATTCTGGGATGGTGTGTGCACTCTCTCTGGCTTTTCATGAAAAATGTTGTAAGGTGTTTGTTTTGTTCCAGGAAGAGTGGAAAAATTTTTGAAATGTCAAAAATTTTTGTGGGATGGGAAAACTTTCCTCTCCAGCTCTAAGGATGACTTAATTTTTTAATGATTCTTTCAAATCAACAATTGAAGTTTAGGGGAGGTATTCGTAACTTGTAATTCATGCAAGTGGAAATTGCATAGCTAATGTCTTTTCCAAGGTTTGTTTAATTTAATGTTAAGGGGATTCAGTAGGTTTTGCTATACATTATTAAAATGAAAGTCCATGAGCTGCCATGGGGGAGTTGGATAGGAGTGGAGGGGGCAGGGTGGGTTACCTTGTTTGTTGACTGTAGGCTGTTTTGTTGTATCACTTGGGGCCCCAAGAAGGGGGAAGAAACAGCTAAGAGGCCTCAGACGGAGGATTGAGCACTGGACCACAAGAAAGACACACTCCACAATGCCTAATGGGGTGGGGTTAATTTGAGTTATGTACGTGCGGTCCCCATACAGCTCTACCATGGACAGATTTGTGACAGGTACATGAATGCCTGGAGCATAGTGCTCAGCTAAGTTCCCTGTAAGCCGTATGGCCGCGCAGCAGCCTATTTAGCGCCATGCAAGTGCTCCGAGAACCCGGTCGGGGAAGGGGTGCACCTCCCCCAGCCCCCAACCTGCCATGGCTGGGGCGCCCCTCCTGGGCCTCCCCTGGCCCCAACTCTGCTGTGGCCACGGTGTCTGGACCTGCCGAGGTGGCGCAGCTAGGCATTGCCGGAGCAGCTCCAGGCACGGCTGGAATGGCGCGGCCCCAGCCATGGCTGGGGTAGAGTGCCCAGAGTGGCCTGGCCCCAGCTGCGGCTGGAGCGGCATGACCCTCCCGCAGCCTGGACCTGCTGGGGCTGGGGGAGAGGAGCCTATCCTGCAGCCCCAGAGATGCCGCTGCGGGGGAGGCGCCTCTCCCCCCTAGCCCAGGCACTGCTGCGGGGAGAGAGAGCTTGGGGGGAGAGGTGCTTTCAGCAATTCCGATTGGGTCAAAATTCATGGGGCAATCAGGATGCTGCATTAGCATCCCCATGTATTACTGCCTCCCCATTGCTTTCAGTGCAGCCTGTTAGGACTGCATGCAAACACACATGCTAATACAGACGGGCCAAGAACTCCACAGCCACCTCCGCCCATCCCTGGCACATTTCTGGACTGCATACGAACCTCCAGCTGTATTTTAGACAAATGTTTTCACTCATGGGCTACACGGGCTACATTTAGCTTACATGGACTACTTTTGTAAGTGGACTACATTCCACCTCCCTCCCCCTCATATGGTTCACTGTTTACATGAGCCTTGTTAAACCATTGGGGAGGGGTGGAACGGCAACAGTAACAGGGAAGGCTGTATAAGGTACATATTTTTAATATCCCTCCACATTATAGTAAGAATGTGTGAGCTTTTATTAAAACTTTTTTTAAATGCTTGTTCCACTGTTTGTACTTCCTGGTGTCCATTTTATATTCCAAAGCGGGGGGGGGGGGGGAGGGTTCCTAAGCCGCTGGCATGCAATCTGCCATTAGTCACAGCCATCTGTGGCTGGTAGTAATTTTTGCATTGGTTCATAATCCAGAAATCCCTCCCATTACTATATTAATAAAAACGCACATGGAGCTAGAAACCTACCAGGCTCTGGGGCAACTTCTGCCTCTTCTGTTTCTGTTGCCAGTTCCATGGCGGGCTGCTTCTCTGGGGAGACATCAAAAAACTCCTCTCAGTAAAGACCCAGGATGTGCTGCAGCTGCTCCAGCAGCAAAGCCTCCTTCGGGACTGGTTTCAGGAACAGAGTCATTTTGGTAGCATCATCTGGTCCTATACTAGATTCAGGGGTGAGAAGGTCGCCATCCTGGCTGACCAGGCTGTTGTGAAGCTCTGGTGGCTCTGTGCTTGGTGCAGTACCCAGCACCTGGTCATACCCCTTGTAAAAGAGGCTGTATGATGGGAAGTTTCCAGATGTGCAGTTTGCATCTCTGGTTTTCTGATTGTCTGTCTTGAGCCACTTCCTGCACTGGGCATGTGTCTAGTGAATCCCCAATGCTACCAGCTGCTTCACTATTTCCTGGGACACGTGGTAATTCCTGGAACTCTTGCTAAAATTTAACTTTTTGCTCACCTTGCACCAGAGATTCACCAAAATCTGGCTGTGCTCCTGTGATCAGGAAGCAGTGCAGCTGGCAAAAGACTTCTGGTTGGTGGCCATTGCAAACACAGGAGAAGGTTCAATGTGTCAGGAGCTCAGCGGTCAGAATAAAATGGAAGGGTTAAATGCTGAGCTACTGTACTTGAACAAAGAGAGTTGCTTCCATTTCCTGGGTGTCAGCTGGCTATAGAGAGGATAAAGAACACTGGCCCATGGAATTGTGTGACATCATTGAGAGACTCTCAGGTCCGAAGTCTGGGGGACCCAGGCCCGAGCTGTATCCCAGTGCAGAAGATGGAGTTTGGGCCTGAGCCGGATTTAAACCTTCCACCCACTGCAGGGTCCTGGGGGCCTGTACCCAGGCCTGACTCAGACAGAATTGTGTGTAGATGGAAGTGGGGTTTTGGTTTGAGCCTAAGTCTAAACCTGGGCTTACATTTCAGTGTAGACATACCCACAGGGAACCTTAATTTTAGTATTTTCTGACTTCTGAGTACTTGAATGTTCTTGCAACTTGGATGTTCTTCTAAGATAGTGTGTGGTTTTTTGATTTAATAGTCTATAAATGCATCTTGTGCTGCATTTGCTCACTTTGTAAATCGAAGATTCCCTAATGCCTGGGACATTAAAATGACTTCATTTTCTGCTTAGCAATTGGCAGATTTAACAGGGTTTTTTTTGTCATAATAAGATAGTATTTAATTACTATGGCTAGTGGAATACAGCCAGCAGGAGACTTGTGTTTGGAGACGCATCAGAAACATTTCACATTCAGAAGAGTATTAATGCAAAAGAAAAAGACAAGGAGTTCCTTCCAGCAGATCCTTATCCACATAAATGAAAACACTTGAAAAGTTGTAGTACAGCAGATGATATTATGATCCAAAAATTTTAATAAGAGGGTTAGAAACAGTGTTGGTTTGTACACTGGTTGTGAATTCATAATGCTGGAGACTGTTCCAAAGACTAGTTGCAGGGTATGTGTTTTTCAACCACATTTTTTCTTTAAAACTACCACACACACCACATGCTGAGCTGTTTCTCTGGTTTCTGTTGGGGCCATTAAAAAAATATGGAGGTTAAATGTATATAGTCCATAAATTTAGAGGTTCATCCATCTAGTACAATGAAGACTCCTTAAATTCTTAGCTGGCTACTGCACAAAGTGTACTTATCCGTAACTAGGTATTCACTGGGAAGGGTTTCGACATATGTAACAGAAGTGACCATATAAGCAATGTTCAAGTGGAAAGCAAAGATTGTAGGGGATTCTTAATGCCCAGAGTCAGTCTGATCTAGAAGGCAAAAGCCCAATAAAACAGCAGTGAACACTGCAGAACTAACCCAAATGCTCTCTTTCCTTCTTCCTTTCCCACTCTTTTGCATTATGCTACTTTTAACTTGCAATTTAATTTGGTGAGAAAGTAAAAAATATGTTTTAATTCAGAAAGGCTGGTATTCTTCTTTTCCTGGGGAAAAGATAATACTAGTGCTCAGTTTCTGTTTATTGGACTTCAGGTGAATGGGCCTCAGTTTAATCTAGCTCCATGCTTATATGACATTCAGCACTGTATTACCTGAATAGTGGAAGTTTCCTCATCAGTTTGTCTGCTACTCACTCTATTTCATTAGTCTGGTGTAGGATTATTTTCTTCATTCAACAATCATATAATTAAATAGTCCATAAAAGTGAATGTATTTAAAGTCATTTTATTTCTTGAACTAGCTTAATGTGATAAATTTGTTTTATTGGGCTCCATATCTCTTTAAAATCCACAGTATTCAACATTTTAAGATATCTGCCTTACTGTGTATGAAAATAACTCTTCTATAATTTGTGTTTTATTTATATTAACTCCACATAAAATTTTAACTGTTAAGGTAGAAAACTTGCGCATGGTTAACTCCATTCACAAAAATGTAATATAAATTTCAATAAGGCACAGAAATACCTTAAGTACAAAATATTTTCAGGCATAAATATATACTACTATCATGGTTTTGTTGTATGTTTCACAATAACAAATGGAGATTTAAGATTTCTGTGTTTGTCTTGACTGTTGAAAATTAATTTTAGAACCTCTAGATTTTTATAGTATCCTTAACAAGCAATTTATTTTCACTTTAGTTATAGTCACCATTAACTGATCATGGTAATGACTGATGTTTCTTTTTTCAGTGCCCCATGTGTGCAGTATAACTGAGCATGGTTGTGATCACTTCTGTATTAACACTCCTGGCTCCTACATGTGCAAATGTAAACAGGGATACATTCTGAACGCTGACCAGAAGACTTGCAGCAGTAAGTTATATTTTCTAACTTCTATATTTTTTTCTCATTCCCATGACACATACAAATGCTCACACCTTCAGTGAGGGGGAAAAAGAGGACTCAAGTGAGCATAAAACCGTTGGAGGTCTCCAAAACAAATTAGGTGGGGCAAAGTTTTGCCTCTTTTTTTGGTAAATGGAAAAGCTCTTGTGAGCCCTTCCAAAGCCTGTCAGCTTTAAGTTAATTTTTAAAAACTGTAGCATTGTACTGTAACAAAGTGAAATGGTATTTATATTTGTTGGTGTATGAAAGCCAGAGGGTCTTGGAAAGAACCAAGACAGGAACATGAGCATTTCCGTATCAGTTCTAACCAGCAGTCTACCTTGTCCAGTATCCTGTCTCAGGTCGTAGCCAGTACCAGATAGTATCGGAAAGTGCAATAACCCCCTCAGGACAATTATGAAATAACTTGAGGTTCTTTCTAACCCCTATATAAATCATGAGGTTTTATAGCCTTTCAATAAACTGTTTAATTCTTCTTATCTAACATAATTGTGGATGTTCTTGTTATTCACATAAATGGCTAATATATTTTTTAAATCTAAGCAAATGGCTTCCATGATGCTGTATAATGAGTTCCACTGGTTAATTATGCTTTGTATAAACAGTATTTCTTTTGATCAGTTTTACATTTGTTGCCTTTCGATTGAATTGAATATCAAATTGTTCTTATATTATGTGAGAGGGTAAACTGGGGGTGCCTTATTTACCTTTTCTGCACCATCTATCCATTTTAAATATCTATCATATTGTTTATTATGTGTGGTACCACGCACTATGTGCGAGGCACATTTTCACTCTTAAATATCTCCATATTAAATGAAACAGTCCCAGTCACTCCAGCCTCTCCTCATATAGAAGTCCTGTCAATGCCTCTAATCATTTTGTTGCCCATCTCTGATGCCCTTCTATATCTGCTATCTATCTTCTCAGAGAGGGGGATCAGAACTGACTACAGTACTCCAGGTGAGGGGACCAATTATTTAAAGATAATATTATATTATTTTGACCCATTCTTTGTTTACCCTATCATTTTGTTTGCTTTTTTGACTACCCTTTCACAATGAGATTTCACCTGTGGGGTCTCCCCTTCACTTTAACAAAACTTTAAGAATAATACTTTTTACTTCTACAGCTTTTTTCATTCAAGACTCTCAAATTACTCTGCAAATATAATGAACTAAACTTCACAATACACCCATGTACACTTTGTATTACTTCCCCTGCACTCTCATGTTACACATGGGGAAATTGAAACTTATAAGTTACTTGTTCAAGCTCATCCAGCATATAGGTATTGAATCCAGATCTCCTGACTCCTATTCTTGTGCTTATCCCATTCTTCCTTTTGATGAACATCAATTCCAAAATGTAGTTTAAATTACTCTGCTCTCCCAGTTTCCCTGTCTCAAAAAAGAAGCTTAGAAAAGGAAGTCTTCTGAGACTTGCTAATTTTTTTGTCACGATCACATCAGATAAATTATCCATGCTCTCACTTCTTCCACAGCTCTTCATTTTCACTGAACAAATGTATTTTTGAAGAAATATTCCCTCTCCCCTGGCCTTCTAGAATAGATCATAGTTCCTGAAAACTGTTTAAAATTCAGCATTTTTATTTTATTTTCTCTCACTTTCACACTGTTATCCCCCTCTCAAAAATATTGAACCTGATAACTCAATTTAATTGCTATTCATTTTTGCTTAAGATCCTTTCTTTATTAGCTCTTGCTGTTTTCTGTTATGTTATACACTTATGTATCACCAGAATCTCAACTGGAATTGCAGATTCTGGGCTCTATGGGTATGTCTGTACAGCATTTTGGAGTGAGCCTCCTAGCCCTGGTCAACAGAATTGGGCGAGCAGGGCTTGCCCTAGCATTCTAAAAATAGCTGTGTAGACAGCCCTTTGAAGTTGCAGTGTGAGCCTTCCTTGGCCAAGTCTGTTGACCCAAGTTGGAGGCTTATTCCAGAATGCTGACTCCTACCTGAAGAGATAGCAACCCTAGAGTAGTATTACTAGCACTCTGAGAGTAGGGTCTATGCGTTTGGGGTTTTTTTATGCTACCAGTTTAAATAGTACTATGCAATGCATTGATGACAACCCACATGGATTCTGAATAGAAAATCAGGTTGATTTCAAAATGCCAGCATAACCCTGTGTGAAATTAGTTGGGGCAATTTTTCACCTTTCTTTAAATTAACAAATGGGAAGTGGTGAAGAGTTATGTTAGGAGAACAGGATACAAAGAGCAGCTGGCGTATATCAGAAGAAGTGATCGTTTGTTTTCTTTATTGTGCCATTCTGCTGTTAAGAGCCCTTAAATTAATTGCAGTCAGCAAGGTTTTACTGACTTTAATGCAGACTGGAAAAGGTGGTAGTTTCCCTGTATGTATGGATGTCTTTTTAACTCCTGTATTTGATACATTTCATCATGAAACTGTTAAATTAACATACAGTTTTCACAGAATAATTTCCCATTAGAAAGAAGCACCTCTCTCCTGCATGTAGATCTTAAATGATCAATTTAAGCAAAAAAAGCCAGCCATTTCTAAGAGGACTTGTTTGCATGGCGAGTTACCATGGACACTGTACAAGGCAGTGAAATTCTGGAGTGCGGCTTGGCATATTGCACTTTCAAATAGTTGTACATCAAGCCTCACTCTGAGATTTTACTCCACTGTAGCAGGGTCCATACAGGATATTACTGTGCAGAAAGCTGGTGTGCTGAAGATTCACACCTGGGCTTGCCACTCAGTGACTTGCCATATAGACAAACCCAGAGGATTAGGGAAAAATGCATTCTTTTGCCCATATAAAAAATTCTTACAATTATTTTGTTGACTCGTGTCTGTTTAGAGGATGAGAGCCTACTACTGCTACCATTTACTTGGTTAGTTCAAGTGCCAGAGGTCTGTTCTGAAGATCGAAAGGTTCCAAGCCTGCTGATTTGAACCATGTGGGAGTCAATATTCTTCCATGTGATAGAATTTCTGTTTTTTTTAAATCTAGAAAATTGTACATAACGACATTAAAAGAATATTATGTTTGCAAATTCAAGCCCTCAAAAGTAAGAAAATGCCAGTATTACCGTTTCCTGTGCAATGATTTCAATTTGTAAAATGGGAAAACAATTCCATATTCCTCACAGGGATGCTGTGAAGATAAATTGATTAACGTTTGTCAAGCACTCAAATATTATAATGATGAGTGCCATAGGAAATAATCATTCTGTCTTCAGAGTAAGGTTTGGATAGTTTGCAGTAAATAAGGCATTGGGACCGCATGCTGAACAATGAGGATAAAATGATATAGTGAATAGCTAGTTGTTCAGTGAGTATCATGCACTGAATGAGGAGGGATCTTGTGGAAAGAGAGTTTATGATCATGTAATTAAAGACTGTCTCACAGTGAGGCTTGGAAGAATTAACTTTTTATCGGTAAATGTTGATAAATGTCTATTTCACCGTACACACACAAACAGATGGAAAAATATTTCCATCGATGATAACTGAAATTTACAGATAGGCAAAGTAAGAAAAATGCTTCTTGAGACTTTATTAGAGCTTGATTTAAGGCTGTTTACTTTGTATATTTTGACATGCGATGTTAACAGTTTGTTTTAATAGTTAAAAAGCTTTAACTTTTAAAATCTCAACATATACTGTCATTAAATAAATATTATCTCACCGCCCCCCCAAAAAAACTGTGCAACTGTGAAAATTTAAATACGTAAAATAATTTTAAAAAATGCTTAAAAATAAACATCAATATTGATCTCTTGAAATTATGCAAAAATAAAAATTATTTCTGCCAACCTACTCAGAATGCATATACACAAGGGGTCTGAATTATTGTTCCACATGCATTCTTAATTCTGGCACTTTCTAACTTTTGAGTGCTTAATTCTGCAAGTTTAACAGTCTTTTAATGTAGTTTTTATATAAGATCACTTAAACTCTGGCCTCCTGGAATTACGTTTTCATGTAACATAAAGCATTGCATTTCTCTTCTTAAACTGAATACAAACACATTCTGAAGTGCTAAATAGAATATTTCTTGTAATAAATGCTGAAAGTATTAGAAGAAATCATTCTTTATAGAGTGACAATATTGAATTTCTGCTTTGTTAATATTAATGAGTTTTATAAAGCTGATGATGAAGTATAATTTACTGTAAGAGATTACCACAGCAAATCCAAGGCATCAGGGTTCTGAGTCACAATGCTGCACTCCAAGTTTTTCAGAACCTCATGGCAATAGTGGGGATAAAACCCTATATGTCATCCTGCTACAGAAGCTCAGATCACTTCAACAAAGGATAGCCACTGTCACCAGTATAATGTCTAGGACAGTCATTGGACTGTTCTGATTACTGAGCACATTTACAAGTTAATTAGAATACAAACTATTGGCTTCTTTACTCAGGAAAACTTTATCTAAAACAAACAGGAGTTTTGCCTGAGTAAGGAATACAGGACTGAGCTCTGTAAAACAAGTTCTCAGAGAAACTTAAATCCATGGATTAGTGCATGAGGACGGAGGTGTCTTGTAAAACAGCACAAGCTTTAAAGAATACATGGTGTGTTGGTGTGTATTTAGGAGGAATATAGTGGGATCACTGTGGTACATCAACCCTTTTCAGATACAGTACTTGGTAGCATGCCTAATGTAGCACAACTCAAAGGCAAACATAAATGGTGCATGAGCTGCTGGACCCTATGGGCTCCAGCTCCTGGTGGGTTCATTGCAATGCATGGCTCAAATAAAAATATGATTGACAAGAGGTGGCAGAATAGGTCACAAATACGCTAGGTATGCTAGTTTCAATAGTTGCAATGAAACGACAAGAGTAGTCCCTAGCTTGGCTCCTAGGGGACATCCAAAAGAAGATATGGGTTCACCTGGCCACTGGTGCCCCTCTTAGTCCACTCCTCCCCTTTGACTAGAGGTAATTATGTATCCTGCACGTCTCCCGGTCAGGGTGTAGTCCTGGGGTAGGTCTCATTGGGGACACCTCTGCGTTGTTCCTCTATGCTGATCCAGCAGCTCCTGCCCTGCCCCCAACAGAACACTGTTCCCCCTGTGCTTGGGTGGTGTCCAACTCTGGGGCAGCTGTAACATTCCATGCGCCAGCTCTCATAACCCAATTGCCTTCAAGTGATGCACTGCACCTATGACACCTAACCCACTCTTGAGCAACCATCCTCCCAAATGCCATGAACCTTTTCCTTTGTTCTGCTGTCCTATGACTGCTCAGCGCATTCATCGCAGCTACAGCATTTGTAATATTGAGGCCATCCATATAAACTTGCCTGCGACAAGAATTCTGGTGCCCTGTTTACAAAAGCAGCAGTAGAAGGTAAAATACTTTGTAAAGCTTAAAGGAAATCAAGAGAGTAGAAAATATCTTTCTGCATGTCAGCAGCTAACAATAAAGTGATGGCTGTTCAGAAATTCTCAGGATTTCTCTAGCATGATGTGAAAAGTCATAGCTCACTGTGTGACAGAACTGTACCTTGTTAGTTCATAAAATCACTGACTACTGTGTATGTTGTTTTTACATTATGTTGAAATATGTTGCAGAATGAGGGAGAGCTGTAGTCTGAGCAGGGGTCTAAAGCAAGAACTCCTTCTCTCCATATCTTCAGACAAATCACCTAACCTCTATGCTTTAGCTTCCTCCTCTGAATCATATATTGAATCAACAGTATTTGCACCTTTTTTTCCCTTAATGTTTCACAGATATTTGCACAAGCAAATATTGGTCCTGTGACTGTTTGAGGGAATTTTGGCCCACTAACCAAGATTTGTTTAATCAAGAAGTAAAATGTTTTAGAAACTAAATTGAATTTTGAGAGAACAGAAGTAGTTTATAAGTGTTATCTAATCAGGGAACAGAAAAACAAAACAAACAGGAAAAAAACCCATGATTTTCGTGACCAATCACATAACTTGAATAGTGAATTCTGACTATTTACTAATCAAGTCAATACCTGCTATAAATAGTTGGAGAGCAGTCCTTACACTGGGATTTATTTCCATTAATTATTTGTCAAACAATTTTGAAAAACTCACAGGTCTGTAATAACAGTGACACTTCACAGACAGAAACATATACCAAATTAATTGTTCATGAAAAATAATTTAACCAGCACAGGCTCCAAAGGGTGTTCTAAGGATTAATTAGTTAATATTTTTCTTTTTTCTCCTCTTTGTTAACAGCTATGCAGGAGGGTGAGAGTTGAGGTGGATATATTTATGGGCGGTTCTATGGTTTATATTTATTTTGTGATTATTAATGTATTAGATAGATGCCCAGAGGATAGGCACCTTTTGTTGTATTTTATACATTTCAAGAAATAATAAATATTTGTAACATGCTTTGAAGATTAAAAGTGCTACTAGTACATAAGTGCTAAGTATTATTATCTGTTCACTCAGGGACCTAATACATTTGTAAATATGTAAATAGCATTAAATTGGCTATAACTGAAAGGTTTGGGAGCTTTCCCTTGGACAATCTTGACATTCTGCATTAAAAACTGTAATGATGTAACTGCATTGTACTTGGATTATGCATCTCTCTCACTCTCTCTCTCTCTCTGTGTATATTACAATGGGTAGCCTGTAAGATAAAGATATATCTATCTATCTATCTATCTTACAGGCTACCTATTGTGTTGTCATTTTGCGGAGAAGCCAACTGTTATTTCACAGAATAATATTTCCAAAACAGTATCCTAAACTTTGAAAAGCATTAATGTTTCTGGTTTAACTTTCTATTTCTAGAAAATAACTGTTTTAACAAACAATGTTCATATTGCATTCATTTTACATTGTATTTGTTTATTTAAATTAATCCCTCACATTGTTCTTGAGCTATATATAGATCATCATGTTCATATATCAAATGTACTAAATTAAGCAGTGTAGCTGATCTACATTTTTCTATTGAAATGTTACGTAAAAACAAAAAGAGCTTTTTTTCAAAATAAGTAATTTTTGTGAGATTTTTTATTTTAGAAATTTTCTGTGTTTTTTCTGACAAAATTGAAAAACAAAAAATATGGGCCTTTTTCTCAGTTTTTGGTTTTTCTCTTTATTGGTTTCCTTTTTCCTTTATCTTGTCCCCCTTTTGCCAGTGGCAAAAGGGAAAAGGGAAAAAGTTAGAGGAGGGGGGAAGGAAAAATGTAAAACCCAAAAATGAAAAAATGAAACATTGATTAATTTCAGACACCTGCTGAACTTATTTCTATTTTTTTTCCAAAAACCTAAACAAACAAAAAAAACCAAACTTTTATTTTTCGTCCAGTCCACTAGGGCATGATCCTGTCCCATTCAAGTAAATGGAGTTTTGCTAATGACTTCAGTGGGTGCAGGATCAGGCGCTTAAGCAGTATGAGTTCACTCTTGAGAGCATAAATTTTTCAAACCTTGTCCTGGAAACGTGCTCCTCATTAAAATGTGTCATTCTCTGATGAGTTATTCATATCTTCCTGAACAGCATTTTCAATATATAAGCCTATGCAATATAGAAGGTGAAGGAGTCTCATATTCATGTGATGGTTTTTTGCAGCCCAGGACCTATGTGCTGTGGAGAAACATGCCTGTGAACAGATCTGTGTGAACACACCTGGGTCCTATGTATGTCAGTGTTATGATGGCTATGAGCTCGATGAAGGTGGAAAGAAGTGTATCAGTAAGTATTATCTTAGAAATTCCCATTGGCTCACAAGCCAAAGAGGTGGGAGACAAGATTCAGTTTTGGGGGGCTGGTTTTTGGAGGGGAGAGAGTTTGACACAAACAACCTGATTAATTTTGTTCCAATCCCATTGACTTCTGTGACTAAATTTTGCAGTCAGGATAAGTTAATTAGTGTGAAAGATTTCTACTTTTTCAGTACAAATAAATGTACAGTACAGCCACAAGCCTTGATAGGAAACTCTCCTTTCTCACACAGATTTTAAGCACAATATATTGCATATAGATATTGCAACCCTATTGTTGTTAGGGTTTTTTTTTCAATGAACTCTGAAATAGCAAAAAGGTGAAAAATTGCCCCAACTAATTTCACACAGGGTTATGCTATTCAGAATCCATGTGGGTTGTCAGCAATGCATTGCATGGTACTATTTAAACTGGTAGCATAAAAAAACCCCAAAAGCATAGACCCTACTCTCAGAGTGCTAGTAATACTATTCTAGGGTTGCTATCTCTTCAGGTAGGAGTCAGATCCTGGGAAAATCTGGGAGAGGGTGGACATTCCTTGAAACATCTGTTTCCATGCCAGGGTATGCTGAGGAGGTTTTCCACATCTGCTTCCAAGGGGTGGCACTAAAAGATCACTGTGTAGTGGTTTGTTGTGTGAGAATCAAGTTATGGGTGGATTTTGGGTGAGGCACTGGGAGAATTGCCCCCCCCAAACTGCAAGCCTCAGGGAGTCAGTAGTCTGCTATATAAAGAGTTCTGCAGAGGAGACAGGAGACTGCTCCGAGCTTATGTCCTTGAGGCAGGCAGGGAGTCAGAATTTTGTTTATAAACAGAGTGATGAACAGGTGATTAAGATAAGGAAGGGCTGTTAGGATGTTTCCTAAAGTTAAATATCTGTTCCAAGCTCGATGAACTGCAAAAAGTAAGTACCCTAAATGATAGAAAGTAATTGTAGATTCAGGAATCGGGACAAGCGATGCAGGAAGTGCAGCTATGCCAATGAGACACTACCCCACGTCCTGTGTAGCTGCAAGCCCCATTCCAGAGCTTGGCAGCTGCGTCATAATGCCATTGAGAATCGCCTAGTCAGAGCCATCCTGCCACCCATAAGGAAGGTGGCCGTGAACTCTGCCATCCTCGGAACGGACAGCAAACTGCAACCGGACATCGTCATCACCAACCTGGACCAGAAGATCATGATGGTGAACGTCACAGTGCCCTTCGAGAACAAGACCCTGGCCTTCTGTGATGCCCGAGCTCGAAAGGTGGAGAAATATGCCCCTCTGGCCGAAACCTTGAGAGCTAAGAGTTACCAGGTTCAGACACACGCACTGATTGTCAGAGCCTAAGGTGCATATAATGAGAGAGTGATGAGAGAATGTGGAATCGGTCAGCACTATGCTCGGCTGATGCGGCAACTCATGGTGTCAGATGCCATCAGGTGGTCGAGAGACATCTATATAGAGCACATCACCAAACATTAGCAATATCAGGTGAGATGAGCTGGAGTGCCGATGAGAAGCAAAATTGGAAAGTAACTGAAATACTTCCCTGATGGATTATATTTTCTAAATGGACAACCTACCCTAAATTCTCAATTACTGATGGACAGTTTTCACTCGTTGCTATATTTGCTTTCCACAACCAATTCTGTATAACTTTTCATGAGCGATGTACCTGAATACTTGAATGCTAATATTTAAACTGTATTCTTAAATTTATTCACGTAAATTTGGGTTATTGCTGATTATGCACTTTATGGATCTTATGACTTTAAAAACAAACTTGTATTTGTGGATAATCTAAACACTATACCCAGATGTACAGCCACTCTTTTCTTAACCTGTATACTATATAATTTTTTAACATTAGCTTTAATAACATTTTCTACAGTTGTTTCAGTTGTATTCAAGAGGAAGTAACAAAGTTATTAATATCTTTCTTTGAGAAGATAACTGATTTTTTTAGACAAAGAAATGCAGTAGATCTAATCTATCTGGATGTCAGTAAGGCATTTGAAATAGTTCCACATGAGAAATTATTAGTGAAACTGGAGAAGATGGGGATTAATATGAGAACTGAAAGCTAGATAAGGAACTGATTAAAGGGGAGTCTGCAATAGAAAACCTACCTTATGAAAGGAGACTCAAAGAGCTTGGCTTGTTTAGTCTAACCAAAAGAAGGCTGAGGGGAGATATGGTTGCTCTCTATAAATACATCAGAGGGATAAATACCAGGGAGAGAGAGGAAATTAAGCATCAATGTGGACCCCAGAACAAATGTATATAAACTGGCTATCAACAAGTTTAGGCTTGAAATTAGGCGAAGGTTTCTAATCATCAGAGGATTGAAGTTCTGGAGCAGCCTCCCAAGAGGAGCAGTAGAGGCAAAAAACCTAACTGACTTCAAGACTGAGATTGATAAGTTTATGGAGAGGATGGTATGAGAGGTCTGCCTACAATAGCATGTGGCCCATTGTTGACCGCCTGTAGCAAATATCCCCAATGGCTGGGCACGGGACACTAGATAGGGAGGGCTCTGAGTTACTACAGAGAACTCTTTCCCAGGTGTCTTCCTGGTGGGTCTTGCCCACTTGCTCAGGGTTTAACTGATCACCATATTTGGGGTTGGGAAGGAATTTTCCCCCAAGTCAGACTGGCAGAGACCCTGGTTGGTTGGTTGGTTGGTTGGTCGGTTTGTCTGTTTTGCCTTCCTCTGCAGCATGGGGCATGGGCCACTTGCAGGTTTAAACTAGTATAAATGGTGGATTATCTGTAACTTGCAGTCTTTAGCTTCAGAGGGGTAGCTGTGTTAGTCTGGATCTGTAAAAGCGGCAAAGAGTCCTGTGGCACCTTATAGACTAACAGACGTATTGGAGCATGAGCTTTCGTGGGTGAATACCCACTTCATTGGATGCATGAAGTGGAAATTTCCAGAGGCAGGTGTAAATATGCAAGCAAGAATCAGGCTAGGGATAACGAGGTTAGTTCAATCATGGAGGATGAGGCCTTCTTCTAGTAGTTGAGGTGTGAACACCAAGGGAGGAGAAACTGCTTTTGTAGTTGGCTAGCCATTCACAGTCTTTGTTTAATCCTGAGCTGATGGAGTTAAATTTGCAAATGAACTGAAGCTCAGCAGTTTCTCTTTGAAGTCTGGTCCTGAAGATTTTTTGCTGCAGGATGGCTACCTTTAAATCTGCCAGTGTGTGTCCAGGGAGGTTGAAGTGTTCTCCTGCAGGTTTTTTTATATTGCCATACCTAATATCTGATTTGTGTCCATTTATCCTTTTACATAGGGACTGTCCAGTTTGGCCGATGTACATAGCAGAGGGGCATTGCTGGCACATCATGGCAAATCCTCCCTGATAGAACTAACCTCGTTATCCCTAGCCTGATTCTTGCTTGCATATTTATACCTGCCTCTGGAAATTTCCACTACATGCATCCAACGAAGTGGGTATTCACCCATGAAAGCTCATGCTCCAATATATTTGTTAGTCTATAAGGTGCCACAGGACTCTTTGCCGCTTTTGCAGTCTTTAAACCATGATTAGAGGACTTCAGTAACTCAGAGTTTAGGGGTCCATTACAGGAATGAGTAGGTGAGGTTCTGTGGCTTGCAAGGTGCACGTCAGACTAGATGATCATGATGGCCACTTCTGACTTTAATAAGTGTATCTGAGAAAGAATATACATTACAATTTTAAACCTAACCAGTGTCCCTTAAGTGACTTTCCATAAGATGTTAGAACATGTTAGTATTAAAGCTGAGTAGGTCTAATATTTAATTTTCTTGCTTGATATAGAATTAGATTCAGTGATGCTGTCAGATAATTTCTAAGTTATTATCTGCAAAAAAAAAACAAAAAAAAAAACAAACCCTAGAGTTTTCAGTTATGTAGCTCCTGGAATCATGGTGAAAGTTGCCCCCTGCTAAAAAAAACCCAATCTGAAATGGTGCCCCTGTGGGCAGGCACAGAGTTTTCCCTCTTTCCCCCCCCCCCAGTGGCGGATTTATGATTTTGCTGCCCCTAGGCCCTGAAATAATTGCCCCCCCAGCAGCTCCCGGCCCCCCCCCGCCGCAGCTCACCTCCGCTCTGACTCTGCCTCCTCCCCTGAGTGTGCCACTGGGTCCTGCTTCTCCCCGCTCCCTGCCAGTGCTTGTGCGCAAAACAGTTTCGCAAAGGAGGGGGGAGAAGGGGGGAACACGGCTCGCTCAGGAGAGGAGGCAGGGCCAGGGCGGGAATTTGGGGAAGGTGACCAATAGGGGCAGGGAGGGGGTGGGGAATGGGGGGCGGGACCAGGGGTGGAGGGCGTGAACCGGCGCCTGGGGAAGCAGCCTCTGGCTGCTATATATAAATTTGCCGGCTTAGGCGTTAATACACCTCTGCCCCCACCACGCACATGGCCCCATTGGCCTGACTGGAGCCGCCCCCAAAATATAGAAGTCAAGCTATGCCTATGAATTAAGTTTGTCTGTAGAATGTGTTGGTTAAGCTTAGTTCCCTTAAAGAAACTGTGCCTCTAATTCATACCGTTGGCAGTAAAGAAACAAACATAGGCCCAGGGTACTGCAAGATGAAAGCAAGAGAATGAAAATTCAGGAAAACAAATATTAAATGCGAAACACAATCTTGTCCTCAAAACTTTGTAAATAACTCATTTTCACTTCTTCCATACTTATGCCACAGTATGTTTTAGGGTAATCTAGCTCTTCAGGCTATTTCCCTTCTCACAAACCTTCTTTCCTGGTCTTATATTTCAGGAGAATGTCCTGTTCTGGTATCTTCTGTTGAAGAACTAATAAGTGCTAGATGTTTGCCTTTGTCTTCTTGGCCTTGGTTCACGAAAGCACTTAAACACATGCTCCAAGTTAAGCATGTGCTTAAATCCCATTGAAATTAATGGGATTTAAGCAGATACTTCAAGTTAAGCATGTGCCTAAATGCTTTTCTGAATTGGAGCCTAGGCCCCTACACACAGTCCCACCACAATTCTTCTCAAGTTGTAAGAAATAACAAGTTCCCAAAGCTGTACCTTCTTTCCAGCTAAATTCTTGTCAGTTTAAAGCCCCATAACACAATGTAATCTGCATCTTGACAGCCCACTTAAGTAATTTCTTAGAATGCCCTAGGAAGCAGGATAATATTAGTTCAGTATGTAAAATAGGTAATTGCCCATACCAAGGGGCATTTTTCATGCCATTTCCCATTTTGTTTTTTATGAGAGCTATGTTGTATGTGCCTTTTGCAGATGAATCAACTGTGTGCTTAGTCCTTTGAAATGTTTCAATTACTCTTGGTCTCATGATTTAAATATGAGAATGCTTACTTGCCTCCGCATTTTTCTTAGCTCATTGTATTGTTTTGTTTTGTTTTCCTGGATTTGCAACTTTTTGAAGATATAAAGCATATGAGTTTCACTCTCACCCATAAATAGATGTGGATCAGATCCATGTCTGGCTTTTTAGAGGACATGCATCTGCTTGTTTCACAATGTCTCAAAATGCTGCAGAATTTTTTCATGCTACATAACTGTTGCTTTTCCATAGGTCCTATGTCTCAAGTACCATTTTATGTTCTTGTCCTCTGAAGCTGGATTCTTTCTAGCTGGCTTCCTGTATACAACAGGCCATAGAATTTCACCCAGTTACCCCTGTGTTGAGCCCAATAACTTGTCTGACTGAAGCATATCCTCCAGAATGGCCTCCAGTCTTGATGTGAAGATATCAAGAGATATAGAATCCATCATTTTCCTTCGTGGTTTGTTCCAGTGGTAAATCACGCTCACTATTACAAATGTATGCCTTATTTCTAACTTGAATTTGTCTGGCTTCAGCTTCCAGCCATTTGTTCTTATTATATCTTTCTCTGCTGAATTAAAAAGCCCTTTAGTACCCAGTATTTTCTGCCCAACGAACTTATTCGAGATAGGTTTCAGAGTAGCAGCCGTGTTAGTCTGTATTCGCAAAAAGAAAAGGAGTACTTGTGGCACCTTAGAGACTAACAAATTTATTTGAGCATAAGCTTTTGTGAGCTACAGCTCACTTCATTGGATGCTCAAATAAATTTGTTAGTCTCTAAGGTGCCACAAGTACTCCTTTTCTTTATACGAGATAGTTAAGTCACCTCTTAATCTTCTTTTTGATAAACTAACCTGATTGAGCTCTCTAAGTCTCTCCTTGTAAGGCATTTTGTTTCCAGCCCTGGTATCATTTTTGTGGCTCTTAATTTCACTTCTCCAGTTTTTCAACATCTTTTTAAAAATGTCATCACCTGAACTGGATGCAGTATTCCAGTATCGATCTCACTAATGCTGAATACAGAGGGCTAGTGGAGCTTGTGGATATATATCTATTTAAGCACATAAAAGATTCAATTTAAGTTTCTCTGAATCAGAAAAGTGGTTACATTAACTAACCTATATAACCCCCTATTATTATTATCACTGTGGTCCTCATCCTCCCTCACTATTTCCTCTATTGTTTGATACATCTACCTGAAGCATCTTGTCTTACATTGGATTATAAATTCTACAAGGCAAGGACTGTGTCTTCCTTTGTATTTTTATAGCAACTAGCACAATGGGGTCCCAATCCTTATTGGGACCCTCGGGCACTACTGCAATACAAATATAAATAAATACACTTTCTTCATTGGAGATTGTTTATAGGTTCTATTCTGATGTCAGCTCCTATCCTTTCTTTAATACTCAAAAAGTACGTTTTTTTAATTAAAACATTAGTACTTTTCTATGTATTTTCTTGTCTCAACATTCTAATTGTTGTCTTGTCACCACTTCTCTATAAAGTCTGTAATGTTTTACCAAGAACTGAGCTGCATCCTTAATTTTTCATGTTTTTCCCATTCCATTCCATTAGTGCGTTGGCTTCCTTTGAAACGGAGAATCAAGTTCCAAATATCTTGCATTCTCCTTCTGACCTAAATCCACTTGATCTCTCAAGTATTGCTTACTTATATTTATTTTGGTGGAATCCCCTAACTCATGCTATTCATCCTAATGCTAGTGTTGGCAGGTTCAAATCTAAATGCAAAGCATCCTAGTTACACTTTTATTTGTAGATTTTTTTTTCATCATATACGTGATTTCACTTTTAACTTTTTTTAATCCCTACAATACATATGCATGGGTCAATATATGATCATTAATAATGTTTCCATAAAGTGTTAAAACTATGTATAAATTAGCCATTCTAATTTGTTTGCAAAGAAAAGAGTGATTGGCTAACTTACTATTCCTATTAGCAGTGGATCTGCAAGAACTGACTTCTGTGATTTGAGCAACTTCAGAATGGATATGTTGTTATGAAAAATGTCCTGCTTCTGCAAATGTAATCAAGGATGCATGCTGATCCTTGGTGGAAAATCCTGTAAATGTGAATATGTGCAATATTCAATCAGGAGCTATAACTCTCCGTTTTCATAAGTTTATATTAAAGTATCATTCATTTTTGTGAATTGTATTTACTAGGTAAATGATTTATTCACAAAACAGGCATGATCAAAGGAGAAGTCTGATGCACTGTGTATTTAAAGATTTACAGTCAAATGGGTCAAAATGTGCTGGCCAAAATGTTACCTTCCCTAATACCAATAGACCAATGAAAAGAAAGAAAAAGAATAGGTAAAAAGATCTTTAACCTTTTCCCTCTGGTTGGGTAACATGTTTTTACTTTAGCTGATTATGTACAACAGGCTTGCACCGATGTCAGGTGTTGAAACGGATCTTTAAATGGTCCTCAGCTGGGCAGGTTTTACTGGTACCAGTGAGAATTTGGAAACCAATATGCTTAATGCACAGTCTCAAAATCTCAAACCTCTTCAGATGTTAATTGAGGAATACTAACATAGTTAATTTACTTTGTTTAGCATATTTTCCATGTACCAAAGAAAGGGTTGTCATGCTTCAATATAAGGCACCTAGGTATGCTTTATAATTCTTCTCAGTCTTTCCATGGATATTTAACTCCATGGATATTTTACTCCGTGAAGGATTTAAATATCCCATTTACTAATGGAAATCATGTTGGAAGATGTCTATTCTGAGCAAGTACCACCAGTAACTAGTGTAAAAGAGGATGAAAAGAATAAATAGTGAGACTACCAACACAGCCCAGTAGGTCTAACCCTGCCTAGAGCAGGGATTCTCATGATAAAAATTTTGGTGGTCTCAGAATGCAGCCACCATCTCTTGCTGGTGACCACTCTGACAGTTTTTCCCTAAATACTTAATTAACTTTAGTAAAAACAAATAAATATGCCAGTATACATGTCCAAATCATTGTAATTTATTTATGTAAGGGGTTTTTTTTCAAACTCAATCAAAATAATGTACAGTTGTCTCTGTTCTTTACTCACCCTAAACAGAATAGAAACACAAATTAGGTGTGTTGCATGTTCTTGTCTTTTGCTGTTGTTGTTTCTTTTCCTTTTTTGTTTTACACTTGCTAGCTAGTAAGTCTGCTGCTGTGAAAAATGGTATTGTATGTTGTTAATATCATTTTTCACAGAAGCAGACTTGCAAGCTAGCTGGGAGGCAGTGAAAAGTGATATTAACAAACATACAAATATCACTTTTCACAGCAAATTTACTCAACCCCAGCAAGCTGGGGGGAAAATTAAGCCCTGGATGGGGAGGTGGGTAGGGAGGCAGCGGGGCAATGGATGAGGGGCTTGGGAGGCAGTGGGGGCCAGTGGTGATGGGGGGGGTGAGCCCGGGCCCAGTGCCCATAGCCTGGGTTTTTGGCTGAAGCCCTGCAGCCAGGGACCAGAGCCCACCATCCCATGACCAGAACCTGCCAGCTGCCACCCCAGGACTGAAGCCAGAAGCCCGAGCCCCACTGGGCCCATGAAGGTGGGGAACTTACCAGCTGCCTGCTCCTCTAGTGTTTCTGGCTCCAGAGGTGGGCATTGCCCAACCCCTGCTGGCAGTCCCGGAGAAGGGGCCGTTGCTCCCCCCACACCCAATCACTGCTTAGAAGGCTGTGGCCACAAGAAAAGCCCCTGGTGGCTGCATTTGAGAAACGCTGGCCTAGTGTGGTTAATTTGTATATGAAAAATATTACAACAGTGCAATGATGTTTGCCCCTAAGAGCAACTGGCAAGAGAGCACGTCAGCCACATACAGTCAGTCACCAAGATTTCTTTACACTAGAGAAACTGGCAAGCTAACCACTGGTAGAAGCCAATAGGAGTGCTTCTGTGAGTATGTGCTCACCGCAATGAATAAGGTTTGCACAATCTATCCTTTAGTGAGAAAACTGGAGAAATATAGGTCCTGTATGAATTATTATTATTTATTTTTCAGTTGTGCTCCTGTTTTTCAGTTATGCTTCTGTATAGAAATAGGAAGGCACAGTCCCTTCACCAAAAAGATCAGTCTAAAAAGACAGACCAACTAAGAGAGAGAAGAATGAGGGACCAAATGCGAATAAAGTGGTCTGAATCATGTCTGCTCATATGTTACTCATTGATAAAACATCTTAAAAAATACTAGAGTTTTTCCATTTTCCCCCCAACTTTGCTCTAATTTGTTGGCCTGGTTCTTGTAGCCATGATGGTAAAAATAGGCCTACATGAGAGATTTGAATGAAGAGAGGCTTTGGACAGGCTCCAATAGGCCATCCCAGTGATAAGGGGGTGAACTGGAAGAAATCACAGAGCAATTTGATACTGTGTAATTAAACACCAGATACAAGTCGAGCCTTTACAGATGTGCTCATTTTTACTACAGCAAAATTTACTTTGGGAAAATTATGTGTATTCTTTGATGTATTATTTAAATACCTTTTTTTTAGGACAATTGAAAATTTATACATGGTTGGATCTCATTTCAGGGAAGGCTGATTATCGTGTTCAACTTTGTAGCTTTAACATACATTTTCAATAAATATATTTTTACCTGAAGCTATTCAGGTTGGAAACAGGAAGATACTTCCCAAGAAAGTGGTTATACATGATGAGCAGTCCAAATAGTCTGGATTCAAACCAAATAACCCTAAGTGTTAGCAGAAATGCCCTTAATGTGCATAAATGTATTATTTGCCTTCCAGAGTAAATGGTCTTGAATAAATACCCTAGGGTGCCTGGATTAGTGGAGACAATTGGAGTGTGGTTAAGAGAATTGATTAATATAAACAAAAAAATGTCCCTTCCTCAAAGGAGAATTTTAATGTAACTTGGGAGGTTTAAAAATGGATAAATAAAGTAACAGAAAGGATTAGCAGCGGCTAGATCAGAGTTGTTCTAATTGTAGTGTCAGGAAAGCTAACTCCTCGTTAGGATTGCCAACCCTCCCGGATTGGCTGGGAGTCTACTGGAATCAGCATCGATCTCCCGGTGACTACTGAAAGCAATCTGGGAGATTTTATTAGGTACAGTACAATTAATGACAGGTTTCAGAGTAGCAGCCATGTTAGTCTGTATTCGCAAAAAGAAAAGGAGTACTTGTGGCACCTTAGAGACTAACAAATTTATTTGAGCATAAGCTTTCGTGAGCTACAGCTCACTTCATAGGATGCATTTGGTGGAAAATACAGAGGGGAGACATTACGTCATGTTGGGGGAAAAAGTTCCTGGAATAGCTTCAGTCAGAGTTGGCGACCCTACTCCTCACATTTCTATGTGAAGTTGGGCATGTTGCTGTCCTGAGCAGAAAATAAAACTTAAATCAGACAAAATGGGAATAGTGCGAGCCAGGCAGTGTCTTGTGGAAAGAACACTTGCTTTGTGATTGGTCTATGTTTAATCTATTGTAAGAATTGATGAATGAAGAAACAACTGAAGTTGCAGGGAATTAAAGTTTTATTTGCATTTGACTACTTACGCACTTTTGCTTTGAACCTCTTACTTATCTGTGTAAACTCTTATTTTAAAAATTGCATGGTGTTTAGCCTGTTTGTATTCTGTCTTGTAAATATGCTGATGTAAGTGACTAGAGTAATTATGACATTCTTCTTCTGTCAAACAAAGGGCTCTATCTAAAATAAACTATCCAGGTCAGACCCTGCTACAGCTGCTTTGCAAATGGGAATCTTGGGGTGACACAGAGTGAGTGAAGCTGTTGTCCCAGTCCCCAATGAAGGGGGTGTGTTCAGGGGGTGTGCTCCCCCCTTTACACTTGTGGTTCCTGGATGCTGGCTCAGCTCCTTGATTGCATAAGCAGTTTGGGGTAAGTTACAGTAGCTATTCTGGGGTCTGGCACAGCCCCAGTTGGTTCCACGATTGGGGGCAGAGGGACAGAAGATAACACTAGAGTAAAACCACTATTGCCTCTCCCCAAACTGTACTAAATTCATCTTGTATGGAGTGTAGGATTAAGGCACTGTTTCAAGAGCTGAGAAGACATGCTGAAAAGTTACAAAAGTTCCAGGTAGCCAATGAAATAAAAGGGCTGCTGACTATTTGCTGGGGGGACCAATGTGAGAATCAGATTCAAATCTCAGTTACTGAGGTCTAAATTCCTCACACCAGTGACAGTACCCTGGTTTAACATCAAGTAACTCAGGTTAGAATCTGCTCTGTGTCCCTTCTCTAATCAACATAGACAAGTGGAGTTGAATGGGATCTCACATTGAGTCTTCCAACATAGTCACAAATGTGATCAGCCATTCAAAATGTATCCCTTCTGATAAAAAGGAGTGAGCCCCTAATAATTGGTGCATCAATCATTGCACTAAAGTTCTTAAATTGCAAGTTGTTCAGGGCAGAGATCATGTCTATTCATTATTTGTAGAGACCTGGACATTGATCAGGACCCTTAGCCACTGCCATAATATAAATATTTAATCATATTTTTATTTGATTCCATTTATCTTAATTTTATGTACTCTTCTTGTTTTCTTTTTCAGTTGTAGACCTTTGTGCTTTGGAT
Organism: Dermochelys coriacea; assembly: GCF_009764565.3. Classification (NCBI taxonomy): domain Eukaryota; kingdom Metazoa; phylum Chordata; order Testudines; family Dermochelyidae; genus Dermochelys; species Dermochelys coriacea. The sequence continues at coordinate 41,677,471 of NC_050069.1, read as the reverse complement.
AACCAAGGTTGTCAACATGAGTGTGTAAGTACGGATGACTCCTACTACTGTAGATGCCATCAAGGATTTATTCTAAATCCAGACAGAAGAACTTGCAGAAGTAAGTTCTGATGAATTTTAAGTACTATGATAAATTTGCTCTCCTTGTACCTCCTAATTTCCAGTGGTGATTCTCCCATTGCTGTTCCTGAAGATGCTGAGGACATTCAGTAGAATGTCAGGGATGGACTAGCTCCTGGAGCCATAGGAAATAAAAGCAGTGGAAGTTTTCTCCTTCTCTGGGGACAAGGAGTTCTTAACATGAGGCCATGCTTCTCCCTAGGTAGTATAATCAAAAGCCTTTATGTTGCATGATCCCTTTGGATTGCCGGAGTCCTTTATTTTGAGTGTCCTCCTTCCTCATGCAATAGACCAGAAAAACAGCTTAATTTTATACAACACAGTTCTTAAATTTTCTTTGTTTATAAAACAAGTTTAATAATTGAATGCAAAATGCCCCATATTAAGGCACTGTTAAGGTTGCATAGCTAAGCATGCCACATTCAGGAAATGTAAAAGGAAAGGCTGAATGTACAATAACTTTGTTTCTTTCTACATATGGATTATGATAAAGAAACTTAATTGCTGTGGGTTTGTGTGGGTGCAACTCTATTAATTTCAGTAGAGTTACACTCCTTATACCAGTGATTAATTTAGCCCATATTTTTAAGTGTGAACAAATACAGTTTATGAAATAATGCAGTGCAATATGACAAAGCATCTTATACAACCCTAGATACACATGGGTGTCTGAGCCCTGGTCTACACTATGAGTTTAGGTCGAATTTAGCAGCATTAGATTGATTTAACCCTGCACCCATCCACACGACAAAGCCATTTTTGTTGACTTAAAGGGCTCTTAAAATCTATTTCTGTACTCCTCCCTGACCAGGGGATTAGGGCTGAAATTGACATCGCTGGGTCGAATTTGGGGTAGTGTGGACACAATTTGATGGTATTGGCCTCTGTGAGCTATTCCAGAGTGCTCCATTATGACTGCTCTGGACAGCACTTTCAACTCAGATGCACTAGTCAAGTACACAGGAAAAGCACCGGGAACTTTTGAATTTCATTTCCTATTTGGCGAGGTCATCAGCAGAGGTGACCATGCAGTCCCAGAATCGTAAAAGAGCTCCAGCATGGACCTAACGGGAGGTACTGGATCTGATCGCTGTATGGGGAGATGAATCCGTGCTATCCAAATGATGAAATACCAAAATATTTGAAAAAATCTCCAAGGGCATGAAGGACAAAGGCTATAACAGGGACCGGCAGCAGTGCTGCGTGAAACTTAAGAAGCTCAGGCAAGCCTACCAAAAATCCAAAGAGGCAAACGGTCACTCCGTGTCAGACCCCCAGACATGCCGCTTCTATGATGAGCTGCATGCAATTCTACGTGGTGCCCCTACCACTACCCCACCCCTGTATGTGGACTTCTACAAGGGGGGAGTCTCGTGCAACAGGGATGAGGATTTTGGGGACGAGGAAGATGAGGATGAGGAGGAGGATGAAACCATTCTCCCCGACAGTCAGGAACTGTTTATCATCCTGGAGCCAATTCCCTCCCAACCCTCCCAAGGAGGGCTCCCGGACCATGAAGCCGGAGAAGGCACCTCTGGTGAGTGTACCTTTGTAAATATAATACATGGTTTAAAAGCAAGCATGTTTAATGATTAATTTGCCCTGAAGACTTGGGATGCATTCACGGCCAGTACAGCTACTGGAAAAGTCTGTTATGGAGATGGGATGGAGCAGAAATCCTCCAGGGACATCTCAATGAAGCTCTCCTGGAGGTACTCCCAAAGGCTTTTCAAATGGTTTCTGGGGAGGGCAGCCTTATTCCGTCCTCCATGGTAGGACACTTATCCACGCCAGGCCAGTAGCACGTAGTCTGGAATCATTGCGTAACAAAGCATGGCAGCGTATGGTCCCAGTGTTTGCTGGCATTCAAGCAACATCCGTTCTTTATCCCTCTGTGTTAGCCTCAGGAGAGTGATATAATTCATGGTCACCTGGTTGAAATAGGGGAATTTTATTAAGGGGACATTCAGAGATGGCCGTTTCTGCTGGGCTGTTTGCCTGTGGCTGAAAAGAAATCATCCCCGCTGTTAGCCACCTGGTGGGGGGAGGGGGAAGGCGATCATCCCCAAGAATTGGGGCGGGGGGGCATGGCAACCTTGTACCGAAAGCACATGTGCTATGTAATGTTAACAGCTTGGTTCACTGTGAAAGAGTCTACCCATTGTTCTCTAAAATGTGTCTTTTTAAATACTACTCTCCCTTTTTTTCCTCCCGCAGCTGCAAATGTTTCAACGCTCCCCCTATCATCTCCATCCCAGAGGCTAGTGCAGATAAGAAGGTGAAAAAAACGCACTAGCGATGAAATGTTCTCTGAGCTCATGCAGTCCTCCCGCACTTGAAGAGTTCAGCAGAATGCGTGCAGGCAAGCAATGTCAGAGTCCAGGAAAGCACAGGACAGGAGGTGGGATCAAGATGATAGGTGGCGGCAGCGTGATGAGAGGAGGCAGGATGCAGTGCTGAGGCTACTGGGGGATCAAACTGATAAGCTCCGGCGTATAGTTGAGCTGCAGGAAAGGCAGCAGGAGCACAGACCGCTGCTGCAGCACCTGTGTAACCAACCACCTTCCTCCCCAAGTTCCATAGCCTCCTTACCCTGGGGAGGGAGTCTCTGAGCACCCAGCCACTCCACCCCAGAGGACTGCCCAAGCAACAGAAGGCTGGCATTCAATAAGTTTAAAGTGCAGTGTGGCCTTGTCCTTCCCTCTTCCCCCTCCCCTCCTGGGCTACCTTGGCAGTTATCCCCCTATTTGTGTGACAAATTAATAAAAAATGCATGAATTTGAAACAACAATGAATTTATTGCCTCTGCAAGCGGTAATCGAAGGGGGGAGGTCAGTTGGCTTACAGGGAAGTAGAGTGAACCAAGGGGGCGGGTTTTCATCAAGAAGGAAGAAACAAACAGAACTGTCACACTGTAGCCTGGCCAGTCATGAAACTGGTTTTCAAAGCTTCTCTGATGTGCAGTGTGCCCTGCTGTGCTCTTCTAACTGCCCTGGTGTCTGGCTGCGCGTAATCAGTGGCCAGGTGATTTGCCTCAACCTCCCATCTGGCCATAAACGTCTCCCCCTTACTCTCACAGATATTGTGGAGCACACAGAAAGCAGTAATAACAATGGGAATATTGGTTTTGCTGAGGTCTAAATGACTTAGTCAGCTGTGCCAGCGTGCTTTTAAACATCCAAATGCACATTCTACCACCATTCTGCACTTTCTCAGCCTATAGTTGAACATCTCCTGACTACTGTCCAGGGAGCCTGTGTATGGCTTCATGAGCCATGGCATTAAGGGGTAGGCTGGATCCCCAAGGATAACTATAGGCATTTCAACATCTCCAACGGTTATTTTCTGGTCTGGAAAGTAAGTTCCTTCCTGCAACTGTTCAAACAGACCAGAGTTCCTGAAGATGTGAGCGTCATGTGCCTTTCCCGGCCATCCCACATTGATGTCGGTGAAATGTCCCTTGTGATCCACCAGTGCTTTCAGCACCATTGAAAAATACTTCTTATGGTTTATGTACTGGCTGCCAAAGTGGTCTGGTCCCAAGATAGGGATATGTGTTCCGTCTATTGCCCCACCACAATTAGGGAACCCCATTGCAGCAAAGCCATCCACTATGACCTGCACATTTCCAAGACCTGCACTACCCTGGATAGCAGCAGCTCAGTGATTGTGTTGGCTACTTAGATCAAAGCAGCCCCCACAGTAGATTTGCCCACTCCAAATTGATTCCCAACTGACTGGTAGTTGTCTTGCTTTGCAAGCTTCCAGAGGGCTATCGCCACTCGCTTGTGAACTGTGAGGGCTGCTCTCATCTTGGTATTCCTGCACTTCAGGGCAGGGGAAAGCAAGTCACAAAGTTCCATGAAAGTGCCCTTATGCATGTGGAAGTTTTGCAGCCACTGGGAATCATCCCAGACCTGCAACACTATGCGGTCCCACCAGTCTGTGCTTGTTTCCCAGGCCCAGAATCGGCGTTCCATGGCATGAGCCTACCCCGTTGCCATCAGGATGTCCAAATTGCTGGGGCCTGTACTTTGAGAGAAGTCTGTGTCCATATCCTCATCACTCTCGTCACCGCGCTGCCATCGCCTCCTCACCTGCTTTTGCAGGTTCTGGTTCTGCACATACTGCAGGATAATGCGTGAGGTGTTTACAATGCTCATAACTGCCATGGTGATCTGAGCAGGCTCTATGCTTGCCGTGGTATGGGCTCTGCAGGAGAGCAGAGTTGCAGTGGAAGCGGTGGCTGACGACGGGTGCCACGAGAATAGATATTTATAGAGAATGACAAGAGGACCCACGCGGTGGATTCATGAGAACAAAGTTGCAGCGGAAGCCCATGACAGCCAACATGGAGAAATTCACTATAGAGACGAACAGCAGAGCAGAGTTGTAGCAGAAGCAGTGGTTCAATGACGACGGTTAGCAGTCCTACTGCACCGTCTGCTGAAAGCAGTATGGTGTCTGCACGGAAAAAAGGCTCAAAATGATTGTCTGCCATTGCTTTCACTAAGGGAGGGGCGATTGACGACATGTACCCAAAATCACCCGTGACAATGTTTTTGCCTCATTGGGCATTGGGAGCTTAACCGAGAATTCCAATGGGCGGCGGAGACTGCAGGAACTGTGGGATAGCTACCCACAGTGCAACGCTCTGAAAGTCAACACTAGCCATGGTACTGTGGACGCACTCCGCCAATTTAATGCACTTAGTGGGGACACACACAATCGACTGTATAAAATCACTTCCTAAAAAATTGACTTCTATAAATTTGATCTAATTTTGTAGTGTAGACATACCCTAAGACAACCTGTGATTGTGTCAGATGCAGGTCTATTCAAATTTTATGTGAAGTACATATTTCCATACTTGTGTGTGTATATATTCACATAAGCATGCAGTTTGAAATATTCTTTGTACAGCATAAGTGCCTCCAGCTGCTTGGGCAGCTATCCAGATCCATTGTTCCCCCAAAATTGTGGAGGATTTTAGAATGTGGGATTTTTTTCAGTTTAAACTGATCAAAGACCATAAAACTTCATAAACATCTTAAAGCAAGTTAAATCTTTACATCAGCTATAGGGATTAACTGAAATTTGTTGCATGCATTTAAACAGATCTACACCTCTCTAACATTTTAACCTGTTTAAGATGCTTTAAATACTTTAAATCAGTTTAAAAGTGCAAAAAACATTCCCAAAACTATAATTTGAAAAAAACAGGTTGGCTAGATGTGGTGGGGTAGGGGATGCTGAATAAGAAGCATCAGCCAAGCAAGAATGGATTTGAGCCAGGACAGCATTGATTAAATCAGCTCAGTTCAGGATGCCCTGGCTGAATTTAAACATAAATAACTTTTAAAACTTACCAATTCACTTCTCTGCAAATTGGACTTCTTTTGTGTCTTGCAAACCAAACCAAGAATGAAGAAAATGGACTGCAAATTGCAATTGCTTTAAAGTCAGCACATTGTTCAGATTAGCCGGGGATTAGACTCAATTGATTCAGAGCAAGGGTGTGTCAGAGTTCCCCTGTGTTCTAAATCACACTGGCTCTGGGTAAGTGTGAACATACAAGAAAAAGCTTCAGACAACTAATTTTTAAATGTTCAAAGTTTAAAACTCTTAACATTATTTTCTACCAATTTGGCTTGACAGGTAAGTCTCAGTGAGAGCAGCAAAACTAGCCAAGATTCAACCCATGTTAAGAAAGATGCAGGCAAAATGATCAAACAAGCTTTTTTTTTTTTTTTGAGCTTTGATAAGTGCAGGACTAGATTAAGGCATAAGCATTATAGCCCATGCTTAGGGCTCCAGCTACCAGAGTCATTTGATTACATCATCATTTTGGCTTTCATTTACAAAAAGAAAAAAAATTAAGCTTCTAGCCCCTTATGGTCACAAAGAAAAGCCTGAAACATAAATAAGTGTTACCAAGACAGCTTGAAACAAAAGCGCTGAGAGGTGTGAACTCCTCATCCATTTCAACATTAACTGCAAGACATACTCCTCTGGGGGTTTGCCAACACTAGCCCAAGCAGGTATACCTTATACACCCTGGGCTCCTGAAGTACTTATTAGGGGTCTTCCTGCCTTGTTGCTGATTCTGCTCCTTTTTAGGGGAGCCCCTCTTGTTATCTGTGGGATGCAGTGGGACCCCATGCTGCTACCTCTGGAGAGGAGAGGAGCCTTCTGCATTCTAAGCCTCAATCATATACCAGGGCCCCACTGTGAAAGGCTCTGTACAAACACATATAAAAAAGACAGTCTCTATACCACGAAGTTTATCTAGGTAACCTTTGACTCACCTCTAAGGGTCAGATTTTTAAAGGTATCTGGGCATCTACAGATGCGGATGGGCACCTACTGGGATTTTCAAAAGCACCTAAGCACCTACCTGTGTCTTTAGGAGCCTAAACAATAACTAGTCAAGAATTTTTCAGCAAAACATTTTTCCGTCCGAAAATGCTGATCTGTCAAAACCAAAACTTTTCATGGAAACAAATCGGTTGTGAAGAAATGTTCCTTGGGAATGTTTCTGAGGTTCAAGGTGGAATTTCTGAGACAAAAGCATGACCCGAATAGTCCGTATTCCAGTTGTTAGCACACTCCTCTGGGAGGTGGAAGACTTGGGTTCGAGTCGCTGCTCTGCGTGGTTCAGAGTGGAAGAGCTCTAGAAGGAGAGATTAAGAGCAACTGATTCAGAGCAGGTTTCAGAGTAGCAGCCGTGTTAGTCTGTATTCGCAAAAAGAAAAGGAGTACTTGTGGCACCTTAGAGACTAACAAATTTATTAGAGCATAAGCTTTCGTGAGCTACAGCTCACTTCCGATGAAGTGAGCTGTAGCTCACGAAAGCTTATGCTCTAATAAATTTGTTAGTCTCTAAGGTGCCACAAGTACTCCTTTTCTTGATTCAGAGCAGTGAGTCAAACTGAGTCTCTCCCAGGCAAGTGCCCAAACTATTGGCTCTTCTACCGTGGGTAGGCCTCCCTGTGTTTTTTTCATGAAAAATTTTGAAGGGTCTCAGTTTTCTTCCAATGAGGAATGAAACCACATATCAAAACCTCAAAAATGTTCACAAACTGGATTCATGTTTTCCAGCCAGCCTGACTAAATATCTTTAAAAATTTGACCTTAAGGAACTAACCTCTGTCCTCTTATCTAATTTTGCCAGGAGTGAAGTGTTGGGGCTAACTCTGACTGGTATAAATCAGTAGTAACTCCAATGAAGTCAGTGGAGCTACACTGATATAAAACCAGTGAGGGCCTTATGGCCAAATGCTGCTTCTAAGTGAAGTAAATGACAAAAATCTCATTGACTTCACTGGTGTTAAATCAGGCCCTAAGTGTGCATGGATCCCACTGATCACTGCACAGTTAGCTTCCTTTTCTAACATACTTTATACATTGGTGGTAGTGGTTGCCTGTAAACCTTCATGACTATCATCTCATGAGCAATTTAAATGAGGGAACTGCAAAGCAAACAAACCTGAGTTGTTCAGACACTGACTTTGCAGATGAAGTAAACTCTGATCAGTGAGAGGCACACAGAAGCACACTAATACACTTCTTCTTATAAATCATATCTAACTTGCATACAGTAAAATAGTATAATCAGGTACTTTGTTAGAAAACCATGTGATGCATTTTCAATGTGATCTATGGGTATTTAGCTGCAAAAATCTCAAAAATACCAACACTCATTTCTGTACATCCTCCCATGGAAAACTTATCCCCGAGGGGGTCATTAAAAATATGTATGATGTATTATAGTATGTGTGAAAATGGAACATTCTGTTTTCACAGCTTGAGACAGTATGGCAAGGTGCCAGCAGCATGTCCAGAAAGAGAGATGCTTGTTGAAAGAAACTGAGATAATTGTTTTTAATTTAATGTATTTGTCAATGTTCCTTCATTGCTGCGCATTTTTTTCTTTTTACAGGACCAGATTACTGTGCTCTGCAGACCCATGGCTGTCAACAGGAATGTGTTAATACAGATGATTCCTATTTTTGTCGGTGCCGACAAGGGTTTACTCTTAATCCAGATAAGAGAACTTGCAAAAGTAAGTTGTCCTACAGTATGCAATAAAGTTCATCTGCTTTTACTTCTGAAAACCTGTATGGCTGACTTTACGAAAAGATCATAGCCTCTTCCATAGTCCAGGTTGAAACAAACCTTTTATTGTAAGGTTGATTTTTAACCTCAGCCCCCTTCCTTTACCCCATAACTTTGCCAAAACCTAAACCAAATTCCTTGATATTTCACAGACCAGATCTTACACCACATTACAATTTTTCTGAAGAGTTTGAAGCAATTCTGGGGAGTACTATGGGACATAGGATGGCTCAAAACCAGGTCGTTCATTACTACTTTGAAATTTTCTTATTTGGGCTTGTCGTAACTCAAGTGGTTTTGGCCTAAATACTTCAAATTTATGTTGTAGCCAAGGACAGATGCCTTTGACTAATTTTGGGAAAGTAGGGGATGTATTATTTAGTTATTAAAAGCAGTTTACATTTTAAACACTATGGAGTTCTTTACATCAGGGGTTCTCAAACTTTTTCTTTCTGAGTTCCCCCCCCCATGCTATAAAAACTCCATGGCCCACCTGTGCCACAATAGCTGGTTTTCTGCATATAAAAGCCAGAGCTGGTGTTAGGAGGTAGCAAGCAGAGAAATTGCCTTGGCACCATGGCACAGGGGGCCCCATGAAGCTACGTTGCTCAGGTTTTGGCTTCAGCCCCAGGTGGCAGAGCTCAGGGCCCTCGGCTTCAGCCCCATGCAGTGGGGCTTCAGCTTACTACCCTGGGCCCCAGAGAGTCTAATGCTGGCCCTGCTTGGCGGCCCCCCGAAACCTGCTTGTGGCCCCCAAGGGGACCCTGGACTCCTGGCTGAGAACCACTGCTTTAAATCACCATCCCAGTTTCTTACAAAGCTTAGAAAACAGCCTCCATTGTATCAGCTTCCTAAATGAGGCGTGTGGACCTTGGTGTAGAACAAATTTTTTAGGGAGGATGAGGAATCTACATCACTGGAGGTTTTTAAGAGCAGGTTAGACATATAACTATCATGGATGGTCTGGATAATACTTAAGCCATGTCTATACTACAAAGTTTTCCTGACACAAGTTACATCAGCATAAAGCCGCAGCAGTTAGTATATCACTTGTGCATGTACATACTTGTCTCCTTGCGTCGGCGCTGCACGAACTCTCCAGGAGTGCTTGTGTCAATGGGTAGGTGCACCATGGATAGGTGTCCCAGTGTGCAACCTGCCACCATTCAGCACACTGTCTTTTGGGTAGTTTTTGCAATGCCTGGTGGGGCAGAAGCAACTTGCATAGGGGTGACTGGGAGCAGGGGGTCTACTTCTCATAATGTACTATTCTCCATCCCATAATATCATCTTTATCCCATAATTTTTGCACCTATTTTCAATTTCCTCTGACCCTGCATGGGACTTGTCACTGCCTGGAGTCTCTGGCAGAAGCATGAAGATTGCACAGCTCTGCTCTACTGTCATGAGCACTGCAAGCACAGGATACACAGCTCTCCAGTATTTACAGAGCCGCAAGAAGAGCCGCAGGGAACCTGGTGGTCAGTTTACTGTGGCACATAGCAAGCACCAATTCAAGGTTATTGGTGGCATTCACAGAGCAGCCGCAGATGGTGAAGCACCGCTTCTGGTGTGGTGGGAGAACCTCTCAAGGCTGCAACAGCTGCAGCTAACACACACAGAGGTACTATTGTCAGTACAGCAGAAATGGAAAGCGAAACTTCCGATTCAGCGCTCCCTCCTTCCCTTGCTGCCCTAAAGTGTTCAACAAAATGAGTTTACTGACACTTCTGCTTTGGAATGCTTGTGCCTGGTGCCACTCTCTGCTCAAGCCATGGTGAGTATGAGCTGCCAGGGGTGAGGGAAACGAGAAGGGAATTGCTCAGTTGCATGAAACTATGAGTATAGGGTACTGGCACTGAATACTGGCACCCTTTTCCATAGGTGGGGGTGACTTTGGCTGATATCTCACTCCTGAGGGTAGCAAAGGCACAGAGAGCACAACTGTTGCTGGCGTCTTCAAGTCATCTGGGTCTGGATGCTGCTAGACTGTGCATTTGAATGGTGCCTGCTGAAGTTATCGCCGATTGGCATGGGAAAGCATCCTACCGCGGAGAAAATACTTAGGCTGCCATCTATAGAAACCTTCGGGAGAGGATTGCCTTGTACCTCCAGAGAAGTTTCATCTATCTCTCAGGAGGACTCAAGAGTGCATATAAACAAACTGTTCCACATGGCCCCATCCCCCGCCTAACTCTAGAGGGGAATGAAAAGCAGATAGCTCTTTGTTATATCATTACCTCTTGTAGTATGAGTGAATTAATGACAAGTTGATAGCTGTGTCCAGCTAAATTGGGGGTGCTGTCACTCGAATGGGAAATAAATTTACAGGCTTACTCGAGGTTCCTTCCCCTGCATCAGGCTCACCCATGCTCGATTACAGAGACTAGCTGGACTGCGGTGGAGTCAAAAAACGGTCCTGGGTCGCAGCACCACTGGCCCCCCCAGTCACCTGTCCCCTACACTCCTCCTCCTTGCTGGTCACAGCAGGGGCCTCAGAGGTATCCATGCTGGTGTGTGGGATGGTGGAATGCAGCTCTGTGTAAAAGCAGCAGGTCTGTGGCTTGGCACCAGATCGATGGTTGGCCTTACTGGCTTTCTGATATGTCTGCCACAGTTCCTTGACTTTCATGGCTCTCACTACTGCTGGTCCCTGTCATAGCCCTTTTTCTGCCTCCCTAGAGCAAGCTACTCATCGATGCTGACGTTTCTTCAGCTGGTTCAGAGCTGGGCCTGCACAGCCTCGTCTCCCCATAGGCCCAGGAGATCCAATACCTCCTATCTACTCCAGGCAGGAGTGCAGCTGGAGCATATAGCTGGCATGGACAGTTGCACACAACAAAGGAGAGCAGATAGAAGTGTGCTCACCAAACACGACAACCAGGAACAGGCATTTCAAACATTCACAGGGGCTTTAAAGGAGTGGAGGCTTGTGATATATGTGACCTCTGGGCATTGGAGTTAACAATTGTGACCAGAGCATTGGGCATTGTGGGACAGCTGCTGGAGGACTAGTTAGAGTCAACATAGATAATGCAGTATCTACACTTCCGCTGCATTGAACTCCATACAGCAACCAAGGCTCAATGCTGCTCGGGGAGCTGGTGCTACTATGTTCACATAAAGGGGCACTTACATCAGTGGGAGACAAATTTAAGTGTAGACAGATGCGCAGCTAGGTGGACTAATTTTGTAGTGTAAACCAGGCCTCAGTGCAGGAGACGGGACTAGGTGATATACTGAGGTTCTTTCCAGTCCTACATTTCTATGATTTCTATGATGTAGCTACTCTGGTGTGGGACCCAACAAGCTTGCATCAAAGCAAATGCATCATGAGAGATTCTTAAGGCATATATAGAACTTGCACGCAGATGAAGCAGCTAGTTTTTCTTAGTACATAAGCACTATGAAAGCCAGGAGCAAGAGGTAGTATTAATGTTTCTCACAAGCTAAGAAAATAGCCTCTTTTGGAACATAATGAAATGTCTTTCATCTTCACAAAAAATGTGTGTTTCGGTACGTGCTTTCATGTACCGGTATCATTTTTAACAGCAGTCTGGATTGCTGCTATTTTTATAATTTTATATAGCATTGTGACTATATTCAGGACTTTACAGGACAGGTGTTCCTTGAGGAACACAGGAGCAAAGGGTCCAATTCTGCAAACATTTCCAAGCATAATGTTTATTACCAGGAGTACAGTTGTGAATTATGGACATGATAATGCCCCTGCTAATGTCAATGGGATTCTTTTCAGTGACTTCAGTGGGCTTTGGATCAGCCCTTCAGTTTGGCAGAATTTTCAGAAGGGGGCTCTCATTCCCAAACACTTTACTTCATGGTTCACATGAAACAGACTTTATAAAATAAAACAATCCATCAACTTTTCTACTTCCTCTTTTCTAAGCCAAACTGTGTGTGTCACTGTTGAGCAGTACCAGGCACTCCTCCTCCCCAAAGTGTTGATGTTACTTCTGATGGCTGTGGAAGAAAGCATTTGGGAATCAAAGCAAAGTCTTGCACATTTTTACTAATAGGCCCCCAGATCAGCTGCTTCCCACAGTATTATTAACAGTCACATGGAAATTAGTGCCATTTAAGAAGCATGATGTTTTGTTCAGTAACCAGCATACTTAGCTTGTATTCTTTAACCTCTCTCTCCACAGGAATAAACTTCTGTGCTTTGGGTAAACATGGCTGTGAACAGGAATGTGTTAACACAGAAGACTCTTTTGTGTGCAGATGTCATAGTGGATACACCCTAAACCCTGATAGCAAAACGTGCAGAAGTGAGTGTTTCACACAAACTGCAGCAATTAGTTCTTGCATTGGGCTGAGTTTTGAAAAGGACAAGGGAACTCTCCAGGGGCCCTTCTGAGATCTTTTAGAGCTATGTAAACTGCTGTAACTGTAAAGTCCAACAAGAGCCAGCTCCAGTGAGGTAATGTTGGCAAAATGCCTGCATTTGTCCACCCAGTGGAGAACAAGTATATCGTCTTATAACAATAACAGGAATTGTTTAGCAGGAGTGCCTGACATACTTTGAAGTGCTTGTTAAAAATGCATCCAATATTAGCTGATATTTAGACAGTTACACACCTAATACTAATGATTTTTTCCTCTCAAAGGCTGGTTTATTTTTTTCTTCAGAAGTGTATCTGATATAAACACATCTCTTGCTATATGATAATGAGAATACCGCTAAAGGAATTATGTTCTACCAAAAATCATGCCAACCCTGTATATTTGCAATCGCTTTAGTTATCAAAATATATTGTTTTCTCCAGAACCATTTTGCATATTTAAAGCAGCACTTTAAAAATGCAGAGAGCTGCAATTTTTCTTGATGTACTTATGCCATTTGGAAAAAAGTACCCAAAGACTTATATAATTAAGAAAGTTGTTATCTTCAGTGATCAAAAGAAAACGTTGATGGATTCTGCAACATACACAAAAACTTTGATACATTGTAATATAAGTAAATTAGACAATGTGGTTTGATTTTCAGATGGGCAGGTGCTTAGCTCTTACTGAAAATTAGGCCCCTTTGAGGTGTCACCAATAGGGATGCCATACTTGAGGCAACCCAATTTACTGGTCGCTTTGGAAAATCTTGGCCCTTTTCTCTTTTTTAGCATTACAGTTTTTATTTTTGCAGATTTAGGTATCAAAACATGTTTACCTAAATTTATAGTTCCAGAAGCCTGGTGACAACTATAATTTGTGATTATTTGTTACTTAAAAGAACATAAGGAAAGATTTAGTGTGAGAAGCTAGACGGTTTAGATTTTAAAAGTGATATTAATAATACATATTACAATTGGCATCTCTTATTTGTAACAGATGATGGTGATCTGAGACTGTAATCTGCCAAATAGGATAGTGGTTTGTTTATTTTAGTTGTTTTGCATTTCTCTTGTACAACGGCCCCAAAGCACAGCTCCACTTATGATGATGTAAACTTATAGAAAAAAGGTGCCAAGTGGAACTTATTGTAACTAGTAAAATCAATCTCAGCTTCACTTGTTCAGGCCAACAGTATTTATAACTATGTATGATGTTAAATTGGGACAGATTTCTGTAAATATATTACATATAATTTAAAAAAAAATCTTACACAATAGAGGAGGCCTTATTAGGCTTAGCAAATGGCTATGGATATGACTGTGATAATCCAGTAAATTTTTGCATCTTCAAATGCTTTGCAGAATTGACACATAATAGATCACATTTATATTGGGTAACACTGACTTCAGTCAAGTTGAGCTAGGGTGAATTTCACCCATGTGACTAAGAATAGTAAAGAATGTCTACTATAAAATGTTAAGGGGGGAGCTTCCTATAAAAAGCTTTTAAGATTTTTTTTCTTGCTAAAAAGTGCTTTGCTCTGTACTTTTACAAAATCAGCAGAGTTACACAGTACATTCACATAAGCACATATCTTGCTTTATGAACTATCAACCATACCTCTTAATTGTCCCTTTTTAGGAGATACAGGGCAGACTTTAAACTCAAATTCACACATATATTTGGTTTTTATAGAGACCATTTCCATCACAAATACAGAATCAATAAAATGCAAAGTGGTTACATTAAGTCCCCTACACTCTCCGTTTTTAAGTGTCCCATATTTTGGCTTTAGCAGATAGAATCTAGCAGCAAAAGAAAATTTTTAAATTACTATATCTGTCAGTTTAAACAGAATTTACTCAGAATCCTCTAATTGTTGTGGAATAAGTTGAAACTCATAAATGACTAACACTCACATTTACTGTCTGAGAAAAACATGTAGTGAACAAAGAAAAGATTTCTGTGTGTGAAAAAGAGAGCATAGCCTCATGGTTTAGGCATAACACTATTAGAATTCCTGGGTTCTCTATTCCCAACCCTGTTGCAGATTCCCTTTGTGATTATGGGCAAGTCGTCACCTTTCCGTGCCTTACATTCATTGTCTATAACATAGGGATAATAAATACCTACCTCACTGAGCTGTTATAAGGATAATGTTTCTCAAATGGATCCTTAGATGGGTTAGCTATGTACGTGCAAACGTTTATGATTTTTTTCTCGATAATCATATGCACAAAGATTCTGAAGCACTTAGTAACATGTCATGGTTTTGGTCTTTAACTCTCTAATGTGTTTTCTTAATTCCTAACATAAACCATTAGGAGTGGATCACTGTGCTGAGAACAACCATGGCTGTGAGCAGCTGTGCCTGAACACAGGCGACTCATATGTCTGTCAGTGTTCTGAAGGATTCATCATTAATGAAGACCTAAAAACATGCACACGTAAGTCTCTTGATTATTTCTTTGATCAGAATGAAAGCGGAAGGAAGCAAACAAACACTAAGCACATAGGAACTGATACGCTGCATCAGACTCAAGGTCTATGTAGTCCAGTATTCTGTCTCTGACAGTGGCCAGTACTAGATGCTTCAGAGAAAGATGCGAGAACCCTGCAGTAGACAGATACGGGGTAATCTGTCCCCCACATTAGGTCTCATCCTGGTCTATAATAGTTAGAGATTGACATAAGTTCTAAAACATGAGGCTTGATATCCCTTCCAAAACATTTTTATCATCATTAATTGTGACAACTCTGGATAATTTGACTCTTGTTAGGTTCTTGCCCTCAATGACTGACAGTAGCAGAGAGTTCCACAGTTTCATTATTTATTGTATGAAAAAGTATTTCCTTTTAGTGATTTTTTAACTTTCCACGTTTTAATTTTATTTAATGTCCCCTTGTTCTTGTGTTATGAGATATACACTGTTCATTATTTTATATATAATTTAATCTTGTTCCCTGTTATTCGTCTTCTTTCTAAGGTGACAGTCCCAATCTTTTCAGTGCCTCTTCATCTGAGAGTTTTTCCAGAGATCTTTCTTGTTGCCCCTTTCTGAATCTCTTTTAGTTCTGCAGTAGCCTTTTTGAGATGGCATGACCAGTACTGCACACAGTATTCCAGATGATGCCACACAATTAATTTATATAATAGCATTATGATAGTCTCCACATTATTCAGCATCCCATTCCTTATGCACTGAAACATTTGTTAGCTTTTTAGACCACAGCTATGTATTGACATCTACAGTGATGCCCAGGTCCCTTTCTTGAGTGAATTTAGAATCCTGTAAAGTGTACAAGTACTTAAGGACTTCAATTTTTTTTCCTGCAATGTTCATTATTTTGCATTTAGCTACATTGAATTTCATTTGGCACCATATTATCCATTCACCTAGCTTGTTTTGGTCTTTCAGACGTTCCTCACAGGCCTTTCTGGTCCTGACTAACATAAATAACTAAGTAATCTGCAGTTTTGGCTACCTCACTATCTACCCCCTTTTACAGATAATTAGTAAAAATGTTAAACAACCTTGAGGCATCCGTCTGCTAAGCTTTTGCCATGATGAAAATTTACCATTTAATCCTTCTCTTTGCTTTCTGTTTCCTAGCCACCTTTTTATCCAAGACAATATATTTGGTTCTCATCCAATGACTAAGAACTCCTAGTAACTTTAAGAAAAGCAGAGACAATAGCTTATTCTGCATCAAACTGTGCTTCCAGTTGAGCAGCTGAGACTGTAAATTTGAAGTAGCTCAAATTGAAAGTCCTTTTTTCTGCCATTGCTGAGTGTGTACATTGTCATATAAGGAGTGCGCCAAATCTTCAATTTGTGCTTGAATTCTGCATTTTTAAAATGCATGGAATAATGAGAACAAATTCTGAGTACTCATGGACAAATAGGTGCCAACTCCATGGGTGTGCGGGGCTGGAGCACCCACGGAAAAAAAATAGTGTGTACTCAGCACCCACCAGCCACAGCTGTTTGGTGGTGCCCCCAATGAGCAAATCAGGGGCATCACCAAATAGCTGTTTGGCCACACTGACTAACAGCTGTTCGGTGGTCGCCTCCAAACAGCTGTTCGGCAGCTTGGTGGGGGACTTGGGGGAGGTCAGAGAGTGGCGGTGGGCACGTGGGGGCCTCGGGGAGGGGGTGGAACGGGGGTGGGAAGACACAGGGTGAGGGCAGAGCCTACGTGGTAGGAGTGGAGTGGAGTGGGCTCTCGGGCTGGAGCACCCCCAGAGCAAACTAGAAGTTGGCACCTGTGCATGGATAGTTACAAGAAGATGGAATTAGAAATAGAAGTCTGGCCAATGAAATTACAAAGGCTGGGGTTTTCAAAAGAGTATAAGGAAGTTAAGCGCATAAATCAGTGAAATTTAGGCACCTAATTCCCTTCAGGTTCCTGTGAAAATCCAAGCTGAATTATTAATAAAAGACTGTACAGATCATAGAAATATACTTACAAGAGTCCATGCTCCCCAAGTATCTTCATGCCCCATATACGTAAAAAAAATCCTCTCATTCCTGGTTGCAGATATATATTTATAGATTTTTAAGGCCAAAAAGGACCATTATGATCATCTAGCCAGGCATCCTACACAACATAGGCTATGCTATCCACCTTTTACAAAATACAGGTATGTACAAAGCCCGCCAAAGAACATGCATCATCACTCTCCATTAAATATGTATCTTCCGACAAAGACCACATGCACTAAGAGATCTGCACTCAAATGTTCCTGTGTTCTGAGAGACCAAATAAGTGCTTCCTGGGAAAATCTGTTTTCAGTGCTCTTGCTCCATGTGCCTTCCCCCACATACACACCTCTTCAGCTCCTGGGCTCCAGGATCTCTCTGCTGGTAGGTCAGTGAGTGATAGTAGACTGCATTGCAGACAGCAGCTTAGTGTCCATCTTCAGGCTGCAGTTCTAAAATCTCTTTGGGTCAAGGCCTCTATCTCATTTAGCCTTCACTCAGGATCTCTGGCTGTCTTTTCTTCTCTCCTGCTGGTAGGGAGGAAGATGTTACTGGGCATTCTTATCCTGTCCTCTTTTCTGTTGAAGAGGAGGGTTTTGGTGAGTGATCTATTGTAGATATTATTCTAAAGCCAGCCAACTCATTGGCCCTCTTCACAAATTTTGTGCTGCTGCTTTCATCATCTTCTACCCCTCTTGTGTGTGTGGACACAGGTACAAATCAATGGCCCTGATGCTCTGGAAGCCCTGCGTGTGGATGAACACATTCTGTTAAGTGACTTTCCTCTTTATTCAGGAGCTTCAAGTCCTCAATAGAGATGTCACTCATGTAGTCTTCATAGGAGCCTCAATACATCAGAAATTAAACTTGCCCTAGTAATGTTTCTATTCTTAATATAGCTAATGAGTGTTAAGATTCACTCCAGTTTAATAGAATTAATAGAGTAAATTTCCCGCTTCAGTGGAAAAATCTGCAGAAGGGGCCAATGAGAAAGGAAAACGCGGTGAATTTTGCCTTGCTGACTCTTCCTGGAATTATCCCCACTGGTCAGAGGGGTTTGGCAGGCCTCACCAAAGATTTTGGTGGCCACTCTACCTGCCTTTCCCCCTCCTCAGTTCCCCAAGCCTGTTGATTGCATGGACAGCTCCTGAATCTGCTGCTTTCTCTGCCATTGGGCAACAAAGTTTCAGCGAGTCAAACTACCATTGGCAAGGTCCCCCTGCAACAGCACAGCTGCAGTCACAGAGAGGATCCAGGGGAAGATAATGCGAATCAGAGAGTGGAAACACCTTTGCTTCACCGTCTCCTGCCCCCTGAAGTCCACAGAGATTCATCCATTCATCCACCCTTCCAGAAGAGGGGTAACTAATGCTACCAGGACAGACTCCTGCCTTCTGTGCAGAAAGAGGAGAGGGATGGCTCCACTGCTTCTAGCAGAGCCCATGGATATAGGGAAGAAGCTGAGCTGCTGTTTTAAGAATTATATCAACTTTCCAATGGAAAATCCTGTTTCCTTGATAGTAGAAAAGATGTTTTTAAACTCTGGCGATTTAGTTTCCTCCAGGTATTACTTGGATTCCCATCAGAAGCATTAAAGCTGTACAGCGACTCCTGGACTCCTCTGGGCACTGAATTTGATCTTGAGTATTTCCTCTACTTGCCAATTTACCCCTCTCTGCACATCTGTTTGGGAACCGACTTTGTTCTGCTCCTGAGCTCCAACTGACCCTGTTAAAATCATATGGGCAATCTTTTTAGATTATCATAAAAGATTTTGGGTCTTTCAGATAACTGTTAAATGAGCAGCTGAATAGATGTGTTTAATATATACCACTTCTGAATCAAGAGACTGTTGTCATAAATACCGGGAACACCCTAGTGATAAACTGGCTTCTGCTCTGACATCTAGCAACTATAGCAAATGGAACTCCATATGCAGCAGAGCTCACACACAGCTGAACGGAGTGCCGAGTATGGAACTCTGAGAGCACTAGGTCTCATGTTAAAAGAAAATCCATAGGAAAGTTAAGAAGACAAATGTAACTGAATTAAAATGATTTGTGTTAATTATTGTTCAGCATCAAAGCTCACATGGTCTAATCAAAAATCCACTGATGTCAATGAGATCAGGTGCACTGAGAGTTCTGGGACTCACCCACCTCATGTTTTCACATCAAGTATGTATGCTGAATCATCAATGAAAGGTGAATGTTTAGAAGAAAACCTCTGTTTGATACTTTGTGGTTGTTACTGTGTATTATATGACATAATTAGTAAAATATCTTTATAGTTTATTCAAAAAGTATTGAAGTATCTGGACTCTTTTCTGAGCTTTGCAAACAGAAAGGTAGCTTTTTCTCACCTCTGCCCACAGAGACCACACTAAATCATACCTAAAGACTCCTTTGATGTTTCTGAAAGGTATATTTATTTTTGAAAAAGAACTGAATTATTGTTCAAACAATACAGTATTTGCTTGTTCATATGCCATGCAGCTGTGTTAGACACGACCAGCTGCTAATTCCTGAATTTTTAACTTCTTTTTATAACTCCAATCATTTTCAGGAGTGGACTATTGTGCACTGAGTGACCCTGGTTGTGAACATTTGTGTGTAAACAGTGAAAAATCTTATACTTGTCAGTGCTTTGAAGGATATGAGCTTCGTGATGATGCGAAAACTTGTAAACGTAAGTTTTTATCAGACCAAGTGACATGGCACCATATCTTTTGTTGCCTGCATCTATACAGTATAAAATTAGTATGTGCGATGTAAATGAGTAGCTCTGAAACTGGACTCTGGGATGAAACTGGGGACCAAAGGTACATTAGTACAGATTTGTATTTTGCAACAGGCAACAGTAATTTTCTCCACAAATTAGGTTAAAAAGATTTAACATTTCTATGGCCTCTCACCTTGTACTGCAACGTTAAACGTTGCAGAACGTTAAAGAGGGATTGCATAATTTGGGCAAGACTGTAATGAAATGAAATGAAAGTCTGAAAAAATCATTGCCAAATTTTCTTCAGTATTACAGCCCTCTCTAGTGCTCAGTCGCTGTATCTTACTTCTTTAAAAGCCACCTAGATATAATGTGTATAGTAATGTAATTGTATTCCCAGTTGTTTGGGAACTAATCCATTAAAATGATTCACATCTGATGTTAAAAAGTATGTTATTAGGAAAGCTTTTAAAAGACTCAGATACTACAGCAATGGTGGGCAACCTGTGGCCCGCAGCCCGTCAGGGTAATCCTCTGGCGGGCTGCCAGACTGTTTGTTTACATTTGCACAGCCACCCGCAGCTCCCAGGGGATGCGGTTCGCTATTCCCAGCCAATGGGAGCTGCAGGAAGTGGCAGCCAGGTGAACTGCAGCCATTGGGAGCTGCAGGTGGCCATGAAAATGTAAACAAATGGTCTGGTGGCCCATCGGCCCACCAGCCGATTACCTTGACGGGTTGCATGCAGACCGTGGGCTGCAGGTTGCCCACCACTGTACTACAGTGATAAATTGATAATATTATTTACTGTTTGTATTAAAACCACAATCAGAATTGGCGCCCCATTGTGCTAAATTATGCAAACATATAGAAAGACATGCTCCCTTCCCTAAAGTATATATATCCTGAGGCCCAGATCCTGCAAGAAGTTACATGCAAGTGGACTCCTGCACTGGCATTGAGCTCTGTGATGGGGTGTTCACCAAGTAGGCCAAGATGAGGAGGGGGGCTAATTAACCAGACAGGCTACAGCTGAATAATCCCCTGATTGGTTGAGGGGGCCCAGTTGAGGAGGAGAAGCTGGGTGTGGTTTATAAAGACAGGAAGCTGATAACAGAGGAGGCTGTGGGGAAGTAGTCTGCAGTCATTCCCTGGGAGAAGGGAGATGTGTTTGGGATCACAATGGCAAGCAGCCTACAGTTACTCCCTGGGAGAAGGAATTTTTGGCTGGCAAACCCAGAGAGGAGGGAGAGCCAGAAAGGGTAAGAAGGGCTTAAGAAAAGCAGCAAGGAATAGATAGGAATAGATTGCACACTTTGGCTGCTGATGAGAGGACCCCTGAACTGGAAGCCAGAGTAGAGGGCAGGCCGCAGTTTCCACAAAGCCACTGGGGAAGTGGCACAGACCAGACAGTGGAGCGCAGACTGCTTGAGACAGTTTGCCCTGAAAGACTTTAATACCCACAAGGGGAAGAGCACAGTGAGCTGGCCGGAGGACCAAGTCACAAAGTGGAAGTTGTAGCTCCTGGAGAGAGAGCAGCAACGGAGTGTGCAACAAGCTGCCAGAGGCGTGCGCAGCTGCTGGAAGGTGCTAATCCCCAGAATGGCCAGGAGGAGGCAAGCTATGTTGAGTGGATCCTGTGACAAGCTCTGTGCAAGGCTGGGGCTTAATTTAAAACAAGCTGGAACAAGGGAGTGTAACAAAGAGAGAGAAAAAGGGAAGGAAAATGAGCATAGCAAATATATTTAGCACATGATTGTATAGCTTTTAATTTTTGTTTTGTTTTAAATATAAGGTATAGCTAAAATTAAATGAAATATTGGCAGTCCTCACTGGCCATCTGTCTATCCATTATCAGCTGACGATTTCCTGTGGGCATCACAGCACGTAATACAACAGATCATTTACACCAACTTTAAACATCATGTAAACTGATCTTTTGTAATCCTATTTTATTACAAAAAGACAAATATCTATTTAACCACAGAGGGAAAAAGCCTGAGTGTTCTGGGTTTCAGCAGGTTTTTTTGCTTGAAGATAGTAAGATGATGATAGATATCTTGTTTTCACAGGAAAAGCTGGATTTGAAATGTAAATAACTTAACAGTTCAAAATCTTCTTATTCCTTAGAGTCCAGTGACCCAGGGCTGGATTTTTTTAAAGGTATTTAGGTGCTCACATAGGCACCTAATGGGATTTTCAAAAGCACTACACCTAGCTCCTCAGTGGCATTTAGGCACCTAACTCCCCTTGGTTTCAGTCAGAGTTAGACACTTAGGTACTTTTGAAAATCCCAGTAGGGGCCTACTTGCATCTTTAGGTGCCTAAGCAACTTTGAAAATCTAGCCCCTAGTTACTATGCTCTCTGATTTTTTCCCCTTAATAAAGAGACTGTGGATTAAGAGGAGGAGAAAGATGTGCTTGCTTGTTAAAAACAAAGGATGAAAGAGTCAGAGGTTGTTGGAAATGCATTTCTGGATTCCACTGAGCCAACACTTGAAAAATTATGAGCTGCAGGGCTCTTTCACTGGAAAACTAAGAACTTTTAACCTTTGCATTTATAAAAATTTTAACTAGCAAACTTTCTTTTCTGTCCAAATTATTCTCAGGTAAAAATGTCTGCAAATCAGTCAACCATGGTTGTGAACATGTTTGTGTTAATACGGACAATTCATACATCTGCAAGTGCCGTGAGGGATTTGCACTGAGGAAAGATGGGAAAATGTGCAGAAGTAAGTAACCTGATTTTTGCTGTACATTTGTGTGTGCAGCAGGCAAAGAAAGAAAGAACTTCATTGCTCTTTTACTGAAAGTGTCCCAAGTAAACTGTATTAAATATCTAAACTATCCTCAGAAAAAGACCTCTGCAAATCAGTTGACCATGGTTGTGAACATGTTTGTGTTAATCTGGACAATTCCTACATCTGCAAGTGCCGTAAGGGATTCGTACTGCGGGGGGATGGGAAAACGTGCAGAAGTAAGTAGTTTGATCTTTAACGGAAGGTTATCCTTGTAATGTTTGTATTTGTAGAAGTGTTTTAACTAGCAAACTCTCTCAACTGTTCTCAGATAAGGATGTCTGCAAGTCATTTGACCATGGCTGTGAACATATTTGTGTTAATAATGACAATTCCTACATCTGTAAGTGCCAGGAGGGATTTGTACTGAGAGAGGATGGGAAAACATGCAGAAGTAAGTAACTTGGTCTTTACTGTACATTTTTTCTTCATCAGATAAAAAGAGAAGGAACTTCATTGCTCTCTTTCTGGAAGATTGTCCTTGTAATTTTTGCATTTATAAATATGTTTTAACTAGCAAACTATATTAAATATTTTAACTATTCCCAGATAAGAACGTCTGCAAATCAGTCAACCATGGTTGTGAACATGTTTGTGTAAATAATGACAATTCATACACCTGTCAGTGCCATAAGGGATTTGTGCTAAGAGAGGATGGGAAAACATGCAGAAGTAAGTAGCTTGATCTTTGTAATACATTTATGTCTTTGGAGGACCAAAAAAGAAGGAATTTCATTGCTTTCTTACTTGAGAAATATCTGTCTAATCTTTTATAAATGAAAGTAGTTCTAACCAGCCAACTCTCAACTATTCTCAGATAAAAACCTCTGTAAGTCCATTGACCATGGCTGTGAACATGTTTGTGTTAATGATGACATTTCATACACCTGCCAGTGCCATGAGGGATTCATACTAAGAAAGGATGGGAAAACATGCAGAAGTAAGTAGCCTGATATTTACTGTACACTTCATGCTGATATCACTACATGACAGAATGAAAATCTTAAGTGCCCTTTCCTTGGAAGATGGTCCTTGTAATTTTTGCATTTATAAAATATTAAATATCTAATCTATTCCCAGCTAAGGATCCCTGCAAATCAGTTGACCCTGGCTGTGAACATATTTGCGTTAATACTGACAGTTCATACGTCTGCAAGTGCCATGAGGGATTTGTACTCAGAGAGGATGGGAAAACATGTAGAAGTAAGTAATCTGATATTTACTGGCAGATTGTCCTTGTAATCCCATTTATAAAAGCATTTTAACTCTCTCTCAGATAAAGACCTCTGCAAAACGGTTGATCATGGCTGTGAACATATTTGCATTAATAATGACCATTCCTACGTCTGCAAATGCCATAAGGAATTTGTACTCCAAGAAGATGGGAAAATGTGCAGAAGTAAGTAACCTGATCCTTGCTGTACTTTTCATTCATTGAGCAACTGCTTGTTTGATTTTAAACTGAACTGATCCAGCATCCCTTCTTCAAAAATCATATAAAATTTTGAGGTTGAACCACTTAATCTGAAGATTTTGGAAGCAAAAGTTATTAAGAAAGTAAGAATGATTGTCCTTGTAAACCAGCAAGTATAGCAATCATTCTTTCCAATCAGGAAAAGAGCCAAAAGTAAAATCAAGTTGTCAAGGAACTTGCACTTTAATTAGGTTCATGTACCATAGGGTTGTATTTCCTGATTTAAAAGAACATCAGGCTTAACTTTCATGTCTTCTAACATGAAAAGCCTTGACCATTGTCCCATTTATCAATGTTTTCCTAAATTAGATTGTTAGCTGTTTGGGACAGAAACTCCGCCCCCCCTTCCCCTCCACCATTCTATGAACTACCATGTACATATCTACTACTATATAAAGCCCTATAAACCTCTGCAGTGTGCAGCCCATCAAAGCTGCATGATCCAGTCTGGCTCTGCAACAAAGGATGTTGTCAAGGTTCCTTCCCCACTCTGAACGTAGGGTACAGATGTGGGGGCCTGCATGAAAACCCCCTAAGCTTATTTTTACCATCTTAGGTTAAAATTTTCCCAAGGTACAAACTATTTTACCTTTTGCCTTTGGACTTTATTGCTGCCACCACCAAGTGTCTAACAAATATATAACAGGGAAGGAGCCCGCTTGGAAACATCTTTCCCCCCAAAGTCCTCCCCAAACCCTACACCCCCTTTCCTGGGGAAGGCTTGATAAAAATCCTCACCAATTTGCATAGGTGAACACAGACCCAAATCGTTGGATCTTAAGAACAATGAAAAAGCAATCAGGTTCTTAAAAGAAGAATTTTAATTGAAGAAAAAAAGTAAAAGAATCACCTCTGTAAAATCAGGATGGTAAATACCTTACAGGGTAATCAGATTCAAAACATAGAGAATCCCTCTAGGCAAAACCTTAAGTTACAAAAAGACACAAAAACAGGAATATACGTTCCATTATTTTATCAGTCATTTAAACAAAACAGAATCTAACGCATATCTAGCTAGATTATTTACTAAGTTCTAAGACTCCATTCCTTTTCTGTTCCCGGCAAAAGCATCACACAGACAGAGACAGTCTTTGTTTCTTCCCCCCCCCCCCACCTTTGAAAATATCTTGTCTCCTCATTGGTCATTTTGGTAAAGTGCCAGCGAGGTTATCCTAGCTTCTTAACCCTTTATAGGTGAAAGGGTTTTTCCTCTGGCCAGGAGGGATTTTAAAGGTGTTTACCCTTCCCTTTATATTTATGACAAATGTCCATTCTAATCTTAGGTTGGGAGACTTGCCCCCCAAATGGTAATAGAATGCTCATGGACCTACCCAAACCTTCTCATTGCCTAGGACCATGGGTCATGGATTAGTCCCTGCTTGGGCAGCAGAACTTACTGAAGGAGAAGCAGGATCAGTGGAATTCTGTTTGAGGGAATGGGGAACTCCCACTGCCAAGGGCAGCCAAGGTCCCCATTCCTCAGTTCTTTCATGCACCAGGGTGATGATCACCTTCAGGATGCGGTGTGTAATCAGCCTAAACAGTGGTAAGAAAGTTACAGACCCTTTTCTGTAATGTGAGTAGGGCCCCAAATTGGGGCCTGTGACAAAAAATAGACGCTTTTTAGAAGTCTCTTGTAAAGCATAGGCAAGTAGCCTTGCTGACCTCTGTCAATGGAAGAATGCTGCAAAATATACAAAAGACCTCTTGGCTCTTTCCTACAGATATGTTAGGCTGCAATAATCAATTACTGTCTAAACATATATGGATGTTGGCTTTTAAGATTTATTTACATGTAAAGAATAAGAAATATTTTAAATTGCTTAGAGAAAGGGAACAGGATAATGGCATCTGAAATGTAAACATAGCTATATCCCAGTATGTATTTGTATTTTGAAAAACTAAGCCAAGTTGCAGACAGGATTAGTTGATATTAACATGTTAGGTTAAGTTTATGATTGTTACAATGAAAAGCATAGCTAAACTTGGCACATGGTCAGCTAACCAGAGCTTCATATTTTAGTACACTGTATAAACCTTTTCTTTAGAATACCTAGAAAAGGAGAGAGAAAAATCTCCATCTAATCTGAATATTGTCTATTATGAATTGTAACTAGAAAGTACACACTGATCTTGACACCAGTAAAAGTTATAAATCAAAGTTAATTTGGGGCAGTCAGAGGAGACATTGAAAGTCCTAAAGAAATAAAAGTGCAAATCCTACAGTCCCTGCTCAATCACGTTTCCCTTAGAAGTTAGTGAGAATTTTGACTGAGTGAATACAAGAAAATTTGGCCTAATATTAACTAAACAAAGGTGTTCTTTTTTCTGTCCATGGTTATAGCAGTGATGAGGTTGGAGCTGGCAACATTTGATCTATCTTAAAGTTCCTTCAGTGTTTCTGCCCTAATCAAGCAATTAGGGAGAAAAACCTAAACTTTCAGATGAGAGAGGAAGACCAAAAAAGAAAGCACAAATATATTTTGGTTTTAGTAAGTTTTGCAACACAGAGGAAAACTTCAGAATAAGGTCAAATGGTGGGTGGTCATTCATTTCTTGCAAAACTGACAAATACATATCTGAATACAGGACAATTAGTACATTCATATCAAGACTTTCTTTGGCACTGCTCACAGTAATCTTTCTAAACAACTATCTAAACAACTATCTAAATACATTAATTAATTTAGCATCACAACACACCTGTGAAGTAAGGGTGTATTATTATCTCCATTTTACAAATAAGGAACAGAGGCACCGAGAGATTAAGGGCTCAATCCTGTAAAGTGCTGAGCACTGCTTCTGATCCAACCAAAGCACTTAAGTACATGAATACTCCCATATGTGTAACTTTAAGCACACAAAGCCAATAGAACTATTTGTGCTCCTCAGACTAGATGATCACAATGATCCTTTCTGGCCTTGGAATCTATGATTCTAAGTGTTTTGCTGGACTGGAGTCAGAGTTTTCAATACCTTGCAGGATGAAGTTCCTAAGTGTCTTGCTTAAGTGTCTTGCTTGTGGCAGAGGAGCTTTCTACACTTATGCACCAGGTAAACCCATGAGGTACAGGGCTTGCTGGGATCAAGTAGCATCCCCATCTATCTAGTACAGTAGCATCCCCATCTATGCTTTGCCTCCTCTGGGCCCACTGGTTCACTGCCAGCAGGATTAGCCCACCTCACATTCCTCACTGCCTTTGGCTAAAATTATGGCTACCTCCTGTGTGTAGGCTACTGTGAAATGTGCCTTCTTCTCCGCCTCACCCTTAGTCCACCCCAGAACATCTATCATCATAATGTGGCCCTTAATCTTCAAAGTGAGGTATTATTATTTACTAAATTCTTCAGAACTGTAGCTGCCCTTGAACTGGACTAGGCATGAGGGACGTTTCTTAAAGGATAGGCAGTTATTTCATCCATTTGTACCAGCTATTAGCATGGTACACGTTGTTAGAGCTTGAATTTAGGTCAAGTGATGACTATAATGGGAAAATATAATTTGTGAAGGGAGAAATTTTATTGTAAAAGACAGTAGGCAAAGACAGATCTGACCCACCTGAAGGAACCAGCCTGCAACACCCTCCTTCACAAATGTAAACTGTTTTTTGGTGTCTGAAATTTACTTTCTGATTGCACTTCCATGTCTCTGTACTCTGATTGCTTTAAGATTAGAGATAGACAATGTTAATTTAGGGGAAAAAATGCAGGCTGAGACCTCACGTGTGTAGTCCATTCCATTTTTTAACATTTGAATCAAAACATAGCAAATAAGGACCCCTTCTCTGAACCCCAGGGGGAAATACTGAGTAGTGATTTAGATATGACTGGTTCCCTCTACTGTTGTATAGTAAAAGTGTGGCTTTGTCTTCCTTTTAGAAAATAATCTTTCCAAATGCTTCTTGCTTGTATCATTTTTAATCCAATGTACACTGTATGGTAAAACTAAAAGGTATCCTGATTGTTTGGCATTTTGAAGTTATTTTCCATGATTACATGAACAGACTGTTTATGCTTGTACCAAGTTTTGTTTTGTTTGTAAGACTAACTAATTCCAGAAATTCCTTAAATGGGCTACTTTCTCACAGTAATGCATAATAACTGCTTTGTTGAAACGTGGAGAACCCGTCCTACTTTGTGACAGAAACTGTGTATCATCCTCTGCTTTCTACTAACCTGTGAATTGCATATGCATATGTGTGTGTATAAAATATACCCCCAAACACGTACATTTGGCAATATTTTTGCTCATTTTAGCTGTCCATGTACATTTTTGTCTCTAGATGAGTGTTCTGTTTAATGGATCTAATGAATTTGGAATAAACTTGAAACAGGTTTTATATTAAAATTTTGGAGTTTTTTAATCCTTTGCAAAAAGTACAATCCTCAGTTTATTGTTCCTTATCAGATGGCTTGGGCATTAACTCAAATCCAAGAGATTGAGAGTTAAAATCCTATTACTAAATAAGTAGAACAATACCAAAAATATTCCTGCTGAGGTCTCTAAACTGAAAGATACAGGCAGCTCCTGTCTCTTTCTTGTCTCCTTCCACTCAGCAGAAAAGCCGTCAACCTTCCCACTTCTGTTCCCTGCCCTCTCTGAGTCTTTCCCAAAAACCTAGACTTGGCCGGAGAGAGCTATTAGAAGGAAGAGGAAGACGCAGCAAGTATAGTCCAGCCCTGTTTCTGTTAATCCTCAATGCTCCTGTCACAGTACTGCATGCCAGACAATACTGGAATAGAAACTAAATGTTATTTTCAAATAATAGTGTGATGGAGAAGAGTATTTTGTTTTCATGTTTTGTTCATTTGTTTTGTTTTTTACTGTGCTGCATTCCCAGTGATGGTTATAAATTATGGCTTTATTAGAAGATCCCAGAAGCAGTGGGAATTGTGTTTGACGTCAAACACAAGGCAAAATTCTGTTCTTCTATCCACAGTACAGATCTCGCCTCAGTGCATATTTTTCACTCGATATCTTTATGCTGGTGAAAATCATTGAGAGTTCTGCTGAGAAATCAAGCACAGAGAAGTGTGGATCTGAAGAGCAGAATATTGCCCTTAGATAGCACATTACTGGTGCGGCATGACTGGGTGATATCATTGTTAACAGTACATAGTAATTGAATGTGTGGGTTGGGGGGGGGATTTTCATACAATCTGTACTTATTTTTAAAAATCCATTTTGTTTCCCCCATGTCATTATAAATTTAGGACTAAAATGTTGATTGGCCATTGTCATTGCCATCTTACTGCTTTTAGTTTTGTAGGGATAATAGGGTGGTATTTTAAGTAATTAAAATGCAGGATGGTCTCAGCAATGTTTTTTAATGGCTTCAGCTTTTACCTCTACAATGAAATTGTCTTTGCTGAAATTCTAAAGATAAGCCAGTCCAGTGTATCTCTTATAAATGTATTAAACATTAAGCAAACAGTTATAAAACAAATATATGTTCATATGAAATATGTCACTAGCTAATTTAACTTATAGTTTTCCTAACTTTCTTAATTTAATTTATAATAATACAGTGCAATAATTAAATCAAGTATAATCAGTAAGTCACTGGTTCAGTTTATTTGGCTCCCCGAGAATTACAGTTAGTGATTGTATTAATTATAACAAAACAACTCTCAGTGTTTTACAGGAAGGTTAAGGGGAGAAGCTGTTCCCTTTAAGTTAAGCCATTCAGCTAAAAGTCTAGTTCTTGCCTTGGTTTTAAGTAAATACAGCCCTTAGAATCATTTCATAGGCCATATTTACACTACAAAATTATGTCGACCTAACTTATATTGGCAAACCAGTCACAGCAGTTATTAAATTGCTTGTGTGTATGCACACTCAGCTCTGTGTCAGTGGTGTATGTCCTCACCAGGAGCGCTAGTATCTATTTTATTGTCATTGTGGGACAGCTCTTGAAAGCCAGTAACAGTCCATGTAAGCAACACAGGGTCTACACTGACACTGTGTCAACCTAATTACATGGCCCGTGACTCTACACTGCTGGGGAGGTGTTACTAAATTGGTGTAGAGAGGCTCTTATATCGGCAGGAGCCAAATTTAAGTGAAGAAACAGCTAGGTCAACATAAGATGTTGATGTGATTAGGCCATCAGCCACACTATCAGAGGCTCGTTCACCTGCGCATCTACCAATGTGATATATGCCATCATGTGCCAGCAATGCCCTTCTGCCATGTACATTGGTCAAACTGGACAGTCTCTACGTAAAAGAATGAATGGACACAAATCAGACGTCAAGAATTATAACATTCAAAAACCAGTTGGAGAACACTTCAGTCTCTCTGGTCACTCAATTACAGACCTAAGAGTGGCTATCCTTCAACAAAAAAGCTTCAAAAACAGACTCCAACGAGAGACTGCTGAATTGGAAATTAATTTGCAAACTGGATACAATTAATTTAGGCTTGAATAGAGACTGGGAATGGATGAGTCATTACACAAAGTAAAACTATTTCCCCATGTTATTTCTCCCCCCCACTGTTCCTCAGATATTCTTGTTAACTGCTGGAAATAGCCTACCTTGCTTGTCACCATGAAAGGTTTTCCTCCTTCCCTCCCCCCCCCCCGCTGCTGGTGATGGCTTATCTTAAGTGATCACTCTCCTTACAGTGTGTATGATAAACCCATTGTTTCATGTTCTCTGTATGTGTATATCAATCTCCCCTCTGTTTTTTCCACCAAATGCATCCGATGAAGTGAGCTGTAGCTCACAAAAGCTTATGCTCTAATAAATTTATTAGTCTCTAAGGTGCCACAAGTACTCCTTTTCTTTTTGTGAATACAGACTAGCAGGGCTAATACTCTGAAACCACACATAGCAGTTTCAAAATAACTTATGTAAACTACAGTTCTCTCACTAACAGTTATAGGGATTTAGTGTCTACTCCAGGGAGCAGTTTGTGACACATAGATACACCCATACACAATAATGGGTGTTGTAGTGATTTGAGCACCTTCAAATTGCTCTACAGAAAGGTTTTCATGCTGCCTTGATGTCTTTAGCTCGCATGATTAGTCTTAGGGTATGTCTACACTATGGCAGCTAGTGCTGTAGTATAGACACTTTCTACATTGATGGAAAGGGTTTTTCCATCAATGCGGTTAATCCATCTCTCTGAGGGTAGCAGCATCTACATTGGGGGGGAAGGGGGAGGCGTTAGGTTAACTTAGCCATGGCACTCAAAGCGAGAAATTTTTTGCAGTCCAGAGCAACATAGCTAGGTCCATCTAATTTTAAATGTAGACTAGGCCTTAGTTTTGGAAATAAGGCTTTGTCTACACTAGCACCTTTGTTGGCCAGGGGTGAGAAAAAACACACCCCTGACCAACATAAGTTTCACCGACAAACACGCCAGTGTGGACAGCGCTATGTTGGCGGGAGACGTTCTCCTACCGACATAGCTACCGACGCTTGTTGGGACTGGTTTAATTATGCTGGCAGGAGAGCTCTCTCCCACCATGGGAGACCTTGGGCTCCATGGGAGACCTTGAAGCAGGGCAGCTGTAGCAGTACACAGACGACGCTGTAAGGTCTGAAGTGTAGACATAGCTCTAGGTGATATAGACCTGTATCTTTATAAATGATAAAATGAAACTTGAAGCTTTTTGACATGGGGGAATAGCCTGGTCTTTTCTCTCTCACATGTAGATTTCAGGCTTGGCTTAGCTGTGAGTCAGAATCTTTCACCTCTTTGTCCTCAGATGGCAGTCCAGGAAAGTGAGCAGGATACAATTTGGGGTGTCTTATTGATGTGAGAGAGCCTCCACTTCCTTCCACATGGTTAGAGTGTTCTGTAGGGATCAGTGTCCTCTTCCTCCACCTCGGGGGACACCCCAATATCTTCAAAGACCAATTAGCTGTTACAGCCTGGTAGCCACAAGTTACTTGGTCTTGAAGTCAAACTGAAGAGCCCAGGTTAGAGTGTACATGTCTTGCTACGGTTTGTTCATAACTGCTAACAGATGTCTCTTGAAAATAGGACACAAGAAGAGCCATATGATAAGGAGCTGGTAGGCAGACTTCTGCTTAGGCCCACAACATAGTATTTAAATATAGTTAATGACTTGTTAGCATATACACATCCACTCATTCCACATGTACTCAGGACAATGAAACAACACTGGGGAAGTAATGCTGAAAGATGGGGGCAGAGTCTAGGGCAAGTGGATGACCTTACCCTAATAACTGTTTGCCTCCAAGCCAGAAAGCTGCTTCGGACATCTAGTAACGCTAACATCATTAAACAGTTATTCAGGCCTAAATCCAAATGTGGCCTATGTTCTGTACTATTTTCTTTTACACATTTTTTCACTGTGGAATTTCAAAAAATGATGAAAAGAGGATATGAGACTTCAAGCTGTTACCACGAGCATCTGATTGTGAGGGGAGGTTGTTTCAATCTATTCTGAATCTTGTCATGCTCCTTTATTGGGCTCCCATGAAGTCATATTTTCCTTTATCTTAGGTACTTTTATGGCCTTTGTCACCATGTTGTCTGAGCACCTTACAATCTGTAATGTATTTATCCTCATAATGCCCCGTGAGGTAATGAAGTATCATCATCCCCATTTTATAGATGGGGAACTGAGGCACAGACAGATTGAGTGACTTGCTCAGGAGGGAACTGAACCCAAGTCCCAGGCTAGTTCCCTAAACACTGAGAAATCTTTCCTCTCTTTAAAATTTTTGCTTTTATTTTATTTATACAGGATGCACTGAAGGCCCAATTGATCTGGTGTTCGTGATTGATGGATCAAAAAGTCTCGGAGAGGATAATTTTGAAGTTGTAAAGGAATTTGTCTCTGGAATCCTGGATTCTCTTGAGATTTCTCCCAAAGCTGCTCGAGTTGGTTTGCTGCAGTATTCCACTCAAGTCCGCACAGAGTTCACATTAAGACAATTCAGCACAGCCAAAGACATGAAAAAAGCAGTATCCCAAATGAACTACATGGGGAAAGGCTCCATGACTGGACTTGCCTTGAAACAAATGTTTGAGAGAAGCTTTACTGAAGCAGAAGGGGCAAGGCCATTTTCAGCAGAAGTGCCCAGGGTGTCTATAGTGTTTACAGATGGACGAGCCCAAGATGAAGTCTCTGAGTGGGCCAGCAAAGCAAAGCAGAATGGTAATTTGTCACTGTTACTTTAAGGATGTTTATATTTATTTATTTTTCAAAGTATTTCAGCATATATTAATGAAGAGACAAGATTGCTGTAATGTACTAGTCAGTGCATGTAGCACTGCCCTCTGCTGGAGGGAATTATATTTTCCAAAAAGTTTGGTTTGCTGTCTAGGGCAGTGGTTTTCAAACTGCGGGTCACAACCCAGCACTGGTCAGCACCACCTACGGGGCCATTAAAAGTCCTGTCAGCAGTGCTGTCTAGCTAAGGCAGGCTAGTCCCTACCTGTTCTGACACCGCGCTGCGCCCCAGAAGCTGCCAGCAGCAGGTCCAGCTCCTAGACAGGGGAACCACAGGGCTCCGTGTGCTGCCCCCGCCCTGAGCACCGGCTCTGCATTCCCATTGGCCAGTAACCAGCCAATGGGAGCTGGGGGGCAGTGCCCACAGGCAAGAGCCGCTTGTGTACCTATGCCTAAGAGCTGGACCTGCTGCTGGCTGCTTCTGGGGCGCACTGCAGTGCCAGAACAGACAGGAAGCCTGCCTCTGTACCCCCACTGCGTGGCTGACTGGGAGACACCCGAGGTAAGCCCACACCCCAACCCCGTGCCACAATCCTCTGCCCCAGGTCTGAGCCCCCCCAAACCTGGAGCCCCTTCGTGCACCCCAAACTCCTCATCCCTGCCGCCAGCCCAGAGCACTGATTCCCTCCCATATCCCAACCCCCTACCCCCAGCCCAGAGCCCACTCCAACACCCTGAACCCCTCAATCCTGGCTCCATCCCACAGCCTTCACCTCCACATCTCAACCCTCTGCCCCAGACCTGAGCCCCTCCCACACCCTAAACCCCTCATCCCCAGCTCTGTTGGGTCACAGGCATCAACAATTTTCTTCAACTGGGTCACCAGAAAAAAAGTTTGAAAACCACTGGTCTAGGGGCTTTGCCACAAAGCACCTCATTGCAACTACTCCCGGGAAGTAATGAGTAAGTACCTCTGAGAGGGTCTAGAACCAAAAGAGGTTCTACTGAAGAACCAAATCAGCACAAGGCAGTTGCATTGGATAGCTTGAATGCTAAACTGTGCCCTGCATGTTTCCACTAAAGGTACTTGATTTAAATGGAGAATCGCAGATATTAGGAGCTTTATTAAATATTCCTTTTAACACATAATATTAATATAAAACACTGCACTCAAAATATCAGAAATATGTTGTTTCAGAGCCTTTGCTTTATGCTATAATTTTTAAAAATACAGCATAGACTTGGAAGGAATTATATGTTGCTATGATTGGGTGTCCACCCTGCACAAGACCAGAAGGGATTAAGGTGGTTAGGTGATCCAGTTAATGGCTCAGGCTCCACCTGAAGAGCCAGTGAACAGGATTAATTTGTTGAGGCTCAACTGGATGGGGATAGGAAGGGCCAGTATTAAACCCAGGAGCTAAGAGCAGCTGGGGGCTGCAGGGAAGTAGTCTCCAGTTACTCCCTGGGAGGAGGAGGAAGTTGTGCATCTAACAAACCCGGAGATGGGAAAGGGCCAGAATCATAGGACTGGAAGGGATCTTGAGACTCATTTTGTCCAGTCCCCTGCCCTCATGGCAGGACTAAGTATTATCTAGACCATTCTTGACAGGTGTTTGTCTAACCTGCTCTTCAAAATCTCCAATGATGGAGATTCCACAACCTCCCTAGGCAATTTATTCCAGTGCTTAACCACCCTGACAGTTAGGAAGTTTTTCCTAATGTCCAACCTAAATCTCCCTTGCTGCAATTTAAGCCCATTGCTTCTTGTCCTATCCTCAGAAGTTAAGAACAATTTTTCTCCCTCCTCCTTGTAATGCCTTTTATGTACTTGAAAACTGTTATCATGTTCCCTCTCAGTCTTCTCTTTTTCAGACTAAACAAATCAGGTACAGAAAGGCCCAGGGAAAAGGCAGTAAGGTCCTTGGCTGCTGATTAGAGGGTCCCTGAGCTGGAACCTAGAATAAAGGGTGGGCCTGGGTTTCCCTATTAGCCAGTAGGGAAGTGGCACAGACCAGGCAGGGGAGAGTGGACTGCCTGGGACAGTTTGGCCCAAAAGACTTTGATACCCTGGAAGGGGAGGACCATAGTGACCTGGCCAGAGGGCCAAGTCACAAAGAGGAAGCTGCAGCTCCTGCAGTGAGAGGGGCCACATGGTGAGAGAGGATGACGGATGGAGAGACTGTCAGAGGTGTGTGCAGCACCTGGAAGGAGCTAATCCCCAGAGCAGTCTGGAGGAGGTGCCCTGGAGGTGAGCTGATCCTGTGACAGTTGCTTTATTGTCCATATCCCACTGGTCTTGCTGAAAAAGAAACCCATTTTTTGTTATAGAGGTGGGCCTAGCAAGATGATAACTCGTGTTCAGATTTAATTGAAGACTGGTGATTTTGAACAGTAAGCATGGTCTACAATATGTTGTTGTTTGATTGTTTTGGGGGGGAGGGTTTTCATAAAACTGTAGCCTATGATCAAGATGGTAGAAATCAATTCTGTAAGGCACCCTTGGAAAAAATCACTTTTCCCACATAGTATCTACTAAATTTTTCAAAAAAAAAAAAAAAAAAGTACTTGTCTGTAAAATAGGAAATGTTTTGCAAGAGTCCCACTACTAACCTGGGCTGATGGACTGTGGCGCAAATAAAGCTGTCAGGACCTTAGAGAGGCTTCACACCTTGTTTTTTGATGTATCCACACAATGATAGCTTGTTGCACACCTGAATGCAGGCAGGGGCACCCATTTGTGCAACCAGTTTGGAGTGTGTCCTGATATGACTCTGCTAAGGAGAAAAGGGAAGAAGTGATGGTACAAGGAGATCAGGAAGAAACTGTGGAAAAATACAGAGTAGGAAGCAACAGAGCTAATAAACTTGTATTCACAAAGAAATGTCAACACCATGCCTCTTTCTGAAGCTTTGAAAATTAAACCAATAACTTATGGTTTCATGCACAGGAGTGAGTAGGCAGGATTTGGGACAGTGTATGGAAGAATTACAGGCCTTGACAAGTAAAAGATTTGGAGAGAAGTACAAGCCAACCCCACTTACTTTCAGTGAGAAACCTCAGCAGTGGATTGCTTTCACTGAGACACCAGGAGCCAAATATATCCCCAGTGTAATCCCACTGGGGGCAATGTAGTTTTGCTGAGCAGAAATTTGGCACTGAATGTTTTATCATTGTTAATGCCAAGTCTTTAAAAAGCAGCAGACCTCAGCATGAACAGTCCATTCGTTAAACTGAATCAACCTCTGTAATATGGTAGATGTTTTACTTTCCTGGCTAGCACAATGTCACCCAGGGTCTTAATAGAAAGCAGGACCCTGCTTAATAAAAATGTAGGCACTGGAGATGGAAGAGGTGTATTTACTATGTCATCACATCTAGTCTCCTGCATTGCCAGTGGAGGGTTGAAAGTGGTTATTCATAGTGAGTACATAGATGTTATCACACTGAACAGCAAAGGAAAGCAGATATACTAACCCCACACCCTACTTTTTATCTGAAACCAAGAAGCTGAAAAATTAATTTTTGTAATTGGCATCTGAAGCTCTCTTAAAAATTGCTTCAGTCCTTAAAAGGATAATTGTTGTGTGTTTTGGTTTTTTTAAATGACTAGGATCCCAGACAGATGTTCTGCACTCATTTCACAATGACTTTTTGCAGACAGGACAAGGACCAACTTTTAATCTTTTTAAATTCCAAAGCGGTCAGTGCAAGACGAGTGCATTTTCTAATGGCAGAAGTGATGTAACTAGAAATGAATATTCAGATCATGTGTAAACCAGAAGCAAAGAATTATTGCCAGCTGTTAGAAAACAGGAATATGAAGTGTGCTCTGCTTTGTGTGGTGTGAGTTTAAAATCTGTCTGAGAGGAATGTGAGCCATTGTCCCCAGCCCAGCTACCAAGATGTATTAAGACTAACTATGACATGAATCCCCTTAAACAATTGATCTTCTACTCTGTTTTCTTCCTTTCCCCTCCCTCCCTTGACAAAAAAAACAGACATCCAATGCAGGAGAGACTCTTACACCCAGGATCCCTGCCCCAGGACTCATTAATCTCCCCCAGCCCCATAAATGGCTCCTCTCTCTCAGTCCCTTCTCCCAGCATAAATTCTGTATTTCTCTTAGATGATCAAGAACTCCTAGATTCCAAGGCTCCAGATTAATCTACCTAGTTGACTGTATCAGACGACTATGTATTTAACAGTAGCAAACTACTGATCTCTTTCAGGATTCTGTCCCCTGCCTGCCTTGCTACTACATCAAGCCTATCTATCATTTCAGCAAAAAAGGAACTGGATCCTGTGTCCCTCCAGCTCTGTGTCCCTCCAGAGTCTCTCAGTGCTAGTGCTAAACTGATCAGAGGTGCTCTCTCTCCCTCAGTATGTTGCAGGCAGCGCTCTTTTGGGATTCATTTATCTTCAGTGGTAACCATATATCCATGCTTTCTTTAGCTGAAGAATTGTTTGTTAATAAAACTAACAGTAAAGCAGTCAGTTTCTACAGCATTTCAGATGTTATATTACTCAGTGTAACTAGGATTATTCATCCAACACAATCTTTGGAGTTACATGGCATGCACATTTATGGTGCTATAAGTAATCAATAATACATCTTCTTTTCACTTAATCTCTGAATTTTTAAAAATTTTGTTGTAGTAATAATGTGCAATTTCTCTTGCACCCAGGTATAACTATCTATGCTGTTGGAATAGGAAAAGCAATTGAGGAAGAATTACTGGAAATTGCTTCTGAGCCACCAGACAAACATCTTTTCTATGCTGAAGACTTCAGTACCATGGGGGAGATAAGTGAAAAAATAAAAAAACAAATCTGTGAAGGTACCACATGCCTCTTCCGTTGAGATATAAGAAAAGTGAACAGCCATTTCTCTTCTGTTTTTAATAAATGATGCATAAAATATACACTTAACCCCAGGAGGATTGGTAATGTTCCCCACCTTCCTTCAGGCTGCAGTTAGATCAGTGAACCCCACCCAGGCTAAACATGAGCTAATCCGTTAGGAATATTGGTGGGGGGGGAGGGAAATCCAAATGATGATTTATTGGGAGAACAATTGCTCTTCTGGTTTGTATGAGTCATGTTTAAAATGGTGTAGGGCAATGGTTCTCAAACTTTTTTTTCATGGACCACTTGAAAATTGCTGAGGGTCTCAGTGGACCACTTATTGATCTTTCCAAATGTTGTTTGTACCGTTAGCTAGCTATTGTAAAGTGCTTTGGATAAAAGCGCTATATAAAAAAAACTTAATTATTAACATTTTTTGTTCTACAAATAGAAGCACAAAACTCATATTTTAATATCAGTAGTCTTACCTTTCTAATGTGATGGATGTGCCTTCTCTCCCCGCCACCACAGCAGCCCCTGAGCTGGGGCTGGGAAGGAGTGGGGGTCTCTCCCTCTCTCCCCCGCTGTGGCAGCCACCAGGCTGGAGCTGGGAAGGAGGGGGTATCTCCCCCGCCGCGGAAGCGCCCGATCTGGGGCTGGGAAGTAGGGGGGTCTCTCCCTCTCTCCCCCACTGCAGCAGCCACCGAGCTGGGGCTGGGAAGGGGGGGTCTCCCCCGCTGTGGCAGCCACCAGGCTGGAGCTGGGAAGGAGGGGGTATCTCTCCCGCCGCGGAAGCGCCCGATCTGGGGCTGGGAAGTAGGGGGGTCTCTCCCTCTCTCCCCCACTGCGGCAGCCACCGAGCTGGGGCTGGGAAGGGGGGGTCTCCCCCGCTGCGGCAGCCCCTGATCTGGCGCTGGGAAGGAGGGCTGTCTCTCCCCGGCAGCCGCAGCTCTGGATCTGGGGAAAGTCACCTTTCTCTGGCCGCTGCAGCCCTGCACATCCCAAATTCCCCCCACCCTCTCTTCTCACCCCACTGCCCCCTCCCACTTAGATCTCACCAGAGATGTTAAGGCAATCACTTTTTAATCTTAAACTATTCATTTATAGTGTAAAGAGTTTCTTTATATGTTGAACTTCCAGTATAGCTTTTCAATGGAATAGCAGTTTTTTCTCTCCTTCCTTAAGCTCTCCTGTTAAAGCCATTCCACTGTATAAATAAATTAAATATGCATTGGAGCAGGTGGACTGGATCTTGTCACCGACTTCCCAGCTGAATGCCCTACCCACTGGGCTTATAGGGTCATCACATTCCCCCCAAGGCCACCACCTCACCTTACTTGTGTGTCTTCTGCGGGGTCCAGACACCTAATTAGTGGAGCCACATCTGCGCAGCTCCACTAATTAGGTGGGCGGCCCTTCATTTTCTTGTGTGCGGCCGCCCAGGTACGCATCTTAGAGAGAACTATCTGCGGACCACCTGAATGGAGCTTGCGAACCACTGGTGGTCCGCGGGCCATAGTTTGAGAACCTCCGGTGTAGGGGAATGTTGCCGATGTCTTGCTATGTAAGTCAATGGTAGGGCTCAGTAGCCCCCCCCCCCCAAAAAAAAAGTCTTCATGGCTATTATGCAGTGTTCACAACAGCAACAAAACAGTTCGATGTACCCAGGAAATAAACTGAAAAACAACCAGTTTGTGTGTCAAACCAGTCCTTTGATCCATGAGCGTAGAACCTGACTTTCCAAAATCCTTCCCCTCCCCCACCCCCACTGTGTCTCTAGCAGCCTTGCTCTAGACTGGCTTCCCAAAGCGTCTGTTCAAGAGGCCTGGGGATTCTGAGCTAAAATGGACCCCTGTTCACCAGGGACCTAATGACACCCCCGCACCCACTCGCACACGGCTGGTACTCAGTATTACTTGCTCATTCATATAAATGGCTGAAGTCACTTCCTGTAACAGGAGAATGAAGCCCAGGAACCCTAGAGGGTTCTTTGCTGTGCGAGATTGCCTAGTAGGAAGTAACACATTCCTCCTTTTAGGCAGGGCTTTGGGAGGAGTCAGGAAAACGAAGCTGACTGGGGACTCAGCATTTTTGCTGGAGGCGCCAGGACTAAGCCCTGCCCTTCATCTTAGGCCATCAAAAGAGTTCTTCTAAAGCTAGAAACACTTCAGCAACTGACTACTAATAACTTACAATTATATCAATTAACCTTATATCAACTAGCTGGGGGCCCTCCAGACTGTGTATCCCCTGCCTCTCCCCTATGGATCGTATTGCTATCTCCCATTGATATGCAAAATACTGAGATTGTAGAAGAGCAGTTCTATTCATATACCTGCATACACCTCTACCCCGATATAACACGAATTCAGATAGAACGCGGTAAAGCAGCGCTCGGGGGAGGAGGGGGGGGCGGAGCGCTCCGGTGGATCAAAGCAAGTTTGATATAACACAGTTTCACCTATAAGGTGGTAAGATTTTTTGGCTCCTGAGGACAGCATTATATCAGGGTAGATGTGTACTAGGTAGGCAAACACATGATGACAATTTCAGAAGCATAGGGAGATTCCAAGTTCAAAATTCTCGGGCAACTCTTCTAATAAATCTCTCTCCCTATCAAACATCCTTTAGATAGCTGCAGTGCTGTTCACCATAAATTTCATTTACTTTTCAGAAATGTGTTATTTGGTAAACCAAAAAATAAGTAAATCTTGCCCCTTTGAGGCAGTTTCCAAACTAGAAACTCTGTCTCTAGTGATGGGTCCATCTACCTCCTTGTTTTCTGCTGCACAGCTTCTCTCTTCATTCATCACAAATGGGTAATGCCTCTCACCTGCAGAATTGGGAGGCTGCCCAGGGTTGTTGCTGGAGGCTCCAGAACTAAGCACCACTCTTTAATGTGGGCCACCAGAAATTCCGCCCCAAGTGATGGAACAAATTGGCAGCTCAGTTTCTCATAACCACTTTGTTTTATTGATAAGTTTAATTTGTATTTGTTGTTGTGCAGCAACGACTTTTCCAGCAAGTTCCTCTCAACCTCCTCTCAGCTGAGG
This sequence comes from Dermochelys coriacea, assembly GCF_009764565.3. NCBI lineage: Eukaryota > Metazoa > Chordata > Testudines > Dermochelyidae > Dermochelys > Dermochelys coriacea. The sequence continues at coordinate 41,636,352 of NC_050069.1, read as the reverse complement.
AATCAATGGCTCTAACCCTCTCGTTTCTCCCATGCAGCATCTCTCTAGCTGGCTTCCTGTACCCCCCGCATAGTAGCAGAGAAGCCCTTCAAGCATCAAGACAAATCGGAGCCTCAGAGGTCAAGTTATGCCCTGCTGCTGCAAGCCACCATTGCTGACTCTGGCAGGCCATAGGGGATTGAGTCAAACTGGCAAGCCAGAGTCACACGCACACAGCCCAAAGTTTGGATTCTGCTGTGGGGGGTTTGACCTGAAATTTTTCTGTAAAGGTTGACAAACATATAACTGACTTAAGGTTAGTTGATATAATTGTAAATTATTAGTAGTCAGTTGCCTAAGTGTTTCTAGCTTTAGAAGAACTCTTTTGATGGCCTAAGATGAAGGGCAGGGCTTAGTCCTGGCGCCTCCAGCAAAAATGCTGAGCCCGCTCTGAATTCCACTCAGGAGAGCCATTGCCAATTTGTTATGAATGAGGCGGGAAGCTGCTAACAGAAAATCATCAGGAAAGAAATATCATTTTTGTCATTGGAAGCTACTGTTCTGTGCAAAGAATAAAATAATTTTTTCTATTAATATCTTTCTCTTTTGGAAATTGTTTCTGCCAGCTTTGGAAGAGTCAGATCCCCATCAGGATCCACTGACATGGAGGCCTCACAAGACTGGTCCTCATTCTTCAGGTTAGATGCTTTAAATCTGTGTATCCCATTTTCACCTCATTTGGCTCCCCACTTAGCATTCTTCTCATGGCATCCTTTATAGAAAGTTCATCATTCACCCAGAGGGATACCCATACCAAAAAAAACCCACAAACCCTTTTTGGTCTTCTGAGCTTTGCTGCAACAAGCTTATGGTTGCATGCTCCCACCTTATCCCCCGTAGTAGTTTATTAGGATTCTGAAACTTCCACAGCAACCTTATACGTTGATGTACTTTAACACACTTTTTTATTTACATGATCATTTACTATTTAATAGACTCTAAAGTGCTCAGGCTTAACAGTAACCAATACAGAGCTGAAGTCCCTCTCCTGGCCTGGAATACAACACTTAAACAGTCTATCTACAATATACAATCTAATAGCTTAGCTTCTTTGTGTAAAATGCAAACTCTGAGTAGTACCTTACACCATTAGAAGTCCCGCTAAAATCTACTGGATTAAGGTGCTGATCAGTGGGTAAGTGGAAGAATCTGGCCTTAAATGAATAAGGTGTTACATACAAAATTCAATAGATGTGTTGCATAATCATGACCACAGTTCTGTCTTGGGGTTCCCTGCAGGATCTGAACCAGCCAGCATAGCCGTCACAGATCTCCTTGCCTGTTCCAATTTTGCAGTACATCACAAGTATCTTTTTGAAGAGGAGAGTGTTTCACAGTCAACAACAAGATCAGGTAATTAGTTACCATGGCTCAGGTAATCTTTAGGCAATTCCAGCCTTCTCCTTTGATTACACAGGTTAGAAAGACGTGTCAAGACTGGAAATTCATAAACAATGCCCGCCACAGAGTGGTGTTCCTTGCCTACCTGTTTCTTCATAGTACCCTCTCTAAGTGCATCCTCGTTGTGGTGATTACAGCTAAGTATTTAACTGGGATTTGATATGTGCATCTTTTGACAGTGATTATACTATGTTTTGGTGCCAGGAAAATATTGAACATACTCTGTATTTAGTAGCTACATTCTCTTGCAGATTCAGTATATTTAGATTACATGTCACTGTTTCTCTGAATGCCTTCTGTCTGCTTTTCCAGCAAACGCTTTAAAAGATAAGAAAGAGCAGTGCAACTGTGAAAATCTCATGACATTCCAGAACCATGCCAATGCTGAAGTAAAAAAACTAACCCAGCGATATATCCTTTCTGAATAATTATTTCCTGGATCACAGGTAGAAAGGAAATTATTTATAAGGGGAAGGAAGAGGGGGAAAGACAGTTACAATAAATGCTAATTAGGGCCACACACTTAAAACTCAAAGTCTCTGATGTCTCCTTGGACCCAAAAGCAATTTATTAACGGAAACAACTCTACTACTGTTTACACAGCTCTTACAATGACTTCAAATCCACAGCTTCTTCAATGAAAGGATCAAAGTTTTTATTCATAAATATGCATCCTAATGTTTCATAACCACTGAATAGCAAGAGAAGTCTACATCTTAGATCAGGTGAGTAGGGAGTATAAGAGGAGGCAAAAAAAAATGGAAACTGATTTTGAGACCATAATCCTATTCTCTGGATTTGGTTATTACTTCTACTGAAATTTTAATCCTCCATCGTACTATTTTTGAGTAGTGTTTATTGGCAACAGGAAACTCTTGTCTCAGAATACTGAGGAGAAGTCTCCTCCTGTGCTCAGGGAATAGCCACATGCAACAAGTCACTTAAAATAATTTCCAAATGAAAATGTCAGGATATTATAGAGAGAACAGTGATGATGACTGATTTTACACACACAAACCACTTTTGGCTTCAATTTTAATTATTTTAGTCTCCTCTTAGATGCCTAAGCCAGGTCAGCCCTTTCCTGCAACAAACTCTGGGAAAGGTTCACAGCTATGAATCCCAAGTAGCAACAGCCACTCCCTGCAGCCTGGAGTTAGGTGCCTAACTCCCTTTGAAAGTCAGTCTTGCTTAGGCCACAGCCATTCTACAAATTTTGTTTACTAGCTTAAACAGCAGCCAGATCAGCTTTCTGGCTTTTGTGGATCCCATTCTTACGCACACAACTCTCCCTCTGTGGATTCCACTAGGCAGCAGACAACCTAGTTAGGTGTTGCAAAGAATGAAAAATGGAGGGCTGAAGGGACCTTAAGAGGTCCTCAAGTCCAGTCCCCTGCAGAGGCCAGTCCTGGCAGGTGTTTGTGCAATGTATTTCTAAAAACATCCAAAAATGGGGAGTCCACGCTGAGCCCAAAGTCTTCTTTGTGGATCCAGCCCTTACCTTCTCTGTTCCCCATCTGTAAAATGGGGATAAATCATTTCATAAGTGTTGAGGATACACACACTAAAGATTATGAGGTGCTCAAATACTACAGTACTCATAACTACCTGTTTTCCTGTACTGTACCAGATTTATTTGTAGGTTAGGGACTTCATGTGTCTTCCATCTTAATCTAGTGTAAATAGTACATTTATATAGAAATAATGCTTCATAGCAGTAAGTAGCTTAAAGATTTGCACTAGCAAGGAACAAAGTTTCACTTCACTTTAAAATGCCAATAGAAGCCCCCTTTCTCCTATCACTGTGCTAAGCAGATATAAGCAGTGACCTGCAACTCTTGTTTATGGGTCCTTTTAGTAATACTAGTGGACAGCACATTTAAATGTAAGAGAACAAAACGTTTAGGGGTGATAAAGAAACCCAGTTGTAAAGTTCCATATTGGGCTCCATACAGCTTCCTTTGCCTAGCCCTGCATTGAAAAGGAGGAAATAGGGTTGAGCTGTGAAATACAAGGACGGAGGAGAATGATAGTAACAGACTACAAACCCCCACAACCAGGAGCATCTGCTGCAGTTATATTTTCTCTTCCCTCCATAATAAGTTGGGGACAAGAAGGCGGCTGGGGGGAGGCACTTAAATGACAATGAAAGAAAAATGTAGCAATTACATGCCAGAACGCTGAGTAAAAAAATATGCAGCGTTGTTCTGGATACAACAGACTATATTTGTTACAAATACAGGTGTGTACAATTTTAGAGGCTGCCATGACATGCTTGTCAAATTACTGTTATTTTAAAAAGGATTTCACCTTCCTTTGGTGGGTTGAAAATCAAATTAATATTTGAAGGACTTTCTGGCAAGTTTTTGTATACTACTGTGTATTCCAGATAGATTTTTCCTTAACTTATTAATACTGGAAGAAATAACTAAAAGAATGGAAGCCCTGGAAAACAGACTAAGATACTGATGAGTTCTTAACAGATGTATACACTGTACTGTATATTTATACATACAAGTTGCAACAAAGCAGTACAAAGCTATGTAGCACAAATCTTTTTGTGTTTGAGGGAAAAGGACATTTTTGGACCCAATATTTACATACTGAGGTGCAGCATCATATTGTTCTCTTGCATTGATTGCAGTAAGACAAATGTTGAAAGGAACTTATAAAAAAAAATTTAGTAACTAGAAAAATTTCTAAGTAGAATTTAACACTTGAATTTATAAACTATGCAATCTAATAAAATGCTTTTATTTTTAAATGGAAGCCTCCATGGTGTGTTTGGGTATTTTTAAGACTACTTACTGGTGTGTTACACAGGTCAGGCTAGTGATCACAATGGCTCACTTCTGGCTTAGGAACCTGACTCTAATATACTCTGTAAATTTTTGCTTCATTAGTTGTGCTCCATCTCTCACCCTCTCCATCATACTAAAAATATTAAGTGTGCAGCATAAATGTGATAAAACAATTTTTATATACTCTTATTTGCCTAGCATAAAACATTGTCTATAGAAAACTAGACATGAGGGAATGTGTAGACTAGCTTAATAGGTTTTTACTTGCATCACAAATGTATGCACTAACTCAAACTAGTGTTTTCTTGCAGTATTCCAGGTGTTTGAGCAGCATTCAAGTAACAGTTTGCGTGTGTGTGTGTTCTGGATGTAATAGGCAGATGGCAATCTCCTCTCACCTAGCACTCTAATCAGTGGGCAGAATTCACGGTTATTTGATCCCAGTCTATATCCTATCACATTGTAAACGCTTCAGGTCAAAGGTCTTTTCTTGTGTGCGTGCTATCTAGTCTACAGGGTGAGACATGCACCTTTCCTCCAGTTAAAGGGCAGAATAGGGGGCACTAAATGTTTCAGGGAGAATGGTCCTAGGGTGATCTTAAATTCAAATATTCCACTTTGAGAGCCATATAGAAGGTACTGTTTTCACTGAAGCAAATTCTCTCAGGCTAGACAATCCTACGCTTGTTGGATAACTCAACAGTAGAGCTGAGCAAATTAATGTGGTAGTCAAACCAAAAAATGTGATTAGTTTCAAAGTGACACTGAATTTGTTTCTTACCACAACAAAACCCCACATTTAAACTGAGCAATGCTGGGCAAAAGCTTTGCTGAACTGCAATTTCACCCTCTCTTCCAGTCTCTGAAAAGATCTAGCACATGTGGGTGCCTTTTTGTCATGAGTGAATCTTACATGGCTTAGTCCACAACTGTGACAGCAAATGTTCTCTCAGGAGAACATAGACACTTTTACAGATGAAAACCAGCTCATCCCCAAGAAACCTGAAGGCTGTTTTCTCTCCCTCCCAAAATCCTTTAGTTTGTTGCTGCCGTCCTCTCTCCTTGGACAATATTTTATATTCCTTTTTTCTTGCTCTGAAGGTAAAAACTGAAAGTACAGAGAAGCAGTATACATGTTCCCTTTTGATTTCAGCTTGTCAAAATAGTAATTTCCTAGCTCTTTCCAAAAAAAGCAGTAGCCTTTTCTGCACATTCTTGTTAAAGAGCAGTTCATCCATTGTGAGGATGCAAACATTACAGTATTCAGAGTAGCAGCCGTGTTAGTCTGTATTCGCAAAAAGAAAAGGAGTACTTGTGGCACCTTAGAGACTAACAAATTTATTAGAGCATAAGCTTTCGTGAGCTACAGCATGCATCCGATGAAGTGAGCTGTAGCTCACGAAAGCTTATGCTCTAATAAATTTGTTAGTCTCTAAGGTGCCACAAGTACTCCTTTTCTTTTTGCGAAACATTACAGTAGTAAGTTTGTGGGGTTAAGTGACATCCCTCCATGCAGACTCAAGAGTAATGGTTTTCAGTTCCTGGTACCACCAAATTTTGCATGTGTTTACAACTTACAGCAGCTGAAAGTACCAAAAAGATGCTTGAAGACTGAACAATTACATAAATCTTGCATGAATGTATACAGCTTTACAAAGCTGTATAAGCTATCTAATTAAGTAGAATTCATTTTTGAGAATGAATAGATTTTCAAAAGTATTTACTGTTTTGGACTCATTCTTAATACAAGTCTCCCCTTGCAACATGCTAACTGGTAAAGAAAAACATGACTGTTACAACGGTAGTCTCTGAAACTAGACAGAAGCAGTAAGTGATGGGATTCTGTAATCGTGCTCTTAGATTGCAAACAATTCTGTATCCAATATTGGTTTTTGCTAAGGATCCATTTGTTCTTCAGACTGGTCAAAGAAAACTTAACTAAAAGTCTAACAGAAGCTCTATTTAAGTAAGAGGTTTCAAATCTGACATTTAGCTCACACCCCCCCCTTTCTAGAACTGGGAACTGAGTCCAGTTTCATCTTACGTGCTTCCTAGCATACATGAAGAGTTTGTTGTTAACAGCATTAGTATGTGCTCATGGGAGTTTATAGATGCACAAAATATGCAAATATGCCTATAATTGAACAAATATGGTGGCTGATGGATCCTGGAACACAGTCTCCCCCATCTTCCCAGAACTTTAAATCTCAGAACGTTTAAATACAGGTAATGGATTAACTGACATCTAACATACAAATTAAGTGGTATCCAATTTCAATGATGCAAATTTAAACAGGCAAATTTTACATTCAAAGTCATTTTTAAAAAACTTCCTCGAGAGGATTCTAACACAGATTCAAAGATCAATGGGGTTAATTCTTCCAGTATCAGAGGATTTAGCTAAGTAACTTCATTCAGGTTTTATTGTGACTGTAATGGACGTCACTTGCAAAGATTCTTACAGTTCAGAACAGATTTATTAATAATCAATGACTGATTCAGCATACATCAAAAGGGGAAATACACATATACAGAATTGTAGTAAGGTGTATTTTGTATGGCTCTATTAAAGATACATTGCTGAAAAGTTGAAACCACCTATGAGAGAAGTTGTATTGTTATTGTGTATTATTTTTGCTAGATGTCTGCAGAGAGCTGACCTCACTTCTAAATACTGCTTATTTGTATTAAAATAGCACCAGTGATCAGGGCTTCAGAGAAAGATGGTCCTGTCCATAAGCAGAGACCCAACGTTTTCAAGTATAACTAGTGATCTGGGTAAATCTCCTTAAAAAAAAAAAAAAAAAAAGGATCATCTGTAGATGGGATGCATAGTACTTTCTAAAAAAAGTCCCTTTATGTCGTCTAAAGTTGGGCACTCAGCCTAGTCACTTAAAAAAAAAAATCTATACCTCATTGTAGCTTAGATTTTATAAGCACTATTTTAAAACACTGAAATGAATTCTCCCTTTAGAAATATAGGCTCACATTAGATTTGGGTGAACAAGGCATTTCAATTGAGTAGGTATATTAGCATGAATAGACCCAAAACATGAAACCAAAAAGAATGAAACCATAAGAAGAGTTGTGTCAAACTTGTAGCGACCCTTCAAAATACCAGTGTTCTCATTTAAGGTTTGGGCTAAAGCAAAAAAAAAAAATAATTCTTAATTGGGTACCAGGTGCAATAAATAATGGGCTATGGAAGAAACTCCTTCATCTGGCCTTAGGTAAGTTCTGATAATTGGTAATATCACGTTTATTAAAAGCATATATAAAAAAAGTAAACTCTTCAAGGATTCACTGCTAATACCTACCTGACCAAGTTGGAGCTGACCAATATAGGGCTAAAGCCAAAGATGCCTCCCTAGACCATTTGTAAGTATCTTGATCAAATGCTTATAAATGTTTTGTTACTCCTTGAATGTAGTAAATTGCTTGTTGTTTGGGCTTTTTAGGCACATTTAGAGCAATTTTATAAATACCATTCAGTCTTTAGATTTAATGAAGGATTTATGGTTAAATTATACCCTACATAAATAATTCCAACACTCCCCTGGGAATGAAAAAAAACTAGTCTCATCTCTTCTTTCCTGGATCTTAAAAAAAGAATTAATTTAGTTCAAAGCAGCCTCTTCCTTCTATATATTTTTAAACAAAATTCTCCCAACCATTCCCTTTGCTTATCTACCTCAGACTTACATCAAATGAAATTAAGATCAAGTTTTTAGGTTGTTTTATGTCCTACTCCTCTTGAATTAACCACACAACAAAATAAAGCACAAACTATTAGGATTTTCAGGAATTCTTATTCTATTTGCCCTATTCAAATCCAAAGCCTTTGGAAAGTTTTAGACTGTTTTTTGTAGAACACTTTTCTAACGGAAAAGGAGGCACAGTCATGGTAATCAGTCTCTATTTGCACACTTGTGCCCGAAACTAGTAACAGTATAAATTAATACAAAATACAGGGTTTTTAAAACAAGTCTGTAACCAGTTTTATTATAGAAAGGATGACAGCTCTCCAGCTTTTACTTCTCAGTGGTCTGCTCTGGCATGCTTCTAATGATGTCAGAATCGCCTGTAAATAGAAAAATAAGCCATATTCAATCTCAGGAAAGGCGCTACAGCAAAATCCATTTACAAATACAGGACAACTATCTTTCAGAGTAGCAGCCATGTTAGTCTGTATTCGCAAAAAGAAAAGGAGTACTTGTGGCACCTTAGAGACTAACAAATTTATTAGAGCATAAGTTTTCGTGAGCTACAGCTCACTTCATCGGATGCATTTTGATGCAGTGAGCTGTAGCTCACGAAAGCTTATGCTCTAATAAATTTGTTAGTCTCTAAGGTGCCACAAGTACTCCTTTTCTTAGGACAACTATCTGGAAGCTATTTTAAGTTTGCCATTCCAAAATGACCAATATCTTCCACTTACAAATCTGTTAGAATTTTCAAAAGCCAAGTTATATCACATTAAATTAAAAACTCAAGGTGTTGGCACCAACAAATAGTTTTGAAGGATAGTATACTTCTGAGTATGGTCTCAATCTCTGAAATGTTTTCCTTTTAAAAAACAAGATGTCAAAGCTGTTTCCATCTAAATTATACTAAAGGTACAACACAAAATGACAATACAGATCACTAACCATTAAAAACACAGAACTAGAGAAACAAGCAAGTCCTGAGGATACACTGTAGAATTTTAATATAGCAAGTGACTAGCCTGATCATTGAAATATAGGATAGGGACAATATTTGCAGTATATGGAATACCAACTCAAAACAGAGATACTATACAGACTTAAAAAGAAAAGGAGTACTTGTGGCACCTTACAGACTAACAAATTTATTAGAGCATAAGCTTTCGTGAGCTACAGCTCACTTCATCGGATGCCAATACAGACTTAAGAGCTAAATTATACAACTTAAAATAAAGTGTTGCATGTAACTATATTAATGTATCCGATGAAGTGAGCTGTAGCTCACGAAAGCTTATGCTCTAATAAATTTGTTAGTCTCTAAGGTGCCACAAGTACTCCTTTTCTTTTTGCGAATACAGACTAACACGGCTGCTACTCTGAAACCTATATTAAAATAGTTATTCACAAGTCAAACCTGAAGCAGCAGGTTATAAATTAGATTTTGCTGGAATTAGTTTGAGAGCAAAATATACTGTATTCATATCATACGCACAATAAGCAGATACAACTACAGTGAAAATTCAAATGGTCACTCAAGGACAACTCCGTAGAGATATATATAGAAATGCAGTGAAATCCATCTTTAAGCAGCCATTCAAAGTGGCTGACAAAACAGCAACTAAACAAGACACCATCTAAAACAGAACAGGATTGGACTATGTTTAAAGATACTTTGGGGTAAATATAGACAAGAAATTGCTTAAGAGTGTTCATCTTAGAGGTTTAACAGTCAGCCTTTAGGCCCAGAGATACCACCAGCCAATGGTAATTATCTTTGTTCACTGCTGACGCCATTCATTTAAAATGAGAAAGGTTAGAGCAGTGGTTCTCAAACTTTTTTTAAAACTGGTGATCCCTTTCACACAGCAAGCCTGAGTGAACCCTCCTCCCTCCCCCCCGTAAATTAAAAACACCTTTTTATATATTTAACACCATTATAAATGCTGGATCCAAAGCGGGGTTTGGGCTGGAGGCTGACAGCTCACGACCCCCCCATGTAATAGCCTCGTGACCCCCTGAGGGGTCCCGACCCCCACTTTGAGAACCCCTGGGTTAGAGCATTTAGCAATCCTGTTCACTTTCAAGCTTAGATGTCCAATAAGAAAAACTGAATTAGAGATATTTCCAAACCATATCAACTGGCCAATTCTAAACAGGATTAGCACAGACTGCAAAGTATTCTAAAGATCCCCATTCCTGGTGGGAAAAATAGCTTGCTGAGCTGAAGCAAGCCCAATAAAGAAAATATGCTGTTTGTTTGTTTGTAATGTTCTGTGTCATGGAAGTCCTGTCCAGGCCCTGGATCCTGGTATTAAACAGAATGGCAAATCCAGTTAATGTTTTGTGGTGATGGAGTCGTATATAAGCAAGACGCTAGAACACATACCTGGATCAATGATAGCCAGCGTGCACACTCTGTAGTATTTTCCACATGCTGTACCCAACTCAATGTTGTTGCCGCTGTAGTGATGCACACCAGTCTTTGCCAACATAGCATAGTACTCAATCTCTGATTTTCTGAGAATTAAGAAACTATGCATCAGAAAATGGTACACTCACTCATTCCCATCAAATGAATCCTTCAATGGAATGTTATTAGACCAGTTTGAATCCTAACTGGACTTCCAAAGTTTTATATTATTGAGCAGTGAAGTTAGTTTTATTCTTCCACTTGAGGTGTGTGTTGGGGGGCAGTCACCATCTTTCCCCCAAGGAGAGCCTGACTTCCCAATCACAGCTTTGGGATATAGGGGTCCGATTCTGTTAGTCAGGAATGAGGTTTGGCAGCTCTGGTTAGTGCAGATGTCTTTTCCAAGAAAGGCCCCAAGAGCTGCTCAAATAGCAAGTAGGCTCCTTTATACAGGGGAAAAGGGCTGACAGGAGATGCAAAAGTAGACTGCTGACAGGAAGTGGGAGTGAACAGGACTACTTGATAGGTTGGTCATTGGAACCTGTAGCTGATGAGTAAGGCTGCGAGTGTGTCATGGACATCACGGATTCCGTGACTTTCCAGGACCTCAGAAACCTCTGCCCCAGCAGCGACCAGGGCCTGGCCGCTGCCGGGGCAGTTTTGTGCCACCATGCTCCCTCCCCCAGCAGCTGCAGGGGTTTGGGTGTGGAAGGGGGCTCAGGACTGGGGTTGGTGTACAAGAAGGGTGAGGGCTCTGGGCAGCACTTACCTTAGTGGGGCTCCCCAGAAGCAGCATCATGTCCCTCCTCCAGCTCCTAATCCACCTGCAGGCACTGCCATGGTTCCCAGGCAATGGGAACTACGGAGCTGGTGTTCAGGGCAGAGCAGAGTTGCCTGGCCACACCTCCACTTAGGAGCTGAGGAAAGGACATCACCACTTCTGGGGAGCTGTGCAGAACCAGGTAGGGAGCCTGCCATCCCTCACCAGCAGTGGTCCCGGGCTGCTCCCCCCAGAGACCCTCAGACCACTCTCCTGTCAGGGGTATATAGTACAAGTCATGGACAGGTCAGCAGATGTGAATTTTTGTTTACTCCCCATGACTTATCCACGAATTTTACTAAAAATGCCCATGACTAAAATGTAGCCTTACCGATGAGGGCTGGGGAAGGCAGGTGGCCAGATGCTAAGCAGACAGGGAAGCAGAAACCTGGGCTTCTGGTGGTGACAGAAGCATTAGAGTGAATTATGTCCAGTTCTTTCACGTTCCTAGCTTGCCCCTTTTTCACCTGGCCTCTATAAGCTGCAGGTCTTGTCAACCACCACTGGTCCCCTCCAGCAATCCAAATTAGATGCAGATCCACATCAACCTGTCTCCCCCCCCCCCCCCCCCACCCCAACCCGAATAGCTCCAGCCACTACAGGGTCTGGATCCCTTTTCTGCATCTTGAAACTCCTCAAAAAGTTATTTTCAAAGCCACCAAATCCCTATTTTATGACAGACAGGATCCAGCGCACACAGCATGAGGATTCAAAATAGGGAGGGGAGAGGAAGAGGCATAGAAGCCATTTCAGATTCCTTCTTCACCTGCTTAACAACCACTTTGCTACACCCTTATTATTTGAATCATATCAGGTGTAGAAAGTTTTTCTTTAATATAAGCTTCCTTTGCTGGGCAGCATAATTTAAAAGCACTTTACAGGCTCAGTCCTGCATTGTTTGCACAAGCAACTTGCACCAGAGATCCAGCACTGTTTTGCAGCAAATATTACAACATTGTAGAACTAGGACAGGACAGTTCAGTGCACTGTACTAAAAAAAACATTCACACTGTGAACAGCATAAAACAGATGTGGATAAAGTTATCTTTCTAAAACCAGTTTTCAGGAAGTCCAATTTCCAACATAACAGTACCTACCTCAAAGCAGGACAGTTGTTGGCTAGGATGACCAACTTGGCTTTGCCCTGCCGAATCATTTTCAGAGTCTGTTTGTACCCAAGCACATATTTACCACTTTTCATAACCAGTTGAAGCCTTGAGTTTATGGACTCCAGCGACTTTTTCTGTAACAGAGTTAAAATACATGGAATAATGCAGATTAACACAGAGAATGAACAATTTTAGAAAGCTTTAACTGAACAAGTCTTTTGGTTCACTAAGCTTTCTACTATTTACAGTTCAAAAGATTAAGTAGCTCATATCTAAATATCTAAGAAGTTAAGAAAGAGCTTATCAATAACATAAAAGTTTCTTGTTTTATCATATGACAACATTCCTCAGACTACAAGGTAGTCCCCGTATTTATACCTCTTAAATGCAAGGAGAAATTAACTGACAATTTTTTAAAAAGCTGCTATACAAATGATGTGGTATTATTCTGAACTTCCAGCCTGACCCTACCCTTTTCAGTGTCAGAACATTTGCGGGATCCTTCACTCAAAGGTCCTTTTTCAATTTACCAAGGCTAAGGCAAGTTTAGAAAGAATCCTCCAGTTCCCCCATTTTGAATTGCAGTCTGACCATTAGACCCTGTCCTGCGTCTACATTCCATGCAATACAACCAGGACAGCGATCACTATCAACAGCATGCTGAAGTGATTTTTCTGTAATGCTTTGCGGCATATTGCAACCAGGCAGTGAATTTTGTAGTTACAGAGGACATCTTACAGCATGCTACAGCTCAGCGGTAGCTCACGAAAGCCGATGCTCAAATCAATGTGTTAGTCTCGAAGGTGCCACAAGTCCTCCTTTTCTTTTTGCGGATACAGACTAACACGGCTGCTACTCCGAAACCCGTCTTACAGCGTGACTCCCATGCTTTCGAGTGTACAATACTCGTCACGAGCTAGAGCAAAGCTAGAGCAGAGCGGGCGCTGAAATGCTCCGACCCTCACCCACGCTTTGCTCTAGAATAACTCGGCAATAACCGAGCCCGACCGCGCAAAGCCCCCAGGGGAGGAGATCGCCGCGCGAGGGAATCTCTGGCGGACGGCGACAGCGGGGGGGGGGCCCACCACAGCTAAGGGGACGATACCGCCCTGCGCCAGCGCCTCCTCCGAGCTGAAGGAGCCCGGGGGAGGCCTCCCACAGCGACCGGGGGCAGCCTGCTCCGCTCCCCTCATTCATTGGGTCCCCAGCCCCGGGGCAGCCCGGGGACCTCTGGCCGCTCCCCCGCCCCCCAACAGCCGCCTCGGGAGACCCGGCCACCCCCCCGCCGGCAGCTGCCCCGCGCCCGCCACGTGAGCCCAGGCCCGCCCCGCTCACTCACCGTTTTCTTCGCGGCCACCATGTTGCTGCCTCGTGTCGGGTCCGGCGGGAGCTGAAACACAAGGAGGAAGGGTTAGTCCCTAGCGCCGGCCCGCGGCGCCCCGGCCCGGCCCGGCCCGGCCCCGCAGAGCCCCGCTCACCCGAGACGCGCCTCCAAGATGGCCGGGCAACAAGAAAGGAAGAAACTCCCCCCATGCAGCGTATTTCCCCCCGATGCCCGGCGTGAAATCTCGCGAGACGTTAGTTTACTCCGCCCCTTCTGGGTTGCAATGCGCCTGCGTCAGAATGCCGAGGCCGCTCTGCGCGGTGGTTTTCCGGAGGGGGGGCTGCGGGGGGAGGAAAGGCTCTGTACGGGGGGGCTGGCTCGGGGGGCAGCTGCTGCTGCTGGGCTCGGGCTCTGTAAGGGGTGGGGGAGAGTAGCTCAGGGTGAGGGGCTGGTACTCTGGCTGGGGGGAAAAGAGGGACTGATTTTGTGGACGCCTGGTCCTTTGGCTCGGCTCAGCCTGGACCTGGGATTGTTCTGTGACTGCCCTGAGAGGCAGAGGCCCAGTTCATTAGAAAAACGAAAAGGAGGACTTGTGGCACCTTAGAGACTAACACATTGATTTGAGCATCAGCTTTCGTGAGCTACAGCTCACTTCATCGGATGCAACTCAGGAAAGCTTATGCTCCAATAAATGTGTTAGTCTCTAAGGTGCCACAAGTCCTCCTTTTCTTTTTGCGAATACAGACTAACACGGCCGCAACTCTGAAACCTAAATTTATTAGAGAATACGCTTTCATGGGTTAGAGCCCGCTTCATTGGATGCATATAATGGAACATATAGTAAGGAGAGAGAGAGAGAGATACAGAGAAGATGGAAGTTGCCATACAAACTGTGAGAGACTAATTAATTAAGAAGAGCTATTACCAGCAGGAGGAAAAAAAAATTTTGTAGTGATAATCAAGATGGCCCATTTAGACAGTTGACAAGAAGGTGTGAGGATACTTAACATGGGGAAATAGTCAATATGTGTAATGACCCAGTCTCTGTTCAAACCCAGATTAATGGTATCTAGTTTGCATATTAATTCAAGATCAGCAGTTGCTCATTGACGTCTATATATATCTTAAAAAGAAAAGGAGGACTTGTGGCACCTTAGAGACTAACAAATATATTTGAGCATAAGTTTTCGTGAGCTACAGCTCACTTCAGCGGATACAACCACACAACAGAACCACTAACCCAGGAACCTATCCTTGCAACAAAGCCCGTTGCCAACTCTGTCCACATATCTATTCAGGGGACACCATGATAGGGCCTAATCGCATCAGCCACACTATCAGAGGCTCGTTCACCTGCGCATCTACCAATGTGATATATGCCATCATGTGCCAGCAATGCCCCTCTGCCATGTACATTGGCCAAACTGGACAGTCTCTACGTAAAAGAATGAATGGACACAAATCAGACGTCAAGAATTATAACATTCAAAAACCAGTCGGAGAACACTTCAGTCTCTTTAGTCACTTGATTACAGACCTAAGAGTGGCTATCCTTCAACAAAAAAGCTTCAAAAACACTCCAACGAGAGACTGCTGAATTGGAATTAATTTGTAAACTGGATAGAATTAACTTAGGCTTGAATAGAGACTGGGAGTGGATGGGTCATTACACAAAGTAAAACTATTTCCCCTTGTTTATTCTCCACCCCCCCCCCACTGTTCCTCAGAAGTTTTTGTCAACTGCTAGAAATGGCCCACCTTGATTATCACTACAAAAGGTCCGTCCCTCCCCTCCTCCCCGCTCTCCTGCTGGTAATAGCTCACCTCAAGTGATCACTCTCATTACAGTGTGTATGGTAACACCCATTGTTTCATGTTCTCTATGTATATAAATCTCCCCACTGTATTTTCCACTGCATCCGATGAAGTGAGCTGTAGCTCACGAAAGCTTATGCTCAAATAAATTTGTTACTCTCTAAGGTGCCACAAGTACTCCTTTTCTTTTAGTCTCTAAGGTGCCACAAATACTCCTGTTCTTTTTGCGGATACAGACTGACACGGCTGCTACTCTGAAACAGTTCATTAGAGTTTCCCTGTTGGAAGGCCCTCTCAACATCAGAGGGATGAAGAAGGGAAATTTCCACTCCCCTTTAACTGTCTGTTTTTTGTTTTTGTTTCTTGCTCTTTAGTGATGATTTTTCCACTGCCTTTCCCTTCTCCCCTGGATCCTGTGATACAGTTTCCTTTGTTGTAGAAAATGGTTTAAACAATTTCTCCAAGCATAGTTTTATGTAAAATCCCTGTTTACAGAAACCACTTAAAGTGGGGATGAGCAACTGGCAACCCAGGGGACCACCTCCAGCCTGCTAGATCACTTTATTTGGCTTGCTTCAGCCCAGATTGGAGAAGGGGGCATCCAGGGGAGAGGGACCTGCCTGCATGTGGCTGCAATCTCCTGAGTCTGGTATGTGTATTCTAATTCAAAGAATGTCATGTGAGGTCCCAAATAAAAGCCAGTGTCAAATTGGTCATCTATATTATTGTGAAACACATGTACGGATGTTGTATCAGGAGTTAAGTATATACAATATTATAAAGTCTGTGTCTAGGGACTGACACAGTGAAGGTTTCCTGTCAGACAAGAAATGTTTATCTAGCTGACTGTTCACATGTAAAATAAGTATTGTATAGTTCACAAAGGGTCCCCTATTACTAGTCTGTACTGAATGTTAATGAAGGATTTTGAGACTTTCAAAGAAAAAAACTAACAGTAAGAGAAAAATCATGTAAGGGGAGGAGAACCCTATCTTGAAGTGCACATCAAATATTTGCTCTGCTATATGTGGGGGATAAAGAAGACACCCAAGAACTCTTCAGTGAGGAAGTAAAAGGACAGTGAGTTTACTTCATGAAAGAGGGGTCTCAGTCAGGTTTTGTTGAAAATAATGGCGAGAACTTTGGGCAAGAAATTTCTTTAGACCGGAGGCTAACCTGTTAAGTTTAGTCTCTAGAAAGCAAGTTATGATTTTGTTTTACATGTAACCCTTTGTTTTCAATATTCTTACTATCCCTTGAATCTCTGTTCTTTGATAAACTTATTTTTGTTTTCACTATAAATACAATCTGAGTGGTGTGGTGTTAAGCAGAGAGGTGATCCTGCGTTGAATCTTGCAAGCTGGTGGTGATGTACTTTTCCTTTGGGAAAAGCAGGCCTGGTATTTCTGAGTGTGTTCAGAGGATAAGTGGCTGGACGCTGCTGGGAACAGTCTGAGGACTTGGGGGTTAGTGTATGCCTACTGTTACCTGTCCAAAGAGAGTGAGGCCTGGAAGGCCATGTTTGTGCTGCCAGAGACTGTTGGTTTCAAGTAGCTGGTCCACAGTGGGCACAGACAAGACTGCATCACATTTATGGCAGGCAGTGGTGAGGTGCCCCACAACCATGCGTACCACAACCTCACTGCCCAGAAGTGGGACCTGTCCACTTCCCCACCTCCACCCCGCGTCATACCCCTTGACCCACCAAAGTCAAATCCTCCCAGCAGGCCAATAATGTCACTGAAGATGGTGTTCAGAAAAGAAAACGTTTATATTGTATTTTTTATTTCAAATTTATTAGAAATAATAAAACTGTCATACAACTTTATACAATTCATCACCTGCCAGAGAGTTTTTAGTGTTTGCCAGACCCTTCACAACACTTCAGTTCTGTCAGTTTGTAGATGTTTGGCCTCAGTGACTCAGCAGGTGAAACCTGCAGGATTGCAGCAAGGTATGCATCAGATAGTTGTGTTCAGTATTTTGACTTGTGTATATTCATTGTGGAAAAAGGTGACACTGCCTCCATGCCTGACTCTGCCCAGCAACTAGTGATGGTGTCTCTATCCCTCTACCCCAGTCAATGGGAGCTGCGGGGGGTGGCAGCGTCTCTTCATATGTCTCTCCTCCGCGGGCGGCAGTGGGGAGGTTCTTGGGCCACAGATGGCCTGCAGGCCGGGACCCTGAGACCCCTGCTCCATAGGAACCAAAAAGCTTTTTTTTTTTTTTAAACAAAATAGGGTACGTTCAGTTGTTACAATGAAACAAATTAATTCCTATTGTATCTTTATATTCCATTTTCATATAATATCACCAAGAACCATGTAAAAAGAGAGAAAATGAGAATTTTAGCCAAGTACAGTGACTCATACTGACAGCAAGATAAAATGATGTTCTAAGTGCTGTTAACATAAAAAGGCAAAGGTGCAATTTAAGAGCAGTAGTAATGCACTGAAAGTTCTGACACACAGAAAAGATGAAAGAATGTGATTTGTGGGATCAAATGAACTGGGTTTAGTTGTGTGCTGAGGCAGATTGAAATTTAAAGTATGTTTGAAAATTAATATTTTAAATTGAGAAAGGGTTGAAAATTGTTGTCTCAAAAGCTGAAACTGGATTTTGATGACAAATAGAAGGACTCAAAGTGATTTATCACTTCTTATATTTTTAGTTTATAAGATGCATGGTGTGGAACATAAGTTATGTCTTTAGGAATTTATTCTCAGAGGCTTTTATTTTCCACCTAAATGCAATGTAGATGCAAGATAACATCGTTAGTTCATTTTAGCAGGTCAGATTATAGCCTTAAACTTGACTTCCAGAAAACCAACCCCAAGCTAAACTTGTTATCTGACACCTATGCTCAAAAAAAATGGTTGAGATTAGGTCAGATATAGCTAGGTCATGGTTAACTAAACACTGGTCTACACTAGGAAAAAAACTATTTAAGTTAGGTGTATGTTTCATTAATATAAATTATAGTATATAAACTGTAGTGTGGATGCAGTTATACCAGCATAAAAGTGTTTTATGATGTTATAGTTTATTTCACTTCCCAAATCAGAGTAAGCTATTTATTAGCGAGTGGTATAAGTACTTTATAATGGTACAACTGCACCACACTGGATTTTTGGTGCCACTTTTAACTGTGATGGGATACTTAAAATGGCCAAACCTTCTAGTGTTGACAAGTCCTAAACCCAGCCTAACCTTGAACACTTTTCCTAATCCAGACAATTCTGCAAAAATTTTGTGCTTAACTTTAAGCAAACAAGTGACTTCAGTGGAACTTTTTGCATGTTTAAGGTTAAACACCTGTGTGTTTGCAGGATCAGGGCCTCAAATTCATAGAGACAGTTATGTTAATTTATGCAAGCAATGAGCACATTGCAGAGACCATTAATGCACGTGCAATGAAATTAAGAAAGAAGAGAAGTTTTCCAGCTAACATTATATGAAAAATAGGGGAATCAGGAGTCAGGGTTCTTAGATTATGTTATAGGTCTGCTACTCACCTATCCTGTGACTTTGGGTAAATCACTACTTCTCTCTATGCTGTATTTTCCCCATCTGTTTAATAGGAAGAAAATAACAATACTGGCCATACTCCAAGGAGCGTTAAAGCTTAATTCACTAGTCACAATATATAGTGCCCTACAGCTTTCCCTTTTTTAGAAAGCTAATATAAACAACTTTTAAACCAGGGCAACTTTAAGGTTGTAGAGGGCCACAAAAAACACTAAAATCCCTCTACTTTGTAAAAGTGGGAGTTTAACTGCCCCGGCAGGTCTCTCTGCTGACCAGACACTGTCCTTTTGTACCCTATGAAGGCCTCTTGAAAATCTGGGGTCCACACAAGAGGGAAGTTGAGATTTGGTAGCCAGGAAAAGGTGCATCTCAGCTGAGGGCAGTGGTATAGGTAAGAGAAGGCTTTGGCCCCACAGAGCTTCTCTGGGTAAGATAATACAGTCCTAGGTTTGGTAGGCCTCAAGCACTTTGGAGGACAGGTTTAAAATTCAAAATGACCTTAAAAAATTGGAGAATTGATATGAAATCAACAAGGTGAAATTCAATAAAGACAAATGCAAAGTACTTCATTTAGGAGGGAAAAATTAAATGCACAGCTAAAAAATGGGGAATAACTATCTAGGTCGTACTGCTGAAAAGTATCTAGGAGTTATAGTGGACTACAAACTGCATTTGACTCAACAATGTGGTGCAGCTGCAAAAAAGGCTAATATGATTTTGGAGTGTATTAATAGGAGTATTGTGTGTAAGACAGGAAGTAATTGTCCCACTCTTCTCTGCTCTGCTCTAGTGAGTCCCCAGTTGAAGTACTGTGTCCAATTCTGGGCATCATAATTTAGGAAAGATGTGGTCAAATTGAAAAGAGTCCAGAGGAGAGTAACACAAATAATAAAAGGTTTAAAACCTCACCTATGAAGAAAGATAACTGAACATTTTTAGTCTTGTGAAAAGAAGACTTAGGAGGATCTGATAACAGGCTTCCGATATGTTACAGGCTTCTATAAAGAGGACGGTGATCAATTGTTCTCCAGGTTCACTGAAGGTAGGACAAGAAGTAATGGGCTGAATCTGCAGCAATGGTGACTTAGTTAGAAAGCCTTTCCTAATATCTAACCTATAGGGGTAGTTAAGTTCTGGAATAGGCTTCTAAGGGGGTTGTGGAGTCCCGATCATTGGAAGCTTTTAAAAACAAGTTGGACACCACCTGTCAGGGATGGTCTAGGTTTACTGAGTCCTGCCACAGTGCAAGAGGCTGGATTTGATGACTTGTCGAGGTCCATTCCACCCCTATGTTTCTATGATTCTGTGGGTCCAGTGGCAAACAGTTAGTAGATAGCTACTAGCACTGAAGCTTACTCAGAATTAAGCAGTGGGAAATGAGTACTACAGGGAGGAGGAAAGAAAATGTTCCACGAGAAAAGAGTGAATTTGATCCAGATCCCAATCAAGATAGGGATGACCTGGAGGCCTTTCTACTTTCCTGTGGTTAAAAATGTTGATGCACTTGTACTAATCATATGGGGAAGGAAAGCACTAGTCAGAGCTGCTACATTAACAAATCAGTGGTTGGGGAGCCCTGTGAGAAGAGTCAGACAGCCAGAAACTTTAGAATATTTAATGGTGCATTGCTCTGCCTCAAAATCATCCTGGAGAACTATTTCATCTTTACAGTCTGTGAAGCATTTTGGGATACATTCAAATAAAAGTTCTATATAACTGTTCCTTAGTTACAGTCTTATTATGTATACATATGTAGCAGTTTCCTCACCCATTTTGACATTTTTGTATCTGATATTTTTTCTCATCATAAGTTTAATTTGTTATAGTGCAAAAGAGAGGCTAAATTTAGCCTTTGTTTGTGGAAATGGGCACAATTCCCCATGAAGTCAGTGGTAGTTGAACCCAGTCAAGGAAGAGCTGCATTTGGCGCCATATCAGAGTCAACATATTTCTAAGTTACCTATAACAGGGATGGAGGATGCATTTGGAGGGTCCAAATGAAATCTTAATTTTTAATATTAATTAACCAATACGATATATGTTTTATTTTTATATCTAAAGTAGGCAATACACTGTAATGAGGAACTGTATCATATGTGCTATATGTTTGCATGATTGCTACCTAACCTTAATGAAATGTTAATCAAGAGTTTCATGTAGGTATGGTGCAGTCGTGCACTGGGAAGGTAACTTTTATTTTTTTTTAAATTGAAATATATCTTTTTGGGTTAAAATAGGGGATAGGGTGATGAGCAGGGAGTGGGAACATTCTGTGGATAAAATGTGTGATATCACAGGCTTTTATTGAACAGCAATGTCACTTTATTGAGAAATCTAAGAGTAGAAGTTCACTGTAATTGAATGAGTATCTAAACTTGTATTACTCTCTGTGCCTCAGCTCCCCATCTGTAAAAGGGAATGATGTTTCTTTTCTCCCATCTTTCGTTTGTCTTCTCTATTAAGACCTTCAAAATAATGGTTTAATTTTTTTTTTACTATTCCCTCTCTATAATGGTTATGTATAGCATCTTGCACAATGGTCCCCCAATCTTGGTCAGAGCTTCTAAATGCTACTTTAATAATGAGAAAGTGATATAGGATAATCACGGTAAAGATGGTACTCTGTATATATTTCCTAAAAAGTAATAATGACTAAGGCTACGATTTAGTCATGGGTATTTTTAGTAAAAGTCATGGACAGGTCATGGGCAATAAACAAAAATTCATGGCCTGTGACCTGTCCATGACTTATACTAAAAATACTCAAAAAGAAAAGGAGTACTTGTGGCACCTTAGAGACTAACAAATTTATTAGAGCATAAGCTTTCGCACTTCATCGGATGCATTTGGATGAAGTGAGCTGTAGCTCACGAAAGCTTATGCTCTAATAAATTTGTTAGTCTCTAAGGTGCCACAAGTACTCCTTTTCTTTTTGCGAATACAGACTAACACGGCTGCTACTCTGAAAACTAAAAATACTGATGACTAAATCTTCCTGGGGGAGCTGCTGGGGTGGGTGCCTTGGGCCAGCGGCACCAGCTGCCGGGGGCCAGTGGACCACAGCTGCTCCAGCCAACTGCCCAGCGACTGCTGCTGGGGGCCCGCCCAAACAGTGGCTGGTGTGGCTGTCTCCAGGGCCACCTGAGCAGCTGGTCCTGGAACAAGCAGCTTGGGTGGCCTTGGGGTCAGCCACACTGGCCACTGCAGAAGTAATGGAGATTGCAGAAAGTCATGGAATCTGTGACTTCCATGACCTCAGTGACAGACACAGAGCCCTAACAATGACGTAATTCCACAACAGTAATGTGAGGCATATACAATGGAAATAGTGATTATATGTGCTGTCACAGTAGCATATGGTCAACTGAGAGAGAAAATAATAAAAATGGAAAAGAACTCCCTCTAGTGAAGAAAGAAAAGAATTACATTGAACACTCTAAACCTGTAGTGTCAAATACTTGATATAAATGATATATATGTACTATATGTTATCAGAGATGTACCATTCTGTAAATTTCTGTGTGAACTGGGTTCTCATGAAAACTGGACCAATAGCAATGGGTCAGCGAGGAAGAGGTGATCACGCAGGTAAATTGGGCCAGGCTATTCAGGGCATTGGAGATAGTAACTACCACCTTGGCTTTCACCTGGAGGTAGATTGGCAGACTGTGTGGTGCACAAGACACCTTGAGCTGAGGGAGGAACTTGCAAATGGGCCTTGGAAAGCCTGTTCTGGAACCACTGCTGGGATTTAACACCAACATCCAAATGCCACTCTACCATGATTTATTCAGATCTTGGGTCCAGACACACAGAGTAAATGGGGCTATGTGCCTACTAATTTTCTTGTCACGGTGGCAGAACCAGTGTGAGGAGAAGGTATAGTATTTTACATCTGGTACAGGACCCAGGGCGCAAGGTTGAAGTAGGGAGGCATGATTCAGAGGTGTATCTCTGAGTCATAATATCTCCTAGGGCTACTTCTGGGGTTGTTCCGTTTATACACTACTCCTTGCTCAGAGTTATGCCTGAAGTTATAATTAGCCCCAAATGGTAGGATTATGCATTCAGAAATGGAAACTGCTCTTTAAAAAATATGGTCCATGATCTTTATTTTATCAGTGTGATCAGCCTGATTTTTAGAGCATCTTATAAAAGCTGTTGGACTTATTTTGATAAAGGAAAAATACGCAAGGAGAATGAGGTTAATGTTTTTGAATATTTTCCCCACCAGAATTAATAGACAGTTACATAAGAACTCCATGTGGGCACCTGCATTCATTACTTTCCTTTTGCACATGTTGAGAGTATTAAAAGCGACAGGCTGTGTTTTCTGATAATGATCACATTTAAAGCAAATGCAAACATGTTCATCCAATTTTCATCGGGTCATGCACTGTGCTATCCCTTTATTGTCAGGCAAACAAATATATCTCATTGTTTCAGAACATTAGATCCTTGAACCCTACTAATGTACGTATTTGCTGAATTAGCATTCACATTTCTTGTCTGTCATCCATCCAATGACTACAAAGATTAAAAAAAATAAAAAGATGAGGAAAGGGCCACGATACAGGAAAATCATGAAGTTAAATACCTATTTGTGGATATTTGGATATATGCACACTAAATGCAGCTAGGCTTAAATTGGCAAGGAAAGTAGCATATTGCACATGTACTATTTTCAAATATTCATAACTTTACTTCTTGACCAGCTATTTTCAGGTTTGCAGAGGAGGCTTTTCTTTACTGAGTACTATATAAGTGCCAAGTTTGAAGTGATGTTAAAAGCTCTCCAACCAAAAAAATACATCTACATTTTCCTAGTGCCAAATTCTATCAGGAAATGTGTACATCTACAGGTTTCTAAAAATTGTAGTTAGTCTTAGTGAAAAGCTCTTCAGATACCTTCCTTGACAATGAAGAAGCATGTTCTGTCAACCATGCTTGTAGGTTTTGTTGTCCCAGGCAACCTAAAAAAGTTGGATTTCATGAGCCAGATCCTCAGATGATGTAAATCAGCATCGCCCAATTAATGTCAATGGCGCTACACCAAATTTATTCCAATGAGAATCTGGCCTGCACTTTCTCAAACAATTTGCTGTCCAGCCTATGCAATCCTGTTCTTTCTGTACAGAATAGCCTAAGGATCTAGGAAAAGGAGTTGTGGCTTGAGGAAAAGATCGCTCTACTTCCATAGACTTATTTGAAAGACTAGTGAGTCCTGGGAGTTTGGGACAATACTTGGATAGGAGATCAAAATGTAGGAAGTCTCAAGTTGCAGCAGGCTCACTGCCTAAAAAGTTCAAAATTACAATTAGCTACTGAGCTCCAGGAACAGTGAAACAAGTTAGGTCCTGTAGTTCTGGCCTAAGAAGCTTAAAAAATTGCTGACACCTTATGGAAAACTTTAAAAAGTAGTTTATGGGCTAGCCTTTCCACTTATGTAATATTTTATATATAATTACTTTATTATTGGGATATAAGTACACATAAACTATCAGTCTTTGCTTCTTAAGAATTCTGTTCATGCTGCTTATTGCCCCTTTGAAGTCCTAATCCTGTATTTTTTTTGTCTGTGAATGTAATTAATGTCACAACCAGCAGATTGTGACCTCAAGTAAGAAAGCATCAGTTGGAGCCAGTGAACTCTTTGACCCCAGTCCTGCCAGTTGCCCCACAAGAATCTGCTCTGTCATCAGATACTGGCAGGATAGGAGTCTAAGGAAGCAAAGATCTGTTTCCATGTAAATGCCTTTAGAAATAATGGCTATGAAAACTCCAGACCATGCATTTTACTTTGTCAGATGGCATTTTGCTAAATGGAATGATTTAAGTTTTTCCAGAAGGCACTAATTGTTCATTATCAATTTTTAACTCTAAACAACACATCCTATTATAGCTCAGTGGTTTGAGCATTGGCCTGCTAAACCCAGGGTTGTGAGTTCAATCCTTGAGGGGGCCATTTAGGTAATTGGGGATTGGCCCTGCTTTGAGCAGGGCGTTGGACTAGATGACCTCCTGAGGTCCCTTCCAACCCTGATATTCTATGATCTTTCTCTTCTCTCTGCACCCCTTATCTTCATTTTTATTTTTTATTTTTGAGTTTATTTCTCCTTTTAAGTTAGGTGTGTTCGGTCTCCGGCCTAAACTGCCTTTTCAGTTGCTCATGCTTCCTGTTTGACACCTCCTGGCTCTCCCCATCCTTTTTCCCTTTCTCTCTCATTGTTTTCATTTCCTGACTTACACTTTGGGATAAAATGAAGTGTCCCCCCCTTTCTCTGTAAAACAATTGTTTGCACAAGTTCCTATGCTTTAGTTAATTCCTTGGATACTTCATGTCTACACAACAATGTACTGCAAACATCAATATTGCTTCAGCTTCTTAAAGAATTACTAACATTACATTGCCCACTACCTAATATTAACAGACTTAGGAAACAGTCACAAAAATCGGTTTCAGAGTAACAGCCGTGTTAGTCTGTATTCGCAAAAAGAAAAGGAGGACTTGTGGCACCTTAGAGACTAACACATTTATTTGAGCATAAGCTTTCGTGAGCTACAGCTCACTTCATCGGATGCATTCGGTGGAAAATACAGTGGGGAGATTATATACACACACAGAGAACATGAAACAATGGTTTTATCATACACACTGTAAGGAGAGTGATCACTTAAGATGAGCTATTACCAGCAGGAAGGGGGGCGGGGAAGGAGGAAAACCTTTTATGGTGATAATCAAGGTGAGCCATTTCCAGCAGTTAACAAGAACATCTGAGGAACAGTGGGGGGTGGGGTGGAGGGGAGAAATAACATGGGGAAATAGTTTTACTTTGTGTAATGACCCATCCACTCCCAGTCTCTATTCAAGCCTAAGTTAATTCTATCCAGTTTGCAAATTAATTCCAATTCAGCAGTCTCTCAGAGTCTGTTTTTGAAGTTTTTTTGTTGAAGGATAGCCACTCTCAGGTCTGTAATCGAATGACCGGAGAGATTGAAGTGTTCTCCAACTGGTTTTTGAAAGTTATAATTCTTGATGTCTGATTTGTGTCCATTTATTCTTTTATGTAGAGACTGTCTAGTTTGACCAGTGTACATGGCAGAGTGGCATTGCTGGCACATGATGGCATATATCACATTGGTAGATGCGCAGGTGAACGAGCCTCTGATAGTGTGACTGATGTGATAAGGCCCTGTGATGGTGTCCCCTGAATAGATATGTGGACAGAGTTGGCAACGGGCTTTGTTGCAAGGATAGGTTCCTGGGTTAGTGGTTCTGTTGTGTGGTTGCTGGTGAGTATTTGCTGAAGGTGATGGCTAGTGGCGTTCTGTTATTTTCTTTGTTGGGCCTGTCCTGTAGTAGGTGACTTCTGGGTACTCTTATGGCTCTGTCAATCTTTGTCCTCACCCATAACTATTTCACATTTGGGGACAATGTATACCTTCAAATCAGCGGCACTGCGATGGGTACCCGCATGGCTCTACAGTATGCCACCATTTTTAAGGCTGACTTAGAACAACGCTTCCTCAGCTCTCGTCCCCTTATGCCCCTATTCTACTTGCGCTACATTGATGACATCTTCATCATCTGGACCCATGGAAAAGAAGCCCTTGAGGAATTCCACCAGGATTTCAACAATTTCCATCCCACCATCAACCTCAGCCTGGACCAGTCCACACAAGAGATCCACTTCCTGGACACTACGGTACTAATAAGCGATGGTCACATAAACACCGCCCTATATCGGAAACCTACTGACCGCTATTCCTATCTACATGCCTCTAGCTTTCATCCAGATCACACCACACGATCCATTGTCTACAGCCAAGCTCTACGATATAACCGCATTTGCTCCAACCCCTCAGACAGAGACAAACACCTACAAGATCTCTATCATGCATTCCTACAACTACAATACCCACCTGCTGAAGTGAAGAAACAGATTGACAGAGCCAGAAGAGTACCCAGAAGTCACCTACTACAGGACAGGCCCAACAAAGAAAATAACAGAACGCCACTAGCCATCGCCTTCAGCCCCCAACTAAAACCTCTCCAACTCATCATCAAGGATCTACAACCTATCCTGAAGGACGACCCATCACTCTCACAGATCTTGGGAGACAGGCCAGTCCTTGCTTACAGACAGCCCCCCAACCTGAAGCAAATACTCACCAGCAACCACACACCACACAACAGAACCACTAACCCAGGAACCTATCCTTGCAACAAAGCCCGTTGCCAACTCTGTCCACATATCTATTCAGGGGACACCATTATAGGGCCTAATCACATCAGCCACACTATCAGAGGCTCGTTCACCTGCGCATCTACCAATGTGATATATGCCATCATGTGCCAGCAATGCCACTCTGCCATGTACATTGGTCAAACTGGACAGTCTCTATGTAAAAGAATAAATGGACACAAATCAGACATCAAGAATTATAACTTTCAAAAACCAGTTGGAGAACACTTCAGTCTCTCCGCTCAC
Organism: Dermochelys coriacea; assembly: GCF_009764565.3. NCBI lineage: Eukaryota > Metazoa > Chordata > Testudines > Dermochelyidae > Dermochelys > Dermochelys coriacea. Next base: position 41,608,909 of record NC_050069.1, on the reverse strand, counting down.
TCGATTACAGACCTGAGAGTGGCTATCCTTCAACAAAAAAACTTCAAGAACAGAGTCCAGCGAGAGACTGCTGAATTGGAATTAATTTGTAAACTGGATAGAATTAACTTAGGCTTGAATAGAGACTGGGAGTGGATGGGTCATTACACAAAGTAAAACTATTCCCCATGTTATTTCTCCCCTCCACCCCACCCCCCACTGTTCCTCAGACGTTCTTGTTAACTGCTGGAAATGGCCCACCTTGATTATCACCATAAAAGGTTTTCCTCCTTCCCCGCCCCCCTTCCTGCTGGTAATAGCTCATCTTAAGTGATCACTCTCCTTACAGTGTGTATGATAAAACCCATTGTTTCATGTTCTCTGTGTGTGTCTATAAATCTCCCCACTGTATTTTCCACCGAATGCATCCGATGAAGTGAGCTGTAGCTCACGAAAGCTTATGCTGAAATAAATTTGTTAGTCTCTATGGTTCCACAAGTACTCCTTTTCTTTTAGTCACAAAGATATCTACTATAAGTATGTGTATTATTTAAAAAATATGTAAAAATGAATATGAGCTACAGAACAAGAGGAAGTAAAAGTGTTTAGGTTGATGTGTTACTTTACATCTCATATATTCAAGACACATGATAATCCAGTTGTCATTATAGATTATAGATCCTGAACATATGGCAATACATATTTCACATTGGAAGGAAAAATCCTGCTGTAAATATAGTCTCTAGGCCAAATCACCTTCCTTTTACATCAATGAGGTTGCATACACACATAAATGTGAGAAGTATTTAATACTTGGGTTTATAGATTTAGGCCCAGATTCTAGTAAGGATGAAGAGGGTGTATGCAACTTTTCCCCTTTGCATGTCCACATCTGGGGCAGCCATAGTCTTAATTTTTGTGAACCTGGAACAAAAGGACCTCTAGCCTGTGCAAAGGGAATGGGCTGGATAGGGCAAATGTGGAGCCCTACTCTCCAACCCCCTTTCCTCTGAGCTGTCACGGCAGGGCACTCAGGTATCACAATGTACGGTGCTGTAGAAGAAACTCCATATAGCCTGGATGAGAGGGGAGTTTTTCCTGCATTCACTCAAAGAGTGTAGCGATGACCACTCTGGCATGAGTTCTCCTAAGCACTCCTAGTGGTGTTTTGGCTGCCTCAGCATCAAGGGACTCTTGCTTCCCTACTTCACAAAGAAGATGTGAGAAAAAGGGTGAGAAGCTCTCCATTGACTCTGGACCTTGTCCTCTTTTGTAATTTTGCCTTTTGTCCTCTCTCCTAACAATGGCTGCCTCCTCAGTATTCTGTCATACAATTTTGCCACTCTTGGTTCAAGAGCCTACTCCTCTGTCCATCAGTGTAGGTTATAATATTATTCCTGGAGGAATTCTGCGCCACTACGCAATGCAGAATTTTTGCAGAATTTCCCCCCGCACCCACCCCAGAAATGGCTGCAAGGCTGTTGGCCACCATCAGGGGCTGCTAGACCCGGCAGAACCCAGGTTGCAAATAGAAGACAAGGCTGGGGAGGGGAAGGGAACTGGAGGGTTTCCAGACGCTACAATCCCCAGCACGCCCTGGAGGAAGGAGGCAGCAGCGGCACACAGGAAACTCCATGTAAGCCCTGGGCCCAGCATCAGTTTGTTTCTCCCTCTGTATCCCTGGGCTCTAGGAGGGTAGGGTCTGTGAGTGTCTGGGCAGGGGGGCCCCCCCAGCTGTCCTCTGAGGGTTAAAGGGTGTGTGTGTCTGGGCTGGGGGAGGGTCCCGCAGCTGTCCTCTGGGGGGTAAAGGGCTTGAGTGTCTGGACTGGGGGGCCTACAGCTGGGGTCTGGGACAAGATGGGGGAGTTTCTGGGCCGGGGGGGCCCCACGGCTGGGCTCTGAGGGGTAAAGGGTGTGAGTGTCTGGCTCCCAAGCTGGGCTCTGGGGGGAAGGGGCAGATAAGAAGGAACTGGGTTGTCGTAGGAATTTCTCTACTCCTGGGGGAATTTTTGTGTGTGTCTGTATTGTTATGAAGTGAGCTGTAGCTCACGAAAGCTTATGCTCTAATAAATTTGTTAGTCTCTAAGGTGCCACAAGTACTCCTTTTCTTTTTGCGAATACAGACTAACACGGCTGCTACTCTGAAACCTGTATTGTTACAGACATACTTGTTGACAGGTATTTTGAAATAAATTACCAAAATAATTGAAACTGGCATGATTGTATAGTGTTGTTTTGACAAAATTTGCAGAATTTTAAAATATTGTGCACAGAATTTTATTTGGCACAGAATTCCTCCTAGAGTATGGCACTCATCACTATGGTAATCCGTAGCGCCAACCAACTGGAACAAAATTTCTGTCTGTCTAGTTAATCTACTCTCCAGCTCTTTTCCACCTCATTATAAAGCATATCTTGTCTCCCTGACGATCTGTCAATGATTATATGTAAATTTAAAAGTAAAGTGATGTGGGATGCACTTTGTATGAGACTACATACAAAGTCCTTCAAAAAGGGATTTGAATAGGAGTATTTGGGTTAGTAAAGACTACTGCTGTGAGTGGAGGGCTTGCAGGCTCAGCCTTCTTCGGGTGTATTGTAAAATATATACACATGTAGTATAATGAAAACTGTACAAGGCAAATGAAAAGACTTGAATAAATTGTCTTAAATCAAGATTTCACACATTTTCATCTAACTGTTGGTACATATTTGGCAAAGATTTTAATGAAAAATTTGCAAAAGCCAAATGAATTAAATGTTGTGCATCATTTTATTTGCATTTAAATGATGCTTAGAGGCCTTATCAGATCATTAAACCTGAAACAATTAAAAAACCCGTTTCAGAGTAGCAGCCGTGTTAGTCTGTATTTGCAAAAAGAAAAGGAGGACTTGTGGCACCTTAGCGAATAACAAATTAAAAAACCTTTACTCTTCACATTCTCGCTCTGTGCAAGTTTGACTTTCTGCATTTCCCACCACTCGGATAACGAAACTAGAAGAGGTTCCCCCCCCCCCCGCCCCCGCCCCGCCCCTTGTCGTTTCCCTCCTGCTCTAGGCCAGCGTTGGTGGGGCTGGTTTCCAGACCGTGGCTCTAGCTCTTGGATCTGTTGCTATTAGCGCTGACACCATTGTGGGCGCCCTAGGAAGGGGGTGGGGCAGCGGGTTCCCAGACGGGCTTTGCTTTCCTGGGGGTGCCAGCTCCTGCCTTCCTGTTGCTCTCCGAGATGCGCTTGTTCTCCGCTGCCTCACCGGATAGTTCAACAACAGAGCCGGTCCTGGAAGAATTTGGGGGGGGGGGGCGCTGAGGGCCCTTGAACCAAACTTTAAATCCTGATGGAAACCGCCTCAAGCCAGGGGTGCAGCAGCAGCACCCCCAGCACTCCTAGTTGCAGCGCCCGGGGCTGACAAAGGAGGCGGGAACACTGGTGCCTCTCGCGACCCACCTCCGAGTGCCAAGCCGGCTGCGCCTGCGCTCTGCACAGCTGCGAGCCCTGGCGCTGGGGAAACCAAGCGGCGGCTGGTTGCGCGGTTCATATGGCAACGCGGCGCGAGCTGTAAACACGCGGAGGGCGGCGGGTTCCTCTGACGGCAGCTCTGCGCTCTGTGGGCTCCGCCGCGAGGGCTCCCGTTTGCCGCACGAGGCGCGATGGGCTGTTCTAGCAGCGCCCAGACCCAGGCCGAGGACAGCAACCGGCCGGCTGCAAAACCCAGCGACGCCAACGGGCTGCCGAAATGTGGTGAGCACGGGTCGGCCAAGCGGGGCTCCTCTCTCTCTGCTGCGTCACGGGGGCTGCTGTGGTCTCCAAAGCCGGGGGCAGCCCGGGCATCCTGCAAGGGCCTGCGCTGCCGCCCGTCTCCGATAGGGGGTCAAAAAGAACAGGAGGACTTGTGGCACCTTAGAGACTAACACATTTATTAGAGCACAAGCTTTCGTGAGCTACAGCTCACTGCATCGGATGCATTAGGGGGTCGGCTTCTCTAGGAACCGGTGTTATTTGTTGTTCTTGATCGCTGTTGTGATTTTATTAAACCGTGTCCTTCGCTAGCTGCTCTAATCCCAGCCCCCCCCCCCCACCCCCAGCTCTTTACAAAGGTGGGTTCAGGTGCCATCTCTAGCTGAGGGAATTCTGCCATATTACTTAGTGATCCAGACATAAATGCTGTTTATCAGCCAACGATGTGCTTAGTGATTTACAGAACAGATCAAAAGCTGATGGTGGGTGCCCAGCAGAGCAGTTTAGGTAGCCCGGTCCTGTAAATGTGCGTGTGAATTCTTTTACTCAAGGAGCTGTGCTGAATTCGATGGGACACTTCAGGGGAATAAAGTCAGGTACACAAGTGTTTTAAGACTGTGGTCCAAATAAGTCAGAACATGTCAAAGGATGACAACAAACAAGGAAGGGGGAATTGCAGGAACACATCAGTCTAAGCCAGTGGTTCCCAAACTTTCACAACCTGTGAACCCCTTTCATTAAAATGTCAAGTCTCGCAAACCCTCTCCTAAAAATGAATATTTCCAAGGATTTTCTCCTTTACCTGAGTATAAATGATAAAAGCAGTGATCTTGGAAATATAAAATTTGTTTTTTCGCCTTGCTTATTACACACTATTTATTAGACATTATTATTTATCATTACAGTGTTTTTATTACATTATGAAAACGGAAACACTCTTCCAAGATCTCACTTTCATAGATTGTGTCACTTTGAATAAGACTTTTATAAGACAAGACTCGTATGTTTCATCAGGGAGTATCAGATGTGTAACACATGAAGGTATTTAAGAAGCCAACTCAAAGAGTTCCTCTTAAACAAGCATTCAGGTCTTGAGCAGTCCAGGCAAACAACACATTACAATAAAGCTTAAACTTGTTCTTCATAATAATTTTAAAAACAATACTAGTTGCCTCTTTAATTTTTAAAACAGCAAAAAATATGCACCTCCCTTTCGATTTCTTATAAGGAATCTTGAAGTTTAAAACTCCTCAGTGTGATAGATACGCTTGCTTTGATCTGCTTAGCTCTTGGAAGTCCAGGGGCTCCGGGCCACTGGCCCCTTGCTGCCCAGGGTCCCTAGGGACAGCTCTGTCCGCCATTAGGGAATTTTTTCCCAAGAACCCCCGTAACATTTTGCAAACCCCAGTTTGGGAACCACTGGTCTAAACGAACCTACTTTCAAGTTAAAAAGTAAATCCAGCACTTGAATGAAGAAGATCTCTTTTTAAACTAGAAAGCATATTAGTATCAAATGATTATACTACTTATGCTGCATTCCTAGAGTTAACTGTGAAGGACGCACCTATAATAATTATTCAGACAGGCACTAGCCACCCTAGAAATTTGTCAGCATAATTTCTGTTTTCGTGTTCTTTTTTTCACAGATTTATAAACTGATTATAAAAAGTGCTGGAACTTCGTAACCAAAGTCTTAGCCTAAAACCATTAACTTTTTTTTTTAAATAGACATTTTTCTATTTCTAGGTAGAAATTTTAAGACTCCAAAAGAGTCATTAGATAAAATCTTAACAGATTCCATTAGAGAATTAACACAAAATAAAACAAAAAAAAAAACCCCAAAACCAAAACCCAACCTAATCTTACCTGCAAGTTTGTGAAAAGCAATAGTAAAGTTACTTTTGTAGCAGCTGGTAAACCAACACATCAGCAATTATTCCATAACATAGAAAAGCTGGGGGTACATTCCCATGGTGGAATTTCCTGACCTCCTTCAAATCTAGACACAATTCTTTGTCTATTATTAAGTGGTTAGTGTGGTTTCTGTAACGGATAAGCTTTTTAAATTAAATTTCAGCTTCAGCCATCTTCTACATCAACTAAAACTGGCCTAGAATTTTGTAAGCAACTTTGGGGAAAAAAAAAAACAAAACTGTCACAAGCAGTTTGTGTATATCAACTCTGAAAGATGACAAATATTTATTACTTTAGATAAAACACAGCCAGTTATTGCCTCAGATGATGAAATGATTGTCTCATTATAAAAACTACTTTTATAACAGCTTAGTGTCACTGATCTTAATGCCTATCGTTATGTTTGTCATTCAAATATTTTATATTTATGCTACCTTATGTTTTGCTTTTTCATAAATGTTGTCTGACAATAGTTTGTGTTATAAAAACAGGCCTTGTACTCCCGCTGAAATCACTGGCAAAAAGAGAGCAGAGTCGCATCAAAATCTGAGCCCAATCCTGCAATCTGCTCATGTCACTAGAACTTTAAACTTTGATTGAGTGCGGGTTGCAGGATCAGGCATAAATATTACTGGATTTTCAAAAGTGTCTAAGAGGTACAAATCCCCTTGACTGTGGTATTATCTAAGAAGCCCCTCCACCTGCTCAACCCCACTGAAGAATCGCCCATGTCCTGAGCTGATCCACACTGAGTCAGATTCCACTGACAGTACAATTCCAGTGGCTATACTGTAGTGCAGAATCTGGTCGCTAACATCTGCAGGTTTAACATACAGGTTCTTTAAAAATGACAAGCGTCCACTAGAACAAATAATCCAATATTGCAGTGAAAAGGTGGAAGTAAGAAATTATTCTGATATTTCCTAAGCACATAGTGGGAAGGATATCCTTAAGCAAGTTAAGGACCCAAGCCTACAAAATCTCATTCATGCAGATATGCTGTGCTTACACAATTCTTTTGGGCCTGATCCTTCTTGAATGAAGTCAGTGAGAGTTTTGCCATTGACTTAAATGGGTCACTGATTTCATGAGGAGTACTTTTCTGACTTTCAATGGGCCTTTTGATCCTAAGTGGCTTGGTGCTTTTTAAAATCCCACCATGAATAGACAAACTGTTGATATTTTTTTATTTGTTGAACAGATAATGTGTATATTTTAGTATATATAAATATTCATACTTTTTCCTTGTGTTTTCTTCTGATTCTAAAGTAGAGAATCAATAAAATTGTGAATGACTATAACAGTATTCAGAGTTTTTGAATTAGCTAATATAGAGATAATTTTCACATCTTGAAATATATGCTTCATTACATGTATTTTAAGGGAATTACTGAGTAAAATACTTTGAGTAATAATTTTTACCTGATTTTTGAGCCTAATTCTGCCCATGGATGTACCTGGGTCACCTATCATTGCCTTCAGTTGAATGCAGTTTTTCAAATATGATTTATCTGTGATAATAATAAAGTACGAGTTTTCTTTCTTAATTAAATAATTTGTTTCCAGGTTAGAGACAAGTCATCCTATCAGGCCTTTTATACAACATCTTTTGAAGCCAGTGGTAGTTTGGCATAAAAATAAATTTCAGGACATAGTCTGATATTAGGACTTGCTCCTGCAATCCTTATCCTTATGAAATCGATGGGCCATTCCTATTGCATTTAAGTCAATGGCAAAGCTCCAACTGACTTTATTTGAGCTGGATCAGGCCCTAAGGAACTAATTGTGTGAACATGGAGTAGCCACATGAATAATGTTTTGTAGGATTGGCTCCTCAGCTTGCTTAAGACTATCCTTCCCACTACCTGCAAAGAAAATATACAAATCTTACTTTATCTTTTCACTATATTATTTATCCCAATGGATGCTTGTCATTTTTAAAGAACCTGAATGCTAACCCTGTAGATGTTAGGACGAACCTCTCAAGTATGGTACTGCCCTTTGGAATTGCACTGCTGGTGGAATCTGACTTGGGGAAGATCAGCCTACTATGCAGGTGATCATCCAGTGGCACAGATCTTGTATGACACCAATCCCCTGTTGTTGTTTCAACTTGTTGGAGCAAGTATTTAGCCTGCAGCCTGGTTAAGTTAGAGCAGCCCTGAGCAGGTGTGCTCCTGATCTTCATTCTCTGTAGTTTCAACTTCACCCCGGGATCTGATCCTTAGTTCTCTAATAAATTTATTTGAGCATAAGCTTTCGTGAGCTACAGCTCACTTCATCGGAGCGCTGTAGCTCACGAAAGCTTATGCTCAAATAAATTTGTTAGTCTCTAAGGTGCCACAAGTACTCCTTTTCTTTTTACGAATATAGCCTAACATGGCTGCTACTCTGAAACCTGTTAGTTTTCTAATATTTCTCTAAGATTTTAGATGTAAGCTTTCTTTCAGAACAAATAATTTTTGAAGCTTTGAGGTTATTCTGATATCATATTTGAAATTATTTAGTTTTCTGGGCCAAATCCTGCCACCTGTACTCACATTAGCTACCTGCTATTCTGAGTATTTCCATTTGCGGTCATTGGAACTACATACATGAGCAAGGGCTACTCCCATGAGTAAGGGTTTTCAGAATTGGCTCACTTCTTTGTATCTAGTGCCAGTGCTTTAACAAATATTCCTAGATTTAACACATTGCATCTCCATAAACTTAGCTCACAAAAATTTTAATAATTTCATTTTAGAAGTTATTTCAAAGACATTTTAAAATCAGTTGTGCTAAATCCTGGCCTTGGCACACGTGCAGCATGGAACTCAAATGCAACTATGAGCTCAGTTGCTTTCTGTGCTGCAGAACCCCCGCACATACCTTAAGAATGGAAGAATCTTTTCATGGTGGTCATATGAGTGCTGTGATAGCCAGCCATGCTCTCTCTGGTAGATATAATCTGGAAATGGGGCCATCAGGCCAAAGAACTATTTCCCCACCACCATTACCAAGCCATCTATCCTAATGGGTGGAGGAGATGTGAACATTCTCTCATGCCCATGAAATAGGTTTGGGAGAAATTGTGCCTGTCTGAGAGTATAATTTTCCCAGTCCTTCTCGTGGGGTCTTGTGACTCCAGGTTAACCCTACATAAGTCTCCTCTGGCATAAGTGCCATAATCTAACACTAATAGGGTTGGATAAAATACGCACATAGTAACTTAAAAACTTGCTTGTTGCACTTAATTTTACTGGCACCTTAGAGACTAACAAATTTATTAGAGCATAAGCTTTCGTGAGCTACAGCTCACTTCATCGGAAGCTTATGCTCTAATAAATTTGTTAGTCTCTAAGGTGCTACAAGTACTCCTTTCCTTTTTGCGAATACAGACTAACACGGCTGCTACTCTGAAACCTTAATTTTACTGATATCCTTACCTGCATTCTTTAACTATGTGTTAGTAGGTCTAGTCATGATGCTGTTATAAGGACTTTACATACAGTTATTCCCCTGACTGGAGGAATACTAGCTGTAGAATAAAGTTTTTCTGTGTGTGTTAATTCTTTGCTGTTGTATTTTAGAACGTTTGGTTTGTTGTACAGTGTTGATAGCAGGTTTGTAAGGGAACAGTAGTACTGAGAGTGCTAGGTGGAATAATGCAGACTTGGCGCACTTTTGTACAATGGAGCCCCCTGAAAATTTTGATGAAATAATTTTATATTGTTCCTGCTGTTTTGGCCTACTTTGTCAATATGCTAAAGCCAAATTCCTTGTCAGTTTCATTCTGCAGCTGGCTTGATACTAGTGCTTCTATAGAAGAAATTCCTGTTTCTGAGCAGTAAAGAGGGGACTGAAATTACTGAATCTGAGATGTTTCAGAGTAGCAGCCGTGTTAGTCTGTATTCGCAAAAAGAAAAGGAGTACTTGTGGCACCTTAGAGTAACAAATTTATTAGAGCATAAGCTTTCGTGAGCTTCATCCGATGAAGTGAATCTGAGATATTTCAGTCATTCAGTTGACGGTTGTTGTTGTTTTGTTACCATATATTATAAGGCGTATTAACTTCTTAAACTAATATTAGGATGCTAATAAGTTCAGACTTGTGTAAATATGCTGAAATACTTACTCAGGGTTGGAATTCTTACCAACCAATCAGGATGCAAGTTATTTACTTCCTGAATTAGTTTAATAGGAAAAAGACATTTGCAAAAAGATTTCTGTTAATTTGTTTATGGAGAAACTTATTTCTTTCAACTGAAATGTAATTGCAAAAGTTTGTGGCTATTTCACTGTATCTGAAATAAGTATCTAAATGAACACAAACATACAACTGCTGGCAGATGGCTCTATTACAGAGGTATGAAGTTTGTGGGAATTGCCTGTCTAAACTCAAAATATTTTTTACCATTTCTAGCTCCAACTTTATCTTCTTCCAACAATGAAAATAAATATTTTCAAAGGCTTAATATATTATCATTATAAGGAATCTTGAGTGTTGATTGCCACAAGATACTCATATTTCTAAGGAATGAATATATTAAGTTGATGATTGGGGCTCTACTTCTTCCATTTTAGAGAGTCCACCCTATTTTGAATGAAAGCAGGAGAATGCCCTCTGTATTCCCAGCAAGATGGACTTTACATGGCATAATACTATTTTAAAATCCACACTTGCATAGGACATGTTATATAAAACCTGTCATCAGTTAGATATGAAAAGAGGAAACAGGTACAAACTGGAATTTGAGTAAAGGGCTGTAGACTAGCACAGGGTCTGTTGTTCAAGCAGAAGGCAATTGTGTTGGCTCCTACAGCACAGCCTTTGCATCCTTGTCTGCAAAGGATCTGTGTTTATCTTGCCACTAGAAGGAAACATGGGTTAGTGGTTGGAGCAGAGGACTTGGAGCTGAGGCTTGGATCTTTTTCCTTGTGCAGTCACTTACTCATTGTGTGATCTTGTAAAACCACTTAGCTTCTCTGTGCTTCAGCTTCTTCACTCGTAAAATGTAGAGCCGGGATCGGCAACCTTTGGCACGCGGCCCAGCAGGGAAAACCACTAGTTTACCTGCAGCGTCCGCAGGTTCGGCCGATCGCAGCTCCGACTGGCTACGCTTTGCCGTCCCTGGCTGCGGAAAGCGGTGTGGGCCGAGGGATGTCCTGGCTGCTGCTTCCTGCAGCCCACATTGGCCAGGGACGGCGAACTGCGGCTAGTGGGAGCTGCGATCGGCTGAACCCGCGGACGCTGCAGGTAAACAAATTATCTAGGCTCACCAGTGGCTTTCCATGACGGCCCACGTGCCAAAGGTTGCCAATCCCTGATGTAGAGTGTCCTTAGTTACCTCCTGGTCATGTTCTGGATAAGTTCTATTAATTAATACGTGGACTAATGTCTGTAAAGTGCTTTGAGATCCTTGGATGAAAGGTGGTAGATAAATCTAACGTATTTTTCACTTCATTTGCTTATTCACTTTTTGCACTATATTATGCTTTGACAATGAGACTAGATTACTTAATTTAATTTTTTTTTCTAGTCAGTTTTAATTTATTTTCACTTTGTGGTACAAGTAAAACACCAAGTTGCTGCAGTATTTGCAGGGAAGTTATTTGGAATTTTTTTAAATTGTTTCTATTGACATATTTAAAATCTAGAAATATTTCTGTTGATGTTAGATTTTGAAAACCTTGATATTATAAAACCTATGTTTTGGTTCTGCAGTATGTGGAACTGACAGTGTCCTGTAAGTGTAAAATGTCAAGTGCACACAGTTCTAGCATAGTGAAGATTTTATTCTGTAACCTAATGTAATCTTCTGCCTATTTGAAAGTTAAAACTAATTTTATGTTGAAGTTTAATGTAACTAAGGGTACAATTCTGTAAACACACATGCCAGTAATTTTACTCATATAAGTAACATGTTAACACGTGTGTTAATGTTTGCAGGATCAGACTTTGAAGAGCCAAATTTTGAAAAGAGCCTAGTGATTTTGGATGCCTCCATCTTTGGTGTCCAACCTGAGACACCTTTAAAAACGCCTTATCTTCAGAAAGTGGTGATCACCCCCTTCTTGAAAACTACACCCCTTTAAGCTGACTCAAGTTGAACACACAAAGGCATGGGAAAATCATTAGTTGCACTTTTTTGAAAATAGGGGCCATGACCAGAAAATACCCCTTCTCCTGGAAAAACCCAACTCTTTAAGAAATCTGTGCATGCCTTCTTACTGAGTTTGGCTTGTTATAGTTCTTTGTAATCAGATACCTAAAACCCCTCATTTCATGTCACCCTTCCCACTATACCTTGAATTACTTTGCAAACTACTGTGCACCTCAATATTTGACAATGCTCATTTGCATGAAAACTTGAAACTGTTGTGGCTTTATGTATATATCTATTTCTTTATAACATACAATACTGTTTAAAACATTTGCAGTTTTTCTTTTAATTAACAATCACACTCTTTTAAATTCACAAATTATTTTTATTTATTACTGTGAAGATTTTCCAGTGAGAAGATAAAGCAGAAAACTTTCTTTGCTATTCTATTATAAAGCCCAACAGTACAGTAATATGTATTTTATAATATTCTCAATCAATTGAAATATTAATAACTTATGTGAATCATAATAGTAAACCCCAAGCAATATAACAAAATCATAATGTAATCAATGGTAATAACGCTTCAGTAACCCTTTCTAAACATTTAGCTAAAACCTGCGACCTAACTTTGTGTCTACGAACCTTGCCAAGATCCACCTAATGTATATAAAGAATAATTGCAATATTGGTAGCCCAGTGCGTTGGTTCGGATTATAGTTTTCTATGCAAATGAGAGAGAGCATCCTTTGGATGCCCTATGTTTAGCAGGTTTTTTCCATGTATGTTGTCATTTTCGATCCTTTATTCCTGCCACTCATCTATCTCAGTTGTCTTTCCTTGTACTCCTACTCACTTCAGCCAGTATGCAGGTGGCACTTTAAGGGGACTGCCTCGCCTGAGTGCCCCAGGCGAAGTACTGTTTTCTCCCTGACTGCCTCTCACAGAGAATTGTTTTCCCTTCAAGGATATACCACAATGAATTTATCTCAAAAGCAACCGGACTCAAATAATCTGATTAAAAACAAGATTTATTACATTCTTCAGCCATTTCCCTACCTATTTAAAATATTGCTTAATTCTGTTGACAACTCTCATCACCGCAATAATCATTTCACCAGAAAATGCAGTTTGTCAGAATCTTGCAATTACTATATTAACGCATTTCCTCCATGAACTCCCTAAGGCTTCTTTCATCGTAATATTTTTTGTGAGATGGTTAAATTCAATGTCTAGGCAAATTTAATCAGATGATGATTAAATCAGCCTGGTAGATTGGTATTAATTTGATGGCTCATTCTGTGACTTTTTCAACTTTATGATAAAATGCCTATAGAAATGATGCATAAAAGCAATTTTGTTCTATTTTCTTCTCCTAAACTTCATCTGGCTAGCAGACCCATAGCTTTATTTATCCTGTAATCCAATCACAGATGAAGGAGCCAGAACTGTTTAGTTTATGTTTACCATATTTCAATGATTCCTTCCACATTAGTAGAGAAGTACATTTGAATGTAGACTAATATGTACAGTAGTTCAGTGTTAAAAATGTTGTGTATTTAAATTAAAATGCATTTTCTTGTCATGTATGTGAAGTACTATATGCTGTCAATGCCCTGGTCTTCACTGAGGTTAGCAGTGATTAGATGGTAGCATTTAGGCAGGTGTTCCATCATTCTTTGAGGTATATGTTCTTGCCTCAATATGTCTGGTGTGCATATTACCGCTGCTATCGTTAACAGGAACTGTGTAGCTGCATCAAGGGGAGAATCCACCTAATGGCTGCTAATTCTATTAAATACGAAAATGTAGCTCAGTGGTTTGCATTTTCAAGTGAAAGACATGGCACGTCATCTGTAAGCACCATTAGAAGCCACCCATGTGCATCTAGTGTTACCAACTTTCTATCGCACAAAACCAAGCACCCTTGCCCCACCCCCAACTCACTCCATCCCCCCTCCCTCCATCACTTGCTCTCCCCCACCGTCACTCACTGGGCTGGGGTTGGGGGTTGGGGTATGGGCAGGGGTGAGGGCTCTGGCTTGGGGTGCGGGCTCTGGGGTGGGGCCAGTAATTAGAGGTTCAGGGTGTGAGAGGGAGCTCTAGAATGAGGCAGGGGGCTGGGGATGAGGGGTTTTGGGTGCAGGAGGGGGCTCCAGGCTGGGACCAAGGGGTTCAGAGTATGGGAAGGGGCTCAGGGCTGAGGCAGGGGGTTGGGGTGTGGGAAGGGGTGCGGGTTCTGGGAGAGAGTTTGGGTACGGGAGGGTCTCTGGGCTGGGGTTTGGGGTTGGGGTGTAGGAGGGGGTTTGGGATGTGGGTTCTGGGTGGCACTTACCTCAGGTGGCTCCCAGAAGCGGCTGCCATGTCCGGCTCCTTAGGCAGAGGGGCAAGGGGGCTCTGCGTGCTGCCCGCAGGCGCCACCCCCACAGCTCCCATTGGCCATGGTTCCTTGTGTCTAGGAGCTGGACATGCTGGCTGCTCCGGGAGCTGTGTGGAGCCAGGGCAGGCAGAGCGCCTGCCTTAGCCCTGCTGCGCTGCCGACTGTGCTGACTAGAGTCGCCAGGGTCCTTTTTTGACCGGAACTGGACACCTGGCAACCTTATGTGTATCCCAGGGTAGGATTTAACACTCAGTACACTGGCTGTATGCATATTTTTGCTGTAGAAATTGTTTCCTTGGTCAGTGTCTGATCATATGGGTCTGACTCAGACAACACTTACATATTCAATATGCTTTACTCATAGGAAAGACAGATCTATTAAAAGAATAAGTTTTATACACAAATGCAAACTGTCTTACAGGTTGTAACTAGAGCTGAGTGAATAATAATTTTTTTTTGTTCAGGGGTTGAGCTGAAATTAAAAAAAACAAAAACTGATTTTGTTCAAGGCAAATGAGAGAACTGAAAAAAATCATTTAGGGTCAAATAAAATAGTTTGTTTAAACCAAAATTATTTGTTTCCAGATTTTTGGGTGTGTTTCACTCTCTTTTGTTTTGTTTTTTAAATTAGCTAAATATTAAAATAAAAATACATTTTTGATATGAAAAGTCCAAACATTTTTCAAAATGGCCAATACACAACACTTCCAATTTTCCAAAATATATTTTTTAGGGCTGTCAAACGATTAAAAAAATTGCAATTAACCATGAGATTATAAAAAATAGTCGCAATTAATCACAGTTTTAATTGCACTGTTAAAAATAATAAAAGGAGTACTTGTGGCACCTTAGAGACTAACAAATTTATTAGAGCATAAGCTTTCGTGAGCTACAGCTCACTTCATCGGATGCATCCGATGAAGTGAGCTGTAGCTCACGAAAGCTTATGCTCTAATAAATTTGTTAGTCTCTAAGGTGCCACAAGTACTCCTTTTCTTTTTGCGAATACAGACTAACACGGCTGCTACTCTGAAACCTGTTAAAAATAATAGAATACCAATTTAAATTTTTTTTTACATTTTCAAATATATTGATTTCAGTTATAACACAGAATACAAAGTGTTCAGCTCTCACTTAACATTTATTTTTATTACAAATATTTACACTGTAAAAAAAGAAACAGAAAAAACAGTTTTTCAGTTCACCTCATACAAGTGCAGTCTTTTTATTGCATAAGTGCAATTTACCAATGTGGAATTATTTTTTCTTTTACATAATTGCACTCAAAAACAAAACAATGTAAAACTTTAGAGATTACCAGTTGAAGCATGAAGGGGCATACAAATGTTTAGCATATGTGGCATGTAAATACCTTGCAACGCCAGCTACAACAATGCCATGTGCAATGCCTGTTCTCACTTTCAGGTGAGATTGTAAATAAGAAGCGGGCGGCATTATCTCCCATAAATGTGAACAAGCTTGTTTGTCTTATAGATTGGCTGAAAAGGAAGAAGAACTAAGTGGACTTGTAGGGGCTACAGTTTTACATTGTTTTACATAATCGTAACTATTTTTTAAGGCTAGTTAATTTGTTTTGAGTTAATTGCTTGTGTTAACTGTGATTAATTAACAGCTCTAATTTTTTTCCTTCTTTGGCCAGAATTATTGGCTGAATTGGACCTGAATTGACAGATAGTTTTGGGGTCCTGAAAAATGCATTTTTCAGAGAATTTACTATTCACCAAAAGCATTTTACCCCACTCTAGTTGTGACGTAATTGCACAAGTGCTGTCCTGGTTTAGTACTGATCTATTTTAAACACTTGTTCATTAATGTCATATTTTCTCTTTTCTTTTTAATTACAATAAATAAAAGCTACTTCAGATGAAACCTTTCCAACCACAGAGGAAAATGAAACTATACCTGACCAGACAAAGTTAGATCCAATGGAGGAGGTGGATCTCACATCTGAGGAGATAAACCCTAGTGAGAATCTTCCAGCAGAGGAGCCAGAAGTTTTGATTCCAGCACCAGCAGAATGTGTTAATTCTAACTATAAAAGAGTGGATCTGGACGGCACTCAACCACTGGCTGCAGAACCACTGGAGGGCACTGGGATACCGCCGCCTGCGGGACCGGCAGAGGGCACTGGGATACCGCCGCCTGCGGGACCGGCAGAGGGCACTGGGATATCGCCGCCTGCGGGACCGGCAGAGGGCACTGGGATACCACCGCCTGCAGGACCGGCAGAAGGAAGTGTCAGCCCTGTAACAGAAATCCTCAGGAAAGTACAAAGTAACGAAGAGGACCAACTCATTGAGGGTAATATTTGTGTTTTCGCAGATTCAGGAGGCCAAATTCTGCCTTTAGAGACTTGTGTACAAGTCCTGTTGACTTCAGTCAACACTGCACATGAGTGTGTGAAGGCAGAATTTAGACCACAGAGTTCTTACACTGTATTATATGAAAGAACGTGGCTGGGAAAGTCTCATGCGCAGAAGTCAAAATTATAATAACTGTAATAAAGCCTCTCAGCACTATCCGTTGTTGACTGTGCTACTTCATTTCACACTCTGTGTTTTCTGGTTAGATAAAACATCCCTTAGACTCCTCATTTAAGTGCTGAGGGGTGTTTCTTTGTAAAATATTATTGCTCAATATGGAATAATATTCCATAATAATAATAATATATTATTCCACAAATGCCTTATTATCCATTTTAGTATATAGCTGACGTATATATTATTGTAGTATTATCCTTGTGGGGGGAGTGGGATCTCAGCAAGCTATAGAAAGGAAGAGTCGTTCCATGTATAGTTTATTTGTAAAGCACCTATAGAGTGCTGGATGCAGTTATTCTAGAAGCATAAGTAACACTGGCATCAAGCTAACTGCATAGAAAGTCCTTTTACCTTGCAGGGAGTCAATGGGTCTCTTTGAGAGAGGGTAGCAGAAGTAGTCTTTGCTATGCTCGGTTATTATACTGTAGGGCATATTTCTCCCTGGTGTAATTCTATTGGAGTTACCTGGTCTAATTCTATTGGAGTTACACCAGGGATGCATTTGGCCTTATAATACAGAGTTCTGCTTTCTATTGTGGTGGTGTTCTACCACTTCAAAAAAACAGAAACAAACTGTGGGGGGAGGAAATGGGCAGAAGGGCCATCTTACGGGGCTAGCTGCTAGACAAGCAGAAAAGCACAGGAGATATGAGTGTAAGAAAAGGAGGAGCATGGGGTAGGGTTTCTCAAAGAAGAGGAAAAGTAGATATCTGGGGAGGAAAATCATGTCAGAGTATTTGCAGTTCCTCACAAAGGTGGAATGTGCTTTGAGGGCCTGGGGACCTCATGGAAGGGGAGAGTGCAAGGTGGGGTAAGTTATCTCAGGAGAAGGCTGCTCAGTGAGTCAGAGATTCAAGGGAGTGTTTACACATGAGGGAAGACTATCCCACGCTTGGATTGGGTTTCTCACTTGCTGAGTGTACATGTAGTAGGTGCATGTCTAAGGGGGGTAGCTTAAATTAGGGATTAGGTGTCTCCTAATAAGTGGCAATTTCCCATTAAAGAATTGGACGCTTTATGGAAAGCCGTTCCCTAGGGAAGCACAGATAGGTGAAACACATAAGGCATGTTCTCTGTAGGAGAGCATGCCACCAACAGCCTCTCCCACTGCATATTCCTGCTGAAGAGGGGGAAAGGTCACTTCTTCAAGCAGAACTTAATGGCACATGCAGTCACTTGGATATGTAGCATCACCACCCGTAAATGTATGGCTTTCCTGAATCTGTGTTGTGAACCTGTACACCTCACATAGGGATATCTGAGGCACAGGTGCTGCCTTCTCCACTCTTACGTATTCTTGTTTAAAAGAATTTGGAGTCTGTTTCTTCATGAGATGGTAATTTATCTCCGGTTTCAGAGTAGCAGCCGTGTTAGTCTGTATTCGCAAAAAGAAAAAGAGTACTTGTGGCACCTTAGAGACTAACAAATTTATTTGAGCATAAGCTTTCGTGAGCTACAGCTCACTTCATCAGATCCGATGAAGTGAGCTGTAGCTCATGAAAGCTTATGCTCAAATAAATTTGTTAGTCTCTAAGGTGCCACAAATACTCTTTTTATTTTTAATTTATCTCCATATCCATTAAATTACTAGAATAAAATACTTGTTACATAAAATCTATATGGCTGACTTAGTTAGTTTGATTACTTGATTATTCCATTAACTGGTCCTTATTAGCTTACTGGCATGATATTGGAAGCAGAACACTGTCTAGTAATCTATGTAGCATGGACCCTGTATTGGGATATTTTTGCAATCAAGAAACTGATTATTTGTCTGAAGGACAGATATGGGGGTTATTTTGACCATTTAGTCATTGTTGTTCCCCTTCATCTCAAAGCAGGATTCCTTTTTGGACAAACTCGTGTATAGTTTTGCTGATGTCTGTCTCAAAATGGTGCTATTCTGCATACAGTTAATTTGAGTGTGTGCTCGCACATGCACAGGGAGGAGGGTTCTTTCCATGAATTTAGTGATGATTGGGCTCCTCTATTTATTTACAGCATTTTTTTTTTATTTCCTTAATTCACTGATACTACTAAGAGGGATGACAGTGAGGCAAATCATTAGTTTTATATTTCAAATGGAACTGCACGCTACCACTCTTTTTTCTATTTGTGTTGCTGACTCTTGATAACAATATCTATATTAAAAGTTTACAATAAAAATCACAGTTATATAAGAAAACAAAACCCGTTTAAATATGAAATCAAGCCTCAGCTCAGAGTTCTATGAATGACAAGGGAAGCAGGAGCATTTTATGGACATGAAACATACATGTACCTCCACAATTGTAAGTTACGTTTGAATGTCTCTTATCTATTGATTCATTTGGTTGTTGACGTATTGCTGTATCTATAAAAGCTATTGCAGGGGTGACAAAACCAGATCAGCCATGCAGAAAAGAGCTGGGGTATTTAATACTGGTTAAGGGTACCCTAATTTGATATCCATGGTTACTGTTTCCAGGTGAGACGGGAGAAAAAGTGGAAACTGAGAAGCACAGTGAGCTAGTAAGTGAGGGGACTGAAACAAAAGAAGAAAAAGAAACAGGAGAAGCTGTGGATGGTACAGCAGCAACAGAGATAGGTATGTTGACAGAGAAGTGAAGAACCATGTGTGTTATAATTTAAGAGACAGAAAAGCTGTACAATGTATCTTTCATTATCATTGCATTCTCAATTTGCAGCTGCTGCCTTCTGATTTTAACACAGAGGGCATAGTTATCTTAAAAGACGGGTTTCTTTGATTCGTTTTGTTTTTTGGTAGTAATCAGGCGTAAGTTGTGCATTCTATCAGGTCTCATTTGTATAATGTTCCTATAATCAGTAAATTATTCCGTTTGGCAAAAATAGTAGACATTCTCTAATGCGCAGACCTGGAAAATTTAGATGTTTCATTAAGAACATGAATCCCATAGTTACTGTTTGCTAGACTTGTTCTTATGAATAGTTTATTATCACAACCTTGAGATTTCCTTTGCATGATGATCCTTCATTTTAGATCCTCCTGCCCTTTGTTATTAGCAGCTGAATTCAGCAACGTAACACTAGGATAAGTGCAAATTCCAGAGTCAGTGCAATCACGTGGGTAAGTAGAAAGCATGAGCTGAAGAGAGAATGTTTAAAAACAAATGAAAAATAATAAATGTAGGGGGATAGGAACATCACTCCAGAAGAATTTAACTTTACATTCAAATTATACATCTTTAATTTCCGTCATCGCGCAGGTACTTCATGGGAGGTATTTTCTACCCCTTACTGTTAAACAGAGGGTCCCATATCAACTTTAATGGAAGCCGGTCACTTAGGGCCAGTTTTTTAGAAGTATTTAGTGCCTACAGACACAGATAGGCTCCTAATGGGATTTTCAAAAGTACTTAAGTGCCTAACTCCCATTGATTTTTGAAAATCCCACGACATGCCTGTCTGTATCTTTATGTCAGGGGCAGGCAAACTTTTTGGCCTGAGAGCCACATTGGGTTTCAAAATTGTATGGAGGGCTGGTTAGGGGAGGCTATGTCTCCCCAAACAGCCAGGTGTGGCCTGGCCCCCGCCTCCTATCCTGCCCCGCTGCTTCTCGCCCCCTGACGACTCCCCCAGGACTCCTGCCCCATCCACCACACCCTATCCCCTGACCACCCCTGAACCCCACATTACTGACTGCCTCCCCAGGACTCCTGCCCCATCCAACCCCCCTGTTCCCTGCCCTATAACCCCCCAACCCCTATCCACACCCCTTCTCCCTGAGCACACCCCCGAACTCCCCTGCCCTCTATCCAACCCCTCCCCTTGCCCCCTTACTGCACACCCAGAGCACCGGGTCAGGCTGCGGCTCTGCAACTGCACTGCCCGGCTGCCCAGAGCATGGCGTAGCGTGCGGAGGGAAAGGGGGAACAGCAGAGGAGGGGCCGGGGGCTAGCCTCCCAGGCCAGGTGCTCAGGGGCCGGGCAGGAGGGTCCCACAGGCTGGATGTGGCCCACAGGCCGTAGTTTGCCCATCTCTGCTTTAGGTGCTTAAATACCTTTAAAAATCTGGCTCTTAGGCCTGTTCCTGCAAATTCTTACTCTCACAAATAGCTATTAGTCACATGAATAGTCCTGATCATTCTAATTGAGCTCACATGAATAAGAGCTACTTGTTTAAGAGCTGATGGATCAAACCCTAAGACCTTAGGAATATGCTAGTGAATATCTCTAAAAGCGGAACTCTATATGATCAAAAGGAGCCAGAGGACTCAGGAGTATAATTACCATTATCTTATGCCCCCATTCCATATAACAGTGAAATGAAAGAAGAAAAATTCCAATAGCTGTTTTTTATAGTTAGCCCCACAGTATAAAGATGAGCTTATTGTCAACAAAAAGTGAGCTGTTGCTACTTTTCTGCATACCTTGGGGTGTTGTCTGTATTTCTATGCATAGCTCAGTCTGTCTGCACTACTGTGGGGGAAAAAATGGTCATATGCACACTAGACAATAAATTATTCTTATTTTAAAGAGGGTGATTCTTGAAGCCTTTATTAGGAAGTCTTTGACTGTTCATCTGTAGGATAGTGTAGAGAAACTCAAATTGTGGGTGTGTCCAAAATTAAGAATGAGTATTGGATAGTTTGGGAGTATAGCTTCCTCTTGTGTACAAGCAATATCAATCTAAGGTACTTATATGCCCCTGGTACTGTATTACCTGAACATCTCACACACTCTTTGCAATACCCCCATGAGGCAGGGAAATACCATTATCTCTTTTTTACAGATGAGGAACTGAAGCAGAGAGACTAAGTGACTTGTCCAAGGTCACATAATAGGTGGTGCAGTAGGAAATTGGACTCAGATCTTCAGCTTCCTACGTTAGCACCTTAACCACTGGATCATCTTTTCTCTGAGCAGAAAACCTATATTTTCAAGGTTCCTAGCTTCTTCAGTTTCCAAGTACAAATACTAGCATGGCCTAATCTTTCCCATAAAGCTGAAGACACTTAGACTTCCAGGCACAAAGGAGGAAAACAATTCTGTTTACTTGTCAGCATACAGTTAAGATTTTAAATCTGGTTGTTTTGATAAGAAAATGGGATTGCCTCAATTTGAGCTATGGTCTCGTTCTCTCAATTAAATTAAAAATGTAATATTGTTGCTACTGTGATTTTTCCAGAGGTATTTTTCTTATTCAGTATGTCCTGGTTTGGACTATTGTGCCAGGGCTTCTCCTTTCTATTCTCCTCGTTTTAGCTTGTCTGACTGCCACTGTACAGAATTGAGACCATGTAATAATTTATTTTAAAGTCACATGAAAATTCTAGCACCTTAAATAATAATCTGGTTAATGTCAGTGTGGTTTAAAATCTAGATCTGATCATGCAGAATAGCACTGGTCCAGTCCTCCCATATTGCTGCCTGCTGGTGTTGTTGAGCACTTATTGTGATAATGTCCAGGAATGTGGTGTTTACTGGTCCCCCTTCAAGCCAATAGAGTGTAGCCTCTGGGGGCTGAATAAGATGTCACTCACATCTGCAGCAAGTTCTGGATCATGCTTTAAGCATTATGTGCATGGATTTGCTTCAGTTAAGTTTACTGTGACAAACCCATCTTGTACATTGCAGTGTTTACAGGATAATGAGAAGAGCTTTACACCAAGAGCGATAAATCCTGAAAGGCATGTAGCATAGTGGTTAAGAAGTTTGGTAAATGTGCATAAACATTGCCATTTGTTGCAGATTTGATATTTAAGTGCTATTATGGAGGCAACTTCCAGCATAGGGCGTTCACTTCCTCTTCACACCTGTGTAATGTGATAGAGTACATTGTCAGTTTGTACAGTGTCATAACATGCCAATTCATTTTTTTAATAGCTAGGCCACTGTGTAGAACCAAAGCATTGAAACCATATGAGTGGTGACTGCTGTAGTCTGGTGAATATGGCATCTGTGTTCAATGACAGCTTTGCCTCTAAAGATCCAGAAATGTTTTCTACTTCAAATATTTCACCTCTAAGGATAAGTTTTTGGACAAAGTGGCCAGAAGTTGCCTTTCATGCTGTACGTTTCAGCATAGCACTTCTTAGCTTTTGCAAAGCCTCATTGTCATTGGAGACAGTTCAATGAAGACCTCTGCTCAATGTGCAGCTGCTGTCAAAAAAGCAAACAATATGTTAGGATGCATAAGGAATGTGATGGTGAATGGTACAAAGAATATAATGCTGATATATGAATCAGTGCATGGTGTGGCATTCTCTGGAATACGTGTGTGGCACTGGTCACCTAATTTCAACAAGCATATTGCAGAATCCAGGGGATTCAGAGAAGGGTGACAAGAATGATCAGGGGCATTGAAAAATCTCATATGAAGAGTTTAAAAAGATAGGGGTTGTTAGCTTAGGATATAAATAAGAGGGGACATGATGAAAGTTTATAAAATAATGAATGGTGTAGAAAAGGTAGAGTGAGAACATCTGTTATCCCTGTCTCATAACACAAAAGCAAGGGAATATTCCATGAAATTAAAAGGTGGGAAATACAAAATTGCTAAAAAAACTGCTTGTCATACAATGTGTAATTAAACTGTGGAATTCACTGCCACAGGAAGTCATTGAGGCCAAGAATTTGGCAAGATTCAAAAAGAGATTAGACATTTATATGGCTATAATAAGCCAATGTCAGAGACAGGATACTGGACTAGATGACCATTGAGTCTGATGCAGTATGTGAATTCCTATGTTCCTCTGCTAATTTTTAATAATTGCTTTCAGTTCTCTGGCCTGACTAGCAACCAGCATACATGACCAATGCCATTGTCTCAAAGGCATTAGCAACATGAAGTCCCAATATATGACAGCAACTTCATGAATAGTTATAATGTCTTTAAAAATAAATTGTTTTTTAGAAAGATAGGGATTTTTTTTTTGAGATCTAAAATAGCAAGCTCAGATTGTGGTTGGTGCAGTACACAACAGCATACCCACACAGACTCTCCCTCGAGCTGCTCATTTGTGTGTAAACAGTGTCACTGGTTTGTTTATGGCCATCTGTATGGTCTGTCTCATGCAGTGATCTGAAAGCACCTTTCACAGACATGGTCTTTCCCAATCTTTGTAGGAGGGTATTTGCTAGTAACAGCAGCAATGCAACTAAAATTGAGAATGTTGGTGTGACGGGTTCAGTCACAGAGACCCCCTTGGGACTGTCTCCTGACATGCTGGAATTACCTCTGAGCCCATTATCCCTGCCATCTTGGGACTCCAGAACCCTGCCTTTTTGAGCCAGACACGCTAGCCTGCTGCAACACAGACCCAGGTCTGGTCCACACCCCCAAAGCCCCCAAAGTTTTTAACCAAAAACTGCTCAGCAGGTCACCTATCTCCAGCACCCAGACACCCAGTTCCCAATGGGATCCAAACCCAAAATAAATCAGTTTTACTCTGTATAAAGTTTATACAGGGTAAACTCATAAATTGTCCGCCCTCTGTAACACTGATAGAGAGATATGTGCAGCTGTTTGCTCCCCCAGGTATTAATCACTTACTCTGGGTTAATTAATAAACAAAAGTGATTGTATTAAGTATAAAAAGTAGGATTTAAGTGGATTCAAGTAATAACACACAGAACAAAGTAAGTTACCAAGCAAAATAAAGCAAAAACACACAAGTCTAAGCCTAATACACTAAGAAACTGATTACAGGTAAAATCTTACCCTTAGAGATGTTCTAATAAGCTTCTGTCACAGACTAGACTCCTTCCTAGTCTTGGCCCAATCCTTTCCCCTGGTACAGTGCTTGTTAGTTCCAGCAGACATCTTAGGTGGAAAGCAGGGGTGTTCTCATGATTGGCCACACCCTTTGTTCTGTTCCACCCCCTTTTATATCTTTGGCACAAGGCAGGAACCTTTTGTCTCTCTGGGTCCCCATCTCCCCTTCTAAATGGGAAAAATACCAGGTTTAAGATGGATTCCAGTATTAGGTGACACGTTCACGTGTCCCGTGAGACCCCAGCCTCCATTCTTCCAGGGCTGGCCTGCACGCACCCAGGAAGGTTTGCAAGTAAACAGACCATTTACAACCAATTGTCCTAGTCAATGGGAGCCATCAAGCTTCCAAACCACCGTTAATGGCCCACACTGTGCCTAATTACAATAGGACCTCAGAGTTATACTTCATATTTCTAGCTTCAGATACAAGAATGATACATACAAATAGGAGGAATATATTCAGTAGATTATAAGCTTTGTAATGATACCTTACAAGAGACCTTTTGCATAAAGTACATTTCAGTTACATCATATTCACAGCTTTAAGCATATTTCCATAAAACATATGGAGAGCAATGTCACATTAGGTACATGTGCAAAGAGGAGGGGGGATGGAGGAAGTGGGGATTGCTGAGGCTGGATAGTGGTTTTCTCAGGCCCTCCCAAAAGATCCTTCCAAATATACTAGCAGAGGGGCAAACTATTCAGAACGTATTATTTAAAGGGGTTCTCAAGTTGACAGTCTCCCTTTAATACATATCTTAATATTCAGTGCATCACAAGTTAACTTTTTTTTATATATCTATTTCAGAGGCAACGAATAACGAGGAATGAGAGTCAGGTCTATTTGGACTTCCTCTTCTTGGTCCTATCAGCTGTTCAAAGGAACGTTCTTTAATCTAATGGCTTTTGGGCGGGAATATCGGGATTTTAAAAAAGCTTTTATGGACTTCGCTACAAGCATTAACAAGGGGCACAAGAAAAAATTAAGTATTTTTCCTGAAGTCAAGTTGCCAAGACTTCAACAAGTAATTGAAATGTATGAACTTTTTACCTATCTGCCATAGAGTGCCTTCTATACACTGCTAATAGAGTGGAAGGAATTGTCGTATAAAACAGTATAACTGCTCGATTTTCATTTAAGAGTTTTACAGGTTAAAATGAGTAACTTAAAATCAATCTGAGGGACACTGTTATAATTGGTATCAACTAACATTATACAGGATGCAAAAGATATAGTACTGCATATTTTTTTCAATGTTACTGCTAGATTGAGATCAGAAGCATAGGTCCAGTCTTGATCCCAAACCTTACACAGCTTAGTAGCTTCAATGAGTGCATGGACTACTCATGTTTATCAAGTTGCTCAAGTGCATAGATATATACAGGAATAGGACCAGAGAGCACCCATTTAACAGGACCTGGCTAGATGCAACAATAAGTTTTTCAAGAAGATAAAGAATACATAGGATGTGACACCCTCTGATGACAAATGTCTTTTGGTGACTTTAAAAAAAAAAAAGGGGGAGGGGTTATTGATAGGATAGCAGTAGAACATACACTTGGTAACTATTGCAGTGGAAGAACTATTGCAGTGGAAGAAAGCACACCTACGGAAGCACAAAAGGAACTTAGCAATTGCTAAAACTCAGACGGACACAGATTATTAATAAAATTACATTTAGACACTGTATAGTTTCTAAAATAATTATAAACTGAGGAAACTCCTTGCTCTCAAAGTATGTGCATTCTAGCCACATTTTCCTGATAGTGTTATCTTTTTTAAAAAAAAAAAAAAGTATACTGTGTGGATTCTTACTTGATTTACAACATGCTAAATAGTTCTCCTGAAGCTGAATAGTGAAGCCTTTCAACATAAACTTCCTCTGGAAACAAGCCTTGAAACAGATGATTTCATGGATGTGATAGAGCAGCGTTTCCCAAACTTGGGCCGAGGGACATACCAGCCGCCGCTTCCTGCAGCCCCCATTGGCCTGCAGTGGCGAACTGCGGCCAGTGGGAGCCACGATTGACCGAACCTGCGGACACGGCAGGTAAACAAACCGGCCCTGCCTGCCAGGGGCTTTCCCTGAACAAGTGGCTTCCCAAGTTTGAGAAGCACTGTGATAGAGGATAAATCTGTCTTGATACTGAACAGGAAGAAAGGCACTACTGATTATCACTGGGACTGTGTTTGCAAAACTCTTTTGTATAAGAGGTCGGAGGACTGCAGTCAGGGAGGAAAGGTGAGGTTTTTCAGAATGGGTGAATTGGCTCCATTTAGGAGGTCTTCCCATAAGTGGTAAAGATAAACACAATTTATAAAATACTTAGAGACAAAGTCTGCATTGTGTGTGCACATCTGACTCCAGCTGGCTTTGGTTTATGTTAAATATTTAGATTTATATCCATTGCCTTTTAATTTCTCACTTCAGCTAATATTGGTCATGTTTACTGTGTTATTTCTTACAGTCTTCTATTTCTTAACGTCCTGTTCAGACTATTGAAATTTACTCTGTTTTAAGATAGGAAACACCAATTTTAGGTTGGAAGAACCCATTATCCTTATTTGCAGCCTACATGTTGTATCAAGTCACAGTTACTTTATGGGGTTCTATGTTCTTTGCAATTCAATAGATGAAACAAATGTAATCAGTCACATTTTCTCTGTGAATATGCTGCTGTTTTAAAAATGCTGCAGCTTTTACAAAATACAGCTAAAATTCCTAGGACTTGGGTTTTTTTTTCCCCCCCTTTAAAATTTCTGTGGTTGTATATTGCTGGGGCCTTTCTATTAGTTCTCATTGGACTAAAATCAAATCAAAGAACTGCCCTTGTTACTTTTTTCTGATATCCAGTTCCAATATTGGCACAGAATTATTAAACGTTTAAAGGGTTTAAATATACTAAGAGTAATTAACAGTAGGCATTCCAATCAGCAAGACCAGTAATAGTAGCAGCAGCAGCACTGGAGCTTCATTAGTTTTTTTAAATGTAACTTTATAAATAATTAAGATAACCTATAGACTGCACAAACAATCTCATTACCATGGCACAGACTGCATATGGCCGCTTCAAAGAAACAAGTGAAAACATACATATAGTCACACCACGCAACTTTTTTGAAATCATTTAGCAATTTTTAATTGGAAGAAAAAGGATTCTGAGCCTGCCAATTTCTCAGCAATACTTGCCTTCCTCAAACACAGGCACTTCCTTGTGTTCCTCATGATTACAGCTAGCATCGATGTTACTTCATCCCATCCATTCTAAAAGCAGAAGAGCTTTTCTGACTGGATGTGGAAAACAATAAACTGCCACAAAAACTATTTTTATTGTCTAAATTACTCTATCGCTATCTCCAGAATTAAACAAGCTCTAACATTCCAGAGTTAGTAATGCCAATATTCTGTAAGATACCAGCGTATACACTTACAAGCATCTTTGCACGACTAAGACCCAGAGGGCCAAATTATGTCCTGACATATGCCTCTGCAATCACAGTGAAATCAAGGGGGTTGCTGAGGACAGAAATTGGTTCTTGGATCAAATAGGAATTGCACCATGTTAAAGGTTAACATACATATTTGCAGGTGTGATATGTTTTCAAGGCCTACCTACGAAGTTATGCCTGTGTACCTTAAAGGAGATTTTTTGTCTATTCAGTCTGAAAAGCCATTTTCAGAAACATTTGTAGAAAGAACTAGTGTCAGGTCCTAGGAATTGGCACAAAATTGACTCACGCTGGCAGACGGATCTAATGGATCCTACTAGCTCCAACCAAGGGTTTGTGCATCATTTCATGCCAGAGAGAATGAGGGTCAGGGACAGGTCACCAAGGGGAACCTTAGGAATAGCCACGTTCATGAGCAAGATCTGGTAGGAAGATTGTTCATTTAGCCTCTTCCTGGGTGTCCTTTACTGTTAAGTTTGGACCTTATCTACTGTGTGCGTGCATGCACATACCGTGTTAGGAACACAGTGACAACGTCCCCTGCTTACAGAACTATTTTGCAGTCTTCTTAGCCAGATTCAGATAGTTCATATAATGTCTTTTCAAATAAATACGGTAGTTGCTGTTAATATCAAGAAGGGTGAAGTGCTCTAAGCCAGGGGTCCTCAAACTTCATTGCACCGCAACCCCCTTCTGACAACAAAAATTACTACACGACCCCAGGAGGGGGGACTGAAGCCTGAGCCTGCCCGAGCCCACTGTCCTGGGTGGAGGGACCAAAGCCCGAACCCCACCACCCTGGGCAGGGGGTGCAAAGCCAAAGCCTGAAGGCTTCAGCCCCAGGCAGGGGGCCTGTAACCTGAGCCCTGCTGCCCAGGGCTGAAGCCCTAAGTCTTGGGCCTCAGGCCGTGGCACTCAGGCTTCGGCCCCAGGTCCCAGCAAGTCTAAACCAGCCTTGGCGACCCCATTAAAACAGGGTCATGACCCACTTTGGGGTCTCAACCCACAGTTTGAGAACCGCTGCTCTAAGCATATAGGTGCTCTCAGTTGAGGATTAGTTGGTCATTTTGACAAGGATGGTAGTTTTATTAAAGTTAGATTATGTATATGGATTTTTATTTCTGCTTTGTTCAATCTCTAGGGAACTTAACTATTTGGGGGAAATATTAAAGAACACATTGTAGCAGAAACTTACTTAAAAGTTGTTTTACCTTCAAATTAATTTATTAGATAAGTAGGCTTGGCAGAATTTGATTTTTTTTTTTAAATATAATTTTGACATTTATATTTTTATTTTTTAAATTTTCACAGTTGCAGAAAATTGAGACAATTATTTAATGACAGTAGATGTTGAGATTCAAAAAGTTCAAGCTTTATAACTGTTAAAATACAAATTGTCAACATCACAGGAAATATCCTAAAATCCAACTCTTAAGAAGTTCCCAGTAGCATTTTTTCTTGCTTTGCCCTATCTGTAAATGTTCATTATCATTGATGGAAATATTTTCCCTTCAGTTTCTGTGTGTACAGTGAAATTGATCTTTACTGGCATTCACCAATAAAAATGGAATCCTCCCAAGCCTACAGATCAATCACATTTAAGCACTTTTATTTTTTTTAAAAAAAAAGATGTACCTAGTGTTAAAATGGTAAATGATGTGTAGTAACTGCATATCTCAAACTGAATTGTTAATATTATGCATGTTATGGCATCCATACCAGCAAAGCCCTTCTTTAAGTGCTCAACTTTAAGCACATTAATAATAATCCCATTGAAATCAATACGACTACTCCTGTTTTTATGTACTTTGCTGGATTAAGGCCTAAAAATGACACATGCGTGTGATACCCATTTTTCATATTGAAGAAGTTTGGATTAAAACATAAGAGAAGTGTTCTTGCTCTTTTTGCTTTCTTTAAAAACAAAATGAGGTAATGTTAAGTATATTGTAATTTAATTTTTAAAAATATTTAAACACATTTAAGACTGACTTTTTTTTGAAGAACTACTTTAATAGTAAATCAAAATCTTTATTTTAAATTAGTTTTCTTTTACTATAGAGATACAAATTCAGAGCCCAAATTTGTAATATGCTCTGCAAAGCTAGAACCTCTTTTGAGGGTTTAAAAAAAAAAATAGTTACTTTCAGCATTTGGATTTTTTCCCCTGACTTCTTGTAAAAATGGTAATTCACCAAGTACATAAAAATACTTAACACATTTCTTACAAAGGATTTGACATGCATCATCACGGGCCTCTAAGTGCATATTGTTTCATGCAGCTACATCTTACATTTAAACCTTATATATTTATATGTATTTATATGCAACCTAGAGGTACCTCACTGCAGCAGCAAAATATATGGGTGTTCTACCCTGGCACAAGGTAGGTAGTGCCTTGACTGTTCAACTGGTTTGGAATGCTGTGCTCAAAAATAAGAGCTAAGGGGCACACCATGGTACCAAGAAAACAAGATGAAAAGCGAGTGGTTATGAACTTTAGCCTTGGATGATGTATAGAGTGTTTTTAACTTGTATACAGGTCTGCTATAAATATAGCTAGTTTTGGAGGTGTTGCTTGGAAGCACACCTACTGTGAAAGGTGAACATGCTATGAGATAAGAATTCCTTCCCGAAAGGAGGAGTATGTATGTCTCCTTTTTGTACTGTACTCTTTTATCTTTAGGCAATAAAATTGACTAAGTTTGGTTATTTTATCTCTTGCACATTTTTCTTAATAAATCACAAATGTAGCCAAAGACTTGGCTACATTTTAAGCAATAGTCCAATATGATTTGTTTTACTGATATAAAGTGCAGAGATACAGCATAACTGCATTAATGACAGTATCTAATTACAGTCTGAATAGGATATTTAAAGGTGTTTTTAAAAAAAAAACAAACCCACCACTCCTAAAGAGCTGATCTTAGTTGAAAGCACTTTCAACAGCTGTAATGCCATCATAGTAAAATACGCATGGAACCTGTTGTCTCTTCTGTCAAACAGGATTATTTTCATCTTCACCCATTATGGGGTAGAATGGAAGCTTTTTTTTCAATCTGAGCCTATAGCCATCAAAGCACTGTATGGGACAAACATTTGTTTACACAGAGTTGATTACACCTACCATTTTCTCAGGACTACTATATTCCTTTCAGTTCTCCCTTGGAAAGCCTTTATGTTCATAGACTCAGAGAAATGTAGGACTGGTGGAAGGAACCTCAAGAGGTCATTAAGTCCAGCCCTCTGCACTGAGGCAGGACTAAGTAAACCTAGACCAACCCTGACAGATGTTTGTCCAACCTGTTTTTTAAAACCTCTAGTGATTGGGATTGGATTACCATATAATTATGAAATAAATCAATTGGAATATTAATATTGTACTTGCATTTCAGTGTATAGTATATAGAGGAGTATAAACAAGTCATTGTCTGTATGAAATTTTAGATTGGACTGACTTCGCTAGTGCTTTTTATGTAGCCTGTTGTAAAACTAGGCAAACATCCGAATGAGTTGATGTACCCTCTGTTTGAGAACCACTGGGATATAGTATTGTTTGTTCCAGTATCTTTCCATTTATTGAAGTTATGCTGACTGGTCTGTAATTCCCTGGTTCCCCCTTCAAAGATAAATACACTTTGTTGGGAACCTCACCTGTCCTCAATGAGTTCTTGAAGATAATTGCTAATGGTTCTGAGATTGCTTTAACTAGTTCCTTAAGCACCATGGGGTAAGTTTCATCCTGCAGACTTAAATACATCTAATTTGTATTTTCACCGGTTCTTTCCCTATTTTGGCTTGCATTCCTCCCCCCTTGTTTAATATTAATTGTATTGAGTATCCGGTCACCATTAAGCTTTTTAGTGAAGATGGTAGCAAAACAAGCATTAAACTCCTCAGCCTTCCTGATGTAATCAATTAGTAGCTCTCTTCCCACTAAGTTGAGGACTATACTTTTTCATCTTTCTCTTGCTCCTAATGTATTTATAGACCCTAGTCTTACTGTGTTTTATATCCCTTGCTAGGTGTAACTCACTTTGTGCCTAAGCCTTTCTGATTTCTTACATACTTGAGCCGTTCTTTCACACTCTCAGCAAATTGTCTGTTTCCACTTCTTGTGGGATTCATTCTGATGTTCAGGTCATTAAAGAGCTGCTGCCAGAGCCATACTGGCCTCTTACTATTCTTCCTACCTTTCATTTGCATTGAGATTATTAAAGGCACAGCTGAAAACTATGTCTCCTTGAGAAACTGCCAGCTCTCCTGGACTCCTTTAGCTGTTAGATTTTTTTCCCCCCATGAATCCTTACTTACCTGTTCTCTGCATTTGTTAAAGTCTGCTTTTTTTTGGGAGTCCATTGTCCTTATTCTGCTGCTCCCATTCTTTCCTTAGAATCATGAAATTATTTCATGGTGACTTTCACCTAAAGTATCTTCTACTTTCAGAGAGTTGCAACCGATTTTCCCTAGTGGTCAGAAGCCAGTCTAAAATGGCTGTCCCCTTGGCTACTTCCTCCACTTTTTGAAACAAAATTGTCCCCAGTACATTCCAAGAACTCATGCGAAATGTTGTTTTGCCATATTGCTTTTCCAGCAGATACCTGGGTAGTTAAAATCCCCCATTCGTAGCAGGTCTTGTTTTTGGATATTTAATGTTCTAGAAATGCCTCATCCTCTTCCAGAGTTGGTGGTCTATAGTAGACCCTACCATGACCAATCTCTACCACTCCCATTTCCCCCCCTCCCTTTTTTTCTTTACCCAGCAACTTTAAACGGGTCTGCCACTCACCTCTTTCTGGATCTCAGAATAAGTGTACATATTCTTGATGTATAATGCAACACACAGGCACCAGCTTCCTCCAGGCCTGGGGCTGCTCAACTCCCTACTCCACCCCAACCCCTTCCTCCTAGCTTCCATCTTGCCTGCACCCCTTTTCCCAAGCTCCCACTCCACCTGTTGCCACACCATCCCCACTCCTTCCCCTCCCCCCAGCATGCTGCAGAACAGCTAATCATGGCAGGTATGAGGTGCTGGGAGGGAGGGGGAGTAGTTGATCACGGGACTGCTGGTGGATGGGAGGCATGGGGAGAGCTGGCTGCCAGTAGGGGCTAAGCATTAATTTTTTTCTATAAGTGCTCCAGCCCTTGAGCACCCATGGAGTCAGCACCTCCCCTTTTTTCCCCTTGAACAAGCTCTACCCTTTCATACCACTCATGAGATTTCTCTCCTTGTTGCCAATTAAGTAATAAAAGTAACTGAAATATTTTTCTCATGGATTGTATTTTCCAAATGGACAATCTACCCTAAGTGCTCAATAACTGAGGGACAATCTACACTCATTCCTATATTTGCTTTCTACAACCAATGCTCTATAACTTTTCATGAGAGATGTACCCCAGGATTCAGATACTAATATCTGAACTGTATTGTTAAATTTATTCACCTTAATTTGGGTTATTGCTGATTATTCACTATGTATCTTATGACTTTTAAAAACAAACTTTGTATTGTGAATAATCTAAGCACTATACCCAGATGTACAGACACTCTTTTCTTAACCTGTGTACTATATAATTTTTTTTTAACATTAGCTTTAATAAAATTTAACTCTGTACTAATCCAGCCAGTTCTTCCTATTTATTTCCCATACTCCTTGCATTTGTGTAGGGACACCTTAGATGTTGAGCAGACTCCACCCCACAGATTTCCCTCTTGTTGCACCGATGACCCTATTATAATTTTCCATATCCCTCCCATCCTATAGACATGTTAAGGTAGTTTTTTTTATGCTCACCTGTTGCTGTTGTTACCTGCCTCATTTCAACCTAGTTTAATACCCCCTTGCTAGGTTGGCAAGTCGGTACATGAAGATGTTCTTCCTCTGCTTGGTCAGGTGGACCACATTGTTTCCCAGCAGACTGTCTTCTCAAACAGCATTCCATGGTCAATGAAGCAAAAGCCCTCCTACTAACACCATGTGTGCAGTCATGCATTGATCTCCAGGATGCACATGTCCCTGCCTGCACACTTAACTTCAGTATGGAGATAGAGGCAGAGGTTCTGTTCTGACTTCTTCACCCTAGCTCTCAGAGCCCTGAAGTTGCTGCTGATCTGCTTGGAGCGAGACCGGGCAGTATCATTAGTGCCCAGGTGGATGTTCAGCATGGGGAATAGTGAGAGGGACGGATGTGCTTCAGCAACCTTTCCATAATATCTTGGAGGCACGCCTCCCAAGACATCATGTTGTCATACCAAGAGAGATATTCATTTATTTTTAAATGAAAGGCAGGTTTATTCCCAAAAATGAGAGACCACCATATTTGATGTATGCAATTATGGTTTATTCCCATTAGATAGTACATATTTTCCCCAAAGCTAGAGTATGTCCAATTATCTTTAAAATGAACAAGGTAATTCAAAATTATACTTGTAGGCTGTCAGGTACTTGAAGCGGTGCTAAACAAACATTAATTTTCATTAAACATTCAAACAAACCATTAATTTTCAACTGATATAAATGAGTTACTCACGCTTCTGTGAAGTTGTGTGTGTTAGAAGTGACTCTTTCAAGAAAAGCTAAGATAAATCAGATCTAGATATAGGTCCAGGATCTAATCCAGGGGTCTCAAACATGCAGCCCGTGAGGCTATTTTCTGCGGCCTTGCAGCTCCCCACAGCCCCCCCCAGCGTTTACCTGGAGTAGCTCTGGCCTGGTCCGGCACGCACCAGAGGCAAGGACAGGCTCCCCGCCTGCCTGCCTGCCCTGCCCCCATGCAGCTCCAGGAAGTGGCCAGGACCTGGGAAAGGGGGACACGGGTCTGTGTGTTGCCCTGGCCGTGCTTCCAGGTAGCTCCCCCGACGCTCCCATTGTCTGCAGTTCCCCGTTCCCAGCCAATGGGAGCTGCGGGGGGCAGTGCCTGGAGGCGCAGCCAGGGCAGCACATAGACCCCTGTGCCCCCCCCCCCCCAGGTTCCAGCTGCTTCCTGGAGCAGTGCAGGGGCAGGGCAGGGAGCCTGCCCTGCCCCAGTACGTGCTGGGCCGGAGCCGCCACCTCAGCACCCTACCCTGAGCCCTCTGCCATACCCCTCCTACACCCAGACCCCCTGCCCTGGGGGCAGGGAGGAGGCAGAGTTGGGGGTAGGGATTTCAGGGAAGAGGTTGGAATGGGGGCTGGGAAGAGGTAGGGCAGGGGTAGTGGGGGAGTCCAGTGATGCAGCCCTCAGGCCAATGTACTAGTCCTCATATGGCCCTCTTGGTCAGTTGAGTTTGAGACCCCTGATCTAAATCAAACACTTCAGGTGTTCAAAGCTCATACAGTGAATCCCCAAATATGTATTTTCACTTCTGTGCTGCAGCGAATCAGGTTTTCTATTGTTAGAAATGCATGAACTCCAGCTCATTTATAAAAATATTAAGTGATGTATTAAAAACCTAGGTCTATGATTTATAGCTAGAGTGCTAAAAGGATTTCTAAAGGTTACAGCATACGCTATCAGTTCTGCACTTTACCACCAATGCAATTCCCTGCCTCCATACATTTTGAGAGTTTGTTCATTATTGGATAACCTTACCCGAAACAACCTTTTAGGAAGGTGACAATACCCAGCCACCACTACAGACTAAGGCCCCAGTCCTGCAATGAGTACAGACAAACCCTGAAACCAGCATAGAGCCCCATTGACGGCAGTGGGGCTACACACGGGCACAGGGATCTGCCTGCACGGAGTTAGTTACACGATTGGGGTTTTAGAGAACGTAAGATCCTGCAACTGACTGTGCAAAGGTGCATCTCCATGGAACTTCCAAGGGGGTGAAGACGTAGACAGCCAATTGCAGGAACAGGGCCTAAGCCTCAGACACAATGAGTAGTGTATTAGAGTAGAGTATTTATAGTCATGCTGATGCCTCTTGGATTGGTCCCTGGATGGCTACAGCTTCAATCTCAACTCGTGCATCCTGTGGGGGAAAACATTGAAGCAGAACAGGAATTTAGAGAGACCTACATTTTTAAATTATTGAGCATAGTACCCTTTGGGGGCAGGGGGGACCCTTGGAAAACTACAAGGTTTTGCTATTGCAAAGAGGTTTAATTCTACAAATCTCGATTCATTTTTTGTATTAGTAATTTCTTCAGCAATGTTAATGAAAATGAAAGCTTTCTTTTAATCATTCTACATATAATAACCCCTTATTCCTGGAGTGACGTTTCCTGGGATGGGGCAGGAGGGGGAAGAGAGAGTGAGAGTGTGTGTGTCAGAGAGATTACATATTTTACCTACATAAGAAAAAATCCTCCATTAAAAGCAAACTATTCAGAGAAGTTAGCTATGAATGAAAATCCTCCAGCTGCAAGAAGTTAGAGAGATAATAGATAATTTATAGAAGAATAATTGACACTCACTTTTGGCAAAGCAACAACCTGGTAGGCTGCTCTGGCTGGGAAGTTACTTCTGAAAACTACAGTTTAAAAAGATAAATAAATGAATGGTTTAACTTTGCCCTACAAGATACAGCTCAGAATTATCTATAGAGATACATATACACAGTAGAATGTTTACAGTTTAACAGCTATCAGACAAAAATTGCTGGATTTTTTGGCCTGTTATATAATCTCAGCAATTTACTTTTTCCATGATCAAGAAGAACCATATAGATCAGCTTCTCTGGTACAATGCAGCCACTGTTTATACCACTGGCATAGCATAGCCCTAAACAGCAGCTTAATTGCCCCAGGAAAGGTCACCACAGTATATGGGTGATCTTCCGGAGACATAGTTGATGTGGGGGCTCTTACATCCAGATGAGCAAGAAAAAGGGACCCTGGCCAAAGGAGGAGAGGCATAGCAAGGATACCTTGCATTACACACAAACTCACCCAGCATAGGAGCCAGTCCTGCACAGAGCAGCACAAGGATCAATGGAGAGCAAAAGCAAGTTTTCAGCCACCTTTATACAGTATGCCCTAACCTGCACTCAATGCAGTTTAACTGAATGCCATGATTAGGCTCCTACTTTGAGGATACCTAGCTAACAGAGTAAGAGATCTGAGTAAGGTATAATACTGGGCAAATTCAGCTGTTGTAGACAGCTTTTACTGGTAAGTTTTAATTCTAAGATCAGCAATTGATAAGATCTTGTTACTGAATCAGGTTAAGAAGTCACAATGAAAGAGCAAAGACCAAATGTGTTAATGAATTACAGCTACATGGGAGCCTGGAAATGAGCAACTAAGTATTTAACTATTCTGCATCCTGTACATATGCCCATGGAATTGCATTTTGACATACAAAAGAGAGACTCCTGGTAGATGTGGTTTCTGAATCTGAAGTAAAGAAAAACAGTTACTTGAGGCCAGAAGCTGCCATGGATTTAAAAACTGAGTCAACATATATTTGGATTATATAGATAAGTACTCAGGTCCCATGTTCCTGTTTCAAAATGCAGAATTGGGCCCTTAAGAATCTCTTATCTCAATGTACTTTTTTTTACCAACTATCCTTTATGTTCTCAAAATAGGAATAGTGTTATCTGTAATACTTGTACTAAACAACCAGCATCCCACCAAAGAACTCAACAGATTATTTCAAGATAGCAACAGATAAACACACTATCCCAGACAACCTGACAAATCAATCATTTGAAGACTACCTACAGCAGCATAATATTAGGGAAAATACAATGATATGCATGTAGAACTGTAAAAAGTCTGCTCATATTTGGCCCCACAAGTCCAGCAATACAAAGGACCTGATTTTTACTAGGCTTTGCAGTGTTTAAGAGGCATACCATTTGGGGCTCTGGTAAACCATTAGGCTATGCTCAGACATTGCTAGTTCTCATTTGGTACAAGATATACGGTCCCCATCTCCTCCTTTTGGATACACAGTCTCTCATATGGATTCTAAGTTGTTGAGACAGAGAAAGCCAGGAACATCCCAAATTAATTTTCAAACTTATTATGCAGCCACATTGAATCGAGCTCTCTGTTCTGAGGGAGCCCCTCTTTACAAGTTTATATCACAGACAATATTGTATTTGCCCATCTCAGAGTGGTTGTAAGAAGAATTAGCTAAAGTGTTATGTGAGGGCTATTTTTTTTTTTAAATCTTGTTGAGTTTATAAAAACCAATTTATGCACAGAGTGTTAGAATTACACAAGCCTTAGTGAGTGCTACATTTTGTTTCTGGATTACCAGTTTATCTGACAGAACTGTAAAACCAGACACCCTATCAACTACATACGTGAATGGGTTCCAGAGTGCAAGTTTACATTCTGATCCATCTGTTTTGGATGTCATATGAATGTAAATATACAGTTCCAATTTCACCTACTTTTGGTAAAGCCAAATCCCTCTGCGGGAGCTCTACAAAGCATGGAAGACATGTAAATTGGGAGATCTGCCTCACTGAAGGATGAGGTAATACAGAAGTGTCAGTTAAAATGCTGAAGCTGCCCTTCTAATACTCCAAGTTTTGTGGATCTACAATATGACTGACACTGTCACCTGGCACTATGATTTGTGTAACATAGGGATGGAATTTGAATCCTATCCATAGTCCTTTTCACATATGGATTATTAAGAGCACATTAAACTGAGAAAGGCAGAGATTTAGCTAGCAGGAATAATCTGAACTCCTGAGTCATGGGGAAACAGACATCTTTTTTTGAATGACTAATATTCCTATTAAAGTTAGAAATAAGCATAGTTCATGCATAAGTGATTTTCCTTTTTGTTTTGACTATCCAGTTTCAACCCATACATTAAAGCATGTCAAAAATATATTGGTCATTAAGTTTTTCTCTTAGTGAGCAATAAAACTGTACAAGATACTGCTAAAATGGAAACGAAACATCCACTTACACTGCTTGTAGATTTCATTAATATCACTGAAGTCCTTCATGTCAGCCATCAACACAGTAGTCTTTACAACTAGAAGTTACACAAATGCAGATATTATGGAGCACTGGGTTGTATGTGGCATGCAAGTCCCAGTGCATTTCTTTAATATTCAGTTCAAATACTTCATTTTACCTCAAGGGATAAACCGCACCCACTCTGAACACTGACATCTATTGTTAACATAAAAATGAAGTTAGATCCACTCATCCCAACTTATTACACTATATCATGATATTTTAGAAACAGTGAAGTGCCCATGCGCTACTGCTTTCATAAGATTTTTTCCTAATTAAGTGCAATATCCTTAAGTCCAATTTTCAAAGGGGCACACACCTTTAGACTCACTTCATGCTTTCAGGCTGAGATTTTCAATGCCATGTAAGGGAAATTAATGGGAACTGTGTGTCCCTAAAGCAGATTTGAAAATCATAGCCTTAAATTCCTTTGCAAAGCTCATTTCTTCCATGAAGCACAAAATGTGTTACTGTACCTCCAGCCATTGCCTTTCCAAGGCCTTGTCTACACTACGATTTTTGTTAGCCTTTTGATCTCCCACCTTTCCCATTGCTAATGCTGGCTCAGCTCCATGGTTAGTGCACTAGTGTTGGCAGCATTTTAAGTCCCAGGGGTGGGATTCACAAAGGTGTTTAGGCAGCTTGAAGCCAATGGGAAATAGGCACCTAAATACCTTTCTGAATCTCACCCCAGTTCCTGTAGACCTGCTCTGAGTTGGGTTAGAGGACAGGATGCTTAAAGTGCCAGCCACCATCTGGAGCCCTCTCTACACTAGTGTTCCCGCAAATGGGGCTGAAAACAGTAGCATCACTAGTCAGAAATTTGGGGCAAGGACAGCCTAGTGTACACACCCCTAAAATAAAAATCTTTCCCTGGGTTTCCCAGGTGTACAGGGTTGTCTTTTTCAATTTAAAATCCTTGGGTCTAGAATCATATTTTCTTTTATATCACACAGCTTATGTATTCAAACAAAAGATTCCCTTAAAAAAAGGGTCACTTTGTTTTCTTCTCTAAATAAAATACTTGGACATCTCTACTATTCTTATATAGGCACTCACCATTGCAGTAGTCACAGTCTGCAGCTTTCAGGATTTCCCCTATATTTTTTAGAGCCTATTGAGAAGAAAAACAGAGCTTTGAGGTACTGACATTGTTAAAGTTAGAGCTTCTCTACATACCAGCACCACAAGATGTAGCTATGAAAGTTTACTCCAGACAACCTCAGATGGTAGCCAACCTTTTCACTAGACAAGTGAAAAGAAAGGTAGGTTACGAACCATCTTCCACAGAGACTGCACTTCCAGCAGGGCTTCCATTTTTATTCCTTGATTTAACTCAGGAAAAGGCACATATGCAAGATGAGGGGCTCCAGACTGCACAACAGCAATGTCCAGAAACAATGCCCTGACAAGTAGGACAGCTGGCCCTTCCCAGCCACTAGGATTCTTACTTAGATCCCCTCCCTGGGGTCTGCTTGGAGGCTCAATCTTTGCTACAAGTATCTAATGAATGAGTAACAAGGTAGGTGAGGTAATATCTTTTAATGGACCAACTTCTGCTGGTGGAAGGGACAAGCTTTTGAGCTTCACAGAGCTCTTCTTCAGGCTACAACACTGCAAACAGTCACTAATTGTCCAATTCAATTTAAAGCACCATTTCCCCCCCTGCTAGAAATAAGGATTTCTCACTATTTTCCTACCCACCCTCCCATTATTTGGGTGGGAGAAGGCAAGGATGGAGGAGGCGGCATTTTCCTCTACTTTAGCCCTCCCCCCCCCCCGCATCCTTGCTGTGCGGGATGGTCTTCAATACTCCAGCCTCCACGTTTGGACCTCTGTTCTCTGTGAATAGCTCCAGGGCCTAAACACAGGCCAAATATTAAGACACTCAAATATTAAGTTTATTGCTAGGAGGCTTTGGATAACTCCTTACCTGTTTAGCTTCTTCTTTTGCCCCTCCAGGCACAAGCTGGCCACTAGAAGGATCCATGCCTAGCTGTCCTGCGATATACATGGTCCGGTCTATCAGCACTGCTTGACTGCAATTGTAAGTCATACATATATTTACAGCTCATCCAGAAAAATCTCGTTTCCATCCAACCACTCAGAACTATTTTGAGCAAATATGTCTTGAAGAAATATTTCACCTTTCCCCCCCATTAATTTATAACATTTTATGGAGGTAGAAAACTCAGTCTGGGAAGGTGGCAACAGACTACACCACCTCTTTGGGAAATAAAGTATTGCGTAAGAATCATAGGACCAGTTATTTTTAGTAGTAGAAAAGGCAGAGTCAGCGTTTACTGAAAAGAGAAATGTTAACCTGGTAACAAAGAGAATGTCATTTTCAAGCTTCTAAAAGATATTTCTACTGTCAACAACCCCCATACTCACTTTCAAAAGTCTTGCCCATAATAATGAAAGTGTTGCTTTCCGTCCTAAGCTCTCCAAGGGCTTTTACAAACATTGTTATGTCTCAACACCGAGATTCAGGTAAGAGATACGTTACTGGCAGCTTGGACCAGCGGGTATAGTGTTAAATTATGACTCAAGAGACCGGGATTCTATTTTCTTCTCTGCCACTATCAGCACTGTGACCTTGGGCAAGTTACTTCATGTCTCTGTCTCAGTTTTTCCATTTGTAAAATGGAGATAATGCTTTCCTTTCTAAGAAGTTTTGAGATCTATAAGTGTTATTATAGAGATCACTTCACCAGTCACTGAAGTGAAACACAGGAGCTTTTTAATAGAGCACAGACACTGTACAGAAAAGTTTAGGGCAGGAAAAGAAGAATAATTTATCCCTTTGAAAATAAAGGGGTAGTTTAGACTCCCAGTCCTCATCAGCGAAGTTCGACATGCAGTTTACCAAATGAAGGAAGGAAAAGCCCCAGGAAAAGACAGGCTGACAACCGAAATAAGAGCTGGAGGCAGAGACCTCCAAGAAACCCTTGCTCAGAGGTTTAGCCATTACTTGGAAATGCAGACGATACCGTCTAGCTGTAAGGAGTCCAACACCATTTTGCTGTACAAGAAGTTCTAAAGAACTACTGTCCAATATGCCTCCTCTCACATGTCTACAAGTTGTTCACCAAAATAACAAACCAACTCTCAGAGAATCTGGATGAGCAGCAGCCAAGAGAGCAGGTAAGTTTTCAAAGGAATTTCAGCACAATGGACCATATTTTCCACTATAAACCAACTACCGGAATGCTCAATGGAATACAAATTTCCTTTATGCATTGCATTTGTTGATTATGAAAAAGCATTTGACAGCGTACAGATCAATGCAAGGTTGAAAGCTCTTGCAGAGCAGAGCATCGACACAAACTACTAAAGGAAGCAAATTCTGACTGCACTACAGATATAACTCTGTTTGACATCCCAGTTAAAAGGTGTGAAACAAGGAGACCCTGTTTCACTGAAACTCTTCACATCCTGACTTGAAATGATAATGAGGCAGATGAATTGGAAGGGTGAAATCAACATCAACAGAGACCAGTCAAACACCTCAGATTTGCGGACAGTATCATGTTGATGGCTGAAAATACTATCAAACTACAGAAAATGCTGCAAGAATGCAACACAAAAAGCAGCCAAGTCAGACTGAAAATGAACCACTCCCAAACTAAATTTACGTGGTCTGATGCCTTGCCAAAAGGCCCAAACAACAGACCAGGGAGAACAAATGAAGAAGTTGAGCAATACATCCATTTGGACCAAGAAATTAACATGCGTCATGATCAGGAAGGTGAACTCTCACAAAGAAAGAAAGCTGGTTGGCACGCATTCAATTCCATCAAGGATGTCCTCCAAGAAAAAGAAAAAAAAAAAAAAAAAAAAATCAAGAAGGCAATATGCACCAACCTCTTCAACTCAACAATACTGCCGGCAATGTTGTACGGCAGCGAAACATGGACGCTGATGAAGATAGACAGTTGCTGCTCCTCTATCATGGAGAGGGCAATGGAAAGAAGAATTCTGGGGATTTCAATCCATGACCGAGTCCCCAATGAAGTGATCAACCAGCAGAGTGGAGTGCAGGACGTTGTTGTTGAAAGCAGGTACAGTAAAATGTGGTGGGCCAGGCATATAGTGAGGCTCATTGACAATGGACTGCAGCTGTCGCCAACTGGTACTAGCACCCCAGCCAACCTCCAAAGAGATGGGGAGATTTCATCGTGAAAAGACATGGCCACACATGGAGAAGGAAGGCCAGGATAAGAAAAGAATGAAAGACGTGTTGTGATCAGCACAATCTATATGAGGGCTGAAGGACTGATCAATCAAGGTGAATTTAGACTGGTGAATTGTAATTGCCTGAATTGGCATTTGTTTCCCTCCCTCCTATTCAAAATGAGGTAAGAAATAAAATACTATAATAAAATATGCAGTTACTAAAATATAACTATTCTGATCATAGATATTAGTGATCCAAAAAAATGCCAAGCCAAAGATTTACAAAAATTAGACTAAGACAGCTGATATCTTTTTAATTTTTACTGGACACACCAAGTGTTTTGATTACTTAAAGCCACAGGACTTCAACATGGAATTCAGCATTCAATATGTCATTCAAAAATACATAGATCATGGAAGACATCTAGGAACTCCCTGAATTATTTTTCGTTATTATAAAAGAGTGCATGGGTTTTCTAATGTTGGTGACCTAGGAGCTTTAAAAAGAAGTGCCTTTGACATTCAACAGTAATGCAAGTAATGAAAAAAAAAAAAAAACCTAAAACAGTCAATTAAATCCACATTTTTAGTCACCAGTTGACCATTGCTTGACAAATCAGCTACAAGTTGGTTACAGTTGCGAGGTTAAAAATCCGCACACCTGCTCTCTGGCTGCATTGCTGGAATGTGCTGATGGGCTAACTTTAGAGACATTGTCCTCCATGTTCCATTCTCTGCAAATTCAGCATATTTTGATTGCCACTGAACATAGGGCTGCTGGCACAACACCCAGTTATTTCGGACAGCATACAATTAAAGACTTCAAAGCCAATTGCAAAACTTTATGTAAATACAAAAAGATTTACTGAAACAGAGTTGCCCAATAATACTGTTTAAGTTCTCACTCTCTTTATTGCAGTGATGAGAAACATTATTTCATAACACAGGCTGACAAACCCACCATTACGCAGCCACAGACACAATTACCCTCTATGATAATTCTTCATTTTTTTTTTAATTTTCCAGAATATTATGGACACTTCCTCATTGCAAAATATCTGTAATACACAGACCCTGTAATTTCCCCATCTCCGTATCGGTCCCCACAACGCCCAACCTGTGGGATTGAGCTGTAGCCCAGGAAAGCTTATGCTGAAATAAATTGGTTAGTCTCTAAGGTGCCACAAGTCCTCCTTTTCTTTTCACTTTACCCAGTTCACTAAGTCTCAACCATCTTTTCCTTCAAGTCCATCCTAGTCTCACTT
Source organism: Dermochelys coriacea (assembly GCF_009764565.3). Lineage (NCBI taxonomy): Eukaryota > Metazoa > Chordata > Testudines > Dermochelyidae > Dermochelys > Dermochelys coriacea. Next base: position 41,564,704 of record NC_050069.1, on the reverse strand, counting down.
TTTGAGCAATGCCCACCCAAGCGGCCAACTTAAATTTAAAGTTCCTCCAAGCTGTCCCCTTTTTTGGCCTCCCAGGTATGTCTACAGGCCCCACTCACAAAACGAGCCCCACGCGGGCCATGGGCTTGGAGCCCCAGCGCAGTCACGGGGTAGCCGGCTGGTTCCCTTGGCAGCATCAAGGCCGCCGCTCTACGAGGCAGAGGCCCCGCTAGATGAGCGCACGAGACTGGCACGTTACCTGTAGGGGCCCATTGCAGCCGGTGCCCTCGAGGTGCTGATTATTCGCTTGACCAGAGCGGCCATGGCTGCCCTTTGCCGCGAGCCCCCTGCACTTCGCTCCCTGCGGACCCGCCGGCTCAGGCTCGCTCTTTTACCTATGAATAAGGGTTCCACCCCCCCCATACCACGTGTGGGCACGGCACCGAACCGCGCATGCGTCTCCGGAGGGGACAGGCCCCGCCTCCCGCGGAGCTTGCTGGGGGATGTAGTCTTTCCTGAAGGGCTCTTATGCGCTTGCGCGGTTCCCACTCCGGCGGCGGCGGATTCGGCATGGCTGTCGTGGGCTGAAAGGCCGGGGAGCTGAGGGCTGGCGGGAGACGCCGCTTCGCTGCCGGGGACAGGGGCAGAGGCTGAAGGAGGCTGTTCCTACGCGGGGCATCCGCACTCTTCCGTTTCCAGGTACCGCCTGGGGGCCTCAGCGCTGTGGCCCGCTCTCCCCGGGGGGGGGGGGGGGTCTGGCCGTCCCCCCGCCGGGCTGGTGCCCCGCCCCGCGCTCCGGGGGGGGGGCGGAGTCTGGCCGTCCCCCCGCCGGGCTGGTGCCCCGCCCCGCCCCGCTCTCCGGGGGGGGGAGTCTGGCCGTCCCCCCGCCGGGCTGGTGCCCCGCCCCGCCCCGCTCTCCGGGGGGGGGGGGGAGTCTGGCCGTCCCCCCGCCGGGCTGGTGCTGTCCTGTCCCTGCATTGCAGCGCGAGCCTGTGACGGGATGCGGCAATGGCCGGCTCCCTGGCACTCATCCCCCCCGCGGGCTGTGCGTTGTAGCGTCCGACATGCTGAGTCAGGAAGCGAAGGTCTGACACCTGTATTGTATGTGGTTCCCCCCCGTCCCGTTACCCCTTCGCTAAATTCAATCCATGGGAAACGCATCTGCTAAACGTCTCGTGCCTTGCTCCAACAATTTCAGCAGAAGATTAAATTCAGTTTGGGATTCGGATTGGCATAGATTGTAAAAGTTTCTATGTAGCATGCGGTCAAACCTGTCAATATTTTGTGCAGTGGCTGGTTTGTTTTAAGGAATCTACTTGCAGCTTTCCATTTAATTTATTTGTTTCCTTAATGACTTATGTGTGCACTGATTTTGTACATGTAAAACTATTCTGCTAGGGTTTGATTATTAAATTGGTCCAACTTCTGGTGTGGATGCATTTCTCTGTGTAAAGGGGTGTTATTGCTAAGCTTAGAAAACTAATCCTTCCATCTGTAAATGTCAGAAAGTGTTGATTTTATCATACATACACAAATGGAGAAAAAATATTTCCATTGATAACTGAAATTTATAGATAGCAAAAGTTAGAAAAATGATTGAGAACTTATTAATTTGATTTAAGAATGCTTATTTTGACTTGAGGTGGTTTTGTGTTTTAACAGCTAAAAAGCTTTAACTTTTTTTTAATCTCATCATTCACTGTTACATTATTGTCTCCCCCGCCCGCCCATAATTTTGTTTAACTGAGAACTTGGTAAAAATTAAAAATGCTTAAAATTATCTGTTGAAATATTTTAAAAAATTGAATACTGCTAAACCACTGTAGCCTGTTGCTTTTCTCCTGACCTACAGGATTAGCTATTGTAGTGTAAAGCACCTTTATAACAATAGAACTATAGCAACATGTGAGGAAGTTGTACCACTTAAGTGTACTGGTGTATAGGTGAAGTGGTACAATTTGTGTGCATAGATAAGGCCTGAGGTATTGCTTTGTGATGCCAAGTGGAAGAGTACATGCGCTGATGGTTTCCTTTTTAATTTTTGTTTTTTGCCAGAAATGTCTAATGCAAGAGAGAAGAAACGCGCCAAGAAAATGAGAAATCAGCCTGCTAGTGTCACTTTATCTTCTGATTGTGGACCATGTCATGGTGGAATACAGCACTATAATGGGGGAAGTAGCTCTTTTCAAACTACAAAACAAGGTGTGAAATGTGTGAAGCTCGTTCAATTTTGATTGAATACAAATATTTTTCCCAACTGTCGTCTTCGGTATGTCGGTCAGTGTTTAGTGTATTGGAACCAATGGTGGTACTACTTCTCTTCACCTAAATTAGGTAAATTAAGTGTTTGTAAACAGATGAACTGACAGCATTATGTTTTTAGGGCCAGCTTTGTGCAAGGTTTTGTGCACTTCTTTAAAATAAATCAACTTAAAAATAATCAGAACTCATTTCTTATTTTTTTAAACCTACTGCTTCTCAAAGAGATCACACAAACTTACAGAAACTGGATCTGAATAGAAAAATGACTTTTCAATTTTTCATTTTGTTTTGTGTAGTTGGCTTTGTTGATTTCACATGTCCCTGTTCGAATAGGCCTTTCACAGAGAAGAGAGAAACACTGCGCCCAAAAAAAAAAAAAAAAAAAAAAAGGGAACTGTGATTGTAAAACCACAAAACTTAGAAGAGGGACTTATGGCTAGGAGTAGTACCTGAAGCAACTTCTAATTTTTTTTAGAAACTGACTAGGTTTTAAGTTGTTGGTGTCATCTTAATGTTCCTCATTCTTGATTTCTTGCTGCTTCATTGCTAGGTCTCTTTGGAGACAGCTAATTGTAAGAGGAATGTTTGTGATGTAAGTAATGTAAATGATCACCGAGGGTTATGCTGAAAGCACTCAACTCTTAGCCAGTTGAGACCTACAACCATAGCCAAGATTTTTAAAAAAATCTAAATTTAGTCTCCTCAGGCCTTGTTAAAGGCATATTGAAACATTCAGTGGATACTACTGTTTGTTCAACTCACTTAAAAAATCAGGCCACGTATTTGTGCACCTGTGTCCTTAGGATCCTAATTTTAGACACCCATTACTGAAAAATCTTGGCTTGGATCTCCAGCGTGGAAAACGTGTTTTAACTTGTTGCACGAAATTAATACCTCTCAAAAGATTATATATGTGAAACAAAGTACTTTTAACAGAAACACAGGTGTAACAATATATTTAAGGTATACAAAAGAACCTAGAAAAGTACCGTTATGTATCTCCGTAGCGTAGGTGAGGAAACCCAGATAATTTACATAGCACACAATCATGAGTTTCAGGGAAAAATACTATTTGTTTGTTTTTTTCTAAAATCCCGTGTATGAAACACCAGTTCATCCAGTGAGGTGCCTGGATCTTGCATTGGGAGCCATCACCACGGACCTCTGCACAATCCTATTCTAGTCAATGGGACTGGGCAGAAGGTTCCATGCTGGCATATCTAATGTGGTACTGAGGCCAAAGAGTGGACTGGGCTCCATTTTTATCCTGTAAAAAGAGCTTCTTAATCTGCTGGGGGCTTGCTGTTGAACAGAGCAAGGCTTTTTACTTCTCCCTTCAGGGTTAAAATAATGCAGCCCTTTACCTTCGTTCATACACTGCGTTTTCATAAGGTGGTTCAAATATATATAAATATAAAAAATACGGAATACTCTTAAGCCATTTGTTGACTTCTTTAAAATAGAGACTGATAGGGTAGCTAACTTCATATTTAAAGCAATACAAAAATCTAGTCACATGCTAGGAAAACTTTATTTGCTCGTTTATTCAGGCTAGTCTAATAGCATTTTCACTTCCTCTGTTTCTTTTTTTCAACATGCTAGCAGATCTCCATCCTGATAGTTCACAGGAGTATCAGCAGCAGAGACCTCAACATCAGTCTCCTGGACCTTCGTACAGGAAAGAACAATATTTTTCTAAGGGGCAAAATAGAGGTGAGAGAGGTAGAGGAAGAGGAGGTTGGAGAGGAGGATGCCAAAATGTTTCTCAAGAAATGCCTAAATACGTAACAGGTAAGTGTCCATAGAAATTTTTGCTAGAAGTTACCATGGACTGATAGTTCAGGTCCATGGTTTTTTGTTTTTAAATGATAGTAAAATCTGGAAGAACTGAAACCTTATTTGATATGCACTTGTGGACTTCTGTTTTATCAGGTATGTTCCCCCTCAGTAGAAATACTCTTCTGGATTGAAACCAACACTAAACATTTGTTAAGCCACACTTTTTTTTTTTTTTTTTTTTTTTTTGTATTGTGGATTTAAACGTACTTGGTCACAAAGACATACATATTCTGGATTTTTGTAGGTTAGAAAAATGAATGTTGTCAATGGACCTACATTTTTAAGATATGTCTGCACTGCACACTTTTGGCAGTATGTAGAGGACATACACTACACGTCACAGCCTCTAGTGCTGATATAAACCAGTGTAGATTGCGAGGCACTGCTTAGGCACGTAGAGTAAGAACATGCTTGAACCCTGTGGGTGCATACCCTACTTATCCAAGCAGCACCTTTCCCATCTATGCTGCTCTTTTTAGCAGGGTAGTGTCTTGCTTCCTCCCTGTTGCTGTAATCTTTCCCCACAGCAGCAGAGAAAGGCCCCAGTAGCGGGAGCCTTTTACTGACACGTGTAGCTACACATATAGCCTATTTTTCACTGTGACATGTAGCTACACATAAGGCACACCATTGATCTTACTAATCCTAGGTCTGTCCAACAGTGATCTGTACCTCTCATAGCTTGTGTTATACAGATGTCGTCGTAATCTCGGGCTCTGATTATAACATAATCAAGTGAGTGCCAGTGTTTGGACCGAGGATGTTTCCAGGTGGTCTTATGCCCACATTGTGAATACTGCATGCAAATGTGGTTGCCTTGTCTCAAAGATATATTGGAAAAGGTTCAGAAAATGGCAACAAAAATGATTAGGGGTATGGAATAGCTTCCATATGAGGAGAGATTAATAAGATTGGGACTTCTCAGTTTGGAAAAGAGAGGCCCAAGAGGTGGTATGATAGAGCTCTATAAAATTGACTGATGTGGAGCAAGTAAATAAGGAAGTGTTATATACTCCTTCTCATAACACAAAAACTAAGAGGCAGCAGGTTTAAAACCAAATAAATATTTCTTCATGCAGTGTCAACCTGTGGAACTCTTTGCCAAAAGATGTTGTGAAGGCCAAGACTATAACAGGGTTCAAAAAAGAACTAGATAAATTCATGGAGGATAGGCCATCAATGGCTATTAGCCAGGATTGGCAGGGATCATGCAATGTTCCCTCTAATTTCCTCCATCCATGTGCGGAATAACTTTTGTTATGCGCACTGAGGTACACGTGGATGTGTACCACCAGTAGAAACAAAAAACCTAGATAGAATGTTTTTAAAAAGTTACCATAGGGATAATTACTCCAGCCAAAACAGGTTAGATATTTTAGAACTCACACTTCAATTTAATTATCTGAGTAGTAAGAGAGAAATAAAAACGATGAAATGCATAGACCAGTCAAAAAACTAAAAATAACACACTTTGAAAGAATAATATTACAGAGAATATACATGAATTGCGGGAAGTACCAAGAAGTAACAATAATAATACAAGTATGTGTTGGGAGGTGAGTGTGAAAGACTGTCTGTGCGCATGACACAGAGACAGGGTGTGCTGGCTGCTGGGGAAGTTTCCGAGAGATGCCGTGTGCGGTTTCTTTAAGGCACTCACTGAAAGCTCTCCTGCTCTGTCCTGAGCCCTGTCTCCCCTCCCCTGCTCTGCAGAGGTGGGGTACGTGGGAAAGGAAGATGATTACCTGCTCTGTTCATTCCTTCTGGGGCACCTGGCATTGGCCACTGTCAGAAGACAGGATACTGGGCTAGATGGACTTTTGGTCTGACCCAGTATGGCCATTCTTATGTTCACATAAATGCTATTTTAGTTGGAGAAAAGCCCTCGTATGTGGAAGCAAAGGGGCAAATAAAATGTACTAATTTACATGATTTGGCAATACTGTATCAATTGGTAAACTTTAAAATCAGTTCTATCAGTTATTCAGGCATGATTGTTGTCAGTGTATTTGTAAACATTCTGTAATAGCCAAAAGGGAAGCAATTATGCTATCTCCACCGATAGGTTTTTGTTTGTTTTTTTTTTCCGCCTCTGAACACTCAAAACAAATTTATATAAATTCTATTTTCAGTTAAATTAAATGTGATCTAAGGAAAATATTCAGCAAGGTTTTTAGAATCATGTGCTGCATGACTGTTTGGTTTCTGCTGAGAACATCAAAATACCTAAACTTAAATTATTTCAGTAATAGGATACAACTATTTGAGTAGTTTACTAAACAAAACAAAAGTTAATATTGTAAGAGTCATTAGGGAGTTATAGCAGCAATATACTAGAATTCCATAGTTACACAATTTTAAAATTGCAAATTTTATTGCTGCAAAACTTTTGTATTGGCTTGTATTATAAAATAAAGTAAGCAAAAGGTGAGTCTCTCATTTAATTCTGTTTCCATTATATCACCTCTGCATGTTTTCATTTCAGCATCTACCTTTGCTCAAGCCCGTGCTGCTGAAATCAGTGCTATGTTGAAGGCAGTTACACAGAAGTCTTCCAATTCATTAGTCTTTCAGACTCTGCCTAGGCACATGCGAAGACGAGCCATGAGCCACAATATTAAACGCCTACCTAGACGGCTCCGTGAGATTGCCAGAAAAGAGGTACAATTCACTTATAGCATTTAGTATCTAAATATGACTGGTCTCTAAACTGCATCATTCGGTTATTCTTGAAGTATGTTTTATGTCTGTTTTCCCTTCCTGCTTTTAGTGTGTGCATGGTTCCTCAAATTTGTTGTTACTTCTATTGCTGAGCCTAGCATTCCTAATGTGTATTCTAAGTATTTTTAAGGGTGACTGACTAAACGGCAGTGAAATACTTATTCATGGTGGCCCTCAGCCATTGCTTTACAGCAATCGATTATTTCTTTAAACAAATCTGTATTTGATAAAATGACTGGTTCTGAAATCAAAAGATCTCATCACTGCAAAGATTCTGAATATAATTTCAAGTAATTTTTTCCCAAAATACAAATGTTTATACTAATTTATTATTCTGTATGGTGTGGCCTTTAGTGTCCTCTAATGTGACTTATGCCTTTAACCTATATATTAGGAGTCTTAAACTTTAAGACTTACTCCTCCTGGAGTCAAAAAGGAAAAAACTCAGTTCCATGTCTTTTTAATCAAATGAAGTGACTTGGGTATCAAACTTCAGTGATACCCCTCTGGCAATTCAGGTTCTCTTCAGTTTATCCTTAAAGATAATGACTTAATGGTATACTACTATTCATAAATCTTTAGGAAAAGGACGAGGGCACTCAGTATCCTTAAATCTACCTCTGACATCCCATATAGTCTGATATACAGTAAAATTAATTATGGGTGCTAACAGTTGTCAGCCCACTTGTCTGAAGAGACCCGTGTCTACTTGCAAAGGCTAAAATTCACCTGTCGGCAGGTTTTCCTGAGAGTGAGCTGTAATAAACACTGGCAGCAGTCATGAATAGTGCAGGACTCTCTCTATTCAACTCTGCTGGTGCACTTGAGGACTGATTCTCAACACCCTCTGTCTTTCTAGCCTTTATATTATCAATATGTAGCATATTTTGATTTTTGTGCAGAAATTTGGACAATAGGCAATCAAACTTACTTTTTGCTAATAAAATTGTAAAATTTTAACCTCAGTGTTCTTAGGTGAAGAGAGCAGGCTTTGGGTTTTTTGTAAGTGTGTAAATTGAGATTTCTCTCCCCAAAATTAAAAAAAAAACTTAATTATGAACAATCAATTATACCATATGTTTAAGCTATAAATGTTTTAGCAATGTTCAGTGTCTTCTAATCTAGAACAGCCATTCTCTTCTATAGAAACTTACTTGTGCTTTCAAGCTTGCCACTGAAAATATCCTCCATTCTGAAAACACAGGCAGAGAAAGCTGTGCATCAGAAAAAAGAGCATTCAAAGAACAAGTGCCGAAAAGCTCGAAGGCGTCATGTAAACTTGGTGGTGGAGTTTAATCGCAGGCAGAAGAAGAATATTTGGTTGGAAACACATATTTGGCATGCAAAGAGATTTCATATGGTGAAGAAATGGGGATACTGCTTAGGAGACAGACCCACAACTAAGAGCTATAGGGCTTGCTACCGAGCCATGACAAAAAACTGCCTTCTTCAGGTATCATGATTGCTACAGTTTCACTTACCTTGCCAAGCTGATTAAGCAGTTTACCTTTAAATTATAATAGATGTTTCATTAGAGCACTCTTGCAGGGAAGCATGTATAATGATTTACTAGCTATTAACTTTTGATGTTACGAAATGTCTGAGGTGGAGAATGATTGGGTGGAAAGAGATTGAGGCAAACAAACCTTTGCAGGGAATGTTTAACTATACTTGAAAAGTTTCAGAGTAGCAGCTGTGTTAATCTGTATCCGCAAAAAGAAAAGGAGTACTTGTGGCAGCTTCGAGACTAACAAATTTATTTGAGCATAAGCTTTCTTGAGCTACAGCTCACTTCATTGGATGCATGCAGTGGAAAATACAGGGGGGAGATTTTATATACACAGAACATGAAACAATGGGTGTTACCATACACACTATAACGAGTGATCAAAGGTTTCAGAGTAGCAGCCGTGTTAGTCTGTATTCGCAAAAAGAAAAGGAGTACCGGTGGCACCTTAGAGACTAACAAATTTATTAGAGCATAAGCTTTCGTGAGCTACAGCTCACTTCATCGGATGCATTTGGTGGAAAAAACAGAGGAGAGATTTATACACACACACACACACACACACACACACACACACACACACACACACACACACACACACACACACACACACACACACACACACACACACACACACACACACACACACACACACACACACAGAGAGAGAGAGAGAACATGAAACAATGGGTTTATCATACACACTGTAAGGAGAGTGATCACTTAAGATAAGCCATCACCTGCAGCAGGGGGGGAAGGAGGAAAACCTTTCATGGTGACAAGCAAGGTAGGCTAATTCCAGCAGTTAACAAGAATATCAGAGGAACAGTGGGGGGTGGGGTGGGAGGGAGGGAGAAATACCATGGGGAAATAGTTTTACTTTGTGTAATGACTCATCCATTCCCAGTCTCTATTCAAGCCTAAGTTAATTGTATCCAGTTTGCAAATTAATTCCAATTCAGCAGTCTCTCATTGGAATCTGTTTTTGAAGCTTTTTTGTTGAAGGATAGCCACTCTTAGGTCTGTGATCGAGTGACCAGAGAGATTGAAGTGTTCTCCAACTGGTTTTTGAATGTTATAATTCTTGACGTCTGATTTGTGTCCATTCATTCTTTTACGTAGAGACTGTCCAGTTTGGCCAATGTACATGGCAGAGGGGCATTGCTGGCACATGATGGCATATATCACATTGGTAGATGCGCAGGTGAAGGAGCCTCTGATAGTGTGGCTGATGTGATTAGGCCCTATGATGGTATCCCCTGAATAGATATGTGGACAGAGTTGGCAACGGGCTTTGTTGCAAGGATAGGTTCCTGGGTTAGTGGTTCTGTTGTGTGGTGTGTGGTTGCTGGTGAGTATTTGCTTCAGATTGGGGGGCTGTCTTGACCCATAACTATTTCACATTTGGTGACAATGTATACCTTCAAATCAGCGGCACTGCGATGGGTACCCGCATGGCCCCACAGTATGCCAACATTTTTATGGCTGACTTAGAACAACGCTTCCTCAGCTCTCGTCCCCTAATGCCCCTACTCTACTTGCGCTACATTGATGACATCTTCATCATCTGGACCCATGGAAAGAAGCTCTTGAGGAATTCCACCATGATTTCAACAATTTCCATCCCACCATCAACCTCAGCCTGGACCAGTCCACACAAGAGATCCACTTCCTGGACACTACGGTGCTAATAAGCGATGGTCACATAACCACCACCCTATATCGGAAACCTACTGACCGCTATTCCTACCTACATGCCTCTAGCTTTCATCCAGATCATACCACTCGATCCATTGTCTACAGCCAAGCGCTATGATATAACCGCATTTGCTCCAACCCCTCAGACAGAGACAAACACCTACAAGATCTCTATCATGCATTCCTACAACTACAATACCCACCTGCTGAAGTGAAGAAACAGATTGACAGAGCCAGAAGAGTACCCAGAAGTCACCTACTACAGGACAGGCCCAACAAAGAAACAACAGAACGCCACTAGCCATCACCTTCAGCCCCCAACTAAAACCTCTCCAACGCATCATCAAGGATCTACAACCTATCCTGAAGGACGAGCCATCACTCTCACAGATCTTGGGAGACAGGCCAGTCCTTGCTTACAGACAGCCCCCCAACCTGAAGCAAATACTCACCAGCAACCACACACCACACAACAGAACCACTAACCCAGGAACCTATCCTTGCAACAAAGCCCGTTGCCAACTCTGTCCACATATCTATTCAGGGGATACCATCATAGGGCCTAATCACATCAGCCACACTATCAGAGGCTCGTTCACCTGCGCATCTACCAATGTGATATATGCCATCATGTGCCAGCAATGCCCCTCTGCCATGTACATTGGCCAAACTGGACAGTCTCTACGTAAAAGAATGAATGGACACAAATCAGACGTCAAGAATTATAACATTCAAAAACCAGTTGGAGAACACTTCAATCTCTCTGGTCACTCGATTTACAGACCTAAGAGTGGCTATCCTTCAACAAAAAAGCTTCAAAACCAGACTCCAACGAGAGACTGCTGAATTGGAATTAATTTGCAAACTGGATACAATTAACTTAGGCTACAATTAACTTAGGCTTGAATAGAGACTGGGAATGGATGAGTCATTACACAAAGTAAAACTATTTCCCCATGGTATTTCTCCCTCCCGCCCCCCACTGTTCCTCTGATATTCTTGTTAACTGCTGGAATTAGCCTACCTTGCTTGTCACCATGAAAGGTTTTCCTCCTTTTTCCCCCCCCTGCTGCTGGTGATGGCTTATCTTAAGTGATCACTCTCCTTACAGTGTGTATGATAAACCCATTGTTTCATGTTCTCTGTGTGTGTGTATATAAATCTCTCCTCTGTTTTTTCCACCAAATGCATCCGATGAAGTGAGCTGTAGCTCACGAAAGCTTATGCTCTAATAAATTTGTTAGTCTCTAAGGTGCCACCGGTACTCCTTTTCTTTTTGAGAGTGATCAAGTAAGGTGAGCTATTACTAGCAGGAGAGCGGGGGAAAAAAACCTTTTGTAGTGATGATCAAGGTGGGTCATTTCCAGCAGTTCACAAGAACATGTGAAGAACAATAGGGGGAGGGGGGAATAAACATGGGGAAATTGTTTTACTTTATGTAATGACGCATCCATTCCCAGTCTTTATTCAAGCCGAATTTAATGGTGTCCAATTTGCAAATTAATTCCAATTCAGTAGTCTCTCGTTGGAGTCTGGGTTTTTTTTTTTTTTTGAAATTTTTTGTTGAATTGCCACTTTTGGGTCTGTAATAGAGTGACCAGAGAGATTGAAGTGTTCTCCTACTGGTTTTAAATGTTATAATTCTTGACGTCTGATTTGTGTCCATTTATTCTTTTACGTAGAGACTGTCCAGTTTGACCAATGTACATGGCAGAGGGGCATTGCTGGCACATGATGGCATACATCACGTTGGTAGATGTGCAGGTGAACGAGCCTCTGATAATATGGCTGATGTGATTAGGCCCTATGATGATGTCTCGTGAATAGATATTTCGACACAGTTGGCAACGGGCTTTGTTGCCAACTTTGTAGTATCTAAACTACTATATGCCACAAGGGGCCACAACAGTGGTTCCCTTAACCCACCCAGCAATATTGCTAATCTATCCAGCTATACTCTTACGACAGATTCTTCTGCTGGGCTATCTCGGGGCCTCTCCTTCTGTCCGTCTACCCCCACGAACATGATACAGTTCTAGACCTAGAATCCTATTTTCGATATCTCCGACTCAAGGAATATTTTCAACACGCCTCTGAATAACATACTAACCCACAGAGACCTTCCTACCAACACTACAAAAAAGAATTCTGGGTGGACTCCTCCTGAAGGTTGAAACAGACTGGACTTCTACATAGAGTGCTTCCGCTGACATGCATGGGCTGAAATTGTGGAAAAGCAGCATCACTTGACCCATAACCTCAGCTATGCAGAACACAATGCCATCCACAGCCTCAGAAACAACTCTGACATCATAATCAAAAAGGCTGACAAAGGAGATGCTGTTGTCGTCATGAATAGGTCGGAATATGAACAAGAGGCTGCTAGGCGACTCTCTAACTCCACATTCTACAAGCCATTACCCTCTGATCCCACTGAGGGTTACCAAAAGAAACTACACCATCTGCTCAAGAAACTCCTTAAAAAAGCACAAGAACAAATCTGCACACACACCCCTAGAACCCCGACCTGGGGTATTCTATCTGCTACCCAAGATCCATAAACTTGGAAATCCTGGATGCCCCATCATCTCAGGCATTGGCACCCTGAGAGCAGGATTGTCTGGCTATGTAGACTCCCTCCTCAGGCCCTATCTACCAGCACTCTTGGCTATCTTCGAGACACCACTGACTTCCTGAGGAAACTACAATCCATCGGTGATCTTCCTAAAAACACCATCCTAGCCACTATGGATGTAGAAGCCCTCTACACCAACATTCCACACAAAGATGGACCACAAGCCGTCGGGAACAGTATCCCCGATAATATCACGGCAAACCTGGTGGCTGAACTTTGTGATTTTGTCCTCACCCATAACTACGTCACATTTGGTGACAATGTATACCTTCAAATCAGCGGCACTGCTATGGGTACCCGCATGGCCCCACAGCATGCCAACATTTTTATGGCTGACTTAGAACAACGCTTCCTCAGCTCTCATGCCCCTACTCTACTTGTGCTACATTGATGACATCTTTGTCCTCTGGACCCATGGAAAAGAAGCCCTTGAGGAATGCCGCCATGATTTCAACAATTTCCATCCTACTATCAACCTCAGCCTGGACCAGTTCGCACAAGAGATCCACTTCCTGGACACTACGGTGCTAATAAGTGATGGTCACATAAACACCACCCTATACTGGAAACCTACTGACCGCTATTCCTTTCTACGTGCCTCCAGTTTTCATCTAGACCACACCATAATCCATTGTCTACAGCCAAGCTCTACGATACAACCGCATTTGCTCCAACCCCTCAGACAGAGACAAACACCTACAAGATCTCTATCATGCATTCCTACAACTACAATACCCACCTGCTGAAGTGAAGAAACAGATTGACAGAGCCAGAAGAGTACCCAGAAGTCACCTACTACAGGACAGGCCCAACAAAGAAAACAACAGAACGCCACTAGCCATCACCTTCAGCCCCCAACTAAAACCTCTCCAATGCATCATCAAGGATCTACAACCTATCCTGAAGGACGACCCATCACTCTCGCAGATCTTGGGAGACAGGCCAGTCCTTGCTTACAGACAACCCCCCCCCCCCCACACACACACCTTGAAGCAAATATCAGCAACCACACAACAAAAACACTAATCCAGGAACCTATGGTTGGAACAAAGCCTGTTGCCAAGTGTGCCCACATCTATTCAGGGGACACCATCATAGGGCCTAATCAGCCACACTGAGGCTCGTTCACCTGCACATCTACCAATGTGATATGTGCCAGCAATGCCCCTCTGCCATGTATGTTGGCCAAACTGAACAAGTGTCTATGTAAAAGAATAAATGGACACAAATCAGAGGCCAAGAATTATAACATTCAAAAACCAGTTGGAGAACACTTCAATCTCTGGTCACTCGATTTTTATAGACCTAAAAGTGGCAATTTTTCAACAAAAAAATTAAAACAGACTCCAGCGAGACTGCTGAATTGGAATTAATTTGCAAACTGGACACCATTAAATTAGGCTTGAATAAAAACTGGGAGTTGATGTGTCATTACACAAAGTAAAACTATTTCCCCATGTTTATTTCCCCCCATTCCCTTACTGTTCCTCACATGTTCTTGTCAACTTCTGGAAATGGCCCACCTTGATTATCACTACAAAAGGTTGGGTTGTTTTTTCCTCTCCTGCTGGTAATAGCTCACCTTGCCTGATCACTCTCTCTATAGTGTGTATGGTAACACCCATTGTTTCATGTTCTATGTATATAAAATCTCCCCCTTGTATTTTCCACTGAATGCATCTGATGAAGTGAGCTGTAGCTCACAAAAGCTTATGCTCAAATAAATTTGTTAGTCTCTAAGGTGCCACAAGTACTCCTTTTCTTTATACTTGAAAGGTTTTGTATTCAAATACTTTTCCCTGTATGTCACCATAAAAGCTAGGAAACTCTAATCCCCAGGACAGCATCTCAAACAGGGTGTTCTCAATGGCAAACCTTGTCACCAAATTTGTTTCCTCTGTCTAACCTCAGACCAACAATCTGTGCCTTGCATAAGAAATGCTTGCCGAATCAAAACTGGCAATTAGCAAAGGAGGTCAAACCTTTACTTTTAAATAAACAATACAGAGTAAGCAAAATTCAAATTAGTATGTGTCTTTGACTTTAATATTAAGTTATCTAAGCTCTCGTGTCTGATCAGTCTTGGAAAGTTATCTATTTAGCATCTCCTTATCAGAGTTTGTTTTTAAACTTATTCCAACTTCAGTATCTTCTGTTTCAGGATTTATCCTATTACTGTTGCCTGGAGCTGAATGGAAAAGAGAGAGAGCTTCTGAAGGTGCTTGCTCGGATGTGTAGTATAGATACAGGTAAAACGTCCATAAATATTTTAAAATGAAACTAGGCTTCAAAATAGAGACTAAAATTGGACTCATGGTGCAGAAAAATGCAGTACAATAAAAATACAGTACAATCTGAATAAACTGAATACTTATAACAAAACTACTACAGAGCTCTGGTTGTATTAAGTACTTGAAAAATCTTTCTGTGGAGATGATTGGAGGAAAGTAGTGGGTACTAGAGCTGGGGTAGCTTACAAGAGTCTTTTTAGAATCTCAAGTGTTGGGGGAGTTTTAATGTCTTTTTACACCAGGATCAGGTCTTCTGGGTTACAGCTTCTTACTGATGGTCCATTTTGTAGAAAGGTTCTGAAACAGAAGATGTTTCTGTATCTCTTTATGTGTATTTTTTTTTCTTTTTCCCCCCAGGACCAACTTTTGCAGCTGTGCCTTGTCTGTCTGGAAGGCTCCAGGGCTCTCTGATCCTTTACCGTGCAGATCGCTACCCTGAGGATGTGCTTGGTCCTATTACTTTCATTTGGAAACCCAAGGATGGGTCTGGTATTGCTTCTGAAACTAGACAGCTGTGGATCTGGACACATCCATCCCTTAAGCAGGTATATCTGATATATAATTTTTTCTTCATAGTTGAACTTTAGGCTTTTTATATCTCAAACTTTCTCTTCAGGAAATCTGAAATGCAATAATTTTCTGATGGATTTGGGAAAGCTGAGTGTGGTACATGGGCATACAAAAAAAGTAAAACAATTTCCAGTTTCTTCTTGCATCCTGTCAGACACAGAGGCCTCTAGTAATGTAGACATTACGTATAAATGTTCATTTGCTATGATTTTTAGAAATTTACATTAATGGGATTTAATAAGTAGCTTTTGAAGCAGCTTGGGCTTTGAGCTTTGATAGTGAAATAAACTTTCACACAGTTTCCCCAGACAGGATGACAGTTCTATACTTTCTTTCTGTGGTCATGAGGTCTCGGGCTTTGAGAAAGTGTAAGCATGAGATGTGTGAATAGGTAGGGAACAATTTTTCTAAGTCAAAAAAACAATGGATCATAAGTCATGAACAGGGAAATGGCCAAGAAGCCATTTGGGAGCCCTAGCTCTTGACTCAAGTAAAGGGAGTCAGGATCGTTTTGGTAGTGTAGTAATTTCCTGTTGAGAGAGCATCTGAACTTGTGGCTGTGACAAAGAACTAATACCCATGGCAGAAGGGCTGCAAGAATGGATCAAAGGTCAGATTGACCTCACTTGACCAGGATTGGACAATGCAGTTGGGGTGGGAAATTTTTGTGTTACCCTGATTCAAATCAGAACATTGCTGGGGAGGTCCTGTGGATAAGCCTGCATTTCACCCGTAAAAGAACAGGTAAATGCGGAAGGAATGTGTTCCTTCCGAGATCACCATGACAAAAACCAGATGACTGATACTTCTAGTTTCCCTCCCAAGGGAAGTAGGCAAACATCGCAGACCAGCCAGTTGACTGGAGGAAAAAGCCCATTAGCAATATGGTACCTGAGCTAGAAGACATCTGGTTCCCCAAACTGCAGTTCCTGACTGACTTTAAAGCTCCAGACAGCAGGTCCTTTTTCTAAGTAACTTTATTCTTTATTTCCTCAACAGGATATTTGAATATCTGTTCCGAGACACATGCCAGGAAAGACTTGTCCTAGCATTTGTAGTGGGTGGGGGGGGGAGGGAGGTGTATGAGCCATAGTGTGTGTGTGTGTGTGTGTGTGTGTGAGCCCATAGTATAGGTTCAATGCAAATCTTAACCTCTAATGATCTGTGGTATCTTGGGTTCATAAATATTCTAAACTTAACCCCATTGTTTCCAGAAAGGAAAATGTAAACTGCTAAGTCAGTCCAATCAATGGTGTTATGTTAACTTGTGATTTGATTGCTGACTGTGCTCATGCAGGTTTCAGAGTAGCAGCTGTGTTAGTCTGTATTCGCAAAAAGAAAAGAGTATTTGTGGCACCTTAGAGACTAACAAATTTATTTGAGCATAAGCTTTCGTGAGCTCATGAAAGCTTATGCTCAAATAAATTTGTTAGTCTCTAAGGTGCCACAAATACTTTTTTTTTTTCTTGTGCTCATGCAATGATTTTACCAATTGTTGATCTCAAATTGTTTTCTTTTTAGTTAATCAATTAATTTGTATTTTAACTCCTTGGTTTGACTAACTTAATTTACATTCTAATCTCAATTTTCATATTGTATAGTACTTTAGGGAAGTATAATACATTAACCATATAGATGTGTTTGCTGTTGAACAAAAGCCATAAAAACTAACCAAATTCGGTTTTTTTGTTTGTTTGAAGTGTGGGGTTTTAAAAACAACTTTAATTAAATTGACTTTATCAATTAAGCATTTGCCTCAGGTCCTACTACCCTATTACTATAATTACTATCCTATTATGAATTATAAATGTTGCTGATCTTGCACAAAAACTAAGTTCTTACTAGAATTATTTTCTCTATTCCCTCTGGCTTGTTGCATCATCTCGTAATGCAGTGGTTAATTGTATGCTTGAAGTGGTGGTAGTTTTTCCCTGCCTCTATAACAAGTTGAGCTTGGAACATCTTTATTGTAGGTTTTATTTTTTTGTGGTCTGGTATTTAACTGCATAACTTAAAATTCTATAATTAGTGCACATTCTTTGTCCAAAAAGTCATTGGAGCAAAGGGACTGGATCCTGGATCTTTCACCTCTCAAAGGAGTGTTCTAGTCCCCAGACTATCGAGTCGTTCTCGTGCTTACTGAGGAGGGGGGAAAAAAGAGCAGTTCATTTATTTATCCAGACTGGAACAGCTTCAACAAGAGAGACAGTCTGATGTGGGACTTCCTATCTCACAGCCCAGTGGCTAAGGTGCTCACCTTAGTGGTGGCCGATCCCAGTTCATATCCCCTTTTTCCCCCTCTGGTGGAGAGGAGACTTGAACCAGAGGTCTCCCACATCGGTACCCTAACCACTGGGCTGAACATTATGTTGGAGGTTGTCGTCTTTCTTGCCCCAACCCAGCGTTTTATATATGCTTCTCTACAGCAGCCTGATCCAGTAGGCAAGGTGTGAACATACTTCCAGATCAGGCCCCGCAGGCAAGTTAGGTGGAAGAACACTTGCCTTCTCTCAGTTTGTGTATTGCTATGAAGCTTAAGTATCTGGCCACCTGGTGTGGCCTGCAGTGCACATGCTCAGAGGCAGAACCATAGGTCCCCAGGGAACTTTCACTGAAAAAATGTAGGCAGCACCAAGTGAGGTTTAAGTGCCTACAGGGTTTGAGGGCAGCTGAGCAGGGGCTTTAAGAATTCCAGTGGGGCCTGATTCTGGGATTTGGACGTGTAAGATGGCCGTGAGGTACCTCTTGTAAATCTAGCCTGTATAGGAAGGTAAAGCCTCACAACATAATTCTAAAATTGTATCTTAGATTTGTATCTTACAAATAAATTGCTAATTTTGCAAATGCAAACTCAATATAATTTTTTTTCCCCCCCTTAGGACATACTGACTGAGCTAAAAGCAGTCTTTCAGTGTTCAGAGCCTGTAGAAACCTGTTCTCCTGAACCAATTGTCACACTGCTTCCAGAAGAAAAACAAACAGATGTAGCTATGAATGTTGGCAGGAAAAGGAAGAGGGAAGACAATGAAGGAGAAAAAGCTGCGCCAGTGGAAAAAATCATTGGCGATGGAACCAGAGTTCCACTTCAGTCATACTGCTGGACATCACAAACTACTGGCATTGTGATCAGGTACGTTTGTAGTACCGGAAATTATTAACCTTAGAACTTGAAACTAGCTAGAATCTCTGATTTAAAATCCTATTGACTGATGTGCCATTCATACAAACTGCATGAATGAACACTTAGTTTCACTTTTTGTATTTTTATGTTTTTCAGTGATTTGACCATGGAGATTCTCAGATATCGGTTGATTGGCCCACTCTCGCACTGTGTCCTTACAGAAGCACTGAAAACTGCTCCTATCCAAACTGTAAGGAAATCAGCAGTTTACATGTCTTGTGATGCACAAGCTATACTACTAGAATAGTAATACCAATAATTCATACTTGTAGACCTTTTAAGACCAGAAGGGACTGTTAGGAGGGAGGTCAGACTAGATAATCTATCACAGGTCATTACATTTCATCAAGTTTCTACCCCTGTATTGAGCCCAATAACTTGTATTTGACTAAAGCATACTTTCCATTAAGGTGTCTGATTTGGGGGTTCCTGACAAAATCAAGAGTTTAAAAAAAAAATAGTCAACAAAACTGCGTTGCTTTGGAGTAAGCACTCCAGTTTTCAGAATAGTTAATCTGATTGCTTTTTCATTGTTCTTAAGATCCAAGGGTTTGGGTCCGTGTTCACCTAACAAATTGGTGAGGATTTTTATCAAGCCTTCCCCAGGAAAGGAGGTGTAGAGCTTGGGGGGGATATTTTGGAGGAGAAGATGTCTCCAAGTGGGCTCTTTTCCTGTTCTTTGTTTAATACGCTTGGTGGTGGCAGCATAGAGTTCAAGGACAAGGCAAAGTTTGTACCTTGAGGAAGTTTTTAACTAAGCTGGTAAGAATAAGCTTAGGGGGTCTTTGATGCAGGTCCCCACATCTGTACCCTAGAGTTCAGAGTGGGGAAGGAACCTTTACATGAGATGGCAGGCAGATTCAAGGTTCACTCTGGCATACTGTAGACTAATGTTTCTTAACCAGCAGGTTACCACCCCTAGAGGATGTCATGAAAGGCAATCAAAGGGGGTGCAAGCCATTGAAAATTTGTGTTACAATCTAAAGCAAAAAATCTGTTTTTCGTGCACACCCTTACCTTTTATGGTCAAGTATTTTCTTGAAATGCACGCACAGGCTTACTGTTTTTCTCATATTTTTAATTGTAAACATAAGGGGGTCATAAATCTGACATGAATAAGGGGTCGCCAACCTAAAAGGGTTGAGAAACGCTGTAGGCTGTTCTTCAGTTTTGGGTCGAAGAATTAAGCTGGCCATTTTTTTGCTGAAGGAAGACTGGAAAATGCAGTATTATAGGAATTAAACGACAATTTCCAGTTTAGACGTCAGTAAAAATGGACAGGTTTCAGAGTAGCAGCCGTGTTAGTCTGTATTCGCAAAAAGAAAAGCAGTACATGTGGCACCTTAGAGACTAACACATTTATTAGAGCATAAGCTTTCGTGAGCTACAGCTCACTTCATTGGATGCATTTGGTGGAAAAAACAGAGGAGAGATTTACAATACTACAATACCCACCTGCTGAAGTGAAGAAACAGATTGACAGAGCCAGAAGAGCATCCAGAAGTCACCTACTCCAGGACAGGCCCAACAAAAAGAATAACAGAACGCCACTAGCCATCACCTTCAGCCCCCAACTAAAACCTCTCCAATGCATCATCAAGGATGTACAACCTATCCTGAAGGACGACCCATCACTCTCACAGATCTTGGGAGACAGACCAGTCCTTGCTTACAGACAGCCCCCCAATCTGAAGCAAATACTCACCAGCAACCACACACCACACAACAGAACCACTAACCCAGGAACCTATCCTTGCAACAAAGCCCGTTGCCAACTCTGTCCACATATCTATTCAGGGGATACCATCACAGGGCCTAATCACATCAGTCACACTATCACTATCACACACACACGTTCACCTGCGCATCTACCAAGGGTGATATGTGATATGTGCCAGCAATGCCTCTCTGCCATGTACATTGGCCAAACTGGACAGTCTCTACGTAAAAGAATGAATGGACACAAATCAGACGTCAAGAATTATAACATTCAAAAACCAGTTGGAGAACACTTCAATCTCTCTGGTCACTCGATTTACAGACCTAAGAGTGGCTATCCTTCAACAAAAAAGCTTCAAAAACAGACTCCAACGAGAGACTGTTGAATTGGAATTAATTTGCAAACTGGATACAATTAACTTAGGCTTGAATAGAGACTGGGAATGGATGAGTCATTACACAAAGTAACACTATTTCCCCATGGTATTTCTCCCCCCTACCCCACCCCCCACTGTTCCTCTGATATTCTTGTTAACTGCTGGAATTAGCCTACCTTGCTTGTCACCATGAAAGGTTTTTCTCCTTTTCCCCCCCCTGCTGCTGGTGATGGCTTATCTTAAGTGATATCCGATGAAGTGAGCTGTAGCTCACGAAAGCTTATGCTCTAATAAATTTGTTAGTCTCTAAGGTGCCACAAGTACTCCTTTTCTTTTTACTCTCCTTACAGTGTGTATGATAAACCCATTGTTTCATGTTCTGTGTGTGTGTGTGTGTATAAATCTCTCCTCTGTTTTTTCCACCAAATGCATCCAATGAAGTGAGCTGTAGCTCACGAAAGCTTATGCTCTAATAAATTTGTTAGTCTCTAAGGTGCCACAAGTACTCCTTTTCTTTTTAGTAAAAACGGAGTTTCCATTCAAAATTTAAGGAGGGGGAAAAGTATGTTTTGTGACAATATCTGATGTACATGTACATTAAGTCTGAATTTGGATCTACAAAACACTTCAAGGGCCACTTAGTCTCCCTCACAGAAAATCATTGTTTTCCAGGTGATGGCAGATGCAGAAACAAAACTGAACAATTGGTGGGTAGAAAACTGCAAGAACTCTGAGAAGGTGTCTCTTCATCAGCGTCAAGAAGCCATCTTCGAGTTGTTGCAAGGTATATAGTAGGGGATTTGAGGAAGGAAACATAGAATATGGGGGGGAGGGATAGCTCAGTGGTTTGAGCATTGGCCTGCTAAACTCAGGGTTGTAAGTTCAATCCTTGAGGGGACCATTTAGGGATCTTGGGCAAAAATTGGGGATTGGTCCTGCTTTGAGCAGGGGAATGGACTAGATGACCTCCTGAGGTCCCTTCCAACCCTGATACTCTATGATTCTATGGAACTCTTCGAACTATGATACAATTTAGTAACTGATATAGTACACAACTGACACTTCTAATTGCTGTAGAAAAGTGTCGTGCCTTTTATTTCCTCTGAAAAAGTTGATTGCCCTTTTGTATATTAAAAAAAAAAAGCACATGGAAAATTCAGTTGTCCTCTAGAGAGTTGCTATGCCAGAATTGAGAAATAAATTCAGTCATTAAAGTGTGAAACAGTGACTTCATTTCTGCACTAAGTACAAATCTTGATGTAACCTTAACTATCACTACTACTGTTGTCTCCACAATACTGAGTGACTATTAATGATTCTTCAAAAATATATATAAAACTGTATGGTACCTCTCAGGCTTGCAAAGGCATCCGATCCCAAGGCAAAAATATATCCAGTAAAGAATACAGAGAAGACTGTTTCAGTCCATTGTTTTTTCCTGTTGGTAATGTCTGTTTCACAGTGATGTGCATTTGTGTGTTTTAAAGGGATAAGCTCTCCATCAGAAATTGCAGCAGGTACAATACTGGGCCTGACTGTTGGGGATCCTCGAGTGAATTTGCCAAAAAAGAGGTCAAAAGCAATGCCAAATCCAGAAAAATATCAAGGTAAAGTGCTTAATTCATATTGTGACTGTAATAAAACAGGATAGGGTAAGAGATCCAATTTCTCCCCTGCACTTCGTTATTTCCACTTAGTTTACCCTTCTGCGTATTGCACGTTGTCATTCTTTCCTGATGACACTCAAATTCCAAACACTTCCTTTTGCTTTTTTTAGCTGCATGTAAGAACAGAAACTGCCTGAAAACTTTGTAGCTTTAAGGATAGCAGTTGTAAGGAAGGGACTTGCACCAAAGCTGGTCTTGTGCTCAATGGAAGCCTCTGTCTAACCATACAGATGATCCAGGTTCGAATCCTGGCAAGGCCAACCGGGTGCTAAAAGTTAAGATGCAATGCTGTCAGTTTCTGTTCTGCTTTGATCACAGTGGCACTGCTTGTATCTGTACAGGAAAAGATCTAGGGTTTCCACTTTAAACTCCCTGTATGATGGAGGTTAAAACTCAACTGCAAAAGCTTATTACTTGAGAAAGAGGAGCTAATAAAGTCGGACAGGAAAAGCACACTTGATAAACTTCTGAAGACGGATACATTAGATTTATTAAAATGATGAATAGACTAATCTGAGTATCTCAAAGTGCCTGCAGTTGCCTTCAATGGGAACTCTATAAATTTAGTTATATGTAGGCATTTTGAGTTGAGGAATAATAAAATATTCCCACGGTTGTTCTGCCCACTTAGGGGAACATAGCAGTATTCTAGCTAATAGCAGAGAATAGGAAAACTATAAGGCCCCAGAGACTTGGAAATCTTTTCTTTGATGGTCTTCTTCTAGAATATTGCTAAAACAGTTTTCCCTTCCTGTCACTTAGATAGTTATCTGTTCCATCCACAAACCTTCCATGGAAAATTCAATCTTCATCTGGCTCCTGTCAGGGCTGTACAAAACTCCCTTCCTACCTATGTTTGCTGTCTTCATTCCACAAGCCTCCCCTTTGTATTGGTCTTCCTTTCTACCTCGTGTGCCTGGAACAGTCTTCCTCATGCACCATTTTGTCCACCTTCTTTTAATTCACGGCCCTTTTTGATATGTTGCTGTATCCCTGACCCTTACTGTATTATAAAAAGTGAAACCCGGTCTGCTATAACCCAATATGGATCAATTAACAAAAAATTGGTTTGGAAGACAAGGGATTTAGTGGCCACTCAACCATCATGCCTGTCAACAGGAATAAGTCTTGCGTCTTGCTGACAATGTCTGAGAGGGTACTCTCCAGATAGCAGGAGCAGTGGGACACAGTCCTAGTTCTGAAGAGAAGTTCATAAGATACAAGGTAAGGGAGACTAGAACTAGAGTCCACCCCTGCCCAGGAAGGAGAGTCAGGGACCAGCAATAATGTGAGGGGTTAAGGAGTACCTCCTACCCCCCCAAATTGGAAAGGAGACAGAAGAAAGGCCCCTAGTCCTCTTCACCTAACCCTAGTAGGGGAGCCAGTTCCTTCCCAAAAAAGCCACTGTCACGTAGGAAGTCAGGAAAACAGATTTTGCTTTCCTTGCTCCAAGCTTTATTTTTCCCACCCATTTCTTAATGCAGTTGGCCTCTGACCCCTGTTGGGGATTATCCTTAATCTGCTGAGAAGGTAGGCTGTATCTAGTAAGCCCTTTTGATTTTTCTCCCCCTACCCCGACCATGCTCAAAAGATTTCACTACCTGCCCTATAGCTACACAAACGATTCCATGCCACTAAAGGGGAGTAGGCTGGGGAACAGAGGAAGTGGTCAGATACAGCCATCTTCTCTTGGGAGAAGACAGAAAGGTCATCCCAGCAGGGGACAAAGAGGCCAATGGCAGTAAGGAGGGAATGGGGAATATTCAGTGCTAGGCAGTGGAAATGGTGGTTGCTTTCCTGCTCCCCATCCTGAATGACTGGGACAAGCACACTCCATAGACAAACAGATCTGAGGGGTTGTTTGCAGCCTCTGTTTGCTTGTCTGTTGTGTCTATGAAAGGGACACCCCAGAGATTCCTGTTCCTCTGTCTGGGTAACTCAAGACTGAAGTAATAGTTCGTTGTATCCCTCCTGCCCGCTCCACCAGTTGTTGGCTAGACATAGTGGGAGAGATAGCTCAGTGGTTTGAGCATTGGCCTGCTAAACCCAGGGTTGTAAATTCAATCCTTGAGGAGGCCATTTAGGGATCTGGGGCAAAAATTGGGGATTGGCCCTGCTTTCAGCAGGGGGTTGGACTAGATGACCTCCTGAGGTCCCTTCCAACCCTGATATTCTATGATTGGGTTAGGGAGGGAGCTGTTGATCCTTACCCCTGAGATAGCTGTAGGGGCCATTGCTACTATGCCAACCCTACCCTGTAGATGCTGAAGAGCTTTTCTCTGCAGCAGCTTGCTACCTTTTTGGCCATGGTGCACCTCCCTTATCAAGAATTGGGCTTCTTATTGAAATAGAGGTATCTGTTGTGGACAATCCAAATCTCCCACTAACTCACTCACTCCTTTTTAGAAAATACATGTTTGGGGTAATAGTTGCTGGACTCCCCACCTCTTTCAGGGAAGTCTTTAATAATTCTTCAAAATAAGAATGTTATGTGTGTGTGATGGAAAAGAATACAGAACATAATCCAGTCCTATCAAAATACAGCATCTTATATATTCTGTTTGCACACAAACAACATATGTTGTCAATTGTGTTCTACTTAAGTTAGTTTATGGTCTCCTGGGGCTTGGATCTTGTCTTTCTATGTATTACTTCTGCTACCACTAGAAAGGGGCATGTTTCGTTGCTTTTATAGGCTGAGCTCATTGCAGCACACAACCAGGGGCTCTGGGTTGGCTGGCTGGCTGGCTAGCTTGCTAGCAGGCAGGCAGGAAGCCAGGCCAGCCACTTTGGTGTCCAAAATTTGTCAAAATAGACACCTTCCCATGGACCATCTCCACATTGACAAATTGGCATTTTCTAACAGAAAAACATTCCCTCAGAAACTTGCAACCAGCTCTACCTCTAATCTTCTGAGGCCCCATACCCTCCTCCCCTCAGGCCGGGGCCCTGAATCCATTCCCTTCTCCCCCCGTTCTAAGGTCCTCAATCCCCCACCCCACCTAGGCCAGAGACTCTGTGGTCCCCTAATTCCTCTCCTCAGCATTCAGAAGCACCCAGTGGGACTGTGATATCAAAGGCCAATCACTTGGTTTTAGTGTAAATCAGAGTTTGCCAGTTATCACCAAAAGCAGTAGGGTTCTTGTTGATACCTACAGGATTCCCTGAAACTCTGGAATTGATAGCATGGATTCTGAAAAAGTTATTGTGCTACAGGCAGAGAGATGCCATCGAGCTGTTAGGCCGTGTTTCACTTGACCAGTTATTTTATTGCCTTCCAGACTTCATGCACATCTTTAATGCTGTATAAATGTGACTGCATATGTAACTCCAATTTAATTTTAATAGAAGCCCTACAAGAAAATTTCTGAATTCAACTGTGTAAGAAATATAACTCAATGGCACTTTAAAAAAAAACAAAACTTCAGTTTATGGTTCATTCGATTTTAAAAAAAAAAAAAAAAAAAAAAAAAAAAAAAACCAAAAACCCCTTTTAAAGTCCTTAATATATTTTTACCTGGTAGGCCATATTGGTGTGGATAAATACAAACACTAAAAACTGCATTTGCTAACAGGTCTCGAATGTCTGATTTGTACATTTAAATTGCCCTAAATAACTGCCTTCCCCAGTTCCCCAACAAAGGGTTTTGCCACCATTTTTGAAAGGTAATTTAGGATTATGTATAGGTAAAATGCAATGCCAAAAGATACACTTAAAGAAATAATGGCAATCATAGTTTTGAGACAAACCAACGAAAGCAGCAACTTTGAAGTTTAAGTGACTGTCTTTAATGCCTTTCTGAGGAGCAAGGGCAAAAGAAGATGACTCACAGCATCTTTAATGCAGCAGGTTTTTTTTCTACCAGCTGTGAACATTGGAACCTCTTTTCTGCCACCAACTTGAGTTGGAGGCAAAACATCACTGCCTCTAATTGGCTTGTCACTAAACACATTATATAAACATTTAGATTCCCCTTAGCCCACTGAAAACAGAAGCATGTGCCAAAAATGTGAAAGAATTACTGTCCCTTTCCCACCCTATTAATTGTACAGAAGCTTTTGCAGGTAGGGGCACACCAGTGACAATCTACAGTGGTCCTATGATTGCTGCCACATCTGAAGTCCCCTTCAGTGGAGCATTCTCTGTACATATTAGTTGAGCAGCAGACACCAATTAAGTTGACTTAATTTACCCTCTCTCCACACATGCATGTCATACATCATTTGAAAACTTATGTCCTCTTTAAGATGAAGTATAATGTGTAGCTGTTAAGAGGTGCTATCACCACAGAAACAGGGATAAACAACACCATGTTAAAATGGCTACTTTGAAAAATTTGCAATCAGTTCTGTTAATGTAATTACTCTATTTCAAGACATAAAATTGGATTTCTTTGACCTCAAAACAATTTAAAGGGTAAAACAAAATCTAATACATTTTTACAGGTATTGTTGAAATGTTGCGGCACAGTTAACATTTCTTATCATTATCCTCTAGTTCATCGTTCTGATCTGTCAAGTGTGTGGGCTACCACAATCTTCATTGCCTTGGCATTCACCCAGTTCTGTGCAGGAGAGATTGTTTTGACTACAGACACAGCTGATTATGCAACCTGTACAGGTATAGGCACTAAGAAGATCTTGTAGACGCTCGCATATCATTGAGCTCTTGCATACAGAAAGTAGTTCAGCATCCACTTTTTTTTTTTTTTTTTCTATCCATGGTGATCTGGTTTACCTGCGTGCAAAGACATCCAAATGTTTGCTAAGATGCTGCTTTAACATGCTGTTCAAAACTGCCCTCACATGGTGGGAGTTTGGCCAGTGATTTGTCCTTTTTGATGGTTAAATTAAGGGGCAAGCAGTTTAGGTCTCTATGGGTCTACTTTTTTCATGCTCATCATACAGCATTGGTACCAACTTCCTTTGTTCAGAAATTGCAGCTTGTCTGGTGCTCTCTTCCAGTTTGGGAAGATTTCTGAAGTGGTAAACTCCCTTTGTTTTGACAGCATTTAACACATTTTCCCCCCCCTCCCACCATACCAAATAGGGATGATAGTCACCTCCTGTTAGTGTGTACAGCAGGAAGTACGATGCAGAAGTCAGGAGTGAATGTGTCACAAATTGCATGCACAGATCTGAAGCAATGCTTGTCAGTTATGCTGATAATGGTGCCCATTTCAATCCACATGTTATCTCTGTGTTCCATTTTTGGAAAGTAGTGAACAGCAAGGACCAAAACATTTGTATCAGGTGACTTAATTACACCTCTACCCCAATATAACACTGTTCTTGGGAGCCAAAAAACCTTAATGTGTTATAGGTGAAACCGCATTATAACGAACTTGCTTTGATCCACCAGAGCGCACAGCCTCGCCACCCCGGAGTGCTGCTTTACCGCATTATATCCAAATTCATGTTATATAGGGTCATGTTATATCAGGGTAGAGGTGTATTAGGTTTCCTTTGACACCAGGGGTATGTCTACACAGGAACTAGACACCAGCGGCTTGTCCATGCTAACTGACTAAAGCTTGAGCTGCAGAGCTGTTTCATTGCTGTGTAGACTTGAACTGTGGGACCTGTAGTGTGGGAGGGTCCCAGAGTTTGGGCTCCAGCCCGAGCCTGGAAGTCTATACAGCCGTAAAACAGCCCTGTGAGCCCAAGTTGGCTGGCAACCGTGGATTTTTCTTTGTGTAAACATATCCCAAATTACCCCAGTCATTGCTACATACAGCATGTAGAAGCATCCTTGTGTCCACTTTCTCTTGAGTACTGCCCAAGTCTTGGGCTTCTTCAACACCTCTGCTGGTGATGGACTTTGTTCCTTCATCATTGGAAAAACTTCAAGCAAGATGGAATGTTTGTGCTGGGTGTGCTTCTACACTCAGGTGCATTTTGAACCATATATTTATAAGTGACTGCCTGTTGGATGGCACATTTAGAAACATTTTCCATGGATGCACAGTGCATGCACCAATCCTCTGGTATTTCTTGCATCCAACATTCAATCCTGTCCAGTGCTGTCTTTCGGTGGTTTTCATGGAGTTACTGTTATATCTGTCAATCACTTGGATTACAGAATTAGCTTTGTCAAATCTTTTTAGGACTTGCCTCAACTATTCAGCAGCCAGTTCATTAAATGTGTGGAATTTGTCTCCAGCCATCATTTCTTTGACAGCCCTGGTATTTCTGATGTACGCTGTCGTGTCTTTGTTGTATGCTCTTAGGTCATGAATTCTTTCTGCTTGAGCTTCCAGCGGATGCCCTAATTCACCTTTCTCTGTTCTTCTCATTGTTCCATCATCATGGAAGAGGGACATAGGCACAGGTCCTATTGGGTGGCTAAGAACAGTTGCCATTGAGACGACATGTCTGCCCTTCCCTAAGAATAGGGCTCTGCAGAAAACAGTTTCTGGACTGATGGCTGTTCTGATTGTCCCTCTCTTGCCAGAGTTAAGTTTGATGGTCTTGGCCGTACCAGCAAATGTTTTGATGCTAGATTTCTTGACGGGGCTGAAGAATTGTCACCAGAATCAAGCATATCTCTCACAAATCTCTCCATTTGTTCTTTACCAAATCTGCTATTTTCAGTAGAGACTCTTGTACATCTGACATATCCATAGTGATGATCTACAAGACCTCTGGCTGTGCTTCAGGGTCATATGTGTTTGTCCTGTTGGTTGGTAAGAGCTGTAATATGCTGTTCGTTCCTCTTTCTTTCAGAGGCAAGAACTTGTTTGTGGACTCCGTCTTCACTACTTCTTGTTAGGCCACTTTTCTCCTCATTGCTTTTGCATATTCATAATGTGAAGCTGTGTATTGTCATTTCTAACACTAATACTGACTTGTGCATATGTGTCACTGAATTAAAAAGCTAGTTTCTAGAATATTTCAAAGGCTTGTACTGCATTTATAGGCAATTACCAATTTTAAAACCTTTTTCCACACAAACTAGATGCTACATTGTATGTACAAAATCTTACACATGGAGAAACTCTACCTTAGGAATTCACATACATTATCTCTTCGCTATAGAGTACAACTGTGCACATGCAAACTACTATTGTGCAAACCTTCAATGAGAGACCGATCTAGACAGCAAATTTCAATTGAAAACTATAACTAAAACTTGAGGTATTTTTTCACATTGCATATTCTGACTTGTTAAACATTTCATGTTAGTATGCTGAAAAATGTTGAGATTTCCATTTTTGCCACATGCTAAAGAGCTTCATCATTTCTGAAAAAAAAAAATACCCATGAAAACAGATTAAAAAATCTTTTAGTATATGGTTGGTTTATAACTTTGACCAGTAAACACCACGTTAAGGTGCTGAAATTAACTTAAACAGTAAAAACTGTAGTTAGTCATGTTTGCAGTGTTTCTAAAACTGTGCAAGAAATGAAACTTTCTTATTTTGGGTACTATCGTTTCACCTCTCCTACAGGCTTATGGCATCACTGGACAGCTCTGTGTCATAACTCATCTACATGTACATAAAATAAGCTTTAAAATGAGATGTGATGTAGTGGGCACAAGGTGAGTGCATTAAATTCCAAAAATATGGCCCTTTATGAAGAAGTGCTGCATGCCCATACATACCTCAACAGTGGGCAACAGAAATGTGCTTCTGCCCATCTCAACAGAAGCAACCCATGAAAAGCCCCAGTTCTATTATAATTTTATTACTGGTGAAGCAGTGAGCCCTTTTCAGCTAACCCCATTGTGGAACATCCTGTGCTAAAGGTGTTTTTAAGTGTTCCCAGAGCAACATTCACAATTTGGAGCATGTAGTACTTTTTTAACACTTTTCCTTCCAGGACTTGGCAATGCTGAGTATAAAGCTGTGACCTTTTAATATAGGTCAAAGTTACAAATGCCCCACAATCATATGCATTTTCTCATTCTATAACTTAGAATCCTAAGTAAACCATAATTGTCTAATACAAGTCCTAGAACCACATAGGTAAGAGCAAATCTGTGTCTCAGTCCTGATCTTTATATTACCACCAGATATTTTTAACTTTTTGGATTTGACAAACCCTTCCTTGTTTAGGGAATATTATGGTGGTATTGATTTGTGCTGATAATGGCACCTGGTGTCACCTTAACAGTAAGGAAACACTTGCTTTACTTCTTGCATGCGTTTTGTCTTCTCTTGGAAACTCCAGCCCCAATGGAGGAGATATTTGTAAGTGCTTGAAATGATATCCTGACAGAAGTCATGTTTGGTTTTTAGTCTTGGATCCTCTTGGATCACAGGGCTGATCTTGTATGAAGATCTTATTCACGTGTTTAGCAAGTCTTTGAATTCATAAAGACTCTGCAGTCTCTCCAAGGTAAATTGTGTAAATAAGTAGCATTTCTTGTCTTAGGGTATGTCCACACTATGAAATTAGATCGAATTTATAGAAGTCGGTTTTGTAGAAAGCGTTTTTATACAGTCGATTGTGTGTGTCCCCACACAAATGCTCTAACCGCATGTAGTCGGAGTGTGTCCACAGTACTGGGGCAGCTGTCGACTTCCGGAGAGTTGCACTGTGGGTAGCGTTCCCGCGGTCTCCGCTGCCCATTTGAATTCTGGGTAGAAATCCCAGTGCCTGATGGAGCTAAAACACTGTTGCAGGTGGTTCTGGGTACATATCGTCAGGCCCCCCCTTCCCTCCCTCCTTCCTTGAAAGCAAGGGCAGACAATCGCTTTGCACCTTTTTTCTTGTTACCTGTGCAGATACCATACCACGGCAAGCATGGAGCTCGCTCAGCTAACCGTCACCCTATGTCTTCTGGATGCTGGCAGATGCAGTACTGCATTGCTACACAGCAGCAGTTTTTATTGCCTTTTGGCAGCAGACAATGCAGTATGACTGGTAGCCGTCATTGATGTAGTCCTGGATGCTCTTTTAACAGATCTCGACGAGGTTAGGGGCATCTGGGCAAACATGGGAGTGACTCAGCCAGGTTATTTCCCTTTTAAGTTTCGTCTCATGGCGATTGAGTCCTACTGGCAGTGCACTATCTTTTAATCAGCAGCCAGCAGAAGATGATGACCAGCAGTCATACTACACCATCTTCTGCCGAGCACCAGGAGATGATGATGGCTATCGATCGTACTGCACAGTCTGCCAGCAAGATGTATAAAGATAGATGAAGTGGCTCAAAACAAGAAATAGATCAGATTTGTTTTGTATTCATTTTCTCCTCCCTCCCACTGTGAAATCAATGGCCTGCTAAACCCAGTTTTGAGTTCTATCCTTGAGGTGGCCATTCAGTATCTCGCAAAGCCACACCTTTTGTTGATTTTAATTCCCTGTAAGCCTTGTCGTCAGTCGCCCCTCCCTCCGTCAGGGCAACGGCAGACAATCGTTCCGCGCCTTTTTTCTGTGCAGACGCCATACCACAGCAAGCATGGAACCCGCTCAGATCACTTTTGGCAATTAGGAGCACATTAAACACCACGTGCATTATCCAGCAGTATATGCAGCACCAGAACCTGGCAAAGCGAAACCGGGCGAGTAGGTGAGGTCAGCGTGGTGACGAGAGTGATGAGGACATAGACACGGACTTCTCTCAAAGCATTGGCCCTGGCAATGTGGGCATCGTGTTGCTAATGGGGCAGGTTCATGCGGTGGAATGCCGATTCTGGGCTCGGGAAACAAGCACAGACTGGTGGGACTGCATAGTGTTGCAGGTCTGGGACAATTCCCAGTGGCTGCGAAAGTTTCGAATGCGTAAGGGCACTTTCATGGAACTTTGTGATTTGCTTTTCCCTGCCCTGAGGTGTAATAATACCAAGATCAGAGCAGCCCTCACAGTTGAGAAGCGAGTGGCAATAGCACTGTGGAAGCTTGCAACGTCAGACAGCTACCGGTCAGTCGGGAATCAATTTGGAGTGGGCAAATCTACTTGCATCACAGCAGCCCCCACAGTAGCCAACGCAATCAAAGATCTGCTGATATCAAGGGTAGTGACCCTGGGAAATGTGCAGGTCATAGTGGATGGCTTTGCTGCACTGGGATTCCCAAACTGTGATGGGGCCATAGACGGAACCCATATCCCTATCTTGGCACCGGAGCACCAAGCTGGCAAGTACATAAATTTCAAGGGGTACTTTTTCAATAGTGCTGCAAGCACTGGTGGATCACAAGGGACGTTTCACCAACATCAACGTGGGATGTCTGGGAAAGGTATATGACGCTCGCATCTTCAGGAACTCTGGTCTGTTTCAAAAGCTGCAGGAAGGGACTTTCTTCCCAGACCAGAAAATAACCATTGGGGATGTTGGAAATGCCTATAGTTATCCTTGGGACCCAGCCTACCCCTTAATGCCATGGCTCATGAAGCCATACACAGGCAGCCTGGAGAGTAGTCAGGAGCTGTTCAACTACAGGCTGAGCAAGTGCAGAATGGTGGTAGAATATGCATTTGGATGTTTAAAAGCACGCTGGTGCAGTTTACTGACTTGGTTAGAACTCGGCGAAACCAATATTCCCACTGTTATTACTGCTTGCTGTGCGCATCACAATATCTGTGAGAGTAAGGGGGAGACGTTTATGGCGGGGTCAGAGGTTGGGGCAAATCGCCTGGCTTCTGGTTACGCACAGCCAGACACCAGGTTGGTTAGAAGAGCACAGGAGGGCGCTGTGCGCATCAGAGAAGGTTTGAAAACCAGTTTCATGACTGGCCAGGCTACAGTGTGAAAGTTCTGTTTGTTTCTCCTTGATGGAAACCCCCTACTCCTTGGTTCGCTCTACTTCCCTGAAAGCTAACCACCCTCCTCTCCTCCCTTCGATCACCGCTTGCAGAGGCAATAAAGTCATTGTTGCTTCACATACATGCATTCTTTATGAATTCATCACACAAATAGGGGGATAACTACCAAGGTAGCCCAGGAGGGGTGGTGGAGGAGGGAAGGACGAGGCCACACAGCACTTGAAAAGTTTAAAACTTATTGAATGCCAGCCTTCTGTTGCTTGGGCAATCCTCTGGGGTGGAGTGCCTGGGTGGCCGGAGGCCCCCTCACCGCATTCTTGGGCATCTGAAACTTGGGGAGGCGGGTGGTTGGTTACCCAGGGGCTGTAGCAGCAGTCTGTGCTCCTGCTGCCTTTCCTGTAGCTCAACCATACCCTGGAGCATATTAGTTTGATCCTCCAGCAGCCTCAGCATTGAATCCTGCCTCCTCTCATCATGCTGCCACCACCTTTCAGCTTCAGCCTTCTCTTCAGCCTGCCACGTCTCCTCCTGGTCATTTTGTGCTTTCCTGCACTTTGATATTGTCTGCCTCCTTGCATTCGTCTGTGCTCTGTCAGTGTGGGAGGACAGCATGAGCTCGGAGAACGTTTCATCCTGAGTGCGTTTTTTTCCGCCTTCTAATCTTCGCTAGCCTCTGGGAAGGAGAAGATCCTGTGATCCTTGAAACACATGCAGCTGGTGGAGGGGGGGGGGGGGGAAAAAAGGGACAGTGGTATTTAAAAAGACACATTTTATAGAACAATGGGTACACTCTTTCACAGTAAACCTTACTGTTAATATTATATACATAGCACATGTGCTTTCGTTACAAGGTCACATTTTGCCTCCCCCAGCACGTGGCTAGTCCCTCCAGCCTCCTCTCTCCCCGTGGCTAACAGCGGGGAACATTTCTGTTCAGCCACAGGCAAACAGCCCAGCAGGAATGGGCACCTCTGAATGTCCCCTTAAGAAAAGCACCCTATTCAACCAGGTGACCATGAATGATATCACTCTCCTGAGGATAACACAGAGAGATAAAGAACGGATGTTGTTTGAACGCCAGCAAACATACCCTGCAATGGTTTGTTCTACAATGATTCCCGAGTATGTGCTACTGGCCTGGAGTGGTAAAGTGTCCTGCCATGGTGGATGGAATAAGGTTGCCCTCCCCAGAAACCTTTTGCAAAGGCTTTGGGAGTACATCCAGGAGAGCCGCGAATGCCAGGGCAAATTAATCATTAAACATGCTTGCTTTTAAACCATGTATAGTATTTTAAAAGGTACACTCACCAGAGGTCCCTTCTCCGCCTGGTGGGTCCGGGAGGCAGCCTTGGGTGGGTTCAGGGGATACTGGCTCCAGGTCTAGGGTGAGAAACAGTTCCTGGCTGTCGGGGAAAACCGGTTTCTCCGCTTGCTTGCTGTGAGCTATCTACAACCTCATCATCATCTTTCTCGTCCCCAAAACCTGCTTCCATGTTGCCTCCATCTCCATTGAAGGAGTCAAACAACGTGGCTGGGGTAGTGGTGGCTGAACCCCCTAAAATGGCATGCAGCTCATCATAGAAGCAGCATGTTTTGGGCTCTGACCCGGAGCGACCGTTCGCCTTTCTGGTTTTCTGGTAGGCTTGCCTCAGCTCCTTAAGTTTCACGCGGCACTGCTTCGGGTCCCTGTTATGGCCTCTGTCCTTCATGCCCTGGGAGATTTTGACAAATGTTTTGGCATTTCGAAAACTGGAACAAAGTTCTGATAGCACGGATTCCTCTCCCCATACAGCGATCAGATCCCGTACCTCCCGTTTGGTCCATGCTGGAGCTCTTTTGCGATTCTGGGACTCCATCATGATCATCTCTGCTGATGAGCTCTGCATGGTCACCTACAGCTTGCCATGCTGGCCAAACAGGAAATTGAAATTCAAAAGTTCACGGGCCTTTTCCTGTCTACCTGGCCAGTGCATCTGAGTTGAGAGTGCTGTCTAGAGCCGTCACCATGGAGCACTCTGAGATAGCTCACGGAGGCCAATACTGTCTAATTGTGTCCCAGTAAGGCCGATTTCAGCTCTAATCCCCTTGTCGGGGGTGGAGTAAAGAAATCGATTTTAAGAGCCCTTTAAGTTGAAAAAAATGGCTTCGTCATGTGGACGGGTGCAGGGTTAAATCGATTTTAACGCTGCTAAATTTTACCTCAACTCCTAGTGTAGACCAGGGCTTAGCCTTTATTTGTGGATGAATGTGTTGTGTTATGAAGTGAGTCTGGTGTATGTCTGTCCATTTATTCGTCAACAAAATGTGTTTTGAATAGCTCTTGATTAGTTCTTTCCTGTAGGTTATATGTGTGACCACACCAAGAATAACTTGAACCTTTCAAAATTACCTGTGTTTAGATATCAGAGTAGCAGCCATGTTAGTCTGTATTCGCAAAAAGAAAAGGAGTACTTGTGGCACCTTAGAGACTAACAAATTTATTAGAGCATAAGCTTTCGTGAGCTACAGCTCACTTCATCGGATGCATTTGGTGGGGAAAAAAAAATAAAACAAAACACCAAATGCATCCGATGAAGTGAGCTGTAGCTCACGAAAGCTTATGCTCTAATAAATTTGTTAGTCTCTAAGGTGCCACAAGTATTCCTGTGTTTAGATACTTTCCTTCCTGTAGAGGTGACTTCTGCCACCATTCCAATAAAAGGAGAGGACCCAAAGGGATGGACTCCAGGGAAGTCTAGGTTTGTTGAGTGGGTGCTATCCTGTACCTCATTAAATGGATTCCTAGGTTCCTTTTAAAATTCTGTTTGTTTCTTCTAGTAGCAGTCATTGCCCTGTAGTAGATATTGAAGAGAGCCACAGAATGTGGTACCTTTTCCCCCAGGCCAACCCCAAGTCTCCTGGTTTACCATCTCTGCTTGCCCAAGAAGCACAACTGCTGACCAGATTGTTCTTGAAACTTGACTTCCTGTGAAATACATCAATTTAAGCCTATTCTAAAGGTTTTGATTTGACTGAAATGTGTTGTATTCTGCACATACATTTTTACCAGAAGGACTTAGCTTTTGAACTGTTGGTCCCTAGTAAATGTGAAATCTTTTCTCCCTTCAGTTGTTTCCTTTGCTGACTGACTTTGGCTAGCACCACAACTCTTTGTTATAAAACTAAATTAAGTTTAATATACCCACACACATCCGTAAAAATGCTAATTATATTAAAGGAAATCATTTTTTCCTATATCTCCTGTCTACTGACTTTCTTAGGACAAGGACAATGTCTTGTGCTCTTATATAGTGTTGAGCACATTGCTGAAGACTTAAGATTGGATTTTCATAAGGGACCAGGTGCCACTGAATTGAGGGTGCACAGTGCTTTACAAGAACATAATTTAAGACATGGACCTTTCGTCTTTGACCTTACAAACTCTAGACAAAACCGCAAGGAGAGCCCTTCAGGAGACGGTTGTTATAAAGAGGTCATTGCTGAGGAGACTTAGGTTTGGGATATTTGACAGACAAATGGGATTCTTCCAAACATAGGGAACAATGAGAGAGTCTGCACAAAGCCAGGAGCAGAAAGAGGTGTGGGACAGTGAGGAGAAGATTGGAAGGCCTGTAGGGAGGGAGTAGAGGGAATTAAAATTCTAGACATAGGCAGAAGCAGTGATAGCTCTCTGAAAATGACATGAGAAACTTTAACTTCTTGTAGAATATAGAAAGTTGTGAAGAGTGTCAAGGGAGGGGCATGGATGTAACTGCAACTCTGATGCCTTTAACGGCGCAATTAAAGAGGAGAGGCCAAAGAAGAGAAAGTTACATTAGTGGAGCAAAGGGGTGATCTGGACACATTTGGATAATACAGAGAGAGGCAGATTATAGAGAGACTGGATGTGAAGGGAAACAGTCTGCTTATTCTTGTATGCAGTGGTATAGCCATGTCAGTTCCAGGATATTGGAGAGACAAGGGTGAGGTAATATCTTTTATTGGACCAATTTCTGTTGGAAGAGAGACAAGATTTATGGCTTATTACAATGGTGTAATTCACTAAACCCCCTTTTTGGCCTCTGACTTGGGCCACTTCACTTGAATGGTCCCTTTGTGCTCTAATTACTTATGTGAAACCAGGGGCTCTCAACCTTTTTCTTTCTGAGGCTCCCCAACATGCTATTTTAAAAACTCCATGGCCCTACCTGTGCCACAACAAATGTTTTCTGCATATAAGTCAAGGCTGGTGTTAAGGGGTATCAAGCAGGGCAATTGCCTGGGGCTCCATGCCACAGGAGCCCACGTGAAGCTAAGTTGCTCAGGCTTCTGCTTCGGCCATGGACAGCAGGGCTCAGGGCCACGGGATTCAGCCCTGCACAGCAGGGCTTAGGCTTTCTGTTCTGGGCCCCAGTGGGTCTAACACTGGTCCTGTTTGGCGGACCCCCTGAAACCTGCTTGCGGCCCCCCATGGGGCCCTGGACCCCTCGTTTAGCACTGTGGTTCTCAACCATCTGTTCAATCTTGTATTTAGTTGCTTATCTTTGTGTCATTCTTATGTGATCATAGTTGAATACCATTCCTATTTCAGCATCAGCACAGGTGGAAGAAATAAATGAATGTTACTAAAATTATTTGAAAAAGCATTTTTACATCTAGAACAGAATCCTCTAGATTTATGCTTTCAAGTTTAAGGAATCGTAACTTCTAGAAGATCTAATCCATTATTTTTTGTCTGTCTTCTGTGATTATATGACAACCTAACTTCAGGGGTGCTTTGGAGGTATCCTCTTGATAACTATAGGTATTCAAGGGACACTGTCAAGTTGAAAAAAAAAATCACATTTTATCTGAGAATTTAACTCCTGTAGTTACACGTAGTACCTTTTAAAATGACTATAGCCGAAAAGTAAAGGTTTTTAATTGTGTGCATCTGACAGCATTTTGTGTATAGGCAGTGCTACAGTTTTCTTCTAAATAGTCAGTTTCTCCCTTACCGAAAAGGTGCTTGTAAGTATGAATAGCAGGAAATCATTAACATTTGAAGAATTTTCTTCAAAAATTGAGTGTATTCTATCAGAATTTTTTAAACTAAGCAATTTAAAAAGGTTCATGTTGAATGCTCCTTTAACTGATCTTCATCTTAAGATATGGTGCCGTAGATAGAAAACCTAGAGCAGTGGTCTGCTTTGTTTGTCAGAGAACAATTGATAGCCTTACTGTATTGAGACCATCTTGTTTTGATAGGATAATACTGGTGCACAGATTGCAATGTATTTAACAATAATAGCAGCACTTGTACATTGCTTTTCCTCTGTAGACCTCAAGGTGCTTTAGAAAGGTGCATAAACATTATCCCCATTTTGCAGATGGGAGTAACTGAAACATAAAGTTGAGTGAGTTGCCCAAGGTGTCAGTTAGTCAATGGCAGAGCTAAAAATACTACATTTGTTTCTGGTGGCACCCACAACTATTTAGACACTGGAAAACCTGGAAAAGGCACAGTCCTTGCCCCTATGAGCCCTAAAAAGATAGGCTGAGGGGCGCATGGGAACAACAAATTAAGTGGTCAGGTGGTGGTAGACTTGGTACTGATAACTTTAAAATGTGTTATTAAAATATTATCAAGATAATCTCCAGCTATCATACAAATTTGCTGACGTGGGACACATAGCAGCTTGTAGGCATCATGGTAACATTGCTTCTGCCGATTTCCCAAATCCAGTAAATTTCAGCCTTTTTCACTTAATGGATGATTCCACAAACCAATTATAAAGAGCCACAGGTTATATACTACAGATCTGTGGGATTCATTTTGCCAAACCTGGCAACATATACTTACTAATTCATGCTATGAAACTGCTTTTGATGAGACCACTTGTTCAGTCCTCTAAAATGGTTTCTCAGACAAACTACAAACCCATTTAAAAATCGGCAATATAGCTAAAATACTTAAGGGTTTGTTTACAAAGGGATGAAAGTTCATTCCCATTAACTAAAGGTGTGACTTTAAAATGGATTAGTTAAACTGCATTAAACCTCTGTGTGGATGCATTCAGAATTAAAGTGGCCTTAGGACTTGACTGTGGGGCTGTGAAATGCCACACACACCAAAGTGCTGTGCTGTAACTGCCCCATGTGGATGCTGTTGTCACAAACTAAAAGGTATTGGAAGATTTGATTTTTCATATTAATATGTCCATTTCCATAGCTATAGTCTGTCCAATTATTTTGCTCACATTGTCTATTCCCTTTATGTAGCTTAAGTTGAGAAATGTAGGTTTTGTATGAAGGTTCTCTCTCTTACAGATAATGAGAAAGTTAGGCAGC
Source organism: Dermochelys coriacea (assembly GCF_009764565.3). NCBI lineage: Eukaryota > Metazoa > Chordata > Testudines > Dermochelyidae > Dermochelys > Dermochelys coriacea. Next base: position 41,525,235 of record NC_050069.1, on the reverse strand, counting down.
TGCTTCTGGAAGGTGTGCCTGTGGAATGTGCTCACAGCTTTATCTGGGACCAGACTATCTGTAAGAACGTTACTGAAAATAAAATCCCAGAGCAGGTAACTAACAGCATGGATTACTCTAAAGAAACTATGGGTTAACATTTTATTGCCCTCCCCTACAATCCATATAGTGAAGTTTAAAAATCAACCTTCCTGAAATTCACAAAGCAACAACTTCCTAATTTAATAGTGTGTTGTTACTGAGATGAAGAGTTTGTTCTTTAGTTCACTGGAGTCGTCATATCCAGTTTTCTTGCACAACCATTACAGTAATGCTTTTTCATTACTTACTTTGTGCTTTGAAATATAGTTTTGCTGGCTTGTGTTTAGGATAAAATAATTCAATATCTTGGTTTTTCTAAAAACTTTGGGTGAGAAGCCTTACTCTTGCTCTGATGCCTTTACACTAGGTAAAAGGGCCAGATGCTCTAAAAGCCTCAGATCTCGTTGGGTGAGGATTCCCAGGGTGCAGGAACTAAGGAAGATAGCTCTAAGGCTGCCTTCCAAGGCTTTGCCTCTCAAACCCTGGAGTAGGGGCATTCTGGAGACTGGAGGGTTGTGCCTGAAGCAGGGTTGCAACACATAGTGCTGTGGAGATTCTGGGCAGTGCTGTAACCTGCAGGCAGCTGGGGATAGGCTGCCATAACTTAGGCTCTCGCTCCAGGGGCTGTAGAACAGCCTAGGATCTGGAGGGGAAAAAAGGTGGCTTAAAGTCACATTAGCTCCCACTCTCTCTGGGCTGCAAGTTCTGGACTCCTCTTTTTGAAATGGGAAAATATTTGACTAATTTCTGTATGAGTTGGCAACATATTCCTTCAGATGACTACCTTTGTGTAAATAATCAAAGCTCTTCTAAAGCATGACCTGTGTAGCCAAATAGAAATAACTGCGTACAGGCAAAACAGAATGATAACCATTATGAACCTGGTGACATTCTGCATGCTGCCATAAACTCGAGTGCTAACTACTCTGTTGACATTTCCTTTCTGCTTTAATAGCTCTACAGATTGTAGCCTTACATGTTTTTGAAAAGGGCTTAAGTATACCTTTTAGGTCCTTGACCTAAGCAAGAGGTTATAGCAAGAGATGATTGAGAATTCCTGGGTACCATTTTGATTTACATTTATGCCACGGCTGTGAAATTGGTTATAAAGCAATGCTTGGAACCAAAGATTCCTTTTTCTTTTAGCTACTGAATCCTAAAAATGATGCAACTTAGCTATTGCTCAGTATAGTGAGTGAGAAATTGTCTGAAAGCAGCTAGTCTGGTACACAGCAAAAATTTAAACACTCGTGGGAAGAGCCCTTAAAAATTAAATTATGGTACAGTATTTCTCTCCCTCAGGCAAACTGTCTGGTAGTCAGATTTTCACAACTTGTTTACTAATGTTTTTTTTCCAGAAGTCGGTATTTCTACTTAGTTACCTTCAGTTTCAGTACCTGCTCTGCAATACAGTAGTGTGAAGCATTGATGTGAAAATCCTGTGCTGCTTTTTTTTTTTTTGGATGCTGAGATTAACACTTGCTCCCAGGAGCATCCTAAATTTGTTGTTTTATGAACTGTTTTTATCAATAGGTGAAGACAGATTCAAATGTACATAGAATAACCTGTGCGGAATTCAGATTACCTACTTTCACTGCTTATAATAAGGAAATCACTCTGTGTGTGTGTGTGTGTGTGTGTGTGTGTGTGTGAGAGAGTAACTGTAATAACTTTTTGAAAAAAGAAAAATGGGTACTAAATTGAGCATTTTTCCAACTGCTTTTATCCCATCTCAGGATTTAAACCATATGAGAGGTGAACTATTGGTACCTGGCTCACAGCTTGACTTGGGTCCTCGTGAATCCAAGATTCCTATTCTCTTGGTTCAACAGCCAGGGAAAGTGGCTGGTGAAGATCGACCAGGATGGGGAAGTGGCTGGGATATCTATCTGCCAAAGGGCTGGGGCATGGCTTTCTGGATTCCTTTTGTAAGTGGCTTTCATTACAAATTGCAGGCAAATATGACAGGTTATAAGTTCATTTACTCTGATACGTACATATTGGGGAAAACTTGTCCTTGTGCAACCCACTTACAACTACTTGGTCAAAATGTCAGTTTAAAGAGAGCAGATAAATATTGTCATGAAAGTGAGTTGGTGTGTGTTTAAAAATATTGAAAACAACCTATCATTGTGTCCACTTCGGTTATTGCACCAATAATGGATGTTTGACAGCATGAAATGAGGCTTTATATGGGGGCAGAGTGAGTAGGCCAGTGTTGCTTTATAGTTTTTCAGCTATCGTGTTTCTAAGTGTATGTTTATTTCTTTAAAAGATACAATAAATCCAAAATCTTAAAGGTTTTTTAAATTTTAATTTAAATTTTAAAAGAGTATTCTGAGAGTTTGCAAAGGTTCTTATTTGGCACTTACTGCCATCCTTATAGCCTAGCCCTTGGTCGACCTCACCAGCATACTGCCAGCTGAGGGTCTTCCTGAACACAATTGGCGATATCTGATTTCATGGGACCTGAAAAAGGAGAGCAAAGTTTAAATTGTGCTGAATGCTCTTACCTTGCTGTTTGGAACATTTTGCTCTTAAATTTAAAGAGGATGATTTATTATGCTTGTCTGCAGTTTGCTATATAGTTTTGTGCATATGGATGGAACAGTTTGTGATATTTTGTATAATAAAAGGTAAATGAACAGCTTTGCAGAGATATAACATTTGTGCCAATACTTGTAGTAAGAATTTTTGAAATCATTCTCTAGATTTGTTGATGTTTTTGAGAATTAAACTAATAAAGCATAATTAGCATTTTGTTCAAATGAGTCTTTAGAATGTGATATCCATACTTTTAATCACATCTACAAAACTAAAGTGATAGAAGCTCAGTACTCTGAGAGTAGCGCCTAAGGGATTCTACAAGATGCTTCAGTTAGGAGCATTAGAAAAATACTAATGTTATTACCTTACAGATATATAGAGGTGCACGAGTAGGTGGCTTGCAAGAGGGTTTGAAACATTCCGAATATAAAAGAACACCTCACATTCCAAATGATTTCCCAGACTGTCCTGCTGGAATCCAGTTTGCCAAAGAACTAGAAAACATTCTTCTTGAAAAATTCAAGAGGTGAAGTTAATTTCTCCATGATTGATTGATTGATTGATTTTTGATTTGCCACTTTAATCAAAACTTGATATGCCGTAAAATTATCTGTTGCTCAGTTCAGTTTCTAGACTTGCGATTTGTGGTGGGGTGGTGTTTAGTATTTTAAATCCCAATATAATAAGAAACAAAAATCCATGTTATGTAGACTAAGTGCTCTCCCCTAAGTGTTTTAGTTAGTTTTATGCACCTATTCCCAGAGTTCTGTTCAGAAAAAAGCTGTAATATAATTGTGCATAATACAACAAAGTAAATAAAGCCGTACATTTCAAGTTCCATTAGCAACTTGTAAGAGAAAACTAGTGTCTGCCAAATGGAGAAGGATACAATTGGTGACAAGACATTTTGATATCATCTATTAAAGAGGGTGCAAGAAACTATAGAGTACAAAATTAAACTAATTAAAGCACTTGATTATAGTTATTTTCCCAAGTAAATGAACGCTTTATTCTAATTCTTTGCCTCGAAATGTGGTACAAGCAGAAGTACTCTCTGGGCAAATAAGTGTCAGATGTTTTGCCTGCTGCCGGGGGCAAGAGGCTATGGAGAAGATTGAGTAACATCAGTCACAACAGCGCCAACAAAGTAGACCTCTTACAATGCAGAACCCTTGCACTCCAGAAGTACAGACACATGGCAGTTTTTTATGGAAGTCAAATTTCCAGAGATTCAGAATTCCTGCTTAACAAGATTAAAGAGTTAACTGCCCATCTTTAAAGTACAAGGAAAAAGATGCTTAGTTATTTGGTAAACCGGGGCCCTGTCATGTAATTTTTTTCTAATTTGCAAGTTAGCTGAATAGATTATTCTCCTTTATCCGGTATTTCAACATCATAATTTTTCTTTATTCTTGAGGTGCACTAAAATGAACATTGTTTCATTGCTTCCAAGTTATGGGACATTTTTCTATTTCCTTCTTTCTCTTAGACGCCCACCTGCAAAAAGGGCAAACTATGTCAAACTTGGCACCCTGGCACCTTTCCTCTGTCCGTGGGGGCAACTAAACAGGGACTGGGAAGTAAGATATAAAGCTCAAGAAGAATCTGTGGTTACTTCATCTGCAGACAGTAAGAGCTGTGCAACTCAAAGGCAGGTTCCTTGTGAGCCCAAACCTGTACTGATTATAGAGGATTCTCAGGCTGGCATGATGGAAGAAATGACAGAGATTCAAAATTTATGCAAAGAAGATGGAGCTGCAACAAGTAGTGGCTTCTTTGTTCTCAGGTATGTAGGAGTGACTTATCAGTAAGTACTGTCCTGCATGCTTGTTAAGAGGGGATGACTAATTGGCAAGCCATGAGGACCCACCATCTAATTGAGTCCCCCGGCTCCCAGAGGGGATGGGAAGTGAATTCTGACCTGGTAGATCTCTATCTAGGTGGGAGGGTGAGATAAAAAGCCTTCTTGGGGGGGGAGAAAGAACCTGCTGTGATTGGAAGTAAGCTGTTCTCGTGCCCTTCCTGAATGGGGAGTCATTGACTGCAGTGGGGAGCCTCTTTTAGTAAACAGTTTGGGTTGGTACTTGCTTTGGAGGCAGGCAATATAGGGCCACGCCAGTGGGAAGGATATTTGAAGGGCCCAGAGAGCCATTGGTAGGGAGAAAGTGGCATATTTTATTAAAGAAATGTGTAAATGGTTAAAAAGAAAAGGAAACATGCACCTAAAAAAACTCCTATTTAAAAAGGATTAAAATTTAGTTTAATTTTTAAAGCTCCAGTTTAAAAATTCTATCACTCTTGATGCATTTACTTGTATTCCCATCTCTAATGCATGGATATGGACAGTTCCTCTCACTACTCATGTTTCTATAGAGTGAATTAAGATCTCGAACACTGATAAAGCCATGCTAGTGCACGTGAAGAGAAGTGCTTGGGTGTGGATGTTTCATTTTGCATAGCAGCATATGAAAATAGTGATAACACGGAAGAAATGCAAATCTGTCTTCAAACAAATTTGAAGCCAAAAGTGCTGTTAAAGTAACTGATTTTTAAAATGTATTGTGCCATTTTCAGCAAATAGTTCTATACCTGTGTGTTTGTGGGTTTTTTAAATTTTGAGAGCTTTACAAAGGCTGTCCAAGATAGTGGGGTTTTTTAAATTAATTTACAGTGATACTTCTGAGGTTTTTTTTTATTGTACTTGAGCATCACTAATGCATCTTTTAAACTTCAAACAGGAGCAGAAAACTATTAAAGCAGTTATCAGCCAAGTGCCAGCCTACTTGTGGAAAAGGTCAGAGGATACGCCCTGCTTCAAAACTTGGACAGAAGGAAATGACTGAAGATGCCCTCTTACCACTCTTTAAGTGTTACCCAAGGGTGCTGGTGTGGGTCAGCTTGTCTCTGGTAAGAAAGGGTAGCCCTGAATTACATACCATGATATGCATTCCAACACAGGAGGATTTTCTACAGCTTAACAAAGACCAGCTCTTCTATGGTCCTCAAGAGCCCAAACACAGTGACATATTCAAACACAAGATACTGAAACTAAAAGAGAGAAAAAAGAAAAAGAACAGGAAGGCTCTAGAAAGTGGTGCTTCTGATGCCCTGGAGGCAAAAGCAGTTAAGGAGCCTAAAGAACTAATACTTGGCTTATGGCCTGACCCTCTACCAGATGTTACTTCACACTGCTCTAGAATCCTTTTAGGTTTTGTCACTCAAGGGGATTTTTCATTAGCTGCTGGCTGTGGAGAAGGACTGGGATTTGTTAATTTGACAGGATTACTGCATATGTTATCCAGTCAACCAGCCGATAAAAAAGGGCTTGTTTTGTTAAGAACTCCAGCATCTCTACAGTACAGATTTGCTAGACTTAGTATTGAGGTATAAGCATCATACTTGTAATGAAATAGTGTACAGATATTACCAAAGAAATTATTCCTTCGTGTCTCGAGAAATGCCTGTGTACCCCATGTCTGTAATGGGCAGTTTATTTTCCATCAAACTAACCTGTTAATGAACTAAGCTGTTGATCATTTATAATGTTTGTATAGCTCAAACGTTTTTTCTTCTGAATGTCTATCAGTTTCTGTTTTAAAACATACGTTGGCTTTTGCATCCAGAAATACTTGCTTCCATTATGCTGATACTGTTTTTCTAAAGGGCATACTATTTTTTTGTTGTTGTTCCAATGCAGTTGAAGCCAATGATATCAAAGATCTTTTACTTTTACAGTGTTTCCACTTCAAAAGGCTTTGGTCATATGGCTGCTGGACTCTGATTACAGTTCATGCTTCTGGTAAATGCATGCCATCTGGGCCTATGTATATAGCAATCAGCTTTTCAGGGCCCATTCAATCTTGCAGCTGAACAGGTCTGACTGCTGCAGAGTAAAGTTCTGTAACCACCTCTAGCATAGACAGTGTAGATGACGTGTTTTCACTGAAACAATTCAGTACTTAAATGGAACATAAATAATGACTTTCTACGTTAAAGGCTGTGAAACACTGACTGCAGCATGTTAGTGCTTTGGATGATACTGGTTCCAACTTTTTTCTTTCTGGGTCAGTGTAAACTTATTAAACAGGTATTTTCTTTTCAGAATAAATATTTTTCATTACTATCAAGAAAAGTGGGTTTGGCCTACTGTGAAGAGAACTCCTTAAAAATAGGAATCTGAATCGCATCATTTAAAGGTGTGCTGAAATGCTTTAAATGAGAGTGTTACGATCCTGCACTTAGTGTTCAAGTAATGCAAATTAGCAGTTACCACACAAGAACCAGGGGTCACCCAATGAAATTAGTAGACAGCAGGTTTAAAAGAAACGTAAGGAAGCGTTTCTTCACACAACACACAGTCAACATGTGGCACTCTGTGCCAAGAGATATTGTGAAGGCCAAAAACATAACTGAGTTAAAAAAGAATTAGAGAAGTTCATTGAGGATAGATCCATTTATGACTAGTAACCAAAATGCTCAGGGACACAACCTCATGGTCTCTGGTGTCTCTAAATCTCTGACTGTGAGAAGCTGGGACTGGATGATGTGATGGATCACTCACTCAGAAGCATCTGGACACTCTTGGAAGACAGGACACTAGGCTAGATGGACCAGTGGTCTGACTTAGTATGCTCAAAGAGAATACATGGGTTACACTTAAAAATAAGTAAATATACTTTCAAACACGAGCTGAAAATCAGTTTTTACTCACCTGCCTAGAAAAGTTGTTTTTTTATTTAACTTTAACACCTTAAATAGTTGAAGAGCTGCTCTACGTGTAGGGGGTATCAGCTGTTGCAGGAGAGAAATAGAGCCCTGAACTCAACTCTTGGAAGTTAGTCTTCAGTTCTTTAGCCCCAATGACAGATAATAGTATCTTATACCTGTTTTCTTTTGCTAGTTTGGGATTTCTGATGGTTCCTTTTAATGTGAATTTAGTCTTTGTGCAATGTGCTGGAACCTGCAGTTGTGCATGGGAAGTTTGTAGTATGAGCATCACTACGTTCTTCAGCATTTTTGTATATAGAGAGAGAATTTTAAAGGCATTACAGTTCACCTTTAAAAATGACAGCCATTCTTGAGTTAAGGAGTTCTGATAATTGTAAAATAGACAATCATGTGGGAGTGTGCTAATAAAATTTGTAGATGACACAAAGATGAGAGGTACTGCCGATATGTAGGGCCATCCCTAGGGGGGAGCGGGGCCGCGGTGGAATAGTGCAAAGTGCAAGGTCATGCACTTGGGGACTAACAAAAATTTTTGCTATAAGCTGGGTATGTATCACTTGGGAACAACAGAAGAAAGAGACCTGAATGTATTGATTGATCACAGTATGACTATGAGCTGCCAGTGTGACGCAGCTGTGAAAAAGGCTAAGGGAATCCTAGAGTGCATCAGGAGAGAGATTTCAAGTAGAGATAGGAAAGTGGTGTTACCATTATACAAGGCCCTTGTGAGGCCTCATCTGGAATATTGTGCAAGTCTGGTCTTCTATGTTTCAGAAGGATTAATTCAAACTGGAACAAGTGCAGAGAAGGTCTAGTAGGATGATCAGAGGAATAGAGAACCTACCTTACAAGAGGAGACTTAAGGAGCTTCTTGTTTATCCTAACAAAAATAAGGCTGAGAGGAGAGCTGGCTGATCTCTCTAAATTTATCAGAGGGATGAACACCAGGGAGGGAGAAGAGATAAGTTAAGGGTCTGTTTCTGGCACCAGAACAAGTGGATATAAACTGGCCATCAATAAATTGAGGCTTGAAATCAGATGGAAAGCTTCTAACCATCAGAGGAAAGGAAGCACTGCTGTGCCAGACTTCATTGAGGCTTTTCACTCCCCTTGACTTCGGTACAGTCGGTCACTCTGGTATGGTTGTTCATGTCGGGTCCAACGCTACTTGTGATAGATTGTACCCCTATGCTTACCATTTTTATGATACATTTTGTACAAAGTATACCTTGTGATGTATCATTTGAAAACTCCTAATTCTCTGGTCGTTGTTCTGGTAAAATGTGTGTGGCAACATTGTATGTAAAGTTAAGATTCTACTGTGTGATGTTACTAAGGCATATTCCAACTCTGGGGAAGCAGCCCAAACCAGTTCCTCGGAGACAAAAAGATAAACTGATGCCTCGGCCAGGTGTCAACATAATCAGATGAACTATGACTTGGTTAAGTGGCCATATTTTGGCAGGAAGAAGTGTGTGAGTAAGAAATGTACATATTGGCAAAGAAACAGTTGGGAGTTCCCATTCCCCAGACTTTGTCACCTGAACCCCAGCTGAAGATAATCCTCAGAGGAGAGACAGGTATAAAAAAGAGAACACGCAACACAAATCATCTCTCCTTCATTCCTCTCTGCTCACTGCAGCTGCAACACCTGAAGAAACACTGAACTGGGGGAGGGGTCCTGGCTGGGAGGCTTTCATCCAGTAAGCACTGCAAAAAGCATGTGGTGAGAAAATGTTTTGCTCTGAATTCATTTAACTTGCTAAATTGGGTATTAGTTTGCATTTTTTTCTTTTCTTTGTAACCAACTCTGACTTTTATGCCTCATTACTTGTAATCACTTAAAAGGTTTATTTCTTTTATTAATAAACCTGTTTTACTGCTGTATCTAAACTGGTGTGTTTGGATTAGAGTGGTTGGGAATCTTCAGTTGAGATAACAGGGTTTATGCATATCATTTTTTATTAACGAAACGATGGACTTTCTTGCATTGCTCAGAAGGAGAGAGCTGGGCAGTACAAGTTGCACATTTCTGAGGGAGGGTCTGGGATTGGGAATTTGCTGGTGTCATTCTGTAATGTAATTCATGAGTGGCTAGCTATAACACTCCTACACTATAACTGGGAGTAATTTACATGCTAGAGGCTGTGTGTAAGCAGAACCAGGAGTGGTTGCTCTCACAGTGAAGAAGTGCAAAAGGCATCCCAAGTTGGAGGGAACACAGCTGTCAGTCTATCCAGGGTATTTATACCCTGGGTAATGTCACACCACTTCCAACACTGGCTTTCTCAGTACCGATGGTACTGCCTCCACCCAGCACTGCTTCCTGCCTCATTCTTGGCGACAGACGAGTCAAACCACCTACCTGTTCCTTCTGCTCTTGCTCTACCTTTATCACCAGGATCCCAAGGCTCCTGTGTAACTGAGTTGGGGTTGTCATCTTTTCATTCCCCATCATTCCATGAGAGCACTGAGGACTGCTAATGGACTGTTATGGTTCCCAAGTACCTTGACAACTAGTTACTGAGGGGAAGATCCAGAGAGGAATTTCTTATCCATGTCAGTACCATATTTTGCTTGCTTGACTGTCTGGGTCTCATTCTAAACAGGGAGTCAAAGTTGATTTTCTTTCAAAAAAAAAAAAAAAAAGTGGATTGGGGCCCTGTTAGATTCTGTGACATCAAGAGTGATCCCGCTGACCAACTGTTTTCATGCAAAGATGTTGAATTGTCTCAGTCTGCACTCTCAGCCTTCCATGATAATTCAAATGTGTTTGATCCCGTTGGGCCACATGTCCTATTCCTGAGGGAATTCTACACCAGAAAATTAAAAATTCTGCACCAAAAAATATAAAAATTTTGTGCACAATATTTTAAAATTCTCCACATTTTATTTGTCAATAAATAGATGTGGAGGCTCCAGTATGGCAGTGGGGAGCTCAGGCCACAGGCTACCTGGAGGTGGGAGATCACCCTGCAACTCTCCACCCCAAGACATGGACTCGATCATGAGGCTGCACCCAACCCTGACACAGTGCAAGGGCTGGGCCTGCCCCAGAAACACCCTGGGGCCATCTCCTCCCCCCCCCCATGCCAGGTGCACCAGGTTTGGGCAAGCAGGCTCAGCATGGCAGGATCCAAGTGTGGAGGGATCCAGGTGTCAGATGAGAGGGTTCCATGTGGGGCAATCTGGGTGCGAGCAGGTCAGTGGAGGGTCTGGGTGGAGGTGGGGATCTGGATGCACAGGGGCTCACTGCGGGGCGGGGTGGAGGTTCCAGGTGCAGGGACAATGGAGGTCCAGTGAAGGTGGTCTGGGTGTGGGGGATGAGGCTTGATAGGGTGGGGATCTGGATGCAGCTGGTTTGGGCTTAGTGGGGTGGGTGTCCACATGTGGAGAGCTCATTGGGTGGTTGAGGTTTGGGGGAACTCAGCAGGATGGGGGTTCAAGTGCAGGCAGTTGAGCAGGGGTGGTCTGGGTGAAGGGGTGGGGGTTAGTGGGATGGGTTCAGCTGCAGGGGTGAGTCTTGGAAGGAGGGACCTGGTTATGGGAGGTCTGGATGCACGGGAGTTGGGATGTTGGGGGAACAGCTCCCTGTAAAATGATCCTTCCCTCCCCTGCGGCTGAGGAGCAGTTTGGGCAGGAAAAGGGGAGGGCAGGTGGGGCACTTCCTGCAGCCAGAAGAGATTTCTGGGGGTGGATCTGACCCAGCCCCAGCTGCTCCTTGAAGAGGAAAAGGAAGTCCTGTCATCCCCAGCCCAGCCAGGACTAACAGCTGAGCCCGGCGCAGGGTAGGAGCCACTGGTGGGGGCTGTCTCCAGCCCCGTGGTGATTTACCTTTCCACCAGCTGCTCTGGGCACCCCAAATGACATGTCCATGCTGCTGGGGTAAGGCGCATGACCATTCTTGCAGCTTTCCTTTGTATCACCATCAGAAAATCATTTTTCTGCAGGGAAGCAAAGAAATCTGAGGGGGACATGAATTCTGCAAAAGCACAGTGGTGCAAAACTCCCCCAGGAGAACTGTCCGCTTGCATGTAGGTGGTCCAGTTTGCAAGACTGTACCTTCGCTCCCTTCAAATGTGACTCAGGATGGTGTACTGTCCTCCCCTATATTCTCTGGACAGACTGGTTCAGCTCCTTCTGCTGGTCCTAGACTCCTTGCAGTGGTGGATGTCCACAGAATGTTTGCCAGTGTGTTCCCTTTGCCTGGCCCTCACCAACCAAGTCAGTTGTTATTGACGCCTCCCTAATGGGTTGGCGGAGGGGAGGGGGTACACCTGGGGTCGCTGAAAGTACAGCTGTGGTCAGAGCAGGAAGCCTCACTCTATAACCATGTACTGGAGCTTCGGGCCGTCTACAAAGCATGTTGCGCCTTTCAAGACAGTATCAGACACTCTGTGGTTCACATACTTACTGACGATACCACCACAATGTTTGTACTATGGGAACAAACAAGGGGGAAGCACACACCAGCGTGCTCTGACTAGAGGCAATCCATCTGTGGCACTTCTGCATCAAAGAGAACATTACTCCTATAGCCATCCAGTTGCCCAGGGTACAGAATCATTTCACAGACCATTATTTTTCCCTGAGTCACAAGTGATCCCTGAAGATGAGTGTCCTCTGGATCACCTTTGCAGTGTGGGGTTCCCACCATTGACCTGTTTGCTACAAGAGAAAACCAGAAATGTCACCTGTTCTGCTCTCTGTGGGGGGGGGGGGAGGGGAAAGGCTCAGTCTGGGCTCTCTCTCTGACATCTTCCACTGCAGTTGGCAGTCAACTCTCCTATACACCTTTTCCCCTATCCTGATCATTCCTCAGGTCACTCTCAAGCTCAAAGCACAATGGGCCAAGTTCATTCTCTTTGCCCTGATGTGGCCAAGACAGTGCTGATTCTCTGACCTTCTCACACTGTCGATTTGACCTCCTTGTGCCACTTTTTCTTCATTCGGAACTGCTCACTCTGAATCACAGCTGCACTTTGCGTCCCATGCTCTGCTCCCTGCGTCTCACAGCATGGCTGCTGCATGGTGGAATGAAGATGAAGAGCGTTGCTCAGCAGCTGTCCTCTACCAGGATGGCTTACTTAGCAAAGTGAAAGAGGTTCCAGTGTGGTCTTTGACCTGTGGGATCCAGCTGACACAGACTTTTATCCAGGACACCTTGGAGTACCTGATACACCTTCAGAAGTCAAGTCTTGCTCTTAGTTCATTGAGAGCACATCTGGTAGTGGTATCAGCATTCCATCCCCCCAGTTCAGGAAAAATCAGTTTTCTCCAGTGCCATGGTGACAAGATTCCTGAAAGGGCTTCTCCAACTACATCATTTTGTCCAAGATTCAGTCCCCTTGTGGGACCTAAACATGATTCTCATGGGTCCAGTGGGCCCTCCGTTCGAGCCCTTAGCATCCTGTCTCCTGCTCTTCTTGTCAGGGCTGGATTAACTTTTTGTGAGCCTGGCTTCAAACATATTTGTGGGCCCCCATAATATCCAGACTTAAAAATCAAGCCCAAGCCCACTTTGAACCCAAATCAGTATTTTTCAGCAGAAAAAAGTTGGGACTGCATAATTTCTTCCAGCCCCTGTGTTAATCCACCCACCTGAGTGCTTCATACCCCTCGGGGAAAATAAATTGTGCTTTGTTTGGAAGATGATGGCTGTGTGTCTCTGCAAGCATGTGCTGTCATGGGCTCCGGCAGGGGGACATTCTAAACCCACCTGGGCCTGTGTCATTGATATAATTGCGGCCCCCTGGTTCAAAGCTTCAAGATCCAGCCAGAAAGTGGCTGGGCCAGGTGTTTTCACCTGGCTCGTTCAAGGAGTGCATTGGAGAGGGGCCACAATGGGCGCTGCTTGCTCTGCAGCCATGACCCCAGCCAATCCAGGTTTGTAACACACCAAGTAATAGTGATTCACAACCGTGCAGGTGGAAGAAGCAGAGGGAAGCAGAGCAGTTGCTCTGACTTGGAGCAGGGTGGATATTTCATTGTGAACCAGGGGATAGGGCGAGACAAAGATCTTTGTGCAGAGATGGGCCAACCAGTTCTGGAAAGTGTGTGTGTGTGTGTGTGCGCATCTGGCCCCTGTTCAAGGGAATCAGACCCACTCTGTACATGTGATGGACTGAATTAATGAATCCCTGCGTTAGGGTCACAGATCAGCCACACCAGTGTCATTGCTCCTTCCCCTTGCACACTTATTTTCTGTGATTTAGGAGCACGCTTGGACACTTGCATCTTTTGGGAGGCTAGTCTTAACAGATGGGAAAGACTCGGAGTCAGGACTCCTGGGTTCTCTCACCAGCTCTGGGAGGGGAGTGGGTTTTAGTGGTTACAGCAGGGGAGCCTGGGAGTCCCATCCATTGATCCTTGCCAGCTGAACATCTCTCTCCTCCAAGTCTGCTCAGCTCCCCACAAAGCCACCCCACTGCTCAGAAACCCCATTGCCCAATCCCTTGCTTCCCAAGGTGATAGACCTGCAAAGCGAGGGATTACATCTCCCTTCAGCCCTTCCCCAGTGCATGCCCCCTTTCCCTGCCCAGTTAAAAGGAAAGGTTCTGAGCCAGGGGGTGGCCAATCTCTATTGGGGGGTGGGAGCCCTGGGAAGCTTGGGCAGAGCCACACATTGAACAGGCTGCACCTGCCGGACATCACAGCTGTAGCAAGAGAGAGTCGCAGCTGCTCTGCAGGGGTTTGTAGGGGAGTGGCTGGTCAGGGAGCCACTAATGGAGCCTGGCTGGGAAACCCACAAGTGCTTATTTGCAGGACTAGATACTGGACTAGGCAGGGCAGCCTCAGGCAGGCACTAGGTCTTGTGGCCATCTGTGCGGGGAAGAGGCAACTGCCGACTTACCCAGCCAGCCGCTTCTGCAGAGTGGTAGGGAGAGGTGGGCCCCACCTGCGGGGGACCTGAAACTGCGGTCATCAGCGGCCTGGAGTGGAGCGACCGGCAGCAGCTGAGGGCTCCTCTCTGCCCCCCATCACTGGCAGACAGCTGACGGCTGCCTGCCGGTGATGGGGATGGAGAGGAACCCTTAGCTGGCCGGGCCGGCTGAGAGGAGCAAGCAGCAGGCGAGGGGAGGGGTCACGGGTGGAAAGGAGCCAGAAGGCAGAACCAGCGGGTGGAGAGAAGCTCTGGGCCAGCTGGCCAAGAGGAGCGAGCAAGCGCAGGAGGGGCAGTGGGTGGAGAGGAGCCGGCGGCTTGGGGCACAGCACAAATGAGTGGACTGGTCTGGGACCTCTTTTGGGTATTGGCCCAGCATCATGGCGCCACTGGTGCCATTATAAGCTCAGTATTGCTTCTTGTGTCAGAGAACCACGTTCTTGTTAGCAATTACGTCTGCAAGGAGAGTGCATGAGTTGCAGATGCTGATGGCTGGGCTTCCTTCATCACAATTCTCCAAAGACAGGGTAACTTTACGACCATACCCACAAATTTTGTCTAAAGTGGGCTCTCAGTTTCATTTGAATCAGGCAGTATGTTTGCCTATATTTTTTCTGAAGTCGCATTCATCTTCCAAGGAGCAGCATCTACATACTTTGGATGTCAAGCGATGTTGAGAATTCTATTTGGATAGAACTGAATCGTTTCATACTTCGCCTTACCTGTTTGTGTCATATGCACACCACATGATGGATCATGATGGGTCTCTTCACAGACCATCTCTAGATGGATAACATCCTGTATTAAGACTGCATATGAGAAGCTTTGGCTATGCCTCCTCAGTGGATACGAGCTCATTCAACAAGAGTGTAAGCAATGCCAATAGCATTCCTCATGCCATTTTCATACTGGATATTTGCAAGGCTGCCACGTGGTCATCTATACATACATGTTTGAATCATTATGAACATAAGAACAGCCATACTGGGTCAGACCAAAGGTCCAGCTAGCTCAGTATCCTGTCTTCTGACAGTGGCCAATGCCAGGTGCCCCAGAGGGAATGAGCAGAACATCATCAAGTAATCAAGTGATCCATCCCCAGTCGCCCATTCCCAGCTTCTGGCAAACAGAAACTAGGGACACACCATCCCTACCCATCCTGGATAATAGCCATTGATGGACCTATCCTTCATGATTTATCTAGTTCTTTTTTGAACTCTGTTATAGTCTTGGCCTTCACCTTCTTGGCCATTATCGCCATTACTGCATCTTCCAGAGTGGATGAAAACTTTGGAAGAGTGGATCTGAGATCCTTATGTAGGTAGACTCCAACCCCGATCTCCTGGAAGGGGTACTGCTTGGGAATCACCTAAGTGGAACATATGTCTGCTTCACATCTTGAAGAACCACAGGTACTGTATATAACCATTTCTTCTTCTTCTTCTTCTTCAGATAGACCCTCCTCAGTCCCCTCTGCATTGGAGTCTCCTCTCCTGGACATTCGGTGCAAAGGAATTAAGGGGGGGTCAAGCCAGTGCTGTCTCCTATAGCCATGGGCGGGGCCATGGCCACAAGATGCGAGTTCCGCGGATACTCTTATGCAAACTCTGGCTCTGTCGCACTGGGTGTGCACACACCTAAGTGGAATACACACTGCATCACCTCTTGAAGAGCCACTGTTACAGTAACCATTTCTTTATGGAGGGGATGGTATGATGAGATTGCCTTCATGCCATGTGGTCCATCCATGACTGCTAGTAGCAAATATCTTCAATGCCCAGAGATAGGACACTAGAGGGGGATGGCTCTGAATTACTACAGTGAATTCTTTCCCAGGTATCTGGCTGGTAGGTCTCCCCCACATACTAAGGTCTAACTGATCACCATATTTGGGGTCAGGAAGAAATTTTCCCCCAGGTCACATTGACAGAGACATTGGACAGTTTTTTTGCCTTTCTCTGCAATGTTGAGCAGGGTCACTTGCTGGTTTGAACTAGAGTAAATGATGGATTCTCTGTAACTTGAAGGACTTCAGTAACTCAGCAAGAGTTATGGGCCCATTATAGGAGTGGGTGAGCAAGGTTCTGTGGCTTGGAATGCGCAGAAAGCCAGACTAGATGATCCTGGTGGTTCCTTCTGGCCTTAGTCTATGAGTCAATGTACTGTAGCCTATATATAGCATAACAAAACACACTTACCAACTGGTGAGAGTTTTCCCTAATTCATATATAAAATAAAGTTATACCTGATCCTAATACTGGATTACATTTATTGAGGTTGATTCTTAGATTAAAACTGAAAATCCAAACAGAGATGTTTTAGTGACTGCTATTCTCTCTTTACAGACTATATTTGGAAATGAATTCACACATTTACGTTTTAAGTCAAAAATGGAAATGCAGGAATTGAAAACAAATTTCTGAAGCCTTAAAATATTTTATGTTCACAAACATTAAAGGGTTCCTGCTGAACATTATATTGCATTAGTTATTTAGCCATTACAGAATTAAACTTAAAAACAATAATGCTTTGTATTTTATTGGAAGTTTCAGATGGTAGAAAGAAATTTATTTTTCATAAGACTAATCAGAGATCCAACCAGTTCATTTCTAGTATTGGTTAGATTTGGATTTGTTAGAATTTTACTTTTGGAACTGACAAGAATCACACCCAGCTGCATTGAGTAGCCCGTTAGATGAATCTATTCTTTTATGAGGTTCACCTGAGTATTGTATGCACCACTTGTGTAATTTATTAAAAAACACTGCATCACTTTGTCACCCCAGCTAGAATTCTGACATTGTGTGGTATATATTGAGTTACAGAGGAACAATAGGGTGACATAGAATTCTGTCATAAATTGTTTACAACTGTTTCCAGATCATGTACATTATAGACTTCTGATTAAGCAATCTTCATTATGACAATAAATTGAAAAACTACAGTTTCATGCAGGACATTTTGAAGATTTACTGTTATATAGAAACTGTGCACTAGATGGCCCCATAGGAAAAAACTTTATTCTTCAATCCTAGGCTTATATGCTCACCATGTCATTTTGAACTCTACTACAGCATTTGGGAATGTATAAATAAAAGAAACCTGTAAATATTACAGTCTGTGTGGCTCTGGTGATCAGGTGTACCCATGGTAATGCTGGATTTAATGAACTTTCACCTTGAGACCTCAAGTGGAATATTTCTAGGATAAGAATTTCCAGGCCTTTGTGTTTTGGAGGACTGAATATTTCTTCCTATTTGTTTCTTCTATGTATGTTTTCCTGCCTGGATAGACCTGTTTTGTGGGGGTCTTTTCATCTTTTCTCCTGCTTGTCTTTCTGCTAGTGGATCTTAGGTTCACTGAATCTCCCCTACATTTTTTTTAAAAATCTGGAGTTTTTTCCTTTCTCTCATACTGGTAATTCTTGCCAGGTTTTCATTTTGACACTTCCTCTTGCTTTTCTTTGATTTTCATGCTCTATCTCTGATTTATGATTCGTCATTACTGGTGAGCCAATGAGCAGAAAAGTAGTGTCCAAGTGCATCCTGTTCTGTATATCTTGTAATACTGTTATACAGTTGGTTTCACATTGTTACACAGTTGTTTTTCTTTAAGCCTATGATTTATGCTTCAGGACTTCAGCCTCCCTGTAAAAATGTAGTTTAAGCCTGATCAGTTAAAAGTGCTTGAAGATCTGAGCCAAAGTTAGTAAAATAAATAAATAAATAAATAAATACTGTCATACTATGTAGTTCCAAGAAATTTTTTTTATTAGCTGTGGTTGGGATTTCCAGATCCTCAGTGCCATGAGGGTGACTTAGTCATAAAGACTGTGTCAACACTGGATAATTAAATCAATGATATATATATACCAATTTTACAGAATGTCCACACTAGCCAAGTTGACTCGGGCAGTTTTGTCACATGTCCATGCTTATGCGGTTCTACTCCACTGCAGTTACTGTCTGTCGGGCAAATGTCCCACAGTTTCTGGATCAGCTCCCTGAAGCAGTGACTTGTGGGAAATTTTGAGAAGTTCCCATAATTCCCTTTGGAAACACCCTAAAATCCTTGGGTTTCCATGCCATTTCTTGGTAATTTTCTCAAAATGGAAGCCAAGATGAATGCTCAGTTCTTATTCCTTGTTTAGCGAGAAACTTTTGGCTGGAATGTTTGAAAAGCAATTGTGAGGCAGCAGAGGATAGTCTGGTAGTACCTGCAGAGAGTCAGAAATGGAGACCAGCCATGTCTGCTGCAATGATTATGCCCACTCACTATCTCTGGAGTAGCTAGATGAGTGCAATACTTGAAGATAATGTTCACCAGGTGGCACATCTCTCTTGGATCCGGCCCATGATCACAGACTAGTGGGACTAAGTTGTTCGCTACTTTGGACACACTGCAGTGGCTGCAGAATTTCCATATAGGAGACTTTTTTGTACCTCTGTGGTGAGCAAGCCCAGCCATTGCAACACTAGACAATGAGGTCAAGTGCAGAACGCACCATGGACGAGAATGTGGTGATTGCCCTGTGGAAGCTTCTGACCCTGCATAGTTAATGGTCAATTGTGCTCTGGTTTGGACGTGGGAAATCCATAGCAGATGTGTGATGGTGATGGTTTGAATAGCAATATAATGTGTGTGGCAGTGGCATAGGCCACCTTGCTCCATTGTGCCAGACATCATTGAAACCAGTCTGGAAGTATATTTAATAGGACCACGTACTACTTAACAGTGATACAAGCCTTAGTAAGTCAGGGCAGATGTGTACCTGGGATGCCCAGGCAGAATGAATGTGTTGGTCATTACGTATTCTTATGATCTTCTTTTACTTGCTGTTTGGGACCTTTTCCATACTAGTCACACACATAAAGCAGACATTATGTTCTTAACCAAACTTAAGCTAACTTTAATTTACTATCCTTAAACTATGATAACCAGAATTTTCATCCAGTGGCTTGAACCTGGAAAAACAAGTGCAACAAAATCTGATTTATTAACATGTACCAGTGAGAAGGTCAATAAGAAAATCTTAAGAGGAGAGTAAATTACCAAAGGGGTGTGTGTGTGCTTTGAAATGTTAAGATTCCAAAAATGGTTTTTATTTTAAGTAGCATTCAAACAAGAGCCCTCTATTCTACTTAATTTATTGGCTAGAAATACAATCTGTGCAGAAGCCTATGGATTCCACTCTCTAAGTTTTGTTACTATATATTAATAATATAATCAAAATAAAACCTGCAGCTTACCCCCACCAGTAAGACTTGGCCCCAACAAAATGCCTCCTGCATCATCATTGCATAATCAAGCCATATCCTCCCTAAAAGCCCAAGTAAATAGGTTGTGCAGGATGCCTGAGTCTCGGCAATCTGCTATTTTGAATCTGGGGATAGACGGGGTGGGTGTAAAGGCTGAGGGGTCCTCAAGGAGAATACTTGTAAATTGAGACTGTTCCAGCCTCCTTGCTTCTGCTGATCTCAGCTATGGCAGCATGACGGGGAAGAGAGAGAAAATCCAAAGTAGGCAGATCCCAAACCATTTAGGCTTTGTAGCTCAAAACCAACACTCTAGATATCACCTGGGAACCAACAGGAAGCCAATATGTATCCAAGAGCACTGATTTCAAGCACTCACAATAAGATAAATTCTTCAAGTGCTTGCTCATGTCCATTCCATCTTAGGTGTGTATGCTCGCCCCAGGCACCAGTGCCAGAAGTTTTTCCCTCTGTGGTATCCTTAGGGAACCAGCTCTGGGGCCCCCTGGAGTGGCACCCATATGGCGCGGTATAAGGGGCACCACTGGCTACCCCCACCCACAGTTCCTTCTTACCGTCAGTGACGGTGCTGGGACATTCCTTTGCTCTGCAAACCTTTTCTTCTCCAGATCTGTCCATTGCAAACTTTCTGTTGTAAATAGTTTTATCAGTTAGTATTATTTCCCTTAGTGTGTTGTTAGTTACTTATAATGTACCAGATGGAACTTAGCCTAGGGACGGGGCATGCCCCACTCCCTGGGGTTTAAGAACTGTGACCTGGTTTAAAAAGCCTATGCTGATCAGTAACCCAGCTTCAGTTGAGCGGGTTAGCCCATCATGGGATGAGCCCGCTACCCCAGACAGTGGCACAGGAATCCGACATCTGGAGATGTTGTTGATCCCGGAGGCCGTGCAGGTGGCGCAGGATATCTTGTCCTTCCTGGTGCCGTCCATAACGGTTATGGCAGCTCCAAAATCAAGGGGTAAGCCTGCCCTTGGACCACCTCCTCAGTCCCCATCAGTGCGGCTCTGCTCGCCACTTCCAGGAGTGTCCCATCAGTGCTCGCCCGCTAGGAGCCAACACGCATTGGACGTTGGGCTGCCTATTAGTTGAAGCCCTCAGTGCCGGTCTCTGGATGCCAGCCATTGCTCTGTGGGCTCGAAGTGTCAGTTGTTGGTAGTGTGGTGTGGACCTAGTGAGGCACGCACGACCCTGCGACCCCAGTCCCAGCAGTGTTGTAGCCGCTCCCCTTCAGTACGATGCTGATCCTGCAAAAGCCTCCATCGGGACTCTCAGTACCAGTCACTGGCCTACAGATATAAGTCACCGCTCCAGCACCGACACTCAACATCGCAGTGTCGGTCTCACTCCTGCTCTACTATTTGGCACCGGTCAGGAAGCGTTCGGCATCGATTGCCGGGGTACCATCACAGATCTGTCAGATGCCAATGCCCGTCACCAAGATTTCAATGCGGTGGGTCATCACTTGTGTACGGATCCCACTCAGAGCATGGTGATGGACACAGTTAGGACTGGGATGCCTGGTCGGCTTTGGTGAGTCCCGGTCTCTGGAACACGGCCTTCCATCTCAGGGCTCAGAGTTGGACCAAGAACTCCTGCAGGCAAGTCAAGGTCCTTTGTTGATGGCATCAGTCTTCCCTGCAGCACTGCCAGGATTATCATAGTCCCAGGGCCATGGCCTGTGCCATGGCACCCCTGGAACCCGTGAGGGTTCCCACAGCCATCCCAAGGGCATAAATCAGTGTTGGGAAGCTCCAAAAAGCCTTCACCCATGGTCTCCTGCCCACCTGAGACAGGCCACCATGCCTGGAACCCCCCAGATGCAACAGACTGGGAAGAAGGCCCTGCCAAGCAGGTCACAGAGATGGTGACACCTGCTGCAGCTGCATCGTCCTCCTCATCCCCTGATGAGGCCATCATGGGGCCCCCACCTATAGTGCTCCAGGATGATGACAAAGCTCATCCGGAGCTTTTGAGGAGGGTAGCCTCAAACTTGGGACTAGAAACAAGGAGCTAGAGGAGCCATTGGACACCCTCTTCAATATACTCAGCTCGGCAGCCCTAGCTAGAGTCATGCTGCCAGTGCATGAAGGGTGGCAAAGTTTATCAATGCCCTTTGGCAGACCCCTTCATCGCTACCCCCAATCTCCAAGTGTGCGGAGCGCAAGTACTATGTGCCTGCAAGAGGGTATGAATATTTTTATACCTACCCTATCCCAAACTCATTAGTGGTGTCTGCAGTCAATGAGTGGGAAAGGCAGGACAACCGGAAGCTACTCCCAAAAATAAAGAGGCAAAGAAATGGGACCTTTTTGTGAGAAAGGTTTATTGGTCATCAAGCCTACAGCTGAGGGTAGTGAATCATCAGGCCCTAGTAGGCCGCTATGATTTTAATATTTGGCAATCAATGGCCAAATTTGTTGATTCCCTCCCAGAGGACCTGAGAAAAGAGTTCCAGGCCATCCTGGAAGAGGGGCAGGGAGTGGCGAGGGTGGCACTGCTGGTGGCCTCGGATGCGACTGATTCTGTGGTGTGGACCAAGGCTTCAGCCATAACAATGAGGAGGGCAGTGTGGCTGCAGTCCTCGGGCTTGTCGGTGGAGGTCCAACAGTCCATCCAGAACCTCCCCTTCGATGGCCAAACTCTGTTTGCAGAGAAAACAGATGATAAGCTACACGGGCTGAAGGATTTGTGCACTACACTCAAGACCCTGGGCCTACGCACAGCAAAGAAAGTAGTTTAAGCCACAGCCTCCCCATCAGCAGTGCAGCCAGCCTAGTCAAGAGCCTTTCCAGAAGAAGGGCAAGGGCTACAAACGTCATCAGGGCCAGCAGCCCACTATCTTAGCACAGGCTGGCTCTTCCCGCTCTCAGCAGGGGTCGAAGTGGGCATTGTGAGGGTGCGCCTGAGGGTAACATTCCAGCCACTGTCCTGGGTCCTGCCCCTCTCCGGTTCTCCAACCACCTTTCTTTTTTCCTCCAAGCCTGGGCATCTATAACTTTGGACTGCTGGGTCCTCAGTGGCGCAGTCAAAAATCAAGAGGGACAAGGCCTGAGCCATTATGATCACCCCAGCGTGGCCGCGCCAGCATTGGTTCGGCATGCTGTTGGATCTGGTCGCTGCCTGACTGCCCAGACCTTCTCTCACAAGACCATGGTCGCCTCCTGCACCCTAACCTTGCCTCCCTCCACCTCACAGTGTGGATGCTGCATGGTTGAACCCAGAGGAGCAAGTCTGTTCCAGGGAGGTGCAGCAGGTCCTTTTGGGAAGTAGAAAACCCTCCACTAGAGTGACTCACCTGGCAAAGTGGACAAGGTTCTCCCACTGGGCGTCTGAGTGTAGCATCTCCCTGACGCACTCCTCTCTGCAGTCAATCTTGGAATACCTGCTCCTCCTGAAGAATCAGTGCAACTCTTCATCAAGAAAAGAAAAGGAGTACTTGTGGCACCTTAGAGATTAACAAATTTATTAGAGCATAAGCTTTCGTGAGCTACAGCTCACTTCATCGGATGCATTTGGTGGAAAAAACAGACCACCAAATGCATCCGATGAAGTGAGCTGTAGCTCACGAAAGCTTATGCTCTAATAAATTTGTTAGTCTCTAAGGTGCCACAAGTACTCCTTTTCTTTTTGCGAATACAGACTAACACGGCTGCTACTCTTAAAATCTTCTATCAAGGTTCATGTAGCTGCCATCTTGGTGTTTGATCCGCTGATCCAGGGTAGATTGGTATTCTCGCACTAGTTTCAGAGTAGCAGCCGTGTTAGTCTGTATTCGCAAAAAGAAAAGGAGTACCTGTGGCACCTTAGAGACTAACAAATTTATTTGAGCATAAGCTTTCGTGAGCTACAGCTCACTTCATCGGATGCATTCAGTGGAAAATACAGTGAGGAGATTTATATACACACACAAAGAACATGAAACAATGGGTTTTATCATACACACTGTAAGGAGATAAGCTATTACCAGCAGGAAGGGGGGAAGGAGGAAAACCTTTTGTGGTGATAATCAAGGTGGGCCTTTCCAGCAGTTAACAAGAACATCTGAGGAACAGTGGGGGGTGGGGTGGGGGGGGAGAAATAACATGGGGAAATAGTTTACTTGTCCATCAGGTTCCTGAAAGGCCTCGAAAGGTTCTTTCCTCCTGTTAAGGATCCTGTCCCACAATGGGACCTCAGTCTGGTTCTCTCCAAACT
The DNA here is from genome assembly GCF_009764565.3 of Dermochelys coriacea. Taxonomy (NCBI): domain Eukaryota; kingdom Metazoa; phylum Chordata; order Testudines; family Dermochelyidae; genus Dermochelys; species Dermochelys coriacea. The sequence goes on along the minus strand of NC_050069.1, from coordinate 41,501,522 downwards.
CATGGGTCCGCCCTTTGAACCCTTGGGCTCTTGTTCCCTTTCCCACATATCTTGGAATGTCACCTTCCTTGTGGCAGTGACGTCAGCTAGATGAGTGTCAGAGATTAAAGCCCTGACCTCGAAACCACCTTACACAGTCTTCTACGAAGACAAGGGTCAGTTGCGACCCCATCCGGCCTTCTTGCTGAAGGTGGTGTCTTCCTTCAATATCAACCAGGACATCTTCCTCCCAGTGTTCTGTCCTAAGCCGCACAAGACCAATGAGGAGAGGCGGCTGCATGCCCTGGACGTCCAACGTGCCTTGACGTTTTACCTGAGTGTACCAAGCCCTTTCGCAGGTCGACACAGCCAGGATGAAGGGCCTTCCGGTGTCGTCTCAAAGGATCTCCAACTGGATTACCTCCTCCATCTGGACCTGTTATGAGTTGGCGCAGGTCCAACTGTCACCTCTGGTGAAGGTCCACTCTACGACAGTGCAGTCGGCCTTCCTGATGCAAGTCCCCATCCAGGACATTTACAGAGCTGCAATATGGTATTCGGTTCACACGTTCACGGCAGGCCAGAAACGACACTGGATTTGGCAGAGCTGTGTTACAAGCTACACATCCATGAACTCCTACTTGCCTCCGTTGGTACTGCTTGGGAGTCACCTAACATGGAATAGACATGAGCAAGCACTCGAAGAAGAAAAGACAGTTACCTGTTTCGTAACTGGTGTTCTTCAAGATGTGTCGCTCATGTCCATTCCATGACCTGCCCTCCTTCCCCACCGTCGGAGTTTCCGGCAAGTGGGAACTGAGGGTGGGGGTAGCTGGTGGTGTCCCTTATACCATGGCATGTGTGCGCCGCTCCAGGGGGTGCCAGAGCCCGTCCCCTATGGATACCACTGAGGGAAAAACTTCCGGCACCGGTGCATATGGCAAGCACACACACCTAACATGGAATGGACATGAGCAACACACCTCGAAGAACACCAGTTACAAAACAGTCTTATTTTTAATAATAGGGTTAATGTCTTCTATATTAGATCTAATTTCTAGGCTCCCGTAGGGGTGGTGCCATGAAGAGCATGCTGCAATAATTAGGCGTGTATACACAATATACTTACAGTAGTATACTTACACTTAGACTGTAAACTCTTTGGGGGAGGGACTATCTTTTTGTTCTGTGTTTGTATGATGCCTAGCACAATGGAATCCTAGTCCATGAGTAGGACTCCTAAATTCGACTGTAATATTAATAATAATAATAGAAACATCTGCATTAGCTGCAATCTCTTAGTCAAACCAAGAGTGGGGTGGAAGGAGGCCCTTCCTAGGCACTGCTGGCAACGATCATTAAACAGCAGCTAGGGATCCAGCAACACCTTCAGTTTGTGCACTATGGTAACAAATGGCAGGCAGGCACCCTCAGTAAATGGAGCAGAGGTTACCCTGGCCAGATTTTATAGTTGCTTCCTTAACCTACAAAGCTTACCTCAGTCTTATTTTATTTATTCTAGTTCTCATCCAAACATTAGGCCAGCTGTTCAACAGCACTAGATGGTGAGATAGAAAGACCAAAGAGAGCTGTGTCATTTGCATAGTGAAAGCAATGTAGTCCATAACTCCTCATTTACCCCCTTAAGGGCCTAATATACATGCTCTACTATTCAGGGGTAAGTATTGATCAGTATTCTTAAACTGAGAAAACTCCTCCCTAATGTGTGATTCTTATTAAACTAATATGGTGATTTTAAAGGACTCATTTGGAAGTGTTTTGTGTACAGTGCCCCAAGGGTTTAAGGGTTAACCAAATATATATTTTCCAGTAAGTCATCTTAGAAAAATCAATTGCATCCAGGTTTTCTGAATATTTTTACAATGCAATAATTCTTGTAAATTAGTTGGCAAATATATCAAGGGTCTCTAAATCTTTCCAAAGGAGAGCAGATGAAAATAGGCATTAGTGCAGCAAGAAGAAAGTCCAGGAAAGTTTTCAAAAAAAGAGGAAAAAATAGAATCTGCAATCAGTTCTAGTTTTAGGGCATGTCTATACTGTGCCCCTAAGTCAATCTATGTTAGGTAATTACTGCGGTGGCTGATGTCCACACTAACCTTCTTCTGTTGGTGTTGCACGTCCTCACATGGAAGGAGTGTTTCCACTGACTGAAGAGAAGCAGTGTGGGAGGCTCAGAGCCAGGGATCTCAACTCCGCACAGCTCCCCACTAGGAGCCCAGCTGTCCCATGGCTCTTGGCTCCCCAGTCCAGCAGGGGTGGGGGGGAATGGAAGAGGCAGCTGTCTGGATTTCTCGGCTCCCTGAGTGGGGAGCCAACAGCCAATGTAAGCAATGCAGTGTCTACACAGACACTTTGTTGACCTAACTACACCAACATAAGCCCTCCACCTCTTGTAGAGGGGGAGTTACTATGTAGGTGTGTACACTGACATCATTAGGTCGATGTAAGCTGCCTTGCATCAACCTAACTGTGTAGTGTAGACCAGGCCTTAGAGGCTACTTTTATTCTTTAGGAAGCATATTAGTCAAACACCCTCCAAAACCGTGACTTCCAACCTGTAGATTATGGCAACCCACAAAAGAGTGACCAGCAGCTGTCTTTGAACATGACGGATTTACAAGGCTGTGTCCAACCTGTATCGGAAGCAGATGTGCTTAGTAACTTGCCACAACTGGTGAACCTTAGATGACAGGAGCATATCTAATAAACCTTTGCACAGATTTGCACTGCATTCCTTCTGGAGCAAGGGGAAGCAGCATTTCCTTTAAAGTGCCCTGTAAATAACTATCCCAAAGAATACTGTGGTGCAGATGAGTAAGTTTTGAGTTGTTGGATGTTGTGGGAGGAAGGCATAGTCTGAGAAAAGGCTCAGCAATCCTGACCTGGTTTTGTTTTTAAGATACATCTGCAATAATTGGTTAGGTTAGTAAATGTGTGGTACATAGCCTTGCTTTGATCCCATTTGAGTTACACAATAAAACTGAAAGCACTGAAGAAGTAATAGATCCCAGCCTTCTCATAGGATTGAACCCTTTCTATTAGATGTCAGCTTACTATAAAACTGGAACTAGTCATCACTGAAAGGTGTCAATACATAGATGGCTGCCTCTTGGCACCACAAGCAATGCACATGCTAAAAGAGACATGGCTTCCTAATGCATGAGTGGTTAAATTCGCCTCTTCCGTTGTAGGGGAATATGCAAATAATATGCAAATAATTTGCTTTATTTATAGCTTCATAAGGGTTCAGAAAGACTTGCCAGTAGATTTACATTTTAAATCTCCAAAGGTCAGTAAAGTTTTTAATGTAGCTTAAAAACTGTTTTATTTAGAAGGGGAATTTTAATAGTATGCCATATTTTATCTTGTAAAAATGCCTCAGCTCAGTTCCTTTTTATGCAGCGCTACAGCCCGTGAGTGCATTGTTGAAATAGTGCGCATGCAGTGCACATGCAGTACACAGTGCACATGCAGTACACAGTAAAATAGATCACCTCGGAGATGTGGCCATTACTCAAAGGAGCCAGGAAATGCCTCATTACACTATAAATTATAAAAACGTTAAAATACTTGTTTACTCCAGATGTTGGTTGTACCACATGAGTCTGAAGGGAGGCATATGAAAACACACATTTCTCACTCTCCGTCTCTCTCTCAAGGCTGTCAGATGCAGCTAGCATTGTTTTCTGGCTAGGCTAAGATGGGTTGTATGCCTCTTCCAATGTTAATGATTAGAGATTGCAGTGCTCACCTGGTATTAGGACCACTTTCTGGAATTCTTTCAATCAGAACTCACATTAGGCAACATGTACTTACCGAGGATTTGGAGGGGAGCTTCAAGAACTGTAACCCATGGGAACACTAGGTGACAGGCCCTTCAGACTATTCTTTGGATTTGTAGTAAATCTGCCCATTGGACCGATGTTGATAAATAGAGGCAGTGATCAATTTGTGTTGTGTTTTGATTCTGCTCGTGTAGTCCCTTTTGTGATGTGAAGGTACCTTATACCTTTAAAATGGTAAGCTCTCTGGACGTGGGACTATCTTGTACTGTGCCAAGCACCTGATCAGGGCTTAAAAATAAATATAATAATATGAAGTCTCCACTGAAATAGCTATAATAAAATATGTACTAGGCATGATTAGGTCTCTTAATTTATTGACCTATCTTGCTGTTTCTACCCTTGTTTTGAAACAGTTAACTTTTTCAAAACATTCATGTGGTTCACTCCATGATTAGAAAATGAAAGTTAAAATACTGAAGGTTTTGCTCCCCATGGCTTAACATGGTTATGATGAGATGTTCCTCTGAATGCTTTGATGGCCTGTATTTTATTCACGTGTGCTCAGTGCTCTTGCTATCTTTGGTTCTGTGGGGAAGAGAAGTAATCACAAGATGAGGACAAAGTGAAAGGGAAGGCCTACTAACTGCAGTTTAGTTCATTTCCCTTATGTCTGAGTTTAGACAGTTTGGCTAACAGCAAATCTTGACCTGAATTTTGCAATTATCTCTCAAATGTGCTTATTTATGGTTTTGATTTTACATGCCTTTGCCATGATTGACACAAAAGTGAGAGAACAGGAATACTGTCCCACAGTACCATGAAGAATTCCACTTATATGGCCAAATAGCTGCCAAAAATCCTCATGAAATTAGATGTTAATTCAATTTTCTTCAATTTTTTTCTGCAAAACAAGAGACCAAACTGATGTTTTTCTCTTAGATTCAACCCAAAGACTGCAAAAGCATCAGGCTAAGCCATAGATCTCAATACAGGTGGCCAGGTTTCACCTTTGCCTTCAAAGGAGAGGGAAGAACATATCAAACACTCACCTGATGAAGCATACTTTTTAGTACTGAACATAACAGGGTCTTGTCAACTAGTTCTTAGGGATTATTTGGAAGCAAGAAAGGCACCTTCCTTTATGTCAAGGTTACTTCTAAACTAGTAAATGAATGTCAGGTTATAAAATTAACTTTCATACTTTCAGAAATATAAACTAGCTTACAGAGATCTAGAATAGGATAAAAACACATAGCCCCATCTCACTCAGCCTTCCCAGTCACTGAAATGTTGAGACCAGAGCATGTTTAAACCCCCCACTCCCCCCAAAGTCAACATTGTTTGATTGAAGCCCCAACCAATCTTGTTCACTGGAGTAAACTACTTTTAAAGACATGTGAGCAAATTACAAGTTGCCCAACACAATTTCCCATTTCCCTTCTGCTCAGAAATGGAATCTCTTTGTATTTCAAAGCACAGAACCCAAAATCATGTAATTATTTAGGGTTTCTCCCTTGAATTTTGATTGGTAGCATCAAAAGATATTTTTTTCAGGATGTGTTCTGAAATTGGTAGATATTTCAAATCTTTATGTCAGTATCCATTCCTCCCTCTATTTATTTCTTTGATTCATAGGACCTCATCATGACTATAAATACAATTTTCTCCCATGTGATATTTCTTCATGCAGAGAATATTTGGGAAAATGATTGACACAGGCATTTTATTATCCCTTCGGCATCTGGCAAACATTTTCTTCAAATCTCAAGCAAAAACATCTCCTAGAAAACTCAGTAGGATTATGGTTCCCTAATAAATTAAAAATGCTTCCTATTTGCATAAAGCTTTCCATGACAATGAAATCTAACTCAATACTACTTTCAAAGCAAGAATTACCCTCTAGTATCTCTGGCTTTACATCTAAGGTGCTTGCTCCTTCAAAATCCAATGTGTTGGGCACAAACACACATTCTAAACCGATTACTCTCCTCTTAAAAAAAACCCCAACAACCTCAATTTCTGTTTCTTGGCAATTCAAATCAAGCCTAATGCTGAAAGAAGAAAAAAACCCTGACTGGCAGAGCTTGGAATAGGAACCAGCAGTAACTCAGAACACCAGCTCATCCAGCTGAAGAACTCACATGGATCTATTCATGATCCAAGGAAACTGGACCAAAACTCACACTATAAAATCAATTGCCTGGAAATAAAAACCATCAAGCCTTCTGGGCTTTTCCTATGTAATCGACAGACTGGCAGTGCAAATAAATCTGGAAAAGCCAACTGCAATAGTATGTACAAGCACTGTCTCTTCATCAAGGAAGTAAAGAAATATACTCAGCTTGGTTAATGAGAATTTATGGCTCCCCATCAGGGAGCAATGAATATTTTGTTCCCGACCAAATGACGATTTTTAAGATCATAAAATCTGACTAAACTGGAACAGCAAAGAGATTCTACAATATGTAGTTCTTGCAGGCTGTATCATACAGGGCAGAAATAAGTGGTTGCCTAGGGTAGCAAAATATTAGGAATAACATAATATTTATTATAACTGTTCATTGTGAGAGTGACTGTGAGCTGGGAGGTGTATTCATGTGTTCGTTTGCTTATAGCAGAAACCCTAGAGCTGAGTCAATCCTGAATGATCCACTTCTAGCCAACTTTCCAGCAACCACAAACCAATAGGACTCCTAGGGTTAAGATTTCTACCTCTTTGCCAAATGGTAAGGTCATGCTCTATTATTCTGCAAATGCAATTTACTTTTCTTGGTTTTTCTCATGACCTTTCCCCCTGTATTTGCCACATCATTTTTCTCTTTCCTATGTCACCAGGTCTTTTATACATTTCTTATATTGTTCACTTTGGTGTTGCATTTTTGATGTATATGCCCATGCTAGTAGCCTTGCCAGGACTGTTTTATTCCCGAGTAATACAATCCAAGTTTAGTTGCTGATCCTGCAAATAATTACACAGGTGCATAACTTTATGCATGGATAGAGTTACTCGTGTGTAAGTCTCTGCAGGGTTTAAATACTTCTTTTGTATTCCATGGCAAAATCCCACATTTAATAGACTGTTTAGCTTGTATCAGTAAGCAATCAAGTCAGCAAATGTCAAAATTTCAGCTTGGATGATGCTCCCTCTATTAGACATTCGCATCCTATTTTACAAATCTGAAGGTATTGTATCAGACATTTTTCCCCCAACAGGCTAAGATCCTTGCGAGGTATCTTGTATTTTCTTCTTGTATAGTTACACTAAGCTCATTGTCATAATGAGACATTTATACAGATAATGAGAACATCCACAGTTACATTAGATAACATTGAACATGTAGAAGGGATCTGACACTTCCACTTATTAAAATAAACAGGATCGTTTCTCTGATTTACTCACCCGATAATATCTCTTCACTTTTGTTGACTGTAAAATCTCTGAGATTGAGTCCAGGACTGTCTTTTTATTATGTGTGTGTAAATTAGCCTTGATCAGAGCCATTAGGCCCTATGGTAATAATAAACCCTCACATTTTAGTGCATAAGTCAACTTCTAACTGGTGGGGGCTAGAAATGACTTCCCCCTAGGTGCGGATTATTCCATAGTAGCCAGCTACAGCATTTCTTATACAGCATTCCTGTGAAGCGTCTGGTTCTAGCCAGTATCAACGACAGACAAATGGTCTTATCTCGTATGGCAATTCCTATATTGATTCAATAACTCTTTATTGACTCAGCACCAAGTCCTGAATGGTCAGAAGCCCATGCAACTCCCATTGATGGATTTGGAAGTTTTGTTGGGTTTTGTTAGATAATTTCTCTTCTTCCTGAGGAATATGTCTGAATGTTTCCCCCATGCCAAGGTACTACACATCTAGCAGGATATTATTATTAATATGTATTATTTGTGTGATGTTGGCACCTACTGGGCCCAGCCAAGATCATGACCCCATTGTGCTCGGCACTGTACAGATACATAGTAAGAGACATTCTCTGCACTGAGGACATTATTCTCGCATATGCATACCTCTGTCAATATTTATTGTTGTCTCTCTCTCTCTCTCTCTCTCTCTCTTTGTCTCACAGAAATACACATACAGAGTAGTATTTTGTATGATTCCTTGGTTGACTATATTACTTATATAGAAGTATAACTAGTTAGCATTTTCCATGTGAGCAGACTCCAGTATGCCTGAAGCTAAACTAAGCTCCGACAGAGCTCCTACACTGCTACAGAGCATAGCTATACATGAACTTACTCTGTGGGCAGCAGTTTATCTGAATGTTTCAACCACGCCATGGAACCCCTCTGCTCAACAGAATTGATGCTAAACTCCACAGGAGCAGAGCTATAGATGAGCACACTCCTGCACATCTAAGAAAGCTGCAGGAGCTTACTCCAGCTATGGGACATAACTCTTGCTCTGGATCTTTGTTTCCTATGGCTGCTTTGCAGCCATTCTGGAGTCTGTGTGACTCAGCGCACAACTGAATTGGTTGCACAAGCAGTCACCAGCTGCGCACATAATGAGTTTAGTAAAACAATAACATTCTACTGCACATGCTCATTAGTTGATTTCCAAATGCTCATAACTCTGTCAAATCTCAACATTTTCCCTCCAAGACAAGGCCCCATTGTTACTCAGGGAGGGCTGTTTCCATGGCAAATGGCAATGTCCAAATCTCTGCAATTTAGGCTGAAGGGTTGATTGGGGTGTGAGTGGGAGGAATTACAAAGATTTTTTTTATACTGGGGAAAGTATTTATTTCCCATTCTCCTCTCACTCAATAATGGTTGAAATTCTGCTGCTCAAACTTTCAGAGAAAACAAAAAAACATACAGCTTCAAGCAGCTTCCAGGCCTGGAAAATCTGAGCTCAAAAGGTGACAGTTTCATAAAATTAAGATGAATGAAAATGAGATTATAATGGAAACCCCTTTCCAACCTTTGCTTCTGTGCCCATTATAGCTTTACATATAAACTATTTCTCAAGTAAATAATAGTTACAAGGTTACATTTTAAAAAAATAGCTGCTGGGAGAAATTACTATCTATAACCTAAGAAGAAAAGAGGAATCTTCAGATGAAATGTGAACTGAGAAAACAGAGCAATACAGAACATCTAGTCTAGTTAAGGAGCTGCAAAGAAGAAGGTTCTTGCAACATGAATGAAAAGAAAATAGGGTGAGGCAGAGTGGAGGCCAGTGCTAGATGCGGAGGGAAGTGGGAGCTCTGTGAGACGGGCATGCTGCTAGAAAACAACTCGGACACTGTGGGAGGACAGTTTTAAGCTGAATACTGTAATGAATCGAGAGTAGAGATTTGGGTGTGGCTGAGAATTTCAGCAGAGGTGGAATGGAGGCGTCAGCATACACAATGTGCTGATTGGCAGATATGGAAGGAGAAGCAAGTTCAGGCCTAAAGACAACAGCAAGGATCAGACCATGGAGTTAATGGAAAGCCTTAGCTGAGGAGGGACTGCGAGGCAACTGAGCTGTGTCTGAGGATGGGCAGAGGAACACTTCTGCCTTAATGACATTTAGCTGGAGGCAGTTGAGATGAAGCCACACATTTACTCAAGATGCACAGAAGGTGGGCAGGGAGCAGTCATTACTTGCAGAATGCTGAAAACTCCCAGTTCCCACTGAAATCAACAGAGGATGGGGGCCGCTCCCACTTCTGAAAATCCGACTGAGTGTTTGAAAGCTCTGTAGTTCTATCTCATTGTGCAGGCTTCCAAAGCCAATGGCAATAAAACCTCCAGAGGATCCCCTTACAAACATGCAGGCGTTGTTTAGGCCACTCTGTTCAGTGCTTAGTCTCCTTGTGCTTCTACTCCTTTGAAACACATTGTTACTACTGAAGCCAGGTCTTTGGGAGAGGTGGAGCGCAGGGACAGCTAGCAGAAGAGTAGGACATCAGTTTGTGGAGTGGTTTGACATTTGTACCATGGTGAGACTCAGGTGTGCATAATTGTCATGACTGACCACGTATATATGTGCTCACACAGTCACCTATAACAAAATGCTCAATAATAAAGTGTGTTCTTGTTCTATGTGGCAAACTATTATACTTAATAGTTTCATAAGTGATGGTTTGGGTGGGTGGAGGAACCCTTGCAACGATAGGGAGGATGTAGCAGTGCTAACATAGCAGAGATGGTGCACTTGTCTGTTTCAGAATGATCCTTTTGGAGACAAGTCATCTTCGCATGATATGTGCAGAGAGAAGTAAGACCAACTCTTTCCTAGATGTATTTTATATCTGTTTCACAAATATATATAGAAAGTGATGGGAAGAGTGAGATCACAGCATGATTACTACACCTACTGACTATAATATTGGTTATGCTGTGCTGTCTGCTAACATGTGTGGGTGTTGATGGTTGACTTTGAGAAACTTAATGAAAGTTGCCAATAGAAAATTTGATATTCATGATGATAAATGTGCAGAGCCTTCAGAGGAATTCAGATAGCTGGACCAATTATAACTGCAAATCTTTTTCTGAAAGAAAAGTTTAAATTTTCACTTGCTTTTTTTCTTTCTGTTGTTCCGTCTTTCTGTTTTCCTTTCTTGCACCTCTGCTTAATGCCAGTAATTTTGGGATGCCAATAATTGTATTGCTATCGTGCAGCTGACAAGGAAAAAAGAGAGTATCTTTGTCTGTCTTTACAAGCTGAAGTGCTCCACAGAAGGAACAGAAAAGCAAAGCCTTTGTGCGTATTGCAAATGGAATCCCTGACATCTACATTCTAGTACCATGCATAACTAAACTTGAAAAGAAGAGGCTGTGCATGTTTTAGCTCTAGTTGGATTCTCGTTTTACAGCAGTTTCTGAGGCACCAAACATTCTTAGCATCTTAGTTTGTGCATCTTCTGTGGTCCTCCAAGCTTCTGGAGATTGGGATGAGCTCTCACTTTTGAACGGAAGCTGAACCTGAAGAACAAGTGAGAAGGGTACTGGGTAGTTGTCACATGCTGCCGGGGACACCTAAATCTGTGAGCCACTGTGTTACCCCTCTGCCTCTGCAAGAGTGAGTTTTGCTGGTGATTAGACTGTGTGTCAATTCCCTGCCACACCACTCTGTCTTCCTCACCAGCAAACTCCTCAAAGCTCTCCCAGACCTCGCCTTGCAGGTAACAATCAGTGAACTCCAGCCCCCAAGCTCCTCAGAGGTGTTTCTTTGCAGTGCGTAGCCCCTATCACTGTTCATTCACAGAAGATATTAAATTCTCTGCTTTATTAAAGAGTCAGTACCTCACAGCTTATTAATTTAATTGGGATAAGTGCTCCCTTCCCTTCAAACACAGCCCCGAGTTGGTTTATAGTAAAAGTAAAATTGGTTGATTAGCAAAAAAGCAGGGATTAAGTGATAACAAGTCAAAATGATAAAGGTAGAGATGGCCACACAAATAGAAGTGAGAACATACATCTAAAAGTCGAAAACTTAATCTAGCAAGAACCAGTCTTTGTTCAAGGTGGTTTCTCTCACCCACAGTCTCCTTTCTAGCATTTGCTGGCCAGTCCATCACAGAGATCAAATCGCCTGGGTCCTTTGTCTCCTAAGGTGAAGGATAAAGATAGTTTCTCTCTGTTCTTTATATCCCCACGGGATCGCCTTTGGCTTGCAAGTTGGGAAGGTGTCTTGGGGAACCAGTCTCCTGTGTCGCTCTGGGGTGCAGAAGCCATGTTAATTCTCTGTCTCTAAGGGTTAGCTTGATGGCTTTGTTCACTGCTAATACATAAACAGAAGTAAACCCAGATTTCTGTGTCTAGGACAGGCCTGTTTATCACTTTTGCCTAGGCGAGGCTGTCTGATCAGACACAAGTTCTAGTGACAGCATACAGAGGGAATTTATAACTTACCATTAAAAAGTTAACACATGCATTTGGTAATGAGATCAATAACTAGTGTTATTAGTTTTCAGATGATACCGAACTGAGCATATTTTGTACAAATATTATTGCAGTAGTATGGAGCGTGTGAATACAGGGGTGCCTAGGGTCACAGTAGTGCATAGAGTGTGAATACAGGGGTGCCTAAGGTCTCAGTAGTGCATAGAGTACGAATACAGGGGTGCCTAGGATCACAGTAGTTTTCCATGCACCCCTACAGTTTTGGAAACACTGCACTGGGATGTGTGTGGCTGGCTGACAATTTCACTATGAGTCTGGCTTTTGTGCAGGTGTCCTGCAGGAGAAATAGTGTCACTATTTTTGTCAGTTGTAGAGGGGAAAATGTACCTTGTGAGTGCTATATAACACTTGGACAGAGCCATGACATAATGGTCAATCTGGCTTCTCTCTCTTAGCTATTCACTTTTGCCTTCTACCAAATATTAATGTTGATTATATGGACTAGTGGTGGTAGTGGTACTCATAAAACCACTTGTACCTATGTACTACCTCTGCTCCATTACTTGTGTCTCCCTGCGCCTGCTAAAATGGTGCCTGAGTCTTTATTACGCCTGTTCCAGCAGAAGCACACCTCAGGCTGAGGTGACTTTTTCCTTAAAAATGCTGCTTGTGGAATGCCAAGGTTAATATACCACTTCAGCCCAGATCTGCATCCCTTCCCCTCCTCACAGTCCAACTACATTAAGCTAGTGTGATTTCTGGTGAGTATAGAGATGTTTGCATTACAGCTTTGAATCTACTGTAAATCAAGACTGCATGTAACAGAATAAATTTGATTATGGGATCATAACGAGACAGAGGTAGCTTCTCAGTGAAAGCGTTTCGGGAAGGAAATTCACCTTTGCACTTGCACTGAGCCCAGTGTATCAATGGAGGGGATGGAGGTTTGTCTCTCCCCTACCCTGGGGCTGCCCAAGCTTACTATATTAATTATGCATATTGAAGTAGTGCTAAGGAGCCCCGATCAGGACCCTATTGTGCTAGGCACTGTACAGACACCCACCAAAAAGATGGGATCTGCCCCAAAGAGCTAGCAATGCAAATCTAAGATGAGAGACAACAGGTGTATAAAAGAGAGTCAGGGGAAGCACAAGGTAACACTGAGATGACCATGCATCTTGGCTACTACAGCCCCTGTGGGTGTTTGCAGTACTGGAGAATAGCCAGGATATAGGCTTGCCCCAGCCATGTCTCATCCAGCATCCTCTAGCCGGGGATCCTAGAGGGGCTGTCATTTAGCCAAAGAGGTCCTCTATGCAGGGCAGCTGCCAGGAGGGACAGAGGGCAGGGTTTATGGCTGATGTGCATCCACTTTACATGGGTTCAGCCAAGGGGAAGTGACCACAGCACAAACACACAGTGCAATACCTAAAGCACAGTAAGTATCTTGCAGGACTTCTGTAGGCTCTGTCCATTCTCTGTGCTATGGCATCAGGCTGTCTGTTATAAGCTAACCCTCACTTGTTCTAAAGGCACATGGCTGAAAAGCTCCAGCCATTTGATTGTTACAATGCAGCCAGCAGAAAACATCAGAACTGTGTTCTCTCTTCTGGTGTCTGTGATTTGCTAACATCACAATTTGTTGAACTATGATTACAGTATCTTACATTTTATAACCCTTTCTGCAGTGCTTTATTTCAACTCTGTGTTGTTAGTTCTTTGTTTAGATCATATGACCCCATTTTAAATGGCAGTATGCTATTGTAGGAGTTTCAGACAAGGGTTATTCTATCCTCTATATAAGCATTTCTCTACCTTTTCCATACCAAGGACCGGCTTGCTGCCTTCCTAAACTGTGTCAGGGAGATCTCAGGGACCAGCGGCAGTCCAAGGACCGGTCGTTAAGAAACATTGCTCCATATAACACTACTGCAATCTGCCTGTGTTAACGGGTTGGTGTGTTTAAAGCCATTGAGTAGCATATCAAAAGCCAATTAACAAGATTTAGGTTTTGGCCAATGATTTGTGTTGACAAATTTTTAAGCTATTTCTTTTATGTTGGAAGTATTATTCCTGCATGCTGAATAAACATTGTGTCCACTATTAATAGTATTTGTGCATGTTGCACAGCTGTCTACCAAAAAAAAAAATAAAAGCAATTATTCCAGCAGTTAGAGGTGTGACATGTTATACACTAATGAATATGGCAAATACTGCAGGTAATTGCTAATAATACTGTCAAATGCCACACAGTACCCAGTTAATCAGAGACGAAGCCTCTACCAGATTTCACTGCTTATCTTTTCCCTTTACATACAATATTTCAAATGAATGAATAAGCCAATTATAGGCAGAACATGTAGCACTGCCTATGGTTAAGGTTGCTCAACACTCTCCATTATAAGACCAGGAGCTAGATTCATAAAGGAAACTTAGTATTGCTGAGAGTGGCAAATCTAACTCTTAGGCACCCTGCCACCCAGTGAAACTCTCTGCCTGAATTAAGCACACCAGCTCCTGGTGCATTATATGGGGAGAGTTAGGTGCCTAAGAAAGGGATTCTCAGAAGGCAGCAAGCTGAGTGGGGAGCAACCTAAGCTAGCCAGGTGTAAAATGCAGAGGAAAGAGATAGGGTTTAGGGCCCAGATCCACAAGTCACTGCTCCAATGTCTATTTAATGAACTATTTGAAGTGGCACAGCTCCAGCTGGAGAGATTGAAATGGTCCTTGCCCACTGCCACCACCACCACCACCACCACCACAGGTACACAGGAGAGCCTGCAGCCTGGTAATTCAGGCACTCACGTGGCTCTGGGACACCTGACTTCATGTCCCTGCTCCAAATTAGGCAAAGGGAGGCTTTAAGCAGGGCCATCTCTACATCAAATGACGCCCCAGGTGTGCTGCGTCTTTGGTGCCCACCCCACCTCCATTCATTAAACTTTTGAATATCCCTACAAAGATCTAGAACGTTCTAGGCTGTTAGTGAAAAATGACTCCTCATATGGAATACCTGAAACATTTTACTTCAAACATTCTATTCTCTTTTGTCGCTAACAACAAAAACAGCACCCCTAGCCTGGCACCCCCTTCTCCCCTCCCCTCGAAACCCTGGCATCCCAGGCAGTTGCCCGGGTAGCCTGTCCTTAAATCCGGCCCTGGGTTTAAGCCTGGGTCACCCACATCCCAGGTGAGTGTCCTCAGCCCTGAGCTTTAGAATCAACTTGGACACACACACACACACGCATGCCAATCAACCAGCCCCAAATGTCCTGACCACCTTCCCCTGGCTGCATTTTGTGCAGATTAGATGTGCTCCAAAAATGCCAACTGTCTCAGGCCCCACAGGTGAAAGGAGTCGGGGAAATGCCTAGTTTGAGAATCCTGCAGGGAATGAGGGCGCTGAGCAGCCCATTAGCAATGGGGGCGAGGGGGTGGTATCCACATACGTACCCCCCCCTTGGGGTTCAAGAGCATGGCCCCTTTAAATCATTTTCCTGAGGTGGGAAGTGCTGATTGTACCAGAAGGAGGAAGTGCTGTTGTGGTTTAGGGGGAGCAGAGAAAGAGGGGAGACGGGAGAGTAATAGTGTGTGTGTGTCTGGATCTCCAGACGGAAGGGCTGCTGCAAGCAGGCCCTCACAGAGTGAGGCAGCCAGAACTTGCCTGAAGCCTGGGCAGGATAGAGCAGCAGGACAGGAGCCAGGAGGAGCACTGTGCCAGGCAGGAACCACCTGAGGAGGACAAACTGGAGCTGGACCCAGTACCACTGCTACCCAGAGCAGCCTGGGGCTGTGATTACCGGTGTTTGTGACTTTGCATTGGAAATAAGGAGGGAGGCTGTTAAGTGGGGAGGTGGTCGCTCTGTGTGGCTTTTCAGAGAGCGGCAGAAGAGGGCACTGGAGGGGTTTGTTGGGGGAAAGTTCACTGGTGCTGAAGATGACCAGGTGCACCCAAGACTCAAGACCTGGACTGGAACTTTGCCCAGGACCCCTGAACTCTGTATGCAGACACATTGCTGGGTGTCTGCCCTTTCAGACAGTGGCACCACTGTGCCTGTGGGGCCTTGTGTTGAATGCAACCCTGTTTTACCGCCGCCCCCCCATATTTTCCTCTGTTGCTTTTCTCCATTCACCCCTCAGTAAATAAATATTTCCCTTTCCTGTATTCATTGTCCTCTTCCGGTATGTTTGTGTTCAGTCTGGGGGTTTGGAACAGGTGCCCCTGGGGTAGAAGGATTTTTTCCCTGCTGCATTTCTGCACGCGCTGTCTCTTGGCCAGAGCAGATGCCAGGTTGGCCATGAAGGCACTAAAGTTACACGTATATGTGACTTTGCATGTGCCTGCCAGGGGAAACTTAAGCAGCGGGGGGCCTTTAGGCACCTCCAGAGTTAGGCAGCAACTGAGAGGCGGCTGTGTGAATGTCAGTGGTGCCTAAATGTTAGCTTTAGATGCTTATGTTCCTTTGTGACTCTAGCCCCCTGTTTACTTATAACAGACTTCCACCATTTGGGCTGATCATTTCCATGCTGTGTCTGCCTCAGGCTGACTTTGTTTTGAAAGCTTCAGCAAAAATGGTTCAGCTGTTTCTGAAAATGAGATTAGAGAAAAATACGTTGTTTTGCCCCGTTTTGAAAAAAAAAATTGTACAACTGTTTTGTTGAGAAGCTCTAGCATCCCCATGCTTTGGAGGAAGGACCTGAAATTTGGCATGGCAGCTGCCCTGGTGTCAGGGATGTGCCTTTTACAGGCCCCTGGGGTGACCATTCACCCAAGTGACAAGCCTTTGAAAAATAGCAGTTTGCAAATGCTCAATAGCAATTTATTAGTGTTTGGCAGCTAAATGCTTCCATCTGCAGGGTCTGAGCTGGCCTCTCCTGGCTGCTGCAGCACTGGGCACAGTACTGAGAGCAAGGAAACTGTTTTTCTTGCGGTCTCAATGCTCCCTGCCTGCTGAGACCTTGGCAGCACCAATGCAGCCTGATTCAAAGCAGAGGGCATAAGAGCTGAACAGGGTGGTGGTGGGAATAGATTGGACTGGGAGCTCAGGTGGGAGAAGGGGGGGGAGAAATACAATGACTTCCTGACCCTGGTATAGCCCCTAGAGTAGACTAGCCTACACTGACAGCTGGGATGTTTCTGCTGAGAGTGAGAATCCCACTGTCTTGACTGATGTTAACGGCATTGACAGAAGCTCTCTTCCAGCAACATAGCTGTGCCTAGACTGAGGGTTTTGTTGGCATAGCTACATCAGTCAGGGATGTATTTTTTCACACCCTCACCTATGTGGCTATGCTGATATAACTTTTAAGCATAGACCAAGCCTGGGACTTGGAATCACAATATGAAGACTGCCTGGATATGGAGACTAGTACTGGGACAAGAAGCCGGGGGGGGGGACTTTGACTTGGTCTACAGTAAAGAGAAAGGAGGGGGGAGGTGTGTGTGAGAGAGAAAGAGAGAGACATGTTAAACTGACCTAATGTCTGGTGTAGACAGCACATGGTCAATTAAAGAATTAGTCCATGAACCTGGCTACTGCCTCTTGGGGAGGTGGATTACCTATGCTGCCAGGAGAACCTCTCCCATTAGCATACGTACTGAGTGTCTACACTGAATGCTACCGTGATGCAGCTGTAGCATTTCAAATGTAGACAAGCCCTGGACTGAGGCGCTGGAAGGCCAGGGGGACAGATGTGACTGGCACAGGGCTAGGCTGGGCAGACAGTGTCAGGGTTTGTGGGAAGAGGGGCAAAAGTGTCTATTATGCCCCTGAGTAAGGCTATGATTTAGTCATGGGGATTTTTAGTACAAGTCATAGGCAGGTCATGGGCAATAAACAAAAATTCACTGCTTGTAACCTGTCCATGACTTGTACTATAAATCCCCCTGACTAAATCTTTGGGTGGGAGGAGGTGCCCCAGAGGGAACCGCTGCTGGGGGGGAGGGCACCCCGAGGGCCACTGCTGGGAGGGGAGGTGGGAGGGGTGCTGCTGGGGGCACGGGACAGCAGCTCCAGCTGCCGGGTGAGGGGGGGGGTGGGCACTGAGCAGCGGCTGCTCCAGCCATCCCAGGCTGCTGCCGGAGTCCGCCGAGAGCAACTGCTCTGGCCACCCCAAGACTGCTGCTTGGGCAGTCCCCGGGGCCAGCTGCACTGGCCGCTGCCCAGGGTGGTCCCCAGGGTCCCCACAGTCAAACATGGAGTCCTACCCAGGAGATCTCAAGCCCCTCTAGAACCTGACACTGACTCCAACATTCCAGAGTCTCAGCATTCCTCTGCTCTCAGCAAATAGCTCTGAAACTCAGTCACCTACTGTGTCTCATTGCCCTCAAGTGGGCTGGTGCACATAGGAGAAGAAAACCTAGCTACCAGTTCCTCTCTTAGCTCAAGTAGTGGAGATCTGTGCTGTGACTACAAAGGGTCTAACACTCCTGCTGACCCATAAAGAGGTCAGTATGAGTCCACATGTTGGAATATGTTTTTTCCAAGTTGCTTTTTAAAAAGGCCTAGAAAAATATACACAAAAACTACAGTAAAGACCTGTTAAGGCTGCAAAGTCAATCAATCAGCCGCTAGGAAATGTCAGCAGTAAGGTGGGCTAGGTGTCCCTAGCCTCTGTTTGCCAGAAGCTGGGAATGGGCGACAGGGGATGGACCACTTGATGATTGCCTGTTCTGTTCATTCCCTCTGGGGCACCTGGCATTGGCCATTGTCGGAAGACAGGATACTGGGCTAGATGGACCTTTGTTCTGATCCAGTATGGCTGTTCTTATGGGCCATTCAGCCTTAGTTTGGGCATTTCCTAACTTTTGAGTGTGTGACAGTTTTGCAACCTGAATGTTCTTTTCCCACAGTTATTTGTGTGTGATTTTTATTGTTATTGCTGTGAGCATCTGGGCTTGTGAAAGACATGAAGGAAGAAAGTATTTGGCCGGCCTAGCTTACAGTTTAGGTCTTCTCTGGCCACCCTTTACTTGTGTAGGAAGCTCCTACTCACAGGAAAAGTCTTGCTCACTTGCTGCTCAGTGAAACTACCAGGCTCAAAGGCTGCAGCATTAGCCCCCCGAACACATGCTACCCGCAGAGGCTTTGGAATAGCACCCCAGGAGAAATGCCATAGCAAGCTCACCAGGGTTTCTCTGCCCATCTCCTTTTTCTTTGTTACCCTCCCTTCTGCTCTTTCAGAGGTGCTCTCTTCTGAGCCACAGTGGGGACTTTGTCAATCACACTTGAGGAATGAGGGCGCTTAGTAAATAGGAAACTAGGAATCTCTTTCACTTTGGCATGGCTTGCCCTTTTGTGGTTTCAGTGGAAAACTAGACTAAAGACCACAGAACTCTTCAGCGAACAACAAATGGCACAACAACAAATGGAGCTGAAAAGAATGCCAAGGTTGTCATTTCCCCATCAGTGGTCTGGACGGATTTCAACCTTGGAGAAACGTTTAAAATGCTTGGGGGCTGAAGCCTATCCAGGAAACAGGTGGTTTGCTTTACTAAGTGGCATGTGGAATGGTAAGTGAATAGTGCTGTGCCGGAGTCCAAACTGCAGCAGCTGTACAGCCATACACGCTGGGCTGCAGGAGGATATTTTTCATGTGATGCGTGGAAAAGAGCAGTAACCCTTGTTTGTTATATGAGGTCTTGCAGGACTTCGTTGGAAAACAGCCAGTTTAACATGGAAAAAAAGCCATTACAAATGAGTCACCGTAGCCACACTCAGAGTTCTCCAGCGTGGGCTTTCCGTTGCAAATACGCAGCTATCCGGAGCAGATAAGAATGATTTATCAAAATGAAGGTTTCTACCATAAATTAAATTATTACTTGAAATTATGCTAATATTCAATAAGTTTAAAATATGAATTTAAACTAGTCATAGTACAATAGCAACCGCAAAATAGTCATGCATGCTGCGTGGTGTGACATCACAAAGTGCATTCCAAAACCACCTAGACGCTCTATTCAGCCCGAGATGTTTTTAAGCGTCTAGTCCAAGGTACTTTATATAGCACTTAATAAGAAAGCATAGTTTAAGAAACTAATTTTTAGTCTGCAACTTGATTAGGTAGTTTGCTACTATTTAGCTGTTTGTTTTATCTGTATTGAATATTTGTGTGGGCCTAAGGTCAAGTTCAGAGGTAGCTATTTTGAGTCATCTGAAGGAGGCTGATGATGCTTCTTCCATCCCTACCCACTAGTACTAAGGTTTAAACTAGCTTAAGATTTGGATGGTGCTGACGAACATGTGTTAATAGGCTAGTGTGGACACAGCAGTGTGATTTTTAACGTATTCTAAATTGGTTCCAGTTTAATGCATGTTAAAGGCACATTCCCTTGTCTACACTAGTCTTCCAAATCCTAGTCCAGACAAGACCTCAAAGACTTGGTGACATTAGAAGAACACAAGCAAATGTATTACAGAAGTTAACAGCTAGTATGCTGAATTTAACAGTGATACAAGCCAGTTCAATCTACCCTGATGGTAGAGCTGGGCAAATAAAAAAAATTCTATTTGTAAACATGTTTGCCAAAGCCAACATGCCATTCAGTCTGTTTACATCTGAACTCTTTCTTTAAGCCTTCATATGACTTTTCTTTCCATGAATGATTGTAGAACTTTCTCTTTGTGCAGATATGGGAGCCAAGCTATCAGGGCTGGTGTCATGTCTCTGTCATCCAAACAGGAAACAGAAACCATAGCATGTGACCAATCATATAGAATACTTCATTACAAATACTGAAACGCTTGCTGTGACCAGTTAGTGACAACCTATAGTCCCCCAGCTATGTCTGTGAAACATATGGGTTGAGCAGCTTTGCATAGTAAACAAATACATGAGAGCAATAATCCGTTTGCAGCCAACAATATGCAATCAGGGCAAAAGCTAAATCCAATGCATAGGTAATTTGCAACCAGTAGACCTGCTCTACTCCTAGCCTTGAAAGTAGAAGGGCTTGACATCCTGGCATCTGAATGAGCAGTTCAATTGCTGATTGACTAGGGTCATCCTTAGGCTTCCTTTATTATTATTCCCATGGGGCTGGAATTCTACAGTAGAGTCAGATTTAAGATTCAGGTACCATGCTCATGGATAGCATCCTTGTCTGGCTTATAGGCACAGAGAGTTGAGTTGCGGAGCCTATATTTAGAAGAAAATTGATAACAGTTTTCAAATTAGAACTAATGAGAACGTGATTAAACAGGTGGCTTTAACACTGTTTTACATTAAATTAATGTATTATTGCAGGACATAGAGTTAATGCCTTAAACATGCATCGCTTCCTGTGGATATGAATGATTAAACCAATTGTTACATTTTGCTAGGTCACATCAGGAAAAATTGAACTGATTGATTTAAGCCTCCAGCACAGGCACACACTTGCCAACACTCAGCTGGAGATTTCCAAGCCTGGAATAGGCATTGCCTCCCCTATTGCAATTTGCTGGAGTCTGCCACCACTGTGCTTGCCAGAATTATCAAGCTTGTTAGAGGAACAGCATTGGCATTTGTCCTTTGTGCGATAGTTGATGTCCATAAATCCAAACCAGTGTTAAGACAGGAACAGAACTTGTCTTCCCCCTCCTCCCCCTCACCTTCTTTTAATTCATTTCCTTGAGGTTTAATAGTGTGCTTAACAGGCTCAGTAGTATCCCTTATCCTCTCTAACATAGCGAGCCAAGAAAAAGCAAAGACACAGAGGCTGTTAGTAGGCAATTCTACCTGCGAGTGGAGGTGACTGCTTGTAATGCATCACAAGGCAATAAAATACATCAACCACTTAGATATTTCAACCTCTAGTGTTCCAAGAATAGATGCTCTATATTTTTACAAAGAAACTGTAATGAAGGATATAACGAGAATGAATTTAATAGAAATACTAAACATCACCATTCCCCATGTAATCTTGTTTTCTTTGAACAACGTTTAATTGCTATTATTAGCAAAAAAGGAGGTGGCAGACCAGCCTCTACCACTCGAGTGTTCTCCTGAATAGGGGGAATTCTCAGTTGGTCATTACCAGCCATTTTAAGGCCACTTTGCACCACTTACATGACACTAAATGGACCTAGACTGGGCAATCTGGTCCTAAAAGTCTATTGATGACACACTAATTTTTGAATAAAATTATAAACAAATCTAGGTGGCTGAGCTTTTGAGTTGTGTCCATGTGACCATCCACCAAAGTGGATCTTGCACTTTTGGGAGAGAGAAAGGTTAAGTCATTTGCAAAAGTCCCATGCAGAATCAATAGCAGAGCCATGATTAGAATTCAAAAGTTCCCGTTTCCAGTCCCATATTCAAGTTAAAGTTCTGATTTCCCCTGCACAGTATCTATCAGCAGTGTAACAAGGGTTGAATCAATCCCGCTGGCCCTGGTTTGTCAGACTTACAAACTAGACACTGCAGAAACCATTCAGAGGGGCTGACTTTGGGCTACCCTTCTATTTATTTCTGTAGATTTTATATTGTACCTATTCAGGCTCTAGGCAGATTCAACTTGCAGAACAGGTTTTAAAGGTCACATTTGGCCCAAGATATTGATCTTGGGGGAAGAAAAGATTCTTGCAAAATTTAATACAATAAAAACATTTCTATGTTTTTCTTTAGAGTCCAATGAAAAGGTTTATGTTTTAACAAACATTCCTCTATAGTGTTTGCAACCTAAACATCACTAGGGCAATCTGAAATTGACTAGAAGCGGATTCTAAACACAGTGAAACTGACAAGTTTATTTTTGGGGGCAGTAATAATGAATGCCCATTACTATATATTACAATAGTGTAATGTGAACTTATGTAGATTAATTGAAGTGTGCCTAAGTCTCTATATCAGGTCTTATGACCATTGTTAATTGTGTAATTAGTGGCTCCTAGAACTTTTAATCAATATATCAATTTCAATTACACTTAATTTTACACCGAAAGTTATCCCTCCCCATCTATAGAACATCATTTTATTTTTTATTAAACCGTCAGAAGGAGGTGATGTGTCACACAGAATTACAGTACTTTTAAAATAAAAAATGGATTTACCCAGAGATTTTGCATTCAGTCTCCTACTGTCACTAGAAAATCCTGGGAGAATTTCCTCCTTCACCCCTCCCAAATTGTGGAAACAAATTTCAGAGGTATCTGCTGCCAAGACTTAAAAAAAAAATATTTCTAGGAAATAATAGCAATGAAATTTATAGACATCTTATTTCCATCTTTAGCACACATTTTCACTTGACAGGTAAAAAGGGTGCTTAAAATTGAGCTACAAAGGAAAGAAAAATTCAGTTAGTATCCTTTTGATTCTTTAGGGTGTGTTAAAAAAATCTGCATTTTTACCAGAGATTGATCAGTAATGTAAAGTCTAGTCTTTCCTGTTTTTGCTGGAAGACTCATTGGGCATCTGAGAGATATAGATGGGCAGCTTCCTTGAATTTTAATAGAAAACTGGGGGAGGGTGGTATTGAATCCCTGGGTACCTGACTCTATATCAATTTGCAAAAGCTTAAATCATAAATTAAAAAATTCCCTGAATCTTGGATGTAGGGAGATTAATGTATAGCAATATGTACCATTTTCTAGGTACTTCAACATGTCTAATAAACAAATCAGTGTTTAAACTACTAAAGTCACTTTGACTGGATCTCTTCTAAAATAAAAATACTGACTACAAAAATATTGTGTTTAGAAGAGGCATCATTCAGCAGACCCCATTGAGCTGGCTGCATATGATATATGACATACTTTTAAAAGAGCAAAAGTATTTTGTACAAGGTTCAAATAGTAACTCTGAACACTTATAAAGTGCTTCTTCTTTTCCCCCAGAGCACCTATCTAATCCTCACAACACACCCATGAGGTAGATTAGTATTAGCAGATAGAAGCAGAAACTGAGGCTGTGTATCTCCCTATGGCCATAAGTAACTTTCTCCTATGAGTCAGAAGCTAAAGTAGGATTACGGCTTTCTGACTCGAAGCTCCAAGCTCCGTCTGTGTGACCACAGCTGCTGCCAGCACTAGCTCTCTAGCTTACTGCAGGGAAGTCTTTTTATGAAGGAAAAAGATATATTTTAGCCCAGTGACTTAGCCTTCGTGATCCTGATTCGTTTACCCACACGATATTTCCGTTGACTTCATGGACTGGGCCCCATATATTGAACGCACTTTTTCCCCAGCCGAGCCTATTCAAAATACAACAGCAGTGGAAGGTTGGCTTCCTATTTCTCTATTGGAAGAGTGTGCACCCTCTTCAAAATCCCCACCAAAAACGTATATTTTTTAATGAAGACAGAGGGGGTAAGGATCAGAATGGATTGTATTGAAATAGCTGCTTGCTGCTCCAGTCCAGTAGGACAGAGACAAATTCCCGTCCCAGAGGGCTCCTTTGGAGGAATTGATAATGCCAAGCCTTTTACCATATCTCAACATAAATTACATACCATGTGAATGCATCCATATTTATATATTGGAACAAATCCCACTCACTGTACTCACATGTGTAGTTCCTTTGAAGGCAACGGGACTAGCTGTATGAATAAGGCAAGCAGGATTTCTCCCAACAGATGCTTTCATAGAAACACACTATATTTTGATGACTTATTTTTAAAGGAATTAAGCACCTATAAATTCAGGCAGGTGAAGTGGGTGCTTTGGAAAATCCCACTGTGTGGCTAGTTGCATCTTTAGGCATCTAAATATCTTTAAATATCTGGCCCTAAACCACCAGTAAGAGGTATTTTACCAGGAAAATATCCAGCTCCATTTAATGGTTACTAGCTTTATAGCTCTCCTGGATCATCGTAACACATTTGTGATAGGCAGGGGACCCTTAAGGATACTTAAATAACTCTAAGGGTTCTCAACATAAAATAACATGACATACACACTGAATGTATGCAATCAACATGGGATGCTGAATATGATGTCAATGAATAGAGAGTTCCTATTGTTAACTGGAATTGAGGGTGCTCTTAGCTCTGAGCCCTCGCCAAGTCATCTTCATCATGCAAAGTGCCATAGGATAAGCTGTTTGAATCCGGCTGTATTTTGTCAGTCATTTTTTTTCCTGTGAGAATGGGAAAAAACAAAAAAACTCAATGAAAAAAAAATCATAATTCTGCTAATCCATTATTTTTCTGTTAAGGCTCCTCAGTCTAGATGCCTTTTGTTTTCCTTGATAGGCTGTGGCAACAGTTAAGAAATAATTTAAGAAAGTCTTTGAAAAAAAATCAATTGGAAATAGGAATAGAAATGAAGAAAAAAGTAAGTTTATTAAATATGATTGGAGGATATTTCTACTTCAATTCTCCCCATTCATTCCCCACTCCATTACCTAGTGCATTTAGACTTTTAAACATAGATGACTGACAAATATTTGACAAAGAACTTCAAAATCATGCTTACCAGGAATGTGTCCACAGTCAATATAAGGAACTTGCAAACGCTCCTCTTCTCGATTTCGTGTGATTACAAACACGCCAAGAAATGATAGAAGACACCTACAAAGGCATTGTGAAAATAAGGTTAGAAGCAGTTCATTGCATTTGAAATGTGCCTCTTGTCTTGGGTATCCATGTTTCTCTCTCAACAGCTTCCAAATCTGAGCTGCTCAGTTTACAAGTAAAGAGAACTAGTTTTTCAGCCCAGCAAACTCATCCAGGGCTCAGTGGGTCTGTCTACACAGCAAAGAAAAAACTGCGGCTGGTCCATGCCAGCTGACTCAGGCTCGCATGGCTCAGTCTGTGCGGCTATTTCATTGCTATGTAGGCTTCTGAGCTCAGGCTGGAGCTTGAGCTCTGTGTGACGGTGCACCCCATAAGGCTTTATGGAAATATGCTTATAAGTATATATATATGACATAACTGGAAAATGTTTTATGCTACATATGCCATGTAATATATCTCTGTAAAGGTTATGAATCTACTCATCCTATTTGTATGCATGTATCATCTTTGTACTTGAAGTTATGAACATTGGCTGTGCACTTGCTTGATTTTTAAGTAGCTTTTGTAAAGCATCTGGTCAACTTCTTGAGAAAGGAATGTGCAAATTAAGTGCCCAATCAAGAAGCACTTAAGGGACAATGGATCGGAAGGCTCCAATCCACATAAGAAATCTACATGAGGACATTCAAGGTAACATGTGAACAAGCCTGTAAAAACTGAATCATGCATGGACATGTGACTTGCCCATGTGACTCCAAAACTCCATCTTGGAGCTGGACTTTGCATAGGAGAGAGGAGGGGGTCTCCACCCACAAGGGTGTTAAAAGTCTATTAAAACCCCTGGGAGACCCCTCCATTTTGTCTTCAGCTGGCTAAAGAGAGAGCCTCTCCACCCCCAACAATACCTGAAAGAAACTGGAACAAAGGACAGTAACTACAGGGGGTGTGAGTGATTGCTGGACCCAGACTAGAAGGAGACTATCTGTACAAGGAAGCTTACTGGGTGAAGTTTTTATCTGTATTCAGTTTTCTTAGACATAGACTTGCGTGTTCTATTTTATTTTGCTCGGTAATTCACTTTGTTCTGTCTGTTACTACTTGGAACCACTTAAATCCTACTTTTTGTATTTAATAAAATCACTTTTTACTTATTAATTAGCCCACAGTATGTATTAATACCTGGGGGGGCAAACAGCTGTGCATATCTCTCTCTCAGTGTTATAGAGGGCGAACAATTTATGAGTTCACCCTGCATAAGCTTTTAAACAGGGCAAAATGGATTTATTTGGGGTTTGGATCCCATTGGGAGTTGGGTATCTGAGTGTTAAAGACAAGAACACTTCAATAAGTTGCTTTTATTTAAGTATTCAGCTTTGGGGCATGTGGTTCAGACCCTGGGTCTGGGTTTGAAGCAGACTGGCATGTCTGGCTCAACAAGACAGGGTGCTGGAGTCCCAAGCTGACAGGGAAAGCAGGGGCAGAAGTAATCTTGTCATATCAGTTGGCAGCCTGAAGGGGGTTTCTGTGATCCAACCCATCACACTCTGGAACCCGCTACCCCACAGGATCCTAGAGGCCAGGCTCTAGCCTGAGCCCAGACATCTGCACAGCAACGAAACAGCCCTGAGGTTTTTCTTTGTGTGTAGACATACCCACACAAAGGTGTGTAGACAACCCCACAGGCTGGGCTCTTAAATGGGAGTGAGATCTGAGAAGGTAACAAAGGTTCTGGGGACCAAATTATGCTCTTGACAATCCCTCAGCAGTTTATGAATTCCTGTGGGGTTTCAAAGGCTGTTTGCCTTACTCACATACCTAGTTTCACTGACTTCAAAGGAACTGATGTGAGAAAGGTGAGCTGAGCCCCAAACTAAGCCACCACAAGGAAAACACATTTGCATCCTGGAACAATTGTTTGTGGAGTATCTAGACTAACATTTACAGTTACATTGATGATCAGTTAACTCAAGTTACAACACAACCAAAAACTCTAGTCTTGACAGGTCCTCTGTTTCGCTCATTTTACTTTTGTGTCTCACAACCAGGCTTCTGGCCAGCAGTGATTTTGAACTGCTTGGTAAGTGTCTTCTGTCCATCCAAGGCTGTCCATAACATCAACTTCATGCCTGCCAAGTGTGTGCATTTAATTTGCGTATCTTCATTTTCTACCACTTTCACTACAAACACTGTCAGTCACACAAACCATTTAAATAGTTCTATGGGGCTGCTCAGTCCTACCTGCAGTGGGAGTGATCACATACAATTATCAGTTGTGTTTGTTTGACTACATTAGGACCAGGCATCTGATTAAGAATTTTGGGAACTGTTCTTCCACTTGTGTGTTAAGTATCCCATTCCCATCAACAATGATCTCTCATCTATCACCTGGACCGCCACTCCTGGGGAATCTGTGGCGGCTCCTGTTTCACTTGGCTGCATGACAGGTAGGTTGCCCTTCAAGCATTTACTGCTACCACTTATTTAGCATGACATGATCTATAATCACCGACAGGCAGATTGTCCCTTCCTGTCCAAAGACAACAGGAGAGAGGCAGGCCTTTACTAAAGTGAGCATGGTGCCTTCTGGGTGATTAACTAACACTATTGCCCATGGCTAGTAGCAGCAGAGAACAGCAGGACATGCAGGTAGAAGACAACATGGACTTTTCTAGCACTAATCAGTACTTACTCCATAATGCAATCATTGATGGAAAACAGTCAATGATTTGTCTCATTTACAAGGGGAACATGTGATGTTCGCTTTTCATTCCACTGTGGGGGAGTGGGAGAGATAGAGTCTCACAAATGGCTAATACTAATATTTTTACAGCTTTGGATTCAAAAACAGGCCCTTACAAGAAAATACAAATATTATCCTTTGCAATGTTTTTTATCCTATAACAGCTGCCCCCTAACACATTGCAATGGAATAGTTTCTTCTTCAGGAGAAAAGGAAAACTTGTTTGGAAAGGTAAGGGCTGTTTTGATACTAACTTTGTTACAGATTTTCAGTAGATACACTTACCCGAATAGAAACATGAACACACTCAGCAAAGCTGCACCTTGGAATTCCTGATAAAATATGACCCCTAGAATGTGACAGAAACAAGAACTGCAGATCTTGAACAAATTCCAAGTGATGTGAATTACTGATGACAGGGTCAGAAGCTAGGTTATAATCAAGTGGAAAAAAACCCCAAATATATCAATACAAATTTTGGATGGGTTCATATTATATGCCCGTATTCAGTATCTATGCCTTTTTTTAGATAATGGTAATTGCATAATTCTTGACAAGATCTCACTCTACAGGTTTGGACTTCTTGCTTGTATTGTTAATTATTCAGTATAGTCTCATTTTATATTCCCAACAACTGAAAATCCTTGTTAAGTGTAAAAGATATTTTTAAAGAATGAAACCTTGTTGAATTACATATAGGTCCTTACACAGGGTTTATTCAGGTCAGGCTCAGACTGAGGGCTTGTCTACATGCAGAGTTGCAACAATTTAACTAAAGGTGTTGTTTTAAATGAATTTAGTTAAGTACAAAAAGCTTACTTCAGATTAATTCAGGTTTATTTGGGTTTATCTTAGTCAATTAGGAACACATTTAAAACTGCAATAAGTTCCTCTTAAACCACATAGGGGCTTGCACCATTTCAGCTGGTTTAACTAAACAGGTGCAGATTTGAATATTGACCAGAGGATCTCAAACTGTGGTCCACCGACCACCAGTGGTCTGCAACTCCTGCAGGTGGTCCACAGATAGTTCCCTCTAAGGTGCGTGCATAGTTGGCTGCACATGAGAGAATGAAAGGTAGCCCACCTAACTTTATGTCAGTTCCATATTGTAGGGCTGCAGGAGAGAGAGGGAGAGACCCCCACACACACCCTCCTTTGCAGCCCCAGCTTGGGGGCTGCCGCGGTGGGGGAGAAAGGTTACATCCATCACATTAGAAAGGTAAGACTACTGATATTAAAATATGAGTTGTGTGCTTTTATTTGTAGAACAAAAAAAGTTAATTATTGTTATGGTTTTTTTATACAGCGCTTTTATCCAAAGTGCTTTACAATAGTTAGCTAATGGTACAAACAACATTTGGAAAGATTATTTAAGTGGTCCGCCGAGACCCTCCGCAATTTTCAAGGGGTCTACAAAAAAAAAAGTTTGAGAACCACTTATCTAGATGATTCTGAATAAGGATCTGGCCTTTAAAAAAAGTAGGCACAAGACCAAACTCCCCACGATTACTCCAGTGCAACTCCTGTTGGCCAATGTCTCCTCTCAGTCAAAAAGTGTAGGTCTGTTCTAACACAGCTGATGAAGCAATTTTCATGGAACTCCCTTCAGCATTAATGGAAGTTCTGAATATTAAATTCTCTGCAGACCAATGACAGGACTGCTCCTGTGTGTATTAAAATCGGTCATAAATATTATAGCTGTATAATTTTGGCTTATTGCTGACATAGCATCTTTAGGTACATCTACACTGCAATAAATAAAATACATACATAAAGAATTAGGGCTCACTTTATATTATTATTATTGATTACAAATATTTGCACTGTAAAAAAGATAAACAAAATAAATAGTATTTTTCAGTTCACTTCATATAAATACTGCAGTCAATCTCTTTATCATGAAAGGGCAACTTACAAATGTATAATTTTTTTTTTTTGCATACCTGCACTCAAAAATAAAACAATGCCAAACTTTAGGCCATACAAGTCCACTCACTTCTTGTTCAGCCAATTGCTAAGACAAACAAGTTCATTTATCTTTACGGGAGAGAATGCTGCCTCCTTCTAATTTACAATGAAAAGTGAGAACAGGTGCTAAACATTCAAATGCCCCTTCATGCTTCCATTCCAGAGGACAAGCTTCCATGCTGATGGCGGGTTCTGCTCTATAATAATCCAAAGCAGTGCGGACTGACACACATCCATTTAAATCATTTGAGTCAGATACCACCAGCAGAAGGTTGATATTCTTTTTTGGTGGTTTGGGTTCTCTAGTTTCCATATCGGAGTGTTGCTCTTTTAAGACTTCTGAAAGCATGTTCCACACCTCGTCCCTCTCAGATTTTGGAAGCCACTTCAGATTCTTAAACCTTGGTCAAGTGCTGTAGCTATCTTTAGAAATCTCATATTGGTACCTTCTTTGTGTTCTGTCAAATCTGCAGTGAAAGTGTTCTTAAATCAAACAACATATGCTGGGCTGCCATAACAGGAAAATAAGGCAAAATGTGCATAAAACCATGAGTAGGAGACATACAATTCTCCCCCAAGGAGTTCAGTCACAAATTTAATTAGCACATTATTTTTTTAAAATGAGTGTCATCAGCATGGATGCATGTCCTCTGGAATGGTGGCTGAAGCATGAAGGGGTATACGAATGTTTAGCACATCTGGCATGTAAATACCTTGCAACACTGGCTACAAAAGTGCCATGTGAATGCCTGTTCTCACTTTCAGATGACATTGTAAAGAAGCAGCAAGCAGCATTATCTCCTATAAATATAAACAAACTTGTTTGTCTTAGCGCTTGGCTGAACAAGAAGAAAGACTGAGTGGACATGTAGACTCTAAAGTTTCACATTGCTTTGTTTTTGAGTGCAATTATGTAACCAAAAAAAATCTACATTTGTAAGTTGCACTTTCATTATAAGGAGATCACACTACAGTACTTGTATGAGGTGAATTTAAAAAATATTATTTATTTTATCTTTTTCACAGTAAAAATATTTGTAATAAAATAATATAAAGTGAGCACTGTACACATTGTGTTCTGTGTTGTAATGGAAATCAATATATTTGCAAATGTAGAAAAGCATCCAAAATATAATAAATGTAAATTGGCATTTCATTATTGTTTAACAGTTCAATTAAAACTCAGATTAATCACAATTATTTTTTTAATCTAGTTAATTTGTTTTGCGTTAATTTCTTAAGTTAACTGTGATTGATTGACAGCCCTAAAAATTTTAAAAACCTGTGTCAGTGAGTCTTAGAGCCCGAGTCAATAGATTTGGGCTCATGCTGTGGGGCTTAAAATAATAATATAGACATTCCTAATCAGGCTGGAGACCCATCCCCTTTGCCAGGTTTCAAAGCCTGGGTTCCAGCTCAAGCCCAAATGTCCACACTGCTATTTTTAGCCTAACAAGCCTGAATCAATTGACCCAGGCTCAGAGACTCACTGCTGCAGAATTTGTTTTCAGTTCAGATGTCTTCATCTTTCTCTCCTCTCTTGTTCTTTCAGTGCAGACAATTTCCAAGATTTTCAGTCTCTTTTTAATGAGATCAAGTTCAAAGTTCTCACCCAGAATAAAATGTTATAAGGTTTAAAGGCCTTTGGAGTATTTTATTTCCTTCACTTAACCTAGAATTCAGCCTTCTGAAATATAATACACAAACTACTACAAAACACAGCTGTCTGTCATTTGAGTAGCTTGCCACACTATTAAAATTACTTTACCAGCTAGGATATGGAGACGCCAATGTACACATGGTAAACAGATTTATGGTACTTCCAGAGGAGGCTAATACTAATGACAGTACCTAATAAGCCAGTAAAGCAGAATAAACTGTACATGGCTGTACTATACTGGAAAAGCTAGAATCTGATGGCATTTAATTTTATTTCAAAGTTCTGAACTTATGATCATTTTCAAAATATACATCTGTCATATTACATAAAGATCTCTCCCTGAAGATAAAAGTGATCTGTTTGCATTCCTGATTCAAAGAAGAGAATTCAATCTTGCTATTTAGAAAGAGCTTTTGTTTGGACAGAAAATAAAAACAAACCTGCAATGATGGCGTTGGTTGTGAAGAACACAAAGTTAATCGGCACAATGACTGTTGCATTGTAGAGTTGCATAGCTTGATTTAAGAACCTAAAAGAAGACAGTTATTACATCTCCTGGACACAAAGTGTGCTGTGCACTAAATGTAGTAATAGGTGTAATACTTTCACATCAAAACAACTAACAGCACAGTACAAGTTGGCGTCTGCAGCAGATATGCATACTGGTTTTGAACGAGCATAGTACAAATGAATAGTGCAAGATAAAAGATGATGAGCACAGAAAATCCAACTCTGAATCAATGAGAGTAATGTTGCACGACTGCCAAATTATTCCTGCCTATTAGCAGGAGTAAGACCTGGCCTGGAGACACATAGCTAAATGCTGATTAGCATGATGAGGCTTAAGTTTTCATCTCTTCAGACACCCACGCTCTTCCCCTTTTCAAGGGCTTGATCCAAAGCCCACCAAAGTCAACAGGAATCTTTCCACTGACTGGGCTTTGCATTGGGCCCTTATACCCGGCATAGAATAACAGAATCATAGACGATTAGGGTTGGAAGAGACCTCAGGAGGTCATCTAGTCCAACCCCCTGCTCAAAGCAGGGCCAACACCGACTAAATCATCCCAGCCAGGGCTTTGTCAAGCCAGGCCTTTAAAACTTCTAAGGATGGAGATTCCACCACTTCCCTAGGTAACTCATTCAAGTGGTTCACCACCCTCCTAGTGAAATAGTGTTTCCTAATATCCAACTTAGACTTCCCTCACTGCAACTTGAGATCATTTCTTCTTGTTCTGTCATGTGCCACCACTGAGAACAGCCTAGCTCCTTCCTCTTTGGAACCCCCTTTCCGGTAGTTGAAAGCTGCTATCAAATCCCCCCTCACTCTTCTCTTCTGCAAACTAAACAATCCCAGTTCCTTCAGCCTCTCCTCATAAGCCATGTGCCCCAGCACCCTGATCATTTTAATTGCCCTCCGCTGGACTCTCTCCAATTTGTCCACATCCTTTCTGTAGTGGGGGGCCCAAAACTGGATGCAACCCCCCAGATGTGGCCTCACCAGTGTCGAATAGAGGGGACTAATCACTTCCCTCGATCTGCTGGCAATGCTCCTACTAATGCAGTCCAATATGCTGTTAGCCTTCTTGGCAACAAGGGCACACTGCTGACTCATATCCAGCTTCTCGTCCACTGTAATCCCCATGTCCTTTTCTGTGGAACTGCTGCTTAGCCTGTCGGTCCCCAGCCTGTAGCGGTGCATGGGATTCTTCCGTCCTAAGTGCAGGACTCTGTGCTTGTCCTTGTTGAACCTCATCAGATTTCTTTTGGCCCAATCCTCCAATTTGTCTAGGTCACTCTGGACCCTATGCCTACCCTCCAGCATGTCTACCTCTCCCCCCAGTTTAGTGTCATCTGCGAACATCATCCAGATCATTAATGAGGATGTTGAACAAAACTGGCCCCAAGACCAACCCCTGGGGTACACTGCTTGATACCAGCTGCCAGCTAGACATTGAGCCATTGATCACTACCTGTTGAGCCCGACAATCTGGCCAGCTTTCTATCCACCTTATAGTCCATTCATCCAATCCATACTTTTTTAACTTGCTGGCAAGAATACTGTGGGAGACAGATTATGTTTATGAGCAAGGAAGGAAGCAGAAGATTTGAGCCTTTACTCCGCTTAGCGCAGAGGAATAAGGCCTGGTCTCCACACAGAAGTTAGTATAACTTTCCTTATTTTGGTGGGAGCTGGCATGTGTCCACACACATCTCCCATTGCAAGATCACTGGATTTGCATTTATTTAATGAAGCCAGTTTGCAAATGCCACAACTCTATTTTTCAAAAAGAAAAGGAGTACTTGTGGCACCTTAGAGACTAACAAATTTATTAGAGCATAAGCTTTCGTGAGCTACAGCTCACTTCATCGGATGCATTTGAATGCATCCGATGAAGTGAGCTGTAGCTCACGAAAGCTTATGCTCTAATAAATTTGTTAGTCTCTAAGGTGCCACAAGTATTCCTTTTCTTTTTGCGAATACAGACTAACACGGCTGCTACTCTGAAACCTGACAACTCTATTTTGGTGGCAGTTAAATCGATTTAGCTCCAGTGGATGCATCCCACTTCTTATAAAAGTGAACAGTCCTCTCATTACTATCCCACACTGCACCAGTCGCTGCAGAATTGACCTCTCTGTGGGGGTCAGTATGCCTGGAAACCAGTCCTCTGTTTAAACAGCTCTGGCAAATCCACATGGGCCCCATTTGCAAGCCACTTTGGTAGCAAGCAACTACCATTTTTCAGAGACACACAACTTCTCGGAGAAAATTCAAAAGAGCTATCATGCAGGCCTCATACATTTGTATGGACCCTTCTGGAGCTCACTGCCTTCAAAGATAGGTGGCAGGAGGAGCATGTGCAATCACAGCAGGGAACTAGTTGGCAGAGTGTCAAAGTGTACAAGCGCCTGCTATTCCCCAAGACAAAAAGTCAGAGTCAGAGCAGGAAAAAGGAGCTCACCAATCTGCCAGCACGTTAAGAACAAACAATGACACCTCCAGTAAAGCACCCAATACCCTTTTATGGTATTTAACCTTAACATTTAATTTAACTTGTGCCCACACATCATGCAAGACTTTCACCCCAGTTCCAGCTCCTGTACTCTGAACAAAAGGGGCTTAAAAAGCCACAGATTCAGACAGGGAAGAATGCCCCCTTCCCTATGTCAGAGGCAAACAGCCACGGGCTGTTTGCTGAGGGCCCCCACTAGGATTGCCAACTTTCTAATTGCACAAAACAGGACACAAGTCCTGCCCCTTCCACAAAGCCCTGACCCCGACTCACTACATTCCTCCTCCCTCGGTGGCTCGCTGTCCGCCACCCTCACTCACTTTCACTGGGCTGGGGTGTGAGAGGGGGTGAGGGCTTTAACTGGGGGTGCGGGCTCTGGGGTGGGGCCAGAAATGAGGGGTTCAGGGTGCAGGAGGGGGCTCCAGGCTGGGAATTGGGGTGTGGGAGGGGGTGAGGGCTCCAGCTGGGGGCTCTGGGGTAGGGCCGGGGATGAGGGATTTGGGGTCCAGGAGGGAGCTCCAGGTTTGGGGGGCTCAGGACTGGGGCATGGACTCGGGGGTTGGGGCACCGGCTTATCTCCGGCAGTTCTCGGTCAGCAGTGCAGCGGAGGGGCTAAGGCAGGCTTCCTGCCTGTCCTGACTCTGTGCTGAGCCCTGGAAGCAACCAGCAGTACGAGGCTCTGCGTGCTGCTCTCACCCACAGGCACCACCCCCGCAGCTCCCATTGGCTGCAATTCCCAGCCAATGGGAGTAGGGAGCCGGCGTGTGGGGTGGGGGCAGCACATGGAGCCCTGTGCCTCTCCCCCCACCTAGGAGCCGGACCTGCTGGCCCCTTCCGGGGAGCAGTGTGGAGCCAGGACAGGTAGGGAGTAGCCTGCCTTAGCTCCGCAGCACTTCCGACCAGATTTTTAATGGCCCGGTCGGCAGTGTTGACTGGAGCCATCAGGGTCCCTTTTTGACCGGGTGTTCCAGTCGAAACTGGACACCTGGTCACCCTAGTCCCCACCCAAGCATTGATGCAGGGGTCATGGCAGGCATCAGGGTAGGCCCACAGTACATAGCACCATGGAGATTTTGGGCAGCACTGCTCCCCACAGGCAGCTGGGGACAGGTTGCTGTAGTTTACTAGCCACAGACGATCATCTCATTTACACTAGGGGCCAAGTTGGCTCCCAGAGTAGCCCAGAGTTGGGAAGGCATAAAAAGGTGATTTTCAGTCACCTTAGCCCCTCCTCCCTTTAAGCTACATGTTCAGTGCAGCACCTCTCAGAAGCACAACACAGAATCTCACCCGTAGCCTCAGCTGGAGTGCAACAGGGTTGTGCACTATACAAGGACGTGTAGGACAACACTTGGATGTATGTGTTCTTACACCAACCTTCATGGTCCATTTAATCCAGTAACAAAAACAAAGCAATTAATCATGTTGAAGGAGAATGAAGGTCTCATGCAGAAGTATTAAAACCTGCCACATCCATATCTACCCTTAGGATTATGAATCATGCCTGTGAACACTGGAATGTATCTTTGTAAATTCAGTGTCACTGCACCCCCCACATACTGTATCCTGCCAACAATGCATATGAAACAGAAAGAAATATTAAGAGTCGGCAGAGTGTTTTAGAAACCTATAAAAAGAACTATTTTTAAACGTTTCATTGGTACGATATATGTGAATAGTAAAAATCCAAACTCTGATCTGTTTTAGCCATTAAAATAATTGCATGGTTATTTTAGTGACTGTTGAGCAGTCTCCATGGTGCTTTAAAAATAAAGAAATCCTACATATCCAGAGGATAGTCAGGATTTTGAAGTCACTGAAAACACCTCATTATTTTCTCCCATTTGCAACAATCTCAGTCTCAAGGACCAAAACATAGATGCTGATGCTTAGCAGCAAGTCCCCAAAAGATGTAACAAAAGCTGTTCTGAGTTCTCAAGAATCAGTAAAATAAACAAACTTGGTGAGAGATCTAGGTAAAATGGGGGAAAAAGTCATGAGTAAAAGTAACAAAAACATAGTCCGCTTTTGAAAAGTCTGCTCAGTTGGACTGGGAGAAGACAGATATTGGACCCAGGAAGCAAAGTGGTCAGATTTTGCCTTTGTTTGAGTTTTGACCAAGTGAAGGAAGAAAAAAAAAATCTGCCGAAGGAGAAGAGAATCATTCAGCAGCTTCCCGTTTACCAAGCTCTATTTCCTCTCTTAAATTCCCTGAGCTCTTCTCCCAGCTGGGTGTAAACTACTCTACAATCTGTGACAGGGAGTTCCAGAGTCACTGCAGAATGATGCATGGGCTTTCTCCAAAGGGAATCCTGAATCCCCTATGATAGTGATATGCGCTGCCACTAAAGTGCTAGGCTGGCTATTTCATTAAAAACAAATGAAAACAAACATTCCGAATTAATCTGACTGGGTGCAAATGCATTGAATGGTGCAATCCGTGCCAGAAGCATAGGGACAGGGATAAAGAGAATGGACTCTCCATTCAGCTGGAAGTTCTATTTTACACTGCTGAGGGCAGCAGCAGTCTCCAGTGGCAGCAATAAAATGATCACTTAGCAGAACAGAGCCCAGCAGGAAAAATCCTGATTTTGCAGAGTTCTCTCCAAAAGTTAACTATTTCCGAGAGAGGCTCAGCCATACCTAGCTTGCACTTCAGGCACAAATTTCTCACAGGCAAAACACAGTATGCAGATTTAGCCGAAGGGGATGGGAGGATAATCCATTGCTTCCACCTTAGGACATAAGGTGAACATAAATCTAAGGACAGATCTATACTTAAAATGCTGCACCGTTGCAGCTGTAACGCTTTAATGAAGACACTCTTAGCCGAAGGGAGAGAGGTTCTCCTGCTGGTTCAGTTAATCCACCTCTGCGAGAAGCTCTATCACTGACATAGTGTAACACTGACAGACTCCAGTCGTCAGCAGGTGGGATCGAACCTGGGGCCTCTGGAGCTTAATGCATGAGCCACTACTGCATAAGCTAAAAGCTGGCTCTTAGCTAAGGCTGTAGAGCAGACTCATTTTATCTCTAAGTAATCTCAGTGCCACTAGACGGGACCCAGAAGGTGTGTGGGTTACAATAGCACTGTCTACACTGGTGCTTAGGTTGGTATAACTATGTCATTCAGGGGTGTGGATTATTCACACCCCTGAGCGACGAAGCTACACCAAAGTAATTTTGTAGGGTAGATCAGGGCTAAGGGGGAAAAAGAATTCCCTTTCTAAATTTAGGACAAAGTTATTGAAATTGCATTGGCTATTTGATTAATTGGTTACCAGCAATGGGTCTAAAAGCTGCATGACAAAGTACAAGAAAGAAAACATCAGGAAAATAGAAAGTTTCACTTCACAGTTGGGTTTAAGAACTGTGGGAAAAATAAAATTGCATTTTGAATTAACATGAATTGTTTGTAAATAAGAGAAGAAGGCACCAGTATAATAAATCCAAGTGAAATCATCCAATGAGAAATAAAGTATGAATAAATAAATAAATACAGTTAAAAAAAATTAGTGAAGGCAATAGGTACGTTTAACTGTTATTTACACCAGGAGTCAATATGCACCAGTAATTAACAAAACCAGCAGATAAATGAAGAGAAAGGTTTGCAAAAACTAACTTACTTGACTTGGAAAACACAAGATGTCACCATTATAATCAACATGATATAGAAAATGGGGTATGTTAGCTGCATTTTGCCCTTTGCAGAGAATGTTATCATACCAGCCACAGCCTTTACTGAAATAATAGTCAATGATGCTGGAAGAGAGAGAGAGAGAGAGAGACAGAGATGTTAACAAGGTAGAATTATAAGCCTTTACCCCAGAGTGTCAGTGCTGCAGAAAGACATATTGAGCAGCAGGCTATTTAAAAGGTTAGTTATGTTTTTAACCCTTCTTCTGATTTTCTTTTAAACCAATAAAAACCAATGCACATAACCACAAACAAGGCTTGCTTTAAAGGAAACTGAGCAGCAATCTTCATGCCAGCCTAGGAGGAGAAGCACTGCAGCATGACGTACTACCAATTCGTAGAGCAGAATCAGGCTTCCCCATCACCTGAGCTAGTAAAGGTGCAGAAGGCTAGACTAAAAGGCACTCCTGCTTTTCCTCTGGCATGGGCTCTTGATTTGCCCCAGCCCTTGCTGCTGAAGCTCAGTTGTGGAGGTTACAATAACCACACAGAAAATAGAACAAATTCAAAACACATGGGATGGCAAGATGAGAGGTGTAACAGTGCACCCGTCACACTAAAGGAAAGTAATTAATAGCAGGGGATAAGGCCTCACCACCTGGATCTAATTCCACGTTCTCCAAGAGGTTCAGTTCCAAAGTCCCAATGTGCTCGATTACAAAGATAGCCCCCAGATGCAAAACTCATACGAACACACAGTTCAGAACTTCCCAACACTCCGGACAGGAGGGCGGGAGAAGGGATTCAGATCTGGGGTTATGTTTCAAGTATTTTGCTTAGAGCACCTCTGGCAGTTCACATGGGGTTTAAGTGGTGCATAGGCCTTGCGTTGGCCTATTTGAATTTCACCATTAGGGCTAAATTCAAGGATTCTCTCTACTCCCCTTGAGTAGTACCTTACTTCTTGAACAGTCCTATTGAAATCAATGGGATTGTTCAAGGTAGTACTTAAGGTGAGCAAAGGCTATTAGATTCTGCTGGCTATCCATATCCATAATGAGTATGATACAAAAAAAAAATAACAAACCATCATGGTGATGTGGGGGGTTAAAAATTTCAGTCAGTTACAGAGTAGAAGTTTGGAGTTATATTTGAAAATAAAATGTTAAAGTATAAATTGTTAGTTCTGACCTTCCAGATGAGGGCTGGATTGCTGAAAGGTGAAGAGATTTGTCATGGTAGTGTGACAGACCTGGCAACATCCTACCACATCCTTGGGAGACCTGACCGAATTACATTTAAGTACCTTTGAGGTCCATTGTATTAAATGAATGATTTATGTATTCTTGTGGGCCAGGATTGTTCGTAAACTCTCCGGGGGAAATGTAAGCCTGGGGATTCAAAGAACTACACTGAAAATGTACAAGACAAAAATGGATTTTTGGGACAATAAGTGTTAAGTGGATTTTCTGGGGAATACCTAGGCAGAAGTTAATGCAAATGGTAATCTCTAACTAAATTTAGTGGACCACTAAAGTCTTAATACACATCTAAAAAGGCAGTATAGTAAATATGTTGCATTTATTAAGGCTTCAGTTCTGGAAAAAAAATAGACATACATTTGTGGGAGTAGAGGAAAGCAGGCAGAAGGTCCCAGGCAGTTACACTGAAGAACTACACACAAGCAGTGTAGCTAAGAGGTTTTCTGTTTTTGTTTTTAAATTAGTGATTTATTTTCCTCAGCTAGTCCTGGTCACCAAAATATGTTCTAGACATACAGAGTTTCAACAGTCTCTGTAATTCATTCTTCCGGGATCTAATGATAAAGGGTTACTTCAAATGGCAGAAACAAAAAGCCTTGGAATATCCATGCACAAGTCGGATTCACACAGAATCAAACTGCAAATCTGTAAAACCAAACAGTACTAGCAATAGGCATATAAAGTTTGTTGAGCAACTGGCTTTGCTTGTTAGAAAGAGACTTCATTGAAACCATGTAAAAACCTAAGGATTCCCCTTCAGATTGTCCCTTTAAACACTGCACAGACATAAGCTAACACGGGGGGGGACCAAGTGAGAGAGAGTGATCAAGTGAGAGAGAGAGAGAGAGAGAGAGAGAGAGGAATATTATACAAATGGAATAATATGTACTTACCTAGTAGTGCTACCATCATTAACAAAACCACAATGTGCTTCACATCCTTCCTTTTGTAGAAATACAGAAGAATGCAGAATATTATTATTTCTAAGAACTGGAAAAAAAGGCAAGAAAGGTTAAGCTGTAAACAATATAATAAATGCTTCATTCAGAGTCTTTAAAATGTCACATTTATCTACCCTGCTCAAACAGTTCAAGGGAGGATTGCTTTATTACACATCTTCTACTAAAAAGTAACCTTATCTCCAGTCAATTGAGTTAACAAATAATTGTTCTCATAAATCTTTCCTGCTCCTAAGATTCTTTCTAGTTAACTTTCTCGTTTCTTTGCTTTTCTTTTGCTCTTGATGAGTCTGTTTGATTTCACAGCACTGAGAAGATTAAAACAAAGATTGTTTTTCTGTGACAGCAAAGGTACCCACGTGAGCTAGGGATAATCAATATAGGCACCCCTGAATATATAACCCCCAGAGCTAAGGAGTAGAGAGCTAGCCTGAAGCAGAACATTATCTACTTTAGCTCAATTTTTCTACAGTGACCATCACCATAGTATCTTATTGCATTAGTTTCTTTCCTCTTTGCCCTTTTTGTCTGCCTCAGTCAAAAAAAACCTTAGCTAGCAATATCTTCATGTCCAAATTTCCTGCCATACAATCATGTATTCATGGGGGAAATGTATTTCATTCAGATTATTGCTATGCAATGATCTTCAATCACTGGCTACCCACCTACTTGTCAGAGTACATGACAGAAGGTACCCTGGCAAAGCTCAATGACACACCACCAGAGACTGCCGTGCAGGTCATCTGTAATGCTGACACACTTTTTATTGTACACAGTCCAGACTCGCTCCATCTATGTCACCACCATCTTCCACACTGATAGTTAAATTTACTGGCTTTACTATTAATGCTAGCTCTTACAGGTTCCCACACTAACACTTGTTCCCTTGCCAGTACCATGACACTTCTGTAACATCACCAGCTGCAGAAAACAGCCTTGCTATTATCAGCAACAGAATTTTTAGTCACCTGTCAACATTCAACCTTCTTTCTGTACTGAAAAATCAGGCAATGAGTGAAACAGCTCTTGGGAGTAACAGAATGAGGCAGGCAACCAGCTGCCCATCTATAAGCAAGTAATTATTCTACTGTCAGTTTAGCTGAGTTCAGATTCATGGGTTGAAATGCAGGCCTAGATTCTGGCTTGCATTAGGACAGTTTCTGTGGCACTCCCAAAGCTCAAAGCTGGCCTAAAGCTGACTTAACCAGCTATGGGAGTATTACCACAGGGGAGTAGTCAGGTGGCCTTGTAGCTGCTATAGTGGCTCCTTCTCCATTCCCTCCGCTACTGCTGGTGCAGGGGCTTGGCCAGGGCTCTTTTATCCCCAGTAATACCTGGTAGCTGGAAGAGCCCCTTAGGGCAGTGGTCCCTAAATTGTGGGAAGAGCCCCCCTAGGGGAGCACGGAGCAACATTCAGAGGGTCGCAGCGGGGTCCATACCAGGCCCCATGGGAGGCTGACACCCCAGCCCTGCTCTGCCCCCAGCCTCGCTCCATCCCAGTCCCAGACTCAGACCCTGGCTTCCAGCCTGACCGCAGCCCCGCTCTTGCACATGGTGCCAGGCTTCTGACCCCAGCCATGGCTCTGGCCCCAGCCCCCGACCATGGCTCCCGGAGGTGGAGGTGGTCAGATTATATTAGGAATAAGGGAGGGGGTGTTAAAAATGTTTGGGGACAACTGCCTTAGGGACCCAGATAGTTCCAAGGCTGGAGGAACATTAAGGTGACTTAAAGCCATCTTTAAGCCTCCTCAGCAGCACAGAGTGCTCGGGATCTGAGCCACAGGAAGGCATGGCCTGCTGATGACTATCTGCCTGTACTTCGGAGGTATAACATGACATGCATGGCTACCTCTCTCCCCTCGAAGCATCAGACTGATCATCTGAGAAACAAGTGTCCTCATGTATCTTCCAGGCCTGATCCTGCAGGTGCTGTGTGTGTGGAACTGCCATGTGAGTCAGTGGGAATTCCACACACACTGAAGAGTCATGGAAACACACAGGCACAAGCACTGTGGAAGTTGGGCACTCAGAGGGACCACCTCTCCCTCCAAACCTTTTGCTTTCCACTGATGCCCCCACCTCTAACTCTGGCAGAGCACCCTGCCCAGCTGGCTGCAGCACTGTCACAGCATGCTCTGCTGGCCGCTCTTTTCCACTCAGCTGCTATTATGCAGGATGCCAGAAAGCCGAACAAAGCAGGAGGCAGCATGCAGTAGGGAACAGCGCTCCAGCCAGCCAGCTCAGCATAGAGCCCTGCACCAGGAAGCTGGCAGCCGATATCCTCACCCCACACTGGGATACAAGTAGCAGCCTGAGGATGCTCCAAATACCCCATTCCCTCATAACAGGATGCCCTACACATCTCTAAGGACTTGGACAGAGAAAGAGCAGAGAGTGTGCTGGGATAGTGACAGACTCTGGGGAGGACAGACAGTACAGTGAGAACCCAACACCACAGTATCCAAATCTTGCAACTCTTAGGGCTGGTCTACACTAGAAAGCCAGCTTATGTTGACCTAATTATGCCAATGTACACACTACAGCCTTCCTCCCACCATTATAAGGACTAGTCTACACTACTGCACGGGGTCGATCTAAGATACACAACTTCAGTTACATGAATAGCGTAGCTGAAGTAAACGTACTTAGATCTA
The DNA here is from genome assembly GCF_009764565.3 of Dermochelys coriacea. Taxonomy (NCBI): domain Eukaryota; kingdom Metazoa; phylum Chordata; order Testudines; family Dermochelyidae; genus Dermochelys; species Dermochelys coriacea. Next base: position 41,458,545 of record NC_050069.1, on the reverse strand, counting down.
CTTACTGCAGTGTTTTCACTGCGGTAAGTTGACAGCTGACACTCTTCCGTCGACTCCGCCTGCACTTCTCGTTTTGGTGGAGTACCAGAGTCGATGGGAGAGTGCTCAGCGGTCGATTTATTGTGTTGTAGATGAGATAAATCGACCGCCGCTGGATCGATTGCTGCCCACCAATATGCTGCCCAATGACAAGCCCTAAGTGCCCTACTACACCAACATAATAACTCCTTCTCCATGAGAGGCTAAAGGCTTACTATGTTGGCGTAGAGACAGTGTCTGTGTAGATACTGCCTTACTTAGGTCATCTTTCTTGTCAATTTCATGGCAGGAGCCATGAAATTGACAAGAAAGCCCCCATTTCCCTGGAGAGCTCAGCTTGACCCTGCTTCTGTCTGGAAGCCAGGGTGAGAAGCCCGGGGGGCTTCCCCCCACTCCCAGCTGGGAGCCAGAAGGAGACGTGGGGCAGCCTCTGACCTGGCTCCCAGCAGCCTTGCCTTTGCTTTCATGGCTCACCACGCCATGAAATTGACAAGGCTGCATGGCTCCAGGTGGGGAGTGGTATTTGGGAGTAAGGAAGAAGATGAGATAATAGGTCTTGTGGAAGAGGTGAGTTTTAAGGACAGAGTTTAATGGGGTCATGGTTGAACAGGTCACGGAGGGGGCTTCAGGCATCAGGGGACATGTGACTTGGAAAGAATGCAGTGAGGCAAAAGTGGGAGAAGGAAATAAGGGGGGGGGTCTAGGTAGACATGGGGTTTGCACACAATGAAGGAGGCAAAGGGGCAAGTGAAAGGAGACAAGGTTTGGAGGGTAAATTGTCAGATGATGAGCCCCCCACAGATGCTGATGGGGGTAACTCGATGTAAGTGAGCTGATTACTGAGCACAGACACTGCATTGGGATTAGGTAAGATATTAGCTAATCGATGTGGTGCTTTTTTCCTTTTTTTAAAAAAAGTAATCTTTAAAAGAAGGGGTAAGAATTTCCTTTCAACCCTTTACAATTTCTCCTGGGAAGAGCCAGGCACATGTCCAGCAAGGCCTTAATCTCCTGAAGTGGGAGATGGCCCTATTCCAGACAAGCCATTGATTTTGCAGAAGTGTTTGTTCATTGACACTGAAATATCATTTGGCATTTTAGCAAAGCAAGCCGCTTGCTAAAACCTGTGCTGTCAATGGGGGTGTACTGGGTACTTTATTTCTCTAACATCTTTAAATGAAGCTTTTTAAGAATGCAAGGCAGCTATTTAAAAGCATTTCTTAAAAAGCAGGGCCTTTTAAAAATATTGAACGGCACAGCTTCTATGTTGTGCACAGGACGGAGCTACCCAATGCCCACTGACACTGATGTCAAGCTGTATGGCTCAGTCTCCATGCAGCACCTTGAAATCAACTCTGTTGCATGACTAAAAATGCACATTTTGATTTATGGAGAGAAACCCCATTAGTCTCTTCCATTGAGCTGTATCACCGTCTTTCATGAGCTTTGAAAATGCACAGTCAATAGAAGAAAGAAATGTTATTTAGTACTGCCTTGGACTGACTGTTTTATCAACAGTCTCATTTACAGAATAGGTCCTTTGTGAGCTGGTAAACTGGCTGGAGCCGTCAGGACTCAGGGTGAAGCTATCTAGTCTGTAACTTCTTAACTGAGCACCTTGAAATCTTCACCTATTTGAAAATGTTATTTTTTAAAATGACAAAACATTAATAACCTCGGTCAGAAAGGGAGAATAAAACACCTCTGGCGTTTAGAGCATATTGCAACTTCTACATCCAGATGAAGCAGATATTTTTCTGCATTTTTGAGAGATAGACATAGTCTTCCTACTCACTCTGGTCTTGTTCCTGAAGCTAAATAGAGTGCATCAAAGAGCAAGGATGGGTTTTGAAGGTTTGTATATAGAAGCACTAATCAAAGTGGTATTTTGGCATTTGAATTCAAATTCAGATGTTGATTAACAGCTAATAGCAACAGTGCAGAGTCATTCACTCAGCCAATCAGTGGAATAAGGAGCCATTTGACTTGGCTGGGCAACACAGGGAGCACAACTGAGCCATCTATACAAAGAAGAAATAGGGCCCCATCTTCAAGACAACTATTATTTCAAGTTGTAAATAAATAAATACACTTAGATGCATGTACAGAAAATGTGGAATAAATATGTTCAAATCACATACAACTAGTGCCAATATTTACTCCCTCCCAAGCCACTAAGATTTAAATTCTCCTCTTCTTGAAAATTCCCACCCTTTTCTCAATCTACCCTCTGCTCTTCTGAAGTTCTACAAATGTCAGGATCTGTTGGACTCAAGGGTTGGAGAGGAGGAAAGCACTTGAGGAACTCATCTGCAGCACATGGCTATGGCCATGGTACTGGGAACAATTTGCTTCAGGAGCAGCTGTTTGACATTGTGACTTGTGATGCAAAAATCAAGATATTTTGACTTACAGAGAATTATAAACAAGAAACTCACCACATAGATCAGAAACTGCCAGCTAATTAAATAATTCTGTATTTTAGTTGCCGTGAGCTCCTGGGTTACATTTGGAGCGAATGTCACCAACAAATATGTTCCTGCAATTATCAGGGTTCCACCTTTAAATAAAACACACATTACTTTTACAAAGTATATTATTGTCCAATTTACCCTTCAAGCCCCTTTGAAAGTAGTTTCTGGCATAAAGTTAAGTCCATTTAATCAGATATACATTTAGCTAGTCATGTTGCCTGCAACTGAAGTCTTATCTAGTATGATTTTTAAATAAATCCAGAAAAATTCTGGGGAACTCCTTCAGAACTGTAAAGAGACATTATCAGCATGGTTTCATACTTTTTTGAAATAGGACCCTGGTTCAGCAAAGCATTTAAGAAGATGCTTGGCTTTAACACCAAATGCAGGACAAAGGAGAATCAGGTCTCTTATTTCTGATAGTCATGTCCCAAATTACTCTCAACTAAAAGGACATGCTGTTTATTGAGGCAGGGGCAGATTCTCAGCTGGTGTAAATCAGTGTAGCTCCTCTGAAGTCAAAGTAACTACACAGATTTATACTGCAAAGGATCTGGCCTGGAATCTCTAAGAGCAACAGATGTGTGACAACTTCATAGCTAAGTGTGAAGCTCACATGAAGCCAGTACTTTTGCCACTCACTACCATCCTTGTAGATCTACGAACTGTTTCATAAAAGGGCAGAGTTGATTTGCAAGAGGCTACTCAGCTATCTGGTTGTGGGGGCCCCTTTTCAAGGTCAAACTTGTATTATTGTGTTTTTAATAAAAGTCTGGAACTTCTGCCCTGTGGATAGCCAGCTGACAAACACAGATGTTCCTGGGGATATCTAGATGTAACTGAGCTGATTACTGAACTCAGAAGCTCCATTGATTAGCTAATATCTTACCTAATTCAATGTAGTTGTTTTTTAAGTAATCATTAAACATTTTTGGAAACCAATAAATCAATATGGAACATGAGGTTTAAGAATACAAAACAAAGCACATCAGCAGGACATTGCTGGCACTGCTACAGCACAGTTTCTTTGGAAAAGCAGAACTGTTCTAAATTTATGTGCCTGAAAAAACATCACATATTTCTCATTATACAGCTCATTCCTGTGGAATGCAGCAACATTGTTAAATCCTTCATGCAAAGTCAAACTAACAGAAATAAAATAAATCAGTGTTGAATGCTAGTTAAAGCAACGTAAGGCAATGATCAGCTGAGGGATGTAGTCTCAGTGTATCAGCTGAGTTGGCAGATTAGGATCCAAAACCTAAGTAAATATTATAGGCTGTTGGAACAACACTGAACCTCTTTCTCAAAAATGTGCACAACATCAGCGGTGCTATAATTATCACACTATGGACTAAATGTTGCTCAACATGCCACATGAGTAACATGTCCCCAGAAATATCAATGGCACTGCTCAATTGGGTAATTCATCTGGGAAGGCACAGTTTAAAAGACAAAAACTGAAATCTGCTTGCCTCTTTCTGTTAAAATGCTTGATTCCTTCAAGGCTTTAAAAGAAGAATGCAGAGCAAGACAGTTTTGAAACACAACTAAAATCCTTGACGCAGCCAGAAAGCCTACTGCTTTTACAACAAAGACCATGCTCCCCAGTAAGACATTTGACAACATGATTATCTCTCCTGCATTTTTGGAATGATTAAGTTAGTATAAAGGAGTAAATACTTCTAATTTTTTAAGTGAAGCTTTAATTTTTGTGTAATACCTACAGTGTAAAAACACCCTTTAATTTGAAAGAACAGCTAATCACCTAGCCATTTGTATTGAATTTGCATCATGTTCATAAAATACTAAATACCATCTCAGAGTTAAAAATATGCAATGAAAGAGTGATCTTAAGTAAGTAATTTCTACCATATGTAAACCTTAAGTTACAGATCTAAGGGTAGAGGATTTTGGATCACTGTCTAATTTTCATATGCAAATAAGATTTTTAGGGCTGTCGGTTAATTGCAGTTAACTTATACGATTAACTCAAAAAAATTAATTACGATTAATCGCACTGTTAAACAATAGAATACCAATTGAAATGTATTAAAGATTTTTGGATGTTTTTCTAAATTTTCAAATATATCGACTTCAATTACAACACAAAATACAAAGTGTACAATGCTCACTTTATATTATTTTTGATCACAAATGTTTGCACTGTAAAAAGGATAAAAAAAGAAAAATAGTATTTTTCAATTCACTTCATACAAGTACTATAATGCAATCTCTTTATCATGAAAGTGCAACTTACAAATGTAGTTTTTTTGTTACATAATTGCACTCAAAAATAAAGTAATGTAAAACTTCAGAGCCTACATGTTCACTCAGTCCTACTTCTTGTTCAGCCATTCGCTAAGAGAAACAAGTTTGTTTACATTTACAGGAGATAATGCTGCCCTCTTCTTAATTACGTCACCTGAAAGTGAGAACAGACATTTGCATGGCACTGTTGTAGTTGGCCTCACAAGATATTTATGTGCCAGATGCGCTAAAGATTCATGTGCCTCTTCATGCTTCGGCCATCTTTCCAGAGGACATGCTTCCATGCTGATGTCGCTTTTTAAAAAAAGAATGCATTAATTAAATTTGTGACTGAACTCCTTGGGGGAGAATTGTATGTCCCCCGCTGTTTTACCCACATTCTGCCATATATTTCATGATATAGCAGTCTCGGATGATGATCCAGCACATTTTAAGTTGTTCATTTTAAGAACACTTTCACTGCAAATTTGACAAAATGCAAAGAAAATACCAATGTGAAATTTCTAAAGATAGCTACAGCATTCGACCCAAGATTTAAGAATCTGACGTGCCTTCCAAAATCTGAGAGGGACGAGGTGTGGAACATGCTTTCAAAGTCTTAAAAGAGCAATGTGGAAACTACAGAACCCAAACCACCAAAAAAGAAAATAAACCTTCTGCTGGTGGCACCTAACTTAGATGAGGAAAATGAACATGCGTTGGTCTGCACTACATTGGATCCTTATTGAGCAGAACTCGTCATCAGCATGGACGCATGCCCTCTGGAATGGTGGTTGAAGTATCAAGGGACATATGAATCTTTAGAGCATCTGGCATGTAAATATCTTGCAACGCCAGCTACAACAGTGCCATGCAAATGCCTGTTCTAACTTTCAGGTGACATTGTAAACAAGAAGCGGGCAACATTATCTTCTGCAAATGTAAACAAACTTGTTTTTCTGAGCAATTGGCTGAACAAGAAGTAGGACTGATTGGACATGTAGGCTTTAAAGTTTTACATTGTTTTATTTTTGAATGCAGGGTTTTTTGCACATAATTCTACATTTGTAAGTTCAACTTTCATGATAAAGAGATTGCACGACAGTACTTGTATTAGGTGAACTGAAAAATACAATTTCTTTTGTTTTTTACAGTGCAAATATTTGTAATCAAAAATAAAGTGAGCACTGTACACTTTGTATTTTGTGTTGTAACTGAAATCAATATATCTGAAAATGTAGAAAACATCCATAAATATTTAAATAAATGGCATTCTATTATTAACAGCATTAATTATGATGAATATTTTTTATCACACCATTAATTGCGATTATTTTTTTTAATCGCTTGAAAGCCTAAAGATTTTCCTTCACATTGTGACATGGACCCAATTTTGAAAGTATATGCCTTTAAACATTTTCTGGAACAAGTGGGGGTGTTTGAATTTGAGAGTTCCAGTTTGCTAAACACATAGAACCACACATGCTTGTGTTAGCAACTGCTTACTTACCTAACATAGCAGCAGCCCTCATGGTTTCTTTTAGGAATAAGACAGAAATAAATGCACTACCTGGGGAAAAAATATATATATATTTATACAGCACTGTATTAAAATGGGATGGGCCAGGCATAAAACATATAATAATTGCTGTGATGGCTGCAGTATGCTTTGTCATGCAGATATTGAGGCTCAGTGCAGTGGTTGTATGATCAAGGGACTGGGAACAGAGACTTCTGAAATCAAACTGAGCTGTCACTTACAATGGTGTATGTTGTAGGTGTAAATTCAGATTAACTCCATTGACTTTGGAAGAGCCTCCATTTTTGCTCTGGTGTAACTGAAGGCAGAATTCTGTCTTTAGGGCTGGTCTACGCACAGGTTTTGTACCATTTTAACTGTATCCATTTGAAACAGATGCAGTTCAAGCATTGCAACACCCAAATGTGGACATTGCTTCTATATCACTATAGCTTCATCAGAAAAAATTCAAGCAGCACAAAAACTGAATGTAGACTATTCCTGAGGGAATAAATAAATTATTTGTCAATAAATAATGCAGAGGTTCTAGATGGCAGTGAGGAGTACAGGCCATTGGCTGTACGAAGGTGGGAGATCACCCTGTAGCCTGACCCATCCCCCACCCCAGGGACATGGACTCAGTGGTGAGGCTGCTCCCAATCCTGACACAGCACAAGGCCTGTGCCTGCCTCAGAAACACCCTGAGGCCTTGCCCCTCTGCACCAGGCACATCAGGTATGGGGGAGGCAGGCTCAACCAGGCAGAATCCAAGCGTGGAGGGGGTCAGTGTGGGGGGATCCAAGTGTGGAGTGAGACGATTCTGTCTGGGACAATCTGGGTGCAGGCAGTTCAGTGGGGGGAGGTGTCTAGGTGTGGGGGATCTGGATGCACAGAGGCTAGTTTGGGGGGTTCCAGGTGCAGGGGCAATAGGACTCTGCAGGGGCTTCCAGGTGAAAGTGGGTGGGGCTCAGCAGAGGGCCTGAGTGCTGGGGGAGTGGGGCTTGGTGGAGTGGGGGTCTGGGTGCAGCTAGTTGGGGGTCAGTGGCTTGGGGGTCTGGATGTGGGGGCTCAGGGTGGTGCAGGGAGGGGGATTCTGGATGTACAGGGTGAGGCTTGGTGGGGGCGTCTGGGTATGGAAGGTCCAGATGCATGGGGTTTGGGCAGATGGGGAGGACAGCACCCTCAATAGTGACCCCCTCCCCCCACTGCTGAGGACTGATGGGGCCAGGAAGCAGGGGAGGATGCTGAGCTTCTTGCAGCTGGGGGAGGCTTCTGGGTGTGGGTCTGACACAGCCCCAACCACTCCTTGTAGGGGAAGAGGAAGTCCCATCCTCTCCTGCCTCCAGCCCAGCTGGGACTAGCAGCTGATCCCAGCTCAGAGTAGGAGTCACTGGCTGGGTGCCCCCAGCCCTGCAGTGATTTACCTCTCTGTCAGCTGCTCCCGGTGCCTGAATGATATAGCTGTGCTGCTAGGGAGTTTTGTGTGACTGCTTTTGCAGCTTCCCTTTGCTTCCCTGTCAGAAAGTCATTTTTCTTCAGGGAAGCAAAAAAATCTGTGGGACACATTAATTTTGCACATGTGTAGTGGTGCAGAATTCCCCCAGGAGAAATAGACCGGTTCTGTGCCAGCTGTGCCCAGATCATGGCCATGTGTAACTCTGAATCTCTCTGGGCTTCTCTTTATTCATCTGTACAGGGGTATGATAACACTTGCTTAAAGTATACAATATTTGCAGAAGTACCTTGAAATATGTGGATGAAAGCCATTATAAACATGCAAATTATAGGACAAACTTTCTAATCTGCACTACTGACTAGGAGACTCATTGTGATTTGCTGAAATTTGAAAATTAACAACATGTAACACACCTGCAGGACTAGGCACTTTTTTAAGGTCTTCTAAGGGGCCCTGTGATGAGTAGCGGGATGGACCTTAAGGCTTCTGAGAGGAAGGCAAAGTCAGGAGTATTGGGAGAAGTTAGTCACAACTCAGGGCAACCACATCCTTTTTTCTGAGACCCAACTCCTTTCCCTGGCCAACTCTCTTATTTTATCCCTCTTCCCCCGATGCCTGCTCCCAGTCCTGCTTCATTTGGGGAAGTGGCAGTGGCAGGGACCACAGCTGGATGAGTCAAGGCCAGGAACAGCATGAAATTGTTGACAACCTGGGAAGGGGGTTCTATTCTATTCTAGTACACTATTGGGGAAGGGGGAGCTATGGAGGTGAGAACTTAATGGAAACCTCTCATTTAAGAGAAAGAATGAGAGAGAGAAAGGGATTTGAGGAGAGAAGGAGGCAGAGGTGATACAAGGAGGAGAAAGATGGAATACGAGCTCACTTGGAAATTCCAAGAATGATTACAGAGGGAGAGGATGGAAGGATGATCTTGTGCCTAGAACACAGGATTGTGATTCAAAAGACCTGGGCTCTATTCCTGGCTATGCCATGAACTTCATGTTTGACTGTTGGACAAATCACTTAACCTCTCATTGCTGATTTCTCTGCCTCAGTATCTCCATTTCATGGATGACAAAACAAATCACCTGTGCCTAGCTGCCAAGCATATTTTGAATATTTGTAAAACACCGCACAATCTTTGGCTAAAGAAATGCAAAGTAGTATCATTGTTTCTGCTATAGTGCTTGTCCTAATGGTTGTAAAATGCAATATCAGCATATGCTCAAATGCAGAAGACAAGGAAAAAATATCCAGCCTGTGACCTGCTGCATGGGAGATAGCAACATGCATGAGAAAGAGGGTACAAATAATTTCTTGAGTTGCAAAATATTTGTTAAAAAAAAATCAGTGTGAGGTCTCCACGAACATCAGGAGATCGACAAGACAATCAGCATTCAGCATTCATCCATTCCACAGAAAGTCTCCCAACAGAAACACAACATTTTTCTACGCAGCTTAAATGTAAATGACACGAAGAGTTATGGAGGTCTAGTTAAACCATTAATAATGATAAAAGAAACTATTTCTGAAAGTGCATCTCGAAGATGTAGCTACTTAGCTGATTATGCTTCCTTTGCACAAGATTAAGATGATAGCATTGCGGAACAAAAACACACTGGTATCCAAGCAACACCTAGTAAAACCAGAGCCAACCAAGCAAAAAAAAAAAAAAGATGGGGGGGAGGTGTGGATGGGGGAGCCCCCCCTCTCCACTCCCAGATACTGAATTACTGCTCTCTTTCTCTCCCTGCAATCACAGCTCTTTTAAATTTCATATCCGGCCATCTATCTAGACAGTTGCTATAACAACAAAGAACCATTGCTTAATGAACTGATGCTTCTGGAATAGAAGGGATTTTTTGAGCCTGTGATCTTTTCATAGAAGTTAATGAATATGTTAAATGAAAGAACAAAAAGATTTGTGACCTACCCCTGCAAGGTACTGAGTACCTCTTGGAAGATGCCAAATGCCCTCAATTTCCATGAAAGTGAATGGGGAACGGAGGGTCTCCAACACCAATGGGGGTTAATAAATTTTAAGCCCTGATTCTTCAAATACACATGAGTAATTTTATGCACATAAGTACTCCTATTGACATCAGTGGGACTACTCAGATGGAGAGTTGCCAGTTTTTGCAATTTTATCATGAGTTTTATAAATGTTGGTGTTTTTCTTAAAGCCACAACTCCTGGGATCATGGCATTGTGAGAATTCCACTGACGATATGTCTCACTGCAATCAGAAGGTATGACTGCAGCATATCCAGACATACCTGGGCTCATTTTGATCTAGCTAACTCAAATAAAAATAACAATGAAACTGTGGCAATATGCATCCGATGAAGTGAGCTGTAGCTCACGAAAGCTTATGTTCAAATAAATTTGTTAGTCTCTAAGGTGCCACAAGTCCTCCTTTTCTTTTTGTGGCAGTATGGTGGCTGCACAGGCCAGCCATTCCCGCCCAAGACCCAGGGTACCTACTTGAACAGATGCCATCCATGCTGCCACTACATCACACAGCTATTGTTATTTAAGCTAGTTTTGATCTAGCTAGATCAAAGCTAGCTTGGGTACATCAACACATACTGCAATCATACCTCCTGATTGCAGGACCTATAGATGTCCCGTTAGGCACTTTTGAAGACTTTGTCCTAATGCTCAGAACCTAGTAAAATTTGGCCTGGACAAAGTAAGATCTCATTGATTTAAAATTATATATCTAAAGGAGTCTTTGAGCTCCGTTCTACCCTGGGTTAGACATTAGTAAGAGCTACATACAAAACAGAGAAGATAGACCCCATGGAAAATATGGGCACTTTCTAAAGGCTTGAAAAATCCAAGACTGAGTCTTCAAAAACAGTTACTATTGCACTGCAAGACTTATGATTTTCTGCAGTATCACAGTCATGCTAGGCAAAAACTACTGCATACAAAAGAAAAAAATCTTAATTCAGGGGCTTAATTGTTCTGTTGAAACAACCTTGTCTTTCATGCATCAGCATAATATAGGCTGTTTTGTATTCATTATCAGTGTAGTGCTACAGCATACAAATTCCAGTTCCCTGAAAGAAATGTTTGGAAGACTTTTTATTCTGCATGATGTACAATTAGACATTTAATCAGGAAGAAATGTAGAGCGCTACATTCATTAGTTTAGACCATTGTTGATTTTCCCCAGGATTTTTCTGTGTCTGGTTATCCTCAATTTTTGTGGCACAAGTAGAAATGGAGAATCATTTTAAATTTGATGTCTATCACTAATAAACAATTAATAGTTCGAGCAGTGATTGAAAAACAACTGTCATCTCACAGATATGGAGTGTATAATTAGATTTATTTTTGTTTTTCTTTTAAAAAGGAGTAATATAGAATCACTGAAGTTGGTGACAAAAAACACATATTAGAATATTCAATCCATCCCTCTGTCAATGCAGGATTGATCCCTACAGTACTTTTTCTAGTGTTTTGACCAATTTAACCTTAAAAGATCCAAGTGATGAGATTTCCACCACTTTTTCTCCTTAGAGACTATTCCACAGTGTAATATTTCATTGGTAAGCTGTTTCCCATTTATTAATCTTATCCCTTTCTAAATTTCATCCTATTACTCCGAATTATATTCCCATGTATTACCCTTAATAATTCCTCTCTTCTGTATGTTTATAATTTTCAAATATTTGTAAACTGTCCTTCCAGATCCCTTTTTCATATCTGAGACTAGCTCATTTACTTTTTTTTTAAATAGATCACACACACCCACACACAGTTTTTGTTGCTCTGCTGTGAAATCTCTCCCACTTGTCAATAACTTTCTGGTAATGTGTGACCTAGAAGTGAAGTTCTAACTCACACTCTCTGTCTATTAAGCCTGGTTAGAACAAGCACAAGATCACATCCATTATTTAAGGGGGAATAACTTAAAACTGTATGTTTTGCAACATCACTAACAACAATTTAGATGAAATGTGAAAGAATGTTTACCTGGCATTATTTAAGCCCTTCTGTCAATTTCATTTTCAAGAGGCAGAACTTCAGCTAATGTAAATTGTCATAGTCCCATTGAAGTCAGTAGAGCTATGATAATTTACACCAGTTGAGGATCTGTCTTCAGGTTCTTAGTGCTACAGTGTTTAAGTTTCAAACACTGCAGAGGGACCAACTTTCTTCATTGTTTTTTAATTACTTCTGGTCTTGTTTAACCTCTTGAATAAGTAAGTACTAAATCTTTTCATCCAGCACAGACTTTAGATACTGCAAAGGGTATCTCTCCTGGAGGCCTATAGGAAAAGAATTTTTCTCCCCAGGTCATAGAATGGCTACAGAGTCATTCTTTAACCTCCACTGCATCAGCCTATGTCCCTAAAATATGCCACTCCATGAATGGAGCTAGTAAATAACTAGGAACAGGGAGAAAAATTAGACTACTGACCTATTATGGTTCATTTTGATGAGGGATACTTAGATACTATGGTGATGGATGCTCTTATGTACACTTGGCTAGACAGATTAGATAAAGCCCTGGATCTCTCCCTGTGTCAAGACATATCACAAAAGGAAGAAAATGAAACAATGACTGCATGCATACACAAAATTAAACAAGAAGTTAGATGTAATTTCTTAGTGTCAGTGCCATTCTGCTCATGAAGTGTAAGAAGAAGTACATAACAGATAATTGGCCAATCAAGCCTGTTTTTATCATGCAAGATAGATATTAATGTTGTCCTGAACACAAATGAAAGGGAGGAATTACAAAAGTAAGTCATTCAAATAATAAAAAGAAAAGGAGTACTTGTGGCGCCTTAGAGACTAACAAATTTATTTGAGCATAAGCTTTCGTGAGCTACAGCTCACTTCATCGGATGCATTAGGTGGAAAAGTCATTCAAATAAGTCATTTCCTATCCATTACACACTGAAGATGTGGCACGTCAAGGAAGACTGAGTGCCAGAGGCAGAAAGGGAAAGATGTGGACAAGATGTCAGAAAAAGGTCTTTTTCATACCTAGCTTCTTCTTCCATCAAAAAAGTAACCAAAATATTGGAGGCTGATATCAACAGAGAACTGTAAATCTTAGTTAATTCAAGATCCTGAATTACAAAGAAAGAAAGAAAGAAGACAGGGAACTACACAGAAAACTATAACATCCAGCTATGTGTTCTTTTAGAATGAGAAGAATAAATGCATTTTTAAAAAATTATGAAATAAAACTTTCTGGAGACTTATTTCAGGGCTGCTCTTAGCTGAGTTCTCAGAACCACAGGTTCTCATTTATCACAGGGATGTTACATAATAACAAATGGGAGAGGAGGTGGACCATGCGACAGAGATCCACTCTACAAAAATGTCTGAGAACCATTCCCCTAAATAACTTCTTTTCAACTATATCATCTTTAAAGTATCAGAACAAACTTCTTGACCCAAAGCCATTTGGGAATGGATATATGAGAATGCAAAAGCATCTCAGCAATGCCAATCTTAGTGGATTATGCATAAAACCAATTTTTCATAGAGTGATAAGAACTGTATAAAAGATGGCCTCTGATATCACAGCTCTCTCCTTATTTCCTGCCAATTTATTGAAAGCCTGAAGAAGAAAAAAGAATCACCTGTAATAAATGTAAACACTATTTTTAATGTTTAAAAAAATAAAAATGCTATTTTAAGATCTATTTTTAAAAATACATTATTAAAATGTACTGTTTTCTTTCCTTGGAGAAGAGAACAGCTATCGGCTCAAACTATTTAAAACTCTGAACAGATATAAGAGCTCACATCATTACAACTGTACAAAGAATATTCCCACTGTGTCACTCAAAAACATGGTCTGGTCTTCTTGGATTGAATCTATTTTTTAAAAAATTACTATTATAGGCCCAATTTCTGGCCCACATCTTCACAGTGCTGGATGCCTCCTATAAAACTCACTAATGTCACCACCTCATAGGATCAGGCACAGAGTTTTTATTTTAATTGAAAACAAAATGTTCAGATCATCACTTTAAACGTATAATCTGTAATATGTAGTAGTAGAGCATGGTAACACACAGCGTATCCAATCCTAGGAGCAGGTCCATTATAAGTACTGTAAGAATATAAGAAATGCCCGATTGTCTTATTTGACAGATTCATGACAGAGGGATGATATTTTGAAAAATACGCACAAAGAGGGCAGAGGTAAGGTTGTCTGTTCAAATAAATTTAGGAAATTTTACTTTTGAGTGCTTAATTTCTCAATCTTAATACTGAACTATGACCTATGGAAAGAAGCACATTCAACTTCAGTGCAAAATTGAAGCCAGCTTTGGTATGACCCCCTTCCCCCCTGAACTAGCTGAAATGTAATGAGAAAAATATTTCTTCTATTAGAAGACCTGCTCTAGGAGTTACTTTTGCCCAGTTATTAGCAGAAGGCGATATTTGACTTGATCAGTCCATCACAGCTCGAAAGAAGGGCCTAAACTTCACAAAATACTGTTTCCATGGCTGTAGTTTCAGTAAGAAAACATCTAGTGGTAGGAAATATTACTGGAGGTGTTGACTTCATCAGCACACTGAATCTGGTAGTTTATTTCTTCTTTCTTGACATTTGCAGTTTACTTTCCTTTCTTTAACATCGTTGAGAGGTTATCTAACTAAAATGGTTTGTGCTCAAACTAAGTACTGGAGAAACAAGCAGAGTAAGGTACAGAATTGCTAGATGAATGTGTTTGCTGGACAATATATAATTTCATAGTTCTACATTGCTTAAGAAAATGATATTCAGAGTGGGTAGAAGGGAATGGAATATAAAGTGTTGAAGGGATATTCATATTTTAAAACCAAATTTTGGTTTGATTAAAAAGAAAGAGAGTGGGAGGCAGGGCAGTGAGAATAATGTAATGTTTATGGAAATGTTTTCCATGATTTTTTGAGAGTAGGAGGAGCAGGAGAAGCAATAGAGACAGATGGTTTAATGAAAACATTTCTCTGCAAAGGTAGGTGCAGAGAAAGATACAAAGAATGTGAAACTGACCAGATCTAGTTTTGTTGTCCAAACTGAATAAAGTGCAAAAAACAAACACAATATAAAGTAGAATGAAGAAATTTTAAAAAAAACACTATTTAAAATCGAATGGGTTGCTGGGTAGTTTTTTAATACTGATTTTTATCTGAACAATGCTTCTTTAGATTTCCAGTACATCTGGAACTGGCAAGATTTGCAATTGCTGAAGTTATTACTATTGCCACTACAAAGCCCATATGTATGTGTCAGCCCAACATATTGTTTGATCCTCAGGTAAATAGTTCATTTCCTTGTATGGTAAATCCTTCCAAGGACTGTGCATTCTAATGTACAGTTGGACTTGATGCCAAAACTCAGGAACATTTTAATGTTATAGAGTACAGTAAGCTGCCTGCACCTTCCCTTCTTACACACACACACACCCCTCACATGCATGCGCATGAATGAATCCTTCCACTACAGCCAGAAAGTCTGCAGGGAAAAAGAGTCTGAAGAAAGACTCCAGGATGCAGTATCATTTTCAGAAGTGTTGATTCTAGGAGGAAAACTGATAGAAAGGGACAGTCCATGAAATACATGCTGTTTCTGGTCTCAAGATGACCTCCGGTGTATCTGGATCCTGATACGGCTGCACTGGATGCTTCAGTTTTGCATGTGAAGCAACGTTATTAAGGGATGCAGCTGCACCAGACAATTCCTATTGCTACAACTTCTGTGCTATGCTAGTCTAGCTACTGTAATCTCCACTGGTACAGATGAGACAAAACTGTTTAAAAATAAATTTCCCCAGAAAAGAAGAAACAGAATATAAATGAAATACCACCACCATAACTAAAATTATAAAAATAATAGTCCCTGTAGTGATTGGGTACTTAAATGCATTAATAAAAGGCTCTAAATATGGAATAAGACATAATAAAATAAGGCCCATGATATAAATAATTATTTGAAAGGTCTGTTGATTTGTCCTATGAAAGCACAAGATGGCAGCATTAGTAGTGCCCCAGAACAAAGTGAAGGTTTCTGGAATTTTGTAGGCCTCTCTAATCACATAGGCTTCTATCAGAGGAGGTAGAACAGTTTATGCACTTAATAAACTTCCTGAAAAAGAGAAGGAACCAAAGACGCTAATCTGAGGAAAAGCACAACTTGGCATTCACTCTGGTGCAAGGGCTCAGGAGAGCCACTCAGCACTGTTTAAACTTCCTAGTGCAGCTGTGCTTGTGGAGCCAACAGTAGAGCATAGGGCAGAGGGAGAAGGGAGTGCCAGAAAGGGTCTGTGTGGAGGCCATGCATAAGTCTGCATGGAGGATGGTGATGGGCAAGGGACAGCAGGGAAAGCCACCTGATGCCACGGTGAGAGGCAACTGTATAAGACAGACAGAGAAAAGTATGTAAGCACAAAAGGCTCAATCCAAAGCTCACCAAAGTCAAAGGAATGACTTCTGTCCTCATCAATGGGCCTCGGCTCAGGACCCATTGTGGGGTACCTCAAACAACTGGATATTGACCCAACATGTACTGCAGTTCTACATAGAAGTATCCTAGACCACTAAGCCAAACTATGGGATAGATTAATATGGGATCTTTTGCATTAAATAGGGGTTTACTTTAAATTTCCATCCTATTCAATTGTATGATTCATTCACTTCCAGACTGTAATAGCATTACTTCCCCCCAAATTCTCTCTTCTCTCTGCAATTCCTCTTGTATTTTTCTTATACTTCTCACTAACAACTATTTAGTAAAATATCTACATAAATAAAACATGGAAAACCAGCTCACCTATGACAGATACACATCCTAATGGAGCTATAAGAGTGGCTGGAGCAAATCCATAAGCTGCAGCATTCCCCAGTTCTCCAAGCCCCATGAGGATAATTCCACACCACCACAGCTTGCTTGTGTAATAGGGCTTTTGATTTGCTTGGCATGCCAGTTGGAGATGAGCATATTTCTGGAAATTAATTATTAGGAACAGATGAAAATAGAAACTTTCATTGTGTTAATACATAGAATGAAATTTGAGTAATTAGGGGGCCTGTCAACTGCAAATTCCAGGTATGTCAAAATTTCGTCTTTTTTTAAAATTAGTTTCAGTTTGATGTTGCAGACATGGTACTTTGTACTAATACTGTTCTACTTTCGCTTGATGCTTCCTTAATCAAATGCCCTGGTTTGAAATGATGAAAAATCTACCCCACGAAATAAATCCACCCGAAAAAATATCAAGGAACTCTGAAGTTAATATATAGTCTAGGTGGCTAGCACTACAACCCTCTGGTGTTATCTCAAAGGGTTTTTCAGGAAGAAAAAAAAAATTTCCCAGGGTAGCCTAAGTGGCAGTGCAATTGTATGAAGCTGAAGCCACAAACCCAGTGAAGTTGGCCATAAAGGAATGTGCTCCTTCTAGGTGATCCATGAAGCGGCTTCTAAGACAGTTTAAGAATAAAACTGTGTGCAACTAAGCATGACTAGTATCAGGAGGAACTGGCATTCCCTTTCACACAAGATGTGGTCTAATTCTGCTTGCCTAACTCATGCATGACTTTAGTAGAATTACACACATTAGTAAAGCAAGCAGGATTTGGGCCATGATCACCTGCTATACGAAAAAACAAACAAAAAAACCCTAGCACATTGTAAAGCATAATCTGGGTTGGCTTAGTCTCAGTGCAAGAAAGTTTGTCAACACTGGCTATGTTCCAAATGTCTTAATTTCTATTTCAACAGTACAGTATAACATAGGCAAATAACCTTTTTCTACAGGGCAGAAGTACTATTTACTTGCATGGTGATTATTTTCTATTTAGTTTTATACCTAGAATTGTGCTGTGACTGGATATTTTGATGACCTT
The DNA here is from genome assembly GCF_009764565.3 of Dermochelys coriacea. Taxonomy (NCBI): domain Eukaryota; kingdom Metazoa; phylum Chordata; order Testudines; family Dermochelyidae; genus Dermochelys; species Dermochelys coriacea. The sequence goes on along the minus strand of NC_050069.1, from coordinate 41,440,943 downwards.
GGTCATTCAGAGCTTCTAAAATAGAGTTCCGGCTGCACTGAAATCACTAAAAGGAGTGAGCAGGTGATAGTCAAGAATGTATAATTATTGGGTGGATATGCAGTTTTCACTATGCTAGTCTTGCTAGTGCGTGATACTTGCATATCATGCTGCCTAATATTATCTCAGTTTCTCCCATCAGTCTGTATCCATCTGTTGTCTCTTGTCTTATTCTTAGATTATAAACTCTTTGGAGCAGGAACCATTTTTTTGTTCTGTTTGTACATCATCTAGCACAATAGGTCCTGGTCTATGACTAAGGCTCCTAGGTACTATGTTACTGCAAATACATACATAAATAATAATCTATATGGTCTCAAATACAGAGCCAAATTTCTCACCAGCCCTTCTGCACAGTGTAAGAAGTAATAACCAAGAGGGCTGGTGTTACAGCTCTACCTAGAACAGGTAGGGAAAATGCCTTTTTCCTTGTGGAAAATTTCAGTTTTTTGGCAAAAAATCTAAACCCAATCTAAAACATTTTGATTTGGAAATACTGATGCAGTACCTCATGGGAGTTATAGTTCAGGTATCCCGTTCTCCTCTAGAGGCTGGGCTCTCTGGTCAGATGACATCTCCCATGATGCATCACGATCTTGCCTCTTGATGAGGGGAGGTGGTGCACCATGGGAGTTGCACAGCTGCAGTGCACCCTGTGGAATGATGTCCAGCAGGGGAGTCCTGGCCGTGAAGCGGAATGGGAGGATGAGGCAACTGAAATACAACTCTCATGAGGCACCGCAGTGGCATTTCAGAATCAACATATTTTGGTTTTTGTCTGAAATATTTCAATTTTCAGGCTTCAGTTTAAAAAAATAATCCACAGAAAGCTGACACTTTGGGTTAGAAATTCCATTTAGTCAAATACCTAATTTTCTATTGAAAAACAATTTTGAAGGAAAATTTCTGATGAGCTCTAATTGTACCCCATTCTGTTCCCTCACCCCCAAAAAAACACATGGAGGCCCTGAGAAAAATTCTAGAGTGCATGAAGAGACACCTTCCATGTATTTGATCATACAACCTCAATCCACTGGCAGCTCTTACACATCCTCCTCTGTTCAGATTGCTCATGCTCCAAGCATAAGTATTTTGCCCACATGAGAGTTCTGAGGGCATTTCCTATGCAGCTGAAATACAGTCACAAATTTGTACTGACTTTGATGTGTTTGTTTGCAGACTGCTTTTTTATTTGGGGCCCAATGAGGGGGGTGAAGGGAACACAAGGAAAAGGTGTCATTTGGTGGGTGAGATAGTGAAGAGTAACGAAACTTGGCCTCTATCCCATTAATATTAATAGGAAAATAAATGTCGGGGTTTAAAGAAGTCAGGTGTCCATTTAATAAACATCTCTTTCATTACTAAAGGGGACAATGCCATTTTTATAGGGCAATAGAAGTTTCTGTTGCAATTGGTTATCCGTGGGGAAAGGGAGTAAGTCTTCATCAAGTTTGTACACAGTGTTTAAAGAAGGGAAGATGCTTCAGTTCAAATTCAGCCCAGGTTGTTAATGAATAAAAGTTAAAGCTTGTTTGCAGGCCTGTGTATTCGCAGGGTGCTTCCTAGTGAAGGTCCACCTTTGAAAAACCATTTTAAGCAAGACTAGGGACAGAAACTCTGAATTACCTCTTCACCCTGACCTTGATCAAACTTCCACTGTAGTGAATGGGAGAGATTTTCCATGGGAGTTGTATCTGCCCCCGTTAGAGGAGATCCTAGTCTCCAACCCAAAATTGAGGAACACTGGCTGTGTCTTAGAACAATGGCAAATTACAAGGGGTCTGTGGATACACAGAGTACTTCTGTTTCTGGGGCTGTGAATCTAGAATCATTCAAAAGCACTAAATCCACTTAAGAAAATAGGAGTGGGCTGGTGAAGAAGTTCCCTGGTTGAATAAAAAGGTGTATTAGTGAATTTTATATTCCACAGATTTTCATGAAAGACTGTGTAAAAGCGATTATGCTCAGAGATAGATTTGTGGTTGCATCCTTAATAGACAAAATCAGTTTTATACTAAGGGGGCTTAAAAAAACCTGACTACAATGTTACCAAAGTAATTTTGCAAGAAATCTCTTTTCTTTTTTTTAAATCTTCAAAGCTTCAAACACGGGTTCTGCCAGTAAACATTCATTGGTAAGATTACTGAAAATACTTAAAGGGACATTTTCAAAATAAAAAAAATCACAATAAAAATGGCTACTGTTTAACTAGTAGCAATTTTGATTATTAAAACAGAAGAGATTTTAAGCATTCACATCAGTGATCCTTACTCATGCCAACAGTCCAACTGCGTTCAAGGGATTACTCTTGAAGGTGCAGTTGCAAGGTCAGGACCACAGTTTGCTTTTTGTCCTTTATGCTATTTATTATTAGCATTTCCTTCATCTTGCACAATGAAACTAGGCTGGCGAGCACTGCTTTCCACCCCAATCTTGCAAACATTTAAGTAAATGTGTGAATTTATTTACAAGACTAGTTCTATTAAACAGGATTGGGATCTTTGTTTATGGGCAGCTTCACTTTAGGATTTGCATTCACTAACACACTGGCTCTTAAGCAGCAGCGTATTAACACCTAGGCTGACAAGGCCTAGGCCTAGGGCGGCAAATTTGCAGGGGTGGCAAATTTATAATAGCAGCCAGAGGCTGCTTCCCCCTGGTGCCGGTTCGCACCCTCCGCCCCCGGCCCCGCCCCAACTCCACCCCTTCCCGCCCCCATTCCCCACCTCTCCCTGCCCCTATTGATCACCTTCCTCATATCCCCATCCCGGCCCAACCTCCTCTCCTGAGCGCACCGTGTTCCCCCCTTTCCCCCTCCTTCGCGAAGCTGTTTCCGTGCACAAGCAGGGAGTGGGGAGAAGCAGGATCCGGTGGCGTGCTCAGGGGAGGAGGCAGGAGTGGAGGCAGAGCAGAGGTAAGCTGGGGCGGGGGAGTTGCTGGGGCGGGCGGCAATTATTTCTGGGCCTAGGGGCAGCATAATCATTAATCCGCCACTGCTCTCAAGCTGAGGGTGACACTCACCACTGGGGTCATGAAGAGGTCCAAGGGTGTAGTGTTTTTATGGCTAGTTGGAAGAAGGAATTCTGAAACTTTCTTCTGTTGTAACATGGGGTCACAATATAGAAAAGGTAGAGAACCATTGCACTATCACAGAGTTACTGGGTGTGGGGGAGCCTACATTTCAGTGGACTATTAAAATGATTTTTATTTATCTAATTAAAGCACTTTTTAAATACATACATTTACTAAAAATTAAATAAATCAAAATAATTATAAAAAATTATTTCATACCTGGATATTCAAAGGGATACTAATCAGAAAATTTCCAGTGATTGCCAACAAAACACCCAAGAGCTGAGTCTGTAAAATTTAATTAAAAAACAAAGAAAATTAAAACATTGCTACTTATGAATTTATACAGGCATAATAGAACAGAAGGATCCTGCTAACACTTTTGTGAAAGGATAAATCAGGAATAAAAAATCCCAAATAATTGATTTTTTCAGTTATTGAATTCATGCCTCACTAACTAAATCAATGAGGAATGTCTCTGCATGAATACCCATAAAGATAATGAAGATGGTGCATTCTGCCTGGGACATGAGCAGTAAACAACTGTAAATTGAAAGGTTATTCCATTGTACAAGTTGTTTTTGCCATCCTTTGACATTGTAGGATATCCAAAGAAAGCTTGATAGGATTTGAGAAAATGTTATACTGACATGCATTTTTTATAGAGCTAAGAATGTTTAACAATTTTATTATAGAGGCTAGAAGCTAAGTCAACAGCAATCAGACTCTGCACACCACAGTAAAGTCATTTGTGTGCTAATGTATTCATCATATGAGACAAGATATCCAGCAACACAGGTATCCTGATAATTTCCTTAATGCATTTTGTTATTTCACCACATTCTGTTCGAGTTGGGATTTCTGCTTTCCAATGAGATTAGCAAACTTTACACAAAGTTGGAAAATTCAAAAAATGAAAACAGCATACATTATTTTGGAAAAAAAGATATTTAGGTGCTACTTCAGCAAGCTCAAAGGCCAAGCTATGCTACAAAGTAACCTGTGTGGATGCACCATGTTATAACAGTTGTGTCCTGATCATGGTATAACACAGTTTGGTCTTGGCAGGGTGAAAACCATGTTTCTAGTACCATGTGTCACAATTCAGGGTAACTGCATCTGTATTTCCCCTCTATGGTCCAGCAAGGGCCCCACTCTCAGGCTTCGGGCTCAAGCAGTAGTCTGATTCTCCCATCTGATTTGGGTATTCCCAGGCTGAATAATTTCCTACCTTCACATTCCCAACCCATGAAAAGACAGTCTGTCTAAGCAGGCCTGCTTGTTTTTCTTCAGAGACTAATAAGGGTAGTTGCTCACAATTATAAGTGACCATACAATTCTACCCAAGTGTGGTGTTTAGATGCTACTTGTAATTATTAGAACTGGGAGCACTGGCTTTTGGGAGTCTGAAAGGACAGAAAACAGGAAGGAGTGGGGGAAAGTTGAGGAGGCGGAGTGAGAGCTACCGAGGGTGCAGCAGCAGCTTGGTAAAGAGATTTCCAATTTAAAAATAAAGTCCTGTTGAAGTTTGTTAGTACCTTGCCTGATTGCTACAACACTAAGCAAGCCTATTTTATTCTTAAAAAGGAAAAGCATTTGAGTCAAAACATATCAAAAACAACAAAAGAACCTACACGCAAGATAATAAACTTACCAGAGATCACCCCTTCCAACATAGACTCTGGCAGAAGCAGTCCTTCAAAACCCCACCCCAAGGGTTTTCCTGTGGTTTCAAGTTCATCACACCTTTTGCTCAGAACAAGAACACAGGCTTATGGGGCCTCGGTAGGCCAAAGTCCTTCCAATCCTTTGCTAAGGATTGGGGCCCACCATGGACTGAAGGGCCTGTCAGTTGGCTGGATCAGAACAAAAGCCCAGAGTCAGTTATTTATCCCAAAGTCCTTTCTTTGTCGGCAGGTCTCTGAAAAATCCAGTCTGAACTTCTGAAGAGACCCTGAATAAATAATCAGTCAGACAATGGGTCTCCTCCCTAGAGTGAAGACTCAAAAAGGGTAATAACTGGAGGAATTAGATCAGCATGCCCACTCCTTCTAGGCCTGGTCTGCGCTGGGGGCGGGATCGATCTAAGTTATGCAACTTCAGCTACATGAATAACATAGCTGAAGTTGACTACTTAGATCTACTCACCGCGGTGTCTTCACTGCAGTGAGTCAACTGATGATGCTCCCCCTGCGCCTCTCACGCCAGTGGAGTACAGGAGTCAACAGGAGAGCACTGGGGGGTCCATTTATCATATCTAGATGTGATAAATAGATCTCCGCTGGATCGATCAATGCCTGCCGATCCAGCAGGTGGTATAGACATACCCTTAGAGAAGTTGCATACACTCTCACAATAACACAAACGACTGCATTTTTAATGGACCCCAAAGGTATTAAACTTAATATAATAAGGTTTAATTTAAATCAATAAAGTTTATTCAGGATATTGCTACAGCCCTTTGGTCTTTGTCCAGACTAGGATTTAAGCATGGTGCTAGCATGCTAGCTAACAGGCTAACACATTTCAGTCTAGCACAGGCAAGGCAGTGTATATTTTAACACTGTACTGGTTGAGTTAAAGCTTGAGCTCAAGCCTACCCTCTCAGGTTATGTCTACACTGAGCTGGTAGGTAGGGTGACCAAGTGTCCAGTTTCTGACTGGAACACCCAGTTGAATAAGGACCCTGGTGGCTCTGGTTAGCACCACCAACTGGGCCGTTAAAGGTCCAGACAGTGGTGCTGCGGCACTAACACAGGCTAGTCCCTACCTGTCTTGGAACCGCACTGTGCCCTGGAAAGGGCCAGCAGGTCCAGCTCCTAGCCGGGGGGACCACGGGGCTCTGCGAGCTGCCCCCGGCATTGCGGGGGGGGGTGCCTGCGGGTAAGAGCAGTGTGCGGAGCCTCCTGACCCCCTGTCTACTAGTTACAGACCTGCTGGCCGCTTCCAGGGAAGCATGCCCCGCTACACCACTGACTAGGAGACATCCGAGGTAAGCCTGCACCCCAACCCTGAGCCCTCCCCAAACCTGGAGCCCCCTCCTGCACCCCAAAGCCCTCATCCCCAGCCCAGAGCCCATACCCCCTCTTGCACGCCAAGCCCCTGCCCCAGCCCAGTGAAAGTGAGTGAGGGTGGGAGGACAGCGAGCCACTAAGGGAGGGGGAATGTAGTGAGTGGGGGGGCAAGGCCTTGGGGAAAGGGCTGGGAAGAGGGTGGGGCCTCAGAGAAGGGGTGGGGCTAGGTGTTCAGTTTTGTGCCATTAGAAAGTTGGCAACCCTACTGGAGAGGTGTAATTTCCATCTTGGGTAGACGTACTTGTCCTAGCTCTGCTTGAGTTAGTGTGCTAAAATAGCAGTGTGGCCATGTGAAGTTTAGCAGTTAGTGCTAGGGTTGCCAGGTGCCCAGTTTTCAACTGGAAAGTCCAGTCAAAAAGGGGACATGGCAGTGTCCGGTCTGATGTACTGACCAGACACCAAAAGTCCAGTTACCACAGGACAGGGGGGAGAGGGGCATTGGGTTATCAACTTGTGCCAGCCCCTGCTCAGCCAGGGCTGCCTCCTACTTGCATATCATGGGCAGGCAGGCAGCAGGCTCCATGTCAGGCTGTAGCTTTAGAGCAGAGCGAGCCCAGCTGCGGGGAAGGGGAGGATCTAGCTATGAGGAAGGGGGAGAACAGCGAGTGATGGGTAAAGAGAGGGAGAGGAGCGAGCAGGTGGCCTGGACGAAGAGGCGGAGTAGGGGGTAGGGCCTTGGGGGAAGAGATGTGGCAAGGGGGGTCCAATTGTCAGCAATGAGAAAGTTGGCAACCCTTGTTAGCACTCTAAAATAGCAATGCGGCAGAGGCGGCAGCTCAGGCTAGCCACCTGAGTACGTACCTAGGGTCTCGAACGAGCTTGTACTTGGGAACTAGCCTAAGCCGCTGCAGCCACACTGTTATTTTTAGTATGCTAGCTCAATCAGAGCAAGCATGTATACATCTACCCAGATTGGGCAATTATATAATTACCCAGCTGCTGTGTAGACATAAAAGGTAGTGTATACCTTGTATACACTCCCTTGTCCACAGGCAGCGAGTTAAATGGGTCCGTGGTGCTCGTGTTCCACCAATATTCAGGAAGGTGGGCCCGGCTCCACCAATGTTTGGGCTTATATTTTCAGAGCCATCCCATCAATAGAATGGATTGGGGCAATCGCTCCGGGCTCTGTGCTTTCGAGGGTCCTGCGTTTCAGGGGGATGCAGGGTCTGGGTGGCCTGGGGGGCTAGTGGGGGACTTGGCAGCAGCAAGTGACCCGGTCCTAGCCGGTTCCATTCAACCCCTCCTCTTCCCACCCCTGCTCCAGCCCCACCCTGAGTTAAGAAATTATATTATCAATTTAGGCAGTAAACTTTTCAGAGCAAAGGCCAGGTCTTCTTCTGTCTTGTATGCAGCACCAAGTAAAGTGTTGAAGGAAGGAACTCAAGCTTTTTCCAACTCAGAGCATAGTTTTCTCCAACTCAGAGTGTCTTCTAACAACAGTTGTTTAGCCAAATACTCGAGGTGTAGCACTTGCTGATAATCTTCCAGAACTGTCAGCCTGTTCCTGCACACTCTAGTTTTAGCTAGAGATGTAAACTAGTAGACTGCCTGATAAGGAGTACTGCAGGCTTGCTGTCCAGAAAAGAAATGGCCTGCTCTCTCCTTTTACAGCCTCCCCCATCCCTGCAACCCCAAAACCCAAAACAAAACACAAACACGAAGCTGAGTTCAGCAAACATTTTCCTGAGCTACTTGCTGCTTTTTCAGAAACTGTTCTAAGCTCCTGGAAACCCACATTCCTTTTCATTTGTTCTAGTAGCCTCTGCCTGATACCAGTCAAGAGATGCTGCTAGAATCCTGACTAGATGAAAGCTGTTATTCTTTGTTTGACTGAGCTTTCCACAGACACTACAGGCTTCACTGGTTTCAGAGTAGCAGCTGTGTTAGTCTGTATTCTCAGAAAAGAAAAGGAGTACTTGTGGCACCTTAAAAACTAACAAATTTATTTGAGCATAAGCTTTCGTGAGCTGCAGCTCACTTCATCGGATGCATTCGGTGGAAAATACAGTGGGGAGATTTATATACACACATAGAGAACATGAAACAATGGGTTTTATCATACACACTGTAAGGAGAGTGATCACTTAAGATGAGCTATTATCAGCAGGAAGGAGAGGGGGAAGGAGGAAAACCTTTTGTAGTGATAATCAAGGTGGGCCATTTCCAGCAGTTAACAAGAACGTCTGAGGAACAGTGGGGTGTGGGGAGAAATAACATGGGGAAATAGTTTTACTTAATGTAATGACTCATCCACTCCCAGTCTCTATTCAAGCCTAAGTTAATTGTATCCAGTTTGCAAATTAATTCCAATTCAGCAGTCTCTCGTTGGAGTCTGTTTTTGAAGTTTTTTTGTTGAAGGGTAGCCACTCTCAGGTCTGTAATCATGTGACCGGAGAGATTGAAGTGTTCTCCGACTGGTTTTTGAATGGTATAATTCTTGATGTCTGATTTGTGTCCATTTATTCTTTTACGTAGAAACTGTCCAGTTTGACCAATGTACATGGCAGAGGGGCATTGCTGGCACATGATGGCATATATCACATTGGTAGATGCGCAGGTGAACGAGCCTCTGATAGTGTGGCTGATGTGATTAGGCCCTATGATGGTGTCCCCTGAATAGATATGTGGACAGAGTTGGCAACGGGCTTTGTTGCAAGAATAGGTTCCTGGGTTAGTGGTTCTGTTGTGTGGTGTGTGGTTGCTGGTGAGTATTTGCTTCAGGTTGGGGGGCAGTCTGTAAGCAAGGATTGGCCTGTCTCCCAAGATCTGTGAGAGTGATGGGTCATCCTTCAGGATAGGTTGTAGATCCTTGATGATGCATTGGAGAGGTTTTAGTTGGGGGCTGAAGGTGATGGCTAGTGGCGTTCTGTTATTTTCTTTGTTGGGCCTGTCCTGTAGTAGGTGACTTCTGGGTACTCTTCTGGCTCTATCAATCTTTTTCTTCACTTCAGCAGGTGGGTATTGTAGTTGTAAGAATGCATGATAGAGATCTTATAGGTGTTTGTCTCTGTCTGAGGGGTTGGAGCAAATGCGGTTATATCGTAGAGCTTGGCTGTAGACAAAGGATCGTGTGGTGTGATCTGGATGAAAGCTAGAGGCATGTAGGTAGGAATAGCGGTCAGTAGGTTTCTGATATAGGGTGGTGTTTATGTGACCATCGCTTATTAGCACCGTAGTGTCCAGGAAGTGGATCTCTTGTGTGAACTGGTCCAGGCTGAGGTTGATGGTGGGATGGAAATTATTGAAATCCTGGTGGAATTCCTCAAGGGCTTCTTTTCCATGAGTCCAGATGATGAAGATGTCATCAATGTAGCGCAAGTAGAGTAGGGGCAGTAGGGGACGAGAGCTGAGGAAGCGTTGTTTTAAGTCAGCCATAAAAATGTTGGCATACTGTGGGGCCCTGCGGGTACCTATCGCAGTGCCGCTGATTTGAAGGTATACATTGTCACCAAATGTGAAATAATTATGGGTGAGGACAAAGTCACAAAGTTCAGCCACCAGGTTAGCCGTGACATTATCGGGGATACTGTTCCTGACGGCTTGTAGTCCATCTTTGTGTGGAATGTTGGTGTAGAGGGCTTCTACATCCATAGTGGCTAGGATGTTGTTTTTAGGAAGATCACTGATTAATTTTAGTTTTCTCAGGAAGTCAGTGATGTCTCAAAGATAGCTGGGAGTGCTGGTTGCGTAGGGCCTGAGGAGGGAGTCTACATAGCCAGACAATCCTGCTCTCAGGGTGCCAATGCCTGAGATGATGGGGCAGCCAGCATTTCCAGGTTTATGGATCTTGGGTAGCAGATAGAATACCCCAGGTCGGGGTTCCAGAGGTGTGTCTGTGCGGATTTGTTCTTGTGCTTTTTCAGGGAGTATCTTGAGCAAATGTTGTAGTTTCTTTTGGTAACTCTCAGTGGGATCAGAGGGTAATGGCTTGTAGAAAGTGGTGTTGGAGAGCTGCCTAGTAGCCTCTTGTTCATATTCCGACCTATTCATGATGACGAGAGCACCTCCTTTGTCAGCCTTTTTGATTATGATGTCAGAGTTGTTTCTGAGGCTGTGGATGGCATTGTGTTCTGCACGGCTGAGGTTATGGGGCAAGTGATGCTGCTTTTCCACAATTTCAGCCCATGCACGTCGGAGGAAACACTCTATGTATAAGTCCAGTCTGTTATTTCGACCTTCAGGAGGAGTCCACCCAGAATCCTTCTTTTTGTAGTGTTGGTAGGAAAGTCCTTGTGGGTTAATAGATTGGTTAGAGGTGTGTTGGAAATATTTCTTGAGTCGGAGACTTCGAAAATAGGATTCTAGGTCACCACAGAACTGTATCATGTTCGTGGGGGTGGAGGGGCAAAAGGAGAGGCCCCGAGATACGACAGATTCTTCTGCTGGGCTAAGAGTATAGTTGGACAGATTAACAATATTGCTGGGTGGGTTAAGGGAACCACTGTTGTGGCCACTTGTGGCATGTAGTAGTTTCGAGAGTTTAGTGTCCTTTTTCTTTTGTAGAGAAGCAAAGTGTGTGTTGTAGATGGCTTGTCTAGTTTTTGTAAAGTTCAGCCATGAGGAAGTTTGTGTGGAAGGTTGGTTCTTTATGAGAGTATCCAGTTTTGAGAGCTCAGTATTAATCTTGCCCTGTTTGCTGTAGAGGATGTTGATCAGGTGGTTCCGCAGTTTCTTTGAGAGTGTGTAGCACAAGCTGTCAGCATAGTCTGTGTGGTATGTAGATTGTCACTGTCTGTCAACTTTGAGGACTGAATCATTGCTGCATGATAACAAAGGCTCCAAATGATAACATTCATGATGGCTTAGTCACTGCAGAGAAATACAGCTTGTCAGGGGAAAGAGAGAAACATAAAGCAAGGAGATTAATATCAACAGAAAAGGAGTAGATAAATACAAGAACCCAGTGACAACAAATCCAAAAGACAAAAATAAGCATGGAAAGAAAGTTTTGAGAGAAAATAAGTTAGACTCACAGGACAAACTAAATGGAGCCAGGACTTGTCTACACACATACTGAAACCAAAATAATTAAATCAGTTTTAATTCATACCCTCAATTATTTTGATGAAAGTCTGCATATGCACATAAGGGTCCTGTTTTGACATAACTTTTGTAATAAACCCTCTGGGTAATGTAGATTTAAGTGAGGTCGAAGTCTGATCAAAATGAACAAAAAATTTAGACTGAAATAATGCAATCCATACTAGTTGTTGCATTGGGTTTGTCTTGACTAGGATAAAATATGTATAGTTAGACTGTGTTAGCTAAAATTCTAGTATAGGCAAGATGTACTGCAATACATGTTAATCTGATTGACTTGAAGCATTGGAGTTTTAGCAGGTGTTAGTTAGAACGGGCTAGTTAATGCATTGTAAAACAAATGCTCCTACCTTCCTAGTCAAGACAAACCCCATTTAAACTAGATTTCTGACACTGTGCCTAGGACACAGGACATGGGAGTCCCCTCTCACATTTTATCTAGACTAGAGTGTTTGGTCATGTTGTAATGTAACACTTTGCTTGTAAGTGCTAATGTACACATTTCACAAACATTTGTTCTAGAACACAAGCGTTACTCCTGGTGGTGGCTGACCCATCAGGTAAACCCTGGCCAGAAGCAATTGTTTGCGAGGTGTCCATATTAGCATTTGTGATCATGTCAGGTTAATGCACTAATTGATAACCAATTAAAATTTGTTACAACAGGGCCAACAACTCTAGTCTAGATACTGTGAATGTAAATCAGCAGTTAACTCCTTTGAAGAAAATGGAGTGATTTGTAAAGCCAGTGAATTAAATTCTTGTTTGTTTCGTTAGATAGCGAATGCATGTACTTTTGAAAGCTAGTTGAATTTTCATTGCTCACTCCTACAAAAATAACAATGCTCCATTTCTTTAGCTCTCATCTTTTAGTTATGTACCAACTGGCTATCTCCAAGTTTACTATAGTACATTCCAAAGTCCAGATTAGTCACTAGAGAGAAAGAGTATACACCCAACTATTCATGTTAACAAGAATTATGCTTTTCAGGGGATCTGCAGTGATATTATAAAGAAGAATGTATAACTGTTAGCTTATTAATGTCACCAAAACTACAGATGGAATAATTACAGCCTTGTATACAGGTTTCAGAGTGGTAGCCATGTTCGTCTGTATCAGCAAAAAGAACAAGGAGTACTTGTGGCACCTTAGAGACTAACAAATTTATTTGAGCATAAGTTTTCGTGGGTTAAAACCCACTTCATCGGATGCATGCAATGGAAAATACAGTAGGAAGATATATATACACAGAGAACATGAAAAAATGGGTGGTGCCATACACACTATAATGAGAGTGATCAATTAAGGTGAGCTATTATCAGCAGGAGAAAAAACCTTTTGTAGTGATAATCAGGATGACCCATTTTCAACAGTTGACAAGTGTAACTTCATTTATCAGGTTAGCAAAAGATCTGTCACGTCCCTCAACATGATTGCACACCTTCTACTGCTTTCCTACAAATCCAAAACCCTGGTTTTTGAGCCTGATCTAACTTCTGTTGGAATCAATGGAAGTCTTTCAATTGATTATTATGGGAGTTGAATCAGACCCATTCTGAAGATTGAGACATCCAAATCTTTTTGAAACTAGAGTCTTCCAAACTCTATACTGTTTAAGTTATTTCTTTTTGCATGATACATGGAACTTTGTTTTTTGAGCTCATCTTCTGTTCTGCATTCCCCCTCCTGACAGAGAGCAACATTTAATTTTAATTACTGGCTAGGAATTTCAACAGTAATGTTCACCTTCTTACATAAACTAAATTAGCACAACTATAAATCCTCCATTTAGCTCAGAATTACATTTGGCACCAAGGTTTCAGAGTGGTAGCCGTGTTAGTCTGTATCAGCAAAAAGAACGAGGAGTACTTGTGGCACCTTAGAGACTAACAAATTTATGTGAGCATAAGCTTTCATGGGCTAAAGCCCACTTAATCGGATGCATGCAGTGGAAAATACAGTAGGAAGATATATATATATATCAATTAAGGTGGGCTATTATCAGCAGGAGAAAAAAAACTTTTGTAGTGATAATCAGGATGGTCCATTTCAAACAGTTGATAAGAAGGTGTCACAGTAACAGCAGGGGCAAAATTAGCATGGGGAAACTAATGGTGACTTTTAGGTCTGTAATTGAGTGTCCAGGGACACTCCAGCAAACTGGACACCTGGACACTCAATTACAGACCTAAAAGTCGCCATTAGTCAACAAAAAAAACTTCAAAAACAGACTCCAACAAGAAACTGCAGAACTGGAATTAATTTGCAAACTGAACACCATTAAATTAGGCTTGAATAAAGACGGGGAGTGGATGAGTCATTACACAAACTAAAAACTGTTTCCCCATGCTAATTTTTCCCCTACTGTTATTTACACCTTCTTGTCAACTGTTTGAAATGGGCCATCCTGATTATCACTACAAAAGTTTTTTTTCTCCTGCTAATAGCCCACCTTAATCGATTACTCTCCTTAGAGTTGGTATGGCAACCCCCCATTTGTTCATGTTCTCTGTATATCTATCTATCTTCCTACTGTATTTTTCACTGCATGCATCTGATGAAGTGGGTTTTAGCCCACGAAAGCTTATGCTCAAAAAAATTTGTTAGTCTCTAAGGTGCCACAAGTACTCCTCATTCATTTGGCACCAAGGAATCAAATGGGTGATGCCTTTAAAGTCCTCAGATAAATCAAAAAATAAACAAGTTCATCATGGCAAAAAAGAGCCACTACAATTATCTGAGGGCTGGAGAAATTGATTTAGAGGTAGAGCCCTGCATGGATACAAATTTTATATACATGAAGATCTGCATCTGTGGATATCCACATTCGCAGAATTATATCCACGAATGCAGATATCCACAGATATAAAGTGGATATCTACAGAGCTGCAGGGCTCTATTAGGAACCACCACGGTGAAAGAAGCAGCATGTTGGGCCACCGCTCGCAGGAGCCAGCGCCCCACATTGGCAGCTCCTCTGGTGTGGCTGTATCGCCTCCAGTTCTGCCCACTGGGGTGGGCACCAGGCTAACTGGCAGTTGTCCCTGGTCGTGCTAGTGTGTGCAAGTGGCTCGCTCTACTTACAGGGAGGGACTTAGGCCACTGCAGAATTAAGTTGACTTAAGTTACTCTGACAATCATAAGCTGCTTTAATTACATTGTTTGTGCATATCCATACAACTCTCCTCGTGTCGATGAAGCAAGTCCACAATCGTTGCTCTTGCTATCCCACTGTGCAACTTGCCACCCTGTGTCACCCTCTGCTGCTGGGAGCTCTGGGAATGGATTGCGGTGCATCATGGGGGCATTCTCACCATCCCATGATGCAGTTCTTTTCGTCCCATTATTCCATGGGCTTCCGACTTCATTTTGCGCCATTTTTCAACACGCCTTGTAAACTGTGTGCCCACCATCTCTGCCTGGCAGCCTGGATCCTGAGCTGCTGACCGGTCTAGTTATGAGCGTTATGAACACAAAGCAACTGGTCCTACAGTATTTCATGAGCTGCAAAACAGAGAGTAAATCGGTGATGCCTGCCCTGCCCTGGAAACAAATAATTCAAGATTGCTGCTGGCATTCACAGATCAGCAATGGATTGTCGGTTCTGGGCTCAGGAAACAAGCACTGAGTGGTGGGATCGAATTGTGATGTGTGGAGCTCACCTCAGCATTGCAGCACAAGGACACCAGAGCTCCCCTCACTGTGGAAAAGTGAATGGCAATCGCGGTGTGGAAGCTGGCAACTCCAGACTGCTACAGGTCAGTAATGAATCAGTTTGGGGTTGGAAAGTGAGGGTTGCCATGATGCACATATGCACAGCTATTAATCGCTTCCTGCTACAAAGTACTGTGACTCTCGGTAATGGACAGGAGATAATTGATGGCTTTGAGGCAATGGGATTCCCTAACTGCAGTGAGGCAATAGACAGTACTCATATCCTAATTTTGGCCCCAAACTATCTTTTAACAGAGTTCTCCATGGTCTTGCAGGTGCTGGTGGGTCACCGGGGTTATTTCACTGACATCAGTAGGGGACGGTCAGGGAAGATGCATCTTTTGGAACACTGGACTGTATAGAAAGCTGCACGCTGGGATTCCTTTCCAGACCAGAAGATTCCACTGGGGGATGTGGAAATGCCCATAGTGATTCTTGGAGACCCTGCCTGCTCCTTGTTCCCCTGGCTCATAAAGCCTTACACCAGGAACCTAAACAGCAGCAAGAAGTGCTTCAACAACAGGCTCAGCAGGTGCTGGATCACGGCTGAATGTGCCACTGTCTTTTTGGCTGATTAGACCTCAATTCAGAAAATATGCCAATGCCAATCACGGCCTGTTGTACTCTACCTAATATTTGCAAAGTGAAAGGAGAAAAGTTTCCCCAGGGATGGACTGCTGTGGCTGATCAGCTGGCTGCTATTTTGAGCAGCCAGATTCCAGGGCAATTAGAGGGGCAAAGCAGGAGGCTTTTAAACTTAGGGAGAATTTGAAGATGCTTGACAATGATTCCCAGTAATGTGTCTTTATGTGATGTATTCGGCCAGGCAATGTTTACTTGCTCCCTTGAATTACCTCTGTAGTGCTTGCTTTCTGAGCATTAACTGTACTAAGCAAATATTCCTACCTATAGCCACTGTGTTTGAATGTTAGCACTGACCGACATGCATATGACACAAATAAAGACTCATTTTATTTCAAAGACTCAAGTTTAATAACAGGACAAAACACAATTTTTTTGTCAAATAGGGGAAAATGAGCAACAGTCTTATGGTTAGGGCTCTCACAGCTGTGTGTAAACTCCAGCTTTTGTTGGGAAACCAGTCCCAAGTATGGAGTGCACGGGGTACTGTGAGGGACCAAGAACACGTGATGATGGGGAACATGTGTGATGGGGGAATTTGGGGAGGGCATGAACTGGAGTTCTATAGTGGCTGCAGGGGGAGTTGTGCACGGATGTGCTCCGATTGCAGGATAATGAGAAACTTTAGCATCTCTATCTGGCCCTCAAGGAGTTTTATCATCTGTTCCTGTCCCTATCTCCTTTACAGGCTATCCAGCCTGAGTCTTTCATTAATTATCTCCCTCCATGCTCTTGTTTCACTATGTGCTGTATCCATTGATTGCAGCACTTTGCAAAAAAAATCTTCCTTACTCCTCCTGGTTCGTTGCCTTATCTGATGGAGGCGCTCCACCAGTGTGGAGGAGTGGGTCCTCAAGGGCACATTTGCAGAAGGCAAAGAAACAATGAACAGAGACAATATTGTGAGTGCTCTCACAGCCGTGAATCACAACAGTTACACACACCTCTTTCTCACTGCTCCTTGGCTAGTACACAGCTTGGCGTGAGTACCAAATATGGTGAGTTCACCGGGGGGGGGGGGAAGGGTGGGAAGGAAGGGGACAAGGGGGCAAGAAGGAACAAAGATTGGTTTGCGAAGGGGGTTACTACAAGTGGATAGGGAGACTTTTGAATATTGGTACCCTTTTCCACAGGTGAGGGTAATCGAACCCGTTATCTCACTCCTAAGAGGGGAACCCAGGATGCAAGGGTGCATCTCTTGCATGCATGTGGCTTCAGACTGGCTCTGTGTGCCGTTCTGGTCCCTGCAGAAATAATTGCTGTGTGGCGCGGCAAAGTTTCCTACAGTGGGGGAAGAAATAAGGCTGCTCTGCCAAGGAATCAGCAGAGGATTGCAGAATACCCACAGGAAAGTTTCCTAGAGATCTCTATGGAGGATTTCCGGGACATCCCGTGTACATTAACAAACTTTTCCACCATACCCCCACTGCATAGATGGACTGGCTTTGATGTTAATTTCTGTCCCTTATCCCTCCTCTACCATATAACAAAGTACATGAGAGTTCAACTGCCTCTCACTGTGCAGTATCAAAGCAAAATAAGAACTTACCAGAGCTCCCCTCTCCTGCATCATATATGCCAGAGCTGGAGTGATGGGACTGGCTAGACCTCTCTGGCGTGAAAAAGAAGTCCTGACTTGCTGCACCACCGGACGACCCTGTTGTGTGCTCCATATCGTCCTCCACCTCCACTTCCTCATCCACCATTTTGTCCTCAGGATTGAGTCTGCTGGCCACTGGCCCCAGTGCCCCCGAAGTATCCATGGGGCTCTTGGCAGTGGAGGTGGGGTCACCGCCCAGGATGGCGTGCAGGTCCTTATCGAAGCGGCATGTCTTCAGTGCTGCACCAGAGTGACAGTTGACCTCCCTTGCCTTCTGGTACACTTGCTTCAGCTCCTTGATCTTAACACGGCACTGCTGCGTGCCCCTTTTGTGCCTCTTCTCATCCATGACACTAGCAATCAGCCCATAGGTATCAAAGTTCCTATGGCTGGAGAGAAGCTGTAACTGCAGAGCCTCCTCTCTCCATAGACTCAACAGATCCAACTGCTTCAGGGTACTCCATGTGGGAGAGCATCTGCTGTGGAAAGCTGGCATGGTAAGCTGGGAAGATCTGTGTGAACTGTGCATGCCGAGCAAACAGGAAGAGGAATTTCGTAAATTCACAGGCCTTTAAATGGGGGAGGGGTGCATACCTGTGTACCTTCAGGGCAGCGGAGTTCAAACTGCTAACCAGAGCAGTAAGGATGGGCATTGTGGGACAGCTCCTGGAGGCCAATTAGGGAGACATAACTATACTGATGATGCATCACTCTAACTATGTCGCAAAAACTCTATACCGCTTATTGAGGTGGTTGTATTACGTCAGCGTAGCAGGGGAGTTACATCGGAGGGAGGAGCATTTCAGTGTGTTCACCTCCACTGCTTTGTGACGCAAGCTGACTTTTATCGACAAAACTGTGTCGGTTACACAAGGCCTTAGAGAGCGCAGTCTGTTTAGCTTGTCAAAAAGAAGACTGAGAGGTGATTTGATTACAGTTTACAAGGACCTTCACAGGGAGAAAATACCAGGTAGTAAAGGGCTCTTTAATTTAGCAGAGAAAGGCATAACAAGAACCAGTGGCTGGAAGTTGAAGTCAGACAAATACAATTTAGAAATAAGGCACACATTTTTAACAGTGACAGTGATTAGAGAAGTGGTGGATTCTCCGTCTCTTGGTATCTTCAAATCAAGACTGGGTGCCTTTCTGGAAGTGATGCTTCACCAAACAAGTGATGCTTTAGTCAAGCAGTGAGTGAAACTGAAAGCCCTGTGAGAGGATCTAATAGTCCCTTCTGGCCTTAAACTCTATGAGTGGCTTCAAAGATTTTATACAAGTAATAATTAGAGCTGGTCAACATCTTTTTGAATGAAAGTTTTTAACATTAGATCCTTTTCACTGTAAGATATCCTTTATTGAAATGGGAAGGGAATTCATGTGTGTGTGTGTGTGTGTCAGGCCGGCTCTACAGTTTTGGCCGCCCCAAGCAGTGAAAAAAACTGCCGCCGCAGACGGCAAAAGGAAGAAGCTGCCGTCAATTTGCCGTCACGGTGAGCAGCACAGAGAAGCTGCTGCCAAATTGCCACCACGGACGGAGGAACTGCCGCCCCTTTCGAACTGCCACCCCAAGCACCTGCTTGGAACGCTGGGGCCTGGAGCCGGCCCTGGTGTGTGTGTGTGGCGGGGTGGGAGGAGATTTTAATTTTCTTCAAAAATATTTTTTTTCAAACCCCCCACCCCCTGCAAAAAAAATAAAGTTTCTGGTTTTCCCATTTCTCTCCTCCTTCCTTTTTTCCCCACCTTTGGAAAAAGGGGAAGAAAAGGAAAAAAGGAAGTGGAAAAGAATGAAAACAAACAATAAATAAAAATGAACACGGCTGTGAAAAAAATTCCTATAAGTGCAGAATTGTTCCTTTTTAAATCTGTGGTGCTAATATTTTTAATATGTTTTTAAAATGGTCACAAAACTACCATTTTTCAGCCAACTCCATGATAGCCTCATTATGTGTTTTTTTTCCCCAATACACAAGGAGCAGTCACATGTTTCAAATCCCAATGATTTGTTTTAGAGCAAGGGAAAAGCAAGAACAAACAAAAATAAAATCTCCAAGAGAGAACACAATGTGTGCCTTCTCTGTAACATGCTGCATCATTTCTGCCTTACAAGATGCCAACTGCCCCTGCAGACAACTGCTTGAAGAAATTTTACAAGTTCAATACAGAAAACAATCATATCACATACACCACAGTATGCAAATTAAGAAAGAAAGATTGACTGCTTCCATATAGCAGTTTTAGAAAAATATTGTTAGGATAAGCATAAAAGGAAATAAGACTTGAGAGCAAGATCTTCATCCCTGCTCCTGCCCCTTTATGCGGTATGAAAGGGCTGAGGTAGCACAAAAGGGTCCTAAAAAGCCCATATGCAGTTGTGGAGGATTCCCTTGGTGCAGGCAACGTGGACTCCTGGTAACCTCTGGTGTAGAGGGTGTACTGGCAGCATGGCTAGGAATGGGATGTCCTGGGCAGAAAAGCAGCATGCTGTGCTGCAGATATTTTGGGTAGGCCTGTGGTCTAGGTGGCGAGCCCATGAAATTGTCTAAATTATGCTGGTGGCCTCTGCAGTCCCCAGAGCAGCCTAGGAAGGAGGGCACCAAGGTGGCTTATAGCCATGTTAGCCCCCCATTCCTCAGGGCTGTGAGTTCTGTGCTCACACAGAATCTCACCCATAATCAGAGGTGAAAGTAAGCCGGTATGCCGTGCCAGACCGGATTGGCTTCCCTGGTGGTGATTTAAAGGGCTGGGGCTCCAGCCGCTGTGGGGAGCCCCGCCCTTTAAATCACTGCCGGAGCCTCGGGGTAGTGGCGGCAGGACTCCCGTGGTGATTTAAATGGCCCAGAGCTCTGCAGCGGCCAGAGCTCCTGGCCCTTTAATTCGCCCCTGAATCCCGGGGCTCCCAGCCACCTCTGCAGCTGGTAGCTCCGGGGTGATTTAAAGGCCCTGGGACTCCCAGCCACAGCCAGAGCCCTGGGGCCTTTAAATCTTGATTTAAAGGACCCACCTCTTCCGGTTGAGGCCACGCCTCTTCCCGTTGAAGCCATGCCCCCACTCAGGACTCCGGTGTACCGGTAAGTCCTTTAAGTTACTTTCACCCCTGCACATAATATTATATATGTTAGGATATAGATATTCAGGCCTGTCTGCAAAGGCCTATACTATAAGAATTTAGGTGTATTCTTATCACTTAGCTAGTTATAGAGGTATAAAAGAAAGAATCAAAATCACAGTCTGCCTGTTTACGGCTTTCTCTTACAGTGACAGTCTGAGGCCCTGTTCTTAGGCTAAGATCTTTGGCTAAGCCACAGAGGCAGCCATAAGCTGGGAAGCGATCGGTCACATCCTCACATTCCAAACTAGTAACACTGAAAAAAGGTGCTATTGGGCTGTTAGGAATACAATCCTGTCCTGATAATGCCTATCACCTTCAGAGAAAGGGAAGCACCTAGAAGATGTAAAAGGAGGTTTAGTTTGATAGTTTTCTGTTCGGTAAGAACGCACTTATCAATAGACACAGCTGGGAAACCCTAATGTCTTTATAGATGTAGTTGTGAAATCTTCACTTCTGTATTGTTTTGTCATTATAGTTCCCACTTAGCTATTGTTTATTTGCATGGTCTCTGTCTGGTTCTGTGATTGTTTCTGTCTGCTGTATAATTAATTTTTCTGGGTGTAAACTAATTAAGGTGGTGGGATATAATTGGTTAAATAATCATGTTACAATATGTTAGGATTGGTTAGTTAAATTTCAGGAAAATGATTGGTTAAGGTATAGCTAAGCAGAACTCAAGTTTTACTATATAGTCTGCAGTCAATCAGGAAGTAAGGGTGGGGGGAATGGGAACAGGGAATGGGGGTGGGGAAATTGGAATCATGTTTTGCTAAGGGGGGAAATGGGAACAGGGACACAGGCAAGGCTCTGGGGTGTCAGAGCTGGGAAGGGGGACACTAAGAAAGGAAATTGGAATCATGCTTGCTGGAAGTTCATCTCAATAAACTCGAATTGTTTGCACCTTTGGACTTCAGGTATTGTTGCTCTCTGTTCATGCGAGAAGGACCAGGGAAGTAAGCAGGTGAAGGAATAAACCCCTAACAATATACAACTCTCGTAAATGTTTAATGCAGCAATTCCATGATAATGAAAACCTCTTCATCTGGACCCTTGTTGATTGCAGTGAGGCTCTGCCTGGGTATGCAAGGTCCAAGTCTTTGGCAGAGCCTGAAAGATCATCTAGGAGCCTGTCTGGCTCCCAGTCCTGCATTTATAAACAGCAGGCCACGCTTCCTCACTGGGCGATTTTAATTATATGGCAGATAAACAGCACAGTCCCCTTTCATTCAGAAAGGTGGTCACAATACAAGAAAAGAAATGAGTGATATACGTCAGCTCTTGTAGCAACTGCGCGAGTGAAGATTGCAAAACTGTTCCATTATAAACCAGGTTTTACAACCCTAATTTTAACAAAGTCATCTTTTGCAGTCAGATTCCCCAGGAATGATCCCAAAAGGGGAATTTGTTTTGCTTTTTTAAAGTCTGAGCATATTTTTGCATTTGGAGTGCTGGAAAATATGAAACTTAAGGAAATTCTGTCCATTCCCCCGAAGCAGAGAACTAAAAATGTTAAGCATAAAGTTTCACCGTTCAGACACGTAAGGAACTGTGAATGAGGAGGACGTACTTTGCAAAGCATGGTTTGAGATGTTTATTCATTTTAGTAGACATTTTCCCCGTGGGAGAAAGGGGAGCATTCCCATTTTCCTGATAACTCACATCAGCCTCAATCCGGCCATGTCTCCTGGGGGAAAACCCTTGGACTTCAATGAGGCTGTATGCAGGTGCACGTGTGTATCTCATGGAGCACACCAGTCCCCATTCTGCAATCAGAACAGTGAGACTATTCCCTGCATTCCATGGAATAAACCACAGACATTTGCACACTGGAATAAACATCTGGGGAGCATCTAGAGGAGCCTTTACAAACGTTAACTGCCTCAAGTTAACTGGCGATCAATTAACTCAGTGTAGACAAGCCTAGAAAGACTGGGAACTTGTCTACACTGCCACTTTACAGCTCTGCAACTTTCTCGCTCAGGGCACTGTTCACTCTAAGCTGTGCGCATGCACACAGATCCAAAACCCCGCGCACATGGCGAAACACTGTGTGCACAAAAATTTTCACAGAAGCACAACAATTTGCACAGAATAATTTTTTTGCACACACGGCCTGTCAAAAATTAGAGGGAACATTGCTCAGGGGTGTGAAAAAACACACCCCTGACCACTGCAAGTTTCAGTGTGCTCCCAGTGCTGGTAGCTTCTCCCCTCCCCTCATGGTGGTGAGCTCTTTCCCAGCACTGGTGCTGCGTTATACGGCAGCGCTTTAACATTGCTAGTGTTAGACATACTCTGGGACAGTGTTTCCCAAATGGTGTCTCCGGAAGGTTCTAGATGGGTAGCAATCCCAGGGCAAATGCACCTCCCAGTGGGAAGGTTGGAGAGCAAGCCTGATGTGCACTCACCCTGCAGCGGTGGCTCCTGTCTTGTGGGGCTGGGCCCAGGTCCCCACTCCAGGCCTTGCTATCTGGTGTAGAGGGTTGCAGCTGGCTGCCCCTCCATTATGACAGACAGAAAGGTGACTGGGCCAAATCTGACTGGTGCTGTGCATTGGTACCCACAAATGTATGCACATTACACAGGGTGCATAGCATTTGCAGGAGCAGATTAAGGCATAGAAAACCTAGGCACATACCTAGGGCCAAATTCACTGGGGGGACCCAACCTGAGCTCCAACAGGTCTGGTTCATGAACTGGTGCAGAAGCCAGCTCAACAGCAGCAGTGAAGAGGAGCAGCCCTGTGTGCCCCATTGTCCACTCATATTGGGCCCCACAGCCCCTTCACCATTCCACAAGACCAAACCTGAGCAGTGCTGTGACCCTCGTGCACCAGGCTGCAATGCCACTCACTCAATTTTGGCTCTGCTGCCCCCCATCATGATGCAGGGCCATGAGGCCAACCTGAGCAGGCAGCGCTGTTCCTCCTTGCTGCTGCCATTGGGCCAGCTCCCGCATCAAGGCTCCCTCCTGGGGGCCTGTTTGGCCTTGCCCCGATTCCAGCACCCCATGTCCCCTCTGCTCTGCTTGCGGGACTTGTTCAGTGACCGCCTTAAGATCTCCTACAAGTATGGGAACTATGGTGAGTGCCCTCAGAAGAAGGCTGGCTGGGAGAGGGGCAGTGGAGAGCCTGGGAGGTGAACAGAAGGGAGTTTGGCCTAGCCGCATTGTGCCCAGTGTAAGATAAGAGTATGTGTAGACACCATGAGAATGGTTCAGTTATGTGTACCACGTGAAAAATTTCTGGGGCATGCCCAGGCTGCAATACCCAGAGTGGGAAGCCGGGCCCAGCAGTGTGGGATAGAAGTCAGGGTGGACATGGGGTGTGCTCGCTCTCCAGTCTCCCCCGGCCACACACACACATATACCAGGAAGGGATTAGGGTTGCAGTCTCAGGGTGACAGGTTTCAGAGTGGTGGCCGTGTTAGTCTGTATCAGCAAAAAAAAAAAAGAAACAGATTGACAGAGCCAGAAGAATACCAAGAAGTCACCTACTCCAGGACAGGCCCAACAAAGAAAGTAACATAACACCACTAGCCGTCACCTTCAGCCCCCAACTAAAACCTCTCCAGCACATCATCAAGGATCTACAACCTATCCTGAAGGATGATCCCTCACTCTCACAGATCTTGAGAGACAGGCCAGTCCTCGCTTACAGACAGCCCCCCAATCTGAAGCAAATACTCACCAGCAACCACACACCACACAACAAAAAAACTAACCCAGGAACCTATCCTTGCAACAAAGCCTGTTGACAACTCTGGACACAAATCAGACATCAAGAATTATAACATTCAAAAACCAGTCGGAGAACACTTCAACCTTCCTGGTCACTCAATTTCAGACCTAAAAGTCTCAATTCTCCAACAAAAAAAAAGCTTCAAAAACAGACTCCAACGAGAAACTGCAGAATTTGAATTAATTTACAAACTAGACACCATTAAATTAGTCTTGAATAAAGACTGGGAGTGGATGGGTCATTACACAAAGTAAAAACTATTTCCCCATGCTAATTTGTCCCCTACTGTTACTCACACCTTCTTATCAACTGTTTGAAATGGGCCATCCTGATTATCACTGCAAAAGTTTTTTTTCTCCTGCTAATAATAGCCCACCTTAATTGATTAGTCTCGTTAGAGTTGGTATGGCAACACCCATTTTTTCATGTTCTCTGTGTATATATATCTTCCTACTGTATCTTCCACTGCATGCATCCAATGAAGTGGGTTTTAGCCCACGAAAGCTTATGCTCAAATAAATTTGTTAGTCTCTAAGGTGCCACAAGTACTCCTCGGGTTTTTTTTAGTCTAAGGTAGAAGGTGATACTGAGTGTGGTCAATGCCCCATGGTGGAGCGAGAAGGAAGTAGCAACAGAAGACGAAGATGTTGGCCTATGATTTTGCACCCAACCCCATGAATTTGGAAACTGTGTGGGTCACAAAAAAAGAGACAAATGCAGTTGGTGGGTTGCCCTACTAAAAAGTTTGGGAATGACTGCAATAAGTCTACGAGTTCCCAAAAGGTGACATTAGTTTGTCAAGCAATGTTACAGGTACTAAATGCATATTTAATCCTCTATGAATCCATTATTAAACATATCAGTATACCACAATGTGTAATACAGGGCAGGCACAGGGAAAATGTCAGAATATATGATTCTGTCTTGATGGACTTTTCTACACTAACAATAAACTGCTTCAGTTATTATCATTCACTTCTTGATAAAAAACAAAAGGCTCCTATACTTTTGTTATACGTGGTCAAAGATCACCTGCCTTCAAGACCCTCCACATGCAGTTCTGAAAAAGGACATCAGTCCCCCAACAAAATTGGGACAATCCATTTTCCAAAAAAGGAAACAGAAAATAGTTTCAATACTTCCAAAGATGCAAACTGAAAAGGGAAAAAGATGAACACTTTGGGAACTGAAGTCTGGGAAATATAATCAAAAGACCTCAAAATGCTTTACATACCATGGTTTAAGCCTCACAACACACATTTCTTGATAAGCATTGTTTCTTATTAACTGTGCTCCTGCCCAAAGGACCCCATGAGGATCAGGGCCCCACTGTGCTAGGTGCAGTACAAACACACAGAAAGACCCAGTCCCTGCAGCAAAAAGAATACAATCCAAGTCCTCCTCCTGCAAGGAGGAGCACACAAAGCTCCATAGACTTCAGTGAGCTCCATGTGCACGGGGATGCACTTCCATACTTCTCATTGTACAACTGTGGCCTAAATAGACAAGTGAAAGGTATGGGAAAGGGCTAAGATACACAAGCAGAGGGATCAGGCCAATGATGGACATACATCATGTTAGTCTTGTTTTTTTAATGTTTATATATATATATATATATATATATATATATATATATATAATTATGTGTGTGTGTATATATACACATATCACACTGTCCTCACTAACCTAGATCTAGCTACTGTTATTTCCTTTGTAGTCCCAGTTTTACAAGTAAACTGAGGAACAGAAAAATAAGTATTTTCCCAAAGACCATGTTCTGGTATCCAAATTAAAGTGATAGAATGTTCCACAAAACAGGTCAAAACTCCGAGATACTTTCATACTTTATCTAACCAATAACAACAAAAGTTATACTTAAATAACTACCCCTAAAAAAACTAAAGCAGGGCTGGGCATTAGAGAGAATAAAAGAGAGTAACCTCCTATTATAAAAAAACGAGGTGTCCTTGGGACACCTTAGAGACTAACAAATTTATTTGGGCATAAGCTTTCGTGGGCTAGAACCCACTTCATCAGATGTATGAAATAAAAGATACAGGAGCAGGTATAAATACATGAAAGGATGTGGGTTGCTTTACCAAGTGTTAGATCAGTCTAATGAGATAAATCAATTAACAGCAGGATACAAAGGGAGGAGAAATTACTTTTGAAGTGGCAAGAGAGTGGCCCATTACAGACCGTTGACAAGAAGGTGTGAGTAACAGTAGGGAGAAATTAGTATTGGGGAAATTAAGTTTAGATTTTGTAATGTCCCAACCACTCCCAGTCTTCATTCAGGCCTAATCTGATGGTATCTAGTTTGCAAATTAATTCCAGTTCTGCAGTTTCACGTTGGAGTCTCAAAAAAAAAAGGAGTACTTGTGGCACCTTAGAGACTAACAAATTTATTTGAGCATAAGCTTTCGTGAGCTACAGCTCACTTCATCGGATGCATTCCATCCGATGAAGTGAGCTGTAGCTCACGAAAGCTTATGCTCAAATAAATTTGTTAGTCTCTAAGGTGCCACAAGTACTCCTTTTCTTTTTGCGAATACAGACTAACACAGCTACTACTCTGAAATGTTGGAGTCTGTTTTTGAAGTTTTTTTTTTGAAGAATTGTCACTTTGAGGTCTGTTATTGAGTGACCAGAGAGAACCTCCTAATAGAAGCACTTGTTGACTCCTTGTGTCACATCAGCAGTTCCTCTGCACTACCTTCCCTGAGTAGCTCATCAAGTTCAGTTGGGCTCCTGGGCTCTAGCTTCTAAACTCACTTGAACTCCCTCCTATCTTGCAAGTCATTTTATTTACCTTGCTTGTGTTGGACCAGAAGTCAGACAGTGATCCATTGCCAGCCCTCTGTTCCCTGGAGGTGTAGTTTCCCGATAGCTGGTCTATGGCATTCAGGATGTCCATCTCTTTGCCATCATCATGCATCACTTAAGTTCTGGCTCTCACTTGCCCAGTTCCTGGGTAAGCACTGCAGTCGTGCCACAAGTAATGCCAGGCACAACCCAGAGCTGGAGGGGACAAGTTAGTCAGAGGGGAGAATTGTGGAGACTTCACAGTCTCTCATGGTTTGGGAATAGGAGACTATCTGTCTGGCACATGCCTCTATCTTAACTGCTGCCAGAATATCTGCCCAGTAGGTGAATGCAGAATCAGAGCAGGGGAGGGAGTTACTGGGACCCTCAAGAGGAGTATGATCTATTGTTGGGACATTTTGTGTGTGTGTGTGTGGGGGGGGGTAGTAGCTGTTTACAAGTCAAATGTAAAAAAGACCGTCTCCTTTAATGATTAAGAACTTTGCATTACAAAAAGAGAGCTCAATTCTCATCCAAACAGGATAGTGTTTATTAACTTCCATTCCTTCACAGTTTGTTAATCCATAAAAAGGGAGGAGGCCAAGGTATGTAATCAGCTTTTTTTATTATTAGCAGATGTACAAACAAGTTGTCAGCTCTAAAATGCAGGGCTGGTCTCCATTTTGTGACCTATACAGCACCAAGCACTTGTTGGCACTTAAAAAAAAATAGCTACACCCTAAACTGTCATAGGAGAACATTTGTCTCTCCTCATGAGGGTTGGTAAATGCCTATTTCTTGCATCTTTCAGTGTCCTATGCTTTGGGGATAGAGGAGTGTCCAGAGCTAACCGAGCAGAGGCTGAATGCTGATTAATTAACTAATGAAAAGCAGGTGTAAACGGCTTAAGGGTGGCTCTTTAAAGCAAAAGGAAAAGGAGGACTTGTGGCACCTTACGGACTAACACATTTATTTGAGCATAAGCTTTCGTGAGCTACAGCTCACTTCATCGGATGCATTCAGTGGAAAATGAATGCATCCGATGAAGTGAGCAGTAGCTCACGAAAGCTTATGCTCAAATAAATGTGTTAGTCTCGAAGGTGCCACAAGTCCTCCTTCTGTTTTTGCGAATACAGACTAACACGGCTGCTACTCTGAAACCGGTCTTTAAAGCAAGTAACATGAAGCAGCAACACGAAACTTCCTGTGAAACTGTCCTAACTCCTGTAACAAACTCCACTGCGCTACCCTTCCCCCTCTACCGGGTTCTGCTTTGCACTCCCACTCCTAAGCCCTCCTGGGTCAGACACTCCCCGGCTTACCTTGTTTGTGTTGTACCAAAAGTTGAAGTGGGACCCATTTCTGGCCCCTTGCTCCGCAGAGGTGGAGTTCCAGGGCAGCTGGTCTAATGCGGTCAGGCTGGGCATTTCTCCAGCCATCAGTTGTGCCCCCAGGGGGACTCCGCCGCAGGCAGTGCCATGAACAGGAGGGGACGTGTTGCTCTCAGGAGAGGAGCGTGAAAACTTTACAGTCACTTCCTGGTTTGGGAGTGGGAAATGCTGCTTGGATGACACACTCCTCTGCACCTACTGCTGCCCGGACGTTGCACAGGTGTATGAAGAGTCGGGGGAGGGAGAAGAGCTGCTGCTGGGGAACTTGGAGGTGTACTGGGGGCTATGGCTTGTTTTGTTGCCTATACAAATTTGTAGGGGGAGCATAACAACAAAGCCAAATGCAGGAATTTTTCAGCTAGCTTTGCTGCTCCTAGCACAGCACTCAGACCTTCCCTCCCCTGCAACTTCCCAGTGCCCTACCCCTGTTCTGTATCACCTACCTGAAAGCTTAACTCTTTCACAACCTGCTGAGCACTGACTAACTCTAATAACTTAGGCTGGTTATCATTTTTAGCACTGAGTCATTTGCACTCAGACTTATTGCTGTGAGCATATTCATTATGTGTAACTATTTTCCAAATAATTTATGTGAACAGATTTCAGCAGATGGGACTGTTTTCAAGATGTCACATCACCTATTTGCTATTTGTGATGTTTTATTAGTCAGCTATACAACATGGTATTTCTGCTCAGTGACTAGCCAAGTGAAACTTTTTGAATGGGAAAGTAAGTAATATTCAAGAGCAAATACACTTGATGGTGCATGTAAACCCTTGTTTATATGTTCACCCAACTTTTTTCTCTTAAAGACTACTCAATTTCAGTAGGATGGTTTTGTACATAAATGAATGAGAGTAAATTAGAGTGTGTGTATGAAGTGTGCACAAAATGTAAATAATTCATGTTTTGTAAGGGGAAACTACTCCATTGGGTTTTAAAGATGAAGTCTGAAATTCCTTTGGACAAATTTTTATCACTGTAGCGGGAAAAGGGAATAGAAGTGAAGTTAAAGGGTTGAGAGAGCATTAAAGGTGGTCAAGATATTTGGGGGATCATGAAGAAAGAAGGGTTGGGGGGCTGACAATCAAAGGAGGATAGACATGGTCTCACAGAGTAGCAGAAAGGCTCTACATTGTTGCATCCTAGGATTTGTAGAGAATGTAACTGAGTATAATCTGAACAGTTCTGTAGACACATGCATATCAAAGAACTAGAGAATCTTGGATACCCTTGGGCAATTACTGTTTACACTGTCCATCTGCCAGTCTGCTGTGGCTGGAAATCTTGCTTGTTGGCCTCATTTATATGAAATGGCCCAGGAAGGTATACTGTGAGAAAACTCTTGGAATAATTAGATTGGCATCCCTTCCTCATTCCATGTTGTTTCTCAGGTATTGTTGTTTTGATGAGCAGTGCTCCCAGAGATACAAGCTACAGCAGCATTATTAGCAGTGTGCCTCTCGGAAGCATCTTTTGTAGGACACACATGGTTGCTGGTGGCCATTCAGGCTGCACTTATTATTTGTATTGCAGAGCACCTCTGGCCCACAACCAGGGCCCCATTGTGCTAGACACTGTACAAATACATAATGAAAATACAGTCCCTGCCCTGAAGAGCATATAATCTAATATAAGGGTATGTCTACACTACGAAATTAGGTCGATTTTATAGAAGTCGATTTTTAGAAATCGATTTTATACAGTCAATTGTGTATATCCCCACTAAGCACGTTAAGTCAGCAGAGTGCATCCTCAATACAGTGGCTAGCATCGACTTACAGAGTAGTGCACTGTGGGTAGCTATCCCACAGTTCCTGCAGTCTCTGCTGCCCACTAGAATTCTGGGTTAAGCTCCCAATGCCTGATGGGGCAAAAACATTGTTGTGGGTGGTTTTGGGTACATGTCATCAGTCACCCCTCCCTCCTTCCCTCCATGAAAACAACGGCAGACAATCATTTTGCACCTTTTTTCCTGGATTACTCATGCAGACGCCATACCATGGCAAGCATGGAGCCCGTTCAGCTCACCCCTGCTGTTGTGAGCATTGCAAACACCTCGCATATTATCCTGGAGTATGTGCAGAACTGGGCTAAGAGATGCCAGCACGAGGATGATTGTGATGAGGACACAGACACAGACATTCCTGAAAGCATGGGCTGTGGCAATTGGGACATCATGGTGGCAGTGGGACTGGTTGATACAGTGTAACGCCAATTCTGGGCCCGGCAAACAAGCACAGACTGGTGGGACCGCATAGTATTGCGGGTACGGGATGATTCACAGTGGCTTTGAAATTTTTGCATGCGTAAAGCCACTTTCCTTGAACTTTGTGAATTGCTTTCCCCAATCTGAAGCGCAGGAATACCAAGATGAGAGCTGCCCTGACAGTTGAGAAGCAAGTGGTGATAGCCCTCTGGAAGCTTGCAACGCAAGACTGCTACCGGTCAGTCAGGAATCAGTTTGGAGAGGGCAAGTCTACTGTGGGGGCTGCTGTGATCCAAGTAGCCAATGCAATCACTGACGTTCTTTTATCAAGGGTAGTGACTCTGGGAAATGTGCAGATCATACTGGATGGCTTTGCTGCAATGGGGTTCCCTAACTGTGGTGGGGCGACAGACGGAACACATATCCTTATCTTGGCACTGAAGCACCTTGCCAACCAGTATGTAAACCACAAGGGGTACTTCTCAATGGAGCTGCAAGCACTGGTGGATCACAAGGGACATTTCACTGACATCAACATGGAATGGCTAGGAAAGGTGCATGATGCTCACATCTTTAGGAACTCCGGGCTGTTCGAGCAGTTGCAAGAAGGGACATACTTCCTAGACCAGAAAATTACCATTGGGGATGTTGAAATGCCAGTAGTTATCCTTGGGGACCCAGCCTACCCCTTGCTCCCATGGCTCATGAAGCCATTCATAGGCAGCCTGGACATTAGTAAGGAGCAGTTTAACTATAGGCTGAGCAAGTGCAGAATGGTGGTAGAATATGCCTTTGGACATTTAAAAGCTTGCTGGTGCTGTTTGATGACTAGGTTAGACCTCAGTGCAACCAACATTCCCATTGTTATTGCTGCTTGCTGTGTGCCCCATAATATCTGTGAGAGTAAGGGTGAGATGTTTATGGCAGGGTGGAAGGTTGAGGCAAATCGCCTGGTGGCTGATTTTGAGCGGCCAGACACCAGGGCGATTAGAAGAGCAAAGCAAGGCGCGCTGCGCATCGGAGAGGCTTTGAAAACCGGTTTCATGACTGGCCAGACTATGGTGTGATAGTTGTGTGCATTTTTCCTTGCTGCAAACCCACCCCCTTGTTGATTTTAATTCCCTGTAAGCCAACCACCCTCCCCCCTTCAATCACAGCTGGCAAAGGAAATAAAGTAACTATTGTTTTGAAACAATGCATTCTTTCTTTATTAATTAAAAAAAAAGTGAAATAACTAACAAGGTAGCCTGGGTGGGGTGGGGTGCAGGAGGAGGGAAGGACAAGGCCACATTGCTTATTGTAGCCACACTACAAATCAAAACTGTTTGAATGACAGCCTTCTGTTGCTTGGGCCATCCTCTGGAGTGGAGTGGCTGAGTGCCCGGAGCCTCCCCCTCCTCCCCCCGCGTTCTTGGGCATCTAGGTGAGGAGGATATGGAACTTGGGAAGGAGGGCAGGCAGTTAAACAATGGATGCAACAGGTGTCTGTGCTCTTGTTGGCTTTCCTGCATCTCCAACAGACACTTCATCCTGTCTGTTTGCCCCGCAATTAGATTCAGCATCGCCTCCTGCCTCTGCTCTTCGCACTCACTTAATGCGTCCTGGCCTCTGCCACTGAATGCCTCCATGCATTAAGCTGTGCCCTATCAGTGTGGGAGGACTGCATGAGCTGAGAAGACATGTCATTGCAAGTGCGTTTTTTTCGCCTTCTAATCTGCGATAACCTCAGGGATGGAGATGATAAGGGGAGCATAGAAACATTTGCACCTGGGGGGGATAAAAAGGGAGAGTAAAATTTAAGATGATACATTTCTGAGAACAAAAGGGAGACTCTTACACAGTGAATCAAGCAATTCACAGCAGACAGCACATGTGTTTTAAGTACAAGGTCGCATTTTGCCTTTTATACTGAGTGCCTGGGCACTCACAGCTGGGCAATAGAATTCGGTTTCCAGGCAGCCACGATAAGCCTTTTGGTATGCAGGGTTGGCTTCTTCCGCCTTCATAACATGTGGGAATAATTTCAAACTGCAGCGCCATCCTTTCCCATAGCAAGCAATATCGGTTGGGTTTCACATTTAAAAGGAGGGGCTGCGGTTTTTGGGTGGATGTGCAGCACACACCTCCCTCCTCCCCACTGCATGGCTATTCTCTGGGATGATCCCTTTTAGCCAAGCGCAAACAACCCACATGAAAAGGGTCCTTTTACTGTTCCCTTACAAAAATTCCCCTATTTCAACCAGGTGACCATGAATGATTTCACTCTCCTGAGGCTAACACAGAAAGATAAAGACCAAATGTTGCTTGAATGCGACCAAAACCCAGGACCATTCGCTGCCATGCTTTGTGCTGCAATGATTCCAGACTACTTGCTACTGGCTTGGCATGGTAAAGTGTCCTACCATGGAGGACAAAATAAGGCAGCCCTCCCCAGAAACCTTCTGCAAAGGCTTTCAGAGAACCTCCAGGAGAGCTTCATGGAGATGTCCCTGGAGGATTCCTGCTCCATCCCCAGGCACGTTAATAGACTTTTCCAGTAGCTGTACTGGCTGTAAATGCATCCCAATTCTTCAGGGCAAATCAAACATTAAACACTATTGCTTTTAAACCCTGTACTGTTACAAATGTGAACTCACAAGAGCTGCCTTCTCCAGCTTCAGGGTCGGGGATCCCATCTTGGGAGGGTATTGGCTCCGGGGTGATGCAAAGGTCCTGGCTGCCGAGGAGAACGGATTCACCACTTGCTTGCTGTGCATTCTCTTCCTCCTCCTCCTCATCCACAAAATCCTCCTCCCTGTTGCATCAGACTCCTCCCTTGCAGGTGTCCACGGACAGTGGTGGGGTAGTGGTAGGGTCCCCCCCTAGAACGCCATGCAGCTGATCATAGAAGCAGCATGTATGGGACTCTGATCCGGAGTGACCATTTGCCTCCTTTGTCTTTTGGTAGGCTTGCCTGACCTCCTTAACTTTCACATGGCACTGCTGTGTGTCCCTGTTGTAGCCTCTCTCCACCATGCCCTGTGCGATTTTGGCATATATATTAGCATTTCTTCTTTTTGATCGGAGTTCAACCTGCACAGATTCTTCTCCCCATACAGCAATCAGGTTCCAGTGTCTCCCTTTCGGTCCATGCTGGAGCTCATTTGCAATTCTGGGGGGACTGCATGGTCACCTGTGCTGCTGAGCTCGCCACACTGACCAAACAGGAAATTAAATTCAAAATTTCCCAGGGCTTTTCCTGTGTACTTGGCTAGTGCTGTCCAGAGTTCAAAGTGCTGTCCAGAGCAGTCACATTGGAGCACTCTGGGAAAGCTCCAGGAGACCAATACCATCAAATTGCCTCTGCACTACCCCAAATTCGACCCAGCAAGGTTGATTTTAGCGCTACTCCCCTCGCCGGGGAGGAGTACAGAAGTCATTTTAAGAGTCCTTTAGATCGACAGAACGGGGTTGGTTGTGTAGATGCATTCATTTTAAAATCAACCTAATGTGGCTAAATTCAACCTAACCCAGTAGCGTAGACCAGGACACAGTCTCAGATGAGAGCCAACTGGTGGATACAACAACACAATCTGCAGAGCAGGAGGAGAGGAAATAGGATTAATTGTTTAGTTCCAGAGCAACCAGACTGGAGCTCCCTTCTACCAACAGGGAGGGTCCAGAGATGCAGGGGTGAAGAGACCTAAGCAGCTGGGCAATACGTCTGGGGGAGCAGGTGCAGAAATGAACTTTCAGCATGTGACGGAGCATTGTGTTAAAGGGAACTGAGCAGCAGAGAAAGAGGTACAGGGGCCCAGGTGACAGACACAAGTGGCAGAGAGAGGTGTGATTAGCTGCTTTCAGAAAGGACAGAACACATGAATGCATTAAAGAAGCTAAAGATAAAATACAGATTGTCCTGTTGCTACTTTTCTTTGTAAGCAATTGCTGCCAGTAGCCTGTGGGGGGATGTCATACTATAGAACCATAGCTTTACTAACTCTGTTGTACAGCGCTGAACTATGGGTGTTAAGAAAGAGTGAAGAACACCAGAGTGACATTTCTGATTCATATTGTCTTCATTAGCTGCCCCCAATCAAGTGACAGGACATGGTCAGCAATGAGGATATTTGAAGGCAAACCTAGCAACTACCTCTATCAGCACTGGTTCAGTTTTGGTAGCTTTCTTGGATGGATGTATTATTAGGATGGAAAACTGATGAATTCCAAGCATGTATAACAATGAATGCCTCTTCATGGCTGGTGATAACGTGGGCATCAAGAAGCTTCAGTGGCAGGACTAGATTTCCAGATGGATGTGAAGTGAATACACAACCACTCCACATTAAGCATCTTGCCAGAGTTCAATCCAGGTAGCGTTCAATTTGTAAAGAGGTCACTTTTCTTTGGGATTTGCTGTGACGATGATGGAAAAACGTACGAGATGCCCTGTTCCATAGGTTAAATTATTCAATAATACAAGGGTTGAGTGGGTCTGGCTACAAAATTCTGAACACAGAGGGAGGCTTCAAGGAGCATTTGAAGAAAAAGAAAGGAAGCTTGGTGGTCTATGACAGGAAGACTATTCCAAGCACCAAGTAAGTACAAACATAGTCAATACTAGTATTCTAGACAAACTGGTTTTCTATTGTGCAAGCCTGATTCTTCATTGATCCTATTTCTAAATGCCACTTATTCAGTTAAATGATTATTCAATACTAAGAAACATCTTGTTTCAGTGATTCAATGTGTACAGTCTAACTTGAAATACCAGTTCCTGTGATAACAATTCCCATGAGTACTTTGTAAATTATGGGATGGTTATAGATATGAATAAATAGGTACATTCTGCTGGAGCTGCTTTTCTCTATTACATGAATATGTGAATGGCTGCATAATTGCAGATTATTTAAAAATGTTGCATAATTGTGCTCTGAAATCTAAGCTTGCATTTTAAAAAAATTGTCTGTAGGCAGTTTGGTTTATGGTTGCAAAGTAGCCTTCAAAATGGGTATGGAATGTAAACTGATGCAACTGATGTTTGCTTGAGTTTAGAAAGAGTTGAAATAATAGTTGTGGGAGAATTGTGAATGGCTTCCATTCTTCTGTTAACATAAAAGGGTAGGCACAATTTAAATGTCAACATTAGCTACTTCAAGGCAGGTCATTTTAGCAGAAACATCCAGCTAATGTTCTTATTTGTCATTTTCAATTTGTAATTGTTGGATGTAACGGCAGATATAGGTCCAGAGAGCAGTGGGAGCAGCTGCTGGGGTGAGAACACAAATCCAAATCCAGCTTCTATTCCCATATTTAAAGTCATCTCTGTCTTTGCCCAAAGTGGGGAGGGAAGGCGTTGATGCTTCCCATGCTTAGTGCTAAAACCCCCATCTGCTTGGATAACCAAAACCACCTCCAACCCTTTCCTGGGTGCCAAAAGCCACATTGGTCCCCATCTCAGTTGCCAATAACTTCTGCAAAGCAGTTCCCCATTTTCAAAAATGCACAAATTGGCAGCATAACGAAAATTTGGAGGCGGCATAAACAGGGCCGGCTCTACAGTTTTTGCTGCCCCAAGCAGTGAAAAAAGTTGGCAAAGGGGGAAGCTGCCGCCGATTTTCTGTGCGGCGGGCAGAACAAAGAAGCTGCCGCCAAATTGCCACCACAGCCAGAGGAACTGCCACCCCTTTCTAACTGCCGCCCCAAGCAACTGCTTGGAACGCTGGTGCCTGGAGCCGGCCCTGGGCATAATATACATTGAATTGACCCTCAAAATAAACCTGCAAGGCCCAGGACCATTGTCATAGATCACTCATTTCTCATCAGCTTATCACCTGAAATAAAAATGTGACTCTGATCTTCATCTTGCTTGAGTTCCTCTTGCTCTGATCTTCCTCTTGCTTGAGGGTGGAGTCAGGTTCTCTGTAGCTGATCATTTTCTGAGTTTCTCCTGCTGTTGGTACAGTGCAATGCTAGTAGCGATGAAAGCATTATTCTAGGGTCCAGCCATTTTACCCCATCTTGTCTATACTCTAACGCTACACTGATTTTTATAATTGAAGATGGTATTGGATATGTAATAGGTCTCAAATCTCTTTTTACATTAGTAACAGAACCAGCTTACAGTCCGAGGAAGGGTCAAATTCATTTGAATAATATTTAACTATTTCAATTCAATTGCCCCCTCACAATAGCAGAAAGTCTCCCCTTCCGGCAGCTGCAATTAGTCGAACGTCACTTTATTTTTAATAATTTGTAAAACTTCATGCCACTTAGAGTTAAATGTTCTGAGGAAACATCCTGCATGGAACACAAGTGTACTGTAGGACGTTTCCAAGAATAATGCTCTTTGAAATCCGCAGTGTAGTTCATCAGCACTGTACTTTTGCCTGGCTTATGTTTGGTAACTCCACCATTTTGGGAAGACTCTTTGATTTCAACTACAGTATTGATTGCGAGCTGCTTCCCTTTGGGATGTCTATCAATGTAAGGAAAAAAAAGAGTATTGGAGCAGAGATATGGTTTACAGACCTCAGAGAAAGCTTTTGCCCTTTACTTTCTAGAGTGTGAGTGAAAGAAATTTTGGTCCTTTGCATTTTCATTTTTATTTTCTCTACTCTTTCAATTTAGACTTAATCCTGATCTGCTTAAAGTCAATGGCAAAGCTCCCATTGATTTCAGTGGAGCAGGACTGAGCTCTCCAACACTCTAAATAATAATCTGAAACATCTTAGATTTGTTTTTTGAATAAGAAATGCATTCTCTCTCCCTATCAGGCATGCAACATATTTTCTCTAAATGTAAATGTTACCTGGGAGTTGAACAGTGATGTGGTTTTTATTATTTCTGTAGTGGACTACAGTATCCTGCACATACTCCATACATACTTCTCCACTTAGGAGTCAAACATAGCTATGTAAAGTGAGCGGCTTGTTTACACTAGACCCCTATGGCTTGCTATCAAATTAGTGGTGCATCAGTATTATAGTAAACAGAGGTCAAAGATCAAACCTACAATTTCACATAAAATTCCGGACTGTGTACACAAAATATAAAATGCAAAAACTGCAAGGCACAAGACCATCAACTGCTCTTAAAACTAATCAAAAGCAGGATAAGATTAGAGGAAATGAACTTTAAACATGATTTTAATCCAAATTTTAATGTAAAAGTCATATAATGGATCTCTTTTAAACCGTGACAACTGACTAAGTACTGCTTATTTTAACTTGAAATGAAACAAACTTTCATTTGGTACCATGAATAACTGTCTACTCATACAATGCGTTTTTAAAATGACATTATATATATATATATCAATGTGATGGTATCGCAAATATAATTGTAAAAACAGTCATTGAATAGGTAACATAGCACTGCTCCTGCTCTCACTGAACTCAGGGATAGTTTTGCCACTGGCTCAGTGGGAGCAAGATTAGGCCCAGAATTTTAGTTACTGTTTTACGGTGCTATCTATTGACTATGGAAACTAATGGGACATATTCACTCCATTTTATAATGGAATAATTGCTCCTGAGATTACAATACTCTGTTAGCTTGAAAATAACTCTCCAAGCAATCATTTCATAACACACTACTAGCAATGTCTAGCTACACTGTGTGTGTGCATTCTACTGAGTACTTAAACTCAAACATTCATAAAATACAACAGGAAAACAAAACAATTCTAAACCCAAGGTGGAAAATAAGAGTTGTTAATGAAGATTTGGTTGTTCAATGCCACCAGGTGTCAGCATACACTATATGATTGAGAGCAAGTACTTAAGACCTTTCAGAACTGGATTGGAAAAAAACTAACTTCTTGCTAATGAAAATTATGCAGTGGCTAAATAACCGAGGACCCAATCAGAGCCTCTTGTGGGGAAGTCTGTAGCAATGAGAAGGAATTCTCTGTGCGGATTTCCTCAAGAAGACTTCTCCTCAATTGCTCCATTAGATTGCCCTCTAATCCCCACAATACGGGCCATATGTCCTGCTCTCCCCAAAGACCCACAGATCTTCCAGAATCCATGTGGAATCCAGCAGAACCAGGAAATAGTAAAAGGTATGGGTAGTCCCATTTATGCCTAATGGCTCCTTCCCCACATCTTGCTCTCCTGGGACTCCTACAGCAGGCAGCTACCCCAGACACCTTCTTAAAAGGGGACCTTCCCAGCACTGGGGAGAGGGTAAGCTTGGAAAGTTAATAGTGCCTGGGGCTAAGGACTCTCCCCAGGACTATTGAAAAGATGATTGCACATCTTCCACATACCCCACTGTGATGGGGAATACAACCCCCACATTGGGCAACATAGGACTAAGGTGGATCCACCCTGTCACACCTGTGAGAGATGATAGGATTGAAGGGAGATGCTTCAGAGGGAGAAACCCAACTCAGTGGCTGGCAGATCAGGGTGGACACCAGACCTTCAGTCCTCTCCTCCTCAAAAGAGGGCCAACTAAAGGCAGGAGCTCCTCAGATGACTGCTGCCTGATGGCCTCTCCCTGAGGGCAGGGAGAATCAGATGCTGATTCACTTTGAGAAAAACTTTTCTTCTCTGTTTACTTGTGCACTCAGTTTAGAGCCACAGCCTGATGAGCACTCTCTGAAAGAAGAGAGCCTCAACCCAGCTTTGGGATGATTCTTTTGGGTTAATTCTCCTTGTTTATGTTTGTTGACTGTCCTGGAAGGAAAGAGACTTTAAAGAGACCCAGCAGGAGGGCCAAGTCACAAGATGAGGCAGACCACTGGAGCGCCCTTCAGCAGGTGGTACAGAAAAGGAGAGAGCTGCTATGCCATGCCTGGCCACAAGGAGGCACCCTAGTGATGAGTCAGCCCCTGCACACCCTCCCCCCACTCACTCATTGGACCTCTGGCCTATTGGCACCTTGCTCCCTTCTAGCACCTCCCCACTTGGACATCCCAGGATCTGAGTTGCATCCTCCACAGCAGGGGTTCTCAACCTTTTTGTTTCTGAGGCCACCCTCAACATGCTATAAAAACTCCACGGCCCCCCTGTGTCACAATCACTGGTACTGTATATAAAAGCCAGGGTTGGCGTTAGGGGGTAGCAAGCAGGGCAGTTGCCTGGGGCCCCTTACCAGAAGGGCCCCTGTGAAGCTACATTGCTCAGGTTTCAGCTTCAGTCGTGGGTGGCAGGGCTCGGACCCCCAGGCTTCAGCCCCATGTGGCAGGGCTTCGGCTTTCTGCCCTGGGTTGCAACAAGTGTAACACTGGCCCTGCTTCATAGACCCCCTGAAACCTGTTTGTGGCCCCACAGGGGACTGCGGACCATGGTTAAGAACCACTGCTCCATAGGACCAGAACAAGGGAAGGAACCTACTGCAGATTCAGCTGAACCTTTTCTTATATGCATGGATCATGGAGACACAACTGGGCCCTGAATTTTTTTTGCAGAATTTAGCTTCATCCTTCTCATCTAAACATAATGGAGGTAGAGTACCTCATTTTTAACTCATATTTACCTCTGTCCCACACAGAACTGCTATCGTCCTATTTTCAGACAATAATTTATTGACATTAAGGAACACAAAGGTTGGATTATACTCTTATTTATATAGGAGTTTTGCCATTGGCTTCAACTGGAGAAAAATAGAGACCAAGATTGAAGTTACTGAAATCTTAAGAAGCATTAAATAATGTAACCCAAATCATACCAGTCAACCTCCTTGACTCTTATTTGTTGCCTGTTTCCTGGTCGTGAGTCCTGGTCGTACAGGCTTAAAAGACCTGCTTTACATCTTGAGGACTTGACATGTTAAGTTCTATTAGAGCTGGGTAAACACCATACAATTTTTTCCATGACTGTCCATTCAAATTTTTAAACAAGTTCTCTTTGTGTTTGCCCTCACTTGCTGGTCACTTTATGCAGCTATTCTAGAGAATGCACTTACTGGCAGGAACTAAGCATAGGATGAGAGACTACTAAACAAATAATACATTTGGAAAGTGCATTTTGAATTTGTAAATGGGAGTATTTGTGCTAAAACCTTGATTCTAAGAGTTAGACTCGTCCAGCTAGGGAAAAGAGACATACTATGTGACCTCTCTGTCAAATCAAAACTAACAGAACTCAAACTTCACTGGTTTGAATACTTGCAACAAACTGCTTGCAAAATGATCTTCAGACCAAGAATCCTTTTCCAAAATTCATAGAATCATAGAAATGTAGGGCTGGCATGGACCTCGAGAAGTCATGAAGTCCAGTCTCCAGTGCTGTGACAGGACCAAGTAAACCTAGACCATCCCTGAGAGTTTGTCCACCCTCTCTTTAAAAACCTCTACTGATGAGGATTCTACAACCTCCCTTGGAAACTGAGGCCAGAGCTAAACTACCCTGATAGGAAGTTTTTCCTAATATCTAGCCTAAATCTCTCTTGCTTTAGATTAAGCCATTACTTATTGTCCCACCTTCAGTGGACATGGACAACAATCAATCACCATCCTCTTTATAAAAGTGCTTAATGTAGTTGAAGACTTATCAGGTTGCCCCTGAGTCTTCTTTTCTCAAGACTAAATGTGCCCAGTTTTTTTAACCTTTCCTCATAGGTCACATTTTCTAAAAGTTTTATAATTTTTGTTGCTGTCCTTTGGACTCTCTCCAATTTATTTGCAGAAATTAGATGGCTTCTCAGCTGTTTGCTTTTTGTTCTTCTGCAGGTCCCATAGCAGTTTGGAGTGGAGTATGTTCACATTGCATCTACTGTAAAATAGGGCTACAGCAGGTGTAGCCGAAATACAGAGATCTGATCTGGGATCTGGTCCTGTTCCCACTGAGGTAATTTGGAGTTTGGCACTGACTTCAGTGGAAGCGGGTCCAGGTTAAGGAAGCTAATGGTATTATAATGCTAATGTTTGTGGGAAAAAATCATTGCACTTCCAAAGACCCAAATACTTTGCCCAGTAACTGGGTGGATGCTAAGGAGATCCATGGGGACTTGTGTGGAAGGAATCCTCCCTCCAGGCGACTCCACAGCTACTACTGCAGCCTCAGGACTGCATTATCTCTGGGGATGTTTCATTCATCTATAGAGATCAGCGATGCTCTGCCCAGACCTTATCTCTAAACACACCTGTGCACTTGGGAAGAGGAAGCCTTTATGGAATACAGCTCCATGGCAGGCAGAGGTGCAGATTTCCTATTCAGCTGTCCAGTCTCCTGGATCCTGGCAGTTCTACTGTATCTCGGGTCCTCCCTGGGTGTGGACAGTGAGTTGCAGGACTTGCCCCAGTGTACTTTTGGGAACAGTACACATACACACCCTGGGGGCCAAACAAAGTGAGAAAATAAAACCATCTTCCTCACAAAGTTTTAAGCCGTTCACAGCTATTGATGGAATGGATTATTTCATCTAGTGCAAGGATCTGTGCAGGGGGCAGGTGCTCTGCTCCCCCCAACTGAAAAGAGCACCTGTGCATAGTCTAGTAGAGGAAATAGTCTGTCAGCTGCTACAGAGCACTGTGGAGCCCTTTCAAAAATGCTGTTAGTTAGCATGCACATGTAAAGCTGAGGCAAGTTACAGCGACCCACTAAAAATTCTGACCTAAATCTGTCATTGTCTGTCTGTACATGTACAAATAAGAAAGAACAGGACTCCTATTCTTTTTGTGGATACAGACTAACTACATACAGACGGCTGCTACTCTGAAACCTGTTATGAAATAAGTAAGAGAACACGAGCCTATTAGAGAGTAAAAGTCTAATGAGTGAGTTCACAAGAGATGGCTAGATCCTCAGTGATAGCCAAGTAGTGCTCTGTGTGCTTGGACTGGGGGCAAAAGTGCCATTTGCTTTCCCCTGATCTGGTCCCTGATACAAATTAGAACAACCTGAGGGCTGCTCTATTTTACACCAGCTAACTCTGGTCTGAAGAGGCTGTCCTAGTAACCTTGGTTCACAGGGGTATAGGGATGCCTTGCCAGTGCCCAGTGCTAATGGCCTGAGTAGAGGCATAGGAACCACTATCACAGCCTTGCACCACCTAAGGATTCCTCTAGATAATGGGAATCCTCAGGTGGCTAACTAAACAGGTTTCAGCTGGGGCCTGGGTGGGGGGAGGGGGATTATCTAAGATCTTTGTAACCTTACTCAAGTGAATAGTCCCCCTGACTTCAAAGGAAGGAAACTGCAGAACAGTCTCACATATTACAAAATCCGTACTCAAAAACCACAGTGAAGCCCGCCTTTGAGGCAGACATGTGATGTATTTATAGCTTTGGCAATGCTTACATATGGTGTCAATGAACTGGAACTGTATGAGAGGGTCCAACCTGGTTTGGGGCTTTTTGAAAATTTGTGACTTAAAAAATAAAAATTGTGGTATTTTGATAAATCCATAAAATCCCTGGTATATGAAATATAAAAATAACCAGAGGCAACCTCCAATATGACTGGTTTCAGAATCTACTCTGGTTTCTTCTCTCCAGAAAACAAAGTATTAACATGAATATCGTATGTGTGTGTATTACAAATAAATGCAATAAATGGTGAATTAATATAATTATGCTTGGTTATGCAGAATTACCAGTTACAGTATTTAGGGCTTTGTGGAACACTATCTTCTGCATAATAAAATATTAGCAGAGTTTTGTATTTTTTTTACATTTGAATTGAGATTTCAATAGATTTTTTCCTTGGAAAATGTGTAGTTTATAAATATACTTCCCTGTCATAAGTATAGCTAAGACAAAGTACAAAAACAAAGTACACTGTTTTGAAAATGCTGCTTTCATCCTTGTGATTGAACCAAATTTTTATAAAAAGGAAGAACACATTTTATATCTGTACAGCTTTTTTGAGTGCTGAATACACTGTCCGGATATAATTAATAATAAATCAGGGAAATTATTATTTATGACTTTCACAGGGAACATCCTATTCAAGACACGTTGACACAGATGTTTCCTGAAATAGCAAATTGTGATCCCTGAATCACTTCATGCGGACTTGTGGATTTCTAGCTTTGTGATGGATAATATATTTTATTAGATTTAAGCAGACAAAATTCTGAGACTCTGCAGTTGTGATTGTTTTTTTTTCCTGGGTGGGGATGGAGACGACGACTAGGATTTTGTTTTTTGGTTTTTGCTCTGAAACAGAACGTGTTTTAAAAGCCCCACTCAAGATATCTTGGATGGGTATATTCTTTATGCCTATGACTTGGCTTTTTGAAGACCCAAATAGTTTTGTTAAAAAATAAAATTAGTAAAGACAGTCCATATATAAAATAAAGCCTACAGGGATTTACTTTCCTTTGCGGAATGCAGATCTTTTCTTGGTTGTATATTTAGAATCGGCAGAACATTCCACAATGTACTTATTTTTTTCACCATATTATAAAAATTTGTAGGTGCAAAGGTTTTTGGGTTTTTTTAGTTCAGACTATATGGCAGTGTCCCTTTTTTCCTCATGCTTAGACATGAGGAATTGATCTTTCATTTGAAAATATATATAGTAAAAGGCTGTGTGATATACAGAGTTTACAGACCTTTTTATGATAAGTTTGAACATGAAGGAAAGAAAAAAAAGCAATATAAATTGAAATCAAACTCTACCAGACAAGGCAGCTTATTATATAAGGAAAAGATTTACAGGATTTCAATCAAGAGTGGTTTATGGGTGTAACACATGGAGAGGTCTCAGTTTGGTTGTTGTGGTTCATCCAGTTCCATGTCCAGTTTTTGCACATATGGAATAAATGGATTCCACCCAAATTCCAAGTCTGTAAGGTTTTCTTTAGCGCTGTAATTTACTCTTACAAGAATGATTTTTTTTTTAAAAAAA
Source organism: Dermochelys coriacea (assembly GCF_009764565.3). Taxonomy (NCBI): domain Eukaryota; kingdom Metazoa; phylum Chordata; order Testudines; family Dermochelyidae; genus Dermochelys; species Dermochelys coriacea. The sequence goes on along the minus strand of NC_050069.1, from coordinate 41,396,721 downwards.
GGTCTGTAATCCAACCACAGATGCGTGTGGGGGTGAGGAAGGGAGAATCCATTTGCCAGTTGATTGTGATTCTTTTGTGAACTATTAGCAGAACCACATGGAGAAACCTACTACGTCTCTATATAAATCTAGTGCAACATTTTCTGTTGCATAAAGTAGGCACGGTTTGGAGCATGCAAGGATCAGTATTGCCTTCTGTAGTCTGCTAATTCAGAATATGTCTGTCTAAAAGATATGAAAGACAGCATGGTGATTGGCTGCAAAGTGCTAGAGATACAGATAGAAAGTGAGAGGCAATAGGAATATGGGGCCTTTGACCATTTATGTTTTCTTTTCTTTTGTTTGGGGAAATTTTTGTTCTTTGTGAGAAATTGTATTCTTGGGTATACAGGTTTACACAGATTTGATTTACATTTTATATTAAATATAAGCTTTAGCCAGCCTTTCTTAGGGCTGGATGGGGTCTATCAGACCTTCTCTGCTCCCTGCTGGAGGTAGTGGCATTTTGCTGCTGCCCAGCTAGTCCTCCAAGAGCCTAGAGGGCCAGAAGGAGACACTGACCAATTGGATCCAACAGAACAGTTAAGAATTCTTGCCTGCTCCATCTGGGGGAAGTGCTAGGTGAGGCAGGGACAGGAGCAGAGCTCCTCAGTACTAACCCAGAACCCCTAGGGGAGGGGCTTTGCTTAAAACACTGGAAGAATCAGTTACCTAGCCAAATTCCGAGTTGTTTATTGTTTAACTATTAAAAGATGGATGCCAAGATCAAGGCATGGATGGTTTCGCTGTGGGCTACCACAGGGCCACATCTCCTCTAAGTCAGTTTGAAAAGGATTGGATGGATAGCCCAGGAAACCAAAGTCCTTTGTGCACAGAATAGTCAGGAACAGCACCAACAGTGCAAACTTCCCACATCACCATGTAAATAATCATCATCTATAGCCTTGATAGTAATTCAGGTCCTTTGCCTTTCTGCTGAGATTACCATTTGTGATAGTGGCTTTAGTTATGGACAGCGGTCCACTAAGACTGGACTGACACCATCAGCTCATTTCCCATAGGGAGCCAGGTGCATTGAATAGAGCACCAGACTAAAAAGCAAGGTTCTATTTCTGACTCTGCCATTAACTCACTTTGTGACCTTGGGCAAGTGTCACTTAGGCCCAAATTTTCACACACAGCCTCATCAGCTAGGCCAAATCTTCAGACTTGGATACCTGAAGGTAGATTCCTAAAATCATGTACTAAATAATGTTACTTAGTAGGTTTTGTTTATTTGTTTTTTGAAAGAGCTGTGCACCTACAGCTCCCATTGACCTCAGCACTTCTGGATATAAGGCCCTAGGTGTCTGAAGTTGGGCACCCAAAAAGTTGAGGTGCCCAACACCAGAAGCAATGTCTCAAAATTTGGGCTTTAACATTTCCTTGCCAGTTTCTCCATCTGTAAAATGGGGAGAATAGTAGTTACTGACCCCTGTAAAGTGCTTTGAGTCCTAGGGCTAACCAGCACTGTAAGTCAGAAGTGTGCAAATCATGGCACTGTCTTCAGATGGTAATGACTTTTGAGTACTAATGAGCATGGCTATATCTGAACTGTGCCCTATTGGCCAAAAGGGGTTCCTGTTCCATTTTCTGACCCCTCAGCAATCCAGTTCCTTATGATCATTTCCTCGTTGCTAGCAATTATTTTATTGATGGTTTCTAGAACTGGTTAAAAAACTGGTTGTGGGTGGGCGGTGTTTTCTTATGATCCGCACCCCACCCCCCCTTCTCACCCCTGAAAATCTTTGACTTTTTGTTGAAAACCAAAAACTTCTTGTTTTTCAGCAACGAAAAGCAGGTTTTCCATTTTCTGATGAAAAAAAATATATATCTCAAAACTTTTTCAGGAGAGCAGACATCTTTTGTGAAAATTTTCAGTTAGTAAAAACCCAACCCAAATTTGATATAGAAAAAGTTTCTATGGAAAAGTTTCTGTGGGTTTGCTCATACGACTTGGGTCTGAACTTCTATTTGTGCTTAAAAGGCCATTTTGTTACCATTTCTGTTGTTTACATATGTCCCTTATATGCATATTTGGAAGAAAATGTCATGGATTTGCAGCTTCCAGGACTGCTCCTGTAAGTGTTCCATGCTTGGAGATACTGATGACTTGAGTGGTGTGGTTCAAGGATTAAGCCATCTGTGCCAAATTGCTTTCATTAACTGTAAATCAATGTTACAGTGAATATCTGAATACAGATTATACTGATGTCAGTATTTTTCACAATGAAGGGTGTAATTTTGTTTCTGTTGTGGTAGGATGTAGGAGTCCCTGTCATTTACCAGATCCTATTGTGCTAAGCACTGTACAAACAGAACAAAAAGACTATCCCTGTCATAAGTAATTTTCATTTTGAGACCTGCAGCAACTTCTGGTTGTGTGTTTCATTTCTGTGTGCAATTGTCAGTCAAGAGAATAGCAGTACTGGTGAGTGAGCATTACCCAATGACTTTGTTTGTCAGTTTTGGGCTCCCTGTGTACAGTATTGTGTCTTGTAATAAATAGTTGTTTTCCAGTATGTGCTGGTACTATTGAACCACAAGAGATAAGGTTACATTTGTGAAGAAGGAAACATTCTTTTAAGTGGTTGTTGAGAAGATTCTGCTTGATAAAATTATGTATGATATTAACCACAAAGAAAAACTATCCAGTAATTGAATGGAGGGCTTAAAAAAAAAAGTCAAGTCAAAAGTATCTGTATGGATGCATTAAGAAACAAGCATCTATAAACTGCACAGTTGTCATCACTTTCATGCTGCTTAGTCTTGGCCACCCTTTGGGGCAGTAGTGACAGGTCAAGATTTTCAAAAGTGACTAGTGATTTTGGGCACCTCAATTTTTGGGAAGTGACCTGGAGACATTGTAAAGGGGCGTGACTTTCAGAAAGCACTGGCCCTCAAAACTGAGCCACTTCAAGGTGTCTCCGGTTGGCATCCCAGAAACCAAAGGAATCCAAAATCACTAGTTGCTTTTGAAAAGCTTGTTCCAAGTCTTGTCAAGACTTCGATTTGATTTTAAATGTTTTTGTTCAGTTTTGCCAAGAGGATTGCCTTAAAATAATATAAAGGACTTGGTAGCCCCAAGCTCAGCTGGGATGAAATCAAAACTGGTTAGCTGTATCTTGTAGAACTTAAACTACTACCCCCTTTGGACTCAGAGCACTGTTTAAAAAGTATCCATTGCTAAATATGTTGATTAAAACTGGTAAATTTTTTTTTTCAAAACTGGACTTTGGCAGAAATTTGAGCATTTGATTAAATGATATATTTTGCTAAAAGTATCTGCTTCCCACAGAAAACTGACTTTTCATTAAGAAAAAAAACAGCAAAGAAGAAAAACAACTCAGACGTCAACACGGAGGCACAGGCCCCAGTTTCTATGGGCTGGGCCCCCAGCTTGACTATATCACTCCATGGCGCACTCCAGTAGCTCATCAAGAATGGAGACCATGGTTCTGGCTAGAGGAAAGCCCATAGAGTATAATGGGGGCATGAACTACAGCTTCCATGACACACCAAAGTTTTCAGCTGAAAATATTCAGTTTTCAAGTGAAATTTTTTTTTGGTTTTCAATTTTTCACCAAAAAGTTGAAATGCTCCAAGGTCTATTTCAATATTCCCCCCTCCCCATTTTTGTTGACATTTTCCATGGGGGAGGGAAGGGGGGAAGAGGAATCTAAAAAGCTCTAGTATTTATTTTTAAGGGCACTTATAGTGGGTCAAGTGGCAGAGGTGAAAAATGGATTTGTAGCAATTTTAACAATGCTTATCTTCTGTTGTCTAAGGAACATCTGAGTGGGATACCTGATAATCTGCAAATATTTAATGAAAGTAAACAATCTGGATGGAGATTAATTATTTAGGGTAGTACAAGTAGGTATAGTTGAAAAAGTGGACTGAAAACAAGAAACGGAGAATTTTGTTTGGGAAAAAAGGGGAGGGGATCTGACAGTGAGCTGTAGAAGAGTATGGAATAGTCTAAAGAAAATGGTAGAAGCTTCATCACTCTGATGTAGGATTTAGATTATTTACAGTGATGGGTGTTGGGAAACCCTGCATACAGACCTAAAACAATGCTGCACTGTCAGAGTATTGACCTAGATGGCCTTAACAGTTTCCCCCTGCCCTCCCAATAAATTTGTATGATTGTGCCTGCTTCATAACCCTTTCATATTTTAACATTTTCTGTATTTTTCTCACCTTTAGTATTCTCAAACTTTGTCCTCCAACAAGAGAGATTACTAAAGAACGTAACTTAGGTATTTTGGATAAATAAGCAAGCAAAAAAAATCATTTTTTGAGAAATATTTGTTTCTCTGTCTCACATTTTAAACATCTACAGGGTCCTCAACATAGCAAAGCACATAAGCACACATTTAACTTTAAGCATATATGTAGTAATCAGTTAAGACTTGATGGAACCATTGACTTCATTGGAACTACTCACCATGCTCAAAAAGTTAAACACTTGCTTACGTGTGTTAGTGCATGAATCATATTCTTTAACAGCTTTTTGCCACTTTGTTATTTATATCTTCATCCAAAATCTTCAGCGTAATTATGCGTAGACTCCAATATGTGAAAAGAATGTGTTACTGTATGGACCCATTTGAATCTGGAGTGAGAATTCTCATGAGGACAGCCCTACACCAACATGCTGCAGACTAGCTATGTAGTTTGTACACAAGATGACTGGGGAAATAAGCAGGGCCAGTACCCCTTGATATGCATTAGAAACGATTAACTTAATCTAGGATACAGATCAATAGTCCTTTTATTACATTACTTCCCCTTATGCATGTTAAACCATAGGATTCCACTTAAATTGGAAATGATCAGTACTTGTATATGCTATTTTTCTTCACAGCTGCCAGATGGTGCGGAGCAGATGATTGTTGCTCCTCAGAGTGGTTGAATTTTAAACAGTTGAGCATAGCAATCTGCCTGGTATTTTGCCTTTTTTAAGCTTGGCTAAAAGCATTGGCTGCCCATTTGATCCCAGTGCAGAACAAACACAACCTGTTATTCAACGTTTTTCCAGTCTGATCTTTGTTCATAGCTGCCAAAGTTGTTGCGAATGGAGAGGAGCTTTTGTTTTTTCAAAACTGAAGAAAGTTACCATCTAATTCCCTGAAAATTAATCTAAAAAGAAACACTTGGGAGGAAAGCTGTAGTGAATAGTTCAGTAAACAAAATCAAACAGCATGTGCTCACTCCAGTAGTGAAATAGAATGACATGGAGCTGTGGGTCTTGACTCGGCCTCCAGTTACACCAGTATAATTCCGTTGCATTCAGTTGAGTTACATGCTATAAAACTAGTGTAAGAGCAGACTCAAGCCCAGGCTGTTGACATGGTGCCTCCCAATTGCTGTGTCACGGGTTGATTATACTAGAAAATTACACTGTGGTGGTTTCCACGACTCCTGAGGGTGCTGTTCCAGCATGGTATAATCTTCCAGTATCAACAAGCCCACAGACATTGCTTCAGAGTTGTAGGGGGCCAACAAACAGGAGGATTAATATCAGCTTTTTGTGATATTGCAGAAGTGCCCCATGACCCCAGCCTGCATTGGGGCCCCAATTGTGCTAGGTAGATCTTGTCCCTTCCCTTCCCTGAAGTGCTTAGAGTCTAACTTAAGAGAAGGTGCAACAAGTGAGTATACGGCCTCATCTACACACAGTTGCACCAGTTTGACTAACTTTTCTAGAGTTGGTGTTGTAAGCTGAGACACTGCACTGATGTGCATGAGAGAGGTGTACAATAAGTGTATGCATCCCGTGGGAGCAAGAACGCCTTGAGCAAAGTGACACTAAGAAAGGTTTATGGTGTCTCAATGACTTGTTTCAGAGTAGCAGCCGTGTTAGTCTGTATTCTCAAAAAGAAAAGGAGGACTTGTGGCACCTTAGAGACTAACAAATTTATTTGAGCATCAGCTTTCGTGAGCTACAGCTCACTTCATCGGATGCATCCGATGAATTGAGAGCTCACGAAAGCTGATGCTCAAATAAATTTGTTAGTCTCTAAGGTGCCACAAGTCCTCCTTTTCTTTCAATGACTTGCACATCAAATGTGCTCAGTTTTCAAGTAAAAAGATGGGTTTTCTTAACTGCCAGCCTTGCAAGCCCAAATTGGGATCTCACCAAGTTCTTTTTGACTCATTAGCAGTAATAACAATTCTGCAGACCAAAAGCCATCCTCAGTTACACTTCTGCAACCCCACTGACTGCCCTCACTTTCACCTGTGTGGCCTTGGTAGCTTCAGTGGTCTTTCACAGATGTAGCTGACGGAATAGTTTTGAAGACAGTGGGATTGCAAATGAAATCGAGTTAAGAATTCTGTTGATGATGCAAGAGCCAGAATAGAATCTAGTTAAATCTTCCAGGGCATATTTGATTCTTCAGGGCTGTCACGAATAAACTTACTCTTCTGCTAGGGTAAACGAATAAGACATTAAATACACACAAAGAAAAATTCACCCCTCTGCAGAAGATCAGCACAAACCCTATATGCACCCCTTAAGTCACACTTAAGCACCCTGCACAAGAGTGAATTTCACCCACAAAAAGTGGATCTGCTGAGACAGAAGGTGCCACTTCCACATGGTTACTTCTTAGAATAGAACCACATTTTAATGATGTCAGCTTATTATCTTGTCAAAGCTGACTCTCTCAGGCTGGTAATAGTATAGACTTTATCACACTAATAATTTAAGCAAATTAAACAGAAAATAGAAGTATGCTTGGTACCATTGCTACTTTTGTCATTACTGCACTAGCAGAATGCAGTACAAGGTGCTCGCTAATTCAAAATAATGGAACTTCTTAATGGCAATGTTAATAGGCAAAATTATTGTGTGTGTTGTCAGTGGAAGCACTCTGACTTTATTGATTTCCATCATTAAAAGTCAAGTTATAATTTTATGTATAACTAAAAGTGGCATGTTAGCTATGGAGTCATTATTCAAGTGTTTATATGCAAAACAGAACATAATGTTCACTAATTTTTTGTAACTTATTATTACCATTACAATAGCACCCAAAGCATACTAGGCACTGCACAGAGTATAAAACACATGATCCTTGACCAGAATGTGTGTATGTATGTGCAGAGATGCTGGGGATGTGATCTGCTGATGCGATGAAGGCAGGATGGGTATCTGAGTTGTGTCAATTTTAAGCAGTATAACAAGTTTATATTTATTTTGTTTTGTTGCTTACTCACTTATCTAAAGAGAATACTCACCCGTTGCTCAGTTTTTCCAGTTCTGCACGCTCTCGCTCTCTGATTGTTCCTTGGCCTGTTTGTGTAGGTTGCACACTTCCTCTCATACTCCCACATAACTCCCAAGGTATCTGAAATGCCTACGCCCTTTATATTCCCCAGAACATCATTTCCTTATAAATTATAGCATGGCCAGAGCCCAGCCATACGCTGTGGGGGAGGCATTCTTTGCTTTGGAAGTTGAGAAATGGTGGAGGTAACACACCTCTTCTTAGGGGAGAGGAACATCTTCCTTTTCACTCTCCAGTGACCCCCCTTTGGTTGAATGAAGGGGCAGAATGAATGGCATTGTTAGGAGCTGGATTATCTACCTTCTTTCAAAGCCAGGATCATTACAATGGGACTTCTTTAGGGGGGCTGGAGGAAGTAAAATTGGGGAGGAATTGAGAGAATCCCAGTAAATTCCCTTCTCAAATTGCACTACTGAGCCAGGCAAATGTTAGAAATAATAATACTTAACATCTAATGGATGTAGTGTACTTTGTCTTCCAATGTGTCACTGTTACAGAGCGAGCTGTGCTTTAGACACCTTTTAGTCCCTCTTGAGTGCGCCCCTCAGGCCTGGCTTCCTACACTTCTCTCAATGGCAGAACTCTGCAGTCTGACCACTGTGGGACTGGAGCTCTGGGGCTGCAGCCTCTATTTCCTACCCATGTTAGCCTGATGGGGCCAGCTGTGTTTGGCATCTGTTAGCCTTTCTATCCTGGGAGTTTATGGCAGTGGCTGATTAAAGTGAGACAAACAGCTTCTCCAAAACAAAGCATTATTTATTCTTTCACCCGGAGGTACGTAGCAATCTGAGACAAGGATTAAAACTACAAAGGCCTATAATGCCTGGCTCTTACCTACACTTTCCTGGCCAGCTTTGGGTGAGTTCTACTGAGCCCAGACATTCCTTCTCCTGGGCTGGGAGCATCAATCAGTCCCTGCAAAATCCTTTGTGTCCGTCAGGGACCTCTCCAGTCACTGGTGCCTACACACACCCTTCCCCCATTGGCCAGAGTCTTTACGGTTTTAGTATCCTTTTTCATCCTGGGGAGAACAAACTACTAGTCTAGTTGGAGTCAGGTGTATGGGAGGGGCATTCCCCAATTAACAACTTCCTCCATTTTTTCCTCAAGGACTCTTGGGATTCTCTTTGGAGGTACCTTTTCTTTGCCATTGTTTTGTTTCCTATTGGTTTCCCTCTAACAGTCTCCTTTGTTTTAATTAATATTTATGACACAATTGGGGAGGGGGGGCAGGGAGGGAAGTAGAGCCAGGCTTTGGACTTTGTTCACTGATTTTCAGGAACTAGTAACATGAAAGCTGCTCACATCTTTCAATGTCAGAGGTGCTATGTACCTGAAGCAGCAATTGACTTCAACACCTGTACAAATCAGGCTGTACGTTTCCACCCCTCTCTCTTTCAAAGGTAGCCTTGAAAATGTAAACTGACACAAGCAAGTCTCCTAATGCTTGTTACTTTGATTGCTTTGAAAGATCCCTGATAGTCCATTTGGGTGGAGACAGACCAAATTGGTTCCACCTGGCCTGCCACAGATGCCACTAGAACCATCACAACTTCCTGCCAGATGCCCAGTGAGTGCCTACAACTCTTTCCATGATTTTAGTTAAACTCTTAACTGCTGCCTCATTATCCACATGTGCAAAATTGAGCCAAACAATAATTTGCCTGCCTGCCTTACCAGAGAGTTGTGAAGGTTAATTTGTAAACCCATCAGACACAATCCTAAGGATCTTGCAGCCTCCAGCTGCCTAATTAATTTGGACAAGTGTCCCCTGGAAAATGTTTCTAAATGATGCCCACAAACAGCTGGGCTACACCTTTCTCCAGCAGGCAGCAGGTGACATCAAAAAGATCGTTACCCCCATTATGTGTACAATAACTCAGTTAAATCCAGGGGAACTCCAAATAATCTTCTATCTAAATTTCTCCAGAACCATAACATTGTCACTGCACATAGTGGTCTGAACACATTGGATAGAAGTGTTTTACCTTGGTGGAAGGGTAAAAAAAAACTGGTTTTCAGCTCTGGGCAAGGAAGGGCACAGAATGGGAAGTGTCAGCTATACAACATGCTTAAGACAAATGGCTGGGAATTTACCGAACCTTTTTTTCAATTAGAAAATGCCAGTGTGCTAAAACCAAAATTTTTCACAGGATATAGTCAATTTTTGAGAAATTTCTCACTTGAATTTTTTTTGGAAATTGTTGAAATGTAATATTGACATTTTCTAAACAAAACATTCAATTTTTTTGGTTCAAAACAACTTTTTGTTTCCAAATGTAATATCTAGTATTAAAAAACGTATAAAGGTCAATCTCAAAATGGAAACATTTTGAAATGATCAAAACCAAGTGTCTAATTTGAATCAGTCAAATCTTTTTGTTTTCAGTTTGCAAAAAAAAAAAAAAAAAATAAAAATTGAGATTTCAACTTTTTGTCCTGATTCAGGCTGGGAATTTTTTTTTTTTTAAAATCTCACATTGTCATGGACCAGGAAAACTATTTCATGACCAGCTGTAATGCTTAGCCCTTAGCTGCATGGAAACCCTTCCTCTGGTCTCTTCAGTTCTCCTGTCCCTTTGAAGGGGAAGGAAAAGCTGGGGTATTGGCCATTCCTCACCAAAGTCTCACCCTTAAAAGTCAGCAAGACAAACCTTCACAAGTTACTGCAGATGAAGGCTCTCAAGCCACAGCAGTCAGGCAAGCCTCTGGAATAATGGCTTCCGCAGTGATGTATTGTCAAGGAGCCACAGGGAACTATAAGTACTTGGCACAGAGCCTCCATGTGCATGGCCCTGCCTTCAGATGAAGCCCCAGATATCCATGCAGATGAAGGGGAAGCCATGGGTTTCTGGCTACTCTCACTGGAAGAATGAAGAGGAGGTTCTATAAGATGAATTTCCCTTCTAGGAATCTAAGTATTTATCCCCATTTTATAAATGAGGAAACTGAGGCAGAAAGACAGTGATTTGCCTTCGGTCACTGAGTGAACCAGGTCAGAGCTAGAATTAGAACTCAGGAGTTTACTTCTCTGGCACGTAGCTCAGAATTTATGGCAGGATCTAGCCCCACTGAAATGTGGTGATTTTTATCAAGTATAAAACTCAAATGAGTTGTTGGTAGTGAAGATATCTTCCCAAGATGTAATAATGGAAAATTCCTTTCAAGAGTTGGTGTTTAGACCTCACAAAAATGTGCAGCAAATTGCAGAGTGATTTATTTGTCAATGTCTTTATAGGTTGGGCGTTACTTTACCCCACAGCTGGAGTCAATTTTTATTATTCAAAAGTGGAAAGAAAGCAAAACCTAAACACATACAGATCTGTCTGTTTTAGATTGTACTTTCCCCAAACATTACTGTTTAGAACTTAACCCTGAATATATTTCTTCAGGGGCCAGCTGGCAACATTGAATTAAAACAACGGGACGGGGCAGATCATATAGAAAGACCCCCTAAAAGCAGTTGGCTGATCTGATACTCAGAGCCACTTCAAAACTAAATGTAGTTTCCCCCCTTGTTCTGATAAAGGACAGGCAGTTTCACCTTCGTTGTTTCCATTCCATCTTGCTCCCTTTAGTCCCAAAGCTTAGACACACTAGGTGTGGTACAACATAGTCTTTAAATACAGTAGTGACTGGTTACCCTGAGAGACTGCTGAAGAAACAAATAAATAGCAAGGTGGCAATGGTGATTTACATCACTCTTGAACAACAGACAGTCAAAGCCATTAGTGGAGAAGTGTATGACAAAGAAATTTTCCAGTGCCCATCAACTTTATTCGGTTAGCCAGCAAAGGCAAACAGAACAACAACTTGGTAAGAAACAGATCCTATTTGGAAGGCAACACTGTACCTATTATAGAAAATTCAGTCTCCTGTGGTTTATGCTCAGCTGTAGTTATAAAAGTTAGCATGGCTCATAGTCTAGTGGTTAAGCACAGGTGTAGTGATTCAGGTTCTAGACCTAGATATGTCACAAATGTCCTGTCTAATCTCAGCTGAGTCGCTTCACGTCTTTGTAGGTCAATTTTCCCAACAGTAATACTGCAATGATACCAGACTCAAAATGCACTGTGGGTTTCAATAATGTTTGCAAAGGGTTTTGAGATCCTTGTCTGGAAGATACTAGGAAAACAAATTGTTATGGACTAACCATGTCAAGAAATGCAAGCCACATATCTTATACTCAGTCTTCCCTTTTATCCAGACTGAAGCTCCATTCAGTATAAGCATCATTGTGCCAATTGATAGCTGCTTCCAGCTTAGCGGAGTCTCTCGGTTTTAGCAATATGCACATGGAAACAAACATTTATAAACAAAAAATGCATCTTTGCATGGCATATTGCACTTCATGCATAATTTCAGTCTCAAAGTTCCATTGTTCCACTGGTGATTGGCACTGGCACTCTGAGGGCTGCCATGGGTATGTTTACCAACAAAGGGCTCTATAATACACAACATATGTGCGTAGGAAAAACAAATATAATTATAACAGGCACAATTCCGGTTGGCAACATTGTTAATACCTCTTAATTTTACCTTATTTATTCTCTCTCCTCCCTACTGAGTCCTGGTGGGTGCCAAACACCAGACACCACTGCCCCTTCAGCAAAGCTGATCATTTCCCAAAAATACGCCTTGCTCGAACCAGTTCACTCTATGAAGGATTGCAGGGGGATGTTCTCTTCCAATGTTAGACAAATCTTTTGAAGGAGATGTTGTAGGATAGGTACAGAGTGGCTTCCAGCAACTTTTAGCTTCCTGCTGGCCTAGCCAGAGCTAGAATCCTTTTCAGTTCACTCAGCAGGGCTGCTGTCTGCAGACCACAAGGCTGTTTGTTCAAATCTTAGCTGTGAAAGTGTGCAAGATGCATTCAAGGAGAGATCAGTCAGCAGATGGGGGACATCTCTGCTTGGGTGAGACAGCTCTAGAGTATGTCTGCACTTCACTGTAAACCTGACCTTAGACCCAGGTTTGAGCCCAACAATCCCCCTTTCCCTCTTCCCCTGGTCCACACAAAAAATCTTTCCAATGTTGGTCAGCCTTCAGGACCCAGGTTTCAGAGTAGCAGCCGTGTTAGTCTGTATTCGCAAAAAGAAAAGGAGTACTTGTGGCACCTTAGAGACTAACAAATTTATTAGAGCATAAGCTTTCGTGAGCTACAGCTCACTTCATCGGATGCATTTGGTGGAAAAAACAGAGGAGCGAGTTTTTTCATGAAGTTGACAGATTTCCACTCTATACGGCTAAATTCAGTGCCTTGCATAATCACAGGTTTCAGAGTAGCAGCTGTGTTAGTCTGTATTCGCAAAAAGAAAAGGAGTACTTGTGGCACCTTAGAGACTAACAAATTTATTTGAGCATAAGCTTTCGTGAGCTACAGCTCACTTCATCGGATGCATTTGGTGGAAAAAACAGAGGAGCGAGTTTTTTCATGAAGTTGACAGATTTCCACTCTATACGGCTAAATTCAGTGCCTTGCATAATCACAGGTTTCAGAGTAGCAGCCGTGTTAGTCTGTATTCGCAAAAAGAAAAGGAGTACTTGTGGCACCTTAGAGACTAACAAATTTATTAGAGCATAAGCTTTCGTGAGCTACAGCTCACTTCATCGGATGCATTTGGTGGAAAAAACAGAGATTCAGATCAAACTTGGGGGAGTGGATTTGAGTGGGACTCAGGTTCAAGTCCCATCATTTTGCAGTGAAGATGCTGCTCAAGTCTGGCTCACCAGACTCAGATCCCGAGAGTCTCTGTTTCGTGGTCCTACTCCAAGATTTCCCACTTGATTCCCAGAAACTGGAAGTAACCCCACTTGGTTCAAATGCAGCTACTTGGCATTTAACTCTTCCTTTCTCTGCTGACCGCTCACCCGGAAACATATTTAACAGTCTCCCATGCTAGCTGTGGCAACCAATAGGCAAAAGCGCTACACCAAGCACCCTGTTACCTGGCCAGAGAAACATGGCCAAATTCTGGTAAATCTCTGGTGCGAGGTAAGCAAGCCATTTGACTTCAGTAAGAGTGCAAGAAATGATCAGGTGTACAGAGAAATCTTGAAGTTTGTGGCAATGGGGATCCACTGGACTGCCTATCAGTGCAGAGATTGAGTCAAACAGCTTCAAATGACTACTGCAAAGTCAGGGATAGCAATGGCACACCTGCTAACTCGCCTTCTACCTGCCTCTTCTTTGGGCAATTTGAGTGGGGCATGTCAGCACACACTGAGCCCACAGCAGTGCAGAACAATCTGCTAAGCAGGGATGGCACCCTTATAATTCCCAAGTCATAGGAACCGCTGAAGAATAGACAGCAGCCACCGAATGAAACTGGGAAATTGACTCTTCTCGCAGTGGTCCCTGAGGGGGGAGGGGACCTGAGCAAGCCGGAGCCACGTATGTTTGTGCCTCCATATTTGTTAATATATGAATGGGAGAGATTTCTAGCTTATAAGCCAATGAAGTTAGTGTAACCCAAGGGTTGCAGTGTGATTCATTAATGGCCAAACTCTCAAAGCTCCTTGCCTCCCAATTCCCTCTCCCCCAGCATGGAATTCAGAATGGGTACAGGGAACCTAAAGTAGAAGTTGAAGCAGCAGTTATCATGGACTTTTTTTTTAAACACTTCGTACACTTGAATGATTACTAAGATGGGTTGGGGAAATAAAAGTAAGAGGTTTACCTTGCCTTCCTTGTTAGTACATTGCAGCATACGAACTGGCCATCTGTGCAAGTACTGTCCCAAACCATCAGTGTGAATATTTGTACTGTACCGGGGAGGTGGGAGTGTATGGAATCCATGGGGCCTGTAGTTGGACCTGAGAGGGCTGTATTCAGTGCATGTGTCCTTTATTATGACTTCAAACTGTCCTGAGGGGTTGTATGTAGTCCATGGGAGTGAATGAGTGTCTCCAACCTAAGATAGCACCTTGTTTTTCCCCCATGGATTTTGACCCCCTCCTGGCTGGTTGTGCTTGCATACTTCTCACAATGTAGGAGCTCCAGGCAGCTGGTTATATCGTGGGGTCAGGCAAAGGTCTGTCTCTATAGCTCATGAGCTCCCTCCATTCAGAGATGTGCTGGTCAGTCACCATACACTTAAAAAGCTCTCTAGCAGAGACTGATGGCTGATTTTGGGTGGCTTGGAACACAAGATTATGCTGCCCGTCAGAAATCTCCAGAACTATAATGTTTTCCAATAGTTACCTTGCCTAAAAGGATCATACAACCTTAGGTACGAAAGCATAGCATGTGGAACCCACCCCATACAACCACAGGGGAAAACGGTGGGGAATTATAACATACATCTTACCCTGGTATCTGAAGTCTTGCTGCTGAGTAGAGCTCACAGGACTGTCTTTTGCAAGACATTTTTTTGGTGTGGGGGAAAAAATGAAACCCAATGATTTAAAAAGTAGCACCTTTTGACCTTGAGTTTCTGCAGCTCCTCCCTGTGCATCAGATGCAATGTCAATGTTTTCTCATGCTCAGATATGTTCTTCCTTTTGTCTTGGCAGGCCCTTCCGCCTCTGCAGGGCACACAGAGGCAACCAGGAGCCATCAGGGGTGAAGGATGCAGCCGTTCAGGAGGAAGTGAGTCAGACAAAATAATGGGTGAGATCCATCAGAAGGCCAAACTGGAATTCCAGAGAGAGAGAGAGAGAGAGAGAGAGAGACATATGACAGGTGGAAAGAGAGAGAGTCTGGACAGCATGATGGGAGATTGGCAGTGCAGTCTTTGGAGGAGGAGCACAGGTCAAGGGAGGAAGATAGACCTGTTTGAGGGGATGCTTACACTCCTCACAAGATTGCAGGCTCCTGCTCCAGCTCCTGTTCCAATCCCATACCCTGAGTCCTCTCCACCCTACAATGACCTGCAGCCCATGCATTTTTTGGACAATACTGTGGTAAAAGGTTACAATGTTATTATATTACTTTGTCATCCCAAATTCCACAAACAAATAGCGTGGCAAGGAATAATGGAGATTGTTAAAAGGCTACTAGCAAACACCACGGAAGATGATCCAGAGTTCAGAATCTTGGAATACAGAAACATCCCTTGAGGAAAATGTCTTGCTAGCTCAAATGTTTACAGACGCTCTCTGATCCAAACTAACTTGTTGAAATGGCTCCTATTATCAAATACAGAGATCAGTTAAGAGTCTACTTGAAAGCAGGGATCAAGCAAATCAAAGGAAACAAACACCCCAGCAGATACAAGGTATATGGCCTGATTTGAATCTCATGAGTTTCACACCAGTCTGTCTCCACTGAATTTGATATAGTTACCTCTTACCTACCCTGTAAGATCAGAATCCAATTCAATTACTGGAAAACTTGCATGTACAATACCACATTGATGGCAAATAGAAATTCTCTACTCAGAAGAAAGTAGTAAAAACACCTCTTTTATATTCTGGAACATACATTTAGGAACATCTGGCTGGGGGATGGGGGCAGAGAGAGAAAAAGTCTACAAGGTTCCCCATCTTAGTTCCCCTGAGCCATCTAACCCTGAGTGAATGTTTCCAAATTCAGGCATATGTTCTTGCTGGGACAAGGCAGCCTTGAATTCATAGATTTTTAACACCATAAGGGACCATTATGATCATTTAGTCTGTTCTCCTGAATAATACTGGCCAGAGAAACTTACCCAATAACCTCTGCATCAATCCCAACTTCTGGGTGAACTATGGCATCTCAGAAAGACATCCAGTCTAGATTAAAAGACTTCAAGTAAAGGAGAATCTACCACATCGCTAGGTAAGTTGCTTCAATAGTTAATTGTCCTCTTTGATAAAAATGTGCACCTTATTTCTAGTCTGGATTTGGCTAGCTATTTTATACAGCCTGTGGCCATGAAAAAAACACAAAGTTGAGATCCTGATCCTGATCCAAACTTAATGTTCAAGAATGTTCTGATTCAGGCTGGAGTTTTGGTTTGGGTCCCTCTGGAAAAGCAAATTGGGTGCCTGAATTTGATGATGTTTCTGCTCTCAGAGTGAATGCAGTACATAAACATGGGCACGCAGCAATCCGCCATGTGTTTCATCACTGCTAAGCAGTTGGACAATATAATTATAAATGGTCTTATTTGAGGTGATCACCCTGATTATAAAGAGGATGGTATTATGAGACTGCCTACAATGGCATGTAGCTGATCTGCAACTGCTAGCAGCAAATACCTCCAGTGGCTGGTGATGGGACCCTAGAGGGGGAGGGCTCTGAGGTACTACAAAGAATTCTCTCCCAGGTGCCTGGTTGGTGGGTCTTGCCCACATGCTCAGTGTCAGTCATCCACATCAGAGGGCTTGTCCTTGGGCTTTTACAAATACAGCTGAAAAGCTACACCAGGAGTCTCAAACAAGCGGCCTGTGGACCGCAAAGGGCTATTTCCTGCAGTCCGCCAGCTCCACACGGCTCCTCCACCCCAGCATTTATCTAGAGCAGCTCCAGCCAGGCACGCACCGGGGGCAGGGCAGGCTCCCGGCCTGCCTGCTCTGCCCCCGCGCTGCTCCGGGAAGCAGCCGGGACCTGGGGGGGGCGAGGGAGCCTCAGGGGTCTGTGTGTTGCCCTGGCCGCTCCTCCAGGTACCTCCCCCGCAGCTCCCATTGGCTGCGGTTCCCCAGTCCCGGCCAATGGGAGCTGCAGGGGCAGTGCCTGGAGGCACAGCCAGGGCAACACACAGACCGCTGTGCCCCCCTCCCCCAGGTTCCAGCTGCTTCCCGGAGCGGTGCAGGGACACAGCAGGCAGGCAGCCTGCCCTGCCTCCGGTACGTTCCGGGCCGGAGCCCACCCCCCGAACCTCTCCTGCAGACAAACCCCCTGCCCTGAGTCCCCTGCTGCACCCCGCCTGCACCATGACTCCCTGCTCTGAGCCCCCTGCCCCACCTTGCACCCTGCCGCACCCCACACCCCTCCTGGGAATGGGGGCAGGGAAGGGGTGGGAAGAGGCAGGGCAGGAGTGGGGCCTCATGGAAGGGGTGGAGTGGGGGCGGGGCCAGGGCAGCAGTGCAGTGGGGGATTGCCAGTGATGTGGCCCTTGGGCCAATGTACTAATCCTCATGTGGCCCTCGTGATCATTTGAGTTTGAGACCCCAAGCTACACCTTTTGCCTTCAGCATGGACCAGATTGCACCAAGTAATTGGTATTGTCAAACAATTTCTAAGGCAGGATGTCCCTGAGCTTCTCTCCAAGTTCTTCCCATAAATCACATTTCAAACAACACCAATTGAGTGCTGTGCTATGTTATCAAAATACTCAGTATATTTTTTTCAGAAAATATAAATATTTCCAGTATATTGGACTTAATTTAAAGTGGTGGTGTTACCTGCCTACATGTTTATGGCTATGAAAAAGCTCTTACCTTAAAAAGGAATAGATTCCTCGGTCCTTCACCCCTTCTTTTTGTGAGCATATGCAACCCTGGTCTATGAGGTTTAATCACAGGCTCAGCGGACAATGATTTATGGGAGCCCCTGGCTAAAACCTTGGTAGTGCATCACTGTGATGATAACCTTGGCCAAAATACCATAGACTCAGACTTTAAGGTCAGAAGGGACTATCATGTTGAATATAAAATTTCTAGACATCATGATCACTAGTCTGATCTCCTGCACCTTGCAGGCCACAGAACCTCACCCACCCACTCTTATAATAGACTCATAATCTCTGGCTGAGTCACTTAAGTCCTCAAATCATTATTTAAAGACTAAGTTACAGAGAATCCACCCTTTATAGTAGTTTAAGCCTACAAGTGACCTGTGCCCCATGCTGCAGAGGAAGGCATCTGACCCGTGGAAAAATTCCTTCCCAAATATGGCAATCAGTAGACGTATCCATAAGAATGGCAATACTGGGTCAGACCAATGGTCCATCTAATCCAGTATGCTGTCTTCCGACATCAGCCTGTTCCAGATGTTTTAGAGGGAATGAACAGAACAGGGCAATTTATCAAGTGATCCATGCCCTGTCATCCAGTCCCAGCTTCTGGCAGTCAGAGATTAGGATACCCAGACCATGGGGTTGCATCCCTGACCATCTTGAATAATAGCCATTGATGGACCTATCCTCCATGAATTTATCTGATTCTTTTTTTAACCCAATGATATTTTTGACCTCTACCACATCACCTGATCACTATTTCCACAGGTTGACTGTGCATTGTGTGAAGTACTTCCTTATGTTTGTTTTAAACTTGCTGACTATTAATTTAATTGGGTAACCCCTGGGTTCTTGCGTTATGTGAAAGGGTAAATAACACTTCCTTATTTATTTCTCCATACCATTCATGACTTTATAGACCTCTATTATATCGCCCCATGGTTCTCTCTTTTCTAAGATTAACAGTTCCAGCCTTTTTCTCTCTCCTCATTTGGAAACTAGCCCCTATCCCTAATAATGTTTCTGTCTTATTATCTATCCCTTTCCTAATGGTTCCTAACATTGTTAGCTTTTTTGACTGCTGCTGCACATTGAGCAGATGTTTTCAGAGAACTATCCATAATGACTCCAAGATCTCTTTCTTGAGTGGTAACAGCTAATTTAGATCCCCTCATTTTGTATCTATAAGTGGGATTATGTTTTCCAATGTGCCTTACTTTGCATTTATCAACATTGAATTTAATTTACCATTTTGTTGCCCAGTCACCCTGTTCTGAGAGATCCATATGTAACTCTTCACAGTTAGCTTTGGACTTAACTATCTTGAGCAATTTTGTGTCATCTGCAAATTTTTCCATGTCACTGTTTACCCTTTTCCCATATCATTTATGAATATGTTGAACAGCAATGGTTCCAGTATAGATCCTTGGGGGTATCACACTATTTGCCTCTCTCCACTGTGAAAATTGACCATTTACTCCTAATCTTTTAACCAGTTACTGATCCTTGAGAGGACCTTCCCTCTTATTTCATGACTGCTTACAAGCCTTTGGTGAGGGACCGTGTCAAAGGCTTTCTGAAAGTCCAAGTACACTATATCCACTAGGTCACCCTTATCCACAGGTTTATTGACCTCCTCAAAGAATTCTAATAGATTAGTGAGGCATTATTTCCCTTTACAAAAGCCATGTTGACTCTTCCCCAACATATTGTCTTTATCTGTATATCTATAGTAAAGAACAAAATTATCAGTTTCAACCACCGCCCTGGTACTGAAGTTAGACTTACTGACCCGTAATTGCCAGGATCTCCTCTGGAGCCTTTTTAAAAAATTGGGGTTACATTAGCTATCTGATATTAGGCTGGTACAGAGACTGATTTAAGCAATAGATTACTATTGCACAACACACAATCAACCTGTGGAACTCTTTGCCAGAAGATGTTGTGAAGGCCAAACTATAACAGAGTTCAAAAAGAACTGGATAAGTTCCTGGAGGATAGGACCATCACTGACTATTAACCAGGATGGGCAGGGATGCAAAAACATGCTCTGAAGTGTCCCTGGCCTCTGTTTGCCAGAAGCTGGGAATGGATGACAGGGGATGGATCACTTGAGGATTACTTGTTCTGTTCATTTCTTCTGAAGTATCTGGCATTGGCCACTGCCAGAAGACAGGATACTGGGCTAGATGGACCATTGGTCTGACCCAGAATGGTCATTGTTATGTTACATACCTTAATCAGTAGTTCGCAATTTCATATTTGAGTTCCTTCAGAACTCTTGGCTGGATACCACCTGTTTCTAGTGACTTACTGTTTATCAATTTGTTCCAAAACCTTCTCTATTGACACCATAATCTAGGACCATTCCTCAGATTTGTCACCTAAAAAAATGGCTCCAGTCTAAGAATCTCCCTCCCATGCAAAGAATTCATTTAGCTTCTCCGCAATGGCCTTGTCTTTCTTGATTATTCCTTTAGCACCTCAATCATCCAGTGGCTCCCCTGATTTGTTTGGCACCTTCTTGCTTCTGATTTTTAAAAAATTGCCATTAGTTTTTGTGTCTTTTGCTAGCTGCTCTTCAAATTCTTTCTTGGCCTTCCTGATAATACTTTTACACTTGACTTGCCAGAGTTTATGCTCTTTTCTGTTTTCCTCAATAGGATTTGACTTCCAAGTTTTCGATGCTGTCTTTATATCTCTAACTGCCTCTTTTACTCTGTTTGGCCATGGTGGCAATTTTTTGGTGCCTTTACTTTTTTAAAAATTTAGGATATACATTTAGTTTGAGCCTCTATTATGGTTTTGGGTTTTTTTTAAATTCCATGCAACTTGCAGGCATTTCACTTCTTTTAATTTCCATTTAACTAGCTTCCTCGTTTTGTGTAGTTTACCTTTTCAAAGTTAAATGCTACTGAGGTAGGTTTCTTTGTATTTCCCCCCACCCCCAAGTCTGTTAAATTTAATTACATTATGGTTGCTATTACCAAGTGGTTCAGCTATATTAGGACCAGATCCTGCACACCACTTAGGACTAAATCAAGAATTGCCTCTCCTGTTGTGGGTTCCAGGACTAACTGCTCCAAAAAGCAGTCGTTACTTGTGTCTAGAAATGTCTGCATCCCTTCTTGAGATGACATGTTAATATGGGGTTAGTTGAAATCCCCCATCATCATCAGGTTTTCTGTTTGTGTAGCTTCTCTAATCTCCCTGAGCATTTCACAATCACAGTCACCATCCTGGTCAGGGAGTCAGCAGCATATTCCATATTCCTGCTATACTCTTACTATTCAAGACTGGAATTTCTATCCTTATAGATTCTATGGTACTGTTTGTTTCATTTAAGATTTTTAGTATATTTGACTCTGCTTTTTTTCACATATAGTGCCACTCCCCCACCAGAGCAACCTACTTTGTCAATCCTGTATGTTTTGTACTCTGGTATTATCATGTGCCATTGATTATCATTGTTCCAACAAGTTTCTGTGATGCCTATTATATCAATATCCTCATTTAATACCAGCCCTCAAGTTCGCACATCTTAGTATTTAGACTTCTTGCATTTGTATACAAGCACTTATAAAATGTCAATATTTAGTTGTCTGCCTTCATGTGATGCAGTTGAATGGGGCTCTTTTTTATTTTGACTGTTTCTCTTCATCTCCTACCTGTACTTTTTAGCAACTGCTATCCTCTCCTCTTTATTAGGATATAGAGTATCCCCTTTAATAATTCCTCCCCAAGGGATGTGTCCATCTGAACAACGTGCTCCTCCACACCTGTTGGCTTTTCCTCAGTCCTTGGTTTAAAAACTCTTCTACAACCTTTTTATTTTACATGCCAGCAATCTGGTTCCACTTTGGTTTTGGTGGAGCTTATCCTTTCTGTATAGGATTCCCGTTTCCCCAAAAGATTCCCATGTTGCTATTAAACCTAAATCCCTCTAAATACCATTGTCTTAGCCACACATTGAAACCCTGCAGTTCTGCCTGTCTAAGCGGTCCTGCACATGTAACTGGAAGCATTTCAGAGAGTGCTTCCATGGAAGTTCTCAACTTTAATCTCTTACCTAACAACCTAAATTTGGCCTCCTACCTTTCCCTATGTCATTGGTACCTACATGTACCATGATCACTGGCTCCTCCCCAGCTAGGGTTGCCAACTTTCCAATTTTTCAAAACCAGACACTACAGCCCCCCTCCGCCCCCAGTCGCTCAATTCCTCCTTCCCCTACACCTATTGCTCACTCCCTCTCTCCCAGGATTCACCTACTGTCTGCAGAGCTGGTCTGGGAGGAGCTGATGCAGAGCCTGCCTGCCCTATCAGGGTATGGTGGGGGTCAGTCCCCAGATCAAGGGGCTGAGGGCAATTGGGGCATGGCAGGGTGGAGGAGGAGGGTAAGTTCCCAGAATGAGGGGCCAGAGAGAGCTGGGGCCCCAGGAGGCGAGAAGGCAGTACCTTCCTCCTCTCTGCCGGATCCAGTTCCTGAGTTTCTTCCCAATCCATCATAGAATCATAGAATCATAGAATATCAGGGTTGGAAGGGACCCCAGAAGGTCATCTAGTCCAACCCCCTGCTCAAAGCAGGACCAAGTCCCAGTTAAATCATCCTAGCCAGGGCTTTGTCAAGCCTGACCTTAAAAACCTCTAAGGAAGGAGATTCTACCACCTCCCTAGGTAACGCATTCCAGTGTTTCACCACCCTCTTAGTGAAAAAGTTTTTCCTAATATCCAATCTAAACCTCCCCCATTGCAACTTGAGACCATTACTCCTTGTTCTGTCATCTGCTACCATTGAGAACAGTCTAGAGCCATCCTCTTTGAAACCCCCTTTCAGGTAGTTGAAAGCAGCTATCAAATCCCCCCTCATTCTTCTCTTCTGCAGACTAAACAATCCCAGCTCCCTCAGCCTCTCCTCATAAGTCATGTGCTCTAGACCCCTAATCATTTTTGTTGCCCTTCGCTGTACTCTTTCCAATTTATCCACATCCTTCTTGTAGTGTGGGGCCCAAAACTGGACACAGTACTCCAGATGAGGCCTCACCAGTGTCGAATAGAGGGGAACGATCACGTCCCTCGATCTGCTCGCTATGCCCCTACTTATACATCCCAAAATGCCATTGGCCTTCTTGGCAACAAGGGCACACTGCTGACTCATATCCAGCTTCTCGTCCACTGTCACCCCTAGGTCCTTTTCCGCAGAACTGCTGCCGAGCCATTCGGTCCCTAGTCTGTAGCGGTGCATTGGATTCTTCCATCCTAAGTGCAGGACCCTGCACTTATCCTTATTGAACCTCATTAGATTTCTTTTGGCCCAATCTTCCAATTTGTCTAGGTCCTTCTGTATCCTATCCCTCCCCTCCAGCGTATCTACCACTCCTCCCAGTTTAGTATCATCCGCAAATTTGCTGAGAGTGCAATCCACACCATCCTCCAGATCATTTATGAAGATATTGAACCAAAACGGGCCCCAGGACCGACCCCTGGGGCACTCCACTTGACACCGGCTGCCAACTAGACATGGAGCCATTGATCACTACCCAGCTTTTTCCACATCCTATGTCACTAGGTTTATCAGCTTTTTCCACATCCTATGTCACTAGGTTGCCTCCCTCATTCAGTAAGATGCCCACACTTTCCTTGACTTTCTTCTTGTTGCTAACATACCTGAAGAAACCCTTCTTGTTACTCTTAACATCTCTTGTTAGCTGCAACTCCAAGTGTGATTTGGCCTTCCTAATTTCACTCCTGATTGCCACTGCAGTTTCCTCTTACAGGTTGTTTTAAAACATCTCTTTAAAACAAACAAAAATCCTGTTAAACTCTCTACATTGTTAAAGAACTCTTTTAAAAAAACAAAACAAAAACCTTTAAATACCTGGAGTAAAATCCTGGCTCCAGTCAAGTCAATGACAGTATTGCCATTGATATCAATGGGGCCAGGATTTCACTCCAATATCTGACATTGTTATAACCTCAGGTCATCTGAAATGCTGATTATTATGAGGACTTCACAAAGCCATTGTAACAGGGTTTTAAGAACATTACTTCCAAAGGGTGGATTCTTTATGGCTTGGCTTCTCATTTATACAGAGGAACCGTAAAAACATATATTTTTTTTGAATTGTGTTGTTAAACTTTGGGCCAAATTCTGCTATCAGCAGAGGCAACATGTGGGAGTCAAATGTCCCCCCTTGCTCTGCTTGGCCTGCTGGCACGGGAGGGGGTTCTGTCCTTCTCCTGCTGTGTCTTTCTCCCAGCACATTTCTGGCTTGCTTGGCCTCTCTCCCTGGCAGCCAGGCCTGGAGAGGGTGGGCTGCCAATGCCCCTCGCCAGGCTCTCTCTCAGACAGCTGCCACACTGCATAGAGGCAGCGATCCTGAGTGGCCACCCTCAGCCATGTGAGAAGTGACTCTGTCCCATCCCTTCTGCTCCCTGCCCGGGCCCGGGTCTAAGTGAGCTGGAAATGTGCTGGGGAGAGAGGTGCAGCAGAGAAGGACAGAACACCCCTGCAGATAACTCTAGGGAGAGTGCAGCAGCCCCAGGCCGGGTGAGTTGGGCCATTGCCCATATCCCTCCCACTGCTGAGGTGTCTGTGAGGGCATGGGAGCTCTGGAGACACATTGTGGTGCTGAGAGTCACCCTGGCCCGGCCCAGAGGCATGTGCTCACCACTCCTGTGGCCACAGCTGCCCAAGAGCCAGCTGGATATGCTGCCTTGGCCCAGGGACGTAGGGCTAGAAGGTTCCTCCCACAGGTAACACCTGAGGTGGTCACATGCCCTCCCTCCCCTTTACATTGTACCCCACCCTAGTATCAGCAGGTCATCTCGGGCCATCAGTTGTCTATAAGCAACTCTCTGACTTCAGTAGGAGCTGAAAGCTTGCATCTGATAACAATGATTGAAAAAGGTCACAGATGCTACATCACAATTGCTTTTTGTCACAACCTCCTAATGTCATTCAAATCCCACCCCTTGTGACAACAATATTTGAAGTTAATAGGCTGTAGAGAGAACCCCGTTTTTCCATTCAGTACATAAAAATCATTTGTGTCTTCTGTAACACTGTGCTAAAAAACAGTTCCACTTTTCTATTTCTATTTGATTCACCTTCACTCAGTCTTCTCTTGCTGTTCCCCAGCTTGGCTATCACAGCTCTCCATCCTTTTACACGATCCTGCATCCCTTACTCACTCCAAACTCCCACAGACTCGGGAGGATGTCAGGGATGTGTGTCTGGGCCCTCAGTCAGTTCATTGCTTCACTGATACTGAAATATCTCATCTCTCCCTGTCCCCATCTAAAGAGACTATGACTAAAGGGGATGTTGCTGAGACCCTTGCTAATGCTTTCAACAGGAGTAGGATCTGGCCTGTTGCTTTCACAGTCAGATATGCTCTGGACTGGGCCAAATGCAGAGGTGACGTTTCAGTTTGTTTCCCTTAGAGCTACTTACACTCTCTCTACCGCTATCTAAGGCAGTCTAAGGGGATGTCTACCCCTTGAGTTGGAGCTCAAGTCTCATCAAGCTGGGACCCTCAAAATAGAAGTCTACGCAGGGTGGAGTGGGCAGCGGGAAGGACTGGCTACCCCAAGTACGTGCCTAGAGTCTTAGACTGGCAAGCCCTCCTGCCAGTTGCTGCAACTATGTTCTATTTTTAGCACACTAGTTTGATCAGAGCTAGTATGGGTTCATCTCCTCAAGCTGGAATTTACACCTGCCAGCTCCAAATATAGATCGACCCTAAGTCAGTACAACATACATACTGTGGAGTTGGAAGGAAATACATGTTAAAACAGGTCACCAAAGAGGGAAGGTATTAGGGCTCCCATTGCATAAGCTGTTTTGAGAGGACAGACTTCTACACACCCACACCCTCTCTCTCTCTCTCGCTGAAGCCAGTGGAGTTCTGTGCAGGAACCAGGATCTGCCCAGCCAGGGCAGCATGCAGTGTAACAGGATCTAAGGGTATGTCTACACTACGAAATTAGATTGAATTTATAGAAGTGAGTTTTTTAGAAATTGTTTTTATATAGTTGATTGTGGGATAGCTACCCAAAGTGCAACGCTCCGGAAGTCGATGCTAGCCTTGGTACTGTGGAAGCACTCCGCCGAGTTAATGCACTTAGAGCATTTTGTGTGGGGACACACACAATGCTCTAAGTGCATTAACTCGGCGGAGTGCTTCCACAGTACCAAGGCTAGCATCGACTTCCAGAGCGTTGCACTTTAGATAGCTATCCCACAGTTGCCGCAGTCTCCGCTGCCCATTGGAATTCTGGGTTGAGATCCCAATGCCTAATGGGCCAAAAATATTGTCGCGGGTGATTCTGGGTACATGTCGTCAGGCCCTCCCTCCCTCCGTGAAAGCAACAGCAGACAATCGTTTTGCGCTTTTTTTCCCGAGTTACCTGTGCAGACGCCATACCAAGGCAAGCATGGAGCCCTCTCAGCTAACCGTCACCAAATGTCTCCTGGGTGCTGGCAGACGTGGTACTGCATTGCTACACAGCAGCAGCAGGAACCCATTGCCTTGTGGCAGCAGATGGTGCAATAGGCCTGATAACCATCGTCATAGTGTCCGAGGTGCTCCTAGCCGCCTCAGTAAGGTTGATCAGGATGGCCTGGGCAGACATGGGCACAGGGACTAAAATAGGAATGACTCGACCAGGTCATTCTATTTAGTTCTGCTGGCAGTCCTATTGTACCGTCTTATTTCGAGCAGGCAGGAGATGAGGATGGCTAGCAGTCCTATTGCACCATCTGCTGCCAGCTAAAGATGTAAACGATAGATGGAGTGGATCAAAACAAGAAATAGATCAGATTTGTTTTGTATTCATTTGCTCCCCCCCACCCCCGTGAAATCAACAGCCAACAATTGTTTCGGTGAGGTCTGTCAGGGGCACCTTGAAAAGTTTAATGGAGATTCAGTCCTGCCTGAAATACCAGGGGGAGGGATAGCTCGGTGGGTTGAGCATTGGCCTGCTAAACCCAGGGTTTTGAGTTCAGTCCTTGAGGGGGCCATTCTGTGGGATAGTTGTTTTTGTTTCTCCTTGATGTAAAGCCACCCCCTTTGTTGATTTTAATTCCCTGTAAACCATGTCATCAGTCGCCCCTCCCTCCATCAGAGCAATGGCAGACAATCATTCTATGCCTTTTTTCTGTGCAGACGCCATACCATGGCAAGCATGGAGCCCGCTCAGATCACTTTGGCAATTAGGAGCACATTAAACACCACATGCATTATCCAGCAGTATATGCGGCACCAGAACCTGGCAAAGCAAAACCAGGCGAGTAGGCGATGTCAGTGATGAGGACATGGACACAGACTTCTCTCAAAGCACAGGCCCTGGCAATGTGGACATCATGGTGCAGGTTCATGTGGTGGAACGCTGATTCTGGGCCCAGGAAACAAGCACAGACTGGTGGGACCACACAGTGTTGCGGGTCTGGGATGATTCCCAGTGGCTGCAAAACTTTTGCATGCGTAAGGGCAGTTTCATGGAACTTTGTGACTTGCTTTCCCCTGCCCTGAGGCCCAAGAAGACCAAGATGAGAGCAGCTCTCACAGTTGAGAAGTGAGTGGCAATAGCCCTGTGGAAACTTGCAATGCCAGACAGCTTCCGGTCAGTCGGGAATCAATTTGGAGTGGGCAAATCTACTGTGGGGGCTGCTGTTTTTCAAGTAGCCAACGCAATCAAAGATCTGCTGATATCAAGGATAGTGACTCTGGGAAATGTGTTATAGTGGATGGCTTTGCTGCAATGGGATTCCCTAACTATGGTGGGGCCATAGACAGAACCCCTAACCCTATCTTGGCACCGGAGTCCCAAGCCGGCGAGTACATAAACCGCAAGGGGTACTTTTCAATAGTGCTGCAAGCACTGGTGGATCACAAGGGATGTTTCACCATCAATGTGGGATGGCCGGGAAAGGTACACAACACTCGCATCTTCAAGAACTCTGGTCTGTTTCAAAAGCTGCAGGAAGGGACTTTATTCCCAGACCAGAAAATAACCATTGGGGTTGTTGAAATGCCTATAGTTATCCTTGGGGACCCAGCCTACCCCTTAATGCCCTGGCTCATGAAGCCATACACAGGCAGCCTGGACAGTAGTCAGGAGCTGTTCAACTACAGGCTGAGCAAGTGCAGAATGGTGGTAGAATGTGCATTTGGACATTTAAAAACACGCTGGTGCAGTTTACTGACTGTTAAACATCAGCGAAACCAATATTCCCACTGTTATCACTGCTTGCTATGTGCTCCACAATATCTGTGAGAGTAAGGGGG
The DNA here is from genome assembly GCF_009764565.3 of Dermochelys coriacea. Classification (NCBI taxonomy): domain Eukaryota; kingdom Metazoa; phylum Chordata; order Testudines; family Dermochelyidae; genus Dermochelys; species Dermochelys coriacea. The sequence continues at coordinate 41,368,710 of NC_050069.1, read as the reverse complement.
AGATGTTTATGGCAGGGTGGGAGGATGAGGCAAATCGCCTGTCTGCTGGTTATTCACAGCCAGACACTAGGGCGGTTAGAAGAGTACAGGAGGGCACGGTGCGCATCAGAGAAGCTTTGAAAACCAGTTTCATGATTGGCCAGCCTTCGGTGTGAAAGTTCTGTTAGTTTCTTCTTGATGAACCCCCCCCCCCCACCCTTGGTTCACTCTACTTCCCTGTAAGCTAACCACCCTCCCTTCCTCCCTTTGATCACCGCTTGCAGAGGCAATAAAGTCATTGTTGCTTCATATTCATGCATTCTTTATTAATTCATAACACAAATAGGGGGATAACTGCCAACATAGCCTGGGAGGGGTGGGGGAGGAGGGAAGCACCAGGAGGGGTAATGGACGAGGGAAGGACAAGCACTTTAAAATGTATTGAATGCCAGCCTTCTGTTGCTTGGGCAATCCTCTGAGGTGGAGTGGCTGGGTGGCTGGAGGCCCTCCCAACATCTTCTTGGGCGTCTGGGTGAGGAGGCTATGGAACTTGGGAAGGAGGGTGGTTGGCTACACAGGGGCTGTAGTGACAGTCTGTGCTCCTGCTGCCTTTCCTGCAGCTCAACCATACACTGGAGCATATTAGTTTGATCCTCCAGCAGCCTCAACATTGAATCCTGCCTCCTCTCATCATGCTGCCACCACCTTTCAGCTTCAGCCCTCTCTTCAGCCTGCCACCTCTCCTCCTGGTCATTTTGTGCTTTCCTGCACTCTGACATTGTCTGCCTCCATGCATTCATCTGTGCTCTGTCAGTGTGGGAGGACAGTATGAGCTCAGAACATTTCATCGTGAGTGCGCTTTTTTCGCCTTCTAATCTTCGCTAGCCTCTGGGAAGGAGAAGATCCTGTGATCCTTGAAACACATGCAGCTGGTGGAGGGGAAAAAAAAAAAAAAAAAAAAAAAAAAAAAAAAAAAGACAGTGGTGTTTAAAAATACACCATTTTATAAAACAATGGGTACACTCTTTCACGGTAAACCTTGCTGTTAACATTACATACATAGCACATGTGCTTTCGTTACAAGGTCGCATTTTGCCTCCCCCTACCATATGGCTAGCCCCTCCCCATGGCTAACAGCAGGCAACATTTCTGTTCAGCCACAGGCAAACAGCCCAGCAGGAACGGCCACCTCTGAATGTCCCCTTAAAAAAAGCACCCTATTTCAACCAGGTGACCATGAATGATATCACTCTAAGGATAACAGAGAGATAAAGAACAGATGTTTGAATGCCAAACATACACTCTAATGCTTTGTTCGGCAATGATTCCCGACTACGTGGTAATGGCCTGGCATGGTAAAGTGTCCTACCATGGTGGACGGAATAAGGCTGCACTCCCCAGAAACCAGAAGAGCTTTATGGAGATGTCCCTGGAGGATTTCTGCTCCATCCCCACACACGTTAACAGACTTTTCCAGTAGCTGTACTGGCCGTGAATGCCAGGGCAAATCAATCATTAAACACACTTGCTTTTAAACCATGTATACTATTTTAAAAAGGTACACTCACCAGAGGTCCCTTCTCTGCCTGGCAGGTCCAGGAGGCAGTTTTGGGTGGGTTCGGGGGGGAACTGGCTCCAGGTCCAGGGTGAAAAACGGTTTCTGGCTGTCGGGAAAACCGGTTTCTCCACTTGCTTGCTGTGAGCTATCATCATCATCATCATCATCATCATCATCTTCTCGTCCCCCAAAACCTGCTTCCGTGTTGCCTCCATCTCCATTGAGCCAAAAGAAATCTAATGAGGTTCAATAAGGATAAGTGCAGGGTCCTGCACTTAGGATGGAAGAATCCAATGCACCGCTACAGACTAGGGACCGAATGGCTCGGCAGCAGTTCTGCGGAAAAGGACCTAGGGGTGACAGTGGACGAGAAGCTGGATATGAGTCAGCAGTGTGCCCTTGTTGCCAAGAAGGCCAATGGCATTTTGGGATGTATAAGTAGGGGCATAGCGAGCAGATCGAGGGACGTGATCGTTCCCCTCTATTCGACACTGGTGAGGCCTCATCTGGAGTACTGTGTCCAGTTTTGGGCCCCACACTACAGGAAGGATGTGGATAAATTGGAAAGAGTACAACGAAGGGCAACGAAAATGATTAGGGGTCTAGAGCACATGACTTATGAGGAGAGGCTGAGGGAGCTGGGATTGTTTAGTCTGCAGAAGAGAAGAATGAGGGGGGGATTTGATAGCTGCTTTCAACTACCTGAAAGGGGGTTTCAAAGAGGATGGCTCTAGACTGTTCTCAATGGTAGCAGATGACAGAACGAGGAGTAATGGTCTCAAGTTGCAATGGGGGAGGTTTAGATTGGATATTAGGAAAAACTTTTTCACTAAGAGGGTGGTGAAACACTGGAATGCGTTACCTAGGGAGGTGGTAGAATCTCCTTCCTTAGAGGTTTTTAAGGTCAGGCTTGACAAAGCCCTGGCTGGGATGATTTAACTGGGACTTGGTCCTGCTTTGAGCAGGGGGTTGGACTAGATGACCTTCTGGGGTCCCTTCCAACCCTGATATTCTATGATTCTATGATTCTATGATTGAAGGAGTCAAACACTGTTGGGGTAGTGGTGGCTGAACCCTCTAAAATGGCATGCAGCTCATCATAGAAGCAGCATGTTTTGGGCTCTGCCTCTCTGGCTCTGGTAGGCTGGCATCAGTTCCTTGTTTCACACAGCACTGCTTCAGGTCCCTGTTATGGCCTCTGTCCTTCATGCCCTGGGAGATTGACAAATGTTTTGGCATTTTGAAAACTGGAACAGAATTCTAATAGCTTGGATTCCTCTCCCCAAACAGTGATCAGATTCCGTACCTCCCATTCAGTCCATGCTGGAGCTCTTTTGCGATTCTGGAACTCCATCATGGTCACCTCTACTGATGAGCTCTTCACTCACCTGCAGCTTGCCACGCTGGCCAAACAGGAAATGAGATTCAAAAGTTCGTGGGCCTTTTCCTGTCTACATGGCCAGTGCATCTGAGTTGAGAGTGCTGTCCAGAGCAGTCACAATGGAGCACATTGGGATAGCTCCCAGAGGCCAATACCTTCTAATTGCATCCACAGTACCCCAAATTCAAGCCGGCAAGGCCAATTTCAGCGCTAATCCCCTTGTCGGGGGTGGACTAAGGAAATCGATTTTAAGAACCCTTTAAGTCGAATAAAAGGGCTTCGTCGTGTGGACGGGTGCAGGGTTAAATTGATTTAACACTGCTAAATTCGACCTCAACTCCTAGTGTAGAGACATCAGTCAAAGAATCACCTCCCTTCCCGATAAAAGGGTGAGGAGCTCAAGGCTTTAATTATTTTTAACAAAACAAAGAATAATCACAGGCTCTTGGGTTAAATTGATCTCAGAGGCTCCAGGGAAAGTTACACTTTGAGCAACACCTGTGGAATAGTGCTAGACACAATCTGATGGTCCTATTTCCTACATTTCCTCAGCTTCTGAAATGCTATTAGAGTCAGTGCAAAGTACTTGGAGATATTTGATTGAATTTAAAAGCAAGAACAAAATGCATGTTTGTTCTGTTCTAAAACAGAGTCTTGAATGTCAGAGGGTTGTCAATTAAAAATATTATTTGCAGAAGGATCCAGCAAGATCATAGTTTTCCTTTGAATTTGTAGAAAGGCATTGTAACTTAAAAAAAGCTCTCACACTCACAGAACTAGCAAGTAGTCCAGAACAAAATTATACATTTTAGATAAATGATTCTCTTTATGCAAGCTGTTAGGAAAACCTGAAAGCCTACGCATGCTTGTAAATAGATCACGCTTAAATGGAACAGGATCTCTAAATATACAGTGACTCATCCAGATAAAATGTACCACTATGGCTCTTATTCTACAGCATGATTTTTTCCCCTTTAAAGTAGTGTATTAACAATCCCAATGGCATACAGTGTTACTGGGGAAGATCTGATAAAAGCACTCGAGAATGACGGTGGCAGTTTATCTTGGGGGCTGGCTGCCATTTAATTTTCCATCTCAGTAATGCCTAACCAATCAAATTATCAAGTCCCTTTTAAAGCTTTGAAAGGTAAATGGAATGTCTAGTTTCCTTTCTCTCACTAGACAAGGCAAAAGCGTTAAATGGAGGAAGGGGAGAAAACACACTGTCATCCACAAGAAACAGGCAAGTCAGGAACTTATGATTACTGGGAAAAGACAGCCCATATTTTCCATTTTTTGATCCTACAAAGCGCTGAACACTCAAGTCAGACTACTTGCATGCTTAAAGATAAGCATGCGCTTAAGTGCTTTGTTGGACTGGGGCCAGAGGGCTGTGTACCTTGCAGAATCAAACTCTTAGTTGCCTTCCCTGATAAGTTACAGTAGAACTCACGGAACCTGATCCAAAGCCCATTGAAGTCAGTGCGACTTTACACATAGGACTTGTCTTCACTACGGGCTAAATCAGCACCGCTGCAATCAATGCAGTGGGCATCAATTTAGAGGGTCTGATGAAGACATGATAAACCAATGGGAGAGTGCTCTCCCATCAACTTCAGTACTCCACCTCCAAGAGGTGGAAACTATTATTGACGGGAGAGTATCTCCCATCGACATATAGTGGCGTAGACACCACTGTAAATCAATCTAAGTACATCAAGTTAAATTACATAACTTAGATAGACTTACCTTGTTAGTGTAGACCAGGCCATAGTTTTGGGACCTTAATTCTAAATGAGCTATGGTCAGCCAGAGGAAACACTCCTGAAGACAACACTGCTATAGTTTAGACATGGGCCACATTTTTGTTGTCAAGGTAACTTCAGTGAGGACTAAAACCCATCCTTTTCTTTAAAGCTGAAAGCTAAGATTTTGGAACATGAATTTGATAGCCATGGCATACATGGGTCTCTGGTTCTTTCCAGCCAATGAGTGTATTGTGCTGGCTAATGCTCCTGCCAGGCAGTTGTCAGCAAATGTTGCATCAAATCCAGGGAAAATAAACACTGAATTTATAATCACGCATATTCACACTGGAAATCTGATGCTGGCCCCATTTCTGGAAAGCATCCCTGATCAGGACAGCATTTAAGCACATGCATAAGTGCTTTCCTAAATTAGGGCTACTAAGAATAAAAGTAATCCTACTTGGGGAAATAAGGGAACCACCACATGATCTAACCAGCTTGAATTTTGATGATCAAACACAGTGCACAACTCACAACCCCACTGGAGTCCCAGAATTATTCAGACATTTTTTGATGAATAATTTTGAATAATGAAGACATTCAAGAAAATTGTGGTCTGTTCAAAGAGTCGACTTTCATCAGATAAGTTATTTGGTGCCATTTAGGCACTATGCTGTAATTCAGAATATTGTCCTTGTGCTATTGGCTTGGTGGCTGGGGCTCCTTTTCTGCAGCTCCAGTTCATGTGGTGGGGGGAAAGCTTGCGTATGACAGCTGCAGATTTCTCCCCAAGAGTTCACTGGTTGAATCAGAATTTTGAATGGGTAACTGTCAAATATAAAGGGAAGCACCTTTCTGCATATAGTGCTATAGAATCCCTCCTGGCCAGCGGCAACATCCTGTTACCTGTAAAGGGTTAAGAAGCTCAGCTAACCTGGCTGGCACCTGACCCAAAGGACTAATAAGGGAACAAGATAATTTCAAATCTTGGTGGGGGTGGGAGAGAGAGAAAGGGTTTTGTTTGTGCTCTTTGTTTATGTGGTTGTTCTCTCTTGGGACTGAGAGAGGCCAGACAGAAATCCATCTTCTCCAGAAATCCATCCTAATCCAAGTCTCCAATATTGCAACCAGTATAGGTAAACCAGGCAAGGCAGATTAGTTTATCTTTTGTTTTATGTGAATTTTCCCTGTGTTAAGAGGGAGGTTTATTCCTGTTTTCTGTAACTAAGGTTTTGCCCAGAGGGGGATCCTCTGTGTTTTGAATCTGAATACGCTGTAAAGTATTTTCCATCCTGATTTTTAGAGATGATTACTTTTTTTTTTTTAAATAAAATCCTTCTTTTAAGAACCTGACTGATTTTTCCATTGTTCCAAGATCCAGGGGTTTGGGTCTTTGATGATTTTGTAACAAATTGGTTAGGATATTATTCTCAAGCCTCCGAAAGAAAGGGGGTGTGTAGAGCTGGGGGGGGATATTTTGGGGGAAAGACATCTCCAAGTGGTCTCTTTCGCTGTTCTTTGTTTAAAACACTTGGTGGTGGCAGCATACTGTTCAAGGACAAGGCAAAGTTTGTACCTTGGGGAAGTTTTTAACCTAAGCTAGTAAGAATAAGCTTAGATTCATAGATACTAAGGTGAGAAGGGACCATTCTGATCATCTAGTCCGACCTCCTGCACAGCGCAGGCCACAGAATCTCACCCACCCACTCCTACAAAAACCTCACCCATGTCTGAGCTATTGAAGTCCTTAAATCATGATTTAAAGACTTCAAGGAGCAGAGAAGCCTCCCTCAAGTCAACCATGCCCCATGCTACAGAGGAAGGCGAAAAACCTCCAGGGCCTCTCCAATCTGCCCTGGAGGAAAATTCCTTCCCGACCCCAAATATGGCAATCAGCTAAACCCTGAGCATATGGGCAAGATTCACCAGCCAGATACTACAGAAAATTCTTCCCTGGGTAACTCGGATCCCATCCATCTAATATCCTATCTCAGGGGATTAGTCCTATTTACCCTGAAAATCAATTACTTACCAAAATCCCATTATCCCATCATACCATCTCCTCCATAAACTTATCAAGTAGAATCTTAAAACCAGATAGATCTTTTGCCCCCACTGCTTCCCTTGGAAGGCTATTCCAAAACTTCACTCTTCTGATGGTTAAAAACCTTCATCTGATTTCAAGTCTAAACTTCCTGGTGGCCAGTTTATACCCATTTGTTCTTGTGTCCACATTGGTGCTGAGCTGAAATAATTCCTCTCCCTCTCCTGTATTTATCCCTCTGATATATTTATAGAGAGCAATCATATCTCCCCTCAACCTTCTTTTAGTTAGGCTAAACAAGCCAAGCTCCTTAAGTCTCCTTTCATAAGACATGTTTTCCATTCCTTGGATCATCCTAGTAGCCCTTCTCTGTACCTGCTCCAGTTTGAATTCATCCTTTTTAAAACATGGGAGACCAGAACTGCACACAGTATTCTAGGTGAGATCTCACCAGTGCCTTGTATAATGGTACTAAAACCTCCTTATCCCTACTGGAAATGCCTCTCCTGATGCATCCCAAAATCGCATTAGCTTTTTTCACAGCCATATCACATTGGCAGCTCATAGTCATCCTATGATTAACCAATACTCCAAGGTCCTTCTCCTCTTCCATTACTTCTAATTGATGCGTCCCCAACTTATAATTAAAATTCTTGTTATTAATCCCTAAATGAATAACCTTACACTTCTCACTATTAAATTTCATCCTATTTCTATTACTCCAGTTTAGAAGGTCATCCAGTATAGTGTATAATATCCTGTATAATATCCCGATCCTTCTCTGAATTGGCAATACCTCCCAGCTTTGTATCATCTGCAAACTTTATTAGCACACTCCCACTTTTTGTGCCAAGGTCAGTAATAAAAAGATTAAACAAGATTGGTCCCAAAACCGATCCCTGAGGAACTCCACTGGTAACCTCCCTCCAACCTGACAGTTCGCCTTTCAGTAGGACCTGTTGCAGTCTCCCCTTTAACCAATTCCTTATCCACCTTTTGATGTTCATATTGATCCCCATCTTCTCCAATTTAACTAATAATTCCCCATGTGGCACGGTATCAAATGCCTTACTGAAATCTAGGTAAATTAGATCCACTGCATCTCCTTTATCTAAAAAATCTGTTACTCTTTCAAAAAAGGAGATTAGGTTGGTTTGGCACGATCTACCTTTTGTAAAACCATGTTGTATTTTGTCCCATTCACCATTGACTTCAATGACCTTAACTAATTTCTCCTTCCAAATTTTTTCCAGGACCTTGCATACTACAGATGTCAAACTAACTGGCCTGTAGTTACCCGGATCACTTTTTTTTCCTTTCTTAAAAATAGGAACTATATTAGCAATTCTCCAATCATTCGGTACTACTCCTGAGTTTACAGATTCATTAAAAATTCTTGCTAATGGGCTTGCAATTTCAGGTGCCAATTCCTTTAATATTCTTGGATGAAGATTATCTGGGCCCCCAGATTTAGTCCCATTAAGCTGTTTCAGTTTCGCTTCTACCTCAGATATGGTAATATCTGCCTCCATATCCTCATTCCCATTTGTCATGCTACCATTATCCCCAAGATCCTCTTTAGCCTTATTAAAGACTGAGGCAAAGTATTTGTTTAGATATTGGGCCATGCCTAGATTATCTTTAACCTCCACTCCATCCTCAGTGTTAAGCGGCCCCACTTCTTCTGTCTTAGTTTTCTTCTTATTTATATGGCTATCGAACCTTTTACTATTGGTTTTAATTCCCTTTGCAAGGTCCAACTCTACGCGACTTTTAGCCTGTCTTACTTTATCCCTACATGTTCTGACCTCAATTAGGTAGCTTTCCTTGCTGATCCCTCCCATCTTCCACTCCCTGTATGCTTTCTGCTTCTTCTTAATCACCTCTCTGAGATGCTTGCTCATCCAGCTTGGTCTACAACTCCTTCCTATGAATTTTTTTCCCCTTTCTTGGGATACAGGCTTCCGATAGCTTCTGCAGCTTTGATTTAAAGTAATCCCAGGCCTCCTCTACCTTTAGATCCATAAATTCTTCAGTCCAATCCACTTCCCTAACTAATTTCCTTAATTTTTGAAAGTCAGCCCTTTTGAAATCAAAAACTCTAGTTGCAGATTTATTTTTGTTAATCCTTCCCTTTAGTTTGAACTGAATTAGCTCATGACCACTTGAGCCAAGATTGTCCCCTACAACCATTTCTTCTATGAGGTCCTCGTTACTCACCAAAATTAAATCTAAAATGGCATCCCCTCTAGTCGGTTCAGCAACTACTTGATGAAGGAATCCATCAGCTATCGCATCTAGGAAAATCTGAGCCCTATTATTATTACTAGCACTGGTCCTCCAGTCTATATCTGGGAAGTTAAAGTCTCCCATGATCATGCAGTTTCCATTAGTATTTATTTTATTAAAAACATTAAAAAGGGCTCTATCCATATCCAAATCAGATCCAGGAGGTCTATAGCACACCCCAAGCACTATCGTAGGAGAGGCTTTACTAGTTATCTTCCCCAATGTAATTTTTGCCCAGACCGACTCTGTCTTATCCATTGCATCGCTTCTTATTTCTTTACATTCTACCTCATCATTGATATACAATGCTACTCCACCCCCTTTACCTTTGTTTCTGTCTTTCCTAAACAGCACATACCCTTCAGTACCTGTAGTCCAGTCATGACTACTATTCCACCATGTTTCTGTTATCCCTATAATATCTGGTTTCACTTCCTGCACCAGTAGCTCTAGTTCCTCCATTTTGTTACCTAGGCTCCTCGCATTGGTGTACAAACATCTTAATTTTTGCTGTTTGGCCTCGCTCACATTTTGTACCCTATTAGGCACAGTCATTCTACAGCCAGTATAACCTATCAGACTAGTATCCACACCGCCCTCGCTTCTTATATACATTCTCCTACCCACGGCTGTATCCTTTCTTACTTAGTCTTCTTCCCTCTCAATGCTAAAATCTGGCATGGAGATTACGTGGACATCTCCCAACCATCTCCCCCAAATTCCTAGTTTAAAGCTCTCTATCAGTTGTGCCAGCCTCGATCCTAGAAGTCTATTTCCTTCCCTACTCAGGTGAAGTCCATCCCGAGAGAACTGTCCTCTGTCCGTGAATGCCTCCCAGTGGCCATACATCCCAAAGCCCTCCTTATAGCACCACTGCCTAAGCCATCTGTTGACAGTCAATCTTGTCACACCTTTGTTGCCCTTCTCTAGGAACAGGAAGGATCCCACTAAAGATCACCTGAACCTCAATTTCCCTAAGCGTCTTCCCCAGCCTAGCATAGTCTCCCTTAATACTTTCCAGCGAGAATCTAGCTGTATCATTTGTTCCCACATGAAGATAATTAGGGGATTCTTTTCCTCTCCCTTTAGGATCCTTTTCAACCTCAGGTCTACATCCCGTATCTTAGCACCTGGAAGACAGCACACCCTTCTATTCTCTGGATCAGTTCTAGTTACAGGCCTGTCTATTCTTCTCAATAAAGAGTCCCCGATCACATAGACCTGTCTTTTCCTGGTGACGGTGCTATTCTCCGGTCTCTCCCCTGTTCCCTCTGGCTGCAAGTTCTTTCCATTCCTATTTTCCCTTATAATCCTCTTCAACCCATCCTGTATCCTCTGGGGCTCATATTTGGTGTAGTCTCCCTTGACTCTTCCGCTTTTCCTATAGGACTAGCCTCTCTTCTCTTCTTCCTTACCCTTCCACCTTCAACAAGTACCTGCTGAGCCCCTTCTTCATTTTCCAACTCTGCAAACCTGTTCCTAAGCTCTATTTCTCCTTCACTAGCCCATCTTTTCCTCTGCCTGGTTCTTTTAGTCACATGCTTCCACTGACCACTTTCCTCACCCAGTCTCCCCTCAAAATTCCCCAGCCCTGCTTCCATCTGCGAGTCTGAGGTTTTCCCTTCAGATACCTCATATCTTTGCTCCATCATCTGCTCAAACCCCTTCCTAAACTCAACGAGACTTTCCACCTGCATCTCCAAACCTTGGATCTTTTCCTCCATCAGCTCTATCCGACAGCATTTCATGCAGAAAAAACTCTTACCGGGTCCCCCATCCAGGATCATGTACATACCACAGCTTCCACATCCAGTCATCCTCAATGTGTCTTCCACTACAGGAGTCACTCCCACAGCTGCCTCCGTATCTGTCATTGCCTTCCCACCCAAGTCCTGTTAATTTGGGAAACACAAGCCACACCAAAAAGACCACCCACCCCAGCAAAAGCAAACCCCAAACAAGCACCACAATACAAACTCCCCTTACAAACTCCCCTGTTTACAGCTCCATTTGCTAGCTCCTGTGTCGCTGCCTGACTGGCTGGCTACCTTTATAGGACCTCTAGTTAGAAGCCCCACCCCCTAATCAGGGCTCAGCTTCTCTCCCAGCACAAAGCCCCTTAGGGGGTCTTTCATGTGGATTCCCACATCTGTACCCTAGAGTTCAGAGTGGGGAAGGAACCCTGACAGTAACTTAGCCTGGAAAAGAGCTATACACCCTGCCATCTGGGGAACCCCAATAATGGCAGCCAATCCAGTCTCTTCTCTTTCCTATCACATGCTAGCTGCTAGCCCTGATTGCTGTTTTCTCTTCTCCAGGAGAGAGTGTGTAAAAGATAATGTAGAAAGAGACAGTGCCTGAATTTTGGCCTTTATGCCTGTGTATTTTGAGTTATGATCTGAATGTGTCATGGGCCTGGAGGAATGCATAGTTTTGAGTGTATTATTTAGATGCCTTCCACTCTCATTGCCATTGAGATGTTTGCTGACAACCTAGAAGGGCAGAGGAATCTCAGCAGTACTCGCTGGGGTTTTTGAGTGTTTTATTTTTGTGCTATATTCCATTCTTGCAGCTGTGATTTTCTACTATCCTTCTGATATTATTACTATCCTGTGGTTAGTGTTCCTGGGTTAGCTTCCTAATTAATACTAGTAACAATGGGCCTGATCATGCCCCCATAATTCATGCATGATCCCACCCATCCTGAGGGGATCTCCACCTCTGCAGCAGCATCCTCCCCCTTGTCCCAGACAAGTGCCCTCCTGGGGTCAGGGAGTGGGCAGGTGGGGGTTTAGGAGTAGGCCTGGGATGGGGGCATGTCCATCCTTCTACTGGCACCACAGAAATTCCCCATGCCCACCATTCCCCTTTAAAGCAGGCCCCCAGTGCAGCTGCCAGTGGGAGAAGTCCTGGCAATGTGGCTCCAGTGAGTTATGCTTCCCACAAGGATGCTGCTGGGGACACAGATCTGATGTGGAGGCACCAGGCCTCCATGTAGATTGCTCTGGCCTCCTGCTAGTCCCCCCTCCCCCAAGAACCACATGGTTTGATCTCAGTGCCTATTCCTCAGCGGGCGACGCGATCCTCAAAATAATGCAGGAGAACTCTCCACAAGGAAAACTCCATAGAAATGTCTTCCCCCAAACCCCTCACATGGGGTTTCCTGCCAGAAAGCTGATCAGACACTGTCAGGTTAAAAAGATACAAAAAACAAAAACAGCTCCCTTACCTGGCATACTGTCAAGCTTTTCTCCACAACCATGCAAGCTAAAAACATGCTTTTTACAATGACAGCTGCAAGTCTCACTTAATCCCTGGTCTCCAGGAACTGGGCTTTAAGCAAAGCAGAAATGTGGCAAATTTAATGATAAAACCATGAGAGCTGGCAAAATCATCACCTGTCACACTTCCTCAGGGCTGAATTGTGGCTTTGTCACAAGCCCTATGTAAGGGGCAGTGTAGTGTTGGTTCATAGTGTTGCCATGGCTCAGTGGGTCACAGCTGAGAATACCAGATTCAGGACAAACTGCTGAGAAATGGGGAAGACCCACCCCAAAACTGGTTGGTAGTCTTCTATAAGATATACCAAACCAGTAATGAAAGTAAACTTCTGTCTCACCACAGTGGTTAACAAGTGGTCAGAAATGCAGCTTCCTTAGGTATCCCAGTCTTTGTTTCACTACCCAGACACTAGACTTAAAGGTGAATAGTTATTTAAAACCCATTTCATCAACCAAAGGTTTCTTCTGATCCCAAGGACCAGCCACATACCCAGGTCAATATATAAACTCAGAGCTTACCCAATAACCATGCTGTTGCCAATCCTTTAGTATCAATATCTAAAGGTTTATTTATAAGAGAAAAGAAAGAGGTGAAAGTTAAAATGGTCAAAGGAATCAAATACATATAACAATTGCAAAGTTCTTTTATCAGATTTGAAGTAGTGATGGAATAAACTACTGGCTTGTAAAGTCTCTGGTAACTTCTGAAAGATTGGAAGGCCCTCAGTCAATTGACTCGAATGCTCCTTTTAGTGTAATTCCATAGTCCAGAGATCAGAGCAGTAAAGAGGCAAAATGGAGATGTTTCTAGGGTCTTTTATACTTCCTCCCATGTGGAAGGAAAGCTCAGTCTTAGTTTGTGGAAAAATGCAGGTACAAGATGGAGTCGATGGTCACATGAGCAAGTCACATGCCCTTGCATGCTTCAATGACTCATAGCAGAAGCCATTACCCATATTCTGGCTAAAATGTACTCAGGAAGGCCCATGGGGCAAGAATAAGCTTCTTTTTGGTCTATTGTGCAATTTAAGTTATTCGGTGGGCCATCAACTTAAATAGTCCATTCATCATGTGTTGGCCAGACTGGATGTAAACTAATAACCTTGTGGATGTTACCACAGAAGCAAACAAGTTTGAAATACTGGTACACAGGCAATATTCATAACTTTAGATACAACAATAATACATGCTTTGGCTGATTGCCATGTTTGGGGTCGGGAGGGAGTTTTCCTCCAGGGCAGATTGGAGAGGCCCTGGAGGTTTTTTTGCCTTCCTCTGTAGCATGGGGCATGGTTGACTGGAGGGAGGCTTCTCTGCTCCTTGAAGTTTTGAACCATGATTTGAGGACTTCAATAGCTCAGACATGGGTGAGGTTTTTCATAGGAGTGGTGGGTGACATTCTGTGGCCTGCGCTGTGCAGGAGGTCGGACTAGATGATCAGAGTGGTCCCTTCTGACCTTAGTATCTATGAATCTATGAATCTATGCTGTAAGGGGGTGCCCTCAACTCTGATCACTCCCTGTCTCAGGCCTTGTCTATACTAAAGGGAAAAGTTGAACTAAGCTACGCAATTTGAGTTACATGAATAGCGTAGCTTAGATCTACTTACTGTGTGGTCCACACTATGCAACGTCGATGGGAGACACCCTCCCGTTGATTCCCCTTACTCTTCTCGATCAGGTGGAGTACAGAAGTCAACAGGAGAGTGATTGGCGGTCAATTTAGCGGGTCTAGTGAAGACCCGCTAAATCCATAGCCAGTGCATCAATCGCCACAGTGTCAATCCTCCAGTAAGCGTAGACAAGCCCTATGTGCATGTGACTGCACTCTGTTTGTGGTGGGTCTTTGGTGACTCAGTACTTCGGCTGAGTCACACGCAGTCTGTACATGAGGTAAAACAAATCAAACCCCTTCCAGGATACAAGTCCAACCGGGCCTATTTCAAAGCCCTCAGTAATGTTACTTTATCCGTAGCCTTACTCTGGGCTCACTCTTCAATCAGTCCAGCAGGGCCTATCAGAGTACCCTGCTTTGAACGGTCTCTCAGTCCCTTCTGGTCTCCCTTGACTTGTTCCTGATCTTCAAACAGTCCCAGCCCAGGTGTGGGGCCACATCCCTCAGGCCTCTCTCAGCCTTTCTGGCTCCAACTCTTCAGCTGGGCCACTAAAAGAGTTCCCCTTCTAGGGTATACTGAAGTCCAGGTCACTTTCCCAGTGGCTGGTGTGGAGGGGACCTGGGCCTGTCCTCTCCTCCGGATCCCAACCCACAGACCTTATAGATAGCAGCCACTGCTGCATCACTGCTACAATTCCCTGGACCATGTCCCATGGCCCCCATTCATTCTTCACCTGTACCTTGGGGCCTTGTCACAGCCCAGAGCATCATCCACTCTCCTCCAGCTCGAGCAAGGAACTGAATTCAGTCTGGCCCTGCAGCTCTTCTTATACTAGCCTGCTGGGCCCTGATTGGCTGCTTCCCCTACAGTCACTCTAGGCAGCTTGGAGGACCTCTCTACTGCCTTTTTCTGGGGCAGGGTGTTGTAGGGGGCCTCCAGACAACAGGGGGCCTCCAGACCTAGTCAACCCCATCACACATGCATACAAATAGGATAATCATATTCAGCAAATCATAACTTTTTATTGATACCTTACATTGTACAAGTTCTGTTGCAATTGTAGAACAGTGGTAGCAATAATGATATACATAGTCATGTTTTAATCATATAATGTCACACATAGAATCAGTCTGATCTGTGGTTCCCCCTTGCTCCTGGGGTCTATACTAGATTGCTTCCTTTGGTGAGCCGCACTGGCCAGTGCATTGGGTGGGTGAGGAAACCAAGGTGCTACCTACTCCCTGCCCATCTGTTCTGATGGACAGCTTCTCAACAGGGGATGTTATAGTATGACGACATGTTTATTCATAGGGTAATGTCTAGAAACTAAGAACTTCCCTAATAAGCGCTTCCTGAAAGAGGACAGCATCTGTGAGGAAGGAATAAACTGGCAGCGGTGGTAGCTATGTTGATGGCAGAAGCTCTCCCATGGGCATAACGCTGTCTACACAGGAGGCTAAGTCAATATAACTATGTCACTCATGGGTGTGGCTTTTTCCCCGAGAGACATTGTTATACCAATATTGGTCTGTAGTGTAGACCTGGCCTTTGAGAGGAGCTGGATGAGCTAATATCTTTTATTGGACCAACTTCTGTTAGTGAGAGACACAAGCTTTAAAGCTTACACAGAGCTCTTCTTCAGGTCACTTTTCTTTCCAACAGAAGTAGGTCCAATAAAATGTATTACCTAACCCAGCATCTCTCTAATATCGTGGGACTGACACTGCTACAATGACACTGTCTGCAGTGTCTCTCTCGGGTATTTCTTTGTTGTCCATCCCCAAAGCATTCCACCATCTACTGCAGACAGCGTTAAAAACTGGAAATTTACTACCTACATTAGTTAAATTTAACATGGTATTTGTAGTATTCCTGAGACTGGGGAATTCTTCAATTCTATGCTCTGTCATAGTAAAGGTAAATATCATGGCATAAAGCGTCCATATTTTAATGGTAACCATAGGTGCTGACTCTGTGGGTGCTTAGCACTCACCAGCAGCAAGCTACTCACATTCTCCCACCCATCTGCTGCCCTGCCAATCAGCACCTACCACCTGCCATGATCAGCTGTTTCATGGCGTGCAGGAGGCTCTGGGAGGGAGGTGGAGCATCAGGGACAGGGCATTCTGGGAGGAGGAGCAGAACTGGGCAGGAAGAGATGGAGTGGGGCCAGCAGCTTGGTGGAAAGGATGGGGTGAGGGTGGCCTGGGATAGAGCAGGAGTGGGAAGAGGCGGGACGCTTGGGGGTTTGAGGGAAAGGGGTGGGGATCAGGGTGGCGCAGGAGGTTGAGCAGCCCAGGGCCCAGAGGAAGCTGGAGCCTATGATAGTAACCATTCTATGTCCAGCCTCAGGAAGGAAAATAATCTAGGTCACTTTCATTTATGGTTTACAGTCAGTTTCTGCTCGCTTTCTGGCTCATATGCATTCGGTCAATATTCCAGTGCTCAGGTTGCAAATGCTGCTGTAAAATATTTAAATCCAAACTAAAAACTACTTACCCTGGAATTAAACTAAATCAAACCCAGTACACACAATTCATAGAAACTTTTTTTTTAAATAGATCCTATTTTACAAAACCTAGATTTTGAGATAAATCAACCAGATAGTGTCTCTAAGCTCAAATGGTAAAATAATCAGAGTTACAAATGCAATACCATTATTTTAAAGATGCATATGATATACTATAAAGCTTTTGATTAATATATTCACACCTGTCCTTGATGACAAGAGACAAAGGACCAGCCTCACCTCGGGTTCCTCAATTCTTGAGTGGGAGGTGCAGAGCTTAGAAGAAGCTAGAGCTAAGAGTATTGAAACTAACTTAGAATGTCACTTAACTAACTGACTTAAAACTTAAAATTAAACAGACTAACAACTAAGAAAGATGCTTGGAGCTCAGATTCTTAGATACATAGACACTTAGATTAGATTGATAATTCCTTGGCATGGTGGGTTATGCCTTTTATAGGGCATGGGTGCTTGAGTCCTCCTATGTCCTAACCTAGTTTCCTCACCCACCAAAATGTTTTGGTATACTTACTCCATAGGCTGGTATGTTTGTACGTATTGATGACATATACATACGTATTAATGACATTTGATTATTCAATCATTTGTTATTTTTGTTCTCCCAGTTATTTTGGTTCTTTCCTTGTGGTGTACCTGTTTACAGAGGGCATGAACTTCAGAAAGCCCCTCTGCCCCTCTGCTTGAACACATCCTTTAAGTTAAAGGTTTCAGAGTAGCAGCCGTGTTAGTCTGTATTCGCAAAAAGAAAAAGGAGTACTTGGGGCACCTTAGAGACTAACAAATTTATTTGAGCATAAGCTTTTGTGAGCTACAGCTCACTTCATTGGATGATGAAGTGAGCTGTAGCTCACAAAAGCTTATGCTCAAATAAATTTGTTAGTCTCTAAGGTGCCCCAAGTACTCCTTTTTCTTTTTAAGTTAAAGGTCACTGCCATATATCGACCTTGTGCTTTAACTTATTGCTATCTATCTAGGTGAAAGGTCCCAGACACATGCATGCTAACTTTGCCTTAGCTTAACATACAGGTCTTTTGCATTACAGCCAAACTACTTTAATATAAAAATCTATAAACCTATTATAATAAAACAATCAAAACCATAAGAAAATAAGAAACCTATAAGAAACCTATATTGACTAAACAATTAGGTGCCTTATTCTATAGATGAAAAGAAAAAGTTTTCTCCTCTTTGTGTAAATGATGTGATTGTAGTAGCTGATTGTAGTAGCTGATTTATTTGAAAAGTAAATTCCAAAATGCATACCATTTACTTGGCTGGGGATTATAGTCAGTTGCAATTTTCCTGCTAATTTAAGTGCCTGTAGAAAACGAATATTTCCATGTTGATTTTATTTCAAGGGCAAAGTGATTGCACGTTCAGTGCATGACTTTATTTGATGGAGAAACTTGCATCTGTATTAAATCAATGACAGTTACCGCATTTGCTGCAGAATACTATGGAAAGGTCGTGATTACCAAGAAAAACATAAATGTGTATGCACTTACTAGCTTATTTGATTTGGAAGCTTCCTGGTAGGTATAGCTGCACCAAGTATTATAATTGGTAAGAAAGACTTCTCAGGAAGGAGAGTAATCAATTTGAGATATTTAAAGAGAAACATACATGTGTAGGCAATCTGCTGTTCTTGGCTTCAACTAGCCTGCTGTTCTGTGTTACATCATTATGTGCAGCAACTGCCTGTTATGAGATTTCCTAGGGTCCTACTGATTATGAAAGAGCAGGAGGTTTCATGTAGACAGATTTACCTTGTTGTTTTCCACTATTGTAAAGGTTTAAAGTATTTGGAAAACATAAGAATTTGTTGGTGTTGGCATATTTTGAGTGCGACTCTCCCTTCTGTAGACAACATAGTTCTAAAAAGCAGGTTTTGTTTCTATCTCAAATCGCTGCTGCAGTGGTTTCAGTGAGAGATTTGAGTTCTGGCTAGGGGAAAAGGCCACCTCTCGACAGAGCTCAACATGCCTTTGAAATAAGCTGAGCTCTGTATCCAGCAGCACTGCTCTCCCCCACATCACAGAAATAGCCTTTGAGTTCAAAATGATCAAACACTCTTCTTACATAAGATGTAGAGGTTAGGATCTCATAGAGGCTTTTGACCCATTTGATGAAGAATCTGTAAAATGATTTTAATCTCTCTGTTCATGATGAAAAAATGCAAGGGTTGTGCTACTAGTTCTAGGCCTGATATATGGGGTTGGCCAGTCATAAAAACATTAGAAACTAACAGAACTAGTACTGATTATTGATAGAACATCAAGGGTAAAATATATAAAAGTGCCTAAGTCCCATTTTCAAAAGTAATGGAGACCTGGTCTATGCTTAAAAGTTAGGTTAAGATAGCTATAGTGCTTGGGGTGTGAAAAATCGTCACACCTGAGTTCTGCTGACCTGACATCTGGTATAGACGCGGTAGGTCAATGAAAGAATTCTTCTATCAACCTACCTACCGCTGCTTGGAGAGGTGGATTAACTACAGCAATGAAAGAACCCCTTCTGTCACTGTAGGAAGGGTCTATACTATGGCAATACAGCAGCATACCTGCAGTGCCGTAGCTGTGCCACTGTAGTGCCTGTAGTCTAAACATGGCCATAAACATTTAGGAGTCTAAGGCTATTGAGAGTCATTGGAATTTAGGGACTTTTGAAAATCTTACTCATGTCTTTCTCTTCGCTGTCATGGAGGAGCAGGATAAGTTCCTTAATGATTAACATGCTCTAAAAAATGGAGAGGCTATAGTAATACTATTTCACTTGTTAGGACTCCAATTTCAAACTTTGGTGCCAAAAGTTAAACACCTGAATCTGTATTGACAATTAAATACCTATTTCAGGCAGATTTGGATGCAGATTTAGATGCCTAAAATCAATATCTCAGCGCCTGAAAGAGGGCCAGATTTCCCCGATCAATAGCACCAGAGGGGAGCAAATTGGTGTGAGGTTCAGTGTAGAGATTTCTCCCTGATCGTTCCCTCTCTAGAACAGACCATGAGGCTAATCCCCATGGCTCTCTTGGGATGTACATGAATCCTAGATGATCTGCAAGAGACCAGAACCATCCCTGTGTCTCTGTGTTGGCTCCAGAGGCCAGCTCTACAAAAGGTCATAGGCACTTAACTGCTCAACAGTCGAGTTTGGGTATCTCAGACTCAAAAACCCCACTCGCTGCAGACTAACTGTAGGCCCCTAAATCCCTAGGTATCTCAAAGTCTGCATGTGCACAGCTGCCTCAGTCTAGACACCTACCTCACACTTGAGCCCCAGTGGGAACTTCAAATGAGGTGTTCCCCTGCCTAGCTCACCTGCAAGGTCCAAACCTGTAGGCATTCCTACAACCCACCTCAACCCGCGCAAACCAGCCAGCAGAAGAGCTCCCTTATAACTTTTAGCGCTGTGGTTAGGGCACTCACCTGTGATGTGGGACACCAGGGTTCAATCTCTCCCCTGATGTAGAGCAGGGATTTGAACCCACATAGTCAGATTGTCCTAACCACTGGGCTATGGAGTATTCTAGGCAGGTCTTGGACTCAATCTCTCTGGTTGGAGCTGCTCCACTGTGTATGAATAATAAACTATGCAACATATACTGTAATTGTTAGTTAAAACACAGAGAACCATAATGCAATACATCTTTATTTTGCATTGCATCTTTCACGCAAACTCCATCCCAAATGAGCTGCAATCTTTAACAATATAGGCCAGTTAACAGCATATGGTATACATTACAGAAAACAATGGTGCAAAGAGCATATGCCATACTTACAGATACACCCTCTATCTACAGATGTGCACATGTGTAAAATTAGAAAAACACTGACAAATATCTCCATTCCTGCCCTCATTCATCGCACCAGAACCAAAGCTAGGTCATAAACTGTTTGAGATAAGGATGATACTGTTCTGTGAAGCACATGGGTCACTTAGGGGCACTGGAATTATACCTCTTATAACAAAGTGAATTCCTAATACAATAGGTAGTGAGGCATGAAAGAAAAACTTGCCCCATTTAGGCAATGGGGTAGCATCTTCCTTCACTCCTATTAACCTGTACAAGTTGAATACACTGGTGGCAGCATTATAACAGTCTCATGAAAGAGTTAGGTTTCAGAGTCACAGCCATGTTAGTCTGTATTCGCAAAAAGAAAAGGAGTACTTGTGGCACTTTAGAGACTCATCCGATGAAGTGAGCTGGAGCTCACGAAAGCTTATGCTCAAATAAATTTGTTAGTCTCTAAGGTGCCACAAGTACTCCTTTTCTTTTTATGAAAGGGTTAAGAGGTCTTTTCTGGTTTCAAGGGAATCGCAGGGTGAGCTGGGCCTTTGTGGGGGTTGAGTTCTAGTTCTGCACTGTACCTGGTTTCCTGTGTTGCGTATGGGTTGAACAGGAGAAGACACAGATCAGCACTGAGACTTGAACCCCGTAAAGTTGATACCACCTTGATACCATCTTGTTGTATCATAATTAATGGAACTGGAATCAGAGGGCCCATATGGCCTGGAGGGACTGTTATTGACAAGACACCAGGAAACTCAAGGAGTTATATGGCTGCATTGCTTCCAGCCTGTAGAGTAGAGCACAGGGTTTAATAAAGTTTCCCTTGTTCAATGTAACTTGCACTCCGCTTCAGTCTTTGCTAATGAAACATGATAGCAACATCAAAGCTGTGAGTTCTCTGCAGTGCAGCACCTGGCAGGGCGAGCCATGGAATGTAGTCTGAAGCCAGCTGGAACCCTGAATTTTGCAGGCACAAACCTAGCCCAGCATAGGCACGATGGAAGGAGGAGTTTGATCTGTACACAGACCTAGCCATGCAGGACAACTACAACAGGAAAGTAAAAACTGTTACTTTACCTTATTAGCAACGAGGCAGAGAAATCTGCACCTCTCTGAGGCTCAACACTGCCTCAAGCCTCACAGCAGTCCTGGGACCTATTGCTCACCAAAGCAGAGCAAAACTTGAGCAACACACATTTTTCACCGGAGACCAAAGTGAAGAAGAGAGGATAGACCTCTGTGTTACTGCCTTATGCAGACTGGCTGTTACATGCAATTTTGGGGACTTGAGAGACTCCCTGATTCAGGCAGGATAATCTGTGGCACTTGTAGGTGGTCAAGGAAGGCAATATCACATTAGATAGGTGCTTAGACATGAGATTTGTAGCAGAAGCCTCCAGAGAAAGGATGAAAGCCCTAGGAGGCACAACACGCCCAGAAGTATATGCAGTGAGACAACAGCAAAGGAGAGAAGATGGCCAGGGTTCCATGCCCCTAGTCAGATGCATTTACTGTGGGGAAAAAACACGAGTGGATAAAAGAAAAGTACCCCACATTAGGACATTGCAAAAACTATGGCAAGTTGAACCATTTTAGGAACGAGTGCAAGAGCAGAGAAAGGTCCCAGAAAGATTAAGCTAGACCTGCACAAGAGGGGAAGGAGCAGTGATGACATGACTCCTTCTCGAGTCCAAGAGCATATCAGGACAGGAAAGCAACAAGGGACAATACCAACTTCTGTGCATGCAACACCGTTAATAAGGAAAAAAAGCTGTGCAATTTCAGCCCAAGAGCAGGGCCTCCTACAGTGCAATTCCTCAGGGTGAATTGACTCAAACATACATGTTACAAAGAGTCTAATATACAATGAGAGTATAATGTGGCTTGTAGAAAACGTGACCTCGGAGTAACTAACCTGAAAAACAACAGATGGTATCACCTGAAGTTTATGCAGGTGGATAGTAAGCACCACGAACCCCACTTGAGGAATAAAGGCATACAAGTTATGGATCCGATCAGAGTGCAGCATCAAAATATTATAGATACAGTGCAAGAAGCAAAAAGGAAAGTCCCACGGACAAAAGACCATTTGTAAAGCATACGGGGATGTTTACAAAGCTAATGGTTGCCTCAAAGGACAGCTGAGACTGGAAGTAGACCCTGCAGCGGAACCTGTGTGTTTACTATGAAAGAAAATTCCAGGTGCACTATGTAATCCAGTACTCAAGGAACTCTAATGTCTGCAGAGCAGGGGGTATCATGGCATCTGTGGAGACCAATACAACCTGGGTAAGCAAGATAAGCTTTATCATGACAAAGCCCTGGCTGGGATGATTTAGTTGGGGATTGGTCCTGCTTTGAGCAGGGGGTTGGACTAGATGACCTCCTGAGGTCCCTTCCAACCCTGATATTCTATGCTGATAAAGAACCCACCAGTCAAATTACACATCTACATAGACCTAAAACCACTGAACTGCACATTGAAAAGATGTTACTGTCCGCTGCCCACAACTAATGAAATCTTGCCAGAACTTTCCAAAGCCAGAATCTTTACAGTCTGTGATGGGAGGAACAGATTTCGGTACATAAGCCTGGATAAATAGTCCAGCATGCTGACAGCCTTTGGAACAGCATTTGGCCACTACAGATGGCTGTGTTTGCTCATAGGCATAAGTCCAGCACCAGAGATTTTCCAGAGGAAACTCACCCAAGCACTGGAAGGACTGATGGGATGAAAATAATTGCAGATGATATCCACATTGTAGGTGAACGAAGTAATGATACAGAAACAGAATGAGACCATTGCAGAAAACTACAAGTTTTGATTCAGTGATACAGGGACAAAAACAAAATTCAACCCAGAAAAAATGCAACTCAAATGGCATAAGATGACATACAGTGGACATCTGCTCACAGTACAGGAACTGAAAGCAGATCCCAACAAGATAAAGGCAGTCAAAGTCAGTTTGTGGATTTGAAAGGGTACAGCACTTCATAGGAATGACAAATTTTCTCTCCAAGTTCTGTCCACACCTGGCTGCAGTAGCAGAACTCTACATCCTGCCTTGCGAGCGGTCATATAGAATGGCACTGGGAAGGTCCCCAACAGCAAGTATTTGACATGCTGAAACAATTGATGATGAATGCCCATACTGACATACTACGAGCCAGGAAAGTCATGGACAATCCAGTTGATATATTGGATAAAGGATTGGACGTAGTTCTTTTGCAGGAGCAGTTGATGGCTTATGCCAGCACAGCCCTGTCAGATACTGAATAGGGGTATGCCCAAAGAGGAAAAGAGCTTCTGTCTGCGGTATATGGAGTGGAAAGTTTCCATCAGTATACCTATGGCCACCCAATTATAGTTCAATCAGACCACAAATCACGAGAGACAATCATGGCAAATGATCTTCTTAGTGTTCCAAAGAAATTACAGCACATGTTGATGCACTTCTAGCGCTACCAGGTAGAGGTCAAATATTGTCCTGAATGATTACTGGTGTTACCTGACACCCTGAGCCACACATATATACCCAGCATCAGAGCGTTGCTGGAAGGGGATCAGTACTTAGTGCAATATGTTAATGGAGTCACTCTCCCAGTTTCAACAGTGAAGCTGATGGAAATCAGAGGCTATGGAAAAGTACATCTAACGACAGGCAGTCAAGAGAGCAATATTTGTCAGAAGACAAAAGCCAAGTACCAGTAAGAGCAGACTTAAAGATGAGTGTGCAGGACAGAATCCTCTTAAGGACAGAGAGCTCCTGTCTCCATCTTGTTACGCAAGGATGTCATGCAAAAATACATACCTCACACCTGGGCATTAATACCACCCCTATCTTTAATAAGGAAAGACAGGTTCCCAGCATTAGTGCTCCATTTTAGTCTAAGCAGAGAAGACTGCCAGGTAAAACCCACTGGGAGCATAGTTAGACACCAGGGGGGAAAAATCAATTTGAGTGAGTTTAAGCACTTACAGGGTTAAGCAGCAGAAGTGGGAGTTTCATGGGTTGCAGTGGTGCCATGCTGATCCCTAACTCTGGAGTTCAGGCACCTAAGTTGCTTTGTAGATCCCTGTGTTTTAAACCTTTAGTGGCACTCACACTGCCCGGGTCCTGGCCCGGTTCCGGGGGCTCCGCTGCTGGCTTGGCTTACTGGCTGCCAGTCCCCTGCCAGCTGGGGTTCCGTCCACCGGCCCCGCTCAGCCCACTGCCAGCCCTGAGTCCTAGCCACCGGTCCGGGGGGCTCTGCTGCTGGCCTGGGGTCCCAGCTGCTGGCCTGGAGCTCTGCAGCTGCCCCCAGCTGTGGCTCACTGGCCCCCGCCTGGGGCAGTGAGGAGTGCAGACAGGGGCAAGAGGGGGCACAGCTCAGCACCCCACCTTAACAGTTGTTCCAGCGCCACTGTACTGGGATATTTTAAAGTCCTAATTTACTGCTTACATCACTATCACACCACATGGAACAGCGCCTGCATTTGACGTTGAGATATCAATGTACATGCAAGAAGTGGAATCAGAATTCTCTGACAGATTTCGAGATTTCCAGATATTTGGCCCAATGCTTTCTTTTATAATTAAACCTCAAAAGTTCAACGAAAGCAACTTGAATTTGTCTGTATTTCAGTGGATGCGTGTTGAAGATTTTGAAACGCATCTCATTCAGTCAAAAATCTCAGAATTGTGGGCATCAAAGTTTGGAGATCTGTGGAGTACACGTGAAGCTATGGAGAGATATCATGGGGCCTCTATTCTGACCTGCTGGACGTCTCTGTCAGTGAAATTTAACTGTCTGAAGAAAATTGCATTTACAATGCTTTCAGCATTTGGCTCCACATACCTGTGTGAACAGGTATTTTCACACATGAAATCTGTCCCCTGTCCCTCTTGGAGCTAAACAACAACTGATCACTCAGAAGCCTGTGTGCAGCTTAAAGTATTCACATACATGCTAGACATTGGAAAACTCAGCAAGGAAAAGCAAGGGCAAGGATCACACTAAACTGATAAGATCTGCATTTTAATTTAATTTTAAATTAAGTTTCTTAAACATTTTAAAAACCTTATTTCTTTACATACAACAATAGTTTAGTTATATATTATAGAATTATAGAAAGAGACTTTTTAAAACATTAAAATGTATTACTGGCACACAAAACCTTAAGTTAAAGTGAATAAATGAAGACTCGGCACACCACTTCTGAAAGGTTGCCAACCCCCGGTCTAAATAGAGGGCAGGCACTGTTTGTAGACAGACACTTGGGTATAGCTCCTCTATCTAGCACTCTTCCTGAAAGTTTAGGCCATACAGCCCACTGGCAGCCCCTGGAATCAGCACTGACCCCTCAGCCTCCCCCATAACTTAAACACCCTCTCTCCCAGCATCATGCTGAAGGTGAGGGCCTTATGGGTTACAGTTCAACTTTCTCAGGGAGCACATGTGAAGGTGAAGCACATAACATGCAGACGTTTTGCACAAGACTCAGAGAGCATTACTCTTTACTTAAGCACATGAGAAATACACAAATCAATACAAAATAATAAACCTACCTACATTTCCCTGCCTTAGTTTTCTCACCACTCCAGAGCATTCTTTGGGCTGTTGTTAGGGACCATCCAGAGTTCTTCTGTTGCATTGCCTGGCTTGGATTCTAAAACATGAAGCTTTCTCCCCATATCAGCATCTCTGACTTTGGCCAGTCTGTCCCCTTTCCCTCTCCTGCCTAAACTTCCTGTGCAGCTCCCTCAGCCTTCCCTCTTGGAGTCCTTTTATAACCTTTCAGTCCCTCTGTCAGGTGGCTCCTGGCTCAGTCTCCTCAGGTGATCCTAGACCTTTACAAATAACAATAGATGGGAGGGAGGGGAAATGCAACAGTTCCTGTTACCTGCACCCTCTCTGTAGGGAGGTTAGAAATGCTGTGGTCCTACCACAGAGTCCCTCCTCTCCCCCATTTAGAAAGGTAGATTATGCTGCCTTTGTTGGAGACTACCTTTTTAACCATGGCATTTTCTCAAAATCAGCCAGGACTCAACCATGAACTTTTTGTCCAAAATTTGTCAGTGGCAATCTGACTCCTCTAGGCACAAAGATCAAAAAGTCACAAGCAGCTCGTCAGCAGGTGAGAGACTATGTGGGAAAAAAAGCAGCTGGTCCAGATGACCCACCACCATATTCTATGGTGTTAAGGGAATGAGCAAATGAGTGTAATGGAACTGTGAGTGATGAAAAGCACAGGTGAAATTCACCATCAAGATAAGAAGGTGCAGTGCACTTATTTACACCAGCAGTGAAATTAAAGAATAAATCATGCCAGACAAACTTGCTGACTTCTTTTGATTGAATTACAAAACTAGGAGAGGGACAGAATGCAGGAGTAGTCATCTATCCAGCCCTGAGAAAAGCTTCTGGTTCAAAGTATAACTTCAAAAACAAATGCTAATTGGCTTGATTATGAGCACTGTCATATAGACTGAATGCAGGCGGAAGACCAATAAACAAAGGGTAATGAATGATAAACAGCAGTGCTTAGAATTGATGAGGAAGTATCCAGGGAGACACAGGGATCTGCTCTAGGTCTGGTTCTATTTAACATCTTTATTAATGATCTGGAAGAGAAGGATAAACAGGTCATTAATTTAGTTTATACTCAGTTTTACAGATTATGCTAAATCAGGAGGTGTTGCAAACCAACAAGGACAGATACATAATACAAAGAGACCTGGAGAAGCTGGAAATAATGACAGAAACTAACAAAATGGGATTTAAATGGGATGCATGTGAGATAATATTGTGGAGGAGGGAGAATAATCTGAAATGCAAATATTTAGTGGGAGAGATATCCTTGAAAGCTGTAATGCTGATGGCGCTAGAAATGGTGATGGACAGCAAACTGCATATGAGCATGCCGTGCAAGACCAACGTGTTCCTGGGGAAGAGTAAGAGCTTGGAGGGATTGATTTATGAGGAACTAAAGCTTAGATTCACAAAGATACTTTGATGCCTACACCCCAGAGTTAGGTGCCTAAATCTGAGGTTTAGGTAACTAAATCCCAGTTCTACACTTTGCTGCAATTGACAAAACTGCCGCTGAGTCCTGAAGGCACCTAAATTCATTCAGTGCCCCCAGGTTTTTGCATTAAGAGTTACCTAGGCTCCTAAGTTTCAGACTGGGTGTATGCACAGTGCTGCCGTGCTCTAGGCATCTGGATGCTTAAGTCCCGCCTAAGCCTCAGAGTGATTCATGAGCCACAGAAAATAGGCCTTTGCCCACCTTACTCGCGTGCGGGGCCCAATCTGGTAGGCATGCTCTGAGGCTGCTTACCAGATCAGACTCCTCAGGAAAGTTCACACAAAACAGCTGGGTGCCTGGGGACCCTCCCTTATATCTTTTAACCTAGTGCAGGGGTTGGCAATTTTGTGGGCAGCCATTTTTTGAAGGGGGTGCGAGGTGCAGGCTCTGGCCAGGAGACACTTACCACAGCTGGCTCCCAGCCGGCAGCACAGCAGGGCTCAGGTAGGCTGCCTGCCTGCCCTGGCCCCACGCCACTCCCGAAGCAGCTGGCTGCTCGCATGTATCTGTGCGCCCCTCAGGGATAGGGGGGCAGTGGGTCTCCGTGCACTGCCATTGGCCAATGGGAACTGTGAGGATGGTGCTGGGGGCAGTGGCAGTGCGTGGAGCCACCTGCCCCCCATCCCTAAGGGGTGATGAACTTAAGCTAACAATGAACAATCTGCGTACAGCTGTGGTCCCCTCATCTCAAAAAAGATATACTGGCATTGGAAAAGGTTCAGAAAAGGGCAACTAAAATGATTAGGGGTTTGGAAGGTCCTATATGAGGAGAGATTAAAGAGGCTAGGACTTTTCAGCTTGGAAAAGAGGAGACTAAGTGGGAATATGATAGAGGTCTATAAAATCATGAGTGGTGTGGAGAAAGTGAATAAGGAACAGTTATTTACTTGTTCCCATAATATAAGAACTAGGGGCCACCAAATGAAATTAATGGGCAGCAGGTTTAAAACAAATAAAAGGAAGTTCTTCTTCACTCAGTGCACAGTCAACTTGTGGAACTCCTTGTCTGAGGAGGTTGTAAAGGCTAGGACTATAACAGGGTTTAAAAGAGAATTGGATAAATTCATGGAGGTTAAGTCCATTAATGGCTATTAGCCAGGATGGGTAAGGAATGGTGTCCCTAGACTCTGTCAGAGAGTGGAGATGGATGGCAGGAGAGAGATCACTTGATCATTACCTGTTAGGTTCATTCCCTCTGGGCACCTGGCATTGGCCACTGTCAGTAGACAGGGTACTGGGCTGGATGGACCTTTGGTCTAACCCAGTATGGCCGTTCTTATGTTCTAACGTTGAGATGCCAATCCACATCTGAGCTTTCCTGCGAATGTGGCCTAGTTTGTAAGGACTGAGTCATGCATGGACATGTGACTTGCCCATGTGACTCCAAAACTCCATCTCGGAGCTGGATTCTGTGCGGGGGGGGTCTCCACCCACAAGAGAAAGTCTATTTAAAACCCTGGGAGACCCCTCCATTTGGTCTTCAGCTGGCTCAAGAGATAGCCTCTCCACCTCCAAAGGATACCTGAAAGAAACTGGAACAAAGGACAGTAACCACAGGGGTGTGAGTGATTGTTGGACCCAGACTAGAAAGAGGATAGTCTGTAAAAGAAGCTTACTGGAACATCTCTGAGGGTGAGATTTCATCTGTAATCACTTTCTTACTGTATAAGGTTTAGACTTGCATGTTTTATTTTATTTTGCTTGGTAATTCATGTTGTTCTGTCTGTTACTACTTGGAAAGACTTAAATCCTACTTTTTGTATTTAATAAAATCACTTTTTACTTATTAAATAACCCAGATATGTATTAATACCTGGAGGGGGGGCAAACAGCTGTGCAGATCTCTCTATCAGGGTTATAGAGAGTGAACAATTTATGAGTTTACCCTGTATAAGCTTTACACAGGGTAAAACGGATTTATTTAGGGTTTGGACTCCATTGGGAGGTGGGCATCTGAGTGTTGGAGACAGGAACATTTCTTAAGCTGTTTTCAGTTAAGCCTGCAGCTTTTACGGGACTTGGGTTCAGACCTGGGTCTGTGTTTGTAGCCCACTAACATATCTGGTTCAAACAAGGCAGGGTTCTGAAGTCCCAAGCTGCCAGGGAAAATGGGCTCAGGGGTAGTTTCAGCACATCATTTGGCAGTTCCCAAGGGGTTTTCTGTGATCCAACCGATCACACTTGTCACTGAACTAAAAGATCTGGAAAGGCAGAAATCCATACTGGGGCTATAGCACAAGTGGTCTGTAATGGACGACCTTAAATGGCAAGCCCAGATTAAATTCAATGTTTGGAATTGTCTACCAGATACTTACAGTCAGATGAAGAATTATGCATTTGGGCTTCTCTCAATCTTCAGTTCAACGTACTTCTGTGAGCAAGTATTTTCCAACATGAATTTTATCAAAAACAAACTGAGGAGCCAACTGCAAGATGTTAGTCTTGAGTCCTGCTTGAAAATGAAAATCACGGCATATTCACCGAACATTGAGCAACTCTCTAAAGATGTCCAACAGCAGAAGTCGCATTAAAAGTATTGGTGAGTAGTAATAACTTTAATATGTTCAATTATTATTAGTTCGTAAATTCTAACTATACAAGTAGCTTTGCGAGTGATTGGCTCTTGAAATATTTTGGTCAAAGACAAAAACAAAAAAAAGGCTCATCTTCTTTGAAAGGTTGCCAGTCCCTCCTTTGAAAGGTTGCTGACCCAATGGTTAGGGTAGTTAGGGTACTCAGCTGGGATGTGGGAAGTCCCTGCTCAAAGCCCTTTTTCTCACCAGCTAGAGGGGGACTTGAACTGAGGTTCTACTACCATTGGGCTATTCTAATGTGGGACATCTTCAATTCTTCCTGTTGAAGCAGTCTCACTGTGGCTAAATAATTGAAGAGTCATTGAGACAGAGAGCGAGTACATGCATGAGAATGACTCTTATAGCCTGGTGGTTAGAGCCCTCACCCAGTATGTGGGAGACCCAGCATCCTGCACCAATGACTGAGTATTTATCCCAAGTGGAACAGCTTCAACAGGAATGACCGAGGAAGTCCCACATGGGAATATTCCATAGCTCAGTGGTTAGAGCACAAGCCCTTCTCCTCATTAGGTGGAGGTGGGACTTGAATTGATGGGTTTCCCATGTCCCTGGGGAGTACCCTAACCACTGGACTAAAAGTTATGAGGGAGCTGCAGCTGCTCTTCCACCCTCCCTGCCCCTAGCCTCCTGCAAAGAATACCTTAGGTGCTCCCCTGGGAGTTCATAGCTGAGAATTGCTAGCAAACATAGGCACCCATCTCCCTGAGCAGGGAAGGGCTTAGTGCACACTCCTTCCATTGGCAGCTCCCACTGGCTAGCTTAGGCAGCTCTCCATCTAAAATGCTGACTTTTATGGATTACAGTCTAAGGCGCCTATCTCTCCCCATTCATTTTATAGGGAGCCGAGATACCTAACTCAGGCTTTGTGAATTGCAGTGCTGTGCCTCTGATTTTCTAGGTGCCCAGAAGTTAGGTGTTGTGATGCTCAGCGTCACACTGCCTTAAGTAAATAGGTTTAAGTAAATAAAACAGCCTGGCTAAATGACAGCTAAGTGGAGGGAGGAAAATATATCAAAGGTCATTGGAGCAACGCTGATTTACATCAGCCCAGAAACCATCCCCTAGGTGTCCATGTGTATTTGAAACACCACAGAGGCAGAGGAATTGCTTTGGGTGATACCATGGATTATAACAAAAACAAACCACCAAAAATGTAGCCTGAATCTCAGAAAAAGCATCCTAAGGGTGAGCCTGATTAGACTATGGAAGAAGTCTAAGGAATTGGCATCATTTAAAACTAGACTGAACAAAACACTTAAGGAATACACTGTGGGGAACAATCCTGTGTCTTCAGGAGATGATCTAAGAGGCCTTATCCATCACTAATTACTATGACCAGTCAAGAAGCTCCATTCACAGCAGGGATTATATTCATTCTAAAATCCCTTTTGTACACATCTGGTGGCTCATGAGTTACACCCTTGTAAACACTAGAAAGTTGTACCATTTTAATTATACACGACCACCTTAGGTGGATGGAATACTAGATGTATAAAGGTGCTTTATATTGGTATAGCTATTCTGGGGAAGGGGAATACACTATACAGATAAGACACTTTTGTCCTAGTATAACTACATCCACATTAGGAGTTGTACCAGTATAACTATATTATTGTACCAGTGTAATTATATTGGTTAAAAAAAGAGTCATACCTCTACCATAACAGTTACATCAGTAAAAACCTTGTGTCAATCAGGCCCAGAATGCCTCTGTCTAAGATTAAATGTGACAGCGTGTAGATGAACACTACTGTTTTATACAGTCTTTTCCTCTGGGCATTGGGTCTCTTTCATGTACAGCATAAGGATCCATGTCTGTCTGCGTCACCTTGGAATTTATCCTTCAAAAATGATTTGTTAATGTCTGTCTCCAAACAGATGGCTGTAATACATTGTAAAATGGGATCTCATATGCTGGACTGAAAGGAAAGGAAAGAGAGAGAGAGAGAGAGCCAGGAATGTGTTCAGAACCACATTTTCTAAAAGGGGCCTGGGACTGACTTCACAGTGGCATGGAGGAGATAAGGAGAAAAGGAAGGTTAGGGGCATTTTAATTCTGTTGCTTATTATGTAGATGTTACACTTCATAACAAGCTGCAGCTTTTACTTGGACAGTAGTCAGTATTATTTAGAAATACCCCACAAGGGTGCAAGTCAATTAAAAACAAATAATTACACCACACTTCTAAATGTCAGGACTGGAGAGGCTGCTCAAAAAACAGACTTTGCAGCTTTGGGGAAGTTTCACCATGCGAAATCGTAACAGGGCTTTTAAAAATTGCCTTGAGTCTGTTCTTTCCTTACTACCCAAACTTAACTCCCCTTATTATAGGTGCAGCCCTGGAGGAAAACAGCACACTGGAAGCTTAATGGAAATGGTATTTCCATAATGCCACTAATTCAGAAGTGACATATTCTACCCATGTTCCATGTACTGAACTCCCATTAGTTTCAAGGATAGAACATGACACATCATTTCTCCACGTGAATTTTAGAGCTTCCTCTTATCATAAAGGAGTAGCATGCTGATTGTCTATATTACATATTGTGACAGGGCAAGGCCAGATGGCTATAGAAAAGTAGTCTTATTGGGATCCGGGAAGTGGGTGGGCAAAGCCCGTCCACCGCTAAAGGATCGCCCCCAGCCTAAAAGGGGGATCCACAGGACCTAGATACCCAAAAAATTCCGGGGGACAACTAATAAAATAACAGGGACAGGAGTGCGGTCAAAGGGTCAAATGAAGAAACCGGACGGGGACACCAAGCAGAGAACCCCGGACAGCGCCCACTGCTCCTCAAAGGCGTCAAGGGAGTCAGAGGACGCCGCCCAGAGGAACTCTGCCCGGATACGTGAACGGACCGAGGATCGGAAATAGGCCCCACAGTCACAGGAGACTCCATCAGCCAACCTCCTCATTCTGGTTTTATAGATGGCCATTTTAGCTAGGGCCAGGAGGAGGTTGACCAGGAGATCCCGTGACTTTGTGGGGCCACGGATAGGGAGTGCATAAATGAGAAGGTGAGGGCAGAAGTGCAGCCAAAAACGTAATAAAATATTGGTGAGGAGCCGGAATAGGGGCTGCAGCCTGGCACACTCCAAGTATACATGTGCCAGGGTATCCCTCATGCCGCAAAAGGGGCAGGTGTCTGGGATTGAAGTGAACCGCGCCAAGTACACGCCCGTGCTCACGGCTCCGTGAAGGAGCTGCCAACTGACATCCCCGGTGGGCCTTGGGACTGAGGTGGAATATAGGCTGGCCCACCGGGGCTCCTCACCCTCCAAAGGTGGCAGGAGGTCCCGCCATTTTGTATCAGGGCGGGACACGAGGGTGTGGGCGTGAAGGGTGTGGAGCACGAGCGTGTAGAGATGTTTTCTTGGCGCAGTTTGAAAGCAGACCAGCTGCATCTCGTGCAGCCGGCTTCTAGTGAAGGGGTGAAGGGGTCGGTTGGGTCCACGGGGCAGGGGTCCAATTAAAAGGTCCGGCGGGCCTGGGGTAACGGGTGGGCGGGGCGTGCCCTCATGCAGGATCCGGTCGAGATGAACCCGAGCAGTGAGCGGCAAAGCGGCCTTCACCTCCTGAAGTATGCGCCGGGGAGTACAAGGTCTGGAAAGCCCCATGCGCTGAGCGAGCGTCAGGGGATCCAGCCAGTCTCCCCGGTCATAGTCCAGGAGGTCTCCGACTCTTGTGACCTCTGCCAGGACCAAACTCTGGCGCACCGAGCGGGACTCTGCCACCTGCACACGGAGCTGGGGGTTGTGTAGCAGGGGCTCCGCGAGGAGATCTGCCTCCTCGGTGGCCACCACGGACCTGGTCGTTGTAAAGAGTTTCCAGGTCCGGAGAAGGTCCTGGTAGAAGACCGGCAGCCCGGAGAGGTCTCGCGGAAGACCTCTCAGATAGAGATAAAGGAGCTGCCGGTCGTATCTGAGCCCTCGGAAGCGGCGCAGGAAGGCGTGCACCAATATGCTCCACGCTGGACTACCTGCACCATAAAGGAGACTCTGCAGGGTCTGGAGGCGGAAGACATGGACCTGAGTAAGCAGACATTTTTGGCCCTGCCTTCCCTCCTCCAGAGGTAGATGGAGAACCCCTGCAGGGACCCAGTGCAGTCCTGACCAAAAGAACTCCAGAATCGATGTCCGGAGGTTGGTCAGAAAAGCCGGGGCCGGGACCAGGGTGTTGAGCCGGTACCAGAGCATGGACAGGACTAGTTGATTAAGCACTAGCGCTCTCCCTCGAAGGGAGAGGCACCGGAGTAGTCCTGTCCATTTCCGGAGCCGCTCTATCACCCCGCCCTCTAAATTCTGCCAGTTCTCCGGCGGAGAGGGATGCGTGGCAGAAAGGTAAACACCCAGATAGAGCAGTGGACCCGTGCTCCACCGGATGGCCTGAAGCGTGGGTGGGAGGGAGCTCGCCTGCCGCCAGTCCCCTTCCACCAAGCCAGAGCTCTTGACCCAGTTGACCCGTGCAGAGGAGGCTGCCGAGTAGATGGCCTGGCAAGCCTCCACCCGCACCAAGTCGCCCGGGTCCTGGACCACGAGGAGCACGTCATCAGCGTACGCCGACAGGAACAGCCGCAGCTCCGGCTCCTGCAGCACCAACCCTGTCAACCTCCTTCGGAGGAGACAGAGGAAGGGCTCGATCGCCAGAGCGTACAGCTGGCCCGACAGGGGGCACCCCTGCCGTACTCCTCGCCCGAAGCTGACCGGTTCGGTCAGGGTACAGTTGAGCCTCACCAGACACTCTGCGGAGGCGTACAGCACCCGGAGAAAATTCACAAACCTGGGTCCGAATCCAAATGCCTGCAGAGTGCTCAGGAGATACCCGTGATCCACCCTGTCGAACGCCTTCTCTTGATCTAAGGACACGAGGGTGAAAGACAGACCATCCCTACACCCAAGTTCCAATAGTACCGGACCAGATATAGGTTGTCGAAGATGCTGCGGTCCGGGACGGTGTAGGTCTGGTCTGGGTGGACCACGTCCGCCAGCACGGACCCTAGCCGCAGGGAGATGGCTTTTGCCACGACTTTGTAGTCCGTGCTGAGGAGCGAGACGGGACGCCAATTTCGTAAATCGTGGAGGTCCCCCTTTTTCGGCAATAAGGCCAGCACGGCTCGCCTGTACAAAAGAGGGAGGACCCCACTCTGCAAAGACTCGGCCCAGACAGTGACTAGGTCAGGCCCAGGACGTCCCAGAACACGCGGTAGAACTCCACGGTCAGCCCATCCATGCCCGGAGATTTATTGGTGGGCATGCGACGGAGGGCTTCCGAGAACTCGGCCAGAGTGAGAGGCAGCTCTAGCCGGTCTCGGTCGCCCATGCTGACCGTCGGGAGCTCCTCCGACAGCACTCTGCAAGCGTTAGGATCGGTCGGATCCGGGGAGAAAAGGCTTGCGTAGAAGGCTCTCGCCCTCCCGCACATCTCCACCGGATCCGTGAGGGGGGTGCCATCTTCTGCCAGTAGGCAGATGATATGTTTCTTAGCCCCCGTCTTTTTCTCCAGGGTGTAGAAGAAGCGGGAGCCGCGATCCATCTCCCGAAGGAGACGGATGAGGGATCGAACAAAGGCACCCCGGGCCCAATGGTCCTCGAGGGTCCGGAGCTCATCCCGCTTCTCCCAGCACACTCCGCAGAGGGGTGGATCCTCGGGGCTGGCAGCCAGACGCCTCTCCAGCTCTAACACCTCCTGTTCCAACTGCTCTATCGCTGCATCCCTCCGTCGGCTGGCGCCCTGGGTGTAGTCACGGCAGAAGAGCCGGGCGCGCACCTTCCCTAGGTCCCACCACCGCCGCGCCGAGGGAGAGGCACGCCGCTGCCCTCGCCAGGCCAGCCAGAACTCCCGTAAGGATGCCACGAAGCCCGCATCCTCCAGCAAACTGTTGTTAAAATGCCAATAGGCCAGCCCCGGCCTCTCCGCACAGTGGGAGGCTGTCACGGTGGCTATATGATGGTCAGAAAATGGGGCCGGCTGGATGCTGGAGGAGTGGGCTCGTGAAAGATGAAAGCGTGATAAATAAATGCGGTCCAACCAGGAGTGGCGCGACCGATGGGCCTCCACCCGGACAAAGGTGAACGTGGAAGTGTCATCCGGGTGGTGGTCGCGCCAGACGTCCACCAGGGAGTGGTTTTCGACTATCTCCTGGAGGACGGCAACGGCAGCCGGGCTCTGCTCGGTCCCCGAGTGGTCCTGCTCCTCAAGGGTGATGTTAAAGTCCCCTCCCAGGACCAGGCACTCCTGAGGATCCAAGGTGCCGAGGAAGGCGGAAGCCTGCTGATAGAATTGCAGCTGCTCCGGGCTCGCTGCTGGGGCATAGATGTTGACGAGGTTGACTACAAGCCCCTCCATGCGGACCCGGAGGTGCAGCAGGCGGCCCGGCACAGCCTTGGCGACCCCCAGCACCTCAGGCCATAGGTCGGGGGAGAACAGGGTCACCACTCCAGCCGTACGAACTGTGAGGTGGTTAAAGTAGACCCTGTCCCCCCAATCCAGCCGCCAGCTGTCTTCGGCAGTCAGATCCGTATGGGTCTCCTGCAGCAAAATCACAGAGTACCTCCCCTCCCGAAGGAAGAAGAGCACCTGGGACCTGCGGAGACTCATCCTACAGCCACAGGTATTCAATGTTGCGATGGTAAAGGGTGCCATGAGGAGGGCTGGGGAGATCATCGCCGGCAGGGACGCTCGTGGCTCCCAGCGGGCCACGCAGCAGTCCGTGACCCACCCCATAGGTGAGTAAGGAGTCACGGAAGAGGTGGACCCGCTGGTAGGCCGCGGCGCCCTGCCTCCTGGTCCTTTTCCCCTCCCCCATGAGGGCTCTTGCGGCCCGGAGGATTTGATTAAAGTCCCCCCATCACTGGAGGGCAAGCTGGACTTTGTTGCGGGAGCCACGGAAGTCTTCTAGAAACTCCCACAACTCCTCTCGCAGTGCATTGGGGGCTGGGGTTACGGTCTGGTTACTCCCAGACGGGGCCCTTGCTACAGCCCCGTGGCCCACCGAGACGGGCAGACAGGGTGCGGACCCCCGACGGGGTTCTTGATGGGTTGACCTGAATGCTGGGGCGATAGGGGGCGGCGGAGGGAGGATAGCAGCCCCTGGTGGGTCGGGACGGGTAAACACAAAGGCCGCTCCCTGGGAGTCATCTGTTGGAAAGGGGAAGGAGACAGACCCAGGGGCAGCAATAACATCTCGGGAGGTGGACGGGATAAGGGCAGGGGCAGGAGTAGAGGTGAGAGTCTGGGCGGGGAGAGGGCTCTCAGTGACGCCGGGCACAAGCTCTCTGGTGGATTTGGCAACCACGGCATCAGGAGGTGGACTCTCTTCTGTAGGGCCCTCTCCCGGGAAGGAGGTCGAATGCTCCTCACCAGCGAGGGGTGCCCCTGGTGGCTCAGGTTCCAGCCACGTGGCACTGGCCGTCACCTCAACAGGCTCGGCAGCTCTCAGCGGGGTGCCCTCTGCAGCCGGTTTGATGGAGGAGTCCAGAGGCTCCTCGGAGGTGGGAGCAGAAGCAACGGTTAGGTGGAGGGAACATGGGGAAAGGGGGGCTGGAGTGAAGTCGCCCAGATCGAGGCCCGCTGGCATAGGATCGTCCTCCCCCTGGGTGACCAGGGTCAGACCCAGGGCCTCGATCTCCTCATATATAGATGAGAAATTGATTTCCGCTACCCCAGGATTCTCCCCGCCGGCACCTGACGCGACGGTTGCTTTGGGGCACACTGGGGTTTCAGATGGTGCCTCGGGGGTCTTGGAGGGGAGGGACTCCCGTGGAGGGGAGATACTGCCTTCCAGTGCTGCCACGTCTTCCCCAGCCGGCTCTGGTGGATGGAACACACCCGTGGGTAGAGCGGAAGGCTCGGCATCAGTGCCCCCCTTCCTGGTCTTCCGGGGGGCTCCGCGTCAGATGGGAGGAGCGAAGCTCGAGCCTTCCGCTTGCCCCGCTTCCTCTGGACTAGGGCCCAGCCCTCCATGGCATCATCTGGGGGCTGGCTAGCAGGGGTTGTGTCAGGGGGCAGAAGCGATGGCTCAGGGACTCGAGGGGGTAACGGTGGAGCAGCACAAGGGAGGGAAGATTCCCCTTGGGGCGGGCCCTCTCCCATGCCCGGCAGTGTCCCTGCCGCACCCTCCTACACAGGCCTCGCCAGATTGCAAGCAGCAGGGGCGGGGCTCTCCCGCTTGTCTGGGCATAGTTGGGGAGGTGCCCCTTGGGCCCGAGCGGGAGCAATGGTGGATTGGGAAGGAGGAGGGGTGGTTTCGGGTGCCGGGCAGCCAGGGGCGCCGGCGATGATGGGGCCGGTGCCCTGCTGGGGCTCTGGGATCCCGGATGAACATCCTTGCCGGGCCAAAGGGCAGTCCCTCCGGACGTGCCCCATCGCCCAGCAGAGGTAGCACCGGGCCTCCCCCGTGGAATAATGCACCCGGTAATGGGTCCCCTGGTAGGGGACTAGGAAGGACCCCTCCAGCGCCTCTCCGTCACGTGCCGCCGGCGGCAGTTGAAGCTGCACTTGCTGGCGGAACGAGAGGACGTGACGGAGGGCGGGGTCTTTGCAGCCCAACGGGAGAGGGCTGATGACAGAGATGGGCTTCCCCAAGGTAGAAAGGGCGGGTAACAGGGCGGCATTGGGGAGAAAGGGAGGGACGGAGGTCAGGACCAGGCACATGCCCAGGTCCTCTAGCGGCTCTAAGGGGACGAACACGCCCCCAACTGCCAGGCCCTTCTCCACCGCCTCCTGGGCGGCAGCCTCCGATGTCAAGAAGAAGACGACCTTGCCATACATTTTGGAGGCCGCCACAATGGCCGTGGGCCCCACCATCCTCGACAACGCCCGCACATAGGTCTCCACGTGGGGCGAGAAGGGCACCAGGAGGCAACGGACGCCGTGCTTCCTGGTCATAGTGGGAAAGGGGCCTCGGCCGCTATAGATGGTAGCGGAGGCAGTGGGCTGGAAAAATGACGTAGCGGCAGGCGGGGGGGCTGCCGCCACCTGGGCATATGCTCTGGGGGCCGGGGGAGGGACACCTGCAGAGCTGGTGGAGGGAACAGCGGGGAAGGGCGCCCCAGCTGGAGATGGGGCCGGGGCATTGGGGGCAGCCCCTGCCATGGAGGGCCTGGTCTTTTTAGCGGGGCCCTTCCCCTTCTTCTTCCCCTGGCCCTTCCCGCCAGCTGGGGGGACTCCCCCCGAATCTGAGAGGGTGAGAGACGTGGCAGCAGTGGAGGTCACCCCGGTGCCCGTGGCTGCTGGTGCCCCAGCAGGGGCAGTGGCAGATGGTTTGGTAGCGGAGGTAGAAGCTTGGGTGGGTGACAGAGGGGGAAGCGGGGGAGGGGGAGCTCGGGCTGCTGGAGGGGTCCCACCTGTCTCATCCCCCACCATCATGAGCAAGGAGGAAAGGGGGGACACCAAAAGGAGGAGGGGAGAGGGGAAGTAGGTCAACCACTCCTCCCCGCTAGGCTGCAGGTAGGGGAGGAAGGCGCCAAAAGGGGTGGGCTGGACGGGGGGCAATCAGGGGTTAGGGGTCAGTCACCGACACAAGGTGGAATTCCGGCTCCTCTTGGTGCACTAGGGGAGGGGGGGATACAACAACATTGGGGGTGCAGTGAAGAGGGTTGTAACTGAAATGGGGAATTGCACAAGTGCATGGGAGGGGGCATGGGCACACGGTGCGAGGGGCTAAGCGGTCTGGAGTTAGGGCAGGGAAACCAAGGGGCTAGCTTCAGAGGCTGGGGCGGGGCAAACAAACAAAGGCTGCAGAAGGAAATGGCGAGGCAGGCAAACAAACTGAAGCTAGTAAGGGGGGCTGGGGCAAAAGAGGAGGCAAAGCAAGTGGCAAATGGGGCAGGTAGTAAAGGGCAAAGCTGGGGGGTAGGCAGTCCGGGGAGGGCACATGTGCCCATGTGCACTTGCACAAGTCTTTTTTAGCTGGCTGCTGCTTCTGGCCCAAAGGGTGGAAATAGGGCGTGGTAAGCCAAGCAAGCAGCTGAGTCCAGAGGCAGGAGCTGAGGCAGATGGTATACAGCCTGTGGGGGTGGTGGAGGGGGCAGCGGTGGTGTTAGTAGTGGTGAGGGTTGGGGGGGGACACACAGATGGATCGGGGGGCAGCTCCACGCCATACCCCCTGTGTCCCTA
Source organism: Dermochelys coriacea (assembly GCF_009764565.3). Classification (NCBI taxonomy): domain Eukaryota; kingdom Metazoa; phylum Chordata; order Testudines; family Dermochelyidae; genus Dermochelys; species Dermochelys coriacea. Next base: position 41,328,711 of record NC_050069.1, on the reverse strand, counting down.
CAAGCACAGTCAAGACCCCCACCACAAGAGCACAGTTTGAAAATTACTCAGTCTTAGGGCCCCCTCCACGGTGGTCTGCAGAGTCTCTAGGTGTTCCCCACTGGTAGATGATCCTCTTCTTCTCCTCCTCGGGCTTCAGCAGCTCCAGGCAGCGGCCTCTGCAGCAGCAGCAGCTCCAGGAACTCCAGGCGGTGATCCAGGCAGGCAGAAATGACCCCTCTCAGGTGGTGGTGGTGGTGGTGGTGGTATCCACTACAGCAGTGGCTGGGGTCCCTCACTCCTCCTCTCTGGGGAGTGGGTTAGCAGCCCCCTCCCCACCCCAGGGCTGCAGTTGGAGCAGTAGCAGCACCCAAGAGTGGGGGGTCCAGCAGCCAGGTAGCAGAGAACGGGGGGGTGGGTGTCTGGCCCAACCAGGGAAGCAGCTGGAGCAGCAGGGAGAGCTTAAGGCCTAGCAGCAGCAGGAGTAGCAGCTTCCCACCTCCCTCCAAGCTAGAAGGCTATGGAAGAGCAGTGGGGGAGGGAGAGAGAGATTCGCTCCAGGCTAAACAAATCCCTGGTCCCAGCATAAGTGAAAGGGCAGCTGCTCCAGGTCAATTAAGACACCCAGGGCCAATTAAGAACTTTCCAGAAGGCAGGGAGAAGGCTAGGTTGATTGGGACACCTGAAGCCAATCAGGGGCTGGCTGAAACTAGTTAAAAGCCTCCCAGTTAGTCAGATGGGTGTGCATGTCAGTTGCTGTGGGAAGAAGTTGCGTGGTTGGAGAGGCTGAGTAGTACACACCATATCAGGCACAAGGAAGGAGGCCCTGAGGTAAGGGTGAAGTGGAGCTTGAGGAAGTGAGGGCTGCTGTGGGGGAAGTAGCCCAGGGAATTGTACGTGTCATGTTTTTAAAAGGTCAGCTAATGTAGCTGATACTATTAGGGTCCCTGGGCTGGAGCCTGGATTAGAGGGTGGGCCCAGGCTCCCCCCCTGACCTTTGCCCCCTGATTAATCACTGAGACTGGGAGACAACTGAGACTGTGCAAGGAAGGATAACTTCTCCTCACCTCCCTTGCTGGCTTATGATGAAAATGGCTCAGTAGACTGTGACCCTTGTCTCTAGAGAGAGAAGGGTTACGTGGAGGGTCACAGTGAGCCTCTGAGGCTAGCAAAATCTGCCAGGAAACATGGGACCCATGGAGGCAAGGACAGAGCTTTGTCACAATATATAAACTGGATCAAAAGAACATTAAAGATGCAAATCAAGCACTAAGGCAATGCTAAAATTAAGAGTGCCTGTGCAACCTTAATTTGACCCCTTTGTGTGTATGCATTATGATAATATTTAATTACATGATCACATACTATGTCAGGGGTTGGCAACTTCGGCATGCGACCCATCAGGGTAATCTGCTGGCGGGCTGCGAGACATTTTGTTTACATTGACCATCCGCAGGCACAGCCCCCCGCAGCTCCCAGTGGTGTTATTGGTGTTTATTTCTACAACAACAAAAACGGGTGAAAATCAGTGGAAAAAACTATTAATAATTTTTCTGAGTAAATAATATTGAGGTTTATTTTGGTGGATGGAAGGACTGGGGAAAAAGTATTCAGTAGATTAATGCTTTGATGAATGGAATTCAATGTGGTTTGCTGCAGAACTAAAACAGAACTCAAAACACAATGCCATCTCTGAGTTTAAAAAAACAATGTATCTCTAATCCCCAAATAAAAGTTTTCATTTGAATAAACAGTTTACTGTTATAGACTTAGAACTCTTAGCCTATAAATATTTACATTTAATGATTTGGTCACACCATTCACAATGCATACACTCAACTTCATCCTTTTCTCCTATATTTTGTTTTTTTTAAAACTTTCAAATACTTCCTTGTGTTCTGAAACATGTTGTGATACAGATTTTCATTTTTGTCCCATTTTAGCGTGTCAGATCTTTAAACTGTTATCTGCTAACAGCTTGAAATGTGTACATGGTGGGCGTGAGATACATTAGTATGTTGAAATGCGTATGTACTTCAGAGCTTATGTGAGTGCCTCTTTGTTTGTTTGTATCTTCTAGACTAAGCCATAGCCTTACTTCAACACACAGCTTTGCATATACACACAGACTAATATAGTATCATAATACATATAGCTCATGCAATGTATTGTATTTTCCTACTAAAACAAGTTATTTTTATATGTATTTGAATGATACAAAAGTAGGGTGAAAATCGGGGAAAAAACAAATATTTTTTGTAAAACCTGGGATTTTTTCAATAAAAATCAGTTTAAATGGAAAACAAAGGGGCTTATGCTTTAGCCATGAGACCATCCTTTCTCTTCCTGCAATCTACAGCCTCATTCACTATGCATATTTTATGGGCCCCCATCCTGCAAGCCTCCCTAGCCACCCCTGACACACCACCCAAGTCAGCTGCACAACATCCAACCGGTTTGCCTCAAAACCATGCCCAGAGAACATCAAGCAGGACCTGCTGCCACCTGAGGAGGGCAAGGAACCTTGGTGGACCAGTCTGTATTCTACTCTGGTTCCATGGTCCACTGGGGATATTAGTTGGCAACTCCTCCATAGAGATGAAAGCAAGGGGGTACCAAGCACAGTTCATGAATTCCCCTGACCCCTGTCTCTTCTGCATCAAGAGGGAGACCCTGGCGCACATCTACATAGAGTGCTTCAGGTTGCAACCACTCTTCTGGCTCCTCCAGACCCTTTTACTGAGGTTCTGGGTGCACTTCTCCCCACACATCCTCATTTATGCACACCCCATCTGTGGCCCCACAAAGGCATGAGACCTCCTCCTCAACCTCCTAGCGCTGGCCAAGATGGTCATCCATCACTCCAGGAAGAGGAAGCTAGATGGGGGTGACTGTGGCACCTATTTCTGGTCCCTTATCTGATCACACCTCCAGGTAGAGTTCCTCTGGACAGTGTCTCGTCTGGACACCATGCCTTTGAGAAGCAGTGGGCACTGTCTGGAGTTCTCTGCTTGGCTCCTTTTCCTTCTGACTCCCTCATTTTTAACCTTTGACCTCACTCCCATTCCTGTTTTCTTCTTCATTGTCCCATGTACTCAATTGCAGTCTGGGCTTAGTGGCTTCTCCGCCTTAGTTGAGAGGGCAGGCCTTTAGTCTTGGGAGGGCCTAAGCCTACCTGTACCAGCCCCTGCAAACACCACATACCTTTCAGCAGCTTTCTTTAGTACACAGCCCTGATTCAGTCCCAGGGTTGCCAGGTTCAGTCATTAGGGTTGCCAGGCATCCGATTTTCGACTGGAACGCCCCGTCGAAAAGAAGGGTCAGAACCCTGATGGGGCCACTAAAATTCTGGTCAGCAGTGCAGCAGGGCTAAGGTAGGCTCCCTGCTTGCCCTGGCTCCGTATGGCTCTGGGAAGTGGTTGGTATGTCCCTGCAGTCCTTAGGCACAGAGGTGGCCATGGGGGCTCCGTATGCTGTCCCCGCCCTGAGCACCAGCTCCACAGATCCCATTGGCTGGTAACCATGGCCAGTGGGAGTTGTGGGGCTGGCACCTGAAGGCATGGGCATCATGCAGAGCCCCCCGGTCCCTCTTTCTAGGTGATGGACATGCCGGCAGCTTTTGGGAGCTGAGGTAAGTGCCATCTGGCCGGAGGCAGCACCCTGAACTTCCTCCCACACCCCTGCCACAGCTCTGAGCCCCCTCCCGCACCAAACTCCCTCCCAGAGCCTGCATCCCAACCCTCTGCCCAAGCCCTGACCCCCCTCCTGCACCCCAAACCTCTCATCCCTGGTCCCACCCCAGAGCCCACACCCCCTCCTGCAGCCCAACCCCCTGCCCCAGCCCGATGAAAGTGAGTGAGGGTGGGGGAAAGCAAGCAATGGAGGGAGGGGGCATGGAGTGGGGGTATGGCCTCAGGGAAGAGGCGGGGCAGGGGATGGGACAGTGGTGTTCACTTTTGTGTGATTAGAAAGTTGGCAACCCTAAGTGCCATCTATTCTGGGCACTTCCATAGCAGGGCTTCCAGCTGGCTGCCATCACTGCTTCTGCAGGAGCTGGTAGTGTATGACTGCTCTGTTCCTGCTCCATGTATTTGTGTGCCAGGGGATGGGCAGGTTGTTGTTCTGCTGCTGAGCTCCTCCTCTGCCTGGCTTCCAAAGTGGCAGAAGACTTTTTGTGTTGTTTCCCATGCTCCATTTTATGATGAGTCCTGTGTTCCATGTTGTTTCCCCTTCCCTTGGCTGCTTGGTTTGTTTGATGTTCTCTGTTTCCTCTTGTGTTGGGTTGGTCTGTTTGCTTGTCATCATCCCCCTTATTCCCCATCTGTTCCTGTCCTTCCTTTTCCTTGGGCAGACAGGCTCCCAAGTGATTACTTTTCCCTCTCCCATCAGCCCTGTCAGTCCCTGCCCAGGGATTCCCCTTCCCTTTGGGGGATGAGGGCAGGTCTCCCTGATCCTCCCACCCTTTTCCTTTCACTGTTTATGGTTCCCTTCTTCCCCCCAACCTGCTATGATTGTACCCCCTCACCTTTCCTTCTCTTCCTCCCTATTCTGTGTTTAGTTTGGTCCCTGCATTCCTTTCTCACCAAAGTTGGGGGAGGGTGGAGATTTCTGATAAATGTTCCTTGTGTAGATTGCTGTTCCTTTTTCTCCAATTTTGTTTTGGTTTCCCCTCCTTGCAGTGAGAGGGTGTATATTATTCCCCTATCACCACCCTCTCCCCTTTTTTCAGTGGTCACCATGGCAAATGTTCAGGCTCTCCTTGGTGAGACTTCTTGCCACAGGCCTCAGTTGGTGGGGGAAAGGAGGGGGTTGGAGAGGGAGAGAAGGGATCAGGGGTTCCTCAGCCACAGTCTCATCATGTGATGATGATAACACTCTTTCCAGTCCACTAGTATCTCTGGCGGATATTAAGCAATAGCTATTAAAGTTAGACATTGTTAATTCAGCAGGAGTTAAACTTGCATCCAAGAGTTTTAAAAGAGTTAATGTTGATTTTGAATAAGGCCTGGTCTACACTACGAGTTTATGTCAGATTTAGGAGCATTAAATTGAATTAACCCTGCACTCATCCACACAACAAAGTCATTTTTTCGATATAAAGGGCTCTTAAAACCAATTTCTGTACTCCTCCCCAACAAGGGAGGAAATCAACATCGCCATTTCAAATTAGCGTTAGTGTGGATGCAATTTCAAAGATATTGGCCTCTGGGAGCTATCCCACAGTGCACCATTTTGTGACCGCTCTGGACAGCACTCTGAACTCGGATGCACTGGCCAGGTGTACCGGAAAAGCCCCAGGAACTTTTGAATCTCATTTCCTGTTTGACCATGCAGAGCTCATCAGCACAGGTGACCATGCAGTCCCAGAATCGAAAAAGAGCTCCAGCATAGACCGAACGGGAGGTACTGGATCTGATCACTGTATGGGGAGAGGAATCCATGCTATCAGAACTACGTTCCAAAAGACGAAATGCCAAAACATTTAAAAAAATCTCCGAGGCCATGTGGGACAGAAGCTACAGCAGGGACGCAACACAGTGTCATGTGAAACTTAAGGAGCTCAGACAAGCTTACCGGAAAACCAAAGAATCAAACGGACGCTCCAGGACAGAGCCCCAAACATGCCGCTTCTATGCTGCACTGCATGCAATTCTGGGGGGGGGCGCCACCACTACCCCCACCCCTGTCTGTGGACTTCGATGATGAGGTACTTTCTGCCACACCTGAGGATTTTGCGGATGGGGAAGATGAGGAGGAGGACGAGCTTGAGGAGCGCACACAGCACCCCGTTCTCCCAAACAGCCAGGAGAGCTTTTTATCACCCTGACTGAAATACCCTCTCAACCCAACCAAGCCAGAGAAGGGACCTCTGGCGAGTGTACCTTTTTAAAATATAATACATGTTTTAAAAGCAAGCGTTTTTTAATGACTAAGTAGCCCTGAGGTATTGGGATGCATTTGTGGCCAGTACAGCTACTGGAAAAGTCTGTTAACGTGTCTGGGGATGGAGCGGAAATCCTCCAGGGACATCTCCATGAAGCTCTCCTGGAGGTACTCTAAAAGCCTTTGCAGAAGGTTTCTGGGGAGGGCAGCCTTATTCCGTCCTCCATGGTAGGACGCTTTACCATGGCATGCTAGTAGCAAGTAATCTGGTATCATTGCATGACAAAGCCAGGCAGCGTATGGTCCCGGTGTTTGCTGGCATTCGAGCAACGTCCGTTCTTTATCTCTCTGTGTTATCCTCAGGAGAGTGATATTGTTCATGGTCACCTGGTTGAAATAGGGGAATTTAATTAAGGGGACATTCAGAGGTGGCCGTTCCTACTGGGCTGTTTGCCTGTGGCTGAAAAGAAATCCTCCCCTCAGGTAGCCACGCGGTGGGTGGGGGGGGCATTGGCGCTGAGCTGTTCGGGTTTGGCTAACAGGGATCTTCCCTGATACCAGCCACACGGTGCGGGGAGGGGAAAAGCGATCATCCCAGAGAATTGGAGGGGGAGGGGGGAGTTAGTTTGGTTTCTGCTGCTGCACATTAACAGGAAAACTGCAGCACTAAATGGCCAACTCAACGTGCTTTGATTGGTATGGGAGAGGAGGGGGCTGCTGTTATGAAGGTTGCAGAAGCCGAAAGACTATGGCTTACCATGGCTGCCTGCAAGCCAAATTCTGATGCCCAGCACTGCATGTGTGATTTCTAACACCAAAGCCACAGGCACTCAATATAAGATCAAAATGTGACCTTGTACCAAAATCACATGTGCTATGTAATGTGAATAGTGTTATTCACTGTGAAAGAGTATAGCCATTGTTCTGTAAAATGTATCTTTTAAAATACTTCACTCCCTTTTTTCCTCCAGCAGCTGCAAATCTTTCAAGCCTCCATCCCAAAGGCTACCTCAGATAAGGCAAAAAACAAAAAAAATGCACGTGCGATGAAATGTTCTCTGAGCTCATGCATTTGTCCGGCACTGACAGAGCTCAGCAGAATGTGTGGAGGGACACAATACCAGAGTACAGGAAAGTGGCTAATGAATGTGAGGAGAGGTGGTGGCAGGAAGATCAGAGGAGGCACGATGCAACGCTGGGGCTACTGCGGGATCAAACGGACATGCTCTGGCGTCTGGTGGAGGTTCATGAACGACAGCAGGATCACAGACTGCTGCTGCAGCCCCTGTTTAACCGTCCTCCCTCCTCTCCAAGTTCCATAGCCTCCTCACCCAGATGCCCAAGAATGCAGGGCAGGAGGCTCCGGGCACCCAACCACGCCACCCCAGTGGACAGCCCAAGCAACAGAAGGCTGTCATTCAACAAGTTTTAAAGTGGCCTTTACCTTCCCTCCTACCACACCTCACCTGGGCTACCTTGTGAGTTATCTCCCTATTTTTATAATCAATTAATAAAGAATACATGTTTTTTAAACAATAGTGACTTTATTTCCTTTGCAAGCAAGCTGTGATCGAAGGGGGGAGGGCGGGTGGCTTACAGGGAAGTAGAGTGAACCAACGGGGTGGGTTTTCATCAAGGAGAAACAAACAGAAGTGTCACACAGTATCTTGGCTAGTCATGAAACTGGTTTTCAAAGCTTCTCTGATGTGCAGCACTTCCTGCTGTGCTCTTCTAACCACCCTGGTGTCTGGATGCACATATTCAGCCACCAGGTGATTTGCCTCAACCTCCCACCTGCCATAAATGTCTCCCCCTTACTCTCACAGAGATTGTGGAGCAGCAATAACAATGGGAATATTGGTTTCTCTGAGGTCTGAGGGAGTCAATAAACTGCACCAGTGACCCTTTAAATGTCCCTCTATCACCATTCTGCACTTGCTCAGCCTATAGTTGAACAGCTGCTTACTACTGTCCAGGGTGCCTGTGTATGGCTTCATGAGCCAGGGCATTAAGGGGTAGGCTGGATCCCCAAGGATAACTATAGGCATTTCAACATCCCCAACAGTTATTTTCTGGTCAGGGAAGTAAATGCCTAGGGATCATAGGAACATACCAACCACTTCCTGCATCTGTTTAAACAGATCTGAGTTCCTGAAGATACGAGCGTCATGAACCTTTCCCAGCCATCCCACGTTGATGTTGGTGAAACGTCCCTTGTGATCCACCAGTGCTTCCAGCACCATTGAAATTAGTATGGCACACATTAAATGGATTAAAAAGTAGCTAACTGATAGGTCTCAAAATGTAACTGTAAATGGGGGATCGTCATCAAGCAGTTCTGTTTCCAGTAGGTCCAACAGGGATCAGTTCTTGGCCCTCTACTATTTAATATTTTTATTAATGACATTGAAAAACACATAAAATCATCACTGACCAAGTTTGTGGATTATACAGTAGAACCTCAGAGTTACAGACACCTTGGGAATGGAGGTTGTCTGTAACTCTGAAATGGTCCGTAACTCTGAACAAGACGTTATGGACTTCAGCCACAGGAGAATTCGGGCTGAAGCTGCAAGGGGGGTTAGGGCTCCAGGTGGGGTGGGGAAATGTCAGGGCTCCTGACCCCAGGGAGCACCAGGACTCAGGGCTTTAGACTTGGGGGAAGTGCTGGGGCTTGGGGCTTCAGCCCCATGGCTCCAGTCCTGGTTTCAGCCGGGAAGGAGGGGCACTGGGAGTCGGGGCTTTAGCTACAGGGGGAGCGCTAGGGCTGAAACCGGCGCTCCCCTCATAGCTAACGCCCTGAGCCTGGCAATCCTTGCAGGGCTGAAGTTGGGAATGGATTCGCAGGGCTGAAGCCTCAAGCTCAGCTGCCCCCCACGGGGTTGAAGCCAGGAAAGGAGCTCCAGGGCTGAATCTCCAAGCCCCAGAACCCCTTGTGGGGCTGAAACCAGGAATGGGGTAGACCATGGGTTGCTGTGTGGTGCCTCTGGTTTGGGGGACACTGCTGTCCATAAGGATCCTCCACCCCTTCCCCAATGAAAGGTACCATCTTCTTTTCATTAAAAATTCATGGTGGTTGGGTGAGTCTCTGCAGATGCCAAATCCTCTCCTACCTTCAGGCAGGGCATATTCTGTGGTTTACCTGCAGCAGACTCACAACAATCTGGCCACCAAAGCCGGCTGGGGCGAGGGAACAGAGGGTATGTTAGTCACCTTACGGCATCATCAGGTGGGATGTTGACCCAGACCAATGAACAGAGGTATTGGGGGTTGCTGAGGTTGTGCCAGGTCCATTTAAACCTTTTAAACCTTCTCAGTTTTTATGCCCCAACACTAGGCCTGGAGCAGGTGTGCGTCTATAAGCGGGCATCCACCTTCCTTGGTTCATTGGATCTTCACAAGTGTTTGGTCCTGGGTGGGGATTGTAACATCAGGACCACGCTGGGAAACAGATGCCAGGTCACTATTAATGTCCTCAGGAGCATCATTGACCATCATTATCTGGTGGATGTTTGGCATGACAGCACCTGGAAGATGCTACCTCCTTCATCTTAGTCTGGGTGGAGTCCCAGTCCCATCATTCCCAGTTGGACAGAATTTACATCTCATGCTTTAACATCCTCATTCCTCTGACATTCAGCCAGCTGTCTTCATGGGCCATCATCTAGTTTCTTTTAAGGTCACTGTTACACCTGAGAGCCAGCCTATTGGCATTTTAATACCAGCCTGTTGGAGGATGTAGGCTTTGTGGAGCCGTTCCAGGAATCTTGACTGGCTGATGAGAGCAGAAGCACACCTTCCCCTTGGCACAGAGATGGTGGTATGTGGGGAAGGTGCCTCTCAATCTCTTTTGTCACAGCTACACCCGGAATACCAGTCAGAGGTGGGACGAGGTGATAAAGCAGATAGAACCACACATTTTGGAGCCAGAGAGGTGCCTGGCTGTCAGTCCCAAGAATCTGTCCATCTGCAGAGTGTTGGGAGAAACAGCACAAGCCATGGGCCCTTGACAATCATTGGGCTGGGTCGCTTTTGTCCAATTGCATATCCAGCTCCTTTGGGAGATGGATCATGGCTCCTGCTTCTCCCATGCCTGGAGAAGAGGAGGGTGCCAAAACACATATCACCTGGCTCCTAGCAAGGCATGGCACCTCTCTCACAGATCTGGAACAGATGTGAGAAAAGGACAAGGATTTCTGTGCCAACCTTTCCTCTCCATATTTGACTGCCACGGATGGTTGGCTGTGGGATGAACTCCTGACAGTTAGCATGGGTCCCGGGGACTGGTTGGAGCATCCTTACACTCTGGCCAAGTTCTCAGAAGCTCTCTGTCTGATGCCCATCAACAAGTCTCTGGGCATCGATGGTTTAACTGTGGAGTTCTACGGTGTGTTCTGGAACATCCTTAAGATGGACCTCACCATCATCTGGACTAAGTCCCTAGGAGTGGGGTTATCCCCCTGTCATGCAGGTGGCCCAGGAGTACCCTGCTGCCTAAGAAGGGGGACCTCCATGACCTAAGGAATTGGTGTCTGGTATCGCTACTCTGAATGCACCTGTCAGGGCTCCCTCCCCACTCTGAACTCTAGGGTACAGATGTGGGGACCTGCATGAAAGACCCCCTAAGCTTACTTCTACCAGCTTAAGTTAAAAACTTTCCCAAGGCACAAGTCCTTCCTTGTCCTTGGATGGGTACTGCTGACACCACCAAGTGAGTTAGACAAAGATTCAGGAAAAGGACCACTTGGAGTTCCTGTTTCCCTAAAATATCCCCCAAACTCCTTCACCCCCTTTCCTGGGGAGGTTTGAGAATAATATACCAACCAAATAGGTAACCAAGGTGAGCACAGACCAGCCCCTTGGATTTTTAGGACACTAAAAACCAACCAGGTTCTTAAAAACAGAACTTTATTATAAAAACAAAATAAAAGAAGCACCTCTGTAAAATCAGGATTGAAGGTAATTTTACAGGGTAATCAGATTTAAAACATAGAGGATTCCCCTCTAGGCAAAACTTTAAAGTTACCAAAAAAAAAACCAGGAATAAACCTCCTTCTTAGCCTAGGGAAAATTCACAAGCTAAAACAAAAGATACTCTAATGCATTTCCTTGCTATTACTTACTATTTCTGTAAGTTTAGATGTATCATTCAGTAGGAGCTAGATTACTTGCTTGGTCTCTCTGTGTCTCCTGAGAGAACACCCAAACCCAAAACAAAACCTTCCCCCACAGATTTGAAAGTATCTGCTCCCCTTATTGGTCCTTTTGGCCAGGTGCCAACCAGGTTATCTGAGCTTTTTAACCCTTTACAGGTAAAGGAGGGATTTTTTGCTATCCTTAGCTGTAGGTTTATGACAGCACCATACAGTCATAGTGAAAGTCATCTTGCTGCAGCTGAAGTACGTCCTGGCAGCTATGATACACTCAGACCAGACCTACCCTGTCCTGGGCCAGACTATTTTTGACAACTTGTATCTGGTCTGGGACATTCTCTATCTAGTGTGTAGGGTTGGTCTGTCTCTCACTTGCCTGCCTTCAACCAAGAGGCATCTCATAGGACCCCAGCATTCTGTAGAACTGGCATTTGGCTTCCATCCTCATTTTGTGGGGTTCCTCTAGGACAAGCTCGACTGGGCCTTGACCAAACCTATCAACTTTGATCAGGGAGTGCATCAAGGCTGCACACTCTCTGGCCAGTTATATGCCATTGTCATCAAGCCCTTCCTTTGTTTCCTTCGCAAGCGATTGACAGGATTGGTGCTCAATGACCCAGCTTTGAGGGTATTTCTGTTGGTGTATGCCTACAACCTCCTATTCATGGCAGAAGACTTGGTGGGGGTGGAATCTTGCCAAACTATCTACTTGGCAGCCTCCACTCCCTAGTTCAAAACTGGGTCAAGAGCTCTGGCCTGATGGTCGGGGTGGGTGGCCAGTGCATTCCCTCCCACCTGCAGTCTGCACCATCCATAGCATGTGGGTCTGCTGTTCTATATGGCATCTCTCTTTCCATCACTGATCCCTCCCTTCTGGATAATCAGACCAATTTGAAGGCCAGGATGTCTGACTGGTTGCAGACATGGGCAGGGCTTCTCCAGTGTCTTTTCCTTTCCGGCAGGGTGCTGGTTGTCAACCAGCTGGTTCTGTCCATGCTCTGGAACAATTCAACAACCTGAGCCCACTCCCTGTGTACCCTGGCCAGCCTCCAGAGGAGGGTCCTGAAATTTTTTGGGCTGGGGAAGTGCAGGGTCTTTGCAGCCAGGTCCATACATTCAGCCTTCAAGCCCTGCAGAGGTTCCTGTATAGTGCCTGTTGTCTGGCATGGAGCCAGTTAGGACATGCCTTCCTCTGCTACCTCGGAGGGCTCTGAAATGACCAGCAGCTCTTTTATGTACATTTGAGAGGTCTTCCCCAAGACCTGTCTGAGTTGCCAGTCCTGTACCAGGACATTCTCAGGATCTTGAAGTTGGTCTCTGCAACCAGGTCCATCCCAGACACCGAGGGTTCAGACCTCCTTGCTGAACCCCTATTACATAAGCCACATCTCACAGCACAGATGGTGGAGGTCCTCTCGGTGTGCTGGAAGCTGGTCCTGGCTGGTGTCTCCAAAGTTGGAGACCCCCTGGACTATGGTCGGTGGGACTGGGTGAACCCTGGGATGCTTGCTCAGCATATAGGGTTGGCTTCTCTGCATATGTCATACTGTGTGCCCCAGAGGGTAAAGGCCACCTGTCTGCCTCTGTGGATTATCTCAGGTAAGTCCTGCAGCATAGTGTTCCAACCTCCCCACCCCCAGTATCCACTGGTCCTCTGGAGCTTGATGTCAGGCCCCTGTGCCATGAGCCAACTTACTGAGATGCAGCTGGTCTGACTGTGAGCCACATCATGAGAGCAGCTGTACATAGTCCTGTTCCATACTGGTCATTTCCTCTCCCTTTAGTCCTGCCCTGATACTAAATGGCGGGACCTTTTACCACCAATGGAAGATGAGAGTGGCCCAGCATGTACTCCACCTTGGTTCCATGACCCACTGGGGATATAAGTTGGCAGTTCCTTCATGGAGTCACGAGCACGGGTGTGCCACTGATGAGGTTAACAGAATCCCCTGACACTTTGTGATGAAAGGGAGACTCTGTCCAACCTGGTCTTAAAAAATCCCCAATGATGGAGATTCCACAACCTCCCTAGGCAATTTATTCCAGTGGTTAACCACTCTGACAGGAAGTTTTTCCTAATGTCCAACCTAAACTGCCCTTGCCGCTGTTTAAGCCCATTACTTCTGGTCCTATCCTCAGAGGTTAAGAAGAACAATTTTTCTCCCTCCTCCTTGTAACAACCTTTTATATATTTGAAAACTGTTATCATGTCCCCTTTCAGTCTTCTTTTCTCCAGACTAAACAAACCCAATTTTTTCAATCTTCCCATGTTTTCTAGACCTTTAATAATTTTTGTTGCTCTTCTCTGAACTTTCTCCAATTTGTCCACATCTTTCCTGAAATGTGGCACCCAGAACTGGACACAGTACTCCAGTTGAGGTCTAATCAGAGTGGAGTAGAGCGAAAGAATGCAAGCATACAAGGGAGATGAATTAAGGTTGCACATGCAACCTTATTGGAACCATATGGACCCCCAGCCAGATCAACAGCAGGACTGGATGGAACCTTTAGATCCATAGCACAGATCACTATCACTTGAGCTAATTGGTAATAATAGTAGACTGTTATCCTTTATGTGAGCCACTCACTAGATGGGGATGGGACACACTTTACCATTGCATTTCAGAAGAAAAGAATTTAATTTCTTTCACACCTCAAAAACATTTCATATGAACACAACACACACTGTGGATCTTTACCTGAATAGGAATCTAAATGGCTTGTCCTCAAAATTATGCAAAATGATTGTGCTCGTTTCTGAATCTAGGATTATAACACCCTAAATAATATAGGTCTGGTTCTGCACATGCACAGTTTTGACACCAGTGTAATTTCAGTTGTGTTATTCCTGAGTTTTTCCAGCAAGTCAGATTTATGTTGTGTGCAGAATTGTGTTCATTTAAAAAGATATCTAATAAGAGTTTTACATTTTAGGATATAGTTTTCCCACATCTGTAATTACCTAATCTTTATTTCTCCACACACCCAAAAACAGATCTCCTCTCATTTATACCAGGGTAAATCAGAATTTATCCTTTTGAAGTCAAAGAATGACAATGATGTAACGTGAGTGGAAAATTAGGTTCAAAGTACCTTAGATTATTTAATAGCTTGAGCCCTATTGACACCAATGGATCTTTCTGTTATGAATATATCAAATGGCTGGAAAAAATAACTTCATTCCCTAAAAAGAAATGAAGCCACGATTGGAAGCATCATGCTTTGGGTCTAGAAGCAGTAGTCACAGAATCAATCATCCAAAATAAATGATATTATTATTGGTATCAGTCAGAAGCCATTTGAAAGCAGACAAGCTGAAGGGATGTGTTTAAACATGCCAAATATGTTTGGAATATCTCTCACACATCTTACTGGTCCTTAGGTACACATTGATTGTTTTGTATTATGACAGATTAATTTACAAAATAACTCAGTGCTCTGAAAACCCAGAGTAAAGCATTACAGGCAAAAGAGTTCATTCTGGCACCCTTAACTTAATCAGGATTGCGCAAGGTGTAAGTGAAGGCAGAATTAGACTCCAGGAGAGAAACTAACAACCTCTATAAGGATCACCAGGCAAAATCCTGAATTGATGGAACGCTCATAGCAGCCTTTGGGCCAAAGTCAGTGCTGATATAAGTTACAGGTGTGTAAGTTGCTTTGAGCAGAGGGTTGGACTAGATGACCTCCTGAGGTCCCTTCCAACCCTTATATTCTATTCTATGATTCTAAGTTGGCCAGAAACTAGGTGAGAGCGGTAAAGTGATTTAACATGCACCAACTATCTTGTACAGTAGGGGCTAGATCCACAAAGGAATTTAGGTGCCTAACTGCCACTTTAAGAGGTGCTTAAGTCTAAAGCATAGACCCTCAAAACACCTGTTCAGCTGACACCTTACTCTGTAAGTACTAAAATCTCTGGGTGCCAGTGTCCACCAGTAAAGTCCTCTAAGTGCCTAAATTTCTGCCAGTGGGTATGCACAAAAAACACCTGTATCCTGGCAGCAGCAAGCAGCTCGGTGCCAGGAATGGGGGGCTCCAGGGGACAGCCCCCTCCCACTTTTTACCAGCCGTAAGGTTGAGTGATGGGGGGCCAGAGAGGAGCGAGTGGGAGGCAGGGTCTTGAGGGGAAGAGGCGGCATGGGAGTGGAGCCTCAGGGGAAAGGGCAGCATGGAGGTGGGGCCTCAATGGAAGTGGTAGTGCAGGGGGCAGGGCCACAGTTCAGGCACTGGTGGCTCCCCCACTTTTAGGGACCTTCACCGCTCCTGGCTTAAGCTCCAGCAGGATCCTCAAACCAGGCATTCCCCTGCCTAGCTTGCCTGTGGGGCCCAATCCAGCAGGCTTTCTCAGAGGCCACCTTAGTGCACACCTCTGGAATCAAGCTGCATGCAAAATACTGCAGAGGAGGTGGAGCCCTTATACCCTAGTGACTAGAGTATTCATATGGGGGACTGGGATTCAAATTCCACTTGATTTACAGCAAAGGCTTGAACCCAAGTCTCCCATGCGGGTCCCTAACCACTGGGCTATAAGGTTTTCTGGGATGGGTTTGTCTCAGTTCATGCAAAGTGGCTCAGCAACAGCAGAGACTATTTAACCATTCATTGGGCAGAGAGAGAGAGAGTGAGAATGACTCTATAACCTAGTGGTTAGAGCACTCTCCCAGGAGACCAAAGTTCCCAGCCCTGCTCCAATCAATATTTAAGTATTTTATTAAAAATGAAACAGCTTCAACAAGAGAGAGCCACCCTAAGATACTGTACAGCCCATTGGTAAGGACACACTAACAGCCAGACTGAAGACAATGAAAGCTACTCTGGATTTATAGTGATGGATTTGAGATCAAAATCTGGCCCCACGGAATCAGGAGGGGTGTATAGCAGGAGTCAACAGTAGGTAGATGTAAAATAAGCTATTTTAAATTAGCTCCTGAATCATGCACCCCATCTTATCTTACACCCTCCTGCTAGCTAATTTTCATGGTATACCCCCTCCGCTTCTGTGTGTACCACTCATCTTGAACACCACTGAATGCTACACCAGTGCAAACTATATTACTGTGCCCATTACAGCTGATGCTAAATTTACACCAACCATTTACATGCTCAGAATTTGGCCCCATACATCTGAGAGCTGAGAGGATTTGCAACTACTTGATACATAGGAAATGCCTGTTTGCTCCTGTAGTTTGTTATGGAAGTTTGCACAAGCAGATATACACATCTCCAGACACAATTTCCAGACAGTTACACGGTGCATCCATTGGGGAGGAAAATAACCTTTTATTTCTGCTGTGTAGAGCTGCATCTCTGACACACATACAAGTCAGACTGAAATAGCCCCAAGAGGTTAATATGGTAAAGGGATCTACAGTTATCAAAGCTGTTTTGCCTGGCTTTGTTGTTTGACTAAACTGCAACAAGAATGCCTATCTACAAGGTGTTTACTGTTGCTAAAGGCAGCACTAAGGAATGTTTAATTTTTAGCAGACCTGCAGCTTTTGTGATACACAATCCAGATCTCATTTAATGATATAAACTATGAACTGTTCAGAGAAAACAAATCAGAAGTCCATCAAAATGCCAGATAAATTAGTTCAACAAACTGGACTAGAGACATGTTCAATGAATCATCATCATCAAGAATAAATAAATTCAGATTAAGCAAAACTTGATTGAATCATGCTGAAGTTTGGCACTGTTAACAAAATGGATCAGTCTAAAATCTCACATTAGGTACACATAATCTCATAAGATTTATGACTGTTATTGCTCACCACATATGTTTCTAGGTTACTGTTTGCTATGTTAAGAACTGGATGCTCTGAGTTTATAAAGGCTTGCCTGTTATTTCATATTTTAATCTCTTCAAAAGGACATGCTCTTTGCTTCCCTTGTCAGGGGTGCAAAGTAAACTTTAAACATAGTCAATTTCCTGATTACCTTTCCCCCCCCACATGTTAAATGCCGGATCTCTCCCAGTAGATTTCAGTGTAGTGTGAGCTTTCAACACTCTTTAGGCCTGGTGTACCACTACAAAGTTATGTTGATATAAGTCACCTTGTGTTGACTTATTTGTGACTGGGTCTACTATTTGCCTCCCAATGATGTCAGAGCCCCATTATGGTGACAAAATCAAAACACCTCCCCAAACAGTGTGGAGCCATGGTTGATCTAATGAGATTGATGTAGTTTGAGTGTAGACACTGCACAACGTATGTGGGCCTTAACACTCCTCTAGCAGCTGTCCCATAATGCTCTCTGTGACAGTGACTGCTCTGCACAATTGTAAACTCAACTACCAAGGGGTTGTAGAGATTGGCAGCCAGACCTTCCTCCCCCTTTAAAAAACTCCCGCATACTTTTCAAAATGCCTTTTCCTGATTGCCCACCTTGGTGAGCATACCTAGCAGCTCTCCCTTGTTGTGTGCAACTGCCCAGCTGCCCATGCCAGCTCCATGCTCTGGATGCACTCCTGCCTGGAGTAGACATGAGGTATTGGATCTCCTGGGCGAGAAAAGGCTGGGCAAGCACAGCTACAGACCAGTCATAGAAACATGGAAGTTGCCCGCAAAGGGGTACAACAGGGCTCAGCAGCAAAGGCACTGCAGCAGGCATACACTGTAATGCCATGGAGGCCAACAATCCGTCTGGTGCTGAGATGGAGGCCTACTACTTTTACGATGCGCTGTATGCCCTACTTGGCGGAGACTCCACCAGCACCCCACAAACCACCCTGGTTACCTTGGAAGAGCTGCCGACAGAGACCCCTGTCATGAAGAGCGAGGAGGAAAGGCGTGGGAGACGTGGCAGGGAACTCCAGCCATGACACGAGCCAGGACCTGTTGGAGACTCCACCACAGTTTAGCCAGTCCTGCCAGCTGAGCACGGATGAATCTGATGAAGGGGAAGAGATCATGGTTAAGTGTGTGCTTGCATTGTCCCTTACAGTGTTTAAATTTAAAGATGGCTCCTGGCCCATCCCCAAGGTATCATGACAAGGTACTGACTTTTCACTGTTTTACTTGTATGAAAAGAGGTACCAGTACAACAAGTAGACATAGAGTTGTTATCTGCTGTTCATTCTCCTATAGGACTAGGTGGGATGGGCATATGCAGCAGTTTGTTTATGTACCGAGGGTTGCTCCATGTATTCTCCTGACAGGTTTTCATGAAACGTCCATGGAAGAACTCTGCAATACGTTGCTGAGAGTTTCTAGGGAGGGTTGCCTTATCATTCCTATTCCTCCACGGTAGTCCCATTCTGTTGATTTATGTTTACAGTTTCTATTCCATTGCCTGTTGTTTCTTGTACATTTAATTGCTGCAATGTTTTGCCACTCAATGAATTTTTATCTTTTTAAATAAAATTATCTTTATTAGTTCACAATACATAATGCAGAATGCAGATCAGTACTCAAAGCATGCAGTAATTTAAAATGCAGAGCACCACAGAACTCATATGTTCAAGCAAACACCCAGTCATATTTAAAAATGTACAGCAAGCACCATATAATTCATAGCTTCAGTAAAACACACAGTCATAATCTGAAATGTACAGAAAGCACTAAACAGTTCCTAGCAGCACCTAAAGCTTCAGGCTCAGAGAACAGTCCAGCACAGAACATTACCACTGCTGTGGCTGATCATTAAAGTGCTCTTTCAAAGCCTCCCTCAACTGCAGATCTCCATACTGAGCTCTTGTAATGGCCCATGTATCTGGCTGTACCAAGTCAGCAGACAGCTGCTCCACCTCCACCCTGGGGGCAGCTCTTCCTTCCAGATGTTATGCAGGACACAACAGGCAGCTATAAGCATCAGGATATTTTTCTCACTGAGATCCATCCAGTGAGCAAACTCCACAAGTGTCCCTTCAATCTACCAGAAGCACATTCAGCTGTTATTCTGCACCTGCTGAGCCAGTAGTCAAATCTTTCTTTGGTGCTGTCAAGGTGGCCAGTGTACGGCTTCATGAGCCAGGGGAGTAAAGCATAGGTGGGTCCCCCAAAATCACTATTGACATTTCAATATCACCAATGGTTGGGAAAGAATGTCCCCGCTAGCAGCTTTCTGAACACCCCTGTGTTCGTAGAGATGTGAGAGTCATGCACTTTCCCTGACCAGCCCACGCTGATATTTGTGAAGCATCCCCAATCCACCACTGGTTTCATAACAATAGGAAAGCAGCCCTTTCTGCTGAAGTGCTTTGTGGCAAAGCAGCCTGGTGCCAAAACAGGGATGTATATGCCAACATTTGCCTCCCCACAGTTCAGGACCCCATTGTTGTAAAGCCATCCTCTACGTCCTGCATATCACCCAACGTCTCAGTTCTATGTAGCAGGATACAATTAATGGCCCTGCACACTTGCATGACAGTGGCCACTCTGTGGATTTTCCAACTCCAGAATGATTTCCCATTGACTGGTAAATTGACCGTCCTGGGTGTGGTGCTCTGTCCCTTTTAGTGGCACCGAGCCCACTTAGAGATTAACGAGGCTGCTCTACAGACTTAGCTAAGAGTCCTGGGGCTTTTAGCTCATGCAGTAGAGGCTCATGCACTAAGCTTCAGAGATCCCAGGTTTGATCCCAACAACCGGGGACATGTTGGTGTTACAGTAGCAATCCATCATTGCAGGTTTCCTCAGTGCAATAACCACTTGCTTCTCCACTGTCAATGCAGCTCTCATGCCAGTATCCCTGCTCTGGAGGGCTGGAGTGAGCTTTGCACACTGATCCATATATGTGGCTTTTTCAGATCAGACAGTTCTGCAGCCACTACTCATCATCCCAAACCATTACAATGAGATCCCACCAGTCTGTGCTTGTTTCTCAGGCCCAGAAGTTCACTCCATCTGCAGCTACTCCATGAATGCCACCAACAACTTTTAAGTCTTTTTCACTATGTCTCTCAGCAGTCTGTCCCTGCAGTTCTCCCTGTGGATCTGCAAGTACAGGAGGAGAATTGTGTGTCTTGTATTTGCAACATTCATGAGAATAGTGCAGAGCTCTGCAAGGTCCATGGTTCTGTTAGACATGGCAAACACCAAACACTGCTGCACAGGTGGTTGGGATTTAAAAAAACACACACAAATATTATGGGATATAGTATGGTATTATGGGATGGAGAATATTGCATGCTGGGAACTTGGCCCCTACCCCCCAGAGATCCCTGAGTGACTAAGTTCTACCCCACAATACGTGAAAATTTCCCAAAAGGCATTGTGCTGGATGATGGCGCACTAGGATACCTACCTGTGTTGCACTGATCTTTGCATCAAAACAAGCACACCTGTTGAGTATGTGCAGTGCCAGCGTGAGCAGTCAAGTACAGCATACACAAGCAATATACTAACATAGGCAGCTGTATGCAATGTGACTCACATTGACCAAAGTTTGTAGTGTAGATATGGCCTTAGGTAAGAGTTCTGTAGCAAGTTTTGCAGCAGTGAAAGTGTGCAAATATTGAACACTAAATCCAGTCATTTATTCAGCTCAAGGAACGCTAGACATTACAGTTCCATGGCAATAAAGTCACACACTGGCCAATGGATTTACTTTTTGGTAGTTGAGATGGGCAGTATATGTTTAAGGAAATTTAACGTATTTTAAATTGTACATCAGGACAATAGATCAGCAGATAATTATTATTGCATCAGCTATAGGTCTCTGTCAGGCTAGAGGTCCAAGTGTGTTTCATGCTATATGGATGCAAAGTTAGATATGGTATTTTACATGGTGGGTTTCCAATCTATAATACTTTGCAAATATAGCTCCAGATTGTGCTCCCTGTTACACCAATGTAAGTAGCACAGTAGTTGTTCCATTTGAAGCTCACTCAGTACTTAACAAGGGTGGGTCAACATTATCCCCATTACACTGGTGGGGAAAATAAGACAGAGAAGTTATGTGACTTCCCCAAGGTCACACATTGGATCAGTGGTAGCACTGGGAACAGAACCCAGCACATATTCAGTTTTAGATGTAGACTGCATTTTACTGAGTGCTTAAAGAATGGATTGGTATTTACAGCCCATCACTTTGGGTTGTCTTTATGGAAAGTGTTAGGCCAATATTTGCTATTGGCAATATGAATGATATTACACAGCCAATAAAACCCCAGATTGCTATACTAAAGGAAACAAGCTATGGTGCCTGCCACTAGGATCTGCTCCAGCCTTTGGTCTTTGGCCTGATTTTTCTACTTGTTTTTTACATTGGAAATAGCAAACTCACCCCTACCTCTTTCTGCTGAAGGAACTTGGCAAGATCTTTGGAGGACCCAACAAGTGATGTCCCATGAGATAGCAACCAGCATGATAGTTCTCTCCTTCCTCCAACTGAGAGTGGAGAGGATGTCAATTCTTAGACAGAAAACTGGCGTATGGTCTTCAACTGGGTACAAGTGTAGGCTGGAGAGTGAGATGATAACCATCCAGGCCCAAGTCAGTTTGTAGTCTTTGCCTCAGGGCTCCATTTATTGTACAACACAAAAGACAAGATTGTGGCTTGACAACATAAAGCAATTGTGCTGCTCCCATGGGTAGATTGTGGGCCCTCAGGCAATCTAGTGGTCAAGATCTCACCTCAGGACCTTTACAGGGCTGGCCTCCTGCTCATTTGCTGGCTTGCTCTCCTCCACTGCACTGCCTGCAGCCTACCCTCAATTATAGGAGGGTATTATCCGAGCCCTCCTCTTGCCCCAGGTTCCCTAATGGAGTAGGGCCCTCATCTGTATCCTCTAGCTGGTAGTCATCAGATCCAATCACCTGATGCTTCCCAGCTGGGTCAGAGCATCCCAGCACCTGACTGCTGGACTTCTCCCTGGAGGACCACAGGCCCTTAAAGGGGTAGGCCACCCTGTTACAACTTGACATCCCCCTTCAACCCTGTGACCACATCCAGAAATAGGCTCAGAAGTGACAATTTTGATAAAACTTTTTTAAAAAGACCATTTCTCTGTTTTCTCATTGTAACCTTTTCTGGTGCTGGGCCGAGCAAAACAAACACATTTTTCTTTTCTTAAAAAAAGGACTTTCAGTATTAAGCAATATGGCAAAATAATTTGCAAGCCCGTAAAGAACAAAAGACCCCCTCGTGTCTAATGCACTGCATTTATGCCTCTGGTTTTACAGTTATAATTCAACTGCCTTTTTCTTTATCACTGTGTTCAGTGCAAGCAGATCTTAGAATGCACAGTATGGGTAGCCCGGATGTCTAATCAGACAGAAATGAACTAAGCGAAGAGTAATTTTATACTGAAACCCTGCCCTAAGCTGTATGAAATGTCGGTAAGTGCTATGTAAGTAAAATGTTAATAAATATATATCATGACTCGATTAAATGCTGTGAAATGAGCCATTCACGGTCTCTTGTGAAAAATAAAAGCCAGAGTTTCACGGAAGTATTACACAGAGGGGCCCCTGTGGTAAATGTGATGCTTCATGCAGCTGAGAAGGACTAGACCTGACTCCTGACCTTCTCAAAGCAGCTCCTTACATTAGCTATAGGAGGTTGCTCAGGAGAATGGTCCTGTCTGCCTACACTGGCTTGTGCATGTCCTGTGTTGCACTCTCAGCCCTGGGTAACCAAAATGAGTGTGGCAAATGAGGCCTGAAAGTAGAATACCCCCATTAGTTACCCCACTTCAACACCTTGGAGCATATTGGCCAAAATTAGCACTGCACAAAATTTTGGATCTGAAACCTTTTTCAGTGAAAAATTGCAGCTTCACCGAGACAAAAAACATCAGTTTTGCTGAATTGTTTGTCTCAAAAACAGAAAACTCTGAAGAAGTTAAAACATTTTGTTGCGATATTTTCAAAACAGAGTGTTTTGATTTTTCAGTTCATGATGACTTTTTGGTTTGAAATTCCCTTCAATTTTATTAAAAATCTTCTAAAGGGATCAGAATGTAAACAAAATGTTTCATTCAACCCAGTTTATTTATTTATTTATTTCACTTTTTGATTCTCTGAAAATTAAAAAAAAAGTTGGTTTTGGTTTAATCCAAAGCAATTTTTTTTCAAAATTGCCAATGAAACAAAAAATAATCCATTATTTGCACAGTGCTAGACAAGATACAACTTACTAGAGAGGTAGAGTGTGTGCTATGACTAGCTCAGAAGCATCTTCCAAAGCAACTGATTATATAAAACTATCTGATGGAAAATGGACCCAAAGTGGGCAAAGGGAAAGTGATAGATACACTCTCAAAAAGAATTAACAGCTGTGTGACATTGTCAGAGAGCACTTGGAAACTACAGCTACCAGTGGACTAACAGAACAATGAATGATGGAGTGAAACTGACTAGAAATAACAATCATTGTGACCGTGAAACAAAGTATTAACTGCATCCAAACTAAGTCTCATTTCCAGGAGCAGCCATAAATCTACTTGTGGCAGATTCTGTGAGTCACAAATAGGATTCTGTAGATAGAAAGAGCCTGGCAAAACCTTCATCCTTCAGTCACAAAGTGATAACCATCACCTCACAAAGATACTGGAAGGCCCGACTAATTGATATTTATAACAAACTTTGGAATCCTGAGATGAAAGTCACTATAAAAGTGCACCAGAATTTTTTATTGTTCCTAGACCACCTGCTTAGACCAGAAGCATTCTCTTTTAACATTGCCTGATACAGCTACCAATCTGATATCTCTTTGGGAATTTCATAAAACAGATGTGGCTGTCACATTTAATCTCTCTTTTACTAAAAACAAGGACTAACTTGAAGAAGAGACAAAATGAACTGTATGAAAAATGAGAGTGAGAGGAAGCCCCATTGTTCTGTTCTCACAACTCATGGACATACCAGCTGCACCATTGGAGTACTGCCCTGATGACTAACTCCACCAACATCACAAATTAGGCCTGACCTAGTTTCACTCAAAATGTTCATTCAGCAGCTGATTGGTGTATTATTCTGACTGCAGCTAAAGTACAAAATTGTACTGTGAAGCAGTAGTTTGAAAAGAAGACAAAAACAGGATTCATGTTTTCCTATACTCACAATGCCTCTAGCACTATATACTAAATTAATCAGTCAACAGGTGGAATGATGCAGCCAAAAACATTTCTATATTTTCATGGTTCCTACTGTGCTCTTGAAAAGAATTACTTCAATTTATCCTCTCACTCTTTATTACAGGAATAACAAAGTCCAGGAGAAGGGGGGAAACATAGTTCAGGACAGGGAACTTCCAAGTGGCCTCAGTTCAGAAAACCAGAAGTAAAAGCATGTGCTTCACTTGATTTAAGTAACATGTAACAATTAAGTACATGTTTAAGTGCTTTCCTTAATCAGGGTCAAAATTTGAATTTCTAAGATCACTTCAAGTGAGGACCCAAAAGTTTGAATGCTTTTTTGAAAGCTATCTGAACTAGATGAACATGGGAACATTGACTGGAAATCCCATGAAAATAGGCTCTCTCATGGGACCCTGGCCCTTCTGCTTGAAACTTTTCTCTCTTACCAACATAAATTGAGGCAATAAAAAGATATTACCTCACTCACCTGGTCTCTCTAATATCCTGGGACTGACACAGCTACAACAACACTGCATCCAAAAATTCCTGGCAGTTCAGGAACTTTAAAATGGAAGTGGGAAAATAAATTAAAATAAATGGGGTTCCTATTTTATTCTGAATTGGTTCACTCATTTTAAAACATAACCTACAAACACCAAAGGAATCAAATCTTAGTGAAAAGAAAATGGTATCTGGATTCCTCATTTAGTGATGAGCAACTTTTCAACAGCCAAAATGTGTTTGGAGATGCATAAAAATGTGCATGCTCCCAATCAGATCTTTCGATAGGACAGTCTGACCTTTGGGATAAATTACAGATCAGATTACATTGGAGATACATTTCATTATAAGAATTGCCAATACATATTTGCAGCAAATCTATCCAAGATGGATTGTTGTTAGAGAAAAGCTCATTATTAATTCACTGATGGTTTTTCCCCCTGTTGAATACAACCTGTAAGCAATCTATGTTTTAGAACAAGGCTTTTGAATTCCTTTTGGTGGGAGTAGAACATATATGTTTTGGCCATTAAATTAAACAGAATTATTTTTATAAACAGGATTTTCTATAGCAACCACCTTGAGGTTCTGCAGAACAAGAGATATTTGTCTCCATATTTGTCTCTGCTTCATAAAGGACTTGGAACATCGCCTATTACATCATTATGACATAACATTAGAGACACTGACCCACTCTGGGAGAACACCTTAGTTCACAAATAGAGTTGTTATGAGCTGGAGAGTATGTATGTGCACCACTGTCCTCGGTTGGTATGAGAACTTCTTCACATTGCTGCTAACAGCTAAAGCAGTCATTTTTAGCTTAGGGGGGAGTGATTGGTGGTTGTGGAATAGGAGGAGCTGGGTTCTGTTCTCACTATGACCAGCATGCTTTGCATATTATTAGTATTTATTTGTTTTGTGGTAGAACCTAGAGGCCTGGTTTCCACTGTGGTAGGGGGCTGTACAAACAGAGCAATCTGCCCTGAAGCACAATCTAAGACTACAGGCAACAGGAGGATACAAAAAATATGTCTGGGGCGGGGGCACACAAGGAAATAATGAGGTGATACTGGTCAGCATGATATGTAGTAGTCACAGGATAGATAGATAGATAGATAGATAGATAGATAGATAGATTAGATTAGATAGTGAGTGACCATGGTTTGCAACAGAATTACACCTAGATGGCCACAGATTTGTCACAATTTGTTAAGCAGTTCTAGGCTGCCAGGTTAGTTAGTCTGGAAAGCTTCTCTGCCCTCACTCTCCAACTTCTATATGCCCTTTTAATAAGCAAAATCAATTCTCAGCTGGGATTGGTATAGGCTAAGAAATGGTTTGTCATTTCACAAATTTTAATTAAGCCATTTCTAAATAAAGATGACTACAATTGTATTTGACTTGTTTTCTGTGTTTAGGTGAAGATGCTTGGGTCACACATTGAAGAAACAAAAAATTAGCACCACTATTCTTGGAGTAAATGGTGTGCTTTAGCTTGAGATAATTCTTTCCCATTGACTTAGAACAACTGGCATCATGTGCATCTCCTCTGGCTGTGGAAGCCATGTGCTCAGCACAAAAAGACTAAAATCAAAGAAAGCAATCTGCATTGTCCAAAACTTGGGGCAGATCCTCAGCTGATGTCGATCAGCGTAAGACCCATGCATCTGTTTACACCAGCTGAGGATCTGAACCTGGGGCTTCACGTTTTGGTTGGTGTTTCCTAGAGTAACATTATCCAGATAAATGCAAAACTAAGAACTGCAAGATAAAAAGGACCTAGTTACTGACTCTGAGAGCAAATGTGCCTGAGGGGTGCTTGAGAATACATTTTTAAAAAATCTTGGGACAGAAAGGTTGTTTCAATATGAATAATTTTGAAAATTTAACAAACATTAATTTTCATAATTAAATTGTATTAAATTTAGATGAAGTTAGTGTTTGTGAAAGATACCAGCTTGACAGCCCTGTAGGTCCGCACTACATTCCTTGTTCCTCAATGTATAACTTCACATTTGGCTGTATTAAAATGCATGTTGTTTGAATGCACCCAGTTACCTAAGCACTCCTAAAAAATGGGGTACTGTATCCTGGAAAGAAGCATTTCTGAAATGAGTCTGAAGAGGATCTCGGGGTCATAGCAGACAAGAAATGCAACATGAATGTCAGGGTGATGCTGTGGCATAAAGGGCTAATCCTTGGATGAATAACCAGGGGAGTAGGTGCATGGAGGCAATTTTACCTCTGTATATGACAGTGAAAAAACTGATCCTGGAATGATGCCTGCAGTTCTGGTGTCCACATTTTTTAAAAGGCATTGAAAAATTGGAGCGGTGCAGAAAACAACTCCTCAAAATGAGTTGAGGGCTGGAGAAGATTCTGTAAAGTAAGATACATAAAGAGCTCACCTTGTGTAGCTTATCAAAATGAATACTGAGAGGTGACTGTGTTACAGTGTACCAGGACCTTCACTGGCAGAAAATACTGGTTACTAAAGGGATTTTCAGCCTAACAGAGAAAGGCATAACAAGAGCCAATGGCTGGAAGCTGAAGCCAGAGACATTCAAATTAGAAATCAGGCCTCTCTTTGTTACATTTTTTTTCATTGTTCATAAAATGTGGCATTTTATTCTGATAATCTCTATGGCCATTTCTTCAGATCAAGATTGGATGCCTTTTTGGTAGATATGCTTTAGTCAAATACAAGTTATTGGTCTCAGTACAGGGATAATTCTTCACAGAGCATACAATAGCACTTGTATACCATTGAAAAAGGCAGCAACAGCTTGGTGGCTACAGACTTTTTGTGTCAAGATGAAGTAAATGTTCTAGGACAGTAACTCATTTGATAGTCAATCAGTGGCTTCTTCAGAAGGGTGGTAGATAATTGCATTGCCCAATATGAATATGTGATTTATTAACTATAGTTTATTTCTGTAAAATAATCAGTGCTTAATTTGTGCCAGAGCTTGCCAGGACTGAGCCCCGGCACCTCTAGGTTTGGCAGTTCCTAGCCCCAGAACCTTTGTGCTTGCTGCATCAGTTCTGAATGTTAAAAAATATTGATTCATCCCTGCTTAGGCTCCAGCACCTCTTTATTACAAATTAAGCACTGAAAATAATACAGAGTTTCCTAAACAATGAGTGTTTAAATTAGTATATAGAAATTTACCAGAATCATTTGATCCTGATTATTCGTTTCCCTTTGTCTAGTCAAAAGAAAGCAAGTCCTGAAGTATAGGTCCTGGCTCATAAGTCAGTACTGACGGTAAGTGTAAGTGAAGTATTGTCTTTTTTGCTTTAGACACTGGAATTAACAGGATGTCTTTCTGAATGCCTGCAGTTTGCTGCCTCATAGAGATGATCAGAGTATTAGGGAGGAATGCCACATTTTATGAACAGAGAAGCAAAAATGTAACCATTAAAACACCTTTTCTATATATACGTTGGTGACATTTCAATGTTTCTACAACCACCAGTAAATGTGTAGAATAATGGCGAGTTCTTACAGAGCACTTACAGCATTTACACTTACAAGTGCTTTACAAACGTTAACTCATCATTCCTCATAGCAGCCTACTATTGTGCTAGAAGAACTGAAGCAGAGAGATTAAGTGATTTGCCCAAGCCCACAGGGAGAGTCAAGGTCAGAGCTAGGATTAGAGCTCCAAAGTTTCTGGCTCCCATTCCTGGACTCAGATCATTATCTTCTCTTGCTCTTGAAAGCAGGGATGGCTACCAAATACCCTAAAGAATCTGGCACCTGTCCAGTAAGATTGACTCACTATTAACTACAGTGGTGCTATCCTCTATAAGAAACGGTGTGCTCCACTGAAGAGTTATACAGCCTCACTGCAGGGGATCCTGGCACTGGCCTATGGAGTGTAAACCAGCCCTAGATGGATGCCTGCCTGCCTGCTGTACAGTACTAACCAGAAGCGGAGAAAGGAGAAAAAATTAAGTTAAGTGGCAGCAGCACTTTCCCTGAATACCAGGCAGATTGGTGTGAATAATTCAGTGTGGATTCAGAGTCACGTTAGACTCTCTCAAAATGAAATGAACCAGGTTGGAATTCCAGATACCTCCAGGGAAAACTGGGCAGTTATCTGGGACACAGAGACAGAGCTGGTGTGTGGAGAAGATAAGGCAAGAATGAGAGAAAGACACCAAAACAGAAGGAAATGAGAGACAAACAGCCCCAGAGCCATGGGTGGTGGGTATCATAGGCCAGGGAAGGCTAAACCTTCCCTAGTTCTGCCGCCGCTGACTCGCCACCAGACACCTGTGCCCCACCCCTTCCCCAAGGCCCCCACTGCCGGCTGCTGCTTGCCATGCCTGGTAAATCTTCCTCCACTCCACCTCCACACACTCTGGAGGTCCCCACTGCTCACTGTGTCCCTCCTCCTCAGTGGTGGTGGGGGGGGGGTGAGGAAGGACGCTGCTTATACCCAGAACAGGGAGGAAAGAGAAAGGGAGGAAATCGGAGAGCCACTCACACACCAGTTAGGGAAAGGACAGAAGGAAGAAAGCAGTGAAATTAGATTTGGGATACAGAGAAAGGTAAATGCAGGGAGAGAAGCATGAGAGACAGCTAGCAGGGGAGCTGCACTCTGGCCCCCATTCAGAAAAGTACCTAAGCACATGCTTAATTTTAAGCCCAAGTATTCCTATTGGCTTCAGTGTTTAGTATCTATAAAGTGACTATTGACTTCAATGGGCCTGTTCTTCAGATTCAAGCTAAGCATGTGCTTATAGGCTTTGCTGGATCAGAGCCAGAGCACTCAGCACCTTGCAGAATGAGCCCATATACATAAAGAAACCCAGAAAGGGAAGACACACAGTGAGAAAGTGGGGAGAAAGGTGCAGCGGGGGCAGGAGGGGTAATGCACAAAGGCTAGGATAGGAGACTCTACATACCTCATAGGGTGGGAACAAGTGAAGAGGCTGGGCTACCAACACTACAAGGATCAGAAGCACAGCGCTGAGCCCCACATATCATTCAGGCCATTTGTGCTGCCAGCTTTTTCTACTTTGGTCCTGAGGATGTTCTTTACAAAAATAACTGGCATGTTCTTGCAAACAGGTGATTATTGATTTAATGAACAATACCAACACGTGAATCATCATCATCATCATCATCATGTTCCCATTATGCCTCTGGCATTTAGGGCAGTGACAAAGCTCCTCCACACCTGTCTGTTTCTGGCAAGTCTTTCAATGGTTCTCCAGCTGTGTCCCAGGTTTTTCAGCTTGGCTTCCACAGCTCTTCGCCATATTGTTTTCAGGCAGCCTCATTTTCGCTTGCCTTCAGGTGTCCCTCTTATTGCTATTCTGGTGATGGAATCAGTTTCCATCTGAAGCACATGCCCAATCCATCTCCAATGCCTCCTAGCAATGATGGTGCTCAGATCCTCTTGGCTGCACTGTGTCAGTAGATCTTGATTTCAGCTTGTTCTGGGCCAAAAGATACAGATTTTTCTGAGGCAGGTTGTATGGAATGAAGGCAGTTTGGACATGTCATATTTTCTCATTCCCTGGCATTCTGCACTATAAACTAATGTTGAAAGCACACAGTTCTGATAAATCTTGTGTTTGGTTTTGGTGTTGTATTTTGATGATTTCCAGACTGTATTTAAGCTCCTGAAGGTGTTCTGGCTTTATTGATTTTGTTCCAGATGTCCCGGCTTGTTCCACCATCCAGGAAGTGAATGCTGATCCATAAATTCCCCATTAGGGTGTGTTTTGTCCCAAAGCACTGAAAGAAAAACCTTGTTTGTTTCATTGAGGGCCCCTAAAGAAGTGTGTATTCAGTGTTGTTCAGCAGAGCTGCGCATGCACAGAAAAATGCTCCACCCCTCTTCAGTGCACTGGGGTCTATAAGGGCTGGGGCTAAACTGGGGGAAATGGTAAAAGACCCCAGAAAGGAGCATGCTAAAGAAAACCCTCCATTTTGCCTAGGTCTCTGGTACTGCGTCCAGCACCTGCTTTTAGAGAGTAATATTAGAGCAATCCCTTGTCATGAGCCACGTGGAGGATGGGTCCATCAATGGCTATTAGCCAAGATAGTCAGAGGTGCAACCTCCAGGCTCTAGGTGGCCCTAAACCTCTGCCTGCCAGAAACTGGGACTGGAAGACAGATGGATCACTCAATAATTGCCCTGTTCTGTTCATTCCCTCCGAAGCACCTGGCATTAGCCACTGTCGGAAGACAGGATACTGGGCTAGATGGACCATTGGTCTGACCCAGTATGGCCCATCTTATGTTATCAGGCTTGTTCAGGTGCCAGAGTCTCAAAAGCAGAACAAATAGGGCAAGATAATGCAGCTTGCAGAGTTTTCAGACAGTTAGGTATATAACCCATTTATAGTTCCCCTATCCCAGAGCATTTGTGCTCTGTACAAGCAAACCCACTGTACAATCAAATCAGCTGTAGCGATGGCACAGGATGGGTCTGTAGCAGCAGCTCACCTGGCATCTAATATGGAGGAAAGAACTGTTCTCACTAACTTTTTGCTGTTCCTAGTATAACCTAGCACTTGAGGTCTCAAAATGTTGCTCCACCAAAAGGAACAAAGAGGCTCAAGGCGCGGGCGTGGGGGCGTGGGAGGGGAAACAGTCGTGGCAGCTCCTGATTTAAATTGCTGAAGGTCGCCGTGATCCTTCCTTCCAAAATGGCAGGGCAGTAAAGCGATCTTTTGAAAGGTATAAGACACTGAAGTTTTGGAGCTTTTCTGGCAGCGAGATGTGAGTGGCATTTAGCTAATCTCAAGCTTCAGCACGATTTCAGGTAGAGAGAATTGTTTTGACAAGTGCATATGTGTTTTCAATCAGAATGAACCCTACCTGTTAATTTCAGAGCGCTAGCTGCACATGGGCAAGTTCATACATGTAGGGAAGAGCTGCATGTAAGTGGGGAGATAATGCAGTCTCTCTCTCTCTCACACCCCCCCCCCCCAGTTGTCTCCCTGGCCAAAAACCTCACCTACCCGTATTTATACAGGCCAGGGCACCAATGTATGGCACTTGGGGTTTGTCTGCGAGCGCTCAGCGTTTCTGACGAGGCAGAGCCCCAGTGTACACTGTGTGCGCAATGCCAGATGGCTCCGGACTTTGACACGCTGCCACTGGAGCCATCGCTTTGATTTGCAAGTGACGCTTTGCAAACTTGAGACCCGGTGTTGGGGAAGCGTGAGGCGAGCAGGCATTAAAAAGAAAATCTCGGGAGCTGTTACCATTTCCATGCGGCGCCGGAGCGTGGGGTGAGAGAGAGAGAGAGAAAACCCTCCCGCACATCAAATGTGCTCGGGCCATCACATCTCAGCCAGGGAGCCAGGCTACGCTTTTGTGCCAGAGACGCGCGCAGGGAACCTGCCTCACTAGGGGCACTGCCGGGCTCCAGCCCCATTTCTACCCGGGCCGGGGTTTAATCCCTGCACGAGCCGCTCCGCGGGCGCCCAGCGCCCCAGGCCGGCCGCGAGGGGTTCCCCGGGGCTGAGCGGGGGGCGGCCGCCTGGCGGGGCGGGGCGGCGCGGCGGGCGCTGTCCCTTCAGCACCCCGGCGCGCCAGCTCCGCCTCGGGCAGCGGAGCCGGCCTGGGAGCCCTGCCGCCGCCGCCGCCCGCTCCCCAGCCCCGCTGAGCGCAGCCGCCGCCGGCGCACGCCGGGAAGAGGAGCCCCGGCCGGCTCCCGAGCCCCCGCGGCTGCCGGCTCCCCGGCCCAGCCCCAGCGCCCCGCCGCAGCGCGCCGGCAGGGGGCAGCCGCGAGGCCGGCTCGGGGCTGCGGGGCGCGCCACGCTCCGGCCGGGGCGCCCGGCTGCTGAGCGGACAGGTAGGGCGGCGCGTTCCCCGGGCGGGGCGAGTGCCTGCCGGGGGCCAGCGGCGGCCCCTGGGGGGGAAGGGGAGCCCGAGCCGGGCAGCTGGGGCCAGGCTCGGCCCGGCTGGCCCCTGCGCCGAAGGGCGGGGCGGGGGTTCCCACCCAGACACCAAACTGCCCTGGTAGCACCGGGGAGCGGCCGCGACTGCGGGGGGCGCTGCCGGCTGAGGGGGCCAGTCACCGTGTTTCACGCCAGGGGGCTTCTCCCAACGCTGGGGCGAAGCAAGCGGAGCCCAGCCAAGCCCCGGGGACCTGGTGATTTCCTAGCGACGCCAGGGGCTCGCCGCCCGTGCTCATTACACTGCCACGCCGCTAAGCCTGCCTCCGAAACAAAGGACCAGCCCGGAGCGTACGTGAGCGCAGGCGGCTGGCTCGGGCTGCCGGGGGGCAATGCCCTGGGTGGCAAGGCAGGAAAGGGGGGAATCCCCAGGGGTTCGCCGCGGGCACTGACTTGCGGTCTGATCCCATTCTAGGTCTCTTCCCGGCGCCCCTTGGAAGAAGCTCACTATGCCCGGGCAGAGCCTGGAGGATTTCTCTCTGGCTCACGCGGAAGACAATGAGATCAGCATCAACGTCGGCGGCTTTAAGAAAAAGATGCGATCCCACACCCTACTAAGATTTCCCGAAACCAGGCTGGGCCAACTGCTGAGCTGCCACTCAAAGGAGGCGATATTGGAGCTCTGTGACGATTATGACGACGCCAAGAACGAGTTTTACTTTGACCGGAACCCCGAACTTTTCCCCTACGTGTTGCATTTTTACAACACCGGCAAGCTCCACGTGATGGGCGAACTCTGCGTCTTCTCCTTCAGCCAAGAGATTGAATACTGGGGCATCAATGAGTTCTTCATTGACTCGTGCTGCAGCTACAGCTACCATGGGAGGAAGATGGAGCCGGATCAAGAGAAATGGGAAGATCAAAGTGACCGGGAAAGCACCTCGTCCTCCTTTGACGAAATCTTGGCCTTCTACAACGATGCCGCCAAGTTTGACAGACAACCCTTTGGAAACGTCAGGAGGCAGCTCTGGCTAGCGCTGGACAATCCCGGCTACTCGGTCTTGAGCCGAATATTTAGCGTCCTGTCAATAGTGGTTGTTCTTGGGTCCATCGTGACCATGTGCCTGAACAGCCTCCCGGACTTCCAGCTGGTTGATAGCTACGGGAAGGCCGAGGAAGATCCTCGTTTTGAAATCGTGGAGCATTTTGGCATTGCATGGTTCACATTTGAGCTGATGGCAAGATTTGCAGTGGCTCCTGACTTCTTGAAGTTTTTCAAGCATGCCCTGAATCTGATTGACCTTATGTCCATCCTGCCATTTTACATTACCTTAATTGTTAACTTGGTTGTGGAAAGTAGCCCGGCTTTAGCAAATTTAGGTAGAGTAGCCCAAGTCCTGAGACTAATGAGGATCTTTCGCATCTTAAAACTTGCTCGCCATTCAACTGGCCTCAGGTCTCTTGGGGCCACTTTGAAGTATAGCTACAGGGAGGTAGGGCTTCTCTTACTCTACCTCTCTGTTGGGATCTCCATATTCTCTGTAGTGGCTTATACCATTGAAAAAGAAGAAAACGAGGGCCTAGCCACCATCCCTGCTTGCTGGTGGTGGGCTACAGTTAGCATGACCACAGTTGGCTATGGAGATGTTGTCCCAGGGACCACTGCTGGCAAACTGACGGCATCTGCATGCATCCTAGCTGGTATCTTGGTGGTAGTGCTTCCTATCACGCTCATCTTCAATAAATTCTCTCACTTTTATAGGCGTCAGAAGCAGCTAGAAAGTGCCATGAGGAGCTGTGATTTTGGTGATGGAATGAAAGAGGTTCCGTCAGTCAATTTAAGGGACTATTATGCTTATAAAGTTAAATCCCTTATGGCCAGTTTTACCAATCTG
Organism: Dermochelys coriacea; assembly: GCF_009764565.3. Classification (NCBI taxonomy): domain Eukaryota; kingdom Metazoa; phylum Chordata; order Testudines; family Dermochelyidae; genus Dermochelys; species Dermochelys coriacea. Next base: position 41,294,398 of record NC_050069.1, on the reverse strand, counting down.
AGTAGGAGTACTCCCAGCGAACTAAGCCTAGATGATTCACTGCATTAGACTGCAGGTCTGACAGCAGTTTGCATGATGTGCACCAAGAGCTGTGTTTATAGACATTCCTATTACTTGGGGTTTTTCTAGCATATAGTGTTGCTGACACTGCACTAACTTTGCACCTAACAGGAAATTTAGTTGCAAACTGACAGTTTGCACATTTCCATTCTGTTGCATAGAAACAAAATGCTCATTTTTCTAGACAAGCGTTACTGTGTCCATGACACTAGTGCTAGTGGTGCAGTGCTGATTTGTTACTTAGCTTGTTTCCTTTAGACGTCCTTGTATGAGCAGAGAAATAAGTTGATCCAGGGGAAAACACACAACTGTGAAATTAACAATGAAATAATCTGTTTTCACTTACATTGATGTAACAACTCTTAATATCTGTGCATTTCCCAATTAGTTTAAAGTGCTCACAAGGCAGATTTTAAAAAGAGCATTTTAAAGTATCTGACACTAACTGCAAGTTAAAAACTTACCTGTGAATAGTTTACATAGTAACACATTGCCACCTTGTTATGCCGGCTAATACTAATGTTAACCACATCTCTGAAAATGTGATTGAGTTTAGCGGTTCAGGGAAAATTGGCATTTATTCTAGAGCACATGTATTAAAGCACTTTTGAAATTAAACATGTAGGTGAGATTTTCAAAAGCACTTGGCATTATCTAACTCTGCTTCCAACCACATCAGAAGAAAAAAATCCCATTGCCCTCACTGGGAGCAGAGATAGGCCAATACTGAGCACTTCTGAAAAACTTACCCAAAGCTTTTAAATTATGAGAGCTTTAAGGCCACATTTTCAAAAGTGGCCTACAGCCTTGGTGCCCATCAAGACCTCTGGGGCTTGATTTTCAGAGGGGCTGAGCACCTGCAGCTCCTATTGACTTCAGCTGGAGCTGCAGATGTTCAGCATCTCTGAAAGTCAGGGCCAAGGAAAGGAAGAAGGAAATTGGGCTTCAGAGGAAGTTGGGCTCCCAAAAATGGAGGCATCCAACAATTAGAAGCCACATGTGAAAACGTGCGTCTCTCTAGAGTATGGAAATATTCCAAAGTGAATGATAAAGGCAGTATTTTAGGAACTGACATTTACCTACTGAAAGATGACTAATTAAAAAGATAGCATATGTATTTCTGAGAAACAGCCTAATTTTATCAGGGAGGACTGTTTTGATGCTTGGCATGAGAATTAAAACGGGTGTCCATGGTAAATAATCTCATTAAGATTTCTGCAGATGAAACTCTAAGGGAATAACTATAGCTAGTATTTCTACTTAAAAATGGTTCAGAAAAGGATTCCTGTTTCTCAGTTCAGGAAGAAGCATTAAGGCTAAGACCAGGAAAGGGCGCTTATTGGATCAGATCCTCAGCTTGTCCAATGATTTTGATGATTTAAAGCAGCTGAGAATCTGACTTAGTATTTGTAAAGTCTGTTTTAAGCAAGACAGCAGATCTTGATATTTAATTGTCCAAGTCATGATACTGCATAAACTAATCTTATGAGTGCTCAGAGTTGTCTCTCCCTGCCCATTGTAATGGTTTAAGGATCAATACTCTCAGCTCAGACAATGTCCTCTCTACCATACTATCATATTTCCTGTTTACTAGAGAACTGTGCTGTCAAGCAAACTACCAGTACTCAGCTAACAAAATGGCTCTTTTCTGTTCAAACCCTGCTATATTGCAAACCAGTTAGCTATTATTTTCAAGTCATTTTGTAGTATAGCAATTTATGAAGATAAGGTGGGTTCAGAGAATAGATTCAAATTAGGGAGATTAAGAAGTGTCTTAAAGCACTACGGCCAAAATTGTCACATTTGGAAGCCTAAAATTAGACATCTAAATAATATTCAGGCACCTGAATAAAAATGGCCTGTTTATCACAGATGCTGAGCATCCACAGCTCACCTTGGATCAGAAGGACATAGGAGTTGTCAAACCAAAGCAGACCAGAGGTCCAGCTAATTCAGTGTGCTGTTTCTGATAGCAGCCAGCACCACATGCTTCAGAAGATATAAGAAAACTGAAATAGGTAGATGTGGAATAACTTGCCCATCTGGAAAATTTCTTCCCAGCCCCCATCAGTTAGTGGTTGGCTTATGCCCTGAAGCATGAGGGTTTATATCCCTTCTAAATGTTTTTGTTTTAAAAAAAATCCTTATTGATTTCCATATATTTCTCTGTAACTTCAGTAGGAGATATGAGGGCTCAGCACCTCTGAAAATTTGGCAGTTTATATTTAAGCTTCTGAATGTTGGACTTAGGTGCCTAAATTTGGGCATTCACATTCAAAAAGGTAGACCAATGCTTTCACCTCTGGAGGATTGAGTTCAATTTCTGTATTGGGTCACAGGTGTAGCTAAATTTGGTGGTCTCAACCTAGTCCTGAATTGGAACATTTGGACACTATCATCAAACCTGGAAGGGTAGCCAAAAGGAGCATAGCACTAGATTATGGGCATTTCAGGTCAGGATTGATATACCTTGAAAGAAGTATGTGGGAGATCTTGCATAGCACTTATATACAGAGTGGGCTGAATCCTGTAGAGCTGGCAAAAACATCCATTGATGCAAAGGATAATTTGGCCTTCGTTAGGTTTACCAGTTTGTGGTCTATGCAGAATCTCTCTCTCTAGCCAGGGGTCTTATTTTCTCAGCTTCACAAGCAAAGAATTCACAGAGTTTTTAAAAAATCCTAAATTGTATATTATTTTAAGGCCAGTTATTTCAGCAGACATGTAGAATTGTCAAAGGGTCACGAATTCCCCCAGCTGTTAGTTTAGCATTGCAAACTTTGGATTATTTAAATAAGATTAGATTATCTTGTTTTATAGATTTATTATTCATAGGGACATTGTTCAGTCATTTCTTCAGAAACTGAATGGAATGTTTCCAAATTGCATTTTATGAAACAAAATGAAGTTCCCCAACAAGTCACTATTTTTATTGTATTGGTTGTAAGGAATTTTCATTATTGCTTTATATATATATATATATATATATATATAAAGTGCTAGGGATCAAAGATGCTAAATAAATAAAGTATTGCAATTTAGTATGCACTCATTGCTATGATTCATTATGAAAATGACTTTTATTATTAATTCAGGAGGATCCCTGCACACTTTACAAACTATATTTATAGAAGGGAATTACTTCATTCACCACTTAAATACAGTAACTGGGGATGAAGCTTGGTCAGTGTTTAGGACACGAAGTAGCAAATACCATATCCAAAGTTAAATACAGGTGGACATGTTGGCAGACTGAATGTAATTATCCAAACTTGAAACTTGCCCAGGATGCATAACACAGATGAAAACAAGTCAAATGATTGAGTGTGTTGTCATTGTTTTATTCAATGTCAGAAATGAGTCCTTTACCAAGGCTTACAGCCCTGCTTTTGCAAAATGGGTAATGACTAACACAACGTGGAGTGGAGCGGGGAAAGGGCCTAGGACCTTAGTTTAGTCTGGCATACAAAATACACCACCCAATAGCACAGTGCTCCCTAGCACCATTGGGTCTGATTTAAATGATACAGTAAATACATGTAAGGAGGAATGAGACATAGGCTGCCTGCCATTTTATAAAGGCAGCTATTGTAGGTCCCAGTCCTGTGAGCTGCTAAGCACTCTCATCTTCTATTAACTGCAATAGCAAAGAAAGATACTGCACATATTGCAGGAGAAACTCAGCACTTTGTAGGACTGACCGTTAGCGAGGACAGAGAGAAGACAAGCTGTTTGGCCAGCTACTATCCTGCTGGATTTTTTAGATGACTGGTTTGTAAATTTGAGACAATCTTGTGTCTTGTGAAATAGTAGGCCTTAATTCAAGGATGTGAGGTGTAAGGGGCAGCACTCCTTTGTGTTCTAAGCTTGAAAATGGTCAGGGTCCAAAATCTGCTTGTTATGCAGGTGCTATCCAATTAATAGTATTCTACCTGATGTGGGCTAACTCTGCTTTGTAAAGGGCACATTTCTGGTGTCAGAGAAAACACTGAAACATGTTGTTGTTATGGTACCTGTATGCTAAAAGGTTTAAAGTGGTTAAATGAGGATTATGGTATTATTTCCAACCAAGTAATTTACTTTATCTGAGGGATTAAACTTTGTTATGGAATTCTGATTTCTACTAAATCCCAGGAAAAACTTCCTAACTGTAAGAACAGAAGGACAATGGAACAGACGGCCTAGGGAGGTCATGCAAGCTCCTTCACTGGAGGTTTTCAAAAGGAGACTGGGTAGCCACCTGTCTTGGATGGTTTAGACCAGGCCCCTTGGATGGTTTAGACCACCATTCTCAAACTGGGGGTCAAGACCCCTCAGGGGGTCATGAGTTTATTACATGGGGGGATCGCAAGGTGCCAGCCTCCACTCCAAACCCCGCTTTGCCTCCAGCATTTATAATGGTGTTAAATATACAAAAATGTGTTTTTAATTTATAAAGGGGGTCACACTCAGAGGCTTGCTCTGTGAAAGGGGTCTCCAGTACGAAAGTTTGAGAACCACTGGTTTAGACACAACAGAGATTATCCTTGCGGTCCCTTCTAACCGTATGATTCTATAGACCTGGGCTGACTATTATAGTGTTCCAGGGCTGCGGCTGAAAAGCAATATGATTTATTTATAGCTTGTGATGAAGCAGTTAGCATTTGTTTAGATTTAATATTAACACTTGTTTGTTATTCATAGATTATCGTCACTTGTTAGTTGTCTCCTTCTGTGCAGACTGTGTATTATCCATTTTGAAATCAGACTTTTTCTTATATAATACAGCATGATCTGTTTCACATTTGTAAGCTGAAAAATTGAGAACTTTGTGTTTGTTACTTCAGTTTTAGCACTTACAGTATTTGCACACTGTTGTGCAGGCCTTTATTAAGACAGCAATGATCTATTATATATATTACCACTTTAATTTTCTATCTGGTCCCAACCATGTATTATCACACTGGTGATATCAGTAACTCAGGCTTGTGCCACATAATGCAAATTAATGGAAAAATAATATTCAAATTTTAATCCCTTGATGAAATTTAATCTAAACTGCAGGACATTCCAATCATATATTATGATGAAAGAAAAGCTCATATTATCTTGAAGTGACAGGTTTCTTTTTCAAACTTTTCATCAGAATATATTTGTTTAAATGTTCTGACCTGGAGAAACATTTTTGGGCATTAAACAGATAGCACACAACTCTTGTTTTCTGTTTGGTAGATTAGGGACTAAGCAAAATACCTATAATGGTCCTAGGTGTTAAATCAATTTGACATGACCTTTTATTTCTTCCACAATAAACACTTTTCTTAGAGGCTTCTGCTGTGCACATGTAAGCACTGTTCCGTGTTGGGTTGGTTATCCATTTCCTCTCATAGCATTTCTGATTTTAACCTACCTTTGATGGTACTTTCAAATAACATTCAACTTGCAATCTCTGCCCATGTCGCCGTGTCATGGCAGTAAGAGCCTTTTCTTATTTTATGCCTCTCCATTCATATCTCACATTATCACCTCACTTTCAATGAGGTTGCACCAGAGATTAATTTGATCCACTATCTTCTCCTTCCAGCTGTCCACAGCAAGGTGGGGACATAATGATGATCCCCTGCAGTTTCAGAAGTATCTGTCATGAATACATTTTATATCCAAAAGAAAAAGACAGCTCTTCCCACCAGAGAATAAAGTACTGTATTAATAGTACTAGCAGTACATAATGCATTATACAGAACAATTCATTGCATAGCTGGCTTATAGTATGTCTACACTGCAACTAGACACCTGTGGCTGGCCTGTGTAACTGTTTGGGCTTGGGCTGCAGCCAAGCTTTGGGACCCTCCTACCTCACAGGATCCTAGAGCCTGGGCTCCAGCCCGAGCCAAAACATCTATACTGCAGTTAAACAGTCCCTTAGCTCAAGCCTCAGAAGCCTGAGGCAGCTGTAATGGGCCAGCCACAGGTTTTTAATTGCAGTGTAGACATATCCTGAGAGATTATTTTAGTTTTGTCCTCTCCCTCTAGCCCAATTTTTAAGTCTGTTATGATGCTTCATCTACACCAAAGACACCTGATCCCCTCACTATTTTCAAGTGAATCATGAGCCCTCATACACAAAATGATGGGCCATCAACTGGCAGAAACAACCTCCCACACACTCATGGAAGTGTCTGCCAAGGCCATGCAACTATAATGAGTCCTCTCTGAGTCTGAAATTGAGCCGGATAAGTGCTGTGATGAGTTATCCCTCAGCCTGAGCCTGATGAGATATCCCTGATGACCTGAGGGATCTGCATCAATTAATCAGGGTTCAGCCAATCCACAAGCACAGACCTAACCAGGTGACCCCCCAAGGCCAGGGAGCAGCCAGTCCAGTCTGCTCAACCTCACTCCCTTACTGGGAATATCACCTGCCACTTGGTGGTTCTGACAGACTGCTCTAGCTCCAGCTCCAGCTCCTGGCTCCAGCCTTGTTCCAACCCCATTCTTGACTCCTGCTCTGACCCCTGGCTCTGGTCCCCGGCCTGACCACTGCTGCTTCAACCACCAGGCCTGACTACCCACTTCTCAGTTTCTGACAGTTTGAGCAGACTGCCTGATTTTGTGCCATGCCCCAGCAGTTGAGATGGAGACCCTTGGAATGTCTATCACTGAGATGACAGAGCTGGTCCACAGCCTTTGGGGTCAAGTTGCCCAGTTGCATCTGGAGAATCCCTCCCTTCCCAGAGATCCTGCTAGTCCCAGTAACCTCAGTAGAGCCAGCCACGGTACCTTTAGAACCCAGCCCAAAGGTTCCATTGCCGGAAAGATTTGATGGGAATCCCCAGAAGTTCTTAATCAGCACTGCCTTTTGTTCCTGATGAATCCTGCAATATATCCCAATGATCAGACCAAGCTGAGGTTTATTATCAGTTTATTGACTGCAGAAGCCCTGGACTAGGCCTCACAGCTCTTGGAACAGCAAGCCCTATTCTCAATAACTTTTGATAATTCATCCAGGCCTTCTCTGTAACATTTGAAGATGGGAATTGCATGTGTACTGCTGAAGTTGCCCTGCAGTTTTCCCAGCAAAGCGTTGCTCCATCTTGACCTATGCTGCACATTTTCAGTGTCTGGTCGCCAATACAGTGTGGAATGCTATCAGCCTACTCTGTGAGTATCAGGGCCACTTTGCCGCCTCTGAGAGCAACCTTAAATTCAGACCTTCGGTGACCTAGGGAAATGATTGTATACATCCCCATTAGAGAATTTGCGGCTGGATGTAACCTTGGAGTTGCCCCCTCTTCTATCCAATGTATCTTGGCATACAACAAGAACTGTTGTCCTCCACACCTGCAGGTCTTGCTCCATCTCTGGGTCCCCGTCTGTGGTGAATTGCACCCATCTTGACTAGTAGATTCTAGGATGCTGGATTTGCTAAGGCTAATCAACTGCTGGTGAAAAGGAAGCCCACTTCAGATCTAGTGGAAACCATCAATGGTAGTATGCTTTCCTCTGGGCTGGTCACCCATGAATCCATGCCCCTCCAGATTGAAATCCAAGATCATCTAGAGACTCTGCAGTTTAATTTATTTAAGTGATCACACTTTCCAATCGAGCTTAATATTCCCTGGCTCTCAATGCATGATCCACACATCTCATGGAAGATGCTTGAGGTACAATTCAAGTCAAGCTACTGCTGACAATCATGACTGGCCAAATCGGGCCACGGAAACAAAAACCAGCACCTAGAAGTCCACTGCCATGTGCGTCCAGCAGATTCAAGAAGCCAACAGCTCCTTAATCTTTGTAAAATATCAAGAGTTTGCTGATGTATTTGAATAAAGGAATGCTGATATTTTACCCCTGCATAGACCTTACAGTCACCCCATCGATCTCCTGCCAGGGGATAAAATTCCATTCAGATGGATTTACTCCTTATCAGAACCAGAACTCAGGGCCCTATGAGAATACCTTGATGAAAATCTTGCAAAGAACTTCATCCATCTATCCACACAAATGCCCCAATTCTGTTTGTGAAAAAGGATGTCTCCTTGTGCGTTTGTGCAGACTATCGTGCCTTGAACAAAATCACCATCTAGAACAAGTATCTTTTACCTTTGATCAATGAACTGTTGGAAAAGATCAGTTCTGCTAAGGTATTTACCAAGAGTGGCATTTACAACCTAGTTTTTATTCGTGATGGCGACCAATGGAAAACAGTGTTTTACATATATTATGGCCATTTTGAATTTCTGCTTATGCCTTTCAGTCTCTCCAAAGCACCAGCCACATTCAGGCACTTTGCCAATGATAGTTTGAGGAATGTTCATGATGATTTACCTAGACTTTCTCAGAAAGTCAAACTATTCCTGCCCAACACATCTGTCTCGTATTCAAGGCCCTCCAAGTGAATGGCCTGTACTGAAAACCTGAGAAGTGTAAGTTTGATTGCCCCTTGTGTTGACTTCTTAGGCTATGTCATTTCCTCTAATGGATTGCGACTGTGGACTGGGTACCCCCATGGAACATCCACAAATGTCCAGGGCTTCCTGGAGTTTGTTAATTTTTACCTAAGATTCAAAAAGGACTTTTTTTTTTTTGGAAGATGTTGACCCCAATTACCCTCCTGCTCTGGTAGAGCACCACATTTCCTTGGAAGCAGGAAGTCCAATCTGCCTTTGAGCTATTAAAGGAAGCATTTACACTGGCACCCACCTTGGTACATCCAGACCCACAAAACCTCTCATTGTCAAAGCAGGTACCTTCAGTTATGCAGCTGGAGCAGTGAGGTCACAGCAGCATGAGCCCCAGAACGTGCTTCACCCCTGTGCATTTTATTTCCGGAAACTGACACCCATAGAACAAAACTATCAAATCTGTAACAAAGAACTACTGGCCATCAAGGCTACCTTTGAGGAACACAGTGTCACCTCCTGAAAGGTGCATGTTTCCCTGTCCAAGTATATACAGACCACAAGAACCTGGACAGAGCTAGCCCTAGACCAAATGGCTCCCTAGGCCAGGAGCATCTTTAGTGCCCTACCTCCTCCATTTGTTAAACTTTTGAATACCTTATTTTTATTGCATTTGAATGAATTGGAGATCTTGGAGTGGAGAGTGCTTCCCATGTTGCAAAATGTGACAGATGTTGTCCAATTTGACATAGAGGTCTTTATCATTGATGTGCAAACATTCCCCATGTGTCAGCATCTGGTGAAGGGTCATACATTGTTCAGGAGTGTTTTCCTGTCCACTGGAAGCTTACTAAGGTCATACAAAAAATCCCAGGTCTTTTCATGATGCTTCATTTCCCAAACCTTTCTTCAATAGACACTCGAGCAATGTCAATGACAAGAGTCTTTTCTGCTCATTTACTGGAAATGTCATATCCTTGATTTTGCCTGGCCCATTCAAAATTGTACGATCAATATTGTCAGAGGTTAGGATTGCCGGCCATAAAGCAGGATCTGCTGTATCGATTTGTGGTGTGCAATTTTTCTCTCTGTTGTTTCTGTCATCATGCAAGGCTGATTCTTCTTTATCATTTCTTTCCTTTTCATGTTAACCAGATTTTTCTTTTTCATTACTCTACTTTTCAGGTGAGCCACATTCTTCTTTATCATCTCTCTCCTTTACATTGCCAGGAAAACTTCCACAATTCTCCATCATTTTCTTCATGTTTCCATTTTTTATTTTCAGGTAAATATGCTAATTCCTTAGTAATAGGACTTCCATCATTTACACTTCACTTCTCAATTTCTTCTGCACTGGGTAGGGTGACCATATTTCCCTATGCTGAACACAGGACACCTGGTAAAATTACTCATATTCAAGTGAGTTCAATGGCAATCAATCAGAACTATGCAGTAAAAATGTTCAAATTAACATCAAGTTGACTGAGCCCGTTACAAAGAAGTACTGTGTAGCTGGATTCTTTTTATTTACCTATTTATCTTTATGGCTTTAGGGTTCACACGGGAAGGGGTGACACACACGCCCATACACCTCTCACAAACAGAGTGGATGACTGACCAACCCGACCCTCCCTGCCCAGCACTCTCTGCCCTCCATGCCTGGCTGAGCCCCCAGGACAGACCCACATCTCCTGGTACTTGGTGCAGCATCTTCCCAAGGCAACATGTGGCGGGGCATGCAGGGTCACATGCCCTCCCTCCCCAGATTTCTGCCAGGGTTCACACCAGAATGTAGCCAGCAGCAGCCTTTAGGCACTGTGCGGGAGGGAGGGGACGGGAGCTGCTTCCAACTGCGGGGAGGAGGAGTGGGGAGGGGATGACCTGGCCCATGTCTTTGCAGAGCTCATCTCTCCCCCCTTCCCCCCACCACCCCTTGCAGCTGGAAGCAACTTGTCCCTTCCTGCCCGCACAGTGTCGAAAGGAGGTAATACCTCCAGGCTGCTGCTGGCCACCAACTGTCCCCCCTCCTACAGCGCGAGCAGAAAAAGGTTAAGCTCTAAGGATGCATTGTGCACCACGGCCCAGGGAACCTGATTGCAGGGCTTCAGCACCAGCCAGAGAGGTGGCTCAGCACGGGAGGGAGCCTAGGGGACAGAGCTGCTGCACCCTCCCTAGGAGCAGGATCCAGGGCAGAGGGGGTGAAGAGGGTGCTAAAACCCTGCCCAGGGGGCTGCTGTGGAGCCTGCAAGGTCGGGGCGCAAACAGGCTGGAAATCACTTTCCCCACCATCACCACTCCAGAGCTTAGCTGAGGCATGGAGAGGCTTCTCCATGCCAGCGCTGTGTGAGGCTTTGGCACATGCAGGGCTCGGCTCCTCTTGGCCAGCACCCCAGGCTGGAGAGCCTTGGGCAGTGGGGGAAGGAAGGAGCTTGCCGGTCAGGCTGCTGGTGAGCTGAGCACTCCAACCGGGGGCTGGTTCTCTGCACAGCAATGGGAATGGGATGCGCCCTGCCGGAGCGGGGTTATGGAGGAGCAGCAGGTAGCTGATGAGCAGGGATCCGGCCAGAAGCAGTAACCACTAGCGTTGATGGGAAGGGGGACAGAAAATATGGGACAATTTGCATGTTTTAAAGAAAAAGTCGGGACACTTTCAGGAGGGCTTAAATATGGGGCTTTAAAAATGAGATGTCTGGTCACCCTAGCACTGGGATGATCGCTACTGCTTAAAGCCTGGTCTATGCTGTTCTGTTTCAGATATTTTCCTATCAAATTTGCCACTTGCTGCAAACTAGATTGCAACTGAGCTTTTTGCTTCCTATACTGAGCTCCTGAAGACTTCTTTGGGAGCAGCTTTTATTTTCTAGAGGGGACTACCGACAGAATTTGGGAGAGCAAAAGTCTATGTTCTGCAGTCTTAGAAAGTCATCAAACATTACATATTAAGAATGGCAAAAGTAGTAACTATTTCTTTTATATTGTTGCATAGGAAGAGGTTTGATAGATATTTCTGGCATCTCATTAAATATGTCCTTTATTAGTCACTACTTACACTCTTCAAGTCTTAAAACACAAGCACATTTTCAAAATTACACAATAAAACAAAGTTCACAATATCACAGCTGGGCTTTCACTTTGTTCTGATATCTCACTGACTGACTGGTGACATCCCACCCCATTATATACCTGCAAGGGCATGGCTGACAACATTCTATGAGGTTCAAAGAAAATGTAGTTCTCATAAAGTCTGGAAGGTTCCCCAAGATTCTACAGATTTCCAGAACATTCTAGGCGGTTAGTGAAAAATGAATCCACATATGGAATGCCTAAAAAATTTTACTTCAAAGATTCTCTTTTCCTTTTTCGCTAACAAAAAAGCAGCACCCTGAGCCTGGCGCCCCCAAGCCTGGCACTCCAGGTGGTTGCCTGGGTCACCTGCCCCTAAATCCAGCCCTGAACCTGGAGTACCTGTGAACTGCAGGGGCTCTCAGCCAGCATCAGATCCAGTGGTCTCTTTTTTCCTCCTGATCCTTTTTCACCCTGAACTATTGCCTGGGTATCTGGAATAGTAAACCTGATGCACTGTCCTATGAGGGGGAGTACCTGGACAAGAACAGTACATCTCAGTCCTGAAACCCAGTCATTTCATCAATGTGATAGTGAACAGTGACTTGCTTTCTCTCGTAAAGCCCCTCCCACCCCACATTCCTACCCTGCAATCCATTTGCAGTAAATCTTATGTAACCAGAATGGACTTAGCTCATAACTCAAAATTCTCTGTCAAGAATGGGATTCTTATGTTTAAGGGCCATATCTATCACCCCAATGGTGAACTACGATTAGCAATACTCTGGGTATGCCATGACTCGCCATGGCCAGCCATTTCAGCCACAGGAAAACATTGAAGCTGGTTTCTCGATATTTCCAGTGGCTGAAACTGCATTCATCTAATGACTCCTCCATTGACTCCTGTGATGTCTGTGGTCAACAGAAACCCCACTCACCAAATCCCTTCGTGCTCTGAGTCCACTGCCAACTAAGTCTCAGCACTAGTCGTCCATTTCCATGGACTTTATTATTGACCTTTCCAATACTCAGGTGCTAGTTGCTGTCGACCTACTTACAAAAATGTCTCATTTCATGCCATGCCTTAAAATACTTACCATGGAGGTAACAGCCCAACGGTTTTTCACTCTGCTTTCAAACTCCATATAATAACTTATCTGACTGAGGATCCCAGTTTGTTTTGCACTTCTGGCAGGAGTTATTCAAGTTCCTGGTTGTTCAACTATGTACTTCCTCAGCATTTCAGTCCCAGATTGATGGACAGACTGAACAAGTGAACCAAATTCTAGAGCAATACCTCTGTGGCTTTATTAATTATCATCAGAATGACTGGGTTTCCCTCCTTCACTTCACTGAATTCATGTACACTAATTCCAATCACCAATCAACCCACCAGAGTCCTTTTTATGCCAGCTATGGTTTCCACCCTTGGTTTCACCTGTCCATGCCATAAACCTTCTATGTACCAGCAGCCTCTGACCTAGTCAAACACCTTCACTGCATCCAAAAGAACTGAAATCCCACCTAGAGTCAGCCAAAAGATGACAAGCATTACAGTGACCTACGTCAGTGGGCAGTCCCTCAAATCACAATTGGAGATGAAAGTATGGCTCTCAGCACTGCACCATGATTGTACCCAGCCTTCAAGAAAGTTAAATTACTGATATCTTGGCCCATTTCAGGTCATCCAGCAGATCAACCCTGTGGCCTTCAAACTCCAGTTACCTATGTAGATGAAAATGCACCCAGGATTTCATGTCTCTTAACGGAAAAATCCCATGGACCACACCTTCCCTGGATGAGTACAACAGCCACCTCTACCTGTCATGGTCCAGGGCATGAGGATTACTTGATGAAGCCGATCTTGGACTCCAAAATTCTCTGAGGAAAGCTCATGTACCTTGTTGATTGGAAGGGTGATGGTCCAGTTGATCATTCATGGGAGCCAGCTGAAAATATAAATGGACCCAACCTGCTTCGAGAATTGCATCAGTCTAAGCCTGGTCCAAGGACCAGTGGCAGAAATCTTTGGAGGGTGGGAGTGGTAATGTAATGAGTCATCTCTGAGCCTGAACCTGACAAGTGCTGCTGAGCTGATGAGTCATTCCTGAGCCTGATTACCCAAGGGCTCCACATCAATCATCCAGGGCTGAGCCAATCCACAGGCACAGGTCTAACCAGTTGACCCCAAGGCCATGCCAGTCAGTTCAATGCCTTGCTGAGAGTATTCCCCACTTCTTGATGGTTCTGACAGACTGTTCCTGCTCCTGTCCCAGAGCCAGTCTGTGCCTGCCTTCTGTTCCATTCCAATCCCAGCCAGTGCCTGCTCCTGCTCCAGCCTTGCTCCAACCTATTCTTGATTCATGCTCTGACCCCTGGCTCCAGACTCGGCCCAACCACTGAGCTTGACTGTTGCTGCTTTGACCATTAGGCATGACCACTTCTCAGTTTCTGACAGTGACCCCTTTGTTGGAGCCATTGGCTTTTTATTTTATTTCTCTCACTTACACAAAGAAAAGGAAATTATCTCACAGGTGTTAAACCTCAAATTGACCTTCTGCTACCAGACCTAGAAGAAGTTTTCTTGGTCTTATAACTCCTAACCCTCCACACACAGACAGCCCTTTGGCCCTTGCAAATTTAAATGATGAGTCTTTCCTTATATAAATGCATCCATCTGGAGGCCGTGATACAATTTCAAAACTACAATCCCCACAAAAGAATAGCACGATGTCAACAGCTTGTACATTTTTTTGCTCACTCTACCAATAGGTTTTTGGCACCTCTACAAACCCTACCCAGAAATAAATAGAACTAAGTTATTCTTGCATTGGACAAGGTCTGCTGTAAATCTGCCAACATCTTCTTTATGTGCATAGAAACCTAGCATCTTAAGTGAATTGTTCTGCCTGAGATGGATGATCAGACAATCGGCATGTGCTTACCACATGAGCAGTAATTGGGTGTGTGGCTGTAGTTTTGACCACATTATTCTATTCCCTCAGTGCCACTGTATACCCTTTTGGCAATATCTAATGCATGAACAAAACACTTTTTTTTCTGTTTAAAATTCTATTCAGTGACCTCATTCCAACCATTCAAAGGATCCAGAACTTTTGGAAAGAACACCCAGATGATTATTGAGGCATTTCTTAAGATGATGTCTGGAATGGCTCTGTCTGCTTGCTATCCAGAGGGGAAGTTTTTAGCTTCCACTTTGAATCTGTTTCTTGTAATCCTAAATTAGTCTATTCCTATTGCCACCATTATGTAAAATGAATGGGGTGCAATCATGCAGTCTAGGTTCAAGGGCAGAAAGGCTATGGCAGGATTTTCAAAAGCACCTAAGTGACACGGGAGCATAAGTCCCACTGACTTTTTTGAAATTCCCACCTTATTCTTTGTTTTTAAGCCTGTCCTCAACTGATACTTCCTGAAAGGTTTTCAATCTTCATTGTCAACTTCAGGTCTTATTATTTGTATTGTGCTGGTGCCTAGGAACATCAGTCATGGGCCAGCACCCTGTTTTGCTAGGTGCTGTACAAACACACAAAAAGATGATGCATTATCTTTACAGGAAGGACACACCTCCTCCTTCCTGTAAAACAGGTTTGGTTATCCACTGGTCTCGCCTACTTACTCTGTACACTTGTGGAGGCCCAGAGCATATCCTTGCTGGAGATCCAGTACTTGGTCTTCACCACTGAAGCAGAATTGTTGACCATTTAAAACACCGTGACTGCCTAAAGGAAGGCAAGATAGCCTCAACAATTAAACTTGTACAAAGCTGAACACGCCACTGGCAGCGTGCGCTGTGAGAGCGGGAAAATCATGTGCATGTCCCCTTTGGCCTCTTTCTCCAGCCCATCCTTTCAGCATTCTCTGAAGCAAATGGCTTTGTAGTTGGGTCCTTCTGTTCATTGATTTGCCAAGTGAAGTAACAGCACTGTCATCTGACACAGGTTTAATGCTTTCAGCCTATAATTCTAAACTGCTTTATAATTATAGTTCAAATTGTTGCTTGCCCTACACTGTGTGCATGGAGCTCTCCTAACCCTTTCTCTCCTATGCAAGAGGCAGCCACAGTCCTAGCCCTTGTGCTTCCTGAGCACAACAACAGTGCAAGATAATCTGAGGGAGATGCTGGGGCTAGACTACTATTAGGGACAGCACAAGCTACTCCTCAAAAATAACTGTGGGAGCTGTCACTGACTGCAATCCTATCCACCAGCACCCCAACAGGTATTCTGCTTACAGGTAAATTACCCCTGGGCTTGGTGCTGGCGAATTTTCTTCCACACCCTTGTTAACAAGAGATTGAAGTTTAAAAGTCCTAGTGGAGTCCTATGTGCAGTATGGGACTCACTCAACACCACTGGTGATGGAAGCCAACCCTGGGATGGAATGTGGCAGCTGCTTCACAATGCATGTGATTTTCTTAACCCAGTTTCCCTTTAGATTCAAAGTGAGACCAATATAGATATACTGGGAATGTAAAAGAAACAGGCCACACCCTTTGACAGATAATCAATGTCCCTTGTATC
Source organism: Dermochelys coriacea (assembly GCF_009764565.3). NCBI lineage: Eukaryota > Metazoa > Chordata > Testudines > Dermochelyidae > Dermochelys > Dermochelys coriacea. The sequence goes on along the minus strand of NC_050069.1, from coordinate 41,278,347 downwards.
AAGAAACAGGTCATTCAAGAAGAACTGATATATATTAGAAGTGTCTGACAGCTCTCCTTCTTCCTTAGAGGACACCGATGAAAACAAAAGTGTTACTCTATTGCTCGGTAAGAAGAAATACAGATGAAAAGATTGCCCTGCTTGATTTTTGGTCAAAGAATGTTTCCGTTCTGACTTATTTTTCTTTATCTGGACCTTTTGGGAATAAAACTGAAGCCAGAACTGGGATAAATTTCTTTCTAGAAGAAGTGCATGGACCAGAATCCCAAACCCTCAGCTTTGGCTGCTTATCTTTAGGCATCCATGCCACTGTTTTGAAACCAACTTCCCTGAGTCCATATCTCAACTGGGATTTTGAAGGAGCCCAGGGGAGTTTGCAGTCAACTCTCACTGAAATTCAGTGGAATTTGGGCACCTCTCACCCTTAAGCTCCTCTGAAAATTCCATCCATAGGGTCTGATCAAAAGCCTATTGAAGTCAACAGAAAGACTCGCATTAACCTCAATGGGCTTTGGATCAGACCCCTACATAGGAATGGCCTGATTTTCAAAGGTGCAGAACACCCACAAATTCTACTGAAGTCAAAGATAAATATGGGTGCTCTGCATCTCTGAACATAGTGTTACTTATTCAGGGCCCCAGTTCAGCAAATTATTTAAGCCTATACTTAAAGTGCATCCCTATTCAGCAAAGTACTTACACCCATGCACAATATTATGCACGTGGTTTAGTCCCATTAAAGTTAATGGGACTTAGGCACATGCTTAAATGCTTTGCTGACCTGGGATGGGCTGCTAAATCAGGGCCTAGGTGCCTAACTTTGGAGAATCTGGTTTCATAATGTTGGCCAAGCTTTTTAGCTTGAGATATGTCTCCAACATCACCAGAAAAAGAACATGCTCTCAAATATAGCTGATGGCCCTCTTCTGAGAAACCAAACCTAAAGAGAGCCGGCCTCCATATTGAGATGATCTCCCAATTGAGTACAACATTGTAGTGAACTCTAGAGACCGGTTTTCTACCTCTCCTGTATAGGCTGGGGCTATCTAATCTGCACTACTTGCATCATTAGTCATGCTGGGCCAGACTTCCAAAGGTATTTCACCTAAAAATGAAATCAGGAAGCCTAGTGGGAGTTTCAAAAGTGACAAAGCCAGTTAGATGTCTAACTCCAGAAATCAATGGCTGTTAGGTTCCAGACCTGCTCAGGCACTTTTGAAAATCCCACCAAGCACCTACCTTCATCTGTAGGCTCCTAAATCCCTTTTAAAAATCTGATCCTCTGCCACAGTGGATCTTTCTTAATTCTTGAGAATCAGATGATGTGTGAGAAAAGCATAAATCAGTTTGGACCTAATGTGCCATTTGGGGATGACCCAGACCAGTAACGGGTTCTGTCACCACCTCTCCTGTAAGGGCCATGGTGCTGTGCGGCTCTGATTCAGATTCCCTGACAGCAGTAGCCTGCCCAGAAGCATAAGGCCTCACCCTGGCTCTCATCAACTGAGTTACTTTTTGCAAGGTGACACCAAAATCTTTTCCAGTCCTAAGTCTCCCCAAATATGTCCTCCCTGAGTTCTTAATTCATTGACACTGGGGTGACAAATGAGAGAAATACAGTCCCAAAGATGAAACCAACACACACACACACACACACAAACACACACACATCCAGTTATCAGCTCGCTTTGGCACACACGTCAGACCAGAGACCTGCTTGGGAAAAATAAACTAAAAGACTATTGAATAGAAAAAGCAGAGATTGAAATCTGAAATAATAAGCAAAAGGAAACACATACAAATTACACAGCAAATAAACAAAGTCACAACTTCAGGCTTTAAACTTTCATATTAGATATCTTTTCTAATAAGAGTTACCTTAAAGCAGTTTTCCAGCATAGCCCATAGCTATATGAGGGATCCAGCACTCACGGACAGCCTCCCACTTTGAGATTGTCTCCCAAGTTCTGGTCAAAACCCCTCAGTCCCAAGGCTGCTTTTAAAAGGCCTCTCTCTCTCTCTCTGTCCACAGTGGTTAATCAGAGTGGGGAAATTCCCTCCTGACTTGCTGGTGGGGAGCCCGGATGTTCTTTTCAATTTGAGTTGACTAGTGTCTTTCCATTAACTCTAATGGTGCAGCAGTGTCTTTTTCTGGGCTGGACAATGGCTTGAAGCTGGTTTCATGCAAACAATTGGTTTGGGTGCCCTTCCCTGCTTGATTCCTCACTGCCCTGCTGTGAAGTGGAGCTGAAGTTGCATCACAGATGATGAGTACCGTTTTCTATATAAACAAACAGAGCAATAGATCAGCACTGTCTGTGTGTATATTTCATAGTGACCAGCAAGTTCAGTACATTACAAGCTTCCATACAAGACCTCACTCAATATGTTTTTATAGTACAACAACACAGTATGTGATCAGTTGGTTAATCCATTTATTCTCCCCTTTGGGGGTCCGGAACCTGACTGTTACACCTAAACATAAAACTGCAATGTTATGCTTTATCCAATGGTGCAAAAATGGTGTTATTATTCAGTGGGGGCACCCCTTTGTTGTTTGCTCTGAACAGTGAACTGCTGGCAGTAATGTGAAAATTAACGACCGAGGGACCAGTTGGATTTCTACTGGAGTCAATGGGAATCTTTCCATAGACTATAACTGGGAACTGGACCAGATGCTTAATGATTTAGAATGCTGAACAAAAAGTAATGTTACTTTCTGATGATACTTTGTTACATTTGACTCAACCCCCTCCTCCCTGCACCAGTGCTTAGAGCAGAACTAGACATTTTAGTTCCGTTTCTGGCTATAAAATAAATTGTGTTTTAAAGGAGGGGTTTTGCTAATAAGATTTCCTTCTATTTCAACTGCAAAATTACCCAGCTTCTGCCCCTTTTATTTGGGCAGTCATGAATGTGCTATGGAATTCAGAAAACTGATACAATTGATGGGCTGTATAAATCAATTTTTGTTAACCTAATTGAAAACATTTCAAAATGAAGCCGGGTTTTGGGTTGGGCTTTAGGACTGCTCTACTGTGTGCACATCCTATGTTTATTAAAATTCCGGATTCTTTTACTAAATTTGACCAAATAAGCACATAATTTCTTTGGGTGTATAAACATCTAGGAATCTATTAAACATAATTATAATTACCAACCAAACAGGAAGGGATCAACTTACGAAACCTAACACAACACTGTTGGGTAGCTACTGGTAACTTAAGAAATATTGCATTATGGACTATAAACAAACCAGAATGCCATTGGATTTCCATAAAAGTAGAGCAATCAGTATTAGGTATCCTTGACTAATACAATGGATTACTAAGAAAATAGCCTATAGTTACAGTCAATCAACAAGTTATATCAGATATACCTACATGCAGTGGTCACACTTAAAAAGATTTTTTTTTCCTTTTCCAGTTTTGAAAGCTTCCACCACTGTCAGAGATATTCTCTATATTTAGCTGAACAGAAAATTTTAGTTGCATCAATGTATATGCATAAAGGGCCTGATCCAAAGCCTATTGAAGGTGATAAACTCAAGCTGACTTGTGTTTTGGATCAAGACATACACCTGCACACGTGTATGATCAGTACATTACTGAGTATCAATCAAGTTATTTCTCGATATAATTCTATCGATGATACCAGGATCTTCACTTCATACGGATTAGTTAACAGGGAAACAAGGTTTACAGAAAATTAAGAGAATTGACACAATTTCTATAGATACTTTATCAGCTATACCACTAATGATCTTAAAGCAACGTGAAAGAAATATCTGCTCCTAAATTTCTCCGCTATGCCATGTTTGAGTTCACCCTTTACCATTTTCATAGGAAACACTTTTAAGACTTTTTCTGGAATACAATTTTTTTTCCAATTATTTTTTATCAGGGAGAGAGTATATGGTAAATTTAGTACCTAGCTTTAAAAGAGAGAGTTATAAACCAATCAGGCTAACTTCAATACTGGAACAAATTATTACACAATCAATTTGTAAGCACCTAAAGGATAATAAGGTGATATGTAATAGCCAACATGGATTTGTCAAGACCATATCATGCCAGACCAACCCTAATTTCCTTCTTTGACAGTATTACTGGCCTTTTGACACAGTCTCATATGACATTCTCATTAGCAGAGTAGGGCAATATGATCTAGATGAAATTACTAAAATGTGGATGCATAACTGGTTGAAAGGCCATACACAAAGAGTAGTTATCAATGGTTCACTGTTAAATTGGGAGGGAAAATCTTGTAGGGTTCATTACTATTCAACATTTTCATTAATGACTTAGATAATGGTGTGGAGAGCATGCTTATAAAATTTGTGGATGATACCACACTGGGAGAGGTTGCTAGCATTTTGGAAAACAGGATCAGAATTTAAAATGTCCTTGATAAATTGGAGAATTGATTTGAAATCAACAAGATGAAATTCAATAAAGGCCAGTGCAAAATACTGCACTTAGGAAGGAAAAATCAAATGCACAAAATACAAAATAGGGAATAACCAGTTTGTGTTGCTGAAAACAATCCATGGGTTATAGTGGATCACAAACTGAATACGAGTCAACAATGTGACGCAGTTGCAAAAATGGTGAATATCATCCTGGGATATATTATCAGCAGTGTCATATGTAAGCCAAAGGAAATAACTGTCCCACTCTACTTGGCACTGGTGAAGCCTCAACTGGAGTAGTGTGTCCACTTCTAGTACCGCACTTTAAGAAAGATATAAATAAATTGGAGAGAGTCCAGAGGAGAGTAACAAAAATGATAAAAGGGCTAGAAAAACTGACCTATCGAGAAAGATTTTAAAAAACGGGCACATTTAGTTTTGAGAAAAGACGACTGAGCAGGGACCTGATAAACAGTCTTCAAATATATTAAGGGCTGTTATAAGAGAACAGGTGACCAATTGTTCTCCATGTCCACTGAAGATAGGACAAAAAATAATTGGGTTACTCTGCAGTGAGGAAGATTTAGTTTAGATATTACGAAAAGCTTTCTAACTATGAGGCTAGTTAAATATTAGGATAGGTTACCAGGGAGGTTGTGGAATTCCCATCATTGGAGGTTTTTAAGAACAGATTAGAACAAACCTTTATCGGGGTTTGTCTAGATATGCTTGGTTTTGCTTGAGCATTGACAGATGGACTAGATGATCTCTTGTGGTCCTTTCCAGTCCTATATTTCTATAATTTATAGAATGTATCTATAGACTGGTTATAAGGCCTGAATTTGAAGAATAATTTCACATTTTGGATACTGTTGTAAATGCCTGAAAGAAAAATGATAAATGTGCATCTAGTCCCTCTCCAAGCAAGCTCTAGCCTAATTAAGCTCTGGGCTATGACATCCATTTTTGTGTGCTCTGTGAGCAAAAGGGGTCTTTCTTTGTACTTGACTGTATACCAGATTGCAGTGTAATAAACATGAAATATGAGTTGCTGTATCACACTAAAAGCTTCGTGTGAGATAGATCAGAAGCTTTTTGTCTTCCTCATTAATTTATTTTGCTGAATTTTTCCTTAAATCATTAAGTCTAATCATAATTGCTCTGAAAGCACAGAATGAACATTGAGCATTTAAAGAGAGATGCTATAAACATCCAAAACATGTGTCCCTCTTCCATTAATAGGTTATTTCAGAGAGGAGAGAGAGAATAGGAGAGATCAATTTTAAGTACTGATCTCTGGTCTGAGAAAGCTGATTTAGGAAAGCTACATTTTATGAGCCTCTTCAGGGATCACTAGAGAAAAGGGGTTTTTTAATATAAAATTTCTCCCTTTGAAGAAATTTTTATCTGGAGTAGAAAGTCCAGACATTCAACAAAGAACCTATGGTTTAATGCAGATCACTGAGGAAAACTCACAACAGGATACACTGTTATAGTATATTTATATATTCAATTTCTACAGTTTATTTTTACATTCAAAAAGGAAAGGCATACAGTAGTCTGAATAAACAGCATTGGTTAATTCTCTGTCCTCTGTAGGACCCAGAACCTGCAAAACATTGCACTAATACATAACTTCGTTCACACAAGTAGTTCCATTAAAGCTAACTGACTGTAGAGGGCATTTGGAGTGCACCATCAGAGGAGTGAAGTTTTGGAATAGCCTTCCAAGAGAAGCAGTGGGGACAAAAGATCTATCTGGTTTTAAGATTCTACTTGATAAGTTTATGGAGGAGATGGTATGATGGGATAATGGGATTTTGGTAAGTAATTGATCTTTAAATATTCAGGGTAAATAGGCCACATCCCCTGAGATGGAATATTAGATGGATGGGATCTGAGTTACCCAGGAAAGAATTTTCTGTAGTATGTGGCTGGTGAATCTTGCCCATATGCTCAGGGTTTAGCTGATCGCCATATTTGGGGTCGGGAAGGAATTTTCCTCCTGGGCAGATTGGAGAGGCCCTGCAGGTTTTTCGCCTTCCTCTGTAGCATGGGACATGGTTGACTTGAGGGAGGCTTCTCTGCTCCTTGAAGTCTTTAAACCATGATTTAAGGACTTCAATAGCTCAGACACGGGTGAGGTTTTTCATAGGAGTGGGTGGGTGAGATTCTGTGGCCTGCGCTGTGCAGGAGGTCAGACTAGATGATCAGAATGGTCCCTTCTGACCTTAGTATCTATGAATCTAGGATCACAGGAGTCGGCCTAATGTTAGCGTATAATCCTCATGCTTCAGGGCCTAAACAGACCACCAATTGATTGGATTAGGAAGAATCTTCCATTATGGGCTGCTTATTCTACCCCCCCACACACACACACACACACAGACACTGTCCTATGTAACATTTGGTTCTGTCCACTATCAGCAACAGGACACTGCATTAGGTGGACCATGGGTCTGATCCAATATGGCAACTTCTAAACTCCCCCCCCCTTTTTTTTAAACCACACACACACACACACACACACACACACACACCCCATATGTGGGGATAAGACTACAGCTGGTTCTAATTAAGTAGCTTTGGAAATTAAAAATCAATGCATTTATAGCAAACTAGCTGGAAATCAGGTTATTTAACTATCAAGAGGTCTCTGTTAGTGACATTCCTAACTCTTAAAGCAAAAAGAAAAGGAGTACTTGCGGCACCTTAGAGACTAACAAATTTATTAGAGCAGTCAGGAGTGCAGTTCCTCTCTAATTTAGATGGCTGTGTTTCCATCAGCTGTTATGGAACAATCAAACTTTGAATGAATACATCATCTTTCTAACAAGGAACCAAAGCACTTAGCCAACACAGCACCTGTGTGAGCTTTGACAGATATTTGTAACAGGGTTGGCACCCACCTCTCATGAGTGCCCCCTTCTCGTTGGGTGTGTCTGTGTTCTTTAGTTCTGATGACCCCTTTTGGTGGTTCTCAGGCAGATTGGTCAGTGACACAGTACTCCAGCCAAGTCACACTGTCTGCACGTTAATCAACACAAACCCCTTCCAGGGAATATGGTCCATTGTAGCCTATCTCAGTACCTCTTTGGTGATGTTTCTCTCTAGTCCTCCCTGGACTTTGGTCTTTAAGTAGTCCTGCCCCAGTATGGGGCTGTATCCCCAGGGCTTCCTCCCTGGAGACACTATCTTCCTGCCACCCTCTCCAGGCTCAGCCCCTGCTCAGTCCCAGCAAACAACCAGGAGTTCCCTCAATAGTCCCCCAGGCCCTGCTAGTAAACCATCCATGGCCCTGTTGTTCTTCCAGGCAGCCAGACCTGCAGTCCTTTCTTCTTCTGCTCCAAAGAACATCTAACTACTACTTTGCTTTGCAGGTCCTTTTACATGACCCTCCTGGGCCCTGATTGGCTGCTTCCCCTGCAGCCACTCTAGCCTGCTTGGAGAACATCTCTACTGTCCCTTCCCTGGGATGGCTGTGGCAGAACCCTGAGGCCTCCAGCAGGGAGCCTTCGGGCCTAGTCCACCCCATCACAGTATTATTCTATCCATTTTACACATGGTAAACTGATGCAAAGAAACAGACACAGATTAAGTGACTTGCTCAAGGCCGTTAATCAAATCAGTGGTAGAGCTGGGAACATACTGCAGAGAGGTCATCGCTTCAGTATCCCACTCAAAGTATTAATACACAACCTAGATGAAAAACAGAACCCTGAACTAAGATCTTGAGAGATGAAAGATGTTCACTTCACCTTTCAGGATCACCTACAAAAGATTCTTTGAACTTTGTGCTGCTTTATAATGAATACTATGAAGAAAACCTGAAAGTGCCTTTTATAAAGGTTGTTTTTTTGCTTTTCATTTCTACCTGAGAAATATCAGGAATGTCGCATCTGGCTTTGCTGGAGGGGAAGGATCTCCGAATCTTGATTGTGAGCTATTATACGTTAGCTGATGAAACCGGGAAATTGAATCCTCAACCAAGACATCCTAACTCTAAAATGTTCATTAGTTGTTGGTGTGAAACTCTCAAGGCCCATCTGCTCTCAGTTGCTCAACTTTCATTCTTTTGCCTCTTGTGATGCCATCACTTCATTAGTTCTCAAGTCATCAGGAAAGTCTTTCAGGGTAAACATGGCCTGAACTAGTAATATGACAAAGTCAAGCAGAACCATGCTCTGCCCTTGCCCCCCACCCCTTTTTTGTGTGCAACACAAACCTTTCTTTCCTTCCTCACAAAAACGCAAAATAAGGACACAAGCTCATTTTTTTAAATTTGAAGGTCAGTCTTAATGCAATGTAGTACTGGAACCCCGAGGTGTATATATCACCCAGTCCATCATGTGCAAACTTGTTTTGTTTCTTTGGGGCAGGAACTCCGTCCAGTTCTATGGTTTCAAAAGCACTGTGTACATTTACGGCACTTAATGCTCATGAATAATACATAGTTCCAAAGTTAAATTAATATGCCGTATTTGGTTTATTTTTTAAAAAGTTGCTTCATTCCTTTTTACAAGTGCACCATGGTTCCATATTTTCTATACAGCGCAGTGAACAATTGCCAAAATTGAACACTTTAGCAGTTATCAAAGTTCCAAACATTAAATGTTGAGCCACTAATATGTATTTGCAAAATATATTAACTTGTTCAATAATAAACAATGCAGGTGTTTTAAAAAATTTAAATGTACTTTTTTTGTGCAACAGTGTACGGGGCAGTAATTTCCTGTACTGACCTAAACTAGTTTTTCCATGTGGAGCATTCAAACTGCTTGTGGCAGGAATCCTTATTGTGTGGAAGTTGTATTCCCAATGCCTTGCTATTCTTTTCTTTGCGAGTGATGAGACAAATTTATTAGAAGCTAGAACAAATTTTGCTAGGTGATCCATCATATCATATTATAGGGGGTTGTAAGGCTTCCCTCCCCACTCTGAACTCTAGGGTACAGATGTGGGGACCCACATAAAACACCCCCTAAGCTTATTTCTACATGCTTCAGTTAAAAACTTCCCCAAGGTACAAATTCTTCCTTGTCCTTGGATGGTATCGTTGCCACCACCAAGTGAGTTAAACAAAGATTCAGGAAAAGGACCACTTGGAGTTCCTGTTTCCCCAAAATATTTCCATCAAGCCCCTTCACCCCCTTTCCTGGGGAGGTTTGAGAATAATACACCAACCAAATAGGTAACCAAGGTGAGCACAGACGAGCACCTTGGGTTTTTAGGACAGAAAAACCAATCAGATTCTTAAAAACAGAACTTTATTATAAAGAAAAAAGAGTAAAAGAAGCACCTCTGTAAAATCAGGATGGAAGGTAATTTTACAGGGCAATAAGATTTAAAACACAGATGATTCCCCTTTAGACAAAACTTTATCTTTTGTTTTAGCTTGTGAATTTTCCCTATGCTAAGAGGGAGGTTTATTCCTGTTTTTTTTTGTAACATTAATCTAACGCATTTCCTTACTATTACTTACAATTTGAAATCTTGATGCTTATTTCAGGTAGGGTTTTAGGAGATGTGTTTTTCCTGCCCTGGTCTCTCTCTGTCCCAGAGAGAACAACAAAGAGAGCCCAAAACAAAACCTCCCCCGATTTGAAAGGATCTTCTTCCCTTATTGGTCCTTTTGGTCAGGTGCCAACCAGTTATTTGAGCTTCTTAACCCCTTACAGGTAAAGGAGGGATTTTATGCTACCCTTAGCTGTATGTTTATGACAGGCGTGATCAATTATTATTTGTCAAGGACCACACTCCAGAGAAAATAATAATAAAAAAATAATGATAATAATAAGTAAATAAAAAGATTTGGGGGTCCATTTGAAAGCATCTGGCAGTCTGGATTTGGCCCGCTATCCACCTATTGACTGCCCCTGGCATATTGTATTAGCAGCCTTTGATTAGAGTTCCCAATGTTAAACTACTTGGCATTGGTCTGGCATGTGTTTTCACATATCCAATAAAAACAGATATTATTGAAAGTTGTATCTATGAAAATGATAAATAAAATAGTACTCAACAGGGACATATCACAATAAAAATACTAACGTAAGGAAATCTTACATTCTTAAAAACAGTACTGTACTGACATTACACACTGTTGAAGTATGAATTGTATAAGTTACACAGATGGGAATCAGGTGGTTTGGTTTTGTCTGCCCATATTTTTTGCTCTTAGTTGTATTCTCTTATCTGCAAAGAGTAAAAAAAAAAAGATCATGTAACCATTTTTTTCCTTTATGATTAAAAAATACAATAAAAAAGCTATACGAAGTTCTTTTTAAAAGAGATTTTCCCTCTTCTTGTCCTTTACCTGATAAATGTAGGTCTTGTCTAGCCTGGAAGATTCTGACTAGTGAAATTATAGTCTAATCTACACTACAGAATTTGTGAAGAATTGAGGTACCTAACATGATGCTGACCATGCCTTTGCAGTTAGTGAAGACCAGGACAACTCATGTTCAGCATCACATCAACTAACTGAACTTCTGTAGTGAAGAGAAGCCCAGTGACATCAGATAAGTCAAGCAAGCAATAGAGATAGGGAAGGGATTTTTATCAAGACCATTTAAACCTGTTTTTGCTAATGTCTATTTAACTTCAGTGTCTAATGAACATTTTGGAGAAAGCTTGTCTTGGCTAAAGATTTAACACCTCATGCTTTCAATAGTGTATGCAGAAACAGGGATGCCCAGAATTTATATCCCTGATCTCTCAGATTGAAAACAAGAAGAAATAAAAGGTGACTTACCAATAACTCTAATTCTTCAAGAGCCACGTCTGTACATTCGCAGTATGGGATGGTGTCCCTAGCATCTCAAGCTTGCAGAACCCTCTTGAAAGCCATGTCTACGGTCCTTTTTTTTTTTTTTTAGGGAATGGAAGAGGAAGAATCTTTCAAGTCTAGGACTTGAAATATATGACTGGGAAAAACAAGACTGGAACTTTTCAGCTTGGAAAAGAGATGACTGGGGGGGGGATATGATTGAGGTCTATAAAATCATGAGTGGGGTGGAGAAAGTAAAGAAGGAAGTTTTATTTACTCCTTCTCATAACACAAGAACTAGGGGTCACCAAATGAAATTAATAGGCAGCAGGTTTAAAACAAACAAAAAGAAGTAGTTTTTTCACACAATGCATAATCAATCTGTGGAATTCCTCACCAGAGGATGTTGTGAAGGACAAGACTATAACAGGGCTAAAAAAAAACCTAGATAAGTGCATGGAGGATAGGTCCATCAATGGCTATTAGCCAGGATGGGCAGGGATGTTTGCCAGAAGCTGAGAATGGGTGACAGGGGATGGATCACTTGATGATTACCTGTTTTGTTCATTCCCTCTGGGGCACCTGGCATTGGCCACTGTTGGAAGACAGGATACTGGGCTAGAGGACCTTTGGTATGACCCAATATGGCCATTCTTATGTTCAAGTCTTTGAATATCATAGCCAAAAAAGGATGAGGGAGATAGCATGTGTATATATCTTCAAAGGAGACCTTTCCACCAATAAACATAATAAACCATGAAAGTGGAGTAAAGCCTTTTTAAAATAGACTTAATGGGCTAGATCCTCTGATTCGGTATTTCTGCTTTGCACTGCAGTGCTGGTAGAATCTGGCCCTACAGCCATCTCAGCATGCAAAATGAGGATTGACCACCAGAAGCTGCTAGAGCCTTGTCCACACTAAGACACCCACTGGGAACAGCAGTGTGAATTTTATTATAAACTTCCCTAGTGTAGAAAAGGCTTTAGACTGGTTTCACCTCTGACTTGAGCAGAGTTCTTCCTGGCTATACCACTGTAAATCAGAGGAGACCTAAGCCCAAAGCCTGCCATAGATATTATAAAGGAAATTATGTATAGTTAGCTTGTAGCAATACATAAGACATTACAGAATGCCCATCCGTTGTCTCCAGACCTTTAAAGGGCAGAAAAAGCAGCAGACACTTCAGTGAGCAAAAATGGCATTTTAATGATAAATTAGACTGATGCTTTAAAAAATAAACAGACGTAAAAAGTGGTTCTGATTTCAATTTTCCAACACCTTGATTAAACCGATTCATGTTCTTGGATTGGTTTCTGTCATCAGAGCCCCCTACCAACTCTGCAGTATATTTCAGTTGACATCCTACATTGTCTCACTGTCACATTTTAAAAAATTAGCATGGACTTTGCCAATCTGCTAGAATATTCTGTGAACTATTTTTAAGAGCTAGTCATCAGAGCCCCCTACCAACTCTGCAGTATATTTCAGTTGACATCCTACATTGTCTCACTGTCACATTTTAAAAAATTAGCATGGACTTTGCCAATCTGCTAGAATATTCTGTGAACTATTTTTAAGAGCTAAGACATACTGTGTTAACAGTAGTGCATACACTAACGTCCCTATCCAATTCTGTGTACATTGCAGTCAATGGGAATTTTACATCGACTTCCATGGGAGCAGGACTGGGCCCTAAATTATTAAGAATATAAAGAAATAAAGGTTTCTTGTCATATTCTAAACACAGCCCCTTTTAATTATGTCATTTTATAACTAAACATATATGCAGCAGAAAGTGTAACAATCAGCTTTATCACACTCTCTGATTAACCAGCTTGTATATAATATATTTTACAGAAGGCTTTACAGTACATAATCTGCTCAGAAGCACCAGTTGCTCAGAAAGGCCACTAACAGATGATCTCATATACATTGCTTCATCAACAATGAACCAGATTTATATGCTAGCAGGCTCAATGTATAATGTAGCTGAACATACGGGTAGTTTGAGCCAATTTGTATTCTGCTCTGGATGTATCTGTGCAAATGCAGACACGTGAGGAATAAATATGAAAGAACTAAAAGGTGCACTAATAGCTGGAGTTTCTGCCATCCCCCTCAACCTTTTTTTGCTCTGCTATTCAAAGATTAGCAACAGAACTGCTACCTCAGTCATCATGGACTACGAACTACATTGACAAATACTTAAAGAATAATGATTAAAAAAAAAGAAATGGAACATTTGAATCAGGTTTGGGATGTTAGGTAGAGCAGCTCTCCCTGGCACATCCCTCTCCAACCCACTCAAGTTCTCATTGCACCAGCAGAGCACCAAGGACTAGATCCTGCAACCTGCTGAGCACCCACAACTCCCTGGGAGCAGAGATATTCAGCATCTCTCAGGTTCAAGCTACAAAACAAGCTCAGTTCACAGAGAGGGACATCAGCAAGATGAGGGGGAGCAGGAGATGCTGCAACTTAGGCTCAGCTCCCTTCATGGCAGTCTGAGTAGGATTTCTGCTCTTTTCATTCCCTGCAGGGCAAAAATCAAAGAGGATGATCTCACCCTGAATTTGGATAAATATTATTATACATGTTTTAAGATGCAGATCGCAACACAACATGATTTTTGTATTTTGTTACAGTTTGTAAGAAACTGAATTGCAGAAAATAGTACAAATGTCACCAGAAAAAGACATTAAGAAAGCAGCCCTTCTGGCCCTCCAGAGCTCCTACAACTGCTACTTATCCAATGGGGGTACTTACTTCTTGATGATGCCCACATAATAGCTGAGAGTCATACTCATCTCATCCTCTGAATTCCAAAAATACGTGCTTGCCTGACTCACAGCCACTTAGGAATTGTACAAGTTTTGTGCTATTCAAAGTCTATTTCCTTGGCTTTCAACTTCATTCCAGGAGAAAAGAAGGGACCATGAAGCCAAAGAGATCCATACACGAGAGGGGGAAGTGAATGCCCCATTTCCATTATGAGGAATGTCCCCACACAGTAGTGATGGAGAAGGGAGATGTTCCCCTAAACACACATGGGTAGCATAACAGATACTGCAACCACATGCTGTAGCTTTGAGAACCATTGTATTAACTTTACAAAGATTATGTGTATCATTTCAGGATAGGGATTGTAGCCTATTTCATGAAGGAAGATTACCACAGATCTTCTAGTAACTAAAAACGGGGTGGGGGTGGGGAATTACTGCAGTTGCTGGGACTGTATACCGTTCAGGGAAGTACCTCCTGCAAGGGTGGTTTGCATATACTGGTTCAGACTGTACAAAGGACCCAAACAGACCAATGAAAGGGCTTCTGGAATAAAAGGCTGAGTTTAACCTGACAAAAGGGCCTCCATTTTGTTTCAACAAATGGACATGATCTTTTATCCAAGAAGAGGCCAAACCCTTTGGAAGTAAGGTGACCAGGTGTCCAGTTTTCAACCAGAACACCTGGTCAAAAAGGAACCCTGGCGGCTCCGGTGAGCACCACTGACTGGGCCATTAAAAGTCTGGTTGGTGGCACAGCGGGGCTGGCAGTCTCCCTGCCAGCTCCACGCAGCTCCCAGGAAGCAGCTGGCATGTCCAGCTACTAGACAGAGGGGCAGCCACAGGTGCTCCATATGCTGACCCCTCTCCAAGTGCTAGCTCCGTGGCTCCCATGGGACAGGAATCGCGGCCAATGGGAGCTGTGCCTGTGGGCAGGGGCAGTGTGAGGAGCCCGCTGGCCGTGCCTCTGCCTAGGAGCCAGAGGGACATGATGCCGCGTCCTGGGAGCCACCAGAGGTCAATGCTGCCCAGACCCCATACCCCTCACCCACTCCCGCACACCAACCCCCTGCCCTAGCGCTGAGCACCCTCCTGCACCAAAACTCCCTCCCAGAACCTGCACCCCTCCTCCCCAGCCCCACCCAAGCCCGCACCCCCAGCCACAGCCTTCACCCTCTCCCACCCCCTCACACACTGACCTCCTTCCCCAGCCTAGAGCTCCCTCCTGTACTCTGAATCCCTCATTTCTAGCCCCACCCCAGAGCCCTCACCCCCTCCTGCACCTCAAGCTCCTGCCTCAGCCCGGAGCCCCCTCTTGCAGCACAAAACCCTCATCCCCAGCCCCACCCTGGAGCCTGCACCCCCAGCGAGAGCCCTCACGCCCTCCTATACCCAACTCCCTGCCCCAGCCTGGTGAAAATGAGTGAGTGAACGAGGGTGAGGTAGAGTGAGCAACGGAGGAAGGGGGGATGGAGTGAGTGGTGCCCCACCTTGGGGAAGGGGCAGGGCAAAGGTGTTTGGTTTTCTGCAATTAGAAAGTTGGCAACCCTATCAGGAAGGGTTGGAAGGACTTGAACCTGCCAGGATCCAAAAGCCTGACAAGTGACTTCTGGTACATTTAAATATGCATTTTGATCTTTTTATTGTTTTGTTTTCTCTGGATGTTTTTGTCCTTAAATAAATGTACTCTGCTTTGGAAGAACTGTTTGGTCACTTATAAGTGCTGGCTTACATTGGTCACAGCTCTTGGAAAGAAAGAAAAGCATAGGGGCTGGACGTTAGCCAGGCTAATGTAGAGATAATCACAGTGCAACTGCAAGGGGGCAGCAAGGCTGACCCCTGCTCAGGACATTGAGAGACGCAGGTCCCTGCCCAGAGAAAGGTGATGGATAAAGGCCTGAGCCCCAAGAGAGTATCCCTGGAGCAGACCATGAAGAGGGGGGCAGGGAGCAAAGGTCCAGTTCCCTGAAATTGTGACATGTAGCATCTCTCAATATTACCTCTCCAGCCTCCTGTATCTGGGGGGTGGGATACAACAAAGTTTGGCTCAAGATCTGCCCCTTTCTTCTTCTGGGGGGAGAGGGAGGGGATCACACATAGTGTGGTTACTACTGCCCTAGCAATGTAGTAACGCCTGTAGACTGCAACTGCCCTGTAGGAAGAGGCAGCGAGACAGGTCTAGCATAAGAAGCTGCAGTGCAGGAGAGACACTACATGAACTTTCACCCCCAGGCAAACTCTTTAATTCCCAAACAGGGAAGACTTGGGTGACCTACTATTTATGTCCTATATAAACTATCCACTTCCTGGTGGCTACCTTGAGCTGAACAGGGTTTCAGAGGTGCTGAGTACCACTGACTTCAACTGGAGTTGGGTGTATGCAGCAATTCTGAAAGTCAGGCCCCAAGCACTAAAGGAAGCAATGTTTTGAAATCTGAGACTTAAAGCACATTAAGTGAATGTCAGTAACTAGCATGAACGTGATTTAGCTTGAGATGGAGTGAACAACACAACACCCATAAGCGAAAAATAAGTTTTTATTCAGATGTTTAGTGATAAGTAATTATATTCCAGAGATTTTTATGTTCTAAACTTTAACATATAAAATGGGCAGCAAAAAGAGAAAATGCTGGGTTAGAATCTTCCTGAATCTAAATGTGTCTGTAGTTCTTCTGGATTTATTGAAACGTTTGATGTTACAATGTCTTATTTAGCATGCTACCTGATTTCCTTTACAGAAAATGCTCATTCCTCAGTGGAGATAAATGTGGTCATGAACATGGATGCTATGATTTAGTAAATAAACAGGGGAAAGAAAACCATAAAAGTACCCCTCTCTAATATAAAACCTATTTCTAGGTTTTATTCCTTGCACATAACTAAGGGTCTGATCTAGTTCCGCCTGAAGCCTGAGAGTCTTTTCACTCATTGCATCAGGCATCAAAGTTATTGAATTTTATATTAGTTGGGGGATATCAGTTCTGGACAGAGAAAATTCCCGCATCTAAGTTACAATATCTCAGAAGTCATGAACTTCCCCTTCCCAGGTGGCTTATTCCATTTGCAATTTTTACCGTGACTTCTGGCTTTTCTCCTGTGTAAAATTCAGTTGGGTTGCTTCATTTGGAGAGAAAGTGTGGCTTGCAGGTAGACTGCAGGTAGAAAAGGGATGCACTTTATGCCCTCATGCCTTTCAGATATCATTAGAAAAGCTCTAGCTTGTCTAGTGGCCTTTACCTGGGCCCCCTCTGGGTAAGTATTAGACACGGTGTGCACTAAATTGGAAAATTTTCCAGAAGGCACAAAGTCTGAACACAGGGTGTAATCAGATGATGTTACCATATACAAAACCAACATATGTTATTTTTGGTGGGGCAAGTGGAAGAAAATATGGGAAGAGAAAGTTAGCAATGATGCAGAGAGGCTACAATTGGACAATTACATTAATTGCCTACAAGGCACATTGGGAAAGGGCAAATAAGGCTCTCTCCTTCTTGATGATTTTATGCTTTCCATACATTCTTTCCATATATTATATTTTTGTGTTTATATGTACACATCAATGAATTTAAAAAAGAGATAAAGCAAAGATTTAGAAATTAATTTGAAATAACAGGTCTATATTCAGAAGTCTATACTGTCATTTTCATAAACTGTATTAGATTTTACCATGCATCACTTCATTGTTTGTTTAGATGTGAGGCAATAAAAGCACAATATTGGGACATCTTGATCTATCGTAGGTTTTATGGATATCTCTTAAGGGTTACTTCCCTTCCTTCTTTGCAAAAGGCAGTTCACATTTTTAAAAATTTAGGAATATATGAGGGTCAGTTAAAATGTATTTGAATTTATGATTTACAAGTTGGAAGTACACACACACACACACACACGTAGAATAAAAATTGTAAGAATGGCCATATACAACTCACAAAAAAGAATTGGTCCCAGAAGGGTCAGACATATGCTGATCTGTTTAAAACTATTTTTTCCTTGTTTAGTTAGACTGTTTAAAGATAATGCATGGTTTCCAAAGGCTCATGGTTCAGTATAAATGGTCCACATATGACTATAGTAAATGCCAAGAGGCATGAGATGTTTACTATCTTCCAGAAAACATTTAACAGAAGGATGCCAGTAACCATGGGCACCATTAAAATCTGTATAGCTGCATTTTGCAAGTAATTATCATTATGTCTGACTTCTAGGGAAATATCTGAATACCACAATAATATTAATTAGGCAAAAGGCAAAAATTGTGGCAATATTAATATTAATAGTGACCACAGTCGATGGTTCAGAAAGTGGATCACATTTTCATACAAATGACTGATGTATTTATTGCAATGCGATATATTTCACCTACCATATATTTACACACATGAACCAGAGACAAAAAATGGACACAGTTATTAACAAGAGCCTGGTCCTGCATTCCTTATGCACCCAAAACTCTCACGGAAGACAATGGGAATTTTGAATGTTCAATGAATGCAGGATTAGGAATACTGCAAAGCTTTGCTTCTTTTGGAGGCTTACTACGGATTGATACAGGTTTTCCATTGATTTTCTTTGGCTTTTAAATTAGTGTCCCTTACAGCTACATGTCTACAATGCAGAACACCAATAAATAAAATCATACTACAAACCAACCAGGTAAAAAACACTGGCCAAAAAGTGTAGCTGTTGCTTCATTACAAAACAATGGTGCAGAATGATGTTTGAAACTGGTCAGAATGTAAGAATTGCAATAGAAACTAGAAGTATATACCATAGGTGTGACTGCACTTGTTGCTTCTCCTGCACTATAGAAAAATTAAAATTAAGTAGGCACTTGTTTCCTTCCATAATAGGAGAGCACTCAATGTAAGGAAGGGTGACAGAATTGGGCCTTACATGAATGTTTTCTAGTGTAGTACAGCCATAGGTCCTGATTCAGGAAAGCCCTTAAGCACATGCTTAACTTATCCATATCAATGGAACTCAAGCACATGCGTAAATGCTTCCCTGAATCAGGCTTTAATATAGCAGTGAGTTTCTTTTTTATTGCATTCCCATGTTCAATTTAAACTAACCTGACCCTGCTCTCCACCACAACTATCCTAATTACAACCCCCCCACCAAGTTTTAAAAAGTAAATGGGCATAAAAATAAATACAATCACCTACGAGTATATAATAAATACGCTACTAAATGGGAGAAAAATATATTGCAACATAAGGCCCTGTCGTGCTGCACAATCATGAAACACTTCAAAATCTTCCAGGTATCCTAAACATTCTCCCATTGTACAACACAGTTACCACTATACAGCTGAGGGGGATCAGAAAGTAAAAGATTAAACTTCTATTACATTAAATATTTGAAAATGGAAGTGTGGTAAACGCACAGAAGAGTTTAATTGTGTTCCACCGTCTTTGCTGAACACCATATACATGGTCTTTCACTGCTCCTTGGTTATGAAGCACAATTTAAAGTTTTAAAAACACCTCTCATAACTATAGGATTCCTTCAGATTTACAATTTAACGAGTGTTTTTGTTGACTACTAGCATTATCTTTGAGAGTAAGACAAATTCAGAAATTCTGTTGCCTTCGTTTCTTTGCATCCATTGCATCCAGGATAGGTTGCCTCTTCGCTGTGTATCTTTGACGAAGCTCTTCAATTTCTCGTTCCATCATAGGGTCCAAAGCTGTTAACCTCATTTGCAATTCTTCTAAACTTAGGTTTTTTAACTGTAAATAACAAACAGTAAAGCAAAGCTGTTTAATAAAATTGCTTCCAACAACAAACAAAAGATTGATAACTGTTAATACTAATCATTCGTTTAATTTACTGTGGCAAAGTGAAAACAAAGTATCAAAAATAGCAACTAGTGTAGTAGCATGAAAGTATATACATTCCCAATTATATCTGATACAAAGTAGTTTCCGTGTACCCTGCAAATAGACATATGCCTTATGTTGAATCAGTTTGTAAAAAGCATGCATGTCAATTTATGGATGTAATTCTATGGATATGATGGTATCCAGGATAATTACCACACCCAATCAAAAATGACTGGTTGAGCTACAGTCTCCTGTGGAAACCCTAATACTAAGATATACAGCATCCACAAATAGTGCTATGCCAGACAGTCAAAGGTACCTACTGATAAGAATTAAAAGGCTCCTGTATTCCTCAATGGATCACTGCCATATCTACCCAGGGAAAGCTGCCAACAGAGAGTATAAATAATATATGAAACAACATCCTGAATTCATGGGAAGGAGTTAGTTATAACCAACCTCTTTTCTTTCTAAGCAGCACATTAACATTTTCTCAGAATGTTGAATGGGTCATTAATGGCTCTGGAGTCCTTTAAAAATTAATAATAATAAGGCTATTTACAAAGAAATCGACTCATTTGCATGCTGACTGGTGTGACTAACCAAAGCTGGATTCTTGCCAGCCAGTGGAGCATTGCAGGCATTACTTTCCATACCTCTGCTTGCTGGAAAGAATCTATAGTTTATAGTTTCATAACTTAAAACAAATAATGGTGAAGTTCATTTTTATTGCCCTGAGGCAGCAAGGTGTCTTTCTGCCCTTCACATTCCTGTCAGTCCTTTTTGTGCCAACTGCCCTTCGCTGGTTGTGAAGATTATCACCACAGTTCAGATGGCAGAAGGAATTTAATGAATTACATAAAGGCCCATCCTAATAAGAGAGAGTCTATATTTCATTTGAATGTAAATGAATGTTCTGACATACTGAACAAACACACCACCTAACAATTGCCTAGGTCAGGAAAAAAAAATGAAAACACATTTCCTGAATGAACCTGTTTTTGAGTCAATATTGAGTTCATGAATCCTGGGCAATTTTTCATCAATACTGTCTAATCTATTTTCCTTGGGGAATAAAATATTACTTTTGATTTCTCTATCAGCATCTGAAGCATACAAATTAACAACACTGCTATTGCTATGTACAGTCCCTCTTCCTGTGTTATGACTAGTACCAATATACTATATCACACATGGTTGTAAAGAAAAATGGAGTGTCAGAACTTTAATTAGACACAAAGAGAACTGGTGCAGGAACTAATAAAAAAAACCATAAACAAGAAACAGAGGAAAACAAGCAGTATGTCATGCAAGACAATACTAGCATTAAAGTTTCTGTGAAAATGAGAGATCCAGGAAGAGTTACTGATTAGGGTAAATCCTACCCTCCTTCCCACACCTCCACAGGGACAAAGGGTCCTATGATAGCAGAACAAGTACAGTTCTGCCATTTCTTCAGAAAGAGCCAGGTGGAGGATACCTGTTGCCCCAAGTCAGGGTGCACACACCCGTGTGCCTCAGAACCAAGCTCTAACCAAAGGAGTCATTTGGGGCCAATAGATCTTCAACTATGAAAATCCAAGGCTGCAGCACTGGCCACAGAGCACCCCAAATGTGCTCTGCAGCCTATTGGCTAGGATTCTTTTCCCATTTGCACATCTCGCTACTTGGGCTTCCACTGAGTGAAGTGATTAAGTAAAATCTAGTTGGATAAGTTGCCCTGCCCTACTTCCAGAAAGGGGCTTGGGGAAAGTGGTCACTATTGCCAGGCCACAAAGACACCCATTAATTTAGGGGGAAAGAGGGAAGAAGCTTCTGTTTTACTGTTCTTGTCAACTGTTAAATGGAAGTAGCATATTAAAAATCATATGCATGCAATGAAGTGAGCTTACGAAAAGCTTATGCTCAAATAAATTTGTTAGTCTCTAAGGTGCCACAAGTACTCCTTTTCTTTTTTGCAAATACAGACTAACACGGCTGCTACTCTGAAACCTATTAAAAATCATGTGAGTGGGGATATTCTTTAGGGAGCAAGATTGGGATGGGTTTTCAATGTAAAGGGATTTAGGGTACAACATGGAGGTTTATGGCCCTAATAGTCATGTATTTAACTGACTCAGAAGAAGTGCAGGAGCTAAGGGGGCACAGGGAGTTCCTATTTTTCTAAATTCTCCTTAACTCTTCTTTTTGAAACCCATCCGTGAGAGGATGGAGAGCTTTGGAGATCCATACAGAAGTGAAGGAACTACATGATGGGATCCAAGTATAATTTCTTGCCTGTAGGATGTACCTTTTTTTCAGGACAGATCTTTATGAGGTTTTCATATGATCTTTACAGACTGCCCTGGATCTGACTTGGGTACTCAGTTGCCTTCTCTGGATAGTCACTATAAACACACCAAGAGCATTTGGGTCTCTTTATATATCGTTTGAGACCGATCATCTACTGCTGTACAAAAAGATTTTGTACATGCGGCCAGGGAGAAATGTGATGGGTGCATTTTTATTTAAATCTCAGAAACAGAACAAGTAAACAGAAACAAATGCACTTTGAAGACCACGTACAGCTAAACTGGAAATTACAGATTTGAAAAAAGTGAATTTCAAGATCCAAAGAATGAGGGATTTTCAGAATGATCTCAGTCATGTCACTGAAGGGATCTAAGCCATTAGACTACTTGTGTGTATCAATGGATACCACTCTGAACACTGGAAGGGAGAAGTGAATATAAAAAAGCAAGGCACTTCATGTGAAAAAAGAAAGCAGATTTGGCTTGTATCTGACATCAGGTGTGTTGAAGCAGGCATAGCCATAGAAAAGCTATTGTATCGGTGTTTACAGAACTCTATATAAAACAATCGTTTTGCCATGATATCACAAACTGCTAAGTATCATTCTAGAGACAAGATGGGATGTCTGTTGGTGAGAGAGAAAATAAAAGATATTATCTCACCCACCTTGTCTCTCTAATATCCTGGGACCGACACAGCTACAACACTGCATACAACTATCATTCTGACCCTTATATAAGCTTCCTTGGTTAACTCAAAGAAATTACTTCTTGGCTTCCATCTATACTAAAGGTACTACATAGCATACCTAAAAACCTGCAAAGGCCCAAAAATGTGATACGACATGGGACAAAAATGCTAAGTGAGGTACATAAAAAATTAGCCATGCATGCAGGAAACTTAAAATGCTGTGGGATTTTTTCCTTTAGGGTAACTAACTTTCTGTTGTCTCAGTAACCTGGTTCATTATATCTGATGCAAGCAATTTTCAACAATGAAAGTAAGGAAATACCTAAATTATGTGGAATGTAAGTAACTGGGATTAAAATGAGTGACATCCCTCAAAATGAAGTATGCTGAACATTATGTTATTTTTAACACATTGTTGATGTCTCACAGAAGTCTTTCAAACTCATTTTATTCACAAGTAATTCAGTTTACATAGTTTTATTTTCAAAAAAAGAAAAGCAATACTTGTGGCACCTTAGAGACTAACAACTTTATTAGAGCATAAGCTTTCGTGAGCTACAGCTCACTTCATCGGATGCAGCTGTAGATCACGAAGGCTTATGCTCTAATAAATTTGTAAGTCTCTAAGGTGCCACAAGTATTGCTTTTCTTTTTGCGAATACAGACTAACACGGCTGCTACTCTGAAACCTGTCATAGTTTTATTTTGTTTCCCTTTTTTAAATTATGGGAAACATTTCATGAAATTTCTCTCTGTTTGGGTAAAAAACAAACTGAATGATCAGCAAAGTCTAAAGATCAACTGACGGAGGCAGAAAAGGCTCTTCTATCAAGATTACCATCAACATTTATACAGGATTAGGCAAAAATCCTGTTTTTTGTTGAATAGAGCCCTGTGTGATTAAGCAGTGTATTGCTCTACCTGATAAAAAAAAATTCCTTGAGCAATCACTTTACAGTGAAAAAACTCTAAGAAACTGAAACCATTCTAATTTTGCACTACTGTTACAAGAGGGGACAACTCTGAATGGAAAAGGCTTCAATTTTGCAAGATACTAATTAAAAGGTAGATTTCAGAGTAGCAGCCGTGTTAGTCTGTATTCGCAAAAAGAAAAGGAGTACTTGTGGCACCTTAGAGACTAACAAATTTATTAGAGCATAAGCTTTCGTGAGCTACAGCTCACTTCATCGGATGCATTTGGTGGAAATTTTCCACCAAATGCATCCGATGAAGTGAGCTGTAGCTCACGAAAGCTTATGCTCTAATAAATTTGTTAGTCTCTAAGGTGCCACAAGTACTCCTTTTCTTTTTAATTAAAAGGTAGTTAAACAGAAAACATTTCCTCTTGATTCCAACTCTAAAAGCAATGGAGGTGGATGCTTTTAGTTTAGTTCTAACTGCAAACAGCTCACAATTTAAATGGCCATAAATAATTTACCATGTAGTTTGCTGTTGAGAATCTCTTAGGGCTACCAACATCAGCAGGAAGAGAAAGGAGTTCTTACGCATTCAGCCATGAAGGCCATGGGAAACCAAAAAGCCTTTAAATTACATTTTGATAGCTTTTAAAATGCAGCTAACCTCTAATAGCTCAGTAATCAAGACAGGCTTGTCTAGCTTCTTAAATCTGAGGACAATAGATCGTTTTCAGCTGGAACGCCCAGTTGAAAAGGGACCCTGGCGGCTCCAGTCACCACCACAGACCGGGCTGTTAAAAGCCCTGTTGATGGTGCAGAAGGGCTAAGGCAGACTCCCTGCCTGCCCTGACTCTGTGCGGCTCCTGGAAGTGGCTGCCATATCCGACTCCTAGGTGCTGGGGCGGCCAGGAAGGCTCCGTGTGCTGCCCCCACCCCCAGCACTGTCTCCGCAGCTCCCATTGGCCAGGAACCATGGCCAATGGGAATTACAGGGGTAGTGTCTGTGGGTGCAGGCAGCGCACACTGAACAGAGCTGCCTGGCTGTCCCTGTGCCTAGGAGCCAGACATGGCGGATGCTTGCGGGAGCCGCGTGGAGCCAAGGCAGACAGGGAGACTGCCTTAGCCCTGCTGCACTGCCAACTAGGAACTTCCTGAGGTAAGCGCCGCCCAGCTGGAGCCCACACCCTGAACACCCTTCTGCACCCTAACCCCCTTCCCTGGGTCAGAACCCCTTCCCGCATCCTAACTCCCGCCCAGATTCCGCATCCCAAACCCTGTCCCAGCCCTGACCCCCCTCAGAGCCCACACCCCCTCTTGCACCCAACCTCTTGCTCCATTCCTGAGCCCCCTCCTATGCCCCAAACCCTTCATACACAGCCCCACCCCAGAGTCCGCCCCCCACCCAGAGCCCTCACCCCCTCCCACACCTCAACTCCCTGCCCCAGCCCAGTGAACGTGAGTGGGGGGGGCAAGCGACAGAGGGAGGGGGGACGGAGTGAGTGGGTGATGGGGTTTCGGAGAAGGGGTGGGACAGGGGCAGGGCCTCAGGGAAGTGGGTGGGACAAGGGTGTTCTGTTTAGTGCGATTAGAAAGTTGGTAACCCTATTTCCCACCAATCCCAGTAAAATAAATCTATTTTTTCTTTTCCAGGATTGTCTGTCCACAGTCCAGCAACTGATGGACTAAATCCTCTTGCTGCTAACTCTCAGTGAATGGGGATTCAGGTAAAGCATTCACCCCCTGCTGGAACACTCCAGAATGTTAATTAGTTTATCATTTGACTGTGGTAAACAGCAGTCCAAATTAGTACAACTTGCAACATTAGGAATATATCGTGTGTGTATACATACACACACACATACACTTCTAATAGGGAGGATGCGGACTTGTAGTCTTTAAGAAGAAAAATTAGCATGTAGCATTAGCATTTTTTCTTTTCTCCTATATGGCATATTTGCTAATCCAATAGCCACAGGGAAAGTCGCTAACAATGCAGAAAAGCAATGGGGAGGGAATGAAGGAAAGAGGTCTCCATGGTGAGATTATATTAAATAATCTATTCTACAGCCTGAAGCACTCTCAACGCACATTACTGCCATAAAAAAAAAAAAAAAAAAAAAAAAAAAGGAGGGCCAGGGCCAGATTCTTGGCTCTGTTCTGGCCATTTTGCTCTGTTCCTTTTGGTGCAAAGTAGCCGGATTTTGGCTGTAAAGAATTCTCCTTGTGGAAAGCAATCATCTTTGATGTAATGCAAATGACACCAGTTCCTACACCAGCCTCCTCCCATCCCTGGCATAGGGGGCATGCTGTGGGAAGGAGGTGTCAGAATGGGAGCCTGGTGGAGGGGAGCTATGCTACACCAATCTTCTAATGGTATAAGGTCCTTTAGACTGCTTTAAGACAGGGTGGGGCTGGCCAGCAAAGAGTCACACAGCCATAAACAGTTCCCTAAACACCCCCCTTCATCCTGAGCTGAGTGGAGTATCTAGCCCCAGCCTAGAGCATTTAGTGAAAGTGTGCACTGTGGACCAGGACATTTCTCTCTATTTTTTCCATTAGGGCATACGGCTTTTCCACCCACAATTCAGCTCTAGATTGCACTGAATGTACATTAAGTTTTACTGTGCAGAAGGAAGGTCTTTTACTTTGTAGCTTCCAATAATCAGTGTTATATGCACTTTGCAATGGAACTCTAGAGAATCTTCTTCCCCTGATAGTGGATTGGATAAGCCACACAAAGGGCATTTGTACAAAACATTTGGTTTGCTTTTAAATTCTTATTGCTTTCTGATGTCCAATTTATGCCAGGCTCTCTTGTTAATGGGATGGACTGGGACAGGATGATAGTAGGTTAGTTTCTAGACATGAGAAAGGTTGTTTTAACCTTGGTACCACTAATTTGACAGTATCTTTAAACTGCTTCATCTCTGGGAAAGACACCTCTGGCCGCATCCCATGTATTTCCCCCAGCCAATATATCATAGGAGTCTAGAATAGAGGGGGATGGGGGAAAAGGTGGCACACTGAATCTTGTGCTTTGCAGACAGGTGGCTAATTAAATTACTTTGCAGAGGGCTGCAAATTTGTTTGCATCTGCCTTGGTCTCCCACCTTGTTTGTGATAGGCGCCAAAAAAGGCTGGGAATAGAGGGGGGAAACCAGCAGACTCAATGGAATAAAGGCTAATTGGTGTTGAAAAGGCCAATTTAATAGGAAAGAAAACATTTTCATGCACTGCAGTGATTGCCTTACAGGAAAATTGAGAGAGAAACTGGGTCTGCCTGTGTAGCCATTTACTGCCCACATAGAGGCAGAACAGTTGAGAGGGATCCAGGCAGAATAGGCTCTACTGGAAACCCCAAATGCTAACAATTCTGTGACTCCCTCTGTATTTACTGTGAAGAGAATGTAGTGGATCAACTACTGGACTAGCAGATGGTCTCATGGGAGAAAAGGCTATGGTTTTGTTTTTTGATATTTGGAACAATTGAAGAGCTTGGGAAAAAAAAGACCTTCAAATATTATTTGTAACATTCATGTGTCAGAAAGGTTTGGGCATGATCAAATTACAACAGGAGCCAACATTTTGATGAAAATTGGTACAATGTGTGGCATAAAATGATAGAACAAACAAACAGTCTATTTTATTAATAATGGCATTGGATTCTGAAATTAAACACAGGAGGTAGGAAGGCCCTGAGCAGATTTGAAAAGATACCAATTAAAATACAAAAGAGCTTTTCTAAAGCCCTGAACAAGTGCAACTTGGGTATTCTTCCACAGTTATTTAGCTAAAGCTTCAAAATAAAGATCCTCACATACCACAACAATACAGGGGATCCTCATGCAAGGTCACGCAGGAAACCTGTAGCAGAACAGAGTATCTCGAATCCCAGGCTAGACCATCCTTCCTCGGAGGATGATGCTAGCATGGAAATTCAACCTTCTTTCAGTGCCACACCAGAGTCTGAAGCCCTAGTCTCTAAACATTACATCTGCCAAGAGATATGGAATAATCATTCACCAAGCCAAGGAATTTCTAAGGGTCAATGAAGAGAAAAAATAGGCAAATTCTGGGTTTTTGTCAAAATCACCCCCATCGCTTTAAAAAAAAATGTTCAGGGATAGGCCTCCAGCCACCCGAGGGTTGTTCATGCATTCTGTTAACTTGTGCTGTATGTTATTTTTTATGTGGATATCCTCATTATCAGGGTCTCAAAAGATTTGGGGCTCAGATAAGCATCCAATTATCCAAACCTACACAGTTAGGCTGTAGGGCATTGGGCAAGCTGGCATTTCCATAAGGCCTTCAGAGTCAACAACAAGAAGCACATCAGTAATATAACCTGGGGACTATGAGAGCCTGGACCACCCTTGGTAGTTCTTCAGACAGAAAGAGGTACAATCTCCTTGCTAACTGAAGGCATTTATAAACACTGTTGCTATCTGTATTTACAGGAGCAGTGATGAGTCCAATATAAGCCCAGGACTGTGCAGTAGCATGATTTTTGGAGTATGGAAATCCTCAATAGAGGCTGAGATCAGCTCCTCATAGTGTTCTTCTCCTATTAGCATCATCAGCTGTTCTACATGGATTAATCTAGAGCCTGCTGCTTTTCATCCAGGTGTTGCTTCTTTTCAGGCATTAGTACAACTGGCTGACAGCAAGAACCACGTCTGTTAAGGAAATGTAAAGTTGTGTGGTCACTGGCATATTGATAGCATTGAAGCCTGCAGTATCTTATGACCTCCACAAATCATTTGATTTTCTTGGTCATTAATGGGCCCAGCCATTCTTTACCAGCCATAAGGAAGAGGGATCTCTTTCTTCAGAAAGTGACCCCAGATAGCCCTCAGACTTTCAGGGCTTCCATTTGTGTGATTGGATCAAACTCTTCTAAGGAAAGTGAAACAAACATCATTTATCACTGTTTTAATACGTCTTGGGTCCCACCAGAACCAGCTTCAACTGGCTCAATGCTTTTTCAGTGAAGCAGAATGAGAGCTCTTTTCAGTGAGCAATTCTTCCCTCTTTGGCTGGGTGAAGATAAGCTGCTAGGCTGACCGAACCTATTGCATGTTCTGGAATGCAGTTCCAGGTGTTTGCAGTCCTGGACAAAAGCCACCCAGGGTAGTTCAGGCCAAAATGGAAAGTGTGCAAATAGATATGCCTTCTTCCCAAAGGTATTGGAACTCTCTTGAAATAAAAGCTAACAGGAGAGCAATAAAGTGGCACCTACATCCCATTTTCAGAGTCAGTAAGCAGCAGGTATTTCAATGTGTGGATCTTGGCTGCTGGCTTGACAGCAGTTTCTGGCACAAGATCCAGATGTGAGGAGGTGCACCCTGGATGTATAGTGCCCCTGAGCAGGTAATATCATGCAGTGATTCATAATGAGGGGGCCTGGGAGGCAGGAACAGGGGGGAAGGGGATCACTTGATTCCACTTGGCCAGCATATGTCCAGGGCATCCAAACTTTTCAGGGGGTGAAAGCCAGAGTTTTGGTGGATGCAGCCCACTACAGTCTTAAGCTGTCCTTGACAACTAACAGGTAAATAAAAGCTTTAGGCCTGTGATGTTTTCAATATGCTAAAATTAGATTTTATTAATAGCTTTCATATTGCATGAGTTATCGGAGCAACCTTTCAGTCCATCAGATTAAATGATGCGACACTGCTGTTACACTGGTGAGATGAAAACAAAAAAAATGCTTTTTCAGGGTCTAAATTGTTAATAAAATAGATATTCAAATAAAAAATAATCTGTAAAGAGTTTGCTGTGTTTACTTGAAAAAACACATTCTTCCTAGCAACTGTTTAAATGAATCTTACAGATGCTACATGCCTTATTAAAGGCCTTTGATTGAAAAAATATGGCTTGCTAATACTGTATTCTGAGTCATCTCTTTTCCCATCTGCTAGCAATTCTTACAATATGAACTATCAACAGAATGGCTAACAACAATAATTTTCTATGGCAATTGCAACAGTGGGTTGCCTATAGCACTTTCTAAGATTTAACCAGTGCATGCCTCAGATTGTTTTATGTTGTTAGTGGCCTCAAGTAACAGACACTCTTCCTTTCTCTCCATCTCACCATTGTGGCATGTTACTTTACTTCTGTTGAGCAGAATCTGTTTTTGTTTTACAGAGTGTGGTCCACTGAGGACTCTATACTTATTTCTGGATTTGAGCCAGAGTCTAAGAGGTCAAAGGTCAGCCAGTTTAGCTTTTTGTCTATGTCCAAACCTAGGGTCAAATCCTGCTCACATTACTCACTGAAGTAGTCACACTGGTCTTGGCTGCATGAAGATTTTTCAGATTTTCCACTTTTTCCACTACCACCAATTTTCCACTACCACCAGTGTAGCAATGCTGGGAACATTGGTGTAGGCAAGGTGCCAACAACTGCTAGCATTTTAAGCACTGTATCATGTAGTCCTGCTCTCAGCAGGGTCAGACAGTGTGCTGTGTGAGACACCAATGGCTGCTTGGAGCTCTGTCTACACTAGCATTCTCACACTATCATCAGTGGAGCTGCACCAGCTCCAGCACTGGTGGGAAATCTTTCGGTGGGGAGAATGTAGACATAGCCACTGACTTTGATGGGTTTGAAACACTGGTGTTACTGAGGGCATAATTTGAAGATATGAGGTTGCACAGGTGTAAACAAGGACCTAATTTACCTCCCTGAACTTTTATTATGTGAGAGGAAAAGAACCCTGACTTGACTGTCAAAGCCCAAGCTGAGTTTGCAGGACTGGCAGTTAAAATAAACATGTTTTTATTGACACACGAAACACTGAGGCACAATTAACAGGGGACCCAATTTATGGCATTTTTACAATGTCATTTCTCAGGGTAGAGCCCCGTTTTAATGTTCCTTGCTTAATTTCTGAATTCAGTGGCACAACCTTTCCTATTCATCAGACTAATACTTTAAAACTTCCAATGCTAAAAATAGCATGTTTGGAAGCTACATTGATAATTATCCTTTTCTGGCTCTAGATTGCTTTTTTGTAGCTTTCTCCAAAGTGCTGGCAACTAGGGGAAGAGCTAGAGTTGTTTTCTACAATACCTTATGTGTAATATTACAGCTATGTGCAGCTATGCTGCACACAACACGTACAGTATCTTTATCTGAGAAAGAGCAGCATTACCAAACCCAAGCAGTTAAAAATATCACGAGTCTGCACCCCTCCCAAAAATGAGATTTTTAAAAATAATAAATGTTGGGTTCTTTTTATTTGCCTTTTGGTTTTTGAGACTTAGGAGTACACTTAGGTCACATTTTGAAGCCTTCCTCTGAAACTCTGAAGGCTTGGAAAATCACTATTTTTTAAATAATGAAAACTGAGACTCTCAGACTCTGATGTTTTTTTTCGAGCTCCAGCTCCTAAAGTCAAGATTTTTCATTAAATATCACAGAAATCACAATAATATAATAAGTGTAGTGTAATGTAGTGTAGTTGCATGCAGCTCACTGCTAACACACATTAAAAGACAGAAGCTTTATGTACCATTCTATCTACCCTACGGTACCTAAATATCATTTATACTGTGCTTATCACCCTGAAGTGAGCGCTACACAGTTGGGAGATTTGTAACTTTCACTAAGGAGGATCAAGGGGAACCTAGGAGTGGTTGTGTATGTAAGTAACATACACTGCAAACCCATGTCTGTAGGCTACTGTGAGGCATTAAAATAAAGTAGATTTGCTCCTATATTAACTCCAGTTGTCTGCCTCCATCATTGCATTTAACATCATACAGCACTTATCAAGATTCTTGCACACTTAGTATAACTACAAAGCTTATGGACAAGATATTTTAAAATCACGTTAAGTAATAAAAATCCACAGTTTAAGTTACTTTGGGATAAATTCTGCAGCATGCTGAAAATTTACCTTTTAGTAACTAACTAAATTGCAAAGGATACAATTGAGTTGCTCCAAAGGGAAGGCACACAGAGGTACAGGATTTAAGCAAAATAGGGGCCAGTCAACTTATTTTGCTCTTCCACTTATGTACAGAATATTACATGCTTACTTTTGAGTCTGCTGAAGCATGTTATTTTGATTTTCTATCACACTTTGTTTAGAACTGCATTGTCTGTCACAGACATTTTCCAAAATGACTTTTTAGCATTTCAGTATTATGCTTCAAGCAGAAATTCAAAGTATGAAATGCCTTGAGAGAGCACCAGGCTTACAACTGAACTCTGCACAACAATTCATGTGATTTTCTACATCAGCAATCTCTTAAGGTTTTTGGATACAGTTTGAACAATCTTTTGAAGAAATTATATATTTGTTCACAAAAACTCCAAACTGAGGAAATTATTTAAAAGGTCTGTGAAAACCCTCCATCCTGATGCTCAGATCATAATACTTAACTTTGAGATACACACATAGCTGCTATCAAAACCATGAGCAAAAACAATCATCCACACCTGATAAGAAAATTTGTAGGATTTTCTCTTAGAATTTTATTATGATAATCTAAAAAAAGCACAACAAACTGTCCCAACAACTTAAAGAAGTAAAAGATAACAAACTTTAAAGAAAACAATCTAGAATTAAGACTAGAGAACCATCATTAATTTAGATAGCAATTCTCCAACCAGACTTTTTAGAAAGTTGGATGAGTATCATCACAAAATAGTATTTTATCTCTGTTAGTGGAAAAAAATAAAATCTTTCTCTCTCTCTAGGGCATGCAGTGTTGTAGCCATCTTAGTCCCAGGATATTAGAGAGAGAAGGTGAGTGAGGTAATATATTTTATTGGACCAACTTCTCTTGGTGAGAGAAACAAGCTTGAAAGCTTGGCTCTCTCACTAACAAAAACTGGTCCAATAAAAGATATTACCTCACCCACGCTCTCTCTCTAGGGCAGCCATTTTAAATTGTCTTTCAATGTCCTCAGCTATTAGCTCAGCTGTCACCACTACAGTTTAGTATAATTCTTTATCGTTTATAAACATACCATATCACAGTTCAGTGAGTTGCTGTGAGCATTCAAACTCTGTGAACAAACATTGCTCTCCAAAAGCTCTTCGGGGCTGATGCATTTGGTTTTGATTTATAATGAGTGGGACATTTGGTTGTAAGGATCAGATTGGTAGTCATTTTTAAAATTTTCTATTGTTTTCAAAGGTGGAAAAGATTTTCACACTCTTTTAAAATGCATTCATCCACATGTAAATGCATTTTATAAACTGATTTACCAGCCTTATCATAACCTAGTAGAGCCTAGAAGAATTAATTCTTTCTTTGCAAGCAAAGATTTCGCTTTCACACACTTCTGATTTGGGCAGTTTACTGCTTTATAGCTCTTTATGTAGTGATCACTAATATTAAAATGGGAGTTGCCCAAATCAAACCTCATAACAGCTGTTGGATTGTAAATTCTTTGAAGTTAGGACCATTTTTTCGTGCATGTTTTATACAGTTTCAAGCAGTTATCACCCAGTATTTCTACTTCACAAAGACAGGTTTCAGAGTAGCAGCCGTGTTAGTCTGTATTCGCAAAAAGAAAAGGAGTACTTGTGGCACCTTAGAGACTAGCAATTTATTTGAGCATAAGCTTTTCATGAGCTACAGCTCAATGCATCCAATGAAGTGAGCTGTAGCTCACGAAAAGCTTATGCTCAAATAAATTTGTTAGTCTCTAAGGTGCCACAAGTTTTCCTTTTCTTTTTACTTCACAAAGAAACATTCAGTTACCTTTGCCCACCCCTCCCTCCGACAAAGTCCTATAAATCAATTTTAAAAAATAGAAATTTCCACCCTATTTAGCAGTTTTAATATTTTGAAAATACAGTAAGTATCTAGAAGCTAATTAAGTTATAAAGAATCCAGGATAAAATTCTAAGGTTTAAAAGAAAAACTAACCAGTTACTAAAGACAACTAAGGTCCATGTGATACATATGACATTATTTAAACCATATTATTTTATTTTCACTAATAATTCCATTTTGATTAAGATGTTGGATTTTAAAAGTAGACAGGAAAATTTAAGCAAATTTAAAAATCACAGTTTTTTTTGTGACAACAAAATTTCAGTCCCTTTATATCTAGATATCTCTCAAACTTGGTATTACTGAAACCTGATAGAGTGATTAGCATGACTAGAATGTTAAAATCAATGGTTATAATCTATTTAGTAATGACTGAGTGGGCAAAAGGGGGAGTGGCAGTCTACTCATAAATGGCATTACCTGTTTCCAAGTTACTGATAACTTGGAAAAAATTATCATGAATCCTTATGAATCAATGACCTAACAGATATAGCACAAGATGGGGTATTTGTGTCTGCTACAGATCACCACATCACACTAGGGAACAGGATGATCACCTTTTTATGCACCTCTCTACAACGGGTAGGAAAAAAAGCTGCATGATCATGGGAGACTTCAATTGAGTGACATATGTTAGAAATCCAATACTGCTAGTACTAAAATATTCTTGGATTTCTAAACATTACAGGACGACAATCTCCTAACTCAAAAGTGTTGTATCCCACATGAGGAATTCTATATTATACCTCGTTTTCCACAGATAAAGATGAACTGATCACAGAACCAAAAATTAATGGTAACTTAGGTACAAGTGATCTTGACTTGATCACATTGATAATGTGTAACAGCATAAAGTCCAGACCAGTAATATAGATATACCTGGTGCTTGAATAGGGCCAATTTCACAAAGCTGAAAACAATTACCAGCCAGATCAGCTGGGAGGAAAAATGTAATCAGAAAAATGTGAAAGATAATTGGGAATAATTTAAAGAACACCTTACCAGATGCCCTAAAAGCCACAATCCCACAATTGAGGAAGAAGGCTGTGCTGGTTAAAAAAAACCAATCTGGTTTAGAGGGGATGTGAAAGCGGCTCCAAAAATAAAAATGATATATAACAAATTAAAGAAAGGGGAAGCGGATAATAATGAATATAAATCAGAAATTAGGAATTGTAGAAAACTGATAAGAAAGCAAAGTGACACAAAGGGAAATCTATAACTCGCAGAGTTAAGGACAATAAGGAGTTTTTAAAATACATTAGGAACAAAAAGAATCCTGACAATGTTATGGGTCAATTAGTAGATAGAAATGGGCAGACTTATCAATAATAATGTAGAAAGGCAGAAGTATTCACTAAATATTTCTGTTCGTATTTGGGGAAAAAAAAGATGATATAGTCTCACCATATGGTGATAATACTATTTCCTATTCCCACTAATATCTCTGGAGGATGTTAAACAGAGGCTCTAAGTTAGACATTTTAACGCATGAAGTTCAGATAACATGCATCCAAAAGTTTTAAAAGAGCTGGCTGAGGAGCTCACTGGACCATTAATGTTGATTTTCAATAAGTCTTGGAGCACTGGGAAAGTTCCAGAAAGCTAATGTTGTGCCAATTTTAAAACAAGTAAATAGGCCGACCAGGGTAATTACATGCCTGTTCGCCTGACACTGATCCCAGGCACGATAGTGTGTGGTGATATGGGATTCGATTAATAAGAATCAAAGGAGGGTAATCTAATTAATGCAAACTAACATGGATTTATGGATAATAGATACTGTCAAAACTAATTTGGTAATTTTTTTTTATGAGATTACAAGTTTGGTTGATAAAGGTTATAATGTTGACAGACTTCTTTAAGGTGTTTGACTTGGTATTGCAGAACATTTTGATTAAAAAAGTAGAACGATATCAAATTTACATAGATTCATTAAATGGATTAAAATTGACTGATAGGTTTCAAAATGAAACTGTAATGGGGAATTGCATCAAGTGGGTATGATTTCAATTGCGTCCTGCAAGGATTGATTCTTGGCCCTACAGTACTCAACATTTTTATCAATGATCTGGAAGAAACCGAAGTCACTGAAAGTTGGCAGATAACACAAATTGGAGAAATGGTAAATAATGAAGAAGACGGGTCACTGATTCAGAGAGATTTGGATTGCTTGGTAAACTCAGCATCAGCAAATAATGTGTGTTTTAATAATGCTAATTGTAAACGTATACATCTCGGAACAAAGATGTAGGCTATACTTACAAGGTGGAAGACTCTATCCTGAGAAGCAATGACTCTGAAAAAGATTGGAGGTTATGGTGGATAATCAGCGGAATATGAGCACCAGTGTGATGATGTGGCCAAAAGTGCTAATGCGATCCTTGGATCATTAACAGGGGAATCTTGAGTAGGAGTAGAGGTTATGTATGTCTATATTGTCACTGGGCGACCACTGCTGGAATCTATGTCCAGTTCTGGTGCACAGAATCAAGAAGGTTGTTGATAAACAGAAGAAGGGTTCAGAGAAGAGCCACGAGAATGATTAAAGGATTAGAAAACTGCTTATAGTGAGAAACTCAAAGAACTAAAGCTATATTATCTTAACAAAGAAAAGGTTAAGGGGTGACAAAGTATAAGTATCTCCCTGTGAACAAATATTGAATAATAGGCTCTTCAATCTAGCAGAGAAAGGTATTTGGCTGGAAGTTGAAGATAGACCAAATTCAGACTGGAAATAAGGCACACATTTTTACCAGTGAGGGTAACTAACCATTGGAACAATTTACCAAGGGTGGATGTTTTTCTAAAAAGATCTGCTCTAGGAATTATGTAGGGAGTTCTATGCCTGTGTATATTAGAGGTCAGACTAAATGATCACAATGGTCTTTCGGGCCTTGGAATCTATGAAACATAACTTGGAGACCGCACCAACTTGGAGACTGTCTACCTGAATATCACAGAGTAAGCTGATGGAATCTTATACTGCAAACCTTAGTGTACATCTTAGCTGTTCTAGAAAAGAACTACAGAAGTTAATCTCAAGTTTCTTAATAGCAAAAAAATGTTCATCTCAGAAATTAAAACAAAAATGGTATGAATAAAGCTAACTTTTGCTAACAGGAAATGACTGTTGGAGGGCAGCCTCAATTTTTTTTAAATTGCTTAAATACACAAATTTACTTTGTTACTGAGTGACTTTGATTAACTTATATTCTCTGTAAGGACGGAAAATTCGTTGCAGTTTAAAAAGCCAATTTAGAAATGATCTAGGAAAACAACATATCGTCTTACCCAATGGCAAAATATAGACATACGTTTGTTGTTTTACCTTTCATGCAGAAAACACATCAGTTATTTACATTTTATGCAGAAAGCACAGTACAGTATGGGCTTCAACCTCTTTCAGTATCAAGTAACTTGCATGCTGGATGGGAAAACCCTATAGCACAGAAACTTAAGAAATTTTCTGCGCAATAAACATCAGGGTTGCAAACCTACTGGACACACACAACAGGGGCAATTTAGTGATATCAAGCACAGAAACTTGATCTGCCTGGCAGAAGCGAGGGGTGGGCAGAGTTGGAGTACAGCAAAGAGAACTATCACAGGGGAAAGTGTAGGAGAAGGTTCTGACATTCCAACATAAGGAGAAGAAGATGAGCAGAGCAATGGAACTGAGCCACCCAGTCAAAGGCAATGTGGTGGAAATAGGATGGGCTAAGCAAAGCAATCAAATCAAGTTGTCAGTCAGAGGGGAGAAAGAATACGCCTAGCTGATGCCAGCAACGCAAGTATGCCCTGGAACAAGAGGCTGGGACCAGGGAAAAGGGCATGGATGAGCATGCCTGAAGCTGAACCTCAATTTGAATGCACTGTCTGTTAATAGTTTGATTTGAGGCTGAGCGGTGATCAGGAAGCTAGAGACATGATTTCAGCTGCATTCAAGCAGTCCAAAAGTCAGTTGCTATCCTTGCTAGACCCAAAAGCACCACTTCATTTTCCACACAAGCCAGAGTAGAAAGTGTAACACTTAAAAGAATCTAGGAAAAGTTAGAAGCAATATTTGCTGCTGCTACAGGACAAGGCTCTCAGCCCCAAATCCCTCAACCTTTCTGGTTGCTGGAAGGGGTCTTTGTTCCTTCATCAAGCACTGTTTCTGAATCCTCCTCTCCAGTGAATAGCTCTTATATGGGTCTCTGCCAATGTGGTTTGGAGTTTGCAAGAAGTAACAGAATGCAACTAGCACAATTTACAGGTGCCGAATAGCAGCAATGAAACCTGACTAGATTCTGCTCAGTTTCACTCTGCTGCTGCCTGGAGAAACTCTGAGGAGCAGGCAGCAAGACAATGAAACTGTCTGAGACTCAAGAAGACAGCACCACTTTGGTTCTACTTGGGATTGCATTTGGAAGGTTATCAACCATAAAGGCTAGAGATTTAATTTCTTTTTAAATAAAAGCTTAGACTTTGTAAAAGTTGATGACAGTTGCCTGGGAAAGTTCCCTGCTTACTGTGGGTCAAAGAGAGGTGAGTGGATTTTTCAAAACCCTGGCTTACACCTTAAAAAATACTTAGTTACTCTCTATATTTTTTTGATGTTTATTTTTTTTATTGAAGCACACACATCTTGCACAAATCAGACTAATACATATTTTCAAGATAGTTCAGGCTTGTTCATTAATCTCAAACTTTTCATTTTTCATAATGGTCAGATCCACATTTGTCAAGCACAACTTAAATTAAAAACTCAGAATCTATCAAACAGCAAACTTTAACCCACATGAGAAATCCAATTACGTTGTCTAGTTTAGTGCAGCCAGCTACTGTTCATGTCCAAAATCAAGACCTAAAGAGTATGATAGATCTAAGATATCTTAGAATTGGTAATCCACCATCAGTTTTTAAATTAGATAAGTATCTTTTAATTTATGGACTTCTAGTGCTGCTTCCTCATTACAAAAGTATAAATTAAGGAACATGTGGAAAGTAAGAAAAATAATGAATTACAAGAGAATCAATCTTTATGAGATAGATAGCATCAATCAGCCAGGAGCCCGTATATAACCTACAATAAAGACAAATATTAAACAGTAAAAAAACCCGCCAGCTTAAAGAAATTATATCGAGAGTATGTTTCCTTACTGACCAACAGAACATCAATGATCATTCAACACTACATAATAAAATACTTTCAATGTACAAGATGTGAGTATGCTGAACCTATTAAGCGCTATAATGTACGGATTTAATACTTTTAACAAAATCCATTCATTACATAGCCCAGTATTGCTGAAAACATTTGGGTCAAAGAAAAATCCTATTTCTCAAGTATTTTGTCCAAGATTAAAGATACTAATCCCAATCTCTGATCAAGATAGAAACCTTACACTTCTTCTTACCTTCTTAATATAACTCCTAGAAAAATCTCAAATCACATTTGATGAATTCACATGGTCACAAAGCGCACAGTATATTAGTTCATTTAATTAGTTCCTTCAAATTAAATTGTGTGGATGTGCTCATTAAGATGAAAGACTAGTAACAATGGACTGAGCAGGCATAACACAGACAGGTACAGGGCAAGCTTCCCTGAGAGTTCTGCCAATTCATCTCATCTCTTGCTATTCCGGTCATAGTATCTCTTGGGTAAATATTGCCAATTATGCAGCATACAGATGGGGATTAGTATGAGGCCTGTAAACTCATAAATACAATACAAGACCCAGATCTCCATACTGCACTAACTGCTCTGAACCTACCCTCATTAGTTTTCTAATCAGATGCCATCTTTTGCAGGAACTATCTATGGCTTGATTAGTTGTCATCTTTCCAGACCTTAATCACTGAAGGGAAGATAATGATATATAAACCTAAGAAATGTGTACTGTCTTAGGCTTGAAATGATAGCCTAACATACACACTGCACTTTAAATTAGAGATGGATGCAAACTCTAAATCTACTCTTGCGTCTCAATAAAAATTGTTGGGGCTCAAATTTTGGGACTTAGATCTGCATAAGCCTTTGGGTCTGATATAGAACCAATGCCTCCGGGAGCAATTTTTAGTTCTGAATTCAGGGGAAGGAAATATGGTCAGTGTACTCTCTTCCCTACCTAATCCCCTGCTCCTTCCAGACACCAATACCCCCAGTCCCTTTCAAGCACATATCACCCAAATAGAGGTGGATAGAGTGGGGAAAAGGTGAACCAGTCACACCAAAACTGCAGTTCTCCCAGACCATCTCCTGGGGTAGTACAGCTAAGAACCACCCCAAACAAGGACCAGTGCTCAAGTTGGCCAACTGATGTAAAATAAACAGGCTCAATTTTAAAAGACAATTATCAGGACTGTCCTCATCTGCATTTCTGACTTTAACTGCCAAAGAGACCATATTTAAATTAAAATGTTTCAAAGGCACAGTTAAAAAAAGTGAAGCAATGCATTCCCAAGAAAAAGAGACAAGCATAAATGCTGAGTACATCAAGCGCTCCCACAACACATTTAAAGCCCACCACTCTATTCTTGTGCACATAGAGCATCTATTCCTCTCCATATATTTCAATTGTATGCTACAGTCAAAGGAAGCACCAAAAGAAAGACAATCATAATCGTATTCATCTGAGCCATGTTATATATTGAGTGCCATTAGTATGCTCAGAGCTTTGTAAGCATACAAGGACTGTGAATGGGCAGCATTCTTATCTTGCTTTCAACACAGCACATACACACTGGGTTAGCGTCCAGAAATGTACACATCCTTTCATTTATTCTTAACAACAAAACAAAAAACACAAGTTAGCCTGAGATTCCTTCTGAGCTACCTATTCCTTGGGTTTGGCCTTGCCTAATCAGAGAGATGCATATAAACCCCTTTTACACACCTGGGCTGGAGCTAATGATATCCAGCTGGTGTGGCAGCCAGGCGGACTCAGGAAAAGAGCCCTGCACCTCTATTCAGTGTCCTAGAAACTGACATCCTGTCACAAAAAGAAACAGAGATGACACCAAGAAGTTTACTATTTAACATTAATATATACTAATAAATATTAAGAATATTAGCGTATAATAATAGCCATTGGAAAACTGCCCCCTCCATTTCCCCTGAAAATTATGAGACAGATATTTTAATTTGGAAGATCAAATTATGTCCAGTACAGGATAAGATTTTGCTAAAGATAAAGGGCTAAATTGTGGCTTTATGCACAGTCCTGAAGAGGTGTACTGACTGTCCAAGCAGAATCTTCCTGGGGCACTGTGCCTGATGCAGCTACAATGCCTTGAGGAAACACTGGGGTTAAAGGTCAGTTCTACACCCTATGAAAGGGTGCATATGCTCTCCTATCTATGCATGCCAGTATGAAGGTCTGGGGGAGAAGGTTGCATAGCCCTTTCCCAAATCACTACTTTTGGGATTTCTACTGTTGCTGAAGCATTGCTAGAGACCCCTAGATTCTTGTGCTCTGAAGTGCAAGGGAATGAGTAAAAGCAGGGGAAAGTCTTTACTCTGTTTTGCGCAGATTATAGGCCGAGCAAACACAGGCTATAGTCCAAACTTACTTCGTATCTGAGTTTGCCTTTATTTTTGACTTAAACAACAACAACAATACATAAATTCAGACTAAGCTGTCTCTGAAGCTTAGGTGTTCCTATAATTTTCCCCTCAGGAATCTAAATCCAGACCCTAGTACTCTCTCCTCAAAGAAAGGCTCAATGCTTTTATATTCTGGGCTGGAGCTAATGGGACCCATCTCCTGAACTGACTTAGAAGGACTCTCCAAAAATAACTGCCCTCTGATCAGTATTTGAGACTTGACAATAGGATGACTCAATAGGAGACACCTACATTGCTATGCTTGGGTCCTAAAATCTGCCCCATTACCCTGGGATTGAGTTTGGTACTGTACTGGTGTGGGGCACTGTACAGGAGCACAAGGGAGAGATTGAAGGCTCCTTTAAACCTCTCCCTCTCTTGCACACCCATGAAGGTCTAAGTAACTGTCACATTCTGTGCAACATCAGAATTCTGGAATCAAAACAAAACTGCATTGATTTCAGTGATGAAGAACTGGGCCCTTCATGTTAGCACTGGGACTCACACTCTCAGTTTGGATACCATCAGAGGCACATGAGGGTGACAACAAACAAGAACATGACGGTATATTATTTTTAATGATATCCTCAGGAATAGCTATTAGTAGATAAATATTTCTCCTCCTCTGACTTTTTATAGTTGGCCTTCCAGGCTGAGATTTTGCAAAAGAGCCATTGAAATGTAATGGGTTTGCATGCCAAACTCCCTCAGACTTCTTTGAAAATCCCAACCCAACTGTTTCTTTACAATAAAAAATATAATATATTCCAACTTATGGCTAAATTCAAGTAATCAGGCTAAAGTACATTTAAGCACATTCTTAGTTAAATTACTTTTTAAAATTTGCTCTTCTCAAAATACAGGAGCCAGTACAGGTCTCTGGCTCATATTCTGTGCAATGATGTCCCTCCATCCTCTCAGGGGGATATGACACACACCATCCAGAATGCTAGAGACAGGAGTAAGGAACATTTTCTTTCCACTACCACCCCATTTATAACACTACATAATAATTCTGTAAGGTGCTCATTCAAATATTCCCATTTTATCTCCCATACATGAACATTTCATATGAATTTGAAATACTGTAAACCCAAGATATTAAATACTCCAGAAAGAATTTATTTTAGCGACAGACTGTAGCATTATTCAATTGCAGAAGAGTCAGTGTCACCAGCAGAGCCATGCTAAAGGGTCATGCTAAGTGCAAATTATGACCTCCAAGACTACAAACAATACAATTAAGACGTATTTTAAATTACCAGTTGTGCTCATATTTACATATAAAGCCCCAATTTATTTGAACATCCAGCCCAACATTTTAAAAAGCATCTCCTAATTTTGACTGCCCAATCCTGAGAAAACTTGGGCCCGATTTCAGAGGTGCAGTATCCTGCAGTTTCCCAGTGATGTTTCGGCCACAATCAACCTATCTGTGTACCTATTCCCTGAATATCTCCCTCTATATCTAACAAAGTCCAAATGTCAAAATCAATAGTGTAAGATATATTTGAAGGCTTGCACTAAAACCATCTCACAGCTCACTCACCTCCTCTCCCATCTTTCAAAATGTTAGGGGAACCCTGGTAATTACAATCAATTCTACCTCTACCAACATGTTTGAACTTTATAAGAAAATGCTTGCTAGAATGCCAGCTACTTTACAACAACCCCCTCATTAGAACAATGGATAATCAGCTGTAATAATTTAATAGATTTCATCTTCCTCTTTATATTTTAAATTGTAGTCTCAGGTATTTTCACAGTCTAGAGAATTAATTGGAAGTATCTGTATTATAAAATCACACTGTAAATTAAACAAACTTAATTACATTAATTTGTTAAATTATGTTGTGCACATTCTGCCTCTTGTTCATCAATTTAGTATCATTCAACAGTTTGAAAGTAGGAACATAGCCTGAAAATGTGGTATTTACTGTCACTATAGAAACCAAAGGAGTCTGCATAAGGAAATACCAAGCAATAAGAGGTGAAACACCATAGAAACAGAATGAAAATAGAATGAGCTGTGTCAGAAATTACTAAACCTGCAGCAAAATTTTGGGAAAAGGCAAGTTAATGGATAGAGTTACAATTTGGGTAAACAGAAAAAAAAGATACATTCACAGAGAATCAACGAATTATCGATCTCACAGACCACCTGTTCTTCATTCCTAATCAAACAATGTCCTTGTGGCAAACTACAGCAACTGCTACAGGGAAAATTAATACAGCATAATTCCAATTAATCCAAATTCCCCTTAATACAAGAGTCTTAGGTATCCAAATCCACAGTTTGTCCCAACATAGACCTCAGTTAATTAACAGCACTTCAATTTATCAGCACGTCTGATTATCCAAAACTTGTGGCCATTTCGATACACAGGAGTGTACTGTGTTAGTAAGTACTTGTGTATTTTTAGCTTGTCCTGAAGTAAACAAATAGCTAGGGGCAAGGAGAAAAACAGTATCAGGCAACCAACCCGATTTTTGTGAAGCACAAGTGATCAAGGGACCACAGCCTGGAAATCCAGAGGGTGGTCACAATCTAGGAAGTCAGTGAACAAACAAAACACAGAGGTGGGGTGCACTAAAAGCAGAAGAAAGAAGGCTGTGTCCTGTGGGCTCCATTATTTAATTTGTATATTATATATGTAATAAATACGTCTTAGACAGGATGACTAAGGCTTGGTCCCATGTATAAGGAGCAACATGGATGGTGAAGACAGAGGTTGGTGACAGCAAAAGGAGAACCAAGAAGGACAGGAGCAGAAAGATGGGAGGAGCTAAGCTGTGTGAGAATTGAATAAAAAAGTAAAATTAGTCACCAATGAAAAGCTACCTCAAAGATCACCTACCTAGTCACGACCTTCCCTTGTAGAAACAGTATGCTCTAGGAGGGATGTTTTCCATTAGAAAAATCCAAGATAAGACTGTCAGATGTCTGCGGACAAAGCATTTGAGTGACAGGGTCCCAGCTCTGGAACACTTTATTAGAAAGATCACACTGAGTTTGGACTCTAACATGTTTAGATCTAAATGAAAGACCCCACCTCTCTATAAAGCCCCAACGATGGCATCTTCCCAAGAACCCACAATTAAGGAGATTGACAGGGAGAAGTACGCTAGAACACAGAAGGAAAGGCAGAGGTACACACTCAAATATGCACTTGAGAACAAGGATGTTTTGGGGGATATTGTCATAGGGCACATTATACATTCTCTTCAATGGATTGTAGAGTGCCACATTCTTTGATCAGAACCTTAGAAAAACCAAAATAGATTAGACAGATCTTTTGAGGAAATATACCAGCACTATCCCTATCTCTTCCAGCTGGACTGCTGATAGCACTCTCAAGGGGTACATCAGGACATGAGTATTTCAAAAGCCAATAAGAATGCAACGCAATTTAAATGTTTTACATAAACTAAAACTCAGACTATAAAAAACAGCCAAATAATTTGGCTTGTCGAATATTGCTAAAGTACACCTTAAAGCTTAAAGGGCAATTTGCCGCAGCTTGTAGTGAGAAGGGGAATATTTTGAATGAACAATTAACAGAAATGGCATTAAAAGAAAATTAAAAATTAGGTGTCTAATTCTTGATCTCACACTAGGGAGAATCTGGAGTAACTCCTCTGGTGAAAACTGCAATAAATTAGTCGAAGAATCAAGCCCTACAGGTTTAAGTTTTCCTATAGAGTATCACTGTACCTTGTCTCCAATAATGCTGCTATACTGTAGTATTATATAAATAGATAAAGCACTCAAAACCAGAATAGAGTAATAGCTAAACTGCTGTAGTTCTACATGGTTCTCTACAATTCCTTCCAGCTAAAGGAACCAACAATTGACTTAGGAAGTTATGAAG
This sequence comes from Dermochelys coriacea, assembly GCF_009764565.3. NCBI lineage: Eukaryota > Metazoa > Chordata > Testudines > Dermochelyidae > Dermochelys > Dermochelys coriacea. The sequence goes on along the minus strand of NC_050069.1, from coordinate 41,233,393 downwards.
AAATTCAAATATAGTGGGGGGTTTTTCCTGCTTGCCCCACTACTGCACTGTATAATAAATGTAAACATAGAATGATATCATTTCATCTCTGCTGTTCACCTTTCCAATGACCTTGAAGAGAAAACACCCTGCAGCCTGAATTTGTTTGACATGCAAGTCACACAGGCAGGATAATATGACATTCCTACCTACCAGCTAAACACCTTTAATACATTAATTTCTCCTGAATAAAAATAAATACTGGTGCATGTCTATATGTCAATGGCAGAATCAACACGTGACTTAGTCAAAATGAAAGCTTTGTGTACAGTAAAAGAAATAATATAAATTAAATATATAATGAAATAAATATAAATATAAATTCTTTGTTTAAGGATTAACACAGTCAAAGCTAAAATCTTTCCAGCTACAGTCATTTTTGATACTTTTATTGAATTTTTGTAAACATGAGCCATAATTAAGAAAAATACTTTGATAAGAAAGGTGAAAATACGCAAAAATGATAAAATCCACACATATAACACATATCCTGAGCAAAATGGTGTCAGAAAATAGTATGATTTATTAACAGGCTATTGTGCCATAATAACTCAAGAACAGAAAAAGATACCTGGATTTAGGCTAGTCCACGCAAATGGAAGAAACCTAGATCTGTAAAATATATTGCTTTTTAAGGGATTCAAACTCAGTTCTTCCAAATGACATTATCATAGATAGACTGCTCCTAAATTAGTAACATTACAAATTCTGTTTTTATTATTATTTATTAAGGCTGACAATATGCAAGATACAAATAAAGATATGGGGCTAGATTCACAAAAGAAACATATGCCTCTAACTGCCACTTTAGACACCTAAATCCCACAATCAGGCCCCATTGGGGTTCACAAAACTCCTGCTCAGCTGCCCCTGGACTCTGTAGGCACCTAAACTCTCTCAGCGCCTGAATTTTTTTCGATAAAAGCTCTTTAGGTACTTACGTTCTGCCTCTGAGCATGTGCACTGCAGCCACACACAAAGCATCTGGACTCCCAAGTAAGGTTGCCAACCCTCCAGGATTCTGCTGGAGTCTCCAGGAATTAAAGATTAATCTTTAATTAAAGATTATGTCCTGTGATGAAACCTCCAGGAATTCGTCCAACCAAAACTGGCAAACCTACTCCCAAGCCCAGTGTGATGTACTACCTGGGGAAGACAGGAATTTCTCTGCCTAACTCACCTGGGGGGCCCAATCTCTTAAGAATGCTCAGGCCTCACATACTGGATCAGACCCTTATAGATAAGCTTAAACAAAATCACTGGAAGAAGAGGTGTCCACCTTATAATTTTTAGCCCAGCAATTAGAGAACTCACTGGGGATGTTGGAGACCCCTGGTTCAAGCCCTCCCCCTACCTGAGAGGGAGAAGGGACTTGTACTGGGATTTGCCATCTCTTAGGTGAATGCTCTAACCACGCAGCTATTCTGATGTGGAGCTCCCTTAGTCTCTCCTGTTGAAGCTATTCCACTGTGGATAAATAATGAAAGAATCATTGGACCAGAGAGACAGAGAGCAAGCCTGAGAATAACTCAGGAGCTTGGCGGTTAGAGCACTCACCTGGGAGACCCAGACTACAGTCCCTTGTGCCCAATGACTCCTGAAAATAATCCACAGTAGAATGGCTTCAGCAGGAGAAAATGAGGAATTTCACATAAGAATATCCCTTAGCTCAGTGATTAGGGAACTCACTGAGAGAAGTACTGACGCCAGTTCAAATCTCTTCTCCCCCTCAGGTGGGAGCGGGCACTTGAACTTGGGGGCCTTCCACATCCCAGGTGACTGGACTAAAAGTTATAAGGTGGGCATCACCTTGGCTTCTTCTATATCAGGGTTTGCAGCTGAGAATCCCAGGCAGAGGGAGGTACATTCCTGCAGACCAGATTTAAGCATCTATCTTTGAAACAGGGGTAGGGCTAGCACATCCCGCTTGGCTTGGAATTTCCCATTGGCTATCTTAGGTGAGGAGCAATGTTCCCTCTAATTTTTCCATCCACGTGCAGAATGAATTTTGTTATGTGCACCAAATTATCGATGTAATGTGTGGATGGGCACCACCAGTAGAAACAAAAAAATCTAGATACAATATATATTTTAAACAGTTACTTCAGCCAGGACAGGCTAGGCATTTTAGAACTCACTATTCAATGAATTAAATTAGCGTAAGAGAGAATAAAAATTATGAAATGCATAGACCAGTCAAAAAACTAAAATAACAGTACTTTGAAAGAATAAAATTACAGAGAATATATGTGCATTGCGGGAAGTATCAAGAAGTAACCACCACCACAAAAAATGTGTTGGAGGTGAGTGTGAAAGACAGAGAGAGAGAGAGAGAGAGAGGGAGAGGGGTTGCCGTTTTAAGTATTTCACAGCCTGGCAGGACTCCCTAGTGGACTGCAGCTTCCCTTCCGGTAATCAATATTGCTAGCTCTCACGCTATATGGTACTTTTCCTTAAAGCTCCAGTGTGTATACATGGGCACAGGAGGAAGAAGTGTGTGTATATACAGCATCCCCTTGAGTTCTGGGAGAAATGGAGTGGCTTCCTCCCATTCTGAGTTACAGTCAGGGGACTAAAACTTAAAGTATCCATACGCCCAAAGGGTGGAGTCCTGGCTGACAGCTCTGACATGGAGCTACGCGCCAATAGAGAAGTCAGGCCATTGCCCCAGTCCTCAGCAACATGGATCCAGACCGCATTCCTCACTGAATGGGACCCACCCCTTTTTTTTTCTTATTCCACAGAGGACCCAGCCCTCTCTCTCCACCAGAGGCAGCTCTGTGGAAGTTGCAATCATTCTACTGTTTACACATCAATTTAAAGTGTTATGACTCTCTCTTCACAATGGAAAAAGATAGAAACTCAGAGATGGTTTTAATTAAAGAGCAGAATTTCAGATGATGGAGAAATGCCGCCTAAATGGTGGAGCCTCACTAAAACCTTGAGCATTACTGTTTCTTTTCAGGCCTATGATTTGCTGCTGTACGTTGCCCTTTTAAGTAGATCAGCATTCAAAGTAGACAGCAGCAGCAGCCACCAGGAAGCTCCCTCCATCCCACTCCTGAGTCCTGTCACATCCCGCCCCACCTCTGCAGAGATGGGATATAGTGGTGGGAGGAGGGGGGGCACCCTGATATTAGCATCCCCGTTCCCATCCACTCTGCATAGCAAGCAGGCTCCTGAGTGAGCAGCTCAAGGCAGAGGGCAGGAGCAGCAGACAGTGGGTGGAGGGACACCTGAAGTGCGCGGCACTTGATAGCTTGCTGGGCGGCTGCCCGGCCGCACAGCTCACAGGGAACTTAGATGAGGAGCTGCCTAGTGTGCTGGCCTTTGTGAATCCCATTCTGTGGCACCTATCTCTCGCCATGCATTGTATAGGGAGCTTAAGTACCAAATTCAGGCATTGTGAATCCCAGTGATTTTCTAGGTGCCTAAAAGTTAGTATCACCACACTTCAGGGTTTTTTTGGGTGGAATCTAACCTATGGTCCCTGTCCCAAGGAACTTAAATTGTAAAAACCAGATGATGATCAGACAAGATTGCACTGGCCAACACATAAGTTGATAATAACACACAGTCTTTTAGTTGCTGATAATAAACTGGGATAGTGATACACTTATATTAACAGGTTTATATCTGTGGAGTTCATAAAAGAAACTGGGGTTCCTGAGGGATTTGCATGAGGAGAGGAAGGAAAACTGAAACAATATGAAAAGGAGTACTTGTGGCACCTTAGAGACTAACAAATTTATTAGAGCATAAGCTTTCGTGAGCTACAGCTCACTTCATCGGTGAGCTGTAGCTCACGAAAGCTTATGCTCTAATAAATTGTTAGTCTCTAAGGTGCCACAAGTACTCCTTTTCTTTTGCGAATACAGACTAACACGGCTGCTACTCTGAAACGTGTGAAACAATATGATAGTGAAGTCATTTCAGATAGAGGGGACTGCCTAGTAGAAGGTATGAAGAGGTGAGTGGGAGAAGGAAACTAAGGGAGCAATGAATCTGGCTCATTTGTGGAGTAAAAGGATCAAGGTGAAATCTGAAAAGAAAGAAAAGCAGAAATACAGACTGAGTTACAAAGAACTGGCCTGCAGTTAGGACTAAGGTGGTGTGAATAGCAGTGCGCACCAAAGTGCTGCACTGTACCTCCCCCATATGGAAACTGTGGGCATGAACTGAAAGATTCCCAGTTTGCATTAATGTAATCCTGTTTGAATAGGATTATATAATACGATCTAGGAACCTTTTAGTTCGTGCCTGCAGCGTCCACACAGGGAAGTTAGAGTGCAGCACTTTGGTGCAAACTGCTATTCATATCCCTGTAATCCAACTTGTGCGGGCATTGTAGACACGCCCTTAGATTTGATTCAATAGGCAAAGGGGAGCTGTTTTTCAAAAAGGAGAGTGAACAGCAGTGGATAAGGAAGTTTAGTTATGGTGGGAGATAACCAAGGCATAGACAAGCATTGTAGCTGAATGGCCAGTTTTTTGATGTGTTGTAGAAAGAGAAGCGGTAGAATTTAGCAACACCTAAACAGCCTGGATGTGGATGGAGGCATGTGTTGCCCTGCCCAGAAACAACAATAACAGCAGTCTCTTAATGCTATGGAATTAAACTGCACAAAATTCCTTCTGCAAAACAAATCAACTTTTTAATAATTAGAAATACTGATGAGATTAATGTTGACAGAAAATACATGGCAATACTGAATACATCATTTTGGATTAGGAAGAGCATGGTCACTTCACAACAGTCTATACAGGATGGTCACTCTTTCACAATATAAAACAGATCAAATTGATTTTATACACTACAATCACTACAGCATTAATCAGATCAAATATTTCCCAAAAGTTCTGGCAACAGGTCTGACAGTTTTTTCTAACTTAATTTGCAAGTCCAACTATAACAAGTAATCAGAAGTTTCAAAACACAACACTGCCAAATTGTGGGTGAAAATCTACAAGGAGATCTGTCTTGTTCTGGCATTTATGCCACCTTAAAACACAAAAGCCCTGCAGTGTTAATAAATTTTTAAACCATCTGATAATTCTACCCTGATACACCATTGGCTAGAAGGCTATCATTACTTCAGAGAGAATTAGAGATTTATAAAATGATCAACGTAAGATGCAGGCAATGGGTACAAAATCTAATCCGGCCACACACTGTCCCCCAAAGAAAATGATCATACCTATTATTTTCTTTGGAACTAAGCATTTTCATGCTTTCATGGCTGGTTGCATGTTGTTGTTTTTTACTAGCTCCATGAGCAGAAGTGCTTTTCAAATGCAAAAACTGCTTTACACCAATACAAAAGTTTTGGGAGAAATGCCAGAAAACGTTCACACCAAAGTGGTATTGGCAAGATAGCAAATATTTGTAGTTTTGAGTGGAAAAAAAGTTCACACAGCTGTATCACAACAGCTTAAATACTATGGACAGATAAAACTATGAGCCTCCTGGACTAAATGTGATCTAGCGTACGCATTTTCTCTAAACTGATTTTTAAAAAAACATTACATTATAATACTTTGCAAATATTTTACTAGGTTTCAGACTACATGTTCCCTCCATAATATAGACTAAAAATAGTCATGATAAAATTGAAAAGAGCAAAACTCATGGATATATGGTTAAAAAAAATGACCAAGTGCCATGGACATTCTTTTGTCCCCTAAATACATTTTATTTTCTTATTTTAGTGCAAATAAATAGATCTGTGCTGTACTGTGCTAAGAGTGGACAGACCTGAACACAGTAGTTGCCATACTACAATTAAATTTTAAAAACACAAACTAATTCTCAAAATGCTTTTCTAAAAACCTTTTACCTTGCAAAAGGAAGAAATACCATTATCTTTGGTGGAGTTCATGGCATTACTAACAGTTCACCAATATAATCCTTTGTGTTGCCTCAGTGTTTTGCTGAGGTCCTGACCTGCATTCTGTTAATTGTTCATGCAACTCATGGTTTAACCTGCATCATTCAATGTTCTCACTCAAACTAGTTCAGCTGTTTGGCATTACATCCTTCCAACAGCATGCAAACACACCACTTTTTCAGAAAGCCATGGATATTTAAAAACAATACAATAAGAATTGGAGTCCATAACTCCTATGACAGATCTGACAAAAATGCAGCCATGATTATGATCTTTCAGCAAAGAAAATGTTTACACTGAAACACTTACTTTGAGGATACAGGATGAAATAACTATTTCTCCATTTTACCATTAGAAAATAATGCAACCACTTATGCTCAAAAGATAACAACAATGGAAAGATCATGGCTCCATTAAGAGTAATGTTTTCCAAATACTAAGTATAAACTCCATGTTAATAAAGGTAAGTGTCCCCTGCAGGCCCCATTCTAGATATTAAAAAGGTAGATGGATTTCTCTTCCATATCATCTGCCAAAATTATACAAATAATGAAGTTTTGTAAATGTTGCAAAAAACAAACACATTTTAATGTTGTAGTAATGATACATATTAATAGTTATAGTTAATAAAACATTTAATCTTATAGTTATTACTGTCTAACTTAGTATATAGTATCTATTTACAACATGCAAAACTGAAGTCAAAAGCTAGAAAGACGATTGATTAAAAAGAAATGCTGAGAGAAAGCCATTTTAGGCAGACACCTTTTTAGGAAGCAAGGACTGAAGTACAGCCAGATCATATCTAATGTCAAAGCAATAACGTTAAATAAAAGGATGTAATTAATTCCAGGTGTCTGCATTTCAAATTTTAAGAAGTGGTATTGATTTTTTCCCCCTTGTTATCCTATTGGGATCCAGAAAGCTAAAGGACCCCCCCACCCCCACCCCAAGGGGAGGATCCACAGGACCTGGAAACCAAATGATTCCAGGGAACAACTAATGAAATAATAGGGATGGGAGTGTGGTCAAAGGGTCAAAGGAAGGGAACCTGATGGGGACACTGAGCAGAGAACCCGGGACAGCGCCCACTGCTCGTCGAAGGCGTCAAGGGAGCCAGCGGACGCCACCCAGAGGAACTCTGCCCGGATGCGTGAATGGATGGAGGATCGGAATTGATCACAAGTACTATCAATGTAGCTCTGACTGAACAAATTTTAATTTGATCTTAAGCATCAATAACAATGTAAAATAGCGACCTATTGTCTAGCACTAGTCTGCTGCATATGAAAACCAAGAGCCACTTAATACCCAACTTGTGAAGTATGAGAGTACTTCACTGAAGGAGGATGGAAAATGGGGAAAACGTTGACATGACATAATTGAGATGGAATTCCAAAATTACTGAGTTGAGAACTTCCTATGAATGTGCATCTTTATAGCGTGAAATTCCTAAAAGCACTGATGCTAGCAGCAAGATTCCTTCCTATAATGTGAAAGGCCTCCCATTCTAGGCAGCATGTTTGATATTAATTATGTGGGAAGCCCTCCCCCAGAACTGCCCTGAATTACTGGCAATATGAATTGATTACAAAATAATTAGTACTCCAGAATTATCTTACTAACTCTCCCCAAAATCCTAAATAGGCCCTGTGCATTGTGGTGTCATCACAGGGGACAGAATTCAGTTACCAGGAGAAAGAGGAGCACGGAAACACCAGCAAATATTGTTTCACAAGCCTGTATACAAAGAAAGATTTATGCTGCATTACAAGCCATTAGAAAATATGACGGAAGCCATTTCTTGCAGTTTTCTCCTAACTGATTCAGATGTACCTATAGAGAGATGTCCCATCTTGATCTTTTCCATCACCTGCTCCACAACCATACATTCATGCAATTAGCATGAAAAGTAGCAGTTTTGCTGGATGCCTCTTTCTCATTCTATAAATCAGCATAAGCCTTTCTATGTATGAATGCGCCAGCAGAGATGCACTTCCAACAACGAAACCAAACAGAGACACTCCATTAAAGATGGCCGCTAGAACTAGGCTTGAGTAACCAAAGAAGAAAAATGAAGGACATGTAGACTCAAATTTGGAAACTTATTATCCCTGTTCATTAATTTATTTTACACAACCTTTTGTGGAATTAAACTAAAATTGGTATTTGTCAACATGGGTTGCTTGGCACTATGATACTAGTCTGATACATGGTGGAGGCAGGAGTTCATGCTTACATAGCACTTACATGATCCAGAGACATTGGGCCAGATTTTGGCTCCCATTTGGCAACTTCAGATGTGTTTAAGGGACTGCAAAAGCCTGAGTAGGATTCTCCTGATGCAGGAATTGTGCAGAGATGACATATGTGGCCCTACTTTGCCAGGGATGGGCACATGAGGAGGGAGAGTAGCCATAACATTCAGTGCTATTTGGATTTTGGACTGCAGAGGAGCCCATGGACAGCCATGTATAAGCTACCATCAGTTACAGCAGCTCTACCTTATGCTGGAGGCTGTACCAGCCCCCACTGCAGACAGAATTTAGGATGCATAAAGTTACCTTTACTCCCTTTTCTCTTGGGCCAGGCTTCAGGATGTGCAGCACAGAATCTAGTTGCATTAGTTTTTGAGATTTAGAAATGAAATCATCATTAAGTGAGAGAGCAGTGGGATGGTTTGGTTGCAGAGCCTAAGGAAAGATTTTCACAGATACAAAGATTTTGATACAACTACAGAAATAATTAACTAATAATTAAGACAAAACATCAAAACTATGAAGAAAAAGAACTCTATCTGAAGAAAAATATACACTAGGCTTTCAGCCAAACAACACCAAATGCTATCATGCTCAGATGATTGTTGCTAAAATAGCCAACTGGTATTATGGAACGCCTTCCTACATACTTAGGAATCTAATATGATACTGAGATCTTGAGAAAGGGGAGAAGTGCAAACAGGGGACCCAAGAACACCCTTTTATTCTGGCCCATACTTCAGCATTATCACAGGCTTACCGAATTACTGCTACAGTAAACACAGAAATATAAACAATGAAGGGAATTTTCCTAATATTTTGTGTCACCATTCTGCATTTATCTTTATAAAATATATCAAAAGTATAAAGTTCAGTAACTTGCAATGGTTGCTGAAAATAATGTATTTCTATGAGACTGAAAATGCTATTTTAAGCAACAACTGTTCTACTCTTCCTGCTCATCCTGAAGACAACTCTTTTGAGATCCTATGTCACTTTTTAAATGAAGGGATTTTTTTCCCCACACACTAAAGAAAAAAGGGGTTTCTCTAACTGAAAAGAATTTTAGCGTACAATAGACTCATGAAGAAATTGTGTTTCTAATATTATATAAAACTCTTTTCTTCTGCACAGTACATGTACACTTAAAATATAAATGTCAGAAAAAAACAGAATATATTGTAGAAGTGTCTTATATTTCAGCCAAGTTTTTAGGTGCCTCATGTCAGGGTGCCCAATCTGAGACACCTCATAGGAACTGACTTTTAGAGGACGGATGCTCTTCATCTTCTAAAAAGCAGGCCTCCTTAAGACATCTCCATTTGGGCTCCCAAAAACTGAGGCACCTAAAATCACTGGTAATTTTAGAAATCTTAACCTTAAACTTTCTATGTGCATTATTTTGCCTTTATCAACATTGAGAATGTATTGCAGCTATCGAAAGCAAAGTTCTGCACATTGGAAAACATAATCCCAACTATACATGCAAAATAATGGGGTCTAAATTAGCTGTTATCACTCAAGAAATAGTCACTTGTAGTCACTGTGAATAGTTCTTTGAAAACATCTGGTCAACGTGCAGCCTCAGTCAAAAAGTTAACAGAATGTTAGGAACCATCAGGAAAGAGATAGATAAGACGACAGAAAATATCATAATGCCACTATGTAATTACATGATATGCACTATACTGCGTGCAGTTCTGATCATCCCATCTCAAAGGCAATATATTAGAATTGGAAAAAGTACAAAGAAGGGCAACAAAAATTATTAGGGGTATGAAACAGCTTCCATATGAGGAGAGATTAAAAAGACTGGGACTGTTCAGCTTAGAAAAGAGACAACTAAGGGGCAATATGAGAGAGGTTCATAAAATCATAAATGGTATGGAGGAAGTGAATAAGGAAGTGTTATTTATTCCTTTTCATAACACAAGAAACAGGGGTCACCCAATGAAATTAATAGGCAGTAGGTTAAAAACAAACTTAAGGAAGTACTTCTTTACACAACACACAGCCAACCTGTGGAACTCCTTGCCAGGGTACATTGTAAAGGCCAAAAGTGTAACTGTGTTAAAAAAAGAATTAGACCAACCTATTCTCCATGAACCTATCAATGGCTATTAGCCAACATGTTAGGGACGCAACCGCATGCTCTGGGTGTCCCTAAACCTCTGACTGCCAGAAGCTGGGACTGAACAACAGAGAATGGATCACTTGATAAATTACCTTGTTCTGTTCATTCCCTCTGAAGCATCTGGCACTGGCCATTGTTGGAAGGCAGGCTACTAGGCTTAATGGAACATTGGTCTGGCCCAGTATGGCCATTCTTGTGTTCTTAACTTTATTTACCTTGTAGACTAAAGTATCTTCAATTCTGAAGGCAAAACTAAGTGGTTCAATTTGCATATATTGCAGCTACAAAGCATGCATATTACTGTATAGGAGGTATACACTCAACTTTTTCTAAAATATGTATTGGTAAGTAAAAGCTTTTTCCCCCTCAACAAATTAACCTAACAAACCTTTATTCTGACCTATTACGTATTCTACAGATTGGGAGGGGAGAGCAAGACTGCTTCCCGGGTTACACCAAATTCTCCAGCACCTAACCTCTAAGGGTTATATTACTGAAGAGTAATTTACACAACTTCCACCTCCATGCTGTGGAAAATGCAGAAACTTTAGCAGGAGGGGAGGCTGCACATTAGTGCAGAGGCAAGGAACCTTGGCATTGATATATGCATCTTGACTTCAGCAGACCTTGGAGGTTCCATGATATATGGATGGAACCCCTAATGTGTCTCCAAGGGAACCAAACCCATCCTCTACTCACAACAATTCCTTGTTCCTCTTTGGAGGTTTTTTTCGTCTTTCACGCAGAGGTTTGATACCACCACAACCTTAGGAAGGGGTGCCCAGACATGATGCTGGATATTTTATAAGCATTGTTACTATTATTACTATTATCCATTTGGGCCATAAAATTGAATATTATACAATTTCAGATTTTCATTCAAGTTCAGCACTAGAAACTGGATCATACTTCTACACTACAGGTACTTATGTAAAAATCTGTGAGTAGTTTAATTTAAAAGCCATGGTCAGCAACCTAAAGCAATTCTTGACCATGCAAAAAGTTTTATAAATAGTTCCATGTGCACTATTCATCTGGAGACTTACTAGAGTCGAATAATGACCTTGTATTTTGTTCTCATTTACTCTGAAGTAGTCAAGCCTTCTGTTTTTAATTACATACTTAATACACCTGGCATGGTCTAATTACAGAAAACAAAATATCATTTAAACAAAAGGTGACCTTGAACGTAATCTATCAAAACACTAGTTAGTTTTAAAAGTTTTCAATTTTTAACAAACTGCCAAGACATGCAATAGTAATTTTCCAGATGTGATCATATGCCTTTAGCGCAACAGACTTACTACATTAGGAAACATCTGTATACACTTTTTAAAACTGTATTGCTTTCCTCATTATTAATGCAAATCCTCTTAGATTTCAATAGCACTATAAACAGTCCTATAGGAAAGCATTAAGTTCACACTGCTAATATCTTTAAAATGTCCTAGAATATATTAAACCTAGAGAAGGCAAACAACAGCCTGTTGGAACTAGAGCAACTTGTTTCAGAAATAGAAGTCAGTGATTTTTCATAAATATTAATAAAGGAAACATACAGCTATGACAACAGAGTTGCCCTGTAAAAAGGATGACAACTTTTAAACAAGGGCCTCAAATCAGTAAGATATTTAAACACAAGTCTAACTTTAACCACAAGAGTAATCCCATTTGTCTAACTTTAAACACAAGTACTCCCAGTGGAGTCAACGTGGCCAGTTATGTGCTTAAACTTAGGCACATGCGTAAGTAGCTTCTTGAATTTAGGTCAGTTTGTTTTTATAAGAATGCTTCATCAAATCTGAAAAGGCCTTTACATATTTGAGGTTCCCCTCTCTTGACCTGTGATCAAGTAACAGTGAAAATTAGCCTTTAGTACATTTTATAAACACTTGGGATTTAAATAAATAATATGACATGACATTTAATAAAAAAATTACAATAAAGTGCAAAATATCTGTAACTAAAACATAGTACATATCCTCCTTTTGCACTATATATGTTCTTGACATTGCAAATTCAGCAGGAATAAATTATCTATGTACTCACTAAAAAGATTTCCATTCATTTCTTTTTATTCCTGTCTTCGACCATCACTAAGGACCAAATCCCTCCCTCTGCATAGAGCAAGGATAGCTGGTCAGGTGTACATGTGGGGTGAAAGGTATCCACAGGAATGATAAGGAAAAAATTCTCTCCCCAGACTGTCAAAAAGGAGTCAGGATTTGCCCTAAAGAAAGGTATTCATTCAAAGTTTCTCCTCAAGTTAATAAAATGTCTAAATTGTTGCTAAGTTAAACCAGAGCTCTATAGCAGCTATTTGTATACCACACTATTTTTTGGAATTAATTTAAGCAGACACCAGTGCTCTGAATATTAAAGTTTTATAGTAATTGCTAATAATATAACTAAATAAGAATTCTCTATAACTGGAATTAAATTAAATTAAATATTCAAGAAGAAACTAGCATGGTCACTGGAGTCTCTCTTATAAGTGTGTTCCTCCAGAATATTTCTCTATGATCTGCATCATTGCACACAGTATACTGCTAAAACTAGACCATCACACTATACAAGGTAGAAAGACACTGAATACTGTGAATGTTCCCAATGTAACATAAGTCCAGGAGGCTTGTGTTAAATACATGCAATAAACACTGCATTGTGTTATTTTGACTAAATAACTACGTAAACCTAGTATGCAGTTCTTGATAAAAAAAAACAGAATTCTTACACTGGAATTTTGATTTGTTTCTACATTTTTAGGCTGACACATTCCTGATGCTGCCATGAATGTTTATAAAAATCTACTACTACATACATTTGGCTGGCAAAATGGAGGAAAAAAAATTCTGTTTATAGGGGAACATTAAGTCCTAAAAATGCTACAGATACAATTACAAAAGCACACTGAAGTAATGTGAAGAGTGGTAAAAGATCTAACACCACAGTCACTATGATAACAGATATAAGAATACTGCTGGAAATCTCCCATTTTCTACTAAGAGTATGATTTAATCTTAGCAACAATATTTTTTGTTTTGGTTTTTTGGTGGAGGGTAGGACAGATAGAGGACAGTGCATTTTTTGCTTTTGTGAGAATGATTTGTAGTTAATAAAATTTGGATTAAATAGTGCAACATCATTTATTATTATTATTTATCTATATTACAATAGCATCAGAATCAGGGCTCCACATTGAGCCATGCACTATGCAAACATAATAAAAGACAGTCTCTGCCCTGAAATACTTATAGTCTAATTTAAGACATGATGCAGCAAGTGTGTAACGAAAAAAAACAGATGGTACGGAAGGGAGGATCAGGGTAACAGTGATATGGTAAGGAGGTAGTCTAAGGGTTAATAAGAAACTGGAAGTCAGGACTCCTGTGTTCTATTCCTAGCTCTGCCATCGACATATTGTGTAACCTCAGATAAGTCACTTCACTTCTCTGAGCCACTGTTTTCCTGACTGTGAAATGGGGATAATGATGTTTGCCCACCTTTGTAAATTACATTAAGATCTACAAATGAAAAAGCACTATATAAATGCATAGACCTCAATCCTACATTGCGATTTGCACAAGTAGATTGCTGCCTTCTGGCAGAGCTCCACTGACTTCCACAGAGGTGCAGCAGTCCACCAGGTTGGATCACAATGCAGGTTTGGGGCTTTAGTATTTATGAAGAATTATTAACTAAACACTCACCCTACCTGTGGACAGGAGAGTTCACTAATCAATGATACTCAGGTCCTGATTCATCTCCATATTATTTGAGTTTTATGATGTCAACGGAGCAAAACTATGCTTTTACTGGTGTAAAACTGGAGTATTGAAATGGAAAAACAGCCTCATAATTTCCTGACTTAGTTGTCTCATCTCTACAGACAAATACAAAGCTGTAGATGTTACAGACAGACATTTATCTGAAAGTAAACTGTATCTTAAATGGAGTTGATCTGTAAATCAGAAACTCAATATTATTTTCTATATGTGAGCCCTTATAATAAAAGATCAAGTGGCTCAGCACAGGCAGACTTTCAGTACTCCACTAGCATGATAATTGTTGTGTTCATTTAAAACTAGTCCAACTAAGATGAAGTCACTTGGTCTTCTGATTCTTTCATAGCACATTAATAATTAATATTTTCAAATGATTTCCATAGCTAATCACAGAGCATAATAAAATATGCCACAGAAACACTGCAAGAAAGCAATCAATTGTGCAGTCCAGTTCAGTCTGTTTCCATGCACTAGTGATATGCTATTAAAAAAAAAGAAATAAGCAAATTTCATTGCTAAATACAATACCCACTAGGAAACTACATTATTAATTAGGAAAAGATTACAAGGAATTCTAGATACTATTTTCTTATGCTGGCATTTATGTTTCTTGTAATAGTTAGCCAAACTCAATTTATTGTCCTGTCTCAGATCATGTAGGACCTATTTTTAGTTTCCCTGGTAAATAAAGATACTTGCCAATTCAAACTCCTTAATGCCAGTCAGAAAACTTATAAACTTTGTAAAATTTGTAAAAACTGTAAACACGATATGTGCAGAAAATGGTTCACCCTATGACAGAAGGCTTTTAAACTCTTAGAAACATGTTGATGAAATACACCATTTGACATCAATAGGACTACTCACCAGTTTAAAGTTAAGCATAAGTTTAAGTACTCTGCTGGATTAGGGACAGAGTTCTTAGTGCCTTGGAGGACTGAGGCCTTGCTTTTAGGAATAGCTGCAGATCTGACCCATAAAAGGATAGGCTGTTTACTTTTGCCAGTGCACTTCCCTGGCCTAGAAAAACTTTTTATATCACTCTGTGAAGAACTGTAGTATTGGAATGGAGGAAAGTGGAATTTATGGCAAGCATATCAAGTCTCAAAGCATAAAAAGGAAAATATTCAGCTCTGTCATTAGCATTAGAAACATTTGCAATAAATAAAGGGCTAAAAAGTGTTCAAAGAACCTAAATCAAAACAAATAAAATCATTCAAATTAAATACACATACAGAATTGAGAGAGACAACTACCAAGTCTTATCTTTTCAAAAAATACAAATTCAATATACTCTAATTCACTATTTACTTCCTTCGGGATTAGTCTTTGTTCAATAAGAAAGGTTAAAATAGTCTAATTTGTTTTGAAACATGATATGCTAGCTATTAAATGGCTATATTTACTGAATTTGGAAAATTAAATCTAATAATTTATAATTAGATCACATACACTGTTAGAGCTGGATAAAGCTCCTTGTCAATGTGCACTAAAAACAGACCACAGAAGCTTAGTGTTATTCTGGTTGAAAGATTCCTGGAGAAGCATTTCTCTACAGGGCGGTCAATTACAGAAATCTAAAAGTGATCTTAAGGGAATTCCAATTAGCATGCACTTTTTAATCTATGGAAAAATATAAGCAAATATAGCTGAGAGACAAGAAAGATTTTTCAGTTAGACACTTGCAATGCAATACTATGGTCATTAGAGCAAATGAGACTCTATGGCCAAGATTTTAAAAAATGACTAGTGATTTTGGGTGTTAAATTTTTGGGTGCTCAACTTGAGAAAACCTTAAAAGGCCTGATTAGAGAGTGCTGAGTACTTCCCTTCTGAAAACCAAGTTGGGTACCCAATACGGAGGCAATCAAAATCATAGTCTGTTTTGAAAATATTGACCTATACGAATAGGTGTGAGGTCATGGACC
Organism: Dermochelys coriacea; assembly: GCF_009764565.3. NCBI lineage: Eukaryota > Metazoa > Chordata > Testudines > Dermochelyidae > Dermochelys > Dermochelys coriacea. The sequence goes on along the minus strand of NC_050069.1, from coordinate 41,217,361 downwards.
AATAATGCAGTAGTTGCAGATTTACATAGGAATAGAAACACCATTCTTAGAAGACCCCAAACAATTATGGATGCTTATACAGTGGAAAGATGTTGACAAACTGAATGGAATTCAAAGTCAAGAAACAAATACATGATTAACTCTTTGGGAATTGACTTATAAAAATACAATAAAAAATATAGCTCTATTCACATAGTAGTTTCTCATGGACTGATACATGGGGAAAGAGTTATTAACCTAAATATATATATAACTATGATAAATTATTCATCCAAAGAGGAATAGGAATTCTCTAGAGTCACCCAAGGAGCTATAACTGCATATAATGCATGAACAAAAAGGAACTTTCAAGCTGAATATCAAAACACATTTCATAACAGAAAGGCCTATTAAATTTTGGGATAAGTGCCCCAAGGGAAGTGGTGGAAGTCCCATCACTTGAGTTATTTTAAACTAGTCTGGAAAAAGCATTCAACAGCATACTGTAGATGCAATCTACCGTAGTTGTGGATGGAAATGATGACATAATAAGTCATTTCCATCTCTCATTGTTAAGATTCCACCATAAGTTTAAAAGAATTAACTTTTAAAATTAAAATGAATAGCATCACAGATTTATTAAAACTGAAATGTTGAAATAAAGTTCAAATTGTAAATGTCAGGAGCTATCTTGATTGTTTTATCTTCATTATTGCTGTAACAAAAGGAAGGTTACTCACCTGTAACCAAAGTTCCTCAAGATGACCGAGAGTAGGAATGTGCAGAGGCCACTTGAATAAAAGCCTTTCAATTTTAGCAAACCTCACCAGTGGGTTTGCTTCACATGGTTTTATAACTTGAGTTTCTTTCAATTTTAGATTAAACAAAATCTAAAACAAAAATCGGAAAACAAAAGTTCACCTCAAACTAACACGATGCAAATTCAGGCAAGTTTCACCACAGCCTGTGAAAGCCACCCATGTCATCCACCTCAAAGACCTGCTCCACTAACAATCTTCTGGAACTATCTGCTTACCATTTGTGGGAGAGCTGTGGCCTGAACAACCCTCTTCCCTAGCACTGGTAGGTAACACTATCCTTCCAGTTATTTTAGGCAATGGCTGTTTAAGCCTGTAGCCCAATCTTATGTGATTGGAGGGATAGTGATACTCTCTTCTTGGTATCTTTTGGGGAGCAGATCCCTGCCTGTCCCCAATTTAATAGCAGGACTGAGTTACTAATGCCACCACTGAGACACCGCAGACTTCCTCACACAATAATGGAACTTCTATTTTTCATTTGTTTATAGCATCCATGAGAACGCTACACATTTAATAGAAAACACACAGAAGACAGGTTCCTGAACCAAATAGCTTAGAGTCTAAACACAGGTTACAAACATACCCCAAGGAAATTTCAGGGTTAACATTATCATTAATACTGGTAGTTTTACAGAGCCATATCCTACTTAGCTGCTACTTGTAGGTAGTACAAGCTTTTAGTGCTATGCAACAGTGACCAAGAGTAGTCAGAAACAAGGTCTCTAGGATAGGATTAAAATTCAAAATGATCTGGACAAACTGGAGAAAGGGTCTGAAGTAAATAGGATGAAATTCAATAAGGACAAATGCAAAGTACTCCACTTTGGAAGGCACAATCCGTTGCACACATAAAGAATGGGAAATGACTGCCTAGGAAGGAGTACTGCGGAAAGGGATCTGGGGGTCATAGTGGATCACAAGCTAAATATGAGTCATAGATTCAAAGATACTAAGGTCAGAAGGGACCATTCTGATCATCTAGTCTGACCTCCTGCACAGTGCAGGCCACAGAATCTCACCCACCCACTCCTACAAAAAACCTCACCTATGTCTGAGCTATTGAAGTCCTTAAATCATGGTTTAAAGACTTCAAGGAGCAGAGAAGCCTCCCTCAAGTCAACCATGCCCCATGCTACAGAGGAAGGCGAAAAACCTCCAGGGCCTCTCCAATCTGCCCTGGAGGAAAATTCCTTCCCGACCCCAAATATGGCAATCAGCTAAACCCTGAGCATATGGGCAAGATTCACCAGCCAGATACTACAGAAAATTCTTTCCTGGGTAACTCAGATCCCATCCATCTAATATCCCATCTCAGGGGATGTGGCCTATTTACCCTGAATATTTAAAGATCAATTACTTACCAAAATCCCATTATCCCATCATACCATCTCCTCCATAAACTTATCAAGTAGAATCTTAAAACCAGATAGATCTTTTGCCCCCACTGCTTCCCTTGGAAGGCTATTCCAAAACTTCACTCCTCTGATGGTTAAAAACCTTCGTCTGATTTCAAGTCTAAACTTCCTGGTGGCCAGTTTATACCCATTTGTTCTTGTGTCCACATTGGTGCTGAGCTGAAATAATTCCTCTCCCTCTCCTGTATTTATCCCTCTGATATATTTATAGAGAGCAATCATATCTCCCCTCAACCTTCTTTTAGTTAGGCTAAACAAGCCAAGCTCCTTAAGTCTCCTTTCATAAGACAAGTTTTCCATTCCTCGGATCATCCTAGTAGCCCTTCTCTGTACCTGCTCCAGCTTGAATTCATCCTTTTTAAACATGGGAGACCAGAACTGCACACAGTATTCCAGGTGAGGTCAACAGTGTAACGCTTTTGCAAAAAAAGCGAACAACATTCTGGGATGTATTAGTTAGGGCCAGCTCTAGGCACCAGCAAAACAAGCAGGTGCTTGGGGCAGCATATTTCTAGGGGCAGCATTCTGGTGCCGGCCTGCCTCCCTTATAAATATGCCCCCGCCATCCCAGCTCGCCTCCACTCCGCTTCTGCCTGCTCCCCTGAGCACACCGCCACCACTCCGCTTCTCCCCCCTCCCTCCCTCCCATGCTTGCCGCGCGTGAAACAGCTGTTTCGTGTGGCAAGCCTGGGAGGAGGGAGGAAGGAGAAACCGAGCGGTGGTGCGCTCCGGGGAGGCGGTGGTGGTGGAGTAGAGGTAAGCTGGGGAGGGGAGCGGTTCCTCTACCCCCCCCGTTACTTCCTGCGCTCCACCCCACCCTCGCTCACCTCTGCTCCACCTGCTCCCCTGAATGCGCTGCCTGTCCCTCGCCTGAGAGGGAGGGGGGAGAAGCGGAGCGGCAGCGTGTTCAAGGGAGCAGGTGGAGCGGAGGTGAGCTAGGGCGAGGGGTTGCAGTAGGGGAGCCACAGGAAGCAATGGGGAAAATGTGGCATGCCCAGGGGAGGAGGCAGGGCCGGGGATTTGGGGAAAGGGTTGGAAAGGGGTGGTGTTGGGGCAGAGCCGGGAGCAGGGGGGCATGAAAAAAAATAGCAGGGGCGGCCAAAAAATTTTGTCCTTGGAGTGGCAAAAATCCTAGAGCCGGCCCTGGTATTAGCAGGAGTATTGTAAGCAAGACACAAGAAGTAATTCTTCTGCTCTACTCCGCACTGATTAGGTCTCAATTGGAGTATTGTGTCCAGTTCTGGGTACAACATTTCAGGAAAGATGTGGACAAATTGGAGAAAGTTCAGAGAACAGCAACAAAAATGATTAAAGGTCTAGAAAACATGACCTGTGAGGGAAGATTGAAAAAATTGGGTTTGTTAGTCTGGAGAAGAGAAGACTGAGAGGGGACATGATAACAGTTTTCAAGTACATAAAAGATTGTTACAAGGAGGAGAGAGAAAAATTGTTATTCTTAACCTCTAAGGATAGGACAAGAAGCAATGGGCTTAAATTGCAGCAAGGGCAGTTTAGGTTGGACATTGGGAAAAACTTCCTAACTATCAGAGTGGTTAAGCATTGGAATAAATTGCCTAGGGAGGTTGTGGGATCTCCATCATTGGGGATTTTTAAGAGGTTGGACAAACACCTGTCAGGGATGGTCTAGATCAGGGGTCGGCAACCTATGGCATGCATGCCAAAGATGGCTAGTGAGCCGATTTTTAATGGCATGCTACTGCCTGCCGGGTCCCAGCCACTGGCCCTGCTCAGCCTGCTGCCAAACCCAGGCTGGCAGCGGGCTGAGTGGGGCCAGTGGCCAGGACCCCAGCAGGCAGCAGCATGTCATTAAAAATCCTGTCCTCGTCTCCACCCAGGATCAGGGTGAAGAAGCTTGGTCCTGCTGGCTGCTGCTGCAGGGCAGACAAGCTCCCCCCTCCCCTGCCTCTTCCCCCAGCTTGCTGGATTTCTGCCCTCCTCCTCTCCCTCCCTGCCGCTGATCAGCTGATGGCCCTTGCAAGGGAGGGAGAGAAGAGGAGCCACAGAAGAGGTGGGGACAGGGCCTTGGGGAAGAGGGGGTGGAATCAGGGCATATCCCCTCCAGCCCCCTGCCATGAGCTGCTCTGGGACGGGGGCTGGGAGCACCCTCATTACCCTAGCCCACACCCCAGCCCTGACCCCTGCACCCCCTTCACACACACCCAACCCTCTGCCCTGACCCCTGCACCCCCCTCACACACAGCCAGCCCTCTGCCCTGACCCCTGCACCCTCCACACACCCTAGTCTCCTGCCCTGACCCCTGCATCCCCCCTGACCCCAGCCCTGACTCCAGCACCCCCACACATACCCAGCCACCCCACACCCCATGTCCTGACTCTTGCACCCCCCACATTCCCACCCCCACCCTGAGCACCAAACGGGAGCTCCTGCCCCTTCCCCCCCACATTCCCACCTGCACCCCTCACACTAAATGGGAGCTACCCAGGTAACCACTCCACACCCACACCTCCTGACACAACCCTGAGCTCCCTCCCTCATTCTAGCTCCTGGCCAGACCCTATCCCCTACCCCCAGCCTGCTCCTTCACCCCCAGCCCTGTGCTCCGTGCACTCCCACCCTCAGCTCAGTGCAGAGAGAGAGGAAGAGAATGGGCTAGAACCAGGGAGAAGGTAGGTACCCATTCTACGTGGGCAGGGCTGGGATCCCAGACTGGCAGCGGGCTGAGTAGGGCCCTGGCTGGCAGGAGCTGGCGGACGGAACTCCAGACCGGCAGCGGGCTGAGTGGCAGCGGGCTGAGCCGCTCAGCCAACTGCTGGTCTGGGGTCCTGGCCGCCAGCCCTGCTCAGCCTGTTGCCGGTCTGGGGTTCTGGCTGCCGGCCCCTTGCTAGCCAGGGTCCTGGTCGCAGGCCCTGCTCAGCGTGCTGCCAGCCTAGGTGAATGGAACCCCAGAACGACAGTGGGCTGGTGGGGTAAGATCAGCATTTTAATTTAATTTTAAATGAAGCTTCTTAAACATTTTGACTTTACAGTTTACTTTACATACGACAATAGTTTAGTTATATAATATATAGACCTTCTAAAAAACGTTAAAATGTATTACTGGCACGTGAAACCTTAAATTGAAGTGAATAAACGAAGACTCGGCACACCACTTCTGAAAGGTTGCCGACTCCCGGTCTAGATAATACTTAGTCCTGCCTTGAGTGCAGGGGACTGGACTAGATGACCTCTCGAGGTCCATTCCAGTTCTATGATTCTATGCTGGGAGTGGAATTGGGTAAGATATCTATACATGGAAGGCAGTATCCTGGGCTTTTGCAAAGAAATGAATGCATCCATGAGGAAGTCAACTGAGGCTGTCAGAGAGAAGGCTGGAGAGCTAGCTCAGTGCCATATAAAATCTAGAACAGGAAGAAATTCCAAAGGAAAGCTTGAATGAAGAGGAGTCCAAATTACCAATGACAAACAAAACAGTAACTAAATTGGACTACATGGCTGAACTGCAAGTAAAGTGAGCATATCACCATGCTGGCTAGGAGAAAAGGTAACTAAATCACAGCTGCAGAAGAATCAACTGACCATTCATAGATGGCATAAGATATGTCTGTTGCAAAATGTGACGTTTCCTGTGTAACTTGATATATAGCATCACATTTGAGACCAAGATGTAACACAAAATATTCAAGACAATATATAGGTTTTTCTCTATGACCATTCAATCATCAATTGCTGTCACTACTACTGTTTTTGCAGCTTATAGTAATTGGAAAAAATAATCAAAAATGAAAAAGAAAACAAGAGAATTAAAATTATTGAAGATTTTAGTTTTAAACATCATGGAGACATGCAAGAATGAGTAAAAAGAAAAGGAGTACTTGTGGCACCTTAGAATGAGTAAAACTGTATAAAACTTTTGAGTAGTGCCACAAAGAATTATTATTCTAAAAAGTCTAATACCATGTCTAAAGTCAGTGCTACAGGAGACAACATCAATATCTGTCTACACTGCTCTGTAACTCTCTCATGTGGACGCTGCAGGCATGAACTAAAAGGTTCTTAGTTCACGTTAATGTAGTACATTTCGCACCTCCCCCATTTGGAGTTACAGCACAGCGGTTTGGTGTGCACTGCTATTCACACCCCCAGAGTCCGAACTCAGTGCACTATAGAGAAGCCCTTAATTGGAAAAAGATCAGCTTTTGCCCATGGACAACAGCTCTTGACTCAGATCAGTAGTTTCCTTGATAAGTCACAATTAAACTGAATGGAATTGAATATTTTAAATTCTGCTGCTGTAACTGTTGTAAATTTGTGGCAGAATTGTGTTAAAGTATCAGCGACAAGTCACACTTTAGTAATCATTGCATCATGGTTTATAAATGGTTTGAACTCAAGTTGCTTACACCTACACTTTTTGGTTAATAAAATCATAATGATGACCAGTGTTATTCCATGCAGATTCTCAACTGCCTTGAAATGAATGTAGCAATCTCAGTTTAGTAGAGTTTTACACTCACTTTACAGGGTGTACGACTACACAAGATGTAAGGCAGTGGAGAGAGAGGCCCAGACTGAGGACCCCTCCTCCCCACAGCCAATTTCAACGGCACAATTTCCTGATATATGGATTTTTCCAACTTCCATATTGTATTATCATTCCTTAATATAAAGTATCTTTTTCTACTGCTGCATGAAAATTTAATTCTTTGGTCTTTATTGCAATGTCAATAACTGCTTATATAAGAGAACAGCAGTCTAAGGATAGTTCAAGTTGTGAACTGAGCAACTTTTGAGATAAGAGTCATTGAGAAACCACAAAACATGGCACCACACAATGTCATATTAAAAACTCACTTTTCAGATGAGACCTACATTTTAAAGTTTGAGTGCTTTGCACACCTCTGCATCAGGTTGCTAGGCTCGCCTCTGTATTTTAGATCACTTTCTTGCAAAAGCAGAAGGCAGTACTTCCAAATGATATACTGGAAAGAAAGAACTCTCCAAACTCTGAGGATAGCAAGACGAGCCAATGATAATCCATATATATTGTAGATTACAATTTTACATACACCCACAGATGTAGGTCCCCCTCCCCCAGCCCCCAGAATTGCATGCAGCTCATCATAGAAGTGGCATATCTGGAGCTCTGACCCGGAGTGGTCATTTGCCTATTTGGTTGGCTTGCCTGAGCTCCTTAATTTTCACACGGCACTGCTGCGGGTCCCGGTTGTAGCCTCTGTCTATCATGCCCTTGGCCAGTTTTGCAAATATTTTGGCATTTTGTCTTTTGGAACAGAGTTCTGATAGTATGGATGTGTCTCCCCATACAGCGATCAGATTCAGTACCTCCTGTCGGTCCATGCTGGAGCTCTTTTGCAATTCTGGGACTGCATGGTCACCTGTGCTGATGAGCTCGCCACGCTGACCAAACAGGAAATGAAATTCAAAAGTTCCCGGGGCTTTTCCTATGTACCTGGCTAGTGCACCTGAGTTGAAAGTGCTGTCCAGAGCAGTCACAATGGAACACTCTAGGATAGCTCCCGGAGGCCAATACTGTCAAATTGAATCCACACTACCCGAAATTTGACCCGGCGATGTTGATTTCAGCACTAACCCCCTCGTCGGGGAGGAGTACAGAAATTGATTTTAAGAGCTTTAAGTCGACAAAAATGGCTTCATCGTGTGGATGGGTGCTGGGTTAAATCGATCTAATGCTACTAAATTCGACCTAAACTTGTAGCGTAGACCAAGGCTTAGTGAATGTAAGTAGTCCAAAGGAGTTACTCCTGTAAGTAATGATGTGTAGAACTGGGTTCTTAGATAGTTATGTAGATATTGAAGAGTCATGCTCATTCCACATCATCTCAGCAAAAAGTAATTAGAGCTCTCCACAAGTAGAAAGCTAATTAAAGTTAATATCTGCTTCCCCCACCAATATTTCAGACAGCTGCAGTGGCACAGGAGCTAGCAAACAGAGCTGTAAACAGGGGAGTTTGAGTGGGAGTTCTGTTGGAGGAGAAAGTAGTTGTACTTGGTTTTGTATTTTTAGTATTTGTGTGTGTGTGTGTAGGGGCTTTGTGCTGGGAGAGCAGCTGAGCCCTGATTAGGGGGTGGGGCTTCTGACTAGAGGTCCTATAAAGGTAGCCAGCCAGTCTGGCAGTGGCACAGACAGCTGCAGCAGCACAGGAGCTAGCAAACAGAGCTGTAAACAGGGGAGTTTATAAGGGGAGTTTGTATTGTGGTGCTTGTTTGGGGTTTGCTTTTGCTGGGGTGGGTGGTCTTTTTGGTGTGACTTGTGTTTCACAGATTAACAGGATTTAGGTGGGAAGGCGATGACAGATACGGAGGCAGCTGTGGGAGTGACTCCTGTAGTGAAAGACACATTGAGGATGACTGGATGTGGAAGCTGTGGTATGTACATGATCCTGGAGGGGGGACCCAGTAAGAGTTTTTTCTGCATGAAATGCCGTCTGATAGAGCTGATGGAGGAAAAGATCCGAGGTTTGGAGATGCAGGTGGAAAGTCTCGTTGAGTTTAGGAAGAGGTTTGAGCAGATGATGGAGCAAAGATATGAGGTATCTGAAGGGAAAAGCTCAGACTCACAGATGGAAGCAGGGCTGGGGAATTTTGAGGGGAGACTCAGTGAGGAAAGTGGTCAGTGGAAACATGTGACTAAAAGAACCAGGCAGAGGAAAAGATGGGCTAGTGAAGGAGAAATAGAGCTTAGGAACAGGTTTGCACAGTTGGAAAATGAAGAAGGGGCTCAGCAGGTACTTGTTGAAGGTGGAGGGGTAAGGAAGAAGAGAAGAGAGGCTAGTCCCATAGGAAAAGCAGAAGAGTCAAGGGAGACTACACCAAATATGAACCCCAGGAGGATACAGGATGGGTTGAAGAGGATTATAAGGGAAAATAGGAATGGAAAGAACTTGCAGCCAGAGGGAACAGGGGAGAGACTGGAGAATAGCACTGTCACCAGGAAAAGGCAGGTCTATGTGATAGGGGACTCTTTATTGAGAAGAATAGACAGACCTGTAACTAGAGCTGATTCAGAGAATAGAAGGGAGTGCTGTCTTCCGGGTGCTAAGATACGGGATGTAGACCTGAGGTTGAAAAGGATCCTAAAGGGAGCGGGAAAGAATCCCCTAATTATCCTTCATGTGGGAACAAATGATACGGCTAGATTCTCGCTGGAAAGTATTAAGGGAGACTATGCTAGGCTGGGGAAGACGCTTAAGGAAATTGAGGCTCAGGTGATCTTTAGCGGGATCCTTCCTGTTCCTAGAGAATGGCAACAAAGGTGTGACAAGATTATGACCGTCAACAGATGGCTTAGGCAGTGGTGCTATAAGGAGGGCTTTGGGATGTATGGCCACTGGGAGGCATTCACGGACAGAGGACAGTTCTCTCGGGATGGACTTCATCTGAGTAGGGAAGGAAATAGACTTCTAGGATCGAGGCTGGCACAACTGATAAAGAGAGCTTTAAACTAGGAATTAGGGGAGATGGTTGGGAGATGTCCACGTAATCTCCATGCCAGATTTTAGCATTGAGAGGGAAGAAGACGAAGTAGGAAAGGATACAGCCGTGGATAAGAGAATGTGTATATAAGGAGCGAGGGCGGTGTGGATACTAGTCTAATAGGTTATACTGGCTGTAGAATGACTGTGCCTAATAGGGTACAAAATATGAGCGAGGCCAAACAGCAAAAATTAAGATGTTTGTACACCAATGCGAGGAGCCTAGGTAACAAAATGGAGGTACTAGAGCTACTGGTGCAGGAAGTGAAACCAGATATTATAGGGATAACAGAAACATGGTGGAATAGTAGTCATGACTGGACTACAGGTACTGAAGGGTATGTGCTCTTTAGGAAAGACAGAAACAAAGGTAAAGGTGGTGGAGTAGCATTGTATATCAATGATGAGGTAGAATGTAAAGAAATAAGAAGTGATGCAATGGATAAGACAGAGTCCGTCTGGGCAAAAATTACATTGGGGAAGATAACTAGTAAAGCCTCTCCTACGATAGTGCTTGGGGTGTGCTATAGACCTCCTGGATCTGATTTGGATATGGATAGAGCCCTTTTTAATGTTTTTAATAAAGTAAATACTAATGGAAACTGCATGATCATGGGAGACTTTAACTTCCCAGATATAGACTGGAGGACCAGTGCTAGTAATAATAATAGGGCTCAGATTTTCCTAGATGCGATAGCTGATGGATTCCTTCATCAAGTAGTTGCTGAACCGACTAGAGGGGATGCCATTTTAGATTTAATTTTGGTGAGTAGCGAGGACCTCATAGAAGAAATGGTTGTAGGGGACAATCTTGGCTCAAGTGGTCATGAGCTAATTCAGTTCAAACTAAAGGGAAGGATTAACAAAAATAAATCTGCAACTAGAGTTTTTGATTTCAAAAGGGCTGACTTTCAAAAATTAAGGAAATTAGTTAGGGAAGTGGATTGGACTGAAGAACTTATGGATCTAAAGGTAGAGGAGGCCTGGGATTACTTTAAATCAAAGCTGCAGAAGCTATCGGAAGCCTGTATCCCAAGAAAGGGGAAAAAATTCATAGGAAGGAGTTGTAGACCAAGCTGGATGAGCAAGCACCTTAGAGAGGTGATTAAGAAGAAGCAGAAAACATACAGGGAGTGGAAGATGGGAGAGATCAGCAAGGAAAGCTACCTAATTGAGGTCAGAACATGTAGGATAAAGTGAGACAGGCTAAAAATCAAGTAGAGTTGGACCTTGCAAAGGGAATTAAAACCAATAGTAAAAGGTTCTATAGCCATATAAATAAGAAGAAAACTAAGAAAGAAGAAGTGGGGCTGCTAAATACTCAGGATGGAGTGGAGGTTAAAGATAATCTAGGCATGGCCCAATATCTAAACAAATACTTTGCCTCAGTCTTTAATAAAGCTAAAGAAGATCTTAGGGATAATGGTAGCATGACAAATGGGAATGAGGATATGGAGGTAGATATTACCATATCTGAGGTGGAAGCGAAACTCAAACAGCTTAATGGGACTAAATCGGGGGGCCCAGATAATCTTTATCCAAGAATATTAAAGGAATTGGCACCTGAAATTGCAAGCCCATTAGCAAGAATTTTTAATGAATCTGTAAACTCAAGAGTAGTACCGAATGATTGGAGAATTGCTAATATAGTTCCTATTTTTAAGAAAGGGGGAAAAAAGTGATCCGGGTAACTACAGGCCAGTTAGTTTGACATCTGTAGTATGCAAGGTCCTGGAAAAAATGTTGAAGGAGAAATTAGTTAAGGTCATTGAAGTCAATGGTGAATGGGACAAAATACAACATGGTTTTACAAAAGGTAGATCGTGCCAAACCAACCTAATCTCCTTTTTTGAAAAAGTAACAGATTTTTTAGATAAAGGAAATGCAGTGGATCTAATTCACCTAGATTTCAATAAGGCATTTGATACCGTGCCACATGGGGAATTATTAGTTAAATTGGAGAAGATGGGAATCAACATGAACATCAAAAGGTGGATAAGGAATTGGTTAAAGGGGAGACTGCAACGGGTCCTACTGAAAGGAGAACTGTCAGGTTGGAGGGAGGTTACCAGTGGAGTTTCTCAGGAATCGGTTTGGGGATCAATCGTATTTAATCTTTTTATTACTGACCTTGGCACAAAAAGTGGGAGTGTGCTAATAAAGTCTGCAGATGATACAAAGCTGGGAGGTATTGCCAATTCAGAGAAGGATCAGGATACTATACAGGAGGATCTGGATGACCTTGTAAACTGGAGTAATAGTAATAGGATGAAATTTAATAGTGAAGTGTAAGGTTATGCATTTAGGGATTAATAACAAGAATTTTAGTTATAAGTTGGGGACGCATCAATTAGAAGTAACCGAGGAGGAGAAGGACCTTGGAGTATTGGTTGATCATAGGATGACTATGAGCTGCCAATGTGATATGGCTGTGAAAAAAGCTAATGCGGTTTTGGGATGCATCAGGAGAGGCATTTCCAGTAGGGATAAGAAGGTTTTAGTACCATTATACAAGGCACTGGTGAGACCTCACCTAGAATACTGTGTGCAGTTCTGGTCTCCCATGTTTAAAAAGGATGAATTCAAACTGGAGCAGGTACAGAGAAGGGCTACTAGGATGATCCGAGGAATGGAAAACTTGTCTTATGAAAGGAGACTTAAGGAGCTTGGCTTGTTTAGCCTAACTAAAAGAAGGTTGAGGGGAGATATGATTGCTCTCTATAAATATATCAGAGGGATAAATACAGGAGAGGGAGAGGAATTATTTCAGCTCAGCACCAATGTGGACACAAGAACAAATGGGTATAAACTGGCCACCAGGAAGTTTAGACTTGAAATCAGATGAAGGTTTTTAACCATCAGAGGAGTGAAGTTTTGGAATAGCCTTCCAAGGGAAGCAGTGGGGGCAAAAGATCTATCTGGTTTTAAGATTCTACTTGATAAGTTTATGGAGGAGATGGTATGATGGGATAATGGGATTTTGGTAAGTAATTGATCTTTAAATATTATGGGTAAATAGTACTAATCCCCTGAGATGGGATATTAGATGGATGGGATCTGAGTTACTACAGAAAATTCTTTCCTGGGTATCTGGCTGGTGAATCTTGCCCATATGCTCAGGGTTTAGCTGATTGCCATATTTGGGGTCGGGAAGGAATTTTCCTCCAGGGCAGATTGGAGAGGCCCTGCAGGTTTTTCGCCTTCCTCTGTAGCATGGTTGACTTGAGGGAGGCTTCTCTGCTCCTTGAAGTCTTTAAACCATGATTTAAGGACTTCAATAGCTCAGACATAGGTGCGGTTTTTTGTAGGAGTGGGTGGGTGAGATTCTGTGGCCTGCGCTGTGCAGGAGGTCAGACTAGATGATCAGAATGGTCCCTTCTGACCTTAGTATCTATGAGTCTATCTATGAATCTATTTCCATGATTTTCTTAGTAATGTAGGATAGAGCTAGGAGACCTGATTCTGTACTCACACCAAGGTAACACAAGATTAAACCCACTGAAGTCAAGAGTTATACTTGTGTAACGCTAGAGTGAGATCAGAAACAGGCCTGCATAACAATATATTACATCAAAAATAGGCCTAAAAAGAACATTATTAAAGTTGCAGAGTCAAGCAGTCAAAAGTTAGAAAATGCCAGAATTAAGTCTACCTGTGAAACATTTATTTGGCATCCTTGTAAGTATGCAATAGATTCATAGATTCATAGATACTAAGGTCAGAAGGGACCATTCTGATCATCTAGTCCGACCTCCTGCACAGCGCAGGCCACAGAATCTCACCCACCCACTCCTATGAAAAACCTCACCCATGTCTGAGCTATTGAAGTCCTTAAATCATGGTTCAAAGACTTCAAGGAGCAGAGAAGCCTCCCTGAAGTCAACCATGCCCTATGCTACAGAGGAAGGCGAAAAACCTCCAGGGCCTCTCCAAACTGCCCTGGAGGAAATTTCCTTCCCGACCCCAAATATGGCAATCAGCTAAACCGTGAGCATATGGGCAAGATTCACCAGCCAGATACCCAGGAAAGAATTTTCTATAGTAACTCAGATCCCATCCATCTAATATCCCATCTCAGGGGATTAGTCCTATTTACCCTGAATATTTAAAGATCAATTACTTACCAAAATCCCATTATCCCATCATACCATCTCCTCCATAAACTTATCGAGTAGAATCTTAAAGCCAGATAGATCTTTTGCCCCCACTGCTTCCCTTGGAAGGCTATTCCAAAACTTCACTCCTCTGATGGTTAAAAACCTTCGTCTGATTTCAAGTCTAAAAATATTGTACAGTCCTTAATTACATGATCAAAGACTGTTTTGCCCAACCAGTCCCAGTCCTCCCACACTTTAGCTCTCAGTACCAGCCTCCTTACCCAACATAGTCCCAGTCTCAACAGATCCCAACTCCCTGTCCCACTATTCACTCCAACTCTGTGTCCCAAGCTCTCTCACCTGCTAGTCTATATTTGAATACATGTGTATATAAAAGGATCAGTTTTATTATGGCCCTTTGTGGTTTTGCTTATTACATGTGATGATTAGAATAATTTTTTCTCCCTTATGGAAAAAGTCCATCTTTTAATAATGTCTACATATTTAACAAAATATTTATAGAACTAAATGTTAGACAGTTTAGATAAAGTGCAATTTAAAAGCCAGCCACCCATAACTGCCCTAAGTAATTTTAAATTTAGAAGTATCAACAGTTAAATGTATTTGGGTGCTTATATAATATATTTTAAGTGACAGAAATAAGGACAGGTTATAGATGTGTTCATTAATATTTAGATTACTATTTGATTAGCTTCCTTTTCAACAGTGATCAGCCTATCAGGTTTGAAAGTGATATTTCTAGCAACTAATAAAATAGACCATTAATTGTAAGTAATCAGCAATCCTAGATTACCGTACAGTAGTATGTAAGAAAACTATAAAAGCATCTGCAGACTTTCAAGTGCCTTCAAAATTATTAAAGAGTAGATGTTTTTGACAGAGTGGCAAGTGAAAACATATCAAACTACTGGAAATTTGTACTTGTACTAAAGGATTAAGAATCCTATAAAATGTTTTCCAATGACAAATTCTGAAAGACACATTTTAATCATGGATTATTAGTAAACCACCTGGACTGGACTACCAGAGCAGGAATTTTTGCCAATCCAATTTGTAATCAGTGTTCTCTATACTGAAAAGTGAAGGTAAATAAATGTTTCGGGAACAAAGGTATAGTTTGATTTATGCAATGTGCAATTGGATTTTTTTGGGTCATAATTACATAAATTAACTGTAATACCTGACGTGAATCTGACCTGAAAATATTTTAAGCACGCTCTAATGAGGAAATTTATTCATATTCTGAATTACTAAGGGATATATATATATATATATATATATATATATATATATATAGTACCTGAACTTACTCATTTGAAAAGACAGTTCAGACATTTTTTTGGACAATGTACAGTCATGGACTGACAATAATGCATTGATATATGTGAAATACATATTCAGCAACTATTTTACTAAGCAACACCTGGATTGTGGCTGGGTCTAGCATGGTTGTGCAGGGCAGTATGGAAAAGTAGGGTCCACCCCTGGCCTCATGAATAGCAACAACTGACTGGTCTGGGTCACAGGTTGGAGTGCAAGGAGACCCAGAGGTTCTTGTTGCTTTGCCCACAAGCAAACCACTGGGAAATGACAGAGCCACAACTCCGCCCATCACCCCCATGCACCAAACAACACAACTGGCTAGGTGTGAGGGGTGGGAAGGAAGGACGGAGGAAGGAAGGAATATACTGAGCCCTGTAAAGGGCTATAGCAGATTACTCCCCCCGCACTCTGTGCAATAAGGTGCTATTGGAGGTGCTGTCCTTGTTCCTTGTGCAGAACTGAGCAACCACGGAAACAGTGCAAGCGGCTTTGTACCTGTACTAAATGATTAAAAATCCTATAAAATGTTTTCCAATGACAAATTCTGAAAGACACATTTTAATCATGGATTATTAGTAAACCACCTGGACTGGACTACCAGAGCAGAAATTAGCTTCAAAGAGGTCCCAAGGGGCTGGGGAAGAGCAGAAGACAACTAAAGATATGGGAACAAGTTGAGAGTTGCCTGAAAAACTAAATATAAAAAGGATCCCATCCCCTAAAGACTCTCCACACAAAAGGAACAACTCTTGATGCCTTGTACAGCTCACGTGGACAGGAGTTTAAATGGTCTTGAAAATGCTAAGCAACAGCAACGCATAACTAAAGGGGAAGTCTGTCCTTAGAACAACCCCTTTACTTAAAAAAGATTAAATTAGAAAAAGCTTACCCTCCGTGGTTAAAAAACACTGTACACAAGAAAGTGCAGAAACAAAAATATGATTGAAAAAGACTATATGTGGTGAGGCATAGTGATCTGATTGGTAAAGATGTACCATAAAAGTAAAAATAGTATGGCAAATATTTTCCCTACTATTTGTTTTTCCTTTTTGTAAGAATAACAATGAGGAGAAGACTAAACTGTGCAATTAATACAGAAGTAGTTGATAGAATGCCCTGTATTTAGGTTGCCTAATATAATCGACTCTTGCTACCTTTTCATACATTCATACATAGAAGGACCATTACAATTATCTAGTCTGACATCTTGACAGGCCACAGAACATCTCCCAGTAACTTCTGCAGCAACCATGTAACTTCTGCTTGAACTACAGTGTATATTCTAGAAAGATATCCAGCCTTGATCTTGGAGATGCTCTCTCACATCTATTTTTTGCAACAGATCTTAGATATTTGGCCGGTGGAAAGCTCTCAAGCTATAGATGTGCCTTTTCTTTGTGCCATGAAATTCCATCTAGCTTTTGGTGGGATATAAAGTGCTTATAATCACCTCTTCATTTCTATTAGTTACCTTGCCTCAGGAAAATATTAGTACAATGCCAAAATAACTAGACTATGAACACACTAAGGCTGGGTTCACTCCCTTGTGAAAGCAGCAACAGCAGACACTATGCTGGAACCCCCTGAACATTGCCAGAGTAGCTGTTAGCAGAAGAGCCGCGCTGGGCTGGACCCACTCCCCCAAACAGATCCAGCACACGAACCTACTGGCCCATAATGCTTCCCTCTTGGGCATCATGCAGAGAAGAAATGAGCCCAAGCTCCACTAACTCCTAAAGCCCTCGGATTCAGCACCTGACCCCAGCAGCCCTTTTCCTCCACCGAGGGGGACCACATAGGGCTGTAGTTACCCATGGGAACAGGTAAGTGAGAGCGAGAGCTGGGCTACCACTCAGTATTCAGCATATGGTGCCAAATATCCATCCTCCCTCCTATGAAAGCACCACTTGGGGCAAGAGCTCCCAGACTTCCAGAGGTAGTATTTAGGTTGTAAAGTCAAGTACTTCAAAGATAGGAAATCCCAGATTTACAGTTGGCCATGCAACCTTAATTTTGTCCCTTCCCTTTGTCTACATGCATTATGATACAGCTTTTAATTGCATGATCATCTACTATGTTTTCCATAGGACTCTTGCCTCATTCAGTGCACATGATGGACACCCAACAGAGCAGAATTAAGCAGCACAGAAAACCATACATTAACATTTCCTAACTTTTGAATGCTTCAGTTTGCATTCAAATAATGTTTTTAACACTTTATTTTTAGATATAATACCAGATTGGTTGAGATTTGTCAATCAATTTAGCCTTCCTCACAACCATAGTTCCACAAAATGGCACAATGAATAAAACAGAAAAAAAAAAACATTTATGAGTACTTGGCTCTATAGTTCCATATGGCAGAGCTTGGGATAGAGAGGACGGTCATCTGAATGCGTCTTAACCTAGTCAAGACTGAAATAATGCTAGTAAATATGGGAAAGCAACCAGAGGAAATGAGATTACATTAGTCCCTGTTTGATAAGGGAGTGCACCTCCTGCTGTTACTTTTATAATTAGGAAGTGATGCCCGATTCCCCCCTGCTCCTGGGCATCCAAGTTGCAGCTGTGGCCTATCCTCCTTTTTAAAATCTGCACTGGCTAAGGGCACACTTTTCTTTCAGATACGCATCACTTTATAGTTGCTATTCCTCACGTCATGATTAAACTATTACAATGCATTATTACGCTACACCTTAGCTATCCCAAAATTTGTTAGTGCTGAATGTGGCTAAGCACTTATTAAAAGGTAATTCTCTCCACATGAGCACAGTGCACTGGTGCTCCACAGTCTGCACTGGCTGCCAGGTGACGTTTAAGCTGTTGGTTTTGTCTTTAAAGCCCTAAACTAGTCTGTTGCACTGGATATCTGTGAGATCTTCTCTCTCCCTCATGTGTTACAGCAGCAGTCTGGTCAGCAGAGGCACTCCAGCCAATAACCCTCTGATCAAAAATGGCAGGTCATTTTCCATGAGGGATCTTCAGCACTCAAATTCATTCCTCCCCCACCCATGGTCCAACAGAACCCAAGTTTGCTGACCTTCAGAGCATGATGAAGGGCTCATGTTTCTGGTAATGGGACAGCCTGAAGAGTATGGGGAGGAGGAAATTACTGTCCCCTGGACTCCTTTGGGGGGCAGGGAAAAGTGGAAGAAGAACCTGAAGTCAATCTAGATGAGTTAGTTCTTATATCTGGATTTAGCTTGTGTATTTTCTAACATTTGTGTAAGTATCTAGAAATGAGTGTGTCTTTTTAAAAATAAAAATGTGAAAAACAAATAATGGGTGCTATAATATGGCAATCCCCCCATGACTCTACAGAGCTTGTGAAGCTTACCAGCGTTCTGTCCTCTGCTAGTTGCTGTTACCATGACAACAGTTCTCTAAAACAGGTCAGGTAGTTTTAAACTATCCACTGTTTCCAGTTATTTTCCCCCATAGTTTTAAATTAACCAACCTCTTTAAGATGATCCTGCGTTGTACAGGAGGTCAGACTAGATGATCATAATGGTCCCTGCTGACCTTAAAAGCTGTGATTCTATGATTGTTGCCAGTAGAAGACAGAGGACAATACTGTTAAGTTTCACAAGCTCTGCAGAAAGAGGCAGAGTTGCTTAAGTATCTGTATCTCTCTACCTCATTGACTTTCCATCTCTTTATAAATCTCATCCGAAACCACCTTCATTCTCTTGTCAATATCTCTTAAAATTAAATAATAAAATGGGAATAGAAAAATTATCTGTATTTTACTTTAGTAGGCACAAGCACGATGAGGTTCAGGTGGTATGAAGGGACACGATGTACACTGAGGGCCAAATCCTGCTAACCAGTAGGACTGCTATCTTTGCATGAGGAAGGAGACTAGGATTTGGCCCTAGGTACTCAAATCCTTCAAAGGGATTTATATTACAGTAGTGTTAGGAACGGTCTGTGCTTCTGGTTCAAAATTATCCCACCACGCTGCCACCATGTCAGGGTTCCCTCCCCACTCTGAACTCTGGGGTACAGATGTGGGGACCCACATGAAAGACCCCGTAAGCTTAATTTTACCATCTTAGGTTAAAAACTAAGGCACAAATTCTTCCTTGTCCTTAGATGGTATCACTGCCACCACCAAGTGATTTAGACAAAGATTCAGGAAAAGGACCACTTGGAGTTCCTGTTTCCCCAAAATATCCCCCCAGCCCCTTCACCCCCTTTTCTGGGGAGACTTGAGAATAATATACCAACCAAATAGGTAATCAAGGTGAGCACAGACGAGACCCTTGGGTTTTTAGGACACTAAAAACCAATCAGGTTCTTAAAAACAGAACTTTATTATAAAAAAAAAAAGCAAAAGAAGCACCTCTGTGAAATGAGGATGTAAGGTAATTTTACAGGGTAATAAGATTTAAAAACACAGAGGGTTCCCTTCTAGGCAAAACTTCAAAGTTACAAAAGCAGAAATAAACATCCCTCTTAGCATAGGGAAAATTCACAAGCTAAAAGATAAGAACGCATTTCCTTGCTATTACTTACAATTTTTGTAATCTTGGATGCTTATTTCAGGTACGGTTTTAGGAGATGGTTTTTCCCTGCCCTAGTCCCTCTCTGTCCCAAAGAGAACAACAAAGAGAGCCCAAAACAAAACATCCTCCCACATATTTGAAAGGATCTTCTTCCCTTATTGGTCCTTTTGGTCAGGTGCCAACCAGGTTATTTGAGCTTCTTAACCCCTTACAGGTAAAGGAGGGATTTTATGCTACCCTCAGCTGTATGTTTATGATGTGTGTGTATATATATATATGCTTATAAATAAATAACTGTCTACCTCTCAATCTACAGTAGCAATTGCCAGTCCCATTGTTCATTTTGTTAGTGCCTTTTTTTTTTTTTTTTTTTTTTTAACTTCCATGTGTGGATAAAGGTCCACTCACACAGACCCCTTTCCATACCTTGACCTAAAGTTGTATTTTATTAGTGATCTGAAACTACCAGAAATAAAGAAATAGCTATGAATTTAAAAGGTTGGGGCAGGTGGAACAAACAATGAGAAGGCTGATGTGTTTATTCTTTATTCAGTCTTTATTCAGGCCTAATTTGATGGTGTCAAGTTTGCAAATTAATTCCAGTTCTGCAGTTTCTCGTTGAAGTCTGTTTTTGACTGGGAGTGGCTGGGTTACTACAAAAAATAATTTTCTCTCTGTTGATATTCACCCCTTCTTGTCAACTGTTGGGAATGGGTCACATTCACCCTAATTGAATTGGCCTCGTTAGCACTGACTCCCCACTTGGTTGGTAAGGCAACTCCCATTTTTTCATGTGCTGTATATTTATACCTGCCTACTGTATTTTACACTCCATGCATCTGGTGAAGTGGGTTATAAGGTGCCACAAGGACTCCTCATTGTTTTTACTGATACAGACTAACACAGCTCCTCCTTTGTCATAAATATAAAGGGAAGGGTAACCATCTTTCTGTATACAGTGCTATAAAATCTCTCCTGGCCAGAGGCAAAATCTTTTCACCTGTAAAGGGTTAAGAAGCTAAGGTAACCTCACTGGCACCTGACCCAAAATGACCAATGAGGGGACAAGATACTTTCAAATCTGGATGGGGGGGAAAAAGGTTTTGGTCTGTCTGTGTGATACCTTTTCTGGAAACAGATCAAGTATGCGAGCCTTCCAACTCCTGTAAAGTTAGTAAGTAATCTAGCTAGAAAATGCGTTAGGTTTTCTTTGTTTTGGCTTGTAAATTCACTGTGCTAGAGGAAATGTGTATTCCTGTTTATGTGTCTTTTTGTAATTTAAGGTTTTGCCGAGAGGGATTCTCTATATTTTGAATCTGCCTATAAGATTATCTTCCATTCTGATCTTACAGAATTGTTCTCTTATCTTTTTTTGTTCTTCTAATAAAGTTCTGATTTTTACTAATCTGATTGAGTTTTTTGGGCCTTAAAAATCCCAGGGGTTTGTGCTCATCTTGTTTATTCTCAAGCCTCCCCAGGAAAGGGGGGGTAAGGGCTTGGGGGGATATTTTGGGGAAATAGGAACTCCAAGTGCTCCTCTTCCCTGGTTCTTTGTTAAAGCACTTGGTGGTGGCAGCGTTTTACTTAATCCAAGGGCAAAGACACTGTGCCTTGGGGAAGTTTTAACCTAAGATGGTAGAAATAAACTTAGAGGGTCTTTCATGCGGGTCCCCACATCTGTACCCTAGAGTTCAGAGTGGGGAAGGAACCTTGCCACCCTCTGAAACCTATCTCACTTTGATTGCTTTATTTGAACATATACCTCTTTCCCTCCGTCCTTAGGTAGGATTTTTTTTAAACATTTTATAGTCATTAGGCAGGGGTTGTCTTTCCATATGAGGACCACATCTATAACATTTGTGGACTATCTTAATATAATTAACAAATAACAATCAGAGTAGCATTTAATATTTAAATTAATACATTAAGTTACCATTTTATAAAAGCAATAATTTACTTGGGAAAAGTGCAATATTTTACAGAGGTGACAGCCTTCGCTCCATATTTAAGGTTGAGTCTTGCACTTAAAACAGAGATCCAACCACTTTATTATGTATGGAAAATACACTGTATCACTCAAACAAATCCTAACACTTGCTCCTTGAGTATAGAATATTTTTTTGAGGATTTACAAGTAAATTTTCAATTAGTTTGAGTTGAATTAATTTTGAAATTAATTTAAAAATGGGTAATTTAACAAGGAAGGATGGGCTTCACCTAAGCCAAAATGGAACCAGATTGCTGGCACTTAAAATGAAAAAGGTCATAGAGCAGTTTTTAAACTAAGGGCTGGGGAAAAGCTGACAGGTGCTGAAGAACATGTGGTTTGGACTCCCTAAGGGGAGTATCTATTAATGGAGATTCTCTATGTCCTAGTAAGGAGGAGAGGATGGAAAAGGATAAAATACAGGTAGGATCAGATCAGAAATGGTCAAATGAAAAAGAGTCCCATTCAATTACATCATGTAATGGCAGACAACAAAAAAGTGACAAGTTTTTAAAGTACTTATATACCAGTGCTAGAAGTCTAAATAATAAGGTGGGTGAACTAGAGTGCCTTGTATTAAATGAGAATATTGATATACTAGGCATCACAGAAACTTGGTGGAATGAGGATAATCAATAGGACACAGTAATACGAGGGTACAAAATATATTGGAAGGACAGAACAGGTTGTGCTGGTGGGGGAGTGGCACTATATGTGAAAGAAAGCATAGAAACAAATGAAGTAAAAACTTCAAATGAACCAAACTGTACCACAGAATTTCTATGGATAGTAATTCCATGCTCTAATATAGCAGCAAGGATATATTACCGACCACCTGTCCAGGATGGTGATAGTGACTGTGAAATGCTCAGGGAGATTAGAAAGGCTATTACAATAAAAAACTCAACAATAACGGGGGATTTCAATTATTCCCATATTGACTAGATACATGTCACCTCAGGATGGGATGCAGAGATATAGTTTCTTGACACCTTAAATGACTGTTTCTTGGAGCACAGGATCTGGTCCAAGAGGTGAATATAGCTGGACCGCATGGTAATAGTGACCATAACATAATTAAATTTAACAACCCTGTGGTGGGAAAAACACCACAGCAGCCCAACACTAGCATTTTATTTCAGAAAGGGGAACTACACAAAAATGAGGGGCTAGTTAAACAGAAATTAAAGGCTACAGTGCCAAAAGTGAAAACTCTGCAAGCTGCATGGAAACTTTTTAAAGACACCATAATAGAGGCTCAATTTACACGCATACCCCAAATTAAAAAACATAATAAGAGAACCAAAAAAGTGACACCGGGGCTAAACAACAAAGTAAAAGAAGCAGTGAGAGGCAAAAAGGCATCCTTTAAAAAGTGGAAGTTAAATCCTAGTGAGGAAAATAGAAAGAGCAAACTCTGGCAAATGAAGTGTAAAACTAAAATTAGGAAGGCCAAAAAAGAATTTAAAAAACAGCCACCTGTTTGTGGCAGTTCTTCAAATTGTGGATAGTTCTCTGAATACAGGTCCCTCACCAAAGGCTCTTAAGCAAAGTTAGCTGCCATGGAATAAGAGGGAAGGTTCTCTTATGAATTGATAACTGGTTAAAAGGTAGGAAACAAAAAGTATAAATGATCAGTTTTAGAATAGAGAGAGGTAAATAGTCCTGCAGGGGTCTGTACTAGGACCAGTCCTATTCAACATATTCATATATGATCTGGAAAAAGGGCTAAATGGTGAAGTGGCAAAATTTGCAGTCAATACAAAATTGCTCAAGATAGTTAAGTCCGAGGTAGACTGCAAAGAGCTACAAAAGGATTTCTCAAAACTGGGTGACTGGGAAACAAAATGGCAGATGAAATTTAATGCTGATAAATGCAAAGTAATGCACATTGGAAAACATAATCCCAACTATATATATAAAACGATGGGGTCTAAATTAGCTGTTACCCACTCAAGAAAGATCTTGGAGTTATTGTGGATAGTTCTCTGAAAACATCCACTCAACGTGCAGCAGCAGTCAAAAAAGGGAACAATGCTGGGAATCATTAAGAAAGAAAATATCATATTGCCTCTATATAAATCCATGGTACACCCGCATCTTGAATACTGCATGTAGATGTGGTTGCCCCATCTCAAAAAAGTTATCTTGGAATTGGAAAGGGTTCAGAAAAGGGGAACAAAAATTATTAGGGGTATGGAATGGCTTCCGAATGAGGAGAGATTAATAAGACTGGGACTTTTCAGCTTGGAAAAGAGATGACTAAGGGGTTATATGACAGAGTCTGTAAAATCGTGACTGGTGTAGAGAAAGTAAATAAGGAACTGCTATTTACTCCTTCTCATAACACAAGAACTAGAAGTCACCAAATGAAATTAATCGGCAGCAGGTTTAAAACAAACAAAAGGAAGTATTTTTTCACACAATGCACAGTCAACCTGTAGAACTCTTTGTCAGAGGATATTGTGAAGGCCAAGACTATAAAAGTTCAAAAAATTACTAAATAAATTCATGGAGAGTAGGTCCATCAATGGCTATTAGCCAGGATGGGCAGGGATGGTGTCCCTAGCCTCTGTTTGCCAGAAGCTGGGAATAAGCGACAGGGAATGGATCACTTGATGATTACCTGTTCTGTTCATTCCCTCCGGGGCACCTGGCACTGGCCACTGTTGGAAGACAGGATACTGGGCTAGACGGATCTTTGGTCTGACCCAGTAGGGCTGTTCTCATGTAAATTTAGCAGCTGATGTCAGACCTTTTTGTTGTTCTGAATGATGGCAGGAATGAAGTAGCACAGACTCTCCAGATTTTTCATATAGTTAAAACTCAAATTTTGTGCATAGGCTACATGTGAACACTTTTTTAGATTAATGTTAATTTTTTGCTCTAAGTCTTCATAACTGAAAGTTTCTCTTTAGGCCAGAAAAATGTTTTTCCATAAAGAACCGGCTTTCTTTCAAAATTGTCACCATTTCCTATTGTTCTCATTGGGACTCAGGCCACAGGCAGGTCTTAGTAAAGATGGCCACCTTTTCCATTTACTTGTTCCTCACAGTGTTCTCTCTCTGCCTCCTGACAGCATAAGGAGTCACTGTTCTCCGTGAGAGCAGCCTGGCTTCACTGCCGCTGGGAGCAAGTAGAGGTAGTGGCCATCTTTACTGAGGGCATCCTGAGGCCTCAGTCCCATTAAGAACCATTTGAGATGGTGGCCATTATGAAAAAAAAGTCTGCTCTTTGTGAATTCTCTGAAGTAGAATTTTTTTCTTCAGTCTCTGTTGAAGGAGAAACTTTCAGTAACGAAAAATAATACCTAAAATATTGCCCTATAGTGACACCATGAGGGAAAAAAAATCAAATTTACTTTTAAAAATCACTTCCATCTAATCTGGGACTAGAGTCACTGAGGTCTAGTCTACACAAAGGTTTTGTTTCGGTGATTTTTTTAAACAAAATTGTTGTACCATTACAACCCTAATGTGAATGCAATTAGACTGTATAAAAGTGCTCACTGATGGTTAAAGCAGTACAAATTTTGTGTGTCAAAAAGGCCTATACTACTGTTATGTACTCTCAACAGTAACTCCATCTTAACATTATATTGTTCCCAGACAAAAACACAGTATGTGTTTTTATTAAAATTATTGTATGAACATGTGCCCTGAGCTATCAGGAAGGAAGCATTTCATAAATCTAGGGCTAGCATTTTCAAATCTGTGTGCCTAAATCTAGGCTTCTAAATCCACACTAAGGCACTTAAACAAAAGTGGCGTGATTTTTCTAACAAGCTGAGCACCCAGAGTTCCCATAGCAAGTGGGAGTTTTGCCATTAACTTCAATGAGATTCTGTGGGACTGAGCCTTACATGCAGAGCTTGTCATTGTGCTGCTCAAATCTTAAATGATGACTTACGTAACATTATCAAATATGATTAAAGTTTGAAACATGTCCATGTTTCTTCTCAGTCAGGTGATCTTAATGGGGTATTCCATCTTTTTGCATTTATTTATGTTTAAATAGAGATTCTACTCTGGAGTATAGTCTTGAGCAATACATAAATAGCAGTAACAATGAATACAAAAATAAAGAGCTCAAAGAATGATCTAACCCCTTATGCCCAATATAATCATCTATTTTTGCAAGTAAAACATTTTCACACTGAAATATGTCCCCATCACTCCCACACTTAGCATGAAATCACAAAATGTATTCCAAGAAAAAAATAATATATTCAGAATGATACTTTTGGGGAGCAGCTACACTGATGGGAAGAAGTAGTAATTGACAACCCAAGAGAACTCCTTCTTCTCAAACATCTACAGTTCATTTAATCATAAACTGCAAATGACAAACAGAAAGAACTTCATAGAAATTTTTAACCTTGTGCATTATACATTATGCAGACACCTATACACCATTAATATCTGTAATTTAATTTTTCATACATTGTGTTGAACACTTATTCTTTAATATATAACCTACTGAGTCCTTGCTGATCTGTGGATCAAGGGATGAGAATCAAATACAGCTCTCTTGAATACAGTGCTCTAACCACATGGCTACAAAACTAATCCAGAAATGTCTCCTGTTAGAATACTGGAATCCCATTTGACAAGTTCTTATGCTCTTATTTGACTCTTGTAGAAAAATACTTCCCTTTTGTTATAATGTTAAACTGAAAAGAATCAACATTTTCTTTAATGTACCACAGAATGAGGAAATCCTTTTTATAACTAAAAAGTTACATACATTAACTTAAGACAAACTTGCGAAATTCTGCTCACCCACTCTCCTGAGGCAAGTTTTATTTTTAGGGGTTTTTTTTCATTATTATTATTCATCATGGCAAAGACTAGGAGAATAGTTTTTGTGCCTGGTCTGGTAAATTTGCATGATATTTAGTGAAGCTGATTTAAAAGAACACTCTCAAAGTTGACAAACTCAAAATGTAACCCATCCCTCTCTAATACTACTCAGTTTTGGGGTGAGATATTGCACCCACAGGTAAGGTACACTGCCTTGACATAAACCGTGATTCATGTAACATGATGGAAACTATGCATCTAGAAATTTCTGAATTAGACAACTTTTTAGTGAGAGGACAGAGTGTCCAAAGACATGAAACCCCATGTTCTGATGTGTGAAAAAGCGTTTTCTAAAACTTGTCCAGCTACAACTGTTTTTCAAAACATGTGTTTCAAAACTGTCCCTGGACCATAAAGGATACTAAGCTATACTCAGTGAGCTATATTAATATAGACAATTAGTTTCTACGGTAACAAGATGGACAACTATAACTAGCTGTGCTGCTTTATCTCACCATTCTCATTGCTTATTTATATTGGTTCTTCTGTTTAAACTATGGATGAATTATAAACCTATTATATAACTAAGTATATGCAAACTAGTTCCAGCCTCTCCATTCCAGTTTGTTAGAAGAAAAAAAATGTTATCACATTGTCTGTACATTTAAACTCTTCATCATGAAACAGTTTCACAGCTGATAGATTAATACTAGAGTTGTGCAAAAGTGATGGAACAATTTCATGACACTTTTTGTCCTTTCATTATGGATCATTTTGTGACTCAGAAATGTTGTTTTTTTTAACTAAATTTTCATCATGCCGATCTTTTTACATTGAAATATTTAACATTTCAAAAAGGAGTCAGGAGGAGAAGACTCCACATACATCAACAAAAAACAGTATTACGTTATTAACTACATAACACAAAACTGCAGAAACTTGGATGCAATTTTCAGAAGGAGATTTGTGTTTGGAATAAATAATTAATTATTAATTGTTGGCATGAGTGACATTTTAAAAGGCACCTAAACGACTAAAGCACTTCTAAAAATCTCACCTGATATTCATAAAAGGAGAACTGAACATAGCAGTACCTTTCTATTTAGGTCAAGAAATTGCATCAGAGATAGCTTAAAGAACTGGTAACTAAAAATCTTTATAATATTTATTCATATATAAGAATGCAAAAGACAGTTCTAGCTCTGTAAGGCCCCTTCCTTACTTCCCCATCTTGTAAAACTCCCACAGAGAGGGCCCACAATGTGAAGCTGATGACTTGTAGCAGTGTCTGATGGACATTAATGATGTAGAAGTTAAGATTACAGAAAAGCAATTATCCTATCTATTTAAATTTCATGCATTAATTATCCTTCCGCTCCCCCCCCCCACTTTCTATCTACAGTATCTTTTAGTTAAACATCTTAAACCTTGATACAATGATAGAAATCACTGCATCTGATTTTCAGTCATTCCATCATGCACTTGGGGCAGGGATGGAACTGGGGAGCAAAGATGCATTTAAACTACTCTTATGCCAGTTCTACCCCAGCTGAGATGACACGTGACACTCTGCTTAGGTAATTTATACTCCCTGTCAAAGTCCCTTTATGCTGAAGACATAAAAAGGCCATAGTGTAGCTGAATCAGGTTTATTATGCCCTGAATTTGACCAGCAGAACTTAAATCAGCAAGCCCTTATTAACTTTATTTAAGGTTGGCCAATTCACTTGAAAACTAACTTCTGCCCCCAAATTTTTAGTTTATTTTACATATTGGTATACTTCCACGATTGGTTGTATGAACAATGATTGTGCAATCCATCTAATAAATTAGTGTCTTGTCACATGAACCATCTTCCTTCCTTCCATACAAGAAGCTACTGTCCTAATCCTTTGTAATAAGAAGTACAACAGTCAGAGTTCAGCTGCTAAACTATACACAATGCTCACAAAATGTGTGTCAGGTGTGGAGGTGTACACACTCCATGTGCACACACTACATCTCTGCTCTCTTTGCCAACTTATGAACTGAAATTTATGAGAATGCTGCATGAAGACCAGATTGCCAATATCAACAATCCCCCATCTGGTTCACAAGAACAGACCCTGTACAGCACGGTATGCAACCCTTGTTTGTTTCATATGCCTGCTCACAATCTAAACAAACCCAGCAACTTGAATTTCTTACTTGTTCAATTAAGAAAAAGTCATGTAGCTTCCTGCAAGCATCTGGAAATGAATTGCAATAATAAGACATGAAGAAGAGCTCTGTGTAGTTAGAAAGCTTGTCTCTCACCAACAGAAATTGGTTCAGTAATACCTCACCCACCTTGTCTCTCACAAAAATCTTACAACTAATTTCAAACAAAGCAAAACTAATATATTTTAATACTTCAGAGTGCTCAGAAGAGGGCATGAAATGGCTCAACCAAAGATTATTACATGAAAAAAAATTTCTCCATCAAATATAGAGCATGTTCCAAGCACAAAGTCAACGGCTGCTCAAATAAATCAGGGTAAAACCAGTCAAGGCTAAGGTTGGAAACAAGGGGGCTCTCCAATGAAGCAAACTTAGCAGAGCAAGGTTTATAATTTATAGGAGTTTAAATTAAATTTTATATGCTCTGTAGATATGTAATGGTATTCTACTATTATCTAATCAATTCTCACATTATACATGTGTAAATGTTAAATAAAGTACTTGGTATCTGCACTATTATTTTATAATGATTATATTCCTAGTGTATTTGTTTTGCATGGATCCCATTAAAACTATTCTTCCTAGGGTACCAGATGGCTTTTTTAAATTTTTGTTACTTTTCCAGAATCTTTATGTCACCCAAAATGTATCTACTTAATATACGACACTGTAGTTGCTGCAAAACATGATCTACACATTCTCTGTTTAATGCTAAACAATCTGCATACCATTCCTGTTTGGAAATAATTATATCAAAGACAGAAATCACTACTCTCATGTCGCAGTAATAAACAGATTTGCCTTTTATCTTTTTAATTAGTTATCCGATACGGAAAAAAAAGTTTTTCTCGATGTTTAAGTGCTGCTAAAATAGATTTACTCAGTGAAATGAGACTTTATAACTCTTCCTAAATTAGATTAAGTTGGTAGTGCCAATGCCTAAGTGATTAGTAATTAGACTAATTTATCATGTTGTTATGCTTAGTGTAGAACTATTTATTAAGTTTGCATCCCACAAGAACACAGATTACCTAAGGAAAAAGGTTTTCAAGAACAATTTTTAGATGTACAATTTCATAGTAAAAAAGTCAAAAGGTAGGGAGAGGACTAATTAACAAAATATATACAGCAAATTACAATCCAGTGAATTGAGCTTTGCCTGTTATTCCTCACACCTGTGACACAGGTGCCAAAGAAATCTGTGAATATGTTCTTTTGCGAAGGAAACAATGAACAGTTCCCTTTATTTGTTTTTGAAAAAATACATTCCTTAATTGCTCAGATAAAAAATTGACAGTCAACACCATCATACAAAGTAATGGATGACTCTCAAACCCAGAATGCAGAAATAACAACAAATAAAGTGAAGAGAACTGCTTAAAGAATACTGTATGTCATTTTATTGCCAACTCAAAATAACGGATTCCCTCCAGCATTTAGATATCTAATTGAAACCACTACTCATGTAGAACAAAACCAGGATAGAAAAAGAATTTGTCCAAAGAAAGACATGATGGCTATAAAAACAACTACATTCAAAAAGGCTTGGCTATTTAAATAGTTCAAATTAAATAAAACAATTTGGGCTAATTTGGTTCTCTATTCCAAATTTCAGAGAACCAAGCTACAAGTTTATGAACCTTGGGAGGAAGGAGTGAGCCTTCATAAAACCTTGCTTAGCTTGGTCAATTAAATGGCTAAGCCTTGTCTAGAATATCACATCTGTATACAGTATAGTTTAAATATGTTTTTAATAATTTAAGGTCATATTCTACCACCCTTACTCACATCAGGTAGTAAGCACTGACACATCTACTTGCAAAGTAAGAAACTACTCAACCTAAGTCAGGTAGGCAGAATTGGGGCTAAAATTATTATTTATACTATGCCATCAAACAGACAAAAGAATGTGCCTAAATGAAGAGTTTCCAATCTAAGTAGTGGATGAAAGAGAAATCCCCAATGATCCCTGAATGCAAAACATACATTTAAAAGTGAATACAAAGAATAGAGTTCAAACAAAGTCGGTTTCATCGTTCATAAAGTTTACAGCCAACCTCTCTGATTCACACCAAGTTGTGTGTTATTTTATGCAAATTACCTAATATTTATTTAAGCTAATTTACATAGTTGAAAATAATTTGCATATTACCATAAATGTAAACTTAATGCAAATTGCATAGATTTAGTGCTGATTAAATATATCAGCTCAACAGCTGCGATAAAAAGAAGAAGGATGGTCCTGTGGTTAGGATATGTTGCTCTGAAAGTCACTTAACCTCTCTGTGAATCAGTTCCCCTTCTGTACAATGGGGATAACAGCACTCCCTCAACCCCCAAAGGGGTGTTGTGAAAATAAATAAAGACTGTGAGGTACTCCAATACTATGGTAATAGAGGCCATATAAGTTCCATAGATAGATAGAATAAAGTCTTCTGTTTATCAGCAGGGCAAGCTTCACACTCCTCATGGCCTAGCCAATATGCCTCAACCACAGTGCCAGGGGAAAGATTTCTTATAGTGATAAAAGGGATGGTTCAGTCTCAATGGTCTATGAGATTCTTGACCTCTCTGATATGTCTGCCTATCAGTAAAAAAACATGATGGTAAGATGGAAGGGATCTCAAATAGGGACTACCAAACATCTGTAAGGATACGTGAACTAGAACCTGGGTCTGCAATGCCTGAGACAGCTGTTGTTTCCACAATGCCATGGGGAGGCTATGCCGAACCACAGCCAGGGAGCACTGGAGAGTAGGTGCCTGCAAGAAGTACTGCACAAGGGACCTAGAGTAACAGTCCTCTGTAGCCCTCTGATTAGCAAGTGCACTATGTAATTCTGGGAGGTGCCCCAAGAAGTTGTCCTGGCAACTACACAGACTTCTGGCCTGCTGAGATTCAAAACTTCACCTCATCTCCTGATCTCTGGACTCTGACCTGACTCTGACCTTGCTTCTTGCGTCCTGACTCCAGCCTGGGACTACCTCTGATCTCCAGTCTCTGACCCTAGCCTGACTCTGACTCCCAATGCTAGCTTACTGAACCCAGCACTAGCGATTTCTCTGACCCCTGCTCACCGACTACCATCCTTGACATGTGGACCCAGCCCAGCTGTGACTGTTAGGCCAGACCATCTATGCCCCAGTTCCTTCCAACATCCACCAGAAGGAAACATATGGTAATCCCTATTAAAATGGTCTTAATTCAAACTGGTGACTTATGGCTGAAATACCCTGTAGCTAACTCATCAGCAGGGATCCTAGTTTTCCATGATAAAACCCCCCCAAAAATTCTCCAATAAAAAAAAACATGAAAATCTGCCTTTTTCCACAATTAAAATGAAACACTGATCTTTGTTAGTCTCTAAGGTGCCACAAGTACTCCTTTTCTTTTTGCGAATACAGACTAACACGGCTGCTACTCTGAAAACTGAACTTTAGTTTCCCTAGTCACAATATATATAGATATCAGTTGAACACAAAGTTCTATTGATATACTTACAATATTTAAGCAAGTTCAAAGCCTACCAGTGCCACTAATCATTATAATAAAATAAAATTAATAGAATTGCAATCTGTATTTCTTACATATACCAAATACTTTTATGTCTGTATTCTATATTTTCAGAAAATTGTTTCTTAAATGCACAAAAAATAAAAGCAAAAATTGCTTTTATATTAAAATTACTCTCTTTCTGAGTTAGTCCTGGAGGCTAAAGTGAAATTTCAGATGCATTAAAACACAAAGCCCTATATGCCATTAAGTAACATCTATATGCCAGAAGCAGTTTTTTGGAGTATGTTTAGCTATGTAAATTTAAAGCGCGTCCAAAAATCAACCACAAGATGGGAAGGTTGTGTACACTGAATAAATGATACTGGTGCTTTCAGTACAATTTAGTTCATAGTTAATATATGTTTTTATTTTTTCACAAAATTTAAAAACTAAAGATTCTCTGTAAAAATGCATTTTCCTGTTTTTCCACAGCAAACAGATTTTTAGAATCCCTGCTCATCAGCAGTGCTTTGAGACATCAAGTCTCCCAATAAGTGACAATTTAAGAAGGGGTATTATCAATACATATCACATTAAAAAAACCTACATTAAAAGAACATGATGGTTCTAAAGCAGCGATTCTCAAACTAGGGTCGTCACTTGTTCAGGGAAAGCCCCTGGTGGGCTGGGCCAGTTTGTCTGCTGCATCCACAGGTTCAGCTGATCGCAGCTCCCACTGGCTGTGGTTTGCCATTCCAGGCCAATGGGGGCTGCGGGAAATGGCACAAGCCAAGGGATGTGCTGGCTGCCCTTCCTGCAGCCCCCATTGGCCTGGAGCGGTGAATTGTGGCTGGTGGGAACCATGATCGGCTGAACCTGCAGATGCAGCAGGTAAACAAACTGGCCCAGCCCGCCAGGAGCTTTCCCTGAACAAGCAGCGGCCCTAGTTTAAGAACCACTGTTCTAAAGTCAAGCAAGTGTGTCAGTGCTGCCAAATCCCTCATTGCTAAGTGCATCCAAGATGTATGATACTTGGAAGGTCGGCTATTCTGCCTTTTCCAAGCTTCTACAAAGCATAGTTCCTTTTAACTATGCATGTTCAGCACAGAGGTATTCTGAATTTTGTACGAGCCAGTGCTGGCTACAAAGGCAGAGTGTGGAGAGGCAGGAAAACCTTGCAGGGAGACAGCTTACTCCTTGCCATCCTGAAGATCCAAGAAACAAACCAAAGGTAGAGGTGAAAGACAGGAAGGGAAAAATCTGAAGGACCCCACTAAAAATGGTGCAGCCTGTATCCTGCTGTGCATGGAATCCATGATTAATCTGTCATCATTTATGGCTAACCACTGGTATATGTAAAAAGATTTGGTATCTTAGGCCCCAGTCCAGCAAAGCACTAAGCATGTGCTTAATTTTAATGGGACTATTCATAGAATCATAGGTTAGAAGGCACTGCAAGGTCATCTAGTCTAACCTCCTGCCAAGATGCAGGATTTCTCGTGTCTATTCATGTGCTTACAGTGTTTTAAACACTTTATTTTCTTAAGTCCCTGCTGTACTGGGGCCTAAGTAAATAAAATGTTTAAAAATCTGTATTGATTATTCATTTATCTGCGTTTCACTGTCATAAAAGAAGACACATATTCCTGGGTTTCAGCCTTTGGCATGAGATTTAGAAACATATTAGCAAAGTAAAAGAATCTGGAACCCTTCAATGAGTAACAGACATGGAATGTCATAGCCTTCTTTTTCAACAGAGGAAAATAAAACTGATATGCATTTCCCAAGGGAAGTTGGATGAGTGAGTGTTAATCTATTATAATTTATGTCTTCAGTATGCAGAATTACAAGTAAATAATTTCAGATTTTTTCTGCCAACTCAATTAGATTATTAAAAAGAACATAGTCCCAGCGGCTACAAAGCTCAAGCATAGCTTTCTTGAAAACAGATGTGGTAGAATCCTTATTCATGCTGAAGAGCATCTTACTCCGCAAGTGTAGGCTATACTAGACCACTTGTGGAGAAAAGTACTAGTCAACATGAGTAAAGGGTACAAGATTCAGGTCCACTGAAATTACCTACAAGGGGCCCAATCCAGCACAATTTATTCTGCCAAAACTCCCACTGACTTCAGTTGGAGCTTTGTCTGGGCAAATAATGTAGCATTACACCAATAATCAGAAATAGAAACAATCAGATCAGGAAATTCAGAAAGACACCATGACCAGAAGACACAAGGCAATAGAGGTAAGTCTCAATTTTCCATCTAGCATTAATGGATAGACAATACACAGATCAGTCCAGTATTCTCAAGTCAGCGTTATATCATTTTTGTTGTTTCAAAACAAAGAATTTTATTTTAATATGCTTCTATCCTGATTCGCAGGTACTGAGAAGAAAAGGTTACTCACTTGGTGCAGTAACTGGAGTTCTTTGAGATGTGTGCCCCTGATGGTGCTCCACTTTAGGCGTGTATGTGCCACTGCACCTTTTTCGGAGACATATGGTAGCAGTGCCCTTTCTGCCTGGACATGCGCCCTACATATCCTCATGCCCCATACCAAGGTTATATAAGGCTGTGTAGGCAAACTGCCCTCACTTCCTTCTCTATGGCAAAGCTCAGAGAGGCAGGTCGAAGCAGAGGGGAGGAAGGCGGGAGGTGGAGCATCCACAGAGACACACATCTTGAAGAACTCCAGTTACTGCACAATGTGAGTCAGAGCTGTACCTAAGCATTTTTAGTTCCCGGGACCAGGAATCATATTGGTGCCCCCTAGAAGCAACATGTGGGGGGGGTCACAAGGTCATGTGCTTCCTCCTATGTAGCACAGAGATTTTCAAACTGTGGGGTGCACCTCCCTAGGGGGATGCATCCCACAGTTTGAAAACCGTTGCCTCCTGCCAGGAGCCAGCAGTGCGGAAGCTGGTGTGAGCCTCCCAGCTCACTCGGGGCCCCTGGCTCTCCTTGCTGTGGGAGCTGGGCACTGCTGGCTGCCCAGAAGACCTCTCTGCCTTTCTCCCTGAGCCAGGCTGCCTCTGCACAGCTGGGTGCTCCACAGGGCAGGTAGCACAGCTCTAAGCTACATTCCTGACACACTCCTGCCTCTGCTCTGAAAGCTCTTGGCGCCAGCAGGCAATACCACTTGGAGTCGGCTCCTGCTCATGAAGCCTGGCTGACACGAGATGCCTCCCAAGGTGCTCCCTGGAATACTCATTTCCTTTGGGCACCTGCCTCTCAGCAGCCCGGTCGAACCCCACTCACCGCCCAGGGCCCTGCTATTGCAGCTTGGTCACTCTTCCCACACTCCCTGCCTGCTGAGCAGAACCGCCCCTTGCTCCTCTTCACTGCACTGCCCCTGCCCCAGCCCGGTGGCTGCCGGGCTCATGGTGATACAGCCTGACCTCTGAGCTCGGCCATGCGAGCCTGGTGGCCAGCCATATTTCAAGTTCCAAATAGAAGACATTGCCAGGGGGAGGAGGAGCTCGAAGGGACACCTGGGGGTTGCTGGAAGGGATATTTGCGGGGTGTTGGAAGGGATATCTGGGGGGGCACTGGAGGGGATACCCGCAGCAGGGGTACCCACTGGAGGTGGGTTCCCAGTGTTGGGGGGGATGAGCTGACTTAATGGGGGAGCTCCACCTGCCGAGGGGACGCTGCATGCGGGGCTCCTGCTTTCCCACCATTCCCCTATACCCTTTTTCCCCCCATGCCCCTCCCCCCCACTCCCACATCTCCCTGCTCCATTCCCTTATCCCCTTCTGTTCCCCCTGCCCTATCCTATGCCCCTTCCTTCCCCACTGCCTCTTCCCCCACCTCAGCCCCCTTTCCCTATATTCCACACACACACTGCGGGCACTCACCATTGTCCAGAAAATTAGGATAAAGGCCATATAGGGCACCCAGCACACGTAGAAGAGGAAGATAACTGGCATTAGGACCCAGGAGGTGGCGTACAGCTTTAGAGGCAGGAGAAGCAGCTCCTGATTATCCCCTGTGCTCCCTGCCCAGGCCTCTGCTTGTGGTTTGGGGGGAGGGGAGGGAAGGGAGGCAAAGTACACCCATGGACTCCCGCGGATATGGCTGGGCCCAATCCTGCAGGGGTGGGGGGCTGACACCACTTGGCCTGATTCTGTGCTGCCCCATTTTTGCGCCGCTGCTGGCTCTGCGCCCTGGGCAGCTGCTCCTGTTTCCCAGCCCTAGTTACGGCCAGAGCCGGCTCCAGGCACCAGCATTCCAAGCAGGTGCTTGGGGTGGCAGTTAGAAAGGGACAGCAGTGTTTCTGCGGTGGCGGCAATTTCGGCGGCAGCTCCTCTGTTCCGTTGGCCGTGGCGGCAATTCGGCAGCAGTTTCTCCCTTTTGCCATCCGTGGAGGCAGTTTTTTTCACTGCTTGGGGTGGCAAAAACTGTAGAGCCAGCCCTGGTTATGGCCCTGAGGTGAGTAACCTCTCCTTCTTTGAGTAGTGTCCCTAGGGGTGCTTCACGTTTGGCGATTCCCTAGCAGCAACCCCTTCAGGAGATCAAAGTTTCAGAAAAGAGTCCATTACTGAAGAAGAAACTTGTTGCCTCCTGCCGCATCTAATCTTGCAGCGTGAATTAGAGCATAGTGGTAGGAAAACATATGCATCAAGGACCATGTTGCACTCTGCAGATTTCACTAACCATAACGTCTTTGAGTAGAGCTACAGACATAGATTGTGATCTAGTCAAGTGTGCAGCCACTTTTATGGGAGGTGTAACTTCAGCTAAACCATACCAGGCAATAATAAATCCAGAGATTCATTTAGAAAGTCTCTGAGTGGAGACAGGCACTCCCTTAGACCTATCTTCAACAGAAACAAAGGAATCTAGGAGTCTTCCTGAATGGCCTAGTCCTGTCCAAGTAAAAGGCTAACGCCCTCTTAATATCTAGTGTAGTATTAAACACAGACTCTTGTGTAGACTGATGTGGCTTAGTTAAAAAACCCAGAAGGTGAATGATTTAGCTGCAATTCAGAGGGCACCTTAGGTAAGAACTTTGGATGATGTCAGAAAGATAATTTTTTTTTGGAGAACAAAATAAAGGGAGGGTCTGCCATTAGAGCCCCCATATCCCCAAGCCTTCAAATAGAAGTGATGGCTACCAAGAAGGCCACTTTCATAGAGAGATGTAGCAGTAAGCATGTAACTAATGGCTCAACAGGTTGTCTCATGAGACCGTTAAGAACCAGGTTGAGATCCCAAAGTGGTGTAGCGGCTCTAATCTATGGACAAAGATTGGTAAATACTTTTAGGAATCTCGCTGTGGTCGGATAAGCCAAGAAATCTTCCACTGACACATGGAAAGCTGTTATTGCTGCTAAATGAACCTTGATGGAATATACAGAAGGCCTGAATTTTTCAAGTCCAAGAAGTAATCCAAAATTGAGGAAAGAGATGACTGGATAGGAGAAAGATGGCGCTGGTTATACCAAATGTTATATCTTCTCCATTTCTGAAGTAAGTATGTCTAGTAGATTCTTTTTTGCTATCTAACAGTATCTTTTGTACTTCCGACACACATGTGGTCTCTACTCCTGAGAGCCATTGAGGAATCAAGTTTGTAGTTGCAGGACATTCAGACTGGGGTGAAGCATCTGATTCACATCCTGACACAACAGTAAAGGTTTGATTGGGAGCTGTCATGGAGACAGAGAGGTGAGTTTGATGAGGAAAGGAAACCAAACTTTGGCTTGGTCCTGCCTGATCTTGATAAGGACCTCTGAGAGCAATGAAGTTGGAGGTTATCCACAGAAGAGACCCTTTGTACGTGTAACATCTCCTAGAGACTGAGTATCAAGCCCTCCTCTGGAACAGAATTTCCTGCACTTTGTGTTGGTTGCCATGGCAAAACGGTCAACATGTGGAAATCCCCAAGCTAGGAGTATTTTACTGAGGACTCTAGAGTCAACTCCCATTCATAATTCAGGGAAAAAAAGTCTGCTCAGGTTGTCTGCCATGGTGTGTTGTATACCCAGGAGATAAGAAGCCAATATTACTATCCAATTAGCTATGCACCCATTCTGAAGCTTTATCACTGCAGTGCAGAGTGAGAGAAAATGTGTTCCACCCTGACAATTGATATAATACATGCACACTATGCTGTCTGTCATCATGGACTTGTTTTTGAGTAGGGGAAGAAAGTGGAGGCAAGCATTTCTGACCACACTTAATTCCAACAGATTGATGGGCATGTGCTGTTCCTGTTGTGACCATTTGCCTTGGACTACATGAGGACTCAAATGTGCTTCCCACCCAAAGAGGGAAGCATCAATATAAATATGATTGTAAGGGGGTTCTGGCTGAATAGGATTCCTGCATAAACTTTGAATGGATTAATAGACCAAGTGAGTGACTGTAGGACCTGACTGCATACAGATATCTGTTTATTGGCTACATAAACAGTCCTGAGCCAAACCTGGAGATATCGAAGAGGCAACCTGGTGTTTTGTGTCACAAAGACACAAGCTTCCATGTGTCTCAGCAGTTGCAGACATGTCCTTGCTGCAACTTGAGGGCTGACCTGCACTCTTTGTTTGAGGTTCTCCACAGCAAGGAACCTCTCAAGAGAGAGATAAGCATTCCCTGATATCAAATTCATTAGTCCTTGTTTAAAGAGAATTCACTGTGTTGGGGGTCAAGATTGATTTCTCTAGATTTAACTGCAGGGCTAGACTTTGGAATAGTGCAGTTGTTTGAACTGCCAACCATACCTCCTGATATGATGGACCCTTGAGGAGTCAATCTTTGAGGTAGGGAAAGACAGTTACTCCTCGATGACAGAAGCAGGCAGCTACAACCGCCAAGATTTTTGAGGACACCCTTGGATAGATGAAAGGCCAAAGAGTAGGACCTGTTACTGGTAATGATTGTGATTGAAAGTGGAATAAAGAAATCTTGTGAGGAAGATGAATCACTACGTGGAAGTAGGCATCTTTGAGGCTGAGGGTCGCACACCAGTCCCCTAATTCCCGGGACGGAATTATAGCTGCTAGCAACACCATCCTGAATTTCTGATGTCTGACATGCTTGTTCAATTGTTTGAGCTCTAATATTAGCCTCTTGCCCCCATTTTTCTTGGGTATCAGAAAATATCCAGAATAGAACCATTTCCCCTGATGTGGAAGTGGGACTGGCTCTATGGTACTAGGCTTAGGAATGATGAGATCTGCAGTGTCAGCAATCGCTTGTAAGAGGCGTCCCTGAAGAGGAATGGGCAAGAGGGTTGGAAGGGCAGGGTGGAGGTAAATTGGATAGTATAACCTGAAGTAATGGCCTCCAACACCCAGTTATCTGATGTTACCATGCTCGATGAAACAGAAGGAGGCGGTATCAAAATTGAGGAAGGGAGGTTGTGTCAGGCAGCTGATAAAACCTGGTAATTGAGTGGTCTGGACTCTTGACCAAACTATCAAAATTGGTGAGAGAAGGCTGAAGGCTGGGATGAAATAGTCGAAGTAGCTGCATGCTCTTTGTTTGAAAACCTCAACCTCTTAGCCGGTGGCCTACGGAAGGTGGAAAACTGAGCAATGGGGGATCTTTGTGCTGATTGAGACCAGCTAAACTTCCTTTTATTTGCAGGTACGTATACCGCAAAAGACCTAAGTGTTACCCCTAGATCCTTTAGAGTATGAAGCAAGTCATCCATGGAATCTGTGAAAAGCTTCTGGCCATCAAAAGGTAAATCTTCCACAGTCAATTGTATCTGCTGTGGAAACTCAGACAACTGAAGGCAGGAAGCTCCCTCACCGCTACTGCGGTGGAAATAGACCTGTCTGCAATGTCCACCAAATCAAGAGAAGCCCACAGTGAAATTTTTGCAAAAAGCTGACCCTACTTTATTATGGCACTGAACTGTTCTCAATGTTCCTGTGGTAAATGGTCAAAGTATTAAACTTCTCATAGTTCAGGTAGTTGTATTTTGACATCAGTGCCTGTTGCTGATGAACAGCTGTTACAACCAAACAAGTTCAGACTTTTTTGGTTCTTATAATAAAAGGTGGCTTTTGGGGTATGCTGTCTGTCCCCTTTCATTGACTGCATCCACAACCACAAAATTTGATGCTGGATGAGAAAATAAAAACTCAGAATCCCTGCCCAGAACATAGTACTTATCAAACCTCTTGTATGTGGCAGGGTTGGGGGCGGGAGATGTTGCTAGAGTTTGCCAGATGGACTTGGCTCCATCATTAATATTCTGGAGTTCATTTTCTTGTTTTTACTGGATCTTCCCTTTAGCAACAAATGCAGTGGGAGTGCTAGTCGCTAACAGGATTACTTCTTGACAAGAGAAGTGTCTTTTACATCTTGGGGAGCCCAGCCTTCCTGACAGAAGAAAAAGTTGTTCAAGCCCCGCAGTAGGGGGAAAAGAAAAAAATGTGTGTGTATATTTTAAGAAAAGGGGAACAAATGTTCCAACTATATGCTACTAAACCTACTACTACTAAGAACTAACTATAAAGCTAAAAGACTAATAAAAGGGGTGGGGGTGGGGAGGTACACAGTGAACAGGCACATGCTAGACTCCACCACTGGCCAAAGGTGGTTGAGAAGAAAGTGATGGTGGTTCACCAGCACAGCCTTATATAGCCTTTGTACAGGGCATGAGGACGTGTAGGACAGTGGTTCTCAAACAAGGGGCACTGCTTGTTCAGGAAAAGCCCCTGACGGGCTGGCCCGGTTTGTTTACCTGCTGCATCCGCAGGTTTGGCCGATTGCGGCTCCCACTATCCACGGTTCGCCACTCCAGGCCAATGGGGGCTGCAGGAAGGGCGGCCAGCACGTCCCTCAGCCCATGCTGCTTTCTGCAGCCCCCATTGGCCTGGAACTAATTTTTTGGTTAGTATTTGGAAAACTAGCAAATAAAATAGACTAGGAAATTGACTATCTAGCAGTACAACACAAGGAAAATATACCTTCTGGACTGAAGAACTTCTGCCCCCCTTCTGCCAACGCTTCTGCTCATGCATAAACCAATTGAATGCTTGCAGGAATAAGAGGTAATCCTAATATTTTATTTCTCTGAATGCAAAAATAGTCCACCCAATTTCATTTTTTTAAAAACCCTTGTATAAGCAAAAGATCTTAAATATATCCTTTACTATTAACTATTACTATTTAAACTTTGTTTAAAGCTAAAATATGCATCTAACTTTTTTAAATAAATTGCAAAGTTTGACTGGCACATCTTCCCTTTTACACCGCATTAACAAAAGCCAGATGCACTAATAAACTTGATATTACTTTTCCCTCTCCAGACATTTGAATACGGTCTGTTACCCTCCATTATTGTGGCACTTTTTGTTCTGCCCTTCTGGCTAAAGAGTAAAGTATTTGTTGGCTGCTACCATTGGCACATTATGTATTTGCCTCGGGAGTGGGGTAAAACATAGTACAATCCTCCTCCCTTTTACAGAATAATCATATCAGCTTTCATATGAGACTGGCCACTACCATCTGACATGGTGCTAGCTCTTCCACCTGGTATCACAGAGCACTATTACAGTATGTTAGCATTAGAGTGGGTCTGGAGCAGCATCCTTACTTTAGAATTAAAGTGTTAACTTTCGATCCCTAAACAAACAGCAGTCACGATTGCCCGTATTCACTTTTAGAATCTCTATCTTAGTCCCATTAAGTATAATTCCATTTGAGACAGAATAGAGTTCTTTAGTACTAAAGTTCTCTATTATTTATCTTTTTCATAAATGATTTAAAAGACTGAATGTCAGTAATCTAAAAAATTAATGTTGATTTCATAAAAGTAGGAAATTTATTATGCATGCTTCCCAGAGATTTATCCTTTTGGAAAGTCTCTTGCAGACCTTTTAGCAGTATTGCCAATAATTTTTTTCCAAAGCATTCTAATTTGAAAAAAACATACCCATTTCTGACTGCTTAAAGACAAACTGAAGTATTCTGAAAATAAATAAATACATAACAATTGCCCTACTGGTTAAAACCAATGGTCCATTTAATCCAGTATCTTGTCTCTGACAGCAGCCAGTACGAAACTAAAACATTAATCCTAAATAAAGTAATTTATACTTTTATTCTTGTTTTATTCATATAAACATCTAATCCTTTTTTAAACCTCTTAGCCTCAATAATGTATTTTGCAACAATTGCCACAAATTTATATTGTTATAGTCATGTTGGTCCTAGGATATGAGAGAGACAAGGTGGATGAAGTAATATGCTCCAGACCTAAAGGGCTCTGTAGAGCTCAAAAGCCTGGTCTCTTTTACCCACTGTTGTTGGTCCAGTAAAATGTATTGGATCCATCTTGTCTCTCACAAATTAATATTGTGTAAAAACATATTCAAGTTTAGTAGGTTTTTAAAACAGCATCACCACTTCATGTAACTTTTAAAATGTTGTTTGTAATTTTTTGTCCTACTGGTTCATTCTATTAATCATCTGAGATCTCAAATAATTTTGTATATTTATTTATTTAAAAAATCTTTTCAGTTGAATTTTAAAAAAGCTAAAGCACTGAAGCGATTCAATAACAGTAAGTCACTATATAAATTTCTTGCTAAAGATTATAAATTATTTAGGCCTTGATACACATAGCAAACAAGTTGATACATATGAGTAGTCTCACTGAGTTCAGTGGGACTACTGCTAATCTAGTGAGAAGGGCTTTAAACTAGGTTCACTGGGGGATGGTGACCTAAGCCCAGGTAAGGGGGGAAGTGGGATACTGGAAGGAAACACAAGGATGAGCGTGCAATAGGGGCGTCCTCCTTGGTTCATACTGAGAAAGCAGGGCAATTGGCGAGTTATCTTCGGTGCCTATACACGAACGCAGGAAGCCTGGGAAACAATCAAGAAGAACTGAAAGTCCTGGCACAGTCAAGGAACTATGATGTGATTGGAATAACAGAGATTCGGTGGAGTAACTTACATAACTGGAGCACTGTCATGCATAGGTATAAACTGTTCAGGAAGGACAGGCAGCAGAGAAAAGGTGGAGGAGTTGCACTATATGTGAGATTTCAGAGTAGCAGCCGTGTTAGTCTGTATTCGCAAAAAGAAAAGGAGTACCCGTGGCACCTTAGAGACTAACAAATTTATTAGAGCATAAGCTTTCGTGAGCTACAGCTCACATGTGAGGGAGCAGTATGATTGCTCAGAGCTACAGTATGAAACTGGAGAAACCTGTTGAGAGTCTTTGGGTTAAGTTTAGAGGCAAGAGCAACAATGGCTGGGGTGGCCAACCTGAGCCTGAGAAGGAGCCAGAATTTACCAATGTACATTGCCAAAGAGTCACAGTAATACGTCAGCAGCCCCATCAGCTCCCCCCACAGCGCCTCCCGCCCACCGGCAGCTCCACGGATCAGCGACTCCCCCTCCATCCCCGCACCTCCCAATCAGCTGTTTCCTGACGTGCAGGAGGCTCTGGGGGGAGGGGGAGAGCAAGGGCATGGCAGGCTCAGGAGAGGGATGGGAAGGGGTGGAGTGGGGGCAGGGCCTGTGGCAGAGCTAGGGATTGAGCAGTGAGCACCCCCCGGCACATTGGAAAGTTGGCACCTGTAGTTCCGGCCCTGGAGTCGGTGCCTATACAAGGAGCTGCATATTAACTTCTGAAGAGCCGCATGTGGCTCCAGAGACACAGGTTGGCCTTGAACAAGAGTGATGTCGTGGTGGGCATCTGCAACAGACCACCAGACCAGGAGAATGAGGTAGACGAGGCTTTCTTCGGAGAACTAACTGAAGTTTCCAGATCATAGGCCCTGGTTCTCATGGGGGGGCTTCAAATCACCCTGATCTCTGCTGGGAGAGCAAGACACAGACAAGCCAGGAAGTTTTTGGAGAGTGCTGGGGACAACTTCCTGGTGCAAGTGCTGGAGGAACCAAGTAGGGGCCATGCTCCTCTTGACCTGCTTCTCACAAACAGGGAAGAATTGGTAGGGGAAGTACAAGTGGGTGGCAACCTGGGCAGCAGTGACCATGAGATGGTTGAGTTCAGGATCCTGACAAAAGGAAGAAAGGAGATCAGAAGAATATGGACCCTGGACTTCAGAAAAGCAGACTTTGACTCCCTCAGGGAACTGATGGGTAGGATCCCCTGGGAGGCTAATATGAGGGGGAAAGGAGTCCAGGACAACTAGCTGTATTATAAAGAACACTTATTGAGGGTGCAGGAACAAACCATCCTGATGTGCAGAAAGAATAACAAATAGGGCAGGCAACCAGCTTGTCTTAACAGAGAAATCTTCAGTGAGCTTAAACACAAAAAGGAAGCTAACAAGAAATGGAAACTTGAACAGATGACATGGGAGGAGTATAAAAATATTGCTCAAGAATGCAGGGGTGTAATGAGGAAGGCCAAAACACAATTGGAATTGTAGCTAGCAAGGGATGTGAAGGGTAACAAGAAGGGTTTCTACAGGTATGTTAGAAACAAGAAAAAGGTCAGGGAAAGTGTGGGACCCTTACCGAATGCGGGAGGCAACCTAGTAACAGATAATGTGGAAAAAGCTGAAGTATTCAAAACTTTTTTTGCCTCGGTCTTCACAGACAAGGTCAGCTCCCAGACTGCTGCACTGTAGTGGGAGGAGGTGAGCAGCTCTCAGTAGTGAAAGA
Source organism: Dermochelys coriacea (assembly GCF_009764565.3). Classification (NCBI taxonomy): domain Eukaryota; kingdom Metazoa; phylum Chordata; order Testudines; family Dermochelyidae; genus Dermochelys; species Dermochelys coriacea. The sequence goes on along the minus strand of NC_050069.1, from coordinate 41,172,609 downwards.
ACAGGTTAAGACCTATTTAGAAAAGCTGGACATGCACAAGTCCAGGGGCTAGATCTAATGCATCCGAGTGTGCTGAGGTAGTTGGCTGATGTGATTGCAGAGCCACTATCTTTTAAAACTTGTGGCAAGCTGGGGAGGTCCCAGACAATAGGAAAAAGGGAAATATAGTGCCCATCTTTAAAAAAAGGGAAGGAGGAGAATCCGGGAACTTCAGACCAGTCAGCCTCACCTCAGTCCCTGAAAAAATCATGGAGCAAATCCTCAAGGAATCCATTTTGAAGCACCTGGGAGAAGAGGAAGGTGATCAGGAACAGTCAACATAGATTCACAAAGGGCAAGTCATGCCTGACCTACCTGATTGGTTCTGTGGTTATCGGGAAAGTGGTGATATATCTTGACTTTAGCAAAGCTTTTGATATGGTCTCCTACAATATTCATGCCAGCAAGTTAAATTAGTATGGATTGGATGAATGGACTATAAGGTGGATAGAAAGCTGGCTAAATCGTCGGGCTCAATGAGTAGTGATCAATGGGTCGATGTCTAGTTGGCAGCTGGTATCAAGCGGAATGCCCCAGGGGTCTGTCCTGGGACCAGTTTTGTTCAACATCTTCATTAATGATCTGGATAATGGGATGGATTGCACCCTCAGCAAGTTTGAGGATGACACTAAGCTGGGGGGAGAGGTAGATATGCTGGAGGATAGGGATAGGGTCCAGAGTAATCTAGACTTTGGAGGATTGGGCTAAATGAAATTTGATGAGGTTAAACAAGGGCATGTGCAGAGTCCTGCACTTAGGACAGAAGAATCCCATGCACCACTACAGGTTGGGGACCGATTGGCTAAGCAGCAGTTCTGCAGAAAAGGACCTGGGGATTACAGTGAACGAGAAGCTGGAATGAGTCAACAGCATGCCCTTGTTGTCAAGAAGGCTAAAGGCATATTGGGCTTCATTTGTAGGAGCACTGCCAGCAGACTGAGGGAAGTGATTATTCCCCTCTATTTGGCACTGGTGGGGCCAAATCTGGAGTATTGCATCCAGTATTTGGGCCCCCCCACTACAGAAAGGATCTGGACAAATTGGAGAGAGTCCAGTGGTGGGCAACGAAAATGATTAGGGGGCTGGAGCACATGACTTATGAGGAGAGGCTGATGGAACTGGGGTTATTTACTCTGCAGAAGAGAAGAGTCTGGGTGGGATTTGATGGCAACATTCAACTACTGAAGGGGGTTCCAAAGAGGATGGAGCTAGGCTGTTCTCAGTGGTAGCAGATGACAGAACAAGGAGCAATGGTCTCAAGTTGCAGTGGGGGAGGTCTAAGTGGATATTAGGAAACACTATTTCACTAGGAGGGTGGTGAAGCACTGGAATGGGTTACCTAGAGAAGTAGTGGAATCTCCATCCCTAGAGGTTTTAAGGCCCAGCTTAACAAAGCCCTAGCTGGGATGATTTAGTTGGGGTTGGTCCTGCTTTGAGCAGGGGGTTGGAATAGATGACCTCTTGAGGTCTCTTCCAACCCTAATCTTCTATGATTTGTGTAAATTTATTTGTGGATAAATGTTTACAGTTTCAGGACCTTAGAATTTACAAATGTATTCATTTTGTTTGTAATTATCGCCCATCTGTAAAAGCAAAACAGTTTTTACAACAGTTCTAAAGAAATTTTATTACCACCATAATAAACCACATTTAGATACAGATAGTTATTTTCCAATGAATAATGTACTAGTTATTTCACTTGTTGATTATGAAGATGCTGGCTATTGTATCTTTGTAGCCTAGAAAAAAATAGTGTACTTATTCAAAAGCTTTATTCTTCTACAGCAACAATTTATACTGTACTGTTTCACTTGCTGTATCATAGTAGCTTAAACGTAAGAGTCAACTTTATTTAGAAAGACAGTAAGTGAAAACGGAGAAGAAAATCCCACACCTACAGCTGTCACCTAAAATTAAATGCAGTGTTTTTCAATTTCTGAAAGTACAGTGATCAAATTTAGCTACTACAGTGTAGTGAAGGAAAGATCATGTTAAAGCTACAATAGGTATGTTAAATTCCTTTGTTTAGAAAGGTTAGAAAATATAAAAGAGTGGGGGAAAAAAAACTGTTACAGCTATACATCACATGTCCAAGTCAATCTTATCAGTTTATTTATTTCATTTTGATAAAAGAACATTTTAAAACTATATCGGTTTACTGGCTGCTTGGAAACAGTTCTTTTGTCTCTACCATATTTTCATTGTTATCTTTAAAAAAAACCCACATTTTTAAGCAAAAGACATTCAACCTAGTGTAACAGAGAGCAAACAGATCAGCATATTATTTCTAAAGATGTAATAATTTGTTCCAGAAATCACAGGAATTGGAATACAAGTTGTACCAAAAGACTCAAAAGACACATTAAATGATCTTATTCAATCTACTTAGGAGATATGTAAATTGCTCTGCCTAGTTTAAAATTCTTTCTACATGTCTCACTTGAGATACTAACTCAAAAAAACCCCATTTACAGTATACTCATATATTTGAAGGCTTTAATAAACTAGGTCACACAAGCAGTTTGATAAAGATAAAAACTACAAAACAAAATTGAAAAGCGCCAAGAATACATTTACTGAAAGGAATTTTTTTTTTTAATGTTTTCACTCCAATCTACCACTCTCTTTTAGAAGTCATGTTCTGTGTTGTTATAACAGCTAGAACATGACTTTATTATTAAATATTTGGAAGTTATCCTTGAAAGATGACTTATTTTGTTTGCACTACTAGAAAGCTATAGAAAGGATTAATTAATTTTAGCATATATAAAATAAACAGCATGCAAGGAAGTTAACATTAGAAAAGTAACACTGTAAATGTACTTACAAAATCAAAATCTCCATCTTGAGGGACTTTCCAGTTATCAGGGAAAACATTTTTGGATATGTGGTAGGGTTCAGGCATGTTCTGATTACAGTTTTCATGGCTTTTATTCTTGGAATCTTGTTTATCAAAGTAGTCCATGAAAGAAGGTCTTTGTACTTGCGGTGAAGTAGCGTTTCCTTAGTTGAAAGGAAAGGAAAAGTTAAAACTGTCTGAAGATGGAAGATTTACTGCCCTACAAAATAAGCTATGTTTATGAATTTATTGGACTAACTCTGCAGTGATTCATTTAATGTCTATTTATTGTTATACAAACTCAGATATCAGTATGTACTAAATAAAAATAATACACAGTTGTAGCAGTTTAATTAAAGATGTAATTTTAAACTGAATTAGCAAAACTGGTGCACAGATGGTGTATAAACGATGAATAAATTACTTCACTGGCAGTTGAGAGTACTCCGTATATAACAGGATCATAGCCTTATAGAGCAGATGGCTAGAAAGTGCCATATAAATTACGGCATGAACTCCCACTCTCATTCTTTTCATAAAAGAATTATGTCTGAAATATGTTGCCATTTGTGGGACGTCAAAAGAGTTCACCCATCGAATAGGACAGTTAATCTATTAAACAGAAAAAACACTATATTAGGTCTATGTAACTCTCTTCCCAGAGGCTACATCCAGAATAAAAGAATACTATGAATCATAAAATGTTGTACTTATATAATATAAATATTATAAATATACAAATTCTACAAGTACAATAAAAAACATAATGACAATAATTAAGCAATTAATTTGCAAACACCTACAAGATAATAAGGTGATAAACAACAGTCAGCATGGATTTGTCAAAAACAAATTGTGTCAAACCAACCTAATAGTTTTGTTTGACAAGGTAACAAGGCTTGTGGAAGTGGGGTAGCGGTAGATGTGGTATATCTTTACTTTAGTAAGGCTTTTGATACTGTCTCGCATGACCTCATAAACAAACTAGGGAAATAGAACCTAGATATAGCTACTCTAAGGTGGGTGCATAATTGATTGGAAAACCATTCCCAGGGAGTAGTTATCAATGGTTCACAGTCAAACTGGAGAGGCATATCAAGTGGGGTCCTGCAGGGATCAGTTCTGAGTCCAGTTCTGTTCAATATCTTGATCAATGATTTAGATAATGGCATAGAGAGTGCACTTACTAAGTTTGCGGATGACACTAAACTGGGAGGGGTTGCAAGTGCTCTGGAGGATAGGATTAAAATTCAAAATTATCTGGACAAACTGGAGAAATGGTCTGAAGTAAATAGGATGAAATTCAATAAGGAAAAAAAAGCAAAGTACTCCACGTAGGAAGGAACAATCAGTTGCACACATACAAAATGGGAAATGACTGCTTAGGAAGAAATACTTCAAAATGGGATCGGGGGTCATAATGGATCACAAGCAAAATATGAGTCAACAGTGTAACACTGTTGCAAAAAAAGCAAACATCATTGTGGGATGTATTAGCAGGAGTGAAGTAAGCACTCTTACACTCTACTCTGTGTTGATTAGGCCTCAACTGGAGTATTGTGTACAGTTCTGGGCACCACATTTCAGGAAAGACAAATTGGAGAAAGTCCAAAGAAGAGCAACAAAAATGATTAAAGGTCTAGAAAGCATGACCTATGAAGGAAGACTGAAAAAAACTGTATTTGTTTAGTCTGGAGAAGGGGGACATGATAATAGTTTTCAAGTACATAAAAGGTTGTTACAAGGAGAGGAAGAAAAATTGTTCTCGTTAACCTCTGAGGAAAGGACTTAATGGGCTTAGAAGTAATGGGCTTAAATAGCAGCAAAGGCAGTTTAGATGGACATTATGAAAAACTTCCTAACTGTCAGGGTAGTTAATCACTGGAATAAACTCCCTAGGGAGGTTGTGGAATGTCTGTCATTGGAGATTTTTAACAGCAACTTAGACAAACACCTGTCATGGATGATCGATAATCCTTCGTCGTGCCTTGAGTGCAGGGGACTGAACTAGAAGACCTCTCAAGGTCCCTTCCAGTCCTACGATTCTCTGATTCTATGACAAGCACAAGTAACCTAGTTGAAATGAAAAACAAGAATTCTAGACAAACCTGTACTTTTTTATTATAAGCATTAAAGGCAAACTAAGAAAAAACCTAGATTGGGTGGAATTATCCTGTTTTAAAGAGAGAATAAACTACAGCGAGGGCGGAGGAGCAGGAGAATGTTGCAAACATCTTTTTAAACATATGTATAATGTATGAGTGTGTGGGCTTTCTGATCTGCTTGGAAAAGAAATTTCATCAACTGCAAACCTGAACTGTGGTACATCATAGTATATTTAAGAATTGTAAAACAACTACGATCTGTATGCTTGCACTTTATTGCAAAATTTAAGGAGCTTTTTTTCTTTTGGTTTCAGTTCCTGTAAAGTAACTAGACACAAAGCATGATATGTTCAAAGGATGCCATCAATTTTACCTAAAGAAGCACACAGACGTACAAACAGCAATTTTTATTAACTATTTTTCCTTTAAGGGTTTGGAGGAACCAGAGCTGTACAGGGTAGACTGATTAAAATCAAAGTTGTTTAAATCACCAATTTTAATCATGATTTACATCAGTGAGCAAAAAACCTTGATTTAAATCATCAATTTTAATCATGTTTTATTTATTTTCTTAAAGAAAGGTTTATTTTCACTGATAATCACTAAAACATGTTGATTTACAACTAAATAGAGTCTTTACATTAAACTTGGTACTATGTTTTGCTAAGCAGGAAGATGCACTCTATCTATATACATTTATTTAAACAGTAGCATAGCTTAATTTACATTTATTGAGATTCTTAATTTTTACAATTCTTACATTAGAAAACGGTAAATAATGCATTTCTAATTTACAAGATGATGATGAACTTTTTAACTGTGATTTATGTCAAGCTCCACGTAGATGGAAATTCAAATTCAATTAAAAATGCATAAAAACAGCATTTATTTATTTTATTTAAATTAAATAAAACTACATTAAACGTGCTAGATACATAAACTTTTTTATTTTTTTGTCTTATCAAAACATGTTTTGCATTAAAAGTAACTGATTTTTTAAGCAAAGGAAGCATTATTTGAAGGTAGTGAATTGAACTTATTGATCCTGGTCATCATGTCCTTCAAGATTTTAAAATTAGTAGATCTCTTCCTCTCACAACTTGTCTACTTTCTGTTTTCAGCTGACAACTGGTTTCTTAACTTTGAATGAACTAGTCATTGAACTGACCTAGTTCAATAAATTGTAATGAAGAAAATATTCCCTCTGTACCTGTAGAAGAATCTGGTTTAGGACTTCAACAAACTCTGGGGTCAGGCACTTAACCATTGACTTCCACAAGCTCAGTGATCTGATTTTCTTTAAAACTTTAGAAGCAAACGGCTTAATACAAGTTTTGTGTTTAATTGTCATGATTTTAACACATTATTATATGTCTAGGGTTTAACATATGTTGTCAACTTCAAATTTAATTTTAAATAGTTTTTTTTAAATAAACCAATATTTAATTTAAATTAAAAAAAATCAACCCCCCCCCAAAAAAAAACCCCCAATCATTGATTTTTATCTACTCTGGAGCAGGACTGGAGAGTGCAAGTAGCCTGGTTAATATTTTTTGAGTAGCCCACAAAATCAGCCTCCCCTCACTTAGCCAGAATCACAGATATATGAAAAAAAACACAATTAATATAATTTGGTATTAGACTTTCTATAAATTAATAACAAACTTACTCACTTTTTTCCCTTTCTACTTTTATTCATCCAACTTTTTCTTTCTAAAGTACTTTGATGAATCTTTTCCTCTGTGTCTCTGGTGCTGTGGGTTTTGTTTGTTTGGCTTTCCCCATTCACTATAATTTTACTGCAATATTAGTAGTTGGTCTAGTTTCTTTTCACTCACTAACCTTTATTTCTGTATTGTGTTTTCTCCCTACTGCCTCAGCTTCATTCAGTTATTCTCTCCTCCATGCCCTCTCTACATCTTTCTGTTCTAGTAAGCTTTCCCTCTGAGTTTCTCATTCTTTCAATGGTTTCCTTTTTGTTTTGTTTTGTTTTAAATATCAGCTTCCCATTCCCCAGAACCTGCTCACTTAACTCTTCCACTCCTCTCTATCCATGGTGCTTCCTCCATTTATTCTGTGACGTTTTCACATAAATGTATGTATGTTTCCACACTTTACCCAAGTCTCCCTTAGCTGTTGCCCCAGTTCCCTTTGTAAGCCCAGGCAGTTGCTGCCTCTATTCATCTTCTCAAACATGGACAACCACACACACATGCACCAAGAGCCAAATTCAGGGCTTATCCAATGTCTCTGCTTCAGATCCTGTTTCTACTTTCTCTCCTAAGGCCTGATTAAACTCCATTTGAATTCAATGTGATTTGGATCAGGTTCCTGGCTCCCTGCAGTAAGAGCTGGAGAGGAGGAAAGCAGAGAAAGAGAGAGGGGGGAAGCCATGATCCAGCAGGAGATAGCAATAGCATGGCTCCTGATGGAAGGAGGCCGAGGTGCTGGGGAAAAAAATAATACCTATTAAAAAAAAATCTTTATGATCCCCCCCAGCTTTTATATTGTTTATGTGGCCAAAAAGTAACTCAGGTATTAGCATTAAAGAGGCAGACGCAGGTCTACAGAATTGCATCATCTAACAACTAATTATTTTTCTTCCTGCTCTGCTTACTGTACTTATGCTTCATACATAAGACACAATTATGATCAGGAAAAATAACAAGTTTATCTATGACAGATACCATGTCGTTCCCCTCATTCACAACAAACAAATACGCTCACTCTATATTTTCCTTGAGCCACTCTTGAAGATTTCAGAGCTACATAAAAATTTCTATTAAATACATGTCAGGAGACTGAAAACATCTGTAAACCTAGGAAAAACTAAAAGAAACAGTATCCTTGCCATTAAATGCAAATTAAGGAAAGTGGTCAGCAGGACTAGAGTTGAAGCTTCTCAAAGATGAACAAATCACATTTAATTTGCACTCTGAATCACCTTTTTGGGGAGTTCGAGTGGAATTGTAGAACAACTGTGAAGCGTTCAATTTACTTAAGGAAACTTAAAAAGAGGAATTTAGAACTCTCTTATCTCTGACTAAATACACTCCCTGGTGCATGACTGGGGCTCCTTAGCATTATGATCATTACTATAATAAAAACAATGACAACAAAAAGTAAGCAGTTATAATCACCCCACTTTAAAGAAAACAAGAGCTGCTTGAATCCACCACAATACAGTAAAACTCTAAAGTAATACTCTCACAACTATGAAAGGATGGATTTTCTAAAATTCTCTCATGTCAAATAAAAATAGTGGGAAATTAAGATTTTCTCTATCATTAAAAATAATGAACACGTCAGAGTCTTTATGATGCTTGGCTGTTTAACCTGTACAAACGTAGTTAATAATTCACAATGTGGTTAACATATAATACATATCCTACAGTAACCGTTGTTCTTTGAATTGTTGTAGTCAGAATGGACCTAATGTAGGCGTGCATGTGTCTCTGGCAGGCAAGTGTGGAATCTTTTGAATAGCAACGTCCTTCCGGAATGCGCATGCAGCCAGTGCCACCTTGTGCAAGGGCATAAAGAGTGGAATGGCCTCAACCTTGCTTTAGTTTCTTTGCAATTCAAAGCCCCTTAGTAACTGAGGACTCCAAAAGCAGTGAGGAAATAAGAGGTCATGCATAAAGCTGTGCAAATAACTGATTTTTCTGTTTGATGGCAAGCCAAAACATCAAAAAAATTTTAAAAAAGTTGGGATTTTTTGGTAAACAAAAAACACTGAAAATAATTAGTTTCAGGCTGAACGAAACCATTTGTTTCATTTTTGACTTTTTTTTTAATCCTTTTTTAAAATGAAATTTAAGTAGATTTTGAAACAAAAAGTCATTTTTGAACTGAAAAGATTTCAATTTTTTTCAATTATCGGGGTCTTTACAACTGAAACAATTTGGTAAATTCAATGCAAAATTGCAACCTTTCAGTTGACCCACATCTGCATTTTTCAGCAAAAAATGTTTAATTCAAAATATTTCACCCAGGTCTATATGTGGCATCCACAATGACAACATGTCAAAAAACCACAATTACCATAGCATGACTAATCATTCTTTCTTCTTTGGCTATGCATCCACATGCATCCTTACACAGGAGTATTCTCTTCAGAATGGTCGGGATGAGGAATATCAGCTGTATCAGCTGAACAGAGATAAGAGTATCATTTCCACAATTTGGCATCTGATCTAGCAATTAAGTGAGGGTGGCTGCTCCATGTAATGGTCTTGCAGATTTCAGAAATAAGCACACTGAGGAAACAGGCTGATGGTGCCACTTGGGCTCTGGTGGAGTGGACCTTAAGAGTCAGAGGGAGAAGTACATCAGCAGGCTGGTAGGACAGTGAGAGACAATGTGTTATTCATTCTGAAAGTCTGAGATGAAATGACCAGATCTTCAGAGTGGCCAGCCAAGAAAAATAGACATAAGGACAGTCGGAAAGATTTGTTCCTACTGATGTTCTTTCAAAGAGCACTGGATATATCCAAGGCCTGGGTTTTTTTTTTTTTCCCTTTTGTGGAAAACTGGCTTTGAAAAGAACACAATTAAGTTGATTGATTGATTTAAGTGGAACTCAGAAACCACATAGGGGCTGAATTTTGCACAATGTTTCAGTACCGTCTTGTCTTTATGAAATAAGGTATGCAGGGGTTCCCAAGAGCCTAAACTGACTTACTCATCTGACCAAGGTGATGGCCATCAGAAAGACTCTTTTGGGAGTAAGACAGTAGGCAGAACACTCAGAGGGAATCAAAAGGGCTCCATACATTTTAGAAGGATGATGTTGTGGTCCCATGCTGAAGTAGGGTCTCTAACCAGTGGGAAATCATGCAGGGGGGTCCTTGGGAATTTACATACCACCGGATGAGAGAAGCTGAAAAAAAAACTGTATTCAGTGGATCATAGAATCATAGAATATTGGGGTTGGAAGAGACCTCAGGAGGTCATGTAGTCCAACCCCCTGCTCAAAGTAGGACCAACCCCAACTAAATCATCCCAGCTAGGGTTTTGTTAAGACGGGCCTTAAAAACCTCTAAGGATGGAGATTCCACCATCTCCCTAGGTAACCCATTCAAATGCTTCACCACCCTCCTTGTGAAATAGTGTTTCCTAATATCGAACCTAGACCTCCCCCACTGCAACTTGAGACCATTGCTTCTTGTTCTGTCATCTGCCACCACTGAGAATAGCCTAGCTCCATCCTCTTTGGAACCCCACTTCAGGCAGTTGAAGGCTGCTATCAAATCCCCCCTCATTCTTCTCTTCCACAGACTAAACAATCCCAGTTCCCTCAGCCTCTCCTCATAAGTCATGTGCTTCAGCCCCCTAATCATTTTCGTTGCCCTCCACTGGACTCTCTCCAATTTGTCAACATCCCATCTGTAGTGAGGGGACAAAAACTTGACGCAATACTCCAGGTGTGACCACACCAGTGCCAAATAGAGGGAAATAATCATTTCCCTCAATCTGCTGGCAATGCTCCTACTAATGAAGCCCAATATGCTGTTGGCCTTCTTGGCAACAAGGGCACACTGCTGATTCATATCAAGCTTCTTGTCCACTGTAATCCCCAGGTCCTTTTCTGCAGAACTGCTGCTTAGCCAATCACTCCCCAGCTGTAGCAATGCATGGGATTCTTCCGGCCTAAGTGCAGGACTCTGCACATGCCCTTGTTGGCCCAATCCTCCAATTTGTCTAGGTCATTCTGGACCCTATCCATATTCTCCAACATATCTACCTCTCCCCCCAGCTTAGTGTCATCCCATCATCCAGATCATTAATAAAGATGTTGAACAAAACCGGCCCCAGGACCAACCCCTGGGGCACTCCACTTGATACCGGCTGCCAACTAGACATCGAGCCATTGATCACTACCCATTGAGCCCAACAATCTAGCCACCTTTCTATACACCTTATAGTCAGAGTTCATCCAATTGGTATTCTTGCCAGCAAGTTAAAGTAGTACTGTGGGAGACCATATCAAAAGTTTTGCTAAAGTCTAGATATAAACACATCCACTGCTTTCCCCATATCCACAGAGTCAGTTATCTCATTATAGAAGGCAATCAGGTTGGTCAGGCATGACTTCCACTTGATGAATCCATGCTGACTGTTCCTGATCACCTTCCTCTCCTCCAAGTGCTTCAAAATGGATTCCTTGAGGACCTGCTCCATGATTCTGCCGGGGACTGAAGTGAGGCTGACCGGTGTCTGTAGTTCCCCGGGTTCTCTTTCTTCCCTTTTTAAAATATGGGCACTATATTTACCTTTTTCCAATCATCCGCGACTTCCCCCGATCACCACGAGTTTGTCTCCCCCATTCAGTAAGGGTTCCACACTTTCCCTGATCTTCTTGTTGCTAACATACCTGTAGAAACCCTTCTTGTTACCCTTCACATCCCTTGCTAGCTGCAACTCCAATTGTGCTTTGGCCTTCCTCATTACACCCTTCCATGGTCGAGCAATATTTTTATACTCCTCCCTAGTCATCTGTCCAAATTTCCACTTCTTGTAAGCTTCCTTTTTGAGTTTAAACTTACTGAAGATTTTACTGTTATTCTTTGCTTCCTGATTAAACTAATGAAAGTCCAGAGTGTTGCTCATGGACAGTTTTCTGCTCCAAATAAGGATTTTCTGAACATGTGAGGGGCGGTTACTTTCCATGGTGTCCATCCAGCCAACATCCAGGCTTTCAGGTGCAGTGACTTCAGGTTTGGATGGAATACTTCCCTTAGTTCCTGTGATAACATATCTGGGTGGTCCAGGAGCCCGATTGATGCTTGCATGGACATTTGTAATCAACCAAAACTGCCTCAGCCAATTGGAGCACTGAGGATGACTGTAGCTTGGTCTTCTCAGGCCTTGGCAATCATGCTGGGGGCTAGTGGAATTCATGGAAAGCCTTAAAGGAATCTCTGGTTCCTTTGCAGTGGGAAAGCATCTGGCAAGGATCCCAGGTTCATGCCTCTTCTGGAATAGTATTTTGGATACTTGGTGTTGTCCTTGATGACAAACAGGCCTGTCACCAGGTTCCTCCACTGCTGGAATACTGACTTGCTAATGGATTTTTGCAGGGTCCATTGATTGGTCACCAACTGTCTGCTTAAGAAGTCCGCCAAGTCATTGCTAGCACCTGCAAGGTGTAGGGTCATTGGAATTACACCATGCAGGTAGCACCACTCCACAACTTGACTGTCTATAGAGGGGGGAAGACTGGGTGTCCCTTTACTTATGTATGTAGTGCATCACCAATGTACTGTCTGTCAACAGCTGCACTTCTGAGTGTGGCTATGAGCTCTAAAACATTTTGTGCACTTACATGTCCTTACAAGCATCATATGTAAGGAAAATATGAAAACTATACTTAAAAGAAATAAAATTATATCCCCATAACAGATAGCTGTAAGAATTTAACTTTTCTAAAGTAGTTGTAAATATGTTATCTTAAAAATATTTTCCCCCAAAAAATCTCAATTAAAAAAGGGGGGGGCACTGCAATTGGATCTGCATGGGGCCAGATTTCTATGGGGCTCTGTACAGGCTTATCCAATTGCAGAATTGGGATCTCAGTCAACACACAGTCAGACACATGATGGCTAGCAGAGCCTACAATTTATAGATTCATATATTCATAGATTCCAAGGATAGAAGGGATCATTGTGATCAGCTCATCTTATCTCCTGTATAACACAGGCCATAGAACTCCCTCAAAATAATTCCTAGAGAATATCTTTTAGAAAATATCCAATCTTGATTTAAAAATTGACAGTGAGAGAAAATCCACAATGACCCTTCGTAAATTGTTCCAATGGTTAATTACCCACACTATTAAAAACTTACATCTTACTTATAGTCTGAATTTGTCTATCTTCAGTTTCCAGCCATTGGTCATGCTATACCTTCCTTTGGTAGGCTATTATTAAATATTTGTTCCCCATGTAGATACTTATAGACTCTAATCAAGTCTCCCTTTAATATTCTCTTTGTTAAGCTAAATAGGTGGAGTGCTTTGAGTGTAACACTTTAAGGCATGTTTTCTAATACTTTAATCATTTTCACAGCTCTTCTCTGATCCCTTTCCAATTTATCAGCACCCTTCTTGAATTTTGGGCACCAGAACTGGACACAGTATTCCAGCAGCAGTCACACCAGTGCCAAATACAGAAGCAAAATAACTTCTCTATTCCTTTTTGCAATTCCCCTATTTATGGATCCAAGGATTACATTAGCTCTTTTGGTCATTAGCCTCACATTGGGAGAGCATGTTCAGCTGATTAACCACCACAACCCCCAAATCTTTTTGAGAGTCAGTGCTTCCCAGGATAGAATCCCCTATCCTGTAACATTCTTTGTTCCCAGGTGTATACATTTAGCCACATTAACATGCATATTATTTGTGTGTACTGAGTTTACCAAGCGATCCAGATCACTCTGAATCAGTGACCTATCATCTTCATTTACCACTCCCCCAATTTTTATGTCATTTGCAAACTTTATTGGTGATAATTTTATGTTTTCTTCCAGAACACTGATAAGTGTTAAATAGCATAGAGCCAAGAACTGATCCCTGCAGGATCTCACTGGAAGCATGCCTGCTTGATGACAATTCTCCTTTTACATTTACATTTAGAGACCTTTCAGTTAGCCCCCCTTTTAATCCATTTAATGTGCGCCATGTTAATTTTATATCATTTAGCTGTAATCTCATTAAAAAAGTTATCAAGTTAGTTGGACAGGATGTATTTCCATAAACCATGCTGATTTGCACTAATTACATTACCCTCTGTTAATTCTCGATTAATCAAGTCCTGTATCAAACACTCCATTATCTTGATACACAAAGAAATTTGTGAGAAATTTGTTCTGAATACTGAGCTTAAGTATGACACTGTCTTGGGAATGAATTTGACATTTGGATTCTTTCAAGGACGTGAACTGTCCATTATACTATATCAGACATATAACTTTTAATTTACTTTACATAAACTCTGCACTTCAATATCATGAAATAATATAGCTTATCAATATCACTTTGACACTGCCACTTTACAAAATCTTTCCATTGTCCTCTTTTCAGTTTTTAAAATTCTAGTCCAGAATGGATTCATGTATTTGTCCTTGGTTTCCTTTGAAAGAAGCATAATTCATGAAGAGTCATATGCTCCCCTTCTTCCTACAAAATAGGAGGGAACAGAACCCACTGTCTGGTAGCTTTACAAAAGCTATGCAACCTTGGGAAGCTGTGTTCCCTTTCTACTTGGTTTTACACTGGAAAGGCAGTATATGCCCTGTAGTTCTTTTCCTCTTCCCTGTTTCAATATCTCTCCTTGAAATGGTGCTGCAAGCAAATTACCAGTGAACGATTCCAGTTATCTGGATACAGTTGGCATATAATATCACATGAGCATGCTCTTATAAATTATTTATTTCGTTAAAATGCAAGCTAACATTCTTTATTGAATTTTGTATTTTAATAAAACACTTATTAAACACAATTCTATACACCTTAAGCTTAAGCACAATGATTCTGCTGGCCGCGCTTCTCACAGCTCCCATTGGCCAGGAACAGTGAACTGCGGCCACAGTGACCTGCGGGCAGCCATGCCTGCGGACAATCAATGTAAACAAACTGTCTCGCGGCCCACCAGTGAACTACCCTGATGGGCCGCGTGCAGCCCACGGGCCACAGATTGTCCTCCACTGCTCTAGGTCCTCAATGACAGGCTATGTCTAAAGCTTGCTGATTCTTTCTCCATAACATCTCTAAGATATGGCCTTTCCTAGCCATCCCCACAGCTAACACTCATCCAGGCTCTCATATTTCATGTCTCAATTACTACAACATCCTTTTCTCTGGCCTGGACAAACACAATCTTGCCCCACTCGTATCCATTCAGAATGCTGCTGCAAAGGTAATTTTCCTAGCCCATCATTTTCACTATGTCACCCCTCTTTGCATCCCTCTGCTGGCTCCCCCTTCTCTACTGCATCAAACATAAGTTACTTGCACGGGCAGCAGGTATCCCTGGCACTGCTGCCAAGCCGCTGCCGGACACCTGGGCCACAGTGGCCCCTCCCCTCTCACAAAGTCCCCAACCTCCTGCTGCTGCTGCTTGCCTGTGCCTGCCATGTCTCTTCCACTCCACCAGCACCTCTGGAGATCCCTGCTGCTCACTGCTCCCCTTCTCCTCAGGGACGGCAGAGTGAGGAGGGACGCAGAGAGACAGCAGAGAGCCACAGGTGGGCAGGGGAGTGAGGAGGCTCGGCCTGGCGCTGGTGGATAGGCAGTGGGTCGGGCCGGGGCTCCTCTGGTTGTGGGGGGGGGGCCCTCAGGGCTTCTCCTGTTAGGGGAGTATGAGGTTTTGGGGTTCCAGCATGCAGGGTCAGGGCTGGCAGGCTAGCCTATCCAAAGCAGCGGGTCACCCACTGCTCATGATTACTTGCTTTCACCTTAACAAGCCTTTCACAGCCTACCCCCATTCTTCCCTTACCTCTCATCTCTTATTCACTACTGAGATGGCAACTGACTTCCACCTCTGATCTGTCTATCTCTATCCATCTGTTGGTCTGTGTTATATTTAGAACGTAAACTTTTTGGGCCAGGGATTATATTTTTTGTTCTGTGATTGTACAGCACCTAGCACAATGGGGTCCTAGTCCACGATTAGGTCCTCTTAAGTGCTACAGTAATAGAAATAATAATATATATTACAGAGCGGGGCATTGTGTGTGTAACAGAGGTGTTGGCAGTAGATCGCTGCACAGTGTGAATTCACTGGTCCGAAACTCCACACTGAGGGCTGCCATCATTATGCCTCAATAAATCTGTAGCATGACCCAGGTGTATAAGCTGGAAGAATCCTATAGAATTCCTCTTCTCCATAACAACATCCCTCCCTGTTTCCTGCTTCCCTGGATGGGGCAGGGACACTTAGGATAGATTCTTAAAGCAGGGAGGCTGGGAGCAATAGCTGTGGGCTTTGCCTACATTGAGGAAGTAAGTTGCATTAAAAATGTGTTTAAATAACACATTATTAAACACCTCTTAGTACTTAGAGTAGACAAAGGCAGTGGTGTTTAAAAATATATTGGCTGGTTGTGGCTTAATGCTAAAGGTAATCCCACTCCAGTCCTTTTTTGGCACACTTTGGGGAAAGAAGCCACAATGCCTTTAACAGTCTGAGAAGTTGATGTGAATAGGGGAATGTGGAGACTATCCTGGACACTCAATACATCTATTCCATCTTGGCAGTATTGGTGGTAAAGACAAAATGAAATTAGATGTCCTCAAATGGCTCTCTAGTACCTTTGTTTCTATTAAGGGCATTTTTTTCCAAGAAGGATCATCGGGATGTCATATAAAGTTTATCTTTAAAAATATAAATTGTGACATCTAATACAATGAAGAAACACAACTTAACTTGACTGCAGCTCTGTCATTCTACTCAAAACACGTAGCCCTATTTCAAGGACTATGCAGGGGGGAAATCAATTTTGTGCAAATGTTTCAATTTAAATCGGAATATAATCCACTGTAATGCATGTTTTGATCAAACCCACCTGATGTCTTCATTAAGGAAAAATATCTCAGTGATGATGTATTCCCTAAAGAAAAGTATTTTATGAAGATTAAAAAAAAAAGAAATCCACTGTTCCCACAGATTAATGTATAGGTAAAGCCTAGATGAATACAAAGCATGTACAATATAAAGTATTAAATAACTAGTATGTATTATATCACAACTGTAAAAATGTAATAATTAAGTTGAACAATACCAATAGCAAAATACATTATTCTGTCACTCTTGGCAGAATGAATAGAAATCTTGTAATTAGTTTTAACCTCTCTGCACTGCAGATGCCAAAACATGTACACAGTCATTAAAATGATTTACAACGCTATAACATTTGAGATACAGACTATATGTTTTAGTATCCCAATGCACTGAAAGGGTGTAAATGTCAGAGGGTGAGGAGTTGTTTAGGATGGTTCAGTGAGCATCAAAAAGGCTGAATATCAGAAAACAGTGAGGCCCCTTACACATTGAACAGTCTCCCAAGGAAAACAGTAGCAGTCCCATCTTTAGAAATATATTAAACACTAGACTGAAAAACCTCTCAAGAATATACTGAATAAAACAATTCTGTATTGGTTGGGAAGTGAAAGGGCTGGGCAAACTGACCTATGCTAATAGGTTTTTCTACACTGATCCTGCAAAAAGATTCACAACCAAGGATCTCTAGGGTCTCTTTGCAGGATCAGGGCCTTAACATCTATGAAAGAATTTAATGCCAAATATGAACAAAAATATACTGTAATTAACTGAGACAGTTACTTACTGTAACTGGATTCTTTGAGATGTGATGCAGTTGTGTATTCCATTTATGTCTGCGTGCACTCTGCACACCGGAGCCAGAGAATTTGCCTAGCAGTACGTGCAGAGTGGTGGCGCTTGCACCTCGTATCTATGGCCCCTCCTGGAGCTATATGAGGCAGTGCTGCCCCAATCCCCCGTCAGCTCCTTCATACAAACACCCAGAGACTAGACTCCGATGCAGAGGGGACAGACAGTGGGTCTTGGAATACACATCTGCATCACATCTCAAAGAACCATAGTTACAATATATAACCGTTTCTTCTTTTTCAACTCGATGCAGCCATGTATTCCATGTATGTGACAAACAAGCAGTATACACCCAGAAGGCGGGGCTCAGAATCTACCTAAACAAAGATTGCAGGACCATCTAACCAAAACTTACATCCACCGTGGAAGATGCGATAACAGCATAATGGTTCATAAATGTATGGATGGACAACCATGTAGCAGCCCGGCAAATGTCCAATATTGAGACAGCTCTCGTAGAATGAGCTTGCACCTGCTGAGAAGGGATAGCTGAAGCTATGTCATATGCAATCTTGATACAAGATGTTATGCCTTTGGAGACAGTCTGCGAAGAGTCCACTTGCCCCTTTTTATGATCTCCAAATGACACAAACAAGCGAGGCAAAGCATGAAATCGTTTAGTCCTACCTAGATGGAAGGCTAGACATCACCTGACATCTAATGTATGGAGATGCTGCTCTTCCAGAGATGAATGCAGCTTAGGAAAGAACACAGATTCAAATGAAATGAGAAATCACAACAAACAAAAATTTGGGGTATGGTCATAAAGACATTTTGTCCTCAGGGAATTGCGTATAAAGAAGCTCTGCCATCAGAGCCTGCAACTAACAGACTCTCCTTGCAGATGTTATCGCTACCAAGAATGAAGTTTTCTGACACAAAAGTGGAAAGGGACAAGATGCGAAGGGCTCAAATGGAGGTCCCATTAAAGCCGCTAGTTAAGTTCCCACAGAGGAACCAGCTCTTGGACCAGAGGCTGGAGACAAAGCCCTTTTAAGACTCTTGCTACCATGACGTTGGAGAAAACTAATATTCCCTGAATGGGGGTGCAGCGGAATGGTCACCCCGCTCCAGCCCTGAAGGGGTTAAAACAGCCCTGGGAGAGGCCTGCCCTGGGGAGCCAATAGTAAAAGCAGCCCTGGAGAGGGCTGTGGCTGGGAAAAGGAGTGAAACACCTGAGTAGCTGACCACAAGCGTAGCCAGCTCAATTAGGGCTTAGTTGGCCCTGATAAGAGGACTGGAATCCAGGAGCTGAAGGAGTCTCACTCTAGCCCTGCAGTGGGAAGGGCTAGCTGCCTGGGAGCAAGGTATCTGAAGCAGAACAGTGCTGGGGGAAAGGGCAAAGGGAGCTGGGGAGTTCCAGCCTGGTAAACCTCCAGGCTGCAGGCCTTGGTGAAGGCCTACAAAGGTACTGGGGCTACAGAGGTGCAACCTGGGAATAGGCAGAGGCAGCTGGTCCAACCTACTTGCCAATGATGAGTGGCCATGACAGACTGCAGTCTGCCCCTATGAGCAGGTGTTAGATGATGACTGGCAGTAGCCACTGAGGCAAGGTGGGGATAGAAGGTTGGGAGTTCCCCTGAGAGGGGAGACCCAGCATGTGGGGGCACTGCCCGGGGGCATGACCCCAAAGTAAAGGGGCACTGGGGTCCGGGAGGGACAAGGGGGCCAGCGGCAGGCAAGACACCGACCAGGAGAAGGCGCTCCATACGCTGGAGAGCTAATTCCCGAGGTGACCGCAGGAGGCGCCGCACTGATGAGTCATCGCTTCGCTACAGGGGGGATAAAATGCTGACATTGCTGCCAGATGCCCTCTCAATGAGATAAGTGCAAGTCCCAGCAACTGAAGGTTCAGCAAGTACCCCAAGATATCTTGGATAGAAGCCAGGGTCAGTTGAATTCCATGGCCAATAACCACACCGAAAACCGCTTCCATTTTGCTGAATAGGACGTTCTGGTAGAGGGCTTTCTACTGTGAACCTGTTAAACAGCCCTCAAAACACTGCTCTTCCTCATTTAGGCATGAAGCAGCCACACCATGAGATGCACGGAGATGAGACCGGGATGCAAGGTGCAACTGTGATTCTGTGTGAGTATGGAGAAGAACAGTTATGAGATGCTGAATTGATAGCGCAAGAAGTTTGGAGAACCAGCACTGCCTCGGCCATACGAGGGCAATGAGAATGAGCTTGGCCCAATCCACCCCAACTTGAAGATGACCTGTGGGATGATCGGAATTGGAGGAAAAGCGCTCAGGAGAGCTGACTGTTGGTTGAGATGTCCCCAAATGGAGGAGACGGGAAGAAGGGAGTGATAACTGGAACACTGCTCTGGACCAAGGAGTCAAAATGGATGCTTGGGGAACAGCGGGGGAAAGTATGTTGACTGGCCAAACTATGGTCCCGAATGCCTCCTCCTTTCTTGGAAAGGGAAAGGCTGCCCACATGTGCACTGTGAACAATACTTCTGCTGCTACTGTTGACCTCTGTCATGCCTCTGCACCGCCAACATATATACCCGCAAGGCCAGGTAATGGAGAATGTGAGGGAGAAGAACCTGGCCTGGACGCCAAGGAGTCCCAGGCTTCAGGGGGACAAAGATGGAGCCTAAGGGTGCAAGCAACTGCTCTGACTCATTCATAACCCAAACTGGCACTTAACAGTGGAAATGATACTGCCAGCACGGAGTATCCCTCCATTATTTCTGGTGCCAGAAGCGGTGCCAACCCCAAAGTCAGCAGCAGTACCATGGTGACTAATGGTGCCAAAGGAGAGGGTGGTGAATACGGCCATGGTAACATCGGCGGTGCTGACAGCAGGACTGCTGAGAAAGTTCCCAGTGCCAAGGAGATGACTTGTGCTGAGCCCAGCACAGGCCCCACTTCTACTGACTGTGGAAGGGAAACACTAGGGTTCAGTGCCAACAGAACCACAGGATCAGTGGCCTGCCCAGCCAAAGGGGCTATAAACAATGCAGTCCTGGCAAAGTCCTGGACCAAGGGAGAGATCAGGTCAGAAAGGCAGAGCAGGTCTGTTGCCACCTGATATGTCGCCAGCGCGGAAACAGCTGGTGCTGGACTCAACGGACGCCCCGGGGCCAGAACCGGAGTTGATGGCACAGGATTTCTGACCTCCCTGTGCAGTACTGGGGAGCAGCTGTGCTCCATCTCGCATGGTGGCATTCACACCTGGAGGAGGTAGATGAGCCCTCATGCTACCTAGAGCGGCCACAATCGGTCTCGTGTGACCTCTTCCTCAGCACACTCAATAGGAAATGACTCCTCTGTCTCTTTGGTGAGGCACCAGCTCCAAGACATGAAGCAACAGCGTTCTCAGAACCTGAGAATGACCTCCAAAGGCCTTGTTGCCAAAGCAGCTCACCTGAGTGGCCTATTAAAGCAGGTGCTTCTTTAGATGAACAGCCCTTGCCACCTGTGTCCATTTGATGAACAATTTGCAAACTCAACACCATTCCTTGACGTGGGCTTCGCCTATGCACAGCAAGCACTGTTGTGAGGGGATTGTTGTGGCTCCCAGCCCCCAACACAATGGACAATGTTAGGGAATAAGCAAACAAATACTAATTAACAGTAAATCTAACTAACAGTATACTAAGGATACTAATTAACCATATACAACTAAAAATCACTAAGAACTAGAGAGACTGTGAGGTTAGAAACCACACAGAACTCCAACTCCAGCCATGGGCAGTAAGAAGGAACTGAGGGGGAGGGTCAGAGCGGCACCACCTCATTTAGCCAGTGCAGGGGCTATGGCCATAAGGTGCAAGCACTGCCCCTCTCTGAATACTGCTAGGCAAATTCTCTGGCTCTCGTGCAATGAGTGCGAACACATCCATGTGGAATACCTGGCTGCATCTACTCGAAGAAGAATCAATGGTCCTCACACTTACCTCAAAGTGAAGACAAATGTATTATTTCTGAAGGAAAATGCAGACATCCCCAGTTTCAAATGTGTTTATTATTTTAGGGGGAGCAGGTTATGACCCCTCCATTTATGTTGCTTAACATTTCCATTACAAAAGATTCTTACAAACTTTATGGTTATGTCTTCACTAGTAAAAAAGGTGTGTCATTTACAAGACAGCTAATATGAGAAAGTTACTCAATATAAAATCCTGGTGAAGACAAGACAAATGGTAGTTTTACCTTGATGTAGCTGGTCAAGGTAAACCCATGGGGGGGGAAGGGGCGGAGTGAGGGAAGAGAAGTATAGAGAGCAGGATTCTAGGGTTTATCTTGATATCAGTGTAAGACTACCACTTGCCCTGTCTTTACTAGGATTTTACAATGAACTAGCTAGAGCAGGGGTCGGCAACCTATGGCACGCATGCCAAAGACGGCACACAAGCCGATTTTTAATGGCACGCTGCTGCCTGCCAGGTCCCAGCCGCCGGCCCCGCTCAGCCCGCTGCCGAACCCAGGCCGGGACCCCGGCAGGCAGCAGCGAGCCATTCAAAATTCTGCCCGCCCTTGCCCGCTCTTCTCCATTCCCCATCCCCCGGCAGGATGAAGAAGCTTGGTCCTGCCGGCTGATGCTGCAGGGCAGGCAAGCTCCCCCCTACCCCTCCTCTTCTCCCAGCGTGCTGCGTTCCTGACCCTCCTCCTCCTCCTCCCTCTCCCTGCCGCCCATCAGCTGATGGCCCTTGCGCGGGAGGGGGAGAAGCCGAGCCGCAGCACGCTCGCTGCTCTGGGGAGGAGGTGGAGAAGAGGTGGGGACGGGGACTTGGAGAAGGGGGGTGGAATCAGGGCATATCCCCTCCAGCCCCCTGCCGTGAGCCGCTCTGAGCAGGGGGCTGGGAGCACCCCCACGTCCCAAGCCCACACCCCCAGCCCCCTGCCCTGAGTCCTGCACTCCCCTCACACACACCCAGCCCTCTGCCTTGATCCCTGCACCCCCCACACCCCCAGCCCTCTGACCTGATCCCTGCACTCCCCACACACCCCAGCCTCCTGCCCTGACCCCTGCACCCACCCACAACCCCAGCCCTGACTCCAGTACCCCCCACACATACCCAGCCCCCCCACATCCCATGCCCTGACTCCTGCACCCCCCACACATACCCAGCCCCCTAGGCCCTATGTCCCGACTTTGCACCCCCCACATTCCCACCCCCACCCTGAGCACCAAACAGGAGTTCCTGCACCCTCCCACATTCCCACCTGCACCCCTCACACTAAATGGGAGCTGCCCAGGTAACCACTCCACACCCACACCTCCTGACCCAACTCTGAGCTCCCTCCCTCATTCTAGCTCCTGGCCAGACCCTGCACCCCAACCCCCAGCCTGCTCCTTCACCCCCAGCCCTGTGCTCCGTGCACTCCCACCCTCAGCTCAGTGCAGAGAAAGAGGAAGAGAATAGGCTAGAACCAGGGAGAAGGTAGGTACCCACTCTATGTGGACAGAGCCGGGATCCCAGACTGGCAGCGGGCTGAGCAGGGCTGAGCAGGGCCGGCAGCCAGGACCCTGGCTGGCAATAGCCGGCGGACTGAACCCCAGACCGGTAGTGGGCTGAGTGGCAGCGGGCTGAGCCGCTCAGCCTCTGCTGGTCTGGGTTCCTGGCCGCTGGCCCCTCTCAGCCTACTGCTGGTCTGGGGTTCTGGCTGCCAAGCCCCTTGCCAGCCGGGATCCCGGCTGCAGGCCCTGCTCAGCCTGCCGCCGGCCTAAGTGAATGGAACCTCAGGCTGGCAGCAGGCTGAGTGGGCCGGCGGCATAAGATCAGCATTTTAATTTAATTTAAAATGAAGCTATTTAAACATTTTGAAAATCTTGTTTACTTTACATACGACAATAGTTTAGTTATATAATATACAGACTTATAGAGAGAGACCTTCTAAAAAAAAGTTCAAATGCGTTACTGGCACGCAAAGCCTTAAATTAAAGTGAATAAATGAAGACTCGGCACACCACTTCTGAAAGGTTGCCGACCCCTGAGCTATAGAAACTCTAATACCTCTATTGTGCTGCTTTGAAATTTGGCAGGAACAAAGTCCTGCCTCATTTTTGTCACATGAAATTCCATTCAGGTTTCGCTGAGGTATAAACTGTTAAAAACCACCATTTTCCTTCTCCGGCTATTATTCTGGGAGCATCACAAAATAATAAACACAAATTTTCTAAAGTGTTGTGCCACCATAATTCACACTGGCACAGAGTGCTGACAACACTGCCAGGCAGAGTTCTCCTCCCCACAACTACCCAATTCCCTGGATCTGGCACGTGCTCCACCCTGGGGGCACCGCATGGAGGAAAAACCTGTTCTGCTACCCATTCTTCCTGGAAGGCAATGGAGAGGAGTGCACCAAATTCTCCCTGACCTTACCCAGATTCAGCACAGGATAGTAGCAGCTATCCCCCTTCTCTGGGATAACAGCCTTAATCCTGTTGCTAGCTAATGTAGTTAGTCCTGAAGATCAAGTAGAACTCTGCCATAGTGCTGAAAATTGAGGGTTCAAATCCTATCGCTAATGCTTGGAGGGGAGGAGGGATCATTACAGTTGTACATATTAAAACTTTTTACCTTTCTTCTTTAAAAAACAAATTAATGAACAAACGAATTTAAGAGATTACATGTGAAAAAACTATCTGACAATTTTATTTTGGTTGCAGTCAAGCACTTAAAAAGTTAGGAAATGCCAGATTTACAGTTGCCCTTGCACCCTTAATTCTGCTCCAGCCTTATGCATATGTATTATGATACAGTTTTTAATTACATGATCACATACTACATTTTCCATATGACTCCTGCCTCATTCAGTACATAGGAAGGAATGCACAAAAGGGCAGAATTACAAAGCACAGGCATTTCCTAACTTTTGAGTGCTTGACTTTGCAATTTAAGCAATGGTCTTTATATGGTGGAGCTTTAAGGTGGAGATGGTGAATGGTTTTTTTGTTTTTGTGTAATCTAATCTACACAAAATGTAAATTGTTCTGATAATTAAAAGGAAAATCCACATACTCTATGGGCCACCTGAAAAAATATTCACAAACCTCTTGAAGGGACCATGAACCCACGTTTGAAGACTTCTGTATGAAAGAAGTTTGTTTGTTTTAATACACAAATATAGTTTTTGCTTTCTGAGAACAAGACCTGTAAAACGGGCTCTATTAACTTTTGACTTCCTAGTGGAGAAAAATAAAACGAATGACATGACTATAGTAAACCCATTAGCTCTTTCTAAGTTGAGTTGTACAATACCTCTGCTTCATGCACAGTAAGGAGAGAATCCATGTTAAGTACATACTCTGCAATAGCTCTTGAATCAGAGGGACCACATGATTTTTCCCAGAGAGGTTCTTTGATATGTAACTTAAAAGCACTTCCCAGTTCTAAAAAACACTATCACAAAAAGCATTAATGAACAATCTCGTTAGCAGTCACAGCAGAGAGACCAAGGATTGAATGGGTCTGCACAAAACAATTACCTTCTCATTTTAAGGACCTGTATATACTAGAAAAATTACTCAGCAAACTGATGTCAAACACAGACAAACCTTTGGACCAGAACAAATGATGCTCAATATAGGTTCAATAAATGTGGTTAAATCATTCCAAATCAATGAGAAGTCAATGACTGAGCAGGAGCTCAGCACCTCTAAAAATTAGGCTCATAATGTATGGATTTCCTGGCTGATCTTCTACAAACTGGTAATTAATTAATACTATTCCCAGAGCTGTAGAACATCCATGCTGAAACATCCAAAATTGTGAAAAAGATGGGGAACAATAATCAGAGAATTTTTAACAGACATCTTTAACTGTGAAAGAGCTATCTGAAGACCAAAAACTCAGTATAAAACTAAAAGGAGTACTTGTGGCACCTTAGAGACTAACAAATTTATTAGAGCATAAGCTTTCGTGAGCTACAGCTCACTTATGAAGTGAGCTGTAGCTCACGAAAGCTTATGCTCTAATAAATTTGTTAGTCTCTAAGGTGCCACAAGTACTCCTTTTCTTTTTGCGAATACAGACTAACACGGCTGCTACTCTGAAACCTGTCAGTATAAAACTAAATTCTCTTGTACAGAAATAAGCTAGATTCATCAGGAAACGATGAATGGATTGGTCTGACATAGGTAGTTGGGTAATCTTACAAGCCATTTAAGTGATCATTTGGAAAAGCAAAACCCAATTAAGAACAGCTAACAAGCTTACAGGAAAGGAAAGTCATGCCTCACTAACTTTTTGATATTCTCTACTATTACTACAACAATACACAAGGGGATATACTGACATCACTTGATTAGACTTTCAGAAAATGTATAAGTTCCACATTAGAGGATAACATCTATGATGCAGAGCCCCATATTAACTGGAATGTTGGCTTTCTCTATTAAATACCAGCTTAAGTGCAGGAAACAATAACATGCATGAACATCTTTCCCAGATAAAAAATGGCTTCTTGTGCAGTTTATATTGTAAAGATCCGTGCCTGGAACCCTAACATTACAATATTAATTCCATAATGTACGATAGTCAAGAATGTAGGAAACTTTTCAAAATGGCAGGGAAACATGCCTTGAAGTTTCTGAAATTGTCAGTAATATTTCTGTAGTCATCAATTTTTTTCTGAAATACAATCTACTAGTTTTGTTTATTTATTTGCTTATTGGTAATAAATATGAATGAAATACCCTGAACAAAATTGTTAGGTTCTAAAGAGCTAATTTATAGGTAGCATTGATACATAAGTACAACAGATACAATGAAGCCTGGGCAGTTCCTAGAACCAACTATTAGGAAAACAAAAGGCTTTAAGGAAACGAGTGAATCCCTAAAATTAAGTGTCTGCTCTAAAAAGCCTTTCCAAAACTGATATTCACTCCTTTCATTTCCTTAATTCACCCGTATTTATTTGCCCTGTCTCCTCTTCCTCTTTTCTGTGCTAGCTTTTTAAGTTTCAATTCTGCAATTGCCTCTGTGCAGGAAGGCCCCCATGGGCCTTACTGAAATCAACAGGGCTTTGTGCAAGTGCCTGCCCATGCATGGCTCATTGTAGGATATGGGCCTTAGACTGTAATAAATCTGATCACAATGTGTTTCTTCTCTTACACTGAACAAGGAACTTGGGAAAGCTTTGTTCTCCTTAAGAGTTTTCAAATCAGCAGTTCAACATTTCTACAGGGCTTTAAAGTGTCAGCTTCCTATTAGAGACAGGACTGACTGACATCAGCATGACACAATCTGATATTTAGGAGGGCTTGGAATTTCTTCACCAAGTTTTCAACCCAAATGACCCGGAAGGGTTTGTTATTCAACCAGAAGGATACCAGTCCTGCAATCTGATCCACTAAAGACCTCAGAAGATAGTAGATGACATTCCAGGATTAGGGTCTAAAAGTTTTAATTCTTAACGGGAAATAAAAAGCACCTAACCCAACCTCTCCTGTACCTTGCATCCCATTAGTTTATTGCCCTCTTCCCTTTATTTTTACAGTACCAACACCAAGTATGGGGATGATGTATTAAGGTTAAAGCAATAATAATAAAAAACAGGTTGAGGACAAATGGCACATAGAGAGAGAGAGCCTCTGCCAACCCAAAAAAGGGCAAATGTAAAAATAACAAAAAATAAAATTATATGGAAAAGAGAAAATAAAACAATCAAATGTGATTTCACTTAAATAGGAAGGTCTGACCCTGAGCTTTAAAGACAGCTACAAAGTGTGACGGGGCAAGGCCAGATGGCTATAGAAAAGTAGTCTTATTGGGATCCGGGAAGTGGGCGGGCGAAGCCCGTCCACTGCTAAAGGATCCCCCCCAGCCTAAAAGGGGGATCCACAGGACCTAGATACCCAAAAAATTCGAGGGGACAACTAATGAAATAACAGGGACAGGAGTGCGGTCAAAGGGTCAAACGAAGGGAACCGGACGGGGACACCGAGCAGAGAACCCCGGACAGCGCCCACTATTCCTCAAAGGCGTCAAGGAAGTCAGAGGACGCCGCCCAGAGGAACTCTGCCCGGATACGTGAACGGACCGAGGATCGGAAATAGGCCCCACAATCACAGGAGACTCCATCGGCCAACCTCCTCACCCTGGTTTTACAGATGGCCATTTTAGCTAGGGCCAGGAGAAGGTTGACCAAGAGATCCCGTGACTTTGTGGGGCCACGGATGGGGATTGCATAAATTAGAAGATGAGGGGAGAAGTGTAACCAAAAAAGTAATAAAATATTGGTGAGGAGCGGGAATAGGGGCTGCAGCCTAGCACACTCCAAGTAGACATGTGCCAGGATATCCCTCACGCCGCAAAAGGGGCAGGTGTCTGGGATTGAGGTGAACCGCGCCAAGTACACGCCCATGCTCACGGCTCCGTGAAGGAGCCGCCAACTGACATCCCCGGGGGGCCTTGGGACTAAAGTGGAATATAGGCTGGCCCACCGGGGCTCCTCACCCTCCAAAGGTGGCAGGAGGTCCTGCCATTTTGTATCAGGGCGGGACACAAGGGTGCGGGCGTGAAGAGTGTGGAGCACGAGCATGTAGAGATGTTTTCTTGGCGCGGTTTGAAAGCAGACCAGCTGCATCTCGTGCAGCCGGCTTCCAGTGAAGGGGTGAAGGGGTCGGTTGGGTCCACGGGCAGGGGTCCAATTAAAAGGTCCGGCGGGCCTGGGGTAGCGGGTGGGCGGGCTGTGCCCTCATGCAGGACCCGGTCGAGATGAACCCGAGCAGCAGGCAGCAAAGCG
The DNA here is from genome assembly GCF_009764565.3 of Dermochelys coriacea. NCBI lineage: Eukaryota > Metazoa > Chordata > Testudines > Dermochelyidae > Dermochelys > Dermochelys coriacea. The sequence continues at coordinate 41,144,505 of NC_050069.1, read as the reverse complement.
GCCTTCACCTCCTGAAGTATGCGCCGGGGAGTACAAGGTCTGGAAAGCCCCATGCGCTGAGCGAGCGTCAGGGGATCCAGCCAGTCTCCCCGGTCATAGTCCAGGAGATCTCCGACTCTTGTGACCTCTGCCAGGACCAAACTCTGGCGCACCGAGCAGAACTCCGCCACCTGCACACGGAGTTGGGGGTTGTGTAGCAGGGGCTCCGCGAGGAGATCTGCCCCCTCGGTGGCCGCCACGGACCTGGTCGTTGTAAAGAGTTTCCAGGTCCGGAGGAGGTCCTGGTAGAAGACCGGCAGCCCGGAGAGGTCTCGCGGAAGACCTCTCGGATGGAGATAAAGGAGCTGCCGGTCGTATCGGAGCCCTCGGAAGCGGCGCAGGAAGGCGTGCGCCAGTATGCTCCATGCCGGACTACCTGCACCATAAAGGAGCCTCTGCAGGGTCTGGAGATGGAAGACATGGACCTGAGTAAGCAGACATTTTAGGCCCTGCCCTCCCTCCTCCAAAGGTAGATGGAGAACCCCTGCAGGGACCCAGTGCAGTCCTGACCAAAAGAACTCCAGAATCGATGTCCGGAGGTTGGCCAGGAAAGCCGGGGCCGGGACCAGGCTGTTGAGCCGGTACCAGAGCATGGACAGGACTAGTTGATTAAGCACTAGCACTCTCCCTCGAAGGGAGAGGCACCGGAGTAGTTCTGTCCATTTCTGGAGCCGCTCTATCACCCCGCCCTCTAAATTCTGCCAGTTCTCCGGCGGAGAGGGATGCGTGGCAGAAAGGTAAACGCCCAGATAGAGCAGCGGACCCGTGCTCCACCGGATGGCCTGAAGCGCGGGTGGGAGGGAGCTTGCCTGCCGCCAGTCCCCTACCACCAAGCCAGAGATCTTGACCCAGTTGACCCGCGCAGAGGAGGCTGCTGAATAGATGGCCTGGCAAGCCTCCACCCGCACCAAGTCGCCCGGGTCCTGGACCATGAGGAGCACATCATCAGCGTACGCCGACAGGAACAGCCGCAGCTCCGGCTCCCGCAGCACCAACCCTGTCAACCTCCTACGGAGGAGACAGAGGAAGGGCTCGATCGCTAGAGCGTACAGCTGGCCTGAGAGGGGGCACCCCTGCCGTACTCCTCGCCCGAAGCTGACCGGTTCAGTCAGGGTCCAGTTGAGCCTTACCAGACACTGTGCGGAAGCGTACAGCACCCGGAGAAAATTCACAAACCTGGGTCCGAAGCCAAACGCCTGCAGAGTGCTCAGGAGATACCCGAGATCCACCCTGTCGAACGCCTTCTCCTGATCTAAGGACAGGAGGGCGAATGACAGACCATCCCTACACCCAAGTTCCAATAGTTCCCGGACCAGATATAGGTTGTCGAAGATGCTGCAGCCCGGGACGATGTAGGTATGGTCTGGGTGGACCACGTCCGCCAGCATGGAACCTAGCCGCAGGGAGATGGCTTTTGCCACGACTTTGTAGTCCGTGTTGAGGAGCAAGACGGGACGCCAATTTCGTAAATCACGGAGGTCCCCCTTCTTCGGCAATAAGGCGAGCACGGCTCGCCTGAATGAAAGAGGGAGGACCCCGCTCTGCAAAGACTCGGCCCAGACGGTGACTAGGTCTGGGCCCAGGACGTCCCAGAACACGCGGTAGAACTCCACGGTCAGCCCATCCATGCCCGGAGATTTATTGGTGGGCATGCAACGGAGGGCTTGCGAGAACTCGGCCAGAGTGAGAGGCAGCTCTAGCCGGTCTCGGTCGCCCACACTGACCGTCGGGAGCTCCTCCCAAAGCACTCTGCAACCGTTAGGATCGGTCAGATCCAGGGAGAATAGGCTTGCGTAGAAGGCTCTCACACATCTCCACCGGATCCGTGAGGGGGGTGCCATCTTCTGCCAGTAGGCAGATGATATGTTTCTTAGCCCCCTCTTTTTCTCCAGGGCGTAGAAGAAGCAGGAGCCGCGATCCATCTCCCGAAGGAGACAGATGCGGGATCGAACAAAGGCACCCCAGGCCCAATGGTCCTCGAGGGTCCGGAGCTCCTCCCGCTTCTCCCGGCACGCTCCGCAGAGGGGTGGATCCTCGGGGCTGGCGGCCAGACGCCTCTCCAGCTCTAACACCTCCTGTTCCAACTGCTCTATCGCCGCATCCCTCCGTCGGCTGGCGCCCCGGGTGTAGAAGAGCCGGGCGCACACCTTCCCTAAGTCCCACCACCATCGCGCCGAGGGAAAGGCACGCCGCTGCCCTTGCCAGGCCAGCCAGAACTCCCGAAAGGACGTCACGAAGCCCGCATCCTCCAGCAAACTGTTGTTAAAATGCCAATAGGCCGGCCCCGGCCTCTCCGCGCAGAGGGAGGCTGTCACGGTGGCTATATGATGGTCAGAAAATGGGGCCGGCTGGATGCTGGAGGAGTGGGCTCGTGAAAGATGAAAGCGTGATAAATAAATTCGATCCAACCGGGAGTGGCGCGACCGATGGGCCTCCACCTGGACAAAGGTGAACGTGGAAGTGTCATCTGGGTGGTGGTCGCGCCAGACGTCCACCAGGGAGTGGTGTTCGACTATCTCCTGGAGGACGGCGACGGCGGCCGGGCTCCGCTCGGTCCCCGAGCGGTCCCGCTCCTCAAGGGTGATGTTAAAGTCCCCTCCCAGGACCAGGCATTCCTGAGGATCCAAGGTGCCGAGGAAGGCGGATGCCTGCTGATAGAATTGCAGCCACTCCGGGCTCGCTGCTGGGGCATAGATGTTGACGAGGTTGACTACGAGCCCCTCCATGCGGACCCGGAGGTGCAGCAGGCGACCCGGTACAGCCTCGGTGACCCCCAGCACCTCGGGCCGTAGGTCGGGGGAGAACAGGGTCGCCACTCCAGCCGAACGAACTGTGAGGTGGCTAAAGTAGACCCTGTCCCCCCAATCCAGCCGCCAGCTGTCTTCGGCAGTCGGATCCGTATGGGTCTCCTGCAGCAAAACCACAGAGTACCTCCCCTCCCGAAGGAAGGAGAGCACCTGGGACCTGCGGAGACCCATCCTACAGCCACGGGTGTTCAATATTGCGATGGTAAAGGGTGCCATGAGGAGGGCTGGGGGGGATCCTCGCCAGTAGGGACACTCGCGGCTCCCAGCGGGCCGCACAGCAGTCCGTCACCCACCCCGTAGGTGAGTAAAGAATCACAGAAGTGGCGGACCCGCTGGTAGGCCGCGGCGCCCTGCTTCCCGGTCTTTTCCCCTCCCCCATGAGGGCTCTTGCGGCCCGGAGGATTTGATTAAAGTCCCCCCATCACTGGAGGGCAAGCTGGACTTTGTTGCGGGAGCCACGGACGTCTACTAGGAACTCCCGCAACTCCTCTCGCAGCGCATGCGGGGCTGGGGTTATGGTCTGGTTACTCCCCGACGGGGCCCTTGGTACAGCCCCGTGGCCCACCGAGACGGGGAGACAGGGTGCGGACCCCCGACGGGGCTCCTGATGGGTTGACCTGAATGCTGGGGCGATAGGGGGCGACGGAGGGAGGATAGCAGCCCCTGGTGGGTTGGGACGGGTAAACATAAAGGCCACTCCCTGGGAGTCATCTGTTGGAAAGGGGAAGGAGACAGTCCCAGGGGTGGCAATAATATCTCGGGAGGTGGGCGGGATAAGGGCAGGGGCAGGGGTAGAGGTGAGAGTCTGGGTTGGGAGAGGGCTCTCACTGATGCCGGGTGCAAGCTGTCTGGTGGATTTGGCAGCCACGGCATCAGGAGGTGGACTTTCTTCTGTAGGGTCCTCTCCTGGGAAGGAGGTCGAATGCTCCTCACCAGCGAGGGATGCCCCTGGTGGCTCAGGTTCCAGCCGCGTGGCACCTGGCCGTCGCCTCAACAGGCTCGGCGGCTCTCAGCGGGGTGCCCTCTGCAGCTGGGTTGATGGAGGAGTCCAGGGGCTCCTCGGAGGTGGGAGCAGAAGCAACGGTTAGGGGGAGGGAACATGGGGAAAGGGGGGCTGGAGTGAAGTCGCCCAGATCGAGGCCGGCTGGCATAGGATCGTCCTCCCCCTGGGTGACCGGGGTCAGACCCAGGGCCTCGATCTCCTCATATATAGACGGGAAATTGTTTTCTGCTACCCCGGGATTCTCCCCGCCGGCACCTGACGCGATGGTTATTTCGGGGCACACTGGGGTTTCAGATGGTGCCTCGGGGGTCTTGGAGGGGAGGGACTCCCGTGGAGGGGAGATACTGCCTTCCAGTGCTGCCACGTCTTCCCCAGCCGGCTCTGGTGGATGGAACACACCCGTGGGTAGAGCGGAAGGCTCGGCATCAGTGCCCCCCTTCCTGGTCTTCCGGGGGGCCTCCGCGTCAGATGGGAGGAGTGGAGCTCGAGCCTTCCGCTTGCCCCGCTTCCTCTGGACTAGGGCCCAGCCCTCCATGGCATCATCCAGGGGCTGGCTAGCAGGGATTGTGTCAGGGGGCAGAGGCGATGGCTCAGGGATTCGAGGGGGTAACGGTGGGGCAGCACAAGGGAGGGAAGATTCCCCTTGGGGCGGGCCCTCTCCCATGCTTGGCGGTGTCCCTGCCGCACCCTCCTCCACAGGTCCCGCCAGATTACAAACAGCGGGGGCGGGGTTCTCCCGCTCGTCTGGGCATAGTTGGGGAGGTGCCCCTTGGGCCTGAGCGGGAGCAATGGCGGACTGGGAAGGAGGAGGGGTGGTTTCGGGTGCCGGGCAGCCAGAGGTGCCGCGATGATGGGGCCGGTGCCCTGCCGGGGCTCGGGGGTCCCGGATGCCCCTCCTTCCTGGGCCAGGGGACAGTCCCTTCGGACGTGCCCCATTGCCCGGCAGAGGTAGCACGGGCCTTCCCCGTGGAGTAATGCACCCGGTAACGGGCCCCCTGGTAGGGGACTAGGAAGGACCCCTCCAGGGCCTCTCCGTCACGCGCCGCCGGCGGCAGTTGAAGCTGCACTTGCCGGCAGAACGAGAGGACATGATGGAGGGCGGGGTCTTTGCAGCCCAACAGGAGAGGGCTGATGACAGAGACGGGCTTCCCCAGGGTAGAGAGGGCGGGTAACAGGGCAGCATTGGGAAGAAAGGGAGGGACAGAAGTCAGGACCAGGCGGACGCCCAGGTCCTCTAGCGGCTCTAAGGGGACAAAGACGCCCCCCACCACCAGGCCCTTCTCCACCGCCTCCTGGGCAGCGGCCTCCGATGTTAAGAAGAAGACGACCTTGCCATACATTTTGGAGGCCGCCACAATGGCCGTGGGCCCCACCACCCTCGCTAACGCCCGCACATAGGTCTCCACGTGGGGCGAGGTGGGCACCAGGAGGCAACGGACGCCGTGCTTTCTGGTCATGATGGAAAAGGGGCCCCGGCCGCTATAGATGGTAGTGGAGGCGGTAGGCTGGAGAAATGACGTAGCGGCAGGCCCGGGGGCTGCCGCCACCTGGGCATATGCTCTGGGGGCTGGGGGAGGGACACCTGCAGAGCTGGTGGAGGGAACAGCGGGGAGGGGCACCCCAGCTGGAGATGGGGCTGGGGCATTGGGGGCAGCCCCTGCCATGGAGGGCCTGGTCTTTTTAGCGGGGCCCTTCCCCTTCTTCTTCCCCTGGCCCTTCCCGCCGGCTGCGGGGACTCCCCCCGAATCTGAGGGGGTGAGAGACGTGGCAGCAGTGGAGGTCACCCCAGTGCCCGTCGCTGCTGGTGCTCCAGCGGGGGCGATGGCAGATGGTTCGGTGGCGGAGGTAGAGGCTTGGGGGGGTGACAGAGGGGCAGGTGGGGGAGAGGTAGCTGGGGCTGCTAGAGGAGCCCTACTCATCTCATCCCCCTCCATCATGAGCAGGGAGGGAAGGAGAGACACCAGAAGGAGGAGGGGAGAGGGGAAGCAGGTCGACCACTTCTCTCCGCTAGGCTGCAGGCAGGGGAGGAGGGCGCCAAAAGGGGTGGGCTGGACGGGGGGCAATCAGGGGTTAGGGGTCAGTCACCGACACAAGGTGGAATTCCGACTCCCCTTGGTGCACTAGGGGAGGGGGGATACAACAACATTTGGGGTGCAGTGAAAGGGGTTGAAACTAAAATGGGGAGTTGCACAAGCGCATGGGAGGGGGCATGGGCACACGGAGCGAGGGGCTAAGCGGTCTGGAGTTAGGGCAGGGAAACCAAGGGGTTAGCTTCAGAGGCTGGGGCGCGGCAAACAAACAAAGGCTGCAGAAGGAAATGGGCGGGGCAGGCAAACAAACTGAAGCTAGTAAGGGGGGCTGGGACAAAAGGGAGGGCAAAGCTACAAGTGGCAAATGGGGCAGGTAGTAAAGGGCAAGCTGGGGGGTAGGCAGTCTGGGGGGGGGCACATGTGCCCACGTGCACTTGCACAAGTCTTTTTAAGCTGGCTGCTGCTTCTGGCCCAAAAGGTATAAATAGGGCCTGGCAAGCCAAGCAAGCAGCTGAGTCCAGAGGCAGGAGCTGAGGCAGATGGTATACAGCTAGTGGGGGTGGTGGAGGGGGCAGTGGTGGTGGTAGTAGTGGTGGGGGTTGGGGGGACACACAGATGGATTGGGGGGGCAGCTCCATGCCACACCTCCTGTGTCCCTGGCAACACAGTCAAGACCCCCACCACAAGAGCACAGTTTGAAAATTACTCAGTCTTAGGCCCCCTCCACGGTGGTCTGCAAGGTCTCTAGGTGCTCCCCCACTGGCAGATGGTCCTCTTCTTCTCCTCCTCAGGCTTCAGCAGCTCCAGGCAGCAGACTCCACAGCAGCAGCAGCTCCAGGAAATCCAGGTGGTAGTCCAGGCAAGCAGAAAGGACCCCTCTCAGGTGGTGGTGGTATCCACAACAGCAGTGGCTGGGGTCCCTCACTTCTCCTCTCTGGGGAGTGGGCTAGCAGCCCCCCCACTCCGGGGCTGCAGTTGCAGCAGTAGCAGCACCCAAGAGTGGGGGGTCCAGCAGCCAAGTAATAGAGAACGGGGGGTGTCTGGCCCAGCCAGGGGAGCAGCTGGAGCAACAGGGAAAGCTTAGGGCCTAGTAGCAGCAGGAGTAGCAGCTTCCCACCTCCCTCCAAGCTAGAAGGCTATGGGAGAGTCGTGGGAGGGAGGGAGAGAGAGATTCGCTCCAGGCTAAACAAATCCCTGGTACCAGGAGAAGTAAAATGGCAGCTGCTCCAGGTCAATTAAGACACCTGAGGCCAATTAAGAACTTTCCAGAAGGCAGGGAGAAGGCCAGGTTGATTAGGACACCTGAAGCCAATCAGGGGCTGGCTGAAACTAGTTAAAAGCCTCCCAGTTAGTCAGATGGATGTGCATGTCAGTTGCTGTGGGAAGAAGTTGTGCTGTTGGAGAGGCTGAGTAGTACACACCTTATCAGGCACAAGGAAGGAGGCCCTGAGGTAAGGGTGAAGTGGAGCTTGAGGAAGTGAGGGCTGCTGTGGGGGAAGTAGCCCAGGGAATTGTACATGTCATGTTTCTAAAAGGTCAGCTACCGTAGCTGATACTATTAGGGTCCCTGGGCTGGAGCCCGGAGTAGAGGATGGGCCCGGGCTCCCCCTCGACCTTTGCTCCCTGATTAATCACTGAGACTGGGAGACAACTGAGACTGTGCAAGGAAGGATAACTTCTCCTCACCTCCCTCGTTGGCTTATGATGAAAATGGCTCAGTAGACTGTGACCCTTGTCTCTAGAGAGAGAAGGGTTACGTGGAGGGTCACAGTGAGCCTCTGAGGCTAGCAAAATCTGCCAGGAAACGCGGGACCCACGGAGGCAAGGACAGAACTTTGTCACAAAAGGTATTAGCAAACATGCTCACGGAGAATGTTCTGCATATAGAGGGTCTCTGAATTGAGATCAGATGAAACTTACACACGAAAATCAAGGGCAGTCTGGTCAGCTATATTGCCTCACATCTTTTTTCCTTCCTTTTAAGTGCATATGAATAAAAGGCATCACTCCCTGCTTTTCAACATGTACAGATGCAAAAAGAAACAGGCCATAATGTTATTTATTGCTGGGTTATGTATTGCATGATGGGGTCGGACGACAGGCCTTGTTTTGTTCCCGATCTCAGCTTTATTTGGGCACATTTCCCTGTTTGTGAAAAAATATGTTTTAAATTATTTTTTGTCAAGGCTCTCAGAGGCCTCTGACCATGGGCGCCTATAAATAAAAACTTATTATTGTTATTTATTTTGTCCTTTAGCAGGGAAATAAAAGGCAGAGGGAAACAAATATAGGAAACTAAATGTTAGGAAAGTTTAAAAAAAAAACCATTTGTCATTAATGTTTTGCATCTCTAAGAGTTTTAAAAAAACAAACCTCTCTTATCTGTCCATATAAGTCTGCCACTGTTAGTAATAGTCCCAGTCCCATGCCCAAATAACAGAGGATGGTTCTGCAGTTGGGTTTGCGACCCACTCAGGTAAAAACCTTACTTACTGCAACAGGAATAGTTCAGTTATACCAAAACTTTAGGATGGTAGGTGCAGAAGGAGCTCAAACCCCAAGTATGACACATCTCAGTGAAAGGAAGCTGAGATCTCAAGACATTGAATCCTACGACCAAATCTGTCACACGTGTAGTCATGTGGAATGTACATAATTTGTATAGTACAGGAAAGCTTGTACAGGTTACAGGAGAATTGAAAAATACTATCTGAACATTCTTGGCACCAGTGTGATGAGATAGGCAGGGAGTGGCAAGATGGTGTTTGATGGTGCTACAATTTTATACTCAGGAAGAAGAATGCATGAAAGAGGTGCAGGAATAATGCTGCATAGCATCACGACGAAGACCCTGGTCGGTTGACAGCCACTGAAAGACAAAACAACAACAGCCAGGCTGCAAACAAGACATATCAAGTATACAATAATCCAAGTCTGTGCTCCAATAAATGCAGCAGGGAACAGTGGAAAGGGTACACGCCGCAAGCAGAAGCAGAACGTATTTGATGACCTGTCTAGACATGACATCAAGTTGATGATAGACAACTTCAGTGCACAAATGGGCAACAACTCTACTAGCTGGGAAGGAGTCACAGGCACAGCAGCAGAAGGCATCTGAATTGATAACGCCAAAGCCTCGGGAATCTCTGTGGAACAAATACCATAAATGTAGGAAAAAATATCTTCTGGCACCAGAGAATTCACAAGCTCACATGGAGATCATCAGACAATGCAACCGTCAACCAGAGAGATCACGTGTGCATATCTAAGGCCTGGTCTACACTGGGAGGGGGGAGGGGTAGATATCGATCTAAGTTACACAACTTCAGCTAAGTCGACATACTTAGATCTACTTACTGCAGTAAGCTGACTGCTGACACTCTCCCATCGACTCCATCTATGCCTCTTGCCCTGGTGGAGTACCGGAGTCAACAGGAGAGCGCTTAGCAGTCAATTTATAGCGTCTAGACTAGATGCGATAAATCTACCCTGCTGGATCGATTGCTGCCCGTCGATCCAGCGGGCAATGTAGACAAGCCCTAAGAGATGGGCATCTTCTTTGAGGAATGTCAGAGTCAGCACAGGAGCAGATGTTGGCACAGATCATTATCTTTTAGTAGCCACATTACAACTTAAACTCAAAAAAATCATGAAGATGGACAAAAAGAGTGTTACAGCAACAGAGGAGTTTAAGGACAAAGAAACACAGATCAGATTCCAGACTGCAATGTTTTACCGGACCAGGCTGATGAAAGTCTGGAGGAGAGATGTTCAAATTGGAAGAAGACGATAGTCGAGTCAGTCTCCAAAGAGAGCAGAAGAAGGATCCATGGATTACATATGGAACATGGGCAATGACTGATGAGCGGAAAGCTCTGAAGACCAAAAAGGAACAGTGCAAGACACAGGCAGAACTCTTAGAGGTGGATGAAAGATACAGAGAGAAAGGAAAAGAAATAAAGAAGAGATGTAGGCAAGATAGAAATGCCTGGTTCAGGAGAAGGCTGCAGAGGCAGAAGCAGCAGCACACAGGTGAAACGTCAAGTAGCTCTATAGAACAGTGAAAGAGCTCTCAGGAAGAACCAGACCAATACAGGTGATGCCCATCAGAGACTCTCATGGACAGATTGAAAATGCATGAAGAGCAATCCAGATGATGGAAAGAACATTTCCACTTCATATTAAACTGTCCAGGGCTGTTGATCACACATAGATTTGAGAGAAATGCCAATCCTAATTTAGAAATAGAAGAGGAACCAATGACACTCAATGAAATTAAAGCAGACATCAAAGGCCTCAAAAAGGGGAAAGCTCCTGAGGTTGACAGCTTCTGATTTACAAGCTAATAAAACTCTAATGAAATATGGGTGAAAGAACAAGAAGCGCCAGAAGACTGGAAATATGGTATCATTGTTCTGCAGTTTCTCGAACTGGAATTAATTTGCAAACTTGAAACCATCAAATTAGGCCTGAATAAAGACTTGGAATGGCTGGGTCACTACAAAAAGTAATTTTCCCTCTATAGATACTCGTACCTTCTTGTCAACTGTTGGGAATGGGCCATGTCCACCCTGACTGAATTGGCCTCGTTAGCACTGAACCCCCACTTGGAAAGGCAACTCCCGTCTTTTCATGTGCTGTATATTTATACCTATTTTTCACTCCATGCAACTGATGAAGTGGGTTATAGCCCACGAAAGCTTATGCCCAAATAAATTTGTTAGTCTCTAAGATGCCACAAGGACTCCTCATTGTTTTTGCTAATACAGACTAACATAGTTACCCCTCTGAAACCTATCTCCTAGTCGAGTCCTCTCTGCTGTTGGAGAGGATGTCTCACATGGCTGAGGAGCATGCACTTTTTCAGTATGATGCCCATCCAAATACCATACCCGAAGGTGCAGTGGTCATAGATTGCATCGGGTCAGTAGATTGGGAAATATTGGGACGGTAATTGGTGGGTGAGACAACATGCACAGGCAGATTGGGGACCAGAACTGTCTGGGCCAGAACGGGAAGATCAAGGTGACTGTCACCCCGTCCTGCTGGATCTTGTGTAACACTCATGGCAGAAGCTTCAGTGGAGGGAATGTGATAACCTAGGGCGCCTCTGGAACTATACTTGGCACACTTGTTGTTGGCCAGGGAAGTGAATAGATCTCTGGTTGGGGTTCCTCATCATCTGAAAATGTCGTGTAGCACTGTATCATGAAGTTCCCACTTGTCGATTGCAAAGTGTCTGCGAGAACATTCTGTGTCCCCAAAAGGTAGGCTGCTGATAGGGTGATCTGATTTCTGATACACCAGTTCCAGAGGTGGACTGCTTCTGCACAAAGGAAGGCCAATCTTGCTCCCCCTTGCTTATTGATGTAGAAGGCCATCGTAGTGTTGTCTGACATTATCAGGATGCGTTGAGAGCAGATGAATGGAAGAAAGGACTCGCCTTCCTTACTGCCTGTAATTTAAGGACATTGATGTGCATTCTGGACTCTTGAGATGTCCACATTCTTTATGGTGGCCCAATCTAGTAAGGTCATGTCAATAATGATGGTCTTGTCTGACGAGGAGGGGGAAAGGGACCCCCCCATGCATACATGATGAGGATTTGTCCACCACAGCAGGGAGAAGAGTACCTTCGCAGGAACCATCAACATGAGGCTCATGGAATGATGGCTTGGGGAGTAAACCAACTGTAGCCACGCTTGAAGGCAGCGAAGGTGGAGTCATGTGGACAAGTAGCGACAAACATGTCTTGACCACTACCTGAGGGTTGCTGGCGATGTGAGCTATGATATTGTTCGTGGACTGGAACCTGTCTGTGGGAAAGTTCACCCGAGTAGTGACAGAATTCAAGGTTACCCTGATGAAGTCCAAAGATTGCACAGTGGTAAGAACAGGGGTTTTTTTTGTTTTTTTTTTTTTAGGTTAAGCTGACTCATAGTAAGGAAAGGAGGCAGAGAATCATAGAGGTTGATATATAGGCTTCTTGGTGAGATTTGGGAGGAAGGAACCAGTCCTGGAGGTGCAAGAAAATGAAGTGTCCAGGATGCCCGACATGAGCTGCTACCAATGAAAATACCTTGGTAAAAGCTCTGGGGGCAGGGTAGTACTCTGTATTGGAAATGGTCAAAGGCCACCATAAACCTGTGAAATTGTCTATGGGCGGGATAAATGTCAATATGAAAGTAAACATCCTTCATATTGAGAGCTGCGAACTACGTGACCTTTACTAAAGACGGAATTATCGCTGCCAACCTGACCACACAAAATTTGAGCTTGCAAATAATGTGGAAGAGGTGATGGAGGTCAAGGATTAGTGTCCACCAGCCCTTCTTCTTGGGAATGAGGAAGTAGATTGAATAAAAGCTTGTCCCTTAATAATGTTCTATTGCTCCTCACTGCAGTAAAGAGTTCACCTCTTGAGTGAGAATACTGTTGTGAGTGGTCCCTGCAGAGAGATGGGGAGGTTTTTTTTGGAGGAGACAGTGTTGCAATTGTATAGTGAGGGTGGACGACATTCAACACCCACTTGTCTGCTGTTATCACACTGCAGGTGTCAAAAAAAAAAAAAAGTGCTAGACAACCCCTGCATGGAATATTGGGTCACGAGGTGTTGGACTTAGTGATTCATGGCTCTCAAGCTTGTGTCAAAAATAGCATTGGGTCAGGGGCTGAGATTGGAATATTGAGGCCAGTGAAGAGAATAGATGGAAGTGGGACTTTTGAGACGTCTGCTCTTTACACAGTGGTTCATTGCATCAATGATGGTAAAAGTGTCATGTCCTATATCTCGATGAAGTAGATTGGTGATGGAGCTTCCTCTTAGGGGTAGGTGTGTATATACTCAACGATCAAAGGGTAGCCCCAGTGTCCCTCAGGGTCTGTAGGGACTCATCTATTTTCTGACTGAAGACATGAGATTCATCGAAGAGGAGGTCCAGGATCGTATTCCAGTCCTCCCTGGGGAACCCTGAGTCATGGAGCCAGGACTGCCTTTGCATCACACTAGCGGTTGTGACAGCTCTAGAGGAAGTATTGGAAGCATTGATTGCAGCTGCATGGAAACTTTAAAAAAAAACCCACCATAATAGAGTTAAATGTATACCGCAAATTAAATACATAGTAAGAGGACCAAAAAAGTGCCACCAGGGCTAAACAACAAAGCAAAAGAAGCAGTCAGAGGCAAAAAGGCATCCTTTAAAAATAGGAAGTACCTACTGAGGAAAATATAAAGGAGCATAAACTCTGGCAAGTTTACTGTAAAAGTATAATTAGGCAGACCAAAAAAGAATTTGAAGAGCAACTTGCCAAAGTTTCAAAAACTAATAGCAATTTTTTTCAAGTACATTAAAAGCAGGAAGCCTGCTAAACAATCAGTGGGGCCACTGGACAATAGAAGTGCTAAAGGAGCACTCAAGAAAGAAAACACCATTGCAGAGAAATAAAATGAATTCTTTGCATCAATCTTCACTGCAGAGAATGTGAGGAAGATTCCCACACCTGAACCATTCTTTTTAGGTGACAAATCTGAGGAATTGTCCCAGATTCAGGTGTCATAAAAGGAAGTTTTGGAACCAATTGATAAATTAAACAGTAACTAGTCACCAGGACCAGATGGTATTCACCCAAGAGTTCTGAATGAACTCAAAAATGAAATTACAGTACTACTAACTGTGGTATGTAACCTGTCACTTAAATCAGCCTCTATACCAGATGATAGAGAATAGCTAATATGACACCAATTTTTTAAAAAGGTTCCAGGGGCGATCCCAGCAATTACAGGCCACTTAGCCTAACTTCAGTACCAAGCAAATTGGTTGAAACTATAGTAGAGAACAGAATTATCAGACATATAGATGAACATGATTTATTGGGGAAAAGTCAACATGGTTTTTGTAAAGGGAAATCATTCCTAACCTATCTATTCAAATTCTTTGACAGGGTCAACAAACAAGTGGACCAGGTGATCCAGTGGATATAAAGTACTTAGACTTTCAGAGCCCTCACCAAAGGCTCTTAAGCAAAGTAAGCAGTCACGGAATAAGAGGAAAGGTCCTCTTGTGGATTGATAACTGGTTAAAAGACAGGAAATAAAGAGTAGGAATAAATGGTCAGTTTTCAGAATGGAGAGATGTAAATAGTGGTGTCCCCCAGAGGTCAGTAGTAGGGCCACTACTGTTCAACATATTCATAAAAGATATGGAAAAACAGGTAAACAAAGAGGTGGCAAAATGATGCAGAGGTGCAGATGATACAAAATTACTCAAGATAGTGAAGTCCAAAAGACTGAGAAGAGTTACAAAGGGATCTCACAAAACTGGATGTCTGGGCAACAAAATGGTAGATGGAATTCTATGTTGATAAATGGAAAGTAATGCACATTTGAAAATATTATTCCAACTATACATACAAAATGATGGGGTCTAAATTTGCTATTACCACTCAAGAAAGAGATCTTGGACGTCTATAAAATCTTGACTGATATGGAGAAAGTGAATAAGGAAATGTTATTTATTCCTTCACATAATACAATAACTAGGGGTCACACAATGAAATTAATAGACAGCAAGGTTTAAAACAAACAAAAGGAAGTACTTCTTCACACAACACACAGTCAACCTGTGGCACTCTTTGCCAAGGGATGTTGTGAAGGACAGAACTATAACAGAGATCAAAAAAGAACTAGATAAATTCATTGAGAATGGCTATGAGCCAGGATGGGCAGGGATGCAGCACCATATTCTGAGTATCCCTAGCCTCTGTTCACCACAAGCTGGGAGTGGATGACTTGATGATTGCCTGTTCTGTTCTTTCCCTCTAAAGCATTTGGCATTGGCCACTGTTGAAAGACAGGACACTGGGCTAGATGAACCATTGGTCTGACCCTGTATGGCCGTTCTTATGTAGATTAGAGGGTGGTTCTGGCTACTGACTTCCCTTACTCATTTCCTGACAGAGGAAAGTCCTGTCGTGGGAGGCTGTTAGAGAATTTGTCAAACTTGGCATACTTCAGGAAATCATATATAGTCAACTGCTTGATAATTAGCTATCCTGAAATGAAGTCTGGAGGACCAGTAGATTTAAGCGTTTACAATCCTTGTCTGTGGGAGGAGATCTGAGATATTGTTGCCTGGACCTTTCTGAAGTGGCCGGAACCACCACCAAGTTGGGAACTGGGTGAGAGAACAGGAATTCTGAATCCTTAGCCAGCACATAATAACGCCTCTCCACTCCTTTGGGGGTCGGGGAACAGGTGGCAGGGGTGTGCCACGCTGTCTTAGCCAACTCCAGAATGGCCTCTGTGAGGGGGCTTTGAATAGGATGCTGTGTTTTTTGGGACAATGCACTTCCTGTAGCAGACATAATGCTGGCGAGATGTCACCAATGCAAGGGCGCGCTGGCGAACTAAGCTAATTCCCAGGACAGCCAGCAGGAGGTGTCACAGCGGTGAGTCAAACCCTGACACAGCCTCATTGACCAGGTGGGCTATTCTCATTAAGTCCAGAGGCTTGGAAGATGTCCACGCACTTATGTTAGGAGTCCTGAATCTCCTCTAGTGGCATCTGAAGTTCCCCAACGACTCTGCAGAGAAGGTCCGGGAATTGCCAAAGTCATCCAGGGGGAGAGGGGATACTGAGGTCACCACTTCATCAGGCAATGGCAATGGTAATGTGGCTGGTTTCAATGGAACTTCCAGAACTGTAGTATAGTACTACTACTCCTCTATTGGGCCTGGGGGTAAATTTGATGGTTCCTTTGAAGAAGAGGCAGGTGGCACCTCCCTGGTGTATCAAATAGATTTTGAAGGGGGATGCTATTCCCAGGGTCCCCAATATGGCCAGTAGCTGATCATAAGGGTCCCCAAGGTATGGGATACAAGTGTCTCAGAGTCAGGTGAAGTGGCAGTTGATTCCAGGGCTGTGTGGGTTTCCTGGGAAACGAGTAAGGACAGTACAGGAGAAGCAGTTCCTCTGAGGGTTCTGAATCTCCTGAGGAGGAAAAGACTGACTCAGTTTTCAGTGGCGGTACCACTGGTGCCATTGGAGAGGTCTGAGTTGTGAATGGGAGAGGAAAGGGGGGGCCATAAGCTCCATCCCATAGGCAGGTTTCTCAGAGGAGATGCAAGTTCCATGGAAACAGAGGATCCCGAAGGAGCAGTGGATTCTGGATTCAGGAAAGCAAAAATGTCCTGTGGTATGGCTATGGATCTAGACCTCCGAGGTGTAAGGGAGACTTTTTCTGTTCAGGCCAGCAACAGTGATGGTATCTGGCAGTGGTCAGTTTTTACCGGTACTAGAGGGACCCAGGTCTTATGAGGAGCTGGGGGTGGTGATACCAACAGAGCACTGTCTGGAGACAGCGGAGACCCATGTTTCTGTGCTTTCTTATCAAGCCTATGGAACTTAGGACATACTAAGTCCTCATGGACTGAGCTGGTGGATTTGCTTGCAGGCACATCTGATTTCTTTGATGTGAAGTGGACATAGAGGAAGACTTAATTTCATGCTTATGAGAGTGCTTCCCAACTAGGCCCCGCTGTGATGTCTGTGGATTCTCTGGCACCAGAGTCAGACTTTGCAGCGGGTGGCTCACTCCTTGCTGATTCAGGCTGATGTACAGGTGGGGTTCCCCGGCCTGGGTCCATTTGGGGTCTCATGGCCATCTCCATGAAATACTTACAGAAGCAAAGTGACAGGTTTTAGAATAGCAGCCATGTTAGTCTGTATCCGCAAAAAGAAAATGAGTACTTGTGGCACCTTAGCGACTAACACATTTATTTGAGCATAAGCTTTCGTGCGCTACAGCTCACTTCATCGGATGCATGCAATGAAGTGAGCTGTAGCTCATAGAAGCAAAGTGCCTACCCTTCTTAGGTACGGTTGGGGAAGGGTTGGCAACTACTGCACTGAGCTGCAACGTGAGCTTCTCCCAGGGAATAGAGGTTGCGTTGATAGTTGTTGCGGACCAAGAAGGATCATGGGCAGGAGACGCAGAGTTTGAAGCGTGGAGTTCTGGACAAAGTACAGTACCCGGATGGGGTACTGGGTTGTGGGGGGCATCCCCTGTAGCCTAATCTAATTCTAAAAGGTACTAAAACTATTAAAATGACTACATCTATACAAGTTATTCAGAACTATTAAAAAGAACTATGAACTATTTATAACTGAATTAATATTGTTTTTCAGAATGACATCATAGCTGAGGACCCTAAAGTTTCCAACCTGAACCACGTGATGGTGAGAAGGAACTGAAGAGGTGAATGACCCACCCTGCCTTTATCACCTTGGACAGAAGCACAAGGCGAGCCAGGGCACATGCATGGACCAATGGACACTACTTTCAAATTCTCTCACTCCCGGCACATGATGCACATGTGTAACCCAAAGTGGAATACAATAGGGACCATCACTCAGAGAAAAGGGCTCTTTGTGCCCTTTCCCTCCCTTGCAAATGCACACAGGGGCTGGGCACAATTTGACGCCAACTCTATATATTCCAATTGTGCCTATTCTCTTTTTCATGTATAATTTCTTTCCTATAAAACCCCTGAACAGCCCCTCATAAAGCCCCATTAGACTTTTATTTCTCACTTTTTTTATGGAAGTCTGTTGTACATTAATTATGGCATTCTGCAGAAACCTCTGAACATCATTTACGTTCTTAGGGCTCCCTCCCAGTCCACATTTCTTTCCGAGAGTGAGAGTTGCAGAGGATCTGCATTCTTCCCAAACAACACAGCTGACCCTATTCCTAGTAAGAAGCTCCTCTTTGAAAGTAGCTAAGTAATCTCCTTATTGGCACTGAGCAGTCTCTCAAGTCTTACCTTTCTCTGGATGGGCTGAGATAGGGATAAGGGTCACAGACAAAGTGACATAGGAATAATACTGCACTGCAGTTAGCCAGGGAAGGGGACCATGAAGTCCAGAGCTGCTGCTTGTTGGCTAGCGATCCCAAAACAAAGCTGTTCCAAGGAGAAGAATAATCATATTGTCCCAGAGATTCTGTTCCCCCCTTTGCCCTTTAAAAGCTAGTGATCAGAGGTTCAGGAAAAACACAGAATCCTAAAAAAGACTGTTGAAGAAGAGGAAGCTACCAGTAGAGTTAAGAATCCTTCTTGCCAACTGCAAGGTAGGCTTAGGCCATCACAGCTTGCTACTGGGATTACTTAATAACTAGGATTGCAGTAACTGTTGCAGGCTGCATGTCTCCAAAAGTAGAGAAAGCATTTGAACATGGATTAGCAATTGCAGCACATATGAGATTTATATAAACTCTCATTCCCCAAACAACTCCACAATTCCCAGCACAGATTTTGGGTGGTGTTTTTGGCTTTGCACACCACGATGACCTGTCCTTTTGGCAGGCTGATCATCTGCATGCTTGGATTTCTGAGTCTTAAAAAGTTTGGAAGGCCGCATATCAATCTTTTCTTGAAAAGAATCCTTACTTTGTAACATTTCTACCCACAAGAATTTACTCAGGATTTTCCTTTGCTCCCTTAAATTTGCTTTTTTTAAATTATCTGGTACCTTTATACTTATTACTACTCTGTTCCAAAGCATGTTAAATTGAATTAGTTCAGGACTGCTTGCACTAAGCCTCCCTATTATTCTAATACTTTATAAAGCAAATACTGTTTCAGCATCAAAACAAATTAAAACATGTACTAAATGTTTTATGGGATTAATTATCTTACCGAAACTCATCACTCATCAATAGGACTGTTTATTATCTTACATTTGAAGAGAAAAATACTCTCCAGTCTACTATAGGCTACACCACAAATAAATAAAATGTAATCCTGCCTTGAATTTCAGACCAAGCTTGCGTAAGTCACAACAGAAGTTTTTCCAATATACATCCAACTTCACATTTAATATAAAACACTCTACGTTGTTTCAATTGTTCATTTGTTATCTTATCATTCCTTTCAGTTTACCAGACTCTCGCTTTATTTTTTAGACTTAAGACAAGGTTTTTGCCCACTATAAATGATTCCTGGCATTCTGCCACAATAGAATCCAAACCTTAGAAGTGTGGAATTCCACCCGAAAGGTGCAGAGCAACTTCAACTGCTAGCAAAGTCATTTAATATATGTCTGAAGTTATTGGAAGGTAAAAGTGCTCAGCATCTCTCAGATTCAGGTACTTATAGATGGTTTTGGATACTCTTACTCAGGTTGAATTGTATCTTATTAAACAAGTAATCCCTCTACAGATGTTCTTGTGGAGTGAAGGTGATAAACAACATGAGTAAGGGTATCAGAATGTGTCATGAAGTCACTGTTTAACAAGGGATTACAAAGATAGTATCATATTTTATAATTTTGCTCTCGGAAAAAAAAAAGTAATTTTTCAATTTTTCTACTCTTTTAGGGGCCAGTCCAAAGCCCTTTGAAGTCAACTGGAATCTGTCTGTCAATGAAAGATGACAATACTTAAATAAAATACACTAATAGGCTCCAATATTTTCTGGATGTACAACACGAAACAAAGCATGCCCCAATCCTGTAACTGGATCTGTGCAGATAGACTGCAGCACCCATTCAAAGTCCCTTTGAAGTCAATGGGCCCATACACAGGCACAGAGAATTCTTCTGCATGGATTCAATTTGAGGATCAGGATCTATTAATAAACTTTAGCTCATAATTACTACATTTCAGTTTAATTTAAAGAAATTCATCTAAACAAACATGGGACATGAGAGAAAAAGCAAGATACAGTTTATAAGGACTACATGTTAAAAGCAGTATATACAGGTGTTTAAATATTGATACCATAATGCTGTACACCCTTGTGCAATATGGAAAAATAATTCTTAATCAAAAAAGGAAATAAATAATTAACATACTTTTCATGGTCCCATCTTCTTCTTCATCATCATCATCACTATTTATCACCATAGTCCCTAAGTCCGATTCTAACATGGTACTGTTATGTTCAATCATTGTCTGGGCACTTTCACTCATTGTGCTTGTGGCCCTCATTGTGCCAGCACTCTCTGAATTAGTTTTCACCATGGTGTGAGAGTCCAGCTCGTCTTCTTCCTGCAAACAAATATTTATTAGGAATTATTTGCAGCAAAACATTTAAATGAACAAGTCAAAAGTTATTCATTTAGGTGCCTTATTTTATTAATTTTGCAACTTCCGTTGACTTTTTTTCAATTATCTTTAATTTTTTTAGACTTCTGCCATATTTAAATTGAGAAACTATAAAATATTGTTTTCAAACAAGTGTCATCTCTACTAAGTTGGCCTTGCAATAGACCTCAAACAAGTATGTTGATTATCCTCCCCTAAATTCCAAGTCCAATATTGTATATAGTGTGTGACAGGATTAAGTTAAGTTTGAGAGTTAGAGGGTCCTTGAGAACTGTTTAAAGAGTCCACCTCAAAAGAAGGGCCAACTTGGTTTATTTGTATGTATTTTTTAACCGCCTCTTTCATGATAAAAGGGCAGAAGAAGAAAATATGTTGATACTTTGTAGAAAAATATCTGCTGAGCAGATGCTCCAACACTGTAGAAAAGAACTAATTCCAGCAAGGGCTACAATAGCATTTTCAATCAGTGGCAGTAATGTGCCAGGAATGTAAAACAGGGAACTGATGATAATCCAGTTTATGAATCATAAAATCCATATGGAATACAAATATTTGAAAACACTATTAGGAAATCCTACTCCTTTTCTGAAGTCAGATTTAGAATATGTGAACATCACAGCAATTTAAAGGATAACATGGTGTACTGCATTAAGTTCCATTACATTGGTAAAATCTACTATCCAAAGAAAATCCAAGAGTTCAAATATGCTTCTTGTTGATTATTCAGAAAAATACCTATTAATGCAAAAACTCTAATTTAAAGCATTTCTTTTTAAATGCTAATACTATCCTTTGATTTTCAGTCCTCCTTGGGGAAAATATAAATCAGTCAACTTATGCCTATTTTGTCTATGTCATGGCATAACCTAATTTGAGTTCAGGAATAGTCACCACAGAACAATTCCAAATGAGGGAGCCTAATACCATTAATTAGAGCTATACAAGTCAACATAAGGGACTGTCCTGTGAAACATGTTTTTTCCTGAGAAGAGAAAAATATTATTTGTTAGGCACAGATAATGGGTATAGTGCTGCATATGACAAAGTAAAACAAAGATAAGTTTTCAAAAAAAAGAAATTGTATTTATAAATGAAAGTAGAAAACAAATAATATTCTGCCCACAGAATTACGTTCTGTGTATGTATAGTGTCTAGCTCAATAGAGTACTGAGCCACATCTTTATGGACCAGTCCCTTTATCCTTTTTGACTGCCACCATGTTAACTTTCCTCCCAGCTATGATAGCAGAATATAGGCAATCATGTTACATACTAACGCTTATCTAGTAAAAGGCTAGCATAGGCTGACAGAGAGAGTTTTTGTTAGCAATCCTATCACCCTGTCATCTGAAGATGAACTACTCTAAAATAAGCAAATCTCCAGTTTCAGAAGTTCATCTCATTCCAATTCTGAGCCTCCTGCTAACACTGCAATGTGTTGCAGCCATAGTACTAACCCATATAATTGTGATTTAGAAATAAATTCTAGTGTAAATGTCAAGAAAACAAATATTTCTTGAGGACAAAAAAAATTCTAAAACTTTGTTTTTTAAATAAAAGTACTTCACTTGTTTTCTTCTAAAAAATTTTCTTAAGTGTAACCTACATTCCATAATAGCATTTTTATTCCTCTGCCTTCAACAATTTGGGCTATTCCCAAAGATACAGAAAATTTACAGCAACAGCATTAGACAGAACGTGCCAGTATACAGATAAGAATATTTTAATAGTGTTCCTCCTGATGGTAAAAATAAGAAGCTAAAGTTAACTCCCACTGAAATAATTTTTTCTACAGGTTACCTAAAGATTTTTTCCTTCTCAACTAAGCCCTGGTTACACTACGGGGTTAGGTCAAATTTAGGCGCATTAGGTCGACTTTAAAATGAATGTGTCTACACAACCAACCCCGTTCCGTCGACCTAAAGGGCTCTTAAAATCAACTTCTGTACTCCTCCCCAGCGAGGGGAGTAGCGCTAAAATCAACCTTGCTGGGTCAAATTTGGGGTAGTGCAGACACAATTCGACGGTATTGGCCTCTGGATGCTGTCCCAGAGTGCTCCAATGTGACCACTCTGGACAGCACTTTGAACTCAGATGCACTAGCCAAGTACACAGGAAAAGCCCTGGGAAATTTTGAATTTCATTTCCTGTTTGGTCAGCGCGGCAAGCTCAGCAGCACAGGTGACCATGGAGTCCCCCCAGAATCACAAACGAGCTCCAGCATGGACCGAAAGGGAGACACTGGATCTGGTTGCTGTATGGGGAGAAAAATCTGTGCAGGCCAAACTCCGATCAAAAAGAAGAAATGCTAATATATATGCCAAAATCGCACAGGGCATGATGGAGAGAGGCTACAACAGGGACACACAGCAGTGTCGCATGAAAGTTAAGGAGCTCAGGCAAGCCTACCAAAAGACAAAGGAGGCAAACGGTCACTCCGGATCAGAGCTCCATACATGCCGCTTCTATGATCAGCTGCATGGCATTCTAGGGGGGGGACCCTACCACTGTCCATGGACACCTGCAAGGGGGAAGTCTCACGCAACAGGGAGAAGGATTTTGTGGAGGAGGAGAATGCGCAGAAGGCAAACGATGAATCCATTCTCCCTGGCAGCCAGGACCTTTTCATCACCCTGGAGCCAATACCCTCCCAAGACAGGATCCCTGACCCTGAAGCCGGAAAAGGCAGCTCTGGTGAGTGCACATTTGTAACTACAGTACAGCATTTAAAAGCAATAGTGTTTACTGTCTGATTTGCCCTGAAGAATTGGGATGCATTTGCGGCCAGTACAGCTGGAAAAGTCTGTTAACATGTCTGGGGATGGAGCTCTCCTGGAGGTATTCTGAAAGCCTTTGCAGAAGGTTTCTGGGGAGGGCTGCCTTATTTCGTCCTCAACGGTAGGACACTTTACGACACCAAGCCAGTAGCAAGTAGTCTGGAATCATTAGAGCACAAAGCATGGCAGCGAATGGTCCTGGGTTTTGGTCGCATTCAAGCAACATTCGGTCTTTATCTTTCTGTGTTAGCCTCAGGAGAGTGATATCATTCATGGTCACCTGGTTGAAATAGGGGAATTTTTGTAAGGGAACAATAAAAAGACCCCATTCATGCTGGGTTGTTTCCTTGGCTAAAAGGGATCATCCCACAGAACAGCCACGCGGCGGGGGGGAGGGGTGAAGGGATCATCCCAGAGAATAGCCATGTGGTGGGGTGGGAGGAGGTGTGTGCTGCAGATCTACCCAAAAACCACAGCCCTTCCTTTTAAATGTGAAACCCAACCGGCATTGCTTGCTATGGGAAAGGATGGTGCTGCAGTTTGAAACCATTCCCACATGTTATGAAGGAGGAAGAAGCCAACCCTGTGTACCAAAAGGCTTACCGTGGCTGCCTGGAAACCGAATTCTGTTGCTCAGTCGTGTGTGATGTGTCACCATACACAGCAGGTGCTCAATATAAAAGTCAAAATGCGACCTTGTACCTACAGCACATGTGCTGTCTGCTGTGAATTACTTAATTCACTGTGAAAGTCTCCCTTTTGTTCTCAGAAATGTATCATATTAAATTTTACTCTCCCTTTTTATCTTCCATCAAGTGTAAATGTTTCTATGTTCCCCCTATCATCTCCATCCCTGAGGTTTTTGCAGATTAGAAGGCAAATAAACCGCACTCGTGATGACATGTTTTCCGAGCTTACGCAGTCCTCCCGCACTGATAGGGCACAGCTTAATGCATGGAGGCATTCAGTGGCAGAGGCCAGGAAAGCATTGAGTGTGAAAAGCAGAGGCAGGAGGCGATGCTGAGGCTAATGGGGGAGCAAATGGACATGATGAAGAGTCTGCTGGAGCCGCAGGAAAGCCAACAAGAGCACAGCCTCCCACTGCTTCCATTGTATAATCACCTGCCCTTCTCCCCAAGTTCCATATCCTCCTCACCAGATGCCCAAGAATGTGGGGGTGGGGGGCTGGGGAGGAGAGGCTCTGGGAACCCAGCCACTCCACTCCAGAAGATGGCCCAATCAACAGAAGGCTGTCATTCAAACAGTGTTGATTTGTAGTGTGGCTACAATAAGCAATGTGGCCTTGTCCTTCCTTCTTCCCGCACCCCACGCCACCCGGGCTACCTTGCCAGTTATCTCACTTTTTTTAATTAATAAAGAAAGAATGCATTGTTTTAAAACAATAGTTACTTTATTTCCTTTGCCAGCTGTGATCAAAGGGGGAAGGGTGCTTGGTTTACAGGGAATTAAAATCAACAAAGGGGTCGGGTTTGCAGCAAGGAGAAACACACACAGCTGTCACACCATGGCCTGGCCAGTCATGAAACTGGCTTTCAAAGGCTCTCTGATGCACAGCATACTTAGCTGTGCTCTTCTAATCGCCCTGGTGTCTGGCTGCTCAAAATCAGCCGCCAGGCGTATTGCCTCAACCTCCCACCCCGCCATAAACGTCTCTTCCTTACTCTCACAGATATTATGGAGCACACAGCAAGCAGCAATAACAATGGGAATGTTCATTGTGCTAAGGTCTAACCTAGTCAGCAAACAGCACCAGCGAGCTTTTAAACATCCAAAGGCACATTCTACTGCCATTCTGCACTTGCTCAGCCTATAGCTGAACTGCTCCTTACTACTGTCCAGGCTGCCTATATACGGCTTCATGAGCCATGAGAGCAAGGAGTAAGCTGGGTTCCCAAGGATAACTACCGGTATTTCAACATCCCCAAATGTAATTTTCTGGTGTGGGAAGTAAATCCATTCTTGCAACTGCTCAAATAGCCCTGAGTTCCCAAAGATGCGAGCATCATGCACCTTTCCCGGCCATCCCATGTTGATGTCAGTGAAACGCCCCTTGTGATCCACCAGTGCTTGCAGCACCATACAGAAGTACCCCTTGCAGTTTATATACTGGTTGGCAAGGTGGTCTGGTGCCAAGATAGGGATATGCGTTCCGTCTATTGCCCCACCACAGTTAGGGAACCCCATTGCAGCAAAGCCATCCACTATGACCTGCACATTTCCCAGAGTCACTATCCTTGATAGCAGAACGTCAGTGATTGCATTGGCTACTTGGACCACAGCAGTCTCCACAGTAGACTTGCCCACTCCAAATTGATCCAGTAGCTGTCAGGCATTGCAAGCTTCCAGAGGGCTATCACCACTTGCTTCTCAACTGTCAGGGCAGCTCTTATCTTGGTATTCCTGCACTTCAGGGCAGGAGAAAGCAACTTCAAGGAAAGTGGCCTTGGCATGCGAAAGTTTCGCAGCCACTGTGAATCATCCCATACCTGCAACACTATGCGGTTCCGCTAGTCTGTGCCTGTTTCCCAGGCCCAGAATCAGCGTTTCACTGTATCAACCAGCCCCACTGCCGCCATAATGTCTCAATTGCCATAGCCTGTGCTTTCAGGAATGTCTGTGTCCATGTCCGCACCACAGTCGTCCTCGTGCAGGCGTCTCTTAGCCCCCTTCTGCACATACTCCAAGATAATGTGCGAGGTGTTTACAATGCTCACAACAGCAACAGTGAGCTGAGTGGGCTCCATGCTTGCTGTGGTATGGCGTCTGCATGGGTAACCCAGGAAAAAAGATGCAAAACGATTGTCTGCCATTCGTTTCACGGAGGGAGGGAGGGGAGACTGACAACATGTACCCAAAACCACCCTCGACAATATTGTTGCCCCATCAGGCATTGGGAGCTTAACCCAGAATTCCAATGGGCAGTGGAGTCTGTGGGAACTGTGGGATAGCTACCCACAGTGCACCAATCCATAAATCAATGCTAGCCACGGTATTGAGGACACATTCAGCCGACTTAATGCGCTTAGTGTGAACATACACAATCGACTGTATAAAATCGACCCAATTTCGGAGTGTAGACATACCCTAAGTTACTTAGAATGTATGCTCTTTGGGTCAGGAACTGTCTTTTTGTTCTGTGTTTGTACAGGGCCTAGCAGAATTGGGTGCTGCTTCTTGATGGGTCCTTAGACATTATTGCAATACATATAAAGAAGGGGGAAAAAAAGGTTATATATGTAGAACATAGATTAACTACATTGTTCATGAAGGTAATGTACATTCTGCGTGAGCCCAAAGTAGCCAAATTCACTATTCCCTATTCACTCTTTTTGATCCAAATTTACACTATGAGTGTGGATGTAGTGCTATTTATTCTTGTAAATGTTACAAACAAGATTTTCCTTTTATATCCAGATTAGCCTCTGCAGTTAAGGTGAGGCTTATTAATTTGCCAGAGCAGTTAATATATATTATATTAATAGCAGTACCTACTATTTGAACCTCTAAACCTACTATAATTGGAAACAATCTAATCAGTGTAAAACATCCAAACATATATATACATATATTAATCATGTTTATTATGACAGTGCCTAAGGACCAATGAAAAATGGGGCCCCTCTGTGCAAGGCTGTATAAACACAGAGTAACAGACTGTCCCTGCCCTGAAGAGCTTACAGTCTAAGCAGACAAGACAGACACAGGGTGGGAGAAGAAGTATAACTCACATGCAGAGGGAACGATGTGATGGCAGCAAATGTCATCTTGGTTCTACAGTATATTTATTTGATGGATTTAGTTAGGAGTTGATAAGCTAAATGGAAAGAAAAATGAATGGAGATGAGACACCGAAGGGAAGGAGGAGTGAATGGAACGGGGTAGAGAAGAGGTTAAGAGGTCCAGGTGTGGTGAAGCTCTGGTGAACAGATTGTCAGGGAAGGAGATGGCTGGAAAAAACAGCCAATCAGCACATGGCGGAGAAAGTCCTATCAAAACCATAGGAAGGTTCCCTGAATGTCCAAAGGGCCCCAGCTTTGGCTGCTTCTGCAGCTGCTCTTACTGGCTGAAGAATCTGTTTTAAACTTTGTTTAAAACTTTATTTTAACATTTTTAATTTAAAAAATTATTATGATGGAACAACTGGGTAACATCAACAATAAGCCTGGCAACAGGAAATAAAATTATTAATTTCCATGTCACCAGTTCAAATGGGAAATAGTGACTGAAAGTCATTACCATCTTACAGAGGTTTATCGGGTGGTTGCTACCTAATACCTAGCACAGCATAAAAGCCTCACTAGCACTAATTGTCAGTCTCTGAAGAAACCAAGGATTGAATGACCAAGAAGATTTAACAACCATTTTGGCCTGAAAAGTGTTTTCTCCGAGTCAGAGTTGATGCAGGGTTCTCCAGGACAGTGGTATGAACTTTCTACTGCTGCTGCCCGTAGTGTTTTAAAAAACTTATTTTGTGGATTAAACCAGGTCATTAGTTTCCAGGGTTGTCATTCCAGCCGTTTTCACAGATATTGGAGATGTAAGTAATAGCTTAGTAGACCTAAGGTGCTCTGAATAAGCCATTTAAATCTACTGCATTTTTTTTTAAAGTTATATCAATACATGTTTATACAACAGATGAAAATAATTTCTGAGTATTGGTTACAATCTATAATTAACTCTTCATGAACATTTCAGGGGAACTTTGGCTCTACTATTTAAAAATATGAAGTGACAAAATATTAATTAAAACAAATATGACAAATTTAAAATAGCAAGGATGGTAAGTGTTAAGGATGACATTTCATCCTCAGACCGTTCCTCATGAACGGATAACAATAGAGAAAGGACGGAGTAAAATAACAGTTGAATAAGGAATAGCAGATTACTACTTTTTTATAGATGAATGTAATCGACTCTTAAGTTTGTACTTGGTTGTATTTGGGGTACATCAGAAATACCAACATAATTATATGTGAGAAAGGGATATCTAACTTACTCTGGAAAGCACTGTCAATTGTAAAAACTGGGTTTAACTGCAGACTTTTTCAATATCCTGTGGCATTACATGGCTGTCATTTTGGATCCTCATCTCTCTACCAAAGCTTAGATAAGGATTTTATAACCAAAATAAAACTTTTAAGCCTGAAAGGTGGCCACAGGAACCTACTTATCAGGACAGGCAACCCAAAGTGACAACAATGAAAAGCATGTGTAAGACTTCACAAACTACACAGTTGCAGGAAAGATATTACAAGGCTCTGCAAGTCCTTGCAAAATGTTAAAACATTCTCAAAGAGGAGATAATGTTGTAACTCATACAGTATGCAAGATCAAGTATGACTGAGTTTAATAATTATAGAATTAATTAGAGCTTCCCTTTTTACAAATTTTGTAAACGAACAACAGGAAGTCAAGGGATTAAGATTGCTATTGACTTGTAGAAATGCAATAAAACAAACAGTTTGCCTTTAAAATTCCTTAACTATACACTTTGTATATTAAAATAAAAAACACTAGATGGCACCAAAGACAGCTAACTAGACTTCAGTACATTAAGTGAAGATTTACATGCTGACAAAATTTAATATCCTATAAAATAATTTCATTTACTATTAACACCTCATCATCACCTTGGAAAAATGTAGTTGTAGACTCAGCTATCTTTTGGAAAAAGCACTGTAGTAGCTTCTTAAACACATAATATACTTTGGGAAAGTATGAGGATCTGAAAAAGTTCCATAACATCTATAAAGCCTGATTCAGCAGACCACTTAACCATGTGCTTAATTTTAAGTACAGGCTTAAGTCTACTCCTAAACAGTCAAAAGAGGAAGTTACCTTGTGGTAATTGAAGGTTCTTCAAGATGTGTGGTCCCTATCTGTAGTCCACACTGTGAGTGTGTGAATGCCCTCCATGCGCCTGGAGTCAGAGAATACTTGCAAGTAGTGTCTGTTGGTCCACATGTGTGCCCTTGCCTTCTTCATGCTTCCAACTGAAGGCATAAAGGGACAGAGCTGACCAACCATCTCTCCAGTTCCTTCTCTATCCCAAATCCAGTAAAGAGCTGAAGCAGAGGGGGAGGAGGGTAGGTAGTGGAATACACATAGAGACCACAAAAGTACCTCCAGTTCCCACAAGGTAAGTAACTTTCTCTTGTTTGGAGTGCTGGTATCTATGTGTATGCCACTGTTGGTGACTGAGAAGCAGTACTCAAGTAGGAGCAGGGTGAGAGGATGCAGATGGCAGAACCGTTTGGAGAACCGCTGTCCCACAGGATGCATCAGCAGATGAATTCTGCACTAGAGCATAATGTCTCATGAACACGTGGCTGGAACTCCACTTAGTGGCTCTGCTAATGTCCAGTAAAGGTACTTCCTGAAGCCATATGACTCTTGCAAAATGAGCCCTCTCTCTAGATGCAATAACTGGCAACAAAGCAGGATACAAACCAAGATCCACCTGGAGATCTTCTCAGAGAATACAGCTTGACTTTGGACTCATTCTGTTATACTGAAAAACAATCTAGGTGATTTTTAATTGGTTTTGTCCTTTGCAGGTAAAAGGAGAGAGCTCATGGTATATCAAGAGAGTGAAGTCTCTTCTTCTGATGCATGCAGTTTCAGAAAAAATGCAAGTAAGTGGATTGATTGCTTTATGAGAAATGCCGAAACTACTTTGGGGTGAATTTCAGATGTAGTCATACAGATTTTGTCCTTATGGAATTTAATGTATAGTGGATCTGCTATTAATGCTCCCAGCTCACCCACCATTTTGGCTTAAGTGATGGCCACAAGGAATGCAACTTTCATTGATAAGTGAGACATGGAACATATAGTTAATGGTTCAAAGGGAGGCTTAGTGAGTGCCAAAAGTACAAGATTTAAGTCCCAATGATCAGTAGTTCCCTTACTGGTGGGAACATTCTGATTAGGCCTTTTAAGAATCTGCTAGTAAATGGGTGAGTAAAAACTGACGAATGGCATGCACGGATTGCTGCCAAGTGGACTTATATAGAACTGAGGGAAAGCCCAACTGTTGAAAGAAAATAGTCCAAAATGAGGGTAGTATCTGCTGACTCAGGAGATACATGTTTTTGCTGCACCCAGATGAAACAACGCTTCCACTTTGTTGAGTGGCATTTTCTACTGGAGTCAGCTCTGCTATTATTAAGGATGGTTTGTACGGCTTCAGAGCAGAAATGTTCTAATGTTGATGCCCATTCAAAAAACAGGCCAGGAGATGAAGCACTTCAAGTTTAGGATTGTCATAAATATAAAGGGAAGGGTAACCACCTTTCTGTATATAGTGCTATAAAATCCCTCCTGGCCAGAGGCAACATCCTGTTACCTGTAAAGGGTTAAGATGCTCAGCTAACCTGGCTGGCACCTGACCCAAAGGACAAATAAGGGAACAAGATAATTTCAAATCTTGGGGTGTGGGGCGGGGGGAAGAGTTTTGTTTGTGCTCTTTGTTTACGTGTTTGTTCTCTCTTGGGACTGAGAGAGGCCAAACAGAAATCCATCTTCTCCAACCCATCCTAATCCAAGTCTTCAATATTGCAACCAGTATAGGTAAACCAGGCAAGGTGGATTAGTTTATCTTTCTCCTCCATAGTTCTCTTGTGGGAAGCTTCCTCTGCCTCCACCCTGGCTTTTTCTACCTCCACCTCCAAGCGCCTTAAGGCCATCTATCTATCATGCTCTTTTTGTTTCTCTTCAGCTTCGAATCTGGCCAAATCTAGTTTATTAGCTGCTTCACTGGTAGTCATTTTCCTGCTTTCTTGTGTTTAACTCTAGCTATACCGGAGAGTTAGGAAAAAAAAAAAAAAACTTGTGAATTTCCCTGCAGGAGGTTAACTGCCCTCCCTTTAAGTAGAGAAAACTACAGCTCAAAAAAGAAAAATCCCTTTGTAAAAAAACTAACACCTCTGTCTCCAGGCAAATAGACAGAAAACCCTCTAGCTGCTCTCAGCTTAAAAAAAAAACTCTTCCGGTCTCTGCTTTTCGTTCAAAATGATCTCTGGTTCAAAATGATCCCATCGCTCTACCATCATGTCAGGGTTCCTTCCCCACTCTGAACTCTAGGGTATAGATGTGGGGACCCGCATGAAAGACCCCCTAAGCTTATTCTTACCAGCTTAGGTTAAAAACTTCCCCAAAGTACAAACTTTGCCTTGTCCTTGAACAGTATGAGGCCACCACCAAACATTTTAAACAAAGAACAGGGAAAGAGACCACTTGGAGATGTCTTCCCCCAAAATATCCTCCCAAGCCCTACACTCCCTTTCCTGGGGAAGACTTGATAATAATCCTCACCAATTTGTACAGGTGAACACAGACCCAAACCCTTGGATCTTAAGAACAATGAAAAATCAATCAGGTTCTTAAAAGAAAAATTTTAATTAAAGAAAAGGTAAAAGAATCACCTGTGTAAAATCAGGATGGAAAATACTTTACAGGGTATTCAGATTCAAAACACAGAGGATCCCCCTCTGGGCAAAACCTTAGTTACAGAAAACAGGAATAAACCTCCCTCTTAACAAAGGGAAAATTCACATAAAACAAAAGATAAACTAATCTGCCTTGCCTGGCTTACCTATACTGGTTGTAATATTGGAGACTTGTGTTAGGATGAGTTGGAGAAGACTGATTTCTGTCTGGCCTCTCTCAGTCCCAAGAGAGAACAAACACGTAAACAAAGAGCACAAACAAAACTTTCCCCCCCACCCCCAAGATTTGAAAGTATCTTGTTCAATTATTGGTCCTTTGGGTCAGGTGCCAGCCAGGTTAGCTGAGCTTCTTAACCCTTTACAGGTAACAGGATGTTGCCTCTGACCAGGAGGGATTTTATAGCACTGTATACAGAAAGGTGGTGACCCTTCCCTTTATATTTATGACAAGGATGCTTGATGTTTTTCTCCTGGGTATTTTCTAGGCTGGAGTTTCCTCGCCTCATGGGTATGGCTAGCCATGACACGTGCCTTTCTGAGATAATGCAAATAGCGCTGGTGGTCATTGCTGACCAAGAAGAAAAGGCGGTAAGAGACAGTTTTGAAGGCTAGAGACCTGGGCACAGTCCAAAACCCATAACAGTGAATGTGGGGGTACCCCCAAGGTGGGGGAATCTATCTAATTGAAAAGTCTGCTGAAAGGTAACTATAAAGAACTATATACAAACGGCACTAAGGCAAACTTTGAAATATTTACAGATTAGAGAAATCAAAAGAAAGGTCCAGACACTGGAGGTTCTGACCCAGGCCATGCAGCGGCAAAAAGGAAATGGAGAGGCATTTGGGCCATTCCAGCGCTTTATGCCTTCTGTTGGAAGCACAAGGAAGGCAAAGGCACATGCGTGGACCAACAGACACTGCTTGCAATAAACCTCCAAGTCTAGGAGCATGGAGCACACGTGCACACCCACAGTGGAATACACGTAGGAACCAGCACTCGAAGAACATATATATTATTCACAATCTCTATGCAGTTTTTAACTCCATGTGCACATGGTCTTGATTATATACTTACAGCAATGACCATCTGCCCAAACTTAACACTATATGTAAACTACCCCGTATATCAAACTGACCCATGACATAACCCAACAGCTTAGAACATGAAGTATGTACATGTACATTATACCCCATAGATGGCTGCATTTCAGTGGTGGGTGATGTGATCTTATAACATGACATGAAGGGGAAATGAGTCCAGGAGAGCTGGCTGTACTTTAAAGAATCCTTATTGAGGCTGCAGGAACAAACCATCCCCATGTGTACAAAGAATAGTAAATATGGCAGGCGACCAGCCTGGCTGAACAGTGAAATCCTTGTTGATCTTAAACACAAAAAAGAAGCTTACTAAACATGGAAGATTGGACAAATGACCAGGGAGGAGTATAAAAATATTGCTCAGGCATGCAGGAGCGAAATCAGGAAGGCAAAATGACACTTGGAGTTGCAGCTAGCAAGGGATGTTAAGAGTAACAAGAAGGGTTTCTTCAGGTATGTTAGCAACAAGAAGATGATCAAGGAAAGTGTGGGCCCTTTACTGAATGAGGGAGGCATGTGCAAAAAGCTAATGTGCTCAATACTTTTTTTGCCTCTGTCTTCATGAACAAGGGCAGCTCCCAGACTACTGCACTGGGCAGCACAGTATGGGGAGGAGGTGACCAGCCCTCTGTGGAGAAAAAAGTGGTTCGGGACTATTTAGAAAAGCTGAACGAGCACAAGTCCATGGGACCAGATGCACTGCCTCCGAGAGTGCTAAAGGAGTTGGCTGATGTGATTGCAGAGCCATTGGCCATTATCTTTGAAAACTCATGACAATCAGGGGAGATCCCGGATGACTGGAAAAAGGCTAATGTAGTGCCCATCTTTAAAAAAGGGAAGAAGGAGGATCCGGGGAACTACAGGTCAGTCAGCCTCATCTCAGTCCCTGGAAAAATCATGGAGCAGGTCTTCAAGGAATCAATTCTGAAGCACTTAGAGGAGAGGAAAGTGATCAGGAACAGTCAGCATGGATTCACCAAGGGCAAGTCATGCCTGACTAACCTAATTGCCTTCTATGATTAGATAACTGGCTCTGTGGATGAGGGGAAAGCAGTGGATTTGTTATTCCTTGACTTTAGCAAAGCTTTTGATACGGTCTCCCACAGTATTCTTGCCAGCAAGTTAAAGAAGTATGGGCTGGATGAATGGACTATAAGGTGGATAGAAAGCTGGCTAGATCGTCAGGCTCAATGAGTAGTGATCAATGGCTCCATGTCTAGTTGGCAGGTGGTAACAAGCGGAGTGCTCCAAGGATCGGTCCTGGGGCCAGTTTTGTTCAATATCTTCATTAATGATGTGGAGGATGGCGTGGATTGCACCCTCAGCAAGTTTGCAGATGACACTAAACTGGGAGGAGTGGTAGATATGCTGGAAGGTAGGGACAGGATACAGAGGGATCTAGACAAATTAGAGGATTGGGCCAAAAGAAATCTGATGAGGTTCAACAAAGAAAAGTGCAGAGTCCTGCACGTGGGACGGAAGAATCCCATGCACTGCTACAGACTAAGGACCGAGCAGCTAAGCAGCAGTTCTGCAGAAAAGGACCTACGGGTTACAGTGAACAAGAAGCTGGATATGAGTCAACACTCTACCCTCATTGCCAAGAAGGCTAACGGCATTTGGGGCTGTATAAGTAGGAGCATTGCCAGCAGATCGAGGGACAGGATCATTCCCCTCTATTCAACATTGGTGAGGCCTCATCTGGAGTATGGTGTCCAGTTTTGGGCCCCACACTACAAGAAGGATGTGGAAAAACTGGAAAGAGTCCAGCAAAGGGCAACAAAAATGATTAGGGGGCTGGAGCACTTGATTTATGGAGGGGAGGCTGAGGGAACTGGGATTATTTAGTCTGCAGAAGAGAAGAGGGGGGATTTGATAGCTGCTTTCAACTACCTGAAAGGGGGTTCCAAAGAGGATGGATCTAGACTGTTCTCAGAGGTACGAGATGACAGAATGTGGAGTAATGGTCTCAAGTTGTAGTGGGGAAGGTTTAGGTTTGATATTGGGAAAAACTTTTTCACTAGGAGGGTGGTGAAGTACTGGAATGGGTTACCTAGGGAGGTGGTGGAATCTCCTTCCTTAGAGGTTTTTAAGGTAAGGCTTGACAAAGCCCTGGCTGGGATGATTTAGTTGGGCATTGGTCCTGCTTTGAGCATGGAGTTGGACTAGATGACCTCCTGAGGTCCTTTCCAACCTTGATATTCTATGATTTTATGATCTTTATTAAAGC
Source organism: Dermochelys coriacea (assembly GCF_009764565.3). Classification (NCBI taxonomy): domain Eukaryota; kingdom Metazoa; phylum Chordata; order Testudines; family Dermochelyidae; genus Dermochelys; species Dermochelys coriacea. The sequence goes on along the minus strand of NC_050069.1, from coordinate 41,109,945 downwards.
TTTCAATTAATTAATCACAGTTAAATCAAGTGATCAACTCAAAACAAAAATTAACTCGATTTAAAAAATTAATGACAATTAATCACAGTTTTAATCACACTGTTAAACAATAAAAATACCAAGTTAAATTTATTATAAATATTTTTTGATATTTTTCTACATTTTCAAATATATTGATTTCAATTACAACACAGAATACAAAGTGTATGGAGCTCAATTTATATTAGTATTTTATTACAAATATTTGCACTGTAAAAAAGAAACAGTATTTTTCAGTTTACCTTATACAAGTACAGTACAGACCCGTTTATGCGTGGATGTCGGCAGTCAAGCCGTAACAACCGCGTGTTAACGGACCGCGGGTTAAGAGGGCCAGGCTGAAAAAAGTGTCTATGATTCACTTAGAAAAAAACGGCATTATTTTCTGCTCTTCTGGCTCACATTTTTTTTCTCTCTTATGAAGTCTGACATTCGCCGCAGATGAAACGTGTTCGCAGCTGATTCATCGACTGATCGGCTTTCTCCAGAAATCCATACCTGCACTACATCATGATGCTTTTTAAAATGACTTATAAACCCCTTGCTGGCTTGGAATTATTCATCCCCCGTTAAATTTCCAAATTTTGTTGCTTGGGCTTGAAGAATTGTCCCACTTAGGGGCATTCCTTTCAGCCTTTTCTGAGCTAACCCCATGTGCATGGCTTTGTCTATTGTGGGTTTTGCTGAAAAGCGCACACGTTTTCGCTTAAGCCCCGCAGCAGAATTGATATTTTGTACAAAGCTGTTTAGTTTAGATTAGTTTTTTAGCCATCCTTGGAGAGTAGATTCAGCAATCCCAATATCTTTTGAAACTTTAGCCTGGGTTTCTCTGCTATTTACTTGATCTATTGCAGCTAGCTTTTCTTCTACAGTGTAGGAACACTGCCGCTTGCCCTCTGCCATTATATTAGGCCTACAGTTAAAATTTTCTAATGTATTATATATAATTACTATATAACTACTATATATTATATATCTCTCTTGTGTGACAATGACTAAGCGTGCGTGAAACATACACAAACGTACAACACGTTTCTGCTCCGCACTTCCTGTCGATTTCTATGTCAGTGAGTTAGTGAGCAAATCTGTAGCGCTACATAGCAAGTTCCTGTACCACATATTAAATAGGTAGCACTGGGAGGCATGGTGCTACCGCACGTTAAGCAGATTCACGCATAAACGGGTCCGTACTGTACTTAGTACAATCTATTATCATGAATGTGCAACTAACAAATGTAGAATTTTTTTACATAACCGCACTCTAAAGCAAAACAATGTAAAACTTTAGAGCCTACAAGTCCACTCAGTCCTACTTTTTGTTCATCCAATTGCGAAGACAAACAAGTGTGTTTACATTTACAGGAGGTAATGTTGCCCACTTCTTATTTACAATGTCACCTGAAAGTGAAAACAGGCATTCACATGGCACTGTTGCAGCTGGCATTGCAAGGTATTTATGTGCCAGAAATGCTAAACATTCATATCTAAAAATATTTAAATAAATGGTATTCTATTATTAACAGTGCAATTAAAACTGTGATAATCGTGATTTTTTTTAATCTCACAATTAATCATTATTAAATTTTTTAATTGTTTGACACTAACGCTAATCTTTATATTTTTCTTATCTACCTCACAGGAGTGGTAGTGAGGCTTAGTTAGTTTGCACAGTAAAATGTTATGAAAATCAGATGAAAGATAAAAGCATTATTATGTATCTACCATGTAAAGCTGAACTATATTATTCCTCTTTTCCAGCAGTCTATATGAACTTTTCAATGTATGTGGTCAATATAAAAACTTCCAGCACATAATCAATATTGCCTTGCTGTGCATATTAAGTGCTATAAAAATGAATTGTTAACTAAAAGACACACTGCAATTTACTTTTCTTTTAAAAAATGCCATTAAAAAAGGAACAATTACAGCAATTATTTCCTAAATTTCAAATTCTGACACCATTTTCTAAGCATTAATATAACAGCAACAAAAAGAAATTTAATTGTAAGGATTAATTAGCATAAAGGAAGGCATACTGTATTGGTGTGGCAATGGCTGACTGTTATCAGTCAGTTACAAAAGTAAAATTAGTTTGAATTAGTCCTCTAAAATAGTTTAAGCATTCTTCAAATAACGGAGACATTTAAATGTAACAGAAAACATATACTAAGTGTCGATTATTAGTTCATTTCTTTAAAGATCCTTTGAAATAAATATTTAGACATGTTTTTTGTGAGCTGCCAGGCAACGAATTACTTTACATTCCCATAATACAGCTGCCTGACCTCAGAATCAAATTCACATCACACTTCAAAAAATGCACAAGAGAAGAGATTGGTCATGTTTAATAATGCTTAAACTAACATTTAAACTTTGATATTGCGATTAACCTTCTGTAAAGTACTCAGCTTGCAATTTTTGCTTAATTAAAAAATTCTGTACAATTACCTCAGCACCTATCAAAACATGTCAATTTGTCAGAATGCATTCCCATCACACAAGCAGTTCCTGTAACATGCACAAAATCAATTCACAGTGCACTACTCCCAATCATATTCTGTATTTCAAACAAGACAAGAAAAGCTAGTTGTTAATAACAGCCATCCAGGCTACAGGTGTGCATTGTCAGGTTTTTGAAAAGCATATATATCAAAATGTTTACTACAAATTGTGTCCCCTTCATAAGATGCTTACAGCAGGTGGACAAAATGTGACTCTTCCACATCTGAGGAAAACAGAATGGTACAGGTTCTGAAAATGAAAAGTGTACTTGTGCAATCTTTGTACTTAATCCATTTAGTTCTAAAAAATCCCTTTCCTTATATACATGAAATGTATACAGAGAACAAGCATAAACTAAATGTGTACTACTGTATCTATAGCTGTGTTTCTACATTGAGGACAGGTTTCAGAGTAGCAGCCGTGTTAGTCTGTATTCGCAAAAAGAAAAGGAGTACTTGTGGCACCTTAGAGACTAACAAATTTATTAGAGCATAAGCTTTCGTGAGCTACAGCATCCGATGAAGTAAGCTGTAGCTCACGAAAGCTTATGCTCTAATAAATTTGTTAGTCTCTAAGGTGCCACAAGTACTCCTTTTCTTTTTACATTGAAGACATCAGTTAAAATTCAAATTTCTTGATGTTATAGCAAAAGATACCGTGTCATGCCACAAACTGGTTATTTTAGTCAATTATGTTATTCACACAGTACCACGGGTGTATACAGCACTGCTGAAAGGAAAAATACACCATACAAATGGAGTCCACCTGCTCCATCTACTATACAATATGGCATGTTATCTTCCCTATATTATTGGGAAAATGTGCTACACACTAGTTGGTTATCATTTTCCAACCTAAGGGTGGCTGCATTTCAGTAGTACTGTTACATTTGTAATCGGACTATGCACATGTATATAAACTATACCTAGAGATCATGAAGTGCAGGTGCCTTCGCATATTAAATTATTTAGGGCTATGTTATCACTTGGACAATGTGCTCACACAGGGCAGTAAGGAATAGTAAGAAACCCATGTATTCCTGCACAGCTTACCTGAACCTTGGGTCTGAGTATGCAGGGATAAGTGAGCCACCTACCTCCCCCCACCCAGAGCAGGTGACCATGGAAGAGAAGCAGCACTGACTGTGCCTTCCCCCCAAATGTACCTGCCAGAATAGCTATATTCACACAAGGGATGTCATAATAGGCTGCTGGTATCTATCCTCTTCCCTCCCTCAGAGCAAGGGTCAAACAGGAAGGGAACCGAGCCTTCAACCGAGTCCGCCCCTTGTTCAGCATTGTGCTTTCTAGCCCTTCTCAATCTAACCCTTAACAATTTAGAACATGAAGCGAAGAAGATCTTTTCCAATTAAAACTGCAAAAAGAATGTAGGAAAATAGCATATAATTACCAAACTTGGAACTGGTCCTGGACACTAGGGATAACCCTGTACTCTTCTGAAAAGTGTACTGTAATCTTTAATGACTACAAGTGGGTAAGACCTTGGTTTCACCTCCCACATGAAAGCTGGAGTTTCTTATGATGATTAATTGCATATAAGATGCAATGGCAACACAAGGGAAATCAACATCAAGAATGAGTGATTATTAAAGCTAGTCCGGAACAAGATATTTTATGCAACATGATAAAATGAAAAGTCACTACTACAAACCTGTGGTTGAAAATGAATCTTTGTTTACAATTTAGTTGGATTAATTTAAATGTTCATTCATGATAAGGATTCTAACTTCACTGGCAACTTTTCTTTCACACTACATCACTTTTTTTCAATACTCAAGCTATTTATTATTAAGGGCTTCAGTTTTCTGAGCAGCATAGAGAAAATCAGAGTAAATGCAGGTCCTATTAGCAATAAATGTACTTGTAAGTACCAAACATAATTCATTAGCAATTTCAACAAAAATAACCATCAGATATTCATTATAGCAAATCACAGACCTAATAGCCATGTACCATCTTTCTTTTATTTTCCAAACCATATAACCATAAAAAAAATTAGGGTTAAAAAAAAAAGCACACCACTAAAGGCCTCAGCTTCAGAACCCTGAAAGACCTTCTAAGCAGAGAAACTGTTTTCCTTCACCCAGTTATCACTCCACACAGATGCTTCAGATGTGGGTAGGCTGTGCCAGGACATGGATAGAGCGGGGGGAGAACACCCAATACTTTATATTAGCCAGAAACTGTTTCCCAGAGAAATGGCCCACCTAACTATAGAGCCTGGGGACTATAGCCCTGGGGAGTGAAGTTGGCCATAGAAGCACTACAATATTACATTTTTGGAAACCCCTGCCTCTCGATAACTGATCACGGACCTCTCCACTGGCTAAATTCCATAAGGGACACTGACTCCTGGATTCCGAGATGGTATTTAGCCTTATAGTCAGAGGTATAGGCCTTTCAAGTAGCAGATAGACGGGGAGCCAAACACCAGAATGCAGATTTCTTTTCCTGGCATGGGAGGTGAGGAGTACAAGAACAGCTGTGGGCCGAGGAAACCTCATCCCACTCCAGTTGGAAGGGCTTAAGAGGAGGCACTGCAGCACAGCCAGGCAGCTAGCAGAGGGGAACCCAGGCAGCTCACCGCTATAAAGGGACTACACCAGAGCATGCATCACCAGGAGGGGAACTACAGCACGAAACAGGGACTCTCACCCACAGAGGCCTGCAAGACAGTCTGCAAGGGACACCTACGAGCTTCAACACACCTCAAGGAAGAATAGAGAGGTAGGAAGGGACCCAGGAGAGGGTGTTGGCCAGATGGCAGGTGGTAAATGCCATCCCTACAGCACTCAAGAGGGTTCTTGGGTCAGAACCTGGTAGAGTGGGCAGGCCAGGTCCCCCTCCGTGTCCCTGATCCCCTTGCCACAGGCTCTAACAACTAGGCAGGACTGCTGCCACAGACTAACCACTAGGCAGAAGACGTGCCTGTCAATATAGCCCCATTTAGATTTTCTTTTTTGTAATTAACATTCAGAATCCACAACCACTAACTAACTAGCTCAAGACATTTTGTAGAAAATGCTGGCTATTCTCTATTCTGTAAGGGCCACTGGCGTCCTGTTCTGTGTCCCCAGGCGAGGCAGTGACAAGGCATAAAATGCCTCCTTACTCCCCTCCACTCAGTACCTGTATTTGAGGGAGCATAGCCTCCTCGCAGCTGTTACTCTCCCACCCATGAAGGTGAGCAGGGGTGAGTGGAGCTTTGTTTTCACTCCTACTTCACCAACCCAGATAGCACAGCTGAGCTGCCACACTGGGGAAGTAACTGCACCAAATATAGGGCTGGCACAGATTACTTAGTCTCTGACTGATAGTCTCGTTCCCAATCTACTGCAGAGACGGTGCAACTACATGCTGCTCTTATTCTGGGTTGTGACAAAGACACAACTTAGACCAAAATATTTTAGTTTGAGAGTTCAGGAGGTGATAAGTAGGAAGAAAAACTTGCCAACAAAGGTTTTTAGAGGTCTGCAACAAATTTGTCTTTTTAAGGGTCATTTAATGAAGTGAAATTCTACTCCAGCATATAGTTATTTGTGGACCACTTGTAAGAATCTGAATTAAAATCAGCTCAACGGCCTGCCAATAAAGTCTCCTCTCCTATAAATTAAGTAGCAAACAACAAAACTGCATATGAAGTCACAAAATTCCATATCTGAGTGTGTTTCTTGACATAGGAAAGCTAATTCCATTCTTCCCAGCTTGTTTTATAACTGACTAGACAAATACTATCCCAAATTATCCAATTTTAAAAACCATTTACTCTCAGTCAGGGTTAAGACATTGTTAGAACACATAAGTATCCTGTAGACATAGAACATATCTTATGCCAGATCCAAAGCAAACATTCTACATTATTTGACTGGAATGTATCATTATATGCACATCATCATCCTAAAATCCAGAGTACCTAACAAAGCTTCTTTAGTTCAAGTTGTGATACACAATACTTTACCAAAATGTATGCTTTTCAATTTGTTCAGAACTGTGAGATTCATATTAGTATTCAAGCCACCAACTTTTTTACTCAGCCTTGCTCCTGTATGACCTTGGTTCTTCCAATGACATGTGGCAATGCATTTGTTTGAAACACACAGAACGAATGTCTTTTTCTATTGTATATGGTTATCTCCTTGTCTACATTTCACAGGCCTGCACTAAAATAAATAATTTAGAGAGGGTAATAAAACAAGGGAAGAATGTTTTACTCTGACTACCACAAAACAAACAACATAAATCCTATTTATCTCCTAATCCGCTTCCCTAACAGATCTGCATGAAAAATAATGTGCATAATGTGAAAATAGCAACATCAACCAACACAATTCACAGATCACTAATTCTATATTTTAAATAACTGTTTTCTATAACTGACTTCAGGGAAAGCTGTGGAATACTCCTAACGTTTTGAAAATCAGAATACTTATTCAGGTGCCTAAATATGGATTTACAAGCCTAACTTGTATATCTCGACTCCTTTTTTGAAACCTCAGCCTGGACATTTTCATTTAGTGTAGTGTACCGTAGTTAAGTTAGAAATGGCATCTTTATTCTAAAAAGAGCTCATATCACTACAACTAGGTAAAGCTGTATGGGGAACAGGCTGATGCTGCAGTAGTCACAGGAGTATTGCTCAACATGAATAAAGGTGAAAGCTCAGACCTTGCATGCTGAAGAACTGGGAAGATTCAAAATATTATATATGAGAAAATTACAAAAAAAATACTTAAAATACAAAATACTTAAAAAAAAATAAAATAAAAACACACACACCCACCGAATTTTCTTCCTCCTCTTCCAGCTCCCTTTGTTGTTCCTCATGTCTCTTTGCCTTGATCTCCATAGCTTCTGTGATCAGGTCTCTTAAAATTGAGACTGGTTTGGCATTCTTAATAAAAGTATGCTAGAAAACAAACCATGAAATTATATAACAGAAATCCAACAAATACTTTTCAGCTACAACTTAATTACAAGTAACAGATGTTAAAAATAACATGTTATTCAACATCACAGACTTCAGCGGTAAATAGTCTTTCACATCAGACAGAAATTAAAATCTAGATTAGGGAAATATATGATCTCTTTTAGCTGCTTTGCAACTAAATAAAATTTAGCTTTTTTTAGTTATTTGGGTTTTTTACACAGCAAGCTATGGGAAAATATAACTATATAATACAACTGCTTTATAGTTAAGGGTATAATTGTTGAAAGGAAATGTGGATTAGGTAGTAAATAAATAGAGTGGTGATTGTCAGACATAAAAAAATAAACTTTTTCAGATATTCAGTTACAACATTTAATTAATCTTAACAAGCTGACAACACAAATTAGTGGCTATAAGCAGAGCAGCCATTGCTGTTGCTTACTTCAACAAACCTGTATTTTAATATGTCATGAATTATTTAATCATCTGGAATGCTGAAATGTAAAACAAGCAAAAAATCCCAACCATCTTTTAGCAGGCAGATTATTTTTAATTCAAAACCATTTCAAATATCATTTACCCCTCTTCATATGCATGTTGCTGTCTATAAAGCACCTGTTGTCAGAATATTCTGATTTCTCCATTAGTATTTACATGGAATTTCTCAGAGCAAGAAAACATATCTGTAGTTCTGAGACTGGCAAAGCAAGTTATTACACCAAATGAAAAACGACAATTAAAAAAACAGCAATGAGCATTTCAGTAGTTGGCTTCTTTTTCTTGGCCTGAGCTTAAATATTGAAGCCTTTATCTTATTTTTCCTTTCTATGTCCTATCATTCAAAAGATGAGCTTTACTGATGCAAGCTAACATCTCTTTGTTATACTCATAATTGTAGCAAAGTAGCTGTTCAATATGCTAACTACAAGCAATCCAGAGACAGCACCTGGGTCTATCCTTGAAATTTAGGGCATGCCTACTACACCTTGTTCCCACCAATATAAGTGCCCTATTACACCAAAATAATAACAACTCCACCTCCACGAGAGGCATAGGGCTTATGTCAGTGTAGTTAGGGTGATGCAGTGTCCCTGTAGACACTGCCTTACTTACATCAGCTGTTGGCTGACATTCTTGTCCAATTTCACAGCTCTGTGCTGAAGCTCCCTGCTGTGAACTTCACATCCAGCTCACAGCTTGGGCTGTCACCCTGGGGCAGGTGGGGGGCTCCAGCTAGAGACCGGCTGTCCCCCAGGCTCCTGGCTCCCCACTCCCAGCCAGGGTGCTGCCCGGGCCTCCCACTCAGAGCTGGGCTGCCACCCAGGCTCCTGGCTCTCCGCGCCAAACTGGGCTGCCACTTGGCTCCCCACTGGGATCCCTGCTGCCTCCCAGCTCCCCATTTGGATCTGGGAGCCTGGTCAGGAGCCTGGCTCGGAGTGGGGGGCCAGAAGCCCGGACACCAATCTGGCTTGCAGTAGGGAGCCAGAAGCCCAGGCGGCAGCCTGGCTCACGGTGGAGAGCCAGGAGCACGGGCAGCAACAGGGCTTCCATCAAGGAGCCCGGGCAGCTGCCTGGATCAGAGTGGGGAGACCGGGTGGCAGCCTGGATAAGAGCAGGGAGCTGGGAGGCGGGGCGGCACCCTGGATCAGAGTCGGGAGCCCAGGCAGCAGCCCAACTGGGAGTGGGAAGCTGGGAGCCTGGGTGGCAGCCCAGCTCGGAGCCGGGAGCCAGAAGCCTGGGTGGCAGTAAGGCTATAAGTGGGGAGTACCACCTGGAGCTGAGGGGCTGTGCACTCAGCCCTTCCCGCCCCGCGCAAGTTGTGGACTTGAAAATCAGCAGTAAATATAGCCCAGGCTGTACGTCGACTTAAGTTTGTAGGGTACACATGCCCTTAGACTATTACTTTTTTCAACTATCGCCTGTTTCTTGTCTGTCTCACACCAACTTTACAATGGTGACACTCCACAGAAATACATGGTGCTAATCCATTTACAAGAATATAAATGAGATGGGGAATAAAGCTTGATGTTTGTGACATGGCATAAAACAGTGGATTGATCACCTGTATCCGTACGTAACTTAGGTATCCAGTGAAAATTAGTATTTCCAGAGTTCATACTGAACTTATCAAATGCCATGGCTAATATCGCAATGCTTGTAAAATTGTTTTTTCCTTATACAGAATGCTGATTCACCAAACTGATTAAAATCTAAAGCTCTGTTTATATACTGTCCTGCCACAACTTACCTTACAGCTTGAAGCAGTGATCATAGAAGGAATATGGAAGTACTTCATATCCTTATCTCTGAATTAGGTTGTTCTTTGACACTACATACTAATATTGTAAATGCAAGAATTTTAATCTCTTTGTAGTGGAGAAAATTCAGGAAAGTAAAAATTTGATATAAAACACAGAGATTGGTTCATCTCCAGGGCAAGATAATAGTCTCTGAGTGGTGAATTTATGGTTCTGAATAATTAAAGGAAAAATGAGTTCCCAAGAGAATAATTTTTGAGGCTAAGGTGGTGCTGGTAAATAATGAATCCCTTGTTACTTGTTGTGGCATCAGGAGTTAGCATTTTATTGCCCATCAACTTATCTGAGAATCCAAGAAAGAATTTTGTTTTCACCCAGTTTGATTGTTTATTGGTGCCATTGTTAAAATTTAAAATGTAACCACTAGCCTGTCCAAAATGCTTATGGATGAAGAATCAAAAACATGAGAGGAGCAGAAGGCTTAGGAAGTAATATAGTCTATCCCCCTATCAAAGTAGGATTATTACCTACAGGAAATTTGAAATTCAATTTGAATTTTTGAAACTGAAAAAACTAATAACAAAAAAAGTCAAGAAAAATGTCAACAAAATTCTCATGACGTTTTTTCTCTATTTTTTGATCAATTATATTGCTGTCAGTGAGTGAGTTCTACTTATGCTAGCTGTTCCTTGGAACCTCTGCCTCTAAAGTTAGGGCTTTTTAGGCAGCCATGGAAGGGGAAAGCATGGGAATCATGCTGTCATAGAAGGAGATGGTCACTTAGGGAACTGTGCAGAGCTACTGGCCTTTGAATAGTCAACCTTGGTGGTTGGCCTGGATGTGTGGTTTCTTTGAACATGCACTGATATAGTGGGTCAAAATTATTTTCAACTCTTAAAGAAAGTTTAAGAGAAAACTGGGGTTGTATATTTTACCCCTTTACTAGTTTTCCCCATAAAGGAAACAATCTAGCCTGGTATTTTCAGGACTCCCCACTCTTCTACACTTGTGAATTTTAGTACATCCTCTCAAAATACCATACCAAATAGATACCCTAATTACACAACACTTGCTTTCTTGAAATCTAAAACCCTTTTATTGTTCAGTTCTATTATTCCCATTTCTTGCTATGCAGATTTCAGGCAGCCATGGTGTGAACCAGGGACCTCTTGGTGCCAACTGGCAGGGTGGATAGGGAATGCATAGAGTTTTACAGGAATCCTCTGGGTCAGATATATGTATAATAGTTCACCAAAGAGTGATACATAAGGTCTCTACTGAGAGCCATTAGCCCACTGGTAGTCATAATCATTGTGAAATATATGTACAGATAATATTTAAGGAGTTTATATATCTATACTGAAAATTATGTTTTAAGGTCTTGGAGTTAAATCAGGTCCCCAAGAGGTAATTTGCCTCACACAGGTTCCTTTTAGGCAGGAGATAACAGAAACTTATCTCCCTTTCTGATCATTTGTATGTTGTCTCCCACAAAAGGAGGCCTATTTGCATACTGACCCAGTGCCAGTCAAAAGTTGCAAAATCCACACGAGAGAAAATCTACAGGAAGAAACAAAACAGCAGGGAGTGTCCTGTTTATGAACAATGACAAAGGCTTTGTCTACACTGGAACCTGAACAACAAAACTTTTGTCATTCCAGGACGAGAAAAAAAACACACCCCAGAACAACAAAAGTTTTGCCAACAAAAAGCGCCGGTGTGAACAGTGCTTTGTCGGCAGGAGAGCTCTCCTGCCGACAAAGCTACCGCTGCACGTTGGGGGTGGAAGATTTTTGTCAGCCCGAGAACTCTCTCCTGCCGACAAACAGTGGCTACACTACACGCTCCTCTTAGTGGCATGGCTGTAGTGGCATAGCGTAGACATAGCCAAAAGAAGGGACTTGTATATTTGGAGGTCGTGGGTGGGGAACGGAAAACAGCAGGTCCTTCACCTGGGAGGCAAGCTGACAGCATGCCTGTCTCATGAACCTGTTGGGATTCCCTCCAAGACCTTTCCACTAGGCTTATCCAGAACACCTCGCATAGTTCTGGAAAAACATTTTATCCAGGTCTCTAGGCCAAAAAACTCAGTTCGACTTCACTCGTCTCTCAGGTTACTTTGCCTTCGCTAGCTAGGCCCAGACACAGGGAGTTTAGGCATAGGGTGATACTGTACCACATTCCCAGTTCATGTCACATACTACACAGTTCATATATGTCTTTCCTAGCTACTAATAGCTATACTTACATGTAAGGACCAATCACTTTGCAGATTGCATAAGGCAAGCTTATTAGTGCTGCTTTCTTTTGTTTATTATAAACTTATTCACAATAGTTAGTTTAATTAGTTTCTGACTCCCTTTTTCACTAAAAATATATTCACAATAGTTAGTTGTTTCAGCAATTACTTGTTCAGAAGTTGCTTGTTCAGGCTTGGCTTGTCTTAACTTGGGCCTGCTGGTGTCAGCTAAGTTATACCTACAAAACCAGCCAACCTGTTTCTAAAGCCCTGTAAGGATTTTGGGCCTGCATCACTCTACAAGATGCGAGATTATCTAGTTAATTAAGTCTGGCTTTAGAATGCACCTTATGATTTTATTTCATATGTAACCATTTGCTGCTATTTGAATCTCTGTACTTCGTTAGATAAACTTTAAGAAAGAAGGAACATGTGGCCAGAACAAGATTTTCTAATGACCCTTGGTTCCTAGAAATCCTCACAGAAGTTCTGGCTTGAAGCCAGAAAACCAAAGCAGATGCATTGCCTTAGCAACTTAAATACTGACCTGTAGGAGTTGTGTTGCAGTAGCTCTCTGCTCAGGATTCTTCACTAAACATTTTTTCACAAAATCAGTGAACTCATCAGACCAGAGCTCCGGCTTCCGGAATGTTGGCGGTGGATTAGTGGGAATCATAAAAATAGCCTAGTTAAAAAAATTAAAACAAAAATAGAAAGGTGAAAAAAAATCAGCAAAAATCATAACACTGTAGCCAAATAAACACATTGCTTTATCCAGCCTTTTTTTTTTTTTTTAATCAGACTGAGAATCTGTAGGACAAATTTTAACTGGTCTAGAATTTCCAATATGATTGAGGTTCAGGAAGCAAATCCATCTGCTACCAATGCAGCTATTTCCCATTAGATTTCCTCTATTTAAATTGTACCTCATTCAGCACATCATTCTTTATTTTATCTATTATTGTTATCAGTCTCGAGAGAAGATTTTGCCCTTTCAGAACCTCTTAGCAGAAGTCAGGGCACTTCCTGGTTCAGCAGATACATCTAAAAATATTGCTGTTGAGAACCAGATCCACTTTCCATCTCTTAAGTTAATTTCAATTTTGTACATGCAGAATTGCTGAAGAAAGTCAGATCAATCCTATTTATTTTTACATTCTAAAATTCAGGTGTAATTAAACACCTTGATTCTGCCAATGTGATTTAAAACTAATTCTAAAAATGGATAAGATGCCACTGAAGGCACATTGCAACAATAAAATGTAAACAAAATCATGTCACTAGCTTACTGGTATGAAAAGCTCTTATAGAAATTGTGAAAATGACAACATTTTATCCTATTTGTTAAAAACCACATACAGAGAAATTTTCCAGGTAGTACTTCCGGAGGAATTCTGTGCCACTGCACATGCACAGAATTCATGTCCCCTGGAGATTTTTTGCAATGACTTCTGACAGGGAAGCAAAGGAAAGTAGCAAGAACGGTCATGGCTCAGCAGTGCCAGTGCATTGTTTCAGGTGCTCGGAGTGGGGCTGGGGATGGCCTGACCAGTGGCTCCTAGCCTGCACTGGGTTCAGCTACTAGTCTGGGCTGGGTGTGGGGGAGGACCAGACTTCCTTTTCACTTGCTAGGAGCAGCCAGGGCCGGGGCATCCAGACCCCCAACCCTGCACCCAGACCATCCCTTACTTAGCCCTCACACTCAAACCCCACCCCAATGAGCCCCGCCCCCCTGCACCTGGACCACCCCAATGAGCCCCCAAACCCAGATTCCTACTCCACTGCTCCCAACCAGTTGCACCCAGACCCCCGCCTCACCAAGCCGCACTCTCCCCTGCTGAACCCCCCACACCCAGATGCCCCACATCACCCACACACAAACCCTACCTGCTGAGCCCCGACCACCTTCACTTGGACCCCCCTACAGAGTCCGATTCCCCCTGCACCCGGAACCCGCCAACACCAGGACCTCCCACTAAGCCACCCACACTCAGATTACCCCACGCAGAACCTTCTTATCCCACACCTGGATTCCCCCACACTAAGTCATTCCACACTTGGATCTTGCAAGGCTGAGCCTGCCTGCCCCACACCTGGATCAGGGGGCAGGGCTGGGTGTGTGTGCAAGACTGTTGCTTGCTATCTTGGTGCAACTAGTGTCGTGGGGCAAGGCTCCGACCCTTGCAATGCCACAGTCGGATGCAGCCTCACTGAAAAGGCCGTGTCCCCCAGGGGAGGTGGAAAGAAATGGTGATATCCCATCTTCACGCAGCCAGTGGCCTGTGCTCCCCTCTGCTATGCTGGAGCCTCCACATTTATTGACAAATAAAATATGCAGAATTTTGCAGAATTTTAAAATATTGTGTGTAGAATTTTTATTTTTTTGGTGTAGAATTCCCTCTGGAGTATAGAGTGAAAAAAAAATCACACTATATGTCCCTTCTTTGCCCTGTTTAAGTCAAAGAGATTTTGCCACTGATTTTCATGACCCTAGATTTTACCCTACTGAGGAGCTACTTGCATAAGAGGAGGAAAAGAAAGATTAATAGACACCTTTCTGAGGTATCAGTCTGAACTATCACCCTAATAAGGTGTGTGTGGGGGGGGAGTTTTTAATCAATGAAGTGCCATATGTTAATATTAAATACGTATTTCATCAATTACTGTATAGAATTACAAATAGTTGCAAAGAGAGCAGCACACCATATATTAAAAGAGACCTAAGGTTTAAAAAAAAAAAATTTCATTATTCACTTCTCAAACCAGGTTCAGTTGGGATCACCACTTTTCCCCATGTAAGAAGGTGGGGGGGAGGGGGTCACAAAATCATAGTACTCATTCATTGTAATCATCCTACACAGATAAATGGAACTTTGAAGCAGAGAAAGAAAAAACAAAATGAAATGAGCACAGAGTGATGTAAAAAAATGAGACAATTTATTCGTACCATCTATATAGCATACATACAAATATTTGAAATACTGCTGGGAGGGGAGAGGAGAGAGACACGAATTTGAGATTTTCAGCATAATCCCTGAACATATTTTTGATAGTTTACCAATGCCCAGTATCTTGTTCAAACACCTTAATCTAAAATTAAACTCATATTCTCAAGAAAAGCAATGTGTGTTGAATGTTGTACAACCAAAATATTCACTATAATCAGGGCCATCCTTACCCATACGCAAAACACGCAGCTGTGTAGGGCTCAAGGGCACCAAATTTCCTGGTGCCTTGCGCAGCTGCATGCTGCTCCAGCCCCTGCTCCAGCTCTTGCCCAGGGCTCCCACTCCCCTAAGGAGTGCAGCACTCACCGGCAGCGGGAGTGCAGCAACCTAGCCCCAGCTGCACCGCTGGTGAATGCTGGGGGGTGATTCCTCCTGCTCCCCAAGCCAGCCCCACCCCTTGCGGAGGCCTAGGGCCAGCCCCCCTCCCCGCTTCCTCCCACCCTGCAGATGCCTGTGGGCTGTGTAGGGCCCCAGAACAGGTAGGGACGGCCCTGATTATAATTTTCAGAGAATAAATATTTCAGTACCAAATAACTGATTTCAATTCAAATACTTGTATTTTATAAATCAGTTCATTATTCACCTAATAGGAAACGTACAGTAACAAATCTGGCCATTTGATTTAACAAAAGTAATACGCCTGCGGCTATAATGAAAGTTATTTTTCTTTACTTTCTTGGAGAGGGGTACTCTACTCCAATACAAGGTATCCTCAGCCTGGCACTTGAGCTCAGATGCATGAAAGTAGTACTATGCACTACTGATAGGCCTCCATGCTGGCATTAAACTACTAGTTTGCAGTACCAGACTAATTGTTTATCAGTGTAAATGAAGTACTACTGCTATAAAGCAAAGGATGACAAACTCAGCTGCTTCTGTCCTTGAAGGTAATGATCTCTTTTGAACTTTGAGCTGCTGAGTTGTAGTCTTATCTCAAGATAATCTTAAATTTAAACATATAATTTCTGCAGTAGCTATAAGAAACACAAGGATAAAACAGTCTACTTGTAACTAGTGTTTATATAGTATCATCATAAAATGAGCTAAAAATATACATCTCCTATTTGATCATAAACACTGAACTGTGTGACACACAGAACAAACAAGTCTAAATATATGAGCCATCATATTTAGGGGCAAGGTTATTTTAATTAACTACATAGCAGCTAAGAATCGTATCAAAGAATTTACTTCTTTATAGTCAAAAAATGACTGACCATTTATTCTTAAATGGTGAAAAATACAAGCTACCAAAGTAAATAATACATATATCTTAAACTTAGGCTCCTAGATCCATATTTACGTACTTAAATAAAAATGGGTAATCAGCACTACTGAAAACCAGGCCACTTATTTAGGTGCCTAAACTTGGATTTAGAACCCTAAAACAGTAGGCTCCTGTTTTTTAAAATCTTGACCTATTATTTCTCCTGCAATATTAGTCTGCAGAACTATTTTAGATGCACTTTTGTAATACAAAAATATTGTATAAAGACTATGTGAAATACTGTATATGCAGTACAAAAGTACATATTCAATTAAAATACAAGATCATGGTTTATACTACAGGGGGAAACGTGAAATTAAACTTTACATTGAACCCCATCTCAATATAGGAAATACTAAAGAACAGGAGGTTATTTTTCCAAAGAAAAGAACAAGATGCTTAGGCAGACAAATTATCTATATATATATGTCAGCCTATATAATTTTATCTGATCTCAAAAACCATTTTGATGGAAGATTGTTAATATTCAGAAATATTAGCTTTCCGGTTTATTTGTGTCTACACAACATGTTGCTTAACTAAACATTTTACTATAAATCAAATGAAAAATAAATCTTCTCTAAATTCTAGTGTTTGTTCAAAGCGTTGATCACTTCCTTTTCGCAGGGCTTGTACAGCTCCGTTCTTTTTTCTCTTCTCTAACTGCTCCTTCAGTCTCCTTCAGTCCTTGTTGGTGTACTGCCTGGTTCCACCTGAAATCATCTTCTCGTCTTCATACCTTGTACTCACGCCAGAGGTCATCTTGTACGCCCCCCACCCTCCCATTGCTTTAACTATCGCTTTCATACAGGCATTCTTGAACCTATTACACATACATACCTGCAGCAGGGTAGTCACCCACTCTGGCCCTGACGGGGTTAAAACAGCCTGGGGAAAGGGCTGCCTTGGGGGAGCCAAAAGCTAGGCTGATGGAGAAGGCAGCCACAGCTGGGGCCATGCCCCAATCAGGCCACAGCTAGCCCTATAAAAGGCTATGAGCCAGGAGCTCAGGCAGTCTCTCTCTAGCTGTAGAGAGAGATGGGCCTGGCTGCTTGGGAACTCACCAAGGTACCTAGAGTGAAGCAGGGCTGGGGAGCTCCAGGCTGGAAAACCCCCAGTCTGCAGGCCTTGCTGAAGGCCTAAAGCAGGTACTGGGGTTGCAGAGGGGCAGCCCAAGCTTAGGCAAAGGCAGCAGGTCCAAACCCTCCTTGCAATGATGAGTAGTACAGACTGCAGTCTGCCCCAGTGTGCGGGGGCAAGATGAGGACTGGCAATAGCTGCTGAGACAAGGTGGGGATAGAGGGTGGGGATTCCCTGGGGTAGGAAGACCCAGAGACTGTAGGGGGACTACAGAGGGCAGAACCCCGAGGGAAGGGGTACTGGGGTCTGGGAGGGACATGGGGGCCTGAGGCAAGCAGGACACTGGCCTGCAGAGGGCACTCTGGAGGCTGGAGAGCTAATGCCCAGGATGACCAGCTGGAGGCACCGCACTGGTGAGTCTCAGCCTTGTTACAAAACTCCTGGGCAAGTCACCCTTATCTAACGGGTGTATCTATCTTAGCCACTTATATGGCCCCCATTACTGTAAAATCTGGGAATAATCCTCTTCACAACATCCCTGAGATAGGAAAGCACTATTATGTCAATTTTACAGGTGAATCACTGAGATACAGAGAGAGTGAGGGAACACCTACACTACAAAGACTATATTCACATAGCTACAGCAACATAGCTATGCCAGCATAACCCCATAGCGTAGATGGAATGGAATTATCCAATTGGTGTAGGAATACAACTCCCTGAATGACTATCGCTTCAACAGAAGCATTTTCTGTCGACATGGCTGCATCTACACCATGGAGTTAAGGTTAGGTTGGCATAATTACATCAATCAGGGTATACATTTTTCACACCTCTGACCAATATAGCTTATTGACCTAACTTTTAAGTGCGGACCAGACCAAAGTGATTTGTGCAAGGGCAGACATGAAGTCCATGACAGAGCAAGAAAGTGAATCCCCAGCCTCCTGAGTCTCAGGGTGGTGCCTTAACCACTGGACTATTTTTCCTTTCTTCATAGCCTCCTGAATGATTTGCTGTCATCTCTAGCTCAACAAATCTAAACAGAGTTTATTTTCCTGCTAACACCTCTCCTCTAAATCCTTTCTGTTATTAACTTCACAATCCTTCATATTAACAGACTAGCAACCTTAGAGTCATCTTTGACTCCTTTTCTTTGTCCCTCACATCCAGGTTTCTCACTTAGTGTCTCTAAAAGACCTTCTGTCAATCCCAATTGTCAAATCATTAGTCCAACATGCTAACTATCTCATACTTTGGCTACTGTAACCATCTACTCCAGGGTTTCTCAAACTTCAATGCACTGCGACGCCCTTCTGACAACAAAAAATTAATACATGACCTCGGGAAGGGGGACCGAAGCCTAAGCCTCACTGCCCCAGGTGGTGGTGGGGGGGGCGAAGCCAAAGTCCAAGCCCTGCCACCCCGAGCGGGGTTGTGGGAGTGGGCAAAGCTGAAGCCTGAGCCCCACCACCCTGGAGTGGGGGCTGAAGCTGAAGCTTGAGGGCTTCAGCCCCAGGTGTGGGGCTGTAACCTGAGTCCTGCCACCCAGGGCCGAAGCCCTCAGGCTTTGGCTTCAGGCCCGGGCACCAGGAATTCTAATGCCACCTTGACGACCCCATTAAAACAGGGTCTCGACCCACTCTGGAGTCCCAACCCACAGTTTGAGAACTGCTAGACGACTCCCCAGCCTCCCATTTCCCCAGCTCTCTCTTCTGCAATCCAACCAAAACATGACTGACAAATCTTGTTCCTCTTCCAAACTCATCTCACCTTTCTACTTCCTATTACTGCCTTCACATCTTTTCCATATAAAATTTAAGCTTCACCAGTTCACCTTCAAAACCTACTCTGTGATTTGGCTTCCACCTACCTCTGTTTCCTTTCAAGAAATTTGCAAAGCAGTCACTGGAGAAACAGAACTAGACCCCAACTCAGAAGATTAAAATAAAATTTCTAGCTCACAGAAATGTCTTGATCATGTGTTTCTATTTTTGGTCTGTGAAATATCTTATCCCCCTATTTTTAAAAAGGATAGAGAATATCTTTAAATACCTTGGCAGATCTCATCCTACATTTTAAAAAAATACATGTATTATTTTAACTTGAATAAATTTTCACCAGTTTGTGTCTGGCTACCCAGTGGGTGCACAGAAAGCACATTTACATTGTGCCCTCATCTCTTCCTATATCCCCATTCTGTTTGCTTACCCAGTGTATCACCCTTAGCCACTTACTTTGGCTGTGCCTCCACTTAGACTTTTTTCCTAAAATTTCCCCACCATTACTAGCACTAGTACAGTTCCACTGGTGGCAGTGCTAACATAGACAGTGCTCTAGGCAGTCTAGATAACAGTAGTTAACATGCTAGCAGCTGCTAGCACCTTATGTACACTAGTGCTCTCATCACTGCTCCCTGTGCTTGGGCTAGTAGCAGCCCAGTGGTAGAGACTGAGAAATTTTAGGGCGGGGGGGGGAAATCTTAATTAGACAAGGCCTTTTCCCCCACCTCTCTCCTATTTTCACACCTTCTTCCACACACCCTGTATACTTGAGAGACTGTGACTTGTGACTTGCCCAGCCAGGTTTCAAAGAAAATACAGGGCAGAGGTAGAAATAATACTCAGGTCAACTGACTCCTACTCTTGAGTTTTAATCATGAAAGCATTCTTCCAGATATTCTCTTTTACAGGCTAAGAGATGTCAGAGTACAAACCCTTGAATTTAAATTAGTCTTACTTTTCAACTTAAACTGTGTTTTCCTTTGTCTTGACTATAACAGAGATTCCATCCTGTCCTGAACTTTCCAGTTTTATGCTTCCAGTTCTGATCTACAAATAGAAGATATTTAGGAGCATCTTTTCATACAGTGCTTTGGGGAAAATTCTGGCCCCCAGCTATGGAATCCGGATTTGTGGAGGATTAGACAGGCTCTCCCCGATCAACATTGTATAATGCAGGAGGGTGCAGAACAAGTCCAGAGGATACACCATTATGCAGAACCTCTGACAATCAGTCTCAAAGTGAGGAATACATTGGACAACCTAATACTGAGTTGCTACTACAGCAATTGGACTGAACTAGCCTATGACATGACTGAGTGGGATCTCTTCTGCCCCCCTATGCAACTGCCCAGAACATCTAGTCAGCCTTGTGCTGAGCTGAGGATTTAGTCCTCATAGAGAGGATGGATATGCATCCGATTTTTCCTTTGATTATATTTAGTATGCCAGCAATATAAGTGAAGTCCAGACTGAAAACTTTTTTTTTTTTTTTACCAAAGTTTCTTTTATGGATGATTTTACTGGTGTGATAATGTAATTAGTAGAATTAGGATATGCCACAAGAAAAATGAGAATCCTCATAGATCACATGGAATTTCTTCCTCCAAAAATTTTTGTGGCTTATTCTTCCTTTCATTCAGGGTGACACGCCTGTAAATTTCACATAACCTAAGAACACATCACATACCCAGCAGCAGTTTAGCAAAGGAACTGCACCCGTCTGCTTTGTTTTCTGCTCCGAGAGTAGGTTAGGTATATTGTTTGGGCTTGAATGCTGGGTGACTGCCATAGAGCCTTTTGGGGTACGTCTACACTGCAGGTGGGAGCAAGCCTCCCAGCCCGGTTAATGCACTAAAAATAGCAGCATGGATGTTGCTACTCAGGCAGAAGCTCAGGCTCTCAAGCACACTGGACCCTCTGAGTAAACAATGGCCTGCAGGCTGCATCCAGCCTGTCAGATCTTTTAATCTGTCCCTCTAGTTCCTGCCAGGGAATGGGGTCAGGAGCTTGCCCCGCTCTGCACAGCTCCCGAAAACAGCAGCACGTCCCCCCTCCAGCTCCTACACGTAGAGGCAGCCAGGAGGCTCCGCACACTGTCTCCACCCCAAGCACCGGCTCTGCAGCTCCCATTGGCCAGGAACCATGAAACGGGAACATGCCGCTGCTTCTGGGAGCTGCCTGAGGTAAGCGCCACTTGGAGCCTGCACCTCTGACCTTCTCCCATACCCCAACCCCCTGCCCCAGCCCTGACCCCTCTCCCACCTTTCAAACCCCTCAGTCCCAGCCTGGAGCATCCTCCTGCCCCCAAATCCCTCATCCCCTGCCCCACACCAGAGCCCACACCCCCAACCGGAGCCCTCATCACCCCACACACCCCAACCCCATGCCCCAACCCAGAGCCCCCTTCCCTGCACCCCCAACTCTCTGCCTAAAGCCCACACCCCCAGCTGGAGTCCTCACCCCCTCCTGCATCCCAACCCCCAATTTCATGAGCATTCATTGTCCGCCATACAATTTCCATACCCAGATTTGGCCCTCAGGCCAAAAAGTTTGCCCAACCCTGGTCTAAGCTCAGGTGGCTAGCACAAGCCTCCACTGGTGCCAAAACATGCAGACTATTTCTATCTCACTACCGCAAACCAAGCTAGTGCATGTCTTACTACCAGGGCTGGGAAGCACTCTCTGAGCTGCAATATAGACATACCCTCGGTTTACTATCAGTTTGCTTTTTCTTGTCACTTTCTCCAGTACAGTTGGAATGTTATTGAAGATGTTTGGCAGTCATTTTTCTACAGCTTGGTGGTTTTGTCATTTTTTGATATTGGTGATGTTATGAGACATTTTACCAGGTGGAATTTACAGGAACATAAGCCTTTCTGAAAGGAACAATGAGTCACAAGGACTGGTAGGAGCAAGGTTAGGCAATATGTGAACATGTCACAATTTTTCTTTTGGCTGTTTTGGCATTGCCTACTTACACTAAATACATTATCACTTCAGTCAACAAACTTCCAAAAATAAGCAGATATAACATTCTTATGGAAATGCTGAATCACTTGAGGAAAAAAAAAATCAATTGCCTTTAAATAATTATCTGAGATACTGTAACAGTTTTCCCTTAAAGGTGACCCACAAAGGAATTTAGTGAAATTCCATCAGCTTTAGAAATGTGACCCCTAATAACCAGGCTAAAAGGGGCACTCAGCACACTAACATTTTAAAATTGTACCTATTTTCTTCTTTGGGACCCACGTCATAGAGCCTTGTCGCACCTTCAGTGCAAAATGATGCTGCAGCAATCTCTAAGCTGGTAACAATATATTTAGCCACAGAAACCAGGTGTGGCAGAGAAGCAGACTATAGGGATAGGAGAAAAGGGTGGATTATATAAAGTTTTTTGTATTTCAGAGCACATAAATGTTACATGCAAGAATGAGGTAGAGGATGCAACTAATTACCAGCTGGCAATGGAGTGCAGAGAGCAACCTTTCAGGAAAGAAAGGAAGTTTGCCTCCTGAAAAGTCCAAGGATCCCGGATCGGCAGGTAGTGATCGATCTATCGGGGATCAATTTATCACATCTAGTGTAGACACGATAAATCGATCCCTGATTGCTCTGCCGTTGACTCCGGAACTCCACCATGGCAAGAGGTGGAGGCGGAAGCGGAGTCGACAGGGGAGCAGTGGTCGTCGATCCTGCGCCACGAGGACGTGAAGTAAGTGATTCTAAGTCTATCTAAGATACGTCGACTTCAGCTATGCTATTCTCATAGCTGAAGTTGCGTATCTTGGATCGATTTCCTGCCCCCCCCCCGTGTAGACCAGGCCCAAGAGTTATAGATCTCTCTCTCACACACACACTCTTCTAACAGAGGTGACAAGGGGAGATGGTCTGGTTGAGCCTATATATTCATTTTGCACGAGAAAAGCTGAGCAATAATTTCTATTGAAAAAATATCTGAGATATCCAAGCTCATCAAATACAGTGTACTTTGCTTAACTAGAACACTAATACCTTTTAAAAAAAAAAACAAGAATCATAACTTCAAAATAGATTACTTAAGAGTGTCTCTAGAGAATACACAATCAAGGCTAACCTAACCACCCATGGATGGTGTCAAATATAAAGGGAAGGATGAACACCTTTAAAATCCCTCCTGGCCAGAGGAAAAACCCTTTCACTTGTAAAGGGTTAAGAAGCTAGGATAACCTCGCTGGCATCTGACCAAAATGACCAATGAGGAGACAAGATACTTTCAAAAGCTGGGGGGGGAGATGGAGAAACAAAGGCTCTCTCTGTCTGTGTGATGCTTTTGCCGGAAACAGAAAAGGAATGGAGTCTTAGAACTTAGTAAGCAATCTAGCTAGATATGCGTTAGATTCTGTTTTGTTTAAATGGCTGATAAAATAAGTTGTGCTGAATGGAATGTATATTCCCGTTTGTGTCTTTTTGTAACTTAAGGTTTTGCCTAGAGGGATTCTCTGTTGTGAATCTAATTACCTTGTAAGGTATTTACCATCCTGATTTTACAGAGGTGATTCTTTTACTTCAATTAAAATTCTTCTTTTAAGAACCTGATTGCTTTTTCATTGTTCTTAAGATCCAAGGGTTTGGGTCGGTGTTCACCTATGCAAATTGGTGAGGATTTTTATCAAGCCTTCCCCAAGAAAGGGGGTGCAGGGTTTGGGAGGATTCTGGGGGGAAAGATATTTCCAAGCAGGCTCTTTCCCTGATATATATTTGTTAGATACTTGGTGGTGGCAGCAATAAAGTCCAAGGGCAAAAGGTAAAATAGTTTGTACCTTGGGGAAGTTTAACCTAAGCTGGTAAAAATAAGCTTAGGGGGTTTTTCATGCAGGTCCCCACATCTGTACCCTAGAGTTCAGAGTGGGGAAGGAACCTTGACAGATGGATTTCAGAGTAGCAGCCGTGTCAGTCTGTATTCACAAAAAGAAAAGGCATACTTGTGGCACCTTTAGACTAACAAATTTATGCATCCGATGAAGTGAGATGTAGCTCACGAAAGCTTATGCTCAAATAAATTTGTTAGTCTCTAAGGTGCCTCAAGTCACAATCCTCCTTTTCTTTTCACCCATGGATGACTCTTGCTCCAGATATCTGTAGCTGACCGCTCATTTATTTAACTTATTAGAAACAAAATAAGGACTGATAATATTGAAGGACACATAGAATCATAGAATCATAGAATATCAGGGTTGGAAGGGACCCCAGAAGGTCATCTAGTCCAACCCCCTGCTCAAAGCAGGACCAAGTCCCAGTTAAATCATCCTAGCCAGGGCTTTGTCAAGCCTGACCTTAAAAACCTCTAAGGAAGGAGATTCTACCACCTCCCTAGGTAACGCATTCCAGTGTTTCACCACCCTCTTAGTGAAAAAGTTTTTCCTAATATCCAATCTAAACCTCCCCCATTGCAACTTGAGACCATTACTCCTCGTTCTGTCATCTGCTACCATTGAGAACAGTCTAGAGCCATCCTCTTTGAAACCCCCTTTCAGGTAGTTGAAAGCAGCTATCAAATCCCCCCTCATTCTTCTCTTCTGCAGACTAAACAATCCCAGCTCCCTCAGCCTCTCCTCGTAAGTCATGTGCTCTAGACCCCTAATCATTTTTGTTGCCCTTCGCTGTACTCTTTCCAATTTATCCACATCCTTCTTGTAGTGTGGGGCCCAAAACTGGACACAGTACTCCAGATGAGGCCTCACCAGTGTCGAATAGAGGGGAACGATCACGTCCCTCGATCTGCTCGCTATGCCCCTACTTATACATCCCAAAATGCCATTGGCCTTCTTGGCAACAAGGGCACACTGCTGACTCATATCCAGCTTCTCGTCCACTGTCACCCCTAGGTCCTTTTCCGCAGAACTGCTGCCGAGCCATTCGGTCCCTAGTCTGTAGCGGTGCATTGGATTCTTCCATCCTAAGTGCAGGACCCTGCACTTATCCTTATTGAACCTCATTAGATTTCTTTTGGCCCAATCTTCCAATTTGTCTAGGTCCTTCTGTATCCTATCCCTCCCCTCCAGCGTATCTACCACTCCTCCCAGTTTAGTATCATCCGCAAATTTGCTGAGAGTGCAATCCACACCATCCTCCAGATCATTTATGAAGATATTGAACAAAACGGGCCCCAGGACCGACCCCTGGGGCACTCCACTTGACACCGGCTGCCAACTAGACATGGAGCCATTGATCACTACCCGTTGAGCCCGACAATCTAGCCAGCTTTCTACCCACCTTATAGTGCATTCATCCAGCCCATACTTCCTTAACTTGCTGACAAGAATGCTGTGGGAGACCGTGTCAAAAGCTTTGCTAAAGTCAAGAAACAATACATCCACTGCTTTCCCTTCATCCACAGAACCAGTAATCTCATCATAAAAGGCGATTAGATTAGTCAGGCATGACCTTCCCTTGGTGAATCCATGCTGACTGTTCCTGATCACTTTCCTCTCCTCTAAGTGCTTCAGGATTGATTCTTTGAGGACCTGCTCCATGATTTTTCCAGGGACTGAGGTGAGGCTGACCGGCCTGTAGTTCCCAGGATCCTCCTTCTTCCCTTTTTTAAAGATGGGCAGTACATTAGCCTTTTTCCAGTCATCTGGGACTTCCCCCGTTCGCCACGAGTTTTCAAAGATAATGGCCAAGGGCTCTGCAATCACAGCCGCCAATTCCCTCAGCACTCTCGGATGCAATTCGTCCGGCCCCATGGACTTGTGCACGTCCAGCTTTTCTAAATAGTCCCTAACCACCTCTATCTCTACAGAGGGCTGGCCATCTCTTCCCCATTTTGTGATGCCCAGCACAGCAGTCTGGGAGCTGACCTTGTTAGTGAAAACAGAGGCAAAAAAAGCATTGAGTACATTAGCTTTTTCCACATCCTCTGTCACTAGCTTGCCTCCCTCATTCAGTAAGGGGCCCACACTTTCCTTGGCTTTCTTCTTGTTGCCAACATACCTGAAGAAACCCTTCTTGTTACTCTTGACATCTCTTGCTAGCTGCAGCTCCAGGTGCGATTTGGCCCTCCTGATATCTTTCCTACATGCCCGAGCAATATTTTTATACTCTTCCCTGGTCATATGTCCAAGCTTCCACTTCTTGTAAGCTTCTTTTTATGTTTAAGATCCGCTAAGATTTCACCATTAAGCCAAGCTGGTCGCCTGCCATATTTACTATTCTTTCGACTCATCGGGATGGTTTGTCCCTGTAACCTCAACAGGGATTCCTTGAAATACAGCCAGCTCTCCTGGACTCCCTTCCCTTTCATGTTAGTCCCCCAGGGGATCCTGGCCATCTGTTCCCTGAGGGAGTCAAAGTCTGCTTTCCTGAAGTCCAGGGTCCGTATCCTGCTGCTTACCTTTCTTCCCTGCGTCAGGATCCTGAACTCAACCAACTCATGGTCACTGCCTCCCAGATTCCCATCCACTTTTGCTTCCCCCACTAATTCTACCCGGTTTGTGAGCAGCAGGTCAAGAAAAGCGCTCCCCCTAGTTGGCTCCCCTAGCACTTGCACCAGGAAATTGTCCCCTACGCTTTCCAAAAACTTCCTGGATTGTCTATGCACCGCTGTATTGCTCTCCCAGCAGATATCAGGAAAATTAAAGTCACCCATGAGAATCAGGGCATGCGATCTAGTAGCTTCCGTGAGTTGCCGGAAGAAAGCCTCATCCACCTCATCCCCCTGGTCCGGTGGTCTATAGCAGACTCCCACCATGACATCACTCTTGTTGCACACACTTCTAAACTTAATCCAGAGACACTCAGGTTTTTCCACAGTTTCGTACCGGAGCTCTGAGCAGTCATACTGCTCCCTTACATACAGTGCTACTCCCCCACCTTTTCTGCCCTGCCTGTCCTTCCTGAACAGTTTATAACCATCCATGACTGTACTCCAGTCATGTGAGTTATCCCACCAAGTCTCTGTTATTCCAATCACGTCATAATTCCTTGACATCACCAGGACCTCCAGTTCTCCCTGCTTGTTTCCAAGGCTTTGTGCATTTGTATATAAGCACTTGAGATAACCTGTTGATCGCCCCTCATTCCCAGTATGAGGCAGGAGCCCTCCCCTCACAGACATTCCTGCCTGTGCTTCCTCCCGGTATCCCGCTTTCCCACTTACCTCAGGGCTTTGGTCTCCTTCCCCCGGTGAACCTAGTTTAAAGCCCTCCTCACTAGGTTAGCCAGCCTGCTGGCAAAGATGTTCTTCCCTCTCTTCGTAAGATGGAGCCCGTCTCTGCCCAGCACTCCTCCTTCATGGAACACCATCCCATGGTCAAAGAATCCAAAGCCTTCTCTCCGACACCACCTGCGTAGCCATTCGTTGACCTCCACGATTCGACGGTCCCTACCCAGGCCTTTTCCTTCCACGGGGAGGATGGACGAGAACACCACTTGCGCCTCCAACTCCTTTATCCTTCTTCCCAGAGCCACGTAGTCCGCAGTGATCCGCTCAAGGTCATTCTTGGCAGTATCATTGGTGCCCACGTGGAGAAGCAGGAAGGGGTAGCGATCCGAGGGCTTGATGAGTCTCGGCAGTCTCTCCGTCACATCACGAATCTTAGCCCCTGGCAAGCAGCAGACTTCTCGGTTTTCCCGGTCAGGGCGGCAGATAGATGACTCAGTCCCCCGGAGGAGAGAGTCCCCGACCACCACCACCCGCCTTCTCCTCTTGGGAGTGGTGGTCGTGGAACCCCCAACCTCAGGACATCGCATCTCATGCCTCCCAACCAGCGGAGAGTTGACATGTTATATCAAAGGTTTGAGTAAAGAAAGCAAGAAGAAAATTCCTCATCAAGGTCATGAAAGGTCATGATGACCTTTGATCAGGAAATGCAGGGGAATGAAAGACATGAATGGATTTAAGCATCAGGGTGCAGCTTTATTAACTTAACAAAAGGGCAGAGTGTACTTGCCCACCCCCTCTCACATACTGCTCATTTAACTGGATCCAGTGTGGTTACAGGTGTTCCCACCATATAAATCAATAACTTGGGGAACATCCTCTTCCATCTTCCCCTAGAATCAGCTTACTTTTGAATCCCCTTGCCTTCACTCCCACAAGGGGGATAGATGGTATCAACAGGGACCTCCATCTGAAAAGATTTCAAGTCTCCCTTTCTCTTTACAGGCACCAGCAAATCCTGGGTCTCATTTACCTCTGGGAGCTATCACTTTTTAGCTTTTATCCACACTGGACACCAGCCGCAGGCTACGACAACAAAACATTGCCAGTATTATCTCTTATTAACTTCCCATTCCTACTCCTTTTACCTGACAGGACTTTCACAATGCTAAGAAGGTGAAAAACCCACTATATCTCTGCCAATTTGACCCAATGGGGAACACATTCCTTCCTGATCCTAAGCGCAGATGATTGGTCAGACCCACAACATCCTGGAATCACAGCAACAACAGGCAGGGAGGATAGGACAGCCATAAAGAAAGATGGCTCCTGAAAGTCCAGGCAGGTTTTAAATGTATAGAGGAGGAGGGAGTAATAACCAATCGACCCCCAGCCAGGCAATGGAAGGTGGAGATACCCCTTTCTTCCTCCCAGCATATTCCTCCATGTACTGAGAAATGGCTCACTCTTGCTCTCAGCCCTCTCCCTCCAAATCCAGGAGGTTGGGCATAATTAATTTTAGTCCGATCAAACAAACATCCTCCCTCCCCCGGATACAGGTGGCATTTTCTAACTTGGAACAAAATACTGCCATAACTATCTGGATGATTAAATGACTACTCCTTTTTGTCAAAAGTCTAGGGTTGCCTTGAACTGAGATCTGTGGTTTGAAATTCATATGAAAGTTCATGGTTACCATTTATCTCTGAACTACTGCCAATTCTCATTTGGGGCCTGATCCAATGCCCATGAAGTCAATGAGAAATTTTCCATTGACTTAAATGCCTATTGTTTCCAGCCCATAGGCTCAAATAGACAGTGAACAGTAATGTTTCTGTAAACTTCATTAAGTTTATTGCAATACATTATTGAGATGTTGTAAAAACTCCATAAACTTCAACTTTTCCAAAAGGCTAAGAAAAACTGTGCTAATTTCTCTGCAATCTGAAAGATGACAAAATACCATGAATAAACTGGGAAAGACATTTAAAAAAAACTGGCATTTCTGAGTCACTCTCAAGGTGTCTAAGACACTAAGTAGTTATCAAAAAGAAAAGGAGTACTTGTGGCACCTTAGACTAACAAATTTACTTGAGCATAAGCTTTCGTGAGCTACAGCTCACTTCATCGGATGCTCACGAAAGCTTATGTTCAAATAAATTTTAGTCTCTAAGGTGCCACAAGTACTCCTTTTCTTTTTGTGTATACAGACTAACACGGCTGCTACTCTGAAACCTATAAGTAGTTATCAGTGTATCTGTTAATACTGAAATTCCATGTAAGATCACAAATCAGTTTTTAACCTCCTTTAATATGATTTAGAAGTCAAGAAAAATATTTTTAAACAAATTTTTGAAATTACCACATTTTCCTCTGCAAATTAAATTATCAAAGCAGAATAAAAACTGTTTTCCTCTTGCAGAAGACTTTCACTCCATTAGTGTCATAGATGCCAATATTGATTAAACTAAAAATCACTATTTTCTCATGATGAAAGGTGCTTCTTTTTGAGTTTTGAGTTTTCTGGCTTCCTGTTATGTCACGTTATATTTAAAAAGGACAGTATCAAGTAATTTAGCTCAAAATATAGGTTTTATAACATTTAAGAGTTTAGTAACATCCTTCAGTCTCATTCTCTATACTTAATGTAAGAATTCCCCAGAACTGTTTTCATCCTAAATCAAAACCACATCCAGGAAATAAAAAGGACAAAAAACTACACTTGTCTGTTTACAACTGAAGATGAATGAAATTCAGAATACTTCATCAGGTCTTGATCCTACATCAGGATCTTGAGCAAGAACATCTGTCCACTTAAAGATAGCTCCACCAATGGTTTCAATCGAATTTAAAGAGGAAAAAAAATTTAGTGGAGACAGGTTGCAGAGTGAAACAAGTGAACATAAATGCAGATTTTTTAAAAATGTTTTTGAGGGGGAAAATGAATATAACAGTGGGTTTATATGTTAAATTACCTGTTTATGTGCTTTTTGAACGTTTTTTAAATGTAACAAATGACAAAACGTACAAATGAAATAACGTGGTATGGTATCAAAACTGTACTCCAATTGCTTTAGAATGACAAAAATATGTAACCTTAACACTAGTAGCAGTTTTGGGTTTGTTTTTTTTACACAACTGTTACCAGTAATTTAATACCCATTAACTACTGTAAGCTTCTCTTTGGAATGATGACCTTTGGATGCTGTTTAAAGCAAAACATGATGTACTTAAGATGTTAAAGTAATAAAGCAATAGACACAGGGAAAAGGAAATAAAGATAATGGAAACAATAGTCACATGATTAAGAGCAAAGATGGGTTATTAAAGGATAAGCAATTTATATTGAGCCACACTCTTAGTTATTGCCAGTAAATTCATAACGTTTTGACAGTGTTACAATAAGTCAAGAATGTAAAGATATTGATCTCAAACATTTTGCAACAGTAACTGTAATAGTGCAGTTGTAAAACTACTGTACAGAATCAACCTTCACCTTCTTTTATGCTGCCACTTGTAACACAACTGCAGTCAAAGTTTCATATGTAACTTGCTCCTACTGCTAAATGTGATATTTTAACTGGAATCACAACAAATTTCTTTTAAATTTCAAAACAATATTACCAATATGATTCTGCTTACAGTAGGTCTCATTATAATGCCCAGTGTGGATGACATGAAATAGCCTATATTCTAAAATAACAAGTAAATTTTGTTTGTTTTTATTATTTTTTGAGTAAGTATATCATATTATGAAACCCCAGACCCTGGCTCAACTTTCCGGTTCTGGCAGGGATCTGGGACAAAGCTGCTTTCACGACTTAAGGGGCAGAACTTACCAGCGTAGCAGCAATTCACCAGTCAGGCAAAGTCCAAGCTACTGCTCTTGATTGACAAACAATTTTATAACATATGCAATTTTTCCACCTCACTATTCAACCCTTTTCCACATCATTAAATATATTAAACACCACCAGTTCCAGCACAGAAATATCACTTGGGCCTGGTGACTTTTTGCTCTTTATCAATGTGCCCCAACTCCTTTTTCGACACCTTGATCTCTGACAGTATGCCATCTTTATTACCTGAAAAGATTACCCCTGGAATTACCCCATTCTCCTCTTTGGTTAAGTCTTAAGTAGAGAAGTTAAATGATTTCTTTAATGTTTTTTTCTTCCTTAATTCCTCTCTTTACAACCTGGAAAATCAGCAGATCCACTGAGAGCTTGGCTACACTTGCGAGTTACAGTGCAATAAAGGAGCCCAGGGCACACTAGCTCACTACGCGTCCACACTGGCAAAGCATGTAGAGTGCTCTGACTCTGCAGTTACAGTGCTGCTGGTATTCCACCTCGGTGAGTGGAATAACGTTTGCTGCACCCTCACTGGAGCGCTGTGGCGCCAGTGTGAATGAGGTGTTGCTTTACTGCGCTCTGATCAGCCTCCAGAAACGTTCCATAATCCCCTTATGTCAAGTGGCCAGTCTTCTCATTGCTTGGAATTAGCTGCGGGAATGCGGAAATGCCCTTTGAAAGCTGCTTATCTGCTCCAAGACGAAGCAAGACATTACTGTAGAATGCTGTGTGGGAGAGAGAGGCAGGGGGCGAGAAGGGTCTGCTGCTGTCTGAACTTACAATGCTGAGCATGCTGACATGTTCTCGGCCCCCCCCAACCCATTCTCTCTCCCCGCACATACACACAACACACTCCCTGTCACACTCCACCCCTCCCCCCCCAATTTGAAAAGCACGTTGCAGCCACTTGCATGCTGGGCTAGCTGCCCATAATGCACCGCTCCCAATGCTGCGATAAGTGCTGCAAATGTGGCCATGCCAGGGCGCTTAAAGCTGTCAATGTGGACAGACTGCAGCACTTTCTCTAATGTGTTCTACGAAGGCTGGTTTAACTCAAAGAGCTCTACGTCTGCAAGTGTAACCATGCCCTGTCTCTCCCAAGGATGCTTCTTTCCGTATACTTAAATAATTCCTTGGTATTTTATTGTTTATTTGTATTAGCATGTCTTTGGCTATTTGTTCTTCAGATATCAACTTCTATATTTTCATCTTATATTTAAGATAGTACAATTTATTATCCTTTCTATTGATTTCATTTGGGCTAGATTTCCATTTTCTAAAGGGTATATCTAGCTTAAAAACATTTTGAACTTTGCCATTTAACTATACTGTTATATTTTAAATCATGCTTCCTTTTTGGTTTTGGGACATACCAGGCCAAATTCCAAGCTCAATTACAATGATATAAACATTCCTTGAAGTCAATGAGATTGCAGCAAAGTACAGATCACAATCTGATCCTCACTATTTCACACATCATCAAGTAACTTAGATTTACATTAACTGGTATACTAGTACTGTTGCTACTTGTGAATGACTTTCAGAAAGGAAAAAAACAGAACTTAACATCAATAAGCTCTTTTAAAAAAAAAAAGCTAAAATTTTCAAAGCTAAATAATGAAGGAACCTGGATAAAAGGCAACAGGGAAATTATTCCATGTTACTAAAGATAGGAAAGTAAAGGAAACTGCACTAAGGTAACCACGTAAAGGTCTGAAACATACAGGCAATCAACTTTGATGTGGAAAGGTTTTTAGCTGCATATAATAATAATAAATTACAAATAACCCACAGGAGGTATAAAATCATGCAATTATTTAATTTGTAAAGATTACGTATACCATTTTGTCTGTCAATTACAAGCTAACATAGCATTACAATAGTCAAGAATGAAAAAGACAAAACCATCAACAAGAACCCTGCCAAATGGGGTCACAACACAACAGTGAATGAGAACAATGTGAAGGAGTACTTGTGGCACCTGAGAGACTAACAAATGTGTCTTACATGGAAAAAATTATCCTTAACAGAATTGAAATGAGCTTCAAAATTCAGCACTATTTCATAGCAAGTCCAACAATAAGAATAGCCACCAAGAAGCAACTTAAAACCGGCTGCAGATAAATTTGATGTTGCTATGTTGAAAAGTGAACCAATTTAATCCTAAAACTGAATGAGGAGAATTAAAGGAGTTTTTGAAGCAGTAATGAAATTAAAATATTTTAACTTTAGATGCAAGAAATCTGATGTAGTCTTTTGATTTCCCTACCAAAAGTTTCACTGGCTTACAGACTTACAAGATATTTTTGTATGTGCTGCTGGTTTTCACATACTTTTGTAATATTAAACTTCACTATGATAGTGTCAGGGGACACCTGCTCTCAGAGTGATTCCAAGATTGTAAGTAGGATAATGCAGCTCCTTACTACTGTAAGACCTTGCAAAATCCTGCACTCTGTTGAGCCACATGAAAGTGAAAAGTTCTCAGGCAGAAAGGATACATAACTATCTTGTATTTACAGTCAACAAAAAATAGAAGATGATGCTCCGACAATGCTGCCAATTGCCCTGTTCTCTAACCAGATTTAGAAAACACAAAATCACCTTAATGCTACTTAAGAATCAAGTTTAGGCAGCTAATACTATTTTGAACTGGGACCTAAATGACAGAAATAATGAAAGTTATACAAGATCATAATCTTCGAGGTAATACAGTGACAGACAAAGCACTGATTAAGAGCATTCCTTTCTCCACAGTGAAACTGTGTTGTATTCTGTTATTACAAAGAACTCTATAAGAACAATTCATGCCAAACCAGCTTGATTTCCTTCTTTGACAGGGTAACTGATTTTGGTGGACAGGGGAAAATGTGGTACACATAATATTCTTGGACTTCAGCAAGGCTTTTGACACAGTTCCACGTGAAATTCTGATAAGTGACCTGGAGAAACGCTGATTCGACAGAACTACCATTAAGGGATACATAATTGGGTAAACAACCACAAAAAACGAATAACTATTAATGGAATGATGTCAGATTGGAGGGAGGTCTCAAGTGGGACAGGGATCTGTTCTGGGTTCTGTGTTATTTAACATCTTTATTAATGATCAAGATGTAGGTATATAGAACATACTGATCAAGTTTCCAGGTGACGCAAAGCTAGTGGGGGCTGCCAATACTTTAGAGGATAGAACTAAAATTCAGAGGGGTCTGGATAAATTGGAGAACTGGACTATAAACAACTAAATGAAATTCAGCAAAGATAAATGTAAGGTGCTACACTCAGGGAAGAAAAACCAAACACACAAATACAGAATAGGGGATAATTGGCTTGGCAGCAACATTTCTGACAAGGATCTGGGAGATGTGGTGGATCACAACCTCAACATGAGTCAGCAATGTGATGCTGTTGCAAAAAAGCAAATGCAAATTTAGGTTGCATTATCAGACACATAGCATGCAAGTCAGGGGAAGTAATAGTACCATTCTACTTGGCGCTGGTTAGGTCTCAGCTGGAGTACTGTGTTCAATTTTGGTCATCAACGTATAAAAAGGATGTGGAGAAACTGGAAAGGATCCAGAGGTGAACGACAAAGATGATCAAAGGGATGGAATGCAAGCCATATAAACTAAGGCTGAAGAAACTGGGTATGTTTAGTTTGGAAAAAAGGAGATTAAGGGGGGTGGGATATGATAGCAGTCTTCAGATACTTGAAAGCCTGCCATAAAAAATGATGAAGAAATGTTGTTCTCTTTTGCCACAGAGGGCAGGACAAGAGGCAATGGGTTCACACTACAGAATAGCAGATTTAGATTAAATCTCAGGAAAAACTTCCTAAACTGTAAGAATAGTAGAACAATGGAACAGACACCTCAGGAGGTAATGGAAGCTTCTTCACTGAAGGGTTTCAAAAGGAGGCTGGCCATCTGTCTTGGATGGTATAATCCTGCATCTTGGCAGGGGGTTAGTCTAGATGACCCTTGCAATCCCTTCTAACCCCATGATTCTATGATTCTATAAAGGGCTATCAAATGTTTACAAAACCTCTAACAGAGTTGTCTGCAATTATGCAAGTACACCCAGCCACTTATTTTGTCAGTGATATGACAGATTTTCAAGGCAAGGAAATTCACTACTATAGGTACAGGTGACAATGTCTTCCCAAAAAGTACAGCTCTTGGTTCCCTCCAACTGTTTCATAAACTGTCACTGCTGTGTGATCCAACCAGATTAAGGCATTTTGATATAGGACATGATGAATGCAGTTGTCCTTTGCCTATGATCTGAGAAAAACTCAAGGGCATAGAAGGATTACTCCATCATAAACAATGGCCAGAAATACACCAGCAGTTCTGATAGAAGACATTTTTTAATTTGAGATTTGGACACCAGGTTGTACCTCACATGTATGTTTCAAAACATGCATGCATGCATACACACACTCCCACCCGTAGTTTTCAGAACAGCCACTGCTGACTTGCCTTTAGGACTATCTGAAATCACTTTAGGAACAAGTGCCAGGCATGCCTCAGTACCAGCCTCAGCACTTGTCTCTGTGGAAATGGATCATTCAGACCTTGACAATGATATTAACTGGTCTTCTCTGATGAACTGATGTCACCAGAAATGCAGCATTTATTGAAAAATGGAATGACAGTGCTGAAATGGAGTGGTTCATAGAGTTCTTCAATTATGGACAGCAATGTTGCATTCAGCTTTCTTGGTGATATAGGTTTTCCAGTTTGAGATAAACCATATTGATAAACCTCTGAATGCCTGAGTTTCAGACCATCTGTACAATACCACATAAACTGTACTCCTTTGGGCTTGTCTACACAAGCTGTAGTGCTTCAGTGTAGACGCACCTATGCTGACGGGAGGGCTTGTGCTGTTCGTTTACATAAAAGTCTTACCCCCTCCCCCAAGAGGCGGTAGTTTGGTCACTAGAAGAATTCTCCCATTGACCTAACACTGGTCTATATGGGGGTTAGGTCGATTTAACTGCGCCACTTAGGGGTTTTTTCATACTCCTGAGCAATGTAGTTGTACCTACCTAATTTCATAGTGTAGACCAGGCCTTTATTTTTCTTTAAAACCAGAAAGCAAATGTAGCCTAAATCCTCTGACATGACTTGTTGTAAATTGAGAGTTAGATTGCAAGGGAGGTAAACAATCCTGAACTCTTAACCCTTTTCATTATTTTCTTATTAATCACATGGCTAGGGAAAAGATTCCTAAAATATGGATGAAGAATAATACTTGTTTTTGTGGAAGCACCATCTTGGTGATCCTTCTCTTCCTTGGCCACACAGTGATCTGAAGCATTGGGGGTGGGGGGTCAAAACTCAGAATTTATTTTATGATGGTTTTACTTCATTTTATGTTTTTTTACATTATTTCATAACATCAGTAATTTTAATTTAATTTAA
This sequence comes from Dermochelys coriacea, assembly GCF_009764565.3. Classification (NCBI taxonomy): domain Eukaryota; kingdom Metazoa; phylum Chordata; order Testudines; family Dermochelyidae; genus Dermochelys; species Dermochelys coriacea. The sequence continues at coordinate 41,073,392 of NC_050069.1, read as the reverse complement.
TTTTTTAAATCATTAAGGGCAGATGCTGATTGAAACAGATTCTCTTCTCTTCTAGAATGAAACAGTATAATAAAACAAAATGATTTTTTAAATAAAAATAATTTAAAAATTCTGGGTTTTTTGTATCACATTATGGCAGTCAGAATTATCAACACACATTATGACATTCTTGTGCATATTCTGACAAGTAGCGCATATTATGACTACTACTGATGTAGCGGAGTAATACAAAAATAATGAAAATATTAAAATTTGTTAGAACCTAACATTAAAAATTTAATTTTGGAAATTTCCCAAAATGATTTTTCAGAATTCATCAAAACAAGAATTTTCTGAAACAAAATATTTTTCCATTGGGCTTTTTGTTGAAATTGATCCATTTTTCAAAATATTTCAATTTTGATTAAAACAGCTTCCTGTCAAAAAAAAATTTATAAAAATTTTTGACCAGCACTACTTTACTCCCGTTCTGCTTAAACGGCATTCTTGGGATATGTCTATATATATAGAGAGAGAGAGGCTCCAAGACAACAGGATCAGATCACAATCCTTATATGGTGATGAGAATAAACTCACCAATGTATGTGTGAAACAGACCAAAAAACCTGAACAATTTTTTTAAAAAACGTGATCGCCTACTTTAAAAAGACCTCTTCTATAATTTCTCAGAAAGGCAAGCAATCATTACATTCAGAAATAAGCTACATTCACATGATACATACTGGACTTAAGTTGAAAAAGTATATTTACAATTGTAGTTGTTAAAAAAGGCAAAAAACGAATAAGAGTGGCACTTTACAGGGTGGATAAAAATTGATTTTTGTAAACAACTAAGTATTGGGGGGTTTTATTTAAATTGAATTATTTTATTTAAATTTGATTTTTATTTAAATTAAATGCAGGGAGTTTTCATATAAAGTAATTTAAAATTAATTTTGAAATTGAAAACTTATGTTAAGACCTAAACTTATTAAAATCATTTAAATTAAAACACACACAAAAATATTAAGCAGTATATGTTTGCCACCAAGTTTTTAAGAATGTCAGACCACTGAACAGGTGGAAGTGATTGACTAAAAATCTGGAACAAAAGTTTGCTGAAGTTCTAAACCAGCTTTTGATAGCAGAAGCCTCTCTTCTGCAAATGCAGAGAGAATATCTTCAATTTATTCAGCTAGTTCAGTTCAGTGACTAAGTTCATTCAAAGTTAAGAAACCAAGTAGGAGTTGAAAAAGAAGAAGAGCTTGTTTTCCTCTTACAATCTATCAATAAAAATGAGATGTGAGAGGATGGGATTTACCAGTTCTAAAATTCTGAAGGATATAGTGACCAGAAAACAATTAGCTCAATTCACTAACTACAAATAATATTTACTTTGTTTTAATGAATCAATTTTAAATGCAAAACAACATATTCTCATAAATATTTTGGTAAACTTTTTTCCTTATGTTTCCAGCACATTTAAGATAGGTTTTGTTAAATAAAGAAATTAAAATGTTGCTTTTGTGCACTTTAAATTGAATTTCCAAAGAGATTTTAACACAAATTATGAGTAAAAAATTAATAGTCATCCAATAAAGAAATGCATCCATTTTCTAACATAATACAAATGCAAAAATTAAGAATCTGAAAAACGTATGTTAAGCTACATCACTGCTTAAACAAATGTGCACAGATCTAGTGTGTCCTCCTGGTTAGCAAAAAGAACCACCTCTAGCGTATCAACTATATTTAGTTGCAAATTAACATGTTTTAATGTTTACCAATCAATGAGATTCAACCTTTGCTTGGGAAAATAATTAAAAACTACAAAAGCAAGCCACAATTAAAATAGATGACTTAAATCAAAGTTTCCTGTTTGCTGATTTAAATGACTTTGATTTAAATCAACCCACCCCAATATGTTATGTGAGAAAATACTGCATTTTAACTTCTTAGCTAATGAATGTTAAGCTTCTGCCAAAGCCATGAACACAGTTAACATGAGTATGTCTTTGTGGAAATGCTCAGTTATTAAAGTTCTAGGGATTCATTTAACTTGACTATCATGACAATTGGATTATGTTATTCTCACACAACTGAAGTTGAAATTGACAAAATCGATGAAGTGAGCTGTAGCTCATGAAAGCTTATGCTCAAATAAATTTGTTAGTCTCTAAGGTGCCACAAGTACTCCTTTTCTTATTACCTGTTGAGTTCTTTGAGTTGTTTTGTCCTTACGGGTGCTCCACCATAGGATGCACACACGCCCATGTGCTCTGAACTGGAGATTTAAATTAGCAGTGTCCACAGGGCCATGCTTGCACACTATACATCATCATGCTCCAGTGTGATTGTATATTAGGAGGAGCAGACCGCCATTGTGCCAGTTCCTTCTCAACTACAGAGCCTAGGAGATACTGCAGCGGAGGGGAAGGAATGGAGGAAGTGGAACACGCATAACAAAAAAACATCTCAAAGAACTCCAGTTACTGTACAGGTAAGTAACTTCTCCTTCTGTGAATATATTTTCTGTTCCTATGGTGCTCCACCAAAGAACACTCTCAAGCAGTAACTCAATGTGGAGGCAGATGCTGAGTAAACAGATCTAAGATAGTTCAAAGGACAGCATCACCAAAGATCATGTCCTTTTTGGACACGGGAAGGATAGTACAATGCTTGGAGAACATGTGAACTGAGGACCAGATTGCAGCCCTGTAAATTTCCTGTACAGGAACATCCTTAAGACAGGATTTCATTGTTTCAGTGAAGGATACAAACAAACAGTCAGGGGAAGCCCTAGAGGTTCGACTATCCAGATAGAAGGCAATTGTCTGTCTAAGGTGTAGTGATGATCCTCTTCTCTCACGGCATGGGGCTCAGGATAATATATCAGCAAACGAATATCATGATTGATATGAAAGTCCAACAAGCCCTTTGGCAGAAATTGAGGATGAGGACACAGCATGTCCTGGTCATGGTAGAAGGTAATGGGTGGCCAGTTGGCCACCGGCGCCCCAAATTCTCCCACCCTTCTGTCTGAGGTGATGATTACTCATGAGGTGATGACTATTCATCTTGAAATGAAATGAAAATCTTCAGGAACAGATGAAGGAAAAAACAGGTACCCATAAATTCAAATGAGGGGTTCCTTAAGGTGCTGAGGATCCGATTGAAGTCCCATGGAGGTTTTGGGTTCCGGACATGAGGAAATAAATTAGAGAAGCCGTTAAGGAATCCAGCCATGGTAGAGAGGGCAAAGACTGAAAGGCTCTCAATAAGCAAACAGAAGGCTATAACAGCTGCCAGGTGTATTTAACAGAGTTCATTGATAGTCCCTCTGTTTTTAGTTCCAACAGGTAATAGAGGATCTTCAAAAGAGGAGCTTCAGAAACGGATACAGAGTGGTGGGAGCACCAGAAAAGTAAGTGTTTCCATTTCTGCAGGTAAGTTTTACATGTGGAGGCCTTCCTACTATTCAGAAGTACAAACTGGTTTTCTGCTGAGCAATCCAACTCTAAATTCAAGAGCCATCAAGGAGCCAACCTTGAGCTTAGAGACATGAGGCTGGGGTGGCTCATGGTGCCTGAAATCTATGTCAGGAAATCCGACCTGAGAGGGAGGCACTGAGGCATTGTCACAGATAAACGAAGTAGTTCAAATATCACATTTATCTCGGCCATGAAGATGCTATTAAGATGGCCATCATCTACTCACATCTCAATTTGATTAAGGTCCTGAGGATTAATGGTGTCGGAGGGTTGGTGTAAAGAAGAACATAGGGCCAGAGGACTAGGGGGGTGTCTCCTAAAGCATTCCAGCCACTTCCGCACTTGGAGCAGAAGACGCATTTCACACTGGCCAGAATTGCATAGAGATCCACTGCTGGGAGGTCCCATTCTTGGCGGAGACTAAGAAAAAACAAGTTGTTGAGCTCCCATTTGTATCCCTGATGGAAGTTCCTGCTTATGGAACCTGCCACAACGTTTTGGAGGCCTGGTAAGTAAACCACAGAGATCTCTATGCAGTGAGCAATGCACTAATTCCACAGTTTTCGTGATTCTGCACCTAAGGACTGGAATCTTGCTCCCCTTGTGGAGAAAGTGCTGGCCCACAAAACAAACTGCTCTTAGTTGTAAGACGTTGATGTGAAGCAACCTTTCTTGTGGAAATTATTTGCCTCATGCTGTGGAGCTTTGTTGGTGATCCCCCCGGCCTTAAACAGAGGCATCCGTCATGATGATTTTTGTTGGTGGCGGACATGAGAATAGGGGTCCTGCACAGATCTTCAGGGGATCTTTCCAGCACCTGAGGTAGTTCAGTACCTGCAGAGGTATGGTGACTCATTTGGCAAAGCTGTGTCTTTTTGGGGAGAACGTGATTTTAAGCCAGGCCTTACAGCAAAGGAAATGCAGTCTCACATGAAGCATAATAAATGTCGAAGATGACACATGACCCAGAAGTTAAAAACAGGCCCTAACTATTGTCAAATAGACTGAACATGGTGGAGAACTGGTCTTCAGGTTGACAAGCTCTTGTGGTTAGAGAGTCCAGAATAGCTCCAGTGAAATCTATCCACTGAATGGGCGTCAATGTGGACTTTCCGTATGATGCGTAGGCCCATGGACTGAAACAAGGCTAGGGCCTTGTTGGCTGCCAACTGGACATCCAGAGCCAAACAGCCCTTGAGGAGCCAGTCTCCAGATAGGGAAAGACTGCTATACTCCATTGACGCAGGTGAGCTGCAACTACTGAGAGGGTCTTCATAAAGACCCATGGGGCCCTGGAGAGTTCGAAGGAAAGGACACAACATTAATAATGTTACGTGCCAATGATAAAGCACAGAAAGCTTTTGTAGGAGGGGTAGCAAGCAATGTGAAAATACACATCCTGAAGGTCAAGGGTAACAAAACAATCCCCCTCATTTAGGGATGGGACTATGATAGTCAGTCACCACCCTAAAGTGCTGTGAAAGAATGTTGGTGTTCAGGTTCCTGAGGTCCAGAATCAGACTCCAGATGCCATTTCCTTTGGGAACCAGAAAATATTTGGAATAAAACACTCTTCCTGCAAACACCAGGGGACCTGGCTCTATCACGCCCAGATGCAGGTGGAATTGGACCACCTGCTTTACAAGACTCTGTGAGAGGAATTCCTGAAGAAGCGGGGGGGGGGGGGGGGGGGGCGGAGCGAATAGAATGGTAATGGATAACATATCCTGTAGAAACCACTTATCTGTAGTGATATGTTTCCAAGCAAGTAGAAAGTGGGATAGGTGGTTCCCAAACAGGCGAGGTGGAAGGGAGGTTATCAAATGGTAGGTTCATGCAATACATCTGGAGGAGGAGGTTGTTTGAGACTCTTCACCAGGTTGTCAAAATGGCCATTTAGAGGAAGGTGCAGGTAGAGAGGTCATTGTCAAGGGTGGTCCCTTCTTTTGAGATTTGTACCTCCTTCTAAGAGGTTGTACAGGTCTGGAATAGGTGTGATACTGCTTGTAGTGGAATCGTCAGGAGCATTGTACAGTCTGTGATTTACTAAAAGGCCTCTTTGTTCTAGATACATAAATCCGCAGCAACCTCAATGTTCCCCTTGAGTCCTTGAGGGAGTAGAGCAAGGTATCAGTTTCACCATTGAAAAGCTTAGGTCCTTTGAAGGGGAAATCTTGCACTGTATTTTGTATCTTACTATGCAGGCCAGAAGAATGGAGCCAGGATGCTCATCACATAACAATAGCAGTAGTAAAGATCATGAAGCTGTATCAGCAGCATCAGTCTTCAAAAGTAGTTTTAGCAATGAGCTGGCCCTCAGTAATGAGGGTTGGTACTGCTCCTGCTGCTCAGATAGCGGGTGGTCAACAAAATGAGTAACCTCTGAATAGCTGTTGAAGTCATAGTTTGCTATCCAAAATTGTAGATCAGTGGACAAGTAACTCCTGCTGAGGAGATCTAGGGAGTAAATTTTGAACAAATTTGATAGTTTGTCTTGCTGACTGCATCCACCACAAGGGAGTTGGGGGTGGGGAGAGAGAAGAAATACTCCAGTCCCTTGGTATGTAATATTTTTTGGGTAGACAAGGTGGGTGAGGTAATATCTTTTATTGGACCAACATATATTGGTGAAAGAGACAAGCTTTCAAGCTACACAGAGCTCTTCTTCAGGTTTGGGAAAGGTACTCAATATCACAGCTAAATAAAAGGTGGAATATATCATAAGTAGGCAACACACATTCTAAGGGATTATTCAAGGTGCAGTGGCAGAGTGTCTAGGATCTGCCATAGATTACAGGCTGGAGATTAGAGTGTCTCGTTAATGAGCAGGGCTATCTTACTATGGAATGTGATATGTAGAATGTCCACGAAGGAGTCCTGAGACTCTTGCACCTCCTCTCTAGAGATCTGAAGGGAACCTATGAGTCATCTCATTAGGTTCTCAAAGGTCCTAAAATGATCTGCATAGGAGGGTGGTTGTGGCATCACCACCTCATCGGGGGGGAGGAGGAGAACTTGTGTGATAGAGGTGTTTCCTCCTTCATCAGTAGCTGTTACTCTTTCTGAACCTCTTCCCATGATAGGGAAGAGTACTGGTGGCTATTCTTGAAGTGCTGTTGGTTGTTGCAGGACCAGTGGGTATTCCAAACATGGCTTTTTCTGGACGGGTACTCTATTGAATTGGTCCCCATAAGAGGATCAGGGGTTCCAGTAGGTCCAATGTGGTGGCAGGTAACAAAAGTGTCCCCAGAGCTGTTTGGAGAGGGTGGAGAGGGTCCTCTTCAGAGTACACACACTTCAAAAGTCTTGCACCAAATCAGAGTCTAAGGATGTGACATCTCCTGATTCAAAAGAGGGCAACTGTGGCTATTGGTATTTGAGCCAGTATTGGGAGCCAAGAAAGTGTCAGAAGAACTGGACGACTGGCTGGTATCGGAAGTTGGCTCCTGCTGTCAGGTATAAGGAGTCAGTGACTGGTGGGCACAGTAGTACTGGAGAGGAGCATATCTCAGTGCACCTTAAGAGGGAGGACTCCAGTTCCTTGGAGATGAACAGATTCTCATAAAACAGGAATCTGGAGGGTGCCAGAGGGCTATGGTAGTGGATAATCAGAGCTGGGGCAGTAGTAGACTAGAGTTGGTAACCAAGCTGGAGTTGAAGACAATACCTGAGAGTGGCCGTCAAAATGATATCTCTGTGCTTCGAACACATATAACCTGAAGAAGGAACTAAGGTTTGGTGAGAGGACTCTCTATGGCTCCAAGAGAATGTCTGTACTGGTGCCAAGCTTTCACTTTAGACAAGTCTCAATACATGGACATTTCTATAGCCAGTACAAGGATGTTGCTTCTCGGCGCTGCTTGCTGGCAGACTTATCAGGGTAGAATATCTTCTTAGGCAGTACTGACACATCAGTGCCAGGGTCTATTGGAGCCTCAGCAGTACTCATCAAGGGACACAAGATGTCCCTGGATTCAGCTCTAACAGGTAAAATACTCCTCCTTCTGGGAGTTTCTTTCAGGGAAATGAGGTTCTTTTTTCTCAGACTGCTTCATCTCCAAGACAGCCTCAGTCACAGGTACAGCTTGAGAGGATGAGGCTGATGTGGAGGGCTGGGGGAAGGGAGGAGAAACTCAGACCCCACAGGCCTTAGGGAGTACTCCATCAGGAGGAGCTTCAATCTCACCTTTCTTCTCTTTTAAACCCTGTGCAAACCTTGCCCTTGGACAGGACATATGAGTTTCCAAGACATCAGAGACAGCTGGAGTGCCCATCACTTCAGGGGAAAATCCTATGGCGGGTCTGGCAGGGTCTGAATCCTGAGGCTTTGGCATACCCTAGAAGTTAGACTGCTAAGCAAAGGAACCAAGAAATCAGTCCCAGCAGGAGACCAGGGGGAAGAGGGGATTGTACCCCTCCCTTAAGCACAAATCTGTGCCAAAATTAAATGAATAAATTAAAAACTAAATATCAAAACACAGAAACGAGAAAGGAAAGGAAAGGAAAGAAAAGAAAAGCTTCTAGGAAGCAGCAGGCAGTGCAGTTTCTCCACCTTGAGCTGCAGGCAGTTGAGAAAGAACTGGAGAGATGGTGCATCCACTCCTTCCTATACACTATCGCTGTGGAATATGAGGCTGTATAACGTGCAGGCACGGACCTGCAGATACTACTAATTTAAATTTCCAGTGAAGAGTGTATGGGCACATGCACATCCTATGGCAGAGCACACATAGAGACATATATTCAAAGAAGAGCCCATAATGTTTAAAGGCTTACAAAAGAAGATTTTCAGGATGGATTTAAGTGGAGAGGAGAATGTCACGGACAGAATATGCAGGCCATTCTAAGCATAGAGGCCAGATGAAAGAAGATATTGAAAATATTAGGAGGGAAAATATAAGAAGTGGCATCTCTGGTGAAATGAAGAGGTGAAATACGATATAACAATAAAAAGGAGAAGATATACAGACAGATGACTAAAAGCTAACAAACCAAAGTAAAACCTACTCATCTTGCATAGATACTTGCATAGAATATCAGGGTTGGAAGGGACCTCAGGAGATCATCTAGTCCAACTCCCTGCTCAAAGCAGGACCAGTCCCCCAATTTTTGCCACAGAACCCTAAATGGCCCCCTCAAGGATTGAACTCACAACCCTGGGTTTAGCAGACCAATGTTCAAACCACTGAGCTATCATCTATTTGCATTGTCCAAGCTGTGAAAAAATACAAAATGTAAGCAAACAGCATAAACAGTGATAAGTAAAGAGATAATATAAATATGAAATCTAGTTTAGTTTTTAAAATGAGTTAAGTAGTTACATACAGCATGCCTGCCCTTACGTCCTTCTGCCGATATTAACCAGAATACCTTTTAACATGTTTGAGCTGAAGCACAGGGATTTCAATATTTTTTCTTAAAATTAAACTGGGCTAAAACTACATTATTCACCACTGTAAATCTAGAATTAGCTAAGAAAGATTTTAGTCAATAACAAGAAGTGACTGGGTATTATTAAACAACTATGCCTCCAACCTCTCTACCTCTTCAAGTGATGAGGGATAGTGTTCCCATTGAAGGTTCTGGGGAAGGGGAAAAACCCAAAGAGACCCCTAGTGCCCTTTCCCCATCTTGTACACCCATAAGTAATTGTCCGTACCTAATCAATATTTTCTCCCGTAACTCACAAACCATTTAAGTTACAGCTCATTCATTTTATTGTTAGATTAATGTAAGATTGATCTACATCATTTCCTGACGATAAATGTAGTTAACAGGTTAAATTCAGTCCTCCTTTGCCACCCCATGCAAGCCACAGTGCAGACAATGAGGTTGCACAAGCAGAATTTGATCACTGCGTTTTAAAGGACCAAATGAAAAAGGTAGCATTGGTGATGCATAGTATTATGATACAATGTCAAATTGAGCCTACATTTTAAAACAACACTCTTTTTTAATCAAATTGAATGATCTAATTACAAGATCAAAGTCCCAGAGTTAAAATTCAAAGATATTAGAATTGACATTTCAATTCTTTGTAGGGTTGCCAACATTCTAATTGCACAAAACCAAACACCCTAGCCTCACTCCTTCCCCAAGGCCCCGCCTCCTGCCCCACCCTTTCCCTGAAGCCCCACCCTCCACTCACTACATTCCCCCTCCCTCAGTGACTCGCTCTTCCCCACCCTCACTCACTTTCACTGGACCGGGGCAGGGGCTTGGGGTGCAGAATGGGGTTAGAGCTCTAACTGGGGGTGTGGGTTTTGGGATGGGGCCAGAATGGAGGGATTCAGGGCATGGAAGCAGGGCTCTGGGCTGAGACAGGGAGTTGCGGTGCAGGAGGGGATGAGGGCTCCATCTGGGAGTACAGGCTCTGGGGTGGGGATGAGGGGTTTGGGGTGCAGGAGGGGGCTCCAGGATGGGGCTAAGAGATTCAGAATGTGGGAGGGGCTGTGGGTTGAGGAAGAGGGTTGGGGTGTGGTACGGGCTCTGGGTGTGGGCTTTGGGGTGGGCTCCAGGATGGGGAGGGCGGCTGAGAGATTCTAAATGTGGGAGGGGCTGTGGGTTGAGGAAGGGGGTTGGAGTGTGGTATGGGTTTTGGGGTGGGGCTGGGGATGACGGGTTTGGAGTGCAGGAGGGGGCTTCAGGCTGGGGCCAAGGGATTTGAAGTGCGAGAGGGAGCTGTGGGTTCAGGCAGGGGTTTAGGGTGCAGGAGGGGACTCAGGGTTTGCGGGGGGGCCTCAGGACTGGGTTAGGAGGTTGGGGCTTGGGGTTACATCAGGTGGCTCCCGGTCAGCGGCGCAGTGGGACTAAGACAGGCTCCCTGCTTCTCCTAGCTCCTTGCTGTGCTGCAGAAGCGGCCAGAAGGTCTAGCTCCTAGGTGGCAGGGGGCACAAGGCTCTGCGTGCTGCTCTCACCCAGAGGCACCGCAATCTGTTCCCACTGGTCACAGTTTCCAGCCAATGGGAGTATGGAGCCAGTGCTCAGGGTGGGAGCAGCGTGCGGAGCCCTGTGGCCCCCCCACTTAGAAGCTAGGCCTTCTGGCTGCTTCTGGGGTGCAGCGCAGAGCCAGGACAAGTAGGGATTAACCTGCCTTAGCCTTGCAGCACTGCCAACCGGACTTAATGGCCCGGTCAATGGTGCTGACCAGAGCCACCCGGGTCCCTTTTCAACTGGGCACTCTGGTTAAAAACCGGACATCTGGCAACCTTAATTCTTTGTAGCTCTTTGTTCTCTTAGTAGAAGTAATCATTACCTCTCTGTAACAGAACACGTTATATATGAATCATCCTAAACCAACATAATGGCATTTAAAAGCAACCTTACAAACTCAGAGTCGCAAGGAAGGTACAATAATACACCAAAATTCCTGACAGCCTGAGTAGTGCAGAAAAGAACTTGTTTCAGGCAATGTCATTTTTTTAATAGTGAAAGAATTAGTGCCATGATTTCATATGTTCCATATACAAGATAAAGAAGATTCTTTCAGAAAAAGGAGGAAAGAAATTCTGAAACAAAAAACAATATTGAAAAATCCAACACATTATTTATTTATTTTTTACATAAAAGATGAAATGAAAGTCTGAACCAGATTTGGCTCCCCATATCTTCCGTTTTTATTTATCAAATAGAAAAGTCTTTCCAACTTTCTCCTTTCCTGTATGAGACCAAAACTATGTGATGTTCTGTTTGCATTACAATTATACTAATTCAGTGCAGGTCACTTGCTTTTTACTGAGTCCAGATGACATTTAGTAAACTAAACATGAGCCAATTAGGTTTAAAAAAAAAAAGTTCTGATTGCCCTTGGGTAGGTCACACAGTGGCTACAGAACACAATTGCCTGAATTGCATTTTGGCTAACACCAAACATAAGGCTGAAGCTAACAACTTATACCTCTGAATACCTCCTAGATTTCTCACATTTAAATATACCAATTTAAAAAATTTTTCTCCCCCTCAGGAGACAGATGAGGACAGCACAATTATGAATTATTGCTGTTTTCCCTTCTACAGCTCAACTTAAAAATGCATTGTTTGTAGCTACTAGAATATTAGCAATGGGGTTTGCACTTCATTTTTAATATCCCAAGTGGCTAACTAACCTTTTCAAGCCTGTTGATTTGAACCTACTACAGTACAAAAGAAAAACATAGCATTGGAGATTTAGTGAACACTAAAAATAATAATAGTCTAAGCCTCTACTGTTTCTCCAATAACATTTGTATTTTTAAATCAACCTGAACTTCCATGTAATTAGGCATACAATAAGCTTTACTGATAACATAGACCAACAGGTTCCAGAAAGGGAAAAAAATCCTCAAGCTTAGATCCAAAAAAGAAACAAGCAATAATGTCTTAGTCAACATCTTATTAGTGACAGAGCACTTACCTTTTTATGGAAAAAACTAGGGCTGTTGATTAATTGCAAGTAACTCATATGATTAACTCAAAAAAATTAATTGTGATTAAAAAAATTGTGATTAATCACACCTACATAGCACTGTTAAACAACAGAATGCCAACTGAAAATTAAATATTTTGGATGTTTTTCTAATATATTGATTTCAATTATAACAGAATACAAAGTGTACAGTGCTCACTTTACATTACTTTTGATTACAAATATTTGCACTGTAAAAATGACAAAAGAAATTGTATTCAATTCATCTCATCCAACTACTGTAGTGTAATCTCTTTATCATGAAAGTGCAATTTACAGATGTAATTTTTTTTTGTTACATAACTGCACTCAATAACAAAACAATGTAAAACTTTAGAGCCTACAAGTCCACTTAATCCTACTTCTTGTTCAGCCAATTGTTAAGAGAAACAAGTTTGTTTACATTTACGGGAGATAATGCTGCCTGCTTCTTATTTACAATGTGACCTGAAAGTGAGAAAAGGCATTTGCATGGCACTTTTGTAGCCAGCATTGCAAGGTATTTACGTGCCAGATATGCTCAACATTCATATGCATCTTCATTCTTTGACCACCACTACAGAGGACAAGCTTCCATGCTGATGATGCTTGTTTAAAAAATGCATTAATTAAATTTAAAAAGAAAAAGAGTACTTGTGGCACCTTAGAGACTAACAAATTTATTAGAGCATAAGCTTTCGTGAGCTACAGCTCACTTCATCGGATCCTTAACTCAGATGATGAAAATGAACATGCATCAGTCCACGCTGCTTTGGATAGCTATCGAGCAGAACCCGTCATCTGCATGGACGCATGTCCTCTGGAATGGTGGTTGAAGCACGAGGGACGCAAGAATCTTTAGCACATCTGGCACGTAAATATCTTGTGACGCCCGCAATACAATGCCATGTAAACACCTGTTCTCACTTTCAGGTGACATTGTAAACAAGAAGCGGTCAGCATTATCTCCTGCAGTGATTGGCTGCTCAAGAAGTAGGACTGATTGGACTTCTAGGTTCTAAAGATTTACATTGTTTTGTTATTGAGTGCAGTTATTTTTTATACATAATTTTATATTTGTAAGTTCAACTTTCATGATACATAGATTGCACTAGCATATCTGTATTACGTAAACTGAAAAATACTATTTCTTTTGTTTTTTTACACTGCAAATATTTGTAATCAAAAATAAATATAAAGTGAGCACTGTACACTTTGTAGTCTGTGTTGTAACTGAAATCAATATATTTGAAAATGTAGAAAACACCCCAAAATATTTAAATAAATGGTATTCTATTATTGTTTAACAGCACAATTAATCATGCAATTAATCACAATTAATTTTTTTAATCGCGCAGTTAATCGTGATTAGTTTTTTTAATCACTTGGCAGCCCTAGAAAAAACACTAAAACATAAGATGACAATTAAAATTTTGATTTACTAAATACAAAGTTCAAATTCAGACTTGGTGTAAGTGAAAGCAACTCCACTGAAGTCAATGATATTATTCCTGTGAAGCATGAATCTGGCATGAAAAGCTTTTTCCATGTTTGCAACAATGGCAACAACTTTTAAAAATATAATTTAAATGTGTAATGTAATGTAAAATGTTAATAAATGTAATAAATCCCTTATCATTTATTATTGTAGTACTGTGTGCCCAGGCACCCTAGTCCTAGAACAGGACAACATTGTGCCAGTTGCGATATAAAAACAACAAATAATAATACAGTCCCTGCCCCAAGGAGCTTACAATCTAAATATAAGACAAGAGACAACAGATGGATACAGACAGGGAAGTAGAAAGGACACAAATCAAATCAGACAATATTGGTCAGCTTGATAGGCAATGCTCACAACACCCTGGAGGCCTAACCATTTTCAAGTTTTCTGTAAGCATGGTAAAGGAGAGTGTTGAACAGGGATCTGAAGGTGATGAGCCAGATTATAGGATGTTTGTGGGGAAGACCCAGAGAAAGCATGAAGGTGTTGATTTGAAAATTTAACAAGCAAGCAATGATGGCATGATGGGTTGATTGGAAACGAGCCATCGACAGCTCCATAACAAATCAGATATGATAGGTGGAGTGGGAATAGACCATGAAAGGCCTTGAAAGCGAAGACAAGCAGATTTGATGCAACAAAGAAGGGTGTATATAATGATCATTTTATACAGTTTTGAGTTTCTAGTCCATTATTTCTGAGGACACATATTCCTAACAATAAAAAAGTGAGAGAATACCATGACAGTGTCAGATGGAGGTATAATATAGCTGTTAGGTACAAATACTTGATGAATAACTCTGTGGAGACAAACATGTAGCTGTTATTTAGGGCTTGTCTTCACTACCAGGCACATCCATATTGATGCTGCTGCAATCGATGCAGCGGGTGTCGATTTAGCAGGTCTAGTGAAGACCTGCTATATCGATGGCAGAGCGCTCTCTGATTGACTCCGGTATTCTAGTTCCCCGAGAAGAGTAACGTAAGTTGACCGGAGAACGTCTCCTGTCGACGCAGCGTAATGAAGACAATGGGGTAAGTCGGCCTAAGCTACATTGACTCCAGCTATATTATTCACATAGCTGGACTAGCATAACTTAGGTCAACTTATCCTGGTAGTGAAGATAAGCCCGCACGCAGTAACAGAATGACACCTGAATTACCAAACACTGTGGAACAAATTATGCTGCTAAAGTGCTGATAAACTAGAGAAAGGAGAGGAAACATTATGCTCAACCCCAACACATCCAGCGATCTAGGTTTTTACATTGCACTCATACCAACAAATACCACACAGAACTATAAAGTGCATAAAGATGTGTTTACTTACAGTTTTCTTCCCTCCAGTCAGCAGAGGTTGGGCTCCGAGTGTGGGATGCCTTTGTTACCATAGGAAGGATACATTTAAGAAATGGGTTTTGCATTTTATTTGAAAGAGACAGAGGTACACAGTCATCCTCTTATCTTTTGAGAGTGAGTTCCTGGAAATCCGTGGGCTGACTACTGAGAAAGTATGATCATCTGTACACACAAGTCTCCCTATTGAGACTGAAAACCTTGAATTTGATCTAGTATTCGAAGGGGTGTCAGGGAAGAGAGCAGAGCACTGGAAGGGCATTTATTGGGCCTATACTGGAGAAGCTGATGATCCAACCAGAGGACCAAATTCAGTGATTAATCCTGCTCAGGATTAAACCTGAGGCACGTTGCGCATACGCTAAGAAGAGGTGGACAGATGGGCTGCTATGTTCTGAAATCAACAGAAGCAGTGAAGAGTTCAGGTGAACATGACCTGAATAATAGACTACTGGAATAATTTGAAGGCAGTTGCTCTCAATGGAGGGAGATGTTAGAGAGACAGTGGTCCTGATTCTCATTTTCACAAGATCCCTGCTACAGTTACCATACTAGAACAATGTAAAGGGGCATTTGGGAAATCAGGTGCAGTGAGTTTTTCAAAGTGCTTCTATATCTCCCAACCATCATCATCTTAGTCTTTCCAGGATTCAGCTTCAGCTGACTGCTCTTTATCCAGTTCTTGATGTCAGTCAACTCACTGGGAGACCAGGCTGTTTGCATATGATGGGAAAGTGATGTACAGCTGGATGCAATATGCAGATAGCTGGCATTTTAATCCATGATGTTTTATAATCTCCCCTAGTAGCGTCACATGGATGTTGAACAGAATATGGGAGAAGACGGATCCTTGTAGGACTTTACAAGAGGGAGTTCTGAAGGCAAAGGAGCAGGTGTCCATTTCAACTCTCTGTGTTCACTGTGACAAGCACCACTGAAGCCATCTAAGCATGACAGCCCTAGCACCTAATTGTGCTAAAGGCACTGGGATGTGTAAGGCAGGTGACAGGTAGTGAGCCTGAAGTGCTCATGGACCTAGAATACATTGTCAGGAGAATGGGTTTTTTTAAGGACAGAAAGTCTTGCTCCACACCCAGGAGGGACGAAGTCTCCTGATATGTGCACTGAGATAGTAACACTTCTTCCCTTTCCCAGCCATTTAAAAGGTATAGTTAAGTCCTGTTTGTGAACCATTTCATTACAATTAGTGTCACAGGATGGCTGGCCTTTTTAGGAAGTTTGGCTCAGCCCTGCCTGTGCCAAGGTATCTGGCCTCAGATAATGGAATTGGGCTGGGGCCAGTAGCTGGTCAGGTGACCAGGATCACCCGACAGTAGCCCAAGGACAACTTTCTATCAGAGGGATCCTGCTCTATCCTTGAGGGGAAGAAAAGAGTCCTGAGGACATGCAGGGTCAGAGTGTCTGTAAACCAGCCAGATGAAAAAGCCTGGGTCGAGATAACGACAATGACGAGCATGAGCAGAAACCTTGAGATGCTTGAGGAAACACCAGGCAACTGGACCTGGGGTTTTGGGTTTTTTTTTGTTTTGTTTTATTTTTTTGGCGGGGGGGGAAGACTGTTGAGCACAGCAAGAGGCTGAAGAAACAGTGGAGTCAAGGAAAGTCTTATTTTGATTTAAATTGACATATGAATTGCAATATTGTCTTAATAAAACAGATTCTACAAGAAGAGAAGTTATTTGACTCACATGAGAACCTGAGTGCAGTTATTGGGAAGCCTGAGAAGGCAAAATTAAGGCAGAAGTAGGGTCTGATGCTGGATTGGGTAAGACCCTGTTGCAATTGGTATTAATGGAGAAAAGGGATAACAGACAGGAAGAACTGTGTTAAGCTTTTATTTTTAATGAATAGTCACCCTTTCAGTAATCACCAAAAACTGCAAGGAACAGTTTATTTCACAATTCATCTAGAGGACATCTGTAACAGCACACCATCCCCCAGGTATATTAAGAGGTCAGTATCAGGTATGAGTTTGGATCCCATTGTGTAACTTGGACCAGCAACATTTTCATCTACAGGTGAAAGACTACCACCACCAGTCATTCTGCGAAAGTTAGTCTATGTCCGAAAGACATTCCTGTTGGACATATGCAAACTATTAACACCTTGGCACCTGTAGTCAGATTCTCTGGAAGAAGTCAATTGCCAGCCATAGATGTGCTGGAAATCAGCAGTGTTAAAGGGTAAATGGACTTCATATAGTTAGTGTTGATCATTAATTTACCACTAGTAGAGGTCCTTCTCTTCCTCAGCTTTTTAAAATCTTAATCAGTTTTGGCACGGTTTGATTAAAGAGTTCTGGTATACAGTGTTCTAGAGTGATTTTCTCTGTTCCAGGAAAAGACTATCCCCAAAATTGATGCTCTAAGTAGCAATAGGCCCAAACCAATACTCCAAATACAAAAAACCCTGGACTCTCGTGAAGTGTGAGTCCAGACCCATATTTTGAGATTCATGTGCATTTCCAGTTGTAATGGAACTGGTGTGACTCAGTTAAGAACAGCAAACCTAATTTAATTCATGTGCATAAACTGAGGTGGGAAAGAGAAAAGGAACTAAGAGAAGGTTAAGGAGGAAAGTAATAGCAATAAATATAAAAATACAGTATATAACAAAATAAAAATGGGAAAGCAAACAGCAATGATGGCGACAATTGATAGGGGAAGCTAAATGTATCGATGAAAAGTCTGAGGAATAGGCTTGATTGATCCTTTGCTCATTGAGATCAATGACAACACTTCCATTGACTTTAATGGTGGAGAATCAGGGCCAATAAGTAGCTTGGTTTTTAATATATCAGGAGCAAAAGAAATCCTAGCAATGCTACACATCTGTTACTAGTTAGGGATGGTGATATTGTCGACAATTATACAGAAAAAGCAGAAGTACAAAATAAATATTTCTGTTCTATATTTGGAAACAAATTGGATGATGTATTCACATCTTACAGCGAGAAATATTTTCTAGTCCTACAGTAATTAGTGGGGCTAATAAACAGCAATTACTGAAGTAAAAAATTTAAACCTGCAGGGCCTAATAGCTTGCACCCAAGTGTTTTAAAGAATTGGCTAAGGAACTCTCTGAGCCCCTGATATTTATCAGATCTTGAAATACTTTACATTTGTTGCCCAAAATCATTTATAAAGTTATTGAAAAGTGTTGGTCCAGGAACAAATTCCTGCAGGACTCTGCCGGGGTCGAGTCACAGCACCACTAATGTTGGGATTCCCTCTGAGACCTCTTTCCACTCAGCTTCCCAAGAACTCACTTAGACTCTAACCTTTGTCACTCAGGTATCCTTATTTGGCACATATCAGTGCTATGCTAAGTTAATCAGACTCAAACAGAGAGGATGAATGCAGGGTAAATCAGAGCTCCAAAGTTGCACAGAAACTTTCTCCCTTTATATACATTACACATCTCATTGCATTTACTATACTCTGCATCACACATTTTTGGATTAGCTGGGTTACTTTGCAAGAACCATTCTCTGTGCAGCATGCTCTGTCCACACACTGACCATGGTTCAATTTCCTCTTTACCTCATCTCTACATTCTTAACTTCCCTTGTTATCTAGTTCATGGTAAATAGTTCCCTGCATGTTCTCCCTCTTATCTTAGTTGGCTCAGACATTCTGTCTTCTTAGCCTACTAACCTATTTACTTATCTTATTTAGCACATTCTGTTTTCAATCTGATGATTTATTTCCTTCCCTAATTCTAGCTCCCAAAAAATGAGGCCTCCCTCCATGTGTTAATTACGCATGTCAGGCCAGGTATCAGCTACAGGCTCATTCAAACAATACACATTTTAATACAGCCAAATGCAATGTCATACATCTAGAAGAAATATGTAGGTCACACTTACAGGATGATGGACTATATTTTGGAAAGTGGTGACATAGAAAGGGAATTACCCATCGAAAACTAACCAACCATGAGCTGCCAGTGCAATGTAGTGGGTAAGACAATTAACATGATCCTTCCTTGTATAAATGGGGAAAGATAGAGCAGAAGTATTCAAATTGTATTACATATGCACATGGCATTAATGATATAATTAACGGACTATGGCATTCAGTTCTATGGAATCCACTTCAAAATGGATGTAGAAAAATTGAAAAGGATTCAGCAAGAGAGAGAGAGTTACAAGAATGATTCAAGGATGGGAAAACTGCCTTTACGGTGAAAGACTAAAGAAGTTCAACCTGTTCTATTCAACGTATTTAACAAAAAGTTAATCACCATCACAATCTGCAAGTAGCTACATGGGAGAGGGTATCCAAAGGCCAGCTCTGTGGGCAAGAGCTTTTAAAAGTCTATAGTGAGATGGGTACTGTATAATTAGGGATTTTCAGACTTTTTTTTTGGCCAACAATATAAATCACAAGATTATTGAAAACATACAGTATGAGTCTTCTGAGCAGGACTGAAAGAGGCAGGAATGCATATTCAACAAGAAGGGATATTAAGAGTTTCTTGTACCTGTTCCATAACTTTTCTAATATGTTTAAAGGTCGAGTCATGGAAGTGATTCTTAGTTTCACAACAGTCAGATAACATGATTTATGTTGATTTTTCATCTTCTGATTGACTTCCTTAGAATTCAGTGAAGTGGGATTGGTAATAGGGTAAAGGGCTATTCTGCAACAGCCTCACTGACAGTCATACATTAGTTTTCAAGGAATTCATGCAAAATAGAGGCATAATGAACATCCTATTCCTAGTCAGTTTGTACAGGAGTCCACTGATATGAAAGGGTTTGATAAATAACATTTCATAAAAAAATCAAGTTGCACTATTACAGATTATTAAAAAAATCCAATTTAAACCTGTCTACACACACATATTTTCACTGATTTTGTTAAAGCAATTTCATTAACTTATGCAAAACTCCTCCATGGACACTCTTATTTCACTATAAGTGTGGCTCATTTGATAGAGCTGAAATGTGTTCCTAATGGAATTATGCTAAACCAAAATAAGCCTAATTTAAACAGTCTTTTGCATGAGTTTAATTAAATCCATTGCCTCAAGATATAGCTTGGTGCTTAATAGGATTATTTTTAAAGTGCCTGTGCATCTAACTGCCACTGAAACTAAATCCCACTAAAGCATCGTTAGGCACCTAAACACCTATAAAAATCTGAACCCTAGGCCATAAAGCTCTTACGTTCATCCATACTCCTAATTCCATAACATGCAATATTTAGTAAAAACCACATAAAATTAATTGTACTATATAAATATTATTCCTGTTCACCCATACATTGGAAACATGGTCTAAGCAATCACTGTGATTTTTAAAAAATAGTTTAAGCACATTTTAAAAGTCTTCTATATATATAATGCACACTTATCAAAATGAGAGAGCCTCCACTTTAACTAGCTCTCAGTGAAATTATAAATAATCTTAATGCTAAATTCAAGAAGCAAATTAAAACAAAATTTATTCCACAATTTTGCCAATTAATCCATGAGCATCACTGTCTGAAGAAACCTGTGTATACCTTCAGCATGTCTCCTAGCATTACATTTCTCTACCATTTGGACTTAATAACACCTCATACATATAAATGACCCTCAAAAGAAAGGAAAAACCATCTTTGGTTGACTATCATTGGCAAGGTTATTTGAACCCAGCAATCACACAGTTCTTTCAAATTCTTATCATATTACCAAAATTTCATGAGAAACAGATGTTAGCCGCACAACTAAGTTAAAATTATTGAACAACTTTTCTTTCACTTTCATAACAAATTAGGCAATGCCTAGTTGATGCATCTGAAAAAAGTTACAAAATCGTAAGCCTGAAGGCAAAGTGCTGGGTGTCATAATTTAAACCATCACTGACTGAAATGCAAGGGCACAGGAAATCAACATATTACTTTACACACCAAATTATTCTCATTGATGATCTTTATTTGTTAAAAAAAAATCTTATTCACAGTGAAAAACTATAAATTTCCATTTAAGCCTTAAAAGCTTAAGAGAACTCTGATAGCTTAATACGAAGATTTAAGGAATTGCATAAATAAGAAATAAAAATGGGGGCCCATAATAAGATAAAAACAGACAGACACCTGCAGTCTTCTCTAGGACAAAATAACAGGTCATGTATCCATAGAACAAGCAAATCTAAATAACCAGAAGAAAGTTCATTTAACATCTCGTGTATGTTCAAAGGTACTTTAAAATAAATCTGCTGTCTAACCAGAAGCCAGAACACATCCATAAAAACTGGATTGCCATGCTAAAATAAAAAAGAGTTCTTGTTATTGTCCCAACTACTGAATTTTGAAGAACAAAGTGATGGCTTATGAAGCCAAGCAACATAAAAATTGGTTTGAAAGAAAACACTTATAACAGGATAGCTAGGAATTTAAATTCTGATGTTATTTTCTTGCAAGAAACCTCTAAAATCAAACACACCAATGATCTTCCCACTCATATTAGAATCAAAGAAAAATCAACAGACAAAAAAAAAAATTAAGTTTAAAAAAAGCAGTTAACTTGTAAATGCAGAAAAAAGATAACTGCAGTTATCAGAAGATAAAACAAACATCGGTGTATATCCAAAGAAATATACATCTTTTTCATCTGAAGACTGGATTGCTGCAATGATGTCTGTATGGAGCTATGCATGAAATTTCAGCTAGCTACCCACTTACTTAGCAGTATTTCCAATAGGGAGCATTGGTCTCTACTGGCTTCTCATTTCTTTCTCCGTGAAATAAAGGTGTTGTTGACCCATAAGATGAATATTTCAGTCCTGGCTGTTTATAGTAGTACCCACAATTTACTAGGCATTTACTTTCCAGACATTAAAGGGCAGTACCTGCCCTGAGGAGCTCGCAACCTCAGAACAAGTAGAAAGTAGTTAGGGAACGGTAAGCAAATACTTTGCCTCAGTCTTTAATAAGGCTAAAGAGGATCTTAGGGATAATGGTAGCATGACGAATGATAATGAGGAGGTAGATATTATCATATCTGAGATAGAAGCGAAATTCAAACAGCTTAATGGGACTAAATCGGGGGGCCCAGATAATCTCCATCCAAGAATATTAAAGGAATTGACACCCAAAATTGCAAGCCCATTAGCAAGAATTTTTAATGAATCTGTAAACTCAGGAGTTGTACTGTAGGATTGGAGAATTGTTAATATAGTTCCTATTTTTAAGAAAGGGGAAAAAAAGTGATCTGGGTAACTACAGGCCTGTTAATTTGACATCTGTAGTATGCAAAGTCTTGGAAAAAATTTTAAAGGGGAGACTACAATGAAACCTACTGAGAGGTGAACTGTCAGGCTGGAGGGAGGTTACCAGTGGAGTTCCTCAGGGATCGGTTTTGGGACCAATCTTTTTATTACTGACCTCGACACAAAAAGTGGGAATCTGCTAATAAAGTTTGCAGATGATATGAAGCTGGGAGGCATTGCCAATTTAGAGAAGGACCGGGATATCATACAGGAGAATCTGGATGACCTTGTAAACTGGAGTCATAGTAATAGAATGATATTGAATAGTGAGAAGTGTAAGGTTATGCATTTAGGG
The DNA here is from genome assembly GCF_009764565.3 of Dermochelys coriacea. Lineage (NCBI taxonomy): Eukaryota > Metazoa > Chordata > Testudines > Dermochelyidae > Dermochelys > Dermochelys coriacea. The sequence goes on along the minus strand of NC_050069.1, from coordinate 41,051,066 downwards.
ATTAATAACAAGAATTTTAGTTATAAACTGGGGACGCATCAATAAGAAGCAACGGAGGAGGAGAAGGACCTTGGAGTATTGGTTGATCATAGGAAGACTATGAGCTTGCCAATGTGATATGGCTGTGAAAAAAGCTAATGCGGTCTTGGGATGCATCAGGAGAGGTATTTCCAGTAGGGATAAGGAGATTTTAGTACTGTTATGCAAGGCACTGGTGATACCTCACTTGGAATATTATGTGCAGTTCTGGTCTCCCATGTTTAAAAAGGATGAATTCAAACTGGAACAGATACAGAGAAAGGCTACTAGGATGATCCAAAGAATGGAAAACTTGACTTATGAAAGGAGACTTAAGGAGCTTGGCTTGTTTAGCCTAACTAAAAGAAGGTTGAGGGGAGATATGATTGCTCTCTATAAATATATCAGAGGGATAAATACAGGAGAGGGAGAGGAATTATTTAAACTCAGTAGCAATGTGGACACAAGAACAAATGGGTATAAACTGGCCACCAAGAAGTTTAGACTTGAAATCAGACGAAGGTTTTTAACCATCAGAGGAGTGAAGTTTTGGAATAGCCTTCCAAGGGAAGCAGTGGGGGCAAAAGATCTATCTGGTTTTAAGATTCTACTTGATAAGTTTATGGAGGAGATGGTATGATGGGATAATGGGATTTTGGTAAGTAATTGATCTTTAAATATTCAGGGTAAATAGGACTAATCCCCTGAGATGGGATATTAGATGGATGGGATCTGAGTTACCCAGGAAAGAATTTTCTGTAGCATCTGGCTGGTGAATCTTGCCCATATGCTCAGGGTTTAGCCGATCACCATATTTAGGATCAGGAAGGAATTTTCCTCCAGGGCAGATTGGAAGAGGCCTTCCTTTCGCCTTCCTCTGTAGCATGGGGCACGGGTCATTTGATGGAGGATTCTCTGCTCTTTGAAGTCTTTAAACCACGATTTGAGGACTTCAATAGCTCAGACATAGATGAGGTTTTTCGCAGGAGTGGGTGGGTGAAATTCTGTGGCCTGCGTTGTGCAGGAGGTCAGACTAGATGATCAGAATGGTCCCTTCTGACCTTAGTATCTATGAATCTATGAAAATATTGTTGGTTTTATACAACCAACAAGTCTCACTGTAGGCAATAAGAAACTGGCTTTTAAAGAGGTACTTAAAAATGGGTAAAGTAGCGCCCTTGAGGATGAATTTCAGGGAAGTTAAACCATTCATGGAGACTGCATCGAGAAGGTATGGAAGTGATTGTGCAAAAGGCTGACAGATGGGCAGATTAGGGTAGGAAAACTGGCAAAGAGGGCCAGGAATACAAAGCTTGACAAGGAAGGATAAGCAGGAAGTGGTAGAGCTCTCAACATGGAAAGCCAATGGGGAGACAACTGAGGGAGCTTTCCAAGACGAACTCACTCCTGATGGGACACTGCAGCAACTAAAATCAGTCTAGGCAATCAAGCCAGTGGTTCCCAGAGTTAAATGTGTTGAAGTGGGTAGCAGGATATTTTCAGTGTGGCTCCTTCAACTCTAAAACTTGTTCCCCTTCACTTGTATACTACAGCCCAAATGTAATGACCTTCAAGAGACTCTGCAACGCTCATTTACACAAGCTACTGCCTGAGGGAATGAGGGGCAAAGGGTGGGATCTAAGGCTGACAGAGCTGGAATATTTTTTTGGCATTCTGTCAATTTTTGAAGCATGCAATAGCTTATTTTAAGTATCATACAAACAGAGCGCTTTTCGATCAGTTCAATTTTATAATGTCAAAAGAAAGAAATAAGCTTGCCAATGGAGAATCCATTTAGTTACTGAAAAGTGTGCCGGTTTTTAATTTAACTCATGCCATCCACTATAGATTTTTAAGTTTTAAATTTCTAACATCAAGGGTTAATTTCATGCAAAGTAACAGAGTACTCCTGAAGTTTGCAAAACCACAGAGGTAACCCTGTTTATTTTCTGCATATAAATAATAAGGGCAACAGACTACTGTGAATATTAAGAAGCAGTGGAAAAAGAAAGTGTACTCCAGAATAAAGCCCTGGGAAGCCCTATAGTAAACACTGGTTTATAAAATGATGAATTTTCATAGTACAAGGAGTCAGATGATCATGACAGCTTCTAAAGAGATAAGGTCCTGAACCAGATCAAGGGTAAGTTCAGGAAATCTATCAAAAATAGTCCAAAAAATGCTGAGATAAACTATATCAAAAAGCAGCTAAAATTAAGAGCAGCAAATATATCATTCCTTTTTAGAAATAATTTACAAATCACTAAAAAGCATTAAGACAATAGCCACTTGCAAAGCTAGGTTTTAAATGCAATTACCCAAGTACTAAAATGTAATAAGCATGCAAATAAATATTCATCTGCACAGATCACACCTTGAAATAGCAAATTACAAACGTGTTCCCCACTGTCATCCCATTGGACAACCAGTACCATTAGTTTAAAAAGGGAAGAATAACTGGACTTTAATGCAAGAAGCATGTTACATGTAGCAGCAGTGTGAAACTGATTAGGATCACAAAATTAGCCCTAGTCAATCTTACACTAAAGCCAGCACCATAGTTAAAGCACTTCTATGCAGAAGTATGGTTCTGTACTTGCTCTGCAGCTGGCAAGCTGAACCTTTAAAATGAAGAAATGAGAAAGGGGAGAGAAGAAGTGAAACACAAACAAAAAGAGGGAGAAGACAACAATGTTGGTCCAAAACCATTTTTTCCTTTTAAATATTTGTACTGCACTAAACTGTTATCTTGAGGATTATGAAGGCCACCAAAAATTGCTTCCCAATGACCCCACTACATGTTACAAATCAAATTTGTTCACATTTCCCTAACAATAAGTAAACTCAATTGTGACCTAAATGGATTTTAACAAATCAAGTACAAAACCCAAGGATTTTTTTAAAAAAAGATTACATATAAACATGAGACAATTATAATTGATATTTTGCACTTACATAGCATTGTCCATCCTGAAAAATCTCAAAATACTTTTTTTTTTTTTTTTTAAAAAGTAACTATATACATACACTACGCACAAAGGATCATTTCATCCAACATCGAAATGCAGCCACTTCTAAGGGGCAAATCAGCAACCATACAATAGCAGATTAAACAGGATACAGTGGCTTAACAAAGGAAGTAAAGAATACCTTCTCCAATTTAAATTGTAAAGGGGATTCAGAAATACAAAATGTAATAATGACAACAGTTGGAATTACACCATAATATGGGATTAATCTACCCTCATTTTGGGGGGGAGGGTGGAGCAGGGTCAGAGGGTTGAGGGAGAAAGGCCATAAAGCTTTAGTCAAAAATCTTTTTTTTTTACTTCTCAAAATAGAGAACATCCCTTCTTAAAGTACTTAGGTTTTTCATCCAAGTGTAGACCCAGTCTAGGTCTGTCTATCCTATGAAATCTGATAGGCAACATGATCTAGAGGCGGTATGGCCAACTATTCTTTCCTTTCTTTTGGAATTCATTATAACAAGCACTCTTTCAGTATTAAACGTTGACATAATGTACACATAAATCCAGTTCTACCTTTGGGCACCTCTTGCACTAGGTCCAGGATTTGCGCTTTATGAAAAAATCCTTTATTTGAAATTATAATATGCAATCAGGAATTGCTATATTCATAAAGCTAAGAGAAATATGAATACATTTTGGGAGGAAGTTTCTGCTCAAACCCTGAATCTGCAGATCTTTATGTATGTTTTAAACAAATTTAAATTCCCATTCATTATAATAAATCCTGAATGTTGTTGTGCAAGATTTTGTAATTTTTTTTATGCAACTCAGACCAGAAACGCTGCATGTAAGTAAGGTTTCAGAGTAGCAGCCGTGTTAGTCTGTATTTGCAAAAAGAAAAGGAGTACTTGTGGCACCTCAGAGACTCTAAGTCTCTAAGGAGCCACAAGTACTCTTTTTTTTTTTTGCATGCAAGTAAATTCACTTTTATACTGGTGTAGGGTTCAGACATATAGATTTTAAAGATGATTCAGATCATGCAACATAAATTAGTTTTATTTATACCCACAAAACATTGTTCAGTATTTGGAATTTACTGGAGCGAGAAAACATATAAGCATTAACAAACACAATTTAATTGCATTCTACAAGATCAGTAAGAATGTGTTATAGAAAATTAACCAATACATCATACACAAACAAACAAAACCCCTCCCTCCCTTAAATTCAAAATTTATTTCAGATGAAGAAAAAAAAGTCGATTAATTAAATATTGAGAAATACAGACTTTCTAATCACAACATATTTCATAGCAAACACTAAAAAGTACAGTAAATACCCCAATTCATTTTTAAGGTTTTTTGATAATTATGTGTCAACATGGAAATATTCCACCTGAACTCATCTTGTTGACTAAATTTTACCCTTTTTTTCCCCTAAAGTGAACACTAAAAAAATGGAGGTGACCAGCTCCAAGTGTAAAGTAAACAGGACAGATGAAATGCACAAAATAGGAAACCACAGTTAGAAAGGTATGAAATATATATTAGAAATTGAAGCTTTTTGGTATTTTGTTGCAAATTTGAAATGGGCCTTGTTATTCCTTTAAAAAAAAAAAGTCACTACAGCATATGAATAATTTTAAAACCAAAATTGCACCCATTTTCCATTGAGAACATTTGAAAATATTCGATTTTCAAAACTATCAACAAATAAAAATCTGAGGGTGTGAAACTGATCCAAAATGCCACAAATTATGTGAATTTCACATACTCCATTTAAAAAACCTGGAAAAA